>NC_142205.1:9107500-14690000 GCF_049639895.1 Pseudopodoces humilis | reverse complement strand
CTCCTCGAGTCTCCTCTCCTCGAGTCTCCTCGAGTCTCCTCTCCTCGAGTCTCCTCTCCTCGAGTCTCCTCTCCTCGAGTCTCCTCTCCTCGAGTCTCCTCGAGTCTCCTCTCCTCGAGTCTCCTCGAGTCTCCCCTCCCCTCCCCTCCCCCCCCCTCGGTTCCCCCCTCCCCTCCCCCTCCCCTCCCCTCCCCCCCCCCCCCCTCCCCTCCCCCCCCTCCCCTCCCCCCCCTCCCCCCCCCCCCCTCCCCTCCCCTCCCCTCCCTCCCCTCCCCTCTCCTCCCCTCCCCTCTCCTCTCTTCACAAATACAAATGTCCAGAGAAATTCCCCAAAATTTGAAAAGAAAATATGCTTGCCCAGCTCCAGTGTGATCCTTATGACATACAAGGTCTTTGTGTTTGGTTTCTTTCCTTTGGTGTGAATGAACTTGCCTGGAGTTAAGCGATTAGTCATTACTTGAATGGCTCCATCTTGGTGGTGTTGGTGAGTAAGTGTAGCTACCCAAATTTAATTTTTTTTTTAGAAAAGGTACTTACCTTAATGCTTTTATCATTAAAAATGGTGGGACTGGGACATTCTCATTCTTTTTTGTGCCTCATATAACTTCATCTATACAATATAGTAACTTGTGGTAGAACAAGGAATCTATTTGTTTTCTTTTGGAGGAGCCAGGAAAGTTCTAAAACAATTTTCAAGTACCACAGTTTTTTAACAAAAGCAGCTTGGGTATAATATTTGTTGTATTGGGTAATAAAACTTGGATCAATATTCATTGCTACTCTTATTTGATTTTGCAATCCAGGTACCAGAATAAAAAAAAAAACCAACCAGAAAATGCCATAACCATCAAACAAAACCACTGGCAATTTACTTGCATAATATGAATTTTTGCAGTTGAGTTCTCCACAATATATTTTACTTGCAGATTTCAAAGGATGAAAAACAGTGATAACTTTAATTAATATATTAGAGGGGAGTAATATTTTCATATTACCTTTTAAAGATATTTTCAATCCCCCAGAAATTTTAAATGAGGGTAATTAATTTGGAATTTTAGTGTACCATGAAAATGGCACGCATTTTATGTCCATTAAACTGACAGCAAAGCAGACTGGTGGGGATTTAGTACAAGTACATGGAGAAGTTCTGATGCAATGGAGACCACCTTTCTCTAGGATTTGTTCACAATGTCTGAGGAAAAGATGTATTGCCACCAGAATGAGAACTACTTCTCAACAACATCAGAAATAATCTAGTCTCAGGAAAGTCTCAAGGATAATGTAATACAGAAATGTCTGCATCAAGCATGAAATAAATCTGTGTTGGACTTTGTGATGCACCAAGCAGTATTGGCTGTTGATTGCCAAAAACTCTCAGATACTGCAGTATCTCTACTTCATGGAAACAAAGGTTTTGCACCAGGCAGAATTATGTGAAACATAAAATTGACCAGTTCATCAGAACAATTTGTTTCGTTAACCGAGTGCTAAAAGGGGAAGCTTTAATAGAAAGTGGGACTTCTCAAGGAAATCCTGCTGGGTATTCTAAAGGCTATGCTTTAATGAGCAGATGAGTAAGTTACCTTGGAGAGGAAAGCTAGCCCAGTAAAGAAGGCACAAAGGTGATAATTAAACAAGAAATCAATGTTAAGTATGGAAAAGAGGGGCATAACTGAGAATGAAAATTGAATCTACACAATGTAAATGACTTTTTGGAGAAGATAAAGGTAATAAGGAATTATTACTGGCTGATAGAGCTTAAGACAATAAGAAGACATTACCAATGAATTTGGAACAAAAGAACAACTAAATCAAGTATAGATTTCAGTCTTGCAGAAGAAAACCAGAAAATAACCAATGTCTGGAAATCAAAGCTTGAAAAATTCAATAACTATAAAGATGCAGTGAGGGTGATTAGACGTAGAAATAATTTCCCAGTGTAGGTAGGTGGTAAGTTTGCTATTGCTAGGAATTTAATCCAATTGGATACACTTTAATCTGAGTCTGGGAACAAGCTTTGCAGAATCTCTGTGGATGGCAGCAGAGGTCATTTGTTCTGTGCAATCTTTACATCTGTGAATTTGTATTTGTGTTTTGTCACTCCCTTTTTTCATAAACTGTTACAAAGAACAGAGAGCTCTCATTGCTCACTACATGTTCACACACTCAGCTTTGCTTTAAGATAATGATTAAAAAATCTCAGTCTTATGCTTCAGGGCTTCAGCTGGCTGCTTGCAGAAGGTGAGAGGCTGATTCTCTAGGTTAATTCTGGATATTTTTTTTAATTCATTTTTCTCCAAAGCCTCAGGGTCAGACATGGCTGGTGGTAAAACCTTGGAGAGACTGGGCTGCTTCTCCACAGGGAAGTTCTCTCTTTTATATAGCTGCTATCTTCCGTCTGGCTAGAGGATCAGACAGTTTTAGGGTAGCAGGGACTTTGAGCTCTTTTTTCTTTCCTGTTCATTACGACATCTAGGCATATCTGAGATCATAATTATGATCATTTGGGCATATCTGATATAAACAACTCAAAATCATTACTGGAGCCTGGGGGAGAGGCATCAGAGTCTTTTTTTGAATTCTTATTAGCTTAATTTCTTCAAGATAGATTTTTCTTTTGTTTCGTTGTGGCTTTTTTTGGGGATTTTGTTGGCTTTTTTTTTGCATAACCCAGCTCACTGTGGCAAGCAATGGTAAACAGGTGAACAATTACACCACACACAAAACAGCAGGCTGTCTGTTATGGTTTAAATCCTGAATTATAGCTTACTCTTGCTGCAGTAAGAGTTATAGGTTACAAATACTGCTTATTTTTTCAGAAAGGGCTGCTGCCAGTTGGGATGCTTGATGGAATTGCAGAGCTGCCACACAGGCTTCCTGAGTGCTGCTTTGCTGGCTGCATGCAGCAGCTAACAAAGGGTGTGTTGTGCTTGCAGCAGTGTTGCTTCCAAGTCTGGCTTTCCTTCTGCAGTACTGCTTTTGTTTAAAAAACCTGCTCCTCCAAAGCAAGAATAAGAAACTTTATCAACATTGCACTATCAGAGTGGCAGGATACAACAGATTTGCTTATTGTTTTGGTTCTGTTGAATTGCAAAGAGCAGTGGGTGGAAAGGGTATGTCAGTAGATACTGGAAGCCAAGCTATGTATCATCATCTAAGAGGCAAACAGGTCTGCCAGTGTTCTGCCTGGTGGCTGTGCTGGCAGGTGTCTGCTCTTAAACTGCTCTGTTACATGCATGTGAAAGTACTCACGTGCTTCAAAAATATCCTCCTTTCCATTCAGAAAGCTGTCAACAGGCACCTATTATCCTGCAAAGCTGTGAAAAGAGACCTGCTATTCCATCAACATCAGCATATTTTCTTCCTAAGCATGTGCAGAAGAGGGAGCCTCCCTCTGATATGAGCCCTTATGTATTATATTTGTGTGTCAAGTTGAGGGACACCTTTTCAGGTGCTACTTACTGTGTGCAAGTGGAACTGTCACTTGCTTGGGTAAATAAACATACTGGCTTATTGCATAAGTTACCTTACCTGTGATAAACCATCTGTACCATGATTTATCGTATGTCATTTTGCATCACATATAACATTAGCTTATGATATGTATATATTTAATTGTGGGCTAATCCTGTACCCACTGTCTCCAGGGTGGCTGAGTACCTATCTATAGCTCTGCACACCTCAGTAGGGGTTTGTATGTAGGAGCTGCAAGCAAAGGTAAGTCCAGCTGGAAAACTGGAGATGGATGGATTGACAGAGATGAAGAGAAAACCCAGCAGATCCAGATCATTCCCTGAATGGCAGAACTAAAGAGAACAGGTTTGCTCTGGCTTTGTCTCATTGCGGTGCAAGACATTTGTGTTTGTCCCAGTGAAGTGCCCTCTTCCATGGTACTTTCCAATCTCTCTGTCTCATAGTGAGATGTCTCACTTAACCCTAGCTCCTCTTCACTCCATGGCTTTTAGCTACTGTTGCTTGGCCTAACAGCTGGGAATGACCCAGAAGATGCTGTTCTGGAGGTGCACTCATGCGAGGTGGCCAACCTGTATGTGTCCAGCATGGTCAGCAGCTGCTACCAGATGAACTTAATCGACTGCTCCTCTTCTCTTCTGGCAGCAAAATTAATGATTTTGGGGACTGCCTTCTATGATCTGCTGAATTTTGCACAGGTCTGTTGTAAGATTTTCCTACTTAAAAAATGACTACGCTGTTCAGCTCACTTGAAGCTGAACAAACATGACAGAGAGATGGTGTGATGCACGCAAGCTTCATTTTCTCACGAAGCCAAGCTAAAAAAAAAAACCCAAGTATGCCTAAGAAAATTTTCAGCCAACATTTGAGATGCTTGCCATTAATTATCAAAATGAAGAAGCAGAGTGTGCTAACACAGCATTGATTCAAACCATCAGAATCAATTTATCAAAAAATAGATGCGTTGAAAATAATACATAAAACACATTAGACTTGTACACTGCCCAGTATCTCTATTTAGTTTCTGCACCTGGCCTTGTTTTAATAGCCTCCAACCCTAAAAATCACCTTGCTTTCCCCAAACTCTAGAGGATAAACAGAATTTAGAAGGACCGTTTTCTTCCTTAGGTGTCAGAGAACCTTTGTCTTTTAAGGTTGTTTATTCAAAGTGAGTAAATTGAACTAGGTCAGCCTGAATTATGGAGATGTTCTTCAGAGTGCCTGTGTTCCTGGAGCATCTTTGGAGGTCTGCTAGTCTGCAAGGTGTCTGCCACCAACCCGTCCTCTTGGCTGTTGTTGCTCACAGAGCTTCTGTGCTGTGACAAACATACCTATGCAGGCTTTGCAGAGCAGATCTGGATTTGTTGATGCAAAAAGATGTAGATGCATTTATTGTATCACTGTTTCTGTTGCTTTAAAGTCAGTATTTTAAAGGCTTTAAAATTTCTGGAAATGGATTTTTGATTTATTCTGATAACAGCGTTCTGGTGCTTATTCACTTGCCATCTGTGTTCTGAAGGCCAGTTAACTATGGCTCTTACAAGTCATCCCGTTTATTTTACGTTAATCCAGACCTTCCTGCACTTCACTTGGTAGTTGTAAATACAGTTTATAATTAATACAGAATGTGGTTCTTCTGCCCTGTGACTTGGAAACATTAAAAGACAGCATTCAGTCAGAGTTTATGCATCTGGTAATGCAGACTGGGTTTTTAAAAAAGCCCAGAAGAATTAGGCATTCAGATTTCATTAAAATGCTGTGGAAGTGAAGCATATAAGCTCTATTAAAAGGCTCAGCCATTATCTATAGCTCTTGGGTTTTTTTTTCTTCAATTTAATTTGTTCATAAGACTGCTTTGGGGAGAGAAATGGACAGGGCTGATTTTGCTCACCTTTCCTTCTCCTTGGTGTTGAGGAACAGCCCTGCCTTAGAGCTTGAGCATGCTGTGGCTCACTGAGTTCTTCCATTTTGAACTGCAGCTTCATGTACCCACACAGGTACTGTTTGTATAATTAAAACCTCATTTTCCTATCTGTAAAAATGTACATAAGTATCTGATCAATAAAACTGGTGATACAGTTTGGTGAATATGATGTTGAAAATTATTTACCCATATATATGTTTGTGTATTTATCTGTCTCTCTATCTATGACATCCTGGAAATTATCTGTACTTTTTAACACTCTGAAATTTGTAGGGAGAAAAAGCTGAATTAAAATCAGTGCAGAAAATAAAATTGTGCTACAGAATGTAGAATAATTTGATATGTTGCTTTGAAATACAATGCAATATGACTGTTACCTGTAATATTCTGTCACATGTCTAAGAGAACACAGAAGTTTCCTTTATATGCAAGAATGAGGAAAGTACAAAATGATAAATATAATGAAGAGAAAGATGAGGGATCAATAGGATACATAATCAGGTGAAGGAGAGTAAGTAGGGAGGGAAGTTTGTTCTCCAGTCAGAAGGGATTGCTGCAGCAGTACAGAATATGCAGAATTGCTGCAGGAAGGAGTTAATCATTGTGCCAGAAACACTCAGCCCCTATTTATTGCAAAAGAGAATTAATGGTTTTCCTGCCTGGTGCTGAAAATAGAAGTAAAATTTAAGTTGTTTCTTGAAGGCAGATATAATTAGATTGTGAAACTTGTGGCTTTTGGGTCTAAATAATAGGACAAGAATGACTACCCTAAATCAGAACGGAGTGCAGTCTCTTAACTGTTTCTTAGGAGTGAGAATAGGACAAGCACAGAGTGATACTTTTCCCCATTTTCCAGCTGTGAACAATGTACACTCTACTTATACTGTAGATAAGGTGCATCATATATTTATTATCCTTTGCTGAACCCTTTCTCTACAGATTGTTCCAATTATTTATTAAACCCATTTATATTTCTGTTAGCCACAACATTCTTGTAACAATAGCCTATACTGTGTGGCTGTGAATTGTACGGAAAATTTCTGTTTGATTAAAACTGTGATACTTGGTGCTTGTTAAGTTTTATGATAGGATGATTAGCTAGCAAAGATTTCTTACTAACTAACTATATTAGATTCACTTTTATATACAGTTATTTCTTCTCTTTCATCTCCTTTTCAAGTGGAAAAGTACTTTCATCCACCCTCATACAGTTACAACAGTGTACTGCTATTCATCTGTGTTGTCTAGTATACACCATTCCTACTTCTAATAAACCTTTGGACATGGATCATTCAGACTTAGGTGAAGTTTTTGGGATGTGGATGCAGTCTGGATTTATACAGTGGTGTAATATTGTTTCTTTTCATTTTTACATAATGATTTTTAATTCAGTTTACATTTTCTGTCTGCCAGTGAGCACTGGACAAATGTTTTCAGAGAGTTGTCAACAAGGAGTCTAACATTCTTCCTGAAGTGCTACTAAATTATTTATTTGTTTCTTATTTGTCACTGTTTATGTACAGTTAAGCTTCCCCCATGTGTACTACTTTGCATGTATCGATATTAAATAATGTCTACATTTTTTGTTGCTGAATCACTCACTGTTCAGTATAATGACACCTTTTGAGGTATTGAATGTTTTGAGTAATTTCTATCATCAGCAAACTTTACCATCTCATTATTAATTTCCTTTTCCAGATCGTTTATGAATATATTGAAGAGAGAAAATTCTAGTGCAGATATCTGATCTCTTCTCTCCCATGGTGAAAACAATTTATTACTATACTCCAACACATCATTTATCTACTGAAGAATTTTCATCCTTCTGATAATTTAGTTTCTTTAAGAGCCTTTAGAGAGAGGACCTGTAAAAATATTTGACTGGAAATTCAAGAACACTACAGCAACTGGCATTCAAAAGCTGGCTGGCATCTTTAATGAACTATTAATATCATCATTTTAATCAGCTAACACTAAATTGAAACCCCCAAATTTAGTTTCTTTATTTGCAAATATTACATTATTTGTATACTAAGAATATCTCAATTATTTTTACTATTCCTATGAAGGTTTCTAGCAGTTAGTGACAATTTCTGCAGAAAAGTTATTTACTATGATGCCAGAAGCTCCAGAGCAAGGTGCAGCTTTTCACTGACCCTGAGTGGAGCGTGGTTTCTTTGCGATATACGTCTTCTATTTATTTTCTGTAAATGACACATCCCTGAAGCAACAGGGAGGGAATGAAAGTTACATTTTATCACAGTAGCATTTGCAGAAAGGTGAACTGTGAGAGTCCCTATTTATAATGAAGCTTGGGCCAGCCATGAGTTCCTAAAAACCTTACCTGCAGGTGCTTAATTTTTTTTATTAAAAAATTGATATCTGAGCTTTATGAACTTATGATTAAACTTTTAAAATAAATTAAAGGTGAGAGGATTAGATGTGAAATTGGAAATGAACTATGGTATCTTTTGCCTCTAGCTCAGCATTTTGAAGGCAATCCAAATGAGATGTGACAAAGTGCAGCACACTTTTTTTATTTTTGCTGACCTATGTGAAAGTGGAGTTTGGTCTCTGCCAAGTTCTTTGTGTGTGAATAGCCACATCACTATCCCTGCTACTGTAATTAACACTATTAGCCCTTTATTAGAATTTAAAATAAATAGGCCATGATTTAGATATCAAAGAGACTAAATCACCCCCTTAGATGATCCACCCGGACTAGAAGAACAGCCAGCTCCCACCAGCTCTCCTTTTTCCACTGTTTGACACAAGTTACAAAGGTAAGTTTTAAGTGGCTGATACATCCAGCTCCCATGTTGCATCCTATTTGAAACTTAAAGTATAAAAATCCTGTTGAAGGACAGTTCTGAGTGTGAGTTGAATGAAACTGTATTTTAGTCTGTTATGGGTCTTGGCTATTCTTGGGCAATTCCTTCCTGATGGGAAGAACTTCGGCAGAATTCCTCATGATGTCCAAAAAGGTGCTCCTACATCTTCAAACTCCAATCTAAACTTCACACACTTCCTCAAGAGAATAAAGTTAATCTACATTGGCTTTTGCTTATAATGGCCTTGATGCTGTTTCTGCTACCTGTTTACTGTTAGGCTGCCAGAAAATCTTCAGACCTGTAGGTACAACCAAGTTATCTCTTCTAGTCTTCCTACACTTATATAAGCCTTCATGCAGTAGTAGATGCCCTGGGAGGGGAAATGGGAAGTGTTTTTTAAGAGAAACATTGCATGCATCTTAGTGTTCACATGAATGCACCTACAGCTGTTGGTGACCATCCTACCCCTTTCTCTTTGCTTAACTGAAACCCCAGCTGCTGCTTCTCTTTTCCCCAAAGCACCTAGTGGATTTTCTGTTGCTTCCTCCATCTGAACTTTTAATCTGCTCCATGGAGAGAAGAGGAAGATTTAGCAGCTGGAAATGGCCCAGTCCTTCAACCACACTGCTTGCCAATGGTTGCTGGGTGAACAGAGGGCCGGTAATCCTTATCCTGCTGCCATTCAGAGCCCCAAATGATGTACAGCGTACACCAATGCTTCTGGACAAAGTACGATGGCACAAAATTCTGTCATTGCTCTTCTGGGGCAGTGATCATTATCCAAATGGTCTCTACGTTGTGGTAATGGGAAAAATATTGATGGCCTCAATGTCTATTGCATTGGATTATTTCAAAAGCGATTAGCAATGACACTGGAGCCAATGACGGGTGATACACTACTGCCCTGCTTTAAAAGTCCTACATGTTATGTCAACAGTATGCTGGTATTCAGCCTTCAAACAGATGCATGCCTTCAAACCACACAAGCACTAGCTGTTATTCTGGAAGAAAAGAGCAGCAGTGTAAATGTGCTTTTTTCCATATTTTCAGCTAATTCTGGTCTATTTTAAGTTTTTATTCAAAATAACTATTTGGACTTAGTATTAGAACAACAAAAACATGCTGTGTCTTTCAATGCAGACAAAAACTTAAGCTGTCAATATGCAATTCTTGAAACAATGAGAATTTCAGCAATCAAGTATGAGGCAATTCTTGTTTCCCACACTAGGTCAGCATTTTCTTGTAGAGTTAGTTCATGTTGTCATAGTGTGCTCCATGGAGGTGACTCATTTGTGTATTTTGGAGTTCAGACAAAGCCTACTAGCTGACTTTTCTCTGTTACCTTCCACATGTTTTTCTGCACTTGGAACAGCACAGTCTGCCTGCTATCTGCAAATGAAACAGTTTCTCATCTATATTTTCCTTACACACAAAGAGACTTCTAAGTGTGTCAGGCTATGGCTGAGAAAGCTAGATTGCATCCTACCTGAAAATTTTCACAGAGGGATCTAAAAATTATCTTGTTTAATTAACAGATAGGGGTGTTTTTCTGTGCTGGTCCAACTATTTGACAACTGCTACAGCTTGTAAAGTTGAGTATAATTACACAGGGCTGAAGATCCCTAATAATGCAGTAGTTTTTCATCTGTATAGAAGTAACTATGCCAGAATGGCTGTATTCATATAGACATTACTGCAATACATGGTACCAGATGTACCATTTTAACTATCTCGGTATTGTTAAAATGGGCAGTTTAACATTTATGTGTGTATAAAGCCTTTAAGCAGAGAAATGCTCAATCTGTTCTCCATTTTGGAAAAGTATTTATTACCTTAGGAAGATTGTAGTCACCTTGACAACATGAAGCTTTGCTCAAACTCTATCAGTTCAATTCTCTCTATGTAGTCAGACATGAAATTGAGTTACAGTGGCTTAATGGGTTACCACATGTCAGTGGAGACGAATCTGTTTGCAGTCCAGTAGCCCATTGCCAATACAAGGCAGAAATCATTAGATCAAACAACTCCATTTCACAGGGGTTTTAAAGAGTTTTTTCTTCTCATGTATGCTTGTAGTCTAAGAATGAACACACAATCTGTTATGTTCAGCTGAAGACTAAGGCATTATTAAGCAGTAATAAGTTGATCTTGTAACTGAGCTACAAATCAGAATTTTTAAATAATTTAATTAAATCAGTTTTAAATTACTGAATGGGAACTGAAAACATGTATATAAGAAATTAATCTGTTTTATATGCTGACAAAATAACACCTGTAGTGAGTGCATTTAGTTCACTTATATACTGATGACTGGATATTTTCAGAGGTAGCTTAGAATCCGTGATTTCCATTTGAAATATTTCCAGGTGTGTTTAGGCAGTTTTTTTCCCATTTATCCCTAGAATTTCATGTTTATGCTTGTTTCAAGAAAATTACACAATCTTTTGGACTTCAGACAATTTTACCTTCATAATGAATCTTCTTTTTTATTTTTTCAACCTGTCACAGATTTGCTGACATATAAAGAAACACCTTTGGAGAGCCAAACTGCAACATTATGAACAAACAGCTGTATTTGGGTTTGATTCTTAACAAAACCATGCTCTTTGTTTTGTAAGTTTTACTAAAAAAGATAAAATAATTACTATACTTAAATTAATGGCTCAATAGATATCTCATCTCTTGATTACAATTATGCTTATAGCAAGAACATTGCCATCAATTGTAATGCCTGAAAATGTTGTGAGAACTTCAAGAAACCGAGATCTGACTACACATCATCAAGTAATGCCTCTAGGGTAATGTGTTGAAGAAAAAGAGGGTTCTGCTCTTTCAGAATTAAAAAAGAATGTGGTCATATTAAAGTTTATGTTAGTTTCATCTTAGCTGACACTAAAGACCATAATTATTTGCAAGATAAATTTGTAAGTAAATCTTGTCAGCATTTTTTCACACTTTTTTGTTGTGAAACAGAAACCATTGAATATAATGAGAAGGAACTTAAGAAACTCTCTCTCAGGATACCGTGAGTTTCTTACATATTGCCACACCCTGTCAGTAAAAAACAGATCTCTTAATTGCAGCTAATCTAGATTGCTTGAAATACTGTACTGGAAGCACCCGGCCAAATTCTGTTTAGCAGCAATGCTTACAGTTGCTCCTGGTGTCAAAAACTCCTGAGGTCAGAATTTTATCACCACTTCTTTAGCTTACTAGCAGATTCTCCCTCTCATTTTTGAGGGCTGTTGGGATTTTTTTTGTTTTGTTGTGTTTTTTTGTTGCTTTAAGAAAAAGAGAGAGAAGAAAAAAACTCTAAACACTGAGCTATTATCTATAAAATTGGTTTATGATGGCTTATGAAATTTACCTGTACTTCAGTCCTTGAGGAGAAAAACACTTAGGGAGTAAAAATACTTCTATAATTATGCTCATCAGTCTCATTTTTGGTATCTTTTTTGAGCCATGAGTAAAAGCACAAATGTTCTTTTCAAGTAAGGTGGACCTGAGACTGATTTCTCATCAACCTCTAAATAACCTGTCTGTAGTAACTTCTGGTTTACCTGGATTGGATTGGGTTTGGCAAATTGGAGGTACACTGCTTTCCTGGAAATCTCAGGAAGAAAAGCTCCCAGGAAGTCAGTTTTCCATTAAATTGTAAAAAAGTTTTATCAAGTTTTTTTTTTAATCTTAATCTTTGTGCAGCATTAATTTGCATATTTCATTCCTTACTGTAAATTTTGTTCCATGGCAATTGCATTGCTTTTTTTAACTATGCTGTGAATGAAGCAAGCCTTAGAACTATTCTTTTTTATTTTGACTTTTTTGTATGTGTTTCTATTTATAGATAAGGATGGGCCCAAGTTCCCACCTTTTGATAAGTAAAGAATAAAACAGGTAATTCTATGATAAGACCTGTCAGAATCAGTCAAAGGGAACATGTTATTTTTAGTCCTACTGACTTTTTGGATAAAAGCTTAAAGGGAGGAAGATCAACATATAACTGAAATTAAGCCCTTGACAATGCCTATTCTGCTGTGTAATTCATAAATTAATGGGTCATGAAAAGACCTTTAAAGAATGTTATCCATCAGAAATACTACCTTTGTATGTGCAGTGCCTGTATCCCAGAAACCCTCGTGTTGAATTTGCCTTACTAGGAACCTGCAATCCTTTTGAGAAAGGATGAAAGGACCATAAAATAAGTTTATGTTGTTCAGTCACCAAATGTTATAAATTACTAACACTATATAAGCAAACCAGTAGATCTAATCTTTTGCAATATGTATATTTAACAGTCATAAAATCTACTTTTGGGGATGTTGATATTAGACCTTTGTTTTAGATGATGCTTGCCATATATCTAAATTTTTTAGATCTCTGAATAAAGCTAATTTTTCTTTCTAGAAGCAAACATATAATTTCCAAGGTGACAAGAAATCTCCCACAGAAATTGTACAATAATAAGATCTAGTAAATGCTTGCTATTCAAAATAAGTTTACCACCACAGCATCTGAAAACCTCATCGTGAAGGTAATAAACAAAGCATGACTTCCCATCTGTCTTTTGTTTTTTTAATTATCCACTTGACAGAGAAAGAAATGTGCATATTAGAATAATGTGGGATTGTTTTGCTGATTTGTTTCCTATAATGACATATAGTGTGATATGCAAATGTGTATGTGAATAAAGAAATATGCTTTGTATTGGCAATAAAAGGGGGTTAAGCACTTTTCTAATTTTTATTAGATTTTCAGGAATGGCTCTCAGGAAATCCCTAAAACTATTCACCCCACAGTCAGTTTTAATTTTACCATGTAGGCTTCATTGTATGACTTTTGACCAAGGCGGTTTCTCTGGAAATTTATCAATCTTGGTCCTTGTGCCATGAAATTCCTTACAGAGCAAGACTTGAAGCATTTGTCATTCTGTAGGGAGCTGGACTAGCAATCCAGAAACCAAAGGGTTTGCTTATGATAGTGCTCTTGCAGAGGAGGTGATCAGGGGTGCCCCTGGCATGCTGAAGGGATGCAAGGTCTCTTGCCCAGGGTATATCCAGTAGCTGGGTCAAGGAGAGAGCTGACATTAAAAACCACAGTTAGTTTATTGTCCTGTCAGGGAGCCTTGGGTCCTGCCAGAGTCAGGAGAGAGCCTTGTCCATAGATGTTGCTGTGCAAGAGCTGCCTAGCTTTGAGGAATGCAGGAATGCTCCTGGAACGTGGGCTGTGCTGGCCAGTCACTCCACCATAGACTTTTTGTTTGCTTACACTTCATCTCATCTAGAAATAGCACTGACTGGAAAAAAGTAAGAGAGTGTTTTGTTTGAATAAGACCAAACTTGTAAACTTTAAACAAAGGCTTTAAAAATACACACATGTGACATTAGGCTGCTTCTATGTGGCCTTTATTTTCTTGATGAATTATTTTCAAAATTAATTTTTGTCAGTTTTTTTCCTTGTGATTGATACATATAGAATGCTATGAGATTGCAGTATGGTAGTTCTCTTACCAAACTTCAAATGGGATCAAAGTCAGGGAAGGAAACAGATGTTGCAGTGATTTCCTTGCACACATGGAGCCCTTCTTTCCTCCACACCATGGTGCTTATTGCAGGACTGCTTTTGGCCTCACTACTTCTCAAGATGCTGTCTCCTACCCCGCTGCTGCTTGGTAGAAAATGGCTCTATGTTTTGGCACTGACTGGTTTGATCTCTATTGCCCTGGCTTGCTAAAAGCTGACTATAGAAACTGCTTTTCCCTCTTTCTATAAAAGTATGTTCAACTACAGTTCTTTTAATTTGATATGTAGAAGTGCCACAGTTTTGATGCTTAAACTTCCTTCACCAAGCCCAAAATAATTTGAGTTAGTTAACTGCCCAGAAAAGGTTAGATTATTGTCTGCTATAATGCACCCTAGGAGATAAGCCATGATATGTACTCCATTTGAAAATGTGGTGGGTTTGTTTTATTAGTTTAAACTTTGCCATATAATATGGAAATGATGAATTGTGGGCACCTTGTTCTAAGAAGTGTGTTTTTATGGAGCAGATGCAGAGATCACCAGATTGTTACATTTGGGTTGTGCATAAATCCAAATAGATAAAACCCAAGTGCTCCATTTATTATGTGTAGATTTAAAGATATTATATCTTTGTATCAGTTAGGTGTATCTTGCACCAAGGTAAGTTTTAAAATAGAAGATCATGTGTGTATGCATTTTCTTCAACATGATTTCTAGCTTGCAATTATTGCCTAACATATTTAATACTTCTGTGCCCTTCATCTCTGTAACACTGTCTCACGGCAAGTAAAAGATTAATTCTCTTCCTTCATCCCAAAAGGCACAGATAGATTTTGTCATTCCATAGTTATACACTTGCATATATAATAGAAAAAAAGTAATTTACTTTTCTGCCTATTCTAGATAATGTCACATAGAACTTAGACACACTTACAAATCTAGAATCTCTGTCAAAATGCTTTACAAGTAATTTCCTATCTTGTGTAAAGCCTTCCCACAGCCACACAAGGAATTCATGAAATCTCCAACAGCTCTATGGTAGGTCATTTCAAGCTGACAAATAATGCAATAAACGTTCACTTCACAGAAACACAGGTTTACTTCTACAAGTAAGTCAGGATCTCCTGAAAGAAGGGGAGAGTGTTCAAGTTTTTTTTTAGAGGGCATAATGTTGGTATCACTTAGATCTCAGCTGTGTGACTCTGTAAAGTCCCTCTCTAAAATCTGAAGATGAACATATTTTTATTATGTAGAAACTGATTATTCACTTTCAACAGAGCCATTTCTTTCTGCGACTTGGCATATACCACTATGCAAATCCTTAGAATCTTTGAAATGGAAGGAATAGGCAGTAGTGCTGACCCTTCCCAACTGTCCCACCAGCTAGCAGTGCTGTTCATATTTACTATCACATATGGATGTTATAGCAGAATCATTTTTACATCTACAGAGCTGCAGGATGCTGTATCTCTAGCTGAGGCATTATATCCCAGCTTTCTCCCTAGCCATGCTTTTGCACCTTGAGTACAAAGCTGGGACTTGAAAATAAAGCTAGATGTTTATTTTACCTGTTGACCATCTGTACTGTGTACACACTGAAGCAATTCAGGCAAAAAACAAAATTATTAAAGCTTCTGTCAAAATCCAAAGGGGAAATGAATATTTGGGGTTTTACAGATCCAAGCTTCTCCTGCTTCCCAGTTTTTGGTGCTTAGTTTACTTGGAAGGGTCAGAAAATTCAAAATCTAAAATCCATGGGGCTATTGCATCTGCCCAACACTGGAAATTTCAAAACATCAACTGATCTCAAAACAACCTCTCATCCTGAGAGGAAATAGCTGAGAACTTTTAATGAATTTAAACGTACTCTTGCATTGTAATTTGGAGGATGGCTGAAGCGACACAGGAGAACAGGAGGCACATACTAATCAGAGAACTGTACTGATTTTGCATGTTATATGTGCCTGAGTGTTGATGGAGCTTTATGAGCCCATCACAGAGGCAGTGGCTGGCTGAGTGGACCAGGAGACATCTAAGAACAAATAAGATAGCTGGGGAAATGAAAGTCAAGAAGTTTCTCACTTTACCCACTTAACCAGTTTAAGTAAACTCCTAGCAACAAAACAGTTGGTGAAAATATTACAACAGCAAGTTTCAGGTTGACTTGCTAAAGACATCTCTGGCAAACAAGGTAGTTGCAGAAGTCATTTAATGTATTTCTACATGTTGGTGTTCAAACAGAAGCATACAAGACTAGTGGGGTGGGGCAGTTATGAGAGATTGTGCCCCTGAAAAGTACCACCAAAATAAGATTTTAGCCTGAAAATATGAACAGCAGTGTCATCCTTATTCCTTCCCCCTATACAGTAAGCCATGTGTCTCCTCTTTCAGGTGACAGGCAGGTGTCCAGAAGGCAGATCTCACTGTGTGAGAAACATGGGAGGTGTTTGCCTCCGCTAATTTGTCTGGCTATCAAGCTCAGTTACTGACCACTGGTTTCCAAAGTGAGGAGTGAAAGCATGCTTTGCCATGGTTTAATGGTCTTCAGGCCAAAACCTCTCCAGTGATGCACTATTAAAAGTGCAAATCACAAAGTGATCAGAGCAGGGACCGCAACATGGACTAGAACTGTGACAGTTCACACTTCATAATTAAACTGACAGCAAGATTAAGTAAGGGTTTCTTTTATAAAATGAAAATGAAGAGTACAGGATGGTAAGAGGTAATCTGCCTGTTAATAGAAACAAGATATGAAACATGTATTCTTGTGTTTGTACTGGATAAGCTCCTATTCAATGCTGATGATGTAATATGTGAATTTTGGATGGAAATAAGATGATTTACATTTATTATATGTTATGCCATGTAACGATTATCTAAAGTATCTTTTCTTTGTCATGACTTAAAACCAGATCTTATCATGTCATGGAAAATATGAAAAAAAAGATTTTGTGAACACTGGATGTGTGCATATGTTATCTTACAATGCTTGCCACTTATGAGGATATAGAAAACAAACTGTTTATTCTCCAGAGAAGTTTAAAGTATTAATTATTTTGAATGCTCTTTAATATAATTGGTACTTCCAAAGAACTTGACTTAGAAAATTAGGAGTTTCTAAAACAAACACCCAACAAACAAACACCCAACAATTCTTTTTGGGCTTCATTTTAGCTAGTTGTGCATACTTAAATGAGACTAAGATTTTCCCTAAAATTGTTAAAACTATGTATGTTTAGAATGGTAACTAATTTCTAATAGCACCTTTAAATCACAGTATTTACATTCCTGATCCAAAAGACAACAGAGAAGTCACAGAGAAAAAATAATTGTCCATATCTGTAGATATATGCCATAGAAACATAGAAAATGTTTTTTTTCCCCTAATGCTTGTAGTTTTCATACTTCGTTTTTCTAAGTCATAGTGCTTCAGATTGGGATCTCGGTATCTGATTGTGGAACAGCTCCATGAAGAGAGATTGTGAGCAGTGCTTCTTAGACTAGCTGAGACCCTGTGGGGCAGAACACTCATTTGGATAATGAGATAATATCACCATCAGGTCTTAAATAGGAATCTCCAACATTTGACTCTTCACTACCACATTCCTTGCTATTAAATTGTTGTGGTCTGTTTGGTGTTTTCCTGAATGTATTAAGTCTTTCTATCCTCAACAACTAGTGTGATCTTGATGATATGATTAATTTGACAACATTTCCGTATTTCTTAAAAAACCCTCCAAACCAACTGGATTAACTCTAGGTTAGTTCAGAAATATATCACACATTATCATCATAAATAAATTTGTTTGACAGTACCTATATGTGTCCTTTGTTCACTATCATAATTCTGTTATCTAATTAAAAACTGTGCTTCTCAAAACACAAAATATGTTTTAAAAGGATGTTAAAAAAAAAAAAGTTAAGTTCTTTTAGTCTGTTTACTGTCGTTCTTGACCATCCAGCTGTATCACACTTTTAACTTTTATACACACGATAACTTGAAATTTACTTGATTTTTGTTAATGGTGGGATTTTCTTCTATTCCTTTGTCTCAAGGAATTGTGGCTCTAGGATAGCATGGTGACTAATTACTATATTGAGACAGTGATATTGTTCAAACAGAGTGGTATAAAATGATGCATAGAGGTCTCCTTATGTTACACTGTCATGATGTCATTATTGGAAAATTCTTCAGTGACAGATTCAAATGAATATTTCTTAATAAGAGCCAGTTCTTATATTTTTGAAAATATTTATTTTATTTCAGAAATTGAAGTTTTGGCTGTGTTGTAAATTTTGGTATCACCACTTCAATATAGATAAATATAAGTGATACCCATAAAAAAAGCAATCTTAGCTCTCCTTGTAGAGTGATGGCCTCTGAATTGAACGTTACCACTTAGGAATGAGATCTCAGAATTTTAATGAATAGTTCTTATGAAACCACCAATTTAATGCTCAGCAGCAATAAAAATGTAAATTGAATGTTAGGAATTATTAGAAAAGAAATAGAGAACAAAAGAAACTGCATAAATCCCTACAAAGTTCGTGTCCCGTCTTCTTAAAAAAATGTAGTGGAGAACTGGGGAAAGTTCAGAGAAAGGAAACAAGAAAAGTATAGAAATGCCTTCACATGAAGAGTGACTTATGGGTCTTCTAAGTTTTTAAGAAAATAATATGGAGACTAATGGTTCCTGGTCTCTTTCCATAATTTTCTTTCCATTAAGATGTAGGTGTCTATGAGCCCAGCGTTTCAAAGCAGTTCAAAGCTACCTCATGTTTTCTCTTATGCAGTGCATACTTAAGTGTGCAATCTGTTGGCGTGTATTATGTGTACTGTGAGATAGCAGAGGCAGAAAAACTACACAAAAATAATCCGTGGAAGAAGATCCCATCGTGAAAAACTAAACACAAAGACTGGCACAGGAGATCCCAAACACATCTTCTGGGAAAGCCACCATTGAGTGTTTTCACACCCTTCCCTTGGCATCTGCTGTTGATTACTGTCAGAGACTGGCTCCTGGGCCAGGTAGACCTTTGGTCTGAGTAGGACTATTCCTATGATGTGTAGCAGCACCCAGAATTATTTATCAGTGGAGGAGCTGGGCTGATTAGGTAGTTTTACTGAGAGCAGATGGTACTTCTTGAATCTGAAGAGTTTGTGTCTGTAGGATAAATGTATATATTATGTATTCAGATGTCGATGCTTGATATGAACTAAAGGTAATGAACACAGGATGAGCACAGGATGAAAGGAAGAATCTGTGCTTCTCAGGACTGTTACTGCAGGCTGGCTGAACAGAAAACAGACTGGGGGCATGGGCAAGAAAATGACATGAATAAACCTCTCTGAAATAGATAACTGCTGGCTTCAAACTGTCTTGTAGTGGTGAGTGGATTTGGTTTTACTCCCTGCTCCTAACTTGATAATCATGGGCTTTGAAAGAGTGCATAAAGAGTAATGTTTACACCATGGTGACCTGCTATGAAATGTAAACAAATGCTACCTTTTGCTTGCCATCTGATAAGGCTGATGCAGATTGATGCTTGTTTCTCACACCATCGTCTTTAGGTGGGTGAGAAAGGCCAAGACATGGACCACAGCCATACAGCAGAGCCTTGAGGCCAGTTAATGTGCCTGAGCGTGCTATTTATCATTGTACATATAACCAGAGTGCCTTTTTAGTGTCCTTTTAGCCCCTTTTACCAAACTGACAAGAGCAAGACT
Organism: Pseudopodoces humilis; assembly: GCF_049639895.1. NCBI lineage: Eukaryota > Metazoa > Chordata > Aves > Passeriformes > Paridae > Pseudopodoces > Pseudopodoces humilis. The sequence goes on along the minus strand of NC_142205.1, from coordinate 14,670,527 downwards.
GGAAAAAAGGATAAGTATAGACTCTCTTATTTTGCAGAAAAACAATAACTGTGATTCTGGTTTATATTAGAGCAACTTGAAAAACTGCCCTGTCCTGGCAGCCCTCTAGACTCTATGTCCAAACTTAGATCACACGTGTTCAAGCTTGTATCACATATAACTGCACAAACACTTGCTCACTTGAATAAACCTCTGGGCTGCTGGGCAGAGTTATATCAGCATTTGCCTAAGTTCAACATTTATGTTCCTTAAGAAAGGCTATCACTTAATTTTTGCTTTTTCTCAGAATTAAACAAAACCTTGAAATTTCAAAATTTACTGAGAAATGACATTTGGGAACTGCTTTACTTGAAGTCATCAAAAGAACTCTTTATCAAAGACTTCAATGAAATCAAACCAGTTTGATTTGCCTTTATTATTCTACTTTCAAGTGATAACATATTTGAAACATAGTATATAGTGATTTAAGTGATGAGGTCCAACTGAAATTATGTAACCTTTTAGAAGTAAAACCAAACAACTTTCTTTAATTTTTGATGAACTCAATACATTTCTACAGATCATTGAGTCAGCACTTGCTAATGAAAAGCAGTTCTTCTGGAACTGCTTCAAATAGTCCTTGCAGGATATAAGACTTTTAAAATTCCAGACTGTAGATAAAAGCTCTCCTCCTCCTAAAAAAAAGGAAAAAAAAACCCCTTTTGCTCTAAAAAGCAAAATTACTCAAACTAAACAAATGTTTATGTTTTGTGCCTGCATGTCACACATGAGTGCCTGTGAATATAGTCTAACACATTTGACAGTTCTGCTGGTCTGATTTAGTACTTAATTCTGCTTTTTTTTATCCCCCAAATTTTTGCACAATATCTGCTTTCATCCTTACTTATTAATACTGGCTAGTGTCTGTGTTATATTCCGTCGCATACAGCAATGCTCATAGGAGCATTTGAAGTTAAAATAATATTCCAGCATCAGTTTTATACTCTGCTGTGTAATAATTATTCTTTCATCTTTGTTTTTAAATGCTATTTTGGAAACCACAGATACTCAGGCTTCATACTTTGCTCACCAAAGGAACAAAGACTGAACACTTCTTGGCTCCAAGTGTCAATCAGGACGTAACAAGTTAAACAGCAGTTAACACATTGGCAGATGAGTAACACCGAGTGGTTACTAAGCAGTGCCGAATGCTGTTTGTCCTAGTCTACCTCAGCAGCTTGATATATTTACTTATTCATCTGCATCTGTTAGGGTGTAGCCAATGTCAGTAATGGGTAATTTTCCCAGTAGAGGCAAGGTTTTGGGGCTTGTCTTGCAAAACCATCCAGACCTGGAGGATATTAAACTGTGATTAAACTAATTGATTTCAATAGGTGCTAATCATGCAGGCTCTGGCAATGCACAGTGATGAAAAACTTTAGTGTGCCCTGTCCCTTGGACAGCAAATGTGTATCACACTTCACCCAAATTCTCCTATCAAGATGAGATTTTTTTTCCATCACAATTTGGATATGTGTTTTGTTTCCCTCTAGCTGTACCCCATGCTGAGTGGGTTCACTTTAGAGTGTCAATTTCCTACTTGGGAATAGCCTGTGGGTAAGTCAGGTTCGCATCAGTGTAAGGAGATGTTACAATTTAATGCCTATTACAGGATCTGATTAAGCAAATAGAAATGGCCTAGCAAGTTGTCCCACATATCTGCTTAAATATTTCAGTGGTAGCACTTGCTGTGCCCCGACTGGTAGATCTGGCTGTGGCAGGTTGCTGTTTTGTGCTTGGTCTCTCATTGAGGTGGGTCTGAACACAGAGACACTCCACGACTCCCATCTTTGTGCCACCAGCAAGGAGTGGGTGAGCAAAGGATGTGAAAAGCAGCTCCATGGTAAGGACTGGTAAGGAGCCAGGAATCCCAGCAGCCTGTAAAGGAAGTGACTTAGGAAATGGGGCAGGACAGAAACCTATCCTAATTTCTCCATGCACCTGCCAGTGCTCACCTGCTCCATGTTCTCACCCTGGCATGGTTTTTTTACCTCTGAAAGACATTGTGAGCATCCCCAGGATCATCTCATGTTCCTTCCTCCCTTCCTATCTTCTGTGGAAACAAACCACTGGCAGCTTGTCAGCCTGGGTCCTGTGTCTTCTATGTTGACTGTAACTTTTATTTAAATCACTCAGCATGAGTTGGGGCTTGCACCTGTGTGTGTGGGGGAAGAGGGTCCCCAGAGATACTATATCTTGGGAAAATTCTCAAGAGCATAATGTAGCATTCCCTCTCATTTGAAATAACCTTTATTTCACCAGAGCTTTCATTTTAGTCTGTGCTGCCAGATGAAGGATGCAATAAGCCTGATTAAGTTTCCATGATTTATATATCTGCAGCACATTGAGTCCATAATTAAGACAATGGGGGACAGAGGCCCCAGCTGTGATGTGCAGAGACCTTCACATGTCAGACAAGAGAGGGGTGTGTGAGAGAATACAAGTTAAGACTGATACAGTATTGATCAGTGTACTGGGTGTCAGCCTGTGTATATTAGTATCTTCTTACATCTTTTGGAGCCACATCAGAAGAAAAGAGGATTAAATTGGGTTCTCCAGTAACTTAAATTTGATTAATTTACTGAATTACACTGAGATGTTATACAAGGGTCAGTTGGGAGAAAGCTGATTGAAATATGTGCCTGTGGTAGAGGCTGGTATTGTGAATCTGGAAAAAGAGAGTGGGGCCATGGTGAGGACCTGCAGGAACCTCCATGGAAAACCAGAGGAGGAATCAGGAAGATCCTCTCACTGACCCACTTAGGGAAGAGGAAAGAGGAAGTGACCAAGGCAGGTAAATGAGGGCAGGACTGCATGATGAGCAAGGAAGCTAATTGTGTTGAAAGCAGCTGACATATCACGGAGGGTGGGGAAATAGTAATGTTCAGTTTTGGTTGAACACAGTTCTGGGGAGAACAATTTGAAAGGGATGAGAACAGGAAGCTCATGTATGTATGACAGGTGTGTACCAGATTGCAAGTAAAACACATGAATATCAGTAAGGTGAATTTGTGTACAGTGCACTATAACTTCAGGATAAGCAAAAGAAAGAATGTAGGAATATACAGGTTAATGTATGGCTACTTTGTAAACTTATTTTCAGGTTGTGTTGTTGTAGGGACCTCTCTGATAGCAACTGAAGTATCAAAGCAGCATCAAGTGACTGTCCCAGTCCCACAGTAACAGGCATCTTAGTTTCTACCCCTGCTTGTCAAGGATAGCCATGGCTTTGGTGTCAGAAATCCCTTACTCCTGGTCTTTGTTAGCAGTTTTAACAGTGAGACAGACATGTGATCCCATTCCTGACAGATAGTGAGACCTGCAGTAATTGGAAATAAATGGAAAAACCAGATAGGGATATAAAAATTAAGTAGGTTTAAGATGAATACTTCTTTTCAGCAGTTGAGGAGGAGTTCAGAGTGACCAGATAGCATCTGCTGAGAAACAGGAGGATTTTCTCTGGATTTTAGGAAGGGGAAAATTTACAAAGCAATGGTGAGCTGTTGCGCACCCCAGTCCATGAGACAGTGGGGAGAAAAAAGCTGTGCTGTGTTTTCTCTGGCACATCTTGGGATACAAATGGACAGGCAGTTTGGCAGAGAGGGACTCCACAGCCGGTACCAAGCATGGCTGCTTTGTCATCTTTTGGGGATGGATAACCCAGTTGCATTCTGCATGCCTGTCAGGCTTCTCCTGAAGGGTTCAGGGCAGGTATATCCCTGTCCATGTCCAGGCTCGTGACACCAGGTGTGCTGTGCAGCCCTAAAGGTCGATGGTGCAATGAGTGGCAGCGATCCCAGGTGTCAGGAGATCCACAGAAGGAAATGGGAATCAGTCACAGTGTTGTAGCGAGGCATGGGCCACACAATACCTCCTGTGGCACGGATGCTTTTCATGCTGATGCAGCTCAGATGTCCCCAGTGCATCCATGTTGACAGCAGCATCCTAGATTAGCCCAATTAATTTGGGCTTTTCTGTTCTGGGGCATTTCTCCCTTTTGCACCAGTCCGGCAGGTAACAGGAGCTGGGAACACCTCTGTCCTGTCCTCCTGGCCTGCCTCTGCCCCAGCTAGACAAATAGGTGAGAAGAGCTTTTGGGATGCGGTCAGGCCAAGCACCTTTGTGTGTGGCTTTCAGAGATGCTGCTGGAAACAAGATGATGTGGGGGAATGAAAGGGCAGCAAGGACCTCACCCCTGCCGTCTCCCTGGGGCCAGGCCATGCAGCAGCTGAGGTGTCAGTGGGGACAATGGCAGTGACAGAGAGATCACGGCCGTTTTCCCCTTCTGTTGAGTCAAGCATGGTAAGAGCAACGCGTTCCTTCCCCGCCTCTGTGCTGCTAGCACAGACACCCTTCCTGCAGCTCGCCGTTCCTTGTTCATTACCATCTCCTTACCTCCACACCTGTTTGATATTACATATTCAGTTTGGAAATACTGTCCTTTTTGTCCCCTTTTACGCCATCTGTTGACACAATCCCGTGTGTGTGTCTGGGTAAGATCCAGCTGGCACACGCGGGAGGTGAGCACATTCGCATCTCCTGAAATTGCTGATTCAGGGAGGGGAGGCGGGGAGCGCACACACGCTCCGGAGCCCCGCACCCCGACAGCGCCGCAGCTGAGAGCCTCTGGCTGCCCTGGGTGATAGTGCCAGGCGTTATCCATGCACAGCCATCCTCGCAGCCTGCCCTCCCCGCGGCCCCGACGTGCCTGCTGTAATCAGGGGAACAATGGGCGAGGCAGAGTGCCCGGCACAAAGACAACAGCTGCACTCCCGGGTCAGGCTTTGCAGCCTCCCGGCACAATGGCCATGTGTAACCCCATCCCACTGCCCGCCTCGGAATAATTTATTTATAGATGCAATATCTCTTTCACTGGCCTATTTAAGAATGTCTTCTCATAAATGCATGGAAATTGAAATTATTCTCTGCTTTTCCCCCCAAAGATTACGGTATCTGTTCCATATAGATAAATAGCGCAATTTTGGAGGGGAATAGGGAAAAAAAGCTGTTGGAATATGTGCAATAAAGGATGAGGAGAAGTTGATTAATTGTGATGTGTGAATTTTTAAAATTAAATATATTTCATTATTAGTGTCTTTGCAATAATAGGCACATGTTTAAAAATACGAAATAAATATTGAACTTGGGAAAAAAATGCCCTCCTAGGCAATGAATGCTAGTCTTTCCTCTGAGAGAGATGACTGGTTGCCTCTTTGGTAATAAGACCTCTTTCACCCTCACAGACTGTAAGCATGAGCATCTGCTTAGGACAGAGAATTTTCTACCATCCAGGAGACAGTGAATCATCTCTCACATGAAAATATGGTTGGTTCAGCACACTGCTTGCTTCTCTTAAATACAGCATGTGCAGCCTATGTATCATTGAAGTGTGTAGTGTAACACAAGATCAGCCTGGGATCTCTAAAAAGAACTAAAACCAGTAAAAGGTTTCAACACCTTCCATATTTTTAATAATATCTCTTTAATTTTTTTTCTTTATTGTCACTACAACTGAGTTTAATTTTGTCTAAATCCTGATCTCTGAAGGCAAACAAGTAGTACCTTGGTGACAGCACTTTCCTGTGTTAAAGGAGTTGCTCTAAGGGTCAGGAACCCAGAGCACTTCATCTATCCACGTTTTGTGTGTGAGAACCTATCTGCGTAAGGAAAGCATGGCAAGACAATCTCCAAATAGGAAAAAGCTCTGGTGCTGCTAAACACTCTCCAGACACCTCAGTCAGATTTAAAAACCAACTAAAAGCTCCTCATGATATGAAACACACTTTATTGGTCACTCTGGAAGGAATTTTTTTAATGAAAATACCATATATAACATTATCACTGGTTCTATATAAAGCATATTGGAAAAAATGCATGGCCTCTTTATATCATCCTCTCTTCCATCCCCTGCAGTCCACAGGAAAAGCCTCATGACTGGCAGCTGTTTGACTACCCTATTATCTGAGCCTGCGTCCAGTCTGGCTAATTACAGTCACTGATTACTAAACACTGAGCAGCACTGTCACCTGCCTTAGCCTGACAGGATTATACCATCTGTGCCACATGGTCAGGGTATGGAAAGCTGGTGAAAGGTCAGAAAAAGGGGCAAATAACCCTTAATGGGAGGTAAATGTATGTTTACAGACGTGACAGCTGACTGTCATTAGAGTATATATACGTATTCACAGCTAAAGATACTTCTCGAGGAAGAATAAGGGGCATAGGAAGTGTGGCTTTGTCAGACAGTTGGGGTTTTTTCTGCCCCCAAAATAGGTGTTATTCACTGGGAAGAGACTAAATACACTCCTGTCAGGCATACTGAAATAATACAGGACCAAATGTTTTCCCTCCTTACCTCCCCAGACCTTGTCTGCCCAGCAGCAGCAGTTTAGAAAACCCGACCTAGTGGGGCTGGTGCAAGACTTTGTGCAGGTGAACTGTCTGCTTTAAAGGAGCTCTACTCGGTTTGTGTTCACAGAGACACCACAATTAACTCCACTGGGTAATGAGGACTGGGCTACTCTCAGGGAGCAGTGCAGGAGCCACAAGCAGAGGGTCCCCCTTCTCCAATACCTTGCTCCAGTGCATGTCTTGCCTCTTCCTGCCTGCAGTGCCTGCAGGAACATTGCTCCTTCCTGCACTTCTTTCATCAGTGCCTACATGCTTGTACCTGCCTTCTGCTCTGCCCAAGCCTCTCTTATGGCTGTTGCTTTTCTGCCCCTGCATGCTAGAGAGTCTTCTCTCTTTTCCGAAGTACGTGTGACAATGCACCCTTCATGTATTACCTCTTCCTTGTTTTATGTCTCCATGAATTTAGGTTATGACTCTCCACAGGGTATTTTGCAACTTTTTCTGTGTATCTGGGCTGAGCCTTCCTGAGGTCAGAGAGGCATAGTGTTTATTCACTGCCTTGTTGGATCATTCCAGCTCAAATCTGATCCTTCCTACACCTTAGAGGTTATCTAAGTTATCCTGAAATTACCATAATTTGTTGGCTTGGAAGGTTTTTCTTGCTTATACCAGTCTCTGGAGCATTTTGCAGGCAATATACACCCAAGATCATCCATAAAGTGGCCTAAATCTGACAGTATGTGCTTCTGGGTCCCCTGAGCTTATCCAGGGCTAATATCTGTGGAGAGCATGGTGACACAAAGTCTGACATGGTCTCACGGTTGTCAGTCTTCTGTACTCAGCTGCTCAGTGAGTTCTACCATCACCTGCTGTGGCCTCTCCCCCAGGTTTGGGTTGTGAACTGGTGGGTAGGGAGCATCCTCCTCCTTGCTGTATTCTGCCTGAAATATTCATATTTTTCAGCCAGAAAAACAAGCAGTCTGTGCAACTGGAAGTGATTTATTTCAGCTAAGTTGTGGTGTCACATGCTTACTACTTTACTTTTATTCTCCTTGGATTTCTTGCTTAGACATTCTCTTTTGCTGTCAAATTTGTGTTATGTTTCTCCAGTTGTGTTCAATTTGTCTGGTCATTATTTACCAGGTATTTCAGTATGTGATTCTAAGATAGATGTTTGCCTGAAAAAAATGACTACAAATGGCCTTGCATACATCAATTCACACCTTGAAGAAAAACACATGAATCCCCAAAAGGTGCATATATGTCATAACTGAAGCAGTCTTACATTTAATGGAGTGTAATCTTCTCAGAAATCAAAATATAATTTATTTCATGTCAAATAGGTGACCAACATTTGACAGCCACTGAGTACAGGAATTTTTCAAAAGGTATCAAATCAGGGTGTTTAATACTCTGAGTTTTCATAGCTGACCTGTGTGGTTTTCTCATAGCTGCTCTGTTTTGTTTTTTTTCTTCTGATGAGTTCTTTAAAATTGAACTCAGGAGCAGACACATTCAAAAAAGCAACTTTTTATACACCTGTATGTACATGTTCACTAGTCTGCCAGTGGAGTCAGACACTGACATTTCGTGGGCAGCATCACCAGCCAGGCTGGGCCTGGGGTACTGGAGGTATGCAGGGATAATCCAGAGGGCTGGGAGGAGAACAGCAAGATGAAATTCAGTGGTACAAAATGCATGCATTTTTTCAACCACTGCTGAGACCTTCTCTTGGAAAGTGAAAAGGAGCACAATTGGGATGTGCTGGTAGACCAGTCATTGGGGTGCTACTGCTGTGCTGCAGCTGTGGAAATCCCAGGCTGATTCTGAGACACACCATTTCCAGGGCAGCTAGAGAAATACTTTTAACTCATCTGGGTGCCAGCAGTTACCCTTTTGCCTCTTGACCCTCCTCTTGGTGAAGACAGGCGGGGCTGATGCTGCCTGCAAGCCTGGTCAGCCATGCCTGGAGCAGGTAAGTGCAAGCTGAAGCAGCTATAGACAGCACTCCCTTGGATGAACAGGGGACCTGGCAGCTTAATTTGAGAGGGACAGCTTAGGGAGTGTAGCTCATTTAACTCCTCAAGACAAATGCTGAGAGAGAAAAAGATGTGATTGCTCACTCTAAATTTATCAGCAGAGGCAAATGCCAGAGAGGGAGAAGAACTATTTAAGGTGAAGGACAAGGTTGGCCTAAGAACAAATGAGTGCAATCTGGCTATGAATAAATTTAGGCTGAAAATTAGAAAAGGGTTTCTAACTATCAGAGGAGTGCCTTCTCAGCTTTTAAATCGGAATTCAAGAAACCCAATTCCTATTCATTCCAATTTGAGAAGATTATTAAAATGCTGCTTGTGATAGAAGGGAACCAGTCTATGGCTTAGAAAGTCTCCTCCCTCTCTGAACACTGGTGGATACAGGTTGACTCAACTGGAATTATATTTAGAATTTTCAAAAGTCGGGACTCAAATTGTCAAGAGAGTGTTACAAATTTTCAATTCTTTGGGCTGTAATTTCTCTGTATTTCTCTGCCTTTTCTATGCACCTGTGAATCACGGAGGATAATTCCACCCCTCCTCCCCATTTAATCACACTGGGGCATTATGAAAACCCCCTCACTGTGGTATTATGAAAATATACTATTTACTGTTTGTGTAGCACTCAGGAGTGCTGTGAGGATGAGTACCAAAGGAAAAAAAGCTGCGCTGAAATTAATAATTTTGGCTGCACAGCTAGGTTTGAATTACATCTAGTAAATCATGCCTGGGGCAACATACTGAGCGAGAAGAAAATAAAATATTGAATAGTTGCTCATTACGTGAACACCAGCTATTCTGTGAACTGAGTGAGGCAGGGTCCCATGGAAAATACAGTATGTGATTTTGTAATTGAAGATTAGAAGAGGGTTGAATTAAGATTGCACAAACCTTTCCTTATGCCTCTCTGCGTCAAGAATCTGGACAGCCGGGGATCAGGCCCAGACAGCATGTGTTAATGAAAGGCAGGTCTTGCTGGACCAGCCTGATCTCCTTCCATGACAAGGGGACCTACTCAGACACTGCAGTGCTGGAGTGAGTCCAGAGAAAGGCACTGGAGCTGGTGAAGGGTCTGGAGCACAATTCCTATGAGGAGCAGCTGAGGCTGAGCTGGGGTTGTTTAACCTCGGGAAAAGGACTTTATTCTCTGTCCAGCTACCTGAGAGGGAGCTGTAGACTTGAGGGGGCTTGACTTCTCCTCTTGGGTAAAACATGATAGGTTCTCAAGCTGAACAACAGGAACATCTGATTAAACATCTGGGGAAATGTCTTCACTGAAAGGGTTGTCAAGCACTGGAACAGACTGCCCAGGGAAGTGGTGGAGTCACCATCCCTGGAGGTGTGAGAAAGAGATGCAGCTGTGGTGCTCAGGGACATGGTTTAATGGAGTACTTGACAGTGCTGGGTTAACAGTTGGACTTGAGGTTCTTTTCAACCTCAATAAGTCTATGATTCTGTGAATAGTTACCCACCCTCCTATCTCAGCCTGTGGGCAGGGAGATGCTCTGGAGTGCACTGTGTGAATGGCTCCCACAGTACTCTGCCCTTGTCACAGGCAGCTGGAGAAGAATGGGAGTGTTGCACCAGCTCACCCACAATCAGCTTCTCAGAGCCAGGGAGAGAATAGTGTTCTGTCTTGTGGAGAAATTGGAAATTTATTTCATCAGCTTGGAACTCATCTGTCTCTAGAAATTCTGTGTAAATGCAATTTGGAGGAGTGATTAAAATCTTGACTGTTGAGCCAAGAAGATTGGGTAGACCAGGAAAACTACCTTTACTGTGAATTTTGAGGTGTATCTAGCTGAGAATGTGAAGTTCAGGCTTTGGGTGTCATATTAGGACAGACTGCCAAGGAGGAGCAGGTACAGTCCCAAGAACCCATGTCCATTTCAAACCCTGCACTTTCCTTAAAAGCAAGAGTTTGGAACAAAGGTTGAAGATATCAACGAGGGAGCAACCATTCTGTTATTTTTTCAAGCTAGTTGCAGCACAATGGGTCATACATGGAATAAATGTCAACAGACCATCATGGATAAGGTGAGTTATGGCTGTGGCAGGAAGAGCTGCCACGGAATAGGTGGCTGGCAGTAGCTGTCCCCTGGGCACACAAATACTGATATCAATGTGTATGGCTTTATTCTAGCTGGAGTGTCTGGTATGCCACCATCAAATGCTGAAACAAAATCTTGCTGTTTTTAAAATAGCTTTGATATAAAGTTTAAACTACTAACGTGTGCAGTGAGTTTGAGCCCCTCTGTTTCTTGGCACCTGATGTCTTCCTCAGCTGAGGACTGGTTCCCAGTGTGGATGCTCACCTCTTCCTGGACACTCTGTGTTTTCAAAGTGGGAACTAACAAAGCAAGCAAAACCTCAGCCAGTTCTGAATTTCCAATTCCTCAAAAGTTATCCAAGAGTATATATTTCTCAGCTTTGGGATACAGTATTATTTATAGGCTCACCCAGAGTACTTGGCTGGATATTTTCTGTGTGAATTGATGCAAAGGAGTCTGGTGTGACTGTATGTACTATACAAAGGCAGACACACCCCATATTTAAAATATTCCTGGTTTACTGTAGACAACCATATTTTCATGTTGTTTGTCATAGCATGCATGTCTGTAATTATGTGCTGATGGCACATTCTTACTGACTGAAAATATTATCAAAAAATACAGAGCTATCTCTAGATGCAGACCTTGTTTGTGACAGCAGTGTTTGCTATTGAATCACAAGCCACAGAAAGCAGTGATTTGCACAAGAACATCTAATGCATGCATAAGAAGTGTGCTGAACCCTACCTCTGCACAGGAAGAGGGAAGAAAACATATTCATCTCAGTAGTGGTTAAACGATAGTGCAAACCAGTAATTACGTGTAAATTATGACCTTGCCCCCTTACAGTCAGCTCCTCGGTAAACATGAGTGCTTTTAATTTCCATGCCCTCAGCAATAAAAGTCACTGTTTTCAGACTAAATTCTATTATTTTCTTCAGTTTTTTTCTTTTTTCAATGAAAATATGTGTTTTTATACTTCAAAACCCTGAATGAAATGCTGTGCTTTTTAATATTCAAGGGATTATAATTGAAATATAAAACTGGTGGTAAAATATCAGCTTTTATAAATTTCACTCTCTTCCTTTAAGCTTTTCTACCATTTAAAGCCATTACTTAGAAGTTTAAAATTTCAAGACTTTTAGACATACATATTTTCCATTTTCTTTTGACATTCTGTAATGTTTCCAAAGCCAAAGAAATGTTGAAAAGTTGTAGAAAATAATGTGATGAAAGAAATGGATGCTTTTCATGTAATGTACATGGAAAAAAAAGAAAAATACAGAAAGAATGTGGGAGAAAAATGGGAAAGAAGCACATAAAAATACTTTTAAAAAAATACAGGTTAAGAGTACATTCTAAAAAGTAATGGACAATCTCACTGAACTGGAAATGGCTTAATTAATGAAACTTCTTTCAATTTTGTAATATTTCTAAACTTTCTATTTATTTAAACAATAAGAGGCAAATAAGAACTGAACCCCAGAGCTTACATATTATCATGCATTTCAGTGCAGTACAGACAAACTGTAGCTACACACAATTATGTGCTATCAGTTGCTGAAGTGGAATTCATTATTTCCTACCTTAAGCTGTCCTATGAATTTGCTCTGCCCTGTTAAGCAGATATCAAGTTCCTCCTAGAGATAGAAACACTGCTGATGAGCAAAGGAGATCTTAATAGCTAAGTTTGTTGATGCTTCTATTAAACTCAAGAAACATTTTGAAGAAAAGACGGAAATCATTCTTCCATGAACAGTCACGTTGCATTTTCTCAGTATTTCCCCTCTAATGTTCTCACGAAGCACAGAGACAGGGTCGTGGTTTCAGTTCCCTGGCATGGGTTAATGCAGAGCATATTTTGATGTAGAGTTGCCTAGAGCTAATCTCCTTGCACTGGACAAGCCTAAGGGTTGTCATGATGCCTCTTGGGTAACCCAGGTGCTGCAGTGGCTTTCCCTGCATCACGCTCTCCTGAGGTTTCTAGTGGCACATCCACTGATGGCTGGAGAAGTTTCTGCCTGACTCACCATGTTAATTCTTCCCAGGAAAATTCTCTGGGATCTCTCTGTGGGCTTGGCATGTGCCATGGCAGCACAGGGATGTGCCAGAGGATACACTGACACATTCCCATGGAGCTACTCCTTATCCAAGCCGGTGATGAGTGCAGGTCAGTGCATTGTAACCCCCTGTTTGAGAGACAGCGTGAGTCAACAGCTCCACCACAGCAGGGTTGCAGGCTTTTGTGGGTAAATGGGATTTAAATAATTGGCAGGGGCATGAATGAAACCTGACTTAACTTGATTAAAGAGAATTCCTAGCTTAACTCGGTGCATGTGAAACTCTGCTCATTGCTGTTTTGTCTGCTAAAATCAGAAATGGGTTTACTCCTATGACCTACCTGGGATTCGGACACTTTTTCCCACTAAGACACACCTTTAAATGCTTTGCAAATATCAGCAAACTCAGTTTCACAATGGGAGTTTCTGCTGGCAGGCAGACTGCATCTTCAATTTTTGGATGAGGAAATAAGGCAGGATTGGTGACTGGCTCCAGGCCACATCCTCGTGTCTGCGTGGCACTGGGAAGAACTGTAGAAAGACATCCAGGCTAGCACGGATTTATATCAGAATGGGCTCCACCCTGGCTAATTAGTCTGCTGCTGGGGAGCAAGGTCTATCCAGCAGGGCAGAGAGCTCTGCTAATGCAATCCTACCTCCAGATGCTTCATGTGGGGATCCCGTGGCTGTTCTGCAAAATGCTTCTCCGGCTCCAAGGACTTCATGAAGAGCGAAGTGTGTTCTGTGGCTCAAGGACAGCATTTATGGGAACAAGTCTCTTGCAGCTGTACCCAGGGCTGAGAGCTCAGAACTCCTTTATTTTTGTTTTCTTTTAATTTATTTATTCAATATTTGTCTATTTTTAGTTGAGCAACAGCAACAAAAACAAAGAGATTAAATAAAAGGATCCAATCCCTAAAAATATGCAACTGTAGTTCACGACAGTGTAGTTCCAACAGGGAAGTCAGGAACTTGCTGTGACTCAGTGGCTGATTGTAAACTAAAACACAGGGAGGGAGTGCCTGACTCAGCACATGCCGGAGCCTTCAAAGGGATTAGAGCTGTTGCCAAGTTGCTCCACCCTTTTTTTCCTCTTTAAATATGTCTTAGGTTTCTTATTCTTGCATTACATTATATATAAAAAGCATGTATGCTATTGAATTGGCACATCCAGAATAGGGAGCACTTAAACGTCAGATTTTCCCAAAGGATTACAATTTGATTTGATCTGCATATGCATACCATTTCATCACTGCAGAATCTCTTCCCTAGAATTAATATCCCCCACCCCTCATCCCCCCAGATTTATAAACACAGTAGATGCAAACATTTCAAAAGAGATACTCTTAAAACAAAAGAAAACAGAACACCAACCAAAGTCTTAATAAAAAATAAAAAATATTTGCAAGCTGAGCACACCTGCAAACTCCTTGGACCACAACTTCAAGTCCCCAGAGCTGCTGTATCACTGTGGTTCCTTTGGGAAATTGCTCTCGGGAGCCTTCTCCATTGCAAGATGAATTGCTTTCTAGGGGGCTAAGACATTTCCCCATGACAGGTACCAAACCATTTCATAACTTCTGCCTCACTAGAACTGAAAAGATAGAAATGCAGGGAGTCGGTCTCTGCTTAAAAAGTTTTGCTGGCATGGCAATAGTATAATTACAACAGTAAAATCCCTACTGTGAGTTCAGTCCTACCATCAAAAGGCCCTTTTGTTGTTATAATATAATCTGTTCAGCAAAGTTGTTTAATTCCGACCAGCAAAACAACTTTTTTTTGCTGGTATAAGCTGTTTCTCTGTGCAGGGTGTTGGCTGCGGTAGGGCCAGTGCTGTACCTCCATCAAGTGCTGATGTGGCCAGAGGATGAGCTTCCATTCACCACCTCCCAGGGCTGAGGCACTTGATGCTCCAAAGGGATTAGAAGGTGTGTGATGAGTGTAGGGTCAAAAGGGAATTTCAATCCACTTTTCAATCTGGCTCCTTTTCAAAAGCCCTTTGTAGTTTTCAATCTGTGTCTTCACTCTGTAGATTTGTTGGCCAGGGCTGAGCTCGGTTGCCTGCATAATCCAGCACCATTTCTAACACTGAAGGCATTTTTGGACAGATACTGAGAAAAACAATGATTTTTTAAACAGGACTGTGAACTAACCCCTCAGGTTTAATGTTTTCTACTCTCAGCCCATCACTTTTGTAGAAAAATTTGTTTGAATCCAGCTGTGGCTTTCCATATACATAAGTATACTGAATATCACCTACCAGGCTGTGGTGACTTGGTGACAGCTGATGCAAGGTGACACCAGAGAAATGCAGATGCTCAAGTGGGGTTTCACACTTACAGTCTCCACCCCCCAGTCCTTCCCTGCTGTTCTTTTTTTGTGGGGACAGTGCACGAGTTTGCACCTGGCAGATCAGGGATGGGGTTTTGGATGCCTTTCCCTTCACCCTGTCCTTCCCAGGGATGGGAACTGGGGCAGGGTGGTTCACAGGGCACCAATGATCAGGCCATGGATAACATCTCTCTGATCCCATCCCTCACCTCAGCCATATAGGATTTAAGGCTTTTTCATAAATATATGTGGCATGTTTGTTTTTACCCACATTTAATCACTTTTTATTTTAGTCTAATTTCAATATTCTGTGGGATTGATACCAGAAATAATAAAATGCAGCAATAAGCATCATATTCTCTTATTCAGCACAACCATTGACTATATTGGGGTGTTTTTTAGTACTTAAGAAACAAATTTCAACCTGTTTTATCAAACCTCCTGGCCTCCCATGGCAGATCACTGGAGCCACTTTCAGGGCATCACATGCCAAAAAAAGCAGGGACAATCTGGAAGGAACAGGTGTATTGGCTTCTGTTACTGCTTGAAGGAGTAAACATCTAGTTTGCTGCTCCCACAAAGGAGGTAAACATTCAGCTCACAAAAAGTTTCCTTCCCTCTGAGAAAGTCCCACTGGTGTCGACCTAAATAAATTCCAGAAGTCAATCTTTTTTTATATAAAAGGTTTCCTTGCCTTTATGGCACTCTATTTTGCATTGCAACTGCTTGTAAAGAGAAATGTTTTTTTCAAGCAGGCTGGACATTTTACTCTCTAGGGTGGTTTTGGCTGGAAGGAACTCTGCTGAGGTACAGTAGTTTGGGCTGACCTTCCTGCTGCTGGTGTGCTTTGGGCTTGCTGTTCTCATCAGGTGCTTTCCAGGAGAAATACTTCAGTCCAATCTCTTCTCAGGATGAGGGAAGATAAAAAAGAATAGAAAGTAAATTTTGCTGCTAATTTTGCTGCTGATGAGAAAGGAGTATTTGAAGAGGTATCTTTTGAAGAATTGGGCAGTTACAACACTGGAAAACCCAACAGGCTTGGTGGAGATTTATGCAAGGCTCCTGTGTAAATCTGCATGTGCTCTGTGTATGTCTGGTGAGGCACCTGAACCGAGCCCAGAGAGCTCACCCTGCCCACCTCATGTCCCCTCTCCATCACCTTCAGACTCTCAGAGTGGGAGCAGCTTCTTAGGAACTCTGAAGAAGAGGATTTGGATCTGGGGATGTGGACACTAAACCAGAACAAAACCAACAAAAAGAGCACTATCAGTAAATTGCTCTTTTGCTTTGCTTGTTTAAGGTAACAAACCTGACCATCTTCATCCTGGTAACTCTTTGTCTTAGACTTCTTAAACTCCAAAAAAGCTTACTTTATACTTTTAAAATACCATGGTATCTCAGAGTTAACTACCTTCATGTTTTCAAATATATTCTTTTTTATTTTTCTTCAGATCATGAGAGTATTTCTTTGAGCTGAAAATATGGCCAATAGTCTACAGGGTTGTACCTTAGCAGTGGCTTTCAAAATCAGAGTTCTCATGAAACCTGACTTGCAGCAGTTGTTTTTGGTTTTTTTTTCTTTTTTTTTTTTTCTTTCTATTCTGATTGATATCTAGCTCTTGTCTATTCACCACAGCATATTTCTAATTCTTTAGAATGTGTCTACACCAATTGAGTCTTTCTGAGGTTTGCATTCCATTTGAAAATTGTACATCTGAAGCTGAAAAATAAGCTCTGTATTTCTGTGGTAAAATGAGGTTTGCCATGCCCCTTCAGAAGCGACAGCAGTTTTGTGGTTTGTTTCAGTTAACATGGGCTGGAGGCAGCATGTGAACCTTCTGGTGCCCTCACTGTGTGCACAGCTGCCTTTCCTAGATGAGTGGATAGGTGCAAGGGTTTTGGGGTTTTTTTTGGGGTGGTTTTTTTTTTTTTTAAATAGCACCTGCAGAGCAGTGGAGAACTCTCTGGTTTCTAGTTTTGGCCATGCAATTGTAAAACAACTGTGCCAATACCATCCTTCAGGACATCTGTGAATGACTGTGTTTTCCACCTGCTGTTCAAGTCACTCAGTTTTAGAGCTCTGTATTCTGTTGTTCAGACTCTTAAAAGGTATTTATTATGTCCTCTGGACACTTCTCACAGGCTTGTTGTTTAGACAGTTGAATTATGAATGGTGATTTTTTTTGTAGTCCAGGATCTCAAGGTGTTCTTGTACTTGTCTCATCTGTGTAAGAGAAGGTATGTTACAGATGGCTGGATCATTGATGTGGTCAGTCTGTGCATTTTTTTTTCCTACAAGAGATAATATTTCTTTTAAATTACCTTTTTTTAGTTTTAGCCTAGCATTTTCCAATGCTGCTTAGACTCTCTTTGCTCGCCTCTCTTCCTGAAATCATGCATCTCCTCATACCGTCCAAATTTCTTGTATTTTTCAAGTGAAATACTTGTTTGCCAAGTAAGAGTTTGCAGAGACAGGGTCTCCCTGTGGGAGTGTTAAACATGTACCATTGCCAGCAGGGTTTTTGAGGAGCACCTGCCAGAACCCTGCTGCTGCTCTACTACACAGGACAGACAGGTGCCTGGCACCAGACCTCTCTCCAGAGTGGTGTTCTTTGTGGGTGGGGTGCATTTACTTTTTAAAAATTTATATATTTCCTTCAAACCAGGTATTCAGTTTCTCTTGCAGTGACACCAAACAAAAGCTTGTTTCTTTTCTCTTGCCTTCATCTATTTAGCACCTACTCCTGCTTTGGCCTGAAGAAAGAGAAGTTTCCCAAGGGTGAATTGTTGTCTGACTGCTTTTCCAGTTCTGTCAAGAACTGAAGTCCTTGTCCTGGGAAGATACTTTTGATCTCCTTCTCATCAGTTCTTCCCTGAAATTATGTTCCCTCTCATTTATATCCCACTGATGTTTCCTTTTCCTTTAAAAAATGGTTATTTATCTGTACCTTTATCTGCATAGTCCTTTACTGAAGAACAGTTACTCTCTATTATACAACATTATTCTAATATTTCTGTCATTTCCCTTAAAATGTGTGAGGTTTTTTTTCATTTCAGTATTAAATTGCACCGAGCTATGACCTAGCCCCAGGAAACTCACTGGAAACATTGCTGTGTCTCTGTTTCTGTACAACTTCTAAAACTATCAAAGAACTAACTTCCTTTCTCACTTAATCATGTGAACCTGGGTTTGATTTCCCTCTTGCTTCTTATGTGACTCAATTCTGAATATCTTAGGGAAATTCAGGATTCTTTTTTCAGTGGTGGAGGCTTTATCAACAAAACTTCCTTTTTTTTAAAGTTATCAGTATTGTTTGCTACTATCTGCTTTCCATAAACCTACTGTTTGTTATTACCTCTACTATTTACCTTAAATAAAGATAATATTTTACCTGCTCTTCTGTGGTGCTCCAGGGGTTTCTGTCAGAGCAGGTAGATGGCCCATTTGTTCTTGCAGTCACTGGGGTAGCATCAGTTTTCTGCCAGGTAGCTGCAACTTAATGACTGATGTACTGAAAACCAATATTAAAGGTCTGATGACCTTCTCCACCAGCTTTTAATGCTTTGAGACTACAAGTTAGCTGGACCAGTTAATTTCCATATGTTTAACCTTTTGTACCTTGATCTCACTTCTTGAGTATTTCTGCCTCTGCTGCTAACCTTTCAACAGTTCTTAATGGTTAACTGATATGTATTTGTTGCTCTCAGCTTTCAGCCCTTTAAA
Source organism: Pseudopodoces humilis (assembly GCF_049639895.1). Classification (NCBI taxonomy): domain Eukaryota; kingdom Metazoa; phylum Chordata; class Aves; order Passeriformes; family Paridae; genus Pseudopodoces; species Pseudopodoces humilis. Next base: position 14,651,935 of record NC_142205.1, on the reverse strand, counting down.
TTTATTATCCATATTTATAAGATTGCTTTATCTGTTTTTTAAAGCAGGTTGACATGTTAATCACACTATTTTGTTCATTGGATTGTTTATTTTATATATAGATATAGATATAGATGATATAGATATAGATATAGATATAGGTATAGGTATAGATATAGTGTATATATATATATTTATATGTAATAAAATCTATTTATTATGTTCTTTTTCATCTCTTTTCTTGAATATTTCCCAGCTATAATTGATTTTTTTTTTTTTTTAATTTCCTCTTCCAGGTGATTTTGTGCATAACAATTCCCAGCTTTGTGAACCTGGAGCTTCCAAAGAGCCAAGCATATAATTCTGTTTGCACATAATTACATCTGTTAAATGGCCTAAGCAACAGTCAGTTTCTGTTCTCTGATAAGTTTTTCTGCGGCAGACTGAGATGTAAGGCGGGATTCCTTTCATGTGGATACAATTTGTTCTGAGCATGAAAAGTGACGTATAAAATGTCTTTGGGACACTTTGGTGTAGGGACCAAGAGACGCAGCACATTTCACTCTGCAGTCCATCGGCGCAGGTTTGTAGTGCTGTGGTTTCACCCCACACAGCCACTCACTCACTGCCTCACCAGGGATCTGGGAAGGAACCAGAAGGGTAAAAGCTGGAAAATTCACAGGTTGAGATAAAGACAGTTCAACAGGGAAAGCAAAAGCCACACACACAAAGTGAAACAAGGAATTATCTCACTGCTCTCCATGGGCAGGCAAGTGCTCAGCCATCCCCAGCAGAGCAGGGCTGCATCACACATGACAGTGACTCAGGAAGACAAACATCATCACTCCAAACGTCCCACTTCCTCCTTCTTATCCCCTCTTTATACACTGAGCACGATGTCACATGCTGTGAAATATCCCTTTGGTCAGTTTGGGTCACCTGTCCCAGCTGCGTCTCCTCCCACCCTCCCAGGCACCCCCAGCTTCCTCACCAGTGTGGCAGTGCAAAAAGCAGAGAAGGCCTTGGCTCTGTGTAAGCCCTGCTCAGCAATAACAAAAAAACCTCTGTATTATCAACCCTGTGTTCAGCACAAATCCACACACAGCCCCACACCAGCCACTGTGAGGAGAGTTAACTCCAAACCCAGCACAGCCAGCTGGGGAGATGCCTGAGGAAACGAGCGCCCTGCATGCTGTTGTGGTCACCCAGGCTGGAGTGCTCGTGCTCGTGCAGTTGGGACATTCTCAGCTGTCTGTGATCTGGGAATGGAGAATGACAGAGCATCACTTTCTGAAATTTGTGCTCACTGAAACCTTCCTAAATTTTCCAGTTCTTACTATAAGGATTTAGTTACCAGGTTTCAACAAGATAAACAGGATAAAATTTGTGCTATGAGCGTCTCAGTCCTTTTTGTCTGTGGTCAATGCTCATATGATGGGAGCAGAGGCTTTCAAACTCTTCTCCAAGCATCAAAGTGATGTACTTCATTTTGTTCCAAACATCTTTATCTTGAGCTGAAAATATTCTTTTATTCCTCCTTCAGTTACCTCCTTTGTGTTAACATTATGTTCTTTGGGCTAGTCAGCAAGGAACCTGGAAAGTCACGTCTACTGAGATAGGGTAGGAGTGGCCTGAACTCTGACAATCCTTCTGTCTGTTCAAGGTAAGATTAAGTTCAACAAACCCAGCCACATTTCCCTCACTATGTACCTCCTGATTTCTTCAATAAAAAATCAGGAATTGTCCTGTGGATGATAGCCAGCATGCTTACACACCTTCAATTTAACTTCAGAGTTGATTAATTTTTGTATAAATTTAAAACAGCAGGTTTGTGCATGAAAATAAAGTGATTATATAATTAAAATTTGTATGTATGTGTATGTGTATGTGTATGTGTATGTGTATGTGTATGTGTATGTGTATGTGTATGTAAGCACACAAGGAGACTGAACTAGGATGACATAGGCAGCATGTGTCCCAGTACATTATGTTTTTTGAATGTTGACTATATAATGTGCTTACATTGATTTGTGTATACATAATGTATATATTAAGGGGTTTCAAACCTTTCAATTTTGTATATCCTTATGAATTTTCATCCTGAAGTATACACCTTTTTAGCTTAAACTTTTCCTGGATACTCTCATAGACCCCTTGGATAAGAAAAACCCCACAAAACAGAGATCCTAACAGTATGTGGAGTATGTGAACTACCAGACAAAAAAACGTGACTCAAAATAAGGACTCATACAGTTTTGATATTCAGTTGTTTTCTGGAAAACAGATGTTATATTTTTTTCCTAAAAATTCTGGATTTTTCTAATCTTGTTCAGTTTCTTGTTTTGCAACTGAACTCACAAATTAAGCATACTTTATCTCTTTGCCAATGGAGCATCCTTTGCCAGCTGAGTTGCAGCTGGAGATATGGTCTCTGCTACAGCTGAACTTCGTTGGTAAGTTCCTCATTTTTGAAATGGACTGGGAATAAGTGGGGAATAAGTGAGTAGACCCCCAGGGCACTCTGTCTTCTGCTTGAGATGGAGCTATCCCATGGCCGTGAAGTCAAAGCCTTGGCAGAGCTTCCCTATGTAGTTCAATCACACTAATTCAGCCTGGAGCTGAAGATTGTATTAATCACAGTGCACCCTTGATGGCAGAAAGGGCAGGGGGAAAAGCAAGCCTATTCCATCACTAAAACCAGCTAATAATAGCCTGAGCTTAGCTGCAAGCAGAGAGAAGATGGGAGAGGTGATGCAGGACAGTTGAAGCGGTCCTAAACTTGTGGCTGCTGCTGGTGGAGCCAAAGGCTTGAATTTCTGTCATCATCCATGAGGGAGGCAGAAACAAAGTGATTAATTTCTCCTTTGCAGGTGATTAATTCTTTGTGGCTTCCAAGAAAGACTGCCAAATTTGGACAGAAACCTGCTAAAGGTGCTCAAATATTCCAAATGTGGAAAGTGGATGAGAAGACAGAAGTTTGCTTCTAAAAAATGAAGCCTTTACAAAGCACTTGTGGGATAGGCAGAGCTGATGGATGGCTGTGAGCAGGGGAGCATGGTAATGTGCACTTTAAAGGAGAGCCAGGAACTCTTGAATTTTAATCTGAGGGCTGATGCCAACTCATCCCCAGATCCTGTGCAAGGTGAAGTCCACTCCTGTTCAACTGCAGGGAGTTCTTGCATCCATTTCAGCCAGGACAGGATGAACTTTTCTTGAAGAAGGAGCAACACTGACTGCAGGGAGGGAAGGTATCTGGGAATAAATTAACTACCTTTTGCAGTGATACATACATTATTATCGCTGCAAAACAATCTCTTGCACATAAACTTAAAGTAAACATTAAGTTTTATTTAAGAATAATAATAGCAGCAATCCAAACCACTGGCTGATGCAGTGTGTTGAAAGGCTCTGCATGGCCAAATGTTTCTGTACTTATGACCCATTACATTTCAGCTCACCTTCCATAGTTGCTGAGCTGTTAACTTGCCAGAAAACTCCCCAGTATATTGTAATCAAAAAAATAAATATTTAATGCCTTTTGCCCTGCACTCAGTGTGAGCAGAGATCCAATTCCAATACCTGTGCCAGTATTAGAAATTTGGGGTTTACATGTTGACCTGGGAGCAGAGGTGAGGAGGAGAGCGATGGAGAGAGCTGAGATGAGGGAATGGTTAACTCTCTGCTGGATGTTGGCTGGATTTCTGGGTTTTTTATGCACACAGGGCAAGGCTCCATTTCTGGCAGTGAGGGAGCTGCTGATCACATCCCTGGCTGACAGAGCCCAGAAGTGCCTTGTCACTGCCACGGTGTCATGGGCTTTTCTTGTGACTTCTGCTCATTCATGTTGCTGGAAAATAAAACAATTCACCATGAATTCAGGAAGCAATGCTTGTTTCAAATAATCACACATGAAATAATAGCTTCCTTGTTTTGGAAGGTATTGGGATAGGTGTCTTTTCTTCCACACAGGCAACTTGTTGAAGAAGGGACAGAGATTAATAAGTAAGATATCTCATAGCACGTGAGAGTTAAAAAGTTTCTGTCTGTACAAAACCCTGAAATCTTTTTTTTTTCACACATAGATTTATATCCTTTTGGTTTCACTTTAGCTTTTTGTGTTTAGTATGGCCCAGAGTGATAACCACAGGATTGGACTTGATTCACAACACAAAAGTCATGAAACAGCAAACCTTTAACAAAGCCCCTGGTATCACTGGACATCTGGCTGTGTTTGGGAAGGGTCAGGCTGCTAAGAGAAGTGTACCACAGAACAACAGGGCACTGTGTTACACACACAGTGGGGCACTGACGGCAACAAGGCAAGGGCTTGGGTTAGCTAAATTTCACAAACATTAAATATAATTTGAAAAAATCACAAAGCTGATTATCATTGAAAGATGCAACTGTGAAATGTTTCAGCAACCTGAAAAGAAGCTTTTTTGAAATTATCATTCATTTAATTTTCACACAATTTTATCCTGGGATTTATGTTAGACACAATCACAAATAATCAAGAAAGAACTGATGAATAACAAGGTGATGGCCTTTCCAGATAATACAGAGTTGCTTAGGACAGAGGAAAACAGAACTTAAATAAAACACCCTTAGTTGTTAAGTCTATAATGAGGAGATTTCTTCCAGTTATTGCAATTTAGACAAAAAAAAAACAAACTTGGAAATATTGCAGATAATTTTCAGATACATCTCATGTTAGTATTCAGAATTATAAAGGTAAGTAGCACCTTATATATGATAAGATAAACAGTATAGGAATATAATGATATCACTATTTAAATTCACAAACCCATCTCATATACTAGAAGTAGTTCTGGTTGGACCAACTCAAGAAAAGAGATAGAAAAATTGAGAAAAATATCCAAAACAAACAAACGGAAAACCCAACTTGAAACAAAAACTGTAAGATATTCACAGTATTTTGGCACTCTTTGGCTTGGAAAAGACAAAATACCGTGAATGGAATAATGCATTGTTTTATAAAACCTTAGAGATATTAGAGAGAAATTTATGCAGATTGCATGCTGTTCTCTTAGTTTAACAGATTCAGAGGCACACACAGAAATTATTAAATAGAATGCAGTATAAAAACAAGGAAAATCTGTTCCTGTATGTGATTATGTAGAATTGATTGTTACTGAATGACATGGAGATGTAGAATACAAATGGTCTCAAAGGTATTAAATGAAAAGGGAAAGGTCAGTCTCTCTGTAGCAAATAAACACATTGCATCCCTCAGGTGTTGAAGTCTAAGTCACAGATGGCTGGACCAGGGGAAGATGGAGAGTCCTTGTGTTCAGTGTATCCTCTGCAAGCATCAGCAGCCACTTCAGGGGACAGGGGCTGGCCAGTACAGTACACTGCACCTTCCAGCTTGCCCATTCTGGGACCTGCCACTTCCATATTTCTGTGTCTAAGTTTTCATTTTGGAAATTCAGGTTGGCTTACTGATTTGATAAAATCAGATCAGGATGAATTAGAATTTCTTGTAGGACAAACCATCCTAATTTTGTGTAATTCTTATATCTGTGACATGAATCAGTCTAACTTGGGTGGATGAGGGAGCCAGGCTGTGTTGAAAACAAATCTGTGCTTTCTTAGGGGAGAAGCTTGTCTTTAGAAGTAAATATTTTTTTCTCCGAAGTCAGACAAGGTTATGTGTAACATTTTTGTCCCTGTGTGATGTTATTCTTCACCTGAATACAAGCTGCAGGCAGTAATTTGATGCCTGAATATGTGTCTAGCTGTAAAGACCTAAGTGGTAAGCAGACCTTGGCAATACAGAATCACAGAATTACAGAATAGGCTGAGTTGGAAGGAACCACAATGATCATCGAGTCTACCTCCCAGACCATCCCCAGGAGTCACACAGTGTATCCCAGAGCACTGTCCAAACACTCCTTGAGCTCTGTCAGGTTTGGTGCTGTGCCCACTGCCCTAAGGAGCCTGTTCCAGTGCCCAACCACCCTCAGGGTGAAGAGCCTTTTGCTAATATCCAACATAAACCTCCCCTGACACAGCTTCAGGCCACTCCCTTGGGTCTTGTCACTGGCCACCAGGGAGAAGAGAGCAGTGCCTGCCCTTCCACTTCCCCTCATGAGGAAATTGTAACTGCAGAGAGGTCTCTCCTCAGTCTCCTCTTCTCCAGGCTGAACAGACCAAGCGACCTCAGCTGCTCCTCACGCAGCTTCCTCTCAAGACCCTTCACCATCTTTGCTGAATACATTCAGTTTCAAAGGAATGCAACAAACCTTTGAATTCTCCCCCTGCTTTATTGTGTGCATATAATATAGTATCACCTGTGGGTGCATCCCAGGAATGTCCTGCAGGCAGCTGCAGCAGAGGGCAGCTGTGTGTTGACCCCCAATACCTGCACCTGCTCGGACCAGCAGCTCCTGGGCAGACACAGAGAGCAGGGTTGCTGCATGTGCAGGGTCACTTGGATGTGTAAGAAATTGTCCCTGTCTTCTCCAGCAGCCTAACTGGGTCAGTGAGGAGTGTGATTGTTTGCTCGAATAATTAGCCTGGAGAATAGGCATGTCTTTCCTGGGAAGCAAGCTAGCAGACTAATAATAGCTTTACTCTGGTAAAGGAGACTATGTGTACACTTTTAGTCCTAAAAATCCTGTATGTGAATACAGCCCAGAAACGTATAACTCTGGAAATAGACAGCTATATTTTTCCTACCAGTATTTCAATTCAGTTCCTAGTATTGGTGTTGCAACAGAGGTGCTGGAGAAACTGAGGCATGTAAGGCATCATGAACTCATCTCTGCTGTGACACTGACAGGAAGCCAGGAGCTTCACAGTGTAAACCAAGGGGCGTCTTCAGATCGTTAACTTAAAAAAACCCACCCAAAACCCAGACATCCACACCCACACTGTTATTCAAAAACCAGAATATCATCAGGAAGCAGTGAGTCACCCTGTGGCCATTGCCTTTTTTTTGTTAAGGTGTTTCCCAAATGTAAAACTTAGGCTTCCTCTTCCCTTTAGATGAAGTACCTGGTATCACTAGGTAAGCAAAAGCCATTTTATGTTTACTAGCAATAGTACTGTGCATAACAGCAAGGAGGAAAATAGCTTATTTTCTAATGTGATGGATGAGCATCCAAAGGACTGGGGACTGGATCCCTGGCCTGTAGGAACCGGGGAGCTTGCAAGAGCAGCAAATCAGCAAATCTGTGCGGTGGTTTGGCTACACGGTGCTGCAAACGCCCAGCGCGTGCTGGAGGTGGGCAGCGGTGCCCCAGCCCTCATCTCCAGCCCCTCCTCATCCCCTGCCACTGGAGATCCTTGAGCAGAGGGCTGAGCCGAGCTGTGTAGGTGTAGGGATCTGCAACAACAGGTGTGTTTGGATGAGGAGGCTTAGAAGGGCCCAAACAAGTTGCCCAACATATTTTTAATAGATTATTGCCAAAACGAAATGAGAAAGAATCAGAGTTATTGCCTCAAGAAGGCCATGGAAGTTGTTTGTATTTTAAAACGATGTGTTAATTTACGTGTTAGTGGCGTAAGTTGTGGCATTAGTATTAAGGTAACACATCTAGCCTAATATAATGCATCTAATTATATGACGTGACCCTCTTCTGATGACTTTTGCCAATTATATCTGACAAGGATGCTTTAAATGAGAGGTTGTGTTACAGCAATTTCAGGAGATGAACACAACAGCATATGGTTTCAAAAATAAAATATCCACTATATTATTTGCTGTGATTAAGTACGTACTAATGCAATTGTAAGGTAGGGAAGCAGGTCTTTCTGGTTTGTGAATTATGCCAGTGCTGAGTCATTGCTGATTTTTTTAAAGTTTTATTATGAATGAAGGGCTGGGTCAATGCCAAATTCCATGTTCCTGGCTGCTTCTTTTGTACCCTGGGAAATTATTCAAAACCCTGGAATCAAGAATTTTAAAATGAAAACTCCAAAAGTTGCAGAAGAAATATCTTAAAAATTTGAAACAACCAGCACAATGAGTGACCCTGTGGACCTGAACAGAAGATGGTACCAAAAACGAGGAATATGACGTACACCATCATATGACAAAACTCTTTCACTAGGAGAAAACAAAACAAAAGAAAACAAGCTATTAACACTTTCTGCTGCAGAACAGAGATGGAGCCTCAGATGAGCATGCCTGGGCAGAGGATGAAAGGAATGCAAAGGCATCCTCCATTCCTTCTGAAGGTATCAGAGGGATATGAAGTGAGTAGAGATTAGAGGGCTATTCTTGATGCCTCCTGTTGCTGTTCAGACAGACACTGAGCAGAAGGGATACAGAAATCACAGACCACAGAGTAAGAGAAAGAACAAGGAGAGAGGAAAGCAGCACACTTTATCTGATGATGTTGTTCAATGTAAACATGAACACGGACTTTTGAACATTGAGGGATTGTATGCAGTGCTGGCCTGGAACAACATTCTCCCTCAAATCTGTGCTCAGGCCAAATGTGCCCAGCATTGCAGAGAAGGCTGGAGACTGTGTGTATGCCAAAACACATGGCTGTGAGGAAGTGGGGTGCTGGATTGTGATCTCCCTGGGTCCGGCAGCCACACATACACAGGTCCCTGACACAGGAGAAGGGTTTCCCTCCTTGCTCTACTAAAATCAAGGTGATCCCAGTGAGATGAGTTGTATCTGGAAGCTGCCGTGGTCCCCCCCTGCCAGGTAGAACCCAAGTTTACCATTAGGTGTTGCTTACCTTCAGGGCAGACAGGCAGTATCAGGGCAGTGAGGAAGCAAGCATTGAGGGAGAGAATTCAGGCAAGCTCTGTGCAGCTGGGTCTTGGCTGGGTGGTGGCAGGGCTGGCACATGGGTGGCAGCAGCAAACTCAGAGGTGAGCTAAAATTTTTGCAGATCTGGATCCCAGTGCATGCTGGGACTTTACTGGGATGATAAGGTGCTTGGCTTCTTTCCAGCCTGTGAGTCCTGCTCAAGAGACACTTCCAGAATCTTCCTCTCCCCATACACAAGAGAGTTGCAAGGAATACCCACACCGTCCTTCCCTGGAAGACTATCACATTAGTGACACCAATATCATAGAGAAACTTGCATTTAAACCCTTTCCTTGTTGGCTGGCACTCAGACTTACTTGTCTCTCTCCCAGCAAAGACTAATTACTCCACCCCAGGGTGTTTTGGTACAAATGTTCTCAAAATAATTTATGTTTTTCAACTTCGGCTGAGTATTTGTTTTGTTAAGTCACCCCTACCCTTAGCTGAGTGTGAACCCACTTAACCTATGTAAACCACTTGTGCTTTGCCCCAGTAGATATGTAATTGCTTCAAGAAAAGAGGAGCAATTTTAAGAGGGGGGACAGAGCAAGTCCTCCAAAACCCACTGCATACTTTCATGACTAGACTGCTATGCTGAATGCTAGAAACTGAGTTAAAAGGCTTTGGCAAAAAAGTGCTCTTTTACCTCTCACATGAAGTCTTTGATCACAAGAATATAGGATTAAAGGCAGTGTGAGGGAGGAGGACACATGAACATGTGTGATCAAGAGCACTGTTAGCAGAAGGTGATGTCCTCTGGCATGGAATCACCTAGGCTTTCTTAAGCACCTAAACTTTGCATCTTTCCTTGACTTGTCTGAGATAATCTGGGTGACTCCCTGTCCACCATGCAAACCAGAGGACCTCTAAAGGCAAGTGCAGACACATATGTGTTCAGTCTGTGGCCTAAGCTGGCCAGATGAGAGCCAGCTGTGATCCTGCAGCTGTGTATGTGACATTAGTACGTTGGTGTGCTTGAACTGACACATCCTGCTGAAAGGCAGGGCATATTTGCTCAGGAGCAACACCCTTAAACCCTTCTGAACCACACCTGGCTCTTGTCCATGCCAGCCAGAGGAGCCCATGCCCACTTGTATAAGTCTGGTATAAATTAGTGCTAAAATCTCCACTTGCTCTAAGGAGTCTGGTTGCCAGAATGTTAGGCACTGTGGTGTTTAGTGTTGTACTTTTGCATGTTTAACTTCTGATTGACCAGGAGAGCCAGGTCTGAGAGCCAGTCTAGAAACTGCATTGGGCAGAACATGGGAAGCCTCTACTGTGGGTGCTGTGGTCTGGGGTCACTAGCAATCCAGCTTCATCAGCGGGAAGCCTGACTGTCTTCTGAATGGTGAATAAATACCACAACATATAAGCCCGTATTACAAATTTTGTTCAATTTTTTCTTTTATCTTCAAGTAGGTAATTTCTAGAAGCAAGTGTTCTGACTCAGAGTTTATTCTATATCAGCTCCTACAAGTTTAGTTCACTAACATCAATTCAGGTGATAAATACTGAAGCATAAACATTCCCCAAAGAAGTTGCAAAATCCTTTTTCTGAGACCCAGATACAAGATAAGATCCATATTTAGTACTGGGGGAAAATGTTTTCTTTGTGTTCATTAGCGAGTGTAAAAGAATTTGGTTATTGGAAGGCAGTTCTCTGCACTTTTTGGTTATTCTGGGTTTCATTTTTAAATTTCTTCAGACACTGGTATTGTGCTGTGTAATGTGGGAGAGATTCAGGTTAAAGACACAAAAAGTAAAATAGAGAAAATTTCTAAACCTCTTGAATTTTACATTGTGCATTTTTGTCTGAGATACTAGCATATATAACCATAATTGCCAAAGTCTTCTAACTAGTGCGTGTGCATGTGATTTAAAAATGCAAGCAACCCCATCAAAGGGCCTCCAGCTTTTTGATTCTCTGAGAAATGAATAATATTCAGCACATTTTTTGGAAACCGCATTTAAGTCAACCCTGAAAGTGGGGCTGGACATTTAATATTCAAAGAATTTTAACAACTTCAGCATGAAGTAGGAAAAAATAGAGTTTCATTTAGTATCCTAGTGTCTGCCAAAATAATACCCTCGTGTTTTTCATCTCCAGAGCACTTTGCATAGTGAATGGACACGTTTAGGTGCATTAGCCTTGAGCTGTAAGCTTGGTGGTGCTTAATGCCTATTTGCATTCACTGAAATCTAGAGCTGCTTCCAGATTGAGCAGCCTCATGTGGCTCGGTGTAGCCCTAAGGTCTGGCCCACAGCCTGAGTCAGGCACAGGGAATGTTTGGCACTGCAGGTCGGGTGGGCTCAGGTGGGAAGCCCAGGGTGGCCATCCCAGCAGGGGCTGGGGGCAGGAGCATCTCATCCTGCTGGGGCACACCTGTACTGGGCCCATGCTGGGGGAGCCTCCTGAGCTCCAGTCCTGTGTGCTGTGGCTTTTGAGGCTGGAATGCTTGACCTCATGTTGCAGGTTCCACAGGACTCTTGTTTCACTCAGTGAAGAGCTGGGTTTTTTTGTTATTTGGACGTTTTTCTTATGTCATCAAAAACGTTGAATTAATCTACTATCTTCGCAGCTTTGCTGTGAGCTTTGGGTGATCTTATAATTCCTATTTTGCCACTGAGAAACTAAGCACAAGCTTGCTGGAAGTACTTTCTGGTGTTTATTCTATTTTCTGAGGCACTGAGGCCCTGGGCCACAGAACACAGAATTAAGTCCAGGCGTTTTCACTCACAGCCAGGAGCTTTCCTCCTCACTGCTGTGTATCCACTCCATAGCTGCTGCTGACTGTCCACTTGTGTCTGACCTCTGGAAAACTAGAAAGGCAACACCAATTACCAACCATTCCCATGTAACTTGGTCTGGAAAAACTGTCTAGTATCAGAAGGGGTCCTTCTGCTCAGAGAGAGTCCTGTCTCTAGGTGACATTTCCTTTTAAGCAACTACAGTATTTTTCTTCCATCTCTAATTTGTATTTTCTCCTCATGATTTTTGTGGCATGTCCTCATGATGTGTGGAATGCCTGCCATGGACAGACATCACTTGAATTCACTGCATAGCCCAGCTCTTTCCAGGTGCACCAATTGAAGCACCAATTGTATTTGAAGTAAAACAGCGTGGGAGTGACCAGCTTTAATTCTGCATTTCCTCTCTTTAGAGACTTTGACATGGCAGTCTCAGCATCTCTGTTGTGCAATAATTTATAAATGTACTGGTGGATTAGGTAGAGGATATTTGGAGAGGGATGTGGATGTGCTTATATTCCCGAAACTAAAAGCCCAACAGTACGTCATGTCAGTAGGCAAGCACCCTCATTTTAGAGAAGAAGAAAGGGGTATGGGTATTTGGGGTGACTGGAAGCCAATAGCTTCTTTCTCAGTTGTGTTCAACTCATGTTTTCAGTACTAAAAGACCTACAGGCAGTTCCCCGGTCCTGGAGGGGCCAAAGTATCCAAAGGTATCCAAAGCTTCTCAGTTGCTTGCCACAGAGCAGAGGTTTTGGTGTCAGAGAACCTTTCTCTGAGGTTCTCAGAGGAGGGAAGCTTTGATAATATTGCAGTAGCTGTCCCACTTTCTAAGACCAGATGACTTTGTCTTCTTCTGGTGGGAATCCTCATCTGGGCTGCAAAGGTTTGATTAATTGTTGGATTTGGCCCAAAAAGCTTTTGTGTCAGGGATCTGTATTTTGATAATTAGAGCACATTTATGCAAATTCTGGGAATAGTGAGAAATTCTTTTCATTATCTTTTTCTGTGTTAACAGAAGAAAATAGAAAAGGGAGGCTATCTTTTCTTCCTCTGTTGTGTGGCCTTGCTCTATTGAACTCAATGACTATTCTTATGCAAAGCTCAGTAGGAGCAGAACGAGCATTGACTGCCTCCCCCGAGATTTCCTCACCCTGCTGTGCTTCATCTCCTTGGTGTGACCCTGCAAGCTGTTTATGGCATGGAAGAAAAAAAGTGAAAATAATGGGAAGGTAATAACTGTCCTGCATGCATTGGGAAGGACTATCATGGGTTTCTGGGCTCAGGTACAAGAGATGTGGCTTTAGGACCTGGTCTCTTCCCCAAGGCTGTGCAGAAGATGTGGAGGGGTTTAGATCCCTCTGTGAGTAGGGAGTCCCACCATGCACAGCCCTGGGCAGGCAGGCAGGTTCCTCTACTCAGCTTGAAATTTCATGTCTGCTTTATATTTTTGCTCACAAACACCAAACGCCAGGACCCTGTTTTAGCTCCACCGTGAGGTCACCTGTGCACCTGGAGCTGCAGAAGGAGCTGATGGCCCTAGAGCTGAGCAGGAGCAGGTACATGGCTGCTGCTTGGGGAAGGAGTAAGCAAGCTCCATGACACAGTGGCTTTAGAGGTCCTCCAGAAAACACCTCCAAACACAGGGCAAATCTGGCCTGTTTCTACTAAGAGACACAAGCGTTTCAAACAGTATGTCCAGTGGAGAGCATGGAGCAATGTTGAGAGGCTAGAGAGAGTCAAAGGTCTGAAACCTTTCCTTGCTGCCTCTCTCTTAATCTTGTCCCTCTTTGCCTGGGATTACATCCCAAGGACTGCCCTGATCTTCTGATCCTCTCTCAAAGTCTCTTCTGAGACTATCTCAAAAAGTGGCCTCCAGCACCTTTGGAGCATCTGGCTGTATCTTTGAACCTAGGTGGGAAGCTAAGTAGAATTTCAACAGCTTTTTTTTTCCCCCTTTTTTCTTCTTTTTTTTTTTTTTTTTTCCATTTTTCTTTTTAAAGCAGTTTAAGCTGTTTTTAAAAGACCAAGATAATTTTATGCTTCAAGTAGTGCTTCTCGGGTTTGTCTATTTTACACTGTAAGCACAGAGAGGGTTTAAAGTGCCCATTGTCCACATTAACTCTTCCTGTCTTTCATCTGCATCAGGAGGGCTTTGTGGCTGTGGTTTTCCTTCATTTTCTAGACAGAACTGGATTCTGAAGAGGTGAGATTTTATCTAAATAGAGTAGTGATGTTTGGACAATTCAGGTCATCATCATAAAACAGAGAAGGAATGGGGCTGAAAAGCAGACATTTTAGCCAGAAAGACCCATGTGTTTAGAATCCCGGGGCTGGTTCTTGCTAGTAAAAGCTCAGAGATGATGCTTCAGGGACTAGTGACTTTTGTTTTTCATTTTTACATAGAAGATGTAAAGCAAAGCTGTGGCTGCACTTAATGATCAAGGACATAAAACTACAACTCTGTGATATGGCCTAGCATTAGGGGAGTGTGTACACTGTCCACAGGAAACAGCTGGGCAGGCTTAATGCAGATTAACTGATACCTGGTGGCAAGGTACTGCTGTCAAACAGCCGATTTCTCTGCATTAGATCAGCCCTCAGGATAGGTTTGTGCTGTGTCTGTTAATCCCTAGCAGATGTTTAGAGGATGGCACACCCGGTGCCTGGCTGCAGCAGCGTGACCTTGTGTGGAGAGGAGTCAGTGCTGCCTGGGATGGCGGCTCTGCCAAGAGGATGGGCCAGCCTGTGATGGACATGAGGGCCACACGTGCATCCCGAGCACAGAGAGTCCTGACAAATAGTGGTAACCTTTAAGGGGAGCTGTGTAAATGATCCTTGTCAATACAACCATTAGATTAGTGAGGGACAGTGACTACTCCAGGGCGATGAACTACATTACAGTCACTTAATAGAGCTCGTTGGTAGTAAACTGACTCGGTGATTTGCTTTTCATCAGCTCTGCTGGCTTACTGTTGAGCCTCTTCTGTTCAAATGGCATGTGAAATCTCTGGTGTTAGCTGGCACCTGTGGGGCTATTTAGCAGAAGTTCACGTAAAGTCAGCCAGATTGGTAACAGCTACCCAGGTGCCTTTGAACTGTAAGTAATGCTGGCAAGAGTTTAGAGTTTCTCCTCTGTCAGCTTTCAGTTGTGTTGTGTTTGTGCAGAAAGGGTACCTGTCTGATTTTTTCAGCTCCTGTTGATTGCACATGTCTGTATGTGTCTGTGGTTTGTAGCTTCAGAGTCTGTCCCCTGGCAGCTGCTGTGGCAGTGCCAAGGATCAGGGACTGGGGAGTACAGCCTGGATGGAGGGATGGTAGGTGATGGAAAACCTTCTCTTCTCCATATACACTACAAGCCAAAGGCTTCAAACAATTGTCATTTTCTTCCAATCTTTGGTTTATATATTTGTGTGAAAGCACTAGATAAAAGATGGTTGTATACTCAAACACCTTCTGAAGAAGCTTTTAGCTTAACCAAAATTGAGTTAAAAAGCCTGTATATCACCAATGAAAGCCGATTCATATTCCTAGAGTCAGGGTATTGGAGATTTTCCTTGTTTCCTTGTTTTCAAAAGCAGTTGTGTGACAAGTTATGGATAATATGTAGATATTCAGTGGCTTTGCTCTCCCAGCACTCACCCAGGGCTCAGCCTGGCCAGCAGCAGGCCTGGGAGCTTGGAGCCCCTTGATGGCAGCCCTGCTTGGAGGTTGTTTACTGACCACCAGCTCCTTTAGCTTTGTGTCTCCACCTTTCACTTATCATCCAGGGTGGTTGTGAAGACAGGTTTATGCTTAGAATGACTGTGAACCCAGTTAAAAACTGCCTGAGTATGATAATTGGCTGCAGCAATATTGTACTTGGCAGCAAGGTGGCCTCTTACAATTATATCTCCAAGGATCCTGCAGACACATAAATGCCTCCAATTCTCCCACCAGGGAAAGGGGACTTTGAGCTGGCCTGTGCAGGTGCACTTTGTCAATGGAAATTGGGTTGTAGATATTTGCATCTCTCCAAGAAGAAAACCTACTGGTGAGCTTCAGTGCTACTCTCTACCTGGGCAGCAGAGCCCTCCAGGGCCAGAAGAGCACTGAAGCAAACCCCAGCAGGCACAGTGTTGCTCCCATCAGCTGCAGTGGTGGTTCAGCTGAGTGCCCACCCAGAGCTGTGTGTTCAGTGCACCTCTCCAGCTGCCTGTGCTGGTGGCACCCCGTGCATCCATCTGCCCTGGGCTGCAGGGACACAGAGTGCTACAGCTCCTCTGGCAGCAGCTTTAGGGCTCAACTATGCTTGGAGTGACACAGCTCATTTCACTCACAGAGCTGGTGTTACTCTGTCACCTTGCTTCTAGCAGCTACAGATCAGCCCTTTTATGCCCTAAAGAAAATATAGCTGTATCTCAGGGTTGAGTGATGACCCTGCTGAAAAACTGGATGGAAAAATTTGCTTTGTTGCGATAATATTATTATTTTTTATTATTCAAAGTATAACTTTTTATTTCACTTGTGGCTTATTCAAGCATTTCAGAATTGTGTAGATGTCTCAGAAGGATTTTATAGAAAAATGTTTCATTTTGAAGTGTCACAGAAAATATTTGAAAATTTTAGGAAATTCTAGGGCTCAGTTTGAAATCCAGTTTATTTGAAATACCAATGAACAGCAAATTTAGGTTGGAAAACATCACCAAGATTTTACTTCAGAGTTATGGGAGGAGTATAAAGGGAAAAAAAAAACATAAAGAAAGATAAAGAATTCCTTTCCTCACAACATGTACAATAAGAAATGAGAAACTTCTGACAAGTATGAGTGCTCTCATGATTTCAGAGGGATTTTTATCTTCTGGAAAGCCAGTGTTTTAGGCAAAAAAAGTTTACCCAAACACTGTCCTGACTTGCATAGCTGATTAAGAAGCATCAACCCACATGGTAGCAAAGGCTGTGATTGTCAGCCCCTGAGCTGCCCACGCTGCAGTGTGGTACTACTTCTACAGGTTCAGTGTCCCAAGTGATTCTTGTGGATCCCTCTAGCCTGGCTGGAAGTGTGGCTGCTCACTGCCTGGGAGGTGGTAGGAAACAGGGCACTCCTGTAGGATGGGAGATGCTTTTGAAGAGATATGTTCCTGCATGGAGAGCCAGAGGATGGTCCCAGTCACATCTGCCCACAGCTCCACTTTGAGCCATAGCCTGAGCTGTTGCCTGTCCCTGGGGCAGGGAAATACTGGGGACACCCAGATAAGGTAGCAGTGTGCTTCAGAGGAATTATTTTCCTGTCCCTGGGTGACAAGGAAGTGTACGCAGCACATGTCACCCATGTCTGGTGAGCGGTCACCCTTGTTTGCTGTACCCTTTCTGTTCCCTTGCCACTCTGTTTTGACAGGAAATCTCTTTGGGAGCAGAGACTCTATTGATTTCATTTGTCTTCTCACCACAGTAATCTGAACAGCACGGACTCACGTGAAAATAAAAAGTGAGGTGACTAATTTGCTGAGTCCCGAGTGCAGGGAGTCAGATGGAAATGGATTGTTAGCCATTGTACATCACAGAGCAGAGGTGTCACTCACAGTGAAACTCATCCTAATAAGTGAGCTGGTGGCTCTTGTTCCCCCCACAATTTCTGCATCAAGAGTGAATTGCAGTAATCCCATGTTAAGGTGACACAGGTGTAGATGCATTTCCAAAACTGCCAGTCCCTCTGGACTCCTTGTTTTTAATTATTTTTTTCCTCACTGGTGTCAGTACAGCAGCAGATTTAAATGCTGGTACTGCACTGATTAAAATTGTATTCCCAAAATAACTTTGTCCTTTGGTATCATTCTGTGGGATGCTTTTGTTTTTTGTTTTTTTTTTGAATTGCTGGATTTTCAAAGTGAAATCTGAAGCAGAAATTGGATAGGAAAGTTTCCAAATAATTTTGCTACAGGTATGCACTGCCTGCCCTTGGACAGTCTACTTTAAATAAAAATAGGTACAACCAGTGTAAGAGAAACAATTTATTCATAAGGGGGTTGCTGAAGGAGCTGGCTGGTGTCTCCTACATATTTCCCCCTCTTAACATGTAAATCTGTATTACCCATATCGCCTTTCTGTGAACCTTTCTATGCACCAGCTGTGATAAGTTGTCTACAGTGTCATTGGTAGTGATTAGTGACTTTCATTTGCTTTTGGTGAAAATCTTGTGCTGTCCTGAGAATATAAGAGACAACTTGTTTGCTGGCTTCACCTATCAATTTATTGCATATTCCTCGTGTCCCCCCGGTGTTTGCCTCCTCCTGGGTGCATCCAGCCTGAGTGATCACCTTACCTACAGCCTCCTCTTCTCATACATTTTACACCTCTGGACTCTATTTCTTTTTTTTTGCCTCCTCTTTCTTTTGAGCCACAAAACAGTAGGCAAGGACCTAATACTAATCCAGGTAGCACCTAATACTGATTTCCATAATCTCCTCATTAATAGTCCTAAGGCTGCTAGTGGTCCTCTCAAATGACCATGGAGAAGAAAAAGAATTGATTCCTGTAGGACAACCCAAAATCCTGCTTGCTCAACTCCACTTCTGATCTAGATTTTATATTTGTTGACTTTTTCAGCTAATTCAGATTTTTCCTTGCAACTGTCCTGGGTCCTCTGTGGGGAGTTTCTTACCACTGAAACTAGACTTTCATGGAACTAGGTCTAAAGTCTGCATGACTGTCAGCCAGTGTTTCTCTTCATGACCAATTTTAGACCTATTTCCCTGACTCACTGTCTTATTTGCATGTTGCATACCCCTGGAAGCAAAGATTCCTGCATCTTTTAGATCAGAGAACCTCTGTCAATTTTTTTTACTGTGTTACCATCATGCTTTTATTTGAAATGAGTGAAAGGAGTGGGACCTTGCTGTGGATCAACAATAGGTTTGACATGACTTCACAGAGAATTTGGACTCTTTTGACTATGATTTGGGAAAATTGGCAAAAAGCATTAAGCAGAGCTGAACGAACTCTTTGCACTTTTGGCAACACAATTTCTTCTTTCTGGCATGATCAGGAGCTGCCATCTGTTCTGTCTGATGCTGTTTTCTGCCAGAAACCTTGGATTCTTACCTCTGGCTGGATGTGCTCTTTACATTCAGAGTCCAAAGAACAGGCTGACCTAGAGGCTTCCAGTTCAACCAGTTAGAGCATTTCAGGGAAGGAGCAGAAAAGCCCCAAACTTGGATTTTTAAAAAGGCCGTGAGATTTTTTCCTCCATAATTCTTTCTCTTCCTTCTTAAAAATTCTATTTACCTTCAATTTACAATGGAAAAAAGTTAAAGAGGAAGGAGGAAAGATCTGAATAACAAAAAGTGGTAGTTCTTAACTTTTTTTTTTTTAGAGGGGAAATACTGGAAAACCTACATGTAGTTTCTGCCAAGATTTGCTTATATTTTTGAAAAGTGCAATTTTTCAGTGAGAAATTTGTGACTCTCCTTCTTTTTAACAAGTACTACTGCGAGCTATATTTAGAAAATATTTCATGTATCTGCTAGGTAAAAACCCCCATATTTGTCAACAATAAACCATGTGAACACACCATGGATGTCTGATAGCTCTTTATAAATTACAAGCCAGTGCTGACCTGTGGCTGTGCTGGTCTAACAGCACAAATTCTACTTTTTCCATCATAAGAGTGTATAAGAGACATTACAGGAGGCATCTGTGTTTCCCATTTGCACTTTAGCTAACATAAAGCTAAAAGAAAATGCCAAGATTTATCAAAGAGAGACAATACTGATATATTAGCTCAGAAGACATTTATATTTTCATCTTCTGAGTGAGGGCTGTTTTAGCTAAGGCTAATGGATTTGTCTGACCAGCAGACCCACTGCTATCTGAAAAAGAGAACCCTGGCATGACAGTTTGCATGAGGATGGTGACTTCTGGGGTATGGCTTTTCCTAGGAATAGATTTTATATGCATATGAGCTTTAAAGGAAAGGTGGGATTAGTGGGATTTACCCAGGTACTCAGTTATTCAAACTGAGTGGGTTTGTATTCATCTTCATGTCCTTCAGCCACCTTGAAATCTGACCTTGAAACATCCTTGTGGACACATTTCAGGAACCTAGAGGAGGATGAGAGGTGGGTAAGTGGAACTCACAGTGGTGTGGGGTGTCTGCTGGTACAGAGACCACGTCAATAACGCTAGTGAGGCTTACTCAGTGTGTCTGCAAATGTGCCTTCAAATCTATATCAGAGAAGTGAGATTGATGCCTCCTTTTTGTTACAAAGTAGGAAAATACCTACTCTAAGCATTGTTTCCCAACTGATTTCTCAGACCACTAGAATTAATTACTTTTATGGCTGCTCCTGCAGATCGACCAGGCAGATTTCCAGAAAGGTATATCCCAACACCAGCATGCAGTTGGAGGATTACAGACAAAATTATCCTCAGAGGTACTGAAGCAGTGAGCAGGTTGTGGGGCACAGAACTGGCTTTTGTGGTGAAACACATCTGAGACAGCCTTAGTGGAAACATGGGGCCTCAGCACTGCCTTCATTGTGAAGAAGTGCAGTATAAGCAGTTACCACAGAAGGTTGAAAAAGGCATTGTCCAGAGCATGCCTGTTCCCTGGTCTTTTGGCACTCACTTCACAATGAGGTGAAGTATGTGTATGAGCATGTATGTGCATTTATTGTAATTATTATTAACCATAATTACTATTGCTATTATTATTATTAATATATCTGCACTCTAAAATGACTGCATTGTCTGAACCTTAGGATGCAGAGACAGAATGGATTATGTTCTAACTTTACTATGTGGTGGAAATTTCCAGTTTCTTTTCATTGTTTTACGTGTTTGTTTTTTTTTTAATACAGCGAAATTAAATGCAAGAATCTTGTAGCACAGCAATAAGGAAGAAAATTAATTGAGCAAAAGTCAGCAAATGCAGAATTATGGTTCCCCCAGCAACTGTAATGAAGGCAGAGAAGGCATATATAGGCTGGTGTTGGAGTTAACGCTGCACACTGCCTGGAATACAAATCTTAACTGTGTTCGAGGGGCTGAGTGATGATTACTGCGAGAAACATAACTTTACATTTCCTGACTTTTTGCAATTAAAATCTCAACCTGAATGATGCATTAGCATAGGCTTTGCATTTAATTTGCTATTTTCTTTAGAATGTATGAGTGTGCTGATTGTGTTTGAACATTTCTTAGCTTTTAATATCATTTATTCTTTTGTGAGGGAAAAATCAGGGGAAAAACATTTACCACATTAGCTCCCTTCTTCTCACTGTCAGGGGGGGCTGGAGGAGAGAGGGAGGGAAGAAAAGAACAAAAGCCTTAGTGCAAGCAGTGCAATTAATTGCATTTTTAGCTCTAAGAGACATTTGCCGACAAAGGTAAATGTCTATCACTGCTTTTATGTTAATATTTGTACAGACTGGCCAATCCATACAGGGATGGGTCTCCTCCAGTTCTTTAACCCATCACAGTTGAACTAAACATCTTTTACCTTACCATGACCTTGGCATGCCAGAAGCATGTCTGACAAGATCTTTGGTGGCCCCAAGCTCACAGTTTCTTTAGCCCATGATGTTCAAGTCCAGAACTCAGGTCTGCAGTCCTTCTGAGTGTGCGAAGTCCCAGTGACTTGAAAAGCTCAAACTTGTGAACGTTTGAAACTGTGTCTGCACTGTAGGATCTCACCAGACTCTTTCTCTGTCCTTTCTGTGTCTCCTCATTTAACCACAGGAGAATTTAATGGATTTAAGGGGACTTCATACCCTAGATAGCTGATATGCTGTAGGGTATGGCCAAAAGTCCCGGTGCTTTTTTCAGTGGGAATGGTATTCCTCTGCACAACTGAAGCTCAGACTGAAATCCACCAGTGTTAATGGGATTATAATGTTTTTCTTTCATTTTTTTCTATCTGGAAGGAAAGTCGACTTCTTTATCTGCCTGTCTGAGCCCTGGAAGCACTGGCAACCTTTTATGCAGAGCCCAGGAACCAAACTAGCCAAACCTGTCCATTGAGTTTGTCCCACACACCAGCTCTGTAAAGAAGCTCATGCTCCTCACCACCACCCTGGCCAGGAGTCACTTGTTCTGGACTGATTTATAGCCTTTGGGTCTAATAAAGATCAGCAAGAAAGGAAGGAAGGATCAATGCAGCTGGCTCTGTTTATGCTGCAAATTTTATTTTTTGTTTCATTTGTTCTTAATGTGTTGATGCTTACATAATTTTGTTTGACCTTTTCTTTTGTTCCTTTGCACTGTAACCTTTTGTAGCGGCTCTTTTTTTTGCTTTGTGCTCAACCATTTCATGATGGTGACTTAAGTCTATTCCCTTTGTTCTGAGCCTTGTGCCTTTATATCCCACTCCCCGTAGAGCCATCAAATTTCTCTTAACCTAAAGGCCCTCTGCTACTAAAGGTAAATCAACCTTGTCTAAGCTCATTCACTTGAGTCCACCAAAGAGAGATTCCTCTCCCTTTCTGTCCATCCTCACACGAGCTCGTGTCCGTGTAAAGATGTCAGGCATCAAAGTTCAAAGAGAAAATAGCTTGGCACACATTTCCCAGATGCTGTCAGACTGTTGCTTAGGCTCTGAAAGAATTAAATTATGTGAGTACTCATGTTGCTGTCAGAGGCCTGATGACTTCCAAGAACAAGCACTGTTATCTTTAAACATACCTAGTATTTCTGAAAATCACAAAGTTCTACGTTATTTTTTAACTTACCAAAAATCCAGGAAAAATGTGAAAGCCTAATACTGTTAATTAATGGAGGTGTGTAGGATGGATATGTACCAAAACATGTGGATCCCACATATCTCTATTAGAAATTACTGAATTCTGGAAAAAAGAGATGTGACCTAGAGCAATATGGCTTAAAGCACTAAAAGGAATGGCTTCTATAACAGTAGTGTTTAGTCTTTTTTTATGTAAAATTTTTATATTTTATTTTGACATAGTGGATTTGGAAAAACTTCTCATATCATTCCTAGGACAAATAGGAGACAGACAGAATTAATTTTGTTAAAACATTTACTATGTCTCATTGGCAAACTGTGTTTTTTGTCAAACTCTTTTGTTCCTAACATGCACAAGCGACATTTCACCACATTTTTTGTCAACAGAATGTAATTTTATTCCAATCATTCTGTCAACAAAAAGAAATACCATAAAATCACTTTGCTCACAAACATAAATTATATGTTCATTTTGTTTGTAGAAGAAATGGAAAAATCAAAAACTTTTTCTGTGGAGACAATGAAGACTGATAGCGTTTGTTCTGTGGACAAAATATTTATGTTACAGGCAGCAGTTTGTGATTTTTAGGCTGGCTGGTGAGCAGAGCATGCATGAAATTCAAGGTGAAGCAAAAAAGAAGTGTTTGAATATGTTTATTCCAGCCTTGAATCAGGACACTAAGATGAAATCAATGGACTTTGAATCAGGCCTTTAAAGCCCAGATATCATGTAAGGCCCTGTATTCACAGAAAGCACAGGACCCATGAGAGGAGCTATGCCTTTTTGGAGAGGTGGCTGGGATGTCATGGAGGACATTCACATGGCATGAGGTAAAGTATTTAGATGGCAGAATGGACTCTCAAATTTGCCCTTTCGTTTTACTGTCTGATATCCTGATGTTTTCTTTTATTTCTTTCCTAAATAACTGCTTTCTTGCACAGCATAGGCAATGCATTAATCAAGATACATCCTTTTAAAGTGGATTTTTACAGAGTACGGCCATTGCTCAAGAGCCTACATACTCCAGCACAATATGAGAAAAACCTCTGTGTATTTTAGTGATTGCCAGCTGCTTTCCATTTCCATTACAGCACATGAACATCCTCTCCTTTTGTCTTCATCTTTCAGCCCAATAGTCTAAATATGGCAAAATAGGCATTGCAAATAATTGTTGGATTTTGAGTGTTTAGCTCACAACTACATGTGCTTTCTGATGACTGGTTGAAAGCACCAGTGCAGAATAACAATTTCATTCTGATGTATTTGGGGAATGGACATTCATTTGAAAATGAAACATTCATTTGAAAAAGCTACTAGCTTTTCAAGAAAATTGGTACCAAATTAGGGTATCAAAAAAAATAATGCTGTAAGATTGACTTCTCACACCATAAATGATCGCTAGCAAATAAACAGCATAAACAGAGGGTAGGAAATACTTAATCAGTTAAAGATGATTGTATGGATGATTTTAGTACAATTGAAAAAAACTTGTACAGTTTTTTTCCTTTTGTTAAACTAATTGCAAATGGAGAATAAGGTTCAAAACCTGTACTGTACAGGGATTTGTGATCCTTGGGTTTACTCATCAGCTCTGGCACTGAGCTGCTGGGTAACTTTAGGGAAATCATTTCATCTTCCTGTGTGCAAAGGTCCCACTTATAAAAAAAAAGAGGTAATGGTTTATATTTCTCTAGTGGTTAATACTTGTGTGAGGAATGCTGCAGAAAAGAAACAGGTTAGAAATTGAATAAATGACCATCTCCTTTTCAGATTTTCATGCTCCAACACCTCCTCTTCCTTCACTGTACGCTTGGGCAACTATTTAAAGTTGATGGGGCTTTCACCAACTGGTCTCAGAGAGTGGTTCCTCTTCTCTTTCTTGTGACCAAGATACCACTGCTCTACTCCAAGATCTGCTCCTACTTGACTGCAGACTATTTTTTACCTGCCCTTCCCAATTTCTCAATATTTTTCCTTGAAGTGATCAAAACACTGCTGCCAAACCCCTACCTATGTTCACAGCTGACAGACTTGTATCTGGGTATCACCTCCCAGCCTCCTGGAGTTTTCTGATCTGTAGATGCTAAATGCAAAAAGAAGGGAACAGAGCCTGTGTGAAACTAAGTCACAGGCTTCTCATTCTGGCTTGAGAAAGCATGAGAAGGAATCTAAATAGTCTTTGGTAAAGGACAACCATCTTTGCAGGTGTTTTTTTAGGAAAACAGTCAAGGGGTGATGTTACACTTAACCAATGATGGTAGATGTGTTGCTTTAATGACTAATGAGAGTTTTGCTTCTCAGACTTTCTTGAACATGTCTGTAAAAGAAGATCAAGAATAATAAACTTTTCTCTCCTGTTCAACACACAAGAGAGTTTGTGTCATTCTTCTTGCTGTTCCAAATATAGTGACACTGATCTCCCTCTCTCCTTTCCTCAACTGATCAGCAATGCCAAGTGTGCTGGAGCATGGCTTATTGGTTGGCCTATGTTCAGCACTTGACTTTCCCTCTGACTTCTGTCCTGAGCCTGCACCTCCCTTCTTGGCTACCTCCAGCCTCCATGGCTGGTACCCTCGAATGTCTTTGTGCTTAGCTGCTTCCTCAGGTATCTCTGGCCTTTGACAATATTCATGGTACAACTTTGAAAATATTGCATTCCAGTAATTTTCCAGTAATCCTTATTCTGGGGTGACACTGATTTCCAGGGAACTTCCCTACCTCCATTGTTTTTGTAGTTGGCATCAGGTGGTATGTTACAAAGGGGAATAAAACTGTTCTTCATTTGTAGTTGTGTGGAGCTTTCTGTGGTGGAAGAGTTGGTCCTTCGTCGTAGCACCCAGTGACTTGTGTAACTCTGAGTGCATAAGCACAAATGTTCACAGGAGTTTAATACTTAAGTAAGGATTTTAAAAAGTATGGGAGGAAGAGACAGCTGATTTCTGAATACTCAGTAGTGCTGTAAAAAGCAACTTGTTGAGACACGGGAAGTTTTGCAAATTATTAGGGTCCTAGAAACAGCAGTTGCAGACTATTTAAATCTTGTCTGCAAAATAAAAATTTTAAAAGATTGGAAAAAAAACAACTCCTAGCATTTTGTGTCTGGAAAGTGTGTTACATTTAGGTATTAACACCAGAAAAAGGCTTTAAGTTAACAATAGGTGAAATGGTACAGTAACTAGATTCAAGCATGCAGACTAACAGTTCATTTTTATGTCCCCAATAAGATAATTTTCATGCTGCTTCTTAAACTGTCCCAGAAGAGTATGGTATGTCAGTTCATGAGCTTTTATCACTGAGAACGGTGTTTTAAAGTACAAATGTACATCCAGTCTTAAGTTATGATACATTATCTGCCTTCGATGTCAACTGGAGTCAGAGAAGAGATAAATTAATAATTAAAAATGCTTCATAACTGCACATCAGGTCCAGTATCCTTGCATTAATTGAAAATCCAAGCCCTCATGAGATCAATGTGAATTTTCTGTTGACCTTAGCAGGGAGATAAGCTCATACACACTTTGAAGGTAATCTTGCTTTCCCGGATTGGTGTCGGTTCCAGGTCCTTACCTCGCATGTGAATGTCCTTGAAGCAGAAGAGTGATCAGATTTTACAGCCTCTCAGTCCTCTGGGTCTGTGTTTTCCTACCTTTCTTATTTCCCTCTGCAGTAAAGCTGTGCACTGTTCAGCCTCTACCCCTTCTTTCCATATGATCTCTCTCATTTTTGCAGTAATTGGTTCACCTTGGGCTCAACTCACTTGACCAGGGTGTTGTGAGGTGGCCAGAGGGTCTCACAAAGGCACTGATTAACCACCTCCAGGACTATGACCCCTCTGTCCATCTTCTGGCATCCTGCAGAGCTAGAGAAGGTGGGGACTGTGTGATCAGCATGAGAAGTTCATTAAAAAGTTAGCAAACAGCTTCTAAACAGCAAATAATGGAGAATGGCTGCTCTGGCAACTCCTTGAAGCTCTATCAAAGCAATGGGAGAGCTCGGTGGATGTTCTCAGCTGCAGAAGATGCACCCCAAGCTGAATGTGCACACTGACTCCTAGGCTGGAGGATGGTGGCAGAAGAGATCCCTGGTGGTGGGGCTGTGAGCATGGGCGCTGAAACCTGTTTGCGCCGAGTCTCACGTCTGGATCACCCATTTTGGAGCCATAACTCAGAGACTTTTTGCAGCTGGAGGAAGGGTGACAACAGGTGACACAGCAGCTCTAGAGAAGAATGGCTGCAGCAACCCAAATTTGGGAAATATATCTGCACTTTTGATGTCCTTCTTGAGATAATTACAGGAAAGACAGGAGGGATTCTGTCGTTATGACCAAGAAAATGGAGGCTACTCTGTATGATAAACTGTTCTTTAACAGAATCTGTGGAGGGAGCCATGAGTTCCCTCAGCCCATTCTCTTCAGTCTCTGATCAAAGATGGAAGTCAAGCAGAAGACAAAATTAAGTGTGCAATTTCCGATTCATTCTCACTAGGTTTGTGCTGATGGCTTAAACAAAAAAAAAAAAAAATCAAAGCTGGGATTACAGGCTTAGCAAGGGCAGTGCATATTTCAGCACATACTGGGCTCTTTGTTGTTCTGTCACACTGGTAGAATGAGACTATTAATGCATTGTCCCAGGCAGGCTGCATTATAATGTCCAGTGGCTAAGTTAAATGAAAAAGACCACTAAGAAAAGTAGTGTGCAGCTTCCTACTGCTCCCTTTTTCTTGCAGAACTATCTAGATGAGGCAGGGGAGAGGCAGTGGATGAAGTTGTAAGAACATTTCATAGAGGAGAAACTTGTGATAGACAATAAGGTTCCTTGGCAAAGATTTCTAGCATCTACTCACCGTCCTACAAATTTTCCTGACTTTCTGAAGTGCTATGTGTCAGCCGACCACAAATATTCCCTCTTTGTGCACAAGGAAGGAATTACATGGTGGGCTGTAAGTGCTTTCTCCAGTTACCTGTTTGGCATTTCCCAAGTGTCTGTGCCATGCAGGGGCACAGGCATCCCATTTTTAACCATAACATTAGGATGCAAATACTTCTGAAAAGAGCAAAATTAAAGATTGTTCAGCATTTTGCATTAATGTGAGTTATCTGAAGAAGGCTTGCCTAACACTAACCTGCTGTGCCAGTGACAACAGGTTCTGGCATTCCTTGCAGAAGCCGTGAAAACAAGCAATGGCTCCAGTACAATTTAGGAAGTTCTGTCTCTTAATATCTATTATTAATTAATTAATGTGTATTAGTTAAACTCCCTGGCAGTGGTGTAATCCACACCTTTTCTTGCCTCCTAGGTGCAAAATTTGTGAGTGTCTGGTGCTCAGACAGCCAGCCTGCTATTCTTTGCAGAGATTAGTTGCTAAATAACAGTAACAACCTGCTCTGAAATAATACTATGAACTTTAAATTTTGGCCAGCCCTGGTCAGGATGATCCCTAAGGAAGTTGTTGGGTTGAGACCCAATGCCACCACCTACTTCCTTAGCACTGCAAGGACGAAGCAACTTCCCTTTCAGCTCTAGCCATCTGCTAGACTGCTTGGTGGAGACTGACAGTCGGCTTTGGCGGAATCTCTACTCCTTGCAGCTCATAACAAGTGCATCACACCCCTGCAGTGGGATTCAGGTGTCCTGTGAGATCTGCCATGGATTCTGGGACTCATAAAAGAGCACTGAAGTGTCTCCAGTGCACCCCAGGGTAGGAACTGGCAGGGCATGGGCAGCAGGCTGTGCGGATCGTGGTGCAGGGTCTGGCACTGCTGGGGTGAGTTGGCAGGCTCACACGGGTGTACTGAGTCCATGTCTGCTCTGGGGTGGGTCAGAAGAGCCACTGTGTCCGTTTTGTGCCCAAATTTTCTCTCCGTGCCTCTGAGAGCCATTCCCAGTGTCACCCCAAACAAAGCCATTCACCTGCCCATGTCTCAATTCCAGGTGCTATCAACTGTGTCTGTGTAAATGCCTAAAACACAAACAGTGGGAGAGCACCATCTATTCCAGGCATTTTACAGAGAAGAAACAGAGGATAGGTTATGTCAGGTAGAACTCCTCTTTTAATGCACAACTTAGTGGATATTTACAAAAGGCTTTGAGTACCAGGATTTGTAAGGGTGCTATAAAGGCAGAAAATATTGTTTTGTCACAATGTTTCTCAGCTGTGTTTCTTCTCTTTTCAACATTGAATGAGCTGGGAATGTCTCATTTTTTTCTCCCCCCAATGCTTACAATGTTTTGTTCCCTTATTCATATTTTTCAAAGCAATGTTGCAATCAGGAGGAATCACGAATATGAAGAACCTTTCTAGGTTTGCCATGCAGAGCCTGCTGGCTCACAAACAGGCCACAGATAGCTTTTGATGGAGCAGTACATAAATCCTCATGGCTCTTCAATGCCATCTGGCTGCTGGGGTTGCTGGGGCAGTTTTGGGGAGCCCATCCAGCCCCAGCAGGCAGTTCAGCAGAGCCCCTAATCCACCTGCAGTTGGGGGTGACTGGCGGGACCATCCTCCCCCATTTCCCCAGCCTGGGTAAAACTGAGTTGCTTTTTGGGCTGCTTTTATGGCAGAGATGGTGTTAAATAACAGTTGATCTGGCAACCTGTCTTCCTACTGCTTAATTCTGAGGGAAAACAAGACTAAAATGAAAAGGCTTTTTCCTCTTTATTTGTCATTTTACTAATTACAGTATTACAGCATTTTCCAAGGCCAATTATGTACTGTTTGGGGAGATTAGCAGAGTGCAAAACCTACTGTGGTGTATTATACAATGGTGGCTCATGGAAGAAAAGTAGTTGAATTCAAACCCTTAAAATTTCATGTGTTTATCTTAATGCAGATTGCATATATACTTATATATAATAGCAACTGCACAACATTTAGCAATGCTTAAAACAGAATTTCTTCCCCATGAGAGAATGAATAAGTCATTTGTCATATGTTTCCTTTAATTCATGGCTGCAGAGCATTTTAGAATTGCTCGATGTAAATCTGTCTCATCTATTTGACAACTCTGATATTGAGTCATTCATTTTTATTCTATGACTTAAAAATTTCTATATTGCAGCTAAAGATTGGTGGCTAAAGTGCTAGTTTTGGACTATGGCTTGAATGTAACAATAGCTTTTGACCCTAGCTCCAGTCCCAAGGAAAGTGAATTTGGCAATCTCATTTCAATTCATAGTGAATAGCTGTTCACATAAAAAAATCAGCACCTACCATTTGTCATACTTGGCAGCTTCTGTTTAAGAATGGTCCAGAACTGCATTACCATGGAAACTAAATTACCTACTCCTACTCCTGGCTCAGAAGGTGATTTCAGCCGGTGGTGGAGGTTTCATATCACTGACAGAAGGAGGTGGGGGTAACCTGGGGGAATGGTGATGTGTATGACCCATAAGGACGCTTGCCTCAGTCCTCTGGTTTGAATATTGCCATCTTCTGGTCACGTGCTATTGGGTCCACACCAAATGGGCTTCTTACACTTCATGATTTATTTACTGATTTTTCTTATGGTAACAGCTACCAGCTCAAATTGGTACAAGGACCATGTTGTATTTAGTTCTATACATACATATGTTTAAAGACAATTTCTACTCTGAAGACCAGGCAAGTGTGAGAAGCTCCATATATTCCCTTTAAACCTGACAATTAAAACAAGATAAGTGATTTGCTTGAGATTACACAAGAAAGTGAAGGCAGATCTAGCAAATGAATGCCCATTTCTTAGTTCTCAGCACCCATCCAGGGTGTTACTTATCCAAACCACTTTATCCTTCTTCAGAATTACTACTAATTTATGCTAGGTGAGCTGGAAATACCACATGGTTGGATAATTTTTGTTCCTGTCATCTACCAAAAGGCTGCTGATTCATAGGACAGTATTTCATCTCAAGCTTCTCAGTCCTGAAGTGAATAAACTTAATGGATTAGAGATCAATGTTTACCAGACACTGGAAGTTTTTAAGGTTATTTAGATACTGTATGTTGATTATGTAATTGTAAGCAAAAACTGTGCTATAACCATTCCATCCTTCAAAAATGACCAAAACAAAAGATTATATCAATCTTCTGAGCTTCATATACTACCCCTTTTTCTCACAGATACTACTTCTTAGTGAGATGTATGCTAGTGGAAAGGCTAGAAAATAAATAAACATAAAACCCCAGCAGTAATATGGAATGCTCTTACGCTCAGAGAGCTAGAAACTCAGCAGAAAGAAACTGAAGTTTTGCTATTCCTAGTGGGCTGGCATAGGTGCAGGGACAAAAGACCCATCAAGGCCAGGCTAGATGAGGCTCTGAACAAAGTGGTCTAGTGAAAGGTGCCCCTACCCACGATTTTTAAAGTCCCTTCCAACCCAAAAGCATTCTATGATTCTATGAGCATCTATGAGCAAATCTGAAGCTTTGGCTCTTAGTGCATCAGATTTGCACCATGGAGCAAAAAAGTCCTTCACTTCCCAGCTGAAGGTGGATGCTGCTGGGAGGAACAAGGTTGTGAGCACCCATCCCTGCAGGACACCCTGGCAATCTGTAGCTTTCCACCCCATAGGCTCCTGCCACATCCTCCTTCATCCATGGGCATGGAGTGCTCCCTTTTCGTAGGGCACAACAACAGTAGGGGCTGCTGAGTGTGGACACCCTTTTTGCTTTGCCCTTGCCATGGCCCTAGCAGAGTATTTAGGTCTCTTCTGCTCTGCCTTTGCTTTTTATATGCATCTTTCCTATTTAAGTGTCACAGATCACTGCACCAGCTGATTAGCCTATACATGAATGGAATATAAAAGAGCAAGTCCCCAAGTTGTAGGTAAGACCTTTTGTGAGATTGACTGGCTAAAAATAAAATGGAAATTGGCTCTGAGGTTTTGAGAATCTGTCTCTTCCTCAGGCCACAGGAAAGAAGAGCAAGGGGTAGCACTTCATAATTAATTATGAATTTATAATTAATTTGAAGCCTGAATCAACAGCCTACTAGAAGAACTGATATTACTTCCTCTGGATTCCCAGAGTCTATCAGAGAACTTGATCCTCGCAAGCAGTTCACAAAATTTCAGGGCCTTTTTCTATTGAGTTTGATTTTTTTTTTTCTAGCATCTTAGTCTTGTGTACAGCTCTGGTTTTTGACAGTTTTTGTGTTTAAGGGACCAGATCAATAGCTGTATTGGGTCTCTAGACTATACAAGTGAGTGCAAATGGTTACCCTCCCTGGGCAGGAATGATTTGTTTATTTGTGTAGGTTTATATATTGTTTTGAAGGTTGTTGCTTTTGACAGATAATGCAAAAATATTCTATGCTTCTGCAGGACATAATCTGATGTTCATTGTATACAAAGACTCCTTACTCTGTGCTATAAATACAGAGGAACTCCTCTCCCCTCAGAGTTGCGTGGGGCTTGAGCAGACTGGTGGGGTGGGATTTTGAAAAGCAGTCAAGGCTGACCTTTTCCTTCCTCCCCCCTAACACCGATGGTTAAAATTCCTGCTGACTTCAAGGAGCGTGGATCTGGATCAGTGCTGAACACTTCTGAAAATCCCACCTGTAAAACCTGCAGAGTTCATTATAGGGGCAAAATTTTGTATAAAGCCCAGCAGGGACATACAGAAATTGTTAGCAGCTTATTAATGGTCTCCACAGTGGATGTGTGTATTGAATTTAATTGGGCTGCAACCCAGTAAGGTCCTGATATGCTTATGATTAATTTTCTCTACAGTCTACCTTTGGCTTTTCTTTGAAACTGGATGGACACTCCAGATTTGAAATTTTGTAAAAGGACTGGTAGCAAAATAAAGCATGCAGGTAATTATGCCCCAAGGAGGAGCTGTGAGTGAGGTAGACCCTCAGTTAATGTAGCTGGATGGTAGCAATTTGGTGTTAATCCCTCTTGATGTCCTACTAAAAT
Organism: Pseudopodoces humilis; assembly: GCF_049639895.1. NCBI lineage: Eukaryota > Metazoa > Chordata > Aves > Passeriformes > Paridae > Pseudopodoces > Pseudopodoces humilis. The sequence continues at coordinate 14,619,803 of NC_142205.1, read as the reverse complement.
AAAGCAGCATTCAGTGTGTTACTATTTAATTTTTGTGGGTACAGGCATGGTTAAGTTTCTTTGTATAAGGTCTGGTTAGTAGTCTGAAGACATAAAATAAGTGTTGAGCACAGTGACACACTTGAAAGAGCAGGTTATATTTATTCTGTGTTGTGTCAAGGGCATGCTGCTTGCTAACTGTAATTAGACAGTGTATCTGGAGGTCTGTGGCCAAATAGCAAAGATGTCTTTGCAGAGTATAAAAGGACTATTGTGTTAGTCCCTGGTCTCAGAGGGTATGAAGATGTTTCCCTCTCCTGTCTGTTATTACTCATACTTGGTTATTTTTATGTAAATTCAGCCATGAGGAGAGCTGACAAGACTGTGACATGAAGAAATTTCACCTTTTTCACTGAAACAGGTGTTTTATTGTCTAGTAATACTGTATTAGTTCTCTGCAAATGAAAGAAAGAGATGTTATTGAAAATCCCATAATTAGCAGCTTAAGGTATAAACCATATAGAACCCTGTGTTCTATGATAAATCCCCTAATTAGCTTTGTAGGAACTATTTAAAAACAAACATACATGCATCCTTATCACTAAATAATTATTTGCCAATAAACTCTTTCTCAACATATCTTAGGAAAACACAAGATTATTAGTTGGCAGAGTTAAGCCAGCTGAGTAACTGAAAAAGCATGAAAAGAGCTACAGAAGTTCTTTTCAGAATCCTGCTCTCTTTGGCATTATTTCTCTAAAGCTTGATTTATCAGGAGGAGAATACAGTATTTGGTTTCCCCACAAGTAAGCTCTTTTCATGTTTTGTCTTTGAAATGAAAATCGTCTTTTGGAACAAATATCTGCTCTATCAGATAACTGCATGCTTGTCATCCCTAACAGTGTGCTGGCAGGAAGACTGGGCGAGGATTTTTCTGCAGTACATTGAGTACACAGTGCTGGCACTAGATCAAGAATCAATTCCTCTGATATCGAAATATTGGCTTGGCATGGCCAGTCTGATTTAAATGCTTATCATTCTTGACTTTGTAGGCTACATACAGACTGCAAACATTTTTCATTGTGGGTCTGAGAATAAACATCTTTACAGCTGCCTGGCCATTTCTAGCAGAATAACAAAGGGGCTGTGTGCATGTATGGGAGCCAGTGTGTGTGAGCAAAATTGCCAGCAGATTAATGCAACTGTCACTTCTGTGTAGGGCCATTTAGAAGAAGTTGAGAAGGGTATTTTTAATACTTGGAATTACACAGCGCTCTTTCTCCGAGTGCAAACACAGGTCTCACTGCTCAGTCTGGATAGGTGCTGGCCAAGGAGACAATGGAAGGGAGAGCACTAACAAACTCCAACACAATTATTAAAACACTTTAAAATCTTTGCAATGTGAAATAATACTACTAATAATACTACTAATAAAAAGGTAAAGATAATTTCCCATAGGCAATCAGAACACCTATTAAGTTAGCAACGGCGTTTAATTGGCATTATCGCATGCTCCAGTGAGGAAGACAATGGATCTTGCGGGTGCACAAGTGGAACACATTTGCATTTCATAGATGATTAAAATAGATTTGATTGCATTTGTCTGAAGCCTGGCAAGTGAGGGCACATCTGCTGCATTCGATGTGCCCTGCGTTTCCTAGGACTAATGGAGTGCACTGAGTCACCACAAGATGGGCTTTTACCTCTGAAAGTCCCACGGCACCTTCTGCTGCATGGCCAGCTCCTTTGTTAGCCCTGGAGACCTCTTCTTATAAAGAATTGATGTAAAGTAGAGCAAGAAGGGAAGGATTTGAAGCAGTGAACTTGTCTTCATCTGGTTATGCAAGAGCCCTTGGGCTTTCTGCTGCTTCAAGGTAGAATTTATAAGGTGAGATGAAAGGTAATTTAAGTCATTAATTTGCGTTAAGGGCTGGCAGAACAACAACAACGCATTTAATCTTGCTGTGGAAAAAATTGGTGATTTTCAGAGTAGGGGTCAGAATTAGGTGTCTGATTTCCTCTTCCACTCAGCTTTAAAGGGGCTGCTTCAAAATGGAGAATTTTATTTACTAAAAACATAAACCTTAGTTAATTGTCTTTGAAAAAAAATCCAAGAACTTTAAATATAATATAGAAACCAATTAATTAATGTTACTAAAATGTTTTCCTCCTGCTTTTCATTACTTTCCCATCTAAATTCATCATTAAAAATACACTCCTGGCTGCAGTTCAGCTCAGACTTTTCCCCCACCACCCGGTCCCTGTGAAGGACAAGGGCTGCCCTGTGCATTGCAGGGGGCAGTGCCCTCTCCTGTGAGCCCACCTTTCCCTCCCCTGCCCAATGACCACTCTGAAGCTTTCTTTTTGGCAGTGCTATGCTTTTTTGCCAGCCAGTGTAACCACCCTGGTGGTTGTGTCTGATGCTCTTGTCCTTCTCTATTACTTCCTCCGCTGCCCTGGGTGTGTCTCCTGGTCCTATACTGGGGTCCTTGTCTATGGGTTCTGCTGTTTATTTTTTCTCTACTCCAAGGTGCCTTCTATTTTTGCTGCCTTTGTGTTCCTTCTGCTCTTGCTACATGTTGTACTCTGCTGTCCCTTATTCTCACAGCATTGTTCTCTTTCATGTGCCAAATGACTGCTCTTCCCTGTTTGAGAAATGTCTCTTAAAAACACGCTGCCCTTACATCAAAGAGTGAAATAAAGAGGAGCTGGTTTGGCTGGGAGAACCTGGAAAATATGCCTCCTCAGCTGATGAAAGCAGTTTGTTCAGGACACTAATGTTTCAGAATAGCTGGACGTGTTCAGCAGCAATTATGATAGGTTACTAAAGGAGCAGGTTTTTTGGATGGCTCCTGTGCTGCCACACCCAGTGGTCCCTGTGTGATTGTGGCCACTATTCTGCCCTGCACACTCTGCACTGTGAGCTATTGGTATTCCTGTCTTTCAGTCCTGGTCCTTGCTCATAGCATCCCTGCCATCACTATGATCTGTACAATTCTGGCATTGCTCATTTCCTGTCTCTCTCCTTCCATTGCTCAGTTCCCTCAGGAACAGCCCTGGCACTGCCCATCTTGAGGGTAGCAGAGCAAATAATCCTTCTGCTGTTAGGAGAGCTCAGATACCACCTATGTGCTTTTCACTGGGACAGTCTAGCATTCCTTGCTCCCTGAACTCCTTTTCTGCTGACCATGGCCATGCCTTGTTGGTCTGGACTATCCCTGTATGTAATGTAGGACAACTTCCCTGGACTGGGTGGTAGCCCCAGGGAGATCAAATGCACAAGTGCTGGAATCTTTTTTTTTAAACTATGTTACTTTTGGAAAGAAAATTACTGGGGATGTGTGTCACATTGTTAAAATAATAATTGAAGTTTGCCTGTTGCGAGTCTTATTTTAATCATGTACATGTTGCAATTCTTCCCCCTTTTACTTAAATAAAGTATTCCCATAGAGAAAGAGTGCTTATAAAAAAATTCTCACTTTTTATTGGCAATCCTTTTCCCTTCAGCCTTGTTGCTATTTAATCATAGACCCTGGAGGCAAGTTGCACATATTAACCTGTCAGAGAAATGTTAAAACTGTGTGACACTTAGAAATATATTCAGAAAGTCCATAAAACCATCATGATGACTCTGTTTTCTTTCCTCATCTGTTCATGTACTTTAACAACATTTCTCCATATACTGTATCTCTCACCCTATTGTTCTTTAATGTGGTCTCCCAGTTGGAAGTGGCTTTTTGGAGGTTTTGGGATCACCAGCCAGAGAAATGTGGGCCCTTGCTTTTAAGCATCACCTGGTCTAGGGTCCCTAAGATGTCAAGACAGACAGAAGCCATAATCCAGAGCCTCATCCACCTCTGCCAGGCTGCAGGTAAAGCATCAAGACAAAAACTAGAGCTGAGCCCTTCTGAATGCTAACTGTTTGGGTAGTGTGGGCCACTATCTCCATTAGAAAATTGACAAGCTGCTTATGCACAGCTCCTTTTATAAATTACTGGTGATATTTGTTTGCTGTGAATCCTCTAATGGACCAAGACATCTCATTAAGCTATGGGGAAGGTCTGTGTCTTTGGGTGCAGCTGGCCGTCCTTTCTGAGGATGGATTGGAAGACAAGGAAAGAGGAAGAAAGGGAAAAGGAGCTTGGATAGTGAAGAATGATGATCAGTGGTGTGTGCTTTTGAATAATGGTTTCACTCACAGGTTTCAGACTGTTAAATATAAATTTGGGCATCCAGATGTAGACACACAGTCTGGGAAACAAACATTTCAGAGAGGCACTCTGGATCCTGCAGTCAAGAGAAGTCCCAACATAATACAAATAGCTGTTTCCACATGACAACACAGACGCCACACTCAGGGGGAAATGTGGCTTTTAGCTTCAGCAGAGTTTATCTGTGGTAAATATCTGGGATATTCTTTATCAAGGCATATAAATAAATGCTAGTGTTTAAGCCCCTGTGCTTGAAGTAATGCAATATGGAATATAAAAATAGTTAATACACAGGTCATGTGTTTGTAGATTTCATTTTTATTCAAATAAGGAAAAATTGGTTTTTATGTAAGCATGTGCATGCTAAAAATTGTTTACCATGTTTCAGAAACCCAAACATAAGGCTAAATTAAGCTTGATCAGTCAAGTCTGACTGTATCCTCTTTAATATACCACAGCTGACAATTCTAATCGTGAAGCTTGTAAGCTGTAGAAAAAGCATAATTTTTATACACCTTTGGGAGAGAGCTAGTAGCTAAAAAGTTTCTCTCCCTATTTCAGAAAGAAAAATGTTCATATGCAACAGAAAGATCTTTATTTGAAGGCAAAAATAGCACCTCTCTGTCATGTGCTCTAATTAACTTGCTGTGATGTCGCTCTGGTGATGGACACAGAAATAGACATTTGCTTTCCTAAATCCTGAAGTAGAAAATGAGGCATGAGTCAGGAGGGTACAGGAGGGTAGAACTCATTTTCTTTTAATTACTTTTATTCAGGTTATATCATCCAGCAGCTGTTCAAGTTTCATTTTGAGATGTTGGATCCTCCTGAAAACCCAGCATGTCATTTTTGATGGGACTTACTCTCTTCTCCTTTACACATTATATAAGATTTTATATCTAAGTGCTGATAGGGAGCGCAGACACGGTGAACAGTGCTCCCATTCACTGTTGAGGGATATAATTGGCCATCAAGTCTCTGACAGTAAAATAGAGGAGGCAGAAACTCTGCAAAAAATGTGGCCAAACAATATGAGAGTTCTCATTAGTAAGCAAATAGCCAGGGAAGTATCTAGCTGTTCCTCCAGCTGGCATACGCAGGTACCAAGGCCTGCTCTGGGGAGAAGCAGGGCGGTTCATCGCTGCACGGCAAGTTTTGGATGGCTGCAAAGGCTTCACCACAACCTCTGCTTGGCACCAGAGCTTCAGGGAGCTTTGCTCACTGTGGCTCTAGATGGAGCTGGCAAAATTAAAGCTGTAACCAGGTGGATGTTACTCCTCAGTGGCTCTCTCTGCTTTTCAGACTGCAAGGCAGGTTTGGCTGAGGGCAGAGGAGGGCCCTCCCCAGGTACAGTCCTGCTGAACACTGGCCAGTCCTCTGGCTGCTGTCACCAGTGTCTGATTCAAGTCCTCAGTCCCACTGCCTCCACTCCTCTCCTCTGAAATCAGAATAACATGACTCTGTTTTCCAGCAGCATATGGAAATAAAGACATAAGGCCTTCTGAACCACCACGTGCACTCTGCAGCTATCACTGGGTCTGTATCTGCACCGTGAGTGTGTAACTGCTGCTGAAGGCAGCCAGTGCCCTGGAGAAGCAGCAAACTTGTAGAGAAGGTAACAGATAGATTTGCTGGGGACTACAAGAATTTGCCACTTAATACATCTCCAATGGTTTTCCTGCCTTTTTGAGAAACAGTAGGAAAATGTGAATAACTTAGAAAATCCTGGTTTTCAGTTCCTCGTATGTTGTGGCTGGCTTCCTGTAGTGATGGACAAAGGGCTGAACCTTCTCTATGTGTCAGTGCACTTATTTTTCACCACAAGGTCTGTAAGCACAGCCTTTTACAGGAGAGCCCTTCGGGGGTTTTTTTGTGGATAGTCTTTTTCCATGCTCTCTTGGGATATTGGGTGACAAGTAACTACCTGGCCTTCTCATTTTGGCTGTGACCCTGAAGGAGTACAGGGTACCTGAGACAGCTTGAAAAAGGCTATGTAGAAAATTTAGAAGAACAGGTAAAAATAAATAAAAGGAAAAAACCTGAAAATAAGAATGTCTATATGGAAATCATATTATCTGTACTGTTTGAGGGCATTTGAAAGTCTCTAAGGTCTCTGAAGCCTATTTTCTATGTACATTTAGGATGCCTCGACAATATAAATCAATATTTCAGTATTTAAAATCTAGGAAATGAAATGTGTATAAAATGGAACTGGTCGAATGAATTTTGACAGCCTCTCCTACATGCATTATTTATTTTTTATTGTTTTATTTTTTACAGATGTGGATGGTGACTGAACTGCTGCTGTACACTTGTACCCAGGTAGCTTTAAAACACATATTATTGGCTGAGTTCGTAGTAATAATGTAGTTTAGTTATAAAACAGCTTTTGTTACTAACAACTTTACAAGCTTTAAATATATATCAAACTACCGAATATATGAGAACCATTTTCATCTATACCTGAAATGCTCTTATATGGAATGGGTGATTCATAGCAGATCCAGAACACACATAAAACTTCTGAAAATATATTTAGCAAAGGAAGTGAAGGCTATTTTAAATTTATGTTGAGCTGGAATTAGAAAGTGCCTACAACAGTGCCTTAACAGACAAACTCCACAGAAGAGAGGATTGTATCCTTAGGATTTACAGACTGACCAGGAATTTGATTTAATTCTCTGCTTTCAAAGGGCCACCTTAGCCCACCTTCACAAGCAGCATGTTGTGCCTCTGGTTTCCCAACAATGGCATCGGTGTAAATCAGCACCTCCAGGTTTTACAGCACAGACCTGTGTCCTGAAGGTCCCACATGACCTTGGGCCCTTCCTTGCTCAGCTTCACTGTTGCTGGCATCGGCCTCTCTGAGTCAAACCTGCAGGCTCAATACTACATTTAAACCCTGAAATCCACTCTGTTTTAGTGCTTTCTTCTTTATTTTTTTTATTATTATTCTCTGTTTAAGCTTTTTTCCTCCTCCCCTGCAAGCTCCATACATTTAAAATTCTTCCAAATGGATGCAAATGGCTCTTATTAGAAAAACAGAAACCATAAAATCACTCCAGGACAAAAGCTATCCCCAGCATGTTTTAATGTTCAAATTAGAGTACCCTCCCCAGTGCTAAAATGGAGTTTATAATGGAAATGCTGACATCCTTACCAGACCCTATTGGCCTGTTGCTCTTTTGTCCTGCAAGTTATTAAAATCTAGCCTGGTTGCCTAAGAGACAGGGTAGGTACTTAGAAGATATTTAACCATCAGTAAAAATTAATGTCCAATGTATTTATTGGAAAAATACACTTAATTAAGCTCTTCAGTTATACAAGCCACCCACCAACTACAAGTGTGTTCTGGCAACAGAAGTGTTGTTACCCTGGTTCTGCTTCACGATGTTATTTTCTTAAGTAAATGCATTTTTCAGCCTAACAGTTCTGGCTACAGCATATTGATAAGATAACTGCACTAAAAGGGAGACACAGTATATTTAGTCTCCTTTTCCAGTTACCAGTAGTTCATTAGTGACACTGTTGTGAGAGTGTTGATTCATTAAGAGTCTTTTCATTAACAGTCTGACATTCATATGTGGAAGAAAAAGCCAGGAAAAGTAACAAGGCACTCAGCATTTTCTTCTGCTTCTTTGGTACTTCTGTCTTTTGTAATGTCAACAGATGAGCTGGAAGCTTGCAAGACTGTAGGTTTTAAGCCAAACTTGAGCGTGTGCTGTCTATTTTTTCTTAATTTCACATTTAATGTGATTACAGTGGCAGATTTTTATTTTTCTTGTGTGAGAGGTAGATGGCAACTGCATGTAAAAATGAGATGTGAAGGTTCTGTTTTTAAATTGCTTTTAATTGAAGCCTTAAAGGCTAACATGGAAACGCTGGGGAAAATATCACTTTTGCTGTTATTTAAATAGGCTGTTAGCCACATCTCTAAACTTTATATGGCTTTGGATAGGTTAGGAGCTCTCTGCTAAGCTATCAAATATATCATATTCATGTAAATTCCTAGCAAATATATAAATATGTATTTTTTGTTGTTTATAATTGCCATTTAATTGTAGGACCAAATTCCGTAGCTTAACATTTATACAACGCCTGATACTTTAAGCATTGCACAAATATTAGCTAATTAATAAAAACATCTGAGCAGCTCTTTTGAGACTGTTGAATTCCAGAGAAGTAAATTCCTCTTCTTGAAAAACGGGACTGTTCAAGCAAACACACTGTAAGCTTTTAAATGGCAAATCCAAAATGACATAGTGGGACACCATTTCATGCCTGAAATCTGAGCACAAAGCCTTTATTTTTCAAAAATATTGTTTTTTCTCCAGTCTTGTAAATAAATACTAGGTAATGACTTAGGAAGCAGAGGGGAGTCAGGCCAGAGATGAACTTGACATTGGCACTTACTTTGTTTTCATCTGCATATAGTATTTCGTTGGAATATAATATTATGTTGACTTATGTATTCATTCAATCATTAAATGCAACAGGACTCTTCAGTTCTATCATCAAAAAAGCAAAAAAATAGCAAAGCAAGCTGTATGGATTTAACCTTTTTTCTCCTTCATGAGAATTCATCAAACAAATGTGTGGCCTTTAAGTACTTTACAAGTTATTTTGGCTTTGAAAGGTCTGATTTAGTGATGCAAAACTGTGTGGTTATCTCTGGCTTGCAAACAAGTCTGAAAAGCTCAAATCCAACCCATAACATATTGTTTGATAACTTTAAGCTACACTGGCTCTTCTGTTTTCCTACTCAGGGCTTTGCTTCCCATGGTAATCTGACAATTCTGGTCCCCTCTGTCTGAGTCAAAGAGATGGCATTTCAGAACACATGTGACCATTGTGTTGTTATTGCTGTGTATTTTTATATTCATCATTTTGTCTGTAGAACAAGCAGGACAAAGCAAATCTCCACTGTTGGCACGTGATTTAAGGTGGACACAGTGGTAAAAGATGAGAGTGAACAGAGGGCAAAAACTGACTTGAAGAGAATGGGGTATGACTGGATTTCTGTTTTCATTTTTTTTCTTGGAAGTTCTTTTTGAGAATTATTTTTTTAATACTTTGTTGTTTAAAATAGAAATGTTATTGGCTAGTGATTTTTAATTTTTGGTTTCCTACTTTCCTTCTCACCCGTCATCTGGGGCAATGTGGATGCAGTGCATTTTTAATCATCATTTGCGAATTTGAGAACTTAGGAGGCTCTTTATGCGCATATCTGATGAAAAAAAATGAATATGGAAGATGTTTTTACAGAACTTTTTCTGTTTTCTAAAAAACTTCTAAACATACTTTACATTTTGGAAGCAGCCATAATTGCAGGGCTGCAATCATGGCATAGAGGCTGCAATATCACCTTAGGTTTATTTCACTTGGGGAGTAGTGTTAAGGATGAATGCTTTGGTAGCAGGGAACCTCAGATAGTTAATCCAAAAATTAAATTGCAAAAAGGGGGTTGAGGAAATGAAAATGACAATGACATAAACAGCTGGAATCTCAGAAACCATCCAACAGTTTGATCTGTTGCCATGTTGTCTGCATGTCTAATTAAAGAGCTTTAATATACACATATAAGACAATTTAAAAATAGTGAAAAAAATTAATGTAAAAATGGTGAAAAAATATTAATGTAGATGTGATTTCACAAGAGATGTGCTATTTATATTGTTTGACAGCCAGGGATAACTGAATGGGAGTGAGAGCAGGAGGGTATGATGGCAGAATGTAAGATTTCGACTCTAAAGCAGCTTTCTGCAACTTCTGATCACAGTTTTCCTTCATATTGCTCAACATGCTACATCAATATTTATACATTTTGGATAATCAGCCAATATCCTACAGCTCAATGTCCTTTTTGTGGTGTGTATTCTCTATCCAGGGAACTTTGTTTAAGCTTGTCAGTTCCATGAACACCCCTTCAAGCATAAACTCTGGGCTCCCTTATATCAAGATCCTTATAGCAAGATTCGGGTGCATGGTGAAGACAACAGTTTAATACTATGAGATGAACAGAGATTAAAAAAATCTTCAAAAGAGACACCCTACAAGCAGAATCTAGAATCTAGACAGAATGTCTAGAGTAGAAGAGAAATTAATAATCACTAAGTGAGAATTTACAAGGCCTCTTCACATTAATAAATTAAAATACTCTCAAAAGAGGATCAACAGATCTTAGAAGACTGGACAACAACTATGGAGGTGAAACACAAAATAATTTAAAAGTATTTAAAAGTAGAGGGATTTAGGATTGGCCATGCATGATCAAAGTTTTGTTACTCTACTTGGAATAGAATTCCTGCAAACAGAGCTTAAGGCCATCCCAACCATAGCAAATTTTTTTTAACCTAATCAATCACTGCACAACTGTGCCCTAAATATGCAGTTCTTAAATATCTGATACATACTAATTAATATATAAACAAATATATGCATTTGATCAAGATGATATCCATAGAAACTCTCCTTAAACATCCCATATGTTTTTTGGCTTACACACATCAGTGTGATGTGAGAGCCCAAGGCTGATTTTCGGTGGTTTTGCTAATGGATCTTGTCCTGCCTTGAGCCAGCCACTGGCAGCGAGTTTGCTATACAGGGGATGAACAAAATGTGCTGCTCTGCTTTAGGGGCTGTGAGGCACCTCAGAACTCTTGTGCTGGGAAAGGAGAAAAGCACAGGTTCCCACCCACCATTCGCACATTTTCACATTTTTAGACACAGTTTCCTATGACCTATGTGAAAGATTACTTGTGTTATTGAGGAGGGCTGAGTAATATGTCTTTTCCTATTCCCATTATAATTTCATCAGAAAGCTGAGATATTCTGCTCCAGATTCTCACCTGGCAGGAGTCAGTAGCTACCCCACAGCTGGAGTGGGTCTAGTGTCTAGTTTATCTCAACTTTTGGAAGCTCAATGGCACTATTTTTGGAAGATATTTAAAGGTGTATTTTTTAGTGCACTTTTTCATAATTACTTAGTTTTTATTTGTTAGATTTTGTCTTTTTAAAATGTTTTTATTTCTGTTCTAAAATCCAATCTGCTTTACCAGTAAACAAAAATCCCTATTCTCTCCACATTTTAAAATGACACTTTGCTTTCAGTTAGAAACTATGCTAATGGTTTTGATTTCTTTCATTTTTCTTGTTACTATTGACATCTGCAGCTGCTGTACTTTTTAAAAATATTTATATTTTTAAAAATAATTTGAATGAAATATAGTCGGAAGTCTCCCAGACTGCTGTTAGGGAAATCTCACAATCTACAGTTTTCAACTCAATTTCCATTAGAGAGCACTGTGACATTCAGCACAGGGCACTCTGCAATATCCAAGCAATGTGCAGAAGTCCCTAGGGACAGTGCAATATGGTGAAGGGAGGCACCCACAGGAGAGTGGTGTGGGACTGTGCCACTGGAAGAGGTGAACTTCCAGATGTATTACAAAACAAGCAAAGATGCATTTGCAAAAACAAGCAAACTTTCTTCCCATTAATCTGGCTGTTGGAGCAGTGCTGCTCATGGAGCAGCTGGCGAAAAGCAGGAGGTGGTGTGCAGGTGAAGGCAGCAGCTGAGTTTGAGATGGTTTACAACACAGGGAAATGTCTGAACTGAAATGAGCAATGCAAATATAGGTACTGCAGAAAACAAGAGGAAACAGGTGAATAAGAGCATTTAACAGCTATGAAGTTACTAGGCTAGACTAGAAAATGTTGTGCTGTGGGTGTCACCACTGCTACCAGTGCCTAGGACTTCATGCAGTGGCTGCTGACGAAGGGCATCTCCTTATACAAGACAAGGTACTTGACAAGACAGGGTTGTTCAAGGGCATCTTCCAGGCCCGTGGCAAAACCTGGGGTACATCTCACTCTCCAAAAAATCCACTGCTGTAGACACAGAGCCTGAGCATTGGGACAGAGCACCAAGGAGCCACGTGTGGGTTATTTGAGTTAGCTTGGACTATGATTTTTAATCATGCTTCTGGAGACCAAGATGAAGAGCACTCAGCCCTTTTGGCTAATAGTGACCATACATTGTCTAAACAGCATCACGTCATCACTTACCTGACACTGTCCCAGACAGCTGAATTCAGATATTGCTACATATTTATAATTTAAGGAACAAAGTGGCAGGAAATGGAGGAACAGAGAGGGAAAGAGCAGTGGCAAAGCTGACAAGGTTTTGTGTGTGGCTGAAGGGCAAAGATGATACAGTAGGGAGAAACCCTGGAAAGGGGAGGGGAAGGGTGATTAGATAGCCTAATACGTTTTTTCTTCAGCGTTTAATTTCCTTAGGAGTACATGCTGCATTTTATGTCAGTGACAGATAATGAAGGAGTCAAAAGATAATAAGCTCAGTATTCAGAGAAGATCCCAAGAAGTGGTATGTTACAGGGCTGTTTGGAAAGCTGAAATTCTCTGGTGATAGGAGATGGATGAGTTGGCTGAATGCCCCATGAGATTTTCCTCAGTCATTCTAAAATTAATTCCCCTTCATAATTAAAATACATTTTATATTTTTAGGAACAGCTCTCTAAGTGGTTGTTTTGTTTTTTTTTCTTTTCCCTACTCCTTTTTACTGTGTATCAGAGCTGGCCACTCTAATTTCTAGTTTGCCTGACTTAAGATGAAAAAAATCCCAGAATGTTCATAGCTGTCTATCTTAGCTACTCATTTGATCTTGTGCTCATTGTATAAGCTATCATGTATTTCTCTCTGCAATAGATCTTTAAGGCAGTGACCTGCAAGTATTAAGTCACAGATAAAGAACTGTGACACAGAAAATGCAAGGTCCCCAAGGTCCCAGGGTGGTGGGTGTTGGGCTAGGATTTTGAACTTCAGCCTCTCATTTTTTGAGCTGTTTTTCCTGCCCAGCAGTCTGGGGCTGATATCTGTATCAGGAGTTATGCAGGTGACACGTGGATCCATGGAAGTGGCATTCAGTCCAGCCCTCACACAATGGGCCAAATGGTGTTTTCAAAAAGATCCTGCACTGTTCGTGCCTGATCCTCTCACAGCTGCGCATAAAGCTCCCACTGGTTTCAGTTCAGATGGTTCCACTTCTGAAGCCCTCTGGAAAAACCCTAAAGCAAATCAATTTTTCATTCCATTTTATTTTTTTAGCATGCTTTGGTGGAAACTTCCTCTGGGGTAAACCCAAACCAGCTTGCTCCCACCTCCCTCCCATTTTTCACAGGGGCTGTTGAGCCGAGAATATCCCAGTACTGACCCCAGCCCACAAGTCAGCTTCTGTTTCTGCTAAAGGCACTGCAAGTCTAGCCTCAGGAGCAGCAACAGCAGCAGCATCTGACCCCAATTTAAACAAGTTGCAAACTGGAAGATGAAAACAGTAGTATATGTTGGCAGATTTCCTGGTGCTCCCAGGCACTGGATCATTGCAATTCATCTGAATTCCAGTTTACCACATAGGAATACAATGAGTCAATTAACCCTTTAAATAAATCAACTAATTCCAGAGCAATCACACAGCATCTGTTTCTGCATTTTATCAGTTACATAATAAAAATCTTCCTCTTGTCTTTTTGTTTCCTATTGCACTCTGTGCTTTGGATAAATACCACCAGTGCCTGCCAAGTCACAGTTGCAGAGACCAGTTGCAGAAAATGGAACCAGAAACACACACTGGGAGAAATCCTCTTTAATGCAGTGCTTCAAATTGAATGCCTGCAGTGCTACACAGAATCACAGAATGGTTTGGGTTGGAAGCAACGTTAAAAATCATCTGGTTTCATGGCAAATTTAAAACTAAAATCCACACCTCATTAACAATGAATCCTGATGAGTAAGTTAAGTAGAAGAAACATCAATAATTTATGGTGATGAACTCAGCATTTTCCCTCTCCCTTTTTGTGTTGTGTCTGTCTTTGGAAGCCTGTAGCATGTTACAAATGAAGTGCCACAGATGAGCTAGAAATAAAAAGCTAGGAGGTTTTCCAGGGAGACAGAGAATAAATACAGAACCTCCACAAATGCAAACACACATGCTCTGGACTGTTAAGAAATTTGAATCGCACAGTGTTTTATCTTCTCAGAATTTCCCAAGTGGCAAAATATATCCCCAGGAAAAGACATGACAGCAGACGAAAAGCAAAGACAACCAGAAAATAGAATTCAAATCAGAAAACCTACCATAATACAGCTAAGAATTACTTGTTCCCTGAATGATAAAGGAAAAGTAGTAGTCATGACAATGATCAATTTTGCTCAGAGAAGGCTACCAGTTTAACAGTGGGTAGACATCTTACAGATATCCTGGCTGAAATAGAACAGAGGTAATGATTAGATTTCAAAGTGTGAATTAGCTTATGTAGTTTTTAATAGAGTGCTTTGGAATAGGGCCCAAAAAGCATCCTTTTATGTTGGTGTTTGTCACTCCGTGTTATTTCTTCTGTTGCCTAACATGGACTAACCTTAGAGTTTTATCCCACAATAGTTCCCAGATCAGATATCCTGTGTGTAACATTAGGAGGGACTTTTTTTAGAAAGCCTACTAATGTTGGTGATCCCTTTTATCCAGCTTTATTACTGTTACCTTCCTTTTTTGCATAAACACTTGGCAATATATTTTCTGCTGGTAAAGGACACTATGGAGTCAGGCATTCCTTTGAAAAAAAACCTACTTTCTTTTCAAAGATTATACTAGTTCTGTTACCTTGAACACAATAAAAATCCCTAGAATATTAATATCATGAAGCTTTGAATGAAGTAATTTCTTTGCTTAAAGTTCTCAAATTTTTTCATTATGAGATGCCCATTCTTTTATTCAGAGCCATAGTACAGGAAGCTTTCCTAATGTGAAACTATCTTTTGCCTCTATTTTAGGTAGTCATGTGCATAAAAGTGTGCTGAAATCAAACCTCAGCCCATCTCCATGTAGTCAGTGTAGTTTTCAGGTGAGGTTGACATTGTTCCAGCAATCACTAATATGAAATGTTGAGGGCTGGAATAGACAGTCAGTGTTGTCCATGGTAAAAAGCAAAACCAAGTGTGTGGTAGGCAGTGGAAAAAGTTATAATGTGGTACAAACCTTCTAGCCCTAGTGAATCCATGGTTTTCTAGTAGGCAGTAGAACTAGTGATTTTTATTTCCAGGCTCATATTGAAGGTTGATGTCTCCCTCAAGTAACAGAAATAATAGGCCAATGGTGTAATATTCTGGGGAGTGAAAAATGGTCTCCTGCTGGTACCTGAATGTTACTGTCCTGTGCTGTTTTACTTTCGAGTTTGCTTTGGGAAAACAGCGATGACTTGGTTTCACAAGGGTGGTTTCAATGAGGAAAGAAGGTTCCATGGTCACACACCTCCTAGGCTGTGTGTTTGTGGGATCCCTGCAGGTGTCAGGTCCTGCATTTATTCCTCAGACATGGTCAGGTTCCATGGTTTGTAGAGGCTTACATCTGAGATTACTTTAACAAAGTTGGGGTGCTGCAAGGAAGGGAAGTTTGAGAAATTTTCACTAGAATAGCATTGTCTTACAGGTAGTTATTGGTATAGCTCATAGGTTAGATAGGTAAGGTCTTCAGAGTAATATTTTGCCAAGGTTCAAAGTGGACCTTTGAAACTGGAGAGCATTGAGAATATGGCTGTACATATTTTTTTTATCCTTATGTGTCTGCTAATTTCATTCACATAGGTTTAATGCTCTATTAATTTTCTTTTTCTAACAGGAGGTTAGAAAGGTTTGTAGGCTATCAATCATGATTATTATATGAAGATTTAAAGGTTTAGAGACAGGTCTATGAGAATGTTATTTAATTAAAGTTTGTTGTGACCTAAATCAGGTGGAAAAGCTGAAATACTGGTTAGTCTCTGGGCAGTCTCTGGCAGGAGAGATTAAGATGCCACCTTGGGAAGGGGTACAGAGGTACAGTCTGGTGGCAATCACAGTGGCAAGGATGACATTAATGTGAAGGTGGTTTACTGGGATATGTCATAGTTTTGTCTACACAATTAGTAGGTGAGGCAAAATAGTACTTTTTAAAACTGGGTAAGTCAACTTGAGTTGGGTAGCAGGGCTTAATAAACCTCTTTAGTAATATTATATAAAGAAACTTCAACCAACTGAAATTGTCTTGGTTAGTTTTCTATCGATCAGAAGATCTGATCAATAGAAGATTTTTGATCTGAAATCAAAATTTTTTGATCTGAAGAACAACATTTTTTATGCCTTTATAAGAATTATTTGGACTTTAAAAAAAAGTCCTGTTCCTTTACAATGAAACTATAATTTTTATTTGTTTAGCTCTTTGCATAAGAGTAACTGACACTTACTGATTACAAAGAATTTAGTGAAAACCCAGAGGGTCAAAAGAAGTTATAAAGTAAAGAGACAAAGAAGAGGAAGATAAAAAGTTACTTTAACACTTCAAGTGATATGATATGGAAGCGTGTTGGCTGACTGGTTCTTAGCAAAGAAATTAAACTCGTTTTACAGACCAATCCGTGATTTCTGTACCATAACTAATACACAGAAAGAATGAAGCTGTTACCAGATACACCAAAAATTTAGTTTTGTATCAACAGGTAAGGAACTGGGCTGTCTATTTTCAGTGCCTGACTAGAAAGATGTTAACAATTATTTCTCAGAGATTGTTTTACAGAGAATTTAAAGATGTATGCTGTGTGTATCATATAATTGGCATCTGTATTGCCTCAGGACTGAATCAATATAATCCAAGAGTGCAGCTACATAAACTTCCCCTCTCCTATAAGGGAAAGTGTTCTTTGGGTGATGGTAGCCTGCAGAACCATGATGAATTGCATAAATAACTATTTAACTATTTCCAGGTTGAATTGAATAAGAAAGACTTCATTAATTTAAAGGGTATCTTTAAAATTTTATTTATTTTGGATTGGAAATAAAGAGGAAAAGAATTATGAAGAAAAACAGATATTCCACTGATTTTTGTAATACTGTGGTACAGAGAATTGTTTCTATAGCAGTACTTTTTCTGTCTATCTCAATCTGTGGATTTACCAGATATCAGGACTGAAAAAGTGGGAAGAAAAATGTCATTGGAACAGCCTTTTCCAACCTGTGTGCACCACGTCACTTGAGGCAGTAGCTGTCACAGGCCTGCCCCTGTTGCTGTTTCCTCATTATCAAAATAGCTACAGAAAGCACAAGACTGCTGGATACACACCAGAAGGTGTTTTCAAACTATTCCTCTCCATTAGGGAAAACACTGGATTTTAAGAAGGCAACGAGGAAGGAATATTTGAATAGGGTATGAATCTCCATTGCTTTAAACCAAACAAATGATTTAAAGAGCCCAGCACAGTATGCTTTGCTGTCTCTCCAGATATCCTGACAGCAAACTGTCAGGATAAAACCAAAACTGGCTGTGTTTACTGAATCCTGCAGCTTCCTTTTTCCTGAGAGTTTACAGCAGCCCTTTAGCAGGGCTTGCTTATGCTTGCTTATGATGTCTGTATTTAGGACCTGTGTCTCTCCCAGGCATGGTTACCCTGATCTCTTGCCACTTCTAACCAGAGAAATCTTCTCTCCCTCAGAATCCAGCTTCTCACACTTAGACCTAAAGTGGCCTTGCCTGAGCTGATGGGCCTGGGGAACTCCTTGAAGAGAAAGAGCAAACTTTCCTGCAGTTCTGGCATGATTGCACAAATTCAGCTGGTTGCAATGTTTCAGCTCTGCATTTCCCAGGAATAAGGAAGAGCACTAATCAAATCAATCCAAACAGATAATCACCACTGTGCAAGCAGATACTGACTTTCAACCCTTTCCCATGTACTTTATCTAATCCCTGTATTCCTCTTCCATATTTATTTATGACATAAAATAAACACCTCTCTCCTTCCAGGACTGTCAGAATGGAGGAAGCATTCAGTGATGGAGATGAAGAAGCAGCATTCACAAGGTTTCTCTCCTTCCCTAAGAGGTGTTACCCTGCATCGTTAGGGACTGAGAGTTTCTACTTTAAGATGAGCTGCAATAAATTCTGTCTTGCTTATTGCCTCATTTTGGCTCCAAAATATCAATATCAACATATGGCTTAAGCACCAGTAAAGCAGAACACAAATCCATGGATGACTTCATCTGTTGTACAAACGTTAGTAAAATAGAAACAAAAAAGGTTTAGTGATTAATATCTCTGGAGAACGTGTATTTTAAAGTCATTGTTATTTCAGTAGTATCTAAACTACAAGAATAACAGTGAATTTGACTTAACAGGGGAGACAAAAGAGGCAGGTGACAACTCTGAATGTAGATTGCTGAATTTTCTCCCCTCTGGCTGCTGAAGGTTACCATGCTGAATGATAGGAATGTTGAGGTCTTGGTAGTTTTGCTCATTTCAGTCCATGACATGCTTGACTAATGTCTCAAATCTTGAGATTTGTAGAAAATCTTCATTAGGCTTAAATGTGTTTCAGTTCAGCAGAATCCTTGGCATAAGCAGTGTGCCAGATGTCAAAGAAAAATTAAGAGAATAGTTTTGAATGTTCCATGAAACCTCTGGAATGCCAGATGAGACAGTACAGGAGGAAAAGGCAAAATGCACAGCCTCCTTATGGTAGTTACATGATAACTCATCAGTAGCAGACTCTTATGCGATCTTTGGGTCCTTGACACAGTTTTTGCCCTGTGCTGTAAGATAATCCTCAAACTAACTCAGCTGTAATCTTAAATCAAAGAAGAACACTTGGGGGATGGGTAGCTGGGCCAATAGTTCAAGGAAACAGAATTCTACAGAAATAAAATCCTTAACTTACATGAAGAATCAGCATGCACAGATATCTCCTTTGAGTCCAGAAGCACATCATTTGGATCTGCACACTTTTTTTTTCTTTTATTTTTTTTTTTAATGTGAAAAGTACCGGTATCTTTTTACACAAAAAACCCCCAACTTTTTTTATGTGGACAATCTTAAAATAGGAATCTGATCATTTGGACCCAGTAACAATCTTTGTAGGTCATAGAGGATTTTTAATTAACCTTGTTCCAGTTATTTTAATTACCCCTGTAGTTCCAGGTAAAGGCAATATCCACTGCTTCCCCACCTCAATTTAAAAGCAGTGATGCTTTGCACATTACACCACAGTGCTTCTGTTATTCCCATGGCTCAGGAACATATTGAAAAAGAATTCTGGAAACATATGTTTAAACTGGGAAGTATTTTGGGATGAAAGACAGTATGGAAGGGGAAAGTATGGTATTGATCTTCCTCTCAGAAAAAGGAGAAAAACCCAAACCCTAAAATGAAGTATCAGTGAGCATTACCAAAAGTTCAGCTTTACCACTAAATGCAGCCTTTATAATTGCTTGCTGAATGAGAGCAGGGCATCAGCACTCCATCCTATATAAAGGGTGATGTCTGTGCGTGCCATTTGCCTTTATTTCTAAATGGAGAGTCTGAAGGCAATTTGAGACCATCTGAGGTGAAAAGGAGAGTCGATGGCTCAGATGACAGTCTGGGTTCAGCATAGCTGGCCTGGGTGGGGCTCCACGCTGAGCAGGGAGCTGCCAAGCAAGATCACTGAGTGAGTAAACCACGTTGTGAAGGGAGCCTTACAGGCTTTCATAGGCCGTGTACTCTCTTTCATTAAATAGCACACTGAATTGTCCCTAAGCCAGTCCTAGAGAGTTAGTGGTTTGGTAGCCAGCCAGCATCTTATTATAAACTTTCTGGCACAAACTAGTAATATTTGTAACAAATCCTATGGATGCATTAACTTATGGAATTTGGAAACACTTGCTTTGAGGTCCCAAAAGAGGATCAACTTCAGTACTTTCACAACTTATTTCATAAAGATCCTTCCCAAAAAAGAGTAATCAAGACTTGTACTCAAGAAATAAACCAGAAAATTTTATGTTTGATTAACACCGTGTGGTATCTTTTTTTTTCCAGATAGTGGGATATCCATGAGTGTCTCTTATGTGTATACGACAAATACTTTTCCTCTGGATTGATGATAAAAGTTAGTACTCGTATAACAAAATTCAAAGATTGTTGCTTAATAGCAATTTGTAATGTAAGTCACAGGGTGCTGTTTTTCTACATATTTTCCATAATTGCGTGGATAAAGAAGAAATTTTGAAATGGCTGTTTCCAGACGAAAAACAGGCTTCCTGTCAGTAGACAGATGCCTTACTGGACTCTGTGGTGTCCTTAGTGGAGCTCCAAAGGCTCTGTACAGTGGTAAAATCCATGCTAGGTCATGCAGCTGCATTCTCGTGCCTCTAGCTTGAAAACTTGGTCTGGCAAATTATTGTAGATGTGACTGAAATTTGGGAGATGTGCCCCTAAAGCACTTGTAACTGTTTGTTTCTCAAAAGAGAAGAGAATTTTCCTGAAATTAATGCTTTATATATATGTCTATATATTATAAAGAGTTCCATGGGATTCTTGGCACAGTAATTTCTTATGAGTAGGCAGGACAATTATTCTCATGGTGTTTTGAGGCCAACATGAACATTGGAGCCCCGGTGTGTTGTGAAAGAGTTGGGATTTGAGGTTTTGACTTTGATTTGACTGGAGAACTGGCAGGTGTCTAGCTCATTGCAGCTTGTAAGAAAAGGCTCTACTACCCCAAATGCATTCTTCAGAAATAGTATAGCAAAGGTATCCAGAGCATCTCATGGCAGCTTCTGAGGCAACTGGAGAGTTTCAGATGGGTTCTTACAGATTTATACAAATCATGCAAGGCTCAAATAAAACACATTGAAACGTGGTGGCATTTGGTGACATATATTAAGTATCCAGATTTATCCCACAACACAGGCAGGCAGCTCATTTTGTCATCCTATTAGTCAGTTATGGTTAATTATTGATATGATGGAACTTTATATGGCTTGTGTAGTTTTTTTTTGGTTGCTGTTGGGTCGTTTTGGTTTTTTTTTTAATTTTCTTATTTCTGCTTACAGAGGTCAGTAGATGTAATTATTTGTGTAGCTAATTCGTGAGTCATTGTTTAAGAGATGATGATGATTCACTTTGACAAAAGCTATTAATAGGTGCCTAGCATGATATTTTAAGGTCTTGGAAGAATCAGTCCCCTTTGTTTCCACAAGAAAATGTAATGTGGTCAGTCCTTTCCTAGCTTAGCTGTTGTGCCAGAAGCACATCATTCACAGGATTACCTTCTATGAACAAGTTAACATAAAAACTCAGAGAGAGTTTTAAATAAGAGCTGACTTACATAACACATGCCAGAGGATACATGACCTAGTGATAGTGTCTGGGAATCATCTCCTCTCTCTTTTATTTTCTTTTCTCATTTAGCCATTTTCCCCTCCCCCTGCACTGCAAATGGGCTGCTCATAGTCTCAGGCTGTGGTCATTTCCATCAGAGTATGGGCAAATTTGAGTGCCTCCTCTCAGACCTGAGGGCAGGCAAGGCAGCTTTTGGCTGCTTGTGCTAGGAGTTTCATCAGTGCACTGCTGCTGCTGAGATGATTTATTCTTTCTCCCTGTGAGATTTTTTCACTTGGGATATGCTGTGAACTGTACTGGGATGAGGCAGAGAGATCAGTCTGGAGTGCTCAGACATTGGACAAAGTCTTTGCAGGTCCATTTAGATCTACTTTTTGGTTTCTTGTGTGCAGGGACTGGAGGTGGGTGGCTGTGACTGCAGCTGTGACTGAGGAGCTGCAGAGACCTGCATAACAACTTATGCAGGAAGGACATCTGGCATTGGTCTACTACACCCCAGCTTTGTGAAGGCCAAGCCCACCTCAGTATTAGCTCAGGTTTCTCAGAACCTGTCCAGCAAAGTGCCGCAACCTTCCAAACCCAGCGTGTCTCTGAGAAGCTGCCTGGGCAGAAGTGCAGTCAGCAGCCAGCAGGACTGATCATTCCCATCACATGGCACTGAGTCCAGCTCTGTCTTTCTCAGCACAAGAAAGGTATCACCCATGCAGTGTGAGCCCAAGGGAGGGACCACCAGGGTGGTGGGGGGCTGGAGCAACTGATGTAGAAGGAGAAGCTGAGACAGCTGGTTTGTTTTAGCCTGGAGGAAGAAGAGCTGAAGTGAGGTCTCCTGGTTGCCTGCAGCCACCTTTTGGGAAGCTGTAGGGAAGATGAATCTAGATTTTTATGAGAGATTCACAATGGAAAGGCAAAAGGCAACTGACAGCTTGGAAGACAGAAAATTCCAGTTAGTGATTAAGAATCTTTTTCACTGGAAGAGCAGGAAAAGGTGGAGCAGATTGGCTGGAGAAGTGCTGGAGTCTTCATCCTTGGAGATTCTCAGAACTCAAGAGGACAAGTCCAGAGCAAGCAGATTTAGTGCAGCAAATCTTGCTGGTATTGGTTGAGATTAACTACTCCAGTTCTTCCCAACATAAATTATTTTGTAACTCCATAATGCATAGTAGATCAGCACTGTCTCGAAACCAGCCTTGCACTGCATAGGCAAAGGTGTGTGGCTGCTACTCCTTTCCTTGTCAGAGAGCACTGAATGAGTGGGAGAGGCAGAGCATTATAGTAGATCTACCCAAAATTTCTTAGTGGAAAATCCAAAACAAGCAAACAGAACTCTAAAAGGAAAACTACCCAAAAGAAAGAAACTATTTTAAATTGATCAACATTTTGTACAACTCCATATAGAACTTGTTAGTCTCAGCTTATGTTTCCTTTTCTGCCCTTTTTAATTACTGAACACAAGCCCAAATTCTTGCATAAAAAGGCCATGTGATGCAGGTGTAGAAATGTAGACATTTGAAAATATTAAAATGAATATTCTTTCATTTCTGCCCCTGATCATTGTGATGTAATCTGATTTAGGACTTTGAGACATTGTCTAAGCCATCCTCTGAGGCTGATTTAGACTCTTTCAGCAAATGTTCTTCTCCCTGGTAAGTTTTTGCCAGAGATCTACACGCAGTTCACTAATTGTCTTCATGCCACAGTAAACTTTAGTGAAGTCAATAGCTACTCTGGCAGCAAAGTAGAAATGAAAGAGACTCTCTATTTTCAGAGCTCTGAAATAGCCACTGATCCATCCTTTGGAAAATACTGCTCTCAGGGGGGTCTGGTGAAGTGGTGTGGGGTTTCCAAACAGACAGAGAAACAGACATGTATTCTTGAGCATTTCATGCTGACTTTCTGTGAAGGGACAAGGATGGCATCCCTGGAGGGCTGGCTAGCTATAGGGGTGAGATTAAATAGATGACTTTACCCCTCCTAAATTATGTGCCAGAGATATTACTGCCTGTCCTGTTTCAGTGCCTGCTCACTGGAACTTCTGCTGGCACCGAGGTCTGCTCAACGTGGTAGCAAGCCCTGTCACCAGGGTCCCCTGCCACTCCAAAGTACGTATTTAAAGGCAATCTTGAATCCGGAAGAGAAGAAGGAAGAGAGTGTAATGCTGTGCTGTTTCAGCTGCTAATTGTGCCCAGATTAGTTAATTAGATAATTAACATAAGAATGCTCTCTTTTCATATTAGAGCATCATACATTTACAATAGAGCTGTTCATAAGTAGAGTGCTATGCTGTGGGAAACACTAATTAATTTTGCAAATTTGGACCTTTAATTGCTAAAGTGCTGTGCTTTCTCAATGTTTGTTTTAGAGTAATGTTAACTGATTACTGCCTGTTTGGAGAAGTATTTATTCTCTCTGCCAGTTGGACACATTCCTCTTGCTGTGCGACCAGAATCCCAGTTTATTTGTGATATTAACTGCATTGCACTTCAGAGGAGCCTGCAAGAGATGAGATCGTCTATAAACCCAGCTGACATTGGACCTACTACCTGCACAAGCAGTGCAGCCCATCACTTCCAGTTAGGACACATCCCAGTCATACATCCCTGCAGCCTGCACTCTTGATTATTGGAACAGCATTCATCCTCGCTTCAAAGCAGAATCTGGAAACACTGCAGCTGGCAGATGCAACCACCTGCTTCCTTTGCAGCAGTTCTCAGAAAACATCAATCCATGTACCAGGCACTTTGCTGGCTCCCTAATGATCTCTGAGTCAATTTTCAGGGCCTTGTGCTGAGTTCTCAGAAGCACTCATGTGAGCTGGGGAAATGTCAGCAATGTCTGCAGGGTCTTGATGGTTTCCTCCTTGGACTCCAGCTCCAGCAGGACTAGATCTGTGTACAGCTCAGCAGCACCAGCACTATCTCCTCAGCTCAAGGAGTAATTCAACAGTTACTGAACAGTTACCAGAAAGAAACAAGCTTCAATGGGATTCTCTTGCCCAGTAAGACTTGCACTTGCTTGGGTAAAGGGAGACAGGGGCTTGCTTCCTTCTCCAAGCCCCTATGCTTGGAGAAGGAAGCAACACTATGCAACACTGAAAATTTTTGAGTTAGAAAGTTGGAGCAGAAGTCTTCTATATCCCCTCCCCAGCTAGCAAGGGTCATCAGTTGTGGCCAGTTTTCTTCTGTTGTGTATGTGGGCACAGCATTCCTACCCTTGACTATCCACAAGGAAACACAGAAATCACTAAATTAGTAAAAGGTCTGTGTGTTCTCAGAAACACCTTGAGGTGAGATTTAAGACTTTTTTGTTTTCTTCTGGCTGACATCTACAGTGGAGCTCTAGGTTCTGGTCCAAAATGCTTACCATACTGCACAGAGGGCTTAGCTGCCTAGCTCAGGGATATTGGGACTAATCTGAACAGAAGATGTCAATGTTCAGAACTTTCTGAATCTTTTGGTGAGTGAGAGCTGACTCAACTGTATAAAAGTATTACCTGTGACTAATCACTGGCTGAAAAGTTTCAAGTTAGCCACTCATTCAGCAAAACTGAATCAGCAAAACTCAGCTGCTAAAGCTCAATACAGGGATGAGCTCTAAAGAAATGCTTTCAACCTTTTCCACTTGTTCAACTAATTTTTTCCAGTAGCTTAACCAGCTTCAACAGGGGAAATAGAACAGAAAACAATAGAAATGGATGCTGACTAGATAAGTGCATGTGAAGATATGTTTAATATGAGCTTGATCATTTTGAGAAATGAGTGCAAATATTTCCACTGTGATATAGTTGCACTTTGAACCTTAGCAGCACTCCTTGAAGAAGGGGGAACAAGAAGAAAATATGTCATTAATTGTGGGACAAAGGGTGTGGAAAAGGACCTTTAGTAGGGGAGGGGCTGTATGACAGTGGAAATTACATTAAATATTTACTTGCTGCCTTGTATTTTGCTTTGTGCTTAAACTGCTGCTGTTTTCATTGCAGGCTTCAAGTTGCTGCAATCATTCATTGAGGCAACAGTACAAAGCTGCCAATTTGAAAACAAGACTTTGCTCAGTAGCAGAAGAAAATGAAAAATTCAAGGGTAAGTCTGAAGATTACAAGGACCTTAAAAATCCTACAGAAAGTGAGCCTTTTAATTTAAGTGAGAAAAGAAATTAAGGTACAGATTTTGCTGTCTGTTTGCTGAGTTAGTCCTATTGATCCCATGTAGGCCCCACATTATTAAGCAGCATAACAGGTTTTAGATAATTATAGTATTCATTCCTTAGGTAGCATACTTTTTAGGGTTTAAGTCTTGAGTTTTATTCCCTAGATTATTTCTAGTGCTAGGAATTTTTGCAAGCATGAAAAGACTGGATGAAATGCTTCAAAGAAGCATCTTCAATGTTTTTTTTTTTTTGAGTGTAATTATTTGGTCTTATATACCTGATTCATCCAGTGAGTCCTAATTTTTTTACAAGTTTTTGTATTTCTGAAGCAACAAGGTTTACGTTTGCTCTACTGAGGGGCAGGACATGGAACCCATGTACTTGTTTCATTATATTCTGAAGATATGTCTAAAACTAATAATACAGTTTCTGAATGGCTGCTTTCTTCTTTTTTATTCACAGTATTTTTCCTGAAGCAAAGCCTTATTTCACTTAGTGTGAAACACTTATTCCAGCTCAGTGTTTACTGCCCTGCCCAGTAATGTTTTCCAGTGTTTGTTAGGATTTTGGTTTTCTGAAAACATCCTCCGTAATCTTTGGAAGTTTGTGCTGGCTGTGGTAAAGTCATCTTTACCCACGGATGTCAGGAAGCAGCCATGTGCAGAAGGCAGCCCTTCTGCTTGTGGAGCAGTTCCACCAGGCAGCAGAGGGAGGTTTTGGCAGCTGGGGGAAGTTTAGCTGGATTCCAGCGCTGCAACATCTGCAGTATCCACTGCCTGACTGCAGAAATGCTTCAGGAGACGATATCTTCTCCCCCCTGCTCTCTCTCTGGTTCCTGCATGTACACACATGCACTTTCTGTTTAGACATGTGGTTCAGCTGCTATATGTGCAAAAGCACCAGTCTTGTCTCTTCTGAGATTATCCATTTCCTCATGTGCTGTTTCATGCAGCAAATGATGTTAAGGTGTCCTGTTTGTAGTAATGCCCACAGGAAACACTTCTTGTGTTTCTCATCAAGGCTGCCTGTGCAAGGGAAGCAGAGTCAAAGCTGCTGCTTAACCAAGGCTGTGTCTCACAGGGGAAACCTCTGTTCCTATTGAACTACTGGCTTTGTGTGTAAATCTTTTCCCCTCCACCATTTCAATACTGTTGATAGCACTAGTGTGGACTCATTTTAGACACTTTAAAAAAAGGGCTTTGCTGGTGTAGTTTAACCTTTGCAGAGGAGTAGGCAGAAGCACACTCTATCAACAGGATTACATTACTACAAAGAGCATTTTCCATCTGGGAACAATGTTTTCCACTTCTTGGCGTCAGTGAAACTTGAGTGGGAGGCCTGCAATTACTGTAGGAGTATGGGGAAAGATGTAGCCATGGAATTAATAAGGTGTTAAAATGGAAATCATGTTCTAGCAAAGGATTGTCAAAAGTATTGATGACTGAAGGTGAAAATATACGGCAACTCTGAGTTAATATTTTGGCAGAACATTTCTGTATAAGATGCAGGCTATTTATGGCAGCTTCTCAAGGAATTAGTGACCTTTGAAGTGGTGCTGAAGTGGCAGAAGCAGCAGAGTGACATTTGTTGTTTTCTGTAGTACTGATTCAGACACGCAATGTTGACTTTATCAATACATTCTACTTCAACCTAGTTTACTGGATCACAAGGGTGCCTAGGCAACTATCTATGTGTGTATATATAAATATGTGTGTATATATAAATATATATATATATATATATATATATATATATGCATGTATGCATGTCTGTCTGTGTAAAAACATGACAAAAGAATACTTTGAGAAGTGTTTTTTCCTAGCCACATATTGATTGTGGGTTAATTGTTAATTAACTTTTTAAATTCCAGAAATTCTGTTGAATTGAGAGGGCTTTGGCTTAGATGTTGAACAAATGGAGAGATTCCCACTTTGGTATGAATATGTTGATAGAAGAAGTTACCATTCTAGTGTACTCATCACTGACTGCAGTGGTGATTACTGTCCCCAGCAATTTCCCAGTTAAAGTCACTTAAGCTATCTTAATTGATTTTTCCTGAAGTAAATTAGAGTGCTCTGACAGCCTGCTTTGCCAGCCCTCTGATGAAGGCTGCAGCCACCAGTAGGAGGTGATTGAACTGGCACTTATGGATCTATAAGAGGAAAGGAAAAAAGTATGTTTTTTGTCTATGCCATATTAGATAACAATTCCAAGGAACTTTTCTTGGACTTTTAGATTTTTTTAAAAAAATTGTTGTTATCTCTAGATTATAAACACCATAATGCATTATGCTAAGTGTGGGGTTTTTTTTAATGCTATGTCCACTTTTAGCTATGGCAACATTTTTTTAATACTTGTCCTTTAGAAAATGCTGTGATGTTGAAATCAAAATGTCCTTCAAGACAGTATTGATTTGAATGAGAACTGTCTGTGAAAAATGGCTTAAATAGAGTTGCTAAAATGTGTTAGGAATTTTATGGAATAGAATGATGTAATTTATCATTTTAATGTTACTTTTTGAAGTTTGCTTTTGTATTTTCTCTGAAAGAAAACATTTTGATTAAGCAGACAAGGGTTGACCCAAAATGCCTTCTTTTGATTAAGAAGCTTTAAGTAACAAAATGCCTTTGTGATGATTTGTTGTTGGACCAACATTACAAATTACAGGATTACTATGAATCTGTAAAAATGTATCAGAGTAGGCACATGGTGTAGGTGACCTCTCTAGGAAGTCCTGGGTTTCAAATTTTAAGTCCCTGAAATGAGTGTATTATATTATCAGGATGACTATTTTGATAAAGATTCCTCTGTGGATATTACTATTGTGCAAGCAGTGTTATACTGTGATGTCACTAAAAGGGTTTATTTCTGATTTCTGTCCTAGCTTTATTGGCTCCATCAGTGACTTTAATAAGTAAGTCCCCCAAAAAGTCAGAGAGGGACTTTTTGCAAGAGCAGTGATAGGATAAGGGGTGATTAGCAGAGATCAGATTGAGATTAGATAGAAGGAAGAAATTTTTAACAATTAGGGGCATGAGGCACTGGAACAGGTTCCTCAGAGAGAGGGTAGATATTTCATCCCTGGAAGTGTTCAAGGCCAGGTTGGTTAGGGCTTAGAGCAGCCTGGTCTAGTGGAAGATGTCCATGCCCATGGTGAGGTGTGGGAACTAGATCCAGCTTGGTTTTTAAAGTCCCAGCCCAAACCATTCTATGAATTAGCTCCATCATAAACCTCCCTATTGTGCATGAAGCTTATGTGCCCGAAGAAGAACAGAAAATTTGATTCTGGTTTCATTTATTTGGGTGAAAATATAAATTCATGCAGTTTTGCTCACCTTTTAGCTGCATTCCTTTGTAACATACGAAGTGAAAGACAAATCTCAGACGCTCAAATGCTCAAAAGTTTCTTTACAAAGAGACTAAAAGTAAAGCCCGTATTATTCCAAGTCCTCCCAAGGCACAAGCTGCTGCTCTGAACATGTTGAACCCTTGTTTATTGTGAACTTCTCATAAAAGGGAAAGGAGTGTGGCCGTGGACATCCTGCTGTGCAGAAGGACAACACAAATGACTACAACACCGAGAAGACAAATGAGCATACATAAGGGCGCATTAGTAATTGTGACCTCTCATTATTAGGCACTGTCCTATTCAGTACCATAATTTTGGTGGTAATTACTACTAATTGTTTTAATTTCTCTCTCCTGAGCTTTCTTAGGCTTCATACCATGAGGTCTGTTTTCCTTGGCTGCTTTCAAATATGATAAATGTAAATTTTATTTTTATACATGAGTAAAAGACTTTGTGGAAATGCCTTCTTCCTCTTTGTGCCAGTACAGAAAAGAGGCAGAACAAAATACTAGAAGCTCCACTGCTTTGCTCCTTCTCTCAGAATTATTAAAAATGGAGCCTCCAAGCAAACAACTGTAAAAATTAAATCACTACATGGAGCTTATAGGAACTGCAGGGTCTGCTGTAGCAGATGTCTGACATTGTGTTACCTTCATCCATCCCCAGGTTAAGGCAGAAGGAGCAGCAATTTGATCTGCACGGTGCTGTGCCAGGCCAGGCTTTCCATCCTGTGTGCGAGTGGCGCAGAGCAGGCGCTGCACAGTGCTCCCATTCCCACATCCCTTCTCCAGTCCTGCCTGGTGTGGTGCTCCTGCTCTGCCCAGCAGGGTGGGCAGCTGCGAGAAGTACAGACATTTCCACCAGGGCATGATCAGCAGCAGCCTGCTGGGAATGGAGGTGGATCCTTCATTCCTAGCTGTCCTCCTGTCAAGGTAAAAGGCTTTCTGAAATACGTTTCCATCCAGAAAGAAAAAACCCAAGCAAAACAACCCCAAAAAAACAAAACAAACCCAAACAAAATAAAAACCCAAAACCCAAAAAAACCCCAGATGGCAACTACATAAATCAACTAAGATGAGCAAAGCTGGAAAAGCAAGGCTTTCTGGCCTTTCATTTGATAATTCAGGGCAGGGGGTGGGGGTCAAAAGGGAACTAGACAAAACTGCAGAAAACTTCTGAATCCTATTGGTAAGTTTCTCTTTAAAGGAAGTTTAGAAAAAGACTTAGGCTTTGTCTTTGTGTTTCTCTATCTTCTCAGTTAAATTGGATGTTTCTGTGACATTCTTTTTCACTACAAAGTAACTTTAATTAGCTCTCCTATGGTGTAAGCCTTTCCAGTTTAAAAAATACAGTTACACAAAATGTCTATGTTCTCAGGCTTGCAGCTGCCTGCACTTGTAAGGCAGTCATGG
This sequence comes from Pseudopodoces humilis, assembly GCF_049639895.1. Lineage (NCBI taxonomy): Eukaryota > Metazoa > Chordata > Aves > Passeriformes > Paridae > Pseudopodoces > Pseudopodoces humilis. The sequence continues at coordinate 14,589,515 of NC_142205.1, read as the reverse complement.
AATAGGAAAAACACAAAATTGAGGTGGGAGGAAGGTTTTGATTTGGACTCTTTCTGGTGGGAAGAAGTCATTAAACAAATGTTCAGTTTCCAGATTTGGAAAAATTACAGAGTATATTTTGCAGAGCTGTGTTAGAAGCAACTGAATAAGAGTATGTTATCTCACCAATAGGTATTGGTTTTGAATTTTAGGAAAGGAAGCAGTAGACCATGACTTTGAAAAAGCCAAATAAAGGCCAAAGGCAGGTTTTGGCTTGCCAAATAAAAACAACTTCAATATAAATGGAATGGAGTCCTTTTAGTTTGTGTTTTATGTTCTCTTCTCATTTTCACTCTTTGAAAGAGAAATAAAGAAATTCCTTAAATCTGCAGACTGGCAGAAAAGTAGCTTTTCAGGCAAAGACTGATATTTGTACATGTGGGTAATGCTGATTTCTGTAGGAATACTTGGTTCAAACAAGGACAAATTAATATCATCATTTTTTTTCTTTGGTGCAACTGGGAATTCCTGGCCATCTGATTATGGGCTAGCAACTCTTTTATGGAAATTTACAACTTGCTTTGAAGTTTTCTTAGCTTCCACTTGCATAGTGAACATATTGATAAGAGGTCTCATGGTACTGTGTTCACACATTAAAATTATGTGCATTGTCAGAGCAGCAAGACTGCAGTTTAAAAATTGTGATGATGTGGCTTCAGCCTGAGCTCCTTCCTCCCACTGCACTAGGAATTCCAGGAGGCACTTTGCATTTCCCAGGTATTTGACAGTCGCTATCAAGATCAGAGCTCTACTGAATATTCTTCCATGGAAGGTCTCCACTGCCAAGTCCAGTTCAAAAGTACAGTCAAGGGGTAGACTTTGCCATTTATACATTTATATATAATTTTCAAAAATCTTGTGTTTCACAACATTTTTCTCTTTCCTCAGAGACAATATGCTTCCAAATTTCCCTAAAGTTTACTTTTATAATCATATAATCAAAACAGAAATTTCTCACATCAGAGAGTTTGCTTCTTCATTTAATGGTCACTGCCTCTCAAATCAACATTTATTTTTATAGAGGAGGACACACAAATGTTTTATATATATATATATATATATATATATATATATATATATAAAAAATAGGTGTTCTCTTATGGAACGGACAGCATGAACTTTACTGCTATTGGCAAAGGATCTTTTGAGGCAAAACATAGAGCCTTCCTAAACCATCACAGATTCCATTAATGTCTCAGAAGTACCCCACCAATTTACTGTGATACAGCTATTCCTATTATCCTGATTCTAAACTACATCTTTCATTGCCTAATTAACCAAAACTCTGTGAGAATGAACAAACACATCATTTTGCTGAAGTCTGCCCAGCTGTCATCCATAACTCCTAACCCAAGTAAACCTGAGTTAAGGCAAATTCAGGGTTGTTTTTTAGGATAAAGCTCATCAAACTGGAAATAAAGTCACTCAGAGTTAAGGTCAGTCTGGTGTCTATACTGGTTTTAAGAATTGTTGGGTGGAAGGATTTCTTTTCCTTGCCTTTGGGTGTGCTCCCAGGGCACACATGGGATCACCTGGGGCTCAAGAAAGCCCCAGCAGAGGCAGGCGCAGGCTGCTGGCAGCACCAGCCTGGTCCTTGGGACAGAGTAGGGAATACTGACCACGGGCATGGGCAATCTGTACCAAATAGTGATGGGGGTCATAAACATGAAACAGTGCTCGACACACAGCTGGGAGGTGAAAAATTGGCTTTGTTGTTATTGCCCAATTCAAACTTACTGGCTTGGATTTTGGGTTATGCCTTGGCTTCAGTTTGTAGCAGCGGAAGGCACCAGGCTAGAGCTGATGTTATGCTATCTTTAGGCCCCATCGGTTCTGCCTGGCTGGTTTCTCTTCCAACATTAGACCAGAGTCAAGAAATCCTGATTTCCTGCTCATCCTGGCCCTGGAGAGCAGTTCTGGGAACTGTAATCTGCTATACTGTGGGCGGAGGGCCAGCCCGGGCATTGGCGGGGTGTGCGCAGCTGCGCCTCCACCAGCAAGTAATGCAGCAGGATTGGAGCAGGAAAAAGCAGTGCTGGCAGGGGGGGCACACAGGGAACTGGTGGGGGTGTTTGAGCTCTTCCCATCAGGGGAAAACCTGCTGATTGGAGGGTAGCCCATCATTCTGCTTCACTGCACAGGGCACCCTCGAGCCACCCCACGGCCAAGCCTTCCTTCTCTGGGTGCTGCCAGGGGACCTTTTCTGCCAGATGTTGTCCCCTGTCTCAGCTGCAGCATAGGTGGAGGCTCTCTCCAGTCTTCCCAGGATGTGCTGGGACCAGGCCTGCCATGGTTCAGGGCTGGATTTCTGTTCTGCTGTCAGGGTCATGGGAAGAACTGCTGGGGAGAGGAATGAGAGGTTGTTTATAATTTTTCAGTTGACAGTCCTCAGATTTTTCTCCATACATTTAAGGAGTAAACCCACTGTGATATAGACTATTGTTATTCATCAAAAAATTCATCCAAAAATGTGAAAATTGTACATCTTTGTTTAATTGGAGAAAAACACCAATGTTTATATCTTGAAACATTCATCGGCTGCTCAATGAGACAGCTATCTGCATGGCTTTACTTCCAAGAAGAAATTAAATACTTCATCTTGGAAAAATCCTGCAAGCCTGTTTGCTGCTATTTTATACCTAGATAAAGAAAATAACTTCTGATTGTTTTTAGATTATCCCAGTTGACAGTATATCAATGAACATGTTGTTATCAGATTATAAATGTTGCTATTTTTATGACTCTTGCAGTCCTGTTTTTGCCAACCAGCACTGTCTGTATCTCAGCCGACATCTCTGCGTTAGCTCTGAGCCTTCCTTACCAGCACAGCATGCAAAGTTTTGCAAGTGCCTTTGCGACAGCAGCCATTAGCAGCTCTATTGCCTATATGAAATGATACTTGGGGATGTATTTCTTTACTCTGCTGCAGTGATATCTGCACATGGTGCAGACTACTTGGGGACAAAGAACCATGTCAAAAGAAAAGAAGTAGCTTCAGAAAGTTGTGGGAAAATGCTACTTTGCTCTCAGCAAAGAGTGAGTTTAAAATATCTAACTGCTCCATGCTGAATACATGATAGGACTGCTTCTGGAGAGGAAAAACAATTTAGTCCTTGCAGTGGATATAGAAGCCCTTAAGGCAGGCAGACAGCTTATGGATCTGACTCTGAGGAACCAAAAATACTCTAGCAATCCCATTGAAGATTTCTATAAGGTGTTCCATCTTTTTGGAATACACATTCTCTACTATCCATCTGGTATGTGGAGAGATTGAACCCACAATTCAGAATACAACTGAAACACCAAAGCTTTGCAGATATGACAAAAACCCAGAAACAGATCAATAGATATGTATGTATATAAATAAAATTTATAAATATAAGGATTATAAGATTATAATTTATAAATATAATATTTAAAAAATACTTGTAACCCCAGCCAGCATTTCAAGTAGTTTGTCCCTCTTGACATTTGAGCTTCTGAACGCCTGTGTTTTACAGAACACCAGATCCCCATTTCCCTGTGTCAGCCCCTGCTTTGGTCTTTTGCCAGGATGGCAACCTTTAGAAATTTCACAGCTGGTTTTCCCCATCTTATGTGAAAAATTTTGTACTTGAAGAAAGAAATTATCTTGATGTCACTGGGATATAAAGCAAATGTTGCATCCATGTTGCTGGTATAGGTGGAAAAGAAGTATTATTTGTAGTCCAGAAGTGAGGGAGAGAAAGGAAGGGAAGGAGCTTGAATCAGGCACCGACTGCATTACAAAGCCATTAGTGACAGGTGGGGACAGCATGCACAGAAAAGAGAAAGAATATAAAATAGCTAGTCACTGGTTTTACCACAAAGGCCAGGCGTTGGCAGTTTCTGCTACTGAAGAGAATTAGACAGAAACAGTCTCCCCAAGCATCCTATGATGCCATCTGGCTTATTACAGAGGAAATCCCCATTGGCAGTCTGGGTTTTTTTCCCTTCTTTTTCCTCACAGCAACCTGAATGAGTGCCAAGATTATTTCTCTCTCTCTCATACTCCTTCTCTTTGGCATTGAAACATCGTTCTGTAGAAAGGGGAAATATGCACTGCATCGGCTCAGATGAAGGCAGCAATTTAAGGAGCAGGAGCCTTTGCAAGCTTTGAGATGGAAGCAGGGCTGATAAAGGAGATTAAACAAGCTGAGACCCTTTTGATGAACAAACTGAACCATCTTGATGCTGAAAAGGCAGAGATATAGTCAATAGCTCTGATATACTGTCTGTGCTTGCCAGGAGAGCTATCTATTTCCATTATTTGCCTAAAGGGTGATGTAGGCAATGAAAGTGAGTCACCAAATAGGAGTTCAGGTGAGATGAAGGTAGCGTGAGCAGGGAGCACCTCCTTATTACAACTCTTCAAATCACCCCCTGAGTGCAATTACTTTGTCACCTCCTTTTCCTTTCTGCCAGGTTTCCTTTCCTGAGATTGGCAATGTGCACGCACAATAGTGGTCTGTACCTGTTAGACAAAGAGACACAAGTAGTGGGGTTAGTTTTAATTATTTTTCAGTGAAACATCCACATTAGATGCAGAATGGAGCTGATTTAAATTACAGCTTGCCTGAAAACTGTTATTGACCTGCAAAAAGGTCCTACCATGTTTAAAAAGATGATTATGCTGGAGGAAAATGTTGAATATTTTGCCAGACACTGAATATTAATTTTTATCCTGAATACCTAGTTTTGTGTGTGTGTAGTAACTCATGCATATACATGGAGCTTGATTTTGTATATATTTTTTATTTTTAAAATATCCTTTTTCCTAGATAAATAACTGTTTTGTGACTTTCCCATAATCTCAGTAGTCTTTTTGCAGAAATCTTTACAATGAGGAGCAGCTAACTGATATTTTTTGCCACCTAATAATTTTTCATGTCAGCTTGAAACGCTAATGAATATTTTGCAAATAATGTAGTGTACATATGGGATGTGTATATGTCCTGTATGGAAGTCTCTCCCTTATTTTCACACTGTGGTGAGGTAGGACACTTGCTCAGTTCTGGCCCTGATATGATATATCTCCCTTCAATCTTTGTTCTTACCACATCATATTTAATCTGTGGATAGAAACAGAACAGCCACATCTCCCCCACTCCTTCTGTTTTTCCAGTTGTAAAACTAGAGATCTGTCTCTCAGCCATGCTGCTTTTTAAGACTGTAGTTCAATTGCATTGTTGTTTTGTTTTCTTCCTTCTTTCCTGCACTATAAAATCCACTGAAGTATTTGTTTTAAAAATATAGAACTTGTTCAAAGTGGTTATGCTGTGGGTAAAATGACCTACCGATACCAAGCCATCTGGGGAAAGGAGTGTTTAACAAACATAGGAAGAAAGCAGTGCACTCAGCAGGTTTGGAGATGGTATCAGATGTCTGCAAAGCAACTGTTCTTATGTTAACACTAGTGCTTCCTAGCTTTGAAGTGTACTATAAGTGCATGAAGTGTATTGCCTAAAGTCTAGGCGTTTTTTGCACTTTCTATTTCAGAGCGAAAATTTCTATTATTTCTTTTATCATGTGACAGCCATATCTAAATTCAGAAAATATTATCAACACTTCCAAGGAGAAAAATCTTAATTCTGTCACAATAAAGGAAATAATGGTTAAAATAGGTGTTTTCAAGTATTACCAGAAGCATCCTACTGCTACATGAAAAAAAAATGTAGTAGAAAAGGGAAGAAATTAAAAAGACAATTTAGTGTTGGGTGTAAATAAGGAAAGGTGAGCTGTATTGCATTCTGACAGATTTTGGTTTTGACATAAGTTTCACATATTTAATTTATTGTTTTCTACTGTTATAAAAGCTTCTGGCAGTGGATTTTAGCTCTTCCCTGAGATACTTCACCTGCCTGTGAGCAGACCTGGCTATATGCACACAGCAAACACCTGGGGCAGCTGCACTGAAGTTGCTGAGTGGTACCACTGTGCAAGCCAGTCACCACTCACTGCAGAACTGAGTGAAACCTAAAAGTATTTACAGACAGAGAGACTGAGGTCAGGATCCAGAGGTGTCTTTGAGGACGTGCCCTTTACGGCCTCTGTGCAGCATAACCTCGCAGTGAAGGGACATCTCCTTTCAGAAAACTGTACTTTGCAAATCTCAGCAAGCTCTGATTTGATGATCTCAGCAAATAATGGCTGTGTCTGCAGTGCTTGGTTCTCCCCCTCCATGTGCTGGATCCTGCTGCCAGGTGAAGTGGTACTGACTGCCCTGGTTTTGTGTTACTCCAATCTGCATGTCCAGGGGTGCAGCTGGAAGGCATGGAAAGGAAGAAGTGTGGGCAGAGAACACTGGGGAAAGACCAGAGAGCTGGGAATAAAACTTTCTGCTGCCTGGCAATCCATCTTTATGCAGGTGGCCTCTGGAAGGGACTGTTTCCTTGGACCTCATCTTGATTTTTTCCGAAGGGAAATTTCCCAGGCAGAGCTTCTGAGCAACCCCCACATTGATGAAACAGGGGGGATCAGTCACCAAGACCTGGGAGCCTGTGGGGAGCTGGAAGAGTAGAAGGTAAAGCTGTACCTACTAGTAATAAAGACTTAAGATCTTTATTAAAGGTTTCCTACTGTTTGAACACTGCTAGTCAATGTACCAGTCTTTATCTGAGTAACCCTTTCCATGAAGTTTAAAAAATGAAAAATTAAAATAACCAGCAGCTAACCTGACAAACTATAGGTCCAAAGCTAACCCAGGAGTTAGCTTATTCAAATCTAATGAACTGCCTCATTGTTTGAACAGTGCTGATAAGTTTTTGATAAAAGGCTTTGTATTATTGCTTTTACACAGTTTTATTGTCCTTCCAAAAGACAAATTGCTCAAAACAGAGGACAAATGTACTTCCATAGAGGTCTTTTCACAGAAAATATATACAAAATTAATGAAATAAATGAAAAAGCAACACATAATAAACAAAAGAGTGACATTTATGTGCAGGAGACATATAAAAATTGCCTTTGCAATAGAAAAGACATCTTGATTGTGAAATTGGCTACTGTTGGAATAGCACAATTTTTGTAATCTCTCTATCCCGAGCACAATATTTTATTCTTATTTTCCTTCAAATCCATCACTCAGTTTACTTGGCTATAGGAGTTTTCACCAACAAACATTGTACTGACTGTATCAGTAATTTATATCTGATAAGAAATGAAAATATTCATGGATTTCTGCAAACTATGTGCTGGAAGTGTGGCACGGAATGATGAATAGCCCTGACTATCTGAAGGTATTTGTGTCTTCTGTTATCTTTAAAAAGACATTTTCAAAACACGTGAGATCTAAATTTTTTACTTTGTTACAGTAGTCTTTAGTAGCACAGTTCATCTCTAGGAAATGAGAAAATATTCAGATACCAGCAGCACCACAAACTTGTGTTCCCCCATTCTCTCCTGCAGACTAGGACGTCTTCTGGTATAGCCTTTGCTGGAGTTAGTGAGTCTGAGATGTATTTTTGCCTTTTTATTCAAATACTGGGCTGGAAAACAGGTATTTGGAGACATTAGGGACTGTCTGGTCACTGGAGTTCTCCTTTCCTCAGAACAGACACATGATCACATGTGTAAGTCTGGCCCACGCCATGGTCAAATCCCCTTGCAACTGCCTTGTCATCTCTGCCCACCTACAAGTGCTGAATGCCATGGTGTAGCCTATGTATTGCAGAATTTTCACTGGGATAGGGCAGGGCAGAATGCATTTGGGCACTTGGCAGTCGTGGACAGTGACTTTTTTTTTATCTCAGGTAACATAAAAAGGACATGTGCATTGTGTAACCCAAAGGCTGATGCTGGCAGAGGATGGATGATACCAAGATAGGAGCTGTGGCTGAGTCCTTTCCTGCACTGCTTATCCAGAAGCACAGGAAGAACTAGAGGTAGACCAGCTCTTGCTGCCTCCTGCAAATCCATCTGGCTGTTAAAAAACCCACCCATGGTACTTTGTTGTAACTGCTGCTGAATGGGAAGTTCCAGGACAGTTCTTATCTTTCTGAGTGCAATCATATTAAGAATAGTTCTTATCTTTCGCAGCACTCTGTGTCCAAATATTTTGTATGTACTGTAGCTTAGCAATGCTTCCCAGGAAATATTACTCTGTCAGTAGGCAAACAATTGCTTAGCTTGAAAGAAGTGTAATTATTTAAGGCATGCACAAATGTTTTTGGCTGCATGGTGCCATAACATTATTAACTGTGGGGGAAAAGCCAGCTAGCTCTTTTTTAGAAACAGTATTATCATTGTCCTAAAATGCAAAATTGCTATAAGTCCTATCCTGACCAGAATTCCACATTTGCTCTTGTTAGTAGATTGTATTTCAGAGCAGGATTAAGTAAATAAGTCATATTAAAATGACAAAATGGGTAAATAGAATATAATGTGAAATGAAATGTAAATTGGATTTAGGCAAACACTTTATACAGACCTCCCGTCAAACCCTATCAGACTGCTTCAAATTCCTACTGTGATTTCTGCTTGCAGTTCTATTACATGTTGCCACTCAAGGGCATTTGATGTTTTCTCTCTCTGGAAATTCATTTGCATTTAAATGATTTGAAATAATCATAAAAGCCAAGTGCTATGAAGTTTGAAATTAGTTACTGTCTATAAATTGCGATGCCATTAAAAGATGATTTTGAAGAGCTTTGCTGTCTCAAATGTATGCAGATTAAAATCTAACAAAGTACACCTTGTTACAAAACTGTAAAGAATGGTGTGACATGGACTTAAATTGATTTATTCTCCTACTAGCGCCTATAAACTTTACATACTTGGGTTTCTTCTGAAAGTGGAAAAAACCCTTTCATTTGCCTGCTGAATCTGAGCCAAATTCTGTTCTCAGATGGGGTTTCATTGGGTGTATCTGACACCAGTTCTTGGCCCTCAGAGTTTAATCTATACGGTCTATTAAATTTCTGGAAATGCTATATGAATAGTTGGATCTCATAATTTTTTTATGGAGAGAATAAAGGAATGGGATCAGGAACAATGGAGGCCATTTACAGTTGGCAGTATGTGTATGAGCATTTATACCTGTGTCTGTTCACTTTTCCCCCCTCCCTTGAATTTCAGTGTTCTGGAAGGTGTTTCTGCAGGATCTTCTCACTGAAGCAGCTGGTGTTCCTGGTATGTCACCCTGGAGCCAGCCTGGTCTTCTTGCCTATGGAAAGGTAAAACCTGGTTAGGAGCACAAATACATTTTGAAATATTGAAGCCTCTTTAGAAAGAGAGCTCTTGTCTCTATTCACCTCCAGACAAGCTTAGGCAAAATAGGGCTGTCACCTCATAAACTCATCTTCTACTCCTAGCCCTATTCCACTTTTAACATATTCCTGCTCTCTGCCTGTGAGACCTCGTTGCAGTATACTGCCCAATATAAATTCCTGCTCCCTCTTTGTTTATACCACTGGGATATTATAATTTAACATTTTTGGATACCAATAGCACATTCCAAATATATTTTGCTATCCCCAAATAATTTTAAATGGACTTAACCACAAATATATGTTTAACTATGTCTAGCTACATGACCTGATCTTAAGATGTTTGTACCAAGGAAAGCAAAGTTGCCTTGGTTTATAGGTCTCAGAACCCAGGGATGGAATTACCTCCTTATAAACATATTTATGTGTGGATTTTTATTATTTGAAAGAAAGAAAGAAGTGTGTAGAACATATCTTAAAGGGCAAGAAAGGGTTTTGGTTTTGTATTTCCAGTCTAGTTGTTAAAAAATTCCTGATATAGTTTCCTTGGCAATAACATTAGCTGTACAATTCTTACAATTTCTAGTACAATAAAAAGTCCTATACTTGTTTGTGTATGAGTCATAAAGCAAAACAGCTATCTTAACCACTTCTTTAGTAAGCAACTTTTTTCTCTGAAATTGTCTCAGTGGTTAGTGCAAACTATCAGATAATCCTTCCCGATCAATCCTTAATGCAAATTCAGTCTAGGCACACTACACTGGTGACAATACCTTTCCTCTCAAGTAGGGTTTACGGTTGCTGCAGGGTCAGATTACTGATGGGGAGTGGGGAAGTGAGACAGGAGTGAACTGATAAGTTTAATACATTATTGTTACTCTAGCATGCCACAGGCATCTTACATTAGTTTTCTGGTGGAGTCCTGACTGCCTTATCAGAAGGCAAATCCTTATAGATTCACTGTGCAGCTCAGGCTAAATAGCCCCAAATAAAGGATGAGTCTGTTCAGTTCTGATGATTCCCTGGAAAATCAGTTGGAGGACAATGGATTTTGCATAGGAAATGAGAGGTGGGTTATTTGCCCTGGGCAGGTTTTCATTGCAAAAGCAATTTTGGCTTCTACACAGGTTTTGCTGAAAACCCCCTCAATTATTGATCCAAGAGCAAGCATTCTTTCAGTCCCAGATGATTTCATCTGAGCAGAACTAGAGACTACCAGCATCTTTCTTTCATTGAAATTACTTGGCCACTTTGCCAACAACCATTTACTTCAGTCACTTTCCAGAGTCTGCTTCGGGAGCTTGGAACAGGACAATTTTGTCCATATCCATGGAGAACCCTGGGGCAGAACTGAGAAACTGGGGATGGTCCCTGGAAGTCTGTTCTGTGCCTGAGTGTGAGAAAGTGCTGAGATACAGCATCAGTTTGTACAGGGATGAAGGATGCACCGATTCACTGTTGAACTGATCCAAGTAGTTACTCCAGGTGCCTGCTTTTCCCTCTTGAGAGAAAAAAAATGCTCTTGAGAACAGTGGATAGTCTATTTTTCAATGAAGAATCCCTTTTAACACACTTTTCTATATAGAAAAGTTCGAAAAGCTTTCATTTGAGCACAGTCCTCCATCACAGCAGGGTTTACTTAAATAAATTAAAAGCTTATGAAAAGACCATTTTTTTTGATGTCTCTTTTACATATGTCCTTTTAAGAAAGACATCCAATAAATGAGCTATGGTCATAGATTCTGTCCTGCTTTAAGCCAATATTCACAGACCACTGAAGAAAGTTTTGCAAATCATCTGGCTTTGAGAACTCTTACTACTCAAAACAAGACCTGGCAAAACAGATAAAAAAATTACTCATAACTGCAGACAAAATTGTGGCAGGAGATTTAACTGGAAAATATAACATTTTATGAACTCAAGGCAAAACAATATCTCCCAGAACATATTGCAATCTGATCTCTGCAGATGCTATTGAAATAATGCAGAGTTTGATAAAAATGCATAAATTATACTTTATTGTTGTGGATTAGAAAATATGTTCTGAAGGGGATGGTAAGCACAGTAGGCATTTTGCTTTATCTAGTTTGACAGCATTTCTTTGCCATTAAATGAGGAGGCATAATTTAATATGTGCAAAAGGCAGAGAAGGAAAGGGCCAAGACTGCAAACTTTCCAAAGATGGGACTAATTACTTGTGTGCTTATGGAGTGCTTAGCACAGAGACCCTTGAGTGTTCAGCACTCTCCTGGCACAGACACTAACATAAATAGAAGGAGAAGTTTTCTTTGTTCTAAAGTGATAATGTTTACTTTATATTTTCAAAGCCTCGTGGTTTTGGACAGAACCTGGGTGCCCTTTTGGTTTCACCTGCCGTTTTTTCCTGACCACTCCCTATAGGCATTTTTTAGCTCTGCATTGACCTATGCTAAGGAACATAAAGTTCTGGCTCCCCAAACCTGTGTAAGTTCAGTACTGCAGCTCAGACCTGCCACTGCACAAGATGGGTTTGAGGGCCAGAACTGCAGCACTGAATTTAAAACAGTGGGAGGTAACCCCATCTCCTACTACTGCAATGACATTTTTAGTTTTAGGGTTTTTTCCCCTCAGGCAAGCCTTTCTAAATGTTCTGGAGTAGAAACTAACAGATGGGATTTCTTTAAAAAGATAGAAACCACAGCTTAGGGTTTCAATACATTGTTTTTTTTTTTTCTACCAGAAGGTAGGTAATTAATGATTCAATGTGCAGCCACCATACACTGGAATTTAAGCTGCTGGAAATCTCATTGGTAACCATAAGAATGCAAAGGGACACAAAAAGCTTGATTTGTTTTTGTGGCTTTCCTGAGTTAAAATTAAACCTATTTCCAAGAGCTGACAGTGCAATATTGTTGCATTAAAGCCATGTTTATACTTTTTCATGCAGAATGTTTCCTGTGAATAATGACCTATAGAATTTGTGGTATATTTTGAAGGCAGAGGTTAAGTTATTATTCAGCTGTTGTAATATCTGTTTGTAGCCATACATGCTGTGCCTACTGCCTGCATATTTTCTCTACTGCCTGCAGTTTGCTACCCTGATGACTATGTTTAATAGGGATATTAGACATTCAATAGACAATATAGTTCCTTTTAGTTATCCAGCAGGAGACTGAATTTTGTGAACATGCTGATTGTGCCCCAGATTTATCTTTTTGCAACTCAGCTCTAGCTCTCTTTGGAGCCAGTGGGTTGCTTGTTGCACTTCTGTTCTTCTCATTCATTTTTGAAGTAGCTCTGTTAAAAAGTTCCCAGCTCCCATTTAGTCAGCCATAAATAGGAGGCAACTGTTGCAGTGGAAAGCAGTTATAATCATTACTGCATTGATTCAGATTTGTTTACTATAAACAGGAGAATAAATTTAAATAAAGGTGAAACACTTGGTTTCTTCTCTGGAACTTGCTTAATGCAGCAGAGAAGTGTACTGGGGTAAAGAGTTATCCCTTCCTTGCAGAGACAAGAGCCTTGTGCTTCTTTTTGCACTGCCTCCAAAGGATGAAATGGCCTCCAAGAGCATGGCACTAGTCAGAGAAGCAGTAATAATTTAAGTCTAGAAAGCATTTAACATTATGCTTAACTTTAAGCATTTTTTTTCCAGTCCCACCAGCCTCGAAAGGATTTAACAAGGCACTTAACATCCTCTCTGAACAAGGATACTTTCCTGGAGCCAGCCTTAACAAGGGAACTCACTGCTTCCTTTTTCTGTGCATTCTAATGCCCTTTGAGTTCTACCTCTTCTGCAACACCTCTGAGGAGCTGACTCTGCCTTAGGCAGGAAAAGGATAAAGGCAAAGGGTTAAGTAATCCATTGTCATCATACATGCGTCTGCATGGCATCCTGGTCATCCCATGGCTGGTGGTTTCATTCATCCACCCTTGGATCTTGCCCAGTAAATGAGGTGGAAGGTCACGCTTGGGGTCCCAACACAGGCACAGAGACTGACCACACACAACATGCCTCTAAAAAAAAGAAGTAAATGCAGGGAAGGGTCACTCAAAAGGTAGTGCAGAGTTGCTAACTGCTTTCTTGCGTGATTTTGTCCATTTGTCCACTTCTAATTATGCTTTTACTGTTGATTTAAATTGTAATGCTACCAATATTTTCACATGATCTTTGCTTAGGGGGAAAGTAAGCAGAAGAGTGAACACTGATTAAGGGAAATGGAAGCAAATCTGTTTACTGATAATATATGTGGCAACACTGAGACAGGTAAATGGCACTCTGGGATTGCTTTCTGCTCATGTTTATGATCTTCAATATATTTGTGCATTTCTCATTTACTGCCCAGGCAAAGTTTGCGTTTCCAGATTACAGATGTATCATGACAATTTTGGTCGCAACAAGGTTATGAATTCAGCAGACCTACACTGCTATTTAGCAGTACTTCTGAATGTGATTTTACTGATCTCTGTTCTTGTTGGAGAATATACTAAAATTCAGATTAAAGGTAAATGCCTTCTTTATGCACTAGAGTTTTTCACAGCTTCTTCCTCAGAGAAGCTTTTCTTTTCCTCATTTCATCTTGAAAGGTCATTTTAGGAACTAAAAAGCCCTGTTGCCAACTTTTTAAATAATTATGATCTCCAATAAAATGCCATCTATTTTTAACATTGTACTTTTTAATGCGCCTTTTTTAAAGACACAAGTAGATTACTTTTTCCATGAATAATGTATGACTTCAGAATCTTTGAATGCTGTGACATAAATTATCAAATACTTTTCTACTGTTTGCTGATAAAGTGGGGGTGTTTTCCACACACTCTGTAGTCAGATCATGTTTGGAGTTGGTTTCATTTTGTTGCTGTATTTGAATGATGACATTTCATCATCGTTTATGCCACTTAATAGCATAAAATGTCAGAAGGAAATGATCATAACACTTCTGCAGGTGATAAGTATTCCCTAGCTCTACTCTGTGAAGTAAACCACGGTGCAGTCTGTAAAGCAAAAACAGCCACTCTGGCAAAGGTACTGGCATTAGCAACACAGAGTGTGCCTGGTTTAGCAGAGGGAACCTGTAGGAGATGACTCTCAAGAAATAGTTGTTGTCTTTTATGGATTTCCAGGGATGGGCAATATTGATAAAAACCAGAGGGAGCCCCTAAAGCTGTGTGCAGGGTCTGGTGGAGTGGGTGGACTTCACAACTGATGGCTGAGTGACCAGAGCAGAGCATCCAAGGGCAGTGCAGAAGTGTTTCAATATCCTCAGCTGCCAGGGTCAAAAGAGAATCAGAAGAAAAATGAAGTGCATAGCTGAGACTGTATTGTGGCAGTAAAATATTCAACTGGTTTAATGTGCTTCAGGAAATAGTGATGTTTAGGATGAAGAGAAGAAGAAAATTAGTGGAAGTGGAGAAAACCAGATAGCATTTTTTTTCAGGCAAGAAGCATATTAAAGCAAATAAAGAACTGGAGGGGGAAAGTCTGCTGGGACCTGGAGCTTAGCAGAGAAGTGGAAAAGCAAATAGCAGAAGTTAGAGAGAATAAGAGAGATGGAAACTGAAAGGAGAAAATAGCCTCACAGCACATGAAAGCAAAATATCTGGAGGAGACCCTGGGGGACACTAGTGTGGATTTATGTCCTGCAATTATAATTAGTGAAAATGAGGGGATAAAATGAGATTTAGAATTTTTAGGAGCACAGAACTATTTCCAAGTTTTAAAGTAAGTTTTATGTTGTCTTTGTCTGCTAATTTCTTTCTGAACTCCCTCATCCATTGCTTGTCTTTCCAGAAAGCACCTTGTCTGTGACACTTGTCACAGAAAGACACAGCAGGAAGAAAATTCCAGAGAAATTTCAAGGTCCATTTGTAACAAACATAGTAAATATCAATAAATTGCATGGTCAGAAATAGCACTAGCATAAACAGGATGTGGCAACTGGAATAAGCATATTAAACTATGCTAATCAAATTATCAGATATGCAATGGGACAAGAGTATTTATATTTCTAAAAAATGCTTTTTGGCTGTCAGAACCCTGGAAGAAGGTTATAGTTTTCACTGAAAATTCATGAAGGGGTTGGACAAGCAGAAATGTGAACCAGTGTCATACTTGGAAATCTAGAATGGGTGAATCCTTTGGCGGGCTCTGGATGCTGAAAAACAGGCCCTACATTTGCCTAATAAAGCAACATTTCCAACAGCTATATGCCTTCTGGTGAGGAAGACAATGGAAATGTGAGGAATTTGTGTCCTTGAGTCCACGCACCTTAGGAATGTTTATAAGACCAAATATTTATTAATTTAGGATGGCCGTGTTTTAAGGGTGTCTTGCAACTTGCTGTTACCTTGGAAATCACGCAGTCAAAATCATCAGAATTTTTTCAAATACCTAGTCATTGGATATTTTGCAAAACCAGTCTAAGTAACTTTGGAGAATGGACAGTCTTGGACAACTCAGAAAAGGTGCCTGAATATTTCCAATATTTTATTACATATAATTCATTGTAGACTAGCAGCATTAATGTCAAATCCAGCTAGTTGCACAATAATTGAGGATTCGTAAAATGTTTCTGGGAATCACCATGTAATTACCATTGTCTCCAGTGGTGGTACAGGAAAATAATATGCAATATTTCAAGATATTTAATTAAGAAGTGTCAGTGAGCTACCTTGAAGATAACTTCTGTCACCCCCGTATGACAAGCTTGTGTATGACTAGATGATGGATGAGTCCCCTCAGTATGATAGACAGATGAACTGAGGAACATGAACGGGATATGCAGAACTCAGCATGATGAAGTATATAATTGTTGTTTACTCTTTAAAGGTGACCTACAACTACAATGTTTTATGGTTACTTTTCTTGCATTCTTTATAATGCAATAAAAGCCTCTAAAAAGTTCTCCAGTAGAAGCTGTACTTCTTTCTTTCCTTAGAAATTCTTGTCCATTTTGTTTTTCCCCCAAAGATCTCTGATCCATGAAGGAAGTTTTATCAGATATTAAGGAAAAAAAAGGTGTTTGTGTGAGGGTAATTTCTTATGTGGTCTGCTTTGGATGTGGGAGCTGTTATGAATTCATGCGTGGTTCACTGGAAATGTCAGCAGCAAAACCCATCGTCCCTGTCTTGGGAATTGTAAAAAAAAATCTTATAGCCTTCATGATGAAAATGAAATATGAGATCAGGGGCAAAACAGAAAAGAGAATTTAAGGATGGGTCTCATAATAGTTATTTATGTCAAAGGAATTAAGGAACTACTGGTTTCTATTTATGCCATTTAGCATAAACAATGGGCTTTGTGTTCCTTGCTCAAGTAACTGCTCTCTTACACTCTGTGAGCTGCATTACCTTACATTTTGACTAACTGCAGTTTTTTTGCTGTTACCACACAGCTGACTTGACCTCAGCCTTCAGTTTAGGAATCCTTGCTTTTTACTCTGACTCTTGCTTACTAGCCCATTTGTCTTCTACTCTATCAGTGCCCTTCTCTGTGGACCCTAAGGTGATAATTACATTAGCTATACTTCATCACAAGCTTGTTAGGGCTTGACAGTTGATTTTGGCTGACTATAATCAGCCTTGTCCCCACTTGTCATTGTCCCTTTGTGCAGTGGTTGAACATGACTCTTTCTACATTAGCAAGTAGTGTGCTCCATTAGGAGTGGATCTGCTGAGTGAAATAACCTGCACTGACCTCTGTGATACATGTGGTTTTGGGGACTTCATGCTATTACAGCCTGGTCCTGCAGGCTGAATGATGGTTAGTGCCTGGAGCACATCTTTGGGTTTGTTTTCATCTGAAGGAGGTTGGTTTGTGTTCTCTGGGACAGGTGTCCTGTGAAAATCACAGCGAGTAATGGGGAAATGGTTGGGAGATTTAAAAATGCGTTTCAACGTGTTGACCATCAGTGCTGATGAAGGTGCCTTTGCTCCTTGCTGATATACCCAGGGTAGTACTGCTTCAGCTGTGAGATCAGATTCTCATGGCTTCCCCTGTGTTCTGGATTAAAAAGTAGATGAAAATAGTTTTGTGGTTTTTCTACAAGTAAATCTTCTATTCCCGTACTCATTTAGAAAAGGACACGTGTTATTTTTTCTCAGTGTGTGCAGCTGACAAAGTGTAATCTGTGTTTATTCCCGTAGAACTGTCTCAATGGGATATCCAGCTGACTTCAGTTGATCATTTCCAAACTAGAGCAGGTGAATCTTCTTGTCCTTTCTGCCTCTTCAGGATGGCTGGGGCCCTTTTCATTTCCTTAGCCATAAATCTGGACATGAAAAGGAGAATAATTCATGCATCTACACTTTCTCTCTCTGCTTTTTTGTATGTCAAAGTGCTTGATCTGTGTTGAAGTCCATGAGTCTCTCATCTTAGACTGTGCACATAATTAATTAAATTAAAATAATAACAAAATTAATAATAAAAAAGGATTTAATTAAATTCTGTCAGTGAGTATAAATTTAAAATAGACTAGTGGAGTTCATTGAAAGATCCTACACATTAAGTAGGAATATGTGTGGCTGAGACAGCTGATGATTAAAATTGTGATTGAAGAAATTCTCCATTTATTTGACAGGAATATTTATTTAAAACAAGATTGAAAGCAAGGGCGTTGAAAGCTACTTTTTGCAGCTGTTGCAGCCACCAGTGCTGGAAGAAGCACAGGAAGCATAGGAATTGAGAAAACTGGTTGTGGTGGGTTTTGCATTCATCAATCATGGGTCATGTATTGAGAGTAGTGTCCACTCTGATTCTTTCACTGAAAAACTGCTCATGAGAGGTCTGTGTTAATACAGCATTTGGTTCAAAGGGGCCTTGGCTGATATCAGAGATCCCAGAAAGGTGCTCAGAACACAGTGCTACTTGAGGGAAGGCTCTCACAAATGCAGTATTTGCTCATTTTTCTGTGATTCTGAATGTGACCTTCTGCAAAGCACATGCAAGCTCACTTTGAGTAAACTATTATTTTGTGAAAACGTGGCATCACTATTCTAAACTCCTTCTTTATCTCTTTATTTCCCATGTTTTTCCCTTTTCTTGCATGAAGGTCCTTTGTGGAATACCCATTATTTAATTTATTTCAGTCTGCATTATTTTTTCTAAATGTTTCTTAAATAAAGTTCTTTTTCTCTGAATTGTAGGTCAAGACTAGAAGCAACAATGGTGTTTCCCTTTTTTCTAACACAAGCATATACTCATGAAGACACATAAATAACTTCAATACCAATAAGCACAAGTAAAATTTGTTAGCTGCACAGGAGACATATTTGCAGACAGAGTGAAAGCATAAACAATATGTTATCATTGTTCCAAATCAAAAGAAGGTCAGTACTAGATGAAAAGTTTATAAGCATCACACATCACAAAAGTATTTTGTAGCTTGTTGGAATCTAACAGCCAGATCTTCAGCTATAAAAAAATGGACTTCACACCACTGATATTACTGGAAATCTGGCAATCCATACCAGGCTATCCTGGCCTGATTTTTATTCTTCATTTTACACATAATTTTTGTCATCAATCTCCATTTATGTCAATGACAAATGCATATTTCACGCAGTCAGAAGTAGACAAAGAAGTGCATCCATTGTTATAACTGATAAATTAGTGTCTTTGTTCAAACAACTTGCATTTACATTCACTGTTAGAGAAGGAAAAGCTTCTTAAAAATTTATAAGCTGACTATGCAGGTTAACTTAAATGTGCAGTCGTACAGTGTTGACTCAGAGTTAAATTTAGGAGCACTTTGCAAAACTAGTGGAAAGTAGAGCATTTGTTCAACATCACAGACTTGCAAATGGTTGAGCTAAATATATGATGAGCGTTCAGTCACAGGTCAGGCTCAAACAGTGCTTTCTGTGCATCGATTGGTGTAATTTTGGAGATCATTTTGTGTTTTATTCAAAACTAGACAAGGCTGTGAGGAAAACATGGACCTATGGGTGTCGCCCTGAAAACTCAGCTTCTGAGCTTGCTGACATGGTTTTCTAAGGACTTTCCCAGGACAGTAACTGCAAACATAGATATGTGTACGTTCTTTTACACATCTTGTGATGGGCATCTCTCATGGCCAGTGCAGTGAGAAAGTGTTACCCTGACCATCCAATCCCTGGCCGTGGTAAGAAGCCTAAAAATCCTGGGAGGAAAAATAAACTCTGCTTTTTCTTTCACCACACCTCAACCTGTGTCCGCGTGATCTGTTCATCTTCGGCGGTAACATATGGGATACAGAAAAAGGTGATATATAAAGTGAGCTTGGTGCTTTGCTTCTCTTTGTGTGCCTTATGCAGCCCCTTCTGGAAACAGTACTGGGCTACCTGGGATCAAGGTCTCTCTGAGCTGCCTGTGAGGCACCTCCCACTGTTACACTGGGCATCCCCAGCCCATCTGACAGCAAAAGGATTTTTGTTTATCAATTATTTGTTCAGAGGCCTCCCCCAGTTCGTAGCAAACTGGGACCTGGGCTTTTAAACCCAGACATGTACTGTCTGAGTAAACATTTTTTTCATGTGTATAAATACACAGTGTGCTCACATAAATCAGTTGCTCTCAACCACTGGTGACCATACAGCTGCCTAACTGGCCATGTTCCCATACAAATACTATATTTAGTGACAAGAATTAGGCATCCATAATATATGAATGTCATTGTATGCCCTTAAACTGATTAATGTGAAAATTATTTTTCACCCTTTATTTGTTTCACATTCTCCAATCTCCCTTTAACCTGTCCCAGGAAATAAAACACTCTGAAATGACCATCCAGTCTTTCAGATTATAAACTCCTCAGGGTAGGAGGAATTTTCCTTAATGTGTTTTCTCCTGTGAGCCCAGTGTACTCTCTTGTGCTAGGGAAGTGCTTGAGTGCATGCCATAATTCTCAGCGAGCCCAGGGTCCAGGGGCCATGAATTCACATGCCAGCCCACCACCACCTGTCTCCAGAGGTGCTGTGTACCAGCCTGCAGCCAGACACTGGTGCTGGAGGTATCCTAAGGAGCTTGGTCCTCAGAGGGTGTGCAGAGGTTGTGGTAGTACGTGCTGAGCTTGTGCTTACAACAAAGACAATACTCAAAGACTCTTCCTCACCCCTTGTAAGGGGTCCTTCTGTCACAGTGCACTGTTGGGGTAGAGGCCCACACATTCTTGTTAACTGATTTCAGATGGGAACAACATTTAGTCAGATCTAACCAATTTTTTTAAACATGACCATCTACTACCTGTTCATTTAGCACATCAAGTAGCTTTAAAGTCATTAAAGACTGAGATGAGTCCAGCTTCAGATGTTACTTGAAAAGGAATGATCAGTCCTGCCTGGGCAGAGGATATTTCTGATTTGTTATGAGAATGGCTGCAGAGCCCTTTTTGAATTTGTGATTTAGCCAATGACTTGCTGACATCTGAATCTGTGCAATTTGTAATGAATAATTTAAACCATAGGGAGCAGAAAGTGTGACTGAATTAAAAGACCAAAAAAATGCTTGAAAATGCTTTCGTGATCCTTTTTCTTGCTTAAAACTTGAAGATCAAACAAGAAAAAATTGTAGTTCAGGATCATTTCACACTGTACAAGGAACCAGCAGAGCTGCAAAGTTGAGCTCATTGGGTATATCCACTTTAAATGGCACCTTTGTAGTCAGTCAGGACAAAGCTGTAGACATTAACAAGACAATATAAAACATTTATTTTGTGTGCTTTTACTTGTCTTCAGAGGATCATTCTGTAAGCAATTTATGTTACTAAATAGACTTTATTCCACCATTGTGTATGAATTACCTGTTGCTCACCTATTAATCCTGCTTTTCTGTTTCCTGTTCAGCCAGTCTGAGAGGTACAGAGATTCAGAGTCCAGAGCAATGTTGGAATACAATTTTGGAGTATTTTCTGAAGTTAATAATGTATGTCACTGCTCTGAGACTAAGTTAGGAAAGTTCAAGATTTCTGCAGTAACCTTAGTTGTGAAGAGAAGGATTGCCAGACTTGGGGCTTAGGGTGCAAGTTAATAGGCAGTGGGGGGCAAAGGAAGAGCAGTGTCTCCCTCCTCTCTGAAGCACCATGTCCTGGTTGGTAGCAAGATGGCTGGATGCTGGGATCAAAGAAATCATGTTCTACTTCACTGTGATAATTGCAACACTCCTTGCTGACTTCCATGTATATGATCATGGATGAATTTGATATATTTCATTAGAAAAAGGTACAGGAAAGTGTGTTTTGTAATGAAGACAATTATAATCCTGGCTAAAATACACGTGAGCAAGTGTAGTGACTGCTGGGCTGGATGTGACTGTCACTGCTCTTAGCAGTGAGATGTTCCCTTGCTGTGGGTGAATGAGTGGGGGTTGTGCAGCCCATCCCTTCATGAGGCAAGAGGTTACTCTCATCCAGGTGGAGAGAGGTTCACTTGTGTCTTGTGGTAAAGGATAAGCAGCTGGAAACACTAACCACAAACCTGTGCTTTTTTGTTAGCTGGCTATTTGCATTTATCCAGCTTTTTAAACTAACTTATAGGTGTTTTACAGGTCAATTTTTATGGCTTGCTTTGTTGTATGATGGGGGACACTGCACAGGCTGAACCTTTACTCCCATATTTTCTTGGGTCAGTAAGTATTTAACAGCTTAACTGTGCAAAAATGTGCATTTAATCCCCCCAACAAAGGCCATTCAGTTGCAAATATCTCAAGATTTTTGGGTACAGAATTTGAAATATGAAGTCACCAGTCACATATGGATGTAGGAAGTAGCCAGGAGGCATTTCTTGAGTGTGCTGTGTTCAGACAGAGTCATACAGGTGAAGGGTCATGACTCAGCTAGCACTAAATTAAACAATTTTCAAAGAGCACTTACCCTCCAAAAAACAGAGAACTGACCTGAGCCATGGTTGAAAATGTGTGTAAAAAGCACTTATTTCACTCCACCACTGCTGTCTCAGAATCAGGAAAGACAATGAATGAGGGTGCATGTATAGCAATAAAATTTCCTATTTGTTGTCCTGGTGTTCTCCAGCAGCATTTCAGTCTTTTTTTTTTTTTTTCATTCCCTTGGAATTTATTGTTTGAAAAATTCTCTGTGTACCTTTGATTTCTTCTAGAGGATCATCAGGAAGACCTGTAAGCTGTTTCCTGACAGGAGATTGAGAGAGAAGAGAAAATGAGCTGTTAACAAGAATGCTGCCTGCTGTCTGAATTGCCCTAATTCATGAAGGGACATAAAGCTTAGACAAAAATTTATGGTGCCTTAACCCTGGGAATGACTCAGTTGTTTAACAGCATGTTTGTGTTCACACAAGCATAGGATCTGGGCTGAGCCAGAGCATCCACTGGAGTGCTGTCGTGGATGGACGGGGGCTCTTCAGGAAGGACCATCCAGGGGGATGGAAGGAGTTCTGTCTGAAGGCAGCAGGGATGCATGGAGCTCTGCCCTGGCTCCATGGACAGTGGGACAGCTCAGAACTTGCAAGCTAGGATCAGTGGGAGTAATAATGTGTGTGTTTTAGAGCAGGGTGCCTGCTACTGCCAGCCTGGACAGGAAGAACAGATGAACCCTTCTGCAGGCAGCTGGAAGAAGTCTCATATTTGCAGGCCCTGGTCCTCAAGGGGGACTCCAACCACCCTGATACCTGCTGGACACAACACAGCAGGACACAAGTGATCTGAGAGGTTTCTGAAGCACAGGGATGGTGATTTCCTGATGTGGGTGATAAAAGAGCAAACAAAGGGAGACACTGAGAGTTCTGATACTTACCAACATGAAGGTTGTGGGCAGGCTTGGCTTCAGTGACCATGAGCTGTGGAATTCAGGGTCCTGAGAGGTGGGAGAAGTGCCAAGATCAGTATCACAACTCTGAACTTCAGAACAGATTTGTCCTGTTCAAATTCTATTTGGAAGAATCCCATGGGACATGGCCCCGAATAGATGAGCAGTCCCTAAGGGCTGGCTGATTTTCAAGATCACCTCCTCCAAGCTCGAGAATGGTCCAGCCTGACAGGCAGGAAAGCCAGCAAAAGAGGTGTAAGGGCTTCATGGGGAAAGAAGAGCAAGGGAACCTTATTCCCAGTGAAGGAGGAGTAGGGCAGAGAATATCTAAACAAATTGTGCATACGTGTGTCCTTGAGTCAGATGGAATTTTAAGGAATTTGAAGGAATCTCCCTATAGAAAGAGGATTCTGTGTTCTGAGCAGCTCTTCCACCTTTTTGTGACATGTGAATTTAGTTTTTTTCTTCTAAAAAGAAAAATCTACTGAAAGCTGATTAGTTTTCTCAGTATAATCACTTCTCTAACCTTGCAAACACATATCTTAGCTGCAAGGTGATAGCAAAACTCTCCAGAGCTCAGTTTAAAACAAACAAATACACATCTGGGCAAGAAATAGAAACAACAATTGTAGACAATTAAATGCATGAAGTAATCTGAAGCCAAAGTAAATAGTTTATGGAATGTACATAGCTACATACTATCTAAAAAAACTGTTATCAACAATAAACCACAAACAGGAAAAAAGGGCAATAAACAAGAATCTCCTTAATAACAATTTGAATGGCCCTACAGTTCAATATTTCATATTCTTTCAATATTGACATATTTATAAAATAAACATATTTACAAATGACGATTATAAAAAAACCCTGAAAGCTGTTGTAAAACTATTATTTGTCATGTTTTGGGGATTTTTTTTTTTGTGTCAGAATCTGTTAATTTACTGTGGTATATTTTTGTGAGAGATATCAGTTTATCCAAGCTTCTGTTCCATTTCAAAAGACCTCAGAATAAGATTCTTCACCTATTCAGTTGAAAGCTCACTATCCCACAGAGCTATTCTTTAATCACTTCAATGCATGCCTCCGTAGAGAGCAGAAAGTGTTCTTGACTTTATTAAAATACATTTCTTCTTCCAAACTGAAAACTAATCCAGATTCAGAGTCAAAAGATCATCTTGCTCAGCTCTAAAAGGTTTTTTAATTTTTTCTTTCTGATGTTAATAAGCCTTGAAAATTTCAGTATTGTTGCTGGTGTACACTTTGATCAGTGGATTTGAAATGCGAGCTCTTTGGCCATGGCCCTTATTTTCATTACATTCAGACAGCACTGAGTACAGTGGAGACAAAACTCATTTGGAGACATCTTAATGCCAAAAGTAATACATAAAAATTATAGAAAGAATATTAATAAACACAAAAGTTTATTGAGACTGATTTTTTTTTTTTTTAATTTCTATCTTTTACTAGTTCTTTGATTTTTGACCTGAGGTCCTCTGTAAGAACTGAACAGGATTTTCTAAGAATTAGTCTGTCTTCCTGCAAAATGTGATTCTAAGTTGGGTTGGATGGTATAAATGTCCTCTTCCCAGCTGCAGATATATCTGTCCAGTGACTTTTGCTTTCCATGTACCAATAAGACAGTTTTTCCCATATGACTGAGCAGATCTGCGAGCAGCACAATAAAGGAGATGAGCAGATGAAGGTGCTGCAGCTGGCCACAATCCTATCCTCCTCTCCTAACCTTTATTAGATGGTTTTGAATTTATTCAACACAGCTTTAGTCCTCGATCTGCTGTAACAGCCTGGTGAAAATTAAAAAAAAACAACCACCAAAAAACTTTGGGGGAAAAACCCAAACATTAAAAAAACTTGTAAATACGAGTCTTCATGCTACTCTTTCTTCACCCAGCAGAGTGGTTCAAAATGTGGAGAAGACTAGTTAAGAAGTGATCAGCCTCAGCTGCTGGAAAGCAGCATTGGTGACTGCTTTTTTGAATTCAGGACAACAAAATGCAGAACAAGGCTGCTTTGAACATGCATAGCCTGCCTGCTTCTAGCTTTGGAGGATACAGAGCTCCCCAGTTGTTGTAGGAGATGGAGAAGCTAGGAAGTGCACTAGCAGTTATTCAAGCTAAAGATGTTCTCACTGATTTACTGGCTTGGCTTTTAATTTGTTTGCAAAACCTACAAATGTATATTATGTGTTGACAAACTAGCAATTGGTTTGGGTTCTGGTTTTGTTTTCTTGCAGACTGCAAATAGCATTATTTTATTAGAGTTCTGTTTTACATTAAAATTTCATTAAAATACATTTTCTCTCTCCTTCTGACGTACTGCTTCTGATCACTGAAATCCAAAAACTCACCTCGCCCAAATTAAAGACTGATCTGATTCACATTTTCAGGGAAAGATATAATGAGTTATGGCTTGAAAACCTGGATAGTGGGTTCCAAAATGAGCAGTATTTATGGCTGTTTTATAAGCACTTAAAAAATAGGATGGAAATAACAGTATAGCCTTGACTACCAAAGAGACTTTATGAAAGTATTTGAATTATAATATCTTGAATTTAATGCATTTTAATGTTACTAATTTTGAATTAGGAAGGAAAAGGAATTCATGACATTTGCACTGTGTGACTGCTGTGTAGAAACTCACAGCATCTCATAATGGCTTAGATGGCAATAATAAATAAACAAAATGGGTCTTAAGCTATTTTTTTTTCTCATTTGTATGCACAAAGATGTCACCAAAGTCGCCTGTTTTCTCTTTGTAATGGTAACAGAGTCCTTGATCAAACTATGGTTGCTATAAAAGTCAGTCATCATTATCTTCCTAATAGTTTTTATCACATGGTTGCACTTCTGAATCTGCAGCTTCTCTTGTGTTTGCTGTTGAGATGTAGTTTAAAATTTGGACACAAGTGGGTATTTACTCATTTAGTAAAGAAATGTATAAAAAACACCAACAATTTTGGACATTGTGTACTGCCCTTCGGTTTTCCATACCATAAAAAACCCCTCTGCTGGAAGCACAGTAAATAGAGATTTCTGGTTGGGGCTTGGCCATGGTGGAGGATAAAGAAGTTCTTATATTTTGGGGTAAGTTAACTGACATTTTTTATTGCTTAGTAACCACTAAACACTTTATTAGGTTGCACTTCATCATTTGTAGGTTCACTGGTTTGATCACTGTTCTTAATGAGATATTCTAGTTATCATTTCTGGCTTTAAGGTAGTTTTGTATTTGAGTGGGGTTAAAGGTCAAAGGCCTTTTAGCAAAGGGAGTTGGGTTTCCTCTCTTTAACTGTTGCTAATGAATAGTCAGCTGTTGAAATGGAGACAAAAGCAGTGGAAATTGAAGTGACTAGTGACTGAGAGAGCCCAAAGAGCAGCAAGCTGCAGGACTTATCCAGTGATTCATGTGCTTTGTGTTATATATATTGACTATGTGAATAAACATCAACCATGTGATGTCCATGAGGGGTTACACAAGGAAAACACTGTTTTTCGTTAAATGATGCCTGAAATAATTACAGAATTGCAGAATTGGTCAGATTGGAAAAGACCTCTGAAATCAGCAAGTCTAACCCATGATTCAGCATGCCAACCAGACCATGGCACAAAGTGCCACCTCCAGGAACCGTGACTCCACCCCTCCCTGGGCAGTCCAATCCAATGTTAATTACCCTTAGAGTAAAGAAATTCCTCCTAATGTTCATCCTAGGTGTCCCTTGGTAGAGCTCCAGACCACATCCTCTGGTCCTATCCCTGGTTACCTGGGAGAAGAGACAAGCCCCACTTGGCTACAGTCTCCTTGCCGGCAGTCATAGTGAGCAATATGATCATCCCTGAACCCAACCCCAGCTCTCTCAGCCACTCCTCACAGGACTTGTGCTCCAGACCTTTCCCAACTTTGTTTCCCTTTCTGAAGACTCTTCAGCACCTCAGTGCTTTTTTTGCCTTGAGGGGCCCAAAACTGAACACAGGATTTGAGATATGGCCCCACCAGTGCTGAGTACAGGGGAACAATCACTGCCCTGGTCCTTCTGGCCACACTATTGATACAATCTAGGATGTTCTTGGCCTTCTTGGCCACCTGGGCACAGCTGGCTCATGTTCAGTCACTGTCAACCAGCACCTGCAGGTCCTTCTGCCCTGGGCAGATTTCCAGCCAAGTGCTGTAGCACTGCCTGGGGTTGTGGCCAGCATTGGTCTTGTTAGACCTCATATTGCTGTCCTAGGCCCATTTATTCAGCCTGTTCAGGATCTCCTCTGCAGAGCCCTTCTACCCTCCAGCAGATTGACACTTGCACCCAACTAGGTGTTGCCCATGATTTTACTGAGGATAGACACAATCTCCTCATCCAGATCATCAATAAAAATACTGAATAGGGCTGGGCCCAATACTGATCCCTGGGGGACATCACTGGTGACTAGATTTCAACTGGATGCAGCATCATGTTCTTGGATGAGAAGATTCACTACAGTTCCTGGACGAAAAAAATTCAGGACCATTTATAAAAATGTAATTCAAAAGAGTTTGAAAACAGCTAGGAGAAAAATGGAGAAGAAACTGCAAGCAGGTCAGAACTTCTAGTGCACAGTGTCCTGGACAGCCAAATGCTCATTGAAGGGGTGTTTCATAGAAATACATACACTTAAGGCCAAGGCAGAAGCAGAACTTGGATAACTGAAGAGTCTTCTATCTAAGGAACAGACAAAAAGTTTTCTGTACTGAAGAGAGATGAGCAACCAGGAAGAGAAGATAACATGGCAGGAAAGAAAACAAGAATAGAGGCCGGTTTCACAAGAAGAGAGGAAAAGAAAATGGAAATAATTAAGGATAAAGACTCCAGGAAAGAACAAGATGACACTGTATTAAAAGCAGAGAGCATGAACAGAGGGTGAAGAGAGCAGGGAGAATCAATATGAGGTAAGTTAAGTGGTGGGACACTTGCTCAGTGTTCAATAAAATGAAGGTTTTTTTTGAGGATAACAACTCCCTGAGATCCATAGCTGTAGACTGCAGCTCAGAAGAGCTGTACAAGAGAGTGGGGAAAATTTGTGACTCACCTTCACATTGGGATATTACCAGGTAACCTTGGCATCAAGCAAGTGATGGCTCAGGTGATTTTTAGCCCTTGAAGGGGATGAAGTTGTGAGAAGATAATGCAATTAGACAGCACAAGATCTTGGGATATTTTGTCATTGCTATATTAGATTGGACATTAGACATTTACAAAGAAGGTGGTGCAAAGGTAACTCTGAATCCAAGATTCACAATTTCAAGAGGGAACCCAGCATACTAAAGAATATAGTCAGCCCAGACTGAGGAACTTGAGAACTAAGTGCAAACAGCTCTGGGAATTCTTTCTATCAGAAGAATGCAAACTGTCAGAAAGCTCTTTCTAAGCTAGAATCAGTCCTTACAGAGCAGGAAAAAAAATATTAGAAATAAATGGGGAACCTATATTGAAGAGAAAAACTAATGAGCAAATAAACCTGGCTTTTGCAAGGTAGTCATTACTGGTGTAAAAAGAATAGTGCTGGAAGTTCAACTAAGTTAGAACTGGGAAATGATATTAAAATGAATAGAGAAAAAATGTTTGCTTAGCTGTAAGAAACTTAGGTCAAGGAACTTTTTTCTAAAATGATCCTCCTGGTTTGATCAAAAAATATTATTTCTCACAGGGAGAGCAAGGATTATTTAATCTGACACAATGGAAGCTGATATATGAACACTGTCTGCAAATACATCTAGGTGGAAAGGCACCACTTAGAAATAAAAGGTCAGTCTGGATAATGAAGGAAAGTTTCTGACCATGAGGGCTTTGAGGCTGTAAAGAGGCCTTCAAGTGGGAATAAAATGGAGCTGGAACACTTTATGGATGAGATTATCATAGTTATCTATGACAGCAGGAATTTTTACTTGGTGATCTGGGAGTTTCCTTCCACTGCAATGTTACTTCTAATTTGAGGGTTAGCATAGCAGGTCTTTCTGCCAAGAAAGGGAAAGAAATTTGGGAGAAAAAAGTTAGTTTTTGTAATGACAGAGATGGGAAGTACAACAATGGTTTTGATACTCTGGGTGTACAATTATCATAGGCTTATTATTAGCCAAGATTTTTGGGGTTCATGTAATTTCAAAACTCCCTTCCTTAGTTACAATTCATCTGTGGCTTACAGCATAATATTTCTTTGTTTAGAAATGAAAATAGAAGTGTCTCAAGGAAACAATGAAAATTTTTATTTTATGACATGAAAATACTTAGGTTAAAAATGGATAAAGCAAAATTATTTAAATATAATCTCTACTAACAGACTACTGAATGTTCATACACAAATTAACTCAATTGCATTTCTCCTTTTCCTTGGCTGAAAGCTTTTCAGGAGTCTCTTAGAAGAACTGGTCTCAGTTCCCTTTCTTGCTTCTCTTGTTCTTTCTGCATGCCACTTTCTGTAGTGAAAATTGTACAATGATTGAAAAACACATCATATTGTTTCAGGGGTAGATCAGTAAAACTTGCTGAGGTTTATAGAATAGAATAGACATGTTCTGAAAATACATTTTTGGGGCCATCAAGCTATATGGGATATGAATGAAGGGGACTTTAGAGCTGTGATGTGAGACAGCAGATCTATTGGTGTTTGAAAATAGTATTTTCAAGTCCCTTGTCAATAAATAGGTGGATAAACTTGTAAGCTCCTTTGCAAGACAGGAGATTAAATGGACCTTGCCAAGATTCCTCAGCAACCTTAGATAGCAGTCAGTTCTCAGCAGGCTACATCAACATTTTGCAGCTATTTAGAGGCAGCACTGCATACCGAAAGGGTAGGAAAATGTGGTTTGTAGTAGGACAGCTGCTGCTAATAATGCAAGTGATGAGCTGAAATGAACAATGGATGTTAAGTTTTTAAAGTTTCTCTGTCCCCTCTGGCTATGCTACCTATTAAAAGCCTGCTTTGATTTCACACCAGAATGTATCATGATTCAATGGGAACCATACTCCTCAAACCAATATGAAATTCAAATCAGAAAATATATGTGGGGACAAATGGGATAGGATTGAAGTCTTTTGTTCATTTGTTATAGTTTTCTTTACAATGAAGATTTTGGATGGTTTTTATGTGTGTATAAAAAATAATAATTAAAGAAAAGAATAGACAATCTGAGAAAACTGTCTTGCCAATTAGAAGAATCCTTTCTTTTATGATTTATGACATTATTAGGCTTAAATTGAAGAATGCCAGTGTTGAAACGGGTGATTGAGAAATATATGAGAGTGCATAGAAATGCATCCTTTGTTTTGTGCAATAATTCATTCAGCTAAGAAAAAAAATCCTAAAATGCTTCAATTGTGATTGGGAGAAATGTCTTGTTTCTACAGGCAGAGTTTGTTAGGTGCCAGAAATAAAGCATAGAAGTCAAATCCAGAGACACTGAGTAATGATGAGGTGCACTTTATTAACTTATTTGACCTATTGATTTTAAACAAGGCAAATCTGAATTTAGCTCAGTTGTCAGATCTGGACTGCATGAAGCAGGACTGAGGGATCACTCTAGCCAATTTTTTCATAATGTATCTCCTAAATTTAATGTTTTGTCTCTTATTCATTTTGTTCCTCCTGAAATATTTGCAGCTTTTGTGGCAGCCTGATAGCTTGCCTGGATGTATGTGGAGAATGGTCTGAATCTTTCAAAAGGAAATAGTGCTGTTTGCCCACAGCTCACAACAGCTTGAGAAACATCTTGTTTGGAGAACAGAGACCAATTCAGACTGCAGACAGGTACACAACTGCTTCCAGCTTAATTTTCTGAAATACTTCTGTACCCTTCAGGTGATTTACTTTCTCAGCCTGGATTGGAATCTTTACTCCAGTTATATCTAGGCCATTTGATTCAGTGGTTGTAGCAGAGAAAAGCTGGCCACTATTTACTTTTAATTCCTGTTTTCCCGTTCTATTAACATTTTAAAAAGCAATAAAAAAATTATCCTTACAGTGTTTTATATTTTTGCTATTTGATTCTTTTTAATCTTCCTTCTCTAGAAAGGTATTGTCTCCCTCATCTTTTATTTGATACCCACCTGTAGTCTTACTGTGCTGTGTTTAACCTTCCTGTTAAAAAAATTGTACCAGAATTGTACCAGAAAGAGGGAATGAGTTCCCTTCCTGGCCAATTATCCCCTAAATCTTATGCATGTCTACTTCAGTATCTGCTTCAGCTTGCAAAATCATTTGATAAAATGCTTTTTTAATGTGATTTATGAGAAGATCAAATCCCATTTTTTCTCTGAGAACTCTTTTCTCAACTTCCATGTGAACGTTTTTGTGTGTGATATGTCCCCACTGGGATGAAATGTGTGTGTTGTCCCACAACAAAGTACCCTGCAAAAGTGAGCACACAGTTTTGACTTAACTCTGTAGATCCACCAGCAAGAAGGTTTATAAGAAATATAAAGAATGACTTTTCAGAGTGTAGCAGAACCTTAAACCTCTTCAAAAATATAGTTAACTATTTGGATTTAAAAGAAAGTCATATTTATCTTCTTTTTAATTCCATATCTTTTCTGCAACAAAGTAAAAGTTTAATTATTGCAGGACATTTTGTATTTTACCTTCTGTGCTCCATCCTGCTTCTTGGCATGGGTATGTCTTTAATAGTTTGTGTTTTAGAATTCAAATCCAGAAATGTTTTTGGTGACAATCATTGAACAGGTGGAATCTGCAAAGAGGAGTTATAAAGGGATTAGTCAAAGGTAGGGTACCCCAAGTTCTTTTGAACACATATAGAAGCAACATACAAGAGCTGGAAAAAGGGACTGTTTGGCTTGATTAAATGCAGGTGTTATGAACATGGAGCAGAAGAAAAGACTTTATTAAGCTTAGGGGTTACTTAAAAATTTATGAGACTAGGAAAAATACCAGCTCTTTCCCAATTAAAAGAAAATCAACAACAACAAAAAAGGGATCCTAGGAACAGTGAAAGAGCTAGAGGTAGCAGCTCTATGAAAATTTTGTTTTGCTTTGTTTGCTTAAGGGGACCTGGGAGTTGACTCAGCCTTACCGCAGCCTCAGTCACTCCCCGGCTGAAATCCAGGGTCTCTCCTGCTTGTGGCTTTGCTGCTGCTGTTGTGGAGTGTCTGTGTAATCTCCAAACAACTTTCTTGGCTGAGGGCAGCTTACCAACATGTGCTGAAGTTGAAAGGTGACTTAATAATACCCATCACAGCAGTTGCCTGGCATGAAAATTTCTTAGAGAGGAGTTGTATGGCTTCAATTCTGGGTGGCCTCAGACAGTTTTTGCCACTTTTTCTAAGCTTCCTGAGACTCTTAGGAAAAAAATACACTGAGTTAACAGCATGGTCTGCTGATGGGATCGTGTCTGAGAGACGTTTCTGCTTTTGCTGCTGGATTTCCTCCTGTGCCAAGTGCTTTGTTTCCTCTGCCATTTGTGTCTGCAGCACATGAAGACATTGCACTTGCCTCAGTGTAGCCTCGGTGGCTGCTGCTGTCACATGTTGGCCCTTTCCATAGTGCTGTGCTCCTCAGGTGTGATCTAGAAAGCATTTCTAAACTCCCAGGGGCTGTGACCCTGCTTACTCCATGAGCAACATGGCATAGTTTATGAATTCAAGCTGTGGAAAATCTGTTCTTCTCAGATTCCAGTCTCTGAGTCTATCAGCACACAAACTGATGCTGATTTTCCAGCGTCAGGAAAGGCATTGAGACACCATCTAGAAATATCAAAGTCATTATATAATCTAATAATTGTTTGGCCACAGAGAGATTTCTAAGTGTGATAGAAGCGCTGGGTACAGGTGAAAAGTGCTGCCTCTAAAATATAGCAATATTTTATTACCCCTGTCTCGGGATGAGAACATGGCCATGTCAGAGCTTAGCTGATCTCTCACAGCTTTTCTCTTCCACTCAGCAGAGCTGATTTTGAGAACTCTGCAAGTTTTTCTCAGGCACATCTGTAATGTACAGTGAAGTCTTGTATGAAGAAACTTGAGGAAAGGCTGTCCTGAGATGATAATTCAGGGCTAGGAATCTGAGATAATTGTAGGATCCAGGACCCACTGGGATTGGCTCTTATTTCAGTAGAATGGTATGTACTAAGAGTTTTATGATTCTCTAGTCTTTCTTACAGCTATTTATGGAAGAATTTTATGGATGATTTTCGGTGTCTGTGTGAAGGGGTAATTCTAATATTTTCCTTAACAATACTAGTTGATGTATTTGCCCTGTAATTCTTGAAAGCATGGAAATGAATTGCCTTTAAATTGTACATAGAGTAAAAATTGGTCAAAAAGAAGCATTGAACAACATCAAAACACTCCCATATATTAAAAAAAAAAAAAAAAAAAAGAGAGAGGAAAAATATAAAAACATCTTTTCATCACTCTTGCACATGCAATGTGGAACTAGCTGCTCATTGTCAGCACTTGCCCAATCTCTGTGTCTCACCTTGCAGAGTATGATTGCAGGATATATATTTTCTAGGGAATTAGCAGTGAAAAATATTGATATTACAGTGTTAAACACATAGTAGCAGCAGTAATAGTCAAGAAAAATCTTGGCGATTTTCAACAAAGACTGAAGAGCTTCCACAGAATTTGTTCAAATCAAGCTGCAAATCCACATCTCCCAGAGTAAATGGCACTTCATAGTACTTGGAAATTACATCTGGAAGTACTATTTTCTGTGCAGCCTAGAAAATCTAGTCTCTCAGCTCCTCTGGCTCTCCAGCCTCCAGAATTGCTGCTTGAATGGATATATTGTGCAAAATCAGATTGATTTGGCATACAACAGGGTGCTCTCATCTTGTCGCACAGAAAGCCAAATGCTTCATTAAATATTTTGCCAGTTCTACTTTTTAGAAACAGCACTTAACTGCACAGTTACCACAGCCATTACAATCCATCGAAGTGCTGCAATAAATTGCCTGTCGCCCGAATGGGAAAGTTTACATAATAGAACCAAATACAAGCTTTTATGCTACTAGCCATTGAAAAAAATATATATACATTTACACAGTTTGGACATTAGATAAAAACTTCTGCTTTCACAGTATTACAGCCAGGACTGCAGATAGAATGTAGTATTAATAGTCCCTGTCTTTCTCAAAAAGGGAATTTTTAATTTCTGCTTTAAAATTAATACTGCTACTTCTGATTCTGAATAATCCAGCGAAAATGAAAGGGTCTAGTCTCTTTTTCTACAGCTAACTGTCCTAGGAAGTAGACATTATTGTATAGTATGTCTTGTAAATTCTGTCTTGTGCTGATGCTGATTTTTATCTGTTCTTCTCAGCCCAGTGTTCCTTACATGGATGTGATTCTGCAGATGCAGAGTGTGGAAAAGGGCCCAGAAATTACTTACAGACACCAATGGTTTCTTATTGCAGACAGGTATGTCTGCTGTCCATACCTGAAAAACATCACCTTCTAATTTACATAAGGGAAGCAATGAGGCTGAAGCCATGTTTTTTGTTGTAGAGAATTTCCACAGCAGGCAGGTAATTAATTAGAGTTTTACAGGTAAAGGTGATGCATTCAGGAAAGCCATGTCTGCTCATAGAGCACAAGGCATCCTCGTGGTGAGGCACTTACCAGTGGAGGTGATGCTACGAAAGAGCTCTTTTTCAGATGGGTTATAGCTGGGCACTGCAGCTTTCAGGTGGCAAAGCCTGCAGCTCTGCAGGCAGAGTATGCAGGCAAGAAAAACACTCATCTGCCTTCTGGCCAAGCAGGCAGCTTCTCAAGCCACCCAGGCTACTGCTGCTGTTTACTGGTGATATAGAAAAAGCTGGGATGCTACCCTTAGATGAAGAC
The DNA here is from genome assembly GCF_049639895.1 of Pseudopodoces humilis. Lineage (NCBI taxonomy): Eukaryota > Metazoa > Chordata > Aves > Passeriformes > Paridae > Pseudopodoces > Pseudopodoces humilis. The sequence continues at coordinate 14,554,674 of NC_142205.1, read as the reverse complement.
AGCCGGAAAAGTGGTGTCAGTGGGTGGGGTAGCTATGGCCTCTGAAATTCCAAGACTGGTGATAAATAAAATGTAATAACTTTCTTCAAATATAAATATATTTTAAAAATATGCATGCATCTATACAAAGACAAATAAATACATTCAGAACTTCTGTGATGGAAAAAAATTCTTTAGACTTAAATTCTTTAGTAATTTTTAGCAGTTTATTTTGTTGCTTGAAGTGTTTGACAGGACCTACTGGTGTTTGCCCAGGGTAGTCTGGGTAGGTCATTGTAAGTCCTGCAAAGAAAGGCTAGGCGCAGTACCCTTTAATTTTCATGGACAATCTTGGTTGAATCACTGAGGAAGCCATAAATGACCTATTCATAACCAGGGACTTTTAACATATTATGCTCTTCATCTATATTACGAACGTGTGTGGCCCTCTAATTACCATCCAATCATCAGAGCATCAAAGTGTCTTACTTTGTTTACAGTCCTAAAACACCAGAGTCAGGTTTTACAAGCCTGACAATATATCCCTTTTTTTGGTTTATATTATGTGATTTCTTTTTAACCATATGAGAAGAAACTTTCTACATAATCATTGCAATAAAGCTTTTGTGAGACTTTTAGAAAATTATTTTGTACTTGCACTGCTGAAAATGGATGCTGAGTCCTATTTATATGTTCAAAAATAAGTCCTTAAATCTTTTAAAGTACAGAGGGCTTGGGGGACCTCCCTGTAGGTGTCCCTGCTTATATTGCCAAAGTATAGCTAGTGGTTGCAAAAACCCAGCAGCCAACTTACTAATGAGCTTGTTTTGACAGGACTGCATAGCTCATTGCTTATTAATGCAGTGTTGCTGGCTGGATCATGCCACACTTTCTGGAACTGTAAAAGTGATTCAAGAGACTGTATCAAAACCAAGCTATAAACAATTTGGAACTAGACTCACTGGATTCACAATCCAGTTCAAATTATCAGGACAGGGCTGCCATTTTCCCATGCACTGCTATTCTCTTCACCTCAAAACTTTGAGAGTCTTCAGTATTCTGAGACAAATTTATCCTGGGGATAACTCAAATGAAGTGAGTGAAGTCACACCAGGGATTCATTTGGCTCATTGCTAACATCTTGTCTCCTACCAGCATGCTCTGCCTTGCTCAGCTGACACATTCTGGGGTGTGGTGAAGACAGAAAGGGTTAGCTCAGCTTTCAGGCTCCTCTATCTTTTCCATGGGAAATTGTTTTGTTTTTTTCATTTGATTTTTAAAATAAGAGGAGTATAAGTGCTATGGGCTGAAAAGAGTTTAGAAACCAAGCAATATCAAAGTCATAATAGAGGGAATTGCAGTGATCAGTGGGGAGACAACTTCCTCAAACTTAGTCCTCCTTTTGTGCTGGGTAGTTGAAATTTTGCAGTGTAATGCATTTTGTTAATGTGTTTAGGGATTCATGAGGCCTTCATGATCCTGTTGACTTGCCATAAAACATCCTATGGGCTTTTCCATATGCAGTTTTTCTGGAATAATCCTTTTCCTTGCTCAATTTCTAACTGAAATGTGTAAAGATTGATTGACATCAATCATCATCTATGACATCAACAATCTCTGACAAGCTTGAAGAATTGATCCATTTGGCCTCAGAATTAATCTGGCATTGAAGCCTCAACACTGTCTACTCAAGGATGACCTCAGGGCATGTTTTGCAAAGAATCTTTATTAATTTAGGTTTAGAAATCTCCAGAATAAATAGAGTAGCTCTGTTTTATTATTCCATTCACACAAATATATAGAGGGAAACAATGGAAATTGGAAAGTCTAAAGGATTTCCTATATTTATGACACTTTGTTTACATTACATACATGCACATGCATGTGGATGCATGTGGACACTTGTGGACATATGCACATCATTCTCCCTGAGGAGGCATTTGTATCTCAATTATTATATGACATTGTCCTTAAAAATCATGGAGAATAGGTTAAGCAAAATTCTCACTGTAAATCCATTAAAAAATCTTAAGATGACAAGAGTGAAGTTACATTTCCATTTTATAGAGGAGATAAGAAAATGCCAGCATTACACAAAACTTTGCCAGTATGTCTCTGCCAAGACAACATAAATCTGGAGCCACACTGTATTATGTCAGATCAAATCTCTGGGGATCAAAGCTTGAAAAACAAAAAACCCCAACTATCTACTCATGCAGTTCTTGCTGACTAATTGTATCACCTCCAGAACTGACAGAGGATCGGTACAATGGATGAGCAGTATACTCAGCCTCTTCTGGCTTTGGACCTCTTCAGCCCAAGAGCTCCAGAGCACCTTGTTTGTGTTGCTCTGATACACAGTTCTGATGGGTTCTAAGAAACTTATTTATCTACAAGTCTATGTGTCTGTCTTACTATACATATAAGCTCAGTATGGGCTTGCCTAATCTCCTCTTTGAGACTAAAATATTGTCTTTTATTTTTAGCTCTCCCACAGATGTCACTGGAATTACTGGGATGTACCTGAAAGCCAAGCTCGGTCTTAAGTTCATAACAGTTAATAGTATCAGTAGAATACTGTAATTAGGAGATCTCCTACACTTAGCAGGAACAGTAGGATTTAATAACTTATGATTTCAGCTCTGATACATGTTCATGGGGTTAGAATAAGCCTTTTTCTTTTCCATACTAAAAGAACCTGCACTGACTGGTTTTGCTCCAAATATTTCATATGATTTAGAATAAAAGCTCTTTTTTCTTCTGTGAAAATTAATCCAAAGGACAACTTCTCCTTTCTTTTAAAAGTATTTCAAATGGTTTGAAATTTACTATCTGTATGCATTGATTAAATAGAATAATCTTCAATAAGAATAGTACCTTTTTATTTGTATTGCTAGGTATTCAGCTATGTTATGACCCTGTAACCTTTCAGCTCTCGTTGCTGGAATCAGAAACAGGAGACTGTGGTACATTTTCTTTGGCTTCATGATAAAGACATATTTGTTTTTGTTTCAATCCATGTTGCTTTCACTTCCATGGAATTTGGCTTCAAAAATGGGCTTTGAAAAAAATATAACATCTCAAATTGAAGAAAGCTTATATGAAGAAAAATGTGTATTATTCCACCTGAATTTTTTTGTTATATTATATACTTATATGGTATCCTAAATACTGAAAACTCTTCAATCTTGGTTGAGTTAAACAGAAAACAACTTTTTGACTCTTAGTGAAAAGTCTGATAAATATTATTTTCTCTGTTTTTGTTGAAAAGCTGAAAATTGTCCACATTTCCTACAATTTCTTTCCCTGTAAATGCTTGATTCTGGACCAATGAGATAATTATATGATCTTTCACTCTCCTCTGAAATAAAAAGTCTTCATATAAACCGATGCTATTATTAAGTGCACTGAGACTTACAAGATTCTTCAATATACACTAAACATACCTTGCTAAATCATACTAAAAGGGGGAAGCCAGCTGCCATACTGATGATGTTGTGATCCTTTCTAATCACCTGTGCTGGGATTAACTCATCTAAATTTTGTCACCTTTAAGGCAGAAGTCTTGTTTTAGCTATCACTACAGCTTCTGCTATTCTAAGAGCTGTGAGATGAGCCTGGTCCCTGTGGTGATTCCAAAGGGCTGGAAAGGATTTAAAGAGTACTGAGAGGAGGGAAAGGTAGAGGAAATCAACAGCCAAGGAGAGCAGGATAACCCAGAGGGGATGAAACGAGAAAAGGCAGAGCTCCTGTTCATCAAGGGAAAGGAACATTGAGGGCACACTTCATTAAATACTTACATACTGTAAACAATAAATAAATGTAGGGTGAGAAGAGACTCTCAAGGACAGCTGTAGATGGCTTGTTGCTTAGGAGGTTTAGAAATGCAAGCTATGTGGGAGAAGAACCCAGACAGTTCAGAGAAGATACTGAATTTCTTTACTAGTCTGTGTTTTTCCATGTTAAGACTAACATAACTGAAATGAACTGAAATAGAAAGGCATTTGTAAGACTTTCTGTGGAAGATGCATTTTTATTTCTTCAGAAGTCCTCTCCTTCTCAGGAGACCCATCATGATGGTATGCTCCAAAGTGAAGTTTCCTTTTAGTTTCTTCTGATTATTCATTTCCTCCATAATGTGGATGTTACAAAGTTTTGTTAAGTTCTATTGCCTTTCTATAGACAGCTAATGCACCTGTTGGTATGGAGGTGGCTTTTTCAGAGATCTACATCCATTTGAATATACAGTTTTGCTAAGAAAAAGAATAGAATTAGGAATTCCTTACTTTGAGGGTGTTGGAACAGTTTGCCTAGAGAAGCTGTGGAGCCCCCAGCCTTGGAAGTGTTCAAGCCAGGTTGGATGGGGCTGTGAACAAGTCTAGCAGAAGGTGTCCCCTCCCATTTCAGAGAGGTGAGAAGGAGATGATCTTTAAAGTTCTTTCCAACCAAAACCGTTCTAGGATTCTATGAAATTTAACACTGGTGGTTTGGCAATTAGAGTTGGAAGATGGTCTTATGGGTGCACTTTATGAACTTTCATCATATTTTCTCTGAATGTGTTTAGATTTATACCACATAATGTCCATCTTTGCTAAAATGTTAGGAAGTGTATTTATGTATCTTCAGCACCCTATAGCATACAGATGTTTGAAGAAAATACCAATAGTAAGAACAACAAAAGCAGTTTCCAGGACTTCAAAGTAACAAGACTCCCTGAAATCCTTTTCAAGTATATGGTTCTTCATAAAATATTTCTGCACTTGGGATGTTTTGGGGCAGATGCAGGCTATGAAAACAGGTAGCCTGTTGATACAGATGCCATCAGATCTCAGTTGCCTCAATGAGAGGGACAGAGGTATCTGTTTAATTAGCAGCTTAAGTATAGAAACCTATGAATAGACCAAACTTGTTCAGAAATGGGCACTTTTAGCAACGTGATAAATGCTGCAGTAATTTTTAGAATTAACAAACAGGAACAGAGAATAGCTTAGCATGGAATTAAATATGGTTATCTGTAGAACCTCAAATTCCTTTTAATCTTCAGAAATTTTTAAAAACCAAGTAAGGATAATGTTAAGACATCTGATTTCTTTAACACAAACCCCCCCCAGAATTAGACATGGGTGTTAATCATACTTCGATGAATTCTCATTTATGTTTTAGGAGTAAATGAAGTATCTTTAATAAAAGACTTAAAGAATTTCATGAAAGTGTGCTTTTCCAGATGTACAATATTGCTGGTTTGCTTTTATATGGCCGTCATGAGTTTCAAAGTAAATTTAACCTTAATTATGTTGAAAGTCTCTGTAGATTTTTTAAATAGCTGCAGATCTTCAACGCTGAATATGGAGCAACAAATTTCCTATTAGAGAAACATATTGGTAATTTGTTAAACAAGTCACACCTGATTGCCAGTTACACCTCATTGGTATGCTGTTAAGACAAGCCCCTTCACATTTAGTTAGGTATTGTTTCAAACAACTTGCAAGCAAAGATTTTTCTTTGGATCTTGGAAAGCAATATTTTATACATACTCAAAAAACAATAACATTTGAATGACAGTTATTTTCAACTTGGGATTTTGACAAAGACTCTTAATTGTTATTCCCAGGCAAAAATCTTCATTAACAGGGGGTCTGGGTTATGAATATTTATCAATTACCTAAGAAGAGAATCCTTGAGAGGAAACGTTATTTTCTAAATAATTCAGCCTATAAAAATTAGTCTGGGAATTGCTAAGTTTACATGTAAAATACACATTAAATTCCTGCAGCTCTTGAAACCTGAGCTGCTTCAATCCCTGACTTAAACACTGCCTTGCCACAGTCCTGCCCAAGCACCTGCCACACTTGGTCTTCATGATCCAGGTTTTTTTCTCTGAAGACAAGGAAACCTGATATTTTGAATACAAAGATAGTTCACAGAGTGATGGTTTGGTTTGGGTGCAGCTAAAACAGGGTGACTCATATGGGCTCCTAAGTTTAGTTCCCTCTTTTGACTTTGAGAAAACACTTCTAAATAGAGTTTCTTCCTTTGGGTTTTTTTCCCCTATAAATAAATAATAGCTGAATAAAGGAAACACCCTAGCTAAATAGAATGTGGAGGTTTATGAAAATCAGAAAGCAAAGGACAAACCAAACAGAAGGAAGTAAAGGACAATATTTTCTCCTGTAGTTTAACCTACCTCATCACACCATGATCAAAAGCAATGGATGCTGATGGGATATAGTTTCCTTCAAAAAACACCCAACACTTATCAGAGAATGAAACAAGTTCATTTGAGGGTGCCAGATTCTTTGTGTCAGTAGATGAATGCAGCCCTGATTGAATCACACAGTTTTCAAAGAAGATATTATTATTTCATTATTTTACACTGGTCCTTTGTTTGCACTGTATTATTTAGACATTGAAACATGGTACAAGACTTTAACACTCCTGATCCAACCCACATTCCAAATACATGAAATGGGTAAAATTCTCATTTAATGAGAACAGAAAAAAGTTGACAAATACATTTTTTTATAGAACTGTTGTAATACCTCATCCAGAGTTGCAGTCCAGTGATGCCTGTAGCTTGTCATTGTGCACTGTGCTTTAGTGAAAATGTCATGTGAATTTCTCTCTGCTGCTGTCCAGTTACAGTGAAAACTCTTGTATCAGGGTAAGACTAGGAAAAGGAAGCAGGAAAACAGAACTAACAGCAATAGGACTTCCTGTTGCCTGCTGTCTCTGCTGGCTAAACCACAGGTACTACATGCCCTTCCTCAAAGCCCTGGTTCAGATCAGATCACTATTTAAACTTATATTCATGATAAACCAAACTTTCTGTAGTTGCAAGGGAAAACTTGGACAGATGTAGCTGCAAGCAGGTGCATGCTGGAGTCTGCAGGCCTGAAACAGCCCTGAGAGGTGCATACAATGCTGGAGTGCTAATTCAGGACTCAATGGTTCATGTTCAGCACCAGCCCAGCAGAAAAAGGAAGAGAAGAACACAGGAGGCTTACACTAACCTATGTTTCTTAATTTAAGCATGGGGAGCCTCCCAAATATTGCCTGCAGGAAGGACAAGGAGGCAAGCACTGCTCTCAGTGAGGGAGGAGGCAAAGTGCACTCTTCACCTCTTGAAATGGAAGTAGACCTGCAGCCTGGCAGGACTTGTGGATTGCCTTGGCTGCTCAGCAGGAATAATATTTGTTGGCAATAAGCTGCTGCACGTACCAAATACTGTTAGTTTTTTAGACTGGGAATTGCAGAACTATTTATTTTCCTGACCAAATGTTGGAAAGTGGGTATGTACTCCACTGACCTTTACATTTTTATCTTAATACCCCAAAATCCTGGTAACAAATGTCAGTCATTGTATGAGTATATTTGTTTTACTCTGTGTCTAAATTTTAAGGCTTGCTTTCAAGAATTAAAGTATCTAAAGTAAATCTGCAACAGTATATTCAGACTGATGAATATTTTGAGACTGTACCATTTACAGTGCTGAAAATGCATTTTCTGGGCAGTGGATGGTTTATTGCAACACAACTGAGTCAATGCATCTAGCTGATGCTTTATTCCCAGTCATAGGTTCCCTTTGGCATTTGTCATCTTGGTTGAGTGGGAAAATCCTTAGTAACTGACTGTTAGGCTTATACCTTAGACTGTGAAGAAACGGAGATTTGGTTTTACCTTTCTGTACAAAAAAAGAAGCCAATTTGACTGACTTATCATACATGGAAGAAGACTGCCAGCTCTTGGAATCCATCTTGTAACTATCCTTTGCAAATGGAGTTCAAAAAGTACTGTCTGTCATGGCCACAGAACTACTGTAGACACTAAAGCTGTCAACAAATTTGGTCCAGGGGCCCTGTTTGTGGTGAAAAAAAAGGCTTCTCCATCATCGTTAAAAGTCTACTCCATTTTTCATGAGGGAACTTTGGAAACTGTCTTAGCATGATAGTTAGCTGTATGTAAATAGAACAAGTTGTAATCAAAAACTGAACATATGGTTTTCAGTTTGGGGTTTCACTAATTCCCTTCACAATTCATAAGAATAAAAGTGAGGGGTAGATTTTAGGACTGCACCAATTTGTGAAGCTTTGCTTCAGAAATGTCACAGTTTATTAAGATCCAAAATGTGTGTTCAGACTCCCTGTGATGAATCAGTTCTTGCCTTACAAAGATAATTCAGGTGACATTTGATGTTTCTGTGCTGTCTACTGCGTGGGCAGCTGGATGGCAGCTGCACATCCATGCAGTGCTTCCAGCCTCTCTGCTGTGTTATCCTCCAGCTCCTGCCTTGCTGCTGTTTTCCCCAGTCCAGCACTGAAGTAACTCACATTGGAAGTATCTGACTGTTCTTTCTCTATCAAAATACAGCCATTGGATGCATAATAGCAGGGAAGCAGTTAGGCAACAATTTTTTTATTTTTTATTTTTTTGTGTTTAAAACATTTTGCTTGCAGCAGTACAGTATTTGGAGGAACAAAAGAGATACTAAGCAGAGATGAACTGGATGGGGAGGGAATTGAACGGGTTGAAAGATAAATGACAATATGCTCAAGGGTTATGAGAGCCATCTAGCGATAAATACACTAGGAGTGAAAAAGGTCACTCTGAACAAGTGAGTGCAAAAAGTAATCAAGCATTAGAAAGAGGGACATGCCATGTGTAAAGAATGAGGTACTGGAGTTAAGAGTATAAATACTGATAAGGAAAAGAAAGTGGGAGAATGAAAGCAGATTGCCCATGAGCTTTCAAAAGTTGCACAATAAAATTGGCTTCAAGAACACCAGGACAAAGAGATTGGTCAGAGCTGCTGAAAAAGGCGAGCACTGCCACAAGGGAAGCAGATTCCTGGGTCCAGCCAAGGAGCAGCCAGGCAAGTCAGAGCTGGAGAGCAGAGGCAAGTGAGTGGGCATGGCACAGCCTTTCTTGGGAAGCTGTTGTGCCCCAAGGCAGCCCCCACAGCTTTGTGGCTGCTCTAGCAGAGAATAGCAATGGCTGCAAATGGGGCTGAGGCCGGGGGCACAGCACAGATGTGTCCTCAGCAGCCCTTTGCTTGCCACGCCACGCTGCCATCAGGAAAGGCAGAAGCCGTGCGCCTGCAGGAATTGCTTCGGGCTGGTCATGCTTGTTCTGCAGTCAGATTCTGCACAAAGCCTCTGTCTGGCATTCGGGGAAGATCTACCCTGACATGCAGCAATGATAGCTTGCTGGGAATGTTCTTTACTGCTACAAGACTGAATCATATGCAGAGCCTAGTCATTTCAACACCCACCTGGTTCAGTTTAACACAAGACCTATTTCTATAAATTTTACAAGTCTTCCATATGGCATATACAGGAGATTAATTTTGGACCCCTACTGCTTGTTTACATCTTGATTCAGGGCACTTTAATATGTAGTTAGATGGAAAAAAATCTCAAGAAAAAAATCCCTGTGTTTCCTGCCAGCTTGTCTAACCAGTTCTTATCAGCCTGTCTCCTGGGCTGTGAGAGAGCTGTGGGCTTTAGGCTTTTCATATCTGCATGTCATGGACAGCTCACAGAGTAAGGACACAGAATTGGCAGCTATAATGCCAAAGTTAAACCAAACAAGATCAATGCACCAGAAACATGATCTCACCTGAGGGAGGGGATGCTATCCAGAGGGACTTGGACAAGGCTGAGAAATAGGCGTGTGTGAACCTCACGAGGTTTAACAAGGCCAAGTAGAAGGTGCTGCACCTGGATTGGGACCACTATCAATACAGACTGAGGGATGAACAGATTGAGAGAAGCCTTGGGGGAAGGACTTGGGGGTATTCATGGAGGGATGGAGGGATGGATGAAAAGCTGCACATGAGCTGACAATGTGCACTTGCAGCTCAGGACAACCACATCCTTGTCTGAATTAAAGCAATGTGGCCAGCAAGTAAAGGGAGGTGTTTCTGCCCCTCTGCTCTCATGAGACCAGCTGGAGTTCTGCACTCAGCTCTGGGGCCCTCAGGGCACGAAAGAGGAAACATTTTGAGAGATGGGCCACAAGAGTGATCAGAGGCATGGAGCACTCTTATAATATAAGGACAAGCTAAGAGAGCTGGGATTGTTCAGCCTGGATAAGGGAAGGCTCCAGGGAGACCTTACTCTGACCTTTCAAAGTTTAAAGGGGGACCCTTATAAGAAAGAAGGAGACAGATATTTTAGCAGGGCCTTTGTGACAGGAAAAATGGTAATGGTTTTAAATTAAGAGTAGATTTTGACTAGATACAAGAAGAAATTTTTTTGTAATGAGAGTGGTAAAACACTGGAACAGACTTTCCAGAGAGGTGGTAGATGCCCCATCCCTAGAAACATATAAGATTAGGTTGGATGTGGTGCTGGTTGAAGATGTCCTTGATCATTGTATGGGGAATTAGATTAGATAACCTTTAAAGATCCCTTCTGACATAAACTATTCTATGCTTCTGTGAATGCATGAAGCCAAGGATTCACCTGACCATTCAGATAGACCTGACTGGCATATAGCTCCTGATAGTGAAGTTCTCCAGCTGTCTTCTTCTTATAGAAGACTGCAGGCATAGTAATAATATGGGACATTTAAGAAACTGGACTAGTGCCTGATAAATTATATAAGAAAAGGGTGCACACATATTTGTGTGCAAAACCCTCCCAGATCCTGAGTGAAAGTTGTGATTGGGTAGGAATAGGAGGATTTCTGCATAAGATAATTTAATTTTGGCATTTTGGGGGCTGAGTAGTTCCTGAGCCACTTAAAAAATTTATCATGGAGTTCCATAGTGGTTCCATACTTGTAGGAGCCCTTGGTTCCCACTGCTTACTCAGATGTTGCTTAGGTGAAACTCCCCATGACTTCATCAGAAGAGAACTGAAACCTGCACCACCAGTTGTGGGACAGTCCTGGGGATATGAGTGAGGGGCACAGGCTACAAGGATTGGGATTTTAGCATATGTACCTCTAGAGAATTTCAATTGCTTGCCACAAGGAAGGGAGAATATTTACAGTGAAGTGTTGCTTTTGCCTTTTTTCTATAGAAATGTCTTCTCTTTCTCTTTGCTAGTGAGAACAAGACAAATTTTGTATGTTGGTTTGTTTGTTTGTTTTTAAGACTCTTCCCATCTGCTTTCTTCCAGAGTTATTGAGCTGTGGCTTTAATATGAGACAATCTGAAATGACATTTAAATTGAGATATTCCTTGCTTATTTCAAAGAAAAGCTAAGCATAAAGAGGGAACAATCCAATACAAAATTTCTTTCATGATTGATCTCTACTTGTAAGGAGACATTCTGCATTTCTCCCTTAAGGAAAAAAACAAACCTTTTCATACTCTTAAGAGAGCTCAAGTCCTGTTTTGGAAAGATTAACATATGCTATACTGGGAACAGCCAACAAGAAACATGGCAAAGAAAACTTCATAGCAATGTGCAACTGGGATTACCAGAGGTTGTTTGTGGTTGCTTGTAATAAAGATAAGAAGAAAAATTAAGGAAATGTCCAGTATGTGATACCAAAAATAAAATTAAAATCAATGGTATTCCTGCTTGGTCTGGCCTTGCTGGGGTGTTTAGTTGACTTTCACTGTTATTGTTTCTGCTTGGAAGCTGAAGAAGTCTTTTTATGGCCACAAGGTGTAAGCCCAGCAATAGAGAGTTATCAAAGAGAGGTGTGTTTCTCCAGTATGGAAGAACGAGTGTGCAAGAAAGCTTCTATGTCCACAGTGAATCAGTGGCTTCTCAGAGCTGTCTGGCTTTGAAAGCTAAGACATTACAGGATATGTAGTTCTGAAAATGATGGATGGCTTGATCCTAGGCCCAAAAGTATTGCACTGGGCACAAGAGATGGATGGGCTGTCTTCCGGCAGGGATCTCAGCACCCAGATTGCCTGGCAAAAGAGTTACTGGTTGCTTCACATGTGAGACTATGTGTATGTATACACAGGGCAGCATTTTCCATCCCCATGAAGGAAAAGTGAAGGGGAATTTGCAAGGACTACATTCCAGAATTTTTTTATGCTCTTCCTAAAGGCATTAGAGGGGACAGACTTGCCCCCACCTTGTTCAGATTGAACAAACTCCGCCTGACATGGCAGCTGGACAAAATCTGAATTTACTTCCTAGGTAATATGAACGCAGGTATTATCACAGCTGAGCCCCATGTCCCATTCATGTGTGATGATATGTCACGAGGTTGTGTCCCCAAAAGCTGGGCAGGGATAATTGTTTTTTAACCTGTCTTTAACCGTTTTTAGGAGTTTTGTTCTCATCCATTCAGTTTTAGTGGCTTGCCTCTTTCCTGTAGTCTGGATAATCAATGCTGCAGTGTTTATAATCAACACTGAGTGATTTTTCATGAAGTAAAATACAAAGAGTGGCCTTGCTGAGCAGGCAACATGAATGTATTTGATTTGTGTTTTATTCTTAACCATTCATTCTTAACTTGACCCGCTTTCCTCCCTGCATCTATCAGGCTTTCAGCATAAATGGTAGAGCAGAGGCATGCACTGACTTGCTTCATATTAGGCTATATTCACAGTTCCTGATGTTTCAAAAATCACACCTGAACAACTGAGTTTTGGTAGAGGTCTGGGGATCTTATATTGGTTCTGCAAACATGTATGTAGAGAAAGAGGTTGAGAGGAGTATGTGTATAGTTCTCCGGATAGGGAGTTTCAAAGGAAGCATTTCTTACCCTATGCACAACTTTTCCCTGCTGGCTGTCTTCAGGTCTAGCATTAACATCATGTCACAAGCAAATGTCAAAGATGTTTTATCAGATTATTTCATTTTGGTTTTCCTATTAATATGCACTTACATAATTTCCTCCTCTTTGTCCTTACACTCCAGTTATTAAAACACTTTAATATTCCCTATGGATCTTTAGTCAGCCTATACATATTTAACACAAGCAACTCCTCTGAGGGAAGCAGTCCTTCTATCAGCACCTTCACTAAAACAAGCTTAAGTCTTCCTTGACTGCAAAGTGGAGGAATATACTTGGAAACTAAATGACTTTAGAGAAAAAACATGAAGTGAACATCATGAACTCCTCAATTCCTAATTTTTAAAAATGACACTGATAAACTAAAATAGCCATTATGCATCAGTATGCGTTGTCTCACAGGAGTGAGGTGTCACATGGAAAAAGCATATGTGCAAGAACAAATTGCTACCCCTAAACAAATGATATTTATAATAATAATAAAAAAATATTAGCTGGGGAGTAAGATGGAGCTTGGAGGCAGTGCTGAATTGGGAACATAATCTTGCCTTTGGTTCTTCAGCCTTCTGTGTTGGAGGTAGACCAGTAATGGGCTAAGATCCTTCAAGAAATATTTGAGGAATGGGTAGATGAAAGCATTTCAACCAAGACTCTTTGTTTTGAATTATTTTGAGCATCTTAGTTGTGTCTAACTTCCACCTTCCAGTGTTAATTTTCATGCTTTCAGATTTTCCACTCCTCTTTTCAGTGCCTGCAGGATGAACTATTCTTTTCATGGATGACACATTATCAAGCAAATTTCTATTTTGCCACTCTTTGCTTATGCACTGAGTTGCAAAATATTATTTTCCTTCATCACTGCATAATATTAGGTGAAAAATAAACTAATGTAGCTTTTTCTTGCCTAAGTCATGCATGTTGATATTCATTCAGACTGGACCTAAGTCAGAACTCTCTCTCCTGGAGAAAAATCACCTCCTCTATCTTTAGGTGGATCTTTCTTCCTAGCACAGAAAAGGATTCAGGGTTGGGTGCACAGCTGACTTTTCTCTGCCACAGTGATTACTGGCTCTTCAATGAAAGCATCTCCCCATTCTTACTGTTCTATGAAAATGAGATATTTTTAGCTCACTTTGTAGACACCAATTGGCAGTGACATTCTGCCCTTTTGGAAAAGTAAATTCAGTCACTGAAAATACAAGTTCCAGTCCTGCAAGCAGATATATGTGGATAGTCTGTGCCTCTTTGCTGATCCATATTGATCAGGGATAAGGGTCTGTCTCTGCAGATAGCTTTGAAGGTTCAAGGTCTCTGTTGTGGCAACATGAGCAGTTTGCTGAGAGCCTGTACATAAAAGGAAACTGGGAGATGAAGTGGAAAATCTTGTCTCTGACCTCCCCCCCGACAGCATGGGAGGAAAGAATGCCAGCTTGGGGCATTTTTCAGCTTTAACTATGAATAGCTTCAGTGCAGTTAATGATACTTAACTGGTGTTTCTGTAGTCAGCTAACCTGTTCTTCTGATCCTCCCAATGCTCCCTGCCCCCTTTCCCCTTTTTATTAAAAAATGAACCCAGTCAAGGCAGAATTTTAATTTTTTGTGACCTGTAGTTTCCATAAAGAGCTGGTTGGACAGGAGCAATCATAAAGTTTCTGTATCTGATGGCATTGTCCTGAAGCATTTGTTGTGCTTCTCACTTTGGGTTCTGAGCTGATAAGCACAATTCAAGGAATAAGAAAAGCATTGTTGATTGTCAACAGGCATAACAAAACCAGATTGTGTTCTGATGGTATTTTAACAGAGATTCTTTTAAAAATGTGCAAAGTTGACTGTGCTGTTTTGGATAGACATTTTCTAAACACACAAAATAGAACGGGAACAACAAAAGATATTAAAATCTTTAAGATGAAAGAGATCAGACAGATCTTTTTTTCTGTCCAATCCATTAAGTTGTGTCAGGGATGGATTATGTGCTGTAATTATCACCATAAATGCACCTGATTAAAAAATTTACATAATTAGTGTATTAGTAAGTAGCTTTGAAAAGAACTGCTAGATATATTTGTGTATATATATATATGTGTGTGTGTGTGTGTGTGTGTGTGTATAGTCAAAAAGATCATGCACATATATATATGCAAATTATATATCTAGTCAAAGAAAGCACCTAGTAACCAGGATCTTCCTTCATTGTAATTCAAAGACCACTTGCTGAAAAATAATGAGAAGCTGGAAATCTTTAGTAGATTTCAAAGTAGTTTATAATACAGTAGAGTGGTAGGCCACCAGTTTCTAAGAGCTGTAGCAGCTCTGCCTGTAAGTAGCATTTGTAGGGTGGCAGGATACAGGGGCCACTACTGGAAGATTTTGCTATATGTCAAATCCTTTATGCCAAGAGTCCTTCAGTGAGGTGCAGCATATCATGTGGGCTCTGACACTTGGAGTCAATTGCTGAAATGCCATTGAGAGAGGAAACTTGGGATCAGATGGGCAATTTTAACACAAATATTTTCCAGCTTCCTCAGACTCAAGCTCTAAATTTAGTCCTCTCCTCTCCTCTCCTCTCCTCTCCTCTCCTCTCCTCTCCTCTCCTCTCCTCTCCTCTCCTCTCCTCTCCTCTCCTCTCCTCTCCTCTCTCTCCTCTCCTCTCCTCTCCTCTCCTCTCCTCTCCTCTCCTCTCCTCTCCTCTCCTCTCCTCTCCTCTCCTCTCCTCTCCTCTCCTCTCCTCTCCTCTCCTCTCCTCTCCTCTCCTCTCCTCTCCTCTCCTCTCCTCTCCTCTCCTCTCCTCTCCTCTCCTCTCCTCTCCTCTCCTCTCCTCTCCTCTCCTCTCCTCTCCTCTCCTCTCCTCTCCTCTCCTCTCCTCTCCTCTCTCTTTCCCTTTTTCTAAACAATGCTGGAGAATAGTGTTAGGAAAAAAAAAATATTTATTGACTTTGTAATGGGATTAAGGAAAATTGGAAGAGAGTATCATTAACCCAAGGGATAAATGTTATATATGCAATCACTGCTATCCAAACCGTTGTTCATCTGGAAAACCAATTTAAGTTAAGCCTTTTTTAATTGCTTCTCTGTGTACATTTACTCAAATCAAGGAAGGGGCAGAAATATTTATTTTCTCTTTGTCAGAATTTGTTGTGAATGTCTACCTTTTTTTTCTTTTCTTTTCTCTTTTTGGATACTTCTTATAAATATGGATTTAAGAAATGTCTGCTTCAGAGTTAGAATATCTCTGTCCACTGAAGGAAGGAAGATTTTATACTGCAGCAACAGGGATTGGGGTGCAGCAGAAGGTGTCTAGATGAGATTGAGAATTTCTTAATACCACATCACAGAAACTCCTTTATATAAAAATGAAACATTGCCTATTAAACTGTTGGAGAGTGTTCAGGGGAGAGCCATGAGGATGGGGAGGGTGTGGAGGGGAAACCTGGTGGGGAGAGTCTGAGGTCACTGTTCAGCTGAAGAAGAGGAGACTGAGGAGAGACCATTGCGGTTCCAGCTTTCTCAGGAGAAGAACTGAATGGGCAAGTACTGATCAGGCAGGCACATGGTGTGACCCTTGGGTTGTCCTGTGCGGCACCAGAATTTGGACTCAATGGTCCTAATGCATTCCTTCCAACTCAGCATATTCTCTGATTTTGTGGCTCTCACTTTTCCTGGGCTCTGGAACAAAAAAGAATTTCCTTAGAAAATTTGCTACTTCTTTTTCTGATTTTCTGATCAACAAAAGGATGCAGTTTTACTGCAGGATGGTAAATAGATGCAGCAAAGGGGCTGCATTTCAATTGTAGCTATCACTCAGGCTGGTTAACTGTTGCCTGTTTGTTCAAAGAGGGAAAGGCTTTGAGATGAACTGGGCAGTGTAAGAATAGAGATTAGTTTAACATTTGGGACACTGCTGACTGTATTTCAATATTGACCTTGAGCGCTACCTTGTCAGTAATGTATATGTTAAGGCTTTGAGCACCAACATTATTTTATTGATGAAGTAACCTTTACCTTGTGGTAATACTGGGAAACCACTGCATGTATTTCAATTGAATTTTTCTATGTGAGAAAAGCAACAGGAAAAAGCTCAATTTTACCATTTTCTTTAAGGTAAAAAAACAGCCCACAAACCTCTGCATAAAACATTTTTCCTTTGTCAGCATAGCAGAAGGTAAATTCTCAGTGCTAAATCTTGGCACAGTGTGTATGTGGAACTTCATGGCATACCTGTCAGATGTTCTGATTCATTTTTAGGACTCTGAAATATCACAGCTATAAAAGATTTAAAAGTTCAGCACATATTCAGCTGCTTAATTCAAAGAACTGCGCTCATTAACTGTTTACCTGCCCTTTGCATACCCTCCAGGCTGAAAATGGGAGTTGGCATCTTAACAATGAGCAATGCACCAGCACTGTGCTAATGAGCTGCTTGGCATATTCACCTCCGTGCCACTCTGCAGAAGTTCCTTCTCTTTCATGGTACACTGTGTGGGGAGAAGGCAGCAGCTCCCAGGCAGGCAGCCCAGGCAGATGAAAGCCACAGAGCCCACTGAACAGGACATCAGCCCTCTTCTCTTCCCTCACATCCATAAGCAAATACATATCTACCAATGCACAATGCTGCATCTTGTGCCTGCTGCAGATTTCCTCACCAATCCTTTTAATTTTCTTCTTATTTCACATCACTTCCTATCAGCTGCAGGAACATGGACACAGACAGGTGGTCCTTGCCTTGAAAGATCTTATATGTGCTGTCAGCAAAGGTGCAGAAAAAGACCTTCCTGATTTCAAGGCTGCTGCACACAGGGTTGTCCAGTATACATTTGATCCCCTTATTTACCTATAGATGCTCTCTGATGTCTTTTTAAGAAGTGAAACTAAATAGTACCTAATATTGCTCCTAAAAATATGTAGATTTCCTACTGCCCCAGCCCTTTTCTCTTCAAAAACTAGGTCTATTTACTAGAAATTTTTGGCAGTCATAGGATGGTGAGTACCTACATGTTTCAGTGCTGCATTCTCTTCGCTGGGAGATGTTGTGGAATGTAAACTTCTCTAATGACAGCTCCTTCAAGTCCTTTTCAGTCTTGTCAAGTTTCCTTATTAATAGAAGAGAAGCAATCTTCCTTCAATGGCAGCAACTCTCTAGGCAACTGCTGAATTTATAAGAATACAGATGGTGCCTGCCATTTCTTTTTTTCAGTACCACACTGTATTCCTCACCTGACATGTGGAACTTGTTTGGTACCATAATGCAGCAGCTGGAGACACTTTTCTTAGAGGTAAAGGCAGTTTTGCTTGCATTTTTCTTGGCAGCATTGAATTTTGCCCATCTGCAGACAACATTAATATTTTTTTTCCTTTCTGAGATAGCAGAGCTCATGATGGTGATCTGATTTGAAATGTTTTGGCACTATGCCTCTTCCTCTATGCACCATAAATGGATAGAGCTAAGCATTCCTCTCCTTCTAAACAGAAAAAAAAAAAGAAAAAGAGAAAAGCGGGAAAGCATCTAGTTAAGTCTGTACGTGGCATTTAAAGTGTTTAAATGGAAATATTATGCTTTGGGATCTATCTCTGGCAGATGACAGTGCTAGATTTGAATTCAAATTATACAAAACCCAAGACTGTTAGAAGAACTAAATGGGGATGAATGCTATAGAGCTGGGTGCTTTGCAGTTAGGCTGATCTTTCCTGACAGACTCTGGTGTGCTGTTGACTGCACTGGAACAGCCCAAAAATGGACAGAAAGAGGAGGATCTCCTGACTGAAGTGCAGAGATGCAATAATCATAGGGGGGATGGCTATGTCTTAGCTTCTGACAGCAAAATCTATACATTTGGATGATTGCATGCTGTTGGTTAACTGGTTTCTGGGATATTTCCCTATTGTGTTTGTCAACAGCTGTTATTGCAGCAATTTGGGTTGCAGACTCTGGGCTTTGTAGTTTTAACTCCTCCCTTTCTTAATGCCTCTCTAAGCAGCCTGCTGGTCCAGTATATAGCACAGCTGAAAAAAAAAAAAAATGGAAAGACCTAGAATAAAATGCATGGAAATAGTACAATTTCTAATTCTTTAGATAATACTTTTAGCAACTCCTTTGCTCATGACCCTGTTGGAGTTCTTACCAACTGTTTGTCAGGCTTTAGATCTGTGCTACTTAGTAAAGATTTGCAGTTGGGGCTGTTGGTTGGGCTCGCTACCAGTTCTCGCTGGCAAAGATACAAAAGAGTTAAAAAAAGTTCCAGGAGTCTCTTCAAAGTAATGTAATAATTCCTTCTATTTGACACGTTGTTAAAGGTTTCTTCAGAATTTTAATTGAGAGTACATAAGAAAAATATTCATCCAGATAAAGGCAGATATCTGGGTGCAAGCAGTTTACCATAGGTTTTGAATGCAAATATCAACAGGCTGACAACTCTACCGTGTGCAGGCAGAAGCATTTGCTACAGGCATTTAGCATTAGCACACTACAAAAATGTGGTTCAATTGTAAATATCAGCAGACTCCTGTTTTTAAATGTGCAGGAAAAGACAGTGGGAGCAAACCATATCCTCCAGCTGCAGCTCAGTCAGATATTTTCTTCACTTACAGGCATTTTTGTGCAAGTCACTTGGATTTTGAAGTGAATTACAAGATCAGCTGTTCTGACAAGCCAAAAGGAATATTTTTAGTTCCACAGTTAGTAAACCAAATCAGCAGGATGACTTTTTGTGTGCTCTCTGTGAAAACCAACTGTTCTCTAGTGTTGGAGGTGAAGGGTACATTTTTCCTTTGGCACATGGAATGTCTGAATTTCAGCCACGTCACTGCTCTAGCAGAACTTGTTCCCATAGAAAAACTTGGTGGGTAATTAGAAATATCTGTAAAAACAGCTAGAACTCCCTCTTCTTTGTCTCTTATCTAAAATTGTTTTTAAAAAGTAGCTGAGTACTTTGATAATCTGTTGAAGATTATTAATATAAAGCACTGAACATGAATGTGCAGTTTTGTGGGCTGTTTGAGGCTTGCATCTTCTCACTGCACCAATGAAGTCCCTTCTGAAGCACAGGCACCCAGAGGTGGGGCAGGCAGCTGTAGAAGTCTGGGATAAAAAATTACTCTTCTCACATTCACAGAATCATAGAAACCTAGAATGGTTTGGATTGGAAGAGATAAAGTTCATCTAGTTCAAACCCTGTCATGGGCAGGGGCACCTTCCACTAGACCAAACTGCTGAAAGTTGCCCATCCAACTTGGACTTAAACATTTCCAGGAATAAAGCACCCATAACTTCTCAGGGGAATCAGTTTCAGTGCCTCACAGAGAAGAATTTCTTCCTAATACCTAATGTAAACCTGCCTCCTTTCAGTCTGAAGCTATTCCCCCTTGTCCTGTCATTACGTAAAAGTCTTTCCTCCATCTCCCTTGTAAACTTCCTTTAGGTGCTGGATGTACTTTAAGGTTTCCCCATAGCCTTCTCTTCTCAGGCTGAACCACCCCAAATCTCTCAGACTGTACTTTCATCTTTACAGGAAAAAAAAAGAAAGAGAAAAAAAAAAAAGACAGAGATATGAAGGGAATAGAGGGAATATTAAAGTGAAATAAGCCATAGAGCAAAAATAATACAACTGGATAATCCCATTTTCCCTAGACATCTCTAGGGAAATAGCAAAATTGCAAATATTATGTAAGAGACTCAAGCTCTTCTAATAAGGGTGCCTGCCTTCTTGCAAGGATAAATTGGATTGGCATGTCTAAACTTGGAAAAGGAGTCAAGGAAGAAAACTAAAAAATGGCACAAAGGACAGAAAAAGAGCAAACATGGAAAAATTGTTTATCATTTCTCACAGTTTCACTAGCTGTCTTCTAATGCTTGCATAATTTGAGCCTGTCTGGGGAAGTTTTTGTCTTTTTACCACAGGATATTGTAGATATTAAAAGTATAAGTGGCTGCAAAAAGCAATTCATGGAATTAATGAGAAATAAAAAGATCCTTACAGGATGTTAAACACAGAGGAAAATACAATAACTGGCTTAGGATACTAAGATTTCTGACAGCTGAGAGGATACATTAGGGAGAGTGTCTGGGTGTGCTTGTTCTTTTTCTGTCTTCTTTCCTTTATTCATTAATGCCAAGTTTTGATCTGAATACACTTTTTGCCCTTCAGCTTCAGTATTGCTAAAAGCAAATTCTGTCGTTAAAGGAAGGGAGTAAAAGGTTCTAGCTGATGCCTGTCAATTACTGAGTTAAAGTCTTTTTCTGCTTCCCTTACATCCACAAAGTAGTGATTTCAGGGGAGTCGGTGTCAATTCACTGAAGTTCCAGTAGCAACAAGAAAAGCAAGAGGAATTACCTAAATCTGAAGTCTTAGTTCTCCTTAGTAGGGTCCTTCTCCTATGTGTGAAAAAACTCTGAAGAAGTTTAATAGTGGAGCAAAGCTAGTGTTTAATAATTAAGTCAAAGCTTAATTTATCAGCACTTAACCAATTTGGGAGGAGGGGGAGCAGAGGTGGTTTAACCTGCTATCCTAGAACTTATTTGTGACTTTCAAAAAGCACATGTGTTTGGGTGAAAAACACCTACCACCCTATTACCTCTGTCCAAACAGTTTCAAGTTAACTTTTTCAAAACAATTCCATTCACATTCATTGCCTTTCAACTCTAGCTATATATTAGAATGTAATACTCATGGCTGAATGAAATAAAGTCTTGATTTTATAGATGAATATTTGATACTGGGGTTTCCTATTGTATTTCCTAATATTTGAAAGGGTTTCCTATTGTTGTGCTTGCTACCTTACGGTTTTTGGACTGCTAGATTCATCTGGATAGAATATATATTTTTTTCAGTTTTCAAATAAATTAAAAATTTCTCCATTCAGTCTTCTCATTAATGTTTAAAAGGTAATTTTCTTAACAATTAATATGAGCTTTTTTGATGTTGCAGATATGGAATACAGATGTAAAACAGTTGTAGGATGATTCCCCTTGCTCCTGTTTCTTGACTTTGGCAGCAGCAAATTTGGTACAGTTTAAAAATCTTTCAAGTTTCTGGTCCAGCTTTAGGGACTTTTCCAGATGTTGACTCTGCTCCCTTACTGTGTCTGTGCTTCAGCTCCAGCCCACTCCACTGGCCCACACAGGAGCCACAGGACAGGTTATTATCAGCTCTGTGGTCTGTCTCTGCAAACAGCAAAGGAGGATGATACAACACTTTTACTATCATTAGATGAGCATGGCTCCCTGAAGGGGAGTGGCAGGTTATTGTAGGAACCTCCCAAAGGAACCACTGAAAAGCTAAGCCATTCTCTCTGCTCAAAGAGCCCTGGCTCAAGAGTCTTCCCATGGTGAGAGGACCCAAGTCAGCGAGGTGCACAGGTTCTGGGTGGTGGGGAGGGACAGGCTGCTGTGGGCAGGGAGTGACTGTGGTGTGTGCTGCTTCTTTCTGGTGCCAGGCACAGGCACTGAGGCTCACACAGGATCTGCACCAATTCCATTGATGTTATCGACCCACTTGTCTCCCAGCTGTTCCCAAGCCGTGCTGCAGTGCAAATCCTTCTGGCAGGGCTTCAAGCAAGGTAATTTTTTATGCAGAGGCAGTAACAGAGCTCTATGTAATGCCCTACTCCTTTTTTATGTGGAGTGTTTTTTGCTTGGGGGCTTTTGGTAGTTTCTTGTTTGTCTGTTTGCTTGGTTTTTTGGGTTTGGGCCTTTTTCATTGCTTGGTTTGGTTTAGGTTATGGTCTGCAAAGTACTTGTAAATGCCTATCTGCTGTTGTTTTGCACAGGTATGCTAGTCAGGTGCCTAGAGGAAGGCTGATGAAGAAACCACAGTGTTAACACGTAGGACGTTGCTAAATCGCTTCCCCCATTAACTAGTGACATTTGAGTTAAACTAATGAGAAGCGTGCCTGCTGCAGTGCAGTATACATTTATTCTTGGAGACTGCTTTCTTCAGCTTATTTACTGTTTTACCAACACTCTTAGTCACCATTACAGCTGATTAATGATGCCTTTCATTAAAGGGAAACTATTACGGACATTCTTATTTGATCTACTTTGAAACTTTTCTACTTCTGATCATCGTCTTCAGTCCCTCCTTTCTCCTCCTTCTCATCTTTTCTCAGAAATGATAAGTGAGGCAAGAGATAATGCCTTCACAGCCTTTGATCAACTGCTGTACATATGGCACATGATGAAAATCAGACAAAAGCAAAGTGATATTCTCGATAAAACACGTACTTCTACATTAATAATTTGCCATCGTCTAAATTGCCATAAAATCTTCAGCTAGACTGATATAATCCTAATGCCTTTTGCACAATAGGCAGGTTTTAAAGTACAAAGCTACATCTCTTCTCTGATATAATCTGTATTTTAATGGAACTTGCTGTATAAGGGATGGCCTTAGGATTTCCACAGCTGGGGGATTCAGCTGCTTGCTTTAGGCTTATCTGACCTTGCCTGTTTTATAAGTAGCTCTCTGAAAGGAGTTTTCAGTAATATTAGAGGTGCAAAACACTCAGTTTTGATGTTTTTCCAACAAAAACCCATGCGTATGTGTTCTGAGGGTTGTATTCATTCCAGATAGACCCATGGACCTACTGGATGGGAAGCAGTGCCTATGCCCCCATCAGGGTATGTCCTTTTGAAACCAATTTATACCATTTGATTTTCTATATAGATTACTCATTTTGTACAATGACAAGAAAAGGTGTATTTTGGGAATTTTTCCCATTCCCATAGAAGTACCTGCAGTCCTTGTTGTTTCTCAAAACATCTGAATTTAATAGCTGGAATTTCTGGAAAAGCAAAGTCAAGACAGTTGCTTTAGCATTATCCTCTCTCTGCTATGCCAGTACTCAGAGGGCATGACTTATCCAGACATCTATCCACTGAAAGTTAACCTGTCATAGAAGAGCTTTGTCTGATTGGGAAGGAGGAGCAGAGGCCACACAGCAGAAAGAAAAGCATATTTTCAAAGGAATGTGTAGATCAATTACATCTTATTCATATATCTTTTTCATAAGGAATATATGATCCATCTCATAAATATCCTAAAAATATTCAGTCTACTGCAAAGACAGCATCTTAACACTGTGCTAGAGAGACGGGGTGATGAGGAATGCCACTCTTTTCTCATAGGTATCAAGTTAAAAATATTTTTACACCATGATTCATCAGCTATGTTTGACTTGCAATTTATCTACTCAATTTGCTACTATTCTTCTTTTTTCCTTCTCCCATGCTTCTTATATTCTTGAGCAATATCTTCCTTCTTCTAGGTTTGATCTCCTTTCACCCCAAATCAAGGGAAATAAAGGTTTAATGACATATCAAGGAGGTATCTCTATTGAGGAAAAGATGAGAAAGGTAAAAAAAGCCAAGATTTTCATAGATGTGAGATCTTGACTAAACAATTTTATTCCATGGCAGGAGGCAGTCTGCTAGGCCAAATATTTTTAAGTGCCTCTTTGCAGTGGTGCCACACAGATAGAGACAAAATCTCTTGTGGAACCGTTATCTGATTTATTTCTCTGTACCAACTACTGTTATACTTAAGCCCTACAGGCAACTGTCCCTATAGCACACTTCCCCAATTCTTTAAGAATCTCTTATGTCTTTGTCCAATACTGAGGATGTGGCTGTGTACTCATGACCCAGAACAGCTCAGCAAAATGTTTTCTGGAAGTTATTCAGTAATACATAGGTATAGTGCATTTTCTGTTTGAAAAAGGAAAGCTTTTTACCCCTGGAATTGAAGCTACAATTGAAGCTATTGTACCTGTGAGCAGCTTCTTGAATATGACAGAGCAGAATGTATGAGGAATACAAGTACTTTGAATGGCTTCTCAAGGACAGGAGCTGTTTGCAGCCTTTCTCACCCATAAATACTATTTCTATTACCCACCAGAACAAACTGGGTGATTACTAAATGTGGAACATGAGAAATCAAATCAAGACGGTGTAATGGAGCTCAGTGGACTATGGTATTAGAAATGTGCTTTACTTAAACAGCTCTGAATTTTTATTACCTTTAGTCAGAGAAAGATACAACACGATGTGATGAGGGTTTTTGTGATGTCCAAAATATATTTTTAAGCTTAGTTCTCTGTGAATATTCTTAATTCTAGGACTCCTGAGTGTTTTGTTTATATGATTTCACTGATCATTACAATACCTTAAAGTATTATAGCCTCTTAGAGACATGGAACTTGCAAAATATGTTATAATCACAGTAAAGGCAAGACAAAGTTCTGTGATAATACAGGGTTTGGTTCAGTATATGAGCACAAGATCAATAAGCAGTACACTGATGAACATTCAGCCTGCACTAAGATGAAAGGAGTAAGACACACATTTAAAGCAAATGCTGCAGCTGAGAAATTTTCAACAAATAATTTGTGTCCCGGTGGTGGTTTACCTCAGCTGCCCTTTACATTCTGTGAGGACAACCTGCACTGTAAATATCAGCATTTGCCTTTGCTTAACAGTGGGAGAGAGCACACGTTTTAAACTAAAAGAGACAAAACATATCAGGGACACCTCATTCACAATCACTTCAAATCACAGAGGACTGCGTAGTGCTTGAGATGATATATTGTTCTCCACACTGTCATTTCCCTGGTTATCCAGTCTTCAAAATTTCTTATATTCATTGCAGAAAGCCCATTATACATTACATACAATTATGCTCAGCTCTTTTCTCAGAGATTTATCCTTTCAATTTTTAACCGTAGGTTGTGGCTTTGAAAACCACCTTATCTGCTCAGCACCTGATTATTAAAGGAATTACACAGGAGTTGCTAAAACAGCAAGTGGTGGTGACGACTTGAATTTAACCTTAACTCAACCTTGTTAATGCTGGGGCCAATTCCTTATTCTAAACATCTATTTAATATGCTCCAATTGTGGTTTATTTTGCTGCAGAGATCCTTGTCAAACACAAGAGCTGCTGGCTGTAGATCAATAGCTGCATGAGCCTAGTTTGCTTTCCCGGTCTTTTCTGGGTGGTTAGTTTTGTACCAAAGGTCTGCTGGCAGCCTGTCAGTGGCATGTGTTTGTCCAGTGAAGGTCCCACACATCTCTTTGAAGTGCCTGATATTTGGATAGGAAAATTCTTTACTGTCTTTGGAAATTCTTACAAGAATCTCATATTAGCAATAAGTGGTGACTTTAAAAATGCTGAAAAAAAAGTTGATGAATCAGTTCTGGTTGTAAACTGGAGATATATACCTAAATAAATAAAGTTTATTCAGGGTTTCAAATGAAATGATAAGGCATTAAGCTAATTTTTTTTTGTTTTAAAATTTTATCCTCTTCTTTGTTCTTAGTGTATCAAAATGGAATGAGCAACATTTCAGCATTTTGTCTATGGGAATATTCTTCACCTTTCCCTCCCACTTCTTTCTCTATCTTCCCTCATTCTCTTCTTTTTGGAAATTGTTATGCTCAAGGTATATTTGTGGGCACTGTAATAATGTCCAATAATACATTGCACAATGTTATACTTCTGGAAAATTTTAAACTGTAGAGAGTTCCAAAAGTTAGGCAGAAAAAATTAAATAGATTTTAATCTAGAAACATCATACATTTCACTTCTGCTATTAAAAAGCTTCACAAAAGAATAAAGAAAAAGGGGAAAGTGTATGAAAGGGGATTTATTTCTGCTGTTATTTCAGAATTTAATATTACTATTTGTTTATAATACATTAAGAAAAAAATATGGGAGATTTTGTTTAAAAATTAATTTTAATCTTAGATGCCTTCCCTCAAAATCATGAGAAATGTCTCTGCATCTGGCTTCAGAATTTAAATACCTCTGCACATGATGGGTGCTGCAGGAAGTGATTCATGCTACTTGTTTAAGGATGCAGTGAACCTGCCTTGAGAGGTGCCTATATATCTCCTGCCAGCGGAAGGAGAGCAGGCTAGAAAACTAGTTTAGGCAAGAGTGTTTAGAGGGCTGAAGTCAGAAGTGGTGCCTCCACTTCTCCTTCCTTCTGAAATTTGCAGAGGACAGTCCCATACATTTGTAGGTACCCAGATCACTGTGATGACCTGTCCTGAAGTCCCTAGACTGCAAATCCTTGAGGCATGAAGAATTTATGTGTGTGTGTGTTTTTAAAGTACTGAGGGTAACAAAGCTGTGATTGTGGGGATAACACAAACTTCAGTGGTTATTGCTTTGTCATTTTTTGCACACAAGCTTTTGTAAAAATTATAAAGCTGCCAACCCCATTAAACTGGATCATCCTGGACAGTTACTAAGATCATATAAATAATTTCTAGGTGTTCATGTGATGTTTTTATAAATATTAGATATGACAGAGCACAAAACAGCCAGAAATTTTTGAAGCTGAAAATAGTAAATAAGTGGAATTTTTTTAAAATGGTTCACATTTAATATTAAAATCCTGGTAGTGATTCTGACTTTGGACAGCTACATTACTAGAAATTGATCTGTAATTATGAAGCTTGTAATTTAATGAGGGCTGTACCAGGCCAGTAACTCCTGAGCCTGTCCATTATCCCTGATGAGATATCTACATTCTTGTTTTCTTTCTGACTCTTCAAAAATAAATAAATAATAAAATAAAATAAAATAAAATAAAATAAAATAAAATAAAATAAAATAAAATAAAATAAAATAAAATAAAATAAAATTATAGAGGATAGCAACACACTCTTCATGATATTTCATGAGTCTGCTATTATTTCTGGATTGGAGGTTGTAGTTAGTTAGCTTCCAGAAGATTTTTTAGTGACTGTGTTGGGTTTATACTTTTCTCAGAAGAGTGTTGTTAATATATGCATCTGGTTAAAGCAGTCCCAGCTGCTGACTCTAATGAAGAAACAATCTGTGTGTGACCAAAAATTAAAAAAAGTTTAATCTGTACCACACAAACTCCTTGGTTTCATTGGAAAGCATCGGTAGCTCTACAACATAATTCACATTTCCTTGGACTGGGGGGTAGTAGGACAACCTGGCTTGGAAGGGACCACAGGAGGTCTGCAGTGCAAACTCCTGCCAAAATCTGGGCAGCTGTGAGGGCAGTTGGATCTTCATCATCTCCAGGAATGGTGATTTCACACCCTCTCTGGACAGCCTGCTCCATTGCCTTGCTGTCTTCATGGGACAAAAAATTAATATTTTTATATTATTCCAGTCATATTTATCAGCTAGATCTTCTGCAGTTTGAACACACTTGGTCTCAAATTTTTGGTGAAACAATTAGTTGGAAAATTGTATACAGAAGCTCTAGGACACTTTGAATTGTGTAGCCATCCAAATCAAAGCTGTCAAGGAGAAGAATTGTGATTGAAAGCATTTTGTTTTGGAGTTACTATCATTGAAAGAGATCAGAGTAAAATTTTGAATATATATATATATATATATATATATATATATATATATGAACATGTGCTTTTTCTATGGCATATCAGTTTTAGGCATTACAGGATATGACATTTATGCAGACCCACTACTAAGAATAAAAAAAGAAAACAAAACACCAGAACTGTATAATGAGCAGGCAAAAATATCTGTTTTGAAGAAAATGCTTTGTCTTGCAACAAAAATCAACATTTTTCCTAAATATCATTTTCAAGGTAAGAAGCTTATTGTTACAGAGATGTCTCCAAAGCATTCATTTCTACTGATAACAGAAAAAAATCTGAACATCTCTTAAAACATACAGACCAAATATAACCAGATCTTAATCTAAATTCTACCTGCTGACACTTTCAAAATCGCTTATATGGAAGACTGAAGTAACCAATAGAAAGAACCTCAGTTTTCCCATAAAGCACCATGAATGTTATTGATTTTGATCTCCATCCTATCCTGAGACAAAATTTCACTCTATACCTTTTACAAGTTTTGTCAATTAAGGATACTGAAAATAATCTTCTTAGCATCATTTATACTCCCTTTATGCTGTACAGTAACAGTCATAAGTTTTACATGACTGATAGGAAGTTTACATATAGAACTATATGTATTTTTGCTCTTCAAGAGAGCAAAGAATACAGTAAACTGTTCAGCTGTGGTACAACACAGATAAAGCTAAAGGTCTCAGATCAAATCCTCAGCAGGCGAAAAATAAATGACATTTCATTGACTTCAATGGAGGTACTCCTGTATGTGCCAGTGAGGATCAGGAATATGAAAGAAAGCATTACAAAAGCCATGAAGAAAACAAAAGCATTGAAATATTCTAATATACTGTGATTGTGTGTGGATCCCCAGAGAGGTGCATTCTAGAAATAGACCAGGAACTGCAATTACAGTGTGGATAAAGAAAGACAATGAAACCATCTCATTTTAGATTCATAGGGTCAGAAAAGAGAAATTGCCTGACATATTCTCCCCCTTTGAAAATCACATATGTTAACGAGGGAGAGCACAGAACCTAAAGCAGAAACATTTGCTGCATCACATTTAAAAGCTTTTAAAAAGGAATATTTTTGTGTGCTTAAGGAAACAACAATGCTGAGTTAATTCCGCAAATGGGGTTAGCCAGAAATTTGAAGAGCTGAGGTGAAACCTGAAGTGAAGCTGAATATTTACAACTTCACTCTGTCCTAATCCTAATGCTGCAGCATGAATACATTTTCATAATCTCTGTGCTTGTGAGTCATTCTGGTGTCCTTTGCCGCACAAATTCACACTGGGCTATGTAATTATTTTTAGAAAATAGGAACTTTGTCATCTTTGCCCTGCAGAAGGATCGGGTGATGCCATTGGATCCCCATTGCTTTCCTGAACTTGTGACAATGAGGAACAAGTTCACACCAGTGATTATTCATGAGCTTTGTCATAATCAGGATGTGTATATGTAGATACAGAGCTACTGGGAACGGTTTCAATTAGAGCTCTGTGTGATTGGGAGTAGTGATGCTTGCTTCAAGCTTTACAAGCTGATGAAAATAACCTTCCAAACATGGTATCTCTGTCCTGAAATGCCTGAGGGGCTTCCCATCCTGAAGGAAGGATCTGGCAAAGGAAGAGAAATAGTGCAGATAATTGAATGCTTTTTTTCCACACATAAAAGTGTGGGCCTGACAAAAAGTACTTGGGATTACTGGACAGCTAAGGGGCTGCGTAATGAGATATGGAGACCTTCACCTTTGGGTCACCTGTGACATGAAGTCATTATCATCTGTCAGCTGTTTAGCAGTCTATGAGAAATGAATGTTGTCCTCTGTGTTTCCCTGTGCACAGAACTGCAGCCAGGCAAAATGGTATTGGCATATTTCAAAGGATACCCAGACCACCAGGATTTCCTATAGTGCTGAGAATGAACCGACTCCCCTCATTCATAGTTGTTTCTCTTGTGCATATTTCCAGCTTTTACTAGAAGTTGATCTTGATTGTAGGATTATTTATGCTGTTTGATATCCCCCACTCCCTCCTGTCCATAACTATTTAATATAAAACACATAAAAAAGGTTGGGAGTTGGAGCCACCTCCCCTGAAGAAGAAAGGCCATTAGAACAGGTCTTGTGGTTCAAACCTGGAATGTAGATAACCCAGAACCTTGTCTGAACCAAAGTCCAGGAAAAAGCACGGTAAAGAATATAAATATGGAAATACCCTTCTGTCCATCTATCCTAAGATGCATATCCGTACATCTTCTCCCAGATCTGAAGACTTTCTGAGCAAGGTGAAGTTGTTCCTGTGTTTGCCTCCTGATGGACCTGTCGTTCATGAATTTGACTGTTCTTTTCTGGAACATATTTGTATTTTCTCTCTCTGCAGCATGACAACAAAGAGCTCAGAGTGCTGGAGTCCCTCCTGCATTTTACCTTCTCTTTACAGCTCCATCACTTTTCCATGCCTATCTCAGGGGTCACAGCCTCAGCTGGAGAACCAAATATCCCAGCTGAATCACAGCCTGATGGTCAGAGAACTTCACAAGGACATTTCTAGGCATGCCTTGACATTTCCCAGGGAAATGGAAAAAGCAGTTTTTCTGATGGCTGTGAGGGACCAAAACCACCCCGTTTTCCCACTTCTTGAGCACATATTTTAATCCTTATTAAATGGAAGGAGAGAGCTGCAGGTGGCCGTCATCTGGGCAGTCTAAATCCAGTTGAGGGAGATCCAGGGCACCTGCTTTTATTCTGATTGTTACACATATGGGCAGTGGAGATCTAACAGGCTCAGACCAAGAAAGTGTGTCCACACTGAGAAACACACCCAGCAACCTTCTTCTCACACCTTGCCTTTGACCTTTACATATGCACAGTGAATTTGCTGAGAACAAAAGATGTGACTGATTTCTCAACACAGAGGACAAGAGGAAGAAAAGGAGCTGAGGCACAGTGTGTCTATTTTCCCTATTTGTGCAATGCTGCCCAGCTAGCTTGGGTTTTAAAGGAATGCAGTAGGAAATGCTAGATCTTTGTTGTGATACCATTTTTGACAAAACCTAAGGTTATATTCGTGTGATGACATAAAATTATTTTTTTGCCTATAGATTTGCCATTCATTGCAACTTGTACATTGATTAAACTGCACCTTTGTAAGATTCAATATTTACTGCATGCTTATGAACAATATATCCAGATTGTAAGAATGGAAACAGCCTCTGACCACTCTCCCCTTCTTTTTTGCATAGTGTCAGAAATAATCCCTTATCCCCAAGAAGTGCTGGCTGAGTGGGCACTCACATACAGACAGGCACAAGATCCCAGAAGTGCTGCCTGATGTAGCTATCCTCTATGATGAATATTGCCCTGTAATGTTTGCAAGGACTAAAAACTTATAAACAATAAGTTGCAGCCTGCACAGAGAGTAAATTAAAGCAATTGATTGAATAGATAGAGATAAAAATAAAAGAAATCATAGGCACACTCCATAAAATCACAAGTCCATGAATTCCACTACAGTGGAACTCCCATGTAATGAAAGGTAAAACTCAGCAGGACTTCTCATACATTCCCTCTTTATTTAATACAGTGCTTGGGTTTTACACTGCTCCTGATAAATGAAAGCCATCATATTGTTGCCATGGACTACACCTTGCTGAGGACTTTCCAAAGGAGTAACTTCATGGGTTACTGCATATGCATGGGTTTGATGCATAGACTGCAAAAACTGATGCACTGACCGCAACCCTGTGTTGCTGAAGATGGCTTTAGAATGTCCTACAAATATTTCTGAGGCACATACAGCAGTGTATTACACACTGACTCATTATGTTGTGTCTCATTATGCTTGATTCAGAGACACTGGGAAATGTAGACGCATCTATCCCAAGATATATTTAAGGGGTAACTTCTAGTGAAAACAGATATTTAAGCATCTTTGACTGCTGATGTGTAGAGCATTAATGAAACTAATTGTAATGCTAATAGTCAGCAATATTAGTTTCTTATGCAATAAAGAAAAAATAACTAAACTAAGTGGATAAAGACACAATATTTTGATTGAGTTCTAGAATTTCTACAGTTTAGGAGGTTTTTTTAAGTCATCTGGCTGACAGCATTATTAGTATAAACCACTGTAAATAAAGTTATTGTTGCATCATGAAATCAAAAGTATCCACCCAGAGAAAGCTTTACAGAGAATCCCAGTGTTTTTTGCCTTGAGGTTTTGCTCTGCTGTGTGACCCCCTGAGATTTCATCTGAAGGAATACTTTGAGAATTGCCTATTTCTAAATTTGACAATTATATTTGTAGGAGCTGAATGTTTCCTGACTTAAATTATATATTCTCTTTAGATAAAGAAAATTCTATGTCTCATAAATATTTCATTAGAAAAATAAAAACATGTGAACCGGTTTTACAGGTAAGGTGTCAGAGTTTTAGGAAAAAAAAAAAATTGCCAGGGAGAAATTAATTCTGAATTTCAGAATGAAAACCAGTGAAAAAATTCAGAATAAGCTAGCTTGCTTTAAGTTAAAAAAGAAATACATTGTATCCACATTTATATGCTTAGAGAATTTATGCAATTCCCTTAATTATATATGGAAATAACCAGTTATTATAGACTGCTAATGCAAATGTGTGAGTAGTTGAAAACACACATATACATTTTAGCATAACAGTATGTTGGAATTCATATGCAGATTGATATTTATATTTCTATCTGTTAATTTACAAACAATATTTTGTCGCTACTGTATAAATATATGTGTGTGCATGTAATACTAACATCCAATATTATATTTTAAAGTGTATATGTTTTATAACTATATACAGCAAAAAATAAGTTTGATCTATTTAAATATAAATTCAAATCTAGAGATAAAAATGCACATTACAGCAGCTGTTTAGAATTGTTGATCTTTCTCAACATATTACCATCACTGGTAATGGCATGTACTTTGTGAAATTTCAACTTTCTGAGTCAAGGGGTTAACATTTAATCAATAGTTCTCACTGTTATGGGCTCTTCTGGGAAATACTAGGTTGTGATATATGCTATGCATCATGAAGAAGGAGTTAGAACCTGGTAGAAAAATAATCTGATTGCAGAGTTTCATTGACAGTGCTCTACTCATACATTTTCTGTGTGTCATTATTTTCCATAAAGTCCACATAAAATTGCCGTGGTCTTTTCCATTTTAGTGTCTAAAAGATGTTAGATATCAGAGTGTTATTGTGCTCCTGTGAAAACCCATGCCAGGTTCTCATCGGGAGTTACTAGGGGCTGTTAATAAATTGGAATGTAATGAACTGGTGCTTGTATTTTCCCAGTTAAACAATAGGTATGGGGATTCCCTACTGGAACATAACCAGAAAAACTGTGTTCTCATCTTATTAAAATACAAAGACTGATCAGAAGAAAAGTCCTTCATCTAAATATTCCAAAGTCTTGCCAAATTATAATTCCAGGGTCATAAATTAATAGATTTTAGAACCAAAAAAGAAAGCTATGGTTATTTCATGTGGGAGAAGTGAGAAGTGACAATGGTAAAATAATCCAATGGTAAAATAATCCTTATTCTTAAGAATATCTAGTCTTTTCCCTGATTTGGGTACTAATGGATTGATTATTCCTGAGTCATGTCATGCAGCCCTGGCTCTGCAGATGACACTGTGTGCTCACAGGCCTGTGTACATAACCAGACAGAAGAGTGGACAATATCTGGACCAAAGCCCAATCTCATGGGCCAATGGGACAGACTTAACAGCCTCATCAAGCCATTCCTACTTCTGCATGGCTGGATGAGCAAGGCATGGCCATGACAGGGAGTTTTGCTGGAAAATACTCAAGAAGTCCCAGCAGGTTATGTGAAAGAGCAGATCTTTCTTAAAACATATTTTCTTCAGTTAAAATTTCATGGTAACATGTATCTCTTTTTCCTTCTCTCTGGAAGATGTTAACACCTCCCCGCTGCTTCCAAGATTAATTTTCAGGTTTTATGTACAAGTCTGATGTTTTATAAAAAGAACACATCTTCCTATTGGGCCCCCCTTGCCCCTATGCTCCCAGGAGTCAGCAGGAGACCTTATCACTCCCTTGGCCTGGCCTTTTTGGAATGGGAATGACTGAAAGTTTCCATGCTCACAGAGGGTTTGAAGACCACTATGGACAGTGATTAGAGATCACAGGTAGCCCCATCTTCCTAGAAAATAATTGTAGGTAATGGTTGTCCAGGAGAAGTTTGTTTTTGCATTTTTTCTTACACCTATTACAGAAGAGTACTGAGCAGACAGCAGCAGTAAATGGAATCTTATTTATTTTTTGTTAGGATCCATGCACAAAATTTTTGCTCTCTCTAAGATGTAATTCAGGCAGAGAAAATCCCATCAACAGCCCTATATGAGTTTATTTTGCTGTTTTACTCTGGGGTTTTGTAGGTGAAATGATAACACAGAAGAATTATGTGTTACTTGTGTGTTATCTTTAATTACAAACATGCTTGCTATTCCCCTCACAACTTTGCAAGAGCAGAAGAGCAGATAGCTAAAAGAGAAATCAGATCATTCTTTCAGTATGTTTGTGGCAGTTTCTATACTGCAAAGAGCAATGGCAACTAGCAATGTATCTGTTTACATGAGGTATTCCTGTTTAGTACACATCACTAAACCCAGCCATCTAACTTGAAGGAATCATTATTTTGCTACAAAACTTAAAGGAAACCAGTTCCTGTAAATCAGCTATGCGCCATGCATGTAAATCTGTTTTTTTACTGCCTGTTTGGGGGGAATTTATAGAGTAGTTCTCCAATAAATAACTTAATTACTGAAATGTAAAGGCTGCAAATGTGTTGCAGTGTAGCAGTGTTGTTCTGAAATGAGGCTCCATCTTCCTTACAAGAAAAATATATGCTTGAAGAAATAATGCATTTTTAGGTTGCATGCAAATGAGCTGCTAAAGAACGCAGAAGAATTAATTTTCTCATACAATATTTTAGTTTTCACTATACCCTTACTTTACCCTCTTCCATTTTCCTCCACTGACATGCACGCTATGGGTAGCAGAAATGGTATGCAAATACAGGAGAGACTCTGTCCTGTGATTTTTTAAGTATGTCCTTTAAGCATGTCCTAACTCCCAACCCATGGAGTGCAAGACTTAAAAAATCAAAACAAACCAGACTGCATGTGGGATAATTTGATAAAACAATGTATGGTACACAGAGCAGCTTGGAAATCAGGAAAAAGCAGTGCCACTTTTGGACAGCTCTGCCATTCTTACCTCTGTATAGCTCTTCTTCATTTGAGAGCTTATACACATGCCCATCTTCCTCCCTCCATTTTAGTGTCAACATCAATAAGTATGAATTAAATTTTATTTTAGTTAGTGAGATGTCTGGTTTGCTCTAGACTCAGGTCAAACTGATGGGCTATGTCCATAGCAAGTGATTTGTGTCTCTGAAATACTTAAGCAGTGAATGCACAAGTGCATAGAATGAAATTCATGGAGTAAAATGTAACCATATTTACTTTCCTGAGTTCACATTGAACCATTTCCTAATATGTTAATGTTAATGCTTGTATTGGGACAAACAAATTTGACAGTCTAAGCAATAAATCCAGCAAAGATAGCTTAATAGTCTGTCAGAACTGGGAGCAGAAGCTCAGGTCTGGTGCAGCTACCTCAGCATCTCCTCCTGCCAAGGCAAAGCCATGGTGTGTCAAGTTCTAATGAATCAGGCAAAGCCTAATGACAAGGCTCCCTTTGACAGCGATGGTGAGGAATTGGAATATTAAACACCAATGCCCTGACTGCCTCCCCATGAGCATTAAAAATCTCACTGAACATTCTCTGATGTTTCTCTCTGGTCTTGTGGTCATCCTTTCCTTTGGCATTACTCTTTGTACAGAAAGTGTTGCTTTTGGTTTTTTCCCCTGACCTCAGACAGGCTTTTACTCCACAGTTTTGCTCAGTAACTTATTCCAGGTACAGAGCACAGAATACAATCTCACCTGAGAATATGATTCTCACATTCTTCACTTTATGCCATGTCCAGCAAGACACAAATCAGGGAAAAATTATTCAAATTTGATAAAAAAAGGTTGTCATCTGAATATCTTATCCAGTACTAGTTGCAATTCATTGGTATTTCTTTCTGAATAGAGTAAGACAAAACAAAACAAAACAAAACAAGAAGATTTATGTGATAAAGATTCAGTACAAGGTAGTAAGTTACTTCTGCTACTGACTATGTTCAACCTGATTTAAATATCTTAATATTTAATTATCTACATTCATCTTACTGAAATGCACATAAAGGAACATCTTCAAAGAAATTAGCTTTGAACATTATTTACAGACAAGGTGACAGCTGTCTAATTCATTCTCTTGTGCCAAGGGAGAACAGCAAAGTGATATATAAAAAGGTTTTGAACTGTAATATTTAATTCACATAATAAATTTCAAGTTGAGTCATGTGGTGGAGTTCTGTGTGGTTCACTGCCTTTCTACTGATTGTCATATTAGATGGTTGCATGTCTGTGTCTGGCCCACGTAAATGATTTCTCTAGCTGTCTTGAGTAAACTTACAACAGCAAAATAGTATGCTTTTACAAAAGTGTGTATTCCTCTGGTGTGTGTGTGTGCATATTCCTCATGAAACATTCTCAAAAGCACAGTACTGTTTCAAAGGCCTTAAGGCAGAGGAATGTTAATGTGATTGCTTTCAGTGCTGATTGTGTACCGTGCACTGAGCAAGTTCTTTTCTGCCCTGAGTCACTTATTGACTAGAGCCTGATGGCACATGACAGGAAAACAATTCTGCAGGTGGGTAGATAGATAGGCCTCTTGGGCTTCTGTCCAGTAATGATGGGATGCAAACGTTATTTTTAATGAAGAAAACCCAACAAAACAAACCACTTTTGGCTTTGATTCTCTGCGTAAAAGAGGGTTGGCAGTGCCGTGCTCTGCAATTTCTATAATCCTTTTAGCACTGAGCTGTGTAATGCTGGTCTTTCATTAAAATACTCTTGAGGATAAGGAAGAGCAGATATACTCCTGACCTTACCAAATTTAGAATTTTGGAGAGAAGATTCAAACTTTAATGTCAAATAGCTGTTGTGTCAGTCCAGGGAGCAGTAAGTGAAAAGACTGAAAAGCTGAGATGTAAAAAGGTTAAAAACTATGTTTCAGCAATAGGCTCTGCAGAAACCAATTGCTCTGATGTAGATTAAGCTGTACACTGACCTTTCAAAGAATAAGCATTTTTCTCAACTGTCACTGTATGAATGCACGAAACAAGCAATATCATTAGGGAAGACACCCAGGCTGGTAGACTTTGAAGAGAATATGTCAATGAGTCATGACCCACCCATTCAGCAAATTAAGTGAAGGCTAGAGCTTGTACATATAAAATAAATTTGACTGAAAAACTGCAATTATGTTTCTCTCTTAAAAACATCTTGGTAATAAAATCTGGGATTACTATGAGCTTGTGTACTCAAATATATATATAAAGGACTAAAATCTGCTGTCGTGAACCTCTACAACCTTTTGCACTTACATGTGTTTCATACTCAGTGGGACACAGCATTCTTTGCCTATGAAAATTATTATTTCAGACATTTTGCATCTGGCAAATGGTATTTAAGAAATAGTCTCTGCATGGTGCTAACAACATCCAATCATTCTTAGCACTTGTTAAATAGAGCCATTCTGGTATATTTTCACCATTCTTTACAGAAAAATATGACTGCTCTTTTGACTCCCTGGTAGAATTTGTGACACCAGGAAAGCACGAATGCATGAAGGTTTAGGATGTGCCAAATTAGAATTGCATTGGGAAGAGAGTGGTCAGCAGGTAAAGGGAGGATATCTTTCCCCTCCAGTCTGCCCTGGAGAGACCACAACTGGAATGCTGTTCTGGGGCTCCCAGCTCAAGATGAGGAACTTCTGTAGTGGTCCAGCAGAGGGCTAAAAAGGTGATTATGGGACCAGAGCACCTCACTTATGAGGGAAGGCTGAGGGAGCTGGGTCTGCTTAACCTGGAGAAGGGAAAACTGAGGGGAAGCCTCATCAATGTCAGTCAGAATCTGAAGGGAGGGTGGCAGGAGGATGGAGCCAGGCCCTGCTCAGTGCTGCCAAGCAATAGGAAAAGAGGCAATGGGCACAAACTGATGCACAGAATGTTCCATGTAAATATGAGGAAAAACTTCTTTACTGTGAAGATGACCAAACACTGGAACAGGCTGCACAAAGAGATTGTGGGCAACTGTTTGAATATCTCCCTTTCTGGGAATATTCAAACCCTACCTGGATATAAAATCCTGTTCAACTTTCTTTAGCAGGGTGGTCAGACTAGATGATCTCCAGAATCATTTATTATATTATTCTGTGAATCTGAGGGGTTTATTTTTTCTTTTTGAGCTGAAATAGTTTATAGGATTCCCAGCTGAAGCACGGTGTACAGTTCTGGCTCTGCCAACACAAGGGAGTGTTAGAGAAGTTCAGAGGAGCACTGTGAAGTTGATAAGACAATGGGAAACACATCCCCTGTGAAGACAGGCTGAGAAAGTTTGGGCTGCTCAGCCTGAAGAAAAGTTTGTGTGGAAACTTCATAAGAACTTTTCAGTGCCTGAAGGGGCCTACAAGGAAGCTGGAGAGGGACTCTGCATCAGAAACTGTAGTGACAGGACAAGGCACAAGTTAAAAAGGGGAAATTTAGGCTGAATATCAGGAAGAAATTCTTTACTCTGTAGGTGGTGACATACTGAATCAGGTTTCCCAGGTAGGCTGTGGATGCCCAACCCTCACTGTTTAAGGTCAGGTTGGATGGGGCTTTGAACAACCTGATCTAGTGGGCAGTGTCCTTGCACTTGGCTGGGGAAACTGGGACCAGATGATCTTTAAGGTCCCTTTCAAGCCTTAACATTCTATAATCCCATGATCATCCCTCAGATGAGCTAGCAGCTCAGGTTGAAAGTGTTTTTACCCTGCAGGAGTAAACTTTCAAGGCAAAAGGTGTAGTGAATGCACTGTTTTCTGGCACAATGCCAAGCAGGAATTTATCTAACTACACAGACCAATAAATGAGGGGATAGTGGGGTGAATTTCAACACTGAAACACTGAGCAGGCCTTCAAGAAAGCCTCAGCTCTTGGGGAGCTGAATGCACCTTTTTGTAAACACATTTTTGCTGTACCAGAACACAAACTACCAAGATTAAAACTAAATTTTGTATATTTATTCAAGTTGCAGTTGGAGCAGACATTGCTTGACACAGATGGGTTTGGTTTGTGAGCTGTTACTGACTGGAGGGATCTCATTTGTTGAATGTCTGGGTTAATATAGTAGTCAAGAAAAGCCCCATACTCGAAAAGTAGCAAAACACAGGCAATTGATGACTTTTCTTCCATGCCTCTTATGCAACAGGGAAGAAATGGTAAATATGCAGCTTTCTACAAACAGTCTTTACAAAGACAGGTACTTCCTCTCATGAAAAGAACAAATAAGCAGAAATAAAATTACTTTTCTTATCCAGCCCTTTCATCTGTGCTTGAAACTCAAAATCAGCCTAATCCCTAGTTGATCACAGCCTACCAAACCACTTCACATATGTCAATCAAGGTTATGTAAGCTATAAAGTGCAGACTGACAGCAATAATATTACATGTTTGACTCAATCTCTTTGAAAAGTGTCATTGATCTGGGTGATTCTAGCACCAGTCTTTGTTCTACCAAGTTAGGAAGGAGCAGTAAGAAAAGGGGAGAAGGAAAAAGAGGCTGTGGCTGTACAGGCTGCAGCTCCAGTCACTTCCATGAAGGCAGAGAGGCAAAGGAATGATGGCAGAAGGCACTGTGTCCTCTCTGCTAGTCACTCCTCTCTCTTCACTGAGGCTGGGGGACAGTGTGCTCTTCCCTAATCAGCTTTATCAACACACCCACATTGTAGCAAGTTGGATAGAAATGTTCTCCCATTCTAAGTCTCTCTCCCCTTAGGCCATGCTGTTCTATAGACAAGGGCTTTTTTTGATTAGGCTTATGGGAAGATAATTTTTCAGGTTTCATTGAATGCTTAGCTATTGATGACACAGGCCTAACACAAAGAAATTTTTGTAACATAGGTGAATATTAAGAGCTGTCTGTACCCTTAATAGCCATAACGTTTGCAAAGGAGAAAAATATAGCTAAATATATATATATGTATAAATCCTTCATGTGTTTGACTTTTTAAACTCTGCAAATTTGC
Organism: Pseudopodoces humilis; assembly: GCF_049639895.1. Lineage (NCBI taxonomy): Eukaryota > Metazoa > Chordata > Aves > Passeriformes > Paridae > Pseudopodoces > Pseudopodoces humilis. Next base: position 14,514,393 of record NC_142205.1, on the reverse strand, counting down.
ATAATGAATCTTGAGAACATTGATCACAGAGCAGAAGTTCATGGCCCTAAAGATTCTATTTCTCTTCAATAAGAAAGGGGTTATAGCACCACTGCCACATTGTCAGGAGTTCTGGTCAGGGAGGCACTCTTCTCATTCACATAGAATAGTGATACTCACGATGATATCTCATCTTCTGCCTGCTCACTGGCCTTGAAGCAAATGTGTCATCAAACAGTGTGCATAATTATGCTTTTATGTCCATTATATATATACACACATATTATTTTATCCATTCTGTATAATATTTGTCACATGACATTTCAATGAGGACCATTGTAAGCCACTTTCATTTCCATAAGTGGCTTCTGTTAAGAATCTCTAAGCTTGTGGTAAATTCATGATTTCTGTGTTCACTGTGTCCATTATTCATGCTCCCACACACAATGTTGTATTTCCTCTTTTTCTTGTTTTTGATTTCTACGAGAGACACAAATGAAAGGAGACCTTTAGCATTCCTAGTGGTCCATCTTGCATATAGACAGTAAGAGCATTTGCTTTCCCTTGGATCACCTCTTTTATACTCCCTATTTTTTTAATTCTCATTGCCTTACACAAATATGCAAGGTGAGAGACTTTCCTTGATATTTCTCTTGGAGTAATGATAATTTCTTTGTCCTTTGCTGCTTTTTGTGCCCCTGTGACTAAGTCTGAAATTAAAGTTGAGCTTCCTGCTGCAGTAGTCCTTGTCCACTTGGCTGCAGAAATCTGAACATTGGAATCTACATCTTGAGGCAATTAAAAAGAACTTTTTCCAGAACATGACTGCACTGTCTCACCCTGAGGACCAGAAAAGACCTTTCACAGATCTGATTGTCATTGAATTTAGACTCATTTCAGTTTCCTAACAGTTTAATCCATGTAGAGGTTCCCTGCTCATCCCTGTCCTTGTAGCCCATCAGTCTGAAACTTTGTCCTTCTAGACTATGTAGCCCAATATACAGAGCCTTGCTCATCATATTATACACAAGAGTTGTTGGAAGCATTTCAGAACTATGACACTTAAGAAAAAGACTGGTTTGTACTCTGCTGAGGTTAATAGCTTTGCAGAACTCATAAAAGCATTCAGAATTGTTCTTGACTGAATCATCATAGCAGCAAGCAGGCGCTTATATATAATCATACATTTTGGAAACCATCTCAGATCATTTGTCTGGCTCAAAGGATGTACCTCACAGCTATTCATCTGAAAGACATAAAATGACTCAAATTGGCCACTCGGCTTTCTTTTCTACCAGAAACAGTGTGCAATTCAAGATCACTTTGTTGTTTACACATCTTAAGCAAGCGACCTAGAAATGGCACTTTTATATGTCAGAAGTGGTTTCTTTTCTGTTAATGAGCAAAAACTCCCTCTACTTTTCAATCCTGTTTTGCAGAGTCTATTATGTAATTTGATTTGTTTCATTAATATAAATGTATAAATGTTCTTTCCGTCCACTAATAGTTTTCATATGACTTCAGGCAGCTTAACATATAGATTACTGGTAAACAAACTCATTGACAGAAAAGCCAATGACCCTTTAACATATACAGTGATATTTTTTAAAAGAATAGAAATTCTTAACTTTGTTGCATTCTTTTAACATAAAAAAGCTCATTCTTTTCTTTAAATTAAAAGTTAAGAACAGTTAAATGTTTTTCTTTCAACAGTCCATATAATCATTGAAGAAATCTCAGTTTCTTATACTGCTGCTTCTGGACTTATGTGTGGTTTAGATTCTTCAAAAATCAGTGTTTCAATTATTTTTAATTATTTTAGGTGATACCAGTAAGATACCACTTTTGAATAGAGTAGTTCATGAAAAAGAACCCCCAGAATTCCACAACTGCTTCTTTTTTTCTCTTTTTTTCTTTCAGTTTGTCTTATTTCCCCTACTACAGTAAAGATGTGCAAAGTGGTGAAAGAAAGACTAGGACTTGATTGATGACATTTCCTGCTCTTTGCATAGTCAAACTGTAAAGGCAACACAGAATCAGGGGGCAATACTAACATCAGGAGTGTAACAGCTTTACAACTGCTTTGCTGCTTGTTTGGCACAAGCCAGTGGCCACAGCTCACCTGGTAGATGAGGTCCCCTTAGCTCTCTGTGCAGCCTACATTACTGCATCTTCAGATGCTCAAATAGTAAAACAGTTTGCTACTGTAAAAAAAAAAAAATAGGAACAAAATGGAAAGAATGTATGGTGTCTTCCTGAAAATGGATCATTTTTATTAGGGTTTTTATTCCCATTTGTTCCTTTATCCCTAATACCTTAATACCATTACATTGCAGCAGAGAGTCAAACTGCTGAGAAAAAAGCTTCCAGGACTTGTTTCCAAGTCTCCAGGAAAGGCTGAACAGTCAAGAAAATGTCTTGGTTTCTTTATGACTCCTCTTTTTGCTTTGGGATCAAAATTTGATTTCAAAGTGCATCTATGAAGTTATACCTGACATCTCAGTGAAATACCTGGGAGGGCCCTTCAATATCAATGAATTGCATGTGAGACCTAACAAGTGCTGTGTGCCTTGCTTCGACCAAGCTGTACAATGAATTGTACATTGATTTAGCAACTGAAGTAGGACTTGCGTGACTAATTATGGAAATTTTTCTGAAGTGCCAAAGTGTCCAAAGTCAAATGTTGCTATACTAAATCAGTAATACCATGCTGATAATTCAGTGTTTTTATTTTTTTTTCTTTTGCAGATATGTGCAGATGAAGGCAGATTTCACACTTTGAAAGTAGAAAACTTTTGTTATAACAACTTTTCTCAGTAAAAGTGATTGCCTTTGGAAAGTGTGATATTCATGTGTCTCTCCACAGATTAATTTTCTTGGATCTTATCAGCAGTGGCAAAAGAAAATGGAACTTCTATCTCCTTTACTCTAATTTAGGCATGTCTAAGCATTGCAACCACTACATTTTCTAGCCCTTGAAGGATAAATTATCAAGTGGTAAGGAAATACTAACCTCATTTGCATTAAGTTTTGTTCAGTAGTGGTATTTCTACTAGGTGAAAAATAGTCTCTTGTACTGAGATTTTCTAAGGAGTGAAAATCTTCCAATATATAAATTTGCAACCCAGAGAAGGGTAAATGCAGTTTTCAGATTTTTTTTTTCTACTGTGATAACTAAGACACCAAAAATATTTAATCCTTGCATGTGTTTTTTTTTTTTTTTCTATATACTGTTCTGCTTATGTTTGTCATCCAGCTAGGATGACAAACAAAAAAAAATCCAGCCTGTTATTAACTATTCATTCACTTCACAGTGGAATCTAATGTAATTGTGGTGTTGCTGGGCTGCTTACTCTCAGGCAGAGTCTTTCTCCTGCCCTTTCCAGACCAGACCTGCAGCTGACAGTGCAGTCAGCCTGCAATTGGCCATAAGCAGGTGTTCTGAGAAACCCAGAGCAAGTCAATAAACAACTGGAATTGAACCCACACTCTGAAGAAACAGATAGCTCAGGGTAGTGCTGCAGCAGTGGTGTCTGAGCACAGCAACCCAATTCCTCTTTGTAATGGATGACCAGAGGGGAAATAAAATGGATGCAGAGCAAAGTAAGAAACCAAAAGTTCTCTAGAGACTTAGATGTCAAATGAACAAGGGTATATTTACAATACATATTTTTTAACTGGAATTAAACTTATCTTTAAGGGCATTCCCTAACTTTCACTCTCCTAAGAATGATGAATTATCTTTATTTAGTATAATATAATATCTAATTAAACCAGCTATTAATTAATTGCAGAAGTATACTATAAGTAGCTTTTAATGAATATACATAAATATTTGTATATTCAATATATTGATTGAAAGTTTGAGGAGAAAGGCTCAGACCAATATCTGCAAGACCAGTCAATGTTTCTTTAATTATAATTTTGGAGGGATTTGCACTGCTTGTTTTTAAAAAGTGAGATGCTCTGTTCCATTCATGAATCTAGTCACACTGGCTTACTGTATGCTCATCTCTGTAAGTATCTTAAGTTAGGTTTGCCCGAACTGAGTTTTTCCTCCAGAGATTAAAGTGCCCTGCATAGCAAGAATCAATATATGGCATCTTTCATGGGAACTGGGCTTGCTAGAATATTTACTAGAAATTAGTGACTGGAATAGTAGAAATCTGTCCTTCACAGCTGAAGGTGAGCAAATGACTGCGCAAATAGAATGGAATGATTTTGGAATCATGCCAACAAAATACTTCCCCATGACCCACAGCCTAAAGCCATGACAAAGGCCTAGTGCTCTTGAATATGCAAAAGAGAACAGGTATTTGGAGGTAGAAAATGGTTTTGTCGCTTCAGCTTGTACCAATTGTGCCAAAACAAGATTATGGGTCTGGTTTTTGACCTCATAATTTTAAAAAGGATTTAAGAAATTCTGTGCATCTCACCTGTGGTCCTAAAGTTCTCTGACAATGGAAAACACAGAAATTTAAATCTCATTAATTTGTCCAGAGCAGATCAAAACAAACTTTGATTTGATGCCATGCATACCATTCTAAAGAGAAAATAGTCACTGCTTGTGAGAAGTATAATGTGCTAGAAAAAGGCACTGTAAGAACTAGCACCTAGAAGTTAAATCTGCAGATTCAACCAGAAGGAAGGCACACAGGTGCTCAGCGTGCCCTGGAAAAGACTGCTGAAAAAAGTGCTGAATTTTTCATTTCTTGGAGCTTTCATATCAAAACTGACTGCCTGTCTCAAATTGCCTGAGTTGAAATCACATCCTTGTGTTCAATAAAGGCATGCTTGGATGTAAGGCTTGATCAAGGATCTCCTACTAAATAACCTAGTGGTCCCTGTTGACTTTAAAATCAGGCAATCTATTTCTTCTGCAGGCTGAAGGGAGAAGAAAGAGATAAAGATTATTTCCATATTTTCATTTTGGGAAGGTGCTCAGAGAAGTGTGATGCTGCGGTTTATATATAGACAGATGGACAGATGAAAATTGATGACTTCTTACCTTGAAAAGAAAATTCTCATACTTGTAATATAATAAAAGAAACATCAAAATAAAACAGATTAATTTTTCCTTTAATTATCACAGTTTCTACAGCTGTTGAGAAAATTAAATCTTCTTTAATATGCCAAATTTCATATTATAACCAGCAGATAATGAGGGAATAAGGGTAACTGGAATTAAATTTATACAGTGGAGAATTCTCTAGTTTAATGTTGTCTAAATGGGTTTTAACATATTGAAACTGCCAGAAACTCACGTGAATAAAAACTGTTAAAGAAAAAGAAGAGGAAAGAAAAAATAGTATATCAAGTAAATACAGTTCCAGAAATCTTTTTAAGTAAAATAGTGCGATGCAACTGGCAGCTCCCATGAAGTTCCACTCCCATTCAGCAGTGCTCAGTTAACGTAAGTGCCAGCACTGATAAGGAATAGATAAGTCTCACAAAATGTAATTCTCCTGGGTGACAGGTTATTTTCCTTCATGACACTAATCCTTTATTTCTTGCAAGATGAGAAACTTCAGAGGAAGCTCAGAGAAGAGCCAGGAGCAGCAATTCTCTCAATCTATTTTGATGCTGGTATTTGTTTCAGGTCAGCACCAGTCATGCTCAGAGCTCCCTGCTGTGCAAAGCTCTCCCACAGAAGCATGGAAAGTGACCTTACCCAGCTGGTCTTATAGCTGAAATCACCAAGATACAAGGTGGGCAGTGAAGGGAGCAGAGGCTGAGATGTCTTGCTTGAATACCCAAGTAAAATTGGATTCAATCCTGAGACTCTGGGATTCTGAGCACAGTATTGTTTGCTGTCCCTGACTGTGGGAGCTGGGACGTGAATTATCACTAAAGTCTAAGGCAAATCCCAAGAGCACAGCCTCTGCTACCCTGCAGCATCTTCCTGCTGAGGCACCTGCCTCAGCCAGCCAGCCACCTACCACACAGAAAAAACACCCTTTCATGATCTTGTCTTTTCCAGCTTTTATTGCTGAAGGAGGTGTTTTCTTGGGTTCACACAAATCTTGGGCAAAATCCTAGCTGCATGAATATCAGCGGGAAATGTTCTGTTGACTTTGATGGGAGCAGGGTTTTGACTCTCAGGCTCATGGATCAGAAACAAGGCAAAGATAGCTTTGAAAGTGTGGCTTTTCAATGCCATCTGTAGGAAAGAAGCCTTTTCCTAGGCCATCCAAGGCACTTTTAAAGTTTGACCAAAATACATGGACAAAATAGTCTTCATCTGTATAGACATCAATGGTGGGCACATCTGCATTATTACCATTTTATTTTCTTTCTCAGATGTAAGAAACAAACTTTTAAGCAAATCTTCTGATTGCCCCTTGTCGTGGTTTTAAAACAGTAACTAAAAAAATTACTTATTTCTTGCTGTGAGATATGGATTAGAGCAAGAGCAAAACAGGCTTAAAACTTAAAAAGGAATAAAGAAAGTTTATTAACAAACTACAAGAATAAGAACACCAGAATAAACTTCCAGAAAACCCTTTTTTATCCCCTACTACCCACCATTCCCTTGTTCACATGACAACAGAGACAAAAACTTTGGAACTTTGGTGTTTAAAACAGCCCCAATTCTTGCTAGAGTATTTTCATCAGTCTTTGTAGAGAAACAGAAGTCTCTTTCTGCTAATCTTTGGAGTTTCTCACAAGAAAAACTATTTCTATTATAGATTTCTATTTTTCTGATGCCAGTGGCCCAGAAATCTGTCATCAGTTCACTCCACCCATTTCACATCACTCTGAGGTGTGTATGGGTCATGAGTCTAGGGATGTCATTTTAAGAATGAGTTATTCAAAGGCAAAAGTTCTCTTCATCTGTCTTTGTGAGCTCCACTGGAAAACAGTTTTCTCATTACCCCGCCCCAAGGCTTCAAATTTTCGCTTCACTCTGTTCCAGCACTTCACTGTATCACAATTACTCTACTTTTTACTCAAAATCCACACTTTGAACACTCTATTCCTCCCTATATACTCTGTCATGAATTAAAGGAGTTTTTTCAGAACATTATTGTCCATCTCCACAGCTTTAACAGAAAAATATTTCAGCTTAATTAAAGCATCTCCTTATTCTCTACCTTTTCTGAAGCTTAATTATTTTCTTTACTGTCTCTGATAGTTTATAAAGTCTCTTTACATGTTGATTACTCTCTTTTTCTCTCTCTGGATAAAAGGATTAATCTGCAAGTCTCATCTGGGTAATGAAAAGTTTAAAATCTTGCCCAGGCTTTTGTAGATGGTTCTGTGATCTCTGCTGGAGCAGCAGCTGGAGCTGTCTGCGATGGAAGATTCTTCATGGCTGCTCTGGAGAGTGTGGTCACTGTCTCAGCCCGCCGCAGGTCAAGAGCTTTTTTCTTTCAATACTCAGCAGTCTCTGGTGAATTCGGTCACAGCAAAAACTGCAGCCGAGCCAGGGACCGGCCTGGCCCGGCCAGAGCCCGGGGCAAGCCCCGCAGGCCCCATCTCCCGGCCGGGAGCCGCAGGGCCCGGCCCAGCCCCTGCCCGGCCGCATGGCCTGGGCAGGGAACGGGAAACCAGCTAAAGCTCAGTTACATTTCCCAGCCAGGAAACAAAGAGAACAAGAGTGCTCTGACTTTACATCTTAAGGAGGTGTTCACAGGTTGACTTAACTTTTTAATGGTCAAAACTGCTGTCAATTCTTAGAAATGACTGATAATTGGTCAGGAGGAAAGACTCCCATCAGCCACCAGCAGCTTCAACTTTTCTAAGCTCCCAAAGCTATCTTGAAGGTAAAGCCACCCCATGACACCCCTCCCTTCCTGCATTTGTAGAATGATTGTAGAATGATTTTTGAGCACATGAACTGAATGCCTTATGGGAGAAATAAAACCAAAATATGGGCCTGGGGAGAGCCCTGAACGTGCTCTAAGTATTAATAGATGCTCAGTCCACGGGGCTAGAAGAGAATTACTCCAAAATAAGGCATGGTCAGAGTGTTAGCTGGTGGTGCACTGCATCATCAAAACTTTAGCTCTGCAGATTTGGTCCTGTTGTATCACATTTCTTACTAATATAAGCGCAAATATATTTTCATCAATTAAATATTCAGGTTAGCACTATATTGAAACTGGCCTTTATACACCTTCTGCCTCTATGTGACTTAAAATATTTAAACTAGTGCCCACCATTACAAGTCTTGTACCTGAAACAGTGTTTGAGCTATATCTGTATAGGTATAAGAATTACTTTAATTCATGTTGAAACCCACAATGATTCCATAGATCTTCTGGATATCTGAAAATCCAGATGCTCTCTAAGTTACGGCTCCCATAGTTCTTTAAATCATGTGATCATAGAATCAGTGGAATTATTTACATTGTCAGAGCAGAAATTTTGCAAGGTCTTGTTTGTTGGGGTTTTTTTTCTCCAGGCCAAGACAAAGAAGTGAGAGCAGTGCCTTAATCCAGGGTGGGTGGTAGGTACGTAGGGAACTGCTAGTGCCTTAGTGCCTGGTTGTGCCCACACTATGCAGAGCACATGAGGTTCATCATGTCTGTAGGCTGGCCCAAGGCAAACCTGTCATGGATTATCAGAAAAAAAATATTCAGCTGATATTATATCATGGTATGACCTGAGGCAGTAATGAAAAGAACTTTCTTTTTATGTGCTTTCATTTGAATCTCGGCTTCTGTAAGAATGCACTGAAAATAGATGTGACCCTGTAACAAGACCGTGACTGAGATTTTCCCAACACCTTGCAGGAAAATAGAGTTTTCATGCCATTAGCTTCAGTTTTTACAATTCTATTACGAACACAGGAAGCTAAGAAGGAATTAAGTTCACTGTATTGATAGCAATCCCTATGTGGGAATAATATAGATAACTAATACTTAGCTGAAGTATATAATTGTGGCTGTTTCAATCTGGACTGGTAGCTCCTATGTCCATTTCATCTCTAGTTTACAGTCAATAATATTTCTGAATGGCACAAAAGTGTCCCACTTAAGTGACACGATTTCTAGGAAGCTGTTGGATATCAAGCCAAAGAGACAAAACCTCCTGGAAGTACCAGAACACATTCTCAAGAGACTAGGTGAAAAGATGATTTTATGACATTATATTCTGACACTGTGCGAATCAATTTTAATGAAGGATATAGTTGCTTTATTTTGCACTGATGAATCTGAAAATATTTATTGCTCCAGGCCTGAAGGAAAAAAAGGTGTTTTTTTAATGGAGTAAAAAGGTGCTATATCTTTGTATTGAACATGAATTTGAGAACTAAAACTAGAAAAAATACTTTTGCTCACATATTTTTCCCACAAAATCTGAATAAAAGCAAGTCTGTATACTTCATCTTTCTATCAGTAGCTGGGATCTGGCTATAAATTCCTATTGCACATGGTATTTTACTCAGATTTTTCAAGGAGGAAAAGTCTACTTCCTAAGTCATCCCAGCTTCCAAAGGGACAGATTTATTTTTTTCAGAATTATGAGCTAATTAAAACAATCTAACAGCAATAAAATTTAAAGATCAAAGCATTTCTAGACATCTATGCAAAAAAAAATGTCCAGGAGTCTTTTAAATCCACTTGTGAAGTGCAACCATTTCTGCAGTGAGATGCAACAAGCAATGAATAGAAAAAATACATGATAATTTGAGATGACAGACGAATGAAACTTTTTCCTGTTACACCTGTGTCACGATATGAATAGAAAAAATGCAATTATCCAGTTGGAATTTGAGAGGGACATTAGAATTAACATAATTGTTTCTCTAAAGAAATGGATGGGAGGATTTACATGTTACAGAGGAAACTAAAAATTCCTTAAAGAGACTTGCTACATGTGGGCTTTGGTTTTGCTACCACTGAAATAAGCACACTTTTCTCACTGGGAAGGAAGTTTGGTTAATCACCAATGCAAAAATTCCCTCCTAATACCTTCATTTCTAAATTTGTCTTACCAATATCATCCTATGGGTTCTGCAATCATATTCTCATGGATATTCATGCATTTCTTTCAAGTAAGAGCAAGCCAACATGACACACTACCTGTTCCCTCTGGTGGTAATACAGGCTGATGCCTTTATTCTCCACAATGGACTATTTCTAAATTTTGGATGCTTCTGAAAGTAAATAGACTAAGCTGATCATGTCTATTCATTTAATGTGGTTTGTGGTTTCTTTGGTGTTTGGTTATGCTTTTTAAAAGGTAATTGTAACTGATAAGTTTATCTCCATCCTTTTATGCTTTCCACATCTGTTTGAACAATTTTGCCTAACTTATGCAACAAGCTTGGGGTCTTTTGGTATTTTCTTAGCTGAGCTGTTTTCTTCCCTGGCTTCACATTTGGTTCAAATTATGATGAATTCAATTCTCATTACAATCATTGTCACAATTGTGAGTGCTGAAATGAAGAACAACAAGTTGTCCCAGAAGATTGCACACTGCACTACCCAAAAAACCCTATGGTATAGCACCATGGAAATAGAAATATGAATTCTCCCATGCTACCAGTGTGATAAGAAGCCTCTTTAGTCTCATAGTTATGACTTCTTTTTCTGCAGATATCAAAGAGCAACATACAAGTTGAGCACTATTTGAAAACTTCTCTTCCTTCAAATTTAATCCACAGGTATGGCTCTGTAAGTACCTGATTTCACTATAAGCATCATATGTATGAATGGAAAAGCTGTTTATTAAGCTTTTACACTCCTCAGTGTTAATTACTGCAATTAATGACTGGAACTGCAATCAGAGTTCAACTAAGGGTTTTCTAAACTAATAGCAGGGACTCATTAATATTGCTCATGACTGTCTACTGGGAATTATTTAACAGCCATGAGATTATTGTGTATAGGACATCAGTTTGAACTTTCATGACTCCTCTTCAGATAAATTAGTGATGTCCCACAAACTCATAGGACCACATCTTTCACTGGGGTTTTTTTTTGAAAAAAAGACAGTTTTAAAGCTAACTTTGCACCCAACAAAATCAAAATGAAGAATTATTACACTGAACACATAACATAAAAATCTTCTAGATGAGAAAATTTACTTTACCTTTCACTGTGTAATGCAGAATCCCTCTTGGAGGACAAAGATTACCCTGGCACTAGAACCAAGCCTCAAGAACCACCTGCTAAATGACCTTTCAGGTCATTACAGCCTTAGAGAAGCTTCACAACCATAAGGTATGTTTCACAACAATAGGGTAAATTATGCCTCATCCTTTCAGCTAATAATATTCCTATAAATTTTCTCTTTATGAGCATTCCTACCATAAAACAGAATTTGTTCTTAGAAGGTCTGTGTCTGGTCCACAATACCATAGCACAGACCTCTTAAATGCATGTCTGCAAAAGATTGTGTACATACTTGTCTCCAGGCTTGTCAGTGGAATCTTACCTTTGAATTGCTTGATCTGTCAAAGCTAAGCCTGTGCTTAGCAGCCTGTGTCTGAAGTTTTGGGTCCCTAACCGTACGAAGTTTGCCAAGAGCTCTTTGGCCATTTCCTGAATTCTCCTTGAAAACAGGACCCAGTCAGTTTGATTCACTTCTGCCCTGCTCACAGGTCCCCATGAAAGTGCCTCAAATACTCAGCTCATGGTTTTCCTCAGGAGGCTCTTCTGTACCTCCAGAAATGTCTGCCACACGAGCACAATTTGGTGTGCTGAGCACACAGGTTTTAAGGCAGCTTTTGCCAGGCTACAGTAATGATGACCGTGCGCTTCCTCAAATTGGCCCTCACACCAAATATTCTTCCCATAATAAACTCCTAACAATGCTTTTTTAAAAAACATTGTTTTCACAAAAAGTCGCCTTCATTTTTTTGGCCTAGTATTTTATTTGCTGTAAGCTTTCAGCCTAGTATCCATACAAGAACTAAAAAAAAAAAACCACCCCAGAATGCCTATCACACAAGGGTATCAGTGTTTTAAAACAGCTCATGAGTTTGTGGATTTTAACAAATCTGAAATGTCACAGAGGTTTTTCATAATCATATCCTCAAAAATTATTTCAGTGTCACCAGTATGGTTTGCTTAGAAGCCACTGTTTTATCTGTGTTGTGTTCTCTGATGAAAGTGGAAGTCATGAGGTAGAAATAATCCATTTCAAAAGTTCTTGAGTAAAATCCAAAAGGATCTTTACATTTCCATCCAAAATGTTGATATTTGAACTCAAAATTCTATATTTATTTATTTATTCCAAAGATATTTTTTAATAGAAAGTCTGGAATGCAATGTATAAATACGTTGGAGTTTTCATGGTGGAATGTGACCTGCACTCAACTCTGCATGATGGACACGTGAGGTGGACACATTTCCCAGTAGGCTTTAGTGTTCCTGAGTTTTAGTGAGTCTCTTTCAATAATTGGAGTGAGCACTGTGCAAAGGTGCCTGATCCAAGTGTAACAGGGAGAGCCTGTTCAGAGCAGGTCCTGTCTGCGTGAAATGCTGACACTGAGCTGATGTGACAAACCAAGAACTTTTCTCCCATTTCTGTGTGTTTATCTGCACTGAGCTGTGTCATGAGGTAAGTCATGCCAGGTGAAGAATGCAGAGATTTCCCAGATGTGGGGACAAGGATACAGAACAGATGTGTCACTTTTGTAGCCTGTAATGCATCTATAAATGCACTAGCTACCTGCTGGCAATTCTGTACTAGAGTTACAGTAAAAAAAAAAAATAAACTGCATCATAATAAAGCAGAAAGAAAAAGGTAATTTAGTCTAAGAACAAGTGAACAGGCCCCAGGGTTTAATGAGCTAAGTTATTTGCATTAGAACAGCAAATTTCCAATGAATTTACCATACACTGATAATTTACTTATTGTGTATTTAGTCCTCTGCTTGTTCATTGTTTGTTTTTTTTTAAGTTTTGTTTTGTTTTGTTTTAATAGGAGTGATGGTTAATGGGTTGCAATGAGGATGAGAGCTAAACCAAAGCTCTTGCTTAGCCATGGATTTCCCCGTTAATTTTTCTAAGTCTTTTTATTTTTTAGACATTCTTGCATTGAGAGCTACCATTTGGAAATTCCAGTAAGTGTAAGAACTGGAGACAGTCTAGCTATGATAGCACCTGAAGAAGAACTTGTTTAGAGCAAGTATCTTTTGTATCTTTGAAATTAATGGCTATCTGCAGGATCTCCTATCAGCAGCATTCATCAGGATTTTTGTAGTCTTAAACCAAGACAGTTCTAGGGTTTGAAAGTATACCGATTCACTAAAGATGTATAGTTAGCTGGAGAAGGGTAAAAAAAAAGAATGGTTTGTTGATTATGGCAGGGAGTGACTCAGGATAAACAGCTGATTTTATTTCAAGCACTGTGAAAGAAAGGATGGGTTTCTGGGAACATGGAGGGAAAGAACAAGTTGCTGGGTTGCTTCACCTATTGGTTTGTGTACAGAATCAGCATTACTTGCACCAATATGGAACCTACAAATTTTCTGCTTTTCAGAGACAGAAAGGACATTGGTCTTGACATTCAGGCTACTTATGAATATGCAAATGTAGATGCTTAATTCTAAACACTCCTTTAACTGTATGGGATAAGGTTACAATGTTCACATACTCAGACAGATGACTGTAAGCAGGAATATGAAAGTGAATGAAACTCTTGGCTAAATGTTCAGGAAAAGTGGAAGGTGAGCTGTGGGCACACAGGAATGGGATCTCTTCAGCAGCACTAAATCCAGTGCAACAGCTATAGTTTACATGGTCCTGAATTTCCTCTCTATCAGTAATACTGCCTTAATACCAGAGCCAGATACACTGTAGCTTTTTAAATGGTAAAAGTGGTATGAAGAGCAGATATAGAGTCTACCAAGTAATGCCCAGCAGGCATTAAATACTGAGGGGGACAAGTTACAAAACAATTATATTTAAATAGCATGCACAAACCTGCTCTGTTCTCATTTACCAGCAACAAGTCCATGTAAACAGCAACATCTCAAAGTACAAAAGAAAAGTAAAGCCTCATGAAAGTCTCTTTCAGGCAGGACTGCATCACCCCAATCCTTTTACTTTGCCTCTTCAAGGAACTTTTTTTCCCTGATGTGGAGATGAAGAATTAATCATCCTGTTACAAAAAATGCATACTCCATGGGGAAGATGTATAAAGCACACAAGAGACGGACGGATTTTTTGTAGAGTAAGGTCACCCTCAGGGGGTGAGAGCACAGGGAAAAGTGCTCACTGAGTAATTACTATTTCAGGATCCTCTGGAGAATTGAAGGCTTGATACCATCTGAAAGAGCCTATGATTTTCAATTAACTCTTTGCTCCTGTAGGCTGGTAATTACCTCAGTATATGTTGGGGAGCAGAGGAATTGGAAATGGTTTCATTTGCCTCGTGGTCAATGTCTGCCAGGGGTATGAAACCCAGGCAGGGCTCTCCTTAATTTGTTGTCAAGAACAGGAGATTATCAGATCTTGAGGAAGACCTCTATTGCATAGTTGGAAGAGACAAGTAGAGAGCAAGCTTCAAGCTTAAAATCTTATCTGTGTCAGTGTCCTGCTGACCAGGTGATGCCGTCAGGATGAAACCAGTACTGGATTGCAGTGAGATTTAGGGGACAGGAGCAAATGTTATGTAAATTCAATACATGCTGAGGCAGCAGGTACCATCAAAGAAACCAAGATAGGATGAGCAAAATAAAAGACAAGAAGATTTTTGGGTTAAGAAAGGGGATGGAAAAGAGGATATTTTAAGGCGTATCAGGCTTCAGTGTTTTAATTACTGCAAACTAAATCTCTGCAGTAGCTTATTAGACACATACTATAGTTTTAATTAAGTAATTAGGGAGTTTGATGAAGAATACAAGGATTTTAGAATTTAAAGTATTCTGGAAAGTGTATAGGCAGGGGAGTCTTTTTTCTCAGGTGTCTCCATACTATATAATGATTAACCTTGAGTGAAATGTTACAGGAAGCACTGAGAGCTTTTATTCATGAGTCACAAGAATAAAACCTGACCCAAAAGCTCTTTGAAAAAACTCTTCAAGGAGAGAACTTTGTCAGTGTGAAGCCTGTAGCACTTAGGTCAAAATGTGCATTCAGGTATCAGGTAAAGTGTAGCAGAACAATGTTTATCTCTTAGAAGGACAGACTTAATGAGCAATAACCATAGGAATAAGCAGAACTTCTGTGTTACAATGTGCTGAAGAGAGAATGCAGTTGCATTTAGGTTATCTGTGACATTACTTTCAGATTTCTCACTGAATGGTCTTGAAAGAAAATATAACATGAGAAAATGAATACAGGTGTCCTCATGGCTGTTATTCTCCCATCATTCACTGTGTAAACTTATGGCCTTCTGGGTATAATGTCACATAGAAAGGACAAATGAAACCCTATAGGAAAGATATGTCATGCTTGCTCTCTCTTGAGACAGCAGTTGGATTTGTTATGAAAATGGGAATCCCAAAGTGCCCAGGTTAGCACCAGTGCAGAATATCCCCTAGAAGTCTTAAGGTAACTGCATGAGAGCTGATAACATTGTTCAGTTGGGAGACTCCTTCAGTTTATTGAGGTATAAAGCACAATTCCATCTTAAATAATATTAACTACCTAAATGACATTAACTACCTAAAATCTCTTCAAAAGTATATCTACTCATACGTATGAATACTGAATAAGCAATACAAACTCTGTGCTGGTAGCATGAATTTAGTAGCAATCTAGTTTGTTATTAATGAATATATAATGAATATTTTACTCAGTGGGGCACAAAGACACATTTAATCTTGAAATATCATTAGGGTTGTGTTATTTTGTGGCGCATTTCACCTCAAAGATTACTGCATTCACTTCATCTTGAGTAGTAGGTCTAATCCATCAGTTAGTGCCATCTCATTATAGTTCCATCAGAGGCACCTAATGACTATGGATACATAATACAAGTTTGTGGGTGATTTCAAAATGTGGTTCAATGCACTTGGGAGGCATGAACAGCTCTCTTATATCTGAAGAAACTAGGAAGAAAGGGAGAAAAAGAGAAGCTAAAAAAAAGGGAAACAATTAGGAAGAATAACTCTGTGGCTGCTGGAAATGAGTATTTTAAAATGGCAATGTATCCTTCCATAATTAAATGTTTAGATAATCTTTTATAAATGAATGAGTATTTTCTGTCACAAGTATGAAACTACATAGCAATTATAATTATGTCTATTTAAATCTATCTCTATATCACCAATTTTATCTATAGATCCATGTTGGTGTATACTATATACACAAACACGTGGATATAAATGTGTGCATTCTCAGATTGTGCAAATACATAAGAATTTAATTTTTTCATACAGCCAGTCCTATGCTGGAGTTAATTTTCCATTGTAGCTGCACAAAAAGTATCCAGAAGAAGAGGAATTGACTGTTGAGTCAAGGAGAAGGCAGAATGTTATATACCAAAATAAGACAGACTGCTATGGTCAAAGTACTGCAGAAATGTCAATGTAGTTACAAATATCCTGCCACAGTCCAGTTTCTTACTTTCATTAGAGATTACAATTCTGTGAGAGTAAAATTTATCTCTGTAGTACAGAATTTGCTGGTTGGTCTAGGCTCAGTGTTAAACCAAAATAAAACAAGCAGAACTGCTTGGAAGGTGGTGATCATCTTTGTTTAGCACTCAGAAATGACCCCCACCATCCAGCCAGTTTACCTGGGGAGAGGGGGCTGGTTGGTTATTTATTCTTTCTAGTTGCAGTCTCCTAACAAACACCATCTAAGTATCTCCATCTAAATTTAGGAATTTATTATTGCACCTCTATCACAGTATAAATATGTCTGATTTCTACTACAAACTCCATCGTTTGAGACCAGAGCAAATTACCCAGAAAACCTCTGGAATCTCCATTTGTGGAAGTCTGCAACTTTGCTCAGCTAAGAAAGGGCACAGACATTCTGCTTTTAGGTTGGTAAAAGACCTGCTCTGAGCAGAAAAATGGTCTTGAGACACCCAGAGGGGTATCTTACAAACACAGTTCTATGATTCTATAAATATGTTTGACTTGTGCTACAAACACTCGAAGTACTGGGAAAAAAACACTCCAAACTTGTTAAAATATTATAATAATTTCAGCTGGGGAATTCTGGATGTTTTCAATTTCTTGTTAATTTATTCCTGAGCTCTGAAATGTTTGAAAACCCTGAAAATAAATGTCTGACTCACAGGAGATATTTTCTATGAAAAACTACCAAATTTATGAGTGATTTCTTTGAAACTAGGAATTTTAAACCAAAATGAAAGCAAAGTCTGTCATAATTTGGAATCAATGCCAGTACTATGCCAGATTGCACCATAAGTGAATAAACAGGGGATGACAGCAACAGAACAATATAATTAACTCAGTTTAGCATTTTCAGGGTTTTGCATCAGTAGCTCTAGCAGGAAACAGACAGCTCTGCTTTTTGGCCACATCAGTATGCAACCAGCACTGACGAGATCAGCCATAACCAGTGAGCTGAAAAAATAGTTTTCCATGCACACATCTGCTATTCTGAGGCAGAAGGTATTTGGCTCCATAACTACGGAGTTTGGTGAGCTCCTGGTAGCTTTCAGTAGAGAACAGCCCCCCTTCTCATCACCTTTGTTCTGCAGCATTAACCTGCAGCAATTGTTTAGAAAATGGATGTGAATATCTTAGTTTTGGGAAGAGCTAAAAGAACATCAATCCAAGGCTTTATTCAAGTCTTTGGATACGCAACACTTCTTCTCAGTAAGAATGTCCTGGAAACAGAGCTGGGGACATTTCCAAAGATTGCTTTTATATGATTCAAACCATGACTTTGTTACAAGCTCATGCACAGCCTAGAGCAGCAATGTTAATGTTTGAGGGTTTTTTAGCAAAGCCTGTTCTAAAAGAGGTGGGGAAAATAAATTTGTAAGTGGGATTTCAAACTGCTTTATTCCTTTAAGAGTTAGAAACTTTATTGTTTGGTAAACATATTAAAAAAGTATTAAAAAGTACATTGAGGTTACTGGGATGTTTCCCTAAGTAAAAAGTCAGATTGGGTGATGCAGGACACCTGAGAGTTTTATCTCTAAAAGCATTGATGTAACTGAGGATCCTCAGGACAGGATTTCAGATGCCTTAGCTGACAAGATGTGTAGTAATATTCATGTACTATTCCACAAGAAATTTAGCTTTGTCACTATGACTACTTACTGTTATAGAGAACTGGAAGAAGAAAGAATCCAATTTTTTATGCAAAAGTGGAAAAATGTGGTTTATTTTCATTAATTTGAAATAACTAGAGAATTCACCCAGCTTGCTGGAGCCTCTGTAGTCTACCAGGTTTATAATGCATTGTATCATAGCAAATTAGCTCATAACTCCCTCAAATCTCAGCTCAGTATTACTTTACTGACCACATTGGATTTGGTCCAAAATCCTTCCATTTGTGTTGATGTTGTTTTTGTTTTTTTTTTTTTAAGAAATGGAACTTTGTTGGCAGATATATTTGTCTCCCAGGGCCATGAGTTGCATGGGTGTAAGCGAGGGCAGAGCTTGGCTCTAAATGACTAAAATGCTTTGCTCCCCTGGCTGTGGGATGCCGAGGCAGTATATAAAAATAACACTGAGCATGAAAGCTTCATAAGTAGCAGAAAGAAGGGTCTGAGTGACCTGGCGTGCCCCCTGCTTCCCAGGGCCCCACAGAAAGGTTTCTGTGCCTTCAGCTAAGCTGAAGACCACAGACCAGCTCCAAGGTGTGGGTGTGTGGCTGGGGAGGTGCCGGGCTCAGAAACCACCAGCAGCTCCCTGGCTGACCAAAAGGCTGGGCTGACCCTGGAAAAGCGTGGAATGGACCCTGAGCATGGGTGCAGAGCTGCTGTGTCCATGCTCACTCCAGTTTTCCTGCAATGTGACAAGTAGATGAATCTTCTACATTTTGAATGAGTTATAGCTTCTATGGTATATTGTCACGGTAGCGATGAGATAACCTCCCTGGACAATTCAGTCTGTGCTCACTGCTTCATAGAGCATTTCTGTTTTCAATCATAATACCTATTGAATGTTTCAGAATCTGTGATTTTTAGGTAAACTGAAAATGGAAAAAAATACAAGTTAGGTTCAATATAGAAGAGAGGCAGTTTAATGAGAGAGAAAAGCTAACACTGCAGTTCTTAAAGCACAGGGGAAATTTAAGCATGGAGTACCAGAAATGGGATTTCAGTCTTTGTTCTTAATATGTGTTGCATCTAACAATTCCATTTGTTCCACTGTTCTTCAGTGCCAGAACTAAGCAAATAGTTTTCAATAAATAATTTAGCCTTTGAATTTAACCTTCATTCCTGCTCATGGAGTCACAATGTGCTGGTTGCAGCGGTTTCAAACTTATTTGCAACTCATGATCATGCAACTTTTAGGGGTGAAGGGAAGTTGGAGATACTTTTTATTGTGATGTGCCAGTGTTATATGACTCCCAGTTGATCACAAGGCACTGCTTATCTTCCCTGATCTGATGGTTGCAGTGGGACGGTGAGGAGGGAAAGTGAAGGCTGTCATTTTGAAATGAAACATGAATTTCTCCTTTTGAAAAGATTAACATCTTGATACTTTTTGAGTAGGAAGGTTGACATGGAGTTACTACAAGAAACAGACAAGACTATTTCTGACTGAGTAAGTAATTCTAAATCCTTGGTCTAGGGTTGCATCTAAAGAGGACACTCAAAAACAGGGCAGCCTAAGATGTCTTCCAGAATAAACTTCAATTTTTGCATTGCATTGTGAAATGGACTTTTATGTCAATGAGGAAAGTAAAGGATTCCCTGATGCTTCTATTACAAAACAGAGGCCAAAACCAGGTCACTTTAGGTTGTGTTTTTTATCAGTCTTCCATTCCTAGCTCTGGTAAAACATATGGCTATGATTTCAGCCTAAGAGATTCTAGGCTTTGTCTCAGAAAGGGCCATTTTTTGCTATAAAGAGTCACAAAAATTCAGCTAAGAAAATGCCACAAAAGTGTTTCTCATGCTGCAGCTCAAGGCATGCAGAATAAACTGGGAGGATTACTGCTGAGCTGCTTTTCCAACGAGAGAGAGGGAAGAGCAAGTTGTACATATCTGACATCATAAAATACTACTTTGGCAACAACTCACTGTTTATCTGCTTAACATCCATTTGTAAGGAAAAAAAGAGCACAAATATGAGAAACCAAATTATATTTTATCTGCTGTTCCTTTGGTTGGTAATTTTATGTTTCAAATAAATATGTAAGTTTTCAGAATTAAAAGAGGAAGCTTTGGCACTGCCCAAGTGTCAATCTTTCTCTGGGTGATTACGTTGGAAAAAATAAAGCCTCACAAGTCACCTTGCTGGAAGATTACAAAGTTTTGAAATATCTCAGTAGTGCAGAGAAATGTCATGTATCATCTTTTCCACTGGAGATGGGAATCGACAATATTTAGAATGGGTTTGGCAGAGTTCATTAGAGAAAAAAAAATTCTATATGCAAATGGGAAAAAGAACTAGAGTAAAATGGTAATAAATTGGTTTCAATCCGCAAAAGAAAGAGAGGAATAACACAGATTCTGATTGATCTCTCAATTTGTAAAAAACATGTAAATTTTTTTTTATAAGTAAGCACAAAGTGTTTAAGAATTCAGATAGGCTTCTTACAGACATCCATAAGCAATTTCCCTTTAGCCACAGTGACAGATAAGTATCACAATTTTCTGGACAGTGAGGATTGACATTGCAGAAAGGGGTCTAGATAATTTTTTATTTTTAGAAATCTGAACTCAGATGACAAAAATATTAAAAATTGCAATGTTTTTATAAAAGGAGAGGAAATACCTAGACATTAAAAAAAGATTGAATCCTTTTTTGAAGGTATGAAAATACCACTTAAATGAAAAAAATATTTTCCTATTTTTATATATTTATGTCCTTTACTATTTTCCTTTTGAAAAAAGATGAGATCTCTTTTATTACTTGCTATCTTAAGTTTTCTCTCTTCATTTATTCTCCTCTCTTCATTTATTCTCCATCCTTGACAACAACATGCAATTCATTTTCTAGCAAAATTGGACAATAGGAAAAAGTAGAATGAAAAACATCCTCACATTTTAAAGCAGAGATATTGGCATATACAGAATTAAATGCCGGGTGCTATGCATAATCCAAGGATAATCCTTTTGTGTACTACATGAACTTGTGAAATCATTATCCCAACAATTAACCAGCATGATTAATGAGACAGGGGAAAAAAAAGAATAGTTGCTGCTGCTATTCAGTTGCTGCAGAATCTAAATGTCCCCTGACTTCATCTATTTTACTGTACATCTTACTGAGGTGTCTTCAATCTTTTAGAAAGAGAGGCTGCCTTGAGTCTTGGCCCAGCTATTTTTGACTGTAGCAAACATTACATCGATGTTGTCACACTGTCTCAGCCACCAGTCTCTTTTTCTTTCCAATGAATGTGCCAGGGTTTTATTAAATAAATCAAAATAAAAAAATAAAATAAAATAAAAAGAGAGAGAAGGGAGGGAGGGTGAGCAAGGCACAAATCAAATGGAGCTGAGTGGGCTCTGTTTGCAGGCTGTGGCCTTGCTCCCACTGGGCCCACACAGCACGTGCCCTTTTATCTTAGTGCCTTTAAGCTATGGTGGTCTGTTCAACCTTCTGGGGCTACATATGTCTCTGCACCAGGATAATTGTTCTCAACAGCATGAGCTTAACTCTATCATCCCTCCTGCCTCTTGACTTACTGTAAATTAAACATTGGCTCATGAAAAAAAAAAAAAAAATGAAGCTGGGAAGTTTCAGCAGATCTTTAAGATTACCTTTTTAAAAAGATAACCTACTTTATGGGAATTATGGAACATTTTTCTGGTTTCCATGTGATGACATGGAAATAATTTTAAATATTCCCTTTGTGCTTTTTTTCCCCCTTTATTTTTTTTTTAAGCCTCTGAAGAAAAAAACAATCAGAAAAAATTAGATTAATGGGGAAAGAAGACTAGACATGGACAGACAATATATGCATGGAAAACATGCAAGAAGCCAAATTCCCATTCAGAGTTTGCCAAATTACCCACAGCTTCTCTTTCAAAGCCCTCCTAATAATGCACCATTGTATGCAAAGTCTGTAAGAATAGAGTTAATAACAGTGCATGAGTATCAATTACATATTATGGATGTAAATTTTACAAGCCCCCTCTCCTTAGTAGGAAAAGGGTGATCTTTGTACCATGCACAGTCGGGAATGCTCTGTCAGCACTGAGCAAATAATGAAAAATAGTAATAACAGTCAGAAAGCCTCCTCAGTTTAACTCACATTTTAACTGCATGGTTTAAACCTCATGCAATGTAAAGTTTTCAAGATGTTGTCGTCTTGATCTGTACTGAAAATGTTCTTTAACTCCTTAAAATCCCTTAAATGTCTTGTTCTTTTTACATATCTTTGTCTTTTCAAAAAATCAGAACATTTTAAACTTCCTTTGTCTTCATCCTAATGTCTTTCCCAGCACCTGTTTCAATTCAAAAGAAGATTTTTTAGCAGAGACTTATGCTTAGTCGAGTGACATTTTACCAGCACCTTTTATGTTACCATCCTTATTATCTCTCTGGAAATACCTGCATTGAATGATTGATTTTATTTTTGGAAAACACCAGAAGTTATCTTATTTTCAGAAGAACACAAAGAATGGAAATCATTCAGCCATAATTTTTATGTTCTTCACTGGAATCTGTCCAAACTGGGATTTAAGTCAAAGCAGATAGCATCATGTGAGGGTTTAGCTCTGTCAGCTGGGCAACTGCAATTTTCAGTGTATGCATTATTGTATTGCTGTGTGCAGTGGCAACAGTGCTCATACTGCTCAAGATTTTAGGTCTTCTTTGTAGAACAACCATGAACTGTCATAAAGATTGTGTGTTTTCTGTAATGCTGATAATTGCTTCCCTTAATCTACAACAAAAAATTACTTTGTCTGAAAGACCACAAGTTTACTTCTTCTTCAGATGATGTATTAAGATGCAGTTTTACTGCAGCATAGCAAGATTTTTTACTGAATTACTCTCCTTGGGTGCTAAACTGGGCTGCAGAGGCCCCATGTGGAATTTAGACAATGTAATAGTGGTGTGTCTGTAAACTCAGGACTGTCAGAAAGTCGTTGTGTCCTTTTCAGGCTTTTTACACCAGGGATTTGAGGTTAAGCTCCAAAGGGAGCTTCACCAAGAGATCTTGAAGGCTGTATGGGATTCTTGGCCAGGCTGCAATGTCCTCAAAGGCAATTCACAACTTGAAACTTTTTTATCCACCCAGGTTTTAAAAAGGGCTGTGTTGGTCTAAGCATCTTCCTTAAGCAGGTCTTAAACACTGTTGCACAAAACCTAAAATAGTTCTGCTCACAGAGTGAAAAGGTCTTCTGGAGATCAAGTTTCTAATTTTAAGTAGTTGTTACTGAGCCTCCCAGTGAAGTTATAATTTCTTTATTAGCAAATAAAGACTAAATGTTCATTGTTAACTTTTCCACACCCTTGATATGCTGGTATCTGTAAAGATAGTGTGTTTCATTAGCAAGTTTGTGGCAGAGGCAGTAAAAACTCCGGTTCACTGATTCACAGCTCTCATAATGCCATTTATTTCCTACAGAAGTCTGCTGTGGATGTCTATGGGAGCATGTGTTTACTAGATGTGTATACATACATTCTGAAATATGCATGTGACAGTACACCCACACTTCGTGCCAAATAAACTTTGCTGACCTGATATATCAGTAAAATGTCCAAGCCTGAAATGACTGCTGCACACCTCCAAGCTGAACAAGCTGTGGGCATGTTCCCAAAGCTGTCTAGACCTTCCTTTCCCAACACCTCAGCATCTGAAGCCCCACAATGACACATCTGAGGGTGACATGCATGACCCCCCCGGGGGACCTTCAAAAGAGGGTGGCAGGACATGCTCCCAAGGGATTTGAGGAGGAGCAGTGAAACCCTTCAGAAAGACCAGAAAAAGTACTGTCACATTCCTTTGGGCCTGCAATGGGAAGGTAAAACTGTACTTGGCCCTCCCTGTCGTCACAGTCACAGTTCAATGCTCGTGCTGTCTGTGCCTGGACACGCAGTCTGAGCTGGCAGATGCTCCTTGCTCCTCTCCGTCGCAACATCAGGGATCATGCAAGGATAACTGGAAGGCACACAATCTCTCACGTGTTAGCTGAAAGACCAGTCTTTGGCCCTGCCTTAACACTGTCTCATTCCTCAGCAGTGCAGATGAGCTCAGAGAATAGACAGCTGTAGGTTTCCTCTGCTGTAGTCCAATAAAATGTTCATGCCTAGCATGTAAAACAAGCCAGATTTAAGCTACATATTTTCTACAGATTATTTTCTGAGGAAACATCTGGCCTCTTATATTTGCACGTTGCTCTATGCGTGGAATTTGGCGATATCTCCTGCATGTAGCCTCTTTAGGTCCTCTCAGTTGGCTTTGTTTAAGTATCTGATTCATCGAAAATCTTTGTACAGTTTGGGCCTGGTGAAAAGCCAGTTTAAGTCAAAGCTAAAGCAAACCAGGCCTTTACACTGCTTCAGGATGGATTTATGCATGATGTTTTAGGCATTCACATTAAACAGCTCTAGCCCAAATCCTTGTAAATAATAATAGTTGTTTAGAGTATAAATGAAGTAGTAAAACTTACATTTTAAGAGCTACTTGGGATGTAGCCAAAGTACTAAATAAACAAACCTTACACATTTAACTGTTGACCACATTTAACTGTTGAGCTTACTGAGAGGTTAAAACAAAGGAAAACTTCCTCAGCAAAAAAAACCAAAAAAAATATGCTAGGCTAGACAGAGAAAAAGAGGCTGCAAAGTTGCAACAGGGTGGAATAAAGTAGAGACTCAGAAGATAGTTAAAATGCTACTCTTGTCTCTAGCGAGAAACCTGACTACACAGCGGTAAGAATGTCTTTTTATTTCCAGAGCTTACTAAGGCTGTGATAGATGTATATCTGGAATATATTTCTTCTTGTGTGAACAGACTACATATCACTATCATTAACAGTAACTCAGCATGTTTATCACAGTGCATTTCAAGGAGGCGAGGAAGCACACAGGTTACTGTTCTAATACTGCAATAAGTCATGGAACCATCAACCTACTCATTGTTTTTAGTGTAAATTTCATATTTCACAAGGCTTTTTTCTCCTTAGAAATAGTTTATGCAAAACATAACAGAAATATATTGGAATGCCATGCCTGAGTCTGGGTAGCATTTCTACAGATCAGCTCAAAGCAAAGAGTATTTCTTCACTGGAATGTGTTATGTTGACTGAATAATGTGTTAGTGCAGTCAAGAATACAGTATTTGTCATCCCTGACACTTTGAGAAGATATTTGCTCAAATAGAGTTCAGCCTAGTTCTGCAAAATATTTGTTGCTAGGCTCATATTCACTATTTGTGGGTAAGATTGGATGCCTCTATTATTTTTAAATTTGCTCCATCTAAGACACTCTTCAGGAGTCTTACTGTTTTCAGCATTCAGATTTCATATCAGTAAGATGCAATTACCTCCCCAAAGAAAAGCCCCTTTCGTCCTGATTGAGGCCATGTCACTGCAGCAGAAATGTTATTCAGCAGCCACTGGGCATCCTTGGTGGTGACATCTGTTTGGTTGTCTGCTGCGGGATTGAGGTATAATCAGTCATATAGGTGTTGAATAGTATTGGCTTCCTGACAGACCATCAGAACGGCCATAGAAGCAGTTTAAAACCAGCTTTTTTGTTTCTGCCACCCAGTGAAACAGTGTGACACTTGGAGATCAGTTTTACTTACAGTACTGCACAAATCAGGACAAGAAGTTACTTCCATGACAGAAAATAATGTGCTAACGGGGTGGGGGATGAGGGAGGGGGGAGGAAGGAAATTGCTTTGCCTATCAGTTTTTTCCTTTACTGATTTGTGAATGACCAGCTGGCTAACTCACCTATGGCATCAGAAACAAAGAGTTAAACCTTCCATTTTCTCTAGAATTCCTAAATTGATTACATATTATTGCCTTAAATTTATATGAAGGTAAGGAAGAGCTTACAGTTCTATTGTTATCAGTTAGTGAATAAAAGATGAAGATTAGCATGATTAAAGAGAAGTGAAACAGGGGTTCAGCAGTATTAACTCAAGAAAGTAATTCTCCTGGACACTACTGGGACTGTGTCCATGGCTGAGGACAGAATTATGCTCTAAGGAAAGCAAAAAGCAGACCCTGTCTAACCAGTCCCCTAGGGGGAAGGGGAGTGATTACAGGGCATGCTGATTTCTCTTATTTTATGGGCACAGGCAGCCAACTGGAAAACATGTGAGGAAACCAATGCAACTGGCATCAAATGCAATGCAACTGAGTCCAGACTAGCAGGTGAAGATTATGGGCTATTGTTTCAGAGCTGAGAGTGAAAGCAGGGACATAGCTACTGAGGTTTTGTGTCTCAGCATGAGATCCACTGTAAAAAAACATTTGATATACTTAATTTTCACTGAGGGAAGATCATATGGATAAAAGAAATTAAGTAGATGCTTGTTGGGCATAGTCTTGGCAGGAAAACAAGCAAGAGAAATTTGGGGGATTCATCTCACGTAACTGTAGGCACTACTCTGCAGATGGCTATATTAGAGCAAGTCACCCAGGACTCCCTTTAAAGTCAGGAGAAATAAATAGTTGCTTTTAGAGTGTAATCCATCTTAACCTCAAGTAGAGAGCTAAAATATCTGTGATTGTGCCCAGAGGTGTCTGTTTCTCTGCTTTAACCACGCAGTTGTTCAGATGAGACTGTGCACCCCGTAGATGGAGACATGGATCATTCCGTGAGGTTCCAGAGGGACAGCAGGAACAAGAGACTGACAGGACACTGCATGCAGAAGGGAGGTGCTCCCCCATTCAGCTCTCCAAAAGTAGATGTGGAGGAAATCTGCAACTAGCTCAGCATTTCTCCAGAAACTTTAATTTTCATCTTTGCTATCATTTGCTCAGTAACTTTACCTCTGCTAGCTGTATATGGAGGAAAAGAAAACAACATAAAAACATATCATTCTTTCTTGATTGTTATGTAATTTTTAAAAAAATTAAAATAAACACACAGCTTCTAAGTATAACAGCATTTGAGTACACATTTTCCAAAATTAACACCTTTTATTTACACCTAGACCACATATGCAACAGTCTTGGCTGTTATAAAAGAGGCTGGATCCAGGCCACAACACAGAGATAAGTGCTTTTGTGCTCAGTTCCAATGCTTCCACTGCAAGCTTTGCCTAATGAGTTTTCCAGACTTACTGCAGGCACCACACTCAGATGTGTTGATGTCCAGACTGTGTAGCTGCTGGGCTTGAAAAAGTGCAATAAGATTTTAAGCAGGGAAATTCAACCTACATCAGATAGATAGCAGGACATATTTATTGCACAAATACTCTTAGGATGCATTAGGGTCTCCATTAAGACCAGTATATTGAAAAGACTAAAGAAATGGCAGAGGAACTGTTACTTACTTGATGTTATGAACAGCATAGGCAGTACCATAAACTTCCAGAAACAGAAACATAAATCATAAGAAAGTTATTGTTCTTTTGGTGCAGGAAGCAAAGAAAATGTTTTTCTCACACTATTTCTGAAGGTATTTCTGGCTATGCAACTATATGTCAGACAAAACCAAGGCATTACAAGGTCCTTGAAGTAAAACTACCTGATGATACCATTAAGGAAGATGCTACATTTCTTTGCTGACTTTTTCTTTAGCACTGGAGTTTAGATTTAGCTTCTGTATATTATCAGAACATTTTGAGTTATACAGTTCATGCATCTTCTGTGATTGATGCAAAGCTTCTGTGAGTCATAAAAATACTGGTGAAGCTGACATGACAAGAAAGAAAACTCTTACACAGTACTTTCAGAAAGTTGCACTGTGACTGTTACTTTCCTTTCAGTGTTTGTTTAAAAAAAATAAAGGAAGCTGTGATTCTTTGAGCCTTGTTTAACTAGATATTTTGCAAGAACTTAAGAGCCAAAAGGACCTTTCTCTGCTCTGTCCCTGTTCTGCTAGAGGCAGATATAAGACATAAGATATAATATAAAACAGTTTCAGCCTGAAACAGTGCTAAAGAACCAGATATTTACTTTTTCTGACTTAAAGGGAGCAATATTTTAATATACATTCTTTTCAGCAAGAGAAAGAAAATGCATAATTATGCTTTTTTATTGTGCACACACCAGAAAGGAAAATATCACCCACTGAATATTCCAATCTTCAAAGGTATACTAAAAACTATGATCTCTAGCTTTGCTTCCTGCTTCCCAGCAGTCAGCTGAGGCCTTGGAGCTCACACTCACACTGCTACATTTAGCAACCAGTCTAGTCCCTCACCAATTTATATTTTCAGATTTTAGAACTTCCTGTGGCCATGAGTTTTACAATTTACGTGTTATTTAAAAAGTAATTCCTTTTGTTAGGTTTAAGTCTACTGCCTAATAACATTTTGTATGACCTGTTGTCAATGTGTTGCCTCTGCAACTTCTGCCTGGCAAAACCTGATTTTATAGATCTCTATTATATTTTCCCTTACTCATTGCTTGAAGAGTCATACTTTATTTAGTCTCTCTTCCCTTAAAAAGCTATTCAATAATCTGATTTTTATTGCCCTTTTCTGTACTTTTCCATCTCTACTCTATAATTTTTGTAATAGTGGGACCAAAAATGCACATAGAATCCAAGAAATGAGTGTGCCATTGATTTCTACAGTGACATAGTAATTTCTGTTCTGCTTCACTCTTTATTCTTATTCTGACAATTCCAATGATGCTTTTTGCTCCTGTAACTATCAGTAGGCACTGAGCTGACATTTTCCAAGAGCATTCACAAGGAGTCTAAAATCTCTTTCCTGAGGCTTATTGGGTAATTTAGAAGCTCTTGAAGTATACATCCAGTTAAAATTGTTTTTCTCACATGCACTGAATTTAGCAGCACTGAATCTAATCTAATGTTTAACCACTTGGATGGTTGATATTGTGAGATGTAGCTGTAACTTCTCACAATCCACTTAGGACTGACTTTGCCATCTCGGTATCCACCTCACTTTTTACTGCCATCTGTAAAACCTATCAATCTCTGTCTAATTTTCCAGTGCAGTTAATTTTTTTATTAGCACAGCTTATCTGAAGTCCTGGCATAAATTGCTTCAGGGATTGCTCTAATGTACCTTGTTTTATATTGTAACTTCTTAATAATTGTGTATGCTCAGTCTTCTGAGACAATAAGACCTGTTTGAACATTTTTTTGTTCTGTAATTTTTCTTTCCATTTAATTTTTTTTGTTTCCCTCTCTTTTATTTTGAATCTTGAGCTTCTATTTTATGAGATAGTACAATGAAATATAAAATAATAATACGGGTCTAAAATCCATTAATTTGTGAAATCGATTCAGCATTTAATAAAGAGAAAAGTGAATTAAATAACGATAGACTACCTGTCAGAAAGGTGACAGCAGAACATATTCCATATACTAATTCTTGTACCAAAGTTTTAGACATGAAAATAGGCTGCAGCCTATCTCCTAGGCACAATCTCCACTCACAGACAAAAAATTTCTCAGAAGCTGTGCAACTATAGAACTTGAATTTCCTTCATTCTTCACAAGAACAAGCAGCTGCTTGAATTATGACTTTGGATTTAAAATAAGAAATATATACAAATTATCTAGCAATATGATATTTCAATTCAAAAACTTTCCTGATGCACTAGGACTTATCTGAAACCTGCTTTTCATAATAAATCCAAATTTGCAGGAGCTTTTCAAAACTGAAATGTTCTTTGTTTGGTGTTCTTGCTGCTGTTCTCTCCTTGTCAGCTCTAGAGAAATTTTGAAAACTTCTTCCTTGATTCTGATGTAGATTATAGAGTGGGAGGTTTTGGTACTACAAAAACAAAGTCGTTGCTTGCCTACACTATAATGAAAGCTACTGCATGACTGTCATAAGTGATGATGGCATTATCTAAAGCATTTGGGTTTATATTTGATTTTAGTGACTGTGCTGATTATAAAATAAAGGGTTCAGTTCTAATGATACGTATTCATTCACTGGGGAAAAAGTCTTTATTCACTGCCACTGTTCCTTTCTTCACTGATTTTCTGGATCAAATAGCTATGAAATGTTGGGCCTGTTACTCTTCTGGCTGGGCAAATTATTAATAACTCCAGGGCAATCTATGAAACCAATATAATCCTAATTTATCTCAATGTCTCTTCATGCACATTCCCCTTCCCATTTTTTTTTTACTTGCTTTTTCAATTTTACTCTTCACTACAGTTTGAGTTGGGGCAATTTTGTACATCTATAACTAACAAAACAACATTATCTCAAGAATTTAAAGGGAAAAAAATATGTAACACTACATCAAGGAAAAAGAGCAGTATTATATGGGAGTAAAACAGATTTGTGTTTCATTCTGCTTCAAATGGCCTTCCTCTATGGAAGGCAAGTGGCATCATCCCATTGGGACTGAGGCTTTACATAGCATAGATTGTATCTCATCTTCCCTGTTCTGTAGAGACTGTAGTGATTATTTTTTTCAACATTGATGATGAAGTTCTCAGAAAGTGTTTTCAAATATTTCTGCACTGGGAATATTGTGTTTTCAAAAATGGAGAGCTTTCTCTCCCCTCTTAATTTGTGACTGCATGTGGTCCTAATGTGTTCATCTCTTTCACCATCTCTTTTCGCATGTTTCCACACTTAGTGCTTTTCTTGCAGCTCCAGTTCCTGTGTTCTGTGTTGTGTGTCTTCAGGAAGATATCATCTTTGTGTAAATGAAAAACGAACAAAATTTTTTGTCTGTCATACCTACAAAGAAGAGATGGAAACATAATTCAGGTGCATATTAAAATATTAAAACTCACTACTGTTTTTGAAAGTCAGCAGGTTTTGGAAATACAATTATAAAGCAAATTTCATAATTTAATGAAGAGCATGAAGATACTGAAATAGGTCCTTGGATCTGATTACAAATGTACAGCTGTACTGTCAACCATCAAGAACATTCCAGTGTTTTTCTTCCTTCCTTGAAGGGACTCTAATGCCAAACCTACTGGTTTCTAAGCAAGGATGAGTACAGGAGAATTCTGAATGGATTCTTTTAATCCATAATTTTATTACAAGATCCTAGATGTTAAGCTTCCTAATGGAGCTCTCACACTACTGTATGAGGTACATTTTAATTTTTTTATTTATCCATCCACTCTAGAGTAGAAAAACTTGAAGATAAGAAATACAGAGGGCATTTT
Source organism: Pseudopodoces humilis (assembly GCF_049639895.1). Taxonomy (NCBI): domain Eukaryota; kingdom Metazoa; phylum Chordata; class Aves; order Passeriformes; family Paridae; genus Pseudopodoces; species Pseudopodoces humilis. Next base: position 14,483,156 of record NC_142205.1, on the reverse strand, counting down.
TCATCAGACCAAAAGGGTTGAAATATTTAATACTGTCACTTCTCTGTCTGTTGAAGTTTGTGGCACTTTGGAGTCTTTTATAGGGTGCTTTTATTTTATTTTGTAGTGTGATAGCTTCCCAAAATGTCCTTCCAGTTTTCCATCTAAGAAATGTGTGGGATGAGTAGATTTTGTAGCTGCTAAAGCTATTTATTGTTTTCCTGAATGTGGATTATATTTTGCTGCCTATCAGAAGGCAGTCATAGAAAGAGATAATATCCTTATATTTATGAATGTAAAGTTTTCTTTTAATGGTGAAATCAATACTTGTCCCTACAAGTTTGGTTTACTTCTAAAATGAAACAATAAGCAGGCTCACCAGACAGCTCTTCAGATTCCATAAATGAAAAATATCTGCTTATTAGTTCTTTTTTTATCTATCTTTTTGAATCTTGTTCTTGAGCCAGTTACAGAGTGTTTGAGGGAGGTTATTCAGTAAGCCTCTAGTTTTGTCATATTCTCCTTGGTTGTGCAATTCACTTAAAGACCTATTCCATATTTCACTGAAGGTTATACACATAGATGTGGTTATGGATATGCACATCTGTGTGAGTATTTATGGAATTGTCAGCCTGCAGAGAATTGCCTGTGACGTACACAGATTTATTTATCTGGTTGTTTGGAGCACAGTTTCAAAATAATTGCCAGGTGAGATTGAGATTTTATTGCTGGTCCTCTCTATTTCACAGCTTTGCTGAAGTGCTTTAATTATCAGCTATTAGAGGTGATAATTCATGCACCAAATCTGAAGGGAGCTTTAAAAAAAAAACAAACTAAAAACAAAACCCTCAGTACTCCTTCAATGCTAAGGAGAAGAGTTCTGTATGCTATTTATACCCCTTAAACTTGCTTTTGCCATAGCAAATAAGCCATAGTGTAGTGCTGTCTCTTTTTTATTTTATTTTATTTTATTTTGGTCATTTTGTCCTTCAAGTTGTGCTCATTGGCTGTGGTTTTGTCAAGGGGCTGGGGGCTGGTGGGCTGTGTGACACCACAAATGGTGCTGCAGTGGAGACACAGGCTGGCTGCTGCTGTCTCACACTGCCCCCAGGGCAGAGCTCGCTGCTGCCAGGGCCTGGCAAAATACCAGCTGTGCCCTACTGAGGCCATATTCAGGGGATTCTTCCTGATGCTCAGGACTGATGAATACATACAGAGTGTTGACCCTAAAACTCTCCTTCAAAGATAAAGTACTTGAGCAAGGTGTTGAGCTGTTGTGAAGCTGTTGGATATGGGGATAAAATGGGGGAAATGACACCCCCATGGGAAGACTGTCATGAGGAAAGAGCAGAAATATATCTGTACTTTGAACTATTCTGAGATCATGGTATCAATATATGTGCATCCTCCGTGGAACCACGTTAGTCTGATGTTTATGAAGTTAAAAATAATGCCAAAATCTTACAGGCACCATCTGTGTCTGGTGTGTGAGGTATTGATAACATCTAGTACACTCATACATGTCAATAACAATCTTTTTTATTTTTTTCTGTTTTATTTTTTTTTTTCCCAAACAAAGCTGAATGTCTTTGAATCCAAGGTTCCTCAAACCCAGGTGGCTCAGGCATCTTGGTTTTCTTTTGTTTGTTTTATAAAGCTGCATGTACTCTGAAGATAAAATCTCTACTTTCGTCGCTTGTCGCTATCTTGTATTCTTTCTCAGCTTTTCTCTATTTACAAAGCAAATAGAAAATCTGTTTTGAGGTGTAATGAGCAGGGTGAAGGTCTTTGTAGATTGCAATTACTTCAATTAAATTGCTTTCTGTTTTAAAATAATAACGATTTGCAATAGCAAGTGTCTTACCTGGAGAAAAGTTGGTATTTTTTCTCTGTCGTAAGCATTTTGATATGAGCTTATATAAGCATATGAAGTAGTAAAATTATCACTATGGTTAATATCCTAAAATTCTTAATTATTTTTAAATGAAATGTCTTCCATTCTAAGCTTCCATTAGGAAAAAATAAATCTCAGACATCGTTCCCTTTTTTTTGCTGAAGTTTCAAGTATCAAAAATACACACTTAATTAAGAAGAGAGAAAGAACACTGAAACAGGACCAAGACGTAGAAAATAAGAAGTAGTTTATACTTAAAGAAAAAAATATTTTAATTGGTAAAAATAAGATAAAAACTAACATAGAAGGAATAGAATAAAAAAGATACATGAAAAGGAACATAAACTAAATTTATTATTTATGTTAGAAAGGAAAGAAATTAATGTAAGAAAGCCAGGGAAGTCACATGACTTCAGTTTTAAATTTATTGGTATTATATGTCAAGAAGTTTTTTTTAAATTATACATATTTAAAACTTTCTATTTCCTCCTGGTTTTCTTTGGTTTTTCCATCCTAAAAGGAAATTACATCTCCCCAGTCAATATTTTCTTTTAATATATTTCAAACTATGTTTTAAAATAATATTTCTATTTCTCAGTTTATGCAATCACAGTCAGTGGAATTGTGTGTTGCCATTTATTTGTTCTTCTGACTAGCGTTTGAGAGAAAGAGGCTGCACTGAATGCCCTAATGCTGCTTCAGTGACACCAAGGACTCCACCATCCTCAAGTGGCAATTGAGGGAACAATTGACAGACCAGAAGAAACACCACAACTGACACATTTCTTCAGTGTTATTGAAGACAATGAGGCCAGTTATGCCCTTGACATTAAACATTATGTGTTCTGAATTTTGTTCATATGGATTTGGCTAAAAACCTTTTCCACATTGGATGATTGTACTCTGAAAGTGTTGTAAAGGGTTAGGGAAAAGGGAAGCAGAGGAAAAGTAGAGAATTTTTTGGGGCTCTTCTATGGATAAAAATACATTTTTATTGACTCATTTTGCCTCAGATGAGTATGTTGCGAGGATTTTTAGTTTAGCTTCTTATTGCAGCAGATGGGGATCCCAGCTGCTTGTTTCTTTCCATCCTGACAATCTGGTTATATCAGTTTTTCTAGCAGCTTGCACGTCGAAGGCTTAATCACAAAGAAAGAAGCTAGAAATATCCTTTCTTTAGAAAACAGAACTGAAGCTAGAAATCAATTTCCACCTTTTCTTCTGACTTGGGTCACTGGTAGTGGTGATACCCACTAAGGGCATAGGCTATTTCTGTTAATAAAAGGGTGACCGGAGTATGCCATGGGCAACTTGCTTCTCATTAAGCAGCCTATAGCCCTCTTCTCCTACAAAATATAGGTGACCATCAGTCCAAAAGATTTCTCATCAGACAAGGCAGGCTTTACATCTCTAACTTGAAATCTGAAAATTCGCTCAGCTTTAGAAAATTTGGGGATTTTTTTTAATACCAAGTTAAGGTGATTGGACAATGTGAACTGTATGGCTCAGCCTCTTAACCCAAAAGCCGTGATGACAATTAATTAGAGGGAGACTGGATATTAAATTGCAGCACTGATGGCTGTGACTCCCTAACCAGTTGTCTTGAGAAACTTTACTTTTGGGATTCTTCCTAACCTAATGAGGCAGAGTCTAGATGGTATTGAATCAGAGAGACAACATGAATTTTTGAAAGATTTTGAAGAGTGAAAGAAGAAAGGGACAATGAAAAATTTTGAAAAGCTAGATAGTCACATTTAGAGTTTCTTCTCCATCTGGTAAAATAGACATATAAGAAGAAAAAATACCCAAACAACTGCAAGACCCTATTTTCATGAAGTTTTGTGGAATAGAATTTCAAAGCATTATAGGTAAGGTCTTGAACCCTTTTTCAGCTACACATTTAAAATGTAGAGAATAGTCTAAGGAGTGAAATCTAAAAGGTTTTTTTAATGAAATGTTTTCCATAGAACCTTTACAGAAATGGGAGGAAACAATGCATTAACTACAGTAAGAGGAAAGATTTGCAATTAAGTCATTTATCTAATGATACAAAAAAATGTCTGTCTCTCTCGTCCATTACATTCTCTTTTCATACTAAGCAACACATTCAAACATTTTACAGCAGGTAATGAAATTAAAAAAAAAAAAATCCCATTTTTGAAACATTCAGCTAGCATAAAGCATTTGAAGTCTTCTTTTTGAAAGTTTAGTTGATTCACTGTCATAAGTTAAATTGAAAAAATTTGTTTCTTTTACATGGCAAATTCTGTATAGTGCTGTGTCTTCTGAAAAGATCAGGTGATAGCTATCTTAGAATGGGCACACAAAGCTAGTGGAGATTTTGACCCTTATACCTCTGTGCTGCTGCTGCAGTGTGTGCAGTTCCCCAGTGCTGAGCACTGGCTGAAACTGCAGGCAGAAAGGAACAGTCTTCTCTCCAGAAAGTGTTTGAACAGTGTTGAGCGTGGGGCCACATATTAAACAGCTCTCCATCTCCAAAACACTCTGCTTCATCTTCTCTGAGAGGTATATTGGGCTTTAACTGGATGAATGTTACTGCTACGAGTGCAGAGCAAGTGCTAATTCCTGAGGGGGCTGTTGGTAGCCTCTTTAGAGCTGTAGTAAATAATGACTAAGTCCATGAATTACACAGAGTTAATGCACTGAGGCTTGTGTTCTCCATATGCCTTGTCTTGCATTGTAGCTGGCCTGCTATTTACTGTATACTCTGTAGTTTCAAACAATGTTTAGGCAATCTTTGACCATGAAGACTCTCACAAGTGCTCTGCTCTGTTTGATGAACGCCAAAGTGTGGACTGTTGCCTGAAATTTGACTGAACTACTCAACATCCTTTACTTTTTCAGCCTGGGAAAAAAATCCCATGGGAGCTGCTTTGCAGCAGAGCCAAGGTTGATTTTCTTGTGCTATTTCACCACTTCCAGTTCTAACCTGAGGTGGAAAACATGTTGGTGCATGAAAATTTGAAGATTATTTCCAAACACTTTCTCACTAGCAAAAAGGTGCAGTCTGAGCTCAGATTAGATTCCAACTGCTCTGCTTATTTGTCTTGGTGAAAGATTTGTTCCTTCTTCTAGTACGATAAATCCCATCAGAGGAAAACAGTCTCCAAAAGCAGAGTGTACCTCCCTGTGGAGTGGGAATCACCTTACCTAACTTTATCAGTTATCTTCTCCAGGTTGTCTATGATCCATCTGCAGGCAAAGGAGAGAGGGGAGGATTTCTAGAAGCTGATTCATCCCATCCTGACTGTTTAATGCAGGTGAGTAAATTGCTGTCTGGATGTGCCTGTCACTTGCTTTTTCTCCCTGCACAAGCTCTAGAGGTAAAAATAATCAGTTTAGACTAGACAATTTTTAAATAAATGAAGTGTGAGGACTCCTATCCTCAGGTGTGTGTCTGTTTGAGAGAAAAAGCTAGGTGGTGGGAGAGATAAAAGATGGGCACCATTTAAACACAGTGTGGGAGTTATCTTACAGTCTTCCTGTATGTGTTTGCTTATCTACTGCCTGTGTGTGGTTTTGTTTGTGTGATTTTCTTTTGCTCCAGGGTAACCACAAAAAGGGGTTGCAAAGCAAATGATGTTTCCTATCAGCAACAGGTAACACTGCCAGCCATTGGATCCTGCTGAATATCCACCCAGAGGATCACCAACATCTTGGAAATCTCATGAGCAATACTTCAAAGCACAGTCTGGCATCACGTTGCATGGCGCCTTAAGGGTTCAAATGGTTTGGAAGTGAAATAGCTTCCATGCTTTATGTGATTTGCATGTGAAATTGATTTTATTGGATTTATTAGATCAGGAGGTACAAGTGTTTCCCCAAGGAGTAGAAATAAACATGTTACTAGAAACTGAGTAGATATGATAAACCATAAATCTGGGAAACAGTGGCTGAATGTTAACAAATTTTACATAACTGCAACTATTTAATAAGGTTTTGATTTCTTGTATCAGTTCATGTTAGAGAAAGACACAACACAAAGGAAAGGACAAACTGAATGAAATTCTGGTGGATGCCAAACCCCATCATTTTCAGAAGTAGATTCCTGGCTTTGAAATCTATTAATATTTTGTACTTGAAACCTAAAGACATTGCTTCCTCTGTCTGATTAATAATTTTCTTTGAAAAGTTAACATTTATTATTTAACACTGATCCCTATTTAAAACCCCATTTTTCTCCTTCAGTTATGATAGTGGAAAGCTCAAACCTATTACAGTGAAGCCTGTAGTCCTCAGCAGCTTTAATTGCTCGGTTGTGGCCCGTGCCCCCCTTACAGTGCAGAGTCTCTGTACAGACAAAAGGAAGCAGTACCAGCTGCTGATGCACCTGCCAGGCCATGGGTGGGGATGTCACACCCCTCCAAGTGAACTAGGTGTGATGCCTCGTGTGATCATGTTAGTAGCTTAAATGTCCTGAAAATTAAACATTTTTTCCCCTTCTTACTTTATAGAGCAAATGGAAGTTCAAATGCCTGCTTGTTGTGGGCTCTCATAATGTCTGCATGGATTTGTCTTTCTTTAAAGCCCATCAGCTCTCCTTGAGCTGCAAGGAGAGGCCAGCCTCAGAGGTCTCCTTTAAGCAGATCTGTCTTTTAATGGCAGAAAAATAGCTAGAGTGTCATTCATATAAAAAGGAATTAATCTCACCTAAATTTAGTTGGTAAAAATTAGGTTTCTGGTCCCAGCCTGTCAATCTTTATGGTCAATGGAGAAGGACATGCTCTTCCAGAGGCTGATTTAGTAAGACAAGTCCTGTTCTTATTTTCTTGTCAAAAATTTTTTTTGAGATAGGAGTAATTTTTTTTAATCATAACTGTCTACCAGTTCTACATGCAGGATGATAAACTGATGATAACCACTATGAAACAAATTAATCAGCCCAGTGTTTTTTCTTATATATGAGTTTGTTTTAAGTAGGAGCCAAAGTTGCCAAAGTTTCAGTGCTACACAAGTCTTCGTAAGATATGTAGAAATAAAACACAGATAATTAGAATCTAAATTATCTTATTGTTTAATACTTAAGATTAAATATTTTCTTATGCTTAGATTCCCAGTTTAGGGAGGAAATTACTATTATCTGCAAGGTCCAAAATCAAGGATAATGCAGCAAACAAAGTAAAAATTCTACAATAAAAGGTTGACACAGTAATCTAATTGAAAGAATTTTGGTTTGGAAAAGTATCATAATTTGCATATTTTTTTCTGTTCACATAAACGTACAAAACGTCAAGAAAATATTCTTAATAACCAGGATGGAGAGTTCTCACATAAGAATCGGTATTACCCCCTGTGGCTGTTACAGTCTTTAACTGGTGTATGCAATTTCAGTTGCTTGGTAACAACAACTTAGAATTTCCACATTTCTATGTATTTAAAATCTCAACCTAAAAATCATTGTTCTCTTTAGAAAAACATCCAAAGCAAAAAAAAATACAAGTAAAATTGTTGAGCATAGAAATTTCACAAGTTTTTAGCATTTTGCTCTAATTTCCTGAAGCAAAATTAAGAAATGTTACTCCATGATTTTCATTAAGTTTTTTTTGTGTATGGAATTCCCAAATAGAAAGCAAAATTCATAACAGGAAAATGGGGGCCTTGCCCCTAGTCACAATTCTACATTTGATTGTTTCACTGATTCTGGTGAATTTGCTTGCCTTGGAGAGTCTTGACCTTCACACAACAAGCTGAAAAGAACTCCTTCCTCATATCAGCTGAATGTAATTGTGGTTGCTCAGGTCTTGGGCCATGCCAGGTCATAGGTACCATGCTGTAAATCACTAACTGTGGTCCACATATACCTGGAGTTATTTCTTACTAATTTTTGCTTTGAACTAGAAGCATTCACAGTTTTTTTACTTTGTTATTCTCCTTTAAAATATTCCTTCTAATTTTCCCTTTCTGTGCCATGCAACATTTTTGAACAGTAGACTGCTTGTCTGCTGGAAAAGCTTGTGAGGAACAGGGTCCATGGTACCTCTTTTTCACACTAAAGCTGTGTGTTCTTGCTCATCTTAAACCTCATTTCTAAGCTTTTGAGGGTCTTTGCCATATCCATCACAAAATATTCTGCTTCCTGAACAGAATTTTGAGACACCATGGATGTGAATAATAAATGTCTTTTTCTTTACAGAAAGTCACTAATTTTATGGTGGTCTTTGCTCACCTTCAGATCCAGCATTGCCTCACCCATCAAACTCTTATCTACCCTCATATTTAAAAGCAAAACCCACAGAAAACTAATCATCAGCAAAACCCTCTGTGAGAAACAGAATGACATGAGCCTCACAGAGCCACTGGAAAACAAGCCCGTTGCTTTTGCTGAGTTCCATCTATACTTAGCATTTTTTGCCATGACTAATCCATTCTTTCACTCTAAATTTGCCATGGCAAAACAACATGCCTGGATCTTTAAACTGAGCTCCAAACACAGCTAAACCCTTCACATGTGCTATCAGGGAGCTGCTTGCTTTCAGCACCAGAAAGGTCATGCCAGAATGGTCAGAGTACAGAACAGCCTGGGATAGAAGGAAGTGACATATTGTTATGCAGAAATCACCCTTTTCACTTGTGTATGAAATTGCAATGTCTATATGCATCACTCTCTAAAATAAGACCAAACCATATGGAGAGATTTTAACCTCCTTCCCATAGCAGAATTGCATTACACCATTGTAGTTCTCATCCTCTTTTAACTCTTGCAGTTACTGCAGTTATGTGCACAAACCTTTTGAAGTGTTTCTTCTCCCTGTTGCTTAGCTGGGTTTCCAGTCTCATGCGCAATTCTATGTAAATAATATCACCTCAAACTCCTTGAACTTGAACCAGCAAACAACTGAAGGAAGATAATGGTTAACCTCTTACACACCCATGACAGAAAATCAGAAGGAAATAAATAAATATGGTTACTTGGCCTTCCATCTGTTCTATTTTTCCAGAAAAATGCAAACAATGATCCTGGATACTGTTGTGGTTTCTTGATTTGACATATGTTCCCAGTTTTTGTGAGAAAAGGCAAAGTAGAAATGAAGTTCATTAGACTGTCTCCTTTGAACAGTCCATTTCTGCTTAGATTGTGGAGAAAAGAAGCTCTACTCCTAATGTGTAGCAGAATACCCAAGCCAGATTTTTACAATGTGCAGAAGTTTAGACTTTCTTTATGACCTTTCTCTTGATTAAGCTTCTGTGATGATAATGAGAGAATAAATCACCTCTGTTAATTATGAAGTACGAGCTCAACTGCTTAGCTTGTACAGCAAAACAGAACAAGAGCACAGCCTAAGGTTTCCTGTGCCTAAGAGGTACTGTCATCTTCCACCAGGACTGCATGTTTTGGCAACAAACACTTGTGGGATGTGCTGTCCTTCTCCATGAGGAGCCCACCTTTCCCAACTTGCTGCTGGGGGCTGCACTCACATCTTGTGATAGCTTGAAAAATGTGCAGCACCTTTAAAATGTGCTGTCACAGATGGTTCATTGGACAAGTCTCCTGCCCTGGCTCACAAGCAGAGGAGAAATTTATGTTTCCTACATTTTTCCTATAGTTGCTCAGCAGAGGTTAGGACAGAGCCCCAGGCATGTTCTAAAGCTTCACAAATGTTTTCCACATCTACAGAAATAGGGCCAAGTCTGAGTCCCTTAGCAGCCTATGGTGAAACTCACTTTGAGTATTGGGACAGATACTTGGCCTATGTTCCTTAATTTGTGTTATTTTATCTGGTAGTCTCTTGTGCTTGAGGAATAAGCCATTAAGACTGGATTTATATCTCCCCTAAAAAAGAATAAGTAACTCAGAATATAGAGGAAAAGGAGGAAAAGAGAAACAAAGCTCCAAAACACTATATCATGGTACGGACAGCCTAGAGAGGAGACAAATTGGGTAGCTGTGTTGTACTCCCAGTCCTGGAGGACCTAGTGAGGGATCAGGCTTGGCAAGGATGCTCTGCATTGCTGCGAGGCAGGGTGGAGCATTCTGCACCGGGTCACACGGTGAGCAGAGCAAATCTGTAAACTTCTTCCTTCTTCAGAACATACCAAACCAGTGAAAGCATGCATAGCCTTAAGCTCAACTGTCCATAGCAGTGAAATACTTTCTGTGATAGCTTGCTCTGCTTCCTTTATTTTTATTTCCTTTCCTGATGGTAAGTTTCAACTTAACAAAAAATTATTACCTTTATTTAGGTTGCATAATATGCAATTTTATCAATCCCCCTTTTCAAGAGTGTAGGAGAATTGATAAGGTCTAACTTTACTGGCCTGCTGCTGTAAGTTATTGAAACTGGGGTCATTCTTGTGCACCAGAACAGCAAAGCTGAGAATGTGCTGCAGGACAGACAGCTGGTGACTCAGGAGGAGGGACTTTGAGGCTGCCAGTATCCCTCTCCCTATTGCCTGTCCTGAAAACTATAGTGTGGTTGGTTTATTTTCCATAGAGGACCCTACATTCCTTGGCATCTTGATTAAAGTACTGCAAACTGGGCTAAGGGGTGTGTATGTGTGGGGTTGTGGTTTAGCATTTGTCTTTTGCTTGCATAGATTTATCTTCTGTTTGGAGCTGCATGAGCTCACTCAGCAAATCCTATTCTGAGAGGTGGTTGCCAGGAATAGAGTAGAGAAGGTCTGTTACTCCTAGAATTTGTTACCTTCATTTGCCCAAGTTAGTCCTACCATCCAAGTCAATGATGATGTGAAGGGAACTAGGAAAATAATTTCTAGGGTTTTTAGAATGTGATCAAGCTATCATAAGCCTCAAGATGACTGGTTCCTCCAAAAGCATCATATTTTGGGCTTGACTTATGGCTCTGTCCTGGCTCATGGAGGTAAGTCTGCCCAATGCATAAGGGCTCCTCAGGGCAGAAGTTATCTACAGGCACCTGGGAAGTTGTCCAAGGGTGCCAGTTGTGTGACTATGGACCCACGGAGCACTGCCCCACCCTAAACTGCAACTCCTCTGTCTTCACTAAGTTTCTATCAACATTACTGTCTAGACCATCCAAGTACTTCAGTTAGATCTGTGTGGGTTGAAAAGTGTGTGAGTCTTTATTTCCCCCTCTTTCCTTAAGTGTGCATGTTATTTTGTGTTCCTGTTAGAGAAGGCAGATGGAAAGATTTACACCTTGCACTTGAAGCTGAATGTGTTGACATTTACTGTAGACCTTAGAGACTTTATATGTGTCGACTGTCTCAGACTAAGCTTCAAGGAGGTGCTTGCCCAGAGAATCTTTGCATCCTCAGAGAAAGTTCTGTTCCATTAGGAGAACAGAGCTGATGCCAGATTGGAGCTGTCTTTTTCTCTGAAGTTTGTACTGAGCAAACACTACAAATGAAGTCTGTGTGCCCGGAATCAACCCCATTTAACAGAATCATACAAACATAATTTGTTTTGCATTGGAAGAAACCTTAAAGATCATCTGGTTCCTATACTCTTCCATGGGCACCTTTCACTAGAAAAAGGTTGTTCAAAGCTCCATCTAGCCTGGCTGTGAACGCTTCCAGGGATAGAGCATCAATATTTCTCTATTCCAGTGTCTCATCACCCTCACATTGAAGAACTTTTTCTTAATATCTAATATAAACCTACCCTATATCAATTTAAAGCCATTCCTCCTTGTCCTATTACTTCATGCCCTTGTATGAAGTCCCTCTCCAGTTCTCTTTTAGTCTCCCTTTAGGTGTTGGAAGGTACTATAAGGTCTCCCTGAAGCCTCCTCTTCTCCAGACTGAACACCCCAGGTTTCTCAGCCTGTCCTCACTGGAGAGGTGTTCAGTGATCATCTTCATGGCCCTCCTGTGGACTCACTCCAACAGCGTACTTCCTGTACTGAAAACTTCAGACCTGGATGCAACACTCCAGGCTGGTCTCGGCAGAACAGAGTAGAGGGGAAGAATCATCTCCCTCACCTGCTGGTCACCCTGATGTGTCCCAGGACACAGCTGGCTTTCTGGGACATGAGTGGGCATTGCTGGGTCGTGTCCAGCCCCTCATCCCATGCCTACCCAAATATCAGAGCTTCCCTCAATCCATTCTCTTCCCAGCCTGATTTTGTGCTTGGGATTATCCTGGCCCAGGTGCATTGTCTTGCACTTGGTCTTGTTGAGTTTCTTGTGGTTCACATGGGGCTACCTTTTGAGAGGCTGGTAACAGAGATTCTCTCTCCTCTCTGCTGGTGTGCTGCATCCAGCAATGTCATTTTTAATGTGGCTGATATCTGCTTGAAACCAGCAGATTTTGTTGCAGCAGGTACCTCTGTTATGAGCTGAAAGCAGGCAGGGGTATCAGTAGTGGAGATTTGCTTCTGATATTTGTGATTTTATTTTGCAATATGTGTTTCTCTAACAAGCAGAGTGATTAATTTTCATATGTGAAAAGATTTACTACCTGCAATATTGCATTGAAGTAGTAATATTTTTGACCACTATTGGAGTGAAATACTTTAGTTCATATTTTTAAAGACTGTGAGAAAGTCAGAAATCATGGCAATAAAATAAAGCTGTTTGTTATTCAGAATGTTATTAATACAAATATATTATGGATAAGGGGATAATTCAGACACTGTACTAACTAAACGTGCCTGTGTCAAGGGCAGGACTGAGGTGAAGGATCTTTTTTTATTTCATGCTGTTTGTGAACCTGTATATAGCAATGCTGAAACAGGAGTCTGTATTACCTGTAAAGACAGACATGGACATGGGCACATGGATGAGAATTGATATCACACCACACAGCTGTGCTGCAGCCTTTTCAAGACAGGCTGCTTTTGTAGTATTAAATAAAGTCAGCCACACCTTATCCTCTGCTCCTTAGGGCAAAGAGACTGTGTCATTTGTCTGCATGGTTGGCACTTTGGCCATCACAAAATGCAGTGGCCACTGTGTACTTCTCCTGGGCCTCAGGTTCCCCAGTGCCCTCCCCTTTCCCCCAGAGCTGACTGGGTCAGTGTAGCACCAGCCCCAGAGAGCCATGGGCAGCTTGTGATGACCTCCTACCTGGACCCCTGGCCCTCTTCCCTGTGCTGATATAATTATTTTCAAACTTTCCAAAGTAGTGGATATTGATTTTTGCATTTGTTTGCTATTAAAAAAAAAGACCACTGAATATGTGCCTCATTTGCATCCTTTTTTGCATCATTGTTGTCAATGTATATATTTTATCTTGACATTCTACATGTAGATTCTTATGTAATGAGGGTTAATTTATGTTCTGGAATTCATTCTCAGGCACAGTTCTATGATATGTACATATGTTTTTTATGTTTAAGTGTCCTCATGTAATGTATGCAGTGAGAGGGAGACGGATGCAAAGAGTCCTTAGGAATAAGTAAAAATAAGAAAAAATGTGATTTTGCTCTAGAATAATGGCCTGGATGAGCTTATCCTTCCCCATCAACATAACAGATAGTACAGGAAGATTGATCTGGTAAGCTGAGGTTAACCACACACGTCCTGGGATGCTGAGCATCCCTTATTGTTGCTTTCTGTGAGATTATATTCACAGTTAGAATAATTGCTGCTACTCACATTTTATTTATCATATTTCACATTACTGTTATTTTGCACTTACTGGGTCACATTGCCAAAATTAATTAATAAACCACAGTTCACAACCTGTCAACTCATGTGCAGCTCCAGTTGGACTGCTGTCTTCTGACACTTGCCTTCGGAATGTGTAGTGTACCAGTGTAAACAAATGAGGTTCCTTATGTGATAAAAAATGTTCCCCAAAGGGAAGAAAAGGTTCAAAATCAGACTTCTGGTTTATTGTATTAAGATCTGATTATTAGAGACACTTCTTCCCAAATTAAGGTGCAAATGAGACCATATGCTGAAGTCAATAGCATGGATTTTATTTAACAGTAATGTGAGATTGAGATAAAAAAAAGAGGGGAGAGAGGGGAAGAAAGAGAGTGAGAGAGACACAGATTAAGTAGAAATTCACCACCTCAAGCATCCAGACAGACTCATTGGTCCTCTTCAGCCTGGCTTCTTGGGATTCTACAAAACAGAATTCAATGTGTTAATATATGTTCAGGTACAGTGGGAACACCCAAGCACCTCCCCTGGAGGGGAGAGGTTTACACTGTCTTTTACCACACTGTGGATCTTGCCCAGTCTGTGGTGGAAGTCCTCAGAAACAAGTCTGGGGAAGCTTTGGAGGTCTCTGATGGTTTATGACACCTTCTAAGACATGATGCATCAGCGTAGTTGAGCCAGTTGAGCCCCATCAGGAGGGAAGAATACCTTCAAACCCACCTGTGAATGTGAATGTCTCCTGTGAATTTGACCTTCTGGAATAGGGGGAGTGAGGGGAGGAGTTTTACAATGAAGCCAGCTGTGCAAGGGATGACAATTGGCATAATTGACATGGTAAAAAGCACCATCCTGCCTCTGCAGGGTTTATTTCTTATCTGGCTGCCTCTGCAGGGTTTATTTCTTATCTGGCTCAAAACCCACCCTGTAACTTCTGGAAGTGGGTTGTGTGGACCAGAGGCTACACCACCACACACCCGAAAACTCTCCACCTTTCCTTCAATTGGGGAGGGGCAGAGTGTGCAAACATGGCCTTATCAAATGGTTGATGAGTTTGATTAATTAACCATCAACATTTCAGTCTCTCATAGTCCAAATTCCCATAACCCAGCAGGCACATTTTGTGGTAGCTGGGCTTTGGTGGTTTCAGCTGAGCAGCTGCTCCTTTGCACAGTTTGCTACTGCAAGCAAAGTCCTTCGGTGATCTTAACAGTGTTTGAGGCAATTGTCATCTTTAAGTCTCTAACAGCATGCTTGGAGCTAAGTACATTTACTGGAGAGAAAGCATCTTTTCCTCTTTTCCTGTAAAATTTCTAATTGTAAGAAGTTTAACTTTATACCCTGTAGGTCATTTATGCAAGTAGCAAAATTATTTAGAAAAAGTTTGTAAATCTGAATGTGACCCATAAAGCAGAACGATAACAGTGATTCTGACAGCAGGAAAAGTATTTCAAAAGGTATTTCCCATGCCTCATACAATGCCCTGTTAAGTATGTTTGATTAGCTGGATTACCTCTTTCTCCAAGAAGAGAGATGTGACATGATACATAGAGGGGGACACAGTTCATTTAGTGTGACAGCTCAGCCCATAGGTGAGGGAAAGGACATTTTTCAAGTCAACGTTAGCTATGAAGCTACATCTCTAAACTGCATCACTAAAATTTCCCATGGTGGTACCACAGAGAAGATAACCAGCTTAATAGGACTGCATAACCTTCTCAGTCATATCACCTTTGACATTACTGACATAACTGGATGTCAGCCAGTTATAAGAATCACTGAGTTGATTCTTTAAGTTTCTCTGAATATGCACACATGGGATTCCCGTGTCTTTTTTTATCTGAATGCTACTTGCATTATGAGTCTTATGAAATCTTGTGGATTCCAAAGTACTGCAGTTAATAGGATTAATAAAGACTGCCACGAAATTGACATTTTTTACTGACTCAAAACCAGTTTTATAGATTTCCACTTTATTTTTATGTCTGACACTTTCCACAGCATGATGGATAATGTTACAGTTACAGTGACAGTAAATAGAGTTGACAGTAGAAAGACTCCTCACGGAAGGCAACATTTTTTTTTTTTTAATGGCTCATCTGTTGGATATCTCTGCAGAATTGACTCCAGGTTGTAACCAGTTTCATGCTATAACCAGAGAGTCATGTGGACTGTGATTTTACTTTGCAGGTTTATCTAGCACAGAATCTCAAGGCTTGTGCAAAAGTGATTTTTATTGCAGTCTTGTGAAAAATTTTCATTGCATTCTGACTTTGTGGAGCTTCTGACTTCAAATTTGCTTTGAAATAGTCCTCCATAATGGTTGCAGGTGTTTCATTTGAGTCAACTGCAAACCAAAGAAAGAAATCAGATGCAGAGAATAGAGATTCTGATATTGAGCCTTAAGCCATAAAAAAAAAAAAGTTTTAAAAACACTAATCATATGGTAGAGGCTGCCCAACTGAACTGATTTTACAGAAAGACTTTGCAATAACTAGCCACATTATAATGTATTGTCGGTATCCAGGTGTTTGGGAATCACAGCAATGAGTGCTTGGAAACACAGAAAATTAGTAATAATTAGCTGTTCAAATAGATAACTGGAAAAAGCTCTCAAGAACATCTTTTCACTAATTCCATTCCTTATGAGGTGCTGTGGGCCTTCCTGGACCAGTCTACACGGGAGATTGCAACTGCCATGACCATGGACAACTAAGGCTTAAAATTTGTGCAATGATAAAATAGAATAAATATTAATAGATTAAAATTTTCAGAATGATAGATTGCAGATAAACTTGAGAAAGTGTTTATTTGTTCCTTATGGAATGATGGCTTAGCCAAAAGATCCTGGGAACAAATATCTATTGTCTCCTCTTTTTTGCAGCTGATTTTGTCTCAGCAGACTGTGCCACCCGATGTTATCCCAAGGCTTGTATTAAAGCACAGTGGAGGGAAGCTCAGGGTATTTGTATGTAAAAACGATTAACCAACAACATGATGATTCACCACACTGGATCTGCCGTGTTTTACAAAGTTCAGCTTGTGACCTTTTCAGTGTAAATATGGTGTGATGGCAAGATATGTGCAAGACATCCACATTAAACCTTGGAACCTTCAGCTGGAGTTTTGATGAATTTTATGAAAATTGCAGTGCTAGAGGAATATGCACATGGCTTGACAGTGCTGTGCTCCTCAAGAGGGTAGATTGCCAAAGCGTTCCCTTTCCTAAGCTCTGAGCACAGCTTCTAGGATCCACATTGGTATAAATCCCAAAATAAGCTAGGAATATCTCAAATTGGCTTTTCAGAGGCATTCTTTTTGCTTAAATTCATATTTCTTTCTTTGCCTGGCTACAAATAACCACATTTACTAGAGTTAATGGAAAACACCAAAGAGGTGTGACTGTAGAAACCCAGGCAGGTAACAAGGTGAGTACAAGTCTTTTTTCAGGGGGGATTTCTTTGTGATTCTCTCTAACCTGCACACCTGCTTAAACAATTAATCTTAAAAGTTTTTCTGGGTTTATTTGTTCTTTTCATTGGAAATTCTCTTTATTGCCAAATAATATTTGGCATTTGAGAAGGACTTCAATTTAATGAAATTTCTGGGAAAAATTCTAAATTTGCACACACTGGCACACAGCTGAATTATCTCAGTTTATGCTTTGTACATCCTCATATTACGTAGATCTAAATGTCATTTATTCCCACTCAGCTATGATCTTGACTTTTTCTTCTGTTCAGAATAATGAAAGTTTTTCAAAGAGTCTAGGGAGATGTTGTTTTAAGCCCATAGATATATACATGTATTAAGAAAGCCCAAATAAACATTCAAAAAGACATTCTAAAGCAGCATTATTCTGATAGTAAAGGTATCCTTTTCCATGAATCATCACAATTATTTGCAGTCACAGCCAAAGAAAGTTCAGCATTTGTTATATATCCTCAGCAGATATTTATAACTTGATCCCAAATATGAAGTCATTTTGCATCATTTTCCCCTTGATATTACCTCTGGTACAGTGTCATTTTCACTTAGACCTCAGGAAGTGCCAGCATATGCACACTTATGAATTTAAGCTGTACATGCATATTAATTAATTAAATATTCAAATTTTATTTTGTTTTTGTTCCACTTTATCACTATGTCATTTTTAAGGAGCAAAACAATGAAATACAAATAACAGTGGTTCACAAGTAATTGACACTTGTTAGACTGGAAAAAGTATTATCTGAATACAAGGAAGAGGCAATAATTTAATTGGATTTGGAATCAGTGGGACTGAAAGGAAAAGGTTGATGCACTATAGTGATCAAAAATCTCTTGTATCACCATTCATGACAAATCTCCATACATATTTTTCTGTATAAACTCTAGCTACTGGTTTGTTAAATCTGTTTTGAAACATGTGAGTTTGATTTTCCTGAGCTGCTCACATTTTGATAAACACTTGTTTTTGAAAATGACAGGAAAGGCAGGGGAAGCAGAAGCACTGCAAGAGCTGGGAGGAGTTCCCAACAGCACCATAGCTGGTAGGAGTTTTTCTCAGGTGAAATGGCTTGTTTTGATACTAGACTAGATAGATATGTTTTATGCTTTAGATACTAGACTAAAGGCTTTTCATCTGTGAGTGGGATTTTGAAGAGTTGGGAAGGGGGTTCAAGGGCTTGCTTTGGCATGATGCTTGTCAACCTTTGGTTGGTCACAGAACATAGCTGCAGCCTATTTAAGTGAGAGTGAAGGCACACTGGGGGCTCGTTGAGTGCTGGGTCTTGCTGAGCAGCATGAAATGAAGAGATGTGTTATCATATTGGAAACAAATTGTCCTGTTTCTGAAGGGAAGTTTGCCTGGCTGTTTTCAGGAATGTTTTGTGGTCTTTGAGGGCTGAAAAATCAAAATAATTAGTATTGGGGTTTTTGCTAATTTGTACACTTATTCATTTCTCTTGTGGATAAGATGGAGATCTTTTATTTATCTGATGTAAATCCCTGAGCCTCTAAATTTTCACTTGCCTAATTTCTTGTGTCTGCACTTGAGATGAATGTCTGACCTAGAGAGTAGCAGATAGACCTACATGGTCCTGCCCTCCCTATCCACAGTTTCCAGGAGTTAGTAGCTTGGAGGCTTTCTGAAGCAGATATGGCTTCTCTGAGGACTCCACAATTAGGGACCCAGTGAATGAAGATCTACCTCCTTTGTATTAAGTTCAGCTTCTCTTTGCTCCTTAGCATTTGCAGTGGAATAAAGAGTAAACAGTCACTTCCCAAACACCCATACCAGAAATGACTGTACACATATTTTTATGCTACAGGCTGAAAACCCTTAGTCTATTTAGACTTCCTTATACAGAAGTGGTTTTCCACTACATTCTTCTTGGAATATTTCTTAGGTTGGCTATTTTTTTCTACTTTTTAAGAACTGGGAGCAAGTATAAAGCATAATACCTGATCTGTGGGCAAACCACAGATTTATTTAGCAAGATTGTGTGTATACTCTCTTTGTTCTGTACTCCTCTCCTAATGAATCCTACTATTTAGATGACTTTCTTGATTGTTATTAATCAGTGAGGTGATAGACCCATGAAATTACCTATTATAATCCCATGATCCTATTACTAATTGGTATCAGTCAGAGAAGTGGTGTTGGATCAGATTTCATGTGTGTTTGGTCAGGGTTTTCTCCATGTGCATTAACTTACATTTTTCTGCACTGATCAATAAATGACTAATGAAAGTCAGTTCCTTAAAGGAATGCAGCTCTTCAGAGGTGAGCCTCAACTCTGCTTTTGCAAATATTTTAGAAAACTTCTAATCTTTCCATGTCCCTCCAATCTTTTTTTCTATGACCTATGTGAGTAGGGAGACAACAATATCATCATTGCACTAGTGGCTGTCAGAAATACGAAAAGTAATTAAGTCTGTCTCCTAGGTGTGTGTTCTGTCTTGGGGAGGTAGATGTCAAGACAAAGAACGGTTAAAGTGAAAAAAGCAGTGGCTTTGTCTGGTTCAGCAGCATTCCTAAAACCAACAAAACCCTTTTGTCGTTGTGGCTGCAGACAGCATCTCCAGCGGCCGCTGTGCGAGGGCAGCCTGGCAGCAGGGTCACAGCGGGCAGTGCGGGGTGCCAGGGGACAGCCAGAGCCGCAGCCCACCGGACACAGAAGGGGCAAGCTGTAAACAGCCACCTGCTGTAGGGCTTGCCCAAGAAATGCAGCTCACCTCTGCGCTTTTGGGGAGAGGCTTTTTGTCACGTTTCTCTAAGGTGTGGGGTCTGGAAAGCTACTGCTCAGTTTTTCCTCTCTTTGATTGATATTTCTATACAAAGCATGTGCAAGGGCAGGGTATAGGGTGTGACTTCTTGCTCTTTGGTCAAATTCAGAATTTTGGTTTCAGGCAGCTCAAACCTCAATTTCTTGCACATCATCTTGGGTCAGAGGAAAAAGCTATTCAGGAAACTTCTGTCAAAGGTTCCTCTAAAATTCTCTTCCATCACTTCAAATTAAATATGGTTTATTAAGACTTTTTAATCAGACTCTATGAAACACAATTTGAAAAGAAACATGAAAAATGGCATAAAAAATTTCATTTAAAATATTTAAGATAAAATTAAAGTGCTTCACTGTCACCCTGAGAATCAGGCCTTTGATATTGTTTTTCACAAGTTATAGCCACTTTCCCAGGAAAGTAACTATAAACGTAGGTGTTTATACATTCCATTAAAGATATGCCTTTTGATGGATGTGTCTCACAGCCAGTGTGATTGGGAAGGGGCTAACCTGACTATCCAATCCCTGGTCATGGTCAGAAACCTATAAATACTGAAAGAACAAATAAACATTTCTTCTTTCACCACACCTCGAGCTGTGTCCATGTGAATCATTTTGTGTCCAACAGTGAAACTTCATCAATTTTGGAACAATGTTTTGATTTGGTTTTTGTTTTATCTAAGGGATACAGTGTTTGTGTTTTGGAAACAAAATATCCTCTTCTGACTATCATAACTTTCTGATATATATTTATTTTTTTAATCAGAAAACATTTAAATGTGTATTTATATTCCAAAAATGGGAAGAAAGAAAATCCAAATGGCAATTGTCTTTGTCTTAGCTCATTTCTATATGTGGAAATTCCTGCCATAGTGCCTCAGCTCCTGCTGAGGCTATAGTCAGCAACTTGAGGTTTACATAGTCCAAGAATACTGTCAAAGTTTTAAGGAATTTAAATCAAGCAGTTCATCAAATTCCTTTTCCTTACAAATGATTCAGATATTTGACAACAAAATGCCAGTATGTTTAAAAAATAATGATAAAAAAAAGGCATAATGTAATCTTAATATCATCAAGGGGAAAAAGGCAGTTCTGGAAGACCTCAGTCACCAGAGACATCTGATTTAAACTCTGAGATTAGTTATGCTGCAGCTGCTTTTTGGCATCTTGTTTTTTCCAACTGCTGTGACTGAACTATTTCAAACAATGAGAACTCTATCTTTCTGTGGACCTCAATTTAAGAACAAACTTTCTGGACTCTGGATGTTTGAAATCAAAACTAAGCTAAGAGTGCAGCAGCAGAGCCCTGAGCTTTGGGACTGATGATTAGTGTCCAGCAGGCAGAGATGTGCTCACTGGAGTGACTGGAAGATGCAGTAACCTTGGACTGGTTCTCTGCTCTTAACAGCCTTGTGCCTTCTCCGTTCTCCTGCCAACATCCCACTAGTCCTACATTGCAGGTGATGCTGGACAGACAACTTTTGGGATGCTCTCCTGTGTCCCCTGCCAATTTCCTGTAATTAAAACCCCCAAAACTTCCACAGAAAGATGTTTCAGGATTTTATAGTTAATCAGGAAATCTATTTATGAAGGCTGAAGTGCTGAAATACAAGCACAGGAGACACAAAAGAGGTCCTTCCATTCTCTGCTGGTGCCTAAAAACAAAGAACTTTCTGCAAAATGGCTCATCCTCAGTAATGTCAGTTAATAAGAAAGAAAATTCACTATTGTGTTTTTTTCCTCTTGTGTTAGGATAGTATAATGGTATTGGAACTATATTGCAAGTCCTACTTTAACTATAAAAGTGCTTCTTGAAGAGGCAGGTGAAGAGACAATCAGTTTTAGTTTTTATGAGTCATTCTCTTTAGCTGTAACCTCTGTCATACACTCAAGTGTTGAAATAATTTAAATTTTTCCCTGAGAGGACTGTTTATCAAAAAAATGTGAATGACAATTTTGTTAAGAAAAAAATTCTGCAACTTGTTAAACCTTAATGGAGAGTTATGTGACATGCTTACCTGTAATATTAAATGGTAGAACCTGATGCCCCAGGTAATTTCTTGAAATGTAGTCAGGTCTCCCATGTCCCTAAATTTATCTTGTACTTGACATTGAATTTGTTTTTTAAGTGCTACCTTGTGATTTATTTTAAAGGCCATGAGTCTGTCAAGCACTTTCTTTGTCCGGACATTTGGACAAAGTGTTGTCACCTGCCAATAGCTCTTTTCCAAACAACCTTATTAACTGCTGTTTCCAAAATAGCTCAGCATTTTTTCACTATAAGTTTCTAATCTGGGGGTAAGTTACATACTTCTATCGGCTGTAGTTTTGTCAATCACTTTCTGAACCTACAGCAGAGTATTCAGTTTTCTTTCATGATTACTTTGTTTTCCTAATTGGTTCCTGGGGAAATAATTTTCCAATTAAATACATTGTCTTTCAAGTTAACTTACTTATGAAATTGTCTTCATCATCCATTGTTTAACACTCTTGATGCATTACAATAGACTAGAGAAATACGATTTTCCTTAGTAGAAGCTCTGTCAGCTTGCCTCATAGCATTCTTATTTTGGTGATTTTCTACTTTTGTCTTAATTATTGTTCCAAAAACTTTTCTTAGGATTCATAGCATGCAACTCAGAGAATTCCCTGGTTTCCCATTTTGGAAGGAAAGAGCAATGTTTGCTATCCTGCCATTCTGTGTTTTTTTAATGAGCTATTCTGTATTCTTTGTTAGAAACAGCAGCTATGCTTCTAAGAGATCTCCTGGAGGGTTGCCATCAGTCAGGTGACATGCTGCTCTTTAATTTATCAGTCTAATTTTCCTACTCTTCATATTTTGACAGATCAGCCTGACATAGTGTGCTCTTTATTTCCTGATAAGGATAGAGCTTGGATAGATATCTTGGCCGTATTTGCTATGGTGAATGCTGATATTGAATTTTTGGTGCACTGTAATTCTGTTCCTAATATCTAAACTCAACTTCTTTCAGCCTTTCTCTATGCTTTACAGTCAGGTTCTGTGTTGTTGCGAAAAATTCTGATTTGGTCATAGGTTTCGAAAAATCTATTACATCATGACCTTATTGCAATGTCAGGCAATGCAGTTAAGCTGCTTCTGCTTCCATGCTGTTGTCCTCAGTATATGGACACGTAAGGGCTTCTTTCCCAATACAGGCAGTGTGCCTGCTCCTATTTAATCCCCTTTCCAAACAGTGGCTATAACCTGTCCCTTTCCATTTCACCCCAGCTGCCCTTAAATTTCTGACATCCCTTGCAGATATCTGCCTGACCAAAGCTCCCTCGGTTCTTGTCGATATTTCTCTTGTTCCATGTTAAAGGGAAGTCTGAGAACTTGGAGAGACTGTGCCAGCAATCTGCTTGCACTTTGGTTTAAGGTGGAGACTATTTCTATGCCGAGGCTTTTCTTGTGCACCTTCCCTCATGTCACCCTCCCTGTCCAGATTTTCACTGATTCCGTATGGAATACCTGGTGTAACTCATCTGATTCCTGCTGTGGGCACACTGGGTCAAAGCATTTTCCCCAGCAGCCTGAATCTAACTTACAAGACCAAATCTCACTTTTTCTGATATAGTACATTAAGACAATGTAACTTCTCTGAAACATTTTTTAAATGCTTGCTGCCTCTATTTCAAATATCGTCATATTATTTTTTAAAAAAAGGCTTAAATGAATAATGTGTTAATAAAGAGTTGCCTTTACATTTCCAAAAGTCTAAGTAGAAAACAACTGTACAAAGAGCAGCTTTTAATGGGAAAGTCAGTTTTATGCCAATAGCCTATGTGAAAAGAAGATGGCATCATTTCCTGCAAAACCTATTACTGTATAGGGAGATTGTCACTTATCCCAACACAGACTGTGCAAAGATCAATGTTTACCCTTCTCTGAATCACATATAAAACAAATGATGTGAAGAGAAGATTCACCATCTATTTAAAAACACTGGTTTCTATTTTGGACATAACATGTACAATTTCTGTTTAGCAATTTCAGTTAATTGTTAGATTAACATTTTTGGGAACAGATTGCAAACTTCAAAATGGAAAAGATCATTTTAGGGAGGGAACCAAGGCAGCTGTCAGTGAGCAAAAATTAACATAAATTTGCATAACAGATGTACAGTAAGGTGTCTATGACAGACAATCACTGAATATTAATGATACAGACCACGACATCATTTGCGTAAATGCTGTCTGCTGGGTATTGAGGCTGCTGCGCTATTTGCAGAAGACAAAGGAGCGCAGAGCTGAACAGATGCACCAAATACATCGATGCATCTTAATTTATGACATTCTCATGAAAGACCTTGTGGTGCGATTTCAGGTTTTATTACAAATAATTCGGAGATAAAGGAACTAAGTAATTATCTTTTCCACTACAGTCAGTTCTTTCAAAGAAGAGGGAAGCTTACTTGTGACAACCATTGTGATGATTTTTTTTTTTTCTTGTGGAAAGCCTCTTTAAAAAAATACCCCCATTACAAAGAGTCAAATATTCATCATCATTAAAAGATTAGTGCATATTAGCATGCTTCATGGGACTTGCCACCTAACGTACCGTCACCACCACAACTGGAGTCCTCCAACAGACAATGCATTTCAACAAATCTGCAAGGAGAAAAACTGGAGAGAAAGATAGAGATGATATAGGCTGTTCAAAAAAAAAAAAAATTACTCATGTAATGATGTTTTAGATGACTGTTAATTAGACTTCACCCTCAATCTTTCCTGCCCTTGGTCCTTGTTATAAGCTGCAGGTACAACTGGGACCACCCAAAGATTTAAAGGTATCTATAGATATACAGCATATTCTTACTATGTTATTCCTGCAGCTGGAGAAACTGAGGGAAGTTATTTTCTGATAACAAAAAAAAATATCTGTGTCCCTGACTATACAGTGCAGTAAAATGAATGAGGAAGGAATAAATATAAAAAAATAACAACATCAAACTAGACTTGTAAGCCATGTGTATAGAAAACCAGGCAAGGTACTAGATACTTCTCTTCTGTGTTATTAATTTATTTGGGCCTTAATGGATTTCTCTCCAAGCCCATGCTACCATAAGAAAATGAATTGCTGACATGATGGATCTGTTGGTTGCACATATAGAGTTTTATGTGCATAGTGTTCAATTTCATTCTTGTCAGCTAATCAGCAGCAGCCAGACTTTTTATTTCAAGGGATTTCCTTTTCCCATTTGAACAGAGAATATAGCCCAGTAATCACTCTGCAGAGCCACTCTGTGAGCTGTTATTTCCACCTGCTTTTTCCTCAGAATCTCTATCAAAGCCCTAATCCAGTAACCTGATAAAATCCTTTCAAGGTCCTGTAGGGTCCATTGTGAAACTGTTCATCTGAAAGGATTGTGAAATAACAGGAAAGTTACCATGTCCCCAAAAGAGCCATATGGTAATTATTTTAATGGAAGCTTACTGTATGGCCAGAAGGCAGTTAACATGTTATTTCACATTTTGTGTGAAAGAATGGAAAAACTGCAGTCTGACACTCTTCTCTCCAATTTTGCTCCCAATGTCTTTTACAGAAATGCAGCTTTATTCTGTGTTTCAGTACACTAACAGCAGGTGATAGGCTGATGCCCAGACATGCTAACAAGGGTTAATGGTAAAAATCTCCTTCCTTTTAGACTTTGTCTGTCTTCACATTCTAACTCCACCCGGGGAAAGAGAGGGTGTACTAAATGGGGAAGGAGAATGTCCAAGGTGTACAAAACAGGACTGAATGATGGAACTTGCAGCTTTCTTTCATGTGATGGAGATCATTGAGCTTTATTGTCTCAATAACAGAAAAGTTCTTGCTGACTACGAGTGGCTCAGCATTTAGGGGGTCTTGGGTTTTATACAGCTGTTGGTAAGCAAATTGCTGATATTCCCTTCTGTAACTTCTGAGCCTTGTTGACCAACTTCAGTCAACACTGGCAGACGAGATGAGCCTTGAAGACAGCTGAGACTCCACAGAAGTCTATTTCCCTGCTATCAGAACTCCTTTAGGACTCTTCCCCCTAGTCTGCCTTGTTGGACCACAATTTCCATTTCATTTTTTTGAGTAACCAGCTGGCAGGGTTCGTTTGGCAGCAACAATGGAAGAAGCTTCTGGCAACTTCTCAGAAAAGCCCCTCCTGTAGGCTCACCCTGCTACCAAAACCTTCCTATGCAAACCCAGTACAACTGCACTCTTTCAGAGTAGCCTCCAGGCAGCTCTACCAGTGTGCTGGCTTCCCACTGTGGCTGGAGGGGCAGTCTGGCAGCCAGGGCTTTTTGACCCCTGGAGGGAGGTGGTCCAGTAGTGGCAGTACCCTCATGCAGGGTGGCAACTTGGAGAGTGCTTTCAATATTGCAAGCTGAGATTTTGGAGCCCAGCATTTCAAGTTGCATTTACAGAGCTCAAGGACATTTTTTGATCTGCCCCTTGGTTAAGACGCCCCAAGAATAAATTAAATTAATTATGATAAATGACTCCATATTCTTTCAGCAAACATAGGTTGTTAATAAATAACATAAGTAATTTAATGCAAAGTTGAAAGATTATCTCCAAAAGGAGATGATTTGTTCTGACTGAATAAAGGAACTGTGATCCTGGGTACTCTGGAAGGCCCAAGTTTGGAGGAAGGACTAAGAGTAGGTGAGGGTTGTTTGTAGTTACTATTTAATGTTCTTCCTTCATATTTGGGGTTTAGTTAAAAAAAAAAAAAAATCTCAACTACCATCTCAAGGAAACATTCAGCACGCATTTTTTCTTACAATTTAGCAAGTATGTATGTTAGGACAACAAACCAGTGAGAAGAACTGCTATGCTTCTGGCTGGGAAGTACAGTTCTGGTAGCACTTGCAAATGGCTGCATTGTCATGGGGTATAATAGGGCTTCTTTGGTGCCTGCCAGAGGGCTCATGAAACCTGCACATCCTGTCACTGTCCAGTTGCCAGCATAACATGAAAACACTTGGCAAATAAAACATGAAAAGCTTCAGAGCTCAATTTGTTCGCTTTTACACTATTATAAAACCATTGATTTAATTGGATTTACTCTGTATTTATGCTGATATAACTGAGAGGAAAGAAATGGTTCTGTAGAGGTAATATATATTATTTTATTCATTTGTTTTTTTTCTCTAAAACAATTTAAAAGCCTTGGCAAAAGAAGCCCTAGGTTGATGCATGATATACCAAACTGAGCAGTAAGTAAAATAGATCTTTCTTCTACCGCTGTAATTTTCCCTAGGTCATTTATTGAAAATTTCTACAACATATTTTAATAAACAAATACTTTTGTATTCATTTGGATTCAGATTTCACAGTGAGGTCACCTTTGGAGTGATATCCTGCAGCTCAGGCACTCTCAGTAAGATACTCCTGAGGAATGGGCTGCAGAATTCCATCACCCATTTTGGACAAACAAATATCATATTTATTCTAAATGTCATGTGAAGATCTCCTTTCCTGTCTGAACGTGTAGAAGATATAGTGTAGTGATCTCTTTTCCTTTCTACTTTTTTAAGTGATATAGCAAGTTCCTCTACTTTCAGGTTACCTTGTAAATAAAAATTTATTGTTAGCAATGAACTAAGTAATAAGTTAGCAAAAAACTAAGTAATAGTTAAGCTACTTTATTACTTTGCTACTTTGTTGTGAGCTCTCAAACTACTTGTTAGCCTTATTAGCCCATGTTCCACCCAGTATGTAAAAATGCTCTGGTCAGAAACTCAGCCTGGCTAAGCATGGGAAGTGCATACTCTGACTGAGAGCAATGATCCGTTTGCTAAGCATGGTCCCCTTCAGGAAGTAAAAGAGAGCAAGATTTTTGATGAGACATAGGAAGGATGACTTAAAGCTAAGCTGTAGATATTATCAAAAATGCCTTTTCAGTACTTTGGAGCCCAATGTCCCTATCATATCTACAAACTCAACAAAATAGTTTTGGGAAAGAAAAGACTAAGATGACAAGTATCACACTAGAGTGAAGAAAGGCAGGCAAGGATCTTGTTGCTTGTGCAAAGGGTAGCTCTGGGCTTTGGAGGAAGTGAGGATGATGTTAATAGATATCCATCTGGATATATTAGGAGGGAAACATTCTATACAATGTCTACATAAAGGATTTGGAGAAAAAAAAATAAGGAGAAAAAATATTGAAGAGTACATCAGCATGAGGATGAGCAGAAATGTAGAAAAAATAGAGCCAAAAAAACTCCACAGAGGCTCCAGAGATGGTGAGGGATGGGGAACACATTGGAAACCAGTGCAGAAGTTCAAACTAGGAAAAGTATTCAGTGAAACAGGAAAGGCAAATGGTGTCAGAGAATTTTGTGATGATTAAAAAGAAAATGGTGAAATAAAGTGAGAGAAGGTGAGTGAAAGGTGAGAATGACTGGAGTATAAGCTTAGTGTTCAGAGAACTTAAAATGTGAAAGTGCAAAAGAAAAAAAGAAAGAAATTTCAGATAAGCCGTGAAGGTGTAAAGAGGAAGAACTTTTTGGTGTGAAACTGATTAAATGCTAAATAAAATGTTTGGTCTCTATTTTTCATTTAAGATTAAACCCTACCAAAACATGCCAACCCCAAGGCCTCAGCAAAAGTAAATTCCAAAACAGGGAAAACTAATTTGAAGTATCTTACCCCAGAGCATAGTAGCCTTAGTTAATGGGCAAAGTTTAGTGCAACCCAAAAGCTTGATGTGTTCAGCAGATAACCAAAAATAAGAATGCAATGCCAGACTAGACTAAGATGGACTAGTCCACAAAAAAGACTTCCGCAAGAATGTTCCTAAAAAAAAAAATAAATAATGAGAATGATAAGGAAGTGGAAAAAAACCTTCTGAAGGAGAAAACTTATATTAGTATATGCATTAGTACCTTTATTATAATCTTGAACCTTCCAGCCAAATCAAAGAATGCATTGCAGCACAAAATGTTATCCCAGTTCTGAGAAACTGATAAAATAATAAAATGGAATCTATTCTGTCTGAATAACAGTGGGCAAAAATCCACTAAGCACCACCTACCTACCTCAAGCCTGAAGTGACCCATGTTACTGCTATTAACTAGTGGAATGTTCTTGGGAAACCCAGCCAGGAATAAGAAATGTAGCCCTGAGACTGGGGCATATGTGTCAGGAAAACAGCTGTGTCAATAGTGAATCTTGTTTTCTGGTATTTCTGAAATTAAAGAGAAAATAATTTGGGGTTTAATGTACAAAGGAAATATTTTTAAGGTAAACTAAGTTTCTTTGGCCAGATTACTTGCAAAATGCATTGCAAGGGTTTTTTTATTTGTTTATCTGGGTTATTTTTTTTTTTAAAATAAGAAAATTTTGAAAGAAAAAATATAAACACACAATTTTCTTTAAATATCAAACTTATTTGGGGGGGGGAAGGAGGGCTATTTGAAGCCTCTTGTGTATCTAACTATTCAGTAAATTCAGTGTGAGTAGTTATATTTTGCTCTTCATTGAATAATTTCTTCCAAAGAAACTTTAGCCAAAAACTTTCACAGAAATTTAGTCTAAGTTAATCCATGAATCTGTTTTTCACAGTAGCAGAAGACATACATGTTCTCATAGAACCAGACTGTAAAACTAAAAAAAAAAGACCAAAACAAAAGAAAGCAAAGCAAAAACAAAGGAAAATAAAACAAAACCAGACAAAACAAACAAACAAAAACAAACAAAACCCCTAAAATATCATTTACAGGTATCCAACAAAAGAAAATCACTGGATCTAGAAAACTGTGCTCCTTCACTCTCTGGCTTTTCATTGGACTTTGATGGGGTTTTTAACCCCATTTGAAAGGGGCCAAAATATCAGCTGGGAGCCCTGCCATGAGAGGCTGGGGGATGGATGGGTGGGGGTTCCCCAGGCTCCCCCTAGGAAGGGTGAGAAAAATCCCTGGAGGAGGAGAAGTCTGGGGAACAGGTGGGATACAGACAAGATACTTGTCAGTTCTGGGAACTAGTGGTGGCAAGGAGAGAAGGAATAGGCTATAGGAGAAAGAATAGGCTATAAAAAGTAAAGTTCATAGTATTTCCCACGGTCAGAAATTTAAAAAAAAAGCTCCATGCCAAAAAGCATGAAGATTCAAACAACCCAGGGCAGTTTTCCAGCTAAAAGCAGTAAATCTCTTTCAAATAACACCTTCTCAATTTCTTTATCAAAACCATTTTTTCAGAAGAACTGTAGGATGCCCTTTTCAAGATATAAAAGGTTTTCTTATATATCACCTTCTATGTTTTCTCATCCTCTTTCCCAAAAACACCCACTCAGGCCAGACCTTTTTGCCCAAAGCACCCAAACTCCTCAGCAAGGCCAGGCTTTGATGGAGCCATTGCGAATACACGCAGGTGCTGCAGTGCAGCAAAATGTTTGGAAGACCTGGAATCAGGAGTCTCATGGTTGCTTTCCATCCTGTGCTGCCACTGCCTTCTCCTCTGCCATGGCTGGCTGAAGTTTGTACTGGTGATCCAGTGTGTGAATTCCAGGCAAACCACAGGCTTTGTCAGTTTAGAAAACAAAGGAAAGAGTTAAGAAATGATAAAATGTTCAAAACAATGAAAGTGTTAAACTGAGTTTGAAAACATTTAAACTGTGGTCTTTATTTCTACCTATAAGGAATTCTTAAATTCCTCTAAGGAATTTAGGAAACTTGTGAAATACAGCTTTCCAACCAAATTTCAGTCATGCCAGGAATTAAACTGTAATTGAGAATTTGGTTGTGTCCTCTAAATGAGAAATTAAATGGTGCTTTCCAGTTTTTGTTTTACAAATGTTTTTCTTCTTTGTTGCTTCTCCTTTTTTTCACTGCTTATTCAGTTAATATTTGAGTGTTTAACCTTGGTTTTTATTCTCACTTGACAATACTAGATCTCTAGGTAACAATATTCCTTGAGCTATTCTCTTACATGCAGGTAGTACATGTTCAAGGTCATGGTCCTTGTTGAAAGGCAGAAGAAAAGTGAAACACAAAAAATTATCTGAGTAATTTTCTGCTTCTTTTTCTTTTATTGAAACTGAAACTTATACTGAATAAGGAACTTCTGCTTCTTTTCATTAAAATATGAACACAGAGTATTTGTTTTGGTATTACCAGGACTAATTCTCAGTTTTCTAAGTACAGCAAAGAGAAATATGGAAGTTGTGAATTACAGGGAAGACGGCTAGTTGATGTCCTCATTGAAACACATGTACAGTAATTTACTGTCTTAATGTGCTTGCAGAACTGAAAATGGGGGGAGGAGGGGCACAGAAGTGGGGATGAATTAATATTTATACTTATGATGGTTTGGGCTGGGATAGATTTAGTTTTCTTTATAGTATTGGGAGTATGTTTTGGATTTGCACTGAAGACAGTGCTGAGAACTCAGGGATATTTTAGCTACTGCTGAGCAGTGCTTACACAGAGCCAAGGTCTTTTCTGCTCCTCACCCCACCAGTGAGGAGGCTGGGAGGGGGCAGGTGCAGGACAGCTGACCCCAGCTGACCACAGGGATGTTCCAGACCATATAGCTTTGTACTGAGCATATAAAGCTGAGGAAGAAGAAGGAAGTGAGGCATGTTTGGGGTGAAGGTGCTTTTCACCATGGGATGTGATGGAGTCCATCCTTCCTGAGAACAGCTCAGCACCTGCCAATGGCAAGAGATGAATGAGGTCCTCATTTTCTTCTGCATGTGTGCATGGCTTTTGCTTTACCTGTTAAACTGTCTTCATCTCAAGCCACAAGTCTTCTCTTTTTCACTCTTTTGATTCTCTCACTCCAAGCAAGCTGCTGTGTGGGGCTGAGTTGTCAGCTGGGGTTAAACCTCAGACATTTTCAAGAAAAAATCATATTTAAATGAGAAAGTAACATCTTGTGTGATTGTTTTTGGTTTTGGTTTTTGGTATTTTTTAAAATATAAATATTAAAATTAGACAGTGGAAATAAAATTAAAAAATCAGAATCTGTTTGTCATATCTGTTAACATTACATTTAGCAGTACTTCTTTCATTCTGAGACAGCAATTTTTCACCAATAAGCAAATTTTGTTGGGAAAAAACACGTATGTTCAAGCCTAGGTATTTCATTAGTTAAAGATCTGGCTGCTGAGTTAATGAATCTGGAGCTGCACAAGGAACAACTAGAAAAAGATGTAAAATATCCAGGACATTCATGCCATAAATGTGTAAACTATAGATATATATCAAGGTTAGATTCTGTTTATATGCATTTTTATAGACAAGTATTTTATGTAGCTTTTCCAGAACCAGATTAACCTCAGTATCCAAACCCAAGAATTACTCCCTAATCATGTTTGCAGCACGTGTGATGGAGTTTAAGCATAGCCAGCTACCACTCCCAGGTCAGATCTGACCTACTCCTTTGTGTTTCACATCCCAGTAAGGAAGAGCAAGTTTAAATACCTATTTCTGCCACAGAAATGAACCGCTGGTCCCTAGACAGCTCTTTTGGAAGACCCATAGCTGCAAGGAGCCTAGTGCTTTTTATAAATGATGCAGTGTCACATACGTGACCTGAGGCTCAGTACTGGAAGTGTGTTATTTAATTTTGAATCAGAGGTTTTTTCTCTGTTTATTTCTTTGTCACCAGAGGAAAGTTTCTTATATTTATAAGTTAAAGATATTGTATTCTAACCTATCTGATAACAGGAGATGGTTGGTGGTTTTTTTTCAGTTGCACTGTAAACATTATTTCCTCCAGAACAACTTCCCTGTCAGCAGTGTAGTCAGCAATATTATACATACATTTCGTTTTTCCTTCACTCCCAATGTTATATTGCAGTACATTTTTGGAGCAATCTCCTCCATAAATCTGCTCTCTTCAGTTCTAGAAAAGCAATTCGCAATGGTGTGCTTTCATCCCAAACTTCACCAGGTACTGTTGCTTTCTTGGTACAAAATAAATAACAGGGTGTGATGAAGACATCTATTTTGACAGTACTGATTAACTAGCACAGCCGTGTCCCTTCCAAAAAGCAGCTCCTTTTGAGTGAGCAATCCAATTCAAATGGTCTTTGGTCTTGTTGCTCTGCTGTGTAATCCGTTTTTTGTTTGTGAGTGTGTATGGGCTCTTGAATTATAGCCAGCTCCATTGGTTCCAAGTGATGCTTGGAAGTGTGCCAGTGTAGAAGTAGAGACAGGACAGGAAAATTAGACGTTCTTTTTTTTCCCCAAGAAGTTTTTTTTACAAATCAGGACCCTTCTTGGATGGTGCAAGCCCATCACCACAGCCATTAGGGGTTGGTTCAAAAGAATCAAAAGCCTGCAACCAAATCCATTCTATGTATATATTTTTATAGAGCAGGGATTAATAGTTATCTGTTAATATATTATATATAATAATATAATATAATATAATATAATATAATATAATATAATATAATATAATATAATATAATATAATATAATATAATATAATATAATATAATATAATATAATATAATATAATATAATATAATATAATATAATAATATTGTTAGTCCAATGAAACAATTGTTTCTATCTGCACCAACTTTGTGAGTTCTGTTATCCCATTCCCAGTAACTACCTGAGCTGGCTGTTCCTGCAAAGGCAGATGCCTGCTGCCACCATGCTCCTTGTACTTTGTTAAAAATAGAGCCAAAATTGGTTTACAAACTTCTGTCCTATAAAATCCTATAAAACCAGTTCCAAAACATTTGGATCCATCTGTGGATCCATCTAAAAAGAATATCTTATAGTTGTTTTCTTACCTGCAGTATGATTTCTGCTGTCTTTTGACCATGAGTACTACAGGATGTCTGCAGAGTGATTTCAGCCTTCAGAGATGTGATAGCAGGTGTCTGGGCAGAACCAAAATCTCCTGTATAGAGGACTTGTGATAAAATCAAGGCAGAATAAGTTAGTGCCAAAGAGTGGATGAGTGTTTCTGGAAGAGAGAGAAATATTTTCTTCCCAGCATTTTGGCAGGTAGATCAGGCATAATGCACAGAAGGGCACACAATGTGCTAAACAATGGCAGGGCTGTGTGCACTGTGGCATGTACTGCAGAAACAGTCACTTCTTTACTGAGAAGTTTCTCTCTCTCTGCTTTGGAGAGTTTTTCTAATTATTTGCATAAAAATTCTGGGAAAGCTCCAATGTTCAGGTACGTGACCTCCTGTCATGGATTTACTTGTCATTTTTCTCTTAGTCTCTGATAATTTTATTCTTTTTCCTTTTTTCATCCCCCTGTAGTCTATCCTCACTGTCATGCCATTCTGGAGCACATTCTTAATTTATTCTCTATTCTGCAATTGATGTGCTGCATACAAAAAGTGTGCTACAAAAATTCTGAGGTCTAATGGGAAAATTCTGCCTCAGCTTTTCTAGGGCTGCCTGTATCATAGATGCTTGCAAAATTATTAGGTGTAGATATGAGAATGAAGATACATGACTGAAGTGGTTGTGAAGTCAGAAATTACATTCTTTTGCCAGCTACAGCAACCACTGCTTCTTTGTCCAGAAAATGGGAACAGTACAACTCAATCATCACTCTTGCAGTCTTGGAAATGGGAGGCTTATGAAACTGGAAGATATCATTTAGGAGTAGGAATGTCTCCATGACCCTTCCAGAATAACCATTTCCCACCCTTGAGTGATTTTTATCGGTCTTGTTTTATACTATTTTAATTGATTACTGTGGTCTTATGTGTCCGTCAGTAGTCTTGAAACCAGCTTTCTGTGAGCACTGATTCCAGCTGAACTGACTTCCAAGTTTATGGCTAGCTATGCCAAGGATGTGTTCAGAAGAGAACTCTGGTTAGACTTAACTAAGCTCCTTTAACAACCACAAATATTTTCCCCACCAGTTTTCCATGTTAAAGAAAAAAAACTTTGTTTGAAGATTAATTTCAGCTTCTCCTTTTCCCAGGGTATTAAAGGTCAGTCCCCTGCTGATTCTGGTTTGACTGAGCCTTCAAGTCGTTCCTGAATACTCTTAGAACTACAAAGCATAGTTTGAGTCCTTGGGAGCAAAGAAAAGTGCTGCAATGCAGATCAGCAGCATAAGAATATCAAGATGAAAAATGACAGCCCCTGAGTAATTTCATTAGTATTGTTAATACTTGAGAGGGCTGAGGGCAGAATTTGTACCAACCTCATGCATCAGAGTGAGATTAAAACTGAATATCTCCAGCCACATCCTGTGGTGACAGAGAGGAAGGAGCATTTCTCCATTATATGTGTGCTTGGTAGGGAAGCCAAGAGGGTTGTTGTCTCTTGTTAGTTCCAATGGGTAATTCTAGCCCCATGGTGTGACAATTATTTCCTCTGACCAAGGAAAATATCCAGCCTGAATCCAGCTATGTTCCTATATTTTCCTGGAGCCCAGGAGAACATTTATTTTCTGCGACTCTGTAACTCCTGATCCTCACATCTGCAAACAGCTGAGAGAATAACTTTGGATGTATGTTCAATGACTGAACTTTTAGCTTAGTTCTTGCCTGTTACCCCTGTGTGCAAAGAAAAGGAGAAGGAAGGGAGAAAGGAAGCTTAAGAGAGTGAAGAAAAGGTCAGTGAAAATGAAAAGCAGTGTAGGACTGTGGGTGGAGCAGCAGATGGAAATGAGTCATTTTGTTTCTCTCAGAGGCTTTCCCAGCCCAACTAGATGACAGTAAATTGATCACTTCACCTTTACAGTTTACATCAGTTTAGGCTTGGAGTCTCTTGGTCCAGATCTTGGGACAATGACTTTCTTTCTACAGGATCCCACTCTTAGCTGGAATACCTAGATGTCACTGTACAACAAACAAACAAACAAACAAACAAACAGTTATTACCGGGGCCAACACTTAGATAATGGTGTGCGTGGCCTCTATTCTGAGAAGACAGTTTTGCCTCTGATGATTTCTCTAACCAATACAAATGTCCTTTCTCCTAGTTTATTCCAAATTGCTCCCATGAACTGCTGGCACTTGAACCAAGGGCCTAACTGTTGTGTAGGTTGTGCTGTAGGGAATATAATCTGTGCATTAGAATGCAATGGGGTTAAGCAGGGGTGTCTGCAAAATGCAGCAGCTACTCTTGGGCTGGAGCATTTCCAAACCTCTCAATTTTCAGAAGCAATTTAAGTTCTCCATTGGGAGCAGGCAGAAAAATGTGTTACTACATCAAGCATGAGCTTCTAAAAGAATCATAGAAGCATTTATGTTGGAAAGGACCTTTAAGATTGGGAAATCCAGCTGTTAACCCACCACTGCTATGTCCACCACTAAGCCTTGTCCCTGTGTGCCACATG
The DNA here is from genome assembly GCF_049639895.1 of Pseudopodoces humilis. NCBI lineage: Eukaryota > Metazoa > Chordata > Aves > Passeriformes > Paridae > Pseudopodoces > Pseudopodoces humilis. Next base: position 14,447,194 of record NC_142205.1, on the reverse strand, counting down.
CATCATTTATGCATCATTTAAATACCGTCAACAGTGGAAAATCTACCACTTGCCTGGGCAGCCTGTTCCAGTGCTTGACCAGCCTTTCAGCGATGACATTTTTCCTAACATCCAATTGAAACTTTCTCTGGCACAACCTGAGGCCCTTTCCTCTTGTTCTGTATTTTTTTCCTTGGGCAAAGAGACCAACACACCGACCTTCCTACAACCTTCCAGGAATTTGTAAAAAGTGTAAAGGTCCCCCATGAGCCTCCTTTTCTCCAGACTAAACACCCCCAGCTCCCTCAGCTGTTCCTCACAGGACCTGTGCTCCAGACCCTTCCCCAACTCTGTTGCCCTTCTCTGGACTCTCTCCAGCACATCAGTGTCTTTCTTGAAGTGGGGTTCCAGAGCTGAACACAGCACTCGAGGTGTGGCCTCACCAGTGCCCAGTACAGGGGGACAATCCCTGCCCTGCTCCTGCTGGCCACACTATTGCTGGTACAGGCCAGGTGCCTTTGGCCTTCTTGACCACCTGGGCACTGCTGGCTCATGTTCAGTCACTGTCACCAGCACTCCCAGGTCCTTTTCCATGGGGAAGCTTTCCAGCCACTGCCCCCAGCCTGTGGCACAGCCCCATAGAACCTTCCTACCCTTCAGCAGATCAACACTCCCACCCGACTTGGTGTTACCTGAAAACCTACTGAGGGTGCAATCAAACACTTCCTCTGGATATAGTCCTTCTTATACCTCATTTCCTTATTAAGACTTGCACACAGAAAGAAAGACAAAGACTAACAACATAAGACTGTACTTTGGAAGCTTCCTTAGCTTTCCTGAAATTGAAGCAGAGAGATTCCTATAAAACCCTTTTCCTAAATTCCCAACTTAACTTGAGTAAATTTAAAGGTTGATCCAAAGTACAGGGAAGTCAATAGAAAACTGCCCATTGACTTAAAAAGACATTGAATTAGGCCCAGGATGATTAAAGGGCCTTCTACATTGGCTGATCCTTTAAGATTAATTCATGAGAACAAAGTTCAGTCAAAGTTAAGTGGTTTTGAAACATTCCCCAAAAAGTTTTCTATTTCAATAAAACAGTAAAATGGTATCCCCCTACATGAGAACAGTTGCTCTCTGAAACAAGGCCAAGCCATTTCATTAACTTTGGATCATCAAGTTAAAAACAATTTTTTTTATCTTTTTTTTTTTGTGTGAGAGTGCATATGCAGCAAGCCTTGTGAAATAAATTTGTTTCTTTTTCTTTGGGGCAACGTCTGACAATAGGAAACAATTAGGTGTCAAGCTAATTAAAGCAGCTTTTATATATATATATATAAAACAAACCTTATGCTCTGAAGTGGTTCCAATGTATTCAAAGCACTGAAATTGGGTCTGAAAGAAAGGACTCGCATCTGCCTCTTAAGGTCTACTCTTCCTATAAACTCATGAATAATCATTGTCACCAGCTTATCACTGTCAGATTAGGGGCTTAGTATTATATTTTATTTAAACCTGATCCAGATGGCTGCCAAGAGATTTTCAGGCAAATGAACTCTGAGGCAGAGTATCATCAAGGAACATTTTACTGTTTGTGCATACAAGTGTGCTCTAGGTCTCCAAAGTAACTTACAAGACTGACAAACTATTTTTATTTTAGTTTTTTTTTACTTTGGCACCTGTGAACTTAATCTTCATCTGCAGCTCATCAATATCATTTTTCTGGCAGAGGAATATAATCAATGACCCATCCTTCATCAGATATTTAATTAACTTGCATTTACCAAGGCATTCAATTAACAAGCTAAAGAATAGAAGCAGAAGCCATGAAGTTATATGTAGCTTTCTAGACTTGCAGTGACTTTACAAAATCTGACATTCAAAAATACTACCTCAGCAAACCTGGAAAACACATCTTGTTGTTTTTTTTCTTGTAGTTTTTCTGTTTCCCATTACTCAATGGATATGTTCACCTGTAATATGTCTGAAGTAAAAGAATTTCCCATCATAAGAATATGGGGAGATTTCTTTGGTAGTGACTGACACAAAAGTGCTCCTCTGTGTGCAAGTCTTTGGTAGAGGACAGGGGAGCTGAATACACAGCAGCCATTCCAATAGGATACCATGCTATATCTAAATCAGGTCCCCCTTGATTTCAGTGGTAGACTGGATTTAACTTTCTTTTAAACATAGCATGTGTGAATGTATATATGTAAATTTATAAAAATAAGTTCATGCTTCACTTTCATTTATGCAATATTTTAATTTTAAATCATATTTGAATACACATTTATGCCATGTTTTAATTTGATGTTTTATTTTAATATTAAATCATATCCCCAGTTACAAGTCCACCTCAGGAATGTTTTGTCTGCAACAAAATATTCATTCCAGGACTCCTTTTTTTAATTAAATCATTTCATTTGGGGGAAAAAAAAAATCCCTTGAGGAAAAAAAAATAATTTCTATCTTATTTTTTTTATTTTGTTTTTTAAAAGTTACATTTATTCATTTTTGTTGCATGTTTAGATTATTTTTTATCTCAAAAGTCTCTATTATTTAATTGCACTGGAAGTAGGGGAGATCTAAATTCAGAAAATACTTTTCTATCAATGTTAGCTGATTAATATAAAAATTTTCCAGAAGAAAATACTTCAGCTTTGCATCTTCTTATCCCACATCAATAATAATGCTATCCCATTCTGAGATTGTTGTGCTAAGAAATATTGTAAAAAGAGGCTTCTCTTTAAAAAAAAGAAAAAGTCTTAGAAAAATAAATGAAAATTCTGCAGTGAAACTGTTAATAGGTAATTTTTTCCGACAGTTCCTAACATAAGGAATTTTGAAGATACTGATTTAATTTTTCATTTGAGGTGGAATAAGTTTCCCACGCAAGCTTCTGTGCTTGATATTTTACTGTGGTAAAGGCCACCATGAATCCCTTGTGATTTCTGTGATCTTCAGACTTGAAATTATCTTGTACTTAGCATATTATTTTCTCTCAAAAAATAGGTTGAATTTTTTTTTAAATTATGGAGGGGACATAGACACATTGACATTAATGGTGACTATGCACCTCAGTCCCCCAGACAGTTTTTGAAAATCTCAGCTGCAGATGTCAGATTTGTTATTTTATGATGAACTACTGTAGTAATATTGCATTTGTACAGATAATGGAGTCATTATCTAATCATCATCGTTCCATGTTTCACACTCTGCTTGAACTCATGTATTAATGATTTTCCACATGATAAGTGCATTTTTTAGATATATTTGAGATAGCATTTAAGGTCTGTGGCAATTCTGGTGGCTACAGAAATCCCAGGACAGCGTGATTATAAAATCCTTGGTGGTATCCAGCCTCAAATCATAATTTCAGCTCATGATATCAAACAGTGAGGCACAGTCTGTGGGAGTGGATGATGGCACTTCCTAGAGTATGAAAACAAAATGGGACTAAAAATGAAAAACCCTGGAAGAGCAGCACAGCAAATTCCCACACTTTGACCCCACAGTCCTACTGCAGTGTTAGCAATGCCCTCTACCCCCTGTTTGTTAACTCAGGAAGATCTGAGGGTGACGGAGTGCTACAGAATTACTACAGAGGGACTACAGAGTTGCTGGCCAAACTGTGACACTTGGCTCCTTGTATAAGATCAAAAGTTGAAAGAACTGTGACAAGGTAGGTGGTCTTTGCCAGTGTAGTTTTAGTTGGCTGAGAGGAGAATGTCAGGAGACTGTGACTTCAAGTAGACATGCCCAGAAACTTCTAAAAGTCAAGCACCTTTTACAGCCATTAAAGTGATTCACCTTCCCATGAGAGAAGGTGGCAGAGACAGAAAACTTGTCCATTTTTCTTACTATGGCTTAAACTGGAGAGCAACTCGTATCTGTGCCTTGTTTGAGCAACAATAAAAGGGGGACCATAGGATTGTCTTTGCTTCCCTGGTCACATCTCAAACCCAAGATTAAGAGTCACAGTGTTGCCTCTAGAATGGAGACTATGCTGCCTTCAAAAACTGACTTTACAATATGGGCTTCTCATTCCTCTGTCACATGCTATGTGTCTTCCTCTTATTGATAAAAGGACAGGATAGATATGTTATCAAAGAGTAAAACATAAATTAAACTAGATTTTCACTTGTTTGTGGCTTTCTAAGAAAGGGTTTTGGCTTGTGTCACTTAGTATTGTCTATTATTTATCTCACTGCATAAAAAATGTCATTCGTGGTGTTATTACAAAAAAATTACAGAGTCAATTTGAAGAGAAAGGAAAGCATGGCAATTGTAGAAACAGTGATAGAAAAAACTCTGCCATGAGTAAATTTAGCCACTCCCTTCCATTCAAACTGCAAATAGTACAATGATGTCCCTTCCTCATCAATTAGGGCATAAAATTTCACTATTGTCACTGCCTTTCATCTAGTTTCGTATTTCTGTCCCTGCCTCTGAGATCTTGAATGACTCTGTTTTTGTCTTCATTTCCAGCCTGGTCTCAAATCTTGTGCCCCTTGTGGTCATGTTGTTCCACCAAAAAAAAAATCCTAAATGTCTTCTTCTCCTCATCCTTCTGCCTTCTTTTTGATCTGTAAAGAACAATTTTAATTTCTGCTCTTCTAGATTCAAGTCTTGTCAAACAAGATTTTTCTTTCTGTCAGAATTTGAGTTTAATAAATTAAAAATTGTATTTTGCCATCTCAGTTAGTCTCATTGCACCCATATGAGCCCATAGTCTCACCAGGGTAGGTTTTATGGGAGACAAATATGAGTGAAACTGTGGGTGCTTGGCAAGCAATTATAAACTATGGTGTTAAATACATTGTCAAATCTGGTTCTTGGTTTCCAAAAGCGGTAGACTACTTGAAAGGTAGGACGTAGCTTCTGGCAGAATTGCTCATTTCTTTATATAAGAGATTTAAATGGCACTTGATTTCTGCTGGGCTGCACAGGCTTGACATTTCCCTTCATTTGATACAAGGTAAGATGCTCAGTCATTCACTGCTGGGGTTATCTATGAAGCTTGTTTCTTTTACAATCTCTCTGGATATACAGTGTTGGGAGGGGCAGATTTTCTTTCTGCTCTGGCTTGCAAAGAGAGAGCATCAACAATCTTAGAGCTCTGAAGTACCCTTCAGTCAGAAGTACCTGCAACTTTCATGCTCAGCACCTCTCGGGACTTGAAATGTGCTCCTTGAATGTCAGGGAGAAATGCTGTGCTTGCAACACGTGCCCCAGCATCAGTATTTGAAGGTGATATCTTTCTTTTCATCACCTCAGCTTTTCATGCCTCCCTTCATACTCTCATTTATGCAATGGGGAATCCCTGCTAAGCACACTTAGTGAAATCCCAGGCAGTATGTTTTCCTTGTGATTAGTTTGCATATCAAACAGCTGTTTCAGTGATATGTTGATGTTAGCAAAAGTAATATCTGACATTTACACAGCAACCTGCAACCTTAAATATTTTCTTAGAATTATATAACAGGGAGGAACGGGCTTCTCTTACAAACTCAGACTATGAAACAAAACCTTGCTACACTAAGACAGACACCCAGCAGAGTGGCACTCACCTTGGCTCCACCCTGTAGTTTGGACACAATTTCCGGTAGGAATTCACCACCTTTTCTATCAGAATCCATTTCCATTCATTCTCTTATTCCTCTGTTTAGTGTTGAAAATGGGGAAATCCCAAACTGCTTTTTTGACAAAACCTACTTGGTTTTCTTATGAAGAAAATCTGCTCTGGAAGAAAATGCCCTATGGGATCCCTAAGCAAAAACATATTGACCTATCCTCTGACCAAACAAGTCTTTGAATTTCTGGCTGCCAAGTATTAAAACTGTGTCCTACTCCTACATCTTTTTCCTAGGCATCAGCTCTTGGCCCCTGCTGAAGGGGAAAACAGTGATAAATATTTCATTTGATCCAGTAGAACAGTTCTTCTCTGGAGTTAGCATTGATACATTTTACCCCATTTAAATGTATTCCCCCCCAAATTTGCAAATGTCTGTTTATAGTGGAGTTATAAAATCAGAAACAGATAACAGATTTCTCATCTGATGTTGTAAAAGCTGTGATATGTTACAGCTATCTAACTAGTCTTTTTCTCCTCTGAATTTTCTCAGATGTTTCCTTGGCCCAGCCAAAGAGTTATCTATGTATGTTATCTATAGAAATTTGAGTGGAATTCAGCTCAACTAACATTAATTATTTAAGGTTAGGCATCCAGTCTCAAGTCCTCATTTAGACCCTGTTTGTGGTCAGGAAGAATAGACATTCTCCTCCTCTCTAAGGGACACCATCCATCTTCTCCACTGACTCATTAAGGAGTCGAGAGTGTTACTCAGGCTAGATGACTTATTTCTGATGAGCTAATAATAGGTTACATTAATTTCCTCCACTCTCTTTCCCTCTTTTTTTTTTTCTTTACAAAAACACACTGTTTTCCGTGAGAAAGGAGGAAGGGAGGGTATGCTAGCCTGGACCCTGGATCCTTATTTTGCTCATTAGATGGAGACATCTGTCAAACCTCAGCACTTCACCTTTTCCACCAGTATCATCATCCCAGCCAGGAAATGTGATGGTTATTTATTGTCTCTCCCAATTCAGTTTGTAGTGCTTGTCTGTGTCCAGCCAGTGATGGCTGTAGTTTTCATCCTGCAGGACAGCCAGGCATGCAGGTGCTGACTCCCAGGTAGTGCACTGTTAGGTATGCTGATGCAGAGAGAAACAGCAGCTCCTCAGGTGCTCAATCTCTCTCTTTATTCCCAAACATGAGGCAGACAACAAGGGGTAAAGGACCTGTCAGTTGAAACAGATGAATTAAATTTGTAACAAAAGAATGTCTTCAGGCAGTTGTTTAGACATATCACTAAGAATCCACAGATTCACTTTACCCTCTGCTGCAAACAGCAGAGGAAATTAGGCAGCTGTATTCTCATTGGTGAGTTTATTACCTAACGCCTGGAAAGTGAATTTCAAAGATGCTGGTGTTGCCAGGCAACTGCCTGAGGATGACAGCGGTCAGAGCACACACAAGGACTCTGTTAGAGGAACACTGCACAGCAAAGGTCGGCTCCATTCACCATTGTGATTAGCAGGGTGGCTGGTTCTGTCCTGAGGATGCACATAACTCCTTCTGGTCATGATATGTCTTTGGCAGCCAGTGAAGATAAACTGGAAAGAAAGAGTAGTGATCCTCTGACCAGCACAATGAACATGAAAAAGAAATCTCCTTGCAGTCAAACATGGTCTGACTTTCAAAGTGTCCTAAATACAGGACTGAGCTCAGGGGTTCTGTGAATGCTAGTGGAGGTAGGAGGAGATTTAGCACGCCTAGGGCAAATCACTGCCTTTGGGTATGGCTGGCAGGAGACTCCACATGTCTGTACATGTACCTCCACTATCCTCTAGAACTGGGTGTTTGCCAGGAGGCAAATGGTTAACTGGGAATGGCTCCTGGTCCAAAAATGGCTCTTGGTCTAATGAATCCTGGCTGGCCCTGGACAGGTGCACAGGCAGGGCTGTCCAGTTTGTACACGTCACCGCTCTTCAGTGCCCAGGAATGCTTCCTGAGACTAATTTGTTAACACAGGAGCAGCCCATGATACTGCTCCCTCCCTGTATTGCTCACCCAGATTTTCATCTGAAGAGTGGTGGAGCTCCAAGTCCTCTTGTCTCCCTCTCAGACATTCGATCCTAGCTGTTTCCCCTTGGCTGAGCAGTGCCATGATCTTTGGGGCTGCCTACCCCAGCAGAGCCCTCATTCCCCCCTTGGCTGGACACCAGGCTCTTGCACTCTGCATGCTTTCTCTGGCAATAATGAATCACATGTCCCAGGGAAAGTTACTTAATGTCCCATCCCAAATGATTGTCTCATCAGCATGCTCGCAGCATTCATTATTTAACAGAGTGCTGCTATTTAATCTTTGTATTATAGTAGCATCTGGAGGTCTCAGCTGAGAGGCAGTATACAAATACAACGTGAAACACAATTTCTTTTCAAAGACTTAACATTGTAAGCAGAAAAGCAGCATTGCAGAGTGATTTTCTCCAGATGCCACAGGGGAGTAATATCAAAGAAGTATCTCCCATCTATTTTTTTGACTGCTAAAATAACGCTGTTGATGGAACCTTTAACATATATAAATAATAGAATATACCAAAGAATAGTGTTTACTTTATGAAAGAATATTTATGATAACCCAGAGAAGAAGGCTTAGAGAAAAGTTTTCCAAAGGATATATAAATAAAAACATTACTTAAAGCAGATACATCAATGAGACTTCAATGAATACCCTCTAAATATGTCCTAAAGACTACTTCATGAAAGCTGATTTGAGATGAAACCAATGAAGCAGTTTTTTTATTGGTTATATATACTGTATTTCTGAATGAAATAAAACCTTTTTCATGAGAATTGAAGATACCATGAAAGCAAACAGTTTTATAAATTCATGTGTGTTTTGCCAAAAGGCACATGCCAGAAAATGCATTAGAAAACAATCAGCATTATCTGACCAGGTTGACTTATAAATTATACTTCTCAATTTTCCTTTCAAAATTGTTCTTAAGAATGATTTCTATAAACTTAAAATGGTCACCTTTTCTTTCTCTAAGTTAACTGAAATGCAGAGCTAAAAAAAAATTACATTTTTTTTTTCAAATTTTTGTTTTCCTGCAAATAATTTGTTGCTTACCCAAATTGTACTGCATTTTGACCTCCTTGTACTTCATAGGATATTATTTTCAGAATTACTCCTCACATTTTGAAGCAGGCTGTCTGTGTCTCACATTCAATGAATATTTATGGTTGTCTGAGTACTTTACTGTCTGGGTTCATAAAGATATCTCTAGTAAGGAGAGAATATAAGCATGTGTATCAAGTAGGCTGCATGTTTTGGAAAGCTTTCCTGAACTGATTTGAGTCCAAGCAACATAATGTCTTTTTGCATCATATTTTGTATCTTTGATTAAATTCTAATTCACATAGTCACAGAAAATTACATTTCTCCCCTCTTGTTTTCTCTGTCTTGTGGCTTGTTCCTTGTGCTCACAACTGTGGCGTATTCCAAGTGAAACCCTGGTGTTTTATTGGATCCAAAAAAGAATGCTGAGGTTGCCCCGAGCCAGCTGAGGTGAAAATGGAAACTTTACATAATCAGGGACATTTGGATCCATCTCTGATGCTTGGACAGCACTGACATCATCTTTGACTGATGAAGCTACTGTGTAAGGTAGCAATGAATCTGTTAATAAAATCACAAAATGTAGCATGGGCACAAACTCTTTTAGTCCTCTGAATAACAAGTCCTTCGAAGTTTATAACCTGGCAGCAACTCATCTTGGCAGGAGCCTGGATATGCCCATTAGAGATAAAGAAACCTCTACCAATGTCACTCTGCTGGCATGGAATGGGGTGATCATAAAAATTTGCAACTTTGTTGAATCTTAGACATGTTTTTTTTTATTGGTATATTAATTTTTCTTTGTTCGGAATACATCAAAATCTACTGACAGCATATAGAAATAAACAGTAATGTATGCATTTCACAATCAGGTAGAAGTCCAAGACTCATCCCATTTCAGCAAACACAGGTTTAACTTCAGGTGGTTAAGTTGCCTTTCAGGGAACTACTCACACTTAGAGAAAACATTTCTTTGGGCAAATGTTTGGAAAAGGAATTAATTACATAAGGAGCAACTTACTCAAAGCTGCAGAGAATGGTACCAGCAAAAGCAACAGGCACCAACTTTGCCTTGCATATCCTGTTAACCTGCAGTCCTTTCATCCAGTTGTCTCCCCTGACTGATGGGTTTTGGTCTGATACATGACACCCTATGTTAAAAAAAAAAATGGAGGAGAAGAGAGAAAAGGGTTAATCCTCAGACATTTTTTACAGAGATCCTCAGTGCAAGAAAATAACCAGGGACTCTCAGCTTGAAGTTGTAATTAGATGAAACTGCACCCACGCCATTTAGGATTGTCTGTCCTTCCTGCAGTGTTCTGTCGCAGTCAGTGACAATGAGCACGTGGGACCACTTCTGAAAATTCCCTTGAACTGTGGCACATTTTTTTTACTTGACCTTTAATTTAGATTTTTCAGTCAAGGTCCCTGTGTGCATTCACAGCCAGGGGATGGGCACCAGACGGAGAGTGAAATGGGGCACAGAGGCAGTGGCTTCTGGCTGTCCAGCAGAAGTCTCCCTGGCTCCTGACTGGGCTCCCACCAGCAGCACTTGTTTTGCTGAGATTCTCAGCATGCAGTGCAGAATGAAGACATTTCCATCAGTGGATAAAATTGACCCATGTTGAGACCTCTTGTCTTCAAGTGACTGCAAAGCAGCAGCAGAACAAGTCCTTTCCACTTCCAGTGCCTGAACTCTTTGATTGCCTTTCTGTACTCCTCCATTTAGTCCATTCAATATAGTTTGGGAAATATTACTTCGGAGCATAACTGTTCTTACTTGTTTTATTTCTGTAAAGCTATCCAGTAAGGCCAGGCTGAAAACCCCAAAAATTAAAAAAGCAGAGAGCCTCTATTATTTAATACTGTGAAGTGTTTTCAGATACAGTTTATATCATTTGCCTTGGACATATGAGGAAATTATAAAAAAAATCCACTCCATGTATCATCATTTAATTTGTGCGAGGATGCAGAGTAGGGACTTTAAGAGAGACTAAAAAATTAGCTATCAAAACTGTTTTCAGGAAGGTTATTTCCACATTTTTATATACTTATGGAGGGAAGGATTTCAGAAAGTCATAAATATCCTCTTCTGAATACTTGCACTTCAAACATCATAGAATCACAAAATTGTTTGGGCTGAAAAGGACCACAAAGATCATCTGGTTCCAACCCCTGGATATAGTCTAGGGTTCTTGGGAAATTGTACATATTTCTGCAATTTCACTATCTACGATAATTCCCTTTTGCCAAGAGCTCCTAGATGGAACACTTTTTTGAAGAAGAAATCATGAGGCATCATAGGGGAAGATGGAACTTAGTGACAAAATGTGTTGTGAAGTCATAAAAATCGCTTCACTCAAGTATTGTGAAGAAAATGACAGTATTTCCTTATGAAAATGTCTGAGTTATCTGAGAACATATTTGGGAGTTTCAGGTAATTTCTGAGAAGGCATATGAATGTTTGCTAATCAAGGCATTTAGTTTTTGAACTGGAAAAAATAATGAAGGTGGATTCACACAGTTTACTTCTGTAAGTGGAAAGATGATCAAATCATCAACTCCTGCTGACACAGCTGAACCAGTGTTAACACAGCTGGGAATTTTTTCCTGAAATTCCCTCATGTGAAAAGGCTGCAGACATGCTAACACTAATATCTCAGAATTTAACTCTCAGGCTTTTGGGAAATGCAATTTAAATGTAAAATTAGTTCTGTATGGTGGTTCAAAACTTAGATACGCGTTTTTCAATCTAAACTAATATCCAATTTAAAACCGATTTAGATCAGGTAAATTTAAATATAATGAGTAAAAATGCATTGCATTATGGGTAATATAACTTTAAAATTCACAGAAATGACAAAAAGGAAACCTGTATCAAGAAATTAAATGTTCTCCTAAGCACCTTTCATGTCCACAAATATTAACTCAGTTATTCCTAATTTTATTAATTTAAGATTTTTATACTAAATGCTTTCAAGGTTATAACTAGCTTTCTTTATTAAGTTTTCCTTAGCTACCAAAATCTTGATATACCATTCAATCTACTTTGCAGTTACTTCATGTGTGGCTTTGCTGAAATTTGAGCAACACTGGTAAATGCTTATTTCTTTTTAATAATTTATTTATCAATTGTATCTGTCTTCTACCTATCGAAAAATTTCCACTAGGAGTTGGACAAGTATGGCTTTAAAAGTTTTTAGATAAATGCTCTACAAAAATAATTCCACATAGAAAATTTTTAGAAGAACAAATTAATGTTTATTTCTTGCTACAAAAGTACTGTGATGTGAAAAAGAAAAGTGACTTGTCTTAAATTTAAGATTAACTTTATCCCCTTAGCTTGAGCCTTTAATCTGTAGAAAAGCCTGTGGATTTATGAGTGTTAACAGACCTGAATTTTTTATTTCTCCTTCTTTCCTTTTACTTGTTCATTTTCCATCTGTGTGTCCCCCAAGAACCTGAGAGCAATGATTGAAAGGAAAGATAGGTGATTTATTTGATATGTTGCTATTCTGCCACACAGACAGCAATACAGTTAAAAGCAAGGTGATGGCTGATGGTTTAAATAAACATAAAATTTTGAAATTCAGTGGCACCGAGTGTGAAGGAGATAACACCTGTTACAAATACAAATTTTTACATGAGTACAATGACGCAATGATCCTTGTGGATCCTTTCCAACTCAGAAGATTCTGTAATTCTGTAAATAATATTAATCTTATAGAACTGTGTTAATTATATCCTCAGAGGTGAGGCACATCGTTTGATGTTCAAAATTCATAAGGAATTTTCTCGCTACCAATAAGGTTGCTAAATATAATTGCTCTAAATGCGAACATTTTCCAGTATATGTTTAAATATGTGTTTACAATATCTGTAATGTACTGAATATCCCTTATTGAAAAATAAACTTTTGGTCTTTGGTTCCCATATTTCTCTGTATATGAATTTTGATTTTAATTTTCTAGTGGAAAAGGGAACTGAAGAAGGTGTTCCTGGGACTCATACCCTCACTGTTACAAAAAGGTCTATTATGTAAAGAATTCTCCTCTAATACCCACTTTTTAAAGACTTTTGAGATAATTTCAAAGTGATTTTTTTCCAAGAGACGACATGAGGTTCTGTCATCAATCAAATTCTAATTTAATTGAGGAGTTTGAGCTTCTAAGAAAAGCTGGAGTTTCAGATACTTTTGTGCTTAGTGTTTCCTATTAAAACAGCTTCCAATCCAGGAACTTTTTCTCTTTTCAATTGCTCTTGTGAAGCAATACACTCACATAGAGCATTTATGTCCTAAAATGTGAATTCCAAACTGAATGTTTTGCCTAAGATTTTTGTTTTGTAACATCTGACCTGTAGCACTCACACTCCTCAACAAACCTGGTCCAAAAGAGGCCATATGGCTTTTTGTTCTTGCAGTTTCACTGGAGTAAATAAGGAGTATCTCACTAAGTTCAGTGGGGTTACAGTGGCATGATATTGGTTTTGATAGTGTTGGATCAGGTCTTTCATAACAAGTGCAATCTACACCCAATTGGTCTGGGAAAAGAAATTTAATAACTAATGAATATTGGAGAGATATGATGTAGGAATGTAAATACACTAGAAATAGAGTCACTCAAAAACAAATGGGAAAACATAAGTCGGGGAGGAAAAAATGATAATAATTTTTAAAAATCAATGTAAAGACAGTAATGAAGTGTATTTAAAATTCAAAAACATTATTTTTTCTGAATTGTATTTTTTCTGAATATCCAAAAAAACACTTTCTTCTTATGTCTTGTACTATTTGGTTATTTGGATCATCCTGAGCAATTGTAGGCTTCCTCCACTAAAAGCTCATTTAGAGAAGCAATGGCAAACTTCAGTTTGTAACCCAATAGATGTATGGGAAATGTGTGTGGGAAATCCCAAGCTCAAAGATTGCAGCAGTAAGGGAAGAAAAAAAGTGTTTTCTTAGTTGCTGATTTTCCTATGCTTGATCTCATATCTGTAGAAAAACAGAAAGTTTGACTATGACTTTAGATTAAGGAAGTATGCAGAAAAACAAAGGAAACAAATATTTGAAAAATCAAGTACCCTATGTGACATGAACATAGAATGAGGGATTAATTGCTTTCAAACTGAACACATGAAATATACTTCTTTTCTAAAATAAATGCTTGCAATCGTCACTACAAAGCTAAAAAGAGTAGGGAAAAGGAAGAGGAACAGGGGTGGGAAGGGGGAAGAAACAAGGAAAAGGGGGGGCAGAACATCTTTGCCTAGTTAAAGCCAAATAAAAGCTGAAATGAGCTTTCTGTTACAGCCTCAGTCACGCTATTTCTGCAATTCTGCTTGGAAATGGAAGAGATAATTGCATTTTCAACTTTGAACCCTTGCCATTCATTTCTGTGCCGTGACCTCAATAGTCTGTTTGATTGCCAGCCTGTTGAGGTACCAAGAGCAAAACAGTGGGAAATGACACAGCAGAAATCAAATTGCATGAGTCATTTTTTTTTAATTTCCTTTATGTTCCTTATATAATTCTGATGGCAGCAGAGCTAAAGTTAATGAGCAGTAGTAAAAGCATCTGCTGAAGCTGTGTCAGTAGATTCACCTCTGTGTTCACAACTGCAGCGCTGTAAAATTTATCCAAGGTCTCTTTGAAACAGGTTCTCAAATGAGGTGAAAAGTACCAGAATTATACAGCTCATGAAGGAACCATATAGTGTTGTGGTACCATAAATAAATGCTGACATTTCCTGACTTGTAACTACAATAGCAGTGGGTAAAAAAATTTGAAATTCAGGGGGTTAGACTACTATAAAATTTTTACAAGGTTAAGCAAAGTGAGCAACTAGAACAGTGTGAAATGTCCACTGTGCCTTTTAACCAGATTACTAAGGGCAAATATCACCTTCTTCCCCTCAGGGGTGCCCAGACTTTCAAAAGTAGAAGAGAAAAGCCCCATCAGATTATTGTCTAGGCTTTGCAGCAGGAGGCATTGCTTGTATGTAATTGCTCAGTTTCATTATTCATGGGCTAAGAACAAAGTGCTCAGTTGAAAGAAATTGGCAAGGTCTGGGGCACGACAAGGAAGACATTTAAGATTTCATTCAATAAAATATTTTATAATAACTTATGAAAAATTCATTTCCTGAAAGAGGAAATACCAAGCATCTACTTAATTTGTGTGTGTTGGTATTGTCATATGCAATCCATGTAAGGATGACCATGGGGGACCAATTGCTTTCTCATGGGAATCACATGAGACAGGATAGAGGGTTTTTTGGTTTTGCTTTAATTTCAGTGGCTGAAAATTAAGTATTAAAAAATTAAGTAACAAAAATGTTCTAATAGCTCAAATTCCCGCAAATGGTTCACTGGAATTATCATCTTTCCCCCTCATACCAATGTGAACAGTGACACTGGAAGGATAGCAGGATGCTGGGACAGGGATTGGGAGCTTCTTGATGATTCTGAAATTAGTTCATCAAGTTCCTTAGAATTAAATCCTTAAATAAAAACTTACATCCTGTGACTCTTGCTTGTCTTCAGCTGGCTTGTGGAGCTGGTGGTCTGAATAGTTTGGCTTGGGAAAGCTGCTTACCCACATTTGCCTTGATTCTTCAGTCTGACAAATAATTAAAAATAAGCAACTAAGAGCAAACTCAGTAAAATCTGGGCAGCATAAAATCAGGTGTAAGTTTAACACAAGGGTCTGCATTATAGAACTGTGACCTTGAGTCTTGCCTTCAGTGGCAACAAATTCCTGAAGGAGATTGAAAATCATGGACACCCACTTGCCTTCTGCTGGACATCCATAACTCTCTTGAACTGATGCCCAGATGCACCTCAGGTTTACGGCAGGGCATATTGACCATATTCAAATTCATCATGGTTCAGAAATCAGATTTATCAATTTCTCTACTGAGGCCTGATTACAGGCATTTCAAATTACTGAAAATACTTGGCCAAATATTTTGACCAAATTTTGAATATTTATCTTCCTGCTTGTGCAAAAAAAATTGCATAGACATTTCCCTCTTAGATAATATTTTAACCTGATACTTGGGGAGGCAGAGGACATGGAGACAAAATTTAGGCTATGTACCCTCTGCCTGCTCTCAGTAGGTTCAAGAGCTACATTTTGGCTAGGACAGGAGTGGTGCCAGGCCCTCCACCCTCCCTTGGGGAACAACCATCATGTTTCTAACCAGCTGACCATATTGCATATTGTTTGCATTAGAAACCTAGAAGGTTGAGCCAGGACAGTATTACAGAGGTTCCCCGCCCAGGGGATTAGTTTCGGATGTTAGGGTAACACAGAGGAATATCTTCAGGTAAAAGAGGGATGGGTTCTTTGTTGCAAGTTGGGAAAGGAGCTTACTCTGTATTATCTTGATATCACTGCCTTATTGTGCATCAGAACTGGGCTGCCCTAAGGAAAATGAAAAGATGAATATTGTCACTATTCAACTGCTTTCAAAAAGAAGACAAAAAAAAAAAAAAAAAAGAAAAGGTCACAGGCTCTTTGCTTTTATTAATTCTGTATAGGTATAGGTACATGTAATGGGTTTTATTTAGGAGATTACCCTATTCATGGAGTTTTCCAGGCAATTCCCTGTCCAGCCTTTGAAATTTCCCTTGGAGAAAGTGCAGATTATTTTGAAGACTCTATGATGTACCTTATTTCTGATGTACCTCTTAAAAGCTGTGTAAAAAGCAGAGGAACTTGCCTCAGTGCTCTGGATTTCAGCCTCAGGAAGGCAAAAACATCTTTTTCTCTGCCAAAGTACATGGGTGTCAATGTGGATCCTGTTTCTGTCTGGTTTTATTTTAAAGATCAAGGCTTTTAGTTAAAAAGTATCTAAGAAAGTAACTAAAAGCTGTGCCCTATATAGATTACAAATTGCATGTACTTTATAGCCTTAGAGTGACAGCCAAGGAAAAGAAACTCTTTTATCTTCATCATGGTCATGACTCCTGGAATCTATGGAGCGAATGCAGCCCTTGCAGGTGCCGAGATATTAGTGTCAATAATGGGTGTAGAATGCAGATATCTGCTGGATAGCAGAATGATGGGATGCTGTTGGGGCTCACAAGACGACTCTTTGGGGTGGAACACACTGCCTTTTAATTCCCATGGGTTGGAAGCTCCTGGGAATGCAGCTGACCTTGTGCAGAGGTCACAGCTGATCAAATGTGCACTGTGGCTTGTGTTTGCTGTAGGTGGAAGGTTGTTATGGGAGAGGAGGCAGCAGACAAGCAAAGAGTTATGGCTCTATTGCTGAAGAGGTCAGGGATCTCCAGCTCTCTGATCTACATGCTGCTAATCCTTGCAAACATAGTGTCTCATGCAGTAGCCTAGAAATTGTAATGGTGACGACATTGTGTCATCTAAATTTCAAAAAGAGCTTAATTTGGTTTGAAACTTCCTTCAAAACTCAGATTCTTACTGTGAAGGAACCAGTGCTTCTTTAGTAAACTGGAACCAACTAGCATTTATTGAACCACGGCAATTATAAATAAGGGATCACTACTTGCAGCTTTATATCCCTTTCATCCTGAATTTTCTGAATGCAGGGCAAGCATTCACTAACTCACAGCCTCATGATAGCACAGAGTTACAGCTGATATCTTGGTATCAGTTGATACCAAGAGTTTAAGCAACTGGGTTATTTTCACAGAGGGAATGACTGCATAGCCAGCAATGAAAAGATGCCAGAAATTCTGTCATTGTGTAGGTCTAAACCACTGTGCATCATTCAGAGGGCACTGATAAATATTTGCCCTCCTGAATGCTGAGACACACTGCCCTTTTCTTAAAGTTCCCCACTCAATAGTTGTATTGTCTCTTGTGATGACTGTGAAGGACATCAGGAGGACATTTGATCCATTCCTCCAGATTAGTCATTCCTGAGAGATATCTGTTAGGACAGGCTGTTTTTCAGCAGTATGATGTCCTTAAAGACCTCTAATATTAGAGATCACCGAGCCTCCACCTGTAAAACCTTTTCAGTGATTTTCTATTCCTACATTTTTCAGTACTTTTCATAAAGTCTGAAAGTTTTTTGTAATTTAAAGCTGTTGCTTCTTATTCTATGCTTTGTGTCAATAAGCACCAGACATTCCTCCTCATCCTTTCATAACAACCTTTCACACACTTGAAAACTGTTTTCCTTCTCCTCCGCCTACTCTTTACATCTTTTTTGATCTCAGGGTCACATTTCCTTGACTTCTGATTGTTATTGAGTCTCTGCAATGCTTCTCTAGCTGCCCCAAATTTCTAGAAAGTTATTGCCTGTAACCAAACCCGAGGCATGCCTGAGGGAGACCTGATCACCATGTGCAGTTCACAATAAAACATCTGTTTGGCTGCAGGACTTCTGCCTCATTAGTTTTTCCTTATCTCTGATTCCTGAAGCCAGCAATTTCTATCTGAGAGTCTGCCTGAGACTTCACAGAATCATAGTTATAGAATGGGTAGGGTTGGGAAGGATCTTACAGATCATCTAGTTCCAACCTCCCCACAATAGGCAGGAAGGTTTTCTCTTGGACCAGCTTGCTCAGGGCCCTATCAAACCTGGCCTCGAACCCTTCCAGGCATGGAGCATCCACAGGTTCTTCAGGTAGCTTGTTTCAGCACCTCAACACCTTCTGAGCAAAGAATCTCTTCCCAAAAATCTAATCCAAATCTCTTTCAATTTAAAGTAATTCTCCCTTGTCCTATCACTACATGACTCCAAAAGTTCCTCTCTGGTTTTTTTGTAAGCTCTCTTCACGTACTGGAAGGCTGCTGTTAGGTTTCCCCAGCACCTTCTGTTCTCCAGGCTGGACGGCCCCAACTGTCTCATCCTGTCTTCAGAGGAGAGGTGCTCCATCCCTCTGATCAGCTCCCTGACCCTCCTCTGGACCACATCCACATGCTCTAGTCCATGTCCTTCTTAGGCTGGGTTCCCCAGAGCTGGATGCTCCTGATGCATTTGTTGCATTTTTTACCTTTGTCTGTATTGAATTTTATCTTGTTTTTTTCAGCCCATTCTTGCAACATGTCAAGAAGATTTTTGAATTTGACTCATGCCCCCAATTTATTCACGGTCTTTCCCAGTTTCATATCAACTGCAAATTCAATAACTATATATTCCATTCCATAACTTAGGTCATATTGCATACACTTTTATACGCTTTAGGGAGACTGAAAGAAATCAGCAGACAATTTGGCAGATGACTGTGCTCCTGTGTACCACTCAACTATACAAAAAGTTTATTTTGTTTTTTCTAAATATATCTGAGACTTCCAAGGTTTTGGTGGTTTTTCAAAACTTTCAATATTTTTAACCCTTTTTTATTTTTCTGAAGAAAATTTTTAATATTAACCTTTTTTATTAGTAGATTTTTAAAATCTGTTATAGGGTAGAGATACCAGATATAAGGCATTAACCACTCACATTGTGCTAGCATTTTTAATATTGTACTGAGCTATGTAAATCACAAATATAATACAAATGCCACCAATATGACAGAGATTATCCAAAACTGCTGACACCAGCAGTCTCCAGGGGAAAATTTCTATGTGATCAGTTTTAATCAGGCCTTTCTCTTTTTATGTAGGCTTTCACTCATGCAGGTTAGAGCATCTGCCAAAAGAGTACTTTCATTGCTGTTTATGTAGTTCTGCAAGTGACCATTATAACTCACAGGAAGGAACATAAATCCTGATATGTTTGATTTGCTGGGCCATGGTGACACCTTTTCCATTCCATGAATTACAAGAAACAAAGCTTTCTTGCAATTCATCTCACTCAGCAGGGTTCGTAAAGCTGGATAATCCCATGACTTTCAGCTGCTAAACCTGTTGCAGATATTTAATGTAAAATGACAAGAGCCACCGTTCTTTAAACTATTTCTTTGACACCTAAAAAATTCTGAGGCCACTGACCCATCATGAACCAAACATTGCAACAGTGAGTAACAGTATCTTTGTTGCAGAGCTTTGTGATTTACGTGCATGGGCAATCCGAATTTTCCTGGTAAGCGGAGGATTTAAACTGAGATTACATAATAATGTTTGTCTTGTTTCTTGTAAAAGGGACTATGAAAACCATTCAGATCTTTAAAAATGTCTTTAATGTGGGAATCAACAGGTATCATGAAAGTATGTTTCTCTTAACTCTTCTAGTCTTTAAAGTTTCACTTATTAATATTTATCTATATTGGTGATTTTTTTCAGATACCCAATGTGAAGCCTTGTTTGTGTCCTTGGTTACCAAAAAAAAGGAACTTAAATGGATTTTTATAACTGTTGAATTCTACATGGGGTCTTGTACTACTTTCACTTGTACAAGTTATCAGAGTTTTCTGTAATACCCAACAGCTGCTGGCAGGATGCACCTTCTTTTTCACACTCTTCATAGGAGTTTTTTGTCTGTAAATTGTGTTCCCAAATGTGTCTGTGAGAAGATCTAAAGTCCAGGCATTGGCCCTTTGGACACCACCCTGAACTCTTCGCAGGCTGCAGGCTGAGATGGTAAATCCTGCTAAATGTTTAACCAAAAGGCCCATGGTCCTTTTTCTTCAAAATAAAAATTGTCACTTCAGATGTTCTCCATCTTTAACAAGATATATCCCAGATATATTTTGTTTATATATCTTGTTTATATATATCCCAGATATATCTGTTTATATATTAAATTATAAAATTAAACAATTATATATAAATATATATAAATAATTAATTTATATTATTTACATATAATTAAATGTATTATATATTAAATTATGTATATATAATTAAATAAATAAAATAAATAATAAATAAATAATTAAATAATCTTTCATTTCTGCTCTCAACAACATTTCTGGCAATGTCATTTAGTTCTGTGTTAGAGCATTTTTCTAATGCACTAGCAGATATCTTTAAACTTTGCCTGAAGTAATGCCAACTGAAGTTTCTGAGATAACTTAATCCTAAGGAATCCTGAATATGTTGCTAAGAAGGGGCATTGACATTTTCCATTGCATTTCTCTTGCTACAACCTTAAGCAAGCTAGCAAACAGTGCCAGCTGAAAGACCCAGTGCAAGCCTATACAGAATTTGAGAGGATGGAGCCATAAATAACACTTTAAATATGAATCAAAAGGAACTCCGGGCAAAAGAGGACTTAATTATTTTTCACTTTTTTCTCTTAGTAGGATTCTCTAGATCATAGTTGGAATTCACGTTTCTTTTGTTCTTCCTCAGGGAGAGGAAGCCCAAAGTCTCCTTTTCTGTGATATCTGTTTTCCAAGGTCCATTCAGACTGGACGCTCTGTGTAAATTGAATATTAGGTCCAGAGAGACTGCCCTGGTATTGAAGGGCCTGTTGTAACCCCTACATTGTTTAATGTGCTCAGAATCAAATGGAAACAGCTGCTGCTGTGCTGCCAAACCACTTTGTATTCTTGATTCTTCTTCTCTGTTCCTCAAGGGCTGGTCAGCAAAATGGTGAGTGTGGGAGAACTGTTTGTGAGATTTGTTGTTGTCAAGAGAGAAAGAATTCAAAGGCAGCCCAAAACAAAACTGAAAAATGTATCTTCTATTCCTGCACATAGGAATCATTTTGGAAAGAATCAAGAAGAGTAAAGTTTGATAGCTATTCTTAGAAAGAAATACAAAGCCTTTGAAACTGGCTAAAGTGAAAATAACATGCACTTCCAAATATGTTCTTTGCCTTTTAATTTGTCATGATACGCCAGCTTAGACATATGTTTTTGCCTTTTTGAAAAATAGTCTAACTTAATTTTAGTCACGTAGATCTTCTGCTATGTTACATGAACTTTGATAATTAAAGGAAGAATTCTATGAAGACAGGATAGCAGGCCTTCTGGACAGGAAGAAAATTGGTAGTTGCCATAATACCTTGACTTCTGCACACCTCTAGACTCTCATATACAAGTCTTGGAAATATGGACTGGATTAAAGAAAATGGTTAGCTGAGTGCATTACTCATTTGAGAGATGTGTATTAGAGGAGTAGGTGTCACTAATTCCTGATCAAATTAGAGGGATGGTTTGAGCTGAGTTTACAGGAATTATCCTGAACAGTATGCAGTGCTTTTCCAAGACAGGATGGAGAACACATTTATTAAGTTCACAGAGAGCACCAGCTGGGCAATATATGTATGACAAAACAGGATTAGAACTACAACAGTGTTGATAAATTGGACAAATAGCCTGGAAAAAATAGAATGTAATTCAATAAGTTAAAAAAATGTAATGCTCTGCCTTTTTGCACAAATAGTAAACCACACAAGCTGAAGGGTAATGCAGCAAATCTGCAGAAAGGTTTTAAATGAATCACCAATAGAAATACCATTGGCTGCAAAAGAGAGAAAGACTTGTGTGTTTACTCATTGTCACCTGTGTTACAACAGTAAGATTCCTGAGTGAGGTTACATCTTCAGTATGTGTTCTGTAGGCAGCTTCCGTGAACAAGAAAGATTTACATAAGCTAGAGAGAGACCAAAGGACAGCAGTGAGAATGATGAAGATTAAGAGGGGACATTTGGGGGATAATGAAAGTGTGGGATACTTTTGATCCAAAGACTGGAAGTTTAAATAGCAGAAAACTTAAATGAGGAGGGGAATGAACTCTTCCCTTTGTCTGCCCACTGAATAAGAACAAATTATCTTAAACTGTGGCAAGGCAAATACAAGTTGAACATAAGTAAAATTTTTCCAGGAAGAAGAAAAATTAAATTCTTGAATCAGAGTGTCTGGGAGAGCACTAGAAATCCCACCTGAGAAATCCCTAAAAGATGTTTGGACAAATGTCTATCAGAAATAGCATAAGAATAACTTATCCAGTCTCAGAGTGGAAAAATGACTGGATGATTCCTTCAGTTATTGTCTGGTTTTATTTCATATAATTCCAAATTTGTCTTCATTTCTGACAATGTATGCATTCTTTTGGCTGAGACAGTCCTATACTTGACTTTTAGTTTTTCTGTGCTTAAGACACAAAGATTAATCATTATTTCTGACAAACTGTCAAGCAAAACAAAAGAACTATCTCACTCCATATGCCTGACTTATCACAGGATCACGTTATCCACTTTTTTTTTGTGATAAATTATAAAGCCATATGAAAAATTACATGTACTTTTAATAAATTTTCCCCTTTTGGCCTCTGCCATCAGTTTTGTGTTCCCCCAGGGACATTTCTCTCATGCCAACAAGTTCAAACAGTTACCAAAAGGTGTCTGCATCTGGCAAAGACCCTGCAGAGAAAAGAACTCCCATATGGAAACATATCCTCTCTCCCTTCTCTCCTGGGGACAACAGGTAGTATCTCGAGTGGAGGGATACACAACACTCATTCATTCCCAATCTGCCATTAAAATGTTCACTCTGACAACTGGTGATCATGCTGTTATCTCTCTGCTCGTGCCAGGGGTCATTCCTGGCTTTGTAAAAGCATCCAGAGGAACTCCTTCTAGTTGGGTAGTCCTAAACTACTACATTTGAAAAACATCTTCAATAAATTATGACGAAGACTAAAAATATAGAAATTTAGGCAATCAAAAGAGAGGCTCCTATTGATTTCAGAAGGCTTGAATCAGATCCCTTACAGAAAACATCCAGATGTTAATGAGTGGTTATGAAGTTTTTCTTCCCTTGTAATCTGTTCATTTGGTCTCATATTAACAAAAGTATCTACAAAAATAAATACAAAGAAACAATGCAAGGGCAATTTAAGAATGCTGCTTACGCCTTCTTTTACTTCTCTTTGAAATATCTGCCATATACCAAGTAATGAATAACTCAGGCAACCCAATTTCCCAGTGATAAAACCTTTACAGAGACTCCACTATTGCATAGTCTCCTCTTCTCTGCGTAATGTTATTTAATGTGAATTTTCTGCTGGGAAAGCACAAGTAGCCTAGATAAAATGGAAGTATTGCAAACTTGCTTGAGAGTCAAACCGAATTTTTGCCTGCTTCTGAATGTAATAGTTACATCAGTGATCAGTGACATTTCTGCTTTACATTTTATACATCATTCATTTATGTATTTCTCAAATCCATTTCTGCAGTCTGACATATCTGTAAAATACCAATATTCTACAGAACACTGCCCAACGCTACTGTATGCCTAGAATGTCTTTGCTGATACTCACACAGACACAAAATCATACAATGCTGAAAAAGTATGAATAGCTGTGATTCTAATTTAACTATTTAAAAATTTCTCTGCTGCCTAATAAAATTATTTCAGTCAGTAGTTTGGATAGCACACTGCCAAAGCAGAGCAGTGAAGTGCAAGGTTTGATTTCATCTAGCAAAGATCTGTTAATTAAGAGTCTGCCTGAAGAGATGTCTGTAAGAAATCCACTTTGACAAAACTGGTGTCTGGGATTTTTCACCTTGTTTGTTTTCTGCACATTGCCTTGCTTCTACTGATTAATGTGTGGTTCCTCAAAGCCTAAAAGATATATGCTGACAGGTAAACTTTTTTTTCCTATAGCCCTGAATATTCTTTGAGCTAAACTTTGCTGCACTAAAAAGTTAAGCAGACATTGAACTTCTGCATGCAGTATTTTTGCAGACAGATGAGAGCTATTATATTATTCTAATATTTTTTGTAGGTGTACCTGAGTCGCAAACTGGATGTGGGCAATCGTGAGTTGAAAAGAAGTAATAAACAGCTCTTCCTTCAGCAAGTACCAGAATAAAAATTGTTTTCAAAACTGCAGAGCTGTGGGTGGGCTTAGTTCACATTCATGTGGAGCAAACAGGCAAAGTTCAATGAAAATCTTGCCTTTTACTTCTGACTAAGGGATGCAAAAACATGTTACCACAAAAAGACAAAGCACACAGACAATTTGTGAATTGATATCCATCTTGCAAATACAATTCGAGACCCATGTATTTTATATATTCTGAAGAGGATCCACCTTCAACCAGTACTGGTGGGTGACGTAGCTGAACTCTTTCCTTTGAGTAAATTTGCTGACATTGCTGGGGACAATGTGCTCAGCCTTCCTTGCTCAGGGAAGGGAGCATCCTGCAGTCTGCTTCTCAATACAGAGTAAAACAAAGCCCCCCAGAGCAGAGGCTGGCTCACAGACATGCACATCATCATCCCTCCAGGCTGATAACCACGGACAGCAGTGTATGAATGAATGTGCCATATATGCAGTGATTATGCAATACCTATCTGCACCGTCCAGTCCGCATTAGCATCAGTGCGAGCATCTTATCAGGCTGGGCTGCTTCACAAATGAATGCTGCCAGGCTGCTGGAATTATCTGCACAGTCAGATACTCATTTTTAGCTTTTTCATCATGGCTGAAGACAGCTCCACTTGATCTCAGCAAAGTTATTTTAAAATCTGAGAGTTTGCCAATGTTTCTTTTTAAAGGATCACATCTAGTGTGACTCATTACTCCTGGATTTCATTTGTCAGAGCAGCCAAGTAGTCTAGCTTTTACATTCCCAATGGCCATTATCTCTGTTTGCTAACAGCTAAGTGGCTGATGCATGGATACACATTATTCCTGTGTTTTCTTACAGAGAGAGATCTGCTGTAACAAAACATTAAAACAAGACACTAGAAGAATATGTTAATCCACAGATTTTAGAGAAAAAATGGTTATTGATTGGAAATATGTATATAAGGGATATTTTACTGACTATTAGCTCTAGGGAGCTTATTCATTGGATTTCTTTACTTTTAGATTATATAATGGATCTGTTGAAATATAGTTTTATCCTACTGACACTATATGTTAAATAATAATTTCTAGCAGCAATCAATATGTGAATTCCAGATACAGCAGCTGGTTCCACAGTATGATCTTTATTCATCAAACTACTGCCACAGCCTGCCTAAAAGTAAGTGTGTGAAGAACCTGTATGTGTTCAGCCACTCATTTAAGCCAGTGAAGTTGGTTCCACTGGCCACTGAGTGAACCTGATTTTAGGCAAATACTTCAGTGAGTCAGTCTCAGAGTCAGAATCACTGTAAAATTGAGCTGAAGAAACCATCAGTTTATTAGTTGATTAAGTAATGTGGAGCCTGAAGCACATAATTATAAGATCATCCCCAGCTGGGGTAGAAGTCATTAGACAACATTAGAGTTACTTTGCGATAAGTACAAAAAGTAAAATAATTGTTGCTCCATTAAATAGATGTACTACAGTTTGTGCATTTCATGTCTGCTATATGGTGTTGCAGATGCTTTCTGATTAGCAATGAAACAGGATGATGATGATGATGATGATCTACAGTTGATCAGAACAATTTCAAGTGGTAATTAGCTCAGCAGAAAAAATTCTAACCACTGCTTCAGGAGGTCAAAGCAAATGTAATCAAAAATCTTTCAAGCCATTGAAATTTCACATTTATGAAAAGATCCCCTCTAATCTGCTCCATGATAAGACTAGCTTCAACAGTAAAAAAGATACAACCATTAAAATGGTGACCTTTACACTATGTATATTTTAAATAAGCAGTGTACCTTGACTAACCAGTGTACTGCAGTACCTGGCTACTAGTTGTAGATCCATTCATGTGGATGATACTGGGCCAGTTTTGAGTTGGTAGATATGATATAGGCAAGGCTTCACTCCAAAAAACAAATGGGAACATCTTCTAAGGTATAGAAATCCAGACAGTGCTGAGACAAAACAATTGCACATGAATGTGTGACTACATCTGCAGCACAGCTGTTGAGTGGGGTTTGCAATGAACCAAGCAAGCAGAAATTCCACTGTAGTATGGCAATGAGTTATGGTAATACTGTAAATGTGCATGGTCCAGTCACATAAAAACATCATTTAATCTTTGAAAATGTTACATTTTAAAATATAATATGAATGTATTAATTGGAAGGAAGAGCAAATAAAAGACCAGCAATTTTAAATGGTTGGTTAAATAGATAACATCTGCTTGTGATGACAATTAAATGTTGTCATCAAATATTTTTCGTCATTTGAAAAGATTTCTTGAACTGGACCTGTGATAATTGGATTTAAAAAAAGAATACTACCGTGTGCTCTGTGAAATTAAACTACTTCTCTGATGTTGCAAATGAGTGTTTTAAAGTTACTTAAAGAGTCATCAGGAAAAGCATTTTTTAATAACAAAACCAAACCATGACAAAGTTCATTGGCAAGGTTCATTCTATTACTCACTAGATTGGTAAAGCACACAGAGAAAAAGCCAGCTAATATCTAAAATCAATGTATCTAAAACAAAAATCAACCCAATAGGTATCTACAGGGAAGCTAGGGGTGTGGGGGGAAAAGGGATAATAGAATAGAATAAAAGGGAGAGGAAAGTGGAGGAAAAAAAAGAAATAAGGAAAACCCTCCTGTTGTGTCACAAGGCTAAACTGAGCCCTGGATTTGACCAACAGTTTAAGCCTAAAGGTTTAAAAGCACTTGAACTTAGCAGCACTTAATTGATAGCTCAAGCTAAACAATTTAATAAAAGCTTCACATAGAATTTACTATAGCACAACAGTAACTCACAGGTCTAACTAACAAAACTAAAATACTTAAGAATCCAGGAGAGCAATATTCTATTTGCTAAGACATATTCACACTTGCATGCACACAGACCTAAAGAGCAGGAGTAAGGTACACCTGTGAATAATTCCCCTTGAATTCAGTGAATAATTCCCCTTGAATTCAATTCTAAATGGCCTTAGCCTCGGAGAGTGAGGGATATCAGCCCAGGATCCACTGCTCCTGTTTGGCAGTGATTCTGTGAGCATTCCAGACCTGAGGGTTCCTGGCTCTGAGAGGAGTCCCACAAAGAGAGAGATTGTTGGTCACCTCCCACTATGCTCCAGGAAAGCTCAGCGGATCTCAGGACCACTGTTTGTAGGGTCACAAGAAGTTTGGCTTTAGTCATGATAATTTTTCATCCTGGCTGCAGTTTAGGTTGTTAACTTCTTTTGTAAGTTCAGTACCAAAATGTTACTCCACTTGGGTTGTTATCCAGGCAAGGAATATGAGTTTCCAAAGCTGTTCATTAAAAACAGGAGCTTGTTAGCATAAGTTGTGGAAGCAAACAGTGTTTCTGATAAGCTCAAGAGGAGCTTAGCCCAGGTGCTGTTCGTCAAGGCTGAGGCCTAATGAGCATTTCTCAGATCACAGTGCGGCCCGAGGGAGCAGGGGCAGGGGGAAGGCACCACCACATCTGCTCATTGTATAAACTAACATGTGATTAGGGCATTAAAACTTGGAATAATTCAAACAACAGTTAGAGGTTCCTTCCAGCTTGAGACATTCTATCATTCTGTGATTCTATGAACAGTTCTAGGTCAAAAGACTTTCTGTGTGGTTTGGGAGTCAGCAGAATTTACGCATTTCAAATGCCAAGAAAAGGTCATACGTGTATCGACATGCTGGCATATCCATAACACCGAGTGAGCACTTTTCAGAGGATCCACAAGCATGGCATTTTCTGACCTCTCTTACGCTGGTAAATGTCTGGACTTCAGACATCACCTGTCTGCTTAGGGTGTCTTGCAAACCATTATTTGAACAGACTGTATCCTTGAGAGGGGCCTGTCTGTGGTCCTGAACACACACGTTTGTCTTGATATGTCTGCAGTCTAGCTGTGTCTGTGTTACGTACCTGGGTGCTATTTTACATTGGGCATTCATAAGGAGTAATAGAGAGATGAAACCCTCTTTAATCCCCCAATAAACCCCTTCATTGTGTGCATCTTCCCACTGAGGTCAGTCCTCCCTACAAATGGGTTGACGAGGTATTTCAGCACGTAATTTAGAGAGAAAGCAGCTCATAAATCAATTTCTAATACCTCAGCCCTGCATTGCAGGATAAAGCCCAAGCAGACAGAGGGGCAGCGTAGCTTTGTGGGCAGCATGGCACTAGCATTCATAGGCTGTGAATCCTCTGCCTGGCTATAGTGCATTTTTATTTCCCACTGAGTGACCTTGAACACATAATTTGTCCTGTTATAACATGAATAAGATGATTCAGACTTCAATTTAAAACACTTCAAAATCTGTGCTTGAAAGGCTCTATATGAGCATTAGCTGTTATTGAAAGCAGTGCCAGGATCTGCACCAGATCCCCCGTTTCTGCATCTTATCTTCATCGTTCTTTTTTCTTCACTCCTTTGCCTCCCACAAACCCCTTCCCATAATCAACTTTCATAGACTGCACTCAAAATAGACCCCTGAAATGACTACTTCAGTTCAAGGCAAGTAAAGAGATAGAAAACAAGTCAGCAAACAAGCTAAGTAATCCAAAGCAATTGTATAAACTTACATATGATCCTCGTGCTCCCATTTCTCCTGCAGTCCTTCCTCTTTCCATCTTTGTTGTTCTGCTATTTTTCCTACTCGACATGCTACACCTGCTCGAGTCCAAGTGGTCTGAAAGGCAAGGGATGTGTCTTTTTCTCTTTTCTGTGCCTTACATACAAATGTAGGAATGAATGTTATATTTGAAACATTTTCTGAACACTGATGATTTACTGTTCTGCATCTTTGTAAACACTTTGTTTTCTCCCCTGCAGCGAATCATTTGCCTCTTTTGGATCTTTTGTCACTGATTCTTTCTGTGTGTTGCAGTTTTCTCTGCCGCAGAGCTGAGATGGGTTCTTTTGAAAGCATTTGCTTCACACTCATTTATTTCTTGCAGAGTCATACCACCCCAAGGCTTTTGCAAACAGTTTCTCACTGCCTTTTGCAAACAGTAGCTCCCACTACTTGAGGCTACTGGTGATTTCTTCCTGCTCTCTCTCTCTCTCTGAGGAGTGTGGGTTTTCCCTTGAGAGCTGTTCCTGATTTCTGAAGAAACTACAGGTTGTAGCTGCAGCTGCATGAGAAGGAGCAAGGGGTGTGTAGCACCATGCCCAGTCTGACAGGCACAGCCAAACCCCTAAGGAAGATGACCACAGGGTGGCACTTCCCTAGGACACCTCTGCAGGTCAGGACTTTCTGACTAGGTTTTTTTGTAGTGGTATAATGATGTTTCCTCCACCTCCTCTACTCCTGGACTCATTAATATACTATCAATGTATATTGTATTTCTAACATAAAATGTCAGGGAACAGGGGAGCGTGGCTGCTTTCCATTAAACTCAGAATTCACGTTTTCAAGTAAGACTCCAGAAAGACTCCTGCAGTCCAAGAGATTGTCATTATTTAATTGCACAGTTTGCATGTGATTCTATTCTTAGAATCATAGAATGTTTTGGGTTGGAGGGGACCTTAAAGATCATTTAGCTCCAAACCCCCTGCTAAGAGCAGGGATAACTTTCACTAGACCAGTGTGTTCAAAGCCCCCTTAATCCTGTCCTTGAATACTTCCAGGAATGGGGCATCCACAGCTTCTGTGGGAAACCTGTGCCAGTATCTCACCACCCTTAAATATTTATTCCTAATATCTAATCTAAATCTACTATCCTTAATTTTTAAACCATTACCCCTCATCTTATCACTATGTTTCCTGATAGAATGCCACCCTATCTTTTCTGGAGGCTCCCTTTAAGAACTTGAAGGCTATAGTAAATAAATTTTTCCTCTTCATGGAAATCTTAAGTGAAAGGCAAGCGACTTATAGGACCAGAAGAGTTCACTTAACTCACCACTTCTGGATTGCTCTTAGTGATAGTGCAGCAGATTTGAATCCTTTAGACTGAAGTTTGAATACACAGACCCTGGTACAAACAGTAATAGAAAAGACCATGTAAATATTTTTGTATTATATTTATATAAATATGGTGAAGAGTAGAAACTTCACTATATCATCTAGCCAGAATGCACTAGGTGGTAGAGCTATACTATTCCTTTATTTTAGGCTCTCATTTGGTCTATGTAAGGTGCTCTTTTTCATTTTCCTTCCTTTCCTCAGTTTTGTGGTTTTGTTTTTTTGTTGTTGTTGCTTTTTGTTGTTGTTGTTGTTGGGGTTTTTTTGAGTATTAGTTTCCAATGCAAACAAAAGTTCAAAGTAAAACTCTGTCCAAAATGTCAGGCCTACTTCAGGTTCTGGACCTCTCTGGGAAGACTTACCTGGTTCTTCTGGCTAATTGTAAGTCTTCAGGAATTCTGCTATGGGATATTTGTCTGCAGAAAAGTACAGAAGGAGGAGAGGGGCATTGAAAATATATCTATATACAAAACATTAAAACAAAAAAAGACATTAACTGTTTCCTTTCCTTGACCATGTATGGCCATTAGCTTATTTGTGTTAAAATGTAGATTATACATTAGGAAAAATCTAACTAGAAGTGCAGGGAAAACTGGAATAAACTACCAAGAAAAGTGATAAAATCTTTTCTTGGCAAATTTCTATGAAACAGAAATATCTGCCAAAGGTGATTTAGTTACCTTTACCTTACTGCAAAGCAATAAACTGGACACTAGGATGTTCCCCTCTGCTCTTCTTGCCTTAAAATACAAACTGGCATTGTTGACACCTCATCAGCAGGCCTTAGCTCCCCACAGCACTGTATATGGCTGTAATCGGTTTAACTATTCCAGAAAAACACTCCTGCCCATATTTTTAAAGAGGCAGGCTTCAGAAATCTGTCAGCGAAATAAAGCCTGAAAGAGAGCATTCCATCTGGGGTAACCCTTTTTTGCCGTATGTCAGTCCCTGTGAAATGTTTTATGTATGTATTCTTTGGAAATCATCTAGCAGAAACAGCTGTGTGTGCTGCCCACCTGCTCAAGCCTACAATCTAGTGTTATTTCAATTAGATTTGATTGCAGGAAAAGTTTATGAAACAGCTATCAATGATTTCATGCCATCTGGCTTCCGCTTTTCTTCTGTTTGGAGAGACCCTGTGTTTACATTGATTGGCCTTCTATATATACAAGCATGATTGAGTTTTATTATTCTTTTTATTTGTCCGATGGCAGCGTGCTTGGTGTCTTGCAGTGTGCTGTACAAACTTACAGCGGAAGAGAAGCTGTAAAGATTTCATGTCATGAAGTTTGGCTCAGACACATGAGGCTTCAGTTGAGAACACACTAGAAAAGAAATTGTATTTTAAAAATCCTGGTTTATTGATTAGGATATAAGTTTTTTACAGAGGGTTAAATGACTTGGTTTTAGCCATGTAAAAGCTAAGTTCTCAAATAAGACAGTAATTCAGTTCCCTTCCAGAGTCAACAGAAGGAGAAATAAACTTTATCAGGAGGAATGGGTCCAAATCTCAGGCCATATCTCAGGTGAAGTGGATTGCCGCTGTAGACACTTCTTTCATCTGCTCATTATCATGGGAGCTTGGACAGCCAGCCTAAGATGGGCTTACCTTCTCACCTGCTAAAAGCAGAGATGAGTCATCCCTTGACTACTGAAGTCCTTGGTTACTTTTAAACTCCTCAAATTATGGAAATATTCTCTTTGGTCACTAAATGTTTTCCAATTAGCTATTTTTCCTTTGATAACATTTAGATGTTTACTCTCAGGTACGATATGAATATAAGTCTTTCCAAATATTGACATTATTTTTCTTTCTCCCCTCAAATTCTTGATGTTTCTGTTGTCTGTGAGGGTTTGGTACATAAAAGTCAATCTGAAAGTGGGTGCTTCATTGGTAGAACAAATTCATCATCTAGCTTTGACCTGAATTCAGTTATGGCAGGCTTTAACCCTGGTGCAGTTGAACTTGACATTTCAAACAACAGCTGAAAGGTTCATCCCTGTTTGTGCAAACCAGCTCTGGGAAATGACAGTTCAAACTCACACTACCATCTTGTGTGTTTGTGCCTCATGAGAGGAACCAAATTTAGGTGCATTCATTGACTTTGGAATTAACACCATCTGCTCACACTGTGCCTGCTTAAGATTTGCTTGTGCCGCTTGCCTCTTTCTTCCCAGAAGAACAACACGCTGTGTGGGGCTTGAAGGTGTTCTGGGCATATGCTGGACTGTCAAACTCAGTGGTCTGGAGGTATCCCTTCTCTTTGGAAATACTATAACCTTTTGAAACTCTACAGAAAGGGCTATGACACCATTAGAGGGTCCAAATCTCTTCTGTACTGTCAATATAGTGTTTATTCCATAGCTGTGTGGCTGCCTAGAATATTAAATACCAGCAGAAATTAAACTAAAAGAAGCAGGATAAGACTGTAAATGCTCTGAAGAAGAGTGTCTCCCTTTATTTTCTATAGTGCCACTGGGGATTTGCTCCTGACTTTCATTGCTTTGTGTGGCTGCAGCATAGATGTCACTGTGCTATTCCTATTTAAACCAGTGTGCAGGCATATAACAAACCTTCAGTGGAAATTAGATGTTTAAACACCTTGCACCTGGCCTCTGGTACTGGCAACCTGAGATCCATGCTATCTCATATGCCCTGCTGTCTTTTAAAAACAGATTAAGAGCCTTAGAATTTTAAATGTTTTCCTTGCTTTCACCATGGCACCAACTTTCAGATGTTTTACTGGGAAAAGAAAAAAATGCACAGGCCATCTGGAGTGGAAAACAATGCACAGTTACC
This sequence comes from Pseudopodoces humilis, assembly GCF_049639895.1. NCBI lineage: Eukaryota > Metazoa > Chordata > Aves > Passeriformes > Paridae > Pseudopodoces > Pseudopodoces humilis. The sequence continues at coordinate 14,414,066 of NC_142205.1, read as the reverse complement.
ACCTTTTTAAACCAAATATTTGAAGAAAGTGAACAATTCTCTTCAAGCCCAATGAAAATGGGGAAAATGGCAAACATATTTGCTTTTGCAGATTTCCTTATGAATTATTTACTACTTTAGTAAAACAACTTATGCTAATAATATTTTAATAAGCAGTGCAGGTCTGACTCATGTTCAGCTGAAGAGATATGTGAGGAGAACACAGGAAACTTTGCTGTAGACTCCCATAATTCTCTGGACTACAAATGGTATAATTACCCCAATGCTGCTGAATATATATGAATGTAGGCAGCTGTAGAGCATAGCTTCCACATATTTACAAGAATATAGCTAAATACTGCTCTTACCATTATACTTTTATATTTTTATTACAAATTTGAATGACCACAGCACGTGGTGGCCAGGCTAAACTGTAATCAATGCCATCAGTAAAAAGGCCATGTCTGCAAGAACCCTTACAGGTAAAAGCAGGGAGCCCTGTTCTGGGAAACACAAGATACTGAGGCATGAGTACATGCACACTTACACCATGGACAGATGTTGCAAGTTCATTGTTTACAGGAGTAGCACCCTGCTGCATTGCAAACAGCTGCAAGATCTTTTCATCTGTACATGTGCAAGAACATCAAGGCACCTAAACCTGAGACATTTCAAACCTGGGAATTAGGAAGATGAACAAATTTGAGCCTATCTGAAAAGTAGTGATTTATTCAAACCTATTTCATGAGGCTGTGAAAGAGCCAGGTCTTGACTCAGACTTTCTAAGTCCCTACTCAGAACTTTGCCCAAGGATGAATCCTCTTGTAATCAGAAATGCACTTTGAAAGTAGCTGCTTAGAGTCTAATTATCACCAGATCAATTCCTGTAGGTTCAGAAATATATATATAAAAAAAACAAATGTTATTTGGGTTCTAAAAGTGCTAAGTTATACACATGTGCTTAATGCTAATCCTCTGGGCTCAGTGGGACAGATCACATATTTAAAGGAAGGAACATGGCAAAGTCTTTGCAGAAGTGGGACTTAATGGTGAAAACTTAAAATCTCTATAATAATTGGCTGCTCTCCATTTTGATGAATGAAGCCTTCTGGAAAAACAGAAGACACCCCATCACCAACACACAAAATAACAACCCCAAGAACGAGCTAATACAAGGAGTCTGAAAGAAATGTATTATTGTCATGAAGAGAAAATCAGCAATACAATTGGCAATTTGAAGAACGGAGACATCATTAAATAAATACATGTGCAAAGCAGAGGCTAATACTACTTCAAAAATAGACCTGCAGAATATCAAAGTGATTGAGCTATTTCATTAGAAAGCTTCTTCATACATTGGGTGTGTCAGATCTTAGATGTGCAGTAGGAATAAGCATCCTTTGTCATATATATTTATGTGTATATATAAGATTATAGATATATATAATCTTGGACAGCATGCTGAATATACTGAAAGTGGAGGGAAGTGGGTAAGAATTAGTAAAATTTATCTTAATCCATTATCTGTAAAAAAACAAGGCAAAACTTTTGTTATAAACCTCAAGCCATTATGTTTTTTTTAGCAACTTAAAAATCCTCTCAGATTTGTCAAGATATGAAAAATGGTTCATGAAATATCTTGAGTAAGTGGAGGTTTATTTATAAATCTGCATTGAACTCATGCAGATCTTTATTTTTCTGCATGGTTTCAGAACGATATGAAAAAAGTTTGTGGTTTGACACTTTGAGCTGTGTTTCACCATAGGAGGTTTTTGTAACTCTGGATAGATCTTCAGATGGTGTAAATTCTATTCCAGCTGAGCATCTGGTCCTTATTTTCACTGGTTTTATACTATCCAAATTAATAACAAAACTATGAAGAAATATGTTCATAAAATAAACATGGTATTCAAAATATATTGCTGGAGAATTGTTTCAAAACAGATTGGATTGTCCTGTTGAATCTTCTCTTGGTATTTTTATCTTAGACATACAAAAATTAAAGAGAATGGGGACAAATAGAAGAACTTGAGGAGTATACTGCATCTGGAAGGCAACTGAGAGAAAAGTTTACATACATCACATCTCTAACTTACTGAAACACTTGTTTTTTCAAAAATGTATTGTGTGGCTCAGAAACTCTTAACTAATACAGCACTTTCTGTTGCACCCAAAATAGAATAGAATAGAATAGAATAGAATAGAATAGAACAGAATAGAATAGAATAGAATAGAAAACTACAGTTGGGAGGTTCCTACAACAACCATCTTATCCAACTGCCTGACCACCTCAGGGCTGAACAAAAGTTAAATCATATTTATTAGGGCCATTATCCAAGTGCCTCTTTAACACTGACATATCTGGGTTATCAACAACTTCTCTGGAAAGCCTGTTCCAGTGTTTGACCACCCCCTCAGCAAATAAATGTTTCTAAAGGTTCTGCCTAAACCTCTCCTGATTCAGTTTGAACTGTTCCCGTGTGCCCTGTCACTGGATACAAGGGAGAGGAGATCATCACCTCCCTCTCCACTTGCACTCTTCAGGAAGCTGCAGAAAGCAATGAGGTCACCACTCAGCTTTCTGTTCTCCAAACCAAACTAGTCCAGAGTCCTCAGATGTTCTTCACAGGACATTCCTCCCAGACATTCCAACAGCTTTGTTTCCCTCCTGAAAACTCTTCTTGGATTGTCTAGCCCAGCCCAGCACACAACACTCCAGGTAAGGCACTCCATGATGCTTAAAAATGCACAGTGAGTTTTATAATATGCTTGTGCAGACAGCTAGTGCTTACAAGGAGATTTAGGTAAATGTTTGTTCAGGTGAGTAAAGATGAGATATCTTGGCTTCCTACATGCATCCCAAATTCCCTTAGAAACAGACTGGGTTTCAGGTACAGTGAGAAGACGGAGTGAAAATATCTCTAATAGGGAGGGCTTCCCATCTTCAGGTATTGGCCTTCCTCAAAACTTTGCTCACTGGGATGTGAGAAGCAAGGGCTGAGAAGACATTACAGTCTCTCCCTTAACTGGAATAGTATCTAGGCTTCCAGGTTATACATGGGGTAAGTTCTCTGGAGCTTTTCTCCTCTTTGAACATATTTTTTCTCATGGTTTTACTGAAAGACTGTTCCCAAAGTTTTTTACAGGACAGGAAAAATTTCGATTGCAACTGAATTCTTAAATGGGATGGGATATGGTTAAATACCTGGAGAAACTGTACTGCTCATTGTTTCTCATATAGACCTTTTCCAGAAATGACTGAAGGAATCAAACCCCTAAACAAATCCAGACAAGGGAATTTCAATTTTTTCCTCATCTTCAAGACATGCAAAACTCCTTACTCTTTATACCTCTGCCATGCTTCCTTTTGAAAGATGCCTCTAAGTAAGAAGGAACTAAAGAACTACGCAGTTCACTCTTCCTAATACTTAAAGCATTTCATCTGTTAAAAGTAAGTAAGACTGTCCTTTGATGAAAATGCTGAGTGGCATGTCACTCTGCCTTAAATCTGAGCTGAAAAAATTCAATTAGCAATGAGGAAGCATAATGCTAAAATATATACTGCAGTAAGAGGACCAGCAGAGAGAGGGCAATTTAAAATGATAGCTACATCAGGCACAGCAGACTTGATTAAAAATTTAGCAGTTCTGCTGATGAATGTCCTAGTTCAGATTTTGAAAACATCTATGAACTTAATTTTCCACTGATTAAATAATCATTTTATAAACCGTGTATAATTCATGTAATGTTAACTCAACAATCTTGTGAAATATGACTGCAGCTAAACAGTTAATTCCTGCCCAGTGAAACAGGACTTGCAACAGACCATTAGCATGAGCTGGACAGAGTAAAATCCTTGATCTTGGCTGCCCAGTGCCTTCACATTTGTCACTGTCACTGAACACAGAAGTATATACACCATCTGAGATACTGTACTCCTTCTGGGCTAATTCCCCATTTCAAGTCTCTCCAATAAGGGTCTTTAGCAATGGGTGCCTGAATCCAAGGTTCAGCACCTTTATACAAAACCTGCACTTGAGATGCTGAACAGCAATTGATCTCAGATAAATCCTTAAGAAGTAAGGTGTAATCATCATTGATTTCAAAGAAAATTAGTGCCCTCTAAAGTGTAAAACTGCGATAACCCAGGTTATTCTTCTCTGACTTCATCCCAGATGACTGTGGTAGCAAATTATAGTAAACCCTGGAAAACAGCTCACTTTTGCTGCAAAAAATTGTCCCTGAAGTATAGCATAGAATAATCCACCCTTCTTAGACTGCTAAGGGTATTTATTGCCTTGTTAAAAAGACAGTAGCAAAATTATGTATCAAAAAATAGTTATAGACATAGCCAGGCAAGACAGATTATGAATTGTAGGGATAGAGCAGGTTTTGACTCCCATCTGCTTTGATGAGAAAACTCAATGGGTCTTAGCAGAAAACTGTGAATATAAAAATAGTGGAAACTAGGAAAAAATTGTTAATTATTAGAAAAATCAGATTCTGGAAAGGTCTTCAAATCACTTTAGTAGAGTCTAAAATAAAGTTAAGTAGGTCTAAAAATGAGGGATATGATGTAGAAAGACATGGTGAAGTGCTGGGCTCAGAGACCTCAGAGACTGGTTTTCACCCTGTGTGAGGAGAAAATATACATCTAAATTTAGTTGGGTTTAAATCAACAAGGGAAGAGAAATGGGAAAGTTGAAGAGATTATTCTGCACACATCACGATAGCAAGTATTTTGAAAGGTCAAAATAAACATATTTTACTTTCATATATAGAAGAGAATAATAGAAAAGTAAATTTTTAATATCAGCAAAAGAAAGAATGCTTTACAATTTAGTATAATTTTGAGGGCTCCTAAATGTGATTTTTAGAGTTCTTCTCCACTCAAACATGTTCTTATTTATACTACAACTGTGCAGTGATATAACCTCTTTGGAAGAAAATGGGAGAAATTAATATCCCAGTTATAACTTTCCTAAGTGTTCTTGGTGTAAATCCAAATAAAACCCAGCAAAGATGAACTAGCTCACAGCTTTGAAATGTGCTTGAAATTTGCCGTAAATATTGAAATTACATTTGCCTTGCAGTTTTGCCCGGGTGTCATTATGAGGTGTTAGTTTCACTGATGCCACAAGGACTGTGAACTCGGATTAAAATTAGTGAGAACTTTGACATGCACATTTGCAAAAAATCCTCAGTGCATTGTACAGTCACAGTTTTGACTCTGCCTTGCACCTCTGAGGACCCTCATGTATTCCAGAATTTGGAGGCAGTAAAGAAGCCAAAAACACACTTGAGAAAAAGAGGCAAATGTATGTGCATTACTCTTCTCCAGAGAATACTGCAATTGCTGGTGTGTGAGACTTCTAAAGGCCAAGATTTTCAGCAGCCTCTTTCCTGTTTTCTTCACCTCCAATTGATGCCAAAATATCTTATTTTCCTCATGGTGTAGCAGATTTCATGGGTAATTCCTGTACTTGTCTTGCTCTGGAGGCTATTAAAAGCTCCAAGGAAAAGCATATTGGCTGGGAGGTTTTTCCTGGCTGTTGCCCATAATCGTGAAGCAGTGCACCCACATAATCAGGATCCACCCTCACAAGTTTCAAGCTCTGTCTAAAATCTGCCAGGCACTCAGAGGAAAAGCAGATAATTTAATACATGTCAGAATTGCATGCAAATGGCTAAATGTAGTGAAATATTATCAATGTGTGCAAAGGGACAAGTGAGGGAGCCCAAGGTGAGTAGTCCCTGGCCAGCAGCTGAGTGCCCTACCTGTTACTCCTGAGGACCAGCCAGTCTGCAGTCAGGCTCCCAGAGCTCTTGCTCACTTGCCTTTAAGACACGTACTCACTGATAAAAGTTTATCCTCCATGCACTCCCCTTCTTGACAATTCAAGTTATCAAGTCCCCTGACTGTGATTTATAACCTGCCCCTTGTTCAGAGACAAGAAACAAAAGTGGTTTCTCTCCCTGAAGACGAGTGGAAATGTTTAGATTGCAGATGCTCCTTTGCTCAGATGGGTCCCTGCTTTCAAAATCACCTTTTTACTCATGGAAGAAGCAACATGGTCTCAGCTAAATGTTACAACGCTTGTTCTGTCACCAGGTGATACCATGTTGCCATGGCAATGCTTGGCAGCATTTCATACGGGATCTCTGCATTTCAGATAATGGAATTTAAAAGAGCTTTGGTCTGAACTTTTCGGGGTCATTTCAAAACAGAAGATCCTGCCTTATCTGTTATAAGGAAAGTTGGTGGGCCAGTGGGAGGTGGAATCCTGATCTCAAACTGGGCCATGGCAAGCAAGCTAGGGATAGCTCACATAAAACCAAGAGAGCTGACCTTCAAGGTGCACTAGGTATCCCCTCCACCCAGTTATTTCTTTACTTAAGCTTGAGCTGTAATGGTGCTGGACTCCTCACTTATAGGCATATGCCCTACAGCACACACATCTATTCACAAATTAATAGCTATCATCTGTCATGTAAAATGGTGTTTCCAATTTACATCACTGACTTCTACCAAGAGGTTTCCTCATCACTAGCTGTCACTCTCAGGAGGATCAGGAAGTACTCTGAAAAATCAATGCCTTCTGAAAAACAGGAAAATCTGCTTTTGAAAGCGATGTAATTTCACCAGATCAGCTTTTTGATACATGCTGTTTTGTACTCTATTTGAATACATCTGCTTGATGGCTAAATATTTATTTAAAGGACAGTGATGGTGTCTGAAACTCATAAAATAATTATCATCTGAAAAGTCAGGTTGAAGTTTATGAATTTCAACACACGAGTATGGCATCACAGGAAGTTTGATTACTTTTACTAGGCAATAGAAAAATCCGTGTTTTCCATATTCAGATACTTGCTACATTATTGATCACATGTGTACATTCTGGTTTTGAGAACAAAGGAAAAATTATTCAGTGTACATTTAACGCACCCAGAAAATAATAGCTTCTTACAAAAATTATTAGGAATTCCTAAATTCTTACGCTTTTCCTTCAAAAGAGCCTTCAAGCAAAAAGCGTGCAGGACAATTATGGATCTATAGATCTGGGCAGCATGCAAACAAAAATGCATAACAAGCAATAATAAAGTTAATCACCAGAGTTCTTGCCTTTGGGTAACTGCAGTTTAGCTGCTTCTCATTTTTACTAACTCTTAGAAAAACAAGGGAGACATCAACAATATTCTCTTTTCAAAGTTTGTTCTGGTGTGGGCAAGTATCTGCAATTTGCATGAAATGGCACTAAATATCTTTTATCTCCCACAAATATGGATCAAGTAATCATTTTCATGAATGGGCACACTGAATGATATACAGACATTAATGTCAATTCCTCTATATTTATTAAATAACTATACATTTCCTCATGCATTATTGCACTAAAGTGTGTGATTATTCCCAGACTCAGAGTACATCCTGAACATTATTGAAAAATTGTGAGTAAACATGGGAAAACTGCAAGGCATTTGCACATTAACTTATAGTAGTTATAGTTTAAATAACCCCATTAATGTGTGATATTATGAAGTTTATTACTTAGAGCCATGATGAGCATAACAAGTGAGCAAATGAGAGTACAGCAGAATAAATAACACTTCTTTGCTTACAAACATCCCCATAAGTTACAATAATAAAGTGTATAAAGTGACAACCCATGAAGAAGCATCGTTCAGTTGGCTACACTAAACTTTTCTTCCAAGGCAATAAAAGAAGTTACAATAAATTTTTTATGTGTAAAGTTAATTTTTCATTATACCGACTAACACAAATGCAATCAAAATGTCAGCAAAGGTTTTGGTTTGATTTAGCCCATTACTTTAAAAGATGTTACTCATCTCAAAGGTGGTTTTTGACACTCTAAATGTGTTTTTGAAAAGTGTTTTATGGTCTACAGCTAAGACATCCTGATAGTTTCCATCTTTGTAAATCAAGAGGGAAGTAGAGGGGATAAGTGGAGTTTTATAGGTTTGTTTTGCCATACACAAACGTAGAGTCAAACGTCATTGAAACCTACTTTGTTTGCACTCAAAATTGCATCTTTTTGAAGTGAGAAGAGCAACAGTTTGCTCTTGGGGCAGTGCTGTCTTTCTGCAGCAGTTTTTTCCAGCTGACAAATCCCGTTGAAGGTAGCAGACTTCACCAGAGGGGTGAGTGAACAGGATTTGTCCAATAGCAAATATGAGATTCCATGTTGCATTTGGATGTAACGTACGAGTTCACTATAAGCTTTTCTACCCACGTTCCATGTGGTACGTGCAGAGAGTGGGCACAAAGCCCAGTCAGAGCCCAGCTTCTCTGCAGCCATTTCTCAGAAACTGGACTGTGACACTCCCTCTTTGCACAGTGATGAAGAATTTGAGTCTGCATAGGGTCAAACATATGAATAAAATGCTGAAAAGTTAATCATGAGCAATTAATGTTTCCATCCTGCAACAGAAATGTCAGCATCTGGGGTTAGAAAGTTTAGTTAGAAATTTTAATCCTCAAAAAAAAAAAAAAGCCCCCAAAAAATCTAAAACAAAACAAAAACCACACAAATAAAACAAGAAAATCCCACCAAAAAACCTTTAGCATTTTAATAAATAATTATTTATTCCAAAGTGAAATTCAAAATTAAATTATCCTTTTTTTTTTCTGATGACTCAATACTTTATATGGAAAAAGATGCTGAATTTCCAAGTATCAGACTAACCTAATAGTTTGAGTTTTTCTCCAGTGTAGTAAAAATCCTTTATGTCAGTAAGGTTTCTGACTTTGGCTCAGTTACAGGAGTTGCAGGACTCTTCTGCAGCCATGGTATCAGTGCAGCTGAATTGTAGTGCCTGTAGCACACCCGTTGCTGGGAGGACAAAGAAGCTTAGTATGATCTATTGGAGATAGAACCATTCTGGATTTTAAGTCATGTTCATTACTTGCCTTGGTCCCAGAAAGAAAGTTTTCGTTCACAGACTTGTAAAGCACAAGAAAAACAGTAAACTGCAGGAAGAAAACCCAGCCTAGGTAAATAACCAAAATGTGATGGTCCGTTTTTTCCAAAATTTCACATTGATATGATATTAGCTGCTATCAGAGATGGAAACATGGGATTGCTAAACTGCTCATTTGCTCTAACACTGCAATTCTTGACTTCCATAAGTTAGGAACCTAGGAGTCCCAAAACAGAATTAGAAAGGGATTCATCTCACCTGATTTCAGCTATCTGAATGTTAGGAATTAATTAGGTGTTTTTAGACTAAAGTCTGATGAATTGAATTCCATGGTCAGTCACTTAGAAAACCAACTACTTTGGGAGTCCTAGGTTTCTGAAGCTTCTTCCATCTCCTTGATTCACCTGATGTTGCAAGTAACAGAATGGATAAAAATATATTATCATATCCCTGATATAAATTTGACTGAAAATAAGGCTGTCCTGCATGAGTGTACTATAATCTCATCATGATGCATGGGGAATTTGTGGTAGCAGTACATAACTCAGGGAGTGCTATGAGAATGCTCTCTGCAAAGTTCAAGACCTCTAAATCTCTGCTGGTACAAGGTGCCTGGTGAGTAACAGCCATACAGCTGGAATAGTCTTTCTTCAGTTTAGCAAGAGGTGAGGTTTGATTGATAATAGATGGGGTGCTCAATTCCCTTTGAAACTGTTATAAATCAGTCAGATAGCTACAAACTGGAAAAATAAGTCAGGATTAGAGAAGGGTTTTTCAAAGACTTTTGCAGGCTGTAGGTATTGCTTTGCTAAAAGTCGAAGAAGAACTGGGAACTAAATTGGGTTTTTTCCATCCTCAAAGGAAAAAAACTATCAATCCGAGGTCCGTAAGGAGAAAAGGACCTGGGTACTTTGAAGATATGTCCCAAACTTTCTGCACCATTTAGGTCTTGTTGCAGTGCTTCAGAATGATTTACCTCAGGACCTTAATAGGAGAGGCAGAACTTTGGAATTTCACCTTTACGATTACAAGGATGAAGCCTGCCCATGTCTCTCCATTGCAGAGCATGACTCTGCAAGTTAAGGAAGGAAATTATTCCCTCTAAATAAGGTATTTCAGTGTAACCACATCAATCTAACTGATCCAAGAAAATCACCAAGGATTATGAGGAATCTCTCATTTTAAACTAAGCATAAGAATGACCACAAATAAAGTATTGCCAGTGAGCAACTAGGAAAGAGCTGGTGGCAATGTCTATTATTAATGTTATCTAGCCATTGCCCTGAAGAGATCCCACTTTCTGTTGCTTACTCTCTGCCAAGCTTCAACTGTTCAAGCTGAAATTTGACTTGGCAGGCAGCACCCAAAGGGGGGTCACAAAGCTCATCTAGGGCAGAACAGAGACATGCTCTTGCATCTGTAATAGCAGCTTGCTCTTGTGTAACCCTGCTGGGGACAGAACTTATGTCTTACCACTTATAATCACTCTGGCCAGAGTCACATTTCCCTTACAAAGGGTCCCCAGCTTCAGAAGCAGGACTGGTCCAGTAACCAGAACACTAAACAGTTTACTGGTGGATTTCTTAGACGTGGAAGATTTTCTGGTTTACAAAAGGAGTTATTTGATGTGTTTTTTTTAAATAAAAAATATTTTCATCAGTTTAACTTGGGATTCAGGACAATATGCAGGATGATAATGAGTCACTGGAAATCCTTATGAGGAAACCACTACAGGCTGCATTCAAACCATGCTAGTGGGCATCACCATGTCTAATGTGTAGTAAGAGCTGAACAAGTGATCAGGAGAGTCAGTAAGCTCAAGGAGAGTGTTTTATCTCATTTAAATGCACCTACAATGCAGATACCAGAAGCTAGGCAAGTCACCCAGGACCCAACTTATATTCTGTGGTTAGAAATAGGCAGTAGTGATTCATCTGACCTATTTTACCTGTCTAAGAGGAATTGTACTTTGATGTAAGGAGTCCTGTTTCTTTCAAAGAAGACAACCTTAAAGGGACTGTGACATAGAGTAGCTCTCTGAACACCAGACATCTGCATTAGTTGGCTAAAACTCATGGTCTGTTTTTGTGCTGAACATAGACCTTTCTGGAAAGGGAGTGAATGCCAAGGAGAATACAGCAAAAAAAGAGTTTGCACTCCAGAATTCACTAGATTGCAAAGACCCAGTGCTCTAAAATGAAATTCACTACCAGGTGTAGGATGACTGCAGTGCCAAGTAAGAGTAATGTGAGCAAACAGAGTTACCATGAGATGGGTAAATGTACAAGGGCTAGTGAAATAAAACTAGTTTAGTGCCTGAATTTGGAGAGAAAGTGGGAAATAGAAAAAGGCTATTCCCTTCTCCAGCAAGAAGAATTTTTCAAAACTGTAGCCCAACTTTGGAAAAAGCCTGGGACATCTTTTATAGTTTGTCATATTGGCAGTACAGAATTGCATTATTTCTGTGGGGATGTATTGTCTGTAGGAGAATACTTAACGTTTTGTCCTACTTAAGAAGATTTGTTGCCAAGAAGCTACAAATACATTATGCAGGAGTGTACCTTCCCCACTGTGTTCTAGTACTAATCCACAGCAACACCGAATGCAGAGGCAAACACAGGACATACCTCCTGAAGGAACTGCTGCTGAATTCAACAATTAGGTCAACATTAAGAGAATCAAGGCCCAGATGACACAGCTGAGAGATCCCAGAAGGCACTCCCCATTGTGTGGTTGAACCTCTTTGCAAAGAACCCTGCTATTAAGCAGGACCCATTTCTTCACATGTCTTAGACACACTGCATCTTTAAAGACATAGTCACCTGCTGGTCCTAGGAACACACAAGGAAATCTAGAGACCACAGGGATAACCAGTTTCTCCATGGCCACTGGCCTAACCACAAAAAGCAGGAAAAAGACAACTATGGGAGATGTTGAGGAACATAGAATGGTGGAATCATTTAGGTTGGAAAAGACCTAAGAGCATTGAGTCCAGCCATAGAGAACAGCTAAGTCCAACACTAAACCATTTCACTAAGGGCCTCAGCTACACGGAAGGCCCAGAAAACAGAGGAAGTAAATTAGACTGCAGAAGAGCAGCAGTCAAATGCCAATACCATAAAGAGGTAATGATGTGACTTCTGATCTCATCTATCTTCTTGCCCAAAATGAGATTAAAAACTTACACAGAAAAAAAAAACCCATAGATTAACAATACAGAGAATGAACTGGACTCCATGTCCTGCCACAAAGTCAGCAGCAAGGAGGAACCAGTGGGAAAAAAACAGACAGGAGCAAAAGACTGGATTAAATATCCTGAAAGTGAGAAAGGCCTCCTAGTTGCATAGATGTTATGGTACAGATGTACTCCAACATGGATACCTTCAGGAAATAGCTTCATGAATAGAGTTTGAGGGAGTAGAATAAATGGTAGGAGAATAAAACTGGTGAATGCATCCAGAAATCCATTTACTTGCTAGCATCAAGAACTCTAGTTGTATTCCTTCATGAAGAAATTATTCAACCCACAATGAGATTATTTAGCTTTACAAACTTTAGCCTTTATGTTGTTACTTAGCAAGTGATACAGAAAACATAGTTCAGTACACTATGGTAAAAGTAAGTGGTGATCAAGTAATTAAAAACACCCATTCTGGAAGGTAGTACTACTGGTTCCAAGATCTGTGTTAGTACTAGCCTTTACTACCATGCAGTACTTGCTTTACATTACAAAGAAAGCAATATTTTGATAAAATTTGTGATATTAACAACAGATATTAATATATTGGTGGTCACCTTGACTAACCCACCAGAGATTAAATCAGGAATCTTCTGGAATTAAAGCCTGAGCTGGTACAGGCAGAGTCAGCAATGAAAAGTCATCCAAGAAATAAATTTGCATCCTCAGAGATCAGACAGAAGAGGGGGTCTGGACTGCAAGGGCCATATTACAATTTTGGTGGGTTTAGCAATATCAAAGTATAGAAAAAGATATGGCTTCTTTATATTTTCATTTTAATGTTGCCCTGACAGGAATTTAAAATGGAGGAAATTATTGTGGAGTTAATTCTTTTCCTCCTGGCTTGTACAAAACATGAAGTGTCTCACATATGTGTATCTTACACTGTTGAAAGACTGCACTTCATTCTTTTCTAGATAATATTATCAAATAATATCAAGGGCAAATATTAGGATCTGGAAAAATAAAAATTATATTGGAAAAAATGTAGATTTGAAGAGTTGTAAACATATAATAATAAAAATGTGAAGGTTAAGCAAAATAGATCTGGAAAAGAGTTCCTAAAAACTAATAACTGTTGTCACCTGAAGAGTCAGGTATGCCCTGCAGTCATTTAATATTTGATGTAATAAAACTTTTCTGAGACAAATTTCAGTGCACTGTAACATTATTCTTTATTAAGATGGCTGTTAAAATGTTTACTATAATTTTCTATCTGAGTCTATTAACTTTATCTTTAAGGCTGTTCTTTTATTTTCCCTACACACATAGAATTATGCTTTATATCTCGAACTTTTAGGAAATTGAATCCAGTATCAGTTCAAGAGAATTAAATTTAGATTGCTTGGTTTTGAATGGCTAAAAGATTGAATACTGAAGACATTTTTAGAAATTCTCAACAGTGATAATCAGTAATTTAAGGACAACCTTGTAGTTAAGGTGCAGAACTAGACATCACGAGATTTGGATTCACTGCGCTGCCTCAGGTCTTTTTTGTAAGCTGATGCAAATATCCATGTTCCCCATCTGTATAATGGGAACATTATTATTCGTCTGTCTGCATTGCCTAGGAGTCCTGCAAGCTGCTCTTCAGACTTGTAATAGTCCCTCATCTGTGAATGCTCTGCAAGAGAAAAGCCTTTGAATGTATTCTTATACAGGAAAGGAATGATCTTATTATGCTTTTGAACAACACTGCAGCACTGGGATCTGAATCTGCTTGTAGCTCCTTCTGCTGCAGAAATACAACTGTTAATAATAATTAACAATATTAGCACCTTTTAATTGTGCTGCACTTGTAAGCTCCTTCTTACTTCTTTGCTCTGGGTTAGGGAACTCCCTATTGTCTGCTTTAGCTATGGTAAATACCAGTGTTGCTCAATATTATTATAGTTGTAGTTGTTAGCAATTTATTCAAAGAACATCTTATGATTGCAAATAAAACAAGCAGGTGTCTGCACTGAGGAGTTTATAAAATACATTAGAGATAGCACAGCAAGACATGAACAGAGAGGAAGCATTAGAATTCAGTGCCTTTCACAGAGGTACAAAGAAATAGACTTTTCACTCTTTTCTCCTCATTTACTTTCTTCTTGTTTTCTTGGAGGCCTGATGTGTGGGCAACTTTTGCATTCTGCAAACACTGGGCAGAACATGCTTAGCTGCTAAGTTAAGGCCACGATATATAGGAAGTCTTGAGGGAGATGAATGATGCAAGAAATCCCATTCTCCTTGTACATCCCTGAATAAATGCCACCTCTTGAAAACAAATCTTGATCTCTTATTCATCAAACCTGCAACTGCTCACCTCCTTCTTTGTGTTCAGCTGCACAAAGAATAGGAATGACCCATTGGCTTCCAGCAATGTCTTATCCCAAGGCAGAGTTGGCATCTTATGATATGCAAATCATTGCTCAATAAAAAGAAGGAGTAAATTTAGGTCCTGGTATAAAGACTGTTAACATTAGAAGTGAAATTCCTATCAGGTATTTGACCAGGTCTCTTTCTTAGCCTATGTAACCTGAAAAGAACATTTCCTCTTTTTCCTTCTGTAGTTTGTTACCATCTCCTGCTAGAACTTGCCCCAGGTGGGACTCTGGCTCCCACATAGGATTGACAGGAATAGAAGCATTTTAAGAGGCCTCCATGCCCCCATGACAGCAGCAGCTGGTGCAACATGTCCTGCTGCATCACAAAATGCAGCTGCTGTTGTTCTGAGAGGCAGGTCTGTCAGAGCAGACACTATCTGCTGGGGCAGGGGGGTTCACTCTTGACTGAGGCTTTGAAGTGCTCCTGCCTACCAACCCACACAGACTAAATTCCACACACTGGAATATGACAAAAGAGCACAAAAGATCATGGGGTAGAGTCCAGGTGCACAGCACCTCATGGCGTAGCTATGGAGCCTCCACAAGAGTCAGAGGCATAAGGAAGAGGAAAGAAGTTGCTGTAGGCTGCTTTCATTATGAGATTTTACACTGGAAATGAAAATGTCACCCCAGAGCAAAATGCTAACTTAGTTACCCTACAGACAACACCAACTGAAAAAGAAATACAGGTTAAAAAGGAAAGGGAAGAACCTATCAGCAGGGCTAATAGCAGCTAGCGTGTCATCAAGAGTGGAAAATGTTAAAGGCTGAACTGCTGCCAAAACCCATGATGAAGCCAAATCCAGCAGGGAGATTCTGTGTTTCATCAGTAAGCTCTGGATCAGGCCCTTCATTTCCCCTTTGCTCACTGCAATGAGTAAGAAGTGGTGGAAAGAAAAGTGACTCACTCTTGTAGGAGGCTGCTTGGCCTCTTTGCCAGGCAGTTGGCTGACAGCATATTGCTCCGTAGGGCATGTTATATCTCTGCACTTTCCTTATCAAAATGTCAATACTTTCTCATTGCCTTTGAGTGTTCCTAGGAAAGTACATACAGGCTGCAGGAAATGAAAGTCATGAGATCCAAAATGCTGAGATAGGTGTTCCTAGGAAAAGGCCCAAGCTAGAGGCAGGAACCTGAGAAGAAGGGTAAATAAGAGTTATTTACTTATTTTTGTATGGCTACATTTGCAGTTTTGAAAGGCAGGAACAGAAGTTTGAGGCCTGGCTTGCCCCTGAATAACTGAGTGTTATAAAATTTTTGAAGTCAGGAAAAGTAACTAAGGAGTCCCACTCTCAACTCTGAAGGATGCAGTATGTATTCCCTTTCACCACCCTTTATTTTGGCTTCTCAGCTACTATCTGTACTTGTTGAATAGCAGTGCTTGAGCTGACAGCACACTGCTGTGCTTCCCACTCTGACCCTTCCTTTTGCATTGCAAAAAATGTTAATAATAAAAAATAATTTATCTGATGCTCGATTTATTGTAAAACTTCATTATTTGATTTAATATCATAAGATTTAAAAGTGGAAATTATCTGTTTTGCAGCAAGATTGTGCCCCAATCCTAGACTTGAAGAGCCCACCTCCCACCAACGTGCCATCCTGTGCATATCCCACTTACAGGGTTGCCCCTTGGCACAGCTGGACTATGTAGAAAATAAAACAAAAATCTTGGGCTGTCACATTCTCCAAGCAAACACTGAGAATTGTTTTTTCATGTAAGCAGTGGAACCACAAAGTGAAAAACCCTCTGAAAATGCAGTCTGGATTTGAGGCAAAAATGACACATAAATTGATTGTTTACATAAAATGAGTTTTTTTAAGTAACAGAAAAAAATGTAAGGTGTGAAACAGCAACAGAGAGTACTAACAGCAATAACAAGATCCTTACTAACAGGCTAGGATTTCACTTTCAAAGTAAATTTGCATTCACATAGATGTACCGGGTTAGACTTTATACGAGAAAGTCAGTGAAAAGAAAAATTCAAATGGATCACATCCACTTACTCGTTATTCTGCCATATATGAATTTTATGTGCATGTTTGGTGGCTGATTACTTGGATAGAGACAAATTTGTTTTATTTCTCTCCCTGCAGCTTGTTCATTAAAATGCTGTTTTTCTCCAGCAGCCAACATTGTGCTGCATCCTGACAACTGCACAGAGGAAAAGTGCCACAACAGACTCATGCCAGCTGTCCCTTCCAAACCAGCAAACTACTGCTTCCCCACCTGGAAATATGGTATTTACCCTTTTCCTGGGGAAATAACATATTCTGCAGCAAGACAATGGAAGGCAGCTCGTTCATGCATAGCTAAAGTGAACACGTGGTAAGCACAACAGCCTGATTCTCTCTGCATTGCTTCAGTTTCACACAGATGCAAACCAAAATTATTCCTACTCATCTGGTTTTTTGGCAGCCACAAAAATCTAACTCCTGTTCTGCTGCCTCCTGCATGGTTTCTGAGTCTGTGAAAGGTGTCTGGCCCCGTGCTCACGGCTGCTGTGCATGGAAGATCTGTGTCCTCTCTGGGAGCTGCCTGGCTGCCCAGCACTGGCTCTGGGCATGGCTCTGTAAATTCCAGGGACATATATCACACCTTATCTCCTGGATTAGGGACAGAAATTCCTCCTCTGCTTCAAAATACTGGCATTATGCCAAATTCCTGGATAGGATACCTAAAATTAAGCCTCAAGGCCATATCTAAACAAGGATTTGGGTACACAGAGTGGACCTTAGAAGGAAATCAGGCACCTGAATACAAAATTGTCACAGAGTTGTGGAGTACTGCTCTTCATCTATTTTCCAAGCTTAAGGGAGCTCAAGGCCCAGAGACGCTTTACTTTCTCAAAGTCTAAAGCAGCTAAAGCTGGGTTTCCAGTGCCAATGTAGTTGTTCTACAGCTGGCATAAGTGGATATGATGGTACCTAACTCAAGTTTTAGAAACCCTGACTTTGCAATTTTACATTTGAGTAAAACAGTTCCATTATCAACAGTGTTGGTGGCTTGCTGCACCAAATCTGCTTTTGGCTAGCACCCACAGGGAGAAGGACTTGAACTCTGACACTGTGTTCTGATTCCTTTTTCTAAGTAACTAAATTTATATTCTCATTTACATTGCCAGTTAATCAGTGCAGGAAGTGAAACAAGGGTACTTTAATATACAGGGAAAGTATTTACTTTTAAAAGGTACTTAAATGTAGCTATTGAATTCCAGCATCTTTCAGGCCATATTGTTAGGCTTTATTATATTTGAAATGCAAAGGGAAATGTGCATAGAAAAACTCTCTGCAGCGAGTTATGCCTGGTTGACTTTCACATTGACTTGGTGTTTGCTCATTCAGCATTAGAGAGGTATTTGGGCCAAGGCTCTAATAGGTGAAGAATCAGAACAGGAGGAGATTTTGCGTCAGTGTGTGGGCTGTGAATGCAACAAGGAGGTGATTAAATAGACACTGGCAACAGAAGATAAAGTTAGCAATTATGAGGCCATTTCCAGAAACTGGCTGCCTAGAATAAAATTATTTTCTAAAAAATCAGCAGGTAAAAGTAAAAAAAGTCTTACAAAAAGGTCTACTCTTGTGAAAAAATTGGGTTTTCTTTCCTTTTCCTTCAGAGCTGCAAACTACATGGTTGCACATTTTCCCTTTGCACATATCTTGGTGATTATGTTTAATATTCTTGCCCCTCTCTGCAAAGCCAGTAGGGCTCACACAGAACAGTAGTCTGGAGGGTGATATTGTCTGTTTGCAATGCTAAGACATCAGGAGGAAAAGGAGATTTACACCCTCTCACCCTGATACTGTGAGCCCAGCAGAAAGGGGCAGCAACATACAGTGTGGATCCCTATTGTGCTTCACCATTCATAGGGCGAGGGGCAGCAACATCACCAGATGCTCTGTTTAGTGCCAGTTGTGATGTGAAATCATTAGAAACTGGGCAAAGATCACAGATTTCTTCCCTACAGGCTTCCAGATTCATGACAGATGACAACTCTTTTCAGATGCTCCTGACATGATTGGCTTTAAAATGCATTTCTGAGAAGTGAGGACCAAATCCTGTAAACTGTGCACATAAGTCATCCAGCCCCCTGCCCTTTGTTATGGAATTATACATGCACCATTGTCATATTGCAAAGTCATTTTATATCGATCAACAGGAGATATTGAATATGCATTTATACATGCTGAGAGCACCTCAGGTGTAGAGAAAATTATGTTATGAGACATAAAAGTATGAATTTCCAATGTAAGAAGACTGATTTGAAAACTCAATGTCCTTTAAATATTGTTACCCGTGCAGCAAACTTGCTGTCCTTATCCATATCCACTAAGATTAAAATAGCAGATATTTTTGGAGATTTCAGGAGCAGCTAAGTTCGCAAGATCAATTTATCAAAAGAAAATATCTGAAAGATATCTGTTCTGTTCAGGATTTCACATTTTTGTTTATATCTCATAAATGTAGATACCTCATAAAGTAGTCTTTAAATGCTTCCCTCTACAATTAAGCCCATCCCTCAGAATATAGAGAGTTGAATAACGTGCATATCCCTGGAACTGGTCTCAGCTAAATACATCACTAATGATGGTATAATTTCTCAGCATTTAAAGTCAGTGGGGAGAATTATAGTCATCTGGTCTCTTCTGCCCTTTGTGTAACCAGGCCCCAGCATTTTGTCAGTGCTCCTTCCATTTCCCCTGACAGATTGACCTTCGGTGTCTGGCCTTGATTTTCTTCCATCACTGCAGGTAACACAACACAATTTCTGTAAGAGTCACCATAGAGACAGATCCACCACTAAATCCAGAGTCTCATCCCTGCACTCAAACCTTGATACATCAAACCTGAACACCGAATCTGGAAGCTTTAAATTCTACAATGAAGGGATTGACAAAACTAGCCTGGAGCTAAGCAGAAATAAGATTACTGAGGTACAAGGTTTTACTCAATGTTAAAGAGATAGCACAAGTAAGCTCTATCCTGTGCACAAGTAAAGGGGTGGATGGATTTAGATTCTGTGATTTTTATTTTTTTTTTAAGGAAAAAATATTCTTATAAATCTGTGCTGTGAAGCGTAGGACACCACAGAGCCAATGATGCTGATCCAGGAAAAATTGTGTGGACACAATTGTAAGATCTGGGCATGCTGCTGTACCTTTAGTAGTGTTGCCATAGTGTGTTGGCACATGTGCCATGGCATAATAACAACATAATAGCCCAAGGAGCTACAAGAAGAGTGTGGTGTATGGTTAGAGGACCCAAAAGTTCTCCAAGGACTGCTTTTGCACACAGAATTGAGGTATTTTACTGTTATACCAAGTAAACAATGCAGTAGATTTGAGTGCTGGGGTTTTTTCTGGGTGAAAAAGTCCAAAGATATTTCACACAGACTTATTCTTATTCTGACAAAATATACAAAAGAACAAATGGTTCAATCTTTTCCGCTAAATACAGCTTCAGGCATATAATTAGCAATCTAGAGAAGATGATTGCAAGTGAATGGGCATGAAAAGTTACACTGTTATCACAGATGAAGTTATAATATTTCATTATCATTCTGTGATGCATGAATTAATTGATATTTATTCACAGAGGTGCATTGGAAATAGTGGTGCCTTTTATGATAATTATACCTATTTTTCAATCTGGGGGGAAAGAAACTCCCTTAAACACTATGACTTATGAGACAGACCTTCAAAAAGCAGCCAAGTATTTGTACCTACTGCAGTTATGTGCATTTCTTTTATATATTAATGGTTCCCATAGCTATGCCTATGTATATATGAACAGTGTTTATGGCACATAATGATGTATGTGAGAATATGAACATACACCTTGGGGGAAAAATAGTGGGTTTAAGTGTTCTTTTTATAGGTAATAATTAATCTACCCACTAGTGAAATACTCTCAGCCCTCAAGTGAAATGACAAGAGTTATTTGGCATCTTTGAAGGTTGCATAGATCCTAAACAGGATGGAAAAAAAGCGTACCTGTTTGTGTGGGTTTCTCTCTAAGGATTATGTTGCTGCATCCTACAGGCTTAACATCAATCCTAGGGTTTAAACTTTTAAATTCTTAATCACTGGAAGCAAATAGCAGGTTGAGCTAAGCTGTGAACTTTGGTGTATTTCTCAACTGCTTTGTGAAGTTCACAACTCCTTTGCGAACTGCTTTGATTGGCTTTGTGATTGGAAGTCAAGGGCAGCAGACACGAGTATTAAGAAAGAGCAGTTTTTGCCCTGTACACAGTTAATATTTATTACCATGGTGAAAAGAGGTGGACTTGGTGCTGTGGTTTCTTTGTTTGCTATGACTAGAAGCTGCTCCTCCCATATGCAATAGAAGTTGCTGACTTGGCCATGAAACCTCAGACATACCAGACAGCATCAGGAACTCCAAAAAAGGTTAGATAGTATGTGGTCAGATGGAATCAAGGTGAACAAAAAGTTTGAAGAGAGGATGCCAAAACAGAAAAGGAGGATTTCACAAGTATTGGAGGTAAAATGGGTGACACTGAATATGGTGGAAACCCAGGAAAGTAGAATACTTGCAGACTCTAAGAAGGAGATAGCCAAGAAGAATTGTATACATTTAGAAATATCCAAGTACAACAAGTTTCAAGTGGAAACTGCAGACGATTTCTTTGCAGATTCATCTGGTCAAATGAAGCTGGGAACTGCACAACAGAAACACAAGCTTGTCTTTCAGGGCCACTGGCAAGATGCTAAAGCTGGGTCCAAGAAGGACCCTTCAATCCAAGATTACTAAGCTAAAAGGAATGGAAGGAACAGCCGGTAAAGGAGACTAGACAATAACAAACTGTGCTGTCTTCTTGGAGCCAAATCTCATGATATCATTCTGGGAAGGCATTTTGAGGTTGGCAGGAAAATTTTCATTGGTGAAATTGCACATTAGCAAACTAATGACACTTGTGTATGTGATAATGTGAAGAGGTTGAAAGGGCCTGGTAGTGAGGCAATTCACTGTGATCCTCTATCCCTGGAGACTCCCAAGTCAAATAGCTGCATGATGATGTTTGATATAAAGAAATGATGCCCATAGTGGAAGAAGCATGAAAAATATTCAGTGTCCACTGCATTATGGAAGAAGCTTTTTGCAGAGGAAGAGGCTGGATTTTAAAAATGGAAAATTTCCAAAGGTCTGAAAGTCCAGAGAAGACAAGAAGAAGACAAATAGTATTCATTTCATGCCAAATCAAGACAAAGGCACCAAAATTAAGCAAACTCTCAAGGGACAGAACAAAAGACATCCTTTATACATCAATATATCTCTACATCAATATCAGGATTCTGTGTAATAATCAGGAAGAATTTGAATTGCTTGTTTAGAACCATATACCTGATTTAATCACTGATACTAAAACAGCACGATTTGACTGGAATTTTAAAACTGTGGAAGTTCTGGTTTGTCTTCTGTTTTATGTGGGAAAGGTGCTGTGGAAAAAGGGGAAGGAAATTTATCATAACCTCTCCATAACTTCCTGATAGAGTAATGATCATGAATACCCGTAGAATAAACTTCAAAAATCATTAAGTGGAGTCCTAGTGTCTGACACAGATCACTAGATCACACTATGGTACTTCACAGGAGGATCTTTGAGATTCTTCCTATAAGAAAGAACTTATAAAATATGCACACAAAATATAAGAAAAAAAATGACATAAAATGCACACTATGTTGGGAGGGTCAATTTCACTTAGGTGTGATAAATTGTCAACTTTGACATTGCTGGTGTGTCCTTGGAAATTTTTAATTTTAAAGATGAACATTCTGTAATACAAAAAGCAAGATAAAAATGCAATAATTATAAATTTGAAAGTTGAGGCATACTGAGTGCCAAGTGACTGACTTTGTTGCCTTTGTCCTGTGTAAACAGAACAAACCCTGTGTATTTGCTATCTTAATGGACCAATTTGCTATATGGCAAATATGAGCTGGCTCAGCTTGATTTCATCGTAGCATGCAAGAACCTCTGAAAGAAAGAAAACTCTGAAAATAGAATGCAAATCAATGTATCAGAAAAAACATCAAAAATCTTCCTAGCTGTCAGATAGACATATTCAGACTAGAATAAAGTTTCAAAGTATAAGCACAAACAGATGATTGGAACAATTTACCAGATACAATATTTGGTAGCTCAGTGGGAGCGTGTGGTGCGGTGGTGTCAGAGTAACTGGATGATTTTTTCCAAGAGACATCCCTCACTTTATCTGTAGCTAGTGGGTCTGAAAGAGAAGTTAATTCAGGCAAATCCTATGGACTACATTGGGCAGGGAGCTGGGGTAAATGTTTACAATATTGAAATCCTAATATTTTTCTAAAATTTAGGAAGCAAATCATCAGACCCAACAGGGTCACTACAACTCAGTCCTCATTATATCAGTGTCTCTGGAGCACTAGACTTCTTGCATGCTTTAGAAAACTACTGTCCAAAGTCTCAAAGTTTTGGTTTAATTCTAATGGTTTTTTCTCCAACTTTGTATAACTAATGTACAAATTCTTTCAAACGTATGGTTTTGTATTGATGTGACAGGATTCTTGGCTAACACAATTTTCACTTCTCTTTTACAGAACTCCTGCTATTAATTCTTGTCTTTTCCTTGGTTTCTTCACTCATTAACTTTAAGTGCATTCTTGTGTGGCAGGGTAGAGGCACGATTTGTTTGTTTGTAGGCAGGTAGTACCTTGTACAAGTATTGACTGTATACTATGTATGTTGATTTGATTGATGAAGATAACTGTAGCTTTTGTTTAAAACAAAGTGTACTTGTGATTGAAATGCTTTCTCAGAGCCTTTAAATGTTCTAATAAAGTTATATGTATACTTTTCTTTCAGCTTAACTGAGAAAGCTGTTTTGGGATCAGCAGGACCCCGCTTTGTGACTGTATCGTGGCACACGCTGAAGGCTCCCAGTGCTACTGATCCCACTGGTCTGTCTCATCTACTTAGGAGGCAGCAGTTCTGTCAGCACAAGCAGCTGTCCCAAGGAAATTCAGAACAAAGAAAATGTGCAAGTTTTGAGGTCATGTGATGGTGATTTGACTCAAAGAAAAGAAAGAGTCTCACACTGCAGTATCTCCCATACCTAATTGAGGGGTGCAGTGTCAGAGCAAACATGTCTCTTGGAGAAAGCAAAGAGGACTGCTGATGGTTTCTTAGCTGTGTGCATGCATACTCCTCAAAACCCTTGTAATCTTGTGCCTAACATTCTCCCATTGAATGTATGAAATGTAATTGTGATTCTGAGACTTGCTTAGTTTAGGGGTGATCAAATTGAAGTGGTTATTTTGGTAACATCAATTCAGGTTCTTATCCAAATTCAGTTGGAGATCCAGAAGTCTTTCTTCTTGGAACTAGATGACTTCTCTATGGTACTAAGTAGATGTTCATCAAGAGGCACTGTTATCTGTAGCTCATTGATGACATGAATTGTAGTATTTTTTATTAATCAAATCCATTTAATATGTAAGATATTGAAGAGAGTACTTACAAATGTGCCTGTTTGTTTACTGGGTAGACTGACATCTTTTGTATCCATTTTCAGCTCAAGATGGAATAAATATTGTTTGAGCTGAGTCTTCAGAGCTGCAAATTATCATATCCTATCTAGGTAGAAAAATGCAGTCAACATCTTCTCAGCTCATTTCATTACTCTGCATTCCTTATTACCTTGCAGGTTTTTACCTATGTATATAGATAAGCAAGGAAACAGGGATGAGAAATATATCGGGTAGCCATCAGAATCCATCCATCAAAAAAAGGATCTAGAATATCTAAAGTATCCTGACAGACCTCTGTCTAACAAATATATTTGTTAAACTTCTTTGTAAAAAACGCTCAAGTGAAATTGATTTCAATTTCTCAAGTTGCTGCAGTTGTTACCTACCCTCTATGTCATAAAGTCTTCCCCAAAGTTGACTCTGAGTCAGTTGGTCAGAGCACGGCGTTAACACCGAGGTTGTGGGCTCACTCCCTGTGTGGGACACTTAACAGTTGGACCCAATGATCCTTGTGAGTCCCTTCCAACTCAGAATAATCTGTGAACGTTTAACCTGAACTCTTTTGCTTCAGAGATTCCATCAGAGATTTCATTTCTCTCTGAAATGCAGTAGCCCATTCACAAGTAACATAAGGAAAGGATTATTGTCTCCCTGCAGTTATTTTACATATTTAAACACTACTGCACTTCTCTCTACTTTCCTCAAGACTTAAAAATTCTATTTCATAAAATCCTCCCTCATTGGTCATACCTCAGTTCCAACTCACTGCTTTCCTCTTCTCTTTCTCTGTCTTTCTTGGACCGTAAGAAAGACAGTTTCATCTGACTAGCACAGGAAGATTCATTTCTGTATGATGTTTCCCTGAGTACCTTATACACCCAAAGAAACTACTTTTTAACAGTAATGTGGTGGTTTGGGTTTGTGACTCACTGTTCTTGCCAAGTCCTCCTCTCCCAAACTACTTCCTGGAGAGTTGTTCCTCATTATGTATTTGTGCAGTTCATAATCTTTGATAAAATATATAGCTTTGTACTTGTCCTTATTGAATTGAGTCCCATTTTTTCAGCACATTTCTTCAATTTATCAAGATCATTTTACACTTTAATCCTGTTCTTCAATCTCATTACAGCCTGGATGATTCTGGATCACCTGCAGACTTAATAAACTCATATTCTATTCCTTCATCCAAGACATAAGTGAAAATATTGGCTAGGCTCAGGACAAACTGCCTGAAATCTACTTAGACATCCTTCTATTCTGACATTAAATTAAAAACAGCTTTGTATCCACCCTGTAGCAGTTTCACTTAGTTTTCTTGACTTGCTTATGAAAGTTTTATGTGAATTTGTATCAAAAGGCATTGTAAGATATATGGCTTCTATGATTTCTTCTTTATTCCTCAACCAGTTTCTTCTTGCAAAATTCAAATACACATGGATTCTTCATACTGGAAAAAAATAGTCTATAAATTCCTGGAAGCTGGGAAGAAAATATGAACTAAATGATCATTCACTGTCTCTGATAAGGCAAATCTGATGTCTTCTGATGAGGTTTTGAGGCCACAACTGGCTTCCACAGCTCTCCCAGCTGGGTTCTTATGTCTCCATGTCAGGGATTATTATTTCTCATCTCCTTCTTGCACAGGACCATCATTGTGGTAATAATTTTCTTTGTAGGTTGGTGATAAATACAATTTCATATATCACAAAGGATTAATGAAATGCTTCAGATTTCTTCACTTCATCCCAATACGTTAAATATACTCCTTAAGCAAGACTGTTGCTTATTTTAATACAAAAGTATTACAGTTTCTGAGCCAATGTTATTTACCAGGCACTAAAGAACTGTCTTCTGATCTGTACCATCTCTGACTGAAGAGATTTGCTTGGGTTCCCATGAGAGCCACACAGCCCAGATGAAGACTAACAAGTAGTAGGTATGAGCAGGCTACAGGCAATGCCTGGTTTGAATCAGAAGTGACTATCTCAGAGTAAATGCATATCTCATCAGCCGAAGAAAAGGTGTAGAGGCTACAGGGGAATGAAGTCTTTCTGTATCTCAGGATCAACTGAGGAGAAAAAACATCTATGGATAGAGGTTTTAAATGATATTTTCATAAAAACTGAGGGAAGGCTTATAGAAAGTATCAAATATGAGTTCATGTGTTGGGGACAAAATCAAAAACAAAGACCAGTTGCTCATCTAAGGCTATTAATTTCTACTTCTGACTTATTCAAAATAATCAAGGGGGAGGAAGAAAAAAACACTTTTAATAGAGAATTTTCACTAAAACAAAAGCCAATTGGAATGAGGCTCCCATCAAAGATGAAGTTTTAAGAGGAGCTTCATTTCAACTTTCACATTTCAAATGTTTCCCACTGCACAGACACAGGAGAATGTTTTACAATCTGCCACCACTCAGCAGCCACATTATATTGAGTTAATCTCATTGCTCAGCTTTTTTTTTTTTTTACTTTTTCTTGTTTTGCTTTTAAACTCTAAATAAAATCTCAGGGAAATTATCATATGGTTTATGCTGTGTGAATACATCATACACTGTTGACCAGGCTCAGTTATAGCTTCTAGGTTCTGCAGAGAATAAGTAGATTGAAAGCACAGAAGCAGTATCACCTTCATGACTAATTAATATTCCACCAACAAGATTCCTTGCTATTTTGATTTATAATCTTTTGTCATATTCATGCCTTAAAGTCAGTCTTGTATATACAAAGCTTTGTAGGAAAACACAATATACTTTATTTTCTTCTGTTTGTTATTAATACATGGTGTGGGACCCTAGAGAAACACAGAAAATCTGAAAGGCATTCTGTAGGAAAAAGAAAGGATTGTTTTTCTCAGACATTATTTATTCAGCAAAATTAAGCATATTAATCAATAAATTAATACAGATAATTTTCTTACAGTTTACCTGAGCCATTACTTAGACTATTCCTTTATAATTCTTTTATAAGAATTTTGATACCTTGTTATTCTTAAATATTCAAGTAACCTGAGACCAAGAATAATAGCTCTTTATTTATTCTTCTTCTCTGTCAGTCTCATATTCTCATTAGATTCTTGTTACCTTTGCCAGGACAACAATATTCTAATTTGTCTGTTTTTCTGTTCTCTGGAAATGAATTAATGGTGATCGGAACCATAGCAACTGAAGCAAAAACTTCATTAAGCAAGAACAATTTTTCAGTTTACACTGTACATTGTGAAATTTCTTTCAGCAACAAAGTCTTCCACAGAACAATTATAACTAGAACAAAGAAAGCAGGAAAGCAGTTAAGCTGAATCCTGGTGCAGAGGGGTCTGTATTTCAAGCTGTGAAATGCTGACCAGGTTTCCATCTTGGGAATAATGCTCAAAGATAGCCTCTAACTGTCAAAAACCCACCCAGAAACTTCATAGGTTTTAAGCAAACATTTGGCAGCCTTCATTGTGATTCATCCTGAAATGTTATTCTGGGCAAACCAACATAGCTAACACCACCAGAGCTCTTAAAGAAAACCTTCCCAGCTGAAATAAATGAGACTGCAATGAACTACCCAAAGAAGAGATGGTTTCTGTGAGAGAAGCAGCTGCTCAATCACCCTGTGCTCTGGATGTTGCCAACAGTTTTTGTACTGTGAAAAGATATAGCCATGGGCATCAGACACAATGACCTGAGGTATCTGGAGTCAAACTCCAGTTTGGCTCTTCTAAATAAAATCTCACTCAGCGTGTTAGAACGAAGGCCCACTTAGGTGTGCAAAAAGGGTGGTTAACATTCAGCTGTGACACAATGATGTTAATGACATCTCAGAAGTTTGCCATTCAAGAAATATTTTAGAAGATAAAATAATTCAGAAGTGAATTAATAGTGGAAGTAAACATCCTAGCCAGAAAAACCAGCCATCCCAGCCTTTCTGTAAACAACAAACTAAAGCATCAGAGACACGTACTGATACAAGGGCAACTCAATTACCCTGTCATTTAATGAGAAAGGGGGACAAGAAGTGACCAGCAGGTGCTTTGAGTGCATTGTGAACATTTCTTTTTTTTACATATTAAAGACCAGGAGAGCAGCCTTTTCTAGTAATAAGGCAGAATTGATAAAGAGAATGACAGAGAAGCAACTTAGAGAGATGCAACCATAAAATTGAAGAGCCTGTGATTCATAGCGAAGAGAGCAGCAAACAAAATCATTTGGCAATTGAGGAAGACTGACTTCAAGAAGCTCAGAGATGTGATAGTTATTAGTCCATGAGAACAAGTGGCAGTGCCCATGGCACAAAGGGAGATGTGAGGAGAAAGAAACACAGAAATCACAGAACATCCTATCAGTAGTGAATAGGTAAGACCAGGAAGGTACGTTCTCTATTGCTCAGCAGGGAGGTACACTGAAGGACACGGAGAAGCCTGAAGTGTTTAGTGGCTCTATTACTCAGTTCTCACTAAAAAGGTCAACTGCAAGTACAGGACTAGCACAATTAATACTGGTAGCTAAAAGGATTCTATCTCAGGCTGGAATATATAAAGGGAAATGCATACTGCATAGGATGCTCTCACATTGGCTAGATTTGATAAATGTTACGTGAGAGTGACTAAAGAAATCTTAAAGCCAGTACTGGCTATTTCTGAGACTTCATAAAATGGGTGAGGCACCTGCAGACAGCAAAAGAGCAAATGTAGTACCTGTCTTTTGAAGTCAGAAAAGGAGGCAGTGAACACAAAAGCACAAGAGATATTCCAGATCAGAACAGAGGTCATTGAGCATAGCCAGTGTTAAATGTCCAGGTAAAAGTATAACAAGTAGAAACCAAGGGAGTAGTGGTACTTCCCAGCCTGCAGGATGTAACTTATTTAAAAGCCTATTCTAACAAGGATGAAAGATTTAAGCAAAAATTCATGTAGTGCAGAAGTATAGAATAAAAATTATTATGAAAACGTGGTTGATTATGTACGTGCATACATACATGTAAACAGAAGGACTGGGATTCAGTTATCACAATTTTATCATAACAAAATGTCTTCTCATCTTTGAAGTAGGATGTAATATTAACAGAGATCTGACCTCCTGTCAAGATTCTGGACAAAGTTCACATTGCTTGCATTGGTTCCTAAATTGGAGTGAAGGTGGAATTTGTACAGGAACTCATTAAGAGTACAGGTATTTGGAAGAAAGCTGCAGACAATTGCTGGATTATGGGGAATAAAAGGCAAGCAGATAGGACCTTTGTCTGTATTTTTACTCTTTTGCTTACAGGTTTTCTTAGTTATTTCTTGAGACTTTTATATCAAAAATCCTTTTGAAAGAGTTGCTGCTGCTATGGGAATATGAAACTTCCAGCTTTGATTTTCCAATCCCAGTATGAATACACACCATTTTTTGTCTGTTGAGCAATCTTCATCTCTGGTGATGCAACATGTCTATTGTATTTGTAAGTGAGCATATTTTATTTTAAGTGAGCATTGTGCTCACTTTATCATGGAATAAACAACCTTAAGAAGAAATTTAATACAACGAGTTAAAAATCTAACTGTGGACATAATGAATATTTTCTGAAACATAGAATATTGTGTACAACTCTTCTTTTATCTTAGAGAGGAAAGGAAATGTCTCCATATTTTTTTATAACATATGTTGTTTTGAAGTTTTGAAGTTAATCTTAATGGATAGTCTTTAATTTTTCAGCATGCAAATCCATATAATATACCTTTTCCTTCTCTGAGGTGAACTGTAAATGCATTCCCACAGAATAAAGAAGTTGTGATTTCACCTTAGATGACATTATAATTTCAAAATATAATACACTGATACTACTTTATGCCTCACTTTTTTCAATTGCAAAATTATTGTACTGTAACATTTGTGATCACCCTATAGTGCTCAGCTGTGACTAAAAAAATTATGACACACAAATGATAATTATAAAAATTGATAAATATTATTGTAAATAATAGAAATAAATATTATTCTTGCCAATTTTGAAGCAAAACCAGATATAAATTGGTAAAAATGATAAATAGGATCATTATAAAAGAACCTGAAGTTTCAAGCAGGGCAGACAAACTCTGTAAAAAACCACAGGAAAATATAATGTTCTGAGACATAACCATTTGATCATTGTTTGCAATGTTCTTAGGTTAATAAAACCAAATCAGCATAAAATAAGAGTAGAGGAAGAATGTGAATCTTTACTCATTTATATGCCACTGCAGAAAGACAAAGTACAGAAGCGGAAGGCATCCAAAAATCACTAAAACTTATATTCTTTACCCAGAAATCAAGCATAAGTAGGAAGCTAGAATGAACTCTCTTAGCTCCAGCATGTAGGTGCAGGTAAGACTTCATGAAAAGTTAGGAGTGAAGAATGTGTTTCAAAGTTTGTGAAGATGTTAGAAACAAACCTTGTTTGGGTTTGAGGCTTCACCATACCAATGGCTACGGTGGGTACTTTATCATGAAGGCATGGATGCAAAACTTCAGAGCTTCCAAAGGTAAAATAATAAAATTGAGATTTTATTGGGGGGGTGAATTAAATCCCATTAATTTCAGGAACATATTAAAAAATATGCCATTAATTCTGTAATTAAGGATGTAAGGAGAGAAGACAGGTTTTCTAGGGAGGTGCTAAGTTATTCAAAATAGCATATTTGACCTCCAAAAGGAGCTGGCTCATCACAACCAACAGGATGCAAAATTGTTGAAAGAAGCCTACATCCTCTACAAAAAACAGTGAAAGAAGTGGCTGTGACAGTGGGAGTTAGAAAACAAGCTGAAGGTTTTCTTTGGACATAGAAGCTTTCCATGCTGGCCTCAGGCTTAAATATTTTATCCTTTCAATTAGGAAACTTCTCTTACCAGATAATGACCTCAAGCAGAAAAAGTGAGATTCTACCCAGGCTATTTGGAGGCAGCTATTTACACGCTGTAAACAGTTTCTGTGCATTTGCTAGTGTTTGCTGCTGGAATATCAGAGGGTCCCCTACTTTCAAGTGGTCATCATCAGTAGTCAGACTTGAAGAATTTAATCACCAGTTTTATTCTATCCTGGATGCATTATCAGTTGTACCAAAGAGTACTCATGCAGTTAGAGTTCCTGCTATTAATTTTATTACTTTTAAGAGATACCCAAGAAAGAGAAGCCTTACTAAAAATGTTAAATATCTGTGAGCATGACTGGGAGGCTGGAGTATGACCTGATCTGGCAGTTATCACGAAGATCTGTTGGGAGAAAGATACCTCTGTGTAGCAAACTCAAGGCCAGCAAACAAAATTAGCTGTGATTTTACTTGTCTGAATATGTCAGGAGATAAAACTAAGCTATCATGGGCATCTTGTAATCTGCTCTGGGACCCCTGACTTTCTCCTGACCCTCTGTGCAACTTCTAGAGTTATTAGATGCCATGAGGGCAGCTTTTTACAGTGCCTTCCATCTCACACACGTAAGTTATATACCTGCTGGGAGAAGTTTACTGTAAACTTCTGGAAAACCAAATATGATTATAACCTTTGGAACCAAATGTGATTATAAAACTGAGCAACAGTCTGTAAGGACTGAAGTTTTGTTCATATAGCCAGTCAGCTGCTGGCCAAGAGCATCAATGTATATCCTCAATGAAAGCAGGAAAGGTCAAGGCTTCTTGTTTAGTGAACAAGCATGATGCATAGTTTATTTCTGTAAGAAATAACACATTAGGTTATCATGGCATTGTCTTAAAAGATTCCTGACAAATTGTTTCTGAATTCCTCAGTGATAAAATTTACATAAGGAGCAAAAATACTTGATACTGCCATTAAATATTATTTCTATGACTTTTTTAAATATGGATTTTTTTCTTTTAGCTGCATTCCAAGACTACTTGAAAATGGTTTAATATATTTGGGAAGTAAATGCAAAAAGTTTTTGAAAGGATTTTTCTCAGAACTGCATTTTTGTTATCCATATGTGTCCAGATGTGTAATCTGTTACAGCTGTTACAGGAATAGCGTCTGAACCCTTACATGACGTTCATGATGTCTGTGAACCTCTCCTTATGGAATGGGCTTGAGTAGCTGTGTTCTGTCCAAACAGAACAACCATGTCACCAGGGTGAGCAAAAGCAGGAAAGCTGAATGGCCTGCATGAAAACTGAACCCACTCCTTTGTCTAAAGAATCTAGCAAAATCGTTACCTTTGAAAATTTGAAAGCTCCAGTCTGTTGCTTAGACCCTCCACAGGATCAGTGTGGAGACAAAATCACCCAACAGCCAGCCCCATCAGGAACAGAAGATTGCTAATAGAAGTTAAAAAACTTCTCCAAAATGTAGTATTTTCACAGGCATTTCTGAATGTTAAGGAACTATGAAACTTTTTTCTGCAGAGAAAATAAAGTTAGAAAATATCAACCTGGCATTGCTTCTGCCTGCAAATGTGATACCAGGCATTTCAAACACCAGTAATTTTGGCTTTAGGAGCCATTTTTGAATGTTTGGGGTTTTTTTCATTTTATGGAAGTCTTTTATGGAAGGCAATTGTTTGCATTCAGTGTGTGAAATGAGATTAATTGTAGATGACTTTGATGGATGCTGCTTGTGAAAGTGATGAAATTCAGAAGGGACTTAGTCATTTGTGTGTGAGTATCATATCCGTAGATCAGAACGTATATAGCCAGGCCAGGGGGAAAAAGAAAAGCTAAGCACCGTGGGTATTTTGCTTTTAAAAATCCTTAGAAACAAGGTGGAGATCACAACCCTGATCAGCAAGTGAACCTGTCAATCTTGAGTTCTCTCCAGAAGCTTCTGAAGATGATACCAATGAGCCAGCTAGATAGCTTTTCTGTGGCAGAACTGAGACATTTAGGGCTTAAGAACTGAGCTATTCCCTTCAGGCCAGCTAAGAGTTGAGACTTTGAAAAAAACAACAATGGAATATCAAAAGCAAGAACTTCTTTGTTGGAGGCTTCTGAGTCCCTGAAAACACAGCTTGGCTGAGAGATGAGAATATGTCTCTTTAACATCTCTGTATCAAGGCCCTGAAGTACCCATGGCATTTGACTCCTGGCGATTTAAGTAGTGACCAACCCACAAAAAGCTCTTGGTATCTTAGGAGAAAGCTCTCAGTGTCTTACTTTCATCACAATGCCAGGCAAGCAGCCAGATAAAAGAGCCAAATTAATCTACAAAAAAAAAAAAAAAAAAAAAAAAAAAAAGGCTTTTTAAAAATAAAACCTTTTTTGTGGCATCTAGCAGGATTTATCAGGACCATTTATTTTTTTTCTATCCTTTTTAGAGGGCTTTTGACCAGACAGCAAGAGAGCATAGAGAACAGTGGACACCCAGCCTAGCTGGGACCAAGCCACCTGTCAGGGTAATTAGGGCATCTCTCCTGCAGAGGAAAATACCAGAGGCACAGACACTGTCACCTCCAGGATGCTGAAACAAAACAATCTACAAGAACAGCTTCAGCTGAATGCATAAAAGCCAAAATTCCTACCCCTGTGCTTTGTAAATATCAGATGAATGTGAGGCAGGATGATCCACACAAAAGAAAAAAAACAATGTGCCTTTGCAGACCAGGAGAGACAGAATTGTCAGACTCTAGGAATGTCAAGAAACTGCAGTTCTGTGTCCAGGAAGTATTGGGAAGTGTGAATAAATATTACAAGAGACACAAATACTGAATTACTGCTAAATACATTGGGCTGATTTAAAATACATTTATTAGAATGCTAGATGAGGTTCTGTAGATAAAAGCTTAGCTGTTTGTGATTTTATTTGGGATATATTTGGGATAGAATATTATCTAAGCTCTTTTCACACCTAAAGTCTAGGAAAGTTTTGTATAAATGCTCTAAGATCTATCTTAACTAAATATAAAAATAAATGCACTTTTGGAACATCAGAAAAGTCTTTAAGCACATATTGGACTGATTGGAATCACTTTTGTTTTGTTCTGTCTTCTCTTTTAAAATCTGAAACCTAGAGAAAGTTTTCTAACTCAGTATAAGATGCAAAATTTTTAGTTTTGTTTCTTTTTTAATATTGAAAATAAAACTATGTTAAGATAAATTTATTCTTTCTGACTACATTGTACAATATCTTTGAACCGGACTGTTGGGGTAAAGAAACACTATGTCAGTGAAAGGTAAGCAGCAAAAGTCTCTGAGCCTACTACAGAAGTTTTACCAAATAACATTACAAAAAAAGATATCTGCTACAAGAGCATAGATCCAGGCTTGCTGAAATATGTTTGAGCAAGTCTAGGCATGCCCTGTCTTAGTTTTATAAACTGTACTATCAGCCAGTTGTGCTGCTCAAAATCAACAGAACACAGTCCTTAAAACTCTTTGGAAGACAAGTGCTTGCCATGGTGATGTGGAAAAACACGTGGTGCTGTGTAGAGGCAACTGAGCAGAGGCTTTGCAATAGTTGGGTATCTAATGTAGTTCCAGAGGCATGTTTGCTTTAAATTCATAGCCTTTCTAGGAAAGGAAGCATAGGTTGTGAATGTTCATACAAGTCATTTTCTGCAGTTCTTTTCTGTGGGGCACACAGAAAAGAGCCACCCTTTGTCTGTGCATTCAAATGGTTTTCCAAGGCCAGAGGCAGATGATCGTGTTCCCAAGTCTAGCTCTGCTGACTGGAAGTGGTACTGCCCCTGCACCCCCAGTCAGGAGGCACTGCCCCACAGCTCTGGGGACACTGCAGGTGTTTCACACCCTCCCACAGGTGAAGCCACCTCACTCACCTGCGCTGGCAGGTCAAAGTTGCCGGCTGACTTTGCCACATGAGATGTGGTTAACAAATCCCTTCAGCTGCAAACCTGTGGAGATGAGAGCAGTGCAGCAATTGCAGCCCACTAGGATGGGGCCATCTTCAGCTGCTAGAGCTGCTTGCAAAATTGACATTTACCTGTGATTTCCTCATGTGGCCTCAAAACAATCAGCTGTCTGGGAAGAGCTCTAGCTTACACATCCTGGTTACTTATCCCAGGTTTGAATGTAATGGCTTTATATGCGGCTTTAGGCTTCCAGTCTTATTTTAGAAATCTAACATCATTTCACTAAAGGCCCACAAATTAGCATAATAATAAATAAAATAAATTTAAAATTAAATAAGTAAAGCATAACTATTCGGAAACCTGAAGACCATTGAGTGATCCAAAACAAAACAAATTTTCCAGTAACTGCTACCACAGAGGACTGATTTGCATCACCTTTTTCACAAAATTATTAAGCCCAAATCATGAAACAACTAAGTTCTTCTCCCAGTGGTCCAGAAAATTACTGTACTCATGGTTATCAAGTATTTTTCTGAATTCAATAAAGATTTCCTCATGATCTGATAGAAACCACTTAGCACTTTCAAGTACATTTTTGCCTGAAACCAAAATATAAATATGATAGGTCATGTCCTAAAAACCCCTTTTCCCCCACTGAACTTTTAGATCATTGTTCCTGGTTGACCAAACCTCTGGATAACAATGTAGAGAAGGTATTAAAAGTGTGGCACAGCAGTGCCAGTACCTGTATCTCTTCTCATGTCTATGACAGACAATAAAATATTCGTTTTTCAACAAATATTTTGTTCTTCAGAGACCCTGGAACCTTCATCTTCCTTCTTTGTGCTCACCAGCTTGTCTATTTTAAACCCCACTTTCTTTCTCTCGATGTTCATTGATTGGTGGGTTTTGTGAAAAGACCAGCGTAAAGCCTTGCAGTGAGGGTGTCATCATCGTAATTGGGCATCGATTATTTAAAGAGCACAGTTGTTACTTTGGTTGATGAGACCATCTCTCAGACTGACATCCAGTCTGAGAACAGAAACTTGGGGTAATTTGCCAGACCTTTTTATACCCCTTACCAGGATTGGTTTTACCTTTTATAGATCTGCAATTCTACAGCGCGGGATTGGGTCCCTGCAATGGGTGCTGCACCTGCTGCTTTACTGAATAATAATGACAATGTTGCCATGATCAAATATCTGTAAATATTGACCTGTTATGAGAAACATGTAAACAAAGCACAGGTTGGCTTAGATACTGAAAAAAAATATGCTTGGCTGTGCTGGAAATAGTAGCTTTTTAATTTAAATTATTTTTATTTTTTTTCCCAAGGGAAAACTTTCTCCTTTTCTATCATACATCATCTTGATCTTCCACTCATGCTGACAGAGAGAGGATACAAATGATTTTTAGAGCTCCACAAGGGTAAAAATCAGCAGGGATTTTTAAGCTCTTTCTGAGCTGGAAAATGCTATGCTTCAGCATCTGGTTAATAAATATTTATTTTGCTTCTATTTCTGTGTGTGAGTGAGACCCCATCATGTTTATTTGAACAGAGATTATGGCTAAAAGACATATTTCCAGAGGAGGATATGTTAAAGAGAATTTCTCACACCTTGGGTGAAACTGAGATTTTAAAGAGTGAAACTTTTCTCTTCTTTTTATTTTTCTTTTTTCAGCAGCCAAAAATTACAGAAAAACTTTGAACAGGAAGAAAATTACATCTAGACTTTTGGACTAAGGATCTCTACAATCTAGTATGAAAAGGCTCTTTTGTCAGTGGACACACATTGGCAGGAGAACTGAATATGCAACAAGTATCCTTACAAAGTGGTGATGAGAAGCCTGTCTTACAAGGGATGAATGTTCTGTGTCATGTGCTGTGGCCTTAGACATAAAACACAAGACAGTTTTACAGTATCTGTTGCCTTGAAAGCTAGTTACAGGATATTCACACATTTAGTCTGTTCTTTTCTGCTGTTGACTCAGTTGTCCCAAGTCAGCAACACACAGAGTGGAAATAACTATTTTAACAACTTTAATATATTAAACAAAAACAAACAAAAAAAAAGAATTTGAGGAAATGTTGCAGAATGTGGAAAAGATGCAGCTGTAGCCCAGAGGTATTCATCTCAGCAGAAAGCTGGATGCAAATAGTGGAGGAATGGAAAGGCTGCAACAATCCCATTATAGTCAGTAATGCTGAGCAACTTAAATACAGAGGTTTCTGCCAAATGCACCACAATAAATGAATTAGATGTGTTTCCTGCCTGGGAAAAACTGTGTGGAAATATATGTTCATCATGTGAGTAAACTGAAAAGATCTAATCTTCAAGATATTACACTGACAGATCTCTTAGAGTTGCAAGTAATAGCAATAGGTGAAATTTTGTTTTAATAACTGCAGCTGTAAATCCGTGGATGGAACACTGTTAGCAGCTACTCAGATTTCTATTGATAGGGATGTAAAAATAGACCATTTTCAGCTGTTGTGTACTGCTGCTGTTTCCGATGGGCAACGTGCTGAATCTGCTCTGTGGTGGGTTTTTTTAATTTATGATCCAGAATTATATAGTGCAGTCATACTGACATTTAATAGTTGTCTTATTATTGTCTTGAAATATTTGCTTAGCAGCTGAAAAAAACCCAACATTTTATTCACCCTCTCATGCTGTGTGGCCTCCTATAGATGAAATGGTATTTATGCTTGACAGTATTCCAGTCAGTATCTTAGGTAAGCTGATGTGCTTAGCAAGAGCTGAAGGCCATCAAAATGAAGGTTAATCTACACCAAGACAGGAGCAGTCATTCAATCATTGCTAGCAAGGCTGCAGGAGTCTCAGCAAGCAACAGAAATGACAGTCCTTTTGGGATAGTTGGTTTATTTGCTGTTCTTTATTTTCTTTTTTATTTTTTTTTTCCTGAGAATAATGTGTAACCAAGTTATGGTACAGACACTTCTTACCTGGTGGTATAAAATAAGCTGCTGCAACACCCTGCAGACTTGTTTTTAGGAAAACAAAAAAAACATACTGATTCCCATGCTAGTCAGAGAAAGTCTGGTTAGATTGGAGTCTGGACCCTGAAACACTTGCTCAGACATCAAAAATCTTGGAGTGAACAAAGAAAAGGCTGATGTTACAAGGGAGGAAATTGGCAGATGGAAGCCAAGAGAACTACTAGCTGATGCCTTGCTATTTGTGCCTGCCAAGCTGTGTATGAGAAAAGGTATTTTTTTTTTGTCTACCACTATTTTTTATTGTTTGTTTTAGGGCTTACTGCAGGAAAGTGAGTGTGCTGAGAAAATGCTGACTATGGTGCAGCTGAAGTGTTTGTAAAAGGCTAAATTCACTGCCAACATAATTCAACATAACTGCAAGCAATGGAGCTAACCCAGGGGTGAATCTGGCACCCTTTACTTTTCAGCTGAATTGGTACACATTCATTAGATAGAACAGTTTGCATTGGTCCATTAGTGTATGCCATGTTTTTAAGCTATATGGATTGCATTTATTTTGGTGTAGAAGAATTAATTATTAGGATTGAAGGAAGTAGAATTAATTTCCTTTTTTAAAATTAATTTATTCTGGCTTCACACACATTTCCAGGTTTTTCTCCATGGAAGCATTCAATCAATTTGTCTTAGGATCATCAAATCTGAGGGAGTATGGAGAGACCCTCTGTCACACTGTGATGATCCTGCTCATGCTCTAGGCTGGCTAAACACTATTTCTGCCCTTTGACAGGGTAAATCTGTTCAGGCTCAGCATTGCCCAGTGCAGCTACCTGAAAACAGGCTCTTACCAGGTAATTTAGTAAGCCAAATTGTATGCTGTTACTTGTTGCTGTAGGGACCACGTATCTACCAGGCAAAGTCAGGAGTAATAGAAAGTCTCCTTGTGTGGAGAAATTTTCATGAAACCTCCAGTTTAATCCCATGCTTGCCCCTGCTCCTACAGTGGAGTGGATGCTCCATCTTTGGTATTTCAGTTTCTTGGTTTGTGTATGTTTGTTTTAGGCTTCTGTCCCTCAACAGCCCCTTTTCTCTGTTTGTTAGTATATCAACAGCCGTTCAATGAAACTTTCCAGCACCAGATTGCAGAGAGGATACAAATATCCTTCCCTTCTAGGACACAAATTTCTCTCATTTATTTGTCTTACTTTTCTCTAGCCTGAGGCAAAAGGCTGTTGTGATGTGCACCATTAAATATATGTCTCTGTCAGGTTTTATTA
This sequence comes from Pseudopodoces humilis, assembly GCF_049639895.1. Classification (NCBI taxonomy): domain Eukaryota; kingdom Metazoa; phylum Chordata; class Aves; order Passeriformes; family Paridae; genus Pseudopodoces; species Pseudopodoces humilis. The sequence goes on along the minus strand of NC_142205.1, from coordinate 14,375,020 downwards.
GGAGATTGTGAAGGAATTTTCTTCCTAAATTTCTTCTGTGTAAACTTTTTCATGTTCCATTCAAATTTTATGCAATCTTCCTCTCCTTGCAATGTCTGCATCTTATATTTTTTACATTTTTGCCCTATGCTTCATTTTCTAAGCTGAAAATCACAGAATGTGAGAAGAAAGAATATGTTTTGAGGTTTATTTTCCACATAACTTTTAGTGATTTTTTTTTGCTGACTAGTGGTCATGTTGGGTTCTGGTTCTTTTGTAGAAGGCCCGTAAAGAAGCAGCAGAGATGAAGGGTACAAAGAAAGCTCCCAGTAGTTTTAAGATGACATCTTCACACATCCAACTCATCAGTATTACTGCATAGGGCCTGAACTCTTCCAATCCCACCTGAATTCCCTTCTGGCAATGAAAAAGGCCACCTTATGTGCCAAATGCCTCAAGGCCACCAAGATTCACACTTAGACAGCACCAATGAGCAAGCTAGCAATGCTAAATTTACACAAAGTTTGCCTTGATTTATTCTTTCACAGCTATCATACAGTCTCGTGCCATCTGATAAACCATGGACATAGTTGGAAACTCATGGAAATAGTTTCAATGAGGAGCAGTAAGAAGTCAGAACAGCTTCATAGCAGGATGATTTATAGATCATTCAAAAAAATTCACTCTCCTTTTCTTGTTCAGATTCACTTATGTCATAAAAAAATAGAAATTGTGGATAGTTTTGAGGGATTAGACTATCAAAGCCTTCTAACTTAGAAAGGAAAATGCTAGAAATTCAGATGAGCACAATGTAGTGCTGTTCATTACTCTTTAACTGGAAGAATTATCTTATGCTGTTTCCTGGTAGTATATTTAATAATAAAAAACATAAGCAAGCTTTGCCAAGCATAAGCACCCTTGCTGGGTGAACACGGGGAAAATGTATCTATAAGACTGTTTGTGAATCCTTAATTGTATTTTACATAAACTTTTTTTCACTTTTTGTTCATTTTTTCCATCTAGTCAACTGAGGAAAGGTGCTCTTCTGTAAATGTGCACAGACAGTAAATTTTAGGCCTGATTGTTGTTTAATCATGAAACAAAAAAGAAATTAATGAGGAAATAATATGTTTATTGGAAATAAGTGCACAAGGAAAGTTGAGGTCAGTTAAATGAGGAAGATAAAGTCTATCTAGACTGACCTACCTCCATACAAGCCAGTTCCAGTCCTGGGATCAGCCAGGTCAGCACAGAATTGTGCCAACTGAATTGAGCTAACTCATTTACAGAACCCCTGGGAGCTGAATGAGTACACAGAGTGGCACCATGCCAGGCAGACATACTGTCCTTTTTCCTGGGCTATCTTGGCTATCTCTCCTATTACATGGCATTGTGTAATGTAGATGTGTCCTTAAGTGACCAACCAGCATGTTCAGCAAGCAAATCCCAAACAGCAAATGTTCAGACAAAGGGCTGTAATCATTTATGAATTGTCTGTGAGGACTGATATTTTCTCAGATGAACTGCTAAATAACAAACAAAAAGGAAAAAAATTGGGATCTCATTATAGACAAGTTATTAGCAGAGACAGGAGCTAATTTCAGCTGTCTCTCCGCAGTTTGTTTGCTGCTGGGATATCAGTCAGCTGCCAAAAGTATAGCTCCATTTTCTGAGCCTTGTTTTAATATCCAGAAGCATTTTATCTTGCATCACTTTTTAAAAACTCTTATTTGTATGGTAGCGCATGCAATACATTGTGCCCTCACTTTTAAGCGTGGAATACACAGCAGTTGTTTTTGATAGATTTCAAACATACTGTTGTGATCACCCATACAGAAACCCTTCACTGAGTTCTGCTGTTCTATTCATCTTAATGCAAAGGCCTGTTTGGAGTTCCACACTCTTCAGTCATTGCTTGTATGCTGCAGCACACAGTGCATTACTCAGTAGTGCCTGAAGATCTTGCAGTCTTGGTCAAAAGATTCTAGATTGCAAACATTAATAACAATTCCAATTGACATAGCCTTTGACAGCACCCCTGGATGTATACACATGTATGCCTACATTTTTGGAGAGAAGAGATCCAAAAACATGCTTGATTGCTATCCATAGGGCCAGGTCTTTCCATTGTTGTAACACCAGTGTTTTGCCAGAAAAGAACTTATAGCTGTGCTATACCTTGAGATAGATAAAGCACTTGGAATTTGCCTGTTACATCGAACTGTTTTATTTCCATGGATAATCTTTGAAAAGAATGAAGGAAAAAAAATAGTGATATGCAAAAATATAATATGTTATTTGGAAACACTAAGTATTAGTCATAGAAAACCTTTCATACATAGTCTCTTACCAAGACAAAACTAGAAGTAAGTCATTTAGAAAAATGTGTTTCTAAGCCGAGCAGCCATTTTTTTTTGTCATAGAATTTTATAAATGGAGTTCTGTTGTACTGATTTTTCCTAATTCAGGAATGAAGCCTCTCTGGTCCTGTCAGCCAGTGCAGAGAAATCAGAAGGCCCAGGTAATTTGGGTCATCATCTTTTTCCTCTGTCATTTTGTCTCTTCACCAGAAGGTGATGATTCTATTTTGTTCCCTCGTAAAGTGCTTTGAGTATGACTGTGTGTCAAGTGCAACCACATTTCTAATATCTAAATAGATCACATTCTACTCCTACATACACAAATATGACTCCAGTTAAATGCAGCAGAATGTCACAGGAAATAAGAGATAAGTTTACAAATCCATTTTCAAGCTGTATTATAAAATATTTACATCTAAGTAATACTTAACCTGAAGCATCCTGATGGACTGAATTTGGATGGAGAATGTCCATTCTTTACTGGATACAGGGGGAAACAGGATGGAGAAAAGGCTGAAGTACTCCATGCCTTCTTTGGCTCTAACAGCAAGGCCAGCTGTTCTCAAGGTACACAGCCTCCTTAGTGCCACAGGCTGGGGGCAGTGGCTGGAAAGCTGCCCAGCAGAAAAGGACCTGGGGGAGCTGTTTGACAGTGAATGAACATGAGCCAGTGGGTGCCCAGGTGGCCAAGAAAGCCAAAGGCACCTGGCTTGTTTCAGAAATACAGTGAGAACAGGACAGTGCCTCTGTACTGGGCACTGGTGAGGCCACACCTCAAATCCTGTGCCCAGTTTTGGGCCCCTCGTGACAAGAAAGACATTGAGGTGCCAGAGAGAGTCCAGAGAAGGGCAGCAGGGCTGGAGAAGGGTCTGGAGCACAGGTCCTGTGAGAAGCAGCTGAAGGAGCTGGGTGTGTTCAGCCTGGCCAAAGGAGGCTGGGAAGAGATCCTACTGCTCTCTACAACTCCCTGAAAGGAGGCTGTAGCCAGGTGGAGGCCTGTCTCTTCTCCCAGACAGCAAGCAGTAGGATGAGAGGAAATGGCCTCAAATTATGCTAGAGAAGATTTGGATTGGATATCACGAAAAATTTTTTCATTAAAATGTTTGTGAAACTTTGCAATTGGCTTCCCAGGAAAGCGGTGGAGTCGCCATCCCCAGCTGTATGTGACAGACTTGTGGCACAAATCTGGGACATGGTTTAGCGCTGGATTTATCAGTGTAATGTTAACAGTTGGACTCAAGGACCTTAACAGCCTTTTTCAACTGAAACTACTCTTTTCTATTCTTGTATTTAATCTCTGCCTTGTACATTGGTATGAAAGTCAGTCTGTTAGAGGCCTCAGAGCTTTTATGTCTGTAATTTTTTGCCCAGTGATGCTGTGGGACCTGCTCATACTGTGACCTGTGGGCAGAGGAGATGCCTGCTCAGGACTCACCAAACACAGCCCTCTTGGATGGAGTCAAGAAGACCCTGCAGCTGCTGAGCAGCCACACTGAGCCTCTCTGGATGCATTCAGTACCCAATTCCCAAATGTAGAGAAAAGTCATGATCCTGTGCTGGGAAGACAGTAGCCGACAGGACTATTGGGAAAGACATAAAGTCTTTGTCAGCCCCTCAGGAAACACATATCTGAAATGACCAGCTTGATGTTTGTGGAATTGGGGCCAAAACTACATAGAATTTACTGCAAATCAATGTGTTGTTGCAACAGCTATATCTTCCTACTCCTAGTGAAAAAATCCAAGCTTATGTGGCCCTGGTTTATAACTGTAAGGTATTAGAAAGTTTAAATTGGAGCTATTTTTTTTCCAATTTGGATCAGTGTTTTTACAACAGAAAAATCTTATGGACATTTCTCTCTAAAATATGGAGAAGTTATTTTAATATTATTTAGATTTCCTGAGCACTCCCAGCAATTCCTTTGCTTCAGCGACTTTTCTCAGAGCAAATAAATATTTGCAACAAGTAGAACTGTGTGAGCTAGCAGAGGGGGTAAAAAAGACAAAAAACCTGGCAAAAAAGTTCTCTGTTTCTTTGAAAACTCTCCAATACCATGAATCCTGTGAGAGCTTAATTAAAATGAAAAGGGAATTTTCAAAGGGAGAAAACAAAATAAGCTTTTTCTAATGCTATTTTTGTTCTGAGCTCAGAAAATCTCTTTCTCTTTTTCAATTGGTTTCCCCAAAACATAAATATTGGCAGCTTTAAGGTTTGTTTTTCATCCTCTTGAGCAAGAAGCAGTGAGTTCAAAAGCTTTTTCCAGTGAAGCTTAGAGAGTTTGCTCACCAGAGCTTGGATTTCTGACACAACTAATGATGCTAGAACTGTAAACATTACCATGAAATCAAATTTGCCATTTCAAGGGAATTATGATTAAATGGTAATATTTTTATTTTTGCTGATAATTAGAGGAAACTGGCTTTTTCGGACACAGCAGTGCATAAGGACCCAGGTCAACCAAATCTTACACATCTTAAGCTCACATGATGAAAGGATATTTCTGCAATCTCACTCAAGAAGCAATCACTTCTCACACTCAGCTGCCTCTCTTTAACCAGAGGCTGGGTGCTCCTTTAACATGAGTGCAGATCAATATTTGTTTGTTTCAGTCTATATAATACTTACCTGCACCAGCCATCTGCTGGTAAGACACTACCAGCTGATATTTCAAAGTTTTAGAGACAGAAATTGCTGAATGGTTTCTTTTGAGTATCCACATTCCTGGCAAAAAATGCATGAGCCCCTTCAGCCCTAAACAAGACCAATTACAAACCAATATTTAAGTGTCAACATTTTCAGATAATCTGAGTGACAAAATGCTCCATATGAATCAGTTTCCTTCAGCCACCTCTGCAGTGGACTGACACTGAAATGTGGATATTTGCATGTTAACTACTGATGCAAACGCAATTGCAGAATCCTGTGTGACCTGCTTTAGGTGACCCTGCCTTGGCCAGGGGTTGGACTGGGCCATCTCCACAGACCCTTCCACCCCCAACCGTTCTGTGAATTCTGTGAATCCTTTCCAGCTTCACAGGTATAAATCAATAAATGATTGCTGTTGCTGTCAAAGGCTCTGGACATACATGGTGTTTTCTGCTCAGTCATGGACTGTTCTGAGCACAGTGACCGTGTGTTCAGGCACAGGGTGACTGTGTGTGAGAGCACAATCACAGCATGTGCTGTGGAGAGGCTGGTGGTATTGCACATCTGATGTAGTGCTCAACCTTCTAATCCCAGCAAGGGCTTGTGGGAAAGTGTGGAGCCAACTTCAAGGTTTGCCTTTACACCATAGAGTGTTATACCCACCAAAGACATCCAGCAGGGCTCAGTCCTACTGCCTGTGACATTGCACTTGAGCAGATCAACCACTAGAAACACCTATGCAGAGGCATCTATGTGTCCAGTGTCAGACTGGTAACTAACAGGGGAAAGGTGTTTTTAAAATTGGAGAGGGAGCTGGCCCCATGGACTCATCCCTCTAGACAGCACTGCTGCATTCATTCAGAAGTTCCTTTAAAGTGCTTTTAGGTAAATGTATCTTTCTGCACACTGCTTGCCAGTCCTGTATGTGGTGAACTTCTTTCCACTTGTGGAAGAAAGTGCTGTGCATGTGTTTTTTCTTCCAGAGGTCATTTATGGTATAAAAAAATCAGTCTTCTAGATGACTAGCTTAGGATTTTAAAAGCATGGCTTGCGCTATACTTATTTTAAATATTGATGGCAAGATTTAGTCAAGGTTGTCTGAGGATAACGGTGGCTTATGCAAGTAGTCAGCACACAGCTACATGCTGGTAGATTTCTCTATTTCATAGTGATTTTTTTTGTAGCTGGTCCAAAGGCCAGTCCATTCTTTCCTAATTTATTTGTAATTTAACCTGGGTATTTAATGAATTATAAAAATGGACAGAAATTAGCTCATCATCCCATAAAGAAAATACATTTATAATTAAAAACTATGTATATGGGTCATACTTTGCAGAAAGAAGCATAAGTCAAGCATCATTCTTCTTGATTTGTTCCAGGTCACTGGAACAGAGTTTTTCTCTGCCTGGCTGCAAAGCACTAATGGATTGTCATGATAAAAATTCACTTTTGTACCCATCTGTTACACTGTACTTTTAATGTCTATTTTACTTAATGTTTCTTACCCCACTTTCAGCTTCAAACACACCACACTCTATTGGAATAAAGTTTTATCTTTTTTGGTGCTGTAAATGAGAGAAGATGATGTCGAGGGTTTTCTTTGCAGCACTGCCAGTTTTAACATATTTTAGTATAATAAATTCATTCAAGACATTTTTCGAGTGCACATTCCTCTCAGAGTCAGTTTTCTAGGCACTGCAGTTGGTCCCTCAAGTCTAAGTTGTTTTTATTGGCATTAACAGAAGCTCATCTAGCAGAAATGTTTTTAAAAGACAAAGTCAGTAGGGAAGGTTTTTTTGTGCTTCAAGGAATATTGAAAATGTGTACATGAAAAGAGAGCTGGAAATGATACCTAAGTAGATGTCTTCTTTGATAACCAATGAAGAACAAGAGATTTTGGACTACTCTGGCATTCTGTTCTTAAAAAAGAGGAAAGATAGCTGTGATAATGAATGTTGAAAAGAAAATGTCAATAGGATACATCTCCAGAACAGATTATCTAATGCTGTAATTATCAACCTTTTTTCTGCTTCTGACTCCCTTGTAGACCAAATGTTTTCAAGCAGCTTCAGATACAAGTACCAATAGTAGATGAACAACCCGGTGGGGATTATGATCCTTAGTTTGGAAAAAATTGTTCTGGTGAAATCAGTACTGGGGCAGCACCTTGGGCCTGAAGTGGATCATTGTGTTACCTGATAAAAGGAGAAAAATGTTGGCTTGAAGAGCTTCCAAATCAGATATTAGATGGCTGCGGTAGACAGACAGGTAACAGCAAGAAAATCCTGACAAATATAAAGTGTGACAGTTACACTACTGGCCACCCACCTGTTGCCAGATATTTCATAATTTTTATGTGATTAATATATTAAATGTCATTCTGTGTTGTTGTCTCTTCCTAGCAAGTTCAGTGATCTTTTAAATCTGTGTGCTCTGTGGATGTTTCACCTATCATGGTGCCCAGCACCTCTGTAGGAGACAGAGCACATCCAAGGTGCTGTTTGAAAAGCCTCAGGGCAGAGGAGGGCAACGCAGAAACTCCTCACACTGCTCACAGTAACTGAGTTTGTGGCAGGCCTGTTCGTGTGATGCCTGTGAGTCACAGCATTCCTCTCTTCACCTCAGCTTGGGTTGGACTTGAGTTGCCATTGTGTGCTACAAGCTCATACAGAACCCCTACACCTGCCAGCTGTGTCACGCCTTGTGACACATCTCTTCTTCACATAATGTTCTGGAGGCTTAAGCATAAACATTTCATGGAGGGGCATCCTCTGGAACTCCAAGCAAGTGTCAACTCTATTTTGTTCCTGGGAATGGTAATGCTCTCTCAATACTACCCACTCTAGAAATAGTTTCTAATTAGCAAACCTAGTGGAATTGAAGCTCCCAAGCCAACGAACTGCTTTTGAAAAATCATTCTGACAAATGGAATTCGCAGGTAAACTCCCTGAACTTCTTTCTGAAGCTGTTATTTTAGGATGGGAATAAAAAAGTAACATTAACTTGGTCAGGCATGGAGAGAGATCAGCTTCTGGGCTAATAGTGAAGGCCTTCACCCAGGATAAAGAAAATTAGACTGCTACGCTCTACTTCAAAGGACAGTTTCCCTAATTCACATTGCATACATTTGGGAACCGAGATTCACCCCTTTAAGGTGAATGTCTTAGCCAGAAAGCTGTAGACTTGGATATAAATCTATGATTTTTTTCATTATCTCTCTTAATGGATGTTTAAATAAACTTGTGCAATGTGGGACGGTTCAAATGCAAAGGATTGAGAATACCTCCATCCACAGATTTCCTTAAGTTGTCAGGTTTGGGCATTTCCCAGTGGTAGATGGCAGTTGTGGTTTCACTTTCTTTGGGAAGAAGACAGGTTTCCCTCATCATCTGTGAACAATTTAGCTGGCTAACTTTTACAGAGTAAGAAGAGACTTGGGACTACTTTTACTATATTCTGAAGCTTTGGTTGACTCAGTGATAGCTTCTGGGGGAAAAAAAAAAAAAAAGGCATTATGCACCCAGCTGCAGAAGCAGGCTGGGGGCTGAGCAGTGGGAAGCTGCACCACTCAACCCAGGAAAAGGCACCTACATTTAGGGCACATATTTTTCCTCCTGCACAAAGTGTGACCTTTTGGCAATCTGACTCCTAGCAGATTAACTTTTAGATGCATGCTTAACCAATCCATCATTCTTGGAGCCTAGGGCTGTCGTTTGAGAGCTGTGAATCCCATTAAGCTTCCACACACCTAAAGGTTAAGAATCACGAGGTTGTGATTCATCCCATTCCTTCTGCAGTTATGTTATTATGGAAAGAAGCAGTGGTTGGAAGGAGCAAAAGCAAAGGCTGGGAGTTGCTGTTGGGGTTGTTCCCTCAAACTTTCAGCAAATTGAACCTAAATAGAGGAAAGAGTCATTATCCAGACAGACAGATGCTGGGGAAAGCACTGACAGATGTATCATGAGGCAGATTTAGCATATTCACCTAGTCTTCTTGGAAGTACTCCTACAGCCAGGGGACAGCTTTAACCAAATGAAACACAGTGCCAATGGGATCTCTGTCCATCTGTCCTGATGAGGTAGGATCCCCTGGCAACAAAAAATGTAAGACAAATAAGATCAGATTAAATATAAATAAGAAGGAACTTGATTATCTCATACATCTGATGAAGGTACTGCACTAGTAAGATAAGAAATAATCTTGTATCAACACTGTTTATAAATTTAATTTTAAAAAGTCATTAGATAAAATACATAAATAAATTTGGGTGCAGAATTGAATTCACAGACTTTTTCCCAACCCATGGCAATGAACATTTAACAGCTTTTGAAGTGGAGGGAGCACTTTCAATTTCACATGTAAGAGGGTGCAAGTGAGGTGTAAATTTTCTTCTGCCAATTTTATATCCTTATGAACTGTCCTTGAATAGAAAGAATCCTGATATGGTATAGAGTAGTCATTCAGCCCTGTTAGAGTAGGTGCTATGCATTACTTTTTTTTCTGAAAGCCAGCAGCTGTGTTACTTCAAAACCAATAAAAAAACTGACATGTTTTATTTTAAAAGTAGCTTTCCCAAAGTGCTAAATTCTAGTCTTAAGAGTACAATGGATAGATTACAATAGACCCTGAAAATCTCCCCACCCTGCTTCAATACAGAATCATAGTTATTGGGGATTTCAAGTCATGCAACTGTTTGTATACACTGCATATCTGAGAACTGATATTGGCCTTGAACTTGAAAAGGATTAAATAAGTCAGACTCATTTCTTGGTAAAACCCCAGTGACACTACTAGATTGTCTGAGTCCTACCTTCATATTTATAAACCATAGTTAGTGTTTTCACAAATTTCAGGATAAAAATGAATATTGGAAGGCATTTGTTCAAGGAAATCTGCCATCCTGAAAGTATATATTTTTTCTCTTCTTGTTATCAATTGAAATGAATGGCTGCAACAAGACACTGACAAGGTTTCTGGTTGTTTTAAGTTGTGTGCTTTGGTTTTGGGGGGGATTTTAGCATAGGGTCTATTGCATAAGGTTCCAAAAGGTTTTGGAATCAAATTGAAGTTTTCCCATGCCCGTTCAAAAATATGCTGAGAAAGATACATTTTCAGCTGAGAAAGATACATTTTCAGCACTTAAAGAAATTAAATGTAAAAAATATTTTTCAGATATTCCAACCTTATGTAACAATAAAAAATATCTTGTCGGTTTTATGTTGCAAATTTAATTTCATACAGTAAGTACAATAATGTAAACCTATGTTTTGGATATGAAGTATTTCTTTTTAAAAAATGGCTGTAAAATCAATTTGTATAAATTCTGAGATATACTGGGAAAAAATCTATTGCTTATGAATATAAAAGTATGACTCAGCCAGCCTATTAGTATCATAAGGATACTATTGTTTTATGAAGAAACTGAATTAATATTTGTTCAGCACTTTGAAAATGTAAAGAGCAGTGTAAGTGATTTCTAATTGTTGACTTTACTATTAAAAATCAGAATGAATGCCTGTGCAAAATTATTATATTTTGGAGTAATTCATGGGAGAGTCCACAGGTAAACTAGAAACCTAATGGAAGCCTCACATTTCATAATCTGATTAGAGAAGTTGGTGGAACTTGAACATGGCACCATCATCTGCAGTTCCCTCACACAACACTTGCCTGAGTTGCAGAATTACATCAGGATCACCTCACTGAGTTCCTTGAAAATATACCTGAACCTGAGGGTTATGAGAGAGAAAGAATTAAAGACCAAAGCCTTTAATATTTAGGTGCTATCTCACTTAATATTTAAGGGTTTGATCCACAGTTCTTTAGAGTTCATGAGTACTCTGTGATGCCTCTGGAGTACAGACAAATATCCACATCCTGCAGAAAAAATTAAGACTTCTTGCTCTTTATATCTCCCAGTCAATCCTGAATTCTTCTCTGTCTTATGTTCCTGTCACAGTAGGATTTGTGGAGCATATCTGCTTCCCAAAAGACTCAAGTTTGATGATCTGGGACTCTCTTGAGTCACCAACAAAACCCTTGTCTCTTCCTGGCCTTTAGCCTCAGAGAGGCTGAGAAGAGAGCAGAGCCTGGATGAGCAACTGTTTGCAAGATTACTGTGACCATTAATATAAGAGGGAAAAAAAGAGGATACCAGTGGTCATATTCAAATGGAAAGAATAATCACAACCTCTAGTCTGGTCAGCCTTATCTACTGCCTTAAGGCCCCACTAAGGATTCAGGCAAGGGAACTCAGTTTATGGACTATGGTTAGATGCAGGAATGAATGACACATCAAAATGCTAATTAATTTGTGGATAAAGTCTGTTACTGCAGCAGTTCTAAGTAGTGCATTATTCAAGACCAGATACATTGAAAATGAAAATAATGAGCTTCTGAGGGAGTTTTAACACCCCTTGGGTTAAACAGAAGCTTAAACAAAGATTTTCAAGATTACACTTTTCTGTCTTGATACCTCAATTCTGCCTAAATTCCATATTTGACATCAACATCCTTCTTGGACTTGTCTCCAGGTACTTCCCTGCATTGGGAGATTATATATATGGCCCTTAAAATACAGCAGCTGATATGTTTACTAGCTAATCTTCAATGATTATCTGATCTCAGTGTATTGATAGAAAACACATGCTTCAGGCAATACCATAAAATTCACAGCTAGTGAGTTTTACAGACACCAAACAAAACACCCAGATAAATCTCAAGTATTTAGTGCATAAAGTAGCTGACTTAATTTCTCAGCTGCCATTCATTATAAAGATATTATTGAAAGTAATTTTGATTTATGATGGTCATATAAATCCAGTGTTATGTTGAGAAAATGCTGTTAATTTATTAAAAAGAGTAGCTGTGGCCCAAACTGTTGCTTGAAGAATTACTTATTTTCTTTTAAAATACCATGTCAGTGTAGAAGGCCTCTGTGCTTTCAGCTGTTCAGTAGAGAATGACTACCAAAATCTGAACCCACCTTGCTTAACTGACCTGAGAAATCTCCACTCCTCTAGCTGTGCTTTTTTAGGTTGGATGGACGGTTGCCGTGCCAGCATCTTTGTGCAAAGCCCTAAAGATACTCCCAAGCCATCAAAAATTTTCTGTGGCAGGTTAATAAATGCAAACCTTTCTTAAGCAGCCAATACTTTAAAAAAAGAAAATGCCCAGCCAAGCACATACACTGATACCTCCAGTAGTGTTCGTTCCATGAATGTTTTCTGGGGAAAATCAATTCAGCCAGGAGGCTGAGCAGAAGAGGTTTATCTGACTGCTTACTCTCACTATCTCAAGGGCCAAGTTCAAAACAGCACTTTGAGTGATGTGCTTAGGTTGAAATCTGCTTCCAGCTTTTGAGCACCCTACTCATCTCCTATCTGCATCTTAACAAATTTGAAAGTGGCTCCTGTGTGAGTACAGGTAAATCTGTCTGTGCTCACATATTTTCTGCTTCAGGGACTAAGGCTATTAACCAAAGTGCCAGGAACAGCGGGATTTACTTTCTGAACTGATCATGCATAAGAACAAGGACTTGCTCTCCACTGACAGTGTCAAAGTATTGAGAGCCAGATTTTAACACCAGCTCTGAAACTCTTTGAGCAGTTAGGGGCTCCCAGGAGTGGAGGGGAATGCATGTAGGGCACTACCACTTGCTGCTGTGATATTGCTTTTGATTTCTGAGATTGTTAATTGCTTAATTGAGCCAGAAAGAGTACGTATACCAGGATGCTCTGTTTAACACACACTATATAACTGTCCTATTTTATTTAATTTAAATATGGAGAATTTTATCCAAATATCCAACACTAGCATTCTCTTTATCTTCCAGAACTTTGTTTTAGTTCTAATATTGCTTCTCAAATTAAAGAACTAATTTATCTTCCCTGCATATCTATTTGAGATTCTGTTCAGCCTACCAGGAACCAGGTTTTTATAAACTAAATTGAATTAGCTGCTGGAATTCTTTGCTCTCAGATTTTTAAATCACTGTCACAGACCTCAAGGACCCTTCTAACTTCTCAGTACCTCTGTTGAACCACCCAAGAATCCCAGTGGACACCCGATGGCATGGTATCCTCACCTAGCCAAGTCTCCTCCACATTCCTGCTTTTGCTGAAAAACACACTGGGCTTTATTGGACAAGTAATAGGCAATATTTGTTCACATCAATCTCCAACAAAGATTTGAGCTCAATCCTGTTTCCATTCAGTGGTTATTGGTTTAGAGTCCCACGCAGTGTCTGGGAGTTTATAACTCTTATTCCTAGAACAAAGTTCAAGGAACTCAGGATCATTCACTTGCAGAAAGTTGCTCATAACTTATCCAAACTATACTAACACAAAACATGTTTTATTTTGCTTGTACTTGCAGAAAAGATGAATGATGACCGTGCTTTGACTTGTTTTTTGCACTCCAATATCAATAACATTTAATTTGTTAGGAATATTGTCTTACATTATTATCCTTCTAACATAGAGGCTAATGATTTTATCAAAAGCCAGCCAAGTCAAATAAAATAATACTATATAGCTAACTGTTCTGCTATTTGCTTTAAGAAAAAATGTCTTATATTGGCAATAATACTACTTATACTATTGCAAAATATATAATTCTGAAGATAAAGCTGACCAGATATGACCACACTACTTTCCCTCTCTTTTATCAGGTCTATAAGTATATACTTATAGGTTCACAATGAACTATGAATGGTCACCCCTCCAAATTACAATTGAAAAACTGAAACTGCCAGTAGAGAAATCAACTCTTGTTTGTTAACCAACTTTGTATCATTAAAATTCATCTAAACAGAGCAACTTAGAAAAAATTGCTGTACCCATGCACGGAATACATCACAGTTTCAGTTACACTTCCCTCCAGTCAATCATAAACACTGTTTGCACATATTAGTAGCTTGTTCTAACTCATAAAAACTTTAAGGCCTGAGATATAGCAGTGGTAGGCTGTTCCTGGTGATCATTTCACCCCAAATAAATAGCAGAAGTGGCTTGGCCACATTCTTAGTCAGAATGTCCTTAATCACAACCCCCAAAGCTATCTCTCCTTGCCTGTACCTTAACTTTAAAGAACTATCACCTACAGATTAGTTAGGGCTGACTTCTCTGTGCTAGCCAAGGTATCTATTCCAGCAGAGTCTCACTAACCTGTGCAATGTCACCTTATTTTTACTTGCTGGATTGCTTTTCTTATCATCAGTTTCCATTGCCATAGGAGCAGAGCCAAAGAGCATCCTTCAAAACTGGTAAAGTCAGCACCATTTATTTTGGGAAGGAAAGGACAGTAGTTTATATTTAATCATGGTTTAATATCTGTCTACTCAAGGTTCCGTATGCTCCTGCCATTGCAGCATCAGAGTGTTTTACACATAAAATGGTTTGGCAATGGTTTAATTCCCAGGGGACCACAAAGAGCCTCTGGCTCTACTCCCTGCTATTACATTCAATAGCTAGGATTTCTAAGGGACCTGTGGGTTTAGGTGCTTTACTCTCACAGAAATGGAATGTAAATTTTGCACTTCAGTCCCTTAGGCTGTTTTGAAAGCCTCTTCGCATACTTTTTCTAGGAAATAAGGAAACTAAAAAGCAGCCAGTATGCAGCACAGGAAATACTAGTGAGCTCAGGATTTTCCTATGTGCTTCCATCAGCTTTTGCCCTTCATTTTCAGTTGTCCCTGTGGTTCTGCCTGAAACCTGTGGAGTGCATATGATATGAGAAATTTAATTTGTTCCTTCATAAACGGCAAAGTAATGCGCATTCCCAAGTCTTTGCCCAAGGAAGGCTCTGCTTACACTGGGAAAAGAGGCCAGTGCTCTCCACACCCATCCTTTGAATGGCTCTGGTCCACTCCACACCCAAGAGTCAGAAAGAAAAGGTACAAAGAGTGCCAAATAAGCGAATTTAGACTACATGCTGCCAGTAGAAACTTTTGGGCACACTTAAGCAAATCACTTAATAACGCAAACCAGCATTGCAAAACACATCAGGAGAGGAACAAACCATATTCCATTGAAGCTGCAGGAGGATATGTAGATAAGACTAATGTAATTACCAGAGCAGTAATTTAGTCAGGATGTTAATACTCCTAATCTCAAAAAAAAACGAAAACAAAACACCAGCCCCACCCCCAAGAAAAAAGGGAAACAGCCTCACATCCTCAGCAGATATTAATGAAAGAAGTGGTTAAAACCTCAAATTTTATGTCTCATTTTGAAAGATCAACACAGTCGTTCTGGGCTAGACAGTGTAAAACTTTCCATAAAATTAAATGACAAACAAATCATTATTTGATTTTATATCCACTAGGAGCAATAAACAGTGAGGCCCCACAGCTTCTGCAGTGTCTGAGTAATTCTAAAAATTTCAGGACTGTTGCATGTAAGTGGTAAAACATCTGTTCAGTGTGGAAGGTTGTATATATTCTTTGTAGTTGTTTTTGTCATCTCTTGCTGATAAATAGTTTTGGAGCTCCCTCTGTATAGAAATGGCTAAATGGAGAGTTTACTTTTTCAATATCTTGTTTTACTCTTAAAAGTGGAACTATCATGTCCTCAGGCTCTTTTCCACTCCTAGATCTCAAGATTTTTAAATTGTTTGAAAAGCTTTTTGCATTAAAATATTGTGGTCAGTTATATGGATGACAGATACCACATGCCATGACGTGACCTCACTTCCAAGTCTTTTGGTATGATGTTTCTAAAGAGCTAATATTATTATCTACATAGGCAAACCCTGAAACTGTATACAAATTTAAGAAGCCTATGTTGGTTCTAGGGCTGGAGAACTGGTTCAGGTTTTCGGTTGAGCATACTACACAAATACTGACATAACCTTTTAAAATACAGTTTTGGAACAGGGAAGGTTATCACAGATGCCCAAGGTCTTCCTACTTGTCTGGCTTAAAGTTTCTCTGTAGAGAGGTGGGTTAAGCTGGCCATTGGTTTTATAGCAGGCTAGAGTTTCTGCTTTGCTAGCTACAGAAGCTGTTTTTATGACATTTCTTTACGGCAGAAATGCAATTGGTGTCACCCATTGAGTTTACTGAAAAATGTCTCCACTAGATGAATATGATCTCACTTCTAAGCCAGATTTCATGTTTTTTCATTGAAACAACTGCATTGTCAAATACCAAACTATACTACACAGACTACTAAAGAGGTAGAATTTATCTTAAAAATTGCTTAATTTTTCAGAAAGTAGACTCAGCATTTTAGTGAATCAACTACTTCACTTTTCTCATTCAAGTCTCATTTTGCATTCACAGCAGATAAAAAAAATGAAAAGGTGAAGAAAACTTTGCCTTTTAACTTCAAAAGGATTTTTTCATTTAAAAAGGTACAATAACCCACTCCCTTCCAAGAATGTGAAGTTTCCTACCAAGCCCCCCTGCATGCAAATTGCAAATTGCAAATTTTGCATCCTGCAGAAGGGAGGTGGATGCAGAAAGGCTTGCCATAGTTGCCACATATATTCCTCTTTTAAAATGCTGTAGTACTAACATGGTTTGCATGGCTGTAAAGGATAATACTACACAATGTAGCAGAATTCCTTCCTTCTGCAGCAGGCACCAGTGACATATGTTATGTCACTTGAGACAGATGAATTAAAC
Organism: Pseudopodoces humilis; assembly: GCF_049639895.1. Lineage (NCBI taxonomy): Eukaryota > Metazoa > Chordata > Aves > Passeriformes > Paridae > Pseudopodoces > Pseudopodoces humilis. The sequence goes on along the minus strand of NC_142205.1, from coordinate 14,358,406 downwards.
TTATGTTGCTATTTGGAAGTTGTTCACATCTATCTGAATTGTTTACAGAGGGAAAAACAACAACTTCTTGCAATAAATTTGTGGAGCAATATACTGCTACATAGGACAGAGGGGATCTGTCTTAGTTTCTCCTCTAGAAACTGGAAATACATTGTGCAGCTGCCTACAAAATTCAGGCTCTGTTCTTTCAGGATATGTCTTTCACATATTACTGTTTGTTATTTATTAATTGCAGTTTCTCACCAAGGGCATTTCTTAACAGTGTGGGAGCACGTTTTCAATATGAGATTGACCTGTGACTTACCAGGGTGAAAAGCTAATGAAGTTAGCAGGAGTAAGTAACCAAAGTGAGGGAGGACTTCTAAAACTCTCATGCTTTTAAAATCCGCTCAGAGTAAAATTAATTCACTGTCTCTTCTCACCTCTGCAAGCCTTATGGATGGCAAAGAAATGGTAGGTAAGAAAAGCAATATATTTCCTGATGTTCTGAATTGGTTTATATACAGGTCATGCAAGTTTATATAATCTGGGCATACTGCAAGAATCATATTTCAGGAGGAAATCTGAAGTACCAGAGACTGTTCTGGATACTGTAACACTCATTTTTTTTCTAAATTTTTCTTGGAGAAAAAATACATTGAATTCCCAAAGAAGGAAGTCTAGCTTGTGAAGTGATGAGTGGATTTTTTAGATTGCTTTCAGTGTGAAAGGATTTTAGGATAGGAATATTGTGAAGTAATTTCATTATCTTTTGGGAGCCTGCTATCAGTGGTGTTCAGGTTATAGTCAGATCTCATGCTGCAGATGCTTCAGCTGAGCAAGAGAAGCAGCTTTTATGACTCTGGCAAAGAAGAACTAACTGGTAGAGAGTGAATGAGATCACCATCAGTAGGACAAGCCTTCTGTAATCTGAATATATATCCGTCATGCCACTCTCTCCCAAAGACCTCTCTATACAGCTATGCGTAAAATATCAAGTAATTTTTTTCCTGAAAGCTAATTTCTCATCTTAGTCTCCTCCTCCAGCACCTTCCTAAAAGCATTTCAAAACATCCATATTCAGATAGTTATGGTGCAAATAGAAGCCTTCTGAGTGACTGGTACCAAAGGAGCCATGGACTTCAAGTAACCAGTCTGCTTATTTTTGAGATTTGCAGAGGTTTAATGTAGGATACAAAGAAATAAAATAATATCATGCCCAGCAACAAAACACGATGACAGTCAGTTATCTTTTGAAAGGTAGTTAAAAGTACTAATCCTATTTTCAGCACTTTGTGTAATCACCATGAACTAAATGTCCATTAGAGCACCTTTCTAACAGAAACCAATATGGGAAAGAACCATGCAAACCCACTTCTTCCCAGCCACTGTGAATACTGAAAAGCAAGGAGAAAAAATGGCTTAAATCCTATTAGGATGATGATCCCTATACATTCCAGTCCAAGATTAATTCTTTCCCACAAGGGCATATAGTACATGACTTCAGCCACCTCTAAAAAAAAAAAAACAAAAAAAAAAAAAACAAGACATTTTGAAGAAAAAGGAGATAAATCCTGATTCCTTAAAGCCATTAAACATGTTTAACTTGAGTACATGTGTAATATTCAGCAAATCAGAAGCATAAAGTATAGATTTGTTTTTTAATAATTTGTTGATTAAGCTGGATGCTGTATGCAGACATGTGGAGAGGAAAAGCAAGTTGAAGGGTTGGCTATTTAAAAGGCCAAGTTAAACAAGATGTAATTATGGCTTCACTTAATCTTTTCATTCTACTTCAAAGCCTCCATGTGTGGGAAGGGGTTTGACAGGCTAGAGTCAGCTTTGGTGTCTCGTTTAGCCTGAGTTTTTTCAATGACCAACACTTTTCTAATTTGCCTATTTCCTTGAAATACCACAGGACAAATTCAACTTACCACCTCCAGTGAAATAACACTGATACCTGTTAGCCCTACCTCATTGTTAGGTTGAGCCATTATTTTCCTAATTTGGATTTTATTACTGGCATAAAATCTTTAGAATTACAGACAGAAACAAGCTTTAAGGCACTGTGAGCAAAGATAAGGGGCCAGGACCATATACTCTGAATCCTTTATCTTAATATCTAATAATAAACCCACAGGTAATAACATGGCCTCTGAGACCTTCTAGCTAGGTGCTTAATTAAAAAGCAAGATCAAAGGTCATTGCTTCATTTAGGATACAAATCTCTGCCTTTGATACTATAAGGGAGGGGGCAGTGTGCAAGAGCCTGAAATAGAAAGCTTTGGTTCATGGGTCCCATGCCAAGCCAAGGTCACTGAGGCTGGAATGCACCAGGCTGGCCGACCCCTCCTAAGGACGGTGTCTTGCTGAGCCTGGTCTCACCAGCCTCACACTGATCCTGGCTGGAGACAGGGCTGCAGGGGCCAGACAAGTGGGAGCAGCATCAGGGAGTTATCCAGGAAAACCCCAGCAAGAGAAGTGTAGGGGTAGGCAAAGGTGTTTTACAACAAAAGTTCTCTGCACAGCTTACAATAGGAAATACTCTGTTCCTTGGCCTTTTCCTAATGTAACATTAAAGAGAAACATAATGTAACATTAAAAAGAAAGCAGGTCATAACAATATTAAACATTTTGAGTTTAGTGACAGATGTAGCATAGGTAACATTTTAAGTTCAGAGGTGGGCAGGATTTCATTAGGCACAGGTGAAAACTAAGACTAGGCTGGTTTTGATACTAAAAGACAAATATCTATGTAGCCTTAAATCTGTACCTCATATGACTTGGAGTTGTGAGAATACCCCAAATATGTTTGAAAACTTGAATTTAGTGGGAGCTAGTACTCTCATTTAATTTAGACAGATTATAATTTAACATTAATCCACAACCTTAATATACAAAAAATAAAAAAATAAGCCATCCATCTTTTTTTTTAATTTTGCCAGTGTGGTCTCTCCTGAACCTTCTACTTCAGCAGCAACTGGATGTTGATGTTGTTCTCCCAGTGAAAAACAAGTCATGACACAAAGATTAGTGATTGAAAGTATCTATAAAATCCTAAAATAAGTTGATCAGTTATAGCATTAATTACCTCTGCCACAATGTACAACAAAATTTAAATAACTGTAGACTAACTTTTTTATTGTGCAAAATCCTGATAATATGGAGCTGTTGTTATGGAAGTAGATTTTGATCACTGGAATTAATTTCCTATTATTGCTGACAGAATTCACACTGAAAAATAATTATCTTCAAAGTAAATAGTTTGCTTTCAGAGATTCTAGAGGAATGAGCCTTTGGTTTGGGGTGAGGCTCAGCCCACTCCTCAGTGGCACCTGGGGACACAGTTAGTGGTGGACTTGGCAGTGCTGATTAACAATAGACTCAATGGTCTTGGAGAGTTTTCCAACCTAAATGATTCTATGATTCCTTGTGAAATAACACTTCTTCCTGCCACATCTGAAGGAAAATCTGAGGAAAAACCGTCAAGGGGTATAATTTTGCCCTGTTTTGCAGTTCTTCCCCCACTTAATTCCCATTAACATCCAGCTCTCACTGAAGTAACAGCCCAAGCCTAAGAGTTTATGAAAGTCTGACACAAAACCTCTACAAATTTGATTAATTTAGAAAGACAGTGAATGAAATTTTCTTTCCTTACTAACATCGACATCATTTAATCGTCAATTTTTTGAAAGTACCATTTTGTATTCCCTGACAAATCATGCCAATCTCTTGATTTTAACATGAAGAGTTTCTCTTCTAATACTTCCTAGGGATAGTTGGTCACTGTCAAAAAAAGCAGTTATCTTAGTGTTTTTCTCAATTTTTTATATTTTTGATAAATATTTTCATTTTATGTTTGTCTTGATCCATTCTAACATTATTAAAATGAATATATAGTGGCTCATATTCTATGGTATCAAATAAGTTATCTGAATAATTAGCTGATAATGTCTTTATTTGCTTTCAACACCACTTTCTGTGGTTTGAACAATTCTGGGCATGGATGTTTTATTTTAAATAATAATTGAATTCACTGAGTAAAATTTATGATTAATGTAGGTGTGAATTATTCCAGGAGCACTAGACACTGGTGAATAATGGAAAAATATATTTTCTGAATAATTTATTTGAAAGATAAGAATTGTACAATAAATTATTCAACCAATATGATTCAACTAGTCTTCAGTAATTTTTAAGGTAGCATGCACTCCCTCTACTGGACGACTTGGTGTTTCCAAAGGAAGCCAAAATACTGTAGAGTCATGATTTCAGAATTATTTTTCCAAATATCTAAAAATTCTTGGCTACAGGACAGGACATCTTTCAATATTTATACATAAACTCAGAAGTTCATATCTTATTGGGCAGTCAGCTTTTTAAAAGTCAAATATTTAGACATAATTACTTGGCATTGTAGGCTGATTTAAATATATGTATTTCATCCTTAAGTATTATGTGGCACTCTGTGATGAACTGTGTCTTGGCCAGGGTAGACCAAGGCATAAGACACCCAAGGAGTTTTTCTTCAAACGGTGACTGGTGACCTTGTTGACCATGGGGATCCCAGGATGTGTGCGGCACCTTGAGCTCTGCAATCTTAATGCTGGTCAAAGTCCTTAACAAATAGTTCACTGTATGAACATAATCTATTAAAATATTAATGATAGGAAATGGTGAGTAGATGCTGATGTGATCAGATAAGGGATGGGATAAGCTCAGACTGCCTGTGGGGTGACCCCCAAACACATCCCGTCCCCACCCCGGTCCTGACTACGGCAGTGGCTTGGATGTGTGTCATACATTAAGACAAACACATTTCACTTCTTGTCCTAATTCAACTGGAGACATCAAGCATGGGGCTGCCTGGCAGGATTGTATAATCTGAACTGTATTATCCATTTTCCAGTTACTTAGCCTCTCATTTCCTGACCCAGTCACCTCACAAATAAACAGCTTATCCACAATCACTTTTTCTGCACTGGTCCTATTTTTGTTATATCAATGCACAAATCTGAGTTTTGATGTGTTTCTCAGTCATTTCAACTTTGTATGATATTTCTGATGTGCACAGTTGTCTTTGCAAGGACTCAAGACTCAAAAGGCTGCCAACAATCCCCTCTAAATTCCCATGAAGTTCAGCCTGCTGTCATGTAACTCATGCTAGCTGTAACCTTTGACAGCCTCTTGCTTTGTTATCTGTTTCCTAAGCCATGTCCAGCAGTCATTCTTAGTAATCATAATAAAAGTCTATGATCTGGTCATTCTTCTTCAGCGTAAGATGCTCATCTTTTCTTGACTTGCCCTTCAGATCTTTTGATTTCTGACTGTGAAAGGTCCCACAACTTTCCAATAGAGTTCATCAGACTCCACCAAAATCTCCCTCAAAGGCTCTCTAGAGACTTCTGTGGAGAAGCATTTTAAAGTTTGTGATGAGCCTGATCCAACACATATTGAAGGACAGGTTTTCAATATTCCTTTTCTCTGAACTTTGGTCACGTCCCCTGAGAGTAATTTATTCTGGCAAAACCAAATTCAATCTAATTCTTAACTTACATTGAAATCAGTATAACTTCAGTGAAGCGACAGAATACAGCTACAAAAAATGAAAGAAAAATCAAACCTGTTTTGTGTAACAGCAAAGAGAAAAGGTCTATAATTGTTAACACTAGGGTTGGTGTTTCTAAGTGATGGACATCAAACAACCAAATATATTCAAAACCCATTCACTTTCATGCTATATTCTTAACCCCATATGCCAATAAAATAGTATTGCGCTGCCAATCAAAGGTCTTTAGATTGCAGCTTTTATGGTGAGAGAATGGATGGCATCCCTTTGGAGAAATAAAGAGAACAGGAAATATATTCATGGCTTCATAAGCAGAAATTTAGACTGGAAATATTGAATTAATTTACTTAGTTCAGGTATAAGATTGTATGAATGTTTGTCATTATTTCTTGTGTAAAAATGAAGAAAGATTCATATAAAGAGAATTTGTCAGAATACTCATCACATTTCCATTATCTAGGAGAAATGTGACTTGGGATCCATGAAATACAAAAGAGTGAACAGCTAACTCACTTCCTGATGGTTATATCAAGATTAGTTAGAGTAATATAGCTGTACAGTGCATAGGGAAATGTTATAGATTTATTTATAATCTCTCTAAAAAAGGCATTGAAGAGATATTTTTAGCAAAAAGAAAATAATGCAACTTAAGAGTAAGTGGCAGAGGTTTTTACTGTCAAAACAATGATTTCTTTTTGTAACTAATATAAATATTCTCATTAATATTAAGATTCTGGAATTCAAGCATCATTAAAATGGACCAATTTTTTCTTTAATAAAATCATTCTTGTTCTTGCCTTGATAAGTGCATCATCTTTTCAGTGATGCCCAGTGACAGAACAAGGGGAAAGTGGCACAAATCTGAGTATGGGGGAGAACGTATTTTCTGTGACGCTGGCTGGACACTGAAGCAAGCTGCCCAGGGGGTTGTGAAATCTCCTTCTCTGGAGTTATTCAAAACCAATCTGAACACAATCCTGTGCAACCTCCTCTAGAGGAACCTGCTTTAGCAGGGGGCTGGACCAGATGATCTCTAGAGGCCCCTTCCAACCCTAGCCATTCTCTGATTCTGTAATTAATGTCACCAAAACTCCCAGCCATTATTTCTTTCAGCCCAGTAACTAAGTGTATCTTGAATATGCAAGTATTTGTAGATACACAATCTTATTGCCTCTTCAAAGAATTCATCTCTAAGAGCACGAGCACATTTAAAACTGAAAATGATACCTGATTTTTCTATATAATTTGATTTCTGTTTGAAGAAAGGAGTACCATATTGGGATCAGAAGTTTTGCTGTCTTCAGACCCAGTACAAAACCAGATCCAGACACCTCCAGAAATTACTAGAGACTTACACATATGGTACTTGTGTTGATCTCCATTTTGCTCTGTGCATGAGAGAGAAATCTGATGCATTTGAGATCTATTGCAGTAGTGCTTCACAAGCAGGTCACCTGCCAGGCACATGTTCCATTGAGCCATCACATCCGAGATGGTGGGGAACAAGCAGGTTGAGTTACCCCACTAACAGGTGACAGGTGACAGGGCAAGAGTAAAGTCAGCTAGTTAGGAACTTGCCAGGTGGTGGGCTGGCAGGCTTTACACTGGGGTAGCCATCTGTCAGATAGGAAAATGCACCAGAGACAGAGCATAGCCATCACATGGAGCATTTTCCAAGCAGTCGTGGGAAATTAATTCATGTTTTCTAAATCCCACTTGAATGCCTTAACTACAAGGTCCTTCTTCAGCTCAAAATGTCATGTTGGGAAAATATTGCATAGAAAAAGCAAAGATATAAGAATACATGTAAAACTTCTAATATAGATATTTAATATAACTATTTAATTTTCAGGCTGGCAGCAAAATTTTGGAGGAATTTAGACCCACCTTTTCTTCACTGAAATAATCAAATCTCAGGAAGCAAATTTTAAAATATTTAAAGGAATAAGATTTACAAACCTGGTCTAAAAGTGAATATTCCTATTAAAAAAAAAAAAAAACTATCTTGTTTGAGAGGTTGGAGAGGCAGTATTTTTTTTATTTGAAAGGAACAGACAAGCATTCACAGCACAAACCTTTTTTTTTTCCGGACTGAAATAGAAGCCTACATGACCCTTAGGTTATCAGGCACAGCACTTTTTTTAGAGTGTTCTTTGTCTAAAAGCATCAGATGTTACTATGGTTGCTAAACACTGCAGTAAAATGTTATTGTTTGCATGTGAATTGTCGAAACCTAGTAATATAGACTGAAATATTATAAGTCCCATGACTGCCTCAGACTGAAGGCTTGTGCAGCATTCTGTCTCTGGCCATTCACAGTCTTTCTCTGAATGAGGCTAGGTTTTTTCTGTGTTAGAAATGCTGGTGATCTCTTTCATAAGTTCTTATCCTTACAGAACACACTTGAAATTTAGCAGCAAGGTGAGAAACTGAAGATTCACAGGTGCAGTGGTAGTTGAAGAGCTCCAAACATGTAAAATACCGTGTCATGTTACATACTTGAAAAAAACTACACCAGATTATTCTCCTTTTTGCTTAATTTGCTCCACACTTATTTTTTGTTTGAAAACTGCAAAATGCAGCTGTCAGTACTTATCTTTCAAAAGCATTGTCAAAATAAAGCTCATTAAAAGATAAAAGTCTTTACTAATAAGCTTCACTAAAAAAAATGAAAAATTAATGATTCTGTTTATAAGAGATGCTTTGAAAACTGTATGATAAGCAAAGTAGAAGCCAATACAAAGAGCAGAGATGAAAAGTTTTCCTTTATTGCTGTCTAGAGGAGCCTCATCCCTTCTGTGCACTGGGGCACAGGTTTGGGTGAGAAGGCAAAGTAGATGGAAACACTGGTATGGAATAAAAACAAGAATAAGATGTATCATTGTATTACTTCATGTAGGAGACAGGCAAACAAAGGCATTACAGCTTGCAGAGACTCTGAGATCAAAATACCTGGTTCCTCTGATGGAGTTCCTAGGTATAAAAATGTCAACTAGTATTACACATGGATACAACTTTCAGCTTCTCATTGTCTTCACCAGCCTTTAATGTAAGTAAGGATTTTTCTGTGAATATGAACTTTTTTCCTGATCTCTTCTTTCTAATAGATGTTCAATTCAGCTCCAGCAGCACAAGCATCATTGAAATTTGGAAAATGTGTATCCTGTTTTAATCATGTTATGTCAGAACTCCCAGTCTCTTCAAAAAACTGCAATTTTTGAAGCCTGCTAGTGAGATAATTAGGCACTCAATGCATTCTTGAGCAATTCCTCATGTTTTATTAGCTTTTACAGAAAGACTGTGCAACAGAAAATATATGCAAAGCAGGAAATGTATGCAAACTAAATATAGCAGTGTAACCACGTTAGCTCAGATGCATGCACTCTGTGTGTGTGTGTGTTTAGTTTGCCACTATATCACTAGCAAGAACCAGCAACAAGAATATCAGTGTTAGGAATCTGGGCTTTTGTCCTTGCTTTAAGCAAGATTTAAGCATCACACCAGTTTCTCATCAGTTTAAGATTTAAGCATCTCACCAGTTTCTACTGCCTTAGGGGTATGGTTCTCTAAGGACCCAGGTTTATTCCAGCAGAACCTCCTGGTGCCTGGCTTGCTAACCATGTGGACAGCTGTACACCCACAATACTGCAGAGCTGCACAGCACTTTTAGCCAGGAGCTCCTCTGTCACCTTATTTCTACATCACTCACAGAGGATTGGGACCAACACAAACTACTTATAGAGACTTTTGCAGTGATGGGGTAGCCCTCCCCACCCAGGGATGAGCATTCATGGAGGGCATGGGAAGGTCAGGTTTGGCAGAGCAACAGAGCACTGTGTAATAAGACGTTCTTTTCTCTTGTAGGCACTTTTTAATGAAGACCTGAGGTGTTCTGGAAATCCTCATCTCTGGCAGCTGCAATCAGCTGTCAACACCACAGAGTGTGACACGAAATTCATGGAGACCTGTTTGCTCTTGTGTCTATCAAGGACCATAACTATTATTTTGGACTCAGACCAGCTGTATGAAACCGTCTATGAATGCCATGTTCAGCTGCAGAGAAAGCCATCTCAGGCAAACCTACTGTAATTGATTTGTATTTTACTGCTCTCTATTCTGCTATTGTGTCACACATCAGGACAGCTTATAAGCATCAGGGTGCCCTGTGGTTCCTTAGAAACAAATGATCCTTTTCTTTAAATTTTATATGGCCAGGCATACTTGATTCTAATAGTGTATGAACCAGGAAAGTTTGTGACAGGAATTTTTGTCTGCGATTAGCTAATTAAATCATGCATAAATACAAGAAAAAGGTGTAACCAAAGATGTGCAAAAGCAGCACGTGTTTATATGATAAGAATGATTTCTGGTGAGATCTGGAGTTTCTTCACTGTAACCATTCTGATGCTTCTTTGACATTTGCACAGTGGGTATTTTTAAGTTATTCATGCCACCACTTACTAAATAAACATCTGAAGTATTTTTTAGATCTAGGATAAACTATATCAATTTCTCTTTCTTCTGCTCTGAGATTGCTTATTATTAAGAGGCCCTGTGACTCAGTTAATCTTTGCAAAGGAACCATTACACCAGTAATAAAATGGGAAATGAGCACACGGCAAACAACACTTCTATTCAGAGAGTCTAGAGGTGCAAAACAATTTCAGAGAACTGTAGCCATTAGCAAAAAGAACAGATTACCTGTGACAGCCAGCCAGATATATGCACAATATATTTGATAGAGCTTTCCCAAAGAACAACCAGCTCATTGTTATAGAAAATGCACAATAGGATTTAAAATAATGGTGACCAGGATGAACACTTAGGGACCAACATCAACTTCCCAGGCTACAGAAAATCCATGGAAACAGACCAGAATGTCTCTGGTGGGTATGGTCCTAACTGTGCTATAAAGCAGCTCTTCTTTGTCCCCTCTTACTCCAGTCAAAGGAACAAAGGAGATAGAAACGGACAGGTAATGGTTTAAAGAGCAATACCTTGAGTAGTCTTTGGGTGTCATTGGCATCTTCAGATGCTTTAAATCTACATGGATACTGTCTGACAAATTAATAGGAGAAAAATCTATCAGGGGTTCTCAGCTATTCACATACTTTTTCTCGTCCATCAGGCTCCTGAGCCAGAGGGGTCCTGAGGCTGGGAGATGACCAAGAGGAAGCATGAACAGCACATCCATCCTGTTGGAGCCTGTTGAGCTCCAGCTGGAGCCCAGGCACTGGAAAGGGGGGTCAGTGAGTCCCAGCCTTACTGCAGAGGAGCTGCTTAAACACTCCAGTAGACAGCAAGGCTTCTCTAAGCCATGGTAGTGCCAGGGTGAGCACCAAGGCAGCCACAAGAAGCACATAACCATGCATCCTCAACGAGCTCCTCTGACACAGGAGCCAATTACCTCAGCGATTCTGGACAAGGATCCCAGGAGGAATTTGTGCCCAGGCACCAGTCACACTGCTGTTAGATGCTGCCTCCTGGGGGCAAAAACAGAAATTTGGGGTTTCCAGCAGCCTGTAGAAATCTTCCTCTCGTGCCCTTTGAATCCCCTGGAGCTGCAGCCTTTGTGGCTCTCTGAACCTAAACTCCAATCCTAATAAGAGTAGGGGGCTGAGGCTGAGGTCCCCAGCACCATTGTTGGCTCACATTAGAATGGTGTGGTGAGACCAATGCTGGGGCAGTGTCCTGCCTTTTCCAGGCCCGGTGCTCCTTGCAGATGTAGGCTCGGTGGCTCTCTGATCCCAACCCAAACCAAAATGACAGCAGAGAGCTGAAGATGAGATATCCACAGCATTGATGGTCCAGACTGGTACAGGGTGGATGACAGTTGTATAAGGATGAATTTGTGAATTCATTAGTTGCAGGGTAAGATTCCAGAACTGGAAGACAGGCATGTTTTAGCAGACAAGAGATATTTCTAGGCAGCTGAAGAACTCATAAGTCTCAAATTTTGACTAACATTTTGCTGGAAACTGTTTCATCCCCCACTGAGCACAGAAAGTGAAAAGCACAGAGTTAAGGGAAAGCAATCCTTGCTTCTCTCTAGGGTTTGTATTTCTGAGGAAGTCAGAAGAGAAACTATCTCAAATTCATAGTAAATCTCCCTTCCAGGTGATTCACAGCAATGTGTTAAATCTGATCGAAAGTAAATGTAGTTACAGCACACTATTTCTCTAGATTGCTTCAACAAGTCCGTGGAGACAAGCACATTCAGGGTGTGATTCATGCCATCCTAAGGCAGGTATCTAACTAGGCCAGCTAAATCACTACTTAAAAATGCCAATCTCTTTTATTCAGATATGAAATTATGACATGATTGTGTGTTAAGATATAAACACCTGGAGTACAAACGGGTAAATTTAGATGGTATAACTCCCACCCATCATCACACAGCTTAGGAAAAGGTAGTTGTAGTGTTCCATCTCAAGGCAGTTGTAGTGTATACAGTTTGCTCCATTTTTTTGGCAGCTCTGATCTTGCTGCAGTCCTGGGACACAAAGGTCTAAGGAAATGGCACCTTTCCTTCAGAACCACCTCCAAGATAAAAGTCTGTTTTTCTACCTTTCTCGTGATGACAATTAGCAATAGGGCTTTGTGTTGCAGCCCTACGTCTTGCTCTTATATAGCTACGAACCCTTTTTAATGAGCTTCACCATAATGGCTCTTTTAGTCACAGAAATACAGTAGGGAACAGGAGAAAATCCACATATAAAACTGTTTCTGAATGCACTGCATCAGTCCTAAACCCATTTGTTTTCTTTTCTCTTTTAATTAGGTTTTCTGCAGGCTCCAGCCATTAATTCTGTTTTAAAACAAACTGTCCGAGGCTTTTCTTTGATAATGGTTTAATTTTAGCTTTTTTGCCAACCTCTGAAAGAGAATTTACTCTCATGCCTGGTATCTCTCATCAGATTTTCCTGCATCTCCTCCCTTGGCAGTCCTCCAAATCAGGTTCATTTAACACCCACAAGGTTCCCACAGTTGAATCCCATCTCTACAGATCTCCCTTTCCCTGCACATCAGCTCACTATGGAAAGCAACAGCTTCCTGTATCATTTACATCAAAGCCATCTGATTCTGTGAGCAGCAGTGCTTGTATGACACTGCTTAATCCAATCCTCTCTGCTTAAGTGCCCAGTCAGGACATGGAAGGAGACTGCTGCTACTTGTTCTAAATGAGCAGCACAGATACATGGCCAATGCTGCCACCATGAAAACAATGGCATGGGTTTGGGCTTGGAGTTAATTACTTTCCCTTTTCCTCCCTACACAGGCAAGAGATGATCAGTTTGCTTGGATTGTTGGCTGAGTGTCGACACAGCCCCATTACAAGCTGTTTTTTCCTGCTACCTTCAGCCATTTGTGCAAAGGGACACAGAACAGCCCATCCTCCTTGAGGCACACATCTCACCAAACCAGCACTGCGGTGTTTCGGAGGAAAGCGATGCATCTGATGGGGACAGGAATACTCATCATCATTCCCTGCATTCCTGGAGAAGCTTTCATCTGAGAGTTTCAAAGAATAAACCTTTTCCCAGTATCTCATATAATGCATAAACCTTACAATACCTCAGAGGATAGGCAGCTGTACTTGTTCCAGCTTGCTGAGTCCCCAGGTAAGCTAACACCAGCACCACGTGAACCAGAGGCATCTTTGTTTGAAACCACTGGGTTCTCAGTTCTTTGGAGAGCCAAGATACTTCCTTTGGGCCATGCAGTTCTTGGCAATTAGGACTAAAAGTCTGGACCATTAGGTAGCACAGCACTGAGCTTTGGCACAGTGGAGCCAAAATGCCTTTGTTTAAGAAGGCAGAACCACAGAATGCACCATGGCAAAAAATTGCAGACAAACCCTCTACAGCAAGTGAACTGAGGACCTGTTCATAATTTTTGATCACCTGCATCTCCAATTTAGGGAACTCATCCCTCGAGAGCCCTGGCACATCAGTGAAGTATACACGTCAGTCCTCAGATCATCAGTGTTAATTTTGTGGGGTGAGATGTGTTTCTCCTGATAAGGAAGAACCCAATGTACATACTTCTTCTCAGGTTTTCTGAGACTTTGAAAGCTCAATTCAGTGCTATAAGACTACTTTTCTCTCAAGATTTAAATAATATTTGGAACAAAAAATAAATAAACAAAGTTAAAAAATAACACTGAAAAAATTAAGGAAAGCAAAGGAAATGAATGTCGGTCCTAAATGCTACAGAGATCTGCATGACGGAATTTATACACATTCTGCCTTTTAGAAATGTAATTGGAAATCTGTCAACATCATTAGATGCCTGGGCATTTTTACAAATCTGCCCCTGAAGGAGCTGTGGCATAAGTAAATGCTAAGACAAGGAGTTTATTTCCAAGAATGCTTTCAGCAATGGATTATGGAAGCTTAAAATTATTTTTTATTCTCCTTAGCTTTTGTTTAGAGCTGGTAGGACAATACATTAATCAATGCATGCAGAACTTTATTCCTTGTGTATGAGTCAGTAGTTCAGGACTCTGGCAGGCTCTAAAGCAATCTGCTGCAGGGCTGTTGTGTGACTGTAGATAAATATCTTCTTTTTATATTCCTTTTTCTCAACATTTTGTGAATTTAAGTTCTAAGAGTGTTGTGCTGGAACTCTTGGTCATAGCACAGTGTTTAGAATATTCCAAGAAAAACTGATGAGATATCCTCATATATCCTTGTATAGTCTTCCATTCATCCATAACCTGAAAATTCTCGATTGCCAACTTTTGAACAAAAAGTTTCTTTGGAAAACTGTGGAAGCAGGAAGTGAAATTTGCACTGTATTGTGGTAGGTTTCCTCCATTTTGTTGCTGTGAAAATTGTGCCACAGGTTGGCTTGAGTCCATCAATATGAAATATTGGTGGATACAAAGATAAGTCATCGCTGTTGGTGTAGCTGGACATAAGAGACTTTATTAGAGCAATCAGTGTAATGAGTCAGTGTAATGTGGCAATTATACTTGTGGTTGAGACTGAGAGACTGGTTGTAGATGGCAAGAGAAAGAAAGAGAACTTGCTCTAACCACAGAGAATTTTTTGCTATAAGGCAGGTCTTAGAAGCAGGCAAAGCGAAGAAAACACAAGCTTTGGAGAGGAAAGGTGCAGCTGACAGGCTCAAAATAGCTGGCAGACTTTGGAGAATGAGAATGGAGAGCTGGTGATGGCACAAGGCACATAAAAGTCTGTAGGAGCTTTGACAAAAATGGTCTCAGTGGAGAAAGAAGAGCAATTGCTGAATTGGTGAGTGAGTAGTTAAATAAAAAGATTAGGAAGAGAAAATAAATAGCTAGGGCTTAAGACAGACATAACCAAGGATGGGGGAGAGAGATTACTCATGAAGCAAAGGGGTAAAATAGAACAGGTAAAAGCAAATGGAAATGTTTTTATAAAACTGATATAAATTTTTGTGTGTGTGTTTTCCTTTCTATATTTTATTATATTTCATTTAGATTTGGAACTAAGTCAAGATCAAAAAGTACAAAATCCTTTGTGAGAGGCAAGATCTATCTCCAGCACAATCTTCATTGCAAGTGAGCTCTGGCTAAAATCACTTTCTGCTTTCCATGTTTATCTGATATCAGATTGCTAAGTAACTTGAATATTTTTGGCTGATTGAAACCTCTACACTTTTGTATAAACCTATCTTGAAGAATTCTGAACCACTTAGTTCCAGAATAATGCTTTTACTTACTTATAATGTATTCAGTGGCTGTTCTCAGTGAAAACTTTCAGGTTTATATGGGAAATTGCTTTTCTAGAATATTTAGAAACTATTTTACTTCAGCCTAATTGCTGAGGATGTAGCCCCTTTAGCTGTGATGCAATGCATGACTTGCCAGTTTTAGTCTTCAATTATATCAACTTTTTTTTTTTTTTAAATGTAGTACAGTTTCTTCCAGAAAGGGAACACACTTCATTCTTATAAACTTATCACATGTCAAAGTAGTCAGCTTCCATTTTTTCCCAGGAAAAGCTTCAAATTACAGATGCTTTTAAGTGGTAATCTACTGATTTTCATTGTTGTCATGACAACATCATTGAGCATTTTTCTGCACATCTTTTCCATTCAGGTTTTGCTTGTAAATGTACAGTTTTCTTTTAAGATCGTTTAGATGGCGACATGAAGCTATATTAAAGCTGTATTTAGACAGTCTTTACACTGACATCTCTAAGGCTGCCATCAAATTTCAGTAGATACAAACTGAAATATGCCATATTTTTCAGCTGAGACAAGTCTGAGAGGAGCAGGATCCTTGGTTTGGTCTGGAGTACAAATAAGCTTATAAAGTCTTATGTCAGTTTCCCAGGTAGTAAGACAAACCTTTCTACAAAGAATAGATTCTCATGTCTTGAAAACAAGATGGGGATGTCCCTTTAAAACCTCCAGTACTACATGTGATTACAACAAAAGTGTGGGCAGTTCGTCACCAACCTCAAAATTTATTAGTTTTAATGATTCATTTTTCAGTTGACAGGGACACTGTTCATGCAGCAGTGAAGGGTATTGATGGGACGATTGCATGGAAATTGAGAAGTCCCTGACTGTAGTGTTGGCTGAAGAAGAAGAAGGGGCATGTGAGCAGCTCTGCTGTGTGAGCACCAGAAGCAACTTCTCAGCAGTGCTGAGCCACAGGCTGCCAGTCACAGCACTGAGTGCCTTCACATTCCCTCCTTTGGGCAAGTACTGCTCTGCACAACTAACAAATTATGGCCCCTGGCTCGTCACAGCATATTCATATTCCTTAAAGCATCCAGGTTTTATCTAATTTCTCTTCTTCTTACTCCCCTGCTTCTTACCATATCACAGGGAAATTACACTTTTAGTACCAAATCAATTCTAACTACCAAAGACGAATTGCTGAGCCACTTTTTCACAGACTCTTAGTTTTCTTCTGGCTCTGAGTGGAAGGAATCAGATCACTTTCCTCTTTAACCCCTTCAAATTCAGAATCTGATGCAAAATTTTAATTGGGGTAATTTTTTTCTTGCTAACAGTTTTGGTTACATCCTCGTGGGTACTCTGATTCTACTTCATTGGAAACATTAAATTGGAAAAACCCTAGAACCCCACAACTTTCTTACAGCTCAGCTCTGCTCCCAAAATTTGTCATTTCCCTTTCTCCAGGGTATTTTGTAGTCTGGAGCATTGACCTGTAATGCCTGCTAGTTCTTAGCATTTCCAAATATTTCATGGCTTCCCTAATTGTATTGCCTCCTTCATTCATCTGCTCCATGTGTCAGGAAGAGCCCTCAGGGCTCTTGCTCCCCACTGATTTCCAGTTTCTGGCTAAGCACTAACAAAGTTTCATATCTCTCTGTTCCACTGGCAGCTGCAAATAAATGCTCCTATTTTCATCTGCTCTTTGGGGAGCATCATGCAACAATTTCTATTCTGTTCAATATGCAAATACCCTGGCTTCCTTCTGTTCCCTCAGAAACTGAATAGGGTTTCTAAGGAGAGACAACATATTTTATTAGATTAATGGAGTGAGAAGAAAAAAGCAGAGGAGCTTGAGAGCACAGAAGTTTTTCTTTATTTGCAGAGAGAGCTGTATGCATGCTGCTAATATATATCTGTAACAAATTCTTAGCTGCCTCACATCAAGAAATATCTTCAGACCCAAAAGAAATGAAAATCTACCACTGAGTGATAAATCTGGTGGGATTGTCAATGTAAGGTCTCTGGGAAGGCCAAGCAGGGTGTAAGTCCTTTCAGAGGATACCACAGATCTTCTCAGGTATCTGAAATGCAAATGTTTTGAAATAATGAATTTTACTAAGAATTATGCTTGCTGTGAAAATTAAGTCATATTTCCTTGTTATTCTTCTGTTTAAAAATCAAAGAGCAGAAACTTAGGCAGCCAAGTCATATAACAGGAGTAATGAACATTGATAGTGAGAGTGGATGTTTTATGAGCAGTCTATAGCTCAAATGTTACTCATCTATATTATTCATAAAATATCTATGAATAGCAAATACTCAGAGAAAGTAAGGGACAATTTAGTGAATGGTCCTATCTGAATTTCTGAGAGCTAGTTACTCAGAGGTCGTGGCAGTGGAGATGTTAGTGGTGAGTTTGACAGCATTGAAGTCAGTGCAATAAAATCCTGTTTCAAACACACTGATAGCAACAAGAGTAAACTGTATGGGAGTGCAGGCTCTCACTCCCATTTGTTATGTGCAACTGTGGCTCTGCTGTTAGTTACTCACTCCACAGTAAGCTCAGAAACCAGCTGATCAGTTATTCAACACTCAGGAGTCCTTTATATAATCTATAAGCAGCAGAGAGATCTTGGTGAAGGTTTTCTGCAAGGACAGAACAATAATGAGAATGTATGTTCATGAGGATGTATACCTTAATGAGATAAATAAATAATAGAAAAACTAACTTAAGATGCAGAAACAAAATCTTTGGCTCGGACTGATGATAGAGTCTACCCAACTTCATAGTGGAGTGGGATGCAAGGATCATAAATAACTACAAGCCTATGAGCTCTGGACCTAGAAGTAACATGGCCACATCACAGTGACGCAGTGCTTCAGTTAATTAACTCAGTTAGATGGCACTGACATGTTCATGTTAGTGTAGATATTCCTCTAACTGCTTCTAAATGGGCTCTAGGTGTTATGCCCAAAAATGTAATCTAGAAGAAAATGTAAAGCCACGAGTACTCTTGTGCAATGTGATCAGAATGATGAGAGAGCTGCATTCTGCTAAGGAGTGGGATAAGGCTGTCCCCAGGCAGGGGGCAGTGGTGCAGACAGTGCAGTAGAGCCCTGGCTTCAGGTCCCACAGGAATGGAGACAGCTGCAAGGGTTAAAAAGGTAGGATTTGTAATTGACTTTGTGCAAGATTTCTTTTTATCCAGCACTAAATTGTTTTCTGCTCAGCTGCTTATCTGAATCACTAATTTTACAAATTAATTTTCTCCTAGGTTTTAACATAAAATATATATGCCTTTCATAGAGCTCCAGCTTCCCTCCAAAGACAAGGAGCTGACTTGCAAACATCTTTGTCCTTATAATATTAACCCTTTTTAACTATCTAAGGGACAAATTATCTTCACTAACCTAAGTAGATTCTTAAGACTTTTGACTGAAAAAAAATATGACAAAGATCTAGCTAAAAAAGAAGACACAATATGGACAAACACACCAGAGAGTGAGAAAAACCCTCACCTAGAGCCCCTGGGTGTCACTCCAGAGGCACATACCCAGGGATCTCTCTTACCACTTCCCAGCACAGACAGGTTTTCTTTTAGAGAGGAGATGTGTTCTGCACATGACAGCATTCAGCTTTGCTCATAATCTAATAAGCAGTGTGTTCATATAAAGCCATGTCTGTCATGTTGTCATGTCAGTCTTAAAAAGTGATGCAACAAGGCTCTCTCACTTCATAGGAATCAGTCTCTTTGTACAACCAGAGGCAACCCAAATCCATTTAAAAAGAAATCAGTAGGTGCAGTCTCATGTTGAAGGAGTGTCTTGTAACAAATGCCATTCAGGCCTGCCTTGTAGTTTGTGATTCCGGGATCTTGCTGAAACTCCTGAATAGCATAAATATGGCAAATTGCCACTGTGGTGGCCAAGAAGATAATGTATATTATTATGTACACATTATCTAGTCAACAGCATACAGAATGTTAATGAAGCATTTTAAATTGTACCCTTCATTTTTTACTCCAAACAGTACACCAAATATTATGATCATTACTTTTCATTAAAATTATGTCTTTAGCTCCTCTCCCTATCTTGCCATCAGTTTTCACTGAACACATAAGATAGATTGGCAGAAGTAGGATCCCATGTGGTTCTGAGATTAGATAAAGGGATGATGAAAGGTCTTAAACAAAATGAGGAAATAACCTGGGTGTTCTAGAAAAGCAATAATAAAATACTCAGAAAAGGAATAAACTTATTTTTTGTGGTTGCAGTGTTTATGAAAAAGCATAAAATACTTGTATTTTCACAAATAAATTGTAAATATTATTAGTATTTATTTTAAACTGTGATTCCCAGCATGGTCATTTTAAGATTATCTTGTTTGTGAAGAAAATCTTTTGAACATTTTCATAGAAATACCCATTTATTTGTCATATGAATTTTATCTGTGTCTCACTCTGTTTCCTAATTTGCAATAGCTACTGCATTGAAAGCAGGCTTGTGTTTTTTCTTTACAGTCTCCTTGTTCCTGTAAAAGTCACAACAATGTCAAAGTGTTAAATTTGTGACAACCCCCTCGGCTCCAAATTTCACAATAAATCACAGAAATCACCAAGATAATATTGCTTCCATGGGATGGGGAGAAAAGAGTAATATAGAAGGTGTGAATGGCTCTTCTGTCCCATTCCGGTGGTGGCAGCCCAGTTTCCCTGGGGATGAGCTCTGTCCCTGGTCCCTCAGCGTGGTCCCCTCTCATCTTGCAGGCCCTCAGCAGGAGCAATCCTCATGGACTACCAGCTCCCTTGCTGTGTCAGAGAGGATGCAGACCTGACCTCCCACCTTAACATCCTGCAGACCTCTGCCTCGCTCCTTTGTCTTTTATGGGATAAGTCCCTTCAGTTCCCCTAACCATGCCTCTCTCCTGCATTGGATGTAAAGCCTGATGAGCGATCATAAAAACCATCAGAGCTGCTCCTGAACTTCATTCCCTCCTCAAAAACTATGACATTTGTGAGACAGGAGCCAGATTAAGTAAGAGTTGGGTATTACATCAGTTTCCCACAAATTTATTAGTGATAAAAATACTTGGCTTTCCCTCAGGCTGCCTGGCTGCATAGCCTACATATATGTTTTTGGGTGTGAAAGTCTTCAAAGCCAGATGATCCAGCCACTTACCCTGCTTCCAGCTGTGAGTGACCTTTCTATAAACTGCAGTTGGAAGATCAGTGCTCTCTACACTCACACTGTGATACAAGGTACAGCAGACGCAGTAATGACAGTCCCCAGCGAGTCCTGCTGACACTGTCAGCTCCTTTTATACAGGAATCCTTACAGGATGATTTGACTGATACTAGGCAGATGGAAAAAACAACCTGAAATTCTTCCTGGAATACCCCAGAAGTCTTCTGCTGAAGGGAGCTGGTATTTGTTAGGTAGATTGTACCTGGTCAAAGTGTGCCTATCAGCAAGGCAGGTGTGTGGGAGGATGTCTGGAGAGGGCTTGGCACTAAGGTCACATCTACACGCTAATACCTGGTTGGTAACTACACACACAGCTGCACTTTCTACAAGACACCTAAGATGCTGATCTCAGTCTCCACCAGCTGCATGCTGAGCAGCTCCATGAAGTCTCCCTGACACATTCATCCCCAAGCACCCGTAGGAGGAGATAGAGGAGCCCGTGTTCCAGAAGTGAAAAGGTTTGGTACCAAGTTTGAGATATTGGAAGAATATTTATGTGTTTCATTTCCCTTGAAATTAGTAGCAGTCAGGCACCCAAATATTGTCAAAAACAGGATTGTGTGGTTTTCCCATCACTAGTGCAACAGTGGGTAATGGAGAAGAGAATTACAATCACGTATCTTCTGTGCTACTTCATTAGCTACTGGGCTATTCTCCCACTGTGTGTGGCAATATGGTCTTATCAAGGTTACTGTCATCCTACCAGCACCTTCCTGCCTTCTTGCTGCCTTCCTCTCCCCTCTTCTCATGCAAGTGAAGCAGCCCAGGGCATCTGTCACTGGTGCTGGTAGTGATCTGTGCCTCCTTATTTCTTGCATGGTGCTTTATCTCTGTGTTGAGGCTGGAGACCTAAGGTCTAAACATGCATGTTCAGTTGGAGATCAAAAGAAAACCACTCCTAAAAGAAATCTTTGCAGTTGAAACAAACAACAGCCTTTTCCTAACAGTACTTTTTTCCCTCTTAACTTCTCTTTTCTAAGAAGAAAGTGGGAATCTCAGCTTGCTTCATGTTAAAATAAAGATAAGACATAACCTATGCATCTCTAAGCATCTGTTCTTCTGAGTGTATTTATATAAAGCACATTTCTGGGTTAGAGCAGTTACTATGGTGTATGCTCCCATGCTGCCATTTTACATCTCTCTAGAACTCTGGGGGGAAAAAGTTAATTTCCTATAAATGCTTTCTTTTGCACATCTGTTCCCATATGAAAGGGCCTTTCTGAGGACTCTGTATAGCTCCTGAGGAGTTCAACAACAATAGGAATACATTTTTAGTTTGTATAGCCAGGATGTGGATCCATTATTTAGAAAGTATTTCAATTGTCTGATGTCATTCAAATTTTCTCTCATTCAGTGCTGACTACCTAGCTCTCTGTGGTGGGAGAAAGAAAACAACCCTTCTTGCAGGGGTAATCACACTGCAATCAAACTGTGCAATATGATTAGGTCTGCCTGAGCCCCCGGTGCATTCTCTGAGCATTGAAACAGTAGTCCCGGAGGAGCCGTCCATTGTATATCATTCCTCTCTGTACCAGCGGCTGAGAGAAGTCATAGTCTACAGAAGCTGCAGAATCTGAAAAACAAACATACTAGCAGGGGAACGAAATGGAAAGCCAGAGCAAAGAAAAACAGCATGAAAGAAAAAGATGTAATTGAGGAGGGGGAAAAACAGTCCAAAGGAAAAACACATCCCGAGTAAACAGAAACAGTGGTACAAAAAAACCCAACAAAAACTAACAAAAATAAATTCTCAAGAAAGTAAATCTTAGTGTGAAAAGAAAGGAAGGCCATAGAAAGAATAAGCTCTACTTTCTCTCCAAAATCAAACTCAGAAAAAACAAGGCAACTGGAGAACACAGAACACAAGGAAAATTTAAGACAAAAATATTTTGGTGGAAAAAAAGCACAGCTCCTATGTGAAATCCAGAATGGTCTGCAGAGGTGAAGGCGTCTTCTCTCTTGATATCTTGTAGGATATGCAGCCTGTATTAAGGACTGTCTGCAAAATGTGAAGTTCAGAAATACAGTTAGTTAACTGGTTTTACTGTGTTTTTATCATTGAAGATGGAGTTTTATTGCCCACAGAAGGCATATGGTACCATTTCTGTTTCACATTGAATAGTATTACTCTTCAAAGCAAGTTTAAGGTGCAAATACCTGATCATGATTATCAGTCTTTCTCAGGCATCTGGAATTGTCAAAAAAGGAGGCCCCATTGACTTCCTGGAGTTGAATTTCCACTCATGAATTTATTCTTTTGGCAAACTTTCCTACCAACAAATGCATTCTCTGGAATTTTCATAAAAGGCAAACACAAATAGGACAAACCCATCGCTGAAGTGGAGACATTTGAGATGTCAGACAGGGAGATACATCATTTTTTACTACTGTCACTTAGAGCCACCTGACAGTAAAAGCAAATTTAAAATGTAAGTTTTTTTCTTTGCTTTGCTTGTTTCTTCTATCAAACCAATTTACTTCTCAGCTACTGGTTTCTACAAAACTACCAACAGGTAAGCCTATCCTCCATTGTGAATAATCTCCTGCCCCTCCATACCCTTTGTTTTCACTGACTTTAATGTTCAGCAAATAGGCCACCCCCATAAAGCTAATTTCCTGGGGAAAAATGTTACATGTTCTATGCAAGGAAACCCTCAAAGATTTATTAGGAAGGCTTTTTGACAAAATCTTTTTAAAAATATTTCTGTTACCACTGAACTGAGGGCTTTGTGAGCTCTCACTGTGATACATAGTTGGCAGCTGTTTTCCATTTCTGATACTGTACAGAAATTCCAGGAGATGATCATTTTATAGTGAACCACACCGTCACTTTTCAAATTTTATTTTGTAAATCAAATGAGAGCAAGTTTGAATGTTGACTTAAGGCATGACCACATCACTAGTTCTGATTGCTTTAGTTGAAGTATTCTCCCAGAAATGTTGAAGGACAGCATCCCAATTACAGACATCTTTGGCAGCTGAGTCTTTGTCTCACTCCCAATATAAGAAAGATGTTGACAAAGTAGAGCTATCCCAGCATAGGACAGCCACAATGACAGGGGCAGGGCTGCTCACACTGCACGCAAAGACTGGGGAATCTGGGATGGTTCAGCCTGGAGAAAGAGTGGGTTTGGGAAGACTCAACAGCAGCTGCTGCTATCTATGGGCACAGCATCAAGGAAATAGGTCTGGGTTGTCCATAGCAATGCACAGTTGGAGGATGAGGAACAGCAGACTCTGAAACAAGAGAGGTTCAGAATGGATGTAATGGGAAACTCTTTGCCAGTGCCAGTGCAGCAGTGGCACAAATTGTACACAGAGATTGCACAGTCTCTTCTTGGAGTTTTTCAAGACCCATCTTATACAGCTGTGAGCAACTTGGTCTGGTCTCACAAGTGAACCTTTTCTAAGCAGGAGGTTAGTCTAGAGACCTCTTGAGGCCCCTTCCAATCTGAATTTTTATGTGATTCTGTTTTGCTGTTAATGACCAGTGACCAAATGAGCATTAGGACTTACAATAGATTTTACATGAGTAACTATGAGCAGAGCACTTACACACTGCTGATTAATGATACCCAGATCCATCTGTCAAGTGCATTGGTAGATTTGTGGGGCACTTAGGAGCTTGAATTAGCCCATACCAGGACCTCGACTAGGTGAATGCAACATTCACCTATATGCTTGTAATATGATAATTGTCTCCTAGGGCTACAAAGATCTCTGACAGATGTGCCAAAGTGTTCATTAATACAGGTAATTAGGAAAAGATAAACAAATAAAGGCAAAACAAATCCAGCCAGAGTTATGCTGCATAATTATACCACATAAATAATGCTAAATAGAGAATAGTAAACCTATAGCCCTATGCAGTGGGGGAGGGAGATTATTTTACCATGAGCATCTGAATGTTCTGTGGTGTTGTGTATAGCATTTTAACATTAGTTGTTAACTAAATTTGCTATAAGCACTAGTCTGACAAATGTTGACCTTTTTTGTATAGGCTTCAGTAGAAGCTCTGAACTGCATCTCTGGCCTGTGACTGTTTCTAATGGAGAGGCATAACCCACAATGGGTATAAATCATGACACACTATACGTCATCTGGCTTCTAGGTTTGCCTCCAAAGAGCCCTGTATGTTACAATTACTTTTGCAAGTAGTGTACAAATCTTTTATTTGAGCTGTGAGGAGATCAGCAGCCCTGGTAAACAGCACACAATGGATAAGAGTCACTGCAATCACAACAAAAATTATGTGTTTCTTCCCTAAATAGCAGCTAGCATGGTCTTCAACTTGACAAAGGAAAGAAATTGTTCAAGTCAGCCCTAAGCACTTGTAAACAAAATTTGTATGGGAATTTTGCTGACAGAAAAAACAGTTTGGCCTACCTAAAATTCCCCTACTGACTAGTTTATAAAATTTCATGATGAGAGGGTTTTTAACTGGTTATCATTAAAGTTTCCTTTTTAAGTCAATCTATTATGTACCAGTGTAACTTTGGCATATTTTGAGTTGTTCTTTATCCTAAGGAACTGATTACAGCATCACTGACACACACAGACTACTGTTTCACTAGCTGTCCTAAATCACCATGTATTACAAGGACTCCACAGAGATGAAGACATATGACAGATCTTTCTGGCTGATCTGGCAGATCTTTCACAGCAAAACCAGTCACAGAGGGGGACCTGGACAAGCTTGAGAAGTGGGTCCATGAGAACCTAATGAGGTTCAACAAGTCCAAGTGCAGGGTGCTGCAGACATAAGTATAGGCTGGGAAATGAACTCCTTGAGAAATCTGTGGAGAAAGATTTGGGAGTGGTTGCAGACTAAAAGCTCAACATGATCCAGCAATATTCACTTGCAGCCCAGAAAGCCAATCATGTCCTGGGATGTATCCAAAGCAGTGCGATCAGCAGGTCAAGGGAGGTGATTCTGCCTCTCTGCTCTGCCCTGGAGTGCTGTATCCAGCTTTGGGGCCATAACACAAGAAAGATATGGACTTGTTACAGAGGAAACCAAGAAGAGGATCCAAGGAATGGAGCATCTCTCCTATGAAGGCAGGCTGGGAACCGGAATTGTTCAGCCTGGAAAAGAGAAGGCCCTAGGAAGATCTCATTGTGGTCTTCCAGTACTTACAGGGGGGCTTCTAATTATAATCTTTTGAGGAAAAGTGGCATTTTGCATGGGCATATAATAATAGGACAAAGGAGCACAGTTCTAAACTAAAAGAGGAGAGATTTAGATTAGATGTTAGGAAGAAATTCTTTACCAAGAGGGTAACAAGGCACTGAAATGATTTCCCCAGAGAAGCTGTCGATGTAGCTGTTCAAAGCCAGGTTGAATGGAGGTCTTAAGCAACCTGATCTAGGGAAAGGTGTCCCTGCCCTTGGTAGGGGGGTTGGAAATAAGTGGTCTTCAAGGTGCCTTCTAACTTAAGCCATTCTATGATTCTATGATATTGTATGATTTAGATATCATAAAAGATGAGCAGACTATCAAATATCCTGACCTGTGTCTGATATGATATGATCTCTTTCAAATCAAGCAAAATCAGCATTGTGTACAAAACTGTGAAATTGCAGATCAAGAGTTTTTAACTCCCACTGTTACTCATTACTGGGCTTAGGAGACATTTATACCCTTGGTGTTCCTGTCCTCATTTAAGGTTCCTATCCTTCTCCAGGATCTGAAGCACACCAACTTCTTCTGCATAATGCAATAGCACTGAGTACATCAGGTCTTTTCAGCTCATGAAATTTTTTAATAAACAACCATGCAGAGCAGAAATATAAACAAATATTTTTGTCAAAGTGACATGTGGCATTTCATCTTGAGAATCTCAGGCACTGTCAACTTTTGATGTTAACTTTGTACTGAAACATTACAGTAGAGTCACTTTTTAAAAACTGTTATTCATACAAATTCAAATTGTCTACATTGAAAACAACATTAATAAAGTGGGCAGTAATGTAATAAAAATATCAGAGCAAATGAGTGCTTGATTGAAAGCTGGCTGTGACGAGTTATGAACTGATGATACACAATTTTTTTTAACCCTTCTTGAGGGTCAAATGTAATATTATCCCTAGCAAAAATGTGAGGGAGAAAGAAAAGGATCAGCAGTGTGGTTAGATCCAAATGTGCAGAAACACCTATGCATTTAATTTTCAGTACTCTTAGAAGTTAAGGACTCAAATACATGTGATGAGCAGCGACTGTCTCTTGGAGTCTCTATCTCACAGCACTGACGTGTGTATTGAAGTCACTAGTGACATACTCAGGTAAAAGACTGACTAAAGAGCATCTCCATGAACACCTGCATCCTCCTCACTCTTTGGAGCTGCAGAGGTTCAGTAAGACTTATCTCCATACATATCACTAAAATGTAGGCTGGCTGGGATGCAAACACCCGGATGAACGCTGTTCCCTCAGTGCTGCAAAGTCAAAGAAGCACTGGCCATTGATGATGCTCAGTGATGTGATTGTCACATGGGAGCCATTTATAATTTATGGCTTGAATCTGACCAACCAGCTCTGAACTCCAGGATCGAGCCACTGAAGGAATTTCAGCCAATCAAGAAAGACAAACAGAGCTTTGCTGTTGATTTCAGTGTAAGGATTGTCTCAGTCCTTTTTTTTGGGCTATAAAGTAGACTGTTTCTGGGCATGAAAGTGCCTACAGTCTCTGAAAAGACATACAAGAGTTAATGCAGCCAAGTGTTCAGTTTCTGTAAGGGTTAGAAAAATAATAAGTGTTTTTCTACGTTTCTATTATTTGTCATGAAGAATTAAGCCACCTGGAATAATTAACTCACAAAGGCTGCCTGTGTAAGTGCTGGCAGGCAAAACATGTTGAGCTAGGAAAACTTCCATAGCAAACTTCATATTTGTAGCATATGAAGAATATTTGAAGAGAAGTTTTTCAGTAGATTTGTATAAAGACAAACAGAAAAGAAGGCAGCAGTCACGGAAATGTGTGTATTACAATCAGAAATATTTGTACTAAGGTTGACGTGCACTCTGCAGGGAATAATCCATTGACATTTTAATTTATGAAAAATGTATATTTTTCTCTTTTTTTCAGTAGATGGTTCTCTCTTTTCAGAGAGAAAAATGCTAAATCTAATTTTTCTTTCCATCCTATCCCCTAATCCAATTTTTTTCCTTTGAGTGATCTGATACTTTTTATTACTGTTGGTTTTTCCTTGAATACATTGCATTGTTCACACATTGAAACCTCTGTTTTATTTGGATATTTGAAGAAAGAAAACCAGGAGAGCTGCAAATAGCAGCAACAGCATGGCAGGGTAAGTGCCAAAGAGCACCAGGCACCAGAGGAGGCTTGAGACTTTCCATGGGAGAAAACAAAGTCTAAAAGTAGGGAATCCAGCTGAGAGGGGATTTGAAAATGGGAAAGTAGTCCTATTGTGCCATGTTTTCTGGTATAAAAAGTGTTTTTTGTGGACAAGAAAGCAGCTCCAAAACAGGGATCTGGGATGTACCTGAGGGATTTTGGCAAAGGCAGGGCAGGGCAGGGTTCATATATCTGGACATCTTCATTTCTGGGACTATTTAATATCAGAATTCTAGCTCCAGTTTATCAGCCAGAGCTTCTTTTACAGATAGTTCTATCTTGCCAATGCTCTTTTCAAATGGAAATTCTGGAGACTGATATGGCAATTTTTATTTTCACTCCTGCCTTATTAGTCCTTGTGATCCTTCTTGTCCATTTTGGTTTTCTTTCTCTTCCTTCAGCACCATCCTTTCACACCCCATCTTCTCATGTGCAGCATGTATGCATCTCTAGATTATTATTGTATTATGCCAGAAGCCAGATTTTCATGTCTCTCACAGGTGTTTATGAGAACATCTCTCTGATGATGAAAGTACACTTTCAAATTTGCCCTTGAAATGTGAAGCAATCAATGTTGGCAGCATTTATTCCTTCCTGTCAAATATTTTTCTCTTTCTAGACTCAATAAACAATTTAAGAATAATCTTTTATGACAGTGGTGCTGCAATCCAATAGGGCCCCCTTTGCTTTCTCATTTGTCTTACATTTGTTCAAATCAAGGGGTAAGAAATCTGATGGATAGCAGAGACAGCACCTGGATCAATCATCTTATCACTAATTGGTTCTGTGATTAGTTCAGACAAGCCACAGAGAAGGCGGATACAAGTTTCTTCCATTTCTAGGTGAGGCAGCTTCCAGCCCATCTGTTATGTGAAATATCCACCAACTCATTCAGCTTCTCATTTTCCTGATTTGGAGGAATCCTCCTCAGTGACAGATTAGGATTTTTCTGGGGTTTATTAAGGTGACAGTAGTCTGGTTTTGCATAGTTTGCCTGAATTATTGGCTCCCTTCATCACACACCAGGCCAGCTTGCCAGAAGGTTAATCCACGTACCTCCAGTGGCAACATTATCAGTTGAGGCTGACAAATTACCCTTTAAAGAGTTTTAATGTTCATGAGAAGTTCAAGATAAGGTATAGAAAACTTTAGGTTAGTTATGAAGCCAGTGTAACAACATAGTCTGAGTTTCCCTCAAGCATCACTGGACAGAGTAACTAAAATATGGAGAAGCCAAGGCATTTTACACATCCATTTAATTTTTGGGCCTCCCTGTGAAGAGGAATACACTTAAAATGGTACTATGTGTTATCATTATCACTCTTTTACATTTTCGGTTAAAAATAAAAGCTTTGGCATTATCTCCAGGTTCTCAAGAATTTAATTCCAATGTTGCTGATGTTATAGCAATTACTTACAAGAAAAACATATAAAACCTTATTTCTCTGAACTTAGTTGGACCAAAGTAACTTAAAAGGCTTTTGCTCCAGTTCTAATTGAGACAATCCTTAGCACAAAAGAGCACAACCAACCCTCTGTTCAGAGCACCTTTTTTCTGAGCCCACATTTACTACCTGCTTTTCTGCCTCCTTCCACCCATACCCCAAAGCAGTACTAAGTGAATCTACAGACTTTCATGATTGTGATCTGCTTTGAATGTTGTTTACAGAAATTTCTCCATTTTTACTGTCTAATAGTTTCAATTCAGCAATACTATTTTGAGAATTAATATTATTAATTAGCTGTTTAACTGCAGGGCTTTGTGATATGATGTAAAAACAGATATTATGAGAACTCTACAAGCTGTTCCCCATAGCTCCAACAAAACCTTGGCCTATATATACAAAACCCCATTTTAACTCTGTATTTCCTATAAGTTCAAGTTGTTAGCAAGCACACTCAATTTGCCAGATGTGTCTGGTTAGTAAAGTGGATAAATTAGTGTTATAAATGTCAACTAGATCTGATACTCCTTTTTCTGAGGACTATGTCTGCAGGACCTTCTCCTCCACAACATTCAAACAGCTCATTTTTCTCAGTTTGGAGTGTTTCCAGAAAAGCAGAGCATCCAATTCTGTGGCAAGTGCTTAGGAAATTCATTAGGAACAAATAGCTGGGGTATGGTTGACACAAGTGAATAAAGCATGTTGCTCCACAGAAACCCACCATGCTTAAAAGGGAGAATGGTAAATCCATAAAGAGCATTGCAAGTCCTCATGGCAGAGGATTTGGTCCACAATTGTCCAGTTCTTCAACATTTATATAAATGTATAGGGAAACCCAAGTGGAAGTTTAATTCAGTTTGTAATTTTGATTTGCCACTAATTTTGAAAACCCCTTTGGAAAACATGAGTGCAACCAAGCTACTGGATATTTCTCTTCTTCAGAGGATCAAGAGCATAAAATGGTCTGGAAATGCTCCCTATCTTTCAGCAGTAGTATGACAAATGATGAGGGGTATAACCTCAGAAAGGAAGCTGAAGAACTAAAGTGAATACTATGGAGATAATCCTCCGCAGTTAGACTGTCTGCTGCTGGCCCTAATGCACTTCTCTGCAGTACAGAATACTTTCTGCCCCTTATGAATATGTGTTAAGTGCCATTTTCACTACATTACAGCATTTTAGACAGCTGCTCACCCTTATTGTTTTGTCTATTGCTGTTTCCTTTCCACTGCCTATCCTGAAAAGTTAAATACAGTCTTCTGAGGTACAGCAGTCCTTCAAAAAGTACTACTTGTTGGACCTGGTACATGCTTTTATTCTCATCACTTCCTCATTCTTTTTCAGCCTGATGTATAATCCTTCTTAAATGGGACCCTTCATGCTATAATTTGGAGCTGTTCCACTTGATAATTTATGCTATCGTCACCAGTTAACATGATCCCTAATCTCAGTAGCTTTTATCGAGCTTTTATCGAGGTACTGCTTTGAGTTGTTTGTATTAATAATAGCTGAGAGCACTGACTGGAGCAGCAGTGTGTGCTGCCTCCGTGCCCAGCCGCTCCAGGGGCTGACCTTCCTTCACACACAAAGCAGTGAGTAATGAAAAAGCACCTCCGCCTTTTCTTGTTTTCAGGTTCACACATCCTTGAACATATACTAGTTTAAAGTTTGTTTGACATCTTAGATCAGCTGAAGGTTGTAAGTAATTTAAAGTCATTCGTCTAAGTCAGCACCTAAAATGAAAGCAGTAATGGTTTATTCCATAGGGAGTTACTTGTGAGCAGCTAAAAGTGTGTAACAGTCCATTGCACAGTGCAAAGCCGAGCTCAGTAGAAAGTAGATGAAAACCTATACAGAGTTTAAAGGGCATCAGCAATTATTCATTTTACCCCAGACAGTCAGTTCAGGGGCCACTTGTCTTTTTATCAACAGTATCTGATAACATGAAGAAATTAATAATTTACAGAGGGCAGGCAGTACTTTTCCATTAGAAGCTATGTGGAAAGGAAGAAAGAACTGCTGGCACAGGGCAGAATGCTCCCCACAAGGTCATTCTGCCTCTGTGCTGCAAATGTGTTTCTTTTTAACCCTTTCATAAGCAAGAAAAAATACAGCCCCAAATTACATTCCTATTTACCTTTTCTGAGTGCAGAAAGCAACCCACAATCATGAATACATAGATATCTAAGGACTTCCCAACTTTGTTATCCTCTGGTCTGGCAAGCTGTGTAGCTTTGGATCTAGAAATTCCTTGGGTGGGAGATTTCACAAGAATCCTGGATGTTTTGGGGACAAGCTGAAGGTCTTATTCAGGTCCAGTGTCATGATGGAGCTGACATGGCAAAATTCAACTGTTTACTCAGTGACCAAAAGAACAATGAAACATGGTTTCACCCAAGGTGTTTGCTCACCAGTCTTGCCTTCGCACTCCATCCCTTCACGCCCCTTGAGGCATGCCCTGCTGCAGGGACATCTCTTAGCAGCTGCACATAAACACTGGCTCTGCCAACCAGATGCACCATCATCACCTCCAGCCTGCTTTTTCCTTGGTACCAGGCTGGATCACCTGCTGCCACTCAGATTCTTACACAACATCTGGGGTTGCCATTAGCTCTGTGCCTTTCCTGTTCAGATCACAGAGGGGGAAGAAGGACAGACAAGCAGATCCACAGCACAAGGACAGAGGTTTGATGTACTTACTGTCCAAGGAAGCCAGGCTAAAACATTAAAAAACTTACCCAGGCCGTACGCTAATGTAATATTAGAGCTATATACTGGAAAGAGCAGAACATCATGGTTCCTACAGAAACACTCTCCTCTGCTGCCTACCCAGCATAGTTTATGGTTAAATCTGTTAAATCTGTAGTTTATCACAGCTCCATCCATGTTGTTAAGAGCAATCCATAAAATATGATGGATGTACAATAGCGAAAAAAAAATTAGGATTTGTAAAGTTTGTAGTTAGATTAAATAATTGCTTAGAATATGGAGAAACTGTCAAAAATCCAGAGACATGTTAAAATTTCAAGATAACAACTTTATGTTTGTATATGATTTCATCCTGTTTCTGATGAAAGTATTTTTGGAAGACAGTCCTGAAAAGGAAATGAAGTGGGGACAAAATCTGCAGGATTGCCATGCATGGTGTTTATGAATTTGTTTATTTTGTTTAACCATGTTTAAACCATGTGCATTTCCAGAAGAATTTTTACTGCAAATATTTTAAACAGGAATATGAGAGCAACATAACACAGCATGGAAAGTGTGTGCTGAAATACTAACACAAGAAGGACAGGATTTCATCAGGCATAGTTAAAAACTTCTACTGATGCCACAGGAGCGTTCTCAAAAGTGCAATCATTTATAGTTTTATGATTGGCCAATCAAGGTTGGCTTTTCCTTCTGTCTTAGTTATTGGAATGTATTTTCATGATTCATGGAACTGTCTTTATGTATCAAGTTTTTTCCCCTGATAATATACCAGCTTTCCTTGTAGGCTCCTATTCATCTTCTGGTCTCACTCTGTGGATAGGGTAAAGTAGGAGAATTATGAAGGTGCCCAGCACTGCTTTAAGTTGAAGCTGAAATGAAATTTCTACTTAAAGGAGGGATCCAGTCACTTTTCTATGCACAAAATATACTCCATTGTTCCTAAAATTACAGTACTTACAGAGTATGCAATGGATTTTCTGAGAATTTACAAGTAAATCCATTATTTAGTTTGAGTTAGAGTTAATTGAAAATAGGTACTTTTACACCTTCTGTCAGACTTTTATTTATCCTTAATGACTTCTGTTATAAAGTACAGACTCTTCATCATTCATATATCATCAGAATTATTTGAAGCCTTTCCATAGGACATTTTCAAAGCAATTATTTTAGGAATTATGTCCTTTTTTGCTGTTATTCATCAGAGCTGTGAGTTTCTAATTTTTCAGTGAGAGAAAGGAAAAGTGTTGCTTAAGGGGATCCTCAGGAGTTCTCTCCTTGGCTATCCCTGGATGTTGCTCTTGCTCTGACAGTCCTCAGGAGACAGAAAAAAAAAAATCAGTTTGAATCAATGACAGCTTAAATCTTTAAATAATACTGTTATTACACAGTGTCACACCAGGACTAAGGTTATCCAGACAGACAAACATTGTTTGGTGGCTTAATATTACTGCATTTCTCTGAATTTGAGGGTAGCCCTAAGTTTCTGTGATGTATAATGTTTGTTTGGGAGATAACTCTACCCTCACTATCTTTTTTTACTCTATCTGTAAGTGTTTATTCTTTTATTACTGCAGGGTATAGAAATTCGCATGTCCCAAAAGCCTTGTACTAAATGCTACACAGAGAACAAAAACCTCTCCCACCCCAATGAGTTTGCACTTTAATTGCAAAAGATGAAAAAAAAAAAGAAAACCAAAGGGAAATGTATGAAAAAGATATGATATTTTTGGCCTGGGTAATAAGCAGTGAGCTCAGTCTACTCCTGGCCAGACAAGTGAGAAATAATATAAGCCTTGCAGAAAAAGAACAAACTTTTAAGGAAGGATCTGTAAGAGTCCAAGGATTTCACTATGCAAATACCCTGGAATAAGGGGCAACAGGGGAGAAAATAGATGTGAGTTGGTTAAGAAATATATGGAAGGTACAGGGAGCTGGATAGCTGGAGACAGGTAGCAATATGCTGATGCAATTAAAAGTGCAAAAGAAGACACAAGTGATGGGAGGATATCAGGTGAGACAAGTGACTTGCTTTCACCCCACAGGAAAAGGGCTGGAAAGGGAGTGGCTGAGTTAGCAGTAAAGAAAATTAATTTTCTTTACTTCACTTTTCTTAACTGATGGGAAGACAAGAGAAGTAAACATCTTACAGCAAGCTAGATGTATTTAAAATGTGGAAAGAAGTTCTATCTCAGTTGTTGCATAGTTTGATATTTTAATGGCGATTTCCAGTTTCTGATAAACACCTAAAGGAAGATGGATTTATTTGACTACTGTACTTCAACAGGGTAATTTAGATCTGTATGCATTAAACAACTAACCCAATGCAGTGTCTGCTAGTTTCCATGACCACAAGATTGTAGCAAAATACTGCTCTGTTAGTCAAGGGATTGAGGCTTGGTGAAAGCTCTGCAGGTCTGGTTGGTATAGACAAGGAAGATTATGGAAATGGAACAAAAATGTGTTATGGTTATCAGCTTGCATCCTGAGTAATGGTATGGCTGTAGGGAGTAAATTAATCCTGTAAAAAGTGTGTTTGGATGTATGTAAAGGTGGGTTTACTTCACATGCCTGAGGTAGAAAAATGGAGGGAATGACAAAGCAGTAAAAAAGAATGGAAGGAGGCTTGTAATCCTGTAATCCTGTTTGAATGTACATATGTACGCTTTTTTTCTTTAATAGAAAATACTAAGGTCGTGTCACAATGAATACAGATCTTAAGTCAGCTGAGTTGTGCTGCCATCAAAATGTATTTTAGCACTGTGATCCACACCTTGCTCATTCTCACATTTAAATCCCGTTGCAGGGGTAAAAATATTAAAATTTTTCATCACATGAGGCTACATGAGAAAAAGGCATAGTATATACACCAAAAGTCACCAGAGTCACCAGCTCTGTCAAAGCCACCATCACTAGGGTTTCCTCCTCAAACACCTTCTCATTCAGACAGACTCACTGGCACCAGGGTCTCCTGATGCATGACAGACCAAAAACGAAAGGTGTTGGAACAACTACCTGTGGTCAAGACAACTCTGTCGTTCAGTCAGCTAAGGAAATAGATCTCAGTCATTGCTCCTCACCCAGGCTTCTGTTCCAAGGGAAATTTGGAGATGTTTTCCCTTCCATTCTGAATTTCTTTTTGATTTCTTGGAATTGTAGGTCCTCCCACAGAACACAAATTGCAAATTTCAAAGCAGCTGTATTTAAACTCAGTCAAGAATATAATGCAAACATTTTTCAGTAAAAAAGGAATGATAGAAAATTAAAATGCACACAGTCAGTGATTGGTAAAATAGTAGATCATCACATAAATTTGCATTAATTACACAAAAGCTGAAAGTACTTCATTAAATACTCTCATAATACAATAACCTCTTTAGAAAATTATTTCTGGTATAAGCATGTAAATAATTACATACTCTGTGTACCATGTAGTTTTATCTGCCCAAGCAAAGGGGAACAGAGTGTTACAGCTCAAGAGCATGCTGATTTTTGAGCAATTGATTAAAAAGAACAAGCATTTTAATGATGTTCATCAAAAGTGCTGTACGTATATGAATTGTAAATTCAAGTATCTGAGAATTTGAATTCCTAAGCTCAGTTAAGTAAGGAAAAATCAAGTGTATAAATGATGTATTGTTAGGAATCAGTGCTGGAGATAAGGATTTGAGAGTAAATCTGATTAATTTCAATGTAAATGAGCAATGGGATACTGAATGTAAGTATGAGGATGTAAGTGGTCCATGCAGGTCCCTATTGCAATGCTTATAGTGAAAACTTTTTATTCTTGATGAAAGAGTTTATTCATGGTGACATTCCAGATATTAGGAATTTTTATTTCCACATTTTACAATATTTTATTTCCATGTTTTACAATAACAAATACTGCTATCCTTGTAACTCTAGTCTGGCATTAGAAAATTCCCCTTTTTGCAAAATGTTGGGATTCCAAAGTTCTCCCATTCCAGATTAGGAAGAAAAGTCTCCAGTTCATGAAAAATCAGATAGAATTTCTTTGTAATGGCCCATAGGTTGCTGTGAATTCACCACGAGCCCTGAGTATATCCTTTATTTTTTTTGCCGGGAACTTCTATATCCTGTAAAAGAATGACAAGTGGGCCACAGCTGAAGTGAGTCTCTACAGCATTCTCCTGGAGAAACCGGCTGCCTGTGGCTCTCATGGATGTACTCTTTGCTGTATGGAAAACAGGCTGGCTGTCCAGGCCCAGAGAGTGGTGCTGGGTGGACTTATATCCATCAGCATGGTCCCCAGGGCTCCCTATTTGTACCAGTCCTTTTTCATGTCTTTATCAATGACCTGAACAAATGGATTGAGTGCACCCTCTGCCGATTTGTAGATGACACCAAGCTGGGTGTGAGTGTCAATTTGCTGGAGAGAAGAAGGGCTCTGCAGAGGGATCTGAACAAGCTGGATTGATTAAATCAGTTCCATGAGATTCAACAAGTCCAAGTGCCAGGTCCTCCCCTTGAGTCACAGAATCACCGAATCACAGAATCAGCCGAGTTGGAAAGGACCCACAGGGATCATTGAGTCCAGTTCCTGTCCCTGTGCAGCACCATGCGCAAGAGTCACACCGTGTGCCTGAGAGTGTTGTCCAAATGCTTCTGGAGCTCTGTCAGGCTTGGGACTGTGACCACTTTCATGGGGAGCCTGTTCCAGTAGCCAAGCACCCTCTGGGTGAGGAACCTTATTCTAACACCTAAACCTGCCCTGGCACAACTTCAGGGTGTTGCCTTGGGCAGCACTACAGGCTGGGGACAGTGGCTGGAAAGCTGCCCAGCAGAAAAGGACCTGGGGGAGCTGTTTGACAGTGAATGAACATGAGCCAGTGGGTGCCCAGGTGGCCAAGAAGGCCAGTGGCATCCTAGATTGTATCAGCAATAGTGTGGCCAGTGGGACCAGGACAGTGATTGTGCTGCTGTACTGGGCACTGGTGAGGCCACACCTCAAATCCTGTGCCCAGTTTTGGGCCCCTCATGACAAGAAAGACATTGAGGTGCCAGAGAGAGTCCAGAGAAGGGCAGCAGGGCTGGAGAAGGGTCTGGAGCACAGGTCCTGTGAGAAGCAGCTGAAGGAGCTGGGTATGTTCAGCCTGGCCAAAGGAGACTGGGAAGAGATCCTACTGCTCTCTACAACTCCCTGAAAGGAGGCTGTAGCCAGGTGGAGGCCTGTCTCTTCTCCCAGACAGCAAGCAGTAGGATGAGAGGAAATGGCCTCAAATTATGCTAGAGAAGATTTGGATTGGATATCAGCAAAAATATCTTCCAAAAAGGTTATCAAGCTCTGGAACAAACTGCCATGGGGTGTTGTCATGCTTGAAGATATTTAAAGGACATGTAGGTGGAGTAGATGGGGCACTCAGGGACATGGTTAGGTTTATAGTTGAAGCTGATAATTTTAAAGGCCTTTTCTAACCTAAATGATTGTAGGATTCTATGGGGTTTTTTGTTTATTTTAAGAATACTATTTGGATCTCTTTGACAAAATGAGTGTGGAAAGATTTAATTTTTAATGCAATGAAGACATGGAAAGATTCCTGGGAAAACTTTCATATTTTTTCAGTTTTATCCAAAGGATAATTTAATTTAATTCAACTATTTTAAACATCACCACTCAGAGGTGGGAGTTTGTCATTCCCTCAGAGTTTAGATCAGATTTGGGAGTGAGTAGTAATTATAAATTTCATCCAAGAATCCAGAAATTAATGACAGTTTCCCAGACCCTGACCATGGATCTTCCCAGCTTTGCTATCCTGTTAATACCAGGGAAAAAACTATAGCTGCCCAGGTGACGTGTAAATTATATATAATTTAGTAATTTTTTTTAAGACAATAGTAAATTTTTTTGAGGCAATGCAGAAGGACTATCACATTTCCAAATGTGAATGGAAAATGTGCTTTGGCTTTCAATTGACAGGTTCTTTTAATCTTCACTTCAGATTTTCTTTCAGCTGACTACAGGAAGGAGTCATTAGTTCAAAGGATGCTTGTGAACATCTGTTTTAAGACAGCAATGGGCAGGGTGCACCATCATGGGTTAAACAGCAAAGGAGTTTGCCTTCAGAATAGAATGCTTTGTATCCAGAGGGATCAGCAGGGCAGGGGAGGCAATCTGGAATCTGAGTGCCTTGGAAAGAGAAGGCATAAGAGTATACTTATTTAAAGATCCATACTTATTGCAACTACAATAATAAACACCTACTGTGCACACAATATATTTGCAGTTTTCAATCATAAATGCCATTTCCTTTGTGAAGCTATGATGAAATTATACATTAGTTAGGTAGAAGTGCCCTGCTCTGTTTAGTGATAGCCAATTAGCAACCAAGAGACACACTTCAAGTCCAATTTCCTCCTTAAAGTGGATGTGTGAAATGTCAGTGTGCATCGTTCATCTGGTTGGCACTTCTAGGAAGCATTTGTTTACTCATCACCTACTTGTAAAAGATTTTTCCTTTCTTTTGGTAGCGTTGGCCTCAACACTTCACCAACGAATGAAGCCTTTAGGTTCATAGTTTTTCTTAGGTCTAATGACAAAGATCCAATTCTGTTAGATCTTTTCTCTCCCTCTTCTAAAAGAAGACAAATAAACACTTAACTCAGCTGAATTACAACTTAACAGCTGACTCTGCAGGCCCATGCAAATCAAAATGAAATCTTAAAAACGCAGATGTAGTCATCAGAGTGCTAATTAATAATTTGACTGTTGCCTCTCCACTCCAGATCTTCACTGTAATTGTAAAACAGGGGGGAGGAAGTATCTTAGGTTCATATTCCACCTGGACTTCCCAGGGGAGTGAGTTCCTGGTTCGTGGATGTGCATCAGCAGTGATAACTGGCAGAGGGAGGTGTAATTGATTTCATCTCTCTGTCAGCAATAAGAACAATGGTAGAGATATCATCATGCACCAAGCTGTCCACGTGGCTTCAATCCCCAGCAGAACAGGACACTCCTCAGTGAGAGATGGTAGTTTTTGCTTTTCTAAGATTATCCATGCTCATACAGACTTTGCATTCTGGCATCTTAAGTGAAGAAATATTCTGCATCCTCAAGGCAAATTTTCCTTGAACCATCACAACCCCAGCTGCCATCACCTCTTCACCATCATGAATGGGGGCTGCTATCATCTTTAGTACTTTTGCAATCATTCCTTTTTTTCATGAATGAAAAGTTTAATAATGCTTTGGCAAACAGTAGTGATGCATCCTTTGAATGAATGACACTAAGATTTTTTTTTTTGTAATTATGACACTGGAGAAAGAATAAATCTTGTTTAGGGGTGAGAAGCACTGACAACCAGGATTCCATTCTTTACCAACCTCCTTCTCCTCCCCAGCCATGACCAGAACATTCTCTTAGCTTGACTGTCATTGCTATAGTGTTGATTATGTTTTTTTGGATGACATGGATTTTCTTCCATCTTAAAGCTGCCTTAATTGCTAGATAACCATCATTCCATCATTGTATCCACCTATAAAAATAAGAGCAAAATTTCTAAGGAAGTCAATAAAGACACTTTCAAAATTTTTATAATTTATAGATTCCGGTGTTATTGTGACTGTACATACAGTGATTTCTATCAGTGTTTGTATGATGGTGATAAAATTGTACCTTCATCATGAAAAATTCATGTGGTCTGTTAGAAAATCTTTATCATTCCGGAAATTAGAAGATTTACCCAAACATATACATTGTATTCAAGTGTACATTGACAGCTCATTGTGCTTCTTCATAAGTCTTGCAACACTTTTCTCAAATTTTCAGTTCTTGAGTGATTTCATTCCTTCCAAATCTGAAATGTTTGTATTTGTAGAATTATTTTTCTAACCCTCATGATCAGAAACAAGCATGAAAGCAAAAACACTAGACCTCAAAAAACAGAGATCTTAAACTTTTTTTATTTTTTTTAAATGGTGAGAACTACAAGTAGAACTGAAAATTTGAGCAGGTTGCACCACATTATTTATAAAAAGCAAAGAATTAATCCTCTTAAGCAAAAATCAATGTGCTCTTAATGGCACATCTGTAATTAAGTTCTTCTGACTCTGCTGTGCATCTACACTATGACCATTTCATGTAAGTCTGGGAATACAGGGAAGTCTTAAAAATGTTGCAAAGTGGCCAGAGAACAAAAACAATTAGAGACAGCGCTTTGAATTATGGAGCTATAAAAAGATGTGAGTATAAATGTTCTCATTTTCAGGGCTGCAAAAGAAATTTCTATTGAAGTCAAGCAAAAAGGAGAGAAAAAACAAAGGGCAAATTCCAATGAAAGCACTTGTCAGATCAGCTATATTAATTAACCATAAAAATGCAGATTATGGATACTTTAGATAGCATTAAATCCTACTCACACAAAACTTGTGGCCACAAAAACCTTATTCAGCAATATGGAAGAGAATTTTCTTCCTGTCTAGATAAATGTTTCATGCTTTTCCAGACAGCCCAGATTGTGGACTTCTGTGTATATATCCTTGTGAGTGATTTTTCTAACTTGGCTTTTCTGAACGTGAAACATTTGGAACTCAATATACACATACAGCAAGCACTCACACAATACATGCCAGATCAATATTTCATGTTTACAAAATGATTTTTTTCAGCAGAGTGACACTTTATCTTCTCTAGTCCTTCATCCTCCCTGTCAAAGCCCTAACACAGAAAAGTCATTTTCAAATTAAGAAGTCATTTCTTTCTCCTCTTAGATACAGCAATAGTTTTCTAGTTGCAATGTGGCATGACTCGGTATGCAATGAACCAAGCAAACTTGTGCCTCTCACTTTGCTTCTGTGCAGTGGGCCAGTTCTGCCAAGAACACTGTGGCTTTCCTTTTGCTCAACCCTGAGGGAAAAATGCAAGGAAAAAATAATGGGGTCTGAGGTCTTAGCTTGGAACAAAACCTCCTCTGGGCAGCAAAGGAAATAAACTAAAAGGCTCTGGTAGTAGCAAAAGAATTAGATTCCTTCCAATTTCTTTGCAGTATTGACTAAAAAATCTTTACATGGTAGGTGAGATCAAAACTTATCCTGATAGAAACATACCCTGCAAATTCAGGTTAGGTTCAGCCCCACACTTGGATGCAGGCATTCACAAAGATTGTGTGATGAGATGTGCCACAGACAAAAGGTTGAAGCACATGGATGTGGTCCCCCAGGTGCACCTAAGAGTACCCCAAAACAGACTGTGGTCACTGAGAGAGAACTAGGGGACTTACAGGGCCATGCTGTGCCTCAAAGAGATGGATGGAAAAGTTAGTTAAACACCTACTCTCCCTTTAGTACCTTCTGGACATTGTGGAGGAACATACACTGAACATTCTGGTTTCGGTGCACCAGAATGCAAAGGTTCTCTCTACAGGAATGATCAACAGAACACAAAAGATATGATTAGGTTTTTTTTATGAGAATATATAAATTTTTATTGTTTTTCTTGATCTTAAGAATGAATGAATTCTGAGGATCTGAAAAACTTTGGACATCTTCTTAAGCATGCATGATTATCCCAGGCACCATGCTGCAGGTCTTTAGATGCAGATGCACTAAGCCTTTTCAAGCAGTGGTTTTAATGGCATTTCCATAGCAGCCCAGTAACTTTTGAACCTGGCTGCTCATCTACAGTATCTTACACAGATTTGCAATTGTGAGTTCAAGAATGCAGTACAAAGCTGATACAAAGTTGGATCACAATGATGCTCTTTCTTCGCCCAAAACTTCTGAGAGAGGTGTTCAGTTAGAGCATTTTGCAGCAGAATGAAGCTTTAGGGCAAAAACTATGTCTGAATTTTAGAGCTTGGGTTTCAGTCACGACAGAAAAAACCTCCATCTCTAAGAAAACTTCTAAAATAACTAATTCCCATTCTTTTGTTCTCTCGTCAAAGTTGCAGCACTTTCTAGCTTAAAGTTTTCAAGGAAATCTTTCCAGAGGAAAGCTGTTTAATCATAAATTTAAGCACCACCTGTCTCATGCTAAACATTGGAAACAATCCATGAAACCTTCTGATTCTGTGAAAACTATGTTAGTTTCAAACGTGGCCTCCAGAATAGAGATAAATGAAATGCGTGCAGAAGGAGGAATAGGAACTTACCCAGAAGTTGAAGTTTAACATAACCCATCAACAGGTCATTGTGAGAGAGTCACAAGTTTTCATTGTTTATTTGATTAACTGCAGTCCCAATTCTCTCACTCCTAGTGTCACTAAGTTTATATACTGAACAGGGTTACACATTTTTATTTCATGGTATGATACTTGGAAATAATCTAATAATCCAGAAAATAAATAATGGCACTGTAGGGGACTGAATTTCAAATACTTCAGAAGAATCAGAATACATGATATGTTTCTTTTAAAGAAAGCACAGTATTCTAAAACCTCAAAAATTATACTAACTAGGGGAAAAAAAAGTAATTCTTCCAATTCTCATGGCAGAAGAAACTCTAGACATAAAAGCTAAGGAAAATAAAAATAAGTTAGGCATTTTTAATCATTCCAGCATACTTTTTTTAAAATATGACTTCTTTAATCTCATTTGAAGTAGGCCCATTAAACCTAATGCACTGAACATTATGTGATCTGAATAAAATTGTGTCTGTAGAGCTAGCCCCTCTAATGCAAAGTCATGAGGAAAAAATATAATAAACTAAGTCATTAATTCACTGCATCATCACTTCTCAGTAGCTCAACACTTCCTGAGTGCTATAAATTTTTGTTGCTTGTTTTATCTATCTCGACTGATCTTATTGGCATAAAAAAACTACTAGGGTAGCATAAGATTTTTGGAAGCTTTCACATAACTATAAAAAGTTCCTTGTAAGTCACAAGTAAGTCTGTTTAAAAAATAACAAGTTTAACTAAACACAAGTTCGTCTGTTTAAAAATGATAAAAATCTGTTCTTGGATCAATGACAAACTTCCTTTCAGATATTTTTTATTTGGTCTTCAAATGTACCTGGATTGTATAACTATGTATATGTCTGTTTCTCAGATGCAGTGAAGATGCAACATTATTTGAATTGGAAAGATGGTGAGTTTTATTCAGAGCTGCTCTTTAGTAGGTCAGTCCCCAGCCTGTGCTGGTACTTGGAGTTATTCCTCCCCAGGTGCAGGACCCTACACTTGCCCTTGCTGAACCTCATTCAGTTTCCCTCTGCCCAACTCTGCAGCCTCTCAAGGTCCCACTGAATGGCAGCACAGCCTTCAGATGTATCAGCCGCTCCCCCAGTTTTGTACCACCACAAAACGTGCTGGGAGTACATCCTCTCCCATTGTCCAGGTTGTTGATAGACAAATTGAATAAGACTGGACTCACAATTGATCCCCAGGGAATGCTACAGACTACAGGCCTCCTGCTCCACTGATCACACCTGTCTGAGCTCTGCCATTCAGCCAGCTCACTGTGCATTCATCTAACCCACATTTCCTGAGCTCACCTGCAAGGATATCACTGGAGACAGTGCAAACTCCTTGTGAAGTCAAGGTGGACAAATCCACTGCTCTCTCCTCATCCTGCCATGTCATCACAGAAGGCTGTCCATGCTGACTATTCCTGGTGACCTTCTTTTCTTTTATATTCTTGGTGATGACCTCCAGGATGACCTTTTCCATAATCATTGCAGGGATGGAGGTGAGGCTGACTAGCTGATGGTTTCATGGGTTCTCCCTCTTGCTCTTTTTGAAGACAGAGGTAACACTGGCATTCCTTGAGCCATCAGGCACCTCTCCCATTCTCCATGATTTTTCAAAGATTATGGAGAGCAGCAGAACAATATCTGCCAGCTCCCTCAGCTCCCTCATGGGTGCATTCCAGCAGAGCCCATGGGTTTAAGTCTGCCTCACTGATGATTCACACAACCCCCAAAACACTGATTCTTCTTTTTCCCAAAAAAGGATAGCCGTAAGACCATCACCTAATTATGGTAGTTGACATAAAATGAGAAGACAAGAAATGTCCTCTAATTTCCTCCCATTAAAGCCCTTCCACATTGCATGGAATAATAGTAATCAGGAAGGAAAAGGAAACCAGGTGCAATTATTAATGTACTTAGTACAGAGCCCTCCCTGTGGCACAGAGAACCCAGATTCCAGTCCCTGCTCCTCCTCTGCAATTTTTCTCCAATGCAACGTTGCAGTTATCATTCAATGTCATTGCAAACTGACCTGTCTGATGCCACAGGCCTCTCTCTGTATAGATA
Organism: Pseudopodoces humilis; assembly: GCF_049639895.1. Classification (NCBI taxonomy): domain Eukaryota; kingdom Metazoa; phylum Chordata; class Aves; order Passeriformes; family Paridae; genus Pseudopodoces; species Pseudopodoces humilis. Next base: position 14,314,216 of record NC_142205.1, on the reverse strand, counting down.
CTTCATACTGTTACAGAGGTATTGGAAATACTGTCCTAGCAGCTCTCCAGATAGCCACATGCTGGGAAACATCTGAACACCAAAGATCAAATAACACTGGACAGAGATAATCTATTATTTTTAGTTGGCTGATGAGTGTGAGGAGAGGTGATAGACAGGTAAAACTGACTGTACCTGTTACAATAATTTTCTGACATGCAAGTTTTCCTCTGTTCTTGAGATGGTAGAAAATGAGTGATGTGATATCAGCTATTGGTTTTTTTCAGAGTTTTTTATTGCCATTCATTTTTTAGAGAACCTGAGCAGCTGTACTTCAAATGTCCATGATGAAGGAAGGTGGAGGGGATGTGAGCTGGTGGCAGACAAGTGTCAATGCATGTTCAGTGAAAATGTAAGTGATGAGCAGTGAGGGCCCTTTCTGAACTAATCTGGCCCACTTTTTCTTCTCTCCTGCTGACAAGACAAGCATTAGAAACTTTCATCAAGGCTGCCTACACTCAGGGAACATCAGCAGGAAATTTAGCAAATAATTAGCAATCAGAGTTTACTTGTGAAGAATCGAGTTGCAGGAATTCTTTTTTCTATCTCAAGGTAGAGGGTTGATAATGAGGACTTCCAGTCTGACATAAATCCTTGTTTTTTCATTGCCTCTTTTTCTGTTAGTCTGAAGATTACAGCTAAAAATAATAATAATAATAAAAAACCCCCACTCATATTTCTAGGTTTGATTTTTTTTGTCCTTTGATGAGGACACTCAGCATGGTTAGTCTAATTATTTTCTTCCCACTGTCTCTTATTGTCAGCCAAAATGATGAGTTTGCATAGGTAATGGTTTACACAAACTGCTTGCTCTCTCAGCCCTGGGAAGCTAGCGCTTTTAAGGGGCCAGCTCCAAGTGGAGGCTGTGTAAGAGATCAAGCAGCCACAATTTCCACTAAGTCATTAGCAAATTACAGGTATATATTTTCTATCAGAACTAGACCCTCTCTTTATAGCTCAAAGCTTAATACATAAATCTCTGCCTAGTGTATCATTCTCTCAACTTCATTAAACACTTAATTATTTTTATCATGCACCAGGATCATACCAGGAGAAGGAAATGATGGCTAAACATATTTAAAACCACATCAGAATTATGATGTTGTTGGTAATGCAAGAGATATCTATCAATTCTGCTTTTCCAGGGAAACTAGGAGGGTGGCAAACTGTCACCAGTATGACTGGTGGTAATCAGCTTAAGGAATAATGAGAGACCTATTTCTACTTGAATCTTCAGTAAGATTCCCATTCATTTTAGAAGGTCAGGGATTTCCTCAAATATGTCCATGCATTTTTCTGCACATTTGCTTACATAGCAGGCACATGAATTATAATGCCAAAAGCATAAAAATGACTACATATATCTATGTTGAATCCTTGCCTCGGAGTTAATGGTCTATTTACAGAGTGAATAACCATGAGTCAGGTTCATTTCCCATACAACTCAGGGCAATATTTTTTAGGTTTGGCCTAAGGAATGGAGAAGGTATGGAGAAGGAATGGTGCAGACTTTACTGGGATTGGGAGTGGAGTCATCTGTAACAATCTGAAAATATATATGGTGTAGAGCTATGTAAAATCTGGCTTTGTGAAGATTACAGAGGTCAAAATTGGCAGGATGTGCACAGGAATTTCTGAAATACATAATTTTTGCTTTTCAAATACCTTTTTCAGCATATGACTTATATTGTGATTTTTGAGCTGCCTTTTTCCCATGATCACAAATAAAAACTTTTGTTAAAAAGGGAAAATACATTTAAATTCAATGTACACTGCTGATTTCACTTTACATTCCAACTAGCCTACATTTTAATGATCAAACAAACATCAGAAAAATAAAATCAAGCCAGGTTCAAATAAAACTGTAATAACTGTCATTAATATTCAGGAGAAATTCTCTTTTCTTAAAAAATAATACATTCACTGTATTAAATTGATTTAATTTGCTAATGATTAAAGAAAACAAGAAGTGGGACAGGAAAGGAAATGTTTGCCGAGGACAAACAAGCTGACCAGACTTGCATCAGTGGAAGCCACAGTGCATGCTGAGCCTCCTCCAGAACCACTATTGCCAGCTTTATGTTCAGCATTTGCCTTTTCAGGATTATTTGTAATCATAGAGTGTCTTTGAGACCTGAGGGTCTCAAATGATTTAAAAACAATTTAATCTATCATTACTTCCACGCTGCTGGAAGGCTTGCTCCCCACTCTGATCACTCCAGCTGCCAGCCTGCAATCCATCTCCTGGTAGGCTTTCAACCTGGAGCTGTCATTCCCAGGCACAGAGGTGTTCCCTGAACACAGCCCTAGAGCTCCTTCACTGAGCTCCCTCAAGCCCTCTCAGAAAAGCACCTTTGCCATGATGTCAGTAATATTAAAACAAACCAGAGATTTGGCAATTGTGTCTGTTGCTGAAATGTTGAGGCTCCTGCCTGTTATACCAGCAACACACTTCTGAACCTCCTGTATCCAGTTATTCTCTCACTTCTCCATGGACTATAAGTTGCTTGAGACAGGCATGACATTTTTTTATTCTGAGCCTATGAACCATTAAAAAGTTTAGGTCCAGGTATGTAGCTTCAGACTCTTAGATGTTATGACCTTGCAAATATTCTAGAAATAAGTAACAAATCTGATGAATGTAAATGATCATTCCAGATGTGAGGAAATGAGAAGCCAAGCTCTTAGCAAACTTACTGAGTACTTAATCACACAGTCTTTGAGGATCCTTGAGCATACCTAATATAGCTGAAGGTGCAATTTGAGTGATAAATTATGAAGTGCATAACAGTAATTTTTAATATTCACAAACCCAGTCTATTCATGTTCAGAAAATCCCTCTCCTTACATGAGAGAGAAGTAAATGACCCCTTGGATACATGACAACTTTTACCACTAATCTAATATATTTCCTAGGCACATAGCACTGGAGCACTGAGGACCAGAGGCACCATCCAGTGAAGTGACTGGAAGGAGTGCCATTGAATTGGACAGAATTTAAATCAGGCCTGAAGCCAATTAAGAAAACTGGACATTGCATGACCAGCACAGCATTTGTACTTCTTTCCAGTGTCTGACCATATTCATTAAATTTTAAATGGAAACACTTTTAAATTGGTGCTGACACTGCGTTAACACCATAATACTGTGAAATTTTCACTTTCTATTGGCTTTTCATTTCTGTGATATTCCCATTAAGAGTAATGGCTATTATTTGGAAGGGAAATATGGAAAGAAATTACACACTTTGCATTAACTCTGCCGTTGTGAGCTGGTAAATATCAGCAGATGCCTTAATGAGGCAATGGCATGAATCCTGTGTGCAACTGTTTATTCAGCCTATTCATTATTGAGTTTTTATAGTTCCTTGCATGTATTTAAAAAGAAAAAAAAGTCATCCAGCACATTAACTTCTCTCGTTTAGAATCATGGTCTAGCAGGTTTTTGGGCTTCTCCTTTCCTTGACTCACAACGCCTCCATGACAGAAGTCTGTCTTCCTCTCTTAATTCATGGTTCACAGCAGACAGATGAAATATTTCATGAAGAGTATGTATCTCCTTAGTCAGGTTGATAAGCACAAGTAGCCAAAAGGACCAGAGGTACTGAATCTAACTTATGTCCATGTTTCTTATACCTTTAAATGCCCATATGCAATCATCCACAAGCATCCCAAATTTGTTGTCTGCTTGTTAGTAATGAGAGAAAATGAATTTGAAAAGTGCAGGTGGGTGTCTCATCACAGCTATAAAAGCTGGCCATACAACTGACCATGAGAATGAGCAAATCAGATAACTGTCTGAAAGAGAGATCACTAATCAAGAGGTTTTAACATGGACTAAAAAAAACAAGGTAGAAGTAAGTCTGCCTGTAAAATCTGTTTCATCTGTACTTCAGGGGTGATGCCTCATTTATTTTGAAAAATAGAAACCCAGAGCTTTTAGAAAGTTTGGGGATTTTTATTCTATTTTCTCTGTTTTAACATACCTCGCAGTTATCACTATCAATGTTGTATAGGTGAATGACATTAAAACAGCAGGGAAGGAAACCTGTCCTTTGAAGGGTGCTGCAGAATGAAATGTTGTTTTGATCAAAATAGTCGTTTGTTATTTTGATGTGTTTTCTGCCCCACAAAATTGTGTTTACATCTGCCAGGACACGTGTGAACAGAAGTAGACCAAAACAAAAAGGGAACTGGTGGAAGTGGTTTGCTCAGCACTGCAGTTTTTTTGTTATTACAAAAAATGTCTCATTCTCTCCTGAACTTAAATCAAGACCTTTTCTTCTGTATTTGATTGATGGGCAGAGAGCAAATAAGTGGTCATAATGCCGATATCAGAATGACCAGGAATCTGAGCATCCAGGCAGGCAGTCATCTAGGAAATGGGGATTATGGCTTCTATTTTTATTTTAAAGCTTGTTCTACTGAAACTGAAATTAAAATCCATGTTGGTTATAGCTTCAATTTCACATATCTTGTACTTATTTTTCAACCTATTCATTATCTTGTTTAGAACCTGAAGCTAAGGGGAATTTCAACGGTGACTTCAGTGGGAACAGTGTCAAATCATTAAACCTCAGTACTTTTGAAAGTATGTTTTAAAAGCCATCCAGAAGTGAGACATGGGAGAGAAACTAAATGAAGTGACTACCTTACTTCAAAGCTCAGGAAAGAGAGAGGGAAAAAAAAAAAAAAAAAAAGAAATAAAGCCTGCTCTTTTTGTTTAAATGCAGAATCATGTACAGCCTGAAGGAAATATTTTAGGAATTCAGACAACTGAAATCCTGCTCTGTGATGGTGGTCAGAATGATATCAATGCTGGGTCTAATCGATGGCATGCTTACATCAGCTCTGCTACCTGATTACTTAATTTGCTGATATCTGGTGCTCCCCAAATCAGATTCATTTCTTCCAGTCCAGATTTGAAAATCTTTCTTTTATTTTTTTTTACTTAAATTATTCTTGCTGTCTTTAGAGTACCCCTTTACTTCTAGCATGATGCCAGCTTGCAGAACAATCCTAATAATTTTCCCTTGGTCCTTTGCACCTCCTGCTTCCTACTTCTCTTCTGCTCGCACACTACCATCATTATTAATCACCTCCCTTCACTTGGCTTTTGCTCTAATAATAATTTTGTTGTCATACATACTTGAATTGTCCCTGATCATGTCTTATTTCCCATTCCATTTGCATCTTCCACAGTTTTTTGCTGTATGTAGCAGTTCCAAGCTCACTTGCCTCTATCTGTTGCTTCAACATCTGGAAAGGGTTGATGGCTTTAAGTAGCCAGAGACCTCAATGCATTGCTCTACCACCTGAAATATCCAGCTTTGTAAAGAATATGAAAAGCTATGTTGAAACAACCTTCCTGCAAAGCACTTTACATGCCAGAGGCTGAGCAGTGGCTTTGGTGGAGGAGAACCCAGGAGGTCAGAGACATCAGCAGGGCTTGAGGGCATGTTAAGTTTTAGTCCGTTCTTTCAATATTTGGTATCTCCTGGGCAAAATTAATGTCTCTTGCTGCCAGTGTTCACCAGGTTTTCTGTTGAATGGACTCATTGGTTTCCCCTGACACATCCAAAGAGAAGAGAAAAAAGCAAAATCACTTCTGCCTGTTCCCAGTTAGCAGGAGCACGGCCATGGGCCTGGGACGTGCAGGCAGACAGACAGGTTTTGATCTTCATTTCCCTTCTGCCCTCTGATGCAGATTTATTCATGCAAGTGCTTTTTGAAGCATCAGCCCATCACCTTTAAGTGCTTCCCTGATCACTGCTGATTTCTCCAGCCTGTCTTTTCTCAACAGTTAGGGCAGCACTAGACCTGTAAGTGATTTAGAAAGAAATGCTAATGAGAAGTAAATACAGATGGGAGACATTGGCCCTACTTTCTCCATTCCCAAACCAAAGGTCAAGCATATATTATCAGTCTGAATAACCTTCAGATAAAGAAAACCACTACCTGGGAAAGCAAAAAATAATGCCTTTAAAATATTGCCTTGACATTACTTTGAAAAATGGTGACTAAAGATACTTTGGAATTTCTGTGTCATATCTGAAGGAAAAAGTCTTTATTCCTCAGAACCAGCTGAGGGCTTGTCAGCCTGAAAGAATTTACTGCCTATGAGAACAATTTCTACAAATTGTAACGGTTGGCCTAATAAAACCTTATCTCTTCTTATATACCCTGCTGAACACTGCAAGCAATGATTACAGAAAGGTGCACGAGTGTATAGAGCTGTGTGCAAAAGGCATAGCAGCTTAGAAAGCCTGCAAAATACCATTTCCTTTATAAAGCTCTGTGGAGATTTGCAATGGGAGATGTTGATAAGAAAAGACCAGTTGGCATAAGTGCATCACTGTAATCAACTATGTCTTAATATTATGGTCATCACTGTTACCCAAATGTTGGATCTGGATGCAAACCAGGAGACTCTATATTTCCTATTGCACTACAGATTTCTCATCAGAAGCACACACCTGCCAGACTAGGCACTAGTCTGCCACATCTGGGTCCGTGACACTGCCTCCTGATAAGCTGTGGAATTTACTACTTTGTTTTTTCTGCTGAGTGCCCACCAGTCCTGTTCATGTCGTGTTTCCTCTGCTGACAAGTACAGGAGTAACTCCTGCAAGAGGCATATCTCAGCTGATTCAAAAGCTGGATTAAAACCAGTTATAAGCTTTGATGGAACTTAAAACAACAGCTTCCTTTGGATTTCTGGAATCATAACAAAATTGTCCTCCAAGAACAGACTTTTCTAGGAACAATCATGGAGTTTGAGACAGTGACAGAAAGTAAATGCCACATCAGCGTGATACAACAGCAACAATATTTTGAGATGATTGATAAGAAAAACACTTCCCAGAGGTGATTTTGGCAGCTGCCTGTTAATTCAGATCTCCAGCTGCCACTTTGAGTCATAAACCTGCCAGGAAGAAGGGACCACAAGCAACCATCTACTCCCTCCTCAGAAACAGACTTAAGCTTACACTTTGACCAGACTAAGTGTGCATGACTTGCTTTTATATTCCCCCATTGAACAGGATTCTCTTAGCAGCCTCTTTGGTTTTATTTCTAACATTCAACTTAAGTCTTCTTTGAAGCCAGTTTAGTCAATTTGTTTTCTCTTTGTAATAACTTTTTCAGTTATTCAAAGGCTGCTACCTTGCCCCGCATTTATCCTGCTCTCTTCTACCTGTATAAAAGCATTCTTTTAATGCATTCACAAGCCATGTTGACTGATTATCTGATATTTTTACTGTTCTTTTCTGGGCTCTCTTCAACTGGGGTTTCTTTAATGGACACATTATTCCAGGCAACAATTTCTGAAGACAAATGGAAAAGAACAGATTTATCTTGTCTTCTGTATGACAAACTTACAGCACAAGTCCTATAATTACAATGTCCAGTATGTAAATTCTGCTTTACCACACTGTTTTCCCAGTCTCTGTCTTAAGAAATGTTTTTCAGTTTAATCCTAGAATAAGACAAAATCTTAACTTGTGCCCTAGCAAGACCTATTTTTAAGTCTGTTGGGAAACCCCAATTATGTCTTTGTTATGCTTACAGTCTTTCCAAAAATTACAGTAATTCTCAAAATGCCATGGGAGAAATTCTGTGTTTTGTAGAATTTTAGGAAAAACTCTATCTATTATTATTCTTTGACTTGTTTTAAAAAAGACAAGGGTGATGTACTCTGTCATTTCAGGCAGCAGATCCCATCATCACCCATGTGGTGAACATGTGATTTGTAAAGTCAATATTGGTAGCTCTCAGTACACAACCATTGTCATCAAGAAGGATGTCTCAAAGGATCAGATATAACAGAAAGCAATGAGTGAGAAAAGATGGTCAGTAAGAGACAAGACATCTAAAAGCCAGTAGACTTTTCCAACTCTTTTAATAGTCCATCAAGAAAAGAAATTTTTCATGAGCAAAATGTTGCATATCCATCTGTTTTCTACACTGGAAGAGGAAAGTGATTTTTTCTTCACAGAATCACTGAATGGATAAGGTTTAAGGGGCCAGAGATGGTCACCCAACTTCACTGCCCAAGCTGGGCCATCCTGGAGCACAAGGCACAGGATTGCACTCAGATGGCTCTTGAATATCTCCAGTGAGGGGGACTTCACAACGTCTCTGGGCAACCTGTTCCAGTGCAAGGTCACCTGTACAATAAAGTTCTTTCTCATATTCAGGTGAAACTTCCTGCAAATCAGCCTCTGCCCATTACCTCTTTTCATATTGCTTGCCAGCACTGAGCAGAGAGTGGCTCCATCCTCCTGCCACCCTCCCTTCAGATTCTGACAGACTTTGATGAGGTCCCCTCTCAGTCACCTCTTCTCAAGGCTGAACAGGCCCAGATCCCTCAGCCTTTTCTCATAAGAGAGATGCTCATGTCCCTTCATCATCCTCATTTCCCACTGCTGGGCATGCTCCAGGAAATCCATGTCTCTCTTGTACTGGGGAGCCCAGAACTGGACACAGCACTCCAGATGTCCCTCACCAGGGCTGAGTAGAGGGGCAGGATCCCATCCCTCAACCTGCTGTCAGTGTTCTCCCTAATGCACCCCAGGGTACCATTGGCTCTCTTGGCCACAAGGGCACTGCTGGCTCATGGGCAGCTTGGTGTCCACCAGGACCTCCAGGTCTTTTTCTACAGAGCTGGGTTTTCCAGCAGGTCTTGGCTGGGTTTATTTACACTCTGACTATTGTGTGTAGTCTGGTTCACCACAAAACACTATGGATAGCATGAGGGCAGTTTCAGTGAGAGTATCAAGGGAGCAGTCCTGCTCGAGGTATTGGCTTGTGTTAAAGAGATTGAATGAAAGATTAAGACAAAGAAACTATCCTGAGGCTGTTCTTGTGTTACAGTCTTTACAACAAAAATCCAACAATCTCATGTTTCCTCAGAGATGAAGAGTAACTGAACACAGGAAAAATACTCTTGGGAGGATGAATGTAACTGCACAAACTGTTACCTGTTTCTATCTTGACCCAGGTGTCAGAATTCTTAGCTGAGTCAGTTCCAATGAAGAGACCAGCTTTTCACCATATCTCTCCAGACTGATGCAAGGCTTCCAGCTGAAGTAATTTAATTTCTTCCTAAGTGTGACCCCAGGATCTGGTTAGATGCCATTTTCCCTCATAGAGGCAAGCCTTTAAAAGTGCTTAATTTTCTCTGTCTGGACAGACAATGAAAGTTACTGTTTTATTGAAACTGTAATGAGGATGGAATTGTCTTTGAGAAGCTTTTGTTGAGTAGAAGCTATACATTCTCACTTCCCTTTTACTCTGCAGAAAACTCATTACTGTGGCATTGGCCACAGAGCAAAGCATAATCTTTTTTATCCTATTCTTTGTCTCATTAAGAAAACACCCCATCTCTTTGCCATTAATTCTCCTTTCTGGTCTACACAGTTAGTACTGAGGTCCTTGCAATGTTTTGTTTCTCAGACCATATTGGAAATTAACAGTCAGAGCCACAGTCTTGGGCAGAAATCCAGATCCCACCATCCACCAGCAGGCCCAAAATGAATGTTCATCACTGCTTTCTGCTGCTCAGTCATTTGACTCCGGTTTCTCTGAGCTTCTCTCTTGAACAGTTCTCAGCCCCCTGCACCACATATTGCTCTGTCTCTGGCAAGCCCTACCTCATATGCCTTGAATGTACTATTGACCTTAAAATTTCTAGTTCAGTCTTTGTAGAGGACCTTTGTTTTCTACTTAGCTGGTAAGAAATATGCTGTAGGCCAAAGACTTACCCTGTAGAACCTCTTCATATCTGAACAATCTTCAGATGGCCTTTGGTGCCAGAAAATTGTCTACCTGACAAAAATACTTGGGGAACAAAAGAAGGAAGCCACAAGTAGGTGGAATGAAATCAGTAACTCTGAATATTCAAAAATTTTTGGGGTACTTTGAACCCTGCTTGAAAAAGACAGAGTTACTTTATATTCCAAGTACTAATAATTTATGATTTAATATGATTAGAGATCATATTAACTTATAAAAATCAGAAATGTGATAGTCAACATGTTCTAAAAAACATGCAATCTCCCCACCCAAAGGAAGGTATGTAAGCTCCATGCAAGGTAAATTTCATGTGAAAAGAAGATCAGATTAGGCCAGAAGTTAACAACTTCAAAGGAACTCATTATTTTGCATGGGCAACAAATCTGTTTTTCCAAGTTCCTTACAAGCAATGCAAACAGAGGTAACAAAATATGTTTGATTAAACAGCATAAAAATGGGGCATTCCTTTCTTAAGAGAGGCTTGAGAATTGGTGTGTCCATGGAAGGGAGTGGTTTTGTGCACATTTTTTAAGGTGATAGAAACAAGGAGAGACAGTCAGACAGATTTAAACTTAACTTGATAAAAGGATTCAAGTACATAAATCAAACATTTTGTGTGAAGCAAAAAGCTGAGCTCCATCATAAGAAGATGTTGCTCAGTTTGGCACCGTAGGAAAAATTACACAAACCATTGCCCACAGAAAACACAGCATAATGAATAAAATTTGTCTTGAATTATTTATTTTTAGTGCTTTATTTTATCTTCTCTATCTTGCACAGCGTGGAAATTGTTCTTGATGAGAGCTTTTTGAGCATCTGAGTCCCAAATTAAAACAACACATTAATGTCTTCTATACATAGAGGTAGAAAGATTAGAGTGGAGTGCTTAGAAATACACTAGATTCAACACTTTCCACTAATGGGACAACTAGTGTACACCACTTTACTACCTTAAAATACATCCATAAGATACAGTATTCTTGGTTGTATGATGACTGAATAAAATTTAATAGATGCAGAAGTGACAGAGCAGAACTAATCCTTTCCAAAATACCAGCTCTATAATAAACAGTATTTGTTTTGAAATCTGATTAAAAACATGTCTTGCAGCACTAGAAAGACTTTAGAAAGTGGAAAATCAAATGTAGCGTGGGCCATAAATTTCCAGATCACTTGTAATTGAAGTGAATTTGTTTTTTTTCTTATCAAGGAAGGTTTTGTTGTTCGGGGCTTTTTTTTGCTTTTTTTGTATCAGAGCCGGTTATCCCTTTAATACCTTGCAAAAGCCAAGCCTTCCAGTCTGTGGTAACAAAGAAGAAATCCTCCTGAGTGTGTCTGTGCTGGGCTTCAGTATCAGGGAGGATGAGGGGTGATCTTCAGTCCAAAATTCTACCACACCTTAATAAGTGATTGTGTCAGTGCAGCTTGCTTATGTGCTCTTAGCCCATCCCAAATGTCACACCAAGCTTAGCCCTTAGTGAAAGGGGATTTAAGAAACATGTGCCATGATCTAAGAATCTACCTGTGAAGAGTTACCAGAGCTAATGGTGGGTAAAGGCCATGACAAAATACAAGGTAAATACATCACTCATTTAAGCACTTAGTCTATCTACAGCGGCCCAGTCTACTCCAGTCTGGTGGACTGAATGGACACTCAAACTGAGATCTGTGCCCTCTGGATTCGCTGCCAGATATGTCACACTAAATTGCTAAATTTCTTCTTCTATTTCAGTATTTTTCTGCACATTAGGTTACACTATAGAACTATCTCCTAAAGGGGAAGAGGATAGGAAAAGTGGTGCAAGACTTATATTTACTTATATTTACTTTTGAATGCAAAACATTTACCAGCATGTGTGGGTACTATAAGTTTTGGCTACATCAAACTGAGTATCTTGATGAAAACACTATCTAAAATTAGTAAGGATAAGAAAAGCCATAGAGGCAAATAAAATACTGTACTTATCTGGAGTTCATGCATTGCATACTGTGATATAGTTAAAGAGAACCAATTCTAAACTTATTTTGAATACCAAAAATATTCCTGTGAATGTAGTTCAGGCTAAATTCTCCTACTATTATGCCTAAATGTGGAATATTTTCTTAAGCATTTTATTCATTTGTTTTCCCCCTACCCCTCGCTGAAGTGCTCAGAAGACACTCTGAGAGCATCTTTCTGACACCAGACATGGGAAGGTGACCATAGGAGCCATCTGAAAGTTTATTCCTTCATAAAAAGCCCAAACACGTATACTTCTATAAATTTAGTCACTGTTTTCTTCAATATGTCCTTTGCTATCACTACAGTCCAAACACACAATTAAGTTGCTGATGTTCTGTAACAGAGCTACAGAATTCTGAGATTGATTACCTGTTTTATTTTTTCTTGGAAGAAATCTTTTTCAGTAAGAGCAGATCTTTCATATGTAAAAACATCCATTGCTTATAAAACTTGAAATTCTATGTGCAGAATAGACATTTCAATCAATTCTTTCTCTCAGCTAAAGTATTTAGGAAGCAGAAGATTACAAGAAGAATATAAAATGGGGTCCCACCTCAGGGTGAGTCCTATCTGTAGACATTGACTTGGTTACTCAGGCAGTGTGTTTACACAAGATTTGTGAGTAGCCTGTAAACCACGCATCTAAGAGACCTCAGAAAAAAACCTTTATGTTTTCCTAGAAGAGAAACAAAAGTCCAGTGAAAGTCTAAGGAAAAGCAGGAGGGTTTACTCCCTTACAGCACCACCATTCCAGGGAATATGCCCTGCAATCATAAGATTTGCCTCCCTCTTTTGAAGCTTGTGATTCCTACTCCTCCCCTTTCTGACCTCCAGTAAGGTTTACCCTCTGTACAGCACTGCACACTGATCCAGACAGAAACCTGCTGTGAGTTTCTCTCAAATATTTAACTTTCATTTTTATGAGAAAGCTTACTTATAATGGATGTAAATGGAACTGCCCCTGCAATGTAGATTATCTTTGAACCCATCCTTCCAAAATCCCTTCTCCCACAATGTAAGAGGGCAAAAGAGAAATGTAGGATCCCTGGCCAGGTCTGTCTTACACATCTCAGTTTCATGGTTTTAAGGTTTATGAACCTAGGAGCAACCAAACTCATTAGAGACCCTCTAGTCATATGTCACAGGCACTGAAATGCTTTATCAAATTCTTTATCTTCATCTGGTCTTTCCTTCTTACCTTGCCTAGCTCGGTGGCAACACTAGAGGACCATATGGGGGAACAGCCAATTTTTTACCTCAGAATGTTCAATAGCAGATGAGGAAGTCCTCACTCCTTCTCTGTGTAGTAGAGAAGTGATCTGTCTCCTTACCCAGCACTTTGTCAGACACTGCTTCTTTGTGCTTAATATACTTTGAGTAGGATATTCTAATTTCAATTTTGGCAGGAGGAAAGGAGAGGAGATGCTGTCCATAAAAGCCACACACAATAGCTTGCTGAACTCTTACAGGGAAATCAGTAGACTGCAAGATAAGTTTCCCTCAAAATATATCTGATTACGTAACAGGCTGCCATATTAAAAATTAAATAAGGCTTGAAATACACAGCAATTTGCAGGCACTGGAGAGCATGCCTAATAAAGAGAGTGCATTAGCTGTTTCTGCTTTCTGAAAACCAGTCTATAAATACTGTAACATCTTCCTATTTACTGTGGGAGGGACAGACTTTGTGAACCTGCTTGTTAAAATCAGCTCTCAATTCAGTTTGAGTGACATTTTTTAGCTGTGCTTTGGTGTTAATATTGGTCTAATCAGCATCTGACAATTGCTGCTCAGGTCCCTGGGACACTGTACCTTGTGCATTCTCAAAACACAGCCTCCATGTGGAATTCGATCCCTCCAGGAAGAGTAACAGGACCTGAGCAGGATCCTGACCTCTCCCAGGGGCCACACAATTCATGGGACTCACTAGTGTCACACTATTTTGGCAGAGGTTATGCTAACAGCTCTATTAACCCTCCAAGCACAGCCATTGCAAATCAGACGTTTCTCAGAGTTATACGGAACTGCTTTCCAATGCAAGTTAGGGAAACAAAGGCACTTTAGAAGCATCCTACTTGCTGTCACCACCACCATCCTGTGGTTCCTAAACACTATTAAAAGTTAGACCCCTATGGGCACAGTTCTCACTGAAAATCATACTCTGACTTTAGGTGAGGTATGAATTCACACAGATGCAGTTCAAAGCAGGGCCTCTGTGCTCACGTTTCATGGAATAATTATTCATCAGAAAGGTGAGCAGGGAAGTAGGAGCTGATAAACAAACTCCCAACTTACCTTTAGGGCAAACTTCCAATCCCTCTCACGATAGCTGTTCAAGCATTTTACACAAAGATAAGCCCTACCAAAAGTTCCTTGGTTGGTGTCCAAGACACCTGCTGAAGATGTGGGTGCCCACTTCCCTCCAGGAGCAGAAGGCTTTGACGTGAGGGTGGGCTCAGCTCATGAGGCCATGGGTTAAAAGGAGGCACTGCTGCAGGTGGTGTCCTGCAGGGGCCTTTGCCTGTGCTGATGCCCCACAGCAGCAGCCCGAGGGCAGGTGAGCTCAGCCAGATGGTTTGCACTAGACAGGCACAGAGGATGGCCTGAGGATCAGAGAGGGACAAACATTCTCCCACCTAGCACCTCTAAGACTGGGTTTCTAGGCACTGTCATGTTGTTCCTGGTTGTGCCTCCACAGCATTGCTCTTTTACAACCATGCAGAAAGACTTTGTCAGTTGTCAGACTTTTCAGGAGTACTTTGCCCTTTTGTTTTGTAAATCTGCATGGGAAATGGTAGGTATATGAATGTGTCTCAGAGAAGTTAAATGAAACGACTGTGCATTGGGCTTGTGCATTTCCTTCCTGTCACATTCAAACCCATCAGCAGCCCAGTCCAAGCACACACAGGGCTAGGTTAGGGAGCTCATCAGGCATGCTATCCTCGCCTTCTGACTTCCTCTTGGAAATAAAAACGGTGGCCCTAATGAGAATTAATTAAGGTTGGGGGTGGAGAGGGGGATCCATCATGGTTTTGTTTGTGTTGTTTGTTTTCTGTAAACCCATGGAGGGGAAAAAAAAAAATCATATTAGTTCTCTATGCAATATAGTAAACGCAATAAAAAATGAACACATGGTAATTAGCTTCTCCATTAAGTATACCAAGCATAGACAATAGCAATCGTGCAGTGCTGATTACAGACATTATCCTTGCCTGGACTTTTTTTTCCCACCATTCAATCAACACTGCTAAATAGAAACTTCAGTGTTCAATATTATAAGACACTAGCTGGCAGTTATACAAAGATGCTTTACACAATGTCATCTGGCTGCTTGCCTGATTCTCGTATTACCTTCCTGTCTTGCCTTATACGCTAATACGCATGGCTGATTAGAAGAAAAATGCAGAAGCTGCTTCCTTCTCATCTTGCTTTTTTCTCCAGCTTCGTGCCTTGAGGGAAAAAAGGAATCACATTTGCTAATTTTGCCAGCAGTGCTTAACCTGGGAATGGAACAATTCTCTTTCAATTCCTCATTAGTTATAACTCATACACAAACACTGCCTTGCACCAGACTAATTGGGCAGTCTTTGATTCCACTCTGAGAGAAATGGTGATTACTGTTGTTGTACAGGAGTTCTCTAGTAGCTTTGCTAAAGAGGGACTCAAGTTCAAAATAAACATTTTCAAGGGCTGTACAGTATCCAGGGGTCAGATGTCTGGAAACAGGATTTCAGACTGAAAATCCAAGAAGCTCAAATGACTCTGGAAAATGTCGAGGAACTCCTTAAGTGACTGCTTTTAGGTGGATTTGCTGATATCAGTAGATCCCTTGGGGAGTCATAGTAGAGTTTATGCCAGTTTCTCAAGGAAGATAAGCCTTCTCGCAGGAAGAATAATTTTCACACATTGAAAAAATGTGAGGTTTTGTACTCCTGTTTACATATTTCTTATGGTAAAGCCATATCAAGGCAGATGTTGTACAGCCAGTTTTCTCAGACAAACATTAATTTTTCCCTGGCTATTTTAGCCAGGTTGAATTTGAAGTCTAGTCAGGTGTCCAGGATTTCCAGATGTCTAGCAGCCACATCAGAGCAAATCCTGTGTATCTGAAAAACCTGGGCATGCATATGGACATGCTTTATAGCAGAATAATCAGTGCCTAGGATGTCTCAGACACATGTTCAGGGGCAAGTCACCTTCACGGTAAATATACCACACATCCAATAATTTCCCAGTTCCTCAGTGAACCTTTCAGGAAATAATGGGGAAAAATGTGGGACCTTTTTATTAAGAATAGGAATTTTTACACTCTTAACTGATAAATCTCTGCATAGGTATAGATCAAAGTCTACAGGCTGAAATCTCCCCTTGCAACATAGCAATAGCTGTGGAATCAGACTAGATTGTGAAAATGTGGGTGCTGTAACAAATGACCTGAGTGCACACTGGCCAGCTGGCCCTGTCTCAGACAGGATCTCTTCTCTGAGGATTGGTCACTAAGCACTGCAAACAGCCAGCAACTGAAAGTGTGAAAAATAACTTTCCCAATTCATTCTCTCATCACAACAAATACACTTCAAAATAGTCTAAGATTTTAACACTGGACCTTCAAATTTACACATGTATACGTAGGTGTGCACATATAAAAATAAAATACAAATATGTTATTATACATTAAAATGTGTTGGTGCTGTACAGATTGGAGAAACTTTAGGCCACCTACAAATCTCCTCCCTTTCTAGCTTTGTGACTGCTATACCTAAGCTTATGCCAATGGCATGACATACAGGCAAAGTTCAGGACTAGAAACTAAGCACCAGGGGACTGAAGAGACTCCTTGAAATAACTATTTTTTTAAATATGCACCTATGAGGGTAAGATTTCTGGGTCTAAAAGGTGAATCTTAGGATTGCCAGGCACTAGAGCAGAGTTTCAGCTGCTTCTGTATCCTTAACTCAGTGTCACAGAAAAGTTGGGACTTTTCCTGGGGACACCTCTGCTCATCTGCAGTGGTTCTGGGATCCTAAGTGGGAATTATTCAGGTTTTACTCAATGCAAGAGATATGGAGTGCTGCAATTAGTCCTTCACTTCAAAGGTAGTTTTGGAAGCAGTTCACAGCCCACAGGATTGTAAATCTCTAAATATTTTAAATATCAGGAAACCCTTTTCACATGTTTAGATTTTAAGCTAAGCAGATCTGTTTTACCAGAAACGTGTTTCTTTGATAAGTTCCCCCACCCCATCAATGTGTACACAAAATGCAGTTTCATTGCTGCCTCTTCACACATTGTGATCGGCCAAGAAAAAAAGGCAAAATATAAGTCAAGTGTTCCATTTAAATTATACTTTAACTCCTATCCAAATTATACACTCTTTCATACAAAATCCTGCCTGGTCAGCAGTGTATGGACTTGCTTCATTCCCATGAGCCAAGCAATAAGCTGGACCTAAACACCCTACCTACCTCTTACTGTTAGAAGAGAAACAGCTCAGTGCTTAAAGTGCTTAAGGGACGTCAATCTGCTGTGTCAGACATCAAGTGCTATTTTTTTCCTTAAGAAGACATTGAAGCTATGCTGATGGATGGAGAACTCATAAAAAATTAGGTTCACTCTATGGTTATGAAATATGTCTTTTTACTAATCTCATCTCACTTCCCTCAGCACCTCTGGCTCTTGCAAAGGTTGTAACACTGATCATGAGTTTAGTCATGTCATCCATGCAGGTCATTTTCAGAATTCAAAGAAAATATTTTAAATACAAGGCCTCTTAAATATTAATTATTTAATTAATTAACATATCTTAACCCAGCATGTGAGCAGCTGTTGATGTCACCTACGAATGCTTCAGACCTCAAACCCAGCCTTTGTGCCCCAAACAAGACACAATCAAATACCCAACTTTCATGTTTTCACATGAATGTATGAGTGTATTCCTGCAGAGGAAATACCTGGTGCTATAGTGCACTTCATTGCAGAAAAAAGGGATCTAGGCCTGGTGCAAAGCTAATGTGATGAAACGATAAAGTGATATTTTTTTAAAAACAAAAATTACAAATTATTAAGGAAATTATTATATTATCCCTCTCTGTGTGTCTTCAAATTCAAGCTTGATACTTTTTAACAAAAAACAAGTTATTGGTCTCAGTGAAGAGGTAACTGGATAATATTTTGTGATGCATTGAAATGATTATTTGTCTCCAGAAAGGTTGGATTCTGTTTAATTCAGAAGAAAAACATGCCTGTGCATGTGTAGAGCAGGAATTAATAAAACCACACATCCACAGACAGCTGGTCCTTCAGCACAGGTTAGAACCATTTCCACAAGACACCTTGCACTGTATTCCTCCTGGCTTCTCCACCACCACCACCACTGATTACATCTTCTTCCATGCACCCACAAGGATAAGGAGTAAAATATCCCTCACACATCACCAACCCTTCCAAAACTACCTTAAATAAATGTGTTTTGAAGAGCAGCTGTCACATCCCTCAGGTTCCACAGGCAGCTGAGTACATGGCAACCCATTCAGCATCAAGCTTTTGATGATGTTGAATAAACAGTTACTGTTCCACCTATCTACAGGACTTACTGGGATTTACATGTCTTGTAGGTACCTGCTTTGGAATTTAGGAGTTCTTCTAATTTAACAGGAAAAGAAAAAGAGAAAAAGAGAAAGAGAAAAAGAAAGAGAAAGAGAAAAAGAAAGAGAAAAAGAAAAAGAAAAAGAAAAAGGGGGGGGAAAGAAATTAGTTTCTCTAACTAGATCTTGTTATCTCAAACAATTTTTAGTTGTACTTTCCTGTGCAAACGCTTTCTTCTTTACATTAGCTAATACTTAGAGAAAATTTCTTCCAAAAGCATTTTACATGTGCATCAGTGTTTACTTTGGTAATGTATTTTTAAGCTTCCTGCAGATTTTGCATGGTGAAATATCCTGTTCTTTTACATCTTACAGTAATCTTATTAAGTGATTTGCACCTCTGATTTCTTAAGTCAACACATGGCGTAATATGACATCAAATTACATCTGACCTTCTCTGTCCCTTCAAAACCACACTTCATCAGAGACATGTGAGTTTTACAGTAGATATCTTTCTCTTTAAAATGTGGTCACAAGAAGCCAAAGGTCACCAGTATTACCTATCTTATCTGCAGGGCAGCTGGTAAATGCATACCCAGATTGTTACGGTCATTTTTCTTCTCCCTATTTTCAAGGTAAAATAACATTATAGCTTATAAACCACAACCAAATAAGGCAGTGAACTCAGATAATGCTCAAGGGAGACAATAGAAAGCCTATCTCCTCACAAATTAACCACAGTCATTTAGGATCTATAATAAAATCTGGCATTTTGCCAGTTTCTCAGCTATTTAATAAAGTGTTATTTAAACCATTATTGAGATTCTTTTGGTTTTTTTAGGGAAACAAAGAATGACTTTGAATTCTTGAGCTTAAATCATTAGAAGACACATCTCGGAGTTAAAAGAGGTATTTTTGTACTGAGCTGGCATGGGTACTTTGTCCTGACAGACTGTTTTCACACAGTAAAGCAGATTCTTTTGGACAAAGTTTAGCACAAATCTTTAATGTATCAGGGCAGAGACAAAAAACAGTGAGGTAATGCCATGGGGTAACACTGAAATATTAGTGAGGGGAAAGTGAAGAGCTGGCAGCCTCAGTGCGTCAGGCTGAGGGTTTATGAGCATCTGGGCAGACTGAAGGGACGACCAGTGCCAGCAGGCAAAGCATCTCCCTTTCTTTCTCCTGCCACACAGCTCTGAATAGGAAAACATGCACTAGGAGCTCTTTTCACACCTGTCATTAAATAATTTTTGTCTTCTGCTGTCCCCAGCTCTGAGCACAGATACCTGACTCTACCCTGGGTCTAGATTTTGGTTACACCAGTAAAGGAGCCATTCCCTGTCCAGGATGAGCCAGAATCCATTCCAGCTTAGACACTTCGTTTCCCTGTCCCAGCATGCTCTGAATGAAGGCAATTGGTGGGAAAAGGGACATAAGGACACTAATTCCAGCTCTGTGCCAAGCAGGAACTTACTCACAGAGAAATGGAGTAAACACAGCATTTATAACAGGAAGATGCAGTGCTACAGATGGTAACAATAAAAGAAGCTTTACTGTATGAAAAGATCAAGTTTTACATCTGTATAATCTAAATCAGGTTGGTTTAAATGCTAATGCCTTCAGTTCTGCAACACATTTTCTCCTTAGTTTAATATTGCCTTGCTAGTGTGACCTTCAGCATTTTTCACAAAACCCCTTTCTCTAGTAATTTGGTGAGAGAAAATTAAGAATAAAGCTCCTGTGTAGGAGGGCTACTGGTATGAATAAGCTTTTTCAGAATGTAGCACTGAATTTTTCCCAATTTGCATGAATTTCTCAGCGTATTTTGTATATAGGCCCAGAGCTTTGTGTGTATTTTAATTACATCTCAGGATATTGAGTGCTGGCTCTTGTTGTTAATGTTGTCAGGGCCATAAAGTTGATGGTAGGCAACAAAAGACTGAAGGAAATTTACCACAATTTTGGTTTTTGTCTAATTTATATATGACTCACTTGGTTCCTTGCTCTTACATTAAATTTCTTTCTTTACCAACAGGGCTGATAAATCTTATGGCCTGAAAACCTAAAAGAATGAAACAAATATGTTTAATTATTCATATGAGGAATACATTTTGTTTTATTTTATTTAACATCTTTTCCTTTCAGATAGCTTATTTTTAAGAGGTTGTTTTCTGGGTGTTTTTGTATAATTGAAATAGTCCAAAGAAAGGAACAGTGAATTTCAGAGTTGCTTTTATTTTGTTATTCCATTTTTTATTCTTTTTCCAACTAACCCACTCAGATTCTCTCCACATTTATTTATTCTTATTTGTCTATGCCTTTGGGTTCAGGCACTACATTTATCCTGTGTGGCACCTAACACATCAGGGTACTGACCTGGTGAGTTATGTCTTGCAATTTAAATTATGTTCTTATAGAATCATCAAATCATTTAGGTCAGAAAGGGCTTTTAAGATCATTTAAGAGTCCAATGACTGACTCAGCACTGCTGAGCCCTCCATTAAACCATGTCCCTTAGAGCTATGTTTACACGTGGTTTAAAAACCTCCAGGGATTCCACCACTTACCTGAAGGGCCTGTTCTAATGCTGGACAACCATCCTATGAAAGAAAAAATCCCTAATATAAATCTATCCAATCTAAACCTACCAATTTGAGGACATTTCCAAACTGGTTGTCTGGGAGAGGAGACCAAGGCCCACCTGGCTACCAGCCACTCTAAGGTGGTTGAAGGGAGTGATCAGAGCCCTCCTGAACCTCCGTTCCTCCAGGCTAAACAGTCCCAGATCCCGCAGCTGCTCCTCAGAAGACTGATCTCCAGACCCTTCACTAGCCTTGTTGAGCTTCTCTGCACTTACTCCAGCACCTCAGTGTCCTTCCTGAGCTGAGGGGCCCAGAACTGGACACAGCACTCAAGGTGCCACACCAGCACTGAGGGGAGCAATCACTTCCCTAGTCCTGTTGGACACACTGTTTCTGCATGATGGTGAGTATGATTCTGAAAGGAACACATTTTTGATGTTGTCACCATTAGAAGCTACCTGTGATGATTATTCAGCTCCTTGTTGTCTGCCTCTTAAGTACCCTTTGAAACCAGATTAATTCAGGACCAATTTTCGTTCATCTTTAGAACTCAAAACTGAGCAAATTGTAGTGAATATAATAAAAAATATTGAGGCAAAATGTTAAATTTGATAAAGTTTAAGCTATCTTTCTAGGCTGAAGTGCAGTACTTTTGCTTATTGCTGTTTTTATTAGGGAACAAATGTTCTTCAGCAATTATGTCAGTTTAATAGATTATTTTTTTTAGTTGTTGCATAATGTATTCATGAGTAACAATTTTCCTTACCCTGGTCATGACTCCACTGAGACATTAACAGACATTTTTCCTTGAAGATTACAATTTGATAAGCAACCAACTGTTAATACACGAACTACAGGAAATGTAGTTGAGGGAACACAAGCTGCTGTGTGGCTGGCAGCTACAGATGTACCTTTGAAAGTGAATTTGCAGCTGGACTAGATAATCCATGCAGTTTTCTGTTGCCCCAGGCTCAGTATTTCATCCAACTCATGGTTGCTTACTCAGCACCTGCAATGGAGCACATGTGCATGTGGGATTTCAGTAGAAATGTGCCAAGGAGCTCACTCAGCCAGAAATGTCAAACTGGATTCAGGCTAAAGCAAATGAAAGTTTGTCATTTTGGTCTTTATTATGGCAAGGAAGCAAAAAAACATGTCAGGATATGTGTCATGTAAATATTTGTGTGAAGCTGACTAATTGCAGAGGAGCTGAGCACAGGAGCTGCATTGAGCTATGACAGCCAAAAACAAAGTCAGTCACCATTACCAGCTATAGGGAAAAATGACCTTGTGAGTGAGGAAGTAGTCAGGGATTGAGTCTGGGTTCAGTTCCCTGTAGTGCCACAGGAGCTGCATGTGACAGAATTAGATGGTAATATCCTGGCTCAGTAGGGCAGGTGATTTTTCTGAAAGAAACAGGAAATAAACAGGTACTGAATAGCAACTCAGTGTAAGCAGGGCTGATTGTGTGTTAATGAGATGCTTAAATAGTTATTCAGTATATGCAAAACCAGACCTGGCCCCAGATGAACCTGCATAAATGAAAAGCATTATCAGTGGTATTAAAAACAAGCCTTTCATCTCTCTACATACTTTAGGTCTTCATTTGCAACATAAGACTAATATACTGCTTTGAATAATAAGTATGTCTTCTGTTTTGTTGATGTGAACACTTTGCATAGAGTGTCTTTTCTAGTTGTATGAACACCAGTAGCCCAGATGTCCTGACTTTACCTGGGAGAAGGAGAAGAAGAGAAGGATTCTGACCTTCAGCCAGTTCATCACCCAGCACAATGTGAACCTGCTCATTCCACAGTCATCAAATCAGTTAAACTGAGGACTTTCTCTTTGTAAGCCCATGCTGACTGTGCCTGATGACTGAATTGTTCTTTAAATGCCTTGCAAGATTTCCCAGTATGATCTTCTACATAATCTGTCCAGGAACTGAGAATAAACTAACAATTCTGTAGTTTCCTCAGTCTTTCCTCATGCCCTCCCTGTAAATTGGAATACTAGTGACAAGCTTCCAGTCAGTGGGTATGTCTCCAAACTCTCAAAATCTTTGGTAGATGATTGAGAGGCATCCTGCCATCACATGCACTTACTCCTTCAGTATTCTGAGATGAATCCCATCAGACCCCCGTAGGCTTGTGAATTTTCAACTGATACAGCTGGTTCTTGGAACCATCATACCACATATTCACCATATCATATACTGACATTCCAGTATGATGTGTGCTTCCTTCTCATCTCTCATTCTTCTCAATCTCTGTACATCTTCATCTGCTGGTGGAGTATAATAATATTTTTTATAGAATTCATAAAGTGAGGGGTAAAGGGTTTTGACTTTCTTGCACTAACCAACTGGGACCACCAAAAGATTTGTGAAAATAGAATTTTCAGTGATAAAGCTGCAATTCACAGTGAAAGTACCTGAAATCTCTGGAGAAAGACCTTTCATTCAGAATTTCCAACCTGCCTTGCTAGAACTGGGAACTTCAGATGATTCAGTTAATATTGGAGGAAATAGCACCATGGGAGCATAACTCTTCTGTTCCCCCTCTCCCTCAATCCTTGACCACAAAGTCTCTAACTGAATTCACAGTTTCTTCTCCCCGCAGAAAAGTCTATATTACTTAAAACTTTTATTTAACTCGAATCTCAATTCTAGACTTCAGTCTTTCTTTTCTTTTTGGTCTTTTTGGGAGTTTTTAAAGGACAAAACAGACTCTCCTTTCCAGCAATATTCTAAAGTTTTAGAGTATTTATGATCATACCTATAACTTTATCCAGAACTTATAACTTCTTATTATATTATTATAACTTTATCCAGAAGAATTGTTAGCAAACTTACAGAACTTTTGACTTCACATCTAGTGATAAATAAATGTATTTTGTCCATAGACTAATGAAACTTGCTCTCTGCACTTCACCCATTAAAGTTTAAACAAACACACCTTGGCATGTTGCAAGCATTTTTTACCTGCAGAATAATAATGTTTCTTTTGATTAAAGCTTGGACATCTTACAGATCATTGATTTATAGGAAAAAAAGTGTGACAAGACATTCAAGGAGGGACTGGATATTGAATGGAAGTCAGATTTTGCAAAACACTCACATTTTTCTCTTTTAATACGGACAAGTCTCCTGGTGAAAGATGGAAAATAAATCAATCCATTATTTTAAAGAAATGTTTGTTCACTCACTGTGATGTGTGTCTTTATATAAATACAAGTTTGTTCAACTTGTTTAATTCTCCCACTAAATTCAATATCTTTGCAAGCTGAACACAAGGTTTTTGTATTAAATTTCATAGTTCCAGAGACATTCCCTTTTCACCTGACCATCTTCCTCCCCACATTTTTCCAACTAAATCTCCCAAATATACATTTGGGTTGTCTGTCTCAGAATTGCTTCATGGTTTTCTGAGGCACAGCCTTTGTTTGCCCAGAAGTCTTTTAAACTGACTCACAGGTAAGCACTCAGTAGGCTACAAGTGTTACACTGACCTACTGACAACAAGAGAAGGTGCTAATTTCTCATCTTTTTGAGTAGCTGGTTTTCATTCAACTGCTGGAAGAGAGGCTGATGTTTCTTGCTGTTTCTACAAAAGAGTTTTCTTGAGAGTTCAGGGCACTTTATTTCTTGGTTGAATTGTGTACAGTCCTTTTATACTTTTTTTGCAGCCAGCTAACTTACATGTATTTCAGTCCTAAATGCACAAGAATTCTCCAGAAACCATCTAGAGTTTCATTACATTTAAACCCAGAAAGGAGCAGTAGATTGCCTAGTCTTTATATCACAGGCCAATTACAGATCATTTTCACACGGAGGCTAAAGACCGGTTTCTGACAAAAGCATAACTTCTACAAAGGTAGCAAATCTTGATGAGCATACTAAGCAATGGAAAATAATCCACCTCTCCTGAGAATTAT
Source organism: Pseudopodoces humilis (assembly GCF_049639895.1). Classification (NCBI taxonomy): domain Eukaryota; kingdom Metazoa; phylum Chordata; class Aves; order Passeriformes; family Paridae; genus Pseudopodoces; species Pseudopodoces humilis. The sequence continues at coordinate 14,289,276 of NC_142205.1, read as the reverse complement.
CTGCTGTAATGGAAATCACTACTAAAAAACTGCGCTGTGTTTTTCAGATTAATTTGCCTGCATTCTGCTTTCAGGCATTGATTCCAGAGAAGTCCTTTAGAAAACCCTTTCTTTTTTCATTCAGTTATTTAAACACTGACACCAAGCCTTGTGTCTGATAGACCAACTGAAATTGCTGTGTTTTCTTTGTGAAGAACTTCCTTTGCTTTTCTCATGTCTTTCTACCAGTCTTCAATTTCTCAACAATTTTTGTTTTTTTTAAAGGAAGGTGCCAGAAAAAAGGTGCTATTCTAGTATTAATATGCTAGTATTAATATGCTAGTAGTAATATGCTAGTATTAATCCTATTCTAGCTCACGAAAGTAAAATAATTTCCTCATTTCTCATCAGTGATCTCCACTGCATACATCCCCAGGTGGCAAACCTCAGCATATTTTGAAAACAGATTTGGAATCAGAACTTTTAGCCCTTAAACCCATTGAAGGATCCCAGTGGCATTTCCCTCTGTGCATTAATTCCTTGAGGTCTATTATTTAGCCAGTGTTTAATTCTATTTCAATTTAATTCAAATGTATTCAATACTATTATTACTGATATGATAGTTTTATTGATACTATACTTCTTTATACTAAATATTCAATACTGATATTAAATATAGATATATTTAATACTTAAAATAATGTTATATATAAAATAGATAATTCTTTAATATTTAAAAAAACAAAAGGTTTTTTGATAATGGTTAAATGCAGTGCTGTCATAGTTTATCCATCTATCTTGATAAACCAAGTCTTAATTAAAATTAAAGGAATACATGGGGTTTGATTCACATAACCTCTTTGCCATAAAATTTTATATTTTTCATATTTACATGTTTTTTATTTCTTTTCTGATTTAAACTTTCATTGTATTTTCTACCAGTACCTCTTGCTCCTCCTTTCCAAGTTCTCTGGAGCCTTTTTGCCTTTAGTAATCAGGAGAAGTGTCAAATACTTTAAAGACCACCACCTGCCGGTTTTGTCTAAATAGTCTTCCCTTTCTTTTGTTCTTTTTGTTGCTGAACTTACTGGATAAATTCATGGAGTTACCAGTTCAGCCTGCTGCCAGTACAGAATGCAGGGTCTCATGTTGATTGAATGTCTATTAACCAAAAACATTTTTAATCAAACATTGACTTTCTTGATTCAGAAAAGAAAAATCACACACCCTTTGACCAGAAGTATAAACCCAGACTTTTATTTCCCACATCACTTGAGTATTCTGTCCCTCAGTCAGCTGTCCTTGGGCTCACACAAGGGGTCAGAGTAGTTGGGAGGGTATACACAAGTGTGTGCACTTGGTCAGATTTACTACAGGTGGAACCACCCAGAATGCTGTTAGACAGAGAGTTAAGCCAGACAGAAAGAGACATGGACTTTTAGCTTGCTTTACCTTGGCAAAAGAGAGTCTGAAATTAAATTTAATAATGGAGTGTTTAATAAATATATCATGGGAGATAGGCCAGTAGGTCTGAAGGAGAAAAGCTGGTTAAAGTAGCACTGTTGACCCCAGAATAAATGTATCTATATTGGCTAGAAATGGATGTAGGCTCAAGTCTCTGATGTGACATGGCACTCTTCAGTATCCTGGCCCCAGGCCTCATCCTCAGCAGTTCCATGCACTGCTGCACCCCATGTTTTCATGGTTTTGCCTACAACCCACACTTTTTGAGAGTTATGCCAGTCTACATCAATCTCTGTTGTACTTGAAGAAATAGCTCCAGTTGCAAAGGACCATTTTTGTCACTCTGCTTATCAAATTATATAAAATGCATTTGAGCAGAAGATAGTATCTGAGCAAAAATATCAAGAGTACATAGTAACCTGTCTCAGCATTTATGCAATGCAAATAAAGTTTTCTTTGGAGAGGGAATCAGGATTGCTTTTCATATTAATTCCTTTTGTTTGTTTGTTTTTGTCTTTTTCTTAAACTAAAAATATTTTTCCTCTCATTTAAGTAATCCTGATTACTGCAGTACCACCTGTCACAGCTGCAACCATTACTTAATAACAAAGAGAAGGTAATAACAATGTCAAATGGCTGCTGCAAGTATAAAGAAAAAGAGAATTATTTGACACTAGATGAGTATGAACAAATGAGTCTTTCTTGTTTCAATATGTATTTTAGAAGTGACCTTTCTTCTTCCAAAGTTTTACGTTTGCTCTTGTTGTCCCAGAAGGCAATATCAAAAAAGAGTAGAAAAAAGATCAAACTTCTTACAAGCCAGCAGGAGAAGGGACTCAAACCTGAGTGCTCTCTTGCTAAATTTCTGCTAAAGCAAGGTTAAAAACTCTACATATCAAAAGAAAGAGAATATGTAACTGCTCTCTGCCAGCTGTAAAACAAAACTAGATTTTCAAAAGCTGTTTGTCATTAGCATGGATGGGGAAAGAAGAAATTTTAAGAGATCTCTGCAAGCAGATTTTAACTTTTTGTAATATATATGTCATTCTTAATCATTCATTGGCTAGTTTTGTACTGTAGCTTTTGGCCTATACCTCACTTAGAAGCTATTAGCTGCAAGTATTAGAGATCTGAGGACTTGATGGGAAACAACATACTGTGAATAAAAGGTGCAGAGCCCTTAACATTGTGACCAGTCAAAAAAATGGCAGCTAATTCTACTTTTCATAAAATACCATATTTCCAAGATGTGAATATCCTGATATGTCAAACATTTTAGGTTTTAAGACTTCCAAAGGCAGTCATATTATAATTATTATAATTACGTATTATATATTATAGTAATATTATATAATGATTATCATGAGTTTTAATTCAGTGACAATGGCCTTAATTAGGTCAGAACATCAGCTAGAAAATTAAACAACCACAAAATAAGCATGTCAAAACAATGGGAAGAACCCTGCTTGCAGAGTGCATCCAGCACTGCTTTGCTCTGGATTCAGTCTCCAATCTGGCTTCACAGGCCCGTGTTTCCAGTTGAAAAGGCTATGGAGCCCCACAAAAGCAAGTTGAATATTCACTACCTGTCCCAGGCAGCCAAGATTTCCAAGCTCTGTAGATGGTGTTCTGTCAGGGGAGCACAAAATGAGGACTAGAAAGCCTACCAAGCTACAGTGCAGCTCAGCAGTGGAGTATGTAGAAATTTGTCCTACATACTGGCATTAAGACTTCTTCAGTCAGGTAAGTGATGCAGCTATTCACAGACTTGGAGGCCAAAAGGTATTTACATGCTTATTTAGCTGACAGCTACAGTATTGGTGAGGTATGAGGCTACAGCACAAAGGTTGTACCTTTCAGGTGACTTCCAGCTGTAACACATAATTCAGGACATCTAGTCTTTTGAAAGGCCTCGAATGGGGGATGTCAATCTACCAAAGACCAGTCTAAGGTTCCCATACACAAAGAAAACACCATCCAGCACACACTATTTCTTTCCTTCAGAGAGGCAGACAAAAAGAATGAACCACAGGTAATGTATATCATTGATACTGCTTAATATGAAGGTAAATCTGTGGGGCACTGAGCGTCTTCTGAACAGAGACACTGAAAGCTTCAGTGGAAAAACAAAGCTAAATACGTTAGTGCTCACATAGCAGGAGAATCTTGGGGTTAAGCTTTCCACTGTGTGTGTGCATCTGCCAGATTTACATTGAGTACCTGTGAACAGTGGGGTCCTGTGCTGTCTAGAGGCAGACTGAGAATGGCATGAGAACTAACAATGTGGAGTTAAAATATACTTCTACTGTCAAAGGATTCTAGTTTATAACTTTTGACTTGTCCAGTACTCACAGTTTTTGCTTCTTTCTTCTCCTGAGACAATGTATGCTGGCACCCAGTGCTCAATCATTCCTCTCTCAATAGGCAGTATAATTATCAGAGTTTTCTTCTCCAACATATAGGGTTATCTTCCTGTATTAGAAAGTTGTTCTCCTGTTCAAACACAAATGGGTGGCACATTGAACACTGTAGCACAAGACACAAAAGTAGCTAATATATTTTCCATTTTCACCCATTCTCCCTGTGTTCCTAAATCTTACATTCAGCAACTTGCAGGTAGCGGAATTTAATTACTGAAACACATCAATCACCAGTTTTAGGTCCATTGTGAAAAGCAAATTAGATTTCCTTGTGTAATACAAAGGCCTTTCCTTTGTTTTGCAATAGAAATGACATAACACAGGCATGAAAAGCACAGATAGGAAAAAGACAAAAGGGAAGAATTGGACTGTGAACATAAAGGACATATTTATACTGATGGACACAAGAAAACTCCTGGAATAAGAGCTGTATTGGTCTGGTACATAAGGGTTCATTAGTACACTGGTCAACAGGAGTTAAATGCAGTCTAGCAACTGCATTATTGTAAAAAAAAAAAAAAAATAAAGGAAAAAAAAAAAAGAGGTAAAGAATCATAGAATCATTTATAGGGTGGAAAAAAGACCTGTAATGTCATCAAGTCCAAGCATTAGCCTAGAACTTCCAAGCCCACCAGACTTAAGGAATCCTCCCTTTGCTAGGTTATTACTTCTCAATGAACAAATGAACAGCCAAACTGGTGAGAGACAAGGCTGACAGAAGACAGGATTTCAGGTTACAGCTGCCCTAAGGGGCTTGACCAGGAACAACTAAGCAAATGGCAAGACTAGACTACAGCCCTTCATTACACTTCCACAGTCACCACCTATTTTCAGCCCTGGGCTAAGTTTGGCTACTGTGTATTGTACATTTCCCAGTGTACTTCTATTAGCCTGTCCAGTCTCTCCTAGTTCCCCCCTAAACCTTTAGTATTCACTGCATCCTTTGGCAGGCAGTATCACTGACACATCACCTACTGCATGAAGAATAACCTGCTGCTGCTTGTTTTGAGGCTTGTTCCTACTATCTGACTTTGATGATCCCTAGTACTTGTAGTGGAAGAGACAGTGAACCATCAACTCCCATCCATCCTCTCCACCTCACTCTTGATTTTATAGCCTTCTAGTATGTCCCCTGTAATTTGTCTCTTCTCCAGAAAGAAGGATCTCAGCTTACTTAGCTATTCCTTGCACAGCACACGTCCCATATATTGATAGCCCTTGACAATCAAGGACAATTGAACCTTTTTCCAGTTCTACCTATATTCTTTCTGAGATGAAAAGACCAGAACAATATAAAGACACAGACATGCCATGCATTTATATAAAGGCAAAATGAAGTCTGTTTTGTTCTCTATTGCTTTACCAATAGTTCTTAACATTTGCAGTTTTGCTGTTGCTGTTGTTGTTCAGTGCTGAGCACTGGGCTGTCATTTTCTTGGAATTACCAATTGTTCCCCTAAATTCTCTCTAAAAACTAGCAAAGGCTAGGTCAGAACCCCTCATTTTACAAATGAAATTTGGGTGATGGCTTTCCTATGTGCATCACTTTACTTTGACACACATTTAATTTCACTGTCTATCCCGGCTGTGCAAAGCCACATTTTCATTCTGAGCTGTCGTTTCAGCCATGTTCCATTCTTAGCAATGCTTCAGTAGATGCCAGGAGCACAATGCACCAGAGCCTGCACACAGAAGCTGGTGTCTCCCATCCTCCATTTAACAGGATACCTCCAAATTGAGGCATCTTACTGAAACATCACTGTGAGGAAAGATGACACATGGAATCCCAGGAAAAATAAAAAAATTAGGGAAATACAGGAAAGAAGCTGAAAGAACTTTCTATTTGTCAGTAATTATGAATGCACCTGTTTTTGGGAATCTAAGTTGTAACTTGTTCAGTTGTTTTATAAAGAAGGTGAAATTCAGCATCTGTGTGTGCATGTGGAAGTCTTGTCTAAGGTCTGGAAATCAAAAAGAGGGAAAAAATTTAAAGGTTTACAGCAAAGTTTGCTCTTGACATATCTAGCCCATGCCACTGCTTTCCTTGTAAAACTTGATAGTGTCTTTTATTGAGATTAGAGGAAGTGTTTATTGCACAATTCTAAATTGAGGTTTATTTTCAGCCACAATAAAGAAAGCCTAGGAGATCACTAAGGAATACACAGAACAGAGAACTTGAACTTCTTTAGTCAGATTTTAGTAAACAGACAATGTCATATACAGTTTTATAAATTTGGACAAACACAAAGAAATTTGGATCACACAGACCTATCTTATCATGCAAATTCTCTTTGAAAGCATGATCTGGTTTCTGGTCCTAATTTTATGTGTTGCACGCAAGGATATTACCACTTACCTATTGTTCTTTTTCTTTTTTTTTCCTTTTTTTTGTTCCTAAACATTAGGTATCTTACCCAGAATACCTGGGACAGGTATGTTAGAGGTTTATTTCCTACTGTTGCATACATACTTATTTTCTGTATATTTTGGCTCCAGATAAAGTACTTCCACTATAAAATTCTGCCAGCTTTGTGACAGAGTTTAAATGTGACAGCTCAGACAAAGAGAAATACTTTGCAATAACTGTTGCAAAACAATTTTTTTTACCCAGCATGACTGTTTTAGCCAAATTCCACTGGGCCTTTCTAAACACCTTCCCTCCATCCCATCCCCCACATCCTTCACAGGGTCACTTAACATTTAATTTGCCTTGAGTTATTGTAGTGGCACTGGCTGCTGTTACAGCTACTGCATTTCATCTTTTTTTGCAGCTTTGCTGAACTCTCCCTTACACAAGTAACAACATTTGCAAAGTGCTTAGGATCCATCTGCTTCACACAGTAGACATGGAGAATCATTACACCACTAATGAATAACAACATTCTGATTCCTCCCAGAAATAACTGGACCTATTTTGTCTAGAGCCCATCTTCAGAAAATTAGATGGCACAATTTGTGATGATCCAAGTGTGCATTGTGTTCTTAGGTCAGAGATAAAGTGATGGAGTCTGGGAAGTCACCCCAGGAGCTTCCATACAAATGGTGGTAGGGCCCAGAGGGCAGCAGGACAGGGATCTGCCAGGGCATCCCAGAGCCTCAGCAGGGACAGGGCAGCTGGGAAGTGGCCATGGGAAAGCCCAGCCCAGGAACCAGGCACATCCCTGGGGCAGGGCTGAGGGCTGGATGGGCTGTTTGGCTGAGGGCCAGTTGAACTGAAATGTGGTCCTGGGCCATGAGCAGTGTTGGAAGCCCCCCAGGAGGCACTGGCAGGAACAGTCCATCACATTAGTGCCCTCAGGCCATGACAGGGTGCCCTTGGGTGAACTCCAGCTACATTCATCCTTTGCTGTCTTCATCCTCCATCCCCCCCTCTTTTAAAACTCTTGGGAACTGGTACCAACAGGTTGCAGCATATTAATAAACCTCCTGGGGTGTTGGTAGGCCAAGCTTTAACTGGTGCATGACTGAGTGTTTCAGAGTCCTGGCTGCATGTTCTGATATTAACTGTGTTTGTCATGCTACGTAAGGGCCACGATCAGCAACTGGCCTCAGGCAAAGGGAAAGTAATCAGTCTTTTGGAGAACTTTTCCAGTGACTGCCAAGAATTTTCTGCATGAGGAAGTCTATTAACGAGCATCATGTGAGAGAGTATTTACAGAAAGTCAGAAAATGCTGACCCAGGATGAGGAAAATGTCTCCTCTGCGTAGTTTCACAGCTGAATAACTCTCTGATATTTCATTGAAGGGATTTATAGATAAGAGTTACAAAATAACTGTACAAAAATGCTTTTAAAACATGTTTATACCAACAACAGCCTGGCCCTGTATAGTAATATTTGAACAAAGATTACATTGCAAGGGACAAAAGAATGTTCCTGGGGTGTAATATCTGTGCAAAGTAGGGTCTCAAAGGTCAGGTGGAGCATCTGACCCCCAAAGCTCCTTACTCACCACCTCACCTTGGGGCTGAGCCAGCACAACAAGCCTGCAAAAGCCGTGTGCACAAGGTAACTTGATGTGCTCCTAAAGGAAACTCAAAACCTCCAGTCATTTAATGAAAATAAACTATGCCATTATGAATGGTAGATATTATTTATTACACAGAAGGAAAAGGTAATTTTAAAGTTCTTTCCAGCAGCTTTGTCAGAAAAGCAAATATTCACATAAACTATGTCTTTTAATTCTGTTGCAATTTTCCTTTTTTTGGCTATAAATCAATGTTCAGAGCTGAAACATGGGATGTAAGCATGTAGGCCGACAAAGTTATTTCCCTGATAAAAAAATATATCAGAGAATTTTGCTCATACTAAATAGTCACTAATGATATCAGTTCAACTATTTTATTGTCCTTGTCTCTAGAGCTTCAAATGACTAAGTCATAGCAGCTTCTCAGGTGATTGTGAGTTGGCTGCCCTAAGCCCATCACCAGGGATTTACAAACCCATGGTGGAGCAGTGAGGATGATTTGCCATATCATATTGAAGCATTTCTGTCACCTGTGTGATTCCTCTCTTGTCACTGAGCTGGGGCAGGCACAGGCTTCCTGCCTCACCTGTTTCTATTTCTGCACAACTGCTCAGAATTTTTTATTAGTTTTATTTAAACCCAAAAGAAATTAAAAAAATAAAAAAAGGAGGAACCCAGTTGTGACAGAAGATATTAGTCCAACTTGTAGCAACATGACGTGCCTGAAGTTAATACTCAGCACTGCTGCTTTGAAATAGTGACATTTCCATTAAAAAAAGCTAGTAATCAAATCATCCTGAACCAAACTGTCTGCTTTGTAACTGAGATTCTATCTACAGTGGCATTTAATATAAACTGTAAACACAGAAAATGAATTTTTCTTTTATGTATTGCCTTGTGCTCTAAGCAGATAGATTTCAAAAGGTTGTATGTTTTATCTCTCTTTCAAACTTCTCCACCTTGTGCCTTGCTCAGTCTATGGAGACTTACACACGTATCCTTGGGTATGTGCTCTATGTACCCATAGACTGGTGATATTATAAACGTTTCATACCAATTTAATCTGCATTCTTTACCACTGCAGGTCAACTCTGCCAGCTAGTTGTGCCTGCATGATCTCCTAATATACCCAGTATTCTTTCCAAAAAAACAGAAAAAAAATGCCTGACAAATGTTCCTGATTTTCTCAAAAACGATGAACCTGAAATTTTATCCAAAGATTATAACAGACCAAATTTGGCTTGGGTTTTGCTCTTTGATTTAGGTGAAAAAAGGATACCAAATTTAGTCTTTTATGGAAAGAGGAACAAACTAAATAATAAAACTTCACGGAATTACATTTTCATGACTTTTCTTATGTGTCTATTGATGGAAAACAGTATCAATTTCTCCCACCCCAGACTGGCCATGCAGACAGTGAGTAGTGCTTTGGTAGGCAAGCAGCCACACGCTGCCCCAACTCCTCCCAGAGCTGTCAGAGCAGAGATGATGGTCAGTGGCTGATGGGAACATGTCCCAGTGGAAGGTGAATCCTTTACCACCCCCTGAAGAGAGGTGTCCACCAAGCATCAGGCTGTGTCCCCTGTTCTGCTGGGGGCTGCACACCCCAGGGTTGTTCTGTTTAGAGAGCCAGGCAAAGCTGAGCTGAGAATTACAGTGCTGGATGTGGACTGACCCATCTGGATCTCAAATATCTACAATGGAGACTGCACAGCTCCTCTAGGAGAGCTCTCTGTCCCACTGCTTGCTTGTATGCATGGAGAAAAAGGGTCTAAAGCACAGAGGCTTGTGGCAATGGCTTCCCCTCAGAAGCACTTACATAAATGTTGTCAGAAGCTGAGCTCCCCTTTCCACCAGTGTCCTCAAAAGTCACATTCTAACCAACCCATCTGGCATGTTCTGGACTGAGCTCCAGCCCTGTGATCCCTGTGTGGCAGCTTTTGGAGATCTGTGGCCGACAGCTGAGCTGTGACAAAAGCTCTGCACCCCCTGCACAGTGATTCTGCTAGCTGAAACCCAAACATGGCACTTTAGAAGACAAAAATTTCTGTGTCTTCTTGTGCAGTCACCATTTCTCTTTCTTGCTAAAGAGGACAGGGTCAGTGGTCATCATATCTGAAAAAAAACTCTGGGATTTTGGTGCTGAAGCAGTTAAATGAGCAGGGCCAAGATCCTTCCCAGGTGAAACTCTGTTGGTTAGAGCATGGTGCCAACAACACCAGGGTCCTGGGTTTGGTGCCAGTATGGGCCATTCAGTCAAGAGATGGATTCAATGATCCTTGTGGGTCCCTGCCAACTCAGAATATTCTGTGATTCTGTAAGCCTTGGCCAAATTCTGAGCAGCTAATGAGATTTTAAAGGTGTTAAAGTTCAACTCAAGAATCACAGGGAGAGCAGAGGTGACATTTAAGGACACAGGCCATGAGAGTGATAGTAACTTGCAGGCTACAAGGCTCAGTGCAGCAGGTGTATTTTCTCTGCTTTGGAACAATAACTGAACACTAAGAGAGACTCCCTACAACTATTTGTCACAATCTTGGCAAGACACAACTGAAGGAGACGCGCAAGAATCTGACTGACCTTTTGCAGCTATGACAACACAAATGCATGCAATGCAATTACCTTGTGTTATAGTGATAAAAAAAAATTCATTCCAGCTCTGGACCCAGACAAGCATTCCAATACTTTATTTTTTTCCCAGTAACAATGTCTGCAGAAAACTCTGAGTCATCCAGACAGGAAAGAGATTAATAATATCCACCTTGAACTCTAGACAAAAACTAGAGCTTTCCAACCTGAGTTGGGAAGAAGAAGTCTGTTTGCTTCCTTTAAAAGTAGGGTGGTATTTTGCAAAAAATATTGGAATGCAAGATACAGAAGCCATCCCCAACATACCTCGCTTCTCAGTTATTGCACAGCTATATCTTCCAGAGAAACTGGTTTCAATCATTGTCAGAATATGAGAATAGTAAATCCTCAGCTTGATTCAGTGTGGCATCTCTCTTACATTTGAGACACACTGCAGGGCAGGCAGATCCATATGAATGTTGTAAGAGCAATCTTTTGCTCTGTACAAACTCTGTCACAGGAGGTTGAAGGAGAACCACAAAGCAGAACACTGATGGACCTGCTGGCCAATATGAAAGCAATTCTGCAGGCAGCTTTGCTGTATACCTCTCCTACTGATCAAGAGCACTGCTATCAGGCACACATTGTGCAGCATGTATGGCTTTGAGATGAGGGCTTGCATAGGCCTTTCTGCTACTTAGTCTTCTTCTCATTCTTAGAATTAGTAAAAAATTCAGAAAAGGTGGATTGATATAGTTACTAGAGCACAGAGCAAACCAAGTTTTCCCAAGGTCCATTCTCACAACCTTTGCCTTCCAGTGAATACCAGACAGTTACCAATGAAACAGTTGCATGTGTTCCATTTTTTAAAGGATTGAAGACAGGATTTTCAGCATAGAGAAAGTGATTTGCCAGTGGGAGCAACACTTGCAGCATCCCAGATTAACTGTGGGGCTCTTGTATGTGTGCAGAAGATATGAACATGTGCAGCAAGAATTTTCTGAAAGGCTTGGATTTACAAATGCAGAAGTAGCAAGTCTGAGAATAACACAGGTCCAACAAACTGTTGACCTAAAAGTCTGAAATGTTTGTGGTATTCAAAAGGAAAAAGTTAAGCAAAGAAACCTTTCCCCATTAGAATTTCTAGACTACTTCTCTAAGTCATGCCCAACTGAATGATGAAATTGAAATGCCAAATGGTCTCATGGTTCTCATGATTCTCTCCATTTTAGGATCAGAAAATAAAACTCGGCCTGTGGAAGAGAGTCTGGTGAGCATCCCAGGGTGAAAGGGGTACTGAGCATTAGGGCTGAGCCTGAGCTTTGTGGCTATGGTGCTCCTTTCACATCCAAAGAAAAGGATTGTAGCAAAAAGAGATGTTACCAGAAACCTGCATCTGGAAGCTCTCACTCTCTTAATCAGCCTAATCCCTGCAGGACCAGTGAGACTGAGAAATAGTCTTCAGGACATGCACAATGCCTGATCTGAGGCTGTCTGTGTAATTCCTGCCCATTAGCACTCACAAACCCCACTGAGGTATGATCTGTCTCATTAGGGTAAGTGCTAACTGCTGCCCCTCGGTCACATCATCTGCTACTCCGATGCACACTGCAATCTCGAGCTTTATTTGAGACATTTAGGGGTGGCTGAAATCTGTATATGACTCACTGATTATATGAAAGCATCAGTCTACTCTGTATGGTCTCTGGGTTAAACTGATCCAATCCAAATTACATTTAAACAGATTCAAATGCACAGCTCTTTGCTCCAGTACAAATGAATAAAATTGAAATAGTGCCTACCATAAAGGAACTGCTCTTGCCAGATTCTTTAAAAAGGCCATGCTTGATGCTGATTTTACCTCAAATGTCACACTAAGAAGCATCTAAAGGGAATTCAATTTTAAAAAATGCTCTGAGTTTTCAATGTATTAAAATACAGTGCACTTATACCGCCTCAGTCCAGAAACAAGTAATGGCCTGAACCTTCTGCACCATCTTGAAGAATTTGAAATTTTCATCAATTCAGCAAGCCAGACAAGGAGCACTTTAGACTATCCAGTTAGAAATGCCTCCAATAGAGGCAGTGCTGGGGTCTGCATGGCCAGGACGGCAGTAAACTGGAGATGCCGCATGACCAGGAATGGTAGGGCTAGAGCAGAGAGGAAACATTACTCCCCCATTCCACCCCAACTGTTCCTTGCTGGTAGAGATCAAGTCATGATATTTGCCATACTAAGAGTTATTACTCTGCCTGTGGACAGACAGGCTAGACGCAGTCAAAAATTGATAACTCTATTCATTTGTCTTTGCCTTTGTAAACCTTTTCTTTATGCTGAAAAACAATTCAATAGAATTTACCCCTTGGCAGACACAGAACAAAGCCATTTCCAAATCATAGAAAGACTGCAAAATTTTTTTACAGGCTTTGTAGAGCAAAAGTAGAAAGCCAAGGGGGTGGAAAAAGTTTACATACTGCTGAACACAGGGCAGAATTAAACTGAATGAAGAAAATTCCTGGAAGAGTCAATACACTTTCTCTGAACCGTCAAATATTTTGGTTCACTTAAGCTGTGTGTTTATGTTACTATAATTTCCTAAGTTCACCTTGGTAAAAACTAACAGTCTCTCTCTTGATAGAATGAGAAACAATTGAGCAGGATAAAGTGAAAGAGAATGAACAATGACCTTTCCTTCTGCAGAGCCCATTGCTGAGAGAGGCAGGAAGAGATCTATCTGGTAATGTTTATCTGACTAAGGCAATTTACTGGATGATAGCTTTCCCCATAAGATCTAAGGACAAAAATGGCATAATATCAACTCACAAGGGACACACTAATATGAGCCCTAAAATGAAGCCCTCTGTGCTGAACCAACTGTATATTTCATATGTAAGCCATGCCATTGAGATGTTTAATGTTCCTCTGGAGAGCAATAGACCAGTGACAAGAAAAATAAACAAGAGCTAAAGATGAAGATGTCCTTGAACCAAAAGTGCTTCACTTTAGGAAACCCAGTAAAGTGAGCAAGAAACTGTGAAGCATAGTTGCATTAAAATTGACAATATTTTTTGTGTCTTCAGTGGGATGACTTGGGTATTTTATACCTTAGGTCTCCATGCAATTATGAAGACAGTATTTTTAGTTCACTCTGTCCTACTGAAAGGTAGAACACCATCTCCTGATGAGAAAAAATCCTTTTGTTGGGAGTGGAGATTTAACCTATGACCTTGTGTATCTGTTCAGGTGTCCTCACCACTGGGCCACAGTGCCACTTTCTCCTTTTCCCCTCATGTATTCGTTCCCTGACATTTCAGCATGTCAATAAAAGTGCTGCTGAATCTGACTTTTTCCTTTAGAACATTTGATTTTTAACCAAAAATTGCTTTGTGAGAAAAGTCCCTGCAAGCACCACATGAAATGTACTAACAATCAGATTAATCTAATAAATACCTTTATTCTCATGCAGTTCATGGCCGCAATATCCCAAGCTAAACAATCTAAAAATACACCCAAAGGTTTGTTGGCTTTGTCTTTAAATCACTGCCTAAATGCATCAAGCCACTGGATCTGGAGTAAATATAATTAAGTGAGCAGAAGTGCAAGGGTATGGCTGGTTTCATAAGGCATGTTCACAAATAAACACATATAATGGCACCTAACCTCTAACTGGGGTGAAACATGAAACACAAAACGTCCAGAGGCATAAAATGATACAGGTTATATAATAGAAAGGTCTTCAGTGAAACCAGTTTCTTTGAAGTTGCAGAGTGAAAATGCATTTCTAAATATTAAAAGTTTTCTAGGAAATTAATTTCCTTTCTCTAAATTTTGAGATTTCCATAAGTATTTCAGCATAGCTGATCCAAATTTATTAAAGCTTCCCATTCTGTGAGTTAAAATATATTTCCATTTCTCCTCTATACGTAGAAGTTAAACAGAAGTCAAAGTGTCAAGAGCAGCTTGAGTACTAAAATTCATCTTTTTTTCTTGTTCTGATTTTAAATTTGGAACTTGTGGCTATTCTTAAAATTAAGATATTGATCATTATTTCCAATCAGTCATGCTACAGTCCTTATTTTCATGCCAAGGTCTTTTTTTAAGTGTGTCGAAAAGTAATCTGCACTATTACTTTCAATTACAGTTTAATAATTTATGAAATTACTTAGTATCATACCTGCAATATGTCAGACAGGCTTCATTACATTGCAATGAGGTCTGATTTAACACAGTCATTATTGTTGCTGTTAAGGATTTGTGGGGGGAAGATTCCTGCAACTGTATTAATTTTAGCCATTTTAGACTAAAATAAGCAGCTACAGATAAATGACAATATACAGTGAGGTACTTAAGTATACCTAAGACTATCCTGTCTCCTAATTGCAAATACCTGCCTTTTGGAATAGCTCCATGTTTTGCACTCAGTTAGGGAAATAGTCTCCTACATTTTTTTACAGCAAATTGTTTTACAAGCAAGGATGAACTATGAAAACTCATGAGGAAGGTAAAGGCTTGCATAACATTCCTTGGCAGCCAGGATGTGGGCAGCTTAACTAGCACAGAAATTCCTTGGAAGTGTTGAAAAGGACATCATCTTCATACAAAGCATGCTCAGGTGTAGCCCTGGCCCTCTGTTGTGGTTACACTGACATGTGAGTTATACCCTTGATGAATGAGACTGTCAGTGGTACAAGGTGAAGAAATGTGTTCCATGTAGCAAGGAAAAAAAATTATTTGGCTCAATTAAACTCGGAACAAGACAGCATTTGGGAAGAAAGCACATAAGGCTTTTTCTTTGGCATTAGTTCTCAAACTTACCTTTAGGTGGCCATTACTGAGGGTTTGCCAACTTTGAGATCAGGGGTTATTCCAGATTTTGAAATGAACTCAATAAAACAGGTACCTGGGTTTCTCAGGGCATGTCCTGTTTTGTAATGAGGCATGAAAATCTGCAAATACGTAGTTCAACCTAAACATTACGTAATGTTTATAAATTTGTATTTGGTTTTCACTGCTGTCATGAAAAGCTATTTTTTGAGATCTCAGTCTTCCCACAAAAATCAAAGTAATTTTCTTAACCATGTGTATAATGCCAGGCCAAGGAAGGGACCACTTTCTTTCCTGCAGGTATTCTGGGCAGAAATAAAGTAACAGAAATAAAGAAAAACAAAACTGTACTTCATTTACCTGGGATCTCACAGGAACAGAATTAAACCAAAATTTAACCCTCCCAGACAATTGAAAACAGCCTTTACTCCAAGGTTAATACTGCTGACTGCAAGACCATGGGGTAATACTCTTTATAGTTTGTATTTGATACAGCCCCAAGTACAACACATTGAATAAATAATTGGTATAATTCTTTGCTGTTGTTTTCAGCTCATTAGTTTTTTCCTGACTCAAATGCCGGTGGCTGAAGAGGATTTGAGGCTTCAGTCCAAAGGGCCAGTGGGTGCTGTGCTCTTCAGGAGCCACAACAGCCTGGCAAGAAGGAAAAGGTTAACTGAGGCTTCTGCTGGGGAGGCAGATGAGAGACTGGCATGTAGAATTAGAGCAGGAGCAAATGTAAGGGGGAAAATGAATCACAGTATTGATGTCTAGAAAGAACAATATTATGACTGTATGGATTTAATGACTGCTGATATCTAGTTCAGTGACAGGTAGTCTCATCTACAGGGACAAAAGTACACAGTGTGCTTCGAGGAGACCTAGAGGCAATCCTTCAACTCAAATCCCATGATAGGATAATATGCTATGGCTTCTTTTATGCTGGAGGTGGCATCCTTTCTAGATCCCTTCTGAGTATGTCAGTCGATGATAACAGCATAATTTGCCTTAGAAATTTTAATTCCCCACACACACACCCTTTTCCTTACAAAGAAGAAAAGCGTGAACAATTCCTTTGAGCTGTCCTGAATAAATACTTTAAGAATATTAAAAATGAGAAGTGGATTAAAGCTTTCTGAGTGAATTCCAAACCATGTAGGGTGCTTTGCTGATTTTAAAAGGAGGGATGTTATAACCTTCAATGTTCACACTGTATGATAGACAGGCATCACCACTGTTCAAAACAGGCAGAGTAGATCTGTGGCTGAAGCCAGATGTATAATCTCTTCTGGAACATCATCTGCCTGTCCTTTCTTTTTCACAGAGAAAATTTAGTGAGGAGCAGGTAAGGCTGTGACATCACAGTTGTTCTACAGGAACTCCTGGATGTCATTAGCTGTTGCACTTTGTTTCCCTGTATTTTATATTCAGTATGCATTAGCAGTTGCTTGTTTTGAAGTTCTCCAGGGTATTCTACATCGAAGTTGCCTGGTAGCAGAACAATCTGTGTTCCTCAGATATGCAAGTGACTAATTTTCCATCAATCAGAGATGAGACTTAAATAAATAAAGGTACTTCATGGGGCTGCTGTGCCTAATGATAAGCAATTATATAAAGTCAAATTAAGGCAGTTCTTTGTGAAGGTCCTGTGAAATTGGTTAAGCAAAAAGAATAACGGCACCATTTCAGTGATTCATCCTATTGCTCATTTCAGTGGGAGCATTATCTCAGTTAACTGATGCAATTAATATGAAAATGAGGAAATCATTGTTTAAGGAGATGAGGAGAAAGAGGGGGTCTTAATGCAGCAGCAGTGGAAAAAAAGAGTCACAGAGATGGAAATTTGCATAGGTCAATGGTAATGTAATGCATTTAGCGCATATTCAAAGCTTAACTTGCATAGTAATACAGATCCATTAAATTCTCATTATGATGACCTGTGTCCAACACAATTCAATTTTTCTGAATCCTA
The DNA here is from genome assembly GCF_049639895.1 of Pseudopodoces humilis. Lineage (NCBI taxonomy): Eukaryota > Metazoa > Chordata > Aves > Passeriformes > Paridae > Pseudopodoces > Pseudopodoces humilis. The sequence continues at coordinate 14,272,082 of NC_142205.1, read as the reverse complement.
ATGATAAAAAGTTAATTATGTAAGGTGAAAACCTTTTGTACTTAGTTTTAAAATAAAGTATTGAAAGGGCATTGAGACTATCTTTTAGATATGGCAGGTAGTTTCACTTCTGTTTAATTCAATATTTTATTAACCATGACAAAATCTTAAGTTTGGCTTCTGTGTGCACCACAATTTTTTTATGTAGTCAGTGTCAATAGATAGGCCTTTGTCTGTAAAACCACAATTTAGTGCTAGTCATCTTCTACAGGTTGCGTTTCCAGTTTATCCTGGTTTCCCTATTTTTAGTAGCCAAAAAGCCTATCCAAATTTGGGAGAGAGGGAAGAAAAGACATCTCCCTCTCAGCACTGTATACACATTCCACCTCTTGTTCACTAGACATGTCTTTGAGCCAATGATGTGGTAGAGTGTGAGGTCTGCAGCAGCTGTTTCTTCTCATTACCTGATTTGGCTTCCCACCACAGCTACAGGTAGAAGATGAGGTTCTGCTCAGCCTCACACCATTTCCTTGCACTTATGCTACGTTCTCAGATAATGGTCCTCCTTTGACTAACTCTTCCGAGGCAGGGAGCAATTGTGCCGGTTTCCTGGTGTACCAAGTCACACTTTGTATTAAGTGGAAGGTGCGGAGATTTGCTAAAATCAGATCCAACAAGGCAGGCTGCCATGTGAACAGCCTGTTCTTCTGAAAAGACAAGCATGCCAGAGCGGCACCTTCCTTACTCTGTCACATTAAAGCCACCATATATCACTCAGACCATGTCAGGTTGTTTTAAATTGTGATTAATTTGCATTTAATAGATGTCTAAGGCACCTTTATTAACATCTGTGCAATGTAAGTCAGGTTTAGTATAAATGAAAGCCAAGTCCTGTGCATATTATTCTCCTTGTCAAGTTCTTTTATCCTGAAATTTGCATTATACTTACAGTACATGACTGGTGTTTGTGGAGGTGATCCAAGTCATGACTTTAGCTGCCTAACACCGAGCCAGAACTCAGGATTCGTTTGACAAAATGCAGACACCTGCAGAGCAGATGCCTGTACCTGGGCTAGTCATGCAGGGCTCTCCATGCAGGCAGTGAAAACACCCAGCCTCCACACTTCACCGAGCAGATGGCTGCGTGTGGTGCTGGGCATCAGCCTGGCCCCAGACATGCAAAGCTACATAAAAAAAAAAAAAAAGATGATTCTAATTCTTTAAACCCAAGCCAAGATCCAACCTTCACAGTTTAAATTGCCACAGTCCCCTGAGCATGTCTATTTTTTTACCTCCTTTAGTGCTTGTCTGAATCTCTGTGGAGGTAGGAGACCTTCCAGGGAACCAGTGAAGCTCTCTCAGACAGCGCAAGACTAATTCAGCCCCTGGCCCAGCGTACACCCATGTATGAAAAGGGATTTTTCCCACACACAGAATGGGCATCTGTCAGAGTAGGACCAGTGCTGGAGCAAGGCAGGGCTCAGGCTCATCTCTCCCAAGATTTCACCATTACATACCATGATTCAGTTTCTTAGCACCATGCAGGAGTTGCACTTCTAAAGCTATTTCAATGCCTTCAAATGCAGATAACAAGAGAAAGTGCCAGATTCTGCACCTGAACAGGGCAACCCTGGACGTAGGAACAAAGTGGGGAATGAGATGCTGGAAAGCAGCACTGCAGAAAAGGACATGGGGGTCCTGGTCGAGGGAAAGCTGAGCCAGCAGTGCCCTGGCTGCCAGGAGGGCCAACCCTGTCCTGGGCGGGAGCTGGCACAGCATGGCCAGCCAGGCAAGGGAGGGGATTGTCCTGCTCTGCTCTGGGCTGGCCTCACCTCGAGTTCTGGGGACAGTTCTGGGTGCCACAGCATAAGAAGATGGTGAAGGACCTTGAGGGGAAGCCATACCAGGAGCAGCTGAGGTCACTTGGTCTGTTCAGCCTGGATTAGAAACTGAGGGGAAACCTCAACCCAGTCTTACAACTTCCTTGTGAAGGCAAGAGGAGGGGCAGGCACTGCTCTCTTCTCTCTGGCCAGTGACAGGATTCAAGGGAATGGCCTGAAATTGTATTGGAGGGGTTTAGGTTGGATATCAGGAAAAGATTCTTCACCCAGACCGTGGTTGGGCACTGGAACAGCTCCCCAGGGCACCAAGACTGACAGAGTTCAGGGAGTGCTTGGACAATGCTCTCAAGCACATGTAATTCTTGGGGGATGGTGATGTGCAGTTCTGTGAGATGCATGTGATGATCTTTGTGTGTCTCTTCCAGCTCAGGATATTCTGTGATCTAAACATAAGCAAGAATTAGGTGGCTGAATGTTTAGTTGGGCTAGAATCCTATTAGACAATAATTGATCTCAGTAAAAATTAAATACCTATTGCAATCCAGTGTTAGGCAGGGATCTAAATACTTTTACAGATTTAAGCACTTGTGTTTCAAAGGTCTAAATCTTTATGGACATTTTTCAGACTACAGTTTTTTGTTTTACAAGAGGTAGAAGATAGATATGGTACAAAAGCTCAAAGGTTACACAGTTATTCTTCTGGCTGCTCTGGCTGTTTTCATCAGCCTCCTTTCTGGCAAGGCAGTCACTTGCTGACTCCCATGAGGGTGCTTCATGTGTTGCTGGTGAGCAAACAAAATCTAATTGAAAAATAATGCAGGAAAAAAAACATTCATTAATACCTTGGTTTTAATCTTTTCTGATTTGTCATTTCCCAACATGAGAAAATTAAGAAGTGCTGGGTGAAACCATGTGATCAGCCTAGACTGTGTAGAGAATTATAAGAAATGGTTACATATAATTAATTGTGATTAACCCTAGTAGAAAAAGAACTTGTAGATCACACTAATCTTGCTTAAGGCAGTTACTTCACAAGTACCACTCTAATTAATAAGCTTCAGTTAAAGAAGAATCAATAAATACTGCTATTCATAGAAAATGGATATTATAGGAGGAGAAAGATTAGATTTTAAAATAGGTTGGTTTCCTCCAAGCACAAATTAAGATTATTTTAGGGAAAAGAGAAATACCAGGTACTGACAAATTGAGGTATAATCCAATTAAAATTTTATTGGTTTCATTCTTTATGAAGATCTGACAAAAGCATTTTATCTCAAGCATTGATATTTACCAAAAGAAGGAATTCTGCCTCTAAAAATAGAGGAAGTCTACTTTTCAATGCAAACACTAATGTGTACTGCTAAAAGAACCTCTAATATGCCATATTAACAAAGCAACAAGCAAAAACAATGCTAGGAAACCCTGATGACTACATCTGGATATCAAGAAATTCATAGAGTATGAATGTATAAGACAAAATCTATGTGATTAGATTAATTTTCTTTATTGTCACTACCTAATATTAAAAATCCAAGATATTTCCAAATTGGAACAGGCCATAGTAGAGATTACTTTTTTTTGCAACAAACACAGCAATATTTTGCCAACAGAAGATACCTGAAACCTGTTCTGGGGTTCCCTGCAAAAAAGCTGTCCATAGGAGATATAGTTTATAAACCATAAAAATCTTTTTCTTTGTATCATTCTGCTGTGAGCTGCTAGTGTTGTGTGGCAACACTGTGACACACTGATGTCCAATTTCACTTGCAACCTTGTTGGAGAGGAAGGGATTGAAACCAAATGCTTTGTTGGTATAGGTGATCCACGAGCCATAAGAAGCTGTAATGTGGGAAGAGTCTTACAGCCAGAAAAGGAAAGCTCAGCTGTTTCAATATCCTGATTGCAATCACAGAGTGTGGTCATGGCAGGCAGTTTGAAAAGAAAAATAATTCAATTTGCTTTTTACAGATTTAGAGGTTTCAGGGCCTTTTTGAGCTGGATCTATGCACTGGTCTTGCAGTACAGTTAGTTCTGCTCACGGGTCACTTGAATCTCCAGGAATTTGTCTAATCTCTCTCTGAAACACTTTTGGCCCTTGCAACATCTGGTAGCAAGGAGTTCCTCAGCATCTGTGTTTTAGGCTCTATGAGGGTGTCTCTTTCCACCACCATTTTGGAGTTCTTTCCACTTTGTTCTGCATCAGAAAGGTGGCCAGGTACCTCTTCTCTAATCACCTTATGGCAGACAGGTCACTCAAGGACAACAGACTATTCCAGCATGCCAAAGCATTGAGGAAGCTTTTCACAGCATGCCCACAGCACTTTGGCTCTTTAGTACTCACCACCTTGCACTGTAATCTGCAGTTGTTTCACAGAATAACATCCAGGTCCATCTTTATTTTCCACATCTGTTAAATATCTGTGATCATCAATGACCCCAAATGGATTTGTCTCCCCTAACTTCACGGGTCTGAAATTAATTTGTCTATACTCTTTATCTGTGCTCTGCCTTTTGTCAGACAGATTCCTCAGTGGTATTCAGATCACTTATCTCAGGCCCCCAGTTTAGAATTAGATTAATTGCTGCCTGTGAATGCCTTTCCCTCTCAATTGATGAGGTGACTGGCTTAGACTAGATACACAGGTTTTGATAGTTAAACTCAAGTGATATTACTCATATGCTGAGTGCTTTTCAAAAGGCAATAACAACAGCAAAATCCAAACCAACCTTACCTTGCATTTCCCCATTGCTACAAATATTAGAAAATTATGTAAAACCTTGGCATGAGCCCACCTTCCCACATTTCCTTAGCTCTTGATTTTGCCATAATGAAATGAATGTATGAATCCATACAGGCTCCCTGCAGAATTTCCTAGTGCAAAAGAGGTAATGTTATTATTTGTATTTCAGGACCAATAGGACGGACAGACCCTTAGTGTCTAAGTAGATCCTGTGGAACTGCCCTTCTGCCATTTCCTTCAGCAGCTGCTGTCTGTAGCCCTAACCCCAGACAGTTTGCCCTGCCTGTACACACAGAGTTTGATTAAGCAATTAGAACCACATCTGGATTTCAAACCTCCTCAGAGGTGAGGTGACAGGTCCACAGACTTAGGTGAGACCCACTTCTGTTTCTAATGCCATCAGTAAAATAGAGCTGAAAGATGCTGTCTCCTACTGCCACTCAACAACATCAGTCAGTGCCTTTGGGTAGCTCTGCAACCACTCCCCTGCTACCTGCCAATACTTACCCTAGGAAATCAAAGCCCTTGCAATCAATGATTTTCAGGGCAGCATCTTGTATGTCATAGAGTATCAAGGTTGCTAAAAAAAACCCCAGCTTGCCTCCCTAGTGAAGTCCCAGAAAATCAGGGAAGACAAAAATGGCATCTTGCCAGGCTGTCTGTTTGTTCCCAAGCTTTTGCTGTTGGCAAGAACACATCCCTCTGCTGCAGTGATCCCTGCATAAAATTTAAGTAATCATCCTGATAGCTTGCTAGACTAAATTTTGCTGGATACTCATACAAGAATGTGAAAGCTATTTTTGTGCAACATTCTTACTCTGTCCTAACTCAACAGTGTTAGATAATATAGAAATGGGGGAAAGGTTGCTGCTGTGGGAGAGGCAGGGGGTCTTAATATTTCCCTTGCACCAGTACAATGCAGCTGCTTCTTTTGATGGGTTTAATGCAGCTCATTCTAATTTACATTGGTGTAAGTGAAATCAAATAAAACCCATTATGTCTCTGAACCCAGTAGACGATCAATGTAATGCAGACTTTTACAACCCCAATTTCTTTCTGTAATAGCAAAGAAACAATATGGGTTTACAGAAGGGCCAGGCTAAAGATAAACCTCCCCTGCCTTCTCTTTCTCGGGCTGTAATCATAAGGATCTAAATAGCCATTTGATTGTGAAGACTGAGGTCAAGAAGGACAACAAAAGATCAAGTGAGAGCCTGGGAGCTCAACCTGGAGATAATCTTGAAACTGAAAAATGCTCAGTGCACAGAAGATCATCTACCAATTATGCAAAGATATAGAAAATCTGAATGTTAATTAAGATTATTTTATTACTTTATTAATAATGAAGTCAAATTGAGTTATACTGAGTTAGAATGTGAAGATGATTTCTTTGTATTGTTAAATGACTTGTTTCAATTTTACTGCTTCAGAATTGCAGGAAAAATGTATTTCAAAAAGAATAGATAGATTTGTATTAATTATGCACTCTAGACTTTCTTCAGACTCTTTTGTTTCAGACTCTTCTCCCTGCCCTTCTTTTTCTATTTCTCCTTTCCTTGCACTGTCATCTTCCTTGTGAGCTGGCAAAACCCCCACTCTTTCTGGTGCCAAAACATCATCTGCAGCTCTGCAAGTTAAATCAGTCTGTCTGTAACTCCCTATTTCAGCACTTTTCTGATCTTTGAAAAAATTAGGATGGATTCTTGTCTGGAGAATCTGCAACAGAACTCAGGATACGTCCACTGGATTCAGTGAAGCTGTCAGATTACCCCAGATGAAAATTGCCATTCCCCTTTCTCTTTTCTTCTTTACATCCTTTGGTAATTTTTCACTCTGCTGCTCTATTTAATGCAAGAAGCATTGTAGGGACACAGTTTGTATAAAATATGTGATGTGAAATGAACTATATTCTAAACAAGCTTAGTCAAGAAGGAACACAAATACCCCTGAGTCAGTGGAAGTGGCTGTGGTAGAGACAGAGAGAAGTCAGCTCTCTGATAAAATAGCTGTTCACTTTTGTTTACAGGGATACAGTTTTCTGGGGCTGACAGTGACTTGTCTTACAGTATGAATTGGCACAAGATGAAGGCATCTTAAAAGCTGTGACTTTCACAGATGGCTTGGAGTGTCCTTTCTGACTGTGCAGCACAGGAGCATCCTAGATGAAGTGGTTTTCCCTAGCACTACAGCCTGGAAGACAAGTAAGGGAAGAAGGTACCTCAGAGAGGGAGGTAGCATTGTGCATGGTCCCCTCGGTCCACAATTTTACCTGTGCTAATGAAGAGAGAGAAAAGCTCCCCAGTGATGAGACCCCAGCACTCTGAGGAAAGAGATTTCCTGATCCCCAGGCTTGTATTTCTTCTGAAATGAAGTGCTGTCTACACTCACAGACGCCCGCTTCTACCTCTGCATTTCACTGCAGATGTTGAAATCACCATTCTCTTTTCACACTCAAAAATGCTCTAATCAATATCACTGGAAATGTCATTCAACCTTTCCCTTGGATGAAAGGTGATGCTGACATTCTACTTTTCCTGAGTTTCCCAAGAGAATATTTAATCTCTGTGACCTTGCAGATATTTAAGGAACCTTTCACAAGATAACACTGTATTGTGACAGACAGCAGGGACTTTCTCACAGACAGCATTTTGCCAACAGGGACCAGAGTAAACATCTGGATTCAGACAGGAAATAGTAATTTTAAAGGAACACATTGTTCATCAGTATCACTCAGTGATATAATATTATATCTTCCCATTGGACACAACATTATTTTATTTCTCAAGCAAAAAGACCATGACCTATGAATCTGACAGTGGGAAACTGAGGTGGTAAAAGCATCTAACATTTACATATTGCTGAGTGAAGACCAGACCCTGCCATCTATCATTATTAGGTTCCTCTTCATAGTTCTTGTCCTTCTGGAAGGACTGTGAGTGTACTCTATGGATATGCTGTCACATTCAGGGATCAACAGGGGTGACAGTCACTGAAGCTGTATCTAAAGATCTGGGGCACAAACCTCCAAGGAAAGCTGCTTTGCAAAGCAATAGGAAGAGATACAGGGGTTAAATAGTAGAGATCACTGGGACCCTCGTGAAGCTGCTTTGGTCGGTCAGGTGTGGGCACAGCAGAAAGCAAAATAAATTAAACTCCTCCAGCTGGAAAATAAATATGAAACAGCAAGTGAATTTTTGCACTTCATGACTGAGTGAGCAAAGCTTAATTCTCTAATTATTACCTCTATTCTACCCACTGAGATAAAGAGCAAGTTAGGAGAGATAATCAGGTTCTAAAACACTGTGCCCTCTTGAATTCAGCCCAAATGTAACAGTTAGCAATCATTCCAATACTGATGCACTCTCTTGAAATATCTATAATAACGCAATATTTGCTATTTTGCAATTTTATATGTCAGTATCAGGTGAAGAGATGCTTCATTCTTACTTATTTTTTAACCCTCTTTTCATTGCTTCAAATGTTTCAACTGCAGAACCATGCATCCATTGCACAAAAGTTTGGTTAAGTATTCTACATTGCATTATTCTAAATATTCATATTGTTTCAATTTAATATAAATTCTGCTAATACCACCCAGATGTCATCTTGCATTCACAGTCTTAGTTATGTCAATGGCAGATCCCATTAGGATTGATCATAAAATTCCCTGGTTTCACAAAAGCACTCTGTACTTGTAGCTACTCTACAACACAAAAGAAGGGGGGCAGGGAGGTCCTTTTTAGTTTTTTCAATATGAAAAGAATAAAATTAGCAATACAATAACTCTAAATGCTGCTTGCAGTCAGATTATGCGTTAATTATCCCATGACCCCTATGAGTGCCTGATAACTAAATAACATTCTAATAATTTGTTTCAGCGCTTCAAGATTAAATTTTATTCATTCAATACCTGCACTAGATAAAAGAAAAAAAAATAGAAGATATTTGATTTGGGTTCAAACAATTAAGAAGGATATCAAGGAAGCTGATCTATTCCTCCTTCTTATCTTGTGCCTTTCTTCATGAAGAAGAAAAGAGCAGCTAAGAAAGGAAAGTCTGACTGAATAGCATCTAAACTTAACACAAAGAGGAAGATTGTCAAGTTCACACAGGAGGCTGTCGGCCAGCAGTGAGGCACTGCAGCAGCTGGGTGGCAAGTCAGCTGGCACAGCTGCATTTTGGAGAGGTGACACAATTCTGAGCATGAACAAAATTGTTGCCACAGCAGACAGGTTTCCAAGAATGGCTGTTACCATGTGTTGTGTGCAAGGAAAGGGAACAAGGGAGGAAAGCATCTCACCTCAGCTGGCATAGGTGACTGGAAGAATGTTTATCACTCCCAGGAAATGGCCATATAAAGAGTTCCCAGCTGCCTCAGCAGAGCTGTGCCAATTTGTGGTGCTCAGAGCAGCTTCTTGGTTAGGTGGCTGTAGGAGGAATGAAGTCCAAAGTGGCTTTATGAGCACAGCACAAGAAGATCTGCAGATCAGCGCTGCACAATGCACATCCCGGTGTTCGACTCTACTCAGCTTCAGGCTGACCCTATAGGTTCAGCCCTAGCGTAAGAACAGGCAAGGTGTGTTTTGGGAGAACACTTTCTAGTTTAGTTTCACTTCAAAGGAACCCATTTTTATATGTCCACAAGTTCACTCTGTGATATTAATCAAAGTGTATGGAATAACACTGGGAAAAACAAGGTAAAAGGACTTATATGTTTCAGGAGAGACACCTTTTAAATTATTTTACATATTAATTAATCCAAAAAGCCAAATAAATGATCATGAGTTACTTAGTGCTGTGTTTGGTAGGAAGTATTTCCCATATGTTCTCCTCAGCACATATAAGTAAGAAAGCTTTTTTTAACTTCTTCTTCTTGTTGATACACACTGGTTTCCAGAGTCAGATAACTCTGAAGTCTCTACCAGTTCTTTTGTTCAGTATTTCTTTTCACAGATCTCTCAGGATTCCTCTGAACAGAGACTGAAACAGAGTTCCCCAAGCTTTCACCATTTGTTGCCCAGGGCCTCCGGCTTGGAGATACAGACTTTTTAGAGCAATCCACAGGGAGTCAGGAGTCAAGAGTCAACACAGGCAGTCAGGAGTAAAATAGAGCTAAAACCAACACAGTGCTGACCATCAGCTCACCCAGTCATAGTGAGGGCTGTGAAGGTTTCTCCTGTTGCCTAGGATTACAATCCACAAGCCTGGAGCTAAATGTTTCTACCCATTTGCAAAGAGAAAAAAGCAAGGGAGGTTCCACCTCACAAGATCTGATAATCCAATTAGAGTATCCTTGCAATGTCAAAGAGCCAAGTTCAAATCACTCTTCTGGATGATTTCATTTTTGCCTCTTCTGTGCTGGGGATTCCTCCTGTGGGAGCTATTCTTTGTACACACAACATTAAATATTTAGCAAGGACTGAGACCTCAGCTTCCGAGATCTCAGCTGAGTACACTTACCAGGGGGGTATATACTCAGTCACACCAATTATTATTTAATTTAGAATTAAGCTGAATCAAAGCTAGCTGAGCAGCTCCAGCAGGAGGGCTACCCATGAAGCATGGCTGATAGCCATTTCCCTGGCATGCGAGACACCAAAGCCTGCTTAGAAAATAGAAATTTGAGTCAGGACTTCCCCTTTCCCAGAAAGAATTATGTCGTTTTGGGAGTCAAGGACTGCAAGCCACAAGTCACAGGTGATTTTGTATCCCTAATGCCTCAGAAAATATTGTTAAAAAGCATGTGGGAATGGCTATTCTGAGAAAACAACTGTGGGTCTCCCTGGACCGAGGATGTGCTCCAGGTGAGGCGATGGAGTGTCTGTGCCCAAGCACACTCTCCCCTTCCACAGTTTGGGTGAATCGAGCCCTGCTGTGCAACCCAGAATAGTCTGCTGCTCAGCAAATAAACAGAGCAAACAAATTGGACAGAAATCAAATTCTTGCCTCAGTAATGATAAAATTCCCCAAGGTTTCTGGTGCTGTCAGTCATTCCAAGATTACAGGTTTTCAGGACAGAGCAGGTGGACGAATATGACATCAGTGTAAAACTGTCAGTACCTGCTCCCTGCTGTATTGTTGCAGTGACAGATATGCATTTCTGCCATAAGAAGAGTTGCAGAAACAGACAGGTCATGCTGGCAGGACAATATGTATATTTTGTGGGAGAAGATAACAGTGCCAAAAACATGGTCCTGCTATTTCTTTACATTTGAGTGATTACACAGATAATCTCATGTCTTTTTGAATCACAGTTTACAGGTCCTCACATCATTTGGTGATAGCAAGCACTGTATAGTTCTAGCATCCTGGTGAGCATTTTCTCCCTGGCATATGTTGAAATTCAAATTCAGTCCCTGCCCTGTGCAAAAAAATAAAAATAAAAATATTATGAACCAGAGCTGTTTATTTGCCACTATCAGCTGACATTGGAGGCAAGTTAGGAATTTTCTGTGTATGGAATATAACTCACGTGTCAGCTCTGCAGTGAAGACAAAACCATTCTGAAAAAGTACAAGTTCTCCAATGACTTTCTGTTTAATCGATATTTAGTTACTTTAATTTTTTTATGTATTTCCATTTCTCTTCTAACTTTCAAGAGAAAATTATGAGATCACAGAAGGCTGCTACTTCAGAAATCACAAAATCTCAGAAGCTGAAAGAAAGAGATTTGCTGTGTGATGTTCTCAGTTTCAGTTTCAGACCCAGAAGTCTGAAACAGCGTGGGATGTATTTGGACTTCTCAGTGCTGCTCATTAAAACTTAATATAAACTTTATCCCATTTTGAGATTCTTCTGTGTTAGGGCTGACTGAGATATTAGGCAGCTATAAGATCTGCCATATAAAATTTTGAGTAATATAAACTACTAGCATATAAAAACTTGCATTAATGTAACCAAGGTTACAAACAATAATGCTTAAAAATCTGGAAATAGCAAATTTATAGCAAACGCAAACCTTAATTGTCTTCAATTTTCTCATTTATATGGATTACAGCACAGGATTTTTCTGCTGGTTATTTTATTCCATCTTTATTCCCAATGATTTTTATAAATTAAGAGCATTACAGCAAATTATCTGTAATCATAAGGCTACCCATTTTTCCCTCAAACTAAATAGTATAATCCCATAAATACAGCTGGGCGTGCAGTTGTGCACTCAATTTCTCTTGTACAGAAAACTCTAATTAAAAAATCCTAATCCAAGATAGAATGAAAACCAAAGTGATAAGAGAAATTAAATTCTGAAAGAAAATCAAATTACATGAGTCTTCTAGCATTAAAATTAAAGCTTTTTACATGGAATTTTACTTCCTCCAGGATGTTGCAGTTGCTAGAAGTTTATGGAAAATGCATTCCAATACACTTAAAGAAGAATCTGTTGAGGTCCATTTGACACAAAGATACCTGCTCTGTCTGATGAAGTTTCTGAGCAGAAAGCTGTGAGAAGCTACTAAAATGTTCTGTGAAAGCACACCAAAGTGTTTCCTGTAAGTAAACTGTCACTAAAGGGCACGGAATGATTCACACAAACACGTCTCAATGGTATGACAGGAAAAAAGTAACTTTATTTTCTGACTGCAGTATTTATAGATTCTCAACTATAACCAAGGATTGGATAAATAAGTTACCACCTTCCCAAGCACACTGGTCATGTGAAAAGTCCATCAAAAGACGTTTCTTAGGAGGAATGTGATAAACAACTTATATTTACAGTTACTTTCTTGGGAAAGTAACTAAAACTATGAAAACAAGATCAGAAGGCTTAGTTTTCAGGGCAACAGTAAAGTTACATTTCCCCCAGATATGTGATGTCACTATTGTCAGAGACAAGACACAAAGCTGTGGTATCCCTGGGTGGCATTGGTGTGCTGCTCTCACGTAACCAGGAATGCTGGTCTACCGTAACTTTCTGATACATGACATTTCATTAAATTAAAGCAATTAGGGACAAAAAGCAATCAAAACATCAGACTTGTTCTCTGCTGAGAAGACTGGAACACTCCCTTCTCAATTAGCTTTCCACAGCAGAATGGCAAAACACTTTCCAAAGTTAAAGTGTTACACCAGGAAGCATCTTATATCCAATGCTCTCGATCAATCGGCTGTGGTTCATAAACCCAGCAATTAGCAATACCAAAACTCATGGAGTGAGACAAAAATTAACAATATTTTTGTTTGTATAGGACTGGATTTCCTTTGATCAATGTTTTTAAATTACTGGAAATGATATAAAAAGGACAGCAAGCTATAAAACTTCACTAATAAATTTTATATGCTAAGGCCAAAATTAAAGCTAATCCTATGTATTTTAAAACAAGAATACCCATGTTTAAAATTGTTCTCCCATATTCTCTCAAAGACAAGGGCTGGTTTTGCTAAGGGGCTGTAGTTGTCTTTCATTTGCACATCCATACTGAAAGATGAAGCTACAGACTATGGATGCATGGCGATGTACATGCACAAAATTGTGCAGATTTTGCAGTAGTTGTTTCAACTACAACTACTGTGTATTAGGACCAAAAAATCCTTAATTAAATTAAATTAAAAAATTTTTAACATGTTAAAAAAAATATTGAAATAAGACTTAACCTAAACTTCTTAGACTCTCAAAATTAGGATGAACTACGCATTCTAAATGGAGAAGCAGTTTGGACTGTTTTAATTTAATTCTTATTACTTTTAGTCTTGTGGGCTCTGTGGAAGATACGAATGTTTAGGGACCTCTAGTACTCTGCTTTGGTCATTTTTGATGTGTGTTTACAATTCTCCAAGTGGAAATAAAATGGTAGACAACAGACAGCGCCATTGTCACATCACTGGATAAGGTACTTTCCATCTCCAGAATTCAGGGGCATTACAAATTGGTAACAGGCCAGTTTTCCATAGGCAAGGATTTAAGAACTTGCAAAATATGTACGATTCTCTTATTGAAGAGTAATAGCATTACAGCCAGTGGAGAATCAGAATGTTCTGTTAGAGCCATTGGGAAAATGATTTCAGCTATAAATGTTGAAAGAAAAGAACATGAACTAATGAATGTAAAACTCTCTGTGCAACTATACAGCTGTGCCTCCTAGTGCCATTGCCCTAGTAAATGCCATCTTCAAGAGAAATTTATACTCAGTTGCCCGTTTTTCTCCAGCAGATGATGATGATGAAAAAATTAAAATGTATCAAGTTGCAGTCAAAACATTACTCAGATGCCCCCTTAAAGGGTTCCTACTGCACAATAAAAGAACAAAAGCAAGAAGCAAAATGAAGTGTTTTTTCACTTCAGCCCTAGCTGCTAGATTGATTCTGGGCTTGTTCTAACCACTGCTTCAGATGAAATGCATTTTTAAAAGCCTTTGAAAGAGGAACAAGTGTACAGGCTTCCTTTGACTTAGAGACCAGTGTCATTTCTCAGGGCTGGTATTGGGGCTGCCACTGTTTAGCATATTTGATGGTGACATGGACAGTGGGACTGAGTGAACCCTCAGCAAGTTTACCAATTATGGTTGTGAAGACAGTGCTTTTTCAGGCTTAAAACAAAAGTGATACTCTAAAGAGGGGGGAAAAACCTTCATTAATGCAGCCAAACCTTACACATTAAGAAGAAAATAAATAAGCAGGTGACATTTTACACTTTTCTGGGTGAATCCCCATGTGTAAAGCACCCACAAATAAAATTTTCACGTACATTTTTAACTTCAGTTTTTTAAGTGCTGAAATTTACCGAAGCAAAAATAAAGCAATGAACTAAAGAAGGAAGCAGACTGAAGTTGTTAACAGCTAACAGCATGGGTGTTGCCTAAGGCCAGAAATAGCTGATGGATGATACAACAACAGTCAGCAGACAAATCCTCATTACAATTGTAAATTTTGTGTCCCAAACAATTTACTCTCTTCACTATCATCCCTACACTCACTTTTTGCAGCAGCTGCACTATCACTTTCCAGTGCTGGCATGGCTCTCTTATTCTGTATTCCTGGCACAGAGCATAAGCTCTGAGATTGCCACTGTCAAAGTAAAATGATGAGTTTGGAGGAACATTGTGGCAGAGGGACCAGAGGTAATGTCCAGGTGTGTTCTGGCCAACCTACAGCATGCTGACAAGGAAGGCTGCCCAGTGCAGGATTTTCTGGGGAAAATAAATAGGGGCAGGGAGCACCTGCCCATGAGCAGATGCAACACACATTCCATATCACATGGAAAAAAGAGGATGCACAGGCACAGAGTATCTGGCTGAACTGTACTCTCTCGTCCTTAGTTCACAGAAAAAAAGTCTCAAAAGAATACAAGAGTACTTGAGCAGAAAACTGATGGAAATACTAGGCGCTCAGAAAAAGTCACAAATAAGTTTGACCCAAAAACCATCCTCTTGGCTGTCAATGCATATAAATATGTGCTCACGTGCTCTTCTCCACACAGCACATTTTTACATTTAGCCACATAATTACAGACTATATCATAAAGTACATACAAAAGGATAGAAGCAAAGATGCCTGAGAAACCTTTACTTCTTCTCTAAGAATCCAGTGGGTTTATTTGCAACTTAAAAAATGGCTTTTATGTGTAGGATTTGTGTTGCTCACATTACAAATAGGTGAAACAGAATGCTACATTAACAGCCGACCTCCAGCCTGCTGTAAACTCACTGGAGCCACTAGACTAACACAAGTTGCAAACGTGGTCTGCATATAAACAAAGAATGTTTTTTTCTTGACTTATGTATATTCTGGCCAGGCACTGAGACAGAAATAGCTCTACAGAAGAAACTTAACTCCCCTTCCTTTAAAAGTGAAGTGGTGAGGGTAACTATCTAGCTTCTTGATTAATGAAAACAGTCTTCAGTGTGAAACCTATGACTAACATGTTCAATAGGTCTCTATTGATAAATTACCATATATCTCCAAGCATGCTATAATTAGGTAATGGGCCAGAGTTGTAAATCTAATTCAATTTTTATTGATACACCTCAGCTTTGTATCTTTTCCTGTGGGACCAAACCAATGGGTTGGTTTTATTCCTTTCTAATTTTAGAGAAATACATCCACTGCACTCAGAAATTTTCTGTCTACAAGCTATTGATGAGTGCATTAAACAGGGACCTCATTACTCTTCTACCATTTTTTTGTTTCTTCTTCACCTCCTTCTGTTTGTTCCTGTCTTCTAAGCTTACATGAAACAGTAATAAAACACAAAGGTGCTTTTCACTGTTTAGATGTTGCTGTCTGAACTTCTATTTCCCATTTTAGTTGAGCTTGGATTCAGCTCACCTATGAATTCATTGATATGTTGAATCTGTCTGACACACAGAGAACTGCCTCTGAAAGAATAGGCCATCTCACCTTATTAAGGTCCTAAACAAAAAGGTATCAACCTCACTGCTCCAGCTGGGAGGATTGAGTCTCCTTTTTGTTTTGGGCTATTAGCCTTTTATTTATAAGAAGTGCTACCATTTGTTCATGTGCTCAGCAAGGTAACTCAAAAAGAACTAAAATTCACTGGTGGCGTCTAGTTATGTCATCTTGCATGCTATTTTGCACAGTTCAGGAGGAGCAAAAAGTACAATACAATACAAAACAATACAATTTATCAAAATTTGCACATTTGAATAGAAAAGTTACTGATCCAGATACCCCTCAATTTATTTTCAGGTGGAAGAAGTAGTGGCCTGAATAATAACTAAAATGTGAAATTCAAAGCTGAAGCAAACTTTTGTATAATCCTTGTTTTACATATTGCCCCAACTCATAAACAAAGTGTATTTCTCACTCGGGTTCCCTCTCCCAGTGGTTCAACTAACAAACATTTTCCTCATTACTATCCATGGTTCTTTTGCCCTTTTCTGTGCTTGTCTCTGCCCACAGCCTAATTATCTCCCCAGGTTGCTCTGTGGTTAATTAGGGTCAGACACTTTGGCAATGTAAAGTGATTTATTCTGTGGACTTGAAAGAAGCCAAGGCAATGTCACAACCTACCAGCTGAGAACCAAGAACTCTGTCTCTTTTTCTCAAGCACAGGACTCCCATAGAATACCAAGATTCTTGTGCCTTAAGTTTCTAGAGAAACATCAAAAAGGTAGTTTGACTGAATTAGCCTCTCAAATGTTACTAGATATTTCCTTACAGAGGCAGATTCCAAAATTTAATTTCTGAATGTCTAAATTCCCTCTGAGAATTGGATGGAAATAATTTTAATCTCTTGCATGAGTGCAAAGAGGTCATTTTAGCAAAGTTTCTAATACCAAATATTTAATATTCTATCTTATAACAGCGAGTAAGCTGGGGCCTACTCAATAAAACTGGATTTCTTCAGAAATCTATAGATATTCTGATACTATTTCACTTCAAATAATGATTTATTTATTTCTCTGAGTTGCTTGTTGCTTTTCCATTATTCTATGCTACTATTCTTTGGAGTGTTTCAAATGTTTCCACCAATCAGCTAAGTTTAATGGTTGATTCACAGATAAGTCAGACTTTTCAAAAGCTGAGGCTATTTGCCATCAAATTGTCAGAGACACCAAAACTGTGCTCCCTTCTGTTGCTATGTCTAACTGCTTGTGCACAGAAATGTACTCTCCTTAAGTGATGAGATGTTGGAAGGTGCCAAAGAAAAGGATTATAGGAATTAATAAAAAGCTGCTGACAAGATGGCCATTGGCAGAAAAAAATCATCCTTTCACATGAAAGACATAGAGAGCTGGGATTTTACTTGCCAGACAGAAAGACATATTAAAGATAAGAAATAATTTTTATATGCCATTTTGTGATCCAGATTTTATTATTTCAATACTTGTACACTGATAAACAATAGCAATATGAGAGGACTGGGCATTTTCAATATTACTGCAGGGCTTATGTGATGACTTTCTTAGTTTTCAGGAATGTATGTTATACTTTCATTGTGAGGTAAATTTCCTCCTTTGCCTAATTTATGGAAAGATAAAAACATCACTGGTTAGAACTAGCAAGCTTTTTCAGAGGACAACACTATAAATCCACAAAACTGCATACTTTTCAACTGACAATACTAGATCATTTGGGAAAAAAAATGGCTGTTTCCATCTGGTCAGCATCTGTTAAACTCCATGTCACTACAGGGTGCATAAGATTATTTTTGCTCTAGTTTTTGCTAAGTTTGACCCAGTTTAGCTTCAAAAAACAAGCAGATGCACATATTAGAAAGATGCAAGTGAAAGAGAAAATCTTCTTTACACCTAACTTCAGAAATACCTGAACATCTCTTGTATGAAACACAGATTAATTACTTGGCCCTTCTGTGCGCTGATCCCAATCTACTTCAGTTCTCAGGGATGCTGTCCTTTGATAAAATCCACAATGGAAAAGAAGACATTCTGTAGCCTTTACTTACTTTTAGCTGATTTCATTGGCTAATGACTACACAAAATACTTTAAAATTCCTTTAGTCAAGGACAGCTTTCTCAACTTGTGAGACAAACAAGAGGTGACATGGGAAAACTGGCATGCCCACAATCCCACGCCAGGTGTGGAACAGTCCACACTTCTCAGCTCAGTTCTCTGTCCCCTCACCCAGGATTTCTGTTCATGGTGGGATACAGCCAAGTGGCCAGTCTAGAAGCCACTGTTACTGATCTTATAACTGTCACTACAGCCACAAATTAATCATAGCAGCCACCAAATCCAGTCCTACTTGTTAGCATAATCTAATTTCCATCATTGTTAAATATCCAGCTTAAGTTTTGTCACTTCAAGTATTGTAAAATTTACTCTTTAATGAAATACAGGTGACAGAAATATATCTGAAATATATCTGCTGTATTAGCAAAGGCATCAGTCCGTTCTTATCATGGCAAAGAACTAAATCCTTTGTTCATACGAAATGTATTTTCATCCAAAATGCCTCATTATCCTGTTTATTGGGTCACTTTCACCTATTTCATACCATTGTTACTCTGCTTTCTCTGGGGAATCACTACTGATTTGAAACAGAATTAGATAAAGATGAGACCATAACATACCTCAGAATGACTTGACATTTCCTTTATTTTGTGAAAGGTTGATTTAACATTCGATCAAGCATTTCTTAAAATCTTTTCATAAAATTGAAGTTTTACCGAAATATCATGTTTAGAGATAATCACATGCCTTAGAAATCACAGATTATATATATCATGTAAGATATTAAACCTGTCAAGATGTTGTTTTTAATACGTCTTTTAGTTAAAACCATGTCTTGACATGAATTATTCCTAGCATAGTTTCTCACACACTGGTTCAGCAAGCAATCACCCACTACATCCATCATTTCTGTTGCTGTCTCACCATATGTCTCAGAGGGATGTCAGGGGGAATTTTCCTGTTAATCATTTTTTTTTTCATTTGGTATGCAAATCACTTAAAATTGAATGATGTGGCAATTTCAAGAAGTATTGTCTTAAGAAACACTGGAGTTTCAGCACTGAGCTAAGTTTGATAGTACAGTGGATGATTTGTTTTCTTTTTTGCTTGCATCTTAACAAAATTTTACAGCTAGAAAAAATTCTCAGTATAATCTCTGGCCTATTTCCTCCTCAGAGATATACTTGCAAAAATTGGCTTTATATTATCTTAGTGAAAGGCTTCTGCTTGTAATATTTCAAACCTTCATCTGTCCTTGGCTGCCATAACATTCATCCATCTGACAAAATGGGGGGGAAAGAAAATGCCAGCCTCTGAGTGGATGCTCCTTTAAGTGAATTTGTTATCCAGGCGTGGAGGATGCTGCCACAGCCACGTGCATCCCTAAACTCCTGCGGGCACGGGGCAGTGCAGGGCACGGAGACTCGGGCGACATTCCATCCACAGGGCTCCTGCTCCCAGCAGCTGGGAACCAAAACATACAACAGAGGCACTCTGTAGGTTGCTCCTGGCATCTCTGAAGATGCATATAATGAGATAAACAATGGTTTGTTAAGTTTCAGATTCATTTCCTAAGCTCACAAAAAGCTCTGTGTACAGCTGCTTGATATTGGGAATTGTCCGGCTGTAAATGCACGTCAGTAAGGCACAGAAAGCTGAAATCTAGGAAATTAATCAGAGTTTGAATAAAACCTTTGCACAAAATCAGCAAGGTACTGAGACCTGAATTTCTCAGCTGTATAAGCAGTCAGGCCTCTTTTGGAATAAGACAGAGATGGGAAGGAACATTATTAATTTCTATCTGTTTTTTCTGAAAAGGTTGTGCTGTGCATAGACTACCAGGGAGTCTCTCAGGCTGCCTGCATTTTCATTCTCTGCAGGTAATAGCAGGGATGCACAGAAGTTATTGCCACCAAAAATGGGTTTTGATTTCATACTTTGCAATTAAGACATATTTTAAAAGCAGCTCTTTGTTTTGTGGGATCAAAGGTCAGCTTGGAGCTTAGCTTATGAGACACATACAGCAGCTTACTGAGCATGTTTTCATCTTTCCATTCAGCAGGAAAAGCTTCACGCTTCTGACAAGGGTTCCTCCTATGCAAAACACTTATGCACAATCTAATTAAATAAAAAGTGGAAAGAGAGATCACAGGGTCAGAATTTTTTATATACTTTCCAGTGATTTTTTCACATAGTCATGCAAAGAGCCTGGTGGAGGGGTGGTATGTAGATTTCCTTCTGCCAGGTGGCTGTACAAAGTGCTAGAAAATGCAGCCATATATTTCTCTTAGTGCCTGATTAATCTTTTTACTTGTGAAGGTTTTTCTGCACAGTGAAACAGCTTCAGTCAGAGAAACAACAGATACTTTCTGCCCCCTCAAACCCCACTCCAGCTCCTGTAACAGCATCATAGCTGTTGGGCCTTTTCTATGGGGAAAAGGTGAGAAATTTGGGATTGAACCTTTCCAGGCAGGAAGGTGAGTGAATTAGTTAATTAATATAAATAAATAAATAAATAAATATAATATCAGGCTGTGAGACCCAAGAAAATTATTTAAAAATTACAGTTCCAAGTATATACACTTTTGCTGTTTTTTTTGCTGATTTTAGGCACTTACATCTTTTTTTTACAGGAGATCCTTACACTGTGTACTGAAAAAAAGTCCCATTCATTCCTGAACAGAAGAGCTACAAATGCTGCATTCCCCACTATTCACAGAGACATGGCTGTTTCTCAAGCTGCCAGGATACTATCAGTGACCAAATTTCTCAGCTGAGAATATTTCTGTTATTCAGAAACAGGAAGTCTTGTGATTGAGTGCCTGTGAGAGCCATTTTGTCCAGCATGAAGTAGCTCTTTGGAGCTGACTGTGCCACTACATCCAGCAATTATTGAGGTATTTCCCTTGCACACTGGTATTTTGAAGCTACATCTGAATGCTCCTGAGTCACGGTATGGAGCTCCAAACCTCTGCATCTTCATTAAAACATTAGCATCTCTTTCACACAAAAAATGTTTGGTTCTTGAACAGCCACTCTCCACAGGCACTTGGCTGGGCTCTCCCTCCCACTGTGGTCACTGAGTCACAAACAGTCCTGTCAGGGAATTGTAGCCCAAAAACTGTTGACCCAAACCCCTGTGGGCCATGCTAGTATTTTGGTCTCTAAGTGTTTGCCTCTCAGGTGTAAGACAGGGAGGTACAGAGCAGCCTGAGGCAGTGGTGTTTTCTCCCATGGCACCCCATGCTAGACGCAGGAGAAGGTTGCACCACAGAGCCAGAGAATCACAGATTTGTTTAGGTTGGAAAAGGCCTTTATCATCAGGTCCAAACATTAACCTGTTACTGCCATGTTCACCACTAAACCACAGTATCATAGAATCACAGAATTGCTGAGGTTGGAAAAGACCTCTGAGATCATCAAGCCCAACCATCAAGCCACCACTGCCAAGTCCATCACTTACTCACGTCCCCAAACACCACATACATACGCTTTTTGAACACTTTTGGGGATGGTGATTCCATCACTACCCCGGGCAGCCCATTTCAGTGCTTTACCACCCTTTAAGTGAAGAAATGTATTCTAATATCCAACCTAACCTGGCACAACTCGAGGCCATTTCCTCTTGTCCAATTGTTGTTACATGGGAGAAAAGACCAACCTCCACCTATCTATAATAGGTACTCTTTCAGGTAGAGTGGAGAGCAGTAAGATCCCTCCCAAGTCTCCATTTATCCAGGCTAAACAACCCCCATCTTTGTCCTAGATCAGCTGGAAAATTGCTTTCTTCCATAAAAAAAATACGGTTCTTTTTATTTTACTGTTAGAATAGGGCCTGCAGATGTGACCCAAACCTTGATTCACCTCTTTCAAAAGGAACAAAGAACCAGATGTGCATGGAAAAGGCAGAATAGTTTTTGGCCAGGAATCTAGCTGAGGAAGACCTACAGAGGGCTCCATTTCACACTGCTCCCAAGGGGAAAGGACATTTCTTATTTAGCTGAAAAATAATGACCACTCTCTGAAAACCATATATTTTATTTTCTCTGGGTAACTCACAGACATTTTACAATGGCAATAAAGCTTTAATTTAAAGCATCAATGATGCAATCTTTCAAGAGGTAATGGTTGGTTTAGTCTCTGGCAGCTCTTTGGTCCAAATATCTTGGTCTTCACTTTTCATGGGCCATTAATGAAGAGATGAACTGCAGAAGAGAAACTTGATCCATTAAATCCATGCCATTAGTTCTTTTGTCCTCTTTGCCAATTGTATCCAGATCCAGGTAGTGACTGGAATTTTCCACAAACATCTATTGCATGTTCCATTTTTCTTTACTCTTTGGATAGTTTTTATTTTGGTCTAAGTATAACTTTTGTCTACAACATCTCCTGCATGGAAAGAAAACTTGCTATGAATACTGATATTTTATTGAATCATTTTATTCCTCAAAAAAACTATGTCTCTGCATAACTCTTGATCTGGAATGTATTGTTTTGTTGCCTAAAGAAACATTAATCATAAATTCAAGAAAGACAGGGGAACAGAAATAACAAAGATAAAACTGAAACAAGAAATGAATAAAACATTGGAAAGATGTAAATAAATTCACCAAATATGCCTGTTAAATCCAAAGAATATGAATGATTTTATACGCATAATGGCTTACATGCTAAAGTAAAATGTTTCTGATCGTGACTGTTGTAGTCTGTTTTGATAGGTCAAGATATTCTACTGTCTGACACATCTGAAACAATGAAGTAATTTTCCTTTCAAAGTAAAAAGAAGTATCAGATATCTAAATAGAACAAGAAATAAAGTTTTTCTAGCAAAAAACTCTACTGAAAATTTTGAGTAATTTTTCTCAAATAAAGATAATGAAACCAGATTTTCTTTCATTCTAAAAAATGCTATGAACATATTTAGCATGAATAGATATAATTTTTCAATCTCTTTGCTAGGAAAGTTTTTTTCTTTGAAATATGAATTCAGAAAATTCTCAACCATTTAAGTTTCTGAAATCCTAAAAGGCAATAACTTTTACTTGGTGCCAATGATTCTGTGATAGGTATTGTGCCATGTATAATATTGTGTGTGTTTCTGATGCATACTTATCACCTTAGAACTTGAAAGTTAATTAAAATATTATGGAAAGATAAAAACTGACTTCCAAATACAATGGAAAACACAAAAAGAGACAGACATGGTCAAATCAAACATTCAAAAGCATCTGCTGTAAGGTTAGGAAGGAAGAACAGGGCTCATTTTGTCTTCTGGTGCCTCTTCTGTATTTACACATGGGTGAGAGTTTTGGCATCAGGTCTTTAAGTCTGTCAGGTTTGTCACTTAAATCTAAGGGATCTAGCACTGTTACCCAGCATGGAGGAGTTCAGAAAATGTCCACCACAAAAAATATGCTTCCAAAGTTAAGAAAAAGAAAGAGAAGGGAATTACAAAAGCAGTGAAAATGCTACACAAAGGATTTACCCATTCATTACCTGTGTCACCTGTAGAGGATTTGGATGAATTTTAGATATAGGGAGTCAACTCTTCTGACAGTGTATACAGTAAGGGCTGCACAAAAAGGCACAATCTCCATTCAAATACAAGGAACTTATTTTCTTACATTACACAGCAGCACCAGAGGCACAGAATGTCTCAGTTTGCTGCACAGCCTGCCTGCTTCCATGCTTCATCCAGCACTGCAGGAAACTGAGTGCACAGTCTTCTTCAGCATATGGATGAGCTGCTTCTTAGGGGCTGTTAACATATCCACGGTTAAGTCAGGATGCCAACCAAAACAACAATACATAGTTTTTGAAATTAAAAGGAAAAAAAAATCCAGCTTAAATAAATCTTAAATTATGCATTTTTCCTGCCATTAAGTGCTAAATTTCATGTAAACAGCTTCTAGTGTTCATCGCTCTCTCTTTTCTTTCTTCTGTACAAAGACATCCTTTGCAATGTAGTACTGACCTGTAAAAAACACGAAAAGAATGTATTTAACAGAAAGGAGAGAAGCACTAAATGAATGAATAATTATTTTGTTTGCCTCTCAGAATATGCCCATACACAAATAAACACCCACACAGCTTTCCATGCTGTTTTACTAAAACAAATCTTCAGACCCCCAGCAACAAACAGCCAGTCACTTATTAGTAGGAATCCAAATAGATATTACAGAGCCTGACTCCTTGTGCTTTTGAGATGTAAATATCAAAATTGCTTTTTGAAGAAGTAAAATGGAAAAGCAGTTAAAGTTCAGGATTCAATTTTTTCCTCTTCTTTTGATAAATGCATTTACATTTTAATTTTCAGTGTTTTCAATTTTCATCAGTGAAAAGCTGTATCCCTGGATGAAAAGCACAATAATAAAATGTTCTCCACTCCATAATTTTCTTGTAATTCACAGAAATGATCTGAGGGCATATAGCTCACGACAATATATATTATAGCATTCAGTGCAGAGAACTCAATTGTTACGGCTGCAATTTCAAACATATGTATATTAATGAACTGGCTGTGGCTTCATTTTAAATTCCTAAAGACTTTTTTGCTGACATAGAATCATCACGGCTGTAATCTTAGAAATCTGCAAAGATTGTCAGAACAGTGCATGTTATTTCATTTATTCAATCAATACTAGTGTCAATGCCAATTATGCTGCAGAAATCCATATAATAGTCCTATTTTTTTAAGTCCATATGGCACCATAGATCATGAGAGGAACAGAACAATGTGACATGCCACATCTTACATAATTTTGGCAGAGCAGCTTGCCTTTATTTATAAGAACATGCTACAAATCTTGTTCTGCTTTTATTGCAATCAGTTCCCTTTCTACCTCAAAGTGATAAAGTGGATTTTGCTAATCTAAAACAAATCAAAAGTCCAAACAAATACTGGAAACATTATTGTTCTTTATCTATAGCTTGGGACAGTTTTTAGTTACACATCTTAACTACTCTGGCTACTAGAAACTGCAGAAAAAACTTGTAACTTGCTGAACATACAACAGCACCTACAGTTAACAACTGCTCACTGTGGTACCCATTATAAAATGCACGATTGGTGTGCAGAGCTATAAAAAACATACAGACCCTATTCTCAAAAAAACCCTGGTACATCAATAATAACATCAGTTGAGAAACCAGAGGATAACGTGAAATACATAGGAGGTCAGCAAAAGCCTGGAAGATAAAGCTCAGAAGAGAGGCTGAAAAGCAGCACAGAACGAAGACTGCATTCAGCACAGTGCCAGAGAATAGAGACAGGCTGAAAGCAATCACTGGGGAGCCTGCGATTCCATCTCTGCACGGAGAGCATGCTGCCACAGGGAAGTGTCCCTCTGCCCATGCTAAGGGAGCCCAGGGAGCCGTCTGGATGCTTGTTCTTTGGGCAAACTGCACTCTTCTTTACTGCAGATGCTGCAGGCTTTCTTCTGCTTGCAGCAGACACCTTGCCCTGCTCACATTCAATTCTTTTTCCTTTATAAAGCTTTATTTCTCTCTGCCTAGGTTTGTAGAAGCTCCCACGAGCTCTCTTTGCACCTACTTTATGTTTTCTGATCAAGTTTAATTTCTCAGGTTTGGTCAGAATTCTCTCCACATGGCTTTCAGGTTTGTTTTCCTCCTTCAGTGGAGACTAAGATGGACCTATAGCCCTCCCTTCTTCAGCTCTGGTGCTGCTGAAGGCACTTCCCGTAGGCATCCTCCGCAGCTCCACATGATCCCAGCCAGGGAGCAGAGTCTCTTTTAGAGCAGGAGGTAAACAAGCCTGGTCTTAGCAAGACTGGGAGCTAACTGCTTTCTGGAAACACTTCTAAGGATAAGCATCAGGAAGATCTATTTAAGCTAAAAGTTAGAATTTGCATTAATGCCATGGTTGTAAGGGAGGCACAAACCACATCACACTGGAAACAAACACACACACAATAAAAAGCTGGTTTAGGAGTCTAATTTCTTTTAAGGGAAATGCCAATAAATATGAGAATAATATTATGTAACATAATGCTTGCTTGCTCAAATCTGGAGTATCTCCTGACACAACTGATATAATTTCAAACATGAAAAATACATAAGCAGCAAAGTACTTTAAAACTAGGAGAGGGCATATTCACTTCCACCATAATTTTTCCTCATTATATTGGCACGATGATATGCATTATTCTAAATATATGTGAATTTATAGTGATGTAGTCAATATTTTTTTCTTATGAAAGGGTCTAATGAACCAGTTGAAATCTGAGTATTTTAGTGCAATTGGATACACTGCACTTGTTCACTCACAAGATCATGTCCTTCACATTTTTAGAAACTTAGTCAAGACTGTTGTGTTCACTCATCCTAAATTTATTTGACCTTAATCCATGCTTGATGATGCAGTGAGAAAGCCAAAAGGGACATAGCAGACATAACAAGAGATGTGCCTCACGGCAGGGAGCAGTTTATTCCAATGATTATTTATAAACCCTTTTAGTTCCCCAAGACGTGCTTTAGCAGTTGATTATAGTTTTCTTCAGCATTTTAGAAGCTGTTCTTAATAATGCAGCAGATTTTTCTAGCTGGTAGAATTGTGCTTCTGATTACTTTTACATCTGTTGTGATACTACAAGGAGATACTTGCCCCTAGCCACAGCCTGTATAGCCAAAGAAAGGGAACTTTGCTGCTGAACACCTACCCCTACAACAAGAAAGCAGTAGAGCGCCTTTCTAAGTTAAAACTCCCTTTGATTTCTCCAGATATTTTTTTTCCCAAGTTAAGGCTGCAGGGCTTGGCTGTGAGTTTGCAAGTGCCAAAGAGCTGAACTGAGTTTTACTACTCCATTACTCATGTGTCTCTACTTTTCCCCAAACTCTTTATATAGCTGCCACAGTTCCTCTGCACCTTGCAAGAGATGGATGAGCCAAGAAACACCTTTTTAGCAATATCTGTAGCACTTGCCAAGTGCCAAGTCATCTATTTTACCTAGGATATAAGCAGTAGCTCTGTGTGCTAGACTGCAGGCCAACTGTCCTGTAAATAAATCCTGGTCTCTCCAAGTTGACCCTCTGCACACATTTAAACACTTCATCCTTCAGAACTTGAGGCTGCTCTGGAATGCACAGCAGCTACTGAAGGAGTCTGCAGCCACAGAGAGCCCTGCAATAAGCTACTGGGGTATTCAGCAGAGACAGCTTCTCAAAAGAGTTCCTTACCAAAGCCAAGGTTAGAATCTGGCCACTTCAGCCTGTGACCTGCTGATCTCTCCTCCTGCCCAGGTTTGACTCTGGGATTACAAAATTTGAAGTTTCCCTGAGCATCCTTCTCAGTAGGTATCCACAATGGACAAGGAATTCACAGTAAAGTAGAGAGAAAAAGAGAAATAAACACTGTGATAAGCCAAGGCTTCCTGTTACCTGAATATTGTACGCTCCACTATAAATGTTTTGTATAGTTGTTTCCTAGGAACTATTAATTTATTTGCAAGCTGCTTCTACCACAAAATGGCTGATTGTTTCTATTCATAGGCAGGGCTGATGTACCTTTCTGCCGAAGAAACTTTCATGGAAAACAGAGATTTAAACAACTGCAAAAAATACCTTCTTTACATAAAGACACAACCACTAACAGTAGCCTCCTTTACTCTAGTGCAGAACTGTAGATTTTAGGCAGAAGCCTGAAAAAATCTGTGGGTGAGGAGGGGGAAATCACGGCATCCTTTCAGGATTACTTTTTGTTCTTGCAGCACCTATTTCTCAATGGGCTGGATCCTGCAGGACAACAGCAGTAGCTGTGGATTCTGCCCATCCAACAAGGTGACATAAACTGTGTCATGCTGACAAGAGATCCCACACAAGTGGTGTAACCACTACATGCACTTCAACTTGAAAAGTTCTAAAAAAACAATGGGGCATTTTATAGTGTTGTTTCATTGGTGGCCATGCAGTGTCAGGGGGATTAAGCCCACTCCCTCTTCTGCAGCTATCCCTTATATCCTCTTCCCATTCAAGCATAGGCACAGAAACTCTTCTCTCAGCTACGGGCAGTCTCCTCAATCCACAGCCTGCACAGGCACCTCAGCACACCCAAGCTGTGAATGCCTGCCCTCCCCATCACTTTCTGCAGCTTGCAGTACCATGCCCTGGCTTATCCCAGGCACAAAGCAAAAAAAATAAAAAAAAAAAAAAAAAAAAAAAAGAAAAAAAAGAAAAAACTCAGAGTGCTCTTTAGTTTTCTTAGTTTGTAGCTGCTGGCTTTGGTGGGCTTTTCTGCTTGCAGCTGAGCTGACTTTCACAGCAAATAGCATAGATTAAGTTCTGTGCACTGAGCAGGGATTTCTCATTTCATACATCATTTATAACTTTCTGCAGTGATTCCACATAGTCAGTATCTCTACATAACACAAAGATGAGAAGGATGGAAAATATAGCTGAAAAAGTGACAAACCTGCAAATTGCATTTATGTAGAATTCTGTTGCCACAAAGCTTCTACAGCAATTTTATGGAAACCTAGTAAATTCAGTATAACTAAATTTGCAGTTTAGGAAAGTTATGCATTTATGGATTTCAGTACAGTGCCATATTACAGCTTAGCAGAGATGCTAAATATCTCTCATACAAAATGGAAATTGAATCTGCTGTTCTATTTTGTCAGATCAGGTCTTTGCCTATGGTACATTGGGCATAGATTTCACTGTTCCTTCCTCGCAGAAGTGAAAAATCACACAAACAAAACCCACTTTTGCAAAGGTTGCAAACACTAATTACATCCTGTTGTCCTATAACTGGCAAGTGATGTCTTTTTTCATTTTTTATTTCCCTAGGTTATTTCATCCATCATTCATTACCAGAATATGAACGGAGGCAACTACAGAATACCACATTTTGGTGACATCCAGATTCCAGTGAAGTAAACAGCAAAAATCCCACAAGTTTTATTAGAGCCACATACTGCTCCTTTGTACTAAGTTCTTGTTTTTATAGTCGGATCCAGTTGCCAAAACGCTGGTCCTGATCCCAGTTTCATAGCTGGATAATCAGGATTTACTACAACCTAAATCGTGAAGTCAGAATGGTGCAAATGAGAGAACTGGGGCCATCTGCTGCAAATTGCCAGATATCAAAAAGTAACCGAAGAAGGGAGAGATTTTTCTTACCAACCTTCAACTAATGTCAAAAGTTTACAAAGAAAGTCCTATCATGCCTGTCACCCATATTTAACTGTATCTTAAGTCAATAGGAAATAACGTCAGTAGGATACACACACTCACAAACACATACGTATGAAAACATAAAATTGAATTCAGGTTGAAATGCTTTTCATTTCAGTACAGCATATTGCCATCAGATAAAGAAAAAATACATATTATTCTCTGTCTAGTTCTTCCAAAGGAAATAATACCAAAGGTTTAAGAACATGCATTGGCTTCCTTCCTGATAGGATTTAAAATGTTCTTTTCCAATGTAAGTGCAAAACCAAACATTAAGGCTGAAAATCAAGCACACTAGTCACGCACATTCAAAACTGCTTGAAAAGACTGGACCTGCTGCAGCCTGTGGCACAACTCCCACTGACTTCCATGGGGCCAAAATTCCACCCAGTTCCTAGGAGAACATTAAATTGGCCACTTTATGCATCTCATTTAATGGACTAGGTTAGCAGGCATGATTTATTAAGATTCACATTCAATAAAGAAATCAACTGCATTGTGGAAAGTATTTAAATTAATGCATCTATTAGAGCATACCTCTAAATTAAGGTAGAATTCAAAGTCCTTCTTTTGCTACTGCCTGACTTCTTGCTTTCCAAAGAAGTATTGCAGTAAGGGAATTCTGGACTTGATTTCCCAGTTTTCCCACGGCAGAACAAGGGTGTCATCTACCATATGAGTTGTATCAAAATTTCTTAAAAAAAAACAAAAGGAAAAAACCCTTCAAATCAGACTATGCTACAGCACAAAATGTACAGAGCCATGAGTAAATGATTTAGCTCTTTATTTTTTTTTTTCAAACTAATTCCCTGCTTGTTTTTAACCCAATTACAAGTCTGTTGGCTGTCAGTAAAATTTGGATCCAAATATTTCTGCTAACCAAGTGGAATTGTTTGGATAGTACAGTCAAAATTTCTAACATCTTAATCAGGTTGCTTTCTGAGTTTTTTAATAACAAAAGTAATTCGGTACATTAAAACTGTAATTCTTGAAAGTCCAAGATGAACATCATAATAAAATACCAATTTCTTTAGGGAAAATTCTAGTATAATAAAGAAACCAAGAGGGTTTTATTGAAATTACTTCCAAAACCTATAAAAATTAACAGATTAATCCACTTTCCATAAGTTTTGCTGCATCTTGGGTAGTTTTATAGGAGGACTGGAATTACAGTTTCTGTTAGCAACCACAACACCTTCTAAAATGTTATGAATGTCCTGTCACTTCAGTGTGGCCAGAAAAGACAAACCTCAGGAGCTCAGTAAGCACAGGGCTGAGTGGCCATGTCCTGCAGGTCACTGTTCCCCTGTGACCCTGCAAGAGCTGCCCAAGGACTGGCTGGTACCAGCTCCCTTTGTGCTACAGACAGTAGGAGAACACAGCTGAAGCAGAGCACCAGGGCATCACTTCAGGTGCATTCAGGGGCTCTCACAAGAGGAGATGCACAGCACAGGACTTGGGGCATGAGGGCACCCTCTCTGCCCCAAAAATAGCAGACCCTGCGCATGTGGAAAGCATGCACGGAACAACCATAAAGACTGATATTAACTTTCAAGAGTAAATGACTGCCACCCCCAACCAGTCCCAAACTAAATATTTTCAGGTAAATCCATACTGAAAGTGAAGAAAGTCTGACCACTGCAGGCAACTGTCAGAAACTCTGAATAATGAGATTTTGTTATATGCATTTCTTAATGCAGAACAGCAGTAGCATTGAATATGCTGGGACAATGCAAGGGTTTTTATTCTCTTTCTGTGAAAGAAAATAAATGGGAAACTTCATATATTCATTGGCTCCAAAACCAAAGAAAAATAATCACAACCATACAGAAAAACCCATTGCAAAGCTAGTTGTATAACTTCTTTTGAGTGCTTGATTAAATATATTCCTAAAAGATGTACTTTACTTTTGCCATAAACACATCAAGACATGCCAAATTTACCACATTCCTTGATAAATTATTCATTTTCTCCCTGCTAAAAAACACATCTTCTTTCAGAATTCATTTTATGAATTCTGAAAATGCTAGCAGCCATCTTGCTATGCCTTTCTCAGCAAGACTGGAAAATCCTCAGCAAGAGCTTTGGTGAAGAGCCATGTGGCATCTTTGTTACGCCTTAAGCACCCCTCCTTCAAGGCAATCTCTCACCTTCACTTTGATAGGAACTGAACTTATTTGCAGCCCTTCTTTGCTCCCCAGCCCTTGTGGCCCTGCCCTTTATACCATAATCCTCCCTTGTATATGCTCTCTTATTTGTGCTGCAAACTTCATGAACCAGGACTCTCCCAAACACATCATTAGTATCCTTTGACCAGTAAAATTCTCATGGAAACTCAGCTGTTAGCCACTGAAATATTATCTTCTGCTGTGTCTCCCTGCCCTCCAAAGTGGGATGAGAACATGAAACTTCCACAGCAGTTTCAGTACTGGGTATTGTATTGTTCTAAACCTCATTCTGTGAGCTCTTGGTGCCCTGGAATTCCCCTTGAAGTATCTTGGGAGATACAAACCATCACTGTAACTGGTTAGATTCCATCCTCCTTTCCTTTTCCATGCTTCCTACCAGCATGGTGTTGGTGAGGTTTGGCCATGAGGCTGGACAGGTACTGCCCTTTCCTTACCCACCTCCCTCCAATTCCTAATGGCTTTATCCAGACACAAATATTGTGTCTTACAATCTAACTTCTTTTAAAATCTATTTAAAATCTAATTGTTTCTTTCTTTTTTCACAGTGAAAAGAGAATACAGTTTATTACTTGGTTCCTGTGGGGTTTTCTCAATATTACTGGAAGAAGCCAATGTTTTGCTGACTAAAGGAAATTTATAAACAGCCGATTTCTAAATTAAACAGATGGCTTATTAAAAATGAGCAGTCACTTCTTTGGCACACAAAACCAGTTTTAATTCTTTTTGTATTATAATATTACTGGTTTTGTTTATGTTAGAAGTAAGAAGAGTGACAGTTATCATAGTCCCATCATGTTAAGCAACAAATAAAAAAATAAATTGTGTGGGTTCGTTACAAATTGCCAATATCCTGTTACTTTCACTTATATGTATGTATGAATTTGGTTTATTGGAAAAGTTCCTGGTGATGGAAGGGGAGGGCATCTCTGTGAAGCTGCTGGAAGATTTCCCTGTGTCCAACAGAGCCGATGCTAGCTGACTCTAAGATGGACCCACCACTGGCCAAGGCCAAACCAGTCAGAGATGGGGATAGCACCTCTGGGATGACATTTTTAAGAAGAAAATAAAGTTATCCTGCAGAAGTAATTGCAGCCAGAAAAGAGAGGAGTGAGAATATGTGAGAGGAACAGCCCTGCAGACACCAAGGTCAGCGCAAGAGGAGAGGCAGGAGGAGCAGAGGTTCCCCTGCAGCCCACAGTGAGGTAGTTGTGTCCCTGCAGCCCATGGAGGTGATGGTAATTGCTAAATGGTCTCTCCCTGCCCTTATCTCAACTTCTGAACCTTTCACTGTATTTTCTCTCCCCTGTCCACTCGAGGAAGGCAGGATGCTTTGGTGGGCATCCAGCCAGGGTCAAATCACCACAATGTAACAGAATTAAGTGAAAAATATCAAGCTGGTACATAATTTAAGATCAACTGGTTTTACTTATTGTCAACCATCCCCAAACTTGATTCAGACCTGCTAGACAGAAAATCCACTGTAGTGGACTTCTGAAGTGTCTGTTCATGCAATGGTGCTGCTTCTTCATCTAGTTCAGGCTTAGATCTCTCACAGACATTGTGGATAATCTAAGTTAGCATTTTTTCTTCTTAGAAAGTGAAAAAAGCAATCACATATGAGACAGTCCTAACTTTGCAAGTGCAAAAGTGAATAAAGACAAATTTTCTTGCAATGCTGGACAAAAATCTGGAGGAATTCCAATCAGTGTGCTGTATGAAACAAGCAGCTTTGAATGTATTTGCTTGAACCTGAAGAATATTACTCTATGAGAATACTAATAAACCTAAAGAATATTAATACATTTAAATCTAGATGAAAACTATAATAATTCATCATTTGAAGTCACTATTTGGATATTCTTCACAAAGTAATTGAGCTCTAGAATTACGTTCAGCAGAAAAAGAGGGTCACTGCAAAACCTGTGTACACACCAGCAAGCTAGCATATTTTTATGACCAAGGATTTGCATGTTTGTTGATTATCTAGTCTGTGCAGGTTCCAGAAACTTTAATCAAGAACTAACCATGGCAAAGTTAAGTTATTTGCTTAGTCACAAATATACACCCATAACAGTTAGCTTCTCAACCTTCCCAAGTTAGCCCACACTGTACTCTGCTAGAACAAAATTGCTGACACTATCACGAAATATTGGCATATATATGCTAAGTCTGAGGATTTCAAAAGATTTTCAAAGAAGGTAACCTTGTGACTTTCTACAACTGGGTCTCTATGCCTTGATTCTATGAATAATGAATTTGCAGTAATTTCATTTAGAAAGAAGCAGAGGAAAAGGTCACTTCAAACATGGGAAATTAGGCAATGTGAGTCTATCAGAAATCATATTAAAAGGATTTGTTTCTTAAAAACAACAAAAAAAATTGAAGACCAGCTAAATATATTAATCTTACTCCACAGATGTTTGATAGAAAAAGATGCATGAAAGAAGCCCCCAGCCCCTACCAGAAATACTGCCACATCCAGGCTGGGACTCAGTTGGACAAACAAAACACACATGCATAGGCTGCACTCTTCTTCAGTCGCTGCCTCCCTTCCATAGGATGTTACATGCTGGAAACACTGCAGCTGCTCACTGCCACACTGAGGGAAACAGCACGGGCTCTCACTGCTGCAGGATTTGGTCCAGGACAGCTGAAGACATCACAGCTTTTTCTTGCCACCTTTCCCAAGCATTAGCAAAATAGTACAGGGAAACAGAGTACCAGAAGTCCTGACACATCACAAGTACAGTGATTAGATTTTTGAAATGTCTTTACCCAGCAGGATAGCAACTGAGGGCATTTTTAATATCCATGTTTTATCAGATCATCTTCTGTAACCAACAGTAGTTTTAGACACTGATGTGTGTCTGTACATCCTTTAGTAGCTGGCCTCTCCTGTGATAAAACATACTTTTTTCTATCTTGTAGCTTCTCTCCACCCTAAAAGGTTGTCATTTGTGAGTTGGTCATACTGGGTAACATTTATCTGCAGTAACTGTGTTTGATATTTTTAAGTCTTAAATTATTAGCAGTGGGGAAAGCATCTACTTGCTAGATGGTCTAAAACCAGAAATAATATCCAGTCTGAGCTGAATTAAAAGCTAGACAGTGACAAAACCAAGAGGATTTGTGTGTGTGACAGTGCACTTGATTTATTGCTTCAGATTGCAAGCAATGAAAGGCAGTGTCAGTACTCATTTTCAGGTGACAGAAAGATATAAAGAGGTTATTATAGGGACTCCAACAAGTTTCTGCAGGTCTGATCTGGGAGAAGATAATAATGCCAGGTACTACACAGGGATGGAGCAGAAACACAAGAGACTAACTGCCCTTGCAGGAGCTTCCCAGAAAGCACCTGAGGGCTTCAGCCCCTGAGAACTGTACACATCCAAAATACAGATTTTCAAAGCTTTTATCTAGTCCTGAGGCATTTCAGCTGCAAACAAATAGTCAGGTCCCCAGGGCACGCTATATTTTTCTTCTAGGTGAAAAGCTATGCTCAGAAATGAATGCTCACACCTAATTCCCAGCAGGACTGGCACAGTAAGGTCCCTTGTCTGTCTCCGTGGTTCAGCCCCACAAGGCCACACATCCTGGCAGAATGTATCCCAAACACAGCAGACAGCACAACCTGTGGATCATTCACGGGGGCTGTCAAGAGAAATGCACTCAAATCCCTGACGTTTACACAGCCCATTTCTCAGAGTAGGACCATCCAGCCCCTGGATACCCAGAGGTGAGTCACTGGAAATAAAAATAAAACCTTAGAAGAATCACATATTTCACAGTTGTCTCTTTCATGCTTTCACTGGGCCACTGAACAAACACAGTCAGTCAGGGTGGGCTTCACCTTCTCTAATTTCAGCTGCCTGGAAGTTAAATGCCTGTTCAAGGAGATGTTGCTAACACAAGGAGAGACACTTGCAAGGAACAATTTATCCCATGCTTCTCAGACACACACCTTAGGTCAGACAGCTCACTGTCTGGAGAAGTCTCTCCTAGGGATTTGGGATATGTCTGTTCAGCAGCACAGTGCAATCCATGGTGTTCTGTAGCCCAGGTCGCTCTGTCATCAGCCCAGAGAAATCCTGGGGCTCTCCCTTCCTGAGCATGGGCTGAGGTGTTCCTGCAGAAACAGCCAGGCCATGCAGAGGGGCGGGAACACCAATGTCAAATACATTTTAAAGCTGCTAACATTTTTTTAAATTTAATATATTACAGTAGATTTTGTACAAATATGGGGGTGGGTTTGAAATAACTGTGTCAAAAATAAATATTCATTGAAATTTCACTTAAATGAAAGAAATAAAAAAAAACCTAGTCAAACTTTTCTCTTTTGTCTTCAACTAGAATTGGCCAGGTCAGCAATTCAAAGCTTCTTTCCCATTTTGTTTTACTCTCTTCTAAAGATAAGGTCTTAACTGGGGCTACTTTTCAGAACAATGATATGAAATTATGCTCAAACTAGAAGTAAGCACCAGCTGCATTCAACTACATACTGTGGTATAACATGGTTGTATTTAACATTACAGCATTGAGATACCTTCTAGCAGCACTTTGTTTGCCATGACTAAGTCTTCAACACTAATGCTTTGGGAAGCCTGCACAAAAGGAATACTATTTTGCCTATGATATTTTTACTGAACATACAGGTGGGCTAGATGAAGACTGGGTTAATAACCTAGTGCACTTATTCTCTGGCTGTCATAGGTCTCTTTTGAATAGTCCCAAGTTTCTGAAATATTTATGAGCTTAGGCATGGAACTACCCGCATAACATTGAGAAGATGAGAGAGGAGACGTGCACCATCAAAAAGCATTATTTTCACTTAGAAAATCTTGCTAAAGAAAATGCTGCTGGAATAGCTATATTGTTGCAAAACAGGTATTTAACTAATCTGCTTTTTTTTTATAAGCATGTAAGATAAAACTAATGAACGTCTGACATAAAAGAAACATTGAAATATAGGCTGAAAATCAGTCTATTGCAAGCAAATCAAAAAAGTCTTCTCCTGGAACTGTCTTCTCTGATCCAAATTCATCTTAGTAAAACAAGTTAGGATTTTCACGGCCTCTTAGAGAGCTGAAGGATTTGTGGAACTCCATAATCCAGACAATTTTATAGGTACAGTGAGAACCTGATCTCAGATAACCTCCATGTCAGTGTCAACCAAAACACTTTCCTGGCAGACTTTTACCTAAAAGAACTTATAGGAATCTCATACCAGGTTAGTCAAGAGAATGAGTTTTTCAGTTACTACCAATGTTTGCTTTTTGAGGAAAATTGGGCAGCAATGGGAAACTCTTTCCCTTATTTCTGCCCTTTCCTTTATTATTTGGGGGGGCTTGGTGACACCTTTGGACTGTATGGTCTCCTCCAGAGACACCTCGCCTTTAATGAATAGAAGTGCCCCTCATCCTGGGGAAAAAAAAAAAGAAAAAATAAAAAGGAAGGAGATAATCATTTTGACAATCTGCCTAGAAAATTCAGTCAGAAGTGGCAGTTGTAGCTATGCAGAAATCCCGGATAAATGCAAATTTCTGCCGCATGGATTGACTCCACAGTGCCTGCACGTCTCCACAGAAAGCTCAAAGTGTTGTTGCTTATCTCCACTGTCTTTGCTGGACATTTTGCACACATATTAGGATCACAGTACTACTGTGCTCAACACATAGGTGTAAAACCTCTCTTAGCAGCAATAATCATTGTGTGCATGCTACATGACATAAACACACAGCCTTGCCCAGGAGAAATAGAGAAGCCCAGCTGCTGTTGAAGTGAGCCCCTTAGAAAATACTGACTTTGAAACAATCAGGAATACAATTGGTTCTGAGGTTTAAGAAAATAAACAAAATAGGTTTATCTGCTGCCATTGCAGTTTTGAGATAACATTTTCTCTTCTGGAGATGCAACCAGGAAACATTGCTGTAGGCCAACACCTGGACTGGCCCCGATATCAATTCATCTCTTGGAACCTTTGTCTGGCAGATGCTATATGAAAAAACACAGTTTTGTACCATCTACCTCCAGCACATGCTGCTGTGGGTTCAGTGGAGTGGTTCTGATTTACTGTGTCTGGCCAGTGAACAGTACACCGAGCGGGGCAAGTCTCTGCAGCCAGGCGAGAAGCAGGACAGACAGGAACCTGGTGAGGCAGATCATTCTCAACAATAGTCTCTAATGCAGAATGAAGTGGCAGAAACAGTACATTATGGACATTATCATCATTATCTCTTGCTACCTCTAATAGGTTCTTACATCATTTTGCTCATTTTTATAGCTTGCTGGCTCAGAACCGACATTCTCTGTAATTCACTGGAAGAAATGCTTGATTTCAGCTCCCCTTGTTCTAACCATCCACAGAAAGGATGAAATAGGGATGTGACTGTTGGAGTAGATCACCCCTTTCTTGCATAATTCAAACAGAAATTTCTAAATGGTATTGTTTACACAAAAAAGGATAAAGGAAAATTCTTTTTACATTTATTTTGGTCTAGCCTTTTTTTTTTTTTTCATTCATTTCTGTTGATTAAAAAAACAACAGAAAAGAGAAAACTAGGTAAAGCATGGTCCTCATGAAGCTGCTGGATTCAGCAGAAAAAAAATTCAGAAGACTATGTAAAATGGTTACACAAATTCCTGAACTACCATCTGTAGGATTTTCCCAGAAGATAACTGATGTCTGCCTCTTTCAAACTGCCTCAGGACATGAAACAGAATGACACCTCATTATAGAAATGTCATAAATTGTTCCAGCATTTTTATCATATGAATATGAAAGCTCTTCTATGAGATGGCTAACAACAGGTTAGCCATCTGTGTTATGATAGAAACTCTTCTGGAAATACAAAATAATTTAAAATCACCACTATCCATGGTTGTGCCAAGAGCCTGCAGGGGGGCAACTCTGGAGAGCAGGTAATATGTGCTACTTTCTACCTCCTTCTTCAGCAGTTTACTGTTTTTCTCATGTATTTGCTGACACAAGCAGAGCCCCGGGTTTCTGCATGATCTGCAGGGGTGCACACCCCAAGGAAGAGGCTCAGGGAAAGCAGGGAGATCCCATCTTGGGGATAGAGGGAATGGGGCGAAAGGGGCATTATAGAGATGGGTGAGGGAAAGCAGAAGCACTGGGGTTGCAGAGTGGGAGCCAGGCTGGAACATGGCATGGGTGTGTGGTCTTGAGGGAGGAAAGAAAAGTCTGGAAACCTGGAGCAAACATGGGAGCTCAGTGGGAAAACAGGATTCTGCATGAAGTGTCTGAGAGCTAGGTGGTCTGAGATGAAAGAGAAGGAATGTGCTGTGCATACAGGAGAAAGCAGGGATACTGCCACCAGAACACTCTGCCATGGAAAATAAAATTTAGCTACTGTCATTACTAAAAGAGGCAGTTTCAGGTGTCACATCCACTGATATCTCACACTGTTCAGTCTTTATTAACCTGCCCACACTCATTTCTTTTTATATCCCAGTCATACAGGTATTTCTGAGCGTTCTGTTGGACCTGTCCTTATTATACTCAAAAAGTATTCTTCAAAAGGATTGTTTGCCCTGTTGTGGGGAAAAAAAAACAACTCACTGAGGAATGGAGCTGAGTTTTCTGCCTCATTTGATCTGTATTCTTTTCTAGACTGCATCACTCCCTTTTTTTATTTTTTTTAAGTACAGCCAATTCCTTACAGTCTCTCTTCCTTAGCAATTTTTCTTATGCTGTTTATTACTGACAGTGCTCTTTGCTATGTCCCTCTAGTCTTGCTTTACAGCTGGTCTGGGCCAGTGTTGTTCCAGCCGTTCTAGCTGATGTCCTGGATGACATGACAGACAGTAGTCAAACATCCCCTGAAATACCATATACACATACATGTATATGTGTTCAGTGTTTGGTTTTGGTAGGAGTTTATACATCATCTGTACATTCAATTATGCCTCTTAGACAAGTACAAAGACTTGCACTTGAGGAGGAAGATAGTAGGTTTGGGATTATCCTCATCTGCTGTGGGTGCTTGGTCTAATCTTAGACAGGCTGCCAAGAAACCTCTATTCACAACACAGTCAACATAACCTTTATCTGTAGGAAGTTCTGTTTTGCTGCAGACATAGAAACCTTGCACGTAGTCCTTATCACAAAGCTTTTGTTAGCGCCGTGTGTAAACTGAACCCCAGCCATCAGAGGTCAGAAGCATGAGATCCAAAGCCTTGAATTTTATTTGGGCTTCTGCAGGTTGGTTTGGGGAAGAGAAAAGATATTATGTTGTGTGGGCTCATGTTGTTTTCTGCAATGTGCTGGAATGGTCAGAATGCCAACCTTCTCCATGCTTCCTATGTATTTATCAGAGATAACATCCTGCTACACACTGCTTCTTTTATTCTGGGGTTCCTGTACGCAATGAAACAAACAGCATCAAGGAAGCACAGATATATCTGCCAAATACTGTTTTCCTCTTCAAGTTCTGGAAAAGTTGTATTTGATGAACAAATATAGATGTGATTACTACTTTAGGACCTTTTATTTCATTTGAGAGCTGTAAGTTTATGCAAGAATGTTTTTAGAATCTGTAGTTGACTTTTTTCTGTACGTTTTGCAAAAAGAGGCAGCCAAAACCTCATTGTTTCCATTTCAGTTCTCCCTGTTAAAGTGGGTGTTGAAAATTTGGTTTTATGTCTTGTTATTGACAATACATTAAGGCAACACACCATTGGTAATTTACTCATGAATACCACAAAACCAGTGGAAGCACATTTTTAAACTGGTGGCTTCTTACACCACTGGATTTCTCTTCTAGTACTGGAATTAACTCCTGATGAAAGGGAGGCACTTATGCAGTTGCTAGACAAGAGCTTGCACCTGTACAAAGCAATTGATCTGTATCCATATATTTCTTCCAGATGCCAGTAAATGCACCAGTCCACATGTATTTTTCTTGGAGTTACTGAATTTTTCTTAGAGTTACTGATATACTATTTTTCATAAATGAAAATATCTATGAATCCTCTCTTATAAATCAATCAGCTATAATTTTAAGCCTCAACAGCGGTACAATGTGATAGATAAAAAACCTTGCCACTCCAATTTCTTGATCACAGCTGACTGTCTTGGACAATGCTGTGAGAAGAAAACAAAGTGTTCCTATTTCATAATAATGCCATGGCTCTTTAATGACAGTGCAGATTGTTGCTGAGAATCCTCTTTATAACACTGACTTCATACAGCTCTATCTTAGGATATGATTTTCAAGTCATGATTATCTAATCAGGCATTCATTCAACATAAACTTTGTCTTCACACAAAAAGGTATAATATTGTACAGTTTTAAATGAAACATGGAACTGCAACCATGTATTTTACTTTTGCTTGCAATGCCAGAATACAGTCATGCTAGCTTTTCAGAGGAAGCACAAATTAAAAATGCATATTATGAAAGACATTTCATGTGAACAAATGTCAAAATGGCACGAAGTTTCACCACTTGACTAAGCAAAAGAATTAATTTAATATATTAAAATGAAACTACATAAATTACAACAAAGAAAACATTGGCAGAGTAGCAAATTCAGTTTTTCATTACCTGCTGTCCTACAGAGATTGCCTAAAAATGAAGGATTCTATATTCTTGTTTTTCTACTCTAACTCACTATCCACCCCACTCACTTAGAAATCACTTTTAGTTTAAGAAAGATATAGTGGGGTGGCAGATATAGTTCACACAAGCCTATGGGTGAGCTGTAATGCAGAGTTGTTAAATCTTAGGAGCAACACTGCACATTACAACCTCTGCATCACACAGCCCAGTGCTGAGACTGCAGGGATGCTGCAGGATGAGAGTGCACCAAAGGTACAGTCCTGTTTAAAAGTACTTCACTAATACAAATTACAGTGAGACAGAAAAGATAACATAGATTACCCTGTGACACATTAACAAAATTTCCTACAGCTGTGGTTTTTTTAAAGGGTAAGCAGAATCTGAAATCTGTCATGCTTTTAAAAGATGAGAAAGGGCTAATGTATCTGCACATGTACAGCAGGTAGCTAATTTCAGCCATTTTCCCTACATATATTTGGGGAAAACTAACATAAGTATTAATAGCAGAATCCCCATTTTGGAAGCTTTTTCCACCACAACAAAGTGTGTAATAGCACTACCTCATGGGCACTAAATGCACATAGGACATGTGAAGAAGCTAGAGAAAATAGTTGAAGTAGGAAAGCACACTGAGTTTAGCAGTTGTTTTCCTGACCCTGGATCCCATTCAATCCATTAAGTAAGGGCATAAATAGTTAAATAATAGCACCCTCTGAAGCCTCATGTGCTCAGCTTGCTCCAGGGTGACCCAGAACAAGCTATCTAGC
The DNA here is from genome assembly GCF_049639895.1 of Pseudopodoces humilis. Classification (NCBI taxonomy): domain Eukaryota; kingdom Metazoa; phylum Chordata; class Aves; order Passeriformes; family Paridae; genus Pseudopodoces; species Pseudopodoces humilis. The sequence continues at coordinate 14,230,423 of NC_142205.1, read as the reverse complement.
CAATGGCCATCTACACCTTCCTCCTGCTCTGCTTACTGAAATGTTTTTCCCACTGATTAAGGCAGTTAAGCATGATTTTCCATGCACCTGCTTTGGGGACTTGCACAGCTCTGCAACCAGTTCAGCTACACAGGGGGAAGGCTATAGGAAACTTGGGTTTCATAGTTTAAATTTTTTAAGAATTCATTTGGGTCAGGTGAGATCAGATCTCATCCTAAGAGAGAATGAGAATGAGCAATGGTGAGACTGAACAAGATATGAGCATTTAGTAAGAAAAGACTTTGTCCTTACAAAGAGGAAATGATAGAGACAGAAACTGCTTTCTGCTGGAAAAAAAAAATGCACTGCATATGCAAAGCTGGAAGATGCCTAGGGGAAAAGACAAAGTTGATATCAGTGTGAGTGGCATCTTGGGGAAAACCCCAGCTGACAGAAGGAGGCTGCATAGAGGGAAGAGTGCTGGGAACTACTAGACGATTGACTGCCACATATGTGCTTTCTGGTGATTAAAATAAGCCATTTAAAAACAGACCTGCCTGAAAAGCAAAAAAGTAAATTACATTATACTGGATGGAACAGCTACCAGATGGTCCAGTTACCAGCAGCTACTAGATTTTGTTTTTGTTTTTTTAAATACACACATGCAGTCACACGAGCAAACGCTCATGGGCCAAACCGGACTGTAAAAGCCATCTGGCACTGCCTGTGCAAGTTTACTACACTGAAACCTCATTCTCTCTGACATTATTTGTGGTTAGAAGACTAATTCCAGTTTCAGCCAGGCAACTAGACTGCAATCTGGAGCACAAGAATCAGAGGGCAACAGAAACAAAGAGTTAGCCCAAACTGAGATTCAACACACAGTACAAACACAGCCCAAAGTAAATGCTTGGCCCATGTTTACCTTCCAGTCCTCAAAATTCACTCACAGAGCTGTGAATTGTGTGAACATGAACTATTGCTGATCTTGAGAGCATCCTGACAAAGCTTAAAGCACTACAACCAATGGCCAAGCTACTAACATTGCCATACAGCCCACCTGTGAGGGCAGAGATGCTCAAGTTTATTGAATTCATCTATATAGACTTTCTCTTGCTGTACTTCACAAAGAAAACTCAAATAACCTAAATTGTGGCTGAGCACATTTACACATGGATGTAGTTCCGTTTGTTTCCAATATTCTGAGATGGCTGTTTAGAACTCTGAATTAGGAGGTTATAAAATTTATGAGTCTTCAATATGAGAAAAATGCTTGTGAAGGAGATAGTAGAAGCTTCAAGCTCCCCCCTGTAATTCTTCGTAACCAATTCAAACCAAAATGTTCCTAGGAGAGTACTAAGTCAGATAAAATGTTATAAAAGGCCAATTATCACTATATAACTCATTCTTAAAATAATTCAAGTTACAGATAGTGCTCTGGTCACAAAAGATGACACCTGCAATGCTTCTTAGCCATTTTCTCCTCAGAAACACTCTAGAAAAGTAAAGCAAATAACTAATGTGAAAGCTAGGATAGCTCACTGGGATTTCCATAATCCCCTTTCCTTCCCATCTTAAAAGCATTGTTTTCATGCTTTAAAACATCTGCTAAGGAGGCTGATCCACAGAGCCTTCAACCCAATTTTCTCCAGAGGTCAGGGTGGGCACAGTCCCACATCTGATTAGTATCTATATTTTAGAACTGAGATATCAGCTATATATAATAGAGTAACTTTAAAAAGCAGAAATATCAATATTTTGATTACAGCAATTTGATTATAATCAGGCTGTAGGTATTTCATTTTACAGCTGTGGAAATACTAAGCTTTCATTATGATAATTCTGTGGAATTTAGAGGGAAAGATCTATTCCCCAAGGACCTGTGAATCTCTTCATTAAATGTTAGAGCCAGCCTCTGAACTCTAAAACCTGAAACCCACTAAGCCTTCACATGTACTTATGATGCCTTTAATGGAATTTCACTGATGGAGGCTAGCTCTTCAAAACTTCATGTTGTAGGACCAGAAGATGACAAAGGAATTTCTTTGCTTGAACTCCTGAGAAGCTGTATACAAAAATGTTCATGAGTCAGACCAGAATTTCTCAGCCCTCTCCCAGTCCCACCACAAACAAAAAGTGGGCTGGAGGTCTCACTTCTTCAACTTGTGATAAATCCTCTCATTTAAAAAAGTTTGGAGGAGATTTGGTGTATTTTGATGATTTCTGGTTCATCTATGCTCATTTTCTGATCACACAAACATTCCTTTGGATTTTTAAGTTTTTGACAAAACTAATCCTTGGGGTGCACTGATGGACACATATAACTGGTAAGCCCTAAAAGATGAAACCTGAGCACATTTTCCCAAGGAGGCCATAATCAGATGTGCCATAGCGCAGAATGCTTTGTTCCTATAGTCCTGGAATCCCTGGTTATTCGATACCCAACCACCTATTTAAAAGCAAGTGCTCCCACTAAAAGAAAATACTTGTATCCACAGTTAACCTACCCTTCTGCAAGCACCTGCCTTGTCTTTTCTACTTGCAGCTACATGCATTTTCTGGAGGGAAAAGAAAGAGTTAAAAGAAAAACAGCCTAATCTCCACTCACACATTTGTCAACTTCCCCAAAATAGCTGCAGAATTTAAGCATAGTATGCCATTTTCCTCCCTGACAGGTTAATCCATTTATTATTCATCCATTTAATGAAAATACCATGTCTCCATGCTAAGAATAAAACAAAACCTCCAACAATACTGGTTCTCTTTAAATCATATTAATAACCTTGCACAATTTGATTTGTCTTTGAATTCAGATTCATTTTTAACTCCAAGTTAGAAGCAGGAAACCTATTTCTTCAGATTTCATATTGCTGCCTCTAGCCACATTTATGGAATGTTTTCTGCAAAATTATCAGCATTTCATTACCTGCTTCTGCAACAGCCATGTATCTACTGTGAAAAGGTCAACCAAAAGTTAATGAACCTCATGCTTAGCCAAGCTGCTCTTCTCCAGCGGGACAGAAATTTTCATGAAGCTCTGCAAGGCTCATCTTGCAAAGTTTCCTGAATATTCTCTAAAAAAAGAATAATTCGCCATGGAGCAAACCTGTCTCCTTTTCACAGGCAACTGGCTCCATTAAGCTTTCTGCAAAAACACGGGGCTTGAGTTCAATGGCATTACTTCTAAACACAGCAGTGTTTTAAACCAGTCACAGACCTATTATGACCATGTAGTTATACAGAACAACCATACTCCTTTCCAGAATTTAATTCTTCTGCAGGATACTCTGTCTTACCTGGGAGCACCACTTTTAATACACAACATGTGGGTTTTTTACAGATTAATCATGTTAGAAAAACAGGTTCATGATCCATTCAAGTAGTATGCCTAGATCTTTCTCTCCTTCAGGCATTTCCTCATGATAACTGCTTCAGGTACAGTAGAATTGAATAATATTTCATTTTGAACTAATGAATGTCATCTCCCTTAACTCCAGTCCTCATTTCCATCCTGTACCCCAGCTCTTTCCTGTATGAACAGTGTTGCCCAACTCCACCCAACCAGCACGGGTCCTTATGTTTCAAAGAAAGCATTAATGAAGGAAAGAAATAGGAATGGTCCCATGAACAATATTTTATTATCTCTCTGGTACTTCTTTCTCCAGCACTGATGACTGTTGCCATGGTCTCTGCCTTCCAGATCCTTCAAGTAGCCTCTACTCCAGCAGCTTTCACTTCAAGACCATGTCAAAAGTTTGGTTTATTGAGGGGTGACATGAGAGAAGTCCAGCACAATCTATTCTTTGTGAGCCTCTTTTATTATACCTCACTTGTCTTTCTTAGGTCTGAATACCAGAGGAAAACCAGTGGTCATTTATTGCACATTTATTTGGAGCTCACAACACTGAAACATTTTTGTGGAGCCTGACACTGTCTCAAGAGTGAAACATTGCTGTGATTCAGATTTTGAATGCAATCTACTGCTTAGACAGAATATGCGCCTGAACAAATTGCTGGGAAAAAAAGATGATGACAGGATGATGATGATGATGATGATGAGGATAAGGATTATTAATTTTTTTTAGACAATTTCTTGTACCGAGGATGCCATTTAAAAGGAAAATACAAAATTAAGAGAAAAAAATAAAGCTTGAAAGTCAAAGGCAGTTGTTTTGGGATAGCTCTGCTTTGCATTACAGGCAAATTGTTCCAGTAAAAAGAGGAATTTTTTTGTCTTTTACTCTCAGAGGAAATTATTACAGCACTAAATGTCTGTAAGCAACTACAAATGGAACAAGACTTGAGTTGAAGGATTGTTAACTCAACTGAATGCAAATTCTGCTAGACTCTGTGGAGTCTGAATTTCATTCACTGATAACCAGAGTTCCTAGTTCAAGTGAACTGTGATTTTCACCTGCATCAACCACCCAGTTCAAACAATGCCATTTGCAAAAGAGACTATGTTGTCTAATGCTTTCAGCTCACAATTAGAAGCTGGTGTCTCCTAGCTAGATGAGGTTATGGAATTATTATGGAATAAGAAAGGTATTTTCTGATAAAAAACAGATTAGCAGCAAGGGAAAAATGTAGTAGGACTAGATAGACAGGTAGATAGGTAGGTAGACAGGTAGATAGATAGATAGATAGATAGATAGAGAGAGAGAGAGAGAGATAGATAGATAGATAGATAGATAGATAGATAGATAGATAGATAGATAGACAGATAATTTTTTTAAGGAGGGGGATGGAGAAAGCCAAGTAAGTTTGTAGAAACTGTAAAAGCTTCTGGTAACCACTACAAAAAAACTAGGCAAATCCAGAAAAGGTCAAAAAAATCCATGGTGTTTCTCATTGGCCCAGGGATGGTAACCTTGTCTATTATATATGTCCTGTCAGGGCACCTCTCAGTTATTGGTCATTCTTGGATCTGAATTTTTTTAGAAAGGGCCTTTCTCTATCTTGTCATTGAAACGTCCAGATTTCAGCCTAGTACAAAACAAGAAATTAATTTGGAGTGGAAAAATAGTTCCTTCTCCAGCTGCATTACCAAATCCCAATCTCAGCCCTCATGTATGCCTCCCTGTGGCTTCAGCCAAGGTCACCTATTTCATGGTTTTCACAACAGTAATATAGGATAACAGCTCTAAGAACAACTAAAGGTTAAGTGTTGTCTGAAGCACAATTTGGAAATGACTAGGACTTGGAGATGGCCAGGACTTGTAGAGGCCTTGTCCAGGTTCAAGGCTTGAGGCATTGCAGAGGTCTATGAGCATGACCACAGCAACAACGCAGGCTGGATGGGACCTCCAGCAGGCTCCAGACCAATCTCCTTATCTAAACTGGGTCAGCTGGGAGATCAGATCAGGTTGCTCAGGGATTTAGCTACTTCGGTCTTGAAAACCTCTGAGGACAGAGACCTCTCTAGCCAAAATGTGTATTTAAAACATCTGTTGTTCAAGTGCTGCCTCAGAACAGCAGTTATGCCAGGGCTGAATATCCTGCTGGTTTTAAGTCAGCAACCCTTCCTACTTATCTGCCTTGACAGGAGTCATCACCATGGCATCCAGGCACCTGAAACAACTACCTAAGGAACAATACTGAAATGGCAAGGCAGATCCCAGCACAGCTGTGAGAATTCAAAGACAACACAATACCCAGTGCATTTGCAGGCTGCCAAGGGCTAACAGGATGCTCTCATTTCTCCCTAAACATGGGTGACCCCGTTCCTGCATGAAACCTCCAGCTGCCTGCCTGTGGTGAAAGCCAGCAGCGCTTCCAGGCTGCCAGCAGATGCTCATTCATTGTCACAAGCAGCACAGAGATACACCCAAGTGTAGCTGGAGCAATGAGGCAGGTCATAAACAAAGCAGGAGAGATTCTTAAAAAAAGCAACACTCTTTGAGAAGTTACACTAGAAAATGTAATGCTCTGCACTTTTTCCTTATCTGCTGCTGTAACTACAAACTGCATAAAGCTCTCACCATACGTCTTTAGCTGTACAAAAATAATGTTTCATACTCTGCTTTTGACCACTAGAATGAATCTGTACAGGTTCATTTGTTTGGGTGGACTGCATGTCCTCAGCATAGTTATTTAACTTAACTGTAACTTAATTTCCTAATAATCCTCATCAAATTTCCTCAAGTTGACAGAAAACAGACTGTATTTAAATATTTATTTATGTATTAATGTATTAATGTATTATGATTGATTTATTTATTTATTAAATAGCAAATTCTAGGTATTAGTAGTCCAGAGCAAGTGGCACTTAAATAATGAAAAACCTATTTTTTCTTGACACTGCCAATAGACAAGCAATCATGGCATTTTAGTTTGCTTATGTATCTCAGATAGGCTAAGATCAAAATACCTGTTGTGAAAAGACTTATATATACATCTATCTCAATTTCAAAGAGACATTCAAATATTTCACAAAGCTAAGGCAAAAAAAAAAAAAATCAATATTCATTCATTTTCATATGAAACTATGCTGTAACGTTTTGGTATGCAAAAGAGGTCTCAGAATGGGGCAGGGAGAGGGAATGTGAGTACTGAAAGAACCTTATAGCTGCTTTGCCATACTGTACTTACACAGCAGAGAGCTCAAGGACTTGCTGACCTTGGGTACAGATACTGGCCAATTGTTCCACAAGGAAAGGACATTGCACTGCTTGGACCTAATAAGTGAGGCAAACACTTAACAACAGGCATGGAAAATACCTGCTTCTTTTTTGTCATTTCATTACCTGTTTACAAGATTAATTTAAAATATTAATAAGTAACATTAAGTCTGGATGTTTGAACATGAAGTTTATGAGTTCTGAGTCCTAGAATATTAATTAATGTCTGTGGTTCACAGTAAAAGATATGATACATACAACTCAATTTATATGGCTAAGTTTTGAATTGTGGGAGTTTTTGTCTGTAATTGAGAGCTGGGAATGGGAAAGGAACAACTATGACTTATAAAGCAACAGGCTTTCTAAGTTCTGCTTTTAGAAATACTTTGATGACTAAGTAAACGTCCAAATGTTAAGAGAGATTTGGAATGAGATCTCGCCCCGCTGCCAGTCAGAGCACACGACGCAGGGCAGAGGCAGCTCTTTGAATAGAATTGGTGCTGCGGGGGCACAACTTCCCCAAAGTTCGCACAGAAAGTAGAGATTGCCACCTCCTGGCCGAACCCAGGGCAGCGCCGGGGACTGGCACAGACATTCAGGCTCGATCGAAATTATGTATGGGGACCTTATAAATGCCTCAACCACGGAGGCAAGCTTCAAACCAGAGCCCTTAAATACCAAAGCTAATCACTGATGGATGATCCGAAGGAAATCAAGTTACATCAGAGCAGTGCCTCATACTTTAACTGGGAGACCAGGCGGCATTATGTTATGCTAATTCGTTTCCATACTGTCAAGAGAGAATGCTCAGGGAAATATTTGTTTTGTTTTCCTTCTGAAACAAAACAGTCTATTCCAACAAGACATGCGTTGTACATACTACTAGAAACATGTAAAAATATAAAACCGGAAATGTAAATTTTTGTAATTTTTTTCTATTTTTTTTCCCAAAATGATTTTGGATTTTTTCATTCAGGGTTGAATTGAAAGCAAAATGTCACGTTTTTCCAATCTGAAAATGCAGCCTGGTGTGCTCAGGGGCAATGGACACTGGACTTGGCCTCATTTGGCTCTGAGAACACAGTCAAAGCACAAAGTTAAAGCACATCTGGAGAGAGATTACTCTCGTACTGCCCCAAAAGACCTTGTGTGGACTAGCACCATGTCATCAGCATCCAACCTCTGCATTAAACCACAGTGCAGGAACCATGCTGAACTCCCAACTGTCCTAAGAAGTCCTTCCCTTTCTCCCACAACTCAGGAGCAGCTGGAGATCAGCCCTGCAAGGAAGGGTCTGGGAGTGCTGGCCAACAGCAGCTCTGGCAGCCCCGAGGGCAAACCCCACCCTGGGGTGCATCAAACACAGCACAAGCAGCCGGTCAAAACAGGCCACTGTCCTGCTGTGCTCAGCAATGGGGGGGCCTCGCCTGGAGTGCTGCCTGCTGGGCTGGGGCCACCATTTAAGAAGGATGCTCAGGTCTCTGAATTCATCAGAGGAGGGGAACAAAGCTGGTGAAAGGCTGGAAGGAATGTCCTGTGAGGAGTGGCTGAGACTCTGGACTTGTCTAGTTTGGAGGAAAGGACACTGAGGGGCAACCTCATTGCTCTCTGCAGCTTCCTGAGGAGGGGAGATGGAGATGCTGATCTCTTCTCCCTGGTATCCAGTGACAGGACATGTGGGAATGGCTCAAAGCTAGGCCACAGGAGGTTCAGACAGGACATTCAACCAGCATTTCTTTACCAAGAGGGAGACCACTGGAACTGGCTTCCCGGAGTGGTGGTCAATGCCAGAAGCCTGTCAGAGTTTAAATAGCCTTTGGACAGTGTGCTAAACAATATGCTTAAAAACTTTTGTTCAGCCCTGTACTGGTAAGACAGTTGGAGAACAGGTTTTTTGTTGGTCCCTTCCAACTGCAGTATTCTATTCTATTCTAGTCTGGTCTATTCTATTCAAAACTCTATGTTAAGCAAAACCAGGAATTCCCAAATTGTCAGAAAATAATTTATTATTGTGAAAATAATGTTGCTGCAATAATGTTCAAAGTGGAAAAAAACTTTGCTGCAGGCACAAGTATATATACTGAACCTACCAGTCTCTCACTGCTAACTTGTATTCATGACTTCTAAGCAAGTTCCTTATTTTGTAAGTACATTACTTCTTACAGGTACATATTGGCCATTCACTCAACTACTTTTTTGCACTCTCCTGCCCTCCTTCCTAGCCAACAGACTTATCAACCACTAAAGCTATTGATGTTTTTCTTAGAGTTGCCATTTTGCAGCAAGTGATACACAAATCCCAAACTGGCTATTATATGTGTTGTTGACAAAGGCATAAGAATTATGCCCGCTTCAGACTTCTGCCAAAACACACAAACAAAGTGATTTGTTGTAAAGGTGAATTTAGGGCTGAGGAAAGCTGGATGAGCTCAGTGGATTACTGCCTACCTCTTCTTACAGAGAATGTGGGAACACTTTCCTCAACAACAAATTTAAGTTGTATAGATATCGGAGGGAATGTGCCCCTTTGTATAAATGTTGGAGAGCTTCTTTCACTAAAGACAAAGTTCAAATAAATGTGGCTATTGAATTACATAGGTGTCCTCAATGGCAGACTTTGACACAGAATCTTGGAGAAGACACAAGGAGAAAGACCTAAGAGAACTGTCATCCTGCAAAAAAATGTGGAGACCATTGTTATGGACTGGAAGAAATGGAATTATATGGTACTTGTTTGGGAAATAAAGACACTAGATTGAAAAAAATATCGACAGAACTAAGCCTGTACATCGGCAGAAGAAATAAATATTGGCAATAAACAGACCTGCAAATACTTTTGGTAGAGGTTGTATGCCTGAACTGTTTAAAGTTTTTCACTTCATGTCAAACTGCAGGAACTGTGAAAAGAGGGTTAAATGAGAAAGCACAAGGAAATAAACAATTAGAAAGTTTTAATGAGTTTTTCAGTCCTTTAAACAACATGAAAGACTGCTAGAGATTTACAAATGAACAAAGGCAAGCTAGAAAAGGAAATCAGGTGCATGTTAGCAGAGATAAGAGCAGCATGCAGCCAAATAGCAAATACTTAACGAAAATTTTCACCTCATTATATTTAAACCTGGAAGAGAAACTTTGCTCTTTTACACTATCACAATATGAAAGCTCAAAGTAAAATTGTGCTTTGAGACTTTAAATAGATCATGACTCCTAGCAATTGTAATTAAGATGCTTCTGTTTATACAAATGTGTCTTAGGGTATCTCATATGAAGAATAGAATAAGCCTAGATGAATATATGGAATAATTTTGGCTTCTATAACTTAAGTTTCTTTTGTCTGCTTAGGAGCAAAAGGACCCAAGAAGGCATAAAATTAATATTTTAAAATTACGAAAATCCCTGTTCATTTAATATACTATTTGCATTTTCCTAGCTTGCTCATATGCTAGTGCAAATAGCCATCTTAAATAGCATCGGAAGTACGCAAAGCATTATCTCAACAGAATGTAATTGTGAGAAGCAAATTCTAGCTGCAGTTAAACTGGAGTTTAAAAAGAGTGTGGGGGAGACAGAAAAAAGGGGAGGAGGGAGGGAGGGAGGGAGGGAGGGAGGGAGGAAGGGAGGGAGGGAGGGAGGGAGGGAGGGAGGGAGGGAGGGAGGGAGAGGAGGAGGGAATGAGAGAGGGAGGGAGGGAGGGAGGGAGGAAGGGAGGAAGGAGGAAGGAAGGAAGGAAGGAAGGAAGGAAGGAAGGAAGGAAGGAAGGAAGGAAGGAAGGAAGGAAGGAAGGAAGGAAGGAAGGAAGGAAGGAAGGAAGGAAGGAAGGAAGGAAGGAAGGAAGGAAGGAAGGAAGGAAGGAAGGAAGGAAGGAAGGAAGGAAGGAAGGAAGGAAGGAAGGAAGGAAGGAAGGAAGGAAGGAAGGAAGGAAGGAAGGAAGGAAGGAAGGAAGGAAGGAAGGAAGGAAGGAAGGAAGGAAGGAAGGAAGGAAGGAAGGAAGGAAGGAAGGAAGGAAGGAAGGAAGGTTGGTTCAATGAAATTCTTAGATAGCAGGCTCTCTTTGCTATTTTGTAACAGGATGAGACTAGCTTTACAGAGGAAACAGATATTGGAGGCCCCCCCTTCCCTACTCTGTCTGCCTGGTTTAATAGCAGGAGTAATCTAGAATTATCCTGAGAATCCCAGGAGAATCTAGAAATACTTTCACCTGTCCCAGAGTTTTGGATTACTTGTCTAATAAGTTATTTTAATTCTTCCCTCAGGCAAAGTGAGAAACTTGGCATATGGCAATACTGTCCTTCCCTCCTCTGCTACATAAAGTCCCACTCTGATTTATATGCAGTAGTCAACCACCACAATTAATGAAACCGTGTCAGGAAAAGGCATAATCCAGTGTGAGGTGGCCTCCTCCCCGCTCAGGGAGGCGAAGATTCAGTTTCAGATAAGCATTGTTAAAGTGAGAGGCGTGGCTGTAAAACCCAGCTAGCGTGAATTCTGAACTTCTGCCTCGGGGGCTGGGCCCTGTTGTTATAAATGCAAAGGCAGATTTGGGTTAAATAAAAACAATTTATTATAAAACAATTTCTATAAAAAAATAAACAATGAGGGAAAACCACAATAAAACAAACAGCGCAGCGCTGGGTGGACAGGGGTCTATACTCAAAGGTATAGGTGTTCCCAAATCCACGCAGGAGGGTAAACTGTCCGGGGTTTTTATAGGGATTTTTAGCTTTGAGGCCAAATTCCAGGCAGGCACCATTCATCAACAGTCCTTGATTGTCGTATGAATTGATTTCCTGGCATTGGGGAATTGAGTCGAATGGACGTCCGGACCGAGTCTCCTCATATGTAAAAGAAATTCTGAGTGGCTCTTGTGGTTCAGGCCATCCGGATGGGATGGCTGGATCCGGGTTGGAGCCGATGGATATTTCGGCTGGATTTTTCCTTTTGTTTACTTGATGGCTTCCCCCAACGGTAGCCCGCAAGGCGAGGTGTTCGGGTCCGGTGATGAATATCTCGTCGGTGCCTCTCCGTTTGTTTTGGCTTGATGTTTCGTGTCCTGCCTATTCTTCTCCGTTGATGGTCACCGAGCCTGTCCTTGTCAGTTTGAGGAGTTTTTTTTCCTGTCAGCTTGATGGGCCGCGTCCTGTCTATTCTTTTGTTGATGGGCGCGGCTAGGATCGTTATCCTTTGAGTGGGAATTCGTGGCTAGATCTGGGAAGGGCTTGTGTGTCATACTGTACTTTATATTTTATATCATTATTGTTATATACATTTATTTAGATTTTTACGAATTTTTACAAGTTCGTTTCTCACAGTCCCCCGCCTAATAATTCATTACATTAAAAATTCGTGTTATTTCATTTAATTCTGCAGGAGGAGGACTATAATTTTTTACTCACATTCATCTTCTTCCCAGTCTGTTAACGAATTCTCACTATATGCTTTGTGCCAGGTTATATTTATTTTCAAAAATTCTTTAAGGCTTTAATCACATTTTCGTTTTCTTTTTTCCTCCTCTAATTTCATTAGTTTAGAGAGAGGAGTAGGTCTCCCTTGTGCTTTCTCAGGATCAATTGGAAGTGTGGCAATCTGCATTCCTTGCACAACAGAGTGAATTAGTCTGATGAAGCAAGGAATTAAGCAGGGAAGGAAAATGATTCCGGCAACTGAACAAGTGATGAAAAATACTAGCTTTTTCCACCAAGCCCCTTGCCCGAATATCTGGTCTCACCAGGAGGCTTGTAGGATTGAATTCCATTTTTGGACTGGCACATGAGCTACTTTTTTAATTTCAGCAGCCAATCCTTTTATTGTTTCTCTGTAATCGTCTATTTCTATACAACACTCGGATTCGTTGTATCTGCCACACACTCCTCTCTCCTCGGCTAGCAGATAATCGAGAGCTAGTCTGTTTTGGTACACAAAAGCTCTCATTTGTGAATGTTGTTTGGCTAGGAGTTCTAGGGCTTCTGAAGTGTGGTTGGAAACTATCTCTACCACCGCTTGCAACTTGATAAGTCTGTTGAGGAGATAAATGGGGGTTCTGTAACCCCAGCTGCCATTCATTTGCCTAAGTAGCGGCCGTAATATTGAAATGATCCTTTTGGCAGGTCAATTCTTCCTCGTTTCCACATTCTGGTTGCCTCCCGCTATTGGTAGTTTCTGTTTTAATTCTCTCTTTTGTTTGTTTAATGTTTCAAAGAGAGGGGCTCAATGATTTACTCTCTGTTTTAGGTAGAGTAAAGAAAAAGGATCCGAAATTATTCCAAGTGTGCAGGATCTTTTCCATTTTCTGGGTAGCTCGCTGTATGCCTTTTTCCACATATTCAATGTATACTATTAGGAGCTTCCCAACCCTTGTTCAACTTTGCCGGATCATCTCAATATTCCTTCAATTCTATTAGCTCATGGAAGGGATTGGCCCCAGAGTTTTTTGTACCAGTAAAGTTCAATTATTTCCATCTATTCACAGTTATTCCCTCGGGAGCGACTCCAATAGCCCGCGGGGTGGTTTAGGTTGCTAGGTTTTTGTTTTGCTTTTCTGAATTCACCGTGAGTGTGCTTACACACGGGGTTATAGCCTACTAAAATCAGTGAATTCTTTTCTCTCTGGTCTTGTTTTTTGATATTTTAGAGCCTTCTCATTTTTAGAAGTTACTCTGGGGTTAGTTCCTCTCCCTTCCAAGGCTATCTTTCAGCTGATTTTAAACTGCCACAGATCTAACAGTTAGATACCCTAATTCTGTGGCTATTTCTTGCATTAGATTCTATGAAAAGATTCTGGTTGGGGTTTGGCAACCCCCAATTTGCTGTATTGTTTCTCTAATTGCTCATAATGTTCACTAAGAGAGTTAAGCTTCTCCTGTTCTAACTTCTTTTTCCGGAGCTTCTGCTTCTCGCCTCTTTAACTCTAGGGTTAGTTGTTTTAATATTTTGTTTTCAGGGTCCACCCCTTCCTCATCCCTGGAGAAGCAGAATACTTGGTTGAATTGCAAACATACTCGGTCATCACTACTTTTTAACAAATTAAGGATTATCGGTTCATTATTAAAAAAAAGCCTTTTTTTCATGTTTTTAAATTTCTACTTTCCCCAATATATTTTCCCTCCCATGGTATACATTTTCAAATTCGCTTTATTGTAACATAAAGGGTTAACCGCATAATATGCCAAAAAGGTGGATTGTCTTTTCCCTCCTATCTAGACCGTTTTTGTTACATTGACTGCAGATTGGAATTGGGGGGAATCATTTCCACTTCTCTCTTATACCTGAATATGGGAATTTTCAGTCTTTCTTTTCATAGGAGTTTTAGACTGCCCGTTCTTAAGCCTTGCCCCTGAGTGGTAACACTGGACCTTCCCCTTTAATTCACAAAGATTATACTGAGTGCTGTTAGACAAACAACGTTCCGGAGGACAGTAGTTAACTATTCGTCTGGTATCTGTGGCAGTCTGACACTGCTCACACTTCCCCAGGAGACGCTCCCCCGGAGGTACTTCGGGAATCATTCTCTCGGCTAAGCACACGGCTAGACTCAGGACAGTCAGGATTCCCTACCGGTGTATCTCTCTGCCTTGCCCTTCGCCCGTATAGAAATATACGGCGGGGATTACTATCTTCTCGGCAGCAAGGATATTCTTCAGGGGCTCTTGTAGTCCTTATGGCGTATCTCCTTTTAAAGGTAGCCCACCGAGACGACTTAATCGTGTCTGTCCTGCACGGTACTTTTACTGTCTTTCGGCACTCAATTTCCAAAGCCTCTGCCTTGGAGTCTAGTTTCCTTCTTATCCCCTTTTGAAAAAGTAGGAACCACTCAGGAGAGTCGAGTTCCAACAATCCCGCCCTGGTGGCAAGTATTAAGAAACGGCTAGTCAGCTCCTGTTCTTTAGTCAGACAATTGGTACACAGTCTCTTAGGTTTGTACTCTCTCCAACAGTGGGTTACTCAAATTTGTTTACAACAAGCACATTTAAAATGTATAAATGGAAAACAATCACAGTTTGCGTTGATGTAACTTAATCTGGTCTGCAGCTCTACGATTTTAGAACAATCATGTACTAATTTTTCTGAATAGAAACTGAGCAGGATTTTTTGTGCAGTGGTTTTCAATTCTAAACCGGGTGAGCTGATTAAGATGGCTTCATATTTTAGAAGCCTGGAATCAGTCAGCCAACTTCTCTGCTTTTTGCTGCAATATGTTTTTCACATCGTGGGGAGTGTAAACTACCAGGGGAGGAAAAGTTATTTTCCTTGCTTCTCTTATTAACAGAGCCACTGTTACAATTGCTTGTAAACACGTAGGCCAACCCCGACTGATTGGATCTAAGATCTTTGAAGCCTATAGGCTTTCTTTTGTCTGCCCATTCTTGAGTCAGGACTCCCTGTGTTGTTTGTTTACTCACATTCACAAACAACTGGAATTCTTTATTCGTATCTGGTAGAGTTAGTACCGGGGCAGTCATAAGAACAGTTTTTAATTTCTGGAAATTAGACTCATTCTGTTCAGTCTACTTCAGCTTGTCAGTGTTTAATCTTTCATACAAAAACTTCACTTTTTCACTGAAACTTTCAATTCACTGCCTGCAATATCTTAAGAGCCCTAGAATTTGTCTAATTTGCTTTTTTGTTTTTGGTGCAGGCAATGCAAGGATGCCTGCTACCCTCTCCGGGTCTAATTTTTTCTTTGAGATATCTAATGTCTGAGGTATTTTATTTTTTATTTCAGGCTCTGTGAATTGCAGCTTGGATTTTGATACTTTCAAACTTTTTCTTTCTTAGAAAGTTTAACAAGGCAATCGTGCTTTTCTTCACACTCTCTCTTCAGCCGGCCCAGCTATTAGCAAGTCATCTACATACTGTGAAAGCTTTGTCCTGTCTTCAAGAGCAAATTGGGTTAACATTTGTTCTAAGGCTTGTCCGAAAAGGTTCGGAGACTTTACAAACTCCTGTGGGAGGACCGTTCAACTTTAGCTGTTGCTTACGGTTTGTATCTGGGTCCTCCCACTGAAATGCAAAATAATCTCTACTCCTTTCATCTAGAGGGCAAGTCTAAAAGCATCTTTTAAATTAATCACACTATTACCACACATCTTCTGGTGTGAGTCTATTTAGTAAAAGTATAGGGGTTGGCCACCACCGGGAATCTAGTCCGGGTCCTAGCGTTTACCGCTCGTAGGTCCTGGACTAATCGGACGCTATCATCCGTCTTTTTACAGCCAGGATGGGGGTGTTGTGTTGAGACATGTAAGGCTCTAAAAGTATCCCCGTTTTAGGAGGTCATCAATTATTTGTTTCAACTCCCTTCTCTCTTTGAATGCTATACTTCAGGGTTTATTTTCTCTTCATTTTTAGGAGTCAACTTAAATATTTTCACCACTAATTCAGAATTTTTAATCAAGATATTAATTCTTAAAGCAACAATCATGTCCCTTCCAGGAAATTGTAATATGATTCTTCTACTAATAGCAAATTCCCTAAGCAAATTTTATTTTCAGATTTCTATTTCACATCTTTTATTATAGGTACTTCAAAGGGGTCTCCCTTTGCACTGATTACAAAAACTTTTTCTCTGCTAGCCACACATCCGTATGGCAAATTTCTGCAGGGTACTTTTCTCTGCCCCAGTATCTACAAGAAAACTTACTTCTTGTCGTTAGGGGCCCACTTTTAATTTTATCAAGGGCTTCTTGGATGTTCTGGTCTCTAAATTAAAGAGCCCCTGACACTCTTAATCTTCTTGAAAAATTTTCTCATTTTTTATTCTTTGTTTACAATTCCGCCTGAACGTTTGTCCTACCTTTTTACAGTAGTAGCATTCCGGGGGCTCTCTCCGTGGGGCCGGGGCCTGCCCAGTGAGAACTCGACTTTTTTCCGGGTAGTGTTTTTAAACTTACCCTGCATCTGTTCTTGTTTCTGGACTTCTTTTACCGCTGTTACTAAAATTCTAGCTTGCGATTTCTGCTTCTCATTTTCTCTTCTCATGTACACTTTTTGAGCTTCCCTTAGGAGCTCTTGAAGACTTTTATCTTGCCACCCCTCAATCTTTTCTAATTTCTTCTTAATATCTTCCCAAGATTTAGCAACAAATTGTGTTTTTAACAGAACCTCCCCCACAGGAGAGTTCGGGTCAGTCTCAGAGTAAATCTGTAAACTTCGCCGTAATCTCTCGATCTATTCAGTGGGTGGTTCCTTTTTTTTCTTGACACTCTTTGAAAACTTTGCTAATGTTCTGGCCCCTAGGGACCGCTTCTCTTATACCTTGTACAATCATGCTCCTTAAATCCATTATGTTCCGTCTGCCTTCCTCTGTCTGTGCATTCCAGCTCGGGCTTGCGCTAGGCCATTTCTGGTTACCTGGCATCCCCTGTGGAATTGCGTCTGTCCCAGTCTCTGATCCCGGCTTGTTTAATCATTTCTCTTTCCTCCGGATTAAACAGTGATCTCAGGATTGCCATAAGATCGTCAAAGGTATAAATGTTACTCCCTAAAAAATTCATCTAACTTCTCAGCCACTCCGAGAGGGTCATCTAACAACCGCCCCATCTCTTTTTTAAATAATGCTCTTACATCTCCAGAGTTAAGGGGGACATTCACAAACCGATCACTCCCGGGGCCGTCGGTACTTCTTTTAAGAGGGAGCAACCGGTGCCCCTCTTCACTCTCTCTCCCATTCATTATCTATCATTCTCGCTCTTAAACGGGTTCTACTTGCGGGAGGGGAATTGGTGATTGTGTGTTGCCTCCCTGTTATTAATGGTGGGAATTTTGCCGCCACCCGGTTGAAGGGAGGAGTCCCCTCCGTTGTATGGGAGGGTCCCGGTTGTGGCGGCTGGACCGGCAGGGATGGATAGGGTGTTCCCCAGCCTTGCGCAGAAAAAAACCTCCGAGGAGGTTACTGTGGTTACGGTGTTTACAGGCGGGGGAAAGGGGAAGGGCTAGCCGGCATCGCTGCTGGCCCCGAGTCTCCCGTCCTGAGACACACGTATCTCAGTGGGTTGGTCTCGGGGGCCCAAGGGTGCTGTGGGCATTTCTTGATCTACAGAGGAAGGTCCCCGCTGGTCCTCGATACGGGGGTGGTAAGTGATCGAGGGGTTCCCAGGACTCAGTTTTCGACTCACGTTTTTCTTTTTGCTTTATTGGAAATAGCCCTACTCTGGCATTTACCCAGAGCTTGGCGTATTCCCTCTCCTCAGGATCTGAGGGGACTTTGTTCTCCACATAGCGAGAACAACTTGTTACACGTCCATTTTTCAAATGTGCCTAACACTGGCCAAGTGAGGTGACTTCTCAACTCCTGTCCTCCCCAAACTCTATACAATAATGTATTAATTTCTCCTTTGATTTCCCCTTCCTCTGGGGACAATCTTCCCAGTGTTTTAGCATCCACCCCAAGGGACTTTCCAGTGGGATGTTGGTGATTTCCTCCCCTGATCGGAGGAATCTTCTCCTGTGCTTCTTCCTTGAAGCTTACTCTTTTTCTGCCCTATACTTCGCAAATATATTCTTACCTTTCTTCGACTTCTCCGTGAGTCGATATCAGTTTCTGCGTTGTGTACTTAGGAATCAAAATTTGCCGATACTCACCTTTCAGCGAGCTGAGCTGAGGTCTCTTGTAATCGGGACTTTTGATTCTTCCCTGGACCTCTCCCTGGGTCCGTTACTAAGAGGGTTTACCAGCCTCGGGCTCGACAAGACGTCCCTTCCCCTCTTAGTACCTTGCGATCAGTTCCCGAGACACCCTTTGGTCTCAGGTTTTACCAGTGTGTGTCGAGGGAAAAAAAAAAAACTTTCACTCTGTATCGCTTCCTTCGCGGCCGGCCAATTCCCTCGCGGGAGGATGGAAACGCGACCTTGAAGTCCGCACTCGCTTCGTGATCAGATCACGTCTCACACACTCGCCCGATCGCCCGCTCAACCAGCAGTACTTACAGCTATTTTCCTGCGTGGGTGTCCCTTGTGCGCACTAGACGTTTTACGAGCAAAGTAAGCCGCGGCTCCCGAAGGCTCCGTGCCTTCCGAGCTCTCCGATCCGGATTTATCCTTTTTATTGTGGTTTTTACCTCCGCCTAAATTTGGTTCGGATATCGGAACGAAACTACGGGGGGTTCCCAACTCACCAGGCCGCCAAAATCAGGGGGGGTACCCGTCCTGGGCAGCGAGATTCCCCGCAGTTTCTCCGATCCGAGTCACGGCACCAATCTGTTATAAATGCAAAGGCAGATTTGGGTTAAATAAAAACAATTTATTATAAAACAATTTCTATAAAAAATTAAACAATGAGGGAATCACACAATAAAACAAACAGCGCAGCGCTGGGTGGACAGGGGTCTATACTCAAAGGTATAGGTGTTCCCAAATCCACGCAGGAGGGTAAACTGTCCGGGGTTTTTATAGGGATTTTTAGCCTTGAGGCCAAATTCCAGGCAGGCACCATTCATCAACAGTCCTTGATTGTCGTATGGAATGATTTCCTGGCATTGGAGAATAGAGGCGAATGGACGCCGGGACCGAGACTCCTCATATGTAAAGACATTCGGAGTGGCTCTTGTGGTTCAGGCCACCCGGATGGGTTGGCTGGACCCGGGTTGGAGCCGATGGATATTTCGGCTGGATTTTTCCTTTTGTTTACTTGATGGCTTCCCCCAACGGTAGCCCGCAAGGCGAGGTGTTCGGGTCCGGTGATGAATATCTCGTCGGTGCCTCTCCGTTTGTTTTGGCTTGATGTTTCGTGTCCTGCCTATTCTTCTCCGTTGATGGTCACCGAGCCTGTCCTTGTCAGTTTGAGGAGTTTTTTTTCCTGTCAGCTTGATGGGCCGCGTCCTGTCTATTCTTTTGTTGATGGGCGCCGGCTAGGATCGTTATCCTTTGAGTGGGAATTCGTGGCTAGATCTGGGAAGGGCTTGTGTGTCATACTGTACTTTATATTTTATATCATTATTGTTATATACATTTATTTAGATTTTTACGAATTTTTACAAGTTCGTTTCTCACACTGTGAACCCGGGAAGAATTGGTCCACCTCAAATCCTCATGGGGTGTCAGCCCAGGAGTTCTGATTGGGTTTGAACCCCTGGGCTTTCTCCCTTGTGTTCCCAGTGGTACCTGACCTTGAACTCCACCCCAGTTCTGTCCCTCAAAACCCATCACCCTGCCTCTGTTCGGGGCTCTCTGTCTCTGGATCCGAGTTTGTTCCTGTGCTGAATAAATGGTTTCATGAGCAGAAGTCCATCTTGTTGGTGTCCCATGCTGGTTCCTGGTAACTGTAGCTTCTCTGGAGGTGATGCTGTGGCTGCAGAACACAACAATCTAGTGCTACAGATTTTTTGTTTTTTTCAGGAATGGTATTCACAAACTTTCACTATTACCAGCTTTTACTGAGTCTGAAAGTTCATGTATCTTTCTCCTGACTCCCTTTCTCTCTCAAGATACTTTATTGCAGGCTTGTAAAGAAAGTTCTGTTATGCTGCATAAGATTTTAGTTTATGGGTAGTGATCGTATTTTTTATCATCTTGTCTCTTCAGACTCTTCAACAAGAGATAAATCACAAAATTTGGCTATAACAAGCAAGTACAGAAGGATACTTTAAATAGATAGAAAAAAAAAATCCAAATTTTGCCAGGGAGATCTTTGTATTAGTTCTTAAATAAAACTGATATTAACAATCACTCAGTAATCAAAGTTGAAAAAATATCTTCCAAGCTCATGCCAGGAGAGGCACAAAACCAGGATATAGAGATTTGTTCTATTCATATGAACAGACAAATTTTGGGACAATCTAACAGACTGATTTGGAGGCAGTAGTCATGAGAAGCTCCTTTCCTCTTTAGCTTTCTCAATGGCTACACAGCTTCATGTTCTTGCTCCTTTTTACTTTAGAAATCAAGAAAGGAAGACTGAAGTATCCTTGTCTAATGTGGGCAATTGCTCATTCTGTCTCTGTGGAGGAAGAGTTGGAAGCTAGTGCTTTTTTTATTAATGGACAGAAGTAAATACAATCAAAACTCTAGAAAATTTCAGACTGTTTTCTCACAAGAGAAATAAAACAGTCCTGTGAAGGGAATTCAGACTTATGGAAAGTCAAATAAATGAATTTTCATCTATTCTCAACACCCAGAATGAGAAAACTGTCACCACTTCAGATAATTTCCTTTGATGCCAGCAGCCCTGCCAGGACTAAAATATTTTGTTATCAGTGATAAACACTGCAAAACATCCCACTGCATGTATCACCTGAGGGTAACAGAGCAGCCTGAGGTCCATTGAGAGTTGTCGTTTCTCAGGTTAGACACCTCAGCTATCAGCCTCTGAACTTGACATACATGTTTTCAGCAAGCCAAAAACCACCTGGTCCCCCTGCAGCAATGCAGCAGCACTCCCTTCCCTCTACCAAAGCACCCACATTTCTAACTACAAATTAAATCCACTGAAGCGCAATGCTGCTCTCTTAAGAATTCCTTTTACTAAACAAGCTCTAAGACGTTAATAAAGCCAGTCAGGTGATGATCACTGACACACAGGAGGACCTGTATAAAGGACCTGTTTGTGATACCCAAAGCACAGAAAAGGCTGCACACCATCTCCTCTCAGAAAGGGCTGCAGCCAAGCCAGCTGAATCCAGCAGAGCTGTTTCAGCCACTCATCCTTCTTCCAGCCAGTATATCCTTAAAACGGGAAAAAAGGCTCTTGCAAAGTTGTCTTCTTCCTTTACAGCCTCACTAGCTCCATTTTACTGAGCACAAATGTGTTTTTACTAATCCCATTGCTGAAGCGAACATGACACTTCTCCATTTCAGGAAGGTTTAAAACCTTGCTAAGAGCAAATAAAAGATAAAACCCCAAGACATTCTGAGAATAAATTTTAAAAATGCTCTCCTCCTACTGTAGGATCAAAATTGGGATGCGTGAATGTTGGGGCTTAGCATTGGTAATATTGTTAATACTTTTTCTTGACCTTCCATTCTCCTCTGGTTAAACAAATTAAATAGAAAACCTTGCATTTCTCACACTCTCCAGCATGAGTCTGGGATTGTTTCCCCCTTGTCTGACTCCTATATCAGTTCCTATTCAGAAAGCAGCTGGTCTCTGAATAGATTCAGAGCTGGTTATCTCCACACACAATATATCAGTCAATCCAGGTTTCAATTATTTTTTTTCCCCAGGAAACTATTATTTCACTATTTGTCAGTCTTTCTCCAACCCCTGCCCCATAACTTTTGAAACCGTTGGCCAATTTTAATGAAATCTGGCAAAAAAGCACAAATCTTTAAGACATTAAATTCGTATCATCTTTGAGCAAATCAATAGGTGAGCAGGAAAGATTATGAGCCAGCATTATTATTTCTGCTGTTTCACTGAAGATTTTTTTCCTCACATTTTCCACATTCTTCAAAACAAGTCCCCAGGGCTGTCCTTGAAGTACAATAGTTTAGGGGTACTCCTCTGGGTAGGTAGTAAATCTCAACTCCTGTTCAGACACTCCACCTGAATTTACAGTGGTGCCAGCCTCAGGTGGGTAACACACTCCTCTCTGCCCCCCCTCTCAACAGAGAGACAGGCAAGGATGCCAGGCATGCTGCTGGGATATCCAGTGGGATCTGCAGCACACTGGCAATGGGTGCACCTTGACTGCACCTGAGCACTGACTCAATCTGCAGCCACACCCAGCAGGGTTGGGTTTCACCTACGACACCTTCACACATGCCCCTTCCACACACCCCCACCCTAGCAGTGACTTTGGACCTCGTTCTCTTAATGCTCAGCAGTACCAGGAACCAAGCATGGAAGGTAGGTCAACAGCAACAAAATGACCCATCTCCTTCCCTCCCTCCAGTCCACCTCTCCTAAAATAATGCTGCTGAAATATGACTCACCATTCCTATTCCTCCAGACCCTTGGCATCCCCAATGCAAGAGAACAAGACAAAAGCCCAAATTTTTTTTTTTTTTGTTATTTTCCTAAATAACACTTTAAAAATTTTCCATAGAAAATACTATTTTTGCACTAGATACAATAACCCTCATTTTTATTTGAGGATTACAACCAAGGTTGCAGAAATGATGGCATGGGCAATTTTGAGCACCCTATTATTTAGTAGCAAAGTCCTGCTTTGATCCATCTCCCTGCTGACTTCAATGGAACTGCACTAGGTATAAATTAAAGCAAAATTCAGTCCATCAGCTCTACTTTAAGCTTCATGCATTCCATTTAAGCAATGCCTCCACCTTGATTTCACCTTGCTGTAGTCAGCAAAGAATGCTGATATAAAAGGTGCCATGCTTTTGTGTATCCACTCACTCTGCTTTCATGTTTAAGCTGTACCATTTTACCTTAACATTAAAATTACATTTGGGCAAAAGTGAAAGAGTGTAGACAGAGTGTATAATCTCTTGTGCTCTTTCTGGAGAACAAGCTTCCATTAAGTTTTTCTCTGTCTCCCTGTACACAAATAGAAAAAACATGTATTTTCCAGTCAAAAACAAACACCAAAGTAAAAACTCTATTAAAGGGAGCACAGTAACTCATTCTAACATTTTTCACCAGAATGGAGAAATAAAGTGGTATTTCTCCAGCATGCAGGAACCTACATTTAAAAAAGAAAAAGAAAAAAAAGAAAAAAAAAAAAAAAAAAAAAAGAAAAAAAAAGATATGCTGAGATCATCAATCACGTTAGCAGGAATTAGATGTCCAGCTGCCTAGATGCCAATAACAATACCAATAATACTACATCCATTAGTCATTATTTGCTTGTGAAGAGGTAAGAAAGCTGTAGCGTGCCTGTCCCTTCTCTCATTGCCATGAAAGGGAACAGCCATGGCCACATAGATGGGCTTTCCTCTCACAGCAGGTCAAGGCTCCACCTCCCCTTAAAGATTCCTTTCTTGGTTACAACAACAAAGAAAAACCCAACAAATCAAGTAACACTGTGTATTAAAGTTGTAACATGTAATCTTTTTTTGCTCTCAAAAGTCACCCTTTAAACAGGCTCTACTCATCGCACAGAACTTGGGCATCCAGAAACTCAATTTCTTGGCCTTGACAGAGATGTAAAACAAAAAAATCAGGGAGAAGATGCATAGTTATACCTTCAAAATAATGTACTTTAAAAAGCATTATATGCGAGTCCGGTGTCACACTGAAGTTCTGAAATTAGAAAAAATAATCCTAACCACTCAGATAAACTTATACTCAGATCTGTAACTTCAAGTGCTTCTGCCATGTTAAGCTACATAAAGTAAAATGAGTTAGTCTCTGTATATCAATAAAAAAGTATTAAAAAATACAGTTTGATGAAATGTGACTTAGAAGACTTCACAACTTTTTCTCAAACTTTAATCAGACAATATTCCCAGCAAATAAAACCAGTTATATTAGCTACTGAACATGAAAACTTTAGTATTTTTACAAAGCACTTCAGTCTATCTATTTAACTGGCCAATTTGAGAAGCCACCAAATGTCTGTCTCTATCGAACTTAAGCATCACTGGCAACAACTATTCTGCTCAGTTCCAGTGGGAGAACCAGGGTCTCATGGTAGTTTTAGTTTTTCTCAAGGAATCTCTTTAGAAGTGTCCAAAAAGCTTTAGAGATGTCAGTGCAAGGTCATGACAGCCTACTCCAAATAAAAGCTTTCCTTTCATCACTTTAAAACGTTGTCTAGTCACCATTTTCATTTCTGTAATTGCCAAAGGCTTGCCTGTGGAAAACACTTGGGACAGGCAGCCTCCCACTGAAGCAAAATACATTCACTGTTCCACAGATAATTAACTTAAGTCACCAAGCTTCACATTTTACACAGAGCCTACTTGCCAACCAAATAGAAAATATAAATACATGTTCGAACAAATAAAAACATGACCAACACCTGGAAGGAAACATGGTTACGAAGCCAGAAAGAGCACTTCAAGCACACACTACAAACGTACTTATTTACATACCGAAAAAAAAGCATGACAGAATCCTCCACATATCCTCCAGTCATGGCATTCCAGTAACATTTTATCTACCACAACTATTCCCATGTAAGGATATGGACATCGCTCCAGTCACATCACAGCTGAAGGTACAGTCTGTGCCTTGGCTATATTTCAGTCTTGCAACTGTAGCATTTCATGTTGCAGCTTAGCTGAAGCCACATATGCTGTTATTGATGAAGCATAAAACCTCAGCAATGCTGGCACCATTTCTCTGCTGCTCCAAAACATAGTGGACTTGATTATGATTACTAGTGCTGCTCCTAGGCATAAGAATTTTTCCTTTTTTAGAAGAATCCCATAACAATAAGCATCAGAACATCTGAGGCTTTCTCTAATTAAAGACAATCATAAAAGTATACTGTTTATGCACAGGAAGAAACAAAAATGAAATATGCATCAGACAATGCACATTCATACAACAAATCAATTCAGCAGTCATAGTTCTGGGGTTTATAATAAATAACATACCGATAAGCTACATGCTAAAAGATAATAAACATCAGAGAATGGAGCCACAGCAGTAACACAAATGGTGCAAGGCACAGACATATGTACCACATAAATATTATTATATATTACCACATATGTAGAAGAAGAAGCAAGAAATTCATCCAGGACAGATCTCTTGTTGGTGTCGGGCAGTTTTAGAGCTTTTACTATCTAAGAATCTGCTCAGGTATTTCAGTTATTCCTGGTGAAAAGTCTTTATTTTTACTAGAAAACTCAAAATGTTACTAAAGAGCTCCCCTTTCCGTCTACTCTTGTCTGTAAAAGACTATGGTGGTTAAAGAGGGACATCGCCTTTGTAAGCTCAATACTGACAGCAATACTTTATCTTACGAGAGCACAGAATTTTGCAACAGAGTTCATCAGAGGAAGGGCATCACCTATCACTACCAAACTTGTACAGATTAATCTTTGACTCCCATGCAAAGTAAAGGACTTTTATCTTATTTTTTACTTTTTTTAATCCAGCTGTCTCTTGGATTTCAGGTACTTCATAAATTCAGATTCCTTATCAGCATACATAGAACGAACAAAGTTTTTGAGGAAAAAACTACACAAAGAAAGTGGTTCACTGAAAAACAAAAACCAGAAAACATCAACTAACCTGTCAAGTTCAGTTACCAATTTTATCAATTATGGTATGAAACCTCAGGAGTGCTTAAGTTTATGAACACTCTTAGAATCAGTTGGGCATGTTGGCCACTCTAAACTTGATGCCTGTGGTAAGCATCCATAGAATAAGATTTCTGCAACATTGTCTAAAATAGAAAGAGTGAGCTGTTTCCAGTGCTTTATTTTTACTTATGATACTACAAGTAACAGCATTTTCACATTCATCATAGTAGTTTATTCCTATTAAGCAACAGAATTGCTGCTTCAGGTGTGGCATAATCATGTCATTTATGCCCCCAGATAGTCAAAAATGAGACAAAACTGGAGACAAAAATATGTTAATCAGAAATCACAAGTTGTGCAGCTTGCTGACACTTCAGCAATGGCTGAAATAAGTCCTCCCAGCCTTGTTCTCATATTCAGGGACAAAAAGCAAGAGCTAGAAAGAAAAAAATACCTTCAGTCCCCAGCATCCCAGAGAACAGGCACATTCTGGGCAACAAGAACCTTCCTTGAATTTTGTGACTTGTACTTTCATGTACTTGTCCAGCCTCCTCCTGCAGCCTTGTAAACTTTTTGTTCCCACAATATCATATACATCTCCTTTCCGTTTGTCTCACATTTTAGTATTTCTTCAGCAATTTAAGTATTGCCCGAAGTTTAGGAACTGCATCTGGAACTAAGAAATATGTGTTACCTACATTGTTTAAAAGATACTAGGAAACTTGATGAGATTTCTTGTATTAAATGTATGCCAAAAATATTTTAAAATTAGACTGTCCTAAAAGAGACTGCAAAAGCAACTGTAGTCATAAGCACTTTCTAAACGCATACACCAGGGGCTGCAGGTTAAATTGCATCACACAGTGCCAGGTCCGGATGCCTCAGCTCCAGGGATGGTGGCTCAGCCACCTCGCTGAGCAACCCATTGCAAGGCCTGAACACTCGAATAATGAAAATGTTTTCTAATAGCTAATCTGAATCTTCCTTTCCTCAGCACATTGGACAATTGTGACCGTAACACTGACACACGAAAAAAACCGGCAAACAAGTTAACCAGGAAACAAGAAATGGTCTGAAAACATTTCTTTTACAAGCGTACATGAGAATACACTGATAAGTAAAAGCGGCAAGCTTAAATTCAAGTAATTCAAGTATCATCTTTCAGCCGCCTCCTCCAGGGGTGCGGCGGAAGCGGCCCCTGAGGCCAGACGGGCCGAGAAGAGAGGCAGTGCCCGTTATCAGCCAGGAACAGACACCGGGAGTCCGGAGCGGCGCGATCCCGATCCCGATCCCGATCCCGATCCCGGTCCGCCGCCGGTGCCCCCACGCGGCCCCCCCCCCCCCCGCCCCCGCCCCGCCCCGCGCCGGAGGGAGGAAGCGCGCGGCGCCGCCCGCCCCGCGAGGGCGGCGGGCGCAGGAAGGGGCGGGCCGCAGGGCGGGGCCCCGGGTCGCCGCCGGGAGCGCAGCAGCGGCGCAGGGCGGCCGGGGAGAGGGGGGCGCCCGCGGTGGCCGCAGCGCCCCGCGGCGGGCGCGTTGCACGGGGGGGCGGGGGCGCGACGGGCGGGGGCCGAGACCCGCCCCGCCCGCTCCCCTCCCTTCCCCCGTTCCCCCTCGGGCCGACGGATCGGGGCCGCACCGGCCCGGGGGCCGCGAGCGGCTCCGCCCCCTCCGCCCCGTGCAGGGCCCGCGGCGGCTGCGCGCGGCCGCGCCAGTGCTCGTCCCGCGCCGATGGCGCCGCTCGCGGCGGCGGCGCCTCCGCCCCCCCCCGCGCCGCGCGCCGCTTCCTCCCGCCGTCCCCTTCCGCTTCCGGGGTCAGCGCCGCCGCTGCTCGCTGAGCAGCCCCGTCCCGGGGCCCGGCCGGCACCGCCGGCAGCAGCCGCCGCTCCGCCGCCCCCATGGCCACCAACCCCCAGCCCCCGCCGCCTCCGCCGCCGCCCCCTCAGCAGCCGCCGCCGCTGCCGGGGGCAGGGGCCGGCGCGGGGGGCGGCGCGGCCGAGCCCGAGCTGGTCTCCATGATCGTTAACCACCTCAAGAGCCAGGGGCTCTTCGACCAATTCCGCCGCGACTGCTTGGCCGACGTGGACACCAAGGTGCGGGCGGGCGGGACCGGCGACTCGGGTGGGTCCTGGCGCCCCGGGCTCTGGTGGGTCGGGGATGGGCCCGGTCCGGGGCAGCGCGCTCGGCGGTGCGGGGCGGCCGCCGGGCCCCGGCGGGGGGCCGGCTCTGCTCGCGGCCCCGGGGGCGAAGCCGGAGCCCCGCGTTCGGCCGGGAGCGCGGGCTGGCCGGCCGTGCACGCACGGTCACACACACCTGGATCGCGCAGGGGCTGGCGCGGCAGCGTTTAACGCGCTGCCGTCGCCGCAGGGCAGAGGCTGCGCCTGCAGAGGAGCACCGGGGGGATCCGACTTGGCTCCCAGCTGTGCCAGCCTGGACTCCGGGAGGATAACAACCACTTACGTGATCCTTCCGGTCCAACCTCTCTGCTGTTGCTTTCTAGCCTGCCTACCAGAATTTGAGACAGCGCGTTGACAACTTTGTTTCCAATCATTTGGCAACTCATACCTGGAGTCCTCATCTCAACAAGAACCAGCTGAGAAATAACATTAGGCAGCAGGTTCTCAAGTAAGTGGTAGCTCTGGGGTTTCTCTGAACATGCTTGTGTACTGTGATAGGTAACAAAGGCTCTGGGTGAGTGTGAAGTGGGCTGCTTTCTTCAGCGAAACATCTGAAGAAGTTGGGTTGTTTTCCTATCTCAGTGTTTAAAATGTGTTATTACTTGAGGTAGTAAATCACTGTTAGTATTGGTCAGAATTAGTCTGCAGATGTTCTTTGATCTGATCCAAGTTTATGTAGGGGTGGAAACATTGATTTTGACTTGAGATGTAACCCCCTAGGTAAAGTCAACCTTTACTTTTTCTTTTAAGGGAGATACTAATAAAATTGCAATTATCGTGTGTAGAGCGAAGGAGAAGCATTTCACAAACTAAACTCTGCAGAGTATAAAGCTAAAGTCACAAAATAGAAGAAAGAAAAAAATCTAGCTGGACAGAGAAGCAGTTTTAAGAACTGCTGTTATGTTAAAATTATGCCAGACACTTGAACTTGATATTACATTATTTCATGAATGTTCCTCCAGTCTTTTTTCTCAAATCTTAGACTCATAAGAAACATTAGAAAATTTCTTCAAAGTACCATGAGTCTGGCCATTAAATTGGGTCAAACCATGGATTTGGGAACAAACTTAAACAGTTGTGCTGTGGTGCCATTGATAACTTGTACTGAGGACTGTTTGGTTTCTAGGGAGGGGAGCTGTTGTTGTTTCTTGTTAAAGAAGCAATGAGGACAAGAGGTAACATATGTCCCACAAAAGACTAGAGGGGTCTAAAGAGATAAACTTTATAGCTGTTTGGTTTTTTTCTATTTTATTTTACTTGAAGATTAAGTGCATTCTATAAAGGTGCAGAACTTGCCACCTTATACTGGGCAGAAAGTAACTTCGGGTAGTGATGAGTAGTTTAGGAGTTGTTTATGCCTCCTGTCTTCTATAATTCATCTCTTTTTTGCTATGATAATTGTTAATACAAGTTTTCTTCTAAATTTTTTTTCCAAAATACGGTTTTTGCACTTAGATAACACTTGTAAGTGTAAACATTAATGATGTAACAACAGCCTGCTAATTGTATTAATTCCCTGTACTTGGATTGTTTTGTTTCTCTAGCACTTTTTCTTATGGGTGATGCACAGGCTAAATGCATAGCTCTGGGAATGCTCAGAAAACATTGGTGCTTCAGTGGAGCACAGATGATCATATTTCATTAAAATGTTCTTGAAAACTAATTTTTCATACTAATTTATGTAACTTTGTTTCAGGTCTGGAATGTTAGAATCGGGAATTGACAGAATTATTTCTCAGGTTGTGGACCCAAAGATCAACCACACATTCAGACCTCAGGTGGAAAAGGCTGTCCATGAATTTTTAGCCACATTGAATCACAAAGAGGAGGCAGGCCCCAGTACGTCTCCAAGTGAGGAGAAAGCAGATGCTTCTGTTACAGTGCAAGGTATTCTACCATTACTCTGAGCAGTCTGTTAACAAAAGAATGGGGTTTGAGAGAGCAGAATTATAGACTAGGTTTTCTTCCACCATAACACTGTTAGTATCAGTATTAGCAAGCTGAGGTCCAGGCAGCATGCCTGAACACTTGTCTCTAACTCTATATATAAAGGTGGAAAGCAAAAGAGATGTCACGCTGTTATGACCATGTTACTCTTTCACTTCTGCTTGAGATTATCAGTTTACTATGGGGAGAAAAATTGGTCTCAGTATTATAGGATCAGATAAGACATAGCTGTAAGAGAAGAATGATGCAACTTTTTTGTCCATCAGTAGAGGCAAAAAAAGTTACTCAAGAGACAGTTACCTGTGCAGTTACTGTGTGCCATAAAATTTGGATGGCTAAGGTCCTATTACCTGTATCAGCTTCTAAACCCTCCTGCAAGTAACTGTCCATTCTTTCCTGTTCTAAGAGACTCCACAGCCTTCCATCTATTTGCAACCTTTATTTAAGTCCAAGCCTTTTTCCTGTGAGGCCCACTTCTTTTAAAATGGGTTAACAAGCCAGCTGCAGTTTTTAGTGCTAGTCCAGTTAACTCTTAGTCATCCATCTTCAGAGCTGGTTCTAAAATGATGGAAAAGTGATAAGGTATTTCTGATAGTCCTGTTGTTATATAGTCAATATGCTGAGTTGATTTTCCATGACATTTATGGAGATACTAGACGTGTGAGGACCCGACTTTCTCCTGCAGTGTATAAATATATATCTCTATATGTATATATTATGTACATATGTATTTGATCCGGAGTTGTCATCCTACTTAGGATGTTGGTAAAGTTGAATGAGGGCTGTGTTCAGATGTCCTTCCCATTGACAATCCTCACTTTCTCTAGGCCGACCTCAGTAACAGTGGTGCGTCACAGAGCAAAATGAATCTGTAGTAATCTAACGGCGCTTGCTGCAGGAATGCAACATCTTGGAGATTTTTGTTCTGTTCTTTTTCTTAACCAAAATCTCTCAAGGCAAAATCAGTCAAATATTTTAGTTAACTGTACATATTTTGTAGAGAGTGCTTACTCTGTTTATTTCGCTTGTTTAACCTTCTGTCTGAACAGAAGTACGGAAACTAGGGTGAAGTAAAACTGTTCTTTTTTACTATTTAAGGTGTCTCTGCTACAACTCCAAGTGCTAATGTAGCTAGTGATGCAATGTCCATTTTGGAAACAATAACTTCTCTTAACCAAGAAGCAAATGCTGCCAGGGCTTCAACAGAGACCTCAAATCCCAAGAACAATGACAAAGTTGCAAAAAAACTCTCATCTCAGCAGAGTGTGGATGGTAGCACTGATAAAGAGAGAAATGCAGAGGACTTAACAGACAGAGAGAAAACAATTTGTGACCTTTCTGGAGAAGGGGCTGAAACACTTGCAAAGTGTGAAGATTTAAATGAGCTTCCCTGCCAAAGTGAAGAAATAAAAAATTCAGCAAAGGATACTAATATTTTGACTTTTACACATAAAGATAGTCAACAGGAAAGTGAAGATGTAAAGAGCAAATTATTGGATAAATCTGACAAGAAACCAGAGATCAGTGAAAGAAGAAAAGACAAGAAGGAAAAGCTTGAAAAGAAGTCTGATCATTCAAAGAAAAGTGATGATACTACAAAGTTAAAAGAAGAAAAGCAAGCAAAAGAGTCGGAACCAGTAAAACAGTTAGTTCCAGAAAAAAATAGCAATAAACATAGAACAGCTGAGAGCACTAAAGAAGGTATGGTGTGGGCAATGCCCTTCCTCCAAATATGGATAAGGATTAAGGTTTTTAAGTTTATTCAGGAGTTGAATCACTATATTTGGAATGTAAGTTTTCTGCTAGTTCTGGCAAACTGATCTGCTAGTGACAATTGGACTTGATCCATCTCTCTTTACTGAGGTACCTGAATTAGGAGTCAGATTACCTTTGATTCCCCTGGTGTGTGATTTGTCATCTTAATCTGGCAAGTTCTCTCAGCAATTTCAGTCCTCATTTAAAGTTTATAGTTCTACCTCAGAGTGATTTTTGTTTTGAATAAACCAGAGTTAGTCTGGTTATTTCTTTAGTGTTATAATTTTGTTTTCTTTTTTCTAATTCTTTACCTAGTATTGTTATCAATGACAAAATTGATGTTTCCGTATCACAAACTCAGTTTGCTGCCTTACAGCTCTTTGTTTTTACTTTTTCCTTTGCAAGATATGTTAATAGATTCTGATATGGATGTACTCAGTGACATCACAGTCAGCTCTGTCCATACCAGTGACCTTTCTTCCTTTGAAGAGGAGAGCGAAGAGGAGCCTGTAATTTCTGACAGTACTGAAGAGGGGGAGATCACATCAGGTGGTAAAATAATTATATTGTTAACTGGCAGTAAAGGAGTATGTAATGCTTTTGAGCATACTATGTCATTAATTTGAGGGTTTGCAGTATTGTACCTATCTATGAGAGAGACTTTGAATGTGAACTGGATAGTATTTGTGCAGTTTCAAAAGATGAGTAGTGGATTTATTTTTTTGAATGTTTTTATTTATATAATATAGTTTGGTGTATTCTAAACGTTGTAAATCGCTTTTTATGCTACTATATTGCACAGGTGACAAAAGCATTTAATGGTGAATGCCTCTGTTCTGCAGGGTTTTTTGCCTTCTTGTCTGCCATGAACTTGGTATAACACTGGAGTGCTTTGTGATCTGGGGTAGTGGTTGTAGCTGACTTTGTAGATCAGATCGGATTTAGAGCTTTAAGATTCAGGAACTTGGCCACAGTAGAAAGAATAGGAATGGATCTAGATTTAAAAGTTCAGGAACACCAAGTCGTTTCACTGACTGTGTCGCCTTCTTGTGTTCTCCCAGTCTAGTACAGACTTCAGATTCTGATTTCTGCAGTTAATAAAACTTTCCACTTTATAATGGAGAATGCCTTAGTACCTGAATGAATTCACTCTAGTATGCTCACAGCTTACCTTTTCTGTTCTAAAAATATAATTTAGAAGCACTGAATCATTTGTGAATTCTCTGGCTTTGAAACATGACAGATTGTGTTCAGTTATGACTAAATATTTATGAAATGAAAGCAAGCCTTAAGTATGTTTCAGGAATACAAATAATTTGTACAGTATTGCTCTATTTATAGTAATCCTGATAAAACTGAAATAGATTTATTTTTGCTTGATTAATTCTTAGATGTGTCTAACCAACTGTGTGGTTTTTGTATGTATTTCAGTAAGCCAGCTGGTTTTCATGTACTCATATACTGTACTGATATTTTTGGTGTGGGGGAGAATTAAAATTTAATACATAGTGAAAATTGCATTGATTTCTCATACATATCAAGCTACTAAGTACTGTATGTAAAGGGGCAGTAGGATTACAGGCATGAAGGGTAAGCCTCTTGTTGTGTGTCCTCAGTTTTAGTGTACCTGGTTTATTACCAGGTTTGTGTCATGCAATTTTTTTGGCTGAAGTACATGAATACATCAATGCACTTTCAATTCTTTCATAATATAGTTATATTTTGATGCTAAAAGGATTTAATTTTCTTAACTGTTTATGATTTTAGAGTAAATAATTGTTGATACATTTTGAGTAGCTTTGCCTTCTCACAAGTTATGTTGAAAGCACTGCCCAAATTTATCAATCTATCTCTACGCTCGCCAACCTTTCTTTAGATGAAGAGGAGAAAAACAGTCACAGTAAGACAAAGCCCCATGCGAACGAGCTGAGTGATGGGAAAGCCAAGCCTGTGCGCCACGCTTATGTTCGCAAGCCTTTCCTATACTCCAAATACTTCAGTGATTCTGATGATGAAAAAACTGTAGAACAGCGCCGTCAGTCCATTGTAAGTGTGGATTTTGCTACTGCTCACATCCTGGCTCCAAAACTTTTTAGAGCAGAAATTCCACTTCTGGTTTGATGATGGTTTGTGCAAGGTGGGGGGTCTTCAGTTTTTTCTCCCTTCAGGGTTTTTTTTTTCCCTTGTACCATAGCTGCCCTTTCTTGCAGTTTCCATCAGGATGGCATGATCTTCTCTCTAGCACAGCACTCTGCTCTGCTTGTTACAGTTTGAGGGCTTCTGGCAGTGAAAGCAGTGACAGTTTTCTGTCTTCTTCCTCTTGCCCTAAAATACAGTGACAATTTGGATGAAAAAAGTAGCCCGTATCTACTTGCAGCCTGCCTTCACTGGGATCTTTCAGCAGATCAGGCTTGTGTTGAGTACTTCAGGCTACCTCATTACCCCAACTCTTTACAAATGTAGTCCTTGCTGACCATGAAATCAGTAGTTTGTAGCAAGTCTGCAGTCACTGAGAATGGAAACAAGAGATTTAAGCATGTGCACTGTTCTGTGGCAAAAGGGCCAGCACAGAGAAGAGGGAGTAGCAGTTCTTTTAGATTTTCTCCCTTGGCCAGATACATATATTTATAGTTAGACATATAAAAAATATGTATATGTTGTATATACATACAAATAAAACATACATTCTTTGAGAAGGTTACATAGCTTCAGTCTGCAGTGTTGAGCAGCAAGGAAATTCTGGAACTCAGCTAATTTAACTTCCCAAAAATATTAGAGGATTCCATTAACTTTTATATGATTTCTAAGGTGTATTTATGTTTTAGTTTGCCTTTAAGCTACAGTGTTCTGTTTTCTATGGGGTTTAAACTTACATTTGTAGTCAGAGTGCCCTTTGAACTAATGATAAATTGTTGTCCTTGGTTTTGTATCTCTAGGCCAAAGAAAAAGAAGAGAGACTCCTTAGAAGACGAATTAACAGAGAGAGACTTGAAGAAAAACGTAAACAGAAGGCTGCAGAAAAGACAAAGTCCCTAAAAACTGGAAATCAGAATGCTAAAGGTATGAGAAGAAAAGCTGTGAGTACCCCACACCACTCTGCTCTCACTTACTCCCCATAGAATAAAACATTCAGCTTTGAATAATGCTCATACAGATCTGTAGTTGTGTCCTTACCTTAATAATTCAACAGTGATATAAGAGAAAAAATTATAATGCAAAGTATTAATTCTTCACTTTTTCATATATCCATTACACTCCTTAAGCTCAATTAGTACCTAACTGCTATTCTCTGCTACACCTTAGTACTCTCTTACTGCTTTCTGTCATGTTTATAGCTGAAATACTAATATAATGGTGTGTATTTCATCATTTGTGTGTTATTTTAGGAAAAAGTGGCTTGCATTTAGAAGAACCTTCATCAAAAAGTCTAGAGTCAAAAACTACTGGTACCAGCATTAAGGATGTGCTTAAAGAACAGAAATTTTTGGAAAAAAAAGTGGCCCTGAGCAGAAAAAGGAAAAGAGATTCAAGGTATTTATGTATTTGCTCAAAAGGACTTAATGTTTTGAATACTCATTTTTGCAGATTGGAAAGGTTCTTTTCAACTTTGTACTTAGCCTTATACATTTAAACAAATTTTTCTTAGAATATTTGCATAATATTGTTACTAATGAACATGAAATTCAGGCAGAAGGATTACAGCTGGTTAAATATGTTGCAGCTCAAACTGCAGTACCAGTCTTTGTGGTTTTTCATAGAATGGTAATAAAGGCATGAAAATGAAAAGCTTTTATTAGATGTTAGTGCATCTAATAGGCAAGTCGTCTTCATCTTTAGATTGATGTTTCATGTAGCTACGTACCTGTGTACATAACTGTCTACATGGAGGTGAATATGGGGCAAGGAGAACTCTTACCCATTTTACAGGGACAACAACAGTACTAATGTCATACTGCTTAAAAGCACTGGTATTCAGCAAGTTTTTGAAACTGATGTAAAATTTACAAGAGAAAAAAGCCTGGGCAAATTGGTTAGTCAGAAATTGATGATCATGTTCTGTTTCTGTATTTTTAGTGGGCATTTCTCTCGTGTTCAGCTTTGAAAGCAGAAAGTTTACAAAGTTATGTTAAGCTGGTACCGATTGTTCTTTGTTAAATTGTCCAAATACCTGTTTCAGGCATGCTGAAGATAGCTGCAGAAAGAAAAATGAGCCATCTGAAGAAGATTCTAAAGAAATGCAAAAGACAAATGAGGTAGGTGTTTCTTAAGTATAAATCTTGCGGTCTTCCTTTTAATTCTGATAGTACTCTTCCATATGTCCACACCAAACTGCATATAATTGCATTTGTTCTCACTGTTAAGTTTTTCCCTGCCAGTTGTTTCAGTTGTATTAGTGATCTGACATCATTGTAGTAATGTTTTCTGAATTTCAGTAGCCACTGAAATATGGTCTGTGTATTCAGTGCTGATGCAGTTTGAGCCCTAATCTGTGAAGCATACTGGGTTTTTGACAAGAGTGGTGTCTTTATATGCAAAGACTTGAGCTTGATCTGTTTAAACCTTACACTGGAAAGTTAAAGGAAAACTGACTGTGCTCCAAACACAAAAGGAACAAAAAAATTTTATGGGGAGAATTTTATGAATAACATTGTTTAAATTAAAAAAGATGTGAGTGGAAGTTCTAGTAGAAGTCTAGATGTACCATTTTTAGGTTTTGGTGTGTTGTTTAGTTCCAGATTTTTAGTTGCACCAAATATGTTTTACCAAGAAGCATAACAGCTATTTAAAGTAGCTTAGAGAGTACTTGAAATTTTGATTGTCTGGTCAAAAATCTTTTTTAAGTCATTTTAGAAAAATTGCCTTATGAAAAAAAGATAATAAAGTTCAGACAGCTTAAGCATAACTTCTGCTTTAAATTTTTCCACTATAGCAGACAGCTTAAATGAAAATGGCAATTTTCATTTCCTGACTATATTTTAGATGAATTTTTATTACAATGGTAAGTGTATTCCTTAGTGTATTGGGCTTTTTTCAAGAATTTGTGCTTGACAGTTCTGTTCAGTCACATAAGTGAAGGAACTGTGTAATATGTACTTACGTATATTTAAAAATCTCTTTTGTAGACTTGTGAAAAAAATTCTTCCAAAGAATTGAAGCACAATCACGGAAAAAATGAAATCTCTAAACAGCTTAGAAGACTTTCAGACTGGGGGCCTTCAGCTGAGGAAAGCAAAAGTGATTCTAAAGCAGAAAAAGAGCATAAAAGAAAAACATCCACTTCTCTTCAGGCTGAAGGAGCTCAGCAGGACAGTGAAACAAGGGATCCAAAAAAACAACTGGATAAAGCAGAAGTCAATACTGAAGAGCCACAGAAGCAGAAATCCATATCTAAGAATGAAAAACACCCCAAAAAAGATACTGACACAGAAGTTCAACATATGAGAAATTCTTCCAAAAAAGAAGCCAAGTCTTACAGAGATAAGAATGAAAAGGAAAGAACAGCTTTAGAAGATAAAATTTCTTTAAAGCACAAATATAAAGGAGATGGTATTCACAAGTCAGGTGAAGATGGTGAACTTCATTCATTTGAGCGAAGTTTGAAAGGAGAGGATGGTGGCCAGAAACATAATCAACAAATAAAGGTTTCCTCAGATGACAAAGGTGAAAAAAAAAGTAAACACCGAAGTGAACGGAAAGTACCGGTAACAGGAAAGGATGGAAAAAACCCTTCTGAATCAACCTTAAAAGCTGAAGAATTGCTGCGGAAAGAAAACAAGAAAGACAGACATCTCTCAACAGACAAACCAAGAGCAGAATGCAAGACCAAAAGGTCCTTGAGTGATTCTAAGACACAGAAGGATTCCCTAAGTGCCTCAAAACAACCTGGTTCAGCATCACACAGAAGGAGCGAAAGCTACTCAGAAGATAAACATGAAATAGAGTCAACTAACTCTGATAGTAATGTAAAACTTGAAGACGGTGTTCATAAAGGTAGACGAAGATCTAAGAGCCTTGCAGAAGACAAGATTTTGTTAAAATCCAAGTCGAAGAGTCACAGTAAGCAGTTCAAAGCATCTCAAATAGAGCAGGAATCAACAAAACAGGACACTGGACAGAAACTAGACAAAGAAAAGAGCCTGGAAGACAATGATTCAGATAAACCACATAAATCCAGGAATGAAGATAAAGGTTTGGAGGAGAGTGGTGCTGAGTTACAGCTTGCCGGTGGCCCACAGTCAACTCAGGGATCACAAAAAGACTTTAGTCACAGAGTAAAGTTACATTCTGGGGTAAAAGGGGCTGTAAAAGAGAAATACAGAGGTGATAAAGATTTAAGTAATTCCAAACTAGAAAGAAGGTTCTCTGCTGAAGGTCATAAAAGCAGAAACTTAAAGCGCAGCAACAAGGAAATAAAGAAGAAGGAAGAGAGCATCAAATTGGAAGATAAAGATACTAAAGAAATGGACAGTGGGCATGAAAGATCTAATGTCACAATGTCAGCGGAGAAAAAACAAAGCAAGAGAGTATCCTGTGAAAATAGAAAAGGCAGTATATCAAACCAAGATTTGCTTAAGGAGGAAAAGCAATCAGCTAGCATAACTGAAAACAGCCAGGTTCCAGCCCCTCAAAAGGCAACTATGAATAATGATGGCTTGCATGCTGGTCATGAGGAAGAGCTAATGGAACTTGATTTGAAAAAAACAAAAGTACAGGAAGCATCTAACATTAATGGAAAAAACATTCAAAACTCTATCCAAGCCACAGATGCCAAGTGTGCAGTAAAACAGAAGGGATCTCGTTCTATTTCAAATAAGGAACTAAAGCACAGCTTGGCAGATCCTGAAGCCCATGAATCACAGTTTCTGTCTGCAGCTGAAAAAACTGTTGAGCAAGATTATACTTCTAATAAACAAGTTGGTGCCTTAGACCCTTTGTCCAAAAAAGCTTCCATGGCTCAAGGACCTTGTTTACTGAAACAAGGGGCTTGTAAAACGAGTACTGTGTATGAAACAAGTGGTAGAACCTTAAAGAATATGTCCACTAAGGATCAGGCTTCAAAAGAGAGCAGAAGACCAAAGAATTTTAAGACTGTGATAAATTCTAATTCAGATGATGTTCCTTTAGCAATTCATTCCTCAAGAGAAGATGCTGCTGATGCAAAGTCCATGGATACAGATATCTTGGATTTTACAGATTCTTTAGGTACCGTGTCTAAAGAATGTCACAATTCAGATGGGACATCCTTATTGGAAGATGCTGTCCTTTTGAAGAATGATACAGCACAGGTTGTATACATGGAGCAAGATAGTGCAGTGCGGAGTTCTGTCATGAAAGATGATGGTGACAACACCATCATGGCAAACAGTATGGAAAAAGTTAATGAGGTGTCCCAGCCTGATGAACAGGCAATGGAAGACAGTACAGCTGGGTTATGTAGGCGGCTAGATTACAATGAAGCAGCAAAGTCAGCAAGATCTCAATATAGAGAGTTAAAAAGAAAAGAGGAAAACTCGGTAACTGAAGATCATGGAGAGGTAACAACACAAGAACTTACCCTAAGAAGAAAAGGAAAAGAGTGCTTGAATATAGATCCTTCCACAAGGGCAGAAAGAAGCACCATGAAGGATAGTGTGGAAAAGAACAGGGTGCATGACACTGATGATATGATCCAGTCTTCCTCTGTTTTAGTGCCTGAAGGAGTTCCTGAGGAAAGTTGCAAAGGCTCTGTTACAGCTGATGGCCAAGAAGGGACTAATGTGGTTGGCATAGAAGACAAAAATGAAAGTAATGCTGTAGGTACCAGTGCAGGAAGTAGTAAACTTAGTTCATTGTATAGCAGCCCGCAAAAAACTCCAGCCAGCATGATAGGAACTAGCACAGAAAAGATCACTGAGAGCACTGCAATGGCAACTAGTACAGAAGGAGGGAGAGCTGAGGGTACATCACATTCTGGAAAGGACAGTGATGCTACAACCACTTGCTCAGAAGAAGAAAGTGAGGTGACGGTAATCTGCACAAGCATAGAAGCTGATGAGGGTTTCACAACAGGCACGTGGGTGAAACATGGTGAGGGCTGCAGTTTTATCACAGGAGCAGATATTGGTGACTGTACTGTTGCAGCAGCTGAAGAAGGTGGTGGCAGTGTTGTCACCGAAGGATTAGCAGAAAGTGAAAGCTTCCTAACAAGTACAGGAGAAGAAAATGGTGACTGTACCATGGTTGATGCAGAAGAAGGTGGTAAGGATTCAGTGAACCCAAGTGAAGTGGAAATTGAAGACAGTGTGAATAGTGCTGGGACAGAAGAAAAAGATGATGCTGTGACTAGTGCAGGCTCTGAAGAAAAGCAAAATACCTCAACTTGTGTAGATACAGGCAAATTTGAAAGTTCTGTCTCCTGCTTAGGTGAAATGGAGAGCGATGGAGCTGTAACTAGTGCAGGGACAGAAACAGGTGAAGGGTCAACCAGTGGTAATAATTTAGGTGAATTTAGGGGCAGTGTGACAGCTGGCCAGGTAAAAGAACATGAAGGTACTGTGACTTGCACAGGTGCAGAAGAAAGAGGTCATAACTTCATCATCTGCTCTGTGACTGGTACAGATTCCCAAGGAGAAAACACAGTAACTGGTGCATGTATTGCAGTGGTCACAAACAACAGTGCCACAGCTGGAAGTAGTGGTGACAAATCTGAGGATACTGTAAATGGTGAAAGTGCAGTGACCAGCACAGGTATAACCCCAGAAGATGATGCTGAAATTTCAGCAGTCTGCACAGGGCTAGAAGACAGCAACGAGGGATTTGTAGTTTGTTTGGAAGCTGAAAAATGTGAAAGTCTAATGGACAGTACGAGGGCAAAGGAAGAAGCCAGTATCACTACAGTCAGTGTAGGTCTGTGTGATGATGAAGGTTTTGTGACTAGTACAGGCTCAAAAGAAGAGGATGAAGAAGGTGAGGACATTGTGACCAGTACAGGAAGAGGAAATGAGGAAAATGAGCATGCTTCTACTTGTACAGGAGTGGAAAGTGAAAGTGCACTAATTTGTATAGGTGCAGAAGAAGGTGAAAGTTCCATTATCTGCATAGTTGCTGAACAAATGGAAGCTGAGTCAGGAGTGGCTGGCACAGATACAAATAAGCTTACTGTTGACAGTATGACAAGTGCAGAGAAAGAAGCTAATTGTGGCACAGACTGCAAAAATTATAAAGGCATTGTTGAAAGCAGTGTGACCAGTGCAAGTGCTGCGGATGAGGGTGCCTTAGCTGCACAGACAGGAAAGCATGAAGGTACCTTGCTTCCCTCAGATGCTGAGGAATGTGAGCGTCCCATGACTAGTGCTATGGCAGTGCAGGATAAGACACAGTTTGGTGCTGAAGACAAGCATGAGAATGCCATGACTTCCTTTGATAGCAGAGAACTTGATGCCTCTATAAGTAGTGCAGTTCCAAAGAAAGATGAGACTTCTCTTACTCCTGCTGACAGAGAAGTAAAAGTAAAAGGTGATGTCATCTCTACCAGCACAATGGAAGATGCTCCTTTACATTCAGCCACAGATGCTGAAGAAGGTCCACTTGCTGTTGCAAGAGTAAATGAAAGTGGGGAAAGCTCTATGATTGTAATAGACACTGAAGACACAGTGCCTATGCCCAGCACAGCTACAGAGTTTAAAGAGTGTGTGAATACTTCTAGCAGTAAGCAGGAGAAAGATGAGTGCACTATGATTTCCACAAGTATTGTGGAGGAATTTGAGGCTCCTATGTCAAGTGCAGCTATTGAATATGATGGTCAGCTCCCATCTGTGAAAACAGAGGAAACAAATGACAATGCTGTGGTGTCTGTAGATATGGAAGTATATGAGGTTCCCATGCCTAGTGAGTCCAGCACAGGAGGAGATGATAACGGTGATGATGGAAGTCACCCAACTGCTAGTGGTAAGGAGGAAAAGGATGAGTGTGCTATGATTTCCACAAGTGTTGTGGAAGAACAAGTAATCCTAATGTCAAGTGAAGTCACAGAAGAGGTGATTCAACGTATCTCAGACACAGAGTCAAAAAATGAAACACTAATGATCTCTACAAGTACAGCAGAATGTTTTGAAGCTCCTATGTCTAGTGTAACTATGCAAGATGAAAACAAACTCACTGCTTCAGAAACAGAAGGAAGATATGAAGCTGCTATGATCACTACAAGCATGACAGAAGAATGTGAGATAGTCCTGATCCGTGCAACACCGCAAGCTGAAAGTCAGCTCATTGTAACCGGAGAGGAAGGTGCCATTCTCTCTCCAAATGCATCAGAGGAATGTAGGGTGGTGGAGACCACTGCAACTGTAGATGAACAGTTTGGACTAACTGCTTTCAATGCAGATGGGAAAAGCAAAGGTTCTGTGATTTTTGTGGGAGAATGTGGAGCTCCTGTGCTGAGAGTCGCAACTGACAGTGAAGATCAGCACACTGCTTCAAACATAGCAGATAAGGAGGAGGAGGGGGCAGTGATCACTCTGAGCACAATGGAAGAATGTGATAGTCTCTTCACCTTTACAGTCATAGAAGAAAGTCAACTTGCTGCTGAGAGTACAGAAGTAAAAGGCAAAAGTGAAGAAATCTTTAATACTGCTAACCAGATTGAATGCATCCTTTCAACTACAGCCCCAGAAAAAAGTGGGAATTCTTTGCTTATTGATAGAGAGAACGAGACACATGAGAGTGGGGTGAGGACAGAATCAGCAGCATCTCAGGCCACAGTAGACAGTGAAATCACAGAAACAGATGAAAATGCAGTGAACCTCATGAGTGTTGATGAGGCTGTTTGTGTGGAGATTAGTACAGACACTGCTGAGAGTCCTTCCCCAGAGGCAGGTGAGGACAATGAGCAAGCTGAAGATGTCCTGCATGAGGATGTTACATCGGAACTCTCTAGTACCATTTCAGAAGCAGTGGGAGAGAGTGAAGCTGTAAAGAATGTAAACTACAAATTAAATTCAAACATGCTTTTAGAAAGTGACTTTTCTGAAATAAGGACTCCCCTGCCTAAGACACAGGCTCCTTCCTTAGTTTCTGCTAATGAAGTGGCTGCAAACACCAACCATGGTGATGTAACAATAGAAGCAGAACTAGGGAAAAAAAGGGACCTCACTTTGTTGCATGTAGAAAAGCTACATGATAGTGATGACAAAACCAACTTGATCAAAACAGATGATACTGGCATTGAAGTTACTTTTCAGAAAAGTAATACAACCTTTAATTCAGGTGAGGATTTCTTGATTTTTTTTTTATTTTTTTTTTAATTCTTCAGTTTATAAGTTGTCATAAACAGATTCATTTTACCATTATAGTTAGAAAAAAATTCTACTGTTCAAATATACCTCACTTTTTCATTAGTTGCAAAATGACTATTAATGCACTTAAGAATTGGTGACATAAAGAAGCATGTGATTCTGGACAAATGAACAACTGAGCACAATTACCTGATTTGTGTTGGAAAACAAATAGTAGAGTGCAAAAAATTTCTAAAAAACATTGACTTAAAGTTGTCAGCTGATAAATAAAGTTATTTGCAAGGGGCAATTATTGTGGAGGTACACATGGGTTTTGTTATTAATATGTTATGAGATTCAAAAAGTTTTTTAGGAAAGAGGATGCATTTCATTTTGACATATGTTCATCATTTTAGAAAGGTAACTTCATAGTGATTTTTAAGGTTAAGATTGGTCATCCTTAATCATAACTGCACATTTTCTCTGGGCCGTTATTTAATGGTCACATTCAGATTCACTGTATTACACTTCATTTTGTCTTGTGAATACACTTGAAATGATTCTGCTTTGTTACAAAGGACTCAGCCAGTCATCCTAAATAAGTATTTTAAGTGAGCAGTAGATGACTATTTTAAATAGTGCATGATTGTATATGACATTAAGGATATCATATTCTATATTCAGTTCTATTTTTTTCACTAACATTTGAAGTGAATCTGCATGGTTGCTGGTTCCTAAAATACAGTGTAATGAACATTTTACTATTTTTGACCTTGCATCTCTTTGACCCTCT
Organism: Pseudopodoces humilis; assembly: GCF_049639895.1. Lineage (NCBI taxonomy): Eukaryota > Metazoa > Chordata > Aves > Passeriformes > Paridae > Pseudopodoces > Pseudopodoces humilis. The sequence goes on along the minus strand of NC_142205.1, from coordinate 14,186,814 downwards.
GAAGTAGCTAAAGCACTAATTTTTTTTTAAATTTATGAACTGTGTAGCTGCTCTAATGAAGTCAAGATTGTAAATTTTGGGGAAATTAAACTGTAGAAAAATATATTTATGCCACAGGAAGTGGAATGATGCTGATCAAGTACTATTTTTTAAGTATTTTTCTTTTCTTGTCTGTCTTTGCTATAATTTCAAAAAACACTTTATAATGTGGGTTTAGGTCCAGTTTCTCAAAGACTGGCTTTATTCTCTAGTTTTATTGACATTTTGGTTGAGAAGTCTGTCTCTGCAAATTTTGGCATTTTAGGAATTTTTCTTGGAAAGATGCTGGTTTAGTAAGCTTGAAAAATGTTATTTGCTGTTTATATAAGAAGCACATAAGCCATGAAAGTATAAAATGCTGTACAGTGGAGTATTCCTTTCTCAGTGCTTGCCTCAATCCTTGTTGTCCATTGATTTAGCTTTTGTAAATGGTAATGGTACTTATTGTCTGAACTGCAACCATAATTTAATCACTTCACATGCATTATTGGTAAATTATCATGTAGTAACTATTTCTTTTTGTTTAGGTAAAGCTGTCTAAACAGACTTCTGAAACAGGTTTCCAAAAATGCTGTACAAGTGACGTAATAACCTTAATATTAACTCTTAGCCCTGCATTTATTAATACAGGAGGTAGTTTGCTGTTTGGAATTTGATCTGAAAAATCTGTTGATGGTTTCTTTTTGAAGGAAAAGCAAGAAGAAAAAACCAAAGTTAGAATTCATAAACAAGCAAGGAAAAAAAACCAAAGTCAGAATTCATAAGTAAGCTGTGGTAAATCCTGATACCCGATATTTTCCAAGCCTTTTGTACTTAAGGAAAACACAGCAGTACTTGTGTTCTTGCAGATGCCAAGTTCGGGTTTTATTGAGCTGGTTTGCTGTAAACAGACTGGCTGTTGTTTCTGCTGTCCACGGGAAAGGTTTAAATTCATGTGCTGTATTCATGAGGTAGTACTGAGACATAACATTCTACTGTAGCATGAGATAAATGCATAATGTAATCTGACAATTTTAATATATTTGTATTCCATTAGGCAATAATGCAGCCTTACCAAAGTTGGCAGAAGAAGTAGAAAGTACCTTGAGAACTGACAAGGTATTTATGTTATTTTAAATTTTTTACTGCACTGTTTCTTGCTTATTCATATATCTTGCTAGGGTTTCTTCCTGTACCTTTTGATTTTTGTGCAGCAAAAATGGAGATTTAAAAATTTAAACTGGAGAACTTTGAAAGAGTAATTTTTCAGATTATTCAGCTGTAGTTTTCTGAGCAGCTGGCTTTTAAATTGTGGGCTGTCCATGTTATTCTTTGTTAGGAGTAATTCCCTCCTTCAGCCCTACTCCTTCTGTGACCGAGACATTGAAGTTTGTTTTTTTAAAAATTGGTCATACTGTGTGCATGTTGCTTGATAGTGCTTGTAAAATAGTCACCCACACCCCAATCTTAGACTTGGCAAATTTTGGTTTAGTCCTTTGAACCAGTAAAGAAACCCTGCTATGCATTGCATCACATCACTTCCTGGCCAGTCTTCCGACTCACACATCCGTGTGTGTTTGAGCAACGCTTGCTGCTGTTGTGTTCTGATAACTACAGCCCATTATATGCTGTCACAGAAGAGTGGAGCACCCTGCATAATCCAGGGTATTTGGGCTCATGGTCACCTATAGCTTGTGTAAGACCAAAGCTGAGTCTGTGTGCCTGGGCTGTGTTCCATAGTAGGCAGGATTCCACATGGTCTAATTCTTTATTAAGTTGCGGGACCGCATTCATGTATTTTGCCAAGCTCTGAGGATAAGTTTTTGAGGGATAACATGGTTCAGAAATTCATCTGTGATGAGTCATCAAATTTCACAGAAAGCATCTGTGAAAGGGTGGACTTCGGGAAAGTGGAAGTCAGCTTCAGTCTGGTGGGAATTACTGATAATTCCACCTGCAAACAGCTGCATTGTTTACAGGTATAACATAGTTCTAGAGTCAGTACAGCCATAATGTGGAACTGGAGCTGAGTTTGCAATGTTCAGATCTGACTTAATACACTTAGCTCCATATAGCATTATTTATGCAATGGTAACGTTGGGCTGATCTGCAACTTCTTTTTTTAAAGAGAAGAAAGCAAGCAAATCTAAAAAATCCACTCAAAACACAAGTTGAAGGAAGATCATTGAACCTCATTATACACAGCAGGTCCCTTTTTTCCTTGTATAGATGAACATTTCTAGGCTGCAGCTTGTATTTGGAACTTCGAGTCGGTGTTGCACCTTGAATTTGTGAAATCTGCTTTTTTCAGCTAATCTGGTACTAAGTCTAAGGTCAAATCTAAATAGTGTACTGTTGAACTTAGCTCTGTTCCTTCTTAATATATGTACTGATGTCTTACTCAGAAAGCTTTTGAACACTTTTATAGTTCATGATAAGACAGTGTTCATCATGACATGAAGGAATGGAGTGAGATATACTTGTTCTGAATATCTGCAATATTTGTTTCTTTTGATTTTGTGTTTAGTCACAACAGCCTGAAAGTGCAAGAAGTGAAGAGGGATGTGTGGATCTTCAAACTACAGAATTGCAAAAAGGTGATTTTCATAGTGATAGCAACTTGCTTTCATGTTGAAGGGACTGAAGGGACTATATACTTATGATGGGAGGGTTGCAGATTTTTTCATATATGAAGTACAAAGGAATTGAAAAAAGCCTTCAGAAATCTTTAAATGTATCTAGGAGTTCAGGGGGCCTTGAATTTGGTTTGTGGGAAAGGAAGGTCAGACTTTTCTTTCAACATGATATGCTGAAAGTAGTAAAGGATTTTAAAATTTGAAATTTAAAAAAAGGTAGACTGCTAATATTCTACTTAAAATCAATAAATAAAAACATTTGTGCAGGAAAAATGCAGAAACTTCCCCAAGGAATGGCTTTCTTCCTTATGGGTTCAGACCATCCTGGTTTTAGGTTGCTGTGACAGGCCTTGTGAGGATATGAAAATAAGTACTATATGAAAAGTCACAAAGACATTAGAGAAAATATTTGGGGTTTTTTGCCTTCCTACCCTTCAAAAGATTAAAATAATTGTGGCCATCCACTCAAATCTGAAGAGCAGTTATAAGCAGGTAATCATCTAGTTAGAAACCACAATTAGTCTGCTTGGATCTGCCCTCAGTAATTCCTTTTCCATGTACTTAAACTAATCTTCGGTAGGACCAAAACTAAAAAAAGATCCATCCAAATTATGCATTGCAATTGTTTGGCTTTCCTGTTAAAGCAGAAACAAAAGCCTGCTTTGTGCCTATCTTGATGGATTTTGTGCTCCAGATGCATTACAAAGATGTTTACCCTACCAGATGAGAGCTAATCCTCAGTTATTGGAATATCAGAACTAAAATGAATCCCAAGGGGTTCCAGTGTTACTGCTGCTTTTATTGTCCAGGGAGGTTAAAGATGCATTTCCTCTAACAGAAAGTTGCAGCTGAAAGCCTACATGCTATGATGGGACACACTGTTGAGTTCACTTCTAAATTTTTAGACATACCAAATAGAAAACAAAAGCAGCAGTAATGTCAGATGTGAGCATTGGCATAAAACTTTGGAATTCTCTTTTTATTCTCAGGGCAGGTCAGATTCAGATACCTGGTTATAAGGTGGTGTGTATTCAGCTGAGTGGTAAGAGACATGCTCTGCTCAAAAGAAAGCAAATGTAAACCCTGAGAATTGATTAGAAGAATGTAGACTTCAGAACAGCAGATCTAAAATTTGAACAGGTTTTTCTGTACTGTGAGGTTTCTTTGAAGAGTCTTTAGAACTCTGCCACTTCCCATCACTCAGTCACCCAGAGAGAGAGTATTTAAAATGTTAAATGTGCAGATTGAACTAGCTGAGATAATCTTGTTTCTTGTAAAATGTTTAACAAAAGTCCATTTGTTGTGTAAATCATGTTGGATATGACATACTGAAGACTAATGCTTTGTAGACCTTGGTAGAGAGGTTTTTTCTCCCCCACAATAATCTCTTATATGTATGTAAGCATGCATATATACATACTGCTCAACATACGTAAAAGGAAGTTGTTTAAAAGACAAATGTGTGTCCTGTCATGAGTATGAACAGCAGACACAGTAGTTTAGTAGTCCAAGATTCTTTGGAATGTAAACAAATCATTGCTGTTTGAGTGGGTAGGAACTAGCTCTTCATTTGACACTGCTTTAAAAATTGAAAGATGTGCAACTCAGCAGTATAGCTGTGGAAGAATTGTTGCTAAAACATGGAGATTTAAGAAACGAGCTACAAAAGAGATAAAACTGTATGTTAAAATAAAAGTGGGTTTATTTGATTTTAGGTTTGTTTTTGCTGTAGCTGATGGGAAAGTTGCTTGGAATGTTTTAGCAGCTTTTTTAAATCAAGGTATTAATTTGGTGCTTTTGTGAATCAGATTTAAAGAATACTCAGTAGAGCAGCTTCTTTATAATTCTCTTTGTGCATTGAAAGTTACGGAATTCGTTAAAAACTCCAGACCACTCATCAGATCTCCTAATTCTTTTCCCTATTTTTGTGATATGGAAGGCTGAGGCTCTACTTCATCAGAGTTAGAGTATAGTAGAGTTTAGCAACTGGGCGGTTTCCTTATGTGCATTCTGTCAGCTTCAATTACGCAATTACACAAACTTTAGTTCTTTAGAAGCATCACGTAGCTTAATCACATTTTACTTCATCCCATGATCCAGTATCTAAGATTGTGATGGAAGAAATTCTGATTCAAATGATAGAATTATATTTGAACCATCAAAGTCACTATAAATTTCAAAGATGACAGCCCCTTCATTGCCTTATTTCAACCATAAAGTGATTTTCAGTTATCCTGTGCTCAGAAATATGCTGCTTCATATTCTTGTTTAGTTGTGTGGGTATATTGTTAAAGAGAGGATTGGATGTCTCTTATTTGCAACATTGGAAGTAAGTTTTACATAGTTTCAGGTTCACTGGAATCCTTTCAGGGAGGTGAAGTAGAGGATACTGTGATACTTTGTGCTTGCTTAGCTTTTCTAATTGTGTTTAAATTATTTTTAATAGATGTGCTGCATAGGAATATTCCTTTAGAAAGAGAAACTTCTCATGTAAGTACTTGCTTTTTAGATTTATTCTCTAAATCTGTGCTGCTTTTCTCATACTTGAATTTATTTCTATTTACGTTAAATATTCTCTAAAGGAAAATACTGTTTTTGTATATGCAGCGCCTATGTTTGTTGAGACTCTGCAGCTGTATAGGTTGATGTCTAATTATTCTTTCAAATCTATCAGTGAATAAATCTTGTATTGTTGTTCCACAGTCTATGACTATTTCAAGACTGTTAACTGGCAGAAAAGAGAAGTTTGATCTCCATGAAAGTAGAGGAAAAAAATAAGGATTATTCTTGGAGGTTTTGATCACAATTAGAAACCTATTTTAATGCAGCATGCTGTCTTTCACAAGAACTTATAAGAGGGATAACACTGGCAAACTTGGAAATGTAAAGTATATCTTATGGAACAAAACCAAGACATTTAATAAGTAGCAGGCTGAAATGGTGTTTGTGGTTGCTTAAACTTGGGTAATAAATTTATTTATTACTATATTGAAATGCTGGCTGGCCACATTTCTGATGCTAATGAGATAATTCTATTGTTCTTGCATGTAGGAGAATGTCCTTCAAATCCAGAGTCTGATTTACTGTGATGAGCTACTTTTAAAACATATAGTAGGGTGCTTAATTCTGAGTCTTTTTTCAATAAAAATATCAGTCAAAAATTCTGAAAATATTGCAAGTTTGAAGTTTTTTGATTCCGCTGTTCTGTAGTAGGAAGGTTACTTGAGTTCTAGGATTAAATTCCTTTTGTAACGGCTGTTTTCCATTTTAATGTATGTTGTACTTGGAAGTAGCGAGTGGGGAAAAGTTTCTCCCTTCCGTGTTTATAAACTGAATGGAAAAAAAAAGTTCTTTCTTTGTGTTTTGTGTGTAGGTGGAAAACTTGGCTATCCAGACAGCTGAAGAAGTTAGATCTAGAGAAATACAATGTAAATCTTCAGAAACAACGGATAAAGAAAAACGTAAGTGATACAGAAGTACACAAATTTGTGCAAAGTTTTTCTGTGGCAAAACCAGTTTCTACTGTGGTTAGGCCATAAAATGGTATGTTTGAGAAAAAAATAGGGGAATAGGGGAAATTCAAAGCTCTGAAGCAATTTATATTCCCAAAACAACTTCTAATATTACAATTAATATATTTGATAAAATATTATAACAAAATGGATTAGTGCACAGAAGAACATTATCGTTTTTCCCATCATAAGTGAAGAAATATTTGTTGTTTTGTCTGTAAAATAATTACTAATTTTGTCCCTTTAAGGTGAAAGATAAGTAAGCTAATCATCAGGAAAATCTAAACACTAGAAGACTTTATGGGGATGGATGCTTCCTTTTCTTAGGTCGGAAAGAAATAAATTTTAGCGTAGCCTTTCATTAGTCTGGAAGCAAAAAGGGAGAAGGAATTTAGTCCATTGAATGGCATAAACATTTCTAAAATAAATTTAGATGCAGTTAACATTGAAATAAGTTGGGCAGTTTGTTGATACAGTAATTACAAGACTGACAGTGTAGTACCTCTTCAAGTTCTGGATTCAACTTTTGTCTTTTCAGTATTAGAACAATTTAGAAAAACAGTTAATATCATTAATAATAGCATTTTTTATAAAAGCTTTTATTCCTCTTCTAAGAATTTTGATTTGATGGAGTGATTAAAAGTCATGTATTCATTAGTGTCCCAAATAGCATTAACTGCTTTCCCCGTCTCTGAGTGAGTTGAAGTTGAGGTTGGTGTTTGGTTTTTTGATGTGTTACCTACCAAATTTCAGTTTTGAGCTTATTTTTAAAAGCAAACACCTGTAATATACAAGAAACATGTAATTCTCTTTTGTTATTGTGTTGTCTTCCCTTTTCAAAGCGTGATTAGAGTAACTTTCTGTTCATATCTTTGTAAGAGGCTGCTTTTCAGACTTTTGAATCTCAGTAACAGTGAGCTGGTATAAAAGTGACACCAAAATACGACAAATGCAGATGACACTTTTTTAACACTTCAATTGTCACTTGCTTTTGCAGGCAACCAGCTGATTGCTCAGGGTGTGCTAAAAGAGGATGAACAAAGTCAGTGTTCCAAAATGAAACCTGATAACATCAAGGTATTTTCAAGAACTCTTTTATGTTCTGCAATTGTAAATAAGATTAAAATCTTGGTCATTATTTCTTCAAGTTTATTTTGGGAGGTGTTTCCATATTTAAGCTACTTTTGCGTTGTCTTGAATACAAAAGAACTTAGTGGATGATACTTTGCAGTGGGAGAGACAATTAAAAAAAATAATAAAGACAGGGATCTGTGTTGAATCTCTTTGAGGTTTGGAAGACAGAAAGGACTGAGTTGCACCATAGTTAGGAGTTTGGGATCTCATGGAGCATTGTGCAATGCCAGCTCTCCAGTCAGATCAGTGTCTACATGGACATACTGATCTGAGATCTTTAGGGGAGTATATTGCACTTTACCTGAGTTCTGACTTTGTACTGATTCCTGCTAAATCAGAACAGGAATTAGGACAAAAAAGATGTTCTTTTGAGGAGCACATGGAGTATATGTGGGACTGTCTCACCCACTGATTTGTGATGAAGCTTCTCAGCATCAAAGCTTTTAAGAGACAGTATAAAATCTTGATGTGTAAAATAACTACTCATATATTGGGGTGGGGTGGTTTTTTTAGTGTAACTGGCAGTGATTTTTAATGTGTAGTAAAACATCTTTCCTCTCTTGTTTCAAAATAATGTAGGAAGTTATTTCAGGTGATGCAGCAGGAGATTCCAAAGAAATTGATGTAACACAAACACCTCCTAGATGTACTGTGGAAGAAAAAGGTAATTAAACTGCCCATTATAGCAGATTTTCTGAACCCATACTGAATGTTCATTCATTTGAATGAATTTTGAGAGAAATTGGGAACTTGATTCCAGCAAATATACTTGCATGTATTCTCTAGTTGATTTCTGCTCTATTACTGCTATCAAATAATGCATTAATCGCAGTTTCTTTAATGGTGAGAAAAGTTTTGATATTTCTTCTGTTAGCACCCCTTTGCTCCATTATTGCATCAGTGTGTATCTTGGGTAGGAAGGCTAATGGGAAATAAACAGGTAGGTGGGGAAAATAGAAAAATCAGCATTGCTAAGAATGTGCATGTGAGAAGAATCAGCATGTGGTAAGAACATCTCGTAACTCTGACCACAAGAAAGAGCGGTCCTATGTAAAAATCCATGACATAACCATCAAATCAGTTTTGTTTCTGTAGAGTAACCAACCAGAAAAGAGTGCAAGTTACACAGTTGTAATTGACTTAATTGCACTAAAAAAAATAATAAAATATGGTGTGTCCCCATTATTAATGTGACTTTGATGTTACTTCCATCTGTCTTTGTGGGAGCAGTCTGAGAATGTTCCGTGATGTTAGTTTGACCTGTTAATAGTTTTGTTTCTCATGCAAGCAAGTTGACAAGTCTGAATCTGTTCTGCAATGTGCTTGCATCTTCAACTTCCTGTTTCATGGAACATGTGACAAAATCAAACAGCAGCTTGTATTTGTCCTACCATTTTATAGTGTGTCACAATTATGAGCTTTCGTTTTTACCTTAAAATAGAAGACCTACCTAACTCATCTGGTGTTAGGGAGATGTATTTTGGCAGACCAATACACTCTTGTTACAAGGCAAACAGTGTTGATTTCTGATGGGTGTTTTTAGGGAATTTTGGGCTAAAATATGTAATAACATTTTCAGTGTGGAGGCTGTTGCTTTTACTGTATTTCTTTTGCCTAATAAAGCAAAGGTATACCATATATTTTTTTAATTTCTTTTTTTTTCTTTTGTATGCGTGAAGATGAATTTAACATTGAACAGGAAATGTCTGAAAAGAAAAAGCACAGTCTAGAATCAAATGAAAATTCTCCTGAGGTGAGTGGTCTTACTCATGTTAAGTCACTGAGATAGTTATTTACTGCAAAGACAGAGTGCTGTGAATCTGCACTATTTTGTATTTTGTTGACAGCAATATTAAAATTGTCTTCACCTACTAAGAAATAGTTGTTAAGATTTGATTAGTACTGTGAAGTACCAAGGACTTATGTAGCTCTGTCACAAAGTATAAACTCACAGACCTTAAGACATCAATGTCTTGTTATCACAGTAGAGCTAACTCACTTCCTAGGCTTAGTAGTGCTTACAAAATGCCTAGAAAGCAATTATATTGAGTTCTATTGTATAGAAATCATGTTTTCTGAAAACTTTGCAATTGATGCAGACAGTTTAGTCACCAACAAATACAACTTGCCTTTAAAAAATACAGTCTTTCTCAACAATTTTTGAAGTCTTTATATTATCTTCTAGGCATGTACTTGAGATATTCTACAGTACGGGTTGTAAACAAATGTCTGAAAATGTTAAAATTAAAATTGATGCCTAGAAATAGGCACTGATCTCAGGTGTTTGGTTTCATCATTTGGGGTTTTTTGCCTGAAAGTTGGAAGTAGAAGAAAATTTAAGAATGAATTTTTATTTTTGTTCACTCTAGGCTTGAGTCTCTAAGAACCATTCTGGGGGAAATACTGTTAAACTTCAGTAAATGCTGAATGAGGCATTTAATCTTTCCTTGTATGCAAGAGAAAGTCTCTTGGGGATTTCGCAAACTGAGCATCTGACCATATTTTTTACTTAAAACTTCTCTTTCAAAGCTTAAAACTTCAAAGAAAGTTGCTTTTGTTTGTTTTGGGTTTTTTTTCCTAAAAATCTTGTTTATATAAAGAATATCAGCAATCTGTGTATTGGGGTAATTAGTATATGAACTGTTTGAAGCACTTGCTCAACATAGAGGATGTAGACCATGCTATGTGGCACTAGGAAAAGGGGCTCATGGGATGTAAAGTCTGGAGTTCTTATATGGGGAAAACCAGCAGCATTTGCAAGACCTAGTGATAGAGATTTTGGGGCTATGGGAGCAGAAGGCACTGCATTCTCAGACATGCTTTGTGCCTGAGTCAACCCACTGAGAATTTTGTATAATTGGGAGTTGTCTTGTTTCTTTTCACCTGTATTAGTTGATTTCATAACAGGCAGTCTCTTGCTATTAAACTTGCCTCATCTATTTTTTAACTGGAAAGTACTACTTCTGCCACTGTCACATTATTAATTCAGTTAGCAGTCTTCGTATTGTATTGCTCAAATGCCAAATGTCAGTTATAGTAAGTAAAATATTTTTGTCCTTTGTTTTTAATAGGAAAATCAGCCTGTGGTAGTGAAACGCAAAAGGGGAAGGCCTCGTAAATACCCTCTTGAAGCAGTACAACCTGGTGGTAAGTACTTCATAATACCTGTGTGGAAAAACAAGGATAATAATGACATTCAAGTTCTGAACTCGTATTTCTTCCCTCAGGTGGGGAGTCAAAAGCTGATATGAGCACTGGGAATGTAAGTGCCTTTATTTTGTTTGGGTGCATTTAACACAGTATTTCAAGAGCCATTTATCTGTTTAACAGTTAACAGCATTTCAGAAACATCTTATGGAAAACTTGATAATGGAGTTCAGTCTAAGCAAATGAAAATTATTAGTAGTATCTCAATATAGCTAAGCTTTTTAAGCAAAATATAGAGTTAAGTCAGAATGGGTTACCTGTAAGCTTCACACTTAGTTCATTTAATACAAATCTAAGTGTTACTAGCTAGCAATATATATACACCTGTGTGCAGGGTAAATTTTTGGTGGTGTGCATGTGTCTTTCAGTTTGTGCTGAGAGTAATTTTGAAAAGCAAGGGTGAATTTATTTCAAAAACAAAGTTTCTTTCCTCTACTGAATGTATTGTAATAATAGCACATAGAATCCTTTCATAGCTGTAAAATAAAATGTTATATAAAGCAGTTGTATTACATATATATTGCAAAATTACAGTTGATGCAAGTAGAGACATACTGTCTCTAGGTGACATACCTAGGTGAGTAACCTAGGAGTTCATGAAACATGTCTGTCTTTTAAAGCTCAGTGGTAGTTTTATTTCCTAACCCCTGTGAAGGATATTCACAGCTAAGAAAGTGGTCTATTGGTTTTGCTTCTCCTATACAGCTGGATTACAGCACAGGGCAGTGATGGGTCAGGCATGTTTGTGGAGTACTGCCAGCGGGATTTATTCTGGTTAAAGGCTTCTCTCTAGGAAATTCCTCTGTTTTAGAATCAACATTATTGCATAGAAAAGGGGGGATTTTAAAAAATGAAGTTGTGTTGAAACTCAGATTTTTCTTCCTGCTTGCCTGGTGAGGCACCAGCTGGCATTGCTGTTGAAGATCTTGAAAATTTACCTAGTTTATGGATAAAAGGAATTACTGTCTCTACTTGTTCTGTCCTCGTATTTTAGGCAGCCCTTTAAGTCCTGTCCCTTCTTACAGGTTGGCTTGAATTCAATTTCAGAATTCCTAGTCTTAATAGATTTTTTTTTTCAATATTAACTTAATGAAATGTAGTTTGAACTGGTACAGATTTTGGTATTTCATTTTTCTGTTTTGGTGTTGTGGGTTGATTTTTGTTTGGCTGGTTTTTGGGGTGGTTTTTTGCCCAGTTAAGGATTAAAATTAATTTTAAAATCACCCTCAGAAATAGATGTACCTTGGCATCCTCAGTACTGGAACAGAATCATCTTGTTGTGGTTCAAGTGTTTAAAGGTCTTGTATTTCCTGGTGATGAGTGAGTGGTTGGTGTCAGCTGCAGGCTGGCTCAGGGAGGAGTGATACCTGCCCTCTATGTGAGACAGGGGCTGTCTAAGGTGAGATGCCTTTGCATGACAGTTTCCCCAGGGCTTTGGGAACACCTTTACTTTAGAGGTACCGTAAGCATCCTAGTGTAGTCGTTCAGTGTGGAAAGCACTGAAGTTTTTGGACAGTCATCATAGGACATTGTGTAATTGTATATAGCTTTTTCTGCATTCTGAGTAAATAAACAATTTCTGGTGACTTGTAGTTCTGTAAATCTGTATGTGGGATTACATAAAGTGACTGTACTAAACATATTTCTGATTTAATTATCAACAAAGAAGTTTGTTTGACTGAAACTACTTTTATCTTTCGTGTCTTTTATTGCAATGACTTTAGTGTCAGGTTACTGAAAGTGCTGTGATTCGTTTATGGGTTGATTTGTTTCAGTTACCAAAATGGAAAAATGCATCCTACTCTTAAAGTCAGTACAAATTTCATGTGCTCCTCATTAGTGTTCATGTTTTCTAGATTTACAGATTCATTCTACAATTAATGCAAGCCAGTTTCTGTGATTATGTAACACAATGCTGAATTTTTCTGATTTTCTTTAAATTAAAAAAGCCCACTTTTTTAATTTCAGCTGCAGTCTTCTACCTTTGCAAGTAGAGGGAAAACACCTCAAATGGGTAAGAAAACATATAAATATATGCCTCAACATATAAAATGAAAGATGGAAGAAATAGAAAAGGGTTTTCACAAAAATCACATGGGTCCTTGTTCTTCCTGACATCATCTCTGGCAGTCAGTGTCATTCATGAATGAAAACATCTGAAGAAAGAGATGAAGTGAAAACTTGTCCCTAATTGCTACCAAGTTTTTCTTTTCAAAATAGAGCAGCTTGATTAGAGCTTAGTTCAGAGATGCAGCAGCACTGCTCAGTGCTGAACTATGCATTGCAGAATATACCAAATGATTGAGTGAGCTAAGTACATGGCAGAGCTTCAGAGGATAGTAGGTACTCTATCAGACTGGCTCTTGGTGGCTATTTCCCATTCCTGCATGTTTTCTTTCATACAGTGACTAGCAATCACACTTACTACATTACATTTCAAATTTTGTTCAGTTAATTGTTTGATCTGTGGATATGTATTTAAAGATCTCAGGGGTATCTTGAGGGGGATATTTCTTTCCCTTTTCACAGCTGCTGTAAGAACTTTGGAACACGGTTGCTTAGCTTGACTCAAAAATGTACTTTAAGTGCTTCAAACTAAAACAGAATTAAGTGAAATATCTATTTCTCTTTCCTCATTTTTCTTGTGTATAGAATCCAAACTGCACTGGTTGTTTAAACGTTTATTTTTAATTATGGCCATTCATTAAAAAAACTTTTAAAACTCATTTTAGGAAGCAGGTGACCTGAAAATTAGGTTTAAAAATGGTTTGTAAACAAATGTGCAAAAAATCTGAGAAACCAAATCTTCAAAACAAATCTTGTGGAGTTTCCAAAAGCTTAGGTTTCTGCAGATAGACTAATCTGGCTGCACTGCACATAAAAGGACTGTTTCCTATTTTCTTCACATTTGTTAAAATGTCAGCTTTAATCCATATGCTGCAGAATTGTCTCTGGAGGGTTAGCTTGTTGTGTGGTACTTCTGTGAACTGCAGAGAGAATAGACAAGAACGTGAGAATGAAATCAAAGTGCATTCTGCTTTGCTTTTTATTCAGAAAGACACCTGACTGTGTATTTAAAGTTTGAGTGTGTTATGTAACATTTCTGTTTTCCGGGTAGAAGGCTCTTGATATCACAGCAATGTTAAGAGGAGCATATAAAGTGGAATGTACTGTTAAGTTTTTCATCCTGTATTGGCATTCATGGGCATAAGGGGATGAGAACCCCTGGCAAGGAAAGGAAAAGGAAACCAAATTGAATCCCTCTGTACAGTTCACTTATTCTGATAGTTTCTGGGTGATTTGCATAAGGATTTGCAGTAAGGACAGACCCACATGTGGAGCAGGATGCAGAGTTTATTTCTGGTCACTACAGCACATGCAGTTAAGAGACATATGTTTTCTGAAGGTATCATCCTCCCGTAACACTGACACTTGAACTTGAAACTAATTACTTAGCACTAATCAACAGTTGCTGCTTTAAAATTAGTGCGATTTTTAAATACTATGTCTTACTATTTTTATATTTATCTTTAAGCAAAAGTACTACATTTTCATATCTTACAGAGGGTTGTCTGTTAAAGGCATGTCATGGATCTAGATGGATCTTATTTTCAGTCAAAAACCCCTCTGCTACAAATTTACCAAGATGTACCAGAATTATGAAGTATCTCTTTTGAACACAGTAGAATGAATACATGCTGGTTGTATTATGTATGTGCTTATGTTGTATGAAGAACCTAGTAGAGTGGACAGTCCTATGCTTTATTTCACTTATTTCTTGAATACTTAAATATATTTATGTTTTACTTCATTTGCTTTTGTGTAAAAGTTTTTTTCCCATAACCTTACAAAGGAGTGCCAGAAAAGTTTGGTGTGAGTTTTAGAATGTTTCTACTCTTTGAGATCTGATTTAGATCCTTTGCATTGACATTCTTTTGTTTGTTCTCTCAGTTTAATTGGTGAGGATGTTAGAGTTTGTGTCCTCTTTTATTTAGTTTTCAGAAATTAGCAATTTTATGGCAGGGAAAAAAAGATATGAAAACTTGCCTTTATTTAGGTTGCTTCTCTTTTCTATTGCTAAGGATTTTTATCCTTGTGGTGTTAGAGAAAATTCTGTTTGACAGAGTTCAGAAGCTTTGTAAAATAATCTCTCTCATCTCAGAATTATAGTAGAAGTGGTAACCATGGAGAAGAAGCCAAGTTGACACATGGGATGTAGAGTTAAAAATCTGTTTTAACAGATTTGTGTAGGCTAGCCTGTAAAAATTACTGAGTTGAATGTAAGAAGTATTTCAGCAGAGGAAGTCATGTCATTTGCATACTAGAAAGGTTTTAAATAATGTCTTTTTGAGCTTCGTCTCAGTCATCTTGGTGCTTTAACACGAGTGCAGTTAAGCACTAGAACAGATCACCTGAAGAGACCATGTTCTTGGAGACTTTCATAATTAGACTGAGCAAGTATGTGTGTAGTATTGTGCAGTATGATTAGATCAATTAATTTAGCTGTGCTGTGAACAGGAGATTGGACTAGGTGACCTAGAAGCCCTTTCTAAGCCAAATTTTTCTGTGGTTCTGTAATTGGTTGACAGTAGTTAAAAAGGATAAGTAACTTCTGCTTTTCCATTAAAAGAAAACAGCAAATCTGCAACAATGCAATAAATACTGTCAGTGATATAAAGCCCTAGTACTTACAAAAAAAATTAAATCATTGTCCCAGTCTCTGTATATAACAAAGCTATTTTCTAAATTAGAGACTTTAAATGCTTTTTGAGCTACTGTGATATTTATGCAAAGTTGAGAGAGTACACAAGAAGTCACTTTTAAATTGATTGGTGAAAGATTTGAACTTCAGGATCAACTTTTGTTCTTTCCTTTCTTTTTAGGTACAGACATATCTAATAAGAAAGAAACAACAAATGTAAGTGTGATTTGTAAATTTACAAGCAGTATATAATGAAAAATGCCTGTCTTCTATGTAAAGTAAATAGTTCTTGACTTACATGGTTCCATTTTGTTTTTTCAGGAAGATGAAGCTGATAAAGCAGAAATGGTTGTGCGTAAAAGGGGAAGAAAGCCCAGGCGTTCTCTGGTTCAATCAGAGGAAATGGGTAAAAGCATGAGAAACTGTGCTGTTTCTAACAGAATAAGAAAATACTGCTGTGCTTTTCTGTTTACTAATAGCAACAAGATAAGCTTTATTCAATTTTCCTTTCTTGGGGAAAAATCATTGAGTTACAGCTAGTGTAAATATTATGTAAATATGTGTAAATTGCTGTAATCTCATGTCAGAATTGCTACATTCCAGATGCTTCTATAAAGCCTCATGAATTTTCTATGAATTCTGGCTAGGAGCTGTGTAAGTAAACTGTGGTGAATGTGTTAGCAAGATTAAGTCAAACAAGTGTGAATTTAAAATGCTGAAATAAGAAGGAAATGGAAAATTACTTACTGAAAATGGGAGTTAGGACTAGAATACCTTTTCTAAATTAAGTGTTCAAGGCCTTTTGGAAAATTATAGCCTATGTGTAAAATTTTAAATGGACAGAAACACTGGAGCCAGAGAAGAAACGTCGGAAATTAACATCTTCTGAAGATGAACTAAAAGAGCAAGAGGAAGGTGAGGAAGAGGATGGTGAGGAAGATGATGATGCATATTCTGGGGCCACAACTAGATCAGCCACAAGATTAGAGGCTCAAAGGTAACTGTGTAGAGACTCCAATAACAAGCTGTTTTCTACATTGTTCTCAGTTGTGGAGTTTGTTGCAGGGAAGAGGTTGTTACTTCCTCTTTTTGCCTTTTTCTGTTTGTTTTAAATTTATAAGAGTTTCCCAAATAATTTTGATTCTGATTCTAGTACCACTCGTCTAAGAATGAAGAGACAAAAGGTGAGGTTAAGGGAAACCGTTAGGGTCTCAAAAGGCATACTTGAATATGTAACAAGGTAAGAATTGATGCTGTTGGCACTCTCATCCTGGTGATGCCTCAGAATTTGAGTCTAAGGACACTTGGTTCTGAAGGGTAAAATGGGACATTAGAGTTGACAATTCACCATTTGGTATTTGGTGTTGGAACAAGGTGAAAATGTAATTGTCCCTGTCTGTTTCTTTAAGTACTGTCCAAGTTAAATACATGAATGTAGAGGATTTAATTTCTAGTATGGTGATCTGCAAGCTTGGAGAGCAATCTTGCTGTGAAAAACAAGTGTGAGTAGCAAGAGTTCTGTTTTCAGGAAGCCATTCTTTATCTGCCTTAGCACTGGTCAGCCTTCTATCAGCATACGGAATTTTAGCAGAGCTCATCCTCTTGATCTTATTGTGGAAACAGTGAAATATAACAGCTTTGGGAAGTTTTGATTTGTGTTGCTGTCTTTCAGAAAATAATTTGAGTCCAGGTGTTTTTTTTATATTGGTGGTGGGAGTTTCAATTAACCATATCTGCTTCCCTCTTAATGATATCATTTGTTATACTGTATATATTATATGTTAGTCTTTGGGCAGTACATGAAGCACAGTTGCCACTGTGCTTTTGAACTGATAATTCCAGAACTGAATCTGAAAGTGATTCTTTATTTGAAGAATTTAATTTAAATCTGACATGATTCTTCATTTACATAAAAACTGTGATGTTTTACCACTACCCCTTAGTAAACAACAGCTTCGTTTTGGTAAATGCAAAGTGACTTCCTTTAGTCTCACATCATTGTTAGCTATAAAAGGTTTAGGTATTTGTGGGTTTATTCTGGTTGCTTGTGGAAAATCTACTTTTTTTTATAGATTTGGGGTTGTGTCTCAGATTTCTAATGCTACCTTTCTAGCTCTCATTGCAGCAAAGCATCTCTACCTTAAGGTGCTGCATACAGTCTGCATTTTATAAGTAGCATCTGGGAATAATTCTGTGGAAGAAGATGCTTCTTCTTATTCAGCATTGCTGGATTTCTCTGACTTAAGTCACCTGTTTTCTAAACTAATTAATTTATCACCAGTAATGAGTTTTTCATGTTTCTGAACATGCAGATAGCAAAGCTTATATGAGTGAATTCAGACTACGAGATGTTCTTTTAAACATAGACACTTGCATACAAAAATTATAGCAAGATTTGAAATGGATTGCTTTGGGGTTTTTTTGTAAATACCAGATATTGTCAGTAAAGCACTCTTTTGATTCTACATTTGATACAAAAATGCACAACTTGGCATCGCAATGTGTCTTGAAGCAGGCAAATATGTTTTTTTCACTGTTTCTTTTGGCAACTTTGATTTACTTGTCACAAATACTGTGCAGTCTTAGTTATCTGCACTTGGAGTGCAAGAAGAAATTGACTCAGTAGAAGTATTTTCTTATATATAAATTCATCATTCTTTTGTATTACAGAAAACAGCCCAGCAAGCCAACCACACGTGCAACTTCTAAAGGCAGCAGTCCAAATTCAGTTTCTCCTAGAAAACAACAGAAACTAGCAGCTAAAAAGAGATCTCCAAGTGATACAAAAATTAATAAATCTCCTCCATTGACACAGTAAGTATTAAAGTTGAATCTACTTTGAGTATTTGTTTTGGAAGCCACTACAGTGGTCTTTCCCTTATATGTAATGTACTGCTTCAAAATCTGAACAGCAGACTAGTTATGTTCTGTTCTTGTGTGATATATAAAAAGCTTTTAAAGGATTTTCTTCTGTTTACATTTTTTCTTTTTCTTCCTTTATTTGACATTTGGAAGACTAGATTTTTTACTTTATATCCTTGGAAACCTCTTGGGAGAATCTGAAAATGCTGTTTATGTAGTATTTAACTTCAGCTGTGATTCTTTCTTGGGTGGGGGGTAAGAGCATTGGTAGTTCAGGTTAAAGTTAAATACAATGACACAATTCTAATGCTTTGAAGATCTAAGATCAGCTGATAAAAAGAGGATAAGCTCTGAGAGCCCATACACCAAGTTTTGAATATATTTCCCTTTCCCTCCTTTCCTGTTACGCTTTTTAATTGGTAAAGCTGAGGTCACAGTGCAGAATGCCAAGGGAATAAGTAATAAATGTGATGCACAGTAAGTAATATATTTGCTCTGCATCTTGTAGTTTACCTGTAAAATGTTTTGTATTGGTTATTCTTTCTGAAATGTGTCAGTGTCTTCAGGCTGAACCTGGAGAATTGTGCACTGATGGCTGTCACAGTTCACCTCAGCTCCATTATTTTGTGTGGTTATGAAGGGCCAAGAGTTTAAACCCATTCAGAGTTAGTTGCAGCTGAAATATGGTGAGCCTATAGATGGGAGTGTGAATGCATAGGGTAAGGGCATGTGAAGTCTGCCCTTTACTCCCCCTTGTGTATGCAGGCCTGAGACACTATTGCTGCTATTCTGTCTGTGTGAGATGGGGGACAGGGAAATAAAGTCCATTATGTTCTGTTATAAATCCACAAATCTTTCCAGAGAAAGAGAAGGAAGGAGAATTCTATCCCCAAATTCTACATATGGAGCACTCCCCAACACACAAAATTAGTACCCCATATCCTATTAAGAAGTGTGTTTTAGTAGTAAGCTTATATATAATATATCAGAGATGGACAGTTCATCAGAGATGGACGGTTTCGTTCAGCCCTCTGAACAGAATTGTGCCTGACCACTCTTTTCTTTGCAAGCTCTACCATTGTGAAAATAATGATTAATATGCTTTTCAGGGTAAAGGTGCAGTCGGCCAAGCGTAAAAGGGAGGAGAGCCCAACAGTGGTACGGAGAAAAGGCCAGCAGAAAACAGAGGAGACGCCGTTAAAGAAAGCAAAACGATAATCTTTACCAGCCAGTACTGTTCTTGGAAGAGTCAAAAGGAAAACAAACATCTGTGCTTCTATTTTTTTTAAAGCAAAGGGATTTGCACGTGCTTGTTTCAGAGCTCTGAGTTAAACAATGCAGTACTTTTAAGTTACATTTTAAACAGCTTTATAAACTATTGTTTATACAGAATATTATGTACATTTATTTCAGATGAAAAATAAGTTTACTTTGTATCTGAATGAAAAACAAAGTAGTTATATATTTTATCACTGACTTGGAAAGTTGGAGTTTCCCAATGTGACATGCTAATGCAGATGCTTCCAGCCCATAAGGCACCCATGTGCCTACTAATACACTTTGTACATAAACTTGTAAAAATAGGTTGTATTTTACTCTGTGTATGAATTTAATCAATGATGGACATTTTATTTATTATATGGAAAGCATTGGTCTGTAAACTTTAGTATATACCTTAGGGTTTTTTAATTATATATTTTACATTCTATGCAGATGTCAGTAGGAAACTTCCCCTCCGCTCCCCCAGGGCTGTCTAAAATCTGAAGTTCTCTGAAATATGCTCAGACAGTTGGTAAAATATTTTTCTCGCATGCATCAAAGTAGTTTAGCATAGTGAAAGGGACTTGGCTCCTTTCTGTTCACATTTGTGACAAAGTATGACATTTAAAATGTAATCTTACTAGATTATATTTTCACTTGTAAATTTACTACCAACTTCAAAAAATGAGTAGTACTAGGTTAGATTTATTCACAGTCAACCAATACCACCCTAAAATGAAAGTTTTATTTTGCAGCTAAACACCTGTTCTTTCAGTATTTATCTTTTTCAACAAAGAGGGACCCATTGAAATCAAATCTCACTTCTAACTATAGAGCTTCAGCATTTTATGTTACATTTTATACACAGGTATTAAAAATAGAAGCTGGTTTTATTGCCAGAATCTTTTTTTAATGTATATTAACTCTGGTAAGAGCAAATGTTCAAGTGAAGTTGTATATAAAGTTAAACTTTTCTTATGATCAAATGTGTCTCTTGTTATGATGTGATGAATTGCCAAACAATCTGAGATTATTTTAAGTGTTTTGTTGATATTCTGGTTTATAATTAAAAAATATTTTGGGGGTTGGAATTTTACTTTTTTTTTTCTTAATTTCTCTTTTTTTTTGTGAGTTTTTTTTTGAACTTGTTGTAAGGCAGATGTTTCGGTCAGATATTCTGCTAGGTTTCTTACTGAAATTTTTATATAAAAAATATAAAACGTTTGCCAAAAACCTGAGTTGCCATATTTTATTTTCCTTTCATTGTTTTACTGTAGAACTTGTCTTTACAAATGTGTCTGGTTGGAGTCATGTCTGTAAGTTTTACCTGGTTAGTCTTTAAAAAACATTCACAGGCACTTATATTTTACATGCGCCAAAAGTGGGGAAAGTGTGTAACTGTTTGCCTGTCTCAGTACACTATAAAAGTGCTCACATAATACTTTTCCAAGCAAATTAGCCTGAAAGAAGGAAATATCTTAGCTCTGAAAATCAGTTCCTTTGATTTTCTACTTAGCTGCCATATTCATACATACCTTGCTAGAGTACTGACTGATACATTCCTGTGTGTTACTGATACTGATGTTTATGCACAGTTGTAGGATAAGTTGAATCTTCCCTTTTTCTGTTTTTTTCCCTTTGCCCCCTGCAGTATGCATAGACCAAAGTTGTATATTTTGTCTCAGCCTTAGTTCTGTAAGGCTAAAGAGGCTGAATTGCTTGATTTTCCACGGGTGCTTTCCAGAATTTAGGTGGAGTCCTTCCCTGCACCTGCTCCATTTGTTTCCTTACACCTGAATTCAGTAGTGAAGTACTCAGGAGGAAGCCTCACCACTGCACTGTGCATTATTATTATTTGTTCTCTCTGCTGTTAGTCCTGTCCTGCCCTGGGACAGTTCATATTTGCCTGTTTCACAGGCAGAGCTCTTCTGATGGGTTATGATGATTGACAAAGCTCTGACTTGTGTCAGGTCCTTTTTACTGATATCGCAGTAGACAAACAGAGCTCTGAAGATCAGTATCAGTCTCTCAAAGCTAAGCTCCTAGGAACTGGCCTACTGTCCTTTTCCCTAGTGATGGATAACATTTAGGAATAACATTTAGGAACATCTTGTCTATGGAATGTATCTTTGATCATTGATTAAGTTATTCTGTGAAATGAAAGCATTAAAGGAGGTATCTTTCTGCAGGACAGCCATTTTTAAAGAGAGGGTAAAAACTCCCAGTTCCACAAACTTTCAGCTTATGCATATTTCGCTTGCTGCCAGCTTCTTTCTTGTCAACAAAATAGACATTTATGCTAGGCCACATCACTGACAGTCCATATTGGGAATTTTTTTCATTTTTTTGCTTAGTAGTTTCAGTGTCATCTAAATTACTATTACACTTTACAGGGACAGTACTAGTCTGCTGTCATTAAGTTAAACATGAGAGGTTCAGGCTGGACATAAGGAAGAGTTTGTTCACTGGAAGGGTGGTTAGGCATTGGAACAGGCTGCCCAGGGAGGTGATGGAGTCACCATCCCTGGAGCTGTTCCAGGAATGACTGGACATGGCACTGTGCTATGGTTGAGTTCACATGGCAGCGTTTGATCAGGGGCTGGACTCCATGATCTTTGAGATCTTTTCCAACCTTCATGATTCTATGACTGAATGTTCACAACTTCCAATTCTTTTGTACCTTCTGTCTCCCAGAGCCCTTCTGAGCACAAGACAGGGAGAGGAAGAATCAGTTTTCCTTGGGGTGCAGCAGGAGTCACATTGTGGCAGAGTAGTAGAGAGGAGACTGGGGCACAAGAAGTCTGACACTGGTTATGTGGATGACTATGATTTGATTTATTGCTGATACAGTATCTAAATATTGTCAGTGTAAGACAAGCAGGTCTAAAGAGTTCATGTATAAGCAGGAAGAGCTAGAAATGTTTACAGTCTTTGAGTTTACTGAATGCACAATTACAATACAACAAGCATCTCTGGAACTACTTTAGGTTTATTTCCTTATGTCACAGTTCCTCCTGTAAGTCTCACCTGGTTTTCATTTTGGGACAAATCATATTGCCCTTCAAAGACAGTTGCCAAGTGTGGGAGAGGGGGAAGTGATCTTTTGCCACAGTCACACACACCCATCTTCAGAAGTTAGGTTTGTACTCCAGCTTGAATCTTGACATATGTATAAAATAATGATACTTTCCTAACCCATGCAAATTTAGAGAGATCAGGAGAAAAATACCATCCTGCACAGTGATTAAACAGAATGTCCGGAAAGTGTTTCATGGAGAGATTTGTTCAGGGCCTTTTGGTGCAATAACATGGCTAGGATTCAATCTCAGTAAATTTCTAAACCGCTTGGCTGGTTTTTATGTTTTAGTGGCTGTTTCTTCTCTTGGAACAATTTCTCTGGATATTAAAATACCAAGTGCGCAGAGATGTGCTGATGGAAGACTGAGTTCAGCTTCTCACAGAGTTTTACAGAACAGGACCTTGAGTCCTGCTTGTCATACCTGAGCTGCCTGTGTTACCAGCTGGCTGTTGGCTAGTTCCCACAATCTCTCCACATTTCTGATGCATTCTACTTAAAGGCTATTTACACCTCTTAACTGTCTTCAACTTGAAATACTATATAGATTTTAAATCATACAAGTGTGGTTTTTTGTGGTTGGTTTTTAAACCAGCTAGAGGGTCACCAGTTACAAGTTTGCAGTTTTCATTTTTAGGTGGGGTTGGCAAGCTTGTAAGTCTTGCAACTGGTGAAATTTCCCTCTAGAGCCTGATTCAAAGTCAGTAGGTGCACTCAGCAGCTGGGGCAAGGCTTTTGCTGATATTGGCAGATCTCTGGGTGCCTCAGCTTTCTATTCCAACAGCTTCTCTAGTAACACATCTACTTCTCTCTTGAGGGAGCTGGGGGTTAATCTGGGACATCCATCCCAAATACACATCTACTCTTCCTTCTCTCTCAACCAGTGTTCCAAGACTGTCCTACGCAGAGCAATCTCTGGCCCTGATGTGGCTGCATAAGGTCCTGATCCACTTTAATCTCTCCAGAAACTCAGGGACTCAGTAAAAATTTGTCGCGTAACACTTGGCAACCAAGAGCAGCAGGTGCTCCTGGTCACAGTGACAATCAGCAGATGTCCACCGTGATGCAAGTCCAGCACCAGCTTGGGTGTCTACACCTAAAAGTGGCCTAAGTCTGATACCTGTGTCAAGCTCTGCATTAGGAAAAGATCATTTGCCACCACAGACTTTCAGTACTCCCTTGCCTTTGGAAGAGGTAGTGGCACCTCTGCAACGCTGACTGTCACTGGTCTGAAGAGAGAGAGTTGCTGCCCTGAATCTGGGATGCATCGAGTCCCTTTACAGATCCTTCCAAAGCACATTCTATTTCCTTGAAGCTGTACCTGTTTATATTGTAGAGTGAAAGTAACTGGGATACTTTTATTCTCTTCTCATTAAAATTTCCAGTTTTAAGGTTTAATGGGACCATCTTGACAAAGGTGACTGCACATTCATACAGCATACACCTACTTCCAACTCTTGGTAACTCTGGTATCCTCATAACTGCCTGCTCATTCATTTTGTATAGAGCTCAGAAGACTCATACCTTCAATTTCAACAACCTTCCATCTATTTCATTTGCCTGTAGCTTCAGTTTGGAGGAAATTGCCCATGTCAGCCTTCTGCAGGTCTTGGCAACTTCTTAAAGATACTGTGCTCGCTTCTTCCAGTATATTCCTTGTCCCAGCTATGTATGTCACACTCCATTACTTCCATCAGCTTCTCAAAAATCTGGGGCCTGTTTCAAACAGGGTGGGTTTTTTTCTACTAAAACATGAAAGTTTAAACATCAAGGAAACTCTATCTCCATTCTAGTCTCTGTTTCAAAATGTTTCACCAAAATTCCATGAAAGGGTATTTCTCATTTAAACCCCCTTTCTCCTTCAAATCTCAGATTTTTAGTTATCCTTGCTGGCTTTGTGAATAAAGCCCAAAAGAAAAACATAATAAAAATAAATGTCTTGCTGGGAGTCCCTGGATAGCTGTATTTAAAGCTAGGAACATAACACTCTTGCCAAACAACTGGGAAAGAAAAATATGATTTGAAATGGCCGTAACTTAGCAGGGCAGGAATAGATTTTTGGCACTGGCTGTCAGAGGGGTGGGGTTGCATGGTCAGGCTGTGATTGCAAGGCACTTTTCACCTTCCCTTTTCTGCCCCTTGGCCAGTGCCTTTCTCCATGCCAGTGTTGAGTTGTGCATAGACTACTGGATCAGGGAGCTTGAAATTACCTCTACAAAACAAAACTGCAGATTGGTTTTTAATGTGATCATTTTATTAAACCAGCTGCTGATGAAACTGGGTAAATTCTGCTGCCTGCACAAAGACATCCATGTGGCAGAGAGGGGCTGTGAAATCACCTTCCCGTTGCACCATGGATTTGAGTGCCCTTATGTTGAACAGGTGCACCATTAGCTTTCCCATGGATTTATGGTATCCCTCTATCAATAATTGGTGTATAAATGAACAGTGAGGTAGTTTGTGGGGTTTATCCTTTCTAGTGACAAAACAAAGAGGCTTCTTGAAGGAAGGATGGATTATACATCACCAAGCATGAGGTTATGTTTTTTATTTTGTGTATTTGTTTAGAGTTGACAAAAAATTATACTGGCTACTGAAAGGTGTGCATCTCTGCCCTCACCATCAACACCTCATATCAGCAAGCTCAGGTCCCCTGAAATGTAGGAAAGCTGCCTCAGAGCCCTGGTCCCTAATGTCACCAAATACACTGAAAATAACTATCATTTCCACTGGGAAAACATAAATCTTCCTGTCAGTTTGGAGATCAAGTACCTGCTGCAGTCCTGGTGAGCTCCATTTGGGGCTTTTCCTTGTGGAAGGACAATGCTTACATGTGGCTCCAGCTAAGCCCTACACAAAGTGCAGCTCTTACCCAGCTTAACTAGCTGGTGGGAATATAGCTAAAGTAGAAAAAGCTCTACAACATATTTCAGAATATTTTGGACCCTTGCAAACCCCATGAAGAGACCAAAATTGAGCCATATTTTTAAACACAGCTCCTTTGCTGATCACACAGACATCACAGGCTCTGGCTGTACCTCTGTCCATGTACTGAGGATGTAACTGAGAATGAATAACAGAGGAGTATCAAAGCTATCAGTCCTACTGTCAACTGGAGAGCTCAGCCCTCCAATGATGTCTTTCTCTTCTCTAGATTTCATTGTAACATGTCACACATGCTGTGCAATGATTTATATAAGTCAACATACATTAAAATGAATGAATTAAGAAGAATACATGAAAGAAAAGTGCTCTGTGATCACATTCATGATACCCCAGCATCAGTTCCAGTATATAAACTTGAAAATGTTAAAATTAAATAGTCATTCCCGCTTTGGTGCCCAAAGCAAGCAGGGATTTGGAATGTGACTTTCCTTTCAGACAATGATAGGTTCACTCTGCTCTTTTTATATAAACAAGAGCTAAGAACTGCTCAGTAATATAGTGCTTATTTAACTCTATTTATTCAGGATTTTTCAGGCTAAGTAAATATGCAATATAAGGACACTTAAAAAAAACCAACAACTTATGATAAGACTTGTTTCAACTGATTTTGAACTTAGAACTCCATGTGGCCCTCAATGACAGGAAATATCCTCTTGGGGAAGCTCTAATCAAAGTAAAATGGTTGTCATTCACTCCCAGTAAGATGCCACCTCCTTTTCCGGATCAGAGGAGGGCCTAGGGATGAAGACTGTCATGAAAACGGAAAAGAGGAGCCACCAGATAAAAGCATGAAGGGTCACTGAGCCAAGGAATGCCCAGGAGGTTGTGCCCTTTCCACACCCTGCTGCTGACCATGCTGGGTGGAACAGGACCATCAGAGAAGGGGCTGGAGGCTGTGAGAAGTTGATCCATTTCTTTATGAAGGTTTGGCACCAACACCTCTGGAAGTCAGCCACAGGATAGCCACTCTCATGGGGGAGGAAAAGACTGGCTGAAGAAACCTGAGCAGATTGCTCCAGGTTGTTCCAAGTATGTGATGTCTAACCAGATCCCACAGATACCCAGTGATTCCAAACAAACCACTCCCATGTCACTCAACTCTTGCTGAAGATTAGATTTAAAGAATTCTTTTTCTGACCTGAAATTCTCAGTTACAATTCTTTCCTTTTGTTCTCTGTATTACCGTATCTCTTTACAGTAGGGTCCCACCCCGCTAAGACCTGCATTTTGCTTTATCTAGTTTTGTTACTTTCTGTTTTCAAAAATCAAAGCTGTATTTGTTCTCAGCTTCCAGTGGCTCATACAGTTTTCTTTCCTCTTTTCCACTGGGAAAAAAAAAAAGAAAAAAGATCAGCATGAAACCCTCAGTTTAAGCAGAAGCATAAAGCAAAGGTTTCTTCTGTTTTGAAATAAACATTTAAAAAAGGACAGAATTCTGCATTAAAAAAAAAGGAAGATTGGGATATTTTTTCATTATAAAACACCTATGCTGGGGGTGGTTTCATACAACAGCTTCAGATTTTTGCCCTGCAGTCACAGGAATACATTGCAGGAATACATTGGTTTGCCTTAGCCTGGAGCTAGCAGACACAAGGATCCTCTTCGAGTGCATCCAAGAAAGAAGAAAGGCAGCTGTGCCATGTAACACATGCACAAAGCTTTGCTGCTACAGACATATTGTGACATTCATTTTTCTTGCATGAACAAAATCCTGTCCAGTTACTGCTATCACCTCATGATGGATGTTCATATGGCTTTATTTCCAGAACTGGGGAAGTTTTTCTTCTGAAAACAATAGGCTCAGTGTGTAAGTGATAAGCACTTAAAGTATAATTGGTAATTATTTGCTATGATAATTATACACCACAGTGGCAATAGCTCAAAACTGAATAATCCACCACAAGTGAACACAAAGGCAAGTAGATGCTACCATAGTAAAGGATGCAGGGATGTTCTGTATTGAGGTACTAGATGAGGCAGAGAAGGAAAATTCTTCCATTCCTTCATAGTGGTCTTCCTCCCAAGGAAATAGTAAAATGGGAAAGGGAGGTATTCCACCTTTCCAAGTAAGTTCTCTGAATTATTTTCTTAAATTTTTCCACTTGATCTCTTGAGATAATGGGACTGTTCAAAGACACCAGTGAATAGGGGGCATGCTTCACAGACCTCACTCCTTCATTCCTCTCCATCTTTTCTCACCTTTCCAAATTTTCTCAGCTTTTATCATCTCTTTTTTTCAGGGGGAAAAAAAATGGAAAGTGACTGGCATCTCTAAAAGGAAAAGGAGTCCAATGACTTTTGTTTTCACTCAAGGCCATCAGTCTTAAACTGCCCTTCTGCACCATGTCTTCAATTCTCAGGTACCAGGGAAGAGCCAGTGCAACAGACTCATTGGACCAATATTTGCTCTGTGCTTGCCCAGAACCTTTTGAGACCTATTTTGTCTTTGTCTAGTTGGGATCTAGCAAGAGGGAAAATACTAAAATCTACTGACAAAACACTTCCAGCCTATTCCAATAATCTGGCCAGAATCATCAAAAGTGAGAGGTGAAGATCCTGGTGCTGCAGAGATCCCATTTGCCAGTAAGGGAGCCAGCCCAGCAGGGCTGGGGTCTCATTAGGCTGCCTTTGAGATTTTCCAGCATTCTCCTTCTGTAAAATGCACACCTAGAAGGCAGGTGAATAACCTGTCTAATTGCAAAGCAAGGCCAGACTCTGGCTGCTACAGAAAGGGATGCCCGCTCTCCACTCCAAGCATCGGACCCTGTGCTTCTGAGCAAGTCACTCAGTTTTGGGGGGCAAAGAGTGCAAATCTTATCTAGAAAAGCAATTGCTGGGTTGCAATTTGGTTGGGAAAAAACTGTTTTCGAGGCACAGAGAGTCCTACGATAGCCACTAGATGGCAACGGGTGCCTGCCAGGTAGGCTGCGGGCACGGTGCGCACAGGCAGGCGCGGGCAGCATCCATCTCCTGCCGCTGGAGCGCCCCGAGCCTGGGCCAGGTGGGACAGGAGCCACACGTGCTCCACAGAGGAGCAAGGCAGGGCTGGCGTGCCGTGGTCCTGGGGCCGCCACTCCTGAACAGGCCGAGCCACCCACCTGCCGGCTCCTCCTGAGCTGCTGCTCTGCACAGCACAGGCAGGATTCACCACTTTGAGCAAAAACACCTTCCTTCAGCTCTGCATCCATGAGAATGCTGGGTAGCACACCATGCAGAAGTCCAAATCCACCCAGCGTTTTGTCTCCAGATGCAATATTAAATTCTATATAATACGGGTCTATAGGCACATCAAACTTCTTCAGGAACAGTGTATTTAACATTTTTTTTCTCAAGTGTAATGAGTTAGATTTGGTGGTTTAATAGAAGCCATCCATCCCATTCCAATTCCATTCTGTTTCCTTGCTTAGGTCCTTCTCATTTCTCTCATTCTCCAGCCCCCTCTTCCTAGCACTTTTCCAGTCTAATTCCCACCATCCTCACTTCTCATTTGACCTGTCTTTCACTGCCCAATGTCCATTTGTTCCCGTCCATGCACTTCAATTCTCTCACAGGATCCCTCTCAGACCTCAGTTCTCCCTTTCCACTTGTCCTTTCCCTTTCCCTTTCCCTTCCCCTCATCAGTTTGTTGTATAACCTTGAATCACATATAATATGACCTCTCCCTCTGCTCTTGTCCTTCCTTTATTTCTTAAAAAGTCCTTTCTTCAGCTCCATTCCTACCCCCTCTCAGTCTTCTTGGCATGACCAAGAGCTTGAGTGGATGAAAGAAGTACATGGATATACTGACATTGAACCAGGTTAGACTTTACCCAGAGTAGCTCTACCTGTACTAGCTTCTGCGGGTCTATATGGTGAGAGAAGTTGTGCAAATATCAAATAAAGCAATCATAATCCCCTATTCCTTAGCCATCCTTATTCCTCATTTCTTTCTGTTAACTCTGATGTGTCTGGAGAAGTTTTGGACTTCCAGGATGCAGGAAACAAGAACTGGGACAGACTCAATATTAAAAAGCAGCTGAGCCAGAAGTTGGGAAAATAAAGCCTGTTCTTCAAGGAAATTTTTGAACACTCTCTGCCTCTCGGAGAAAAAGCACAGGATTTTTCTGTCAGCTGGGGGCCAGAAGCTGGGGCACATGACAAGGGATACGTATCTAAGCGAGTTACAGCCAGTAACAACCCATTATATCCATAAATTTGTCTTATCATGAGTCTCAGAATCAAGACTTTCTGAAAAGCAGTTTATTCAAAGCAAGAGTATGGCAGTGCCATGCTCACAAGTACCACTACCACATACCATGTCCAAAGGGCTGGGGCTGTTGGAACAAAACAATGCACAGATCCCTGCCATGACATTGATTTGTCTTTTCAGTTCCACAGCTGCTAGACTTGCCTCCTTCTCACTGAAAGGATCTCACTATCTCATTATCCAGGTGTTCTGATATTTAAAATAGCCTCTGTAAAAGCAGCCATTACCTTATATCAAAGCAGGTGCCTGAGCTGCCTGGGACTGCCTCTGAAGTCACCATGAGGAAAGGAGCCCAGGAGCTGTAGTGGTGCACCTGGCTATATGCAGGCCAAGGAGCAAGGCATTTGGGGTTGGAAGGTGGAAGTTCTTCCATACCCTCCACAGACTGCAGGATGTGCATTCTGCCCTCCAGCATGCTGCTGCTCTTCCAGAGCCTGCCAACAGCTCAGGGTCAACATTCAGGTCTTTATGCTTGCAGAGGTTTGTTGCAGTTAGATGGTGAGGAGACACTAAGATCAATTCACTTCAAGCCTGTGAAAGAAGTATTATTGTACATGAAGGTCCTTTGCCTGTGGGGGATTTCTGTTCCCTGCATGATAACTATGGGTAAAGTCAGAGGTATGGGTATCCAAGACTGATCCATAGACATATGTACCATCTGTGTTTGGAATGTTCAGTCAGCCAGACCAAACCACCACAACAGTGCAAACATCTTGGACTACAACAGCTTTGTCACTTATTTTGCAGAAGACTATACTGCAGACATCTTTTTGAAGCTATAAATCATAACAATTCATTTTACTGAATTGTATTTCCTGATGAGGGAACATATCTGGTGCAAAACAATCTTTGACAGAGAGGTGTTGCACAAAGTGTACAGTGTGTGAAAGAAATAGAGACACATCTGAAGTCCTCCAGAGGTATGAAAGGAGAGTAGATAGCAACATTTTTGACCAAAGCCTGTGTTTTAATGCTTCCTACAGGCAGCAGTTTACTATGGTCCTGTACAGGGTTTGAAACCTAAGAGTACATGGATAAAAGCATGTTAATCAGCTCTCATGAAATACAGATTATGCTATAAAGCACCAGAAGGTCACACCACAGAGTACCCTCCTTCCAAAGCAGGGAGACCAGAAAGCTCTCATTTGTCCTGCCAAAAATAACCTCATCCAGAGTGCAGGATATCACAGTTTGCCATCTTGGAAATTTTCCTTCCAGACAGCACTCCTCTACTCCGTTTCACTGGCAGGCATATGTCTGCATCCTTTAGTTGTGAAAAACCTGGAAAAATAAAAGGCTTTTCTTGGTTTTCCAAAGAATCTATAACTGATGTTTTGTCCACCTACATTTCTGTCCATCTCTCATCACAAGAGTTTTCCACTAAGTCACAGGAATCCTTTAGTACTGGGTACTTTTCCAACCTTCTCATTTACACTCGCTCATGTAATGGGTAGGGTACAAACTGCTTTAGTCTTATTACATGTTTTTATTTGTCATCTCTCACCTGCTCTAAATTTTTTATTTTCTATTAGGTAAATCCAAAACCATGTCTAGAAAAAATTCTAGAAATAGATACCTCTATGACAGGAATACCCTAAGAACCTATTCAGGAGACAACCTAAAACTTAGAATATCTAAAATTAGGCAAAAAAAAAAACAAAAAAACAAAAAAAAAAACTAATGAAGAAAGAAATTACGAAGGGACAGAATTTAGCATCATAAGGAAAAGACAGGGTGCTTATTTGTAGTCACCCACAACCAACATTCTCAAAGTCTCTTTCCTTTAAGAAACTCAGAAAATATGAACAATACCTGTATTGCCTGCAGACAACTTGTGTCACGTTTGATTTTCTGGTTTGTAATTTTCAGGCAGCCAATTAAATCTGCAGGTGTACTGAACAAAACAGAGTCACTGATTTATTTGTGAAGTTTATGTAAGTATTTTTATTCTCAGCAAGCCAAAAGAATTAGTGATTTAATGTAAAAGCTGTGTTTGGATGAAACATATAGTCACTGTACATACAAAATCATTGCCAGCGGAAACAACTCACACAGTGAACCTGCTAATTGCTCTAACTTCATAAACTCAGCCCTGGATCCAAGGTCTCCATGCTCAAGCTGCTTGGCTTGGCTGCTCCACCACAGGCAAAGCCAAGGCTGTGAGCTCGCAAGGCAGCTGCAGGCACAGACCACAGTCACACAGTGTGTAGAGCTGGGGGTCTTCTCTCCACCAGAGCCGTCACAATGCCCCCAGAGAGGGGGGTCCCTTCAAAGGACAGAGTCTCACACGGAGTGAGACTCTT
Organism: Pseudopodoces humilis; assembly: GCF_049639895.1. Lineage (NCBI taxonomy): Eukaryota > Metazoa > Chordata > Aves > Passeriformes > Paridae > Pseudopodoces > Pseudopodoces humilis. The sequence continues at coordinate 14,154,912 of NC_142205.1, read as the reverse complement.
GGTCCAAAAAATCTGCCTGGCTTTCTTCTCTGCTGGGCAGCACAAGGGGCACTCCTGGGCCCAGAGCCATCACTCGGTGCAGCTGCTGGTGCTCTTACACCTCTGATTGCCCTTCCAGCAGAGGAAGTCACATAGGCCTGGGTCCACAGCAGGATGGATACTCCATAAGTCTCATCTCCACAACACACCATGTTTGAGACGCTAGAGTCAGTACAGGAGCTCCGGAGTCAGGTCTGCTCCTCAAAGCAGCATCCCAATGGCCAGCACTACATGCAGGAGGCTGCCCAAAACACACACAGAAATACCACATCCTACCTCCATGGTTTAGGCTTCCTATTCAGTGTGAGGAGGATGTGAGACAAACAAGTCCTTGATCTCAAATTCTGAAATTTTTGAGTAATCGGTGACCTGTGTAAATTTATAACTGATACATCCCATGTGCTCACAGATTTTAGCTTTGGCGGGTGTCTACTCCTGATATGAATAATAAAGAGAGAGAAATATTAATATAAAATTACTATTGACTTGCTATCAATAAAGAGGTGACTCTTAGACAAAGAGGTAAAATCACTTTAGAAATGTAAACAATGCCAGTACCCTGAGAGGCTCACTTGATTTACCTAAGCACCAGAAGCAATAAAAATATTTAAATGTTACTCCAATGCAGTCATTGATTTAGTTACCAAGTTAGTCCATCATACGTGAAAAGTGAGCTCAACTACTTCAAACAAAACATAGGAGAAGCTATTATTTCTATACAAGTGGAAGAGCAGTGGTGAAGGAAACCTGGACTTCATATGATGTTTTACCAAATAAACATCAAATGATTAATCTGTGGTAGAGTTCTTAAAAGCCTAGAGACTTGCACACAGCAAATTCATCTACTGTAATATGGTGAATAGTCATTAAAATGTTCTACTAAATAATAAGGAAAAAATCAGAAAAAGTAGAGATACTGTATGGATGACTAACACATACAGGATATAAGTATTTTGATCCGTTTCTACTTCAAGTTTTCTATCAGGCACTACAAATAAAACAGATCGAAAGCTAAATACAGGGTCTACAAAAGCTTTACTTAATGACTGTGAGAAACACCTGGCCATTTGCATATGTGTGTTTGGTTTTTGTTAGTAAAACAAGCTAATCTCATCCAGGTTGTATTGCTCTCCTACAGACAACTACATCAGAAAATAAGGAATATATAGCCATTTACATCTTTAGTAGGAAACCTAGCATAGAAATAAGGAGAGAGTCAAAGAGAAGATCTACTTCAAAAAGTACTATTTCAAAAAGTAGTAGATCTACTTCAAAAAGTGGTGCCTGAAGGCAATTGTGGGACAAGGCTCTCAGTGTGTACAGAACTTGTTGCCTCCTGGCACCAAGCATCAGAGACAACCATGCAGCTTCACTCCTTCCTGAGAGCATATTGTGGTTAGACAGCCCATATGTATTTTCCTTTTCAAGGTCTTGAAAGGAGGGATAATTCAGGAGAAACTGCCGTGCAGTAAAATGAAATGTTGGTAGGTTTATTTTCATGCTTGGTACTCTGCATGCCAAGCCTTCACTTGTTAGTGTAAAGATGAAGTAACAAGAAGGAGATTTGGGTTGATTTTCCCAGAAACATCATCTCTGAGCAATAAAACTGAGAGGAATTGTGTATATACACAACCAGAAAAATTCAAGCATTCTTTTTGGTTTGGTTGTAAACTCCTGCAGGAGTGTTTTTGTTTGAGCCTCCCAGCCCTAAAGAACATGGGCTTTTCCCCATATAAGGAATGAAGGGGATCATAAAGCAGCTATTAAAACCTACTCAGCTAATTTGCTAAAAAGTTATCACATTAGTGAGAATAAAGTTCTCATTGTCAGCATTATATTTGCACATATTCAGTTGAATTCTAAAAATCATTCAAATTTTTCTCTTAATTGTAGAAAGTATATTCTTCTCTCACTCAAGTCTGGAAACATCTTACAGCTGACATCTCAGCAGCAACACAAGGTCCTGATGTCAACTGCAAAAAGCAATTTGAAGACTGTAGCAGTTACTTTTATGAGGTCCTTCATGAAATACACGGAGAAATCTTGACAGTAATGTGATTTAGAGACGTACAGCTCTCACCTATTGTGTAGTTACAGTTACATTTGTTGGAAATAAATTATTATTCAAGAAATAGTAAAAACCTGTTCAAAAGCACATGACCTAAGATTTTCCTGCAAAACCAGGAAGTTGTCCAGGATATGTTTACATGCCTTTGTTGCACAGCCAGAGAGCAGCACAGCTGAGGTAAAAGCCATGAAAGAAATCTTCCCCATTACCAACAAGGGATAAAAATTCCTTATAGAAGGAAGCACTGTTTGCACCACTGCCATCTTCCACCTAAGTCCCTGGAAGACCCAGCAGGAGACTCAGCAAGGATTTGCATCGTTCTGAGTATACCAGGAGGCAAACTAGTTTGGGGAGACAGCATGTGTCTAGAAAAAAAATCTCCTCCAATAAGGTATGGCAAAAGTAATACCTACCACCATGCAGGCGCTGGGAGGTGCTGCCAAGAGGGCTACAGTGTGTGGTAGCCCCTGGCCATGAAACTCTTTGGCCTGCCTCAGAACTGAGAAGAGTTTGGAAGGCAGAAGTGGTACTGTGCTAGCTTGGCTGTGCCCCAGAACTGGCACATGGAGATTACACCACTAATTATTTTCCTATACTGGGCAAATCCTACCCTGAAGGAAAAGTTATAACGTTTCCTTTTCCCAGTGCAATGTACTCCCACACAGGGGATCATCTGGGTCTTTTTATACAACGTTACATATTATGTAGAAAGTCTGTGCTCTTTAAAAAGGCTTTTCTAAGGTTTTGCAGCCACATTTCCTTGTGCTTTCACATGTGATAAAACGGCTTTCACAAGCTGCCCGTGTGCAGAGCATACCTTTCCCCATTTCATCGCCCCACATGTCAGACGCAGTGCTTCTGTGGAAGGGCTGCCTCTCTCTCACCTGGCAAACAGAACTGCTCAGGTGGCTGAGAGAAGCCACCTCACGCTGCAGCCAGGCAGGCTCCCCTCCCGCCGTGCAGCTCACGCCGTGGTTTGTCCCTGGACTCCGGGCAGCGGAGCTGTGCGAGGCACCCGTGTCTCGGCACGTTCTTGCCCTGACCGCCCGAGCCCCGCTGCCACGGGCAGCCGGGCAGTGCGGGACCGAGAGCAGCCCCGAGGGCCGGGCAGTGAGGCCAGGCCGCCTCTAGGTGGGGCAGCCCGGCCACCGGCAGCGCCGGGACGGCTCCGCCGCTGCGAGCGGGAGAGCGGAGCGGCCGGACCCGGGACAGGGAGCCGGGGCGCTCCAGTGGGCGCGGGGAGAGGCAGCTGTGGGGCACGGCGGGTTTGGGCTTTCCCCCGCTGAAATGTAATACACGTCTGTGAAACGGCGGATCCGTGTGTTATGGCACATCACGGTGTATTAGGGCTTGTGGCTGCGTCCAGACGGCGAGGAATGGGAGGTGCGGAGCCCTTGTCAAGGGTGGAGGCAAGGTGGGAATCGTGCCCCCTCAGACGTCCCCGTTCCAGGCGCTGCCCTGCCTCCCGACCGCGCTCATCATGTCCACTCCGAGCCTTTTCAGCGAAGAGAGTTTGTACTCGGTTTCCCCCTGCGGCCCCCGCACGCCGTGGCCGAGCAGCCCGTGCCCTCCGCTGCAGCCCCGGGGGCGGCCCGGAGCGGCTGCCAGCCCTGCGCCAGGGAGGCCAGCGCCGTGCACTGCCCGGCCGCCGCTCTCCCCCAGCCCTCCCTCCCGCTGCCCGTCTCCTCGGCGGGGATGGGGGCCGGGCGAGCCGGGACCACCCAGCTGGCCCCCGGCAGCCACGGCCTCGGCACGCCGGCCCTGCCCGGCCTCCCGCCGCCGCTCCTCTGCGCCTTACCCCCGCTGCCGCTCACTCTCCTCTCGGCCTCTTCCCCAGGCATTTCCTCCGCCAAACAGAGGTTTTCTGATCAAAAAGAGGGTGCAGAGATCGCCCGAGTGGCGGAGGAGAAAAAAAAAAATAAGAAAGAAAAAGAGAAAATGAGGTGTATGTGTGGGGGTGCTGAGTAAATTAGCAAAGAATTACAGCCACTATCAACCATGAGCAGGTATTTTCAACAGCTTGGGTACGAAATTCTGTAAATCGGGGTCTTCGTGTGCTGGAAGTCGCTGTGCCGGAGCACGGCGGGAGGCTGCACCGGGAGAGTCTCGTCCTCCTCGCCGCTGCTCGCCGGCCCCCAGCAGCCGCCCGCTTTCCTCGCTCTCGGCCGCACCTGAGCAGAGCCCGACAAAAGAGGCTCCCTGTCCGGAGCTCCCCGTCTCCGCCGTGCTCCGAGCCCCCTTCCGGCCGTCAACCCAAACCACGACTCCCACGACCAGCACCTCCAGCCTGTCCCCTTGGAAAAGCGGAGCCCTTCCTCTGTCCCCGCGTCTGAGGCCACTCATCTCTTCTGACATCCCAAATTTCATCTCTTGGCCGTTAAGCAGCCTTTAAAATACTCTTACAAGGCACCCTTCCTTGCCCCCTATATATCTTCTCATAAGTGGATTTCTAGCAGCTTCCTAGATGCTTCTTTTTTACCTCCAACTCTAAAAAATTCCCTTTTGGATATTTTCTTAGTGTATTGTGACACCGAAGTCTACGGTGGCAAAGTGATGGTTTTTCTAGGGAAAACTTAGATAAAAGATGAGTCCAAGGAAGGTTATTAAAATGATCTGGGTCTATTCAGAAAGATAAAGACAGTACCCGCTTAGTCATGCAGAGGTGCTCTCCAGCTTCGTGCTGTGTATGAAAGAGTGATTATTTATTTTATTGATTTATTTTAGAGGTAAAAAATATGATTGAAAACATTTAATTCGTGTCAGAGTCGTTGATAATCAATTATTGTCGCTTTGTAGTCTACTGCAAACAGACGTTCATCTCTGTGAGATCAAGGAGGGAGGTGTTGGCAGTGGCCGCACGCCTGTGGAGAAGCTCGGTGACACACAGGGAATGTAGTTCATGGAGAAAAGAGGGTTTGCGGTTATCTTTCATATATGCTTTATCTCCTTATGTTGCCACGTTCTCCCAGCACAAAACATCCATGTTCGTGAAGCACAAGCGTTTCGTTTCTCGCGTAACTGCTGGATACCCTTACCGGTATTTTTGTTAGCTCCCAGTAATACCAGTAATATTTGAAAAAGAGAAAAGCATGATGCTTGGGGGCATATTGTGGTTTTGACAGCGAGTCGCATATATGCAATTCACATGCGAGTAATAGTTTCCAAAGCCTTCCTGTGTAGGGCCGTTTTCTTTTAGGGAAAGCGTCGTTTAGGGAAAAGAGTTTAATCTGCGAGAAATTGCTTTCCTAATACGGGCTTTATAAGCCCCATGGACAGAAGACCGCACTTAATATAAACCCGACCATGTTTTTGAGCAAACGCAATGGTGAAAAGCGCATTTTTCAAAACCGGTCGAGGCTGATTTGCGTTTACCCCGACAGCGCGGGCGGCCGGGGGCTTGGGCGCTCACCCCGCCGCACGTACAGCCCCGCACCGGCACGGCCCCCAACAGACTCAAAAAATGAGAGTTCCGATGCTGTTCCCCAGCGGCACGCAGCAATGCACGCCAGACCGTGGCGTTGGTCCCGTCCCCGCGACTGTTCCCGTCGGGACCGGACCTTTCCCCGGCTCCAGGCTGCAGCGCTCTGCTGAGGCGCGGCGAGGAGGAAACACCCGAAACACATCTGAACTACGATCCCGCACTCTCCAGGTGGAAGCCGCCGCTTTCTGCCATGGAGAGGGACCGTCCCTTCGAGGGTCTCCTCGGCCGGGGCCGGCGCGAGCGCCCCGCGGGCCGCAAGGGGTTAAGAGGAGGCGCGCCCCGGCGCGCGTCCCGCGGAGCCTCTTCGTCCCGCGGCGGGAGCCAATGGGCGGGCGGGCCGCGCGGGGGCTGCCCAATGGGAAGGCGCGGGGCCGGCGCTGTCAGGCGGCCGTGAGGGATGGCAGCGCCGCCGGCAGAAAAAGCGGAGGGCGGGCGGGGGCGGGACAGAGCGGGGCGGAGGCAGCGCCCGTGCCGCCAGGGACCCGCGGCGGCGCCCGGTGCAGCGCGGTGGCCCCGGTGGCCCCGGCCCTATGGGCGGGCGGGCCGGCAGTGGCGCAGAGAGGCTGGTCCCGCTGGCGCTCGCCCCCCCGGCGGCAGAACAGGGCCCGGCACCGGCGCGGCGGCGGCCGGCGATGCGGTCGCCCAGCTGAAGGCGCGGCGCGGTCCGCTGCTCGTCCGTGGGGCTTGCCCGTCGCCGGGCCATGTCCGTCCGCGGCGGCAACGCCCTGACGCCTTTTTCCATCCAAGCCATCCTCAACAAGAAGGAGGAGCGCGCCCGCCACGCGGCGGGGCGGGCGCCGCCCCCCGGGGGGGCCGGCGGCGGGCGGCTGTGCGGCCCCGCCGAGGACCCGCCGCTCCCCGCGCCCGCCGCCCGCGCCCCGGCCCTGCGAACGCCGGCGGGCTGGGACTCGGACTCCGCGCTCAGCGAGGACCCCGAGGGCGAGCGGCGCTCCGAGGAGGAGGGTGCCGGTGGCAGCGCCCGCCCCGCAGAAGCCACGGGCGGGGGGCGGCCGGCGGAGGAGGAGGCGCAGCCCCCGGAGGCGGCGGAGCGGGACACCGCCGGCCTCAGCGACAGCGAGATGTCGGCCGCCGTCTCAGGTAGGGGCGGCCCCGATGGCGGCTCCTCCGCACCCGCGCGAGGAGGGCGGGAGGGCTCCGGAGGGCTGGGAACGGGAGATGATCGCGGCTTTCCACCGGCTCCCCGCGGTTGTGCGACAGGCTCGTTTGTGCCGGGTGGGGGAAAAAGCCCGAAACGCGTCCCGCGGGGCGAGGGAGGGCGGATCGGGGAGGGCCTTTGGCCAGGCTGATCCCGCAGCCCGCCAGGGCGCCCGACGCTTAAAGGCGAGCGAGAAGCCCCAGCTGCCGGCGGCGGCTGTCCCGGCGACGGGACGGGCAGCGGCTTGGCGGGCTCTCCGCTCGCCCCGTCGCTGCGGACTGGCCGCACGGAGCGCGCCTGGCCGCCCGTGCGCCGCTATCCCGGTGCCTGCCTGCCCTGACCGCCATGCTCTCGCCCTGCCCGCAGATCGCAGCCCCCCGGAGGAAGAGGACGGAGCGGGCAAGTGCGGGAATCTGCTGCCGGTGGAGGAGGAGGCGGCGGCGGCTCCGAAACCGCGGAAGAAGCGCTCTCGCGCAGCCTTTTCCCACGCGCAGGTCTTCGAGCTGGAGCGGCGCTTCAACCACCAGCGATACTTGTCGGGGCCCGAGCGGGCCGACCTGGCCGCCTCGCTGAAGCTCACCGAGACGCAGGTGAAGATCTGGTTTCAGAACCGGCGCTACAAGACCAAGCGGCGGCAGATGGCCGCCGACCTCCTGGCAGCCGCCCCCGCCGCCAAGAAGGTGGCCGTCAAGGTGCTGGTGCGCGACGACCAGAGACAGTACCACCCTGGCGAGGTGCTGCGGCCGCCCTCGCTGCTCTCCCTCCAGCCATCCTACTACTACCCCTACTACTGCCTTCCCGGGTGGGCTCTGTCCACCTGCGCCGCAGCCGCCGGCACCCAGTGAGAGGCACACATACACACCCCCCTGGCCCCGACACCCCCAGCATACACACTGGCAGCCAGGAAACCCATCTTCCCTCTGCCACCCCCCCATCCATCAGTCCATCCGTTCAGCTTCTCAAGTCCAGAGCCTCAGCTGCAGCTCTCAGTGCCTCGGACAGTATTTATTATTATTTTATTGTTATTTTTATTATTAATATTTTTGGACGGTTTCTCACCCTCTCCTCTTTCAACACAGGACTTCTCGGCCACCCCCACCCTGACCCTCACCCCGTCCCCATTCCACCAGCCGAGGACTCTCGTGATTCAGCACAACTTGTTCATGGTATCCATGTTGTCAGTGTATCTGGTGTAGACTTTTTGTTTGTTTGTTTTATTTTGCTTCGGACTGGTAGAGACTCGATCTTGTGTGGAGAAAATGAGAGAGAAAACAAAGGAGAGGAAAAAAAAGTACAACCCACAAAACCAAATGCAGCTCAAAAGCAGAGATCAAGGACTCCCTCAGTGGATTGTAAGGAAGATTTGTCGTCTGAGTCCTTGGTCTTCCAACTTGTTGCAAACTTAGTGTGCCTTGTATGGTGCTGAATGTATGGAAGCCTCTTTCAGGTCCCCCTGCTCTTGTAGCCCATGTTATTCCTGTGCTCCATGATCCCTGGCAAAGGATAAATATGTCACAAAAGGGTGAGGCTTATATTGAAACTCCTGACTTCTTGTTTTCTTTTTTTCCTGAGATCTTTCCGTGTTCGGGGAGGGAGGAGTTATGGATTTTTCGCACTTTCCAGATGTATTAAAGTTGTTGTTATTTTTATATTCAATGTGAATATTTCTAGTCAGGCTTTTTAAAAAATCGATGTAACAGGAAACTTTAATACCATCAGTGCCTTTTACAGTTTTTCTGCAGAGCTCTCCTCCAGGGGTGGGGATTTCTGATCTGCTCAGCAATGTAATTACGGTCTCTTTCTTCCAAGGTAGCTCATTGCTTTTTTTTTCCCCTTCTATTTTTTCCCCCCTCCATTTCTCTTTTAATGGCACTGTGCACTCAACTAGATTATTTACTTCAAATGAATTGTGAATGTTTGTAAGCTACCCGCTGTACTTGTTTTGTTGTTGTTTTTTTAATTTATAAACTTTAGTTTAACACTTACCTCTGCTGCTTGTGTCGTTCCTGAGAGCAGACATGGATTTCTCCAGTGATATTTTTTCCCTGCAGCAGACCTCACAGCTCAGACCACATCCCTCCGTTTCCCACTTGCACGGTGAGGATCGTGGGGCCTGGTGGAGATCTGGGCCGCCTTACCCGGCTGCACCGGTCAGCGCTGATGTCCGTTCCCTCTGTGGGAGGCGGAGGGGACCCAGGAGCTCTGTCCGGGCGCCTTAGTCCCTTCTTTGGTAACGCTTTTCCCGGATGGAGTGATCCCCGTGTGCCGGAGAGCCGGGATCACTGGCTGAATTTACGGGTGCTGGTAGCGGTGAGGACGCAGCGCAGTCGGAGGAGCCACTAGGACCTCGAAATGCTTTTCCCGGTCGATGGCGGCCTCACCGTGCAGGCTGCGCCCCCCTCTATCCCGGCCGTGTTTGTTTAAAACCTTGGCGGATCCTGGGGAAAGTGCGTGGGTCGGTGGATTGTTTTCTCTCTGCTAGAATGTGGCAGAGAGACCGGGGGCACGGGCACAGGATTGGGTTGCAAGAGGGGGCCGGCGACCTCGACGAAACTGCCCAGGCCGCGACACAGCCGCGATAGCCACTTGGGGCGGCCTCCCTCCTTGCACTGAATCTTCTCCAAGCCTCTGCTGCGAGCCCGGGCCCTCGGCGCGGTGCTGGCGGCTCTTCCCCGCCGTCAGCTGCAGTCCTCGGGCGTGTCGGCCGAAGGGGAGGGCAGGCTGTCGTGGGATGGGCAGCTTCACCCGGGGGGCCGAGGCCGGGCAGTGGCTCTCGGAGGCTCCGGACCCGGTGATGGCTGCAGCTGTTTCTCTGCCCCGATGGAGCTCTGCCCGGACCACGCTCACAGGCGGCCGCGTTGCCTGGGCGCCGCTGATTCCTCATCACTGCCGGCTTCTTTCCTTTCCCGCTGGTTCGCACGGGCTTTCGCTGCTGCTCCCGGGCGTGGAGTGGTTCGCAGGAAGCCCCTGCTGCCCCATCGCTTCCCGGCCGCTATGCTTGCAAGCCGCCCCAAGGTGCAGCCGGACTGTTTCCCTGTCAGCCCCTCGCTCCGGCCCTCCCTTGCTGTTATTTCGCTTTCCCCAGGCTCGGGCACCCCGCAGATTAGATGTCTCCCGGCTGGCACCTCTAGCAGCACTCGGCGGCAGTGGTTGCCCGTGGGCTGCCCCAGTCCCAGCACGGGCTGGGGACGAGCTCTCTGTTCCCAAAGCCGACAGCCGTCGTGACACCGGGGGAAATGCTTAGGGTTTGGTTTTGCTCTGCCGGGCGCGTCAGCAGTCCTGCAGCCGAAAAGCGTGCTCCAGATGTAGCAGTCCCTTGGCAGATACGGGAAGACTGACATTTATTTGGCCCGATCCCGAAGTTCCTCGCCCTTTCTTATTTTTATTTTTATTTTTCTTTTGGTAACTATTTTCTTCCGATATTCCCAGCACTTTACTTTCTGGAAAACCGAAGCTTTTGGACGGCAGAATCTGGACCCCCGTGCACTTAGGGAGGTAAAGAGATGCCACTGCTGCCCTGCAGTTTGCCTTCTCCTGGCCCCTGGGGACGTTTCTCTGCCTGCAGCCCCGTACAAGACACCGAGCCGCTGACTATGTCACGTTCGATGGTACCCCCACACCAGAGGAGGTTTTGTCCCCGGCGAGGGCAGCTTTTGGCAAAGCCGGCTGTGGTCCCTATCGGGCCCCCTGTCCGAGGGAGCAGACTATTGCTAAGACTAATTTTCTTTCCCTTTAGGTCATCGTGTTGAATTATTTTGATTAGTGCTTGCTAACCGATGTAGTGCTCCAGGGAACCTCCTGATATAAAAGGAAAGTGATGGTTATTAGAGATTCCTTGGGTTGTAACACTGGGTAAAAGAGAGAATAAAGTGTCAAACTATTTTCTTATGAGCCAGGTAAAACTAATGTGCATTTTACTCGAGATAGAAGTTGCTGGAAAAGCTGATCCGAGTAAAGTTGTCCGCAATTTTAGTACTGGTGTTTAATATCGAACATTTATGCATTGACGTATTATGCATCTTCTTTTGATGTTGACAAAATCTGGTATTTGAGAAACGTCAGTATTTGATATTGGGAAAATTTAATCGATAATTTAATGGATTTTTTCTGGAATTTGAGGCGTTTCTATTCCTGTTTTTACTTATAATTTTGATTTTTGAAATATAAACTCTCTGCATCCTTTCTTTTCTTTATGGTAAAATCCCCAGTAACATGCGTGTAACTGTACCGAGGCCAAAGGAATTACTCTGTATTTTTGGCGTTTAAGTCATCAGCAAAACCTGGGCTTTAACATGCTCTCTTCACACATCCTCAAACACACATTCAGCTCATCAGCACATACACGGCTGCTACGTAAAAATAATCTCCCTAACGACGTGTCCCAATTTCGGCCTCTCACAAACCCCGAATTGCACAGGGGCCGTGGGAATCATTTTCCATCTGACCATGGGCAAGCTGTAGTCTTAAAAGAAAATTCTTGCAAAGACAAGGGGGAGAGGGGGGAAATACCGCAGCTCCAAGAAATTCGATTGTTGAAATGTAATGTAAATTGTGTATATCTTTGCATATGTCTCCATTGGCGCTTGTGTTTGTGTATTAAACAATCGCACAGGCGCAGAGTCCAACTCTGCAGCCGGGAGGCTGCCTATATTTAGCTACGTCCCGCTCGCTCGCAGTGTAATAAAACAGGAAACCACGTTGATTTTCCCCCATTCCTCACATACACACTCACACAAACACACTCAGGTAGAAATCAGAGACACTTTCCCGGGAGGAGGAGGAGCAGCAGCAGAAGATACCGGGGCACAGACAGCACCCCCCCCCCCCCGGCAGTGCAGCACCTGCCCAGCCTCCCAGGGGCTCCCGGGAGCAGAGGCCAAAGGTGGCCCGAGGTTAAGGGCCTCTCCCCGGCAGGCCTTGGCAGGCTTTTTTCCGCTCCGTTTCTCCTGTCAGTGGGACGGCGACGCGCCCCGAGAGCGGCCCCGGGCCGGGCCCGCGGGGGATCCCGGCCGCCTTTCCAGCGGCTCTCCCGGGTGTGCAGCACCAAACCAGCGGGGCAGCCGCTCCTCTGGGGCGGCTCCGAAGACAAAGATGGGGTCCTCCTCCAGGCGACCAGAAAGCCAGAGCCCGCGGCCCCTGGAGATCCAGGGCACTGCCAGTAGTGTCTCCATAGAGCAGCCTGGCTCTTCCCGAGGTGATGGGAAAAATAAAGGGCAGGTCTTTTTGTCCCGGACACATAATCGGGGATATTACCTCTCCGAACCTTTCCGAAAGCCGCAAGAAAGTGGACCGCTCCTTCGCGTTCTCCGCTGCTGCGGGGGAAAAACGTGATTAACTGGGAGCAAAATGAACCAGGGAGAAAGCAAATGACGCCTTTCCCAAGCTGGTGTCACAGCGGTCAGTGCCGGGACACCGCATGGCTCCGGGACAGACAGCGCTCCCTCCTCCGGTGGGCCAGCAGACTCTGCCCGGGAGCCCCGCTGCCTCCTGCGGCACCCCGCACCGCTCTGTGCCCGGGCAGCCGCACTAACCCGCACCCCGGCTGGCCGGCTCTCTGCCGAGGGACCGCGGGAGAGGAGGGACTCTAACCCGCAGGTGGGGCTTGCCGTTTTCCTAGAACATGTTTAATATCCGTGGTGTTGGGTTTTTGTTTTTTGGGTTTTTTGTTTGCTTGTTTGTTTGTTTTTGTGTGATGGGTTTGTTTTTTTGAGTTTTCTTTGGTTTGGCTTCTGTGGGGTTTTGGGGTTTTTTCTTGGGTTTAGTTCTCTGCGGGTTTTTTTTGTTTTTTTGTTTTTTTGTTTTTTGTTTTTTTTAAGGGAGGGATGGAGTGGAGAGAGAGGGCGAGTTCACGCCCGGGCCGGCTCGGGAGGAGGGTGTCGTGGTGACTGGAGCAGGCCAGGGACAAGGGCTGTCCTCCTCCACCCACAGCCGCAGACACCTCCCTGGCTCCCTCCTAGACAGGTCCTACGGCCCACAGAGGAAAACCCTGGCAAAGGATGAGGGGTTTGGCTCCTCGGTCCGAGGCCCTTGGGGTGGCAGAAGGACCATCTCTGGCTCTTTCTCCGGTGTTCCACCAAGCCTGTTGATCCATTCCAGAGTCACTAGACGTGTTTGGCATCCCAAGTGATGCTGGCGATACTCAGGGTGATCCTTGAAAAAAATTAGAGTGGGGAGTGGTGGCTGCAGAGCTGCAGTTTAAGATGTTTTGTGGTTCTCAGGTGCTTCTGTGGGTTCTTGTCTAAAACCTGACTCGGTAGTAAAGAGTCCACGGCTTGGGATCCCGAAGGACACGAATGGCAGCCAGCAACACATCCCCTGCTGAAACAGAAACTAGCCAGGGAAGTCTCTCCCGAAGCAGTGGGTCGGCGCTGGGAGAGACAGAAAGGGGCGCAGAAGGCGACCCGCGGGGACTACCTGACATCTACAGAGGGATGCAAGTAGCCAGCAGGACTGGTGAACCATGTCCTTCCCACCAGAGTAGGGACATAGCTAATAACAATAACAATAACAATAAAAAAAAAACAGGTTAAAATGCTTGTAGGTATTTTAAACATTTTTTTCTTTATTGAAAAAAAAGAAGAAAAAAAAAAGGAAAAAAATAAAAGAAATATGAGAGCTAGGAAGGCCACACACAGCCTTTTCATGCACGGCCGATTGACAAGTAAAACAGTGCTTCCACACCGAACAAGAATGGTAGAAAACCATAAAACTGTTGGAAAGGAAAAGACGGGTCTGATGTTCAGCTTTCCGGGTCTGGAGGGTATCAGCGTGCGAGCAGGGGAGCCGGCGGGGGGCAGAGGGGCTGCGGGGGGGTGGCCGCCAGGCTGGGGCCGGCGCTGGGGCGAGCACCCACGGGACAGGAGCCGCTGCTCGGGGCGGGGGCGCGGGTTACGGCGTTGCTTCCTAAATTGCTCCGTGGGGAAAGCAAATCCTGCAGGCAGTGACGGCTCTGAAAAATCCTCTGTCCGCTGCTTCAGAGCCCGACTCTGCCTGTCGGCTCCGGCGGTCTGAGGACCCCGCTCGGCACCGGTGATCCCCTCTCCGTTAAAGTCGTCCGACGCGGAAGCCCCACTGCTTGTCTCCCGGGTCGGGGTAAATCACTTTGCCCACGAATCTGCGCCGCGCTTAAACTGGCCAGAGAAACACTTTGTGTCGCAAAGGACTCGAGTGATAATTAGGGATGAAATGCGCGTGGAGAGGACTAATATTATTTTTGGCTTGTGCGGGAATAATACAGATTTGCGAACTGTACGAATAAAGTTGGGTAGGCTGGAAGGGGAGGGAAGGCGGTTCTGCCGGCTGTCGGCAGAACTAGGACTCGGTGGTGGGGTTTGTGCCGGGCTCCTCTGCTCAGGAGCGGAAAGAGAGGGACAGGTCGGTTTTGGGACTTGCCTTTAGGCACTCGACTGCCATACCGGGGGGCGGCAGGGGAGTGGCGGGGTGCGCAGCCCTCAAGGCACACCCGAGAAGCCACGGGGACATTTTCCTTCTTGTCGTGCGCGGATTTACCGAGGTGGAGGCATTGCCACTCTGCTCTGCACGGTAGCACAGTGCTTCCAAATGACCACGTAAGACAACTAGTCTTTACTTGGCTTATTAATAATAATAAAAATAACAATAAAAATAATATTAATAGACGATTTGCGGTTCTCTTTATTCAGTTAAGAATGAAAAACGGTGGCAAAGGGGAAATTTCTATGGACATGCTACATTTTCCCAGAGACCAGAACAAGAAAAGAACACATGTGCTCATTCGCTGGTTATAAACCCCACTCTGCAGGAGTGCAGACTGTGATTTTGTCAAGCAACTGTGAAGGCTCCTTTAATTTGTCTGAAATTTTACTAACTTCCCGGATTAAAAAAAAATCAAAGTCTGGAAGAAGCAGACGGGTTTTCTCGGTCTTTGAGGAGAGCTTTTCTTTACTGCTGCACAGATTCACTGTCACTGCAAAGTTGTGTTTAGGTGTCCATGTCAGGTCATGGCTCGTGGGAACACAATAACATAGTTTTACCCAAAATACCTCCAAAAGATACTGAAATAACCACTTCGTTTTTGCGAACAAACTATTTCACTAAAAAGGAACAGAAACGAAGGTGCGAGGAAAAAAAAAAAATCTATCGCAAGTCCTCTCTACGGGGCGAACTTTAAAAGGAAAACCCCGACATTTTTCATCTTGGAAAACAATATATGCAAGATTTGCAACATGGAAACTACTTGTAAACCCATCTTGCCTTGGGAAGAATGTTGTTTTCAGTGGGGTGGCAAAGCCCTCGGCCAGGCAGGCGCGGCGGAGGTGAGCGGGGTGCGGCGGCTGCTGGAGAGTGCCGAGGGGCCGGGTCCGCTGCACCCGCTCGGCACCGGGGGAGCGGCTCCCAGGACATCCCCTCATACCAAGGACAGGAGCAGCTACGGGGGATGCAGCGTGTGCCTGGCAGAAGACATATTCCAGAAGGTCTCCCCATCTTTTCTGTCCTGCACCTCCGGGAGGTGCCTGCTGTCTGTTCGGGACAACCTCCCATGGCTGCTGCATCCCTCCCGGCTCTCTGCTTCTTGCCTCCCACTCCCTGCAAAACTTTCTGTGACTGATCGCTGTCACCTCGCCATGAGCAGGGCCATGCAAGCCCTCGGCAGGGCTCTCGTCACCGGCCGTAGCGGACAGCGGGGCGGGAGCTCCCGGCGGCCCGGCCCCGGCAGCGCATCAGTCCCAGCGCCTCTCCCGAGCCCTGCCAGTGCCCCGCGGGGCTGCTCTCGGCCTCCCACGGCCCGGCAGGGAGGCTCTTCTCAATGCCAGGCCTGTGTATTTGTAGTCTGATTTCGCACGTCAAGGATAATTTCTTCATACAACTTAATGGACACAGCTTGACATCCATAATGATCGCTAATCATTCAAATTATTTTTGCTAGCGCCCAGACATGTTCCAGTTGTTGTGATAGATCGCGTTTCACCCATAATGACCGACAATTACCATTTCTAATTCGCCGGCTTTTGACACCTAAATCCACCCACCATATGTGGCTGAAACGCGCCGGGCTCGGCGGCGAGGCCCTGATGACATTTGCAGCGAGCCCCTCTCCTCTGAGCGGGGCACCTGGGATGCCACCCACTCCCTGGACCCCGGCCCTTCCCCGAGCCCGGCTGCTCGCCACCGCAAGCCCCCGGACGGCAGCTCCGCGGCCGTGGGTGTGCGTGGGGCGGGCCTGCGGGGACCGGAGCGAGTCCCACGCGGAGCAGCCGAGCCCTTCTCTCCCCGCTCCCATTCGGGGCAGCCGGGCTGTGCTCGCCCCCGAGGCGCTTACACACCTCAGAGGAATCCCAGATGGAAAGCTGCTTAATCCAGGAGCAAGGGCCGTCCTTGCGGGCCGCTCCCTTCCCGCTGCTCTTATCACCATCGCGGCCAGGGAAATCCGAGCGTATTTGTGCTTCGATCTTCCACGACCCACGGCCTTGAACTGTCCTCTGTGGGAGAGACAGCAAAGCGTGAGGGGGAGGTTCAGCTGCCTTTCAGGGCGCGCAGTGCCTTTCAATTGCTTCTGCCACGTTTCGTGGGGTATTTACCTGCGCAGTTCCCCGAGAACTAGATGCACACGATGTAAGGTGTCTCTGTGGGACCCTGTGCAGCCAATGGGAGCAGAATCGGCAGCTCCGGGCCTCCGTCCCAGCCCCAGCGCCAGTCACCCGGCGCGGCCCGGCCGTGGGGCACCCACACGCTCCGCGGACAGATGCACCCTGTACCGGGTGTCGTTTGGCGAAAATGAAGTGTGAGAATTCACCCTAGCTGATTTCTTTGGGGTTGTTTGGTTTTATTTGTTTTTTGTTTGTTTGTTTAGTTGTGTTTGGTTTTCGTTTTGGTTTTTGTTATTGTGATTAAACGAAAAAAGCCGCTGATGTTTGACTTTAATTCCCGCACGAGAGAAGCGCCACCGCAATGTCTGTGGCACACCATTTCTGCCCAAGTGGTGCAAGGCAGAAACTCCACGTTTCTACAGAGCAGCAGGCATCGTCTCCGTCTTAAATTCTAAGTATTTCTGCTGCACTAACGTTTGACTAGTCACATGAAACATTTCCTTCGTCAGGAATAACTGCCTGTGGATATCCCTGTCACAGTTGCAAGGAGGGGTAGATAGGGAGCAAAGTCGGATCCTGAGGCTGTTCTACTCTGCCCCACATTGGTTCCAGTGCTCCCTGACGCCCAATAAACAGAGTGACAGAGAAGCCCGGACAGGGCCACGAGGCACGCGTGTTTCCAGCGGGACAGACAGGCGGTTGGTGATTACCGGGATGAACACATCGGGGGATTACCCGGGCCTTCTCAGTACCCCTGGTGAAATGAGTTCCCAGGCTGTTCCCCGCGAGTGCTTCTACAAAATCCACTCCTGAACTCGTTCCTCCGATGGGCACTGACACCGCGACTGCCGGCCCCGGCTGGCGAGACAGGGATGCGGACGCGGGCACCGCCGAGCCACAGCGGCCGGACTCCGGCTCGGTGTGGCGAGAGGGAACTGTCATCGTCGGGAAAGTGCTGAATCCGGCCTGGCAGCCTCCCGGCACCGCCCCGGCCCCGCTGCACCTTCCACGGCAGCAAAGCGGCCACGCGAAGGGCAAACACACCGATCCCCGCTTTGGACACGGCAAACACACTGACCCCCGCTTTGGACACGGCAAACACACTGACCCCCGCTTTGGACAGGTGCAGGAAATGGGTTCTCAAAGCCTTTTTAACTGAGCAAGTGCAAGGATTTAGCGTTCCATATACTTTAAAATAAAGACTAGAGGGATTGCCTGTCTGAGGTTTCTCGCTCCCGAGGAGGTATTTTGATGAGGAGGTTTATTTCTAGTTCAACTTCCAAGGCATGTCTGAGGTGTTATTGCACTTTCCCTAAGAATTAAACAAAATACTTTCTCAGCCCCCGAATTTGAGGTAAAGATGATGGAAAAAAAAAAAAAAAAATCACCGGCCCAGTACTTACTAAAAAAACAGAGCAACAGAGTGTCAGCAGGTACAGCCTGACTGCCGGGAGTGGGACTGAAACAGCCCTCCTCAGGCGGGGCCAAGCACACCTCCGGGGGACCCCGTAGTTCCAAGACTGGGGGTCCGAACAGCATCATGCAAAGGAATAGCCCCACGTCCCTCGCTGGAAGCGGGACTGGGGCTCAGGTGCTCGGTAGTACTAAGGAAGTAATGAACGACAGCCCAGTAAGAATCCCTCAAATTCAGGAGAACAGTAATTCCTAATGACCTTCTCTTGCTTTGGACATACAGGTTTGATTAAACGGTCTTTAAAATTATTTCCCCCCAAAGTTTCTGCCAGGCTGGACTCAGCTCTATTTCGGACAGGTTCAGTCTGAGGCTTTTGCCACAGTTTAGATCACGCTCGCACCTTCTCCACTCTGACCTTCACATGCACGCCCTCATTGATTATGGTGAGTTTCCTAAAACCAGGAAAAACACCATGATATTCAAGAACTGGCAAATAAATTTTCCTATATGTTTTTTGACAAAGATTATCCTCTTATCATATGTATCGATCTAGAGACTGATATATAAATTTGGAGGGGAAAAAGAAAAGAGAAAAAAAAGAACCTATATGTTCATTCTCTGCCAGGATAAGGAAAGAGATGCAATGTTTCAGAGACAGAAGGTCCCTTTTCCTTGATATCTTTGTAAGGTACAAAGGTCTTAACACACCACCTTAGACCTGGAGATCCCAGTGAATTGTGTAGAGCAAAACCTACTCTGCAGAGTGTACTGTATCTTTATTCCTTCTGCAGAGTATTTTCTAGGTATTGTTGGAATAAAAAGGTCTGGTCGCTTCCTAGCAATTGTTCCACAGTGGTGTTAAAGGAGGAAGACCTCAGCGCCTCTTGCTTGTCTCCCGTCTCAGGAGATCCCGCTGGACCGTCCCACAGTCCCCTGCTGGTAGGTGGTGTCTGACACTGCCATCTTGTGTTCTACAGTTCCAGCTGTTATTTGCAAAACCAATTTCAATGAAAACGTGTAGCTGCGAACATAAAAGGTGTAGCTGAGACAGTTAAACACATGCTCTCAAAGGCAGGTGCCAAGTGCCCGTTGTATTTAAAAGGTAAAATTTCAACATTTTAGCTTCTTGTTAAAGAGCAAAGTTTAAACATATTTGAGCCTGTGAGATCTTCATGAAGATGAGCAGATTTCTCTGTCATGGTACAGATCTCAGGTACTCCCAGGCCTCACCAGTGTCGCTTTTCTTCTAGTTATGTTTACCATTCTCTAGGAAGAAAGAAACAGAATTTATTTATCCTGGGCAGACACAAACATGAAGGTCATACCAATACTTTACTGCATATTTTCTGCCTTTGCTACCAATGTTGTAACCTACGACAAATCTCTGCAGACTCACCATGCAGTTTTTGCTTCAACAGCTAAAACTGCATGAAAGAGAAAACTAAGGAAAATCATTCAAATGAGGCAAGACAAAGACATTTTACCTTATCTTAATCACTTGAACTGATAGGCACAGACATCAGGCCACTGAGGACAGATGGAGGTGAAGTTGATATACAGGTTTTATACCCAGTAAGAAATGTCAAAAAATTTTGGGCAGCTGAAAAGAGAAGAGCAAAATGGCAACAAAATGGGCATCTCTGAAAATACAAAAGTGCCGTCAAATTGTACCTTTATTTTTTGCTTGTTTTTTCTTGCAGAGAAGGCCTTATAGCAAGCCAAAGTTTATTTTATGTTTCCAGACTTCTTTTTTTTTTTAATGTTATGACTTTGATTACTTAGCCATTGTTTTCTTTCTTCATTAAAATAAGTATAGATTGCAAATCACTGTAACCCTTCAAAAGTATTAAAATCACATAAGAATGGTGTTGTTAGAGTAAGTGAAGAAAACTTTCTGGTCAGGACTTCAAAACATGTAAAATTGATAATGAACAACTTGAGTAAGGTGTTGCAAATAAAGTTAATTAAAAATGTCCATGCACAGTCCCTTTGAGGGCATGTGAATAAATATCTAACAGTTTCTACTGGGGTCTCAGTTCATACTGAAAATGAGGAAGTCTTTATAATTCATAACTATTACAGTCTTTATGAATGCTCTTTCTCATATTTCTCACTGGAAACCATTAGATAATCTGTTTTTATTATATAGAGCCAAACATTTGGCTTAATATTTTTGTTTTAGAACAGACCACAGAATCATGAGGATATTATCCATCCCATAATTTTTAGGGGTGCCTTAAAGTCATGTACATTTATTCCTGTCTGGAGAGTTTCTTTAAATTACAATCTTTGATCCTTGTTCTTCTAGAAATGTTACCCAAGATACATATAAAACAGAAGTTTCCTACTCTGTTTTTTCATTACCATCTACCTTCTCACCCACTAATGCTGTGAATTTAAGAGTCTACATAATTAAGTCTGTAAATTAATAAAAAAAATCCAGACAGTCAGAGCAACTAAGCTGTAGATGGTACATTTGCCTTAATGTTCTAATATTAGCACATAAAGCAAGAAGAAAGGGAGATTTTCATTATGCTTAGGTTTGTCGGTTGTTTTGTTTTGTTTTGTTTTCTTAATGGCAGGAAGATGTATTTCTTTTCGTGACCTTCCTTCAAAGCCAGGGTATTTTTGGGGCCAAAGATGAATTAAAAGAGAGAGGAAAAGTGCATGATGGATGGATTATTCTGGGTATCTGAGAAAGATTGTGAGTAGGAAGCAATGGAATGCAAGAGTTATTCAAACTGGTTTTCAGTATTCTAAACTATGAGTTATTCAGCATTTCAAACTGACAGCTTGTAAATGTAAATTTTATTAAATGCAGAGCAATAAAATTTTGTAAGTTTCTGTCATTTTGAATTTTAGTGGTTCAAATTAAAGCCTCCAGCCTTTTAAATCACAACTTGTAGGGGCACAGCTCTGAAGCATCCATTACTCTCAAATGTGTGCTTTTCAAAACCTCATTACTGCCTTTGCTCACAAGATATCCTTGTCAGGATCTAGGTCTGCATGTCTCGTGTCAATGATAGGCTGACAGGCTCATGCCTTCTGTTATGTTTACAGTGTATATTGTATAAAGTTTTCTGCTCTTCATTCTCACCAGGCAGAAAATAAAACAGGATTAGCAGTGATATCACCCTTCAGACCATCCAGATTTTCTCCTTTGATCTCAAAAAAAATTCTTTGCATGTGCAGTGCAAGAGTCTGGCTCAAGGATCCTTGTTTTACTCTTGAGACAGACATTGCCTGATTCAGGAAAATGAAAACATACAAACGCCTACCAGTTAAAGCTGAAATCTAGCAGGCAATATCTTGGAAAAGTTCTTGCATGACAGAGTGAGATCAGTGGAGAACTTTAGTAATATTTTGCTGGATAACAAAGCTCGAGTAGAAGGCAGTTCTGCACAGGCAAAGGATTGCAGGAACTTGGCCAAACAGCTCATAAATTTATGAAACCAATTTTTATTTGGAAGATTACAACTGCCATCGAAGAACCAAAGTGAAGTGACAGAATTGCACAGCATCCAACAGGTTTGTGTTTGCCAGCAGGGATCTAAAATCCAGCCACTTCATTTGATGTGCTCCAGCAGTCACTGATACATACTGTCTGTGCCTGTGGATGTACATTTGTCCACTTAAAAGGAACACTAACAACTCAAATATCATATTTCCTTTAAAAATAATTTATTCTAGTTACAAGTAAGAATGGAAAATCTCTCCAAATGTTTCAAATTGTGTTGAATCATGAGAAGGATTAAAGAGACACCACACCTAATTATAAGCCTGAATCTCAATTCTCATAGAAGTCTAGATATTTTTATAGTATTTCATTAAGTCTATGCAATAAGCTGAGTAGCCTCTCAATTTACTGAATATATTGTCAAACTGAATATGAATTTCAGTGTGCTATTAACTGGAAAGAATTTTACCTAAGTAAAGTAAGGTAAAAACCACAGAAACGGATCCATTATAAGATGCTAGAAGTATATGTAGTAGAATTCTCAGGAAACAGAAAATAATACCTAATCTTTCACTGGTAATAATTACAAGTTCTCAAAATCTTAATTGCAATGTTTCTTCTTGGTCTAATTGAGTACAGTATTAGATATGCAAATCCTGTCACAGTTTTCTTTCAGCTTTTCCTGGTGTGCTTCTCCTAACTCTCTCTTCCTTGGTATTTTCTATATTTATCATGTTGCTAATACATCTCTATGGTTTGGCCCAACGTAGACCTGAGACAATCACGCTATAAAGCACTTCATCTCCATCAGAAACACCTACAGTTTTGGCAGCAGTAATAGAATTCCCCTCAAGATGTAAAGTTTCCTGGGAAGAAATTAGTTTGGAAGCACATAAGCTAGTGTTGAGGAAAAACACTCTGAGTGAGTCACAACTTTTGATACCGCATCAGGAGAAAATTGATACAAAGTAGGGGTTTGAAAACCAGTTATCCTGCAGATGTAATTCTTCTGGTCATAGTCCCTTATGGAAAATTGGGAGACAGTTCTGATTTTAGTTTGTCATGTGCAATACGAAAGACAAACAGAGAAACTATCAGAAATACTATTTATTTGTCATTCCAGCTGAGACACATTGACACTGAGCTGTGAACTTTACTGTGCTAAATGACATAAATAATGTCTAAGAAAGCATGTTTATTAGAGCTATGACAGGCCAGCTAACGAATTGGTACCCATCTCCCAGCCAGGATTGTCAGCTCTCTGGTTTGCTGGATATCACAGCAGCTGAAGCAGCTGGAGGGACCTGTGCCCAGCCTGATTGCTCACTTCATGGCTTGGGTTGCTGAGGAAGATCACTCAGGTGAGGCTGTGGTGTGGGTGCATGTTCATTGCTGCCAATGGTGGTGGCAAACCACAGACAGGGTGTGGATGGTGACATCCTGAACTGCTGCAACTGTTGGATCCCGAACACAGTCGGAGCCTGCTGCCACAGTGGGTAGTGACACTCATGCCTTTTGGGCACAGAAGACATTTCAAAGCTAACTAAGATATTACATTTAGCTATTCAGTTGGGGATCATTTTCTGGCAAAGCACACTGGGTTAGTTGGTGCTTTGCCTTCATTTGCTGATGTGGCAATGAAATGGCACAGCTGATGGCTGGCTGGATGGTTTGTGGAGGAAACACTAGGCTTCATCCTCTGGATGAATCTTATATATCTCTGGATATATCTTATATAGACTCTAACAAAAGGACATAGCTGAGTTGGAGTACACTAAATGCCACTTCACACATATTTCAAATTAATTTTGGACTGGAATAATTGCCTGCTCAAGAAAATCAGTCTTGGATCTGTACAGTCAGTGCAAACCTACCTCTCGCATGAAAGTTTCACAGGAAAGTGTGCATCCAATGACTCCAGACTGAGCTATGTATGAGTGCATTGCTTGAATGTTCACAGCAGCTAAAATCTGTAGTCAGACATGAGTATCTCAGTTCACCAGGTGATGTTCATAGGTATAGCCAGTAGATCATATCTACTCCTTAAAACTGCAAATTACAATCAGGGAAAAAGAAAAAGAAATCTGCCACAGTCATGGACAATCAATGAACAATGAGTCAATTTTATACAAAATGACAGACAGCTATACTGGATCATCAGTACCTTTCAGCTGCCAAGTACTTATAGATGAGGTTGCACAGTGAACGAGCAGAGGAGTAGAGGCCCTACAGCAACCAGTATAATAAAGACTGGAAGTCTGAGGAACTAAATAGCTTTGAGAACTCTGAAAGCATGGTTGGCATGTGCTGCAGTGAACACAGAGCTGCACCATCATGACTATGACATCTGCAGTTTAATGTTGGAGATAAGTGTATATTTGGAGAGGTCAAAGTAGGAAACCCTGAGCTCTTTTCTTGCCTTTGAGGCTGACAACATATATGGCTTTGAGCAGGTTGCCTAGACTTGTCAGAAAAGGGACTGCAGAGGGTTTCCAGTGTCAAGATTCATTCAATTCATGTGCGTGCAGTTCCTTGCATGAAAATCAATAGTGTTTAATTATTGCTGTGAAAACTGATCATAAAAGTGCCAAATGGGATGTACTCACTATCATATTAATGTCAAATTATATTAAAAATAATTTGCAAATTATTAATTTATTCAGAAAATTGAGTTTGTTTTCTTATGAATTGCTTATACAGTCTTCACAGACAGATTATACAAAGGCTTTAACTGATGTATTTCCAAGGGATTTCTTTTGGCATATAGTTCAGAGTGAAAAAGAATGCTAATAAGGACCTCTAGGCAAGTGAAAAATAGGATACATTGCAACACAGGTTTACTTCATGTGTCATATTAACGTGATAGTTGATTGGTTGAAAGGTTTTTAGACATGGGCAATTTAGACATGATAGTGTATTGGGTTTCCATGTCTGGCTTTTGGTAGCAGAGGTGGCTTCTCTGAGAAGCTGCCAGAAGCTTCCCTCATGTCCAGCAGAGCCAATACCCGGGGCCTCCAAGATGGACCTGCCACTGGCCAAGGTCAAGCCAACAGCAACAGTGGCAGCACCTCTAGGAGTTAAGGACGGGGGGAAAAAACCTGCACAAGTGTATCTGAAGAGAGAAGTGAGAATATGTGAGAAGAACGAATATGCAGACACCAAGGTCAGTGAAGACAAAGGTGAAGGAGGTGCTTCAGGTACCGGAGGAGAGATTTATCCCCCTGCAGCCTGTAGTGCAGACTGTGGACAGGCAGGTGCTCTATTGAGCTCCATGGTGGAGCAGAGATCCACCAGCAGCCCCTAGAGGACCCCATGCTGGAACAGGCAGATCCCTGAAGGAGGCTGTGACCCTTGGGAAACCTACAGAGAAGAAGGAAAAAATTGTGAGGAGTCGTCCCCTGCAGAGGAAGGAGAGGTAGAGACAAATGTGTGATGAACTGACCACAGCCCCCACACCTTATTCGCCTGCACCTCTCAGGGGAAGCAGCTAGAGAATTTGGGAGTGAAGACGAGCCTGGGAAAAAGGTAGGGGTGACAGAAAGATGTTTTAAGTTCTGGGTTTATTTCTCTTTTTTCTATTCTGATTTGATTGGTAATAAATAAAACTAATTTTCCAAAGTCAAACTGGTTTTGCCCATGATGGTAGTTGGTGAGAGATCTTTTCCTGCCCTTATCTCAACCCATGAAACTTACATAATATTTTCTCTCCCCTGTGCAGCTGAGGAAGGGAGTGATGGAGTGGCTTTGGTGGGCACCTGGTACTCAAGGTCAATCCACCTCAGGAAGATATCTGTGAGGATTTTCACAGGGAGTAGCTACACATTAAGGCAGAAAAGTGGAAACCAGTAGATAAGGTGAAGATGGGAGAATTAGATAAAGAGAAAATTATGATGGATGTTACTGAAAACAGTATCAGGTTGCAGGAGATGGGCTACCTAAGCAAAAAGTTTCAGGTGCAACATTGTGTAATGCATTTCTTAAAGACAGCCCACAAAAAGCAGGATCAGGCTGATTAACTGGTAAGAGGATTTTGGGAAGCTACAGCAGAGGGTCAAGACACTGGTCCAAAAGAACTGGATAACTGTGGCCTGAAACCCTTGATGTGGGGTAACATTCAGCCATATAGAGTGCAAAGTCATACACTTGGAAACTAGTAGCTAAATCTTCAGGAGAAGATAAGATTTAACAGCTAGCAGATTAAGAGAAGAATGGAATGGCTACTACATCTACTGGAAATATAATTTCTGTGTGGAAAAAGCAAATGTAATTGTTGTGCTCAGTAAAAAAACGGAGGAAAAAGAGAAGAAAAGTGGACATTTGAGATTATTGCACTCATCTTCCCAAATAGGCATGCTGAGGCTCTGCCTTCTGGGAAGCATCTAAATATCTGCCTGCTGATGATAAGTAAAAAATTAATTCCCTTAAAAAAAATCAGTTTACTGCTGTGTATATTTGTTTCACTTATTAAACTGTCATTATATCAAGCTTTGTCTCTTGCTTTTGTCCTTCTGATTCTCTCCCTGCTGCTGCTGAGGGAGAGTGAGCAAGTGATTGAGTGGAAGCTTCTCTGTCAGGTGGGGTGTTGTGGTTTACTCCAGCTGGCAACCAAGCCCCATGCAGCTGCTTGCACACTCCACCATCAGCAGGATTGGTGAAAGAATTGGAAGAGTAAACCCATAACATGGAATAAAGCCACCAGACCCTAGAAAAACTTACAAGAAGAGGAGTGAGGGTAAATGGCTTTCCTGCTTTTGTGATGGAACTCAATGGTTTCCTTCAGGAATTCAACAACAGGACATCAGTGATTCAGGTGGGTCCTTCCAAAGCTGCAGTACAGGTTAGAAAATAATTCTAGATTTTCCATGTTGTTATAAAAGGAAAAAAAAAGGCTTTTTTTTTTTTTAACTGGTGACAGGTCAAAACTGCGAAAAAAACCAGCTTTCTCCATTATTCCAAAAAGCATTGCGGTTTGGGAACAAGAAACAGGAGTTCCCATTGGTCTTCTGTGTTCATGTGGGAAATTCCAAACTTGCACGACCGTCTCAGTAGAAGTTAGATGTACTTCCTTTATAAATGAATTCTTACTCTGTCGCTCTTTTTGACCCCTTCTCCTTCTGTAGCTGTTGTTGTTCTTGTAGCCTGGCTGTTGCTGGACTTTATACTCTGAGTTTCTGAGTTACAAAGTGTGCTTTAGTAAGAAAACGTATGCACCGCACTGAAAAAGTGGTGTGGCTTTATTAGTAAATTCAGCTAGTGGAAAGACAAGAGAACTTGTTTGTCCATTCACACAGCTGGAGAACAGGTTTCTAGTGTGGGTTTTTCATGTTAGCTGTGGCTGTAATTACTGCTCATGACTTAAATACTAGCCAGGTGTCAGTGAGCTATTTCCCTTTCCACAATACAGGGGAAAAGGTAGCGCCTTACACAAATTAAAAAGTTACTGCTGACATTTCTCTTCCCTCCCCAGCACAGACAATGTGGGAGGAGATAGTTTCAGTGGGACCACATACCATGGTCACTTTTGCCAGGGGGAGGATGCGGTCAGCTTTCTCTTGAACATTTAGCCTGGCCTCCACAGTCTTGTGCTTGGTGAACCTCACTGGCCCTGTTTTACTGGGTAGTTTGTGAGGAACAGCTGGCTAGTGGTTCTTCCCTGTTTTATTAGGCAATGTAGTTCATAAAAGTTGCAGCCTTCAGCCTAACCACATTCCTGCGTGGAAAGTCTTGTTCACTGCAGTGTCTGGGCCAGAGACGTTTACATCACTGTAATCAACAGCATTAAAAACAGTTACTCCTTAAGTGACCTTAGGTTAGCAGGAAGCAAGATGGAAGAATGCCCTTCCAAAAGCAAGGATTTCCAACCTGAGTAGGAACCGTTTCTTACGTGTACAAAAACAAGTCATTATTTACCATTTCCACTCAGTTGTCTGTCTAGTCAGGCACATTAATCACGGAGTTTCACTCAGGGCACAGTCATCAAGCAGTGCAGAAGAAAACACTGTCTGGTAAAGACATTAGAGATGATACTGATGATGTAGAAACAATTTGGGTTTTATTTGAAAATCTGTACTGCAATTAAAACCAACATCTGCTCTCTATTCTGCCCCAGAGATGAGCAACAAACCCAACATTAAAATGGAAGTAAATATATTTTCTTTTTGAATGCACACCACTTTTGTGGCAACAATTTTGCTTTTCTTTTCAAGGACACTTTCCTCATTCAAACAAATATAATGTCAATTTCCACCTTGAAGAAGAGGAGCATCTACAGATCCCAGCTACAGAGACTTGAAAGAGAAATATTGGTATGAATGAAACTCAAAAGAGCATGAATATTTTTGTGTAAGCATGGTCAGAAAAAGCAGAACAAAAGTTAAAAGAATGTCTTGCATTGGTAACAGAGGACACAGGTTGTGTCAGTCACTGAGAAATGTGTTGTTTCCATCAAACACTGTAAGGACAGCACAGATGACTTGGTAGCTAATGACCCTGCATTCCTAGAGAGGATGGCAAAAAGGTTGAAGGCTCTCACACATGCTATTCCTTTTCTCTCAGTGCGGATTCCATCTCATTCAGCTTGATTCACACCTTTTCTCAGAGCCTGGGAGAAGCATATATCTCTTTCCTATGTAGGCTGTGATTTTTGGTGCTTTTGTAGATACTTGCATAAGGGAATGCAACCTTATACTGTATTCTAAAAAAACCTCTCCCACACTCAGAAGTCTAGTTTGCATTTGTACTGTTTGCATTTGCAAACATGGTTGACTGTGTATGCCACAATTGCTTAGTCAGGGTAACTTAAGAACAAGGGGGGTAAAGGAACCAAAACTGGAACTGTGCTATTTCTTCTTCAAATTGAAACTGATTACCAAAAAATGGTTTTCTAATTAAACTGTAACAAAATGACAGGAGAAAAGAAAAAAGATAGTATTTCTGACTGCCAGCTCAAATCATGAACAGAAATGAAAATCAATGGCTTGCACTAACAAATTTAACCGGGGTTTGTAGGGGAAAATATGAAGAAGGGAACAATTGGCATCCAAGAGCAGCGCAAAAATTCACAGAGCCCAGGAAGGAAAGTTCCTTTAGACCCAGATGAGGTGAGCTGGGTGCCTGGCTCTGTATCTTGAGACAGATGAGGATGTTGCATAAAAGTTGTGGATTGTGAAGAGTGAATACTAAAAACTCCCACCCATGTCTCTGGCCCTCAGAAATTCCCAGAGATTTCCCCTTCCAGCCCTCCTTCCTCACCTACATTGAAGCTCTGACTCCTCCACTGCTGCCTGTCTCCTCTCCTAAACATCTCTGGCACCTCCTGTCACACTTTATTACCTCTGTCTCCCAAAAACTCATTCAGCAGTTGCAGTGATTCTACTTGGGATAGTTACCAAGCCTTTAAATAGTCGAGCCTTTGCAACTAAAACTGAACTGAAATAACTTCAGTGATATCCTGAAGAACCAAACCAAGTGAAAACATTTATTAAACTCACTGCCTGGCTGATAAAAGTGGAAGATCTAGTAATGGAAGTGAGCAGCAGCAACAATTGATCTTACATACTCTTCAAAGTCCTCAAGTGAAAGCGAATGTTTATGTGGGCTAAATCTAAGTCTTCTACGTTTACTTTTCTCAGTAACCTTCCATGGACTCCTGAGAGGTGTTTTCAAACACTCACAGCTCCACTGATCAAGAACTATTGAAATGAAGGGAACTGAAATGAAATCATGTAGCTCTGCTCTTGCTGTTTTTGAAGTACAGATATAGAAAACCATTTGTTTCACATATAAAAAAATCGATTTAACTCAGTGGAAAATGGTCAGGTAAAGTAATAGGCCAAAACTTGACAGAGAATGAGGATGCAATTATTTTCTTGTTTGTAGCCTTAATGAAATACAGGAATTTAAAAATTGTTGCCATCTCAGTTATTATCCACAATATACTCAATTACCAGTGGATTAGCAGTGACTTTTTATCATAAAGAAATAACATAAAGTATATAGAAAGTATGATAAAAATCCAGAAGAGCAAATATCAAAATACAGACAGAATGTCAAAAAATATACATTTAATTAACAATATATTTTTATTTGATGATATATATTTATTTTCTGTGTCCCTGGGTGACCCAGGCACTTTTCAGTGAAAACTCCATTCAAAGTAACTACTCAAGGATTTTTTCTTAGTATTTTAAAAATGCATGAGAGTTTCAAATTATTTCTATGCTGCCATCAATGATTCTTTTTTTACTGCATATTCTGTTAATTCCAGTGCTTTTCAAGACACTTCATTTATTTCCTTTAACTGTGAAGTATCGAACTATCTTCCTTTAATCTATAAAATGCTGTCCATATTTAGTAAAGATGGCAATGACAAAAATAGATCCGTTTGAAAGCCTCCCAGAGGGGACATGTTGGTAGCAAAAATTTGTACCACTCTGTGTAAAAATACCACACCACACTGTTAATGTGCTTGCTGAACACTGCGAGCAAGATGTGTAAAGATTTGCAGTAAGATTGTTTGCCCTGTTATGCTACTAAAGTTAAATAATGGTAAACAACAGTCTTTGGTACTATCATTGTTAAAGCATTACGTCCACCAGGCAGCTTTTTTCTTGTACACTGATCTTTTATACAGTAAAAAATTATTTTAGTAGATCCCTGTCATTCATAGACTTAAGCAAGGAGGCTTTTGGGAGCTGAGTTGTCCAATTGCGTTATTATGGCATCTCCTGGGGTAGTTTCCATTAATTTTTCTTAGTCAACAGCAAGCATGCATGCTTCTCCATGCCAAGTCTTCATTGTATTTCCAAAATTATGCTTTAATATATAACTGCTTACATTAACAGATCACATACACAGGCTCAAGACAAATTTAAGCCCATGAATACCACATTGAAGATGAAAAAGAAGAATTAAATTAAATTTTGGGATGTTTATTATAACACATGCATTTCTTTGCGGTATTGCAAATGAAAATACACACCATATGGACACCTGGAGCACCTTGCTCTCATCATCATGCTTTCACACATGCAGCTTCTCATCTTGTGGGTTAAATAGAACCTGCTTCTCCTCAAAAGCATCAGAAAGCTTTAAATTCATCTTCTATAGATCTTTTTCTTAATGTGACTGAGGCAGAATTTCAGATATATGAGCAATTCCAACAGTGGTTTATCAATCACATGTCTGCTCTGGAGCGAGATGTGGAGCTCTTAAATGTCTAATGCCATTGTACAACTATTCAGTATGTCAGAAATCATAGAGAAAAATTCCATGTGTCCCTATTGCTCTTCCTTCCAAGAAAGGCTGTTCAGCTGAGCCCTGATGCTGATCTTGGCTGAAGTGACAAGTTAAGAGAACTTGCAGTACAATTAGGCTAAAAGATTATCTGAAGTGGAAAATAATGAACATATTTAATTTGATTCAAAGTATGGAGTGACAAAGGTGTGTGTCTTGTTTCCATTAGAATTTAATGTACTTTATGGTGTATCTACCCCCAGAATGTTACTGGAAAAGCATTTAGCTTCAATTGTGCAAACACATGAATACATGATCAATAAGGAACCTTCTTGATCCTGCTGAGGATTGAGTAAAACAGTGTACTCGTAATACAGGAAATTTCAGACATACATTTCATAAAGAAAACCTGAAAGAGACCAAACCAGGTATGATTGCTATTCAGGCATTATACAAAGTTGTTCTAAAAAATCTTAGCTTGTTATTGAATCCATTAAAATACATCTATACTTTAAAGAGTTACAGATGTCTCTGTTCAAATTGTCATATAAAAATGCCTAAATAATTGTTGTCACTCATACTAGAAAAATAATAGAGGCTTGAAGAGATTTGGTACTATTGGATATCATTATTAATGACTTTTGAATAGAGAGTATGGTTCTTAGACTTCCAGATATAAGCAAGCTGGGGTTGTTGACATGCATTTTGGAGGACAATACTATAAATAAAATTATATTGACAAATGTTGCAAGTAGCCTGAAACATAGGATTAAATTCAATGGGGAAAAGCAGAAATCACTATAGTTGAACAGAAATAAAGCTTCAACATGTATAAAATGCCAATAATAGGAGAGCATCCAGAGGCTTTTTTAGTAAATCAGGATTGGTATGAGTTAGCAGTGTCATACTGTCAAGAAAACAAACATCATACTGGGATATATAAACAGAAGTCTCGTATACAAGACACATGAAGTAATACTTCCACTCTGCTCAGTATTCCCAGGGCCTCAACAGAAGTACTGTATCCAGTTTTTGGCACAGTACTGCAAGAAAGTGGAGAGGGGCCAAAGGAAAGCAACAAGAATAATCATAACTCTTTTAGAAAAGACAACTGAGGGAAAGACTGACTGAAGAAGAGTTGTTTAGTCTGTGGGAAGGATGACAAGCTGAAGGGACACTGGCAGTTTTCAAACTCAGGGGAGACTGATGAAAAAGAGGAGGTTATAGCCTGCTCTCCCTGGTCATGGTATGTGATAAAGTAATGGTCTAAAATTCAGCTAGGGCTACCTTGACAAGTTTTTCTAGTGACTGCCTATACGGATAGAAAAGTTCTGAGGCTGTGTAAGAAAGTGGCGGAGTCCCTAGAATTGGGATTGTTCAGGCTGCAGAAAAGAAGGCTCCAGAGTGATGCTACTGTACAGGCCTTTAAGTACCCTCTTAAAGAGGGTAGGAGAGCCAGAAAGGGACTTCATAGAAGTGCATGTAGGGACAAAACAAGGCGGGATGGCTTTAAAGTGAAAGAATGCAAGGTTAGATTAGACATTCAGAAGAAATTCTTCACTGTGGGGGTGGTGAGGCACTGGCACAGGTTACCCAGAGAAGCTGTGGCTGCCCCATCCCTGGCAGTATTCAAGGCCAGACTGGACTGGGCTTTGAGCAACCTGGTATAGAAGGTGGCCCTTCCCATAGCAGGGGTGTTGGAACGAGATGTTTAAGGTTTTTTCCGACCCAAACCATTCAGTGACTTTATGATTTGGTTGCCGTAACTATTTATTTAGTTGCCATATGCAGTTGCCACAGCGAACCTCCGCCACTTCCCCGGTCAGCCCCACACGGGTCGGCCTCGCCCCTCAGCGGTGACGGCCGAGCCGTAGCCCCGCCCCCGCCCCGCCCCCGTTGCTCGGTTACCGCGCGGGGCGTCACTGCGGGGCCCGAGCCACGGCGGCGCGCGGCCGACAGCCGGGCTGAACCATCTCCCTACCCTGTGGGGGCAGAGGTGGGTGTATCCTGAAGCAGCAGCTGGACTTGTTGCTGTAGCTCCCGCCCACAATTTAACGCTTCCACCCCCTTTCCTCAGCGCTGTCGTTGGTTTCGTCCCGTGCGGACCCTAGCGACGGAGGGCGCGCCGAAGGAAAATGGCGGTGCTGGCTCTCTCGTTGCTGCCGGTTTCGTGAGCGCGGCGATCGCTCTTCCTCTTGCCCCGTCCTTGCTCCTGCACTCGGCTCCTCCCGGCTGATCTCAGCCTCTTCTTTGTCGCCGGGGCCGTAGAGATCATGTCGGACTCAGAGGAGGAGGAGAGTCGGGACCGCCAGCTCAAGCTGGTGGTGCTGGGGGACGGCACCACTGGCAAGGTCAGTGCCGGCCCCGCCGGCAGCTCCTCTCCCTCTCCGCGGTGCCCCGAGCCCCTTCCCGGCCTTCCCCCTCAGCTGCCCCTGGCCCTACTGCTGAGGAGGGAGCAGTCTGTCTCCGCTGTCGCGATACCTGGCTGGCTGCTCCCCCTCGGCTTCAGGCCCTGCACGGAAGACTCTTCCCTCCGGTATCCGCGCAATGCCAGGCAGCCAGCCTCTCTGATGGGGCTTTCGCACCCGTGGAGGTACCGTCAACAAACAGACGTACACGACTGTAATCCAATTTTGTTGAGCCGTAAGAAAAGGAGCGGCGAATAACGCAATTCCTGTGGCGCTGACGGAGTTTCCCACTCCTGCTGATCGCGCGCTGGAGGCAGGATTTGCTCGGCTGGAGTCGCTGGAAAAGCCCAAAGTCGTTCTCAGTGGCTGCAATGCCCCGGCCCCGGAGGGCTGGGGTCGGGGTCGAGCACTTGGGTTCGCGGCTCCCCTCGAAAGGGACGAGCAGGGAAGGTCGCTTAGCTGGGTCTAAGCCTTAGCAGGCACCCTATGTTTCGGATACAGAGCTAGCAGCCTCCTGAGCTGGATAGAAGAGTTTGCATCTAGTGGCGTTACTGTTCCAGAGTTTGGAAAGGCACTGCTGGGTCTGTTTAGTTTTCGTTTGTAGCTTATATATTTTTAGAATTTTTTTCCCCCCTATCTGTAACCACCATAATGGAAATCCTGTTTATAAAAGTTTATTTATCAACAATAATCAAAAAAATCAAACAATAATCCAACAAGTTTTTCTTTGTAAAAGAGAGACAAGGAGAAACCAAAGAAGGTAAAAGAGAGGTTGCTTTCTTAACAGTTAAAAATAGTCACTGATCTTACCTATATACTTGAACATATCTATTGTCATATGTAGCCTGAATAATTTTGTGAGATACACCTGAAAATAGTAACTTTATTGTATGCTTAAAGTATCAAGTTTTTTCCTCTGTTAACTTTTGAAACTGTGGGGAAAAGAAATTCTGCTTGCTTCACAGTTCATATAAAAAGTGGAAATGTTCTTAAAGCTGGTTTAAATGAACTGCCTTACATTAATAGGAATATGCTCTTAGTGAAAGTACATGTGGTTTTGCTCACTTACTTATTCAGAGCTCTATAAAGAAACAAAACATTTTTTTTTTGTCTCCAGTGATTCTAAACGTAGTCTGAAGTGGTATTGTGTTCATCTGAGTCAGTAGATGGGCAATTCCAACCAGCTGTGTGATGAGAGCATAATAAATGCACAGCATTGACAGCTGAAGTGCTGCTTCACGGGTAGCATTTCCCAGGAGTTTTCCATTCAAACTGAAGAATCCTTTCTCTACTGCTGTTGAGCAGCTTGTGGCAAGACCTCTCACCAAACATGGATTTTCGAGCATTCTTGAGTTTTGATGTGTATTCCTGTTGGTTCCTACCTCTCTCACAGGAGCTGCCACTCACTGCATCTCCTGCTGACTCTAGGAATCTCACGCTTCCGCGGCAGGTTATTGGGCAGCAGCAATACTCCGGTGGGCTGCTTTTCCTCTTGTCCCCCCTAGATGATGCTGTAATAGAGGCTCCTTCCTGCCATCCCAATGGCCTTGGCAGCAAACACATGACATAACAGATGTATTGTAAGGTCTTGTAAAAATAAAGAAGCAATTGGGTCATGGAATGGAAGGATAAAATGTACCTAGTGCTATTTCAAGCACCTCAGAAGACTAAATTGTTGATGTTCCTCTCTTTTGTTGACTACTCGTTACGCTTACATGTTGAAACCTGTGTATGTCTATGTTCAACTCTGAATTGCCTGGCTCTCACATCTGGTTCACAGCTGGTCTTTACACACATGCACACTTAACTCTTTTACTGTGCAAGGTGTTGGTTTTTCTCTTCCTCTGTCACTCCGGGATCATGAGACAGGAGGCATGTAGAAAATGAAGGGATGTATCTGAAATGCTCTATCTTGTGTTTAGTGTGAGGTGTTCACATTTGTCTTCTTTTTCCCCCTCTTTAAAAAAAAAAATAAATTGTTGTGGGTCGGGTGGAAACTTGCTGTTTTCCTCACCCATTGTTTAGAAGCAATGTGACAGGTTCTGTGCAAGGATTGATGGCAGCTTAAAAACAAATCAGTGTTAGTTCAAGCTAAAGGTAATGCTTGTACTTAGACTAGCTAGGAATTGCTCTGTCCATGAGGCAAGGGAGGGATGCTGTTCTTCTGTTAATTTGTT
Source organism: Pseudopodoces humilis (assembly GCF_049639895.1). Lineage (NCBI taxonomy): Eukaryota > Metazoa > Chordata > Aves > Passeriformes > Paridae > Pseudopodoces > Pseudopodoces humilis. The sequence continues at coordinate 14,119,912 of NC_142205.1, read as the reverse complement.
TTGAGGTGGTTGGATGGATAATTGGATAATTGAAATTTTAAGGGTAGCAATAAGCACTGCTGGAGCAAACTTGAGAAGAGTAAAAGTGGAAGAAGGCATAAGAGAGATGAGAAAGAGTAGAATCTGTAAAACTCGTAGGATAAAATAGAGATGGTAAGGTAATGGTAAACTGAAAAGCAAAATTGAGGGAAGCAAGACTGGTTAGTCAAAAGATATTAGAGAATGATTTTAATGAACTGGACAAGCTAGGAAAACAATCTAAAAAGCAATCAGAAGTGGGGACAATGTGAGATGGAAAAAACACAGCAAGTATTAATAGCAGTTGGCTCTTTGATTTTGTGTAGAAGAAGATAAATACACACACTAGCCTTATGTGTCTAGATTTTAAATCAACCCACCCTTCCTGAGCCAAAATGACTTTCCATTAAAATAAACCAGTAGTACTAGTATGGATTGAAAAAAATCATGTTATGATCCAGATATTTCTACTCCTTTTGTGCATAGATTGGCTTAATACTGAAATACAGAAAGATGCTGACTTGAGATAGAATGTTGATTTGTTACAGTTGAATAAGGTTTTGGGCCTCTGTAAACAAATCTCAGAACTGTTATTGGGAAGGGAGGTCCTGAAAAATAGGTGTGCCAAGGTTCTGTTTATTTGCTCTGTTGTAGCTGGGACTAAAGTACTGTAGCAGAAACATCCTACATTTTCCTTCTGTAACAAAGGATGATGAAAAGGAGAGAATGAATACTCAAGCTGGTATGGAAGTTTGCAGGAGCTAAAACATAGGTTGGCATAAAGAACAGTCTCCTACTTACTTTAGTATTTTTTAGGATACCAGACTTTTAAGCATTGTTCCAGTTCTGAATTGTCTTGTTATACTTGGGCTCAAAAACTTCATTGATGGTGGCAAAAAATATTGTTGTCACTGAGTCTTGCAAATGGAAAATTGAATGAAGTGTGTGGTGTAGATTGTCCCAGCTGCATCAAATAGATCTATGTCAGATGTCAAGAAGTTATGATAAGTTTTTCTTTTTCAGTGAGCAGAGTTGTAGTGTGGACAGTTGCATGTTTTTATGGTATAGAATTTCATTATTTAGCCTAGTGTTTGCTTTAATTTTGTTTCTCCTAAAATTCTTGCCAATAGGATAGGATATGACTTAGGGATGAGTCTAGCTGTGCTTGGATAATGGCATTGATATTCTAGAAGGGAATGAGGGAAGAGATGTGGTTTTTGTAGTGGCTGAAGTTCGTGTGTGAATGGAAATTCATGGCTTCAGAACTGTGTGCTTGCATCTAATTGAATTTTGGGATTAGTTTTCTTTCTTACAACTATGATGATACACTTTGGCACTGCTTTCTCAAAACTTAATTCTGTGGGATTTTACTCAAAGATTTGTCAGTGGTAGGGTTTCCCCTATAAGTTTCTGGTTGCCCTGGTAATTAGTTGCTGTCAGAGCTGGCTATCATTGCTTGTTCCATTTGACTTTCAATTTATTGACCTTTTCATTTATTTCATAGATATTTTTTGCTTTTTTTCCTCTTTACTCATTATGTAGATCTTTAGGAACAGCATGTCAGCAGTTTATACTGAATTGTTGATATTGAAAAATAGAAGCAAGAAACTGTCATGCCTTTCATGAAAGGTTAAATTCCATCTTTGCTTCTTTCAAAAAAAAACTTCCCAAATATCCTATTGTATTTTGAACTTAAAATACTTTACTTTTTTTTTTTCCTGCTATCTTCGTTGCTGTACATTAGAGCTCAAACGCATTTTTGTGTTTTTAACGGTGGGTTTTTAACATCAATCTTCAATAGAGTATGATATTTAGAATAGGATGTCAACATTCACTTTGAAGTATTTAAGACAAGTGTGTGAACCTTCCAAACTGAGGGTTTTTTTTCTGGAAATTCTGCCCTGCAAGCTTGTGGCCTGGTTGTCTTAGTAGAGGGGCGAAGACACAAGGCCTTTGTGCTGCTGTACTGTTCCCTGACCCCAGCATGAAGGGGTGGAATTGTATGGAATGCAACCTTTCTAAAAAATGGTCACTGATTACTTACTTATTTTTAGAGCTACAATTCTACTGAACCATTATTTAACTTTCATTAATTCTTATATAGATTGTATTCAGCATATCCTCAGGTAAGACTCTTGAGCAAAATTTTTTCTGCCAACCATGGCAGTGAACACTTCTGGGATTTGAAGGGCATATTCCCATTGTAGAGGTACTTGAATATGCATTGGCATAACATTTTGTTTATTGTTGTAAAGGAGTTTGAACTTTTGCTCTAAGCATTTTGTAGATAAATGCTTGTTTTGTGAACAAATAGAGGATACTAGAATGGCAATCCAACACCTTCCTTGAGCTCTAATGTTTATTTGGAAAAAAATTTAAGAAGGAGTCAGTCAATGATTTTGTGCTGTAAATTCCTTTGCATTCAAGAGCACAGTGGAGAAAAACTGTTTAAGAGGACTTTGCCATGCTGTTGATTACTTGCTGATCTTATAGGTTGGCTGTTAGTTGAACGTGTGTTGTTTATTTTTACTAACACCCCTAGGAGTCCTCAGGGAATATTGAGTGTCACAGAATGATAAACTAGTATTTACTGAGCATTTAAAACAAGAAGGGAGTGATTACTTATTTAATGAGGATCTAAATTAGTGTGTTGGAGAATATAGAATACTGTGATATAGTCAGGTGATACTTGAATTTGTACTCTAGGCACAATTACTCTCCCAAAAATTTCATGAAGACTGAATAGTCTATTCCTGCAGTCATCTTATTGTCATCTGCATCTCTAAGGTCATGACAGATTAAAGATAATATCATTGTAATCTTGACATGCTAACTATTGGGATTAAATGAATCAGTTCTACTGACTCTTTCAATACTGTAGTCTGAATCTGTATTGAATTTTATTTTGTGTGTGTTGTTAGTATTATTGTCACATAGTTGTAGGCAGAAGAATGATTCATCCTCTGTGGTCTTCCCCCTTTCTACAGGGATATGAATATATAAGCATACTCATGCTCTTTCTAGGTTGCTTGCTTTCTTCCCCATTTGTTTCGTATTTTTAATCCTCTTGGGTCTTGAGTTCAGTGAAGTAAATGAAAATGTTGCCATAGGTTAACACTGACTTATTGGATTGTTTCCTAAACATGTCTTCTGATACCAGATATCATTCCTTATATGTATGGCAGTGATAGGAATATAAATATGATATAGAAACACAAAAACAGTAAATCTTGTTTTATTTACTTAATAGGAATCTAATAGTTGAATAAATGTTTGCCTATTCATACTAGAGCATTAATGCTAGAGCTCTGGTAATTGTGTTTTAATGCAAAAAAAATTTTTTTTTTTTCTGTGTACATTTGACGTTAACCTAATTTAGATCTTTGTTATAACCTTCTATTCATGGACCTTGCTTATTCTCATATTTCAGAAATATTGGCACTATTTTGCTACTGCATTTTTGACTAAATGTGCTCTTAAAGGCAATTTCTGATAACAATTGGTGTGACTCATATCTTCAGGTCTTGATGAACAGAAAACTGGCAAGAAAAAACCCTTCTGGCCTGTTTTGAGTTTTCTCAGACATTGTAAGGGTTTTGTGAGCCTCTTAGTTTTTTCCTTCTTCATATAGGTAAATAAATATTTGGATTATTTTTTTCGGTAGTTAATTTGTATTTTTTTTACAAATATCATGTCAACAAGAGATTTTTTAAGTGTATTCTAATTTGATGTTGATTGTATTTTATAGTTTTGAATATATAGTATTATTTTCTTCACAATACCAACTTTTGTATTATTTATGATTGTACCACTATTTTCTCCTTTACTTTTTTTGTGGGCCTTCTTTCTTTATTTCTTTCCTTTTCTATGCCCACCGTTTTTTTTTTTTTTTCTCTCAAAAGGAGATCTTAAATTGCTGCTAAATTTCTACTGACAGAATGTAAATGCCTTGCTTCAGTAGTTTGCCTAGGTTAGTTGTGTATTCTTTCAGCCATATATAAAGTAAAAGCTTAGTATTAGGTCAACGGTGTATTTGGCTTGCTTTCATAAATCCACAGAATACCAATTGAAGAAATAAATTTTCAGAGTTCTGTTGAAAGGAATGATTCTGTAGATGTGCATTCTTAGTATGAGTTTAACTTTTTTTCTGTATGCAAGAAAGTATTCTTCCCATATTAGAGTTCCTGTAATCCCTTATCCTGCAACTGATGTACAGTGGCAGAAATGTTGCCACACATGGGAGCCCCCTGTGGGATTCTGCACGGTGCAGATCTCTATTCCCTCCCAGAAAGTTGGTCTGGGATCACGGTGTTCTTTACCTGGGGAGGACCCTTGTTTTGGAAATCAATGCTTTTTAAAAATACTAAGATCTTCAGGTACAGATAGTGTCACCTAGATTTGTGTCAGTTTGACCATGCTAATGTTACCTCTTTCAAATCTATGTAATATTTTGTAACAGGACTGTTAGAGTATTTCTGAAATCAAAGCAAATATGCACCTTGCTTCTTTTTGCATAAATTAGTAGCTTTTGCCACCTCCTGTTATGTTGAAACTGACTGGAGTGCTTGTCAATCCAAATCCATGAACACTGTTAGCATTCATTGATTTAAAAAGTGCTGAACTGTATTTCATACTTCTGGGTTAACATAAAGTTTGTTGCTGTTAAAAATGACAACTTATTTGATACTGTTCTGTTTTAGACATCCTTAGCTACACGTTTGGCTCAAGAAACATTTGGAAAACAATACAAACAAACCATAGGATTGGACTTCTTCTTGAAAAGGATATTATTGCCAGGTAAGAGAATAAAAGCTAACACTGGAAGGCAGGGTGGCAGCAAGACTTGCAGGAACAGATTCTTCAGAGTAATGTGTACTAAATAAGCTTAGTGCAGTGATTTTTTTGGCAAAATAAATTAGGTTGTTTGGAGAATATTTTGTTTATACATTCTTGCCAGGTGTCAAAGAGTTATGCATTTGCAACTTACATCTCTAAGTAAAACAGTGAATTCAAATAAAAGGAATGTTATCTATATTGATGAATTTTGTTATCCCTGCTGGAGTGCACACACTTTCTATTTGGATAGTATAACACACAACAATGAAATGGAACTTTAAACATATTAATTGAAAAAGTGAACGTATTTTGAAAGAAATATATATTTTTTTTAATGAAATATGCAACTCATATTTGAGTTGTGAGAGAAGCATAATGCGGCTATGGACTCACAGTGCTCTAATATGTGAATGCTGTTTTATGCAAGGCAGCATGAAATTGCTGGCATTTAATAGACCACTAAAATTTAGGGTCCCTTGGCAGTCATAAAAATACAGTTTGAGCATTCAAGATGTTTCACTTCATGATGGCAAAGAAACTATTTAGATGCCAGTTGGAGCACACTGCATGGAAAATGCAAAGAAATAATTAAAAAGACATAATTGCTGGTTAAGTTTCTCTGAACAATTGTGGTTTACAATACATCTTTTTTCTGATTTGTGTGTGTTCATATTCTAAGTATGCAAGTATTTAATTAAAAACATTTACTTCTGGGTTCAGAAATCAGAAGTCAAAAAAAGTTTGTGTAATTATTAAAAGGTGTAGTGAGATCTGCTAAAGTTGATGCAAGTTCTGTAGTTATGTCTTCTTTTGAAGGGTGGGGCGGAAAGCAAACTCTGAAACTAAGCATTTTTTCTGTAACCTGAAGTTAAAGAAAATATATGCAGTTATTGAACTTTTTAAAAAAATTATATTGAAAATAATTTCTTGATTATGTTTATATATTTTCTTAAGTGAAACAGAATAATCTTTTCAGACTATTCCTGTGTTCACTATTTTGGTTTGGCCATTTTGCTGTATTTTTTTGAATAAGTACTTTGAAAAAGTACATATGAGTATGTACTTTTTTTAGTAGAGTGATAAAGTACCAAATTCCAGTTCTCCAGTATTCCAGTATTTCTCCATAAAATCAACAGAATAATTTTTTTATTGTCCTGCTCCTGCCTCTAAAAATACCACTGTGTTACTTAACAGCAGTACTTTCAAGTGGAATGTGTACACAAATCATGCAGTGTGCATGCTGAGAACTTGTATTTTGCAAGTTTTTTTTCCAGCTGTTAAGCATACAGATGCTATTAGTACATTAGTGGGATTATAAATATTCTTGTTGAGTAGAAAATTTGGAAAATTATCAACTGTTGCTTCATTCATTTTTGTTCATAGTTTATTTTGTGTGTGAATTTCATTCATTCATAGTTTATTTTGTAATAAAATCAGAATGCAGGTAAAAGCACCAAAAAGTCTGTACATCTGTTTTCCTCAAAATAGTAGCACTTATATTCATATTCAGGAAGAAACGTTTTTCTGTAGGTTGTCATTTTGGTTTTGCCTATGCCTATACGTGTATGTAGGTATATGTGGCTCTCTATTTTATAGGTAAACTGGGCTAATTGTGGGGAGTGAGAGGGAGGGAGGTAAAATTTCTAAATATTGGAATGGGAAGCATTACTTTAGTAAGTGGATTTTTCTAATTTCTTGATTAGTTCTGGGTTTGCAGAGTTGCTATGTTTACTTGAAAGTTTAATTCATACCACTGCACAGAAATTATGTGTGTATCAGTAGGAAAAAAGACTTGGCTTCTCTTATTCAGTATGAGAATCGCTAAACAAATATGGTTCAGTCGTTGATTTTTTTCTTCAGTATAAGTTGTCAATCAGTAAAGACTCCAGGGGTTAAAATGATGGATTTCTAGAATTGCACTGAAGTTTACATTTCAATTTACAATTGAAATACATTACAACTTTTAAAATAAAGTGCTGTTTTTCTGTTTTTTTATTTATTTTTTTTATTTTTTAGGATAAAAATGGCATTTATCTCCAGTTGTTTTAGTAACTAATGGAGTTTTGAAGCGAAAATAATAAATGTTTTGCATGGTAAAACAACACAGTTTCATACAAATCAGAAATCCTTTGATAAATTTTGAACAATGTGTTCAACGTGGTTCAACATGTGTCTAGTGTTCAACATGACAAATTCACTTAATGCTGTTTGTTCAAAATACTTTTTTTAAAGTACAAATCAGTTTCATTATATTTATTGATGCAGAATCTTGTATAGTCTGGATGTAACCGTGATACAGATTTTAGTGCTTAAATAGTGTGTCTGCTAGTCAGAGGGTCTGCTGATAGAGACTCTTAAGAGCCATTAGTTGGATACTTTTTGGGAGGTTGTGGGTGCAGTTCAGTAAACAGGATTCTTCTGTTAAAAGGATTTTTTTTAAGTCGTTGGTGTAAAAAGTGGTCAGACTTGTGTCTTTGGTTCCATCTTGAGTGTGCAGCACTTTAAGTAAGGTTAACCAGTACGCCAAGTGTCCTCCTGCAGGGTCACTGCTGCTGCAGCCCAGTGGCTTCAGTTCATACCAGAAGTGATCTACACACCTGCACTGTGCTGCCTCATGTATTTCAGCTTTGCACTTGTGTGCATTTACTACACAGTAAAGTTCTGGGGTTTTTATCCTTATTAGTGTATTACATGTTATTTTGATGGGATTCTTCAGTTATTTTTATTGGTGTGTTAAGACTGTTTCTAAAACTGTCTTTTATTATATGTATGGTTTCTTTTTGTTATGTTGTAAGACTCTAGTTTTTATGTTCCTGTTAAATTGAAAAAAATAAAAGATTTCAAACTTTTTGCAGAAACTTTATGTGCTACTATCCCAGTTGTTAATTAAATACTTGCTAGGTAAATTGCCTGCAGTTTTTCCTTTTGTCAGAATAATCCTAACATCATTCTTTCTCCTCCACAATCAATGTAAGCACAAAGAAAATATTACAGAACCTAACTGAGAAAAAGGGAAAATGAACCATTTTGCACAGGAGGTGATGAGCATGAATTTCATCGTTAGTGAGGTCCTAATTATGGAGGAGTTCACCTTAAATGAACTTACCAATCTTTTTTTTTTTCCTGCTTCTTTTTTCTGTTTTTCATGAAAGAGAGTAAATAACTTGTAATAGGAGATTTTTTAGTTGGGCAATCATAGTTAGACCATTCAGTGTTACTGCACTAAAATTTCCCAGGTTGTTCCATGCAGTTGTCCAGATACTAAGGCAAATATGCTGTGCATAATTATTTCCTTAGGAGGTAAAATCAAGTTGAAACTTTTTAGAGCACTTGAACCTTTAGAAAGGTTTTTTTTTTTTTTTGACTTTCCAGTAGAACACATAGGGATAGAATGTTGCAGCATGGTGAGCCTTTGAGCCTGCATAGTTTGTTTACCCACTGAGGATGTATAGTCTTTTCAGACTGTGGATGCACTAGTTTACTCATGCCAGATGCTTTATGGAAGACTTTCCTGCATTGTTTGTGATCATTTATGGTCTAAGATTTAAAAATAATTAATTAATGCATAGAATATGAACTATCAAAACAAGTAAGCTTTTTGTTGATTATAAAAAGTTGCCTTTATCGAACTGGGGTGTTTATGATGTGTTTTCTAAGCTCCATGTAGAAATTCTCTTGGTATTACATAAAACTTAGTGTAGCTTAATAGTACTGTTTCATATTCATCTCTGTATTTTTGAGACCAAGGTACTAGTTTTGGGAATCTGCTTTTAACGATATTAAAGCAAGGTGCATTATAAAAATATGATGTATATTTAATACCACATGAATAGCATATATTCAGCTATATAGCTATTAATTTGCTGGTTATTTTCATCTGGTCCTGTGAGACGTTTCCATGGAGCACATTTCTTTGTCTAACCAACGTGAGCATATCAGTTATAAATTTACAGCTGAATGGATCATGTGCTGTAAAATCAGATTGTCAACTACATAAAATAGTTGAATTAAGAATATGTTTTTCTTAGCAAGCCAAAATAATGTATTCATTTTCACTCAATTTGCAATTGTTGTGATGTGAAATTTGTTGCATTTTTTAGATTCAGGAGTAAAATTAATAGGCAGTTGTGATTATTTGTGAGTATGTAGTATTTGTATTAACATGTAAGTGTCACGTGAGTTATATGTGGATTAGAAAGAATTTTCAGTACTTTGTTAGAGTTTGGTGCTCCCAGGTAATCAGTAGAGTTCTGGAAACAGTTCTTACCATGCAAAATGTGAGAAATTATACTTTAATATGTTTTTATGTATATGGTACCATACCTTTGTGTGTATTTTTGATCTGTGAGTTGCTGAGTCTTGTCTTACAGAATAAGTATGACTTGTAGGATATTAAATGTTCTGTATTTACACTGATTTTTTGGTTAGTTTTGTTTTTAAAAACCTGTTAACAGTTTCAACATAGTTTAAAAACAGAGTAGAAAGGAAGGTCTATTCTTGGTGTAGATTCTTTCAAGGTGAAATTATGTAAATTGTGTCCAATTTGGCTTCATGCCTTAAGGTGGTGAGTGGAGGAAGTAAATCATAGTGTGCATCTTCAACTAAGATGTGTGTCAGTATTTCCATTTTTTTACCCTGTCAGCTCAGTAATTCTGTAGCTGTATACTACTATCAGCATCACTACCAAAATTAAGTTATCATGAAGATTTTCCTTGCTTCTTGATCTGTCAAGAAGTTTTGGAGAGGGAGTGAGGAAGGGGCACACAGTATGAAATAATGTGGATAAGTTGATATTAATTGTGTTACCTTTCAGTTCCAAGTACCACACTGTAGAACATTCTTTGTGAAATTTTACATGTTTTTTCAGTGGAAAATGTTACATAATTTCTAGTCAGGAGTGTTATAATTTATGCTATTTTAAATATTTTCTCTTAATATTAGATATGTTAATAACTAGTTATAATTTTACTGTATCTTAATGACTTAGCTGGACACAAATGACTTTTTTCCCAGATGATAAAATAATTTTTGTTTCAAAATTTAGTTCCTATTTCTTGTATACTTGTTAAAAGCTATAGTTGTTGAATGTATTTGTATCTAAATTTTCCAGGTTACACAATATCTGTGTAATTTTTTTTCCAGGAAATTTGAATGTTACTCTTCAAGTGTGGGATGTAGGGGGACAAACGATGGGAGGCAAAATGCTGGATAAATATATTTATGGAGCTCAGGTACAGTATAAATGCTGATAATTGTATCTATAGCACTGATATAAAATTAATTGAAACGTTCTTAAAATTATACATACATACATTATATATAGCTTTTAGTTGATTGTTTCATAAATCTCAAAAATGTTGAATGTCTGTTCAATCTAAACTTAATTGATTTTAATAGGCAACTTTAATTTTGGTGTGTAGCTAATTTTTTAGAGCTGACATAACAAGCAAAGCAAGTGTGTGCATTTATAGAACTGAATAACTCCCAAGAACAGATGGTTGTTTCCAGGCTTTGTGTCTTGAGTTAGGAAAAGCAATCACAGTAAGTAGTAAAGGCTATTTGGATTTCCACATGGTAGATAGAGTGGCTGCTTTCAGAACAGCTGCCTCCTGGGGGGAGAAGGTAGAAGGAGGAAATTAAGAGCAATCCTACACTATTAAAGTCATACATGTAACTGGGGTTATAAGAGGGCAAACAAAAGGAGACAACCAGGTAGCTAAATATTTTTGCAGAACTCCTGTCCAGTGAAAATTAAATTTAATCTTCAGGTTAACTAAGCAATTTAAAGTGGATGGTAGGATTAAGATCTAAGTATTATAACCGTATCTTGAGTCATGAGATGATTTAGGAGTATATATTATAAATGCCAAGCTTCTTTGCATGAGTGATCCTAAAATGTACTCCGTTCCTTAACGGGGAGTTTGTAATGAGAACAATAGGCATAAAATGTGCTATTAGGTAATGTTATACAACACAGGAATGGCTAATGAAAGAGATTGGGATTTATTAGTTAATTAAAGAGAAACTTGTCAATGTAACATTTTGTCACTTTCAAAAAATCAATGTTTTGGCTGTTGCATCTGTTTTATAGCATTTTTTTAAAAAATAAAAACAGATTTGTTGACCTGTTACAGATCTACCAAGCAATAGGAGAAAGTGGCTTCCATGACAGAGGGAATTTGATGAATCACAAATTGTTGCCATATGTCCAAAGCAAATTTAATGAAGGAAATAAAAGGATATTAGTTTTGTCTGCATTGAAGAATAATAAATTGAAAATTTGGTGAAAAATCTTAGGAGTTTCTTTCCAAAAATAGCAGGTCAAAAAGTTAATACCAGTGCCCAAAAGTGCATAAACAGCTGATATCAATAAGACTAAAGTTTTGATTTATTTTTTAGTCATCCAGAACATACTCCCTATGTCCAATCTCTTCGTCTTTAATTCCCCCAGTCCTCATTTTAACCCTATTTTTTTTTGATGGACTAGTGATTTTTCTCTCCCAGTGTTGGCATGTATTCCCAGAGTGTCTAAGAGGCTTCTTATCATCAAAGTTGGGTTCTAACACATTTTTATATTGGCTTTGTAACAGTGCCTGTTATAGATGCATAAAACTGCCTCCATTTTCATCTATTCATGAAATGCCATGAGTAGTTTGGAAAGGCACTGCTTTCAGTTTATTTCTAAGCATAGCAGAAATAAATGCAGCTTATTTCATGTTGAATATCTGTAGCTTTTCATAAGAGGAAAGGCAAAGTAGAACAAGTAGGAGTATTTATAAGGAAGATTCTTTTAAATATGGATAAAAATTCCTGTGACTAGACAACAAAACAACAAGAAATTAATTAGAAAGAGGTAGTATGGAGTTGGTGAGGGTAAAATGTGCATAGCCAGCTTGCTTGTTGTCTGTGGTTAGATGGTTAGCTCTGTGGAGAGGGGAGCAGTGGATGTAATTTATCTTCACTTCAACAGGGCCTTTGACATATTATTATTACAATATGTGGAGATACATGTGGAATGACTAGACCATAAATTTACTGATGGATTTAAAGGTGTATAGATCAATGTCTTACTGATGCCTGATTAGAAGTTTTATTTCTTAAGGGTTGGTACTGGGGTTGTGTCTTTTGCTAATTCTTTTAACAATGGAACAAAATATTGTTTGTGAGTTAATGAATAGCACCAAAGTGGGAAGGAATGGTCATTGTGCTGGAAGGTTGGGCTGCTGCTGAGAGACTGTGACCAACTGAAGGAGTGGGCCAACAGAAACCTTGCGAGGTTTGGCTGATTACAGATGCCAAGTCCTGTGCCTGGTATAGAATGATCCTATGCAGCTGCAAACCAACTAGAGAATGTGCAGTGAAGGGCTACAAAGGTGATTGATTAATGGTCTGGAGCATCTCTCCTGTGAGGAAAGGCTGAGAGCTATGACTGTTCAGCCTGGAGAATAGAAGGCTAATCAATATGTATACATCCATGCAGGAAGGATGCAACGAAGAGAGAACCAGGCTTTTTTTCTGTGGTGTCTATTGAAAGGACCAGAGCAATGGGCACAAACTGAAATACAGGATTCCTTCTGAACACCAGGAAATATGTTTTCTACTGTGAGGGTGACTGAGAACTGGCACAAGTTGACCAGAAAGGTTATAGAATTTCCATCCTAAGAGACACTCAAAAGCTATCTGGACATGGTCCTGGGCAGTTGGGTTAGGGTGACAGTGCTTTGAACAGAAGCATTGAACCAAATGACTTCTAGAGGTCCCTTCCAACCTCAGTCATTCTGTGAAATGGCTTTGGAGGAAAAAGCTCTTGGATGGTTGTCTTACTGAGGTAAAAAGCAGTTGAATAAGAATTTGCAATGCACTCTTGCAACAATAAAAGCAAACTGAGTACTGAGCTGTGTTAGTAAGAATGAAGTAGTCAAATCAAGGAAAGTGAATATCATGCTGTCTGACATTTTTGAGGTGACATTTGGAGTACTGTGTTCAGTTTGAGGTTCCCCAGTGCAAGTAAGCCTTTAAAATAATGAAGTAACTTCAGTGAACGTTGCTACAAAAAACCCATATGTGCCAATGATTTGTTGCACTTGGTCAGCATGTGTGCTGCTGCTGGGATTTTAAATATCTTGTTTATAAAATACACAAGCTGTACAGATACAGATAAAGCAGATGATTTTGATCTGTTTTTGAAATTGCGTTCATCTCTGTATTCTTCAAATCTAAATAATTCAGATCTAAGGTATATGTGTGGAATTGTTTGTAGCATACCTACAGTAGGGATTATGCATTTATCCAGTACTTGCAGATGCCCACAGCCTAATTTATGTCTATTTGATCATTGTGAGATTCAGAAATCAAAAGTGGCAGAATTCTTATTTTTGTGCTCAGAAATCTATGTGTATGGTAGGCCTACTTCTATCTCCAGCTGGCCATAGGATTTTAGAAGTTTAGAGAATCTAAAGCAACTGAAAAGGTTATGGTCTACAGTTCACCTGATCTTGGTTGAAATTTGACCAGGATATCAGGAAGAGTAAGTGGAACATCCATCTATACTTTGTATCAAAAACTTGTCACTGGAGGTTTCCTTCTCTCTAATGAGAGCTGAAACAATTCTCTAGGATAAATCTTTTGGTTAGGTTACTGTTGAGATGCCGTATTTTGATTTAGATCCCCTATTTCTTGTGCCATGTTTTAGAATAAGAATGACAGAATTGAGCGTGAGAGTTTGCATAATTTGCTTCATGGTTGCAGTTGGAGAAGTTGCATTTCACTTGCTGTCTTGGCATAGTTGCTTTCCTCCTGCCCATTTTTTCTCTGATGTTGCTCATTTAGAACAGTGTAGTTGCTGCATCCCATCTTGGTAGCTGAATTTCACTGGTGAGGCAGAACTCTGCAAGCTGTAGAGAAAAAAGTTTTGATCTTTATAATTAAAGGTACTAATAATTGACACTGACTGAAAGCTGTTTAAAACTACCACATTTATCTCAGAATTGAGGGATGCTGAGAGTAATTGTGTTGTCAGTTGCCACAGCTGTACTGATAGAAAGTAATCATTCAGTTATGGCTACTTAATCACATGTATCTGAGTGACCACATCCTCAGTATTAACAAAGACATCAGTGGTTAAGTATATGTGGACTGTAAACTGCTTTAGTTTGCAAAAAACTGTGTTTTCATCTACACATTTCTGCAACAATTAAGTTTCTCTTTAATAAATTAATATTCTGTGACTAAAAGAAGTACTCTAGAATTTTGGCCTGACTTATTTAATAATAATAATGATGAAAATATGAAAGCCAATTTAGTTCCTTGATGTAAAAGTCAGTCCTAGGATGAGGGTTGCTGTGGATAAATGAAGAAGAAAACATAAGTTTTTAATTACTGTTTTCTCTAGCTTCTTTTTATTGTGACAAATCTTGACATAGACTTGACACCTCTTAAATTTTGATTATCGGTATGAATATATTGCCTGGTTAAAACATTTCTATACTAGCAGTTCAATTTTGAAATAACATTGGTGTTGTTTGCATGGTAAATCTTTCAGAATCACTCCCATGTCTTACCTGTAATTGCTGCCTCTACACACATATCTAGTTTAAATTATCTTTAAGATCTGGCATATGCTACATCATAAATTGGCTTGTTAATAAGAGTACTGCAGACTCTACCTTCTCCAGGGAGCAGCAAATAATTTCTGCAATATTCTTAGTTTCCAGTGACCTATTTTTGAAAATGCTCTATAATTTCAAAACAAAAAGCACTCACATATGCACTAATGTAGGCAAAATGTCTCTCTTACTGGAGTGCAATTATGCAACCAGGGACTATTTGCCACGTTGCTGAAGACTAGAGAATCAATGTGCTGTTCTTGGCATGTTGTCTACCATGTGTTTCAAACTTTTTCATGGCAGGGAAATATTTGTGTAAAGACGCCAGTGTTAATTTTCCTCCTTAATTCCTCACACATAATAGGGAAACAACAGTGTTTATTCTGTCTTCTTGGTCTGAGCTCCATATACTGTAAATTTATGTAAAATATGGTGTATTTTTATTGAAAGTAATTATTGGATTTCTCTGTTAAATAAAAAAAAAAGGTGAAATGAATTTTAGCCATGGAGTTATGAATAATTCTTCATTAATTATCTATATTACACTAAATTGCTTGCAGAGTGCTGTTGTGAAAATCTAAGCAGAAAGTATTCTTTATGACCTGGATGACATGCTGCCTTTTTTTTCATCTCTGTGATGTTACACTTGCCGTCGTTGTTTCTTAAGTGTGGCAAATATTGACAAGACTAAAAAAATGGTTAAGAAAAGAATGTTCTTTAAAAGCAGTGTTTCAAATTGTACAGAAAAGGACCAAAAAGATATTAGGTCAACTCTAGTTGCAAACTATGTTAAATGATTCCTTTCATGGTAAGTCCACTTTCATCCAAAGGGGTAGGTAGGCTACAATTGTCTAGAGGACGTGAAGCAGAGTAGAATTTTGAAGAATTGGTTAGAAAGAGTTGGCTAACCTTAAATACTCACACTTAAATATTTTTCTCCATCTAACTCTAATTAGTGCTGAAGATGGTTTAGATAATCTGCTCCTTTGCAAGCTGGTGAGAGAACTTGACAGCTGGTTAAAGAAGCATTGCTGTGTGCTTTTTCCCATTTACAACTTTCAGCTTTATGGCTGGCATTTTTTTTTAAATCTTTTCCATACCTATCCTTTACATTGAGTTTCTTTTCCACTGAGCATTTAATAACACAAGTATGTCCTTCCTAGAGCAAAACCTAGATTGTGAGACAGTTACATACATGCCCAGTCATTTGGGTAGCTATAAAAATAGGAGAAATTAACTGAAATTAACTTAGAGATGCAAGATATTAAGGAATAAATTGCACCAAAATTGGAAGTGGATGTTTAATATTAGATTTGACTGATTGTCCTGGGGTGACTTTATGATACTGGTATCCCCAATCGTCTGGTTTATGTTATATATTAAGTTCTGCACCTTTAAGACTGGCTTTGAGAGCAAGAGAGGGGGAAGAAGAAGCGCGCAGTTTGTGTTAAGGAAAAACATCACTCCCACACATCCCGCTCCTGGACTGTGGTGTCTGCAGCACGGACAGACAGCGGGACAGAGCTTCTCTCTGGCTTTTAGTTAGTTTTAGCTAGCTGAGATGAAGAAAGAAAGATAGCAAGGGGAAAGTTGGATGTCATAATTCTTAATTTCCTTTGAAGGATCTGATGGAAGCTGCTCCTCAGAAATTAACAGCAACTATATAAATATAACAAACAAAAACTCAAGTTTGCCAAAGAGTTGGTTACATTGGAGGAAACAAGATAGATTTGTATTGCTGTCATAAGAAAGTAGGAGTTAGAGAGATCTCAGTGGGATCTGTTGCCCTTCTGCAAAGCTATCAATGTGTAATGACTTTTAGCAACCTTCAAAAATTTTTCAGTGTTGGTGACTGTTATAGGTGGTGTATTTCAGAGATTTGCTATTCTTATAGTCTCAATAGGTTTTTTGTTTGTTTGTTTGTTTGTTTGCTTGTTTTTAGTATGTACCCTTGCTGTGAGTTAAACCTATTCCCGCATGTTGTATTGATCACAGATTTGTAAGAAAGCTCAGGGTGGAAGGATGTCAGGAGGGCAGTAGTAAAACACTCTAAGGAGGGTCACCTGAGAGGTGGAACTAGGCTGCTCAAGGATTTACAAAGTTCCTGCTTGTAAACTTCTAAGGATGGAGACTGAGCAACCTCTGGTCAGCCTGATTTATTTTCCTCATGGTGAAAAAGCTTTTCATTAGATATGGTTTCAATTTCTCTTATTTCAGCTTATGCCCACTGAGTTTTATCTTGTCATGCACTACTGTGAAGACCTTGGCTCATCTTCTTCATTGCTTCCTCATGGGCATGGGAAGGCTGCTTTTAGGTACCCCCAGGGCCACTTCCTCTCCATGCTGAAGAATTTGGGTTTGTTCATCTCTTCATCATAAAAAAAGTGCTCCAGCCTCTGATCATCCTGCTGGCCCTTTGCTGAAGTTACTCCACTTTTCTGATGTCTTGAGGGGCCTAAGGATGTGTTCTGACTGGATGTATTCTTTTAGATACGATCCAACAAGTGCTGAGTAGAAAAGTTCCCTGGTCTGGTGGCTGTACTTCTGCTAATGCAGCCTAGGATCATGTTGGCTATCCTTGCTGCCAGAAAATGTTGCTGGCTTGGATTTGGCCTGCTGTCTGACAAGACCTGCAGGTCATTTTCAGTTGCCCCCCAGCTGGTCATGTATTACTCCCCTCAGCCTGTATTTTATTCCCTCCCAGCTGCAGGACTTTGCACTTATGCTTGTTGAATGTTGAAAGGTTCCTGTTCACCCATTCCTTGAGCATGTTTGCATAGCCCTTTGTGGTAACCCTGCCCTCAGGCACTTTGGCTGGTCTTCCCAATTTGGTGGCTTCTGCAAACTATGTATAAAAGCATATAAAAAGAGAATTTCTGTTACTTTCAAACTTGTACCAGCATCATCATGCCTGCCATAAGTCATGTATTTGTTGAAGCAATCAGTTTTGATTTTTTTCCCACTTCTTTCATATCAGTCATGATTTCTAAACTTATGATATTGGTACTGGTTTCTTCTAGTGTACCCTTTTTTTTGACATTCAAGTGTCCAAAGATGGATGCATTATTTCACCTGGAATGTTTTATGCCAGTCATATTTGCAAAATATACTTGACATATTCAGTTGTGAGCTGTAACTCCTTGGTCCTATTATATGGAACTTCCTTCAAGCCAGATGCTTCCTATTTTGCACTTGATTATTGCTTCCTTTGAACTTGTCGTGGTATTTATTGAATTGCATCCTATTAATTTTATACTGTTTGTCATCATAAAATCTAAACTCTCCTCAAATAGTCTTGCAGTCTGTACTAGTTTGTTGTCAAATGTGAAATTATTAATTGTACATTCTTTTTCATGATCTAAGACACTCCTTTTGACTATGAGTCAAAACTGGGCCCAGACAAATGTCTGAAAGAACTTGAAAAATCTTTTCTATTGACAGCAGGTCATTGACCCAGCCATTTTTATATGGATCATATTGTTTTTTCAGAATATTTGTAAAAATTTCATGTGAGAAACAGTGCACAGATTTAGGGCTTTTTTGCCAGGTGTGAACTCCATGACAGCAAATGTGACTGAAGCCAATTCAGACTTTATTCCTCATTTACCAGATACTGACTTTATTATGGTGTAGTGGAAAGCAGGGACAGAAGACTCAATAAGATCTGAGAGCTGATCTTAAAATTCTGGAGGGGACGGGGATATCATTTGGACTGTTAATAGGCTGTGCTTTCTAATATTGGATATTTATGCTGAGGAATTGTCAGCAGTGTCTGCTTTGAATAGTTGTCACATGTAGCTTGGCCCAAACCCCCTGAAATATGTGGGACTCCTTTTTGAGTTCTCACCATGTCTTCAGGTTCTCTTTTGAAAGTTTAAAGCTCGCCAATACTTCTTACTCAGCTTCTACAGCACTGTAGGAATGGAATCTGGCCTTTATCCCCAAAACACATCAGAAATATGACAATGTGCAGAGATACAAAATTGAACTGCCTTTTTTTTTTTTTCTGGAAAAGGGAACATTGAAACTGCAGCTAATATTAGTTAAAATAAAAGTCCTTCTCCAGTGTGATTTTTACCTTCCTATTAGTGTGAAATGCTGGTTTGGGTTTATCAGAAAGCATATGCAGTTTGTACTATTTCTTATATAACTAATTGTGCTCTTGACTGTGTTGTCTTTATTTTTTCTCAAACATGGATTTGGAGCACATGAAATGCAGGAGAAATACTGTAATAATGTGTATAGTATAGAAATTTATAATTCCTTTAACTGACCCTCAAAAGATATGATGCCATTATTTGTTAGTGCTCTATTTTATGACAATAATAATTAAGACTGATGCAAACCATGTTAAGTTCTTTTACAATCTGTAACATTTTAAACATGTCTTTTTATTTAGGGTATTCTCTTGGTTTATGATATTACCAATGGCCAGAGTTTTGAAAATTTGGAAGACTGGTATAATGTGGTAAAAAAAGTGAATGAAGAATCAGAAACACAGCCACTTGTGGCCTTGGTTGGAAATAAAAGTAAGTTACTAATATTTACATATTAATTGAAGCTGTGGAAGTGGTTTGCTATTAAAGAAATGACATAAGGTATTTAGCAAAATGCAACTAAGTACTATCTTATGTGTTTTTGCTGTGACATATTTGGGTGTACTTCAGGATTCTGGCTCTGAGCAGATAGGATATCTTATGGGACTTGCTGCATCATGCTTTGCCTAGCCTGCAGCCTCTCTCCCTGTGTCTTTTTTGCTTGGAGAGCAGCAGACAGGAGTAGAGAGATCACTTGCCTGTGTTCGAATTTGCTAGGGCCCCAGGATATAGCGATGGCATGTGTCTGGAATGGAGAATCGGGGAGCATTTCTGCATGTAGTAAAAGGTATATTTCATGGTTCTGTATGTTAAGAGACTGCTGCATTAACTACTGATATGTTTTAAAAAATTACACTATGTGTTAGGCATAATACTTAGGAGTTGCTTATCAGATTTTTTTTTTAATGTTATCTGTGGTTGTGCGCATCAGGTGACTTACTTTGTGTTGTTTTGGGATTTTTTTTTTAACCTCCTATTTATGATCATGTAAGTGTGACAGAACGGTTTTCTTCTGACTACCAAAATATATCACTTTGTACGATCATCACTTAGATAGTTCCTTAATTAGATGGATTTCAAATTTCCCCATTTCCAGCTAAAAAATCTTACACAAACATCCTTATTAGCATATCTGATGTCTTGATCCTGGCTTTCTTATCCCTTTTTCTGTTAAAGATGATAAAAGCAACATATAAAAATTTTAGAAACAAAGTGGTAGAAGCAGATATATAATTTCTAAACAGTATTAACACTTTTATTTGAACAACAGAAAAAGATTTAATTTTTTTCACTTTCCAAATAATTTGTTTCTATGTTACAGTGACCATGTCATGAACAAATCTGAGAAAAGGACCTTATCCAGCAAGTTAGAATTGTTTAAAATCATTTGAAAACAATGTCGAGACAACACTTTCATTCAGAATCATTAATTGTAGTAGTGCTACAGTGATGCTGTAACATTTTATGACATTAATTATGAAAGACTAATTTCCTGTGAAGAAAACAGAGAAGGTCTTAGAGCTACAATATATAAACAGCACTTCTGAAAGTGTAACACTGACAGTGTTGTACTCTAGCAGACCAGAGTCAATAATGCAGATTCTGTTGAAATTCAAATGAAAAATATTTTTCACTTGTTTCTATTTTGCCCGAAAATTGGACTTCCTAGCTGGAGTTCTGCAAATCTTACATATTTGCAGTAAGATACACTGTAACATTAGCATTAAAAAGTATTCCTTTGCTGAACTGGCACAATAGATGTGGAAAATGATACATTGGTTTTGATTTGGAGGCTTTCTATTTCCGGTTTGCTTTTCACATATACATGCCTGCAAATCTTTAATATCCAAATGTTTCCTTGGGAGCACCTGGAAATAGAATCTGGTTTCCTAGGTGAATTTTCAGATAAAGGCTGACAATGACTAGTGAAAGGGCTTTAATTTTATGGAAATAGCAGCTGAAGGAACTGTGCTTGCTGCCTTGTTTTCCTTCAGAAGCTATGCATAAAGAAAAGCAGCAAAATACTGATTTCGTGTGATGCTAAGGATGTTTGTTGCTGTTGCACATGTTGAGCATGCAGGGGATACTGTTCACAGAGGGATTTTTTTTGCTTCATTTTTATTACAGCATGATAAAAATTAGACTTTGAAAGTATATTCTTTTTCTGAATTCTACAGTAGGATAAGAATATCTAGAAGGCCTTTCACCACAATACTAAAACATTAATAGTCTGTGAGAGGAAACTCTAGTCAGGCTCCTGTTGTTACATAAATAGAAAAGGTGTTCATATGGAAGAATGGTGTTGACGCTCACATATTATGAAGAGATAAAACTACTGGTATTAGCAAATTATTAAGGAGGAATCACTCTGTTCAACTTCTTTACTTAGTAAGTGATAAAACACTCATACACAATGCAAGAGCAATAACAGGTTAAGAGCCAGGAAAAGCCATTTGATGAATTGATGAGCTTACTTGACCTCATGCATCCTTCAGGAGAAATACCCCAGTGAGTGGTTTCTGTCGCAGGATTGTACTTGGTTTTTTTTGACCTGTACATGTCTTTTAGGAAAATATCCAGGTAAGCTCACTGGAAGACTAGAAATGTCAATATCCACAGCCAAGTTATTCTAACATCTAACTTCCTTTCTGATAAAAGCTTTTAAAATTTGCCAAGAATGCAGTAATTTTCATTCATAGCAACTGGAAAGCTTTGTGCCAGTATTTAGATGCCTTGATAAGACTTTGGAAGCTCAGCCTCTGTTTTGGAACTTTGGCTTAGTTACTTGGGCTGTCCTTTGTCTGTTTTCTCTTACTAATACTATCTGAAAGACATGCCTATTTTTTCCATTTTTGGGGGAGATATACCTGGATTCTCTCAAGGAATAAAGCTATAGCTTGGAAGAAAACAGAAATATTTTTCTACACAATATGATACAGAAAATTGTCACTTGAATTCTATGAAACGAAGATAATTTCCCTGGGTAATTTTGTCATTGAAAGCAAATTATTTGATACATAGCAGTATATGGTGCATATACTACTTTAACAGTTTACTACTGTTAAGTCATGCGGTTTTATAGATAATTTATTAGTGGTTTCTAGTATCAATTTGTAGTCATTCTGTTAAATGTTAAGTTTGCAGGGATTTCTCTAATATTCCATAAAACTTGAAGAAATTGTTCAGTGCTGATTTAAATGAATCAGTGCTTGTTTTCACTGTTCTGGTTTATTGTGTATTGCAGTAGATTAGCAGTATGAACACAGTAAGCTGCTGTGTCTATTTAAAGCATGATAATTAACTTCAGAGTGGTGTCAAGCTATTAAAATGTCCTGTTGTGATTGTAAGAGGTTAAAATTTACTCATGAAACTTTGGAAATGTAATTTGTACTTCAAAAGCTCCAATCAGTTGCTGGTATCTCATCCATCAGAGATTTATTTGAAATTAGCAGAGCAGTATGACTTGACACCTAAATTGTGGAATTCTGGACATTCCCACCTCTCTTTTATTTTCTGTGGGTTTGACTTTTTTTTTTTTTTTTTTTTTTTTGTTATTCAGTAGTAGCTAAAATGAAAGACTGTCATTGCCCACTAATTTATTAAAAATTATTGGGAGAGCAAGAGCTTCAGAGATGCAGATTTCCGTTGTAAAACCAGTACTTTATTGAAGCTGGGTTCCTTCTGTGTGCTTAGTTTCAGTTTTCATTCTTTTTTCCTTCCTGTACCCTTTTTCTTTTTTTCCATAGCCTGTCCTACACATTTGCTTTGCACTGCTAATTGGGGAGTAAACCTTACTGTTAATTTTAGCTTTTGTTTTAGAGTTTTGATGCAGTATCTCAAAACTTTTGTATATATGTGGCTGTCAAATACTTTGATTTGTGTGGTATAAATGAAACTATAGTTATCAAGTGAATGAATTGTGTTTTGTGCACTTAGAATCTTTACTTAAGTTAGGTATTGATAAAGTTCAGTGATCACAATGGATCTTCTAGTCATTAAGTGTGAATTAGAGAGTTTACCATGTTTCGTATGATTGATATGTTTTCTTCCTTTCTGCCTTGACTCCCTTATATATTTTCTTTTGCACTAATCTATAAGGAGTCTCCTCAGGTGTCATACCAGCATTTTCAGTGGATATATTGTAAACAAAAATTAACCCAGGTTGCATGGGAGCTATACTCATTTTGATTTATAGCTACCAAGATGGTCTTAGGGCGGTGGTTATCTGTAGCTTATAGAGGGGGTAGGAATTATCAGGTACTGGTGTATAGTGGCTAGATGAATGATTTCTGTTCTTAGAGATATTAACCAGATCCACTCCTCAATAAAGACTAATAACTCAGATTTTTAAACAATCTTCATGACAGATGAGGGCACAGAGGAAAATGCATCAACACTAATTAAGAATGTTGACCGTTTGTTCCTCTTAGCCATGATTAATTGATCTTGGAGTGCTATCTCTGAACAGGAAGTGGTATGCTGTTACATTGTGAAGTTTAAAGGTTACATTTTAGTGTACCCTTTAACTTGCCCTTACATACAACATAAAATGTTTTTACCTATCTTATCTGAGCACAGAAAGAAACATTTTCCAGCCCAGATACAAATTAACATTTGGTGTCCTGTGTATTAGTGTGAATCTGGCTGGTCATGGATCTTGCTCAGTCTGCTTTTTGGCTCTGTTGCTGCATTATATACTTAATCTCCCTCGTTGTACTCAGAGAATTTCTTCATTAATGCTCACTTTGATAATCTGTTTTATTTAAATTCAGAGCTATGCATTCATTCTCTTGTCTCTCCCAACCTCCTCTTGTTTTCTGTTCTTGCTTCCCATGGGCTTACCCTTTTAAGGTCCTTCACCTGTAATGAAGACAAGTGTTGAGGAGTTGATGCAAAGACCCCTGTTCTTTAGAGTCTTATGCCTGATTAAACTAAAGTTCCTGTATGCCTGACAGCAGGTCTGGTCACCTGAGCCTTACACATGCTCTTGGAATTGGAGGGTAAACTACTTACATGTAGAGACTCCCTTAAAAAGAAAACCTTGTCCTGTGCTACAGTCAATTTACAAACTCATTTGAATAAATGTAAAATGATACTCTGCTTTAAAAAATATGTATAGAATATTTGTCTCAACCAGCTTGTATGGTTAATAGAAAATTGCAGTCTTGTGGATTTATTTGTTTCAATGGCCAGGTAACTTTATTAAAAATAACTTTTAACAAGAAACTTAAATTAATGGAAGGGAAAACCAGAGGTGAAAGTGATCTTTTATCCACCATAATAATATATTTCCAACCCATGTCTCAATGTGCTCTGTATTACTTCAGCAGTGGGAGCAACCTAGAAGCACACACATTTTTGAGTGCAAAAATTACCTTGCTTGTCTGAGAAAGTATCTGTCTTGCAAGATTTTGATCCTAAATCATGCTTAGCTTAACATTAATAATGCTGGGTACCATCCATGCTGAAAAGATCTATTTAATTGTCTGTTAAAGTGCCATGTGGACAAGTGTGCTAAACTGTGATTAGAGTTTGAACCTCAAGTGCTAGTCTTTGGAAAAGATTTGAATTTACAGAACATTATACAGAACAAAAGAAGGAAGCTTTATTGCTCTTGTGTAGTATTTACCTTGCCATATTGTATTGTCTGAAGGGAAAACACCTGGCAGGAAAGAAAGGATCTGTGCGTATGTATTCCATTTCGGCTCCAGTCTTCATGTGACTTGCTGTGATAAATGTGTCTGTTGCAAAGGGTTGCAAATCAGCCCATGTTTTACACTGAGCCTTCTTTCAGAATCCTTCACAAAATGATCTCTAGGATGAGAAGGCAGTGGACACAGAAGCTGATAACGTAACATGGTTAAAGGCAAATTTTTAGACTTGTGGATTTTCTTAGTGTGGTAGCCATTATTGAAGCATGTATACACTGTATTTTTAGATGGTGAATCCTTTCTCTCATGCTGCTCAAAAGGTAATTAATAATCCTTATCAAATGCCTGTATTAAGTCCAGATAATATTAGTTAGTAGTGAGCTTGCTTTTTCTGCTGCAGTATAGGGTTCATTGCATAGTAGAAGCTGAGCAATATACAGAACTTGCACATAGAAGATATGTTACTGTTGTACTGCTTGTCTGAGTTTGAGATTTGTACAGCTAGACAGAGCCCTGCTAACAGGGCTGGTGTAGTTCTATGAAAATCAATGAATTTGCATTCATTTGAACCAGGGAAATTTAGATCTGTGTAAACTATTTGCAGGAAATAATGTTTTCTCATTTGGGTCATACAGTGCTAAAAACAAGAAAGTGAGAATAGTCATGAACTATTCCAACTAATAAACAGTTCTTATGATACAATTTTTTAATTTTAGTAACAATGAAAAAACTGTTTTCTTCTTCCTACATGTAAAATCTTGAGGCTTCACTTGAGGTTTTTTGAGCACTTGAGTTTTGCCTGCTATCACTAACCAAGAACCACAACCAAGTTCAAGGACCTGGTAGACAGTTGTTAGTGTAGTTGGAACTCAAACACCAGTGCTGCAGAAATGCCAGTAAATAATGTATTCTCATTCCCTAGCAGTTATGCTTAAATTGAGAAAAATCTGTAGAGATGTCATTGAAAAATGCAAATAGAAGTAAACCGTTTAAATACAAAGGTTAGAACAGTATATGTATCATATTTTTATAATAATACACAAATGAAATGCTGAGAGATCTCTTGTTTCCTTGGATTTTGTCTGTGGTTTATTTAGTGATGTAGACATACGCCCAATAAAAAAGATGCTGCATAAACTATAGTTCAGGCTGAATGTGCTTCTGTTTTTGGTTTAGGTAGAAATGTTTTTGCTGGCTGCGTCCTTCATACATAGGTCTTCTTACAACAAATGGAAAGCCCTTAATTGTACCTAAGGGAATAGTTAATCTACGGTGGACATATGGTGGACAAAAGCTGAGTCTAGTAAATGAAAAAAATTATAAACAGAAAATGTGTGAATGTCTGCTCAGTCTGAGAGTCATGGGAGATACTGTGCTGTTGGATTGAAGTTTATTTTAGGTTAATTTGCTATTCTTTTCTATTAGTATATTAATAGAAGTCAGTGGAGCATAATATACAGTTTTAAAACCCAGTCAAATTCATGTCTGTTTTATTGGATTGAAAAAAATTACCTGTTTTTAAAACAGGGCAGAATTTCTTTTCTTTGCCAGTCCTATGTTTGCCACCTGACATAAATGCAATTTTAATTTCATTAGTGGAGGCAAACTCTCTGAAATTTTTAAAAGTTATAACATTTGATTGGGGGTAGTTAATCAGTGTTAACCCTGAGCAGCTCTTGGGCTTTATGGATTCAAGCATTATATGTGGTTGCACTGCTCCAGCAAAAGGTTAAGTATTAATGGAAAATGTTCACAGCTCTTTTACTCAAAGAAAACATGTTACTTGTAAGTTTTCTTTTGATTTTACTTTTACAGTTACATTGAATGTCTTCATTCATTTAGCCATCCATAAAGCAAATATTGTTGCACATGCAGTGGATAATAAGTCTTTTTAGGACTACTTGTGTGGTATGTCACAGATCATTAACTGCAAGTAACCACCTGACTTGAGGGAAGTCTGGAAGCATCATTACAGTGAAGTAAGCTTTTATTCCTGTATCACTGCAGCACATTGATTTGTAGGAATGTCTCCATTAGCTACTGTGGAAATATATTCTCATATATTATTATTGAAGGAAGTTGATGAGAGAGGATAACCAAATTTTGAGTGTGAATAGGGCATTACTACTAGGATTTTGGACAAAATAGAGAAAAAGACAAATGCTATTGTAGCATTATTTTCTATTTAAAAGCTAGATAAGTTAATAAACTAATATTTTTTTAAAGCTTCAGAGTTTCAGAGTCACTTATAAATATAGTAAGAGTTGTTCTGTGTTTATGTGTGCTCTGCAGCTACAAGTGAAATGCATGTAGTAGTTGAATATATTTAATACTCTGAATGGGCAGAAAATGTGGAAGAGAAATTTATTCCTAATCAGCAGGGAAAACTTCAGCTTTTTCTTTTGATTTCAATGAAAAAAAAAGAAATAAAGAAAAAAAAAAAAAGACTTATTGGAAGTAAGCAGTCATTATTCCAGCTCAATTTAGGTAATGAAGAATAGTCTATGCTACTATAGGGAATGATAATGGATATCCTTCACTGTGCAAGCAGATTTAAGAACAAAGAAGAAAAATTACAGGGAATGCATCGTGTTCCTATTTTTAAATTGTGTTATTGTCATGACATCATCATGTTTATTGGGGTTTTGCAAGAGAAGTGGAAATGAATGGTACCATTTTGAGTTTAGGCCACAGTTACAGCTCCATTCCTAAGACACTGGGTTTATGATGCCCATTTCAGTACAAGAACATGTACTTTGCTAAATGTGTGGCTTTTCTGATAGAGCTTTAAGCATATTAATCACTTATGATCATGAGTTCTTCATTGTTCCAGTATTTGAGAAGGTATCTCTTGATGGAGTACCAATTCTGCTGCGGGTTCTTTCTACATTCTACTTTGGAGTATTTCATCATTTTTTTTTGAGGGGAAAAATGGTGTTTGAAAAAAAGAAAAAAAAGTCATTACTTATGTGTGTGTAATATGAGACTGTGAATTTGTTACCATGGGAGTAATTACTAAACCACTATCAAACAGATCACTGAGATAAGCCTTTTAGTTAAATGCAGAGAGTATTGTTATTTACACTCTGTGTTCCCAGCCCTTGTGGTTTGGAGGATACTTTCAAAATATGCTTGTTTTTGAAGGAGAGATCTAAGACTTAGCATTAAATTCAGTTAAAAATCAATGAAGGTGTACTGAAATGTGTTGGTTAAGGAAGGTGGAGTACAGTGACGATGAATGGTAAATTAGTAGTCTATTTATTTAAAATAGGGTTGTAAAAGAGGAGGCCTTTATCTACATTGCATGTAGTTTCTATTTCAAAATACTGAGTTCCTTATGAATTTTTCAATATTTTAATATTTTTTTGTTTTTTAACTATTTTTTTTCTAGAAATAGTACTTAAGATAAAAATTTTTGTTGTTTACATGGGTGTAAATTTAGAGCACATTTAGTGAGCTACTCCAAATTTACTCTGATGTTTTCATGCTAGGCCCTAGTTTATAATATTCTTCTGGATTACGTTTTTTTTAATCTGTATAATATGAGGGTTTTCTTTGGTTACAAATAATGTCCAATATATTTACCTAATTATGTGTGATAACAGGAATATACCATAGTGGTATAATACTAGTATATGATGGTAGAATTCATTAAAGTTTTGAAATATGTGTACAGAAAGAGGAATAACATTAACTCTTTCTGACTTTGACTGGAGAACTCAATCATACCTAGGTCATACCATTTAAGAGCTGCCATCAGGACTATTGTTTTTTGTTTCATATGCTAAACAAAAAGTAACTAAAAAAAGCTACAGCCTAAATAGTTGAATGGAACACACAGAACAGTAAAATGTCTTGGGAAAGGCTTGCTTTGGAAAAATCGAGGGATATAATCATGATGTGTATTGAGGACAACTTTAAGTAGTTGAATTTTGCAACCAAGCATTTTTTTTGTGTACAGATAGCACACCTTTGATACTATGGACAGAAAGAGAGACCCTTAGTTCCTAAAACCTTACTTTAAACATTTACAGGAGACTTTGGAAAGTAATCTGGTGTAGGCATGCAGGAGAAAGCAGTGTATAGGTGTTGTTGGTCATACTGTTAAGTTGAACTGTTTCAAAAATATTTTTATATTCTGCTCATAACATAGAAAATGGTGGCATTTTAGAGTCTACTTCTTAATCTCCCTCCAAAAGCATTGTGGAAAAGCTTGACCTATTTTGTTTTGGAGATGCTTCTGCGTTGTCTCATGGAACGTGCATTTTTATGCTTCTTTTCATTCTTCATTCTCTTACAGGCTTTGCTCCTGATGCTATAGGTAGAAAAGCTGGTTTAATTTTTGTTTTATTTTTCCCATTGTGTCTTCCATGATGTAGGTCTGCCTTCCTCCTAGGTCTGTGATAGGACTTGGTGAAAGTAATGCACCATGGATGCTGTCCAGCTGGCAAATCTAAACTTGGGAGAAAATAACAGTGTAGGGCAAGCAAAAAAATCCCTCTCACAAGGCACCATAGTGATCTTTCTGAATCAAACTGTTTGGTTCTCTTGGTTGAGATATTTTTTAGTCTGGTTGTATTGCAATTCTGTGAGGTTGAAAGTGGTTCAATGTGAAGAGTACTGACAGTACTTTCCCAGTAGTATTTGGTGCTGCTTTAAATAAAATATTTAGAAAGAACTATATGAATGAGTTCTAATATATTTTATTTCTTAAGTTGTCTCAAGCTGCACAGTAGAAGTAAAGGAAACAATATAAGTAACGAATAAAGAGCAGTCATTGTGGAAATCTCTATTGTCAGCTAATATACTGCCTAATTAATAATTTAGCCATT
Organism: Pseudopodoces humilis; assembly: GCF_049639895.1. Classification (NCBI taxonomy): domain Eukaryota; kingdom Metazoa; phylum Chordata; class Aves; order Passeriformes; family Paridae; genus Pseudopodoces; species Pseudopodoces humilis. The sequence continues at coordinate 14,090,873 of NC_142205.1, read as the reverse complement.
TTATTGGGCTGGCTTCTTAAAGTACATGTGTTAAGATGACCTGCTTTTACACTGTAAGTTTTGCAGTTTTATTTTGGGAATGGTGTATACAAAAGTTTGTTAGAGAATGGTTACTGGTCTAGTTGCATGTTTCAGTGGTTGATCACTAGGGCAATAATACTGGTTTCTGAGCACAGCCTAAACTTTTTCCAGCTGCTTTATAGTGATATCTTGAAGCTTAAAATGTAATCTATATGGGTAAGCCACAAAAGCCACTATATATTAAAGCAGACTCTGACAGTAAATCAAAATTGAACAGCTGGCAACACTACTAAAGTCATAAACTTATTTATTAAAAAAACTAAACAGAAGAATTATATTAAAAAGAGAGGAATATGTTCTACAGACCAGTGGATATAGCTTAAAACCTGGAAAGTGCTGCAGATTAAGGGCCCAATTTATGAACATCTGTTCTGGCAGTTTCTGTGAGATTCTCATGTTCTTTACAATAAAAGTGTGAAACATGTTTTTTCCCCCATGCTAATCATGCTTTTCTGCAGTTCATAAAACTTGCATTGAGCCTTATGCAACTGGGCCTGTCTGCTTTACACACTTGCAGAGTAATTACTATTCATGCAAGAGTACTATAGCAACGTCACAATCCCACTATATACACTTACTCTCACTTGTTCCAAGCAGTCTCATTACCTTCAAAAGCACTGAAACAAGACTTCAGTTTCCTTCATATTTTTAAGCTTAGAGCATGGCAACAAACTAATAATGGAAGCAGGGCACTGGAGAGCAAACTGGACAGAAAATTATCCTTGTATATTGTTTCTCTAAAATTGAAGCATACTTACAGATTCACTGTTTTGATCTTTCAGAGTCAACAAAACAACAATTAACTCCCCTTGTCTCTTAATTTTTAAATAATTGATCACAGAAAGATTATTTTAATTGTGATGTTTACATGGAATAGTACCCTACTCTTTTTGTCATATTGACAGATATATGAGGATAAGCTTTAAGATCTGATCTGCTTTGAGAGGGAACTGAAAACTCATGAGTTTAAAACTGGCTGTCTAGTTCCATTGTCAGTGGTACTGTCTGGCTTTTGACATCAGTGTGACCAAGATTTGTTTCAGTGATTTTAGCCACAAGCCTTTTTTCCATGATTAGGCTTGGTCTGCACAGCACAGGTCATAATATTTTGTTCTCTACCTCTTTCTTCATGTCCAGTAATTCAGACTGAACTATAGATAATTTGAAAGGCCATCTGATTTTCTGTAAAGCAGTAGGCTGCTAACATCCTAAGCTCTGCTGCCATTAGTAAACAAAGCCTGGTTCTTGGCAGTCTGTGATTAGGAAACAAACGTGTAGAAGGAATACTGAGCAAACGTGCAGTGAAACCGCTTTCCTTGTCCTGAACAGATTATATTGCTTTATTGATGGAAATGGTTATTTTTCATTTGAACACTTTATTTTCATTTGAATTTGATTACTTTCACTTTGTTATGCCTTTATTTATTAGGTTTCAAAACCACATGCTTTTGCAGTTGTTTAATCTGAGGGGAACACTTCCAGCTAAGAATTCTCAGGACAGGAAAATTTCTCTGTACCTATTGAGAGCTACCTTCTCATAAATTTAGGGTCGTACTAACTGACAGTAGGGAAAAGAAATTATATCTGATATCCTTTGGACAAAGAAATGTCTTGTAGTAGCAAGGCATTTTCTGTTTCTATGCCATCCATTTTGGAGCATTTTATAGCATGGGTGGATCTCTGTTGTGTTTATAGTGTGTATCCATTTCTGAAGTTGCTTGGCCAACTTTTTCTCCAGCTCACTTGTGGAATATTAAGAAGCTGTATGTTTCAGCAAAATGTATATTGGTCATTGATAGTTCCTTCTGTCTTTCCACTGAGTGATGCTCTTATAATTAATTTGTAGTGCTGAGGACAGTACAATTAGGAAATAAAACAAAAAGTGACTAAAAATAATTTCACCATTCTGGAAATGAAGTTTCCTTTCTGCTCTGTCTAATACAAAACATGGAATTGGCGCAATCTGAATCATTTTATCTGCAAGTGGTGTACAGTATATTAATGTCAGTTCTTCAAACACTTTTTTTTTTTTTTTTAATAGAAGGGTCAGAAACATTAATGCTATATCATTGTGTTTACCTATGGTGAATTTTTTTTCTGCTTTTGATTTGTTAAAGTGTACAAATGTAATTTATATGCATTACCTGCATAAAATGTTTCACCTGTAACTGGGGTTTCATTTATTTAACTTAATTTTGCCCTGGATTTAGCAAGGAGCTAACCCAACAGAAATCAAGGCTTCATATCATCAAAGACAGAATCCCAGAGGATATTGTCCCAGAGAAAACCCAGGAAGGGATCCAGGTTGCAATATTTTTTGTTGGACCTGACTAGAATGTTCTGGATTTCTGGTTTTGATTAGCTCAGATTTTCATATTTATAGTGAGTCTCTTGAATGTGGGTGGACAAGGGAGGCAAACAAATGACTGTGTCATTGTAATTTCCCATCTGCCTCTCTTTATTAGGCTTTGCTGTCCAGACTGGATTACTTGTTTCTCTTCTTCCACTTTTTCATCTTCTTTATACTCTTTACATCTTCTTCCTTGGTGCAAAGGGAATGCTCTTAAAGTTGTTGGTTTTCTTTTCATCCACAGATTAACAGGAAATGTTGCTTCATCAGCCCAATATACCAGGGTGTTTTTTTTTTTTCATTTTCTTTTTCTTTTCTAATAGTTATGTTTTGAGAAGTGTGGCTTACTTTGGATATTTTTTACTCTATTAGACATCTTATAGAAGTTCTAACAGCTTCTTTTAATAAACTTGCTGGATGAACTGCTAAATTCTTTTAGTTTAAGTAGTAGCTCTACTAGTGTACTGAAGAAGATTTCTTTTGGAGCTGCTACAGTATACCAGATACATAATCCACATGAATTAATGTGGCATTTCCTTCATAATCCTATGAATTTTCTGTCTTAGAGCTGCTTTTGTTTTCTGTAGGAACTTTAGTAGAATAGATCTTTAAATATGATATCCAGAATTGTTATATTTTCATAGTGTGCTTTTGTACTTAACATGTACAAGTGGAAATAAGCTGTGGCATTTTTATTCTTTCTGTGTGTTTTTTTGCTAAAATTTAGTATTTAGTGCTATGTATTAAGTAATTAGGCCAAGAAGGCAGGATTTTTGTGAGTGTGCTGGTGCTTAAAAAAGTAGACTGCTGAATGGTGGAATTTTCAAACAGGCTTAAAGCATTGCCTAGTTGCCCAGTAATTGCTGGTACTTTAAAAAACTTGGTTTTGGTACTTTAAAAAGAGCCCCTAGGAATGCCTGCTTTCATCTTTCAGTCTCTCAGTTCCATTGCAAATGTTACTCAAAATATATAATTCTTCCAAGAAGATGTCTAAATGCAGGGGAAGTTTAATTATTTTGGTAACCAAATCAGTAAATATATGGCAATATTAATGAGCTAATTCTGACTTGAGTGTCTGAGTTATCTGAGTTTCTAAATGAATTTGCTAATAACATGTGAAACTGCTTCATTCTGGAATTAATTTTAGGATTGGTCTGAGGAAAAAGTGTAGTAGACATCACAATTCTATTGTATTTGCAAAATACAATTTAGTTTAATTTTGGAAAATATTTCTGAAGAAACATAGAATTAACTTCTCTTTAGCTAATAAAGTCACTTGTGTGTGTTGTGCACTTGGTGTAGGGAAATTTATTTTGTGTGTTTACTCTACCTCACTTCTTGTTCTGGAATTCTTTTCCCTAGCATCAGCGCAGCTGCATCATCCATTTCCACAGTCCTTTTAACCTCCGCTTTTAATTAAAAAAAAAAAAAAAAAATCAGATGCTGTTTAAAGCTTCCCATTTAGTTTTGGGAAAATAAAAGTTCACATCTAGCTTAGACGTGTGTGAACAGCTGTTAAAAGCCACAAGCAAAACGATACTTATAAAAGTGGTGGGGGGAATTTTAAGAGCAAGCTGCCAGTTTGACTGTACTTTTCAATAGTTCTTCACTTTCAGCCAAATGGTTTTAACAATAATTTTCTTTGAAAAAAACCTTTTTTATAGAACCAGCAGCCCGAGCAGTTAGGCCAGTGGTAATAGGAGGCAAGTTGCCATTTCTCTTTAACTTTTTATGAAATTTTTCTTTGAATCTGAGGAAATTGCTCATTAGAGAGGTTGGAGGGGCTGATGTCCACCCATGCCCACCCACATGTAAGTACATCTGTCCCCATTTGATTCTAATGAGGGATCTTGTTCATTGAAATCCCCGAATTCCAAGACCAAGCATAATACTTCCCTTGTGCCATATATTGCAGGCATTATAGTTCTGCTCATGATTTGAGTATTTTGAGGTAATCATAGAATTTCTCTTTTTTAGTCCAGGTTACTAAATCTGATTAAAATCAGTTGGAAAGAAACAGACAGAGAGTTTATCAGATGTGGAGTATTTAAAAGAAAGAGTCAGGATTTGGACTATTCCTTGTTCAATCCACCTTCTGAAAGAGAAAAATCAAAAAGTAGTTCTTTCAAGAAGATTTTGTGTTTGCTGATATTGTGGGTGGTGGGGCTAGAGTGGGAAAAGCTCCGTGACTTAATATCCATGTATACATATCTCTGGAATTTGTTTGAACATTTTATTTTGATCTTGTCCTGGCTGGTCTATTCTGTAAGTTGATACATGGTCACTGCACGGCCTTCAGATGTCAGGGAGCACTCAGAGCCAGTGTGACTTGTCCCACCAGGTTACCCTGTGGTAGGGCCATACTGAGTTCAGTTATCTCAAGCTTACTGTATCAGTGCTCGTTCAGAGCATGCATCTGGATGTGGAATTGTCTTCAGACAGTTGGGGGGCATGTCAGGTAGATGGCTGTAGTCATTGAATGTTTTGTGTGGCAGCAGAGATGCTACTGAAGTTTCTTCAAAGCTGCAATTTTTTGTTTTTTGGTTTTTTTTGGTGTGTCTGTTGTCTTTTAATCTTAGCAGATTATATCCTGTCATGACTGGTGCATCACTGATCTTGGTACTTGTTGCTTTGCTGTGTTGAGGTTTCTACACTTGTGGAAATACCTTCAGTACCACTTTTGCTCCCAACAGTGTGGCCTGTGATGTGCAGCCAAACATCTCGTGTTCAAAGGTTTGCTGTGACATTCATTTAACACATCTGTCTCTGCAATATTCCCTTGTTGGCTTTGCATGGGCAAAGATTAGCTGGTGAAGATGAGTTGAGTTGCAGTGTAAATTCTTTTAAAATTATTTGGTCATTGTTTTGTCCTTCTATGTCTGAGTATGTTTTGACTTCATATTATTAGAAAGGTAGAACCTGAAAAGCTTGTTTATCACTTCCAGTTTGCTGGATGTCTCATTTTTATGTTTAGTTGGAATTCCCTACAAATTTCCTGCTGTCATTTCTGAAATGAAAAGAAGAAACAAGTAGGACAGGCAAAATGCCAAGCGAGTAATTTCCTTCTAACACAATGTGTATCTCTGGTGCCAAACTGCAAAGCTCTGATAAGACTGGGATTAGAATTTTAGGTATGCATCTCAGAATTATCCTTTAGAATTGAGGAAAATTTAGGTGATCCCAGTTTACACAAGAGAGCAATGATGACCAGAGGAATGAAAAAGCTTTTATATGAGGTGGGACAAAATAGATTGAGCTTCCTAGAAGTCAGAAGAAGAAAAACAGGTGTACAAAAGCATAAAAAGAGAGTAGAGAACAATTACCTGGCATCTTTTCAATACAAACCTGATGAAATCTCATGCCTTTTTATTAAGCAGCAAACTTAAAATAAACAGATTAAATTATTTTTTCACATTGTGAACAACTAAGTTGTGGAAGTCCTATTCATTGTAGAAGCCAGAAGTGCACATGGCTTCAGAAAAGAACCACAGAGACGAAGGGGTGGACCACCAGTAGCCATAAAACATTTCAGCTGTATTGCTGGCAACCTGGAGATGGAGTGTCAAGCTGAGGAACTCAGGCTGCCTTAGGGTGGAGTGTGTATCAAGGAGCGGTCACTGTAGTTGTACTGTTTCTTATTTTCCTGCCCCAGTACTTGCTGCTGAATACTCTTTAAAGGAAGTTCCTGGTGTGGTCTATGCCAGACCTTCAACTACTGTATTCAAAAAATGCCCAAATTCACTCTCTGGAACGGTTGCATCTCCTTCTCCCCAACTCCAAGGTCCGAAAAATCCTTTAGGACGTTGAACAAAGCACCTCTACACATCCTTATAATTTTGGCCTCAGTTCCATAGACAGCGTAGCTGTATTTCTGTATATTACTTTGTAGCTAGTTGGTTGGAACAGTGCAGGTGAGAGAATGTGATCTGGATTCTGGTGGTTATTCCAACACCATCCAGTCTTATTTTTTAATACAATTGTCTTTGGATACAATAATTAAGAAGTCTGGGGGACAGAGAGAAGTACTGAATACTCAGTAGTTACTGGTGGTTAGTTTTAAGCCTTCAAGGTCTTTCTTTGAAGTATCTGTTCTCTCTAAACCAGTTCAACTGTGTGAATCTTACAGATTTTTCTGAAAACCCTGTTTCTTGCCGAGACTGTGTTAAAGGAATTTGTGACACTGAAAAGTTCTAAGAATCTAATGTGTTGTTTAATATATTTTTATTAATATGTTTTAAATAGAATTGTGATGTTGACATAAATTTGTCGGAGTGGTCAGTGATGGCCGAAACAAATGTTTAACCATTAACTAAAAATGTTTCTTTACTATCCTAATTTAGAACACTTCACCCATAGAAATTGTGCCTCTGGAAACACTTAATATATATTAGAAGAGGGGGAGTATTCTGAGTCGCAAAGAAGTTAGGTCATCAGCAGAGCTGTGCTAAAATTTTAGTAGATAATATCGTGGGGTTATTTACGAGGAACTTGTTAACTTCTTGACGCAAATTCTCCTGTTCCTTTTCAAACCTAGCAAAGGAAGTACTACTGATGCTTGAGGACTTCAAACTATAAAAAATAGATTGGGTTTGTTTCACTGTCTGAGGTCATGACTGACCAAATAGTCTGGGAAAATACACTTTAAGCAGCTAAGTTCTGCTTTAAGTCAGACGTAACTGATTTCTCAAAGTTAAACAAAAATGGAATGGAGCAGAAACTCTTAAAATCACCTTTGGTTTTGGGAAGTTTTAGAAAAGAAGTGTTCAAAAGTTTACAAAAAGAAGTTCCAGCTGAACCCTAACTTACTTGCTTAATATTTTCAAATCAAGATGAATCCTGACAAAAACTTATGAGAGTGGATACATGTGTTCAAATTTAGCTGTTCTCAGTGATGTATTTCCTACAGCACAGCCTGGTCTGAGGTGATTTTTTGATTGACTTCATGCACTTTTGCTTTTGTCATCTGCAGTCATGGCAGCACTGCATGGAGTTAGTTCTGTTCACTAATCCAGCCTCAAATGAACAGAACAAAGAGGAGTTCTTATTTGAATGAACATGTGGATTCCTTTTCTTCTGCAGTGATGCTGTCACATGAGAAGCTTTGGAAATGCTCAGCCAATAGCCCAGGAAAAGCCAGGACCATCCCTTTGATTTGCAGTTACGGTAGCTTAAACTGCTAAAGAAATTACAATTTTTCTAACTAATTTCAGGCCTGCCTTTTCTGCTGAACCATCTACTTTGCTGATGAAAGTCTTTTTGGTGTGAGGTTGGTTTGGTTAGGTTTTTTTTTTTTTTTTGTTTGTGTGTGAGAAAGAAACAAAAAGAGGGAATCTGATTGTTTTGCATAGACAAAGGACTGGGTTAGCTTTGAGAAGAATGTGGGCCCTGATTTGTAACAAATTCTGTATAAAGAAATTTTCTTATTCTTTGGTTCCTTTATGCATTATATAGCTTTTAAAGTCTTGGACAAAGTTAATGATTTTTGTTCAGTCCCTTATAGCTAGTCTGATGACTTGGTTCCTTCTGCTCATCTGAAACTGGTTAATACAGTTTTATAGAGTTGCAATATTAGTATAATCTGTCTTAGTGTGTCCACTATTTGATGTTTTAAATTTGTTTGGGAAAAGGCTGTAGCTTTTCCTCAATATCTGATTTTATAATAGCTTTCTGTTAAGCTAATGAAGTTCTAGACCATATGTTCACACCATGACAGAAATTTATGTTGGGGAAATGAGGTATATGCTCATTCTGCTCAGAGGCAAGAATAGTTCTTCAAGACAATGATGAACCAACTGTTGTATTGATTCAAATTGTTTTTGTTTTTTTTTTTTTTTTGCCTGGATGACTAGATTGTGATATTGAAATATGTGGACTGGCAAATGCGTAAGATGTTTGTACTGTTCCATTTCTACTGTCTGCTCTGAAATCATCATATCGTTAAGAATATATAGTTAGATTTCAGTTCTTTGTGGTCTTTGACGTGCTGTGGCTCAGTTTAAGAATTAGCTGGTAAATTTACTGTCATTGATCTGAATGTGCTTGGGTTTAATTTCTCCTTTTGTAGTTAATTGAAATATGTTATATTTATTTACTAAGCAGCCTCATTTTTTTCTTATAAGAAGTCATTTAATATAAAGTTCAGTTGCACTATTAATTTTTTAACTGCCGGTTGAAATCAGTTTGGTTTAGTAATAATTAGTTACAAAAGCTTCCAAATGGAAGTAAAGCTGGGCTGCTCTTAAACAGGATTTGATACACATGGAACAGTTAAGCAGTAATAAATTGCCTAGTAACTGAGTAATTTCTCTCAGATATGTGCCAATCTTGTCTCTGCATTGAAAAATTTTGGAAGAAGAACTGATGTTTGAAATTGCTTAATGCTGGAGGTTTACTGTAATAACAGTAATACTGACTTGGCCTGATCTTTGAACATTTAAGGCTTGCTTTTATATCCCAGTGAATGATTTCACGTTCATTTATAATTTTTGTTGTGGGAGAGTTCCCAGAGGGGTATGTAGGAGAAGCACTAAGTGTCTCCAACTCCTTATTACAGCTGCTGGAATCACAAAGGAATCAGGCATGGAAGGGCCTTGGAGTTGACCTGGGTTGGCTCTGGTAGGAGCAAGTAATTCAGAGTATTGGATAAAAGCATCACACTGGAGAGGACAGCCAAACAGCTGTTGGCCTGAAGTCAACAGAAGCATACCTGTGGAAACAGTGTAGATAGATGCAGCAGTAGCCATCAAGAATGCTGGCATGGGTCCTTGAGGAATTGTTATTTATTAGGTAAATTCTTTTTATAGAAGTTTGGTATTAATAATTCATTTCTATGGCTTCGTGAAATATATTACTGTGAGATATGTTCTTATGCATTATTTGAAAACACTGTTTTAGGAACTGCTAGGTAAGGATAAGACAATTTACTTCATGTTTTAATATATTCAGATTTACTATTTTTTGAAAGAAAGTACTTGTCCAACTGTACTTAGTGTGGAAGGGGCTGTATAATGTTTGAATTATAGGCAGAACTGGAAATCACTTCCAAGATTTTATAGGGGTTTGGTGGGAAGAGGGCAGATGGAATTAGTTTTGATTTCTGTCTGTAGCTGCAGACTGCATCTCATATCTTAATAAATAGATATCTGCCTTTAATAATATGAAAAAATCAGTTTTTCATATGCAGTAATGAGACTGTCTTTGTTAAATTGCCAGCCTTTTTCAGTGCCGAGAAGGAATTCAGCCCTTGCAAGCACAAGGAGGCTGCAGTTCCACAATTGGTTGGCCTTGTGGTGAAGCTCATTTGCAGCTTGAAGTTACCACCGCTGCTCCACGGGAAATCGGATCTGAGACTTGATCTGGGTTAAACAGAATAGACAAAAAGAAATGGCTATTTTTAACATGGATCAGCTCACTGAGCTTCCTAAGCTCACAGGAGTTGCATGGCCTCCTAAGTAGGTGAGGAGAGCATAGTTACACTGTGGCATGAAGGTGGGAATGAAAAGCTAGCATGGGACAGCAGTTTGGGACTTTCCAGACTTCGGTGCTGGCATCAGTAGGCCTTGAAACTGTGACTGCAGCAGGAGACAGATGTGAGTGACTGAAGGCAGGATGTAAGAAATGTTGTATGAGTTTTTGTAAAGATCCCACGACCCTGAGTTTATGAAATTCTAGTCAGCTTTATATTTTATGCCTGTCAATCCTGTAAATCTTAATGACTTTTAGAATGATATCGTTTAGTAGTCCTCTTAGTACTTAACTGCTGATGACCACACCTTGTCCTGGTATTGATAAATTCAGTGATGATGTAGTAGATACATGAAAATTAGAGAAAGTATTTGAGAGAGATGAAGAGAAGCTGATCCACCCATGGCTTGTGGATATATTGGACTAGCACCATCTTCTGAATGTTTAGTACATTGCAACTTCATGTCTTCAATAATGCACTAAAGAACACTTAAAATAATATTCATTCAACTTAGAATTTCAGAAATGGCATTACTATAATATCTTTTATTACATGCTCTTGACATTATGGAATTGTTAAATTCAACCAAAACAACAGATATCTATTTGGATTAGTAGAAAAAGAGTGTTTTTGTTTTTCACCTTTTTTTAACCTCTGTCCTACAACTTACCTTTAATAATAGAAGGAGGAAATTTATTTTTGAAAAAAGCTATTGAACCCAGCACTTTGTCCCTAGTAGCTCAGCTAAATCAATCTGAGCACTTTTTTTCTTACTTGCAGTAATCCTGATAAAAATAGTTTCATGTTGAATCAGAGAAGAGTTTCTTTTTTTTTTTTCTGCCAGCAAGTCTTGTTTTAAAGTGCTGGGGCAGTCATTGAAGTTCACTACAGGAAACTTTGGAAACTACTATCAAACCCAGTAATGTCTAATCTAAAGAGAAATGTGGTTTTTGAAATTAGGCACATAGAAATTACTTTGTCCATAGGAGTGCATATGAACATTTAAAAATATATTGCAGCCATTGCCGTGTTAAAAATACTATTAAAAGATTATGAATCAAATATTTCTGTGTTTCTTGTATGTTGCTCTATAAAGAGTAGTCTCACACTGGTAAGCAAAAATCTTCATTCTAAGTGGTATAACTTTTTCTTTGTTGGTATTACTAAAATGTTGGGAATTAGAAAATGATGTCTCACTTTAGACTTGATTTTTCTATGTGTATGCTTAATTACTGTGTTTATGAAGCATGCTGGATCCAAAAAATGAAATACCATACATATTACTTACAGAAAATCTTAAGAATGTGAGAAGAAATGCTGCAATTAGAGTTTCAGAGATACAAAAGAATTATTGCATGTTTTCATGCTCTACTATATTTCAGTTATGGTTCTTCATTAACAGAACTTCTGTTTCTCAGAGATGGTCACACTAATGCTATTGCATAATATAAATATAAATTATATAATTTATAATTTCATGAAACATATCCTTGTCTAATGCCAGGGTTTTAGTGTGCCTGTTGGGACTGGAATTAAACTACATGGTATTGGACATTGGGGATTATGGTTTGTGTGAACACAGCTTATTTTTCTTTGCTTTCTCAGCATCATTCAATAAACATTTTCAACTGTGTTCCTGTCCTGTGCTGGTCACTGTACCTGCCCTGTGATTTTTATAATTGAACTAATATAGCAAGAAAAATTCAGGTGGGGTGTGTTCTCCTGCCCTAGGCTTTTCCTCATTTCTCCTTGTCTCTAGGAAATAGCTACTCCTAAAGAGTTTGAGTCTAGATTAACATATTGAGTCTAGTCTAGACACATATTGAGTCTAGATTAACACCTTTAACTTAATAACTTAAATTTGTCATTGGCACAACGATTAGGAAGCCTGAATACAAGTGTGAAAGAAGATGAATGATGATTTACTACACAAAGCAGTAAATTGATGATGCAGTGAAATTTCCTGTGATTAAATTTATCTTTTCATATGTGTTTCATTTCCCCTTTGTAAAAACAAGAATGGTATTTGCCTAATTTACTGGGAAACAAATTAGTCAGCAAATGATCTATTACTAACTGTAAAAGGTTTTTAAATTGGCACTAGGGCCGTATAAGAATCTGAGAGACTGGATAAAAAGCAACAGTGAACAAATTGTCTTCTCACCAGGAGGAGCTTGTAATCTTAGGATATGTTTCTGTGTGGAAAGTAAAAACTAATTAACCAAAGGTGTGAAGTTAGAGAACATTAAAGTCTTGTGAGATGATATTTTTGAGAGAGTAGCATTAGTTTGCTGAAGCCAGGCTGTTCATTCTCCGTACCAGAAGGCACAAAAAGTGTTTCATGTTCTTTCATTCACAGCCCCACTTGATTTGTTAAATTTACCCTAAGGATGTGTTTGTTTAGGTCTGTTCACTGCAGCAAACAGAGATATGTCATAAAATCATCTGTACCATGTCTAAACTCCTTGAGCCTTGTTTAATTTGTTCTGAGTTCGCTGTCTGCTGGCTTGGTAGATCTTCAGTGTACTGAGCTACTTTAGTTGCAGGGTGGGGAGAAGACAGTCAGCAATGCCTCACATCCTCCTTTCTTGCCTTCTGTGGCTTTACAATACCCTTTCAAAAAGAAAAAATAAAAAGTAGAGTAGTTCCAGTTATGCTTTAATTGTAAAATAATATTTAAGATGGCTCAAATTTTTATTTAATAATATAATCTTTTCTGAATACTTGTTTCCAAAAATGTCAGCATTAGGGGTAGGGATAAGTGGTACAGGTACCTAACAGAAGAGATCAGATTCCAGCTGTCAGTGTAGCTGTAGACTGTTCAGTCAAATGAGAAATGGTTGCAAAAATTTCTGCCAAGAATGTATTAAAAATGAAAATAGGAAATGTCTAGCTGGGAAAAAAAAAAATTATTCTTATTTTCTCTTTAACTGTCTCTTCAAGCTGTGTAAGCCAGTCATCTATCATCCTAATTATGAAAAGGAGCTTGGGTGTATTGTTTTTTATTTCCTTCATTAGAAATTTTACTTTTATTGGAAAAGATGCCTGCTGTTTGTATTTGCAAAGGTTAACATCATCTTAAAAATGACCTGCCATCTACCAGACGTTAAACATGCTTGTTATTAGGCAAGAATCCTGTCACACTGTGTCCTCTTTAGTTAGCTGCACTTTGTGTGATGAGATGAAGGCATTTACTTCTGGCTGCTCATCTTGTTTTCTGTTGAAACCCATTTTAAATCTTGCAAGTGTTAACCTCATTAGCCTAAGATGCTCAAGAACCACTGTGCTTTAAAGCTTTAGCAGAAGTGCTGTAATTGTTTGTTGTTTAACAGTATTTGAAAGTCTCATTTAATATGGGATATTTTTAGTAAAAAGAAGTTAATGTAATAACTGCAGCTACTTTCATAAATGCCAATCAGAGAACTTGTCATGGTAAACACATTCTTTTTTACTATTTCCCGTGTTAGAACAAACTGTCAGCCTCATCAATTTGATTTTAATGTGTGAAATATTCCAAGAAGCTCAGATTTTGTGTTTTTGATTGACATTTTTTTTTGGACAAGAAAGATGCTTCCACATAAGCTTTGTACAAATAAGTGTAGGCGTATATGAGAGGTGTGCATAAAACCAGCAAACCTCATTCACAGGCATTGTATCTTTCTGTTTTTAACCAGAGACCTAGAAATCGTTCACCTTTCCGTTCCCATATTAGACATACATTTTCATGTTTTGTATCGGTAGGAATTTGTCTGAAGGCACTCAGATCATGGATTTGTCATTTAGAAAGCTGTATTTTTCTTGTAATTGAGAAGCAGATTTGCTGATAGTTCTAATTTTTTTAGAGGAGGAAGTGTTACAGTATTTTGTGTAAATTACAAGAGTTTTTAAGCTATCATTTTTTTTTGCTTTCTGAAAGCAGTGATTTCCTGTTTTAACTGGATATGTTAAGTATAGTTTTTTAAGTATTAAAGTGCAGCACCAGCTATTATTCTGCCTTAGTAAGTCTTCTAATACAACATTTGATTTGTTACTCTGTCCTCATAGGAAAGCATCAGCAATAGAGTGTACATGACAGTGAGAAAGTAAACACATGCTTGCAATCAAATTAATGTATTTCATCTGTCTTCAATTAATAACAATCTGTCATGCTATCTATCTGAGAAGTGGCATAAACAGTTTATTTTGTGTTTGGAATAACTTCCTGGAGGTAGTTAATGTGACATGTAGTTTGTCTGACATGAGTATAACCAGATCAACACTCTAGATGTTTTCTTGATAACCTAAAAAAATTACTGAGAAAATCTGTACTGGAACTATATTTATATTTTGTTTTGAGCTTCCTTAAATCAGAGTAGGGGCATAGTTTTCAGGCCTTCCATGAAAGAGTTTTCTTTTCTTGGCAGTAATGCAACTTTAGTGTGAGAAAAAGATTGAAAGTATTAACAGAAAATTAACTACAAAAAGCTGCAGTTTGCACTCTGACATTTGAGATGGAATATTTGAGACTGTATGCTGTAGCAGTTTAGAAGTACCAAATCAAAATTGATTTTCAAAGCTAGCTGATACATCAAGTCTGGTAGTGCTGCAGACCTGGTACAGTTCATTGGCAAATTAAATTATTGATATTTCTTTATAAATCTGGTTATAGTGGATGAAAGTAATTAGATATGAGATGATTTTTTTATTTACACAGAAAGAACCTTCGTGTCTAAATAGAAAATGAAAGTGCAGTTTCTTGAAGTTGCTAATGAAATACTCTTTAAAATTTAACACATAATGACACAGCTTCATGTTTTAGTAGGAAAGCAGTAGCTTGCTGGTAAGCCGTGCAATAAAAAACTAGGGGGGGGAGTTTTTTGTTTCCTTTTTTTTTTAATTTCACTTTTTTCTTTGGATTGATGGTAGAATTAAGATTAAAACCAGGTAATATTACTTATGGCAGAAGAGGCTTGAAAGGAGGTTCCTTCTGGCCAGAGCAATAGGCCATGCTTAGCTATTCTCTGTTGACATGCTATGAGACACAGGTCTGCTAAACTGGAAAATAAGTCATGTTGCCTAGAATGTTGTTTTCAGTATTCAGCTTGATTTCTGGTTTATTTTTCAGAATAGTGGATATTTGGCACCTCTTGGAGAAATCCCTCTTTTATTTCCCTTTTTCATTCACGTTTGATTACGCATGGAGGAAGCAGAACTGTCACATTCTGGAATTAAACTGACTGTACTTGTCAAGCAGCACGCACTGCATGAGGACAGTGCTGTATAACAGTGTTGTTGTCCTCAGTCTGCTAGGTTTTCAGGTGCTTTGTTCTTAAGAAATCAGTCAGAAATTATACCAAAAAATAGGACGAAAAAGACGTTGTATACAGACCCCTTTTTTATGACCCTGGAGCATTTTCAGAAGAGAAAATGTGTACATAATTTTAAGCACATGTAAATCAAATTAATAAATTATTAAAGCATTTTACTTGTCATGTCTGTGTGGGCTAATCGTGATAGCTCATTATTTAAACATTATGTAATTGTATACCTTGTGTGCACAGCTGCAAATACTTTGCAGAAAGATTTATATTTCATTTTTCATAGCATACTATAAAAGAATATATTTTTTGTGGTACCATAGATTAATAAAAATGTTTACTCATAAGTTTGAAACTTTAAAACTACTCTTAGTTATATTGAAATATGAAATAGCTATTATATATAAGATAACTAAAAAGACAGAGTTGTAACTTATTGTTACTTATTTATGTGTTACTACCAGTTTTAATGGAAAATACTATCAATTAAAGAAAAAAGTTCATCTTAGAGAACTTCCCCTTTGCAACAGAAACCCTTGCAGTTTTTACAATTCAAGGTCAGAAAGCAAAAGATTGTCAGATTTGGGTGGAGAGGCATCCCTTTTCTGAAACTCTAAATTGTCTCTCATGTTTCTTTCCATGCATATGGTTTAGAAAGTGGATAGGGTAGTTATCACTGGTATAATCATTGAAAACAGCTTACAGTTTACAAGTGTAATCTCATGATCCAGGGGAAGTGCCAGCAAACTATTAAACACTCAGACTTGCTTCACATGCATTATACTCAGTTGTCCATGCTGTCCTCAGCAAGTACTGTCACTAGTTTCTCAGCTACTTGGAAGTACCTGTACAAGTTAGATTTTGGTATTTCTTCCAGAATAATACCTGAAAGGAAGATTCATGCAAAATGGATGTTTTCCTACTTCAAAAACCTTTGTAATTTTACATGGAGCTCTTCTCTGGTGATGTTATGAAAGACGTGAGTGGCAGTCCTGGGGGAAAGAGAATAAATAAAATGTGTAGCAGCCTTTACATCCTGCACAAGTGATGCTCTGTTGTCTTTTTAGAGTATGTGCAGTTATTTGCTTATATGGTTTTGAAAGATTATAAAGCTGGAACATTCATCATTTTTCTGACTGATGATATGTATTTTAAAGTACTTCCTGGCTTTGTCTTTGTACCAGTCGTATTGGGTAAATTGTTACATGTATTTTATTATTGCTTTAATTTTAAGACAGTACCGTTCTGGGATTTGATATCACACTTCACTCCTCGCAGCAAACTCTGGTGAGTAATTATATTGGTCCTAGCTCCTGGATTTTAGCGAAGCCGTTGAGTTAAAGTAGTGTTTAAGCTGCTACACCAGATATGGTGTAGTGGAATGGAAATGGCAGTCTGTGCATGGTGGTGCTGTGTGGCTCATTGCAGGCCATTTTTTAACTTACGGTATGACACAAACATCTAAATAGTGGAAGAGAAGCAATTTTGACATTAATTTATTTACCATTAGTGGTTTCAAAGTCAAAGGCAGCAGAACTATTCAATCAAGATAGAATTGCTGTTGGATGGCTGAGTGTGAGTAGATTATAAAGCACTCATTTGTGTTTTATCTAGTACTTTTTAAGGTTTTTCTGTTCCCTTGCCACAGCCCAATAAACTAAAATTTCAGTGACTTACTCTTAATTTCTCAAGTGAATTTATATAGACTTTTGACTTTGAAGTATAATTTATGCTGTCTTGAGTGTTTCCTCAGAATTTTTTAATCATAGGATAGATATCTTGCATTGCAATATTTTAAAGAATGGTTTCCTTTTCCATTTTGACCTAGCACTATCCATGAGATTTTCATTGCAAGTAACTGATGTATAACAGCAATTTGAAGGATAGTTATTGAAAATTTTTGTAGATCACCTGAAGATGTAACCTAATCAAATCTCTCTGGTTGTAACTTAAAATTACTATTTTGTCCTTATCCTCTTTGAATTGTCCCTTACTCTCCACAGAGATGGCCACAGGAGTGTTTACATCTTTTCCCTTACCTAAATTCCCTTTTTTTTTTTTTTTTTTTCTGTGATGGTTTTGGCTGGGATAGAATTGGTTTTCTTCCAAGAAGTCTTCAGGAATGCCTTAGAGGGGAGTATCCTTGGGATTTCTGTGGGAGTTCAATACTTTTCTCCTAGATTCTGTTTTCTCTTTTCACCTCACTAGATCTCTGTTTAATCTCACCTATAAATCAAAATGGAACTCCCTGGAATTCATGAGAAGCAAGCATTTTAGTAAGTCTTACCTACTTTTGCTACAGCAGATGTTGATCTATGCTTGCTCAGTCTTTAAGGGGAGATTTTCACTTGGTTCTGTTTGCTTTGCTGCGAGCTGTGTCTGAATTCCCAGAGTTTCTAACCTGTTTTTGTTGTTCTGGTATCTTTATGGGTATGTACAGATGTGTATCGGCCTGTTATGGAACTGCAGTTTATCTTGCTAGTGTAATTTAAATGATTCTTCATACTAGAAAAGCTTAAAGATGAATGTTTAGTCTTATTTTAGATAATCAACAAGATGGGCTCTTCAGAGGATAAGCAAGGCAACAGAGAGAAATTCTGAAGAATATCTGGCAGCCATGTATCTTTTGTAATTGAGGCTTTTAGTGTGTATGTCAGTATGAGCAAAACTGCAGCAGCTTGTATCATGGATGCCTTTTCTTTAAAGGGGACCTTGAATATACTTTGGAGGCTGATGAACTCCCTTTTTCTGTACTCATCATTCCAGTCAGGGGAATAATACTATGATCCCTAGCCTCCCTTTCTTTCCCCCATTGCTTGTGATGTCCTTGTGCTTCTCCTGATACAAGTTTTCATGTAGTTTATTTAAATATTCCATTTAATGCAAATATATTAATTGGTTCCATTCTAGCCAGGGAATTAGGAATATACTCCTTTGACATTTTAACTGTTGCTTTGGTAATTTATACTTTTAACTGCCCTTTCTGCCTGTTGATCTCATTTTTAAGACTTTTAGAATTTTTGAAATGATAGAACAAAGAAATACCCTCACTACATTCTCCAAAGTTTACACATCTTGCTAAGGCTTGCCTTAGCTTTTCATGATCAGAAAACATACTTTAATGCTGATAGGAGAGTTTGTATTCAGGCCCTCAACCAAAAATGCTGGCTTGTAACATTTGTGTGCTGTAGAGAGTCACTGTTTGCAAATTGTTAAATCTCTTTTTACTTTTCAAACTTGTGTCTTGTGTCCTTTTGTCTCCCTTATACATCCTATTGTGAATCTCTAGCCGTCAGTCTATGTTCTCATTGGTAAAAATGAAAGTATTAATTTTTTGCCCTGCTCCTACCCTCTTTCTCATTCCGTAAAGATGAGGAGGATGGCTGTACCATCTGGCACGTAAACTTCACTTTGGGCCTTTCTCTAAATGTTTGTGTTTGATGTGTGGCCAAATCTTGCAGATTCTTTCTTTGAGACCTTTGTTAGATATGGCCTAGCATAGCCATTACCAGAGTTAAAATGTTCCCATTTTGTATCTAAATTTCAATAATTCCTTTTTCTTGGCCATTGCTATGTTATCTAGCCATTTAGAATATTCTGCAAGATCATTTTCCTGGTTTATAAAATCAAACCATATTTATGTATCTTACTCGCTTTCTTTCTATCTAAAACTTACTTATCTTCGCTGTTAAGCTTTTCATGGCTTAAGTGCATTCTTGTATCATTCTTCATCCCAAGATACCTATTCCTGCTGTTAATTGGCTCATCATATGAGCCCACATTGGCCAGCTGTTAGTTTTCTTTCTATAAAGTCCCTACATTCCTTACAAACATATTTTTTAGAAAACCATTTTTCTCCTCCAAAGCTCTCCTTAAAGTCTTTTTGCTGTGATGTCTAAATAAAAGCTGGACAAGACTTATCTCCCGGTGTGCTGAGAATTCTGCCTGTTGAGCTGACCAATGTCAGATGTTAAAGAGAAAGGACTGGAGGGTAACTGTTCACTGTCTTTAGCTGATCTTCAGTAACTCTATAATAATGCCTTGGCCGGTGGGCAATGCAAAGGAATTGGACTTAGGATCATTGCCCTTCACTGATTTCAAACTGCAGTTTTGGGTAGTTAAATATTTATTAACACTTGAAACTCTTCATGTACTAAAAATGTGCCCTTTTCACCAAGAGCTAACGCAACTTGAATCACCTGGTATTTTCTGTGGGCACTGAATCCACACATGGACAGTCACCTGGCAGTTCCATGGCATGGCAGTGCCTGCACAGTTCAGAGCAGACAGAAATTTAGGAGGCAGAAAGTGAAATACTTTTGACTAGGGAGAAGGACTGAGAAGTACACAAAGTTTGAAAATGGAATTACACCTTGATTTTTCACTTACACTCTGTTTGTTTCTATGATCTTGTGTGCTTTAAATTCTCTACGTAGTAGACTATATACTCCACTGACCATAAAGTATTATTGATGCTTCTTCATAGAAAATAAGAGGTATTTGAGGATATGATTTCCCATATGCCTGTGGCAATTTCTTCCTGGAAATTCATCAGTCTTTTTGTCTGTTGTTTTCTTTGTACACTCTCTGTTCTTTCCTTCCTGGGAAAGAGTTTGAGAGAGATTGTGACTAGTGAACTTGTTTTTATGTATTTATGTAAGCATGTTGTGGTATTTTAAAGGAATATAGTGTGAATGCTGTTTATCTATCTATTTATTTAGTTGTGTTGTAATTGTACATAGGTTTTTGGAGTTCAGATATAATCAGAGAAATACAATGAGTGAAATCTGGAGGTGGGGTTAAAGTTCCTTTAAAAGTTCATGAAATGAAAATAAAGAAAATAGGTTTTTATTTTTCCCAAAAGAGTAATCTCACTGTTGTTTTTTCCGAGCTGCACTTAAAACTAATATGTGAAGCATAAAAATAATAGCTAATAATGAAATGTTTTAGGCAGTATGCTGTATTTTATTCTCAAGGACATTTCAAAAAAGTCTATCTTTTATCTTGGTAGTTATTTTTCAGAGAAAAAAATTAAATGCATGAGTTTTTAACAAAATTGTTGTTGACTTTGGGCTTTATTTTAGTAAATGTATTTGTTCTTCCCTTTTATTTATGAAACTTTATTACATAGTGGACATTTAGAATTATGGAAAAACTGTACTAGAAACATTAGTGTTAATAGCTTAGTATTTTCGTCCTTCACAAATTAATGCCTGCGGTAACTGGATGATTTTAGGCCTGTTCTTACAAACAAGGCCTTAGTGATGTGCAAGGAACAGTAATACGTGTCAAAAACTCCACATTAACCAAGGTAAGCAAGAATAAATGGGGTGTAGGAATCCCCTGTTAGGCTAAAAATCTCCAAGAGAAAATCTCCAGAGCCTAAAAATTAAAGACCTCCAATATAATTTAAAAATAAAGCCTTTTATGTAGTAGGAGAGCATTTTTTCAGCTGATAATCAAATAACACTATTATACAGGCTTACTAGATTTGCAAATTTACAAGTTTTTACTAGTCAGTTGGGTCCCTTCCTCAGGAAATCAGTTGAAGTTTTTTTTCCTGTATTAACTCAAAGAGCCTGCTTGTCCTTAAATCCTTCTGAATATATTTGCCTTATAATTTGACTACATTGAGTCAACACCCTTATAGGAACCGTAATGCAATAAAAAAAAGAGAAACTGTTCAATATAGTTTCCAATTACCTTAGGATCAGATTGGAGAAACTGGAATGTACACAATAAAACCTGCACAAGACTTGAATTCTGTGAGATTTTGGAAGCAGCCAGTGCTTTTCAGCATAAAATACCATTTGAAAGCTTTACTCTGCTTCCAATGGTTGTAAAGTGATAAAAATGAAAATATGTTTGCGTCTTGAAATGTGCATTTTACTTTTTAAAAGTTTTTGAACCACATCTTTGTGTAATTGAAAATCTCATATGTAAGCAACTAAGCATCATTGCTTTTACTCAGTCATTTTTTTATTATAGTGAATGTTTTTGCTGTGCCATGTTCTGCAATAAAATTCTTTATAACTTATTTACATTTTTACTTTGGAAGAATATGTCAATTCAGATGTGCTTGGTGAATTTATTTGGTGAAAGTCTTCAGGTTACCCTGGAATCCCCAATATGCATCTGGCTTGCAGACAGAATATGGAATATTAGTTCTGTCTTGTTTTAATATGTAGCTAGCAGTAGAGTTATTACAAAGTATTTGAGTGTATCCAGAAATAAATTTGTATTTTGAGGTATGAATTTGTTGCATTCAGCCATAAAATTTTAATTGTGGATTTATTTTAGTTTTGCAAATAAAATTACTCTGATGTAATTAATTGCTTTTATTTTAGCAAATGATTATAGAGAAAGAGAAACTTGGATTTGCATACACCTGTAAAGGAAAGTATTACATCTGATGTGTTTCCAATGATTAATTTCTAAGGTGGGTAAATAAATGGGCTCCAGTGTAATAATTTTTGATTTCTTCAACTTATTTTTAGTTGACTTGGAACATATTCGCACAGTGAAAGCTGACAAGCACCAGCGATTTTGTCAGGAAAACAATTGCAGTAGCCATTTCGTGTCAGCCAAGACAGGAGATTCTGTAAGTAAGAAAAAAACCCCAAACTTGTAGATGTCTGTTGTTTTTTTTCAAGTCACAGCAGTTTTATTATACTTTATATAACAAACTGGTGAGAACTCAGGGTGCTGCTGACCCTTTTTTGCTTTCCTTAGTTGCATGAAAAGTAGATCTTTCTATGAATGTGTATTATTCTTAGTAAATTTCAGTGTCATCTGATTTTCACTTTGAGGTACAGATTTGGTCTGGCTTATACATCAGCGTGAGAACTGAGGCCAGCTACATCTCTGTTTGTTGTCAGCCTGTAGTTTAATGTTTTTCTTCATTCCAGGTGAAGTTTCATCTAGAGACCATCAATATAGAAATTTCCAACAATTGGTAAATAATGTGACAAGACCCTGTTGCAATAAAAGATTTAATGAGTCCTGAGCTGTGAGAGACATTCCCTTTGCAGGTCCATTGAAATTTGAACATTCTGGCATTTGTACCAGATGCTTTGCAGAGTACATTTTTGAACAATCTTTTGACTCTGAGCTAACTGGGTTATTTGTTTTAGTTGGAAACATATGAAAGGAAAGGTTCTTTTTCAGTTGACACTATCAGTGAAATTAAATCATATTGTATTGTTTTGCTTGATTTCTGTCTCATGCCTAATGGGTTTGTCATTCTCATAAAATGGTCTTGTATCTGTCTCCTTAATATTAGTGTTGAGAAGAAAGTTTATTTTAATGTTATTGAATAGTAACTTCTATTGTAATAATATAATACGTAATGTAATAGTAGCATACTGAACATGTTATTGAATGTTCAAGTACATGGAAGTATAGTCCACAAATGGAATAACTTGTTAAGGTCTTTGATGAATCTTGTGCAGTGAACTGCCCAATTTTGTAAGATAATGGTTTTTCTGTAAAATCTAACAATATTGCTGTTAGAAATGCAGCGATTCCTGATTATTTTTATAGTTTGTGTTAAATCATTGGCATATTTTTTTAAAGTGTGAAAATATGGGCTTTTTAGGCTAGAAACAGAAGAAATAAATCATAATACTACATTTAGTAAAATGTGCATCTAATAAAATGTATTCTTTTCTCAAGGAGACCACAAAAATCAGTTCATTTTATAATTGATACGTTCATTATTGCTAATTATGACAGAAACTTTATTGCAGCTTTTTAATTAAGTCATTAATTATATCACCATTCTACTATAAATACTGATTGTACTTTTCATAGCTTACTGTTTAAAAACAAAAGTAATACTGAACATGCCTAGAAAACATGAAATATCTACTATATATCTAAAATATTAAATATCTACTGACAAAAGAAGTAGTTTCAATAGTTCATTTTTAGTTTCAATATTAATTTAAATTAGTCCCTTCACTGTTGCTGCTCACTGATCATTCAGAAGCTTGCGTGTTTATTCTAGACAGTGATTTGAGAAGAGGCCATCCATTGCTGCCGTGAATATAGACTAGAGGAGCCACACTCAGTTAAATGATTTGTTTTGTTTACATCAGATCTTTTCAACAGACTTGTTTGCAAAAGATGATTTTGTGTACATAGAAAATTCTGAAAATTGTCTCAGGGGCAAGAAAATGTAATGGAAGATTCGTTATCACTAACTGTTCTACTGTCCATCAAATCACATAGTTGAAGCATTGCTCTTGTGCTTGGTGTTTTTTTGCTTGATGTTTTTATTTTTGTATCCTCAGGGCAGGTGATGTAGCTGAGAGCGCCTGAGAGCTTGGTATGGGTTAAACTAGGTCTCTGAGGCTCAGAATCTCTGTTCAGTATGCTCTTTCTTCTTGTGTAGGTGTTGGTAGAACAGACCAGTACTACACCAAGGAATTGAGAGAAAGAGCAATTGTTTTCGAAGCTACCACACTTTTTTGGTTGTACCACTAATTTATTTATGGTTCCCATCTTGGGTGTTAGAAGAGATTGTGTAGATAGCACTTTTCTTAATTTTTACTGAAAATGACTGGGAGCATGTACATAGATTTATTTTTTTTTTGGGTGGCAGCTCCATGATGCAAACCAGTGTAGCTTGGCAATACAGTGTCCAACAGCAGTGCATGCTTAAGCTGCTCCTCTTGAATATGTTATGTTCTTTAATCACATTTAAAATGCAATTTTACCTAAACAGTAAGATAGGTGGACTGTCTTGAGATGAATTAAAGGAATTTTTTAAGACAGCATTGCTACCCAGTATTATGTGTTTAATCATGTCTAAAGTCTTACTTTGCCAGGCTGCTGCTGCAGGCTGTACAACATCATACTTGTTCCTAGATACTTCCATTCAGTGTATGTTTTGTAACATTCTTCAGAACTCTTTCACACTGCTAGTTTTTGGACATACATAGTAGAGATTTTGCTGATATGGATGCACAGTTCTGTTAGTCTCAGATTCAGAAACCTACATCTCTTATTTCACAATACTCTGGTAATGCATTTCTGTGCTAAACATTAGTGAATACCCTTATTCATATTATATAGCACTGAGAGTAGTATTTGAGAGGTGGGTTGTGTAAAAGCTTGTTTAAACTTAGGTCTCTGGAGGCAGAGTAGAAGTGTTGCTTAACAATCTGGCATACTGTTCATTTCTTGTACCATTGTTGAGTTATTTTCTCAAATTTTTAAACAAAATTGAAAGTACCAGATGAGGTTATTTTCCGATCTGTTTTGCACAGGTCATAATTTTGTATATAATTGTTTACTGTTCAAGAATGGTTTGATATATTTGAAAGAACCTCAAGGATGTCTGTTTTTAATCATTTAAATGCAATTTATTTTTTTTCCATAGGTCTTCCTGTGTTTTCAGAGAATTGCTGCTGACATACTCGGCATCAAACTAAACAAAGCAGAATTGGAACAATCACAGGTGATTTTCCACAAATACACAGATGTTTTTAGTATTTTATTTAGTATTAAAAGTGATCTATTGTGGATTTATAACTGTTCTTTAAATCAATCTTCACCTATTGTTCTGAAGATAATTACTCAATTTCACAACAGCTTTTTTGAAATATGATAGTTTCTTATTTATCCATCATGATCAACTCTCTGAAAAAAGAAAAACATGTTCAAAAGTAAAGAAAAACTTTAGTTATAAGGATGTTAATTTAAAAATAGCACTTAAGATTAGTTTAGAAATTAAATATGTATACATATACAGGTGGCATGGGAGATATTCTTGATATTATATGCATGGGTTTAAACTGAAAAATTTTTCTACAACCCAGTTTCAGAAACCTCAAAAAGAAAGATTATACTATTGAGGCAACCCTGTGTATTGACATTTGAGATTACAATGATTTAAATTTACCTAATGAACCCAAATGTTGCTATTCTAGTGGTATAATATCGTGGAACTGCTTTTAAATACCAGTGTTAAACAAGTACCACAAAATAAATCCATACATTTTTTAAAATAAATGGCAAAGCATTTCTTATGTCTTGGTCTCCTTCTTCTTGAAATATACAATAAATATGTAATTTCTGAAAGTGATTTGCCACAGCAATGTTTGCAATCTGTGTTGAAGTGGTTAACTAGAAAACTGTATTGCAAACAGTAAAATTGTAAAATATACTTACAGAGCATACTTAACAAGCAGAGTAGTTTTAAAAGGCTGTAATTTATGCTTAAACACTAAGTGTGTCTTTTAAATGATCTTTTACTACTAAGGTACCATCCATCTACTATTTTGAGGTCTGTTATTTACCTATAAATAATTGAGCTCATAGAGTTTTTCAATTTTTCTTTGGTTGTTTAGCTAGCACTGGAATCAGTCCTGGACCTCTCTGTGCTGTGAGTGGTGTTCTGTAACTCAGGTGTAAGATTGTAGAAAGGTGCGCAAATACCTTCAATTTAAAGGAGGCTGATAATAGGGTTATATGGAAAACTATTGTTCTAAAGAAAGGGTCTGTTTTTAGGTTGTTTTTAAAGGAAGAAGCTCCGTATAGCCCTAGTTCAAGAGTACATGACTTTCTATGTCAAACTGCTGTCAGATTTAAATAAGCTTCCTTCTACTTTAGTATTGTAATTAGCTTTTAATTTTGTTGAGTAGACCTATGGAATAGGCAATATATGGGTTAGACAAAGTTGATATTACACAAGTTGCTTTAGCAATAGCCTATAAATAGTTAATTTGCATAAATACTGGGGCATGTATTACTGTTGATGTGAATCCAGGTTCTAATTAACAAAAAAAAAGAAGTAAAAATATCTGAAAAACTACCACCACCAACAAAAAAACAACAAAAGAAGAAACAAAGCCAGCAAATTAATTTGGACAGAAAAGAAACTTCACTTTTGATTTTCAGGTACAGCAGAAGTCACTACATGCTGCAACACTGTGCATGTAGCTAAAGAGTGTGAACTACTTAGTTTGCAAAGTTCTGTTAATAGATCATAATTTCAATGTACTCCAAAGAGAAATAGCTCTTTGTTATCAGTAAAACCTTTGCTTCTTTTAAGAGTGTTATTTTGAATGGGCTGTAAGTTTCCCCAGTATAAGTCAGAAACCAATGAGAATTGTGTTGGAAAGTCTGTTAGCTGTATCTTAAGGGTCATTGTTGTATGGAACCAAATACCCCCATCACTTCATAAGAATAGAAAAGGGAAAATCTCTACATCATTTGGAGAGTGAAAATTTTAACCTTCATATTCTCAGGAAGATAAATTCTCTTGAGAGAAATTCATTTGTGTGCAGTAGAAAAGCCTAATTGAAGTGATGTATAGATGCTGTTTCCCAAAAGCATGGAGTTGGTCTCTTGGCTGGAAGGAGGTGATGTTAGAGGACAATGCCATTATTAGTTTGCTGTTTTACCACAGACTTTTATATGAGAGGTGCAGGTCTCTTTAGTGTGGTGGTGGTGGGAGTTTTTCCCTCTTCCATCTCTAAAATGGGCACGTGTCTTCCTTAATTTGTGGGACAATTATATGACGTGTGTTCCTTAAAATTTTTAGGCATTGAATACTCTAGCTACTGGGCTATGAAATTAGATCAGTGGATAGATGGACACTAGATAAAAGCTATAAAGAATCCAATAAATACAATACAATAATAAATGTGACTCATCTGTAAAGTATACAAGTGTTGATTTGGAGTTAATCTTTAATTAAGGCGTAAAAGCCATTGTAGTTTTTACAAATGTGAAGTGTTTACACACTGGATTATATATTTGAGTTTTCCATATTTTGCATAATGCAATTTCCTCACTTTGAAAACTGAGATGGTTCTTGCTTGAATCTGTTTGTCAGAGAACATCAGATATGTTCATTCAATCTAGGTGGTAACAAAATATAAGATTAAATACTGAATTTGTGTACAGTTACAACAGTTAAATGCTATATGTGTATTTTTTATTGTCTAATATTGAGACTATGCTTTAAAATTATTTTTAGCACTCAATTTTGTGCCTGAAAATCTTATTTCTTGTCTTTAGAGCCAGTTATGATTGTCAGTCTAGGAAGATCTTAGATGTGACTCATAGGTGGATAGAAATAAGTAATGGGAATCCCAAACAAATTATTTTAACTTGTATGACTTTGTGTAGTTTGGCTCATGACTTTTGAGCTTTGATTTTTGGCAGAACTGCAGCTCTTGTGAAAAGTATGTGAAGTTCTTGGTCTCAGCAGCACAACTTCTGTCAATTAACTGCAAGAACAAGCCTTAGAGATTGAATTATATTTACTTTGCATTGTTTCAGAAAACAGCTGCAGCAGTTTAAGGTATTAATGCAGCCCAAGCTATTTGCTACTGCCCCTTTTGTTGGAATGTATTGCTCCCACATCAGAATCAGAAAATGGAAGGTGATCATGTGCTTTGGCTACATCAGAGTGAAGTTGAGCAGTTTAGCTTAAACTGCTGCTGAAAGTTGTTTTAAAGAGAAGCTGCCAGACTTTGTGCTGAAGTGGATGAGGTGCAAGTACACGTTACATTCCACCAGCTCTCCTTTGGCAGCAATGATCTCCAGCAGAGGAATAGGACAGACATTTGGGGGTGGTAAGTTTTTAAACTATCTCAGCTAGAGCTACTAAACCTTGTCTGTTAACATGCTGAGATGACTGTTAATCAAACCTTTATTTGGACAAAACTGTGGTGAAACAAAGCACTAGATTGCTCTTCATGCGTGACTGGAAAGTAGAGCATGTTTTTTGAAATGGAACAGTTCCAAAATAAGAAAATTGCAGATTCTGACTTATTTTCAGTCCTCAAAATACTCTCCCTTTTAAATTGCAAGGGCCTGATGAAATTTGAGGAAATAGCTCTTTTATTAATCAAATGTTTTTCTTTCTGTGTTTTTTACTTTCAACCGTAGTGTAAAAACTGC
Organism: Pseudopodoces humilis; assembly: GCF_049639895.1. NCBI lineage: Eukaryota > Metazoa > Chordata > Aves > Passeriformes > Paridae > Pseudopodoces > Pseudopodoces humilis. The sequence continues at coordinate 14,062,762 of NC_142205.1, read as the reverse complement.
ATGGGGTACAGCTTTGTTCCTTGGCATTGGCAAGAGCTAGCATTTTTTAAGTGATGTGTAGTTTTCTCTCTAAGTAAATGCCAGTTCAGCAGACCAGTGTGTGTCTGCCAGCTTTGTACAATAAAATGTTTGGCAGATAAGTCAGATCTGGAATACAGAGCACCTGGACCAAGAAAGGTTATTCTCATTATTGACAGTGATTTGAACCATGGCAATGATATGCTTGATGTAGAATCTGATGCAAAGAAGCCCAAGTTTTTAATTACCGTGAAGTTAATATAAGAAATTTTGCAATGATATTTTTAAACTCTTATTTGGATGAAATTCCATTAGAAAATCCAAGTCATTTATGATTGTCAGTTTTTTGCTACAGTGTACCTAAGCATAGGTCACTAACCTGCCTGTGTTTACAGGATAGGATTTGGACCAGTGTTTGAGGAACAATTAATTGCCTACTGATTGCAGGGCTTTTTTTTCTTTTTTCTTGCCCCTTAGCTCTAGTCAAAAGATTGGTATGAAGAAACTAGGTCCCCTGAGGTCAGATAACGCTGTTTAATGCTAAAACTCCTACTACTGCCCTACATGGAATTTGGCAACCTTTCTCTTGATAACATCAGGCTAGGAGTCCTGTAAATCATGCATGTTGTCCACTAGATAAGATAATATGAATGTGATCAATTAAGCTCAAGAAGAGTACTTCAGCAGCTAATAAATCCAGGTCCTTTACCAGCCTATTCAATTACTGTTGCTTGTTTGACATACAGGTCTTATTTACAGAGGTAATTTTTAACGTATACTGTTTATATATTCCTAATCCAGTTTATATATTGCTTCCTTTAAAATAATAGAATTTAATTATTTATTCATTCATTTAAACCTTGAAAATATATTTTAGGAAAGTTGAAGTATTTAGGAAAAAATAATAAACTGGGTATCTTTCATAGCAGACTTGCCTCCTCTGCTGCTTCTTTGCTGAAATTGTTCCATGGATTTTACTTCCCTTTGCATGAACCTTGTATTGACCCTGTATGAATAATGAGAACCCTGTATCCCTTACCTATATTAATAATAAGTAAACAGTTTTGTTTGTTTGTCTTTAAGGGGAGAAATGGGAACCTTTTATTTTTAAATGAAGCAAACAAAAGTCAAAACTTAAGGCATTTTGATATGAAGTTGTTAATTTGGTCACTGCTTTTGGTTTATACATTTAGGTGCAATGTGATAGTTATGTAATGGAAAAGATGCATGTGTACAGCTAATGCACTTGTTGCAAGCTGATAATACAGTATTTAATGTTTAAGTATATTTGATTTAAAGGACAAATAGGCCACTGTCATCTTTTCTTTCACTGTATTCCTTGCCTTTTTATTCTGTCCCTTCTCTAGCTTTGATACACTTTTGCTGATTGCATGTATGAGCCTTTCACTTTGGTGCTTTGAAAGGGCATGTCCTGGAAAAAGCTTGAGAAGCAGCCCTGGTGCTGAGAGTGCTGCTTTCAGCCAGAGATGTTGATCTTCTATCTGCTTAAGGCCTTGAAAATGCACTTTCATTTTGCTTCTGCATAATCTTATGTTATCCATTCATTCTTTTCAACTACTGATTAATCTCTCCATTGTTTTCCTTCTCTTTCTTTTCACATTCTTCTCCTTGCCCTCTATCCATCATGTTGATACATGGTTAACAGAATGTTGTCAGGGCAGAACTAGTGAAATATCCCGAAGAAGATAACCAACATCACACTTCCAACTGCCAGAGCAAAGTCTGCTCAATGCAGTAGTTCAGGTATTGATGGAAAACTTGGTTTGTTTCTTTTTTATAAGCTGCATTTCTTTTACATGAAGTAACAACTGTTAAAGTAAGTTCTTTTGGAAGGTTGTGTTTTGTATGTGTAAGTACTTGTAATACTCAACATATTATTTTGGAACTCTGTGTACAATTAATTACATAGTGTTTCTAATAATCAGATAGTTCGTAGAAACTTTGAAATACTTCATGTTACTGTATTCAAAACTGTACATTGAAAATATTGCATAGCTGTCTCAGATGGAAATGGATGCAAAATTGTACATTTCTGTCTTCATCATGTAGAAGAGAGCATCAGTCTTAACAAATGCTTTGTAAATAGAATGTGTAATATCTATTAGATCTATATTAGAGAATAAATAGAGTATGCAGAGCTTCTTTTTATGTTAATGTAATCTTTAGCCAGTATACCCATCTAAGCTTTTTTAAAATATGGCTGTATTTAAAATTTGCTTTGAATTTTGTCCATATTTTCTGATTAAATGCTTGGAGTAAAGACAAAAAGACAAACTTAAGTACAATTTCCAGTTACAGTTTAGGCAGTTATTATTAAAGAATAAATGGCACAACTTCTGCAAATAAATTCTGTTTTATTGCTGTCATTCAGAACAATTCTCATGAAGGTAAAACTGTATTCACTGCTTTAGCAAAAAAATTGTATTCCTTTTGTAGTGTTGTGATAACCTACCAAGGTACTTGCTTCTGCTTAGCATGAATAAACCTAGAATTATAATGAGAATTAGCACCTGATGAGGCTTCCTGTAAGGTAGTGAAAAGAAAACTGGTTGGTTTGTTATTTTTCCCTTTGTATTTCATAAAAATCTGTTGAATGCTTTGCCAGCATGAAGGGTTTTTTTTCCTGATTATTACTGTGTTTTCTTTTATGACAGAGGGTGGTGAAGGCAGATATTGTCAACTACAGTCAGGAGCCTGTGACAAGAACCGTTAATCCTCCCAGAAGCTCAATGTGTGCAGTTCAGTGACCATGCTGTTCTTCTCTGGTTTGAAACCTTTGCAGTCCTCCTGCCTTGACACAGACACTGGGATTACCAGGACCTTTGTCTTAACAGGAACCAGCGCAACAATGCAATTGGAGGTTTCAGAAACATGTTGCACCATTTTCCATTAAGAAGCAGCAGGCAGTTCTTTGAATGGCTGAAATTCAAACATGAGACCACACGCTTGAAAAATTACCATCTATATTCTTTTAAGTTATATTTAAATGAAACTGTATAGCTGTGTTTATATTTCCTCCTCTCTATTTGACTGATACCAGAATAAAAATGGATGAGGAAGCCCTGCATTCAAAATGCTTTTAAAGGCATCACCATGGAATGGTATTTTGCCAAAGCATTTTTAATCTTTTTTCCTCCAGTTATTTGAACTGACACTCAGCAAAATGTTACTTGGAAAAGCTGTTGTTGAAATAATTTTAAACACATAATGCATATTTTATCTAGGGATAAATTTGAAAGTGTTCCATTAATATATATACACTTAGCACAAAATATATAAATTATATCCAGGGAGAAACAGTGCTTGAAATAAAGCTGTTATTATAAAAACAATTACTTTTCTGAAGTCTCAAATTGTCTCCATGGATGCTCTGAAAAATGCTAGTGTTTTTGTGTATTTTTATTACCACATCAACATTACTTCTTACAGTAATAGATAGGCTTATATGTCTTTATGAATATGGATGAATCTCAGTCAACAGTTTGGTCTGTAGATGATGAGTGATATATTCAACATGCATTAGAAACTGTTGATAGATCAATTAACATCAGTCACTTTAAATAACTAACAGAATAACTTTTGGCCTGGTACTCTTTTCTTTTGAATTTAGAGTAAATGACAAATAAAAAGCTGTGCACTTGGTGATCTTCACACTTCTCCCCTGTTGCTTTTCTAGCAGTGCACAGTTCTCTGCTGGCACATCTGAACAGAAAGCTAAGGAGAGAAAAAAATCAATTCCCAAACTAGAAAACTTTTTCTGTTTAAACTCTAGAATGTGCTTTCTAATAACTACAAGGAAACATTTGGAGTTTCAGAAAGTAATGAAGCTATGAAGGAAGCTTGTATATCACAAGTGAAAAGTATGAGGTTCTTCAGGTGAATGCTACTATTAAGCTGTTCAAGAAAGTGCTTAATAGTTGGAACAATTAAATTATTAGTAGTTTAACAAAGTAGCTAAACTATTTTAACTATGTTAAAAAAAGATTTCAGGTGGCAAAAAATCCTATTTATTAGCTTAACACATAATTATATGAGTCTGTGATATGACTTAGTGCGTGTTGGTTAGCATTCAGATGTGGGAAATTCTAAGAAGCTGAGATATTGAGAAATTATGCTACACTAAGGTAGGTGTCGTTTGCAGTAAATTATTTATTCTAGTCTGTATTCTTGCTCCTTCCCATGGGGTTGATGTCCTACTGCATCGCGTTACTGTATAGTTAACCGCACCTGTAAGGACAACTCTCTTTCACTACAACCAGATGAGAACTTCTCTTCAAAGAGCTTTTCTTAAGCAGTTGTTCAATTCACAAGTTTATAGCCTCCAAGGCAGGTGGAAAGTTTTTTAAAACCTTACATTTCTTGGTGTGTTTGTGCCCTCAGCTCTGCTTGTATGCTCAAATACTGACAAGAACTGCCCCCTCTGAGAACCTGAGCACAATGTGGCTCAGCAGGTGGCTGTGGTCTTTCTCTAGTTCATGCGTATCATCTTCATGGTCCTACTTCCCAAGTAAAAGGTAGCATGGTCTTAACAACTACTTGGGTTAATTTTTTTTTTTTAAAGCTATTGTTGTTTTACTTTTGAAAAGAAAGTGCTTTTTCATGACTTCATATGCAGAGTCCATTTTTACCTTGAATAATAAAAAATTTTTGCTTTTGCATTTTGGTATCTTGCAGTATGAAAGATGTTATATGTATCCCAGCCCAAGCTGTTTTACAGGTGGATTTTATGTGTTGGTCTCATCTCACATTTTTTTATTCTCAGTACCTAGTTTTCTAGCTGTCTTTGACTTGTACATCCTTTTGTATTTTATCTGTCTTGATCTTTTCACCAACTGCTATGTTAAAGGCCTACCTCCTCTGAAGATATTTTTGTTTATGTTTCCAGACTGCCCTCATTCTTCCTCCCTAACATACATGTATATTATTTACGCTAACCAGGAATCTCCTCTCTTGCGTGCCCTCAGCCCCTCCTTTTGCTGCCCCTCTTAACCTCCTCAGCTTTTTGTATTGTATACTGACTTCCACTCTCTCTGCTTTTCCCTCCCCTTCCTGCCCCATTGAGATCCATTACCTGTCCACCTTTTAATCCTTACAAATGAGCTTTGCTCTTTTTGCTCAGCCTTGGGGACCCCACCTTGAGCCTTCGAATTCCAGCTGCAGTCTAAATCCTTGGCTGTGGTAGCTGCCTTTGAAGTGCTGCAGCAGCTGTGTTTGAAGATGCAGCACTGCTGTTGCTGGTGCTATGGCTCAAGTTCCTCCAGGCAGAGCAGAAAGGTCAGAGATGATTCTGGAGGATTAAAGGGTATGGAGAGAGGGAATAGTGTTCTGCAGGGAAGACAAGGACTCTGGTGATTGGAGGGATAGACACTAATCCAGAGAAGGACTGTGTAAGGACTCTGGGTCCGGTTGCCTTCTGTAAGTAATGTCCCACTACTACTGATTCACATGGTTCATGTGTAGTAGAGTTGAATTGTGCCATATAAATGTACTTTAAAAGTTTTTTCCAAGGTAAGAGCTGGTGGAAGGAAATTCAGTGAACAATTACAAAGTAAAAAAATGCAATGCAATGCTCTTTGAAAGTGAGGCAACATGTGCTTAATGTCCACTGACATGGAGAGTGGGCTGGGACAAGTGAAACGTGTTTTTTTGTGAAGCTGAGGCCAGATGAAGGGAAGAAACATGTTCAGGCCCTGATCTTACACAGATGCATACTGGTGATCTGCCTGCTCAGAGCTGTTGTAACTAATCATTTCAGTAACGGCTCTGCAGTTAAAGGTTGTTGCTAAGGTCAGTCTCCGTGATGTGGTGGATGCCAGTAGGTTCATTGTGTCTGGCTGCATGGTAGAGTATCAGTGCTTTTAAAACACGCATCTGAAGCGTTAGACTCGTGCAACTTCTTGTCTTTTGTGGTTCTAAAGTTTGGTGGAGTCAAATTGAGTCTGTTTCACAAACAGCAGCGTGAAGTTATTTTCCCTTGCAACCAGATACTGTGAGTGCCAGAATCTGTGATGAGTTCACGATCTCTCTGAATACATTGTTCTTTTGACAGTTCATAAAAGTCATAAAAACACATGAAGCTGCTTTTTAACCAAACTTTTTTTTCTTTTTGAAAAAAGTTATAGACAAATACAAGGTCACTGTGAAATTATGTGAAATGTGCTCATTTGAGGAATTTGATAATTTTCAGTGCTATCTATTTGCATCATTAGGCATCTGAAAACCCCCTTTTCTTCAAATCACTGCTTGATTTTTCACTGGCAGAAAAGGGCTTTTCCATCAGGCAGAGTCTTTTAAATGCAAAGTCAATTTGCTTTTCAGCAGGTGCACCTGATATCCTGATATCAAAAATATGATAGCCTGATATCAAAAATGTTATTATAATTTTGTAAAGAAAAATATTATAATAATATTTGAAGTTGGTTATTCTGCTTTTTTCTGAGAACAGAAATTTAGAGAAATTGCAGTTGTATTATTCTTTTTTGCATTTATTTTATCAGGAATATGGTTTCTTTTTCACAAAAATTTATAATCTTCATGATGTTCTTGACATTTTTGCAAAGTTATAGTAGAGAGTACTTCTTAGTAAGTAAATATTGGTATATCTTACTTGGGCTGTACTGTGCTGCTAATGTTTTGACAGAAGATTAAAGTGCTGTTCTGTAACATAGCTAACAAGTTTATAATAATGGGAAATTTTCTGCAGGGGAATTTTTCCTATTTAGAATACTTACATGCATTTCTGATGTAGCTTAAGAGTTTGTATGAGGTGCCTGATAGATGTATTTAAAGCAACATTGACTTTTATAGAAATTATATTTACAAAGCTGGCATGATTAACTATTTTTCTTTCTGGAATTTGCACATTATTTCCCAAGCAAAGATGTTATTCTACAATGGTGTATTCTTTTCTTTCTCAGTTCAAATACTACTGCTTAACATATAATCTGATTTCTTTAGGCTGTCTTTATTTAAAACCAACTCACAACCACTTAAAATGTCAAAATAGCTGAATGTTGCTGAAAAGAAAAAGCCAAAAGTTATCCATGTTTGCATAGGGGTAATGGCATACATATAAGATTAAAACTCCAGTCCAGATAATTATCTGTAGGAAGCAAATTTATACTCTGATTTCAGATGCTATGAATAGAATGTGATTAGAATTTAATGTGCTGCAGTTTTATTTGCAAAATACACAGGTCCTGTATAAAACCTCTTTTTATAAAGTACTCTCTAGAAGCCTTGGGGATCCCTGTTTAACTTGCAAATGCCGAAGTTTGATCTTCCCCAAATAGAAGATAGTGAAGCTCCTGAGTTGCATGAACTGATTTCTATTTTAAGTTTCCCATAGAGAGCTGACTGTTCAGCCAATTTAAACTCTTTTTTTTCTACTCTACTTCATCTTCATTCATTTTGGCACCATTTTGAACTGGAAAACTTCTAGTTAGCTAATTGGCCATTTGCCTTGTTTTATGTGGGGGTGATGTCAAGTGCAGAAATAACCGATTGACTGAAAGCAATCTTATTTCAAAGGCTGGTCAGAACCAAACCTCAGAAGGTACAAATTTCAGGTTTGTTTTGTATTTAACTGCTACACAGCAGTCCTTATCCTAGTGGACGAACCTCAGAGGATAATATAGATTTGAGGTCAAGAGCTTGTGTTTGCTCAGATACCACATTTAGAACAGTGAATTCTGGAGGAAGTAGGAATCCAGATCTTTTTTTAATATCACTTTCAAGACTTCCTCTGCTTCTACTCTATAATGTCATACTAGCAAGCAATGTTTTTAAAAAAATATTAATTCAAGTCCTCATTTTAAAAACAAAATGTGGTAAGTATACTTTGGTTCAGGAAAGTTTTTCTTTTAAGGATGAGTGGAAAAAATTGCTTGCTGTATGAAATATCACTGGCATAGTTGAAGATATCTAGTACACATTAAAAATCATATTTGGTTGTTATGATCTGTTAAATATCCTATATTCTTCTTTCTACTTTTTTTATTTAAAATATTCTTTAAAACTATAATGATTATAAATAGGAAACAAAATACCAAAGCAGTTTTAATTAATTTGTGCCTCAGAAAAAGTCCTTCAAACTGCTTCAGGCAAACATTTTTTCTTTGCTTGCTAAACTCCGTTTCTGTCCTTTCCTGGGCTGATCCATACCAGGTAGCTTGGAGGATCATGACCTACTAATCCTTTTTGATTTCTGGTGAGCTTTTAAAAACAAAGTAGACCAAGAAACATCAAAGGAGGATTTAAAAGACACACACTGTGCCCTGAAAAGTAAATGTTGCTTTGGAAAGCATTCTCTCCTTGTAAAAAGAGGTGAATGCTGTGGTTCTATACTGTTCACCAAAAACACTTAAGCATATGCTCAAAATTAAGCATGTCTTTAAGTTCCCTTGAAGTCTATGCTGTTTAAGTACACACTTGAAGCTAAATATATTCTGTCATACTCTGCTGACACAGAAATTCTGACTCCATTGAAATAAATGCCTTTGAGGCTAAAGTTCTTTCAGGAATTTCAGTGTTGTTTCTTAAATTTTCTACCCATTGTAAAGGGTATAAACTAAAGCCACTCCCAAGTTAAAAAAAAAAAAAAGAAAAAAAATGTTTCTCATATGATGTTGTTTTTCTGATATTTTCTCTAGCATGAATGATATGGAAATTGAAAAAAATAGAAGTTGAAATGTGGTTCAGTTTTGTGACCAGAGCATTTACTTGACATCGGGGAAGTTGCTGTTTTTGGAACAAATGCTTCTCAGATCCATAATGAATCAGAAACAAAAGAATCTGGAGGTGCTTGACAAGTCTCATTGCAAACTGAATTCCAACTGATAGTGCAGGAAAACATATCGAGTTCCCATTTGTAGTGTCTGAATTGCAGATCTGACATGGAGGATAAACAAGAGCTGGTACTTCTTACTCAGATTTGGGGAGGTATTTGATCACCATCTTGAAAATAATGAAGTGTGATTTCTGGAAATATTCCAGTATTTGTCAAAGAATGGTGAAGCAATGTTTAACTGCATAATGGAAACTGGAGAGAAATGTTGACATCCCACTCATCAATCCAATTGCTTTTTTATCTCTCCACTGTCTTGGAAAGAGAGCAAAGTGTAAACCAACATTTGGCACAAATGGGCCGTGTGTGCCATTTAGGAGCAATTTGCATGCAATTGGTAACAGTTATACAGACAACCCATTTATAACAGGGAGTGAGCTCACAACTTAGCATAAGCTACAAGAAAACTAAACATATCCCCCAGGAGTCACACACTGATGTAAGAAAGGAAATGGAAGTTTTTCACTTCAACCTCTTAACTGGTTTTATCACCCAGAAATTCAGGGATGCAAATAAGCCTGTACTCAACAGGTTATACATTCTCAAAAGTGCAACATGTGTTTGTGCCAATTAAGCTTGAATGTAATCAGGAGTCTTAAAGAGGGTACTCTCTATCTTTTAGATTTTCACTGTAGTTCTGCTAATCTTCCTGACCAACCTTTAAAAGCTGAGAATTTAACTCTGCTTCCATGTGGTCAGCTGCTGAAATGATGAGGTGGCTTTCCAATCCCCTCTGTCAAGGGCACCTGGTACCACACAGGTCCCCAGCAGCAGAGACTGAGGTGACAGGTAGTGGTGACACGGAAGTGCAGCTGAGCAGGCTTGGAGAAGCTTCAGCCAGATACTGCAATTGGGGAAGTGTAAGTTTCTGAGATACAATTAGTTTGATTTGTACATGTCAGCAGCAGTTGAATGTCTTCCACTCTCTTTTGGATAAGACACCAATTGACTTTTTAAAATTAATATTATTATTTTTTTCAGGTGGTTGTAAGGTTACTGTAGTTGTTCTAGTTGTCACAACAGGTTGAATGTTTCTGCATCCTCCTGCTGTGGGCAGTCTTTTCCTCTTTGGTTGAGAAGCTTGTTGCAGTGCAGACTCAGTAACTGAACTGATTCAGGTTGGACACAGTTTTTGATGCAGCTTTGAGAAAGTCTGAATCCTGATCCTTGTGCAGGCACTTCATTAGCTGACTCTCTGAGGAGCATTCAGTATGGTGCTGTAGTATCCATTCAGAGGGGGTGCTATAAGCAGTTCATCATAATTCTGGTCTTTGAGATTGTTGCTCTTCTGTACCCCAGCGTGGTAGAAGTGCTAGGCAAGGAAAATTGGTGAATTTGGTCTAGTTGGCACCTGTTCACTGAATTTATTTGGAACTGGACACGGCACACCAGCATTTTCAATGGAAAAATGACAGAATCTTTGGCTCCGAGTTGGAGGAGCTGCAAATGCTCCCTGTGTGTGTTTGTACAAACCACTTAAGCTGTCTATGACTTGGAACTCTTTGCAGGCTGACCACAGTACTCCATCCAGCGGGGCTGCTGTGGGCATTTGTGGGAATGTCCTGTGCTTGTGTACTGTGGTGGAGTGGTAGCTTTGACTGGTTCCTTGTTTAGACATGGGAGACATCAAGCAGTATTTTCTAGGATTCCTGTCAATGCTTCCATTGTGCAAGTGTACAGTCTGATGGTATCCCTCTTGCAGACAAATATTTGGGATGGACCTGGACAAGGTGTATTTCAGGTAACAAATAGGCCCAAGTTTATAAAAGTTATCCCAGCAAGTTTAGTTGACTGTTTACATCATACAAGCCATAAACATTAAAAGAGGATGTATATTTCTGCTCAGAAGACACTCAACTGTCAGCTGAAGGCTAATGCAAGTGATCACTGAGGCATTCTGGCAAAGCTAGGGGATAGATGAATGCTTTGCCTATGTGTGCCTTAATCACTTTAGTCAGTCTTGGGATTCTTTTAAATTAATGAAAAAAATTAGTCTTTTTTTTTCTGGTCTTTTCTTTTACCATTCCACTCATTGAGCAGTGGTTTCTATTGTGCCCTTCTCATTTACAGCCACCCTCAGCAGCAATCATGCTGAGCAGTTTCTTCTGTCCCTTCGTACTTTAGCAGGACATTGTATTGCTCACACACACATGTACCTTTGTGTGTATATAAATATATGTGAGCCTCCATACACTTTTACACACAGTGAGTGTCTTGGTAGTTGGTGCTAGCAAAGTTTCAGAGCTTGGTTTCTCTCCACCTCTCTTTATTTACTGTTTTAAACCAAGTGTTTCAGTACTGCTAGAAGCACACATTAAACTATGAGGTTAAAACTTGGAAATACCTGCAATATTTAGTGGCACATATTAGATATATCTGTCTCTAAGCTATGTTGACTACATCGATACAGTAAATAAAGCAGGTCCAAGGACCCTTGCAAGAATGTTGTTGCTTGCTGTGGAGCAAAAATGGCATGCCTGACCAGAACTCACCTTCTTTTATTTATATGGTGCAATAAGAGCTGTAGTGGGAAGTAGGGCAATGGGGAGATGGTTGGAGAATAGGAATGCAAACCAACTCTCATTGTCATTTCACCAAAGCACTTGGATGTTCACAGCAGTATCAGAATACAGTATTTGAAATCTTCCCTCCACTTCCCTGTCATTAAGGGAACACAATTATTTATGTTATAATCTAGAATGGGAAAATGATCCAGCTTAAAAAATGTGGAAGAGGAGCATTAGAAGACAGGCTCAGTGTGGCCTGGCGTACATTCTTCAAGCATGGCTGAGGTGACAGTGAGCTGGAGCTGGTCAGTGTTTAGGTGAAGACAACTCATAGAATCACAGACCTGGGAAAATATATACCTTTTTATGACCTGAAGTCCTCAAAGCCATCCAAAAGTTGTAAAGACAAGTGACCTTTTTCTCATCCTGCTCACCACTGTCTGACCTCATCCTGACATCAGTTGCACCTGCAGAAAGCCAGTCTGCAAACACACCCTTTCCTGGACTCCGAAATATTCAAACCATCATTTGCTTTCTCTTTCATGTTGTTGTTAATGGCATAAACACAACAGATATTGATATTGATTTTTAAGATTTTTTTAGCTGCCTCAAAAAAGAATAGCTGGCACTAAAAGACAGGTCTGACTTTGTTCTATATAAGAGATATTTTAGATTCCTAAAATGAGATGAGTACTTGAGCGTCTGCTTGCAGGGCTAGGGTTACCTCATGTTATGGAAATTAATATATTTAACTTCTTTATAAAATCATTTATGTTTTCTTTTTTAAATATAAATTTCAATGAAGAAAGATGATTACCTTAGGCACAAAATGATGTACCCTTTTTCTTTAGTGGTTTCTTGAAACAGCAGAGAAGAGAGAGGAAATGCACAGTCCCCTTTCAGCCTATCTGAAATCCATTGCAAAGAAACACTTGACATTCCTCCCTGGGTTTTCTGGCACTTTTTTTCACAAAAAGAGCAGTTGCAGTTTACAGTGTACCTGTCCTCTTCTTCCATCTGAAGGTGAATGAATGACTTGAGGAAGGGAATGTTATTTTATGACATATATGACTCCATACTGGTTAGAAGCTTTCTTGTATAGTTTTGTTCCTGGATCAGGAACCGCCATGTGGGGAGAATCATGTGCTTAGCATATGGCTGTCACTGATTAATGTCATTATGCCCACAGGCACGAAAGCTGAAGTTGCCTGATTGTACAGAAGCTAGAATCCTTAGGAATAGCCTGTTAATTTGTATTTGCTGTGTGAGCTTGTCATGCATGCGTTTATGCCACATAAATGAAGATGCCATGTAAACGATATACATTTGGTCAAATCAATCAAATCTAGACATTCCTCTTTGTGATTTGGAGGGTTTTGTTTCTTTGCTAGGGGAAACAGAAAAATACCTATTTGTTATCTTTATCAAAAAGTGCTAAAACACCAGAGTTGTTCTGGAATTAGCCAAACTTGATGCTGTTCAAATGCAGAAACAAGTGATGGCCTTGTCACAAAGAGTTCACATTGTAAGTAGGACTCGGGAGCCAAACATGGATGCAGAAAGATAAGAGTGAAGAGAGGTTCAGATGCACCCTTAGAGGTGGAAATGAAAAGCTCTATAGGTTGGATTTTGACAAAGGCAGTCCACTCTTCTGTGATGCTTGTTGACATTGAATTTGCTCATTAAAATTACTTATTTGGATGGTAAAGGCTGAGTAGCCCTTCTGTTTCCAGCTCTCAAGGTGGATTCCCAGGGAATGCAAAGGGAGTCTGTCCATAAATTCCTACTCTTCAAAATGGCCCATTCATGAGCAGTGTGAATAGTAATGCCCACAATATATGTTCAGCATGAGGAAGTTACATGGTGGCATTGCAACACCGTCTGAGTCGGAAGCAAGAGCTAGGCACATGCCTGTCCTGGTTGGTGACACTGCCTGAACCATCACTGCTGTGATCAGAGGATGCCTTGACTGGACAGGAACTTCTGTGTTACTGACTAAAAAATCCCTACTTCGGTACTAAATGGTGACACCATTAGCGGACCCCAATCAGAAAGAAATTCTGGTTAAATGCTGTTCATCAGGCACTTATGAGTGGCACTTATCACTTGTAAGAGAGCCATGGACAGAGCTCTCAGCTCAGGGCCAGGTCTGGACTTCTCCCTGGTTCTGTTACAGACATGCAGCAACAGCTCAGGAAATCTGTACCTGTTGTGTAGTGAGATTACATGTTTTCCATTCCTTCAGATCAATACATCACAACCCAAGGAGATGGCTGGCATTACCCCAAGGAGACTTTATGTTCCTCACCTGCAGAGTGCCTCTTTTAGAAAGCGTTAAAATTACAAGTAATTATAAGTATTTAATTATAAATTAATTATGGACAAAAAGCAGAGGCTCCTTGATTCAAGTTTGTTTTTATACTAAGGTCATGTGGCCTTCAAAACATTTGTTGAATTTTAATAAATAATAGATGATTAAAGGACTGAGTTTATCCATGGACCTACACAGTACTTAATCTCCTACTTAATAGAGTCGGGAGATAGATTTCATAATAGTTGGACTGCTGCCTTTGATTTCTGATTGGCTACCATTTACACTCACAGAATCATTGACCTTTCTATTTGTAATTTATGAGAGAGTCTTTCATCTCATGATACTTCAAAATATTTAAAATATTACTTTTTATCCAGAACAGCTGAATAAATGTTCCAGAAATTTACTGGGATTTGATAAAAACTGAAATAAACCCCAGTCCATTTTTTTTTCCAGCATGCTGCTAATTTTTTATTTTTTTACTTGATGTATTGTATTTGCTCTTAAAGCTGCAAGTAGAAAAGATTTATCTGCCTTGCTCTGTGATGTTTGGGGATGGGGAGGCTTCCTGCAGAGTCTGAATGCTCCTGTTTGCTGCGACTTGTATGGTAGCTGACATTGCAGATGCAATTCTTGTATAAATTGTTTGATAAAAGGTTCGTTTTGTTCATACCTGTAACAGAGATTTGCTACCAGAACTGAAACTGCACAGTGAAAGGCCAGTATGTCTGTGCTGCCATGGCATTTTCAGTCTACATAAATGAAAACGTTTTGGTGTTGGCCGTGGGAGCGCATGGAAGGAGCTCAGCTGCAGTGCTGTCCTCAGCAGCGGAGCTCCAGGGGACAGCAGTGACCGATGGAGTGCAGACAAGCCTTCAGCCTCAAGCACTTGGATCAAAGACCACCAGTCTTGGCCTCGAGCATCTGCACTCAGACTGTGAACTCTGAGATGCAGAGATGGTGCCAGAGTCATACTCTGAGGATTGGAGAGGCATCTGTTCAGAGGCTGACAGAGGACAGACCATTAAGTTTTAGGACAGTAAAGTTTTAATTTCACATAGCATTCCCCATGTGGCTCTATGGTCTCCTCTTAGGAGCTGGTGCTCAGAAATCATAGACTCATAGAATCATTAAAGTTGGAAAAGACCTCCAAGACCATTGAGTTCAACCTTGGAATAATGCAGAAGAGATCTATTTGAACCCAGGTATGCACCCATAATTTAGGTTTGCCTGAATTATCCAGATCTCATCCTGTAATGCAGCTTTGTTTGTCAGTTCCAGGAGAGCCTGAAGGCAGGGATGCAGAGGAACACAGCCATAGTAATGAGAATCTGGATTTGTGTTTGTGAGTGACCAACTCATCAACAGAGGCTGTTCCTCAACATGCACCAGTGTGTCAATTTAACTGCCAAAATGTGTCTTTGTAGGAGAGAGTTTCCAAGAATCTTTTTTCCAAGTTTTACCATTGTGTTTAAACATAACTCCTGCCCCCAACAAATCCAGTAATGAGGTATAATTTCATATTATTATTTTTTTAAAAAAGCCTCATATCTAAAAAGATAGCAAGAGTCAATTCAGAATGTGTAATATATTTTGCTTTTTGAACTAGAAAATACACATAAACAACACTTCTCGCTACAACTGTTCATGTTGTCTGCTTTCTATAAAATTCCTTTCCTTTCCTTGGCATGTTTTGCTGAGAGCTGGCCCTTAAAGTGGTGCAGAATGAATTATACCTAACCTTGAAAGTGGTCTTTGTGAGTGCTTCCCTCTACTCCAGAGGGTGTTTTTAACCCTATGTGCTCTTTTTTTTTTTTCTCAGTTCAAATTCATTTTTCCTAGAAATTGGTGTCTTGTACAAAAATTATTGGCAGAGCTGCTGCAACTTCTTCTATAATGATTCACCACATTAAATTATCCCTTCCAATTCTCTGCGCAGAGTTTTTAAAAATGTTGCTTAATTTTGTCTGTTGGGATTGTTTCTCCTCTTGAGTGGGTCTGCAGGAGCTGGAGAGGAGCTCATCAGAAAGAATTCAAGGAAGTCAGGGTTAAACCCCACCTTTTCTAAATTTTGTTTTTGCTGGAGTTCTGACTTGGATGGAAACCTTGTTCTCTAGGTGTGGCTGAGACCAAGATTGTGTGAGGAATTGGGTAACTGGGGCATGAAACTGTGGAAGGTGACTGGCTGCCAAAGGGACAGGGATCAAGCAGAGTGATGGAGGATGGAGACAGGGGTGTTGTGAAAATCCACATGTGGATGAAGCAGTCGGTTACTATGGGCATGTGCAACACCACATCCACCAGTGAGGAAATGAATCCTGCCCTCACAGCAAGGCTTTCAGGCAGTAAATAACAGTGTGCCACACCTTTCTGGGTGAAGGAGGGAGAAAATATCCAATATCTGGGTGAGAGTTTCTCTAGGGGAAAGAGTAAGCGTTGTGTAATGGGAGATGGTGTCAAAACGTATGGGCATGTGCAGACAGCACTATGGTGGAACAGGTAACTTTGCCTTTTTTCCTGATTTTCCTGTTTCTGGTTTTGGAGCCTTAATGTTTTTCCATATGGCTTTATTGAATACTATATTTATTATTATATTATATTATATTATATTATATTATATTATATTATATTATATTATATTATATTTATAGTATAATATAATATATATGTTGGATATTATATACATGCATAAATAAATAAGCTATGGTGAAGCCAAGGCTGCCAAGAGAAGTTTAGTAGACTTTAAAGCAAATTATCTTACATTTTTGTTGGGTTTTCAATTAGATTGAACTAGCAACATTGTAAAAAGGGACCTTTCCATCTTCTTAAAATATATCCCTCAAGATTATTCCAAGTTACCACAAACAGGTTGTGTTGGGAATGAGTTCATGCTCTTAAAGTTCCTTCAGTAATCCATGCAAATTAATTTTAGTCTGTGGGTTTTTTTCTTATGCTGGTTACTGCAAGTTTTTCATGCCATAGGATCATTTGTTGGTTTTGCACATTGTTCTTTTTGTTTCCTTATGGAAAGCATAAGACTGAAAAATGTGCTATCTTGTTCTCTGTTTCCAAGTTGAATTTGTAATAGCTATTTCTACACCGTGAAGTAACAGTTGTTTTTTGTTTTTTTGGTTTTTTTTCTCTGAATGCAAAGTTCGACCACATGTATTCATGGTTTGCTTGAGATAGTTTTTAATTCATGTACAATCCCACTGTCTGACTCCATGTGAGCACCAAGTTCTGTCCACAAGCTCCAGCAGGATCCAGGGCCTAAGTAAAGAAGCAGGTTACAAATACCAGTGCAATGAAAAAGCAAAAGACATAACCAAAAAGGGAATAGTATTTGCAAATAAATTTTTATGTATTTGCCTAGCACTATTAAATACAAAAATCTGGAAAAATTAACTGCTGTGGTTATCTGACAAGGGAGCAAAATTGCCAATAGTCACTACCAGTTAAGCTTGGAATTAGTCATAGCAGACTGAAGGGTAAAGAAATTAAAAGTACCTCTATGAAATGCCAAAAATAACTGCAGATAAAACAGAAAGTTAATTTTTTTCACTTCTTCTGGCCTTCTTGCCCCTCCCCATCTGGTATTAATTTTGATTTGATTTTAAATAATCTTTAAGACATCAAGGGCATTAGGGCTTTGTAGCTTTAGAGGACTAGGTCTGCTTTTCACATTGAAGTGAAAAGGGTATACCTTTGAAGTCCACTCATGGTTCAGAAAGGAATACCCCCAACCTCTTTTAGAGGGAGTGAACCTCAGATGGTTTTAAATTTTGGCTTGATAGGTGAAGTTCAAAAACGTTTTGGAGCAGTTTTGTTTCCTCTTGAGCTTTGTGTCAGCCTTGAGGGGGATGTTTCTGACTCAGAGACAGATGGAAAGACGTATTTAACAAGTGGAAGATTTAAATTAAATTCTTTCTCCCACCCAATTCCACACTACACTGTCTGGATTGCTCTTCATGTTGCCAGCTCCTTAATTGCTGTCAAAGCTCCTATTACTTCTCACAGAGCAGAATGTGGAAGGTCATAACCAAGAGACTATTTTTATGCCGGACAAACTTTCTTCCTATGGCTTCTCACTTGTGCTTAAAAGGGTAAGAAGTATTGCCAATCTTATGGCATACTGTGACAGCAACATGGTAGCATGCTTTGCTGCTGAACAAGGCTTCATTTTGAAGATTGCCTGAATAATGAATGGATTTGGCATTCCTCTGTGCTATGGAGCTCACTCTCATAGCAGGAGAGAGTTTAAAGTTTAATTCTTCCCTTTGTTTGAAGCTGCTTGAGCTGGTCTGTAGGAAGATGCCGGTGCCCAGCTGATCAGCAACTGTGTACAAGGCAGCAGCAGTTCTGGTCATCTTTATAGGGCCTGCAGGCACTCAACTGCAAGAAGAGCCCCTTCCCTGATGAGATCTGGCATGTGTCTGGTGTGTCACTCCTCGGGGGGGGGTGGCAGGAGCTCCGGTGGGTGCTCAGGCTCCAAGTGCCACTGCCAGCGTGGCCAGGTGGGTGTAGAGGGCACAGAGAGTGAGAGGGAGGTGACACGGTGACCTGCTGCAGACCATGGCTCTTCAGCTGCTCTGTGTTTTGGTTACTGGGGGGGAAGCTGTGAGTTTACTTTTCCTTCTGAGGGCAGTTTGGGAGGTCCAGACTGATCTAAACTGGGAGGGTTTCAGCTGATACAGCCAGAGCAGCTCTCAGGGAGCTGACTGCAGGTGTGCCGAGCCCCAGTGGTGCCAAAGCTCCGGACACGGGGGCAGCAGGGACAGGCACTACTGTGGGGACATCTGTGACACGGAGGGTCAGTGACATAGGCCTCTCTCCTGTACAGCACAAGTCATCTTTTGGAGCTTTTCCTGGAATATTGCCACCTTACCTGGTCAAATTTTATTTTCATATCACAATTTTTTTGCATTTTTTAAAATGCAATGAAAAATATGAAACCAGAGCAGTGTCTCTGCTTTGACAGAGTGCTGTGGGATTAGATGGTAACGGTGGGGTCTGCCTTTTGGGGAGTTTTACTGTTTGTTCATAAATATTACTGTGAATTAATTTGATGTAGTGCAAAGCTATGAAGTTCTTTACAGTAATAAAAGAAAATGATTTAACAAGAATGACATATATTAAACCTATCGTTTCTTTGCTATGGTTAAGAATGCTGTATCATTAATATTCTGTATGTAGCAGGTAGTTTTATGAGGAAGGAAAATATTGTAAGATTAACAATTCCTTTGTCTGACTTTGTGAAACAATATTAATTTCTTTGCCTGAAAGAAAACATATCACTGATTTATAGCCTTTGGTCAAATACCTGCATAAAGTTTGATCCATCTGTTAGATTATACAAATTTTTGGAAAGATTAATTGAAGCATGTATCTTGGTGAGGTTTTTCCTTGTCTATGTGTCTGTCAAGTAGATAATTATAATGATTAAATTTGTCAGAGAAAAGGAATTCCAACCAAATGTGTGAATAAATATTTTGTGCTATTATAGCAATTAAATTCTTCAGTTGAGGCTACAACTTTAGGAAGCACTGAATTTATTAGACTTAATAAAAAAGGGGTGTTTCCATGAAACCACCCATGAGATTTTACAGCAATGAAAATATTTAAGATATTTGTAATGTTTCCTTAGGATAGTTTTATTTTTTTCCCCTCGATGTTTCTTTCAGCACATGTAGAAATACAGTGCTTTGAAGGAAGAATTGTTCACCTGCTTTTGGTAATCACATGTTCAGATGGGTAATGTCAGGCCTGTCATACCAAATATGTTATACAGTGGTAAGTTTATGGATTGAATTGCTGTATTTATTTAGGAAGCAATAAAGTCCTTAACTAATAGCAGAATATGAAACTATTAGAATCTCATGGACTCCCATACCCTATGGGAAGCAGATGGGCCTCAGATTCTTTGCATAAAGGCTGATTTAAATTTCTCAGAAAATGTTGAATACATCCTGAGCTTTCTACCCTGACCTAATTTACATATCAGATAACTGTTAGAGCATATTGGTTCTAAGTGACGCCAGAGAAAGTCCTCTTAAGTAAGAGATACAACATTTAAGACCTTAGGTGTATAATTTTACCATTTACAGTGTTTTCTTGGGGAAATTCAGTATGGATGTACTTGTGGATATTGAGAAGAAGGAACTTAATTTGGGGACTCTGGGAGCCAAATCTTTTTTGAGCTACCACCATGTGAATTTCACTTTTGTCTTCAGTAAGAGAAAACATCCCAGATGTGCTCTCGTGTCTCAAGTAGAACGATGGCTGCCAGTTAAGATTGCTTTTGTTCAAGCTTTGCTTCTTTATGTAATCAGAAGTACATCATTATATTTACTTACTATGGGCAAGAATATCATGCCAGAAGGAGTTTTATTTTATGTATTAATGAAATTAAAAAGGGTAAAAGATGACTTTGTCAAATAGCAAGAAGATAAGGAAATAAAACACACCGATAAACATACTTACCGAACTGGCCCCAACTAAATTTCAGAGAAAGAACTGAAACAACATGTGTAAACACAACAGATTGTTAGGTGTCTTCACAGGATACATTCGTAGGATAAATATCAACAAAAATAGGTTTAAAAATAGATTATTAACTTGGTTATTGTCATTTACAAATAGTTTGCTTATGTTTGTGTCTGTGCAAACTAGCAGAATTTTAGATCACTGATCCAAACACTGTAACTCCTGAATCCTTATAGAATACATGATCCTGCTGTTTGAATGCTCAGAAAACTGAGGAAAATATTTATTACTTTTACTGTAATTCAGCACTGGGAATGGAGTATTGTTTTGTCTTACAACTGGTTTTCATCAAAATGACTTAAAATCCTGTAGCTATATCCTTTTAAGGGAAGTGCTCTTCTGGGGACTTGTTTTGGCAGAGTTTCTTTCAGCAATAGGGCAACTCCACCTTTAATAGTTTAATTGTTTGTTGTAATCTATTAATCTTTATTGAACTCCATATCAGTGATATGTGTCACTCAATATTTATCTTGTGCTTGAGTATGCAGGATAATAATAACAACAATTTCTAGATATTTTTTTATTATATAGAATTCAGGGGTTGGAAGTCCATTTGCTTGTAATTCATGGCATGGTGATATTTAGTCTTCCTGAATAAGCTCTCTCTGAACTGCTCAATGATATTTCTGGATAGAAGAACAGAATTGTGGTCAATTGGGTTTTGCAGTTAACTTGAGAAACATTCAACTTCTGATAGAAGAGTAACTAGATTATTTAAAAGTACATAACATTGCATTTAAGACAAATGGGTTATTTTTAGTTCTGTCTATCATAAGGAATTTTACATGACAGCTGGCTGATGAGGCATAAATTGGCATTCTTCAGTGTAACTGAGACGACCCACCCTTGCTTCCAGTCTTTGCAGTCCCTCTGTTAATCTGACAGCTCAACAAAGGTGACTGGTGTCTTTGGCACTAAAATGAGTTCAGGTGATCTAAGCCAAACAGCTGTGTGTTTTCGGCCATGAACATCTGGCACTCATCGTGGTATGTATTGTTGTACGTTTTGTTTTACATGTGCCAATACTGCCTTTAAGCTACTACAAGGCCAAAGTTTATTTTGGCTGAGTAGTCAGCTATTTAGAATACACAATAAAATCAGATTGCTCGTTTCTCGCCAAGCTCCTACAGCTGTTTTGATAAGTTATAGAGCAAAGAGGAAAACCTAGACATGACTGTAACTAGAAGATGGATACTTCGGTGCATCTGCAGCAGGATTGCAGCTTGGGTGGTTGCAGGTCATATATATAAAGGAAAAGAGATTGTTTCAAACTGGTATCCATCATTAATAGTAACTTAGGACAAATATTAATATTAGTGAAATCAAAGCTCCTTGAATTTTGAATGGGCTAGTTACATGTAATAAACTACTTAACACATGATGAATAGCTTTAAAATGGTAGCCTCTTAGCAAATAAATGTCCATTAAATAAATTTCTGGATCTTTTTAATCACCAGGACCAGTTTTTAAAATTCAATATATGGAGATGAAGCCACTGATGGCAATAAGGGTAAACTGCTTAAAATGTGGAAAATTTTCCTGAGTGATGCACATGTGACAGAAAGATGATTCTGTGATATTCTTTCATTATAATGAAAATTTCATTCTAAATAATGTGTGACCACAATAGCTTCTCTAATAGGGCAGGAGAAGATACATTTTTACAATAAGCGAGAATCTCCATCAAGAGGATAAATTTATGCAACTTCAATCAACTAGTTAAACCTTAAGTTTAAATATGATTCCTGAAAGAAAAAAAGCTGAATTACAAGAGGTCTGATAGTGGGTCACGAAGCAGAAACTATTCCAGTCTGTTCTGGAAATCAATATTTAATGTCTGGGTATGAATTTAGTCAGTGGTCTGCAGTGGAAACTTCAGGTGGTAAATTCCCTCATTCACTTTCACATATTCATCACAAATTACAGAACTTCTCAGTTCTGTGTGAGATACAAAACAGAACCAGTCCCTTGCTCATTCAGTTTAGTGCCTAAAGGTAGAAAGAGAATATGTACTGGGAAACGCACTGGAAGGATTAATTTTCAAGTTACATATTTGGGAAGAAGAAGTTGGAATTGATTCAGAAGTGAAGGTGGTATATATTTATGATAAACTTCATCTTTGTTTCCATCTTACAACATGTGTCAAGCTGTTCATTGGAGCCATTTCAGTCGTAGGCCCTGCAGGACCTGCTGCCTTTGGGCATCATCTAAGACAAAAAAAAAGGTAATTTAGCACAGTACAGAAACTGCTCTCTGTTAAATGTAGCAAGGAAAAATTAGTTTGCAACAGAAATATTTTAAAGTGGATTCTGCCATGTCTAATTGGAAGTTCAGCTAAACTTATGATAGTGTGGAAAAACGCCAGTCAGAAATGGGGCAGTTAGAAGATATTGCTCTCTGGGCAAAGGAATGAGGTGATTGTCAAGTGGTGCCTTGAAGGTAAAAGGAAGCTCTGTTTTTGGTGGAAATACTTGACATACTGGTGTTAAGAGAAAACAGTAGTGGGTATTTGTGTTAAATGGATTGCAAAGGAGAGGCATGGGAAAGTTTTGTGTGTTTTAAGTGACTCTGCATCGTACTTATACTTTCAGAGTTGCTATCCTGCCTTTTGGGTAAATAATGTTTAGAAAATATTTATAACATATACAGTCAACTTGGTGTTTAGGCCTTTCAGAACCTAGTTAAAAAAAGGGAAGTAGCAGTAGTGTTAACATAGTTCAGCTCTTGTGTATTTAAATTGTAAACTCATGGAGGAAGAATTGTACAGGGATATGTTTGCACTGTGCTTGACACAGTGGGTTCCTGGCTTCTGTATCTTATTATACTGCAAAGAACAAACAAGAAGCATAACTACATTACAGTCACTATATTTTAGAATTATAGTTCAGACAGTAGTTAGTGATCAAACCAGTGGTAAAATGGGATTTCAGTCTGGTTTTGCACATGTATAATTTGCAATTAAATCCTCAAACAAGCCAGGAGAACTATAGCTGTAGGGGGAGCAGATGATCAGAGTTCAGAGGCCAGACAGTTAGTGGAAGGAAAAGTGGGCTCTGGGGTTTCCTTTGTTTTACCCATATATATATCTGCAGCCCATACAGATGCAAAATTGCTTTAGTTTGGCCAGCTACTGACTCCCTCTTCTCTCCCCTCTCTTGGCACATGACTTCCTTCTACTTATACAAACTACAGCTGCACAGCCCGTAGCATATAGCACTAATGCTAGTGTTACTCTAGCCTTGTCATCTCTGCATTTATTCTCTTCACTACCTGCGGGTAGCCTTCATCACTGGAAGTAAAGGCTTTGTTAAGCGATTTTGGGTGTCATTACACTCAGGTATGTGTTAACAGTGTCTTTCCCTGTCCACCAAAAGTGTGGTGTGTTTGTTTGTTAATGATGCAACGAGGAGATGAAGTCTTGGTGAGGTGGGGCAATGAAATCACAAAACTTTTTCACAATCTTCCTGTTCTTCCATGTAAGTAACAGGGATGGGTACATGCATTCTTGATGCTGGAGGGAACTGAATGTGTCATCACCATCATCATCATCATCATCATCATCATCATCACAATAACAACAACAACAACAACAACAACAACAATAGTAGTAGTAGTAGTAGTAGTAGTATCCCTTTGATCCTCCTGGGCAGCTTTGTTAAAATAAAACTTCTTTCCCTGAGGAATCAAGAGATCTTGTCTGTGCTATTCTGCCTGCTCTGCTCAAGTGGCAATCCCACTAACTGCCCACAGGAGGAGAGCAAAAACCAGTAGAGATGAAACCCAGTGTGCATGTGAAAGGGGAGAATTTTGCTTAAGGCATCTGAAGTATCATGGGAAGCTTAAGATTAAAGTTCTTTTTGTGTTTGGAGTGCAGCTGTGGAATATCTGACCTCAGGCTCAATGGAAACCAGGGAATTTTACCTTCATCATTTGATGGTATAAAGTTTCAAGAACCTTGATTCTGCACTGCTAAAATGAGATGCAATGGATGCTCCCTCTAGCTTTTTAGCTGAAGTAGCTGGAGGGCATAAACTCAAGAATTTTTCTTGTTTTATTGGATGAGTGAGACTGACACTGGCTTTACATGCAGATGAATTTTAAGTATCAGTTCTTAAAATTCTGTTTTCCCAAGAAGCCTGCAAAAGGAGTATTAGCACCTGGCAGCTGAGATTGCTGCCCTTCTGGATGACTTGTTCAGTTTTCTTTACGCTTTCCCTGCTCATCTGCAGTTTCTGTACCTTCTTGTCTGATACTGGAATTGCAATGTTTCTGTCACAGAGGTCATTCTTCTGCTCAGGGTCAGGCTACACCTAAAACAGTGACGTCCATGTCCAGCACTTTTTTCCCTGAAGTCAAATACAAAGAAAAATGTGTTTAATAACACTTGAGGAACTGTAGTCAGCACCTCTTACTCTGCAGATGCCAATAATTGCCCTTGCTTACAGGCACAGGCTAAATCCTCACACTGTAATTCCTCTTGTATCCATATTTATGCTCATATCACTCCCACCACAATTACTTACATTGCTGGGACTATAATTTTCAGAGGAGAGCAAAAAAATGTTCCTCCATCTCAGTGAGACAAGCAGCCTGAAGAGACACATTTTACCAGATAAGGACAAACTTAAAAAAAATGTTCTCATGGTATTTAATTTTCAGCCTTGCTTTGCTTTTTTTGTAGCAGCCATGCAGAGGTGATATTAACTGATAAACTGATTGCCTAAAAAATGGCTGTATTCTCTGAGTCACATGTAAAATATGGACTCTGTATGAGCACAATCAACACTGGAACCCTCTGTGTGGAAGGGTACAAAATCCTTCTGCAATGATTCAGTATCCCAAATACTGTGCAGAATTCTTGTAAAAACATTCTGTGCTGTTTGAAAACAAAAGTCAGTCCCCACATCTCTCTAAACAGGTTGATGTCTTTTCCTGAGCAACTGAATGAAGAATTCATTTTGTCTAATTTAAAATCTGTTCAGATATCATCACTCTCAAGGTTCAGCTCACTCTTGAACACTACTAGGTTCATGTTTCAAGAGTATGGTAAAAGGGCAGGGAAAAAATCAGTGAAAACATAAAGCAAAGAAAGGTAATGGAGTGCTTCTCTCTAAACAAAATAAATACAGAGGTTGAGAGTGATAAAGAAATAGGACTAAAAATGGCAGAAATTTGTATGTAAATGTCTGCACTCTCTGTGTTATATGGGCAATCACCATTCTGGGTCTAAACCAGTTTCCTTATCCATGGAGGACAAGTTTCCATTTAATGGCACAGCTAAGCTAAATTGCCCTTAGGATAATAAGAGAGGAAAAAAAGGAAAATTTTTAAGGCTTTGATCTCTCTTACTACCAATGTTCACTAGGAGGATTTTTCACAAACTTTTCAGCTTGGAAAAACTTTTCCATCTCTTATCATAAATTTACTTCTTCCGTGTTCCAGCTGAACTGCTGCTGCGTGTCAAAGTCTGGCTGACTAAGGTAGGGTAGTACCAGCTCTCAACTCTTTAGAATCTATCTTTTTTGCCCATTTCTCACCTCTCCTTAGTGCATAATGTGTTATAGGGTGACTCTAGTGCTAATTGTTAAATTTCATTGGTTAAAAAAAGTAATTGGAAAGTATGTTTGTCTTGCTTTCTTGCAATATGTTGCTTGTATTCCTTACTTGCAAAAAATATATGACTTGTTGCTTGAGTTTTCTACAGTGTAGCTAAATCCAAAGGACTGGCTGGGAACAGCAGAAAGATGGAAAATTTGTTCTGCTTTCAACTGAGCATTTCTCTGAACTTTGTTTTGCTTTGCACTGTGGGATCCCTTTTCTGTTCAGATGCACAGCCAGGGAAATGTGGAGTGGGGAAGTTCTTGCAAAGAAGATTGGAGAACCCAGGGAATGGTGCTTAAATGAATGCACTCGATTCCTCTCTCAAAGAGTATTATAATTTCTGGTCCTTAATAATTCCTTCATTTTGTAGATCCAACTAACTAAGCAGAATCATTACTTTGTGTCCACATCTACTGCTTCTCTACCTGTCAGGACAGAATGACAGTAATCATGCTTTTTGACTCACAGCGCCAAAATCTTGTAAGGTTCATTAATCTTTTCATCCTGAATCCCCAGGTTTTACTTTCATGATGTATTTTAACTGTCTTGTGATATCACAGCACCCTCTCTCTGCATGGATCCTGATACTATAATCCTCTAACGGTATTTGGGGGCAATGGTGTTCTGATTAGCTTCCAGTGGTGATTAATCCTTTTTTCCCCCCAGTGACAGCTGTTTATGTCATTGGTAGTGCTCTCAAGCCTGGCCAGCCTTTTCTTATCAGTCAAGTCCTTTTTCAACACCTGGACCTGGCAATGGATTTCATGCCTCAATGCCTAAGAGCTATTTTAGAGCCATTAACCACACCGGTGCTTGCAAGTAAATGTTACATTCTCCAAGCAGCATCCTGCTTCCCAGTCCCTGTGTTCTTCCTTCCTATCCTCTCCCTGTCCTTATCTTCTCAAATTATTTTAAAGTAAATCTGTGAGTCAGACTAGCCTAGGATATATAGGAGTCAGTCCTACCTTTACAATTTCCACTCATAATTTACTTCCACTAAAAAAAAAAGCCTAAAAGGAAATAAAAATAGTTTTCACTGTACTGGGTCTGCCTTCTCTTGGCACTGTCGCAGCCTGGAAATTTGGGAATTTAACAATGCTGTACGTGGAGTTGGCCAGTAGGTGTCAAAATAACCTGTCATTTGTACCACTGCAGTGTGACACCGATGGGTGAGTGATCATCTTTTCTCTTGTGTAGTGTTTATGAAGAGTGGGCTCAGCGAGGTTCATGTGTCCTTACCCAACAATGGAGCTGATGTTGTGGCAATTTATCAGGAGTGTGGCAATGCTGTAACTGATTGTTTTACAGATGCTGTGTCAAATCCAGTGAAACCAGTAGACACTGGACTTTTCCTCAGGCTAGTAATGCTGCAGAAAGCCATGCTCTCCTCTGACTGACCTTCCGTCTCCTCCAGTAAAACTTAGCAAACTGGGTGCATACTTTCTAGAAGTCGGCATATAGTACTGCCATAAATTGAGATGAAAGCTTCATTTTCCTGGCTTCTTGGCTTTGTTTTCTGCCCTTTTATCCCACCATATTTGACCTTAAACCTGATTTTTCTGAATGTTTTGACCTGAGAGCAGACCTGATGAGTTTTGCCCTCAGGGGTGCACGGTGGCTTCTGCTGACATTAGCATTCAACACAGCTCTGTGAAGTGAAATAGTTCAGCCCCCCCTGCACTTGGTATGTCACTGAAAAGTTAGGGAACCCCTGTACATACTCAGGGCTTTTGGATTATAAACAACTCTCATGTTCTTTGGGAACTTTAATTTCAAAGACAGAAAAATAATTGATGTTTTTGTAGAGTTTTCAAAATCAACAGCTTGTGTAACATTCACGTGTGTTTATTCTTTTCAGCCTGAAATTTTCCCGCTTGTTAATTCATATAGGAGCATTCTGTGGTGTCAGTTTATCAGGATGAATGTAGGCAGAGGTTTGCTGCCCTAAAACTCCATGTGCTTCTACAATTCTAGTTTAGTATTTTGAAGGAAACCACTCAGCTGAGTGTATAATTGGAGATTTTATAAACCAGTTTTTTGTATTTCAGTTTTCTGATGAAACAAAGTAAAAACATAAGCAATGAGCAGATTTAATCACTTGGGAATGGAGTTTTTCTGATTTTCTACTTTCCTCAAAATGCTGTATGTGTTCACTCTTTGATCCTACAAAGGAGCCTGCACCTCTGACACAGGATTGCCTGGTGCTTGGTGCCACTCAGATGGGCAATTAGTTGAGCCATTAAATTAGATTATCAGCCACTTATATGAGCAATTGGTTGAAATCTGTTGGTTCCTCTGCCTGTCAGTGTGCCACACTGGCAGAAATGTGACACTGAAACATCTCACCCAGCAGTGGGCAATTTGTCCATAGGGCTGGTTATTGTTGATCTGACCTAGGCCAGCCCTTCAGCTTCCATGTGCACGGCTCATCACACTGTGGCTTCCTCCTTACTGCTTATGTTTATGGGTGATTGTGGTGGAAAATCTGAGCTCAGTTAGAATGAGATCAAAACCAATAGGAAATATGAAAGTATGTGGGGAAGATCAACTCTAAATGAGTCCAGAAAGGGCCTTGGATAGGAAGTGAGCTGAAGCACAAAGGCCAGTCAACTGAGCAGAATCACCAAGCAGGATTTGGTTTGACACAGAAGGCTCTTATGGAGGATATCTCTGAACCATCACACATCTGGGAGACCTGTGTGTACCTTGACCTTTTGGGAAAATATAATTTATTTTAGTAAGATTTTAAAATGTAATATAGTGTAAATAGACTCCTGCCCTTTCAGCTTTCACTTATTTCAGAAGAGTTTCTGATCCTTAATGCCACACTATAGTAACAATAAAAAAAGTTTTTTTAATGCCTTATAGTAGCTGCCAGTAATAACACTGGTCTATAATGAAGCCAACAAATACTGAAGTTTGAACAATTTGTAAAGTCAGTAGAAAATGTGTAACCACATACTCAGGCAAATAGGCTTTTCTTACATAATAATCTTATAAAAAGCAGATGCAATTTCAAAGCAATTAAAAATATGTGTTGCATAGTAGAATGCGCGTGTTTCAAAAATCATCTCTTACAAAGCCCATGGCTACATGTTTAATGCCTCTGCCTCCTCCTTTTTCTCAGCACAATTGTTTTCTGGCTTGCCCCTCGCCCCCCATCGAAGGTGCACACCACCCACCACGATCATGCTCCATTAAGCTCTTGTGCTAAACAAAAAAGTTCTATGGAGTTTTCATTTATCAACTTTTCCCCAAAGTGCTTTTTGCATTTCATCAGGGATTTGCAAAACTATTCACAGCCTCAGAAACCCAGCACTGGAGCACCATGATCGATGGGAGAGGAATTCAATAACCACCCAATGCTGTTGAGCAGTCAGGGGTAGTCAATTGGGATGGGAAGTGAAGGAACAGGAGACAGTGAGCCAAGGTAGTTGATTAGGTCCTCACTGGAAATGGGCTGGGATTTTTAAGTGCTCTTGGCAGTTAGAACCTCACTTTTAAGCCTCATTAAAAAAAGTTTTCAAGGAACACGTAATTTAACATGCTGATGGGTATTGGTTTAGGCCCATCCCAAGTAGGTATTTTATCTTGCAAAGGTATCTGGCTGCAAAAATATTTCATTAATATATCAAATATATTTATATACATTGATTTTATAGAAATTATTTTTCCATAGATGGACAGTTTTAGATGCACACATAAAACTGTAGACAAGATAGATAGGATTGCTTCAAGACAGAGTGGTGCCCTGGAACACAAATCCTTGTTATCTGGATTTATTTTAGTGCTCTCTATCTGAGTACAGTTGCAGTTTTGCATTGTTTATCTTAGCTATCCTGTAAATGAAAATAGAAATGCCTCCACAGGCAACATTGCCCCTTCTCTCCTTCAGAGCCACGACTGGTGTAGCGTGGTGTGATCTTTGAATCCCGGAATAAGACAGTTTGCTTTTGCAAACAGCTTTGGAGTGTGTCAGTCTGAGCTCCTTTATTCTACACTGTAGATGTCTGGAAAATTGCTGCGTCTCCTCAGCTGGGTATTCTCATTTCTTAGCACATTCCCTGCAGCCCCCGACAGAAACGTTTCTGTGGGAACAGGGGAATGTCCAAAGCACACGATGTTCTGGCAGATCCCAGCTGGCAGGCAGCCCTCTGGGGTCACAGCTAGTCAGACGTGGCGTGGGTTGCTTTAAATCAGACCACAGGCAAGCTCGAAGGACCAAGGAATTTTTTGCTGTATCCACTTACCCCCAGCAGATACTGGGGCAGCTGAGGTTAGAGGCCAGCACAATGCTTCTTAGCAATTTGGAGGTGGAACATTGATCACTGATTTCCATCAAGAATTAAATGGCACATTCAGTTTATTGACAGAAGAGGCTATATAAAAACATGCTGTCTTGTACATGAGAGAGAAAATCATAATGCTTAAAGCATTAATTTATTCTACAGTTTCTATCACAGAAACAAGGGGCTGACAGCAATATTGTTCACAGACCTACTTAACTAGAATTAAATGGGACTGTTCTTGTGGCTGGCGATGAGTAACGATGAAGGCACTATAATTAGAAGTTTAATTGCTTCTGAATATCATAACCAGGATTGAGGTCCTCTTAAGCTAGTTTATTTATAAACATGAAGTAAAAAATTCCATTTCTGAGCATTTAATGGTAAAAAAGGACAAGACATGACATGGAGAAATAATCCAACAAAAAGTGGAATAAGTAAGTGAATGTAATCGCATGAATGAAAGAGTTGGTCCTCCCAGCCCTATATTAATATGCTTTTTCACTCACAGCTGAAATTGTAATCCCATTGAACAATCCATAACTGTGTTTTTAAAATGGTTGTATGCTGTATTTAGACAAATTCCTGCTGGAATGAAGACTGCAGAATTTCAATAAATTTTTCTTCATTACAGTTTGCTAATTCTCATGCAGACTATATTTTTCTTATGTTATAAACTGTTATTTGCATTTATTATTTAATTATTAAGCTGCCATGATTTTTAATGTCTCTTAACTTTCTTTGACTTGTTTAGTTTAGTTGTGTTTTAATCACAACCCTAGTCAAGTGGTGCAGAATAAATAGTAGATAACTGTGATGAATGAAGCTGTGTATCACAGAAAACAGGTGTCTGATCAAGCTTCTGCTGAAATCCAGGAATATATTCCTATTGACCTTTGTAAAAACAAAAAGAGAAATGATCTTTCAATTCACATTGCAAGCTTTATGAAAAATTAGGTTGGGTAGTTAAACACATTGAAACCCCCAGGCACTAGGCACATTAATACTATAATTTTTACACCGAAAGGGGATATAAATTGAAGTTTTATTTTTTGTGAGAATAGAAATATTATGATTATATAATATATATATTATAATAGTTGTATATATATATATTATAATGTATATATATTATAATAGATGTATATGTATTTTATATATGTATTTATATTATATTATATTATATTATATTATATTATATTATATTATATTATATTATATTATATTATATTATATTATATTATATTATATTATATTATATTATATTAATTATTAATAACTTAGGAAGTTCTGTGTGGTCTTCTGAAGGACAAAATAAATTATGACAGATTATGTGTAGATGAGGTATAACTGTATAGCATACCATAACAGTGCCATATGACAGTGAATTATATATTGTTTTGATACTTATTTCTTAAAAATACCATAGCAGTTCTCAGACAATAATTCTATATGATAGAAAGAGAAAATAAATAAAAAGAGAGGCTCCACTTTCTCTGCAGTCTAGGAACACTGTTTACAGAATGACAGAATTCAGTACTAATTATTTTGAATGTAATGAATTTGACTCTTTAATACATAGCTGATAAAATTAGTCTTTCCAACAAATTTGTGTGGGTTGCAATATGAAGGTGTTATGGAAGGTATGGAAACTAAAAGAGAAAGGGCATAAGCAGAAGATTGAGTGTTTGGATTCTTTGTTGAAAGTCAGAAAGAAAAGGAAGAAGATGTGTTGAGTGCCAAATCAAAACACAAATAGCAAAGGAAGACTAGATGTAATGAGAATCATGACAAAGAGATGAAAGTTGAGGGACTGTAAAGGTGAAATAAGAACATCTGGATTCAGGTAGGAGGTGTGCTTCACTGTATCTGGAAGGATGAAATTTCAAGGGAGAGGTCACACTGGACTGAGTGAAGAATGAGGTCAGTGGGGAAGAATGCAGAATGACTGTTCATGGCAACTGTTGAAAAGGCAGAACAGAAGGATGGAAGCCAGAATGGGTTTTGTGCATTTCTTCTTCAAACACTGAAGGAGAGTAAGGCACATTTCTGTCAGAAGTGTGAGGAAACTAATGAGAATGAGAGGTTAAGTAAAGGCAGGGAGAGTAACAGGGCAGCAAGAAGAACGTACTGGATCACTGTCTGATGGTGAGAGTTAGACAGGCAGTAACAAGTCCCAGAGTTACTGGGGTAAAGGCGGAATAAATTTAATATCAATAGCCTTTCTTTCAAAAGTGCTCTCATTTCTCTAGTGGCTTTGCTTTATAGCACTGCTGATAGCCTTGTGCCTCCCTGATATCACAGACAAACCAATGCACAGGCCATAGACTCCTCTCCTGTTACGCACACAATGTAGAGTGTGTTCCAGTGCTGTGTCCAACAGTGATGTTAAAAAAGGGATCTGCTTTTTGTTTTCAAGGGCTTGGGCTTTCAAGACTTTGGACTGAGTGCCAAAAACAATTAATCAGGAACGCTTTACAACTCAGCAATACAAAACCTGTTAGGATACAGACACCCACAAGACAGAGCTTGGGGAGGAAATATGTAAAGCACTGGTTGACCTCAGCATGATTAATGGTTTTTAGCACATTGAACTCTGTTGCTTATAATGTGAGTTTTACCCTGGCTCACCCATAGTTGTTTATTTTTATTTTTTTGAAGGAGATGGAACCTCTGTTTGTAAAACTTTCATTCATATAGAAGTTAATGACAGTCCACATATAATAGAAAAATATTTACATTGGGACACAATTGTCCCAGATAATTCTACTTCTCAGCAGTTTGTTCCCTTTAAAAGCAGCCTTTAAAAATTACAGACCTTGCAGGGTTTGTGTCAATCATCTCTGTCATGAAAGGATCGTATGAAGCTCATTTGCTGGACTAAAGCACTGAATAAGATC
Organism: Pseudopodoces humilis; assembly: GCF_049639895.1. NCBI lineage: Eukaryota > Metazoa > Chordata > Aves > Passeriformes > Paridae > Pseudopodoces > Pseudopodoces humilis. The sequence goes on along the minus strand of NC_142205.1, from coordinate 14,029,727 downwards.
TCTTCCATAACCACGAAGTCACCCGAGTCCCAGGTCCTTGGATTAGTAATATCCTGAGTTGGAAGGGACCCCTTTGGATCAGTGAATCCAAATCCAGTCTTCACACAGAGCAATCTTGAACTTAAACTATTTGTCTAAGAACACCACCCAACCACTTCACGGACACTGGCAGCAGCTCCAAGGTGGAGACTCATCGTCTCACCTAATCCCAGCATTCTTGTACTCAGTATTGCCAAATTGTGACACACAGGGCATCATTTCCAGTTACAGACAGGGCTCTACCTTTTACTGCAGCAGGTTGTGTTGGTCTCTGCACACAGTGAGTGGGATCTGTGACAATGTGCTGTAGCTGAAATGAAGAGGGTGAGCCTGTTTTTGCTGACTGTGGCTGGGATCCTGCTTTCCTCCGTCCTGGGGTGAGGCTGTGCAGCAGCCTGACAGAACAAGAACTTCCAGCCTGTGAGCCCAGCACTCTGAGGCTGTCCTGGACCATGGGCCAGCCATGCATTCCAGTGTCTCAGGGCCAGGCATGCCCTGAGTGAAGAGTGCACAGAGCACCACTGCTTACACCTTCTGAGCTGATTGTTGTTGTTGTGACAGGACTCACAAACCCTCAGAGTCAAAGGACTCCTTGCCTTGTCATAGTTTCAAGAAGGCCAAAGAGATCATAGTTCTTTCAGGGCTTAGCTGGATAGGAAATGTGCTGTCTTTTTTTTCTGAGCAGTATTGAGAAGGGTGAATAAAACAGGTGACTGTATCAGCTATGAGTCATGTATGGAGTAAATAAGTAAAAAAACTGGAGGTCTGGTTCTCTCTCAAAGGTTTCTGCATCAGGTTAAAGAATTAGAACTCCATCCTTCGAGTCACTATAGTGTCATAGCAGTGAAAACCAGCAGCAGACAAAACTCCACTGTGTTAGAAGTGTGTGTTCCTCTGGGACCAGGGGAAAGGGAGGAAGGTGGCACCTGTTTCATATATATGTACCTTTAACCTGGAGCTACAGCTTTTGTCTGGTTGACCCATTATACAAGCAAAAAGTCCAGACCTGTTTCTGTAAGCTTGTACTATGCATTCATCTCTCAGTAAGACAGTTTCCATATTTCACCCTGGCTCTGACTAGTGTTACTTGTTAATCCTGAGCTAAGTTTAAAAGAATGAACATATTCCACAGGGCTTGAACTTAGTTCAGGTATTAGACTCCAACACTTTACATTTCTTCACATTTGCCTTATATTTTTCATAATTGCTTAAGTGCAAGTTCAAAAGATATATGTTTAAGCTCCTTAACAACAAAGATGTTTTTAGAAACATCACCTAATATTTTGGAAGGTTTCTGCATTTTTCTTGTGAAGTTCATGCAGCTGAAATCCAGAAAGTGCTTATCCACAGGAGTATCCACTTGCTGTTTTGTAGTGGTAAGTCATTCTGACACAGTATTGAAAAATATTAACATTAATGTACAAAAATTAACTGATAGTTTTCCATGCAGTTAATGCTGCCATCATCATTGTAGCATTTAATATCTGTTTTCTACACAAACCATCCTAACCATACAATTTACATATTAAAAATAATCTAGACAGAAATGGTACTGTACAGAAATATTTATATGTGCCTAGCTGGTCAAGGCCAATGAATAATACTGTGCCTCTTCAGACCTACAGCAAATTGCCTTCACCAACAGTAGGACAAAGAAAGCAAAAGACCCCAGATTCCTAAGTTTTATCATATTATCTGCCTTTCTTTCTGAAGATTACTCTTAATTGCATGTTTATGAGGAAATATGAGGTTAATGTTTAAAGAAAATGTGATGCATGCTGATGGACCAAAAGGGAATTGGTGAGAAATGGAAACTTCAGGAAGCAAAGAAGATAGTGGAGGTGCTGAAATGAAAGGTCATGTTTCAGGTGAGGTGATTTCCTGGTGATATCATTGTGCAATGGGATGGGTTTGGGAAGGGTAGAGGAGAGGGTGGGACAATAGCACAGGGCTAATGTCTTGAGGCTCATTTCAGGAGATAGAAGTTGGTTGAGTCACTGCTGGTTTGAGCTCAGACACCAATCAAATATCTAAGTTCTTCCCTTGTCAGTTTTGGAAATAACAATTACATCTCCTTAGTTATATTCTGCTTATCCATTTATTGTTGGAAAACAACAGTATATAATGGAAAACAAATGAGCTTGTCTAAAGAATAAGGTTATTTTGAGTAGTGTAATTTGAAATAAATATATTTTTCTTTTTCTTGTTTCACCACTTTCAAGACAAAACATTGGGTCTTCTTTTTTTGTTGTTGTTTTCCCCCATGTATCCAGTAGAAAGTAAGCTTGTTTTGAAACTTTAGTTGAGTTCTGATGTAAAAAAATTCTTATATTTAGCAAGTCAAACAGCAAACAGTATGAACCATTCAATTGCTGCTTTCTGAAGAAAAGCAGCTGGAGAAGTTAAACTTTTTCTTTGAGTTACCTGTGGTGAATGAGATAAAGGTGTGATAGGTATTATAGGGAAGTGGACATTTTGAATTCTGGAACATCCTTTGTTTTTTTTTACATAAGAGCAAGTTTGGTTTCTGGTGTCCATTTTTAAATGGAGGGTGGATGCAGTGGCATATAAAGATGACATGTCTTTGGAGCTAACAGAATGCTGTGGTGACTTGGTACAAATCCTGCCTGATGCTGATTCAAGCGCGACACTGAAGCAAGAGTAAAAGCAATGCTGTGAGTATGTTCCCCTGCTCCTTCTGTGTTTCATGGCCTGAAGTTATCCAGATTCAGGGTCTGGGTACTGCTGAACTCCTGCAACAGGGGTAGGCTGCTGGTTGATGCCAGACTCATATATGTTAAGCAAAAGGTGTTTCTCCCAAAAGTCTGATTGTACACCATGAAAACTCATGGAAGTAGATTTCAGCCGAAGTTTACAGCTGTAATTTTTCCAAAATACTGGGCTTGCTTTCTTTGTAAGTCTTTCATCTTAAGGTTGACTACTTTGACTATTAATTCAAAATGAAACTCTGGGCCAGTATGTCTGCTTCTGAAAAAGGGAAAGAAAAAGGAAAATAGCTGAAACCTCAAATAAAGGATTCACTTCCATTACTGAATTTTATAAGGTGATATGTGGCATATAAAAGCCTGTATTGGTAGCGTGGGATCACATGCTTGTGTTTCTGCTCTTTCTCATCTGGAGTGAGCATGGACTATTTGTGTTATGGTTTGGACTGGAGATGGTTTTTCCCTTTCACTTAAATTGGTGACTACAGGATGTGGCAGTTCTAATCACACTGAAAATTGCTATAATTGTTATCAGGCAATAAACATTCAATATATTTTTGTAAGAAGCAGAGCTTAGTGGAAGTTTTCCAGTATTTGAGAAAATAGCTGGAAGCAAAATGGTAAGGATACAAATTGAATTTGGACTTTAAATACTGAGAAAGTTGGCCTGGCTTATTCTCTTAAGAAACAAGATTACTGTAACACTCAGAGCAACGCAAGACATGTTCTCAGCAAAGGATGAATATGAATGTATTTTTCATATAAAAACACATTGTAAGTACTGCAGGAATGCACACCTGTCATAAGCATAACTGTTGTACAGAAAACAGAACAGGAATGTGAATTAAATGTTCTTACAAAGGACATAATTTTCCTCTTTGGTTCTCTCAGCAGCCATATATGGGCAACTTCTACCAAATGAGCCTGCAATAAAAACTCTGTATTGTGCATTCACCTTAAAGGTATCAAAAGATAATGTCCATATAATTTAGGTGAGTTATTATTTATTACTCTGAAATCATTGTACTTTTTAAAGTACTCTATATGTGTGGATGGGAGTGAAGATTCTTAACTTGTTAACATTTGATCTCCTGTTATAATTAATCAGATCCAGAATGTAGCTTAAATAATGTGTTTATATAGTGTTGTCTAAGAGTTTTACTTACAGTACTCCTTTGAAACTGTCTGTATTGAATGGGATTAAATATAGGCGCGGTCTTTTTCCTTTTGATAAAACACATTTCCACCGGATATTCCTCTTACTTTATTTTAAGAATTGATGATTTTAGAAAAGGTAAAACAAATTCTGAAATCCTGTAAGTATTTTATCGGCCTAGTAATGTCCATAACTCATTTGCTGGAAACATTGCAGGATGGGAATTAGGTTCTTGGATTATAAAGCTCCCTTTTAAAATAAACAGGAGGAAACATAGGAGAGAGACAGAAGAGAGTAACTTGTTTGACATTTAACAAGCCTCTTGATCCATTTTCTGGACTAGTTGCCATGCTTTTGAAGATAAAAGCAATTACATTAGATATGGGGGTAGTTTTCATGCTCTGGTGGTTGAGACAATTTTGGTTCTTCACAGAAGCAGGAATGTGAATACTTGACTCAGTCTTGAGGCTGATTTTTTTAATATTTTTCTGAGTGCATTTGGCAGAAATCCAGATCTTGCTGAAATCAGTGAGAATTTGCTCATTGCCTTTAACAGGGCCAGGATATTTTCTGTGAATGTCCAGGTTTTCAGTCACTAGCCAGCTCCAGTGGAGCTACATTTCACCTTTTTTTTTCCTTTTTTTTTTTTTTTTTAACTACTGCATGTTGCCCCATGCCTGGCCCTAAACTGCAAAATGACTCCCAGCAAATTTTCCTTCTGGAAAGTACAGTGTTGATGACAGTAGCATGGACCCTGGTTAGCTGAAGCACAGCAATATTTTGATGAAAGACTGGGATGAAGTCTGCACAGTTTCTAGGCAGTGGATTATGTTAGACTGAGTTGGGTCAAAGCCTGCTCTTGTAAATTTTGGCCAACAAATGGGAAGCTTATGCATGGGATCCTAATGTTAGACAAAGAGCCTAGGTCAGTATTGGGATATCTGAGATTGATATTGAGTTAATGAAATAATAATTAAATGTAACTGGCAAAGGTAATGGATCATGCAGGAAAGATCTGAAATTTCTGGATCTCTAACAGAGTGAGGGTTTGCTTTATGCTGCTCTGCAGAGAAACACACACACACAGCTGATGCAAATTCATTCAGCTTGATCCTCTGACATGGGCCTGTCTCCAAAATGGCTTGAAGGAAACAATTTACAAAAGTCAGCTCAGAGATAAGGAATGTAACATGTTTTTCAAAGTCTCAGTGGTACTTACACCTAACTTTATTGCAGACCAGAGAATCTTGAGGTTCTTGATGCCTAATTTATGTCTGAAAAAATGGAGCTGGACACCAAAGCCATCTGTCTACTGATAAGCAAATGTGAAGAGGTGTTTCAGTGTTCCTATGCATTGCCTGTGCCTGACTTCTGGGCTCTAATCTACGGAGGAAAAATTTTCAAATTCAAAGTAGAGGTCAGAAGCCACCCCAGACATTGAACAAAAGGTGCCAAACAATGGGTTTGAAGAAAGTGACTGAGAGATGAATTTGTCCATTTGCCTACCAGGCTGTGATTTGGTTCCTGCCTCAGAGCAGGATGTGGGATTCCCAGTTTGGCAGTCTCTAATGAGGTTATGGGTGTTACAGGTACTCACCAGGCCCAGGTGACCTGAAAGCAGGTAGGTCACACAGTGTCCTGCCCTTGAAAAATGCTCCCAACATCCCTCCCAGTTTGTCCTCTGTTCAGTTTGCCCTCCTACTGCTTTCCATTGGGCTGCAGTCTTTTCAGGGCTGACCTGGAGTTTGTGTGTTTCTCTGTATTGCTTTAAGAAAAACAGGTTGAATGAAAAGTGAATTCCATAAATCCTTCCCCTACAATGTATCTTCAGTGGAAGAAAAATCTGTCTTCTAGGACTATTCAAATACCATCAATCATCACAATGGTTATATTCAGATTTTTATAACTGTGTTGTGCAGTCATCTGGTGGTTGCATATTAGAGCAATATTTCCCATAAATTTCCACTACTCACAGTATATTCCATAATTTTGGGGAGTTGTTTCAAATTGTGAATTTGGTTGCAATCCCATTATTGCAACCAAGTTACTGCAAGCATAAAGAAATAGGTGGTAGTATACAAACCCTCTGAAAAAAAATGGAAGAGTTGCAAAGGTAATTTTAAGCTGTACTGAGTGCAGGAGAATGTAAAATAAATTGGAGGTTTTAACTGAGTTTGACTTTATTTTTTATTTAAGATAAGAGTTCTAGCATGGGCATCATCTAAGCTATGAGTTTCAAAGCAAATATGTAAAGTTCTGAATATTCTGTTTGCATGAAATTGTATATTTAAAATGTAAGCCTCTGCAAAGATGCGTATTTTGCCTCTCTTCGTTTCCTCTCAAAATTGGTAAAATGTTTTGGATTAAGCATGTTCAAGCAATTTGTGTCTGCAGAAACTACAGCAGATGCACTGAGTGTTCCAGTTTGCCACGCTGCTGTTCAAATCTCAAACCTGGTGCTGTAAATAGAAGTGGTCTTTTCACTTTCCTTAGTCCCTGTGCAGCTTCCCTGCTGTGTGTTCACCCCACCACTAACTCTGCTGCAGGACAAAAGGAAAGCTGGGACACCTCTCTGCAAACAGCGTAGACTTTTCCCATCTCTTTCCTGGACGGCACTGGAATTTCCTGCTCCTTGTGGCTCCTGTGGCTATTTTCCTCCTGTGAGGAGTCTCTGCCTGTGCCTTGGACTTGTTGGTTCCTCTTTCCCTTTACCTGTGTGGGACAGGTCTGCGAGGGAAGGCAAAATTCTTCTTTAAAGTGGACACTTTGTTTCAGATAAGGGAGTGAAGGGTGTGAGGTGGCTCAATAAAATCTCCAGGAGGGGTTTGCTGGAGCCAGGAAAATCCAGCTCCTGCAGACTGGCTCCACTTTCCTCTCACCCCCTCCTGTGAGTAATGTGAGTTGTTTATTTCTTCATAGCCGCCCTTGCAGAGAACAACTGGGCGTTCATTTCTCTTCCCACCTCCTCCTCGCCTCAGCTGCTCCTTTTTCCTTGAAGAAGTGGGGAAAACTGCAAGGGAAAACCCCTTCACTCCCTTTCCCTGCTGGATCACAAGCCAGGGGCAGAACCAGATGCACTGCCTGAGCCCGGGGAAGAGTAGGACGCTGTGATATGTAGGGTAAATGTGTCTCTGGCTGGGGCTTGCAGCCCAGCCCAGCCCAGGAATCATCTTCTCCCAGACCCTGAGCAGAGGGTTGCATCCTTTTGCTGCTGCCCGTGTGTTTCTGCACAATATCCTACTGCAGATTGCACCTAGGACCAATTTTAAAATGAATTCAAACCTGAACTTCCTCTTCCTTTAATAGTTCTCTCCAGTAATTTCATCCTTCTGTTTTTAGATTTCTTAATAATGACTGAAATAGATGTTTATTTGATAATTTACAGTTTGAAGAGGATTTTGAAAAGAAATTAATCTCTTTACATGGGAAGACACTACGTAATCTTCCAAGACATTCCAAGTTTCCTCAATATTTTGCAGTCTTTTTGCTATTTATTTTGTATCTCTTTTCTTGAAAGTGTTTATTTTGGGAAGGTCAAAACAAAATTCTCCCTATGTCTCTCATCATCTGTAAGATGAATGCACACAGTTGGAACAAGTTCCATTGAAGCTCTCATGCAGAATAAACAAAGTCCTGACCAAAGGCTTGATTCATGATAGATCTTTAATGACTATTGTCATGAAAAAGTATTTAACATATTCTCCACCAAAAGAAGGGTGTAGCTTTGCTGCAGAGTCAGCAACACATGAAAATAGGGGCAAGGAGAGATTCAAAGGGCAAGGCTGATATGAAACTGGTGGGCATTGGAAAGGAGCTGGGAAGCTCTGTGCTCATTAGAGAGGGTGATGTGGGCGTGCTGGGGAGGTCAGGCGTGCCACAGGGAATTCCTGGTGTTCCTGTCAGGCTCTTCAGATGCAACCAACCTGCAGAAATGGGTGTCACCTGAGGGTGTTGCAGGCATGTTGTGACCCCTTGAGCTCCTGTAGGCTGTGTCCCACCAACTTGTGGTAAAGCAATTTTGCCTCAAATGTTCACACAGTCTGTGGGGAATCTTGGGGATTGTTTTGGGAAGAGAGGTTTGGTATTTTAATAGATGAAGCTAGAGATGCCTACAAAGTCACTGCACACCCTTAAACAAAGCAGATCTGTTTCCTCTGCCTTTTCTGCTTGTGTGACAGTGAGTGTAACACTTGGCAGTCAACAAACACTGCATGCTGCTCTTGTCATCATGTGGTGGGGCAGGAAAACTGCTGACATGGAAAAGTGCAGACAAAATCAAGCAAAGTGGTTCATGGCTTGGAAGGCTCTGTGTCCTGGGGAAAGATTAATCAAAACGGGCCCAGAGAGCTCAGGGATAGTAATATGCATGCATTTTATAGTTACTGGGTGATAGAAAAATATCTTTGGGTGAGTTGGGCCAGATTCACAGATGTTATTTTAGGAGGTACATTTATTATTTTTGCTATTAAGAAAAGTCTCTCTTGTAAAAGTCTAATCTCTCTGTTAGTGAGGGGCTAGGAAACCTGCACTGTGTAGATTACAGACCCATGGTATTCACAACAGTCATAAGGAGGACTGAGTAGAAAGTCCAAGAAAATTACACTTTTAGACCATTGCTTAGTGAAGAAAAGATGCTATGAGAGCTGTGGGACAAGCTTATCAAAAGGAAATAAAACACTTTGGTCCTTGAAGGGTTCAGGTATCTGAGAGTGGCTCAGACTGTAATCTCATTCCCTGAAGAAGTAAAAAAATTAAAATTTTCATTTTAATTTTAGTACTACATGTTACTTGATAAATTTTGGAAGGTGTGTTATCTTTCTGTAGGTCTATTTATCTCTGAGATGAAGAAGACAGTGATTGGAATGGTCTTAAAGATTTGATACTATTTAGAAGATTAAGAGACAAAATGTCCTTTTAACCAATGTGAAAATATACACAGATGATATGAGAGGAAAAAACAGTTTTGACTAAATTTCTAAAGGAATATATTTAATAAAATCTTTCACTGAGTATGATTAGATACTTTTATTCTAATGAAATTTTTGAACAAGTTGGCCATTTTTACTTCATTTAAATGCCAATGTTTTCTCAAAACTGTTAAGTTCCTCTTTGGTATAAGAAAACTAGAGTTAGGGAAGACATTTGTACATGGATGGACAGAAGATTTTCAGCAGACATATCCTGATCAAGCCCCTGGCATGTGCAGTGCTCAGAAACAAGCACAGTGCCTCCTGCTTGACCTGAAGCTGATGGATACAGGAGGGGTGGAGGAGAGCAGTGTGGATCACAGAGAGGGGAATTTATCAAAAGAGTATGGAAAAGGGGCTTGGACTGTAGCATTACAGAGCAGGGAATGATGCGAGCCACAAATCTCTAGGAAACCAGGCTTTATTAGTTCCACTGCTTTTGGAACAACTTGTTTAAACTTCCCTTGTAGGTAATTAACTTTCTAATGGCACTGTGAGATAGGCCACCTGCAGAACCCTTGGGCAGGGGGATTCACAAGCATGTGCAGTTCAAAATAAGGCCTCATGGAAAACTAGGCAAAAGTGCGTTAGAATAATATTTACATTCAGTAGCATTAAGTACATCTGTTTGTTATTAGTGGGAGGCTGAACTGGCTCAAAAACCTTCTGCAAGAGTGACCCAGCAGCAGAAGGCCAGGTACCTCTGACAGCTTTTCTACAGCTACCAACAGTGATGTTTCCAAAAACATGACAAGATTTCCCTCTCAATGTCAATTTGAATGCATAGAAGGTGCAATTTAGATTACTGTAACATATAGATGTTTCAGTTCTGTCCTTTTAGGTGTCTTGCTTTGTCCTTATTTTCTCTGTTCCTCCTGTGTTTACACGGGTGTGAAGTTTTCATACAAACTAAGGGAGTGCAGCTCTGGTTGAAATCAGTGCAAGCCAAAGATGGTCAGCTTGTTTGAAAAACCAAGGGTGATAGGCAACAGTCTTTTAATAAAATATAATAATTTAAAAATTCCTATGAATGTTATTTAATGAAAAAAATGCATCTTACTATGTCAAACATGGACACAGAATGTGAATTTTTTTTTTTTTTCAGTTCAGTTTTGTATGCTTTCTATAAATTTGGTGTCTGAAGACTGTACACGTAATTGCTAACAAGGATTAATGATTTCAATGTAGTTGTGGTGATTTAAGATATCTGGAACTAATGTTTAGTGTCAGGTGGAAAAGCTTTGGCATAGCTAAGAACAGAGTCCTGATAGTTCAATCCTGTCTTAGATATATGTGTGTGTGCTTATGCACAAAACAGTATTAGGGAGATGGGTTGTTCTAGCTTAGTGCTTAGGAATTCTACTGACCATGTGCTCAGGCTTTTGGGTTCAGTTTCATGTTCTACTATAGGTTATTCAATGTAAAACTAACTAACATTAATTAATGTTAATTAATTAATGTAGCATTAATGTAACAGCTATTTGTTTTTTGTATATATCTGTGTCTCTTGAGATTTTTTCAGAACCTGAAGGGAAAGGATGGAAGAAAAGACATTCTGTATATGTGTGTTTACACATAACACATAGAACATAAAACTGTGGAGATCCCTCATCCTTGTTAATTAATCTTTCAATTAGAAGTATCCACAAGTTCCAGGGAGATTTCTATATTTGGAGGTTGTTGTGGCAAATTCTTATTTAAACACAGATGATTGGTCTCTTTTCTCTAAATTATTAAAAATCTCTCCATCCAGCCCCTCTGGAAGATTTCTTAGATTCACACTCACTGTCCTCAACTGTGTTCCTTTCTGGTTTAGAGCCTGCTGTCTGTACTCTCTGAATGTTTGTGTTGACTGCTGTTTCCTGGCCACTTTACACCTTCAGTAATCTCCAGGGTATAAACAGACATGATGTTACACCTTAGACTTGCAGCTATAAATTCCTGTGCTGTGCACTCTTTGGGATGAAGGCTTCTGAGCCTATTTTGTTTTCTTGGCATATCAAAAGGCAGGTAAGTGATAGAGGTCAGTTCTGCTGCCCAGCCACATGCACCCATGCCATAAGGATTGCCTGGTGTGTGTGTGTGACAGTTCTGTGGGGCTGGCAGGCATCATACAGAGGTTTTGAAGGCCTCATGTGTCCATAGCTCTCCTATTGTAGACCAGGGGATACACAAAGGTATCTCTGGTGGCACTCAGCACGCTTACCCTCTTACCTCAAAATCATACAAGCAGACATTTATTAATTATGCAATTTCCAACAGTTAAAACAATCAGGAAAACATTCGTAAGGAGAGGAAAAAGCAAAAAGTCCTTTTGATTTGACCAAATCTGGAAGAAATGTATCTTGGTCATGCTCAAAGAAAATGAGCACTGATAAATGAAACATCTCCAAGGAGATCTGACACAATGGCAACAGATGTAGGGAGCTGTGTGTCTGGAGAAGTAACCACCTTATCATAAGACTCAGAGTGTTGTTTTGTGGTTTAGGAAAAGCAAGTAGGTATGACCAAAATGACTGTCCTTTGGGAAGAGAGAGTCAAAGGGCACATGCTTGAGAGCCACAAGTATGAGCTATTCAGAAAACAAACAAAGACCTCTAAACTAAAATGTGCAGGTGACTGAAAAGGTCACCCTGTGAAAAGCACAAAGAATGAAGCAAAGGGAGGTGATGAGGTGTGTTTGAAACAGTGGCCTCATCTCCCCTGTAAGTGCACCAGATGAGGAGCAATGTGGGTCAGTGGGTCCCACACTGACTTGGGGATCTCCAGACTCCTCCAGTCTGCATGAGACTTTGGGACACAGCTGTTCCTTTAATGACTAGTACTGTGGGTGGGTAATGTGTTCAAAATGTGTTGGTTTCTAGAGCTGTGCTATTTAAACAGCGCAGAATCGCAAGACTTTGAAACAAGTCTTAATGTTTTATAGGCCGTGTAGCTGCCTTTAATAAAAGGAAGCAAATATTAATTAAAAAATGGGAGACCACCTACTTAAAATGTGACTCTTCGAGTAAGACAATAATTTCCTAAACAAACTTATATGCAAGCAGTGAGTCACCCTTTCACTTCTATAAATGTTTTTGCAGTGTGCTTCTATTGAAAATCATTTGGATTCAGAAAGGCATGGATTTGATTCTGTGCTTTCTTTTACTAATTCTTATTGGTACTAATAAGAGTTAAAATCATTAGGAATAATGTACTAATAGGAATTAAATCATTCAAGGATTTAGTAATTCAAGAACTCCCTTCCTTAAGTCTCCCTGCCAGCTGAAAGCTTTCTACTCTGATACTGGGCTTTCTGACACCAGCTCTGGACAGTGATAGTACTTGTTTCCTGTAAACCCTTTTCATGCTCACGTAAAAGCCGATGGGTCTGCTGATATCAGAGGTCCTTTTTCAAAAAAAATTTATGTAGATAAGGTGAACTGGATTTCACTCAGACCTTCCAGGCCTGGTCTAATATGCCTTCTTTTCATTCTGTTATTTTATTTTTTTTTATTTGCTCCAGTTTTTTGTTGTTTTTCTCAGTCTGTTACAGCTATTTTGAAGAGTCTCATTTTGTTATGTGTGGTCACTTATCTGTTGCAACCCACTTAGTGGCTTCCATATGTTGCCAAAATGTGTTTGGAAGAGGGGATTAAGTTACTGTTTCTAGCTGTGAGTTTGGTCACTTGGACACGTTCACTGGGATGTGAGATCCTAGAGTCCACAGGAGCCTTCCAACTGGAGATTTTCTATTTTTTTTCCCTTTGCAGTGGGGGACCCCACACATGCTTTCCCTGTGAGCTCTGCTCTGAGGCAGTTCATGTAACATCACAGCTTTACTACAGCAAAGTGAAATCTTTGCAACCCAGGTTCTGGTATTCCCTTCCTATGGGATATGACTTGAGGTGCCTCCCTCCAGAGGTAAAAGAAGGAAACAAGGGTTGTGAAAGTTCCCTCAAAACCCTTAATGTTCATTGAATAAGGAGAGGAAAAAGCAAGATTTGTTGAGTAATCTCTGAAAAACTGTCTCAGAGAGTGCATATCCTTGCTTTGTCTGTGTAATAATTGAGGAATTATGAGTTCAAATGGGGTGTTTAACTGTGAGTGACCAAAAGAACTTCTGTTTCCAGTGTTTTTTTCCAATGAATGTTCCTTGTTAGCATTAACTAACAAGGTAAGTTAACATTCTACTAATTACAGTGCTGCTTTGAGAATGTAAGTCTGGGAAGCATTGACTAAGTCACGTTTTAGTCAAATCTGTTTCCTTATGACCCCTGTGATTGATTTAAATTCTACTCTGGTATCAGCTTTTTGCCAATACCTTCATATGACCATTTTCTGTTCACAAGTGTGTTTGGAGAAGATGACTTTTCTTGTGATTCTTAGCAGTTCATAAAAATAAACATGTAGTGCATTTGTTTTTGTACAACCAGGGATATTTACCTTATAGGATTCTATATAATTGGCTTTGGGTGTAGCTTTGGGAGTGAAGAGTTAAGGCAGAGGCAAAGAATATGATTAATTTACTTGATTATTTCAAGCCAAGTGAATATGCCTAAGCAGCACAGAAAGGAGAAAACAGCTATTTCGTCCCCTTTCCCAGTGAGGTTTTGCATGGATTCTGCACCGTGTCTCAAATATCAGCAGTGGCCACATCTACCAGAGTAATCTTGACACGCAAATGTAGCATTAAACACAACTTGAAGTCATGTAGGTTTGTCCCTTTCAGTGTGTTTCAAATAGCCTGCTCTCTTCTGGTTTTTCTACAGTAGTGTTCTTCCAATGCCCATGGAAGGCTCATTAATTTCTTTTCCATAGTATTGCATGGGATTGAACCCCAAGTCCTCTGGTGTTGTTATTCTGAAATTAAAAAATAAAAACAAACTCAAGAAAAGCCACTGTTTTCATTACAAATGTTGTATATGATGCAGCAATAAATGGATACTAATGAAACAGAAATCAGTGGATTCAGCCTCTGCTCTTGTGAGTGGCAAAGTATCTGAATATTTAAATTAGTGATTTTTCTGAAGAGTTGGGTAGGATTTGATGGAATATGCAGTGGCTTCCTTAAACCACTGGAGACCAAAATAACTGAACAAGCCTGTCATTAATTTGAAGTTAACTTTATACCTTTCAGATCTTGGGCTGAAGCAGAGGGGAAGACACTGATCTCTTCATGCTTATGAGCAGTGACAGGACTAGAGGAAACAGCATGAAGGTGAGCTGGGGGAGGTTTGGGTTGGATATCAGGAAAAAGCTTTTCTTCACCAAGGATGGTTTAGCACTGGAACAGGCTCCTCAGGGAAGTGTCACAACACCAAGCCTGACAGAGTTCAACAAGTGTTTGGACAATACTCTTGGGCACATGGTGTGATTCTTGTTGGCATCCTGTGCAGGGCCAGGAGTTGGACTTGATAATCCTGATGAGTCCCATCCAACTGAGCATATTCTCTGATTCCATGACTGTGTACATTCCGGCAGCTACTTGTGTGAATGCATAGAGAAAACCAGAATGTAATGTCTGCTAGGCAGCCAATAACCCCGAATCGCATCTTTCTGTTTCCCTTAGCCAGGGAGTCACTCAGCTATTTTTAAAATCTCTGTCCATGAGCATAAGTGTCTTTCTTGAGGAAAAAAATGACAGAAAATAATTTAAAATACCTTGAAATTTCATACCACTTTTTATCTCTTGATGCTTTTCCCTTTCTGTCAGAGAGTTTACAAGTTTATCCAGCCTAAAAGCAAGAGTCCAGGAGTTCTTTCCAGAAGTCCTGCATTTTAGAAGGGTCCCTACAGGGCAAATAGGCAATCTTAGAATCCTTCATTTAAGTCATTTTACTGCTGACTTATGGTCTATCTCTTGGCAAGTTCCTAGACTGTGTGCTAATATTTAGTTACTAGAGGATGGTGATGACAGTCAGATGACAGCTGTTTGTCACTAGAGTTGTCACTACTATCTGGAGTATTAGACCATGAAAAACATGGTTGTGTGAAATGTTCTTTGTCAGCTGCACTTTGAAAATAGAAAAATAAGGATTTACAGATTTGATTTCTGAAATGAAATGGATGGAACGACATGGAGTCCAATCTGCTTTTCCAAATGTTTATCACTGTAAAACAGAGCTGATCAGCTTAGCTAAATCTAGGGTCATTAATTTGGGAAAACAAGCTAATTTTCTAGCTCTAGTACGGATATAAGTGGGATTTTCAACAAGTTACTCAGAACTCAGGGTGTAGCATATAGTAGTTGGAATACTTAATTTATGAATAAGTCCATTAGATCCAAGATATTCTCAGCATCGTGCATCCCTGGCCAGATTTATCTGAAAGAGATGTATATGTTAAGGAAACCAAATATTAGTTTTTCTTATGAAATGCACATGGTTTCTGTAGTTCTTAATGTGTGTATTACTGATATCGACAAAGAGGAACTTTCATGTATTTTACTTCTTTGTATAGCAGATATTTTTAAAAAAGACTTCTTTTGCCTTCCAACGTGAATGAGGATTGTCTGGTCTGGTCCTGCAATGGAAAACCAGTTGATATTTCTGTTTAAGAAGCAAAGTAAATAAAACACAATCCCTGGAGTGGATACTTCAGCCATGTTCCCTTGGAAAGCTCCTAATGGTACAGAGGTGCCCTCTGTCCATGCACAGAGCCCAGCAATCAAATACACATGGGGACCGAATTCCAGCAGACTTTATAGCCACCTCTGCACAATAACAATAAATAATGAAATAAATGCAGGGCACTTTTGCTGGTTGGTTCTCAAAGCAGTCTACAGACCACTTAAACAGTAGTGCATTGATTTTTCTCACCCTTGGAATACAGGGATCCTGTACAGGGCTGCTGTTTAAAAGCACAGAGCAAGATTACGGAGTGTTTGGGACAGGAATTAATATTTGCGGTAAAAGCTACAGGATATTTTTAAGGATGCAAAATATAAGCATTATGGAATGTGGGTTACGTCTTTTTTGATGTATGTCTGTCCTTGCTGTTTGACTTCAGAGCCAGGAAAAGATTTAAAAAAAAATGGTTCTGTTATCAATCCTTAGTCACTTAGCCAAGGGACTTCTCTTGCTCTTCCCTGGTTGCCTCATTTTTTTTTATTTTTTATTTTTTGGTTGCTGAACTACTTTCATTGTGCATACCTGCAGTGTAATCCATACCAGTGGATGAATTTGAGTGGATGTGAAGACGCAGTTGTAGCACTGTTGGCGAAACCTGTTCATTTTATCAGTCTGTTTGGATAGCAGTAGCCAACAAAGTGTGACACCAAGCACCACAGATCCTCAGCTGTGCTTGAACAGCCTGCAATGAAGTCTGTGCTTCCAGAGCTCGGTTGCTCTCGGTATCAAAAGTACAAACGACCTGAGCACCCCTCTCTCTGATGGGATCACACTTGTGAGCACACTGCTCAACACAGCCCTCCTGAGGTGGTTTGGAAGTCCTTTATGGATGTTCCTGCAAGCTGTCAGCCCTTCTCAAGAAACTTGGAACTACAAGTTAAAAGGCTTTACTCACTCTGCCTGTAATCCAAATGTATTTGCTTGCATTTATTCAGATTAAATGCAGGTGGTTCTTACTTGAAAATTCTGTTGTCTTTTGGTTCTTCCACATCTATAATATTTCTTTCAGCGAGGCCAGGGAAGTAGTGCTATTTTCCTTAGTTTTTATTTCTCTTTCTTGTGTGTAAATGTGTGCATCTCTATTCCAATTGTTCAGCTTATAGGAAGATGTCCTGGTTTGATTTTGAAAGCTCTCTTGCCACTACTAACTTATAGCTTTTCCTAAATTCTGAATCCAGCATGAAAAATTTGGATTTGAGTATTTCATGATTTCTAGTACTGAATTTTGCCTCACACCAGCATGTAATCCATTGACACCTCCCTTACTTATAGGAAACCAATGAAAAATGTTAAAAGAAAAAATTACTGGGTTTTAATTTTTTAAAATTAAGGGGATGAGAGTGTCAAAGACTATGCCATCTCTTTTCCCCCTTTCCCATATTTTCCCTGAGTCCTGAAAGAATATCCTTGAAAATAGCTATTGAAGTTCAGAAGTAATTCATTCTAGACTCTTACTCAGATAAAATTGTGAGATATTATTGATTTACATTCCTAAACATATAGGGTTTGGGTGGTTTTATTCATGGTAAGCTGTAATGACATGGTTAGAGGATCTACTGTGTGTTTAGCAGTGAGGAATGAAGCTCTAAAGGTTTGGAAGTTTGGAAAAGTTCAGATGCCTCAAAATGCTTGGATTCCTCTCAAAATTTTTTCTTAGCTGTATAAATCTACCACCCAGCTGTCATCCTCTGTGGAATTAGCAAAAAAGCGTATTTATAAGACAAATCATTTGGCTGATGAAGAGAAATATGCCAGGAATATTTTTTGATTCACATTTGAAAGTAGAATATTTCTTCCATTTCAGTCAGAAGTCAGGGCTGCAAGTAGGTTCTTTCCAGCAAACTTACAAAAGCCTTTTTCTTTCTGCAGGCATTTAGCCACACCACTGTGGGCTGTGATCTTGTCAGTTCTCATAAGCGACTAACACCAGTGGTAACAAAATACTTTCCCTACTTATGGGATGTACATTTCCATGAATTGGTTTGGTTCATCTCATGCATGAAGTGTCAAATTTTTTTTTTTGAAAGCATGAAGAACATTGGAAGAATTTTGAGCAGTTTTCTCCCTACTAAAAGCTAGTTATATGAGTTGAAGCTGTGTCTTAGAAGTAATTCACTAATGGCAAAAACCTATTTGACAAAGATGTAGCCTGAAAGGCTGGTAGCCCCTTTCTCTGTGCCTGTCTTCCAGAGGCAAGCTGAATAAATGTGACAGGATGAGGCCCAAAGCATGTAAATGATTTGATATTCCACGGTACAAAATTGTACTTTTCTGCAACATAACCCAGCATCTGTGGTAATAACACCAGAAAAGACAAACTAAATGTGAACTCTCCCTCCTTTGCTACATACGCAATTATCATTCAGGTGGATTTAAAAGGGCTTTACAGGCTAACTCGTTTATACAGTGTGTTAATTCTCCCACCACTGAAAGCCAGCCACCTCTGGCCTGAAACGTGGCATCAGTTCAACAGTGTGTAGCAGCAAACTGCAGCATGGCAGGCTCTGAGCACAGCAAACATCTCCATCTGAAGATGCCCAGAGAGCAGCAGGAGGGAGAAATGAAATTGCACAATGCATACTCACAGATGACTTGCAGCTTGAGGTGACTTGTGACAAAAATTACCTGGGGTGGTTAGTGATCAGTGATTGGGATGAGCTGGAGCCTGATCCTGTCTAAGAAGGCAGCCCTGCTCTTCTTTGGCACTCCCTGGCACTGCAGCGTGGCACTGTAGCACTGTTAGCAGAAAAGGAAAAGAAACTTGAATATGTAGCCAGCACTGCTAGTGAGAGCAGCTGAGATTTCTCCTCTTAAACCGACCTCACAAACATACGTCTCAACATCTGAGTTCCCCTCACAACTCTATTTTCATTTAGTAATATTTCAGTTGGTAATACTTTGAATAGGTAGGTTTTTAGAGAGAGATGCAGTTGCTACTCAGCTGCAATAGGTCTCTCTTCCTGTGAAAGCAAAGCGTTATGAATGCAAAAGACTTTTCCAACTAACGCTGTTGAGAGGATGGAAGTTCTGGTGGGAAAACTTCCAAGTGAAACTTTGGCTTCACTCAGCTGGAGTGGCACAGGCTCTGTACTAACAGCACCTTTTTTTTTTTGTGTGTCCCCCCTGCTTTTTTTTTTTTTAACCACAAACTTCCCTGTGTCACAGCTCTGTGCAAATATTTCCCATATGTCAGCTGGCTGATCCAGTAATCACTTAGGGCTGGAGTGTAAATTACACAAGCGGCAGCACGCGCACAAATATCTGACTTGTACGAATCCGTAATTCAGTGAGATTTAACTATGGTGAATTGAACTGCCTTTAAATTAAAAACTTTCTTTTAATAGCTGTGTAGACTCAGTGCTAGAAGGCCTATTATTCTGTCTCCCCACTTTATCCCCAGCCAATGTAGAATGTCTTGCTTGAGTTTTAATGGTGCCCCTCTTGCTGTTTGCTTTCTCAATTTACTTTCATTTCTACCCAGTGTGCTGTCATTATGCCATAACGTAGATTCTTTGGGTAGGAAACTATCTTTTTTGAACATCTAGAATGTTCATGGCATTTTGTAAACTGATTAATAGAGTATGCCATTGTTTATTTTATATCTGTAATACTGCTGTTGAGCAGTTGACCGCAATGTTTCTGACAGGGTAATAGTCAGAGAGTATTTTGATATTAGGGAATTCTGGGAGGATTTAAA
The DNA here is from genome assembly GCF_049639895.1 of Pseudopodoces humilis. Taxonomy (NCBI): domain Eukaryota; kingdom Metazoa; phylum Chordata; class Aves; order Passeriformes; family Paridae; genus Pseudopodoces; species Pseudopodoces humilis. Next base: position 14,010,531 of record NC_142205.1, on the reverse strand, counting down.
TTAATCTTTTCATTCAAGATGATAGGAGTGCGCTTCTTTGCATAACACTGAGTGTATGCTGGTGTTCATAGGAGGCAGAAGAAATAGAATAGTGCAGGGGACTTTAATTTCTGGGACTTTTTGAGAATAAAAGCTTTTCAGAAAAGAATGCTTTGAACAGCCTTGACTACAAGTTTCCCTCTCTGCTTGTGTGTGTGTGACTGTGCACAGGGCTCCTCTGGTCCCCAGCAGTGACTGTGCTGGGTGGGGCTGGGGGAGCTGGTGGGGGCTCCAGGCTGCAGTGAGGAGGTGGAGGAGCCTCTGCTTCAAACTTCACAGTCTGAGGAGCAGGAGCTCTTGCTGATGGCTTCACCTGCTCTCAGCTCATCGCCACTGTCAGTGTTACTCTCCCTGCACATGCAAAGGTTTAGAGTATCTTTGCATACACTTTTACTGACCAGTCTTTACTTTGTATGTGAGTGTTCCTGTGCAATGCTTGCCCCCTTTCCCTCTTGCTTTCCTTTCCTTGGTTTCCTGTGTTTTGTAGGTTTCTGCACTTCCAATTTCTTTACTTTTGTCATACTTTACCTCTTTTAAAAAAATTTCTTCTACTCCTTTCTCCCTTTCATTTCTCAACATTTTAAAATTTGTACTATAAGCAGACATGCCACAAGAATGCTGTGGAAAAATAGAATAAAAATTATTTCTACATTGAGAGTAAGATGTATTTGTCATTTGTCCCTTTTTCACAGTTATATTGATCATAAAAGCATATATTTTGCACTGAACAATACTCTGAGTGGACGTCGCCCACGGTATATCATGAACAGGTTCAGTCACCAAGACTGGAGGACATTTTGGGTTTTAGGTGGAAATAAAGAGGTTGTAAATGGAACATTTTAGTTGTATTTATTACCTACCATTTTTCTGAGCCTTTCTTTTGTATTTTCTTTCTATTTTTGTTTGTTTCTGGAAGTGAAAAAGGTGCAAGCATTTGGTTTTTAACTGATTGTACAAAAGAATCCATCATTGGATGTAAGATCTAACCTCATCTTCAAGGCTAAGGAGGAAAAATTCCAAGCCCAAGAGGCAGCATGGTAGAATTTTCACATTTTCAGTCACACTTGGTATGAATTGGCTGAGTGTGATCCTGACAAGAACACCCACCAGCATGGACCTCTACATAATGCGAATTTCTGAGTAAGTATGCAGATGCCTGCAGTCTTTCTTCCTTTGGAGACTGCCACCATCCAAGGAGTTAGTGGAATTGGCTCAGATAAGGATCACCTTAGCCAAGCTGGCTGGTACCAGTAGACAAGGCTTGTATTGTACATCCTCCAGGAAGATTTATGGGTAGCTCTGGAGCTTCTTTGGGGATGATTCTGAGTTCAAGGGAGTTTTAAAGTATGGGGAGAAGGGAAGTGTGGTATGATTTTGTTGTGTTAGAGAGAAGAGCCACCACAGAGAGCAGTAGTCCTTGATCATGCATGAAGGTGCAAATTGTTTCTCCCTGCACCTGCTGGAATAAAACTTGTCTTAGATTTTTTCCCCAAAGTTTCTTTGATTGTATGTGTAGCAGGTCTGCAGAAATCACATAAGAAAAACTGATCTCATTGCCTTCAGTTGCAAAAGGAAGAAGCAGAGCAATTCTTGTCCACATTTTCTATAGCTCAGAATTATTTGCTATAGCAATTATTTTTGGGAGTTCAGAGTAATTTTAGGATCTTTTTATTTTCTGGCAGGAACCCACAGAGATAAAAATGGCTCTTGCCACACTGGTACAGTGGCAACCACTGCAAAGGAAAGTGCTCCCTTGAGATGTGAAACTCCGCAGTTTCCCACTGAGCCCTGGGCCAGCTGTGGAAGGAGGAGGAATAAAAGGTGATATGAGTTAGATTTATGCTGATGTATGAGGTGAGTGTAGGTTTTTGCTTAGAAGCTGCTAGAAGGTCATGGTATTTTACCAACTGAGATTTATACATTTGAAAATGAACCTCCAAATGGGAATGTTTCCAAAGTCTAATAAAGCAGAGCTATGCTCATACACTGACCTTGGCAAGCCTGCAGGTAAGTTCCACAACTTCTACCACCTTATAAACACTAAGATGGGTTATACAGAAAAAACTATAGAGGCTCTATTTAGAGACTTATGGTAGCAAGTAGGCAGAAAAACTTCAAAACCACCAATTTAATTTATTGAAGGTCTCAACAGGAATATATAGGAAAAAATTCTCTCTTCCACTGCAAATATTCCCACAGCAACCCAATCTACCTGCCAAGAGTACCCAAAATTTAGGGCAAAGGGTGGGGAACAATGTTAAACCTATTTAATAATACCACTAAACAAAACTTGAAGGATGAGCATGAACCTGGACCTGTATTTTACCTCATGATTACCTATTTATATTTGTATTTTATATTTTGTATTGTATTTGTATTTGTATTTTACCTATGATTACCTCAGCAAAGAAGCCTGTGGCTGAGAGGTTTGTCAATATGGAGTTTACTATTTATGTAGTTGTATATCATGGTTATAGACAAAAGAGACAGTAGAACACCCACAGGGACTGATGCACATTTTTTTAAAGTTTTCCAGCCTGTCTCTGGTTTTCATAAAGGTTCTTAAAATTTTCTTTTCTGAATCTAAATTGAGAAAACATGGGTGAGATCAAGAAGTTGTTCCCAGTTCCAACTAAAATGCCAGTAATGCTGTTTAAGGGTTCAAGATCTGCACTTCCAGGGAGACAAACATGACAGAAAATAAAACCCTTAGGCCAGAACTAGAGCCAGGACCAGTCCAGGGCACAAATTAGAGCAGTTTGAGGAAATGGCAACTTGCATCAGCATCCTCCCAGCTTGCCAATACAACAGGGCACCATGGCTCTGCTTGTGCTGGTTCTCTGCCACTCCTGAAATCTAGGAATTTCTTGAGGCAAATTCATGCTGCCTTTGCTTTATTAGCACAGCATAAAAAGGCCATAATGGATGATGGAATTATTTACTTGTATAGTTCCAGAAAATGACACCCAGTTGTAATAATTTTGTATTAAGCCGTCATTAGGTTTTTCATTACATAGTTTTTTTGTTGTCAACATAGGCAGTGGGATCGAGTGCAACCTTAGCAGGTTTTCCAATGACACCAATCTGTGTGGTGGAATTGACACACTGGACTGTAGGGATGTCATCCAGAGGGATCTTGACATGCTTGAGAGTTGGGCCCATGAAGTGAACCTCTTAATGTTCAGTAAGGCCAAGTGTGAGGTCCTCCTGCACCTGAGTCAGGGCAATCCCAAGCACAAATACAGTCTGGGTGGAGAATGGACTGAAATCAGCCCTGGGCAGACTGATTCAGGGGTGTTGGCTGATGAGAAGCTCAGCATGACCCTGCAATTTGTGCTCACAGCCCAGAAAGCCAACTGTATCCCAGGCTGCATTGAAAGATGTGCAACTAGCAGGGCAAGGGGAGTGATTCTGCCCCTCTGCTCTGGTGAGACCCCACCTGCAATGCTGCATTGAGGTCTGGAGCCCCCAGTGCAGGGAGCCCCTGCTTAAGTAAGTATAGAGGAGGCCATGGAGATGATCAGAGGGCTGGAGCACCTCTCCTATGGCAGGCTGACAGAGTTGAGGCTGATCAGCCGGGAGAAGTGAAGGCTCCAAGAAAGACCTTAGAGCCCCTTCTAATACCTAAAGGGAGCTTGTGAGAAAGCTGGAGCTGTATTGTTTACAATGACACATAGTGATAGGACAAGAGGTAATGGCTTTAAACTGACAGAGGGGAGGCTTAGATTGGGTATTAGGATGAAATTTACAGTGATGGTGAGGCATTGAACAAGTTAAGCAGAGAAGTTGTGTATGCTGCATCCCTGGAAGTGTTCAAGGCCAGGCTGGATGGAATTTGATCAACCTGATCTAGTGGAAGGTGTCCCTACATATAACACAATGTTGGAACTGGTTGATCTTGAAGGTCCCTTCACACACAAATCTTTCTGTGATTTTATGCTTTTTTTTTTTTTTCCCTTGCCTTGCCTTTCCAGGATCAGAAGAAAAGGAAAATCATATTTTATAACAGTCAAAGAAATAGTGTTTTAAATCTTAGTATATCTCATTATATGTTTTGTTTTTAGACTTTGTAAGCAGAAGATGTACCTATACCTCTGACATATTTCAGTATGAAAGCTCTAAAGGGGCTCTTTGAAGTAGCTATTGTGTCTAGTGTGTTTGCATGCAGCCGTCTGCTACACAAAGCCTGAAGAGCTGCCCCCTTCATGGCCTTTTAGGTTCTATTTTCCAGAGACATAAAATATTCTAGCATGGATAAGAGGTAGAATGCACAATACAATGTGAATAAACACGTGTGCTCTTTGGAGCTGCCAGCGTGTCCTGCCTTAGCAGAACTGCTGAAGGGATGGGATTATAAACAGGGTCCCAACTGCAGGAATTTTTTGTTGTATTATATAACTGCTATATAGGTTTTTTCCTAATTTTCCTTACTGTTTTTTAAAAAGTTATTCTTTGTTATATTTTTTAACTTAGTTAAATGTACAAGTAGCTGCTCTCTAGCTCAGTCTATAGTGTGTAGCTATGACAAAATGGTTTATGCTTTAGGGCTGGGTTTTGTTCCTAGGAGTGTATTTCACTGTGCAAAACTAACTTGGTTTGTGGAGTCTTGCCAGTACTACCCATAAAGTGGACTCTCACCTAACATAAACTTTTTAGGACTTATCCTACATCTGCAGTTTGCAATTTGTGGAACATACAGCCCATGTGCTGGAGGACGTATGGAACTCCCAGCTGGTTTCATTAATATAGATTTCTAGTTGTGTGTTGGAGATCTACTTTTGTCCATGTTGTGCAATGTTTTTGCAATGATTTTGGCTCTTCTAGCATTAAGTCTTTTAAATGGTGGAATTTATTCTTGAGTATACTAAAAAAAAAAAAAGCTCTTTTTTCTTTTTTTTTTACAAGAGTCCTATTATTGGTCTTGTAAAGGAAGAATCATTCACCAGATATTGATCCCTCTCCTCTGGTTAGTAGAGCCCTTCCACTTCCATGAAACAGTATCTGGCACAGCAAACAGAAACATTTTGCATTTAAATATAATTGGTCTCTCATGAAAACAGAAAATAGTACCAAAAATTTGTGTCTTTATTCCATCTTTTAATAGAAAAGACTGAATCTTGCCTCTGTTTCATGTGTGTGGGTTTTTTATGGGTTTTTTGGTATTTTTTTTTTTCTATAAGTACTGAAACCAAATTTGAGTAGAACATCTTACCTTATTCCAATGCTCACTTCAGTCTTGCTGACTGCATTGATTTTGATTATTTTCTTTTTTACTCAAACCCAAATATGTCTTTTTTCCAAACTGAATGTGAATGTGAGTCCATGAGTCGGGGTGGCCTGAAGTCAGCCTCAGTGCATGCCATATGAGACATCCTGGGACTATGACACGTGTCAGTACAGAGCTGAGTTTGTCCCCCTCTGGAGGGGACACCTGCCAGGTGCATTGCAGTCAGAGTTCTCCTGTGGTACTCTCATTTATGTCAGGCAGATAAATTGAATGTGGGGTGCTTCTACAAGAGTGCCAAGGAGGTAAGTGGGTTATTTAAGCTAATGTGACAAGGCTGACCTCATAGCATAGAGGATGCAGTGCTCTGAAGAACAGCTTGACAATTTGGGTACTTAAATTCAGACAAGGTTCTTTCAGGATTTAGTATATTTTTATGCATGTGCCTTCCTAATCTGTAATAAAAGCAAAATATGTATAATCAGCAGGACTGTTTTGTGAAAGGAAGAGTAGTGGGAGCTGAAGGCAACAATATTACATCTTCTCACTTTTGGTGATTTATTTAATTTCTATTTCCTCTCTGCTATACCTTTTCTCTGGAATTGGATGTAGTTTTTGTCTTTCCTTATATTTTAACATTATTAAAGCTCATTATTATTATTATTACCTTATTATTAATGTGCAAGAGTTTTTGCACATTATCTCCTCTCACTTACACAAAATCCATGATTCTTGACCACTACAGAATTTTATACATCTGCTGTTATATTCTCTTTTTCAAGTATTTAAAACACTGAGGCCTAGGATGGGAGTCTTGGCTGCAGAATTGTCAACAATTAATTTTGTAAGTCAGCTTGAATTTACTCTTAGAACACAAAAACAAAGGAGAAGAAGCTTTGAACTGTGTGGCTCATTATGTCTCTGCAATACAGAACCATATATACTAAAATTTCTGGAGCTACTTCTGTAGCTCTAGACATCCACTGTGATTATAATTCACTGAGTTCTCTGAATATACAAATCCTTCACTATTAAACTGAACATTTGAGACCCAGGACCTAAAACCTCACAGTTGTCATACCTTCCATCAGTTTCTTCATTTTTCTTTCTGATACACTGCAAAATATTTATATATATTTGAATATACTATATGTAGAAACACAGTTTTATCTTGGAAGATAGGTATTCTAAATCTGAGAAGGCTAATTGCCTGTGTCTTTGGTGATTAGGGAAATCTTTTTGCCTTTTCTCAAAGGGTGCATCTACATTAGTAATTTAGTGTCCTGGAAGAGTGCTTGTGATGCTGAGAGACACTTTTCCTCAATGCCATGCATGCAAGATTGTGCTATGAACTGAAACTCAGCAGTCTGTGATTGGGCACAAAACATGTTGTATACTGCTTGTATTATACCTACAGAAATCATACATGGATGAAACTTCTGAAACACTAAATTCATAAACTTTAGAGAGAGCTAATTAGTTCTCTATTAATGAATAATTAAAAACACTTAGAGAGTGGACTAGCAAAGCATGGTCAGGGCTTATGAATGAAGTATAATGGCTTGGTGAAGCCATTTGAAAATCTGCAACACAAGCTCCTTGGGAGTAAAAAAAAAAAAGTCACCATTTTCATGTATCTGGAATGTCATATCTAACTGTTCTTAAACTTATTGTGGAGAGATTAGAAAGGAGGTGTTTGAGGTGGGTAGGGGGGGCTTTATGAAAAAGAATCATGGGGCAGGTTGAAGCTCTGGATGTGTCAGGAAGTTCACACCCCTGACTGGGAGGTTGCTACTCAAACTTCATAATGAGGATCTTTTTCCTTGTCCTGACCCCTCTCCCCAGTTTGGCATTTGGCTTTATAGCACAGTTTGTAGTCAGCATTTCCTCAAATGTTTATGGCTTTACTTTAAAGGTGGATTTCTCATCCTGAAGATGATAATCCTTCATCATGTAAAATGACCATGCTGTAATAAGATCTTCTTGCAGGGTACAAATGTGTTATTAGGTGTCAGTCTGCAGGCTCGGGTCATCCGCCAGCTGTTACACTGCACAGGTTGTATTTTTTTGCAACATTTGGTGGAACATTTCAGGACTGTGGGATTATCTGAACCAGATGTGAAAAGGCATCTCCCTGACACAAGTGTGCAATTAGTCATAAGTGATTACCCATGACCCCTTATGTGCAAGGGGAGAGAAACTTAGGGTTAACTGCTGTCTGCACCTTAACTGAAGAGGGCTATAAAAGTTCCTCCCTTTTACTTCTCAGACTGCAGCCAATTTTCTGCTTGTTCTTGCTTCTCCGTTTTTTTTTCAGGGACATGTAATCTAGGAGAAACCTAGAAATCTGAGTCCTACTTGGAAAATTGTAACAGAACATCACTGAGAAAGAGACAGGAGTCCTAGTTTTCCTGTGCCTTTCTCTGCTGTTTGTGGTTACAAAGTCACTGAAAGATCACAGACTCTTCCTAGTGAATGGACTGATATATTGGTCCAAGGGCAAGAAGTAAATTAAGGATGTCCCTCTGACCAGATAAACTTTCTTTTATATGGAGCAAGACTTCATTTTGAGTTACTTCTGCCATCAACAGCCCCAGTAACATGACAAGGGGAGAAATATGAGTCTCATGGGGCTTTACCTACCAACATTTTCACCTTGTCTCCCTCTGAAAATGGGTAAGTAGTCAGCACAATTCCTAGATCACTGCTCAAATGCCATTTCTAAGTTCATACTCAGTTCCTGGGTGGATCTAAGTGGCAGGTCTATCCCTGTGTATTTGGGTTCCAAGTACAGTGGGCTTCTCATATATCTGCTGTATGCTTATTGACTTAATTGTGCATATGAGTTTATAACAACAGGAAAACCTTTGTAGAAATCTTACATAGCTGTGATGGCATAGGGAACTGTGTGAAGCCTTTTATTGTTTAGAGACAAATGGAAATCTCAAATGTGTTTGGCAAGCTACACGTTAACTTACGTTCTTTAGCTGATTAATGATTTCCTGTTGTCGGACTGGTGTTCGTCTTTACCGATCCAGTGTGACTTTCCCCCCTGCTTTCCCTCAGTTATGTTTGTAGGCTATAAATTGGTCAAGGGTCTACATTTATTTATGAAAGAAAGGACCACAGCTAAGACCCAGTAAAAGAAAAGGAAAAGGTGCTACATAGACTGAGCAGCAGGTGGGGATATAAACCCCCACAGGTTGCTAACTGTTGTCATATATGCTAGAAGTAGTCAAAGATTACTAAATTGAATTGTGTTCTAGCTACTTTCTTCTCTTCAGCCAAAATTGGCTCAGGCTTAACAACACTGAGTCTTATTTGTTAGTTCCCACCCGTGTCTCTAGCACAGTCAACTCAGAGTGGAAGGATGTGGGGAAATTAAGTGGTACCATCTGCTTTCTGAGACACTGTGTGAAAGCAGAGTTGCTCCCTGACCCTTTCAGAGGACCTGTGGATGAGGAGCCTGGGACAAAACATATCTGACATGAGGTCCTCAACAGTAGGCACAACAATTGCCTATGGCTGGCTTTGGAAAAGGAACAGACCTTCACAATTTCCCCTGTGTTCGTAACCTGCTTAATAGCACTGCATCTCTCAGAAGGAATTCCTGATGCAGTGCTAGACTTTCACTCACAGCCATGGAGAGATGAAAGAGGATAGATGTCAACAGATCATATAATCTTATAATCACATATCACATCAATCTCTTACCCTGTTTGGGTCAATAGCATGTGGTCAATCAAGCCCTGTGAGAGTTGTCTCATCACAGCTCCTTCTGTGCACAGTGGATTGTCTGAGTGAAATGATTGCTTCTTAAAGCATAGGGCCTTTATGGGAAATCAAAACCTTCCTTCCCTCAATGAAGTATTTAAAAGATTTTACAATTGGTCTCTACCTCTTCCCCATCAGAGTGGGGTATAAACCACAGTGTAGCCAGTGAAATCTTTCAGACACTTTTGTGTTCCCAGTGTTAGCCAGGCTCAGGAAAAAGAAGCTTTGGCATTTCTCCTGGAGAAATTTTCCTTCCTTTCAATAGTGGCTGGTTCTTTCTGAATCTGCCTAGTTTTAAGTAAGAAGCATCTTGGTTTAGATTTAAGCCTTTCATCATCTCCTTTGAAGGATTTTTTCCCCTCAAGTTCTTACCATCAAGGCTGGTCTGCATGTAACACATTTACTTCTGAGCTTTTGAGCATGGCCTTCACTATGGGCACTGTATTCACTGTGTTCACTGCACTGGATTTAATGGACATCAAGGGAAGAATATTTGTTTGTCAAACAACGAATTTTCAAGATTTATAGTTTCTATCACTCCTGGTTATAACCTTACCCTCCATCCCAGGCACCCCTCTCAGCATGCAACTGAATTTTTCCAGTTTCATGGTACACTTGAAGTTTTTCAGAATTCAGTATTCATACCAAATCCTGACAAAGCATTGAGTGTTCACTGAATATTCAGATAAATATTAGACCCCAGCATTGCCCTCCAGATGGAGAAAAAAAATCAAAACAACCTCTGGAGGTAAGGTCAACTCCATCCAAAGCTTCCTTGTTAGCTGTGACAGCTCTGTCCTGACTGGGCACGTGTAGGTCCTTATCCTTCTCTCTGCAGTGATCAGCTCTGGTACAAGCTGAGCAGAGGATGGGTGGAGGGTTGGTGGCACCTGTATGAGGACCTGGTCTCTGGGCAGAATGTGAGATGCTGTTGCAGCAGTAAGGGATTAGCAGGAGTGAAAGAGAGCTCTGACTGCAATTTCCCTTTGGCAGCTAAGGTACATGGTTAACTTTGAAGGTAGAAGCCAGGACATGGAAGCAAAGCGGCCCTTTCGCCTCCCCGCAGTGTGATACGTGCTGGAGGCTTGTGGGATCAGCACTCTTGTTTGGATTTCTGAACTCCTGCCAGATCAGGGCATTTAGTTTGGATCATAAGAGAAGTAGAAGCTGTTCATGAGGCTTGGGTCCAAATTTCCACACCATCTGCTGTGTTTGTAGATCAGTGTGGAGGTTTGAGCCTCCCATAAAAGTAAAGGGAAAAGAAAGAAATGTTTAATAAGGGAATTAAATACAGGAAAAATATGGAATGAACCCAAAAAGTGTCCATCCATGTTCCTGGGCATCATAAATTAGGAAGGGAGTAAGTAGCACTAAACAGAGAAAAAGGACAGATATGGGACAATGGAATGCTATATCAAGGGTAAAACGAAGTCAGATTTCAGTGAAATAATGAAGGTGAAGCCGACCAAGTCTTGATTACTCGCCTGGAGTTAAAAGTTATGACTAATGTCTTCTTTGGCAACTTCTGTCTGCAGGTTCTGGAGACAGAGATAGGAAATGGGAGTGTGGCAGTTCCAAGACCCTGGTCTTGAACCAAGACAATGTGCACAGCTCAAATCGCTTCTCTGGAACTGCTCCTGTAATTTCCAGTTTGAGCCCTTTGTGTGCCTGGTTGGAGAAAATCTGAATAGGTCTAATGGAAGGAACATTATATTTCAATGATGGAGGTGACTTATACAGACATAAAATGTTGATAATTAGTATTGTCATGGTTAATTAAGATTAGAAGTTGGAGAAATAGCAAAAATGCAGTATAGTAATGTTTAACTGGAGAAAATATTATTTGCTACCCTTTTCAATCTCATTGCAGATGAAAATTACCATACCCATTATTTCAGCTGGAAAATAACTTTCAGAAGAAATACCTGGTATTTCATAATGAAGATATTGTAAATTTTACAGTAAGACTTAATAGCCAAAGAAAGGCAAAAATTAATGGAAGCATCTACATGTCATTTCATAAAAGCCAAATCAGAAGGAGAGTCATGGCTTTCCTTCTGAACAGCACTTCCTTAATTGAAGTGATTTTCAATATCTTTCCTAAAAACTAGAGACATGCTTCAAAATTTTAAGTTGCAGATGTGACAATGAGAGGTTTAAACCCCACTAAAGCCCTGTTAATAAAAAAAACATAAGTAATATTATGTGCCATCAAATCACAGAATGTGAATGATGACTGAAACACCTGGCACTGTCCCTTTAGCTCAAGCTCTGCCACATCTGAATGTGAGGGGCATTTTTATTTTCCTCTCTTGGGGCTGTTGCCTCTCCCTTCCTCTTTCACCCATGTGAGTTTATTTTCTGTCCTGTTTTTGTTCTTTAGGTAGGTGCAGTAATGGCATTCCCAGGGCAGCATTGGGAAGCACTGGCTTTCTTTGTGAAACAGGAAAGGTAATTCAAAACAGAAATCTGATTATGCAGAGTATCTTGAATTTGGGTCAAATATTTGTGAGGCTAAACATAAAACGCTACCCACATACATTTCTTCCAATGATCAAGGAGATGTATATTGAACAATCGGATCTGTAATCCTTGGTATTAGATTATTTATTTGTTTTGGGCAAGGAGGAATGTTATTTGATCTTTTACTCACTGCCATTTGTCTTGCAGTCTACAGTGCAGATGCACTGGGAAAAGATTATGTTCCTTCATCTCCCAAATAAGCTTTTTGTTTGTTTGTCATGGCTTTTGTGCAGCTTTCAAGACTGAATTTATGTGTGGGCTTAGGTAAATTTCTGTTCTCCTTGAAGCTAAAGAATACAGTAGCCTGCTTAAAAGAATCAAGCTATAAAAACACCTTTTTCTTGTGCACCACTAAATCCATGAGATATTTAAAAGCATGCTATCTAAATGGATAGACCCACACTTTTGAAAGATAATTAAAGTAACTTGATAAAAGATTAAATGAATGTAAAATTCTGAAAGAAGACCTTTAAAATGTTCTTTGCAACTCCTCAAAACAGGATTTAGAAATTTTGTTAAATAAATTCAGTAATGAATGTACACACATCTTGCTTTCTGAAAGTAATAGCGCTTGAAAAATAATGTTACCTTTCTCTGTTGAAAGCATTTAATACTCTCCTTTACATCTTCTTCATCTTTAACTCATTAATCCTTTCAGCACTTTCCTGAAGGAAAGAAATATTACTAATATTTTATACAGAGAGTTATGACACAGGCAGATATTAAGGGAATTTCATGGCGTAAATTCTGGAATAATGCTGATACCAGTGGGCTTTGGATGACTATATGCCTGGGAACTTGTACTGAAATTCTTTTGGCCCAGACAACACCATGAGCCTGGTCAGGGAGGAGATTGAAGCTTGGATTGCAGGGATGTCAGATTAGAGCTGCAGCCACTGGGCAGTGTTTGTGTGCTCCTTCTCCTCTTCACCTGCCCACGTGGCAGTCCCCACAGGCTCATGGAATGCCTGCTTGGTGAGGTTGTATCAACAGGATGAGACCTTATAGTTACCTGTACATTCAGGGTAGTTCTAGTCAGTGTCTTGACTTTGCAAACAAGGATCTCTAGCAGGTTCCTGCTAGACGTCCAATTTTTGGCAAAATTTATAGTAGGAGATCTAAAGGCAATATGGAGCATTAGTTGTGTGCCAAGTTTCAAACGCTGGCTGTTGTTGAGCTACCCATCCTTTGTTCAAACAGCTTGTGAGTATCTTGTCCTTGTGCTGTCCACAGTATTAAAGGTAAATCAGATGGTTAAACTCTGCCTAACACAAATTTGCTTTTAATTTCCTTTCTAAATTTTCCTTTATCTCCACATTTTGTATGTGAAAGCTGTCAGTTGCATTTTCCTCCTTTGCTCTGATAGATGGTCACCTTAAAAATTACATAAATTCTACAATTCCTTGATTCTTTGGTAGGGAAGCATAGGAAAGATATTATTTTGGATTAGAAATCCCAACTGAAGCAACACCATTTAATTGTTTACTTAGATTAAGCTAAAAAACATTTGTCATTAAGAGCGCAAGAGGTAATTTCCTGCCAGAACACCCAAACCTTTGACATTTTTCCTTCAAAAAACTTTAAATGTGTGGTAGATTATCAAAGCCTTTTCCCTGCCATCATCAGAAAAGGTCAATGGTTTCTGACAGATGCATATTAAGCCTGACTTAATTATGACTGAGTGCCACAAAGTTTTATAACATCTGTTATCCAGTGACTAAAGAGTGTCTATAATTCTATTTTTTTTTCAAAGGACTAACAGATGAAAATGACAATTTCAGTCGGGAAATCTGAACTGGCAGAAGAAAAAAAAAAAGTCCTTTTTTCCTGGAATATTTCTAGTAATTGCTATAATTTTGAAGCAACTCAAACATTAAAAATTCCCACACGTGGCCTTGACAAGGTCAGTGAGGCCTCAGTAACTTTTATGTTTCCTGCATGATCCCTGCAGGTTAAAGAGAGGGCCTCACTGAGAGGAGGCCAGCCTGTGGAATAAAAGCTTTCTATAGGCCTGAGGAGCAGCTGTTCCTGGGCTGCTCTAACCACTCTCCAGAAAGCCTATTTTCACAACTCAAGCAAAAATGAACCTGCTAGACCATTAAAATGTCTGATTGCCCAGGTCACGTAAAACATTTCACAAATAAATACTCTTGCTTAGGCTCCAGCATTCAAGAGGCTGAGTGGGGCTGCCTTTCTTGGGCACAGCTCATAGCATGTCTATTTTAGGTTGTTATTGACCATAGTTGTACCTAAACATCTTTTATGTAAATAGAAATCAACAAACTTGAATTGAACTATATGGAGTCTTTGCTGCCTTTTTTTAAAAGAAAAACTTTGTGTTAGAGCTATGTGTTTTACTTTCATTTATTTGATTTTCTTTTTATTGTAGATTTTATTCATTATTGTTTTAGGAGAACTGTATTTTCAGGCAAAGATACTGATGTGCTGGTTGGTGTTTAGAGCACCACAATACAAGATATAAAGCTATTAGAAGCAAAGCCTGTTCATCAGATTTCTCAGGGTCCATAACACCCAGACAGTTTATATTTCAAGTGTCTTTTTACACTAGGCATGCTCAAGTCTCAGAACCTCTGCCCAGTGTTTGGTGCTGAGGCCTTGGGACTGTCCTTTCTGACCTCAGTGACTCGGTGGTTCTGAAGACAGCAAGGATTTCCCAGCTTGTTTGCATTTCTCATTTTGCTCAGACCAACCTGTGCCATCCTGGGCAGCTCATTTGAACTCCAAGCCCCATGTTTGCTCCAGCTCTAAACACCTAACCAAGGAACCTAAGTTAGGAGTGTGGGCACCCGTGAGCTTTTCAGCTGTTGGTGTAGGGACAGCACACACAGGACAGCTGAATTGGGTCACTGAGGTTTGGAAATGCATACATCCCAAGATGCCCAAGGTTCATTTTGGCTGAGCCTATATAGAACCTCTGAAACTTTAATCCCAGAACAGTGGCCTATGTTTGGCTTTCTCTGAACTTGAATCTAGCAGCCCTTATGAGATCAAGTTATTACTTCACTGTTTTTCCAGGGAAATTTCTCTGAGGTTTCTCTGTGCATTTCTGGGTTAATGTTAATATTTGTAAACAGAATCCCAATCTAAAAACAATAATAGGATCTGACACTTTGCACATATTTCAAGATTTGGGAGATGGAAACTTTTCTGTTGAATAGAAATGCACACTTATTACTTAGCAAATCACAAGTAATTTTTCTAAGTGGCAAGTTCAGGAGCTAAGAAGTAATGGAGTGACATGTGAAGGAAATTACAGACCATTTTAGAACTGCTGGACAATTAATCAGATCTTGCTTCATTTGTCATACATGTACAAAAGCTGCTATACATTATTATGCCCATGCTGTTCTGCACTAGAGTGCCCTAAGTGGGGATGACTTTGATTAGTTCCCTTTTCTGACAGACAAATATTGAACTGCTACTTAGTTTGAATAGTTTTCTTATTCATACAGATCTCTCAGTAGCTGTAGCTGAAATGAAAATGAAATGTTAGAAAGCTTACTACAAAGTAAAAGGGAATAAGGTTCAGTGAAGTAGCTAAAGGGAATGAAGAGATTAAGATTTACTGCTGACTGGAAAGTTTCCTTAATTTGTCAGAATGATTTTAAAGGGTCCCAGATTAAGCGCCCCATTTGTTTATTAATCTATTGTATGAAAATTACTACTATATTGTAAGCATTAACTTTTAGCTACCATTTAAATTGAAAGAAACCCTTTATTGAAATTTACTTGTACTTTTTTGATACCATCACAAAGAGCAACCAGGATGCTGCATACTAAGTGGCTTTGTGAAAATGCCAAAGGAAGGCAGACTCTATGTACTTTCTGTGTCTGTTAGTATTGTCATTTACTGCAACAACCAGCTGAGACTGGATTTTACTGAAAACACAGGACCATTAATCTCTGCTGTTTTGACTGGGACCCACTATTAGAAAAAAAGAGAAGCACAAGTGTGATATCATAGTAACAGTAACTCAGAAAAAATAGCTCTTCAATATTTTTATTAAGTATCCAAGTACTTCCACAACTATTCACTTTGATTTTTGCATTTATTCATTTTTATATTTAAATAAGTGTCTGTTATGTTACTGAGAGGATAAACTGGATTTTCAATTGTTTGGTTTTATAAGTCAGGGAAAATGCTGGAGGTCATGCACATGGCAGGAGTCCATAACTCCTGACTGCAGGAGCTACTGATAGCATCATTCAGGCAGGATGAGAGGAAAATCCTAATTTGCCTTTGGATGTTGATGAATTCTTGCCCACGTGAAGCCTAAGACAAAATCTTTACCCCCTCAAATGGAGTCAGAGGCTTTAGATGTGGGTGGCTCTTAATGATTTCTTTCATCCATTCTTTTCTCTTGTTTACACTTCTGTACATTTTCATTTCTACTGGCAGTGTTGAGCAGCTGATTTTCAGTGTGACCATTTTTATTTCAGAAAACTGCTATCTGTGAGTGGGATAAGAGTGAAAGAATGCATTATGCTACAGGTGGCATGGGCTATGTATGTCAGGCTTCTATTCTTAGGGCCAGGGTCAAAACTGAGGGTGTAGATTAATTGTGTAACAAGGTGTCAGAAAATATTCCACAAATAAACAGAACATGGTTAACTCAACACTTTGAATTTATAGAAAGTCTAAATTATATCCTTAAAATAACATGATTATTGCTAAGTTCTAGCCTGAAGCTAAACTGGGGTTCTACTTTGAATGAAGGAGCTCCCAACTGGCAGGGACTTAAAAGGTAACTTAATACGCTCCACTACTAGAAATATAACAGACTGCTTATTGGGACATGTTTAAAAAACAGAATGTAGAATATTTTTCTGATCTCACTGATACGTATTTCTACAAATAACACCAGAGAGAAGTGAGATCTGGTTTATGGCTTGCAAGAAATCAACTGGACAAAACCTGAGTTTCAGTTTGAGCAGTTCTACATATACAGAGACTCCCAGCAGAATATTTCAAAATAAGCATAAATTTCCCCAATGACATCATATTTTTGTTATCTGCATTGTACCATAGCAGTTTTTCTTAAAATAAAAGACAAAGAGAGCTACAGAAAAGTTAGACACCATAACATTTTAGTTTAGTAATGTTTATTCCTATGACTGTGTTTAAAATATTTTGATTAAGTAATGGTGCAGTAAAAAACAGGGATGGTGAGTACTTCCAGGGCTGAAAACCATGTAAACTAGTGCAGAAACTAGACTTAATGCTTTATTTTCCCTACAGATTATAGATAAGAGATCCATATACATGATCACTGAAATATTTAAGGGGAAGTGGCAAATACAGATTGAGCTCTTAGCTCACAGTTTATTTTTTAGTTTTATTTTTAGTTCTGTTTCTGGGACATTAGGGTTGTTTCTGTTT
Organism: Pseudopodoces humilis; assembly: GCF_049639895.1. Classification (NCBI taxonomy): domain Eukaryota; kingdom Metazoa; phylum Chordata; class Aves; order Passeriformes; family Paridae; genus Pseudopodoces; species Pseudopodoces humilis. Next base: position 13,993,570 of record NC_142205.1, on the reverse strand, counting down.
ATCCAGTAGAGTTGGTGAAATGAGAAAATAATAGACAAAAATAAAGAAATTGTGTGTGGTAATAGTATATTTCATATGAAGTAGCAGATAAGTAATTTCAGGTTTTAATGGTCCTACCTAATAATTAGAGCCTGTAGGTGTGTTTATAGATTTTATTCATGATCAGTAAAGGCTTTGCTTCTGCAATGTCTGTGGGTTTGTAATATATATGCATATAAAGCTCTGGTGTGAGCTGAAGTGTTCTGTTCTATGGCTGATGGACAGGGGCAGCTCCTTCCACTGAAGGCGTAAAAATCTGTATGAAAATCTGTGAATGAGATGTGGTATCAGTGTATAAACCACAGGTTTTCATCTGGTTTAGCTTTTCTTTCTCAATTGCCAAAAGAAATTAGAGTGTGAATGATTCAGTTTCAAAATTTAATTAAAACCCACCCCCCACATTAGAAACATGATCATAAAAATGCCTGTACCTATTTCTTCTGGCTTGGAGTGTTTTGTTCCTTTTTAGGTTGCATTTAAAAGGGAACAGAAGTGACAAAATGGGACTAAATAGACCTGAGAAGAGATGCATCTGTGGTGTAAAGCACAATGAAACCTTGCTTTGATCTTGGTGAGCATGAGGAGATTTGGTGTCTAGAAGCCTACAGCTCTGTATGGGCCATCATGGTTGTGACATTCACAGGGACCAGTTTCACAGCTGGCACAAAGATACTGCATAACACATCCTTGCCCAGATGTACATCAGCCCAGGATCCCAGCTTCTGTTTGCAATACTATCATCATTTCAACTCAGATAGCAGCAGCTCATGCAAATCAGCCTCGTGTCCTTGATGTCAGTGTAACTAAAGTTCTACTGACTGGTGTCACCTGAGACTCCACTGTGAACTTCATGGAACTTCAATAGTTTTTTCCTCTGTGTATGCTACATGCTATTACCACAGTCTACCAAAGAACAGGTTAGTTTAAAAGCAATTTTTACTCAAGAGTGCCTGAATCATAATTCTCTGCCTAGATCTAGTCAGAAATTATTAATCCTTCCTTGTAAACCAGATTGAATGTAGTGTTTAGGCATTAGTGGTTTCCAGAAGCAGATTTGCATTTACATCCAAAGGTTTTAGAAGGTACTTGCAGGTGCTGCATGGAGGAGCAATGTACAAGATTTGAGAACATTTCCCTTGACTTTACAGGTTGCATCTTCACTTTTCTATCAGTGTGTGCAAAAGGAAAACCCAAGTAAGCTCAACAGGAACTGCAAGTGCAAAGTTAATGTCAGAATTTTCCTGGTAAGAGCGTAGTTTATGGTGTTATAGAGAGGACAGGGAAAATAGAGAGGCAGATGGAGCAAACATTAGAACAGTAATCACTGCTGTCCTAATGATTCAGTCCAGGCTGTCCACTGACATAACACTGTATTTCCAACCACTGCTTTCCTTGGAAGTTGTGCTTGGCATGACTGCACTTTTAGGAGCATTTGGACAAATAAATAACATCCCTCTTCATTATTTATTTGCCTTAAAATTTTAATCAGTATTTGTGTAATCAGTAGTAATTTACTACATTCCTATTCAAAGAAATTGGCAGTGTTTAAACATAATCACCCAATGTAGCTATTTTATTTAAGTACTGGGTTCTAAATACACATAAATTCAGCAATTATCACTGGAACAAATTTTAGACTTTGAAGAGAATTATATGAGGAGGAGTTTTCTGTAATTCAAATTGGAAAAACAAACTGAATTTGCCCAGCTGAGGAATCTGACTGTAACTTTTATGCACATGCACTTGGTGTTTGATTTTTGAGTGAAAAATGTATAAAATTTTAAGAAGGCTTTCAAGCGACAAAATGCAGGGCTTCCCTCAGCTGCATGCGAGTGCACTGTTTGGGTTGTGAGGTTACAAAATATGCCTTTCCCTTTGATTGATTTTTCTTCTACATAACACAGCCAAACTGAATACTAAATCAAATGCTGATAGCATTTTAGCCTTGTTTATTTTTTGTCCTGGGTTTAGTAGGTATGGGCATTTTTTCCCATGGTGTCTGAGGGTCTTTGTTAAATGTTTCTAACCCAGTTTACAAGGAGGAGCTTATTCACCTGGGCTGGAGCTTTGTGAATGACTTCTCTGCCACTCTGCACCGGAGCAGCTCAGGTACATGTCTTTATATTGTGGTTGGTTAGAGCTGGAGTAAAGTGCCAAAGTCAGCAGCTGAAATAAGTAGAGTAAATCAAGTTAAGAGGGAACAGGACAACATCTTGGAAAAGGAGGGAATATGGGGTAAAAACTTTACTTCAGGGTTAGGATGATGAGATATAAATGGATTGGTATTTCCTGGGTTTATAAGGGCAGACCCTGGTTTGTGACATCACCATGCGATGGCTTCTCGTGCTGCCCTGCGCCTACTTGGGCTGCCTGGATGCTGCAGGTCCTCCTTTCCCTTTGAAATCTACAAGAATTTTATCTGAACAGCCCATGAAGGATCAGACCCTTTACAACAACTTTAAAAAATCTTACAATGGTTGTAGGTCATTATTGTTGATCAGCGTAAGTTATATTCATGTGGACATCTACTGGATAAATGTACTTCAGGCTTTGGAAGACACATGAACTTGCAATAATCTGGGTTTAATGCAAATTCCTAAGTGACATACACACTTCTGATTTGGTGCCTGGTTAGGTTGCTTTGTTCCCAACTGAATGGAAATTTGCCTACAATTTATCTATGTTTTAATCAAGGCAAGGCATTTATTCAAAATTAATAGGTTTATAGAATCACCTTATGTTGAATTGGTGCACTCTGCAAAACATCTGAGTGATTGGTATTTAGCAAATCTGGGAAAAGAAGTATTAATATTCACAGTGAGATTTTTCAGCCTGCATGGTATAAAGATGGGTGTCCTAGTTTAACCCCAGCTGGCCACTCAACCCCACACAGCAGCTTGCTTGCTGCCCCCACAGCAGGATGGGGGAGAGAATCAAAAAAGTAAAAGTGAGGAAGCTCATAGGTTGAGATAAAGACAGTTAAATAGGCAAAGGAGCAGCCACACATGCAAGGAAAGTGAAATAAAAGAGCCTGAATTTAAATGCAAGCATAATTCTTTTTCTTACTGCACAAACCTTAGTTGTGAGGTGCCTGTTCCTGAAGATTTTACTCAGCAGTTTGGTCATATGGAAGATTCCTCCCTTCCATTTGGGAGATAGAGTTGGCTGGAAGAAAGCAGCTCTCCACTACAGGAGTTTCTGTAAATGTGCTTCTTTCATGATTCTTGGGGAAACAGTAGAAATTAACATCTAACACAAGACCTAGGTGTTCTCCTACCCAGAACTCAAGGAGGCGTTGGTCACAGAAAGCTTCTAGGAAAAAAGCCAAGTATTTCACAACTTCCAGAGCACATCTGTTGGGTTGAAGATTCAGGACCAGAAGATAAGAGTTTCATTAATGTCCCTGCACCCTTGTCCTTAGGTTTATCAGGAACACTGGAAAACCAGGCCCAGAAGGAATTAGTGAGTGAACAGAGAAACTTTTATCAGTTTGGCTTCATCACCTTTAAGAAAGGTTTCTCCTTGAACAAAGAAACTGTACTCATTTATGAGGTTACACTTTCTGGATGACATCATGGACAAGAGGAGGAATATTCCAAGGCTTGGTACAACTGGCTGTGGGGGAAATAAGCACTTCTACCTTATCATCTGCTGCCTGTGACATATACAAAGGAGAGATAGAGAGACTAAAAAATTTAAACATGCATCTGCAACACTGTTAAATCGATAGTACATGCTGAGGTGCTCAAAGCCTCTTCATAGAATGTGTTTTATATTGCCTGTCACTGTCATTATGGTAATGGCTCCTAAGAGCTGCAATAAGGTTAATAATATGGTGTATGATTAAAATAGGGAATTGTGCTAAGGAATTGGTGTGTACTTTCAAAATTATTAGATGTAGTTGGAAACACAGCTGAAAGACTGTCTTCATATAGCATATTGCCAGAACTAACTGCTTTGATTTCTTAAAACTAGATGATGATTGTTTGATCATTTTATTAAAAAAAAAGAAAAAGTCTAGGTGTCAAAGAGTTTCCTTATGTCTAAACAAGTGTTATTAACTTCAATTATGGCTGCCAGGTGGAGAACTGTGCAGTTCTTTTACCATGTTTCAAAATATTTCATTTAGACATTTTGGAAAAACATACATCCCTATTCATAACCCCTGTTACTGTTCTGATTTATAGGTTCTGCTTCGCTGTAAATCATTCAAAATGAAAAAAATTAAATTTTATGGCATCAAACTTATGTGGCATCGTGCCTGAGCAAAGGGCAGAAGGAATGTGATTCTTATACTGCCAATTTCTATTGAACTTAATTTTTTTTAACAGATGGCTGAGATATACATATAGATAAATGTAGAGTATACTTATTCTTTATTTGGACTTTGAATTAAAAATAAAACGCTCTCTTCAATAATTTTTTCCAGTTGTTTATGAAACTTAGACTGCTAAGTAATTTTTTTACCTTTTAAACTATACAAATATTTGCAACTGAAACTTAGAAAATTTTGGTTTCAGTCCATGCACTTTAATTGCTGTGGATAGTTAAATGTATCATTCATTTAACCTGACAAGCTCTTGGGGAAAAAAGGATCATAATGTTGGAAGTGGCATAGGGAAAGGTGTAAAATCTTATCATTTTTAAATGGAGAAATAATCTGGAAATACATTAAAAACATTGCCTATGTTATCTAGTGTCAAATCAGTTTTGGATGAGGGGATATGATATTACATCCTTAAGACTTTTATATTCTTTGGTTTTCATGTTCCCTAGTAGAATACGTCAATGCCAGTGAACATTACTGACCTGGCATGATTCCTGGCTCTGAAGTGGTTCATTTTTGGCAGAAGAAATTTCTGCTCCAGTTTCTGAGAGTTTCCTGAAAGGCATTATAGCTTTAGGTGTAACTTTAACTCACACAACAATGCGGGAGTTGGTTTTAAACTTTAGTTGAGTTGACAAGTGATTCTTAGAGACTATAGCTCAATACTTGCAAAAGGTATACTTTTCAGATATTCATGGATTTGAAATACTAGGAGACAGATTGAAAGTCTCTAAATGGTGGAGACTCATCTTAGAAATGTGGAATCTGTACTTGATCACATCCCAGATTTTTCTCCTACCACAAAACCTTGTATTTTAATGAGCTTCCCTTTGCTTTAGCTGGGAAACTTGTTCATCCTCATCCTGTGCTTCTCAGCTCAGCCAAATCCCCTAAACATATGGGTGAGTCCTTAGGACCATCCAGGCACATGAAAATCTGTCAGAACCTTTGACAGATGCTGTCCACACTTTTATCTCTTGATGGGCACAGTCTTGGTCATATAAGAGATGACCAGAGCCCTTGAGCACTTCCTTACCATAGCAAAGTGGTGGATAAGGAGTATTTTATAGAAACTGAAATAAAGCCAATGGCTGATATTCTTGACTAGAATAAGGTGTGAAAGGCTGTCCCTGGTGACAGAACTGCACCTTGCCATACACCAGTCATCAAACCTTATTCTTTCCACATCAAATGGGGATAGAATTTCATTTTGGGAATATTTTGACTTTAATGAAAAAATTCTGCTGACAACAGTATTAAAAATCCAACAAAATGTATTGTCAGAAAGAAAGAATAGCTGAGCCTTGTCTTAATTTGTCTCTATTAAAACAGTCAAATTAACTGTTGTCTGATTTTTAAAAATATGTTTAGGTTATAAGATTGTGGCTTTCTGGTCATGCACAATTCCATGTATTATTTGTATTAACATAGGAATTTGCAGCCTTTTATTTTATAGCAGGTATGATTTTACCTCACTTTTATTACAGGTAGGTTTCTTTGAAATACCTGTTAAACCTTATCTATAAAATGAAATTAATATTGAAATAGCTGATCTCTGCGTTGTAGGTAAAAAAAACAATATAAATGTTAACAACATTCCCTTTAAATACAGAATCAACTATATTAAGTACCTTGGGGTTAAAATTTTAACTTCCTTAGATTTATGGTGAGAATTAAAACATCTCTTGTTACATTTGTAAACACAGAGCTCGTTAGATGAAGGGAATTTCCTTTATCATTAATAGGTCACATTAATGTGATAAAAATGTCTGCACTCTCAATAAATTTTATTCTTATTTTAAGCAGTTACCACATAAAGTGTTTATCCTTCAAAACTCTCACTAGTATTTTATATCCTCCAATTGAAATAATAAAGAGCAAAGAATGAGAAGAAACAAATTAATCCTCTCCTGGGAAGCAGAAAAACAAGCACTGCCAGATTTAAAGTTGTAGCATTGATTTGTTAAGGTATTTTTTCTCTCTTTACATGTTTTAATGGGGAAATGAGTGCCTGATACTGAAATTAGATTCAAAATTACTTTTTCGAAACACCCTTGTGCAAGGGACCCAATACATCCTGCTACTCTTCATCACTCTGTTAGCCAGAATGGGCATTTCTGGAAATGGAAAGAGGACGGATTTTTATTTATTTTATGTGTATTGATTATTATAACACCATAGAATGGAGGAAAGGAAAAATTGGATGAGGTTCTCTGCCCACATAGAACTGATATGAAAGTGATCATTCACCAGCTTTTTCCTCAAAAGCTCTATCTTTCTGAAAACTCTGTCATACTTCATTGTATGTACTGATTCCAGATCTAGTTTCATTTGGAACTTGCCTGTGAACCCAGAAAAGGCTCCATGGGCTGTGTCTGATAGAATCAGTAACATAAATTTGGTACACCAATTAAACAAAAAAATAAATACTTTCTCAAGGGGTAAAAGCCTGCTAAGTATTCTGAATTGAACAGGCTAACACTGTAGGCTGTTCCCATGAGCTTTTAGCAAGCTTGAATACATTATGACCTGGAGGGTCCCCACTTTGAGGTGCCCACTGGGCACACGGTGGGTGCACAGCCCACAGGACTCCTGGCTGTCACCTAGGGTGTCACAGAGGTTCCCTGTGCCCTGGGTGGGCTGGAGGTGGGGCTTTTCCCTTTTGCATGAGGGTGTCTGTGGAGGCAGGACAAGTGTCCTCGGACCAGACTTGGAGCTTGATTGTTTTCCTCACTGAGAAGTTTTCTAAGCCACTGCAGGAACTGCAACAATTTGGATTCTCTGTCAGTGGATATGAGGAGTGGGCACCAGAAGTACCACAGACCCCCTCCAGCCTCATTTGCTCTACTGTTGGATTTTGGACACTGTTATCTCTGTCTTAATCTGCTCTACAGCTGCTGTGTAGCAGCAACATTAAGTCAGACAATAACAGCAACTTTGCAGAAGTTGCAAGGAGCAGGGAAAGATGTTCCTAAGTTACACTTCACTTGGTTGTGCTGATTTATTTTTTAAAATTTCATTGAGAAGAAAATGCTTAATACTGCTAATAAGAAACTTTCATCCCAAAAGAGGGAAACCAGATTCATAATTAGAAGCATAAATAAGGTTTGATAGAAGGACTTTTCTCACAGGGGAAAACAAACATCTAGGAAAGAACTTGAAATACAGGCAGATCAAAATTTTAGAATGGTCTTTTAATAAAGATGGAAGAATTACCTGTACAAAATAGTAACCATACTCCCAATCTGCAGCCAGGAAAATGATTAGTTGCTATTGAGTTTGGAAGAATAAGAACCTTTGGCAATGTAGCAGTGAAAAAATGCATTTTAAAATACAAAGGAATAAATGGAAAACTTTTTTTCTTATCTGGGGAACTAGAAATAATACACCTGCAAGTATAATGAATGGCATAATATTGGCACCACATGGGGCATTGAGCAATTTGTACCACAGTTATAGGTTCTTTCTTGCTATTAATCTCAAATAAAATAAACATCAATTCCAAATCCTTGTATTTCTGGCTCTCATTTATTGTTCACCAACTCTTTTCCTTTGTGTTTTGTCTTTGCCAGCCCTTTCTCTTATGTTACTTGTCCATTCTCTTGGCTGTTTCTCTGGCTATGCTCCATCTCCTTAGATTACCTTCAAAAAAAGAAAAAAAAGGTTTTTCATGTCTTGAACTTCAGAAGCAGTCAAACATGCACCAGAATATGGTTTGCTTCACTGATGGCTTGTTTTAAAAACACACTAAGTAGCAAATACTGGCTTGTAAGAGACTGTTGTGTGATCTGAGTAGCATGGGAGAATTCAGTAATGCATTTCATGTATTAGATGTTTATGTTCTTAAAACTCTGAATTAAGAAAAACAATCCAACAGAACATAAAAAGCCTTGCTTCTTCTTTTTGAAATTTACTTCTTAGGCTTATTCCATTGCTCTGAGCATGTGCTTACTCTTTGCTTTGTAGCTGTAATGATTTAATTATTCAGTTTTTATGCAGACTGTACTTTCTATTCTAATACCCTTCAGGAACAACAAAACTTGTTACTTTCTTTCCCCAAGTTCCCTTTACTGATTGGATGTCACCATCTGGATGACTCCCTGTGGTAAGGATGCTGCAGTATTGCCACCATACCTGCTGTGAATTTGTCCTCTGATGGTACTGCTGTGCCTCAGATTTATATAAAAAATTGCCAGAAGTCACCAAACCTGACTCTGCTCTTCTAACCCTGGAATCGAGCTAGCAAAATGAGACCCAGGTCCAATGTACTATGAGGGGCTGACACATTGCTGACCCAAGGCTAACGAGTGCCAGTGAAAATCAAAAAGCAATGTGTGCACTAGGCAGATGTAAATGTGGGATAACGCATAGTTCAACCACTTTAAAATCTCTAGAGATTTTAAAGAAAGAAGGTTTGAATGTGAATCTCTTCCAGGTAACCGTGCCAGCCATTGTATGCAGGAAGGGAGACCAAGAACATAGGTTCCATTATAAAATATTTATTCATATTTAAATAATTCATTGTTCCTAACATTCTTCACTTTGGTCACCAGGCCAAGGAAAAGCATTCTTTACTAAACCCTCACGTGTGACATGTCCACATTGGAGTGTCCCTATGGCTGGCAGCTCTGTTCAAGACTGCACACTGAAAGGTGCTGATGTGCTGCACAGCCCTGAGCTGCTGTCACCTCAGCCTTCCCCCCTTTTCTGGTACCTGAGGCTGTGCCATCAGTAGGTCCGCTGTCAACGAGGCACTGACTTCGAGACGATCTCTTCAGCGGCACACACCCTGCAAGGACAGCCTCAAGGACTTTCTCTCTAGAGCATATGGTATTACTGAGTCAAAACAAAATTAAGTTTCTCGGTCTGTGGTTGCACAGCAAGATTGTTTCAGTCAATAGATAGGAAAATATGATTTTCAGAATGAGAGTCCTACTATATTAGTCTGGTAAATCCCAGTGTTATGATACAAAAGAAAAACAATGTTCTTGTTATTTCTGGAGGTTTAAGGAGATTGCCATACCCTGGGATACAATGGTACTTTTCAGCTATTAATGCTTCTAAAACTCATTGAAAATAGTATTCTGATCCAAGAAAGGTTACATTGTGTTCTGCATGTATTAAGCAATGTTCTGAGGCTAAAGTCAAGGATACAAGTTCTTTTATTCTTAATTAAAAAGAAAGAAGTAAAAAGGATTAGTTTCAGAGCTGTATAGTATTTACATGAGTAAACCAAATGAACAAAAATAAAATGCTGTACAGAAAATAAAACCATTCATCTCTTTTTTGTGACAGAATTCAGGCAGCTGCAGATTAGCAAGAGGAGCAGTAGATAGAGAACATAAATAGCTAAATAATTATATATGTGTCACCAATAGAGATTAAATTAAAAATTACAAGCAGATTCCTTAAGGGGAAAAGAGAGAAACAAGAGCTGGCATAAAAACAGTCACAGGGCCATCTAGATGGGCTGCATTCTGAGTTGTGCTGGTCTGCACAATCATATGAGGTTCCAGTGTGTCATGTGGAGGATATGGAGAGGAAAATTAGCAAGTCATTAAGGAAATGACTGGTGAGCAGCTCATGATATACTGCCAACATCAGCTTATTTGCATTGCTGAAGGTTGAAACAGAATGCTACCTGTAGCCTACATGGAGGGAGAAGGATCTACACTAATTATTAACCTGTTTATACCTGTAGGCTGCAGTGTTGCTCTGATATCATTGTAAGTGGAAGTGGAGATAAAAAAGATGAAAAAGATAAATGGCAGCAATTGACAGTCAAAGATAAATTAGTCATGATCCATTAAAATACGCGAAAGATTAAAATTAACTGTAGGTGTTATTTACAAGCAGCCCTAGCAGGAGACTGAGCGATCTGTAGAAGGCTTATTTTGACTCCCTAGTTTGGATGCCAGTGTTTTGTAGTGGTTCCTTTGCTTTCCTTTTGAGATCAAAGCAAAACTGTTGCAAGATTGTCTCAATTGGAAAAGCATATATGCAGCACTGCATGTGTGTTAGCATACAGAAGAGATTTTTGTAGGCAATAAGTGAAGGTGGATGCTGGAATTAGAAACATCAGCGTAAAAATACCTTTTATTACTTTTAAAAATCTGAATGCTAATCTTTTGCAATTGTAAAGTGAAGACCTCCTCATTGTATGATTTGAATTAGTGATTATTTTCTTCAGTGCCTGGTGTAATGTTTAAAACTCTGCTCCTGTTCTTCTCATCCTAGCACATCCTTTACAAATTGTTTATTTTAATGCTGTTTAATTGCCCACTTACTTAAAAAGGTGACCACTGCAGAGTCTGACACAGGCAGACAAGGTGCATGAGGGGAGTGTAACATTTACTAATTGCCCCACTTCTGAAAACAGCTTATATGTTCCTTCTCCACATGGGCATTAATTACAGCTGTTCCTCACATAAGGATAGCTGTGACCTTTTGTGCAGTGAATACACTAGTGAGGGCATCTGTGCTGATCAATAATTAGTAAAGCACTTTGAAATGTTTTGGCTTGAAAGACACAATATAAATAAATGTAGCATATCCTTCTTAATATATCTCACAATATTTGTTCTAAGATTTGATTTGTGGAAGATGCATTCTTTCACAGGGTTGGATTCTTCAGGCTGTAAAGCCTATCTAGATATGGATGAGGATTTGCCAGAAATATTATGAACATAAGAGAAAAATCTGTTTAATATAAATTCCTGCACCAGGAAGAAATTAATTTATGCCATTTGCTTTTATGTATAGTACATAAATACTATACATATACAGTACATATATGTACATATATAGAATACAGATTTTTGGTTCATAACTCTCATTTTTTAAAAAGGGTTTGTGGGCTATATCCAGGATCTAGGACACCCCAAGTTCTGCAGCAACTCCACCAATGTTCTCTCTCTTAAAAGATTACTGTTACCCAGGTACCCTTTGATCCCTTATTTCAGACAGCTACAGGCCATTCTCTGCAGAATCCTTTGGTGATCTCTGTCCCTGGTCACTTCAGGGCTGTAAGTTTCATATTATTATTTCACTGTGTCAGCTGCCTTTTCTGCAGCAGTCACACTGGCTATAGTATTTTTTTCCCTGGGCTTAGCATACTTCCGCACCCATCCAGCTGTTTCCCTTGTGTCCTATTGAGTCTTTTCTATTAACTGTGTCTTACAATTTTAATGCTCAAGCCTGTTTCCTGATTTAGGTAAGTCTCAGTAAACCATTTATAACATATTTTCCCTTACACACATGAGGCACTGTTTCAGGTCTCCATTTTGTGCAGGCTTTAGGTCTGCCTGGACTTGTGTGAGAGACAATTGCTCCTCTCCCGTTTCTGCAAATTTTTCCTTACCAGATTTGTTATCAGTGTCTCTATTATTTGTACTCATCTGCCTTTTGGGCAAAGCAGAGGAATCCTCTTGATGAATGCCCCTGTAAGATGTTGTGTTTGCTGGCCAAAGGGAGCCATAAAAAGCACTTGAATGTTTGAACCCAGCCAGATGTGCCTGTGAGTTAGCAGCACGCACAGTCAGAAGGGTTTCTGGCTAGCATGGAGCCATATTTAAGAGAAAAAAAACCCCAAATTTTAAAAGGACCTATGGGAAACCAATCCAGATTGCTTACATGAGATTCTACTTTTAGGCCACCAAGGAAACACAAGTGTGTCTGGTTCAGCTCTGGGGTTGATGGGCACAACTATTATTCCTATAGCTCTGATATTGCAAAAAGTCAGACTTGGTCACATCTACTGCCACATTGTCTGTAATCCCCAGGCTGGAGCAGGGAATGACTGTGTGGCACCAGGCTGTTTGAATTTTATACCTGAATTTACCACGTGGTTTCTGCATGATTGGTGGCCTCCTGAGAATGTGTCTCTGCGGCTAAAGGGAAAAAAGTGTACTGCCAAAGACAACATAAATATAATTATGTCCTGGATTGCTATGAACGGCCTGAGAAAGACATGCAGAGCCCTCTTGCAAATTTCTTTCATATATTTGGGGGATTTTCCATATAGTTATGTTCACATGTTAACATAATAAGTTCCAGGTTTTTTTTATTCTCATTAATTCCACAAAAGAAATTAACCAGGGGAAACGTTAAGTATTTTTTCCTTTCCCTAAGAAAACAGTGTGATGATGCTAAACAGAGCTGTGGCAGCTGTGTTTGCTCACTGTGTCCTCCCTGCTGTTGCTCAGGCCCAGGAGGCAGACCAACCATTTTCCCTTCCATTTATGATGGAAGGATCTTCTCCTACATGTTATGAAAAATATCAAGGGAATAACCAAAACTGCACCAACAACATCTTCAAATTCCTCTACAGCCTGTTCTTCTGAGTCTCCAAAGTCACATGGGGATAGTTCAGCTGCTTTGTAAGCTTGTAAGCTTGATGAGCAGCTTTGGTTGACCGGTTTATGACACCATGAACAACCTGGTCTTATTTTCTAAAACCTCATAGCATTCTTTCATCAGAGTACTTTAGAATATCTAATACTATATTCTTAATTTTCTTGGCCTCATTGTGTATGGATAAAATTTCCATTTTAAATGCTCATCTGTTTTAATTCAGTGTTGACAGGCACTTGCTTTACCAACATTGTTAAATTCACATATCTTTTTTTTCAAAATATATGGTGTAGTTGTGGAAACTCCAAATGTAGCTCACTGTGCTTCATTAGAAAGAGAAGTATTTCACAGCTGAGAATTTTTATACTTGTTTCTTAAAGTAGTTGGTGTTGAAATTTTTTAGAGAAAATCCAGGTATGCAATCATTATTAAAGTGCCCAGCAGTATCAGTCTATCTTTTAATTACCGTTATTCAAGGTAGTTTTCAAACTGCTTCTCAATGTCAAACCATTTTCCAGAGATATTGACAAATGGAAGTAATATTATTTAAGGTTATAGCTTCTGTCAAAATGAATTCCACATGTCATTAGGTCAGGATTCATTTATGTCAAGGGAAGGGTCTGATCCTGTAAGTCTTGTGTACCAAGTGTTGTCTTAGTTCAGATTTTTTTTTTTTGTTGGATGAGTCACTTAAAGACTGGAATGCAATGAGTTAATAATACAAAATCTCAAAATAAATACTATTGTCAGTAAGGGTTACAGCATCTTTTCCTGGTTTCTTACCTGATGTTTTACTTCAGCCTACAGAAGCCATAGGTAACGCTCCAAGTAAATCACATTAACAGGTTCCCCAAAAGCGGTCAAATTACACGATTACTTAAGAAAACCCCTGGGTACATGTGTGCGCATAATGTGCTGTATCAATGCAAAAAAGACAGCAAGCAAGACTAAAAAAGCTATACTTTTTATTTTGCCAATGAATCTGTTGCACTTTGCAATGTTTAAGTGGGCTTATACAACATAAACATTTGGGACATTTAACATATCAAGCTCAAATAAAAATGACACGCAGATCGTTCACTTCTGAAGCTGCCTTGTGTTCAGTTATTGGAACACTCCATCTCTGTGGTTTCCGAAATATTATAAGTATATATTCCAGATTAAACTTTCTATTTTCCTCAAGGTAGTGTTGCTTTTCAGTTCTCAATGGCTTGGTTTTTACCTAAAGAATCAGGTCCTATCAGCAAAATCAAAGGCGATTACACAGCTCAGTAGTCATTTAGGATTTCTGTGGCTCAATTAAGCATGTATAGCATGCCACAGCCACTGAGACTCTGTTTATTCAGTGCAAGTGCTCTGTAATTTATTTAAAATAATCCATCTTTAACAAATAAAGAGGCCATTGACTGGCCATTGCTGCAGGCATCCATTTCAATGCTGCCTTCTTGATGGTCTGTTTTGCTGGTTTAAGTTAAATACCTGACAAAAGTGATTCAGTTTTTGGGAAATAAGATTTGTATGCTTACTGTTTATTTTATTTTACACCAGTAATCAGTTAGAACATCTTTTTAACAGACTGACCATTAAAAATGATTAATGCTTTTTATTCTGATAGCCACAGGTTGTGATCGCTAGATCTGTGTGCACACGAGTGTACATGTGTGTGTGTTTACAACTGCTCAGGAACCGCGTCTTTATGACACTTTGCTAATCATGTTAGGCCTATTACTGTACATATTTATTGGAAATTAGATTAGATAGCTATGACCAGTGGCAAAAGCTCTTTTCTTTCCTAATGTGCACTTGCATTTTTTTTTTTCTTTTCCCACTTGGTTCTTTCAGAAATGAGTCATTCATCTAAGCAACACCAACAAGCTGCCATAAAGGCTTGCCAGTACTAGTGAATCTTCTCTGAGAATCACAAGATTGCAGTATAAGTTCCTGGTAAGTGCTGTTACTTGTTGCACTGGAAACATGCCCAACTCAGAAGAAGCTTTTTCTCTGTAACAAGAAACAGCCATTAAAAACCATCTTGGGAATAGAGCAAAGTATAGTGCTAAATTTCCAGTGGAAAGGCAATAGAGAAGGCTATTGGTTAAGGGGCTGCTTCTTAAGGTTAAGGATAAATAAAACTCGGGTAGCCACAATGGCACCTCCTGTCCAGCAGCCACACAGTATAGCTGTGTCTTGTCTCTTTTCAGACTTAAAAAAAACCCAACCCACCAAGAACAACCCCAACCTTAGAGGAGGTGAAACTAAGCTGTTTGTGTTATTGAATAATGGCTTTTTAATGGTAGTTAAACAGAATCATGGACAGCACTCAATATTTCTTTATATAACCATCTAAGGAGAGTATGTCACAAGTTCACAGAAGAATTTTAAAGCCAGAGCAGCACATGTGTTTTGTTGCAGTAAGTTTATTCTCACATTATTTATTCTTTTTGTTTTGCTACAGAAGCCTCATTAATAGCTCATTTGTACCCGCTTAGATGAGAATAATTTTTCAAGGCATGCTGTTTGAAGAATAGCTAATTCTATTTTAAACATGAATATTTATTCCAGAGCCCTGGAGACTGTAGCACATTTATAGTCACTTAGGTTGTCATGTTCTCAAAGGGAGTTGTGTGGTACCTAAAGCTGAGGAATGCAGCTGGCTTCATTTCACATTTCAGCTGCACAGGATGATCTAGTCAGTACCTGCTCATCTGGAAATAAGACAAAGCAACAGAGATTCCGTCTAGCATGAGACATTAATACACACAACCTTAATTTTAATAGTTAATCACAGGACTGGAGTCATGGAAGAGCAGTGAAAACTGTCTTACAGCTTTGGGGATGGTCTAAGTCAACTTTGATTTTGTAAGGAATTCTAATTTATATTTAGTCCACAGTCTGAACTAATTTATCTTCAGTTTTGTCTTTTAAATGTTAAATGTCTCTTAAAATAGTTTACTGGACTTTTAGTATTCAGTCACTATCTAGTGTTCAACATGCAGTTGAGGAAAGGATTTTATTTTAAGACATTAAATTAACAAGCATGGCAATACTACAAACTAAACAAGCACCAGGTTAGTACAATTAAGAAGATTGTACTAATGATTGTACTAATGATTGTGGCTAAGTTGTAGCTGCACATATGAAACTGAGGCAACAGGATCTTATAGGAAACAATCTTTGGCACTGGTGGGGCTGCACGTGGAATTCTGTGTTAAGTTTTGGGCCCCTCATGACAAGAAAGACACTGAGGTGCTGGAGTGTGGCCAGAGAAGGGCAATGGGGCTGGGGAAGGGTCTGGAGCACAGGTCCTGTGACAGGCTGCTGAGGGAGTCTGGAGAAAAGGAGGCTCAGGGGAGACCTTGTCACTCTACAACTCCCTGAAAGGAGGTTGTAGCCAGGTGGGGGGGTCAGTCTTTTCTCCCAGGTAACAAATGATAGATTGAGAAGAAATGGCCTCAAGTTGTTCCAGAGACGGTTTGCACTGGACATTCGAAACAAATATTTCCATGGAAGGTGTTGTCCAGGGAAGTCACCACTCTTGGAGTGTTTAAAAAATGTGAAGGTCTGGTGCTCAGGGACACGGGTTAGAGGTGGAACTGGCAATGCTGTGTTATCGGTTGGACCAATGACCTTAAAGACTTTTTCCAATCGAAACTATTCTCTAATTCTGTGAAATTCTTGAGAATGTATGAAATGAAATGAAATGAAATGAAATGAAATGAAATGAAATGAAATGAAATGAAATGTCATCAGTGGACATCAAAGCTATGCAACAAGAAACATGGAGGTGAAGGGTAGCCTGAAATCCTGTCTTACTGGCAGTTGCCTGGTGCTCTCCTCTGCCTTGGTGGGTGCCAGTCCAAGTTTTCTGTCCCATCCAGGAGGTTGAGAAGCACAGGAGGATGGAACCTGAAGCCTGATCGAGCTGAGGCAGGAAACATCCATGCATCTCTTCAGCTTGGAGGGTGTTTAAGACAGACATCCACACACTTGGGGAACTTTCAGATTACACAGAGGTACAACTGGAATATTTAAGTGCCTCCAGGACTATAAGAACCTGTTCAGATGCAACTTAGGAGTTAGGTACTAAAGTCTTGTTTTGTGTAAGCTACTCCTTAATCTTAAAAACTACTCCAGTCTTTAGCACAAGGAGAAGATGAGGTACCAGATACTGAATTAATTGTCTAAGGTCACATGAGGCAATGAGGGAAACATGGAGTCAAAAAAAGGTGATTTAACTCCAAGCCTCATGTCCAGTGTGTGGGATGATGATTCTGCTCTGAATAGGATCTTTGTTCGGGTGATGAAATGTAGTAGCCCAAGAAAAGGTAAGAAGGCTTTAGGAGCACAGATTTCCTTTGCATTTATAATTCAGAATGTTGCTTTTCATCCAGAGTGGTGAAAATATATTACCTTGGTGGGAAACCAGGGAGAACAGGGACCACAGAGCAGGAGCAAGCCTGTGGGTATACATGGGGAAGAGAAACAGAAATTATGCTGTATAAGGTATTGGAGGACTTCCAAGTATTTTTATTCATTATTACTACTTTTATGTGAAAGAGAACAACCTTCCAGGCTTGGCTGGTTTGAGTTGAGCAGGGATTTTGGCAAGTTTTGGTCCAAATCCATGTTTGAATGTATGTGTGTGCATATGTGTGCATGGTGCTTGCATGAGGTCCAGAATGTGCAGCTTTTTATCTGCTACTGCTCCCATTTACATGTTACACTCTCTCCTGTAAGTTCAACAAGCCTTTTATTGAGTCATATGACATTCAACTTCCAGGTTTACAAGTATTTTTAGACTGAAATTCATTGGATATGCCTTTTTTTAATCAAAACACACATAAAAATACCAAACTAAGTGATTAAAGGATGTTTTAAAACTGAGTTTTTTATATGAAAATATGAAAGCAGTTTTATTGCATCAGCTAGGGTAAAAGGTAAAAACAAATGTTTCTGTGACACATTAAAATAATTTAATTTAACAAAAGATATTCTTAATAGACCTTTTTCAGAAATGTCTCCAAACTGTCATTTGATAATAAGTGTGTATAGACATATTAATGACTGAGATTTTCAAGGAAAAAATTATGTGATCCTGTAAGTAAGCTGATTGAATTTGATTTTTATTTGTTGGATGTTACTTTTTTATTGATTTGTGATTTATTAGTTCCATCATGAAAATTCAGAGACACCTAAAGATTCCTGGTAGCAAACCATAATGTGATATTTAATTTGTTTTGCAGAATGACATGAAATGTTCTTGCTAACAAATGCAGTTTTAAGTGACTCAGAGTGAGATAAAGAGGAGAATCTCCTTCAATCTCCTTCTATTAGTCACATTTTAGAAGTAAGAAACAATTGGAAGAAGTTTTATCCAGCTGTACTGGCTTGACCTTGACTTTGAGCTTTAGTTTATGGTTTTGATGTTAATTTTAAGTGGACATTAATGAAAACATCCTCTAGCCATTATATTTGAAATAGTCTCTTAAAGTGATAGTCATCTGTAAACAGAATTTTAGTCCAAGATGTGGGTACTGCTTATGTCCCTGTCAGGACTGAAAAAAAAGAATCATTTTTTTATGAAATAAGCTCATAATAACTGGAAAAATGTAAACCTCTCTCCTGCCCTTCAAATTATTATAATCTTGAAATCAGGGGGCTCAAGATATGGGAATAGGAGTAACAGTTCTCCACTAGGAAAATTAAAATAAAAATGCAGTAGTACAAGAAAAACCCAAACACTGACAGAGTCAGAATACACCCTGACACTCTGTTGGTCAGCAGTCTGATTAAGTGGTGGCTGCAGTCCTCCTGGGGTGACAGACTGGTTCTGTTGAAGCAATGATCCTGTAGAAGGGTGCAGTTTTCTTCTGAAGGCCCAGTGGTGGTGTAGATGGGTCTGGCCTTCCTCTGGGAATCCAGTGGAGAAAGGCTGATCTGGTGTTCTAAATCTCAGATTATATCCAGGTAGGAATGGGTTCCTCCCCCTGGATGGGACATCTCCCAGTGGGATGGTGTAATTTTATCAGTCATGCAGT
This sequence comes from Pseudopodoces humilis, assembly GCF_049639895.1. NCBI lineage: Eukaryota > Metazoa > Chordata > Aves > Passeriformes > Paridae > Pseudopodoces > Pseudopodoces humilis. Next base: position 13,974,814 of record NC_142205.1, on the reverse strand, counting down.
CAGACTCAGTGGCTCATTAACAGATCTCCCCCTGGAGGGAGGAGGATGGGTCATGGAAGAGATGAAGAACACTGCCACACCTGGTTTTAACAGATGGAAATAGAATACATACTCTTGGCTACATCTCGCATTGCAACCCAAAACATCTTTGGACATGGTTTATGACATGAAAGTGCTTTGCATTTAGGACCATGGTGTCACCAAGTTCCAGTTGCTCCAGTCAGGCTTCTCTTGTGGCACCAGGGTCTCTGTCAGCACAGGATCTTGCTGGTGTGAGTGAAGCACACTGCTGAGCACCTGTGGCTGGTGAAGGCAAACTCCTCCTCCTCCTCCTTCCAGAGGCCTTCCAGGCAGCTTTGTGTGATACTGTGTGGCAAAGCAGTTGAGAACTGGTAGGAATGCACTTCAGGAGCTTATTTAAATAACTACAACTGAATTGCTATCACGATTTGGGAGTTCTTATGTTCTCAATACAAAACAGAGCAACACAAGGAGCATCAGCTTCCTGTAATGACCTCTAAAACACTTTTCTCCGTAGCAACCCAGAAAGATCAGATTGAATGAGGAAAAATACATCTGCTTGGTTTTTGGTTTTTTTTGGTTTTTTTTTTTTTACCCATTGCATTGCATTGCATCGCAGAAACCTGGTGGAGATCCTGGGGATTTAGCCTTATGGATTAATTTGCTAGGGCTTCTACAGAATTTCAAGCTGAGGCACCTGGAGTGCAATACCCAGATGGAGCCCAGGTACACAAGACAAAAGAAAATGGAGCGTGAAGGCAATTTTGGCTGTGTTTAACTTTTCCCAGTATTTGCAAATTATTCATCCTTTAAAAATATTTAGGAAAGGGCTGATTTGTGAAGCAAATATCTCAAAGTCCAGTGGTTTGATTAGCCACATGCCTATTCTGAAAACAAACCATATCACATGCAAAGGGAGCCTGGAATAAATTACCTTAACTTTGTCAGTAGCTTCAGTGGAGGATCTGTCCCGCTGTGTATTTCCACATCTTCTGTGGGTTCATTTAAGATGCTTAGGATCTTAGGTATGGAAGCTTAGGACAGTGCTGTAAAATTGTACGTGTCTAATACACAACAGTGCTATTGCTTTTAGTAAGAGAGCAAATTATGAGGAGTTGTCAGGTTTTTCAAATGTAAATCATCATGATGATGAGAAAGTCAAGCAATGCAGCTTTGGTGCTTGCTCATCACAGCTAAGTAAGGAAGGGTAACTAACACAAAACATGGTGAGAATGTAGGTAGTTAAATCTGTGTTTAGCCAAACATAAGTTGCTTACAGCTTCTCATAGAGGTTGTTTTGGAAGGAAGGGCAATTTCTTCAATTTTTTCTCTCTCTCAAAACCCTACTGCCAGCCATCTGTTGATAATTATTGTCCAGTCTCTACTGAGAACTTGTGATATTCAATATTTCCTCACCACTTGAACAAATAAGCGATAATAACTGCAAGGTACTTGACCACAGGAGTAGAAAGGCGTATAGCATGAAAGAGTCAGTGTACACCTTGGTTCTTGAAAACAACTCAGGTTTCTATTTGTGACAAAGATAAATCTGAGATTCTGGGGACTCATTAGAAAAATAGAAAATTTTGGGCAATCTATCTGTGTATTAAATATTTTCAACAAGGAAACTGGAAATATCTCAGTTTTTGCAATGTTTAGTCTCTTAAATTATCAATGAGTAGATATCTAGTTTAGAAATGATCTCTAAACTTGTAAAACTGTCTGTAATTGCTGTTCTAGATTTCTTTTTCTTGGTTTTTGGTATCTATTATTAATATTAGTCTACACTTTTATTTAAAGTACTTGGATTTTTACAAGTACTATCTAAGCCTAACTAACTGATTAATTACATCTGTCAACCCATCACAGACATGATAGCTTCTAACCTTTTTTTATAGATGGTCTGACAACAATATATTTGTGTTTAAGCTTTCACAGCCTGATGTTACACTGCCTCTGGAATGACATCCCCTGTTGATTACTGATCATTAGCCCCTGACATTACTCAGCATTCTTAAAGACCTGAATCCAAGGTTTTCCAAAGCTGCTTCTGGACCCATGACCCAAACTATTCTAGTCCCCGTGCTCTGAAAACTGCTCCCTATCAAAATGCCACGGATAGAACACACTGAGCTGATTGGAAGAAACAATGCTTGTTGCTTTTGAATATGTGGCTTTGGATGATTAGACTAAAATCTCAGCATATTTATCCATTGGAATATAGGTATTATCAACATTTTTTCTTTATTGTTTTGTTTTTCTTCAGAGGATTCAGCAGTACTGGCCTGAGCACTCTCAAAGCTGCTGAAGTTTGTAGTAAGCCTTGGTTGCAGCTCCCTCCATCTCTAAGGTGGTTTCCCAAGCAGTAGCTCTGGAGCCTTTCCCTGCTCACTCTCATATCCGCTGTCTGTGCACAGGCTGATCTCCCTGACCCCATGTGCAAAGGGTGGAGCACGGAAAAAGTTCCAGGAATGACAATTTTTAATTCTTAGTTGAGTATGCATTCCATATAGTTGCCAGGTGCTAGTACTAAACCCCCTCTCCCCAATAAGCCTTTAAATTTTATGGGTGTTTAATTATCAAATTGAAAATAAAACCACAGAACAGGAAATAGTAATTCTTAAAGGTTCATGCAAGATCATGTCTAATACTGCTTGATAATAAAAAATGGACCACAGGTCCATGACAGAGAGTGAATTTCATAATGAACACAAACCCCACAGCACTAATTTCAAAGTAATTATTATAACTAATATACCCTGTAATTATAACTAATATGATTTTTAAAAGTTGTTTACATCACTGAACACTCACTTTCCTTCTATAATTTTTTTCATACTGTTTTAAAAAGATGAACAAACACCAAAGAGTGAATAAAATTCCAAAGTTTCCTGCTTGTCACAGATCATGGATGTTTTTTGTTTACCTGTTTTCCTTGATTCTCCTGGAGAAGCAAAAAATAAAGATTTTAGGACGTTATGAATACCATCACAATAAAATAAATAGGAATAAGATAAGAAGTTGATTAGAACACATGAGAGACTGGTTTCAGTCTATGCTACCTTTTCTTTTTGCTGTTGGAACGTTACAAATATTAACTGCTCCTGCTCTGCTGTACTTCATTACATAAATATTTGTATAAATTCACACTGTGAATATATGAAGTGCTTTGATGGGCAAAGAGGAGAATTTCCCCATATGCTGGTTTCTTCTTTATAAGAAGAAACAGCACTGTATGCACTGACCGAACTTTCACACTCATGCTGTTCAGCATCAGCTTGAGTTCTCAGTTCTCTTTTTTCCTCCTTCATAACTGGTTTACTTACCAAAACCAGCTCTGCTGCCATACAGCAATTCCTACATAAGTGCTCTGAGCCAGCACTATGAAATTCAACTTTTTTTTTTTTTTTTAACAAGCTGCTGATCTGGAGGTCTTTCTATGCCCCACTTCCCTTATAAGATTAATTAATACACTATGCAAAATTCCAAGGGACTGTACATATTCACAACTGTGACCTCATTAAGCCCTCAAAGAAGAGAGTGTTTGGATATTGAGAATTTTTAATACAGTTTTATAAAAGTGCTAGTGGCAATAGGTATGCAGAAATCCACAGGGAATTTTGTATTAAAGTATTTATTTATAGTTGTACATATACTGAATCTATCCTTTCCCCCCAACAATAATGTTGGTATATCTCAGGTATCAAGACAATAAACAAAACCTTTCCTCTGTTGTATAAACATTGTTGTAGCCATGGCAGTTAAGAATATCAAAAGAGAAAAAATTGGCATAATAAAAGATGTCACCTACTTTTGCAAGCTTAGTTTCTTTAGTATATACTTTGACAGAGACAAGAACCTTCATTAGATCACTTTTATGTGTTCTTGTTCCACTTACAACATCAAAAAAAGAAAAAATGGACCATGAGTATAGAATATGAGTTGCCTTTTAAAAAGAAAAAAAAAGGAAAAAAGTAGATTTACATTGTCTTTAAGTGTTATCTTTCACTCAACATTGACTCAGGTGAGCTAGTCAAGATGAAAAAGTGCTTAAAATATTTGGCTTTGTTTTCTGCCAATACATTTCCTTTCAGTTCATAGTTTTATAACTGTTCATTTATTGGAGTAGTTTAGGAGGCAAATACATGTTGTATTAGAGATCTCTTAGATTTATACCCTCATCGTTTTACAGGGAAAGAAATTTAGACTAAATTGGTATATGAATCTATATTTTAATACAAGAAAGATGGGAACAAAGGAACTTTGCTTTGAAAAGTTTGTGAATAGTTTGTAAAAGGTTTATGAAAGTGCATGCATTACAAAACACTTTAATATGGACAGGAGCAATTGATGTCTAGATTTTTTGGGGTTCTTTCATGATTGCTAGGATATGAATCAGGTCCAATGGCTACATACCAAACTATTGTTGGTAAATTTTGCTTTCTAACAAAATTGAAAATGTGGAAGTGGCACCTAACAAATACTCCAGTCAGATGTAGAGAGTTGCAAAAACTTCAGTTTTTCTCAAAAAGCACTTCATGCTTTTGATTAAAATAAAAAAAAAAGAGAAAAGTTTTGATACAAATCAGCCATATAGAATACCTTGCTGTACATCTCTAATGGTTCATGTCTTTGTGCTGCAGAGTAGTGAGCATGGCCAGGCTTGGTGGATGTTATGCACCTAGAATCCAATATTTAATGGAATTACATAGCTATACCTGGATTTAGAGATCTCCTGAGTAGTAACGGCTGCAGCTAATAGAATTGTTGAGGGTTAGGTGTCTTTTTTTTTTTTGGTTTTGTCGTTCTGGCCTGCCCGTGGAATTTTTACCCATTAGCTGCGGAGACAACCTAACTGTGGGTATTTAGTGGGTGATTGATAAAGGACAAAGAGTGGCCGGGCCCGGGGGGGGAAGGGGGCAGGAAAGGAGGGTGGGGACAGTTTTTGGCTGGCTTTCTTCGGCTTCGGGAAAAGACATTTTAGTTTTTGCTGGGTCGCGGAGCTGCTGCGGTGGGGAGAAGGGAATTTCGCCATCACCCAGACGGAGCTGCTGCTGCTTCTCCTTCTCCCCTCTTTGTTGGTGGCCTCTCACCCCCTGTCCTGCCGGGACGTGTGGCAGTGCCAGGCACCGCCGCGGAGCTGCTGATACACCTCAGCCACCGGCCCAGGATCTCAGCTCATCCCTGCTGATACACCTCATCCACCAGCCCAGGATCTCAGCTCATCCCTGCTGATACACCTCATCCACCAGCACAGGATCTCAGCTCATCCCTGCTGATACACCTCATCCACCAGCCCAGGATCTCAGCTCATCCCTGCTGATACACCTCATCCACCGGCCCAGGATCTCAGCTCATCCCTGCTGATACACCTCAGCCACCAGCCCATGATCTCAGCTCATCCCTGCTGATACACCTCATCCACCAGCCCAGGATCTCAGCTCATCCCTGCTGATACACCTCATCCACCAGCACAGGATCTCAGCTCATCCCTGCTGATACACCTCAGCCACCGGCCCAGGATCTCAGCTCATCCCTGCTGATACACCTCAGCCACCGGCCCAGGATCTCAGCTCATCCCTGCTGATACACCTCAGCCACCGGCCCAGGATCTCAGCTCATCCCCGCTGTTCCAGCCGACTGTTCCTCGGAGCCCTGCAGGAGCACCGGGACTGACTGCCCGAGGGGTTTGTGAAAAACAAAACCTCTCCTCCATCTCATCTCAGCTGAGAGAGCTGTCCCGGGGTCCCTGGTTCTGTGTTCTTGTTATTGCTGTAGTTATTGTTGTTTGTTTGCCTGGTTATACTAGTAAAGAACTGTTATTCCTATCCCCAGATCTCTGCCTAAAGGCCCCTTGATTTCAAAATTATAATAATTCGGAGGGAGGGGGTCTACATTCTTTCATCCCAAGGGAGGCTCCTGCTCTCCCTAGCAGACACCTGTCTTCTAGAACCAAGACAAGAATCCAGCCCTCAAATTCATGTTCAGTTTATTCCTAAGAAATTAAATGTTTTCTCCCCACCTCCCCCTTGAATTTAAATATTTTTTTAATTTGAAAGAGGTACTCTTTCAAACTGAATTGTTTTTGAAGGCACTCATAGTACTACCTATTCACTTTCTGGATTTTTAATTACAGTATCTTGCTGTCAATTTAATGAGGGAGACTCAGACTACTTGACCCAATTTGAAGTCTATACTGTGAAACCTGGAGTGCTTCCAGTTCTTGGTGGATGAATTCCGTCCTGTTCCTTCATGACATGGAGGAATTGAGCTCTTCACTCCATGGAAAGGGAAATCAAATAGTGTGATCAACAGGAGGTTACTGACGTCTCCAAGGGTCCCTGATGGAGTGAAGTAGGGAATAGGAAAGAGGACATGCTGTGGAAGAAATATTATACAGGTTATATATTGCAATAGCTCCCGTGGCCAGATGTAGAAATACAGTTCTGTGAGATCTCTCGTGTCATCCAGCATGTTCATGTGGTGGGTTTCATCTGGTCAGCAGCAAAGCCCTCACACAGTTGTTCTCTTAGTTCCTACCTCCTAACAGGATGAGTGGGAGAATAGGTAGAGAAAAGATGAGAAAACTTGTGAGTCATGACAAAGACAGGTTGGTAAGTGAAGGAAAGAGGAAAAAACCCCTAAGTGACACAAACACAATCATTCACCAACCCCACAAGCAGACCAGTGCCCAAACGTTCTCTGGATGATGGCTACCACAGAAGTAGAAAGACAAAAATGAATACTGAGTACTGAAGACACCCTCAAGATAGAGTTAGGTATTCAAAATTAATTTTAGCAAAATAAGAATCTCCTTGGATATTTTTTTGAGGATACTGCTATACTATGTTTAGTATACTGGTATACTAGGATTGCAAAATGAATAGCAAGTAAGAGAAAGATTAAATACAATTTTAAACAGTTACTCATTCAATGGATACCATCCAAATACATCCTCAATGAGCTCAGATGCCCTCAAAAAGGAGTATTCAAATAAATAATACATTAATTACAAAAATACATTATTTATATAAACAATGTATTTATGCCTAAGTTCAGTGTACAGTTTTGCAGTTTTAAAATATTATTTCAAGACAACTTCTGTTTGTGTAACACTGATTCTTACAAGGACATCAGGTAGCTTGATGTTAATTATATTTCTAAAGTGATAATCTTGGTGAAATTAATAGCTTTGGAAAGGAAATTATTTTCATAGCAGGAGATTGACATGCAGATGTATATTTACATATCAAGAGAAATCTGATTAGATAGTCTAATTTTGAAGTTTTAAGAGAAACATTAGCACTTCTCAATATTCTGCTAGAAAGACATCTAGTGCTATTTTCAGCATGAAAATTATTACTGAATAATTCAACATTTTAAATCTCTTGTGAATATGTTTATTCTTCTGTCTTATTTGGACAATGGGATGTGTCAGCTTTTAATTCAACTAGTAATCTTTTTCAGACTGATTGAAGATCATTACCTAAATCAAATTATGAGCAGAGGTAGACAGATTAGAGGCATACTAATCTCTAAAATTTCTAGATGAGAAGGGCCATTTTAACATGCATTCTCAGTTTCACATTTCTATTTTCATATTTTAGTTAGAAAGAAAATTTTTAAAACCCAAATGACTCAAGAATCAATCTAGTGTGGAGTGCAATCAAACATCAGGGCGGCCTCTGAGGCATCTTTCAACAGATACATCCAACTGTTGCCACTACATTCATTTTAGGAGCCAGCCCACAAGTCTAGGTGTTACTGCTGGAAAATATATAATGCAGCTTCACATCAGGATCCTAGAGCTGCCAAGCATATCTCCAGAGTAACTTTAACAGTGATTACACTTGATGAAGGAGGTGGAGGGAGTATAATCATGTGCCAGCAGCACCAGGAGGATAAGACCAATATTGAAGTTAAATACAGTTACGTGGATTCTTATGCAGCCATTAAAGGGCAGTTTTTCATAGGATGAGCTTTGCCTGCAAAAGTCTCAGGTGCTTCCGCTTGCAGCTGGTCTCTTTTTGTAAATATATAGGCTTTTAATTACAATGAGGAAGCTACCTCACAAGGAAATGTCTGAAAACACTGAAGTCAGTAAATCCCATAATCATGAATCGCCTCTGTGATACCATGCTAGCCGCTGAAATTCCCAGGGCTGCTTTAACATGCATAAGTAGTTTCACATTTTCGTTGGAAAGAGAAGTCAGGCTCGTGAAAACCTTCTCTCTTAGCTGAGGACGGGGGAGGAGAGTTACAGGCTGCAGTCCTAGAGATTGTGATATTGTAACAGTCAATATTGACTGAAGAAAAGTACTTTATTTCTGTCTTTTATTTAAATTACCCAGTGCTTGAGGTAAACGCCCACTCCACTGCAATCGCAGCCAGCAAACAGATGTCTAGCCTAGAAGAGTCTACAAAGCAGTTCCATATGTTCCCACTCTTCAGAACTACATTTAAATAACAAGCTGGAGCTTGTTAAAAGAATTCCTGTTCAATTTTATCTCTCTGTCACAATATGTGAAATCCATATCTGTGCAGGCAGTGGAACACAAACAAAATATTTTATTCTATTTTGATACTGAAGTAGTCTTCTTTCTGTTTTGTGCAGCAATGCCTCTCTATCTATAGACTGCATGCTCAGCATGGGAGCTTTTGCCAAACTTCCTCTTTTTAACCTCTTCTGAGAAAGACTTCTTGGTAGGAATGAAGCACTGAATTGGGAGAAAAAAATACTCTCCTGGAAAGAAAGTAAGGGAGAAGTCATCTGAGAAATGAAGCTGTGCTACTTTTAGTCCTGACTGCATAAACAAACCCATCTAAATCTGAGTAAGGAACTCTGCCCTGCAAAAAACATTTCTCAGATTATCCTTCAATAAAAATGATGGCTCAAGGATCATAGCTAAGTATTGCAGCAAAGAATTAAGATTTCTTCATTCTCAATTTCAATGTGGTTGGAGGTATACCCTCCCTTTTTGCAAGAAAGAAAAAAAAAATTACAAAACAGAACTTTTATTTTGTGGTAGGGTTGGCATTTTTCTTCTGTGTTGGAGCAAACCTAACCACAATGGGGGTGTTGAATCATGATAAAGTTTACTGTAATACCAATAGTCTATAATAGCTTTTCTGGAGGAAGAATGTAAAAATACATCTGTAAAAATGTCATTTATGAAAAAAGAAAATTCACTCTGTGTATGAGAAAGACAAAAGTTAAATAATCCACTATAAAGAGTTCTATGTGAAATTAACAGAAGAATATGAGATTTGACTCCCTCCTAGAGGTGAAAAAAATACCTTGTCAAAAAGAGAGAGAGGCAGAAATCCTCCGCTGCAACTGGCATTCTTACTGGGAATCCATATTCTTCATTTTAGAACTACAGATAGAAGAACAGCTTTCAATAAACCTGGAATATCTTAAAGAATTTTGGTGAATTTAGTAATTTGAAGAATAATGTGGAAAAGAGCTCTTTGACCCTACATCACCCTACTGTACTCCTCGTTCTAAATGTTTCTGTAGCCAGGAAAAAAAATTGAAAAAGAAAAAAAAATCAGAAACTGATTTAAAAGGAGAGAGTAAAGAGATTTTCAGACTTTAAGAAATTTGGAAACCTCAGAGTTAAACAATAAATTCAGGCCCCATGTATATGATTGATCAGTCTTTGAGCATTTTCCCAAAACAGACTGTTCACCTCTAGCGAAGTGCTGTTATGGAGGTAATGCCTTTCTCTTCCCAGACATAAATTTTCCTTTGTCTTTTCACCTTTTATTTTCTTAGTCTAAGTTCATCAGTAAAATGGCAGCACATATATACCAGGATGAGTTTGAAAGCATTAATCTCACAGGGCAGCTTGCAGTCTTGTCAGTGGGAGAATTTGTTTTGCATGTAAAGAGACACATATGTAGCCAAGTTTTAATGACGGCAATAAATAGAAACCCTCTGATCTCAGCTAGAGTAAATATTTTTCACGCTACTGAAACATCTGCTGACTGCAGAAGAATATGATGTCATAGCCACTATCTTCCCAAAATGGATTTTATGAGTTACACATCTACTTTTCTCCAATATTTGTTTTCATGCCATTGATGGAAATGTATACATTAGCAAGGTAATAGGAAACATAAGAAATCCAGAATTCAGCACTCTGCTGTGTATATCTGCCTAATCCCTAACGAACTTGAGATGATAGATTTCAAGTGTATAACACAAAAAAGATAGGAGTCACTGTTTGTTTTGATCATCATTCTAGCTAAGTGTTGTATATTGTAGTTGAAAGTAGCTAAATACTATGTGAATTTGCTTTTGTAGAGGTAACTTCAGTGTACAGATAAGACATTGTAGACACAGTTTACCCCTACAGCTGATGTCATTTACGCCTGGGTGGAGTGGTTATGCAAGTCTAAATAACCTATTACAGCACAGAATTAACCCTTATCCTGTCCTTCTGTTAAGGCTGAGAAAACTTGTTTTGGTGTGATAGATCCATCAGCAAAGGAAATGGTCTCTCTGAGACTCAGGCTCCTGGTCCAGTGCTTTGACAGTAAATATGGAAGTAAGAAGCAAATCTTCCCTGGCTGAAACACACATGACATGTTACTGATAGAGAACAGAAATGTATCTCCAAGTAGACGCAACAGAAACCAAAGCTGTAGCCAGCATTCATGGCAACTGAGACATGATGTAATCTCAGACAAGGTCATCAGTGCAAAAATGCTTTTTCTATTTATTTTTAAGATCTTTCTATAGCTGCTGGTTGTAGAGAGAAGCTGCTTCTCAAAATGCTATGCAGATGAATGAGGTTTCTGATAAGCTGTTTGAACTGTTTTTTTCTCCGTTCTGGAATTTATTTGCCTCTATTCTGGAAAATATTTTATAGTCTCCAAAAATATTCCTGAAAGGAACCAAAAATGATTTGTTTCCTCAGTTTTTATCTTTAACAGCTGGATATACAGAGCACACATTATCTGTCTTCTAATACACCTTACTCAATCCCACTGAGTATGGTCATGCATACTAGTGTACATCTATGACAACTTTGCTAATAATCTACTTACCTGATGTGCTAGATATTAATTTTCATTAATAAATTATCTAATGTACCTCTGCACACAACAAACATTGAATTGTTTCCTCAGAATTTCATTTCCACTTAGATGTTAATATAAGCGACTATGAAAGAGAATACACCACCTGATGTGAGCAACTAAGATGTTTCAGATGAGCTCAGATTTTGTCTTTCTTTCTTTATTCATGTTCCAGAGAGCTACAGAACTTCCTGATTAGGTCTTTGGTGTAGATCAAGGTCTTTGTATCATCAAGGAATGTCTTGAAAATTTGGATTTGAGGAAGAACAGTAAAGGTGTTTCTCAGGGCTTGCCCTTGCAGCTTTGATACGTGTAGACTCTTTTGTCCTCAATGATATAAGAGGAAAATGACAAAGAAAAAGTACCCTTTCTTGCAATGTGTCTTCTTGAGAAACAAATGATTCTGTCATGAACTGCCACTGGGAATGGACAGCTGGGAGAAGTAAGAGTGGAGGAACACCTTGAGTGAGAAAATCTGAAATTGTAAGGCAGCAAGAAGTGTGCTTGAGAGATTTTGGAAGAGAAAATATAGGGTTTGAATACAGCTTTGGTGATTATTCCCCATTTCCTTAGCAGGAGGCTGAAGCAATCTGACATAACCCTAAAAAGGGGATCATACCTGAGTGTTGAATCTTCAGGTGGAAGATGTCCATGGGCTGGTCTCTGATGGGAACAGGGCTATGGAGGACTTTTCCGTGGGGAGCACAGTAGCAGCAGATGCACAGCACACAGCTTGAGAAAGGTCCTGTTTGGGAACCTCAGATGTGAGAAGGAAACACACACACCTAGACCATTAAGAGTCTCTTCTCTGGCAGTTTGAATTAGGAAGGAGAAAAATCAGTGACTGGCAGCCAGAGAGGAGAAAGGGGTTAAGAGGTGAGAGGAAAGCAGAGTCTTTGGGGAGCAATTGGTTTCATTGCATTCATTTTGTTTGTGTTTTTCCATCAGTGGGGAATGGCCATAAGTCCACCTGCAGCTTTGGTCAACTCTGCATGATTTTTCAGTCTGCATTCCACAGAGGTGAGTGTTTCTGATTTTTCAGCAACAGAACAGAGGGAAATCCCATGTAGCCCACACAGTGTCTGAAAATATACACAGTGGGAAACGGGACAAAGCCTTTTGGATCCTGTTCACTTGTAAATGTCTTATATATTCATTGGCAGAGAGTGCTTGCCTTCTCCATTGGGGTGAAAGCTGAGGGACTGAGGGTCATTAAGGTGGACACCAAAGGCTTTCTTAAAAATTAAATTTTTACCCCTTTACAGTTTGTTTTATGATACATGCAAAGCTCTCATATATTTGAAGAGATCATACATTAATCCCTAAATCTAAAACAGACATTAAACTATTTTAGAAAGAGTGATATTCAAATAGTAAATTTTCCTTTTAGACTATCTGTCCTCACATTCCAAACATGGTCTTCTCCTCTGTATTTTTCATTGTTATCATCACTTTTTAGGTCTCCATTTCCTTATTTACCTAACCTCTAAAATACAAGTATGGAAGTCAAATCTTGTTATCTGTAATATATGGGCCAACTTAATTAATATTTTCTGTATGACCTTAGTTCTTTCTATCATGTAGGTAATATTTTTAAAAGGTATTGAGAAAGTGCATTAATTGTAAAAGTACAGAATTGCAGATGATGTACATTTTGAATGGGAAGTTAAACCATTTGAGATTCTTTATACCTGTTGCAGAACAGAATGAAAAGTGGACTGATAGTAAAAATGATCCACTATCTGTATTTTGCCTCAGTATTGCCTGTGGTTGAAACCAAAGCACCATATAGCCCTTGCATGTGGCCCTAGCTGAACCCTCCATTTTCCCATATTTGCATCCTGACTCCCCACAGATTTATCTTTTTCCAGTTTTCCAGTCCTGGTGTATTCCATCAGTTTTTTGTCTTTTTTATTTAATGATTTCCCAGAGATACACCTCAAAGGTGATACCAGTGACAGTTTATTCTAGGAATGTAAATGCTTCTTGAGTAGTTTAAAAGAAGGTAGAATAACAAAAGCTCTCTGAACTGGGAGTCTCAAATGTGTATGATACAAAGTGCTTTTGATGTAGCTTATAAGACAGGACCATTTATCAAAAATTATTCACTACCCAAAGGAGCTGACCAGGCTCCACAGCCAATTTTAAAGGAAGTATGATAGGGTTATCAATATGCAGCTGTTACCATTCTCTTTCTCTGCGTACTTTTTCATTCTCTTTCCCCAGTTTTCTGCATGAGAATTAACTTTAGTGAAGTGCAGTTACAGAATTGATGTCACTCAAGTAGTACATTATTTGTCCTGGAGAGACCTTAATTTTGAAAATTATGTCTTTAAGCAAAGTGTAAAGTAAATCTTCACGTGGAAAACAAACACAGGAGAGGTCATGAAAGGCAAAATCTTTAACTAACCATAGACATTTAGGTTACTTTCACTCAATAACAAGAAGACTCTAACATTCTAAACCATTTCTGTTCCTGAGGCAAGCCATTTGCTCACTGTGAATGGAAGAGTGTAAATGATAATGTTAATGATAATTTGGCCTCCAAACAAAGCAATTACCTACAACTCTGTTAAAAAGTTAAAACATCATTGTTCTAATACATGCCAAATACTCTTAAAATCATATATGTATATAAAGGTACCTTTAGTTCAGGAGTATCTTCCTGACTAAAGTCTGATCCCAAGCACAGTGAACATCAAGTGGAGCTACAGTCTTCACAGAGGTGTAAATCTTCTGAGAACACCCCTCCAGATCTGAGAACACTTGGAGGTAGAGAAGGTACATGAATGAGGGGACTGTTCTCAACATGAAAACTGGCTCACTTGAACATTCCATCCCAGAATCCTGTTGAGGAGTTATCAAAGGAAACTCTGGGGAGAAATGCTCCATCAAATCACAAAGACAGGTAGTATGCAAGGAGAGGAAAAAAGGCAGGTGAGAACAAAGTTGAGGACACTGAATTTGAGACAAAATATTTGTAAAAACATCCTGAATTACTCAAATATGTCTGTTTGCATTCAGACCTTGAAAATAAGTTTGTCTGAATGACAAGCGCCATCCAGTGAGACCAATTTATGTAAAATTTATGGTTATTTTTGAAAGGATACTTGGATACTTTCATCAGGTATAAATTCATCATTTCTGTCTAATTCCCTCCCCACAATTAGGGTAACATGATTGAATTATTATAACTCTTAGTACAGAAAAATATTTATATTGTCAAAACTTCTAAGACTTTTCTGTTCATCAGTAGGTAGCATTTGCTGGTTAGGTATACAGTAGGTTTTATTGTGCTGTTTAACTACCTGTTCCATGGTGGTCTAAGCTTTTTTGTGACAAATGACTGCATGCAATTTGGGTGCTATATCATTAAGACAAAGAGAGGCATTTATGTTTTCCTCTATGTAATGTAACTGCTAATGTAACTTTGGGGGAATGATTTGCTTATTATGACAAATAGTGCATTTTCAAGTATTTAAAGATCTTTTTTTGGAAAGAGTCCCTCCTCTATGTGTATATTGAAGGTATTGCTGTGACACAGCATGAAAACTTATGGTATAGTTATCTGAAAAAACTTACCCACCCCCTATAACATGTTTAGATTGCTTTTTTAGACTCTATAAAACTTTAGCAAGAACTAAACATAGAACTTCATTCATCATCATGCAAGCAAAGGCTGCCAAAGGAAGCCTACTCTTCCTGAGCTAAAAGTGGCAACACTCCAGTATTGGCAGAAATCAAATGAATCATTTCCTGCTTTTAGTTTTAGATAAATAATCAAAAAAGATTGTCTAGAGTCTGATCCAAAAGTAATTTTTCATAGCAAGGAATAAGACTGCAGCTACAAAGACTTTAAGTGGAGAATGTTATCCTGTTAATTATTTGACTGGAAAGGCCCTGAGGAACCAATAGTCAGATCAAAATATCAAAATCCAATTTAAAACAAAATGTTAAATAATCATATTGACTTTTAAGTCGAGTAACCTGAATTCCATTGAGAAACAGAGGGGATAGCAGATTTAATTTGCTCTGATGCACTGAATGAACTTGGTCCAACAGGCTCCTGGTGGATCTGCCTGCTTTCTGTGGGAGAGAGAAGGCAGAGCAGGGGCAGCAGCTGCCAGTGTAGAGAGTTGGGAATAGTGATTGCCATGAGGAATTGCTATTTGTGAGCTCTCTTTTGTTCTTTCAGTTCTTCCTCCTCTAGGATTCATCAGAAAAGTTGTGTCTAGGCTGCTGACAGGATGATGCCAGGTGACATTTGGGTTTGTATGGTAAGGGGAAAACTAATTAAAGGAGTTGGAGGAGAAAATGATGGCGTAGAGGGACACTGGAACCAGAAAAAGATGCTGGAAAATAAACAGAAAAAGTGGTCAGACCAGGGCATGAAATCAGAGGTCAGGGGAAGAGACTAATGGGGAGAAGCATTGAAAAGGTTTAGTTTAAGGGAACTACCAGAACCGTGCTGGGAAGAGGGGCAGGGTCAGTCACATAAATGATGAGATGAGGTGGGGAGAGACCAGGACTCATTGCCTATAAGAATCCCTGTGAGCCTCATGTCTCACAGGGGCTCAAACTCATGGATAGGGTATGCCTCTTCCTCATTTGTCTAAGTGATGACAACCTCTACAAGCCTGGGGAAAGGTATATAGGAGGAGTGCAGACAAATGAGAGATTTTGATTGATTTGAGGCTGAAGAAAAACTAGTTCAGTAAATAACTCCTGGAGCAAAAATAAAGACCAAAGGACAATTATGAAGTCCTGACCATACCTTAATGCCTGATTAACTGTCAGCTTCAGTGCTTACGAGCTGATAAAAAGATGGTTAAATCAATTTTAAACTAATAAATAAATAAATTTGCATTATTTATGGTATTAAAAAGTAGAAATGACAAGTTTGGTTTTTTTCCAGGTAGTAGTAGAATGACATTGCAATCAGTACTGAATGAATACAAGATCCAACCATTACCGCTTTTTGGGCTCTGTGACTGTTTCTTACAGGTCTGTCAGCTGGACCCTGGCTGACAATTTCCCATGGGAATTGCTACAGATGTCAGATGGTCACTGTGCATGGTAGCTTCCTTCCCACTTTTGCAAAATTCAGTATTTTTCTAACAGCAACATATAATAGATTCCGGTTCTGCAACCAACCCAGCGTGGAGCTCCTCTAGTAGCTCTTCCCTAGTGGAGCCTGGTGCCCACAGAAAACAGCAGAAGAGCAAGTTTGAATCACATCACTTATGGTGATGTGCTCCTAAAGTCCATGTTAACCTATCAACAGCCACAGTAAAATCACTGTACAGCTGGCATTCTCACCCAGCTCTGAAAATAAGATCGGTCACGTCTGGGCAGTCTCCCACTCCTTTACGGGAATGTCATGGGATGGGAAAAGCCAGCCTTCTCAGACACATAAAGGGAGCAAATCCCGTCATCTGACTCTCAAGATTGGTTCTGAATCATGAAATATTTCTCTGTAGTGACTGGTTCAGAAGAAGACCAGTAATTTACATATGTAATATAAAAATAATATATTGCAGATTTGCGGCTAAATCTAGTCAAGGATTCCTGTTTAGGATTTTGATTGTACGACAGAAATCTATAAACTTGTCTTTCCTGGGTTTATGACCCAAACCCCAGCATTCTTGCACAAATCACAAGATTACAAGTCTGAAGGGAACATTTCTCTGAGATTTTGTTTGGATCTGAGTGAGGCATTTTTCACTCAATCTAGAATCCAAATCACAAGGGTATTCTTGGCATAAGGCTTGCAGTTGAAACCACTCAGAAATACACATGAATATTGACTTGATATGTGGTTTTGGATCATTTCAAAGAGTAAAAGGTGTGATTTGCTGTAATTTTTGGGATACAGACTATTAACTCTTTTCATGTCACCAGGAACAGAAGCATAGTGTGATGTCTTTATAACTCATATCGGTAGACATTTTGGAATCAAGGCCAAGTTATGGGTGCCAAAATGTTCAGACTATAACTGCACAACCAATAACTGTTGCCAAATTGGGTGATTTTTATGACTGGTCATGCGACATCTAGTTTTCTTAGTGCCTAAACTGCTAAAATCAAGTATTACATAACAATGTAATTTCATTCAAAATAATAAAACAATACATTGGTTCAGCTTTCATGGTTGCCAACAGAAGCTTAAAAAAAATGTGACCATACTGTAGGCTAAGAATAACAAAACAGAAGACACTTTCTTCCTAAGCTTGAAGTGCCAGCCAGTCTCATAACTTTTGGTGTCTGACTCATGATTTCTGAATGCTTGGGATTGGCAGTATTGTACTAATACGTTTTGTATCAAAATTCAACTTCAGAAAAACATAATTTTTTCCGTCTAGAAATGTGTAGGTCAAGAGGCTACAAGGCATGAAAGGAGGGGGAAAAATGAGGGTTCCCTCTCCAAACAAGACCTTTTGATACTGTTTTTTTCCTGAGGAATGAAACCCTGAAGGAAGACCCATATTTCTAATCTTTTCTGGTGGGGCAGAGCTTGCCTGACAGGGTGATTGTGGCTATGCAGAGGGGTTGCTGTGTTGCCTCGATGTTACGACACCGCAGACAACTCCACTGGGAAATGCCAGTTCAGTGTGCCCTGAAACTACCTTCCCCTTGTGCCCAGCGGTGAATACCACATATGGGCTCACAGTAATGAAACCCAGTGTCTTCCAAAATAAATATTGTTTCTTGGTTACTAATATAAATAAATGCATTGCACATTACATTTTTGGAGAAGAATGTGCAAGACCAACAGTTTTGAAGTCTAAAGGAGAGGTCCTCCCTCTCTTTCCCTCCAGTCCTCTTACAGGGAAACTTCCACTTGAGTCAGTGGGAATTTACAAGTCTAAAAACTACAGAGGCACCCCAAAGTATTTCAGGGTGTCTTTGTTGTTGTTGTTGTTTTTCTGGTGGTTTTTTTTTTGTTTGTTTGTTTTTTGGTGTTTTTTTTTGTGTCTGAAAATAAGGATGATATTTGGATAAAAATTTTTTTTGAAAAGGTGGAACAACTCTGGTATTTCTTTTTTTTTTCTAGTATTATTTCTTGTTAAATAGTTGTAAGTTCTGTAGTTTGTAGCTCTCCAAAGGGAAAAACGAATCATTTGTTCACTAATGGAAAATTAAAGAAGACAAATAGCAGAGTTAAGAGTATGATTTATTACAGTTCACATCCTACCGTATGTCCACAAGTTCTTTTAATGCTTTTCATAGGAAAAAAAAAACCTAGATTCACTTTCCCAGTGAATTTAGAACTAATTATTTTTCAAGGAGTTCTACCTTTCCTCTCACTTCATTTAGACTTACCTTAGTCTAAATTCATCATAGTTGTGATAGATGATAGTGCTGGGAAGAAAGAGACAAGGAGAGAACAAATATTTCCGTATATTAATCATCAGTCTTTAAAAGCCAAAGAATTGTTTCTGGGTAGGGAATGGGACCAAATTGCCTTCTCATTCTTAAAGCTAAATCTGTGGTTTGTAAAGAATTAGTGATAGATCAGCCTTAAGGCTTAGCTGTTTGGATTGTGTTAAATTAATCCCTTGAAGACATAAAAATGCAGTCATGCTGTGTAAATACTTCATGCCTCTTTTAATGTATAATACAGTAAGAAATTTAATAATAATAAGCTTTCTCATCATGGTTGTATAATATCATGTTGCAGATACCTTCTTTTACTTGGTGGAAACCAATGCGGTTCCATTGTCAATGATTTTGTTTTCTTTTTAATTAAATCACTTTTTTCTGTTTTTCCACAAGATGTTGATTTGGGATGTGGTATTTCAAAGCCAAAAAGCCTATTTCTCAGCTGACATTCCATTCTTAGTTTCAGAGCTTGCGTGTGTGGAGAAAAGCAGTTTAAAAAATTGTTTAGGCCAAACTTCCTCCTTTCTCCCTTGAAAAGGAGATTGACCCACTGGGGAAAAAACCTTCTGGTCAATGCTATTCTCTAAGCAGTTCCTAAGCAGTGTCTGGGTGATTCTGACACCAGGCCAGCAGTTTGAACTTCCTACTCTCAAACACTAACCATCACCTAGAAGTACCTAAACTATCTCCATTTTTTTGTGGACACCTTTGCAGAGACACACATGTGATCAGAACTGTTATGGCTTAGATGGATAAAGTTATAGACTTCCACAGTTCAGACAAAAGTTTGTATCTCAAGAGTTTAAGAGAAGTGGAAAACAGTGTTGCTGCTAGTTCCCACTTTGCCTGTATTTATTTTAATAGCAGTGTATTTTAGGTATGGCCCAAGAAGTGGGACCTGGATGGTGATTTGATCCCAGCTCCTAAAAGCACCTATTTATCATCCACAACAAAGGAATCTTGGCCATGTAACTTGAAGCAGTCCAAAAAATATTTGTGTGAAGCAAAGTCTAATATACAGCTGGTTGAGTGACTAAATTTCTTGTGCGAAGAAGTGTTAATTCTGGTTTTACTCTGTATTTATTAAGGACAGAGATTATCTACAGCTAGTGGCATGGCACTTGTTTTGGTTTTTGCCCATGGCCAGATACTTTCCTTCAGGCATTTCCACCATAAGATGTTGCTTTTTTTTTTCTACACAATTGCTTTCCTAAAGAATTTTTAGAATATTAAAACAAGATGCTGCTTATTGACCACATGGCTAGTTTGAACTCCAACTTTGGCAGCACTCAGAAATTTAACTTTAAATCAGGAATGATATACACTTACTATGGTTGGTTAGAAATGAAACATGCTCCATGAGCATATAATGGAACATCAGGAAATTAAGGGCTTGTGATGTGTAATTGGTAGGCTAAATCTCTTCTGGTGTTCTTCATGTTTGTCAGGTCTCATTATAAATTCAACATCCCTTACAAGGATGACCTCCAACAGTGTAAAGCTAAACTATGGACAACTCTTGTCTTCATAGAAAGTGTTTAATTTTCATAGTGCATGTTTTAATAGCTGTGCTTTTGTTAGTAAATTAGTAAGTCATTTCCTGGTGTTAGTGGCAAGAAGGAAATGCAAAAATGAATGTAAGCAGTTGGAAGCTATGCCAATCAGGGAGAAACTATGGAAAAATGTGATTCTAACAAAATAGAAAAACTGGACTCATCTACATGAGCAAAACACAGCTCTAACACTATTAATTTATGTACTATTTCTTTGTAATGTTAAAATAACAAAAAGCACTAGACAAAGCAAAACAGACAAAAATCCACATTTCCTGCTTAGTAATCCATGTTAAGTGGAGCAGCCATAGACTTTGGGAGCCATTCTAAAGTTTAGCTAGAATATAGGCACAATAAAATACTGAGTCAAAGAAAAGCTATTTCATTTCAGTTATAAACCTGAAAATGCTGGGTGAAATTTGTGGAAGATCAAAGACCAAGTAGCTGGTAGATGTAGTGGTCAGACAGGAATTTGAGTTGACTCTTCCTAACCTGAAAGCATTCACAAATCATCAATCAAGTCTGGAATATCATGAGTTTGGGAAATTTTTGATATAATAAATGTAGGACCTGTTTTGTCTTTTAAAGACTCAAAATCAGGGCATTTTTGATTTTATTTTAAAATCAAAATGTGAACCATCCTGTTATGTTTAAAGAATGAAAGATAAGAATCTTACTGCTCAGGAAAAAAAAGAACTTTGAGAAAGCACTTGTTGGGTGACTTGCAATAAAGGTCATAAAAGTTGGCAATGCAGAGATAAATTAATCTGGAAAACACTGTAGTTGAGGAAAACTGCTGGCAATAAGTATGTGAGAAATTGAAAATAAGGCTATATAATTTTTATAAAAATAGCATTGTCATGCATAGGCCTCAACCTGAAAGCTGCAATAAGCATAGAATTCTGATACTTGACTCACTCACACATTATTCCTGCTTTTTGAAAAGGATACTTATAAATTATCAAGAAAACATAGGAATTTTTAATTTCATCTATGCTTTTATCTTGTATCATTTGCTTTATACTCTATTTTGTTGTCCTGTTTAGAAACAGGAATAGTGGCAAGCTGTATGTTGTTAGTATAACATTTGTAGAGGTAAGGAAAAAGTATTTTCTTTATCATGGATTGTAGAATACCAAAAATTTATAGGAAGTAAAACTTAAAGCCTACAGTCAGGGATGGGCTATCATTATTGTGTTAGCTCTAACTTAGTAAGATCAAAAGTTTTAATTAGTCTGGGCTACTATGTATGGCTGCTGAAATTATTAGTGATCTAGACAGACAATGAACCAATACTATTTCATTTGCTTTGTGGTGGAGTCAAAAAGTGTTTGAAACTCTAATCAATAGTTATTGATATTGGCAAGCTCTTATTTTTGGTTAGAATAAAAAAATGTGTTTATATTCCAGTTCAGAATTGGATTGTTTTTGCACTAAGCCTTTTTAGCAGTCTAAGAGAAGGAATCCAAGCTACAAAGGCTTTTTTGTCACTTCATATCTGACTATTATAAATGTTTGCTAAACTATTATTCTATTAATCTTGTTTTTTTTAAGGAAAACCCCACTTCTTCTTTTCAGCTGTGGAATTAAATGTGAGATTTCCCACTGAAGAACATATTTTATGGAGAAGTTAGAAACCCTAAAATTAAGTTTGCAATGGAAAATGTGACAAGCTTAGCCATGGCAATGCAACAAAATTATTCTTAACAAGACATGAACTATATATATGTGTGTATATATATATATATATATATGTGTGTGTGTGTGTGTGTGTGTATGAAATGTATTTGCAACATACTATACATTTATTACCACTTAAACACTTAAAAATGGAAAAACCAGCACACAACCCAACTGTCTACTAAATATTTTTTAATATAGCCAGAACACATCGAAAATTGTAGGGCTGAAGAATATATGGTAAGTGTTTGAACAACATCAAATGTAATAAAACATTTCATTTGAAATGTTATGCAGGTGATAAAACTGTCATGCAGAATTACTATTTGTCATGCTTTGAAAAAATATAATTAGGAGAAAAGACATAAGGAAAACTTAATCACTAAAGAAAAACCTGTGAAAATGAAGCATATTTGTATTTGTTCAAGTATTCAGAATTTTGCAGCAGATCAGAACCTTTATTAACAGCTGTGGCACACTGTGGTGGGGCTGGACACTTCCAAGCTCATGGGTATCAGGTTGTGTGAGCAGTTTGGTAGCTCATGGCACAAGCTCCTGCCCCCTTACCAGCCAAGCCAGTGAATCCAGGAAAAAGGGAAATACAGGAAGTTCCTTCTCTCCTTTCCCCCTTTTCTTCTCTTGAGGAGGGAGAAGACGTGAACTGTAAGTTATATGAACCTCCTGCAAGAGAAAGTGGCAGGGAGCAAGAGGGGTTGGAAAAGGAGAGGAAAATAAGAAAATGTAGGATACCTTTGAGATTTATCCACAAAAGAAAGAGAGAGAGACAGAGATGGAAGGTACGGAAGGTGCAGAAGAAAGAAAAGAAAGAAAGAAAGAAAGAAAGAAAGAAAGAAAGAAAGAAAGAAAGAAAGAAAGAAAGAAAGAAAGAAAGAAAGAAAGAAAGAAGAAAGAAAGAAAGAAAGAAAGAAAGAAAGAAAGAAAGAAAGAAAGAAAGAAAGAAAGAAAGAAAGAAAGAAAGAAAGAAAGAAAGAAAGAAAGAAAGAAAGAAAGAAAGAAAGAAAGAAAGAAAGAAAGAAAGAAAGAAAGAAAGAAAGAAAAGAAAGAAAGAAAGAAAGCAAGAAAGAAAGAAAGAAAGAAAGAAAGAAAGAAAGAAAAGAAAGAAAAAAAGAGAGAAAGAAAGAAAGAAAGAAAGAAAGAAAGAAAGAAAGAAAGAGAAAGAAAGAAAAAGAAAGAAAGAAAGAAAGAAAGAAAGAAAGAAAGATGGATGAAGTGGAAAGA
The DNA here is from genome assembly GCF_049639895.1 of Pseudopodoces humilis. Taxonomy (NCBI): domain Eukaryota; kingdom Metazoa; phylum Chordata; class Aves; order Passeriformes; family Paridae; genus Pseudopodoces; species Pseudopodoces humilis. The sequence goes on along the minus strand of NC_142205.1, from coordinate 13,951,853 downwards.
GACACAACTCATGGGAGGTGATTCTTCTTTGGATGAGTAATATAGTCTGTCCACTTAAATGCTGGAAAATAAGTGTTCTACATGTTGCCTTGTGTTTATTTTTTTTAAGTTTGGGAATGGACGAGTAGGCTTGAGGGGAATTCTGACTATAGATTCTTAATACCTTTTTATGATTTTTATATAAATGATACTTTGAGGACAGAAAGGATAATTTTAGAATCTAAAATAAAGCCATTACCATCATTATTAATTCCATATACCTACTCTTGCCAGAAGTTCTACCAATTGCTCTCTGTTGACATACACTGTTTTTCTTATTTAGTTGCCTATGATAAATCATCCTTTCCATTTCAGAAGGAGCAAGAGAATCTCTTGCTCTTGTTTCCTGTCATACTAGCATCGTCCTGAATACTCGCTCCTGTTCTCTTTCAGAATACTTATTTAGTTACCTTGTCTGCCTTTGCTGGCACCAAAGACTTACTGTGCAAGAAGAAAGGTCATTTCTGTCTGGTAAATAATAACCCTAGTTATTATTTTGAGAGGAGGCATGAGCTGCTGCTACTTTCTCCATGCTTGTCCTTAAGGCACTAGATGTTTTCACTGCTCTGCCATTTCTTCTTTCTCCCCAAGGTCGGTTTCATTTTCAGTGGATACACTTAGACAAGTCTTGGACTTGATTCAGCTAAAATTACTGTATGTTTGGCCTCTGTATCATGGAAGCACAAGCAAAGCAGCTAAACACTGTGGAAAGTTGCTGTTCTCTGTTTTCTCTGGCCATGCCTAAAGTTCTTCAGTGCAGAAGCTTAAACATTTTGCTTTGAATTGAGTCCCCTGGAATTATATGCTTTGTGGTCTTATGCTAAGTTGTAGACAGGATATAAATGGGCCATTGCTTCTCAACACTCTTCACAGTAGCTGGTATTTTAAAATTTAGTTTATTTTTATTTTTTTTAAACATGGTGAATTTCAGTATAAGACTCAGGCTCTTTGTCTAGACCCAGGAATAACCCAGCTTCTCCTGTCTGTGTGGGGAAGAGATCTGAACAAGTCTGATAAGTGGTGAAAAAAGTTAAACCTCTGTCTTTCCCTATTCACCGATACTCTACAAAATTAGAATCAGCTTCAAGAATAACCATAAAAAAATCAAAACAGGGAATGTCTTCTCTGCCTTGAATTGCATCAGTAGCTGGATTTCCCTTTTGTCTTTTGGCTAGTAACTGAGAAGAACAAACCAAAGTGGTCTGGGAGGCATCTTGACAGTGTCTTGGTGGTGTGCTACAACTCTAGCTTGCTAGTCCTCTCAGTAATTTGTGATTTGTAAAGAAGAGGATATCCAAGGATATCCTTGCATGCTGGGATTAATTAAAAGCTGCCCTGCATATTGTAAAATTGTTTAGCCTAGTGGAACAAGGGTATGTTTTGTAGTCAAAACAGTATGGCATCATATTGCACAGTGTGAAAAACTATGCTGTCTGCAAAGTGTTGGAGAACCAGACCCTGCTAGGGACAGTCTGGAGCAGAGCTGGAGTTGCAGAAGTTTCAGAATCAAGTTCAGGTGTCAGTCACGAGGTCGCTACATTCAAGGTTATCTCCCATTTATTCTGCTCCTTTTGCTGGTGAAAGACAAGTCAGTGAAGTCTATAGATGGAAACACAAGGTTCAACTGATAACTTATTATGAAATATTTAACTTGTGACAAAAATCAGCAAACTCATTAAGTATTTCTTGCCTTTGTTAAAATGGTTGATGAGTTCAATTATTTCATAACCAAGATCACTTTTGGTTAATGAAATAAACTTGTGCAATATGTGCTGGTTTTGGTTGGGGTAGAGTTGATTTTCTTCACAGTGGCTGGCACAGGGACGTGTTTTGGATTTGTGCTGAACACAGTGATAAAAGATCAGGGCTTTTCTGTGTTTTGTGCTGCCACACTGGCAAAGAATTTGCAGTGCCTGGGAATTTGGGAGGAGGCACAACTGGAACAGATGACCCAAACTGACCAAAGGGATATTCCAGGCCATGTGAAGTCATGTTCAGTGTATAAAGTGGGGGGAAGAAAGAAGAAGAGGAGGACATTTGGAGTGATAGCATTTTTCTCAGGTCACAGTTATGTGTGATGTGGCCCTGCTCTCCTGGAGATGACTGAGCACCTGCCTGCCCAAAGGGAGCAGTGAATTAATTCCTTGTTTTGCTTTGCATTTGCAGCTTTTTCTTTCCCTATCAAACTGTTTTTATCTCAACCCATGAGTTTTCCAGCTTTTACTCTTCTGTTTCTCTCCCTGATTCTGCTGGTGGAAGTGAGTGAGGGGCTGTGTGGACCTTGGATGCTGACTGGGGTTAAACTGTGATGCAGCAATACAATTTACATTAGCATATTTTGCATTTGGAGTTTACATTTAAATTTATATTTTTGACAATAAAATTGAATTATTTACTATTTATTACTTACAAACAGTTTTTAATCCTTTTGTACACTTAATATTCTGCTAGAGGAGTAGTGGAGGAGTTCTGGTGTTTTAACCACACTTAAAGTTATTTGAAAAGATACCATCACATTAATTTGATTCTCTAAATATCTTGGTTTATTTTTTTCACTATACTTCAGATTTTTTCATGGTGACAGCAGTTTTTTACAGGCTGACCTATAGCTTTCTGTGAAAAAAAAAAAATCAACAAAATTTTAACCAGACTGGAACCACTCTGGTACAACTTAGCAGGGCACAGTAAGTATGATGGTTGTCGTATTTTCCTGATATTGTAAAGAAATTTCTGAAATTGATAAAAAACAGTACAAAGGATTGTCTCTATTATTCTCATAAATGGGACTCATAATAATTATTCTCATAATAGGACTATTAGTAAATGTAAATAGGATTTTCAAAATTGATGTAAGAAAGCTAATAAATAAATGTGAACCAAAGTAGAATACAATGAATCAGCACTTGTTAATTTAATTTTAGCTCTTTATGACAAATGCTTGCATAACATGTTGAACATGTGCATATAAGATCTGATTTTATTTTCACAGCACTGACTGAGATACCATTAATTGCTACAAGGTAGAGAGAAGGAAAGTATAATTAGAATATTGGGTACAAATCTCTGTTTAGACATGTTCAAGGTAACTCAACATCCTTAATTCCAAAGGAGGGATGTAATATTACCTGTTGTTTATTAGAGCTGATCAACAGAGAAAATTCATGAATTAATGTCTATTCTCTTATCAAATCTTGTGTAATTTTAAAGTCAGTCTTTGACTGGCCAAAGCAAAATGAGCCAACTGTGTCCAAAGTAATCTACCATTTAGAAAAATAGCAGCTCCATCAAAATATTTCCTTGAACCTAAAATAACAGTATGACTGCAAATGTAGAGAAAAAAAACTTATATGAAAATGCTCCGTATACTTCTAAAAAGAAGTTGGATTAGTATAATTATAATTACTCAAAGTATAACTCTGTTAGAAAAAGAACTCAGTTCCATGTTTTCAATCATATTGGGTGGGCAAAAAAATAAATGTTTGTCAGCTGTGCACTTAAAGCTGAGCAGAGTGACACAGTTCTGGACTGCCCTGTAGCAGATTGTCTTGACATCTGTTTCCTTTATCTGCTGCTGTTTTGAAGATCTTATAATCAGTGCTTTAACTACATGCAGACATGTATATTACTGGACACTGGAGACAGGTCCAGCCTACTAGAAATTTAGGCACAACAGGATTATAAATGTTACTTGATACCTTATAAAGCCCAAGATACCTGACCAGTGCATAGGCTCAGTTGCTTGATGTAGTCAGGTGATAACATATGTACACTCACGCAGCCTATTTCAGCAAGTGTCAAACGTTCATGCTAAGTACTACATAAATTATCACCTAATTAAGCACTGTTATGGTTTGCATTGGGAGGGAAGTGTAAACTTGATTCTCCTTAGAGAGCTATATGCAGAAATATGATGTAGAATTCATTTTACGAATAAAGGTCAAAGATCAAATTTTTTCCAGATTTTTTTGGAAGGAGGAACTGGAAGGGAACCTTGAATTCCTTAATTAAATCCTTTTCTGCTCATGAAAATGCTAAGAGGTTAATTTTGTTTTATGTGTACTTCCCCATTATATTGTAGAGATGTCAGGAGCACTCTTCAGTTATTGGCGCAGTTTATACCCTGTTGGCTTTCTAAACTTCTCATTGCTACTCTTACATCAATAGTTACTGAATCATAATTTATGAATGTCAAAAAAAAAAAAATCAACTGGAGGTAAGAGTTTAGGATTAAAAGATAAGGCTGCTATGAAAGTCTTATCTGAAAATAATAAACATGTACAAATGTGTCTATCATTATATTCAGGAAAATATATCTAAATATATTATTTGTGTGTTAGAGTGAAGATACATGTACTGCTGCAGGTCCAGCCATTATTTTATTCTGTCTGGCTATGAAATTTAAAATACAAAATCTGATATCAACCCTTCTTATGCTTCAGATTACAGTGTCCTTTAGGAAGCAGAGTGTATTTATGTTTAACTCACCTAACAAAATGTGGATGCAGGGGTGAGTGACATTTTTGGCCACTGCTAGATTATAAATGAAGTAAAATAATGCTCATGGTCCCTAGAAGAGGGGAAAACAGTGAAAGATATGGAAGTAAAGGGAGAAATCAGAAGTCAGATTTACTAAGAAGCACTTAGGGATCAAACTATGTATTTTCAGGCAATAAAGAGATTCTTCTAAAGCACTTTGTGGTACTGACACCAAAAACAACAAGGAGGTCAACATTAGCAGTGTATAGATTCAGAAAATTGTATGCTAGTTTATTTTTTCCTCCAACTAGACAGCTACCAGCTGAAGGCAGCTAAGCACCTAGGGATGTCTGTGTTGAAACAACACATGAGAGTGGAAAGAAACACAGAGTGGACTGGGAGGAAAAACCAGTCAAACACAAAGAGGCAAAGTAGCCAAACAGGCAGTTTCTTATCCCAAAATGCCTCTGACATTTCTCCTTCTCTGAACTTCAGGAAGGTAGAGAGGGGGGAAATGACAGCAGTGAAATATTTTTCTGTGTCAAGCAGTTTTCCATTTCACAAATACCACCGCTACCACAGCTGGCATGACAGGTAGCCTGCAAAGATGCCCAGGGCTGCACCACTGTAGAGACCAAATTACTTCCTCTTCTCCTCCTCAGGTGAAGTCTGAAGCATGTTGGCATTCCTGTGTTGGAAAATTTGCATTGGCATTACCATTACCAAGAAGAAATTTCCTTGCTATGGTGTGTCTGACCTAGTTCTGCATTCAAACTCTTGACTGAATGAGAGAGGAGCTGTTTGCAAAATTCTTGAAGATCTTCAAGGATACTGAACCACCTCAGCACTGGTATAAGTAATAATATTTTCACAACCTTCTATGAAATCTTGTTCTTTATGTCTGTATGTTCCAAATGGTCTGCTTTTACATATGATATTTTTTGCTAAGAATTTACTGAGGGCAAAATTCAGAAATATATATATATCTATGCATACAAGGCAGTGTGACCACCTGACAGTTTCTGACCTGGAGATGCTGCTCAAAAACTAAAGCCAGACCAAATGTTTCTTGGACTGTTTGGTATCAACATTTCTTTTCAATACACAGATGTCAGAGAAAAACATAATTTTAAAATTTTATCTCTGAACTCTGCATTTATTTTCTCTGTTGTGGTGCTCAAAAATATTTTGCTGTATTGTAGTTGTACCTCCATGCTGCAAAAATGTGAATTCTGTTAATTTTGCTACATTTAGTAGCATAGAAATTAGTAGTGGAGGTGGCACCTCTTAAAAAAGACAACAATGTCACATTAGTAAGAAGATCCCAGTGTTTCTTTAATGTTGTCATGCCAGTAGTATTCCCTACAATAATCACAGCCACTATCAGATGGAGGACTGCTTCTTACAACATCCAGGAATCCCTGACAGTGTTCAGTCATTCAACAACTTTGTCCTGTTATTTTATATTATAACTATGCTACTCTGCTGTTGGTTCAATGGATGTTTAAAACCTGCAGATAGAAGAAAAGCTGCTTTAACTTGATATTAGGTGGGTGATGATCTCTGTCCCAAAAATCAGCAAAATCACTACTGATTCTGCAGCATCTGTTTCTCCCCTTCTATACCACAGGGAACTTAGGATAAAATTCATACAAAGAAATTAAGGCTTAATTTACTTCAATGAATGTAGCCAGGTCTATAGAGCATGTCTACTCCTACCATTTATTACCACTGTGTCTGTGAGCCAGACTTACTGCTTGTTGTCCTGCTTTTCTCAACAAGAAATTATTGTGATGCTTGAATTTGCACAGATTGTAAATGCCTGTTGGCCAGGGAACAAAAAATAAAAAAAAAAAAGAAAAGAAAAATAATAAAAAAAAAAGCAGAAGAGTGTTCCCTGGATTTCTACTTTTTGTATGCACAAGCCAGGCAATTGCATCAGTTTTGTTAGAAGGCAGACTAGATGATGCAACAAATATGATGACATCAAAGAAACTCCATGGTCTGCTCTTTTGAGGTCTTAAGCGAAGAGGAACACATGCACCACGGGCCTGAATTTGGTTTACTGATCTTTCATTTCCTCAGCTGAATGCTTAGGATCACTCAGTGTGCTAGAAATCCGACTGGACTCGCAGCCAGTGTGTCTGCAACACTTCTTTCAGCAAACACAAACCAAACTTAAGGGCCTGGAAAACAGTACAGCAATTTGCTGGCCCAAAAGCAAAAATAAACAGTGCACAGTATGTCACATCAGCTCTTAACTGTCTCTGGGAAGTGAAATGTTTGACAGGGGAATATATTTGCTTGTGGCCTCATTTGATTCATGTTTCAAGGAAAGAATTGAAGTCATACCCCCAGAGGAGCACTTACATCAATCAAGGGGAGGATACTGCAGCCTCCAAGATGTCATCTTCCTGCACCATCCTCCCTGCTTCCCTGTGAAGGCATAGTGCCATTAAGTGAAGGTTTTAGAAAAGGGGTACAATGTGTTTTTTAATGTGTAGGTAAAATTGGATAGGATGAGTTAGGTGTAGAAATCTTTCCATATTGGGAGAGGATGGTTTCATTGTGGTGGATTTCTTTGCACTTAACTTTTCACTCCCTGTCTCAGCCCAGTAGGAAAGCATGCAGAAGTGTTAGTAGAGGCTTCCACAGCGTTAGTATAAATTTGGAACCACTCAAGAAGGAAGCTGTGAAATTACCAGTCATGCGAAAAATGTATTCCAGAAGAGACCAGGTCCAGAGTGCAAAAGGTGATTTATAAAATGCAGTTAATATAACACAATCCAGTTTCTAATTTCTGATTGGCTTCCTAATCACTTTTCTCCATCACACCACAGATCCTGTTAAGGAAATCCTCTTGACTAAACTTGGTGTGAGTCTCCTTGAGACAGAATAGCAAAACTTATACTTAAAGATAAAATTTTTAGAGATAAATGGAAGAAATTTACTGATGTTCTCGTATTCTTTTCTTTGTCTCACCTTCAAGTTCTGCTATTTTTAACTTTGTTCTTTTTGACATGATATCAGAGCCCTGTAAGTAACTTACCACAGCACCTCTCCACACTGCTGTCATTGATGGGGAGGTAACTCCAGAACTTCATTAAAGATGTATTTGTGTTTTTGTGCCCTAAATATTTCTTAAGCTATTTTAAGTAGTTATGCAGATATGCAAACGTTCTAAAAATAAATATTTAAAAATACTTGACCTCAAAATACCAATCCATGAGAAGTAGTGGGTAAAAGGACCTTTAAAAGGATCTTTTCCTTGCATCCTACCCAGAGCAGAGCCTCAGATTTATAGACTTGTGGTTGAGGCAGATGTAGACTGAGCTGCCACCTGAGATGGCATCACAGGAAGGGCCAGATATTTTTCAGCTTTCTACTACTCTCGGCATGGGTGTTGAAGCTCTCAGCATAGCATGGGGATTTCCAATCTGTTCTTAGTGAGATACTACAGTTCACAGAGGCTGCCTAAAGGGTCACAACCCATGCATAGGAGGGGCTGTTGTGAACTCTGCCTCTTACACACTGTGTATACATACATATGGCTATGGCAGGAATTATTTGTGCAATATTAGCAAAATTACTAATAATGGCTAAAAAATATTTTAATTTTGCTTGCACAGAATCATGTTCCTCTTTTGAAAAGCATGAATACTGCTATCAGTTTGTTCTCTTGACTTTATTTACTCCCTTTCAGCTCTTCTCATTTGGTTTTGTTTTGTTGTGGGTTTGTTGGGTTTTTTTCTCATTTTTTTTGCCTTCACAGAAAGGAGGGAGCCAGCCCTCTGTGGCTGACCAGTTTTTCATGGAGCAACAGGAACCAGACCACAGCTTGGGCACCTCAGCAGGCTGTGCTGAAAGGAGCATCAGACAGAGTATTAAAGAAGGGTGTGTTCTGCAGTTGCCCAGCACTATCAATGCTAACCAGCAGGATGATCTGGATTTCTGCAGCCCTGTGCCAGATGGCCCTCGACTCCAGTCTTCATTGCAGGTCTGTGCTCTGTGGTTATGGCAGGACTTCATTCTGTAATAGCTGCCTGGCTTTTAAATTCAGGCATGGTCCCCTTATTTGGATATTTCAAGCTGCAGGTTTCAGTTGAACCCATAAGCCGAGTTTAATAAATGAGGACAGATTTTCCCAGGTATTTAAAAGCTGGGCAGAATGATGGTGTTTACAGGCAGCTTGCTTCATGCTGAATGAAATCCAGAGAGATCCATTGCTTCAGGGCTTACACATTGCAAGGCACATACAGTCAGAAGTTACTTTGAATGGTTATGCCCCACATAAACCAAAATGTTTTGCCTAATGTTATGAAAAATACAGGGGATCTACAATAACAGTGAACAATGTGGGTTTTAATTTAAAAATTAGTATTGCAGAGAACTCAGTCTCTTAATGAAAGCTTATGGTCTTAAAATCAAAGCCAAAATCTGTTTTTAAATTTTGTGCTTTAGAGCCTTCCTGTTTTGAAGATAAACAGTGTTTCATTAAAAGACTAATATCTCCAAGAAAACAAATTATATAAATACATGAGTATGTTTTTTTTCTTACACTGAGGATTATATCCAATCTTGAAATACTTCAAAATAGAGAGGAGAATTTCCATATAAAAATAATGGCATAATACAGCAAGACAATAATCCAACATAAAAACAGGCAGTGTTTGGGGGATTTTTGAGCAAATGCATCACTGCTTCATAGGGAATACACTCCTTGATACCAGGACATAGTCAGCTTAGTTCCAGTGGTTTTCTAGAGTTGCAAAATGTTGAACTAAAGGTTCATTTTTGTCGAAGTGGGGCAGCTCATTTTTCTGGAAATTCACCTTTACCTTTGTCAGTGATCTTGATGTACTGGGGAGACCTGTCAATGTTGTGAAGCAGCAAAGGCCAAGAGCAGTAGAAACAGGGGCTTGAATGCTGGAAGTGATTAAGGAAACCAATTCACAGATCCTCCTCAAAAGATTAGGGCTCCTTTCCTTACTGTTAGAGGGAGCATGTGATCTGTAGTGATGCCTCCTTGCTACACAAACCATTTTCAGTGCATGTCTCTCTACTAACCCAGTCACTGTTTTCTGGATGTTTTGTGACACCACAAAGCAGCTGTTCTTTTACTCTTCTGACTAAGACATTTATATTCAACCCTGACATTTTAATCTAATAAAAAAAAAAAAATCTTTTAACCTCCTTGCAGTATAAACAGAGAACCTCTATATAATGGGCATCTGTGGAATATGGAATTAATCCCACTAGTGAGGAAAAACCTTCATAAGTCTCTTGCGGCTTCATCACTCTTTGAGTTATGAGGTCTTCCTCTCACTTGTGGGATAAAGTCCAAATCCCACAGAAGCTTATTATGTGTCCACTGTTTATTAAAACTTCATCATTTAAAACAAAACACTTAAGAAAGACACTGGGAAACATTTAAAATCAAAGAGGTTTCAGTCTGAGGAATATTTGTTGTATTTGAAGGTTTTTCAAAGTAGAGAAGAAAAAGTTCATTTTAGTCCTGATAACCACTGAACTTGCTGCTTCTGATTATTTTTCCTTTTTTTCTTTTTCTCCATGGAGAGATTCTGAATGTTTTTTTTTTCTTTCCTACATGATTTTATAAATCTTTCAGTATCCCTCTGAAGACTTACCTTTCTCTGCTTTGCAGCCCAGTGACTAGAGCCATTAACCATGAGTGAGAGCCCTTGTTCCCTGGCTTATGGTTGTAAATGCGTGTACTTTCTGTACCTTGATTTGTAAAAAGTCCTTTAAGTGACACTCCCTGTTTTGCAGAAGTGTAACTTCACACAATTATAGCAGCTAAAGCTAGACCTAATAGTTTAGCAGTACTATTATTTTCTACCAAGGTCATTCTGGAGCTAAGAAGATTGGGAAGGGGGTAGGGAAACCTGTTTTATTCAAAACTCTGTCGTGTACTCTGGGCACACTTAAACCTCTTCTTCCCTGTCCTTGGTTTTCACCAACAGACTTTTTACCTCTATTTTTTATGGTGTTTCTGTACCTCAAATTAAGTAGAAGCTAAAGCCCACCAAATTACTTGATGTAATGCAAATGAACACATCCACTATGTTAGCTATGCTGCCTGGGGATTAATACTTCATTGTAGTGAACAATTTATTATGTAGGTTTAAACAAGAATCTGTACTCACTGTTTTACAAAATAAGCGTGAGAACGGATTAAAAAAAGATCTTTTAATTGCCTTGATGTTAAATCACACAAGTACTATTGTTATTGTAATTATTCCTGGGTTTAAAGCATTTTTCCCTATTTCTGCCTATTTTAAATTAATAACTGTTATCACCTAAAATTCTCCCCTTTCCTCACGCAGCAGAAAGGAACTAATTCCCAAAAGAGTTGTGAAAAACAAGGAACCTATCTTACAGCTAAGGAATGTAAGACAGATTCTCACAGAATGGCTATCCCAGTGTCATCCTGGACATCAGTGGCAGAGCTGGGATGAGAAGCCAGAAGTTGCTGACTGCAAGCCCTGAGCTCATGGCATGGCATCCTAAGGTGAAGTCCCAATGCTGTGCATGGAAATGGCCATAGACTTTTCCATCATCTTGCAGAGAAGTAATGTTGAGGTGAGAATATTGAAACATTTGCATGGTATGTGTGGAGCAGATCTGGCACCGGCACCTTTCTGAATCTTTTCAGACACCTGAAGCTGCAGGGGCTGTGTTCCCTTTCAGCTGTACTGAGGGCAGATGAAAAGCACAGTGAGGCTAAAAGGTGTGTGCCAGACTGATGGTGTTGGAACTGTTTACCCTTTAAAAAGAAATGTTCAAGTAAGAGAGCAGACTGCTTCTGGGGAGTGGGGAGCAGAAGAGGATTGCTTAACCTGCTGGAAAACTGTGGTCATGATGTATCATTCTTTACCTCTGGAAAAAAAAATCAGGTCAATTTAAATAAATTCCAGGGGAGCAGCCAAGTCTTTTGTGCATACTTGAACTCTGAATCTCTTCACTTGTTCATATGTTCTTCCAGTTAATCACTTTTCTTTCCTTAGCCCTAATAGAGAAAACAGGATCTGAATTTGAGGCAGACAGGGGAATAAAGAACAAACAGCCATATCTGCTGCCTATGTCTACAAATGCGAAGGGTTACTTCTGGTCTCCAATGAGAATGGATGGGTCTGCTGTTATGAGAATCTGTGAGATTTACAGCAAAAAGTGTACAGCCAGTCAGAGAGCTTTGACTTGATGACAGATCCTCCTGCTCAGACTTTGCTGATGAGTGGGACTGAATTAGCACAAAATGACCCTTTTATTCTGCTATAGAATGGATTTATATTCATAGGGGCAGCTTCTCAGTAGGGGTAAATTGTCTTAACTCTTTCAAAGGACTTGAATTTGGCTGTTTGAGGTTCGGTCCTGGCAAAAGGTGAGCACACGTTTTCAGGATCCATGACTTCATCTGTCAGCCCATGGCACCTCAAGTCTTTAGATTTCTTGCGTTGCTTTTCAATGATATTGAAACAAATTTCTACCTGTTGCAAAGGATGCTCTTGTAGCCTAAGTGTAATAATATTTTGAATGTGATTATTTTTAGGTATGAAAGATTTTGGAATGTGATAGGAAGAAAGTGAGATAAAACTTTTTGCTTTTATTTTGAATTGTTTTGTCACCTTCAGCCATATGTTCTCTTTTTCATTGTTTGAATAATTTATTGTCTATATATTATTTTAAAAAAACCAAACTAGGTCAATTCTGATGACAGGGTTCAATTTTTTTTCCTGTGCTGCATGCACAAACATGTAATAGCAATGAACACAAAATGTGCATAAATTCAGTTTTTAGATTACAAGAACAGAGAAGGCAAGCAAAGCATGGGCTGCAGAAGCAACAGGAAGAGAAAAGGTGGTGAGAGTGAAACAAGAATGTAAATCACATTTTTTATGAGTGGCCACCCGGACGACAGAGTGCAGAAGCAGACTGGGTTGTTGTGAGAAAAAACAATGAAGAGTGCACATGTAATAATACAAAGTGCCTAAGTGAGGGGTAGGGCTGGGGCAGTGCTGGGGAAGGCTATCGTCAAGCAGGGCTTGGAGAGGGCTCATTGCTTACTCTGCCTCCTGCTTTTTTGGTCCCCTTAACCCCCCTTTACTTTTTTCTTAAACAAGACTGGTTTTGGTAGGGATGGTCCAAAAATGCACCCTCTTGAACAATAAACACAAATGACTGTGGTGGTCCTGTCAGCTTTGGATCTTTGTAAAATAACCAGTGATCCACAACGTTTTCTGGAATTGATTTCACAGGCTTTCCCTCTACATCCTCACTGACAGCTTGGAAAAAAATTTCCCCTACCACCATCAGTGAATGCTATTCATTTTCCCATTAATGTAAATTCTTGCAGGCAAAGAGTCCTGAAGAGCAATCCCTTTGAAACAAAGGTAATTTTGCTACTGAAGGAGTAACAAATCAAATGGCATGCTCACAAACTCTTAAATTTTGAAAAGAACACTTGCAAATGATTAAACAGCTATGTATGGCAGAGACTTGAAGCTTTGACGATTTATTCAGACTTTGTAGCCTATAGTAAAATATAAATTTTTGTTAATAGTGGCATAAACCATGTTAGGGACATGGTTTAGCACTGAACTTGGCAGGGCTGGGTTAACAGACTTGATGATCTTAGAGGTCGTTTCCAACTTAAACGATTCTAGGATTCTATGATAAATGTAACATTCTCTCCTCTTCCCTTCCCCCTTTTTTTCCTAAGTGTAGGACTTCCAAGATTTTTGGAAGCAAAAAAGCATCTGTTTTTCTGTATGTTTGCTTTTTTTATAGACTTCATAAATCCAGCAGGCCTCTATTTGGACCACTAGGCCCTTTCAATAGAAGCATGTTTTCACTGGGATTTCCACATTCATAATTATTCCTCTCGTTTCTCTGCTGTGAGAAGACAAGCTGCTATTTCATTGCTTTGGGGAAGTTAATAATATGGTAGGCAAAACATCAGGAAAAATTATAATGAATGAACCTATACAAATTGTAGGGAAACACATGCTGCTGTTATAAAATGTTCCCATCATAAATCCCAGCAAATCACTCTCTGCACAAGTGAATAACTTTTTAACACATAAACACTCAATTAATTAAAGGCAATATACTATATACACTCAAACTAGTGTGACACAGAAAAGACAGATTCAAATAATGGCATTCAAGATTGTAGGCCCGGTCCTGTCTGCCAGTCGTCCTGAGAGATTTGGGAATAATAACACTCCAAAGTAACTCTCTTCTAGACCTGAAGTGAAAACGAAGTTCTCAGCCTCAGTGCTGCTATACTATATTATTGCATTCACTTAAGGCATAAGTAGGGAGCTCCCTACTTTTTTTCTCACCTTTTTTCAGACATACAGAAAATGTTTCTCCGGCTTCATGTAGGTCACCACTCCCTCCTTCTCCTCCTTTTCCTCCCCCTCCTCTTCCTCCTTGTCCTCCCCTACTATTTCTTAGTTTTTTGTATTTTTATACCTTGCCCAGGATCTTGGAAAATTATTTCTTTTAACAACTGCATTTTTTTGCAAGGCCAGCAAATTTATTGATATTGTCTTTTCCATCTATGGTGGTGGTTCAACTTCACTAAGATATATCTGTTCACTTTGAGAGCAAAATTGATTAGAATATGCTGGGACTATTTTAAAAATATTGTTTAAATAAAATTTTCACTCTATAAGGAAAAAAAAAGGGAGTGAGGGAAAAAACCCCAAGTTTGAAATGTTTTCAGTTTTGATTACATTTGTTTCAAGATCAAGATGGAGACTTACCAACTGTAGAAAAATAACCAACTTGTACTAACATAGGAAGGAACAAAGCAAGGTTTAGTTTCCCAATGCAGGAGTTATTTAGTTTTCTCCAGTTTTCTGCAGAAAGAGTAGCTGAGAGCAAACCCCCCCAAAAAATAGTTAAAAGTAGTGACTTGAATCCATGATTTTGCATTCAAGAATACTTCTATTCGCATACATGCTTGAAGATAAATGATATTGCTCTGTGAATGGACAAGTATTTGTATGTTTTCACAGGGAGAAACATAATGATAGTCCATTTCAATACCATATTTTAAAGATAGAATGGGATGATTTTTAATTCTTTGAAGGTTTCTGAGATCAAGGAGCTTTTTCCATTCAGGTTTAAACTGTATATATTTACTATGGCCAGTCCCTATGTGTATTATATATAGTAGAGATTATGATTTGTCATGTAACCATGGCCAAAGTAAAGTTAACATTTTCTTCCAATCCTCCACTCTTCTTTTTTGCACAGCTCAGATACTTCTGTGTTGATCCGCTTTCATATCACTCTTGTGGTCAATAACTCTAATAAGAATTAAAATTTACGCAAACTCAGAAAACACTGACAAACAAAATTTAAAAAAAAGTCTAGGGCTTCCCCCCTCAAGGTAACCGAATCATTAAACACAGAATAGTCAAGGTTGGAAAAGACCTTCAAGATTATCAAGTCCAACCATCATCCTAGCACCATCACCATGTTCACCACTAAACCACATCTCCAAAACCAGGGAGCAATAGCTGATATCGATAACTGGGGCTGTTTTGGGTACATGCTGTGTGATCACCTCTTTGAAATTAATTTATCATACCTAACCTTCTGCCTGAGTGCTGAACCACCACAACCAATGAAGTATTGATAAAACCTTGATACTTTACAGGGAGGGCCTGTCTTTTCTGCTTCTATCCCAGTAAGTATACCAGTAAATTTTTAGGGAATCAGGATTCCTTAAATAAGCAGACCTGAATTTCAGAATGTCAGTGCACACTAGATTTGGAAAAAAATTAATGGTGCCACTCAGGTTGGAAAACTGGTTGACAGGTTGGAACATGAGATTCAGCATTACAAACTTCCTATCCTTTCCTATCCCAATATCTCTGATGATAACCCTCTCAAAAGGCCATCCATGAAAACTTCTGTCTCACACAGTGTACATTAATATCTCCTACCACCATGGAGGAGTCCCATGGGGTAAAAGTCTCCCCCATGTTTTTTGGAAACTGCAGAGGAATCCTTGTTCATCCTAGAAGAGGAATGCGGTTATGACACAACCTAGCAATAATTAATGGTCTTTAGAGACCCTTACTCAGTATTCCCAATTTAGTCTAAGTGTATCCAGGTTAATTTGTCAGTCATTTGAACTGATATTTATAGGGCTTCCTACAATGTGTAATGGAAAAAGCACTGTACTGAGTACACACCTGTTGGACTCAGCAAGCCTGGTTATAGATTATGAAATTTCATACAAAATTACTGGAAGTTTCAGAGCTTAAAAATGAACCCTCATACTTGGCCACAGATATTTTAAATGATTCGTGAGTATTTAGGCCACTTAAAGGCTTGTTGGTTGCTATAAAACTTTATCCTGTTAAACCTTATCCTTCACTTATGAAGTCTGTTTCTAGAATGTATTCCATTACCCTGCCGTTATTCATCATATTTCATAGTTACTCTCTCAAGATCATCTATTTTTAGCCATGGAAGTTATCTTATATAGTAATATTACCTAATGATGTCTCTTTTCAAGCCAAACATAACACTTCCAAACAATCCTTTCAATTAAAGCTATTCTGATGCTGACAGTAGCCACTTGCAAATCCACAGGAGAAGAAATTAAAATGAATTGACCCAGTCCTAGATCTTGTCATCTAGTGATTACCCAAGAAATGGATCCTCTGAGAGACTGAGTCCTTTATCTCATTTTCTATCTTTGGCCTTCACACTGTCCTGTGCTCTAAATTTTCACTATTTAGTTCTTTGCTATGTGAAATTTGATACCTAAAGTGTTTCTGGTGGTGCTCTACTGTGTGTTGCTGTACGTGTCATAAAGTCATCTATTTTGTTCTTTTCTTACAAAAACAAGGCTGAATATTTGAGGATAAAATTATTATCAAATTTGGGCACAAAACAAGCCTGGTCAATGCATGTTGTTATAAGCAGTTTATAGAGTTATAAAATACAAATAAAATATACAAATTTTAAAATTAAGAGTATCAAAATAGAAATCATTCCATAACCTTTAATACTGATTAACAATGTCGTACATTTGAAGGAGTAATAGATAACAAAAACATGACAAAAAGAGGATTAAACATGGATTATACATTTTGCTGAAAGTCAAATGAAACTTGAAATCATATACTACATTTTTGTTAGGGTTTTTCATTAATAATATACCATTAATTATAAGGATTATTATGTTTTATATATAATCTAATTATTTGTTTTAGTATTTTTTCCAGGAATCTTATCTAAACTACTAAAATTTTTGACTTGTTTATAACCTGTGCTGGTAGAATTTACTTTACCTTATTCATTTCTGCCATTGGAAAGGCAGAAACCAGCTGCCTCTTGAATAGTCTTACGAAGCTATTCAAGATGGAAACAGAAAACGCTGTGTTGAAATCCAGTAAAACATAATTCCCTTAAATGAAATAACTGGGAGAATTTTAGGTGGGTAGTGTGTGATTACACATTTGCAATTTATTAAGTTTTCTGTCAATCAGGCCAGAACGCTCATGCCATCCAAGCTGCCTGGTTGGAGGCTGAGTTGGAGCATCCCTCTGCTGTGCAGATGGCACTGCACGTGCAGTGAGTGCCTGTGTGCTCCTGACTTTTGGTGGCTGCAGAAGAGAGAGCCACTGCCTTCAGAAGTGAGGGTTTGTGTATAATACCTGCATGTGCCCACACAGAATGTGACATTGCTACAGAACAGCAAGAGGGGGAAAAAGGAAAATGAGCCACTCAAGCAGGAGTTGTCCAGACACATGCATTTGTTAAACAGAGAACCAGCCCTCTGCTCCTCCGCTTGGAAAAATTCCTGGTGAGTAGATGACTTGCTATGGATTTGTGAGGTAAAAACTTCAAAGGAAAATAAAATCTGGCTTCTGCTGCCTGGGTTGGGGCTCATTCCACTTATCCACTGGCATGACCTCACTGGGAGTGGAGTCAAAAGTCTTCCTTGGTTGATGCAATGTGCCACTGCTGATTATTTGCCACCTTCCCTCCTGTCCTCAGAGATTACCTGCTCCTCCACCCACCACCAGGCAGTAACTCCTTCAGGGATGATGCATCTGGGCAGCCTCTGGTGCCAGTGGAAACTCAGCCTTCCTGGTCAGGATCTTAGCATGGTCCTTCCTGCCACAAAATATCAGACTGAACTGGAGGCTAACAGTGTCCAGAGCTAGAATAAAATGTTTTAGCAATAAAATCTTACATCAGAACATATATAAATACCTTTCACAATCCCTCTTCTGGGCACTGTAACAGATTCATCTGTCCCAGATGAGTGGACAGTTTCCTCCTTCTGCACTTCAGGTCTCCATGGTGAGCTCAGATACCAGACTGATGTACATCTCAAAGTCTTTTACACTGTCCTCTTGTCATTGTTCAATGAATTTTCAGAGCACAAAGTAACAACTAAGATCTTACATTTACCTGCACGATGACAAAATACTTACTATAAAGAGGGAAGTCTGAATTGTTATTTATCACCAAAACTAATATAGTAACAAGAATGAAACACATCAGAGCCTAACTGTTCTGTTGAAATCTGGTTTTGTCCTTGTTGTTAATAACTTCTATAATGATTTGAACTGCTTTCTTTACACAGTTTTCCAGCTGCTCCCAAAGGAAACTTTTTCCTTGTTTAGTGCTTCCAAGTTTCTTGAAATGCTTGGATCAATTATCCTCCATAAGAGCCAAAGATTATTTTATCCATCAGACTTCAGAACATTAAAAATATCCCATCTGGTTAAGTAGTGACTTGATTTTGAGTCATTGTGGAGTAACTTTTATGTAGTTTGCTGGGAAGGGTCTAGTGTTCACTGTGCTGGAGAATATTACTGAAATATAGAAATTGATACGTTATTATGTCACAGAAAGGGTGCATGAACATAAGCAAATGCCAGTTCCACATTTATTACGAAATTAAATAGAGTCAGGGAACTTTCTGGATGCTGGAACTCAGACATCTATATTGTTAAATTGGCCCTGGTCAATATGCTTTTCTCAAGCAGTTCCTATGTTCAACCTGGAATTCAACTAAATCCAGGATTAGCAGGGAGTTTGCATTTGGTCACTTTTTTTCAAAGGCTGAAAAGTTTAGCAGCATGGAGTCAGAACAGCTATATGCATGTTTAATATACTAGTGAAGACCTCATACGTACAGAACGTGTATTTCTTCAATAGTCTTAGCAAATCAGACATCTGTAACAAATATTAGAGTTTTCACATTTTTTGGTGAAGCAGCCAGCAACTGCTTTCAGATCATTGCAGTTATCTGGGATGTGGTTGAGGAGGATAAGATGATGGCCCTTCAGCAATTGTCTAATGGGCATTGATTGCATTTGTGTCTGTGTTTGAAAAAATGACCATCCTGAGTACTGAGGTGAAAAAGTTGTACTGATGGTTGCATGTAAAGTATGTAAATTAGTGAACATATATTAGTCAATATAAAAGATACTGACATGTACTAATGTTTATTTTATGAAAGCATTCCAAGGTGGATTCCATTTTTCCCACCAGGCTGTAAATTTTGGACAGAAAATGTTGATGAGAAAAAATTTTCTTTGCTGTCAATGAATTTTATTCATTCCTGTTAAAGCCAAGACAGCAGAAGAAATAGCACAGTAGTTTATAAAGTCTGTAAAGCAGATGAACACGCCTAGATGCTTTGCAGTCTATGATCTTACAGTTGAATTAAAGTACAAGAAGACAACTAGTAATCCCTATGCAATCACATGTCCAGTCTCGTGTGTGTGTTTGTTCCGTTCTTACAGAGATCCTAGAGCACCCACTTCCACTGAGGAGTAGATGATCTCATATTAAAGCTTTACCTTTTGTAGACAGAAGAGTAGGAAGAACTGAGACTGCAGAAAATGACCATCATAGACTAGTTTACACATAAGCGGGAAGTGGTAGAAATTGATGTAGGAAAGATCCTTTTCAAAATCTAAGTTGCTTCTTAACATAGCCTCAGTTCTGATTTTCTCATCTGAAATTATGTTACTCATATATGCATACATTTATAATATTTTCTGAAGCTACTTTAGCCACAGTTCTAGCTAAGTTAATTTTTTTGTGTTTAGCTAATAAAAATGTACATAGAGTCAGCTTAGAATGAAAGCCCTGGTAAAAGTAGATTCTGTTAAGTCTTTAGTTGTGTTAAATTTTTAGTCTTTCATATTTCAGAATCAGACATGGAACCAGTTCAGTGAAGGTACTGCAGATATAGACATCTAAATCATTATTCCTGCCAAACAAATAGTTAGATTATTTTTTCAAAACATTGCAAAATTGTGAAGCAGAAAACAGAGTGGTTGGGGGTGTTTGAAGACTTAAGCTAGAATAAATTATTTTTCTGTGTTGATCGTATTCAAATGCAAACGTTTTCTCAGGAAAATAAATTCTTTGAGAAAAAAAGGATGAACCTCCCCATTTTCTCTAAGGTTTCATCATGAGGCAAAGCTTTTAGCCATATTTTACTTGTCATCCAATATTGTAGAATGGTGGTTATAATAATAATTAAATCCATTATTGATTCACATCTAATCTCTATGAAATCTAGCAATAGTGACAGTAAAGATCCTTTTGAAAAAAGAAAAACAAACAACCAGACCCACGTAGCACATGGGGTGAAATTCTGGTCTCGTGGAAGTAAATAGTAAAACTCCCGTTGACTCCAAAGGGGTCAGGATCTCTTCCCCTTTCCCTCCACCCCCAGTGTGTAACCACAGCTGTGCTTTTGCTAAGCCACATGCAAGAACAACTTATGAATCACATCTGGTGACCCTGTTTGGCATCTCAGCAGAGAAAACATCAGGAATATTAACCCCTTTGTTACATAAATTAAAATAAAAAGACTTTAGGGCTCCTTGGATAATGCAAAAACTAAGGGACAGAAAATAAAAACAGAATAAAAATATTTTAAGGGACTTGAAAATCAGGGCCATAGTGAAAGAGAAAAGCTGCTGAGGCATTGTAATTACAAAATTTAAGAATAAACACATTTTTCTTTCTCTCTCAAGTTTAGCTGCCAATATAACTAGATAAATTTTTTTGGTTTGTTTCCACTTGTTCTCACTGACGCAAGCTGGCAATAGCCTTTGTAGAATTTCAGGCTCTTTGGAGTCAGTGTCTTGATATTCTGTCAAAACCTCTTCATTTTCCAAGAACCTCTTAATTTTCCATTTCCTCTTTGGCAAAGCTTAAAACCATATCCAAAATCTGCATGAGCATTTTTTCACCTGAGACATTGGAATTTCCACCATCACTGGGTTTCTTTCTCTTTTCTGTCTTTGGAAGATTTCTTGTTAAAATCCAATGTTAATGTCCAAGCCTCTGCTCTTCCCCCCACCCCCTTTTTGGGAGGTGTGTGTATATTTCACTCTGGGAAGGAATTTCTCAGTCTGAAATTTAAATCACAGCTATCTATATCCTGGGCTGGATGAGCTTTTTATATATAAACATTCCCAAAAGAAAACATTTGTTATCAGAATCTAGAAGGCAGTGCTGTACTTTCTCACTGACTAGGTATCGAACAGTACCCATAAAGAGACAAATTCCTGCATTTTAATCTTACTATAAGGTCATTTTACATACATGACTGGTCATACATGGAGAACTTTAGAGAAAGTAGAAAAATGTACCACACAGAACATTGCAGACCACTAGAGATAAGACTATAAGTCAGCCACATTCTCCTGAGATCATTAAGGCCTTTTCTATCACATTGCCCTGATTTCTTCTATTTAAATAGATTGTTCTAGGCTGTAGAATATGTTAATTATATCTGAGGTGTGAAAGAAACTGAGTTAACACATCTGCTGGGCCTTGTGAAGTCACAGAGCTGACTTCGATGGGAAAGGCACTGTGTACCAGAAGCAGCAGAGTCCTCTAAATTATGAATGGTGGTGTATCAGCACACTGAACATGTCTGGTTGAAGTCTAGCTCCCCTAAGTGTTTCATCCATCTCTTTTGAAAATGGTATCTTTGCTGGTTTTTTTGTGAGCATCTGGTTGCTTCCTAGTGGGATCATGGCCACAATCTCACTGGATTGTCTAAACCCACTGATATTGGATGCTTCCAAACAGGAACTCATCAGTACAGAAATAATTCTAAACAATTTAATCTCTTTAACTCCAGGAAGCAAAATGTAATTACAGTTATGTTAAAATGTACAGGAAAAAAATAGTAGGTTTTCTTTTTTTTTCCCCTGTCTACACAACAATCTGAGATAATAGTTAGAGTAGACATATTTTCAATAAATAGAATACAAAGTTAAAAAGGCTATCTGGAAAGATTAATATAAGATGTCTGTATTTTGAACATCTGTGAATGAAATTTCATATTAGTATAGCATGGCAAGTTCTTGCAGAGTACAAGGATATCTCTCAACTATAGGGAGACTAACATAACAATGAAATATTGCTATATCATAATAATGCAAAGAATTCAGTGAATACAGAAGTCAGCACATGGAGAATTAATAGAACAGATGCAGCAAAACATTTCTATTTATTAGAATACTGGTGCATTTTTTTAAGCTATTAATGGTCCAATAATAAAAATAATATTGAACAATTCTGCTTGAGAAATTCACAGTAATATTACACTTTTTTCCAACATTTTCAAGCCTTTTGCCCTGCAGAGAATTCTGATATTGGAATTCAATTCAGTATGAAAACACATGTTACAGTTTTAATAACCTGTGACAGAATTTCCTACTTTTCAAAAACATATTATTAATGTTGAGGTGTGAAGTGTCAGCAGGCACAAGTAGGGCAACCAAGACTGAGAAATGGTTGTAATGGGGCATTTCAATTATCTGCATAGAAATTTATCCTTTCCAGTGGACGATTTAGAAAGAGAACTTCTTGACCTCTCAGACTATAATTTTTATAGCAGTTGGTTCTACAGCACACATGAGGGAATGTTACTTGGTCCTATTTAATATATAAATGTTGGTTCATAAAGTAACTATGGCTGAGCCACTAATTAATGGTGACCACGGCATAATTAAGTTCAACATTCTCAAGGGAGTGATTGAATCAAATGTGGGACTGTGACACTAAACTTTTGATAATGAAATTTTTTTCAAGGGGAAAGTTAGTTAAAAAAACCCCTAAAGTCAAAAGTGAGGAAATTAAAATCCCTACACTCAGCATGGAGGCTTCTTAGGCATCCCAGGAGTCACAGAGGAATGAATGCATCTTAACAAAATATAAAATAGAAAGCTATTTAAAAGGTAATACAGTTAGATTGCAAGGTTCAAGATGTTATTTAAGATAATATGGTAGCTTTCAGAAAACCAAATTAGAGCCCAATTCAAGGAAAGGACCAGATATTAAGGAATTTGGGAATTCTGGAGGTTAGAGATAAGGTATAAAATGATGAGTCATAAATATCTCTGAAAATACTAACAGCATATTTGTATGTGTCTCAGTTAGGAGCTGTGTCAGAAAATTGGATGAATCATTTTCTCATCCTTGAGAAGTTATGGATATTATGGATATTAGAGAAAAATTGTAAACAATGTGTTAGGAGTCGTCAGTGAGTCTGAGCGATCTGAAAGAAAATATTCAAAGGAATTCACTGTCAATAAACTGATAAGCTGGAAAGCATCAGTACACAAGGCCTTCTAAGAACTCATGGAAGAAAAGGGGGTAGTGGAACTCTTAGGGAAGAAGAATTTCATATGATCTGTGATTATAAGCTGAAATGTGGAACAGCAGCAAATGTTTAAAAATTAGTTGAATAACTTAGAGAATTGTAGGTGGCTTTAAGTAGAAGAATTAATTAGAATAATCAGTAGGAAAAATTAAAAAGTTGCGTTCCTAATATTTTTTGCTTTACTTTAAGCAGAATCAAACCTCTTATGAGAGGCTGCTGAAAAAATGAGGAAGCCCTGGCTAAGGGCCAGCATGGCATGAACACAGATAAGAAATGGAGCAGAAAGCAGCAAAAGAGGCAGGAGCTGCTTCCTGGCTCTGGATGAAGCGCAGGTCCAGCAGCAGCGGGCTGAAGATTTACTCTTTCCCCTCACCCCAGCAAGGCTGGTGAGTGATTTAGCATGTATTAAATGCATCAGGATCTTACCAGCAGGCTCTGGTTTTGGCTCCAAATGCAGACATCACACTGGTCACATGTATTCACCTCATGGTAACATTCACCATTTGAACAGATTTGAGCTATCAGAGACAGCGACAACTCCTCTAATTGTGCCTGATGTCCCTTATGTGTGAGATGACCCAAAAACTGAATGTCATCATGGTGTGGCCTCAGTTATATTGTGTGAATACTGTTCCTGTTTCCAAACAAATTCAATCTTTTTTCTTCTGTCAGACTTCTGCACTGCAGTAGCCTGACCTCTTTCAACAGAGCTGATACTGAAATCTGAATTAAAGGTTTGGGTGTGATACACACTCTGGCCTTGTTAAAGAAGTCTGATAATGGCAACAACATTAGTTGAAGTGTCTTCTAGAAGGATATAATGATATTCCTGTGTGAACAAACTCCAGGTTCTGTATTTTATATGCTGATTTTTTAGATAGCTAGTATAAAAGAGTGAGTCTTATATCACTGTGCCTTCTGAAGGATACAGATTCATGATATACTTTGAGAGAAAGTCTGACTTTCCAGAGAGAGGAACATAAACTAGAGAGAAAACACATGGCCATTTTAAATAGCTTATGCATTTGTAGAATAATTTTAATGAAAAATATTATGTCCTAAAGGAAACATAGAGACCGTGGTGTTGATGGAAAGATCTTACTTGAACTCAGTTTCTGTAACTTGCATAATTGACTTACAGCTTTGGTTTTCATGAATAATGTTGTCATTCCAAAGTCATGTCAACAGTAATGCCTGTGCACCAATCCATAACATCGGGTGCTCTGCATGTGCACACACGCAGTACTCGGAGCTGCTATCCAGATAATAAACCATCAGACTAGAGGCTAAATTCATTCCTCTTGCACCTTGACATCTTCCCATACACTAATCCATTTCCACTGGGACTGTTCTTAACAATCTGACCCTCCCAGCAATTAAGAACAGCTGCCATTTTTTTTAAACAAACCTGCCAGGAAAATATTTCTTGCTTTCCTCACAAACCTGGAATTCTGAGCCACCCTCCCACCCCCAAATTACATTGGACTGATTCCCAGGACATGTAATGTTCAGTCCTGGTCTAATGGCTGGTTTAAATTTCAATAACCCACACTTCGTTAGCACCAGAAATATCTACCATGGTAGAGATGGGATTCCCCCTTTTCCAACAGGATATGTTCTTTTTTTATCTTTGCTAAACTTGCTAGTATATAAAATACCAGAGTTTAAAAGTTAAAGTTATGTAGGTGCTGGTTAATGTTTTAAAATATTTTGTTTTGGGCTGCTGCCTACAGCTACAGCTACAACTGAGGCCCCAGTGAAGAGTTCTTGCAGAATCATGTGGTCACAGAGGTTCCTCACCATGGGCACTTCCTGCTCAAGAGAGGGAAAGGAGGTAGTTGGTGAAATTAACTATAGTCCTGGAAAAGGTAAATACCAAGCTGAAATTCAATGCCACGACCCAGCTCCTGATCTGCTGTGCAAGCCTCATGAAAGCCTCAACTCCCCAGCTAAAAATAGTAGTTTTAACTGCATTTTCCAATTGAAGCTGGAGCATGTGAATTTGTGATCTTTAGGCAATATGGCTTTGAGAAGGCACTGAGAAAATTGACTCCAGCAAAGAGCTGAAAAATCCTGCAACATGGGTAAACCGGCTTATTTGTGTCATGATGTAAAACACCTGCTGTTGTGAAGTGGCCTGAAGATTTTATTGCTACTCCATGGTCAACTTAACTCATTAAGTCAGACATATATGACTAGTGTACTCATTCCCACCAGCACCCAATATTTCATTTATTTGCTCTGTTGAAAAGATGTCAGTGATGGTATGATTTTCATTTAATCTTCACAGTGTACCTGTCACCAGTATTGAATTGGTGCCTCCTGCCGAGATGTGCCTGCCATGGTGTAAATAATCTCATGCCAAATTAAATGTCTACACTCTGGGTACAATGTGGTTCAGAGGACGGAGAGTAGAACACAGTCCATCACAAGAAAAGAGGAGTAAAATGGTTGTTTAATTACTATGAGTAGAAGAAAACCTATCAAACCATATTCTTCAGTACAGCACCGGTGCTTTCCTCATTAAAGCAAGGGAGAAAACAGCTTGATTGGCCTATAAGGGAATCCCCCACATATGGTAGGTGTAAATGGTGATGAAAGCAGGGCCTCCTGCTCTATGGCCTTTTACTGCCTTGAAAAGATGGATTTGAACAAATTTTTGCTGTGGTCACCTCTGGCCCAGGTGTTAAACTCATAATGTGCAAAACTACATCATCTTAAAAAACACAGGGAGTCGAGACCATCTCTGCAATGGTTGCAGGAAGTTCAGAATAGTGAAGCGAACTGCAGAACACCTTAATGTAGAAGTCTTTGGCCCCTACTTTTTGCATATCAGCAGCATCTCAGAATTTTTCTTAGCAAATAGAAATGAGACCAGCTTATTAAAACTATCAGATAACAAAATATTCAGCTTTGCATGCAGATATTTCTCCTTCATAAAAATAGATGTTTACATGTGGCTGATTTTTTGTTTCATGCTTTCATGACTTTGTTTTCAGCAATCATTAAAGGAGTGATGACTTACTGCACCGCTTTTCAAAATCTAGTCACAAACCACAATCGCTAACAGGAAATGGAATGTTTACTTGAGTTTATTATACAAGGGTCTGGATATGAGCTGTGGGATTTTTACACCTCATAGCAACGGTATTACAATTTATTTACATCTTCATGTTGGCAGCTGCACAAACTCTTATGAAATAGGACAATCACACCTTAGGGAACAGTAATTATAGGCAAAGGTATAAATAGTATAAAGAAGTGCATGCATTTGGCACTTAAGTTGAAGAGAATAGAAACTATTCTGGCAAATCTTCAAAAACACGGACTCTTGTTCATTATGAGGGCATGAACTAATTAAAAAGAACTTGTCAGAATCAGCTGCATGAATAAATTCTCGTCAATTCTGGCACAGTTGAGCTCCAAACCCATGAAGAGCAAAGTTGTTTTAGTGATGTCATAATTTGGACGTTCAGAGTATGATATCATTTTTGACAGAATTAATGCAGAATTAATACCATATGTATAAGCACTAATAGGTATTGAATTGAACACCCAGTGATAAGTCTATGTTGGTTTCCAAAGCAACAGTCTGGTTTTTTTCTTCAGAATGCGTACATTAATATAATGTCAGAAGGCAAATTCAAAATACATTTCAACAATTTTATAAGAAAGCATTTAATTTTTACAATTTTACCCCTATTTCAAAATATGTTTAATAAGAAAACTTAAATTAAACTTCAATTCTATTTTTAATAATGACAATAATGTCATAAGAGAATAATTTTTAGGTGATTGTAAAAATTATCACCATTTGATAGCTGGGTGGAGAATTCCTCTGAGGATTAGTGGCTTCATTTATAAATAATTTAGGCATATATACATACATTCATATCATACCATATCATATCACATAATATTTTATATCTATATACACATTTATATATTATATAGATGTGTATAAATATATATATATTTATTTTTATGTATATTTGTTCTTATACAAGGAATCATAAAGTTAAACTGTAGTTGCATTTTGCAGCTTTTTAGTTCTTAGTTACTGTCAGTGACCAAGTGGTACTCTTTCTCAAATGCTTTGGCTCCCATCTCCTTTCTTTCCCAACCTTGATATATTAAATTCTTCCACAGTTATCCATGGTGGTTCTTAAGGTCTTCTTTTTTTTTTTGCCCCCAGGATACAGTTATAGTTTGATGATTTATGGCTGAAACAGGCTGAGCTGAAGAACTAGTGAGCAGAAGTAGTGCAGGGATATGGCAATACTTGCTGATGGAGCTAAACGTAAGAATTAAAAGCAAAAGTTGAACCTGGGGTGAGAGAAGCTCTCTCAATACTGAGTACTATTGTGGTAAGCTCAGAAAAGAAATTTAACACCAACAATGGGAAGAGTCTCATGTGAGGAAACTGCCTATATTTATAGGGGAAGAATTTGAATTAAGTGTTGAAAAGGAGAAGAGGATTATGGAGTTACAAATGTATGAGAGAGGCAGCTCCATATTCAGCAGTAATAGGAAGAGTAAACTAGGGAAGCAAAGAGAAAATCTCCTTTTCTCCATGTACATCCCTGGTCTCCCCAGTGAGGCTGTAGAAAGAAGGCCACAGATAGGGAGAATGACAAAACAGATATTGAAAAATAAGGAATAGGTTCCATGTCAAGAATAAATAGACTAGGACCCCTTATCCTAGAAAAGAGGCAACTGAAATACAGTGATTACAAACACAGACAATGTCAGCTGAGCATATTACCAAGGCACTCCCAGAATAAGTGAAATAAACATTATCATATAAAAATCTCACATCAGATTCAAAACAAATGGGGAGGGTGATTATTATTATTTTTTCTTTGACTCCTTTTCAAATTCTGTGGTTTTAAACAAAGAACAAGTAACTATCTGGAAAGCAAACCAGTGTTCATTGCACTTGCACCTGTCTTGGATTCCACCCTTTTGTTTTCATATTACCCCTCTGGGTTTCTGATAAATTCATAATATGTTCCAGGCTACCTTTTCATCGTCTAGCTACAAAAACACAGATCCACATGGGAGGTTTCACAGAATGCATTAAGTATGCAGGATTCCTTTGTTGCTTAAGTAAGAAAAGCAAACTATCATTTACAGGGAAATCAAAGCATCAAAGGGGGAAGCAGAAAGATTTAATTATACAGTAGCTGCACATTTGCTGCATCTAGTGGAAGGATTTTGTTTTAATTCAATCATAAAGATTTTAGCTCTTTAGATTGTAATAAGCAAAGAAAACAGACAAGGACAGTGAGGAATAAGCATGGTTTCTTTCTATTTCAACAACACCAAACCAAACTCCTATTTCTTTAGTCCATCCTGTCTTAATTTATGCACTTTAAAATTGAATGTTACTCACAAAACCTGTAACTCCTTCTACTGCTAACGACATGGATATTTTGGATTGAGTATATAATATTCTGAGTGACTTTATTTCTCATTTCATAGGATTTCTCACAAGCATAAACATCAATATGATTACAATTCTCATATTTCTGTTTCTCTTGCTATGATGGTTTCCACACCCAAATTTTCAGCAGTCCCGCTTTTATTTCCCGGCATATTGCCTAAATGGGAAAATTTTTATGAAGAGGAATGTTTTACATTTGCTCTTAAGCTAGCAAAGTCTGGACTTGTTTTGCCTTGGGGAAAGGAATGGGATGGTCAGAGCTGTATATGGAAACACTGCAAGTATCTGTATCTGTGGGTGAAAGATGGCCTCAGCAAAGAAAAATTCTATACTCTTTTTGGGTTAGAGAATTTCGCCCATTACCATGAACAGAAAAACCCACGAAGGTCTTGAGGTAGCCAGGCCACAGAATAACAGTAACATCTTGTAATGACTCACTTTATGTGTTCATTAGCCATGAACTGGTGTGTAAGAGGGAGAGAGGACTTAATCCTTTTTTTGGAGACATAGACCTACTGACTAGCATTGTAATGAATTGTAACTGTATATTTCCCCACAGACTTAGTAACTGAAAGACAGTCCAGTCTGGGAGTTTTAAGCATGATATTCAAACATGATTTCATATTCTATTTGGTATGTGTTCCCTTTTGTGGCTCTGAAGTCCAGGCTAATATCCCACTTGGGCTTTACTTAACAAACTCTTCTTGTGTGTTTCTTACTCTGCTTACACATTGCTTGAACTAATTCTCCCCTGAAGTTCCACTACTATCAGCTTGTGAAAAAAAGTATTATTAAACATGAAGGTCCTGGCTGAAATGTCACAGTTTAATTTGAGCATTGTGATAGGTGATTCCTCATGCTCTGCAAACACACCCCACCACACCCTTACACACATTCCAAAATATGATTCCAGACTCTTGAACATGGTTATTAGATATGAGGTCGTACACTTTCATATCACACTGACATTAGAGCATTTCAAACTTCCAGATGTTCATGTACAAATGAAGGAGGTGCCAGTGACCATGGGTTTTTATTCCAGTCCCTCTGAAGTCCCCTGAAAATTTGCTATAAGCATAATCAGTGCCATTAGAGCCCTGGAAAGAAGGTAAGACCAATGTAAATGTGTAATAATTGTATTTATTATAATTAAAATTGAAAATACTGTTCAGTGCTTCAGCAACATAAGCAACAGGTAATTGAAGATTTCACTTTCCCAGGGAAATAAAATATTTTTCCTAGCATCATATAGTTTTCTTTCACATTTTTTAAGATGTCCAGTGCTTTTTAGGAGATTTTTTTGAGGCCTGTCTTTTTTAAGATCCTTTTGATGTGTTTTACTTAAAATATGTACTTTTAATGGGTTTAATATGCCAAGAGAATGTTAAAGGCACCAATAGGGAAAAAAGCATAAACAGATAAATAAAGAATACAAATACTTAGAGTACATGGTTATCCTCAATGTCAATGTAACCATGTTAATAAGGGTCTCTTTGAAGAGATCATGTAACCTTCTCCTGACCTTTTAAAGAGAAATGCCCAAACTTTACTCAGTTGAGAATCATACGTTACTTCAAATGAGTAATTTAACATGCTGGCTAATAAACTTGAACTGCATTTTATTTCAAGTTACATTTCAAGTTTGAATCTGTTTAGGATTTCCAGACCTTTTGATACATAACAGCTCATTATAAATGTTATGAGAGTTCTGCTGGATATTTCCATCTTTAAGAGGAAAACAATTTCAAGGCTGAGAAAAAAAATGTTAAGTACCACACAGACTTATGAAACAGAAGGCTGACTTGGACATCAAGCATCCAGTCCCCTATATGCTAAGTAATCATAAAAGTCACACTTTTGAATTGGTTAAACATCTTAAAAAAGAGAAATTTTTATTGCAAATGCTGTCTGTGTTTTAATACTCATCCAAATCTTCTGCTGACATGTAGAGTCTGTCTTTTATTTCCCATCTTAAATGAGCTGGTTAATAACATTTTTTTTTTTTTTTTCCATTGGATGGCATTTACTTTAAGCAGTTCTTCAGCTGCTTTGGTGTTTGCATCTTTTGGGCTAGGAAATATCAGTTCACCATGGTGCACTGGTGTAGATGGCCTGCTTGAAGAATATTAGCAGAAGGGAATCCTAAGTTCCTTCCTTACAAATGTGTTGCAAGTGAAAGAAGTGGGAAGAGTGTGTCTTTTCAGATAGTCAGGAAATAGATACACTGGAGAAAGAGTCTCATGAGGTCCACAGAAAAAGCTATACACCTGTGTTTTGTCAGATTATTGCAAAACTTTTGTGTTTCTAGCATGATATTCATGCAAGAATGAGCAGCTTTCACTTTGCTCCACGCTCTCTGTTGGTTTGTTCTTTTCCTTTCTTTCATGGACTTTTTATGATTTTTTTTTAATGGATTTTTATTTTTTTAATGATTCTCTCATATGTTGCTGCAGACTCTTGGTTGTTCATTTGGTTTTTGAGTGTTGTGTCATTTTTGTCATTGTCATCAGATAGAATTTGAAATGTGCATTCTGCACTGCCTAGAGGTGACTCTAGCAATTGTAGCTTCAGGGTCCTCTTCCCAGAAACAGACAGAGCTTGAATTTGCCCAGGGTATTACTTGAAATAATTATTTCAGGCCACAGGTACTATAAATAGCCCTTCCATGCTTAAAATATATCAAAGCAAAATTAATTTATTTCTTTACTATAAAGTAATTTCTCTGCTATTGGTTAGTAACACAAGTCCTTCATCATTGTTCCTGGTATGAACCAAGGCAATTTTATGGTGGTTCCTTTCTTTTTTTTGAATAAATTGCCAAACACAAAGAGTTTTTTAAAACTATTTTTTGCAGTGTTTTTTTTGTTGTTGTTGTTGTTGTTTGTTTTTTTCTTTGGTTTTTTAAATAATTTGGTTTGTTAATGACAAAAGATGATGAAGTAAAAATTCAGCATGTCATTATAATCAGAAAAGTCACTATGTCAGAAGTACTTCTCACACCACATTACATCACCACTTAGGGAATCACAGCCTCTTTGTTTAGGTGCCTTTTAATGACAGAGAAAAACAATTCTTTCACAAACGAAAACGTCCTGTTAACAGCTGAAGTCACAGCTCAGTTTGCCTCTTGGCTGGGATACACATTCCATCTGGAGCTCTATCAAGACAGTGCAGGGAGGTCTGGCAGCTGAATAATGAACTCTAAGTAAATAGGTCATTACAACACATTGTTTCTGTGTTACTGGATTTCCACAATATGTCGGATTGGATATGAGCTTGCAGCCTGGATTCTCATCTAAGTGGGGTAACACTACCTCTCCTAAATTGAGGTGGCAGAGATGTCAGTCCGAGCCATCAAGGACATTAGTGTTTTTCTTCTGAGCACTTCCTGACCAATAATGCATGTGGTAGCATGTATTCAGAAATGTGCTTTCTTTAAGATGAAAAAAACCTTGTACCCCCAAAACACTACATAGGATAAATCTAAATTACAGTTTTTAAAGGCTGGCAGATTTATTAGAATTGTTCAGCTCCACACAGAGAATATTATACCAGTGTACTACTAACAAGTATTTCTTTAATAGATATATATGAATCTGAAATATTAAAAAAATATAAAACTCATCAGTACATATAAGTCCATCTAATTTCTACTTCTGATCTTATGTATTAAAGAAAACTTTCTTCTGTTACCTATTCATTATACTCTAGCTCATTTGCTTGAATATAAATTTCAATATTTTTTCCTGGTCTTTCCTGAGAACTCATTTCTTAGTCTGCATCACACTGTACATAGCATCTGGATTTTTTCAGAACTGAGGGCTGACAAACCTCTGGTTAATTGTCAGAATTCCAACAGGAATTGTGCTTTGTACGTCTTTTGTTTTACCTGAATAAACCTTTTAAGACACAGGATTGATTCCTTACATCTCAGCTGGGTAATTGGTGCTTAGACTTTCTGAATCCCTGTTTTGCACATTCAGTTTGGCCTCCTAACTAGCAATCCCTCATTCTCATTTGAAATGGACTTAGAATACACAGATCTGCCCAGCTATCATTTTTGACTGAGCATTTGAGGCTCATCTTTGCGGCTGTGCCTTTGTTCATCTTTGTGGCTTTGGTGCTTTACCTCCTCAACTGCCATAATTTAGTGGAAAGAGACATGTGCTGTGCTATAATCAATGGTAAATACATATCTGAACTCAATGTACATTTTGCTATCTGCCAGAAGTCACTGTTGTAGTAACAGGAGAGATTTTTATCTCCTAGTGTGGCACTCTGAGACCCCTTTTGATGGCAAACATATTTCTTAGACTCCTGCTCCACCATCCACCTACACTCAACTTTTTTCTTCCCAAATAATACTCATTGTTTTTGGGGCTGATGGATTCCTCTCTCAGACTACAAATACAAAAGACAAGAAATAATGAAATATAGGGACACAAACTACTTTTTTCTTTAACAGTGCTTTCAGTTTTATTGCCTACTTAAGGTTGATTACCAGGATTCTTCTATTTATATTTGGGCAATTTTAATCAAATTGCGCTTCTCTGAAGACAAATATTTCAAACGAGACTATGTTTCCTCTTTCTGGAAAAAAGAAAAGAAAAACATGAAGTATGATTGTTAGAGTGTCCCATATGTAGCAAGACATGTACAGACAGACAGCCTTGCCCTGGACTAGATCCTACACAGATATAAACTCAACAATGTGTAGAAAGTCCTCAGTCATGAATAATTTATGACTAGATGCTTAGATTTTTAATTGGGTTTTTTCAAACTGTTTGTAAATATTTTTCTCATATTATCTTCTGTACAATGTGCCCTTCCCTCTCTCTTTGTACTTATCTGTTTCTCCACCAATGTAATCTTGGAGGAAAATCTGAGCCTGGATTTTATTTCATTTCCACTTAAATCTTTGAAATGTGGAATTCTTTACTTCAGGGGTTTAAACTAGACCCTCAAGGCTACCTTGGCAGACTTCTCTGGTTTTAGAGAATGGACTTTTCTGTTTTGTTTAAGAAGGTATCACAAGCAATGACTCTCTAGAACTTTCAGAGTGCAGTAAAAAAAATAAAGATGACTAATATCTATTTAGCAAGTAATGATGGCTTAGCAATATTTACCACTCTGATTTAGCCTCTCTGGCTCCATTACTTAGGATATTTTCCTGAATTAAATTTCCCTCAGTTCTATAGCCAGCAGCTGTCCACAGGAAAATAAAAAAAGTCTCAAATACTCCAGAAATAATGATTTCATATTTCTAATAGGTTCCTTTAACTGCACAATCAAAACGGTCTCTTGTGCCCTCTAGCATGTGGTATGTCATAATAAAAAAGTTCAAGTCAAGCAGCTAGAGAAATACTGGCTGAACAAATGAAAACTTTTATCTTAATAGCTTTTCATGATGTTTCATTTATTCATATATAATAATTGATCAATAAGAGGAAGGATGTGTATCTTTCATCTCTGCAGCTTTGCTCTGCAGCTGAAGTTGACCACACTGAGTCTATTTAATGAGGATGTTCATATGAAGTTTGTGGCTGCTTCCCAGCCTCAAAAGGATTATACTGTTTTTCCATTTATGTCTAAGTGTCACAATATTTTGTTTCTAAATGGTAAGTTTAGGTCATCTTGGGACCAGCTGTACTAAAGGTTTTAAAGAAATACGAGAACATGTATACTTAATATGTTTTTAGCTCTAATTTGTTCCCTAGTATATTTAGTCTAAATTCACTAGACAAACCTATGCCTGGTAATTTTAGTGGAGTTGACTCAGTTTACAATAGATTTTTCCTCCAGAAACTTTGCATTATTTAAATGTTTTAAGATAATTGTTTTTATACATAATTTTTATTTATCTTTGTAGACAAAAAGAAATATTCTCCTCCTTTATTGTTTTAAGTGACATCAGAATATTTGCTCAAATTCTGCCCATGCAGTTTGTGGCTTCTGAAACATTAATTTACTTATTAAAGTTGTTGGTTTTAGTATAATAAAGATTTCTTGAGATCCAAAGGTAAATTTTAAAGAAATTATAATCAAATAAATGAACAAGTATATGTTAACTCTGACAGATCAAGTAAGGATTTTTTTCAAAGCTTTCATCAATAGTGCAAGAAGAGTATATCAGCTACACATGAACAACATAGATTTGTAGAAATATTAGAAAAATATGTTAATATAAAATAATATTATTAATATAATATAAAATTAGAGCTATATTTCAATTAAACAAGAAGCAGTTTTTCAATTTATTATGTTCTCTCAAGCAAGTACTAGTCAAAGCTAAAATTCCTGTACACTGCCAAGGTACACTGTGAATTATTAAATATTTGCTATTAGTCAAATCATGCAGAACTGATTGCCACCAAAAAATGATGAGTTTTATCTCCTGTGCATTCTGAACTGCAATTCATCTAAGAAAACTTATTCAGGAAAATGAACATTTCTTCTGGAGTAAAAATATATGTCAGAGCAGATTAAAAAATTTTTTTTTCTAAGGAATCTGAGATATTAGGGCTTGAGACTTCAGTAGAAAGGAAGATTACTTTGTCAACAGTAGAATCTTTGAATAATCCTCCTACTTGAAAAATCTTTTAACATTTATGTAAGAGAAAACTATGTAAGTCATTTAAGTAGTCATTTGAAAGCTTAAATATCCACTTTTTTTTTCATACAGCAAAGAACCTTGAAATTAATAAATTGTTTCCCTAGTTCACTGAACTAGATTTTAGTTTGCAGAAAAATCAGTAAATACATAGGGCACAGATTTTTTTCCCCTAGTATATAAAGTGCTTGACTATAAAAAATCTTAAGGAAAAACGATTTAAAGAGGGTCGCACAAAGTTGTAACCAGTTATTCTTCCCGAATCAGGTGCTTAGTTTATAACAGTTTAAATAAACACAAAGTTCAAATTTAAAGTTAAACATTTTAGATCTTTTTACTAGAAGTACCTCAGTAAACAGAGAGTGATGTTTAGCATCACTATGTAACTTTGATTTTTGTTTAAACTCATAAAACATAAATTTCCTGATTTTGCTAGTCCCACTGTACTCAATAATATGGAAAATATTACTCTCCCCAAACCTTAGATTTTTTCTCTTGTATAAAATTATGTTCTAACCCTCATGAGCATAATAAGCTCAGCTGCAAAACCTTATAAATTTACGTTTTTACAGAAAAAACCCTAAACTTTTCTGTCAAATTATTGCTTTAAATGTGTGTGAAATGAGTTTTTGTCACTAAATGGAGAAAAATCCTATTCTTATGCACTGATTAGGAAGTATAAAAAGGAATGGATGAGCAATTGAGGAAAGAGTTATTCCACAAATGTATAGAGTGTATCTGTATAAGGTTTTCTCAATTTCATTTATGTATATACTGATGGAGGTGAATGTTCCTATCAATGGTAACAGCGGACAGATATTTAGATAGAGAGTTAAAATTTGCTTGATTATACAACAAAACTTACATGTTAGAAAAAGATGTGCAGTATGTTGGATATTGTGCATAGAAGTCAGTGCATATTTAAATCAGGAGAATTTCTACATCCAGAGCATGGGAACTACCCTGGGCTGGGTTAGTGGCCCTCGTGGTCTCATTTCTGATGGTGTTCAGCTGCTGCAGAGCAGGGTGTAACAGATATAAAATCTGTCCTGCTGTCACATTGTGTGCCTGACTCCTGCTTCACAATGGGAAACTTGCTATTCTGCAGATGGAATGTGTTTTCTATAATGAAACATCCACCTCTGTTAAAATAATAACAACAACAACAACAACAACAACAACAACAACAACAACATTAAAAATATTCTGAAAATGTTTATCTTTTTCAGTTTAGAGGTTTAAATTTTCTTCAGAAAAGTAGAAAATTTTGGAAAGATGACACTTCTGTTATTTTCTTCAGGAAATCTCTGTGGATGTTTCAATGGATATTTGTTCTTCTTTCCAGCTGAACACTATAATTTAATATTCTTATTATTCGTATATTTTAACCTTGGTAAGCCAATGTCCTCAGTGATATTTTCTGGCAATCAAATGATACAATTGTGGATTTCTTGAAAAGGAATTTATGTTATTCTTTGTGGTTTGTTCCAGTTTTTCAACTGCAATTCTGCATTTAATTTGAAAAAAAAAAAAGAACAGCAGTTGCCCTGTAGTTTCTGCCCCATTCAGTGTTCTGTTTTGTCAGACTAATCTTGTCTTACCCTCACATCTCTTTTTTTTTTTTTTCCTTGTAAAATGGAAGCATTCCCGTGCCTTGAAACTTTCTGTTTTCCCTGATTTCTTAATTTCCTTGATACTTCACATTTACAGCTGGTATTATGGAGGGACTGTTTCTGGGGTGAGACCTTGCCTGATTTTTGCAATGCAGGAAATAATGAAAGTAAGGGAAGGTGATGCATGAAGACAGAGGGCATGGAAATTGATGGACAGTAGCATGTATCAAAGAGAATACGAGATAAATAGAAGTGTGGAAAGGCCAAGGAGGGGACAATGCAATGTGAATTCACTAATTACTGCATGCATACTGTGAATTCTGACAACACTGCATGCAATGCAGGGGAGCAGTAAAAGGACTATCCTTCCAGTATTATGCCACCATATCACTTTCTTGCAGCTCTTTCAGTTTGAGTGCTCTTCCTGCCATAGAAACTCTGAAACAGCTGTTCTATAAGCAGGTACCCACAGAGAAACAAGCTAACACTTTTTCTTTAAGAAGGTTCTCTATTCTCTTACAAAATGCAGTTAAGTAGAAATACTGTTTTTAAATAAAAGGAATAAATTTAAAAAACAACCAAACGAAATCATAAAAGGAATAAAAAAACAAATTCTGAATGACTTTTTCCTGTGCTCACTCAGCTGTAAGTAAACACTGTAGAGATGGGAGAAATGAAAGCTATATTTGTGCCACATATTCCATTTACTAAGAGGCAAGAGAGTCATTCACAAGTTCCATTCCATTATGTGGTCATAAATTGCAGATGAGTTCCTTATGTTTGTCTTAATAAAAAAATGTCACTTGTCTATTGATAAATTGAACAAACCCCACTAGATCCCAGCCCTCAGGCCTCATGGCAGAAGGAAATGTACATTTCAATGTTCAATTAAGCCAATCTTCTAAACTGAACAGGGAGAAAACAACTGTTTAAGGTCTCTTCTGCAGTGACAAACATCATTCATCTCTAGGCCCAGATGTGTTATTTAGAAAGGCAACCGCTGTTACCAAAAAAACTCTCCTGTGAGCATGCATGGATTACTTGAGCTCTTCCATCCCTCACAGCCAAGGTAGAAAGCTCACCAGATGAGCAGCGAGCCTGGTAGCTGTCTTCCTGGGGCTCCTTCACAGGTAACTTTTTTGTATAATGGTGCCCTTTAACAAAATATTTTCGTATAACTAATCCTTTCAAAATTATACTCAACAACTCAGAACCACTACATAGAAATTCCAACTGCAGCCCTTGCTTTTGAAATTCTATGCCACAGTTTGTTTTTTAAGACAACACATAGCTGCTAAGAGATATAATAAATGAATATATTAAGCACTCTCCCACACACTGAATTTATTCAAATATAAAGTATCCTACAAGAAATACTCTTCACGTCCCTCTTTAGTCTATTGTTTAGTTAAATTGTTCTGGAGAATTAGAGGTTTGGCATTACTCTAAATTATTCACTGAATTTGCATTATGGCCAAGGTTTCAAAAAACAAGCCCCTAATTAAAAGGTGAAAGTCCTTATTTCTGGATCTAAATGAATGCCCCAAGTTTAGAAATAGCCTTATTATAAAAAATAATAATAAAAAAAAGGATTTCACTGCCGTAGGAAGTGGCTCAGTTCCCACATCACCCCAGTGCCTGGGCTGGTGTAAATGCTCTATGTGACCATTTGAACTATGTTTTTGACTTGGGAGATTTTCATTTTGGAGTTCAGTGCTTCAGTTATTTTTGCTATGTCACCGTGCAAACAGTTATGCTGTCTCAAATGAAGCAGGAAACAAAAATGGACATGGGAGAAGGACTTGTTTAAGCTGATACTAGCCCAGAAAACATTTTTGTGAACACATTTATGTCAGCAAGGTGGTTCAGTGGATAGCTGAAAAGTATTTCTTACAGAAGTCTAAAACATTAATGCTTCACCTCTGAACAGAAAGAATTGTAAATGCTGTTTATTTTTTTATGAGGCCAGGAACCTCAAGCAAGCCTTGTCCCACAGCTCCAGCAAGGGAGCGAGGCAGGACTGGCTCTTCCCTCCTGAGCTCACAGCCATCGTCACAGCCAAACCCCTGGAGTGGGACACAGTGTGGGCCCCCAACACTCTCCTCCAGAAACTGAGGAGGAAATGTAGATAAGATTCTCTCTTGACTCAAACAAGGCAAAATTTTAAGTTTAAAATTGAAATTTTAAAGCAGTATTTTGCTTGGGGTCTATCCCAAGTAAATGTCCCAGCTTGCACTTCCCATTCCAGCCATTTTTCTGGCTGACTACAAAGCTGACAAACCAACAAAAGACCACAGGTATTCACATGATGCTAAGTGGTATTTTGGGGAATCCAAGACCCTTTTTGAGTCACCACAATTTGAATGGTAAGAATTTCATGCTTTAAGAAGAACAAGAAATTGTCTGTGGTTGCTCTTCCAATCCATCATGCTTGTTTTTTTGTCTGCTTGCTCCTTCTAACACAGTACTAGAAAAAGATTGATCCATGAAAGCAGCCACTGCTGACATTTATTCTCAAAATAAAGTGTGTATTTCTGTTTTTAAGGGATAAAAAAATGAACAGAAAAGCAAAAATGTACCTTAGCATTATTGAATATGGATGTATACATATTTGTTTTTTTAAAAATTATAAACTTGCAATGAATAAAAAGCTTGTAATAACTAAAGTACCCTCATGACATTTTTAAAAACCAATAATTTATTAATAGTTTTCTGTTATGAAAAATATTACAAATAATTTATACAGCACTCTAAAAACCTAGTTTGGAAACTAATAACGTAGATGAATCACAAATAAGAATAGAATGCTCTGGCAAAATCAAATAAAATGAATTCTAATGGCTGGAATTAAAAGTCATCAGATTATTGTTAGTATTAATATATTATCTTTCACTAATACCTATGAATGGTGGGTCAGTACTATGTCACTCAAATGTGACAACTCATTAATCACTGTCCATTCTAGTAAGATTGTCCAAGACAAAAAATTGGTGGAGGAAGGAAGATGTGCAAGGCAAGAGTGAGACAGTACTGCTTAGCAACAGAGCAGCTTCATTGCAGGAAAATCAGAACATTGCCAAATTCTTTCAAGCTTAATTTAGTGAAAGAGTAGTTCAATCTTATATTTATTTTATATATATAAAAATATAGTCATTATGTATATTATTATATACATTATTTTAATTATTACTTATTTTATATATTTTATTATATTATGATATATTAATATATATAATATTTATACTTATGAAAAATATGGTATGCCAAAGGAGATAATGTGAATATATTTGCTGGAAAACTTAACAAATAGCCATGAAAAGTCATATAGGGAAAAGCTTGAAAAAACTTTCAAAGTGAAGACATGTTTTATTTGATATAATCATGGACAAGATTTCAGTAGAAGAATAAAAAATTAAGTGGAAGAATATATATGGATTCATAGCACAGGAAAAGGACAATATCACTTCTGATATTTTTAGCACTTATTTTACAGCAGAGGAGAGCAAGTCATGTTCTCATGAAGAAACTCAAAGCAAGCATTCAAAAATACTTAAAACTTCATTCATTATTTCTGTTTTATTATTTGCATACCTTTGGGTCAGGTTTCACAGTAGCTTCACTACAACATTAATTTAAATTATGAAATTCAGAGAAGAAGAATTTTGATAATTTAAATTTTTTTTTGGAGTGAAAATATCCCTCACTCAGGGGTGCCTTGAGACTTGAAGTGAAATACTTTACCTTTGACACCACCATAGTGGGGTTTTCCCACTTTGGAAGATAACTCCTTTTAGGTGTTTTCTGTTTCATAAATATCAATGCTCACTTTGTGAACAGCATTTGTCCATTCTGATGCAAGCTAGAATTAAAAAAAATATCAAGTACTCTGCAGAAATACCAGACTCTAAATTTCCAAGAAAGAAGCTCTACCTCCCACATTATCTCTGTGTACCCTGTCACATGTTTTAGCTCCAAGAGCCTGAAGACAATATTTACAAATATTACCACTATATTTTTCCAGCTGAAAAATCCAATTTGATAATCTTGGGTCCAGCTGGATTGGGATTGATGTTAGATGAAACCATGCATTATGCAGGAATTTTATGTGAAATAAGCTGTCTTGCATAGCTTGTGGATTTATATATAAAGCTCAATTCATTTGAGGAGCACTTTATTCTTATCATCCATCAGCCAAAGTGAAGTTCTCACTGTAGCTCCACTGCAGATTGTATTTAATATAAACTTCCTGAGTCAAATACCATTATTTCTAAAATAACTTGAAAAATCATTTGCATATTTCCCAGAACGTCACTTTGGGATATTGGTCAGACTTTTAACCAGTATAAACCTGACAATTGTTTCCGCTCCAAGTACCCACATATTTTGACCATCAGAAAACTTTGCAGATTTAGTAGAAAATTTATTTTTTGCAAAAGAGACAAAAATGCAGCATTACTTTAAATGAAAGCAATATCTCTGAAGAGCACCATTCATTCTCAGATCTGTATAGGGAAACTGCATTGTTTACTTATGGATAACAAAACTATCTATCTATCTATCTATGTTATATATAGTATAAGCATGATATACAAGCATATATGTAATATGTATATAAATATATATAATTTTCTAATGTACAGACAGGACAAAA
The DNA here is from genome assembly GCF_049639895.1 of Pseudopodoces humilis. Lineage (NCBI taxonomy): Eukaryota > Metazoa > Chordata > Aves > Passeriformes > Paridae > Pseudopodoces > Pseudopodoces humilis. Next base: position 13,910,312 of record NC_142205.1, on the reverse strand, counting down.
CCAAGTTCAAGTAAATACTACCTGTTCCATCAAAGCGATAATATAAAACCTAATTAATTAAGCATCAGCATATACTTCAATCAAAAGACCAAAGTAAGCTTATTATAGTTACTTCAACTCTTCCTACAGATCCAAGGCACTGAAAGCATCTTCCTTTAGTAAAGACTATCAACAGTTTTCTATGACAGGACTGAGTTGGACAATCCCTCATACCCTACAAATCTTAAAAGAAATGTACATACATGTATTCTGAAAATACTTGCTTCATAGGAAAGAAACATCCTTGGATTACAAATATTGATTTTCTTTTTTGAATTTGTGATTTTTTCCACAGGTCTTTATTTTATTAACAAAAGGAAACAATGAAAATATGGCTGGGGTTATAGTAAATACAACTTAGCTGTTTCAGTGATGGAAGATTTAGATATCTTGAAATAAATAAGTTGTATGTTGGAGGAACGGTAATTTCTTTGGCTACATGGTTCCCATTACATTTTATTCCTCTCAATACGTTCACTAAAATTCCTGTATAACACTGAGCATTGTGTGTATCAGGTGTCTTTCTTAAACTTGTCCCTTTTGGGCTTCTCTCTTGGATGAGGTTTAATTCTTTCTCACAGGTGAGCAAAGCGTTTGAGTACAGATGGATTTCTTTAAGAAAATAATCACCTGAAGTAAATGTGACTCTGCATGCTTGAAGGTGAGCATGTCTTATGCATGTTTGGCCTTGCCACTATTTGAGAAAGTACTGAGGGCAAAGGGTATTGCCAGGCACTGACTGAAAAGTGCTGTAATCCAACAGGACAAAGAAAAAGAGGCAGTAATCAGATGCCAATAGGTACACCTGAGATTCCTTTATACTCTGCTCCATTTATGGGCACATTAGAAGCCAAACCCTCTTTCTGGAAGTTTGAAACCTAAAGCTGGACCCCACCATCTGCCCTGAGATTCTAGACAAGCAGAGTGCCGTCTGCAGCCATGCCCCCCAAGGCCATTTTCTTTTGCCTGTCCCAAGGTGTAGCTCCTTTTGCTGTTTTCCAATCTAGATTATTACTAACTGGTGTTAGCATACCCTCTAGTGATTTCTACTTTCTGACAATTTTTATATAAATAAAAAAGATTTTTAGCATATTAATATACATTTCAACTGAAGAGTTTAGTTTCATGCATTTTTATCTGGAAAAGTTTCTCTCACCTTTAATTCAGTGTCAGCCTCTGTGTGTTTATGTGTGTGCATGTACACATGACTAGACTTTTTGAATATTTTTTAAAATTAATTAATCAGAAATTCTAGACACGTTTGCCTAGCTGGGTGTCATATGTTTCTCAGAACCAGACCACTCCTTTGGATGATAATTATAGTCCTGAGATATCTAATTATGGAAAAATGTATCCACATCAGCATCTGCCTTCATGGCACAGTCAAATATTCATGCTTGTGGTTTAGAGATTGCCTTCTGAGTGTCATACAGTTTGATTACTGACAAGCCTTCTAAACCATTTCTACCTCTTTAATTATTTTTACCTTCTCTAGTTTCTTTGCTCTTTTAATAAAATAACAATATTGTTTTTATAGTAATATATGTAGAAATTTTTGGCAATCCATTTTACATTAAAGGTGATGGTGCATCCTGATAGTTCCAGCATAACTTCTTGTGAATTAGACAAAATGATTTATTGGTATGTGTAGAAACAGAAAATTGCCTGGTGATGGTATGTTTACTTCTGCATACACATGTACACAGAGTATACATTTTATTAGAAATCTGACACAAACTTTTGACCAACTCAGGTAAGGAGGAACCTTTGTAAAACTAGACTTAGTCAGGTCAATACACTGTGACCCAGAGTGATTTTGTTAGGTCAGTTTATACAAATCTTTCAACCATTCAGACTCCATTATTTTTAGAACTCACCCTTAACTGAAAAGAAAAAAATCAAGGTTTCTGCTTTCTGCTTCTTTATTTTTTTTTTACAAGTTCTGTTCTTTTGCCAAGTATACAATGAATGCTCAAATAGCAACATTATAGAGAAAACAAAGGGTAAAATCTCCATGCTTCATTTGATGTAAGACTATTGTCTCAGCAACACTTTTAGAAGTGTAGATTGTGGTCTCTTCCATCATTCATTTATACTTTTAACTGCATGACTGTGGGTAACAAATTAAGTAAACTGAAGTTCTGGTTTGGAAAAGTCAAGCTGGAAATGAGGTCTATAGATTGACTGTAAGGAATATAAGATATTATTGGCCCTTGATGGGAATGTGCACATGTACAGCAGGTGCAGTGATGTCTGTCGCTCCTGGATACAGAAAAAAACCCCATAAAGTGAGAAAGCCCACAGCCAGTATAATCTCACTCATTCCAGAAGAGCTAAAACTTTGTTTTCCCATATAGCAAATTAGATATTGTAGACTTCAGATTGCCAAATTCTCTAGCCAAGGAAAGCAGAGATCTATCCCTTGTTGCTGAGACCACCTACTTGGTTTCTCCTCCCAACAAAGAATAAATGCAGCCTGGATGCAATAATTCTTGGATGGCCAAATTTTATTCTGCTTTCAAGGTCATCATGATGCAGTGAAACTACAATCAGGCAGTCTAATCTGAAGTCACATAATCATCTGTAAGTACCATCTGATGTAGAAATGTATCACATTAGCTAACACTGATGGTGTGCTGTGTTATTGCTACCTTTTCTTTGGAAATGTAACCTTAGAGTACTTTGAAATAACCTGCTCAAGGGTTAGGGAGGGAGGTCTTCTCACTGATGGAACTGGCAGAGTTTCTCTTAATAAATAATCAAATTTTTACTTGTGTAGAGTGATTAAATGTTATCATGTCATTTCTGTGGAGAAGAAAATGATATGTATTCAAAACCAGTGTTGGTTAAAGGTTAATTAGGTAAGTGAAACACAGCTTTGCTCTACTTAAGTAGAATCATTTCTGCTAATATTCCAGGTTTAAGAAATATTAAGAATATATTAAATATTAATAATATTAAGAAATGCATTCCTTTTGCCTTCAACTGGTCCTATGGCTGTATCAACAGAGATATTACTGAAAAAAAAATTGTTATTCCAATATTCCAGTTTAAATTCCCAGTATTTTAGGGTGTTTTTTCATTAATGTGTGATTTCCATTCTGGAACACATTTTAAAAAAAATAGGGTGTTCTAGATTTTACTTCTTTGCATGTTTGTTAAACAAGAAACACTCTATGATGCGCGGTGATACAATGCTGGTCTCTGTAGGGATGATTTAAAAAACCCAACCACATTTGTCATTGCAGAGAATTTGACAGAAATAATGAAAAGGAGAACAAAAGAGAAAAGGTGATATAGCAACCAAAACTTGGAGGTGTTACATTTTGCAAAAACATTCAACCAAAAATCCTGTGGCAACTAAATTTTACAGAAAAAATTGTATTTTGAGAAATTTCCAGTGCAAAATGAAACTTAAAATGTTTAACAGTTGAGTTCAATTAGCCTTTAACCAGGTATGACAGAACAACCTTGATGATATTTAAATTGCTGTAACCAGGTGCTGGAGTTAACACACCCCTGAGATGACAAATGAGCATTTACACTGTCAGACAGTTCCCTGCCAGCCTACACTTGGCTGACATTCAGACTTATATTTTTGCACAACTTTTTTGTCCCTTATCAGAGAACATTTAAATTATGCAACATTTCGCTCACAGGACAAGAATAATTTCAGTCAGTGAAAAGTGGGGCTTGCTGAAATGCTGCTCCTGCCACTGTAGCTGTGGACACATTTGAAATTTAACATATTTCTGTAGCTGATGGCTGATCTCTGAGCTGATTTTAAAGGATAGGAGAAGGCAAAAAGTACCAACCAGCACAGAGGCTACAGAAAACTGAACAAAATATTTTTTTATCACTTACAACACATGATTTCCTGCCTATTTATAATTTGCATAATTCAACACCAACAGCAGCTGGTTATATTACGCACATAATCAGTTCTTGGAAATATGATAAAATTACAGTTGCCCAGCTGTGGGAACACCACAGCTTTTGCCGTGGAATAGAGAACACACTCAGAATATCTGTGGCCTATGACCAGGAAGTTAATCCCTAAATTAACATCACAGGCAATTTAAGAGCAAATGCTATTTGCAATGTACTCTTTTTAAAACCTTAGAGAGCAGATAAAGCCAGAGCTTTATTTTTGCTTTAATTCTCTTTATTTTTTTACCGCTTCTTTCTTTACAAAAGATACTTTATTCTCTGATTTTTTAAATGTTGTTCCTTTTTGTTTGCTTTTCTCACTATCACTCTTTTACAAAACAATTTCTTACTAACTTGAGGAGACATTTTTATATTTTCCATCCACAAAATAAACTCATTAAACAATTGGAAAGTATTTACAAAGAATTACAATTCCTTTAATACCGCTTTCTGTTTATTTCAATCAATTTTGTTTACATTTTTTAAAACTACATACCAATCCATATATTTTATATATATTTAAGGTCTTCAGTATGAGTGGCTACTTATTAGCTTTATCTTTTCATTCCCCATCTTTCACCTTCTTTACTCTTTTCTTGTGTTAGCTTGGATTAAAATGAATCTTTATTTCCCCAGCAGCTCTGGTTGTGCTCCTTTTCCCGTCAGTGGGGATGAAGAAGTGAGTGAGAGCTGCAGGAGCGCTGTCAGATGTTTATTCCATGGCCAGTGCTATCTCAGAAGGCAGCTTCCTGGGGAAGCCGTGCTTACAGTAGTGAGAAAAGGCAGCGGTGGCTCATGGCCCAGCACCCCACTTATCAAACCCGCTGAAAGCAGGGCCATCCCTCCTCCAAAGCTGCTTCTTCCCCCCGCACGGGTTTTGTCTGAAGGCAGAAAGCCAGTCTGAGCTGCCTCCCGTTAAACGCGTGAAATAGCCAAGTGTCCTGGTTTGCTGATGCTTCCAGAGATTGTGGGCTGGCAAAGATCCACTATATTTACAGTTTTATTTAATCATTTTATCAGATTCAAGGGCTGCATGTGGCTGTTGCAGGTAGAGCAGGAAGTTTGGGAAGCGGTGGTGCCAGCTCTGCCTCCGTGTCTATGTTTTGGGGCTCTCCCAGACCGACCACCCCGGCTCAGGGACCTGGGTAGAAACATGAGACTTCTGCAGGGAGGATGTCCAGACCAGGATCCAGGCTCTGCAGCATGAGGCTGCAGGGGAGAGATCCTTTCCTGTTTAAAACACTTCTTTACTTCTCTCTCAGTCTTACAGCTCACCTGTAACTGCTCTACTTTATCAAAGGAAATCTGACCCCAAACATATCCAGCAGTTCTTCAGGGATTGCAGCTTTGACCCAAAAGAGCTATTACCTTCCTCAGACCTTTCCTGGCTATCCAGCAGAATGCAGAAAACTCCCCAGTTATTTCTTTTGAGACTGAATCAAACTCTTTTCTCCACAAACATTCAGCAGCCTCAATGGGGACTTCCCCTATGGGAGCAACCAAAGGCATTATTTGAAAGCTGCAAGAATAGAGCTTCCAATTCCCATTAGCACTCTGAAAATGTATGGCTCTTACAAGCCCCTCATTGTAAAGCAGGTGAGTGTAACTGAGAACTTGGAAATACATGGGACATGAAGGATTGAAATATATGGTTGTGTTACTTTCAGAACAAAAAGGTTGGTTTATTTTATTTTTATTTATTTTTTTCATATAGTACAAGGTACAAGGTGGGACGTTCTGGAGATAAGGAGTAAAATGGCATAGAAATGTCACAGCTATGATTATTGGATATGAGGTATTTATATAGTAAAAGAAAGACAACAAATATTTGCAATAATTTAAAAAAACAAACCAAAACCAACAGGAGTTTCAAAGACCACATTAAATCTCAGGCTTCTGGATTTAACTCAATTTGTAGATGGGAAGCAGTAGGCATTAGATTATTTCACAGCTGTTTTTGCATTTCTTCCAGGCTCCTCTAAAACAAATTGCAAGGCAAAGTGTCACAGGTCTTAGGACTGCTTTTGTCTCTTCCCATTATCTGTTGTTTTATGGTTTTCCAAGGCTCTATCTTGCATATGTAATTACATGTTGTTTTTTTTTTCTTTAATGCAACACAGAGTTTGCCTCTTGCAAAGCACTTTGGGAGTCTTCTTGGGAAGCTAGCTGGAGGAATTTTAATGTGATATAATATTTTAAATATTGTATGAAATTAGGAAGCAACACAAACAGTGTCATTATACATAACTGTATTTGAGTCTGCAATTTTGTCTGATGGTTTCATGCATATAAGTGGAATACTCTGAGTCTGGTCATGTGCTAAAATCTCACATTTCCTTTCCTGCCACAAATGCTGCTTATTATAATAGTATGAAGTATGTATTTTTATTGCTGTTATGAAAGTAGACACACACAAATATGGGTTTGTTTTCCAATATTACTTATGTCTGTTTTACAGTCTGATAAAAGTTTTGGCTGACAGAGCACTGAATAAATGTAGCTCTGTAGAGCATGTTTACTTAAATATTTAACTTGTGAAATTTAATAAAATAACAATTTAAACAGATAAGGATTAGTCAAATACAAAAACTATTAGAAACATTCACATAATTAAAAATTAAAATTCTCAGCCATTATCAGATGTAGGAAAACCACATAAGAATCCATAAAAAAGTTTTCAAGCTCCAATAAGTTAGGTATAATAGACCTTTTTTGTCAAACACAAAAATAAATATTATTGATTTTATGAATAAATACATTTTCTTAAATGATTTAGAAAGCTCTGTTTATTCATATACAGACAGTGTTTAGAATATGTAGTAGCCAGTATGTCTGCAGATATATTTATGTTGGACTGTTTAGATTGGCTTCACCTCTGTAATAATTTATAACAGTTTCAATGTAAACCTGCCATTGAGCAGGTCATAAAGGTCCTGCATTTTAACCATCATAATTTCAGATAAACCCACAAAACTATTTCTTACAGGAAAGTTCTAGTTAATCCTTGAATATCTTTGGGATGGAATTTGTTTTTTTATTTAGGCAAATTTAAAGAGCAATAAAGGCTGCATTTTAACAGTGTTTGATATTCCAGCACTGGTGATAATTTAAAATATATACATTTCGTTTTGTTTTACAGCAGTAATTCTTCATTGACACTTATTAATACAAAATTTCTGCCCTCCAATTGATTTTAAGTCCTTCTCAAAAAAGAAAGCCACTGTTCATTTTCAAATGTTTCATTGTACACTAGAAATGCTATCATAAATACAGTAGTGTTTTTCCACACTAAATGAAGATCAATGCCATTTGTTTTTTACATGATAGAAGTTTCTAAAAGGCATGCATTCTGAAAGTATGGGAATTATTTATTTAATTTCTAAATTTAAAAAGTGCCATCTTTTATCAAAATAAACATTTTCTAACTAAATTCTACCAACATAAAACAATAATTAAATTATTATCAAACATACAGTCAATAATTCAACATTCAATAAAATGTTTTTGTATACTAGAAGCTAAACTTTTTAAAAGGCTGATACTTTCATTTTAGTAAATATACTTCCATGATTGGTAGTAAAGCATGGGGTCTAAATTCTTGCTCTAAACCTGTCCTAAGAGAAATTATTTTAAGCTTATTTTCTGTAAAGACACAAAGCTCAGGTGAGTTTATCTTCTCTCACAGGTTTCCTGTTGCTCACCACTTGCCCGTTTCCCACTCTTGACTACGGCAGTTTATGGGGGTGAGCACAAAGGGTGTCCTGCAGGATGGCTGCAGAAGCTGGGAGGAGCCTTCCAGTTGAAGAGATGAAGTTGCAAGCCCTGTGGCAAGCTTCCTATGAAAAGATTGCATAGAGCTCTGTCCAGACAGTGTGAATATTAATTTCTTTCTATTTCTTACATGTATAATCAGGCAATCACAGAATCATAGAAAGATTTGGGTTGGATAGGACCTTAAACACCTTCTCGTTCCAGTCCCCCTGCCACAGGCAGGGATGAGGTTTCCCATGGCCTCATCCAGCATGGCCCTGGTATTCCTGCTAGACTTTGTCTGATGTCACTCCTTCAGCCTCTGATGTCCAACATGTCAGCAAAGTGATGTTTGACTGCACTCAGAAATAGTGGGGATTATATGTCTAAGGGAGGATGTAACCCATTTTCTCCAGAGAAGTTTTATATGTACTCCATTATTTAGGGTCACAATTAGAGTGTTATTTGTGTACTTTGATGGTTGAATTTTAAAATTTCTACATGTGAGGCAAAACACTGAACAGTAGCTTCAACACGGTAATGTCTTTTAAATCTATTTTGCTAGATTTAAAATTAAATTGGACTGTCGTGGCAAACAGTGTAGACTCTGTAATACTGGTCACAGTGCATCATTTACTACCAGAGAGATGAGCTCTTGGGATTTTCAAATGTGTGGACATAATTCCAGTGCCATTATACCATGGATTTTCAAATTAAATTGGTGAGCTTTTCTAAAGACTTTTTGTGCTAGTATAAATGCCCTGATAACTAAATGTAACAGAAATATGGTTTCATATTTTTCTTTCTATAGTTTATAATTTATCCCTGGTAATCCTGCTTATGGCCCAGAAGTACCTTTGATATGAAACAATGTCCAGCCATGGAAGAGAGATCTGGTGGTATGAACCAATGTTTTGTATGATTTTCTAAATTTGAAATATGAAGAACATTATGACTTCTCTCTGGTAGAAGTTTAGGAGGGATTTCAGTGGCCTTTGGTAGTGGATGTTTATGTTGTAAATACCTCAGGCATCAGAGAGGTAAAACACATTATTATTGAAAGCCTGCTTTCCTCAAAAGTGGGAAAGCTGAAGCTACATTCAGAAGTATGTATATATTTTTTTCTGTTATTTTTTTAAATTATTTTTTTTAATATATTAATATATACCGATGTTTGGACTCTGTTCCAAATAACGTAGATGACATTTCTTGTGTAGATGACATTTCCATATTGCATCTGTACATGAAAAATTAATTTGTATAATCTTTCCTCAAAAGCACATAAATTTGATAAATGTGGCTTCCTCTCCACAGTTTTATTGAATTTATTCATCTATCCTACACTGCATTTCTAAAGCATTTCTGGAGATATGACTGGTGCATCAGACAAATATTGATTTTCTGCGGTACAGTCGGTACCAGACAAGAGAAGTGATAGAGATGGGCAGCACAACTTGCTCTTGCCTTGCACAACAGAGTGGAGAGCCATCACTGATAATGTTTGTACAATGCTTACTTGCTGCTTCATGGGTGGAAATGTCATATTTGCAAAGAGGACAGAACCTGGTCAGGGGGGAAGATCCATTTCTATCTGCCCCTACATGTGTGACTGGATTTCCAGTATTTACTGTCTAACCAGGTGTCCTGGTGAAAGCTGAATATCGGAATGTTGTGTTTTAAAAATACCTTGAATTGTTAATCTTTTCCCCAGAACCTTATTCTGCAAATTAGAGTGATCAGGAGTTTTTAATTATTACAGGGTGCTCAAGATTCTTCTGACTGGCAGAGTCTTCCTTCTGCTTCTGGCTCAGCTTCTGTAGTGACAAGCTTTCCAGGGGGACAAAACAATTGTTACTTCTTTTCCACTCCCCCACCCCTGGTCACTGAGGACTGCTGGGTTTTGTGCTTATAGTTTGGCTCCTCTGACAACTTTCAATAAGAGTTGGAGCTAAACAGTGGAGTTCCAGACTGCAGTTTGATGGTGAGAATGGAGATGCCTGGCTCGTTAATGAGGATTTTCCCTTCTTCACAGACATTTGAGTGATCCCAACCAGCTACCATAGGGGGAGTATCCAATTTTTTTTTCTGGTGTCACAGTTTTATTAGCTTTGCTTATAGAAATATAGCAAAACAGAAAAGGCCACACTGGCTTTTCTCTGTAAATATTTAAGTATAGACTGTGTGGACACATGGCAGGTATAAACCAGATCGAAGTGATCCCCAGGTTGGTAATGGTTTGCTAATCTAACCCAAGTGTTACTGAATGTGGTTCATGGTGCCTTTGAATTTATGTGTAGTCATGGCATGCTGAGCCTTTCATTGCACTATTTTCTTACACTGTAAAATAAATTCACACTTGGCATAACAGAAGTGCTTGGCAGGAATGCTTTTATATTCACAGTACATGAGACAATGACTAATACCTTGTTTAATTGTCTCACAGCATTAGCAAGGAAGCTGAATCCTATGCACTCTCTCCAACCACACACACACAGGGGCAGACTAGCTCAGCCTGCTACACTTCACTGTCTTTCCCCCACTACCTACAGATGGCCCCTTACAGAGCTATTAAACAAGATTTTCTGATTTTTTTTTTCCCTCTCTCATTCTCTTGAGCTTTTTGCCAGTGTGCCCCTCTCTGACTTTTGAATTTCTTTTGCATGTAGCATTATGCTCCCTTCACTGAGATCGTATCAAGTTCTCTGCTGTGTAAATTGGCATAGCTATGCAGCACTTGGAGGCTCTCTGCCAGTTTACACTGAGACTCTACCCCTAAACAATTATACTCAGCAGTTCCAAAAAAACACTTACATAAACAGAAAATGTAGGAGAACATTTGGGCCCAAATCCCATTTCCTTCAGATGCTTAAATTGGAGAAATTACTAGGAAACAAGGACATAGAAAGGAAGCTGAGGGGAGAACTCAGGGCACAGTCAGCCTGTTCCCTCAGTAATCAGCATAAGAAATAACAATATAAATCCCTTGCTGTCAGTTCCACCAGCAAGAAATAAACAGGAATGAGTAAGTCAGATGGTACTTAAAATATAAGTATTATCTCTGAGTTTTTCTCTATTTCTCAACTTGGTTGTAAATCCTATAACCCTGCAGATACTGTTCTTGACAGAAAGGTAAACACTGATATGAGCATTTTGCCATTATTCTGTAAAAAAAAGGGACAAAAATGTCAGCAACTGCATTATTGTGCAGCTGGCACAACATTCTTGAAGATGGTGAACCAGAATAGAAGAAGCCATGAAACAGGTCTGTGTGTGAATCCATTAAATGGAGGTTATGACATCTGACCTTTTGTCTGAATGTCCTGGATTTGCTGGTTTGCAAAGACCTGGTTATCAAGGACATGATGCAGAACAGCTCTGCTTTTCTGATCACTAGCCAAATTCTGCTCTTCTCAGTCAGGCAAATTGCCCTCCTAACTTCAGCAGCTATATCAGTGTGGTTATTGTGGGAAAGCTTTGCTTTCAGCACTAACTGGGTCTTGTGCAAAACTTGACTTTTGTAGTTAGGGAACAGGAAATGGTTCTGCGCAAATATTTACCAGTGCTAGTAACTATGAATTTCACATTTACAATTACACTGATGTCTGCCTAGGGCACAGTGAATCATGCCTTTTCCTAACAGAATTATTTATCCTATAAATATTTGTTGTGAAAGAATGGCGCACTATGCAAGGCAACAAAAAAATGTAATTTCATTACTTTAATTAGGAGAAGTTCTCCAATTGACTTTAGACCTTGATAATCCTATAAGAACTATCAGAAATCCTCTTACCCACTTTACACTATGTCTGTTTGGTAATGTTTAAATAAAGCTGTAATTCAGAGAAATGCTTCCTCTTGTTAAAGTGTCAATAAAGTCTTTATTGTTTAACAAAACTTCTGGTAGAATGTCTTGTGCTTCATTTGCAACTATTTCCTATCCAAAAAAAAAAAAAAAGAAGAAAAAAACAGAAAAAAAAAAGGTCCTGTCTCTCTTACATTTTCCCTTTTTTTCTATAATATTCTGCACAAATCTAAACTGTACCTGGCAAATTTTTGTGTGTGCCTGTGTACCTCTGCACACTGCAGGTCAAGCCATCATACCACGGCCAGGTTCTTCTTAAGGATATGACCTTGAGTTTACCCTATCTTTACCTTTTGCTGTTACTTATGGATTTTTTCTCTTTAATCTTTAGTCTAGTTATTCATTCCCAGTTTTGTGGCCATCCCGAGGTACAAAGACACCAGAATATATACTTTCATTCAGGCTTCATTTTTATTCAGACTTATTTTCTAATGAGGAAAAGCCACACAATCAAGATAGGAGCGACAGAAGAATGACAATCTATGTGATCCAATAGACAGCAAATTGAGAGAGAACTGAATTTGCCTATCTCTAAATGTATATTCTCCCATCCAAAAATAACTGTGAGTTAATAAATCACACTTACAGATGTCTTTGTTATCTTGTTGTGAAAATATTCAGAACTGTATTGCAATTTTGATACAATTCCTTCTAGAAATTGAATTATGCACTTGGACTCTCTGATTTCCTTATCTCTGTCAAAGAGATAAAGCTGTCACTAGTTTGGTTCTGCAGTCCCAGTACCTGCCAGGCTGAGAAGTGGGAGGAATGCCAAACCATGGGTTCTGCAGCAGCCAAGATGCACCAAGAGAGCTGATCCTTTCCTGTGAGCACTCCTTTGGAAAAGACAAAATCCTTCCTCCAGTGTGCGGAGTCTGAAAGGAATCTGGACCCCTGCAGATATGAAAAGTGAGGAGGAAAATGACTAATTCATTCAGATCTGGACCTCAGTGAAAGGTAATAACAGCATACACATGAGCTGGGGTTTGAAATCAGGTGGATATAGATGAGTGTCACCTGTCATGAGTGAGACTCTCTTATGTGAAAATGATACACTGGTGAAATCAGCTGAATAAAGGAATTTAAGACAAAATAATGAAGTTACAGCTTCAGGTCAATTGTACACAGGCAAGCAGCCACCTCAGGAAGGGACTGTGTTGCCATGAGGTCAAATACATTAGCCCTGTGCAAAAGGTAGCGGAATTACTGCACATTTATTTGCTCATGAAATAATCCCACAACTTCATTTTCTCATGGGATAGTTTAGCTTCCTAAAGCAATCAATTTTAATGTCTAAATGTAAGAGTAACTTTTCAATTCCTTATCTTACCCCACATTTTCATATTACTTATTTCTGTGCTTTATTTATTTAAAAAAAATTTAGTCTGGAATGAATTTCAGAAGAAAGCATTTTTTTCTAAGTTTTGTACTTTATTTGGTTTCCTATTTCTGACTAGCTCTATGGATGAAGGTCTATGAAAGCAGTTCTGATTATATGCATGAGAAATTTAGGAAAATTAGAAATTTAGGCTTGTAGTTAAATTGAGGCAACAAACACACAGAGCATTAAGGTGAATATTACATGGTCAAAACTCTGAGACACATGCACTGAGCTCAATCTGAGAAAGTGTGGTCGTAACTAGTTGTAATTTTCCTAAGCCAGTATAATAAAAATACAATGGTTGAAGTTTATGGATGCAGGTACATCTTGCAGGGAAAGTCACCTCCAAGCTGTTAGCTTTCCACAGCCAGAATTTTCCTGAAACCCCCAGGAGAGGTCTGCCTGACCTGACTAATCAACAGCGCTGGCACCTCGACTTGTATTGGCACAGATACTGAAGAAAGTAGCAAAGGAGATGGGAATATCAGGAAGAAGGAAAAGACTATTGAAGAAATAAAATCAGTATTTTGCATGAAATTCTATTGGTTGCACAGCTTTTCTATATCCACGAGGGAGATGTAAAAGCAGATATAGAATTCATGAGTGACAGTGCTTTCATTAATAATGCAAATGGATAAGCCATGAGCAAAATATCTGTGAGGCCTTCAGGCAAAACAGTAACAAGTATCAAGTCAGTGCTTTTTATTTATTAAAATAAAATATATTAAATCTCCCTTCCTGCTGTGTTTCTTGCCTGCAGGATGGAGTGTGATGAAGGAGTCCTTTGGAACACAGGTTCATTTATGCAGCTCTGGTCTGTGTGAGTCAGACAAGTGGGAGACTTACAGCAAAACAAGATCTCCAGGTACATATGGTTTTGGGAATTTTCTATTCTACTTGGTTAGAATTAGTACCAAGCAAATAAGAAAGCTATGGAGAACCATTGAGCAGTTCCTGATCTGCTTTCCAAGAGGTTAATTCCTTCCTCTCTGGTAAGTCTTGAATCAATAAAAATTTTTAATTGTTTTATGTCATGTTATGAAAAAATTAATCTGTTCTTATATAAATCAGGTCAAAAATATGGTTTCAGGTTCTGAATGCTCACCTTTTTTTTTGTTTTCCTTATATTTTGTTTGTGGGAAGAGTAACGTAGCCTTCTAGACTATCAGTCACTAATCTGTCATGATAATTAACATGTCATATTCATTTAATAAGCAGTACCTCTATTTTAACTTATTTTTTGTTATGAAAGAGAAAGGAAATATTCCTGGGCTTGCTTTCTTGTCTGGCATACATGCTAGGGAAGAAATGGTCTGGTTTTCAATTTTCTCTCTGTTTCTTTAAGGGGCAAACGTAAATGCATGTCCAAAACACTTTACTGCTTGTAAAGTCCTTCTGTATTTTAATGCACCTCAGTATGACAAAATAAGAGGATATCTTTAAGTTTAGTAAGTCTCCTTTTCCTGTGTACTTTAATTTATTTTTCAGGCTTTTCAAAGTGACTGTGTGGCGCTCTATACATTGTGAAAAAAAAACCCTCTAGAAATGCTAGTCATGTCTCAAGTGAGAATAATTGGCCCTGACAGAGAGGAAAGTAGTAATTGGAATGAGAGTTGTTTAAATAACAGTTTAAATTTTCTTTCCTTACTTTCCCGATTATGTGCACTATAAAGCAGGATTTCTTTGCCTTAGGTGTTTCACAGAGTCGTTTCTGTATGCAGCATGTCCACAAGTATAACTCAAGTAATAAGCCTGGCTATAATTTGGACTAGACTTTGAGTTTAGCTCCCTTACATACAAATACACTATTCAATTGGTATTAACACTCTATCATCAAAATATTCAGTAGGCTGTAGCAGGACAGGCTAATTGCATCCTCTAATTCTTCTAAGTTATCATTATTTCTTCATTCTGAATGGTTAAATGGAAATTCAGATGCAACATGGAGGAAAAACATGCTTAAAAACTTGAGCTATGAATATACTTCATGTTCTGCTAAACACTCTCCTCACTGTTAATATCTAAGGAAGAGTAAAGTAACTGTCTTTTAGCCTTTCCTCTATGTGATTTCTGTTTTGGTTTGTTTTGGTTTTTTAACATAGGTTTGCTCAGAGCTCTGCAGAGCGGGTGTTTTAAAAAGCTTTGGAGTATGTCAAGTTTTAGTACAGTAACATGACTGAGATTATTTTCCTATTGAGCACATCTGTCTCCAGCAGCCCCCATCTAAATAGTAGTGAGGGTCTGTGTGGTCACATCTGCCCTACTTCAAAATATTTATGGCAAATATAAATCAAGGCAGGGATGGACTTGAGAACCTGGAAGGATCAAGTGGCATCTGCAGTGGAACAAATGAAATCTAAATGTGCCTTAATTTGCAGAATAATATGTGAAGAATATTGAACGAGCTTGGTAATTCCCTACTGCAGCTTTAATGGACACAGCCAGAATGCATTAGCCCTGTTAATTTCAGGGATCACTTGTCTTTCCAACAACCTTTGATGTTTGTTTCCTGACCTTTATCTAAAACATTTAAAGTGTCTTAGATGAGTTGAGTTTGGTATTTGTTTTACCCTTCTACTCCTTTTTTTCTTTTTTGTGTGTTTGTTTTTTTTAACTTCTTTTTTGTTGCTGGTGTGTTGGTTGTTTTTTCTAAAAAGGAAACAAACTCATAGGTGAAATTTGACTTCATTAATGTGAGTGATAAACTTCTACTGAATTCCATACCGAAAAATTTAACTCTTCTCAAGCAGTGGCTTGTCCACTTTTGAATACTGGATCTAAACTGTCTGAAATTCAGGATTCAGAATAATTTGAATTCTTAATGCTGTCTGAGCTGTAAAAACAAAAACTATAATCGTGTATAATAGTGTATAATTCATGAGACCATTTTCAGTTGCATCCATTTGAGTAAAAAAATTTGGACTCTTAGCAGATCTGTCTGCATGAAAAATAAACTACCCAGGAGTTTAATAATACAGAGATAAAAAGATGAGATCAGTTTCTTCAGCTCATCAATATTTACACATTTCCCTGTATACCTTTCATAATATAGATATTGTGACATCAGGTACAGGTGTTTTACACCTGAATTTTTTAAGTGTTTGCAAATATATTCATTATTATTTTAATAGTGAGCTACATAAAAATATTTGTATGCGGAAATTGTTAAACTCTGTTTGAATTTAACAATTCTGAATAATATTGAAATTAACAATAGGCAGAATGTAAAGATTTTGTGGAAATTTCTGACTTCAGTAGCAAAATGAAAATTTTGGCCTTTAAAACCTTTTCAGTTTCATTTTAATTTCTCTTCAGGTATATCAGTGAAATGCCTTACAAGAGATTTAATTCAGATGCTGGTATATTTTTCTCTCTGACGAATCAGGCCTCTTCTGCTGAATGTTCATGAGACACCAATGGCTTTTGGTACTTGCACATTCTGTGCCTGCATCCTCATCCAGTGCAAGACAAGCACAAGAAGCACTCTGACTATATTTGCTGTGAGCATCAGCCTCTCAAGAACATCACGATACTGTTTGTGTAAGAACTGGCAGTAGTTTTAAGTAAATTTGAAAGCCAAAGAGCTTTCACGCACAAGGACAAAATTGGGGTTTCATCAGACTGATTCTAGTCTGGCTTCAATAAGCCTGGCCCTTCAGTATTGCAGATCAAGAGTTCAAGTATAAAATGACACTATGTTTTAAATAGGTAGTTTCTGTGTAAGCAGCAGCTGTAAGTGCAAAAAGCAATGATATTGCCATCACACCCCTAACAGTCAAAACTGTTTGGAAATCTCATTTGTTTTTCATTAGTTACCGCAACAGTTTGAATAAAATCCTGTTCAATCTCAGAAAAGAGTACTTTGGAAATGTTAGTCTGTTATTCTTTAAACAAAGTTCAGCAGCTATTAACAGAGTACTTGTTTATGATCTTCTATAAATATTATGTTTCTGTACTTCTTTGAAAATGTGGACTTTTTAATTTCATTTTTATTTTAGTAAAAACTGTAAAATTATGACTCACCAGCTGCAGAGTGCCAAGACAGGATATTTCCCAATATATGGGGCAAACAACATTTTTATGTATTTTTGTTACCAATCATATAAAACCCAGCTTATTTTTATAAATGGCTTCATAGGCCTACACCATAAAAGTTGTGTATAATTTTATCCCAGTTTTCAGGGGTTTGGTGCCCATTACCTAGGAAATGTAAACTCTCGCGTTCCTGAGCAAAGTCGACATTGCAGTGATCAACAAAACCCACTCATTTTCATGCAGAAGTGGCCACCTTTCTTCTACTCAGCCAAGATCTCACAACCCAGACAGAAAGTTGAACTGGACAAAAAAAAAGGAGCAATGCTGCTATGAAGTTGCAGTACAACAGCTTAAAAGGAAATTGCAAAATTAGCAAGGGGTGAGTGGCGATATTTTTTCCTAATTCCTGAATGCTTGTGGCATAGCCACACTGATATCACCACTTACCTGCAAGCCATCTAGAAAAAGTCATAACTTGGATTAATGAAGGTAGCAAGCTTCCATTACATTACGATGGCTATAAAGCCTGTTGCAATAATACCTAAGTGGTTTTACCTCCAGAGCACTGAATGTGCCTGACCAAAAGGACTTCTATTGAGCTATTTGTATAATTAACATGGAGACGTTAGTGAGTAGTTTAATTCCCAGATGTATATTTTATAATAGCTTAACCTTCTCCCTTATGGCTGCTGCTATTAAAAGCAGTAGATTTAAGTCTTAAATCCAAATTGATTGAGTTGTGGCACTGCTTTTACTTGTATCTAAACCTTTCAGTGGCTTTTCTCAAAACTGAGTTTAGGTTTAGGACATACTAATGGATTCTAGTTTCACATAACACCTTTCTTTTTATCACTTATTGAATTGTTTTTTTTTTAAACCAGGGCTAGATCCATGCCTGTTAATTGGAAAAAACCCCAAACAAACCCTCATGTAAGATTTTGTCTCAAAGAACAAGGAATCAGTTTGAAGTTTGAAGTTATGTTTTTTCTTTCCAAGTGGTTGTAAGGCATAATATGAAAACCCCAAATCTAACCTGAGTAGAAGGCAAATTAAATAACTAGGAAGTTTTTTCTTAAAGTCTAAGAGCCTGAGGAATAAACAGGAAAAACTGTAAGAGTGGTAAACAAACTCAGAGGAGAGGAGGTTAAGTAACTAAGCAAAGCATGAATGTGTGATTTATGTTGGGGGAAAGAAAAGAGGCTTATTTTAAAGGCTGATTGACTTTTTATTATCTGTTGTAGGAAAATCGTTCCATGTGTCTGAAGAGGAGGCATTTAAGAAAAAAGACACTTTCAAATACAGTCAGAGGTGCAACAACTCCCATATGCAGAAGAGGAATTCATCTTCCGAAGGCAATTAACAGGGGCCAATAAGTTGCAAAGAGTGATTTAGAAATTTGGCTTGGGGCTTAGCCAAAGGGAACCAAGTTATGGGGAGGTAGGATGACTGCTAAAGACTCAAGGTTTTTAAGAACCAGTATCTGATCAAAGGGACATAAGGACTGGGAAAATGTCAGGATCTTGGATAGTCTTAGTAAAACAAAGGAGAGTGGATTAGTCTTGAAGACCCTTGACACTAAGTCACAAAAGTTTATGAAAGGAGGGACTAAGATCAACATTACTTACGACCTCTGTCTGCTGTTCCTTAGCTTTGCACCTCCATAAGGGGCTTGGCTCCTTCTCCCTGGTGGTATTTGGGTACTGTGTGCTGCTCTTGGGTCCCCCTGGCTGAACAAGCCCAACTCTCAGGTCAAGTGCTCCTGCTCCAGCGCCCTCCCATCGTGGATGTCTTTTCCTGAACACATCCTGGGGATTCCTTTCTTGTATTAGGGAGACCATTACTGAAATCAACACTGGGGCTCAACCAGATGAGCACTGACTGAACAGGGATAATCCTTTTGCTCACTGTGGCCCTGCTGATAAATTCCTGTATTATATATTTTTGGCATTCCTGCTCTTGTACATCTGCTGCCTTCCAGGACTCCCAGTTGTTTCTTTTTTTAGCGGGACTGCTCCCCAGCCAGTCAAACCTCAGCCTGTCCTGGTGCAGGGGTGCCAGTCCCTCTCACGTGCAGAATGTTGTGTTTGTCCGGGCTGAATTTTATGAAGTTCTTATCTAGAAGCCATTCCCCTACCCTGGCTGGGTCCCTCTGAGCAGCAGCACTGCCTTTGAGCATCTTGCCTGCTCATGCCTCCATCTGCTGATATCTAAGGGCACATCCAGCCTCCTCCTACTCATCAGCATTGAGATACAGTGGGGGAAAGGATAAGGCAGAGAGCACTGCACACACAGCAATTGAGAGACTGGAGTTCTTACTGTAAAGATATCTTAGATAAAATATGTTCTAAAATGCAACTATATCCTGGAATTATCTAAAATTATGTTTGATGTGAGAAGCTTTTAAAGCTCCACATTCAGTTAGATTGTATAGTGTGCTGGCTATGTGCTGGCTACAAGGATCAGGATAAACAAAGTTAATTTACTTCTGAGACAAAAATAGTACTGTGACATTCTTCTGGTTTGCAGGATACAGTATTCACCTAAATCTGTTAGATCTGTCATAAATTATCTTTTCAAACAGCAACAGGGTATTGCTGTATTTGGCAGCCCTTCTCCTGTGATGCTGGGATGTCATCCTCAGGCCAGGCATGTCAGGATCACAGGCTTTGTGAAGTACAAAAGTTATAATTCTGCCTTTTTTCTTATGCAGAGATTAAAACAAAATAGAACAAAACAAGACAGGATGTGAAAGGAATGATGTTTAGGTACAAAACCAAAATGAAATTAAAAGTCCTCTTTGCAGTTCATGAGGTGACTCTTTGCAGGCTCTCAGTAATTTATGGTTATTCCACTGTACTTTATAAGATTAGTTCAATTTACAATAGGCTGCAGTGCTTGACTCTCACTCTGGATAATCTGACAGCCAGCTCTGGGACTAATCTTGGTGTGACAGCAGATTAAATGGTTCTTTTCTTCCACTGTTCTTTTTTTCCCTCCTTTTTTTCCTGTTGGGTTAAGTTGCAGTGCTGTCTTTTCAATGGTGCTTGAGATTACTACCTAGGCACATGATGTTACTGGAGTTTTTCGACTGTTTTATATTTCCCAGCTTCACTTTATCTATTAAACACTCTTATAACAATTTTTCTTAAAAGTGAGTTTCCAAAGTAAAAATAAAATTTTAATTAGTGGGAGCATGTAAAATCTGCTCAAAATCATTTTCTGAATTCAAAAGCACATTTCTATTGAGGGAGCTTGAATTTGTTATTCACACTGTGGGCAACAGTTGAAGTGAGGTCAGGTGAAATTCACTGTGCATTGGCAAGGAGATTCATACCTCAGCATCACTTAGTCACATGGAATAAAGGGTTTAATTTTAATGACATTTATATCAGACCAGGTTATAACAGCTATGTCTAACGAGGTGATTGAACTCTGCTGTGTGATTCAATGCAAAACATGTCACAAAACATGGAAAACAAATGTCTCACATGTGAAACAATCAGCTAAAAATAACAGTTCATAGCTGAACTCAGACAGGAAAATTTAGCACTTGAACACAAAATTTATATATGTAGGACTAAAACTATAAGTGAATCTTTTAGGCAACATACATAGGACACTAGGAGTTTGTTTATGTATTACTATTCAACTTTCAGGTACCATCCCTGTGAATACTCTTCATGTAAGTCCCTCTTTACACAATATGAAGTATCTATTAATAGGGAGCCTTGAGTCCTGCTTTTTGGAAGGAATCTTCCTCTACTGCTTTGGAAAGCTAAGAGTTGCTCAGTGTCCATTTCAAGCATACACTGTATTAGTAGTTTTCTTTCCCTCACCTTGCTTGCCACAGTCCCCAGTTTAACAGATATATTGGAATGGCTCCTGAGTCTGGTGGCTGCTGAGGCACTTTGCTCTCCACAAGTGTTGTATGAGGGAGTTTAAATATGTCTGTTTGGTGAGAGGGTGCCTGAGGCTTTGTAACAAAGCTCAGTATCCCTCCTTCTAAATCCCTGTTCTCAACCAAGTGCTTTCCCTTGCCCTTGATTTTATAAATTACTTTTAAATCCTGCTACAAGTTATCTAGTAATAAATGCCAAATGGTCCACATATGGTAGACTTCTTGTTTTTGTTTTTCTACTTAATATTTACTGAATACTTGAGGTATGTATGGTTTAAGAGGTTTATATTGTATGTGGCATAGTTTAAGCAGTAGTGGTAGTTTCCAAGCTGTTGGAGAAGGATGTTCTGTTTGATCAAGAACATCTGTTTGTTCACCAGCTGTGCAACTCAGTCATCCAGAAACCCTGGTTCAACTCATCTTCCTCAGGACAATTAAAAATGGAGAATCAGAAAGACAAAGGAGGAAGTACAATCTGCTTGGAGAAGATACTAGACTAGAAAAAGGTTTCTAGATTCTAAGATGAGGAAAATATTGTGACCATTCTAGCTATTGCCCTGCTGCTTTGTGATTGGAGGCTAAATCTCACCATAAATTGAGAAATAAGTTATTGTTTATTTTGTTATATGTTTATTTTGTGCAGGCATACTTACCCTTCTAAATAATGTCTCCGAGGTTCAAGGAAGTGACATGTTGGTGGTTCTATCTCAGACTACACAAACCAAACAATTTCCAGTGGAAAATGCATGTTCATGAATGGTGGCTGTTATTCTAACTCAGGAGCCTCTGCCTCCAATTATTTCTTCAGGTTAGTTAGAAAAGCATTTCTTTCTCAGACCTGTGAGCTACACCCATGATAGAACAAATGCCTTAGGAACAAGCCTCTTTCCACTAGTTTGAAATGTCAAATTTTAAAAGTGGAATTCCTCCCTGAGGAGAGCCTTACTCTGTGAGTTAATGGATATTCTGAGGGGGTTGTTTCTGTTCATCTATGAGCTATACATGCTTTACTCATCATTCTATTTATACCTGGGTGGTCTGAAGGAAGGTATAAAAAAATCTCATATATCCACTTGAATATTGATGTAGTGTTTAACTTTTAAGTCAAAACTTTAGTTAGGACTCCACAGCTGAAATATCAGCAGATCAGTAGTAATTATTTGCACAGCTCTATTTCTGAAGAGGCAGAGTTATGCTTGGAAATTATTTTTGGCTAAATCCTGCTCTGAGTTGACACCTGATCTATGAAACAATGAAGACCTGACTTCATAGACTTGTCAATTCACCTATTTTGTTCTTCTCAGCCTTAATGTTTGTCCTTTCTCAACAGTTTTTTATTCATTACTAGGTACATATATCTATATACATATGCATACATACATATTCAATACTATGTACATACATATGTATACATCTATACTTTGTATTGAAGATAAAAAATAATTTGCTATCCCTGTTATATTGGATGAAAATTCACACAAGCAAGAACAACCTATTAGAAACCAGGGTATGTTTTCATTCTCTGCAGTGACAAAAATGCTACCCTGTAGATATTCCATGAAGGCTTACCACAGGATGATTCTAGAAGTTCCCAGATGATATTCCACAGCAAATGCTTCCCTTGAAATCAGAGAAAAATTAGAATTACATATTTATAATATTAGAATAGAAACAAAAGAATAAACAATATTTTTTCTCCTGCAGTTGCATAACTTTGTTCTTTCTATCAGAGCTTTGAACAGATTTTGAAGAAAGATGTCTTTTCACATGATCTCTTTCAACATCACACTTCATTAGAAGACCTCACAGGCCCAATTTCGTTTTAAAAATTAATCAGAATAAATGATCAGCAAAGTGAAATATTACGGCAGTGTTTAAAGCCGGGTTGGATGTAGCTTGGAGCAACCTGGTCTTGTGGGAGCTGTCACCGTCCATGGCAGGGGGGTTTGGAACTAGAGGATATTTAAAGTTCCAGCACAAAACACTCTATGTTTCCATGACTAGCAATAGGAAATGTGGAACCAATAGGGAGTGCTATAAAATGGGAAGACAAAGCTGAGGGTAGATATAAAGGGGCATTGGAATAAAAATGACAGCTATAAGGAGGAATTGATTAAAGTCTACTCCATTGGTGTGGGTAAGACAAAAAACACACTAAAATTGCAGCACAACCTTAAGAGATATATAAAGAAAAAATTGTCACTGGTAAAGACATTGAAATACTGAAAATTGTTGTGTAGGAGATGAAACAATGGCTATTAACAGTTTTTCTGAAAGGTTAGATAAATATCTGCCAGAAAATGACACAGGTGCAATTGATATTGCTTCCTGAAAACTCTTTCGGGTCTCTTATATGATTTCAGATATATAGTTATAACTGGCTATGTGACCTCACCCTTTTATCAGATGAGTGCTTTGCTAAGTTACGTGCTTGAATCAAGCATGAGAATAACCTCCTATGTCTAGCAGAAACTACACAAGTTTTCCTTTTCTGGTTTCAGCTGATTATCTTGGGTTTTACAAACTAAAATTATAGATGCTGGTCATTTGTTTCCTGGAAAGTATAATTTTGCTACTGTATCAAAGGTAACTCAGCAGCACACATCTTGTTTTAAAGTATTAATGCCAAATAAAGTGACCACGTATCCATTTTGGGGCATGCAAAGTCATGCAAGCTGATTACAACCCTAAAATCCCTAATATTTTGAATGGCATTTACTTGGATTTTCCCAACATTCACAAGAGAGTGTGATTGAGAATATTTTGATAACACCTAAAAAGAGGAAGAAAAGGAAGATAGGAATTTTCCTATTCTACCCAGAATATTTTTTCTTATAAAGAGGGAATTTCATTTATGTAAAATACTAGAATGAAATGTTATTTTCATGGGGAAACTTCCAAGAAAGAGCAGTCCCTTAAATAAGAATACATGTGACTTCATGCATATTATTTCAGAAATATTCAGATAAATAAGAATACACGTGACTTCATGCATATTATTTCAGAAATATTCAGATTTTCCAAAGTCCACATTTCAAAAATGATAGTAGTCTGAAGAGCATCTCAGTAACAAGAGCATGATGAGGTTCTGTGTTTATTGTATTCTTATGCTTTCTCTATCGAACATACTGAGTTTCACTTGGCAGATAACTGTGAATTTAGCCTTAAACCAGAGAGTTAAATTTGCAGGTCTGACTCAGATACACAGAGTCAAAGGAAGGGACTTTGGCAGGTGTCCAGTCCAATCTTCTGCTCAAAGCAGGATCAGCTCATGCTCAGGCAGACTGATCAGGGCTGTATCAGATGGGTCTTGAAAACTCCTAAAGATGGGAACTACACAGCTTCTCTGAGAAACCTTCTCTACTACTTAGCAGCAGTCCCAGAAATCTTTTTCCTTTCATTAAGTCTGAACCTGTCCTCTCTCAGTTTATGACCTCTGGTTATTCCCCAGGCAGCTCCATCTCCTTGAAACCTCCCTGTGGGCACTGGTAGGGGCTGTTGTTGGGAATCTCAGATACTGCCCTTTCTCCATGCTGAGCAGCCCTGTCTCTCCAACCTCTCCTCCTGGAGCAAGTGTCCACCATCAGGCTCTCTTCTGCTCAACCTTTCCTAGGCTACCAACATCTGTCTTGCATGAGGAGGCCCAAAACTGCATGCAGCACCAGATGCAATCCCATGAGTGCTGAGTGGAAAGATTTTTGACAGGGTAAACCCAGTAGCAGTAACAGGTAGACAAGATAGGAAGAAAAAAACTTCTGTCACTGAAATAAAGCTCCTGCTGGTGTGCTCGAGCAAAATAAGAGTAGAGAAACATCCCACTGCAGGTTTGATTTGCTTTATGACAGGCTGGATATGGGCTGTGTCTTTCATTTAGCTTGCATGTTTTAATGATGATCAAGGTATTAACCTTGTCTTCTAAAGTACTGCCATGTGGAGAAGGTTAGAAGGGGAAAACTGATGTTACTATTGGATATCTTATCTAGAAATCCTGTAGCCATTCCCAAGAACCAATCAGTAGAAGCTCTAGTGAGTCCCTCAAAACTGAAATAGCTAAAATTTAGCCTGTACTTGGTCAGACACTTTTATTTTAGAACTTAAATCATAGAAATTGTAAAAATGTATCTATGTATTCTGACAAAACTCATCATATTTTTTCTTTTCGTTTTTACTTTTTATTTTATTATGGACCTGTCTCTGGAGTACTGCGGTTCAGAAGAACACCTGAAAATGGAAAGAATGTGCATTATAACTATGGTCTTTTGAGACAAATTCAGTGGTAATGATTCATTTCTAAAGAAACAAGTTATCACTGTGGGGAACAGTAAATACTTGAGAACACTGAGAAAGAGAGGAAGTTGAAAGCAGAAATTAGTCATTGCTTGCAACCAGTTTGCTTCAGTACACTCACTGTGATTCAGACATATCAAGTGGTTGCTTACTTTAAGAAGGGAAAGCCCTCTGCTTTTGAATCTTGACTTAAGAGATTTAGCCCTTGCTGAGAGAAGTGTGAAACAGCTGTATGACAGGACGAGACATGATTGCATTTATCTGTCCTGTTCTCCTGTATGAAGACAAAGGGCATGGTTGGTCAGACTTTCAGCGTGTGGCTGGGAGGCTGAAGCAAAAGCAGGAGCACTTACAAGGGCAGGCTTATTTTGTTCATGGAGCTTGGGCAGGCAGCGAGATGCTTACCTTGCCATAACAAACCACGCTCAATGTTTGTCTTTGGACAAAAAGGTTATCAGTGCTACTGTGTGTGCACACAGTTAAAAGCGGTTTTTTTAAAACACTCTTCCAAATTGTCATTTTAAATATACCCTATAGGTAATGGCAGCTCCACCAGCAGTCAGTGATCATCACCAGCTAATTCATCTTGTCTACGTGCCAGCCAGCCAGGAAGCAGCACCAATGACTGGAGCAGTTCTGTTCCTTCCTTGCCTGACAGTAAGGGTTTATGGGATGGGAAAACATAAGTAATGATCTTTGCTTTGCATTTTACTTAAACTACAATGTGTGTTCTATTGCTTTCTTCAATCAGATATTGAAATATTCTAGAGACGGGGCTACAGCCAGATACCCAAGCCTAGAGGGTGGCTACTCCACAGCCTATTAGAAATTATTATAAATTTTTTTTTATTTTCTAGATTTTTAAGACTTTTTGGATTCTCTGAAGATTTCATTAGACCTGACTGTCCTCTTTCACTCATCACTGTAGTTGAAGACCAGTCCCTTTGCAATGTAAATATCTCAGCTGTATACTTACACACCAGTTTTTGACTCAAAAAATAATGAATCATCCCAAAACATCTTTAAAAGACGATGAATATGTACATTGCTTAAACATCAACTGTTATGTCTTGCCTTCCCATTCACAGTGTCAGAAGGCCATTTCAGTCAGTGCTTGTAGTCTGTGAATGGTAGACATTTCTCTAAAGATGGTCTTTCAAGAAATATTAAGTATTAAAAGGTTAAAAACTAAGAAAACAGTAGCAAAAGAGAGAAAAAAAGTTCTCCCATCAGGCCAATTGATTCTAAGGGCAGGGTCACTGAATGTAGCATTATTTCTCCTGGTCATGTTTCTTTCCTACCAGAGCTCCAAAGTAAGCTGACTGTGTAAGCAGGATTGAAATACACAACCCCCTTGTGACTGGAAGCAGTAAAGCATTCTCCACTTGCGGTTTTCTTCAAATGAGCCTGCATGGAATATGTGTTTGAAAACAGTGAAACTCTTTATTAATCAAGTACTTCACTTGCCATGCCAGCATAAAGTTTCATTTATGTCAAAACTCCCTTAAAAATGGTTTGGAGTGGTGTCTTGTACACAGACCTTCAACAGAAGAAATATTTTTGGAATTGTAAATACAATAATCTAGGCAAATATTTGCACCTTTTGAGAAGCTGCTGCAAGATCTTTGACTATAAGTTAGAATTCCAACATTTTACTTTGGTTTCCTACTGTATGGAAATAAGGAGATTATACAACACTGCAGCTAAAATACAGTCAGATAAGTTATCCTAATTATTAGAAGAGGGTTTTTGCTATCCATATTGAAACCGTGTTGCAATAAATGAGGTAACACTCAGGATGTTCCCATAAGATCTATCTAAAAGGAAATCCAGATTTTAGTGTCTCTTCAATGCTGAGTCTCTAAGGCATTATCTGGTGGAGAATTCTATATGAAACTATGGATAACTGCATAGATAGCTTTAAAAATACTATTTTTTTTCTTGAAATAGAGACCTCCTTAACGCTATTGAATTAGCAATATCCGTTCACAACACCTAATTTTTCAGTACAAAGGCCCACATTATATGTATGCAGGTGAATCCCATTTTACTAGATTTTTTTTAGTGAATCTGTGGGAGAAGCTGAAGGAGGCATAAGGAGAGTACCATGCCTATCCAGCACAAGTACACAAGGAGAAAAGCCTGGAGAAGAAAGGATTTAACATCTTTGTAAACAAGGTTGCATTAAAGACATTCCTGATTTCATTGTCTCCTATTTTTTTCGTATTTGGAAACAAGCAGAATAACCTGGTACAACTGGCTGAGCACTAGGATTGGAAATGTTATTGGCCCTATTGACAGATAAATCCAATGGACTACCTGGCCTGGAGTCTGCTCTCAGTAGCATCACCTTCATGTTCAGTGTTTGCAATGGAAAGTGGAGCTGTCCTTCCCTGTAGGACACCAGGGATTGAAATGTAATTCAGACAATTTTAAACACATTGCTTTTAATCCAAAACACAGCAGCAGTGGGGCATGAGTGTCCCTCATAAACCATAAAAGGCTAGTACAAAAGCCATGAGCCCTGAGTAGCTGTGGTGTCCTCAGATCCATGGAGATGAAAAGGTGCAAAAGTTCCTTCAGTTCTTTGTGCACACACAATTTCATGGTTTCCTCAGCTTTCTCTCTGTAAATATTCAATTGAAGCACCATGGCTTATATCTTCTGTAAAATACTGTTTAGCTGGCATAAGGACAGCAAAGTATAGCCTTGTGTTATATATATTTACTTGCATGAACTGTTTTCTTTTTTCCACTGGCTTAAGAAAGACCAGCCAATGCTCATTCACTCACTAGAAAAGACCCACTGATCCTTTGACAGGTACAGCAGAAGTTATTTTTCATTGTGGCATGAATAGTTTGTTTTGTTTTACAAAAAAGCACTTCACACCAAAGCAGAGCCAGGAATTATCATTCTTCCTATGCTTGTACAGGTGCACTCTGAATGAGGCACGCAGCCTCCGGTGGGCTCCTAATGGAGTGATGACACTAACACTCCAACAATAGAAGGGGCCTCCAGGGATGCTGGCTCTGGGAGGGCAGTCCAGGTAGGAATGTGCTTTTTAAGAGGGCTACAACTTAAAGCATTCCGTGAGGTTGACAACTCTTTATGCTGCTTCTGTAGACTTCTCGCTGCACAAATAAACACAAGTACAGTAAGCCAGGTCAGACTGAGGGACTTAAATCTCAGTAACTTGTGTGGGAAGAGCTTGCAAGAAGTCAGTTTTCAACATAGTTCACCACAAGGTGTGTGCTGAGACATCCAGTCCACAACGCAGATCTTCAGCTCGTCCTGTATTACTGATTCTTTTGTTTTCATCTATACATTTTTATAGCTATTTATTTATTGAAAAAGGGATCTGGACTCTACACCCAAACTGCGTGTGTTTATGTGTGCATGTGTTTGAGCAGGGTCAAGTACAGCCGTGTGAAAGAAGGAGTCATGGCAAAACTGTTTATTGCGACGTGTGAATGAAAGAGCTGAAGTATAAATAGTTGTGTGAGTGGCAGGGGCAATGAAGCCTGGTTTCCTGCAGAGCTCATGCTGAAGGCTGAGATCCCGTGCGGATTCACCAGTGTCTAGCAAATGGCCAGGATAACATTGCGCTGTGTGAGTGCCATCAATATGCTCTCTCTTCTATTCAGAAGCTTATTTTAACAAAATTTTCAGGAACTGGAAAGCTTGGAGAAGAGAACCCCTCTGATGTATTTATGTGGCTGCTGCATTCAAATGTGTCTAGAAGGAGAGCAGCAGCAGCAGCAATACCACATATACCTCATATATTTAGGAAGCTAAAATAATTTAGTATCACAAAATATGATAGCAATAATGAAAATGAAAGTCCCTGTTAGACTATCTGAAATTACACTGTTCAATGCTGACCCATATATTTGGGGCTCATTTCTTGTTCAGTGTTTCTGTTTGTATTGCTGTGGAGCCAGGGGCCGTGGCTGCTGCTCAAGAGGATTGTTGCACTGGAATGCCTCTGAAGGGTCAGCTATTATTCATGTCTTCAGCCCATTCAGCAGCCTGTTTAACGAGGTACATCTAATTCAGTGTAAATGTGTAGCTCATTGACTTCTCTAGAGCCACCAACATGCTTGAATTGCAGACTAATTTCACTAACTTGCAGAACTTCAGAGTTAAATAAAAAGTATGTTCTAGAAGTACGTGGATTGTGTCCATTCAAGGTACAGGAACATATGGAAAAAATTCAGCTTTTTCAGTGAACATAAGGATTCATACTTCTAGGATCAATCTTTCATGTGGAGATTTTTACCTCTGCAGAATCCCCTGTAACTTTGAAGGCATTGAAGAAAAGCTGTCTGACATATATTTCTGCTATGGATCTTAGGCTGGTGGATGGAAGTTGCCATTTACTGGTATGACCATGTTCAGGTACAGTGTTTCCCAGGCCTGGTTCTTTGGGGGACATTTTGCCTAGTGTCAGCTACCAGAAAGACCTAGTTTCAAAATAGTGCAAAAGATATCAACATTTTCTTCTGCAGTTTCTACATTGAATTTCCACCAATAATTGAGGCTAGAGCACATATATCATACCTTATGACAATTTGGTCTCTGCTTTTAATTGCAGTCCTAACTCATTTAGTAGTAAGTACTGTGGGTTGTGTTGTTGTGTCTTGTGGCACTGAGGCAACTTCCTGCAGAGTCAGTAAGTGGGATGTGATGGGACACACAGCGGATTTCATCCAAAGTGAATATCTTCACTTCTTGCTGGAAAGATGTGTCAGTAGAAGCTTTATGTTCCATATGCATCTGTCCAGTTCCTGCATTTTTCTCACTTCTTAATCCCTAATGTCCTTAGTTACTGCAGAGAAGATAATTTTATTGATGTGGGTGAATGCCATTAGAGTGATGTGTTGAAAACATGATTTGAGAGGAAGTTGCTCGCAGTAGTTTGCGGAAGAATTATTAAAAGGTTAAAAAAAAAGGTTTACAACTAATCAGCTCAGCTCAGCAGATCACTGAAGTGCTATTTTGTTTATCTGAGCTGATAGTCAGATGTCTGCAGCTAGCTTACACTTTCACAATGGTTAAGTGTTATGACTTGAAACATGCAGCAGATCTTATTGCTGACAGGGTACGGCTGTTTGTGAGATAATATGAGGGCAGTGTCACAAGAGAGACTGCTTCAGAGCTATCCAGCATTTTGGCCAGTTGTGGCACCATGTTATGGAGCATTCATGAGCTCCTTTCCTGGAACAGATGGCATTACCTGAGATCAAGTGACAATGCAGGGTCTTCAGTCTGTGTCTGCTCTACAGAGCATTACCCATTGCTGCTTGTGCTGCACAGCCACCTTAGTGCAAACTGTCCTGGGAACACAAAGCAGTGAGTGCTCACCACAATTACTGCCACTCAGCACATGGTAAAAGTTAGAGTTCTTCTGCTAGGATGTCAATGGAGTTTAAATGTCATCTCATAAGCGCCCAGAAGTACCTTTTGAAAGAAAGCAACATGACAACTTTGCTTTTCTGCATCATCCCAAGCTTGGTTCTGCCTCAATTTAACAAGGATTACCTTTTTATGTGAGTTCTCCCTTGACAGCCCAGATGATGTATTCCATGAAATTATATCAGCATTCTTGTGTTCCTTGTATGTTCACATATCAGTTATGTGGATCACTGGATTTCTTTGTTTTAACTGCATTTTGTAATTAGTCAGAAATTTCAGTGATGTTCTTTATACTGATCAAGAAGTGCAGTGTTCAATCAAGCAAGCCAAATTCTCCATGAGCATCATGAAGTCCTACATGCCTGTGCTCACTATGGCAGACCAGCAAATTGCTGGGCCACACTCAGTGAGGGTGCTCAGGCAGTGTCAATTATGTTAGCAGCTGTGTCACTCCCTGGAGCTTCAAGGACAGATTACATTTTGAAGGTTCACAGTTACAATGGGTGTCCAGAAATGTTTTGTGGGGAACAACTCTTTGCTCCAAAAATCATATTTGGCACGCTGCCTGTGCTGTTTTACAGGGACAGATGGACAATGTTAGGGATCTGCTTGTATTCCCAATGGCCATAAATCCCTGAGAAGAATATTTTGATAAAGTGGAAAAACTGCAGATTTTATGGAATAGTCATATTAATTATATATTTAATATACATATATATACACACAAAGAGATTAATATGACAGTTAACATTAAGATTAATCATTGACAGTTAACACTAATAAGCAAAAAATGGAACACATGTAAAGTAGGCCTCTTCATTCTCAGAAAATTTTTGCAAATATATGTTAACTTTAGATATGTTTTAGAAGACTGTGTTGGAGCAAAGTTCCTCCTGCACAAGGCCGAGTCTATTTCTAGGGGAAGAGCTGAAGAATTTCCTGCAGCTGAAAAGGTCCTAAATTTTTTATGAGACAAGTTTGAGGGCCTATGTGTGAGTTATTCAAAGGTGTCTGGGTGATTTTGGATCATATATTCACTGAAAGTTACTGGGAATTTTGCTCCTAAAATGCTTTTGCACTTTTAAAAAAATTGCCATAAATCTAATTCTCTATTTAAAATTAAGCTGTAGTGTATACTTTGTAAAACTGAGATTATGGTGCCACACTTGTTTTTTCTTGATCCTACTTACTGAATATGTTCAAAGATGTTTCTTTAAATTACTGGCTCTAGAAACTCATGTCAAAATCTGAAAATCAGCAAGTTTTCTTTGGCTCAGTCACCACTAAAAAAGTACACATGTCATAAGGTAATGGTTTTGATGATGGTAAAGTGTAGTCAGTTCAAGGTAACATCCATATGGAACGACTTCCATATCTCTCATCTATAATAGAGAGATATGATAGAGTTCAGCAGAATTGCAGAAGTACAATTTATAAATCCAAAATCTCGAATCAGGGAAAAATGTCCTTTTCACACAGAAGTATAATCAGCCACATGACATTATAATGGTCAGGAGCATAAGAGAAAAAGAGGTTAGAGCATTATGGAAGAGGGGGTTAAGTGTCACTGGTGTATGCACTGGACCATCTAGAAATTGCTGCACAGTAAGATCCACAGCTATGGTTTTTTAGAAGCCAGGAAAAGAAATGGTGGAGAGGACTAATTTACAAAATAAGTTCTTAATATTCTCACTCTATGAATTATCAAATGCAGAGGTTAGAGGCAGTATGGCAGTCCTTAAGTGATTATTTATTGTTCCATAGATATTAAAGTGTAAAAGAAGTAGAAAATGCAAACATACACTTCTAATTCATAAATACTGAGAAAGGTAAAGGTTGTTTAGGATTCTGGTATTATCAATTTCTTTGAGAGCAGAAATGTTGGACGCATCTCCTTCAAGAGCTCTTGGTCCATGGAAACAAAAAGAATTAACATGACATTTCTGTGAAAGGTATGTTCCTAAGGTTCACTGTAGTATGACTGCATTGTCCCAAGCTCATTGTGTCTCAGAGGAAATTTATTCATCTGTTTGTCAAGTTGCGTTTGTAAGTTGAATTGTCCTTCAGCTGACAGCTCCAGAGCCTCCATAATGAGGGTTTCCTGAAGCTACAGGCATTTTTTTGATTAATTCTTTAGCTTGTTTTCCCAGCAGCTGTGTTCCTTGAGCAGCTGACATGTTGTGAGAGGCATTTTTCATTATGTTAACAGTATTTCAGTTATCACTGCAGCATTTTGGGTGCAAGGGAAAAGAACTTAGATTTCCAGTGCAATACATAACCTTTAATTATATCATTATCACTAAGGGATAATGCCCTTAGGAGTCCTCACTCAGGAGCTGGGACACAAAAGTCACCTCTCTGATCCTGTTCATAAGTTCTGAAACAAACTACCTGAAACAACTTTCATATAGCAACTGAAATTAGGAGGAAAAGAAGTCTTTTAATCCTAGTGAAATGAAGAAACTCGAAGCTGGAAGTTTTCAAGTGAAGAATGCTGTCACTTTCAACACTTCCTAGATCAGTTGTCCTATGTCCAAGGACCATGATATTTACTGATCTTAATTCCCTTTTTTTCAGAGATTTTAAAAAAGTTTCTCTATCCCAACAACCCATCCTCTTTGTAGAGGCATGGGAAGTCCATTATTGAGGCACTAGGATCACATTACACCATCCTTGAGTTCCTTAATGGGTGTGCATTTAATTCATTAATGGCATTTGCTCAATACATTTGAGACAAATCTTCTGGAAACTATTGCACATTACACTTACATAGATAATGTTTAAAGGACATGTGTTTGTCCATTTGGAATGAAGTCCAGCCATCACAGAGCATTATAACTCATTTTGAATCAGGTATGTCTTTCACCCCTGTGTATAAACCATCTGCCACACAAACTGACTTGAATGTGAGCTCTCCAACTTGAAGTGAATTAATACTGTTTTGTGTTGTCATGAAAGGAAGGCCTCTTTTGTAGTCATTTGTGCAATTGCTGAATCTTTCAGCTACTCCTACATATAAACAATACTTTAGTACCTACATAATCTACACTACAGTGGTTTTCATTGAGAAGATGGAAATAACATGAGATGTTAGCTTTTCTCCTTGATCTGAGAAATTAAGACAGTTTTTTTTTTTTTTTTCCACTAGACTCTATAATCGGTTTATGTATTCCTATTTCTTTATATCCAGGCACAGAGGTTATGAATGGATATACAGAAGGTAGGTGCACTCTGTATGTTTCTCCTTCCAGGCAAAAGATTTCCTTCCGACCTCTCAGACATACCCAAACAGACTTTAAATGTTGCCTGTGGAGTACATCTGCATGGAACTTTAGGTGCGTAATCTGCCTGGCATTCAGTCATCTTAAGTTTTAAAACACTTGGCTCTTAATGTTTTGGCTCAGAAGGAGGGATTTTGATCCCTACACATTTTATAACAGGACTTCAAATACGGTCTAGGGAAAATGAAAATGTTTCCCATATATGGAAGAAAGTTGTCAGTCTCAAAGCATGTTCTAGATGGTTGCTTTGCAATGTCCAGGGAAAAGAGCTGGGAGTATCTCATTTTATAGCTAAAATGAAGAATGTGGGGTTTTTCTAACACAAACAGCCCACTGAAAACATAGCCAAATATTCCTTTTGATAATATTACTTTCCAGTTTATTTCCAGTTGTATAACACCAGGCATTTAGACAATGATGGCTATCTTGCAGGAAAATAATTGAACGGATCAAACTTAAATTGAGAATCTTCAGTAGGAAAGAGCAGCAGAATTCAATGCTGTGCATAATGCGTTTTTGTTATCTCAAATATACCAAGTCAGAAAAACCCTCCCCTCCCCCCAATTCTTTTAATATTTTCATGTAGAAAGAACTTATTTTCCATTGTTTAACTTAATTTGCAACAGTAATTAAAATGTTATCTCTTCTGCTCGTGCAGGTAGGGATTTAATGGAGACCAAGCCATAGGTGACTTGATGGACTGTCTGGGTCAGCCTGTCATAGAAAGGTCTTTTTGAATTAGAGTGTTAATACAAGCATTTTGAAAAGTTACCCTGAATAGTGTGTAGGAAGGAACAGCATGGCTGAATGTTTGAACATGTTTGAACACCTCAGCTTCTGATAATACATATTATCAGAATATGTGTCATACCACCTATATGAACGGCAAGAGTCACTTTCCCCCCACCCCTATTGCTATTAGGTGATTTATCAGATTTTACTTGTGCATCAAGTAATACTTTATTGATTTATTTCTGTTCCAAGAATAAACAAAATTCACCTTGTGGTCCAGAGTTCCCAGCTATATAAAGATCGTTAGGTGACTTTATTCACAGAAATTGTTGAATAAAACTAGATTTCATGCTACAAAAAGCACACTCTCTGTAGATGAGATTTAGATCAGAAACAATCTTTACCAAATTTGCACTTAAAATTATGCTTTCTTTTTAACAGAGATGTTAATACACCAGACCAATACAAGCAAAAAATGACACTGATTGGAAGAAAAGATTGGCAACAGTATAGTTTTGTTGTGGAACAAATTGAAGTTTTTATCCTTATAGCAGTTTAAATAACACATACTAGGAGTACTGCTTTTCAATCTGTTTGTTGATTTTAGTGTTTGTACTGTGCCCATCAGAACAGTATAAAAAAGTGTCTCCAGGGTACATAAGTGCCTAAAAGCATTTAAGATCCAAACTCAGGAAATGAAAGACCAAACTCCCCCACTGTGATGGAGGCACTTATTTCGGTATGATTTTCTCCAGAAACTACCTGCAATGTGAATAATAAGCCTATGAAAATCAAGGTATTGACACTTCTCAAATGTGCTACAGAAGAGATTTATTTTGTCTTTTTTAAAGGACCAGTGTGGTCTGACTGTCCCCTGGACCTGGCAGCCTGATAGAAGCAAGGCAGGGGCTCACATAGGGCAGTAGAGGAGGCGTCATCCAAAGAGCAATCCTGATCCATGGGGTGAATTCCTGTGCTAACATTTACCTTTTCACTCCATCTCTCCTAGAAGACTGGCTAATCCTGCATATTCTTAAAACTGAAGTATTTATCACAGAAATCAAGGGTAGTATTTTCAAGGTAAGGAGCAACAGAAATTTAATGTGCTTCTTGCTTTGAATATGTATTCAACCAATAACAAAGATGAACTATTCATCATATGAAAAAAAATAAAATTCCTCCACTTTCTTTCATTACAACCCATAATTAACAGCTTCCATCATCTAGCATTAGATGTTACTGAGTGATCAACACTTACTACTGTCTGTTATAATATTTACTTAGTGATGGTAAACATCAAGTTTCATAAATTTTATTCAGTTGCATCTTGGATGAATCTGGCAGAAAACACTGCAACAAACAAAATCTGGGCTTTCATAACTTGTGGATGTTACATCCAAAGCTTCTCATTATACCTGGCAGTAGCTTGGCATAACGCACCTAGTTTGTGGAAGGATGATTTAAAGCTTCTGTCTGGGTGAGATCAGAAAATATATTAATCCCTTACAGAGTGGGGAAAAAAAAACCAACAACAAAAAATAAACGCAAATTTTTATTTTTAAGATCAAGCTAATTTTTTTTCTTTTTAATAATGTATAAGTATTAACCTCTCCAACAATAAACAATAAATAAATTGAAATTACCCACCCTTGTGTTATGTTTACATGTTCTTTTTGTCATGATTCAAACAATTCAATGCATGTGAACATGTTTTTTAAGAATACTAGTTTGTTTTTAAAAACTACTCATTATGAAGCACCTCGAATAATTGTCAAACCATATTTTTCAAAAAGTATTACCACTCTTGACTCTTAGAACTTGCACTTAAAAAAAGTAATTATATAGACACCACAATACAATCTCATGATTGTATTTCATGTTTCATGTGACGAAAGTTTTGTTAACACCTTCAACTTTTTTGGGGATGCCTGATTTTATTGCTTTTCTCTGGATATTTTACTGCTGACCATGTTGTTAGAGTTTAGCCAATTCATCTCACTATGCTGGGCACTCAGGAGGTGCTTGCAGTACACAAGCAACAGGAGAATACAGGCACGTGTTTATTTAAAAATGCAGGCACATGGTATCAGGAAGTCACACACTCCAAAGTGCTTAATGACTGTATACACTGGAACATCATAGTATGATTTATCATTGCAGTATGAGTCAATGAATTACTTAATGACTTAGAGACAAGGGCTGTAGTCCTGAATTGGAAAACTGTAACTTAATTAATGGAAATTTTCTCAGTTTAGGATCACAGCACTTTTACCTGTGGAAACGACAAGGAAAAGTATGTTGTAGGTTTCAGCCTTTGCATTCATAAGAGAGTGGAAACTGAAACTATATTCCTTTTGTAAACCTTCAACAAGAAAGCGAATCAGCAAAAGGCGTTCAGTCATTAACTAAAGGGAAAAGGCAGATTCATGCACTTAGGACAGTAAGCTTAATTCATTTCAGTCTAATTGGACTGTGTTAAATATATAACAAAATTAATATTGAAGTCCAAATTGTTCTCTTGTAAAAATCAGTGAACAAATTATTAAAAGGTAGAGCATAGGTTTTACATATTTCCTCTAAAAACAACAACAAAAAATAGTAATAAAGATAAAAATACAGTAAAATAGTAGTCAAAACAAAGTAGTCTGGTTAACAGAGCAACATTTCCCTCTAGTGGTCACCCCCAAGCAGCCAAGTTTCCCCTAGTTTCTAGCTCAGAATTTCGATGTGCAGCCAGATTTCCAGAGAGAGCTGCAGGCAGCCCCTAGGAGAGGAGGCTCCCTGGAACTGCTGGGCAGCTGCAGGAGGAGAGGGCCATGGCTAGAGGGACAGGTGCAGAACTGCACAGGAGCAGGAGCACCTTCTGCCATAACTGCTGCAGATGTCCCATCTCTATTTTTCATTATATACATATATATACATATATACATATACATACACACACACACACAAATATATATATGTATATATGCATGTATATCTCCATAATCAAAATCATACTTTTTCAATTGTTTTTCAAGCCATTGAAGAGAAAATATTCTGCTTTGAAACATTTTTTAATAGATTAGAAGGGGTAGAGAAGGACAGAATCATGTTGTAAGAAGCACTCAGGAGCATGAGGAAGCCGAAAACCAAGACAGGCACCTGGAAGTCACAGGTCACGCAATGAAGGCATCTCAGCCCAGCACAGCCATGGTGGAAATAGCAGCAAGTTGTAATTGTGATGAGCCCATATGGAACGTTTTAGAGGTGTTAAGTTCCTAATTAGAGATACTGGGGCCTCAGCATGCTGCGTTGCACAGATGTACTCTGCTCAGAGCAAAATTGCAGCTAGGTAATGTGGGCGGTCATGATAAAAAGTGGAATTGATTGAAAACATTTACAAATACCAGACAGCCAGGTCAAGGAGGGGCTGTGCCAGAGTAGGGAGGTTTCTTGTGTCCTTTTAACTTATTTCTCTCCACCACTTCATTTCATTTAGAAAGCTGTTGCACTTCTGAACCTTGGGACCTATGCAATGTTCAGAACGCTGAGTTTTATTCAGCTCTGAATTTTAAGATGAGAAGATTTTGAGTGAAAATAAGATGTGCTAATTTCTGAGAGTCTGTTCATGAAGTGGTAGGAGATGGTTGGAGAGAAGGTGGAAGAATGTTCATGTAAGCAAAGACACAGATAAATGTTCACACATTCCTGTTCTGTGGGGAAAGGAAGAGCAGGGGAGAGATTAAAGGAGTAGAGGAACACAGAGGAGGAGGAATGAGATGAAAGGAGCCCTTAGATGATGATAGAAAAAGGAGAGAAATGTCTCAAGCTTGGATATCTTCAACTTTGTAATGAATCTGCAATATTTGGCAAATGTGCTATGCCAGAGTTTAAGTGAAGCTTTTCAGACCCTCCAGAACTGATACACAGACACACTCCAGCTAATAAAATGCATTCAGCAGTAGTGAGCAAAGGCTGAGTGACTGTAACATGACATGAGAAAAGAAGAAATTGCGAATATTTTATCAGATATGGTTCTACAAATATTTTTTCAGGGATTTGGCTATTCAAGAATGAAGAGTTAGACAAGAGTGAACAAGTTAGACTACAATCTGTCCCCTTTTGTAGACCTTGGCACTGGAAATAACGTCTGATCATTATGAGAAGTTAAGCAATATCTAATTAAACTGAATCCTCCCTGGGAATAAACAAGCAACATTGCTTGAAAAAACTGAAAATTAAACATGATGAATTATTTCTTAGATATCTATAGTTCTCAGATAGACAAATCTAAAAGCTGGTTCCAGATCCTGTAGGGTAATTGGTTTAGCCAATTTTATAGCAAAACCAGGTGGGGTCTCTGTGAAATTCACCAGTAAATCTACCAATCACTGAGTTTTGGGTGTATTCTGTGTATACAATCAGACATGGGAGAGAGCAGATAAATATTTGATTTTCTTTCTCAGCAACGCATGCTGATATTTTTATACACTTTCTCTTAGACATTGTAATTAAAAACTACCTTCTGTTAAATGCTGCTATATACTTGTTTCATAGACCATTGCCTAGTCTGAGGATCCTGAACTGTATTTTCTCCATGTCCTGTCCTGTCCTGTCCTGTCCTGTCCTGTCCTGTCCTGTCCTGTCCTGTCCTGTCCTGTCCTGTCCTGTCCTGTCCTGTCCTGTCCTGTCCTGTCCTGTCCTGTCCTCTCCTCTCCTCTCCTCTCCTCTCCTCTCCTCTCCTCCCCTCTCCTCTCCTCTCCTCTCCTCTCCTCTCCTCTCCTCTCCTCTCCTCTCCTCTCCTCTCCTCTCCTCTCCTCCTCTCCTCTCCTCTCCTCTCCTCTCCTCTCCTCTCCTCTCCTCTCCTCTCCTCTCCTCTCCTCTCCTCTCCTCTCCTCTCCTCTCCTCTCCTCTCCTCTCCTCTCCTCTCCTCTCCTCTCCTCTCCTCTCCTCTCCTCTCCTCTCCTCTCCTCTCCTCTCCTCTCCTCTCCTCTCCTCTCCTCTCCTCTCCTCTCCTCTCCTCTCCTCTCCTCTCCTCTCCTCTCCTCTCCTCTCCTCTCCTCTCCTCTCCTCTCCTCTCCTCTCCTCTCCTCTCCTCTCCTCTCCTCTCCTCTCCTCTCCTCTCCTCTCCTCTCCTCTCCTCTCCTCTCCCTCTCCTCTCCTCTCCTCTCCTCTCCTCTCCTCTCCTCTCCTCTCCTCTCCTCTCCTCTCCTCTCCTCTCCTCTCCTCTCCTCTTTCCTTTTGGCATTTCAATCCTTAGAAGACCTATGAGTCATTAAGTGGAGTTCACAATTTGTCCTCAAAATTCAAGTTCAAATATTAACAATATTGGGTACGTTGAAGATCTCCAGAATATAGCACTTATTTTATTTGGAAATTGTTAGGATTATACTGATTGCTCAGTCTAAGATGACTATTTTGAGTGCATATCATAAAAATGTGAATGTTTCTATCCCTGTGAAAATAATGGCTTTAAGCAGCTTATATGCTTACTGTTTACAAGAGTTTAAAACGCAGAAAAATATCCATATTTTTATTTTCCTTGATAATCAATTTAATTTTTTTCAGCTTCACCATGTCGATTCCTGCCATGTAAGTAAGTTGCTCTTCAAGAGCTTTGCTCCCTTTAGATGTGCAAGACAAAGATGACACCATGTATATCTAATGCTGGAAAAACACAGTGAAAGAATGCAGAAATGTGTGACCATCTGGCTGCTTGTCCACTTGAGCACAGGCTATAGGGGTCACTGAGACCCCTCAGAGTGCTATTGATACTGGACCCTGACAGGAAACACTTCAGCTGGTCCCCACAGGACAGAGGTGAATACACTCAGAGGTGTGTTACATCTTCAAACGCTGGAGCTGGTGACAAACCAAAGGAAACTTCTAGCTGCTTCCAAATGCTCTTCCTCCTGGTAACAGGCTAAAGGGTTCCTGTCCCCTCCTGATAATCTGTGCCTTGGGGAAATAAATATCTGTCAGAGCCTTTCTAGCCTCACTAACACCCCCTGCATGAAGGACAAGTTAAAGTACAAACTGGGGGAATAAATTTTTAAAAAATATTAAAGTCATGATGAAGGACAAAACCATTACCCTGAGGGCTGAGAAAAAGTATTTGCAACTCCACAATTCTTTGAACTCTAATTCCTTAGATTCATTTGAGTGGTAGGGAAGCAATTAAATAAGAGAATGGGAGATGCTGCCTATAAGATTGCAAAGGTTCCCCAAAGGTTTTGCCAGTTTTATATTGTCACAACTGTGAACTCAGACAGACCTCACATAGGAGGTCAATTGCCCACAGACTGCCAGTAAATGCCCTGAGATATTGGTACCCAGACTGCCATGTATGGTTTGTAAGTAGTGCACATATTCATAAAACCACAAATAAAATACTATACACACATAATAGTTTAAAGAGACAAAGATGCCAAGGCAAAAGTCTGTTGCTGAGTAGTGGGTTTGGTTTTGATTTAGTGTTAGTCCTTCCAAAAGGCTTCCATAGTTAGTCCTTCCATAAGGTTTTCTTATGAAATCCTTTACTCCTTATGAACATCTTCTACCTGCCTGCCTCAAAATCTCTTCTCCTTTCCATTTTTCTCTTTTCTGATTCACATTATTTTCATGTATTTGTCTTATAAATACCTACGATCTATATAGGCATATAAAAATGTATGTAATATGCTTCTGCTGTTGAAGGATTTTTCTGAAAATTTAAAAAAACTTCAAGTTCTTGAAGCAAAGATATCTCATAAATATAATTCTTATCAATTTAACTAGATCATCTCATCTAGATGTGGTGCTTAGGGACATGGTTTAGTGGTAGAGTTGGCTGTGCCAGGTTAATTTTTGGACCTGATGACTTAAAAGGTCTTTTCCAACCTCAATGGTTCTATGACTATAGATTGGGACCTTCATTAAAGAAGGAACAAAGTTAGGGCAAGCCCTCTCAAATGTGGCAGGATTGTAAACTTGCTTCTTTCCTCCTTAGCTGAAACCTAAAACTTTTCCACCAGTGAACAAAACAGAAAATCTGTCACCATACAACAATGCTGTCACAGAAGGGTCCTGGTTTAGGTTAGTCTTGAAGAAAATAGAGTGCTGCTGAACTGGTGCAGTGGGGTGAGAA
The DNA here is from genome assembly GCF_049639895.1 of Pseudopodoces humilis. Lineage (NCBI taxonomy): Eukaryota > Metazoa > Chordata > Aves > Passeriformes > Paridae > Pseudopodoces > Pseudopodoces humilis. The sequence goes on along the minus strand of NC_142205.1, from coordinate 13,868,594 downwards.
ATCTTGGACTGAGACCAGTGGTGCTCCACAGCAGCAGGGACTGGAGGAACCCACTCACCTCCTTGTGGCACTCAGCTGCTGCTGCTGTTAGTCTGTGTCAGATAAGAACAGGCAACAACTGAACAACTTTGATCTTGAAAAAAAAAAAAGAAAAGTAAGGCAGCCAAGAATATGACTCCAAAATGAATCAAATAAATAATCCTTATTTTTCATGATATGATAATTAGCCAGCAGAAAAAGTGGGGGCAGCAAATAGAGCCTGGATAAATTAAAATGACTGACACAAAAGTATGCTACAGCTACATTGGAAAGTAGCTTGGGATAACAGTATAAGAACTAGACAAAGAAAAAATATAGACTGCATAGTAGAAGAAACATTCTTCTTTCCAAGATATTTAGCTGTGGAAGTAGTCTGCATAAAATAAAAAACATTGCAAATTATGCAGATATTTTTAAAATGCTAGGGGGAAAAGTACATGGGCAAGGAATAAAGGTAAATGTCATGATATTTTTCCACTGTGTACAAGGAAGTAACTGCTCTTTAAATTTAGTTTTGATATGGAAATTGATGTCTACCAGGTATTTTTATACATAATCTTATGTTTAAGTCATTGAGGCTTCATTAGTGCAAAAGGAAAAAAAAAGTTTTTTTTTAACTTCTGTTCTAAGTGTTAGTGCCATTTTCAAAAGCATTATATCTGAAGATTGTCTGAATGCCCTAAACAATTTTCTACTGTAAATTTTTGTATGGGCTTAGATTTAAAATAAAATTCGAATACTGCTATTGCATAAAACCATGTATCTGTAAGTTAATATGCATAATAAGGTAGAAAAAAAGTTGAACACATTTATTGGAATTATCTTGTTTGACTTAAAAAAAAATTAATGAAATGAAAAGGAGCAGCATAAAAGAACAGTGTTGTTTCTGTGATAAGTTATATCCTGCTCAGGTTGCTGCACGTCACTAAGAATACCACAGACAGCTTAGTGGTTTATTGAGACAAACTTCTCTGGCAAAGGTGATCTTATATTGCAATCACCCCTTGTTAAAAAGACATAAAAAGAAGATTAGCACACAGCCAGCAGGGCTCGTGCAGTGGATTCTCTTGGCTCATCTTGAAGTGCTCCAGTGAGGTCTGGCTTGTTTTTTACTGTTCAGGATCATTTCTTTTGCCACTCATGGAAGTCTCAATGATTTAAAAATAATAATAGCACAAATAGAACACATGACCTCTAACCCATTCCTCTTTGATTAAGTCTCATTTTATAACAAAACTATGACTAATGTCTCTTCCTTTGCCTTCAATAAACTATCATATAATCTGTCTATTATTCTTAATATCCTCTTGCCCCAATAAGACATTTGTGTTTTGTTTGGATTCCCCTGAATGGGGTGAATATTATATCTATAACCTACTGGAAAGCATTTCTTCTTAGACATATTGGCAGGGCTAATTTTGTTTTTACAGGTGTTTGTACTTGGAAAGGGGTTAGCCACAGTCTTGAAGGCTCTACCGCACTGGTACATCACAGGAGCACAGTGTGCTGTGGGTCCTTGAGCTGTTAACGGGAGGCAGGGAGGGAAGGTTAAATTAATCATTTATGCTTTATTTATACTTTCTCTTACTTGCAGAGTCAGACAAGCGGATGCCAGTTTTCCTCAGCTAAGGACTGTCTGTATGACATGATGTTTGATACCTGGCAAAGTATAATTTTATGTGATTTATACTGTAAATCAAAAAAGAAAGAAATACATAGGAATTACTGCAGTGCTGCAGTTTTGTCTGTCTGCTGGACAAGCTAAATAAATCCCCTTAGCTTGTCTTGAGAAATTTTGCTTTGATTCAAATAGATGTATCATCTTAATACTGTTTCTTTCTTATTTTTGCTAAGATTTCTCTTTTCGTCTATGAAAATTTGGTCATGACTCAATTTCAATAGATTTCTTCTGAGATGATCTGAGGGAGATTTTTCTGGAGTGACTGTTGCTAAACTCGGTTCAAAAAAAGACAGAGGAGACAAAAAATAACTTTTTTCTCCACCCCCTCCATTTAATTTTGTGATTTAAACATACAATTCCAAAATTTAAATTGACATAATTTAAAGGATATGCACCTAATCAGAAAAAAGTCCCATGAACTTATAAAAATATGGTTACATTCCATAAAAATAAGTAGGCTTAGTGTTTTCCTGGATGGGATTTAAGCACATGGTTAAGTGCCTGCAGCATGGTCCTAGGCTATTTCCTCCTGAAAACCCTGTACTCAAGTTAACTGAGCACCAAACAAACCTGTCATGTAAAAGGGATTCATGAAACCCTCCTGGATGAACAAGCTATCAGTGGAACTTACTGCAACTGAACAGAAAATGGTTATTAGAAGCAGAAGGAGAGCAGAAATAAGCTGAAGAATCAATAGGCTCAGCCACAACATCAAATTCAAAAACTCAGGAACCAATAAATGCTGAGGTAGTCATGTATATACTAGTGTGACTTGCACAAATGTTATGAGGCCATAAAGGGCATTTGAGGAGATACAATTCCACCACACACCACCAAATATATGTGTTCTAGATGACATTGCTAAGGAAAATAAATGAATGAGCCTAACAGATTTAAGTTTCCCAGCAAGGACATTTTCCTTACAGATGCTGAATAAAAATAATGGAATAGTATTTCAAGTTAAATAATATTTCAATGTAAATAATATAATAGGTCTTCAGACTTTAAAATGAGTATAGATGAAGAATGAAGAAAGTCTTCTAATGTGTATTTTCACTTTGGTTTGGTCAACAAAGGTCTATTTTAAGCCATTAACACAATGATCTGATATGTATTACCTAAAAACATGCTGAATTTGAGGGACACAGATGGCAAAAAGTAATTTGTAATTATAATCACATTTATTACATTCTTTCCTTATTTCTCTGTTCCTAGCCATGTGTAGAAGCAGCATACTGCAAAGTTTGTTTCAAAATGGCTGCATCCATGCTCTTATACCCAAAACCCACATTTTTTCTAGATGAGAAAACCAATTTTTCATGTTCTGATTTAATTTCCTTTCAACATACATAAGTTAAACCTCTCTCAAAATGTCCAAATTTATAGCAACTAGAGTTAAAATTTTTCTAGATAACTCCCTGCCTGCAGGTTTCTACTGCTGATATACAGCAGCTAAAGGATAAGACTACCTAGTGTTTTCTTAAAGAAATTATACAGGGAATAAGAAATCTCTATCCCTCTTAAGGTTGTTTCATCCTCATACTTGGTGAGTTTTCTTTGTTAATCTGAAATGCAGTCTCAGGATTTCATGGTTTTGGTGAAACTGGTGCAACTGTTGTGTATATCTCCACTACGATCACCTTGCTCATGCCCGACAAGAGCCAAAGATATTTTAAAAGCAAACAAACAAGGGGATCAGGAACCCAAAACTCCAGTAACATCTGCAACACACATGCAGCTTTATTTTTATACATTTCTTTTGATCCTACTTCCTGGATGCTCATCTGCAGCACCATTCCCATTCCTCTGCTGTCACTGGGTGGTCAGACGGATCCTGAACAGGTTAATACTTTGACATCTTACCCACACTTGTAAAGTGTTCATCTCAAATTTTGTCCTGCACTACAAATAATCAACCTCATGTTCTTGAACAACATTTGGGTTTGGTTTTTATCCTGTATAACCTGACAAAGTAATAACGAAACATCCAGGTAAGGATGGTGTTTTGTTTGTAAAATCAAGATTTTCAGTATGATTATTCAAGAAGCTTTGACTCTGCTCTTCTGTGTGTCAGTCCCTCCTAGAAAATGTGGAGGGATCTCCTGGGGAAGCACTCTGTGATCATGTGTTGGTATACCACAGGGTAACTGTGAGCTGCCATTTCCTGACTTCCAAGTAATGTTTGATTCCTCCAGCTAAAATTTCTGCACCTTCTAACATAGGTTTCAACTTGGGTGGGTATTTTTGTGTGTTTTCTGGTATTTTTTGTTTGTTAGTTTGTTTTGGTGTTTTTTTTTCCCTTTAATTTCCTGGGTTTGTGGTGTTTAAGACTTTTATTTTAAAGAAGAAAACACAGAGCTACAATTAATACACAACCTTCAGCTACAACAGAGGTTTATGCCTTTTGCACTACAAAGCATATTGGCACATCAGCTTGCAACACATGATCATTATGCTTAGAATGGAAATCATGTGTTGGGGGTTTGTAAAGTTTGAAAGTGGCTGAAAATGGGATAGTTATACTTCTTTTTTTTTTCTCTCCTGACAATTCAAAATAAAAGCAGGAAAATTGACTTTTTTTTAAAAAAAATAATCTTTCACTTCACACAGGATTAGAATGAATTTTGTCTGGTAAAGACAAATTTTATCAATGTTTAATCTCTAAATTTAATTTCTGACAAATAGCAATAAGGAAAGGTGACACCTCCTGAAAAACATTGGCAAATATCTGACAATGGCAAGTAACTGGCAAGTTAAAAAATCAGGTCTTTATAATAATCAGTGATGTGAATTATGCTCTTGAAACCTCCTTTGAAATTCTACATGTTGAAATGATGCACAGGGAAACTCCTACATCCAAATGACAAGAAATGAGAGGGGACTACATAAATGAGATAGGCAAAATATCCTAATAAAAAGCTTAAAAAATAGCTGTGTTTTCCTACGAAGTTCTCTTGGGCACTCTGAGCAAATCACAAAGGAGCAAAGAGGATTATGGTCTAGAAATATGAAACAGCTTCCCAAGACTTTCAGGCTTCCTTTGATGCTATGACTTGAAGAATAGCAATAGAGCATCCCCTGCATAACAAGAGATAAAAGTATTCCTGTTTGTCCAGCTGAAGAGTTAGTATTTTACCCACTGTCTGGTTATTATTATGAATGTATATTAGAGTGCCAGTGATATTTTTGACCCTGCATTAGATACAAGAGTAAAACACAAAACCTACATAATTTGCATTTTTAAAATATACTTTTAGATCTGTGAAAAACAGAGAGCTATTACAGAGTAAGGAATAATTCAAAGTTGCAACTAAATATCTCGGTCTCTTTATAGCAGAAAGTAAGTTGTTCAGATAGGTCTGAACATGAAATAAATATCTTAAAAGATCATTTCTCATTGAACTACATGATGCAGTTCACTTCTTGCTGTATCCAGAGGTCTCACAAGAAATGTGAAGCATAACAGCCCTATAGTGTAACTGCTCTGCTGTATGACACATTGTTCACAATCTCCCAGACTACTTTCAAAAACAGCACTCAACTTAGGGGGTCTACCAAATCAGAAATTAATTTAGTGCCCTCTCAAAATTTTAATAATATCTGCTGCCCTCACCTCCGGTTACTCCGCTGGGTATGGTGGAATAACGCCGGATCTGCACTCTCCAGAGTTAAAGCCTCCTATTGTCACAGTGAAAGTTATATGCCCAGTGTGATTTTGCAGTACTTATAAAAGCCCACAAGCTGGCCAAAACAAACCCACTGGATGTGAATCAGCATTTCAATGTGGAAGAATTATGATTCATTATATTTAAGGCCAAGATATAAAAAAAGTTGCTTGGCCAGAAATGTAGTTAAGAATTTGTCAGTATATGCACTAGGAGGTCCTAAAATCAATTCCTAGTAGTAAATGGATGTTAAATTTTTCAGCAAAAGAGTAGCAGGTACCTGTGGATGACTGCTGTTTTTTCAGCTCCAGCAAAACTTATCAACCGTTCTTCCTTTCAAAAAATGAGTAGTCTTGTCCTTTATTAAACAAATGTATCTATTAACTGCAGGAGCAAAAAATGACCACATAAAACCAATAAATTCTGCTTTGTTCCTCCTGCAATGAAGTCATTCCCAATTATAGTGTTACACTAATTAAAAATAAATTATTTCTCTTTGAGCCCCTGAATGCCAGCTCTCACTGAAAAACTTTTCATTTTTATTCCTCCTAAGGAATGTTTTTAAAACCTCTGAAATCAGTTAATTGTAACAACTCAAGCTGCTCCTCAATGCCACTAGTAATAAAAAAATTAATTTCTATACAGCGTACTGTTTTAAGCTCCTGTGATCCAGGAAGAAAATAAGCATGAGAAGGAAAAGGGACATGTTCCCAATGAGACAGAGAAAAATCTGTGGTACAGAGGAATGCTGGCAGTGTCCAGTGGGGTGGGGTCCAGCTGCAGCAGGGAGCCATCAGTGAAAGCTCAGATACAGCCAGTGGAGGGAGACACAAGAAGGGTGAAAGCTGCTAAATGGCCTCTGTGTCTTATCCCAGCAGAATGCTCCATCTCTGCCTGGGAAAGCCACCTGCCCCCCAGTCCTGTGGCTACACAGATTCTCGGGTTCTGGAGCAGGTGGGATTGTGTTGCTCACCTGGTAGAGAAGTGAGTTCTGTTGCAGAACTGTCAGGCTGATGATGGCCAGGGAGTCTCCCAGCCTACAGTTCTCTCTGCTCAGCCCCAACTCACCCCAGACCAAGAGCATGAGCCATTTCTTGGAAAAACAGAAGGTGTCTGTCATTGCAGATTGGTGTCTTACAGCAGGACTGAAGGCAAAGGAGAATGACTTATGTGGAGTTATATTGGGTAGGACGGGTCCCTTCCTTTTCATCCAGGTTCAGAAATCTCTTAACTACAGACCAATTCACACTGGCATCAGAGGAGCTGAAAATTAATTATGTCCACAGTAAGAAAATATAAAACTAGTGTGAAGAAAACCAAAAAAGCTGTTTTCTGAGTGGTCTTGGGGGAAACAGTAGGAAGGTGCTGGTGAGTGGAGTTTTTCAAGAATCAAAAGGACACTCAAAATCCCTAATTAACTTTAAAGTCAATAGCCTTGCTAGTACTCCAGTTGCCTTCTGAAAAGCGTATTATCCAAACACATTGTCAGGTACTTGCCATTGATTTTGTTAGGGCACAGAAAGTTTAATGCAGGGACAGATGTGTTTCAGGATGTTTTTACATCAGGCACACCTTTAATTTATTAATGGAAATTAGTAGTTACATTCTTGGAATAAGAAGTGTAATAAAGTCTGATTTCTGCCTGTGATGTGCATAGTGGCCCCTTTACAGCCTGGGCCAGGCTCAGCTTTTTAATGCTCTTGAGCTGACTGCAAGCTTGAGCTCAGAGTTGCTGTGAGGCCTTGCAGGCCCTGGAGAGAGAAACACTGGGAAGCACTTTCTCTTCTCTCCTCACTCCCAGTCAGAGAAATGAGGACACAGTAAAATAATAATCTAAAAGGATTTTAGATTATTTTAATAATAAATAATCTACTTTAATAATAAATAATAATCTAAAAGGAGTATGAAAACTGAAATTATTTGCGTCCTTCTTAGCTTCAGTAAGCAGTCATTTCCTATGCCGTCTTCCTTTAGAGATTAGATAGTTCCATTATAAAATAATCTCATACTATACTGAAGGTCAGTAGTGGAGGAAGATCTTAATCTGTCTCCTATAACTTTTCTTTCTGAGAGCTGTTCCAGTTTGAAATCAGTTTCCCACAGCATGGGGCCTAACTGGGAAGAGAGCAGAGTATGTACCTTTTGAAATTAAGAAGTCCCAGTGGTGCTGTTAATCAGTAGCTATTTTTGCTGCATACAAGCATTATATTTAGTCACTCAGCTTTGAACATTAGGGATGAACAATGAAAGATTAAAACAGTTTAGCTTTACAGCTATTTCATCATTTTTCATAGTACTGCTGCCAATTGAAGGGTGTTGCAGAGGGCCCATCTCTGATTCTCCGTGAAGCAGGAAAAAGCTGAGATTTTGGAAAACATTGCCTTCTCTATGGAAAGCTTAGCTTTAAAACACTTTAAAAGTGTTTTGAAGTGTATTAATATAACAGCTACACCTTTTTCAGTGTATCTCCAGTTTTGGAATTTTTACCTGAAATTGCCCAATATATTCAAGCAGAAATTCCAGACAAATTTTGTGGTAATCCTCAAAACATACCTGAGTTCAGTCACAGTAAAAACATGCACCTGGTACGAGAGTAAATCCTCAAGCAAGGCTGTAGCTCAGTGGGGCTGTACGTGTGCACCTGGGGTCTAGACAAATGTGTTTGCTCTTAAATAGCTCCTGCCAATTACAGAAGCCCTGGATTGAAAGTGCCAGTCTCTAGGGCTATCAAATGCTTGTGATGCATTATCAAATTAATGACACACAACTAATGATGATGGGAGAAATATGCTCCTAGTATTCCCACTGGGAATTCTCATGGGCTGCCAAGATCTGACAGATATAAATTGACTTTAATAAAAGTCACAACAGGAGAGCTGAGACCTTAATTACCAGCATGCCAATACTCAGTGAGTTTGAAAGATTTTGGTCAGAATATAATTATTTTTATTAGCTCTCCTAGTTTTAAAATTGGGAAAAAGGAAGGGGAAGGCGCTAAAATATAAAGGGAGATTATGGGAAAAGGGAGATGAACATGTTTATGCTTTTACATAGATTTCTTAAAATAAATATCTGAAAGTGAAGATGATCTCTTGTGTGATGACTTTTTTATATTTTCATTTAGGTTTCTCCTATCATCTGGTTGCCTGTTCTCAGTTTGTGTTCCCTGCAGAGGAAGACCAGGCTTCCTGAAGTGTTTGAAATGTACTTGCCACAAAGCAGTCCCAAAACCCATGTTTCTTATGACTAGTGAGGTAAAGAACCTAAGAGACAAAATACCACAAGCAAGGATTAAAATAGCTTTTTCAATACTGGATCTGCAGTATGACAAATGCACCACAAATGACCCAAGGAAGGAGCTTCTTTTACAGAGTTAGTTTTTTAATTTGCTGCAGTTAATTTTAAAATTTCTGAGCTGTAGAATCAAGCTCTCTGAGTTGCACTAATTCTAGGAGTGATATAGTACTATGAAATCTATCTCTGTGGCTGGTAGCACCATTTTTCAAATACGTAGATTTGTGGCCACAAAAAAAACTTATCTTGGTGCAGACATCTAGTATGTTGTTGTCCTGTTTCTTCAATACATTTTTTTTTAGCTAATACAACCACATACAAACAAAACTGAGATTTAAGTTTTTAAATAAATTAATTAATTTTAGAATAAGTTGGTTTCAAAAGGGATAACAGAACTATAACATATGTCTAGTGAGACTTGGGAAAACATTTATCGAGACAGAAAAAATGGTGGTGACAGTCAGTCATCACTCTGAACAGCTTCCACACCATAGTCACAAAAGACATATATAAAAGAGAACCATGAATATAGAAAGTATGATTAAACAGCACGCTTCAGACATTTTTTTTGCATTTTGTCATTTGCAATCTACACGTAGTTATGCAACTATATCATAATCAGTCAAATGGTTTGTGTATGTAACTCAACCTTTCATGATAATTATGTGGATATGCTTGAAAGGAGAGAAAGATACTAATGAAGGAATCTGGAGATATGAAATGGTCTGGACAAACACTAAAATTAACATTGCTTAAAAGGGATGTTTGTTCTCTAGAAATTAAGAATGTGAACACCCCTTGCATTCACTAAGCTATCTCTGAACACCCAATGTGAAAATTTCCATTTAAAAAGGCTTTAATCTGCCTGCTGCTTGTGTTGTAAAACAATGACAGATTTTGGACATGTCTTTGTGCCAAAATACAGACTTGTGATTGGATTTTCTTTTTTCTAGCCAGAATTGTTCATTGCTGCACTGCTGCATCTATGCTGACTTCTGGTAGTCATTTTCCCTTGCTAATTTGAAGGTTCAAGCACATCTAGGAGTTCTCATATTAAAGACAGAATTTTTTTCAAGACAGCCACAGAATTTTCTTGATGAAGAGAAAAGTAAATACGTATGTCATCAACCCAAAATAGCAATTTAATGAATGGCTTTCCCCAGAGACAAGGTGCACATGCTGAAAAATATACAAAGCCAAACTAGTCCAAATCCCTTTGGGATTTCACAAAGTGTAAAGTGTAAAAGCAAAGCAAGGACCCTGCTTGTATCAAAAATTGTCTTGAAATAAATACCATTTTTTATAAAGGCTTATAAGAGAGGATCTAATATTTTCCTTTATTTATACCTTCACTATGTGCCTCTGCCCCCTCTCCTCCCCAGCCCTGCTTTTAGTCTGAGAGAAGTTCATACTTGTTATTGACAATGAGAGAGATATTCTTTTAGGCTTTTCTTCAGAGGAGCACTGAAAATCAGCCACTGATATGTTTATTTGAGAGCTGAGGCTGGAGCAGAGAAAATAAACATTGTCAATATGTTTGGTGTTAAGGTGAATGGCATCAGGTCCTCCCAGTTTGACTTGCAAAGTCTCAGCAACTGCATTGCTGTGTGCTGGTGTTCTAGCAGGCCATAGACTGGCCTCTAAAAGGAAAGGAAAAGTACATGATGTTTGTACAGCTGAAAACAAGATGAAAAACCACAGGCCCCGTCTCACACTCCATTAGACCCTAAAGTCCATGGAGTACTGCACTCAACACATAAACACTCAGTTTGTGGAAAACTTTTTCAATGTGTGAAGGAAGGGAACAAAGCCCGGAGTCAAACAATGAACATCTATGTATGCAGTGAGCAGGCAGTGCAAAACGCAATGGCAATGCTCAGTTAAACAAACAGCTGATACAGAAACACATTAGTCACATTAATAACTCCCAATAAGGTCTCTTGGGGATGTGTCTTGATATTCCAAGTGCACTGTGATATGTGCAGTGAATAGATAATGTAGTTATTCTTTTCTTCTCACTTTTTATGAGTGAAAATAAGAAATAATGTCTCTGGTGTATGCTGGCAGAGATCTTGGCATAGACAAAAGGAGCACCTGGTTTGCATGTCCTGTGCTGACATGAAAACTCTTCTGCAATATTTTGTAAAATTATAGTTAAAGGGAAAAAAAACAACATTCAACCTTGCTATACAGTTGTGTGTTTTGTAGCTCTACTCTAAACTGTCTTCATTCTGCTACCTAGTGAATTAACAAAATAGTACTCTCCTCTGTGTCATTACTTTGCAATAAGAAACATAGAATATAAGGAAAATGATAAACAGGGGTGTTCCATTCAGTTGTGAAAAACTTTCCTATTTTGACAAGAGCAGTAAGAATTTTACTATATTTTTCTTTGAATTCTTTGGGGCTATCTAGCTACAAATTTCCAGAACCTGTACAGCATATGAGCCAGATGTGCATCCACAGAATGATACTAAGAATTATGCTGTATGGAGCATGACCTTAGGACTAACAGGAAGGTGTCAGATGAGGTGTTTACAGTGTTTGCAGCAGATGAGCAGTGTGAGCAAAACAGATTTACTTCTACAAATTAAAGAAAATATTAAAAACCTTATTTTTATTCAAGCGTCAGGATTGTTTTAATACTGTATTTGCCAGTATTCCAGAGCACTGAATGTCTGCAAACAAATAAGAACTCATTCTCCCAGCCAGCATATTTATTAGCTAAGGGGGATCAGCTGTTTAACTTGTATGCTTAGATGGTGTCAGCAGAGAGTTTCATAATGCACGGCCTCTTGTTCAATTACTGCACTTTGCCACTACTCTCATCCTTTAATCTAGGTGTAAGAGTTAGAGCTGCAGCAAAGGCAGGGTGAAAGGGGCATGGAAAAAGGGAGAAAATATGCCTAAATCCTACCAGCTGCTGTGAAGGAAGAGAAGCTGGAGGTTAACAGGAGCAGACAGGCAGGAAGCAGCCACAGTTGGGAGGAATCTGAGAAAGAGAACCAAGGAAAAGATCACTTTGGGTTTCAAAATGTCTCTCGTACCCCATGGGGCTACATTGATAGCAATACAGCATCTGATCAGTTTGTGGCCAATTAAAACCTATATATGGAGAAAAAGGGACTTCTATACCTGCCTGTTTGTAGGCAGGGAGGAAACTGAATTGTAGGTGCTGAGCTGAATGTCAGTTGAGATTTTTCAAACATCAGTGATTATTTTACTGGCATCTCAAAACCATTTTTAAGAGCTGTACAGTAACCCTGTTTTAACAGAATAATTTCATGAGAGTTTTAAGGTTTGGTGTGAGGAATTCAAGTTAGTTGGTGTTCCAATTATTAGCTCCAAATGCCAGATCTTTAAATACATTTTCTGACTCCCAGAAGTACTGAAATACACCTCTTGCATCTTTTCAGGGTGCTACCATGAGCTCTAAAAATCATTTCAATTTTCAGTGATATTTGTGTGTACAGGAGGATTCAAACAACCTGACTGTAGAAAATTAAATGTGGTTCTCTGACTCCTGCCCATGATCCTGATGCTTCTCTTCTTTCTATCCAGAAAGTCTGAATTAATTTTGGTTTAGACTTGATTCTGGAGGTGAGCTTGTCTACATCCCTTTCTTAAGTTTCACCCATCATGGAAGTCAATATGTAAAAATGCACATTTTTAAAATCAAATGCTTTTCCCTGGTTGGAAGCTCAGCCCAGGCTTCCGTTAATATAAAACAGACAAATGGAAAAAATATTATTGTTGTATCCCAATGCATTAATTTAAGATTTATATTATTGTAGCCTTTCTAGAACTATGTTTTTACAGGCAACTCTTTCCTGGGGTGCTCCAGTGAACCAACCCCAAGGAAAAACCTCAAAATTATTCAGGGTATATTTCACCTTAAGATACTTCCCAATCAGGAATACAGACAAGACTGCATCAGGATGACTTTCATCACATATTTTTGAGGTAATAGCAGCAGGCTATGTACCCTGGACATCCTCACACTTCAGGACATGGCACACAACTTGAGATTTGTCATGCAGACATCACACTGGTGGGACGCAGCCCAACCCTCACATTATCTCAGGGGCACTGAAACAGCTAAAAAATCACATAAGTGTGTGTAGGGTTACATGGGTCCAGAAGAACCTGGGGCTGACCAATGCAAGGCTGTGGCCAGTCCTGGAGGGATCCTGCACAAAGCACGTGGCAGGGACCACTCGTGCCACCCATGGCAGTGGGAGAGGATCACTCCCTGGGGCACCCTGCATATCCAGACAGTGCTGCTGCCTCCTGGGACAGTGGCCACTGCAGCTGACCCCAGGATCAGGAGCAGCCCTTACAGTGCACAAGGTCCTGCATCCTCCCATCCCACACTGAGCCTGCTCTGCTGTGGGGCTCTGCTTCGCTATTGTACACAACTGATAGTTTTTGTGATTTGCAAATCTACTGATATAGTTTGTTTAGTTAATATTGCAGCAATTGCAATTATTACAGGGCTCCTAGCAGTCAGGTTTTCAGAGAAGTTTTGAAGCATGAGCATTCAGTTCTTAAAGATGAAAAAATTAAAAGTGAAGTTTATTTATTTTGATGCTTAAATCCCATGATTTAAAAACTAATCTCTTTATTCAAAGATGACTCCAGAAACAAAGCATTGTAAATGTACTAACATGAATAATATTACAAAGCTTTAAAATAGCCTTTTGTTTTCCCTCATATTTCCAGTTCATTATGAAAAAGAAAAATTAACAGCGGACTGCTGGAAGGTTTACATTAACTTTCTAAGATAGTAAATGCCTTGAAATACAAAGAAATGTAAAGCAAATATTATCTGAGATAGTACAAATGACTTCACATCTCAACCTATATTCTTAAGTTTTGCAATTTAAGATTTACATTTTTGTTTAATTCTCTTTAGAAAAAAAAAGGTAATGAGTGGCATTTACTCGATAATGTTTAAACTTTTTTGTAATGTACCTCCTTTCTATCCCCCCTCTTTCTTTCCCTGACAGTATTAAGTCTGTAACACAGAAATCCTCACATTCTCCAGATGGTAGCATAAATTTTCAGGTCAAGTGATATTAAAAATAGATGATAGCCCAGACCTCATGAGTCTCTACAGAAAGACTAAACAGTCACAATAGGGAATATCATTGTTTTGGTTTTCTTTATGAGGTTTTATGTACTCAGCTGTTTCTTCAGCATGCTCTCAGTGCGGAGAGACCCTGATCACTCTGAATTCCAGTTCCACCTCACTTCCTACCCTTTATACTTTCTAAGCCCCATGCCACACAAGTCAAGGGAAATATATCCACACAGCTGCACCATCAGCCCCTAATGTGCTCTGCACTGCCGATACTCCTGCTCTGCACTTCAGAGTATTTATAACCACAAATGAGTTCTTGAATAACCTGCTCTTACAGCTCCTCTGGAGGAGCACAGTCCTCTCCAGGGCATTTTGTCTTTTTGATTAATGGATAGGACCTCTCTAAAAAGTCTGCTGAAAGTCTGCTGTGAATAAACTCTTTTAAGCACAGGACATTATGAAAGTGCATCATAATAAAATATATCTTTGAGTAATCATATTTTGTAGGCAGACAGTAGCTGCCAGCTAAGCAGGGTTGAGCTTGTCTCGGATGGTTTCCTAGCATGTCTATGAGGGACTATTAAAAAACAAGGTAGCTTCAGGGTGACACGGAGCTCCAGAAGCTATTTCATCTTTTATGTCTGGTTCTACTTGGGCCAAATCTTAAATAGATGTTCCTCACGTGGCCGTGGGCATTTGCGGTTCAGAAAAAGAACTTTTCGACCATGAAGGCTGCTTTTCACACCCAAGTGGAACTGGCAAATAGCCAAACCATCTGCATGGTGTGTATTTACACAGTAATAACATTTTGGGAGGAAAAGAAACTCTGTAGCTTATCAGTTTCCTTTGACCTGTGTGGCTAGTACTTCGATATTTTCATGTCAATCTACATTTGGGGTTTTTTATTTTTCTCTGCAAAAGACAAAAGATAATGAAGATAATAATTCTTCCCTAATGTCCCCTTGCAGTGGGATGGATATGTCTTTCATAGATAAACGTACCAACCCAACTGGATAGGGCCATGCCAGGAGAAAAACACTGCTGGGCAGAACATCAAAGTGAGCTCAGGAAATGCAGTGAGGAGCTACTGTTACAAAACAGAGACAGGCTACATCTACCATGGCAACTTTAGCCCAGCGGGAGCGAATCTGGTGAGCAAAAATCTGTGCTGAGGACCTGACACCCATTCAGTTCTCATTTCAGGGATTTCCTTCAGCTTCAGTAAAGGCTCTGACCCCTGGAACAAAAACCTCGAGCATTTAGAGGTTTGATAGAGGTCTCAAGGCTTAATTTCATCTGAAAGGAATTCAGTTTGTGTGCCCTGAGGTTGCTCCACAATGTGACTCAAGTGTGGTAAGTGGTACCAGGCCATTAGATGAGTCCCTTAAAAGAAAAATTTTCCTGATGTAAACCACAACATTAAAATAAGCATAGCCAGCATGTAACAGAACTGAAACAGAGTTCCCTCCTGAGATACTGCTTTTCAATTTCAATATTATATGCATAAATTTTAAAATCTCCATTCTGCAACTAGGGGTGAATGACTGAGAAGGCATGGCCTCAAACACCTCAGTGCATCCAGATTTTTCTCAGCAAGGGCAGATCTGTTCCAGGAGAGCATGAACTTCTGTAAACTATGACCAGACAACACCATACTGCCTCTGCTGAATTGCCTTAAATTTTCCTCTATTTAAAGCTATTCAAGTTGGTATTTTCCCTTATTTACTTTTTTTGCCAGGAGCTTTTCTTTACCGTGGGCTGTCCCTAATCAGAGTGATGTTCTCAGCTGGGGGCCTGCTCTGAAGCTCTTGTTTTTGATTGCTCCATTTGTGCCTACCCTCGGTTCCTGTTAGGTGCTGCCCAGAGCAGCAGGCAGAGCTCTGTTCTGGGCACAGCAACCCTTTGTACCAAGACTCAGTGATCTGTTGAAATCTGTGCTCTTTTTCCTCTGTTTACTCTTCCCCATGTTTGCTTGCTTTCCAAACTGCTACCAGACATCAGGTTGCTGGTTTTAAGTGTCTGTCAACAGTCATCACCAAATCCTTTCCCTGATCAGTGTTTTGCAGTCTGTGACTGGGGAACATACTTTCTACTGTTTTTGTCAACACTCCTCTTGTTATTTACTGTTTATTTAACAGCCTAGTAATCTCCTCTATCCATGCCTGCCTTTCATTCCAGATTTGATTAATCTTCTTCTCAAGGGTAGAATCAGCCCTTCCTGTCTCACAGCTTTCTTGTATGCCCACTAGTTCATCTGTTATTCATTTTAGGACATACAGCATAGGCTTAACATTAAAATGCAGTGTCAGTACATATTATACAAATAACCTTCATCTTATCAATGCTGTTTTCATCTTATTTTGAGTTTTCATCAACCCTCCAGAGTGGAATATTTCTATGCCCTCTGGTATTACTTCTCCTGCGCAATCAAATGTATGAAATCACCTTCGGCATATTTAGTGCTTTAAAATATCTCTTGCTCTTAAGTAACAGGATTAGCAAAGGAAAATAACTCCAGGGGAGATCTATACAGGGCTAGAGAAAAGGCATCTAAAAAAAAGAGGTTTACTTTGTGTGGAGCTGGGGAAATACAAGCTTTGCTGAGAGCCAACAGCATTAGGAGGTTTCAAGACACACCTAAGGTTGCTCATTACAGCTGCTTCCAGTTCTTTAGTAATTAAATTTTGCAGGGATTAACAGTTTGGGACCACTTTGAGTCTGCTTCAGTAAATATCAGAACTGTTCACAAGGGGACATCAATATTTTCTCTGTGAGAGAAAATTCTTTGTTGGAGGAAGATGGAAAATTGTAACAGACATTTATCTAGCATGTATATGTCTTGATCATTTTACTTGTTACATAGAAAGTAATAAATTAGAATTAATCACATGGTAAATGAGCAGTCTCAAACTCTTTCTGTTGGATTTTTCCCTTAATTACATCAGAAGTTTAGAGCATGTTTTAGAAGCTGGAGGAGCAATTGCACTAAAAGCAGAAAAATGCACATATTCAGCTTCAGCTGGACTTTAATATTAATTGTGTCCAGTTTTGAAAAGAGACTCCTTTATCAGTATTAAACTCAATATTTAGAAAGACATAATTTCTCTTCTAACCAGGTCTTATGATTTTATGATCTTCAGTTACGTGATTTTGTTGCATAGAAACAGAATTTTGTTTTGCAAAAGGGTTTGACATTTAGCTGTGTATTAAACTGGCAAAAAACCTGAAACATTTAACATTTTCTAGAAACCAGGCTTCCCAAATGTCTTCTTGCTTTGGATTGATGTTCTTCATTTGACAGAATGGAAATATTTAATTTTCTTATGGTTTGTGTGGGCAGGATTTTGAACATATGAGTGTTATAAATGCAATGGCAAAATAGGGTTAATACAAAAAGCGATTTATTATAAAACAATTTTAATCACAAACAACGAGAGAAAAAAACCACAATAAATCAGCGCAGCGCTGGGTGGACAGGGAGACGTCTATACCTGGAGGTACAGATTTACCCAAATCCACGAAGGAGGGTAGACTGTCCGGGGTTTTTATAGGGATTTTGTGTCCTGAGGCCAAAACTCTGAGCAGTTACTATTCAACAAAGAGTTTAGATGGCTGGTTGAATGAATTTCCTGGAACTGTGGAACTGAATCAATAGACGACTGGGCAGAGTCCTCTCGTATGTGAAAGGTTCTGAGTGCTTCTTGATTGTATCTTCGGTTGGACTCTCAGAGTGAAGTATCCAAGTCCGGTGTGGAGTCGACAGATATCTCGGCTGGGCTTCCACTTATTGTCTGGCCTGATTACATCTTCAGTCGGGGTTTGCAGGAAGGGGTGCCCAGGTGTGGTGTGGAGTCGATGGGCATCTCGGCCTGGCTCCTTTCTTTGTTTAGCTTAATTGTTCGTGTCCTGCTTTTTCTTTCAGGCTGATGAACGTCGCCTAAGGTCGTTACCGCCTGAATGGGTAGTTACTGCTGGGTTTGGGGAAATTCTTCGGCCACACTATATTTTATATAATTTTTTACATTGTTACAAATCTAGTTATATACTTATTTATTCTTTCACGAATTTTTATCCAAGGTTACATTTATCACATGAGTATGAGGTCAAATAGGAAAAAAAATAAATGAAAATTATGTCAGACTAAAATTTGAAATATGAAATTGTGAGTATAGCCTCAAAGCATGTTTTGAAATTGTCAAAAGTGCTGTTCTCTTTCTTGGAATGAAATTCCAGCAAAGCAAACTGTTTCTGTCAGAATTTCATATTATGTTTACAGGATTTGTAGCAGAGTTTTTTCTAATAAACTGCAATTTTTAAATAACTTTATTTTTTACTGAACCTTAGGCAAAGAAGAATGGTCTAGTTTTTGAGGCAGATCCTAAACAAAACATCCTCCACGGCATCCCTTGCATAATTATTTCTTCTGATTGTGTTAGTTTCCAAATTTTATAAAATTACCTAGTTTTCTTCCCTGTGCTTAAAAATTCAGTCAAAACTGACTGGTTAAGACAAAGACATATAAATGAAAAATAATTTGGTAAGGAAGACAGGAGAAACATTATTATGCAAAATTTGTGCTTTTTAATATCCACCTAAGCCTTTTCCTCTTTTTTAATGTATATGTCTCCTCTCATTATTGATGTCTCCTGCCACTTTTATTTCCAGCCCCCTAAACATGGCCACATTTTTCTTCTGAATTCACTAAGATCAACAGGGTTATAATATTGGGGCTTCCTAAATGTGAACCCAAATACAGATACGAGGGTTTGTCTTTAAGCTACACAGATGATGCAATGAGGGGAAAGAGAAGTCATATAGATTTTAAGAAATACTTTCTGTCTCTGACAGGTACAGCCCCACAGAGGGTTTATGCCTTATGGCATGTCCCTAGTGAAGTCAGATGAACTTCAAGAATGCTTTGGAAAATAGAAAACAGTGAAAATACTTGTATAAAAACACAACATTTTTTCCCTGGAATTGATTTTAGTTGTTTAGTAAATAATAAATGCAAGAATTCAAACCAGGAAGGAAAATGACAACAATCCAAAACCTTGAAAACAAATACTGCAGATCCTGGGGTGAAAGGATGACAGCAAAAAGGCAAAGCAAAAAAAAAAAAAAAAAGCTCCTACACAGCTCCTTCAGAATGCATCTTTGTTTTGAAAATGCATATCTGAAACCTGTGCTTCTTAAGGGAGACTGTGCTTTAGCTTGGAAATATCTCCACTTGGAGCTTCATTAGTCTAGTCCACCCAGGTTCCTTGATGACTTTTGAGGATGGGGGATTGAAGAGAAAGATTTAAGAGGCTCCAGAGTGCATACATCAGTTGTGGAAAAGGACAGGACAAGATTAAGCACACTCACAGCACCTGAAATATAACTGTGCACTAGGGAGTGACCAATCATTTAAATGGTTGCTCCCTATTAAATCCATCTGCACGTTTCTCAGCCTTGCCTAACAATTTAAGAGCCTGGGCTGCCATACTGAGGCAGCTGTGAAGCATGTACACCTTCCTTTAATGACCAGTGAACCACAGGCCATGTATTACCCACATGCACATGACCTAAATACTATGACAATACATATAGTGGAAAAGAAGGTGAGGGAAGGTGCGGGAAGGGAAAGGGAAGGGAAGGGAAGGTGCGGGAAGGGAAGGGAAGGTGCGGGAAGGGAAGGGAAGGTGCGGGAAGGTGCGGGAAGGGAAGGTGCGGGAAGGTGCGGGAAGGGAAGGTGCGGGAAGGTGCGGGAAGGTGCGGGAAGGGAAGGTGCGGGAAGGGAAGGTGCGGGAAGGGAAGGTGCGGGAAGGTGCGGGAAGGTGCGGGAAGGGAAGGGAAGGGAAGGGAAGGAAAGGGAAGGAAAGGAAAGGAAAGGAAAGGAAAGGAAAGGAAAGGAAAGGAAAGGAAAGGAAAGGAAAGGAAAGGAAAGGAAAGGAAAGGAAAGGAAAGGAAAGGAAAGGAAAGGAAAGGAAAGGAAAGGAAAGGAAAGGAAAGGAAAGGAAAGGAAAGGAGAAAGGAAAGGAAAGGAAAGGAAAGGAAAGGAAAGGAAAGGAAAGGAAAGGAAAGGAAAGGAAAGGAAAGGAAAGGAAAGGAAAGGAAAGGAAAGGAAAGGAAAGGAAAGGAAAGGAAAGGAAAGGAAAGGAAAGGAAAGGAAAGGAAAGGAGAAAAGAGAAAAGAGAAAAGAGAAAAGGAGAAAAGAAAAAGTCTGTGGTACAAGCAAATACCACCTCAGTGCATCCACAGAAATTGTTTTCATCTGCTATAAGTTTTGATAGGATGGCCTATATTTTGACTCCAGAGTGTGGTGACTGTATAACTTTTCACATGAATTTCATTTTTTCCTGTCAAGGTACATTATTTTAAGGGTGACAATAACTTGGCTTCAAATGAGGTGAAACCATCACAGTGATAAATGAGTTTCTTGAGGAGGGCAGTTATACCCTGGGAATACACTTTGAAAGACCACACACCTTTAACTAAGCTTGTTAGCTTTACAACACATTACAAATACTCCTTCTAGTGCACATGGCAATGTAGAGACCAGAGCACTTGACTTTTGAATATACAGTGTATGTTGCATGGGGAGATTAGTCTTGATTTTCACACTGCTCTTCTGTGCAAGTTGGCTGTTTAACATCTGAACACTGCCTTTGTCTCTTCCTTGTTGTATGAGTACTTTTTAAATATTTTAATTTTTTTTCTTTTTTGTGTTGGATTCAAAAAATACAGGTCAAGTTTTGACATGCAACTTTTAGCTGCAGTCATCGGGGACCATCTCATTTACTTGCCGTGTAGTTCATGTTGCAATACAGGGGGAAAAAAGTCATGCCAAAGAGTATCAAATTTTTAGAAGCATTTCAAGACATCACTGTAATTTTTAATGACACAAGCTGCTGAACTTCATGAGTCCTGTGATTATTTTGCTAAGACATTCTCATATTGCTCCCCTGACATTGTATACAACATAACAGAAATCTGGAGAAAAAAAACCCTGGATGTACAGGAACATGACAGCCATCCACCATGGAAAATATGCATCATGCTGCAAGATTTACTTCTACTCTCTCACAGCCTTTTTGTAATTGTTGAAGGAATGGCTCTGTAAATCTTTGAGAGCTGCATCCAAAAATACCCGTGTGATGCTTTACTTCATTATATGCTTCACAGAATGACCTTTTTAATAAGCTAATGGCACAGTTAGAAGATAGATTTTTTTTTTTCTTAGAATTTGTTTTCTTCTTCAAAGAGTTGCCTGAAGGACAAACAGACTTGATTTTTGTTATGATTAAATGCTGAAAGGATGGCAGAGCAGTATGTTTAGTAATATGCATTCTCTAGAAGTGTTAGAAATACTAAGTTAAGCAATAGATTTGACTGAATACCCAAATCCCAATTCCTAAATCATAACCTCTGAGAAATACATTCTTCTTGTTCACTTGGTCTCCCTCTATTTTCATGCCTTAGGAGAATGCTTTCAGGGCTAAGCAGACCTAAATATAATGCAAATGGAACCTGGCTGTCAGGGGCAGATTTTCTGAGAAACTCAGTCCTCTGAGCTGCTCAAAAACTTTTTCAAGTATTAACTATAGTGGAGTCTGAGAGCCTCAGGTGAATAATAATTCTCCAAGGTGAGTAACTAGGTTAGCTCAGTGCTGAGGCATTGGAGCTTTCTTTGTGCCAGGCAGTGTAAGCCCAGGGGACTCATCTGCCTGAGCAGCGGTGTTGGAACCCTGGATGCAACAGGAGCTGCTGTGGCACTCCAACTCTTGTGCAGTGGAGCTGCAAAGCCTGTCCAGGAGTATTAGGAGTCAGCCAAGATCTGGAGGCAGTAAAACCATTGGAGATTAGTCTCTGTGTGGTCCCAAACCCCCCTTTTTCTCAACAGTAGCAAACTAGTCGTATTTGGAACCAGGGCTCCCACTGCCAGGAAAGCTTTGAAGTTAAGGAGGAAAAGTTTTCTCAGTGGGACATCTCCCTTCTGAATTGCAGCATGTCAACACTTTCAGAAGTGAATGCAAACCCTCTCCTCTGTGCAGGTCATCTTAAACCCTCCCCATACCTTTTGAAAGATATTTGGAAAATGTTTGAAAGAAGGGAAAGGAAAAAAAGCAGATCTCATACAAAACTTTGGCATGAAAGAAATTATCTTCACATATTTGTCTCGCGTCTTTTGTTGTCCCTTTCTGGCACCCTGAGGTCAGATTTGGAGGGCTCCAGGGAAGACTTGAGGAGCCCTGGCTAAGCATTCCTTCCCAGCCTTCCTGAGCCCTCAGCTGCAGGGGCAGCCTGGCTCCCTGTGTGCTCCTGCTGGAAGCCTCTGACCAGCAGCAGCAGCAGCCACCACTGCTGCCACTGCAGAGCCCTGTGTGCTCGCAGGAGACAGGAGACACCTTGAGACAGCCAGAAGTGGGAAATCAGAGTTAGCCCAAATACTTGCTTCTCCTCGGACACAACCTATATATATTAAAATATATAGAAGTCTACATGAAGTTTCTTTGTTGTTTGTTTATGAAGGATTGGGCCAGCCCATGGAGACCCACGCCAGATATAACACTGGCAGGTGCTGTGCAAACTTCCCACCGCAGCTCAGCCAGTGCCCCTCAGGCCAGGCTGGTTGTGGTCTCAGGGCCCTCGTGATGGACGGAGTGGTGTTTTTATGAAGTGCTTGATGGTGGCTGCTGCCCGCTCCCACTTGCTGTACGCCAGGAGAGCAGAACACTGAGGCATTCTGCCCCGAGTGTCTGCACTAACACCCATCAATTAGCACCTGCTTTTCAGGGCAGCCTCTCCTGTACCCACGCAAGTGCTCCTGGCTGCTCACACCTGCTGAGGCGAGCCCTGCCTGCCACACACAGGCACTGGGTGAAGCTGGGTCGAAAGCTGATTGTAAATCAAGCCCTTATTTTACCTGGTTTCATCCCACTCGCTGAAAAACAACTTTTGCATTGGCAGGAGAACTGGGCTGATGGCCACCAATATTTGGAGTGAAAGTGGCATTCATAAAGCTCCTGGCTGGGAAAGGCAGCTCAGCATCTCAGCCGGCTGCTGCGAGGGGAATGCTGCCTCCTGCCAGGATGCACTGGGCTCAAACGGGAGCTGCAATCCAGAGCTGCTCTACAACTACTTGCTTTCGGAGTGTTGGGGTTTTATTTTTTGTAAAAATGTGACAAGTGTCTTTTTTTAGAGAGCTGCCACCAATACTGGCTGGAAAACATCCAGATGTTTTCAGGGTGAGGACTTTTCCAGGAGTTAGCTCTCATCTTTTTTGCAACAGCACGTCCCCAGGTGCAGCTGCACCTGGAGCACTGGTTCCTGATGACAGTGGTGTGAAAGGCTGTTTCTGTAGGGTTTTCAGAGGCTGTGATAGTCTACTGAAAAGCCTGAATTTCCTGGCACCCCTTTGCTAAGGTGGAGTCCAAGCTGGTACAGCTCTTGCAGAATCAGACCCAGAAGCTTCTATGCTTTTAACTTCAAAGCACTGCAGCATCTGTTCAGTTAGCTCATCCAAAAGAAATGCAGTTTGTGTGCTCTGAGATGCTCCACAATGTGAATTGAAGTGCAGTTAAGCGGGCACCACCAAAAGATTACCTTGAGAAATGTTCATTCCTGACCTGAAATAAACCACCCTTTGGAATATCTCTAAGGCTATTAGGAAGATTATCTTTCTACATTTAGCCCATGTTGAGTACCCCATCTGTGCCTCAGTTTGGCCTTTTTGTGCTTTGAACCTCTTAGGCTTTCTATTGTAACCTGAAAATTTCTAAAATATATATGATGATATATATGATGTGCCCTGTACCCAGCCTTCAGTGGCAGTGCCTCTTTTGCAGTCCTTCAGTGGAATCACTTTGTTGTTCTATCCACCTTTCTATTTTTTTTTTTCTTTTTCTCTGATGTACATTTTTTTCTGCTCTTTCTTATTTTCCTTATTTCCCCCTTTATATTGCTTTTATATGCCCAATATAAGGAGTCTTAATACGAACCTCCTACTGTTCATCATAGCTGCTTTTTGGACATGCTGATTTTTTTCCCTTATGCTTAAATAATCTGATTTTTGGACATAATTGTAATTTCATTTGTTTATTTATTTGTGCACTTGGACTGTTTATAAATGCAAAATACTATTCTGGCAGTAATATATGTGAAACTGACTTTGCAAGTGAAGTTCAAGAAAAGGTTTGGAAATATTGAATGAAGACACTTGAAACTGGTCAGGAAATAGTCTTTTTTTCATCTTTCAGAGGAGAGTTAAAAACAATAAGGCTTTTTAATCATCTAAGTACTTATTTGGTTATGTTGGGAAAAAGATCTCCTGAAAAGAAAATGTTAGCATTTATAGGTGTTGCTTTCATAATGAATTACCTCAATAATTTTGTCCAAATGGATGTTATTCATGGATTTTTACACTTCAGCAAAAAGCACCTTTCCATTAAAACCTCTGATGGAAATTCTTGGCCAGCTTGAGTCAAAAAGTTCATCCTTTTTTAACGCAGCTGCCAATGTACTTCTTGGTCATTTTACAACTTGGTCATTAGATGGTGCTCAAGAGATTAAATTCATGCTTTAGATTGTGTTTCGAGTTTTTATTTTAGAGGTTATAGACTAGATGCAGATTCTATTTCTACAGAAAATACATGTAATATGTATCTCTGGACTAAGTAGTGGGAGATTTACTCTTCATTTCAATGGGATCAAAGTCTATACTGATTAACTGGTGTGATGGACAACAGATACTGAGAACTACCACAGTGTTAGACCCAAACCGAAAACACAGTCCCTCTTTGGCTATGTCAATTAATCAATAAAATTGTCATATTAAAATTAGTGGGCTTTTGACAAAGATCTATGAAGCGCCTTTGCTATGATATGAGACACATCTGAAGCTTGCTTCTTTTGGTTAAGAGCATTTTAAGAAATTCAATAAACAGGGCTTATAAAAATATTTCTGCTCTTTATAACGTGTATAAAATTTTTAATTATAAGAAAGTTTTCACTGTGAACCAATCATTTCCATGATGATGTTTATTAGAAGTAAGGCTGGACAAAAAAAAATAGTTATTTTTTAAAATTTACCATATTTCTAATTAACACTCCAAAGTGAATATACCATGAAGACTGGTCCCTTCACATAATATAACTAAGTACTGCTATGTGGTTTTAATTACCATAAATACTTGAGGGATGGTTGTTTTCACAGCATTTTCTCTCAGTGCTGCTCATAGCCATGTTACAGTGTGTTGCATGCAGACTTTTGATCTTGTTCTGCCTGTGCTTTGAGCTGCAGATTCCCAAGGTGGGAGCTCACCATCTGCCACACAGACTCTGAATGACAAGGTAATGCAGATGGAGAGTGCTGGAGTGGTACCACAAGGAACTGTGTGACTTCAAAATATATTGATTTAGAGATATCAAGCAGGGTAATATATCCTGCTCATTTCTTCCTCGCATCTTCTTTAAGCAATTGTAAAAAAAATGACATTTTTTCCACAGCATATTTTGCCATTGTTATGTTATGAGTGGTGTCCCTGAGGAGGAATGTCAAATGAACCTGTTATTTATTTCCCTTTACCTGTGCCTCTGAAGCGTGAGCTCTAGGCAGTGCATTTGAACAGTACAATTTAGAAAACAGCCCTATATGCATTTGTTTGTCATGAAGTTTGGTTGGATTTGTTGAAAGTATCAGAGCTTCCACTGATGTACCAGCAGAGATTTAATATTTAGCCAGGATTCTCACACAATTAATATTTTAGCATTTGACATTACCATTATTTTTGCAGGCTTTTAAAAAAATATTATTATATTTTTTTATTTTACCTGTTGTATATTATAAACCTAAAATAATGTTGGTGACAAAGTACCAGTGATGTAGTTGCCATTAAAAGATGTTGAGGGCATATTGCCCATAGGCTTTTGTTAACATCAAAATTCTTAATAGGTAAAAAACTTAGAGGTATAAGGACTTTTCATGGCATTAAGCAAAGACTAGAAGGTAATTAGCACCTGATATAAGGATATTTTTCCCTGTTGACCACCTTAATCTATTGGCAGAAAATGTTAACAAGTCTTGAATATATTTTCGTGTTAACTGTTGAACATAAGGCTATACAGATAAAGCCTCAAAATTTAATCCTTAAATTTGTTAAGGCAGAATAGTGTTCATGTGTACTGGTTAGGTGGAAGGTACAGCTAACATCTTAATAGGAAAATATTCCATACTGCAGCTTATCCTGAAACCACATATGAAGAATCCCAGTTAGTGCCTTCAGTAATTTCACTTTTCTCTGTGATGGTGGTTGCAATTTTAATGTCATAGAGATCAAAAAACTACATAGCTTGCATTTTTATTATGCTGTTTATTCCCACTTTATCCAAGGAATTTCTAGGTAAGAATTAATGGGAGAATGCTTTCTTAACAGGGAAGTAGAACTAAGATCATGTTTGGGAGTGGGGGGTAGTCAAAGTATGTACCATGTCTATTCACATCAGCTATGATGAAAAGGTTTTCCAAATAAAGAACACTTTGAAATATGCAAGCAATTAGAATATCATATTGAAAGAAATAGTAATATTTTTAATTTTTCTGGGTTTTTTTTGTTTGTTTATTTTTAGTGGTTTTTTTCTGCTTGCTTTTTTTTTTTTTTTTTTTTTCTTTAAAAGGGTGTGTAAGGCACAGAATAATTTGAGAAAGTCAAATGACAGGAACCAACAACTCTCGTTTGAGGATTTTGGATGAAATGTAGTGCCAAGGAAAAGAAATAGTGGTGAGAACTTGCAATAAATAATTGAAAGTAGAAAGTTTTTTTGTAGTCTAGAAAGATAAAAAGTTGAGTAAATATAAAATAATGCTAAGGGGAATTCTGGAAAGTACAGACTGAATGCCTTACTGATGTGTGTGTAGTATATAGTTGTTTTAAGATCAAGGTCATGCCAAGACAAATCTTGCCTTGAAAGCTTTTACATTTTTCACATCATATGAGAAAAATATTGGGTTCCACTTCCATAAAAATATTCCCATTCTTACTTGCTGACATACACTGCACAAACTCTCTTGTGGTTCTTATTCTTCCATTACTGTAAAATGAGCACAGGCAGAAATGACCTTTCCTAGATGGAAATGTTACTGACATGGGTATCTAGCACCCACAGCCAATGGCCATTTGAAAAGACAATGCTGCCTGTTCCACAGCTATCTACAATGTTTTCAAGTTAAAGCATTTCCAGGCTTGGATTCTTTTTGACAAATGATAACTCAGAAGGAGTAAGTTACTCACATGATTTCTCAGTAGACTATAACCAAATGTGTGTTCAGAGTAACCCAACCCAAGTGAACTACCCTTAAAAATGCAAGCCAAGCTGATCTAAATGCAGGGGCTTTGGAACAGATGAAAGAAGGTTGTGAAAATAAGATCCTTTCAAGGGAAAAAAGACAATCAAAACACACCCTGCCAATCAAAATACCCCATCCTGATCCAAAACAAATTAAAGAAAACACCCAAAAGAACACTGTACATTAAATCTTGTATAGCTCCATCAAGATATATTGTCTTAACTCATTTTCCACATCCAGTCAGGGCAAGACTGGCAGCACAGATTCCTGGGTCAATTCTCAAAGAATGAAAAATCCTTAATTTGAACTGGCACTAAGGACTGGTCTAGAAAAATGCTTCTCTGTGGCATGTTGGAAATAAGAACAAGTAAACAATAGCTGGGAAGTGTGGGAAAAGAGCAGAAGGATCACTTTCAGCTGCAGTGTTTAATGGCAGTTGGCAGTAAGGTCAGCATAGATGATATAACACCAAGTTGGATTTTTCAGAGAGGGAAGCTGGTGGCTGTTCTCTTCCCCTTCAGGCGCCTTTTGGGTACTTGCTTTTTGGGTGGTTCCAGTTCCTTACAAGCTTCTGTTACCCATTTTGCTTTACTGCTCCAGAGACCTCTTTTTTTTTTTTCTTATTCCTTTATAGCCTGCCATTTATGATAATGAAATATTTCACTCTCTCCCCTCAAATTTTATAAATTCAGTTTTGCCTGCAAAATGTGTAGTTCCTTCTTAAAAATAAAGTAAACTTTTGCTCTTGTTTTGATACTTCTCGCTTGCCATTTTAAAAAATACTTCCAAAAAGCCTACTGACACAATGTAAATCTACATTTTTATTTTTTCTTTCACAGAAGTAAAAGAAAAGTCCTACTGTTGTGTGTGAAACCTTTCTGTATTCTATGCAAGGTGCCCCAATCACATTTTTGAAGTCTTTCACTTATGAAAGAGAGAAACATTTTTTTCTTCTTCAGACTGAATTCTGATCTTGATGTTCAACAAATAAAGTACATATAGATGACTCTGCTTCTGTTGACTTCCAGCTTCACACACTGGGATGTATTGATTTCCTGTGAAAGACAGTGGAATGTGTATATTGATCTGGTTCACCTGGCAAGATGCAACTGGTGTTCTAGGAAGCAGATCTGCTAAAATTATTGGGATTTCTCAGAGCTAGTATCTGCAAAAGAGCCTACAGATCTCTAATGAAATCTTGGTTGAGTAGACATAGGTGGAACAACTGACTTTAATCTTATAATTTCTGATTTCTCTCCAACACTGGAAAACAGCTCTTCTAAAGTGACTGCTCCAGATCTGCCTCATTTTCTGGTCCCCTACAAATACTGCTCCAGAGAGATGGAAAAGCATATTTTCCCCATCTTGTTTGCTTAAAGAAAGCAACGAAGGAGGTGTTGCTTGTGTTGGGGGGTGGGCTTGCTCTGTTTCATCTGGACAGCAGCTTGGCACATCTCAGCTTGCTTCTCTCAGGCAACCTGTGACCTCTGGGGCCTCCCCTGTTTCTTTCAGTTCTCCTGCAGTTTTTTGGTTCTGCTCAAAACTTTTACTGTTCTGGTAATTGGAAGACAGATTTTAGGTTTCCTGGTGGTGTTGGCATAACTGTTAAAATGGGTAGTTCAGAGTTCTAACAAGTGAATCCCTGAACAGTATTTCGAGAAGGGGCAAATTAACAATGTATTTTCTTCTCTCTTTTTCCATACAAACTTCTTCCAAGTTGACCCCATAACTTCATCATGATATCAGTTCATGAATTATTATATTGCCTTCCAAATACACTAGATCAGGATACCTTAGAATTATTTTCTTTGACATTATAGGTTTTTTTAATCAGGAAAACTTGTCAGCACTCAGAGTAATTAAGCAGTCTATCTGCAGATGAGGATAATCAAAAGGACTGAAAAATTAAATGTGTTAAAATAGGTGAGGATAACGTCAGATGACCATTCTCCTTGCTAAAAAGGCATTTGATGCAAATATTTAGAAAACATTTCTGTTTCATTTTGTATTTAGATTAACACTTGCAATTATCTAGACAGTATTTGTTGAGGTAGATTGTTGCTTTTCACTTGTGGCATTTTGAACTTTAGATTATTAATTATATTAGGTTCATTATTAAAAATTTAGCTTAAAATAATGAAATCAAAGAATATTAAAGCTATACATTATAAACTTGGTGCTGTATTTTATAACTACATAGGAACATTCTTGACACAAATGTCCTTTAGGCACAACACAAAAAATTAACACATTGTAATTGATTAATGTCTAGCACTCATTTAGTTATTATTTTCAAGGGTGAATGAAAAGACCTTCCATGTACTTTTTAGAGAAATAACATCCTTGGAATATTTTCTGTATATGTATAAAGAATAAAATAAGTTATATGACAGACCATCTTTTAAAGGATGAGCAATGCACATTCCAGACAAAAGAGTACAGTAGACTAGTAGATATAACTCTAAATAATGAAACTTAGTATAAAACTAAACAAGGTGTAAAATGGCAAAACACCTTGAAAATTATGAATATTCTTAAAGTGATTATTTTTTGGCTTACAAAGCCTTTTTAATTTATTCTGAATACTCTTCAAAATACTCAAAATATTCTTAAAAGCTGGCAAATGGGTCCCTGGTATTCTTTTACCATGTGGATTGCAAGAGTACAGCATGTGGAGAGCACTGCAATTGAAGAATGTATAGAAAGCCATTGATCTCGGCCTGTAAATAAAAATGAGGGAAATAATAAAATAATGGGGAGTTACGGAATATGGTGTGGCTTTGGCCTTATTATTTTACAGGGTGATGTACAGAGCAAAAAAATTAGGCAGAGTTTCTGTGTCTGTGTGGTCCAGCTCTCAGCTGTGGTCTGAGTCAACTGATTTCATGCTAGAATGAGCTGTCTGTCTCATATTCATGGAAGAAGAAAGAAACTCCACCCTGGAATTGTGACACACTGTATTGTGACATCTCTCAGGTAGCACCAGCTGTGTTGTAAAACATGTGAAGTAGCAGAAATTTCTTGCAATGAAAGGATATTTTGAGTTGTGGAAGTTAAAAAGTGTGGTTTAAATTAGCTGAGAAGACCTGTTTGAATTAATGTTTTAGAATATCTCTTCTCTTCCTGAAACCTGACATTGAAGAAATTTCCATAGACTCTACCCACTAAGCACTGACATACTCAGATTTTTGCAGGGATTTATTCAATTCCATATGATGTGTTTAGGTCAAAAGTTCCTACCTGTGACATAACTTTTCAATAATTAATATCAGTGCAACTTCTACTGAAGCCACCATGGCATATTGCACTTGATTGCACATCTATTGCCGATTTCTGAGGTTCTGTCTTCACTCCTGATTGCTCCCCAACCAGGACTTACATGCTTGGTTTGACACAAGACATGTCTAGCAGCATGGGTTCCTCTGTAGGAACCAGTGTGTATACAAGTTGTTGTCAGAATAAGCCTTTGTCACTTCTTGCAAAGAGATGCCAACCACTTTGATCCTGCCTGAAAAATTAAAAATGGTAGAGCTTGAGGGAAAATCTGCTTGCTTCCTATGTAGTTTTCTGTTCTTTTGTCCCTTTAAAATAATACGAGCATGCAGTAATGTTCAGTATGACTTTTACAGTGATGGTCATAACCAAAGAGCTACCTCTGAGCCTATTAATTCTTTTCAGCCATTTATTTAGTTAAAAGATCCAACACTAATCACTGATCCTTAAAACCCCCTCTTGCTCTGATTTAAACTGCTGGATTTCAGAATATGTCTAGTTTAGAAACTACAAGATTGTTAGTCTGTCTGGCTTCTCCCTGTATCTTTCTCATTAGAGTTTTCCTATATATTCAAAAATATATATTCTTACTAAAAGCAAGCAGTGCATAAAGCTTCTTCAATAACTCTAGGGAATGCTGGTTATCAAGGATTCCCATTGGTTTTTTTGTAGCCTGTCTCCAGTATTCTGTTTCATATAGTTTTACAGCCACAGAGTTGGAAATCCAGAGGCTGTGACTGAAAAAAGGGTGATGAAAGCTTGGGCTTAAGATAAAAGCCAAAAAATTAAACAAAAAGAATGGCTCCTTACCACAGTAGTTTTTCAGCTTAGCAATGAGGAGGTGCTGACCAGGGATACTGCTTACCCAGCTCCTTGGCTTGCTCAGCAATTAGGTGGTTTGTACTGCATGAGCCATCTATGTCTGATCTCCCTAGGATTTCTTACAGTACACACTGTAGTAATATTTGGGAACCAACAGAGGTTGGTGGTTCATTTCTGTGGCTACATAACAGTTGGATCAAGCCTTTTCTGTGTTGTAAGCAAACATGAATCCAAATTCATTTTTGGTTATGGCTGAGATCAGTAAAAAGTCCCATGAAAGGAAAGCTTAGTGCTGCAGCAGAGTGAGATCTCAGCAAAAGATGGTATAGGGTGATGGGAAAGGTTGACAGGAATGTGATCTGGGAAAAATTAGCAGAAGTGGAATTGGAGGATGGTCCTGGGCTTTTGAAGGTGAGGAGATTGTAACTTTTGCTGGATTAATTATCTTTTTTTTGCCTTTCTTCTTGCCCACCAGTGAGAGTCTAACCACCTCTTCACCTTGTGATGGTAGGAAGAGAGGGTGCTGAAGTACATCTGCTGCCTACCAAGGTGCCAGTCTGTATCTCCAGCTTTGGAGATACAGAGCCACTGCTTTCCTCACCATCCTCTTCAATCAGGTATAGCCTCCTTTGAGCCAGTGGCTGTGGATGAGGTCTGCACTTTTTTTCTTTGTTCTCCTGTTCTCTCCTTATCTAAGTTGCAAATCTCAGTGGTGGCAGAGATTCTCATGGCAAGCCTAGCCAAAAGGTAAACCCCAGGATTTAAACTGTTCTGCCATTTTACAGAACTGATCTTACAGAAATGACACAACATGGCTGCCCTGAAATGCAATTCAGACTTATTTTCTTATTTGCCTGGTTGCCATTGACAAAAATACTAGAGTAATGCAGTGCAATAGAATATAGATAGATAGGTGCTGATTCAGTCCCTTGCCTTAAAATATTGCTTTGGTTTGCTTTTTAAGTAATGGCATATGCATTGTGGAAAAACGGTTTTCTTTTTATTTTTCACTTTTGAGTAGCAAATCAGATGTGTCCACTAATCTCCCACCACACATCCAAGAATACCATCTTTCTCTTTCTTCATGGTTGCTCATTAATGCTTTGACTTCATTTGTGTCCAGTACTTTAAAAAAAACAGCTTCTATCAACCAGCTCTAAGGACTGAACAGTCCGCAGCCTAATCCTCTGCAGCCTGGGGTGGATTATTCAAGCTGTGGATCACTATTGCTAAGGTTTCCTGCAGAAACAGAGTGCCCTGCAGAGCTTGGCAGGGTAAATGCTGCTTGCCAGTCTCTCATTGTTCTTTAAAGGAGCTATCAGCAAAAGTCCACGTGCTAGAGTTTTAAATGCACACAACCAAACTTGTGACTTTTGTTATCAACAGCTATGATTTTTGAATGCTTAAATTCTCTGTCATAACCTGCCAACATGCAGTAGAGAACTGATTGAATTAAAAAAAAAAAGAAAAGAAAAACAAAGCCCATTAAATATGATGATGGAAGAAAACAGTTGACTAGTAAGAAAAGCAACATTGGGAAGGATTTTAAGGGCAAAATAAAGCCAGAACTGTGAACCAGAAGCTCTACTCACAATAAGTCCCAAAGAAGTTGTAGGTTAAAATGGGTGTCCTAAAAAAGAGACAAAGGGACCACAGAAAATACAATAGAACATAGTAATTCATAATAGAATGAGTACCCATATATAGGCAACCTGAAGACAAAAATAAAAAACTTGAATGTACTGAAGACCAGAAAGCAGTGGAGAAGTCTGAGATCAGGCAGAGGATCTCTGCAAAGTCTTTTCAGTTTGACAGTGCTGTCATTCCTTGCTAGTGAGAAGCTGTCTGCAACAATCTCAGGAAAAATACATGTGAGGGAACTGTGCATCTGGTATGTAAAAACTTGCTTTTCTCAAAAAGCTTCTCCCCTGCATGTGTTAAATAATGTATTGCTGTGAGCAGCAGGAGGAGCTGTGGAATTCCACTGAGTGCCGCTGGGAAGATTTTATGCTTCTAAAATCCCAAACCTTCTGGGCCTTGTAAACCCTCTCAACAGTTCAATTTTATTTTTTTTTTCCAAAATCACCCACAGCAGGCTATTTATCCATCACTGTCTCATGCTCTAGTTACAGCTAGCATGTAGCAACTGCTCTGGGAACCGCCAGTTGGATTTACCAGCTTTGTTTTTAAATGCAGGAGACTGAACTTGGGAAAAATGCTTTTTTGCTTTTCATGATGCAATTCTTTCATAAGCTAATCACAGTGCCAGGATATGCTTTCATGATGTAGTGTCTTCTATCTAGTACCAATGAGCTGTGCCTCAAATAGAAACAAAACATTGCATAGTGCTAGAATGTGATTTTATGATTTATCTCTAAGGATGTCCCATAGGCATTGTTACTACAGACAGCACATCAGTAGGTTTCAAAGCCAATGGCCTTTACACACTATTTCACTTGTCTCATAGCTAAGTCAATGCTATATTTAGGAACTTTCTGAAATTCTTGATTTTTTTTTCCTGTGGGTGAAATGGTCAGTAAATGCAGAACTACTGAGATGTCTGTGGCAGATTTTGTTCCTATATTTTCTAGTGAATTTTTTTAGCCCATGTTGCTTTGTGTGGGAGGATGAAAGTGCAGAAAGATTAGACAATGCATTGTGTTATTGTCTGAAACAATCAATATATGTGTTTTCTGTAGCTTTTTTTTGAGCTTGCCAGCACTTATTATCCCTCCGGGAACATCATCTTGCTAAAAAGTACTCTTGTGTCAGTGAATATAAAGCAGCAGAAAATATTCAAGAGAATATGTCTTTCAAGTTTGTTATATTTTAGAATTAGTGGGATAGGTTAGATTTGGATCTTTATCCATAGCCATACTTTCTGTCAACAATCTTTTATCTTCTTTTGTAATTTAAAAAATATGACTAAAAATGCAGATTTTTTTTAAGATTTAATTGGAGAGATGAGAAAACTAATTTTACTCTGAGATAATATACTTGATATGATAAAAGTTATGAATATTTGAAATAGGAAGTTGTGTTTGGAGCTTTCTTTGTACTAAGCTAAATTAGCATACACTATCTTTGACACTATAATTACTGTAACGTCTAATCCAAATAGAGCTGAGCCTAAAATTTATTAGGGAAAACTACCTTTTTTGCAGTAATTTGTATATTCAGACAAATATTTAAAAGCTAAATATTTAGCAACCCCCTGATAATTAGTTTCCCATGCCTGAAATTCTGTGTTTGTAAGTGAATTTCTGTGTTGGTACAAATACAGCAATTAAAGGGACGAAGGCCTGTTTGGAGGGAGAGGGCAGAAAGACCCTTAGGTTGACAGGCATAAAAATGTGTGCATGTTTCACAAAAACTATAGAGTAAGACTCCAAAGAGCTTAACCATTTGTCCATTACTCTGAAAGATGTTAACTGAGATTTTCACCAGACTAAAAATAAAATTTGTCCTCAAAGAACTGTGCTGATGTGAGAAAAGCAGCTATGCAGAAAAATGATACTCTGGAGATTATGACCCATGAGATATTGCTATTCCTTGATGTGTTTTAAAGTCTTGTTAAAGAAAATAAAAAATCTTACAAAACACTGTGAGCATTAAAAATATAAATGTCCTTACAATTAATTACTTTGCTGGTTATTCTATAATTTTACACTAAGATGAAACTGCAAAATAAAAATATTTTAATGCATTTATTTTATCATTGAAATATGATTACAGGAGGTTTTTTTAGAAAACAAAACCAGAAGTACAAAGCTATATTTAAAACTGGCCTTGCTTGTCACCCAGAATTTTTCCCTGTTTCTCATTTTACTTGAAGACCTCTTAAATAATGAACAGTTTCTAGCAATTAGTGATTCCCTCAGGTAAGTGAAAATGTAAATCATAGCTTACTCAAATTTCTGTGTTCTATAATTTGTCTCAGAGCTAAAGTATATTTCTTCTCTGTAAATATTTCAAAAGATTTAATGTTACCATAAAATCTACACTGCAATGTTATTGACCTTAGAGATCTCATTTTAATCCTCTTGGTATTCCCTGCATTTACTTAAATCACTGTTTTACAGCTTCATTCTTATACCTGATGAATTCCAAGAGATCTATTGCTAATCCATTTGGAAAATGTAAATCCACAGAGTATTCTCTTTAATCATGTTAAATTCTACGTGAAAGAAGTTAATGGCAATTTAATTTAAATTAAAAAAAAAAAACCAGAAAACTAAGATATATTTTATCTTTGTATTCAACATCTATACATGAAGAATAAGACAGTGTAAGTTCTGATGCAAATGGAGGTTTTCTTTATCTGCATTTGTGATTTAAAACTACATTTGTTTTTGGGTGAAGGAATAGATGGCTAGGGATGTTCTCAAACTTACATTATAAGCAAGAATATGTACAGATACTATAATTGGTGTACAAGCAAAATCATTTACATAAAAGACCTGATTCAACAAGTTACATTACTCTAGTCAGGAAGCAGAGACTGGATATATCAAAAATAACCAATTCATTTCATTTCATGTAATAAATATTCAGAATAAACTTTTCATGAACAGCCCATAAACCATTAAATTTTTATGGGAATTATTTAACCAGTGTAGAATAATAAATAACTCAGACAAGAAAAACAACATTGTGGGTGAATAACATTCAAGCACGAAGGAGTTCATATCACTGCATAAGTTATTCATTGTGAATTATTCTTTTGACTATAAAGGCAAAGAAATAAAAAAAATTGGGGTTTTTTGCATATTTTGTTCAGTGTTTTTCAAAGTGCATTACAGTCATTAAACTTCTATTATCCCCATCTCGTACATGGATAAAGCTGAGGGGCTTGGTGTTTTAGCAAAAGCCACAGATTAAGTCAAATGGTGGGATTAGGAACAGAAATGTAATTCTTGACTTAAATTTTTAGTCTGCTAAGTAAATAATTTTTCCAATATGACTGTCTATTGAAGGAAACAGGAAGATGGGAAGGCAAAGCTTTAGGTTCAAGCACCAGGAATAGGAATTGCCACAGGTTCCTTTTATCTATGGAGATTTTCTATCTTCTATCTATGGAGATTTTCTTTCAGATTTTTAAACCATGTCTCTGGGATATCTCTTTCTCCATGAATGGTGTTCACAACCCATGTGGGTGGATTTAGGATGCTGAGATTATCCTAAACCCCTGGGTGATGGGATTATTGTAAGATTATTTTGTTAAAACTCTTCTCATTCCTCCACCATTCCAGCTCCCTCACATTTCTCTGAGGGTGTGGTCCCCTGCCTGCTCTGGAGATGAAGGGCAGCCTCCCAGTGAGAAAGGAGTTCCAGCTGTCAGTCACCACTGGGGTCACCTCTATTCCATAGATGCACCTGCTGGTGAAGCCAATGGAGTCACCGCAGCTGGAAGGGAACAACTTTCTATTCTCCTACAGCATCTGTTACCTCTGGCACCCAATTAAAAAGATTTCTTTTGAGCCTGAAGGCTGAGTTGTACCAGACAGGTTGTTTTAAATACTTTAAGGGAGGAGCTGTTACTTTCCCTAAGTCCTTGGGGCTACAGATGCCCGGGAAGTCAGCTCCCAGAGAGTGCACATGATAGCTTGCTATAAAACCCAACTCATTTCTGCTCCATCACTTTCATTCATGTGCTGCCTGCCTGTTTATCCATTAATGCACTCCTTACTAGTCTGAATTTGCATGCCTAGTCCCCATTTTCTTCAGGACTTCAACTGACATACTCTTCCATCCCCTTTTCATCTGTTTCCTCCTGGTGCCTTCTCTTGCCTAGCCTGAGCTGCCCCAGACACAAAAACAATCTCACTTGCCTCTTTGCTAAGATATTTCTCCAGCCTCCAGGCCAGGAGAGGTATGATACACCTTGGTGCTTCCCTTTTTGTGAAAGACTCTTGATGCTCTCACAAAAACTTTTTGGCTTAGACACACCTGACTATGCAAGCCTTGGTCTTGGTCATGACCACAAGGAGTGTTCTTTCCTGTGCTGGACTCCCACAGATAACAAGAAATGGGTGAACTCAGTAACTTTTGAACATAGGCACAGACACCCATGTTGGTACTGGGATGAAATTTGGGCACAATATGGTCACATTTGTACATTTTGTATATATATCTAGATAGGTACTGATACATTTAGATGTGTGGATAGTGTCAAGGAAGCAGAACAGTGCAAGGCTCAGCTTGACAAAGCTCCCCTCATAATCTTTTCCTGCTGTGTTTTCACGGGTTGGAGCTAATGCAGTCTTCTGTGTTACAACTGATGGCTTCCAAGACCATGTGAGTTTCAGAGATTGGGGCTGGTGCCCACAGAGCATTTGAGGGCTTTAAACTGCAGGGCTTTGGGTAAATGGGGTGCAGCTCACCCAGCTACAAAGAAAACACAGCAGTCCTACACAGAAGCAAGAGCGCTGTGAAATCCTCCTATCCATTGCAAAGTTGGCATTTAGGGGACACAAAATGAGGTAAGATATTAAGAATCAATAAGTGGTGACCATTATGTTTCTTAAAGGCTGATCACAAATTCTATATAAATTGCTTATTTATATCCACTGTTTTTTTTTCTATTCACTTTGAGAATATGTGTATTTTTACTTTTCTGTGGTTGTCTTCAGTTTCACTTTGCAATTTGGATAAACAACAGTAATTTTCCAATAATGTATTTTAAGAAAAAATTAAGAAAATTCAGGGGAAAATGTCCTGTCTTGCCTCAAAGAAAGACACTACCAAACTTTAATTTTACAAATTTTAAAATTGAACACTTAGAAAGCATACAGTACAGCATTCCTACCTTTTGCTAAGCTTGTGAGATCATATTAAATGTGTTTTCTCTCCTGTTTTGCATCTTGAAAGGTCCTCCCCAGACTTCAGGAAAAATGGACCAACTCAAAGAAGCTCCAGTTGAAAGTTTAAAGGAGTACTTCTTAACAGGTTTCAAAGATTAAATGGGAAAAAAACAGTTTTCTGTCCTTCTGCCTGTAGTCCAGAAAATAATTTCTTCCATGTAACTGCTCCTGTTTGATCACATCTATTCCAGTGTAGAAAAAAAATGGAAAGAAGCATCTTATCTGTAGCTAATTATTTGTATCTGATCTTAAACTGTTCTGTTTTCTCCAACATACATTCTACTTTGCTTTATATATCTTGCCTTTCACTGTGGCATCTGAGTATGTTAGTTAAGCCATTTAAATAAATAAATAACAAAAAACCCACAAAGCCCTGAGGATTCAGAGAGAAATTGCTTTTCACTTGTTTATACAATGATGTGGAGTTTTGCTGCATAGTTGTGGGTGGCTTGGATACTAGTTGTAGTGAACTGCCTAGAAAAATCTGTGTATGAATAAACCATGTAGACTTCTGTTGTGGTAAGTATTTAGGTACTTAAGTGCCACTAAGTAACATATGAAGCTTCTCTATCCCTCAATGGCCCCAGGTGAGTGTGCTTCTTTAGTGTACTTTGCTTGTGACTCTGCTCATCCTTTTTACTGAGAATAGTGATGTGGTTTCTCAGGCACTTAAGGACCACGGAGAAACAGCAGATGGCTGGAGAGAAGAACTGGAAATTGAAGAATGGAAGAAAAAGTAGGAAAATGAAAAAGCAGAATATCTGAAGATGAGTGAGGAAAGGGTATAATAATACAAGGTATTTGCTATTGTCCTGTCCCTCTCAATGGTGTAGCTTTGAGGGAGTTATTTGCATTTGCAGAGAGGTCATAGTACTACTCATCCTATACAGAATCTTTTATTTGATTTTGAAACTTAGAAGAAGCCCAAGGTTGTTGAGAAAAGAAGCAGTAGAGATAGAAATGGATTGGAGAATATTCTTACTGTCAACTTCAGTTTAAAAAAAAAAAAATATTGCTACTACAGGCTTTAAAGACAACAGGCACTTCATCATATGTTCTTTCCATGTTCAGAACTCTGTCGTTCCCTCTAGGCCCTGTATCTTACCTGTGATACCACAGAGAAGGCTCTATTGCCAAAGACTTGAGATTTAATAATTAACTACAAGTCTTTAGCATTTCACAGCACTGAATCTTACACAGTTAACTTCCCTCTCCCTTCCATTAAAGTTTTGGGGAAAAAAACCCCAATTTTTGATAATTTTATACATTCAGACACAGTAAAAATTTCCTAATGACACACTGAAGAGAATGTTTAGGTGGAGTTATAGATAGCTGCAATGTAAAGGCTTGTGTAAATATGCCTAATGTTTTTATAATATTTTTCCCTCTGGTCTTTTATCAGAGTAGAAGGAAGCCCATGAACTCCTGCACTACAGGAGACAACTTTTTTTTGGTCCTCCCAAGAAATGAGGTGTGCAGGACCTGGTTCTGGGCTGGCAGGGGCACGGCTTTGGACCATGCTGCTGTAACCTGTCAGTATTTCCTAGTAAATACTTGTTTTGGTATAAAGCACATTTTGGTAGATTTTTAAGGAGAGGAAGGAATTTGGTGACTTTTTCATAGCACTGCCTTTGCAATTTGCCAAGTGCTTCCCTCCCAAAACAGAGCCAGAGTGTAGCACATCTTCCAAGAAGACTTCAAGTTTCATGTCAAGATTCTTCATGATGGAGAATAAATAAGATCGCTGTGTAAGTGGTGTCTGTGTTTAACATTTTTCTTCCCCCAAAAGTTTACACATCTCCTCCAAAGACAGGATATTAACATATGCATTTTCCCTTTAAGTGCAGTATTTGGGAAGAAATCTATCTACCCCAAAGCACCACCATATTAACAGGACTTTTCTCACTCAGATTTTATTTAAGAGACCTCAAACTACCTCAGTGTCAAGTCTTCCAACAGAAGACGCTATAATTTTTACTTTATATAACCATTAAGAAAACCTGACAACTAAATTATAGGTTCCACCTTTGGTCACACCAGTAGTATTTTTGAGAGGACGTGAATGACTCCAGGCATTTTCTTTGTGGATCTAGATGATCTCCTTGGCTTCAAACACACATGGAAATGAATATGCACAGCAAACAGAAATGACTGCTTTTTAAATATGCATCAAAAAAAAAACCTGAGAGTCTGTGCAGCCACAACAGAATTTCAAAGAACTGTGTCCCAGCATGAAAAACATATTTTGTGAATCAGTACAGTTTGGTCTTAATTCACTCAAATCCACAGAGCTATCCAGTTTACACTGACTGGTGGTCTGGCCTCTTTTGCTATCTGTCCTTCATCAAGTTTTTTAGGAGTGCTGAAAATATATATAAACCAAACAAGGAACTTTTACTAGGGTAAAGTAAAACAGCCAGGGATTGTTCAGCCATGAACAAAATAGCTGAGTGCTTGGACTAGAACAGGGAAGGACAGAACAGCTAGGAGAGGACTGAGAAAGAGATGAGGGGGAAATTTCATTGATGCTGCTGCTTCAAGAATTCATCCTGTATCTGAAATGCAAAAAGGTGTGTCCCTGCCTTCACTCAGGTAGATATATAGATTAGGTTCCTTGGAATATATGGAAAAATCCATTTTATCTCAGAATGATGCACTCAATAGTGAATGCAGCCTAAGTGTCTGTATTTCAGAGTCAGTGCAGATTCTTAAATGATTACATAGATACCCTAAACAAAATGACTTTCAGAAATAGAAAGAATAGAAAGCAGCACTGCCTTTGGTTGATTTCTGAAATGACCTACAGAGCTCAGTGTTTTTAATAATCAACATTGCTGGCATATGAATAAAAAATATGGCTTTGGTTATCAATGCATAGAAAGCTTTAACATGTTTATTTTTATTCTTAACATAGAATCAAGCTTATTCAGAGTACAGTAAGGTTACTCCTGCAAAGTAGTAGTAAAGAAAAAGTTGCAACTTTTTATCCACAGTGTCATTTGTATTTTGTTAACTGATGTTAATCAGATTGGCCCATCTCTCCCCTAACGTTACACTACAGTGTTTGTGTATAAGGCTGTGGGTTTTGTTTTCAGTCTATCTTCACTATATTATAAATTGGTAAGCCATTTTGTGTAGACACTGGGTCATCTAAACTAGGTTTAATCATTCAAAGAACAACCCTCTTTTTTTGTTTAATTCACAATCTTGAACTTGATGATAAATTCAAAACAGTAACTGCATGTGTTGCAAAAAGATTGTTCATCTTTTGACTTGCCCCTAAATTGCTTGTTGAGTTCCATTTTCTTAAACAGTCTTCTCTCTTGCAGAAAAGATAAGTGTCTTTTGATAACAAAAGACATTACAGCTTCTTGAGTCCCCCATGATCTTTTCTCCTCATGGAGTGAATTCTCCAAAGTACTTATAAATCCTCTTTGGGTTGATAGCAGCGTTGCTTTACAAGAGATTATCTGTGCTAGGATTACTCTCAGTTTCCAGCAGTAGAACTGAGTTTAGCAGCCAAACCCATTGGAGTATTTACTACTAATAAACTTGGATGGGGACCTTCCACTGGCTCCTGGGTTTGACCTTGCCAGTTCTGCAGACTGTGCCCTGCTGAAGAGAAGTGATATGCACTGTCCAGAGGATGGCTGATCTATAAAATATAAACCATCTTGTCATGCATTATGAAGATCCAAATGTTTCAGAGTTGAGGGAGCATCTGGAGAATGCACTTGGTCATATGGTTTACTTTTAAATTCCCTCTGAGGAGCAGGGAGAGGGACCTGATGATTCTTGTGGGTCTCTTCCAACATGAAATATTCTGTTATATTCCATGATTCTGAGAGAAAATTGGAGGCAATCTTTGTGAGGCTTAATGCAGGCAATGCCACATCAAAACAATTCTATTATATATTATGCAATATTCCTATATAACAAAAGCAGAAAAATAGCTATTTCCACTCACTCCAATAAGCCTCTGAGCATAACATTCTGCCTGGTTAAGTATTCATATTTTATCTTATGTCTTGAAAAAAACAGAAAAAAAATGTCCTCTCCTACTATTAGCCATCACATGGACTATTTTCTTCACATTTAAAGCGAGAAAAGAGTTACTGCTCTATCTGTACTTTTATGAGAAACATCAGTAAATACTAGCATTCCTGTAGGTTGTTTTCTTCATGGAGTTCTACAACACTAAACAATATTATAATTATTTGGGCTGGAAATTGGTTAGTTATTTCATTGTTTGTGTTTTAAAATGGGCTGATCAGGCAGTTTCTTGCAGGATTGCATTTCTCATGCCCCACAGGGAAGCTCCTGCTCTCTGGGATGGGTGAGAGAGTCAGTGTTTTAGTCACTGCTGTGCTGACACAGTGTCCTGGATGTTCCTACAGCAGAATTACAGCTGTGTACAGCTTGACCCAGTTAACATTCAATTTACCTCTAGATAATATAATATTTCCAGACAGATTTGCTTTTCTTCCTGCAACTCCAGCAAAGCTTTTTCATGCAAGGGACACAGAATAACCCTTGATTCCTTCCATAACTTTACCTTTTCAAATTCTCTGAAACTTCCCTTCATAGGAATTTGCAGACCTTGAAGGTAGGATACTTTCATATTGAGTAAGTCCACAGCTTTTGCAATAGAAGACTGACTGAATCCATTTCCATGGGAAAGGATGATCCAGTAGCCCATTATTCCACATTATACTGTTCTTTCTATCAGTTCCTTTAATTTCTAGTCAGATGAAACCAAAGGTTTTAGAGACAGAGAGTAGAAATAGGCTGTGTTTTTGAAGCTGGACAAGGCTGTCATTGATGACTTTTTATTTTTTATTTAGCTTCTCAATATTCTATGAGCATCTAGCTCCTAGTTGAGGCAGACTACATAAAGAAAAAAGTTCTTTCAAGGCCTCAGGGCAAACCCAAAACCTTCAGGTTGGATTTGGCTTTGTATTCATCCCCTAAAGCTCAGTGCATACTAAAATCTCTCAAAGACACCAAGATTTTCTGTTGTTTTTTTTTTTTCTTTATTTTCCTTGGCAACTAAACACATTTTACATAACCACATTATGTGCTTCACAGTAAAATATGAGATTTCATAAATGGCATAAATGGCCTCATACAAATTCAAAACAGCATAAGAGTCAATAAACTTATACTGCAAGAACTCCAGACCACAGCAGGGAAATATCTGAGCCTTTCAAAATTAGTTCATTTTTTCCTAAAAGAAAATAAAAAAAAAGAAAATTGAAAAAAAAAAAAGCTGAAAAGCCTTGAAATTTGGTTATATTCAATTTATTCACTGAATGTTTTTCCTAGCTTTTCTTTATTAATATCTTCATCAAATTATTTTATCTCCTCATTTAACACTATTACTTACAAACATGCATTTATCCACATAGATCTGAAATTGCTTTT
This sequence comes from Pseudopodoces humilis, assembly GCF_049639895.1. Lineage (NCBI taxonomy): Eukaryota > Metazoa > Chordata > Aves > Passeriformes > Paridae > Pseudopodoces > Pseudopodoces humilis. The sequence goes on along the minus strand of NC_142205.1, from coordinate 13,825,126 downwards.
ATAGGACTACACATATGCTATAAAGCATATAATTTGGGAGGGGATATAAGCTTTTGCTCTACTGGTAGGTGAGAAATTTAAGGATATTCAAAGGATATTTAATATTCAAACCTAATTAATATAATTCAAGTGGTGCTGAGAGGAAATCTTTGTCCCATGATCATATTCATCATAGGTATATTATATATTATATATATTATATATATATATAACGGAATTATTTCTGGATTATCTTGATGCTTATCTTTGATGGACTAATTTCCAAGAAAGTATTTTTTGTTCTCTTTGTTATAATCTCTGTTTAAAAAAATAAAAATATAAATTAAATTGAAAATATTTTACTGCTTTCATTTTCCTGAATATTTTTTTTCACAACCCTCATCAAATAGCTGGTTCATTTGAGATGTATCCTCTTTTTGTGCTCATCCTGGCTCTTGTGTGATTCATAGCTTTCCAAGTGACTGTGATCTTAGAAAAAGCCTCCCAAATATGAGGTTTTTATCTTACTGTCTCACTTCAGAACTGTACATAAAAAGATGTGACATTTTGTGGCCTGATCCCAAAGTCCCATTAGCCTCAACAAGTGTTAGATCATGATCTTCAGTTCCTTGGTTTTATACTTCATAAAGTAGCCTGAAATAAAATTGAAATTTTACTTGATTAGGAGATTTAAAAACAGATAAGCACCACATACTTTCTTTTCTTCCAGATCCTGGAAGATCCTGGAAGTGTGTGCAATTTGATAACTTTTTTCTTTCTAAATAAATACTTAAAGTAAGAATATTTTATTTTTTTTAAACAAAACTATACTGAAAAGTTATCTATCATTTCTCATTTGAAAGGAAATTAAAGTACCCACTTGTGAGCAGTATTCTTTCTGGGAATCAGTGCCATACGTGAAAAAAAAGGGATGGAAATTACATTCAGATTTCCAGATCTGTTGAAAATATATTACAATTCTTTGACAAATATTTTTCTGTGAATCTCCTGGGCTAGATTAAAGGAGAGGCAAATGAAATGCATGTCACTGCCTACCTATGATACCCAGGTAACAGAAGATTTGTAAGAGCCCCAGAACTTCATCCATTTTTTCTAAATTTTTCTTAAAACAGAGCTGTTAAGGTAGGGATAAAATAGGCATTTCTTTGTCTGGAATCAATAAAGGTATCAAGTCCACTGTTTTAATTTTCTCATCAGGCTGCCCCAAATTCCACCTAGGCCTCTCCATCTCAAACACAGTCTTTGTTTTCTGAAGCTGATGAAAAATAAAGGTTGCTCTTGAGTTTACCAAAAAGAAGCTGCAGATGCAGGTGAACATCATGAAAACTTCAGACATAATAACAAATAAAATCATCAGATTCTCAGGAGACTGTTTCTTTTTGGGGCTGCCTTTGGCTTTGTCTTTAGTCACTTGTTCACTCATCCCTCTTTGCTAGTCTCCAGCTTGCTGAGTTTAGTCAGGAATGTATGGAATGTACAGCCCTGCTGCACCTGCCTGTGCCAACATCTGACAGAGACTGACATCTTTGTCTAGCACGAGGTGAAGACAATTCAAAGCTTAGCACTTTTATAAACAAATCTGCCTTTTTAATAGTTAGTAAAGAAGGAAATTTGTCTATGCACTTGGAAGAAATGGAAGGAGAGATAATATATAAGCTTGACATTCAAGCAAATTTAAGCAACCTAATTCCTTTTAGGAAGCCGTTACCACAGGTCACAATTGTGAACTGGACAGAAAGAAAACAATTTGTGAACTTGTTTTCCTTCTACTGAAGAATTTAAATGTCTGCTGTAATGCTTGCTTCATATTTTACTATCATACTCATATTCGCTTTAGCAGCAAAAATGTAGACATTTTAAAGCAACTGTATACCTGACATTTTACATACATTTTTATATTTTATGTATGTGCATGGATGCAAGTATTCAATGCAGTCTTGAAATGCTGCTAAGATACCAGCCGTGGAAGTGAATGCAGTAATATACAGGCATGCCCTTTGAAGGTGCCAAAGTTAATTCAGATGTACCATACAATTTTCTAATAGTAATGCCAATTATATCAAAATTTATTAAAAAGAAAGTATCTATTTTTAAACTACTTTGAAATATTTGAACTTTCCACCTAAAAACATGCAGTTGCCTGACTAAATATGTTCACCTTTTAGATCCAAGCAAGTAATTTAGATATTCCATGTGGTGTGTTCTTTTCATGTGATGTATTTTTTGCAGCTAGGGAGTTACTGCTTTGCAATCACCAGGGAACATTTTGCACCCTGTGCTCCTGTTTGCCCTGCTGCTGCTCTGCACATCTGCCACATGAGTGCAGAATCCTCTGCCAGGTGTTCCCAGCCCTCCGCTCCTCTTCACTCTCAGGACAGAAACAGAGATTTAATGAAAGGAGGTTTCCCAAAAGGGCTTGGAGAAGGGCTGGTCCTTAGACAATAGTGAAAATATCAATCCTTTGTGGTCAATAACAGCAGTGGTTTTTCTCTGCATATCTTAACAACTTGTATCATGGTTTTATTTCTGGCAATCTGATATTGCTTTAGATTTGAAACCTAATTTAATTAAAAAGGTGTTTCTTGGAAAAATGGATTGGACTTGCAAACATTTTTTTTTTTTAATAGAGATGGAAAATAAGAAAAGACAGATTTACACATACATTTTCTCCACCTAAATTACACACTAGGGTATTTAATACAGTTTACAAATTAGCACTTTGCTGGCAATATTCTAATCCTCATCAGGTGTTTAAGTGGATGTTGGTTACCAGCATACCATTTTATTTATTTTACAACGCTATTTGTACATTAAATATATTTAATTTTACTTCTGGTGAAAAACCATAAGAAAAGCTTTGTAGTTAAAGGAAGCAAGATGCATAAAACAGATAATTTTATGATCTATGAGCATGTTCCTGCAAGACAAAGCATGTGAATATCTTCTGAAATTAATTGGCTTATTTGTATAATTAAAGTGATTTAGGAGCTTAAACTTTGTAAGGTTAGATTTGCAAGTGGTAGTCATTATAATAACAATGGAAGGCAGCTCAACTGAGAAGTGAAACAATAAAAACCAAAATGACTCAGGAATGGTGTAACTAACCACTGTTGGGTTACTTTAAACAAAGATGTACTAAAGTGAGTTCACAGGATTACTAAGAAATATTAAATTGCTTTGTAATAAATTCAAGTCATCATTTGTGCTAAAATGTTTCTTAAGAAAACTGATAAAAATGAGCAGATGTGAGGCATTTTTTCTATTAATTTTTATACTATAGAATGACCTTTACTTTGTTTGATATGATTGGTTTGCTGAGCTGGTACTTTTTTTCCTATTATTTTTCAATATTAAAATCTGTCTATAGATGGCACTAACTTCTTGCTATTTCAGAGAATCCAGGAAAGAGCTTCTTGACATATGCAACACATTTCTTGGCACTTTGTGTGCCATAATCTAGGAGTAAGAACATGTAATGATCAGTTTGTAATTTGCTTTAAAAGCATAATTTTTATTTTTTTTTAAGATTATATTCACTTTCAATGGAAAAGAGATTCAGAATGTCAGCTGTGGATTTGTAAAACATATTTGGAATGTCTTTCAGACATTTAAAGATTCAACCTTTTGAAAATAAGTGAAATGATCTAAAAATGAGAATGAGTATGTCATAAAGTTCAAGCCTTGTGCTGGCAGCATGAATCTAAAATATGTTGCTATGAATGTTTCCTTTAAAAAGCTTAAATTATATCTTCATATATCTCTTCTGTTTCTATATCTGAATTTATTAGTTAAAAAAGCATTATAGTTTCTGTATTAGACAATCTGGAATGTAGTATTTAGATATATCAACACAGTTATACTGAAGTTAGTGTATTTATGTAAGTAAGGCTAAGCATCTGTCTAAGTGTTAAGATATGGCCTTTTTACATTGTATGCAATAAATAACAAATAACCTTTCACATTTGTAAAACACTATGATATTGTAATTGACATCATTAGCACAATGATTTCCTCTATTAATCCAAATTTAAGCCTGTTTAGTATCATGTTTCTTCCTGTGCATTAACCTTATGCTCTTTTTATATTGTCCTATTGTTTGGCACCACTGAGAAATGTCCAGTTCCATCCTCCTGACACCCTCCCTTCAGATATTGACAGACATTGAAGAGGTCCCTTCTCAACCAGCTTTTCTGGAAGACGAACATGTTCAAATTCCTCAGACTTTCATCATAAGTGAGATACTCTAGTCTTCTTTGTAGCTCTCCCTGGGCATGCTCCAGGAAATCCATGTCTCTCTTGTACTGAGGAGCCCAGAACTGGACACAGCACTCCAGATGTCCCTCACCAGGGCTGAGTAGAGGGGCAGGATCCCATCCCTCAACCTGCTGTCAGTGTTCTCCCTAATGCACCCCAGGGTACCATTGGCTCTCTTGGCCACAAGGGCACTGCTGGCTCATGGGCAGCTTGGTGTCCACCAGGACCTTCTTTGAAAATTAAAGATGATGATAAATATGGTGCAAAGGCAGAATGGATGGTGGAAACGAGATGGAATTAATAACTTTGAAGGAGATCTAAGGTGCTGAGCTTAAACAGGGAAGTTGTGATCAGATATCTCCATCTGCAAAGACTAAAAGCTTTAGCAGATGAAACTACAGATTATGCTGCAAATGTTTTAAATAACTCTAGTCATTTATTTAAATTGATACCAGATGACTGAAGTGTAACAAACAAAACATTTTTTTTAAAAGCAAGGTAAAGAGGCCATCAAGGCACTACAGACACATTAGTCTAAAATCAGTAGATCCAGGCTAAAATTTGTATTAAAGAATCTTTAGGATATGGATACAAATGAAACAAAATGGAAATAAAATGCATTACGGATTTACCAGTTTAAGCTGATAGATTATCCTTAGTAAAAATGATTTATCCTTTACAGAATTCCTGACCTGAAGCCTGAACTTCACACAGTAATAGGAAAAAAATAATAAGGGCAGCACAGAAATAAAGATTAGCTGACAAACAAGGACAACTAACTGTGAAACTGAAGAACAATTAAACTCTCAGAGTTTCCTGAAGTTATCTTTTGCTGCTGATGCAATATTTTCAAAAGTGACATTTGTACAAGAAGTAAGTTTAGTTAAACTGAGGGTGTTCAGAAGCAAAGCTAAGTTAGAGACATGACTGGACTATTGATGATGGTAAAGACTGAGAAATTTAGACCAAAATTGTGAAACAAAGTACTGTGAGAGCAGTTTGTAATATAAACTGAGGGCTCCTGAGTTATCTAAATAAAGAGCCTTTCTTTATTACTTAAATGGATAGAGGTAATTTTTTAATGTTCTACAGACACAAAAAGAGATTTGATGGTGTAAAATATTAAGTAAAATATTCAGTGGATGAGGTCCTGGATATTACATCTTATAATACTTTTTACAGACAGAGACATAGGTACTAAACTGACACAAATACTGGGAACGATTGCTTGAGAACTCTGGGGAATAATTAACTGTCATTAGTTACTATCTAATCAATTACTAACTGTGTTAGTTAACTAAGTTAACTTCCTTAGCATAACATACCAGAAATTATAAATCTGTTCTTGATAACAGGTTTAGGACATATAATGTCCTCTTTTTAAAACAGAAAACGTCTTTCTAATAGATACTGCAGACAAAAATATGAAATCACTTCAGGTTGGACCTTTGGAGGTTTATAACAGATTATATCAGAATTACAGTTAACCATGGTGGACTGAATTTGATGACCCAAGAAACCAGTTCTCCCTGTGTACACAGATATTGTGACTAATCTATATCTGCTACTTTTTCTCCAGGTACACTTAGTCATGTGTATGCATGTTATGACCCATTCGTGAGGGACAGGATATCTCAGGTTCTTGTTTGGGGCAGATTAGAGTGAAATGACACTGAATGACCACTGTTTATATATATATATATATATATATGTATATATATATATATATATATATATATATATATATATATGCATCTATAAATATAATGTATATATGTATATGTGTATATACATGCATATATTTGTGTAGGTTTATTTCAGAAGAATTTGATTGCAACTGAAAGGAGGTATGCAGCCATTGTGGTTGTTATCTATAAAAATGCAACAGTATAAAAGAATAATATATATATATAAAGAATAAAAATAGCATTTAAGAAAAATATATAAGGAAAAGAAGGAAAGAGAAATAAAGGACAAGAGTAGATAGTGGAGAGGAAAAATATCACCACCCATGGATCCAGTGAGAAAACTTGATTGTTGCAGTAGCAGTGTCCATTGATAAAAATGATGGTCACTGTATTGATCCATTGGGGGTGAGGGAAGCCCCCAAAATACAAAGTCCAGTGTGTTAATAAATGTTCAGATTCAGGTGGGAGCACTCCAGGAACCCCCCTGCAGGGAAGCTTGATGAACTCTGATGCAACACTACAGATCACATGCAGTCCTCTGGAGGAAGACTCAGAAACGAGTCTGGGAGCACTTCAGGGGTTTTTGGCAGTCAACATATTTTTCACCTTTGCCCCATCAGGAGGGATGAAATCTTGTGAATGTCCCTGATACCTTACCCAGAAGGCAGTTTTATCCTGACCCATTTGTGTAAGGAAGGACATTGGCATGATAAGATGCATTTTTCCTCCTCTACAGGATCTCTTTCTTAGTGGTTTTCTCCCTCATCTGGCTCAGACCCCAGGCTGTGGTTAAACAAAAGTTGGTTTGTTGCAGTCCTGCCCTGGTGATGGGGAGGGTGTGAACTCCCTCTGCTGCTGTTATGCACATCACCACACTCCCAAAAACTTTCCTCATCTCCTTTGGTTGAGGGGTTCAAACCTGGCCTTAGCAAACTACCCCTGCCTTTGCAAATGGCTGATTGCTCAAGTCATTAACCCTTAACACTTGTCTCTCACATCCATGGAAATGCCTCTTTGTTCAGCAAAGGTTCATCTTGTGATGCCTGTTTGTGTCTAATTCATTTAAAACCCTTTTCAACTGAACCTACAGTGAACTTTCAATGCCAGCTTCTTCCGTGCCTGCACACTAAAGTTATGCTAACATAATTCCTAAAAAATCTGAAAAAAAATATAGATAATGTTACTAGAATGAACTACCAAGTTGAGAAAATGGTTGTGATGTTCTTCAGCAGCCATGATATTGGACATATTTTGTCAAAAAGAAGTCAAACAAATTATTTTCAAAACAATGAGAAATAATAGAGATTATGAGACATATCACAAAAATATTAATTAGAAGTGTAAATTTAATATCCAAAATTTTTGCAGTGACGTAAACACAATTCAGTCAATCTTTCTGAATTGTTATATTCAGGAGATAGGAACACTGTGTTCAAGGCTACTTTCTTTTGTGTATCTTTGGGTGTAATTACATAGTCCTTGGTTTTCAGAAGAAAATAGCAATTTGAAATAAAGTCTGTGAAAGACACAATGGTGTTAATGTGTCCTCAGAACATGAAGCATATACTGACAATATGGAAATGCTCTGAGGAAAACTTATTTCACTTGCAATTCATTTGGTTCCTGCCATAATTGGACAAAGGAGTTGAATAGCTGCCAGAGAAAATGAGAAACTGAGCACTCAATCACCATGCCTGAGATTCCAAAATTTTAATTGCATCATTCACTGCAAGACTTTGGGGGGAAAAGTTCTGAAGACAGAACATATCATGAGTATTGTATTGCTGACAGTCTATTTTCTTATTCCAGATGTCTCAATCACTGCCAAACAGCATTACTCAGCCCTGGAGAGAGCTCCTCTGGTGCGGACAGCTCCTGCATCAGTCACTGGGGAAAGGCAGGCAGATTATGCAGATGAAGAAAGCGATTATGTGGATTTTCAGGGAAAAAGTAGAACAATAACATTCCTCAGTTCTGTTTCTGTATTTAAATGAAGCTGAAACCTTCATGTGCACAAATTGCGATAGCGGTGTCCTACTGTCTCATTTGTAAGTACTTGATTGAGATGTTGGGAGCCAGATTGACAGTGGAGCTAGTTAATTTTGCAGACAACCACTGTCATGGACAAAATATATTTTTAACCCTGCAGGTGTCTAAAATTCTGCATCTGCATTCACCTGGGAAATATATTCTATAGCCAGCAGTCTTCCCAGCATTGAGATACTTGGCAGGGGATTAAGGCCTGAGCCCTGCCAAGGTTCACAAAATTTTCACCTACTTTACCTGGAAGTCTCCAACCAACAGATGTGGTGAGGCATGAAATAATTAACAGTGCAGTGGCCCTGAACAAGAAAATGAAAATTCACGTGAGTCTATTACTTACAGTTTAGGATAATGACTTGGAGGTGCAAGGCCTGTCTTCATGCCTCTGTGCCAATAAATGTTCTAATCACTGAATCACTTTCCAGACTGATGGGGAATATCTGGAGGGTGGATGCAGGAAGGGAAAAGGGGCAGATGAAGAAAATGTATTATTTCCATTTGTAATGGTGAAGGCAGGCTAGTTGGATTGTTTACATTTATAATAATGAAGGAGAGCTAATTGGCGGGCAGTGGAAAACTGTAGAAGGTGAAGGTGTAGACCTGTGAAGTGTCAGCATTTTAAAGGAAGAATATACTCTGCAGAAGCCATTGCTGCATCTCTGCCTTTCTGGTGAGTCCTGAGTCTGTTCTGGTTGAAGAGGAATACATCTGAAAGGAGTGGGTAAGAAATTCCCAAGCCAGGTTGCTGCTCTGCTGACTTTGCGTCATTTGGCTCCCACACTAGGGGGGTAACATCAGTGCTAAACTATGCCTATCATCTCTTTTGTTTGAAGAAAATGATAGTTTCCAGGTATTTGGAAGAAGTTTGGTGTTGAGAATCTTTGAGAACATTAGGACACTAACAAGAAATGCAGCTTAAATTACCCTGTCTTTTGGAGTTATCTAAAACACTGAGTATAAAAATCCCTCTTCAAGGAGATTTCAGCATCTAGCTCTTGAGTTTTTAACACTCCCCATGCAAGAGTGGTTAACTTGAAAAGTCTGCATTTCATAGTGTAGAAGATGATCTAAAATTTAGGTCTCTAAAATCCCCAAGATTCTCCCATGAATTTATTCATTTGTGGTATTTTAGGAATGGCACTCAGCACACTGAGAATGTTAACAGATGCAAATGTAAGTGCCACTGAGTACATTTTTAAAGCCAAACGAGTGTTCTTCGGAATAACTTTCAGCCAAAGTTGGAAAAGTTCCACAGAAAACTGAGATGAAATTTAGTAAGTTGCAGCATGACAACTACAGAAGTGTTCTAGAATTTTGCTAGCACATGACAGACATGTTAAACCTTCCACAGTCAAGTCAATGTTTGAAATAACTTAGAGAAGAGCATTCCTATTCATGCTATGCAAACCCCCACATTTAGATTCAAAGGGGGTTAGTTCCTGTTATAATTATTAAATCAAACAGACAATGAGAGGCGCTTGCATCAGCTAGCAGTACTTGGTGGTGAAATGGTGAGGGAGAAAGCTACTTTAACTCTGGAGTTCATTAAAAATGGGAATGGGCAGCATAGTTTTCATATAAACATATAAAATTTACCTCTATAGGTACATTAAAACTTTGTTACCCTTACTGTCTTCCCATTATTGCCTTAAAGCACTGGTTTCCAAATAAATGCAACAGACCTGCTTCAGAATATTTCTTAGGTTTATAAAAGGTGCATGAAAAAAAATCTGTTTAAAGTAATTGCAAAACAATAAACTGATCTGTGAAGTAGCAACTTCTAAATTTCTCATTAAATGATTCCTCTGCTTTTCCTGTACCTCAGATTTGAAGGCATTTGGCAGCAGACTCAATAGCTTAGAGCTGTACTCTAATCTGGGCACAACATGTAGCTATTATTTCCACTTTTCCCCCCTGAGAGATGATGTACAATAGGTAGGAAATCTCACAGGAAATTCTTTTTGTGCTTATTCTGAAGTTCAGTTGTGTAAAGCCCTTATTCTCTGGTCAGTCTTTGCTTGGCTTCTCTTAGTGTTTAACGGGAAATCTTGGAATTAAGACCTTAACTAAAATATTTGGGTGTCTTACTTTTAGATGTTATTTGGCTAAGACATTAGGAGTGTCTGTGACAGGTGATAAACTGGTGGTGCCTGACACAAAATGGTGCAGCACAGTAATCAGTTATTTTTATTGCTGAAATAACAATTTTTAGTTGCTGACTGTTTTATAAATAGCAGCCCATGTATTCTGCATGCTTCATGCATGCAATTTGATGAATGTGGGAATCTTAGTAAAACTCAACTTTATGAAGGATGATTGATTTATCTCAGAAAAACAAATGAATGATGTGAGCTCATTTGAACCTATGAACTGTCATTCTGCTATGCTTAAATGCTTCTTTTGTAGGTGACAGACTTTTGTAGATCACATGGACTTGTTTCTTTTACAGCAGCTTTGTTGTGTGCAGCAAAAGTAACAGATTCCCATTTGAGTACTCGGAAGTAACAAACCACAAAGTTTTGATGTAATTAGAGCTTAAAAGTACTGCAATAAATTATTTCCTTAGTCTGATTCAGTCTATATTACATCTTTTAGTAACTGGTTTGCTTTTAATGGTTTGTTGCCATGCTTTGAAATGCTATGCAAAGTATATTCAGCCCTGTAGACAGCAGAAGTGAATTTAATTTTAAAAATTTTCATATTGAAAATGTATGGCCTGACAATTGTTCCTTAGAAATATGGGAAAAGCATTCCTTTTTTTTTTTCTGTGCATGTTTTGTATATAAATATAGAGGAAATAACACAAAAAGCATACAAAACACACAGCTTATGAAACTTGCTAAAATGATCAATGTGTTATATCCCACAGGAATGTTTTTTCCCCATTTTCTTTGGTAAGCATTGAAAAAGTAATTTTGCCAGCATGAACTCTTATTTGTTATAAAGTCAATTATTCTGTTAGTCTGTGTTTTACTTAAGAAATGTGATTGTGGCCTGCATTACAAGTGTTTTCCTTCAAGCTTATTTCAAACAGGTTTTGGTACCAGGGATGGCTGATACATGGTTCTTCCATTTCTGCAGGTCTGTTCTCATTGATGATACGGGTGTTATGAAGGTTGAGTGAGTAAAGAAAAGGTAAGACATAAAGTAAAAATGATTAAGACCTCAGTGAGATCAGACACATTGGGGTTTTTTTGCAATTATTCATTCTACCAGAATTTACTAGGGGAGAGGGGTAAAAATCAACCATTCACCTGGATGTTTAGTTTGACATCTGAGCCATTTACATCAGTAAATTTGCCTTCATGCAGTTCTATCAGTGGATTGAAAAGTTAGATACATACACACACACAAAAGGTGTCAGGGAAATGATTGCTTAAACATTGAAAGTCTGTCCAAAAGGAAAAGAACTAAAAAGTGAGGTTTTTTCAAAGTTCTTACTGCATATTTGTTTGAGGATTGCTTCCTCCTGCCCACCTCTTGTGATAGTTCCTCCTCCACCTGACCTGAACCCCTGAATGTCTGACTGGACATAGGCTGTTTGCTTTGTAGTCAACTGCACTGAGTGAGGGTAAAGAGGCTCAGAAATACCCACGACTGCTGAGTCAGGCAGTGAACTAGCAGTAAGACTGTGACAGACAAAGAATGCTTAATGCCTTGTCTAGGCAGTCTTTGTCCAGGAAAACTCACTGATCTTGAAAGCTGTGCCCTCCTGTGAGAATGGCAGTTCTGTGCAGACCCCCCTGTCCTGGCAGTAGGAAAATCCCCCCTGTACTGGGGAGGTTGGAATTTTTGGCTCCCTAAATCTCTTCTGGAGCCTTGTGTTTAGAACTAGTGATACATGGGTGAAATATTGCAGCCATAACATGGATGTAGCTATTGGTACCATCTTGTTTGGCTCACTGGCAATTCTCAGGGATTTGTCAACAATTCTACTTACTGTGGGTTTGCTGTACACCCAGAAAAAAAGGGTATGGCTATTAACCAGTGAGAATATCTTACTGTTTTAACGTTGTGCATAAATGTTCCCTGACTGTTCAGAGCAGTAACAGAAGATCTTTGTTGTGAAATCACAAGAAACCTCTTTCTGGCACCCAAGAATCCTTTGCTGAAACTGCTTTATATGCCAAATATGTCTCCCATGTGAACATATAAATCATCTGTGTTTTATTAGAAAAATACTACCAACTTCTGACAAAGTGTACTCTCAGTAGGTTCAGTTGTTTGTTCCCGTCTTAAAAGAGGAATGTTGAAATCTGTTGTGTGAACAGGAATTCCTGGCAAAATAAACTCCCAGGAATGCTGGAGACATAACTGTTTCTCTCAGCTAATAAACACTGCAGGATCTTATTAAACTAGTCCAGCCAGCACCAGGGCAACTGCCCCAAACTTTCCACATATTGCAAAAAAAGGAAGAATAGATGCATTTCACACAGAAGAAGTAATAGGGTACTTAGTCTTTAAGGTGCACATACCTGAAGGGAGCTGGGCTGTGCTGTCTTGTGTGCAGGAGAAAAGCTGCCCTTGGTTTCAGTGGTTTTGGAGTGGATCTCCTATCTTCTCAACAGTTCTTTAATGGAAATATTGGACTCCCATAACACTGTTATTACTTTGGATAAAGTCTCCAAAGTAGCACCTAATCCTGAGCTGTTTGGAAGTTAAGTGTTTCATGGAAATAGTACTTAGCACTTAGGGAATGCAGAAGGTTGGTCTCTGCTCAGAGTTACTCTGGAATAATTTATATTTGTTTTCCTGAGTGCAGTGTCTCGGGTTTTTTTGTGCCCTTTTTTTTTAAATTTTTTTTTTTTGGCCAACTTTGGGGTTTTTTTAAACCGATTTTCCCCCCTCATGTTAACATGGACAGCTCAGTTAAACTAGATTCATGAAAGCTACCAGCAGATGCACATACCTGTCTGAGGGATCAGAGTCAATGGAAAAGGGAGAAGCAATCTGCTCAATGTAGTCACTGTAGCCTTGAATCACAGTTAAGGAAAAATGTGGTTCTGTTTTTCCATTATGGCTACAGATGTGTCCCATTGAATCCAGGCAGGTTATACTGAAATCTACAATTCAGTGGTGGTGCAGTGAATTTATGAGGGAGATGTCAAGAGAGACATTGGTAACACAGGATTTAAGAGTGTCTTTGGTTTTTAAAGAACCAAAGACACTAAAGAGTTGCTGAGATTAGAAAGTATGGGGCTTTATTTATTTATTTAAATTTGAAACTGTACAGTGAATTATAGTTAATTTTTCATAGTAAGAATGACTCTTGAGGCACAGATATTGTATAAATCCCAGCACTTTCACCTAAACATCACTTGTGAGAGACAGGAGTTCTTGTCTTTCAGTGAGGGATGTGACTGTCTGGCATCAAAGCATTTAGTAACTAAAGTGAAAGAGTAATTCCATTGAAGAACATGGGCAAAGCAACAGGCTTTTGGTTCACTGCAATGTACAGCAGGTCAATTCTTGTTGGAGTATAGGACTAATCTTTACAATCTAATTGACTGCTGTAATGACTTTCTTTTTAACTGGAACTGAACAAAGTTATTTATATAAAAAAGCAAAGATTTTTAAAACTTGTTTTTATTTTGTACATAAATTATGTTAGGCTAATTTTGGGAAAAAGTTCTTTGAGAAAAGTCAGTGGGTACTTTCTAGTTTTAAGCATAAGATGCTGAGGTGGAAAATTTGGCCTCAAGCTATTGCTCTAAATCAAACAAAGCAGGGCTTTTGGATACAGTTTTCAACCTATTTCCATGTGAAGCAAAAATGTGGCAACAGAAACACTGATTTTTTTGTAAGAAACTTCATTCTAGATCTGGTCAATATCATGTCTGCAAAAGTTTTGCTTGATATATTTGGGTCAAAGAAAAAAGGTTATTTTAAGAACTAACGATTTCTTGAATTTTTTTTTCCTATGGAAACTTGTTTCTAGAATACCTCAAGAAATGTGTTACCTGAGTTAAGCTATAATCAGAAAATACATGTATCTAGCACTTTAAGGAAAATCTTCAGGTTAAAAAATAGTTTTAGTTTTATTTGCAGGAGTTCTGTATATAAATTGTATGTGGGCAGAAAACCATGCGTGCAACTACTTTGTCAGTACATAAAAAGTTAGAAATCTAAAACAGGGAGGGAGGGGAAGGTGCAGAAGGAAGGCAGGAAGGTGCGGAAGGTGCGGAAGGTGCGGAAGGTGCGGAAGGTGCGGAAGGTGCGGAAGGTGCGGAAGGAAGGAAGGAAGTTTTACTTCTGAAATTATTTTTTTAATAAAACCCTTTTAGATCTGCTGGACTGCATTATTTCCCATGGCCTTATGCTCCATGGAGCAGAGTTTACATCAGAACCCCAAGAAATATAGAGATTCTGTTTTTCCAGAAGAAATTATGTGTTTGTGGAGTGTTTCCATTTTCACAGCCTGTCACTCAAACAATGGTATTGGCAAGCTTGGCCTGCTTTTCCAGCACTAACAGAAGAGTGCCAGGTGGCATATAAGGATGGGAAAGAGCAAGAAGAAACTTAAAAAGACCACTGGAGAATGTAATTAGAGAAGCCTGTGGATGAAATTCTTTCATAGTGCATAATATTTTCCATAACACTTCAAAACTGGATAGTTCTTTAGTGGATGAAAGATGTAAAAAATGTAACTTAATAGAGGAAAATATACACACAGCACATCCTCTAATTTGCACTTTGCAGTTTGGCATGGAATTTCTGCAGAAGTATATACTTTACTCTCACATGATTAAATTTTGTTTCTAAAAATATTTTTATATATGAAACTGGGAATCATGCTGTTTTGAAATTCTGAGATACTCACAATGTGTTTTGCAATTTTCTTAGCCTGCCTCTTATTTTTTAGCATGGTAGCTTTAGTAAAATGTATAAGAACAAAAAAAGAAGGTATCAAGATACTGTTATAAGGGGGAAAGAGTAGACAGAATTGTTTTACTCTTGAGCAGGCAGTCATGGGGAATACCTTGCAGTCTCTGCCTGGCAGAGTAACTTTTTATTGATTTAGAAAGGGATGATTCTAGTAGCAAGTGGCAGAACTGTCCCATTTACATCTGATTTCAGAGCGTGGTAGTGGTAGTAGTATGTCAAGCACAAATTAGCTCTTTGGCCAGTGTGCCCACACACTTTGTCATGGTCATGGAAAATGTACAGCTGTGCCAATGTCAGGAAAAAATAAGCAAATAGTAGATTGGTTAAATAGTCTGTGAAAAATATGCACACAAATACCACATATTACGTTGAGAATGTCCACAGTGCTTCTCTGTTCTTTTTTGTAATTTTTTAAAACTCATCTAAGAAAATTTTATTGGCAAGAATGTTCATAGAGATAAAGTGCTTTGGCTACATCTGTGAATAGCAAGAGCCATCCCAGAAATGTTTGCACAGGCATCATCACTGCCTCTTACGTGTTCAGAAGTTGCTTATTCAGAGAGGATAAGCACATTTGTGCAAAATATGTAAAGAAGGGATATTAGATTTTTTGAATTCTGTGAAAGAAACTGTAGGTTGCCATCTCCTTGAATAAATATATATTTTTTTTAGCATATCAACAGTTTTTTTCAAGAAATCACCCAGCAACAGCTAATTTCAAAATAGTTAGCACACAATATTTTCAATGTTGTCTAAAAAGTTGTAATAAAAGACCTAAAAAGAGACTATGCACAAATTCAGCTGAGAAATGGGAATGAGTAATAAGTAGAAATACCTATCAAGTGAAGTTGTGGGTCTTCTGTCTGTGGATGTCTTCAGCTCCAGGAAGGATTTTCTCCCACTTCTCGCTCCTGCAAAATTTATTCACAAAACACAAACCATTTGGCTTACTGGGGGAGTTACTAAATGAAGTTTTATAGCTGGGAAAATACAAGTAGGCAGACTAGATGATCTAATGATCCATAGTCAGTGCAGAGGTCTTAACTTACTGAATGCATTTATTAAATAGATAGTTTTGAAAGAAACCTATGGGAATTAGACACCTAAATCCCCATAAAATTGAATCTCATTCAGTGCATTTTCCAGTCACTTCTGTCCACCTTCTCTGCCTTTTCTTGCTATAAATGTGGAATAAAAGTCTTCTGAGAAAAAAACTGAATAACATTCTGACTATTTTACACTTTTGGAAACTCAGTGAATTTCTTTATGGACTCCAAACAAAATCCTTTTTAATACGGGATTGGCAAAGTGGAATCTGGTCATGTTTCCTAACATGCAATGTGTTTTCTTCAGCTTTCAAATTAATCTAATCCTGGCACTATTTACAGAAAAGGCGATTACTGATTCCCTTTTTTCTTTTCCTTTTTTTTTTTCCTTGAGACTTTACAGATTGGTGGTGATGTTGTGAAATCAAAACCTGCAAATAGCACACACTATCACAGAATCAAGGAATTACAGAATCACAGAATGGGTTGGTCAGGAGGGACTGCCATGGGTCATCTGATCCAACCTTCTGGCTCAAGCTGGGCCATCCCAGAGCACATGGCACAGGATTGCATCCAAACACTTCTTGAGTAACTGCAGCGGGGGACACTCCACAACTTCTCTGGGCAACATTTTCCATGCAGTCACCTGCACAGTAAAGAAGTTTATCCTCATGTTCAGCTGTAACTTTCTGTGCATCAGTTTGTGCCCATTGCCTCTTTTCCTATTGCTTGGCAGCACTGAGCAGAGCCTGGCTCCATCCTCCTGCCACCCTCCCTTCAGATTCTGACTGACATTGATGAGGTCCCCCTCCATTTTCTCTTCCCGAGGTTGAACACGCCCAGATCCCTCAGCCTTTTCTCATAAGAGAGATGCTCATGTCCCTTCATCATCCTCATTTCCCACTGCTGGGCATGCTCCAGGAAATCCATGTCTCTCTTGTACTGGGGAGCCCAGAACTGGACACAGCACTCCAGATGTCCCTCACCAGGGCTGAGTAGAGGGGCAGGATCCCATCCCTCAACCTGCTGTCAGTGTTCTCCCTAATGCACCCCAGGGTACCATTGGCTCTCTTGGCCACAAGGGCACTGCTGGACCCCCAGGTCCTTCTCTGCAGAGCTGCTTTCCAGCAGGTCAGTTCCCAGCCTGGGCTGGTGCCTGGAGTTATTCTTTCCCAGGTGCAGGACCTTGCATTTGCCTGTGTTGGATTTCAGACGGTTCTCTGCAGTTAGATAATGTTTCTGCAACAATGTGTGCAAAGTGAGGGAGAGATTTTTCGGTGTCATCTCACCTGACATGACTGGAGTCACCTGAATGTCACCTTTGCCCATTCCAGACACCACTCTGTATCATTTAAAGGAAAATGTGGGAGGTTAGAGTAACCAGAGATTCTTCAGAAAACAGTTTGAATGCTCTGGTTAAAAAAAGTTATATGCTAGGCTTTTGATCAAAACTTACAGTTCTGAAGTTATCTTTTATATTAATACTTACTCCTGAACACATTTGGCTCTCAGCCTCTCAGGTGCTAAAAGACTCACCTTGGCCCCTGCATGGGAACACATTTGTCAGAGTGTTAACCTCCCTAAAAACATTGTCACAATCCATTCACTTAGGTCCATTCTTATCTGTCTGTCCTACTTCCAGACCTTGAAACCTTAGCTGCAGACTTCCTCAGAACACATTAATGGGACTGGGCTGTGCAGAAAATAAAACAGATAAAAACCAAAAAAATCAAACCAAACCAAAAGGCAGTAGAGGAACTTACTAGCTTTTTAAAAGACATCAGTTAGAAGTGCTTTGCTGTAAAGCCTGGTCAGCAGAGTTGAGGCAGGGCACTACTTCTGAGCCTTAATTGACTGAATGGACATCATCTGCTACAAGCAACCTGGGCTTAGGCACCCACCACAAGGGTTTAACCACTTATCACTGCAAGTTTAAGTTCCTTAAAAGCTCAGCTGCTGAACATGCACCTACTGCCCAGGAAGCAGCACTTCAATTTCCACAGCTATTTTACTTCTGTGTTTAGTAGCAGTGATATAATTTAGATACCTCAATACCTAAAGTTTCTTGAAGAGTATCTCATCACCTGTAAAAGCAAGTTTCCATGCCATTTCACTCCAGTTTTTACAGTGATTCTGCAGTTAAAGACTGAACCGCTTTTTCAGCCCTCTAACTTTAAACTTGCCAGTTTGGTTCTTTATCAAGTTTTTCAGCCACAAGTCAGAATGAATAATCTTTGTCATAGCCAGGAGCATGTCTTTGAAGATTACACACCTGCTCCTGGCTGTAATCACCTGAACAGGGAGTAGGGAGTATTGTTCAGTTGAGTTTTCTCCCATATTGCCCAGGACAAATCCTTGGAGCATTACAGTGAGATAAATTACACAGGGGCTGTGTAAAATTAGCTGATGATGTTTCAGAGCAACAAAATTGCAGTACAAAAAGTAGTATTAACTATTCAATTGGCACCATTGCTTCCTCTGTTACAAGCCCAACATGACATTGAGAGCATTGTACTACTGGAATTTTCTGTGTTGTTAAACAGACACCAACATCCTACTCGTGCATGGGATCCCAAATGTCTGAAGGAAAATGTTTCACCCATAGTAGAGGGTTGTGGTATTTCTAAATTCCAGTGTGATTACTGCCTGATAATGTAAAATGTCTTTGCTTTCATTCAGGTGTGATGTTCACCAATTTTCCCCCTTTGCTACATTTCTGGAGAAGTTTATCAGCAAATTGGAAGTGTTGTCTCTTAGTTTCTACCTCAATTTGTAAGGCCATTTTATTAATGTAAACTATAATTACCACTAAATTAAAGAAAATACATCATTATATTTATGTCCAAGACAGTAATTTAAAAATAAACATTTGAGAGTCTCCATACAGTTTTCCTCCTGATTTTATTTGAACAGACTTGAAACAAATTCAGTGATTCATGAGTTCATCCTGGCTGTATATCAGTTTTTTTCTGATGTAGAAAGGCTAATGAGCTGGAAAGTGACAATGAAAATATTCTAAATGCTAAGTCTGATTCCAGCAGAAGCAACTGTGTTTGGGTAATTTCCCTTCAGAGCTTCTGGAACTCTGTGGTGTCAATGCTCACATAGGGACGGGTTTGTACATGGACTATCAACACAACAGGCTGTATCGTAATGCTCTTTCAAAGATATTACTAGGACTTTTCAGAATAAATATTTCCACATAGTTTACCTAAGAAAAACCTTTTGGATTTTTCCTAAAGAAAACCTAAGTTTTCTTTTTACCTAAGAAACACCTTTTTGGGTGTTTCTGGTGTCATAATTTGTCTCTACAGAAGGACTTAAAAGGTAATAGTATCATTTGGCCAAATAGAAATTAAATAATTGAGAAAGGCTATTGCAGTTGACACAGCCTGCTGCAGGGGTAGCTCCAGGATAGTCCTCATAGGTGTTTTCTAGGCTTCAGTGACAGGTCCTACTGAGCACCAAAATGCTTGGGCTGAGACTGTAGGCAGCTTCATGCAGTCCTTAATCACCCTTCAATATCTTTCTTCAACTGCTGAGATAGTAATCTGTGGATACTGAATACTATTATTATTTTATAATATATCTATAGTAATAATATTGTAATGTGTGGGTCTCTATTTGAACATCACCATGTCATTCTGTGAATGTGCAGGAGGAGATAAGCAAATTACTGCTAGAAGAAATTTTGTGGGGGTGGGTTTTTTCTTCTCAAATTCAATAAAAGAGATAAAAATATTCCAGTGTTAAAAAATGTCCTAAATCAAACACTGTTTTGAGCAAAAGTATATAAAAACCAGTAATGGATCACCGAGTGTAAGGTTTGACTTTCATACTGTGTTTCTCCTATATTATTTCTGGAGCACTGAAGTGTGTAAGATACCTCTGAAAACAAAAGGACAAATTTATGAGTAATTATGCCATTTGCAACTTCCACTGGATATAATGGCTGAAAATAATTGTTATGAAACACCTTTGAAGATTGTACTGTGAGTGTAAAAGCATGAAATTAAAAACCCTTGCAATGCAGATGACAGTTGCCTGGGCAATAGAAAGGGCTTTTTAAATCTTTCTAATATAGCTTTGCCTATAGAATTTTTAACAAAAGTCCAGCCATGCCTGGATGAGAAAATGGCAGTGAAAAATAGGTGTTCTCTGAAGGCAGAGTGACCAGAAAGGACTTTAGCTTTTAAAGGAGAAATTTGAGATATGCAACCAAAAATATCTCTCTCAGAGCCTGGCACACTGGGATGCACATCTTGAGGGAATTTGCTGCACGGGGGAACAGCACCTGCACAGGCACCTTTTATAAAACAGTGGTGTTTCAACTGCTGTCAGGAAAGGACTAAGAGTCTTTGATCCTACTTTCATTCTGTTTGTTCCAGGAGAGCCATCCTACATATTTTTTTTTTTTTTTCCCCCTTCTCTGCCCCACATAGGGCTAAAAGAGCAACCTGAACTGTTTTTCCTCTTATGCTGACATTTCTGAAGCATGATTAGAATTAGCTCAGCACCTGCAACATTATTAATAGCTTTTTGTCACTAGTCCCTAGTAGCAGAATCCCAACCTATCCACATGATAAACCTGGATACATATAAATATTCTTCTTAGCTGCCTGAGAAGGAAAGAAATTTATGCAGGCCAGAAATTATATATGGGCTATTTCATCTGTGTTTCTTTTCAGGACTCTTACAGGATGAGGATCACTAGGAGACTTCATGGATCTCAGCTGCCCTTTATTTTAAATACAACTGTACAAAATTTGTCATTATCCTGAAGTAACAAATATCTACAACAGTGTTTTCCCTAAGTGTTCTATTCACAGTTACAAGGCCCACCTCACACTTCACACTAATTACTGACAAAGATCAAACAGCATTGGTGTAATGTGCAAGGCATTGAACTCAGTCCTGCAAACATTTTGGGCAGGACTTGAAGCTCACAATATCAATCATTAGCTCTGCCTCTGTTTAGAACCTTGCAGACATCTTCATTGTTTAACACTTATTACTGTACTTGAGAAATCTTTTGTTCCTTTCAAGATGTGAATAATTAATTTCCCATGTTCTAAATCTTAAAGCATCCACCACCTTTAAAGATCAGTTTCTATATTCTCATAGCAACATGTGGGTCCATTGCAGAGCCTGCTATTAAATATTTAGGTCCAAAAGAACAAGAGCAGCAGAAGCAGCTTAACTGGTGCATTTTTTTATCATCACTCCCTATCATTCCTTACAAAAATTATATCCCAATGTCACAAGGCTCTTCTTTGATTGATGGAATTTATAAAATAATAGCAATTAGACATTATCTGGAACATTAAGTAAATTCATCAGTCTTTGTATTGTAGGCAATAATGTAGTCAGTATGTAAAAAATGCCTAATTCAGCCAAATCTATCATACATTATCATTGGATGTAAAGAAAAATAACAAGCTGTGTTGTATCTATGATTATCTCAAGACTGAAAGTAACCACAGTATAATGTCATCTGCATCTAAGTTCATATATTCCACATTTATGGTAGCTGCAAATAGTGAGTTCTTATGATAGAGCCAACTTCCAGCTAACTTGAGAGAATAAATTTTTCTCTGATCTAAGTGGAAAATGAAACAAAATTGGCAAAAATTTTATTTTAAAGTCAGTATCCAACTATGTCCACATGTCTGCATCTTGGGATTAATATATTAATAACATATGAAAATTATAAAATATATATTGATGTGCCTGTTAATATAAAAAAATTAAGATTCTTAGAGGGTGGAAATACAAACTGCTTTCTGATTGATTGAGAGACAGCTGTGAAGCAGAAAATATCTTAACCTATGACAAAACAAAGTGCCCAATACTAAAACTGGATTTCATCTAACCAAATTGTTGCTGCTTCGAAATAGTATGACTGCTATGTGTAATATTCTAAAATGTAGGCTTTTAAAACAATTTATATTGACCTTATAATCATGTATTGACTTTGTGTCAGTATTTGAAGAGAAAAGACAAACAGTAATGAAGGACTCCTGCGAAGTGCTAAGCACACTGAGTCTGACTATGTAGAACACTGAAGGCTTGTGATTGAAAAACAGGAGATGTCCCTCTCACTTTAATGGTAAAAGAGCAGGACTATGACATTCCTTTCAATTAAACATGTGCTTTTAGTCTGGACTACAGATAACAATTCTAGGAATCAAAACCTAAATGCCTAAAGTTGATTTGTTTTACAAGCCGACATTTTCCTTCAATGTTTTTTTAGAAATATTAATATATTAATTTAAATTTCAGCATGATTTTGTTGGCAGTAGATTTTTTTTTTAAATATATACTATTATTAAAGGAAATATGTGTTAATTGGGCAGTTCCTGGTTACCTAGTTTTGTGTATAGCCTACATTACTCCTGGGAACTCATCTAATTTATTTGGTTTCATAGTGCTATTCTCTGTAAGATTTTAATACCATAAAATATGTCCTTGGAGAGATTAGAGTGCTACTGTTGATGCCTCAAATATTTGGCTTGAATAGACATTCTAAAATACGAACACACACCAAACAATAAACAAATTACGCAAAATAATAAGCATCAATCACGGTGAAGAACGTTGTCAATTTATATTACATTTGTCCTTGACTTTCAACATGCATTTATAATGTGCCAATGATACAGCTTTTAAAAGTGAGAAGGCATTTAGAATTTTCATGTTAAATATGGAGAATTCCCAGGTTTCCACAGTGCAGGAGGGTGCCTTGAAACGCACCTGTTTCTTTTGATCAATTGTACAATGACTTGCAGGTGCAGGAGGATGTGTCTGTCCTAGGAGGATGCTCAGCATATGTGGTTAATCCTGTACACTTGTAATTAGTGTCAGGCATCTTATTTAACTAGTGGAAGATGTGATATAAAATAAGATCTTACCTACTATACCATATAAACAAATATTCTTCTTTCTATATATATGTTTTGATTCCTTGCTTCATAAGTACAACCAGAATAAGAGAATAGTATAATGGAATTTTCAGATAAATAATTGATGGAATGTTTGTATCCTACATATGGTCTCAGCCTTTTGTACAAACAAATACTAAACTGAAAAACTTCTCATATAATGTTCGTACTTTTTATTAGCTCTAGTAAAAAGAAAGGTAAGAAGTAGCCCTTACTTAATATTTTGTTTTTTGATATACCCTCTTTTATAGGGGGGCTGAGAAGCAGAGAAATTAGAACAAAAATTTCTGAGCCAGCACAAACCTTTTAAAAGTGAATGTATATGAGTGACTTGATTACAGGAGGAACCACTGATAATATCTGTCTTGGAGATCTGCTTAGTGATCCTGTCAGCTGTGGCACAGTCATAAAATGAAGGAGCCTTTCCAAATTGCTCCCATAAGAGTTCAAGCAGGATTTGAGGCTGCCCCAGGACAGGCATCTTAAGCACAGGATGTACTTGCACCCAATGTCAAAGTGCTCATGCAAATGACATGGAACTTGATTTTTTTTTTTTTCCAGTAAGCATTTCCAACAAAGAAGTACAGTACCTTAAAAAAATAAGGAAGGACTACAGCCTCTGAAAGTAAATGGAGTGGTAGAACAGAGATAGTCTGGTTGTTCCATCTGGAAGAGGTTATGTTGAAGGCTGAAGTGTCTTTGTCACAGTCTTCCCTGCATCTCCCAGGTGTCTCAGGAGAAGCTCTCAAGACTCAGAGGAAAATGTTGATGTGGATGATGGTGTTCTAAAGTGCCATTGCACGAGATCAGTTCTGGGAAACATCGCATATAAAATATTCTGTCTTTGTTATATCATATGGTGAGAGAGCAGAGAAAATGTCCTTGCTCTAAGAGGACATCTTATGAGGAGAAGTGATTCAGCCAAGAGGTTAGCAGGGAACAGAAACTGGCTCACTAGCTCTTGCGGATCTGTCAGTCTGAGCTTGGATCGGAGAACTGAAAGGGGAAATTTCACGCCTAAAAATGTGTGTTGTTCCTTTGCCCTCAGGGTTTGATCAAGGAGGTGGAACAACACACCTTCACAGAGAACTAGACTAAAAAATAACTTCTAGGAGGTTATGACACAGCTTTTGACAAAACCATAGCCGATTATGTGCAGAGAGTGAGTGCAGGCTCTGTAGAAAGAGAATATTTTTGAATCAGTGTTTTTCACTACAGGCAATAAAATGGCAAAGAACTGGTTTTCTTTTTAAGTGATATCCCATTCTTTAATTTCATTTTTCCTCCTAGAGTTATAGCTGGCTAATCCTGTGAAAAGCCCTTCTTGAAGCATGACTAATGAAGCCTGTAACAAGAGACTTAATTGCAAAGCATGTCTGTTTCAACATGAAAGTTTTATGAGTGAACAAACAGGGAAAAGAAATTACTCTGACAGGTTTGCTAACTTGTTCCCTGAGTGAATCACCAAATGGTGGAAATTTTGGCCTCTAATGTAAATATTTTGAATATTATTAGAAATATGCTGGTTTAGCTGAGAATTAAGAAGTCATCTGAGAAACAGTAAAAATCAAGCGAAACAAACATTTTTAATTTTTTTTTTTTTAAGCAGCATTAAGATCTGACTCTAAGTCTTACTTTGACTGAACTTTAACTAGCTGGAGTTAACCTCACCACCTATCATGATGATTTTATCCTTCAGAAATCTGAAGAAGAGATATTCTGCCTGATGCATCTGTCAGGATGTCCAAGTTGGACCAGAAATCTCTCGTCAAGTAGACTCATAAAAACCTAATCAACACATACTGTCCTCACACTTTAACTTAGAGAAGACCAAAGCGTTCATAAGATTTCTGTATAGAATATGTATCTTTCATTTGTTTGTTCTTCAAAAGTTATTAGTGTTTCTACCAGCAAACAATATAGCAATTTTTCATATCTTAAATGCCCCTATTTGGTGAAAACTGAGATCTTTCTCTAGCAGAAGCAAAAATAGTAAGGTAGGGTGGAAGCAGTGGAGCAAATGGGGCTGACAGTGGCATGAACGGTTCTAGACTCAGAGAATGTAAATGTGTTCTACAGTGTCATTTATTTAAGCTTCACAGAATGAGGCTGCCAGTCCTAGCTGAAGGCAGCTGAATCTCTTCCAGTCTGAAATGAGGTGCAGCCAAACAGGGTTGCCACCATGGGACTTGCTGTGTGCTCCACCAAGCTCTGGTAATGAATTTCTACATTTCTGCCAGCTCCTCCTCTCCCCTCTGCCATGCCCTTTTGCATAACTCAGAGGAGGATTTATCTGGGGGCCATTTGTAACCCTGCATCAACAGAAAGTTTGTCAATCACACCTTACCAGGAATGCCATATAGTCAGCACAACAATGGTGTCACTTTTTCTGCTGCTGTCTCTCACCTGCTGCCCTGTCTGCTTTAGACAGCAGACTCAAGTAATTGTGAAGAAAAGCTTTTTCCTCCTGCATAGAAATCTATTGCATTGTTCAGGCTGGTGCAGCCAGTCCAATTACAAAGCCATTATTAGCTACAATTTTTATGTGGTAAGAGTGAGTCAGTGTCTTACACCTGCCCTCAGGCTGTTTTTCAAGGTAAAAAAAAACTAAGAGTACTTTTTTTCTGGCATTTTGATATACTCCTCTCATACACACCCCACTAATGAGATATCAGTTCCCACTGAATGAACACTCTATTGTTACTTGTCTTAACACAAATATAAATTAAAAAATCATAGAAAAATCCTCCCATTTAAAACAGAAATCAAGCGATATTATTATTTGAAATACCTTTATTCTCCAAATTATGGCATGAGATACTATATCTACTTCAGGTTTCATTTTATTTTTTATGCAAATGTTTCTCTCCCCTGCTGTATTACGCTTATCATCAGAGAAGGTAACTGAAGACAGTTGGAAAAAGGTTTTGCCATTTCAAAACCTTTCTCCTGCTCACCTCCCCACAGACCACTAAATACAGTCATCTTCATGTCATGCTAGGAAAAAACTTGAAAGACTTAAAGACAGGAAAGGAGAAGAGAGAAGAAAAGAAGCAACATACTCTCACATTAGGAAAAGTCTGCATATTTTTATGCCCTGTTATGTCAAGCTCACATTAAAAATGCTATCCACTCATTTCAGATGATCTCCACCCTAACAAACGAGCAAGAGCTGTAGAATATTTGGCCTTACTAAAAGTCTTGGGCTGCTGAAGGTAGTAGCTGATTCTCTGTGTTGTACTATAAGCCATTGTGATATTCAAGGTTGGACATCACCCACTTAAATTAGCAGTTTATCAGAGTCCAGGATGGAAACAGCTGCGGGGATAAAGGATGATGAATCACATGACACAGATTAAATGTAGCTGTGATTAATGGGACATCACAAAGCAACAAAAAAGAGAACCAACTGTGGAAAGAGATAACTACCACCACAAGGAGCAAATTATTGTCTAAGGTGATGTAATTAACTCCAAACCTCCCCGTGGCTTGGAAGACCAATTCCAAGAAGGCTTGCTATTGTGCCCACAATAATGACAAGTCTGGGGATTCTTGGTTTAAGTACTGGGATATTAAGCTTTATTTTTATACATTGCAGGGAACTGATGGAGTGTCAATGTTGAAGATATGGCAATTTGTAATAGTACAAGTACAATATATTGTGAGTCTTTCAACTAACACTCCCTGTGAGAGGACAGTCAGAAGAAAAGCTCAGATATGTTACGCTGTGAGTTATGTGGTCCTTTAAATGCTTACACTCAAGAATTACCTATTGATTATACTTTTTGTCATTGTGTGGAGTCAAAGCAGCTCCCCAAAAGCATTTTAATACAGTAGGTGTGATTAAGGGTGGCTTTTGTTCTTTGTCCTTATTAGTTATATCCTCGAAGGACAAGTGCTATTTTTCTTGTTTTTCCATAGAACAGTTTTAGCCCTGGGAATCTTTCACTGTATAACTTCCTCAAAGATTCCTTGATTCATATATCATCTTCATCTGTTTAGAAGACAAAAACTTTATTCAAATCATTGCCAGTAATTCCTCCCGCTTCCTTTCTTTAGCTTAGAAATGAAGATTTATATGTACCTGAAGGGAATCTGCTGACAACTTAAAATATTGGGGTATTCCTAAAATATTCAACACCTAAAACTGGAAAGTGGAGACAGAATTTTAATTTTTTCTGCTGTCTTTGATACTCCAATGGTTATTCTAAGCAGTCAAAAAGAGAAATAAATATTTATAAATAAATATTCTTATAATTTGCCATCCTTGTGTAGAAAGGAGTTTTTGATTGCTTGTAATTTCACCATAACATATATGTTGGATTTGGTGCACGGGAATCTTACATTGCATTCTGTTGTGGTGACAGATTGACTTCAAGCTGGCAGTCGTGTCTATTCATGTCTGAGAACTGTACATGATCACAGAACAACAGATCAAAAGTGCCAAAATTTGAAAGACTTCTAGATCAAAAAGAGTCCAAATTGCTTGGTGGTTGCCTATGTTCTGGATACATTGGTTTCTTGTGGTATTTTCCATTTGACTTGTTCTTCCTTGGAGTTTAATTAGGCACATATATTTGTGTTGTGGTCCTAATGGCAGACTGTTTACTGTGGCCTGCATGAAAATCTTCTAGAAGTCTAACATCTGAAAACATAATTTTGATTAGTTTTATTAAGCATCCTCTTTCAAAATTTTAATTACTTCTAATTGAATTCTAGCTCTTACAAATGTGAGGTGTACTTTGGGAAGTTTAAAGATGATGCTTTGGCATTTTTTGGAGTTGTTGTAGAGATAGTTTCAAATAATGTGATGGGTTACTGGTTATGTACAGGTTTTTAACCACTAAAACTGAAGCTGTATTGCCTGCTCTCGAAGCTAAAGATTGTGAGATTCTTGAGTCAGATGCGTCATTGTTTCATTTGTTAAAAAGTACCTTGCATAAAACAGTCCAATGTCTTGCTTTACCTATAGGAATTCTAGCTGTATAAACAGAAGAGGGAGAGTATTCACTCTATGAAATCTAAATTATGAACTGAGGTAGTTTTTGAAAGAAATCCTAGGGAAGGTTTTATATTTGCCATTCATATAATCTTTTCCCTTCTGAAATTCATGCTACATACAAAATAACTTTATACTGTAGCATACACAGGAAAATAGCTTTTTGTTCAAATAACTAAGAAAAGCTAATAAACACTACACTTTTTATAATAACTTCCTGTCTTAGTTTAGGGTCACTCCACGACACTTCCAAAAAATTATATTATATTATTTGTGTCTAGAAAAGATATTGATGGAAAGCATGCTGGAATTTTACTGGTGTTCAGACATATTCATGCAATTCAGGATCAGAAATATCCCAGTATCTGTTTTGCGTAAGTTGAAAAGGGATAGATCAGTGCTTACTTGCAATTTTAAAATTATTTGTGCAAAAATGATGCAAGTGTGACAGATCATTACATAATGTTTGAGTGACGTTCTTAAATTGAAAAATGAAATGTGGAAATTCTAAATCAAAATATTTCTGACTGGTAATTTACACAAAATTTTTGAATAAGGTAAACTTGATAGAAATGCCAAGTTTTGAAGAGCTCTTAGGACTGTATCAGTGAAACTGCAGTCCTGCATGAAGAACTTCTGTTTGGTACCCAGTGTTGAATAGGAAAGGAATCCTTCCACAGGCCATTGTTTAATTTTTCTTATAGCAAAGCAGGATTCTCTTTAGGAGAAAAATCAATTACTGGTAAACAGTTTACTTGTACTGGTTCTTCACTTTAGTTTTCTGTCTTATTGATAAACAGTAGTTAAGAAATGTGATTTATGAAGGATTAAAACAAGAAGTCCATATCAGAATTGCGCAGGTAGACATCATGTTTAGGATATGAATTTTCATAAGCATTTTTACTTAATCTGATTTCTTATTACAGGTTTAACCTGATATAGGTAGTTTGGTGTTAAATATTAAGAGGAAACAATATGATCTAGAAATACAGTAGAATAGTAGTTAGTGAAAACCCAGCAAGCTCAGTGATTCATCATGGAAAAAAAAGAAGACTACTTCTTTATTTTTTAAATGATGAATTGTATTTTTAGTCAGTTCCTGTGGTTCATACAGTACGTGTCTTACAGAAAGGTTGAATTGTAGCACGTCCACACAGGAAAAAATAAGAAAAGAGAAAAAGTATTCAGATACAGGTACTGCAGTCCTTATTAAAAACTAAATAGAGAATTATTATTGGAACATAATCTGTATCCTGCTGAAAGCAGAGACAAAAACTCCATTACCTTTAATGTGGCCGGTATTGTACCTCCTGCATTTGAAAGCATTCATGGATAACTGCTTTACATTCTTTGGGCATAATAGCATCCTTGACTAGGTACACTGTGCAGACCAGTGTGTGACTCCATTACATATTTTACAAGATTTCTGATGTCTATTTCCTACAGATTATGCTATCTGGGAAACACTGGAACTAGCATGAAGGATAACTTCTTCCATTCCTTCTAAATTTATGGTTATTATTGCCATAAATAATTTTACAAACTTCTCCAAAAATTATAATTCAGACACCAGTCATTCCTAAAAGTTTTCTCAGCCAAACATAAATCCTGGCTCAGTGGTAATTACTATTTAAAATCCATTCTGTGTTTTGGAAGCGATACTGACAATGTGCTAAGAGTGCTTTTAATTTTCTCCTTGAGGAAATGCACTGTGCAAATTCATCTCACAGAATGACCTCTGAACGAGCTGTTCCTTCACAACTGCAGCAATATGAAAATGCATGCTGGTATCTGCAAGTTAGCAAAAACACAGACAGAGGAAAAACTGCAGATCCTTATTCTGTAGGCAGAGCTGTTACCAAGGGATTCATTCAAGAAATAGCAGGAGTGTTTGTATCATCCACAGTCCCTGCAAGACCTGCATCCTGAAATTTTGTTTTCCAACACAATGCCTCCTGCAGTCAGGGCTCTACTGGCATGTCACTCCAGAAACATGTTAGGAAGGGAAGAAAACTGGCCATAGACAGCATCTATATATGGATGTAACTTCAGCATCCTAGGAATTCTGTATGATTTATCAAAGTTTTAAAATGGTAGCCTAATTTTAAATTCATCAGCAGGCACTGACACGTTTTCTAAGTTGGTAGATGTGGATATCTCATTTTTGAAGCTTCATCCTGTTCCCTGAAGTTAGTGTACATTGCAGACAGAGAGATTATGCAGAAGGTCATGTAGGTCTACTAGAGACAGGATGTTACAGCAATACATTTAGTACCTAATTTATTCCCCAAGCAATTTTTCCCTAACCAAATCTGGTTGCTTATCTAGTAATTACCCAAAGCAGTAGAACATAATTAAAACTGTTCATTTTTAATTTTTAACATTAGGAAAACAATAGCAGCAGGACTTTGCATATTTGAATTTTTTTTTTTCTTTTAATTGGATCAAGTAACAAAACAACGGAATTCTGAGAGCAGTTTTCTTCAGATGACAAGACACTGCTCACTTGGATATTGGCTGTGTTTCAGAGAAAGTGTCCTTTTTTGCTCCAAGAAAGAATAGCAGCCCTTTTAATCTCATGTTATCTAAAATCATTCAAAATCTTCTCAGTTCTAGTGCTGACGTCACCTATAGTCTTAATAACAATCATTAGTTTTGTATCACAAATATTTCTGCTTAAAACATGTAGAAGTTTTTTTTTTTGTTTCAAATAGACATTAATGTTGAGTACTTCTCACAACAGCATGGAAGGCTTGTATGTCATCTCTGATAAATGGTGTTGTTGATCCTTAATTATATACTTATTGTTTGGTTTATGGTTAACCCGGAAAAATTTAAAAGCACTTACGGGAACGACAATAGTTCTCCTCAGAGACTGAACATTGCCAAGATTAGTGTCTCTTGCAGGAACAGACCATAGGAAAAAAAAGGCTACTAGATCAAGGTTTATTACATATATATATCTATATCTATATATAAAGTGGTTCTTGGATTAGTTATTACTGAATAAGGTATTCCCATCCTCACTGTGTGACCAGTCTTTTGCGGGAAGAAAAGTGATTTGTTCCTATTTAGGTTTTGGAAATTAATTTGACCTGGTCTAAAATATGACCATGAACAAAGAAGTTGTTCAGCTGACATTATTCAGATTAAATCAGGGTGTTGTAATAAATTATCTTTCAAATATAGAAATATATATTGACTAATAATTCTCTTTTTTCCACAAGTGCACTGGATATTGATGTTTAGCTTCCCGTTTTGTCAGAGAATGGTTAAGACACAAGTACTAGAAAAACTAGTGATTTAATGGTTTAGAGAGCACATGGTATTGTCACACTAATAAACAGAGAAATCCACAGGGATGCAGTCTATCCTTTTTTCAACGCCTTGTCCTCTGTTAAGTCTCTGCTGTCTGCAGTGACCCTTAGGTCTTTTCCAAGTTCAGTGTATTTGGTTTAAGCTCAGCAAGGATGAAAGGATATTTCATTTTTTCATTCTCATGCATATCAGCTTGAGGTTTTCCATTACTAACTTAATTTAAGAATAGAACTATCTGATTAGGACTGGAGGTACACATTTCATAAGTATAGCACTATGGTTATTAGTTGTAAGAAGCATGGAATGAAAGGTACATAACCTGTGGCAAACACATTTTTCCAGATTTGTTGCTTTCATAACATATTGCAGGAAAATAGTAAATAAATTGAATGACAAAAAAAACAAAAAAAGAGGACTCTCTTTTCCCCGTTTTTTTCTAATGACTTCAGAAATCACTGCAGAGCTTTCATTCCTTTATCCATGTGTCTTTTGCAGGTCATGTCCTGTGCCCTAAGCATAGGACATTTAAAATTTATTTGTCTCTTTATTTTCAGGTTTTCACATGTTCTCCTGCAGTCAGAGTTTCTCAGTCTGAAACCTGAATGATTGTAAAATTACCATTTGAAGTGGGATAACACATCACAGGGCTTAAGTTCAAAGTGTTGGGTGAAAATCACTTCTCTGCATTCCTTCTTTTAAAATAAATTTTCAGTGGTTCTAGAAGGCTGGGCTACAATTGATGTGAGCCATCAGTTACTGTCAAACAAAGGAAACAGTAATTTTATCTTTCTGAAATTGTTGGCCATTTGTGAAATTTCCAAGAAGTGGATTTAGTTTTTCATCAACTGGCTGTATTCTAGGCTCTTTAAGTCTTAGAGTTTTGATTTGATGGAAAACACACACAAAAATTAATATACCAATTAATAATTCAGTTCCAGTTACCATAAATAGAAAATCTCAATTAAGAAAGCTCTTCATAGGGATTTTATAGGTATTCTATGAAGCTGCAGCTACTCAAGATATTCTTTAGTAATTGGATTTAAAAGTGTACTGCTACAATCAAATAATAAAATGGAAATATTTTGTTGTCTCTACTAGTATTTTACATCAAGTTATCCACCCCAGTACACAATCATTTCTGCAGCAATAACCCAAACCCAGAGGTTGATTTTTCTTATACCCACATACTTTGTCCTCATTCACGTTTTTCAAAAGAATAGGGATTGCATCTCAACAACAAGCAGTGAGCTTATTAGGTAATTAGCATGGCTGAGCAGAAGAGCTAAGGATCAGTACCTAAAAAAGCTGCTGGGGAGGTTTAGTGGGTGCTATTTGGTCTGTCATTTCCTTTATTTTTTATTTTTTTTTTAATGCTTCAAATGCTTTATCTTTCTGCTGGGACTTAATGATACTGTCTTCTGTTGTACCATGCTTCAGAGCAGCTGGTAAGTAGCACTATAAAAAATGAAGGCTATTATTACTTCACAGAGGAAGCACAGACTTTGAAGCTTAGGTTCAAAGCCTCTATACTGAGGTGAAGAATCACTTTCTAGGCATTGCTTTCCCTGTCTTTTCTGAAAAGGCAATTCCAGCAATGGGAGGAGAGCAACTAAAAAGGCTGTCACATGCTTGCTTGACCAGTAATATGCTAAAAATTCATTTAATCTGTCTCCTAATTAAATGATTTTATGAACAACCAGAAAAATATTACAATTAAGCATTAACTAAGCATTAATTAAGCATTAGTAAGGAGGAGCAATCTTGTAGTTCACCCAAATGATTTGGTACCTGAGATAAGCATATCATACTACTTTCAACAATCAATAGTAATAAGAATTTGCCACCCAAGTCCTAGGAAACCAAAGTAAAATAGAAAGGGAAAGGGAATAGAAAATAATTAGTCAGAAGCTTTAAAGAAGGAGGTGGAGTCTTGTTCTTCATGTTGAGTTTGTTTTCATTAATTACTTCCACTGCATTCTGCAGAGATAGTTGGAGCTTTATCAAAACACTCCCAACTTTACATGCTCAAACATACTGTTAAATTCCTACAACTCATATGTTATTTCTTATATTGTTTTTTTTTTCTTGTACCAATTTGGTTGATATCATATGGCCTGAAGAAAACAGGATATTGGGCAGATTTGCACAGATTTACGAGAAACTGCAGCTTCTTAAAATAAAATACAGTAAATCACTATGTGCTTAAAACAGGAATCACTGAGTGGAAGTAGTTCCATTTATCAACAAGATCTCTCCTGGACAGATTGTTTTATTTTCCTTTACTACTATCCACAGGAGAAAAAAATGATATAATTTTATTTTGTTCTTATGTTTGTTAACGTTCCCGTAAGTTGATTATCTTTTCTTTTAGAACAATGCAAGGAAAGAACCACTTTCTCTGACAAATTAGACATGGGTCATGTTAAGGGTCATTCTCGTAGCAGTGGCAAGAACAACAAAAGTTTTTAAGGGGGACAGAAACAGCTGGTATTTTGGTAACCCAGCTGAAACTACACCTTTAAAATCAGTGTCTATCTCCATCCCTGTACAAGTGCCATGTGTAACTGTTTCTCTATTGAGAAAACCAGGTCTGAGACCATTTAAAGAATCTGAAGGTACACAAGTCTATGGGACCTGACAAGACCCATACACAGGTCCTGAGGGAACCGGCTGTAGAAATGGCTAAACCACTATCCATCATATTTGACATTCCACTTAAGTTCCCACTGACTGGAAAAAGAGAAAAATAACCCCAATTTTTAAGAGGGAAATAAGGAAGACATATGAAACCATAGCAGGTCAGTCTCGCCTCAGTGTCTGTCAAGATCATGGAACAGGTTCTCCTGGAAGCTCTGCAAAGGCACGTGGTAAATAAAAACATGATTGGCAACGACCAGCATAGGCAAATTTTTTACAGATTTTTCTTCACTAAAGGTAAATTATGCCTGACAAATTTGGAGGCCTACTCTGGTAAAAAAATAGCAGTGGTGGATGAGAGAAGATCAGCAGATATCATCACCCTAGACTGGTAAATAGCATTTGACACAGTCCCACAAAACATCCTTGTCTCTAAATTGGAGAGACATATGTTTGATGGATGGATGACTTGGTGGATGAGGAACTGGCTGAATGGACACAATCATTAAATTATGATCAATGAATGTGCAAGTGAAGAGCAGTTGTGAATGACGTTCTTCAGGGGTCAGGATTGGGACCAACACTTTTTACCATCTTTGTTGGCAACATAGGCGGTGGGATCGAGTACACCCTTAGCAGGTTTTCCAATGACACCAATCTGTGTGGTGGAATTGACACACTGGACTGTAGGGATGTCATCCAGAGGGATCTTGACATGCTTGAGAGTTGGGCCCATGAAGTGAACCTCTTGAAGTTCAGTAAGGCCAAGTGTGAGGTCCTCCTGCACCTGAGTCAGGGCAATCCCAAGCACAAATACAGTCTGGGTGGAGAATGGACTGAAATCAGCCCTGGGGAGAAAGACTTGAGGGTGTTGGTGGACAGAAGGGTCAACATGGCTCAGCAATGTGCACTCCCAGCCCAGAAAGCCAAACATGTCCTGGGCTGCATCCAAAGCACTGGGAGCAGCAGGGCAAGGGAAGTGACTCAGTCCCTCTGCTCTGCTCTCATGAGACCCCACCTGGAGTGCTGCTGCATCCAGCTCTGGGGCTCCCAGCACAGGAAAGACATGGACACGTTGGATTGATTCCACAGAAGACTACAAAAATGATCAGAGGGCTGCAGCACCTCTCTGATGAAGACAGAATAAGACAGTTGAGGCTGTTCAGCCTTGAGAAGAGAAGGCTCTAGGGAGGCTTTAGAAAAACTTCTCAGTACCTGAAGAGGGCTAGAGAGGGAGTTTTTCTAAGGGTGAAGTGTTTTAGGATGAAAAAGGGTAGGTTTAGATTAGATATTGGGAAGCAAGTATTTACTGTGAAGGTGGTGAGGACCTCGAACAAGTTGCCCAGGGAAATTGTGTATGTCCCATCCTTGGAAGTGTTCAATGCCAGGGTAGACGGGGCTCTGAGAAACTTGGTCTATTATAAGGTGTCTCTGTCCATGATCTTTAATGCCCCTTCCCACTCAAACCATTCTATGATCTATGATTTGGCTCTTCATATGTGAAATTAAATTCAGAAATAACATTATTTTAAAACACTGTATATTTTTTGTTTCTTGTATTTATTTATTCCTGTGTGGACTTGGAGTGCCTCAAAATCACAGTTTTGCTCCACTACACATAGGGATTTTATTTTATCCCCAGTCACTTGGAGCAAATCAAATGTTGCTTAAGCTTATTTTACATGTCAGCACACCTAGAAGCTGAAAATCTGCCCCTGGGAAGATGACCTGGGAACATCTTAGGCATTGAAAGCTTAGGAAGGCATTTTTTTGTAAGAGTTGCTGTGTCAACTCTCTGCTGCCTATTTGACAATTCCCTTGTGTAAGAAAATTCTCAAAAGACAGGTTAAGCTAGTTTATAGATGTTTTGTGGCACTGGGGAGAGCCTAAGGATTGCTGAGATTAGTTTAAAGTGGACTTGAAAAAAAACTACAGGCAATGTTCTTCCCTGTCTCCCTAGTTTCTAGGTATGTTTATGAAGACTGAATAGGGTTTAAAAAGCAAAATAATATTTTAGCAATACATAAATATAAAAGGATGTCTCTGAATGCTTTCCAAAACTCTAAAATGTATGAAATAAATACACATCCATGCCCAGAGCCTAAATTCCCAATAACCTATCATAGAGGACACTGCAATCCATGATGTCACCTACTTTGCCAACTGATTTTAAGCAAATGACTGCACAGCCACTGCTGTTTTAATAAGTAAAGTTGAGAGGTCATCAGGATGGATTTAATATTTCTCAGTCCATAAAATTTGGACACTAAAAGCAGTGCAGATGTTGTCTTATGTAACTACTGTCCAAGTGTAATTGTTTCTTGATCATCTCCTGGTGTTTCTCACCCTAAAAATTAACTTTTCTCCTTAATATTTAGCTTAAATCTTCTTTCCTGGTAATTAAGCCACATGATATTTTTTGTCTTAGACACAACGTTTAAGGCAAAATATTCCACACATGCTGACCTAAGGTGGTACAGAGTAACCCATTCACCACAACCACACAACTCCAAGCTCCTCCCCCTCACAGCTGCTGATAGAAATTATCTCTGTCCTGGCCAAACCCAGGACACATGCAGACCTGTGCTTCAGCAGGCATGTAGAGGCTTGGTAACAAAACAGCATATCATAGCATAACATAACACAGCACTGGCTAATCTATTTTAGTTAACAGGTCTCTGTTGCATGAACAGATAGTATTCCTCACTAGAAGAAATATATGCCAGAAGACGAAGCATTTTGCTGTGTTCAGCAATGGTGGATGTCCAAGACAGGTCTTCTGACAGCTTCTTGTCCTACCAAGAACATGGTAGCAAAATGAGCTGCCCTATTTGCAGCGTAGTCTATCAGCATGGACCTCAAAGGAGGAAGAGCTGCACAAACATTTATAATAAATGAGACAGAGACTTGCAGAGGAGTGGAAAGGGCAGCAGAAGCATTCAGCACCTTCGGCACTCCAGCTAAATCTGAGCTTCTGTCAGGCTTTTTTTCAACCACGTGAGTTATTCCCCTTGTGGACTGAGTCTGAGACCTCTAGGATCTTCTCTGCTTTGACACAGAAGAATGAATGATGTGGGTTGGTCATGCATCACCCAGCCTTGTCACAGCAGCAGATCCCTGGGTTTCAGGGGATTACCTTGAGTTAGGATCAGAGCAGAGCAGCAGGGAGTCAAATTGGATTGCAGGAGCAATATGCAGCCTTCTGAATTTGGTAGCCAAGACGTTGATGTCATTGTGCTGCATTGGATCATATTTAATATTTTACACTTAATTTCTGTGTTAAAATTTAATAGAAAATCATAGGCTGTAGAAAGCCAGCAGAGAATCTCAGACACACACTCGTTTATTGCTGTAGAAAAGTTGCCCATTTTAAATAAAAACATGCTTATCTTAAAAGATAACTAGACAGTAATATTTTGTATGCTCAAAAATACAAAAGCTTCTTCTGGCTGAGTGCGGCTTGGTTTCCAAATCTCATTCAATTTTGTCCTTCTCTGTTTATAGCATCCACATTCTCTTGGGGCATTTGCAGGCAGGTGCAGACAAGGATTCTGACTGTTTACCTGCTCATTCCACAAAGAAGTCCTCTTATTTATAATGCACATCAATCAGCTCACTCCTCTGAACAGTTAGTAACCCACATGCATTTTCTTCTGTATGTTCTTCTCTTAAAATTATTTATTTTGTGCCTTTCTGTAAACATCTAGACTTGCACACTGTGCATGTGAAGAAACTTGTGCAACTGATGATGAATGTGAGGTGAGTGCAGGGTGAAAATAAGCTTGCCAAGATATTGTATTTAATAAATATAAACTTTTTGCTGCTTTGAAGTGTTTTCATGGCTGCTTGTACACAACACTGAAGAAGACAATTGAGAAGTGGAGTTTTCAGTCAGCAATTACACTTCATTTTTAACACAGCTGTCTGAGTAGGCATCTTGTAACATTCCCTCACATATCCATTTCTTAGGTGTATTTGCTTGTACTTCAGCTCTGAGAAAAGACCCAGATGCAGAAGTCTAGTCAAAAATCACAAATTTCAATTCACCAAAAAGTCTGTAAAGTCTTAAACATACAACAGTACATACATATAACAGAATGGTGTTATTCCTTGAACAGAGTATACAGAAAATCTAAACAAAAATCCAAAATGCTTAGTCTGGGTAAAAAGTCAGACACTGAAGTTCCGAGTCAGTGAATTGAAAAGGAATATCTTGATTTTCGGCAGCTGAAATGTGGGTGATTTTTTTTTTTTTTAATTTTTTTTTTTGTATTTTCATGTTCAAGAATAGTTGCAGCACAAAGACTGAAGTTATTAAACAATATTTCCTTACTATATTTGCTAACTTAAAGGTCAACTGGTACATGCCATTGATTTCTTTTTTTCAGCTACTTTAGTTAAACAAGTTCTGCAATCAAATTTATTACAGGTGATTCACTGAATGCTTGAACAGCACAGTAGGGTTTAATTTGGAGTGCAATCAATATTTCCAAAGCAATGCACAACTGAAATAAATTTGATACATACAGAGTGGGACTCACGGTCACTGACATTTTCAGTCAATAATGTTTTTGAAAAACAGCAAACAATATGTTTAAATCAACTACAAATTCATTGTTCTTGTTGTACAAAGGTAACACTTCAGAAAAAAACATTCAGGAGAACGAACACTCTCCCTCAATGCCCTAACAAACAGAGCTGGTATAATAATAATATATTTCTTATGGGAGAAGTAATAATCAGCAGTAAAGAGCAGCAAAGGATGGTGGCTAAGGCCTCTTAATGATAATAGCTTGAAAGTACTCTAATCCTTTCTTTCCTGGTTTTCTCCAACTACATGATTTTTTTTTCCCTAGCAACTAAAGGTATTCAATAGTCAATCAAGTGTATAAATTTCAAAATCATTTGTGTAGAAAGCAACACATAGAAATCAGAATTTTATTGTCTACTTGAAGGAATTTGATATAATATGGATATTTTAGCTTCTACTTTGATTTTTTTTATTGCAAGGCTGCAAAGCTGTCTTTTTATAGAGATCAATTTACATGGGAAAGGTGAGTAACTTTTGAATATACTGTTGAAAATACTTCAGGATTCCCTGAAGATAAACGTGACTTCAAAGTTGGCTCTGCTTCAAGTCAGAGGTTGGACCAGATGATCTTCAAGGCTTCCAAAGATTAATTTTAAGATTCTGAATTTTACTCTTTAGCTGACAGTCTTTAAGACTCTGTAGAAAAGGCCATATTAAAGAGAGACCAGGAGTACAGTGTTTAAAACTGTTACAGTGTTTAATCTTATTTCTCCAGACATTCTTTAAAAGACAGCAGCTGCACATTAAAAAAAACAAACCCAACCATATAATCTCAAATCCCTCTAGTTCCTGTAAAACTGAAGAAAGGGAAGTTGGTTTCAGTTTAATAAAACTATTGGAAAATTCCAGTTTTGCTTTAATACTGTGGACTGTCCTTGTCATATAAATTTTAATATGTGAGATATCAACAATTTCCACTGTTTGTAAATCTCATGGGAAACACAATGGAGGGTTTTATTCTAGATCTCATCAACTACAGCAAGTTTTGCAACTTTGAATATGAAATGTTTCTTGTCATAAATTGACAGTTCTTGTTCTACCCTAATCCCATGAGGCTCTTCTAAAGAAAAAGGAAATGTAGCAGTCAAATTGTATGGTATGAAGTGACAGCTTGATTTGTAGCATTTAAAAGATGGCTGCTATTATTATTACACAATTTGATAGAGTGGAAAAGTGTAATTTTCTCTTCTACACACACTTTAGTGCAGTTTCAGTAACTGAGTTGCATTTTACTTGTATTTTATTCATTGGGAAATTTGTCCCTACTTCCATGAAAATAGAAAATCTCTTATGTCAGTACATTTTTATAGCCCTTCCTTACAACTCTCTACATTTTCACACCATTTGCCATTCAGGCAAATTCATGGGGAAGCCCAGTTTTAGATGGAATGATATATGCTTAGTTACTCCTCTCAAACTCATATTCCTTTGTCACAACTCATTCAGCTCCAGTCATCACCACCTAAATCCTTTCCCATTAGATGCTTGGTCCCCTGAGTGTGGGTAAGTAGCTGAAAAGTGGGTCACCTTGGCATATTCTACAGATATCTGGGTGAAGAATTTCAGGACTAAATTACTCATCCTTCTGATTTTTTTTTTTTTTTCCCTTCACCAAATTCAAAGGGAACACTCCAGTTTTTGGTACTTAGTGACAACAGTTGACATAGGAACAATTTCCATGTTTTGGTGAACTGACCTGCTACCAGCTGTGGAATAAGACACACCAAAAAATAATATATGCACCATTCACTACATGAAACATCCTTTAAAATGCCTTCCCTAAATAGATCAAACTGAATATATTTAAAATCTCACATAAGATGCATGTGATATGTGAGTCAGTCCAAACCATCCACAGCAGTCATGGATGCCACCTCCACTGCACTAAAGTCAGTACAGAAAATGAATCAGGAAGAGAGAACCAGCTGGCTCCTTGTGCTGTGCACCTCTTCCTCAGAAATTAGTGTTATTAAAATAGAGAATGAACTGAAAACTGAAGTCTGATGCATGGTTTTTTTATGGTTTACTTCCTCTTTATTTCATTGATTTGATTAGAGCTACACTAGGGTACTCCTGAATTAATTTTTCATTAAAACATATCAGTTTTATCCTCACTGATGAAGTACAGACAAGTTAATGGTGAGCAAAGGGCACAAAAGTACATGGCTGGTTCTCCTGCTTTCTCCACTGATCTGTGTCTGCCTTACTCTAATCCTTTTGGAGTAAATTGAACTGCATAAAAGCAGTGTGGACAGTCAATTCTCAAGGACTCAATTTCACTTAAAATAGAAATAAAACCCAACAAATACCAAAAGCTATGACAAATAGAGGGAGCAACCTTTTAGCCATTTTTAATCCAATAGAGGACTTTGGATCACTGCATAACTAAAACAGTAAAGAATGACTGAGGTTTCATTTTTCAAATCAATCATTTTCCTCTATACTTTAAAAAAAGACAATCTCTTGTCTCACTGATAAATGGCAAAATATTGCCCAGAACTTATAACATTTCCCAATGTTCAATTTATCTTCTTGTACTGAATGTATTTACTCTAATAGACAACAAAAGAGAAAGAAACAAGACCTGTGAACAGAAAAATATAAAATCATTTAAAGAAAGGGCACATTCCTGCAAAATACAACATCCATCAAAAGTAACACTACCACATTTTCACAACATGAAGAACAGCAATAAAAGAGTATTGCCAAAATGTTTTCCACATTTCCTCATATGAATTAAATTTATATTCCTTATTTATGTTATAAATACATAACAATTCTGTCAGTAGAAACTGTTGCTACCAATTATGACACAAAAATGACCAAGAGCTGAGGTACAAAGTGCATGTGCAATGTATTTGCACATTATCTCTTGGCTCCAGACTAGAGGGACAGCACACCCTGAGAAAAAAGTCCCCTAAAAGAGGGAATCTCTTGTGAGTCAATCAACTATTGCCAGCAGCTGACCTAGGTGTCATAACCACCTCTGTCTGACAGTTCAGTGTGTCTGGGAACCCTGGAGAGTCCTGAATTTCTCATTAATCTGAGTGTAGAACAGCAGTAAGAGCAAACCACAGCTAGATGAATATGGCACTTCATCTCTTCCTGCCATCCCCAGGAATGCCTTCCCTGAAAGAAAGCTGGGAATTTATCTCACTTCTCCTCTGCCAATTACACCTCTCAGTTGCAAGGCAAAGGTATTGCAAAATCCAAATAAACAGGTGAGATACCAAACGTTGTATAAATGTCTAATAAATCAGGGAACTTTTCCTGCAAAGTTTGCCTATGAAAAAGTAGTCCATTATTCAGAAGTTGTGGCTGTAAGCTCCGCAGTCATTTTATTATCACACATAGTTCTCTAAACTATTAATGGGAGTGGTGCAGCCACAATGAGAGTATATGGTTAGACATGGAAGAAACAGCAAAGTCCAGTTCAAAGATGAACACAGAGATATTTTGTAACATTGTTTGTCTGTTTGAATGTTTTTTAATTAGCCTTGTAGTATAGGTATCATGAAAACAGACCTTGTTTGAAAGCATCAGTCTGTAATAAAATGTGCTTATTCTTGACCAGATGTGTGCATATGTGTTGTTAATATTTTTTGTTCTGATCGATGTGACCTTCAGATATTTTATCTGATCTCTAGAGCTGATACCAGATAAGTGATGTCTGTGTGACATACTTATACTGTTTGTGACATAAAATTTTTTCGGAGGTCATTTTTATAAGGAAGAATAAGGGACAAAAATGAATGTGTGGGAACTTAGTAAAGGATGAACAGAAGAAATATTGGCCTGACAAATATACTTTTTCTACCCTCAATAGGGTCATTTTCAATTTCATATGTAACTCTTCTTAAATTTCTCACTGTCTGCTTTGGAAGTGGATATATGCAAATCTGATATATTTTGCTGTGAACAATGAAGAAAATGCTGTGAAGAATGAAGTTTTAAAATAAAATATTTCCATGAAGGCTCTTTCCGGATTGTGGATTCCAGACATTAAAATGCTGTTTTAAGCTCTCTATGTCCCTACCAGCTGTGTGACAGACCATTTTGTGAGAAACAACATTTAACTGTGTAAAACAATCTCCCCCTCATCTCTCTCTGTGATCATAACTCAGTTGTGCTACAGTGCAGTTACTACTGCTTTACCCACTTACGTGGAAGAGCAGAATTCCCTTTACTGAGGTAATTAGTGCAGTGAGTT
The DNA here is from genome assembly GCF_049639895.1 of Pseudopodoces humilis. NCBI lineage: Eukaryota > Metazoa > Chordata > Aves > Passeriformes > Paridae > Pseudopodoces > Pseudopodoces humilis. The sequence continues at coordinate 13,782,514 of NC_142205.1, read as the reverse complement.
AGGGCAGACTGCAAAGCAGAAATCAGGCTGGATGATCACAGTGTTACCCCTAAGTCCTCCTGGGCCTGAATCTGGGATCATTTCAAGATGGTAAAGTACTGGCCCAGGTCCTCAGGGGCAGAGCATAGCTATAGCATCCAAACACACATAATGAAACTGTTCAGCATCTGGATATAGTCTAGAAAGACAGAAAGCAAAATCCACTGTAATTTCATAATAGTCCACAAAGTCAGTAAAAGTCTGGGAACTCTAAAAGTAATACTATAATTTCAGCTACTGCTTCCAAGACAAAGTGCCATTTTCAGAGTTAAAACACCAGCCACCCGAGAACCATGAAAATGTTGCACAAGAATATAAGCTAGCTCAGAATGAAATACAACAAACTACCTCATTATATTCAGATCAGGCACTCTCAACAGATGTTACACATAGGATCAATATTGAATTGTAGTTACCCTGATACCCCACAACTGTAATTATGATCTAAATAAGCAGAGAATAAAATAAAGCAGGGGACCAGATGGAATTTCTTTATGAAAGCTATTTCAGATACTGCAATGTGACAAAGATGATGAGCCCACCACACTTAAATAGGTTTTGCCAATACGTTGGGCACCCAGAGCATATGTTTAAAATAACAATCAGGAATAGTAATTATTGTTTAGAAGGCACAGCACTGTGACGAAGAACACTGAGCATTTTTCATTACAGTGAAAACAAAGTCATTAAATTGTTTAAACCCAAGAAGCTAAGGGATTAAAGATGTGAAACTCATAATCTGCTCTCATATAACTATTTTGCAACCAAATGTATCTGTCTGTGGCAGATTTTAACCCACATGTGACAAAATATCTACTGAAACTAATCTTTGCTAAAAACTCCTAAATTCATAGGAGAATTTTCTTTGGGGTTGATGGAAATTGTAATAGTGAGTGAAGACGTGCATATGGAGACAGAGGAAAGTAACAAATGGTAAACATTAGACAAAATTTAGAAAAAACATTTTCTAGTGAAAAGAAATGCAATTGTGTGAATTTTAACATAGTTCACAAATTTTAACTAAAAATAGAAGTATTTTTCAATAGCAATAATTAATATTCTGGGTTTTTTATATAATATAGCACAATGTTCTCCTGAGTGGGGTACATTAGCATGCCTAGCTGTGCAGTTTGGACATTGTGAAGGAGGTTGCCTATTGCTAGATATTTTGTCAGAATCCAGATATTAATCAATATGACTTTTCTTAATACATTCACTTTAGTCTGCAGATTGCTTACAAGAGGTATACTTAGACTGTTTTTCATAACCAGTTCACTGTTTTTATTCTGAGACATAGCTCCACATCACTAGCTACATAATTATAAGAAAGTAAGATTTTGAAAATAACAACAGCAACACAAAAGCTAAATCTACCCTTTTTTAGGGTGAGATAATCCTTGATTCAGGAATGTGATCTGACTTCAGAGTAGAATAAAAGCCCTTCCAGTTCTTTCCAGTCACTTGTGCACAGGGCAAGCCAGGCACCTACCCATGACCGTCTTCTGGAATCCAAGTGAAAGGGAGTACATGCCTAGAACCACACCAGCTTTTCAAGGTAGCCAGCTGTTTTAGGATATTTTAAATCAATGTGCAAGTTTGCTTGTGATAGCAGTTTCCATGATTGAGGGAAAATTTTAGTGTTTAAAGCATTTTTTTCAAGGATCAGAGAAATTTGAGTGCTGTTCCCACCTTATGTGACATCTGTATCCCCACCTAGAAGTGCTCAGCAGAGAATTGCTAAACCAGTTTTTCAAAGACCATAAGAATTACTCCACACTAGAAATTTAGAAAATAGCGAACAATAAAATGGGATAAACCCAAGTAAACAGCTTTTTCAAGGTGTGCTTGAGAACACCACTTTTTCAGTAGCTGCTGTTGATACAAGTATGCTGCAATCTGTAGTGTTATGTAGAGAGATGTGAGCTAGCTGTAAACAAACTCTTCTACCACCAGCAGTCTGATCACAACAGCATGGAGCTCTTAGGTTGTCATGCCTTTGCAACTTGAAAATAATTTTTCTGAAACATGAAATTGTTCTTTTTCATAAGAAGAAAAGACTGACAAAAACACTGATAATACTTCTACATTAGTGTTTGATTTACCCCTGGTGCAAGCAAATCTATAGTCAAGGGAAATGTAGTTCCTGGAAATTCCTAACATGGGGCTTCAGGAAAGGAGATGTCAGTTCTGGTCCTGGATATTCATACATCACAGATAAGAGGGCAATTTTTTGTGATTTTGGCCAGAAAAAAACAAGTAGGAATAGCAGGTAGGAAATCCTCCTGTTAATGTTGCTGCTTAAACACTTATGGTATGACAGTCTCCAGAGAGCTAAGGTTAATTAAGCCAAAGAGTAACATTTTTGGACCTTTCAGAATGGATCACAGCAGTTTCAAGCTCACATATTCAAGCTTAACTGCAAGGCAATGGAGCCTCCTCCCTTTTAAGAGAGCCTTCACACAGTGGTCTGCTGTGTATTAACTGAACTTTTCTGACTGTTCTAATGTCAACAATCTCTCAGCTAGACACAAGACTTCATGCAGAGAGAAATGTCACTGGGATGGGGAAGGAAGGCAGAGCCATGCCTAGCACAGCACAAAGTAAGTCTGCTGACATTGTGCAGGCATGGAGCACTTCACGTCTGATTACACTGCAGCATTCCTGCTGTTTTAATAAGAATTTTCCTCTTAGAAGAAATAACTAATGGTGTCACATTGTGGGGTGGCTTTTTCACAGCTCTCAACAGTTGACAATGCTAAATGACTTTCACCAGTGACCTGAATTAAACTCAATGAGAACCTAACAGCCACAATGTCAGAGGCCCTCTCTGTGCATGTACAGCTTCACCTGCATCACCTGGGGCAAGTCATCTGACTCACCTGAACACAGAGCTGCCAGCACTGAATTAATTCACCAAATTGACGTTTATATGGACGCCACATTTCAAATGTTGGACTCTGTCCACCCTCATTACTTCTTTGCTGCTGTTATCCCTGAATAACACACATAACGGAACTGCAAATAAGCGATGTCAAAACCATTTATGGAAAACAGCATATTTATTTAAAAGTAAAATAATTTGTTTGAATAGAGAGCAAAATTTCATGGCCTGGAAAACCTCATGAAAGCATATAGGTATTACTATTTTATAGTCAGAGACACTGAAGAAAATTGAAATTGAAACTTTGCCTTCCCATTTTCCCATACTAGAATAATTCTGATACCATTTTAAAGTCCTCCCAAACTGTTCTTTTCAGTGCAGCCTGTTCCACTTACCCTCTTCTGTTTTTCTCTGGCCTGTGTACCACCTGCATGTCTCTACTGTCCTCCTTTTCTTTCCTCTCTTTTCACTTCTCTGTTCTCTGGTACTTTCCAGAGTTTTTACCTTATGTTGCTGCCAATCTGTCTCCTAAGGCACTAAATCAGCACTCGTGGAAGGCCATCCTCCCTGACTGGCTGCTGCCTCTGGAAGTGCCAATTTGGCTCAGCGGGCGGCCGGCGGCCAGATGGCAGCAGCAGGACACTTTTACAAACTGTGATTCTTCACCGCCCCTGTGGAAAGGGTGAGCTTGCAAGACCCAGAGTAAGCAGTTTTGTTCATGTACTTGTATTAAAAATTAATGTTGGAATGATTTGTTCAGCTGTACTGTTTTCAGTGCAGTTTGCCCAAGTCCTGAGTATACTGATTTATAATATGTTAATCAAAGCTGAAAGGAATGTTTTCAGTAGGAAATGACACCATATGATTTTTTTATTTTGGCTTTGAATTTTGTCAGAAATTCCAATTTCAGGCTGTGGCTAAGTAGTGTGAATCTGTGAATAATCTGGAGAGAATCTCATGTTCACCTGTGCTTTGATGTAAGCTCAAGCCACATTTCTTCTGGCTTGCCTGGTGATGGAAGGCAATGCAGCAAGCTGTTACAGCAAACCTGAACTTGCTCAGACCCTGGACAGACCAAACAGAAACCTGGAAGTGGAGCTGCAGGCAGAGAGTAGCCAAATCTCAGTGGAGAAATCTATTCTGTGATCAGAGCTCTGTGAAGAAACCACATGCAGAATTAGAGATCTGAAATCATGCAGAGCATGTGGAATCTCAGTGCGCTCTGCAAAGTGAAAGCACAGTCCAGTGCAATTCTCCTGGGAGAGACTTACATGAATTGTGTTTATGGGGGAAACTGCTTCATGTCATGTAAAAACAGACACTGGAAATCTGTAGGCTCATTACTTTATTCACAGATAAATATTTTAATATGGCCAAAAATATTTATTGCTAAAGTGCAAATTGTTGGTTCTACAGTAAGTTTTTTCCAGATGAAAAAACATGTGCTCTAAGAAATTGTTAGTGGTAATACCATGAGAAGGAAATTTTTGATCTCATGTCTACAAAAGTAAAAACTAAGATAAGACTTTTACAGTGATACAGTGACAGTCATCTCTGTTTTATTTCTTTCATGGAAAAAACTGAAAGCTCTTACAGCACAGAAATGGACTATCTTAGACTGCAATAACGAATGAACTTAACCTACCTTTACCTAGATTTTGCATATTGTTTTTATTGTTAGAGCTTTCAATAGGGGTGTTGATTAAGTATTCAAAACAGAGTACTACACTAAAGACTTATTTCAGCCAAGAGCTCCTGCACTTGGATACTTAGAATTACTCTTTATTCTGTTTCCTGCCCACACAGTTTCCCATATCCATTGCTCAATCTGCCTTTCCTATCTGTTGTTCACCATCCTTTCGCTATTGTAAAAAGCTCCCTTTGACTAAGACACTACCTCTGTTTTCCCAAATCCTCTTTTGAATACTGAATGCACTTTGGCTCAAATTTTCAGATGATTAGGTAAAATCCTTGCCTCTTTGAGTTCCTGTACCTTCATTTCAGCACCAAAGGATATGAAATTATTAAGGAGGAAACTTAAGGAAGTAACTCTGAGGAACTCTGTGGTTAGAAAAAACCATGGTGGAACCAGTGAGAAGAAGACACTGCAATGTTGCAAGGCTTTGATCCACCAGGTCAGCACTTCATCTCTTCCTAATGTATGCTATGGTAAAACTGAAGTCCTTTATCTTCACTCACACACAGAGGAACACTCACATTTCAGCCCAAAGGACAAAGAAAAATATATATAGCGTTAGGTCAGTGAGGACAAGATGTGAAGCAGTTTGCCTAACCTTTATGGAATTTAAATTGTTTTGATACAAAAAGGAAACAGTTTAAAAGATAAGAAGTCAAATACATTTTGACCTTACTTTGAAAATTCAAGATGCTCCTATCTATGACTAGCCATCATTTAAAAATGAAATCAAATTTATTATTTAGTAAACCCCATTTTCCAATGACTTTATTTTGAATGAGAATTACCTTTGTTCTTTAAGCAGCAGACCTTTTTGTAGCACTGTGGTTACTACTCTGTTCTGGATCCCTTGATGTCCATTGAACATTACTTTTCCCCTTCTCAAGCTGGCTGCATTTTTGTTCAAACTATCTGAAAAACAAAGTTTCCTGGTTCAATTTCTTTGAAGACCTCAGCAGTAGACTCAACTGCAAGTTAAGTAGATGGCCTCTAGTAACAAAGGTCAGACCTTTTACAGCCACCTGAATTTTTATCAGTGGATGCATAATATCAAGAGAAGTCATAGATATACCCTTCAAAATCTGTTTCTGTTCTCATCTGAAGATTTAAAATGCATTTCCCCTGTGTTCCTTGAAGTCAGCTCTTGGTAAAGAAAGTTTTAAGATTTTGTGGGAAGTACAAGCTCAAGGCAGATTTCCTATAAGGAATGGATACGTGCTGGTCCAACAACAAGTCAGCACTTGTAGCTTTTCCATCTCCTTCTCCCTAGATAGTTCTAATGCTCTTTTGTATCAAAGTGCTTTACAGTAGGTCTTTCATCATCCTCTAGTTTGATCAAAACAAACCTGATTTTGATCTTCCCCATAAGATAGGAAAATTTAAGAAGCCTGTGCAAAAGGATTTAAATATTTCATCCATGGGAATATTGTTTCTGTCAGTGTCCCTTCCACACCTGGGCAGCATGTGAATTTACATTGATTCTTTTCAATCAAAAATATAGTTCCTGCTTTCAACAACTAAAGCTTTGAAAAAAGGCTTCTACCTGAGGCAAACTTCCAACTCCTTTCCTGGCTTGGAAGTTCATTTGGTAATATTAACCTATGCACATAAAAAGGTAATGCAGAGGCTGGACTGAGAAAGTAAACACTTTATATATAGTGAGTCAGATCCTAATCTTAATATAGGAAATTTGAATAATTTGAATATAGGAAAGTCATGGTAAAAAATAATATTTACACTGACACAGAAATAGCTGGAAAAAGAATAGAAATTTTATCACATACAGCAGGAAAAGAAAACAGCAAAACATCACTTTTGATTCAACATTAAACTTTCTTCTGCAGTTCAATTGTGTTAATAGACTGACATTTAATCTAAAGATGTAGGAGCGTAGGGCATAGTAGGTGTTCTATAAACCCAGAGTTACTAACATAGCAATTATATACATTTCTGTTTTCATTAATGTTTCATCTGAAAGTTTCCATTTCTTGTCAAAAAATTGTTTTCAACCAAAACATTTCAATGGGGAAAAAAAAGAAAAAAGAAAAAGAGGAGATTCTATAGAAAGAAGCCAATCTTTCTATGGAAAAGTGTTTCATCATAAAGCTGGTATTATATTATAAAATAATTTTGAGTAAATTTTTGGAAGAACGCTTTTTTATTATTCTTGAGTTGGAGACATCAAGCAATAAATAGAAGTGAGTAGAAAATGATAACTGCCCTACTGCCACTTTAAACCAACCTTTACATTTTATAGCAGGGGTGCAATTAAGTTGCACAGAATTACTTAAAACCTCCATAACAAGGGTATTATTGTCTATTGCGCTCTAAACGGTTGTAGAGTAATTTCTTTGCCATATGATTCAGCTTCCTTAGAACATTCCTGCTTTCATTCTCACTTGTACTTGGCTTGCATTACATTGAACCTTTTTTCAGAAGTTAGTGTATCTATTTTCCATTGTGTTATCAGAATGCCAACTATTGAAGTAAATTAATTTTCAGGTAATCTTGCCTTCAAATAAAACTATGAAAAAAAATTAAATTACTTGAACTTCTAAAATTAACTGTGAGTAGCCTTTAGGTACCCATATTCAAAATTCAGAAATTCTCCTACATTTTGAGGAGGCAAACTTTGGCTTGAAAATTCCTCAACTACCTGCAAGCACATGGACATCTCTGCCCAAAATGATTCCTGGAGTCTCATTTATGCTGGGGGTCCAGTACTGAGTCAAGTTTTTACCTGTACCAGGCATGGAAGACTAAGCTCCCATTCACAGCATCAAATTCTGTGAATCACAGCACCCAAAATCCAATGGTTTGAAAAAAACAGTCCTCCACAAAACCAGTGTATGATTGTTCTGCAAGGAGCAGAGCAGATAATGAATTTCTGTCTTGTCAGTAGATTTCCAGGTCCAAGTTGCTCAAGGTCCTCCCCCTTTACTCTGAGTCCTAGATAAGCTCTTGCATCCCTGGGTTCTCTAGTGCCAAGTTAGGGATGAGCTCAAACCTCGAGAGAAGTTCATAGACACTCTAAGTTCTCTGTTTAACTTTCTGTTCTAAATATGCTGGTAGGAATTAATGTCTTTAACACCTTCACCTCTGTCAGATTTGGTTAAAAGCTGTTAGTGTGTAATTTGTTGGAAAATACACATACATTTATACACATGTGCACAGAAAGGGGCCATGGTTTCCACTGAGTAAGTTTACAGATATATATTACATTATTAATAAGCTTATTTTCTGTGATAACTTCAATGGAAGTTCTTTTTATGTAAAATAACAGGCAATTTGGTGCTGTAATGCTACAAATTTCTCATACTGCTTTGATCATATCTCCACTTTCATTTTTACTGTTTATATTCTTAAACTGCTGCAAAGACAGTTACCTTGTCAGCTCCAGTTAAATACAACTTCTTGCTAAACTCTGTTTACAGTGGAGAGCAGCATCTTCAAATGTTTGAGAAAAAGTGCAGAGAAATATTGGAAAAACATAGTTTGATGTTTAGTGACAGATGTTTATTAAAACGTATTTGTCATCTTCTCAAACAACAATAATAAATACAATTTGCAATCTCTAGTGGTTTGAGCCAGCAGAATAGTTTCTCCTTTTTCTTTCTTCTAAATGTCATAGTACGATTAATTCTGTATTGAGGTTTTGTATCCCTGTGGGATGTGATAAGATAATGGTAGTACAGACAGACCTAGTTAGACAGAATCAGTTTGCAGACTTTTCATAAATATTAACAAGAATCCCCTCCAGACTACCAAAGCAATGGCTTGTCATTTGCACTGCCAATGAAATGTTTTGGTGGCTTAGGCACAAGCAGGCACAAATTAATCAGGTTTGACTGAGCTACGTCCTAGCTAAATCCTTATCTTCTGCAGCATTGATTTCAAAGCCCACAGTAGTTATTTCATATATCTTATCATTATTCAAGGCCCTTTGGGGGAGTACCCTAATTTTGTAAACATATTATGCTTTTTTGGAAGGAAAAGTGAAACATAGGCTGCCGGGGAACCTTTATAATTTGCTTTGCTTACAGATATGCTGAGCTTAACTAGTACTTCATAAGTTTAAAAAAAAATAAAAAATCCCACTGTGCACAATTATTTTCTGTCAAGAAACTGTTATTTTTATTCAAATAGATAGCCGAGATCTAGCGCTGATCCTCGGAAACTGTAGGTCACTTTCCCAAAGTTTATTATCATAGAGAGACCTGGGCTGAGTCTCACCCTCTGCCCAAGTTCCACGCATGATACCCAGGGCAAAAAGAGCTGATGTTAGAAAATCACTGTTTCCATAAAAATGGACACGAAATTCTTTGAGCACTGATAACCATAATGAAATATGATGGTGCATGGGTTTATGTGTCAGGACTGATTGATTGGAAGTTTAAGAAAGCACCAATTATAATGTGAGTATCTCTACATCTCCTGTTTATTGAACCTTCTCCCGTGTAAAAACTCCAGTAACATCAGACAGGGTTACACTGAAGGATTTCCTTCAGTTTAAGAATCTGTTTCTTTAACTCCCCAAACTCCCTGTCAGGAGACTTGGAAAAAATTAAGTTTTTTAGCAATACATACACCCTGTGTAAGATTTGATAGAAACAAGCAATTTGACTGAAATAGGCTTATGATTCAAAAAGTGGGGGAAGGGGTAGCTCTGACAGAGGCAGACAACATAATAACATAAGCCCTGTTCCCTTAGGAAGAAAAGCCAAATAAAGAAATCCTGTTCTTTCCCAAACCAAAGAGAGAACTGTCATTCCTTCTACTGAGGTCAGAAACCCCAAGCCTGGGATGAGCTAAGAGATAATCACAGTTTGCAAAAGGAAAGGAGGACCCAAGCACAAAATATCACCCCTAAACCAGGAAATATTTTCAAAACTTAAGGGGAAGAAAGATGCAGGGAACCAGGGACAAAAAAATCACTCAAAAGCTCTGAGATTAGGGGAGAAAGCAGGTAGAAATTTGGCTGAAGTCAGATATTAAAAAAATGATGGGTAAAAATGCTATCTCTGAGAGAACAGAATAAGCTGAAGATCGCAGCAACATTTGGAAGTAATTATATTGAATTTATATGGGGCAGAATTATTTTTACAGCCCAAAGTTTGTGACAGAGAAATAGAAAATAGCAACAGGGCTAGATGTAATAGGATGGGACACTGCTGAAACACCCTCTGCATTAGGACATGTTGCCTGTTTCAAACTTTAGATTATTTTTTTCCTGTGCTGCTAGGGAACCTGTTGTGTGAATTTTTTAATGCTAAAGAGAAAGGGCGATGGCTTTCCTGCCATGTCCTCTCTATATTACCTTGTAATATCTTTTTGTTTCATATCTTATTTATAGAATTGTACTTTTGGCCTTTTCAAATTTATTCCACTCTTCTGTTTCTCTTGATTTTGCTTGCTTCTTAATGTTGACTGCAGCCTGTCATCCAGCCTCTCAGTTTATTTCATGCAAAACCAATCTGAAATGTCACTGAAAATTGAAAAAATAAAAAAAAGGGGGAAAATTGTCGTATAGCTGATCGTTACTTTTCAGGTGCATTTTTTCTTGCTTTGTGATTATTATTTCATTGACTACCATTTCCTGCCTGCATTGCCTGAGGTGAATTTGATCATTGCTGTTCATGTGATTAATATTTTGAACAAATGAGACAACCCAAGCTTGTTGACCAGATTTTGAAAATGTTGTTACTGTGTGACTTAGAAGTACTACATTGATGACCTTGATGGTCAGGCATTATTACACACAGGCCAGTAAAAGTAAAATCTTCCCAAAATGTTACTGCTCATTTAAGTATTAATAATCAAAAACCCAACAGCAGGATTACAAGGAACAACAAAAACAAAAAAAAATGTAAAACAAAAAACAAAATCATACAAAAATATTGAAAAAGAAAAAGAATAAGAGAAAGAAAAAGAATAAGGGAGCCAAACCAAACAACTACCCAGAACTCATCTCCCATATTCCTTAATAAATCCTTACCATTATTATTTTACCTTCTCTATGGAACATGCTTCTACTTTTAAAATGAAGATTATGGCAGGTGTCTTGATCTAGGTTTGAACTTGTAACTCTCCCTGTCTTTGTTTACTGATCACTTGAATAAATAATCTGGGTGTTCTTACAGCTCTCTCCTGGGTGGCTGTTGTTTGTACCGTTCATTAAACCTAAATAGCAAACACCCACCAGAACCTCCAACAATAGTTGGGTTACAAATTCTTGTACTAACACAAACTCCCCTCATTAAAGGGCAGATTTACTTGAGAGAAGACAGCAAGCTTTAAAAGGACTGATGGCTGACACTGGGACAAAGGAATTCAAAGTGCTGTGCAGTCACAGTCCAGGAGCAGCAGGGGAGCCCAGGAGAGAACTTTCATGGTTTTGGTTTGTGGTTATTTATTTTTTTTTTCCTTTTGTCGAGCCTGTTCCCTGGGTAGAGGAAAAAGACACTGCACATTATTGTCAGTTAACAATCTGTTATTCTGAACAGAGGCATTTTTTTGGCTGATGAAGTTTGAGTTTTAAGACACCCAGCAAACTCACAGTCATAATTTTCCACACTCCCTTGAGATATCATCCATCCCAGCTCGGCAGACAAAATAGTAATATGGCATCTTACTTTTAGAAAAGACTCTTCTTAAATAAAAAAGTGGAAATATTAAAAATGCAGTGGAAATAAAGGCACAGGGCTTAAAATATTAATTGCAGAATCATTTCCTCTTGCTTTATTTTCATAGATCAGCCTCTGTTCCTGAGGAAACAGGAGAAGAAAGACAGCAGGTAGCCAGAAGCAGAGAGTCAATGCTCTCACTTGTCACTGTCAGAGCCTGCTGTGTAGGGAAAATACCAGTCTGCCAAGAGCCAGCAAAAGCCTCAAGGGGGCAAAGTATTCCTAATGGCTGTGAAACTTTGGAAGCAAACAAAAATATGAAAGGGCAAAAGCCTTGTGTTTTCCTCGTGCACTCAGAAGGCAGACGTTTCTGAAATGTCTTAGAATATTTTTTGTTTCAAAATTATTTTCAGTGCATGTTTTAAAACCGCTGTGAACTCCGGGGCATGAATGTACCTGGGAATTTGCTTGGAATTTGCAAAGCTGGTGTTGAGTGCCTCATGTAGGGTCATTAACACAGTGGAAATGTTCCAAATAATGAACTTCAGTGCTGGGGCTTGTGTGCTGTTCAAGAAAGATCCAATATTAGAGCCTAGAACACTGGAAGCATGTTAAATCTTGTCCAGTATCCTCAGAGTGACAGTAATCCACATTACAGCATGCACTGCTGTAAGGAACACTCCAGCAGGCACAACCCTTTCCTCGCATCAGTCTCCTCCTGGTGTTCCATCATTGGAAACATGATCAGATCAGGAAATTAATTCTGTGCCATTTTCAGTGTTTTCCCATTCTGGACCTGCTGTAGGACAAAAAATAAGGCTTGCACAGCACATAAACATATAGAATAAGACTTTTGATCTAAGGGTTCTCCCCTTTCAGAGGAGGGAGTCTATGGCTAAACTCCTGGAGACAACTCGATCACACAAGGTTGTCTTCCCTCTCTTCCTTCACACCAAGTTTTTTTAAAAAAAGGAGGAAGTTTTTTTAAGAAAAGAAGGAGTCAAACAGTAGCATCTCTTACTACATATTAGGGATATAGGGCATGCTTGTATTTTGCTCTAATGTTAAGTACAAAGCTGATAGGGTGGAGTGAGGCCTTCAGAAAAGAAAAAAGTGTGAGAAGGAGTGAGATATGTTCCACATAAAGTACTCTGGCAGAGTCTGGATTTTGACTGAGGACTTTCACTAGGACTTTTTACCATGGTAGTATGAATCAATCTAGCTGCACTAGATCCAAATTTACCCTAGCATGGGAACAAAATCTATGCTTCATCTCTGTAAACAAATGAGAAAGCAGTGGGCAGTAAGTATCGCTGAACCACTGATGTTTAATTAAGTTGAGGCACACTTGTCTTATTTGGGCATACTGAGATTTGGTAATTTCCTCATTTTCCCAACACTGTGGTTTATATACACATTTTTCCAACACTGTGGCTTATATACAGTTCTCATAAACACTTTCCTCTTAATTTCAATATATGCTTTTACTATTCTAGTCTCATAGATAGTTTTCTTGGAAGAGTGATTCACTTCTCGTTAACCAAGCAAGCACTGCAAATTTCTAGATTGTACAGGGAAAGGAAATTCCATCTTTTTGTCATTATTCTTCTCAAACAACTACCAATTAAATCTCATCCCCTTGAGAATTTTGTAAAATGGATGTAGTATGCCTCCAAGACACATTCTTTTGAGCTCATTTTTTTAATCATATATTTCATTCTTACCTCCACTGACTACCAGGGATTTTATTCAGCTCCTATGATAGGCCAGGAAGGCTTAATTTTGTCTTGAATTATAAGGTTGCAACTAGCTGGGGAAATTTTTATAAGATATTATGGCATGATGAAAGTGTAAAATGATCTAGTAGGAAATCAGTTTCTTTTTTCTTTATTATTCATTAGTATATTATTTTCAAGTATGTTTTCAAGTCAGGCCTAACAACAGGTGTTTGGTGCTGCAATTCTGATTGTATTACCACTAGGCTAAAAGAAAAGAAAAGGAGAAATGGAAAAAGTTCTCTCCTAATAGGGAAAAGTACTTTAGGACTACCTGTTCACGTGTGAGAAGGTTTTTTGGAGTAGGTTCAGATATTGCAGGGTCTAGATACGTGTAGGAGTCTGAGTTTTGGCCTGGATAGGGTTAATTTTTTACAGATGGGAGGGGGACATGGCTTAGGCCCAGATGTGATTCTGTATCTCCTCATGTCATTTCCAGGCCTGGGAATAATGGTCTGTGTCTGGGGAGAAGGACATTCCTTCTAGGGGGAGAAAGCAGTGGTGGGGTCGCCGTTGGTTGTGGGATTTCTGTGTAAATTATTTCCTCAAATCTATACTATCACTATTAATATTGTTGCTGCTATTGATCATTTTCTTATCTCATTGCTGCTTCCAGTAAATTGTTCTTCTCACAACCCATGGTTTTCCTCTTTTGTGCCTCCAGTTCCCAGCTCCATCCTGCCAGAGCAGAAAGGGGAGGATAAAGGGGGAGGGAGAGGGGCAACGTGGTTTGGAGTCTTGGTGAGAGAACTACATTAGAGACTACCATTCCTAAATCAAAACAGTAGATAAAGACAAAATCGTATTAGATTTAAAATTCTTAACCCTTGTTTCATGTGGATCATATTAGTTTGGTCCTTTGAAGTGATTATAAACTAATTAAGAAGCATTTTCATTTGTTGGAAATATGTTTGCAACCTAGTCCTAATTTTTAAATTCCAAATAATCCTAATTTACTCTAATAATGGTTTCAATTTCACTTAATGGCCCTCAAGAAGAATTGAATGTGGTCAGTCATTGTGTTTAACTGGATCTAATAAAAAATTATGTTAGTAACTAAATACTGAAAAAATTATGAAAATATTTTGGATGGTTAACACTTATAAATTACTGGTAATCTACACAATGATTCCTCTATTTGACTGCTTAATTGGCTTTGTAAGATGTATTTTGCCTTACGAATGGAAGTGTGTGACTCAGAAATTATGCACATTCTCACATATTAACTTTTCTTCTTATTGAAAGCAGCAAAGGATGAGTCTCCAAACGGAAATAATTTTACAATATAGCACATAGTGAGGCATCCCACTGCAGCTTTTAAATTACTGTCTTTCAGGTGGCTCATTGAGTGAATGAATATCAACAGTGTGGAAGCAGCAGTCCCTGGGTCAAACATTTATAATGAGACTTTGAATTACTTAACATGAAATAAACAATGGATAGGCCCTTCTGAGATAGTTTTTCTTAGTCATACATTTTTATACACAAGAAAACATTAATTTTCTTTCCTTAACTTGAAAGTTCAGCCATCTTTTATCCTTGATTCTGTTGAAAAATGTAATAATTTTCCTGAAAGAATTATAGAAATAGTTTACATATTTGTACAAAGTAGCTTAAATAGCTTGAAAGTGATTTCATGGTGGAATTTACTTACCTCAAAGTATCATTTAATCACAGGTTGTAACATCCATAAATTATTTCAAATGTGCACGCCTCAGGATTGTTTATATTCTGCTTATAAATATTTTTTACATTACAACATTATTTGACTTGTCCACTTTATATATATATATATATATATATAATATTTATGTATCCTTATCCTTCATGTAACAAAATCAAGAAACCCTATAAATCAAATCAAAATGATAAATACCTCTTAAATCTAGCTCAGAAGTTTTCCCTGTTTTCTAGATTACTTCTATTTCATGATGATTCTTCAGTGCTCTATAAAAGTTAATCGACTAGCAAATGGGCTGTGCCATCTGTTTCAGTTGTAATGAGTTCATTAGTCTCTACCTGAAAATTTGAGTGTAGTTCTTAAACAGCTCACTCTTTGTGGAAAGTCAGGCCCATCTCTTTTAAAACTGTTTTCAGTTTTGAACCAATATAACCAGTATTTCATCTTCTTGTAGAAAGACTAATATCCATATTTTCATGATGTTGAAAATAATCAAGGACATAACAAAGCAGGAAGAGCACCTGCACTAAACCAAACTCACTGAGTTGAAGCTGTATTTCAAACAGGCTTTGAACCCTCATCTAGTGAGATGAGCTTCTCAGACTTCTCCTTGAAAGTAACTCTCCAGGGTAAAAAATGCTGCTCTACAGATAGAGCGTTATAGCTTTTTTTCTTACAATTTGGAAAAAGTCAGCCATAACCAGAAAGGACACAGTACTGTGAGTTTTAATTAGGCAATGACTTTCAGAAAAGAGAGCTATTCTTTTGTGAAGTAGATGAATTACTTGGAGGCACAAAAGACAATTTTCAAGAAATTTCTCAATAGCTTCCTTTTAAAAATCATTATCCATTCATGAAAGGAAAATTCTGATTTTTTTTTAAACTCCACTCAGCTTCAAAAAGTATATCACAAATAATTATTTTATTTTCTTAAGAGAGAAGAAATTATGCTTGTGAACTTTTAGTTCTACTCTTGTGAATAATAGGTTAATACATTATTAGTAATTTTTTGTACATCTAATGAGGCCAATTGTCTCTCTCTCTGGTGCAAAAATTTTAGTGTATAACTATTTTTTAATCATTTATCTTCTGCAGTGTCGGCATGTCTTACCCTGTTACAGTAAGAATAAAGACTATCACTGCCAGACTCAAGTCTCACATGTTGGGATGGCAGTAAAGTGTCAGTTCTACAGGTGCTGTAGGCTTTTGATTTAATCATGTGTGAGGGATGTCGTGACAGCTGCCCTATTTTCTTTAAACATTAGAATAAAAGTTTTTATTTACAGTAGCAGATGGTGAACTTCGATCCACTCCTTATGTCTCTGTAAATTTTATAAACTGCTAGAACTGGTCAAATATCTTCAAATGAAATAAAGTTCACTAAAATTTGGGTTTTGTCACCTGAATTGTTTGATTTTTATGGAATCTTCTTTTGGAAAATTAAAAAGAAGTTGCTGGACTTCAGGTCAACATCACATTTACCTCTAGTCACACTCACTCTCTGTTTTTATGAAGCTATATCATGAAGCTCTTATTTTCCTTCCCCACACCAATATGGTCTGCAAATCCCTTCTTGCTGCCTATGACTGTCCTCAGAGCTGAGTTCATGGCATGTTCTCCCAGGCACAGCCATTCTCTCGTGCTCCTGCCCATCTGCCTCCAAAGGCATGAGTGTGCTTTTTCCAAAGGACAGCTCTGCTGGGATGTAAAGGAGGTGGCACCCAATGAAATAAATCACAGCCAGAATCTCAGCTGTGTCCTGAGAGCAGCCTGACCAAACACTGCACCGTACCACCACTTACTCTGGGGCTTGCTCTAGAATGTTAAGCTGATTTCCACTGCATGATGTGGATATATTCTGGGAATCAAAACCTGTGTAATAAAGACTAAAGGTCTAGCACTTTAAGGATTTTTTTTTTTTGTGTGTGTGTGTGTCTTGTTAATGGAAAATCACTATTTAAAACATACAAGATTAACTTTGAATTGATTTGACATAAACTAATACAAGAAGTGAACATGAATAGTTTGTTTCACTTGAGATAAACTTTGTTATTTCCTTTCCATAATTTAAAGAGTCTGCCCTACGTTATCTCACATGCTTCCTTAATTTTTTGTCTCTTATAGTATACATAGGAAACTAGATTTTCTTCATTATTTTTAAATGTTTAGTATTGAGGAGGAAAGCTTAAAGACTTTCAGCAAGCATGGAAACCAAAGCACAACACCTAATTATATCTCTGAATGATCACACCATCTTTTACTATAAGAAGAAAACGTCCCATCTCATAGCTGTCCACTCTTCATATCAAAGAGACTGTAGTGAGAGATCAGCTAGTAAGGGAAGTCTGAAAAAATGGAGGTATTTCAAATAATAACCTTCTTCCATGTCAGTGTGTTCTGATTTTCAGTGGTAATAAGGATGGTATGCAACATACTGTGAGCAACATCAAGATTTTTTTCCCTGTTAAACTGGGACAAGGTTGCCTGTGGGGCCAGAAAAGAGGATGACAAAGAAAAAGCAATACCAAGCCTTTGCCTTTCCATGCATCCCCCTTATTAACTTATTTTAGGGTCTTGCTTTTATTTTCTATGTTAGACATCACACTGGAGCCTTAAACAGGTTCTTTACTCAGCTTTCTGTATGGGCAAAGAACTCTTCAGGGTCTAGGCTGATGCCTTCAATCTGCAGAATGAAGAGCCAGGCTCTTGTGGAACATCATTATCCCTGGGTCAGAGCTCCTGGGAGTGTGGGATGTGAAAGGAAGTTCCTTTGAGGTTTGAATCTAAGTCAAAACACCCCCAACTATAGATATATAAAAATGAACTTTAGTCAGCTGAACCCAGACCATATTTAAAAGTCCCAGTTTAGCATTTGAGCTAAAATGACAAAACTAAAGGAAAAGCTGGCATGAGGAGGTGGCAGAGCAAGGTTATGAACATGGAAGCAAATAAAGTATGTCAAACATATTTGTGAAGAAGGAACAAGAACATGGGTATGGCTTTTTTTGATATTAGGCCAACATATTTAGATTGTACTCCTTTTGTGTTTTGCCTTTTGGAACTCTGGTACCAGCTAAGTACCATCAGGATGGGGTATGAATTAAGCATAAGCCCAGAAGATCCAGTCAACATTTTAGAAAATGGCTTTGAACAAACACTCTTCCCATTGGGCTTGAATATTGTTTCTTATCAAGAAAACAAAAATTATAAACAAATATCACTTCATCATCACTTAGTTATCAGCTTTGTAATGTTTTATAAAATAATGCCTGGTTTTCATGAAGTGGGTCATCTGTAATTCTTCTGAAACTCACAAAAATCCCTTGCCACTGCTGTATTTTTAGCAAAGAATAATGAATAACTGATAGGATGAAATATAGTGCTACATAATTGGCAAATGGAGAACATTTTGCAGAAATCACTCAAACTATTTTGAATTTCATTCTAGTCATGGTTTATTTAACATTAGCAGAGTGCTGGAAGAGTTTCACAAAAGATTGATGACCCTCTAGAGCAATTCCTAAGTGTAATATTATGTCTTAAAGAATTATGTCACTTTCTTTAAGGGTGCTGAGAAAGATATTACTATGCATCAATAAAAATTCAAGTTTTACCAACCATCTGTATTGCATAAATCTAGTAGAGGGTAAGGGTTTCCCCAGAAAACAATTATGGAATGGAATGAGATGGCCCAAAAGGCATTTAGTGTACAAAAACACATCAGTAAATGCATTATGCTGCAGCTACAACAAACTTCAGAATAAATTTTAAGGAAAACATTTTCAAGGATTTGTGCCCAGGGCTCTGTATACATGGAAAATGGTGTTTCTTATCCTTTGAGTTAGAAATTCTCTACAAGGAAGAGGTGCACCCATTCAGTTTGAAGTGTAGTTTACACATGGCTTTAAAGCTGGTTGGAAATATTTTTCAGCTCAGTTTGGCCATTTTATTTCAAATGAACTCAAACTGATTAGAAATCTTTCAGATGATATGAAACAAAATACCTTGAAAAGAATGTGTGTGTGTGTTTGAGTGTCCCTATATTATGCATACGTAGGAAATTGTCAGAACTAAATAAAGGGGGAAAGTTAATTAAAATATTTTTTAAATTTTAATGTAGAAAGACTGCAGTCAAATTAGCTGAATACCTCTAATTTAACATTTACCACCTTACTAAGAATCTAGGCCACTGTAAAACCACTTTACATATTTTGACAGTGTTTGAGGAGATTAGACAATGGAAACACTTCAAAACTGATCAAATGTATGCTGTTTTCAATTTCCATGGATGCCAGTACATCCATGTGCAAGTCAAATCATGTCTAAAATATACAACATGTACACAGTCATGTACATATCCATTACTATTATTTTGTAAAGAGACATTCTGCTTGTCAGTTCCTGAACTAAGGTGCAATGGAGTGCAGTACAGCTGTTCATAGAGAATTGGAGTTAGATCTCTATTTGTTGTTTATGAGATACATAGATTTTAGATAATAAATAAAATAACTTTTTCAAATTTGAATCTCCTTCAGAAATATTTATTTTGACACTAAATAAAAACCATTTAAAGTCAGGATTTATTACAGCAATTACCTCTGAATGTTATAAATACAGTGAAGAAGGAATAGCATGGGATTGTTTTCTAAATTGTGGTGTATCTTGTATTTGGAAATGTACATTTTGAATTAAATTTATTTAGTAAAATCCAAAGAGCAAGACAGTGCAATAAAAAAACCAGCATGTTTTGAAAGGAGAGGAACCTTTCCTTAGAGTATGTATCACTTGGATTGGTCAAGAGAACAAATATGACATCTCTCAAAATGATTGCTAAAATACCATTAAATAAAAAACTGAAAAAGACTGTGACAGATAATATCACATATATTATCTTGCCGGCCAAGTAGCCCTTGGGACCTGCTCCCCCTTGAGGAGCTGTGTCTCACCGAGGCAGGGCTACACCTGTCTGCAGGTGCTCTCTGACCACCACCCTGACACTGCAGCTGAACCGAGATCACCACATCATTCCATGGGCATTTTGGAGCCATTAATTTTCCTTCACTAATGAGCTGAGATCAGCTCAGTTGGTTAGATCCTGGTACTAATAATGACACTAATAACATTGGGTTCATGGGTTCAGTCCCTGCATGGGCAATTTATTTAGGGGTTGGACTCAGTGACACTTGTGGGCCCCTTCCACCTCAGAATATTCTGTGAATCTGTGACATGCAACTGGAACAGATTATAAGTGGCAATGGGGTCTCTTATCAATTACCCTAAATATGTAATTCTCTTCTGCTTTTTGTATAACAGTGTTTGTCAAGCTGTGAAAGCAGTGCCTCACTTATCAAAAGTGCTGTGACATATCAGTCTTTCTCACAGTTATCTACAAAAAGCTTATCAGTTACATTTAATTTCCTGAAAACTCAAGACAACTCTACAGTCTGTTGAAGCACTCAGTGATATTTAGCAATGTTTATTGAGGAAAAATTAAAATGCTTATCACCCAAGGAAGCCAGTTTTATAAATTCAGAGGGCAGCTGTTGTCAATAAAACTCATTTTCAAGTGTTGGGCTTTTTAAATTAAAATGGTCACCAAAAGCATGTCTTTCTCAAAGTGGTGCTTCACTGCTGATGTTAATGACTCCAAATTATACTTTGCAGTCTCTGCCTCAGCTCTGCTGTCAGATCTAGAATATTACCCAATTGTTCTAAAATACACTTCTTGGTTTCTTCTTTGTATGTGGGCTTGGCTTGTGGAAAAGTTTACAAATACTTGTTTCAAGAATGTGTGGTTTTGGTAAGAGAGCAGTGGTCTGATAAGCCCTGGATGGGATTGTTCCTTAACTACATACCAGTATTCAGTGCATTAAAGCAGAGGCAGTTTGCAGCCTTCCACAGTGATTGGAAACCATTTTATTGTTAGTAAATGTCCTGTCTCAGAAACTAAAATTGCTTAAAGTTTAAGAAGTCAATGCTGATATTTTCTGATGTAATGATAATATTCTTTACTGGAAAAGGACCTGGGCTCCACCATATTATTAAATGAAATATTAATAACTTACATTTAAAAGTCAAAATAAAAATAAATATTTTAAAATATTAATTATTTTTAGACAAATAAATAAAAATATAATTCTCAAAACTATGATGATATATGAACCAAACAGATCCATTTTCAAAATAAGATTCTCTTTTTATTTTGACATTTATTCAAAAATCTCAAATATTTTTACAAATCGAGAAACGGTATTTTTCATCTCGCATTTTTTTATAAGCAGGCTAGATCAACCTCTCTTACCAAGGATCTGTACTATGCCTGTCATGAAAGGACTCTGTCATGGCCCTTCTTCAGGCAAAAATAATTGTTTCCTTGCACAAGAGGCTCTGACTCAGAAAACTTAGAAAATTCTTATATGAAAGGGGTGCAGTGTCTTGCAGATATAGAGCTTAGTGCTCTGTGATTTAGTAGTCTAATTCTGTAGCTTAAAGCTCTCAGCTAGGTTAGCAAAAATCAATGATCCTTGTACTTTAGACTGCCAGTGTGTTTTAGGTAGTTCTCAAAATAAAAAACCCAGGAATTATGTGGTGATGTAGACTGAGAGTTCTCTGGTGAATGTTGTAGAGGATAGATCAAAGCACTGTGCTGTGCTGAGCTGTCTTTGCTTCAGCCTCTTTCACGCCTGACTTTGCAGTTACCCAGATTCAGCTGGAAGATGTTCTTTGTCTCCCTGCAACTCAGTCATTAAATAATAGCACTAAAAATCTTGTGAGTCAGAAACCCCAGTTTTCAGTAGCTCTAACATTATTCCCAGACAACATGGTACATACTCTCTATTATTCATTTAAAATCAATCCAAAAATCAGTCCAAATGTAGCTGTAATCTTAACCATGAAGGCCTCCCTCTGCTTTGACATTTTGAAAAGATGAATATTGAAAATAGGTCATAATATCAGTCTGTTTGTGTACAGCACATTTAGAAAAAGTAACTGTAAATTTATGCAAAAATGACAGTTTTCCTTGGAACTGTAACTTCAGCTAATACATTTCACCCAGGACACATTGCAACCCTCGAGCTAACAAACTGCAGTGCACTCAAGTGAGTGGGGAGTGCCACAGATTTTTGTCCTACAAAATTACTGCAAGCAAGGACATAACAAAGAGGCTTGGTTTGGTTTGCAGCCTGAAGGAGACTACAGTTTTTCCTGAGGCAAGCAGAAATCAAAATGTCCTGGGTGAACCAGGCAATTAATTTATCCAGCCACCTAAGACAGCCTTGTATGGATGCAAAAAGTTCCTTCCTCCTATTTCTGATCTCAGCTTGCTGCTGCCTGCTGCACTAGGGACAATATCCAAAATCACAACTGGTCGATCTGGCCAAGCATTTGAGTAAATTTGAGTAAATTTGGGAAGTACTTTTGACAGGCCTTTCTCCTGACATATTCAATGGTTTGAACAAAGCTTAAAAGAATAGAACTGAGTTTCAAGGCAAGTATTCAAGGTATATTTTTGAATTCCAGTTGCTCTGGTGTTTCCATCAGCCCACATTGAATTTTCCTATGACATGATCCTAAAGATAAGGTGAATCACATACTGGTTCTGAGCTGGATGGTTTTCTTTAATTTGGAATGAAACATGTAGATATTCCTGCTATCAGACTGAATTGATTCTGGTTTTTCATTTTCTGGATAAATATCTAGCCACCAACTACCGACAAAGAAGAGGGAATACAGAGTACTGCCAAGATCAGTGCAAGGAATTTTGGTAGCTGTGGATCACTGGGAGAAGAACATCTGCTGTATATATCCTGCTGTATTTTGGCAACAACCTGTATTTTCATGCCCAGGAGCTTCCAGTCAGGCACACATCTATAGTTTCACTGAGGGGAAATTCTTTCTCTCCAAAGCATGCATGTGTCCAGAGAGCCAGGCAGAAGCTGAGAAAAGGTTTTTAGGATCCAAATTTTGGATTAGAGATTGGTGTCTTAGAGAGAAGTAGTGACTTAGAGAGTTTGTGTTGAAGACAGTCTGGAACTGAATCAGTATGGTCAGCTGTTTAATTCTTGTTCTAACAGACAGTCTGACATGATTCTAACTTGTGAGTTGCAGACTTCACTGCCCCACTGTTGTACTTTAGAGGTTATTCCCTTGATGGGAGAAGTAGCAGAAAAAGTTACTTCAGCAGTAGGAGCTAATGGTAACCCATCAGCTGTGGTAGCTAAGAAGCAGATAGATGTGTAATTGGTCCAGAAAGCCAGTCATGAATGGATTCAAACTGAGAGTAGGTTTAGATTAGATATTTGAAAAAAATTCTTTACCTTGAGGATGGTGAGACACTGGAACATGTTGCCCAGGGAAATTTTAAATGATACATCCCTGGAAGTATTCAAGGCCAGGTTGGATGGGGCTCTGAGAAACCTGGTCTAGTGAAAGGTGTTCCTGCCCATGACAGGGAGGTTGGAATTGGTTGATCTTCAAGGTCCTCTTTCAACCTGAGCCCTTCTATGATTCCATGAATTCTGCAACCTAGCTACTGCAGCACTGACCTTGTTTTCCAAAGTACTTCTGGAGAGATAACCCAAAGACCTCCACTCTCTTTGACAGCACTCCATTAAAACAAAAAGATTCTGATTTAAATAGTCACTGTTGAAGGATAAAAAAGGAATGCTAATGAGGTCATTAAAAAGTAACTGAATGCAAATCAGATTCATATAGAATCCTTAGCTTTCAGTGGCATTAAAATGCACATATGCTAAGTGACATAGTAAGAACTCCAGAGGAGTTACCAAAAGGAACAGTAGCAGAGTAGAATGGGTCTAACAACTAGCAAAACCTGTGGGAAATTTTTTCTTAAAGTATGGGCCAAGTGATCAGCTCTGGGACCACAACAGGATCACCTACCAGTCATGATGGACAGACTTGGAATTATTATGAACTTTGAATTCACACTTTGCTTTATTAATTTTTATCTCTAATTTACACAATTCCTTTGTGAATGCATGGAGTTTTGAGCCACAGTAAAAATACAATTCCTTCACTGTTAGAGCAAGTGTTAGAATAAGACATATTCAAGAAGAAGTTGTTTTGTTTCAAAGTCATGGTTAAAAACATCTTCAGTTTCTTTAGTCTTTTCCAGATTGTAGCTTAGAGAGGATAGATTTAACACCACCAAGAAAACACTGCTAGTACTTCTGAAGGAGATGACATCATTATAAGAGGAAAGAGCTTTCAGCATTTTTTTGCTCTCATATATTCACTATTTCACAAAATATTAAAATCATATCACTATGTTGGATAAAATGTTCCATTTTCAGGACAGAACTGTGGTCTGGGGTCTTCATAGTATTCTTTTCTTCCTAGGAGTGTGTGATAATTTATATACAGGGAAAGTATAATTAACGCCAGAGTATGCCCTAAAAGCAAGTCAGAACTCTTGCAGTGCAAAATTAAGGCAAAATCTTTGGGTAGGATATTACACCTGTATTTACATACATGGACAGTGGAGAGGTGTTCTGCATCTCTACTCTGACTATGAGTTCTAAGGAGATGGGAATGTAAGATGTGCTCAGAGTAGCCATTAACAATTTCTGACACTTACCACATGTGTTTCATAAAAGGTTCCCATTCTCCTGCCAAGGTCCTAGTCTGCTCACATGGGACTGTTTGGATCTTGGCATTTCAGTGGCTGGATCTTGGCATCTTTGATTGCAATTGGATCTTTGCACACCAAAGGAATTCTGAGAGAAAATTATTTCATTGTCTATGAACAATATTCTGAAATTTGGTTTTATTCTGACTGGGACACACACCCCCTCCATGTGTGCACCCATGCACGAAATTCTCCACAAGAACAAAAATCTAATTTTCTTGCTGCAGAGACAGCCTGCCTCAGATTTAGACTGCCTCATGGCAAAGCAGACAACCAGAAAGCCTTTCACTGGATTCATGCTACTTTCTAGAGACATTTGTTCAAACCAAGCTTGTAACTGCGTGACAGTTATGAGCAATTCTGACAGAAAACTGCTTTATTGACAACTCCTTCAGTCTTGCCTTCCAAAAGTTCAGTTCTTATAGGTTGTTTAAAGTCTAGTGGTCCTCCATCTTGAAATAAAATCCTGGTGTATTACTAAGTTTGACTTCTCAGATTTGAACTCTTATCTACAGATTATTTCTGCAATTTCCTCTTAAAAACAAAATTAGCATCTTATTGCACAATATCCTCTTTGCGATAAAGGTGGGATAACAGACAGGAAACAAATGGAAAATATCGCGTGTTTAATCTGGAGTTGGCTCCCTTCGCTGAGCCATTAATATGTGGTACAAATCAGGTGCTGTAGAGTGCAGCTGAAGGACAGTTATTTGTGATGGACACTCAAGAATTAACTAGATGGATCAGAAGGACTGGCTGGGTGCAAAATTCCTGGGTTTAGGTAGCCTAAGGCACCGTGCTTCCCCAGAGAGCTGAGGAGACTATGGCTTCTGGTCTTCTTTGTCTCTTTCTGGTCTAACCCCTTCCAGGGTAATTTGCTTTCTAGGTTTGCAATCTGGTGCACCTGGATGATTGGTTTCTAAACTATGTTAGGGACAAACAGAAAAAGACAGGAATTATACTACATGTGTTATTTCAAGCCATTTAAGAAAACTCATTGTAATTGAAGTGAGTTAGCCATCAATCAGAGCAGCTGTAAAAGATGTCAGGGAGAAGTGAGATCTAAAGGGGAAGGAGGGAGAGCCAGAACACAACATCTTTCCACAATCAAAGACACAGCAGGATTGAGCAGTGTAGGTTCAGATTGAGCAGTGCAAGGTGGAGTTTGCAGTTACATCTTTTCCTGCAGAAAGGGCCACCTTGTCCAGAAAGCCTTTGGAGAGTGTCATCAGCAAATATTTTTGACAGTGGTTTCCTGAGCAGCTTGCTGTGCTCCTCACAAAACATGAGAGATATGTTTTTCAAATGTTTCCCATCTCCCACGTTTTGATTATTCAGATTTTACTGTCCCCAGTGCAGCTTTCCTCTGGGAGTATCACTGAACCCACAAAAGCATAATTTTTTTATCAACAGGATATGAAATCATATCTAGTGATGAATGGGCAGAATAAAACTGGCATTCTGCTGCAGTATATTAACTTTGGCACATTTGTATTCTCTCTCCTGCCAGGCTGTGTCTAAAATACGTGCTAGGTTTTTTTTATCTATGCCTTACTGGATTGTTCTTTATTCTTTCTTTCTGTGTCCCCATTTATTACAGTATTTATTTATATAGCATTTTTTTCTGTAAGAAACTATCCCTAGTCTCCCTCTTCAGCATCCCTTCTCCCCAATCTTTAAGCCACACAGTCAGTTTCCTGCAGACAGTAGATTCTTGTCTTATGGGAAGCTACAGCAGGCCTGTTCTCAGTTTTTGCATTTGTGATGCAAAGCCTCAGTCTCTGACAAACTTAATTGGCAAAGAATATCTGTAGACTCCTACAGCATTAGTAAAACCATCAAGCAGCATATTATATTGTTAAAGTATTTATTTATGAGGTGGTTTGATAGCACAGAAGGAAATAATTTTTAGGAGGGCTTCCCTGATCTTCCAGCTTCATGAAGGTTGACTGTGCTGCAAACTTGAGCGTAGCTACAAAGTGAAAAAAGCAAGGGAAGACTTTAGTGTCCAGCATTACTTAAAGCATGACTTTAAGCCTTGAGATTTACAATGTCCTGTTGGATGTTACGTTGTATTGCTCCTACCACTAGCCAGTCACTTGGGATTGCCTGGGAAACCTGTTATGATATTTCTTTTAATGAGGAAGGAAAAACCTTGTTACATAAGTTTGGAAAGTTTAATTTGTAGAATACTAATAATGATATTTTAAGAGTTTTTCAACAATGGATGTTAATATTTACTTGACACAAAGACATCTAAAGGGCATTGTCAAGCTCCCTTTAAATCACAGAGTTCTCAGAACATATTCACTTTATGTCATGAAGCATGAAGAAGAAACCTTCAAGCAAGACCCAAACTGATAAGGTGCAGAGTGTCATGCCATACATGAGTATCAGTGGCTCAGGCCAGCTCCAGCAATAGAGGTGTGTAGCCCAGGGCTGACCCCAAGCCAAGAAACTCTTCTTCAGGAGGTCTAATTAGCAGTTTTCTGAGTGAAAGTGGTGTGGTCTTACTGCCAGCTCAGTAGTCATCACCCTCAGAAGCTCTGCACAATCTCCTCTCCCACTGCTGGAGCACCAGGGGGAGTTTTGAGGGGGCATTGCATGGTCTAGGAATTGCAGCAAGGTCTCTGCTGAACTCACAAGTTCTGAATGCTGTCACTTGTGCTGCCTGCAGCCTTCAGTTTGCAAAACCCCAAATATGCCTTATAAAATGTTCACAAAACCAGTTTATGAGCCTCAATATGGGATCTTCCTTTAGAAGTTATATAAAGGTTTCCTAAAATGATGAAAAAATTATGATAACCATTTTACTGTATAAATTTATAAAGCAAAAAGTTCACACTTTTGCTTCTAATCACTGATTTATTTGTAGTGAATACTTTCACAGTTTTTCCCCCTCCCATACTCTTAGTACTGTGGAGAGATTATTAGTGATGAAGATAGTTGGTACCCTATTTATTTTCTACAGCTGTTTTGGAGTAGAGAGTACTGACAGCTCAGTCCAAATGCAAGATGTTCCCAACAGGCTGTGAGCCTTCTCAGCATAGTTTCTAACCCAGGAGCAATAACAGCATTGGCCTCACGGCATAACTATTCCAAGGAGATCCAATATCTCTGTTCCTCTACAGCAGTTTTGAAATTGAAATTTAATGCCTTTAAGAGAGCTTTGAAGGAGTTCACTCCAAAGTCGACATTATATAATGGAAGCCTGCCAGCTTAAAATTAATGTGAGAAAACAGGTTTCTCATGTAACATGTAACAATTACAGTATACTAAAGCTAGTATATTATTTCTAGCTGTGTTTTAGTAAGAAAAATATTGTATATATAATATATATGTATATATATTATAAAGTATTGGATCATCCATCAAAGCCTGTTAATTGTATCCACTAACTTACATCCTTATCCTCAATACCACTCTTAATCAGAGTCAATCCATTTTCCATATTGGAAGAAGATAAGGCAGGCAATATAATAGATTGAGATTTCAGTAACGTTATATTGCTTCATAAATACATAGACAAGTCTTCCTTGTTTTTTTTGGTTTGTTGTTGTTGCTGTTTTTAATACCACCTAGATAACTGAAAAAGTTTTTGAGAATTTATTTTATTCCAGAGGACACCTGCATATATGTTTGTACAAATTCATGTGTTTTTCTATTACATGAGAAAGAAACAACAAAAAAAGGAAATGTAAAATTTCAACAGCAACAGTTCCAAGTTTCTTAATTTTGGAAGGAGTAAAATGTAAATACAAGACTTGGTTCTTTCTCTGCGTTGGAGGTTAAGACTGCCAAAAATGAACAACGAGCAGGTGTTCTCTGACTAATGATGAAACCAAATAAGATGAACTTAGTGCTCACAAGATGAGCTCCTATATTTTGGTTAAGTCAGTTCTGTGATGTTAGTAAGCAGGGACAGCTGTAGATTTTCAGGTTACACTGGGACTCTTGCATTGGGCTTTGGCACAGTCTGGTGTATTCTGTCTTCAGAGGGGTAATCAGGAGGTCATTCAAGGCTGAAATTCATAGAAAATATCTACATGTTGCTCAGTTATTTACTCTGCACACACTACAGCTTTCACCCTAAGATCACTGAATGCAGAATTCAGGTGGATGTGCAACTGAGCAGATCACAGAGTCATTGCCTCTGGAAATAGAAATGTCAACACCCACTGAAAGAAACTGAGACTTTCCTATGGATATTAATGAGGGGAACTTGAAAACCAAAGAAACAGATGTAGTCTCCCAAAGTAAATATTTCATTGTATTAATGAGAAAAAAAGGTCCCAGGTGATAGAAAGCCCTTTCTGGAGGTCACATTGCTGTTAGAACATTGCCTCTTTACTCATTTTGTGGTAGTCTCTAGGTTTGCTAAGAAAACATGCAGAAGTGCATACTGTTTACATGTCACTATAGGAGAATTGAGTCAGAGAGCTCTCCAAGGAAAAAGAATAGTTGCTCTTCCTTCTTGCTTTTAATTCCTCCTACAGGTTTTTGAACTGACCAAGGGGTTACATAAATATTTTAACTTGGAAAAATATACATATCTAACAACTTACCTGCATACAGAATCACTGGAGATAGGATCTGTAGCTTAATTTGCTTTGCTGATCTTGCTATTTAAAATGTGACACTTCCTTTCTGTGCTGTGCAAGAGCTGATTTTCTGATGCTTTCCCAAATTACTGATGGACCCAAATTATTAACAACATCGTATCTCTGCACTTCTCTGGAAATGCAAAGGTACTGAAATGGCCAGCTGAGGTTGATTCTGCATAGTATGAGATAGTGCATGGTGTGCCTAAAACCAGTCATCTCCCTGTTATGAAACCATATCAGAAGGAAAACCAAGGCATGAAGAGCTGTGCTTGGAGTGCAGTCAAGTGCATCAGGGAGATGATAAGACCCAAGTTTTCTAAGCTGAGCTACAGTTTCAACTCGGTCTATTGTGGGGGGAAGGGGGGCAGGGGAAAAGGAAAAAGAGCAAACAGAAAAAAGTAAAAAAAGAATGTGCTAATAACTAATGCATGGATAGGCTATTCCCATTTCTCTGAGGCTCAAAAGTGAGACTGAAGGACTTCTACATGGGAATCTCACACTGCTGTTTCTCTTGGAAATGATCTTTCAGACCAAATATCTGCTCTCTGTTAACCAGTTGAAATTTCATCCCAAGGAGTGTGTGGTGTAAGTCTTTTTGATGCTTAATAGGCTTTCATTTTCATGGCTGTCAATATAGTACATATAGAGTAAATGTATTAACAAGAACTAAAGCAGTGGAGAAATGAAAGAGAAACATGGGTGACATCTGGCTGTCTCCTGTTTATCTGTCCACACTGGGGTTTTGTTTTAGCTTTGGTACTTGAAAACTGTTTTGTAATGTCAAAGGACATGCAGGGTGCAGCAGTATTTGAAGAGCAATAGTAAACCTGATTCATAACTATGTTAAAAAAAAATTCAAGGAAGCTACTCACCTCCCTGTGAAGGCTCCATATGGATGTACAGTAAATAATTTTCGTATTTTCTTCATGGAATCAGCTTTTCACCTCAGACAGTATCACTACCCTCCATTTGTATGATAATCAGATTCTTGAGATGAAATTTCCTATTCCACTCTCCTGAAATATATCATGTTAGCTACAGCTTTAGCTTTGCAGGACTCGCCCTTGCATAGAGCCTGATTCTTCACAGTTTAACTCACATTTATCCATACCAAAGAACTGTGCCACCGTGCCACAGGAATAGTCAGAATAAGCACTTTCTGTAAAATCAAGGAAGAGAGCAAAACTAGTGCTGGGACAAGATTGAGCTTAAGTGAAATAGAACACAGAAATGTGTTGACACATTATTATTTTATGAAGAAGTACAAAAAAAAAGGATATGAAAAGGTGTGACTGGAGAAGTAGATGAATGGAAATTGGAAAAAGACACTAAGAGAGCATATATATAAAGAAAAGACCAGATGCTGGAACAAATTATTTTAAAAATTTGATAAATAGTAAAGAACAGGTAATTTAGTTGTTTAGATCTGCCTATCTGTTTAATAAGGTTGTGTGAATAATTAATTTTGTAGTTCAACAGCCTAAATTAGTCCAGATGAAAATTATTTTAAAATATGTTGACTTTCTTTACACCACAGTAGCAAAGTCATTGAGTTCAACATGGCAGAGCTGTTCCTTCTTCAGAATTCAGAGTGAAATAAAACAATGGGACAAGTAAAAAACCCAAGAGATGTTTCCCTGCTATCTCAGTGCTGAACCATGAGATCGCTCACTCAAGAAAATCAGATTCTGTTATTTTGTTACCTCCCATCCTTGAGGGGTACTTCCTGCCAAGAGAAAAGACAGTGATATGATTTTTTCAAGATAAATATCCTGGAATTGAGGCAAATGCTGCTGGTGCAACTGTTCCATTGAGTGAGAAGCAGTTATATATTTGTTACAGAAGCACCACGACACTGCAGGTCAGGCAGGCTGGGAAAGGCAGCCTGGCAGGAAGTTCTCATCCAGCTTTGGTGACAATTCCAACCACAGAGCTCTTCAGCCTCGCTTCTTTACTGACAATGGTTTATGTTTTATGCAAACTGGAGCAAAGTTGTCCAAATGTTTTAAAGGATCCCAAATGCTCAAAAGCATGAGGTTTAGGTGCATGACTGGAAGATGAATGTTGGAATTCTTGGAATTCAGGATACAGAAGTGGGCACATATTCTTCATCTCCTCAGGGAACTCTGTACCTGAGTATCTATGAGTATCCCCAACAGTGATATCACCATCTGAGAACAGACAATAGACTCTTGTGTGAATTCAGACTTTCTCCCCCAACTGGCCATACAAAACAAAACTATATTTTGAACTATATATTGATTATAATAATCTATATTATAATTTCAGGCCATTTGAAACAACAGTAAAATTCAGGGAATTTATTGTTTTGCAAGAAAAAGGAATTTATTAGTTACCTTCATCTTTCATCATCAGAAACACATTGTGAAACGATTTTGTAAGAGAAGAAATTTGATTGATAGAGGAGCATTCCATTTGAGATTACCTCAAAACTCAGTTTTCAGAATTTCTCTAATAGGAAGAAAGTGAAATTAGATTTTCTTATTCATGTTGGCAGAGAAGGATCCTTCCTTACAAAACAGTGTTAGATGGATGCACCTTGCTGCTAAGGACAGGGAAATGCAGAGACAAGAATTTTAGAGTGTTAAAATAAAGTGGCTTTCTGGAATAGTGTGTTTAGAATGAAGCATTTATTCAGTAAGGATCAAAATTCTTATTTATTGGTTTTTCAAGGTCTATTTGTGCATTTGTGGTGATGGAAACAATTTACAGATTTATTGCATTTATAGGGTTAGCCTAATAGTTATTTACCATACGCAATAACTATAAAACAAATGTGTTATTTTTCATCTCTTTAGTAATAAAGTGGACTGATTCAACTTTTTTTTAAGAAACACTATTGGTTCTTTTACACAGAAAGCTAATTTTTGAGCTGTGAAGAGCTGTTTCCCCAGAAGGAATGACTCTCCTGAGTGTGGATTTGCTCCATGATGTTTCCCCCATGTGAACACACACTTGTTCATTCCCTCCTACAAAATACTGACCCAAAGGAGGAAGAGGTGAAGGAGCAGAGATAGTGCAGTTGCTGGTGTGGGTCTCTGGGAGATCAGTGATACCCTTGTTCACAGCTATGAGTACAGGTGAAAGCTGAGTTAAATTTCTAGAAAAATTTTCTTCTAGTGATTCAAAATACAGAAACACATTTCTTACCTCTTAAATTATAATTCTATTCTTTTCTCAAATTTAATTTGATCGTGTTATGAAGCAAATTCCTAGGAAGCCTATGGAGTTTGTTATAAAAGGGACTACCAAACTTTTGTTTTACTAGGAAAGGAGATTCCTACCAGGCAACTCAGTGTTTTTCTTCACCTTAACCCTTCCTATTTCATCAGAGTAGAAAAGAGCATTGTCCAGGGACCCAGCATAATTTAGCTAGAAGCTCTGGTGTACTCGATGTCCTACAGATTTACAGCAAGGTAGATCTAATTCCACACAGTACTTTTAACTTATCCCCTGCTTTCTTTTGGCAGGGTTCTCACTTGCTTAAGTCATTGTATTTTTTGTATTTTTTTTTTTAAATCAGGACCCTATTGAGTAATTGTCAGAGATTTGCAATTTTTGACTCTTTATGAGGATGTTTTTAAATCAGCATACCTAAACTACATTTCTTCTAGCAAAATGTCAGTACCACCACAGTCCTGTTGTGGATAAACAGTGTGGTGTGATAACGGTGTGAAGATAAAAATGTGACATCAAAAAAGGTTTCTTGCTAATTTACTTTGATTCTCCTACAGATTATAGTGGACACAGCTGTTTCTGCTCTATACCACAGCCGACCTACAGGTCCTTTAACAGGATATTTTAAAGCTGGCTCAGATGTGTCTGCACAGTAGTGATTATAATACATATATTGCTAAAGATTTAAACTTAAAAAAGAAGTCTGTCATGCAGATCCTTGATCCTGAAGGCTACAGAAAGACTGGACAGCTTCCCTGCCCTGAGTGTTGTTAACACTTCCAACCTCAGGAATATCAGTGAGTGTGTGAGAAATTTCTAACTTTATCACTTAACTTGAAGTTAACTGGAGTTAAGCTAATTTTAGCACCTCTTGATAACTACTTCTATGATATTCCTTTAACTGATATGCCTCTTTAGTTTTGGTGCGTGTTTTTTTGCTATATTCAATATAATATTGATTATTAGAAATTTTACACATCCTTTCCCAATAAAATTATAAATATGATAAATATGCAGCTGACAACAGGCTATAAAGCAATACCAAAATGATATATTATTCCTGAGTCAAACCTAGGGACTAGTGAAACATATTGCCAAGGCTGAACCCTCTGATGGATAGTATCACTAAACCATTTGAACAGAAATCTGTGCTTTAAGGAAGACTGTAAGAATTGTATAATCAGCATAAAAATTCAATTTGTATACCTCTCACCTTGAAAATAAACTATTTTAGGCCAGTTTCACACACCATAAAAGCTGGTTTGGAGGGGGTAATATCCTTGGCCTCTGCCTCATGTCACTGCTCACTGCTGTCAGTGCAGGGTGTGCTGATGCTGAAACCCAAAGGTGTGAGTGTCACCCTGCAGGTGTACCCTGGGTAGCTGTCAGCTAGGTCAGGCAGGACCTGGGCAGCTGCTGGCAGCACAGAGTTCAACACAGAGTGTGCAAAACCTGCCAGTGACACTGAGTAAGCACTTAGGGCAGGTAGAGATGGAAAAGTTGAGACTCACTGATCTCCTCTGGCTGTAAGAAGCAAGCTCTGAACTGAAAACTGGATGGCTGTATTACTCATGCGTGGGACATTAGCACAGGACTGATCCCACACTAATTACAGTGTTCTCAGGAGAGTTTAGGATTTAGGTACAGTACAGTGCTAACAATGCCATTGTTAAAATGTCAAAGGCAACCAGTGTGCAGCTGGTCAGGAGAGTGAGAGAGGGAGAACCATCCTGCAGCATGGCTGCTTGCATTCAAAGTGGTTCTCTGAAAGATGACTTGGGGACACATAGGTTTGTTGCAGCCACACATCTCGCTGCAATGTGGACAATTATTTTACACATAAGTGTTGAGTGTCTGACTTAAAATAAACATACTGTTTGGAGCTCCAGAAATCTGGTAACTATGGGGGAGAAATCTATGTCAGTTACCTAATGCTAGGCCAATGCAAGAAATGTGGTTATTGAAATAACCTCTCCAGATTTTAACAAGCCTATGTTAAAATGTCAATATCACCTTGTTGGAAACCAAAATATAGAAACTTCTACAGATGCTGAAGGGTTCAATCTGCAGCCTTAGAAAGAGCTTGGATTAATGTAATGATGAAGGTACACAGACATTGGGTAGAGAAATTATAAACTTATATCCCTATAGTTGTAAGTAAGGATATGTCTTAAGTAGGTAAGAAATTATATTAAGTAAAATAGTTTGAACTGTATAGTGTTAGTTATAGAGTAGGTTAGAGATCTAGAAACTATAATAGAGGTACGCATGAGTACGTGACCTGTCAGCTTATTGGTGAAGACAGATGCAGGGCAGCAAAATTAAACAAAGGTGATAGGTTAATAAGTGAAAACAAGCTTCATGTCAGCTGTCCATTGGGCTGAAATGTTATATATTGCTGTGCAAAGAAGAAACTCATGACTTCCTTGAGATATGGTTGACTTGTTGCTCCTTTAAATCTTATGCCTTGAGACTGATATCTTATCTGGCTACTTGAGCAATAAATCATCTCAAAGCATGGTGGTCTCATCCCTCGTTCTTCATCTCGACATCGCCTGTGCTGGGTGTTGCAGTTGTGATGCAGCATCAGTTAGGGGCTGTGACAAGGATTGCTGACTTACTGTGGAAGAAGTTTCCTAAATAACTGAAGCTCTGCTGATGAAGAGAGTACAAATTCAAGAAAAGTCTGAAAGAAATGACATTTGATCCGTGCTGACATAGCCTTCAGGGCGAGGCACGTATAACCCCCCTTTCATATAGATACTAATCACTGTGTCTTCTGTTTGTTTTTCTTATTCTGACTCCAGTGTATCCAAGTTTTAACCTGGAGGACAAAGTTAAATCTCACCTTGAAAGAATTAAACTCCGCATGAAAGTAGCAAAGACACAGAAACTAGAAAAATTAAGTGCAATTCTGAAGAGGAAGGAAGGCAGGAAGGCGGGAAGGTGTGGGAAGGGAAGGGAAGGTGCGGGAAGGGAAGGGAAGGTGCGGGAAGGGAAGGTGCGGGAAGGTGCGGGAAGGTGCGGGAAGGTGCGGGAAGGTGCGGGAAGGTGCGGGAAGGTGCGGGAAGGTGCGGGAAGGGAAGGGAAGGGAAGGGAAGGGAAGGGAAGGGAAGGGAAGGGAAGGGAAGGGAAGGGAAGGGAAGGGAAGGGAAGGGAAGGGAAGGGAAGGGAAGGGAAGGGAAGGGAAGGGAAGGGAAGGGAAGGGAAGGGAAGGGAAGGGGCCAAAGGCTAGAAATGGGGAATAGAGGGGGAAAAAAAGGGCATCTGGCATCTTTGGAGCCATGGGATACCTCCAGGGATGCTTTGTTTGGTGACCTGGCACCACATGAAAGCAGAAATAGACTGCAGAGTTCTCAGGACCTTCTTCCCCCTCCCATTAGAGCTATGTACATAAAAGAATTGCAAATTGTGTTTTTAAGACTTAGTGGATATGACCTTGTTCCTGCTACAGCACAGAGGTTGCTTGTGGGGAAGGGGAAGGATTGAATAAGGTAACATAACAAGTTTATTTGTACCAAACTTACCTATTTTTTTATTCACATAAATGAATGCACGCATTTGACCTCAATAAGATTGGAAAAGTAGCATTAATCATTTTGATAAAATAATTTAAAATACTTCTCCCATTGCTAATGAGTTTGTGTTGTGTTAGCTATAAGTACCCATAAAAATGTGTGTAATGTTGTGTTAGGCAATAATTGAATATCTGTGAATTATTATTATTTTCATTCTACTGCATTCTACCTAGGTAATACCTGCAATGTATTAAACTCTCCTCAGGCTACATACAAATACTGGCATTTCCCACATGTGCTAATCAGTACAATCAAAATGTTCATGGCAAACATCAATCTGTTAACCTAGCTCCATTGAAAAAACAAAAAGATTTTTCTTTATGCAACAGCATAGTATGCAAACCACACTTTCCAGATGTTTTTCTTTCTTTGTTTTTGGAAAATGAAGTTAATAAAAAATGACTGTCAGATGCAGACCTGTGAGCAAATGGAATTAAACTGTCAAGAAAATAATCTTAATCTTATGCCCTCAAGTCAAGTTATCTGTTCAGCATTCCTTAAAAAAACTGCCTAACCTAGACTTTAAATCATACTGAAGTGAAGATTTTTTATCTAAATAGCTAGGGGTGCTCCTGAACAGGTGCATAGGTTGACAGCAATATCCATGTCTTTTAATATATTTTATATATATATATATATATATATATAATTATTTATATTCAATATATATGTATTCAATAGATTTGCAGACTCCTTTCCATTAGTGTGAAAAAAATATACCAAAGTAAACTTATGTGATACATATAAGAGTAGCTTTCCCTCCTTTTTCAGGAGGGATTCTTGAGATTAATCACATCCATTACCTCAATTGAATCATCCATAGTTCTGCTGTAAGGATACTCAAACCCTTCCACTGTCACATGAAAGAGTGTAATAGTTGTCTGTGCTCCAGCCAATCAATGTCTACCTGTTAAGCACATGATACACAGCACAATGAAAATGTGTTTAGAAGTAACTGATCTAAATGAATCCCAAGTACAAAGCCTGACCATTAATCTGAAGTATGTGCTGTACTAAGAAAGAAATATTTTTTCATACCTGTCCTGCAAAGCTCACCAGATATTTAAAATATCAGATAAGCTGTCTGGTTTTCATCATGCTAGGTATTTTATGCACTTTCATAGTAGATCAAAATGCATTAGTGCAATTATTATAGAGATTAAAACTAGAAACACTCTGAAATGTGTGTTGTTTCTTTAAAAGTAACCTTCCTCTCCTTGTTAAAATGGTTATTGGTAAAACCATTTTCCTCCCCCTGGAACTCACAGAATAAAGCTAGCAAAAGAAACTAAGTACCATTCATTATTGCCAGCATCTGTAATTGTTTGTATAGTACTTTATGGGAAAAATATATAAGATGCCACATTTGAACTCCAGACTATTAAAAGTGTCAGCGCTATTATATCATTTCTGAAGACCAATTTGCCTCTTTTTCAAAAGGTTGTAATGAGCCAAGTTTATTTTGCTTTCTACCATTTATCTTTTCAGCAGTAATGGAAAATTTCCCCCTCAGGCACAGCAAGCTATTCTTATCTTAGACAATTAGGCAGAAATTAAAGGGATCATAAAGGTGAGATTTCTTCGCAAACAATATGATGTACTTTATACCATTTAACACTGAGGAATGTCTGAAAAATAAATTCAGAGTGTTATATGAATACAGTGTGGCTAATAGACAACTCTGAATAATGTTTCAACTTCTTAAAACATAAGAAAGTGGGTAGGCAACCAGGGTCACTTAAATATATACTTTGTCTCTAGTTCTGTTGTTGACAATATTTCATTTTTAATAGAGCTTACATTGACTTTGAAAATAAACAGAAACAAGTCTGTGCAAAGTGATTAATTCATTACAAGATAAGAGGAAAAACATACATTTGGAAAGCTTCCTCTACCTGTAAGCCTTCCTTGGGAGGTTTGCAGACATCAAGATTTTAGCAAAATATTTGCATTGTGCTCCACAGGCAACGAGGTGTAGTAGCTGTATGTAGATTCCTTTGGTGGGTGCTTTTGGTGCCTGTATGTGCCTGTGTTGGTGCTGGAGACTGGGAACGCCACAAAACTCTTTCAGGTCTCCTTTCTAGACATCTAGTGTGTTTGAACTACAAGCTAGTTCTACCTCTGGCAGTTAATTGACTAATTAGGTTCAGTTACGGAGTCTTTAATCCTGATTTGTGGGCCTGATCCTCTCTGTCCCATCCTCTAAAGAATCACTAAGATGTTTTAAGGCTAGGGTCTTATTGTATGGCCAGTATTCAGTTTAGGATAGAATATTCCTCCACAGTTAATTTTATTCTTTGTGAAGCGATGTTACCAAGTGATGTTACCAGGTGGTACTGGTGTATCTGGGTACACCCAATTAATCCCAATTAATTTAGGTGTATACACCTACTATAATTAACCTACCTCCTCAAATACAGAGAATGACAATAATGACATGGATCCATGAGAAAGTTCACAAAGAAAAACACTGTGCAATATCTGCTTAGTGATTCCTGAGAACAGTGTTCTTCCTCAGGAAACACAAAAACTTGAGAGAAGGAGAAAACTCCTTCTTCCTGTGTATACCAAAGGACTATCATGGTATGCATATAATAATAATTTAAATAATTTAAATAATATATATGTATATATATAATAATAACAATAATAATAACAATAATAATTTCCCTTTGTCCTTTTTGGAAAGTAGCATTTTTAATTAATGACCTATAAATCAAAAAAATCTATTTATTTCTCTGTAAAAGAGAATAGTTACTGCTGAAATTTCTGCACTGCAGTGCAGAAAATGGCAGGTAAAGCACTGCAAAACACATTGCATAGTACAAAGTTACAGTACATCCATATTACAATAATAGAGTAACATAGTACCATTCTAAATACTACATATGCAAATAGGAGAGTGCATGGTAGGTTTTTAAGGCATGTTGACACTGTTACACCAAGGAGAAGACAAATAAAGACTAAGTGGCAAAGCTTCAATAGGAACTGAACTGTGCCCTAGTCCATTTTACCATTGCATGAAAATGCTGTCTTCTCAGAGGAAGGAAAATTGTTGGCACTGTGCTTAGAGCAAATAGCTACAATTAAATTCATTACTTAGACAAAATTTCTTCTCCTTTCATAGAGAAAATTCTAATTTTGAAATGTTCTAGCTGAAATAGAATTAGAAAAAATATATGCTCCTCAGTATTTACTAATACTCCTTACTGCCCTTCAGATTTTCTGGGAAACTGCTTAGGTAAGCACTCTGCAACTTAGCTCCTTCCAACCAGACTTAAATAGTTCAGACTGATATTTGATGTGTCTCACATTGACCAAAAAAGAGCAGAAAGTGCCCATCTCAGCAGTGAAGGTGAAGAACCCAAGGGGCAGCATTACCCTTTGCAGTACCCAGGAAAGGGGTCAGGAAAGGTTACAGATAATGGACCAGCACTGGTGCCAGGGTGACGTTTCAGCCGTAGGTGCCACAGCCATGTGGTGATGAGTGGTTTCCCCATCCATGTTCCACACGGTTTTCCTGCTGCCTCCATGGTCTCCCCAGTCATTCTCAGCCTTACTGGTGAGAATGCACCTGGTCTTGGAGGTGGTGGTGTGTGATGAAATCCTCTCAGAGGCTGAGACTGTTCTAGACTGGCTCTTGCAGCACAATCCATGTTACAGCACTGTCAGCGTGTAAACGCATTTATGCACCACTCTAGGCAACCTCCTGGACATTGCTTAGCAGCAGTTTGCTAATTAGAAAATTTCTGTTTGATGATGAACTCTGTTCCATGTATAGAGACATCTTTTTTGTTTCTGAGAATTGCTGAACTGGGAGATGGTGTTAGTTTTACTCTAGACTCAATATTTTCTGAGTTATACATTTTTTATACCCGTATATTCTTCACTTATGTCAAGAGTACCAATTAAGAAATGGGAACTCATGACTCAGGTTTCTTGAAATAGAAGTTCTTCCACTCTTAGATGAATCACAAGTCTACATGTACATTATTTGACATACCTAATTTACAGGATCATTGCTGTTGCTAGTTTGACATTTTACACTTCAAATAAATTCACCCATAGGCACAAAGCCACTTTATACAGATTTTCTTATTTAAACAAAATGTCATCATGAGAAAGAGACAAGCTTAGTATAAAATATCACTATCCTGTAACAAAAGGGTGCTGAAACTTGTAATATAAAGAGTAAATTTTGACATGAATAATACTGACTGTCATCTGTAGAAGAAAGTATATTTAGGAAAACTTATAGAGGAACAAACTTATGTAGAATGAAATATGTCCTCAATTTTTTCTGCATGCATCTGGCATCCATAATATTGCAATTAATTAACAGTAAAAAAAATAAGTAAGAAAAAAATAAAGAAAACATTTAGTAAGGAACTTCTCAATTGTGCTGAAGACTTTTGTTGTAATGAATGTGTTCCTCATTCCTTCTAAAATTAAAACAATAAGCATATAATAGGTTTCTACTAACATATCTACAACAATTTTTGTAACTTTATACACATAGCCCACAGCTGCTTGATCACAGGATTATGATGATTCTTAGGAAGCAGTGAATAATCAGAGAGCAGGAAAGGTGTGGAAGATGTGCAGAGAAGGAAAAAGAAACCTGATGTGATGTAGTGTAGGCAATGAGCCTTCCCTGTGAGAGATTCAGATAATGAAAGTGATTCAATGGAGATACAGTTTTGGTACAGAGAGTAATGGATTGCCACAAGAAATTTATATCTCACAAGAAAATTATATCTGGTTGGCTCCTGCTTCAGGTCACACACTGCAATGGTCCAGAAGCTGTTCTCTAGACTGCTGTCTGCTCATTATATGACTGGGAAATACAAGAATATGTTTAGAAAACATTCTGTGGGTTCCTTAAGAATTCCTAATGAGAGATCTTTGTATGTTTTCAGAAAACCTAAAGATCCTCAGATATGCTGACATCACACTATATAATGACTGAAAAACAATTATGAAGATAAATATTATCTGAGTTCATATACAGAAATATTTCTTCATGTGTAATTTCTTTAAGACTGTGTCACAAAACAACCAGCAAGTAACGATTCTAAAATTTTTTTCTTTTATTCCTGTAATTATTCATTGCCTATCAGAAGAAAGAAGGTGACTTACAAGACTTCTGTCACCATGAAAACCAATATTATCCTCAATCTCTCTCTAAAAATAACAAGCTATCATCAGAGAAGATAATCAAACTGATAAAATACCTTGGAAATAAAGTGAACCTTGCCTCATGATGTGATCTTACTGATGTTCTTATTGAAGTTCTTGATAGATATCAATACTTTATGGCCAGACATCAATATGACATTCAGAGACTTTGCATCACAAAAGATTATCGTCTACATCAGTGAACAGTTTAAAATGTGTTAAGACTTGATATTGTGTTTACTGTTCATGTGAAAGATGCCTTCAGAGACACTTCCAGGACACACCACACTCAGGGCAGACATCTTGAAATTATAGGAAGGATATTCATAATATACCAAGTTAATACTAGCAGTTGGTAGCAAGCTCTTTTTTTACTAATTAACTTTTGCACCTAAGAACTTTTAATCACCAGAAATTACAGCAGTCCTCTAACAGTTTGTGGAAGCACTTTGGAAAAAATCCCTGCAACAGCGGAAAAGGACAAGGACATTTCCAAACAGAAAAAAAAGTGTACCTTAGTCATACTGGTACACAGACTTCTGGTGTGTATGCAACAATTCGGGGTATTGCAGCATTCATTAGCTTGGAAATTTTAAGAGTTTTCCACTTCATTTGTCAAATAGGAGAATTTCTAGTCTGCTATATCTAAACAACATGCTCACATATCACTGAATCTCCAAATAGTCCAGAGGCCATTTCTTTTTCTTTTGGAAAAAAGGATAAAGAAGATTCTGTACATGTGAAACCTTACAGTATTATCTGAAATATTTACAGAGAATGAACAATGTATGTTTCTATAACTTCACTATCAGTGTTGTGTTGCTGGTCATGCAGCCAGTGTAGAGCTATTCCTCCAGCATGGCTCACCTGGGAGGAGATCCCATCTCCACTTGATGTAGCAGCCAACAGAGACTGTTGTCTCTAAACCCACTGCTGGAGTCTGAGACACAGAGTGTGTGCACTTGTTTCTGACATATAGTTCTAAGATCCAGAAGAACACTGAATTTCATAAAATATGAAATTCATGAGCATGTTTTCATGATGATACATGAAAACAACTGTTAAAGTTAGATAGAATAGCTAAAAGTGTGAGTCTGTAGATTAGAGAATTTCTTAAGTCACAGGGTGAAAAAGTTAGTTTAGAGTTAGTTTAGAAAGCAGAAGGCAATATGGAGGATTTAGAATGTTGTTTCTTTTCCTTCTTTCTTCTTCATGTTTTATTTCTAGTGATTTTTGGGTAATAATAAGTGATTGGTTAGAAAATGCTGCAGTGCAGCACACAAGTGATGGGTCATTGGGTCACTAAGAAAAATAATACATATGTCTATTGTTAATTGGGTAAGAATAAGTATAAAGATAAAAGAACTGTGTAGTTTGGAGCCATTTTGTGCCTTCAAAGCCAAAGTGAACCACAAGGCCTTGTTGTACCATCAGAAAGAAATGTACCAGATTGCAGTGATTTAAACTTGTGCAGCCAGTCTGGAGAGACCAGCCAAGTTTTGTAATGAACTTCTAATAAACACAGAAACAAGATTCTAACAAGCTCAAGAGTTTTCTTCAAACCAGAGAACTGAGATAAGGGGGACTCCCCACAAGGGAGGATCCCAAAGGGGCTCAGCTCAGAGGAGAGTGAGAAATCCAGGGGGAGAAAGAAAAATACAGAAGATGTGCAGCAGAATCAGAGAAAGAGAAAAAGGAAACTAAAAAGAATTTTATAGAGAAAAGTTACAAGTGGTGCCCCGTCTGAAAACACCCACAACCCTTAGCTCTATCAGAACAATATTAACAGAAAAAAGTGCACAAAGACTTGCAGATAGTTAAAGCACTTGCCAGCTGGGATGCAGAAGAGGATGAGAAGCTGCAGGTGACAGAAATGTGCCACTGTAGAAGTAAACAGCTTTGCTGATGAATGTAGAGGTTGAATATCAATAGGAAAGAATTCACACACATAAATATGGGACTGGAACTTCCCAATGTCATAAAATTCATTTGTATGCAGTAATTATTCCTTAAATGTGCAGTTCAGCTGAAGACCTTCTGGTATGCCTTACAAGATTTAAAGTAAAATCCATATCAACTGATGCATAAAACTGCACACAGAAAGTTTTGAGAGCAAACATTAAAAGTTTGTGGTGGTGATAAAGAGTTGTAGCAGCTATTGATTTTTCACATTGCTTTTGCAGTTAATGTGACAGTCATTGGAGTCAAGTCAGATGTCAACAAGATACTGCAGAGGCTGTACAGAGTCCACTAAGAATAAAATTATATAAACTCTCAGCACCAAAGAACTTCCAAGACAGATGTCCTTGCAACCCCCTGAATCATTTAATTTGGCCCCACATCTCAAACCAATCAGGACATGAATGTCTATGACGACATTTGTGCCTGTAACAGCAGTGTCACAGCTTTGACATATACTGACAAACATTGTAACTGAACTAAAACAAACCCTTTTCAGCCAAATACAGATCATAGTTACTCTGAAGTTACTGTTGGTTGTTCTAAAGGTCCCGTGTGACCTCATTAGTCTTAACCTATAAAAAGCACATGCAAGGGAGAGTTTAGCAGAATCAGGAAGCTAACCTGTGATCCTATGGTATCTTTATTTGTTTTCTCTTAGGCAAAGCAGTGCCCACTATAGATTTTGTTTTCATTTCTTTCCTTCACAAATGTGGTGGTGAAATATCTCCTAAAGCATAATTTTCTTCATAGGGACATAACTTCTTAAGGACAACTCACAATGCTATTATAATTAAAATGTTAATAGCTAATTGACTATATAGTTAAATTGAATCCATTCCCTGTCAGTCAAAACAACTAATAGAATTATTAAGTAGAAGTCAGTTTTCAACCAGCAGATTCAGGACTATGGTGCAGGGTGACTAGGACAGTCCTTCCAGGGCAGAACTGCTATGACTGTGGATCTACTTCTGATCTCTTCTCGATAGCCAGCAGCTTTCCATATTGAATTGCCAGAGCCAGAAGGGCAACCAAGTCAGAGGAGGGACTCACTTAATTGAAATTAAAACATCATAAATACTGATCGAGGAACAATCAGTAATTGCTATTCTTATTTCTCTCTTGCTTTGTGTTCTTTGATTTTACATATTTGACCTATTCAAATTGTAAATTCATTCATGGCAGCAGCTATTCCTTAATAAAATGCAACGTTTCACTAAAGGATCCACACTGAATCACTAGCAATATATTTTTTTAATAGATATTATTGCAGAAATAAAAATAATAGCTACAGAGAAATAGTCAATAGTCACCTGTAGTGAGATAAATCTAAACACTTCTTTCTTATAATGTTTTTGCTTCTTATTTTTAAGACTGCTATTTAGAAAGTGTTTAAACAACTCAAGATGACCTTACTGCTTTGACACTAAATCACAGGAAAGAGCTTCTAGTGTCAAAATATTAATAAGAAATGCCAAGAAGTCTATGGATATGTCATCGTAAAATAGAGCCGTCAGCTCCTGTTAGCAGAACATCAGTTTTACATTTACTTCAACAGTCCTGACAAATGAAATGTTTCTTGTGTTTCAACCCTTGGAGGATTTAGAGGAAGACAAATGCTGCTGTTTCTGAGGGGTTCAAATGCAGGTCATGGTGCCACCAGGAGGGCAGGGCTGTTCAGCAGAGGGAGCACGCTGCCCGACTGTGCTGCCCACTGCAGGACAGGTGTCCACGACTCTGCTCAGACAAGCGGATTCTGGTGCCCTTCCTCTCCCCCATGCAGCCCTTGGGTCCCCCTCCAATGCCTGGTGAAACTGAAGGGGGTGTCACAGCTGCAGGCAGCCGCTGTCACTTGCTGCCAACAAGCAGCATGCCTTTG
This sequence comes from Pseudopodoces humilis, assembly GCF_049639895.1. Classification (NCBI taxonomy): domain Eukaryota; kingdom Metazoa; phylum Chordata; class Aves; order Passeriformes; family Paridae; genus Pseudopodoces; species Pseudopodoces humilis. The sequence continues at coordinate 13,737,774 of NC_142205.1, read as the reverse complement.
CTTGCCTGAATTTTGCCATCAGAGCATCTGTTTGTTCTATAGGATGAATAGTTTGTGACTCCTCAGAGACTGTTTTCTCACAGAGCTGCAAACAGAATTTTGTACATGACACAAATATAAATATAAGAATCTTCTCTACTCATGGGAGGTTTTTTTGTTTGTTTCTAGATAAAAGTGATAAAAGTTCCAGGAGTGCCTTTTTGTATTAATTTTGTTTAAACAAAATCAGATTTCAAGAGGGTGTGAAATCCTTGGAAGAAAATAAATACTTAAATAAAATATACATGAACAATATAATAAATAAATTAAAGCTTAACCTTTAAAGGCTACCATTATGTTGGTTGGACGTACTTAGGTCAGCAGGAAAGTTAAACTTTAAAGGCTATTCATATTTTAGTCTGGTACTAGTACTGGTACTAAGTGTCGCAGTCTTAGCTTAGTCTGGTACTAAGTCTTGGTCAGCGAAACATCGCCCTGCTAAATGGTGTTGAGGATGAGGTCACAGTTTACAACTCATATTACAATGATTTATTTTGAAATGTAGAGTAGTAATGGTCCCAGTTTTTAAAATCTGCTTTACCACTTGCTGGCTTGATTCTAATTATATTGAGTTATTCTCTAGAAGATAATCTATTATTCTTAGTTTAACTTAATAACTAAATTAAACTACATTCATACCTAAAGCATTCTAAATGTGTAAAGAACTCTAAATTTGAGCCTCTTTTGAAGGCAGCAGCCTAAGCCTAACATTACCACTGATGTCTAAGCAGCACAGGGAGTGCTGCAGGAAGCCAGAAACAAGATCCCTACAAATGTTCAGTCTACTAGTACTCTCCTCCCTCTTTGACCTACTTCTGACTTTTCCTTTTGGTTTTTATTTCCCTCAGCCTATATTAACTAATTTTTTGTGGTTTTTCTCTACTGTAAATCTAACATTTATAGTTCAATATTATGAAATACACAAGTCTAAATTGCATATAAACATAACTACTCTTTCTGGTCAGACTTTATACCCAGTAGTGGTAGAAATAGCTCTAGAAATTTTTGACAGTCAAAGAATTTTGTGCAGACAGGATGGCATTAACTGAAGCTCTCTTCTCATCAAATAAAAACTTCTTGGGTCAGGTAGTCTTGGACACCATCAAGAATTCTAAAACTAATTGTATTGACATTCATAATAACATTCGTTATAAAGAAAAATACTGTATGTTCAGATTTCTAGGTTTGTTTATCAGATTTATTCACTTTTCCTAATGAATATCATTAAAGGAACAGATATATCAGATATTCTGAGCTTTTTCTGCAAATGCTCATGGATACATATTTGTTTTTCCTTCTTTGTTTACAAAAGGCCTGCAGAAATGTAACAAAATGTTCAGATTTGTATATGTACAGAACTTTTTTCTCCTTGTAGTCATGAAGTTTTCAAGGAGTTTTTTGAGTTTTAATGTAATTTATGCAATACTCTATTTAGTGAATTTTGACCAGTACATATGTACAGACAAATTCTTAGAAGCTACTTTTGGTTTCTTGGAAATACAACTGCATGGAGCTACAGAGTTTTATATTGTTTTGTCTAAAAATCAAACTTGAAAAATACTCTTAAAGAGAGAAAACTAATTTTGCTGAAAAATTAAAAAACAGTCAAATTTTTCAAGTGGAAATTGGAAAAAGTAACAGCTCCATGCCTCAGATTACATTTTTCAAACAGGTAAGGCATTAAACATAGATACAAATGATGAAGTCATATAAAAGACAAGAGTACAGATGTGTAATTATAATGTTTGCTCATTGACACAGCTGTCTGTATAAGACCCCCTTAAAACATCACATAATACCAGGGGAAATCTTAGAGATATCAAATATACTTGTGACAAATGAACCAAATTTAAATCTTTATTTCTGGTGAAAAAAGTGGCAACAAGTCAAATCATAACCTTATTACTGAAATTTATAAGCCTCTCACAAGAGCATGGGAGGAAAACAGTGTTTGTGCTACAGAAATAGGTGGCCATTCTAGTTTTCACTAATATCCTTTGGCTGTGCTTCATTATCTGAAACTGCTGTAGAAAACATTTAATAAATTTTCTGTTTATTATCAAGCTTGTAAACTTGATGCTGCCTCTGGTTTGTAGTTTTTTCCATTGCACGTTGATAAGCAGTGATGTTTGCAGGTTCCTTGCAGTCTTGTTTGCTTGTCTCAACACTCTGGTATCAAATTGTTGAAAGAAAAACCACCTTAATTTCAGATGCACAGAAAATGAGCCCTCTTTCTACACAGCTGTCAGTCATCAACATGGTCCTGGCACTGTGAACTCAAATTATTTTTGTTAACTTACCCGGGAGAGACAATGAATTTGAACCTGAGTCATGGAACAGTTTTGTAAGAACAGGGCTTAAAATCTTAGAATAAGCCATGGAGCAGCATCACAGAGCAGCAGAGGAGGGAGGGCAGCTCTGGGAATCCTGTGGTCCAGTCCTTGGCTAAAAGCAAGATCAGCAAGGGCTGGTTGCTCAGAGATTTTTCCAGTCTTGTTTTGAATATCTCCACAACATCTCAGCACAACTTTTCAACTACCCCTACAATGAAAAGGTGCTTTCTTATCTTTAAACAGAATTTCCTGTGTTTTAATTTTTGCATTCAGAACCACCTCTCTCCCTTTCCTTTACTCTCCCTTTCAGTTGTTTTTATGCATGGACAAGGTCCCTCTGAGCCTTCTCGTCTCCATGCTGAACAGTATCAGCTCTCTGAGGATGCTCTCCTTGTATGAATGGTGTTTCACTCCTTTAACCATCTTTGTGGCCTTCCACTGACTCACTCCAACAAGCCCATTTTCTTTTACAAAGCTCCACATGCCAGGTGTGGCCTCACCAGCCTGGAAAGAGGAGAGTTGTCAACTCCTCTGACCTGCTGGTAGCTCTGCTCCTAACACAGCCCAAGATGCAGCTGGCCATCTTTGCAGCAAAGGCACATTGCTGGCTCACAGTCAACTTTTTGCTCACCAGAACACCCAAGGCCTTCTCTGGCAGCATTCCTGCCCCCATGAAGGCTGGTGCCTGCGGTTGTTCCTCCCCTTCTGAGGTTCCTCTGTGCCGGTTCCACCAGCTCGTCAAGGTGCCTGTGGATGGCAGCTCACTGCAGCCCCTGCTCCTGTGTTGTAGCACAGCAAACTGGCTGGTGGAGCACTCTGTCCCAGAGCCCATGTCATTTATGAAGGTGCTAAACAGTATCAGCACCAGCACTGTGCCCTGGAGCCCAGCCCTGGGGACTGGCCTCCAGCTGGAAGCCACATTGCTGATCACAAACCACTGGGCTGGCTCTCCAGTCACTTACAAACCCACCTCACCATCCACTTCACTATTTTGTACCTCATTTACCTGGTGTCTACTTCATCACCTTTTCAATGAAGCTATAAAGTGAGAAAGTGTCCAAAGTCATCTTTTTTTAGCTCATTTTTAAGTTGTCTTGCCGAGGAGCCCTTAGACATATCCATGAAGCTTTTAATCCCATTTTCTTATTGAGTAATTTTTCAAAAAGAAAAATTTTGAGAAGTTTTGTGAATATCTTCCTTATTTTAAGGAAGCGTATGACATTTTAAAGTTTGACATTTAGAGAAATATGGTGTGCTTAGATCAGCATGCTCTTTAATTTCAGTGTTTCAGCTAGTTTGTCAGCAATAAGAATTTTGAATTAGTGTTTAAAAAAATATTCTGGCAGGCCCAGGGCTTTGGGGATTTTTTTTTCAAATATTTTAATCATGAGAATTTTTAAGATTTTTGACTGTCTTGATTTGTAGTGTATTTTTCTAAAAATCGAGAAAATTGCAGAGATGAAGAAGAAGAATGTTCAGCTTCTGTAGCTGTCTATGGCAGCCTTTGTCTTTCCAGAAACTCAGATATAAACTATCATGTGTATGATTGCATAAAGTATTAGCATTCTGCATTCATTCTTATCTACCTTGGAAGCTGTGCTGTGTACTCAGTTTATACAATCCAATTAAAATGACTTCATGCTTTAAAGTAGCACTACTCATAATATTTAAAAGAGTAGTTCATTATTGAAAAATCATGTTACAATATTTCTAAATTAGCAGTAAATTCTTACTTCACTTGAGGAATGTTAATACAAAAGAATATAAGTCAGAAATCAATAATTACATTTTGTTGATGAATATAATTAATGAAATCCTGGACACACTGAAGTTTAAGAGGGAAGTTCTCATTGACTCAAGCAGAGCCAGGATATTATCCAATACATCTGTCTTTCACATGCATTCTAAAGAGTCAATTATGTCCTTGCTTCATATTATCATTTTGGTTGTGTCAGGAAGCCTCAGTGAAAACTACATTCTGATAGGTATTACACTTTCAAGTGTCTTATTAGTCTTACAGATGTCACTCCACAGGCTGCAAGAGGATCACATCTGCCTTGTAGAGTTATAGGACAGAATCAGCTCCTTCCTCCCATTTTGATTCTGAAATTAAGTTAAAGGCTCAAACTGTAAAGTAAACCCCTTTTATAAAACGACATGCTGGCAGCTGCAACAGGTTCAAAAGCTTCTTTCAGGAGATGTTCTAGTTTTTTCTGAGGCTGCCAGTTTTCACATTGGATTTTGCTTCTGAATTGAGCACAGGTACACACATCCACCCATGCAGGTGAGATATGTGTCATGGGAACATGGGGAAACATGGGAAAGCAATTTTTTTTCTTTAAGGTTCTTACTCATCATGAGCCCTTGCTATTTTCAAATTTGAGCGTTTAATATAAACTACAATTTCTAAATAGCTTTAAAAATTACTTTGACCATATTTCTACATATAAACTTCTTTCTCTCTCTAAAGAACCTAAAAGAAAAGACACCAACCCAGATGTCCTCTTTCAGTACCTGAAGATGTAAGAAATTGAAGAATGGCTTCTGCTTCTGTCGGTGAGGGGCACAGAGCTCCCATGTGAGTGACAGAAGCCAGAGCCCATTCCCAGGACCAATGTCACTGCAGGTGTTGGGGTGTATATCTATAAGCCTAGAACCAAAAACCATACAATCAGACTTCTCCACGTACTGTGAAATTCTTGATCTAGAGAGAGGCAGTCTCACCCTAAAATCTAACCTTGCTTTTATTAAACAGTTAGATTGCTATATGCAGCCAGAGAGAATTTGGCAATTTCACAGTGTGATAACAAAAATAAATCTCCCAAACCAGTATTGTGATTAACATCACTTTTCTCAGCAAAATAGCTCCTTGTAAGCTCCTGAGTGAAACTCAGAATCAGGTGTCCTGGACTTTAAGGTTCTTCATTTTGTTCACTGAATGGTCCCATTATAAATAATACCAGCCTTTACTTGTTATTCTTTAAATAAGGGCATGCCAATACCTGACATTTAGGCATGGTGAAATAGAAATTTAATATGGAATCGATGTTTCTGGACAATCCTGTACTCAGACATGCTTTTGTCACAAGAATGAACTTCATGTTTTTGCAGGCTTTTACTTCCTTCTTAAGTAATATAATAAGGTTTGTGATCATTGGCCTGGGGTTTGGATAATTAGTTGTTGAACGTTAGCTAATATCCCACTCCTTATGAAACTCTGTTAAAAGTGAGCAGGTAAGAACATTAAATCACTGTTAACTTTTCTAACTGGGGCCAAAGCATGTACTATTCTATATGTAGGTAGTGATGTTGTCTCTTTGATTCCGCTCTGTGCTCTTTGCAGACAGTACTTCCAGCCGTTTGCATCATGTGCATGGTAAAGATGATACATACCAGCAACATAGAACACAGCCTTTCTGTTCTGAATTCTGCTTAGTCTTATCCACATTAAAGGCTATTTTCAACCAAATAAAATGTAACTTCAGAGCACAGAGCTTAAAGATCATCAGTTCTAAGCTCTCAGTCATGGGCAAGAACCACTTCTGCTAGATCAGGTTGATCAAAGCTCCATCCAGCCTTGAATACTTCCAGGGAGGGACATCCATAGCTTATCTGGGCAACCTATTCCTATGTCTCACCACATCAACAATAAAAGAATGTCTTCCTAATATCTAACCTAAATCTTTCATTTTTCATTTTAAACCCTCTTTTCCACATCCTACCATTATTAATACCACAGGGCACACAGTCAGCATGCCATAAGGTTTTACCACTTGAGAGCTGGCTTTGGTCAGTGAGAAAGTGAAACACAACACTTAATCAGGTGATCTGACCAGGGTATCTTACTGGTGCACTTCCTGAATCAGCTGAAGGCCATGCTACCTTGTAGGCATGGAAGCAGGCTGGAAAAGTTAGCATGTTGTTCAAAACACTTTGAAGAAATGCAAATGAATTACAAGTTCATTTCCATGGATACCTACTTCTTGAAGGGTGTTGCTTGGCACACACTTTTTTTCCTTCTTAGATTTCAAGTCAGTACAAGTAGGTGTGCAGAAACAGAAGACAAGTCCCCCAAGCACCAAAAATTCTTGCTCAGCACGCTAATAGTACAAAGTTACTAACATAGCAGAGCTTCAGAAAATCTATTCACTAACCTTAGACTGCACATGTAGTCTGCTAAAGGTTAGATCATCTTCAGGCAGTCTGAAAGTAAATTGTGGTATTATTCTTTAAGTTGCAGCTCACCTTGCTTGGCTTTGGTGTATGAAAGAGAATAAACAGCATAAGACTTTAAATACTTCTGAGCACTTTAGGCAAGTTTCATAGACTCTTATGGACCTTTATTCACTTTCCATCATGGGTCCTTGTCAAAATTGACAGAAACTACTTAGACAGCCAAGTTTTTTTTCATTCATCTCTAAATTGCTCACCATGCCAAAGGTTTTTTATTAAAATAATTAGAATTGCATAAAGGTCAATATTTTCTCATGATGGCATTGATTTGTGAAGCAGTGAAAAGTACTTCAAGTCTTTCAGCAAGCTTTCAAGCTTGCTTTGAACCCACACTTGTGATCTATATGAACTACGAAATGTCACAACAGTCACTTGAGGAAAATCTGCAGAAAGATTTTGCCCAACATGATCAGCATAAGTATGCTCTTTGAGTTAGTGTATAGTGAAATCTGTGACTACTTAATAAAAATGAAGAGTTATAAATGTGACCAGAGTGAGATATAAATCATAAGACACATTATTTCGTTAAATAGCAGAACCAAGAAGGTTATTTTTTTTTTTCTCATTTACAGAGATTTATTGTTGCAGTCAGCAGCCTCAGGATCTTGTACAGGAAGCCGCAGGATTCTGGGGACCAGCATGAAACACCAACGAGACGGGCTCCCGTTCATGAAACCATTTATTCAGCATGGGAACAAAGTCAGGTCCAGAACAGAGAACCCTGAACAGAGGCACAGCAGGGGTTTTTGAGGGACAGAACTTTTGAGGGTTTCCACCCCTGAGGGTGGAGTTCAGGGTCAGGGACCAGTAGAAGCACACCAAGGGAGAAACCCCCAGGGACTCAAACCCAATCAGAACCCCTGGGCCGCCCTTCACAAGGGGTTTGGGGTGGGACAGTGTAACTCTTTGTCACCCCTGAGGCACACTGCCACAATTTATACTTTAAATTCAGGAGTTTTTTGCATAAACAGTGACTGCTGTTTAGTAGGTATACCGTGGGATACATTTTAGAGATTTGATTAGTAGCCTTTGCTTACCTTTTCTTTTCCTAGCTGCATCAATTTTCAGAAATAATGTGGATTGTTCACTATTTTCACCTTCTTTGGGAGAGGCCAAAAGGTTTCAGTAGGTTTGAAGGAAAGCAAAACTGCTTAAAAATTTGCCTCCAGCTGGTTTGTCATGCATATATAACCTAGGGACTACCATTATAAAATTTGATCAAAATTTGATTACAAATATGTAATATGACATATCAATTCCAAGGTTTAGAAATTATTATATTCTTATATATATAATATATATATAATATATATACTTTAGAGGAAAGGAATATGAGGAACATGATAACAGTTTCTTATTCAAAGATGTGGAGAACTTCAGATTAAGGACAGTTGTATAAATTGGTATAAATTAATCAGATAAATTCCACAGTTGTCTTCAAACATACTTAACATAAACATACAGAAACATAATTCTGTTGAGTTGAAGGGTATCTGAGAAATCTGTGAAAGATGCAAGAATTATTAACTTCTCCAAAGAGAATTAGGGAGAGTGGTGCTACAACCTCTTTAGAGGTAGAGTGCCTGTCCTATGAGGAATGGCTAAAAGAATTGGGATTGTTCAGCATGAATTAGAGAAGGCTTCAGGGAGACATAATTGTGGCCCTCCAGTACTTAAAGAGGGCTACAAGGAAGATGGAGACTTTTTACAAGGGTATGTAGTGATAGAACAAAGAGGAATGTCTTCAGAATGAAAGGGGTACGTTAAGTTTAGATATTAGGAAGATATTCTTTACTGTGAGGGTGGTGAGGAACAGTTGCCTAGCGAAATTATGGATGAACCATCCCTGGAAGTGTTTAAGGCCAGGTTGGATGGAGGTTTGAGCAATCTTGTTTAGTGGAAGGTGTCCCTGCCCACAGCAGAGGTCTTGGAGACAGATGATCTTTATGGTCCCTGCCAGCCCAAAATCATAATATTGTGATTTTATTATGTTTCTGTGGAAGTAGAGACTGAATTCTAGTCTGTGTTACCAGTGAGATACAGCTCAAAGGACTAAGTTGAAATTTGAGTGATAGCTTCTGTTCTGCAATTTCTGTTCTTTGTGGTTTGCACAGAGTGAATCAGCTCAGGCCAAGTAGACGACAGCTAAGTGCTTCATTTCCATCTGATCACATGCTATGTAATATACATAAAAAAGGCTGGAGCCTCAAACCATACTTATTGGTCTGAGCCTCATGGACACCTCAGGGGGCCTATGAAGATGGGATGCCCTCAGCCACATTTCTTGAGTGCTTGAAGTGCTATCCTTTTATAGCCAGGGGAATTGGTATGTGAAAGTGCTCTATAAGGTATTACTTCTGGGCAGTCTTGTATGAACTAAATTTGCAATCTGTTCTTTTAAATCATCAAATTCATTTTGATGCAATTTAAAAATTATGTGGTATTTCAGTCATGAAGGATTTTATTTCAATAAAAGTAATAAGAGAGCTTCAAGGGTTGTGATCATTACTGGATAACCACATCCTTAGGGAATTAGAACCATTTAGATACCTTTTCTGTACAATTAAAATATAACACCATGGGATTAAATGTTAGGACATACACCATAAGAAATGGCTTCGTGCCTTATTAGGTGCAAATAAACGTTAACAGGACAAGAAAGATAACAGGCCAAAGTAACTCTTGGGGCACATGGGACAAGAATCTGTTGAATTCTGCACACTTTCTGTGCCTGATATTCCATGACTAGATTCAGCCAAGTATGCTTTTATGGCTGTGGTATTTATGGTGCATACTGATTGTTCTAGATGTATATTACACCATAATTCAAGAAGATTCAGTTCACAGACCAAAGATTCCCCTGGTGCTGACAGCATTATCTTGCTTGGTCTTGTTTTCACTGGAGTCAGCTGAGCAGCACAGTCAGGGCTAATAGTCTCTTTACTGTGGATATGAGGCTCAGCATCAGATGTACTTGTCTTGTAAAGGCCCAGTGGCAACGAGTTAAATCCACTATGATTAGAACTACAGGATTTCATTGTAGTCACCTTTCTTGCTAGCAGCAATCAATCTTTTGGCTCCTTCTAAGCAAAGGGCAGAACTAAAACTGGATCAAGTATGACTGTGTGTCAAACCACCTAATTACCTGGTAGTAAAGGCTGAGAAGACCCTCTGACCCTGCTGAGGCAGTTCAGCTCTAAAGTCTGGGCTGAGCTGGGGAGACACAATGAGCCATCAGCAGTCAGAAACCTGCCCTTAAAATCTGTGATTGCCTGAACCTCACCATGATGGCAGTGGCTGCGGGGCTGCACCCTTCTCCTCCACTTTAAACAATGCATGCAATATCCTCGTATGGCAAGGATAACAGGGATTGTCCTCTTCTCTCAGAAGGATTTAAACTCACAAAGGACCCCAAATATCTTGGTCCATTCTGTGAATGAGTATACTTCAACACCTTTAGTTGGCAGTTCTATTGTACATGGAAATGAAGCACCATTTGCCCTCATCTACAGGGCTCGAGCTGATTAAATTATTCCATGCAAACCACAAAGAACAGAAATTGCAGAAGAGAAGCTATCACTCAAATTTCAACTTAGTCCTTTGAGTTACACAGTCAAGGAAGCAGATCAGGGCTCACTTTCTTAATCATCTGGTAAGAGGAAAACACAGCTAAATGCACAGAGCTAAATCCTCTGCTCTCTAACCTGTATATGCTCAGACTGGAGAGATCTATTCCCTCCTGACTTGTGCTCTCTGCTTGATGCAGCCATCAGCAGGAGCATGCCAGTGCCTGAGCCATTCCTGCTTGCTGGGGTTTACATCCTTCAGACCGTGTGTGAGAGGGTACAGGGAGTTGTCTTGTCACTAGAAATGAAGTTAGCTCAGGTTTGAAGCCCACTTGCAAAACAAGCAAGAAAAACAAAACTTTTAAGAGTGAAGTCAGGCTGATATAATTGAAATTATGGAAATTATTTAAGTAGAGGGAAAATAATGAACTTTGCAAGAATATTTGAGAACATCAACATTAACTCATAATGGTCTCCTTGAGGTAAAAAAGAAACACCAGGAGACCTTTTAAGACCCCAGTGTTCCAGTGTTCCTGCTTTTCTGTTTCAGTGAAGATGCTATGAGAGCATGATGCAAATGGAGCCCCTGAAGAGCCCAGGCAGCAGCAAGCCTCCCTTCCCCTCCACCCACCCCCCACCTCCTGGCAGGCACATTGCCCCTTGGTGTTAATTGCAGTGTACCAACTCCTGACAGCCTTTTAATAGGCAAGGCAGGAGGAAGGAGGCATTTTTGTTATAGGTCTTTACAAAGTACTAAAAGTACTAAAAGGCAAATTTAAAATGCTCATTACACTCGAGTAGTTCCACTCTACTTAAATATGGGCTCCAGGTTTACTTCATTATCCTCTTACCAGTAATTAAGCTACCTAGAGACAATCAGCAAATAATAAAGTTCTGTGCTGCAGGAAATTGGTTTAGACTAGAAAGAACTGAATGAAATTATTGTACAAAATAAAGGTTAGCCACGGTGTAAAAAAGATATTTAGCTGTTTCTAGATAAATACATCCTGAGGGCCATAATATTTCTTCTACTTGAAATATATAAACTGAGGATTTGGAGAAATCCCTACTCATTCTCCTCAATGAAGTTTATTAGGTAAATATCTGTTCCCCTAATGTCTGATCCATGGACTGGTGATTTCCTAGATTTTCAGCTATTCAAATCCAAAGGCTAAAGGCAATGCTTAAATGAAGTCTTCTGGCCCTGTATTCCATCCCATTGACTGAAGAATACAAGGACATAAGGGCATGGAAAAAGCAGGTTTCTCTACCCTGAGCTGTAAACAAAATGTTGAAATCAGGTCATCCTGGAACTGAGGCAAGGGTTTAGCCAGGCAGTGTCTTCACTCTCTATTTTCCATCTCCTGATCCCACTTTAGCTCATGTAGGACTTTTTTTTTTTATATCCTAGAAGAACTTTCCTGACCCTGAGCTCAAGTCAGAGCAGGGAAGGACACGTTGACAACAGAAGAACTGAAACTGTTTCATTTCTACCGATTTTATAGGAAACACTCAAATAAAAATAAAAAAAAAGAGTAAGGTATGACAAATGGAGGGAAGAAAAAGCAGAAGTGGGGGAGAGATTTTACTTCATGCAGCATCAGTAAATCCTAGTTAAATGATCTCAGTTAATTGTCTGAATTAGATTAGAAGACAAGTGACACACAAGGGACATAAAACCTAGCACTTGACTGTTCCTTCTCATCCACCCTGCAAACACGAATGTAAAATCCATGGGGGCTAATTAATTCCTACAGATGTGATAGAAAAATCTGCCATCAGAAAGCAGGTAAATTTCCAGAGGTAAAAGCCTTACACAGTATGGAGCTACATTAAAGGAACAACAACTTATTCCCTTTTGGTGACAAACCACAAAAGAAACTGAGTACCTTCATGGTGTACTTGAAAGAAAATCATGCCCTGGACCTTAAATGCTGTAAGGTATTTTCATCAATTCCTCAGTTACAGAAAGTGGCTCTGCAGCACTGACATTTGTAAATGTGATGGACACCTTGACACCGTGGGAGAAAAAAAGAGACTGTTTTCTGTGTGACTCTGGAGCAGTTAATATGTTAATACAATGGGGGTTTTTTCACAGAACACACCTCCCCCCGCAAAAGCTTCATTTGTTTAATTTCACACTGCAATGGGCAAATTGAAGACAGCTGGCTTCATTACTCATCTGTGATTTTTTGGTTCTGATGGATTAGTTGCTTTGTTTCAGGTATTAGTTGAAGGAGAAACAAATAATTCAAATTGCAAACACTATAATTAAGATTTTGTTATTGTGCCAGTACAATGTAACCTTAAATTTTAAGGACACAACTGAAGTGAGGGTTGGTGAAAACAGATATATCCATGGCAGGGGATGAAGATCCACCTGAGCCCAGTAGCTCTCTTATCTGATGCATTAGAGCTTTAAAATAGAAAAGAGCGAAATAAGAAGTCAGGACATCCCTTGTATTTCTATTGCTATTTATGGTCTCTGCTGTCCTGATGGCATTGCCATCAATCCAATTACACTGCGAACTAAAGATATTTGGTGTATTTCTAAAATCCAAAGCCCCTGAAGCCATGTGATTATAACTCCCTTCCCTCTTTGTGGCTGTTCTCTGTCCTCAGAGGTACACTGAAACTGTGACTTCTAAAAGGTCAAAATCCAAAAGGCAAATGCAAGATCTGAAAATGTGTGTGGGTATTTGAAATATATTTTTAGTCCTTCCTTATGATACTCACAGGGCCTGGCTCTAAATTTTTGAGTATGCATAGTAGGTAAGGCTGAATATTTAAGTTCCATTCACAGCCACAGGAAAAAGAAAATATTCTATGCCAGATACATATTCTCTTTGAAAAAGGTTTGTGTCCTATGAACACCATCAGTGGGCCTAATTGCAAACAAGCTTTTCACAGGCTGTTTCTAGAAAATAAACAGGTTCTTGCATATTGTATAGAGATTGACTTGAACACTACTTATTTCATTATCAGGACTGAGGAATAATGACAACCCATTTTGAAGTTTCCCTTACTTGTTTTATCAGAGCTTTGCATATAAAGAAAAAAAAAAAAAACTAGCCCATTTGTTTTAACGTTTTGGGCTACCTTTTTGTTTTTATTGATTAGTGGCATTCTGAAAGTAATGGATTTTTATGATTTAAAGAAAAAAGAAATATAGACTGAGTTATTTTTTTAATGAGAGAAAACCAAGGTATTTTCAATACTTGGTAAAAAAAACCTCTGAGTTACATATCATGTATGATAAACATTTTAGAATATAAAAAGTAACATTTAGTGTTGTGTATGAATTGCTAAATAAATTTTAGTAATGTTGTGGTTATTTTTCTCCACTATTGTAAGTGGAAATTTACTGAAAATTGTAAATACACTTTCAGAGTTGATCTTTCATAAAACTGTTAGAATGTTACAAGCAGAATCCTTGTGGTTATTAACTGAATCCGTGTACTATATGAGCTGAAAGGCTGTTTCAGATAATGATGTCAATAGTCAATATTTTCTCTGAGAAAGCACAGTTAACAAATATGTTTTAAAGTAGAAGAGTTTAAATTATCCCAGGAAATGAAGTGTACTATGAAAACTTACTTCTTAGAAGCCATTTTCCAGCTGAAAATATAAACAAGATTTCTTTTCCTGGGAATGGAGGCAAATAAAGTTTGAAATATATTATTTTGCTAAGCTTGGGGTAACTTTTTCTGGGATAAAATATTAACATTGCTTTGTCCAATTAATACATCATAAATTATAATTCTGTCAAAGTCTGTTAGGTGCCTTACTGAAAGACTGCTATTCATAGAATACAAAGTCACTTCTTTTTCAGGAAGAACATAACTTTTCCACTAAAGGGTTTTTATTTTTTCTTCCAGTGCACTGTATGTGAAATTCTTTTGTACTGAGTTTTTTTCCTAAATTTTTAATGTAAACAGAATATGAAAATCATAATGATAATCAAGCTCTATTATAGCACTATATTTAGTTTAGAAATAATCAAAAAGATAAATACTGAATAGGCAGCAGGGTCTTATCTTCCACCCCAGCCTGCTCGATGTAGTGTTTTGTTCCAAGGTTATTGGCTATTTCTATAAAATGTATTAGTCTATTTAGTACATTAAAATTTTACTGTGATTCAACAGCAAGATTTATCCTACATATAGAGCTCATGGGAACTTGAAAACTTCATTAATCTTGCAAACTCACGTTTCCTTACAAGCTTCCCATTCACAAATGTAGAGCAGTGTGGGTGCCAGGTCAGGGCTGTCCCCGGTGCCAGGCTGGAGCTGTGGTTTGACAGCAGTGTGAAAGGATTGCCCACGGAGGGGAGCACAGCACGTGTGGCAGCCCTGCCGGGACTGCTGGGTGTTACTGGGCCAGGGAAGTGATCACACCAGGGCTCAAGCCCCAGGAATTGAATTTCTGTCACCTGCACCAGCTCAAATACACAGTAGCACCACAGAAATTATTGTGGTAGTGTTAGTCAGAAGGAGCAAGTCTAAGCTGCTGGATCTCACTCAAAGATCAGAAAACATAACAGACATGGTTGAAAATGATGAAACTCTGTGCCCTCTGTCTTTTCTCGGTGTAGACTTACACCTGCACTGCACAGGGACATGCCTCATGGAGATCCAGGTAATGCTGCTGGCCCCAAGCTGGGGGTAGCCCAAGGAAGGGGCACAGATCCCCAGATGGTAAATGTGAAGCGGGGTGCCTGTTCACGAGGACTCAGCCACTTGGCATTTCCTCTGCAGAAGAGCCTGGGCACAGCTGTCATGTCCCTTGCTTTCCCACCAGGCCCTCTAGAATAAAGCAAATGACAGCCTGACAGGGCTTGCACTATTGCTAGTTCTGCTCCGAAGATTCTTGGTCCCTCCTGTTGGCAACATTTTAAAGGAATTTCAAAAGGTCTCATTTTGGCAACTTCATCAAGCATATGCTTTATTAAAAGGAGCAGTTCCTCTGCTATAAGTACTTAAATGTGTGTCTGCACAGTGGTTTGCTTGCCTAGTTACTACTTAGGATATTGAAATTTGATTTTAGGTGCATTTGACATCTTTAAAAACCTTGTTTATTTCCTATTTAAACTTGAAGGTGCCCAATGGCTTTTTGTATCTGCATTTTTGCTCCAGGATGCAGGAAGCAGTGGAAGAATTGACAGCAATTTATACCTTGCATATACTTATGAACTGGGACAGATACTCCTGATAAGTCCCCCAGAGATTCATTCAGTAAGTACTCTCCAGACTCATTTGTGCCACACATAAGGAAGGGTCACTTTGTGCCCATGATTTTTATCCTTCTCAAAGCACTCACCTGAATGTGTAATACCCAGTTTCAAATCTCTTTCTAATTTCTCTCTTCACTGCTGGGATTAATAAATGCCAATATATTCCTTGTCTGGAGATGTCTCTCCAGGCTGAGCTACTGCGCTTGTGTGTGCATAAAGAAATACAGACTTTAGCCCTGGTGCCACGAGAGGAGCAGCAGCTGGAGGATCGCTGCAGGCTCCTGAGCTCATCCCATCTCCTGGATCTCACACACAGTAGGTGCTGAGCTCCTGCTGTCCCTGCAGAGAACAGCCTCACTGCAGTTTGTTTCTGGCAGCTCTCTGACACACACCTCATCACAGGGGCTGGAGGTCCTGGGGTGATTTTACAGCTAACCCTCACACCCCCGTGGGACACAGAAAGGTAAATGCCACAAGGAAAACACCCTCTATGGATTCCTAGATTACTTACATCAGTGTTTGTAACAGTGCCTTCCCAAAAGTGCCTTTGTGCTTGCTGCTAGCAAATGGAAGTGTATCTGGAAAAGTCTTAGCAGCAGCTCTACATTTATTTTTCAGGCAGACATTAGAGGAAAGCTTTTACCTACAGGTGGAAGATCTCCATTCTAAACAAAGTGGCCTACTTATAAATAACCTCTCCTCCAATGAAGTTGCTGGATTATATATAAGTAAATCTAAACTCAGATAAAAACTAGATCAGAAAGGGAAAAGAGTGAATTAAAATATTTAGAAACCAAAAGTCACTTTACTTATTTTTATTTATTTATTTTTAAGAATCAAGATCCTTCTAAATATTACCTATTTATTTCTTATTTTGAAATTTTAACACATTTTTTTTGTTTGTTTGTCAATAATCTGACTCATGACAGCGTTCAGGGACTTTCTCCACTAAATTTTACTTCTCTCTTACACATAGATTTTTTTTGCCTATTGGCATTTTTGATATTTCTGGTAGACAAAAGTCATTCAAGGTGGAGGAACTTCTTTGGCTGAGTTTTGAGAGGAACTCCAGCAGAGAGGATAATTAAATGGGAGCTTCATTGAATTGCTTCTTACTCAGAGATCTCTTCCTTCAGTGCCTGCTTCCTCAGGGTGTCATAGAATCATTATTTATGTACAACATATATGTACAGTGTTATGTATAAGCAACTATACAACATATTTCCACGTTAGGAATTGAAAGTTGAAGGAACAAGAGGTATTGTCTTCTGTTCTGTGTATGGGAAGCCTCTGCACTTCAAAGATTTCTCTCTCTTTGGTGTAAATTTCACTATTTATTTGTTTCCTTAAATTCAACTTCACCTCCATGTAAAAGAGATCCCTGCATCCCTTGCAGAAGTTCTGCAGTCCAAGAAGAGGGAATTGATTGTATTTTAAATCTTCCTATAGTGACTATAACAAAGCAAAGATGATCTTGTAAAGTACAGTGCATGTATGCTGGTTCTCTGCTGTGTAGCTTGAGAGTAGTTTCATTATGTATTATTGAAGCTTGCTGGAAATCTTCATCTGCTTTAGAGTCTACCCTCAGTGCCTGAGATTTCATCTGAAATTGAAACACTGCCAATTTCAAGCAAATATTGGAACCCTATGTGCAATGAAGGACTTTTTAGCACAGCTCCATGTGTCACAAGCCACATCTATATTGAGCACATACTGCAGTTCTTTTTTAGCAAAAAATGACAGAGGTCTCCAATTGCACAGGTAGATTTGTCTTGCTGACAACATCAGCTGGGGATTTTCCTCCTCTTTTTTAATTCATAATGCTGCAGAAGGTTGGTTGTTGCAGATTTAACCATTTGTAGGAGAAACAAAGACCAACAATTTATGTACCCTCACACTACCCAGGTCTCCTTAAGTCCTTGATTTATTTTATTACTTTTTCTTTTTCTTTTTTTTCTTTTTCTTTTTCTTTTTCTTTTTCTTTTTCTTTTTCTTTTTCTTTTTCTTTTTCTTTTTCTTTTTCTTTTTCTTTTTCTTTTTCTTTTTCTTTTTCTTTTTCTTTTTCAAGAAGTTCTGGTAAAGCATTAATTCTGTTTTGATGGAACTAAAACAAGCAAAACAAAACAAAACAAAACAACCCCACAGTATTTTTCTTCCTAAATATTCTTACTGATAATGAGCCATTATAGTCATTGGGTGCCACAGCAAGGGCATTGCTGTGATGAAGAGGGACTGAATAGAGTCAAGGATCCCCCCCAGGACTGCTAGGATGCAATATGAGGGAAAGGAGATGGCAGAGGGCTGGTGTTGGTTTCCATGATAGCTACAGAACCACAGACCTGGCACTGCTAACTCTTCATCCAGTTCCATACCCTCATGTGCCTCAGACTCCTTTCCCGTGCTGCAGCTCCTGTCTGTCTGGTAAAAAGCTTTGAGCAGTTTCTAAGTACAGAGAAATTGAATCAGATCTCTAATCAGGATGTCATAAGCTGGGTTTGTATCAAATTATATTCTGATTCTGTATTTAACCAGGAAAAGGCCTTTGATTTTACTGCACACCTACTCACAGACCTTTTTAACTCCTCTGTGACTCTGTCCTCTCACTGGGAGAGGAGCACCACAATTAAGAGGTGACTGGTGTATGCCTGTCTCCAGTCTGAACTCAATTTGCACATCCCTGGTACTGAATTTATTCTCCTGTTGCTGCCTTTCTAAAACACCAATCAGTCAGCAGACCTTATTTTGTATTTCTCACTATTCCTATTGTGTCAAAAAAAAATTTAAAAAGTACACTTTGCCAAGACTGATATCTAGAAAAAAAACGCATCATTCACATTTCTTTCCATTACCTTACCTGCTTCATTACCAAGAATGATATTCCATGGTCTCCATCTAGCTGATGACCATATTTCTATGGTGAAACAAATCTTATGAGTAAATCAGAGGATTTTGTCTGAGGAAATGACTGTTGGGGACTGTATGGTGAAGGAGAGATCTTGCTGTGAAGGCGCATTTTCACTGTTCTGAAGAGGAACAATGAGGTTTCCCCAAAATCCTGCCACCACCATATCAATCCACTGAAATTTTGCTTAGCTCTAGTCACTGGTGGGCTACACCATAAAATATGTGGAATATGCTACTTGGAATTTTTTTCCTGGGAATTCTTGACAGCAACAGGAAAGGGCATCACCCTAGTGGTTTTTTTTCTGCTTTTGCTATCTTCCTGCTGGAGAGTCACTAAATAGAAAAAACTGTTTCCATGGAGTCTTAGAAGAGGAATAGCACTGGAAACGTAGCTATAAACCTTTTCCGTGTTCAAACAAAGCAACTGCTGTTGGAAGGGCTTTGATCAGGTCTAGAAAAAGGAAAGTGTTATCACTGCTTCTAAAGGATGTCAGGACTTATCACACTGAAAGAAAAATAATTTTTAAAAAATCTAAAAGCAACTTTTGGAGCAATTAAGAATATAAAATGTCTGTGCATGGATTTCCCCATTAAATAAATTGAAAACTGTTATTCTTAAGTATGAAATCTTAGATCAGCTCAAACCACAACCAGAACTTAGGTACCAAAACTTGGTCTGCCCCTCTCCTCTACTGCCCACACACCTTACAGAAATAACTTGTAATATTTTTGTGTTAAAAGTGCATTAAAAATTTAAAATGATAAAAGGTCAGAAGAGAGAGCAAAATTACAAATTTTCTAAAGAAAAGAGCCTATTATCTTTTTCTATCATGGATACTCTAAAAATTTACCATCACTAAGCTTTCACTCTAGGGTACCAAAATCATGAGTCCTCTTGGGTCCTTCTGAAGACTCATGGCTTGTTAGTCAGCTAGCAGTGATTTTTCAATGCATCTATGTAGCCTCCAGCCCAGCCTGAAACCACAGCAGACAATTCCTTTGACATTGCTCCTTGCCAGTTTTCATTTTCCTGTTTGTGTTTTTAAAGGAAGTTCTCAATCATGGTATATCCCATTCTGAATAATACAGGATATGGGAGGCTGTTCCTTGATGCTCAGTTAGCCAGCTAATGAACTGAAAAATGGTTGTATATAGATAAAAAATTGTTGCACAAAAAACTCCTCTTTTATATTTCTTATGAAATTATATTTAAGAAACTGAGAAGATTAAGATTTCTGTTTCCATCAAAGTAGAAAAGCTTTTCACAATCAGAATCCCCTACCTCCAGACAGGACAATATTAGTCTTTAAATAAACCATCTTATAATTTTGTACAGTATACTAGGAATGTTTCAGGAGAGTATTCATGTCAGTCTGAAATGCATTTCAGCACTGAACATGTAATATATCTCTTAAATATTCTTTTTCCATGTAAGAAAAGATTGTCTTTTTCCAAAGTACATTTCAGAACAGGAATACTGCTTCATCTTGGGGACACTCCCTGTCAGATGGTGTGACTACAAGGGTCTTCTGCTCACCAAAGAAGCCCACAAGCAGGGAGCTCCTCTGTTACATACATCATTACTGCTGACATTAGACATATCTGGAAAGACTTTACAGAGTTTAGTCGTACAGAGTTTAGGAAAACTCTGCAGTGCTATTTGAGCCAGTAGGTTTGCCAGAGCTCTTTGTATGCTGACTTCCCAGTCAAGTCCAAAGACCACAGCTGAAGCTTTGTGGTGCCCTGTAGATTCATCCTTAATTTTCTCATGAAAATAAAGGTGGTGCACACACTCAGTTCTCTCCATTCTTGACCTCCAGAGCTGTTCCACCATCGTCACCTCTCTGGCATTGCCTGCTGCATGGTGCAGCTGTACTGGGTATATTAACAGGAGCTGTGCATTGATGCTGCACTGGCTTTTACAGAGGTGAAAGGTTTGGGCCCCAGTCAAAATCTTTTTTAAGAGCTTGAGAAGACCTTGGTTACCCAGCCACAGACTTTGGATTAGGCCCCACATTAAAATGTGTCTCTTAGAAATGAGCACCAGTTAATGCTGTGTTCAAGGGTAAGCTCGAAACAGGTCATTAATGCAGTGGCTGATGGAAGTGAATTCCATTGAAAACAGAAGACTGAGATGATTATGGCAGGTCACAGAAAGATCAAGAAGCAAAGTTCCCGGTAAGAATCTCCTTACTGAAAAAAGAGATTGGAGAAAATAAACACTGCCTATTAATATTTAAGAGTTATTTATTTTGACAGAAAAATGTGATATATATTTGAAAGAATTTTTAAAATTGCATGATAAAGTAGTAGAAAGATATGCAAATTTCTATCAGTTACTTCTTTCTCTTCCATGTCATTTACTAAAGATGCATGACTATCCTGAAGAAATCCTGATAGTCTGGGGGTATTGGGTAAGGTAATATTCATTACGCAGTAATACTTATATGCAAATGTTCAAGGAAAAATACTTTTGAGTCATTTCCTCCAGAGGTAACTTTAATGATACAATATTTTGCTTTATGCAAATTTCTTGCCACAGGAGATAGGGTCCTTAAAACTGGTGTGGGTTTTTTTGTCTAGAACAGGTGAGTGAATGACAGATTTAATTTTTGGTGTAGTGATAGTCCTGAAGTGCTGTCATTTGTAGCACATGACATTTGCTAAAGAGAAAAGGCATATGATTCAAATATTCCTGATTGGGCTGAAGATATTCTTTATCTTATAATATTCCTGCAATCTGGAAGATGCACAAAGGCTTAGCTGATACTAGCAGTAATTTCAAGTGAATTCAAATTAGATATGCTTATTGCAGATCAAAGATGCTGCTTAATAGCATCACGCTGTTATGGCTGAGAAAACAGAGAACTGTTTCAGAGAGCTCAAAGATTTTTGTTTTCAGCCCTCTGAATTTCAGTGACTTTCCCAGCCAGGGTCCTTCTTTTCCAAAGTCAAATCTGCAAGGAAAACTTGAATAAATTGAACTCCAGAGTCTTTTCAGTCAGCTGCCTACAATTCTCTTAACAGCAAATAACATATTTTAGAGAGAACACCTAGCCTGTACATAGAACCAAGATTATCTAATTTATAATGCATTCTTGAAATGGGCCAATCAAATTTAGTTTTCTTACAAAACATTTTGCCAGGAAGTTCAAAAGATAAGTATGTTTTCTTATCTGTTTATAAAGGAGTTGAATAAAAAAAACCCAATTTGTTATAAGACATTGCTAGCAAAAAGTAGAAGTCATCAAGGCAGGATATGAAGGGCAAATAAACCCAGTGCTCTTTCCTGATAATGTATTTTTTGATATACATTTAAAAGTAAACTGTTTTTCCTTTTTTTGAAGTAAATCTCATATGTAGTGATCACATTCAAGCAGTAAATTTCCTATTTGAAAATATTTTTATAAAAATCATAGTTAAAACCATGAGCTAACTCAAAAATGAAATCTATGTTTTCTTCCCCATTTCGTCTGCTAGGCACCCTTTTAGCTGCTGCTCACATTTTAATGATCAGGTACTACATATTACCTTTGAGTCAATGACAATTGTTTTCAGCACAGCTATTGATTTCACATACTTCAAACAAAATAATTATATATTGAAAAATGTAGTTAAAATATGCTGAAGTTTAGTTACATTTCTTACAAACATAATGCACTGCAGAGACATTAAAGAAATTTCATGGCTGTTAAAGCTGACTAGGTTATTTTGGATGGAATTCATTTGACTAACATATTTATGCTAAGCCTGAAAATGGAAAGCTTCCAGTCAGCCAAGCACTAAGGCAGAAAAGAATAGCTGAGGACAGCATCCCATGTATTAGCTCTGTTCCTGGACTTAGATGGAAAAGGTTTAAGTCCTTTGCCTGCATGGCAGCCAGTGACAGAGTAGGAATGCTTCCAGTGAAATAACAACTGCAGCATTTTAGGGCACACCTCGTTTTGAAGAACAATTTTGCTTTGAAAACTTTCATCAGATTCTGTGCTTATTTTTTTAGTCTAAACTCTTTTCAGATGCCAGACTAAGCCTTGATGCATTCTTGCTGGTATGTCCTTGGCCAGGGTCAATCCATATAAGTTGTCTATGAACCCTAGGTTTTATTTTGGGGTATTTGTGATCAGTTAACTTGAACAGGAAATGAATTAGTTCTTCCACACACAGCTCTGCACTCTGTACATTGGCACATCCTGAAATGAGGAACCCTCACACCAGACATCTCAACTCATTTCTGCTTTCGTGAAAACATTTTTAGAGTATTGCTCTTTGGTCCAACACAAAACAAGAACACAGATCTTAAATACCTGATGTTGTTGCCTGGATCTCTTGTGCAATTTTTCGTTGTGGATGTTATGACTACTTGGAAGTGTTTGGAAAAATCACAAATGAACAGTGCAGTTGACTTATACATTCACTTATCCAAAGTGCTGGTGGCAGAACTCTCCCCAGCCAGCTCTCTCATAAACCAGCTCTGCTGGCATGAGGTGAATGTGGAATCAAGGGCAGAAATGTCCTTACAGGCCTGACCTGGCATGCAGAGTGACACTTGGATCTCCACCACAACTAACACTTCTGAGGAAACAGCCTCTCTTCCCTGCTACCCTGTGGGCATCATGAGTGGTGGCACAGTTAAACTATTCATTCATCCAGGAAATACCTGGATAAAAAGTCATTTATTAATAGTGCATATATTTGTAAAAATGCCTTTGCATCATTCTATGTCTCTGCTTAACGACCCTCGTGGCTCTTAAGTATAGAAAAGCCACCAGTATTTTTCTGAAAAAGACAATCCATTTGGTTCTGGGAAGATTTTGCCTTGCTCCAGTTGCTAAGCATTTCTAAAATAGTCATTCCGATTTCACTAAAACTACTCACTGCATTATGAACGTCGCAGTTCAACCACATGTTTTACAAGAAAGTGCTTAAAGACCAGGATGTTCCTAAGATGATTAATGTGGTGAAGAGTTTTCTTCCTTTTTTCCTACTGGAACTCTAGCCCAAATTCTGGTACACAGAAAATTTGATTTGTGTTTTTACGGCAGTGAGTCAAATTCAAGTACTCCCAGTTTTGAGCTTCCTTCTGCTCAATTGATGAGCTTGATTTGTTCAGGACAAGATGAGAGCAGGCAGAAGATCTAGTTGTGAAAGAGTAATATAGTATCTGCTCAGTTTTTTTCTGTTTTACATTTGTCCTGTTTTGATATGATATTTTTTTTGTGTGATATTTGGGGTTTTTTTCATTGTTCTCCAGAGACTACCTGAAAAATAAAAAGGATGCCCAGCTACTGTGCAGCCAACAAAAGCTGCAAAAAGCTTAGCATCTTCCAAGATTTAACCTTGCCAAAGGCTGGCCCTTTAAATGGAGCCATTTTGCATGTGTGCAACATTCTTATTTTACACTGAATAAATTGTAGGAGAAAATTAATAAGTCTTTCCCTTTTCCAATCCTCTCTCTCCCATTCTCACCCATCCCATTCTGGCCTCCACAAGCAATTTTAAGGTCATCTGCAGGAGGCTTTCCTTCCTCTATGGAATAGTTATTCTTACTGTTCCCAAATATTAGTGTTTCCTGCTCAGACTAATTGCTTTTATTCTACTCTTCAAGGTCTATTATTTCAAAGATATATATGTTGTTTGTACTTCTATTCTTAAGCTAGGAAATATAGAGAATAAGAAATTAATTCAAGCCTGGCATTCCTTCAGTTCTTTCACAGCTCTCAAACATACTGCTCACCTTCTGCTCACCATTTACTTTCTTCATATTTTGCCATTGTTTGCATATCTAACTCAAAAAATATTTGAATGTAAATAAGCTGTGAGTCTTTACAGCTTTCTCTGGTACAGCTTGGAGCTGAACTCTCATGTGCCTCTTTCCCTGACAGCATGCATGTGGCAATCTTGCAACCAAATACCAGGCATGGGGCTCTCTTTACAAGTATGGAAAATCACGTGTCTTGTTCATAATGAGATTGCAATCAAGGTTTGAAATTCCCTAGCTCAGCATTTCTGGGGGTTCACACTTTCAGAAGTGATTGCATTTCCTAGCAGTGAAGGACTTTCTAACATTGCTTCTGCAGACCTTGATAGACTTAGCTCTGAAATGAGGCATGTTACTGCTCTAATATTATGCTTTTTGAGCAGACTGTGTATGTGTTCTGCAGACAGCTCACTGCATCTTAGAAACACTATAATTTCCTGCTACAGAAAGCATCTAAAACTGTACCAAGCAAATCTTTTCTTTTAAAGGTTTCAAGTTTAATGTGGGGCAAAAATACTTGTTTAAACAGGACTGAAATGAGAAGATTTCAATTCTATGTGAAATTTTCAGGAGGGATGTATTGATGTCTGTGCTCCAGACAACTTGTGCAATGAAAGTTAAACTTGTAGAAGTCTTGATTATTACTTACACATCTGCAGTACACCAGTAGTGCAAATGGCACACACACACACACAGAAAAAAACCCTACGAAACTCAAACCTGCCCAAAATATCTCAAGTTTTCTCACAGTCTAAGAACAGCAGCATCACTGGAAAACTCTTTTAAGTGAGTGGTATGTAACCTAGCTTGACTACTAGCATATAAACATTAACCTGGGAACTTCTTCTTAATTTTGGACTTTTATTTATCTATGGCACATTTTATCACGGGACATATTTTTGATTTTTACAGAAAAGAGAATATTTCTCCTTTCTACCTATGCAGGAATTTCTGAAAACAGATATTTTTATAGTAGCTCTTATCATGATAACTCTTACTTTTCAAATGGATCCAGAGTTCATGGAAACCTTTGTGGAACAATAAATATCAAGAGTCATTATGCAGCCTTTTCACAAAGGATCACATTGCTCCTAACAAAAGAGTGACTAATAAACACTTACAGCACTTAAGGCCATTACAAAAAATTTCTCAGCTGAGTAGAATGTCTGTAAATACGAACTTTTTCTGAGGTCAGTCAAGGCCTTTCCAGAGCTTGATCTTCTCTAACAAATAAGTTTTTCCCCACACTGTGGAGTTACCATTTGAGTAGATTCCTGGGCTTGGGTACAAGCCAAGCCCCACACTTTAAATGTTTCTGTGAAAAGCTGTGGTTCTCAGCATGCCAATGGAGGTTTTGCACTGCCTGTGAAGGAGACAAAGCCCACATCCAGCTCTCTGTACTCACTAAAACACCTGTAAGGTTGCTCACAAGCAGCTTCATCTGCCCCTTCTGGGTGTCTGGCTCTCTCCAAAGCTCTTCAGGGGGTGGTGGCTCAGGGCTGTCCATGCAGGAGCACTCCAACCTCTGCAGCTGGCCGTGCCTCCATGACCCCACTGGGAATCAGGTCAGCACGCAGCACAGCCATGCAGGAGGACACAGACCGGGGTGAAATGTCTTCCTCTGCTCCTGAGGTGCACTTGACTCACTTCATGTCCAGACACCAGAGCAAGCATCCCAGTATCCCAACTAGCTGCTGCTTGGGTGGAAAAGGAAAGAAGGGAGCACAGCTCTTGACTCCTTTCACTGAGGTGTCTGGCATAAAAAGTCAGTATTTAAATGAGAACTACATTTGGCCAGCAGCAGTAAGCTGGCCAGCAATAAATTAGAACCAGGTCTTAGTCCTTGATGTACTGGGTTTTTGCTTAGGGCAGTATATACATTCCTTACATAAAATCTGTAAATAGTCAGTGGGACAGAAGTCCACAATGGAATTCTTTCCTACAGAGTGCTTTGCCACTGGCTTAAGTGATTGTTTCAGGAGAAGTTGTCCAATCAGGTGGAGATGGCAAAGTGATTTGGGTGAAAACTCATGTTAAGAGGGGCAAAGCACACCAAACCATGGACTGAGGGGTATTGAAGTGCTCAGGTGAATGTTATGGTTTCTCAAATACATCACATAGAACTAACATGCCTTTCTAGAAGGAATAGAACAAAGAAAAAGCCCATGGGTTTTCCCCAGGTAAAAGAATTATTTTGTTATAAATTTTTGTTAAAGTAATCAAGATTCATTTTCAAATCTTCTCTACTGACCTGAGCTCTGTCCCTTGACTGAAGCCATAATAAAATAGATAAGGAAAAGTTTGTATTGACCTTACTGGAATACAATAACTCTTGTGTGAGCTGTCACATTTCATGACGCAATAAACAAAATATGACCACAGCTGAATGCAGAATTCATTAATCACAAAGGGATTAAAGCATTTTTTGTTAAAAGACACAGCTGCTGTATGTCAGGCAAAGACTCAC
This sequence comes from Pseudopodoces humilis, assembly GCF_049639895.1. NCBI lineage: Eukaryota > Metazoa > Chordata > Aves > Passeriformes > Paridae > Pseudopodoces > Pseudopodoces humilis. The sequence continues at coordinate 13,711,241 of NC_142205.1, read as the reverse complement.
TGCTGCCATGCAAATTAAATTCCAATCTAAACCCAAAATGACTTTGTTAGCCCTGTTTGGACCTGGAACTATGGTAACCATCAATAACTGGTGTTTGGCCAGTGTTTAACTCTTCCCTCTCTTGGATGTCATGTCACAGGAAACACCAGGACAAGATAAATTCTCATATCAGGAAGTGTTCATTCATGATATGAATTTCTCTGAGCAATTTTCTTCTTGTGACTATTTAGATTGTCACATCTTTGACACATACTCTGCATCACAGAGGGACAGGAATGATAATTTCAGTGGTGCATGAGACATACAAATATGAGCAAAGTGACCATCTAGTTCTATGCCTGAAAAATGAAGCAATTAACTGATAAACGATTCAGAAAACAACTGATGCTATCTAATAATGCTGATGATGGAAACAGTGTGGTCAATTTCTTTCATTAATGAAACTCAGTCATACTTTTGGCTTGTTAAATCACAGTGTGGTTTCACGCTCTTTTGGCTGTAAATTAATTGAATCTGACCTACAAGGATGTTTGTTACAGCTTGTATCCACCAAATTATAGCCAATCTTGTTGTTTTCCTAGTTAAAACCCTGATTAATGTTAAATTCCCTCAAACAATTCCCCAAAACAGAAAAATGTTGTTATTCCAGAATTTATTGCCATCAAACAAATCAAATTTCAGCTTTTTATCATTTTAAGTAGTTTTCAAAATTAATATAATAATATAAAAACAGTAGGTAATGACTTTGAGAATAATTCTCATATTCTTACTGTAAATACTTGAATTATTAATCTAATAATAAATTTTATTCCTTGAATACTCCTACTTATTATTTATTTATTTTTATTTATTTATTCTTATTTGACACCACAAATTTTCCCATAGGAAATTCAATACGTTTTAACTTTTGTATTTATAGGCTTTGTAAGACTTTTTAATGTATTCCCTTGACAAAACATTTTTCTCTCCAATATGTCTTAAAACTTGCATTGGTCTCTGAAAAAAACCCTCAGCAGACACCAAAGGATGAACCTAAGCAACACAAAAATGCGTTGGAAATTGTAGTTACTGCAACTGTGAAAACAAGGAACGTGTACGTTGGATAAAACCAAAACCAAGGGAAAGTGTGCTTTGATTTATTATATATTCCACATAATATGTGCTAGCTTAATTATATTATTTGCTTTGTGAAACCAGGAAAAGTATAAACCAATCTTTTCTTCATTTTATCTGAACCATTCCAATCCATTTTTGATGCAGCGCACACTTTACACTTTTGGATACACTCGATTTCTCCCTTCTCAGTCAAGTAAACCCCAGAGAAGCAAATGTGAAAGCAAGAACTTTTTAAGTAAATAGGCTCTTTAGAAAAGAAAAAGGAAAAAAAAAAAAAAGAAAAAACTGAAAAGAACCACCCTCTGAAAATGATGTTGAAATAAATTATTCTAACAGTTTTTTGGGTTTTTTTTTTCCCCCTGAATAATGTTAGTCTTCCCAACATACCCGCTTTTGGTACATTTTCTCCTCATCAAAATATATTTAGTCAGCCTTGTCCTAAATAGAAAACACTATAAAAACACATCAAATAGGCGAGCTTAGTAATGTGGGGCAAATCTGAATAACAAATGCTTTCGGTATGCAGGGAAGCTGAGGTGCTCTTTCCGTGGGAGGTGATGGAGGAAGCGGGAGGGCAAAGAGCATCTCCGGATTTTGCCTTTCCCCCTCGGGCTCCCCTCTGTGCGGGCTCCAGCGCCATCTAGCCCCGGGCGCGGGCACTGCAGCGGCTCTCGGGGGTTCCGCCGTGCCGAGCTGCGCTCCGGGACCTCGCCGTGCCAGCAGCTCCGGGTAAAGCGAGGCAGGGTCCCCGAAACACGGCGTGAGTGTGAGCTGCTCTGGCAGTGTCACCACAGGGAGCCTGGAGCTGATGGACTCCTGCAGAGATCTGCAATGCCAAACCCTCCGTGGCGGTCAAAATGGTTTGGACCCTTCCAAAGATAAAACTCTTCAGTTGGTGGTGAGGATTATTCTGAACAACAACAAAAAAAACCTCAAAAAACACCGACCAAACAACCAAATAAACAAACAAAAAAAAACACCAAAAAAATCAACCCCCCCCCAAAAAAACCCCAAATAAAACACCCCAAAAGTGACAAAAAATGAAACATTCTACTAGAATCAGACCTGGTTTGATTAAATTTTCGTTGGGAAAGGCTATTTTAGTTCCCAGGTGGATTTCTTCCATTAATGTCTTGCAAAAAACAGTCTAGAATAGAGCTTGATGAAGACACATCCCTCAAGGCAAGAGCTATTATAAGTTGCCTCTGAGAAGTGATAGTTCAAATTCCACTAGACAGCCTTCATTCCAACGCATTGCTTTGACTGGGGTTTCTCTTTGTTTGTTTTTGTTTGATTATTTGATAGGGGTTTTTTTGTTCGGTTTGGGTTTTTTTTAGAAATCTTTTCCTTATTTCTGAACAGAACCTTGTTTTATGTAACATGATCCCATTATTTCTTGTCTGTCTACCCTGGACATAGAGAGGTAGGTCTCTCCAGGGGTATCTTTATACCCAGCAAAGTTGCTACTGTGTCACTTCTTCAATCTTTTCTTTAGGCTGAGTCCCAATTCCTTCAATCTTTGCTCGTAGGTTTTCAGACCCTTGATCACTCCTGACGTGTTCGTGTCACCTGGGACTTAGGGCACTCACGGAGAGCATGAGCCTTTGCTATGCCAAAATCAGATAGAATGAAGGCAAAAGCTTTACCTGACAGCATTGCAAAGCACTACCTCTGACCTAGGTTTTATAGGTTGTCTCATTAGTGAATTACTTTGAAAGTACGCAGTGATGTTGGCCTAGTTTGAGTGTAGATGTTCAAATCTTTTAAGAGCTTTATTTTACATTGCTTTATGTTAAGATAGGAAGGCATGAAATATGCATAATATTTTGATGTCTCTTATTTGCCTTCTCTTTAGCAATGCTTGCAGGCTACCAAAAATTCTCAGTCTGGGTTTGTTTATAAAACAAATGCAATTAACTCAGGGTTTTTAATGTATCTTGTTTGTAAATAAAATAAACAAGAAATCCATTTCTCCTGAAAAGATCTATGGTCTCCATATCACCTCAAATAATTAACAGCTCTTACCATGCCAGCAGTTATTGGGAGACGTTTCCTGGAGATGGCCTCTTGCCCTCAACAAACACATTGACTAATTTTGACAAATATCATTGGTCTCAGAAAAATGCTTGTTCCTGGTAGCACATTTAATGATCTGCAGAGCATGTCCCTTTCTAATACTTAGCAGTTACAAAAAATACCTCCTACACCCTGCAATTAAAACAGTCTGAAAAATAATTAGTCACAGGGAAAGACTGTCAAACACGAATAAGGGTTCCTAAGATCATAACCATTTCAGTAATAATTGTTGAACAAATTAGAGAGCTACTCAGCAAGCTGCTGAAAGACATAATTTTAATGTTAACATTATTTTAAGGATAGTTTATAAGGAATATTCAAAATTAGTAGATTTCATAAAAGCAAAATATGATGTTTAGATATTTATCACAATAAAAAACCTAAATAAACAAATATTGCTAAAGTAGTGTTTTAGACCTTTTCCAAAGTATCTCAGAATACTGTGAGAATCAGTCAGCTAATACGAATCTCATTAATATAGTTTAATTTCACAGGCTATTTCAGCAACAATATGCCTGCATTCCTCCTAGGAGAAAATAAAGAGGAAGTATTGAAGACAAAATAAACATCAATGGAACAATAATGTATTTTACTAGGAGCAGAAACTATGTGACAGATTTGGACACACATTCAAGCCCTGAACCAAGCTCATGCCAAAGGCAGTGTGTGTTCAGTGCCTCTGCAAAGGGGTGCCTGCTCATCAGAGCTGCTCAGAGTGCTGTTCTCATCCCTTCTCTGCACATCACTGCCCACGGGCACTACCCAGACCATGTTAACCCGTGGCTCTGAGGACAGGCACGGCTGCTTGGGTGCACTTTTATCAGCAGCCAAGTTCCCTTTTTATTGATGTAATGTCGAGCACTGTCTGACACTATAGTCCACAGCTAGTTTCAGTGAGCTTTTGGGAAATTCTGCATGAAGGTGCAGCAAAGTTGTTTCCAATAAGAAGGGTATAACATATTCCATTTACAATGAAAATCAACCTTGTATCAAGTCCATCTTTCATTACAGACAGCTTCCTTTGACACTGGAGTCCTTCCTTGTTTGATGCAACAGGTTTTTCTGTGTCTTTTCAGTGGCTGATGTTTAAAATGACATTGGACTTGTCTACCACACTAACTTTTGGCTTCTAGTTCACAAATGATCATTGTTATTAAAATCCTATTTTACTTTGACTAAGAGGGATTTCCCATTTTCAGTAGTGTTTCATCTAATGGAATGCAAGGAGCAGATGTTTCATACACATCTTTATTAGTCTCTAAAAGATTACTGTGTGGGTAGAAACATCCTCTGTTTTCAAAGTAATCATCATATAGCAACTTAATCTGCTGTACACAACATTCCAGGTTTTATATAACTGCCTTAGATAAGACTCAAGAAGAGAAACAAGGAGGTCTACAGGAACATTTTTGACCTTACGTATGTCACTTTTACTTCCTTTTTACTTACCATTTTCCCTCCTAGTTTATGGCACACTTTCTTTGACACAGAGATTATCTTTCACATATGATCTTACAACAGGTGCCTTTCCCCAGCCAGGGCTTCTGTGCTCAGTGTAATAAAAATAAACAGTAACAAGAAATTGAATACTGTCAGGCTTTATTCTGCTGTGGTAATAATGTGAACAAAAAGGAGGCTAAGGGTGTCATTCAGGAGTATGTGAGCATCAAACCATGACTCATGAGGGGAGAGATGAAATTCAAGGCATGAAGTCAGAGAAATTCCCACTGTAGTCACCACATACAGACAAGTAGGCTTTGACTTTAGCCAGTTCTGTTCATCATAGAAAACTGAAGAGAAGAGGGGAAATATCTGATGGCAATAGTAGCATGGAACAAATTAACTATTTGCAATTAGGAAATTTTCTGGCTTATTTGAGCAGTTCATTTGAGCAGTCTGAGATCCAGACTTCAAGTCACTTTTGAATAACTCTCAGTCTGAAGACCAAAGGAAAACAGAACTGTGAAGATTTGAACTGTGAAATATATTGTTACACTGCACCCGTTACAGCAAGTACAACTTTGTGTTTCTGTTTCCTTAACAGGCAACCTGTATTAAAAAAGGTTAAATTAGAACCATCAATTAGAAACAGCTCTTTCAAATTAGCTATTTAAAAATGTTCTATATATTTGTCTGCAAAATTTTCCTCTTCTGAGTGTGGATACTAGGTTGAACACTTCAGTATTCATGAAAAGAGCAGCTGAGAGGATCACAACTGACCAAATAAAATACACTTTCTCCCACTACTACTTCAGTTCCAATTATGAACTTGACTGTATAATCACAGCCATACTGAGATGGTGTCTGTAAAGTCTGGCCTGGTGCAACCATACCTGCACAATCACACTTAGTGCAGCAGCACTCCACGTTTTGCTTGCCATGTTTAAGCACTGCTTTTGCTGCCATTGTTACTGACAGATAGTACAAAAGCAGTCTGTTTGTCTGGATAAAAAAATCTCTTTCCAGCAGAACTCTTTTCTTTTACTCCTGGGGTTAGTTTAGAGTAGTTCTAAACTAATAATATATCAAACATCAAACTGATTTTAAGTTGTGATACGTGTATAATGTGGTTTTCCAGTAATATTTTCAGTATGCCAGGAAACCAGAATGTTCATTCTGATTTATTTTAATTTCTTCTAGAAAGCAAGCTGAATGCATTTAATCTGCAGAGTCAAAATCATAAAAAATATAATCATCTGCAGAAATTGCCTCAATAAACTTGCATGTAAATAAGAACCAAATACCCTTATCTGTGGTAGGTGAAGGGAGGTAAGTAGCTACCACCAGCCTGGTGTGCTGGCTGCTGAAATGGGTAGAACATGTTCACAAGAGGGACTGGGCAGGCACACAACCACATGTGGCTGTGTGGGCTGTTAGTGCCTCTACATTTATCATTTACTGAATAAACTTGCACAGAAAGAGAAAAGGATGGAAAAATATTAATATGCCCTCATTTAATTACATATTATTCCTAAACAGCACTTTATGACCTATCAATGTTATTTTTAATAGGTGTGTTTATGGCCTGATATGAGTATGAGGATATTCCTTCTGTGCATTTTTTTGCTAACACTGCTTAATGGCTGGCAAAATATATTTTCTAGTGAGTTGTATGGATGACAGTGAAAAATGTAAATTAAAACAGTCCAAAATTTTATAATTAAAAAAATCACTATGTAGTAGAATGAAAAAGATAAAATTTCTCAAGAGATAATGCTGATTTCAGTGTGAATTTAATGAAAATCTTACAGCCAAATAACTATCCAGGTCTAGGAGTCAGGACTTTTGCTCTGCCCACCACACAATTAGAAATATCAGATGTCTGATGTCTGACATCCTGTGATGGGATTTCATTTAGTCCTTTTCAGTCCTTCTCCACCAAAGAGCCATCCCATTACCTCTCTCACCCTGGGCCAAACACAACCAGCTGGCCATATCTTGGTGACAGACTTTTCTTCCCTTGGGAAGGCTTTCCCATGCTGGAGAACTAGCCACCATTATGCCAGGGGTTTTATCCTGTAACAGGGGATTGAGTGGAAAGGTTAGAGATAGGAAATTGTGTTAAATCCAAGAAATTTTATTTTTGTTCAAAATATCTAAAGATAATATTGTTTCTGATCTGACCTCCTTGTTCTTCTTAGCCTGTGAGTCTTTAGCACAGAAATTTGGGGTTAATTATTCTCCTGTGCTTTTATATGTACTTTTTCTTTTCCAACAGCTGAACTTTACTAGAAGGCTATGACTTAAGGAGCAAAAGATCATAATGTTAAGTCTACATACTAGAAATTTAGTTTTTTCCCGATCCAATGCATTGGAACAGTCTGTTACTCCTTTCTCAGCCAGGCAAAATCTATTCACTTGTGCATTTTCAGCAGTAACATGTTTTGAAGGAAAGCTGCTATTGTTTGATGCTTTATGCCATAACAGACCTTAACTCTTCTATATATGTTCCACACTGGACACTTCCAGGTATTAGTTTCAGTGGTGGTTCACCTAAACTTGTTCAGCAATATCTACAAATTATATTCAGACAAAAATTCTAAATGAATAAGGCTCCAAAGTTCAAAGTAATCAAGGCTGGCAAAAAATATTTCTTAGAGAACTACATTAATGTAAAATAAATGAAAAAAAACCCTTCCACCAAAACAAAACAAAAAAATACCCCACCAGTCATTCATTCAGTTTTAGTTTTCAACACAATTAAGAAATATCTGTGAGGAGAAGAACAGTCTAGGAATTAACATGCAGATAAGATACAGAATTTTCTGCATTGTCTGATTGTATCCACAGTCATTACAATGAGAAGTCACCCTCTAAATTAAAATAGTCTAGGCTAGTGGGACAGCCTCATATTTGCTGTACTCAGATAACAATTTAAAATAAAATAACTTGTGTAAGGATGAATTCTGAGCATGTTAAATCTTCCTGGTTGACAAGACAGCCAAAAATGTCTAATAACGGGAGACATTCAGGCTTACCTTTGGACTTTGCAAAGCATAAAATACAGACAACAGTTACAGACAAAAATCCTTTATCATCCATCAAATAATTCTTTGCCTTCCTACAGTATTGTCCAGGACTTTGACCACAAACACTTAAATTTTAATAACATTGCTTAATGGCTTCCCAAAAAAATTAAACTACTACTTCCTAATTTTCATTATTTCGCATTTAAGAATAAAATTAAAGGTGGAAAAATTCATGTAGAATTTAAGGAAAATTCGGAAAATAATTGTAATCCAAGTGAGAAGGCTGTTGTTTTCCACTGCTGCATCTCAAAGCAGCTCATCAGCTCCAAGTTATAATGCAATGGTAATGCAATGGTAAACAAACCAAAGCTCTTCAGTGTGCTCACTCCCTAGGAAAAGAAGGGAGCTTGTTTTCTCTCCTAGCACATCAAATATTTAATCAGCCACCTGAACATGAGGCACTGTGAATTATACTGTCCCTCACAGTCTGCTGTTCTGCAGAAGGGCCATGGCTCTGGGTGACAGCAGGGAGTTTCAGCAAACAGCTGTGTTCCATCCCATCCTCTCACCCCCTTTTTCCTCCTTTGGATTGAAATCACAGACTCATTTTAGGTAACACCAAAGCTGGTAATGAATGCTGTTGAGCCGATATCTTATTCTTTGTTTTAATGTTCTGAAAAAAATTCAAATGAACATTTTGGTTTTTCTGAGGGAGAATACATCATTAATATCGTGGTGGTGGAGTACACAATAAGCATATTTAGAGGTTCTCCACTCATTTCACATATAATGAAATGTCATTCATCATTCATTGCAGAATGACATACCTACATTACATTCGTTACAGATTATCTTAGACAAAACGCCAAGTACAGAAATCTGTACTGAAACCAACATTCATCTTCAAAAAAATCAATGTGCTAAGTGATAATAGCTAACCTGAAAGAAAATATATTTGCAGAAGCTCAGTTACGCATGAAGAAAATGGATGCAAGTAAAGAACAAATGTTCAACCAGAAATAATACAGCAATTTTTTATCTAGTTAAGATTTATCTACAGAAAATTTTAGCACTTTTTTTTCCAAATCATATAAATTATGCAAAATTCATACAAGATGTGTTTTACATCCCAGAGGATCTTCATTGTAGAAGCTCAAAAGTTCACTTTTCTGTTAAAAGAAGACTATAAGGATCTCGTGAGGTTATAAACAAAAAAAAAACCAACCTTAAATTAGTTAGTACACCAAAAAAAAATTGAAAAGAAATGGTTAAAGCAGTCACATAGTCCATCTACTGGACTAGGCTAATTTAAATAAGACCTTGTCCAACAGTATTTTGTTATTCAGTATTCAGATTTTAACAGGGAATGAAAAAAAATGAGGCAAACCCTTCACACTTTTAACTGTGACAAGTACTTCCTTCATATTTGTATCTAAAGTGAAACAGAATATGCCAGAATATTTTAATTAATGTGATTTAGGGTATTTACACCAACAAACTTAGAAGAACTTCATTGCTCAAGGCAGTGCTCTGAACTAATGCTTGTGTACAAAGGAAGACTGAATGCCTTGTAGTATCCAAAGTTATCAAAATCCCAGCAAACTGAAAAGAAAAACAGCTCTTCACTCAGGAAAAAGTCCAGAAGTAGATAGCCCACCACTGTGGGTGAAGCTGGGTTCAAGGAAATACCCATAATTAAAACGATTACAATACCAAAGCACTGAGCCAGAAGAGTTATCCAAACCCCCATAAATGAACTCCTGCTGTAAGGACCTGAAATTTAGCAGTGTTTGTTCCATGAAGAATAGTGCATCATACATCAGAGATGTCATACATGTAGAGACCTCAACTCACTGCACAGGAACACCTAGAATGACCTTGATTTCATGCAGGTCTATATGTACCAGACTTGAAACAATATGCTTAACTTGGACCTAATGGAGGGGAAGTAAAATACACAGCAGAGAGTGTATTTTGTGTGCTTAATTTCTAGCCTGACTTCATGGTTTGATGATTAAAATTCTGGGGAAACATAGTTGTTACCAAAATATGGACGAGTGCAAAATACTCAATTCAATAATGATTTTGTCATTATCTTAGAAATTCATTGTGATGAAAATATATCCAAAAAACCAAAATTGTGTTTGAGCCAAAACCAATATGAGGCATTATACCACAGTGGTATTTTACAGTATTTGGCATCTGTTTAGAGCTCAGTGCAGCATGTATAAGTGCCTGGTGGACTACTGAGACTCTTTGCTGTAAAACATCTTACCTCAAAAAACACACAGCAGCCTCATTATAGAGGAGCTTTGAGATGAGTTATAGCTGAATCTAATAAGAGATATAAACAGTTATTATAATGTCTTTCCAATTTGTGTACTAAATAACTGAATATCTTTACTTCAGGATTAGGAGCCATGAGCTATGGATCTCAAGGGCTGTCGCTATTATTTAAATAGTTTAAAAAATGGGATTTTTTTTGCCATCTTAAATTACTTACATTTAACAAGCTCAGGAAGAAGTCCTTTCCCACACAGAACAAACCTTCAAATTCACTGAAATGTATAGACAGTGCTTTTCTGATGAAAAGTTTGCGTCCCACAGTTATATGAACAACTGTGCTCCTAAATTGTTTTAATTACAAATCCAGTCAAGAATGCCTCTCATTCTCTTCTAATGTTATTCAGATTACAGAAAGTCAGAGCATAAAAAAATATTTTCTTTAGCCCCCAAGACATTTTCAAAAGCAAGATGTTAATATTTACTTCATTCAAATCACTGAATTGTTCCTGCCATAAAACAATGCATAACTCACTTAAATAAAGGTGGGTTTTTTTTCTGTTGATATCCAAGATACAAGCTGTTTTCTAGTATCATTTTATGATAAATTATCTTTTTATCCCCAGGGTTTCAGTGTCTCTCCACATATGTGACCATAACTCCTCTATGCAAAATCAGAAACAAATTTGGACACACAGCATTGGTATCGAAATGAGGTCCACTGAGAATTAAGATTCTTAATTCTTAAGAGAAATCGGAAATCAGCAATCAACAGTCTTCAGAAATGCAGCCTAAGCACCATGTCAATGATGATTCTCTCTGTGAAAATAACACTATTTGTAACACTTGCTGTAAGCAAGCCTGAAATTGGAGGCAGTCTTGAAAGAATAAATCCACAGTGCTGTATATAGAAGTACTTTATTCTAGGAAATGGACTTTAATTAGAACATCACTGGTGTCAAATTTCTAATAAAATGTTGAAAGACAAATGGAGATAGCAGAACCTTGGGAGCTCTGCTAATGTAGAAACAGCTGTTAATTGCTGGGGATTTACATTTTTACATTAGCACAAAGTCTGAGGCACAGAACTGCTAAAGAGACACAAAGGCTTTGTATTCATCTAAGCTCTTTTCAGATTGCCAATAAATGGTGTGTTCAGCCTCTGTGCAGCACCCAGAAGCTCACAGAGCCCTCAGCATCACCTCCTCTGCTGATGCAGCCTGTGCTCCCACCCATGCTCACAGTCATGTTCTGTTACTACCTGCACAGATTACCATGGCTCCATCTCATTTAGAATAAACCCAGCTGTACTCAGTCTCTCCTAAGGAGGCTGGAAGACAGAGAAGGATTGCCATCTTGATAGCTTCACTGCCTGCTTCCTTGCATCTCTCCCACCACCACTGGAGCGTGACATAACTATCCTCTGAAACATAATATTCTGCTGAGCCCACATGGATTTTCAATAAGAAATTTGACAACAGATTATTGCATTTCTTCAGTGAATGACGTGAATTTCTCTCTGGGGCCTCCAAGGACCAGACTATTAAAAAAAGGTGGTAAATTGAAAGCTACAGACAGTAAGACATGGATCCAAATTACTTTTGTCTCTCCTGAAGCTGTCAGGTACACTTGGCCAATGAAAGCTAGATGGAGAATTCCACTAATAATCTGGACAAAAATGAAAAGGTATAACCCCCAAAGAATTCCCCCTTAAAAAAAATCTAAAACGAAACAAAATAAAACAAAAAAAAGCCCAACCAACCAACCAAAAAACCCACACAAAAAAATCAAGAAAAAAAAAAACGAAATACCAAATACATGTTTTTCTTGACTACTCAAAATCAAAAAGTGATCTTCAGAAGGATGCATTTGCATAAATTGCATAGTTTAAAGCTTGTGTATTTCAAAATGACTCTTTGTACTTTCAAAGTTATTGAACAAAATCACAGACTCAGAAAGAGTCATTTGGGAGGTGCGGAGTGGAAAGAATCTGATGAGAGAAAGAGGCAGACACGACATGCACAAATGGAATCTATTGTGCACTGCCTTGCACCTCAATTACAGGGAATGGCTGAGAGAAAAGCCGGAGGGAAACAGGGATACATATGTGGATATATATTTGTGCAAATATATTTCAACAGATAATCATTGAATCATGGAATATCCTGAGTTGGAAGGAGCCCATAAGAATCATCAGAGTCCATCTCCTGGCCCTGCACAGCACCATCCCCAAGAGTCATGTCATGTGCCTGAGAGCATTGTCCAAATGTTTCTTGATCTCTGTCAGGCTTGGTGCTTTGACCAGTTTCCTGGGGATTCTGTTCCAGTGCTCAGCCACACTCTGGGTGAAGAATCTTTGTCTAATAACCAACCTAAACCTCCCCTGAAAAACTTTAATGCCATTACCTTGAGTCCTGCCACTGGTCACCAGAGAGAAGAGATTGGCATCAGCTCCTCCACTTCACCTCATGAGGGAGCTGTAGATTGTGATGAGGTCTTCCCTCAGTCTCGTCTTCCTCAGGCTGAACAAGTAAGGAAGCCTCATTTGCTCCTTATATGCTTCACCATTTCTGTGGTTCTTCTTTGTATCCTCTCTAAGAGCTTTATGTTCTTTGTGGCAGCCAGGACTGCACACACTAGATGCATAGGTACGTAAAGGTTTCTCATTCCTGGGTTGGATACCGGGGATTTGGGGCAACAGTATCAAGGGAAACGCGCTCCACACTGATGGACAAACCAGCACAGTTCAGATACGTGGTGATGAACTCAGAGAGGAGGATGTGGAAGCTATTCCTAAGCACTCTGTCCTTGTCAGATGACACTCTCTGCAGATACAGCTTCACACCTGAGGCAGGGTCTCTTCACTAGCTTTTATACCAGCCACCTCTCTTTCCCATTTTACCCTGCTCCAGCAATGCCCAGGCTTCAGCTTTCATTTTTGCTGGGGAAATGCAGTGGATATCTGTGAGAAATAGAAACACAGAGTCTAAGAAACAGTCTTGCAGTGGTGTCACTGGTCTTAGGTTGGCTTTGTTCAGGAGATGCTTAGAGATGCCAAGGATTTGAATGGACAAGGGTCTGAGCAACTGAAGTCTGCCTGTCCCTGCTTGGAGCTGAGTTGAAACCAGTGTTTGAAGTCTTGGACTGTCTCAGTGGTACCACAGGGAGGTTTATCCTGCATATCACTCACCACCCTACACCCCCTTACCTGCTAAGGACAGTAATAATACCAGAGGTTTAAGGGTTGGATTTGTTCCTTTGGAAAAAAACAAAAACAACAGAACAAACAAAACCCCAGAACAATTCCTGGTTTTCATATAGTCATTGAAAGTAATTGTTTTACACAACATTCAGGATGTTTCCATTTCCTGAGAGGAAAACAGAAGTGCTGCTAGAGGAGGAGTGACTCTGTAACCCACATTTTTCTTTTGCCAGAACTTCATGAGGAGTTTTGTATTAAGCAGATACAATGGGATTGGAGGTTTTCTCATCTGCTGTAGTGATTTTTCATTTTTGTTGGCTGGAGAAAATCATCTGTACTGAATAGCAAAGAATTCACTTCTGTATTCAAACACCTGGAAGGGTCTAATAGTTGTAAAGCATCTTCAGTTCATCCTGAAAAGGACTACAGTACCAAGCTGAATGTGCTAAAGAGTGTCCAGACACTCCACTCTGCTCTAAAAACAATTAAACCTTTTTAACAAGTTGTGCTGATTCAGAATTAAAAAATTAAAATTTACACATCAAAGTGCAAGAAACTCTTCTGAGATAAGTTAATTTTATTAAGCTATTTTAAATACTAAAATTTATTACAACATAGAGTTTGTGCTCTTTTCATTGAATTTGGCACTAAAACTTCTGTGATTTGAGTATCTAAATGGGCTGGAAGGGAATAAGTAGTTATATCAGTTATATCAGCAATCAGTTATATCATACATCTGTGGGCTGGGTTTTGGCATTATCTCAGGCCTAGCATAAGGAGACTCATTTAGGGATTCTGCCCCAGATGAGTCCAGAACTAAACTGGGGTTCATTAAGTCCTAGTTCCATTTCTGTAATTTCTGACAGTGGTTGCTGCAGGAGGAGGGGGAGGGCTTGAGCCCTGATGCACAGCTCCTGAGTGATTCCTGCCTGATATCTGTGCCCACAGGAATCCTTTCCCACCACCTGTCCCATGTGAGTGGTTGGCTGCCTTTACTCCAGGAACACAGCTCTTGTTGTAGATAGCCTAACCAGGGAAGCAAAATCTTTGCAGTTTGTCACAAGACTCAGCAAGGGTATTTAATTAATTAATTAAGCAATTAATCCTTAGAATCATTAAAAATAAATTGGAATCACTTTCAAATCACATGCAAACACAGACCATGTCCTTGTTATCATGCATTATCTGCAATGTCAATACCTGAGTAAAGCTGTAAGGGCATATTTTCATGCATCCTTTTATTAAGTAAATGAGAAAGAGCTTTCTTGCTCTTGAGGATTCTTTACTGAATGTATTATTAGGTATTACATAAATACTGAGATTAACCCCTCTGTACTTTATTTATCCAGTGTTAAAACCTATTGCATTGACTGGTATGGCGATTGTGCTGTAATGAACTGGAAAGATAAAAGCCAATTTAACTATATTTGCTATGTATAGAGCAGTCAACAGTCAAGTTAATAACAGTTTTGACAATTAACATTTTTTGGTGTGAACTAAAAGTAGCTAGAGCAGGATGGTCTTTATTTTCTATGCAGCTTACCATTTGATAAGAAAACATTTACAGATTTAATGGTTACTGAGAAAGAAGTAATCTAAGTACCAAAAACTGAGTTCAATCTTTTAAGAGAGCTTTTCTGCATTAAGGACAGCAAGATTTGGTTCTGTGCTTTTAAATGAACAAACTAATAAATAGTTTTGAAGACATAAAGTCAAGAAAATAGTAAATAAAGGTCTTTGATGTATTAACTGTAGAAAAGACTCAACTAATCACTGCTTATGAAGGGGTGACCTTCAACATAAATAGAGCTGTTTTGTCAAACCAAAGTTGATTTGATGGAAACAGAACTAACAGGGAATAAAATCACAAATTGTGTGCAGTCAAAATGCTTTGTGCAAGGTTATAAAAACATTCAATACATCTATCAGTGGTAGGGCACTCACATATTTTAGGTCTATGATTGTGAAGAGTGTGATATAATAGATTCATAAAGACTGAGGCCTGAAGGACCTTTAGATCATTTATCTGACCAACATCATGAGACTTCACATCTTCCTTATGCACCAGCACACTGAGCCCAGCAGTTCTTCTGGGCTAGACCAAGGCTTGATATAAACTCTAGGAAATGCACATTCTTGCATGTTCTGTGGAATAAGGTTATGGATGAAGAAAGTGATCAAGCCATCTTCATTCCCACATGTTTTGTTGGGCAGTGCAAGGCAGTGGTTTGACTCTTCCCTGTACTGAGGAGGCAGGATGTGAAGGCTATCTACCCTCCCCTCTACACAAGAGCCCAGCTAGCTTTACTGCTAAACAAGAGCTTGGGCTACGTGGTGGTTAGTCCTAAAGGGTGGAGAGAGCCCCTTACAGCCTCAGTCACGGACCTTATCCTTGAGAAAGAAAAACTATTGGCCTGGCCTCATCACGTGTGTTCAGATTTTTCCTCAGTCTTTGTTCTGTGACAGGAATTAACCCTTCAGTCCCTGCCCTGGGGGAGAAGGATAAGTGCAATTATGTTGATCTATGATGAAGAGAAGCTTTGGGGGGACTCTGGGGTCTGACATTGGGGTGCATTCAGAAAAGAGTGGAAGGGATGGTGCAACAAAAATATAAATAGAAGTCCATATAAGTTCTATATTCATTCAGAAGTTCTATTTCTGATATATTCTCCCATTTATCTCTGTTGTTCCCTCTGAACCACCCAGAGATAAAACTTTCCTTAATTTTTTTTTTTCTTTACAGACAACTCTATGGTTATAACTCAGAATTGGCTTATTCAATCCAAATATTACCTATTGATCTGAAAGAGATAAAAATGCAATTCATGCAGCTGCATATGCTCCCTGAGAGACTTACTTTAAATATCAAACAAGTGCACATCACAGCCAAATTGTGGAGTAAGTGGACATCTTGTAAATGGGAGCTTGTAAGGCTTTTCATTTAATTTTCCTTTGACATTTCAAAGGAAATGGGGCAGATCTCCTCAAATTAATGGAAGGGCAGAGAAACCTTTACAAAGGATATTGTTAGGCCTGTGAACAATAAGTGTTACTTTTCATACCCAGTGAGCAGGAAATTTTTATGTCTCAAAAAAGCAGAAAAAAAAGCAGTAATTAGACTCTTTAATGGTGAAATACAAGCATATGAATAGTTTGAGAGAACTGTATGTCCACAAGGTCAGTTCAACATTCCTACCAATTTAGACCTGAGATTGTTTCCATTATGCACATCTAATACTGCCTTGCCAGACTCTCCTGAGTTGTAAATAAAGTGACAGACTTTTATATCAGTAATTGGGTGGTATTGAGTTATTGAGAAGTGGGCTCAAGGGGCATGATAACGTTAATGAAAGCTCTTGCACAATACACGTACTTGAAAGGAGTACAAAGGTATAACTTGTCTAGGATGGCCTATTTCGGTAGTCAGTAGGAAGATTAATACGATGGTGTCAAACAGAGATAATTGATACCAATTTTATGTATTTAAGTTTCTATCAAGAAAGTGCACTGAAATCCATCATTCCATTTACAGTGACAAGTTGGTGTAATAGCAGCAGAATTTTTTGGTTTAATTCTTTCATAACTTGTGATAAGCTGTTATTCTGAATTATCAAGATTATGAACTGGCAGATTTAAAGATCACACTTGGGGCCCAGTAATGCATTCCATATGAAAAAGGTATTGAAAAAGATGGAAATATATTTTCTAAGAACTGAGCTGACGGGAGACACTGAAACTGTATAAAAAGCTTTTCAGGTGTAAGGCTACCACATATCTCTCTTCTTCCTGTTAGGTCCCACTGTATAGTCATCCAGCATCTCTTTGTATTTTTTTGCACCTTGTGCAGCAATATCTAAACCTTCATCAGTACTCCCCTATACCCAGTAAATTCTCAGTCTCCCCAGTGTGTCACCAAGAACTTGGGGCATTTGGCTGAACAAACACTGCATGGTGAATTGCTACATAAACAATCAGCAAACAGCTTGGATTTACCAGTTAACAATGGGTGAGCAGCACATTCTTCACATGCACAGAGAATCCATCTCTTCCAAGGAACATCATCTTCTTGGGAAAGCCAGAGATTGATGGAAGGACTCTAAAAATGCTTATGTGCAGACAGAAATCATGGAAAGGGCACTACCTTGATCACAGGCAGAAGCATGTGGGATCACCAATGCACGTGGGATCACCAATGGTCCCTTTTCGTCAGTCCTGGTGCCATGCACCTATAACTTCTTGTCCTGAGGGTTATTGATGTAGAACTGTTACTGCTTGCTGAGGACTTTACTGAGCCTATCTCACCAATATAAATGTAGAAATTCTTCAGTAGTTGATTTATTAGGCAATAAAGTTCCAACACAATTTCTTCGTCATTCAGAGGTGTGCCAATAGAACATTTAATTTCCATTCAGATTGAGTGAAAGCACTGCATTATCATTTTAGTTACAGCTTTCTTACAGTTCATTTAGCCACAACCAGCTTTGTACACACATGAAAATTAAGAAATAAACAAACTTTTAATATAAACATGAAAGATCCTGCCCTGCTGCAGACGGATGTTTAAATAAATACTTTGGCAATTGTTTAGTTTCTGAGCATTTTTGTTTTCTTTTCCATTCTGCTTCACAAATAAAAGGTATCTAAATACATCACTAATCTCCATATGGTTTCAATATTTAATTGACTGGAAATTTATTAAAAGATTTTACAAAAACATTTTCTAAATTAAAGCATATACATGTCACTGCTGCAAATTTAATGTTTTGTTTACTTATAAATGAAACTGTGCATGCTACATGGCAATTTCAACTTTACAATGATTTGTGTTTGTTTTGTCTTAATTTTTCAAAGTTGACAATGCATTTGCAGGGCCTGTGTGGTAGGAGTAAATTTTTATTTACTCTGTGATATTCTGACATACAAAGGCATGTGTTTTATTATCCAAACAGATGAGGAATAACCCTATATGTTTCCATATTCTTTTTATTTAAAGGACATAGAACTTATACTTGCATTGGGTTGGGATAGAGGACTTTTATTTTGTTGTTGTTGCTAATGTTTCACCACTGGTAGTTTAAAGAAGAGAGATTTAACACTAATCTTTTTCACTTTGAGTGGGCATGAGGCTCTTAGGCAGCAATTACTCATCCAAAAGACCTATATACAGAAGCCCTTCAAGTAAGAGCCTTTTCATAACACCAACAATATTCCTCAAGGTGCTTTACAGATGCCCAGTCCAATATAAGATCTCCTCCTTCTTCTGTTCTGTCTTTTTCACAACTGATTTCAAAATGGAAGACCAAAAACACAGGCTCATTCCCACCCAGCACGCCTGCACCTCCCCGTGGGTTCTGATCCATTAGGAACACCTTGCAATTTGTCATTTGATCTGATTTTCAGAGGGAAGTCTGAAATGTTGTAAGTAGCTTCATGCAACAGCTTCCTATTTATCACAGAAAAGAGTGTGTGATGGTAAGGAGCTGGTAAAAAAATGAATCTCCAGATAAAATGTTTACTTAGAAAATAAAAATATTTCAATTCTGATCAGCTACTGCTGTTTATCACTGGAGTCGTATTTTGACTGTGTTTCATCTCCGTTCCCTGGGGGCCTATCTCCTTGTTTGAATTTTTCTTAACTCAAAAATATTTTTATGAAAAAGAAGGCTGATTTTCTAACCAGTAAATATATTTATTTACTATTTTGTGCAGAGAATATATGCATATAGATCATTTCATGCTAATATTATAGATCCTTATTAATAATATAATTAATGTTCAAATTTAGATGATGGATTTAATAATATAATATAGATAACACATGTATGTTTATTTTTATGTCCATAATATAACAACCATAATATGCAACATGTGAAATAGTGTATTATTTTTATATTACTGTAATTAATATGCATATTATGTATTACATATTATGCAGTTAAACCTGCATGTCCTAGGGTGACTTTATGATACTGAATTGTATCCCCATCCATCTGTTTAGCCCAGAAATAATTTGGCTTTCTTCTGAGAGAATCGGAGACCATTAGTCTTTTATAAACTGTGATACAATTTTCAGAAAGTTCATGGAAGCAAAGAGGGGTTTCTTTTTACCATCTTCCTTCTCTCGATGTCTATTAGCTGTCTAAAAAAACAAACATGAAAAAGAAAATTCATCAACCAATTTAAATATTTGATATTGTAAGTCATAAAAATTATAACCATTTAAAAACCGCTTGGTTTTTTTTTTAAAAATCCCCAAAGACAAACAGATTGCTTGTTGATATTTGCATAGTTTCAGAGTTATTTGCAATGTATAAACACAGTTTTCTTGTATAAAAAAACAGAGCATAACCAGACTGGCATGGTCCTCCAAGGTTGACAGCTTTTGTTAGACTGATTTTGTATGAAAGCTCACAAGACCTTCACAGAGAAGCAGGCCATTGTAAATGTAATTTTCCAGTGTCCTTTTCTTCTGTTCCCAGAAGCAGACCTGGAAGAGGGACTGGTACCTCAGGCTCCAGCGCCATCCTCACCAGAAGCCACTCTGGAAAGCTCCCCCAAAACCCATGGTTTAGCTTGCAGCTGTGGTGGCTGGGTGTTGTGAGGTAAGAGTATGGAAAGTTCACCTGATGGTCAAGGTCCCTGGGCTCTTTTTGAGCACATTTAAAAGACCCTTTTGACAAGCATACAGAAAACCTACACAGAAACTCAGAGGCATCACTCAGAAGGTATGTTTCTCCCTGTGCAATTCAAAAGTTCTGTCACAAGTTTCCTTGGGCCATCCTCTGAACTTTTCAGAGGATATTCTTTTGAAGATGCATTTGGAATGGCAATCCCACGTGTGCTAAACCAGTGCTGCTGCAGCAGGGCTGTGTTTAGCCCAATGTACTGCCTCAGCTGCCTGAATGGGTCCTGCAGGAGCACTGCTGCCAGAACCAACTCACTACCAATGGCAGCCCTCGTTTAGATCACTGTATGCTGATCTGTTAATCATCAACCATCTTGACCAAGGTTTTAATTTTTATTATGCCATATGTCATTTCTATTAAAATTACATCAGTTACAATGAAGTGTAAGCAGCTCTATATGGGGCTTTTTTTCTGGTTATGCTAAAGCTGAAATTCAAAACTAGGGAATCTTAGAATATGTTAGCATATTCATTATCACTCTAAAGCTAGTTAAAAATAAGCCCCAACTGGATAACTATATTTCTAGTCACAGATTCTTATGAAATAAATATAAAAATGGCAAAAAGCCAGTGCTTGAAATAACATGGAATTAATTTGTCACTCTGTAAAACAAACCAATGCATGATTAGATATAGTTATGTAAAGAACAAGAATGAAAGAACTTTCGTTTTCTTTTTTTTATGACTATGTGTTTCCCTTTCCTGCCCAGATACAGGCTGTATTTGTACTTCAGGCTGTTTGTTTCACAGTCTTTTTTAGCAAGTCCTTAGCTACACTCTCAGTTCCTTGCCACCATATATTTGGGCATTTTCTCCCTTCTTTTATCTACTACAAAAATGCAATAAAGTATGAAGACACTTCACCTACACTGGGATAGGATATTTACATTTACTGAGAAAAGAATGAACAGTAAAGATATGAAGCTGCAAAGTTGCAGCAGTTTCAAAGCATAAACATCTGTTCTATAAATTTCGACCAAATGTTGCCAAGCCCTGCTTTGCTTCACAGTCTTGCTGCTTGGGTCGGGGCAATGGGGAATCAGTGTTGACTGGGTTCCTACAGGACCCAGTCCATGTGCTTCCTTTGGGGAATTGTAAAGCAAAGCAGAACAACCCACATCACGTTATATTGAATATATATCAGTTAGATGACATTAATAGAGGAGATAGATTCCCTGAGAATCTTCTAGACATATGATCCTTTCTGCTTCTTCTACTAAATTTTGAAAAAAGTACTTTCAAGTCTTTCACAAACATTAAATATTAAAGTTCCCAAATTTGCACAAGAAAGGAAGTTGCTGATTAATAGGAACATTTTTTCTTATTCATTCAAAGAGGTTGAGGTTAAAATCCTGCTTGTCGAAGCCTATGGATGTTCTAGGTTTCAGATTAGGGAAGAGCCCTACCTAATGCATCCTAGTTTCTATCAGGCTTTCATTTCAAACTTTTTGGTAGAACACAAACCTATCCACTCTCAAACTACTGATCCAAATTTGTAATACTGCTAAGAATTGGCAGTGTGTGGACAATTCCTGGAAAGTTATTCTTAGAATGTAATCACAAATACAAATTAGTGGTTTACAGTTGTCCAACTTGGACATTAGCAAGGGTTGAAAAAGTAGAGTCCTTTAATATAAAATAAAATAAAACAGAACTAAGCTAAGACCAAAAACCTTGGGGTTTTTTTTGGCATGATGTTATATTTACTGTCATTGTCATCCTCCTGCCAGATGATCCTGCTTGCCCTGTACTTTGAAAACATGTATGTGTGTGTTTCAGTTACTAAAATCTTTCCTAAAATATTTAGGGAATGAAATACCAATGATATCAGCTGCCCTAATTAATGCAAAACCCAGCTACTGCCCTCAGAGTGGTGGTCTTTACATTGCACTTACATTTGTATCAGAGACAGAACTAGACCAGAAATCTTAGTGTAATCAGGCTTAAAGAGATGGCATTTAGATCAGGGAGGCACAAAGATATGTGCTCTGGAGTTAGCTGTGGCATATGAATGAGGGCAGATAAAGACAGAAATGGATCACTTCTGATCCAATTCCTTGCGAGTGAAACACCACATCAGCATAGCCCCTTGGCTTTAGTGAGACTGTGAAGATGTATGTGTCAGTCTATCTATCTTGGATTTTAAAATAAAAGAAGGAAATGGTGAAAGGTGAATCCCGTCTGGCTATGAAATACCATTTGAATTTGAAAAGAAGGAAAACATTTAAGTTCTCCATGGGGGTGAGCATCAGTAAAGCTTTCAGACTCTTGGCAGCTACAGGGATCTTCAAATGTTTAAGTTGAAAGTACTTACAGAAATCCTGAATAATCAGAAAAGCAACTTTAATGAGGTTAACCTCAGGGGGCACAAGGAGTCTCTTCCTCCCTCCCTGGGTGGGTATTCTCCTTTAGGAGGACAATTGTAACTGTTAGGTTAATTCATTGAGATGATTTTTTTGCCACTTTTCTTCCTTCAGTTATATCCAGAGGTGAGTTAATACGGAAAATAATCATAAATTGCCACCAAATTTTACTCCTGCTTTTGTTATTCAAAGTGAGTCAGGAACTCGGCAGCACCAATTAAAAAGATTTGTTAAAAAAAGTGAACTGTACCATGCTACCAAAGTTAGTTTACAATGGCTAAGCTCTATTTTTTATTTTTTTTTTCTTTTTCTTGTCCTGCAGTTAAGCACATTTGACGAAAAGCTAAGAAGAAGCGAATATTTTCTGAAGGCCAGAAGGTCATTGTGCTCATGTTTTAATCAGAATAGAAGAAATGTGCAAAATGTTGATAAACTGTCAAAAGTAGTTGTAAAACTACCACAGTGTTTGGCAATGTAAGCAAAACTGGTTGAATAATGCAAGTTTCTTACTTTGTAAAGTAAGGTGAAAGGAATTAACTCTTTTCACAGAATCACAGAATCATTTAGATTGGAAAAGACCTTCATGATTGTCAGGTCCAACCTTAGACCAATCAACACCCTGCTGAGAGATCTGACTGTGGAACACAGTTCCTTTTTGGAGCACAAGGCAATTAACTGAATATGTGACTTAGTACAGTGGGCAATAGTGGCTCCTTCCTTTGTTATTACAGAGGAGCAACTCCAAAGGGTCATCTGAACTCTACATAGGATGAATCCCTTTCCTCTGTCTTTACTGAGATTTGAAAAGGTGTAAACCATTGTAAGTTGGATCTTGTGAGCCTTACAGCTCACATGTTGCAAAGAGCTGTGCGCATTAGTCAGAAGCAGCCACAAAAATATTTGGAATAGTTCAGCCAAACAGCTGGTGCAGAAAGATGCTGGGAAAGTATGATGACTATCATTAAAGAAAAAATTCCTGCCTTGATTGGTTATTTTGCTCTTGCAAATCTACCATTGCCATATTTTTATACACAGCACACTGTGATAAAGTAATAAACCAAAGTACAATTCCCCTCTCTAAAAATCCAGAGCTGAAAGAAGACCTGATCCAAAGCCAACCAGTGTTTTTCTACTGATTTTGGTAGACTTTAGATTGTGCTCATAAAATCAATTCTAGATTCTCATCTAACCATCAATGCAATACAGCAAAGGCATGACTGGTTTTATCGCACACAAAAATGTGAGCAGGAACTCTTCTTCCCCAGAATTCAACTTGTTTACCTAATGAGTGTTTAATACCAGGCCTTGCTCATGTGCTTTTTAATGGTACCCAGCTATAAAATCATGACTGACACTTTCCTGCCACAGAGGTGTTAGGTCTGATATCTCAGCTGGCTCCAAATTTGGGTAATTACCTTCTGCCCCTGCAGTTTAAACAAGATCCACCATTTGTCTTCATTACCTGCCCTAAAATTGCTGTTCCAATTTGCTGTGCTTTACTGCAATAGCTGCTGCATTACACTGCACTGCTTTAAGTGGTAGGTGAGCTGATTTCAGAAAGATAGATAGTTTGTATAAAATATTTTGTGATCCTTTGAAGTGAGCAGTGCTCAGAATTATTTTTGATTTTTATAGTCCTTATGGTTATGCCAGGATAGTCACATTAAATATGCTACTTGGCAAGTTTTATTTTTAAAGACTACCATATGGTATATTTTCATCACCCAAGCTATTTCCTAGAACAATTCCATATGAGTGTTTGATGTTAATTTTATTTGGGACTGTACTGAGATCATCATGCCAGGTTAATTAAAACATGGCAAAGAATTCTTACAATGGACTGATGCTAAAACAGAAGGAAGTGTCAGTTTTCAGTGAATAAAATAGCAATGCTAGAAGGTAATTATCTCCTGTTGTTAGCAGAAAGAAAATAAGAATATTGCAGAGCTCTGGTTAAAAAGAAACAAAAACAAAACCAAAAACCAAACCAACAAACCCAAAAACAAACAAACAAAACAAAAACAAAAGCAAAGAATAAAAAGACCAACCCACCAACAAGAGGCTGTCCAAAGCTTGTAGTAAAGATTAACAACTTGGGTGAATTTATTCCTTACTTGGCAGCACTGAATGTAATATTCAAACCATTGTCATATAACATGTCGTAAGGAATAGAGTACGTGAGTCAATAGAGATGGAATTATATTTCAGTCTGAGTCTTTAATTTATCTGTATTGCCACTGATAACTTGAAATGTAAAATGCTTTATCCTCTGTGGGTGTGACACAATTCAAATAAGGCACTTATTTGATGAAACCTGTCTTTCCTTTAGATGTGTTTCTGCCGGTATTCCTGAAGAAAAATCCTTTCCAGAGTCCTGGATTTGGCTTTCATTGTAATTCAGTGGGATTAATTAATCACTAGAGTGATTCAGTTTTATACCTGTACAATTCCATAAGTTTGAATTCAGGCACTTCCATGCTAGCTGTAGTTATGCAGTGTTGAATGAAATGTCATGCCAGAAGACCATCAAAGCTGCAGGACTACACAAAACATTTTTGGTTGCCTCATATTTTCCTTAAAGTGAAATACATTTCGTTGTGAATCAAAAATAAACATAGTATCTTAAAATGTTAAAACCAAAATATTTTCTAGCAAAGCAAAATCTTTTAAAATCAAGAAAAAAGCAAAATCAGAGCAAGAAACTATGAATCAATATACTGGCATTTTTCATTTAGTAGAAGACTAATCTGGTACAGGTACTGACACCTGTGTCTTGCTTCCTCCCAGAGTGATGTGCTGCTGCATGGTTGCATTTGTTACAAATGAAAAGCACAAAATTCTAGGAAACAGAAACCCCCGTCTCTTAGGAGAACAGGGCTAACAGCAAAGGCAGTGCAATTAACCTGCACTATGACATTTCATGTTGCTTGTGCAAGAGCCAACCTTCCCTGCAGGAGAAGGTGGAACTCACCAAATACTGTCTTACCGCTATAGCATCCCCTACACTGGAGAGGCCAGTTCCTAACCTGGAGAAAATTTTCTACCACTGGAAAATTGGAGAGCAATTGGTTCTTACAGTACCCTTTTCCTCTTCCCCTTCAATTAGCAATTTTGATGATTTGGACCACAGTGTTCACATCTCACATTGATCTACACCATAAAGCAATATCACCCCATGCAATACTTGCAGTGTGGGCAGTCCTCTGTCTTCCATACCTTGTCAAAAGTCTCATGGCACAGACAGAATCAGTGCTATCACATCTGGAGACCCCACACAGCAAGCCAAGCCTGCCAAGAGGCCTGATTCTGTCTGAAATCCTTGTTGGCATCCCGGCCATCAAAACAGGGCTGCAGACATCAGGGAAGCGTGAATTAAGTGGTTCTGGGTGGCAGCTTCAAGCCCCATGATCAATGATATTCCAGAAAAGACAATATCCATGGGGAGAAGATCTTAATCCTTAAGCTTCCAAACAACAAGTGTACAACTGCTGTGTACTTTTAAATCTTGATTCCAGGCAGCCCAAGAGATCCAGCTAAAAAGTAGTCAGTCTGACATGGTGATGTGAAGGCACACATTCAGCAAAACTAAAATACTTCCTTTTTTCTCTAAACACTTGTTCTTTTATGTGTGATAGATTTTAAATATATATATATATATTACATCAAGACAGTGATTTAACGTAGTATTGCTTTCCAAAACCCATTCCTTTTCAGGTGGCTGGAAAATGTACCTATTGCTTTTCTTATCAATCCAGTATGGTCTTGCTAAAAGTATGTATGGGGCACAAGCACTCTTATGAAACCCAGATGAAGTTTTTGAATCTGAAAATTTGTTCTTAAATTTTTAAAGTTAATAAACATATTTTATATTCATGAAAGAGACAGGCAGCTGCTGCTTTTTGAAGCTAAGCCTAACCTTTTCTGTAATGCAAAACAATCACCTTTAGTGTGTACAATGTTCATTCTTGGCCTTAAAAGATTAGTATAATTGTATTTAACTTTGTTCTCTCAAGAGGAAAGACAACATTTTCAATTTAGTTTAACATTGTCTTTACTGTTAAATAAAGCTTTAAATGTGCTACACACAACACAGAAAACTGTGAAGGATATTTCCTGGGAAGTTTTCTAATCTCACATTACGGTCTGTTCACTCAAATGCTTATAGAAATTTATGTCAAGTCATCAGATTTCTTTCCACTTTTTAATTTGTCATTTTAGATCCTTTCAAAATGATGTCTAGATATCCACTCTGTAAAAGCACTCCCATGAAAAATTTGCCAACCAAAGAGAAAGAGCCGTCTCTCTCACAACACAGTCACAAATCTCAGCTGAACGGTGTCAGTCATAGTCTGGGTGGAGGTCTGCTTAACAGTTTCAGCAGTGATTTATATGTGTGTGTTCTGCAAGCCTGGGGCTCACTTTGGAAATGTACATTTGGTGTCAGATGGCATGTTTATTTTGGGCCTGTATTGGGCTACATCATTATGTGCTCACCCGGCACCAGACTTGACCAGCATTGTTTGCAGAGGTCTAACACTATTTCCATTGGTTTCTCAGGCATGCTGGTCAAGGCTCCTGGTTTGAATGTACAATGCACAGAATGTAACATAGCCAGCCACAAATATTCCACCTAAATATTTGCCTTTACATTACTGGGGTGCCTCACATCAAATCAAAGAGATGCATCAATACATCATTGCTTAAAAAAAAAGCAATGCATCAACCAATCACAGCAATGACATGAAATTTAACCAGACTAGATTCCAAATTCTGTATCTGGAATGGACAGAGTAACACCCAATAACAAATGGGGAGAGGGGCAGCTGGAGATCAGCCCTGCAGGAAGGGTCTGGGAGTGCTGACCAACAGCAGCTCTGGCAGCCCCGAGGGCAAACCCCACCCTGGGGTGCATCAAACACAGCACAAGCAGCCGGTCAAAACAGGCCACTGTCCTGCTGTGCTCAGCAATGGGGGGGCCTCGCCTGGAGTGCTGCCTGCTGGGCTGGGGCCACCATTTAAGAAGGATGCTCAGGTCTCTGAATTCATCAGAGGAGGGGAACAAAGCTGGTGAAAGGCTGGAAGGAATGTCCTGTGAGGAGTGGCTGAGACTCTGGACTTGTCTAGTTTGGAGGAAAGGACACTGAGGGGCAACCTCATTGCTCTCTGCAGCTTCCTGAGGAGGGGAGATGGAGATGCTGATCTCTTCTCCCTGGTATCCAGTGATTCCCATATGGGAATGGTTCATAGCAGTGCCAGAAGATGTTTAGGCTGGACATTAGGAAACATTACTGAGAGTGTAGTCAAACTCTGGGATAGGCTTCCTCTAGCAGTAATCCGTGCCTGAAGTTGTCAGCGTTAAGAGGCATTTGGACAATGTTCTTGATTATGGGCTTTGTTTTGCTCAGCCTTGAAGTGGTTGGGCATTTGGACTAGAAGATGTTTGTAGGCCCTTCCATCTGAAATATTCTAGCCTAGTTTAGTCTAGTCTGTGCAAAAGAAGACAAAAGAGGTGAGGTGAAGTTTCATGGTACTGTGGTAACTCCAGTGCCAAAAGCCAAGCACCTTACTGAGCTAGCTCTTATATGCCATTAGTGTACTTTGAAAACAGAGCATCTTATTTCACTCAAGGATATTTCTAATAATTAACAAATGTGTACTCTGTTATTTAGCACAGAGTACTTCATGTGCCTAACTGTAAATTCTACTTGCCTTTGAAAAGCCATGCATACCTGACTTTCTGGAATGTCTTGAAAAATGACAGAACATAATGTAATACAAATATTTATACACATACATTATTCTTCATACTCTTACTTGCTTTCTTTTGAGTGGCAGGTATCCAGTCACTGATTTGCTCATAGCTTCTCTGACACTAAAAGAGATCAAGGAGAACAGTATGAATTATACTTTTTTTTCCTTTCTTCCGAAGAGTTCTAAGCTGTTAAAAAACAGCTATCATATATTTTTAAGATTGTTTGTTCAATCACTGATCTTATTATGGTAAACTATGTAAAATAATTGGGGATTGTATAAGGAGTATAAGCTTGCTGGGTCAGAAAAACAGACATGAATGAACACTGACAGAACTGGCTGAAGGTATCTTCTGTGTCTTGGGAATTGGCTGTCATTCATATCTACTAATTAACTAGGACAAAGAATTTTAATTGAGAGACTGACTACAATCTTGCTCAATAAAAGCCCTTTCCCTGAAAAAACTAGTGTCAAATATCATTGCTCTTCACTGATATATCCTCATTACTACAGCTTCAGTCTAACACACTTCTCTCACGTCAGCAACCAGTTTTTCTCCAACTCCTCACTTTTTAAATGCATTTTGTTGTGGCTATATATATATATGACACAGTAATTCACATGAAAATATTGAAGATAGTTATACATACTGAGGACTGAAGAGTAAGGATTTTTGTGGCACCTGTATGTAAAACCACCAGAATTTAACATTTATTTATTTGATAACTCTTTATTTTAGGATGAAGTTACAGAGCATAAAAAAAAGATCCAGCTACTAGCCAATGGCAGAAAATCACCCTCAGTGTTGACAAAATGGAAAACAAGGTCTATTTCTTTAAAGAAAGCTTTCATTGAAGTTCAGCTGGTAGTTACTGAAGCAGGAAAATCCCATTTTACAAAGCAGAAATTGTTTTGATGGTAAGATTTTGCAATTTCCCCACCTTTTCTATAACATCCTTTATACACATATCAACAGAGGTTCTGTTTTCTCTTAGCATCAGCAAGTTTGCCAAAAGTCTTTGTTAGACTGCAACTAGGTTTTGTTTCTTTTGAAAATCCTAGTTCAAATAAGCTAACTTGGATAACATTCATCAGACAGCTTCAGGCACAAACCACTCCTGACACATTTCATTTCGAAGCATCGATACTTTATACCTCCAAGAAGTTAAAGTTTTCAGGAACTTTAGCTAATTTTATCTCAGAGGAGTAAAACTAGTACAAAGTAAATTAAAATAACATATTAAATGTTATTTGATCAGAAAATGAAGCAAATAATTTGAACTCTAAATTAATGATTATTTTTTTTAGCTTGGTTGGTCCATTGTTGAAAATGCTTGAGCTATATATATATATATATATATATATATACATACTTGTGTTTGTGTGAATCATCAAATCTTCCACATATTTATGTATACATTTGCTGATGAGTAGTTGTGTTGCTGCCAAGACTGTCTAAGTGCATAAATGAAGCTGTATTTGTAGGCAACTGTAATAATCTTTATTAGACCAACTGATACAGCTGGTAGGAAACAAACAAGCTTGCAGCTTACAAGGCCTGAACCAGATCTGGAACAGATGCAACCACCTCAGGCTAAATACTCACTGCAGACAACTGCTATGGGTTTCTCTTGATTATGTTAAATTTGAGGCAATATGGGGAAATTTTTTTAAAAAAAAGTGATGGGCACAAGAGCAGAAGGGCAGGTTAGCAAAAGGGGAGATGCTGGTGTTGCCTATCCCCATGGTACAAACAGAAATTGAGAGAGGGAATAATTATCATCTTGAACTGTGAGATGCAAGTGCCGTTTTTTTGCTTCAGTTGAATAATGAGGGAATTAAATATCTTTTCATTTTGTGATAGCTAAAACAATGAAATACACTGCTAAAAGTAGCAATCAGCATGGAAAAACCTAGTGTGAATCTGAGAAAAAAATTGATATATTCATTGGGGAAAGTTTTCTTGTAATCAGTTTCTGATTTCCTTTGTCTTGAGACCCAAATCCCAGTGTCTCATTTGTGTCAACCACTACCTGCAGAGATTTCATGGAAGCACTGAAATATATTAAGCTTGTTCCTCAGGTTGGTTTGCTTTTGTCCTGGTCCAATTTATTGGTCCCTTTCATGGTATTTTCCCCTGTCTCCACAAAAAGTCCTACTGCACCACCATGGGTACAGAATGTCTGATGACATAAATAACAATGACAAATGAAATAATATTTATTTTAAAATGTGTCAGAACTTTAAGAGATTTCATCTGTAATATAGCTAGATTATGTAAAAGAATGGCCTTTTTTTGCACTGGAAGCACTCTGAGACGTTTCAGCATTAGAATCTAGATGATTTTCATCCTCTGAAGGACAAGGTGCACACATGTTCAATAATGCTTTATTATCTGCTGCATCAAGCAGCAGATGTATTTGCTTCAGAAAATGTAGTCACCCCTCACTCACTCTTGGCTGTGTAAAAAACACTAGATAGAGAATGAAATGAGAATAATGCTTCTCACATAGCACAGAAAGAACAGCTTGACATGATTTTGAAACACTATCCCAGGGAAATATTTCTTTGTTACAGCATACTTAAAATATTTAATATTAAGTTACTACGAAGTTGAAATTGGATAAGGAAATACACTGTGTTCCAGAAAGGGTCTTCTTTCAGGTCTGTGCAGAGAAAAGGTAATGCTCACTTCTGGGAGTGTGTGCAGCAATGGAGAGGGCAGTGCCTGTGTACTGCAGAGCAGCCTGCATGGGCTTGCAAGGAAATGTCTGTGGAAATGGAGATGAGGAAGAGACACAGGATAAAAAGTGTTGACTCAGTTCCCTCCTTTGTTAAAGACTTTGTGAGCTCGCTTAGGACTCCCTCATAAACATCACAGTAACACTCACATTTTAGATACAATTCTTCTCATTTCGTGAGTAATTCTAGTCCAAGCCTCTCTGTAGCATGGCAAGTAAAAATTATTCACCTAAAATAAGGGGATTCAGTGATGCCAGAATGCTGGGCAAAGAGCTTAAAAATATGCACAGCCATACCCTGTACCCATAAGGCTGATATAGCAAAGTATGGTCAATGACATGATGAAGTATAAAGGAGAAGGAAAAGCTAAGAAAATCATCATCATCAAGCTCAAATCTTAATTATTCTGGGTCCTCTCACTTCTGCTGAGTAGGTGTAAAGGTGTCAGAGCATAAGAACATAGCACCAGTTAGGTGACTGACATTCATCCATCTCCTTGTGAAATAAATATTGGACAATATGCACATATATATACACTGATACATATATATGTATACATGTATACAAGTGTATATATACATCTATATATGGGGAAGACTTTGCCATGGAATCCAGTTGTGGGGTTAATGTGATCTCCAAACAACTCGATCCAAAAATGGTCGCTGCACTCGGCCATCTGACTAATACAAATTTAATAAAAATTCAGTGCTTGATTCAGAAAGAGCTTTTGACTGTAAGCATAAGCCCTTTCCCTTCCCATCTGTGACTTTTTCCATTGAAATTATAAGCTTTGGCCAGTAGTCCTATACACATTTTTAAACAAAAATGATGCATTTTTTCCCCAAAGACTTTTGCTTATTCTATATAGTAGCTTTCATTTTCCTTTTTCTTATTCATCCCTTTACTCTGCATACTCATCTGTAATGTTCTGCCTCTTTTCTCCTTATTTTCATAGCTTAGATTTTTATCAGCAAACCAGAAAATATTTGTTTTATGTCTTGATTTAACTTATCATTTCAGTAAACTTTTTCTGACAATGTTCATATTGTAGTTAGTGTGTGCAGAGATGATAACAGTTGCATTGATTACTTTACTGACAAGTAATAATAAAAGGAGGGAAACTAACTGCAATGGCTTCTCAAGGAATGAGAAATTTTTCTGTATTATAAAGAGAAAGGCAGAATGATATAAGCTGTAGCAATAAAGAGGAAAATTATTCCAAGCTTTTACAGATGACTGCAGCTGTATTGCTTAGTATGCATGTCAGCTGCAGGAGAATGTTTAAGAAAGGAGATTCAGCTCCACAGTAACAAACCACAAAGCTTCCTAAATGGGCCAAATTCAGCAGTACAGTAAAACACTGAAGTCAGAGGAATCACAAAACAGGTAAATTTAACACCCTATGTTCTGCATCTTTTAATATTTTTTTTAAAAATAAAGGGGAAATACTTGGTTTCTGCCAAGTTTCTGTTACAGATAGGTTACCAATACCATATTAAAGAGAATGCTAAAGCAAGATAAAGTGCTTTCCTTTCATTTTTTTTATGCATTTCTCTAGATAGAAGAGTATTGTACGACCTTTCCTGCTATAATTAATAGACTTTTTTAGTGATATTCATTGCAATACTTTATTTCCATCTATAGGGAATGCAGATTAGGATATTAAATTGAGAACAAGTTTAAAAATAGAAGCACAGTCTTTATTAAAACAAAGTCACCATTAAAGCCTTCACCTCACCGAAGAGCCCACTGCTGAAAAGCCACACTGTGCACCAATGGGTAAAGACAGAACTAAATCAGAGTTCAGCACATTACCCTGCATTGAGTACAGGTAGCAGAAAAATGCATCTGTAAGCTGTGGTAACAATTAACCTCCAGTTTTGTAATAGTTGCAGTATTTCTCAAAATATATTCTTTCATACCTTATACAGCATATTTCTGATTTTCTTTGCTAACAAATAAGTTTAAACACTTTAAAGGCATAATAATGAATACATTCTTCTTATATCACAAAATTGATTGCTATTATGATTCACATTGTTTTTAGGGTTTTTTTTTGCTTTTTCAAATTCTAAGTGTAGAAAAGCCTTCAAAACCTTACTGACAAAATTAAAGGGAGTTTTATTTTGAATCTTTCACTTTGCAAAAACAGCAGAATGAGAGAAGAGCGGTTTACTATCATTTTCCTAAATCTATGTTGACATTTTTGGAAACTTCTAGGTGATTTGGGCTTTAAAGTCCTCTTCTTTAAGAAGAGTTTTACAATTCCAAAAAGGCACTTTAAAGAACGCATGTTTCAAGAGTTGCATCTGTACTGCAAGATAACTGTTCTCTGCGGAACTGAGAATCTCAGCAATGAGATTCTTTGATCACCAAGCCCAGGGTGCTGCTGGATGATTTGTGGGACCCCTGCCGGGTTTCTATCAAAGGAAAACAGCCTGCAGGAAGGTTAGTGACAAAGCAGGTTTCATCCTCAAATTACTATCATGAGGAAGGCATATCATAACAGAATAAGGGGTGAAGGGAGATGGCATTCCATTTGCCAGAAATTTTATTTTAGTTTGGATTTTCATCAGCCTCACTGGGACAATTATTATATTGAAGTTAAGCCTCTCACTCCGTTTTTTGAGGATTAGAACCTGAAAGAGAAGTGAACAGAACTGGGAATACCTATAGTGCAGAACTGAAGTTAGGGTGCTTTCCTTCCCAAATCCACATGTTTTGGAGGGTGCCTCCTCATTTAGAGGACACTGACCTAGCTGGTCTCCTCCCTTGCTCAAGACAGAGGAATTTCCTCATTACTAATGCCCAAGTGCAACTGCTTGGGTGTTTCCTGGATAGACTCTGACCTTGACAACCGCACACAGCTCTAGCTCTCCCGTGAGTTCCAGCACCTACACATTCATCTCAGTAAATGCTGGAGTGTTCCCACCTCACTACAGAGCCACAGAATCAATTAGGCTGGAAAAGACCTCTCAAATTATTGAGTCCAACCTGTTACTGAAGACCATTCTGTCAACTAGGCCATGGAAGTGGAAAAGCCATGAGTGCCATGTCCAGGCTTTCCTTAAAATTTCCAGGGGCAGTAACTCCATCACCTCTCTGAGCAGTTTATTCTAGTATCTAATCACCATTTCTGTGAAGAAATTCTTCCAAATATCCAGCATAACCTCCTCTGGATTATGGTGCCCCTGCTCTAGCTCCCTAGAGGCTGGCTGCCACCTGGCTACAACCTCCTTTCCTTCGTTGTAGAGAACAATTGTATCTCTTTCCAGCCTCTTTCTCTCCAGGCTAAACATGCCCAGCTTTTTCAGGCACTCCACATCAAACTTGTGCTCCAGACCCTTTGCCAGCTCCATCACCCTTCTCTAGACTTGCTCCCTCAATGCCGCCTCACAGTGAGGGGCCAAAAACCGGACACAGTAGTCAAGGTGTGGCATCAGCAGTACTGAGTGCAGGGGGACAATCACTGCCCTGCTCCTGCTGGCCACTCTATTGCTGACACAGGCCAGGTGCCTCTGGCCTTCTTGGCCAGCTGGGCACACTCTGGCTCGTGTTCAGCTTATGTCAACCAGTACCCCGAGGTTCTTTTCCAGCAGGCAGGTTTCCAGCCACTCTATCCTCAGCCCGTAGTGCTGCATGGGGTTGTTGTGTGCCAAGTGCAGGACCCAGCACCTGGCCTTGTTGAATCTCAAACAGTTCAAGAGGCCTGGAATCAGTACAGAGCCCTGGGGAACACCTCTGGAGACCAGCTGCCAGCTGGATGCAGAACCACTCACCACCACTCTGGACCTGGCCACTTTATGACCCAGAGATGAGCATGCCCACCTAACCCATCAACAGGCAGTTGCAGTTCACAGCCTAACAAACTCCTGGAAAACCTAGTCATGGTGACCTTCCTAACTCTGCTGTGCAAGGGAATCAGCAGAAAGAGAAAACAAGAATGAATAAAAAAGGGAATTTTGTCACTTCTATTTATTGTTTCCACCTCTTCAGCAGAACTGCACAGTTCAAAACACTGGGCTGTCAGTGCAGGACATGTGTTGATTTTAATAATTAAGCACTGCTGGATTGCCGACACTATTAGTCAGGGGTCAGTAGACATTTTCATTACAGTTGCCATTTTCCAAGACTTCATAAATGTCATTTTGATTCACGCTGGGTTGAGACTTAGAGTGTAGGTTATCAACTTCCTGGCAGTTTCTCTTCCCCATAATAATCTATTTTTAAAGTTTTTGAACCACAGCAATTAAGATTTTTTTTCAGTCTGCTTCCATTAGCAGTCTGCAAGATGTGGGAACTGAAAAAGCAGGGATTTTGAAGCCTCATTTCTTTTCACTCAGTAACAAACAATACTGAAACCTTGGGTCTGGAGATGGAATAGCAGAGAACAGTATAAATCAGTGAAGGACTGCTGGAGCTGTGGAAACAGGGTTCTTAAGGTCTTGTGAGAGAAATCTGAGATAAAGGTAACTTTTCTTTAAGTTCAGTACAACCATCCAAGACACGTGTGCTGGAAAAGGAAATGTCCTTTAGAGCTCACCTAGTTGATGGAGAACCTCTGATAGCTTAGCCAATTCAAGGCATGAGGATGTTGGAAAACCTTCACTGCTGCCCAGTTATCCCCTCTCCTCCTCTCCTGCCATACAGCAAATTATTCTATTTACTGAGGTCTGTTCCACAGTCAGCTAATGGATGTTCTATATGCATCTATGCTATAGGAAATTACTCATTAAGTGTTTGTCAGGTAGACCTCCCTGCACACTAATCCCAAATTTAACGCAGCTTTCCCTCAGGAACAATTCTAAGTGTATTTGTTGTGACAGAAAAAGGATGCAGTCCTTGCCACTATATATAGATGTCCTTGCAACACATAATAGCTCTATTTTGATGACCTAGATGAATTTGTCTGTTTGGACTTCAGCTACTTGTTTTGCTTTATGATATTTAGAAAAACTGCAGCAATTTGCTTTTTATAGTGACTTTTTTTCCTTTTCTTTTTGCCTTTCTTACCCAGTTTTGCATTGGGAAGGGATAAAATCTCAGGAACAGTAGAAAACCCTTCGGTATAGGCTCAAGCCCTGATGCTAGTAAATACATTAGCCTGTTAGGAGTAGAAAACATGGGCTGTAGCACAGGGCTCAGGTCATGGACAGACCTTCTCTGCTCACCCAGGAGAGATAGCACTTGAAGTAGAGGACCAGTTCAGAAAAAAAAAGTCTTATGTTTCTGTAGTCTGTATTCTTGCTTATCCAGTCCTTACCAATCAGAAGTGCCAAACAAAACTTTAACAGAACAAGCTTTAAAGAAACTTGCTGCTCTGTTTTTTAGATGAATTATACAACACATTAGATATAAGTACAGAATAAAGAAGACACAATTGTTATTCTCACTATCAAAGTCCAATGAACAGTATTTGAAATGGATCCCACTACCCCATATTTCTCCTATTTATTAGTAATTTTTACAATATGATTAAAAGGGTCGTATGCTACAGGCTAACATGGGGAACTTTGGTTTAGTGTCTCTTGAGGTTCTCTTGTTCTTGAATTGTATTAGACTGAAACATATAATTCCCAGGGAAAGATGTGTGCTTGTGCTCACCTTAGCAATTCCAATTGCTTGGAAAAATAATTTTCACCTGTTCCCAAAAAGAAGTGTCAGTGTTGACTAGAGCCTAAATTCTGAGACAAACTTGTAAAATATTTTTCATGTCTATTAAGGGCTTACAAAACTCTACATTGAGCAAAGAGTTGATAGACATCAAAAAATTAAATTAATTTATTTCAAATGCATGGCCTGAAAGTGTAAGTACTGGAGAAATTATATTGTTTGTTGTATTTTGATTAGTTTGAAAATCTACATGACACTCAAAAAAAAGATTTTTAACATAGTCATTAATCTTAGCTACTACTCTTAAGTTTAGTTGTATACAGCTATTATCAACAAAGGGAACATCAAAATTAGGTGAATTTTAATTTGAACAGAAATATTTCTTTAGTGTATGTGAACCAGTAAATGACCTACCAATTTCATTCTCTGAGTTACAGATTGAAATATAATGTCAT
Organism: Pseudopodoces humilis; assembly: GCF_049639895.1. Lineage (NCBI taxonomy): Eukaryota > Metazoa > Chordata > Aves > Passeriformes > Paridae > Pseudopodoces > Pseudopodoces humilis. The sequence continues at coordinate 13,674,486 of NC_142205.1, read as the reverse complement.
CAAGTAAGTAACAACGTATGTATTCATGTATACATGAAAAGAAAGACAAAGTTGAAAGATTAAAATCCACAAAAGTAAATTTTTATGTTTTAAATATGCAGTAAACCAAGCTATCAGAATTCAAGTTTGCTCATATTTCTTAGTATTTTCTTTGCGGTATTGAAAAAAAGCAAAATACTGAAAAATGTTCATAGTTTTCATTTGATGAAAATTGCTTTGGTTTACATTGAAAAGATCAGAAGCAAATATAGATATATATATATTTATTTATATATATATGTATGTGTATATATATATGTATGTGTATATATATACATGTATACAAACTATAGCTTCCAAATACCTATTTATCTTTGGTTGTTTTACTGTTTTGCGGATTTGTCTACAGAGGCTTTGAAACTGCACTGGAAAATCATGTATAAAGAGAAAAAACCATCCCTCTATAGTTATTACAACCACAAAGGAGCTGTCGGTGAAAAGCAGTTTATAACTATATTACCCACTCTATAATTATAAGTGTGGCAATTAACTGAAAGCCGGAGTCAGCATTCCAGTTCATGACTGATATGACTCATAGCAAAGCTACCTGTAAAATTTTACAGAAATTCATTGAAAAAGCTCATGTCAACTGTTAGGAAAAAAAAAAAAATCTATTAAAAATGTTGATATCCAGAATTTTCTGTGTAATTACCCTGATGAGATAAAAAAATACATAGGTTTATCAGGAGTTTGTTGGAGAGCAAATGAAAAAACAGCGAAACATAAAACACCACACCAAAAGACTATGAAAGAAAATTCAAAATCTTGAAAAAGTTAAATAAAAATTCAAGACATAACATTCAGCCAAGTATATCAAACTTCTTTCATTTTTCATGTCTAAACATGGTTTTACATTTTTCAGCTGCATGTTTGACTATATTTCAAAAGAGTAGTCATTTCAGTCAAAGATTGAAGCATAGATTTGTCTCTTTGCTGTCTTGAGTACACCAACAAGTTCCAATTGTCATGATCAGCTGTGACCAGCATTATCTGTAATGGGATTCTCCCAGAGTGTCTCCCCACCCATGGCTTTACCTGCTGCTGCTGGAGGCCAGCTCTGCCCCGTGTGCATCCTCGGATCAAGCTGCTGTGAAGGGAAATGTGGGAGGGCTCCTCCCAGCCACCACCTGCACTTGGGGCTGAATGCAAGCTCAGGACCTGCACCTTGCTGTAGAGACTTGTCTTGCACCGACTTCACACTGACCTTGACCCTGTTTTTACATCCCTTTCTTGTCCTTGGTCCTGAACTGTTGTGGAATCATGGAATGGTTTGGGCTGTAAAGGACATTAAAGATCCTCTTGTTCCAACCTTCTGCCATGGACAGGGACACCTTCCACTAGACCAGTTTGTCCAGGGCTCCATCCAGCCTGGCCTTGAACACTTTCAGAGATGGGGCACCCACAGCTTCTCTGAGCAGCCTGTTCCAGTTCCTCACCACCCTCACAGTAAAGAATTTCTTTCTGATAGCAAACCTAAACTCTATTCTTTTAGTCATCACTTGTATTGCTGGTGCCTGGTTATCCCTGTCCAGCTTTATGGCCTTGGTTTCCATCACTGGACCTTCTCTGCTGAGGTGTGGTCGGACTGCATCCATGCCACTGAGGACCCTGACTGGCCCCCCATCTGTGAGTCACAGTTCCTGGCTCCCCATGGGATCCTCTCGTGATTGCAATGGCCTGGTAATAATGAGCCAAAGTGGATCATGACAGCAATTTTGAAATGTGTAGGTATGAAAAAAAGAAATAGGAACTTTTCATATAGACACTTCTGGATCCCAGCAGTTAACATTTACTCATTAAAAAAGATACTGGAGGAGAAAAGAAAAATCCTAAATCCCAAAATGTTCTTATGTTGCTTTGCATTTTCCCTACTTGATTATTTACATGTGGTACCTGGGAGGAATTGTGAGATGAACTTGATTGATTCTAAAAAACTAAGTTGTGAAACCTGTACTGAAGACCTTCCCATAGAGAAGTGCAAGTGATTTAGTCATCATGCATGTTAAACATTCTCCAAAAAGACCATGAATTCAGCAAATTCTCTTTAACTGCTTTCTGTCTCATGTTTTAATTATTCTAAAGCAAGCATGATATCTGGACAACTGATTAATTTCCCTCATTAATAAATATTTTGATGGTATGCACATTTTAGAGTGTGACATTTGGTTAAATTAAATGTAAACTTTTTGTGAGGAATTACATTAGATCTATGTTACAGTTTGAGCATTGAGGTATCATCTATTTCATCTTCATTGAATTGTTCCACTCAATGAACTTTTTTTTCAGATACTGGCACTGATTAACAATATGTAATTACAAATGATAATAGGACTATAGAGGTAGGTAAACAGTAACATGAGATTTGCTTAATGACCGGTTCTTTCTTCCTCCTTAATTTTGAGGTTGTAAACAATGGTAGCAGCAGGTTCATTAAGGGAATCAGTACTTTTATGGACAGTTAAATACTAATTGTAAAGGTTGCTGCATTCAAGTGAATTGTATCTTCTTTTTTTTCTTCTTTTTTAATTAGAAGAAAAGCTAAGGATGTCAAGAGGAACCACATCCTTCAGATAGGAACATCAATTTTAGAGGAACCACAAAGTTTTATATAATCAGAAATTTAAGACCCAGAACACTTGCCATACTGACATTGTTTACATGCAAAAAAAACCCCCAAAAAACCAAAAACCAACCAAACAAAAAAAAAATGAGAAAAACTTCATTTTCTTTTATGGTTTTGCTTTGTTTTTTAGTTGCAGTTTCTAGCCATGTTTCTTCCTCTGTATTTTTTTCATATAAAACATCATTTTAATTGTGTGTCTGTAAGACAAAGAAAGAAATGAGGGTCCTAATTTTTCATGACAAAGTTGGATATTCATAAAGAAAAAAAAAAGTGTTTGTTGTGGATGAACTACTGCTTGTCATTGTCCTCACCCATGTTCTAAATCTCAAAATTAAGAAAAAGACCTATTTTTCACTTTGTTTTTTGATTTTTTTTCCTCATTATATCTAACTTTCTATCTGTACAAATAAGCTTAAGGCAAAGGGCTTGAGAAATATTAGTGCTGAGCAGAAAAGAGCAAGTGAATTACATATACAATACTTTTTGATTACTAAAGATGAATGCAAATTAAAATTTCAACCCCACCACATATTCTAGTATTTCTTTGTTTTGTCCCAGACAGGAATAAATGGTAAATATATTCAGATTTTCACAGAAAGGAAATTTTTTAATTCATCCTTTTAATTGTTAAAATTCCTCTGATTAAGAAAAAAAAGTTTTAAAAGTTCCCATAGGAGCTAAAGTCCATTAAAAGTTTGATCTTTCTCTTCCAAACACCAAAATATTTTTCTTCAGTGTGCTTACTCCAATACAAATATAATGTGATGCAGGAAATAAAATAAAAAAACAAAACAAAATAAAATAAAACAAAACAAAACAAAATAAAATAAAATAAAATAAAATAAAATAAAATAAAATAAAATAACTAACTAGCAACAAAACCAAAACAAAACACTGTATGTTCTGTCCATTGCCTGAGGAGAGAATGACAGAGAGAACGGATAAGACATGACTAAAATTACTTAGAGTTTTTAATGCATTTCTGGAATCTTCTCTCACTTGATATCAGTGGGAGCACTGCAAGAACCTATAAAGTAAAGAAATTGTTATTTTATATTCTTGCACCAAATTGAAACGTTGTGTTTGCTCTTCATTTGTTATTTAGATTTCCCTTTGACTGTGTCTGTATAAGCAAATAGCGTGATGCAGGAGGAAGAGATCAGTAGATCAAAGTGTTTGGTACTCAGGATCTCACACCCACACTGCAAGTGGCTGCAGGGTTTTACTGAATTTCACCAGGTCCCACACATCCCAAATGTCTCCAGAGCACATTTTGTTAAGCTGTGTAAAGAACAGAACAGTGGCAGTGCACATCTCTGCACACCTGGTCTCTGGAAGGAGTCCTCCTTCTGTGCACTGAAACCTTTCTCTGACCCAGACCCATGTGTGGATACAGCAGGGAGATTTACTTCAAATCTTCAGTTCTGTTCTCCAGCAAAACGCCAGTTGAAACACAGCATGTGTCAGATGAGGCTGCCTTCAGGCTGTTAGCTGGAAAACATGTCCTCATGATCTCACTTTTAGCAATGCAACACAAGCCTAGGAGTCTCACTCAAAATGCACGACAGCATTCTGAGAAGGGGAGGCCCACAGTGAATCATGGGTGACCCATGCTAATCTGGAGAGCACAGCTAGATAACACAGAAACTGTCTGATCACAGGGAAACCACTAAGCTTCAGCAAATTGTAATGTTTCAGACGGCATGTATCATGAAATCATTTTCCTTGATTTCTTTGTGGGAAATTAAAGACCTCAAAAATTAACACTTTCAAAAGTTTTAGGAGAATGAGTAGGCATAAGTTCAAAAATTATTGCCTTTAAATTAGTTATTAATATTTTTGAGAAAGATCTTGGATATCAGTAACATTGAGTTAAGCAGGACAGTAGAGGATCAACAGATGTTTATCGTATGTCAGATAGTAACATTTTAGGTGGCCAAAGTGTACTATGATTAATGCTTTTTGTGATAAAATGCACAAAATTGAAATTCAGAAGTTTGCTCAGCTGGTAAAATAGACTGGTAGTACTTAAATAGGTGCTGGTTTCAAACAGAAAGTTTGCCATGTTTGTATTTATTGTGCCAAGTAATGGTCATGAGCCATATAGAACTATTAGAAAATAAATGAAGGTTACAAAGATGATGGTGGGTCTAGAGTGGAAGTTGTATGAGGAGCAGATCAGGCCTCTTGGTGTGTTCAGCCTGGAGAAGAAAGGAATGGAGATCCCATTGCAGTCTGCAGCTTCCTCACAGGGGGAAGCAGAGGAGCAGACACTGATCCCTTCTCTGTGTGACCAGTGACAGGACCTGAGGGAATGTCAGGAAACTCTGTCCGGATATGAGGAACACTGGAAGAGGCTCCCCAGGGAAGTGGTCATAGCTCCAAGCCTGACAGCTCAAGAAGTGTTTGGACACTGCTGTCAGGCACACAGGGTCATTCTTGGGGTTCTCCTGTGCAGGACCGGGAGTTGGACTGATAGTCCTTGTGGGTCCATTCCATTTCTCTATATTCTATGATTCTATGCTATGGTTATTTTTTAAAACATAAGGAAAGGAGAATTATACTAATAGTACTAAGTGTACAGCTACCAAATGATTAGGGCAATCATCTATGAAATGGGAGACTGAAAATGTATGTCCAGCCAACTCAGAAGAGTTTCCAGTGCCTATATGTTCCCAAAAGGAGAGTTTGGCTTAGGAAAGAGCCATCCTACATCAAGTCTGTGAAAGTCACAGCAAAGAATGCAGCAGAGAAAGAAACCACAGATCCAAAATACAAGGAAAATGTAGTATTTAGCAACTTAGTGCTACAAAGACATTCAGCTGGAAAAGTGGGACTCATGATTCTTTGTGTTATATGAAACAAGTACTGGAAAAATTTAAGAAGAAATATGTAAAAATAGGAGAAATTCCTACTCAATTATTTGAAAAAAATAGTCAGAAAATGAAAATTCAGATGCAGATTCAGAGTGGACAGAATTGCTGTTGCCATGAGTAACATAGCTTATCTGAGGGACAGGGACTGGATTTAATTTGTATCCCTATGTGTCCTGGTAACTAAGCCACTTTCCCAATGGAGAGAAAAGACTGCTGGACAAAGATTCACTTTTCCACATCCAGAGACCTATAGTCTCCCCAAAAGATATTAGATCAGTTGCCACCCACAACAATCTTGACTATAGATGGACACTAGATCAGATAAAGGCATCTCAAAACAAGATGAGAGAAGTTACTTTGGTAAACAGGTGTCCCCAGGAAATTGGGATGGCAGTAGGGGCCTAAATCTGGGACTTAAAATTGTCATTTGGGTACTTAGATAAGATACTCTAATACATTAGGCAGCTCAGCCTTTTATTAGATACAGTTCTTACTGATGATACAGGTAAGAGATAAATCCGATTTCTTCTTACAATTTTCTTTCTTGGTTAGCAGCAGCCCAGCCTACAAGGGACACTTAGAATCACAACAAAGGAAATAAAACATAGTTTAAGTGCAGAGACATTTTAAAATGTTAAGTGATACAGTGCTGCGAGTTGCACAATTATTAGAATTTAGCCATTTAATAAGGTATCAGTTCTGATTACATGCATCAGCTACCTCTATGTATTGAAAATCTGGAAATAGGTTAGAAGTGCAAATTTTTAAGATATTTCTATTTAAGTTAATGGTACAGAAAAAAATCCAAAAAAATTGTTCTATCAAAAGAATCATCTTAGTTTAATAGGCATGATAAACTTTTTTTGTAAAAGGTTTTGAAAATATTCCTTATAGTTTTAGAAAAATTTATGCTTGCAGCAGCTGATTCATAAGTAGAAAATAACATTGTAAAGTTTTATTCATCCTACACTTTCAAATTTACTAAATAGAGATAAAGAGAATGGGCATGCTAAGATTTTTTTTCTGATTAATTTTGTGGTAATTCAAAGTGTTTCAGTTTTAAATTAATTGTTTGAATACTAAATTATGCAGCTTTATGATCCAGGAGATAAGCAGAGCTCTAAAGATGCCTCTGAGACTTGAAAGAGACAGCATTAGAAACTCATTATTGCCGGCACATTTAACATGGTTAAAGTAGGGGAAAATAGCCATTAAGTTAATGTAATAGTTAAACTGCATTAATTTGAAAAACTGCCCAGTGAAATGCTTACATTGATGGTGTTGGGTTTTGTTTGGCTTTTTGGTTAGTTTGTTGTTGTTTTTTTCATTCTGTAGCATCTTCAAATATTAGAGTCAAAACCATTTCAAGAGTAGTTCTTTTCAAGCAACTTAACATAATGTTTATACTTGAAGAAATATTCAGTTTATCACTCAAATATGTGTCAGAGTATCAACATTTTCTGAAGAGAGAAGAACAGATGTTAATATGCATGAAGATGAATGAATTCAGGACTACTGGGTGATAACAAACAAACAAAATAAGCTCCAACTCTCCTTCCCATTAGTCCCTTCATCCTCTGGGTCCTTTCTTCCAAACTTGGAAAAGTAGTAGAATTTAATAAAAGTACCTATCTCCTAATTGCTTAAAAAACAAAAAGTAAACATCACAAACTGTCAAAATGGAGAGCAAAAAGGTAACATCTATGTCCTAGAAAAGTTCAAATTGAAGAAACATAACAGTTGATATCATAGGATTAGATTTAATACACTTCATGTATCCTAAAATGAAGTCATTGACCCCACAAAAGTCACATGCTGAGTAATCCCCAAGACATATATGTGGCATATATCACCACTTACTTCAGAGTGATTGTAGAGTATAATACTATGTTTAATGTCCCCTCAAACTTTTTTTCATACTAATTATACAAAGTTCAGATTTTTTTTTTATTGCTGTTGTCATATCGCCACTTATTTGTTATCTTGTCACATTTTTGGTCTCAATAATTTCCTTGGTAATAGAACCCACTCTTCAACCATTTTTGGAAAAAAAAAATGTTATTCCCTACATTTTCACTTCAAATTACTTCTTGTGTTTTAGATTTAAGACAATGATCTACTGAGGTTCTACTACTCAAACTTTGTAAGGATCATTATAGCTGCCAAGGGCTCTGGCTTTAGGTAGAAGTGAGGCAATTTGAACTTTCAGATCATCAAGCTGAGGAATGCAATGTGGAGTACAACTCTCTCAAAAGACAACATATAGAAAGATTATCTTTCACAGAATTTCATTGTCAGCCTGTATTCTTAAATATCCTTTTAAAAATCCTTATATTAGCCAGCATTAACTGGGTAATGTAAAGTTTGGAGCTACATCCAATACACGGATGTCATTCACTGGTGTATCACACTTGACTTCACTTGTGTTTAAACCTGGACAGTTGAAGTCACTTTTGGTGGCCAGGAGGTGTGGGGCAGATGGGCTGGGGCTGAGCAAACAAGAGTTGGAAGAGACTTGGGCTTTTCAAGAAGCTCACCACTGATGCTGCCTCAAAGTGGAACTTCCCAAATCTCCTACCAAAGCATGGAGTAAACTGGTATGGGCCGGGTGAAAAAAAGATAAATTTGGGGAAATTTGGCACCTGCTTTTTACCCCTTCTTATCTTGTGTGTGCTGCTTCTGTCCAAGTGACTATTAAGATGATTTTGGTGGCAGAAGACAAGAAAAGATGAAGGATTGCTTTCTGTTCTTAATCTCAGATATAGAATTAGCACACAGGGACTCCTAAATCATGGGCCAAAACAGTGCTTGTGGGAGGAGAAATAAATGCAGATCTAGAAGAGAAAGTAGAGCCAGTATCACTCTTTTTGTCCCTGCTGAGAAGCTTTCAGGCAGCTCAGGCATACCTTATTTACTCATTGTAACTGGGAAGAATGTGACTGTTATGAAGATCTACTTTGTGGAATTCAGGCAACCTACTCTTAATTCTTTTTCAGTCACTTTTCCTTCCCATTAGCCCTGACTACAGGATTACAGAGCTCATTGTTCCTCCATCCTCTCCTAGGCAATGGTGGAAGGCTCAAGAGCTGCAAATATTACTTCCTTGAAAAATAATGAGAAGTCTATGGTTTCTAATTATTCTAAGAAGGGCTGTACGGGGATTGAGTATCTACCTGAGGAAAAGGTTGCATCTCTGTGCTGTCCATGTTATTAATTAGGCTTTGGTAGAACTGGAAATGGGTGCCAAAACCCAACCACTTCAATTTTGACATGGAGAAGTATAAACAAAAGATAGAGAAAGACATCAGGAGTATTTTCCACCTTTACTTTTTAAAGTAAAATAAGCCTTAGACTTCCTGAATCCCAGAGGGATTATGTTATGGTTTTATTCCAAACCCACATCTGGTAAAATAAACTCAATGGGAATTTTTTCTAAAGCCAGTGTAGTTACCTCAACTATAACTTGTCAGAGATCATAAGCAAGTAGAAAATAAAGTGAAATTAAGAACTCAATACTTTTAGATTCCATTTGAAGGATAACTTTTCTGCTACTAAATCAACTGGAAATCGATTGAGGCAAAAGCATCCTCTAATTTACTGTTCCCAATATCTGCACTGTAAATTGCCTTTCTTCTTGTCTTTGCTACCTTAAACTCTACTGAATTTTCCTGACTTACTAAGGCTTTCTTAAAGTAAAAAAAAAAAAATTAAAGAGAGAAATAAAAAAGTTTTAAATTATTTTTTATTTTCCACTGATACTTCAATAAGCTCGAATACTTGCTTAAACATTAATAATGTGAGTTATGATTTCTTATTTCCTTTTAAGAAATGTCCTGGCTACACCAAATAAAATTTTGGTAAAGATATATCTTTGGAAGATATTTTTGATAAAAATTTAACAATTTTCCAAAATGGAGAAACTGTTACCTATTATTCCATGTCAGTGAAGTGAATGTATGAACAAATGAAAATATCCTCTTCTTTCCTACTGTATTTCCTTCTCTCTCTTGAATTTCCTACACTGATTATATGATTATATGACCTGCACTGACATGAAATTTAAAAGAAAGTGGAATTACTTGAGGAAGAGGAGCAACCAGCTTTTCATTTGTTGACAAATTCACTTTGTTATATCCAAAAGCAATTTTAAATAAATGCTCCTCTGACAGTCTTTACAATTAAATCTGATCAAAATTTATGCTCTCCAAACAGGAGCAGAGCAGTATTCCTATGGCAAAGGTGTAATCCAAAACCATTATAGTTACACACAACATAAAAATTTCATGTTTACACACAAGTAACAAATGGGTGTGCCTTGAAGAATCTTGTTTGTCCAGTCTAGGCTTGAATATTTGGCCCCAAAAGGGCCCAAACAGGCATCTTCTTTTAGGTTTAATTCCCTTTAGACACAGATACATAAAAGATGCATTTTGGTATTTTGCGCCACTACAATAACAATGGGTACACTGACTGCAACTGCACATTCTTCTAGTATATTCCATTGGTACTGATTTGTATTTGAATTTGTTTGTCTGTTTTTTTCTCTGACCTTTTTTATTCCCTTTTCTTTTCTTTTCTTTTCTTTTCTTTTCTTTTCTTTTCTTTTCTTTTCTTTTCTTTTCTTTTCTTTTCTTTTCTTTTCTTTTCTTTTCTTTTCTTTTCTTTTCTTTTCTTTTCTTTTCTTTTCTTTTCTTTTCTTTTCTCTTCTCTTCTCTTCTCTTCTCTTCTCTTCTCTTCTCTTCTCTTCTCTTCTCTTCTCTTCTCTTCTCTTCTCTTCTCTTCTCTTCTCTTCTCTTCTCTTCTCTTCTCTTCTCTTCCCTCCATTTTCTTGAATATTACTTGAAGAATGCCTACCACGCAACTTACCATTGAGCAAAATAGCTGTAAGACCAGGCATTAGAATCATTATGATCACCAGGCCTCCCATGAGTTTATTCCATGAAACATAAGCAACCTTCCATTTAATACAAAAATAGAGCTTCAATTTCTGTAAAAACGTCAAGGGATCTTAGACTGGAATTTTGGGTTGTGAAATTCAGATTATTTGTTTCTATACTTGCTCCATACTTCCATACTGCTTCCATACATATTAATTCTCCACAGACTATAGAATAACGACATGAAAATGTTCTTTTGTAGTTTGCTCAACAAGAGTTCATTTTTTTAACTCCCTCTTTGTCCAAAGTGATAGCCTAAACATTCTCTTTATTAATGGCTAGCAACAGTGAAATGGTGTCATTATGTGAAAACACATCCATATTTTCAAATCTCACAGCGTGCATAGATCAGCTTGCAAGGTGATGTTACACAGATCAGATGACATACTATCACAGAAGATGGCTGATCTTTTGAAGGAGGCTCATAATTATTAATTGCAATTAAGGATGAAAATTAAAAATCCATTACATAATTTAAACATACTGATGATTGCTTCTTACTTTACAAAAGGTTATATTCTTCTCTCTTCAATTAATGCATTTTTTATTATCAGAGAATATAAGGCTCCCAAAGAGTTGGACAGAGCAAAATGAATGTGGATCTCTTTAAACTTAAGTACCTGCAAAATGCCATTAACTGATGTAAATTTGACAGTCAATTAGCCTCTCTGATGTTATAAGTGCTTTTAGTATTTGGAAGAAAAACATCTCAGCCACTGATTTTGAATTGAAAATAGGTTTAATTTAGTTTATTCTAAACTTTTTCTGCCAGAGTAGAAAGTTTTTTTATAATGAACAGTAGGGATTCTGAGAAAGTGAGTGTAAATCAGACTGGGACTATGTCACATTTTCTTAAGCATGCTTAACACTCCCCAGTTATAAAAACCTGAGTTTTCACTTTCATATAATTTTGCCAAATTTCAACAATTTCTCATGGAAGATTTTACTCCAGGTGTGTGTCTGTGGCTCATAATTTCCTTAACCATGAAAAACTCAGTGGAGTAGTTCAATGTATGTCCTTACAGTGTTAAAAATGCAATTCAGCTTAGAATTATAGAGCATTTCATATGTCCACAGAGCAGCTTTCATTGACTTCACTTACAGCTGTGTGCACTCTGCACCTGTACAAATCAGACTCCAGAGTGTGCCCAGAAAATTGAGGAAAACATGCAATTCAACCACCTGTGAAAAATTTAACAGCTTGATCCCCAAATAAAAGTCAAAAATACATAACATTTTCTATATTATCTAGACTTCTTGTTGATGTCTCTCTTTTAATGTAAATTAGAAGTGAGAGATAGGCATGTGTACTCCTAATCATTTGAGTGTTATTCTCGGGGGACATGTGGGTTCTGTGACTGGAACAAGAAATGTGTTAATTCTGCATTTACACTGACTTTGAAGGTGACTTATTTCCTCTGTGACACATCTATATTTCCACCATAGCTATCTTGGAAGAACACTGCTCTGGGATGCAGCAGATCTGTTTATACTGTGCTACAAAACCCGAGTTACATGAAATTATCAGCCTTTCCAGCTGAAGGTTTGACGCAGGGAAGACAAATCAGTCTGCCACCACTAAACCCTACTGCCAAAAGGAGTTCTACTTGCCATGACTGCTTCCCTCTGAGACTTTACAGGCATGGCTGGTGGATATCTGACTCATTAGGAACAAAGAATGTTATGACAACAGAACTTTATAGTGGAGACAAAGCCTTTGAAAAACTTGGTCTCAGTCCTGCCGTCATTTAAACAAGACTTGCTTTCTTCAAGGCTGCTTTTCCTTTTGTGATATACAATTTCAAGGGATCAATGAAGTGTTTGCTTTATGAAGAGAAGCACCTCCTTTCTTTCTGATATTTCAGTTTAAACTATTTCATCCCTTGGTGTGATTATTCCTTATAAGGAAACAACAAAACAGATTTTTGCTTGTCTTTGAATGACTTTCAGTTCCCATCACTATTTTGTCACAAGAATACATTAATTTGGTGCAATTTTCCACTTTTCTTCAATTTATTATTTTGACCCAGAGAGTAACCAGGACACATGATTACCTATTGGACTTGCAAGATACTGATGATACTGCACATAATTTTCACAGAGCACCCAATAATGGATTTTCAAAAGAGTAAGGCTCAGCTTCTGTTCCTAGGGTTTGTTTGTTTTTTGCCAAGACACCCAGTGCTACAAGGTTTCACCACTGTACCATGGGGACCTGTATCATGTACAGGCCAAACACTGTATTACCTCACAGAAATATGTTTTCTATTTGTTCATAAAGCAGGCTTTTTTCCTTGGTGGAAAATGCATTGCTAATGTGCAAATTTAACAGGAAAATTCATATCTTCTATCTCAGTGAAACAGTATGATATGTCACTCCTTCTTTTGTTTCCATTTTGTTTTTCTTTTTTTCCAGAATTTAGTTAAACTTGACCAATTCCCACAAGAAGTAATCTGTGATGACCCCAGAGACACTGAAGCTCTTAAGAGCAAAGCTCTTTTTAGTTGCTTGTGAAATTAAAACATTTGAACTTGCCAAATGCAGTAAGTGTACACTGGCAGAGCTGCTGTACCAGTGTGTCCCCATGTCCAGCCTCAGTAAGGCTGAACATGTAGTTACACACATGGGCACCCTTGCATGGAATACACGTACATGTGCACACGATCAGCCACACAGGACAACATGGACAGGAAAATCTGCACTCATCCAAATCACAGAATCACAGAATCACTAGGTTGGAAGAGATCTCCAAGATCATCGAGTCCAACTGAGCCCCAACACCTCAACTAGATCATGTCAGCAAGTGCCACATCCAGACTCTTTATAAACACATCCAGAGGTGGTGACTCCACCACCTCCCCAGACAAACCATTCCAATACCTTATCACCTTTTCTGTAAAAAACTTTTTCCTGATATCCAACCTATATTTCCCTTGATGCAGTTTAAGACTGACCCCTGGTTCTGTCAGTTGTTGCCTGGAGAAAGAGACCAACCCCCACCTGACCACAATGACCTTTCAGGAAGTTGTAGAGAGTGATAAGGTCACCTCTGAGTCTCCTTTTCTCCAGGCTAAACAACCCCAGCTCCCTCAGTCGTTCCTCACAGGGTTTGTGTTCCAAGCCCCTCACCAGCCTCGTTGCCTCCTCTGGACACACTCAAGCATCTCAACGTCCTTCCCAAACTGAGGGGCCAGAACTGGACACAGTGCTCCAGGTGTGGCCTCACCTGTGCTGAGTACAGGGGAAGAATGACCTCCCTGCTCCTGCTGGCCACACTACTCCTGATCCAGGCCAGGATGCCGTTGGTCTTCTTGGCCACCAGGGCACAGGGCTGGCTCAGGTTCAGCTGCTGTCAAACAGCACCCCCAGGTCCCTTTCTGGGCACTGTCCAGCCACACCATCCCCAGCCAGAAATATTGCAGGGGTTATTGTAGCCAAAATGCATCACTCAGCACTTATTAAATGTCATCTTACTGGATTCCACCCATCCATCCAACCATTCCAGGTCTCTTTGCAGAACCCTCCTGTCTTCCAACAGACCGACACACACTCCCAGCTTAGTGTCTGCAAATTTACTAATGAAAGACTCAATATGGCAACAGCACCAATATAGAGTTCCTCACCCAGTAAAACAGTTAGAAATGGACTTTGATGAGAACACAGGACAGACTGCAGTGATTAGGCACAGGGCATGACTGGACAAGTGCCAGTATGCCATTGGCCCCTTTTATTCCTCTTCCTCTTGTTTCCGTAATTGTTTCTTTGCAGAGCATGCTGATTTCTCCATTCTATGCCTTTACATCCCACAATGACCCCAAACCTGGTAGGCAGTAACCTCCTCACCTCCTCACTGTGACCTGTGAAATGATCCAGAAAGCTCTCAGTGACTAATGGTGATGGATGCCATCCCCAAAGCACTGATGGCTGTTCTCTGACAGCCCTGGGAGGAGACAGGGCAGGGGCTCATTTTTCTAATAAGTTTATGGTGATTCCCTCACTCCCCAGTGTGACTTTTTGCATTTTAGTGTTTAGATATGAGCTTTTAATAATATGACCTAACACACACTGGTACATTCTACAGAAAAAGTGGATTACTTCTGGGCAGTGATCTGTTTGGAAGTTGAAAGTAGCTTAAATGCAATTTTGACAATAATGACATGTAATAGTGCATTTGTGTTCAGCCACCTCTTTGATGGCTGGAAGTATTACAGTAACACTTATATATTCCTTAAACTGAATAGGAATTTGTCCTCTTCAGACAGGATATATAACAATGTCTGAACAGTCTCGGTTTACAATGTACCATGTTAAAAATACTATTTTGTTTTGCTTGATATAGTGATGTCTAAGCTCAATATAAGGAAATGTATTTATGTCATATTTCCTTGCCCATGCCAAAAAGGTACAAAGCCTTGGAGGGGAAAAGACCAGACATTTGAAAGCATTAAACATTTTACCCCTCCCAGTTTGATTTCCCATGAAGTAGGATTCAATGTACTTAAGTCTGCAATAGATTCCTCTGCAAGTGTCTGTGTGAGTGTGTGTGTATATTGTGTGAAATATTATTTCCTATAATTCCTTTGTCTTCACTTACTGGAATTAAGTTAAATGAGTTGTGCAAAGAGCATTGTTGTGTCACTGGAGGAAGAATCTGTGTCAAGTGGGAAGAGCTTTCAGCCTGGCATTAGGACTTCAGAGGAGCACCAGCAGCAGGTGCGAGTGGTGTTTAGCATGTCCCAGCCACCGGATCATCAAGACAGTTGTCCCTTTTCTCAGTGTTCTTGATAATGTGTCAGGTTCAGCTTCTTTCCTCGCTGTCCTGCCATGCTTGACACCTGTCAGAAAGACGAATTCCCGAGGCTGACCCCTCTGATTGATGAGCATGGGATTGATCTTAAGAGGCAAACGTCAAATATTCAGGGTCAGTCCTCATCACCATACACAGAAGGAGAATGCAGCCTTTCTGAAATAATTCAAAACCATTAAAAAAATAAAATGAAAACACAAACTGAAAATTCTTTAACAGGTACCTTTCTATATGGTTGGAAACACATACAGATAAACGAAACAAAAATGTGTCGTGATGTAAAATCATCATCCTGGGATCTTCTGGTTAGTGACAGTCATGTTAAATTATCTTCTGTCATGCTTTTTCTAAGTGGACTCCAGCCATTGACATATCCTGTCCTTGGCTTCCCCTCTCTGAAGTAAGTACAGACTGAAATGACTGTATTGATTTTACATTTTCTTTCTTAGTTAGAATTACTCCAGTAAGTGCATGCTCTCTCCCAAAGTTTTCTACACTCTCCAGTCCTGATGACTGATTTAATTAAGCCAACTGCTCATTTCTTACCTACAGAAATACAGTTTTGTTTGACAGAAATTTACTTTTTTCATTTCATTTAAAGATGCCTTTGAAATTCAACATCCTACCAGTGAAACTTCACGAGTTTGAATGTGTTTTTGATTGTAAATTTGCCTAGTTACAGATGCATTGCAGCATATCCTGGCAGATAAATGGATCTTTCCAGATTGCACATTCTCATCACAGATTTAAGCACCTAAGTTTTTCAGAAAGCTGTGTGTTTATTATGCAAATCCATAAAGGAGGACAAAGAATATGTCTCCTTACTAGGCCTTGTCAAAAAGTAGATATGATGTTAAAGAAAAAAAAACATTTGGGGTGCTTGACTTAAATGACCCTTGGAGACAGACAGCTGAGATTTGGAGAAATGCTGGTGAGAGTCTGAGTTATCCTGCAATGTAAAAACAAGTTCTGCTACAGGAATCTATCTGTACCATTGTTGGTCTGTTCATTCCTGGATCTTTGCTGACTTTAGGAATGTACTGCAGGCACAAGAGACTTGCAGAAAAAATCAGGTACTCAGATAAAACCTATTTCCTTTAATCCTTGATAAGATTAAAAAGTCATGCATTACAATTTTAGAATACTGTGCATTCCTTTAAAAAGCAGGTTTGTGTGTCAGAGCCAAAGTAATTTATAAAAGAAATTAAATTAGAAATGTTTATATGAGATCATGTATTTCAGTTATGGAGAAAGGTGTGCCAGAGTACCTACCAGCAAAAATGATTTTGCTACTTTATTCCAGGACTGGTTTGCAGAGGATCCCAATTGCACTGGTCAATACTGGAGTCAGCGTGGGTGAGTAATGATACCCTAAAGCAACATTTTGATGTTCCAGCTTGGGGGAAAATGATGCAAACTTCCCCCCTGCAGCTGAAACAAGGGTGAAGTGTGGAAGAATAAATTTTTCTGTACTGCTTCTGCCAGGTCACTTCTGCTCTGCTTTGCTGGCATAGCCAGCAGTCCTCCTATGTGATGGTTTCTGTTTGGTTTGCAGTGGAGATCCCTGTCTAATCAGTACCAAAATGAAAACATCAGTTCCTTCCATGCAGAATGCTGCATTACCTTCAGGGATAGCCTGGGAGAGTCAAGGATGCACTTTGTAATCCTTTGCCTCTAGTCTGTGTTATTATAGTAATCTTTCAATTGCCTTGACAAAGGAAGAAGGTGCTTTGCACACAAATCTTACAACCCTTTTGTGTGGAGAAAAGTGTCTCCTTTTCTACTAATATCAGAAAATACGATCCATTCCTCAAATTTTCAGACACTACCTACATGGTAGATCAACAGATTTTGTTCAAATGAGTTTTAGGGAAGATAAATAAATACTTTTAAAAAAAGATAGTGACACCTGCCCACAGTACCATTTTGCCAAATTCCAAATCTGATATAGCTATTTGAAGTTGTCTGGAGCAATATGGGGAGTTGAATTTGGCCCTATCTATAGAAAATGACTTGCTACTTTACTATGACAATTTGGGGAGAGTGCATATCGATCCTCCTACTGTTAAGTGATACAGGCTCCATTTTAACTAGATTATTCTGGTAGCAGTACACCCAATATTACAGTTTTTACAATAAAGTCATGTTTAAATTATTAATTACTGCATTATTACCTTAATAAATGTTGAAGATACAATAAAACTGTGATTAAAGGTGCATTATGAGAAGAAAATTATAGCACCTTTTAAGTTCTGTTGTTTACTGCTAGGCAATGATATTACTGTGCTATGACACACTTACAGCATTTTCAACCACCAGCATTAAGCTATCATCTAGTCACTTACCAGTTTATTTTGAGATAGCTCTCTGTTGTTAAGCAGAAAACAGAATCAAAGTGCAGAATGTAGTACTTTGTAGGTGGCAAAGTTTTGCTTTTGCACTTCTCAAATATTACAACATAATTTGAGCTTCTCAAATATCATAATAAATCTCAAATATCAGGAATGTTTTTGGAGCTGATGTAATGGTCAAAACAATGAACAAAAGGAATGACTCTTCCACAGATGAAGACAGAGATCTGATTTCAGAGGATTCTGCCCCAAGATGAAGTCTCGGGGTGATGGGCAGCATTGGCTGAAGTATTCCTATTTTAACAGTAGCACTATTAAAAGAAATACTCAAGCTTTTAGTACTCTACTTTCTTAGAGTTCCCCACCATAAGAGACTACAAGACATTTTTCATGTGGTGTTGCCTGTTTTCATCACATACACTCCTGATCAGATAAAGGTGAAGAGAGAAGTTCTGTTGGAACACAATGATGAGTCCAATTACCAGTATAACTGAGCTGCTATAACTGAGCACCTTCTGAATTTTTTTGTGAACTTTTGCAAAAGCAAAAAAAGAAAGACCTTCTATATCCACACAAAAACAAGGAGCTTGCAATTTAATGTTCATTAATATTCTATCTTGATGTATCAGCTCTGATGCTTATCTGATTCCTGGCAGTTCTGTTAAGTAGTGCTAAAAGAAATTTAAACATCATGTTTTCTGTTTGTTGAAAGTTCATAATTTTGAGGGAAAAAATTATTACAGTTCCAATAGTGGTTTTTATGAACAGGATATTCACATCTGACCTGACAGTGCAGAACACAGTGTACTGCACGGAGCCTTTTGCTAGCTCTCAGCAAGATAAAACAACCCTGTGAAGTGAGCAGTCCAACTCTGTTACCTTAGAGCTCTAAACACCAATTAACCCCAGGGTTTAGCTCATATTTCTTCCTTCTATATTGTCATTTATATTGCAGTTACAAACTTAATTAGATAATCTATCTGGATGTTTCGTATTTCTATTTAAAATGACAGATTCTCTTAGATAAAGTGATAAAAAAGTCATATATGTGGGAACTGTAATGACAACCATGTGGAACTTTTTTTAGCTTTGAGTGATGGTGAGAATTTATCATTTAAGAGACAGATATAATTTTCTAGCCACAGTTTGTTTTCTGTGTTGCACATCAATGTTTGCAGCTGTCCTGCAATTCTCTTCACCATATGCAAAGTATAAGGCCCTTTTGCATCAACATGTCACACTTGCTTAGTATATTTAAATTGGTTGAGAATTAATGAGCTTGATGTATGTTGCCACATTTTGTCTTTTCAGCTTCTAGTATTTATTGAATGCATAAAGTAGGCAGGTTTGATGTGAGTTAGGAAGTTACTCTAGGTTAGGGTGGAAACAATGCCTCCCAAACAAAATTATAAAAAGAACAAATGTAGAGGAATTACAGTCAGGTCTTACATGCACAGAAAGTGCAAGGTAGGTCAGGTAGCAGAGTTACATAGCTGATGTATATACTATAGAACTTTTCCTTACTTTCCCCAAATTTATCCTCTCCACCAAGGAAGGATCCACTGTTGCCTTATGGTCTGGAGAATGCTCTGAAGATTGGTCACCTGAAGATTGGACTGAATTTGCTCAAGATGCTTGATTTATCTTCCCACTGGACTCAATATCTATCCACAAAGAGACACGTGTCCACTAACACTGAGAAGAGATAGTGCCACAAGAATAAATCATGTAGATAAACTGGCATAACGTGAATATTAATTTGCTAAAAACCCTGAAAAACTAATGATTTCATCCATATAATATTGTAGAATAGAATCATAGAATACCCTGAGCTGGAAGGGACCCACAAGGATCATTTTATCCAACTCCTGGCCCTGCATAGGGCAGCCCCAAGAAAACACCCCGTGCCTGAGATCAGTGTCCAAACAGTTCTTGAACTATGAGTTAACTGTAAAATGTTACACACACACCTCAGTTTAATACTGTTCACAAGAAGAAAATATGCTGTAAGCTAGAAACAACACTATATGTTCTCATTCCTTGTCACCTGGTCTAAAAAGATGTATTTAGTCAGATTCCTTTTAGAGCAGTCCTTGAACATAAGCATTTAGGAAATTATGAAATTTTAATGATTATAAACTCCAATGCATAAATTATGTGAATATATGAAATTTCATATTAATATTGAAATAGCAAAGCAGTGCTGAATGAACCTTCCCTTCCCTTCCCTTCCCTTCCCTTCCCTTCCCTTCCCTTCCCTTCCCTTCCCTTCCCTTCCCTTCCCTTCCCTTCCCTTCCCTTCCCTTCCCTTCCCTTCCCTTCCCTTCCCTTCCCTTCCCTTCCCTTCCCTTCCCTTCCCTTCCCTTCCCTCTCTTTCCCTTCCCTTCCCTTCCCTTCCCTTCCCTTCCCTTCCCTTCCCTTCCCGCACCTTCCCGCACCTTCCCGCACCTTCCCGCACCTTCCCGCACCTTCCCGCACCTTCCCTTCCCGCACCTTCCCGCACCTTCCCTTCCCTTCCCGCACCTTCCCTTCCCGCACCTTCCCTTCCCTTCCCGCACCTTCCCTTCCCTTCCCGCACCTTCCCTTCCCTTCCCTTCCCTTCCCTTCCCTTCCCTTCCCTTCCCTTCCCTTCCCTTCCCTTCCCTTCCCTTCCCTTCCCTTCCCTTCCCTTCCCTTCCCTTCCCTTCCCTTCCCTTCCCTTCCCTTCCCTTCCCTTCCCTTCCCTTCCCTTCCCTTCCCTTCCCTTCCCTTCCCTTCCCTTCCCTTCCCTTCCCTTCCCTTCCCTTCCCTTCCCTTCCCTTCCCTTCCCTTCCCTTCCCTTCCCTTCCCTTCCCTTCCCTTCCCTTCCCTTCCCTTCCCTTCCCTTCCCTTCCCGCACCTTCCCGCACCTTCCCGCACCTTCCCGCACCTTCCCTTCCCTTCCCGCACCTTCCCTTCCCGCACCTTCCCGCACCTTCCCTTCCCTTCCCGCACCTTCCCTTCCCGCACCTTCCCTTCCCGCACCTTCCCTTCCCGCACCTTCCCTTCCCTTCCCGCACCTTCCCTTCCCGCACCTTCCCGCACCTTCCCGCACCTTCCCGCACCTTCCCATAAACCAGGTTCCTTTTCATAGCCCAGACCCCCTGCTCTGGGTGAAGATAATAAAAGGTCAATTGCTGCATGGAGTGCAAAATTTTTTGCTTGTTGCACATAAATTGCAGGTGCACATAAATATATAGAAGGAGAAATTGGCATATATATATATATATATATAAAAAATTGTGCTGAATTTTGCCAAATTTGTCGGAGCCTGTAACTGGGTTGCTCAATGATTCCAGATTCATAAAGGTCAAAAATCACCAGGATTTCTCTATTTTCTTACATTCCCCCATAGCCCAGGCTTAGCTGAACTATCAGGACCTTCCTAACAAAATGAAAATACACCAGCATATTCATTAGAGCCAAAATAATAACCTATAACTGCAGGTAGGACAATAGCCTGAGCAAAGCAACAAAAGCAAAGGCTTATTTTGCCTTCTCCAGAGATATGCCGGATCAAAATTTAAGGAATTAAACACAACAGATGGCTTCTATGACTAAGGCCAGCTCTCTAAGCAACATGAGTTATAAATACACTTATTAAACAAAATTACTTGCATTTTGGAGCCAAAGCCAGATACTTTGATATATTTCCCTTCCCATGTAAGTGTCTGAAAGGTTTTATTTTTGTTGCAGAACAGAACAAAAATACAAATCTGAACTTCTTTTGATACGAAATTTTCATCCTCCTCAGTCTAGTGCCAGATACTTCCTGAGAATATGTGCTTTTAAGCTCTCTACATCAGTCGAATTAACTTTGACACATAACAATCTGTGGCTTTCAGAAATAACACCTAAAGAATAAATCTTTTTCACCGGTCCAAATGTTTAGGAGTTTAGAAGGAAGTAATTGCCTAGGCTATTTCACTAAGCAACCAAAGAGACTGAAGTGCAGAAATTTTCACATCCTCAGAGAACAGTCAAGGTATGCAGAATGTGAAGAAACACCTCTTCTGTTCTCATTGCTGCATAAAATGAAGACGCAATTGAAAGGGGTAATTTTAGTAAATCCTGGAAGACTAAATGAAGGCAATCATAGAATGAGTAGTGCTCCTTTGTATATAAACCACTAACAACAATCTGCTGTCAAAGATGTAAAGTTTTCTTATGAACGTTCTTCTTTGTCCCCAAGAGCTGAACAGTTTATTATAAGCCTGCAGATCAGCATCTCTGTAGTCCACCAGCAGCTGTATCATTGAAATACATCTATAAAAGCGATCAGATGCAAATAACGAAACAGGACTTACCCATGACCTTCCACAGCTATTGAAAAGTGTAAGGAAATATTACTTTAAGCCATAAATGTACAGTAGAGATAATGCCAAGAGAATTAAACAACCATCTGGTGTAATTATTCATGTTCTCTAAAAATAGTTTGCATGTGAATGTGGCACCATATTTCCCTATATAATTTAGATGTTTGAATCTAAAGGAAAATTACAGAAAATCACAGGAAATAAAGACTACTCTTTTTTTTTTTTACTTCTTTATTTTTTTTTTTTTTAGTGCAGATTAACACATTCTCTTCTAAATAAGAAGGCACAGGGAAAAAATGCAGGAAGTGGGGGTGAATGGAGAGAGAGGAGTGTAGTATTGGTACTTCTAAAACAGGTCTACATGTGACAACCCATCTGAATTTATAATAATCTTTCCTTTACATGCTGGTGTTTTCATGTTATTTAAAATACAAAATATTTTTGTATATATTTAAAATACAGATATTTTTGGATTGTACAGTTATCAGGTAAGGAAATGCATGAAGATTTTGGTGGCTGTTATTCTAAACAGATGATGTAAAAATGGCTTTGAAGTAATACAAATGTTAATAAAAGAGCTTTTTGTCATAGAAATAAATCATTAATCTCTGAGGAGGGGTAACTTGTGCATAAAAGACCATTTCCTGTCCCTGCTGCAAGAACCTACCAATGTTTCTAGGAGCATCAGGCACTTACAGAGAGATTCAGCATCCTCCAAACACTGGCCAAAATCCTTTAGCAAACCACAGACTGAGTTGCATTTGAATACTGTTGTACTCCAACATCTCAAAACCAATTAAATTAGTAGCAACCTGTCGAATGACAAACTGCAGAAATTGCTCTCCCTACTCTCAATTACACATTTTTGTTCTGTTACAAAGGTAATAAAATATCCATTTCTAACACAGGCAGGGCTATGAAATAGTAAATTCTGTTGTGCAACTTGAGAAGAATTCAGCAAAAGTATTTTTCAGTGATAATATGCAACTGATGCATATCAGTAACGAATTTACAAAGAAAATTATTGCTCTTCACTAAGATAAGATGACCAGAATTACCGCAAATGAGGATATGAAAATGTGTGGCGAGGACTAATGGATGCTGATTGCAAAATAAATAGTTGCAGTAGGTGTTGTTTGATGTGTCATTCCCCAAGACTGCATATGGGGAGGAGATCATACATACCCTGTATTCTGGGAGCCAAGTTTCCCCTACAAATATGGGCAACAGAGATGTGAGCTTAGCTATAACTCTCCCATATCAGATGGAGATACCACCTCTGTGTTTAAAAAACTCAGTAAAATATTATCTCAGACAAAAATTTTTGGAATGAAAACTACCACAGGAGGCAAGAGTGTACAGTAAAACCACAAGCAGACATTCTCTTGCTGCATTTTATTTTATGGAAGCACTGTTTGCTTCAGTCAGGATTCAGGAGACACAAGTGCACTTGATGTCAGTTCTCAATTCCTTCTTCTAACTTTCAGTGATCATCTAAAGTTTAGAAGTCTGGTTTCAATACTCTCAGAATCCTCTTCAATACAGAAACAGTGTATTTCTTAACTAAGTAGAAATTAAGAGCAGGTAGGCAGCAGGATAGCAGAATTAGGAGAAGGAAGAACTTAGCTTGTCAAAGTCACATTCCTAGGAATTTGTTTAATTGTCAGAAGAGAATTTCATGCTTCCAGAAAGAGGAGAATAGTTATTGACACAAAAATTGATAGTAACAGTACTTTCATGATTTATTCTCACAAAGTCAAGTTGCTGTAAGTGCCTCTCCATGCCTACTTATTTCAAAATAATATTTTTGTATCAGGAGGGTCTCTTAGTTTTCTCTGCTTGTTTTCTTTTTTTTTTTTTACTGATGAATGAATTCAAACTAATGAAAGAAATTCCATTATATTTTTGCTTTCTTTCAAGTGCTCAGCTAAGACCAGTGCCCAGGAGTTAGCCTTTCTGTGGGTTAATATAAAGGCTATACACACATGTAAAATGAGGAAAGGTGAGTAATTTCTATCTTGTCTTCACTTCTTATAATGCTTTGTATTATGTTATTATAAATATATTCATTAGCTGCTAAGAGTTGCCTTTTTAACATATGTAGTGTATCTATTAGAAATCTCTAGATAAAAAGTACAACTATTATAGAAGTCTTGTATACATTTCACTAACATTTAAAACAGCTTCTTTTGCCAACAGCATTCCTTCCTCTAGTACCAAAAATTTGCTTTTAAGACATGATTGCTACCTCAGAAAAAAAATTGTTTGAAAACAATATTTTCCTTACAAAGATAGGGTACTGTATCAAAAGTAATGACAGGGCATTACATCTGAAAGACAAAGGGGTTTATTAAAAGAACAGAAAATAAAGCAGTAGTGAAAGTAAATATCATCCTGCCCATATGCTTCTTTTCAAGGTAAAATCTCCACCCACTCTTAGGTTAATCCTACAAAAAAAATTGTGTATTAAATATCTATATATACTACTAATAATTCTCTAGGGAGTTAGAGGAAATCAGGAATGGTGGGAAAATATATTCCATACATAACCTGGTACTTGCTTTCATCTAACTCCTGTTCCAATTCAACTCATTAATAATGTCTTTCTCTTGAAATGCTCAAGTTGACAAATCCCTTTTCAGAACTGTGTTTGCCAATACTCTTTATATTATTAATCAGGAAATAACAACTCCCAGATAACCATATTGGATGACTAGTAAAATGTTTCATTTATCAAAAAAATCAAATCAAACAACTTCAGTGGGTTCCTTACTAGGAACAAAAGCCATTTCAGCATATGCTATTTATGTTAATTGGGAAAGTTGTTATCTGACAATACTTACACCGTGTCTGTGCCAAACTCAGAAAGACAAAAGTTGTCTTTCCAAGAGCTATTAATAAGTTACTGTGCCTTTTGGGACGCCTGTTTAAATTTAAAGACACTTTAAAAAAATAGTTATGTTTAGGGAGGCTATTTTGAAAACACAGAAGCTTCATAATAAGTGAGATTTAAATCACAACAAAATTCTTGGTGGTTTCTGAAACCAAAGATGTATGCCTTAAGGTAGGTCAAGCAGAGGACAGTTTAAAACTCAGACGTCAAGAAATTTTTACCTATAAAGCAGTATAATCACCAAGTCGACAAAAACTACAGCCCTGAATGTGTAATACCAGGCCCCTTTCATGATGTGAAACTGCTAACAAGAGAGACATGAAATGATGAAGGAATAACAGCAGCTAATTTTGAATCCAGGCAAGCCTGAAGGAAGCATATTTTCCTCTTTGCATGGAACTCTTGAAATGGTGGGGTGCTGTAAAAGCTCTCTGCAGTGAACAGGCAATAGCAGGTGCCACTCCCTTCCTGGGCTCTACAGAGCTCTTCAGAGTTTCTCACAACAGAGGAGCCACCTACAAACACAACATTCAGAAGAATAAAATTCAGCTTGGAAGCAACTGCCCATGTTGCACAGCATCTGCACTATGGTGACTTCATGGGGATTATTTTAATGTGGATAAGGCAAAGTTATTATTACAAAAGCTGAATTTTTTCTTTCTCTTGAACTAATTGAAGTAGACATTAAATAACACCAAAATTCAAAATAATGATAAGTTCTCCTGTAGAAAATTTGAATGCTCAATCCTTCCAATCTTGAATAAGTATTGGAAGTAACAGTTGTAAACATAAGAGAAGGGAGATAAGTGAAATAGAAGAATTCTCTATATGCATAGATTTTTCTATTATTAAAATATTCCCCTTGAACTATTTTCCTGAAAGGGGATAGTTCATATCAAGGACTTAGGAAACCTTTCTTCTCATTATTTACACATAAACTGGAAAGCACCCTCTCGTTGGTATGTAGATTCACTGCACCTTATGCATGATTTGTTAGGGATGCAACACACTCAAAATAGTATCTAAAAGACACAATATGATAATAAAATCTTCATTATGCCCAGATTAAAATGGTGAGGACACAGAGGTCTTCATTTCCCACTCTTAATTGCCCCAATGTTTCTTCCCATAGCCATTTTTTCAAATGATTTACTTTTGTGGTCACATCATTATAGGTCTTTGACACAAATATTGAGGGAGACAGAATTTTTAAGAGTCAAAATTAGAACCTAGCCCTGGCATTCACAGATATTAATATTTCAGTTAATTATTACTTTCTTGTAGCATGGGCCACAGTTTCATGATTTGGATAGATTTTTAATGAATTTTATCTCCTTATTTTTTGGAGCTGATTAAGGTTACAATCCATTTTAATGCTCAGTGGTGTTTAGCTGTAGCTCACCATGGAAATGCACCTGTGAAGTCACCTGTTCTCATTCTGCTTGAATAGACACCTTCTTCTGTGGTTGCATAAACCATTTTGAAGGCTGGGTTTTTTTCTGCAAAAAAGGGATGTACCATACCAGGAGAACCCCAAACTCCCTGTCTCCTGTGTAACATTGTGTCAGCCCAGAAGGAGCACTCAGAGCATTTTGCTGAGGCTGTGATGAGCTACATTCTCAATGACAGCAATCAAGTAGCATGCTTTATTATACATAAGACACCAAAATAATGACAATTATTGAAGAATAACCTAAGTCAGGCATGCTTTAATTATAATTTAATCTAGAAAGGTCATGCTGTTCTTTGGTTTGCCATGGGCAAGTCTCCTCAAATGCACAAAATACAAGAGATATAGTAGTATTGTTTTTCCTATGAGATCATGGTAAATCACAATTTTACTGTGTTCAAAGGATTGTATGTTAAATTAGTCCTTATCAGTTAATTTCAAAAGCTCATTGAATGTTTACTTACATAACATCTGTGCGAGATTACAGATGCAATCTTTCAAACTATCAATACTGCCAATTATATTACCTAAAGAGCTGAAAATATATTATGGAGAAAATCCACAGATGTCAATAAAAGCCCAAAAAAGAAATGTCATCATGTTGTAAATACTGTAATCTTTGTGTGCAAATGAACTAGGAAACTCAACTACGTCACCAAGCTAGTAACTCAGACATTGTTAACAACTGCTTGGTGGGTAGCAGTTAGTAATGATTAACTGCTAATCCAATTAATTAAAAATTCACTTGGGTCTGGATTCATCCATTGTAACTTTAGTTACTTAAATGAGATATTCAAGTTAGAAAATTAGATGTAAGAAGTAATCTCTACAGCTGTTGGAAAGACCCCAGCCATTCTGATCTTTATGTGGTTATTTCACCATTAAGAGGTGTCAATCTTCTTCTGTCACCTCTTACAGAGAAGAAACTCACTCAGGTGGTTAAGCTGAAGATGTGGGGACAATGTGGAATTGAAACACCTCAGCCACAGTGAGTGATAACTAAAAACCCTACTAAATCCTCTGGGTGGCTAATTAAACTTAATGTTCACATGTTGATCAAATAGAGAGACATCACTGCGTCAACTAAAATGAAATCATCATATGCTTAAACAATTAGGGTGGAAAAATCTGAGAGTTCAAGTATTTAAGATATTTGACAGCCACATCAAACATTTGCTACAGCTGCACTAAGCTCAGCAATGTCATAGTTGAAGAGAAAGCATCTGAGGTGTTTTGTACACTGAGTGTCCTGTCCTTGCTAACTGCAAGGATTATTCTTAACTCACTTTGCAAACCAAGCAGTGATGTGGTGACCAATAGTGCAATCTGTAGACAGATTTTAGGGCTAGTTAACAAAAGAAGACTGCTGTTCCTAGGCTGTTCCTGTTACCGCTTTGCTATTGTGAGGTATGGACAGCCTGTTTCTGATTTATCAGGTTGTCACTTTTGTCACTGCCTCAGTGGTCTCTGTGGTGAACACCTAACCCTGGAAAGCAAGATATTGCTCTTTGGTGTTGCAAATTGCTGGCCCAGAAGACACATTGGTCACATAGTTCATATACACACCGGGGAAGATCTCAAGGATTATGCCGATCTCAGAATATAAATTTATCCCAGAAGAAGCTGGATCATTAAGACAAATTTATGCTACTTTTAACTCTTTACTTATAACTCTTTGACTTAACACTAGAAGCATCTTGGTCACCAGGATTTTGATATAGCAGCTAGTCCTTGGGTTCTGAAAAGTTTTGGAGATATAAGTAATGCTTAAGTCATGCCGGAGTAGGGCTTAGTATGTACTGATGGGAAGGAGTAAATTAGCCCAGAGCACACTATCTTGGTCTCATATCTTTTGTTAGGCTCATGCTGTACTCAGTCTATTATTGGTTTCAGCACACAGTATACCATGCAGATGTAACAGCTGTAGAAAGAGCACAAGGCACAGAAGCACAGAAACAGTGAGCAAAGGATCACAGAGAGGCTCTCCAGTGATCTGATGTGATCCCTCCCCCAGGCTCTGCTCCTTGCCCCAAGGATTCTTTACACATTTTGTCATTGAAGAATCCACAAATAAAATACAGAAACAGTATCTGAGTTGGCCTCTTCCTGGGCCAGGCTGAGTGTTATGGGGCTGTAAGTTACACCCCCAGTTTACTCTCTTCTCCTTTCTGGCCCTCTCATTCTTGCTTTTCTTTCTGCACAGTGGTACAACTTCAACAGAAGAGTAGTGAATAAACTTCTATAATTCTTGTGTTAAACCAGGAAACAAAGGCATAACTTCTGGGATATGCAAGATAACTTGAACTGATTCTGAAAGTCCTCTGTTAAAGAAAAGGTGGACAGCAGCTGACATCTTCCTTTTCAGCTGAATTTTCAAAGAGAACTAGGAGACAGCATCCAAACACAGAGTGGCAGCTAAGGCACTGAAGCCCTTCAGGCTGTAAATGCCAGTCTTTCACAAACACTGGCTTTAGAAGTTTTCTGAACTGCTGAAAGCTGGAACAGAAGTATGAATTTCTCTCTGCCTCCAGCCTTTACTCCTAGCTCTCTGGCTGGCTGAGGCATCCTCATTTCAGATGAAACTTCACAAGGCCAGCTCATAATCATAAATCCCAGCCAGCAGTCTAACTCTTCCCACTTGTGATGCCCAGAGCAGACAGTTTCTGGAACATGTCTAATCTAGTCATAGCTGACTAAGACCTCAGCGTGGAGTTGTCTGCTCTCCCTTTTCTCTTTAATTTTGTTATTTCTGCATCAGCATGACAGAATTACAGCTCTAGTCCACTGTTAATGTGGTTTTTAGGGGGTTTCTACAGCTCTTCATCAGTGGCTTAATCTACCACACTGAGCTATGAACTGGAACAATGAGGTGCAAATCTAAGCTCTGTCCTACTGCCTCTGCTCTCGAGGGCAGTAACCATAACAGAGAGGGAGGAGAGACAGTTGCAGAAAGAAATAGTTTAATTTACTACTTGTGCACAGTCTCTGCTGCCATCACAACCAAAAATTCATCTTGCTACAGTGCATCTATGGCTTAGAGGACTTTCCTTTAGCTGACTTTTAAATAAAAGGAGCAGATTTCATCCACTATCAAAATGTTCAGGAGTTTGCCAAATTTCAGGTGCTAGATGGCCAAATTTGTTATCACAGAGAAGTATTTTTTTTCCTCTGGTGTAGTCAGCACATTCAACGAGTGTCATCAGAAGTGATCATTCTCTGCCATTTTCACAGCTTTTGGCCTGAGCTGCTGCTACCAGTCAGGGAAGGAAAATTCCACAATATGAGATAAAGCAGAGCTAAAAGAATAAGAAAATAACATCTTTGATTGCTTTGATTGAGGATAAATTGCAAAGCTGGCACACCCTGATGCTTTCCACAGAATCGGATTAAAAGAGAGACCATCTGGAAAAAAAGTACTAGACTGGCTACTCTTGAGTAGATGATGTTGATTTAATGCTGTTAAAGTCACTCAAGAGAACAGGAACTTCAGGTAAGACAGAAGAGTGACAAGTGCTTGTAATGAGTTGCTACTTCATTTCTGAGTGGTTTGGAGCTTAGAAGTCACAAAACAGTAAACTTCCAGGTGCTTCAAAGACAATTTCTTTCCACAGACTTCAGCATAAATTGAACAGGAAAAGGATTTCTCAGAAATACATATGTGAAGACAATAAATGGATTATGCTGGACTTGTATACATAAGGACTATTAAAAATATAATAGACTTAAATTTAAAGGAAAAGCATATCCTTCTTATTTACAATATATAACCTCTCCACTGGCCTTGTATCTCATTCTTCCCTATGTAATTTTGCTTTAGAAAGGTTATTCAGGAAATAACAACCCTGAAAGAAAAAAAGTGATGTATTGGTCTGTGAACCACATAAAATGTAATTTTGGCTTCAACATCTAAAGCTTTTAGACACTTTAAAAACCTCTGAAGCTTTATGGTGGCATTAGATCTGGCATAGGAACCTGAACAGGGACTTTCTGTGATACTATTTCTCTAAACAGGCTAAAGATTTTGTGAGTGATTAAGGAAATATTAATAACGTCTCATGTCTTCATGGGTATTTAGGTGTCAAATCCCCATTAAATAAGATTTGACTGAAAGACCTAAGTACCATAAAAGATCTGAGATCGTATTTTTAGACAGTGAACCCCAACTTACGCTATCTGCTTCTGCTCAAATTTTGAACCATAGTTCAATGCTTTTCTCTGCTTGAACACGCATTTCACAATCAATTTGGTTTGCTTAGCACGACACTACCTTTGCCATTTTATTTATTATTTATTATTTATTTATTGATTATTGCCATTTATTTATTTATTTTATTACGTGCTTGCAGGGTTTCTTTAATCCAAACCAAATATCAGAGTTATAGATGTGTTGATCAGAAAGAGAAAACCATAAAAGCCTTGGTCCATGGCTCCCAGCTGAGCAGTTTGTCATGTCCCATAGCCAGGGATGGAGTTCTTTTGCATTTTCTGGGTCCTGGGGGGCTGCTCCTGGGGTGCCTCTCTTGTCAGTGCAGGGTAACTTCTCCCTCAGCCCCACTGCCTCTCCCCAGGGAAAACTGGCACTGAGCAAACCTGGCGTTGCATTGTACTTGTGGGTGCACTGCACCATTGAACCAAGGATTAAACTGCTGCTTTTAATTCAGTAATATACTGCTTTTGTCACTAATAGGGATAATTTTAATTAGTTGTAATAGTTTAATCCTCTGATATTAATACAGATGTAAGAAACCATGTGGGAACAGGGCAGACAGAATACAGAAAAAGGAAGAAAGGAAAACCACAGTGCTGCATAAAATTTACAGAAGTAGAATAATGCTCTGAAGCTGATTCAGCAGGTATTTTGACTTCAGAATGAGTTTTGGCAGCCAGATTGGGCATATAATACTCCTAAAACAATATGTCCTGTTCCATTAAGGATTGCTTCATGCCATCAGAGGCAGGGAACTTACAAAACTGAGTGCTGGAGGAACTGAACTTTCTCTGGGGAAACTGAACATGGCCTGAAAAGGAGAAACTTTACTTCCAAGTTATACAAAGCCACAGAACCAGTTCCTGCAGGTGTGGGCTATAAATGCTTGCTTACTCAGGAAACATCTCATCCCGCTTGGTATATTCACCCAGAAACTCATGAAATATTATTTCCCTCTCTAAGTCCTTGGAACAGCCAACAAGCATAATTACCAGCTCTTTTCATCCTTATCTCAGAACATTAACAATGGCTTTTCAACAATAAAACGTTAGTGGAAATGGCAATTGAAAATAATACTTCAAACCATGTTCAGTTAAATTTTAGCTTTAAACTACATGACATTTTTCTTTCTCACTTAGATACAGATGTGAATACCACTGCTAGTAAAAGAAAAAAAAAAATTTCCCCGTGATGTAATGCAGATTTTTTCTCAGGTGTACAAAATTTTAATTGGCATTTTTTTTTGGCAATATTATACCTGCTCCCTTTACCATTTCTGTTTGAGTTCTCATGTACTTAATTAATTTTTTTTTGTAAAAACCATTAGGAAGGTATGCAGTCTTGTCAATCAGAACTGTTTATAAAATATATCAGTAAAAATTCTAAGACAGAAAATATCAGGGAAAAAATTTCCACTATTAGTTTATTAAAATTGAAAGTGTCGGCAATTTTAAAGTGTTTTTGGGATGTTGTAAAAGCTTGGTTTTTAATTAATAACAATTTAGTGCACAATATCTGGCCATCTTCACAGCATTTCTAATTATCCAGCTGTATGTTGATCTGACATTCTTATTGAAATGTTTTGTGTGCCACAAAGCATTTGCAGGGAATTTATCCCTAAATGAAACAAAATATCTATTGGCACAGCAACAGTGAGATGGGATGAGTTCAGTAAGCTTACAAGTTTCTTAATTAACACAAAAATAACATTGTCTGTATAGAACAGCTTTAAATTAAAGTTTTGTAGAGGGATATAATACCATTTATTCAACTAATTGAGAAAAAAATGGCAATGGCTTAGGATCCCTTCTTCAAGTCTGCATAAGAACTCAGAAAATCCTTAGTTAAATATAATCCTGAAGAATATCTGTGTGTCTTTTTTCTCTAAAAATATATCCATTTGCCAAACCTCAGCCAAAGCTTCTTAAACTCTCTCATGCAGCATCACACTTGTAGAAAAAGAAAAGCATTACTGATGAAAATCCTGTGCTATAATAACCAAAAAAACCAACAGAGGACATACTATTTGAC
Source organism: Pseudopodoces humilis (assembly GCF_049639895.1). Taxonomy (NCBI): domain Eukaryota; kingdom Metazoa; phylum Chordata; class Aves; order Passeriformes; family Paridae; genus Pseudopodoces; species Pseudopodoces humilis. The sequence continues at coordinate 13,641,937 of NC_142205.1, read as the reverse complement.
ATAAATGACAATAGAGCAGTGTTAGTTATAAGCAAAAAAAAAAAACAAAACCAAAACACCCACAGGAACAGTTTCAAAAGGGAGTTGAAAAGGATTAAGTCTGTAAATCTTAAAAAAAAAGCCCTGTTGAAACCATGACTGAACTTTTCTAGGTATCAGAAGCAGCATCAGTGAAATCACAAAGCTTAGAAAAGGGAAACCTGCTAGACCTGAATGTGTTTGTGGAGCTGGTGTGGATTGTGGTGGAGAAGAGCATGAAATCAAATGACAGAGTAGAAAATGTCACAGAATCCACAGGAGCAAGTGGGAAGCTGAGTCTGCAGAAATTCAGGTGAGGATACAACTTAGGAAAGCACTTTATTCAGGGAATCAGGTGAGTATTAGCATACATTTATGCACTAAGTGTAGTAAGTGATACATATTTGCATTGAACTGAATGACATATATTCCAATGCCATGTACTCTTCTAAAAGAGTTCTACTTAAAGCAAGCACTAAGGACCAGCTAAGGCTCTGCTTGTCACTGTGTTTGTGGATGCACTTCTGTCCTTGGAAGTAGCTACACCAGATGACCCCTGTTCCCAGCTCACATCCAGTGCTGCCTAACCTGAGTCAGTCACAAGTAGCTTGATGGCTCCTCTACCCAAGAAGTTCAAGAGCAGAGGCAGAAAGAGGCTTCACAGGGCAGGTGTGAGTCTCCAGGCAGAAGAACAGGAGAAGAGCACCATGGTGTAGGAACCAGGAGAGAAACAAGTAATTCACTGACCAGAAGAAACACTGAGACCACCAAATGCAAAAAATAGTTAAGTGTACTTTGCTGCAGTAACCATATAACAACCAGACTAGTTACTGAAATGAAAATATTGTTATAGGGATGGTGAGAGAGGGAAAAAAGGGAAGATCTAGGAGACACTGGGCAGTGGAGGGTGCTGTAAGACTCTGTGTCTGCACTTGTGTAACTGTTTTACCAGGTGATGTTTTACCAACATCACAGTGTTTTTACCCCACTGCCTCTGTAGTGCCCTGCCTCAATACCATGCTGTTTTCTGGATATGCACTGTAGCAGTTGGCTTCTGGTCTTCTGAGGATTTATTTGATTTATTTTATATTTATTTGATTTATTTGATATTCTGTGGTATTATTTGATTTAATTTTCCTTTTCATCTCTTGGCTTTATGTTTGGAAAAAAACAAAAAATGAGCTCCTTTTCACCAAAATTCTAATTATTTATGGAATGAACACACCAGTGGATTTCTTTTCCAGTGTTACAATGAGAACAAATAACATGAAAAAGAACGACTTAAACTCTCTGTTCTTCAAGGGGTACAAAAAGCAATGAGAACAGGACCCAAATCAAATTATCATCTGGAGGAGAAATAATAAATATATTCATAAAGTCTTCGCACCAAGTGAATGAACACATAGCTCAGTCTTAACAACAGAATTACAAAACACAATAAAAGTAAAACCTATCCTCATAACACATCAAAGGAAAAGACCAAAGAGACAGAACAAGCATACTCTTCTTTATTATTAGATGTTGAGTACCTTGAGAATGATGTTTAGAAAAACATATTTGGAGAAAAAGATTTGAATAGCGAAACATTTCTCACAGCAATGAAAAACATTACAATCTGAATTCAGTAACAGCAAACAAAACAACCAAGTAGTCTGGGCAGGATTTGAAATGTGAACTATGTTAATGTTAGAAGCATATTATTTCTTTGATGTTTTATTCCTGAATATTTTGGAAGCCAATAAGCTCATCATGACTATTTCTCAGGGTAAGGAGACCACTTGCATGCATAATATTGTCTTTACCTGAACAAATAGAAGTTTTTTCATTTGTCTGTCCATTTTTGCAGCAGTGCTTATGATATACAAAGAACCAAAACATTAAATTACTGTATCCTAGACTACTTTTAACCTGCTGCATACAGGCTCAGTTGTTCACAGGTGAATTTTTCAAAAATTTTAACATTTGAAAGCTGATAGTTCATGTAATTACTAATAAAAAATAGATTATATCATCAGAAGCATTAAAACATATTACTAAATAATGAAAGTTTAAAAAACCACAGCACACCAAACCTAACCATTTTGTTCTTTTCCATTTATTCATGTAATAATTGCAACTATCACAGTTGGGTAGATTGTTGCTGTCTATTTTTCACTTGGGGAATTCAGTTAGCTATTTAAATAAGTCAGCACTGCATTTCACAGACCTATATTCTCTCTTTCTCTCCTGTCTACTATTTAATTTTTCTTACAATTCTCTATCTTTGGTACATGTACTTTTCTTTGTAATTCAAATGATGGAAACTCTTATTGATTCTTCAAATGCTCAAAACAAAACAAAACTGTTCACTAGACAAATAAAACAATATTTTGATTCTGTAGAAACACCCTTTGTAATCACAGTGTCTGGTTAAAATATTATGAATTTCCTTGCATACGTTATGCACAGGGGTAATTTGTACAAAATATTGTCATTCTATCATACAACACAGTCCAGGATTTCTTCACTCATTAAATAGCTACAGTTACATTATGCTTCCACTAAATTCTGTGAAAGACATTGAGGCAGATTTAGCTATTAATTCCCTGAAATCTGCCCCCATTTCTTTTCATTCAAGCCTTTGTAAGATTCTGCAGTGGCACCTGTAATTTTTCATGTTTTCAGTTTCTTAAAAATGGAAAAAAATATTTTGTAAAGTATTTATTGATCTTTACTGGGGTTTATTGACCCTCAGAGGGTCTAGGTGACTTAGGAGGGAAAATGACAATAAACAAAAATAAAGCTAAAAACAAATGTTTCCAAATGAATCAGACTAAAAAGAGAAATGGATAATCTCTTTGATTACAGATGTTGGCAATAAAAATATTCACTCCTTTGCACTTGGGATTGGCTCCTCTTTCTAACTGAGTAAAGAGGCAGAAGACCCTTGTTTTAAGATAAATCAGTTTTATCATCCACCTAAAAGAAAGAAGCAAAAATAATAGCAGAAAAGTGAAAAACAAGAGAACAAAAACAAAACAGTGGTTCTAGCACTGAAGCATGACTTTTGTTTTCAGAGGAAAAAGGAAAGTGTTCATGTAAACTTTCCTCTTAAACAGCCTTTGCACATTGAGAACCTCTGGGGCAAGTGGACACAAAGAGCCAGGGAAAGCAGCAGGGAATCATATACAGGAGGCAGCTAAAGTCAGCACAGATCACCCCATCATCAATTCATCCTTCTCATCCTGAGACAGGAGAAAAGGTGCTGCACTTGCCTTCTGGCATCTCTTTGGAGAGATGATCGAAACAAACGGACACAGACATATCTGAGAGACAAAAATAAATACACTTCTTCCTCTTGTAAGGAGTTTATACAGAAAAAAAAAATCTAAAGTACAAGCTAGATAAATTCAACCCTTAATACAGAAAGCAGACCTTAACCGTGTAAACAAGAAATCCAAAACCTGAAAATTAAATGACAGCAATGCACTGAGTGACTGCTGAATTTCTCTGTTGGTAAAATTCTTACATATTTTGCTTTTCCTTGCCACTATATAACAGTGGATGAAACCACTAGAGAAGAGCTCCATTACCCTTAAAAATGACATGGAAAACAAAGGATAAAACGCAACTGCAGGTTATGGAGCTAATACACTTCTGATCATCTACAAAAGTTGATGGGTTAGAGAGATGGGCAATCACCAACCATATGAAGTTTAACAAGTGCCAGATTCTGAACCTGGGATGGGGCAACCCTGGTTGAGTATAAAGACTGGGGAATGAATGGCTGGAGAGCAGCACCATGGAAAGGGACCTGGGGGCCTGGCTGATGACAAGCTGAACACGAGCCAGCAGTGCCCTGGCAGCCAGGAGAGACAACCCTGTCCTGGGGGGGCAGCTGGCACAGCATGGCAGCCAGGCAGGGGAGGGGGATTGTCCTGCTCTGCTCTGGGCTGGGGTGGCCTCAGCTCAAATGCTGGGGGAAGTTCTGGGCGTCACAATGTAAAAAGGACATTAAGCTGTTAGAGAGCATCCAAAGGAAGGCCACAAGGATGGTGAAGGGTCTGGAGGGAAAGGTGTATGAAGAGTGGCTGAGGGCACTCGGTCGGTACCCTGGAGGAGACTGAAGTGACCTCATCACATTCTGCAATATCCTCGTGAGGAGGAAAAGAAGGGGCGGGCACTGATCTCTGCTCTCTAGTGACAGGACCCAAGGGAATGGCTTGAAGTTGTTTCAGGGGAGGTTCAGTTCAGGTTGGATATTTGATAAAAGTTCTTCACCCAGAGGGCAGTTGGACACTGGAGCAGCTCCCCAGGGCAGTGGTCACAGCACCAAGCCTGGAAGAGCTTAAGAAGTGTTCAGACGACATTCTCAGGCACATGGTGTGACTCTTGGGGGTGGTGATGTGCAGGGCCAGGAGCTGGACTTTGATGATCCTTGCAGGTCCCTTCCAACTCAATATATTCCATGATTTTATGATTCTGTGCTTACAGTTGCTAGCAATTGTTCTCTGTCTGTTACCCTGAATAATTGTCTTTATGCAAGAGTATTTATTTCCATAACATTACATCATATTGCAAACACCACCCTTCCCAGACAACAAACTGCAAAAGATGAGAACCAAGACACAAGCCTTTTCCCCAGCTGGAAAAACTTGCATTACCAATGTGGAGATCATGTTTTCATACTGCTGACCTATGAACAAATTAAATTTTATGAGCTTCAGGGCTCAGATTTTAAGTGGCCATTAGGGCTCAGACACTCTTATATAAGAAAAAATGTTCCTCCTGAATTTGGCCTCAACTTCTCACAATCCTCAATTGTTTGTTCATTTTATCCTGTGGAAGGAATATTTCTAGTCCTGTGAAACTGAGGAAAAATTGACATATAATTATTACATAATGATGAAAAGCAAAGGCAAATGAAAGATTGCCTTCTTAAGTAAGAGGCACTCAAATATGACTTGCACACCACCTCATGACACTGTTCACTCTCAGGGGAGACTATCAGATTCTTTAACCTTTAAGACTGAGATATATATCCTCTTTTGATTTAGAATTGAATAAAGATATGAGAATATAAAACAGGATTTAGGAGGACACTAGGAATTCTAAATCCAAAATGATGACCTATAAAGGTTTGTTTACACTCGACTAGGCAGGGATGGTGATGGGCTGTCCTTGGAAGGACAGCAGCGCAGTGCAGTGAGAGCACAGACACCTGAGAAATCAGCTTTTTGGGTGCCCAAAGTCTTACAGAAACCAAAAAGGGAAATGTTGAGCTCATCAGCTACAGAACTCCTGGCCTAAGCTCCCTCTGTCTCTGGCCTGGATGAAAGTTCACTACACACCCAGGTCACTGTACTGCAGCCAAGAAAATTGCTTGCCTAAAGAGCTGCTTGGCCTGATTCTTCCTGTCCTGTCCCTGGAGAGAGTATCAGAGAAGCCTGGAGAGGCAGCAGTGCCATGGACATGCTCTATAGACTTCTGAGGAATCATATCCAGGCTCAGAATGCTCAGAAACAGTTATTTTTTGGCACAAACCTATAAAATGGGTGTTGTTTCTGAATCTATCTATGACTTAATGTCAAGTTAGAGAAGAGTAAACAAGAAATCAGGGCTGCCTGCCTTTGTCTGGAGCCCAGAGGAGCTGTTCAAACCCACAGTTCTCATCTCTGAATAGCAGCAAAATGCTTCTTTTCAAAAACTTTCTCCATATACATAAAAAAACATCCAAGAGGTGGAAAAGCAAGAGCATAGTGGTTAAAGTATTCTTACAGAAGCAGAATCCTGAGATTCCTGCCTTTAGCACTGAAGCAGCTCTGCCATAGAAATAAATCTTACAAATTTATGGGAGAAGTGCTTTGGAGATCACGTAGCATCAGTCAATACCATCTCAATTTTCACTTCTTCCTTTTTTGAAACTCTACAAGATCACACTGAAAGAGGTTACAAATGTGGAAGTATGTGTCTGCACCATAATCTTACTTCAAACATCTATAGGTATGACTAAACACAAGAAAATGCACAGTTTTAATGAAGTCAAGATCTTTTTTTAATGAAGTTTTAATGAAGTTGCGATACTTTTTAATTACAGGCTTCATTTCTGATACATTTACCAGGTACAGTGAGTACCTTTTTTCATCTAAAAGCATGCATTAAACATAACACCACAGTACTTACTAGCGCTATCCATAGTAATATTTCTTTTCTTTCACTGATTTCTCATCAGATGCGTTCACAGTAGTTCCTGACATTTTCTGACACTTGTCATGTGTTGTACACTGACATAGGTCAGCAGATTTTCTTGTAATCCTGATGAAACCAGACAAAACCTGGAGTTCCTGGTGCACTCCAGCAAACAAAGAGTTTCAGAACTAGAGGACTTCAGAAACTACACAGCACAAAGGTCGATTTCTATCAGCAGCAACAGTAGTATATTTTGACGTATTTCACTCTTTGATATACAAAGGCAGGTCCTCTGGCTCAACAAATGCTGGCAAAGCTAATTAATAACACATGCAGGAAAACTGTGATAACTTAGTGGTGATATGAGACCAGTTCCACAAATTCCAAGTTGTGATGGTGTAACAGTGAAATTTAAGCTGCAAAAACAATATACCAAAAGATAACATAGATAGAAGAGAGCAATATCCTGGGATCTTGAGAGCTGTCTAAATATATTAAAAGAATTTTTTTTAAAGCCATGAAAAACCCATCAATTCTTAATCTGCATCACCGCCACTGGATTAATTTATAATTTGGCTTTCTGAATATAAGTTTGAACTATGTTTTTTGATGAGTCTACATCTATTCTAATAGAAAGAAAGGATTACTTCTCTGGTTTTTTTTTAATACTGGCTTCTTTTGATGATTAAAGGCTTTATTTCTTTACTGAAATCCAGCTTTTCCTCACTATCCTTTTGGAACAGGAGCTGAAACCAGCCACAAGGGACCAGCAAAGATCAGTCCTCTGCTCTAAGAGCTGTTGGTCCAGGCTTGGAGGTTTCCCCTTGAGTCTCATTCTTTTAAGTTCCTTTGGAGAACAAGCTGGAAATTTATAAGAGTCAAGAATATTAAGGACATCACTCTGAGACAAAATTTAGGATGACAGAAGCACAGAGTGCCTTCCTGATCCTTGCTGAGGATCAGAGCTAGCATGCAGAGAGGTCAGTGCTCAGAGTCTGCCTGTGTCCTGGCCAACCACCATTCTCATGCTCCAAGATTCTGAAGTCAAAGCTACATATTTTCCCCACAATCATTCAGGAAGAACCACAGCTCACCTCGTGGGCTGTACCTTCTCTCCTTATCTGGGAGACATCTGTGTTTGGTACCAGGACCGCTGATCTGCACAGCTGAGATTTAAAGAGATTTGAAGGAGATCTTTAATCTCCTCCCTAGTTGTTCCTAGCCTGATTGGCTCATGATGCCTCAGGTCATCAGGGGAGAGATGCCACCTATAAGTGGGCACGAGACCGAGGGGTGGATCTAACCATGGCCAGTATTTCCCAGGTTATCCATGACTGTGAGACGTGTGCCACGATCAAGCAGGCCAAGCGGCTGAAGCCCCTCTGGTACGGTGGGCGGTGGTCCAAATATAGATATGGGGAAGCCTGGCAGATTGACTACATCACACTGCCCCAAACCCGCCAAGGCAAGCACTACGTGCTCACAATGGTACAAGCCACCACTGGATGGTTGGAAACCTACCCTGTGCCTCATGCTACAGCTCGTAACACCATCCTGGGACTTGAAAAGCAGGTCCTTTGGAGGCACGGCACCCCTGAGAGGATTGAGTCAGACAATGGGACTCATTTCAAGAACAGCCTTATAAACACCTGGGCTAGGGAACATGGCATTGAGTGGGTGTACCATATCCATTGACAGGATGTACCATACCCCTTATCATGCACCCACTGCAGGCAGAGTGGAAAGATGCAATAGACTGCTAAAAATCACCTGCTAGTCAACACCCAAAATTCCACCAACCCAGTCTGAGCCACTGTATACAATAGATGGAGACAAAGTTCCAATGGTACACTTCAGACATTTGTTTAAAAAAAACAAAACTCTTTGGATAAATTCTGCCTTGAGAATGATTGGTTCAAAACAAAAAATCAAAATACCTAGTTTATAAACTGTCAAAATGAACTATTTCCTATTAGAAAATAGTATTTATGGTGGGGTGGGGCTATTTGCCAAACTTGGTATAACATCACAAATAGCTGCAGTCAATCAAAAGCTGCGGTTTTGGATAAATGACGTATTTGTGTTTTTATAAAAAATTACCCACTGATGTTCTCTACTGATTGCTTAAATCTAAGGTTTAGATATTTTTTCATTTGCTTTTTTATGATATTATTCCAGTGATTTTGGAATTGCTTTGAAGTTTGATGATCTGCATTGTGAGCAAATTTGGCTTTAGCTTTGTACCGTGTTTGTACTTCAGATTGCAACAATAAAGGCATGTCTAAATAAAGGATTTTTTTTCCAAATAATATTTTTTTTAAGTTTAAACACAGAGATTACTAGCTTTAGGTATTATTTTATGCACTATATTTATTCTCAGAGAGCACTTTCCTCATATGAATTACCTGTTCCTCATTCAGACAGAATTTTGCTCCCTTTAAAGTTCAAGACCCAGTATCCTGAATGGTTGCTGCTCTCAAGCTAACGTGCATTATAATTACTGTAGATGGGATGAGCCCTAAGCAGATCAACTATGAATGACTTCCTGGAGATTCCAAACTCACTCCCATTAAATATTAATTGTAAAACAACCTATTACCCTACTGAGAGCAAGAATAATACCTCCTTAGTGACCTCATGCATTCTGATGATAGTTAATTCAAGGCTCATGGGAAACATCGGAGCTCAGTGGAGAACAAGGTGCACAGTGAGACTTTATGATACTGGTGGCACCACACAGGAACTTGTACAGCTGCAGTTTACTTTGCTGTTATCCACTGATATCGATCTTCACCTCAATATGTAAAGGCACTTGGATGCAAAGTAAGCTTTATATGTAAAGTTAAGGACCCAAAGATCTCCAAAGGACTGAATACAGAATTTCTGTAGTCACTTATTAAGTATTAAACTGTCTTCTCTTTCTCTGTTCCCCAACTTTTACCAAGTTCTTTATTTTTCATATAAAGGAGACAAATGCAGTCTCATGCAGCTTATGAAGTACAGCTGTTTTTTGCCGTGAAATTCACTTCTTTATGGAGAGGTAGAAAAAGAATCAACTGCCCACAAAACAACAGTCTAAAATCTTGGCCTGCTCCCTGCCCTGGAGGAAAAGTCTGTGTGGCCACAGGCACAGCCTCACACACTGGCCCATCATCCCCAGGCGGGGATGTAGCCCTGAGCCCCTGTGCCCGGCCAGTCAGCCCTTCATCCTATCACATCTGCTGCTCTTCCTCCTGGGGCTGCAGTCAAGCCTCCCACAGCATCATTGAGTTTGATATTGCAAGAATCTAAGACTGTGATTGATATCTAGATGCCCCACTGCTTTTGTTGGATGCACTGTTGATGCCTCTGGTATGTGAGCCCTAGAGAGAGGAGAGGGTTCTGTAAGGTTATGTTTGCCATACTGAGGAAAAACTTCCATCTAAGTGGGAGACCAGGGTGCCATGATGTCTGCTTGGCAAAAAAACAAACAAAGAGGAAACAAAAAATAGAGGAGAGATGATAAGTGCTTTAGGCCTGAAGCCATTGTAATTGAAAAAAAATACAAAGCACAGCATCACATAGACATAAGGATAGTCCAGAATTTTGTTTGTACCTTCACTGAATATATGAAGATTGAAGGTAAAGGTTTGAGAAAGGCAAAATTCAGCCAGCAACAGAAAAGTTGTCTGCTGTGACAAAAATCCTCTTCTCTAACTAGAGGAATTAACCCCATAATAAATCCACTGTGATAAGCTTAAGGGCTGTAGCACTACAACTAGGAAACAGTGCACTTGGATACTTTAAATAAATAAGATTTTGTGGCACCTGGAGGTTGACTCCTCAGCAGTGATGCCAAATGCAGCAGCACTTAACAGTGGGTGCTTCCGACCTACTGGCACCAAGAGTTTATGGTTAAAAATCTTATTGTGTGCTTTCCAAGCCTGCTATTTGATTAATGCACTGGTCTTGCAGTACTGAATAAAGCTTTAAGTGAAGTTAAGAGCCACTATCTCAAAGGACAATAAAGTCAAGCTATGTCAAAGCTATGTATAAGCTATATATATATATATATATATAAAGTATATTTATTTTCATATAAATAAATAAATAGAGAAATAGATAAATAAATAAATAAAAACACATTTCCTCATGTTTGAAAGCCTCAGGACTGAGTTCTCCTTATAGATTCTGAACACAATTCTTTTATTTTTATGTTTTCACTCTAGTTAGACCTAGAATTAGAAATTTCTCAAATATTAGCTGTAGGACGTAGATACCAGGTTTACACAAGGCATGAGGAACGTAGGATAGACCACTAAAATATGTATTTAGAAGACCTTTAAAAAGGCAGACTTAAAGTACTGCCAATTAATTGACTAGTAAACCAAGTAGGAAGTGTTAAACAAGAATTTTTTAGTGGTTTGTTGAATAATCAACAGAAATAAATTTAATTTAATTTAAATGAAATTTAAAAAATTGTGCTTGACAGAAAGACATTCAGACTACATCTGGATAGGATCAGGTTTGTCACAGGTTCACTGAGATGCACCATTTCCTCTGCTGGTATAACATATCTCCTGGGTGTAACAGCCTGCAATGATTTTTGCAGGTAATTATGCCCAAACAAAGAAATTTAATCTAGCCCTAGTGTTTTAAAAAGACATACAGAAGCAGTAAAATAATATCATTTATGTTTAAAGTCCATGTAAGGAGCAAACTAGATAATGAGGATTAAAGAAGTAACAAGTTAAGAAACCTCAGCTAGGAAACGTAGAGGAATAGCAATGGTTGATAAATTTCTTACCAACAAGCAAGGAAAATCTATCCCTTACTCAGCTGTGATGGGCACAAAATATTTAACCCCATTTACAATGAAAAAAATGGAAGACATCTGCAGAAAAATGAAACAAATTGCCAATCAAACAGCAGGAAAGAATTAAAAAAAAATGCAATTGTCTTAAAGGAAGCTGCTGAGAAACTTTCTGAACATATCTATTACTTTTCATAATTAACAGGCACTTCAAACTTATAGAAATTTAAAAGGACTGGAGAAGTGCCGTGATTACAAAACTAAATAAAAGCAGGGCCTGTGGGAATTCAAGTGCATTTAGATAGCAATTCCTGGAAAAAAATATGGAACAAATTTGAGACTGCAGGATTAATTTAGAGACTGTGGAACTGCTCACCATCAGTCAGCATGAATTCATGGAGAGTAGGTAATTTCAAATCAACTATTCCTTTCTTATGTCAGGATTTCAGGTCTAAGAGATATAATCAAGTTATACTTTTACGTATTTGGGATTGTTTTAGAATTATGACAATTTTGTTTCTGATTTTTGATCTCAAACCTTGGAACTAAAAGACACAAAATTAATCACAACTTTTGAGATCCCTGATGGATCTCAAAATACAAATCATACTGAGAATGTAGTCAGGAATGGAGCTTTAACCATAAAGCCAAAGGGAATTTTTTCTTGTCCCCTATTTTTATCTAAGTGAAAGCTACAAAAATTTTACTAACATGGCAACTGATAGGATCAAAGAGTATACTTAATAGTGCTGTTAGTCTTACAGCGAGGCCTGAATCACTTAATAGGTGATCACAATGTAATATAAATACATTTTGTATGGTCAAATATAACACAAGATAGCTAGGAACCCAGAGTGCAGGTTGTACAAATTTCTGTCTTGGAAATAAGTAATTCAGAAAGGGACTTAGAGGTCTTCATAGGTAATTGTCTCAACATGAATTCACAGCACAAAGCAGTGGCAAGAGGTTCTTGTATGTTTAAAAAAGCTAACTTCAAGGGGATGACAGAAATGTGGGGTTTTTTATCTTTCTGCAGAGCACAAGTCATGAATTTCCTACTATGACATCTCTCCTAATCAGTTCCCTGTCATTGCAGAGGCCACAAGCTCACACCTTGGTCTCTCCTTGCCAGTGGCACACACCATCTAACTCTCCTGATGACTGAATTTATTATTATTTATTTAGGCCACCAATACAGCAGCTTTGGAGTCAGTATTGAAGTTCCTAGATGGAAATGTAATGAAATAGTGGTATGGGAAGGGGCATCAAGCTCCATCAGCAGAAGCCAACCCTTCAGCCTTGCCCAGCGGGGTGATAAGAGGCCAGCTGTGCCAATACACACAGCGTTCCTCTTATCAAGGGCAGAAAGGGCTCCTGGATACTTTTCCCTGTGACGTGGGACAGTTCACAAGTGAAGCTTCAGTGTTTGCACCTCAGGGCTTTTCTGTGGGATACTATCTCCCCAGAGAAGCCAAATCCAAACTGCATAAGGGTTGGATGCGGCAAAAGGGCTACAGATTGGCATCCCATTAGTCAGATGCAGTTTGTCAGCTTTAAACTCTAGAATTTGCTGATATATATTGTGCCAGTATTCATTTCATAAAACTATCCTTCTGCCAGAGACAGAGCACATCAGGCTGACAGCTCTACACTCAGCTTTACAGAATGAATGCATGGATTTTTATACTTGACTGTAGGTAGAAATATATGGGCAAACTCTTTAGACCAGGTTTCTTCTTTATGGCACCCCAGATTTTTGTCATATTAACAATTAACTATTAGATTATTATTTAAGTCCCTAGGACGTTTCATTCAGAATCTGGTGTTTCACATATTCAAAAGGCATAGAAACAGCATTTTCAGAACAATGCTTTCTTTAGGTACTTCTTCGTGCAAGTATTTGAAAAGATGTGTTTATAGAACAAAAGACACAGACTCATAGTTTTGTGACCAAATTTGAATTCATTTAATGACGACCATCTCTTTCTGAGAGAGGATGTCACCTGTTTGCTCACAGCATATCACTACTGCTCTGCCTTTCTGGTGACTAAGAAACCATCCCACCCCTTCATGGAGACTCCATTTAGCCTCATTCTAAAGCTTGGGAAGAGTAAATTTCCAGGTTGATGGAGATAGAGAATATTTCCCCAGAGGGAGACTTCCTGTCTTTCTAAACTTGTGTCTATTCCCTACCCCTTTGGTTTATCCTTGACCGGTTTATTTTGATATAACTCCTGAAGTCAGATAGTGTAAAAGAGGGAATTTAAAAGCATGTAATTTAAAAAAAAAAATAAAAAAAAATCTACAGTTCTTTCATTCTTTCACTTTCCCTTCAAGGACTGCACAAAGCATTTAATACTTGATGTTTGTAGAAAGACTCTAGGCATCATCACAAGGTCACATTTTTCTTTTAATAAATCACAAATTGAGAGAACACAGGGAGATAAGAGAGATAACTTGGTTAAATCATTATCACAGTCCTCTAAAAATGTGGTTCAATGCATAATCAATCATTTTTGTCTGATCTTTATTACTCTCCTAGGGCCTGAATAAAGTAGAGATGATAAAACACCTGGAGTATTGTTAGGAGGAATTAATTGATCTTCATGAAGGTCCTATGCACTACAGAGATGCGGGTCTTAAAAGTCATGCCAGATGGACATTTCTTGAGTGGGTGAAAAAGAATCACAGTCATGATTCTTCCCCATTTCACAGAAAAGGGGACCACTTTCTCCTTAGAGATTACATAGATTAATTTGGTAGAGGACAGAACCATTCAGGAAATCTGTAGTATTCAAGAATTTAGTGTTAGTGCCAGGACATTGGGCTGTGAAGAGAAGAATCTGGCTTTGCTTCAATCCATGGAAAATATTTCCAGGATTATATTCTTGAGGTTATTTTCAAAATAAAGCAAAACACTTGTTCTTTGAAAAATTTCTCTTTCTGAATGTTAGATCTTGACTAGTTGAGTTTCAAGGCATTAATATTTATGTTTATTATTATGTTTATTGAATGTGAAATGCTCAGTTTGGTTCTTTATAGCAAGATCAATGCCTCTATTGTAAAGACTCTGAAGCAGGAATCACTGTGGTTTTAGGGGGATGTTGCCCACTTTTGGAGAAATACATTGGGAGCAGTAACCCAGTAGCTGATAAAGTCTCCTGCTGATCCCTCTTCTCTGTGTGAAGCCCTGCTTCTCTCCATGGGTAATTTGGTTAAGGTCTATAGACTTCACCTGAACAGACTTCACCATATCAAGCATCACAGATAAACATCAACAAGAACTGATGTTTATTTAATATTTCATAGGTAAAATTACCATCCAGTTCAGTCAGGCCAGTCCAGAAACGAAGTGTAGTGGTTTGACCTGGTCTGGAAGCCAGGTGCTCACCAAAGCCTCTCTATTGTTCCCTTTCTCAGCTGCACAGGGCAGAGAAAATATAGCAAAAGATTGATGAGTTGAGATAAGGGCAGGGAGAGGTTACTCACTGATTACTGTCATGGACAAAACTGACTCCACTTGAGAAAATTAGTTGAATTTATTGCCTATCAAAATCAGAGTAGGATAATTGGAAATAAAGCAGATCTTAAAACCACTTTCCCCTAACCCTTCCCCCCTTCATGGGCTTAACTTTATTGACTACCTCCTCCACATCAGTGGCACAGAGATGAGGAAGAGGGGTTGTGGTCAGTTCATCATCATTTCTGTCACTGTTTCCTCCTCAGGAGAGAACTCCTCACACCTTTTACCTGCTCCACTGTGTGGTACCTCCCATGAGAGACAGTCCTCCACAAGCTTATCCAGTGTGAGTCACTGGTCCCTGAAGTTCTTCATGACCTGCTTCATGCGGGTCCCTCAGACGGGTTTCAGTCCTTCAGGAACAAGCTGCTCTACTATGGGTTCCTCAGGAAGTCACAAATCCTGGCAGCAAACACGCTCCATCATGGGCTCCACTCTCCAAGGATTCACAGGTCCTGTCAGGAGGCCTCTCCAGCGTGGGTTTCCCACAGGTCACAGCCTCCTTCAGGCCCCAGCCTGCTCTGGTGTGAGGTCTTCCATGGGCTGCAGGTGGTTCTCTGCTCCACCATGGACCTCCATGGGCTGCAGGGGGACAGACTTCACCATGGGCTGCAGGGATATCTTTGATCCAGCTCCTGGAGCACCTTCTCCCTCACACTCTTCTCTGATTTTGGGGCCTGCAGGGCTGTTCCTCTCACATATTCTCACTCCTCTCTTCTCTGGCTACAATTCTGCACACTAATTTTTTTTCCACCTTCTTAACTGTCTTATTCCTGAAGCACTACCACTGCTGCTGATGAGCTCAGCCTTGGAAGTGCTGGGTCCATCTTAGAGCCGGTTGGCACTGGCTCTGCTGGACATAGAGAAGCTTCTGGCAGCCTCTTAGACATGCCAGTCCTGTATTTCTCCCACCACCAAAACCTTGTCATCTAGGCCCAATACACTAAACAATTTATTTCTCATCCACAGAATATTTTGAGCCAGGGAATGCTTGTGACTCTTCTCCCATTTCTTCTGTGTTCTCCATTTGTGGTGCAGCTCTGTATTGTCTTTTGGGAAAAACTCTGAGTCACAATCAAGAAAGCATCTCTGTTTAGTCTGTGAAGAATTAAGAAGCTGACAATATTAAGCAACATTAAGGTCCACATTACTACTTCAGAAACTATGATAAATTTGAAGACTACAGGCTATTGATAAATTAGCAAGATGACTCAGGATGAACAATAAATGGATATTAATTTAAATCGTATTGACCATAAGTTTGAAGACAGAAGAATGCATAGAAGTTTAAAAAATTATAATATTTTATAACATATACAACCTGAAATAAGGCAATTATATTCTGTGATTTTATAAAACTGCTCAGTAATTTAAAAATACAATTACATTTTAAATGAACAATTGAAAAGAATAATTATATTTCATTATGTCAGCTGGGTTACTCAGATGAATGCTGTGTACTGCTGGAGATGCAGTGTCATAATGTGATCACTTAAAGAAAATCATGATTAGCAGCCCCATATTCTGGAAGATAATTTATTACTGCTGCTGGCAACTGACATATTTAAAACTCATTAGTTGGAAATGGGATAGAATTTGGGGAGAAAAATAGATCAAAAGTTAACACTCATACCTTAAAACACCCTTTTACAGCTTCAATCCACCAAGAAATGGAACTTTCTAGTATTTGATTACATAGCTAAAGAGAAGTTGAGCTGCTTTAGACCATCATGATTTGTTAAAGCATGCATTCATGATCATCCTCATGGTCTTTCTTTGGATTCTCTTCCATCTCTCTTCATCTTCCTCATTGTGGGGACATAGTTAAAACAACGGAATCATAGAATATCCTAAGTTTGCAGGGACCCACAAGGTCTAGCTCCTGGCCCTGCACATCTGGCACCACTGCCCTGGGGAGCCTGTTCCAGTGCCCAACCACCCTCTAGCCGAAGAACTTTTTTCTAATATCCAACCTAAACCTCCCCTGATGCAGCTCCATACCATTTCTTTGAGTCCTGCCACAGGTCACCACAAAAACATCTGTGCCTGTCCCTCCACTTCCCCTCACGAGAAAGTTGTAGACAATCATGAGGTTTCCTCTCAGCTGAACAGAGTAGGATGATAATTTCTCTAGATCTGAGAGTAATGACCCTGTGGATGAAGCCCAGGATCTGATAAGCTTTCCTTGTTACTTTGGTGCACTGCTGACTCATCTAGCTTGTTGTCACCAGGATCCCCATGTCCCCTTCAGCCACACAAATGCTGGTCTGTGCTGTTCTCTTTGGTTATGCAGGTGCAGGACTTTGAATTGTGCCTTACTAAACTTTGTCTGTACCTTCATCTCTGCACCTGAGAGTGTGAGCACAGTCTTCCAGCCTGTCCAGGTCTCTCAACTCTCTGTAAGATGTCTCTCCCTTCTGATGTGCTCCCCTCACCACTAATTTTGAGTCATCAGCAAACTCCATCTTTTTATAAAATAATATATTTTTATATTTGACATAATACTAATAGAAAGACCTTCAATTATGTTCTATAGAGGTGACTCAGATATTAGAAGACAGTAGAAATTTTACAGTACCTCCTTTGCACACTTCAAAAATATCTCAAGAAAGAAGAATTGAACAAATAGATTAGAAATTCATGTGATAATATTTTAAATATGCTCCAATTTAGCCTCTAAATCACCACTTGTAGAATTATTCACATTCATATAAATATCCACCTTGTTGAAAACAGACTGTGCAATGAAAGAAGAAAATTTCAGTCCCAAACATGCAATTAGAGTTAATGTCAACCTGCAGGTATTTGAATCTCATTAATGGACAGAAAGTGCATAAATTGTTTTTTAGCTTCTTAACTACACTGCTGGAACTTAGAGAAAGGTCTTTTGGTTGTGTAAATATCTGTATTTGCCACATGTGGCAAAACACAGACGAGTCTAGCTGCACCTTACAAGTCTGAATAATAGCTATCTCTCTCCTTCTGCCCCATCTCCTCGTGGTCTCTTCTTCCTGATTGATTTGCTTTTTAACCTCGCAGTGATTTTTCTTTCTGGGGACAATGGTGTTGTACAAGACAAAGTTTAAGCACAACATTTCTGATAAAATAACATTCACCGTTTTTGGAAATGCTGGTAGTGATTAAAAGTTTTGCATAACTTTTTAAGACTTTTAAGAGTCCTTTAAGGTAAATAATGTGTATTCCCCATTTCTAAAACAGGATGAAATTTTCTTGGAGACGTCTTTCAAACTTGAGGTGTTGGGCCCAGTAATCAAAGAAAAAATCCCTGAGGTTAACATACTTCGAGTTTGCACCATTACAAAACAGACTGGTTTGATGTAAATAAATCAGTCATCCATTTTATGAAGTTACATTCAATGCAATTCAGAACAAACTTGATCCATAGAGCTACAGACCAATTGTGTGTTATGACCAGAATCCACTGAAATAAACTTATTCTTTGTGGCATTTAACTTACACCATTTGGATGTCAGTTCAGAATTCTCTGCCACTGTGATTACATTTTCGAGCATTTTTTGTTTCTTGTAGCCTTAGGAAGATACTGTTCCCAATCTCAGTAACTTTTTTTTTTGTTGTTTAGAATTTCATTTAGGGTGAATTTTCCTTTTAATCTATTGTTACTACTTACATGTCATTTTAGCATTGTGTATAATTCTTCATACTCCTTTAAATTAATGCATTCATGGTTTAATTCTCACTTCTTCTATGTTATTTAAAAAATCATGGATAATTTTCAATCCTAAGCAAAAAAAATGGGCATACTTCTTGCCCCAGATCAGATTTTTTCTTACAGTGGACAGTAGCTGGTGCTTGTGGAAGAATGAAGTACATATAACTATGACCTTTTTTCTTGACAGATGACAGTAATCAGTAGTTTCAAGACTCCTCAAGCTGGAGGTTACCTTTGGGCCACTGTATTTCATACCGTTATTATTCATGAATTTGCCTAATACCTTTTTGAACCAATTTATAATTTTGACCTCCTCACAAATTGAGAGTCATCATTTAAATTATATATAGAGGGGGAAAGTGCTTCATGTCTTTTAAGTGCTGCATTTATTATTTGACTAAGTCTTCTTGTTCCTGACTGTGGCACAAAACAACCTCTTCTTTACACAATTAATGTGTTACTGACCTTTATCATGTACAGTGACTTTTTTTTAAACTAGAAAGTTCCTTACAACTGTAGGGAAGCTTTTCATACTTTGATACTTTTCTTTCCTTCATCTGAATCTTTTTAAGATGGAAGGGCCAGAACACATACAGTACATAAATCAGTTCTGTTCTCCAAACTTTTTCCCAGTTCTAATAAATCTGTTTTTTCAGGACTTCAGTCCTGACTGTAATGATGCATTTCCAGTTACACATCCTGGAATTAAAATGCATCATGCAAGTGACAGACAAGAAACTTCAAGCTGGAGAAACCCCAGGAAAGTTGTCAAAACATTGTAAGCCTCTCAGTGCCAGGGACAGGAAAGTGACAACAGCATGAAAATTACAATTATTCAGGGCCAGAGTTCCCCTCAGCAGCATTAAGGATGTGTTACAGCTGTGAAGAGATGCAGATATTGTTTCTCAAGAACGGAGAGACAGAGGAAAGGAATAGATAAACAATTTTCACTCAGCTGGAATAGAAATGTTGCAAGTTAATGTTGAAAACCATGAATCATGTGGTCTTACAGAAATTACTAAGATCCAAAACTTTCAAGTCTAAGGAAAGTCATTGACAGCAAACTGTCTTATCACTTCCAATAGCCCTGCTCACAGTACCATGGCTACTCACAAACTCAAATTTTTTTTTGTGAAAATTGCAGTTTCAGGACCCAATTTCTAGATTAGTGACCAGTATCCAGCAGTGAAATAAAACCAGCATTTATTCTACTGCTGCAAGGTGGTGCACCAGCACTTGAGTCAGCACACTGACATCAGCACCACAAGGACCTTGATTTTACCCCATATTGAGTAACCTGTAAGATAAAAGTTTAAATATTGAATTCAATGAGTGTGCCAGGATGTATATGCTCAATGACATCTCACTTTACTAATGTCAAATATACATATGTGGGATTATGGCTTGTGATTTATGCCTTGTGCCTGACTGCAGAATATGTACCTTGGCTCAGCAATCCACTAGAGAGGAGCCCAAAAGCCTCACTCCCTTCCCAGCCCCGATCAGGGGAAGGGTGTAGATCTGTTGGATACCTTTTTGTACACAAGCTGTTTTAAGAAAGAAGACATGGTAAAAAAGCAGAAAAATCTAGAACTGGTTGTAAAGATGAATGTGAAGTCATCCACTACATCTACCACAAAAGCATATTATTCTGTACCCTGACCAGAAGAAAATAATGACTTATAAAGATATCTTCTTATTATGATATTTTAAAAGAAAAAAAAAAACAAACAAAACCAGAAATAATCTTAAAATAATGGAATTATTTTAATGCAGTAGCATTATTATCAGTGCAGTTAGAATAACAATCTACATTTAAAAAAAAATAATCTCATAATCTCAGAAAAATCTCTAGAAGTCCTAGGTTGTGTTATATAGGAAAGAAAATAAATTCCTTTTTTTCTGAGCCTTTCTGTCCAAAATACTTTTAAATCTGATCTCTATATTTGCAAGGTGCAGGCAGGCCAGGCAGCAAGAGAAATAAAAGGAAACCAGCACATATTTCTTTCAGTGATATTTTTAAGCCCCCTTCTTCCCAATTCTTTTTTCTCCATATTCCTTGTCTTGTGACATTTGGCAAGGCAAAGCCTGAAAACTCTATTATTAGTTAGTGAGAAAATGCAGCAAATGGCTTAGATGGCTTAGCTTCCACATTCCCCTTCTCTTACACACGGTGTTATCCTGCAGCTCACCTCCCTTAAAGGTGGGACAGGAAATTCTGTGTTTTGAAACCTCTGGTGAGATTACGGTCAGTGAGGCAGGGAAGGAGTGTAAGTCCATGTGAGGAAGGACAGAAAAAGTAGAGCAATGTAAAGGGTTCTCTAGAAGAAGCTTAATTTACTTGCAATTGGTTGGACTGAGGGTTTGCAAGCATCACAAGATTTCTGAGCAATAGCAGCAAATATATGCTTAGAGACCGCCTACTAAAATTGCATTTCTAGTGCTACTTTTGTCTCTGATTCACTCCTGAAAGGGCAATTGCATTTTCTCTGACATGCCACTGCCAGTAAGTCCTTCAGGGCTCACAAACTGACAGCTGGAGGAAAGACAAAGGCAGAAATACCTCTTTCTCAACAGTATTTCAATAATCCTTATTCGTCTATTTCTCATCAGAACATCTCTTTTTTTTTTTTTTCTTTTTCTTTCATATTTGCTGACATTGGTTTTAGAGGTTAAAAAGGAAACTGTGGCAGGAAATCCACCCTGTTAAAAAAATGCAGTGTAACAAAGTACTGTTTGAAGCAAATATCACTACAATGAAGAAAAACACTTCTATGAGCAGTATAAAAAAAAGACCAACAGCAGCCAAGTTTTCACTCACAACCATTGTGGTTTATTGGAGAGGCACAAAAACATCTCCAAAAAAAACCCCCAAAACAACCAACACCCAGAGAATGGATTCTTTTTAGCTGTTAGGCTAAAACATATCAGAAAAGTCCTGTGGCAAAGACCTGTCTCCTCTGAAATAAATGAAGTTGCTGTTGTCCCAGTGAAATTTAATTTTTCACATTTATGATTTTCTATGAATGCTGGGAAAACCTTGGTGTTATTGTTTTGCTCCATAGAATTGAGATGTATGAGAAATTGCTCTCTGCCATTTCCCCACTTTGTCCAGGTGAGCACAACCTTTCCTACGTGAGGTTGCCCAGATTTGTTGATTGCACATCTCTGGAAGTGTTGAAGCCAGGTTTGATATGGGGTGTAGCAACCTGCTCTAGTAGAATGTGTTCCTGCCCACAGCAGGGGGTTGGAACTTGATGAACATTAAGATCCCTTTCCAAGCCTGACTGATAAAAGATTTTATGATTCAATATTATTCACATGAGTAATCACATTGTATCAAACAAGGTACTTTCCTGCACACCAGGTGAGCACTGATATCAATGTTTTATAGTTTAGAGGACATTTTCTCAGCAGAGTTGAGTATGGAAAACACCTTTCATTGTTAACACATTTGTATCAGTGTAATATTAGATGAAAATTCTATCTATTCAGGCACCACTTTCATCCAGCTAGTTAATGAAAAATTTCACTTCAGAATTATAAATTAGCCATCTCTTTATGCAAAGACTTTGGTTTTCATGCTACCGAAATACAATGTCCACTTACATATTTGACTTAAAAATTTTTTCTCTAAAAGAAGTCTGAATTATTGGAACTTCTCTCTGCATTGAATTTCTACAGAATATCTGTAAGTTTAGCCCCTTACTGATAAGGGTCTTAAGGAATGTTCTGATTGTCATTATTCCAGAAGAGGAAGACAGGTAATTGTAGGTGACATACCTGTCACAGGAAAGATATTTAAGCTACAGAGTTTTCTTCTACAGGAAATCACTGTTATGATTACTGCCACTTTCAGATTTAAATGCAAGCGTCACCCTTGACTTTCCTTTAGTTCATCAGAAACAAAGGCAAACAAATAAAATCCCATAAATCTCTTTGCCTCAAATTAGGAAAGAAGAGTCCTATTATTTCTATTCTAAGCAGTTAAAGTACATTAAAATCCTATATATCTGAGACCTTATTACTAAAAACATTTGTGGGAGGTGGAATAAAAGGATGCCTTTTACAGAAACACAAGTGAAAGTTTAACAGGTCCTTTTGGTCCTTTTTGACTCCAAGTATTGGTTTTAAAATCAAGCACAAAAATAACCCAGAAGAGTTTGGTTTTCTGGGCATAAGCTAACATGAGGATTTAAGATTTTTCTGTTATTTTTCAGCAACCATTTTTGTCATAGTTTCCTGTCCTTCCTCCTTTTCTTGACAAAAGCTATTATTGGTTTGTAACATTTCCAAAACACTCTGAAATATTGCTCAGTAATATAACTTTTTCCAGGCCTCTGCTCATTGCCAGTGATTATTTATCCCAAAAGAAAAATCTTTTGAAAAATACTGTCCATTGAAAACTTATTTGCCAGAGTGAAGACTGTGTTAAACAACACATTTCTCTCCTTTCTCTGAATTTTCCAGATTTAGAACTGTTAATGTTCAGAAGGAGTAATGACTTAAATTATTATTTCTCATCACTGCTTCAATAATGGAATAAGGAATTATATGCACGACAATGTTGTTTTTTCAATCTCTGCATTTTAAAATTTTAAATTCCAAAAGCACAGCAAAACAAATAAAATTTCAGTGCCAGTTTAAAGCTGTGCCTCAAAACTGTCCCTGTAGAACTAGGCAAACAAAATAGGCATTACCACAGATAAAAGAATCATCCTAAAGATGAGGTTGCAGAAGGTAATAAAAAGGAAACAGGACAGATATTATCTTTGAATTACCCATGATTCGCTAACGCTTTACCACAGCGGATATCCTTACAAACTTAATTTTCCTTCATACTACTTCAGCAGCAACTGCTGTGCATACATTGTTCATAAATCACAGTGCAAATGCACTGTAAGAGCAAACAAGACTGTGCATTGTAAAGATAATTCTGCAATAAGAATCTCTATTCAGACTTGTTCCCTTTTATTTTCATAAATACCTCTACACTTTCAAGTGGTTACTAAAGAGCATGCACACACAAGTAAGCTGAAAATTATTGAAAAAGCATCAACATTAAGCAAACAAAAGATAATGAAGTCAAGATATTGAATACACTTTGGAATTGTATTTTCTACAGAACAAAGGAAATAACTGAATTCTCAGTAAAAAAAGAAATTTCAATAGAATTTGGAGGAGTATTTTTATCTTGTAAATGCTAGTTTTCTCCACTTCATTGATATATTTATATTTCAGTGGTTTTTTTCTTGATTCAGAAGAAAAACACATATACATAATTTCTCCTAAAATGTAAATTTTAACTATCTAGTTTTGAAAATGTGTGTATGCTAAATATGTTATAGGAACTTTCTCTGGAAACCTTATTCTCCAAATGGGAAAAATCCCATGTGAAAATGTCATGAACATCTTAGCCAAGCTCCAAAAAGTCGGTAATTTTGTCAAAACAGCATTTTCAGTACCAAATGGCACCTTCTGCACTTGCATAGTTTTTATTTTTGTTACAGCATGTCTTAGAACCTTCGTTTACTCAAGGTCAATGCAGGACACACACATGCAAGTGTCCTTCACTAGGAGTGTTTATAAACTGAAGAATGTTTTAGAGGAAATTGTCTCATCTCAGTTTTACAGTTAAAAACAAAGACTAAGTTTTTAAAGATAATACAGGAAGTCTGGGGAAGGATCAGGACTGAAACACATTTCCTAAGTGTCAATGCATCACTTTATATCACAAGGATGAACTTCTGCCCCACAGACAGGCAGTCAGAGATTCTTATCTTGATGCACAGGCTTGTTTATAAATTCAACCATTCTTTAATATAGATTTACATTTGCAATATAGAATTAACAATGGATTAGTGCCTACTGTCTCACATTAAAGCACATCACAAGCCTGTATTTTATTTAATATAAATTTAGATTTTAGTTTCCACAAAAATAATTTCCTATAAGGATGACACTGTGTTTGTACCTGAATGACCTTTCTCCAGGAATGTGAAGAAAGATTCATACCACACTTCAGCACCTGCATGCTATTCCATCTTTAACTCTCCTTCATGCCCAACACAGAAAGTACTGAGTTTTGTCTTATCTGTGATACGCTGACATTTTCAACCCAATGAAACTGTAGGTGTTGTTTTCACACTGCGTTCTTCCAAACTTTCAAATTTCACTACAGACAAACCTGCTTCAAGATGTTGCCTGCAGCACTATGTGAACTTGCTGTCAGATCAATTTATTTATGGATGATTGCTGAGTTTTATTCTCTTGAGGTCAATATTTGCTACATGTACACGTATGGATAAGGAGCTGACATTACCAACATTTTACAGAACCTTTATACTTCTGACAATTATCTTCTTCAGAATTACAAAGCAAATAAGTTATTGACTTTTAAAAATATGCATTTGAAAATGGGGAGAAATAGTAGCAATTAAATCATAGAAAAATACAATATCAGAGAATAGCTGGAAGGTACTCACAAGCATCATTGAGTCTAACACCTGCACAGAGAAAATCCCAAAAATCACATTGTGTGTCTTAGGGTATGAACTCTGTCAGGATTGGTGCTGAGACCACTGCCCTGGGGAGCCTGTTCCAGTGCCCAACCACCCTCTGGGTGAAGAGCCTTTTCCTAATATCAAACCTAAATCTCCCCTGACACAGATCAGGATCCCTTGGATCCTCTCATTAGTCACCAGAGAGAAGAGATCAGTGCCTGCCCCTTTGCTTCTCCTCAGGAGGAAGTTGTAGATTGGGATGAGGTCGCCTCCTGTCTCCCCCAGGCTGAACAAGTGACCTCAGACTCTCCTTACACAAATTCCTCTCCAGACCCTTCACTGTATTAGTAGCCCTCCTTTGGACATTCTCTAATAGCTTTATATCCTTCCTTCTTAGCTCGTGGCACACATAACTGCACACAGCACTTGAGGTGAAGCAACCCCTGGGCAGAGCAAAGGGGACAATCCCATCCCTCAGCTGTCTGGCCATGCTGTGCCTGATGCTCCCCAGGACACAGAGACCCCTGATGCACCCCAACCCTCCTGGCTACCACGGCACTGTTGACTCATATTCAACTTGCCAGCAACCAGCAATTCCCAGGTCACTTCCTGCAGCGCTGCTTTCCAGCCTCTCATTCCCCAGATTGTACATCCCAGGCTGTCCCATCCCAGAGATGCCCAGTCCTCAGATTTGTCAAGGTCTCTTCATAGGTCCTTTCTGCCTGTGAAGGAGTCATCAGCTCCAGTTTTGTACCATCAGCAAGCCTCCTTAGATTCAAGATTCAAGTCCTGTGTCCAAGTCATTTATGGAGCTGTTGAAGAGCACAGGGCTGAGGATAGAGCCCTGTGGAACCCCACTAGTGACAGGTCCCCAGTCTGACGCCACCCCAGTCACTGTGACCCTTTGTGCCTGACCCCTGAGCCAGCTGCTCACCCATCACATGATGTGTTTATCCAGATGGGAGCTGGATGTTTTCTTCAGAAGGATCCTGTGAGAGACAGCATCAAAAAACTTGACATCCTTACAGATTATATCAGTTGGCTTCCCTTGATTGAGTAGGTGGGTAATGGTGCCATAAAAGGAGAATAAGTCTGTGATAAGCAGGACTTTCCCCTCATGAACCCATGTTGACTGTGGTCAGTGATAGTTACTGACAGGTCTGTATTTACCTACAGGTACAGGAGAGCATCCTTCTATCCCATACTGAAAAACTGGGAAAACATTTGCCACCCTAAATGCTCTCTCAGGCAAAAGCTGCACAGCCCTTACAGGGGCTTTACAAGAACATCCCAGTTCCACATAGCTGTGCAATAGGTGCCCAGAGGGCCACATGATAGAGCACTAAATGACATCACTTTACAGTATGCAGCATTCTGACCTCCAGCATGAGTCACAGCAATTTAGGCAGTTTGCTGGGCTAGAGGAAGAAGCTATGAAAGCAATAATGGATGCAGACGTAGCCCCAGGCAAAGTGGTAGTGCCCTGCCATGACTTTCTCTCTGGCCGTGCTGGCACCTCTCAGCCTGCTTTGGTTGCTTGTATCTTCCTGTACCCATCTGCAAATTTTGAAGAAGCTGGTCATTTGATTTGCTATTCTTTGCTATGCTTATTTTGTTTTGCTCTGCCTTTCATCTTCAGTTGAGGTTTAGTCATAAACTGTGTTACCGGGAGGGTATTCACAGTTCTGTGAGTCACCACAGTTATTTAAGTGACAACTTCTTCGCTGCAAAACCTGAACTAGGGGCTGACCCCCTACCATGGAAAATAATACCAAATTCAGAAGATCATGTTTATTCACATTTGATACATAAAACATTTCTAAGCCTCAACTATATGACAGTATTCCCTGTACAGACCTTTATGCAAAACCAGTGAGTGTTCTGACTTCAACTGCATGGGATCAGCACACTCGATTATACATCATCTACTCAGAGTGATTACAATGCAACCACCATCTCTGGCAGAAGCTGGAGATCCTGACAAACAATCTAGAGAATACTTAAGACAAAATTATCAAGAATGTGCTGAGATTTTTATGGTGTGCTGTGCATTCTCTGTAGACATCAGAGCTGAAAAGTTTTTTACATATAACCAGCATATCAATTTGAAATACTGAATCAATTCATCTACTGTATTCTTCAAAGCAGTTTGCACCCCTTTAGACTTGTATTTAATACCATGCCTAAGCCTGGAACAAAGCAGCAGTCCTGTTGAATGCCATGATGCCTTAAATTTTTCACTGCTTAGGCTTCAAAAATGAAGCATTTACAAACTAAATCCAGGTGGGATTAGTGGATGTAGGGCAATGTTCCCTATAAATGTAAAACCTGTAACAAGTTTGAATTTTCAATACTTGCAGATAAATTAAGAAAGTATAATTCAAAGAAAACCTGTAATTTATTTAAACACTACATTTGAACACTACTAATGACAGAAAATACTGTATATGTTATACGAGTAATATTTTACTCTACAATTCTGCAGTCTGGTAAAGAACTCATAAATTTTGCCAAATAGAAAGATTAATCAATGCAGAAATGTGAAGCTAAGCCTTTGTATCACATAGACTTATGTAAGTCTGTTTCTATATTCTTCAATCATTAGGGCTAACAGATCCCAGAAACTCAATGTTTGTATTCCATGGGGCTATAGACTAGTTACACTTACATTAGGTCATTCTTCTATTTAGAGAAATGTTTCAATTCTTCAAAAAAACTTTTGACTTTTTAAGCCTTCAGGACAAAAGTCTTCAGACTGTGAAAAAAAAAAACTCCTGACAAAGAAACAGAAAAACAAAAACAAAAAAAGAAACATAAAAACAAAACCAAACAAACTAATAAAAAAAAAGAGATACATAATCAAAAATGGACAGCTCAGAGCCTTGAGTGTTGCTGCCTCATAAAACTGATTGCACTAACACCACACTAACGTGGATCTCAGGAAAGATCATTTCCTGTATTCCAGAGAAAGAGATATTTCACCATAACCTCCTAGACAATTATGGTAAAATATTTATACATTTCTCTGACACAAAACAAAACCACTTGGATTGCTGTGTTCTGTGCTTTGCTTGAGTTTTGTTTTGCTTAAATGAGGTCCTTGCTGTGCCCTAAATTAGCTTCACAGAAACTTTTATACAGGACAAAGCTTTCTGCTGATCAGGACTCACAGTGACAGAGCAAATATCCATGCAGGAAACCAACTGGGGGAAATCATCGTTCTGGAGGATGTTTGTCTTGGTTTTTCTTTGTGTATTCTGCCTTGGACTGCAGAACAAGGTTCAAGGAAAACTAGGTCAAAAGGTTTTTACACTGAGAGGTTTGAGAATTCCTAAATGCAGAGGGAGGCAAGACAATGGCACCTATTCTCAATTTATCTGCATTAAAACATGCTCCTTACTTGAAAATTGAACTTGGTGGAGGAGGCATAAATTTCCAGGAAGTTTGTGCAGAAATCCTTACAGTGAATAAACAGACAAAAGTATCCCTAAACTAAAATCCTGTAATTCTTGTTAGCGTTGATTTCACTGAGCACAGAATCATGCAAAGGGATCTGATGGTCCAGTGAACTCCACTCAGTAAGGAAAGGGAATTTAGTGGTAATGTTGTGTGTAACCCCAGCCTCTACAGAGCTGTATGAAGAACTGATTTATGCAATGGTAGCAGAGAGGGCACTGAGCAGGAGAATAGCTGATTAACAAGAAAACAAGACATCAGCAGGCAAACTAGGGAGGGCTGTCAGAGACAAGAGAACATTTGGGTGCAGGAGAGAAGAATGAGGCTTTTGTGGGGTAAAAGACATTATATTCATGGAGAAAGAGAGGTAAAGGAGCAGAATGAGCAGCACAGTCTGTACTATTAGACCAAAAGTCCATCCAGTCTAGTGTCTTGCTTCCAAAATCGGCTAAAAAGCATGTCTAGGATATTCCTCTAGAACAGAGAGGGGAACACAGCTGCACAGACACCCACACTTTTGGCAGAGGGAGCTGAGGTACCTGTAGGTAAGACAGATTCTCTTATTAGAACTGCTCTCTTTGGGAAAGGATCCTCATTTAAGGTTCCAGAATTTCCCCATACCTCTGCTTACAGTCACCATCTCCCATCTCCTTTGTCTTTGCTTAAAGCTGTTCTTTTCCGTTATTGGTTTGCTGAGGAACTGGATTTATGTGTAAAGCTGGCCAAAGATTCTGCCAAGATAACTCTGCCTTTTCTTTGCCAGTCAGGTGAAAATACAATCCCTTGCTTTGTTTGACATGAACTGTTAAAGAAACATAAACATAAAACAAATATCAAAATATCAAGAATCCCAGGACATTAGTGAGACCAACTATCAGGGGATCAGCCATGCAAGCCCCCAGTTCCCATGTGGCCCTGGCAGGCTATCAGAGATGAGCTGAACAGGCTGGGCCTTCACTTCAACCAGAAGTCACAAACTTCTGCCAAAACAAAGTTAGGTTGAAAGATGCAATTGTCAATACCAGAAACCATCTTGTGAAAACCTCTCCATAAACCTTGCAAAGTATTGCTCTTGCAAACATCATCTGTTTTAGAAGATTTCATATCTCTCTCTCTTTTCTTGGCATTCTGGGCAGCTACTGAAAAATTACATTTAAAATTAATTTTTGTCAATACAATTATTATAGCTTTCTTCCTAATAGATAAGAATAATGATTTTATGAAATGGCTCAGTAAGTGATATTAGCTCAAGTTTTAGCTGGTTTATTGATAACTTACTTTCAATGGGAAAAGTTTCTCCCTATTCAATATTCTTTGAAGTTCTTTAGTAGCATAACAATTTAATAGCTAACATTTCTTATAAAATTACAGCTTTACCCCTATTCTAATTCTCTCTTCTTTTTTTCCCTATGACTCCTGCATCTCATCTCTTCTATGAAGGCCTTTTCTCTTCTAGTCCAGTAACACTCCTCTAAATTCCAAAAAGACGTTTAGGAATTCTTGGGTTTCTTTTGTTCACCTAGAACCAGTCACTGCATTTCCACCTGTCCCTGGTTTGCCTTGGGATGAAAGAATGGCTTAATAAATGCCCCTCTGAAAAAAAAAAAAATGTGTATAGTCCCAGAAAAATAAGTCCTATCACATTGTTACAGTCTTTTGTCCTCTTGCTGTTTCTCTCCACGTCAGCATAACCCCACAGGATTTCACCTGCTTTGTCCTTCCTCTCTTGCACAAATGTGCAGTGACCAAGTACAGAGTGGCACAAGACCAGTATTGTACTGGCAACAAAACGAGAAGGTTATGTCAAACAGGAATTGATAGCAGAACTATGAGAAATGTCTCCTGCAGAGACCGAGATTAATTTCTTGAACCCTAATCACCTCTTCCCCAGTAATAAAATAAGCACATTATGAGCAAACTTCAAGCCTTGTCTTGCAGTTTGTACTTCACATAAAAAACAGTGATATAATAATGATAAAGTTTCTGTCTTTAAATGGCCTCTAAGATATCAACCACCAAGAACTTCCTTCTAATAATAGTGTCATTACAATTATCATTATACACACACTATGCAGATAATTTAATTGTAGCAAATGCCTTTGGAAACACTTTGACCACTGAAATCTCTATACTGCATTTACAGCAAAGCAATTGGTTATATGGCAAAATATATAGTTTCATAAGAGCCAACTGCTACATTACAGAACAAATAAGTACTGCTCAAAATCTTTATAAAAGTCCTTGGGATACTCTTTATGTTGCTGGCTGTAAAATTCGCTGGATATTTTACAATAGGTAAAATTTTATAAAATAGATTGGACAAAAAGAAATTAAAGCAGTGCTTATGAAATTCCTAGAGGAATTTTGCAAAAAAAAAAAGTATAATGTTTTCAAGAAAAATCAAGGATCTTTATTGGGTTTTTTTTAAGTCAACTTCTTATTAATATTGTTAAATTATGATGATGGCAGGTGCCCTGAACTGGAGAACCATGACTGTGAGAATGTTCAGCTCCCAGTTGACCCTGATCCAGCTGGATCCCTGCAAATCCCTGGGCTTGATTAGATTAATCCAAAAATCTTCAAAAATCTGGCTGATGTTAACCCTAAAGGTCTCTCGATTTTTGAGCAGTGCTGGGAATCCAGAGAGGTGCCAGCTGACTGGAAGCTGTCAAACTTTGTCCTGGTTTTCAAGAAGGACAAGAAGGAGGATGCTGGAAACTACAGGCCTGTCAGTCTCACTTCAGTGCCTGGTGAGGTTTGGAGATTATCCTGGGAGGTATTGAAAAACACCTGAAAGCCAACTCGTTCATTGCTCTTTTCAACAGCATTACTCCAACTTAGACACATTTTTATAAAATGTAAACAAATAAATAATACTTCTTCAAGCCATGTCACTACCCAATTTTCAAATACTTTAATCTTGAGATGAATGGTTGGAGTGAAGTGAGTCAGGAATTCATAAGAAAAACAAAACCTACACATTGCTCTGATTGTAAATATAGCTTTGCCTTAGTGCTGGAAAAGAAAACAAAGGAAGGAAGATTACACACTGGAGACCAGAGCTGAGTTTTCTGAGGAGAAGGGTAAAATGCACTAAGATTTTATGATTACAAGATAGTATAAAGTCTGGCAACTAGATGTAATAAAAGATGACAAGCCAGCAGATCTAGAAGAATAATATCCCATCATTATGAAGTAAGTAGCAGGGGAAGCAGGAAAGCCTTTGGCAAATCTTACAAATATCTCATTGCAGACAGAGAAAGCACAAGGGGGATGATGGATGCCTAATACTGTTCAAAAGTTTAAGAAGGATCGAAAATATAAGTGTGATTTCCAATTATCAACTGGTTGCAGAAAGCACTTATGTGGGATGCATACTACATAAAATTTACAAATGTATTATTTGGCAAAGGATGATATTTGATTCTGACTTAGAAAATATCACCTTGTACTGACCTTGCCCAAGCTAAACCAAAACAGCAAAATACTGAAGGGTGAGGCAAAGAAGACAGAGTTCTTTATTGAACAAAAGAAAGTGGCTTACACTGCAGTGCTTATTGTGTTCAGCCCTACAGTTTTTCAGTGAAAAATTACATGTACACTTTTGAAACATTTTTTAATGGCACAAAATTGAAGAAAATTATAAAAGCCACCAAAATAGAAGACAGATTAAAACTGACAAAAGATTCAGAACTCAGAAGGAAAGACACATTTTTCTTATTCAGAGAAAACCAGATAGAATTTAATGGAACTTCTGATAACTTTTCAGGTTTAAATATCCTGTAAAGCTGAACACAATGGAAAACACTTTGAAAAATTTCTGAGTGTGAAACACATAAGTAATCCCAGACATAATGCAAAATTTTTCATTTTATTTGAGATATAGCAACATAAAGAGAAAAATCATCCTTTTCCTACTTTTCAATACAACTAACAGCAGTGCCCAATCTGATATTGTCATACACATAAAATTATTCAAATGCTACTAAAATGTAGGTGTGCAAGAGACGAATGCAAGAGGGCATTCATTCAGGCAGATATGTTCTTATGTTGTTCTCATAACAAACTATGTAAATCAAACCTCAGTGGTGCCTGAAGAAACAGACTTTCAGAAGCAGTAATACAGTAATACATCACCATTAATAGTTTTTCCCTGGTAGAAACCTAGATATTGGCTCTCACCTTATATGTTCACTCCAGTCATGAAGTATGACAATAAAGTCTGCATTAAACATCTCTGACCACTCAGAAAAATGTATCACATTTAAATTTTTTGAGCCATGAACTATCATTCCCTGTGTCCTAACTGGCTCCAGAACCAATTCTTTTGTGGTGTATTTCCTTATATAAAAATGGAACTGTTCATTAAATTTGAAACCACAGTTTAGGTCCTTAGACTGCACTGTGTTATCATTTTCCTTCCTGAAACACTCTAAAGGTTCAAATTCACTTTTCCCTACAACCCATACAACTCATTACTGAAAGATGGAGCTTCAGGTTAATTATTTTTTTTTTTTTTTTTTGTTTATAACATGTATAGGTACAAATTGTCAGCACCACACAAAATTCTAATGTACATAACTTCCTAGCACAAAGAAATCTCTAAGATCCTTTTCAAAACTTCCCTCACACTACACACTGTCCTGTAGGCTGATGACAGATGGCATCCAATGATTTTCCCTCCACAGCCTTTACAACTCATATAACTCTTGTATCTGTCTTGCAACAAAGACAAACCAGGCTTCTACTTCTGTCTCATGTCAGAGCATTGCACTAAGGTACAAGAAATTGCATCTTTCACACCTGCAAATATACCTGTCTCTTAATCATCTCAATCACCTAAAGTTTGTCTCTTCCAAAATATTCAATTCTTTCTTATCATGCCTAAAGCAATTCAAAATTGAAAAATGCAAAATCTTCCTCATTCCCCACTCTTAAATCTTGATATTCCCATTAAATAGCATGACATTTCCTAAATATATGCAATCACCTTAAGAGTTCTGATGTGCTGCAGGTACAAGCTCTGTACTTGTAATATGGGAAGACATTTTGAGCATATACAGAGAATTATGGCTTGAGAAAGTACAGGCTGGAAATACTGCTTTACTGCTCACTCCTGCTTCTACAAACACACGAGTCTGGAGGAACCATCTGAATGTGGCTCTGAATGCTGATCAGCCCCCACTTCAAGAAAATTTTATTTTAATTGTAAGACTTAAGTCTTCAGTAGCCTGGGACCTGTTTTCAAAGTAGCCATATATATGGTGGGGTTTACCTTGTAAATTGAAAACCTGAGTGCTTAGACATTCATTCAGATATGCAAGAAGAACTTTCCTGTGCTGAAAATGCCATTTTGCTTTTGGGACAGTCTTTGTAGCAGTAAAGAGGATTTCACAGATAATGTGCCTAAATAGGAGATGACAATTTACACAAAACAAAACTGGAAAACTTCATAACACAAATGGTAACCCTTAAACTTGCTCTATCATGCTGCTGTAAAGTTAAGATTTACAAATGACATCAGGTTTTGCTCTAGTGCCCTGGAGTGAATATTAGTAAAAATACAGTAGTTGCAAAAGCTCTGGATACATCAGATAAAATCTCACTTCACTCTTTGCACTGCTGATGTCCCTGACAATTTGGGCCATCAGAGTATATAACTCTTGCAACCACAGGTGAATTGGATTCTGCAACCCAGACTTGCTCCAATCTTGCTCATCATACCAAATATTATAGCACCTGATAATATCTGTGCTAAATATCTGTCCAAATATCTCCCAGCACATCCAGTTCTTCATCTGGGCATTGTCAAGTCATTCACACACAGATGAGAGAAACTGTTTCACTGCAAGGTCAAATACTTCTTAAAAAAGTCTTTTAGCAATGGTAAATCGAGAAATTGGAATAGACTCTTAATAAAAATAAAGAAAATACACATATATGGTAATGACAATCAAACCTGTTAACAGCCTGTGGCCAAAAAATCTGTGATGTGAACATAAGAAAAAAAATGTGTGCTCCAAAGAGAGAAAACAGAAAACATTTACTGTGATTCTGGGGAAGGAGATTCTCATACCTCACAAGAAAAAAACTTGACATCATTCCAGGCTGCTGTTGATCCACTGCAGGAAGCCAGGAAAGCATTTCAGTCTATTGTCTCACACTTTTAAGCTTACTTTGAGACAAAATGAGGTGGTGTGGTTAGAAGATAAACTGCAAGTTCAGACTAGAGAGACCCATGGTCTAATTCTGGCATTGTTTCTACATCATTTCATTGGCCTCTGTGCACATCTCTGTGCCTTCAGTAAAATATAGACATTGAGTACCTTTGAAATCTTCTGATTAAAAGTTTGGGTTTTTTTAAACAACAGAACTAATCTGCTAAATTAAACCTTTGCCTTGCATTTATCTTACAGCTTTCCTTGACTGACAGCTTCTTTGCTCTCAGCAGCCAGGAAATTTTGACCCTTCTCATTGTAGCACATCCATTCTCTTGAGGGCACTCCAAGTGCCTGCCAGTTTCCTTCCCTTGCAGCTCAGAAGACTGAAGATACTCAAACTTTCAATATTGCATGAAAACAAGTGCACAAGTCATGATGAAGCCAATTCCACGTGGGAAAAAAAGACACATTTTGGGAGGGGCCCTTCCAGCAATAACATTCAGAGGTTGTTAGTGATATGCCTTGGGTTGAAAACACAAGATTCTTTGAATTATTAAAGAGACCAGATACTTCTAAGCAGTAAGATGAGTGCAGAAAAGCAGTATGGACTACAACTTATTGATACCTGTTTGGAATTGCCTCTTTATTCCATTGTAGTCTAGATTTTTCTTATAATTAGTTTCCTGCAAGTCATTCATCAGTATCCTGGCAAATTATGTTAGAAGTTTAGCATCTCACTTTCCATTAATTTGTGTTGCAAAGGGGCACAAAGATTAGAAAAAAGTAGGAAGGTCTTTGAGTCCTCTCTCTTTCATTCAAAGGCAAGAGGCAATCCATCTGACAAAGGGTTGATATCGCAAATGTCATAACCCTTACCCCAATGAGGAAAAATGACTGAGAGCAGAAACTTAGCTTGACAGCCCAGAAAAGTATAAAAACCCACGTTTTTTTCAAGTGCAACCATTCCAGAAAAGTATTCCCACAAATCTATTTGCCAGGCTCTATTAAACTGTCTGGGCATAATGACTATGACATTACCCCCATCCTTATTCCTAGAGTTCAAAAATAATAGTACTTGGAAATAATCTAAGACTGAAAGCCTCCAGACTATCGAAAATGCACAGTGTTTTAATTAACACTTCTGAATTCTGATCACATCCCCTTTTCAAGGAAGATAAATCCCCATTTTATTAGTTTTGGTGACTTTATTTTAAAATGATAAGTGAACTTCAAATGCAGAGCCAGATACCTAGATTTCACTGGCTTTAACATGCTATTTCAATGTTATTTCAGTAGCCTTTCTGAACGTGATATGTGCACTTCTGAAATGTTTATTCATGACAGTAACCCTTAACCCTACACCCCCAAGGCATTAATTTAATGAAATTGAACCTCTGACCAGGACCATAGCCTAGCCAACTATGCAGAATTAAGTCTAAGCAAAGTTTGTTACCCAGCTGATAAGGTTTGACTTCCTTTTGTATTAAGAAACTGAATTGCTCTTAACTTAGAAACTGACATAAATTTAGATAAAGCATGCTGGCAATCTATTGGCTGAACCAGGTACTTTCCTTTTTCCTATTTCAATCTCATATACAACTTTTCTTCTAAAACAGAACCTGCCAAATCCCTTCAACCATATGCTCCTTGAGCATTTCTTTACTTTAGGAAGTAACAGATGCCTGCCCTGGGGGGAAAAATCAATTTATTTCTGTAACTTGTTTCCAGTAATGTAACAGAGTTATTTTGTTTTAAGGAAAGGGCAACCAACCCTGCAACGATGCTTCTTTTACCTTTAAGAAATATTACATAAGTGGTTTGTACTGAATAATTTATGAGCTTATACAGAAGAGTTATTCAAAATAGCTCGAACTGTACATTCATCATAACCTTTTTCTTCAGCTTTCCACTAATTAATGCTTCTGAAAATTCCTAATTTTAAGTTTCAGGAAACATGCATGTTTGGAAAAGTATCTCATTTTATGTTCACAATGAAATATACATGAACCATTTTATGAATTTTAATGAATCTTTAGTAACTTTGGTCAGTTAACATTATTCATTAACAATTCATAAACACTTCAACCTACCCCTATTATGCAGCATTATGAACTCTTATGAGAGTGTTTGATACAAAACAGTCGTGATAACAATTTTGAAATAGAGAAAAAAAAAATTAAAAAGCTTCTTGATATGCCAACAATGTACTTTTCTCAAATTAAAATTTCAACAGGTTCATAGATACAATTCAAGTGGGTCTGTGAGGATCTAGCCATGTCTGACTTCAGGTCCCAGACAGTGCTATCTCAGCCTGGAACATATCCCATCTAGAAGTTGTTGAATTCACCTAAACTAGGCCCTCTGTAAAATGCAATATGAGATTATGGTCAAATTATGTTCATTTGTTCATACTGGAAAAAGTAATTTCTGCATATCACTTAATGGCATTGGATTTTTCTGGGTAAGAGTGTTGGGATTTGACTTCTAAATGTATTTAAAAAAGAAGTAAAGGTTCCAAAAAGAGAAATCATTCTTTTATATTAGGTGTACCTAATTTTGCAGTCACAACCAATTTAGCTTTTGGAAGTCCTTTGTATAGTTTTCTGGAAAACTGGTTGTATCCATGCCCTTTTTATACTTTTGTTTTAGTCACTTCCCAATACTTGCAGAAGTCAAAAATGACAACTTTTTCCCTAGAGAAGAGCAAAGCTCGTAGGTACACATGCTGTGCATATGAACCAAATTTTCCTACAGCTAAATGTTAAAGACCTGAGCTGCTAGACTGCCATTTCCCAGAGAGGAAAGGTCCAGCCTGGCGCAGGCACGTAGCTGGGAAGTTCTGAAGTTATCCTGAGCAGCAACAAACACAGCTCTGGGGGTGGGAGCTGTGTCTCAGCCCCCAAGTGCTCTCATCATGCTCTGTAACTTTCCTCTTCTCACAGCACCTGGGATTTTCTGAACACCATTACTAAGTGTCTAATTAACATCAGGTGTTTTAGGGATATGAATTTCACTGCTCCCCTGAGTCAGGCACTCGAGCACAAGGCACTGGCCTTGATGGGTTTCTACCTGTACATTACTCACCCAGTTCGATGTATGAATCTGCAGCAGATGGATTTGTAGCCAAATGCCCAGCTGCCCAAAATCTCTCTGTGAACCTTCTCTAGGCCAGAAAAGCAAGTACCAAACGGGAGCAGCTGAGCTATGCACTGCCTGGGAAATCTGTCACAGCAAGGAATTTCACTGAACCATTTTTATTGTCAGAGGTGAAAGAAATTGGGAGAAAGTGGTATTGTGCTGATAAGAGCACATGAAGTGTACAAGAAAATACAATTTGTTGAGGATGCAGGTAGATGAAAAACATCCCCATTGACAGAATGAGTTCTGTGGGCACTTTTTACTTTTTGTCAGGCCCCTCAATCTGATTGATCAATAATGTGCATGTTTTAAACTACTCCAATCCATTCTATACTCAACATTTTAAAATCAATTCTTTGGTGTTTTCCTTAGGCAACACGCCACAATTCACTCTCCTGTGCCTAATCCATCCACAAAATGCATTTTGTCAAACTATTCAATTCTCTCCCTTGAATGAAGCACGTTCCATCAAACCAAGCTGTCTGTTCTTACAACAGAATGAATTCTGTCTAACATAATAAGCAGTATATGAAGAGAGGCATTTAATCTAACGTGTATGTTTAACAAAAGGAATCATTCCTTATTTGGCAAGACATATTATAAATTCTCTATGAATTTTAAAACATTGCACTACTGTAAATCGACAAATGAATCCTACACAGCTCTTGAACAGAGCAACTGTTGTATTCAAAATCTTTCTAAAACCTTCTCTCTTTAGAAAATTCAGGAACAGGAATGGTGAATATTAACTAGCTTCATGCTTTGTAAACTTGAGTGAAACTACTGAAAAATTGATCTTGTTTTTACTCTTAAAAGGTTTATAGTGATTAAGTGTTACAGAGGGAACTGAATAGAGGCAGCTACAGCAGCTGTGATACTATACTGAGAATTCCTTTAAATATGTTCCTCACATTCACACTGATTATTGGGTAATTAAAATCTCTTTATTCCCTCCTAAAACCCCAGAAACCAAACCCAATTCCTTTCAAAAGAATGAAAATGGAATACGACCTTAAAGACACACATTAACATTCCTGACATCTGGTCCAGTTGTCTGATTTTGCTTTATGCCAGGGATGTTCCAGGGATTGCAATGAACATTGAAATTGAAACTGACGTGTCATTTGTACTCTTCCTCCTTCTGCCATGTGAATAATTCTTACCAGAGCTTTTCTATGTGAAAAGTCTGGACAGGAGTAGATGCACATGTACTGCTTGGGTTAAAGGTTTTAGCAGTATCAGCTTCATCTTGACTGCATTACTTCACCATTAGCATCACAAGTTATGATAAAAAGGATACATAAAATGTTTATCCTAACACTATATATTATTTATTTCATTATATATGTCACATTTTACATTACCATAACTATTTCAAGTATTATAATTTAGGCTGAACTTCTATTTCTTGTAATGTTTTTCTGAAACATTATACTTGAGCTATTATTTGGATTTATACTTGCCCAAAAATATAAAAATAGCCAGACTCCCTTGTAGGACCTAAGGAATTGAAGGCTTATAACCTTTACCAGAACAGAGGTTCATATGTGGTCTTGGAGGTGACTCACTAAAAACACTGATTGGTGATAAAAACCTAACACCTCAGAAAGAAGACAAACAAGTGCAACGCTGAGGGGGAAGCAGCAGAAAATCATCTGACTGAGCACTGGAAAATGACCTTGAGAAGAACTGTGGGGGAATTCCTGAGATGAGCAGTATCTGAAAAGGAGGTGGCAACTATAGAAAAATAAACTCACCTGTGAGAAATCTGCTTAGGAAAACCAATTTCTACTGTCTTGATAAAAAATGAATATTTGTTTTCTCTTCTTGTTCAACTATATGGCCCTGAATTTTGACTAAAATCTTCAGCCTAAAGTTGTGATTGACTTTTATAATTCCATTTTCCTTGAGAATAAACCAAGAAATCTTCTCCCACATACCACCTGCAAACCCAGCTGATTTAATTACTCTGACTAACTACACATCTGGCAAGACCCAGCGCGCTTTCCCCAGTCAAAGCCAAGAGATTTTTCTAAAATGCAATATCGAATACCTTTTCACAGCAAACAGCAAATCAGACCACATATGCATATTTATGTATACACATGTATGTGTTTCCAGGGGAAAATACTTGATGTTGTAACATTATTCATGTCTTATAACAAAATGATACAGGGAGAAATCTCGCCTACATTTTAATGTGAGAGGGAAGCAAAGAGCAGGTGAGGTACACGAAGCGTGTGAGGCACAATGGGAGCAGCAGAAGGCCTCGTGAGCAGATGCAGGCACCAGGAGCCTGGGCTGGGGTTAGGGTTAGGTATCTGAAGCACAGGACATGATGTGCAATGCTGTGACTGCAGGCACTGGCTTCAGGAGCCCCATTGTCTGCAGGACCCAGGGATGACCAAGCCCCATGCGCACACAGAGCACTGCTTACCTCTCTGCAGGATCGGCTCCCTTTTATGCACATGTTTCACAAAGAAACTGAAATAAAGCTGAAATAAAATGGTCAGTTCACCAACTTGATAATTAACTCAAAAGATGGTCACAAAGTTTAATTCAGGATGTACTTTGAAACCCATCTTACTGGATAAAAAATGTGCTCACTGATGAGTACAGTGAACTACTTTTCCTTCTACCCTTTTTACAGAGAAAGCTGTATTGAAAAGTTCTTTACTGAAATAATGAATTTGAATTGCTGACAAATGCATGAAAGTTAATGCTTCATCAATTGTATTTTCTGTATTTTCAGCTCACAGAATTTTGCATGCAAAAATCTCTTCAACATAAACACAGAAAGGGAACAGAAGATCACAAAAAAATGGGAGTTCTCTGATTTTCCTCAATAGAATTTTAAAAATAAATACTTAAAAAATAATATAAGAATGTGCTCAATTTAGTCAAAAAACATGTTTTCCTTCAAAAGGGTTTTAAAGAAATAGTAATTCCCAATTATTGTATCTAAGTGTTATGCTGAGAAATTGAAGGCTTATGATTTAGGTTGTATGTGCCCAGTAGAGTGGATTAGGACTATAAAATATAACCAGGTTTCACAGAACTTTACAATACAGTCCTGGCTGATAGGATTTTATGAGTCATATCTTTTTTAATTTCAACTGCAGCACAACCTCCTCTCCAGTTCATAAATACATAATCATTCTTTACATATGTCTCAATTTACTCGAAGATTCTGTACAAATGTCTTGGATCTATGATGACATTACAGGTTTGCATTGCAATTTCTGAAACAAAGTTTAGCTGGAAGCCAGGAAGTGAACCCACATGCCTAACCAGTCTTCAGTGAGCTATTGTTTAAGACATTCTGAGTCAAAGATTTCTGAGTTTGTTAAAGCAAAAGAAGATTTTTACTGAAAGATTGCCAAACAAGGACTGTGTCTCAGATCTGACAGAGTCTTACGGGAGGGAATGTAACCTGTGCTCTGATACGCTCTTGACTCTGGTCAAAGGCAGAATTCCCACCGGCTCCAGCTGTAAAATCTTGCTCTTTGCTGTCAGCAACACAACTTGTTGAAAGAGGCGCCTCCACCATGCCAAAGCAAGATTCATCCATGTGTAAAACAGCCTGAGGTTGTCCAAAGAAAAAGCTGGTCTTCTAGTTTTTGGCTTTTTTATCTGTTAAACTCAAGGCAGACATTGTTACTGTTGCAAAAGAAAGCCTGGTATACACTTTCAATAAATTTAATCAGTAAAGTTATGAAATGAAAATGTCTTCAGTTGAGCAGAATATTCTACAATGGAAGTCTTGAACAAAAATTTAACAATGGAGTATTTGAGCTATTAGTGACAATTATTTTCAATAGATTTCTTTGGACTTCTGAATTTGACTGAAGCAGGAATTGAGTCTCATGACTCCAAGGGGGATATTTTGAGTCCTTTTATGACATACTTAGGATTCTGGTCCAATAAAACCTTTCTTCTTTTTCAGTTAAAATTTTAGTCAATGGTATCAAAAATTCCAACCAGCACAAAATTTTTACAAGGCAATTAGCATAAAATGGAATTTAGCATACCAGATCTGGAAGTTTGTTTCCTTTCTTCATTTGAATTTAACAAATTTATGGGCTTGTTAGGTGGTTGTCACCCACTGAATAAAAAATTAATTCCTATTTTCTTCATTTCAAAAAAATTTTGTTTTGCAAAAAAATTAGTTCAGAAGTACCTGTTTTACCTCAGAGGGGCATGAAAGTATTATTTTTGAGGACTGTCCTGCAGAAATGTGTTAAGGTCTGTCTTTCATTTCTCCCTGCTTAGGGAGACACAGGATAGTGGTCAAATAGTTATGCCAGATACAGTTTGAGATAAGAACTGCAGTGTCAAAAATATTTAGACATTATAATATGATTTAAAACCAAATTTTCACACCTTTT
Organism: Pseudopodoces humilis; assembly: GCF_049639895.1. Taxonomy (NCBI): domain Eukaryota; kingdom Metazoa; phylum Chordata; class Aves; order Passeriformes; family Paridae; genus Pseudopodoces; species Pseudopodoces humilis. The sequence continues at coordinate 13,600,102 of NC_142205.1, read as the reverse complement.
CTCCGAATGGCTAGACTCTTGATTTGTCATATTTACACATGTACTTTATCTCAAGAAGCACTTCATTCAGTGAGAATTTATATCAGTTGAGGATCTGGAGGTGGTTAACTCAGAAAACTTTGCAATAATAATTGTCTGAGAAGTGAACTCAGATCTTATATCTGTACTAAATTACAAAAAGAGTAGATTTTAACTTTGATCTGTAGCTTCCTGTTAGATGTTCTAAACTCTGGACTGAAAAAAGTCACATTAAAACAAAAGTATAGATCATAATTCAGCCCATATTTACAAATACATCTAAATCATCTATCACTGGGACATAAAACTGGCCAAAATATTCAAAACAAACACAAAATATTCAAACACAAAATATTCAAAAATATATTTTGCAGATATTTGCATATGCCAATACTTGACCACACAATTCTCAAATAAAGGCATTGGTGGGATTTTTTTGCAGCTTCTGAGGGCTTGAGTATTTTTCTGTTTTAATTTCTTTTCTCTTGAATTATATTTATAATTAGATCTGGAAAAAAAAATGTAAGAGATGGATACAAACTATTACAAATATTAGAAAGTGGTCACTTTTCTTTTTGAGACAATGTCTGTAAACACACACAGCACTGCACAGAATGTTTTCGTGTTATAACCATTGTTCAGTTTCTGTGTGGATACAATTAATAAATAAGTACAAAATTCTTTTCTCACACCGGGAGCTCTACTAGCCTTGATTTCCTAAATAGGGTTTAGCTGAAATTATTACTATTACAGAGTACAGTAGACAATGTGTAGACACAAAGGAGGCCATGACCCTTTTCCACAGGTGGCCTGAGGCACGATGAAGTGCTTGCTTCGAGCACTGAGAGCATCAGGAGCAGCAGCAGCAATGAGCTGGGTCCCCTAGCAGCACACCAAGCACAGGCAGAGCCCCTGATCCACCCAAAACACCCAACCTGTGCAGAGCTGCTTCAGGGACAGCTGATGACAAAGCAGATGAGATGACTACACACAGCCTTTCAGGCTGACTCACGTGTTGTCTAATCATATAGAAGGAAGAGGAAAATTGAGATGTGCTTACAAACATGCTTCCTGTCAGGAAGTCTTTTTTCAAACTAAAGAGCCACCTCTCCAGAACTTCACAGCAAAATTCAATAGTTTCATTTAGAGGTGGCCTTTTTCCTCTCATCATAAACATGAAGAACAACAACATTCAAAGTTATAAGTATTACTGAGTCAAGGTGAGCCCATGTAAAGGATTGATTTTCTTAAAAAGAAGAAAAAGAATATCAAATGTTAATAACACTTATGAACTAGCAGAAGAGACACACAAAGTAAAAGTTAGCTGTGAAATTGCTACTTCAGGGCTCTAGCATTTATATTGTGCAAAATATAAAGGACAATTACCAAGCCTCCTTGGAAAAAAGTAGTAGGAATAACTTTAAGATTGAAGGGTAAGTATATAACAGGCAATTATGGGAAGATGGTGAGGATGAAATAGTTTTGTGATACAAGATTCTACTAGATTTTATTTCTGAATTTATCCACAGAAAATTGTGTGTCAGTAATTTTTCCCTCCTTTAGTACGTTTTTAAAACCTTTTATAAAAAGCAATTCTGAAAAGCTCTCCTTCAAATTAAATTGTTTTATAATGTCAAAATATAGAATTTATTGCACAGTATCAAACCTATCAAATTTATTTCAGCTTATTTTCTAATAAGGTTGTGGATGATATAGTTTACACAAAAATTTATGCTTTTAAATTTGTTCATCCACCACATTTGTACATACAAAGAATTTTCCAAATGTGAAGATTACTGCATTATATTTCACTATGTATATTGCAAAAGTATTTACTAGACTTCCTGCTAAAGTAAGTCTAAAAATTCATGTTCAAGCATAATACAGTAAATGATGGTCCCCTACAGGAATTTAGTATACAGAAATATGTTGGATGGAGGAAATCTCTTACTCCTCTTTAAGAGAGCATTAGCACAGAAGAAAATTTACATTCATTATATATCAATTACTGCCTATGTTTGTACATTATATGTGTGTAAAAATGGTCCTTTAACACAAAAAAACACTGCAGCACTATTTTGTACAGCATTCACTTTTCCTGTAAATTCCTCTCTGTGGATTCTTCAAGATGAATCTGGGTCAAATCACATCAAAATTATTGTCACCTTTTCCAAAGCTATCAAAAGTGCGAAATAAAAAAGGCTAACACAATGTCACTCAAAACCATTCCAAAAAGTTACCGGGATGAAGTCAACGTTTCTGTAACCTGTTACAACCAGGTACAAGTTAATCAATTTTAAGTCCATTGACTTGAAATAGGATATTCCAGAACCAGATTTGAACCTTCATTTCCTTCTATCTTGAATATTTGATTGTTGGTTTTGCCCTCACAAGTACAGTACTGTCTAGAGACTCCTTTATGCTTGATACCATAAAGATAATAAGAACCACTACAAATAACAATGCCTCCCTTTTTTCCAGCCTACAGGAAACAGTTTGTTTACATTATGTTGGTTTTTTTTTTAGTTTTTTTCCCAGTGTGTAGAAGAGAAAATTGTCTGTGAAACGTTATTACTGAGGAAATTAACTGGAAGACATGATACATAATTAGCATTGCGTGGGTCAGAAATTGACTAATGCAGATTCTGGTGAAACCATAAGCCTGAAGTTCTACATGATAATCTGGCAGCAACCTCTTCCACAAATTTCATCAGAAAAACAAAAACTAACTTATGATGGAATTAATAGCTTTTCTCAGTAACTGCTTATCAGTCAACACAAAGTACTTTTCAGAATACTCTTAAATATTGGGCAAAACCTTTTCGAGAAGTTGGCAACCTTTGTAGAAATTGGTGAGAACTTCAGGAACTGGTGTCTAACAAAGATTCCCTCTTAAATAAATCAAAGATCAAGTTAGGAGTTTGTATTATTGATCTTCTGAAAATTGTTCCCTTATTTTTATTGCATATTTATAAAAGCTGAATCTGTACATTTCTTATCTATAGTATTATGTCACCCAGCACGTTTAGGCAATGCAGGTACTGTGATAATATCTTTACACAATAGAAAGGGAGTGAATAATTACAACCCATCAGACAGACTATAAATGTTCCAGTATCAGCTGTCAGAAAGTGGGACTAAAATTCCGTGTGATTATGAGCGAATTTGATTAAACATGTTTTAAAAAAGAGACACTTTTTTTTTTTTCCAGCTGGAACCTCATAGCTTGTTTATTAATACACATGCACCTACAAAGAAAAGAAAAGCTAAAATAACTCATAGAAGAAATAACTGTGGGAAGACATGGGAGAAGAGTCCAGACACAGATGGTTGCAGTCTGTATTTATTCTCAAGGAAATATCACAAGGCAGCCCATATGATTCTGAGGAAATAAATAGTGTATTTGGATGATAGCGTATACTGTGTTTAAAAAGATCATCCACCCTGTCAGAAACAGAAATTTTAGATAGAGAAAATATGGAGGCTGCAATTTGTGTGCGACCTCTGCTCCCTCCCTTCCTTTTGCTGAAATGCCAGGCAAAGATAACAGCAGCCGTGTTGGCTGTGCATAGAGAGATGCAACAAGGACTACAAGTGCTAAAGAGGATAAAATTCCTCTTTGTGCAGCTCCAGCTACATAATCTTCTTCCTGGCCCTGCCATTGGCATCTATTTGTTTTTGTACCAGGTTCAGTCACTCAGTCCCTGCTGTCAGGCTGATGCCACCACAGCCACCCACGCACGTTTCTGTCTGAGCTGCCCCAGCTCAGAGGAGCTGTACGAGGGAATGTCCTCCCGGTGCCACCACTCCCGGCAGGGAGGACACATCCTTTCCTGGTTTATGACCTCCTTTTGTTTCCAAATTGAGACTTCCCCTCCTGAATTCCTCCTACTTTTATTGTAACTGACATATTTTCCTACAAAAAAGCAGAAAGCAACTACAAAAAGCTTGAAGAATATTAGACCTCTTTAATCTTTAGAAGTCTTCTATTTCTACAGTAAAAAAATAAACATTTTCCTGGTGTTTTTCACTAAATATTATCATTTCTTAAATTTATTTCTTTGTTTAAAAAAATAGAAATAATTCTTCTAAGACTAAGAAACTGTTCATATGCACAAATCCATTATTAACGGCTATATAGTATGTGATTGGTATCATAATGGATTTACTCCATTATATTTATTATGTACAATTTTAGGGACATGGAAATTGTTTTTTTGTTCCTGACAAAAGTTAAATAAAGCAAAAACAAACAAACAAAACAAAAAAAAACCAAACAAAACCAACCACAAGATAAAAGCAAACCAACAAACGAAAAATCCCACCAAAAACCCCAAAGCACAAACCCCCAAAATCAGACCAAAAAATCCAAGCCACAATAAATGGACAGTGTTTTTTTTGTCCTGATCAGTTATCTAAGGTACAGCAAGACATAATTTCAGTAAGAAAATGAAAGGTACGGTTAAAATTATTGCTTCCTTTCTCTTCCTGTTTGCAAATTCAACTTAGAAGCGATTTTTTCAAGTTTTCAGGGCATATTATAGCAAAAGAACCTTATCACAGCTGCAAAGCACATAATGCTAACAATGTTCCAAGGAAAATATTAGGCTTTTTGAACACTTTACATATTACAATAAGGATATACTATGGAACATGCTACTCTAATTTGTGTATTTTAAAAATGACTTCCTCAGCTGCATAGATTATTTAAACTCCTTAATACTCTATCATAAAAGTTAGCAAAGTGAAGCAATCTATTTTTACCACAAAAAAAAAACCAACCAAAAAACCCAGAAAATTTCTTGGGAAACTACACATAAAAAGTCTTTAAGTGATTTTGTGTCGAAGAAAACCCACACTTACTCTGAGACACTAAACACACAGTCAAAGGTCATCTGGAGTATTCATCTAAGAAAGCTCTTTGGATCTGGTCCAAAACATTTTTGCAAGTGACAGTGTACTTAGGAATTCAAGTTTTATGGATCTTAAAATGAAGAATAAGCTTGAACTATTAAGTATCATACAGTACCCTTCCAACATGATAGACAGATTATATTTAGAGGTTGATGTCTCTGTTAACAGCATGGTAATGAAAAGTATGCCTTTTAACTTATGAGGAGAGGGCTTTGCACTAGCAACTATAAATCTTAGATTCAATTTCAGTGCTGTCATGATATCACTCAAATTATATATATATGTATTTTTATATACATCATCTACCTTTCTAAATGTGTAATGGATGGCTAGTTCATGATAAAGAGTATGTTCTACTAGTTGCAATTTAAAGTCTACTATTTTTCTAACTGGAGAAACAGGAAGTACCTGACCTCATAATGGTCATGTTGAAAAATTTCAACTCTCTTAAGGCTTATCAGTCAGTTCACTTATTTGTGCATTTAAGGACCAGAGTACAGTTAAGTTCTCGGTATCAGGAAGCACCAAACACCACAGTGCACTATGAGATCACTTGCAGCAGACCCGCTGCTCCTCCCTGACTGCAGTGTAAGTCCTTACAACAAGAGCTGTTTTTGAAGTTTACAGCCACATCTCCCTCTCTGTCTCTGTTCATTCTTTTAATCAAGTTTATTTGGCTTAGGAAGTTGTAAAAGCTATTCTCAAATAACTGAAGCTTGTAGATCTCTTTTCAGACTTGAAACCATAAATTTTATGTTTTCTTCTTTCGATTGTGAGGATAAATTTAATATTTTATATCAATAATTTAGGACTATCTGCAAACTAGATGCCTAATCCAAACTCTGCTTAATCTTTCCCAGAAGTGTCTACATTTTTTTTAATAGGAACAAGACCACTGTGTTCAAAGCTGTAATAATGAAAGACATAATAGCTTGGTTTATTCAGCTTTATAATCCTCTAAGGCAGTGCTGACTGAAGAAGGTTGAATAAATGTTGGGTTTATTATACTGGTAAACGCTTAGGAGATAAAAAATTGGGGATAAAGTGTTCCCAAAACTAATAAGATATTAATATGCAATAAAATTAAGCAAATATTTTTTAATCCTTCAAAATCAAATTAGATGGTTGACTTATACCATTAACCTGTTAAACAGAGAAAAATACAGAAATTACAAAATGGGGACTCCTGTTTTCTAGAGAGCTATTTATTAATCAGTTCAAGATAGTCTTGATAGTCTCACAGTCTTAAGACAGGACTGTACTATGTTATTATGGCGTATCTCTGCAAGATGCCAACTTTCAGAGCACCTTGAAAATTGCTTATCAATAGTGATTATGCAGAAGATATTTCAATATAAATTATTGGGTTCAATCATTTAAACTAAAGCATAGCTTTAAGTAATTGTTTTATACATAGCTGTGTGACACCAGCTGAGCCTAACGCCTTCAGTCACCACTTTTAACATTAGCAGTTAAGCCATCTTAAAGAAGCTTAGACATTCAGAAAATAAACTCTATCTGAACCCTCTGTTGCTCCCAGGAAAATGCCATTTGAATTTTAATGCTCTCATTCACAGACTGTCTAGATCCACCCAGTTTTATTTCACAGTTCTGTGGTCTGTATCAGACCTTTCTAGCAACTACTCTTTACTGCAAAAATAGAGCTTCAAAGCACGATTCATGTATCTTAATCAAATTATTGATAAGTGAAAAGAAATAATCAGTTTTTCACAATCTCAAAAACTAGCCAAAACTTTCTGCCATGCCTTTTGTTATTACTGAGACACATATTTCTTTTGTTATTGAGAGGTGTGGCCAATACATTGGCACAGGGCACTTTGTCAAAGCAGCTTCAGCCTCCTTGCATTTTTCCATGCTTGAATACATCAAGCAATCTTGTGTTTATCTTTGCTTCTGAAAAACACTGAATTGGAGCTCAGCTTAAAACCACTCTTGGCCCAGAATTTAGCATCTTGGAGGCAAATATTGAAATTTTCCTTGCAGCTCTTTCAATACACAATCATCAACATGTCATCTTTCTTTTTTGGACTTATTAAGTTAGCTCGAACCTTGGAAAATAATTCCATTATCATTAGTATCACATCTGTGCACCCAGCTTTGCCACCCAGAAGTACAAATCTGGCACGTTTGTTTTATATTATTCATGGATAATGAGTTTACATCATCTTGATGCCTTTGTCATGTTTTTTATAGTTCAAGCTGCCATGAACAAAGGTAACTTCAAAACATTTTAAAAGTGTTTGTGCACAGACACTTATCCTTGACATGTTGAATGTCAACAGATTTGATTTTATATTAAAATCTAGATATTTAAAAATTGTTGAAGTATGGCAGAAATATGTTTACAGCCCAAGTTTACCTTATAATAAATGTGTCAAGCATCTGCAATGTATAAAATTAAGAATCTTTCTAAGAATTTATCCCGAATATATTTGATTGTAGAGTTTCCAATCAACTATTCCAGTTCAGTATAGCAAAGACTAAAGAAGAAAGTAGACTCCATAAGCAGCCATTGGATGGAGGAACTATGACTTCTCAGGCCCCCACCCTGCAATATGGGGCAAGGACTGTCTGGGAAAAAAAATCCTCTTCACATTTTCAAATCCCTGAGAGCACTAGGAAAGTTTGAGTCCTGGATGTCTTATTCTTCTAGATCACCTTGAATGCTTCAGCTTCCATTTTTAATGTTTTTTCTCTCATTTCTTCTAACAAAATTCACCTTCAAAGGATTACAAAATCTCCCAAAGACCCACCATCAAGGCTTTAAACACACTGCCCTGTTTCAAATCTTTCTGGAAGCTGTGGGCAGTTTGCTCTTCACCTGCAGGTTATGCAATGGATCAGCTAGAGATGTCCTTTCCCCCTCTGTGCTAGAATAGGCACCATCTCTTCTTCCACAGCCAATGCAAATTATGCATTCTGTTCTTAAGGGATTTTGACAATATCAAAGTACTGTGATGAAGCCTCAGTCCTAATCTGCAGTGCCAAATGTCACACTATTTCACAGATCCAGGCATACCCAGAGACATCAAGATACCTGTTATGGCACAAATATAACCCAGCTATCCTTATTGCAGCATTTACTAATAAAGTGTAAAACTTCACTTTTGTTTTAATACATTTTTACTTTGTGCACCTTATTTTTTTTAAAGTAAATAATTGTCTTGGAGCTCACTTAATGTGCTTCTGGTCTTGTTTCTATTCCTTACGGTTAGCCCAGACAGGGGTGAAAAATTTTTTGAGAGGGTAGAATTATTAAAATGCAGCATGAAATAATACTGTTTCCCCATGCTTTCCCTTTTTTGCTTGTTCAGAAACAAGTATTCTAATAAGATTCAACCTACAAGTTGCTGAAGTCAACAGGTACCTTTCCATTAATTTTAGAAAATTACAGATGAGGTTCAGAAAAACTAAGAGGGGTCAGATTGTGCTGATCAGTTTTCTTTTAGTCTGTATTAATTAGACAGAAAAAATGTCATAAATGTTACAGGGGTAAGCTGATACTTGCTTTGACTCTAATGGAAGGGCAATCACAGAGAAATAATTCTATATTCTGGATATGAAATGTATGAATAATAACTGCCCATGAAAATATCTTTTTTTCTATCTCTAATATTTTTCTTCCTATGCCTTCTGGAATGCCATGGATCAAAAACCACATGAACTTTTAAGGCTTTGGTACATACACAAAAAGGATTTTTGAAAAACATTCACTGTTAATTATACTGAAATTAGCAAGAAAGCAATCCTTTTAAAACTTCATTTTGCATGACTTTCTAGAAACAGACCTGAAATCAATCCATGATTTCATTTTTTCATTATTATTTTTTTTAAAAAAAACACTTTTTCACATGATATGTGATTAGAGTGGTATGTAATTAAAAGTATGATTTTCATTATTGGATCTCTCTGCTTAAAATAAATGTTAAGAGGTAAATCAAGGAAAGTAGGCAAATGTGAAACCAAAGATTTTCAATTTCATTTTCTCTTAATATTTTACTCATCTATACAACATATATACATTTATATAACCCTCTTTGGTCACCCAGTATGTTTTTAGAATGAAAACTGGGTGCCCAGGGATATAAACAGTCTTTTTCTCTGTGAGAAATAATCTGCAGATCCATTGCACCAGTGCTACTAAGATGCTATTTGAAGTATCTGTCAGCACAAATAGGTGGTGTGGCACCTATCAGAAGAATTCGGGAGATATTTGTGAGAATGGATCATTTCTCTGTGTCCATGCCTACAGCAATAGCAAGGAAACAGGATTTGATCTGGATTTCAGTGTTTATTGTGAATCTTCTATTGACATTAATGTGCTCTGGAAGAAGTCCATGATAACCATTACAGTACATTAAAAGATCAGCTTTCAGTGCACGAGCATATTGCAAACTGTAAGTGGATGTACTCTTCAAACATACTCTGTAAGTGTATGGCACTTTACAGGAACCGTGGAAAATGGGTTACCTACTTGAAAATGTGGAAGGAAACAAGGTAGAGTGGATACTTGAAGTGGAGCTGTCCAGTGGAGTTAATGCAGTTTCAATCTTTTATTTAAATACCAAAACTCTAAAGAATTCTAGTGTCTATTATTGGGCTCATCCATTGGGTCAGTTGGAGAAGCTGCAGCAGCAGCAGCAGTGGGGGCAGAGCTGGTGACTGAGCCAAGTCCAAGGGTGAGGGTCAGACCGAGCTGCACAGGGACAGTCCTGAGCTCAGGGGCACCTGAACAGCAGCTCTGAGACGCACCTGGATCTGGAAGCCCTGGATCCAGCCAATCAGGAATGAAGGAATTTCCAGGAATTTCCAGGAGCAGATTGGAAATTTAAATGGATCTAGGGAGCACAAATGATCCAGAGCGTGACAAGCAGGGGTGCGGCATGGCAGTGAAGGTGTGGCATGGAAGTTTGCATGGCAGTTCAGGCAGTTGGGGTGAGCAGGAAGGGCTCCTCTACAACCACCTGGGAGGAGCCAGCAGGCAGATAAACAGACTCTGTATCTGGTGAAGAAGAGCACAAAAAGACCCCTTCAGCCTATTTAGTGTACCAGTGTGCAGCTGTGGTGTGGACATGCTGTAGAGCTCATTCCCCTGCAGCTGCTGCAGTCACAGAACTGGCCATGTCAGAGGCCTCCAGCCAGCCAGACCTGCTGATGGTGGATGGACCTGACCAGGTCTGAGGTCTGATGTCTCTCTGTGAGGCTGGGGCTGACAGAGTTCTGTTGCAGGTGTGCTGTGAGGGAGAAGCTGTGTCACCAGGGCAGGGAGCTACAGGAGGAAGTAGATAAACTACACTGTATTTGAGTGAATGAGCAAGAGATTGACTGGTTATTTTCAGGGAAGCTACAGGCTCAAGACACTCAGGAGTCTCAAACCTTTACTGTAGTGGAGAAGCAGGTGGACTTAGAATCCTGCAAGGCATTTAGTCAAGGCTCTGTTGAAGATGAAGCTGGAAGCACATCATTTCACATACCAGGAGGAAGGATCGTCCTCCTTCTGAAAATATAACAGATAGGACTGGCACCTTCTACAGCATGTATGAGGCCCTGGAACTAAAAGGACAGACAAGAGATGAGGTGGGCAAAGATCCACATTGGCATAAGTGGAACCTGGTGGGATGAGTCCTGTGACTGGACTGCTCTGTTGGGTGGTTACAGGCTCTTCAGGAGGGATAGGCAAGGCAGAAGAAGCTGGGGAGTGGCACTTAGTGTAATAGAAGGGTTAGAACACAGGGAGCCCACAGCTGGCAATGGCACAGTTGAGAGCCTCTGGATAAGAATCAAGGGATGTCACTGTGGGAGTCTACTGCAGACCTCCCAGCCAGGACGATGATGCCCATGAATTATTCTTTGAGGAACTAAAGGTTGCTTCCAAGTCGAGTGCCCTTGTCCTTCTGGGCAACTTCAGCTTCACAGAAATAACTGGAAACAGCACAGAGGTGTTGCAACCTGGGCCAGAAGATCCTCAAAAAAGATGACAATTTTGTGGAACGGGCCCTAAGGGAGACAACTCAGAAAGATTCCTTGATCTACTGCCTGCCAACAGAGAGGACCTCGTGAGTGGAGATTGGTGGGTGTCATAGCCACAATGACCACAAGGTGATTGAGTTTAAAATCTGCTGACAGGAGGAGAAGTGCCAGCAAAACCTTGGCTCTGGACATGAGGAGAGCTGAATTCAGGCTGCTCAGAGAATTAGTAAATAAGGACCATGAGAAAAAATGTTTTTTCAGGTGCTGGGGTCCATCACTGCAGGTCACTTTTTAATCATCACCTCCTCAGGGCACAGGAGCAGGAAAGTCCCAAATGTCCCAAATGTAAGTCAAGGAAACAAGGCAGAAGTCTGGCTTGGCTGAATAGGGATCTTCTCTTGGAAATAAGGAAATAAAAGAAAGGTGTATGCCCAGTGGAAGCATGATCAGGGGACATGGGAAGAATAGAGAAATGTTTCTTATCAATGCAGGGAGAAAATTCAGGCGGTCAAAGCTCAAAGGGAGTTGAGGCTGAAAAAGGACCATGAGGGACAATAAAAAGAGGATTTTTTCCCAATATATTAATGGCAATAGGCTGGAGACCATCACTGTGGAAAGGGACCTGGAAAGCTGAACATGAGTCAGCAGTGCCCTGGCAGTCAGGAGGATCAACCCTGTCCTGGGGGCATCAGGCACAGAATCACCAGCCAGGCAAGGGAGGGGATTGTCCTGCTCTGCTCCACACTGGGATGCCTCACCTTGAATCCTGTGTGCAGTTTCCAGTTCACAGTATAAAAAAGACATAAAGCTATTAGAGATTGTCCAGAGGAGGGCCACAGAGATGGGAAGGGTTTGGAGGAGAGGATGTGTGGGGTGTGGCTGAGGTCACTAGGTCTGCTCAGCCTGGAGGAGACTGAAGGGAGACCTCTTTGTGGTCTACAGCTTTCTTGTGAGGGGAATCAGGGCAGGTAGTGATCTCTTCACTTTCGTGATCAGTGACAGGACTCGAGGAAATGGCACAAAGCTGAGTCAGGGGATGTTTAGGTTGGATAACAAGAAAAGGTTTCTCACCCAATGGAGTTCAAGAGGCTTTTGGACAACACTCTCAGGCACATGGAGTGACTCTCGGGGATGGTCCTGTGCAGGGCCAGGACCTGCACTCCATGATATTGATAGGTCTCCTCCAACTCAGTACATTCTATGATTTCTATGTTCTTTTGTGAACAGCAAGTAGTGTCAGAGCAGATTTTTAAGGAACAGAGTGGAACAAGTTTTGCTCCAGGTCTCAAACCTTTTCCAAAATGATAAGATACATAAGAAGGAAAATATTCTGTATGAGGTTTGGGCTTGCCTTTTCTTGTAAGTTGATAAAAAATTCTATATGTTTCATGAATGTTCCACTGAAAAAATCAAAACCAGAATTTGGTAGAAACTTCCAGTGTGCTTGGATGAGAATTCCAGCACAACAGATGACAGTTTTCATACTCACAGCATAGTATTCTCCCCTAGGAGGTATGATGCCTGAGAACAAAAAACCGAGTGCAAACTGCATTTAGTCTTACACATTTCTTGCCTGCTCAACTGCACATGGCCTGTTTTATTCCAAGCTGTGCGTGGGGAAATTTCCACCTGCAGTTTTCAAAAGATAGGAGACATGAACCTGCTGGTGAGTCCTACTGACAGAAATTAGGGGCTTGAAAGTAATGGGAAAGGATGTTAGAAGCTAATGAATTCCCCCAGGCATTTCCCACTCTCCCTCTGAGGATGTCTGTACCTGGCATTGTTATCCACATACTGAGTCATAATCACTGTATTTCCATGGGTTCCCATTGGAGTTGTCAATTAAATACTGATATAGCTAAGAGAACTACACCATATGGTGGCATTGCTGTATGGGGTACAGTTAAATACAGAAGTGATGTGAGTTGCATGTATGAAGCTGTATTTTTAGTATTCAGGATGACAGCATAGGCCAGATTTTTCCAAAACTCTTCCTCTCACCAGGGTATTGAAACAAGGGACAGATTTTCAAGATTTCAACTTACAGCTCCTTATAACTTGTCCTTAAGTTGGGACACTAATTATTACATTTTTCAGAAGAGTTTTCAATCAAAAGTACTATGATCTTCTGATTATGTTAATCTGCTGTGACAGAGATGCTGCAGTTTCCCTATGGACTCGAGATTTTTATTTCATGTAAATGTAAATCTAGCTATTCATGAGGTCAGCTGGACTTGTTCTGCCTCTGCTCACTTACAGAGGTGTGACTCCATGGACATCAGTCCTGCATACACTGATCTAAGAGGACAATCAATCACATATGAAGAAAAAATTTCTAGAGGGAGCAGAAAGACCAGTACTATCCTTCTGTGAATTTCATTACAAATTCCTGGCTACTGGTTCTCATTACTTCTTTTAACTGAGTTGTAATTTTTTCAGGAAACATTGTAAGTGGAATTTTGTTTTCATACACATGTGATAATAGGAGATGATGAAGAAGACTCAGGTGATCTTACTGATTACCTGAACTACCTGAAAGAAAGCTGTGGCCAGGGGCAAGTCAGCCTGTGCTCCCAGGCAACCATGATCAGGACAAGAGGGCATAGAGTTAAGCTGTACCAGAGGAGGTTTAGATTGTACATTAGGAAGAATTTCATCACAGGAAAGGTGATTAGATATTGGAATAGACTGTCCAGGGCAGCGGTGGGCTCATTTTCCCTGGAGCTGTTTAAGGCATGTCCATGTTGACAAGGTGGTGCTCAGTCACATTTTGGGCTTGATGATCTCAGAAATCTTTTCCAACCTAACTGATTCAGTGATTACTACAAGTCATTCTATCTAAACAAGACAAAAAAGATATACATGAAATAAAATATCTGTCTAGTTGGTATTTTGAGAGTGTGTGATTGTTCTTACAAATGTACATGTAAACTTTAGCCCTTACTGTATTATCAAAATAAGAATATGACCAGTGATTGTAATAAATATTGTAATATTTCAAATAAACTTATGATCCTTAGTAAGACAGTTAATTTCAGAATCTATCGCTATTCTTCAGATCTGATTTCTTTTCTCATAAAATCAGCAACAGGTTATACTGCCCACAGTACTTGATTATAATATGATTGATGCTTGTGTAACACAATGTTACTGGTGATGCCACTGGCTTGTGATGAAAATTTTCTAGCTGGGATATTTTCATATATAATTCTCTGTGACATTTTACACTGTCTCTCCAGTCATTTTTTCTCATGCTGACTGCTATGATTGCTTTGACTTCTGTTTCTCTTGTGCCCTCACCATTTTTAAATGGATAGTTTTGGTATGTGACTTGGAATATCATAGAATACTACAGGGTGTTTTGGGTAGAAAGGGACCTACAGTTCCAAAACCCAGTTGTGGGCAGGGACATCTTCTACTAGATTAAGTTGTTCAAAGCTCCAGCCAACCTGACTTTGAACACTATCCTTCTTTCACTGACACTCGTATTATGCCAGAACTCTTATCTTGACTGAGTTCTTCCATCCCCAAGTACCATCTGTCAAACACTGGGCTGGGTCAGTGATACCCATTTTCCACACATGTCTGGGGTTTCCCTAAAGACAAGTATGATTTCTTCATATGGATATACTTAGCTTTGCATTCACCTTTGTGGTATTCCAGTTAGGAGATTTCCAGGGATCTAGCTCAGGATGGAAGCCATCTTGTGTGATAGTAATTAAAAAACATATTGAATATTTTTTTATCTATAAATGTCTCTCATTTTAATTACAAGTTATCTGATTCTTGCTTAAATACACTTATATCCCTCCTTTTTTTCCCCCAATTTATATATTCTCTCAATACAGTACTTCTGACAAATGGAATTCATTTTCAAAATGTGATTGAGACAAGTGTAACACTGAGGTAATGTTATACAAAATGAAAGAGTTTATCAGCTATTCACAACAATCATCACTGAAAGAAAAGTGTATGTATCCAAAGAATGAGGTTGAATTCTTGAGCATGTGTAAATATCACTGACTTCAATAGGAATTTTAAGACTCAGCATCTGTTAGTCCAGTCTTTAGATCATATCTATCGAGTGGCAAAGTTTGCAATCAGTATTTAAAGGCTGAAAGGCTGTTTATATCAAAAATCAAGTGTAACTCCAGCTTCTCCCTTACAGGGTGTGAAGACAAAAACTGTAATTCTCCTCCCACTCTAGGTGTTTCATTGTGGTGACAACCCTTTAATGTCCAAGCATCAGAAACTAAAGAAAAAAATACCTTGCATATTTTTATTTTTATCATTTGAATGAAAACATATGCAGATATTAAGAAATTTTGTTTCTTCCAATGATTATTCAAAGCATTTTTCATAAACACTAGATACTGATTTGTCTTCCCAAACCCACTGATAGGAGCACACACCATGTATTTTGGTGTTAATCTTTAATTTGTTCTGTGAACTTCAGGTTTCACAGATATGGTGCTTAGTCACCATGGAATAATAAGGGACACTTCCGGACAACACTCTTCCCTTTAATCTGCAGATTCTGTGATTAAAGGCAAGAAAGGTAGTAAATAATTCCCTGGGGAGATTTTATGCATGTATAAACATGTCTGGAGGAGTGGAACGGAGTTGCTCTAAGAAATAAGGCTTTCTTTGTTTAAATCCTATTCTGGGGTTTGGTGCAAGTAGAAGAATAAGTAAAAGTCATGATTGTTTTCCATTAAGTCATGAGTTACTTCATTGGCATCCCTGTGAAATCAGTGAGGTGAAAAGAAAATTGCAACATTTCATTTGCTAACATATTTGTGAAAGGTGGTAATTGTACCTGTGCTGCTGAAGATCATACCAGACTGCCCTACTTCAAAACTTATTTCCTGTTCTTTTTTTTTCCCAGAAATCACTAGTAAGATAAAATCACTAATAAGACGTAAGAAAACTGTGTACAGAAGCAGTATAAAACATGAGAACTGAGCATTTGTGTGTATATAAGAAAACATAAAGTACAGCTAAGAGCTTAAAGGTTTGCATATGCAATTATTCCCAGGTTGTGAGGAGTCTGTGAAGGTTTGCATTAAAGCATGAAGTATTAGCATGTTATCCTCTGACAAAAGCTAACTAGAAATTCAGGCTGTGCAGCCCCTGTTCCTTCTGCTGTCCTGCAGGTCAGGACAGGATAGGTTAACAGAGCTAACCATATTTAAAAACTCAAAGTTCCACACTGGATGGCTGGAAGGTCTTCCTGGACACTTTTTACTCCTTTGGGGTGCATGTAGAAACTACCTTTGCTACCACATCCCTAGGGTTTTGACATGCTCAAAACCCCACTTCCTGGACCAATGAGAAACTTCATTTTCCTTAAAAATGAAGTGTCCAATGCTGCAATGATTGTGGAAAAGTTTGAAGACCTAACTTGACTGGATTTAACACCCCCAATAGCAAGACATAAGAATAATAGCATTTGCTTCCACTAAAAATCCCACAACTTTTTAAACTGTCTCATTAGTTTTGAAATAATTTTAAAGCCTATCTCAATATATACTTGGACTTGCTAGTGGAGAATTTACTTGCATTTTACTTGCAAAATACATTTTTCTGTTTTTAATCTGGCAATTGAATGACCAATGACTGAATGAAAAAATGACTGAATGACAAAACCTACCCATGCTGGTCAAACACAAAGACACAGGCTCTCATAATGTGCAGAGGTTGGATGAAACCTCTTAGCAGGAAGTGAGGACAGTTATTAGTATAGGTGCTCTTGGTACCATTTTTACTGAGTCTATTAAAAATATTGTGTTAAATAGAACAACACTTACAGATGATCAAATAACAGCAAAACTTGATTAATCCTTCCTTCCTTCCTTCCTTCCTTCCTTCCTTCCTTCCTTCCTTCCTTCCTTCCTTCCTTCCTTCCTTCCTTCCTTCCTTCCTTCCTTCCTTCCTTCCTTCCTTCCTTCCTTCCTTCCTTCCTTCCTTCCTTCCTTCCTTCCTTCCTTCCTTCCTTCCTTCCTTCCTTCCTCCCTCCCTCCCTCCCTCCCTCCCTCCCTCCCTCCCCATTAATCTAAATTTCAGCTCTTATTTGATATATTATTATGTGGAAATATATCTCTATTCTTAGCTCAGGTTCTGCTACTGAAGTTTTGAATCAGTTATTGAAAATAAAGCAAAGAAAAAATATAAAGATCAAGAATATTTTTTGAAAGAAGCTTCACTTCAAATTGTACTACATTTGCATAAAAGAAATGTCATACTGACATGGAACACTAGCCCATAAAGGACAGCAATCCATCTCTAAAAGAAGTAATAGGAGATGCTATTTTGGAGACTAATTGTGATTAGCAGTAGTCCCTTCCTTTTGGTGACAGAGAGCATCCAAAATCTCTGTGTGGCCTTTAGAGATCATGTCCCTGACTATTCTGTTTGGTATCTGCTTGTCCCACACTGGATTTCCACAATATTCTCTATGATTCTGCTGATATTATTTATCCTCCTAACCTCTTGTTGAAAAAGTTCCAAGAAGTCCTGTATCCACTGTGTAAAAAAGTACTTTTCATTGTCTGGTTTGAACTTGCCTTCTGTTAACTTCACCTACTGCTCAATCAGCTGATAGAGTGGGGTTGGTGGATAACCTTATTCATCATCCTGTAGGTATTGCAAACCTTGCCACACTCTGTTGTCTTCTCTTGAAACTGAAGAGTTGTAGACTCCTTAGTGTCTCTTCATAATGCAATGGCTTTACCTCCTTACTCATTTTAGTTGCTCTTCTCAGTACTTTCTCAAACTCCACTGACTTTTCTGAGATTCAGAATCCACACATACACACAATATTCAAGATATGGGCATAACAGTGCTTCAAATAATGGAAAAATACTTTTTCTTTTTTTTGCTATGATACTTTTTTAAACTTTCTCAGTACTGTTCCTGATGATGCCACTTCTTGTCATGTAGATAATTCCACTCAGCTGACAATAATGAATTAAACCACTCCTCTGAGTTATACCTCCCATTTCTAAGTGAAACATCATGTAACATGATTTGGATTATTTTTTTCTGCCTTAAAGTTATCCAGTCTCAAGTTTATATGTTGAGTTTTTACTGTTTACTTGCTGTGGTTCTTTTGAAGATCCTTACCAGCATCATGGTATTTGATTTCCCAAAATAACTTACTATCATCTGTGAAATTGGAAATTTCACAATTCACTCCCTTTTCCAGATTACTGCTTGAACCAAACTAGTCTGAATACAGACTCCTTTATGATCCCTCTACCAACTCTTGGCCTCTTCAAAAGTGACTATTGAACCCTTCCAGTTGCTTCCTATCTTCTACCCATCTTTCAACCCACAAAAGGACTTCTTTTTCAACTTTAAAGTTTTATTTCCTCGGGATTTTTTGGTTAAAAAACCTGCTAAAGGTGTGTTCAGCCTGTTTTAGCCCCTTTGTCCACACATTCACTGGCACAGCTGGTAAACAAGAATGATGAAAAATCCACCAGTGAAGCAGGAATAACCCTCACATGAACCCTCCCAATAAATCACCTTCTTAGTATGTTCAGGGACCTTTTACTCATCACAGACTCAGTGGCATAGTCATGGGGGAAGAGCAGATTCAGCAGATTGTAGGGCCCAGCACTTGCTCATCCACACCTCCCTTAAAAGATGGGTTTGCTTAAACACCACTTCTCTGGTACAATAGACTACAATGTTTATAAGATATTCTTAAAATTATCTTATTCCTTTTAATTTCTTTTATATGTCATGTATTATTTGCTTTTCTTTCTTCTCCTTTGTGCACACCTCCCATTTAACTGCCATGTTTTTCCTTAAGATAGCATCTTTTTCCATTTCCCATCATTATCTATGATAGCTTTTCCCCTGAGTCTTGAAGAGACTGCATTTGATTACTTCATTTTCTCCTGGAACTGCAGTACACAATTTAACTGGGCTTGCAATACATACTCCAGGCTCTTGCTTGTAGAACTATTCCTTACAGGACATTTTTGTTGGCCGGTTGAATTTTTAATTTTGTTTTATTTTATTTTTTAATGTCTCTTTTTTCATTTAGTGTTCTTTCTTGAAACTGGAAGTCTGTCCTGCAGGAATTGTCTTTTTCTCTCATGATACAAAATGAACTCCAACTATATTGTGATCACAGTTACAGAGTGGCTCACCCACTAGTAACTGTTGAGTGAGATCCTGTGCCCTCACTGTAATGTCTGGGTTCCTTTCTTTTCCTCTGGTTCTGAAACAGGCTAATCTAGGAAGGAACTTCATATTGCATCAAAAAAATTTCTTTGTCACATCCTTATGAGGCACTGAACTATATCTAGACAGTTAAAATCTGCTATTATTTTATCTATCTCAACTTCAGTTTTGTTGAAGAAAATGCTATACTTTTACTATCAAAGTGCTGGATTTCACCAACAGATTCCTCAGTGCTCTTCTTTTCCCACAATACTATACTTGAACTTCCCACAATATTATATTTGAACTTAGCATTATACCTCCTGTATTGTGCCTCTCTCACACCCTCTTATCCCTCTTTACTTTTTGTGCAATTGATGTCCTAGCACCATAATAATCTTGTTTACAAGATTACTCCCTTCAACAGTCTCTGTGATGTGTTTTATGTCAGCATTGCTGCTGGTACCATCCATTATAATTTTTCTCTCGTTTTATCTGTAACTGTTGGTCTTGCTCAGTGTTGCAAATGCTACTAAGCTGGCACTCTAAGCAGACTGATTGCCATTCTTTCATCACATCTCTCTATTTAAGTCCCTCCCAACCTTTCTGGAGGTGCACTGGACAATAGTCACAGCCTCTTTGAGGACTCTGTTGGACTGAACCAAATGTTCCTCAATGCCTGTCAGCTTTCTCTTGCTCCTAGTGTAGACAGTCCTCTGTGATTATTTTAACTTCCAGTGCCACTATCTTAGGTTAAATTAAAGCCTATCTTTCTGGTATACAACATTCCCCAAATATTTATCAGTTCTTAATACAAACAAACCCCTCTATTCTATACCTTTGAATTAACCCTGCCCTGAGGCTCTAGACCTCGTCCCACCCCATGGGCCTTACAGGCATTGGCTGTATTTCAGAGCAAAGAGGTCACAGAGGCCAGTGTCCTTGCATTTGCCATAAAAGCTGCTTCTCCTGTACTTCCACAGGTTGGTGGTAGCAACATGAACCAAAAGCAGCAGCTGTTTCCCTGCTCCTCAAACCAAACTAACCAAAGGAAACTAAGACCTTCTGAGGTCTGCTGCTTTTGCACCCCACTGCAGAATCCTCTCCAGTGCCACAAGCTTGGCTATCCACATGCCTATGAAACAAGAATACCACTCCCACCACCTGCTTCTCCCAGCCCTGAAGACCCCTCAGCACAGACACCCTGGCACCAGCTGGATCTTATCAGAGCCCTCTTACCCTGGGACTTGCATACTCCTCAGTCACAAGGCTATGGGGGAAGCAGGGATGTGTCCCTGGACCCCACTTGTGAACCTCTCTGACTCTCCTAGCTGCTCCTGTTCTCTCAGCTAGAGAGAGCAGCCCTGTCCTCCCGGGCTAGGGCTGTGCATCCCATCCACTTGCAAACCTCGCTCCTCGGGAAGCCGCTCCTACCTGTGCACCCTGAGCAATGGGTAAGGCACTTTGCAGCCTATTGCTGGACTTCTGCTTGCACTTTGAGCTTGAAACATGCTTTTGAAAGCATACAGTCATTTATCTTCCCTTCAGTAAATAAAAAAGATTATATTAACATCTTAATCTGTTTTACCCTTTTTAAGCTAGTTAGCAACAAAGTCAAATCTGGCCTGAGACCTACTGTGCTGATTTGCCTTGCAGGAGCCATCCTGACAGCCGTCAGAATTCCTGAAGGCACTGCCATTGTTCTCTTCATTTCACTGTCATTTATGGAGGCAAAATTGATGCAGAATGCTTTCTCATCTTGATGTGAAAAGATTTTATTTCCATATATACATATGGGCGTCTACAATTGCACAACATGTAAGGAATTATTGAATTAGACATAGGTGTTCCCACCCTTTTTTTCCCTATTTTTTCTCTAATCTTATTTCTTGCATTACTTTATTTTCAAAGAAGAAACAATCTGATTTTGTTTTAATAAATATTAAGAGTATGGATCAAAAGAATATTATTTGTTTTCATTCAATTTAATTAATTTAGCATTTCATATTATGTGATTGTTATGAATTTGCACTGATCTACCCTGACTGTAACAGTCACTTTTTAAAACTCTATCAATGCTTTCTACATTTTTTAATGGCTGCATCCTCAACTGCAGCAAACCGATATCTTGTCATACATGATTGCTGCTCACTGAGCATTTGGCTCTGTAATTTCAGATGAAAGGTCTCTTCACCAATGACAGCAAACCACTTTGAGACATATTTATAAACCAGATGCTGGTGAAGTATTTTACTAGCCAAGAGAACACAGCTTGAGGCCTTCACTTCCAGTTATACACAATGGCTCAGATACCTAAAAGAGAGTTGCCTAGATAAAACCAGGACTCCTGTTTCCTAGTAATGGTGAGAAATAGTCAGGAAATGTGTTTAGATGCTTTTCCCAGGAAAGAAAGGAAAACAGGCAATGTCTCCATACCTGCTGGAGTAATATAAGAAATGAACTAACAGCAATGTGCTAGACAATGTCTGTATATAGAGAATACTGTTCAGAGAATGAAAAAGAGTAATAAAGAATAAGAAAATAATAAGAAAGGACTGGCAACTAAAGAAAAGTTTCAGATCATCAGATCATGGCTATAACAATTTTCTTTGTTAAAGGACCATGGCAGTCTACACCACACATGACTTGATAAAAAAAAAGAAAAAAGGCAAAGAAAGGGGGAAAATGTAGATGCAGGAGAGAACACACACAAGGAAATTTAGAATTTTGTAATTATATTGCATGATTACAAATTTTCAGTTGCCACCCCCTGGGTGATGGCTGTTTTGGATAAGTGCAACATGGGGCACAACCAACCAAGCTCCTAACTCAGGTCAACAGCTTCAACACAACAATGATTACATCTACAGTGCTTCAGCAAGCTGTGATTTTGGCTCTGCAATTTCTCTTTAAAAGCTCTTCAGAAACAAAAGCTACAATTACAAATCAGTTGCAGATGCACTTTTTTAGTAGCTGTATTATCTTTCTCTGATGCTTCACATTTGTTCTGATTTAAAAGCTCAACACACTCAGAAACAAATTTGGAATATATTTGAAGACAACA
Source organism: Pseudopodoces humilis (assembly GCF_049639895.1). NCBI lineage: Eukaryota > Metazoa > Chordata > Aves > Passeriformes > Paridae > Pseudopodoces > Pseudopodoces humilis. Next base: position 13,577,940 of record NC_142205.1, on the reverse strand, counting down.
CTGTCTGACTTAGAGAAGATGCAATTTCAGGCACATAAGCATGGAAACCAAGCAGCACCATTTTTCATGACTAGCTGCTAGTTAAAGCAACTCCATAGGGATCAAAGACTCTAACGAAGACAGAGTCACTGGGGATGGCCAGCCCTCTGGAGATGGCACTGACCTCGCCCTGCATTGCCCCATGTCAGCACACTGCTGACCAGCAAAGCTTTGAGAGCTGGGGACAATAAATTTAGGAACTGTGCACAGAAATTCAGGAAAGAAAACCGAGATTAGGAAGAAAAAAAGGAAATTATAAGAACATCTAAATATCTAAAATCTAAATATCTCCAAAGAGCAAAATCATCTGACAGAAGCCAGAATGGCCCTTGGCATTTGTAGAACTGTGCTTGCATTCTGCTGCCATTCCTTTTTCATTATGTGCAATTTTGCTCAAGAAAAACTTGGATAAAGGGTTTAGAAACTTCCATGTTCCTGAGATGTGGAATTACTTGATCTCACTGATACAGTCATTGCACAGAGATCAATGAGAGAGAGAGAACAATTATTAAAAGAGGATTCTTAAGGGTGCATTTCTCAGTATGAATAAAAAATAAATATTTCTACATTCATGCATACATACATTCATACATACATACCACAGTGCAGTTTTGTTGCTGTTGCAATGTAAAAATGAAGTTATTACAGCCTACCATGATTTCATGAGGCTACATTTTCAAACATATATATTGTACCTACATGCTTTTATATTTTAAAACACTGTAAGACATCTTAAGTTACATTAAAAATGCTGCAGAAATTTCCAGAATGAGGTTAAGAAGTTGGGCACTCTGTAAATATAATCAAAACAGGGTGGGAAGCAAAATAAACTCACATCTGAGCATTCCACGTAAATGTAAAGGAAACCAGTTTAACATTCCTTCCACTGTATTCCTGAGAGTCATAGAAAAAATCCTTGAAGTCTTCAGGTAAAGATTCAGTTAAGGACTGATGCAGAGTTGTCAGGGATGGAGCTCTCCTGCTCATTTACAAATAGTCTCTGCCACTGACGCTTCCTGTACCACCAGAGAGCAGGGGAGGAAACAGTGCCCTTCTACCTCACCTTTCTCCCCATGAGCATCAAGTACAGAGGGGGTCAAGGTCAGACCCACCTCATGGGTAGGCATTGACCAACAGAAAAACCTTCCCTCAGCTCTACAGCAAAACTGAAAGAAGCAGAAGCAAAATGCAAATCCCGCCCCTCAAGATTATGAACATGGGAACTGCCCTTTACACAGAGCAAGAGCAGAAGTGTCACAGGAGGAGGAACGTTTCCAAGAGGAGCAGCATAAATCTCCAGTCTTTAAAGGGCTGTAGAATAAACACAGTTGTACTGCTTTGGGAGGAAAGAGTTAAAAAAGTAAAAAAAAAAAAAAAAAAAAAAAAAAACAAAAGAAAGGTGTCTTACAATTGAATTGGGAATTACAGCCACTTTATTTTTTCTTTGAATAATAAATCTCATGCAGACATGATTGAGACAGGAGACCAGCCAGCAGTTTAACCAAAGTCAGACCGCCAGTTTGTCCAGTGGGGTAGAGTAAGGAGCTGGGAGAGAGAAACCCCTTTTTCCTCTGTCCAAAATTAACATTTGGGTTTAGTTTCCCTAACACATCACTATTTTATTTTCTTCTTAAAAAAGAAATCATAAGGCAGGAAGGAATAGTATTCTCTGTAGAAAAGAGGGTTCTTCCTTTCTCTTCAAATAAGGTAAGTAAATGGATTTGCATTTTCAAGTAATATTGGGGGAATTGAATAAGCATTTTCTAGGATAAAGACTATATCACTGAAAGTTCACCATCCAGAAGCAAAAAAATGGCAGGGAATGAGGGGTGGGGTTTAGGGATGGAAATGAGTTTTTTATCTGAACTTTTAACCAAAATGGCCATCCAGACACTGAAGGCTTCCCTAAAAAGAATAGTTCTATCCTGAAGTAAGAGGAAACCAGGCAGCCTCAGCTACTGAAATGGAGATTGCACAATGAAATTTGCTTAATTCTTAAGAAAACTTGTTTTTGTGAGGAGAAGGAATGGAGTGTTTCTAGAATTCCTAGGATTTTTTTTTTTATAACAAATGGAAAAAACTTAAAAGACACATTTTTGCTTTTAGAGAACTTTGCACATAATGCAAGTAATTACGTGACTCATACATTATAGCATAAAAGTAAGGTTTTTTTCCTACTTTAAATTTTAGTGAAAAAATCTTATCTGAATGACTCAGTATTTTTTTTTTTAATTACATGCAGTTTTTTGGTGATCTCAGTGAGCCTGGAATGATGTATAATGAGATAAAGTCATTTATTATCTTTGACATAACTCTGACATTACCTTCCTTTGTTAATAGACTGGGATTCTTTAGCCTGTTATGCTAAAACAAACAAGAAGATAATCAGGTAAAGTTGTGAACACAAATAGCAAATTTTTGGTGAAGTATATAAAGCAATTTTAGTCATTCATGAAGTTCCATCTAAGACTATTTAGACTGCTAAAGAAAACTGAAAGCAAAAACTGAGGCTAGGCCACTTGTATGCTAAGACAGATGGAGAGCAAAAATTCTCTATGCAAATTCTCATTAATCCAAATCAGGATGAACTGATACCCTTTGATGGATAATGATCAGAAGAGAAGACTGCAAAAACAGAGCAAAAGGAAATAAGTAAAAATATCAAATCTTTGAAATCATAAAAAATACACACTCAAGACAAACACACTACTGAACCCAGAACACATACTTATCTGGTGGAAAATAAAACCAAAATTATAGGGAGATATCTCCTAGGATATCTGGTTTTGCTTTGAAGAAGATTTTTTCTGAACAAGAGTGGAAAAACTTTATAGGCAGGAGATAAAACATGCTAGTAATCAGAGGTTAAACTAAATCATGAAATAAAATGGATTAGAATTTGTGACAAAAGTAGTAATCAGCCTGGGAAACTGCAGTAAAAATGCTTAGACCTATATGCTTCTGAAACAGCATTCATAACTCTGAAATTTGTTTCCATCTCACATGAAGCAGGTCCACTGAATTCCAAGAACCTAATTTTCCTAAGGAGCAGTGTCATTTTGATTTATGCTTCAAGCACCGTGGAAGAAAAAAAACCCTGTCTTTTAAACACCAAAATTGTAAATGTATCTGGCTTGTGGTTCTCATCCAAGTTTATCTGCATTCTTTTCCCAGCATAAATCACTGATTTTACATTTGGATTCTGGAATGGAGAATAGAGTATTCATTCATAACATTAAATTTCCATTTCTGAATTATGTGGAAATTTACTTCTAAAAAGCAACTGTTCTAAACTATTTTTCTGTATAACTTTTCTTGGTCAGATTTGTATTTTAAAGGATCCTCTCATTGATTTAATTAAATTGGAATTAACTCTAAAGCAAGAGTCCTTCCATCAGTGACATAGCTCTCCTTGGCCATATTAAACTAAATCTAGTAGGCTGGAAAACATGTGAACATATATTTACACAGGAGAAAATAAATATTTTTAATAAAACAAGACTTTACAACATTTAGTGCTAACAAGAAATCTTCTATTTAAATGTTTAGCAAAAAGAAAAGCAGAATTTTACCATGGAAAAGAGGTGCTGGTAATTAATTTGTAAATATTTTTAAGGACTTACAAGAAAATCAACCCAAAAAAATGAAAAATTACCTTTAATGTACACTAACACGTCCATGTTGTATTCTCACCCATTAATCACTTTGTGGTATTTTGAGCTTTACAAGTACTGCTGACAATATTTTGGTCCTATATTCAGACCAGTTCAGAGCAGTTCAGTGTAGAGATGCCCAATTCTTAGTGATCCCAGAAAAAGTGTTCCAGATCTGTAGCTGAATGTAAAGACACCCTCCTCAAAGCCTCTGGTCTCGAGCTCTGCCCACTGTGTTCTGTCTAGGAATATCAGAGGTTTGGTGCATCATCTGCCACACAGGTGTCAGCCATAAAATACAATTCTCCTGCTTCCAAACATGAAATATAAGGCAGTAAAAATCCAATCCAACCTGACTTCTGAGTTGTTTTTTCCTAGTTTAAAATTAGTAGTAAGTCTCAATATCAGCCAGTTTGGAAAGATTTGTGTGTATCCTCTGAGTCCAGTCCTGAGTCCTACTCACAGGAGTGTTCGATCTCATAAAAACTGTTCATTTGCAAACATATTTGTATATGCACTTACTATGTCTGTGTGTACATATATTCTGAACACAGTTAAGAAAACATACAGCAACCAGGTTCACATATTTAGAGCATGACATATATAATTTTTTTATGATAATTATTTTAAATCCACATAATATTCTGATAACAAATTTGTAAATGAAAAGAATAAAAACCTGGATAGAAGAAAAAATGCAGAAAATAATCCAAGTATACCTGCATTTTAGGTCAGAGTTCTAGGGTGATTTATTCTTTAAATTCATGAGAGGGAGGAATTTAGTGACAGGCCAAAGTCTTCAGGCCTTAATTAATGTCATGGTGATGATAGATCTGCAGTGCACTCATTGCATTTCATACACGTGACTACACAAGTCACCTTTGTTATCTACTAACTGTTCTGTGGGAAGAAAAAAAGTCACATATGTGAAATTATAATCCAAAAGAAAAGGTCTTAAACCATAATTTTCCAAGACACTTAAAGTGACAAATTTAACATATTTAGGATTTCAATATTCTTTAGGTATCTACGTCTTGAAGTTGTACTGAAAACCTCAGCTGCAATACTTGCTTTCTTCTAGGTTACACCTTATCAGTTTATCAAATACAGGGTAATATTAATGGTGTTAAATTCTACTCCTATTTCTAATGGTTCTGTTAAAATCACATTGGTATTCATGTTAAGAAGTAGCAGGTAATACATAATCCTTTGCTGGCTTCAACTGGAAGATATCTCACTCTTTACACCACTCATCTGAACACTTAGCTGAGAAGCCACATCTCATTTTAGTTTTCATGCTTGTAAATTGTCTTTTATTGGCAACACTTATTTACAAAGAAACGGGTGATTTTTTATTTTTTTTTTATTTTTTTAGTGAATAGTGTTTCATGGAGCATAACTATTGTTTTCAAAAGATTTTTTAATAGAAATTTTAACAACATGTGAAAGCCTTGTAATTTTAGGACAGACTGATCAAGTTCATCTTGAGACCAAAGCTGGTGTGCCAGACCTTGGCAGAATAGCATCTAGAAGGTTTTAATCATCAGAATAAATATATCCTGATTTTCTTTGCTCTCAGGAAAAAAAACAAACCAGAACAAACCTAAACCAAGAGCTATCCTATTTTTCCAACTGGGTAAAACACTTCATGTATTTGTTGAATTTTCTGCCTAAATCTGAATGCAGACTTTAAAATGAAGCAGAGGTACATTCATCACTGCAGAGCTGTCACGATGGGGCAAGGAAGCACAGCTGGACCAGGGCTGAGGGTGCCCAGCTGTGCACGTGCTTCAGGAGAGAAGCTGAGCAGGGCTCCAGGAACAGCTGAACTGCCTTGCTGAATGCACTGCTGGGTGCAAACTATGGTGGGTCTGGAGCTGCTTCCCAGCTCCACTGAACGGTGCTGAGGGAGCAGCTCCCTCCAGGAAAAGGGCAGCTGGTGCTGCCTGTGGCACCTCTCCTCCCAGACATGACAGCACACCCTGACCTGTGACAAACAGTCATCCATGTTTGTCAGGAGCTGCAGAAAATAAACTGTGTCACCTGTTTAGGCATCTACATTATCACATGTACTCTCCAGCTAAATTATAGAGGTCTTTTGTTCAATTCTTTAGTCAATATGTTCATCCACAACTATAGCTGACTCAAAACATGAGTCATACTACTCATACTACTCATGGAAATGCATTTCACATATTCAGTATAGCTCAGCATAAGTGATAAGCATTTAAAAATATCTGTTTTCGCTTTGAAAACAGAACACTTTGGAACAGAACAATTGGAAGGAAAATTAATATGAAGTATCAGACCATATCTCTCTGGATGGTAGTCAAAGGGGCAAGGTAGTGGTTACAGCATCAGCCAGGAGTTTCAGAGGCTCAGAATCAGTAATTCCCCATGCTTTGTGTTTTTCAAGGGGTCTGAGCATTAGCAGACCACTCCATATCCCTTAGTTATCTTGTTTTACTGAATGTTAATCTTACAGGAGAAGGAGATTTTGTTACCAGTAATGTTCAGGATCTAAACCTAAGTTGGAAATCTCAAAAGTTTGCTATTACAACTCAAATATATAATAATGGTGTTAAAATGAGGATCATAAATATTTCATTCCTTTGCATACATGCCACAGGGTGAGAAAATATTACATCGAGTATGTAATGGAAGATCTGCCAGAAGGCTGTAAATGACACTGAAATATCAGAGCCACAGGTTTATCCTGAACATGAGTGCAGGAAGGAAATTCACACTTAGCATCAAACACAGTACTTGACCAACCTTACCAGCACATTTTTATGCCCCATGTCTCTAAAAAAACCTCCCAATCACACAGTCTCCTGACCCAGCATTCACAGACTGGTATAAAATATGGGCTAGAGTAAGTAAGGTCATTCCTGTACTTGTTACTTAAATAATCATAATCGAGTATAGGCCCAATTCTGCAACACTTCTGAGCTCTTTTTCACCCTGTACAAAAACAGAACAGTGTGTCCTGTCCATAGGGGCTGACAGTCATAAGCAAATAAAGCAGATATGATGGGGCCAGATGACCGGGTCCCAGGAAGCATGGAGATAATGGTGGTTAAATTGATAAGCAGCCCATGTTTAGCCACTTGCTCATAAGCTTTTAAGCATCACAGTTTTCCTTGATGAACACAGAGTGCTGAAGGAGTGATCTGAGACATGATAAGGAGGCATTTTTGTCAATGCTCAAGAAGGGGGAAGGGCTGTCCTAGAACATTCATGCTTAGAAATAAAACAAGGGGGCAAAGGGAACTGGCAGCAGAGGTGGATTGCAATCTGGGAGTGAGCAGCTTCACATGACCTGGGAACAAGAGAACAGGAGGAAAGCAGGGAAATTAAAACCAGCCCTTTCTGTGCAATGCAGTGGATAAGAATACCCTGCATAGGGGCTGAGAACTTCTGTTATTATGGTACTTCAGGAAGGTAGAACTGAAAATCTGAGGAGGATGGGATAGATTACAGAATGACAGCCTGACACCAACTGTTCCAAAATGACACCAGGTGCCTATTTGCAACCACAACCCCAGGGCTTTATAACACAGGACTGTGACAGTATATTCCCCGGTCTCCTAAATCTTCAAAATTTAACATTTCCAACACAGTTACTGCTGCTTCTTTAGTTTAGCAAGTCTCTTTACTGGAGAAAGAGTTTATCGCTAAAGCAAAACAAAACCTCTTAAGGATGTGATATGTGCATGGAAAGGTCCTCAACAAGCAAGCCTTGAGAGCTACAATTGCAAATGCAGATTCAGTTTTTGCAGAGCATCTCAGAGCCATGGCTGACTACGGCTGTAACATCTTCACCTTGCTACGTGCAGTGACTCTGGCTGCAGCACCAGTAGAATCACCAGATTTCAAGAAGGTGCCAAGGGAGGTCTAAAATAGACTTTTGTTACTTTGCCCCTTGGGTGGAATTAAGAAATTGAATATAAGAGACGCAGATTATCTGTTTTAGAAATTAGTTAGGCTTGATCTGAGAACTTTTACAAACCTACAGCTTTACTACTGACTTCAACAAAAGTTGTCACCACCTAAAGAGCGATGAACGCGTAGGCAACTAAAGCTGTTTGCAACCCACACAGCATCTTCACACCCAGGCTGCCACAGACACCCAGACCTGTTCTGAGGAGGGCTAACATGCCCCAGAAGCACTCGACTGCCAGACACAGCCAACATGAGGCTGAAGAACCGAGAGGTGGGTCTCTTGTCATGCATGATTTCTTACTGCTGGAAAAGTTTCAGTCCTATGCTCAGAGCTCTGTGCACAGAGGCCATCCAAATCCATTTAGCCTCTGCTACCAGGTTACAAACTTCTGAACAAAGGTCAGAGTACTCCCAAGATGATTTCAGATCCAGCAAAACAGTAGGAGAGTGAGAAAATCAGTGCTCTATTGTTTGACTTGGCAGCAATATTTGATCAGCTGCTAGTCACAAGAAGCTCAAAACAGACTTTGATCAAAATACTGATTTTTGCATGTAAATTCTGCTTCAGAAACAAACACAGAAAGTAGGATATCTAGAACGTCAGACAAGAAAAATGTATCTAATTCTCAAAGATATATTGTAGACAGAATAGACTCACATGCAACTTCCAATATGTCCTAGCCAGAAATATTTTCTTTTGAAGCATTTGCTATTTTTGAGAATAGAAAAAGAAGTAATATAAATATTATAAAACTTATATATATTTTTTTTTAAAATAGGGAAAGTTCTGAAGTGGGAAAATAACTTTTATATACGCACAGAGATAGAGGGAGAAGTATATGAGTGTGTGTGTTTGTGTCTGTGTGTGTATGTTCAGATGTGATCAGAAAATTTTAGCCATCTCTGCCTGCGAAGGAAAAGCAGACACAGTTGTGGAACTCAAGTCCATTGCTCCTTGAACCCTGGTTCACATCACTTGTACTCCAGCTGAACCAAGTGCCATAGGGAACACATCACTTTAACAAGTTAATCCAGCATCAGTAAAAAACTCAGTCTTTCTCAAATACAGCTGATTTGTTTTACTTCTGTTTACTTCTATTCAGTTCTGCAGTTATCTGCTTTCTGACTGTAATTCTCTAAAATTGTGCTAAATGTGTTCCAGATTTTTATCATAGCATGTCACGATAGGATCTTTCCAGCCCATGAGAACATACAGTCAATAAAGCTCTTTTCCCTTCATTTCCTGAGCTACTGGCAAAAGCAATTTCATTTTCAGGATGTTAACATTATTATTTCTGGCTAAGAAAATAATAACCCATCATTAAAATGCTGATAAGGTATCAGCAAACAACGTTTTGATTGTGGTTGCCATCTACAAATGCACATTTATACGTAGCTTTTGGAAAATAAAGGCACACTTTCAAGGTGAATGATAATAAACCAGTTGCTTAAGAAGAATGTTAATAATGACACAATGTAATTCATACTAACAAAAAACCCTATATTTGATGTAAACATCATATCACATGAAGAGGTCTCAATTTTTACACCTAATTGTTGGATTTGCATGATTTACATGCTGGAGTTTCCTTATACACAAGCAATATCTGAAAGCTGATGTGCTGTCAGTTCTGTGGGGCACAGTGGAACTGTTTGGTGCCCTACAGAGAGTACCTGTATGGAGAGCCACCTGGCCAAGACTCCTGCTCTTTTAATTCTTCAGGTCAGCCACCTGTTGGAGGATACACGTGAAGCAGACACCCAACTTTCCTTCTATAGGAACCATAAAACAAAAAGTTTGTGGAAGGGCTTGTGCAGGTCTGTGTCTCATCCTCACCTGAAGTGAAGATACAGGTGAACATCAGGGCTAAGGGATTCAGAGTTTCCACCATTCCAGAACAACTTGAAAAGGCTTTTAAACTCTCAAACACAGCACTCCTGGGAAACCTTCAAAGCCTGTGAAAAGCAAGAAAACTAAATCAAGGTATTTTCCAAGAAATGGTACTTGGTTTTGCATTTTTTTTTTTTTTTTAATTTGGGGTAATCACAATAATACAATTACTAGCCAGCAGCTCTAATTACATTAGAAAAAAAAAAATCATTAGTCATTCTTTAAATTAAATTAAGTCAAGTCATTGATAGAGTGAATATAAAAGGGTTTTTTTATATTATTTTTAAATGCCTCAAATGAGTGTTGCTTTCACATTAACTAACACCTCTTATTTCTCACAAATCTTAAAAAAGCCTTTCCAATATTACAGTCCTCCCAGTCCTGCTAGATAACTTCCTACAAAAATATTTTAAAAAAAAGTTTTAATTACAGCAAGAAAAGTTGTGAAGCATCTGAAAATATATGTAATGTGGACAGAGAGTTAAAAATTTGTTTTCTTTGGCACCTTATCAAACCTTAACTTTCCTATCCATTCCTTTGTCTTATGATGCTGTGTATTTTTTTTCCATTCATTGTAGAATTCAAAACACTTTTTAATGGATTTAATGGATTTCCTGTTTCTAGACCACTTCATGTTATATAAAAGAAAGAATGTATTTGTATTCTAGGGTGTTCTTGGTTTGTTTTGACCTGAGGCAAACAAAGAAAGGTCTTTCTTAACCTAAATCTAATATTATACAACACTTCCATTGAATGACAAACTTAACCTTAATGCTTTAAAGTTTTTCTTTCTCTTCTCCTCTTCTGTACCATCTTTCCTTTTGGGTTTTTGGGGGTTTTTTTGACCCCAGAACCTACATAACTTTGTACATTCCTGACTCTTTCAGCAAAAGCTCAAAAGTCACTGATAGCTCCTGCAGTTATTGCAGCAACAAATCAATAAGGAGCTGACCACATTTTCACATTGAGTAACACCAACCTAAAGAGTCTCCAGTTAAAACAAGTAATAGAGGACATCCAAAGAAACGTTTCTGCACCTAAAAGGTAGATGTTTTTTAGCACAGAAAAGCAAACAGGGATCCAGAGTCACACACTCACAGGGACTGGACATGTCAGAAAGGGGCACAGAAGTCACCATCCCCGTTGCCAAGATGGGCAATGATAGCACAAACAATGTACCAATGCTTAGAACTGAGCAACTAAACATCTGTGACTAAACAGCCTTGTTTTAAATTTCTCTGCTTTTTGACCTTTCATTCCAAGGTTTCTCCCTTTATCTGAGTGGAGCATCTACTGATAAAAGGCACCTATATATTTTATTTCAAAAAGCAGAGCTGTGCTTGACAAAATATCTTAAAACACAAAATAATGAATTAAGTTACCGTTTTACTGCAAGTGCAGGGCAGTTATAGCTATCTGCTAGACTATGGAAGAACATTTCAATTCTTCACTAGAAAAATTATTTCATATGACCAAAAGCTCAATTCAAGTCAATTATTTTTGCTCCCTCTAAGACTGCACAAAACACCAAATGCCTTTCAGATAAAATGCAACAATGTAGAAAAACATCTAAAGTTATTTTGTAATTCTTCCTCATACCAAGTTGTGAAGTACTTGGTAAGAACTTTCAATGAGTGATTCCAGGCTTTCAACAAACTAGAGTGATTATTTTCGTTTCTCTTTTTGAAAGGAGAAAAAAGACTAACAGTAAGTATGATTCTATTACAAAGGCCAGCTTCAAAAGGCGACAGAAATAGCAAACTGAACCATAGGAACATTCACAGACTGAACACATTTAATTCTTAGACAACTTTCAGATTTATCAAAATGAAACTGAGTGAATAAACACATAAAATACACATAAAATATTTTAAAATAATAAATATAATAACTGTTCTTCTCAAGCACCCTTTGCTTTTTCTTCTATTCAAGTACTTACTGTACAAATGTTCTTTTAGACCACTGTTTATATCAATATTTATGCATATATATGTCAAAATTTATGTTTACAGGACAGTGATATTGTAAAAATTGCCTAAAAGTAGTGAGTATTTTTGGATGAAAGCAATAGAAGTGTTGATGGCCAGTGATAGAGACCTCCACTAGAAACAATTACTGGGAGTTTATTTCAAGTTTGGACTGATATTACTGTAGATTTTTTACTTAAAAAAGTAAAATATAAAGAGAGATCTATAGTTACAGATAATTTTCACATCCAATCTATGAAATCTGTGAAAATGAAATAACAGGAACCAAACTGGTTGCATTACTATTTAAAATTTTACTGTAACTATTAGGATAAAAAATAACTTTATTGGTAGTGAAATACCTTAATATTGCCCAAACTATGTCTCCTAGACATGTAAATAGTACTGAGAAGCAAATACTTAGAACATTCCATTTAATAGTTTGGGGAATGTTACAAAATCTAGAAACTTGAAAATGTTTAACACGCCATAATAGTATGAGCTGATGAGGTCAGCAGAAAGGATCTACTGAGGTTTTGTACCACAATAAATAATTGAAAGAGGAGGGACAAAAATCCCCAAAAACAGCCAGTGAGGTCACGAAGACAAAATAAATTCAAAGGTTCAGTGACATTGCAGCCTTGCAGATAGAAGCCAACCTAAGAAAAGCACTTGAAATATAACATGAAGAAGAAGTTGGGTAACATAGTGGGTAAATAGCAGCCAAGCTAATGAAACAGCAAGCCCAAGAAAGATGAAATTATGTAGTCTAAGTTTAATTAAGGCATTAGAGCTTTAAACATGAACAATTACAAATTCAGATCTGAGTCATGGAGAGAATCTTGTTTAACTCTCCTTGATCAATTGCCAGATACAAAAGCTAAAAACTCAAGTATTGCATAGCTTCCACTGACAGTGGGTGATGTGATCCATGTCTGTTGGTATAAAGCCAACTCACAACCAAATCAGGCAGAAAACCAAAGTCAGGACGTTGCTGTAACCTGTTGTAAGTGTCGTGCTTGCCCTACTTGAAAAGCAAGAGTGTCCAGTGAAGGAACTGCAAACTAAGCCAAAACCAAAATATACAGGAAAAGTGGATCTCAGAAACAACAGCCATGACCAGAAAGGATTAGCAGAGACCACTTAAAAGGAAAAGAACAAGGTGAAATACAATCTAATTCATCAGTTTAACACAGTGTGGGAGGCATGACAGAGCAGTGAACCATGAGTAAAAATGCAATAGACAAAAATGAAAAAACTAAGAAAATGCAGTTTTGTCAAAAGCAGATATCTGAGGGAGGACAAAAAAATTATTGTGAGAAAGCAGTCTAAGTTTGTCATTATAAAAAGCTGCATAAATCCAAATTTTCAGCTGCTGTAAAACAGCCCACGTTCAGAGAGCTCTTCATTTACTTAGACCAGATAAGATTTACTTAAACCAAAATGAGGATCAGGTGGGATTTTGGGGGGTTTTGAACCCTCTATTTCAACTCTACCATGTAGTACATTCTTCTGTAAAATTCAGAACCTAAGGCACCAGTGGTTATGTCAAAGAACAGTAAAATGGTTTTACGGAGAGGAAATTTCATGAGAACTCTTGCAATCAAACCAGTCTTGCTATTTGAATCCTCAGAAGGATCTCAGTTAAACTGACACTGTCTTAATAGAAAAAGCTGAAAATGGTAGAAATAGAGTCCTTGGTGATTCTAGGCATCACTACACGATCCAAAGGCATCACTGTATGTTCCAAAGTCCTGTGAGATACTTATCCCCAGCTATCCAGATTAGGAGCTGACTGGGAGTGAGCCTTGGTCCTTTCTGGCATGTACATACAGATTTCCTTTCTATGGAAAGAGATTCACCACACATCCTGTGGCTGGAATGAGATCAGAAGGTATGTGCATGTCCTAACCAGCCTTCAGAAACACTCCTCAGCCAAACACTTCAAATAGTGACCGAGACTCATGGATTTGCACTAATGTAAGAGAAGCTAGAATTTGGATTTTGTTCACTACCTTTTCCATGATTAGCACAAATCCTAAATTTACTACCTGCAAGGGAAGAGAATACAGCCACCCTATGGCTATTTCTTCATAATTACCTGCTCAGTCTGTACAGCCTCATTTTACTGAGAGGCCAGTCTTTCAGCTGTGCCTTCACACAGCACCTAGAACAGTGGATCCCTTCTCTTTGTAAGACTTTCTGTAAGAGAAAGTGTGTTACATTTATATATCTGCAGCCCTCCATGTGGTTGAAAGGCACATTTGCATCTCTCCACTATAACTACCAGCACTGCCTGCCCATCACAGCCATTTCCTTGTGCCAAGTGTCAACATCTGATTGCCATGTGATTTTTAGCTGGCCACATTCCTGCAGTACCGGCATGACTCCAGTAATCTGATGACCTAACAACAAAAGTTGCAGCAGATTTTGACCCTGAAAAGTGATTCTCAATCCTTTCCAAAAGTGACCATTAATATTTATTTCTTCAATCAATCATTCACCCACCTTGTCAGTAAAGTGCTTTGGAAGTTTCTCTATTTTTCCCTAAGGTATGACTTACCTTTTCACCTGAATTCTTTAAGCATGACTAAAGCCACAATTATTACTTATTTACCTGGCTTTATTCACAGAGAACAATAGATTTGGTATTATCCACTTCCTGCTCAGATTCACAGAAACACATCCCAAGTATGTGTAACTCTCCCCTTTCAGTGAAATTAATGGAAGAATGAGAATTTCTTCTGTACAAATTTTGCTGATGTGCAAATCTGAAACCATCACAACTATGCATCATAAGAACAACTGAGTGTGAACGTGCTTTTCGATATTATTAAAAGTGCAGCAAATGTATTTGTTAAACTTCCTGCTTTCATTTTTTTTTCTCTGGTAGAACAGAGAATAGAAGAAAGAGTACTGGTAGGTGATTAATTTTGCCTTATTCCAGTGAATTCTAATGTAGAACGGTTCAACTCTCAAATTAGTCACTCTCAGATAACTGATACAGAGGCTCACAGGCTCACAACAAGGTTTCCTACAGAGATAACACTCATTTATAAAGATGACCACTAAAATCAGAGGGAGACAGAAGACAAAGACGCAGACCAGTTGCAGTTGTCTCTTCATGACTTTTAACTTTCATCTTTAACTGATTAAACAGAAATCTGAAACCCAGCAACTATAATTCAGGGAAGTATGGGTCATGGGGGTTTTTTTCCTCCTAAAAATTAATTTATAACTTCTCAAATACACTGTTACACTAATTTTATCTGCATACTAATTTCAAAAGCATGGCCTGTACTTAATCATCCTATTTACAGTGCTCTGTAAATTAACTGTTGGAGTAATTTACATCTAAGTCCATCTATGCCAGTGAGTTCCTGAGGCACTGCTATGGCATTACTGCAGTTCTGCTTCTCATTTATTATGGCTTGGCCTACATGCTGTACTAATTCTACACCTTAAAATATGCCTACTTCTCTGTAACAGCACAGATCAATTGTATGTCATATGGTATATTACTTATCTGCATACAGAGGACAATTACATAAACCAGCACAAAGGCTCCACAAAGCCGGCATTTGATAAGTCTTATGACAGATTTTGGGTTGTTCTTGTGGCAGATGTAGTTTTTTTTCTTACCTCTGTTACCGGGAGAAAAAAAGCTCTAACATTATGAAGTTTGTGAACCCATAGCATTTCTGTATATTGAATTTCCTACAGCAAGTCTGAGCAGAATCTAATTTAGGCACAAGAAGCTATTCCATTTTCTGCTTCAGTCTCTGGATACAAAAAATAAATAAGACTATCATAGGAAAATGAACAAAGACTTTGAAAGATTTTCAGTCAAATCTGCCATATTCACACTTGGCCTCAAAGATTTTGGTCTTTTTGCACATTTTCCTACAAAGATAAGGAGCCTGCCTTGTCCTGAGTGTGTCATCCAGGCTGCAGTCAAAGCCTTTTTCATCGACTTCACTGTCAGGGATTGAGACCTCAGACCACATTAGTGTGAACATGGAACAACCTCACTAAAGTCAGTGGAAGAGTTTGGAGAACTTGTGGAAACAAGTCAACATTTGCCACTCTGGGATCAAATCATAAAATTTCAGTCTTCTCACCAAGTTCTGAAACACCACAATTGCTCTCATTTTCAGTAATACAAGCACTTGCAGAGCTGTGCAGAGGTGTCTTCCCACCTACCATCATCCAATTTTCAGAGGTTTTATTTCAACTTTTAGCTGCAAAGTACTTGTGCAGTGTTTATCATAACATAAATAACCTGAAGATTTATCCATTCTTACCTATGAAAAAGTTTCTTACTTATGTAACAAAAAGATTTTTTTCTCTGTCATAAAGGTTTTCAGCT
The DNA here is from genome assembly GCF_049639895.1 of Pseudopodoces humilis. Lineage (NCBI taxonomy): Eukaryota > Metazoa > Chordata > Aves > Passeriformes > Paridae > Pseudopodoces > Pseudopodoces humilis. The sequence continues at coordinate 13,562,076 of NC_142205.1, read as the reverse complement.
TACAGAGAAAACTCAGTTCTGGGAAACTGATAAAGACCTAAATATAAAGGAAACTCATAAATATGTGTTATCAGGAAAAAAGATATTCTTTGATTTTCCTGAGAAATGATGACTCATGCAAATTAAATATGCTGGCATGTAATATTTCAATACATCAAGAAAAACTGAACATTTTGCTATTTATGTTGCACTCATACAGAAACAACGGTAAAAAAATTAATCAATGCTGTAAGGCTGTACAGTCAAGCAATGCAACAAAAGGCAATTTGAGCTTTTTTGTTAATTTATTCACACACTTTAAGATACAGTGTTAAGTGACATGATCAAAGACTGTGATCTTCTAAAAGATCTGCTTCACACAAAAAGCACAGGAATTCTGGGGCTTCCTCATGTGGGTTGTGCTTGTCTGCACAGCAATGGGCAAACTCTGCCCTTCTCTTTTGGTGTTCACCATCAGGTAGGTGAGTATTGCTGATTTTAAATGCACTGAATGACAATTATTATTTTCCTCGACAGACTGTGCTGTTCTCACAGTATTTTAGAACTGTTTTTGAAATAAAATAATAAAAAAAAATAGTCTGCTCTGCTCTAGGGATGCCACACATCCTATCCAGTCACCATGCAGCAGTCACAGGAGCTTAAAGTGTGCTCAGTCCAAGGGGAGTATTTAAAAAGCCCACTGGCCTGTTGTCCTGGACTCTTCTTGACACAATAGAAATGAAACTCTTTAAAAAACTTGGAAACCAGCAAAACCAGGATTATTTTTTTCAAAAACTGTAAACGCATCTGTCTACTACCATAACAAATATAAATAAAAGTTTAAATTATTGACAGCATTCAAAGTTCTGAAGAAAGTCCAGTGATCTTTTTGTCAGATGCAAAGAAGAAACAGTATTTTTCCTTAACTTCATTTTTGGAAATGGCCAAACCGTTAAAAAAATAATTTCCCGAGTCAAACATTCAACATGACAAATGTGTGCCCAAACACATTAAATTTAGTAAAGTTATACACAGCTATAAACATAGCCTTGCAGCATAAATGTATTTATTTTGATAAATATGTTTACACTGCAGGATATAAAAGAGCCAAGATATGAACTGGATTTGGAATTATCTGCAAACTAGTGAACAGCACTGAAAAGAAATATTTTTATGTATATTTATTATATAATACTTAATCTCTTCCTATAATTTTATTTAGGGAAAGTGGCCTACTTTATGTCTATTATATGAATAGATATACCTGTGTGGTTTAAAGACTGACTTGACTATGGGAGGGTACCCGATATCACACAGTCCCCATGCCACATTCTGCAGCCCCCACTACCTCTGTTATCCATGACCAGGAACAGAAAGGGACACAACTTGTCCCTTGTCCTCAGGTGGTGCTGCTTCCATCTGCTGTGACAGGTAAACAGTGTCTAGCTCTTTCTAAAGAGAATAACTTCTGATGGACTGTGATGAAGCAGGAGAGAAGAGCTGTTCAAAGGAAGGGATGTATAAAAGGAGAGCAGATGCTAGCAATGGATAACCATTTCTTTCACTTATAACCTTCTTCTCAAGGCAATACATCAAAATATCTATTCAGGACAAATCTCTTATTAGATATTAAAAATTCAACATGTAGTACTAATTTTGGAATTTATGAATTTGTTGATAAATGTCACCTCTCCACATTCCTTGAAGAGATATTGGTTTTCAATTATTTTGCTGTTTTATAATTCTGCATGGATTTTTTCTCACTCATACATTAGTTGGTTTTAAACTTTAAAAAAAATTGCTTACAGTTGAAAAGAAGTTGAACTCCTGTAATTGCTTGATGGTACCATCCTATCCTTTGAGGTTAAAGCAAGACAGTATGGAATTTTTTCCTTACCCTCTTTCAACAGATGAGCCAGGAGCAGACAGTCAGTTGAAACAGTGAGGATTACAAATGACAACTTGTACCATGTGTTATCACAGCCACAGTATCCAGTAATTCTGCTAACAATGTATTCTGCTAACCATATGGATTCAGAGAAAATTGTTTTTTCTGTAGGAAATCGACTGCAGACAAATTATCACAGTATGTCTTTCCCAGGATCTGTATGGGACAGGCATGCTTGTCCCAGCACTGCATGGGACAAATGCAATGTTAGTTTAAAAGGCCCTTGGTAGACATTGGCTGAAAACCAGGCCCCTTTAAAATTAGTGACTAAACATGCATAGACATTAGCATGGCTGAGATTGTTCTAATTACTCAAATAATTGTTGGACTGTCAAATATTTTAGCTTCAATTCAGCCTGTTCACAATGTAAGTGGAATCTTTTCTCTCAATGGCTTTCTCTCTCAATTATGTTAATCAAATAAATCACATCACAGGCTCACAGCCAGGCAGGGATGTGGCAAGTTCTTGAAGGTGTCAGATGTGACCCTTGCTGAGCTCGAAGTTTTCCTGAGATAACTGTGAATTTTAAATTCATCCCTTGAAGGACACAGTTCCCATGTACATCACTTCAAATGTCATTATGAAACAGCTGTGCTTGATGGGCACACAGGAAGTAAGAGATAAAATGGAGTTATCCAGTTTAAAGTATGTCTGAGCGAAAGGTTTAGATATGTCTGGAAGAAGGCATGGCACAATCCCAGAAATGGAAATGTAAGGGATTGAAATTGGGTAAAACTAACGTTTGCATATAGAAAGCTAAAGAAGGAGGAAATGTGAACTATGGCACACCTATTCCTATGCCCTAGTGGCAGCTTTGTCCCGACAGTGACAGATGGCATAGCAGGGACCCTCCCTCAGCTTTCAGCAGGGACAGCAGAGCGGTGCTAATTTGCTGTCCTACATCCACTCTGAAACCCTAATGACAATTTCAGCCACATTACCACCCAGCCAAAACAGCCCAGGTTCACAGGTTAAGTGTGCTGATGTCATTAAGCTAAGTCCAAAAAATAAACATGATCAATCTCCATAAATAACAAAGACTGCATAGGGAACACCCTTAGAAAACCAGAAAATAGAAACATAGTGAAAAAAACCAAAAAGGGGAATTATTTATGCTACTGTGAAAGCTGAGGACATATAGCTTAGAAAGAAAGGCATACATTTATAGCTTGCAGATTTTAACAACATTTTTCAAAGAAATGTTTTTAAGTTAGGGTAGCATTTTAAAAGCTTTGGGTCATATTCTTCAGGGTCACTGATGAAAATCCTTTTGAAGCAGCTTAAGGATTAAGCTACATTTTTTATTATTGTTTTGTTTTGTGGTTATTTGAAAACTGTTCAGTTTTCCCAGTATGGTGGGGACCTCTCAACTCTACAGAAATAATGCCAGAGGCAAAACACACCAAAATCCTCAAAGGCACTACTTTTTCACCTCCAGTTTCTATTTTTAGTAAATATTCACTAGTTTACCAGGCTATGTGATATCAGCTCTACTGGAGACTTCACAAGAGATAGAGTCACAGCAGCCCCCTCAAGCATCAGTGTGTGAAATAAAACAAACTTTCAGCAAGTGACAGAAGAAAAAAAATCTGTATTATTCCAATGTCCAGAAGAATGTTTATCTTAATGCACCATAGACACATTTCAGTGTTGTGTCCATTCCTATGAACAGAATGTAAGGAAGTGACAAATGAAATCCACCGCTTTGGATAACCATGTTAACTGTGGATATTTTTATATAAAAATTACTGCAATGAAATGTTCTAATACAATCAATCAGCAATTCCAATTATATAAGTTACAGAAGAAAATTCACTTCTTTCATCAGCCTGCAGAGCAGAGACTGTGGTTGAACTGTCAGGATAATAGGAATCTCCAGGGAGTCCAGAGAGCCTCTTGCTGGCTCAGCCTCTCTCACTTTCTCTGGATGTACTGAGAGTTGTGAGGTCATGAGAAGAAAAATCATGACTCCTTGTAACTTCACATATTCCTACTGCCCAGACAGTTCTCTCAGAGTATTTCTAATGTAATTTTTCACGGAAAATGGCATCTTCCAGTATCATTCATTGAGACAGACAGAACATAAAATATCCTGGGAACTGTCATTTATACTTTCCAATTCATAAGCATTTTTCCTTGCAAATATTTCAAACAATCTCTGAAAACAGTGCTACAGAAACACCATGAATCCAGTTCTCCATCATGCAAAACTTGTCAGCTGTGAAACTGTGGTCAGTTTGTCACCAGCTGCTCCATTGTATCTCCTGAAATAGGAATATCAGAAGAAATCTAAAGCCAGAAAGGTCAACGCTGGAGTCTCTGTTATGTTGACCTGGGGGGACTCACACCAGGGAAGTCAGGGCATGAGAGGTAGCCTTAAAAAATCTTCACGATAGCACTTCACATTCCTTTGAAAACATTTTACTGACTGTGCAAGGCTTCAAGAGGAGAGGATAATCAGGTCTAAAATTGGACATTCTCTTCCTCACATTCAATTTTTTCCCTGATTCCCAGAGGAAGGCCACTCTCATTTCCCTTAAATCCAGAATGGCATTTCTTATTTTTAACCTGCCATTGTCATCTAGGTCATTATATAGTGATGATTATTCAAAAATTTCCTCTTACTCCAGTAATTTGAAATGAAGTTTGCTCTCTGTGTTGCACACAAACTCAGAGTAGCGCACCCAGTGACAGGACATTTTCAAGCAACCTTCATTTGTATGATTCATTTCCCTACGGCTGTTTCACATGAGTACTTAGAACTTCCCTGCCAACAAGGATTGGGCTCTTGACTTACTTGTTTGGTGAGGGCAGCTTCCCTTAGGCATTTACCTAATAACATCCAATTAGCAGTTACCATTGTACCATCAGAGTTTATGCTTAACTGTGGCTTGCCAAGTGATGTACTCTCTCTTTTCTTTACATTTATTTCTGGCTTCTTCTGGTACAGCATACACAGTCCTTGTATCAGGATTATATGTACAGGCTTGGTATATATGCAGCAATACAAAGAGAGACTTAATAAGCTTCATCATGCAAGCACCACATAGAAACTCTGGATTCCACAGAGATTGTGTCCAAAATCAGCTTAGTTCTGAAGCCAGATATTTAAAGGGCTGTAATAGTCCTCCTAGTAATAGAAAGAAGACAATTCAAGAAACAACAGAGTCAATACTCCCCATTTACTGTGCAAGTTGACTTGTAAATACACAAGACTGCATGTCCTCAGGGAGAAGAGAGCAGGGCCTGACCAGAGAGAACTTGTTTGGACTAGTGACTTACAAGTTATCCTGCTCTTTGCAACATCTGAGACTGAAAGAGTTACGCCACTTTGGAGCTGAGAAACGAGTAGCAATGCTCCATATGTGCATCAGCAGAGCTGGGAAATGACTTTTCAGGTCAGCTGTTTTCCTCTGAACAGGTGGATACAAGTAAGAGCAGGATGTTACCATCGCAAAGCATCTGCTATGTGACACTGATTAACACTGACCAGAATTTGCCAGAAATAATTAGTACCGTAGAATGAGTCATTTTACCTTGATGTACTCCAAAGATAAAGAAACCACGCTTTATCTAAAAGTACCTGCACCAGATCTAAAGGAGTTAGTTTAAGCTGCAGAGCAAAGGTAGCCATGTTAGCACAGTGTGACACTTGCTTCTCGACAGAGCTAATTAATCTGTACAGAGTGCAGCAGTACTGTGGTTATATTGTTTCTGGCAGCAGCCCAGAATGGGCCTTCCCACAGCTTTGTTGTTCTTTCTGTCAGGAACGTCAGTTCCACATCAGCCAACACTTCCTGAGCTCGGTGAGAATTAAGATTTAAAGCAGTGACAAACTCTACTGGCAATTGGGACATATAATAGGCTTTTGAAATTTGAAATGCAGGGCTATATCACTTGAGCACACTTCCCACATGACACTCCCTCAAAAAAACTCCTCTTCAGAGTCACAGGCCAAGTATTGGAGGTCAAAGTGATGGGTGAAGAGGAGACATTAATGGAAAGACATATTAGATTGAAGATTGTTTAGTGTCATCCATGGCAGAGGAAGAACTTTGCAGCATATATCTTCTTGTGAACACTGAGACATTGATTTGATATCCATGGTGGCATTTCAATGGATTTCCAAATATCAAGTTTTCTTTACGTGGGAAAAATATGTGTAAATTTTAACAGTAAAACACCTGATGTGTTTTAGAACCTGCTGCTTGATAAGCAGGTTCTTTATAATCAGTGACTGCTGATTTCATCAGTTTATTTGCTAAATGACAGTCCTCAATTAAGATTTTGTTTCTGTTATTAACTTTCTGTTATGCCTATTTTTGTCTTTAAATTTCTATTGTTACTTCTGAAAGACTTCTGTGAATTTTTTTTTGATCAGAACTAACTCTGAATAGAGTCCTGCAAGAGGTTTCTGGTGTCCAGAATAATTATTAATTAGCCTAGAATTAAGCCAAAAAGCCCATGTGTGACTTCACATCAGGGTATGTGCACAATTGCTTACACACATATATATATATACACCTTTCTTTTAACAAAGGTATTGAGGTATTAAAATATTCTACAAGCATTTAAAATCTCATTTTCCATCCATTCTTTGAGCAATAAGGCTAAGGGCAGAGCTTGTTGTGCAATTGGCCTGTTGTGTTTCAAGCCTGAAATTTATACAGGAAATTTCCCTTCAGCTGTCATGGTGCTGGACGGAGACTTTGGAAATGAGGGCTAGAAGTTCAAACAGCTGAAGACTCTTCTGTGGCATGCTGCCAACCTCCTGCGTCCTCTCCCTTTTATTATGGCTTGTCCATATGCAGCCTATTCATCTTAAGGTTTGACACAACATTTTCAAAATGTACAGAGGTTCTTTGATAAAAAGCCATCCACGAATTCTATCATCATCATTATTTGCATTTATCCTGCTACTGAGAACTGTAATAGACTTTACTGTCATACACCAACAGCAACCTATGAATCACTGCCACCTAACTCAGCAGGGCATGAACTAGCTGTGGAAAAATTTGACTTGAACATAATTCCTTTTTCCCCAGAAGTATTTGGACAGAATCCACTTTCAGCTGAGAAGGAACACCATGGAAATTCTTGATGAACCGGCTCCTTTAAAGTCTTCTTACTTGTACAGCCCAATAAGACAAGTGTAAAAATATGTTTTCAACCTGTCACAAACAGTTTGTCCAAGCTTGGACACAGTGAGAATAGCATGGACAAGGTCTTTATGAAAAACTTAACAGTGGGTGGCTTCACAGGTCTCAGACACTGCAATATTATCAGAAAATTCCTTATGGAAGGAAAAGTAATAACAATTTTCTGCCTCTTCTTCAGGATCAAGTGTGCTTACAGATACTTGTAGCAGCCTCCACTGAAGTAAAGTTATAAATGTTCAGTAGATTAAATGTAGTCATGTCTACACATACAAACTGAAGCTCTGATTTTTAGCTGAACATTTGGCATCATGACCATGGACCGCTTAATACAAAGCTATTTTCTGTAATCAGGTGTTTGATATAGACTAGGAGGGGTAAAACTGTTTTGCTTAATCATTTTTACAATTATATTGACCTGCAGAGCCTTTGTGCTATAGAAAGATTTGTGTCCAGATGAAAAAACCATGCCGGTAGTACTGGAATATTAATACGAGAGCTGCCTTTCATACACATCTTTTCTCTTAATTCCTTCATTCCTGAAAAGAGTTGCAAAATGTTTTCAATTTACATGAAATGTTAAGGTATTGAGTGCCCTGCAATTACAAATGACTTGTAATAAATCACAAGACCAATGTAATTTCTCAGCCATGCCTTTAAGTCCAGCTGCAATTGGGTCTAGAGTTATGCAACTTGGTAACAAAGCTAATGCATCCATTCAAGGGAGGACACATAAACTAAACTGCTTTTATAAAACCCACAAACAAACAAAAAAACCAGATCCAAGAGTGCATGAAGGAAATCTAGCAAATGATAATTTTTTCATGATCTCCCATGCTGACTGGACACGTAACAGCCTTAATAAGGCATTAGATTTGGATAAGATGCCACACATATTTTCTTTTGGGAGGCTTGACACACTGCTTTCTAGGCATGGCATTCAGAGAGTATTTTCTACTGGATTAAAAAAAAAATCAGAAAATTGATTTATGCTCTGTTTCTTATTCACAGTGAGACTTCTTGAGCTGACTGAATTTCTTGCTTCTTTTCAATGCCACTCACACTCAAAATATGACAATTACCGTAACACAGGCAGTGCAGTCTCCTCTCATTTAAATATACTTTTATGATAGCAAAGGGATTAATCCAACTCTAGGAACTCATGAAGAAAAAGTCATAGTTCTCATGTAATAATACTGCTATCACTGTCAATAAAATTAGATTTAACCATATCTTGAGCAAACAGAAGGGTTTATTGCTTTTATTAGTTAATGTCTGAAAATGTTCCTGTGCTCATATTTTCTTAGAAAATTAATTGTTCACCTCAACACTTTTCACTTAGTCTCCACTTTGAAGTCTCCTGCAATTATTTTTGGAAGAGCTAAAGCTTCACAAACACAGGAGAATAAAAAGCAGCTCTTGAACCAAAGACAAACTCTTCACTTAGTTGCAATTTTGATGCAGTTTTTCATGACAAAGAAGTAAAAAGAAATAGATCTGATACTCACACACCCACTGGAGAATTGAGGCTATAAACCTCAGTCATACCTGCTATCATTTCTGTGTCCATTTTTTTAAAGGTTGAGAGCAAAAAAAAATATTGTAATGGCATGTACACCTAATTTAAGATTAATATTATGATTAAAAAAAGTATAGCCTGGCACCTAGAAGATAGCTTTCAAAACACAGATTCCATGGATAGTCTCTAGTGTGGCTCACAGCCACTAAGAATTAATTCCACTGAGAAAACTAATAGTCTGATCATTTTCATAAGAATGGATTTTTTTCAATCACATGTTTAATAAGAAGTTGAAAAAAACTATCTCAACTTTCTCAAAGCACACCAGAAATGGGAAACAATTTTATTTTAACAGTGTTAAAAATATTTCATGTTGTTTTCATTCTTAATTTATATTAGGCTGTGTTCTATTCTATTAAAAGTCAGAGATAAGCAAAGGAAAATGCTGAAGTGAAATATTTTTATTGTATTGAAATAATATTAAATAACAACTTACTGAAATGAAAGCAGAGGATAAACAAAAAGTAAATCCTTCAGTTGTCCCAAATAGCAGTAATTTTTATTTGTTTTAATGTAGAATTTCACTGAAAGATACCCTGCTATCATATCCTCTCTCTCCCACAAACACAAATCCAGTTTCTGACCTTCTTTACTCTATTAACTGCTTGTAAAGATTATTTTATTACCTCCCTATGAGGTAAATTGTTCCTGTTTGGCACAGACTACTGGAAAAATCAATGCAGACCCATACTACCATGGAGGGAATAACAGGAAACACTGGGGTTTCTCAGAACTCCCTGACTGTCCTGGGAGATGTGTCAATTTGAGGCATCCTTTTAGTGAGGTACAGTATATTCACCACTTATTAATCTCACTGTGCTGGTAACAATAAAGCTCAATAGCTACTTTCATTGCTGATTATTTTTAGAGTTGCAAGGGAGGAAGGAATGGGAATGGGCACTGTAATACCCTGCTTGAAAAACAGAGGAAGGCACAAGACTTACTGTAAGAAAGATCCACAAGATGTCCATAAGAATCTCATTACACACACATGCACAAAGGAAAAAGAACCTGCAGTAAAAGTGGCTATGTGAGTACTTATTTTGAAAGGGAAAAACAAGTTTGATACAAATGAAGTCTGTGTGTTATTTTGCACAGTATGTGAGCCTGCAGGGTGGCACACAGTGAGAGCTGCCTTTGTGAGCAAGTACAGAACAGACCAGACACATAAAAGTGGAGTGAAGAAGGCAGGAATAGAATCCTCATGCCTCAATTAACTGGAGTAAAGGAACTCTTCAAGCGTCACACATCTCAGGTGTATACAACTCTAGGGTCTCGAATCATCTGAATCATCACTATGAAGCAAACAGTATTCATCTTCACAATAGGAATTGACGTGCAATCTACAGTTTACTTTTTCCTTCTCACACACCACTCAAAAACGTAGGCTGTCATATTCACTTGATGTTACTGTTAGGTGTTAGATTTCATTATTTCATAAATAGCTGAAACTACGTCGTTTATAAAGCAAACAGATTGCTCTTTGTTCATGTGATGGTTATTCATTCTGTCGTTAGGTGAGATACCAGAAAATAAATACTGATGGTTTGGTTTTGAATGCTGTATTGCACAAACCCTGTAAAGTACCTCTTGGGAGAAGGATGACGGAATGCTGTTTTCCCTGTGATTAATCACTCTCTACTATTGCACCCTTTTCATGAGGAGGATGATATAATACATACAGCTGCATAAAAACTTTCATATATCTCAATTCAAAAAATTAAGTTATTCTCCCTACGGTCATGTCCTACATTGGCCTTTTGCCAACATTTTTATGAACTCTATGGAAGAAAAATTAAATAAACAACCGATAAAATCTGTTCTTAAAAAGGTCTCAAAGCTAAATGTGTATTTCTGTAATACAGTGCAATTTGCAGCACTTAGTAGTCAACAGCACTGACAGAGACATTTTGGACCAAGTGACTGCCAGATGACCCTGATTATCTTGCAAGCTGCTGCAGCTAACTGTTTTACATTGTCATGGAATGAATAAGAGGAGATGAAGTTCCAAGGATGATTTAGTAAGAAATGGACAGTTTTAATGCAGAGACCATTACCCAGGTAGTGAATGAAAATTTTGGAGACATGACAGCTGCTGCTGTCCTACAGGTGTGAAAGCACCATGCCCATGAAGCAGGTCCTCATAGTCCATCTGACTCCAGTATTGATCTGAAGATATAGAAAACTGGCCAGAATATTTATTGTCTTCCATTTACTCCTCTGCTAAGAGTATAAAATGTTATCAGTGCGGGAAATTATTCAAAAAGGGAAGGCTGAGCATAGAGCTCACCTTTAACCCCCAAGTTGAGGGAAACCAAAGAGTCTGTACTGGGAAGTTTTCTTCCTGTTCTCCATGCCCTCGTGGCCTGTAAGAAAGGTTACTTTGCAGTGCTCACAGTGGGAGTCACAGTTTTACCAATGCTGTACATTTAATTTTGAGAAAGCATAAAACTCTGGTTTTGTCAGAAGAGAGAATCAGTAGAACTCAGTTTGGCAACTCTTCATAATTTTTCCCCTCCCCCAAAACATTGACTAAAATATAAATATTAATATTACTTTCCTTTTTGCATTCTAAATTGGCTCAAGTCTGTAGACCCAAGTTTTTTCAGACTTAAACTTTTTTTACATATCCTACAAAAAAGCCAAAAGCAAAATTAAAGAATCCTGCAGTTACTCATATACTATAAATTTTTTCCCATGCAATCACAGTGAAATGCAAACATTTTCTGCATACTCTGGATACACAAACAAATCCCAGTTGCTTATCCTTGAGATGTAATATTTTATTCCTTGAGTGCATCGTTATAATGCAAGACAAAGAAAGATATTGTGGCAATTCCATTAAAATAATCTGGAAAATAGTGATAGACTATACTGAACAAGCCAAAATCTTCCATAGTATGAGCCCGGCAATGTCAGTGGAATTAAATCAGAAATTAATTTGGGCATACACAGATACACCACTGGATTAATTCATTGAGCAATTTTCTTTTCATTAGGCAAGAAAACCAGTTTGAAATCTAGTGAAACTGTACAGGCTAATCTGACTCAATGCAAGCTGGAATGTTTGCTGTATAATCAACACTCCTTAGCAATATTGCATTATCTTTGCTTAAGGTGTACAGGAAATGATAAATGCCTGTGACTCCTGACGTGCACTGGATCTGGAAGCTTACATGACTGACAAGTCGATCTCTTCCTGGGACATGTGTGCACTACCAGTGAAAAGTTTAAAGCAATTGCAGATGTGAAGGTGAGGACACAAAGGCTCTAATTCACTCATACACCATGAATCACCCACTCTATTTGTTAGATACTTGATTGTTGCACAATGTTGGCTGGGGAAAAAAAGTGAAAAAATAGGACAGGAATGAGCAAGTTGTGCTGTGGCAGTTGAGTAACAGCAGGTGGATTATTACAGAGCACTTGAAAGGAAGAAATTTTACTTTTTACATACGCTGATTATTTTACTTCTAAACATGTTCAAAATTTGGTGCTAAACTTTTAAAGTGAAACAAAACAACATCCGAATATTTCAAAATTAGATTATTTTGTGACTACAATTTAAATGTGTTTGTGACACTGTATTCCATAAACAAACAGGTCTGTACAATGGTTTTCAGCACACACAAATAATAGCAAGGAAGTTGTCTATAGAAGACAAGGAATTAAAAACATAATGCAGTTCTGTAACAGACTTTTCTCATGTATTAGAGTTCACAGACCATAGCAAATGTCTCACAGATCACTGTGAGGCTGCAATATCAAATTTTACCCAAAACAAACTATAAACAACACAGCTGAGGTTCAGATATCTATAACTGATTCAAAGTCCAGTCGCGACTGAGGCACCTTAGCTTAGGAGCCCCTGAACTACTCATCTTGCTAACTTACAATCTCCTGCTTTCCTTTTCTCCTGACATCCTTCCTTGTTCATGCATGAGGAAAAAGCAAACTTCTGAGCAAAACCCTCACCCTTGCTCTACTCTGACTCACACAGGAATGCAAACAAACATTTTCAAACAGATTAACAATACTGAAGTTTGCAGCCACTACTAGAACAGGAACTGGTAGTTATCATGAGATGATTTTTATCATGTTTTTTCCATATATACTACCCCTAGAAATACTTAAGCAGCATTTTAACAACATGAATGATTGAGTGCACAGAAGGTACATTATTTTATCTCTAATTTACAATCAGGTTAGAGCTCAAGAAGGATGCCAAAGTGCTCTTGGATCACACTAAAAGACATTGGCAGGACAGCATCACGGCTGGCAGGCTAGACTACAGCACAACTACATGACCCAGGGTTGGGTTTAAGTGCTGCCCAAAATAGCAGTCCTGCTTTAGATGGACAAACATTTTTTCCTGCTAAGACCAGCTCATTAAAAGGAGGCTGTGACATGCAGCACAGTGACAAAGCTGTGCCTGGCTCGTGTCTGCATCTCTGCAAGGAGTCATGCAAACTTGCCTCCTGCTTAAAGAACTCTCTTTGCGCTATGTGATGAGCCGTGCAATCCTGCTTGATGATTTCTCAAGAAAAATGAAGCCTTATTTCTACCTAGGCCTCATCCTCATTAAAAATGTTTTTACAACCTGTTTCAAATACTGATGTGGAAGGTGCCCTTTCACTTGCTTTTGCTTCTCAATGAATAAGTTAATAAGTTTCCACAAGTAGTGCAAACTGCTTTACCCTTGCCCTTCACTTCTGTGTTGTTAGGTGAGAAAAGCTCTAGAGCATTTTGCCTTCTCATTTACTTTGATTATTTACAGCCCCACTCTTACCTTCACTGCTATAATTGCTTATGAGTTACACAAAATCAGTCAGTTGCCTTTATTCATACTGAATAGCCCCATAGACTACAGCAAAAGCATGCTGAGTGCAGCATACTTCAGTTTATGACACCCATGAATCTCACCAGACTGAAGAACTTTTAACAGGGGAAGTAATTCAGAGAGTAACTTCCACTGTCTCTGCAAAATAGGACATGGCTTCTACATCACCCTTCCCCAGATTCTCTGTCTCTGAAGTTAACCCAAGATCTGAGCCTACCTGAGTTCTACTTCTGGCACAGCTACAAAACCTGGGCAAGCTGTGCAATAAAATTTAATGTGCAAGTAAAATTAAAAAAACAAATGTATATTTAAAATTAATAATCTTAATTATTAATTAAAATTAATAAATAATTAAACAATGCACCCTCCCCCCAACACCCACACCCTCCCCCCAAAAATGTAATGAACTATTCAGTAAACCCATCAAATAAAATCCTTGCACTCCAGCCTCAGTTTGGGCTTCTATTACAGGTCCATACACAAGTCATCTTAAAAGCAACCTAAGGCTAAAGAAATTTGCAACTGAAAGACCTCATCTTTTCAATTTAGCAATATTTTCTGTCCCTTCATATCTTCTAGTGCAAAGGGGATCAAGAAAGTGTTTATTTGAAGACGGATTTACACTGAGAATGCAATCTACAATGAACCACAGATAAAAAAAAAAAAAACAAACTAAAATTATGTCATGAAATTGTAGTTACCTTATAGCAGCCAAAAAAAATCCTCTCCACATTCTAAACTTTTCTGAGAAGAGCTTGTAAAATATCTACCTACAAAAATTATGTTGTGAAAGCTGTTAGATATGGAAGTATCCAAGTAACTGTAATTCAGTGTGGTCATGACAGAAAAGGAAGGTTCTTCCTGGACTTCTGATACCCTGCTCTACTATATCAAGTATCAAGCCAGAAGAAAAGGTCACACAGCAGTGACAGCAGCAGCACTTATAGAACCATACTCTGCTAAAGCACTGTTCAGGAACAGGCACAATCCAACCACTCCTGCACCCATCCTAACTTGAATTGTATCTTGATGTACAATTTGCTCTTATTTTCAGCTCTGCTGCACAGCCAAAAAAAAAAGGAATATTGCTTGTGTTATTAGCAAGACTGAAAATAAGCCCTGAAGCTTAGAAAAATGTATTAATTCTTTGGATGAGCACTTATTGACACCCTAATGTGCTGGCTGTCTCCTTTATTTCAGGAGCTTTATTATCAGGGAGTCATCTCATTCTCTCAGAACAAAAAGAAATCTAGGTGTGGATTCAATTGTTCCTAAACATACTGTGGACAAATTATGCTCATATTGTCTTCTGGTTTTGCTGCCCAGGGGATTTCTCCCCATAAACACAAGCACTTGGAATTTTCCCCATTACTCATTTAATCTTTGCTCAGCTGCCACCGTGGCATTTGGGACTGCTCAATACAGTTTTCAAAGCACTGCATCTGATATTTATGAACCTATAAACTGGTGCTGTTTGTTTGAAGCAGCTCAGGCTGTTGACAGGACTTGTTTCTGGGTTTGAGGGTAAACAAGTTTTGACTGCATTTCAGGTTCATTCAGAGTGAAATCTTGAAATATCCAGTGAGAGACATCAAATAACTTCAGGCATGTCTATATTCTTATCAGCCTTGGTTGTCTAAAACACCTTCTGAGGGCGGGACAGATACTAACTTGTCCTCACTGTCCTTCTCCTTACATGTATCCCTTCGTTCCAGCATTGTTAACAAATAGCCACCATGGTTTCAAGTTAATTTCCTCAAGAAAACCCTACTTCCCAGCCGTACATTTCCTGATATATGCATTTGCTGGGAAAGAACAAAGACTGTAAGGTATATATTTCACATTAGCTCAGCTGTGTCTGTGGAATGCAGACGAGAAAATTTCAATAATGGCTTGGCAGCTATACATCACTGCAACCATTGCATAATGGCTGTATTCCAGTTCTTGCTCACTCCAAGGATTTTCTAAACTAAAGAGAGGCAGAAGCCTGGAAAACCCTAACATTTTCTACCTGATTTCCTACTGTTTCTTCTTTCTCCATCATTCATGCATCATTATCCTGAAGTAATGGAAGAAGTAACACTGCAATAATGCAATAATAAGTAATCTTTCTGCTTATTTTTCCATTTTTCACTTTTCACAGTGTACAGTGGAAAAGCTCTCGGACTGTGGAGTACAACAAGCTACACTTAACAACTCCTGGTGTCACAGAAAAGACTGAACAAAGTTTCATCAATATCTCATCATTTAGATGATGCTCCTCAAAGTTTTATTTTTCAATTAAGAAGTTCCCATAGCTCTGCTTCCCAATATGAGTATAAACAAGCTCCTCTTTTTTGAGGACTAATATGTCCTCCATCATCACAAGCAACTGTTTTATTCAAACCAGATCTGCTGGTTTTGGCTGGGGTAGGGTTAATTTTCTTCACAGTAGCTAGTATGTGGATGTGATTTGGATTTGTTAGAAAGTGTTGATAAAACAGGGATGTTTTAGTTATTGCTGGACGATGCTTACAGAGTCGAGGTCTTTTCTGCTTTTCACCCACCTCACCAGTGAGGAGCAACAACAAGGAGCTGGGAGGGGGCACAGCTGGCCTCACTTGACCACAGGGATATCCCACACCACGTGACATCATGTTCAGTACATAAAACTGAGAGAAGAAGAGGAAGGGGAAAACATTTGGAGTGATGGTGCTTGTCTTCCCAAGCCACCATTAAATGTGATGGGGCCCTGCTTTCCTGGAGATGGTTGAACATTTGCCTGCACATGGAAAGTGGTGAATCAATTCCTTGATTTGCATTGTTTGTGTGTACAACTTGTGCTTTCCTTATTAAACTGTCTTTATCTCAACTCGTGAGTTTTCATACTTTTATTCTTACAATTCTCTCCCCCATCCCACCAGGGTGCAGCGAGTGAGCAGCTCTGTGGGTCTGAGTTGCTGTTTGGGGCTAATACACTTCACCAGAGAATGTTCCTGACATGAAAAATGCCATTTTCCATGCTATTTGAATCATCTCTAGCATGGTTTTGTCCAGGTCCAACTAAAGTCTCTCAAGGAATTCTCAGCAAAGGTTGGGTAACACAAGCCAAGGACAGGCCATTTGCCAGTCTAAGAGGGAAATAGTTTAACCTGAAGCTCATGGCCAGACCAGACTGCTTGACATGAATGCTAATAATATTCCTTGACATTGTTTAATTTTCTAGCAAATATGTAGTAACAGTGTCTAGGTAACTCAGTCTACTGAGCTTCAGTTTAATGTGGGAAGAAGGGAATAAACACTCTTACAATTTGCACTTGGCAAAAGCACAAGGACAGTAATGCTTGTTTTCCCAGTAGTATTTGGGTAAGTAATTCTCATGACTTCAAAGATCAAGGTAGGTCTAACTTTATTAACCAAGGACATCCATGGGCAGAAAGGGGTTTGAACCCATCATAGCTCAGAATCCAAGCAAATGGAACAAATTTTCTTCCTGTGGGCAAAGCCTGTAGCTAGGATTAATGCCAAAACTGATTAATGCCTATGGTTGTGCCAGCACTAAGCCACTGCAAATGGAATACTTAAGCAACTCCAGATATGACTAATACCATGCTAGGACTAAAGTACAATACAGTTTTCCTTTAGTTTAAGTTTTCTCAACTAATTATGAAAACAGCCTTGATGACTATTTTGGTAAATATTCCTTAATTTTAGAAAGTTAAAATTAGAGAAGAATCTCACACCAAATGTATCTGTGAAACAAAAACCAAAACTCGATAAAGAGTGTACAGGGAGCAGTATAACTTAGGAAGGTTAGATTTAGGTATTTGGCTTAATAACTTATGAGAAATTTTAGCAAGAACTTCTATAATTCAAAATGTAAGATGCAATCATTTCACTAACAGTTTTACAGTTTCTAACCTTTTTTCCTCCTAATGGTAAGTTTTAGGGGCAATTTTTTTTCATTATCATAGACTCAGTGACCTCCGGATGAATTACACTCATTTTATAAAATTCTTTTCCGTTTCTTTTATTTCTCACAATCAAATGTAAGTGTGCAACTGTAGTTAAAGGTTAAGAAGTCAGAAGGACTTATCATTGAAATGACACAGATAAAATCTGCTAAGGAACATCTGCTCTAAGAAATTTATTATCGCAATACTTTCTAAGCACCCTCTTGATTATCTTGCAAAGATCTGCATACTAACAAATCTGCTGAATATCAATTTGCAGTGCATATATACTTACTTCTTAACATGTCAGAAAATGATATTTTCTATGCATGAAAGTTTCAGGCACTGTCTATCATGAGGCAAGCTCGATTCTAAAAGATTATCTTACAGTGCCACATGCTTTGTCATATTCTCCATCCCAATTCTATATTTCCTGTTCTCAATCTTGAAGCAAACAGTGAGGGAGATGGTTTGCTCAGATATTTCTTGGATCCCCAAACAAATGAGAATGAATGTCTTGTTTTCTTTTGGTGAAAACTGCCATTCCATGCAATGGAGGGATATAAATAAATATACATCAAATTATGTAACATGTCACACAGCAGACAGTCACAAGATGAATTTGTCTTTTTTAAAGGCATAGCTGAGTATAGATGCTGAGAAAATGAAAACAGTACCTCTGTTATAATGTACAGCATTATTCCTTTGACCTGGAGATAAAGGAAGAAAAAGCAACAAAGCCATGTCATATCTAAAGGATATAAAACCAGAGAAACCAGTGTACCCTGATTTTGTACAAGTTTTCTCTAAAGAAAAAAATATTTCCTTTACAATCCTATCTCTTTATCAATAGAGATTTATTCCCAGAAAGCAGTGCTATAGGTCACTTAGAGAGAAATTACTCATTGCTAATGGAAAAACAAATCAACAATATATTTACTCAGCTAATGCACTTCCCTAGGTCACATTATACAGGAAAGCTTTTAAAAATATTTTGTTTGACTGATCATATTATAACCTGAGCTACTAGCTATTCTGAATAGAAGACCTTGTTTTAATGCAAAGGCTTTAAAGGTACAGTTCAGATGTGCTCACTGCTGGAAGGAAGGATTGCAAAACAGCTGTATTTCTGGCAGATGAAAGATGCCTCAGGAAAACACAAACACTCTCAATACCAGTTCCCAGAATTTCTGCTGCTCATGACCCTGGTCTAACAAGGGACAATCCCAGCCAGCAGGCAGAGCTCCTGCTGGCTTTCTGGGATGGTGTGACAGAAAGCTGAGAGTTTTCTTGGGCATTTGAATTAACTTAAATAATCACCATTTTGTGGAAGAGTGAAGGGGATGCAGTCTGTTCAAACTCAATTTACCACTGGAAAAAAAGTCACAGAACATCTGAACAGAAGAAAGCATATTCTGACACTGAGGGTGACTAAAGACTCAAGCACAGGCTGTGCCTGAAGTTTGTGGAGACTTCAACCTTGTACCTGACTGCACTGCACCTGTGCAGCACATTCATGCATTTGCTACATCTGCAGTGTATATGCAGTGATGGTTTACTGAGGAAGAATTGTCATCTTTCCTTAGACAAAGCCTTATAGATACTCAGTCAAAATCAAAGACACAAACTGAAATATCTTCAGAGGAAATCCATCCTGGCAGAAACTATCGGCAACAAATGTGAGTTCATCTAAAAGCAGTATTATTTGTATTTCTGTATATATATTTAGATGTAAAGATGGGCTTTAGCAGTATTTTCTTTCTGATTTCAATCTAAATATGTTTCTAAATGTCAGAGAACCATAGAATATGCTGAGTTGAAAGAGACTCATCAGGATAATCAAGTCCAGCTCCTGATCCTGCAAAGGACACCACCAAGAGCCACATTGTGTGCCTGAGAGTATTTTCCGAAGGTTCCTTGAACTCTGTCAGGTTGGTGGTGTGACCACTTCCCTGAGGAGCCTATTCCAGCGCCCAACCTCTCTCTAGGTGAAAAAGCTTTTCCTGATATCTATCAAACTAAACCTCCCCCAACTTAGCTTCATGTCATTTCCTTGAGTCCTGTCACAGGTCATGAGAGTGAAGAGTTCAGTACCTGCCCCTCCTCTTTTCCACATGAGGATGCTGAAGACTGCAATGAGGTCTTCCCTCAGTCTCCTCCACGCTGAACAGACCAAGTGATCTGCACTACTCTTCACACAGCTTCCCCTCCAGGGCCTTCACCATCCTCATGGTGCTCCACTGGACACTCTCTAACTGCTTTCCCCAAAGCCCCTAAAAGAGAATTAACTTCCCCAGGAAGCTGGAGCCAGTACACACAAAGAAACAAAGTTTGTCGTAGAATGTTTTCATCTGGAAGAAACCTCAAAGGTTTCTAGCTCCAACCCTCCTGGTCTGGACAGACTTTCCAACCTTCCACTAGACCAGGTTGCTCAGAGTTCCATCCAACCTGGCCTTGAACATTGCCAGGGGCAAGGCATCCACAGCTTCTCTGGACAACCCACTCCAGTACCTCACCAACCTCACAGAAAAGAATATCCTCCTAATAACTAATCTTAACCTACTCTTATAGTTTAAAGCCATTCCCCCTTGTGCTATCACTACATGCCCTTTTAAAATCTTCCTCACCAGCTCTCTAGTGGCCCCTTAAAGACACTGGAAGGTTCTATGAGGTCTCCTCAAAACCTTCTCTTTTCCAGGCTGAACAGCTTCAACTCTCTCAGCCTGTCAAGACACTACTATGGTTTCTACTAGATGCTACAACATTTTCTACTTCTGAAACCGAATTTTAATTAACAACTCAGTACCAAGAGCTGGCTAAAACAGATAATTCATTATTTGTGAGGAATGTAAAACACAAAAGATAGGTCTTCAATGCAAAAAAAGTGATGGGCATGGCAGAGGGCTATATATCACCCAAAGGAATTATGCATTGTCCAGCCTATTGCTGGATTCTTTCTCTGTCAGTCTAGTTCACATTCACCATTTTAGTCTTGGGGATATTTTCAAAGGATGCTATTATTACAATTATTTTACATCAATCTGAAGAAACTATATTAAAAAGAGGAATGTAAGAGAGTTAGTAATTTATGTCATCAACTAAAATATTTTCTGTCTCAAACATGAAACAAACCCTTTTTGACTGCAAGTGTCAAGGTCAGAATTACATTTTGTTTAGTTATTTATTTTCATCCTTTACAATGACAAGTACAAAAGACAATCTTCTGAATCAAAATGAATGCAACACTATTTATATTCCAAAACAAAATGGAAGAAAAAAATTCTTTTTGCCAGAATTTCTCAGATTTGAAAAAATATATCCTAAATCTGTATTAATTTACAGGCTCTAGTGCAGTTTTTGTTAGTGCTTTTTATTGTGTTTTACTGTTAAAATATTTTTAAATCCATTCTGAGTGGCTGATAAATTATAACCCATGTAAATTTACCATGATTACTGCTGGTCCACTTCCTGGAAATCCTCTAGAATTTTTGTTTTGGAAAAACTGTAAGAGGGGAAGTATATCACCATCTGCTTGCCCCATTCGTATCTCTAGCATCCTAAATTGGCCACTAGCATACAAGCACAGCAGTCCAAACAGACCTTTAGTTTGACTCATTACAGATGTTCTTATGTTCTCAGCATTTAAGATAATTGCTTTGAGAAGAGAGTATATGGATTTCCTAATAAGTTTGTGTTTTGTTTCAAAAAAGCAGTGTCAGTGCCATTCTCTTTTTTAATTTGTTTTGCATTGCTTAGCGCAATATTTTGCACTTCCAATGTAAACAGATTGCCCTTTGATGTCAGGACTAATTCCTTGCATGTTGATGGAGCAGAATATCAGAGATGAAATCAATCATATGGCTCTGAGACAAGAATCCATCTGTACCATCATGTTAATTTGAGAACATATTTGGAGCCAAGATAAAATATAACACTGCATGGAGCTAAACATCAAGCTGATCAGCAGAGACACAACTAAATGCCATTGAAGTCCAAGGAAAATAAAATCAGTGAGCAAATTGAATCAAGTTGTCCACCAGTATTTCTTTATAGCGCTACAAATATGTGGTGCATGCATAAGCTCACATATTAGAAAATATTTGGGAAATATTTGCAGACATACCACAGTTGAATTTCAGTGCAAGTATTAAAGGACATTAGGTTTTGGCACTGTTTCTTTGGCTCTGACAAGGAAGCAACTCACCAACCTCAGCATAAAATAAGTCAAACCTAAAAAGTTGCTCCTTGTGGCTATTGGAATAGGGTACTTTGTTGACAAGAACTGTTGGCATATGAACTTTAGTTAATCCTATAGGATAAGGGAGAAACTTAGTCCTAGAAACAGATGAGTACATTGAGTGTAAAAGACATGTCAAGCATTGTCACCATGTGTTTGTGAAAAGCCTTTGAGATGGGCTGATTGTGATCACCAGTGCCATAGACTTGCTGGGTGTTGAGGAAGGTTGACCAAAACTTTCTTCACCCAGTCTCTAACTTTTGAGGTTATAAGCTACTGAAGAATGGAAAGGGACCTCACAGCCCTGCTCCATGACCATGAACCCACAGCTGGAACTTTGACTCCCTCCTGACTCCTCCTTTCCATTGTCTTTCCCATGGGACAGGCAATTCACATAATTTGTAAAATTACTTACATCTGTGATAAAAGTGTTTTGGTATCAAATCCATTCAGTTTCTGAATAGACATTTTGGTCTTAAATCACAGTACTTCTTTGTTGGGACCCTGGGCACAGAGAATTTCAGGCTTTCTGTGCTAACAGGAACTGACTCGCAGGAGAACACTGTATTTGACCTGAGGCTGTGGGAAAGGCTTCCAAAATTAAGGGATAGAGCTGAGATTGTGAGTGTGTAGTTTGAATAGAAGTGTGCTATATCACATGGTGGAAAATACAGAGTTTAAGGTTTTGGGATATAGTAAAATATATGTAGCAAGATGGAGCTTTTAAGGTGTTAGCTTGCCTTGTTCTTTCATCTTCTTTTTCTTGGGTTTTAGGTAATAGATAGAAAAATTGGATAGAAATTGGATAGAAAAATCCACAGTACGGAACACGGGTGTTTGGTTATTGGGCTAAAAGTAAAAATAAATTAGTTGGCATTTTATAATTGGGTAGTTGACTCTTAAAAGGTCTTGTAGCGAGAAATCAGGGGTTCCATTTTTAGTTTGTTAGCTTAGTGTGCTGAAAAACTCACAGTCTGTGAGAATGTAACATAGATAAGAAATAATAAACATCTCTGAGTTTGAACAAGAATGCCATCTCTCATTCATTAATCCCAACCTTGAGGAAAAGAACCTTGAGACAATTTTACACGCTTCTTCATCAATTATATCTATAATCTCAGACAACACCTCAGGTAAAGGATTGTTACCACACAAATGCCCTGACATGGCGACTGCATGTCATGAGTGACCTAGAACACAGGTATCCAACTTTTCCAGTTCATAAAGCTCTCATGAAGGTGTGTGACTTGTACACTGCGGCTCATCCTTGTGCATCCCTACGTGCACCCACCCTGTAATCAAAGTGTAGGAGCCTGCTGTCATCCCCATCAGTCTGCAGGCATGTGCAAAGTCACATGAGCAGTGTCCACTTTTATGTACCTCTTGTTTCTCTGCAAAAGCATGGGTGTTACTGCCATGGGACAGACCTGCCCCCATTGATATAACAGAGCATGCAAACAGCCTTGGGGCACCCAGCCCTACGTGTGTGAGCATGCAGAAGAATGCCTTGTCAAGGACACAGCCTAACATTCTGGGCATATAGTGGAAAGGACTGGTTACACAGGGAAAAATGACAACCCTCTGGAGGGTGAGGGTTGCATGGAAGAGCCTAGTAAGAAACAAACTGCCTGGACTGGAAAATATAGCCTGTGGTGCCTCATCCTGTTGGTATATATACCCAACAGACCTTCCTAATCCTGAATGAGCCTTGCTAAGTCCTTCCAAAAACAGTTCTCATTGTCTAAAATACATGTGCACTAACCCATTATGCTCAAATCTCCCCATTAATGTGGGGAATGTTGAGGATGAAAACACATTTCTTCAACACCCGAATGGATGTGGCCTATCTCCTCCCCCATGCAACAATATCCTGTCTCCTCTACCAACAGCAGCACTGAGCTCAGCGGGAGCACAATTTACATTCCTTCTGCAGTCTCCTTATTCCTCTGCTCAAGAGAGGGCAGTTCAGACATCAGCTGGTGCACCAGTCAGAGGACTCCCTCAGTCCCCTACTTAGATTAGGATCAGCCTGGACTAGGCAGACAAGATGTGAGAAAAATCACAGCATGGTGAATCTTAACAGAAACTAACTTTTAATGAATTGTTCAAATCCATAAAAGTGATGTCCTCCATCTGTTTTAAAAAATCTGTAATATTCTTCATGTCACTTAATTTGTTCTGAACACTGTGTGGGAGAACACAGAAGAAATATTAAAGTACACAAGGAGTATTTCATAACATTTTTTGGCATCTCCTCTCAGTAAATTGCACTGTCTACTGTAGTTCTTTACATACTTGCATTTTATGCTGCATTCCTAAAAAGCCACATGACACTTGCCTTTGGGTCAAATTCATAATCACTCAACAGTAGCACACATTCATTCATACAGCTACTAGCAGAAACCACAGAATGTTTTTCCACTAGGATTCTTGTGGAAGTAATCTACAGGAACTGGGAACTGAGGAAATAGGCATGGAGACCTCTAGGTCAAATACAGAGTCAAATACAGACAGCTGAAAAAGACAGACCTATATATCTTCACTGAAGAATCACCAGTTCAGAAACACAAATGTAAGTTAGCTGGTCATCATGATTCCTTGATTGTAATCAAGGAGGCACAGATAAAGAATCAGATCACTGAAATGTGTTTCACATTTTCACAGCAGTTTTGTTCTGCTTTGGGCACTAGAGCTGAACCACTCCTCTTCCTCTTGCACCACATGCCTGAAGCTGTATTGCCTGAATCTTGCAGGTAGCTGAGAATATCACTTTGGGTCCAGGTAAAACCTACTTCACAATTTTTTGTGTGGGCTGCCTAAAGCCACAAGCGGATGGAGCACTCTTCATCCTCTGGCATGCAATCAGCTCAACTTGTCTGACCTAAGAAATCATATGAGTGGAAAAAAAGTGACATCTTCTGTTAGGATCCAGTTTACCTAAGCACAATTGATGAAAGTATTCTAATAAGGTATATGAAATTGTTTGATTTCATGAACTTGCATAACTGTATGAATGTATGGAAGCTTGGAGTTGGAGAACCACACAAATGTGAAGACCACAGATTAGGTCTCTCCTTTGCAGCATGGGCATAATATGGAAAATGGGGGCATTGGCAGGTATTTGAAGAAGAAAGGGATTCCATTATTCTACTGTGTCATTTTTCCATTTTTCAGAAAGTTGTAAGAAAATGTTTCCTTTGTTTTTCCTTAGCTGTTGGATGACTCAACAAAACCTGAAACTCTGCTATCCTCAGCACTGTTTAAAGATGTGATACAGAAGGAATAAGTCAGCATGAGGAAGGCAATAGGTGCAGAACATAAACTGAGGACAAAAGGGCTAGAAATATTTTTCTATGTCTCTTTCCAAAAGTAAGCAAGGAAGTGTTTACAAGGTACCTGCTATAGGATGCCAGCAGGTCGAAGTATTATACCTGAAGGGAGGGTGAAAAGAAGATAGAACCAGGTTCTTTCCAGTGGTGTCCAATGACAAGATAAATTAATACACAGGAGGTTCCCCCTGAACATCGGGAGACACTTTTTTACTGTGAGGGTGACTGAGCACTGAAGAGGTTGCCCAGGGAGCTTGTGGAGTCCCCAGCCTTGCAGATACTCAAAAGCTGTCTGACATGGTCCTGGGGAACATGGGGATCTGTAAGTGGCTCTGCTTGAGCAGGGAATGTGGACCAGATGACATCCAGAGGTTCCTTCCAAATTCAAGTATCCTATATTTCTGTGACAAATAAGAAGGATTATTTCTTAAAGCTGCATTTGAAAATCTTGGCTTGGTGGAGCAATTTAGAAATAATTTTGCTGCAGTCAATGAATAACATGGGAAAAAAAGATCAGAACCAGGTTGTATGCTGTTGTTCCATTGTATTATACTGGTAGCCAAGTTAAAAAAAATATTGTAAAGCAGTTGCTTGAATAAATGATCAGTGCTATTTGCAAGACATTTACATGTTTTAAACTCTACAGATATCACTAATGCATAAAATTGGTTTCTTCCTCTAGTATCAATGGCAGTGTTGGAAGATGTATTCTGGAAGACTATTCACCCCATCAAGAAAAATACAGAACCTTCTCTGCTACTGTTTATCTCCTATGTTATTTCATATCAAAGGCACCTATTTCTATCCTAAGGAGCTGAATTCCACTAGAACTAGAAATGGCACACATGTGAACTAACAAATCAACCTTTTCTGCACAGCAGCTGTGTAGTCACCCCAGATTACTTCTGCACCACTCCAGGACTGATTGAGCAATGCAGCCCAGAGACCACTGACATCCCAAGAGGACAGGTGGGGTTTTTAGCCTATGCACTGAGACAAGGATTTAGTCCCAAATGCTGATTTCATTTTCTTGACTTTTAACTAGGCTTGTTTGACCTTCTGTGTCTAAAGAATTTAAATAAACGTCTTTTCTGTAGAAGTTATGTACCTTCTGCACATCTGACAGCACAGTTTTACTGCAAATGTTTCTATCCCCTTTTAAAAGCAGGTCATTTGTCTAGTTGAATCAGACTTATATAAGACACAGCTTACCGGGGTAGCAAATGTGCATTAGCACTCTTTTATTAATGAGTTCGACACAATGGTAGTCAACAATTCTTTCTGCTGTTCTCCCAGAGAACTGAAAACAGGCAGTGGGTTTAAAGCAACTTTCTAATCAAGCTGCACCTCATTAATAGGGTTTTTTTTTTCAGCTTTTTATAGTGAAACTGCTTAAAAGTACACTTTAATTAACTCCAGGTGATTTCTGCTTACTCTTCTCTTAATTTGATTTAGAAAAAAGGTCATGTGAGCTGATGCTCACAAATCAGGAAGTTTCTATTCTTACAACTTTTTAAACAAATATTCAATCAAAAATAGATTTTATATTTTAAAAACCCATGTCTTTCTAATAATATTTTCATTATCTGGGAATTTACATAAAATATAAATATTTATATGTACAATTATTTACATATGGATATATTTGCCAGGCATATTTTAGTAATGAAATATCAGTACAAACCAGGACCCATGGACAGAAACAGCAACCTAAAAAATATAAATACTAGAAAATATTCTCATCAGAAATCTGAAATATGTAATCAGATCTATTTTTTTAAAAAAAAAAAATCCCAGACTTTAAGTGAGAAATTAAAATAGGTTTTAGCTCTCTGGGTAAAAATTTACCAGCTTCAATAATGAATATTTCAAGTACAGAATACTTTTCTGCTGAAAGAAAAGTCTAAGCAGGGGTTTAAGAAAGAGATATGGCAGACTAATGTGACAGAAATGGTTCCTATAAAAAAGGAAGATAGGAAGGGAGGATCCTACAGTAAAGCTGAGGTCAAGCTGAGAACTGACTGTACCTGAAAAAATGTCAATGGAAAGGAAATCACAGAAATCAGGGAGATGATAAAATGCCAAATAAGTTAAGGTAGACATAGCACAGTCTGCCCAAGAGATTCGCACAGAATAAATAGCTTGTATGCAAACAACTAAAATCACAAGAATTAGTGGAAGAACACAGCAGTAGACAAGGCTCTGGCTTTGGGCAGGCTGCACTAGATTATACAAGATTCCTCTTAACCTGAGCTTCTATCAATATCAACAGGAATTCATGTTAATGATGGTGTCCCAAACCCACAGTATTTGTAGAAAGATGACTGATAAATAAAATTGTAATTGTTTTTATTATATAGTCCCCTTCATCAACCTATTTGCAGGATGAATTTTGAAGAGGTAGAACCTTGTATTCTCACAAGTATGATTTGGATCATAGTAATCTTTGGGTAACTCAAGGCCTACCTCTGCTAAAAGTATTGGTCCCTCAGCACCCCTGATGCCCATGCTCTTCTTGTGCTTTCTCCTTCCAGCATCTCTGAGCTCTGCTGTCTCCTGCTCATTCCACAGCTCTGAAATTCAGCCCCTCCTCTTCAGAGGAAATGGTAACAGAAGCAGCAATTCACAACATTTGGGTGTGTTTACACCCTTCCTTTACTATGGCTCTGCTGCAACATAAGGACAAAATTAGTTTCCTTGAATTGCAAGACTGGAGTAAAAGACAGCTAAAACAATTATTCTAGCACAGAATTTTTCAAACAGTAGGTGTATAAGTGTGTTAACAGATGTAAAATTCGTATTAGTCAGACATAGATAGCTTTATTTGCTGGCAGCTGCTGAGGAAAGTTCATGATGTCTGTGCCACTGGTCACTTCTTTTCCTGAACTATGTGAATTGAGATGCTACTGTCTTGTCTGTAATGGAAGAGCAGTAGGTGGAATGAGAGGTTTCAGGTGTTTACACAAAGACACAAGAGCCTAAAAAGGCAGCTGAATTTTAAATCTGCCGTATCTTATCAAAGACTGTCTCGAAGCAAACTTGTTATTATTCATATACAAACTGCTGTTTGAAAAGCCTATCTTACAATTAGTGCAATATATCTTACCCCTCTTCCACTAAGAAAGAGAAGTTGGAAGGAAGAAAATACAGAGGGAGATAAAAAACAATCTATTTTTTCTTTGGAAAATTTTTTGTCCAAAAAACCCACCGAATTGCTTGAATTAAAGTGCATTTACCGTCTTTTTCTATACTAATCACCAACTGAGACATATGCCCAGCAGAGAAGCAAGGACATCAATGGCAGGGGAGGAAAAGACTTTTCGGTAAAAACTCCAGGTTATTCTTGTACTTTCATATAAAAATGTTTTATATATAAATATATTTTCTATACAATCATGTTAGATTTTGTTTTTAACTAAGAAGTTGGGATCAACCTTCTTTTCTGTCACTGAAAGAATTGAACTGGCTCATATGATATGGCTTCTCTAGCAATGCAGGGACATCCTCAATGAGGATCCCAGGAGCAGCTTTCTTATAAAGTCAGTGCACAACCCAAGGGCACTACCACCTCGAACAACCTTTACCATATTGAAATTGGTCTCCATCAGAATCAGAATCAATACCTGAATTAGGCCAGAAAAATCAAGTGTTACCCTAAGGGACTGAGCATGAAGCAGTTGTGGGTTTGGGTTCCTTTCCCACTCCATAAAGGAAGTCTGAATGACACTAGCTCTAAGAATGTAATAGAAGCTCTGTCACCCCATCCAGTGTGACTGCCATCCGGTCAGGATGGCCCCATGAAAGGCATACTGCTACAGATAAGGGTCACTCCATCTTTGTGATGATTTTGGTATTTCCAAATGAAGTTTCTGCCAACTACCACTCAATAATTAACAATTCCAAGGGCTGGATCCTCATCTGATGAAGACTCCTGCAACCAGGGAGGCAGGATAATTTGGCGGCCCCACCAGTGCAGCCAGCCCCCAGGGTGCTGAGGACCTGGCAAAAAAAAAAATCAATTCCAGAAATCAGGAAGGTCTAGGCAAAATTTCACAAATAATTGTTTCCTTCAATCTCCAGCAGAACAGTTGAAATACCCTCATTTGACTACATGATTTGGGACAGTACTTCAGCTGAATCTATCTAAACAGTTTTCATCTGTACCTTCTAAATAGACCCATAAAGAATTGGTGTCAGTCCTGTCCCTCAACATTGAGGCAACCTGGATCCATCTCTGGAGAAGTCAAAGAACCAGACTCAGAAAGGCAGTGAGTTTCATTAAAGCTGTATTTTCTAGTAAACAGATAAAAGATTTGCTTTTCATTGTTTCTAACAAGTGAAATAGGGAATAAATGTTCTTCCCCTGTAGCTACAGAAATTTGAAACAAGTCCAAACAGCTTCTCTATTGAATTTACACAAGCAGCAGCTCTAAGCTCATAAAAATATATCACTGTGAAGCCTACAAATATGGCTTCATTTTATTACTCTTACAAAGATAATTTGGAGCAATAAATATTTTACACTGAACTTGTATTCTGTCTGCAACATGGGTCATCTAATTTCCTCGGACTTCACTCTGTATTTGGAACTCAGGTTTCATAACCCAGTTGGTCTGTGCCTGGAAATTCTGATGGTGTTACTGGCACTTGCATGCAACAAGGCCAAACATGGACCAGCCCACATTACACGAGTGGCATTTGATGAAAGCCTGGATAATGCTTTCTTTTTCTCCATTAAATGTACTTTACTCTGCAATGTCAGTTGATTTCCACGGAATCACTTGCAAAACAGCAACTTTGAATCATCGTGCCACAGCTGAGCATTAAGGTTTAGAGGCCACCACCGCAGGAAAAAAAAAAAAAAAAAAAAGACCAAACGAATTCTTTTGAAAGCGACAGTGGCCTTCAAGGAACACAGTCATGCTGGATAGCATCTGGTAGGTGAAAGCATTCAACCTTGAACTCTGTGTCTAATAAAAGCTACAAAGCATCTGTGTGTCTGAGTATGTTCTTTTCTTCTAAGGTAATCATACCCTTACTAGAGCTCTCACAAGCACCTTGAACATTTTTGGTGTTAAGAGCAATGACAGCTTTTTTTAGGCTTCTAGTCCTTTTAGTGATGCTACATTTTGTTTGAAATAAAAAAAGACCCTGCAGTCAAAAGGCATTTTCCTGTAGCACAAACCAAGGGGACAGACGACCACACAGTGGGTCCCAGTCTCGGCCCTGAGCAGGTAAACACTTCACACTGTCTATAGGAAGGATGGTTCCAAAGTGTCCCATCACTTCCTACTGCTCCTGAAAACACATGATATGACTCACCTCCTGCTGTTGTGTGAAAGAAAAGTGAGCCATGGCCTTACCTCTCTTTAATCCCTTTAAAGCCAGCAGACATCCCAGACAGCTGCGGTGCTATCAGGCTCTGTCTAGGAGTGAGCTGTGCACAGCGCACATTCTGATTCCCCATTCCCTGCCCATATCACACACTAAGGGCTGAGTAGAGATTAGCCCTCAACAATATAGTGCAGTACTAGAAGAAATATGTTTGTATTTATCACCTCATGCAGGTTTTCATTTGAGTTCCAAAGTATAAATTCAACAGAAAGTTGTGTAAGCCAGTACAGTACACTTCAAATAGAGCATGCAGATTAGTTCTGGCCTGTTACTATTAAGTTCTCACAAACCATGTAACTTTGGTGCAACAGGGATTTGCTTCTAAAGAAAGCAATAGATATACACACACACAAAGAAAAAAAATCAAACTCAACATGAACCAAGCAATCAAACAAACAAAAAAATCCAAAAACCAACCAAACAAACAAAACAAACAAAAACACAAAACCCATTGCGTATAATATATTCCATCAGGTAGCAGGTACAGAAAAACAAAGAGGGGTAGAACAAATGCAGAGCAGTTCTTTCAATCACAGCAATGCCCTCTAAAAACTGAGATGGAAATTGTCATTCTGAAGATCACAAATATCTATCATAAATACCTTTCTCTTAAAATAACTTGGGGCAAATCATTCCTAATTTATAGTAGCCTGAAGACTAAGAAACGGACTTTTCTTATAGAGACCTATACTATTTCTTTACATTTGTACAAGGCTGTGAGTAGAAAAAAAATCTTTCAGCTCTCAGGCTGAAGGTATAATAAACCCAAATAATACAAGAGGCTTTTTGACACTGAGAGATGTCTGAAATTACACGTCTGGAAGCATAATAATGCTTGAATGGGAAGGCAACCTGTTGTTTACACTGCCTCCTTTCACCATCTTCAGCATTTTTTCTGGATTTAAAACTGCATAGCAGGGCTCAAGATGCATGGGCTGCTGTCACCTGCTCTGAGCAAAAAGGTCTGTGTGCTGCTAGCAATTTCCAATGGATATAATAGCATTTGTCTTTCCCCCTCTTATTTCAAGTGGCTAAGTACCACTGAAAATATGGATAATTACTATTTCTCACCAGCTCCCAGCCACAAGGGAGTCTTCCCAGGGCAGCTTGCATGAAACCAACAGGAAACGATTCTCTTTGCTGGTGGTTTTCTCCTGCTTTAGCAAACTCAGCCTCCTAACAAATGAGTCCAGCAGCAGTAAGGTGAGGATATGGAAAGTCATGTACCTGCCCTCTCAGCAAGCTCTGCTGCCTTTGCAAGGCTCTGCTAGACTCAGGATGTCACCCAGAACAGAAAGGTGGGAAATCCTGTGCAGCTGCAACTCTGCTGGATTCACACAGCTGTTTGGGAAGATGACATTGCAAAAATTATCATTTTGTACCTATATCCTTCCCTTTATATAGCAATACCTTACTTGAAAGGGGTACCCTACATTCTCAAAGAAAGAGTCTTAATTGCTTGCAAAGTTATGACAAGTCTGACATAGAACTGGAACTTAGATATCATCCATTGTCAACTTCGTAGTAATCTTTTTCTTCCTTAACTTTGTTAAAACCAGCATTCTTCAGATCATGTAAAAGCCATCATTCAGAGCCTTGAATCACCACGTGATAATCTGTTTCTTATTGCAAACAACACACAGTTAGGGAAAGGGAAAGTTTTAAAGTTTATGCTGAACTACAGAATTTTGGCAGGTCTCTTTCTTATAGCAGTATAAACCTCCATGCTCAATATTCAGCTCCTGGAGCTTAAAGTACCAACCTGAGAATGTTTGACTAAAGAAAATGAATTATAAGGCCATGGCACCTCTGCATGCTTCACAGAGATCATTTTAAATAAAAGTCTAAACTGAGCTATGAGGCAGGTCTGTGAGGAATCTTCAGACTAATCCTTTATTTATTTCCCTGGAAAAGTTCAATATTATCACTTAATTATCATTTATCCTCTCTTTTCACTGTAAGGTTCCTCTCTGCATGCTTCACTTCCACCTCGCTTTCATAAGCTCATCTATACTGCAAGCTCTCACTCATTCTCTGTAGTTAAATCATCCCTGAAAATATTTTTAGGAGATTAGGCTTTTTAGATTTTCCTTGCACCTCCTTCAGTATTGTACCTAGACTAGTCTGGTCCTTCTCACACAGTTCCTTTCCATCTGCTACATTTTAGTTCTTTTCCCTGCATTTTATTGCTTAATCTAAGTTGTGAACTTAATTTTAAAATACGCTGGACCGTAGAGAGGGTATATGGTAGTGGTAGCTCCCAGCTGGAACCACAATATTACATCTCCTCAATATTACTGTTCCTAAATGCACCATCACTGCTTCTAAGAAGTAGAGCTGGATCAACAGCACTGGACACCTGACAAGAAAACTCAGCTGTCAAGAATTTTACATATTAGCCTTCTGCATTTTTATTCAAATCTGCTACCCATTTGGAATTAGTCTCATTCCCACAGTTTGTTTCCCTATTTCATCTGTGCCTTCTACTTTCAGCAACCAACCTGCTTTTTTCCACCTCATGGACAGCTCTTCTCTTCAGATGTACTTTGTCTGTGCAAAGGCTGGCTTATAACCTTAACACTCCCAGCCACAAACCTCTTTCCATACTTTCCCACCCTTTTCACTTTGCTTTTCTAGTCAACATGATGCCCTACTCATGCCTTGACACTCCTGCCCTAAATCAGACATATATTGTTTAAATTTTAGACCTGAAGTAACACACCTTTTATTTCCTGAATTTAAAATAACATTACAATATATACCTATTTAATAGTATTTTAAAATTCTACACCTGAATTCCATTACCTGACTGGATAACATCACTAATTCCTCCCTGATTTCCCTAGAGTGTTTCCTGGTGACAAAACAGAAATCTGTTAGTCTGAATTCTTAAGTCATATCTACATTACTTCAACCTGAGAAATGTAAATTCTGTTGTGTAACAGGCAGCTCCAACATAGACTGTACACAGAAAGCTCTAAGTATTTCTTCTGTTAAGAAATTTTCATGTCTGTGCTCTTTCAGCTACTTTCCACCTTTGCATCTCCAAAACACCTATGGTGAGAAGAAGAGGGTTTAAAACAAAGTTTTCAAATCCCTCTGATGCTCATGACAGCATGAACCCAATGCTCTCCAGGCTGTTCTGGGAGCTGCTTCAGCCAGCTGCAGAGCTGAGCCAGCAGTAAAGCCACCTCAGGGCTGGCTGAGAGGCACTGGCTCTGTCCTGGGAGCCACATTGCTCCCAGTCACCACTTCCTCCTTCCCTGCTGCACAGGCATCCCACCTCTGCTGTCCTGTTTCCAACACAGGTCCTCTTCCCAGCATGGGGCCTGTCCCCAGCTCAATCCCCAGATTACCCAATCTTGGCTCTGAACCATTTTCCATTTCCTCCAGCAGAGTTTTTTCCTCTAAGCAGGCTCCCATTTAATTTATTCTTTGGGCAGAACACCCTTTCAGGATATGCTGGAACTTTGGTAACCCCATTTTCCACATCTTCATTTTTGGACTAATGAGGGAAGCATAAATGACTATTGTCCATGTTGCACTGATATTTTTCATTTCCTTCCTCATTCTTTTGGCTTTAAGAAGTCTCATTTCCTTTTTTTAAATTAGTCATTACTCAATTAGCAAAATGAAAATATGGCACTGTTGACTCGGTGTCATTCTCTCTTACCACTTTACCCACAGCTGGAGAGACACTACCACCATCATGTCAAATAAATCTGCTTTTGAGGAAATTACAAATTTGCTTGGTAAGTATGAAGGCAGAATAGTCTCATAAGGCATCAGATTTAGTAGCTTGGAACATTTGAATTTAAAAAGTAAGGATTACTTGACAATGAAAGGTACTTGAAATTGCTTAAGAAATGCACAACCAGTAGATCTTGAAACCTTATTGGCAATTGGATTCATTATCAAAGCATTGTGAAAATGCTTCCATTGTCAATCTTAAGCATCATTATTGTACTCACTGATGAGAACTTGTGAAAAGTGAAGAAAAGTAATTAAATCTAAACTTTCTTGAGCCTTCCTGTGAGACACTGTAAGAGACCACTTTGTTTATCTTATTAAAAAGTGAAAATAATACTGAGAAATGACCTAATTAGAATAAGAAAGTATGTTTTGGGGCAAAACATATCTTTAATCTACCTGGGAAGGCGATAATATAAAGCAGTGGCTTGAAGTTACACTTAGATACCTTCAGATAAAAAGGTACACAGATGCTTTCTGTTATTATTTTGACACCAAAGATAGTTCATGACTAGAACAATAAAGAAATAATGAATTTTTCATCTTTTGATTCTTTTATATCAAGACTGGGTATTAAACATGAAATGAGTATTATGATATCTGATCTATAGATCACACGGAAGAAACAGTGATCCCTTATGACTGAACTGTGCTGGTCTATAGCACCTGAACAACATTTAAGCTTTTTGGTTCTAACCTGTTTCCAATCAAAACCCACAGTCATGACATAAACATCAGGATTAAACAACCAGGCTAATCACAAATGAATGTATTTCTCTACTAGACTCTCAGGTTTATAATAAAACATACAGAAAAGTGTAAAAATACTAAGTAAAAAGTCTTATTGTTTTGGGTTTTTTTAGTAAACACTCTTGTGAGATGTTCTTAAAAAATTAAAAGTAAAGTATTTGTACATATTTATTGGTGCTAAAGCAATTTACACTGCAATGATGTAGTACACTTAAATACAGAAAAAATCTTAAATGTTAAATATACAAGCCATAAAATACATTTATAGTTATTCTGTCCTATTTTTCCTTAAGTACTTATATTTGTTTCTTGAAAACCTTTGACAAGATTCCACTTGGCAATACTCCTTTTCAAAAATACTTGAGTACTCTTCACTCCTCAGATGTTCTATTACATATTTATTTTACTAATTAATTTAGCCATGCAAAAGTATACTTATTCAAGGCTGAAGGTAAATGGTTGTAAACAAAATAACTCCACAAACACAGCCACTTCCTCTAATCCATTTGAAATTGCTGGTGATACTTGAATAAACACCATCTTTGTTCCAGTTCCCTCATCAGAAGTCATGGTTAGAAAACAGAATTCCATAATTGGTAGCTTTGCCTCCTGTTACACTATCAGCACAGGCCAGGGCTGAAGGTAAAGGATTTAAGGAAATATACAATTTGAATATTTGTGCATAACTCTTGTGTTGGTTTTTGGTGCAGTGAGTAAGTGTGACCCAACAATCCCACAGCCCAGCACTGAAGGAGTAAATGAGGTGCAATGAGGTGTGAGCAGGTCACAGCCCATGGTTAAAGATGATATACCCCTGCTGAGAGGGCGGAGGAAGGTGTAACCACCTGATAAACAACGCTGATCAATGGATGAGGAGATTGAGGTACCAGACCACTTTTTTGCCTCAGTCTTCAATGGCAACCACTCTTCCCATGCTTCTGTCATGGATGGACAGGGGACTGGGGGAACAAAATACTTCCTACTGTAAGTACAGATCACATTTGTGACCACTTCAAGAACCTGAGCATACACAACTTTATGGAACCTGATGAGATAGCTCCCAGAGTCCAGACAGAATTGTCTGAACTACATCACTTCAGGCAAAAAACCTAAGACCGGTGTAAAACCAGTGCAAATAGACTTTCTTTGCGAACAAACACCCTGTCAGATCTGTTAAACTACAAGGAATTAATCAAAATCAGCTGAGATTTTATTTATTTATTTTTATTTTATTTATTTGGGCCTGCATTTTGCTCACAGTAAATTTCAAGAGTTTGGCTGTTGAAATAATGGATGCAGTATGTTAATGCCAGTTTTAATTCACTTTGTCTTAAAAAAACCCACAATTCAGTTCATGGTAAATGAATTTATTTCAATAAATTAACCCTAGGACTTAAATCCCCAGAAGGTCTTTTCAATAAATTAACCCTAGGACTTAAATCCCCAGAAGGTCTTTTCCCCACTGCTCTCAAGGAGCAGTATTTCAGTCATTCTAGACATCCATCCTGCTTTAAATTAATCTGGCTGAACAGAAAGCATTTCAGGAGAAAAAAAAAAAAAAAAAAAAAATCAGAGCCACCTTGTGAAGTCCCAAGAAAGTAAACAAGAAGTAGAAGAAGTAAATGTAAGTACTATAAGTCTGTTATTCATGCAACCTCGCATGGGTGGTATTTTTATAAGTACAGGAAGGAGGCAATCGAAGGACTTGGACTCCTTGATCCTCGCGCGTCCGTTCCAACTCAAGATATTCTACGATTTTATGGAGGCGGGGGCAGGTGCGCTTGCTGAGGATATCCATTCGTTTCTCCAGACGCGTGGCACTATCCGGGCGAGCTCCGCGCCGGCAGCCGCCCCTCTCTCCGCGGCCACCCCGGCAGGCGGAGGGGCCGCCACCCGGCGCTGCCCGCACCCCGCCGCTGCCGCCCGCGGCCCGGGCGGGGCCTGTCCGTGACGCGGCCCGGGCGGGGCCCTACAAACGAGCCGCGCCAGGCTGGGGCTGCGGCGCTGCCGGCCGGCCGAGGCGGGCGACAGCGGGCGCTCGCAGCCCCCGCACGCCGCTGCCGGGCGCGCTGCCCCGGACGCCGCCTCCAGCGCGGGCGCCCATGGAAGAGCGGGGCGAGCGCTGCCCCTCGGCTCCGCGGCCCGGCGGTGAGTAACGCGGGTGCCTCGGAGGGGAGCGCCGCGCCGGGGGCTGCCCTCGGCAGCGTGGGAAGTTAGGGGTGGACGAGGCTGCCGGCGATCGTGGATGGACTCTGCCGGCTCCGGCGTGCGCTGGCGCTGCCGCCCGGCACCTGCTGTCGGCAGGTGGGAGCCCCGGGGCAGGCGAGCCCCGCTGCGGGCTGGGGAGCGCTGCCCGGCCGGGCCGTACCTGAGAGCTGTCCCCAGGCTCGGGAGGAACCTCAGCCCTCGGACTCACCGAGCCAGGCTCTGGGAGGCGGGCAGGAGAGAAAGCGGGGGGGAAGCAAAGTGTTTGGCAGCACCTGGCCAGGTGCGGCTTCTGGGCACTTCCTTTATCTTCTTTATCTTGTGGCAGAATGACAAGCACAAGGGCAGAGCGGTAGGGCTCTGGAAGCGGGGCGCCTGCCTGACGGGAGAACACTTGCAAAAGCTCGGCTGAGCATCTTCGATCCGCTCCTCACATAATGCTGGAGCCGGCGGGATGCAGCGTGCCCGGCGAGCTGCAGAGGGATAGGGGCACAGTGCTCTTTGGGGGTGGCAGGAGGGCACAAAGCCTTAATTCGAGCTCATTTCTGTTTTGAAGGACTGTCACCCTAGAGTAGTACAGCAAAGGCTTGGTTACTGCAGTTCTCGGTGTGCTTTCCAAGAATAAAGGTGTGTGCAGTTCAAATCTGTTGGGGGTAAAAGGATGGCGGGGGGGGGGGGGGGGTGGTAGCCTTCAGATGGAAGAGTTTGGGTTTGGTCTTATCTTCCAGGCAGACATTGAAAAGATCAGGAGGGGGCACGCAGCTGAGTACTGGCAGTTCGATCACCTCAGCTGACTGGGAATTAAAGTACATTATTCTCCTCCCTTTCTCTGTTAGTGCAGTGCGTTTTCCCGGTTTCAAGACTGCTCCTCTTTGGATTTTGGTGTGGGAAAAAAAAATATACCCTTGAAGTTCTAGGAATGCTTGAATGGCATGGGGATAGAATGTCTGCAGGGAGCATCTTTCTGGCATGAGAGATCCATGCAGTGCCCACTCCCACTGAGGGAGAGACTCTGCAGTGTGTATGGCAAATAGAACATAGTAGAACAGGTTTATTTTGGTGAGTGCATGTATATTCTCTGGCTATCAAACTTAATTTGTAAGTATAAATATAATAACTGTTGCAATTTACATCTGCCAGCATTTCTTACACTCTTGAATAAGTGCATTTCTCACATCGCTCAGAAACGAGCACCTCTCAGTAAGAGCACAGTCACTGACATCAACTTTAGCTGTCTCTTGCACATCTACCTTTTCAGTACCTACTCTGTTGCTTTATCCGTTTTCGAAAATGCAGAGGTTTTTGATACTACAAAACCAAAAAATACCTCTGGTAGTTCAGCAAGAAGGTTATGCATCCAAAGCAAGGCCAGCTATTGCAGTGGAGAGACCCTAATTTGACAGAGCAAATTCCAGCCTCAGGACTGACAGGTTCCCATCTGTGTCCCTTCCCTTGGCAGGACCCTACCTTGGTTATTCTGAACAGGTATTGCAGGAAAACACTTTCCAAGACATGCATGTATGTATAGATACATACAACTCTTCTGCTTTTCATTAGAGGAAATAAAAAATGTTTTTATTAGTCTCACTACCCTGGGATCTCCCCTCATCTAGAAATGCCATTCATAACACATAAGAAATCAGAACCCAAAAATATGTCAAAGCTGATGAATTTCCATGAAAATTTTTGATAGTGAGAAAAACAAAACTGTAATATGCTAAAGCAGACCAAGATGGGAGATCCTGCTGGTCATCTGTCACTCCAGAACATGAGGGTTCCCTCCAGGTCACTGTGTAGTGCTTTGCTTAGTAAATTGATTGGTTTAGCTAAGTCTAATACAGTGATGACCTCACCAGTATTCGCCCTGATCCAGTGTTATTCTGAAGGCAGGAGAGTGGAAGACACCGAAGTCTACTTGAATATGAACTAAATGACTATTTTGAGATGTGGAGGT
Source organism: Pseudopodoces humilis (assembly GCF_049639895.1). NCBI lineage: Eukaryota > Metazoa > Chordata > Aves > Passeriformes > Paridae > Pseudopodoces > Pseudopodoces humilis. The sequence goes on along the minus strand of NC_142205.1, from coordinate 13,523,022 downwards.
TTTTTTTGGTTTTGGCTTTTTGGTTTTTGTTTTGTTTTATTTTTGTTTTAAATATTGATATTTGAAACAGGGCCCACAGCCCTGTTTAAATGGTAAGAAATTGCTTGGCAGAGGAAATGAGAATGGGATTGCTTAGTCTTCTGTGTTCTCTATTTTAATACATCCAGTTAAGGTGAGCCTTTTTACTGAAAGAGGGCAAGACAGGACAGAGCCATGTTTTCACACACACTGTTTTCTTGGGGACAGATTTCATGAATTAGGAAGCAAGTCAATTAACTGTGCAATAGATTTCTGCTTCCCAATTAGAATGTGACCCATTTTGCTTGGAAAGTGGGATGGGGAGTAATTTTTGGATTTTGAATTGAGCATTTGGGCTTATGGGGGGGGGGGGGTGTGAAATAGAGCAGGCAGTGGTGCAGTGTAGTTATTCTTTACAAAAAAACCTCAGTCCTGACAGTTATTTAAAAAAATTGCTAGAAGGTGTTAAGGGGATTCCATATTACTGCTCAGTACAAAAAATTTTGTGCATCCTGAGCTTTTCAAGTTATTTTTATTCTGGTGTAATGTCCCTTTTTATTTTTACCTGCATGAGGTTCTCCGAAATCTAGGGTATTTTCTCTTCTAACAATTTTTATGATCTCTTGGCATGAAAGACTGGAATGGTCCCTTCTGACCTTAAGAAAGAGTGCATGTTATATATAACCACAGTCTATTGTAAATTTGCTACCTTACTGCTCACACTGGAGCTGAATTCCTTTAGAAGTCATGAACTGGTGGCCTATCTAATATCTAATTTGCATAAACTGTATTTATCACAGCAGGTGCAGAAATACAGCAGATTTCAGCCAAAAATACTTCCTACCAAGTCAACATTTCTCAGCTTGTGAAGTTCTCCTTCCCAAAATTTAAAGACCTTTTAAAGTGTATTTCTGAAGTCTTGGTGCTGATAGACAACATCTCATATTAACAGGACTGAAATTATGATTACATTTCTTAACATCTGACTATAAAAGTTAAAGCCATGGTTTAATCTCTCCTGGTTGTGCAGCAGTTTTAATATAATTTGGGAAATGTACATATCACCTAGGCACTGTAAGACAGGTTCATACGGTTACATATAGTCCCTTCATAATGTGCAGATGACTTTTTTGATGTATCATGAGGTGATCAATAGTTTATGGTTCAGAGACCTTCAGTAGTATGTAGTTCTATTTCATTTATTACACTTATCTCTGTAGCACTCACTAAAGTAGGAAAGTATTTGTAGTTAATTCCTGGAAACTAGAATTCAAGAATTTCATTGGCAAGTGTTGTTTAAAACTTTTGTTAAAATGGGATTAAAAGCTACAAGTATATGCAGTGGGAAGTATGGGAAGAATTTCTTCATGGAGAGGGAATTTTGATACAGTACAATAGATAAAAATAACAAAATGCAAAATATATTTTCAAGAAAAAGCATGTTGCATAAATTGAATTAATTTTTTTTTTAAATTGCTCTCTTTGCCATGCTGCTCTTGGCTGAGTTTTAAATGATAGTAGTATTGAGAAGTTTCAGGTTATCAGGATACAAAGTGGAACTTGAGTTAATATAAACAACTAGGGAATATATTTTATGGTGGACAGAGTCTACCCGTAGAGGATAGGAATATACTGTTCATATCAATGAGTTCTTGAAGGTTTTCCAGTACGCTGCAATTGCTGTAGTTCAGTTTTTTTAAAGCACATCACTGAATACAAATGTTCAGAACACTGAGTCTTTATCAGTTTAGGAAGTTGGTTATCTCGGGGGATTTTTTTTTTTTTACCAAGAGAAGAAGTCAGCATAGCAGATGTGTGGGTTGTACTGCACAGATAGGTTTAACCAGCAATGTTTGTCTTATATATTGCAGTACTGTGTGCCCAAATATGTATGAGGGAAAATAACAGTCCACAAACTGTCCTGAGGCTCTATCACATCAGCCAAACTAAGTACTCTTTATAAGAACAGAATGTCTCACTCAGATTTTCAGCTCTAATCTCCCTCTACAGACAAACTTCAGCAAGTGAAGTGTAGCTCTCATTCAGCCCAGACTCTGTTTTTTGGGATGGCTGGGCAGAGGTCTCTCCAGTGAAGGGTTTCAGTTCTGCAAGGAAATAAAGTGAGGCCATCTGAAACTTAACCTGTTTGTCCACAGTCCCTAAAGAACCACACAGGAAAACACAACTTCTCTTTAATGAACATTAAGTCGCTTGCATGCTTATGGAAAGGAGTTTTGCCTCTCCTAGTTACTGTCCTGGTAGTTACTGGGCCCTATTAGCTCTGCTAAACCTGTCAGTGTGTTACTGTCAGCTTTTTGTGTGAGATATGTCCCTGACAAATCTGCCAGCAGACTCTGCCTGATGCTTACTGACTGCCCTACAGACACTCCTTAGGTTTCTTCCTACCCACTTGGACAGCTAACTCAGAGGTTCTTGTGGAAGTTCAGAGCTAAATCTAACCCCATCCAATTGCCAGAAAAATGAATGAATAAAATGAATTTAAAAAAAAATTAAAGAGACTACCTTACTTTGTTAATGCATATTAAACTAAGAAGTGTATATAATCTAGGTAGTTTAGGCAATGTCACTCATGACATACATATGGAGGCATTAAAATACCTTTGTAAAATGGTAAGAAATGGAAATTACAAAATAGTGACACATGTTTCAAAGAGTACTGAAGCATGCTTACAAGTCAATGACTTATGACAGCCTCTGGCCCTCATTCTGCATTTACTGGTTAAATTTCCTATTTATTTCCAAGTTACTATTACTGTAGAAGAGGTTTTAATCATAAAGTTCACACTGAATCTGGTTAAATAAATAGGATGGTACATTTCACTAATTATTTGGAGAAAGCTGAAGAAAAGATTAAGCAAAAGCAATCAGACTTTTTGAAAAGTCTTGGTATAATCTTCAAAGCACCATTTAACATAAACTGTGTTCCTTTTACAACTTGCTCATTTACTTGTAGCAAATATAATAGTAATGGCTGTCAGTTAAATTTTTTGAACTAATTTGGAATATGGAGTCATCAAGTGAAGTCATGTATGTTCTGCATGACTTGTGGTTGCAGTGAAGAGAATTCTTAAAGCAGAAGAGTAGCTTGACAAAGTGACTGCTTTAAACTCGTCAGTGCTTATTATTGTTGAAAGAGTTTTTCCAAGCCACAAATTATAAAACTATGGAATACATGTTTACATCATTTTATATAAAACACTGTAATTCTAGACACCAAACTACACATCGACCTAAAGCATTAAAGGGGATGTAAAAGATGAGAGCTGAGTGACAACAAATTTATATGCTGCTTTATTCCTGAAGACCACTCTTGTCCTCTTGTCACACATCATGTATTTTATGCTGAATTTAGAGGCACAGTTGTGTCCATTGTGTTACAATAGTCTAACAAAACAAAATAATTGATCCAGATATCAGGCCTATATAGTTTGGGAGAAACAAAATAGAACGGAAATAAGAGGCAAACAAAGCTTTATTGCTTGCAAACAAAACATCCAGTAGCGTATAGGTATTCTGAATGATAGAATTACTGATATGGTTCTTTAGAAGTGCATTAAATAAATGCTACAGATACAATAGCTGTATTCTTCAGTGGAAGATGTGCACCTGAAAAAATAGTGGGGAGGAACAATGGGATTCTGTATGTCTGAAACAGAAGATATTCTTGTGTTATTATGAGATTTCATGTTGAAGCAGGAAACAGTTACTTTTGTGTATTTAGAAAACCTGCACCCCATAAAAGTCTTTAAGAATGGGAACACATTGAGGCAGAGCTCCACTGAGGCTCAAAAACCTGCTTGAAGTGAGGCCCCTAGTACCACACCTGTAATATCTCACAGGTCTGATTTCAGAGATGCTGGCTAAAACAAGAGTAGAGCTAGAGTGAAGAGACACCTTGCTATGTCTTTTTCTCAAAAGTTCCTATGCTATATTCAGCCATGGAAGGCTTGAATAAAAAAGTTGGCAATTGACTAGTGTAAAACTGTGAGCTACAAATTAAGAATCCCAATAAATTAATAAATAGAATTAATTTTCAAAGAAAAAAAAAACCTGAAAAACCCCCAAAAAGAGCAGGAAAAAAAAGTCAACACTGCGCCCCCTCCAATCCAGTGGTGTGTTGTCACTATGAGACCAGCAGCTAAAATTTAATCTTTCCAGACAGTCTGTTACAGAACTTGGCTGTTAGCATAGCATATTTCAGTCTGACTATTAAGAAATAAGTGTTCCTACCAGTAGGCTTTAAATTCACTTCTTTGTACACAGTTCAACCTCTTCCTCTCTGGAATCCTATTATGCTTTTCCAATAAGGTGTTAAGACAACAACTCCGGCTTACTATTTATGGAGCCAGTGACTTAAAATGTACTGTGAAGTAAGTGGCTATTCCTTTAATCTGTGACCTTAAAATTCAACAGAGTTGATGTTTTGTTATTCTTATGTACTGAGCTGCCCATCAGTCACTGATCCAGTCTGGTTGGTGCTGTATCCTGTGCTCCTGTTGCTGCTGAATATTGTGGCAACACAGCTCAGTGAATTCACCTGTATTAAATTTTCTGTCACCCGGTGTCTTCCCCCATCAACTTCCACAGTGTGGGGTTATGAAGACTATTTCTTGTTAAAAGCAATATAGATTAAGCTGAGAATGATTAGCAGGAATGGTGGGGACAGGGAAAGAGAGCAGAAGACTAATGACGACAGACAGAATGGAACTCTTGCAGGCAGAGAGAACTTAACGGTGGCCAAAAATAAAAAAAACTCAAATTCCTGTGCAAACTTGCCTCACATCAGACATCACAGAGTAGCCTGAGACAAGGCTCAATATTGCCACCTTGTACCCCATTAAAAATGGAAAAAGGGAAAGCACCAAAGTGATAATCAGTAGAAAACATCAGGAAGCAGACCTGTTCCATTCAGGATGGAGTCATGACCTCTGTAAATGCAAAGCTATCAAACAGAACTTTAGATTACTTAGAAACACATCATTAGTCCTTGTTGCACTGGGACTTAGGTTATTGTGGAAAAGTCATTAGTTTCTTTTCAGATTCTCTGGAGAGTTTCCAAAACCTAGCCCTTGCATTTCCTCAGGTTGTTCATATGTACTTTCATATTTCAGCCCTTGTTAGCTGGCACAGTATGTGCTGTTCTAGGCTTAAATTTGTAATTACAGTAGCCTACTAAGGCAAAGCAGTCAGGTACTCAGCTGTCATAGCTTCTACTTCTAAGTGGAGTTAGAAAATACTAAAATCCACACCAGCCCTTCACTGAGGGTATAAAGTCTTTGGAAGACATTGTAATTCAGGGAGCCTGTGTACACAGCCTGCTCATACTGCAACATTCTAATAGCTCTACTGTGTGTGAAACCATTACAATTTCACTTCAAACATTGCATTAAAAATACCCTGACCTTTAAAGGGTGTTCAGTGGTGGTATTTAGTAGTCTTTCGATAAAGCCTAAAGTTAGTTCTTTACATCCCAGCAGCTTGCTGGCTAACTCTTGAAATGACCTTCAGAGGTATCCATTGTGTATTTTCTTTCCTGAGTATGGAGACAGGAACCACAGGTCTTTCAGTGTTTTGTTGATTCAGTCATGCTACGGTCTGTGGTTTCATTATCTTACCTCTTTGCAGGGCCAGTGTGAAAGCCACCTGTTTTATCCTTAGAAACAGTAAGCGCACAGAAAGCAAAAGTTAACTTCACTTAAAAATGACACAAAATTCAACTTTTCTTTGGTGTGCTATTTACCTCGAGCTCTTCCTAATTCCTTCCTAGGAGAATGTTGCCTTCTCATGTTGGACAGCTCTATCTATATTGCATGAGCCTTTTTCCCAAGAAGCTTGACTTCTAAGGTTGCTGTTACATGGTTCTTTGGGAGACTGTAATTTCCAGGCATCCTACAAGACCCTCAGCTTTTAGGCGTGCTATTTTGGTCCCCTCCAGATCTTTTCCTTTTTATGTTTTGTTTCTAAGACAAATCTATTCTAATAGACCAGAAAAACAATTCTCTTGTGATTGTGGTTCAACTCCAAGGAAATCAGATTTTTAAAAATAATAACTAATAATACTCTGCGTGCAAATGAAAGATTCATAATATTAATGTCTCCTTATCCCTGGAAATAATTTTCTTATGGCATTGTTGCATATGCCTGTCTTTTAAAACATTTAATTACACTAAATTATCTATGAGGCTGGAGTTGGGAAAGCTAAAGTTTGTTCAGTTTTGAAAAGAGAAAGGTATTTGCAGTGTGGCCGAATATAACGTGCTTTTTCTTTTCCCTCTTTCAGTGAAGTTTTTGCTTGAGAAATACACATTGGCTCAGCAAAACAAAAACCACTTTTAAGGGTTCTTGGTGGAAATCGCTCTATGCCCTATTACCTGCTTGAGTGAAACCAGACTAAAGAACTTCTGTCATGGCAGCTTTTCTGCTGGGAGCTGTGTTGCTTATTGTTCAACCTCAGATAGTGCCTTCCAGACCAGCTATAAATTCAAATGCTGAGACTTCTTCTCAGTCTGTTCAGAGAGAGCTTTTAAAGAAAACATCTCAGAAAAATGACTTCAAGGAAAACATTCATTCTAATGGATCATGTCAGCAGCTGCCACAGACTATTATTATTGGAGTGAGAAAAGGTGGAACAAGAGCTTTGTTAGAGATGTTGAGTCTCCATCCAGATATTGCAGCAGCAGAAAGTGAAGTTCACTTCTTTGACTGGGAAGATCATTACAGGAATGGATTGCAGTGGTATATTAATCAAATGCCATTCTCATATCCCCATCAGATCACCGTGGAAAAAACTCCAGCGTATTTCACATCACCTAAAGTGCCTGAAAGAGTTTATAACATGAACCAATCAATGAGACTACTCCTTATTTTAAGAGACCCAAGCGAGAGAGTACTATCAGATTACACCCAAGTGTTCTACAACCACATGCAGAAGCACAAGCCGTACCCATCCATTGAACAATTCCTGATAAAAAATGGTGAACTCAATGTGGACTACAAGGCAATAAACAGAAGCTTATACTACATTCACATGCAGAACTGGCTGAAGTATTTTCCTCTTGATCATATCCACATTGTAGATGGGGATAAATTAATCAGAGATCCCTTTCCAGAAATAGAAAAGGTAGAGAGATTTCTGAAGTTATCACCACAGATAAATGCTTCAAACTTTTATTTCAATAAAACTAAGGGATTCTACTGCCTGAGGGACGGTGGTAGAGAGCGCTGTTTACATGAGTCCAAAGGACGAGCGCACCCACACGTAGATTCCCGGTTACTCGAGAAACTGCAGGAATATTTCCATGAACCCAACAAGAAGTTTTTTGAGCTTGTGGGCAGAACATTTGACTGGCACACATTTGTGGCAAGTTAGTGGTAAGCTTCAGAACCTATGTTCCAGTGTACAGTTAGAAGATTTAAAAAGGGCATTTAAGCTATTATTTATTTGTAAAATCCATAAATACTTCTGTACAGTATTAGATTCACAATTGCCATATATACTAGTTATATTTTTCTACTTGTTAAATTTGAAAGCATTTTGTATTGTTTTTCATGGTTGTTAACATTGTGTATGATGTGTCTATATGAAGAAACTAAATTATTTCATTGCAGAAGGTGCTCTCTTGAGAATGTGTTGTCTTTTTAATAAATAAGAAATTCATTTCAACAGAACATTTCTGAATTATTTGAATACTTTGGCCTTCCTGGACTATTTTCACTAATTGCTAATGAATATGCTAAACTTTACCTTTCCATTTTTCTTAGTTTAAAGTGTGGATTAATAATTTATTTTCCATTTGAAAATATTATTGTACTTAATAAATTGTTCAATCCTGCTTTATGAAATTATTTCCTGTCAAAGTGGTGGTACTTACACATGTTGGGAAATACACACCCAAAGGACAATGGAAGTCTCTATGTAATTTGATATATTAACTAATTTGACATATTAACTTCTATACTTAACCTTCATATTCACTGTTATAACAAGTGCTCCTCAATTCTTTGGCAGTACAGTGCAGGTTTCATGGCAGATTTTTAAGGATTCTGTGGGGACCAGCTCAAAAAATACAGTTAGCTGGAGAAATATGGTCAACCTGAAAACTTCTTACAGTCTCTGAATGTATGCACACTTCATAAAGAGGTATAGTTGAGAGAATTTAAGCAATATAGAGACTTTTTCAAGGCTGCTTTTGACTGTTCCTAGATTTCATAGTACATTTATGCTTTACAGTCACTGAAAATAAACACACCAGAAAAATTATTTGGTCTACATTCATGAACTTCATTCATACAAATATTACCACATTTGTACCCTACTTAAGGCTGTTTTCTATGAGTTTTCAGTTGCTTCATGCAACTGAAAATTGCCTATGGACTTCTCTTTGTTTAATCTCCTTCCAAGAACCATGATGCCAGGTCTTGATTAGATGTGTGTTGTGGGATTAACCCACATTCCAGGAACTTTCCTTGTTTTCCATCTGCTAAAAATGGAAGTGAGAGGTTAGTCCATTGGTAAAAGCTGCAGTTGTCCTGATCTACAGTGGTTATGGTGTCTTGTTAACCATCAGTTTCTGGAGTTAGAGTTAATCCAGTTTCCACAAAAGGCTTCTTACAGTACTTTCAATCCAAGCTACTGATTTTTATTTCATGATCTTGAGTTTAGTTATTGAATGTGCAATGGCAACACCCAGTAAATTTGAACTTGTAGCTGGTTGTTACAATCCTTTATAAAATTTAAATGTAGATTCATTCATTTTTTTTTCTGGTGAGTTAGTGCAAACTTGGGCACTATGACAAGGTATCGTCTGGATGCAAGTATCCCATATTATGCCTCTTGCATGAAAATTTGCAGATGCTGTCCCTCTCTCTCCCACTCCTTGTGCACCTGCCCAAGCTGTATTCAACCTCAGAGAGGTTGGTGGTGTTTTATAAAGCCTACAATGAAATGGTATTGTACTCAATAAAATATTTTCTGAATTGCATTTTTCCTTTCTGTTTTTTTTTCTTCAGTTTCTAGTTTGGAAGACCAACATTTAGGATCTAACTCCAGTTTAGATTTCAGCTAAATTTTACCTAAGAACTTAGCTGCAGCATGTTGCTATTGATACGAAAGCAGTTGTTTGCTGCTGGATTATGCCTGAATGGTCCACTGCTGACCCAGAATATACAGTAAGGAGGGAAAGTTTCTGGTGGCAATAATGTCAATAATGTCAAATCTTACATGAGGCAGATGTTGAAAATAACAGAATTGTAGTACCATCATGTTTCTATTAGAGTTTCAGAAAAGACAAATTCAGGGGATTTTGTGTAAGGTGGGGCAGTATTTTTTCCTACACTTACCCCATTTCCTTGGTAATGTTATCTCTGCAGGAGCCAGCTGGACCAAAGTGATTTTGGCCCAGACAGAAGGCTTCCATTAATTAGTGCCTTCCTGCAGTCTCAGATTAAGCTCACCAAATTCACCAAGGTTTTGCTGAGAAAGGAAGAATACTAGCAAGCATGTGACCAGGAACTGGAGGAGTCCATGAAGGCAGGGTTGCAATGAGTCCACCTCCAGCAGGTTGAACAGGGCAGCGTAGGGCATCAGTGTTGAATTGGAAATGCCTGTGCAATACTGACAGCTGATGTTGGTACTGAGGATGCTTTTAGTGTCTAGTGCTACTTGATACCAGTATTTTGCCTGTCTCTAAGGAGGACCACGTACGCATTCCCCCACACACAACGTGGCTTGTCTCTATAGAAAGAGAAGTGCATGAACCATGAGGTCATTCCTGCTGTTACAGTGCTAGGACCTCACAGAGTGCTGTCTGCAGGGTCCAGAGGTGAAGTGACCACTTCAGGGGACATTCTGAAGCAGAATATCACATGACTTGGGTGTTAGACAGCAAGTTCAGAGGGTCCCTCAGAAAGTATGTCATACAATATGTATGTGTGTGTTAATGGCATGATTGTGCAATACCTTACCCTGAAGATTGCATGGCTTGCTCTCTGTTAGCTGTGATGGTGGTGAACAATAAATCACACCCACAGTAATAATAATGTAAATGTAATGTTTACCTGCCATAGGTTCAAGAGTTCAAGAGTCACAATTCTCAAAACTATTCCGAGTGTGAATGTTCTGTTCAACCAGAGCAACGTTCGTTTTCCACACTGTACTTAAATATATTTCCTAGGCTGTTTCTAAAGAATAATAACAAAAGCCATCAGAAAGTGAAGAGAGAATGAAAGAAGAAGGCTGAAGCATATTCCATTTGGGACTCTAGAAAAATTAATAATGACCTTTGAAGGCATGTCATATCTGTTCATAAAAGAAAAAAATCCCTGAAATACCTTTCCAGTGTTATGCAACACAGGTATTTATCTCTGTAAAGCTCTACTATCTCAGGTTTAAAGTACAACCACCTGGGTGTTGCTTGAGACCTGTTTTCTCAGGGCACCTAGTCAAGCCTGTGATCACTCTTGCAAACATAAAATAAACACAAATCTTTATGAGAACTCAAAGCCTGGCACTCCCCTTGAGTACAAAAAGAAATGCCAACCAAATAATTATTCAGGGTAGCACTGCAGGACTAAGACTTTCCCTTTGCGTCACAACATAGATCAGTGCGAGACTTTGAAAGCCAGATATTGTACCTGCAGAGGACAAAGATTAAACTATAATGATTATCCCAGGAACACTGCTGGAAGATTATGGAAGGGGAAAGAACACCAAAGCTATTATTTCATCAAGAGTATTGCTACATGTACTGCTGGTGCTGCATGATCTTGTTACATGTGCTTTGCTCTTCCTTGTATATTTTTCCTGCTGTTACAGGTGAAAAAACATCTACTGTGCTTGAGTAAATTAACATTTCTTTGGAACACGTCAGAAAAAAAATATATTTTTAAATCTGCTACATTCATTGATGAGTGTGTGAAACTTAACACTATGGAATGTTTTAGATTAAAACTTTTTTAGTTTGGTTCTCAAAGCTGATAATTTTATGTTTCCTTGTCTACTGCCATTTTCAGAGTCAGCTTCTGAAGAAAGCCAGGATTTCATTCCCTGTTGTCATTTAAACAGATTTCAAATGCCAAAGAGAAATATGGGTTATGGAATACGGCATATGGCATATTTCCATGTATCTTTCTTCTGCTTTATCTAGCATGGCTGATCATATGTTTAAAAAATATCACACATGTACTCTATAAGTAAGAGACTGTACATCCAAACTACTTTTCATAGGAATATTCATTCTCCTTTCTTTTTTCTGAAGTCTGTGACTTGAAAGTCCTACTTAAGACCACATTGTGAATGAAATTTTGCAGGAGTACTTTAGTAGATGTTCTCTAATACAGTAACAAAGTAATAAAACTAAAGGCAAAAGCATGAAATTAAACTAAGTCAACAAAATGTGCTGAACTTGATGCTAGGTATATACGTGCTGAAATAGTTGCAAGTATGTGCCTCTACAGCTGTAACAATATTTTCTCATTCTTAACCCAGAAACCTTTATTTTTATGACTCTGTCTAAATGCCCAGTTAGGCTCAAAAGATTGTATGTTCAATGTTAATTTCTTCATTTTTCAATTGATTGGAAAGGCCAGTTATGGGTGGAAGCCATGCAAATATCTTGTGAATGGAAAAAATTTTCATTAATAATTTGCTTGCAAAAAATAAATGAAATTGCATTCGTCTCCTAGAATTTTATCAGAGAAAAGTACTCTTTTCTTGCAACAACCCATCCACAGTAAATTTTCTACTTAAATACCACACAACAGTTAATGCAGTTTTTAAGTTAATAGTGCAATAAACTCAACAGTGATGCTGCAGATTTTAAATGCCGTCTGGGAAATGTAAAATATGGAAGTCAGAGTGGGGAGCAGCTGGATGCATGGGAACATCTGATCTCATTGGTCTGAGAAAACTTTTTTTTTTTTAATGGTAAGGAACATGAAGTTTTTGGCTTAGAGATAACTTTGTGTTGTCTATGAAAGAAGTGTCTTCAATTAACTTCCAAGTCAATAATCCTAACATAATTACATAATTTTTGTATTTAATATTGATATTATTCTCTTCCAAAACAGATTTTAAGAGCCAACCCCAGATAGCAGGTGCATCCCTTAGTATAAGAAAAAAAAAAATTTAATACAGCTCTGACACATAGCTTCAATTACAAAGGCACATTGCCTTGCACAAAGGAGTATTTGGATGAAGATTACAGAAACAGGAACATTTATACATTCACCAAAAACATAACAACTTACGTGCCCTTCCCTCCTTAGTTTACATTCAATCAGTATTTCATCAATAAAGATCAGGCCATGTTCCAGGATCCAACACAGTTCAGTCCAGGTAACACTCAAAATGAGGAGTTCTTTCAGTAATTCTTAACCAAACAGACTTTTCAGGATGTCTCCTATTACTGAAGTTGCTGTAACTCTTCTTTCCTCCCCTGTATGCTACAGTCCTGTCACATCTGTGCTATTAACTGTTGTGCTATCACCCCATAAGAAATAGATGCATTATCTGATGGTGTTTTTATAGAATACTATTCAAATGAATAGGAAGTCACAGCATTATGGAGCTCAAAAATTACTTTATATGTGTTTGCTCTGATATATTTTAAACTTTAATTGAATAAAATTCAGTTTATTTTGTCTGTGTCATTGCAATACAGGAGGAGTTATTGTCACACCATTATGCCATCTATGTAGTTATTTAATAGTAAATGATATTTTATAAATAGAAATATATAATCAAAGTAACAAAACTTTCTTATTGCTACAGTAGCAGCTATGTTACTAGGCATATTGTGAGACTTTTACCCATAAAGCAAATGGTAGCACTGTTTCTTTGGAAGTGACAGAAGCATTTTGAGAACCATTCTCCTAGTACGTGTAGGAATAGGGTCTTTGTTCCCTCTGTGACCTCACTTAAAATAGAACGTGCAGGCATTTGAATTATTATTTATAGTCAATTAACAGTTGGTGAAGTTTTGCTAAACCAAAGGTATCAGAAGTGTGCATGTTCTGAAAGAAAAGGAACTGGAGCCATAGGAGATGTTATTTGGGTTTTTTTTTTTTTAATGTCTTTTAATTTTCTTGCCAAAATATATGTGTTCCTGTGCAAAGGGAATAATAGAGGGAAAAAAGGACACATGCTGCAAAATCAGAGCACCTACTCTATTTTACTGTGACACTGGCTGGACCTCAGCTAGGCAGCTGCATGAATAAAGGACATAAAGTGGATAGAAAGGGAACACTGGATACAGGTGAACATCTTGTCATAACCTCATTACTTCTGTTCATACCCTTACAAATGATGAACAAGCACTCTCAACTCTCAATTCTCAAAACAACTTCTTTTCTAGCTCTTGTCTGTGCCAGAGAAAAGGCATCCAAATCCATCTGGGTGTCCGTTGCTTCCCATGCCTTGAGGCCTTTTTTACATGTTAGTGCACTATAATGCAATTAGAGTTACTCACCTCAGTTTCTAATCTTCCCCTTTTTTGTTTTTAAATTTGTACTGAGTCTTCCATCTGCTACAAATGAAAAGGTTTGATGAATAAATTATTTACAGCCTGCAGGAGGAGAAGAGTTCATACGAAACATTTTGCAGACAGGAGACTTGCAAAAGAGGATATTTTCATCTAGAAAAAAAAGCATCTGTGGACCAGTTGGTTTCTTGCTGACTAAGCCAACTGGGTATGATACAATTTTGGCAGCTTCCTTATTCTTGTGTGGGCTCCAGTTATATGAATTCCATAAGATATTTATTATTGAATGTAACTATATATTGAATATCAGGCATATGATGGTCTGTGATGTTGACAGTAGTTTTCTAAGTTAATTATTTAACAGCAAATGATATTAAAATCCTAATGCCATTTTTATATAACAAACTTGAGTCATTTTATTCTCAGAAAAATTCAGGAAAAAAAAAGTAAAAGTTCAACTGGCTCTAATGCTCCTTTTTGTGACTCACAGAAAAACTTTTTTTCTACTGCCTTATGCAAGAAAGTTAAATTTCAAGCTTGGTAAGTAAAGGAAAGGATTTACTCTCCCTCAAAAAGATGGCAGTGCATGAAAAATTGATTTTAGCAAGCGAATTAACTGTTCATGTCATTGAACAGAGATTGACAGCTCATGAAAGTGAAAAGGAAATCCTTTCTTGTTCTCTGAGCAAGGGTAAAATGGGTGTCAGAGCCTCTGTGGGGACTTGTGGAGTTCTGGTATGTTCCCTCCACCTTAGCACAAGCATGAGAGTTTTACTGCCTCTCATCTGTCACCTCAAAAAGATGCCTTTTCTTCTCCTGTGCTCCAGATTACCAGCCATAAATTGGTCTGTTTAGCTGTGAGTATACTGGAAATAACAGTGTAAACATAAAGGAGAAAGTGGCTTAGTAGAAGCAGCTCTCTACTCCGCCCACGTAACTGCTTGCCTTATAAACAGTTAGCTGAACCAGCTGGGAGGACAATGTGCCCAGTGCAGACAGAAGGGGCACATTTCACTGGTATTGCTGCTAAACTCTTCATTCCCTTATTCAGGAGACAGCTTTGTTGTTGTTCCTACTAAGTGAAGGACCTCAGCCTTTAAAATTGCATCCATTTCTTTGGCACACAGGCCATTATGTCTTGTGTTTGATTGTCTAGTAATAAATACTTGCTGGGAATGATGCCTCTGAATTTCCTATTCCCCAAACCAGTAATTCAGAATGTGATTTCAGCAGATACAAGCCATGGTTGAGCACTCAAAGATATTGCTTATTCTGGCCAAAGCTGTTCAGAATTGTGCCAGAACAGGAGAGAATTCAGCTGAAAAGGAACCCAAACAAAACCTGTTTTCTCAGCTGCATCAGGTCCCTTGTTGGGGTCATCACAGTTCTGCAAACAGAAGCATCCCTGAGACAGAATGTGAGACAGCCTTTCATTCCAACGCTGCCACCAAAAATTAGCCCATTAAACTACAGAAGTCTTCAGGTATTACAGTACCTTGAGATATTCCTGCCCTCTATTTTTACTGTCTTAGGACTGGTACAATTTTGTGGGCAGTTATCCTTTGAATTGGATCGCGAAACTGCTGTGTCTTTTTATACATTTGCTTTAAAGCACTGGTCATGTAAAGAAGACAAAAAAAAAGTGGCATGCAGTGGCCATTGTTGGGGGTTCCTACAGATTGTTCCATGGAACAGTTTGTGGTGTGACACCACAGCCTTTGTATGTACATTTCAGCATAACCTATCTTCACCCACTAGTTCAGACCAATCCATGAACTGACAAATGCTTTTGATAAAAACATTTAAGCTGAACGAATGCCCAGGGCTCATTTCCTCCTCTTGACTGATGTTAGACATAACAGTGTTCAAACACTCTGAGTGAAGAGGAGGTGGTGATAAATGACCCTCAAACCTGTCTCTGAGGACGCTGCAATTGTGGAAGTGCAGAATTCCCCACACCTCTTAAAATGTTCATCTTTCAATGGGTTATGTTTTCCATTCAATTTTTGCCTTTCCATTAAATCCTTAAAGTTTTGTCTGTCTGCCAACAAAGGGTAGAGCATCTAAGATAATTCCTGTTTTTGAAGGAGACACTCTTAGTACCACCCTTAGCCAATTTCACAAGGGAATTGTGCCACAATTTTGTATATTTATAATTGAATATTTGATGGGTGCAATCAACCAGAAAAAGAATGACAAGAAAAAGTATTTCCTTTTCTAAAAGAATATACAATTATTGATCACTTCTAAGCAAAATATCAATAGTTGGGAAAACCTTTATTCTAATCAGTAGGATTGTCTTCTTGCTCTGCTCTCAGATGCACTGGTTAAACATACTGTCCTCCATAGAATCATCTGAGGAAAGGGAGACAATTCTGTAGGTCCATAGACATAAAATACAGTTTATGCAGAAAATGCAGAAATGTAACCTTCGGCATTTTTAAAAGCAACTTCAAAAAGTACTGGATTCTTTTATGGGCTGCAGCACTGATAGCCTCCTGAAGGTGCTGTGAATATTGTCACAGAGGAATAGCCTCTACCCTCTAAAATACCCCACCAGCCGAAAACCACACGCAAAAAAGAACCCAAAACCCAATACAAGGAGCCCACAACTGAAGAAAAAACACTACATTTTAAATACCTACAAACTGAAGTGATGAAAATAAAATCTTCTCATCTTGACACTAAAGACCATCTCAGTTAGGTAGTGTCATTTTTCTGTTTATGCCATCTCCAGTAATAAATCCCCCTTAGCTTAGCTAACCTTTTCAGAAGTTTTGCTTTCTCTATAGGCAAAAGTTAAAAAGAACCAACCAGAAGGCAGGGGAGACCTACCTCAGCTCTACTTTCTATGCAACAGTTGCAAACATATCACAGGAATTTAGCATTATAGCAAGTTAAAACAATGGAAGAAACCCAAATAATCAAATAAAATACGCGAACATTAGACTAGACTTTTCCAGGTGGTAAGCCAAACTGTCATATTGTTTAAATTAACATAGGGTCACTAAGCCCTACACACTTTGATATCATTACATTTTTACCACTGGAAAAGAGATGAAGAAAACAAAAATTATCTGTAGTTGTTCCATAATGCCCCTTCATTTCTGAAATGGTGTAAAGTACTTTATTAAAATGAAAGTAAATTCCTCCCTGTCTGGTCCCAGAAAAGAATACCAAGGTTATTTAGCTATCCTTCTTAAGCTAGCCAAACAGCATGAGAGAAAAAAAGGTATCTATAAAATTATCAGCAAAGTTGTATAGAGCCAAATATCTTTCAAAGAACAAGAAATCATGTAGAAATTATCAATAATCAAAGTGTTCATGAAAACAACCCATGTCTAATAAAATTACCTCCACCCAAATAAGCACAATTCATTTTGAGTTACTGCCTATCAGTCCAGTACTTGCTATGTAAACTTGTCTTGTGCAGACTTGACTTGTTCACTCTTTTACAGAGTTAATTTAAAACCATGGCTGCTCTACATATTTTCCAGAAGGACAGTCAATAAGCTGCTAACTTGATATGTTGCTTTACAATTTATCTCAGAGCAGACAATTAAGTTAAATGCAGCAGAAGGATGCAGACAGTCCCAGCAGTTATGGTTCATTGATAGTGTATTCTGCAGCTCAAACTAAAGATTTGTGGTGGATCAAGCTATTTTTCTTTTATATCCCTAGAAAATTCTACTAAATTACCCATATTTTGACACCTGTAATTCAAGTATAAGGGAGAGAATGAAAACAATTTTTTTCTTCTGGCTTTCTTGGAGCTTGTAAAGCAGTAAAGAAGTTACCAGGCTTCTTTGCCTTTTCTAGAATATTTAGTGAATGCCTCAGGAAAAGGAAATGCCAGTTTCCTTCTCTCCATTTAATATTCCAAAATAAAACAAAAAGAATATGCAGAAGTGGTTACCAAGGCAGATGCCAACTTGCTCCTGCAGGCAGGATCGGCTGACAAGATAAAGCGGGCAAGTGCAGATTGGTTTATGAGATGTGGACCATAAGGTCAGTCATCATTCCCTTGAAATCATTAATCATTATTCACCTCCTAACAATTTATTAGCCTCCACAGGCAATCAGGAGAAAGCTATACCTTGCAATCTGAGTGTGCAGGCTAAAATGCTAGTTTGAAAAGCAGAAGAAGCAGCAACCACTGCCCTTCATTGAATGAAACGTCTGCAGGATGGTGCTGATCTGGCAGGAGAAGTCTCTCACACAATGGTGAACAAAGACTTCCATAAACAGCAAAGGAAGGTCATGACTATGCTCAGATGTCAGCTGTAATTTAGATAATAGGTCACAGAAATGTGAAGTTGCTAAGCATTTTTCTTCCTTTTTTAATTACATAATTCATGTACATGTTCACAGAAGAAAGACAACCAGCTCTGCCTACAACACACCCAGAGGAATACTGAGGAATCTCTATTTTCCCTGAATTTGGTCTAGATCAAGAGGTGGCCTCAAAAGAGCAAATGATGTTACCATCAAATGGAGGTTAGCTTAGGGGGAAAAGGTGAAAGCACGAGCTTCAGAATTGTTCTTTAGTAGCTCTCCCAGAACAAACTGACATTTTAATTTATTCCTTTCTTGAGATGCCTTTATTGACTGCATACCTCAATAGAAGTTTTGCCTCAAAATCATTAGAATACAGTCATATTGAGACATGGTGGTGCTGTTTGTCCTGAGTATATGCTGAGGTCACTTGTCTTGATTGTCATCTGGGGAAAAATAAGATTCATGAAAGAAAGTGTAGGTTTGGGTGAACTTTGGTGTCACTGGAAAAGGGCAACATTGCCCTACTTCTGTAGAAATTATGAAAAGGAGAAGAAAATAGCAGGCAGGAAGAAAAAGGTGCTGCAGCAATGAGGTCAATGACTATTAGATTTATAGATTTACCTAATTTAAGCTAAATATAGAACTACATTCTTTTCTAATAAACACAACAAAGAAAGCAAAAAAAAAATACATAAAACATAACAAATTTTAAAAGTTTGTTAAAAAAAAACAACAATGAACTTTCAATAGAATCAAGCTTTTCAATATTTTTGAAGTGCCCATATAGATATTTAATTTGCAGGAGGCAACAATGTTCCCTTAAATCATTGAGAGTAATTGGATATATCTGGCCATAGACTGCTGCTCTGCGGACTAAAATAGGAAATTTAAATTGCCTATTTATATATATTTTTATATATATTTATTTATATATATTTTATTTATAGTTAATAGTCCCATAAAATAAACAAACCCTTTTTCTGATTGACTTTTGTAGGTGAATATCAGAATGGAAGTTAATTTTTCACCTAAAACTGGCAGAAAATTGTTTAAAAATGTATACACCTGTTAGTAAGATGTACCTCATGTCTTCTTTCAAAAAGTAGGCAATGCAATGTTTTATACCATTTACTGTACTGTTTGCAAAAATTATGTTCTATTGCTGTTCTGCCTGATTGGCTGTAAAAATCATGAACAGGATTTAAACAACATCTGAATGTCTGTGACAACATTGCCTCAGATATCCACATGATGTACAACAGAAACCTTTACAGCTTTACTTGCAAAATCAGTCACATAAAGCTGATTTTTTTTTTGTGCTATGTTTTCTGCTAAGTGTAATTTAGAACATCCTTGCATGAATGTTGTCAGGCAAGATTCCAAAACAGAACCAAAAACCTACAGGTACCTCACCATCATCCTTTAAAACTGTGAGTACTTATGTACAAAATGAGATTGGGATTCTGGAAAGGGAACAATAGAATTTCCCCTAAGGATCCCCATGGAAATATTTTTGGAAACAAACAGCTTTCCTTCATAGCTAGTAAATTATACCTCTTAAATCACATAATTCTAACATTTATCATTACTGCAATTTGCCCCTGACTTCCAGTGCCTTTCAAATCACTGATACTGTAGGAATGTAGCTGAAGTTAAAGACCTCAGATGAGCTTCTTGCTAGAGCTATAACAGTGACTCCACTCAAATGCTAAAACTTGTATTTAATGATTTATCTATTCAGAATTCTTCAAATATTATACAGTTTCCATGTAATGTCTGTATTTTCAAGGAAACTGAAATTGTTTTGAAGAGCAAAGAGAACAGGCTAGCACATTTTAAGCAAAACCAATATTTTCTTAGTAGAATTCATACCATGGAATCCTAGAATCACCAAATATACTGAGTTAGAAGGGATTCATCAAGATCATTAAGTCCAACTCCTGGACCTGCACAGGGCACCCCAAAAATCACACCATGTGCCTGAGAGCTTTGTCCAAATGCTTCTGGAACTCTGCCAGGCTGGTGCTGTGACCACTGCCCTGAGGAGCCTGTTCCTGTGCCCGGCCACCCTCTGGTGGTTTCCTGATATCCAGCCCTAAAGCTCTCCTGACACAACTTCAGGGCATTTCCTCGAGTCCTGCCGATGGCCACCAGAGTAGTACCTGCCCCTCCAGTTCCCCTCACAAGGAAGTTTTAGCTGCACTGAGGTCTTCTCCAGGCTGAACAAACCAAGTGACCTGAGCTGCTCCTCATACACCTTCCCCTCCAGAGCCTCCTACTCTGACTATACTTTCCTGAATGTAGCAACCTGGTTCCACATTTATTGCCCCTTCAACTCGTCTTCAACTAAAAATTAAAGGAATAAAAATAGAAAAATCTGCAAGAGAACACCTAAAACTTCTAGCACCTGCTAGAAGCTGATCAGCAATGTATATAATCCAATTCTATTAACCCAATATAAAAGGAGTTGAAAGTTAATTCTTTAATATAATAATATTTTAATTAATTAATTAATTATAATTAATATATAATATTATAATATATATTGGATATAGAGCAGTAAAGTTTAAAGAAGAATAGTTTTGTAAGAAACATTTTTTCTTAATAGAGAATAGATGAAAAAATAAAATTAACAGAGAGTAGATAATAAGGGTTAAATAATGTAACATTTTCATTTTCTACATTACCAACACAGATAACTTCTGTACAAGGTCACTCTGGACAAAACAGGCAGAATATGAATGGTCTGTGATGTTCTTGACTGTCCTCACCCTGCCTTTATTGAGGAAAATAATCAGATTTATACAATTCTTTTAATGTAATGTTGGAGAAACAATTATGAACATCACTGTCACAGCTAATAAATATATGAAAATCTCTCTCTTTTATATCTTCAAGAATGTAAATCAGAGATGCTAGACCTTTATTCCATCTCTCTTTAGTGGGATTTGAAGCTTAACCTCTTCTAGGATTTATTCGAGTAACAATAAAACATTGGACATATGTAAACATAAGTACAGAGTCACAGATATATGATAGCTGTGTTCCCAGAGTCACCTGGGAAAGAAGAAGTGAAACATGAATTCTGGAAAGGTAGGAACATACACAGAATTATGCGAAACTTTTATTTTCTCATGAGCTGAACTAACCTCATTTCCAGAAGTAAAGCAAAACAAAACAATGCAAAAAACCTTAACACCACACTCAGCTCACCACACTTGATATTTTCCCATGTCTCTTGCAATTTGACTGTCAGCTTTCCATTGATTCATCCCTCATAGCCTTTCCTAATCTATTCATTTCCCCTCCCCTTTCCTAAAGTCTTTGAAGTTTCAGATCTCTGCTGAACCCAGGCATAGCCCTAGGAAGAGTACCCCATTGCAGCCTACACCGAGCCAGTTTGTATCCCAGTAGCCCAGAAGCCACTCATAGCTAAAATTCTTTGAAGTTATATACCTTAGGCTGCCTAATCTGTGTCATTGTTCTTCCAAGGCACTCCTTTAACAACCTTGTTGCCATTTCCCAGGATTTAACTCTTTGCATTCAGATTGGCAACCAAAGAAAACTGAACTCCGAAAGAGTCAGAAAGAGTCAATACTAAATTAATAACAAATTCTGAAAGTATATATTCCAATCTTTATAGCTTGAATAGAAGAAAATTAATTCTCTAAATGCTAATTTATATATTTTTTTTTAATTCTAAGTTGTAACTTAAATTATAATGAAATGAAAAAGACCAAATTAATTTTGAGTACAAGATGCTTCATGACTCAGCTTTACTGACACTTTTAGCCCTTACAGTATTTTCTGGAAGTTGTGAAAAACCAGGCTTCCGTAGGACGAAAAATGCTTCACTGCATGGAACTCATGCCAGAATTTTGTCCCTTAGCTTCCCTATCTAGTGCACAATGAGACTTCTCCCTCCTGCAGAAGGGCTGCCCTGCAGTGCTGGTAGAAAGCTGCTCTGAGAAGCCATAAGAAAACACTGCTCTACAGAGTGCTCACTTCTCTTGCTCTGGGGATGCTCCTTGCAGCTCCCCTGGAAGCAGGGCCCAGGACCTCCTCCCCAGGACAAGAACATGCCTTTCACACAACCGAGGACCTGTTTCCTTTTAGAAAAATCTGTGCCATGGCAGGATTCCTACAAATACTGAGGGGTAGCATTATTTTCATACAAATTCAAATGGCTGTGTCTGTTCCTTTCCAGTTCACAGAGAGAAGGAAACATTTGGAGGGTTGGCTGACATTCTGTAGACATTTGTTGTTATTCTATTAATCACATCCTGAAGGTGCTGCTTAAGTAGTTGAGGTCATTTCCACCTCAAAAGCAGGCACCCCTCACCTCCTCCCTGTAACTTGAATACTTTATGAGGACCCTCTCGAGACTGAGTGGGTTCAGTACCATACATTGCTTCTTCAGATGGAGAACCCTCATCAGAAATTTTAAAAGTCTGATTAACTATAAAATCCCAGTCTGTACATCCTTTAGGGCATTTTTTTCTAGTATGTCTCTTCAGACCAGTATTTTAGATAAATTCACACAAAACAGTCACATAAAAATAGTGGGACTTGATGTGAATCAATCAAATTATTAAACAGAAATATATTCACCCCTTTGTTTTATTAGTATTTT
Organism: Pseudopodoces humilis; assembly: GCF_049639895.1. Taxonomy (NCBI): domain Eukaryota; kingdom Metazoa; phylum Chordata; class Aves; order Passeriformes; family Paridae; genus Pseudopodoces; species Pseudopodoces humilis. The sequence goes on along the minus strand of NC_142205.1, from coordinate 13,500,594 downwards.
GATTATAGGATTGCAATATGAGGTAAAAGATACCTGTAATAACCTTGGTAAAACCAGAATTTGGAGCATACTTTCAACAAACATTAAAGTGCAAGTGTCAGGGAAATTTGGGTCATGAAGTAAGTTTTGGCAGGAAAATATTCAGAAGTTTACTGCATGATTTCAATACAGCAAAATATGCTGCTAAAACTCTAAGATTAATTTGCTATTTAGCCTAACCAGATCTGGTGAGGAAGATATTCTCAAAGAGACCGAAAAGAATTTCAATATACATTAAGTCCAATTTCTGATCTCTGGAGGAAAAGCAAAAAACAAAAAAACATTCAGAAATAGCCTAAGAAATTATTTGGCACAATTGGTTTCAATGTAATTTTGATCCCAAATGAAAAAACTACACAGAATTTGTTTATATTGGCCACACTTCTCAAATAAATGAGGCTGGTGAAAATCTTTTGCCTGCCAAGAGAGAACCCCCACTTTGATTATTGGCATTTCAATGCAATTACAGAATTCAGGTTTAAAAATTAGCCTGACTGATAAAAAGCACATTCTTCATAAATATTTAACCTTCTTCAGTATGACAGTAATTATAGTGTGGAGCTCACTAGCTGCATATTCCATTTAAAAGATCTGTCATGCCTTCCATTCGAAATGCTTCTTTTCAAAGGTTTGCAATGCCAAGATAAAAAGAAAACTCCCCTAAGGTGGAAACTTGGAATAAAATCTCATCTTCTTAAAATTATTATTAATGGTAGATTCTAAGGATGAGAGACTGTTTGAAATATAGATTTTACAATTGTTGCTTTCTTTTCCTGAGCAAAATATTTGATAACATTGGGTAGCCATTCAAATTTTATACTCTAAAAATATCTGGAAAAAACTTGCAAAATAATTTCAAAATGAAATCACTGATTTTAATGGTTTTGTACTGTAACATCCTTTGATCCTACTGATACAATTTCCTCATTTAAAAAATACTTGAAATAAAGTATTTGCTATTCAATACAGTTGTTTTATAGTAAATGAAATGTTTCTTTTCCATGGACTGTAGATACCCAAAGAAAACTATTATTTAGCTTTGGATAGGTATAAATACATTTTGATGAATAAAACCACACTTTCCTGTAATGGAAAGCTAGGGAATATCTTTGAAGAGAGTTTTGATAATGCTTAACTCAAAATTGTGACTTTTTTAACTCAGGGAAGCTAATTCAGCTATCTGAAGTCTGGCAGTCGGTGTGGGTCTAAGGAGGGAAGAGAGAAAGTGCTAAACCTCAGCTATTTTCATTAGCTAAGTAAAGACAACAGGTCTTGCCAGGAGAGGCTGATATTTGTGGCTGTGCTGGCACCCAGACACTTGACCCAGGTTTTCACTTGCCACAGGAGTGGGATGTGTAACTCTCTTGCCAGGGCAGAGTCTTGGTTTGTTACTGAGCAGCTGCAGTCAGAGCACCTTAGGAACAACCTAGACTTCCCTCTTTCTTGCAAGGAGAGAGCAGGAGCATCTCCCAGGAGCTATTTTCCCATTCTCTGCCCACACGGTGTGGATAGGAAACTAGGCTAGTTTGTGTGTAGGTGGTTACGGGGAGGAGATAAATAAAGACACATATGTTTATATGGTGCTTCATCTCTACTGGAAGTCAGTGAATTTGGAGCCCAGCTTCTGCTTATGCAGCTTTGAAAATCTTCTTGTCTGTCCTTGGGGTTGAACTCTTATTAAAGAGAAAACTTCTCTCCAGCTTTATGACCGCACAGGTGAATAGTAACTGAATTAGCCAAAAAAATGCAGTCAAAATTTGAGTTTCCCTTGAGATTCTCTTAAACACTGAAAGTTTTAATGAAACATCTGTGCTTCACTTCATCCCTCTTCTAGGTTTATTTTAAAAATATGAAGAACCTTTCTCTTTCTTTTTATTCATAATAGCTTTTGCTGCAGTTACCCGCATACACTCAGAGGCTATTATTATTCACTTACATTGCTTTGCATCTATGACAGTTCATGTCAATGCATTTTTGTCACTGCAGCATTTAGTTAGCATGAGAATTTTCTGTAACTTTGGACAGCCACCCGAAGTATTTCTCGTTTAAATGTGATGTCATAAAAATCATATACAAACCCTCTTACTTCCCTATTAACATTTTTCCAGATTTTTTTTAAATTATGCTACACCGCACTTGGATCTCAGTTCTTTCTTCTATTGTCACAACCAAGTTTATACTCTACCTTCTATTTCATACCCTTTAAAATGTCGCTGACCTATAAGGGGACTTTTCTTTATTTCCTGAGACAGCTTCATTTCTCCAGCAATATTAGTTTGATCGTCCCTACTGATATGCTGTTGACTTCAGAAGACCCCTAGCAGATGTGTGAATTAGGAGTTCCCCCTACAGAGCAACTCTTCCCCCAGATAACCTCTCACCATTTCTCCATTAACTCTGGTACACAGGATATTCATCACTCACTATAAAGTGTGTTTACCTGGTTAAGTAATGATTTCATATTTCTACATTTTCCCTGAGAGAACCCTTAACATATATTTAATATGCCAAAGGATATTGGCATTTAGATGGTTATTAAGCTAAGTAGACAAAAAGACTGCATGAATCTACACATCTATCTAGTAAAAGAATCCAGGTTAATTGAACCTTGGTTTCTTCAGATCCTTTTTGTTTCTTCAGAAAGTTTAGTATCACACTGGCCACCTTCTATTACTTCTGTATTAAACAATGTATGACACACCACAGTCATTGACCAAATTCACTTCATTAGGACATATTTCTCTTAATACTACTCTAAATTTACTGAATTTCAGAGAGGAAAATAACACCAAAAACAAAGAATGAACAATAAAAAATAGTAAAGAAAGGAGAAAAGCCAATACTCAGACACAAAAAGACACGTGAAATTAAAAATAGAGGGGATTTAAACGGAAAAGTATAACTTTTTCCAAAATAAACTTATTTTTTCTGCTACTGAAGACTATCCTATTCTCAGTGTTGTGCAGCAGATAGAACTCATTTTCTAGAAACTCACTGCACTACTTGCAAGTCCTTCTCTTTTCTAGGATTACAAAATGGGAGGTACTCACCTTTCTTCATATTGGAGATCTAGGACCAGTTCTATTGTTCTAGCTCTCCTGGAACAAAACCTATGAAAAAATAAAAACTGGAAAAATAAGCAATTTTCATTCACTGTTAAAAAACTGGTTTCCCTTTAAAATTAGAACATAAGTAACAAGGTGATGCTTGAAGCAGGAATCTGGGTGACAATTACTTGGAGATAAACAAGCAGGTTATACATTCAAAAATTTGAAAATATGAGGGGAAAACAAGCATGTTTTCCTCAGTAAGGTATGCTTATCTGAGGATGAGGCTGTCATTACTGGGACTGGGCAACCTCTCTTTCATGCACTATTTCTTCACTATGATCTGTCACATTTTAACCTCTCTGTGTAACCATGGCTGTCAAGTACCAAAGACAATTCCATCACATTTGCCTCCAAAAGCATGTTTGCATTCACCTACATGCTTTCCAAATTCTTTGTACAACTTATGAAGAGACATGCAAATAAAAAGATAATGGACTAGTATTTTCTTTGAAGAAATCCTAGGTATTAGGAACAGTTCATTTTTATGGTTTGATTTCTGGGCAGCGGTAATTTCTGATGTTTAGTTCATCTGGGTCAGCTATTATTTAAACATTGTTAAAATGCACAATAAATGAAATTTATTTTACTGAAGTTGCTTAAGTTTATTTGACCATAATCATGTAAGTATCAGCATATACAAGTCCATAATTTAAATTTTCTTTCAGTTTTATAGTCTGAACTCCTCCATAACTCTTGCCATGAACTGTATCTCTGAGTCCATTACAGGAAGGTACTGGAAGACCAGAAGCACTTGGCTGTCCTTGTCCTTGTCCTCATTCAGTAGTGAACACATCATCAAAGGTGGATATTACACAACAGCTGAGGCTCAAGCAGCAGGCAGCACTGAGCAGCTGTGTGTGTGAATGTTGACCTCACTGCTGCCATGCAGTCTGGATACACGTGATGGTGTCCCAAGCTACCCAGGGTGCTTAAGGATGCCCAGCACCACATGCTCTAGAGCGTACAGTCACGCTGGGAGTAGATTTACATGTTCAAGATGTGTTTATTTTTTGTGTTGAAAATAATGTGAACTTAAGGAATTTCCATGCCTATGCTGTCCTGTGCCACTTAAGACTTTTGTCCCTCCCTCTGCACTGAAGTTTACTGTCCCTTCAAGGACCTTGTCCTTCATCCTTACATGGTATGTGCCAATAAAATTGGTTGCAGACCATTTCAATTAATTAGTTCACTAAAATGATCTCATTTTTTTATGTCCTCTTGGAAATATTTTTTTCTGTCATATTTTTTAAACCCAAAATATTTTCATGAAGCAGGTGTCCCCAATAAGACTGCCCAAACCAAACTTGCAGAAATCCCACTCTTTACTTCCTTCAGAAAACTGCTTGTATTAATATCATTATTATAATTTGAAAATTATTAATCTTCAAAGGAGACTCAAAGAATTTACAAGAATTTGGCAGACAAAATTGAATTTCAATTAAAGCTCAGTTTTAAAGGCAGAAAAAAATCCACATGTAAATGCCAACAGAATAATACATTAATTTATTGCTATATAATAAGTAAAAAGTATAACTTCAATAATCAGTTATCAGTAAAATTCCTGACCTATAAAAAGCAAATAACTGGGTGTGTAAAAGTACAAGAAAGATTCAGTTCTTGTCAACAAATATTTCTGAATCTTTATGACAAAGGTGGACAGAGAGGAGGTAGAAGAGAAGGCACATAAATGGAAATATTTTAAATTACTAGATGCAATTCCAGATGATAGATATTTTCAGAAAATTCACATAGCAAGATAATAACTGGAAATAAAACCCTAATCATAGCACAGCAAAGTAGAAAGCATGGTTGCTGGTAAGAGTCTAGAAACAGAATCAAAGAGGAAAATAAAGAAGATAGAAAATTCAAATAGGAGTACAAAAGATTGAACACTAGAAATAGAGGTGTGATGGGGAAAACTACATGTGAAGGATGGAGACAAAAGATGAGAGAAAGAGACGCCTCTCTCCTTTCTAAAACACTTGTTGATTTTTTTTTTCAAAAAACCGTGTGAGGGTATAATAGAAATAGGAGGTGATACTTTGCATTGAAAGCCACAGAAAAAGATAAGATCTCTAGTGCTAGCATACAAAGCATCTCAGCCCGGGTCTATAAAACTTCACAAATGAGATTTCCACTCAGCAAAACCAATGCTTGTGTGTCAAAAGAAAAATGAAAGGTTGAGTCCTCTGTTACAGGAAATACAGTGCCATTGACTTCAAATAGAGATGGAGCAATTAACATCAGTACCGAACCTGGCCTGACCCAGCACTTCCCATACTAACAAGGGGTTACACAATTCTCTGCTAATTTGTTACAAGCTTAAAATAACTCCAAGTGTTGCAGCTCAGAAAGTGTAAGATGAAACAAAAGCAGCTGAAGAAAGTTCATTTTTATGAGAAACATCTCTTCATTCTCCTTGCAAAAGTAACACCAGTGCTAATAATCTCACTAGAGTTTTCATATGCATACAATGAGTGTAAATACACCAAGAATGGACCAGTCCTGTCTAGAAATTTGAGGAACCAATCATATTCGGGAAGGACAAAATTTTCTTTAATATCTTAACACAACAATTGAATACATTTCTCCAGTCTTATCTAACTCCCACTGTCTGAACTCATGGTGACTGATGCTGTGCATCCTGGTACCTTGAAACTCCAGGTGTGAGAGGTTTAAACTCTGTTTAAACCTGAAAGGGGACAGCCCTTCTGTCCAGAAACTTTACTTCTTTGCTTCTGGTTTGGCCAAAAGAGAGGGACCCTGACTTAGTGTCTATCTATGCAAATTACAGGAAGAGTGAGCTTGGCTGAAGCTCTGACCATGCCACTGACAAAACAGCTTTTAGTGACCTTTCCATTCCTGGTAGAGTTAGGAAGTTAGTCACTGGACTGTTACATCAGTATAGAAGTGTTCTAGAAATTCAGGGCGTGGACAGAAGCAGGTAGGTTTCCTGCAGAGGAGAGCACATTTGCTGGCAGGTGACCCAGTTTCTCAGCAGTGTGTCAGAAAAGCTAAACACAGTCACTATTCTGGCAACTGCAGAATAGCAGCTGAAGCCACAAGCCACAAGCTCTTCACAGCTCCCTCCAGGGGGGTGGAAATGTTTCAGTCATGGAAACTGAGTGAAGCCAAGATGGCTGTGCTGGCTGGATGTGCCCAGGGATATAAAACCATCACTACTGTGGTGTCCAAAGAGCTTAAGGAGGTTTTGCTTTGGAGAAATCTATATGTGATTATTTGTGGGTTTATTTCATCAGAAAGACAAGAGTTCAATACATTCCTTTCTAAGAGAAATGAGTTCCATTTGTTCAAATGCAGAAAGATTTTTAAAATTTGTGTCCTACTGAAGGTAATTACATATTGCGAATGAGCCTCAGTACGTGGGCACCCAACCATAACATTAAATATCCTCAGAATCTGTGAAACTTCAGAGTCTTTGCTAGTTAGGGCCCAAAAATTACTTCAGAAAATTAACCTTTTATTGGAGAAAGGTCTGTAGAAAACATGGAACGTGCAAACAGGCAAATTATTAACCTGCAGAATTTAATATACAAATTCATACAACAAAGTTCCAGGACTGGATCAAGATATTGGGATTGCACATGAGGCAGAACATCAACCTCTCTCATTAACATCTGTGTGTCCTGAAGTCTATAGTTAGCTACAGAATAGCAGGAATAGCAAGCCCTGGAAAAAAAACTAGAAAAAAAAGGAGAAAAACCCCAAACCTCTGAATACAATAAACTTAAGAAATTGAGCAAGAGTTTTTTAGAACTGCTTAGACCATTAAAGCCACAGGGCCTGCACAGAACAGAAAATATTTTATTCCAAATATATGACCTGCTTATTCTTCCTGTCATATATGGACCTTCTGTGTCCTTCCAGCTCTCTGGGAACTGGAATTTCAAGAGGTCCTGTTTCTTTTTACCTCCACATGAGGATCTTCCAATTTATAAAAATAATTAAATATTTATTGTACATGAGACTAAGTAAATCAGCATGTGGGTCACACACCTGAGAGTATAGAACATATATGACTTTTAATAACACAATTTTATCTTGGAGAATAAAAGTATTTCTGGGGAATGGAGAGGGGGAAGGAAGGAGTTGCTGAAGACTGTACACTTCCTTCAAGAACTGGATTTATTTGAAGTAAATTGTCACTTTCCTAGAGAAAAAGCTTGTTGCAGATGTTCAAGTCATTCCACTACTAAGAACTCCATCTCCCGTCATTCCAGCTAGCAGACAGCTCAGGAATTTGCACTGCTGTAATGTCACTTCCCTATTCCTTTGGCAACCCACCAAAAAACCAGAGCTCTCTTTAACTAATTTAGCTGTACCCTTAACTGTTCTGCCAGGCTTCCCTGCGGTGCTCCCCGTGGTGCTGGTGGGAGCTGCCTGCGCTCACCGGCCACGCTACAGAGAAACCCACAACAAGGCTGACTGAGAGAGCTCATAAATGTTTTAAGAGCTCCATGCTGGAGTTTGCTAAGGTACAATATTTCAAATACTTTCACTGTACAGGAAATCTCATATTTCTTATTTTCTTCTCAAGTTAGGAAGAACATTAAAAAAGAGAAAGGTCCTGGGGAGTAGACATGCAATCTCTTTCACTGATTTTCTATTAAACTTCATTTTAAACTCTGAAACAGGTACAACTAGCCAGCCCAACAAACACATGCTCAAACTCTGCCATTACCTAAATAGGCCAAAACATCGATCCACTGATGTTTTCCATTATATAAAAATAAATACATAGTCAGCAGGTGCTTACTCCTCACAGTTTATTTGGTGGCCTAGTTGGTGCAAATCCAAAATGACAGTTTGTGGAGTGTGTGTGTCAAATGCATCAGTGACATTTTAAAAGATATTTTACCTCATTTGTTGTCTCCTGTCAACAATTTTTAAAAAAAAAAAAAAAAAAGGAGAAAAAGGCACACTGCAGAACATAGGGGCTTTTGGAATCCAGAAACTCTGTCTAAGGAGAAATTACTAAATAAACTACGTGACAGTAACAGATACTGAGCACAGCAAAAATACCAACAACTAGGCAGGCTGAGAGAACCCAAAACCACCGAACAAGATGAGAAATCTTCACTACAGTAGGAAGATGAAATGAGATTTAACATCCATATGGAAGAGCATACATGGATTGCCTCTGATAATGATGTTGCATGGAGGGCTTGGATTTGGTCAAAATGACTATGAAGTCATAGGATGTCCTTGGCCATAAAAGGAAGACAGTCTTTAGTACTGATAAGAGTTTTCTAAAACAGATGAAGAAAAAAAGTTCAGCAAAAAAAGTTCCTGTTCCTGGTTAATTAGACAAATGCATTCAGAAGTCCTCTAGATGCTGCCTGTGTTTAAATTCAATATGATCTCTGTGAATGGTATAAACACAACATGCAGATAGTACTGATAAAAGGGGCCATTACATTCATCAGCATCACTGGATTCCCTTACAACAGCAGCATTTGAATTAGAAAAAGGTCTCCACAATAACCACAGCATTCTCACTGTGCAACAACTCTAAATTCAATGTGCAGATACTCATGCCTTTGTAACTTACCTCAATTTCATCACTATATTTCCTGCTTGTCTCTTTTGAGTATTTACATCTCCCTGGCAAATAATCTCACTAGGAAAGAATCCATGAGCAAGGAAGAAACTGGGCATATGTAAAACATTTAACATCCTTAGGATGAAAAATACTCACTGATGGAATTCCTCTCTGCAGCAGAAGATGTCCCTTTAACAAAGGAAAAATGGAGAAGTGGTGTTTTTAACTTTTCCTTCCCCACAATTTCAGAGGAAAATTCCACATATTCTGCTGTTGGGTCACAGTGCATCATATGAGCTTTCTAAACATCTGCTGTAACCTGGTGTGGTGCTTCAGGTAACTGTTGATCCTTGCTGGTCCTCAGCTAGGGTTCAGTAACCACAACAAAATAAATATCACAGTAATAACAACAGCAAGGCAGGTTTTTCTTACTGATTCAATACCATGATGCAATCTCAGCTCACTCCTTCTGACTGATGATGAAAAGCCCCTTCTGTTCCTACCATTTCCTCAGCATTGAATCCTTTGCAAACACAAGGGATCTGAGATAACGTTTGTAATGAGATATTAACTGTAGTATAATGGAAAAAGAATTTCAGAACTTTACAAAACTTCCCATGATTTTTAATGATTGTATATCAAAGAATGTCAGGGTAGGGAGTGCAAATGAGACGATAACTGAAACAAAGACAGAAGAATAAAGAAATAAAGATAAAAAGATGCAACAACACTGATAGAGTTGTTAGGACATTAGTAGAAAAATAGCACCTGCAATTTGTCAAGTGATTAAGCTCAGATATTAATTAGGGTGACTCCAGCATTCTGAACAAGAATATTTGGCATTGGCAACAACTTAAAGTGTATTTTCCATGAAGAATTAGCAACAAGAATGAAGATATATCCTTTAAGGTTCAGTAAATAAAACCCAAACTTCAGCACCTGTGTAACTGAACATGGATTGTCCTTTTCGGTGTCAATGAAAATGTTTAAGGTTTCAAAGTTTAGCATATACACAGTGAGCTTTTGACAAACTTGTTCAAGTTTTATGATAAAATATTGATATCAGAAAAGAAATCATGCTTTATATACAGTTATGAATTTCTTTTTCATCCAATTATGTTTTAGTGTGTAATCAAAATGCTGAATCCTGTTTTAAGTATTACAGGATAATACTACTGGAAATTAAATACAGTCTTCCTAGTACTTACCCTTTTTTTCTAATGCTACTTTCACTTTTATAATGCTCTTCTAGGTTCTAAAGTTAACAATTTGAGGCTTCTGTAAGAAGTGGGGCTATATGAGAGCTTTACTCAAAGGAGCTTGAAAGAAATTTAATTTCTCTTTCCCAATTAATAGAAAAGGGTTGTGCTTGTTACAAAATACATCTACACGTTTCTAAAACAAGATAAAATCAGATCAGGCTAAGACAAGCCCAGGCAAGTTCTAAAATCCCACATTCCTACACTTTTTACTGGTAATGAAAAAAATTATTTTTACTGGGCTGCATCTATGATTAAGACAAGTAGATGCTTGCATACAGCACAAGAGAAGGGTAGGAACAGAGACACTGTGCCTTGCTACTGACAGTGGACAACCTATTGACTGTCACTGGGAATAGATGAACCCTAAATGTAACAGAAGTAAGTGATACACACAAACCTACTCTCAGAGCTGTTCTGAAAATTTTGTTTTGTGTAGCCACATCAGCATGCCAAAGGATAATGTGGCCATAGCCACATTTCTCTTACTTCTGACAAGTGGCTGATGCCCAGGATAACAGAACTGTGTCTGTTACTTCAGTGTTGCATAAATTTTTTAAATCATGTTTCTAAGTATTAAATCTGTAGAATAAGATAACTTCTGAACTCAGATGGCTTTGCTTGTGGAAACTCGTGTCCCTCTTAATTATTTAGAACTTTTGAAGAATTATCAAATTATTGAAAGTACAAAAAGAAATGGAAAAAAATCTACTTGAATATTTTAAAAGCCTGGAAGATACTCAGAAAATTAAACTAATGGAATTATTTTTCCCATGGGAGTTTAACGATAAATTATGTGCAGAAAGGGTTAGTTGTTATCACAGTAGGTGTTAACAGTTTGGGAAAGATTCAATGATGCACTATTTTAAAATATTTTAATATAGTGTTTTAAAATAGTTTCTTTTTAATATAGTTTTAAAATAGTGTAAAAAAGGAATAAATAACAAAGCTTGCAGAAGACAAAAATTTGCATGAATTGGATTTAGACAAGTTAAAACTGAAGAAAATTTAGATGCACAAAAAGAGAATAGGGATTCAGAGTCAAATTACCTCAAAATTTGATGGCATTTATATGATCCTTGATACTATAAAAACTTTCTCTTAGCTACCTTCCCAGATTTAGGATTAAAATTTCACCAGAACAATATCCTATATAATTTATGTGGTCAAGTAGAGAAAATATACTTGATGAAATGGACTTCTGGTCCAATTTTATGAATACATTCCAGTGTATATATCATTAACATAAAAAATAAAGAAATATTTAGGGAAAATTTTCAGTTTCTTATTCATAGAATTTTAATAAAATTTGGGGGTTTATTGTATGGTTAGGTTTTGGTAGCAGGAGGGCTACAGGAGGGAATTCTGAGAGCAGCTGACAGAAGTTTCCCCTATGCCTGACAGACCAATGCCAGCTGGCTCTAGGATGGACCCACCAGTGGCCAAGGCTGAGCCCATCAGAGATGTTGGCTGGTCCCCTGGGTCAGCATAGTTAAGAAGGGAGAAAAGCTGCACAAGTGAAACTGTGGAGAGGAGTAAGAATATGTGAGAGGAACAGCCCTGCCAACATCCTGGTCAGCAAACAAGAATGGGCAGGAGGTGCTCTGAATGCTGGAGCAGATGTTTTCCTTCAGCCCATGATGAAGACCATGGTGAGGCCCTGCAGCCCATGGAGCTCATGCTGGAGCAGCAGGATGCTTGAAGGAGCTGTGACCCCATGGGAAGCCTGTGGTGGAGGAAGCTCCTGACATGAGTTGTCATTTCCATGACATGGAAAGAGGAGCCCATGCTGGAGCAGGTTCTGTGGCTGGACTTGTGACCATGTGGGGGGCCTCCCTGGAGCACCTTTTCCTGGAGGACTGCACTCCATGGAAGTGACCCACACTGCAGCAGTTCCTCAAGAACTGCAGCCCATGGAAAGGACTCATGTTGGAGAAGTCCATGGTGGACTGTCTCCTGTGGAAAGGACCCCACAGTGCAGAAGGGGAAGAGCATGAGAAGTTCTGTCCCTGTGGAGGAAGGAGCAGCACAGACACAATATATGATGAGGTGACCACAGCCCCTATTTCCCACCCACCTGCACCACTGAGGGGATGAGGCAGAGAATTCGGGAGTGCAGCGGAGCCCAGGAAGGAATGAACTAGAATTATTCTGTTCTGACTTGATTAGAAAAAAATTAAATCTTTTTTTTTTCCCCAAGTCAAGCCTGTTTTGCCCATGACAGTACCTGTTGAGCAAAAACTCCCTGTCTTTATCTCGGCTCAAGAGGTTTTTTGTTGTATTTTCTCTCCTCTGTCCAGCTGATGAAGGCAGTGATAGAGGGGCTTTGCTGAGCAACTGGAGCCCAGCCAAGAACAACCTAACACATTGTTATTGAGAAAGTGAATGGCAAGTTCCAAAACAAGAACAGCGGAAATTATAGGCTTGTACTGTCTCTTGCACAAATTTTAAATAATAAGCAAAATAAGGGTAAGAATATAGTCAGAGAGATATTAAAGAGTAAACTAGAGTTGCCATGTGAATCAGGCTTCTGTGATAAAAAAGCTTGAGAGTTACGCTAAATGCTACTTATACTGGAAGCTGAGCAATAAATTCTGAGGTCATTAAAATACTGAATTTAAATATATTAAGTACAGTTCAGCATTCTATAAGATGAATTTATTGCTGGTTGCCAAGTTTCTTGAGTTATGTCAAGACCAACTCTCAACTTCAGGCTTGACTTAAAAATTGACATTTTCATGTCATAAGTGCTTGAGCAGTTCTGTAAAATCCAAGGCTAAAAATATTTGTGTGGTGCTGTAGCACCTCAGGTTTTCTGTTTCGGTTTGCATCTTGGGATTGAACTTGTTAGTGCTGTGGTCAGGAATAGAATAACATGTTGGACTGACTAACCCAGAGATTCTGATTCAGTTATTCTTGAGTAGCTGACATGAACAAACAGATGACATTTTTTCTTGAGATTACTGATACATGAATCATGAAACACAACCTCTCAGTTACTTCAGATTTCATCTGTTGTTTTTAAAACACAGCAACTACTTCCCATTCATCTTAAAAGGTCTGCAAATAGCAAGATAATGTAATGCCACCCTGCAGTCTAGAGTTTATCAAAGATTATTGTGTAGGGTTTTTTTCTCATGGAGCTGATTTTGTTGTGTTTAATGTTGAAATGTTTTGTTGTTTTTTAATGATGAAATAAATCTGAAATTCATGTGAGTTTGGCTCATTAAAGTTCAGTTCTGTAACAAACAACATGAACATGAAAACGGAACAAAAATTTACCCTTGCAGAGAAGAGGCTCAATTGCAAACCAGATTGTGTTATCAAAAGTGTGGACAGCAGGTCCTGGGAATCAACAATTCCCCTTCAGCTGACACTTGTGAGACTGCATCTGTAGTACTGCAATTGAGTTTGGGTTACTTCAGATAAGGAAGATGTTGTCATGCTGCAACAAGTACCAGAGATAAGACACTAAAATAGACAGGGAGTTGGAACATGTGACTTATGAGAAGCTGAAAGAGCTGTGTTTGCTCAGCATTAGAGAGAGAAAGCTTAGGGGACATCTCCTTGCTATGCACAACTACTGCCTAATGCAAGGATTTAGAGAAGATGGAGATGCAATCTGTTTGCAAAGATATGTAAAGAGTCAAGAAACACTTCCTTACCTCTTATGAAGTGAGAATCTTGTAAGAAGATCTCTAAAATTATGAACTGTTTTTAAAACAAAAAAGAATTAACTAGCTTATTTTTACTAGCATTGTTACTGCACTCTTCTAGAATTCTCATTTTCATGCTGGGAGATGCACATCATGCTTTATAACAAAAAAATATTTATGTGGAGATGAGAAATTTTGAGTTACAAGTGATTAATGATTGTTGAAGAGCATCAGTTTTGAAATATCAATTGGACAAACAAAGACATAAGATCCAAAAGTGGATAAGTTGCAAAGCCTCCCTTTGAAGCAATATGCCTGTCCTACGAGGGAAGAATTTCCCTGATGAAGGTAGACAAATTGAGATCTGTAAAATCAGATGCCAAACAAGAACAGTCTTCAGTCTAATGTTAATAACCAACTTGTATTGCTGGGAACTTGGGGAGGATGAAATCCCCCTGCTTTAAAAGTACCTTTTTACTGAGTATTTTACCATGTTGTGCTTGATTATAAATGAAAATTTAAAAAATTTAAAAATACTTTAAAATGTATGCAATGATTCAATAAAAATAGCAAGCCCCATGGATAGCTTGCTTTCTCACATGGGCCCAGAGAACTTTAAGTACTGTTCAAGATTAAAAGCATTCTTTTCCTCTTTGAAACAGAAGAAACTGAGCCAATGATGCTAAATGACTAGACAAGACACCAATTTACCCTGGACCTGGATTCTCTGGATATCAGTCCACTGACCAAGCCACTAATCAACACTGATTCCTGACAGCATGTTCTGAACATGCCAGTTCAACTTCATAGATTTTGTATGTAAAGGAATGAGCCTAAAAAACCCCCAACAAGTGTAGTCAATTTGTGTTCTAAGCTGTAGGCAAATTGGCTGATCATGACTCTATTTAATGTCCACTGGTGTTAATATAATCTTTTTCTATTTATATAAGCAGCCACTGCATTTCAGTTTGTCCTGTCAGCTTCCTTGAGTCTTGCTACTTGTCTTGGCAAGTTTCTGTATCCCTAAAGGAATTAGTGATTACTTCTTCAAATGGAGCTACTGCTATATTGGAGTCTTCATAACAATGGGCTACTTCTCCTGTAGATGGACTTCTTTGTTCTCCTTTATAATTAATTTGAAACTAGAACATTTCACAAAACTGTAAATGCAGAGTATCTGTTTCAATGGGAAGGCATCTGCAGTAAGTGTACTCCATATGGAATTAGTTTCTCTATTCAGAACCTGAATGCAGTACATGATGTCATTCAAGTAGGATTCAGATTCAGTATCATCTGCAAAAAGAAATTACATTGTATTAGCATTCAGCTTTGAAATCTTTTAATGAAAAATGTAATATCTCATTACCAAAGTTAAGATAATTAGATGTAGTTTAAAGGGACACTGTCATATGGAAGAAATTTTGTGATTCAGCCGACTAGTGTTTTGTGCTGATGACATCAGCACTGACTGAAGTTACCAGAACAGTAATGTGCAAAACAGAGGAGACTGACAGGTATTACATTTGACTTCTGTTTGTAGACTTGTGCTTCAAGTCCAGATCTATTAAAAAATAAACTTAATTAACAAAGTGCCTTGCGTGGTTTGAATCACTATAATATCAAAATACACTGTATTTGGTGTATTTTTTGTGGGAATCAAAATATCTGAGACAGATCTTCAGATTTCTTTTCTACAAAGAGAGACAAGATGCAGAAGACATAAAACTAGTATATACCTACTGTAGATACCATTATTATTAGCAACAATAATGAAGAAACACAGTAGATCAAATAGCATCCCCTGTATGCACCCTAAAAGGATTATATTCACCTTGTTGCAGAGGATAAGAACAAAGTTAATGTACTGTATAATCTCCATGTAAGTCCAGAAAGCTGTGTTATTTCAGTTGCTTTTCAGACAGGCAGGCAAAAGCTTTTGGAAAAAATAATTTATCTCTTTGAATTGATTTAACATGTACGCTTAGAGTAAAGGTAAGCACAGAGCACTCACCCTGACCATTGCTCTGCAATGCATAACAGACCCAGACGAGACATCAAAGACCCCTTAAAGGGTCAACTTCTTCCACTCACAGTGTCTGTTAAGTCCAAATAAAGAAGCAGCATTTAGCCAGCTATGCTTTGCATGGTAAATAATGTGCATGTTTAAGATCTTGACTGTTTAAAATCGTTCATGAGTAAGCTTTTGCCATCGATACTGTATAATTTTTCTGGTTAGTTATGCTTTACTCTGTGTTCATACATTGATCCTTTTCAGTAACTGGCTGAGAGAAATCCAAACAAATTATTTCATTTTCTTTTTCCTTTTATTTTTTAATATAGTGAGAAAAGATGTGATAAACTGTTATCTGATATATTTATTTCAGACTATACATTGATTGAATAAATGACCCAAGGTAATTGCAAGATTGGTGTTGATAGAGGTGCCATCTTTTAAATAAAAACCAGAAATGGGGACCAAAACACATTAGTTGATAAATTTTTATAAATATATGTGCAACAGAGGTGAAGAGAGCTATAAGGCAGGTGCACACACACAAAGAGATGCACAATTGCACAGTTAGTTTATGCAAGCCATTATTATGATTGCAGATGCCAATGGTAAGTCAGCTGTTTAACTGTTCATTTACTCATGTAAGTACTGTTTTCCTAAGCAATGACATTGTATATATGTAAATTGAGAAGCAATCTGATTTGTTAGTGTTGTACTCACTGAGCACAGGGGTAAATAGCTACAAAAGATGAAAGAAAATAGAAAATCATGGCTGTAAAGTTGAATGGGATTAATTATTGGTGGTGCTGCAGCTTGTTATATTGCAAAACCTCTTCCTGGCTAGATGCACATTCAATAGGAGAGATGATTATAAAGGAAAAAAAAATTCGGGGGAAAAAAAAAAAGATGACTGCAACAAGAAATATTTCAAAACTTCTGCAAAGATAAAAAATGTCCATTGCCATGTTCTAGAATTTCTCAGCCAGAAAGACCTCTTCTGGGTATAAACTACTTCCATTACATTGAGTATTTTTCTGTCAGGAGCATACGTATTGATATACACCCTGGTTGTTTCATTATGAGACCCTGGTGAAACAGGAATATCTGCCAGTCAAAAACAACATAAGCAGGAATGCCTCTTAATTTAAGATGCATCTTTCAGTCAAAGTATTATGCATGTTCAGTCACACAAAAGGTTTTGCTAAGCCCAAAAGCAAGCCTGAATGTGTGGGGTACAAATAACTATAAAGACTTCAATAAAACTTCCATCTCCATGTTTTTTATACCATTTCTGACTCCCTCCTATCCCCTGGAAGCTCCTTCGTAATGTCATTTGGTGTAGTTCTGGCCTTTCCTTCTCCCCAAGTGCCAATCCTAATCCAAACCCTAATTTTAGCATTAATCCTAAACCCAAACCTAGTGCAGGGGCTGAGACTTGGCCTTAGCTCAAGACACAATGCATGGCAAGAAGAAAAGGTTCTCAGGAGAGCCCTGAAATCCAGTACTTGCTTTGGCAGTCACTTCCCAGCCCCATTCAAGTTACAGCTCTAGGCCTTCTCCTTCACCCAGCAATGAATACACAAGTTATCTTAACTCTGTCTCAGGAGGTGTGGTAGAGACAGAACCTAGAGATGCAGCTGGAATGAGACAGGGATTTGTGATATGGGCTGAAAATAACACAGTGTCCTAGGTACAGTGTTAATGTGTAGTGCTAAAGCTGGGAAAGAGAAAAGGAGGACAACTGCAACTGGAGCAGGGAAAAACTGGAAGAAATGCTGGACTACAAAAGCAATTCTTAACTGAGAATTTATTCCCCTTTGTGGCTTGGTCTCAGGGTCCTCATGGCACTAGGGTAAGGATTAGGGTCAAGGTAAGAGATGGGAGAAACTCACAGCATAAAGCAGCATTTGGCATGGGGCTGATAAGTGTCTCTGAGAGGAAACAGCAGGCTCCAAAATACCTTTCCTGACAATTGTTCATATCAGACATTGGGCTGGCCTTTTGGAAAGGCTCTGCTCTTTTACCCATTGGTTGAGTGCTTTTGATCCCTCTTGGTGTTGTGTTAAGTAGACTTTGGGGGAAGCAGAATAGCATTATTATAATTTTTAGTGACACAATCACAATTTTCAGTATAGTTTAGGAAAGCATTTCAATATGAAAAGTATGTAATGAGGATGAACAGGAATTATTTAGCATAATAACACAGGAAATATGTAAAATGATGGGCTTGGGATATGAAAAGAGAGAGGAAACAGTAAAAAGAAAGTTTAGCTCGAGTCTCAAGGAAAGCTCTCTCCCTTTAAGATTCATTAATCAACTACATAGGTGAAAGTGTTCCTATTTATGATATTGAATAAAGGATATGATGTTAAAGATTAGGCATTTGACAAGATATACTGGATATGGCTTAACAATTATTTCCAAAAATTATATCCCTTTAAAAAATTCAGTTTTCACACTCCATTCAACATTCTAAAAACAGTATCTTTGAATGCTTAGACTAAAAACACAGATATCATTTTGTATGGAATAAAATTCTTTGTTTTTCAATGTTTTCCATGCTCTCTAATAGGTGCTGTAAACTACTTTCCCTGTTTAATAATTCAATATACAATTTTTTTCTCTGATTCCCTATCCACATTTCTTTGAGGCTTTTATAGTAGTAAAGATTTTATTTCTCTCTAGTTGGACAAATTTAAAGATTGAAAAGCTTAAAACATCAGGGACCAAAAGTTCTACACTAATTTGGTTCTGAGAAGAGGAGGGATCAGTCTCAAGGGAAATTTAAGCAGAAAGTTAATGTCATCAGGACTATTGAAAGCATTATTTTCAAATTAATTTATAAAGAAAATAAATAGTTCCTACCTAATTTATCGCTATTTTGGGTACATTTATAGGTGCCTTTCTTTGCATTCATGTGGCTTAATGCTTGCATGTACCTTGTCCACCCACTTATTTAGACTCATGTGGAAAGGCTTCAGTACTACTTCTGCAAAAAGGCCTTGCATGGCATGCATGGAATAAGTTAATTTAACAAAGCCAAAAGACCATGGTTCCTTTAGATACTCCTAAATGGCAGCTCTGCCTGTGTCCCAGTGATTCTTTGAGACAAATCTTCTACTAGAGAACCTTGCAGGTGTCTGGGGCCAGCGCAGCCAGCAAGCTGGACACCAACTCTGAAGCCTGGTGTTTACATTCCCTGGGCCAGGAGCTGGCAATGGCTGAGATTCACCTCTTCCTCCTCCCACTTTTCCTACCATTTTATTATAGCTTTTGGTTCCAGTTACATTGCCTGCACAATCCTGAGCTATTAAGCTGGGTGCAGCAGGTGTCCTTGCTGGAGCAGGCACAGCTGAAAAGGAGCCTATGTGTTTAATGACAGCTACATAATCACGATGGGAAACGTACTGTGGGGGGGCCCTCCTGCACTGTGAAAAAACCAGAAGAGGATGCATATCTGGGAACAGATCTCTTTCCTTCTTTTTCACATTCTACATGAAATGGATGGGGAGCTTTATTACCTCTTAGTCCTCTTTTGTTTGGTTTGGGGTTTTTCTGTTTTCTTTTACCATTTCAGTTAATGCTACAGATTCTGCAAACAAATCCTTGTGCAAGTGAATCTATTTCAACATCCTTTGTGCAAAAGATTCTTTTCTTGGGCAGTGCCAAGCACTAATTTATGAGTCTAAATACGCCAAGAACAATACTATATATCAGTCACACAGCATGGCATTGTTATGTGTACTCCACTTCCTTAGCACCTCAGAGCTGAACTTCTCCTGACCTTCTTCTCTAACCTCAACAAAGCTTGCTGCTTGGAGGACTGCTTGGAGTGTCAGTTCAGGTACCCTAAATTTGAGGCAAACTCACAAAACACTACTATGCAAAAGACTCACTTTGTTCCTTTTGAACTCCTAATGCTCTTAGTAACTGACAACCATAGGTTAGGATCCATCCCCCTTATAGATCCAAACCTTTTGAGATGTTGCATAGGCACACTGATCCTTCACTCAGCCAAGACACTGTGAAACTGTAGACACCATCAGATGCTTAAATGTCTGCAGTGAGTTTTACAGAGAAAGAAGAGGTTCTGGACAATTTTTCTTAAACTGTTCAACAGAACATGTGTCTCTTATCCCTGCAAATAAATAGGGACAGTCCTTTTTCTTTTCATTCAAAACTTATTTATTTTAGCATTTTAGATGTTGCTAGACAGCTTTTTCCTTCACTGCAGTAATGAGTGGTATCCCACTGGAGGACAGAGCAAGGGTCTTCTAAAAGCTATTGTACTAGGAAGAATAACAATAATTTACACCATCAATTAGTTCTTAAGGCTCATCATCTTCACATATAGGAATGCATTTGTGTGCTGCTTATTCTGAAAAGACTCAGTTTCAAAACTCTAGAAATTTAGTTTTGCAGATTACAGTGTTAAAAAAAAATACATTTAAATACAATGTAGATCCCACACATTCAGTTATTACGTAATTCAGGAATTTCCTAGGGTTTCCTAGGTAGAAGATTTTTCTTCTCTTCCATCACCATGGCAGAATTATATCACTGAAAGCAGACAAGAGTAGAGGTTATTTCTTCTGTTGCTTTGAAACAATGAATGGGAGAGGGAGCTGAAAATTGAAGCAGCTGCTGACAAAGTTGTGCATAAGTCTGCAGAGAATCTTTCTGACAATTACTTTTTTGTCGTTTCTATATGACTTAGGTTCCCAAAGTGTCCTGTTGCAGACTCCGTCATCCATCAGGGAGTCACTAACATGACAGGGACTAGCAAACATCACAAAAATATTTACATTCATTTTCATTTAGTTTGGGAAAAGAGTTTGCTTTGGCTGAGGCTTACTTTCCAGTTGCAATTTATGCAAATTCTGTATTGAGACTAGGAAGAAGACTATTGAAGGTTCGTATGTGTGTGAGGGCAGCAAATTTTCTGTTAAGCCAAAAAGGTTCCATATTTGTTCCAGAAATAGCTTCAATTATTCAGTTACAGGGCTAAAAATATCATCTGCATGACACGACTAATCCAAAAAAAGGCCCCTGATTTATAAGGCAGAATTGGAGGTTATACTTGTCATTGGAGTCCAAGGGATGTGTAAGCTCCACTTTTTGTTTGTGACTCAGGTAGGCTTCATAATTCAGTCCTATACTGACAGCCCTGTAGCTACCTTAGGTAGATTTCCACAACAAAATATTTCTCAGGGCTCTAAAGAGGCTCATAATACTGCCACCTATGCTGCCACCACAGATCTTTGCTGCCAACAGAGCTGGTTGTTCCACTTCTGACACATCCATACAAGCTGCTGTCATGTTCCCCAGCACAGCAAAACCTCTAAACATATTTTGATTATTATCAATGTTTAAAATTATGTATGGTCATTTACATGGGGAAAAATGAAGCAAAGCCACTAATTAACTTTAGTAATATCACAGACAGACCATAGTAGGAAAATATTTTGAAGCTCAAGTCTTATAAACTGAATTGTTTCATGTCACTAAAATGGCATGAGTTAGTGACGGCAGTAACTTCTGCTACAATGCTGATGAAGAATAAGAAGAATCATGAACCAAATAGCCCAGCAGCTATTCTGTTTCTTTTGATATTATGTAAGGTACATCATATAAATGAACTAATTCTTTTCATAAAATCCTTTTACAACTTACAGCTTTTGTTGTTTTCTCTTGATGCAGCTTTTTGCTCTGAGTGCTGGGAGCAAAGTGAAATTTACTCACATCCTGATGGCCGTGTGGAGCTGGTGCTTCAGTGAGCAGAATTTGAGTAAAGTCTTCTTTGCTGCCAGCAGTCAAAGCAGAACATACAGTATTTCCAGGGAGAATGCCACATTTGGGAATGCAAGAAAATACAGATGGCCAAAGGCAACTTAAAAGCTGGGTTATGCAGAGGAAGAAATGAAGCAAGAAGAAAATTGGAGCCCAGAGAAAGAAAGGAGAGGAAAACCAGCCAGGACATAGAAGTGTAGTGAACTTCAGTCATTGTAAATAAGGACAGTTCTGCATATTACAGTCCAGTTACCTTTCTATCAACTCTACATGAACAAATAAGTTCAAAACATAAAATAGAAAAGATAATTATCTTTATAAGTGAAGAATCAATTTTCAGTTTGATGCTTTAGGTCATCACTGAACCTTATTTCCATTCTATTTCTCTTTGCAAATCTAGTTATTGCTTTTTTTCAAGTTGATGGTCTCTGAAAAACACACAGCAGAAGAGAGGTCCCCCCTTTAAAGTGAATTCTTGAAGTCTCCTTGAAAATCCATGTAGAAAAGGTATATTTTACTAAACACCTACATAGTAGAGCTGGTAGAACATTTTAGGAATATAGAAAGCTGACAAATCTGTTTCAACAAAGTTATGAGCTGTAAGTTTCTGTGATTCAAGTTCTGAGAAAACAAGACAAAACCTGACCTGCCTTACTCTAAAACAAACAGCTTTCAAATGCCATTTTAAGTGCCATTTCCATCTCAAAAAAATTGAAAGCTTTTTAATTCTAATATAGAAAAAAACCAAATTTGGAAATCCAAGAAACTCCTATAAAACATCACTGCTATTCCCTAGCCACTTCTCACATTCTTTGGACTAGCTGAAAAAATATTTTCACTTTAGCAGGTTCACTGTATCATTTTTCCCCACGTATACCGAGAGGAAAGACCCTTTCCTATTTATTTAGTATGAAGAGGTTTTCAGTTATAAAATTAATTGATTGCTTGCCAACATGCATCTAAATCCAAATATTTGTGCAATTCAGCATAAATTCACCACCACATCTTGCTGTGTGTCACTGAGCTCTGTAGTCCAATTTTAATGGAATACTTGATGAAGCTGATGTGCATGTTTTCATCCCACACATACAAATTCATCATGAGAATGATTGCCTTCAGCAAAAATATAACACATGCCACATTATAAATTTACATATACCTTCCTGAAAACATAGAAAGAACAAAATGAAAGACATAATGGCCAGTGAAAAATCTGCCTAAAATTCAAGGCTCTGAAAAGTGTCTTATCTTTGTCAAAAGGAGAATGGAGAGTGGATGGGGAAAAAACATAATCATTATTAATTTTATATGTAAAATAACTCAATCTGACAGTGTGAAAGCAAAAAAAAACCCTATAGCAGTCATAAAATTATAGTTTTTGATCCTTGGAAAAGGAGGGGGGTCAGCAGAACTGCTACCTTGGACTTCCAGAGGGCAGATTTTGGCTTGTTGACTGGTTGAGAGGCTTCATCAGGAGGGAGTCCTATGGGTTGATGAGGTCTAGAAATTCTGGACAGTCTTCAAGAAAGAAATCTTAAGTTGCACTATGAGTCCATCCCCTTGTGCCAGAAGATGAACTTTGGGGAAGAAGATCAGCCAAAAGAAGATCTGGTTGATCTTCTGGATCAGAAGAAGCTCTGGTTGAACAGAGCTTTGGCTGGAACTCAGGGGGGAAAAAAGAGTGTATGACCTTTGGAAGAAGGGACAGAAAACTCGGGAGAACTACAGGGATGTTGTAAGGTTATGCAGGGAGAAAATTACAGGGACCAAAACAAAGCCCAAACAGAACTAAATCCAACAGCTGCTGTAAAAGATAATACAAAGGTTCCTGTAAATACATTGGCAACAAAAGGAGGGCTAAGAACAATCTCCATCCTTTACTGGATGAAAGGGGAAATATAATGACAAAGAATAAGGAAAATGGTGAGGTACCCAATGCTTTCTTTGCCTCAGTCCTTTATAGCAAGGCCAGTTGTTCTCCCGTATCCATTCCTCTGGAAGACAGGGACGGGGAGCAGAATGAAATCCCCATAATCCAAGAGGAAATGGTCAGTGACCTGCTTTGTCACTTAGGCCTGGACAAGTCCATGGGGCTGGGAGGCACACACCCACACGTTCTGCACGCATTGGCTGAAGTGCTCACCAAGACACTTTCTATCATTTACCAGCAGTCCTGGTGAGCTGTGAGGGTCCAAGACAACTGGAGGTCAGTAAAAGTGACAAGAGCAGAAGGAGGACCTGAGGAATTACAGCCCTGCCATCCTGACCTCAGTGCCAGGGAAGGGCAGGGAAAAGATCAGCTTGAGTGCCATAACAGGGCAAAAGAGGACATCAGGCCCAGCCATCATTGGTTTTGTCCTACTTGACCAACTTGATCTCCTTCTATGACGAGGTGACCCACTTAGTGGATGAGGAAAAGGCTGTGAGTATGCCTACCTGGACTTTAGTAAAGTCTTTAACTCAGTTTTCCACAACATTCTCTGGAGTAACAGGCTAGTTATGACTGGGACAGCCACACTGTCTGTGTGTTTACAATAAGTTGGTTGGATGGCCAAGCTCAGAGAGTGGCAGTGGATGGAGTTATTTCCAGTTGGTGGCTCATCCCCTGGGGTGTTCCCCAGGGCTCAGTATTGAGGCCAGGCCTCTTCAATATTGACAGCCTGGACAAGCAGACTGAGGGCACCCTGTGTCAATTCACAGATGGCACTAAGTTGGGCAGAAGGGTTGATCTGTTGAAGAGTGGAATGAATCTGCAAAGGGATCTGGACAGGCTGGATTGATGAGCCAAGGACAAGTGTATGAGGTTCAAACAGGTCAAATGCTGGGCCCTGCCCTTGGGTCACATGAACCCCAGGCAGTGCTACAGACTGGGACAGAATGGCTGGAAAGCTGCCCAGGGAAAAACAACCTGGTTGTGCTGGGGGACAGTGACTGAACCTGAGCCAGAATGTGCCCGGGTAGCCAAGAAGGCCAATGGCAACCTGGTTTATATCAGGAATAGTGTGCCCAGTAGGACCAGGGCAGTGATTGTGCTGTACTTGGCATTGGTGAAGCCACACCTTGAATCCTGCGTCCAGTTCTGAGCCACTCAATTCAGGGAGGACATTGAGGTGCTGGAGCATGTCCAGAGAAGGGAACAGAACTGGTGAAGGGTCTGGAGCACAAGTCCTGTGAGGAACAACTGAGGGAGCTGGGGGTGTTCAGCCTGGGAAAAGTAGGCTCAAGGGAGACCTTGTCCCACTGTAGGACTACCTGAAACTTGCAGTGAGGTGGGGTGGGTCTCTTCTCACAGGTAGCAAGTAACTGGATGAGAGAAAACAGCAGGGGAGGTTTAGATTGGATATTAGGAAAAATATCTTCACAGAAAAGGTTGTCAAGCATTGGAATAGGCTGCACATAGAAGTAGTAAAATCACCATCCCTGTAAGTGTTTAAAAAGGGTGTAGATGTGATGCTTTGGAACATGGTTTAGTAGTGGGCTTGGCAGGGCTGGGTCAATGGTTAGACTTAAGGGTCTCAAAGTCTCTTTCAACCTAAATGAGTCCATGAGTCTACAAGCTATTTGAAAAAGTCAAATCTAATTGGCAACAAATTCCCTTTTCAAATTGGTTGAGGATCTTTATTGGTTTTAAATACACTTTCACTGAGTAAATATATTCCCATGTGTTCCTGCAAGTTTCAGGCAGCAGAGTCCTGGATGAACGTTATTCCAGAAAAACTACTGCTACTTTGTGGTCATTCTCTTATTGATTTTAATTTATTCCCTGGATGTTTCATTAAGAGGCTGCAAGTTCTGAAAATATTAATAGAGGTTTAAATAAGACTAGTTTCCTTCCAGTGGTGTCTCAAGTCTCAGCCATTCAATCTTTTCACCTAACTTGATACAAAGCTGTAAATGTACTTTGCAGGCATGTTGCTTTTCCAAATTTTTTTTTTCTAGTGAGACAGCACGTCGCAGAACCAAACACACACAAATAAAAAGGACAGCTCCTCATCTATAGTAAGTCAGCAAAACTTACTTAAGGTGGCAGATTTCCAACATCTAGTAATTTTGAATACACCAAAACATCACTTGTGATGCAAGAAGGCAAGACTGGTACTATTCCCTGTTTCACTTCTGTCTTAATATTTTCCCTCTCTACCAGATTTTAGGGCTAAGCTGTAGTATACAATGGTACCATTTGGGATAAGAAGTCACCCAAAGCCATGCTCTTCCTTTGACTTTTGTCCTGGAAAGTGAATGAATATGCAAAGAGTTCCAGTTTGGTACTCAGCACATGCTACATAGCACGTTACCACAGCCAGCCCAGCACTGCAGAGCAAGCCCAGTCTCTTGTGCCAGCAAAGCAGCAGCAGTTCTGTCCAATTCCCAACCCAGAGCTCTCAGCTGTGATATGAGCAGGGGACATTTTCCTTCATTTTGAGGTATTTCTAGTGCATTAGTAGATGTGCAAGAACATCTATCAAGAACATATCCAGTCTTAATAGGACATAAATTATAGAGAAAATCAAGCTGCTCAGTGATTTATTATTCAGCCCATTAAAAAAAAGTCACATCATGTTCATAGTTTGAATTTATCTCACTTCAGTGTCCAATAATTTGTTTTGTCTTCTAAATTTAAAAAAGCTTCTGCTTCAGACTCCTTTCTTATGTACATAATTTTATATAGCAAAACCTCTCTTGTTCCCAAGTCAGACTGAGTTTAAATCCCTTGTGATAAGCAGAATAATTCAGACTTTGACTAATTTCTACAGCTCTTTCCTGAACCCTTTCAGGTATGATAACCTCCTTTTAAAGGTGTAAATATAAACTTTGAATACAGTGTTTCATTAATTAGTAGTAGCTGGCAATGTTCTGGATCAATAGTTTCCCTTTGGAGAACACTAATTTGCTGAAACCAAACAACTGTAGTAATGCATCTGGTGCGTCAGATCTTTCAAAAAATCTGATTTCCTCTATGAGGTTGTTTTCTGGCTGCTGCAGAATCAGAACCTACAGACTCCTGATACCACCACCTCAAACATTCATAATTTTTTAGTGGCAAAATGAATTGTAGCCTCAAATTCAGTCAAAACTTCCTTCTCTGTGATAACAAATAAGACAGCTCAGTCTTATTTCCTGGAAGGAAATGAGGGTTTTCATTTTTTCAGGCTATTAGTTTTCAGCAGGACCAAAGTGCCAGAAGTTTTTTGGGATGCGTACCTTGGTCTATTTACATCCATAATCAGATTTGCTATCTCTCCTGCACTGGTTATGGGTCATTACTGAAAGATACTTGATTCTTTTCTAGCATCCATGATACCAGCTTTTAAAACTGCACATACAATATCTTATGCATCCGCATTTCTCTGAAGACAAACTGGATCAATGGAGATGAGAAGTTTGTTCAGTACAATACCTTTAACTGATCTTTATCTAATCAGAGGTTACACTTACCTCAGACTTCAACAGATCATTTTTAATTTCCCCCTTTTAAGTAAGGACTGCATCAACCCTTTGGATGGTAAAACTGATATAATCAGTACTTCACCAGCCAGTAAATCCTCCTGATGATTTTGATGACAAAAAGCAGGGTTCCACAGAAATTTATCATGATAACATATGTTCCAAAACAGAGCATTCCTCCTCCTCCCTTGCATGACTGCATCATGAGCCACCAGAATAAACTCATGCTACAAGCTGAGTTACATAAAAAAACATTAGAACCAAGCAAGCTCTGCTTCAGATTGCTTTAAACTGCCATTGAACCGTATTTTCAGGCTTTCATTCAACCAGATTTTTTTGCTGTAACAGTATCTCTGCTTCACTGGCTTCACCTTTTCCCCCTCTTATGACATGCTCATACCTTATCTCAGCACTGCCCACTCAGTTATACCAGTATCTGTGCAGCTGAGCAGCCAATCAGAGAACTGGCCAGGTTAAGAATAACTCAGGAAAAAGGTTTTAACTGATCATCCATCATCTGATACACTTCACTCCAGCTGCAGAATTTGCGTCAATTTCCTACAAAAGTAGGAAGAGAAGGAGAAGTGTCAGGAATAAATAACCTGAAGAAGAAAAGCGGATTGTGACACCACTGAATGAAGTGCTGTCAGCCTACAGCCTCTGCTAGAACAACTTTGTGTGACACTCCTCCAGCCACTGAACTCTGTGTTTTATTTATTCCTTCAATCAATATATATTACTAATTTAAATTACTATTTTTGACATGTATACTAACGAAGATATTTTGTATAGGTTTTCCATATGAAACCAGCTTTGTGCTGGTTTCAGCTGGAGTAGAATTTATTGTCTTCACAGTGGCTGGTGTGGGGCTGTGTGTGGATTTGTGCTGAACACAGGGTTGATAATACAGAGGTTTTTTTGTTATTGCTGAGCAGGGCTTACACAGAGCCAAGGCCTTCTCTGCTTTTTGCACTGCCACACTGGTGAGGAAGCTGGGGGTGCCTGGGAGGGTGGGAGGAGACGCAGCTGGGACAGGTGACCCAAACTGACCAAAGGGATATTTCTGACCATGTGACATCGTGCTCAGTGTATAAAGTGGGAGGAAGAAAAGGAAGGGGAACATCTTTGTTTTCTCAAGTCACAGTTATGTGTGGTGTGGCCCTGTTCTCCTGGAGATCACTGAACACCTGCCTGCTCATGGGAAGCAGTGACATAATTCCTTGTTTTGCTTTGCTTGTGTGCGTGGCTTTTACTTTCCTTACTAAACTGTCTTTATCTCAACTCTTGCCTTTTCCAGCTTTTCCCTTCCAATTTTCTCCCTGATGCTGCTGGTAGGGGAGTGAGTGAGTGGCTGTATGGGGTTTGGCTGCTGACTGGGGTTAAACCACAACAAGGTTGTAAATGGCTCCAGGTCAAAATGACACTGGATATTTGAAGGAAAATTCTCTCTGGCTATGTTATGTCATTTCTTCTGCCAAAAAGACTGTAAGTAGCAAAACCCCCTAGTTCTCAGTTGCCTCAATATCTGTCTAAAGACCTAGCAAGTACAGAAAAGCTAGATTTGTCCATGGAAATTATGTGGTACCTACCCATGATATATATTTTTTATATAACTATATCATCTCTACTAACCCTAACCCTCTCCAGCTTAGTGATTTGTGCAGAATTAAAAGCCCATGAGTAATTTTTCCCATAATCAATCTGAACATTCTCCATTTACCACAGCTAGAACCGCTTTTAGGAAAATCCTTAGTTGGAGAGTTTGTTACTTCATTACACTTAGTATAGTTTTAGACACTCTGAAAGTAGAGGAAGATGACTTCATGAATTAAATGTCTACTGAATTGACATGTCCAGAGAAAGGCCTTAAAATTATCAGAGAGCTGAAACACTTGTTTTCTGAAGAAAGGCTGAGAAAGATGGGGTTTTTCAGCCTGGAAAAGAGAAGGCTCAGGGTGACCTTTTAGCAGATTCCCAGTATTTAGAGGCGGCTTTAAAGAAAGATGGGGACAAACTTTTTAGCGGGACCTGTTGTGGTAGGAGAAGAAGTAATAGTTTTAAACTAAAATTACCCAATTTTAGTGGATTTAGATTAGAGATAAGAAATTAATTCTTTATGGTGAGGGTGGCAAAACACTGGAGAAGGTTGCCCAGCAAGGTGGTGGATGCCCCATCCTTGGAAACATTTAAGGTCAGGCTGGCCAGGACCCTGAGCAACTTGATCTAGTTGAAGATGTCCCTGCTCATTGCAGGGGGTTGGACTAGTTAACCTTTAAATGTCCTTTCTGACCCAAACCATTCTGTGTTTCTGTGATTCTATGAACTTTCAGAGTTACCTCTAAACATAAACATAAAATAAACATGAAATCAGCTCCCAAGTGATATGTCATTTCCCTTTGTTTCACTATTTGTGTGAACTTGGCTGCAGGTAATAATCATGATAATCACAGAATCATTCAGATGAAAGGGACCTCAGAAGGTCTTCACTCCAACCTCCTCCAAGCCAGGTAAGCCATCAGATCAGACCTGATCAGATCATAATACCAGATACCAAATCAACTCTGATATATGATTGATATTTTCTTGTTTCTCGTGGTATTTCCAGAATTCTTGTTTTTACAAATAGAATGTGAGGTGGTTTTGTAACCAGTGTCTGCATTTTAGAATGTTCCGTTACACATACTCTCAATATTTAAGTATTATCTGCATGTAGAGAAAAAACATCAAAGAAATCAGGCATAGATTGTTTTTCTCTTGTGCATTTTGAAAATCAAGGTTATTCTGCCTGACATGCATGACTTTTCATAAAGTTGTATTGAAATACAAAAACAACATAACCTAGTGACCAACAAGCCAATTGCAATGAGAAAAGTTTGAGTTGAAAGCTGTAAATCCCCTGAAACATGAATTCTTTTAGATATTCAACTGTTCCTATCTTTCCCTTGCTTGCATCCTGCTCAGCTTGAAAGACTTTTCTGGTGGGAAAAAAGGACATTAAAAGAATCCTAAAGAAAGATTTATGTGCTTCTTTTCAGAGCATACTTTCCTGGCATTACCCATTCAATTTCACTCCACTCCCACATGCTCCAGTTTGTCGCCCTAAAAACTCAGCTTCTGAGCTTGCTGACATAGTTTTCTAAAGACTTTCCCAGGACAGTAACTGTAAACATAGATATGTGTACATTCTTTCTGTTACATGTCTTGTGATGGACATCTCTCATGGCCAGTGCAGTGAGAAAGTGTTATCCTGACCATCCAATCCCTGGCTGTGGTCAGAAACCTAAAAATCCTGTGAGGAAAAATAAACTCTGCTCTTTCTTTCACCACACCTCGAGCTGTGTCTGTGTGATCTATTCATCTTCAGCGGCAACACCAGTTCACTATCCTCTTTCAGTGCTTTTCAGCAGAGATGTCTTACACTGGATTGAAGCTACCTTCAGTTGCTGGAGGTGAAGTCTAGAATTACAGCTCCATCCACAAATTATTTGTGTGTGTGGGACTATTCACTAGCCCTGTGGCCATCTGACACAGAACAGTCCATGTTCCTGTCAAACACTATTTCAAGGTGTGTAAAGATGTCTTGACTAGCTATTGATGGTTCCTGACCCACGCTAACTTCTGAACAAATGGTTCATGGCAAATATTTGAGAGCATAAAGGTTGATCTGGGCCCAAAGCTTGCTAGGGAATGTTCTGGCAATAGAGCAGTACATACATTTAAGTTGTAGATCTGGGAACAGACCTCGGGCATGTCTCTATAATTAAATTAAACAGTGACAAGGAAACGTGATAACATCAAGGAAAAGAGTGGAGGAATAGAATAGACTACTGTTAATGTTCCTGTTTACTTCTTTTGAACTTTGGCTGGAAATTAACTGTTACACTTAGGAAAAAATGAACTCGGGACAAACCTGAGTTTGGGCTGTAGTGCTCTCGATCTTTGTCACACCTTATCTGTCCAAATTTCATGAACCTGGACAAAGACCTGCAATAGTTATGAGGAGAGGCCAAGAGAATTTGGTTTGTTCAGCCTTGAGAAGGTAAAGGGAGCTCTTAACCACCAATAAATATTGAATAGAAAGATATAGAAAGGACAGAGGCAAAACCTTTTTGAAGTACCCAGTGATAGGAAAAGACACAAAAGAAACAGGCTGGAAATTCTATTTACATGTAAGGAAAATCTCTTACAGAAGTGTGGTCAAATACTAGACCAGGTTGTCCACAAAGGATTCATAATCTCCATCCTTGAAGACACTATTCAGAAAGTGGATGGACAAGCCTAAAGAAGCCTGACCTAGATTAACCTGCTTCCAACAAAGCTAGGTGACTGCCAGGGATCCTTTTCAGCCCAAAATGTCCAATTATTTTACAGTTCAAAGAAAATAAACAAAACTTTATAGGTCCAGTCTTAAGGAAGACCTGGAGCTTGGGAGAAAGTAGCTTTTAGTATATGCCTGAGGGTTTATAATACAAGAACAGGTAAGTTGTTTTGCGACTGAGCAAGCACAGTCCTGTAACTTAAATGGATTGGCTGGTAGGCCATTTTAGGGGGTTAGTGTGGTCTTTTTCCTCCATGAAAACAGAATGAAGATGACAGAAAATTAAAATGAAAAATTACTCACTAGCTGTGATACAGCCTACACATGAAAAAACTTATTAATTTGTCTCTAGTTTTCTTGTTCTATACGATTGCACTTATGTGTACACAAGGTTACTCTTCTCTATTGTTTGGACTTAGAACTGTCTGATATCTCTTTTGAAATTAGAGCTCTGTTCTGTATATCACATTTCTAAAATAGCCTTCATATCTTTCCAGCCCACCAACTCTCCACCTATTTCTAAATTTACTTAGAATCCGCCACCATTCATTAAATCTTCATTTTTTTTCTCCCTGATTACATGTTTGCATATTTAGGACACAGGTTTTTTGTTTGCTTATTTATCCATGATAGCTTTAAACATAAATCATGGATCATGTGGTTCATGAAATTGTCACAACAGTCCAGTAGGACCCTTTTTCCCTAAACCAACACCTCTGTACACAACCCAATACCCATCCTTCCTCCAGATCTCCTTCAAAAATTCCTGATTTGGAACTCATTAATTTTAGGAAATTCCTTAGTTCCACTGCCATTAAACTGAAATCGAATTTGAAAGTAGTCTTTAAGACTGGAAGACAGATGAACACTAACTCTGGACTCACTTTTTTCATGGGCATTCATTAAAAACATTTTTAAGATGCCAGTAGTAAAATTACACTTCACTTGCAGATACTGCAATAATGAAGCAGCACTCTGGTGCCAGTACACACAAGAGAGGCCCTCCCCCAGGTCTATGTTTTGTGCCAGTTACCCAGGCATTTTTCATTATCGTTTATTTTTATTACCAAGCCTATCCCTGACTGCCAGTCAGCCTGCATGCAGACAGTTTGCTACTCCCACAGACAAGAAAGTCAGAAGAATTTTAAATAAGCTCTTTTTAAAGTGTTTACCATCTAAACCCAATTCCCAAAGTGCTACCATGGATAGCTAGAGTGCATCCACCTACCCAATTTTGTACCCAGGAGGGTATTTCCATCAGGGCAAGAGTCTCTCCGTAGGTTATAAACAGCCTTGCCATGTGTTTCCATGCATGTTTATTCATTCATATGTGTTTATTCGTTCAGGTCCACGCAACCGATTTTTTGTCTCCAGTTGTGAATGGGGTTTGGCTGAAAAAGCTTAGTTCACACAGATCTCTAAACATCTGTTCAAGTTTTTCTCATTCCCAACCCCCATCTATTAGAAATTCTAGGTACGCATTATGGAAAATTTATTGCATCTTTATCAAATAGGAAAGAGAAAAAAAACACAAATAAACAAAAACAGCAAAGAGAATCCTACAACTAAACAAAAAAATCCACCAGCTTCCTTCACATCAAAAAAATTCAGCTCCATATAAAAGAATCAATTTCAGGCACCAGCAGTTGAATCAGATACTATTTAAGTCTGGAAAGGCAGAATTTAAGAAGGATACAAGCTATGTTCAGGCCTCAGTGCAAAAGTGAACATCATTCATTATGAAAATTTGTCTTGAATCATTATGAAGTTTGCATATTAGTAGGCAGATCTAGGTCAAATGTTCCCAAGAGCTGGGCTGCTAATGAAACAGGTTGAAATCTAGTTGCGTTTTTATTATAATTTCCATATATTTTTCATGAAAGCTTGTGCATGACCAGTAGAAAACCCACCACAGTAAAATACATGATTAAATCTGTTTTTCTTTACTGTATCAATGAACTTTTTGGGTTTGTTTATTTTTCCCCATTTAAATAAAGCTTACAGCATGAGAACATATTGCATTATGTCTATTATATCTTTATTGAGGTCAGCTCTCTGTTCCACCACAAATTTCAGGTGCTTCAGAGAAAAATGTCCATCTGTCTTACTTGCTAGCATCCTCTACTGCAGGATATTCCATCTCAAGGCATTGCAGAATTTTTCCTCAAGAAACTTGAAAGATCTCAGCCTTTTGTTTTACCAAGGGAAAAAAAAAATAAAAACAAAACCAAGAAACCATCCAGACACTTATTTTTCACACAGCACTGTTGGAGTGCCTCATGTATAATGTATTTATACAACAGGTCAGTAAGGGGGGCAGATCTGCTACTGCTATCCAAGCTGGGAGCTGAAGTACAGACTGAGTTTTGGCACTAAGAAACTTATCTGGAAAAAAAAAAAAAGTAATCAAAATTATTGTTTTGCCACAGAATTCTACTACCATTCCCCTGAAATTGTTGACATTGCTAATGATGTTTTATATAGTACCTCCTGTAATAGGAACCGTCAGTTCAGCTATCAATTATGATAGCTGAAATGTTCTAGAAAATACTAAAATATCTTCATCTTAAAAGGGTGCAACGCGTCCTAGTTGCCACATAATTTTCATATTTCTCCTACTACCTTAGGGAGTAAAAAAGAGAGAACAGGTCTCAAACTGTCAACATGCTGCATGGAACAATGACGACAGGGTGAAAGAGGCTCCCAGTCTAAGAGCACCTGCACATCTGGCACAAACTGCCAGATACTTAAATACTGGGAGAAGAACCGAGCCATGAGAACCTGCTGAACTTGCTCTTGGCATCTCACCAAGGACCCCCCACTACGACATCTTCCGATTTCACAGTGGAGCTTGGATAGAAGCCAGGAGCTGTTCTTCCCTCTGTTTTCTAAAGTGTATAATACCCATTTTATGATTTTAACAAAATAATGATTTTGGTATTCATCTGTTGCTACGGTTTCAATAATCACTGTTTCTATTCATGTACAGGATAGTTTTTATAAACTGACTACTTTAAAAGAGAACAACATATGCAACAGCAAAGTGACAGCCCACAATGCAACAGCAAAACCTACTGGTGCAAGAAATCCATTAAACAGCCTCTTGCAGAAAGCATCCACAGTATGACATGTCAGAAGAAGGGGAAGTGTAATAAGTACAGTTAGTCTAGATGTGAAATCTGGTAGGATACCACAGTACAGGACAAGATCAGCTACTGAAAACGGGTGACTAAGGTGAGACTTCACAAGAAGCGAAGAAGTGAAGATGCAATTCTGCTACTGCCCCTCATACTCATTTACTAAGTCTGGCCACTGTAGATCTCTTTGATATTCCATGAAAGCTTTCCCACATGCAGGAGAAAAAAGAAATTGAGAGACAATTCATTCTTTGTGACACCTGACACTTCTTCAAAAATCAGGGAATTCTTTCCTGGATGGAGTTAACACTAACTTCAAAGTCACCTCACCACACAAAAAAAAATAATTTACAGAACCCAATCTCACAGAATTTCATTGAGTATGGTGTGCTTGCTTCATATTGAGCAAGGAATCAAGTGAAAGAATGTGAAATACTCAAGAGGAAAGATGCTAACATCTCTTCAGTGTGTCAAAAATTATGTCTGTCTGGTCCCCATAAATCATAATAAGTTCTAGACTACTTTCAGGGATGTGAGAAAAAGTCATCAAACACAGAAACAAAGTCACCAGAAAACCCCTACAGAATAAAAACCCAAATGTCATTTCTTTATTTTTTTATTGAGTGTAATTTTTCTAAATTTTTTTATTTTTTTCACCCATTAAACATGTTAGAAGACTGGACTGCAAATCCCCTTTTCTTTTAAAGAAGACACAATAGTTTTTGATAATACAGTTTTGACCTTATCCAATCTTTTACAGCCTATTTGCTCTTTCTAAAGTATTATTCATTGCCCATTATTATACCAATAAACTTTATTATCTTTTATAAAGCAACCAATGGTTACATGCTTGAATGGCCCTCACGAAAGAAAGCTATAATAACATAACAAGGTAAACCTAATAAAACATTCTTTGTTCTCAAAGTGTATTTGTGATAATGGACCATTACCTTTTATTTATTATTCACATAAATGTATGATGGGGTTTGTACCCTCTTCAGTATTAACTGTCTCAACTTGTAGAAACCATCCAAAAATATTTTTATTGAAAATTTGGTCTCTAGTAAGAAGATAAATAATATATTAAAAAAAAATATTCAAAATTTCCCCATATTATCATTTTTATAGTTTCAGCAACTTTATGAAAGCACACTCATCTAAGTCCTAAAGTCACTTTTCCTGGTTTCATCCTGAGCTAATACTACCAACTTAAAAGTCACTTAAATATGTAATAAACAAGCAGAAAATGTTAGAAGGTGAAAAATGGTATTGTTTGGACCCTTGAAATTCTGCTGAAATGTAGTGGAATGTCACTCTCTCTGTAGTTTTGTATCAGAAACCATTATTAGGCCCTCTATGCATGCAACACAGGCAAAACAAAGAGCATAACTAAGAAACTTATAATAAACATCCATGGTGTATGTAGATCTCATTTCATTATGTCAAGTGCTGTCTTGACACATGACTATATACAACTTAGTAACTCCCTGTAGATGTATTTTCCTATGCCTGTATGGAAACAGAAAACCTCTTTCTTTGTCATATAACTTCTTAAATTTGTTTATTTTAATTAAGTTCAAAATCCTTTTCCACTTTGGTCTGTTAAGTATCCCTGTACTAGAAATACCTAAATCTAAGGTGCCTCAGTTGTGTTACACAGATATGAAATACTGGACTGGAGGTCCATCCAAACCACAAGATATTCTGTCATCCAAGATCACTTCAGGAAGAAAGAAAATCAAAACCAAACTAAAAAACCCAAAACAGTACTACAAAAAAATCAACAAAACCAGACATACAGCTAAAAATACACTATTTCACAAAAGTATCTTTCTCTTTGGTACCAAAAATCAGAATTTAGATTTTTAACCAGAACTGTAGATCAAAGCTGTGATAAACACCTGGGAAAATAGTCAGATTTAGCAGACTAGACCTTTCTTGGTCTGCACCTCTGCTAACCATGATACTCCATAACTTCAACACAGAGAGGACAGACATTTCAACAGACACCAGGAGACTTCCCAAATGCAATAAAACTGAGCTCCAAGGTGTACATAATCACACTCCTGACCTCCTTTTGTCCTACACCTCGTCATGCTTTCTCTGTCAAAATAGTGGTGCAGGATGAGCTTGTAAACAAAGTAATGGCTCAGAACAATTCTTTGTTAGGGACAATTTGCCATTGAGCTCACCATAACCAGTTTTATTTTTCTGATGTAAGTGCCTGCATAACATTTCTATCAGTGTCATACTGAAAACCAGGGTTAAAAAGGGATGACACATCCTAATTTGAGCTAACACTTTTCATCAGTACTGTGCACAACATAGGCCCAGTGCTAAAATCCTCTGATGTAAATTTAAGTGGAACACTCATCAAATGCAAGACAACCATTTTCTGCAATCAGAATACTGATACAACAGGAGTAGGCTCAGATCATCGCTTCATAGAACATACATCAGTCAGGCAAGTAACACATTGTAAATTTTTCTTGGCCTAAGCTGATAAAAGTCTTCCTAATGTTCATGCTGTCTTCCTTTTGAAAAGTACATGGTGTTTCTCTGGCTAGGATCCATTAGCTGGATAGAAGTTGGTGGGGGTTATGATGTTCCTGTAATACTTTCTTACACATGTTAACTCAATGTGTGCTGGTTCTCCCTTTAGAGGTAGCCATGGGAAATACCTCACTATACAATTAATTTTTATGGAACATTGTAGTAGTACAATGTATTTTTCAAAAATAATACAATTATTTTTCAGAAGTATTTTAATGCACAGTACAAAGGATAGAAAGCAATAGAATTGTCTGATCAGACAGCATGACATCCTGCAGAACCTCAGCCATTCTCTACTTGGACCGGTTTTTAATGCATTCTATGGTACAACAACTTTTCAGAATATCTTTTTATTTTGTAAGTGTTGGGATAAGAATCAGTCTTCACACTCATGTAAATTGTTCCATTAGTTAAGTACCCTAGCTACCAAAAGTTCAGCCCCCAGACACACACATCACAGTCAAATTCTCTCCTAAGTGGGTAGAGAACCTAAATTAAATAAACATTTTGTCTTGCCCTATTATTTTTCTTTTAGATTCACGTCAATGTTTCTCCTAATTATTATAAGTTATTCTTCTATATGCTAAGTAGCCTCTAATAGGATCTGAGATGCAAATATGTATGCTTATTATTACAGAAAAGCTGCATTCTTTTTAGATTATTCAGGCTAATAAGTAGACAAAGAACTTTCCACTCTTCTGATCCAGGGAACACAACATAGCAATGAATATTATCAAATCAATATTCTTTAAAACTTCTGCTGCTTACTCAATTCTAATCACAGGTAGACAGCAGGGAACCCACAGCTACTCTGCCATTTATGTCAGCAACTGTTTAACCAAATGATGGTACAGTATCATAATCTGCATGTGAATTATTTAGTTTTCTGTTATTGAGCTCATTCTGAAAATATTCAGAAAGGGCTGCCAAAAGGCCGTGCTCTCAGAGATGCTCTTTGTCATAGACAAAAACCTGCCCACATTTATTAACAGAAATAACAATTTAAAGACACATATTTGTCAGCATGTTAAAATTTGACATTAACTTCCTAATCATCATAATCAATCCAAACTTTAACACAATTTTTAAAAAATCAGGTGAGGCACCTTACCAAAGCTCTAAGTTCTGTGTTGGACTAGGGCTGACTGTGTCCCCAGCTCCTTAGGAAGTCTATTAGGAACTCACACTCAGTAAATATCAGTTTCTCAGGCTGAAGGTCTCATTCTGGATCATCCCGAGAAGCAGCTGCAAAGAACTGTGTGAGATAGACATCTCACAACACTTATTTTCCTTTATAGAGTTATAGTCAACATCCTTTGGGGGAAATGCCATTGGAATCCCTGAATCATTCAGGCTGCAGAGGACCTTGGGATGCCCTGTTTGAAACAAGATAATAATTGAACTCAGAACATACCTGGGGCTTTGTCTAGTCTGGTTCTGAAAGGCAACTGGGCCCTAAAGCTTATGAACTGCATCTCCTGTTTTGGTGTCATCTGCAAATTTGATGAGGCTCCATCCTGTTTCCAGCTAATTGTAGCATTTCGAGGTGCAGGATCATGTCCAGGCAGGCTACAGGTACCGGTGACTGATGTGGCACTCAACAAGATGGGCTTCTGCTCAGGAAACCATTTATTCAACACAGGAACAGATCCAGAGACTGAGAGCCCCGAACAGAGGCAGGGTGATGGGTTTTGTGGGACAGAACCAGGGTGGAGTTCAAGGTCAGAAACCACAAAGGAGCAAAGCCCAGGGGCTCAAACCCAATCAGAACTCACTGGGCTGACACCCCACGAGAGTCTGGGGTGGGGCAATTTTTCTTGGGCTCTCAGGGCACATCCCCTGAGGCAGAGGGTGAAATCTACTCTTCCCGGGCTTTAAAGTCATGCTTCTCACTTTAACAATGCTTATCTGAAACTAAATGTTTGCCTCCCTGGGCGGGGACACCTCACAACTAATTTATGGATATTAAACAAACAAGGTCCCAGAACAGAACCTGGGGAGCTTCACCTCTAACCAGCCTCCAGGTAGAAACTATTCTACTCCAGAGCAGAAAGTATTAACTACTAACTTTTGAGCCCAGTCCTTTTTTTACTTATTCATTCTTTGTAGCCATTTTGCATAATGCTAAGAAAGGTCGAATTTAACATTATTTAGCTCAAGAGAACTGTAGGGCTATCAATGGAGAGTTTATTTCCTCCAAGTGACCATATGCTGTGAAACTGATCTAATTTACAATGCAGACTGAACCGGTGCCTGCTGCTCAGAGGACTGAATAAGTATGAAAATGGCCCTAAGAAGAACTAAATTCATTCAATTAAATGTTTAGGAAAATGAAGAGTTTTGATCTTTCAGAAGCTTAATAGTTCAGGATATTTTTCCAGTGTGTTCTGGTGGTCTACACAGTATGACCACTGTCCATAAGACCAGGAGGAAGTTAAGAGTAGAAACTGACTCAGATTCTAATAGCTGTGTGGAGCTGGTACTCAGTGAGTAAAATT
Source organism: Pseudopodoces humilis (assembly GCF_049639895.1). Lineage (NCBI taxonomy): Eukaryota > Metazoa > Chordata > Aves > Passeriformes > Paridae > Pseudopodoces > Pseudopodoces humilis. The sequence goes on along the minus strand of NC_142205.1, from coordinate 13,461,215 downwards.
TGAGTAAATTCTTCTTTACTGCCAGCACCCAGAGCAAAGTACACAGATCATCCAAAGAGACATTTGGGAAAGCAAAAAAATACTGTTGGCTGAAGGTAATTTAGAAGATAGGTTATGAGATGGAAGAAGTGGAAAGAAAATCAAAGAATTAGGATACAGAGAAGGAAGGGAGAGATAGAAGAATCATAGAATATGCTGAATTAGAAGGGATCAATCAGCACCATTGAGTCCAACTCCTGGACCTGCACAGGACACCCCAAAAATCATACCATGGGCCTGAGAACATTGTCCAAATGCTTCTGGAACTCAGACAGGCTGTTGCTGTGATCACTTCCCTGGGGAGCCTGTTCCAGTGTCTAAGCACGCTCTCATGAAAAACCTTTCCCTGATATCCAACATAAACTTCCCCTAACTCAGCTTCATGCCATTCCCTCGTGTCCTCTCATGACTGAGAGGGGAAAGATCAGTGTCTTCCCCTCCAGTTCCCCTCACAAGGAAGTTGTAACTGCAGTGAGGTGTTTCCTCAGTCTCCTCCAGGCTGAACAGACCAAGTGACCTCAGCTGCTCCTCATATACCTTCCCCTCAAGACCCTTCACCATCCTCATGGCCTTCCTTTGGACATTCTCTAATAGTTTAATATAGTTTAATAGTCTTTTTTTATGTTGTGGCACCCAGAACTGTCCCCAGCACTGGAGGTGAGGCTGCCCCAGTGCAGAGCAGAGTGGGACAATCCCCTCCCTGGCCATGCTGTTCCTGATGGCCCCCAGGACAGGGTTGGCTCTCCCAGCTCCCAGGGCACTGCTGATTCACATTCAGTTTTCTCCTGATCAGGACCCCCAGGTACCTTTCCACAGTGCTGCTTTCCAGCCTATCACTCCCCAGTCTGCAGCCCCATCCCAGGTACAGAACCCAGCACCCGCTTTTAAACTTCATATATTAGTAAGGCAGACACAAAGATTCAGGAAGGGCAGTGTGGTGAATTTTAGGCTCTTTCATAGATTTTTCTTCTATCCATAAGTGAATTGCACTATTTTTCATAGTTTATTGCAGTGGAAACTCCTTTATTTTAGCTTTTATTGCCAGTTTGTAATTTACAGTTTTTCTTGAGAATCAACAAAGATCCCCAGTGATAGGTTGGACCCAGGATATGGTTGACAAAGATTACTTTGTAGGGCCAAAATATGCCCTATTATTTGCAGTATTTCACTATTCATTGTCTTGGTAGATCCAAGAAGACTACTTTTCCATCAGCTTTATGCCCAGCACTTCCACAAAGCAAAGTAATCAAGTTTCTGGAACAACAATAGAGAAATTCTCTTCTGCCCAGATTAGCAGAGCTATTTGGTTTCTTTATCTAGGTTCACAAGCTAGATGCCTGGCAGTTCTACTGAATTAACATTTGCTTTTGCCTCCCATCATTACAGCCAGAATAATCAAAAGAGGGATAACAGTGAGGGATTGAAGGCCCTAAACATATCTTCACTCTTGGAGACCATGCAACATGCCATCTCACATTTAAAAATATACTAAAGAAAAGAAAAAAAAAACCTTTTTAATAGCTCATCAGCAAGTCTAATAAATCCTATCCCAAATCTGAGAAATACCAGAAACTCCACATACTATTTAGGAACTCATTTTTGTGGAAAGCAGTGCCAGTGCCTGTCCAAAAGAACAGTTTTCAGAGGGGGATCCAAGTGTACTCTTGTCCTCGCTTGTCCCAGTAGTGTGGTGTTATCAAGCCTGTTTGATTGGTATAGTGCTGTTTGGTTCTTTACTCCTCAAAGCATAGTTTGGAATCATTGGCAAGGGCTCTACTGGCCAGGGATGACAGCAAGAAAGCTGAAGAGAGATGTATAAATTCCATATTTTTTACTGACACTTCACAACCAAAATCCACTGAGTTCCACATTGACCCAAACATGCATCTTCCCTGGTGCCAGCCAGAACTTCAGCATAGCTTTATTCAAAGCAGGACAGAGATGAGATTCTCTGTTTCTGCATAAGCCCAAGGACCTGCTTCCCAATAAAAATTCCAAGTTCCAGAGACAGTGTAAATCTTGACACACACATAAAGAAAATTTGCCTTCTGTTTAACAGGGTTTTTATCAGAAGATTTGTAATATTAGCTTATCACTGAAACAGTGAGGGAGCAAGAATCTTGTCTATCTTCCACATGGGTTGCAGGATGAACTACAGCCAGTTAGGGAACTTGTGGTTTAGGCTTCCTTTTCTCTGCAGGTCTTGTCACAACAGGACCATACCTGCTCCTACACAACACATCTGGGGCAGTGGAGCAGCAGCAATGAAGCAGCATAGAAATTCATACAATTCTTTCAGTGCTGTCCAAAACCAGAAGAAACTACTCAAATCCTTACACACAGGAAAAGGCTCACCTCTGTGTCAACACTAATAGGCTAACAATTCTCCAGCTTTCTATTAAAAAAGGGAAAAGTCAGATTTCAGTCTTGATTTATCCTTTCATGTTATCTTGCCATAAGATGTGTTGAAGGAACATTTATTATTCCATATGCACAGTGTGTCTCCTAATTTTTTTTTAGTGCACTTATTATGAAAGAAAATAGGTTTTATTCTTCCTTTTATTTTTCTGCACTACATGAAGTGGACACAGAAATCAGCCTGTAAATAATTATGCAAACTTCTGGGTAAATTCAAGAGCAAGAACTCGGTAAGTCAAAAAAGGGTGACCCTTCCCAAACAAGTAGAGGTAAAACTTATGATGGTCAAGGGAATAATATAAATTAATAATTTATATGTCTGAAAAATCTTTACCTATCTCTGAGACACTCAATATGTTTTTCAGCTAATATTGAAGAAATATCTAACTTGCTGGAAGTGGAGGGTGAGTACCCCTTATGCCCTAGATAACATGACACCACATGCTCTCTCAGCTACCCACACTTCCGACAGTTTCAGTCAATCTGAGGAACCATTCTTAGCTCTACCCAATTTCCTTGGCCCTTCCTTAATACTCTGGTAAGCTCCATCCTTCTCCTGTCACCATATTTCATGGAGCATAACCACTTAAAGCATTTAAGTGGCATAAAACAGCCATCAAAAGAGAGCTTTTAGATAGGCAGACAAGGTCTTTGAAAATCAGTTCAGAGAGAAGCATCTGTTGGACAAGCATCTAAGCTTGCTCTGTTCTGCTTTCCATGGGACTTGTTTGACCTTAGGAAGGTTTCCAGTACTTTGGTAGACATCACACAGCACAACACAGCAGCACAAAGAAACGTCAGCTGGGAAGGCTCAGCAGCTGCACATATTCCATCACATATTTCACACACAGCTAAGTGGACAGGTCTTCTCCTCTGAGAAGTATTTTTCATTTGGCTACAAGGGAATTCTTTCTTAAAGTCCAGTCAAGTGAGACAACTGGTATAATAATGTAGCACACATTGATGCTCGAGTCAGCAAGACGTAAAAGAGCAAGATGAATTATTTCTGCAACATGAAAACTGCACATAATGAAGGCCTTGTAATGCCAGGATGCAAGAAGAGAGGTGAGGAGATTGGAGTTCTTACTACCTTTCTTTTTTTTTATGACACAAAAAAATAAACAGAAAGTGCAATGGACATTTTCTGAGTTGAGCTGGTTCTTGTTATGTTGTTTGCCTAGAGTGATAGTATTAAACAGCTATTCACAGCTGCTTCACATTCAAGCTGTGCTGTCATTTAGCACTGTTACTGGGCTTCTGGGAACTCTTGGAGATAATGACACATGCTTTCATTTTAGATAGAATTAGCTGCATGTTCTTAAAAGCCACTAGAGAGTGCATCAATTAACATATCCCAGATATTAATCCATAAAGCTTGCTTGTATTTTTGGTGGTTATGATTTATTGGTTTTAAGCAGTCCTATTCTTTCTGCTTTAATTAAGTAGTTTATTTAATCAGTGATCTGCTGCTTTATCTAAAATTTAAAAAATTAATTTAAAAACCCAAACAAATAGGAAGAACTTTCAAAAGTCCTGAGGAACAGAGGAATTTTTATTGGGGAGAGACAGGAAAGTGAAAAGTGAGAGGTTTTTTACAGCTTCTACTTAAATATGTTATAAAGCATAGAGCTGTGACAATTTTTTTTCTTTTCTTTAATTGCCAGATACTAAATACTTCAATATTGAACTTGTCAGATATTAAATTGTTTTTTCACAGTTAGGAGAAAATCTTTTTGCCTATTGAACACATGTTTAATAGTATAGAAGTTTAGCTCATAAATTTGAACCTGTTTGTTTGGGTTTTTTCCTCCAAGATCAATGTAATATTGTAAGTGTGATGACTGGCTTTAAAAATGCTCACCAAGCATTTTAAAAATAAGATTGTGATATTTCAATTATGCAAGCATGTCTTAAGCTTGCATAAAAATCTCTTGCAACAAGTCGATGAAATTTATGTACATTACCCATTTAGAAATAATTTAAGAAAAAAACAACAATAACAAATAACCAACAAAAGTCTTTCTGCATTTCCTGGCAGCAGTTTGTCAGGTGTCTTCAGCACAATTAAGAGGGCTTTAAAAAGAAAGGATTGTTCACACAAGGACAGGTTGTCAGCACGTGAGATCTTGATTTTTATTCAGGGTCATTGAAATGCAAGGTTCACTCAGATGAAAAATCTGAATAAAAACGTTGAAAACATCTCCATTCAAATCCTCTTTGTAACCATATCACAGGATTGCAAAGACTCTAGGTGAACATTCATAGGAGTTCTGTGAAATGTACTAAATAATCACAAGGGCCAAACAATCTCAGGACATTCTTTTCCAGTAGTTGTGTGTTCAGTGCCTTTTCCAGTAGGATTTTAGTCTGATTCTGCAGCTCCTGTGTGCCAAAGCAATGCAAATACTGCAGGCAGAGGTCTTCCAGTTTGAATGCCTCTGAGAAGAATTAATGAGGAAAAGAGCAAGAGTAAGGCTGTTTCTTGGCCTGCCAAAAACATCCTCCACCATCTGGGTAAGCACAAACAGTCCTTCTATAAGAAACGCTTTAACATATACAGTTAGTTATTGTTATTTTGACACAGAAAAGCATTTTTATCTTAAATAATCCTACCATTTCTGTATGAAAGTGCCTGAATGAAAGTGCAAAATGAGTATATATGAGCAATAGTCATGTGAAGTGTAATAATACTGATATAATGAATGTTTCTGGGAAATAAATCAAAGAAGAAACTTGCCTAAATCGTACTTATAGCAAATTGTGATGCAGGGAGGAGAATTTTGCTCTTCAAAGTCGCAGGCTTTATGATTCTCCTACCAGAAAGATTTTTCTCACTGAAACACCACCCCTGAAATAAAGAAAAAGCTGAGAAAAGCCCATGGATTGAAAATGCTAATCAGAAGTTAATCTAAAAATATACAGAATTTAATAGAAGGCAATAATTGTGTCATTATTTTTGAAACTGTGACATAGAAGTCTACTCAAGATATTAAAGGCTCTTTAAATTATTACCCCTACCCCAAACAGTAGGTGTGCTCCAGAAAGTACAGCAAGGACAGCAGCACAGCACTGGCTCTTGGAGAGACTTTGTTGAACTAGACCTGTAGGCCACGTTCTTACAGCATTTACATGTGTTCACATTAAACAATACCATGATGTGGAAACAGGTCTAAAGCTCAACTTGTAATACATTTTATTACCTTACTATTACATTGTAGGTCAGTATGCATAAAATGGGCTATATACCTTAAATAATGCATTTAATCATTCTGGATTTATTGTGACAACCACCCGTGAGACAGAGATGTCCAGATATGGCACCTAGGCCAACCATAGCACTGCCTGAAATCAGAGGCAATAAGGCAATAATTTGTAATTCACCCAACCATATCAAGCAGTGAAATGGATTTATGATGGTGTTCTGTGAGACAAATGAAGGTCAGTTTTCAGCAGTGAAGGTGCTGTTGACTGCAGAAGTATGTGATGAAATTATATATAAGTTTCTGTCATCCTTAAAAAGGAGAAGAAGCCTGAATGAACTTCCATTCTGTGGTTTAAATGATTCCCTGTGCTTTCCCACAAGACAAGATGGAAGATTATAGCAAAAGAATTACACATTTTTATTTATCTTTATCACCTGAGAATAAAAATAACATCATGTCTGCCTGAATCTAATGTTAGGAAGATATTTCATAACTGAGATTTTTTTAGTATTTCACCAATAAAATTGATAATAAGAATTAAAAAAAAAGAAAATAAATACTGCTACTGATGTCTTCTGCACAGATAGACAGAATCTTTCCAATGGTTGTTTGTCTGCAAAAATTGGGATGTTTGGGAACTAAATGCTATCAAAATTCTGTGGGAGAGAAGAAATCCTGCTGTCCAATATCTGACAAACTTTTATTTTCTACATTATTTATTACTATGTTAAATGTGTAACTATGAAACCAGCATCTCACCACCTTATTTCACCTCACAGTTGCCTGCTAGGATCTTATCTACAGATGCTTACCTTTGTATATATCCCTAAAGCTGTCAGTATAAATATAGGTAAATCTACAACAGATGCACTGGTGCACCGCAGGAAGAATTCTTCATGGACTTTCAACCAACAATTCTCCCTTTCCCACCATAATTTCTTTCTTTTTGATCTTGAGCTGCACATCTGTGCCATGTTTACTGTAACACTGTGCTTCACTTTTATGCAAAGGGTCTTATCATACCCTGCTTTGTGTTCCGAACTGTGAAAATTCTTTTGTACAGTGTCTAAATTTTGCTTCTTTTTAAAATGTAAAGAAAATTTCACTTTTTAAAATGTGAAAAGAATCCAAATTCATATAAATTTCTAGGGGGGGGGGGAAGCAAAAATATATATGTATGAGTCAGTCAGTCAGATTAGTATGGAATACCTTTATTTTTATTTGTTGTTGTGGTTTTTTTAAAAAATTTTTGGGACTAGGATGATAAATAAAAATTCAAAGTCCCACCAATGCAGAAAAAAAATTCAATTCCATAGAAACTCTTCTGACAACTGAGCATTTAATATAGCAAGATTTCATAATTATTAATTACGATGATACTGAACTTTGCCAAGATTATGTCCAAACACTAACCATGAATTTAATCTGTTGTCCTACCAACTCAGCTTTTAAAGCACAAACTATAATGAAGTCTGAGACCTGAAGCCTTTAAAGACTCAAGGATCAATTGTTATCAGAACAAGGGAAGGTGCTTAGCAATTTGGAGGATTGTCAGAAATAAGTATGACGTGTATTCATTTGATTATGCTACATAAAGGATGCAGGATGAACCAAATAAATAGTGACTTTGTATTTAGTCCTTGATTGACTACATTCCAGATATGCTGAAAGCATAAATTAATCAAAACTAGATCTACAGTGGAGAGGAAGAAGGTCTAATCCTTTTGCTAATCCCCAACAAAGGAACAGAGTACTGTATGATGCTGTATCTATTTTCATGTCTGCTTGCATAATTGTGCTGCATTCTACAACAAACATCATGCATTATATATGCTCTCTTCTTATTCTCTTTGAACAAATGTCTGTAATTCAGGAGAATATTTTGTGAGAAAGACATTGGCATACCAGTTTGTGCTTTATAAAAATAAATGGGGAAGTAATCGCATTGATTAGAAGATTTACCAAACCTTAAAGACCCGGATAGCCCACTAGTATGAGTGTTTTCTGGGGATGCTTCTCCCAGAGAGGCTGCAGGGGTGGCGTCAGTGAGCAGCTGCCAGAACTTCCCCCATGTCCAAATGAGCCAATGCAGTTGTCTCCAAGACAGACCTGCCACTGGCCCAGGCTGAAGCCATCAGGGGGGGTGGTAGCACCTCTGGGTTAGGCATATATAAAAAGGAAAAAAAAGTTATTGTTCAGGAGACATTGGAGCCAGAGAAAGAAAGAGGGAGAATATGAGAGAGGAACAACCCTACAGACACCAAGGTCAGTGCAGAAGGAAGGGCAGGAGCTGTTCCAGGAGCCAAAGCTGAGATTTCCCTGCAGCCTATGTTGAAGACCATGGTGAGGTAGCTGTGCTTCCCATGAAAGTCCACGGTAGAAGGGAGATCCATCTACAGCCTGTGGAGGATCCTATGCCAGAGCAGGTGCATGCTCAAAGGGGGCTGTGATGCTATGAGAAGACAATGCTAGAACAGGCTCCTGGCAGAACCTATGGCCTCATGGACTCAAACATGCTCTGGCTGTTCCTGAAGGACTACATCCCCTGGAAAGGGGCCCCTGTTGGAGAAGTTCGTGAAGAACTGTAGCCTGTGGAAGTACCCAGTTGGAGAAATTATCTCATGTGGGAGAGACTCCCACACTGGAGCAGGGGAAGGGTGTGAGTTGTCCCCCTAAGGAGGAGGGAGTTGATGAGACATGTGATGAACTGACCACAGACCCTACTTCTTGTCTTCATGCACCACTGGCTGGAAGAAGGCAGAGAATTCATTCCCAGAATGAGCCTGGAAGGAAGGGAGAGTTGGGGGGCTAAGATTTAGGTTTATTTCTCATTATCCTACCCTTATTTCAGGACTGTGTGATGCTTGCAAAACCCTAATTGCAGCTGTGGGTCAGCAGTTGCCAGCGAAGAATTCTCATCCTCTGTTGTGGTACAACAGATTCCTTGTGGGAAGCTGTTTGCTGGCAGCCAGCTAAAGGGAGCATCAGCTAGTGCCATTGTGTCACTCTCCTCCTGGGATCAGGAGAACAACCAGCTTCTCCTTCCCAAGGTACATAAATAGATATCAATATAAATAGTGGTATAATCCTGACTACTTCAGATTCATAATGCAAATATGTGGTTATGGATAGAAATGTATAAAGTGGATCCTTAACTACAGGCTCAGTGATATGCATTGCTGATTTACATTACATTTGTTTGAAGAACAATGCATTAAAATAAATAAGTTATTGTGGTAGGAGAACTAAATACTAAGACCTTTTCCCAGTCTCCAGTACTGAAAGAAAAAAAGGTGCTGAGGAAGCCACTTACCTGTTTTCTTTTCCTTCTGATCAAACAAGAGTAGCAGTGGTTTCAGGGAAAATGCACAAAAACCTTTTTATTTCTTAATGTAATTCAGAAAATTCCTTCAGGTGAGAGCAGGCTGAATATTATTAAGAAAGAACAGAAATCTCTATGTAAGTATAGTTGTGGTGACCTTGATAAATTGATTAAACAATGCATCACTAAGATCCACGGTAATCTTCTGTTTAGTTCAAAACAGTTTAAGAAAAAAACTCTAGAAAAATGTTCAAAATGCCAAAGAAAGAGTGAGATCTGAGCATGACTGAAAGTTACTTTTAAGCCTATATTCTTCCTTTGATGCAGGCTTATAAATCAAATTAACATTAATGAGAAATGTGTTGTGCCTATATGCAAACCATGAGCTGAGATTCCCTACTGCCCCTCCATGATTCTTTGTATAATTCAAATATTGAACTGTTACATTTAAAGCATATTTTGACTTGAAAAGTTTCAAAGTTTAATTTTTATTCTGCCTTAATAAAAATTAATAGCAACAAAGTATAACTGCTTCAGTAATGTTTTGCAAAAACATCAAAGTCTTTTATGTTTCTGCAGTTTGGAAAGAAACCTCAAAAATAATGTTGATGTATTTTGCACAAATCATGTAGCCTACATTGCATAAACCACAAAGTTTTACAGTTCTGTAAATATTGCGTTGTAAAGTGTTCAAGTCAGATTTCTAAACAGACAAATCATAAATCAAATAGAAGGGGGCAGGATCCCTGATTTGGAGGAAAAAAATTAATCAGAGCTTAGAACTGCAGAAAAACTATTCTTGATTTTGAGACAGCATTCTTCAAAGGAAAAAAAAAATCTTTAAAATAGAATGAAAGACTTCAATTGTTCCCTGAAACATATTTTAAAATGATGAAAGTAAGGCATCTGCATTATTAATCAGAAAAATACATCCTACGAATTTTAATACTGTATTTGTTATTTTCTACTGAACACAGTGTTCTTCATAACCTGACAAGGTGATGATCCCAAAATCAAAACAGATGGTCTTTAAAAGATCTACAGATACTCCCTTTTAATGAATCTCAAGAATCCTATAGGATTTATAATAAAGCCACTCATACATATAAAAAGAAATGTTCTTCTTCAGTAGCTTGTGTAACAATATTTCTATGAAATCAATTCCCTATGTCTGGTGGATTTTATGACTAAGAGACATCTCCTTGATGTTCCACAGCTGGTGCTCTAATACTATGTTCTAATTATTCTTCTTCCCTTCTGGATTGGGCCGTATGCCTATGATTTTTCTTATTCCAAATTTTGCTCAGTCAGCTACTTCAAATTTAGTCAATTTTCCCATTCTACCCTCCTGACATGGAAAAAGACCAGCATCAACTTCCCAAGCTGGGTTCTTTTGCAATCCCTGTCACTGTTGTGAGTCAAAAGTTCACTCCTATTTTGCATTAGACAACTGCTGACCTGTGTCTTCTGCATTTCTGCCAAACTCTCCATCTTTTAAAATTATCTCCTTATCCCAGACTGCCCACATTTTTTCTACCTTTTACATTCTGGAAACCAATTATATCCTATTCCTTGGAAAGAGATGTTAATGGGTTTTTTATATGGTTGTATAATGTATCCTTGAGTGTCTCTCCTCCTGTCAGCCACAGCAATACAAGTTATGATGCATTTACTACTTCAGTGGAAAAGGGAAGAGCTACATAGATCATGTGTCTAGACTCAGTGTCCCACAACATCCTTCTCTCTAAATTGAAAAAGTATGGATGTGATGGATGGACCATTCAGTGGATAGGAAATCTGTTGCACGATCACATCTGGAGATTAGTGGTCAGTGTTTTAATGTCCAGATGAAGATCAATGACGAGTGGCAGCCCCCAGGAGCCCACAGTGGGACCAGTACTGTTTAATATCCTGGTGAAAGACACAGACAGTAGCAATGAGTGCACTCTCAGTAGGTCGCAGATTACACCAAGCTGAGTGGTGGGTTTGACACACATGAGGGACAGGATGCCATCCAGAGGGATCTGGACAAGCTTGAGAAGTGGGACCACATGAACTTCATGAGACAACAAAGCCAGGTTCAAGGTCTTGAACCCGGGTCAGGGCAGCCCCCAGTATCAGTAAAAGCTGGAGGCTGAAGGGACTGAGATAACCCTGCTGAGAAAGACCTGAGGCTACTGTGGATGAAAAGCTGGACATGAGCTGGCAGTGTGTGTTTGCAGCCCAGAAAGATAAACAAATCTCAGGCTGCATCCAAAGCAGTGTGACCAGCAGGGAGAGGGAGAAGATTCTGCCTCTCTGCTCTGCTCTGGCTGAACTCCACCTGCAGTGCTGCATCCAGCTCTGAGATCCCAGCAGAGGAGCATGGACCTGTTAGAGCAGGTCCAAAGGAGGGACAAGAAGATGATCGGAGGGATGGAGCATCTGTTCTATGAAGAAAGGCAGGGGGAATTGGGGTTGCTCATCCTAAAGAAGAGAAGATTCGAAATAAACCTTATTTTACCCTTTCAGTATTTAGAGGGGCTCATAAAAGAAATGGGAATTGATTTTGTAGTAGAGCCTGCCGCAATGGGTCAACGAGAATGACTTTAAATGAAAATGGGGTAGGTAGATTTAGATTGGATACAGGGAAAAAAAAATTGTGATGAGGGTGGTGAAACACTGGAAGAGGGTGCCTGGAGAGTTGGTGGATGCCCCATCTCTGGAGACATTCAAGACTAGGTTGGATGGGGCTCTGAGCAACCTGATCTCGTTGAAGGTGTCCCTGTTCACTGCAGGGACCTTGAGAGATCCTTTCCAATCAAAATCATTCTATAGTATTAGGCAGTAAAACACTTAAGGAGACATATTTGTTTATTGTATAGACAATGAAAGAAAGCTTTTAACAAAATACTGTACAAACCATCCTATATATCTTTTTTATAGCACTCAATCAAAGATTTAACAGATTTCTACCAATTAACTGTTCCTGAGGACAGCTGCAGATAGCTCAAACCTCCTGTGAAGTGTTTCTTTCAAGAGTTAAACATTCCCTGTCTTGGAGAATTACTGCACTGGAACAATGGAACTTTTAATTGCATCTTGACTGACCAGGAAGGAAAACAAGATAAAAAATGTACATTGTATTTCACAAAATTTATCCAAACATCCCCGTGCAGTTATCATCGGAGTTTATTATTTTAATCCAAACACAGCCCTGGAAAAAAAAAACCTGGAAAAACTCTTAATTGTAAATTTCAGCTGTGTTCCATTAAATATGAGACTTCAAAACTACAAAACAACTCAAATTCTGTGAGAATTCATACCTCAGTGGGAATCAATTGTGGAATAGATTTATTAAATCATATAACCTATTTCACTGACAGTATGATAGCTATCCTGACTATTTTTGGTGCTTTGTTCAGGTTTGTTTTCAAAGTCCTGCATAACAATTGGGAAAACATTTGCAATTTCTTCAAAATTACTGAATAAAATATAATTATGAGTAAAAAAACAGATGTTTCCTGATTTTTTTGCAGAGAATATAGCTCATTAGAGGCATTGTAGTGGATCTTTTTCTGTTAAAAAGTTTGCTGATTGAAAAAGCATCATGACCTTTGAATCCATTTTGGTGGTGTTGTGGGGTTTGTTTTATTTTTTCTAACTGTTCTCATATGTACTTCCACCTGTACTACACAGAAATAATTTTCTATTCCTGAAGCCCTTCAGATGAATGTAGAGAACAGTCATGTGATCCTGCAATTTCATTTTACTGAAATCTCATGTATTGGGCTCTTTTAGTCTTCCTTCAATCCTTCATTTTTAACCTCTATTGCTTGTTCCTCGTTTTCACTGTACTCTATCTTCTTTGTGATAATGTGATAGTGTTTTGTAATTTTCCACAGGAATCTCTATCAAGACTGAGATTTTTAATAAAATTTTACAACAGTGTACCTTACATGGTTTGAGGCATTATAGACATGATGTGGAGCTCTAGTGTATGCCTTCTAATAGCCCTCAGACAGTAAAAATTCTCTTGTTTAATTGGAAGAGGCCTATGATTTCAGAGAAGAAAGTTGTAATTTCCTCTACATTCATCCATTCACTTAACTGGTAAATGTGATTTCTGAGTACACAAGCATCTGTGAATGTCTTTATAATGATCCTGCAGTAAATTAATGTGATTTAATCTGAAGAGACTTGAAGGCAGCAGCTGCATCAGATGATGTTGCCCCACTCCTGAAGCACAAAAGTAGTTTTTGTGGTGTATCAGAAAAGACATTTTTTGCAGAGGGGCAAACAGGACAAACCAAATTAAATCTAAGGCCACCATTTCAGCTACCTTACTAACTGTAGAACTGCTGATGAGAGAGTAGAGTTTCCAGAAGAAAAGAGGTGGGCATGTAGAACTGAAGGGAGATGAAATGCAGCCAGGAGGAAAATAAAGCTGTTGAGTTACAGTTTACACTGTGAAACATTAAGAAACAGGAAGCCCCTGCAAAATGCAGCTGAATGAAACCTGTTCATCATCATGAACATAAAAAGCTGGACAATCCATTCGCTTATAAACACTGCAGATTTTCTAGAAGTTAGAATATAGGAGGAAAAAAAAATGAGAGAAAATTAAAATTCAGAGAAAAAAGGATCTACTAGTAATGCAACCTTAGAAAAGCACAAATATATGTAGTATTTTCTCTCTGGGAAGAGAGACACAAACCCAGTCAGATATTCCCTTCATTTCATTTTGTGGACTAACTTATTTTTTTACTTGGTCTTCCACAGGGATTGACTTCTTTGGTCTCCTGCCTTGACACAGTTCTTCATGAATCCTAGCTCACTGATCAGCTGATTCCAGACCTGTGAAAATGCCATCTGGAAACAAAACATTGTCCCAAACACTGTAAAAGAAATGAGATCTGTTGCATTGCTTCCCATACCAGGTGGATTATTCATTTCTCATTGCCATTATCCATCAGAGTAGGTGGAGATTCTGTTAAAGAGCTCAGGCTTCTGACAGCCTCCATATGACCCCTACTAAGGGGTTAAGCACTCACATTTCTGAGAGATCATCTGTGTGAACCCATTTGACCAGAGCCCTCTTGTGCATGTTTAGATTTTGCTTTGCAAGCTGAGTGATAAACACCCACACATTTCTAAAAACTTAGCAGTGTATAGCAATGTCATATATTACTGGGATTCTACACACAGAAATCAATACCTACTGAAATCAACTATTAGAAAAATGAAGAGTGGGAGAGGGTTAAGAATAGTATCCAATTAAAACTGATGCATCTTTAAATAACAGATGTTTTTTAGCAACATCTGTGAAAATGAATACACTTGTTTTTCATTAATTTCAGAGTTTTCTTTCACAGTTCACTGTCTCCATTAGAATATATTAAACCACTTAAAGCACTTAGCACCTTTTGTGAAATTCATGTCTTCAGACATACACAGCATTTTGAAAAGTAGAGAAAGGTTACTTTTTTAACCCTTCCAACACATTTAGCCATTACTTCTATGCTATGGTTGTTTCTACCTTCAGACCATTCATATTCTCTTAAATACTGCTAATGAGTTTTTTTCCCCCACTTATAAGCACACAGACTAAATAAGGAATATCCATTTCACTGGTAAAAGTTTAATTTGATTAATTATCTCCATACTCTGGCATGTACTGCTATGTAGTTTCTGACTTAATGTGCAGCATTTGAGATAACTTCCATAAAAAAAATGATGATGATAACTCCCTATTTATTTACTTATAATCAGAAAGATAAACAAACTTGTTTGTCTCTTCATAAAATCATGAGAAGCTCTAAATCCAAAAAACCCACTCTAAACAACAATATACTAAGCCATGGAAGTATTATTTGCACATGCTTTGTGTATGAGATCAGTTAAGAAATAGGCTTATCTCATGGATAATGGACCTACACCAATCAGGATATTTTTAATTTGAAAGGATGTTCTGTTAAAACAAAGATAGCAGTTTTGGAAAATCATATATTGAATTTATTTTGCTCTGCTGAAACATTCTTAATGAACAGATAGTAAGTATGAAAAAAAAAGCCAACAGAAAGTACAACAATACGAAGGAAAAAAAGAGACTGGCATCAGCCACATCAAGGAAAAATATTGCAACTGGATTGGAACCTATCCCACTCCTTTTATATCATCAAATACATTTATGTTTCATAAGTCATGATGAGAACTAGGACATAAACGTTTCAAGAGATCTTTGTCTAGTAATTCAAATTAGCAAAACGAGAGGAAATACATACAACCTATAATTAAAAAAAAATAAACAACACAGTAAAGGGAAAATTTGCTATCTAGGAATCATCACGTTTATTCTGTCATTTTTTATCTATTTGGCTAAGAACTGTTTTATTTATAAAAATATACTGGAAGATCGAGTGGAACTCAGGGTTACAACGAAGGAGATGGATAATGGGAAGATCTTGTGAGACTCAGGGAAAGAAAATTTCAGAAGTTAAAGGCAGAAAGCTCAAGCAAAATGAAAATGTATGAGATAAAACTAAGTCTGCAGAAGCAGAAACCTTCAGGGCAAACATGAGATGAGGCAAAATGGGATGAAGTGGGTTAGGATGAGGTGGGAAAGGATAGAAAAGAATTATCAGAAAAGAATAAAGCAAAATCACCAAATAGGTTATTTATGTTCCAAGAAATAGCAATTATGAACACTGAGAAACCTTAAACCTCCACCGTGTCATTAGCCACCTGAAGAAACACAGCATTATGGGGAATTACAGTAGCACATATAATTTTTGAGTTTCATGTACAATTTTCAAGCTGCATATACATGTGAGTGGTATGACAGTAAAAAAAGGAGTATGAATTGATGAGTTATATTTACATGGCAAGTAAATATAATGGGAGTTGGGTTGGCACTGCAGGGGTGACCTCTGTGGGAAGAGACTTGGGGTCACCTCATATTGGACAGATTCTGTGCCAGCCAGCTCTGAAATGGAGCCACTGGCCAAAGCAGAGCCCACACAGCAATACATTTAAGAAAGAGAAAAAAATGCTGTGCAGAAGCTGTAGGAGAGTGGAGTAAGAAAATATTTCAGAGAAAAACTCTGCAGTCACCAAGGTCAGTGCAGGAGGAAGGGCAGGAGGTGCTGCAGGTGCCAGAGCAGAGATTCCCCTGCAGCCCCTGGTGCAGCCCACGGTGAGGCAGCTGTGCCCCTGCAGCCTGGGGAGGTCCAGGATGGAGCAAGCAGCCAGACCATGGAGAAATTCATGCCACAGTGAGTGCATATGTCCTGAAGGGAGCTGCAGCCTGTGGAGAGGATCCCAACCATGAGCAGGTTTGCTGGCAGGATCTGTGATCCATAGGGGACTCATGCTGGAGCAGTCTGCTCTTGAAGGAGTGTGCTCCATGGAGGGACCCATGCTGGAGCAGTTTGTGAAGGACTGTGTTCCATGTGGAGCAGTTTGTGAAGGACTGTGTTCCATGTGGAGCAGTTTGTGAAGGACTGTGTTCCATGTGGAGCAGTTTGTGAAGGACTGTGTTCCATGTGGAGCAGTTTGTGAAGGACTGTGCTCAGTGAGAGGGACCCCAGGCTGCAGCAGGGGAGGAGGGTGAGGAGGAAGGATGGCAGACACACAGCATCATGAACCAGCTACAACCCCCACTGCCTATCCCCACCATCTCTTCAAGAGGGAGATGTAGAGGATTTGAGTGAAGAAGATAAGGAGCCTGAGCAGGATGGGGAGAAGAGGTGAAAGGAAAGTAGTTTCAGTTTGCTTTTTGTTTCTCACTATACTACTCTATTGTAATTGTTAATAAATTAAATTAATCTTCTGAATATCTGTTTTGCCCATGATGATAACTGGTGAATAATTGCCCTAGACTTATCTTACCCCACGAGTTTTTTCTTCTTATTTTATCTTTATGTCTTTCTGAGTGAGGGGACTGAGAGCAGTTTGGTGGGCACCTGGCAGCCAGTCAAGGCTAATCTACTACTGTTGAATGGTCATGGTTAGATTTATACCCAGAAATTACATTCAAGGTTTAAGGCAGAAAAAAAAGTTTGTCATTCTAACATACACACAATAAAGTACTTAACTGCAAGAAGTGTATTTCCTACCAGAAGAAAAATATGTCCGAATTAAGTCATTTTATTACTGCCTTAATATGTAATGCTTCCACCAACAGTAAGAGGTTAATGTGCAAACAAAAAAAAAAATTAGATGGATTTCTAAAGAAAAAAAACAAAAACCAAGCAAAAACTTTTTTTGCTGGCTCCATGCCAGGTGTCAGGAAATCTCACAGGATGCACCCTTCAAGACTCTTCCTGAAAGGAAAGTAAGTTTGGGTGGAGTTTGGTAATGCAGAAAGCAGAAATTCCAGGCATATCCGTGAAAGGGCAGAGTGCTTGGATTAAAAGCAAATTTTCTCCCTCCGGGAAGTGAGTATCAGATCAGCAGCTCTGTGATTTGGCTCACAAATCAATAAACGGACAGGAGAACAGAATGTTACTGAGTAACCCAAAGAAATTATTTCTTGTTACCAAGCTGAGAGGAAATGTACACACATTGACATAGAGCAAATATCTACTTATAGAGCAAATATCTATTTATCTACTGTAGTAAGACTAACATTTTGGTGAAATAACTACATGAACATCAAAACCAGAAGATTACATTTCTCAAATCCTCACAGTGTGCCTAGATGAGTGCTACTCAGGTCCCAGCCCTTGGTGTTTTTTGTTGCAATAGAATATGATCCTCTTTGGATGTGAACACTAGCAAGTAGCCAGAAGGGATGTAGCACAAAGTATTTACAGGGAATAATTTGAGTCTCAGATATCTTATTATGCTCAGAAAGTAGAACATCAAAATGTGTGCATAAGCATGTTGGCATAAAACAGACATAAAGTGTCTATGTGCAAATTGTTTCTTACTGCAAAAACACCTTAAACTTATTCCTATGAATTTTAGAAATATCTTTCTGATTCTAAAGACTTAACAGAGGGTTAAAATCAACAAAATTAATACTTTGTATCTTTAACTACAAAAGTTTAGAAATTTTTAACTAAGCCAACACCATTTTAAAATCGTGTCACACAAGTGCTTCTGCATAAAGGAGATGACAGTGGGCTGAAATATATGAACAAGGGTTTCACCCCATCTTTGATTTCATGGATACACAACCTGAATAAACACTATAGGATAGAAATTTAAGGCTCCGTAATATTTGCCAGGGAGGTAATGAATTACAAGAATTAACAACCTCCTTTATTCAATAGAATCTGTAAAGCTTAATCCAATTTTTACAGAAGCCAAAGACAACCTACTTGTTGCCTTCCGGTCTTTTGTCATTGATCATCTTGCAAGGAATACAAGGGTCTGTTTCTTTGATGTAAATGATATATTCAAAATAAACCCTCATTGTAAGACTAATTGCACTTATGTGATAACGTAAATGCCAAGCTTATTTTCTAATGTGCATTTTTCCAATGATAATCTGTGTGCAATGTGCTAATGTTTTGCATGTAGGCAGGCTGAATTGCTGAAGGTCAATTCAGTCAAGCTATTTGGAAATGTGAGTATATAATGACATTCACTAGGAACAAGAGGAGTGAGTAATTTTCTTTTTAGATGAAGATATTTTTCATATGCATGTATGCTATTCAGTACATTGCAAGACTAAAAGACAGGAAGGTATGTCCTGGATTTCATTCAGTTGCTGTTTCCTTGTTAGTAGTGAACTCTGAAAGTAGTAGTAGTGACTCCTCCATTATCTTCCTAGGCAAGGAGGTACTTTGAACACTTGAGCATCTTAAACTCATCAGAAATTTTCTGCCAGCCTCATCTGAACTAAATTTTCAATACACTGGGGACTTGTTTTTTCACATGAAGCTTAAATGTGGAGATTTTTTTGGACCTCTTGGTTTTCATAGGGCAATTCATCTCATAATCTGTCTTTTCTGCAGTTAGATAATAATTGCAGAAGCAAAAGAAAACCTGCTATAAATTCATTACTGCTTTTACTCCAAAGACCCAGGTTTTCTATAATACTGTTAAGGATAAAACCCAGAGACAAATTAAAAAAATAGGATTTGGCAAGACCTGTTTTCTGGAGAACTGACAGAATCTAGAGGGCCAGTTGATGAAGGGTCTCCAATATAGCTGCTTTTAATATAGACAAATCAGAAAAAAACATAAAAAAAAATCTTATTATCACAAATATTATGAACAAAGCTTCATAGGAGAGTCAGCTGTGGATTTCTGCATTAAAAAAAAATAATTAACTATTTCCAAAGAAGTCTACTTGGTTTTGTTTTGTTGAGCTTCTCTTTTTTCCCCCAAAGAGAATGAGTGCAATGTGTGATATATTCTCTGGGAGGCCACAAACTACTTTGTCCAAGTCAAGGCAAAACCTGTAGTCATTAGCATGGATCACATGGAGGGAATACAGCAGCCACAGGAGACCAATGGGCCTTGTGATAACACATACTGGAGAGTTCCATGCTCATTCACTAACTCCTGCATCATGCTGCCTACCTTCCTATTGAACAAGAACACATACCCATCTCTTCAAGCTCCATTTTGATAAAGTTTGCACGTGCTGATAAATTCACACCTTTCCTTGACTGATTGTACTAGTAACTATATAGTTACTAGTTAACTTATATATAGTATATATATATACACACTATATATATAGTGTGTATATATATAGTATATATATACGCTATATATATATATATAGTATATATATGTATATATAGTAACTAGTTAACTAGTTAAGTTAAAGGAGGTGTACTTCAGTTCGTGCTTGAATTAGGTTAGTCTTACTTCAACACAAAACTAGTAAGGACAGTGACTTTTGAAAACATTTCTGTTTCATTTTTTTTCCCACTTCAAGTCTCACGAGAAGGACAGACTTTACTTTAGCAGTGCTGATCAGCAGCACTGATAATTATCCTGGATTATTAAAAGGCCTATAAAACACCTTCAGTTTGAGGGAGCCTTTTCCATTCTCTCTGTTGAAAACAAACACCGTAAAACTGAACTATGGAGTAAGAAAACTGTAACATATAGAACTAACATAAAATATAAGTATAATTTTGTTAATAATTCAAAACTTTATCTTTTGTTTGTTTCTCTTTAGGAATCATCACAAATTATAAATTTAATTACAAGCCTCTCCAAATTCAGATCCAGGATATTAAAATGATATTCAATCCTACATCATAAGTTTCTGGAGATTAAGTTCCAAACTAGATCTTAATTTCAGCTCCAGTTCAGGAGTAGAAATCTCACATCACAAGAAACATCACTAAATATTTCACTGTAACATGGCCTCTTTCTCATGATAACATTAAGAGGAGTCAAGATTGTGTAGAGACAGTTCATAATGAAAAATATATCTAGAATTTTTTATAGCAGGAGGAAGTTATTTGCTTCACTTTCACAAAGCATTATATTAAACATAAACATTTTATTGTTATTTTTTTAAAATATGGTAACATTAATCTCACCTGATTTTATTTATTTTCTAAGCTTCTGAGGGTTTCTACTGCAAGATTGGAAATATGTTTGATACCCTCTAGTGGGCAACATAATATATAACTTCTTACCCAAAAATGGCTTCAAGTTCAGAAAAAAATTCATTTTCTCAGGCAGCTCTGATCCACAAATATATAATATAAATATATGTATATTTAATATTTCACTTTTCTTCTGGATTGAATCATGTGACAAAGACATATAACATATTTCTTTTCTCTCTCACTGTCTGGAGTGACCTGATGCTATTTCCTGTCATTGATCTGAATGTTTACTCCCAAAGTAATGGTTTTAGGTTTTCAGAGTTCTATCAGAAGAAGAAAAAAAGTCCCTTTAAGATGCAAGAAAAGTAAAAAAACCCTCAGCCTAGGAAACTGCCATTTACTTTTTGTAAAATATTTCATAAGGAAGTATAAAGTGAGGTCACTATTTAAAAATCCTATTTTTTTTCTTTCAGCTTCTGCTCAACTCAGATGTACACATACATATTTTTTATATCACTTCAGCTACTCACTACCCATTCAATGTAAGCAGATATGGATCAGACATTGTAGATTTTATTGGATTTCTCTGAGGAGGAGCTGTGAAACTTCACAGGTTGAATTGAGGATTATTGTGGTACATAAATGCTGCAAATATTTTTTTCTTAGACATTAAAAGGCTTTGCTGGGTGAACCATTACTGGCTACCTGGAGCAGTAAATCAGCTATGGTATATTTATTTTTTTTTTTCAGTTTGTTCTTATGTCTTATCTGTCAGGCTCTTTATGGAAAGTACAATTGCTTTTGGCATGTTTTGATGGTCACTACACAATCTACACTGACTAATTTCTCTTCTTCCACACAACTGACTGACATTACTGGCTTGACATATCAATTAACACTTTGTCAGTCTTTCCTTCCCACATTATTCATTACTAGGTCACCTTCACTTATATACCATAATTATATCATGTGATTCCATAGCTATTTCCATCATTGACTTGACACATATATTATTAGTGCTTCTGTTTTCTTGATGCAAATGAGAGAAAAATGTAATTTGATTTGGAATTCAAGAATGTTTCTCTCCTCACATATCAGAAAATTTCATAATACATATTTCATATTTTCTTTTTCTCAGTACTTCCATTTTTATCACCAGACACTTAGGTATGAACACAATAAAGGATTTATGTTTTTAAATCCAGCAGCAACAAAGTTAAGTTCATGAAAAAGGAACAGAATTTCCAAAGGCATAGACTTGGGTATTGCAGGACGGGATCCAAAACAGGTAGCACACAGAATAAAGTCAAACCAGTTGTTAGCCCATAAAGATTCCTAGACAGGAGGGTAACCAAAATCATCCTTTTGGGAACAAAGATTCAGGGATTCTCTGTTCACAGACTGAGTCATAGACTAAAACCCTCCTGTCCATTTTTCCATGCAATTCTTTTCTTTCAGAGACACGAGCCCAGCTCACTTCTGGAGCCTGCCTGGAGACCATTGTAGCACTGCCCAGTTTAGCAGCAGACAGTTCTTATCTAGGACGTGAAAAGACAGACTTTCAACTTTTTCTCAGATTCAGATGCTTAAAATTATTTTCTTGCCTCCTGAGAGATTGCCCTAACCAAAACCAAATATGCTTATCTGAGTGGAGCATATGCTTTTCTTTGAAGTTATCCCAACACTCACCAAAGGACACACAAGGGTGGTGAGCAGAGCAGGATGCTGCAGCTCACTGTGAGGGGCTGTCTTCCCTGCCTCTGTGCAGCTACAGTCCCTACATGGAGTTTGGATTAAACAGTTACTGCTTACAATGAACAGAAGACTGGCACAAAATATGCTGTGACTGTGCTTAATGTGATTGTCTTTGATTTTAGAAAAAATAAACAATCCTGCTTATCTGGAGGAAAGAGTAAAATTATCCACATACCACATTAAAATATTCCAGAGAGCAGGCTGCTTTGTTTCTTATTACCTTCCCCTTTCTGGTCCATACTGACAGCTTTCATGTGAGAGGAGAGAAAAGCAACTTCCACCACCTGGAGAAGAAAAGCCCTTGAGAGGGGACGGGGAAGTTTTAGGACAATTATCTTTCAGCCACAAACAGATAGATGTAACCTGCTAAATTAGATTTAAAAAACACTTTCCAAGGTTTATAAAACCTCCATATTTCCAGCAAAATCATTTGTTCATTTTCCCATTTGAAGAAAAAATAAATAAAACTTCCCTAACTCAGGTAGCTTTTTTCTCAGATGATATGATATTCATATTTATAGGAGAGTTTACATGTATTCTATACACCCGGGAGTTTCTCTCCAGTCTAAAAGACTGATTAGTATTTCTTTCATGCCTGAATAGAGTTCAAAATGATCTCAACTGGAGGCAAGGGAGGGGAATCCAAATCTTTTTCTCTAACAAACCCCTTGAGCCTTACAAGGGCTCAGAAGGTAGGGCAAAGTAAGGATTGCCATGTAGAGAAATTGTGTCACTGCTTTCCTAAAAGAAATAACATCAACTGTTCTTGAAATCAAAATCAAACTTGTGCTAACCGGGAGAAATAACTTTTTATAACTAGTTTAATTTTGTTGTTTCTATGGCTAATCCTTTAGCATAATGTGATTTATAACTATCCCATCTT
Source organism: Pseudopodoces humilis (assembly GCF_049639895.1). Taxonomy (NCBI): domain Eukaryota; kingdom Metazoa; phylum Chordata; class Aves; order Passeriformes; family Paridae; genus Pseudopodoces; species Pseudopodoces humilis. Next base: position 13,438,088 of record NC_142205.1, on the reverse strand, counting down.
CATGTAGTCAGCCAGTTTTTCTTTTGATAGTGATTATTTTTAACATATGTTTAGGAGATTGGGATAAATAAAGATAAATTTGCCTTACTATTGTGGAAAGTTAGTAGTAACTGCACTTTTGTGAAGAGATTAAAAAGCTTGGTTTAAAGTTTAACTTAAACATTGTGTAAAATTAGCAGATGGCTGCTGGCACTGTAGCATTATCGAACTGAAACAAGTGGTAGAAACTCTAAACACTTTTACAACAAATGAAAATATTACTGGATTTACTTTGTCAAAACAAGTTCTCAAAATTTGCCCATTCTTTGGTGAAAGCAAAAGCAAAAGCATACGCACCAAGGAAGGAAGACTGCTTATTTTCAGGAAGTACATACAGGAATAATAATGGCTTAATAGTGCTAAAAAGAAGGAATTGGGAGTTCTGGTCCTTTGCTACAAATGTTCTTATTTAGTCATTACTGATCATTGCAAAGAGACCATTGCCAGTATCTTTAAGCAAAGTGTTTGCCATAGTCTCTGAGCATGTTTCTAGTGAGTTTTATAGCTTATCTCATAAGGCCACACGCAGGAATAAAGTTTCCTTCACATAGGATCCCTGGAACTGCCCACACTGTATCCCGGAAAAGGATTAAAGTAGGAAGGAAGCTGATTAATAAAGGGCAGAGCCATGATATCAGCCTCCTCTTACGCTGCAAAGGCACATGAACACTTGTATCAGGCTCACTTCCTCCTGCCACTGTCAAACAAAAGTAATTGTTGACAAAAAAATGAGTTTCCACCATGGGTTGCCTTGCAGCAGTGGCCCTGGCAAGGTGTCAAGGTGGCAATACTTCCTAATTTAAATTCTCCTAAATACTTCCCCTCTCAACATAACCCCTTTGAACCTACATCAAATATAGGGTCAAAATGAGTCCATTCTCCTGGCTTTTGGTAAACTTATCACATCTCTGCAAGGCATCTATAACTGCTGCAGTGCTCACTGCAGTTCTCCACAGTGATACCCTACTCTCTCTCCAGGCTGCATTTCATGATCTTGTCACCTTCTAGATTCCCCTTGAGTCAGAGTTTCTGACACTCAGGGCTGGGGAATGTCAGACTGTGGGGTGGTGAGCTCAGACTGGGAGGCCTGAGAAGGCAGCAAATATCAGTCCATCAGTCCATCATTTCCAACCCTGCCTCAGGCTCTCCTTACAGGCTTTCCTGAGCCAATACTCCTAAGGAAAGCTTCCCCTGCACTTTTCTACCCCTCCTGCACTTTCACAATGTCCCCCCTGAGTTTTCTGCTCTGCTCCCAAAACTTCTCCTGCAGTGTGCTCCCAAACCCTACCTCCTCATGGGCATTCTGCACCCATTGTCTGTAAAGTCTCTACTCCTTGCCTGGGTAATTATGCTGCAGGAAACAAGCACCAGCTGGCTGAAAGTATTATAGTTATAAATCACTGGAACTTCTACTAATTTTGAATTCTGAAAGTCATTCTGTTCTCAAATGCTCAGCAAATCAATTTTTTTTTTTCACAAACTATTCTGTCACAATAGCCTGCATATTTATTTTGTTTTTTCATAAGCAGGACTTTCAGTTTTCTTAATTTTTTTGCAAAGAGTATGAATTTCTATAAATTAATGATCTGCAATCCTCCATAGACCACACTTCAAAAGAAATGCAGGTAGGCCATATATGTTCTCCTCCTGCCAGTCTCATCCAATCTAATGACTTCTGATAATATCTAGCAAAGACCTCACAGCCCACAGCCTGCAGGTACTGTACCTTACAGAGTCTGACATTACATATATTAGTTTTGCTTGTCCCATACTGGCTCATCTCATCTCATCTCCAGAAAGATCAGATAGAATCACTGGAGTTGTTAAACTCTCAAATAAAAGGTAGAGAAAACAAGTTAAAGGCAATCTAGGATGAGACCAAATATTTTCCACCCTTCTCTTGCTGAAGATGGTTGATTTTTCATATATTCAGAGAAGTAGGCTTAAAGATATTTGGGTGGCTCCCTGTCTAAGATGCACAGCAGATGATTTTATTGTCTTGAAGATAAATCAATGTACATTATTTTTTTATTTATGACACTATACACGCATTCATCTGGATGTAAATATTCCTGCTTTCCTCCTGTCGTTGGTGAAGGGAATAAGCTCCCCAGACATAATTTTCTTTTGTCATGTTCCTCAGCAGATTCTGTGACAATCTTTGTCCTCTGACCAGGAAAGCTGTCACTGTGCTGTCACCCTACAGACAATGCCAAAGAAATTTGCATCCTTCTCAGATCAATCCTCTGAAATTAAAATGTCTGGCTAAGGCCATCCTCAGGGGCTTCAGGGTGTTGGGGTTTTTTTAGGGCATTTTTCTTCTTTCTTTTTTCTTTTCTTTCCTTTCTGTAAAAATAAAACACTTTGCCTGGGTAACTGGTGTATCATTTTCCCTAGACCCATATTACAAGGATGCATAATCTTATAATCATGCACTGAATAGAGTCACCTCTTGTTGCATAGGCCAAGCACTGAATAAACAGTGGTGCTTTTTTACTCTGTGTATATTCTGTGAACATTTGCTTCTGTGGACAGACTGTGGGAATTCACCCAGACTATCATGCCCATCTTCTGTACAGTTCCTCTTGAGATTCAGGTGGATTTCAGGTGGATGGCTTGGCAGGGTGCTGTGGGACTGCTTGATGTACAGATGCTCTGAAGTGTAAGGGATTTTATTAGAACGGTAGGCAGCTTGATTTTTTGTACATTATCTCATGGTTTCTCCATCTTGTGCAACAGCAATAAATAAATGACAGGTCTGAAGTTAATTGGATGCTATGCAACTTAGGTCATGCTTGCTTTCAAGTCAGAAATAACGCAGACACAAATACAAGGAAAGGAATCTGCACAACAGTTTGTACCTCTTTGACCCAGGCACTGATCTTGAGCAACCTAAGGGAACTATAAAAATCAGCTAGATCCTATTTTAAATACTCTGAAAGGTTCTTTCTCCTATTCCTCAGTCTTCAAATCTTGCTTTCCAATCCTGCACAGACATTTTCACTCCAACAGATGTTTCCCCTTTGAGCTTTTCCTATTTAATATATTTCAAACTGAAGTCTCAAGCTGCTTGATCACCTCTCTCTACTTCAATGGAGCAGTTGAGATGCAAGGAGAAAAATAGCTCAAGCAGATGTTTCAGGAGTTAAAAATGTTAGAAAAATTAAAAAATGGAAATTGCTAATGTGGATTTTATATTTGTCTGTAGCATTAACAGATGCTCACAGACTAATAACTACTTCTATCATTTTTGAAGAAAACTAATACTAAATTTGAATTTTAAAAAGCTGCTTTGAATAGCATACATGGAGTAATATGATTAATTACATGCAGTGAAAGACAATAAAATTTTGCCAGATAAACACTTATTATATTGGAAAAAATGAAAATTATATGCCCTGCCCCAAGGAATTTAGCAGGTTGTGGCTTCCCTGTGTGGGGACGTACAAAATGTTGAGAAGGAGAAATTATCCTCTCTGCACTGAGCTTCACAAGTTCCAGTCAGTCACAAGCATTCACTCCTTTTGTCTCTTTGAATACAAGAGAAGTTGTACAACTGTACCTTTGTGTATCTTGGTTGCAGTGGCTATTCCTCTTCAACATGAACAAGCCAGCTTGGTGCCTGGGTTTGTGCACACTCTCCTGATTTGAGTGGCTAATGACATCCTCAAGAATGCAGAACACCTTCAGCAGCACCAAAGGGTTTATAACCTCTTGAAGGTTATCCAGACCTTTCTATGAGTGATAGCCTTATGGCATTTAAATATATATCTATATTCTAGAAGTCTAAAGAGGGAGTACAAAAGATGGGAAAAGCCAAAGCTGTTGATGCAGTTGTTAATAATTATCCTCACAGTTTATTTTTGGACTTATATTCCCGCACCACTGAGGATCAGAGTTCAGTTCTATGGAGAAACAGGAGATGGCTCAAGGGAAGGGACTATCTCTGACAAAGATGAGCTACAAGAAACAGAAGGAATTAGAAGAATTAGAAGCACTGGTTTAGGATATCTTTTACAGAAAAAGATGGCTGGTGATAAACAGAGAGCACAGTATCTAAAAACACAAGTTCAAGTTTGGTACCTGATAGATTAGCTACTGCACACAGAGCAGTATGGAAACTGTTACAAATATGCTCAGTAAGACAGTGAAAGTAGTTGATGTGTCCAAGGCCAGAGAGCACAGAATCACAGCATCATAGAATATGCTGAGTTAGAAGAGATCCATCAGGATCATTGAGTCCAGCTCCTGGCCCTCACAGGACACACCAAGAGTCACATCAAGTGCCTGAGAGCATGGTCCAAATGCTTCTGGAATTCTGCCAGGCTGGTGCTGTGACCACTGCCCTGGGGAGCCTGTTCCTGTGCCCAGCCACCCTCTGGGTGAAAACTTTTTCCTGATATCCAACCTAAACCTCCACTGACTCGAGCTTCATGCCATTCCCTCAAGTCCTGTCACTGTCACCAGAGGGAAGAGATCAGTGTCTTCCCCTCCTCTTCCCCTCACAAGGAAGTTTTAACTGCAGTGAGGTCTCCCCTCAGTCTCCTCTTCTCCAAGCTGAACAGACCAAGTGACCTCAGCTGCTCTTCATATACCTTCCCCTCCAGACCTTCATCATCTTCATGGTCCTCCTTTGGATGCTTTCTAATAGTTTAATAGTCTTTTCTAATAGTTTAATGTCTTTTTTTTATATTGTGGCACCCAGAACTGTCCCCAGCACTGGAGGTGAGGCCGCCCCAGCTCAGGGCAGAGCAGGACAATCCCCTCCCTGGCCATGCTTTGCCTGATGGCCCCCAGGACAGGGATGTACCTCCTGGCTGCCAGGGCACTTCTGGCTCATGTACCAACTCTGTATTAACCAGAACCCTCTGGTTCCTCTGCACAGTGCTGCTCTCCAGCATCTCATTCACCAGTCTGTCTGTACACCCAGGATTGCCCCGTCCCAAGTGCAGCATCTGGCACTTACCTTGTTACACTTCATAAGATGGTGGCAGAATTGAAAAGAACAAAACCCCACTCCTCTCACACTCTTCTGTCCTATTCAGAGTCTCAGCCATGGACTTTCACTGTGGGAGAGTTCCACCTTGCAACAAAACCTGACAGAATCCTTCTGAAAACCTGAATCCATTTCCACTTTACATCAGTAGCTGTCCAAAAATCCTTTGATTTCAACAGGACTTGAAGTAGACCCTTTAAGAGTGAAAAATTAAGAAACTAGACTTTTTTGCTTCAGCTTTCTGTGATAGACACTTTCACACCATATACTGGTGTAAAAATGTTACTCAAATGATAAAAGCAGCATATGCCAAACTGCTATGTTGTTTTTTGTTTTGTTTTTTTAATGCACTCAGAACATGCTTTATATTTTCTATACTGAGAGATGGAAGAATCGCAAAACACCTGAGAGAATAAGAAATACACAAAGCTACAGGGAATACACATCAGAGAGCAGTCATTATGTAAGCAACAGCAATTATATTTTAACATCAGTCTAGTTACTTGTGAACCAAAAACTATGTTTTGAGTTTTGTTTGTAGAGTATAAATAAATCTTTACACAGGAGAAATAAAGATTGTTATGGAAGCTGAAAATTTTGATGGTCTTGAAAAAATATGCTACACATATTTAAATTCAGACCTATATACATTGTTAGCACTGTGGGAGGTTTGCATTATTTTCCTCCATTTTTGAAAGATACAGTGTTTGAAGCATTGTTAACATAGAATAGGATGTAAATATTTATTCTCTTTCTCCCTTGTTTACCTTCCTTCTCTTCCATTTATTCTCTGGTCAGAACTTCAGACTCAGCTGAAGTTAACTGCATGTAATTCAGTAACTTCATCCATGCAGGATCATTTCTCCACAGAATTCCCTTCTCAGCCAGTTTTCTCAGAAGTGAAAAGGAAGTAACATTGCCCATGGGATTCAGCAAAGATCCCTGAGCAAATGTGGTCCTTTTTCCATAATGGTCTTTTGATCCAAAATTTTGAATAAAATGTAAAAAGCTGTTCTTAATGAAATTGTGAAGTCCTAGGCTGAGTCTGTAAAAAACTTCTGTATTATCTTTTGTATGTTTTACTGAGAGGGTATCACTTCACAAAAAATAAGATGTATGCACACTGCTGTTAGGTTTGTTAAAGTAATAGTCTCAATTCTGAAGGTATATTTAGACTGTTGAGCTTTGATGCAGTGCCATTTGACATGGGGTTGGTTTTTTCAGCTGAGTGTTTGGGAACTGGTGATATGAAATAAAAGTATAAATCTACATTTGTGACTGTGGGCATGCTTTGCAGGAGTCAGTGTAGAACTATTTGCATTACCCTTTCTAGACACTTGCCTCAGTAATGAACTCTTCAATCCTATGTTGAGATCCCATTCTTCCATGAAAAAAATTGATTCAGAAAATGAATGTTGAGTGTTTGCTCAGAGAAGAATAACAACGTTCATATTTTCAGAAGCGAGTTCTTGTCATTTCCTTGGAAATAATAATATCTTCTAGTGCATGTGCTTTTAGTATTAATTCTTTGTATTTAATTCTCTTTCATTAAAATGGTATTAAAATAATATAAAGGCAATGTTCTTTTAACAGAACCTTACCAATTCTTAATTTGAGTGATATTTATATAGAGCTGTGCTTAAGGAATATGTAAGTGGTTTTCCTCTAAAACACAGAGACTGTTCTTAATATAACATTTGGCCTCCAAAATAAATACTTTAAAAAGATGTCATTGTACTTAGATAATACAATTTACTAAATTTGTTATGTTTATTCTTGAAATATTTAACACAACAATCTAGGAATAAATTAGTAAAATAGTAAACAAATAAATAAATCTTTGTCACCAAGAATGATTTTATGATACAAAAAGGAATAGCTCACTTTCCATCGTTTATTAATCTACTTTTTGATCCAATAAAAAATCAGTAATGATAAACTTTTAGTGAGCTAGTTACTTACAAAAGTGCTGATTGACCACACTTCCAGATTACATCCCCTAGTCACAAACCAAGGGATAGTGTGTGTCTAGTTCCTCTACCTCAGCCAAGTTTCTCTTTGTTCAGAAGGCCATAGCTTTCCTCCTCCTGGTGATTCTTCCATTCCTGACAAGGATTGTTGGTAGGGAGCCAGCACCACCTGCCTCTCAGGATGTGAATTTTCCTGCCTTACAGGAGAATTTTCCTGTGTTACAGGAGAGAAGGTTGTGCAGTGACCACCCAGAGACAGAGCACCACTGAACAGTTTAGAGGAGCACTGTTATGTCATCCAACATCCTGTGCAAAGGCTTGACTTTGAACTTAGATGAAGTTGTTCAGAGTCAAATCCAGTTGAAGTTCATGTGATCCTGAAGACACAGATTCCACAGCTTGTCTGTGCAAGCTCCTCTGATCCTTCATCATCTTCATGACAATTTTTCCTTTAGATTCTATGGGAATTCCTCTTTTTTGAAGTTTTATCTGTTGCATTTTGTCCTCTCATCATGAATTTCTGAGAATAGTGGCTCCCTCTTCTCTACAACTACTCATTAAAGAAAATTAAGAGAGCATTTAAGTCTCCCACATGATTGCTTAAGTATCCTGATTTTACAAAACTTGATTTTACTCATCTGCTGCACCACTGAGGAAGTGATGGCACTACTGTGGCACTTGGCACACTAACCTGTAAGGAGACCTTGCCAAGGAAAAACTCAGTGAGAAGTATTTTATTCATCCACACTTGCTTGACTTCCTGCATGGTGGAAGGGACAATTCTTGTGCTTTGAGGAACTTGATCTGGAGTTTTCCTTCTCTGATCTCAGTGTTCCCTTTGCTGTTGCTCACTCTTTGCCTCCATCCCCCCTCCCTTGTCTCTGACTGATGATTTCTTGTTTTTCCAAGCATGTTTTCCCAGAGACACCACCAAGCTCAGCAATGCACTCAGCAGTGTTCTGCAGAGCCTCTGCTTGTGTCCAGCTTGGGGCAGTGCCACAGGCCACACCTTCAGTCCTCCCACTACCCAAACCCTGCCACCCACACCAATGCAATATTGTATTTCTGTGCATTTTTGAAAGAGTGTGATAATTGTCATGCTGACACGTGAAGATGAGGGTTTGGGGAAGCACACACTTGCATCTTTCTTGATTATGACAAATGCTTTAAAATTCCTTACAGCTTACAGTGATGCCACTGTAGATACCTGGCTTTAATAACTAGGCTCAAATCAAAATTTGCAGCATGTGGCTGACTGGAAACTGATATATGCTGTGGAAAATGAAGATAGTGATTATATCCGTTAACTTTTGTTCTAAATTTGCAGTTTGTAACCTAAAATCTTAGTAATTGATCACTTGCATCCAAATGAATTGCTTTAATTTGATTTACTTAAAAATAATTGCTTGCAATTTATACTAATTTAGTATCAGCTTCAGTTTACTTCCAATTCTATACATCAATTTCATTCAAATACGTAAAGACCATCACTTAAACTAGTAAGGACATTTCCACTCAAAAAAATACATTTCTTTTAAATGTTTTAACTTAGGATTTTGTAAAGTAAAAGATGTGTGAATTTTAACATACTGGTTGAAAATGCTTACATTATTTATTTAATGAAAAAATACAACATATATGTTGATAAAAGGAAACTACTGGGGTTTGAGTGAGTGGGTGAGTTCAACTTTTTTACACTTGTCCTCCAAAGCACAATAAAAGTAAACTAAAGGCAGCTACAGAAAAACATTTTCTTTTGCATAAGAAGCATTCTGGTTTTCTGGGTATTTACAATCCATAACTGGTAATTTTGATTTCTTTGTAGTCCTGCTGTGGCATAAAATTATGGTAGCTGAAGTACAACAAAGGTTTCCTACATTTCTGGTTTTTATTAAATGATTGCTCCATTGTGTTTCCCTTTTTTTCATTTACGTTCTATTTCTCCAAATATAAGCAACTCTTTAAACCAACTAAACCAGTTTAGGTAGCATAACAATGTTGAAAGTGTGAGTACTTTAGCCTTCAAAATAATCCTAAAATACTTCTTACTTGTACCAACATTTTACTTATTGTTAGCCCTCCAGGGCCAAGGAGCCAGGTCCACACAAATCCTGGCTCCTCTGTGCAGCAGAGCTACAGCAATCCAGCTGAAAATGGAAGCTGAGTGTGAGATTCCATCTCCAGAGCAGTGCAAAGATACAGCCTGGTTGTGAGAATCTGATCCAGAGCACATTTCCTTTGATCTGCTTTTTTGTTTTCCTACATAAATGCCTACACTTATTTTTCTACAGCATCTGTATGCATATCCCCAAGTCACATTTTGTGATATGTGCTTTATCCTTTCAATCTCAAAAATGTATTAATTTATTTGTATGCCTTTGAGTTTTTACCCTGCGTTGCTCACAGTTCTTATGAACACAATCCACAATCTCATTTCTGACACATTAGTTTCATTTCCTTTCCCACCTTACCCATATAACAGACCACACATAGCACAGCTCAGAAGATAAATTTGATTGTCCCCACCACCACAAAATGTTGGCATATAAGGAAGCTAACACATTGCATTTTTATCTTCATTCCTCTTACAATGCAATATCTGTTTAACCTAAGCAGTGCAAAATTGGGAGAGGATTCTTGGTATAAAAGCAAGGCTTAAGCAACAAACAGTGTTGCTTTAACAGGAAAAGCAACAAATGAATTGACAAGGTGGCTACTCCACCTCAGGAAAGGTTTCCTAAAACTTTACTCTCTGACTCTCCTTTTGTGGCTCTAGGCAGTAAAAAAGGAAGCAGCAGCAGGCATAGAAGCAAGAAAATAGGTCATTCCTTGTTTAAAAGTTCATGCTGCACAGCAGTTCCTGTCCTCAAAAGCTGTTTTCTTTCAGAAAAGCAGCAGGCTGAATGCAACACATTGTGCAAAAGTTATGAACTACATTCTTTCCAGGGTTAAAAAAGAAAACAGAAAAAAAATGAGCCCAAACCACAAAACACCAAAACACAGAATACTTGCCACAGTAAAAAAAAGAATCTTTGTTTTCCAAGAAAAAAAAGTCAACATTGCATTATGCAGGTCTGACAAACCCTTTTTTTCTATATAGGCGTTTGCTTTCAAGGGAAGGATTTAAGTTATTTACATAGATTCATAGGTTCTGGCCTGACCTGTCTTTCTGGAAGAAGCAGACCTCCACAGACTGAGGAGGTGTGCACAATATCTTCTGTCTTCTATTTGGTACCTGCTCCACAGATTTTGCTGACAAATATTGAACATTCCTCCTTTTCCACGCCGTTTATACAGTAAAGGCGTGGCTGACATTACCATCAATGAGCAGTAATCAGTAATCAGCAGGCTGCAATGCCTCCCCAGCCTAAGGTCTAAAGTACTGGCTCTGTCTGCATTGCAGTTTATTCCTTGGAAAATTGGTGCTGTAAAGTAGTCTCTTTAAGTGCAATACCCGAGTTCTACCAATCTTCTCTCTTTACCTTTTGGGTACATGCTCAGATAGATGAGAGCTAACTCCCTGATAAAACATCCATTCACTGATAGCTGTATTTAACCCCAGCATACACCAATCCTCTCAGTTATTCACCTCTTGCTATCCATATTTCAGCAGTGAAGTTACCTGATAAACACAGACTGATTCACTTCAAAGAAGTACTTACCGTTCAATCTTCCTTTTTTCTACAGAGAGGCTTCTCTCTAGTGAAGAGAACATGCAGAGCAGTGAAGTTAACATGGCCATGAAAATCAAACCATGCACACTGAAAGGGACAGGACAGGGAAGAAGGAGAAATACCAATAGACATGTAATATGAACCTAAGAGATTAATGCACTGCTTTGGATTTGTATGATTTCCAAAGTAAGCAGAGAAGTAATGGCAGCACAAAGGTGTACAAGGCTCATCCAGGCATAGCTCTGAGATCATCATGACATGAATACAGTGTCTCTCCAGCCGCTTGAACACCCCGTGACCTCTGCTGCATGTAGAGCTCATACAGAGTCACAAATGTGACAAACGTGTACAGAGACACAAAAGTGTAACTGCTGCCCTTCTCTCACTAAACAAGATCTCCTTAGATTTTAAGTAATCAAATACCAAGACCTGTTAACAGTTCTACCTCATACCCACACATCAAGAATCACATACATGTATTGCACTGCATAAAAAGACATGGATCGAGGCAAGTATCAGGGAGATGAAAACAGGCAGCCAAAACAAAAGGTGGGATCAGATGCAGATACCAATATTACTTACTCTTGTTAAGTATTTTTAGTTCAGCACTCAACATCAGTGTGGATTATTTTTGAACATCAAGGACAAGTAGCATGAGTTAAATGGGGAAACAGACTATTAGAGGGAAATAAAGCAGATGCTACTAGTAGTAAGCTAAACTGAGGGAAAAAAAATCCTGCATCTTATCCCAAAATTGTCAAAAGCGTGATGAGATTTCCAGTCACATTTCTGTACTTATCTTTGGTGATCTTACTGTAGTGGCAAAGAAGAAAAATTGGTCTTTTCTATTTGCAGTATTTTCAGCTTAGGGGTCAGACAGTTTGCACAAAAGTTACATTGAAAAACAGGTCCCAGAGTAAAATCTCATAGAAGATTTTCAATACTCTGTGGAGGAACAAGCCTGAAAATACCCTCCAGACTAGCAGTCCTTTTAGTTTTCAGGATCCTCTTCAGCTCTATATTTTTCACAATGCAAATCAAGACACAGATCTAATTTTTGAAATTCATGTCTCCATTCTTTTGCATTCCTCCACACACAACTCACTGTCTGTCAACTTCCTTTGCCAGTTTTTCTTTTGTTCTGTGCTTCCCTTCATACGATCCCATTTTCTTTATCATTACTATGCCAAAAATTAGAGCACCTTGCAACCATTATAAGCTCTTCCAATTTTCTACTTAACCAAATTCAGCACCAATCCATAAATCCTGCCTTTTTACTGGATGTTCCAATCAACAAAGTATGGCAGACAGAATACAAAAGGATCTTAGAAATGTACATGGCAATTAAAAATATGGCATGCTAATAAATTGAGACTGAAATTGAAGCTTTCATGTATTACAGGAGAAGAAAAATTATAAAGATTTGTGGGAATATGATAGTGTTATACATAGAGGTAGCAAGTGTCCTTAAAAGTCAGCTGTAAAACAAATCCCATCTAAACCATAATGAGGAGAGTCAGCACTTAAAATAATTATTACAGAGGTAAAAGTGCAAGTTTACCAATGACTGTATAACTCTGCTTTGAAATTGCAGCCTGAGTTAAGACAAAGGCAATTTTAAGGATCAAGGAAAACATAATGATCCTAGAGTTTGATGAATATGATGATTAAAAGTCTCTTAAGTTAATTAATTTGATATAATGATTGAATCAAAACTTGTGTCTTAATGGAAGATGACAATCTAATTGCAAAGCTGCTACAGATGTGAGTATACCAGAGGGAGATTCAAAAGAGTGTCAGAGTTCAGGTTTATTTTGCTGCAAGAAGGAACATGAAGATTTTCTATGAGTTACACAAGATTAAATATATTCAACTTGTGAGATTAAGTTCAAAGCTCCCCATTACATTGCTACTGGAAAAAAACAGACTATAATAATTCCTAAGGAAAGAAACATTTATGGAAGAAAGGCACCTCTCCACACATTTCCTAAAATACCTGCCCATGCCACACAAAATCTTTATTCTCCCCTCCATTATCCCAAATATTTTACATTGTTGGAAAATCCTTACTTCCTTAGGACCAATTCAGATTTGTTATGTATATCCTGTGCCTCATATTACAGTAGGTGAGAGGATCTTTTGGCTTGCATTCCACCATAGAACAAATAAAAATTAAGTGCAACAAAATAAAAATGTGTTTAAAGTCATCCTTCCATACAACTGAGCTCAAGTATCTACTTCTCACCAGATTTATCATGACTTGTAAAAAAAGCATCAGTTTTGCACAACTTTAGCCTTTCTAAGCCATTTAGGAACGTATTTCACCGCAAATTTTTCCTCAGAGACTTATCTTCAAAAGGAAATACAATGATAAGAAGAATAATAAGACTCTTACAAGAAAGAAAAATGATAAAAAAAAAAAAAATCTCTGATTACATGGTCACAAATGTTCAGGTTCCCCAGCACTCTATGTCTTTCTCCCTCAAGAATCAGTGGAGTGTGGGATGGTTTCCTGGCAGGACCTGTGGCCCTGTGGAGAGAGAAGCAAAGGGCATTGATAAAGTGGCCCATGGATATGTGGTGTCCATCCAGGGTCAATCCACCATGGTACTTTATCTCTGTTTTAAATGCATATCCTGTTTTAACAGTGTTTATTTTTTAAAAAAATCAGGCAATCATTTCTTTTAAATCTTGAACTTTTGTATATATTGAGGTAGTCATTAAGTTATATTTTGGAAAATATTTAGATTTCTCAAACCTTTCTCTTTTCCTTTCACCTTGAAATATACGTTTTTTGCCTTCACATTTACTAAGTTGTACTGTTTTAGTTCGATTTTAAGACATTTTTGATGGAAACAAAAGTGTTTTCCCAATTCCTTTCTAGCATAAAAGAACAGGACTAGTAGACTAAGAAAAAAAATTTTTTTTTTCTACTGTTTTGAAATATAAAATATTTGAAAAGAAGTTTCCTGAGAAAATCTTTTGCCACAATTAAATTGTCATTGGAATATTTTCAGAGGAGAAACAGGTCTGCTAACGGATCTACAGACGTCCAGCTGCTTTTCCAGTCTGATTGTTTAGACTCTGCATATAACAAGAAAACACTCCAAATGCTCTGTATAAGACACTTCCCTGAGCTACTGGAAGGACATTAATGCCCTTCAAAAAACCAATGCAAATACCTAATTAATTTTTTTTTTCCCTAGGAGTTTGATTCTTAATGTTATAAAAAGAAGCTAAATCCCATCTGATTAGCAGAGACAAAAAGAGACACAGTAGGGCAACATAAATTGTTTTTCTATATTGGAAGATCTTGCAAAGAACAATTAGAACCCAAACAGAACTCTTCAGCAAACCACAACAAAGGAGAATTAATCTACAGATTGATGTCTCATTTTTTTGCCAAGACTCTCATTCACATACTTCTCTATCTGTCTTTTCTTTTTTACTTCAGTGAATAATACTATATATAGGTCTTTCCAGAGTAAAGTTCTACTTTATGAACTGGAGAAAGTAATAGTTAAAATACAAATGACTTATGATATCAAAACTTTATTTTGAATTCTGTTTCAAACAAAACAATGGCAGAGTGTAACTACAGTAGAAACTTTATTGAAAATATTTTCTTTATCTCTTTGGTTTAGTATTTGGAATGATTAAAAAACCGTAATAGAAAAGTTTATCAGGATATGCAAGTATAACACAGAAATAAATCTGCATTACAAACCAGAATTTGCACTACAACACTGTTTTCCATCACAATTCACAAAGATCAGTTCCAGGTGTTCCCTAATTAACAGAGTACCAGACTTTGCTGTTGCCATTCACATTATCTGTATTCGCAGATTCACATTGCATTCATCAGCTTCTTAATCCCTCAAAGGTATTTTGTAAAACGTAAAGAAAAAAGCAGATTATGAACTCTGAGTGATCACTGTAACCTGCGTCAACTCAACCCTTCTTACAGCAGCTTTATTCTTTTCTGCCTTAGAAACATCAAAAACACTTAGTTTTAGCAGTGCACAAAAATTCCTGTCCAAAAAGTTTTTGTCACACACATCTGTTTCTCCTGCCAGAAGCTTTCACCGCTTCCTTTCCCTATGCAAACCATTAACATGTCAGATCAATTTTGACATATTCTGAAAATAAGTAATTTCTTTCCTCATGATTCCTTTTTTTCATCCAAGGATTCAGCAAACTCAGGTAAACAAGAATGAGTTTTCACAGGAAAAAAATAAAATTCTGTGATAGCAGGAGATAAACATAATACTAATAACAATCTCTTTCCAATTTATTTATTCACATGTAGCAAGCTCTTCTGTCACATTCAGGAATGTCACCCTTGTATAGATTCAGTCTGCTGGGTTTTCTGACCTTTGCTACATCAAATTATCTACTCTTCTCACAGTGGCACTCATCTGAAATTGGACCATGACTGGTAAAATAAAGTCATCATTAATTTACTATGAACATATTCCCACTCTATAGATTTCATTTACTTCATATGTCATCTTCAAAAAAAAAAGAGACATAATGACAAAATAATAATATTACCAAATTTTTAAATAGTGTTTTCAATTGCTGTTCTCGAGACAGTCTTTAAAATACATTAGCTGTAACTGCCATAACTTTTGCTCTAGACATTCTATTGCAGTTTCTATGAGCTGTTTACCAGTGAATATATTTGAGTTTTCTAGACATGAGCATGTACCTAAACACTGCTAACAGGGCAACACTTGTGATAGAAAACCAAAGGTGTAAATATGCAAATTTAGCATGCCTATTCCATAGGCTGGTTACTCAGGAAATACTGGGGAGGAAGGTGAGGTACATTGTGATTTTCTTCCTCTTACTGACCCAGTGTTAGAACCCCAAATCATTACACTTACCGTCATTTTGGTATTTCCTTTCCCATGGATTAACTCAGAATTTGGTCTTCATAAGCTGAAAGAAGACTGCTGAAGTCAATACACTTACATTGCTATAAATTCTGGATTAGTTTTCAGTTTTGAATATTTCTAGATTTCTAGACTGACTTTTCAGAAAGTTGAGAATGCATCAGGCCATGTGCAAATGGCATTTGTTGTGATACACAATTCCTATTGCTGCTGCTGCAGACAGCCTATACTGACTTCCTAAAATTTTTGCCATATGTTACCTTTTCTTCTACTACGAGGAAAAATTATTTTTTATCTTATGCAGGTGTCACTGATTTACTGAGATAATCTCTAAAGCTATGATTCATCAAAGTGAAAGCCAAATAAATACCACACTGGCATATATATAATAGCAAGTGTTACCTAGCTGGGCTTGTGTCACTACAAATCACCTCAGAAGACATTGGCATTATCCTTTTCCTTAGGCTCAGTGGGTCATTTGTAGCTGCAGGTGAACACACGTTTGCAGGTGATGTTTGCAGCAGTTGGCTGATTTGGAGGTTTGGCACCGTGAGGACCTGGGTTCACATTGCAGCTGCGGCATTTCACTGAGGACAAAGGGAGATGAAGGGAAAGGTGCGAGCTTCTGAAAGGCAAGGGGTGCCCATGAGTTAGCAGGGTGTTACAGGGGTTCAGTAAGTTAAATCCTTACAAGGAAAATGGGATTGTTTTCACCACCTTACTCTCATGTTCTCATTCACACACTGAAACAACCAAGACGACAAGCGAAAGTAGACGTGCATCCATTTAAGGACACGTAGTGGCATAAAAGAATAAAGATGTAAATGCATCTCCTAAACACAACTCTTTTCTCTCCAGGCCTTTTCTGCATGATGGGCTTCAAAGAAGCATTAATAACAAGAGAATGTAGCATGGACTGAAATTTGGGGTAATTTCTGGTGAAAGAACAAGTATCCATTTCAGGATATAAGAGGCCTAGAAGACAATTACAAGAATTTATTTAATGTACTGCACTAATTAAACCTGTCAAGAAAATTAGTGAGTAAATTACTGTTCAGTTGTACTTACTAGTCAAAATATTTATAAAATTGAAAATATATCATAAACATATTTAATGAGGAAAAAAATATTCAGAAAATGTAGGAGTTTGGAGATTGTTGCCTACACTCCCTCAGCAAAGCTAGTTCCATGCTGGAATCTACCATCTATCTTGTGCTACATCTTCTAAAGAAAAATATAGACCCAAGGTCTGTGATATGCAAAATGAGCCATGTATTGTAAAATATATTGTGTGTTCTGGAACTTTTCATAGGAAAGAACTACAAGGGACATAAACAGTATCAGAAAAAATGAGAATTCTTTTTAATTGAACTATCCAATGTTTCAGTATTTGTACAAAATTCTGGAGCCTTAAATAATATATTGTCTGGTTTAAAGCCTGGATTCAAAATTATTTCAATCTTTAAATATTTAAATCATTGTAAAATTCTGTGATTATTCAGAATAGTGTGGAATTCATCTTTCTCAGATGAATCTGAAATAGGTTTGCATGGTAACATGCCATGGGCTCTTACAGATGAAACATGCTCACATATCTTTGTTCCATAAAACCTAAATTATCAGATCACCAAAACTACTTATTGCAATTGCTGTGCTTTAGGACTCTTTTGCTGCTGTTATTTGCCTTTAAGAAAGTAAAAATATTAAACCACTTTGTTGTTTCAGGATTTGTTTTGTGGTGACTTCCTAGTCGGGAGCTGTCCAGGGAAAAATTTCAGCTACCTCAGCTGGGAAAAGAAGCCCGGTCTTGGTCATCTCTGGATTGAAAAGTGGATCTTTGGTGCAGTGAAACCAAGCCTCAAAGGAGCACTGAAGTCTCTTACAAAATTCTATATGTCTTTGACCCTGTTGATACTTCACTGTGAGGATATAATGATATTTGATGTTATAATGATTAACATGGCTATATATTTCAAATGATTGATAAGGTTAGCACAGTTTATTAGAAGGCTAATAAAGTTTAATCTTATTCAAACAGGCACAGAGTGCACATTCTTCTGAAGAAGAAAGTATTTACAACTGCTGTGAGGCCAAAATAATTAATCATTAATCAGTGACAATTGAACAAACTTTTTTAATTACATGCAAATATAGGCTCTCGTCTTAAAAAAATTGTATGTTTTTTTTTGCTTCCTCCACACTTTCCTTGCTATTGCTATTGTCTCTTCTTCTAAATCCTTAATCCTTTTATATTCTTTTATTGTTTTAGGCAGAAAGAGATATTTATCATTCAGCTTATTTCTACTAAGCAGGACATCTGTGCATGTTTATTTAACCAGTTTCAAGGCTGGACCCACACTTTTATTCTTTTTATGGTTATTTCTACTGCCTCCAGAGGGGATGTCTCTATAAGAATTTGCAGGTGTTGTGTCCAAAGCCTGCTCCTGACTTCACAGAATTCAGAACATGTATTTAGGTACAAAGATTAAATCTTGTGAAACAAAATAATTCTTTGCATTAAGACAGCAAGGATTAGAGGTATAGAAAAGATGTCTTGGGTAGCTGGATAGAAGTGAAATATTGGAGTCCTTATCCTAAACACATATTTTGCCAAGTGCCTTATTTCCTTGCCTGTTTCAAATGGACCTGAAAAAGGAAAGTTAATGAACATGATGTGAAGTTCCACTGATTAAGGCACTGGAATAGTCAGACTTCTCTTCCTAGCCTCACTTTTGCTTTCTGTGCTAGCAGCCATTGGCTAACTGCAGGAATAGTCCACAAAGAGAACTATTACTATTAAAACCTTTGTTATCCAGCAGCCTGACCCCAGAGTCAGAGATGGTGTTGTCCTTGCCCAATGGCTGGTTGAAGGGTATTCTTGTGGAACATAAGGGTCTGAACTTCAAAGGAGCCAGTAAATCCAAGGTTCTTGTTTTCATCTCATAAAGGCTAGGAAGCATCAGTTTTAGCTGTTTTTATTTTAATGGAATCAGCTCTCAGTATTACATGTATTCTAAGCAGAACTGTCCATTTTAGGCCTTTCAAAGAATTTAATCTCAGGGACCTTTGGTTTCAGATGGACACAGGACAGACTCAAGTTAGAAGCACACAGCTGTTGTGAGAGGAGCTGTTGTTTGCTTGCAAAGAATAAATGAAGGTACCCAAGAACTTGGTTTTGTAAAACTGAGTGCACTACAGTTTTGCATGCATAAATAAGACAGGAGTTTTTTGGATTTGTTAGACACCTAAATTTGGCTGGTGTGATACACAATGCTGCCTCTATTATGGTCCTTCATAGCCACTTTGAAGAGTTAAAGGTATAAAGATAAAACTAGTATAATTTTTGGTCTACAGTAATTAGCTCTCTTACACACACTTCCTGACTAATTACATGTCATCATAGTTGAGTAGTAATTCCCAAAATACAGTAGTTCATATGTTTTTTCAGTTTTATCACAGGAGCTCAAACTGAAAAAAAAAAATAAATAAACCCAAAGCTGTCATATGAACCGATTAGGAAAGATAATTTCTCTCTCACTCAGAGAAAGCTCAACCTTTTCTCTGATGCTAATTCACATCTCTTTGAGGCAGAGCTTTATCCCATATGAACATCTTGAGAATGATTTGTGCAAATAAATGAAGGAATACATTCGTTAACATGTTGAATCTCTCTGCAAAAGATCTTCCAGGCAAAATATCTATACACTCTACATTTTTCCCAAGAGTCTTCAGTCATTTCCAAGACAGTACTTAACTGTGTAACAATTGAGTGCACATTATGATTCTGCTCCTTCATTATCCTAAATCCTCTTTTCCACTAAATATAGACCTATTTATAAGCAGGTAACTGAGTGGGTAATTAGTGTTATGCAAGTACTTTCCTATATCAAGGTAATATTAGCATAATTCTTAGGAACAAC
Source organism: Pseudopodoces humilis (assembly GCF_049639895.1). Classification (NCBI taxonomy): domain Eukaryota; kingdom Metazoa; phylum Chordata; class Aves; order Passeriformes; family Paridae; genus Pseudopodoces; species Pseudopodoces humilis. Next base: position 13,418,591 of record NC_142205.1, on the reverse strand, counting down.
CTTTCTAGAAGAGAAATAGTGTTAAAAACAAAATCTTGGCATTAAAAAAAGCATCTATTTTGCTTTTTCCTTGAATTCTGAATTTATTTAACAAATAAAACTGACTTTCTTGTTGGTAGTTATCAAATGCAAATTGTTAGTTAAATTAATGACACTACAATTAGCTAGATTCTTTCCTACCTATGGTAGGTGGTCCCAAAAATGAAACTGATACCTGCATTTTATTTTTTTTGTAAGATGCTCATACTGTAAGTGATCATAGAATTTAAGCCTGCATTGTATAAAAACAAAAGAACAGACATTCAAATGAAAAAAGGCCGTCAAGTATTTATCTCATCTCCAATAATGGCAAAAAAAGCAAACACTTAGGAAAAGAGCATAAAATCAGAATTACTATCCAGATTATACTCTGCAGTATAGTTTCCAAACATAATATCCTCATAATTTTCAGATTCATTAAGGAAGATTAAGAATAAATATCTTTTTAGGGGCAAATATCTTTTGCTGAATTTTCATTGTGTCTGCTGGACCCAAGATCTGACTAGCTGACATTAGAAAGGTAATTTATCTGATCAGGTCTGATAATCCATAGAACTCATCTATTCCTTCTTCAAGTATATTCCCTGCAGTGATATAGAAAAATAATACCATCATTCTTTCTTGAGTACAGAAAGCTTCATGCCTTCACTACTTGAGCTGATAACATATCCAAACACAGCCTTTTGGAGTTCATGCACTCCAAACTCAAAACTTTATGTGGATCAGTCTCTTTGATGAAGTTTCAAAAGTCAAAAGTTTCATTTTCAAATGCAGCCTCATGAAATTTTGAACCTCTTCTGTTTCCCCTTTAAATTCTATTTTAAAGTGATAAGTATTGCACAAATTAAATTGGATGTATTAAAATGTGTTCCAGACCTCTTAAACCACTGTAAAGATAGAAAAGGAAGACAGCAGAAATATGCCACAAGTTGGATCCTCAGTAAATACCCAGAATATATCAGCATAGAGGAAAAATCAATATTTTTACAGAAAGTAGAATATAAGATAAAAAATGATGAATCACATGGAAGCTCATAATCTTATGAGTGTCATATCAGCCTAGCAGGCATTCATTTTGGATAAGTAATCTTAATATCACAGGATAAAGATTATAGAAAGGAATTGCCAATATTTTGTTATGGAAATGAGAAAATTCAGGGTTAAAATAGAGATGAGCGATTTCTTTTCATCATCAAGTGAAAAAGATCAGCAAAAACTCACATGGAGCATCTTTCTGTATCTCTGTGGGAATTCTGCTTCTTGTGATCTGCTGCTGCCAGATTTAATGTGCTGAATTTATTATACACAAAGTTGTCCAACTCACAAGTTGTTTTTATTTCCTCAGTATGGGTACTGCTATATGTTGTTCAACAGCATAAAATGGTTAAATAAAGTGTGTTATAATTTTAAATAAATACTCTACATTTTAACAAAAAAGAACATGGGTTATCAAATATATTAAATACATTCTAACAATGAGTGCGTTTGCCAACTGCATGTTACTTGTAAAGCAGCCTTTAATTGCTTCTTCAGATTCCTCTTTTAAACATTCATCATACACAATGATTCTTGTTCACCTCTGACTGCATCACCTGTCATCCCTGAAGAAGGTATTCATCTGGTCAGGATAAGAAATAATTGTTTTTCTAGTTTGCTCCATTTTTGCTCCATTTTCTTATTTGAAACACAAGAAAGCAGAGCAAAGAAATGAGAGGGAGGTCCCTTTCTTATTTGGGTTGGCCATATCACTGCACTACTGAGTGTTGTCAGTGAGGAAACAAGGGTGGAAATGTGCAGAGAGTACTTTTATTTGAGCATCTTTTATCTTGCACACCTAGCATACACCATTTAAGGCTTTTCAGATATAATTTCTTGGTCAGCAGTAAATAACAAGGACTAAATACAAGTAACATCATCATTAATCCCTTTACCAATCCCATGGTAGGGACAATCAATGAGCCTCTCTCAGCCAGGGACTTGTCAGGTCCGTGGGGAAGGGTTGGATCTGTTATGTTTTGAAACTGACTCCATGTTGTTGAAATGTTGTCTTCTGATGTTCTGCTTTGTCTTGTTTGTTTTATCCTTTTTCATGTCAGTATTTTTCCTCTTGTGTCCTTCAACTGCTGAAGACAACTATCTCAGCTACTGTGCACTTCCTGTTTTTCTTTTTCTTGCATAGCTCTAGTTCCCACAATTTCTTATTTTTTAATAACAGTTTTCTTAATAAAGCCAAGTCTTAGTCACAAAGTTACCATGTACAGTCAGGTTCACATTCAGCTGAATCTTTAGACAGTGGGTTACAACAACAGCATTCAGAGCTGAACAGATTTACTCAGTTTGTAGTGAGCCTGGATTACAGTCTGGCCATCCCTGCTGATCTCAATGCCTTATCTACTAGGACACATTGCCTGCCCTCAGTAACAGCACAAATATACCAGCATTGCCCTACCCCTGTGCTAAAGAGCACCATTAAGTTTGCAAAGTCATTCAAAGTCAGTATTCATTTGCAGATGCTGTAGTGGAGTTACCTGATATCACCCAACTCACTGCTTTTCCTATATCTATAATCTGAGATAGACTAATCATATGACCACTTACTCTTTTAAACAGAAATCCTGCACTATTTAGCCCTCATTTGGAAAGGAGTTATTCAATATTCTGTTACCTTCCATTTCCAATGCCCTATTCATTGCACCTTATTAAAGACAATTATTAATTCCTCATGGCATTTCCTACAAAGCTCACTTCTTCACTTACCTACAAAGTTTACCCAGAAATTTTGGCTGTGACTTTCAGGTTAGTTAGGATCTCACTTGTCTAGACAAGACTTTTACATAACACTTCATTGTTGTTTCCACTCATGCCATGAAAATGCAAAGCTCTAGCATCAAACAATCTTCAAAATTACTAGGGTTTATTCTTGTACTAATGGTAGCTAATAGTCCAGGATTAAAAATCTACTATCCCTTTCCCTTTAATTTTTGATTGTCATGAAAAATAAAGGTAGTCAAGGTCAGGAATACTTCAGAGCTGTGAGAAGCCCTTTAGAAGAAGCCTACAGAAAATGGGCCTGAGTATTCATGTCAAGATTAACTGTTGTGCATTCTGCTGTTTGCAGGAATTCTTGATCTCCCTCTGCAACTGTCCTAGCGTCCTGGAGGAGTGAAAGATGAATTAAGAAATACTAAGGAAAAGCTATCTGCAAATAATTTCATTGTCTGGTACTAAAAATCACAGATTTTTAGGTAACATCTATTTCTGTGACTGACCAATCTTGAGATTTCTAGTTAGAACTATTTTAGGCCCTCATTCCTTTTTTTCCCTATATCTACAAGCAGGTCCAGTCCCAATTCCAGTCTCTGTTATTTAAAGGTGAATTAAAGCACTGAATATATATTTTATACATCAAGGGATGTTTACCAAATAGACAACCACTCATTATTCTCTAGTTTAAGAGTAAAGTCTTCACTGTGCAGATAATTAAGGCAATGTAAGTAATGTAGGATGAAGAGGAAAACCTTGCGTCTGAATCGATGCAATTAAAAGGAGGCAATAAAGTCTCACAAGTAACTACAATTCCAATAGGCGTATTTGGTGTCTGTCCACTTAAGAAGTGCTCACTTCCTAATGACTTTTTTGTTTTCTACAACTAGAAATTCTGGAAAACAAAATTCTCATTTTATTAAATGAGACTGAATTGGTATCAGTTGTCTGCAGAAGGTTTATTCTTGCTCTATACCTTTGGTCAAATCATGTTTCCTTGAATATAATTTCTACTGTATATGTGACTGGCACATCAATTGCCTAATAGTCTTGACTAGTATTTTTCTTATATTTTGGTAGTTCCTAACTCTTATCCCTGTCAGCCTACAAAAATAATATTTTCATAAAGGACCAATGTAACTATATCCATAAAAGCCCAAGAATTAATAATGTTCTAGCAAAACAAATTACATGTATATTTTATTTTCTTTCTCATTTATGAAGATATACACTGATAAAAAAAAGCTCACAGAAAGCAGGGCCCTATCTATTTTGGTAGATAATGAAGCCCTCCACTAGCTCACAATTTCACTAGATGTGACTTTCCCATTTATACAAAATTTCCTTTCTCTGATTTGTTTGAGAATTTAGAAAATAAGGTTTTGGAGTACAGATTCTCAATTAATTGGTTGAAATTAATAATAGTACGATTTGGGAATCTATTAACTAGTAATGAGAGTTTATACTTTCCACAAATATACTAACAATTTTTCTTTTTAAAGGTTATAGGGTTTTCACATTTACACCACCTTTTTTCCAGCAAAAGTGACATGACTTTTTCCTTCCTGCTTGAAGAAATTCCTGATAGGTGCATATGACTAAAAGAATCAGCGAGCCCAACATTTCTTAAAGCAATGACTATCGATTATTTTTCTCCTGGTGCAGCTCAAGTTCAGTGTCATTCATTGGCTGTACTGCACACATGAGGTATTTCCTGATACAGGTTCCTGATTTTTTTAATAAGAATTTTGCATTTTGGCAGTCAATGAGAGTTTCTCAGATAATTAATGAATAACCTTGCTCACAAATTAAACTTAATCAGTTCTGGAGAAATCCAGAACAACTTTTTGTGTGTGAAAGCATGGTGCATATTTTACATGATAAAGTGATACTCTTCTAACTCCTCATCTTTCTGTAGATATTAAGCACTGACAATCTTCACTTTTCTGAAAAGGACCTCTCTGATTTATAATACTTATACTTACTAATTTATCTGTAAAGGCCAATTAGCTGACTGAAGTGCTCAAATGAGTCAGTAGTAAAATGGCCATTGCAGCAAGGACTTTGCCACTATCAAAGTAAATCATTTCTCCCTTTTAATAAGACTCAAAAAAATTATTTCAGCTGTCCGTTGCCTATGCCTCCTTCACTGATTCATATTCAGTTTTCTATAGGCCAATTAAGGTTATGTTTGCTGAAATACATTTCAACACGATTTAGCAGGATGCAGTAAGTGGAGAAAGTGAAAAAAACAAGAGGTTTGGATTAACTGAGTACAACCTTTGCAGTGGACTCAGACTTTAGAAATTATTTTTATCTAGAAAAAGATAAAATAAAAACATAATTTCATAATAAAATTAACAGAAATTAAGGTTACACTACTGATTTTCCCAGCATGAACACTGTTACAATAGGAGCTGTCACAGAGCTGGGTTTTTTTTTAATTTTTTTACACTATTTTATCTTACATCTCGTTTAGTAGGTGGGGGACTTTGCAGATTTGTAGAGTTCACCAACAACAGTACTGGTTGTGTTACCATTTGTCATCAAAGCAATTGTCTGCCTAAAAGATACTTCATATCCTAAAGTCTGTTCCTTCCTGTGCCCTCTGCAGTTCTAGCAATCTAAATAAATCAAGGTCCCTTTACAGCAATGCGTTAGTGTGGAAGTAACCCAGAGCTTCTACCCAGCTCATCAGAGTTTACATCTTCTCATATATTTTTACCTTGCAGTTATATAGTGAGTTTGAAGGAGATGAGGGTATTATCTGAAAATTGCATACATATATTTTGTCAGGTAGCAAAATTTATATAGACCTATTATTTGTCTGAGTCCTCCACATCCTAACTGTCCCCTAAATCACCTTGGAGACTTCTGTCAAAATTAATAGGATTAAAGCTATCATGAGTTTTCCAAAGTACTTGTCTTTCTAAAAATCATAATACTGGTTTTATTTTATTTTTATGATAATGCAAAATAATTATTGATTTATCCAAAGGCAGCAAAAAGTCTTTCTTAAAGTGTTGGAAGGCATTCTGAGTTGGAATGATGAAGTGCCTAACAGCCAATATTCTACAGCAAAAAAGTAGATCTCTGTCATTAAAATATATGTAACAGTCAGGCTTTTGCTAAAATGTCTTTCATTTTAGAATGTATTATTTATTCAATAAACTTGATTTTCATTGCCTCTTTTATTATCTTCTTCCTTTTCTATTGTTCCAGGATATTTTGTAGCCATTTGTATTCAAAACAGAATGTTAAGAATGTAGAGTGTTTCCTGGTAGATGAGAGGTTTACGAAGTCCAAAGAAATTCATAGCAAATGGCAGCATATAACTGATGAAGGCTCACTGGTTGTTTTATTTACCAAAGTTGTGTGGTATTGTAGGCCTGCTACTTCATTAAGTAAATGTCTTAAATTTAAAGATGCAGTTGCCTCCTCTTTAATTTGGACAGTTCTAGTATTCCAGTTACTGAACATAGCTTAGCTATTTAGTCTTTGAATTGTTATTTTAATACACTGAAGTATAACCGTAATAGATTCACTTCATACCCCTGTTAAAATCATGGAATGAAGCTGAAAGAAAGTAACAGGATCATCCAGGATCATTAATAATGGTAAAGAGTGACCAGAATTAGAACAGGATGGAAGAGCATCTCAGGACATAACTGCAGAAGGAAATGGTAAGGAAAAAAAAATAGGGAAACACCACGGAGCACTAGGAAAGTTAAGCTCTAGGCAAAAGTTGTATAATGGAGGTCCTTATTCCATTTCCAATAAAGCCCCTAAACAGCATACTTAATCTGGCTAGAACAAAAGTCTTTGCCATTGAGCTAGAGACACTCAAAAATACAAAAATATTTGTTTGACACCTCGAAAGCCAACTAGAGTATTTATCTACCCAACTCCAGGAATTGATTCCATAGCTAGGGCAGTTCCTTTTCCCTGGTAGGCTGGATTTTGAGGTATGAGTTGGGGGGGGGGGAATGGGGGGAGGGTGTGGAGGCAGAACATTGAACAGTTTAAACACATGCTTGCCTCAGTCCTACTTAAAGCCACCACAAAACATCAAAGCCATTCCTAGCTCCTTCTTCATAGGTTTAAAAGATAATTAAGTTCTTTCCTTGGTATCTTCAGCTTGCTGAGCACCACTTGAGTTAAAAAGTAAGGAAACAGTCTAATAATGTACACACTGAAGTGCACTTAGCTATTCATAGCTCATATATCTTTCTGAGAAGAGAGGTTTAGTGGCTCAAAATCCTAGGCCAAGTTCAAAATCTCTTCCTTTCCTCCTCTGCAGTAAAGAACAACACATCTGCAGACATGCACTCTCACACATGGTGGCTGGGAAGTGTCCTTCATGCTGGAAAAAAGCTGTATTAACAGTTAGACAGAAAATTAGAATATAATTTCCAAAGGAATGAGTATGACTTCCTGATTTCAAAAGGCCAATCAGGAGGATGCCTTTATGAGCAAAGAAATTCATCTATCACATGGTCCTCCACTTACTGATGGTAAGATGGGAAAATTAACTGAATGGACTCACAGCTGCACTAACACACAAAAACAAAGGTAGTTTTCTGCTCCAAAGATTTAACTCGGCATGTATTCAATCAAGATTGTATTCTTCTATCTTGGTAATTAGATTGAAGATAAAATGTACTTTCTTCTCACATTTCTGCTCTCTTTGTACAAATAAAAATGCTATCCTCTGCTACACTTCATCTGCAGTTCATAGTTAGTTTTGAAAGCTTAATAAACAAATTTTTATAGAATAAATTACTCTGATGCATTTCATGGAAAAATGTTAGCATGAAAGCGAATGAGATTGTATTATTTTGCAGACTTTATTTTTTTTCCAAAAAAGGAAATCGTTACAAATGAAATTAGTTGTAACAAAACATGTCAGAAAGAAACAATTAAAAAAAAAAAACACACACAAAACCAAGCCTAAGAGTACAGAAGTTGGTTGCAAGTAGAAATTTATCTTACAGATGAAATGAGGACCTTCTTACAAAAGATACCTCTGCTATCAGTTTAAAATGATCACAGTCCCTCACTGGTACATGCAACCCAGATTCATAGCAGCTACTAGAGTCATACTGAAACCTGCTGATATAAAGCACAAGATAAAAAAAATATAGCCAGCAGTCTGAAATACCTTATCTACAGGGCACTAGTGATGCACTTAGGAAAAATTACTACAAAGGACCTAGCACCTAACTCTTTACAAGGCATCTGTGTGACGCATTAAAAAAAGGAAAAAAAGAAGTCAACGTATAAGACTTCAAATCTATTTTGCATGTGATAAAAGGCTGGTTTTTACTTGTGTTTTCAGTGTGGCAGAGGTAACAAAACCAACATGTCTTGAGGTATGGAGACTAATTTCAGCAATATCTGAGGACCACTGAAATACTCCTGAGGATATTAGGCTTCAATCAACAGACTACTGGGAGTCAATAAATAATTTTCAAGAGAGTAATGAATTTATTTCTAAAACCCACAGCAGCTTCAGTAGGTTTTAGTGAATTTTAGACTTTGTGAAAAACAGACTGGAAAATCTTCTTAATGGAAATGATTAGCCAGTCCGTAGCCAGTCTGCAGCAATAGAAGCCCCAGTTCATCAAGGTGTTGTTCTGGTTTTGACTGGGTCAGAGTTCATTTTCTTCTCAGTAGCTGGTACAGTGCAGTGCTCTGGATTCAGGGGGAGAATAATGGTGGTAGCACACAGATGTTATGGCTGCTGCTCAGTAGTGCTTAGCCTGAGGCAAGGAGCTTTCAGCTAACGAGGAGGTATACAAAAATCTGAGAGCTCAGGACCAGGAAAGATGACCCAAACTGTCCAAATGGATGTTCCATACCATAATACATCATTACCAGTATATAAACTGTGGGGAGTTAACTTGAAGGGGGATGATCACTGCTGGGGAGAGGCTGGGCTTTCATCAGAGGGTGGTAATAGTAGTCTGCACCACTTGTTCCTCTTGAGTTTTGTCTCCTTTCCCTCTCCTTTTTATCAAAACTATTAGTGCTAGAAGTATCATTTTTATATTTCACTTTTCCATAATTATTAAACTTGAGTTTTCTTTTCTTTCCTGATTGTCTTCCCCATCCCACCATGGGGGCAGAAGGGAAGTAAGTGAGCAGCTGTGTGGTACTTGGCTGCCAGCTGGGGTTAAACCATGACAGATGCACAAGCAAAAGCTTGGAGATAAGTGAGTTGCATCTTTTTTGATCTGATATAAACTCCAGTTCTCAAGTGACAGAAACAACAGTTAAGGTTTCAGGGAGGTGTAACACATTAAGATCCTCATCTTAAATCATTTTGCAAGTGCAATGAGAAAGAATGTTCTGTTGGAAAGAGCATGATTGCTGAAGGGTGATATACTTCATCAAAGGGTGTGTTACAGGAGATGATTTCAAACACGGAGAGAAATTAGGACTGACAAGCTAAATAGTTCTGACATTTCTGTGTGTGGGCAGGGTCTATTCTGGTACAGTTTTTACCACTGGAACTCTGCAACAGCCCTGGTTACCCGCCAAAATTCACAATCCCTTGAAATAGAAGCAGTAGGCAAAGACCCATTTCTTGGACCGTTTCCATGCTGGGTTTTTTTTTGGCTAATAGTAGAATTTGCACTTTAGCCAGCTGGATGGGATCTTAAAAACTCTTAAAATTTGCATAGAAATTCAGCACAACTAAAAGGTATCTGAGATAAAAAAGCCTACCAATTCAAAATCTCACCCATCCATCTGCATTTTTTGCTATGTCCATTATGCTAATTTCAAATGCTTTCAATAAAGAAGATATAATTTTAAGCCTAGTGAAAACCATTCCCTGTGAAACAATGAAAGCATCACATATATCCAATAGCAGAACTTAGTGGTAAAGGAATGTTATTGGATTGGAAGAAGCTTCATATCTTATTCCTATAGAACTAGATAAAAGGGATAATTTGAAGTGTATTGTATAACACTGAGCTTTTGACTTCATGGACATTCTTTGTTTTTCCTGTGTAACATATTTCAGATAACTGCATTAGCATAAGAAAGCTATCTTAGCAATGCAAAGACATCTGTCATTATTCTAAAGTACAGGGCTGATGATGGTGTTTACCAAAAAGTTGTCCAAATTTCCCTAGTGAAGACCTATTTTTACTTTCTCACCCCATTATGAACTTTGAAATCATTTAGGCTTAAATGTTCTGTGCTCCAAATGTCCCTGTCAAGTGAACTGTGTCTGCATGTGGAAAGAAAGCTTCAGACCAACTGATGTCAAAGGGCTTGTCTTGAAAAACTGACCAAAAGCAAAGAATTCTCTCTTTATGTCTCCCATACTGTGCTTTGTTACTGAGCTCAATTTACGTATACTTTCCCCTCACTGTCAGAGTGGTGGATCAGATTTAATTAAATCTTTCTTAACCACAAGTTATCACTTCACAATGTATCAGAGAATGGTCTGGGTAGGAAGGGATCTTAAAGATGATCTAGTCCTGACCCACCTCCCATGGACAGAGACACCCTTCACTAGAGCAGGTTGCTCAAACCCCATCCAACCTGGCATTAAGACTACTGCAAATAGAGTCAGAAATTACATCTACTTGTTGTAGCTGTTACCAGGGTGAGGGAAAGAGTGAAAAGAAAGAGACAAACCCACACACAAAACTTGAACATCATTGGCATCCTGCTGGATTTGTGTAGCTTAGTTGTGTGCAAATTGTGGCTGGATCTGTCAAAGAATTTCTATGGATTTTCATTTTCTTATGTCTCCGAACCACGCTGTATGCAGGGTTTGAAAGGTATTTGCCATGCCACTGCCTTAAATCCTTAAAATCAAACAGCTGCTTCCATCATCTGTAAAGAAACAGCATGGCAGAGGTGAAAAAATGGGACAAGGACCCTGGGTGAGAGGTCGGGACTGAGACTTTGGGAAGTACTATTGAGGGAGAAGACCTGATACACTCAAATGTTGTTGTCAGGAGTCTGGGGGGTGCACAGGGAGCTGGGAGGGGACACATACTGGACAGTTAAACCCACCTGACCATGGGATATTTGAAATCATATGGCATCATATTTAGCAAGAAAAACAGAAGAAGAATCACAGAATAAATTAGGTTGAAAAACACCTCTGAGATCATTGAGTCCAACCTATGAATAAACACAACTATGTCAATTAGATTATCTCACTAAGTTCCACATCCATTCTTTCCTAAAAAAATCCATGACAATTTTTCCACCTCCCTGGGCAGTCCATTCCAATGTCTAATCACCCTTTCTATGAGGAATTTTCTACTGACAGGCAACCTGAACCTCTCCTGGCACAACTTGAGGCCATTTCCTCTGTGGCTGGTTGCCTGGGAGAATCCCCCAGTTCTACCTGAATACAAGCTCCTTTCAGGCAGCTGAAGGGTGTGCTAAGGGCTGCCCCGAGCCTCCTTCTTGCCTAAGCACACCCTCAGCTGCTCCTCATAAAACTTGTGCTTCACTCCATTCACCAGCTTCATTGCCTTTCTCTGGACTTACTCCAACACCTCAGTGTCCTTCCTGAAATGAAGCAGGAAGGAGAGGATATTTAGAGTGATGGTATTTGTCTTCCCAAGTAATTGTTAGGCATGATAGAGCCCTGCTTTCCTGGGGATGGCTGAACACCTGCCTACCCATGGGAAGTCTAGAGAGAATTCCTTGTTTTGCTTGCACAGGTCTCTTTTGCTTTACCCATTAAACTGTCTTTACCTCAACCCACGAGTTTTCTCCCTTTTAGCCCTCCAATTCTCTTTCCCATCCCACCAGGGGTAGACTGGTTTGGTTAGTAGCTAGGGTTAAACAAAGGCATCTTCAATTTAGTATCAGTTTTTCTGTTTCTCTTTTATGTTTCTCATATCATGTGTGTGTCCATATTCCTACATGGGAAAGACTTACATGAGTAACTGTGACATTTGGTGTGACTGAGGTATGCTCTCTACTCAAAGCAGTGATTCAGCCCTTTTGTTAGTCTCCAAAAAATATTCAGCTTTCATTTTCAGCACCAGAATGAGTTGGTGAATAGCTGTACCTTATGACTAATTTTGGAAAAAAAGCCCTGTCTCAGTTTCACCTTTCTTCTAGTGATATTATTAATAATCACAGATTTAGCTCCTATTGAAAATCTTATTCCCAGGTTTAACTAAGGTGTTAGCAATTATTTGCTTATATTATTATAACACTATGAGCAGGCTCACAATCATTTTTAAAAGGACACCCAGGCACTCATCTTTCTTCTACTCATGATTTACACCAGCAAGTTCTTTGTTGTGATGATTCAGTAATAAGGCAGAGACTGACACGTGCCAGGAGTTCTCATCAATCCTTGGTTTCTCCCATCAGCCATTCCAGGCTTTGGCTTCATGTTACCATGAAAACTGGTTTCCAGAACTGGTAATTATGCTTCTATAGCTGATGCAAGTCAAACAAACAGCAGCGTTAGGGACAAAAGGGCTTTGGAAGGTATATTTAATGAAAAAATAAAAAAGCTGGTTTGTTTGCTTTTGAGAAAGATTTAAGGATATTTTTTCATTAAAAATAACTCAATATTTTCTTAGGATTTAATTCAGGATTAGTGTTTATTTATGAAAACTACTATTTTGTAGGAACTATAATTTCCAAAAAATAGTATTATTTTTGCATGGAATTAAAGTTGATAGAATATAAGTAACAAAATGAAAAGAATAATTTTCTCATAGTCAAGTTATTTTATACCTGGGAAACCAGACTTACGTTTAAAAAGGAAAGAAACCATGAGCTCCAGAAAAAAAAATCTTACTCAAATACTAGGTTTGAATATATAGAAAATATAGAAATTAATGGGTTTTGCATAAACTAATATCTAAATCTACACTAAGACTTTTTCCATCCATCCCTCACATGACTTTAATTATTATAATAAAAATATTTCTGAACTGAATTTATAAACTGGGGAAAAGTGAAATATTCAACCGCTATCTTATCTTATATTAATGTTAATGTGAGTTGATCTAGAGTGTTTTCAACTCAGAATAGATTTGACTATGCTTTAAGATTATGATTTTGTTAAAAAGTAATTTATAAATCCTAGTTGTTCCATTAGAAATAAGAAAAAAGTCTTAAAGAAATTTAAAAATACATTTTTACAATTGCACAAACATTCACACTAAGTGAAGATTTATCAAGAAAGCATTATACATGAAAAAATTTACATAATTTGGTAAAAGCAACATTTTATGTACATCCTAGCATTTAAGGTCTTTTTCCAGTTCTTTCTTTTCACCCTATTTAGAACAGTCCATCTCATTTTCTGTTAAAACTTTTAAACACCTTGATAAACAAAATATTGCAACATCAGGTAATATAGGATTGAAAAAGAAATAAATTTAATTTTGAAGTTCACAGCTATGCAGAGTAAAGACAATTCTGCTCATCCTAGGAGTATTCACAGAATTAATTGGAGAACACCTAAATTTTGATATCAGTATGATTAATATTTTAATGTTAAGGGTTTCTTAAGTAGAATTTTTACACTGCGATTATTTATACTGTAAGTAGGAGTATTATTTAACATTGTGTCTTCCTACACTATTTACAGAACTGACAGGGAAACTAAACTATTCTGTATGAAAAGGGAAAAAAACCCAAAATATGTCAAAAATCAAATATCACAACAACAAAGAAAAGATAAAGTTCTTCAATTATAAAATTTCAGAAATTATTAGGCAAATAAAAAATTAACAGAGCTAGAGATTTCCATCAGTTTATAAGAGCTAGAGATACAGCCTTCAAACAGCAACAAGGTCTACATACTGTACATCACAAACTTCAACAGAGCACACACAGAGACCCCATAAGCCCTTCAATGTTAGTTTTATTCTTCATGTGTCAAGATCTGCCATCTGTCTTAAACTGCATGCATTCTCTCCTTCGGTAAAATCAAAACTAGGTGGAAAAATGATGGTGCAGAACCCTCCTCTCCACTGCTTTCTACAGCCACATCCAAAGGACCCTTAAACTCAATAGAAACCTACAAGCCCAGATAAATAAAATTATTACCATGTTTTGACAGTTCCTTGTCACACATGTAAAAAAAACACTATTCTTTTCGACTATGAGGAAAAAGAGAGAAATAAATCTTCTTCATCTCACCTACCCTGCAAGGGTAGAGCCTGTATCTATTCTTTCCTCTTAATCTGAACTAATTGTTGCCAGGTGCCCCTCTGCAGGAGTGGTGCTGGGAAGAATCACTGGTTTAAGGGTTTTGACAGGTCCTGTATAACAGCACAGTGTTCAAACATTTCTGTGTCTTAGTCTTAGCAGGTTATTCTTCAGAATGTTTTTGCCTGCTGAAGCACTGAAAGACACTATTTTCACTTTTGAGACAAAAAATGGGGTAGCTATTTCCTTAGAGAAAAAACATTAGATGAATCAGGCTACATTTCAACACAAGCTTGTGGAATCTTAAGAACATTTGCATGGGAAATCTACCAGTGTGTTAGAAGGAAAAATAAAGCATAGGAAATAAATCCCTCTATAGGTATCCAATGAATTCAGACCTCCTGTTACTATGTTGTTCCACCCCATAACCAAGCTTTATACTCCTCCAGGAGGAGTGCAGGTTGATTTCTGTTATGGCAATGCAGTAGCAAGTTGCAATGTTTGACTCAGTGACTTAGGACTTCTTTTCCAAATTACCACTCAGAAGTGGAATGCCTTTTTGAAAGTACAAAAAAAAAAAAAATTGCTGATATAAATCATATACCTATATATAGATATATAGGTATATATCTATAGGTATAGATATATATATAGATATATAAGTTTTTATATATGAAAATTTTAATCACATTGAATCAGCCAAATAATTATAAAAGCTGACCCTGCATATTTTTGTAACTTCAACCTTAGTCCAGATATACTTTTAAACTGAGATATTAATAAAACACAAAATCAACCTTGAGACTGTCTAGACCATTCATATAAACATTTTGAGTTTAGCCACTATCTGTAGTTTCAGACTGCAGCTTTGCTGATAGGCTAGAGCTCTAGGGACTCATGTCTGTCAAAGATCCTCCTTCTGCACAAAATTTACTCCACTTAATTTTTAGCAGCTGGAGATTAGAAAAAAGCAATTATCACTCACAGCCATGGCTGGCAGAGAAACAGATTGGGGTGACATGGCCAGATGATTATATTACTTAGAGACAAGGACATTTTTTTTTTCCTGACAGTATTTCAAGAACTTGTTCAGACCTAAAGAGGTGCGAAAATTATGGAACTCAAACAAGCGCAAGTATCTCTCCAGAACTCTCAGAGCTTTGGTCCACTGTTCTGGCATCTCATTTAACTATAGCACAGCCAAAAGATCAGGAGGAAAAGAAAAAAATCAGACTGTATCTTTAAAATCTTTAGGTTCTACCGCTGTCCACACCAAAGCAGGTGATAAATTCCCTAAACATTTATTTTGCATGCACTAAAGTGATATATCTCAGTCTGTTTTGTTTTGTCTAAGGTCTCCCTAAGACAACTAAAGCAAACCACCAAATCCAAACAAATGTAGAGGTCATTTCTTAGCCCTTAAGCTCTCATTCAACCTACAACCACTTTCTATATTTTTGAACAACTATTCTCAAATCTTATATATTGAATTATAATAATAAAGCAACAATGAAGGAAAACTTTTGAACTTTCCAAATAGACTTGAGAAAATACTTAAGGAAAATTCCAAACTGATAATACTCAAAATGTATAGTGAAAAGCCAAGAATACATCATTATATGGGAAGTTTCAGAAGAAAATCTTCTGTGTAAAGAGAGTCTGACAATAGAAACTTGGAAAGCTAACCTTTAAAAAAATTACTAATTTTCCCATGTCATGCAACAACAAAAAAAGTAATAGAATAGTAAAACACTCCCAGTCTCTCTAAAGCAGGCCCCAAAATCTTTCACTTACAAATCCTTGACTAAGCCAAATAGAATAATTTGTTATTTAAAAGGAAAAGTAATAAATTGGATTTTATGCCAGGAGAACAACCTAATAAAGGTGATGTTGGATGCTGATAATGAGACTTTACCAGGAAATCTGGAGATTAGTTTATTACTTTCTTACATATTATTTGAGTTCAGATCCTATTTATAAATGCAGGCACATTCTCAGTTAGGTCATTCCAATTACTTGGTATATAATTCAGCACCTGAATCAATTCTATCAAGCTGAAGATGATGCACTTGACGAGATCCTATTTGCTGAACAATAGGTGGATAGAAGCTTCCTTAATAAAAGAAATAGAAAAAACCTGTGAGCAAGTAAGACAAAGTGGAAAGTTGCTCTAGAAATGCAGGCCTGTTTCCTGTGGCATGATGAGTCCCAGCCCAGCATTTGCATGGAGGAGGATTACTTACAGATGGAACTGTCAAAATTTGGTTTTCATTGTACAGGATGACAAATGTAGTCCTTATGGGAGAAACTTCTCAGCATAATGAAATCTAATCTCTCTGGAAGGTAAAAGATTAATTCCCCGTTCATTTCATTTCTCTTCAACTTCCCTCTAACTACTGCATGTTTTATAAGGGTTTCATACCTTTGCAGCCATGACCAAATATCAGGGGATAGAGGGAGAAGAGGCAGACTTGCCCATAATTTTAAACTTTTCTCCCTCCTATGCACAGCTGATTTCTTCTGTTTCTGCTCTGTACCACAACGATGCCCAACTGGTGGAACAAAACAGGGAGTGCAAACAAGATCTGCCAGATCTATTCCAGCTGGACCCAGCTCAGTTCTCTAATTTTTTCTCTACTGTGAGTTCATGCACATCTTCAGATATTCCCGTGCATTTAAAATATATGACTAAAGGCACTGAATTGCAGTTACCTTTTCATCATTTCTTTGATCATTTGCTGTGGAATCAGATTTCTCCATGATTCTTTGCTTTTCCTTGTTCTCATCCCTTAAAATTACTGATGGCTTGGAACATATTTCTGGCTGGAATTTTAAAATGGATAAAATGTATAAAATCATATCTATAGCTCACAAACTAGAGATAGATAGGTAGCCACTTCCTTTGTGAGTTTTCTTTCATAAACATGAATTTTGAATCTGCTTATAGAGCTCCACATCTAACACTATACAGCCAAAGCATAAAGTTTCTCAGCTTGTTCACTCTCTAATTTCTACACCATGTTATTTCTGCTCTTGTGCATCTTAGCAACATCTGTGATGGTGAGAAATGAGCATAACTTGCAAGATAACTAAAAAGTTGAAAGTCATTGTAATCATATTGAAATGATTCTAAATTAAGAAGATGGCGTACAGACTTACTTTTATGTCTGTAAGGAAAGATGAAGATTACACTGAGACCAGTACTTATTGCTGTCTTCATTTGCTCTTGTTCAGCATGAGTTCACTTTTCAGAAAGCCCCTCTGTGTCTGTGGGTGTGCAAACTTCAGTACTGGTATTTGTAGAAACAAACAGGTGTTGGCTTGTCAAGTCAGTTATAATATCCATAATAACTAGTTTGCACAAACCAACATGCTTGTGTGAGGTAAACAGATGGCATCATATTTTCCCTCATGATGTAAGCACTTTTTAAAAGCTTTTGCAAATATTGCTTAAGGATAGTTAACAGTGTCAAATGCAAACATATTTAGCACCTCTCTTCATTTCTGTATCAAGGTATGGGTACATTTGGTATTTCTCTATCCATATTTATATGCCTCAAGATATATATGTTATCTTTCCGATATTATGCTTGATTATAACTAGGCAGTCTTTAATTCAGAGGGACTTTTCTCATTAGTAGTAAGAAGATTACCTCTCTATTAAAGTTTTTTGTTTTTATCAGAAGCTTTCTCCATATTTCAAAATTTTGCCACTGAGCTTGGATCTTCCAAGTACACAGCAGGCAATGCTTTCACCTTGATACAGCTCATGTGCTTGAGGGGGAAGCACATGCTTACATGTTTGTAGAATACTGTGAACAAAACCTCAGAGTTCTGCCAACACTGTGTAAATTCCATGCATTTAGATTGATTTTCCTACAAGTCTCAGATCAAATTAAGACATCAAAAATCTAATTAATTAATAATTTCTCTGGACAGGAAATTATTTCATTTAATTACCTAAATGATGACTGAATATTATTTATTGACTGTCTCAGGACACAAGTCATAGTAATTTCTATTCCTTCTGCTCCCTTCATTTGATTTTCTTTGCACAAAAGGGACAAGTATTCTGTTTAATCACCTGTAGGAGCCTCTGTCAGAACCAGCAGTGCAGTATGCAAAGCCAGTGTACAACACCACAAAAAATAACCAGCTGACATATTTGGTAGGATTCACCTCACTTAATTCTACCTTCCTTCATATAAGCTAATTTGCTAACCTGGCTGCACCCCAATA
The DNA here is from genome assembly GCF_049639895.1 of Pseudopodoces humilis. Lineage (NCBI taxonomy): Eukaryota > Metazoa > Chordata > Aves > Passeriformes > Paridae > Pseudopodoces > Pseudopodoces humilis. The sequence goes on along the minus strand of NC_142205.1, from coordinate 13,400,390 downwards.
AGGAGAGACATTGGATACAGAGCTCATGTTACTTTATTTAGATTCACTTTCACCTGAAAAGACAGGATATTGATTACATTGACTACAAAGTGTAACTAGGACAATTAACTCCTGATGTAGACACCAGTTCTCTGATCAGAAGAGCTTACTATTTAATTTGGAAGTTAGATTCAAGCCACTGCTGCTAATCCATAGGCTGCCAAAGTAAGGGAGAGATCCTACAGTGCTGATCCCTGACTCTATAGACATTGTACTTGGAAATTGTGTTTGGAAACATAAAAAAATTGCCAGAACAGTTTTTTCTAAGACCACATTAAGAAATACAGAGCAAGACTAAAGATGTACCATCAGGATACAATATTTTGGCAAAGCTGTATCTTCATAATGCCTTTCATGGATGGAAAGACTTTAAAGAAAAAACAGAATCCTCCTTCCATCCACTTCTCTCACAGCTCCATGGAGAAAAGCAGTACAGTCAAGGAATAGTATGAAGTAAAAGAGCAGAAGAATGAGCAGCTGAGGGCCCCACAGCTGATGGATGGCACATTCTGGCACAGGGTGCATCTGCAAAGCACAGTGCTCTATGTGCATTTCACTTCCCCTGGCTTCCTTTAACAATAAAAAATAAAAAGGCAGGACAAATTCAAGGCAGGGAGGGAAAAAAGTATTTGTAAACAGAAATTATATATTTTGAGGAACACAAGGATTCTGTGTAGAATTCAAAATGCTCAGCATTTAATAGATATAGAGATTCAATGTCAAATGAAGAGTACAAAGCAAATGGTGACATAAAATAAAAATCAAACACCTAGACTACCGATAAATCATTTCTTTTTAAAAAAATGATTCAGATTTCTTTCTCTTTCATTGCGGCAGAAAACAAAAGTGAAAAATAAAGAAATTTATATTGCAGTTTTAAAAAAACTGTGAAAACACTGTCTGAAAGCACTATTTACTCTTCTTTAGTGAATTTATAACTGAGAAGCCATTGACAATAATGTTATGAGCTCAAACTACAGTGCTGCTTAATTTTGATGAACCCTGGTGAGTAATCAAAGTTTTAGACATTTCATTCTCATAGCATTAGCATTCAGGACAGTAATAAAAGGCAAGTCAGGAAGAAAAACAAGGGAAGTATGAATATTAGCAAAGTTACTGTGAAGGACAAGAGGAAAACCTTACTACAGAAGGAAACCTGCTGGCAATTCCTGTACCTAATTCAATGTTCAGGTACAAGTCATACTGGAGGGTCTTGGCATTGAGTCCTTTGTAACTGAACCCAGTATGAAACTGGATCATGAATTTTTGTTATTTTATGTTTAGTGACAAACTATTAAGAAAGAAAGACTCAGAAACAATTAGATCAGACTATTATTTCAGCATTTGTGAGATTTTTTTATGGAGTCCTATTTCTCTCTTTAAAAAATGTATTGATAAGCAATATTGAGAAGCAAATTCCTTTAAAGTGGAATATAACTGAAGATCAGAGTGTAGTAGCAAATTTTGTGCACCTCTCAGAAAACCAAAAATGGCAGCCACTGTCCTGTATAAAACTCTACTTCTGTTTGATGTATACAGTTCTGAAAAGATACCAGTGTAAATTATTGCTCTTATGATAACGTATTCAAACTCTCTTTAGTTAAACAGGTGGACTGAAATAGAGAGGGAAAATTCCCCATCAATACAGCACTGATGCCAAAGAACAAAAATTCTGAACAGTTAACAGAGAAAAGAGTACAAGAAGGGAAGGGACCACACGTATGCCACATTATTTGATCATTTTAACGTGGAGATGAGAAACCTTTACTGACAATTGTTTATCTCAGAAAGGATTTGAACAGCCAGCTTAATGCAGGACTCACAAGTAGCTTTGCTAGTGTGAATTAACAAGGCCCTTGATTTTGTGACATTTGATGTCTACATTTAGAAGAGTATAAGTGTTATTAATATCAGTTCCCTGAATAAAAATATGTAGATACAAAGATAATACGGAATTATTCTGGAAAAACATTCTCATGGAACACTAAATATGATGTAATGGAGAGGAAAAAAAGACTGAGAACATTTCAGGACTACAAGACAGATTGCTCACTAACAGATAATTACAGAATAATTATGTAATATTAGTTTGATTTTCAGGCAAGGATTACTAGAAAAAAAGCAAAAAGATCTGCACAAAATCAGATTCATAGAATAGTTCAGGTTGGGAAGGGGCCTACTGAGATCATCTAACTCCTACTCAAGCAGGGCCACGTAGAACTGGCTACCCAGAACCATGTCCACTTGGTCTCCTGGCAATATGCAGCAGAGCTTGGTCACCCTCAGAGTCAAAGTTTCTTTCTTGTGTTTGCATGGAATTTCATATTTTTTCACTGATGCCCTTTGATTCGGGTCCTGTCAGTGGGCACTGCTAAAAAGATCCTGATTTCCTTTTCTTCATTCACTTGCACAAGAAGGGAATACACACAGATAAGGTCCCCTCTTGAACCTTCCCTTCTCCAGGCTGTGCAGTCACAGCTCTCAAGCTCTACAGGAAAAAGATGCTTCAATCTCTTAATCGTCATGTCTTAATTGTCATGTGACCCTTTGTCAGACTCACTTCAGTAAATCCATATCACCATGTATTGGTGATCCCAGTAAATCCAAATTAGTCCAAATATGTTTGTGTATTACTTTATAGAATGTTGTAGAAAAAAAATATACAAAATCTACTCCAAATGAGAAGAAAATCTTCAAGAGGATTTTGCATGTTGCAAAAGTTCATTTTTTTTGTATTTGTATTTGATCTCATTCTGGTCAATGAAAGACTTAGTAGACACCAAAAGCAGAGGGAAGATTGCTGTAACATGCAAAAAGAGGGCAAATCAGTGCAGAAAAGAAAACCAAGCGAATCATTCGCTCATGACTTATTTGTTTCCTATGGATGTAAGGCCACACTGATACCAAAGAATGCAGTAAGACAGTGCTACAGAAGCAGTAGCTGTCAGCACAGTAAAGGCACCTTGTGAAAAAGAGGAAATCAAGCAATTCACAGCAACAACAATCTGTGGACAATCTGTGGGAATATTCATCAAAATATGTTGAACGGATAATCTGGAGTGAGCATGCACAAGGTAAAAATAGGCGACAAAGCTGTTCAAACATTACCTGACTTCTCCTTTTACAGTTTCCTCACATAATATTTATTTTCTCATCTTTCTGCTCTGGGTTTCTTCCATGACTGAAATGAGCAGACATGCATATTGAGGCTCACCATATGTGCTCTGGCTCTTTTCTATGATTGTGTTGGATGCCATTCTACTGAAACAGGGACTTAAGATGCCTGCAAGCCCAGATCTTGCTTTAATTTCTCAGCATAACTCTAGATGTGTCCACAAGCCACCCTCTGGATCACACTGTTCTTCAGAGTACCTGTTCCTTATTTTGGCCTTCATACCCATTCACAGTATGCTGACAGACCCACAGAGAGGTTTTACACAACTGCTGTCCTTGGGCAACACTTCACTAGAGACAACCTATCACTCACCCCAATGTTCCACAGATTTTGTGAGTAGTATTGAAATAGCATGAAGATCTCCAAATTCAGTCTCTTCTGCTGCATACTGCTTCTAGTGTCCATGGAGATTCAGGCTTTGTGGTTTTCTTAACCCTAAATCTAGGCACCACACTAATAATAAGTGGAGAAGTAAAAGAAGTCATTTGTCATGCTGAGATTGCCAGCACATGTGTGGTGCCAAGGAGAAAGATGTGGAGGGAGCAATGCTGTGGCAGTGCCACGCTCCCAATGGCATGCCTTTTGTAATTGTAGTGTCCCTGGAACTCTGGGCTTTGTGGTTTTTTTCAACCCTAACCCCAAACATAACACTGACCCTAAGCAGAGCATTAAACACAGCCATTTGTGAGGCAGTGGTGCCAAGGCATTGCTCCCTCCTGACCTTTCTCCTCGGCACCACCCATGTTCTGGGTACCTCAAACTCACAAATGCCTCCTTTTAACTGCTGAGATCTCAGCCTGACACGTTCTCCACATTTCTCCTCTACTCCAGTGCACAGTTTAGAGGTTCAAAGGCACTGCTGTGGGAAGTCTCACACCTTTTGCAGTATGTGAGGTAAAAGCTGAATCTTCTCAAGACACGTAAAAACCTAAGTGACTTCTTTACTACTTTTAGTTCATTAATTGCTTTTCCTCTTACAATTTGTAATTGGTAGAAGGTCATTCTTTTCATACTGGGGTTAGAGTTTACGGAGGATAAGTATAAGTACTGGTATAAATTACATCAATCAGTTCACTGATTTTTGTGTTGCTTCATACCTATTGAAGAGCAACATCATTGTTTTGCTTTCTCTCTCCCATCTACAATAATTTTAAATAATACTTTCAATTACAACTTTCAGTTACAAGTCTTCCCAAACTTTTCTTTCTTTTCTGTCATATAACCACAACACAATTCTTTTGCTCCTATCTGCAAAATTTTGCAAACAGCAAAAATATACTCTCAAGCAGCTCATCCACAAAGCACCTTTCTCTGATGTTACTGCAATTTTCCATCTCATATGTTTGTTTATTTTCTCACTTGCTGGAATTTTGAATTTCTCAACCAGACACATTGGCACAATTATTTTTACCCTATTTTATGCACCCTGCTGAGTATGTCTACAGGCTCACAGTCAAACGTCTGCTTCCTCAGCAGCTGATAATCTTCTAAGCTCTGTGGGACTTGTTTACTAGTCTGTGCCAAAGGGGCACAGTGTTCTTTGAGAGGCTCTCATAGAGAGATGTTGAATTTTTTACCAAGAGGAAAATCAGCAATGAACAGAAGCAAAGATAAATTTTCTTTTACTTAATTAACTCAGAAAACTACATTTTCATATAGTGTCCCATTTACTCAAGTCTGCTATAGTAAAAGCATAAACTTCATAATTATTTGGGATATTGCTTTAACTAAAGCATAAACTTCCAATTAGAACCTAAGAAAATTGAAAGGGTACTTTGGTTCTTTCTTAAAATATCCCAGTTAAAATACTGGTAGATTGTGGCAGATGCACAGCATAGGTGCATAAAAACCACATAACTAAGTGCTTAGTCATGCCAAGCTTGTAGTCACCTTATATCTGTGTTTAAAATGAAACTCTATCTATATATTTGCTGCTGAATCAGACCATGGCTTCTTTTTTCTTAAGAAGTGATCTACTCTATGGCATAACGAAGATGAAATAAATAGGGTTTTCCTCTCTGCACTCCCTTGTGCACAGGAGACATCTTGTCCCACTAGACAACCAAACCTAATTTTATGTGATGCACTTATCTGTCCATTTCTGATTCAGCCCCTGTATGCTGGACAAATCACTTTTCTTCTGCTTTTCCTGGGAAGTCTTAATAATAATACTGACTTCCACTGCAAATTTCTTTGAGATTTAATGATAGAAACAAAATAGAGAAGACAGGAATTATCACAAGATGATAATAATTCAATTGTTCAGCCATCAATAAAACTTAAAAGGTAGTGCAATAACTTTAGAATCGTATGAAAATTCCTCTTTCGAAGACTGCTCTGCTGTGCATTTGCTAAACAATACACAGTGGTTTCCAACATTCATTTTTCAAGAAGAAATTATTGCTTGTCACCTGGAGGTATAGCAATTATCAGCAATGTTACTGATAAGCAATAACTTACAACAGATAATTTAAGTCCTTCTTCTGCGAAAATTGAGCATTTGTTTTAATATATTTGATTATTTTCAGCATGCTCAGATTTTCATTTTCTGAAAAGTGGAATAGCTATTAACTACTTCTGTTAAACTATCAAGGGATTGGATAAGCTCCATGCAAAATTTAACACAATCAAATTTCAGTGAAAGGTAGAGCTCTAACAGCATCCCTCTGAGCTGCATTGCCTCATGGGGGCAAATGGAGGAATGACCCATTTCAAATTTATCACCTCAAAGTTCCTGGTGTCACAAGATTTTTTAGCCTTGCTATGTAAATCTTACTAAACATAATCCTTAGAAAATCCTTCTGGTATTGGCATCATCCCTTCAACAGCTTGCATTAAGTGAGGCAGAAAGATTAAAAAATATGTGTGCTAAATCACAGGAGTCAGCATCAGATTCTGCAGTTCCTCCTAGTGCCAAAGCAGTTACTCTGGGACACTCACAGCAGATACCAGGCTATCTTTCCCCCATGCCCTCCCAAAAATAAACAGGCCCCTCATTGATATTCACCTATTCAGCCTAGTTCCTTTGGTGAGTTTTGGGAATAAAGGGTAAATTAGGTATTTGGTGGAAATGCATGCATTTTCTGATTAAGGAAAACATTTTCTCTGTAATTTTGAGCATTGTTAATTGCCTTACTAGTCCAATGCTGAAATATAAAAAGTGGTCATTGTTGTAACAACCATGTGACATAACTGTATGTTTATCTTGACAGTGTTACAGCACAGAACCAATTGGTACTGGGGTTTGTTTATGTTTATCTGGGGAACAAATAGAACAGTTTTTTTCTTGTATTTAACCAATATCTTCTGTAGTAGCAGGAGTCTGGGAAAATTAAAAAAAAGATATGTACGAGAGAAATTTTGTGATTTCTTTTTTCCTAGAGGCTTCTCCTGGAGCCTTCACAATAACAAAGGCAGGGATACCAGGGGGTAAACAGTCAGCCAGATTTTGACATGAAAAATACAATATATACATCAGCTTCAGGAAGGATGAAAGGAATTATGCCTTGAGTACTATGCCAAATTTGAGGTATCTTGCTGAGTTGACTGTCAAATTTCCTCTGTCATACGTTATAGACTCACCAGATGAAACAAATTGTTAAATAAGGGTTGAAAAAACCTTCTAATATTCAGTGATGATTGCTTTTTCATCTTTACATAACATACAACTCAAGTATTAGAATGAACAGTGTAATATAGAAAGCTACAGCAGAAGTGACAGATGCAGTCATTAGATTAGAAATGGGGAAAGTTGTCTTCTGCAGATTGAATATCTAAGATTCAAGGAAATAGGCAAAGTAAAACAAGCATCTATAATAGAACAAAGATAAAATGAGGCAATAAGGATTCATTAATTAATTTTTAAAAATATTGATGTTGTTCTTTTCCATTTGACATATTCACTGGCTCTTTAAATTATTATTCCTATCACTGGATAGTATTAGTAAAAAGCTGCATACTTTGGTTTGATCTCAATATATTCTCATTAACATTTAGTGGCCTAATGAAATAAGAATAAATAAATAAATTTTTCAATGTAAAACTATATCTCATATGTATTATTGCTATATCACAGTATGTTTTGTGGGCTGTTTTTATCCACATAAAGTAATAATCTTAAATGGGATGCAGAAAAACTCATTTAATAATGAAAATTACTAATTGTTTCATAGCTTCATAAGTTGGGCCATATGGAAGATATTCAGGTGTTTTCCTCTAAGGAAAAACACCTGACAGCAGAGCAGTCTTCAAAAGAGGAATTTTCATACTATTCTAAGGTTATTGCACTACCTTTTAAGTTTTATTGAGGGGTGAACAATTGAATGATTATCATCTTGTGATAATTCATATTTCATAAGGAAAATGAAATATATTTGGGGGCACATTCTAATCCAGTGTGCAATACTAGAGATACAGCTATACAATTCAGAAATCCCATATTTTAAGCAAGCATATATTAAAAATTTGTTTAGAAAATTTGGTTGGTGAACTTTTAGCATCCTTGACTGATATGAAGTTCTGTACAGTAAGAATAGAAATTCTTCACAACAACAATTGAGAGCAATTATTGTTACAATGATCAGTGGTTTAACATAATTTTTCCTTTGTTCTTCAAGTCCTGATTAACATTGGGAACATGTTTAAAAATTTCAGTCGAAATACTTACCTGCATAGTATTTTCTTTCTTGACATGTTTTCTGTAAAATGTTAATACCTAAATTACAGTGAGGAAAAAAAACCAAATAATTGAGCCAAAGTTTTGTGCCAAGACAGCACATTAAGGTCTCTAAAAAGTTAGATGAGTTTAAGTAAATTCTTTTCCTCTCTGAATGGGAACCTTTTCCTACTGAGTTTAAATCAAATGCATTAATGCACCAAGGCCCACAGAATCAATGGTATGTCTGTGTCTGTAGCTTCTGTTACATCCAGTTTAATGGATCTTTGGGGGTGGGGTGCCAATTGCAACTGTACTTTCTGTGGAGCAAGAGGTGTAACTTAGAAAAAGTTCCCTTCCTGATGTGAGTGCATTTCACTTTTCTCTCTGTTGTGCTTGTAAATTAAAAGATGGGTGAATCTTCTCAACATTGTTAACCTTGTTAGATTTAATTTCTATGGATTAAAGATCCAAGCAAGGCTCCACATCCCTTCTCATTTCAGATGCAAGGGGTGAATTGAAAATAAAGCACATTAGAAATTTTTGTCTCAAGATCAAAAATAGTTCTGCATATTATGTTATTAAACCCAAAGATTTAACAGAAGAAAAGAAACAAAACAAAACCCCCATATTCTATGTTGGATGCTATGACCAATCCCTGATCTTTGCAGTATCAGGAATGGAAAAACCTACAATCAGAATACCAAATGCTCCCATTTGAATAAGCACAACCCAGTCAGCATTTCCAGTCTATTGTCCAGAGCCATGGGCTCAAACTCTGACCATGGACTGGGGTCCTTGTTCAGCTCATAAAACTCTGCAGTGTACTTGCTTTAGATCCTGTAGTCAGTGCCTACACAGCCTGAGCCCACACTCACGTTTGCACAGTCTTCATCAAAACATCAAGTTGCCTTTTAGTAATAATTGCTTGTCTTTCTAAATTCCTCATTATGGCTTCTTTTAGACAAACAGACTAGAAAACAAGGGAGCACAGACTTAGCCATGCCAGGCCAGGCTTAGCCAAGGAATATGCTGCACCCTTGTCATTTAAAAGCATTGCAGGATTGGGGTGATCTGTTCTGTTGAGAAAAGCTGTCCTTTCTTTTTCTTCTTCACAGGCAAGCTGAATATTTACAGCAGCTCAAACTACTGCTGAGGAGACAATCCACTGTTATGAGGCACTGGACCTGCAGTTCTGAGGCAGTAAAAGATGGTCCTTAATTGTTGTGCCATCTTTGCCACTCACAAACCATCCAAAGTTTGTCACAAACTTTCTGTGGAATACATCAGAGCAGGTTTGCCTGGTCAAGCTTAGACACACACTTAGCACTTACCACAAAAAAACTGAGTGCACTCCCTGTGTCACAGCCACCTTCCACCATTCCACCTTCAGTTTAGAAATAAAATTGAGCTGCTGATCATTAACAGTCCCTGACATTACCACAATATTTTTCTCCATTATTTTATCACTGGTATCCAAGCCTGATTCTGGACAGTTTATTCCTGTATTCTACCTTCTCACACTCCTTGTTATCCTTAAACTGGATTAGATATTTTCTCTCACTTTCTGTTCTAAACTCATAAATATCTCTAATTTTCCATCTCCCTACTTTTAACTAATCAAAGTGATTGCTGCAATTATATGACCTACTTGCATTTTTTATACTAAAACTGGTGCAGTTAGTGCTTGCTACTGTTCTTTCCTATATATTCATTCTGTCTACTAAAATCTATAAAAACTCAAATCCACACTTACTATAACTAAAGAAATCGTTTTTCCAATATTTTTTTCTAAAAAATCTGCCCCAAATGAAAATGTATTAAATGAATAATGCAAATCAAAGGCATGTGATACCAATTGGATAACATAATCTCAATTTTACTTATCTCATAGCAATCATGGCATTTATGATTTACAATAAGGGACACAGCATGAGGTACTTTCATAAAACCGTTAAGGATTATAGCTGAACATAAACAATACAATCCATGGAACTGGAAATAGCTTTAAGATCATCCTTTTTCCATAAATATGTATGAATTTAGCAAAGAAAGAAAAGGCTCAGTTATTTTATCTCACTGGCTTCTTATCACTTGTCACAAATGATAACTACTCTATACTCTCTCAATATATTACCCCTTCACTCTCAATCTGTGATTTTTCAGTGTGAAGAGATTCTGCTTTCAGCAAAACACACTCAAACTATGCAGTGGAAGGATACAGGTTATCTGGACACTGACTTGGATGTTAAAAGCCAGCCTCCAAAAAGGTAACACCTGTCCAAGTTCCATAGCCTGCTTTCTCATCTGATTTTTCCTGAGAAGGTGTTGGTTACATAGTTCAGAAAATCTGTGGATAAAATAATGCATCTCTACTGCAGACAGATCTTCTGAGACTATTGCATACTTACCAGAAATAAAGGAACACCAGTGATAGAAATAAAATGATGCCATTTGCATAGCTGTCTATGACCACAGATTTTTTCACAAATAGAAAGAAACCCAACCTTTTTAATGGCTCCTGGACCCTCAAAGCTTTGACTGTAAAAATTCTCATTTTCCTTCTATGACTCTGTCTTCCCAAATCTTCACACTTTTTCTTTCAAAAGTGTTCATCTTTACAATGCTTTTGCTTCTAAGATTACAGATACTCAGCCTTATACGCCTTTTAACAAGTGGCCACACTCTACAAGGCAATTTCTTTGAGAGATCAAGGAGGATTCACAACTCCTTTACAACCTTTCTATTCTGGAGGATTCAGCAAGCTTTAATCCCTTTGTTCATGTTCTAAGACTAAAAATCTAGTGTAAAATTATGATCTACAGATACTTTCACCAGATCAGTGCCCTCATGATTTAAAACACTGTATCTGGGAGTCCTTCCTCAAATTTCATCAAGAGAGAATTAAAATGATGGAGTATCTTTCAGCACCAGCCATATAATCAAAACAAAAATGGTTATCCACTAAATCTATTTGCAGATGTGACTAATGGAAATCATTGATCTAGTAAGTTAATTACAGCTTTGATTTAACCATATTTTTGTTCTTTTTGTAATAGATGTAATAGTAAAAACTCAATAATAAATTATATATATAAATCACTATGATTTCATTAGAAAGTTGAGCAAGCAATGTAAGGAGAAAAAAAAATGCACAAATGGGAGTGCATCCCCAATCATCTGCATCATGTCACTGTTAGACAGCATTGCCTTTGCTGCAGCTCTCTCCAGCCAGCTCTTTTCAAGATAGCTCTTCTATAAGGGAGACAAGTCCTAAAATATTCAGACATGATCCAGTCATTTGCATGTATACTGAGTATTAATGGCCCCTTCTTGGCCCTCTTTTGCTTGGTAGCACAGACACAGGATGCACAAAACCTGACAGCTCCAGAGATTTCAGGAAAGCAGCCCACACACCACAAAGCTCTACTTCCAAATGAAAGGCAGTCCATTCATGTAGCTGTGTAGGACTATATCAAATTCTTCCAGAATAATATGACAATTAAAGAGCTGTCAATATATTCAGCTCAGCATTTTAATAAGTTTTTATAACCAGATTTCTGAATATTTTTGAGAAGAACATGGTCTGAGTGCAGCCCTGCAACATGCAAGATTTAACAGCAATCAAAGGCTGGTTAGATCTGAGATACTTTCACTTAAAGTGACAACTGAAATTAAAAACCATAATGTAAATTCTATGGAGTGTACAGCATTCAGTAATATAAATAGTGACTTTTTAAAACTGACAGAATGAATTTGAGAATCCACCACATTACAGTTTCCCTAAAAGTGCAAGTTTTGCCTGAAGGAAATCAATGTAACAGAATATGCCATCACCTTTACCTAATAGCATTGTTAATCAACAGGTTTCTGACTTCAGTAAACATCAGGTCTCTTCCTGGATTTTACCTTTCTTGTGCTGCAATGAAAACTTGTTCAAATATCCAAGGCTGTCAAAAACAGACACCACTAGTGACAGAAATCATATTCCTATAATCCAAATACTGATGTCCAGTACTGGAGCTGAAGAGCCATTCAACTCCTATCAGCCTGAGACTTTTGAGTAGCACTTGACCAAAGTCACTGGTAGATTTATCACAGCTTAAAAAAAAATATTTCCCTAGAAATTTATATTGTTTCTCCATTTTCTTCTGCATCCATTTCTCTCTCTCTTATGAACATCTTTCATGGCATCATTTATTCTAATGAGTGAGCCATACCAGTTATGTTCCAGTATGTATGGAATCATGCCATTTCTAGTGGCTATCTACACCAGGTATGGGAATATGAGACAAATTCTACAAATTTACTGGCATAGTAGTTGTACTGACTGTATTAATTATTAATGTGGGTAACACTGCTGTGAGCTGTGACATGCTGAGTACAGCTACACCCGCTGTATGTCAGCACAGATAAGTTCTGAAAATTATCAGGGCTATACACTATTATTTTACCTTATGAGTTAGCATCCCTGAGAGATACCAGGAGGACTTTAAAAACCATGAGTTCCATTCTTCATTCTCTTTTTAAGTAAGAGTATCCCAAAACTTTTGTGTCATACTTAGTCCAGACAAGGCTGAATGGTTCAGTTCCTATTTCACATACATATGTGTAAGACATATGTGTCTTACACATATTGACAATCCTTGTACTTCTTTCCTCATTTTGAAATAGTCACTGGCATTCACTTTCTTAAGTCCATGAGGGGACTGATTATGAACATTCCTCCTATTTCTACTTTTCCTATTGCACCAAGCACCAAACATCACTATTAAGACTTTTTCCCCTCTATGCAAGAGAAGACAGTCTGTTAAATATAGATTTTGTTTTAGTGGGAGGGGTTTTCCCAAACATAGTTTTCCTGGCAGTTCTGAATTTGTAATTTACATATAAAGTGTGAATTGCATGGATTGCTTAGACAATATACAGGCAAACCAAGAAAGGAACACCATAATCAAGTGTTACTGCAACATATCTGTGGTTACTGGGTACACTTTCCATCTTCATTTTACTGGAGGTCATGAAATGCAAATGCTAACAAATAAGTATTGCACACTCTGAAGATTTTTCTGGTTCTGCTTCATCATTATATGATGAGGGTGCATTGTCCCCTCCAAGGATATCTGAAGAAAGTATGCCCTTTGACAAATATGTATCTCCAAATTAAAGGCAGAATTTTATGCTGAAAACAGCATAGAACAGATATGTTTTCACAGTACTCCCTAAAAAATCATTTTTAAAATTATTTTAACAGGTGTAATGCAGATCAAGAGCTTTGACAGAAGAGAAAAAATAAACAACAAATAAAACAGGTAAGTGGAATGAATAAAATTGCATAAATGAACATAAAAGAAAACTTACTTATACAATGAAAAAAAGAATAGAAGGAATAAAACCAGTTTAAAACTAGCTCTTAAAACTCTCAGGTGCTAAACCAAGAGCTCCCAAAGAAGAAATAAAAAGCCACTTGAGGTCATACAAATTACCAGTAAAGTTCTGAACTTGATGGAAATTCTATTGCAAAAGTGGCTCTTGCAATCAAACCTGGGAACCAACAGCTTGCCAAAGAAACTTCGTTCTCAGGCTAACAAAGAGCTTCGTTTAAAATCATAATCTCAAATACAGCAATAAATAAAGATGCAGATAAAAACAGACAGTTTACATGAAAAAGCATGTAAAGCAGCATAAAATCAGAGTACCTGGATAATAAACCAAATAAAAGAAATGTTTGTACTCCTAACTTCAAATATTAACATGAATATCACTAATGAGTCACCGTTTCATTGGAAAGGCAGCTAACTTCAGTTTAGAGACATAGTTCCAAAGACCCAGGGGACTGAACTCAGTGGAAACTAGAACCTGTTCCTGAACATTAATTTAGTGCAAGGTAAATACCATTTGAAAGCACAGCTTCTCTGTAATGCAGAATTAATTTCTTACTCTGAATGAGTTAAGTGAATATTATCATATGATTTTCAACCACATAAGACAAATAAGTACACATATTTTAAGTTTTAATGATTTTAAATTATTTCATGTTTTAAAAGAAACCTACTGGTCTATTTTGAATTAAAATGCCTTTTTAAACTTTGTCTGTAAAAAGCCCTGAATCATTTGCTATTTCTGATTCTCCTTTCTGACAACAGTTTCCAGTCATCTTATTTCCCATTCATACAACTAAAGCCAAACCAGATCTGTATTATCTATGACTTTCACTTATGCTTCGCTAAGCTTTTTACCTTTATTTATTAAATCTTTTTTAAGGACTATAAAATGAATTAGTGCTTGATGACAGACATCAGAAATAAGGTCAAGACACTGGAAATAAGGTCACCTGTGAATATGTTTGAAACTGCTGCTGTGGAGAAAGAGCTCTTTAGAATGACAGGAAGTGTAAAGAGCATCCTCAAAGCTGCTTCGTGTATGTGTGTGACTTAGGTCAGATACTAATAGCAACTCCATAATGAAGGAACCCTCTATCCCTGTCTAGATGAATGAAGAGAAAGACAGCTTCACTGGCACAAGATTTCTACTCAGATATCTTTTAAAGATACTTTGTCTTTAAAACAACAGCTTAGCATGAACTCAGTACTAACTAGCAGTTGAACTCACTTAGACAAGAAAAATTTCCATCTTAAGCCCATCAATTTAGCTTTGGCAATGAAAATTTTGCTTAAGTGTCTCAGATATATTAGTTCTCTGCTTGAGTGTCATATTGAATATATGGTTGAGCACAGGTACTAAAAGCAGAGGATGACACAGAGATGATTTTCTGGAAGACTGCAACACAAAGAGCTTTGTTGATGTCCCAGAGGACAACAGCACAAACTAGCTTTCCTAATCTGTTGCTATATAATTTTGAAATCATTAAATCTAAATGAGATGCAGGAAATACAAGTCTTGTGCCCAACATCACTTGCTGAGGCAATTTTCCTCATGGACATATCAAAACTGTAGAGTTGTAATACTTGTAACCAAACCGTAAGTGGGTTTCATAGGACAAGCGAGTGAAAGGGATAATGAAAAGGATAATTTGTCTCTCAGATGCATGTGTCTCTGTGAAGAATCATCTAAATCATCTAGCATCTTCCTGACAACTCTGTTATGCTTCCTTTTTCATTTGTTACACAACTGTCATACTCTATACTCAATTTGTATGTTATTTCTTTTCCTCCTCTCCCCTCTTCCTCCCCACAACCTCAATTCTCTCTAATTCAATTTTCAGTATGCACAATCAGCAATCCAAGCAGCCAAAGTAAGAAGTTCCATGCTGGATTAAAAAAAAAAAAAAAAAAGGTGCTGTCTCTGCCAGTCCCCCAGTTGTCAATGCTAACAGAACAACTTAAGTCCTGAAGCATAATGTAGGACATATTTTAAAAATAAGGGCTGTAATACTCTTTCACAGAGATTGGTATTCCTTCTGCCTACCAATATGTCCCTTCCTTTAAAAAGATTGCTAGTATATTGGTGTGTGATACTGAATTTGAGTCTCACGTACATGAAGGAAAAGGATGGGAAGGGGAAGAATTTAATCATTTTACTCAGAAAATCTTTTGATTTATTTCAGTCTGTTTGCTCTTGTGTTGCTCTGTTTGCCCTATCAGCACAATATGCCAGATTTAATAAAGTCCATTTGTGCTTCACTGTCATTTTTATTTAAAGATTATTAAAGCACTGATATTTAGAAATTTCAGTTTAACTAAAGGTAAAGGTTTCGGTTTCTTAAGTGTCCTCAGATGCTTAAGCAGAAATGTTAAAGTATCAAAGGGTGGCTAAATCTCAGGTTTTGGATTACTGGTCTTAATCTGAACTTTTGACATCTGGCATTTCACTCAACTCACTAAGAAACGTGCTTCAGAAGTGATATTGCTGTGGAGATCACAACACAAGCTAATTAGCACCAACAGATGAAGTGTTGATTTCTCACCACAAGTGAAACTTGAAATAAAAAGAAAAATAAAATAACTGATAAATGTTAGTGATTAGCATTCGTAATCTTTGTTTTCATGGTACACAAAAAAATATGGAAGGTTTGCATTGACAGCCTGTATGAAAATACCTGCACCTGTACTGTGAGGGAGGGAGGAAACACGAGGTAGCAGATGGGGGATCCACATGGACTCTTCACTTTCTCTGCTTTCAGCTAAGTGCTTTCTGTCACCTGTTCCACAGCCCAAATGAGAGGGCAGTGCAGGCACAGGCTACACGACAGTGCAGATGAAGGTATGGATTTGTAAGAGCCAGAGCCCCGTCGATCTCTCCAGTGCAAGGCATTTGTGTTTGCAGTGGTTGGAGTAGCAGCCACAAAGGAAGTGACACAATCACCAGGTCAGCCCTGCTGATGGATGCTCTGTCCATGCCTCCAGAGACACTGACCTTGAAATCCCCATAGGATACCCCCCAGAGTCAAAAAAATTTAAAAGCCTTGAATTGTTGTAGCCTAATCCTTCCGCTAAACATCTATGTTTCAGAGGACAAAGGACTGGAGACATAAATTGCTTTCTTAGTCTAAATTAACCATCTACACTCCTCTGGATTCAATGAAGAGAGATGGACACTGAAAAAAAAGGTAATTCATCTCATCTATGTTAAGACAGAGTGAATAGCTCTCTGGAGATAGCTCTTTCTCTCCACTGACTACAGAGTGAGCCTGGATGACTACTTTAGATTAGAGCTGTATCTTTTTTGATGGCTGAAATAAAGTAAGATGAATCTAGGCAAAAATTACTAGAATTTCTAAAAGCCCATTTATTTTTCTTTCATCTCAGGTTACCTGCAATCACTGGGAACCATACAGATGAGTAAATTTTCTCTGCTCATTAAATTTAATTCAGTAGTATTCCTTAGAAAGTATAATATAAATTTCTTTAAAAATGTCATATGCTGCCCAACTCTAATAAATTCCTACTAAACCTTCAACTGTTTAATTTTTGAAATTGATTCTTTTAACCCTACATCATAAATTATGCAGTATTTCTGTTTATTTTAATGGTCTGAACAGTGATCTGTAGGATCTAAAATTCTGTTTGTTAATTCTCTGTTACTTTTCTATTTTATCTTTTTACTCTTAATGGCTATTTAAAAAACAAATCTATAGAAGCTATCATATTTTAGAGTTAGCATTAACTAATTGGTAAAAAAAAATTTTTTTAATTCAACAGAAAGACTTTAGCAGATTTAGATTTGCTTTTTTATGCTGGAATAACTTTTAGGTTTGGTTTAGTTTAGTATATATCCTGCCTGGGCCTCTCCTTCTTTCTTTGACATAAAATGATGTAAAAATCTCTTCTCCAACTTGCAGAGGATGACTTGCATTCAAAGACACATGGAAAGGAATCATTCCACATTCTTTCTGCTTAATTACCTTTCTTCCCTTCTCCAGAGCAAATGCAAAGGAGAGGTGAAGAATGTGTTGGACTTTGGTTGTGCCTTTTACAGAGAACTCTGCACTACTGAATTGATGCCAGCCAGAGGTTTGCAGACCCTGGAGTCCCTGAAGCTGGAAAGAATTTGGATCAGCAGTATTTCGGGAGAACACTTTTGTAGAAGACAACACAGAACAAGTAATAATAATGTGAAAAAATTCAGGAATATTCTGCAGACCTGCTTATTTATGGCAGTATTTGGAAATGCCAAATTCTTAATGAAGTTTTTTACAACGTATCCTTCTCCGGGAAAAAATAAAAAAATAAAAATAAAACAAAATCAATGTTCTGTTCATCAAATCCAGAATTACGAGCAGCCTCCTTCTGCATAGGGGACACACGTTGCTACCTAGGTGATGACACAGTGGTAATAAATAGCAAAAAAACAGGAAAATGGAAAGCACTTCTTGTTCAGAAAAGGGCAACAAAGCTGCTGAAGGGGCTGGAGCTCCTCCTATGGGAAGTGGCTGAGGGAGCTGTGGGTGTTTAGCCTGGAGAAAAGGAGTCTCAGGGGGACCTGATCACTCTCTGTAACTCCCTGAAAGGAGGTGGAACCCAGGTGGAGGTCGACCTCTTCTCCCTGCTAATGAGAACAAGAGAAAATGGCCTCAGGTTGCACCAGGAGAGGTTTAGATTGGATATTAGGAAAAATTTCTCCACCAAAAGGGTGTTCAAGAACGAGAACAGGCTGCCCATGGAAATGATGTCATCATTCCTGGAAGTATTTGAAAAACATGTAGTTGTGCCACTTGGGGACACAGTCAACACTGCAGCTTTGGGTTAAAGGTTGTACTCTATGATATTTGAGGTCTTTCTAACATTAAAAATTCTGTGATTCTATGGAAAGTTTTCCACATGCCTTGAAAAAACCTGTTTATACTCCTCCTTGAGCACAAAAGGAAGGTGTTTGTTTCTCAGGCAACAAGCCACATTTGTGGTTCTCCCCAGCACAACGAACTGCAGCTGTGGGGCCCAGAGGAAGGCTGGGCATTAACTGGTTTGCCTAATGATGCTTCATTACCTTCCCATCTCATGCTACTTTAGTCAGGACTAGATTTAGTCAGGACTGCTTCCATGCCTGCTTTACCACATGGAAGCTGGCTGACCTGCACCCCCTCTCTGCAGCATGGCCTGAGGTGGGGGAAATTTGGGGGCTGCTCCTGAGGGCCCTGAAAATGGGGTGGCCACAGGCAGGGCGGTGTCCAGCTGCTGTTTGTGGCCAGCACCCACAGTGTGCAGTACTGACATGGACATGGCTCGGAGTAACCCAGTCACTCCCGCTCCAGCTGAGGGAGGGCAGGTTAAGATGGCCTCTGTGGGTCCCTTTTCACTCAAATTGTGATTCAATAACATTATTGTCACTGAATGTTGATAAACAGGCTGGGGCACTGCCCAACAACACAGCAAAAAAGGTGGAGCTACAGTGTGACCCTTGGTGCAGTCAAAGCTTGTGGCATCAGGTGATGCAGTGGGACAGTGTGCAATAACACACACTTGACAAATGTCAGTCGTTAGATGCAAGTCCCAGTTCACGTGTTAAACTGCTTGGAAGTGTCTCCTTAAGCTTACACCTGAGTGCAGACCACAAGAGAGAGCTGAGCAGGCTGGAGTCACTGCTCACTGTGCTTGTCACCACTCAGTGACACCTCTGTATGGGCAGGGAATTGGGCAAGAGAAAGTACACGAAGGATAGTGTGAATGGGAAAGGAAAAGGACCTATAAAATAAGAAAGTATTTGACACTTGAAAGAAAAAATCAATGCTTCATCATTAGTTTTATAATATATTCAGGCATAAATCTATTATTAATTTGATTATCAGTGGAACTTCTGCAAATATTAATCATTATTTCACAAGCTAACATTTGAAAGACATTTCATTGAATAGAAATGATTGGGCTTTTTTCTTTTTATTGTTGAGAATTTGTCAAAGATATTAAAAAGAAGTAGCATTTGGAGTAAGACTCCTGCTGCTTACTGTGTGCAGGGATCTGCCTGAACCTCTCAGAAGGGGCATCATGTTCCCACTAGGCAGCCCCCACCTTTGGGAGTTACCCAAGCACAGAAAGCTGCAAGGCCTTTCATATTACACTTAATTTTTCTAACTGAGCCCTACAAACAAGGTCAGACCCTGCCCAGGTGCACGTATACATGTGAGGTGCATGAGAGGACAGAGAAGATTTCCAACTTCCTGTGGGCCACTTCAGCAGTTAAAATGTGTTTATACTGGTGGTTTGGGTGGTTAACATCTCCCCCATAATTCTGGAAAATACTGCACTAACAGCCTCACTGTTTCAAACCCACTGCTTTCTTTTCCTTTTTTTTCTTCCTGATAGGAAGAGAGCAATTGCTCACAAGATTCATACTGTTATGGCTGGTTCTGCAGGAGTGTTTATCTAGAAATCACCCTATCCAGGGCCCAGCTGACATCAGTGATGAAGCAAGTGCACTACATGAGCAAATATGCTTTGGCAAGACAAAGCGACATTTCCGCTAAAATTGTGATTCTGCAACGAAACCAGAAATCTTAACTGAAGTTTCACTGGGGGGAAATCAACAAGGTTTCTAAAGGCAAATTTTCAGTCTTCTTAAAGAGTGTTACAGATGAAAAAAATATCTTACTTCAGTCTTTACTCTGGTTTTACTTAACCTGTAGAATGCCTGCCTCCCTTGTAATGGACTTTAGGACTGAAGAGGCCTTAGCACTCCGCTCTGCATACATTGCTCTACTGTACCACAGTTTTATGCTTTCTGTGCAATACCTGCCTTCAGCTTTTAGTCCGGCAAGTTCTCAACAGAAGAAAGAGATGAATTCTATAATGCTAATTCTTTTATGGATAGCTCCTAAGAAGATAATATATTTTTCACAGAGGAATCTTGGCAATGATAGCTACATAACCTAGTGGATGCATAGTTGTTTTATCCTGGCTTCAGACTGGAAGTTTTAACTGTTCCTTCCATCCTACTTGTCAACAATTGGCACAAATTTCACAGATTTCCATTAGCACTAATTAGAATTAATTTGCTTTGTAGTACATGGCAATTTTGTCACTTCTTTAAACTTTCCAGAGTCTGCAGAGTTATCAGATTAGAAAATTTGGAACTATGTGACCTCAAAAGTTCAATAATTATTTGATGCCAGTAAATGTCTACTCCAAATGGCATCTATTTCCCTTTGATATTAAAAAGGATGTATTTTTATTTACATTTCCCATTCCATTCCTGCATATAAGTCTAAAGAAAACCTATTATAACATAGAAGTAAATCAGATTAAATTTAGATGCACCTGTGCTTTCATAATTATATAAATATGTCTGAAAATTCTGCATTGTTCCCACTGCAGTATTAACTCAGCTTTGTGTCCCTAGAAATGGATTAAATCTGATCAAATCAATAAGCTTTTCTTTTGACATATTGCAGAGACAAAACACAAAATGAGCTGATGGTGATTCCATTAAGAAGGTAGTTCCATTCTGATGTGTCTGCAATAGCAATTGACTCAGAATTTGGTCTCTCAATGCTCAAATCCCCTACCAGTGGTAATAAAGAGTAGGGTGCTCCTGCATGGCTAAGAGGCAATTTTAAATATTTTAAAAATAGAAAATATGAAGGAGCAAATGATTATTCAACAGGGACAACATCCAAATACCCAAATACCACACTTTGGACATGCATTAAAAACATGGGTCTTCACAGTCCATTGCTTGTTTCCATTAATTCACCTATAAGAAGTTTTAATTAATTTCCAAAGGCGTTGCAAATGCTATTGCTTTATCTCTGTAGAAATACCCATCTATCCTGTCTGTTTTGAAATCTAAGAATAAATAGAAATTCCACTAATCCTACATGAATAGCTGAATCTCAGATACTCTTTTCTGAAGAATGACTCAACACAATGAAATCCTGCTAATATTTAAATTTAGTGCACAATTAAAAACATTAAGAATTTAATATACATTTTTAAAGTTATTATGTGCTCTCCAAGGATCTATCCATGTAGCTGTTCCAGAAGCTTATTGTACACCATTAACTGGTACAAAGCTGCAGATAATTGCAGCCCTGGTTTGCAAATAATGAATGTTATGTTACAATTATTTGTAGCTTCATGACATCTCAGCAATGTAATAGGGTGAGTAACAGAGGAAGGAGGAGTATGAAATGAGAGACTTAGAGATGCTACATACTAACTAAAGCCAGAGTATCAAAGATATCAGGTGGCAGAGCTCAAACTTTTTATTGTCCTTTTCTTGACAGAAAACTGCCCTTAGAACTGGACTGCTCATGTGATAGCATCAGATATTTTAATTCAGTTTTTCTTATGAAAATGTAAATTTCAATTTTCCAGTCTGCTCTATTGCAACATCTTCAGAAAAATAATTATTTAAGTCTTCCTCTAGACATTCTAAAACATCTATAAGACTATAATATAATCAAATATTTACTATATAACTCCAGCAAACTATAAGAACAGTTACGTGTGCTCTTCAGTTCATACACGTCCACAATTTCAGAGACCCCCACAAATGTACTGCAGGAAGGAAGAAGTGTTCCTTTGTCCCTCACCTCCCACCTCTGGTTGCCTTGACAAACAGGTTGATGCAAATTCAAGTCTAATATTGATGCACAGACCTTACCAAACATGTTTTCTACTTAACCATTTGGCAGTTTTGCCCAAGCTGTATTTGGAACATGCTGCCACTTATTTGAAGAAGGTCTATAATTTCTTTTTAAAATGAGCTTGCATTGCGTTATTGTTAAATTCAAACATGAACCACTCTAGAACAATCATTAATAGGATAGAAAAATTTAGGAACTACATGGCCAAACATGGCATTGATCACTGGATTTCTACTGACCTTGTTCAGAAAACTGTCAGGATATTCTCAGAAAAAATTCCTTCCTGATGAACTTTTTACGGCATTTTTACGACATTTATGGAAGGAGGTGTTAGTGTGTTACATACAAACCATTCAGCACTTTGAAATGGCTACCAGCCATGAATTTGAGGCATAGATTTTTCAGGGAGAGAGTTAAATCTCTGCCCCCCAAAGAAATCAGTATCAAATGCCATATGAAAACCTGACCTTAGGCTGATCTAGGCATCCCCTTATCCCTCTGATATAGGTCTAGGCTCTACCTGCATCTGGATCCAGACCAATTTATTTTTATCCATCATTAAAACTGGTATTTCCAGCTATTTTTAATAGCTATTTACTCTGCCAGTGTTTGTTTTCCACAAACACCTGCTCTCTAATGGAAATAAATTAAGCTTTAGGCTTTTTGCCAGTCTGGTTTTTTATAGAGCATGAAAGCACTGTCAATTGTCAGTTTTCTTAAGATAGGTTTTAAAATAGAAAATAGCCAATACCAATATTTCTTTGTAAATAATAAGAAGTTTACATTTTAATCTGCCTTGCTTTTTCTACAAGTCCAGTGCATCAGCTTTGGCAAATATAACTGGAAATGAGGCAGCAGGATCAAAGAGTCCTGCACAGGTGGAGTCAGAGATGTGCACCCTAACACAGTCTTCTAACACTAAAGTCAGTGAATAAGCAGCAAATAGAGTTTCTGAAAAACTGGAATAATCTTCCACTACCATAAGGTATGTTTTCTGCAGAAAGTGATGGTAGGAAGGAATGTCCTCATGAGGACATTGTGTCACTAGGGTGTAAGAAGCATTTTTTTCCCAGATATGAAAGCCAATGTGAAAAAACAACCTTTAAGAATTTTGTGATCTCATAATTACTCAGATCAAGAGTTTTCCTTCTGGATTTACAATTTCCAGATGTTTCAGGATTATAATGCCAGCCTAAATTCTGATATGACATCAAAAGGAGAGAAAAAGAATGAACAACAAGTTTCAAAGGGAAGTAAAGGACAAAACATGTTTGTTGGAGAGTCCTTTATAGATTTTTAAAAATAAATATCGCTTTTAAATGTCACACAGATGTCCCTGCATAAATCACCCCTCCCAAAGCATTGATACTTTACACTCCCAGACTAGACCCTGAGTGAAGTGACTCAACTATTTCATGTCTTCATTTACCCAGCTAGGAGGCTCAGGAGGACAGGAGGTTTTCCAACCTCACACCCTTTTGGTTACAGAATGTGCAACTGTTTAACTGGCTTGTTCACAATTACATGGTTTTCATCCTTTACAAAGTTATATCTGGGCAAGTAGAAAAGTTGCTTCATTTTCTTTGGCTCAGCATATGCCCTCTGAGTCAAGGACACCTTAAAAAGGGGGAAAGTTTCTCCTTTCTTCGGGGGGAGATGAGGGGAAACCAATGGGAAGAAAGGGATACTCAGCACTCTGATGATGTCAGATCCAGAGTGATTTCTTGAAAGAAAAACACCTTAAATAATTCATCACTGTTTACCCAACATATAACTAAACTTTAAGGACGTATACTAACTTTTAAGATATATAGATATAGATATAGATATAGATATAGATATGCATAAATTTTAAAATGTGTATAAATAATCAAATTTCAGATCACTTAATTCAGTATTATTTTCCTTTACTCGGATAAGTAGCTTAGATACTACCTTGGATTTTGACAAAAATAACAGAATGGGGAATTTTAGTGCAAACATGTTTTTTACTAAGTCTTTCAGGGATAAAGCAATAATGATGTTTCAGCTACCAGGCACTTTTAGTCAGTACTCTACCACAAATTCTCCAAAGACTTGTGTTCACAGCAAGTTCTGGCATCTTCATTTTTTCCTGCTGTGCTCTGGCTTTACTTTGCCTCTCTCCAAATAAAGATAAAAAACATTCCACCTAAATAGTTCTAACCTTTAAGTGATTATACATGTGCCTTTTTTCTATTTGGAAAATTTTTTCTCATAGGTTCTGCAATCATAAGTTCAGGGCAGGGCAACATCCTCACTCAGCTAAGTCTGTTTAAGATTTATTAGCCTTGTACAAATAAGTATTGCATTTATTTCCTGTTTTTTAAAGTAGACTATTATTTTGCTCACTTTGAGTTTTCTATAAAGAAATGAGATTTTTAAACACCTATTTTACCTTAGCATACCAGATGATCTTTAAGGTCTCTTCCAATCTAAACCATTCTATGATTCTAGGATTCTTAAATAAATGAATAAATAAACTTTTGAAATTTCTTAATATGATGCCAAGTATGATATATATAATTTTTGAAGTTATTTATTATTTTTTGTTGGTATGGAGAGATATTTATTGCAGTTCCAAAAACCCCTCATTTTACACTGTGACAAATTCTTTTATTCCTCTGCTGCCAGCAGGACTCCAGGTAAAGAGTAAAAAAATGATAAAGATTGGTGGCCTCCCTCTTGTTAAGTGCATTATATGGCTTTTCTTCTTCTGCCTTAGAGGATGAATTCAGGCCTCCAACATCTGTTTGTCCCCAGCTCCAAAGCACTTCGTAGCACTTCGGGTTCTATTCCCCTCAAAAGCAGGTGACTGACTCTTGTGGAACAGGATTTTTTCTCACAGTTTAAAAGACAGCTTCTCCCTCGAGCCTTTCTTCTCTGAAACTGTTACACAAATTCTTTTCATTGATTTATATAGCCTTCTAACTTTAACATTTGTATAACCTTTTAACTTTAACATTTGTCTAAATTTAGTCACATGTATGTTCTCATACACACTTGTTCCTGTGACAATTTTGTTTAGTTTAAATAACTCTTGTCTCCCTGTTACTTTCACTCCTAGTATGGAGAATCTCCTCACAGACTTTGTTATACAAACTGTTCCTGTTTATTTTCATCAAATATACATTTTGTTTACCTTCTCATTACATTCTGCATTTCAATTTCTTATTTTCAAGTAAGATTCTAGAAAACATTCTTGCTCCCCACTAACCTGCAGCAACATTTACACACGGACCTTTGTTTGGAAATAATTTAATGAGAAAGAAGAAGTTGAGCATTCTAATTCTCTTCTTTTAAATTTCTAAAGAAAAACAGACTTGATCACTCAAAAAGCAAGCCAATAATAATGGCAACACAAACACACCCACATCCACCTTGGGTCATATTTTGGCAAAGAGCTGTCAGTGATGGAGAAAAGTTATGATAAGTTGAATTTTGTGGACATTGTGAAAAAAAATTCACAGTGAAACTGAGGATTCTCTAGAATGATAAAGTAATAATACACTGTTTTCTATAGAAAGGTGAGAATTTCTTTTAATCTTCTAGCCATAACCTCATAACATCATCTGTTTGTATAGAAACCTTTCAGATTTTTCTTCCAAACAACAAAGACAAATGGACCTCTCCTAACAGACATTTTTATGCCCAGTTTCACATCTGTCCTCCTGTTTCACAAAAAGCAAGTTATCTGCTTCACATTAGTAGTTAAACAGGTACTTAAATTTTCTGCTGAACAAGCAGCTATCAGGAAAAACAAATCATTATCATATAGGCCACAGTTTGGGGGATGGTATAATATGCCTAAAACTTTTCAATCATGGTACAGCATTGCACTCAAAAATCAATGAAATTTCATGCAAACACGAAGACATGCCTGAGACCACAACTACAAACTCCAGGGCTCTGGATCTATTATGGAATAATGTTTTTTAAAAATTAATTTCCCCTGTTATATTCAAATAGATTGAATGTGCAAGGAATTCTTGCTCAGCCTGAGTCACACTCATGTACAACTAATAAGAATGATAAAGTTGAAAATGTTTGTTTCTGTATAATCTCTAGATATTTCTATCTCTCCTGAGTGGAGGATACAGTTTGCTTCTATTCTTACTACTCATTTCATATAAACTTGAGCCATTTGGCAGCTTTTTTGGTGGAGGCATATCATGGTATTTAAAGTATTAGCTTTTTTAATCTACAGCTCTTTGAAATTGTTCTCTATCAAATTTTCAATTAGTTGTCCCCCTTAAGTCAGGTTGACAAAGAGAAATTATTCATTCTAGTACAGAAGCTCCTCAGCCACAGGAATGCATGACTGTAAGGCTGGCTCAAAAGATCCTCATTATTTTCTGACAACTCCTTAGGAACAGTTGTTTTGAAAACATGGTGAAATAGGTTGCATTTGAATAATGTAGAGGTGCCTGTAAATGCATCCTGATTCAAAGCAAAAGCAACAAAATGTCAAGGCTGACTAATTTTAGCAGGGGTAAAACTGAATAATTTTAAACTTATCTTTTCAGGTTTTGAGTTTCCAGCTCTGCCTATATCCATCCTTCATCCTCTTTTTCTCTCTCCAAACCTTTATTTCTGCTTATCCCTGTCCTTCTATTTAAAAAGCACCAAGAGTAAACCCACCCTAGCCTCAGCTCCTCAGCTCCAGCTCTGTGCTCAAGCCCCCACACCACCCCTCACTTTCTTGTCCACTACAAAGCCCCAGGTGGGAGGGTGCAGTAGTGTCAGTACCTCTGCTGGCAACCCCACTGGTCTTCAAACCTGGACATTCAAAGCAACATTGCTAAATGAGACCATTCAAGAGCTGAAGCACTTAGAAGTATTTTGGATGGGGGGAAAAAAAACTGCTCTCATTTTTTACACCAGGAGTGTTTGAATATTTTTTAAAAGTATAGGCTTTATATATTCATGTTTTTCCTCTGAGGGTTAGAAACATAATTCCCATTTAAAGAAAAGCTGAATCTCACATAACCATGTGATTTGGGGACTGTGGCCTGTTAGAGACAAATGTAATGTATTACAAGAGTCACCCATGAGAACTGGCAGTGTGAATGCAATGATAGCATTTCAATCATCCTAACAGAATGTTTGGAATCAAATATATAAAATCAGAATAAAATGTGACAAATATTTCTGCCAGTCTCAATTATATAAAAGTTATATGCAGTGTACAAGCAAAATCTAAGTTGGCATAGTCCCCAGAAAACAGAATGAGGAAGAAAGTTCTAGACAAATATAATACTTTTTAAGAACAAAAGCTTGTCTGAATCTCAATTAAAGTAATTCTCTTGAAGACATGATAACCATTACTTCTTATTTTATTTTCCTTATATAATGTATCCTTAGTGATTTTTTTTAGGAAGTAATAGAAAGAGATTTTTAAAGACATAATAATTAAGATGTTAAAATGAATTTGAATTGTGAGGCTTTGCTATGCTTCTTTTCATAACAGAAAACATAGTCACACCAGAAATTAATCATTGCAAGCAATAACTTCTAAGAAATTGAAAATCACAGCCTATCTATTTGTCTGTAAAACATTGTTTTTCTTACAGTACTTAACACCATGATGCCTTATTGTGGCACACAGTTAAGGAGCTTTCTTTTTGGTGACTTCAGTATGCTTTGAACTAGGTTCTAGTTGAGAATCCCAACAAAATATATTACATTATGTGAAACAGATGTATCTGTTATTTGAAAAATTCCAGCCACCTATAAAAATGATGGTTTGAGTGCCCAGAACCACTGTTTGGAAAAAATATACTAAAAAAAAATTGGTATTATCCAAATCAGTCCCTTGCATAAACATAGCAATAGCAGAACAAAATATTTACTGGAAGGTAGCTTGTGTTCAGCCAGTTCCCACTCTGCAGATATTTCAGAGAAATCTTCATGAAACCATCTCTCTTAAAAAACCTGCTCTTTTCTATCCCTGTGTCATTACAGGCACTTCTAGGAATCATTCTTTGTGCTGTTTGAAGTAGCCATCTGTATTTAAGCTATATGTGTATTGGTAATGTACAGTACTTCTCATTGGGGTGTGCTCCTGACACACATTCATGAACACAATTATTTGACAAAATCATTCAATTCAAAGCATCAAAGTCCTAGAAAATATTTTCAGTATATTTGTCTCCTCAGTCACCTTGTGAGGTTCAGAAATTGCTGGTTATTTGTGAAGGGCTGGCTTTTGGTGGAGGATACTAATGAGTTACACCCAGTCAGCAGGATGGACCTTGTATACAATGAGAGGCATGTGCAAAGATGAAAACTGCATCAGTAACTGCCCAGAAGTGGCTTGAAGGACTAAATGTATAAAAGAAATATGAATAACAAAATAAAAAGCCAAAACCACACATGAGACCTCAGCATAAAGAGACACTGACACACTTCCTATTCTGGTTTACTCTGACAAACTAGTTCTCATTTGGTTTGCTAAACACTTTTGCTCTCATTTAATACAATGGTAAGTGTTTTTAGTTTTTGCACTCCTGTGTTAGAAAAGTGACCTTTTCTGTAGCATACAGGGCAGAATTCTTACTGGAGATTAAAAAAATTTATAGATGCACATTAACATACTAAATACATAATGTAAATGCAGAGAAATAATAAATATACAAAGTTCACCACTGAATTTGCTTGCAAAATAATGAGTACATTGTATAGAACTAGAGCCCTAAAGGGATATTTCCTCTGCATATTACAGGAACATTATAGAAAAGCTAACATGGAAATTATTGTATGTAGCACTAAGAGCACATAATAGACTCTGCCAACAATGACAGGCTAATTAGAGGATCTGTCAATGAACAGCTATGGACCCACATCCAGTGTTAGTAAGACAGTGCAAGCAATGTTGTATCTTCTCTGTTGTCCACAGATGAAAGATGTGAAAATGCAAAGGCAGTTCAAAGGAGGGCCAAAATAATGAACGAAGGGATAGGAAAAATAAACCCCATTATATGAGTCTTAAAGAGCTCAACTTATAAAATAAGTGCTTGATCATGAATACATGAAATAGTGGGAGGCCTTTGAACCTTGCTGACAATGACATAATGAGATCCAATGACTAGAAATGGAAATTAGGCAACTCAACTTCAAAGTAGCTGAAATTTCACAAAAGATGAAATTTCAGAGAAATGACACCGATTAAATACTTCAACAACTTAGCTTTACTAACACCTTGAACCTGTAAAGTGAGATTAGATACATTTCTCCAGAACAGAATTAATTCATCTTTTGGAAAAAATTCTTTGGCTTGTGATCATGGTTTGAAAGGAAGAATAAGACTGGAGAATCTTCCTGGGTTTGAACTCCATGAATTGGATTAGTATCAGTCATGTCTTTTATTTCTGGGCCTCAGGGAAAGCAGGACCTGCATGCACGTCCACCACAAGCTCTGAAGTTCTGCATTAAGATAAGGATTACAAATTTCATGCTTTTGGATTTTTCAAAATGCCTGTGAAGAATTGAAAATAAGTGCTTTGCCATGAAACTTTTTTTGGTGCAGAGTGGGGAAAAGGTTCTCACCTCCCCCAGAAGCAAAAGAGCTTAACTATGGGGAAGGTAAAACATGGATAATTTTCACTCTCTGAGCTTCCCAATTGGTGTACTTTATAAATCAATCAATTAATTAATAATATAAATTGATGTAGGGAAATAAATTTCTTCACCATTGAGGACAGCATAAACACTCATTTTCCACAATTTTATAATGTAAGAATAGTAGTTCTGCTTTCTCCATGTAATTTTCACTGCAGAAAAACCAATTCATTGTTACATGTAGTAAACATTTATTTTCCAGGTACTGAAGTCCTTGATCGTGTGTATTACGTCTGATAAGCTGTAATATAAAAAAATATCAAGCAAGTTCTCATGGACTACTAGTGTTTGAACTGATTAATTAAATTAAATTAATTAAAATAAATGTAAAAATTTTAAATATTGCATTTAACATCTGGCCAGTCAGTGTATGCAATAGGTGATACACAATACCTACATGCATATATAGGCAAATATGACTAATTGCCTTAAAAGAGCAATTTTGCTAACAGAAACTTCCTCTTCCTGGTACTACTAAAATATGATCAGATTTGTCTGTGCGCTATTACTAATATATTTCTTATATAATTTTTATATTCCTATTGCACTTAAAAACTCAGAGAAAACCAAGAAAAATATTTTAATGATTTCCTGCCTTGATCCAAACGACTCAGTTATTTGTAAGGTGGATACTAAAGATTATTATAATATTTTTCCCACGTACACCTTTAGATACATTATAATCACATCAGAATAATTTTCACTGTTTAATGTAGAAATCTAGTTTTCCAGCACTCAAAGTTTAAAGAAAGTCTGTGGCAGAAAAATGGTGTTTATATATAGATACTTTTTCTACTGACAAAAATTAGCTGTATTTTGAAGATTTCTGCAGATCAAATGGTCTCATAGATCTATAGGTGCTTAGACTACTGAGCTGTAAGATTTCTGAGTGACTTCTAGAAGAATTTTACCAGCTCTGACTCTGAAAATTCCTGTCCTCGCAGAGTACTCCAGGGTCTTCCAATGTTCTAAGTCTCAGCTTCACAGCAAAGTGTCTAGAAACAGGGAGATGTGACTTATACTGAGTGGACTCCCAAAATTAATGGAAGATTTTACCTGAATCCCTCAGTTCTTCATCAGTCAAATTTGGATAATAGCATGCCTTCACCCCTCAAGGGTGCTGTGAAGATTTATTAGTTACTGCTTATGAAACACTCAGATACCACAGCAGTCATGCCATAGGAAATCTGCCAAGTAAATACCCACTCTTCAAAGCAGGTCTCCAACAAAATGAAACAAAAAGATGAGGGACAAAGTTAACAGCAAAGAATAAACTATTTCTGAGCAAATCCCACTCACTGAATGTACCTAGCATGGCATTTTAATGCTTTTTGTTTGTTTTTTTTTAAATCTAAACAAGAAATTAAACAGGGGAAAAGAGAATCTGAATGAATTTGCCCACACAGAAATTACAGCATTTCTTAATTATGAGTACAGATGGTGCAACTTCCAGAAAGCTCTTCTCAAGTTGGATTTTTATGTAATTTCTCACAGGTTAAAACACACAGTTAGATGTAGCTTACCATAGAGCCTTAATACATTTAATGTACCATGCATCATGTACAAGCATGTGTTCTACTATTTTTATGTAAATGAGAATATATTTTCTAAGCTCTACAGTAAATATATTTTTGTTTTTTAACAAGTAGTTTTATTAACTGAATGCTTAGTTCTAGTAACCTGTTCCAGGAAGTATAGCCAACCACAAAAAAGATTAAATTCAAAAAAGAGTATCTTCCATAAAAGATAAGTTTACGCAGAGGTTTTCAAGTTTTTCAGTTCAGTATGAGTTTTTGCTAACTTCTCTATTTCTAAAATTGGTCAACTCACATTTGAACTTGTTCAATTCCAAGTAAAATTTTGAAGTACTCAGTCTCGGGTCAGACACAAGAGAGGGATATGTTATTTTTTTAAGAAAATATTCTAAAATTAAAGGGGTAGTCATGCAGAAGAAACGCAGTACCCAAAAATCAGTCTCATCCATTGATTTTTCTTTCTGAGCAGAACATCAGCAAAGTGCCTCTTCCAGTAGAAAACAGCTGAACTGGGGATGTGCACAGGAACCCAATGAGAGATAATGAGTTCTCAACTAGACAGCTCAGCTCAAGAAGCCTCACAGTTCACAAAGGAAAAGTTAAATGATTGTTTTGTTCACAGTATCTTGGCTTGGCTTGGTTCCTGACTTGGGCTTTCTTGCCGAACTTTGCTGAACTTTGAGCTTAGCATTTGCTGAAGGTCTGTTGTGCCAGGGTGGACAGTGGCTCTTGGACAGGCAGCAAGTCCTACTTAACACTTTTTTCAGCTGCATGTCTCATCAGAAGCCCAATGCTCCTCAGGGTGGCAATAATTCCTTCGCCTTAGGATCAGCGTGGTCCTCTGCACTGCACAGGTTAATGCAGGATGAGAGCTGGGCATCCATGATGGGCAGTGTTAAACCAGTGTACACTGGTGAAATTTTGTATTTGTGTCTTCAGTACTTGATACTGAGGTACACAATACAGGTGGGCTAATTTTAACTGTTTGAAACCCCTCCATGTGCAGACATCTCAGAGTGGGCACAAGAAGCAAAAAATAAAAGACAAAACCAGAAACAAAAACAAAACAAAACCAACCAAACAAACAAAAAAAAAGAAATCATGCTTCCCATCTCTAGAATTTGGGAATTTGGAGTGCAGGTTGAGCCTATTTTATGAAAATTGAAAAGACATGATATGACATGTAATGCCTGGGCAGTGTGATCGTGGCTCTGAAACAGAGGAAAGAAAATATACAGGAAAGCAGCTGCCTCAACAACTCAGTTGCTCCTTCATGTACCAGTTAGATATAAGACATTGAATGTTATCTCACCATATAAGCTGAATTGGAAGAGGCAGAAATAAAGTAGGGTTTGAGTGTTTTTGGAAGCAGAGGATTCAGGAGTGCTTTGCTGATCCTTTTGCCAATCCCACATTAACACCAGCAATAGGGAGCATTCTGCTTCAAAAGCATGCTCATGTTGTTGGGGAATTTCAAAACATTTCACAAAGGTATCTTTGGGTTTACTTGAAATGCACCATTGAACTTTTCCCTAGCCTCAAACTTGATTAGAGAGATATTCTTGCACTTTACACAAACTAACCTGAATACTCTTAATCCACAAATGCATTGATGTCAGCAACTTTCACTCAAACCCATATTTGATAACTCTGCTATTTAAACCCACAGGCTGAGTACAAAATGCCACCTAAGTTGAAAGTAGCTAAGTTCACAATGATTTGTGCTGGTTTTAATTACAATATTCTATAGGAAGCTGAATTGCAATAAAATATTAATAGATGTTATTTTCATTGTTCAGCAGGCCTGATAGGTTTTTACTTCTTAAAGAATGCTAAAACTTCCATCTTATTTAAGTTACACTTCTTGACAGCACTGTATGTAGATTTCAAAACTTGTTTCTCTGGAAAAACAGAATAAAATAAATCCCATGCAAATGAGCATAATCAGCATAATATCAATGAAAATTTGATTTGTTACCAGTCAAAACCCTTATCATTTGTTTCAGTACATTTTTGTACCTCACAGACAGACACTTTTCCTACATGCAAATATCACATTTCTAATAAACTTGGAGGAAAGGGGATGACTGCAATGGAAAGGAAACCAAAAATATTGATAAATTTGATCAAAGTATAATGTCCTGATCTAAAAATAGCAAAATTTATTTTGACAAAAAAAAAATATTACTGTATTGCAACCTCACTTGACCAGTAATTAAGCAAAGGCTCCCATAAGGCTTCCTTGGAATTATGGTATTTTAATTTAGCTTTGAAGAAGAATACATTTGGGTTAAAAAGATATGTTCTAACTTCATTTATATTGACAGAGTTGATCTATTACTGTAGAGTCTGTGACTTTGATAACACAGACATTTTAATATGGACATGATCTCCACTCAAAAAATTGCAGAGGCACATTGGACACAGAGCTTCCCCATCAGATACACCAGCCTTACTTATATTAGCATTCCATACAGGAGGTTTCAGCCTTGTAAATGACACTGAGGAATGTATAAAAAGAAAACTGAGAAGTCAGCAAAATGCCTTGTAAATAGAGGGGCATACTTTGCTTTTCAAAGCAGTATTACAAGCAAGAGTACAGTGAGAACTGTCTATAAGCGATTGAAAAATAACCTTCCTAGAAAGGTTTAATTACAGTTCTGTAATGCTACAAGCACCTTATTATTGCTTCAGGGAAGAGATGCAGAATAAACATGTTCCACATATACTAGAAATTCCATTATGGATTTGCCCATAAAACTATCCATAATCAAAATATAAGTTGGGAAAAAAAAGATGGGCAAGTGTTATGGGGTTTATTTCATTGACCAAGACACAAGGACAATGTCTGTCAGACAGGATGTCATCTGTATAGCACAAGCATAAACAGCGTATAAATAATAGGTCTTGTCCTGCCATTTAATAATTCCTTTTCTCAGCACTGGGTTTGGATGAACCCAGGTAAGACAGAAGGTTCCTGCTAAGCACTCATACCTTTAAATATTTTTATAACCTTTCACTGAAATTGGAAAAGCAAATTTTCATTCCATTTATCTCAAAGCTGAGTTTCTTCATCATTCAAATTGTGTTGTAAAAACTGTCTTTCTCTGTTTACTTTCCCATCATAATTGTATTGTTAGAAAACAAGTCTGGTGATTCTGGCATTTCATCCTGTGCTGGTGGCTACCTGTAGTATTTAAGAATGTGAGGGATATTCCCATGCAGTCATGAATAACAAGATAATTGACTAAAAAGAAAAACAGAAGATGCAGAAATTAATTGAAGTAAATTGGAGATGTGAATGTAGGACATTTAATTCTTCATCCAAGAACATAAGGAAATGAACAGAAAAGAGAATGTCCTGCAACACAGAAGAGTCAATGCTCTCCAAACCAGAAAAGGCAAAGTACAGCCTTCTACAGCAGTTCTTCTCTCTACCTCATAGAGGAAAAATGCTCTTTATAATTCATGAAAGAGCACTTCTATTGGCCCCATCAAGCCTCAGCTCTTCAGTATGGGAGGCCTGCAAGAGTGTCTTTACCAGGGACAGGAAGCCTCCTTTCCAGCAGAAGAGAACTTGCAGGTCCAAGGCTGCCCAGCGTGCTCGTGTGCATTAAGCCTGTCCCACAGGCAGCCATGCAGATGGAAAGCTTGCAGGAGGTGAGCCATGCTGTGCCTACATCTGTCCTGGGAGGCTGCACTTTCAGAGGCACAAAGACACGGCCGCTGAGTCCCTCCACTGTAAATGAGACATTTTCTCACAGTGAACAGCTTGGGTATTAAAGAAGTAATGTACCGTTCACTAAAGGCAAAGTGCTATTGATGTTAATTATAAAGCTAAAACAACATTTTCTAAAGGAAAGAGACTTTGAGGGAATTCAAAAGCTAAGTCTCATTTTGAGACTCAGAAAAATTTTCTAGGGAAGTAAGAGTTTTCAAATTCCTCTCATTGAAACAGGAGGTCAGCGCTTGCACTTCAGCTTTTGTCAGTGTCTGTCTCTGGAATGATGGTTACACAAAAAATTGTGAGATTGGTCACTCCATAGCAGTAGCATGTACCTCATTGTTTAGCCATTAAAAAGATGTATTTGTCATAAACATTTTGCATGAAAAGTTTCTCAGGGAGGTTTTTTTCCTTGGAATCAAATAGTATAATGAAATAGTATAATAAAATAATTATAGTATAGAAAGAGTAAGAGTAAGAGTAAAACTAATATTAAAAGGTACCTTTGTGAACTTTCTGAACTTAGTCTAGCAAATGTTTAATTTAAAAAATTTCAAAACAAACTGTTTCAAAATGGCTGATATTTTTCCCCTACTTTTTCTTATGTTGAACTATTACTGGGTCCCAGTGTTAACAGAGTCTGCAAGTAGATGTAGATAAACTGAAATTATTTTTTATCAACAATTAAAGCAAGTAAGTCTCAGCAAAAGGATACCACAGTCATAGAGTCATAAGCATAGCACAAAAACACTGTCCCTCAGAAACTGCCTCACAGCTCCAGAACTTTTTGTTCTGCAAATCATGAGCAAGAACAGACTTCTGGAACAAAACCAAAAGTCACATTATTACTGCTCCAGTCAGATGAAACCGTGACCTGAACAGAAAGCAAGCGATGATGAGCAGATGTGGAGGCATTTCTGCAGTATGCACCACAAAGGTCCATCCTGCAAGAGACAGTACTAGGATCATCACTCCATCAAAACTCTTCCTAAGGATTCCTGTAGTTACTCCTCCTCAGCAGGACTGTAAGGACTGCCCATAGCACAGCAATAAAAGAAAGAAGAAACAGAATTTGCAGGGGTGTTTTACAAAGGACGCCATAGTGTGCATCTTCATTCTCTAAAGCAACAATTAATGAGAAGAATAGGACTCATGTTGACTTCAGTTTATGCTAAACTGGCACTCTGCAGTTTTACAGAAAATAATTATAAATATGTTCGTTTATCATAATGGTGGTTCCACACAACATTTTAATTATAGTATTTTATTTATGCAGAGAGTACTGTCAATGTTATGGCTTCAAATGTTTACAATTAAAAATTCCAAATAAAAATATAGCATGCTTTCCAAACACAGAAAAAGTATCAATTGGTTTGTGGGTCATAGGCTGATCTGATTGAGAGCTGGAAATTACTATTCTATTTTTTACTGATTTTTTTGTATGGAAAGCATATTTTGAGATAAAATACCCTTTCTTCCTGAGAAACACAATAAGCTAGCATAAAAGCTATTGGAAAAGAAGTCAGCTTAGAACACTATTTGTTTTGGAAATTCAACAAGATTTATTTGGGCTGTATGTTAGCACCCTGTGCATTCTGGTTTCTGGGCTAAAATGCTGCCAATGTTCTTGTGCTGGGACACCATTTCTGTACACTATGGACTGATGTTTTCAGGACATACATTTGTCTCTCACAGCAACACTGACATTTTTTATGAAATATTTTTAGTAGGAAAAAAATATTTAATTAAGTATACCTTTAGAAACTTCATATATATTTTCTATTTACATATAAATCTTGTTTTAAAATACAAGGAAAAAACATTCTTCAGTTCCTCCATGATAGTCCTATACATAGGAATAAAGATTTACAGAAATCCCTTGAAGCCACGGCATAAGAATAAGCACATTGTTCCTAAATTATTAATTTTGTTTTGAGATATAGATAATGAAAATAGTTAAGCATACCTTGAAATAATGTCTAAGCTCTTTGAAAAGCATTAGAAGATAAGTAAATTTAAAATCAGGAGATATATTTTTCCCCATTAAAATTAAGCAGCAGCCTATTGAAACAAAAAATTTTTTAGAGTTAACATTTGAAATAGGTATTGTCACAGAGACAGAGCTGCTGAATATGGGTTAAGGCTGATGAGAATGAGAACATCTTGTCTGTCCTATTTCACTTTGAGGTAGATTCTTAGAGCAGAAAGGATGAATATCTACCAGTCTCACAGAGCTGATTGGTGCCAGGGCTGTTGTGGCTGTCCACAGGAAACTCACCAAAACCAGAATATTTGTCCACTTGCACCATTTCAACATACCAGTGCCTCTGATCTTCAGACAGCTTTGTGGAGCATTTAGCAAAGCTGCAATTTTTTATTTTTTTTTACAGGAGAAATTACCTGGGCATTGTGCTAGCTCCAAACCCACACTCTGGGAAGGAAGACGTCTGTGAGTTGCCCTTGATTCTTCCTATGCTTTTCTGCTTTTAAAAGGTTTCTGCTGAAGAGTTCTATCCAAGTAATTAGCTTGTGTTTCACAGTCTGGTTTTGCTCTAGCAGATGCTTTCTATGCCTTCAAACCTGTGACTTTCATGGCATGAGGGTCCTAGAAATAGCCTGACACCTTGGGTGGTGGCATAGAGCAAAGTCTTGAGCCTGCCTTGTTCAGCTGCTTCTTCTCCATTATGAAAATCTATAGAGCCCCTATAAACTAACTGTACTTGTTTTGCCTAATTTCACTGAATGTTTTTTCTGCACTACTAATTTATGTTTCTGGGTGAAAGGTATTAGAACTGCATTACAGGGTTACACTTAATAAACTGATGCAAATAGTTTTCTTAATATCTCTCTTTACAAAGAGCTTTGGCAGCTTCTATTAGAGATATATTTTGTTACTGTGAAGCTTCTGGTTGCATTTCTGGCAAGATTGGGAATCAAATTAGTGTGCTATTAAAATAAATTGAGCAACATGCTAATTATTGCCAGAAACGAATTAGTGAAGCTGGATTGTATTCATTTAAATCAGATAAATAAGTACTTCCTCCTACATGTAACTGTTTGTTGTTGCTGTAAAGACAGCCTTTGAAAAAAAATTTTGACAATGCCTTTTGACAACTGCTTTTCACCTGCTGGTGAAATGACTGTTTCAGTTTCTACCACTGTTCCCTATTGTACCAAATACAATTGGCCTAGTGCTATAAAACACTTCAAAAGGAGACTCAGCAGCATAAAAATTAAGCTTCCCAAGAATTCCCACATCTTAACTGTAATCTCACGACTGATTTTCCAAACCAGGAATATAGTAGTGTCTATGGCAACTTCTACTCATTTCCATTTATCTTTAATGTGAGAATACAGATGGCCAAATGAGCAAGAATAACCAGTGAAAAGTTTACACTCTGTAGCACCATAGTCTCAGCACAAAGATCTGGCCCCCGGAAGACATTTTTAGCTATTTATAGGTTGAGTTAATGATTTACAGAACTGAAAACCAAATTCTTCAGTTCTTCCTTCAGTAGTGCTTTACAAGAAATATGGTTATTCTGTCAGTAG
Source organism: Pseudopodoces humilis (assembly GCF_049639895.1). Lineage (NCBI taxonomy): Eukaryota > Metazoa > Chordata > Aves > Passeriformes > Paridae > Pseudopodoces > Pseudopodoces humilis. Next base: position 13,362,032 of record NC_142205.1, on the reverse strand, counting down.
GGTTTTCAAATCCAGTTTTCTAAAGGTGTCTAAATGATTTTAGAAGGTTATGTCCCATTTTCAGAAGCAAGTTACATTTTTGTTAACTCACATTTGATTATAAGAAATTTCTTTTTTTTTCTGCACCAACTCCATGTGGGTTTGCTTTTGGTTATTTCTTGTTGGGTTTGCATTTGTTTGGGGTTTATACAGAAAATTTAAATGTCCTGAAGAGCCTGTATTTTTTTTCTTAGTCAAATAACAATGGCAAAAAAACCCTAAACCTCTAACAAGGATGTACTGTCTAGCAAGATATTAATAGAACAAACTTGCACTAACTATCCAAATGAACAGACAGAGACCTTCTCAGTTATAAAATGAAACATTTTAAAATGCTCAGCATTTTAATTTACTGGGTCAGCCCAAGGATAATGCAAGTTCCTCTGATTTGCTCCAGTCTGATGTTTGGAGAAACAACTCATGAAATTTCCTGCAGGGCCCTGAAATTTGTTTGCACTGCACATCCCTCTTCTGAAAGTAAAAGCCCCAGGAAATCTGCTGCCTTTTGTGCAACAGAGCTAAACCAAAAGCAAACTTTTTCCCTGACTTTCATTTTGAAATTTCATTTAAGTAACTATAATTGAAAGGTTTTGATCATTTTTTATTGTTCTTGGCAAATAGTACTTGGCCAAATTTTTAACTGTGCTTCATATGTTGACTTCTCAATTTTTTAGACAGCACATAAAAGCTAAGTCTCATTTTCTCATTACCCTCAGTTACGCTTTTTACAAACTCTTGGTGGCTTGGGGCTCTTTATTTCTCTTGCTTCTTTAAAGTTGCATAGAAGCATCCCTTCTGAGCCTAGTTTATGGGAGACTGGAATTTATTTTGTTGTTAGTTTGACTAAGATGGTCCTTTAAGGACAGGGGCATGACTGGCATGTGCTCCTTCAGTTTGCTTGGCAAGGGGCCTCTGTTCCACAGGGTTTTAGCCAAAAGAAGCAGCCAATCTCCGTGACTGCTGCACAATGTGCTGCATGTCCTTGTGTTCCCATGTTTGATGGGCAGGGGGAGGATAGCAGGGTAAAGCTCATCATGAAGTCCCAGCTTTTTTCTTGTCTGCAAAATATTTTGTGTTGCTGGTGAAAAGCAGATGCACATTTACAATTTGTTGTCACTTACTCCTCCTTTCATCCATGGAACATCTACATTTACAATCTGGGCAAATCTTGCTAATCTAAATGATTGCAAAACCTCTTCTTAATCAATAACAGATGTGATTGGTAATTTTATTAGTCGTATTCATTCCAAGGATTTCATTCCCAAACCCCCCCAACCCACAGTAAAGGCAGACACCCAAACTCAGTAGGTGTAAAGTGCCAGAAAAGTGGCTTATCACAACACCTGTGTAAAGAAACTTAGTGTAGTGTTACTTCTGCACTCTGAGTGATTTCCAGCTAGATTAAGTTATAAGAAATAAGGAGATATTTCTGTGATTCAGCTAAATAGGGTTCTCAGTTGAATCTGGTAATGCTTTCTCCCTACAATAGTTTTCATCCCCACTACTGAAAACTTCAGTCTTTTAATACTCTCAAAGCAATCTTTACAAAAATAAGGGCTTTTTTCATGTGAGTTTTCTCTTTTGTTCCCCGTCGCACTTAGACCTTGTATTTTAAGATCCAGTCTACATCAAAATGCCTATAAATTTTCATAAAAAGGGATTCTTGCATAACTATGTAATTATTAAATTCATAAAAACACACTCATTTGCAATACTGTGAGTTATTAGAAGTTTACAGTTTGTCTCATGCCATTTTTGAATACTTTGAAATAGGTTCAACAAGTGCAGACACAAAGGAAATGTTTGCCAAACTTTTTTGTTTTCAAAAGCGATTGCACATTTGATAGCAAATTTTCAGGTAGCTTTCTTCAGAATACAAAGGACTTTTCAGATACCGGAAGCATAATGTTCAATATTTAAAGCAGGAAATACAGCTTTCATTCTTGTAGTATGTGGTAACAGAAGTTGGCACTCTTTGGTGAACTTTTTAAAAAGAAGTTGTTTAGAGAAAAGTGCTGTTTCTTCCACATCTTCCAAAATTTTAATCCTTTCTTAATTTTAAAAAGTAACTAAGGAACCCTTTTTCTCAGATGTCCATCTGCTTTACTAACTTTGCTTACCAATACTGTAATTCACAAGCCATCACTGGCAATTTCCACTATCACAAACCCATTATTGTGATTTCAGAGAAAGAGCAACCTGCTCTAGAAACTTTTCCAAGAATACCAAAATACATAGGATAAATGCAATCTATACAGAACAATAGCAGTAGAAAAATAAAACAGTTTGGCTCACTATCAATATGATTCAGCAACAGCTAAAACTGGATTAAAGCATTTAAAATAAACTGAATATGCACACTCATGGGTAAATAGAAAGCTTAAGAATTTTTGTCTGTGAATTTATGGTAAATTTAAAAAGAAAATGTAAAATAGGGTGAAGATAATAGAAAGCTCAGAAACAGTTGATATACATACAGTTGCAAGTCCCTGCCATTTGACAAGTTGCTGCACATTAGGAGAGCAGACAATAAGACTATTTTTTACTCTCATTGCAGTTATTAAGCTGAGACAAAGTAATGGCAGTGGACAGAGATAGAGACAGAGTAAATGGAAAAGTTATAAATTCAATTTTTATGTCTAAATTATGTGACTACTGAGGCTTTTATTAGGAAATATCAGGCAGAGACAAGCAGACAATTGGAAAATTGATTGAGGCATCAGCTTAAAAGTCTTGGCAATACAAGAGCTGACAACTCTGAAACAGGTTTTAGAATTCTAGATTTCTTCAACAAAATGGTAAAATCAAACTTTTGAAAACTCTGTGTGTGTGTGTGTGCTTTTTTTTTGTGCATATACATAAGTATTTTAATTCCCTCTTTTATAACCAAGGAGTCTCACAGACCCATAGTGTTTAGATTCAACTTTCAGAGACACTTTTCAAAATTTATGCTTGTTTTTTAAAACTTAAATTTCACTTCCAAAATTCTCATATAAATGCAGATTTGTATGTACAAGTTCCATTATTGACTGCACAGACAGTAATGATAGAATAATGTGTGCAATAAATGAAAATTTGTCCATGTACAAATGGAGATAACATTAAGGCCACTTTTAAAAGCATGATCACACTAAACACTTTTGGATGCTACTCAGTTATCACCATATCTTCAAACTCCTGCAGATTAACACCTGCCAAAACTGGAGCATTTTCTCCTTGGAATAGAGGATAACTCAAGTTCTTTTTCAGTTCAGCAAATATTCTTCTGGAAAAAAAAATATTAAAAAGTACTGAAAATGAATACATCTAGATTTTTAATTCTCTAAATAAACAGTATGTTTATTTTTTCATCACAGACTCTGAGTATATGCATTTCCCTGACTCAGGAATCATGAACAAGGAGTAAGTACTTCACCTGAATGTTTGCCAACCTCTCTTTCCCACTCAATACTTAGCTGTTACTGCATTCAACTATTGATTATTGATGTTAATTTTATGCTTCACTCATGCTAAGGATTACATGGCATCAGTCACAGTCTTTCCACATCTTCTAATCTGTTACTGCCCTCTACTTTTGTCCTTTCTGACATTGAAACTGCCATGTCCTACTTTATCTCCACGTTCTCAAATCACCCCTCCATGATGATTTCTGAAGGGTGTCTTTAATTCCACTGTACTTGCCTCTACACAAACTGAGTATAAACCTCTAAATACCAAGTATATAAACCTCACCTGTCTTTCTAGGAGGGCATTTCAGGGTTTTTAAAGAAGTCGAAAGAGCCATCAGCCCCATGCAAGTCATGCATTGAGGGGATGTGTGGGAGGAAGTGAAATCACAGATTTCACACATGCAACTAAGGATCTTGCAATACCTGGGAAAAACAGATATAGTACTCTAGACTAAGCTTGTAGGAACCTCTCGTAGGGCAAAAAGGTGAGGCTTGATTTTGAAGCCAGTTAAAATACATTGAATGCATGGCCTGACCCAAGCTCATATAGAGATTCTGTAGCACATCCTAGCAGGGAATGCAAGCTTTCCAAATCCCATTCAGTGTGAAACACCGCCTCCTGTGCTTCTTTTCAACTGGAGCCTTTGAACACAGAGTTTTTCAGAGCAATTCCAGAGTCATATATTAGTGGATAGCTTAAGAATATGTTTTTAATAATCTGGAGCCAGTGGACTTTTTCCATGTGTAAATAAGTGAACTTTAAAACTTTAAAATTATTACTGTGTCACACTATCCCTAAAAATACTTCTCTTGTATAAACATCCAAAATTAACAACTCATCTGGGAGATGGACTCAATAACTTTTCACTTTCTTCATGTGTTTTTATTTTTTTCTCTTGCATACTTCCCAAAATTTATGTCTGATTCTTGCAAAAATATTAAGACAGAAATGAGAGGCAAAGACTTAAAGGGACTTCTGTTTTGCTGTTGAGATATTTTCCCCAAAGGAAATCTAATTGTCTAACAAGGTGACCCATCTTTCTTCTTCTATGAGGCATCTTGTCTTTTACCCACAATGAATACCTGAACTTCTATCAGGTTACCTCACTTTCACCACTTACACTGCTGTTGCAATGTTGTACAATGGATGCAATCCCTTTATCTTCATTTCAGAGTGGCTTTGCTTCTGGGTAGCATCACAAAATTACTGTCCATTTGCTGCACTTAGCCATCCCCACCCTCTTTTCTTCTGTAGCAAACATCTAAAGCACATTGACTCGTACCAGCTGCCTGGAAACGTGTGTGTTGCATCAGGATTCAACAGCACACTCAGAAAGGAAATATTCAGCTCTGAAATATATTCCCTTTGCTGCAAAACAATTCACTTATAAGGAGCAGAGCACTTCATATGGTGCCAGGAATGTGTGTTTTATTTCAAAACATGTCTTAGGTAATTGAGAGCAATTACTAAAATTGACAAAGGGAAATAACTCCCCAAATCAGTCTTTTGTTTTAGATCCTTGTGTCTCAGACGTTAAAGCTTTACCTTCTTTCTCCTTTATATTTCTCATGCTTTATCCTTTGACTGTCTTTCCACCTCTTCTCCATGGGTTTTTTCACATTTCCTTCAGTGATCCCAAATGACAGGACCCCACCCCACAAGGCCTTCCTTTAAACACAATTTAATTCCTTGAACAGATCCTCTGAATACTAACATGAAAATGTATTTTTGACAGTTGGAAAGCTTTAATTTGATGTAATATGTAAGTGAACAAATCATGGAATGGTTGAGGTTGGAAAGTACCTCTGAAAGTTACCTTGTCCAGCCTCCCTGCTCAAGAAGCATCAGCTAGAACAACTTCTCCAGGGTTGTGTCCAGCTGAGTTCTGAATATCCTCATGGATAGAGACTATGAGAAAACTCTGGCAGTGTTTGACCACCCTCAGAGCAGGGAGTTTTTTTCTTGCATTTAAACAGAATTTCCTGTATTTTAGTCTGTGTCCATTGCCTCTTGTTCTATCACTGCACATTACAGAGAAAAGCTTGGCTTCCCCTTCACTCCTTCCTGTCAGGTATTTATGAACACTGACAAGATCTCCCCAAGCCTTCTCTTTTACAGAGGGAGCAGTACCAGCTATCTGAGGCTCTCTTTGTATGAAAGAGACTGGTCCTCTGATCATCTTCATGGTATTTTACTGGACCCACTCCAGCAAGTCCATCTTTTTCTTTTACCGGTTAGCCTCAAATTGCATACTCAAGCTGGGGCTTCACTGGTGCAGTCACCATCCTCAGCCTTGCTGGAAACACTGAGGATGCTCCTTGCCTTCTTTGCTGCCTCATGCTCAGCTTGGTGTCCAGCAGGACCCCTGGGTCCATCTCTGCCAAGCTGCTTTCCAGCCTCAGCATGGATTGGTGAATGGAGCTGTTTCTTCCCATATGCAGGAGTCTGCATTTCCCTTTCTTGAGCTTTGTGAGTTTCCTCTTTGCCCATGTCTCCATCCTGTCAAGGTCCCTCTGAATGACAGTACAACTGACTGCTGTTGAGTACTGTACAGCAACTCCTCCCAGCTTTCCATCTTAAAAAGCTTGCTGAGGCTGCACTCTGTCACATGGGTCAGTCATGAAGACATTAAACAGTATTGGCCCCAGTATCAACCCCTGTGCTACACCACTAGCAACTAGCCTCCAGCTGGAATTTGTGCCACTGATCACAGCCCTTCAGGCCTGGCTTTCAGACAGTTTTCAATACTCTTTATTGACCACATGTCTAACTCACATTCAGCTTGTCTATGAGGGTGAATCATATGCATGTTCTATTATGCTGTAGCTCTTTTTCCTATTATTTTCCCATTCTTCTAACATCATGTTAAAAGGGATGTGTGTGTAAGCACATCCTATACTTGCTTTAATGTCCCTGACATTCCCAGAGTGAGGCTTGATGAGCAATGCACCCTGTGATCGGTGTAGGGACTGTGCAGTTCAGGGAACAGTAATTTTGCTTCTAGTATTGAATTTTGCTGATTTGTAGTTTTCTTCCAGGGTCACAACCACATTTCAATTTTTTCATCTGGTGGCTTCAGGGAAGAACTGAAATTCACAGGGAACATAAAGGAGGCCATGAAATTTCCTGCTTAAAAGTTTGCAAAACCCTCAGGTTTTGCATGTCACAGAGGCTACAACAGAAGCCATACTTCAGAAGATGTTATTTTTGGCAGCAGCAAGAGGTCACAGTTTGGGGAGAGGGTGGGGTTAGTGAAATCTTTTAAGGTATGGCCCTCTTTCATTCAGACCATCAGTCAGAATCACCTCACAACGTTTCCATAGAGAGCAGGGGACCTGCAGCTTCTGCCTAGCACCCTAACTGGAATTATAAGGTTCTGTGAAAAAGGGCTTCTTTCTGTAGAAAAGCTCAGCCTCTACTTCATTTTCTCCTGTGGTTATTTTTAGGCACCCTTGACACTAAGAAAATGTCTCTACAGAAGCATCCTACAGCTACCATGACTTGTACAGAAACAGCTAACTCATCTTAAACTCCACAGCTCACTACAGAGAGTAACATACCAAGAGCAGCTCACTGCTCGATGAAAGCAATCTCAGAGGATTTACCTCCATGAGCAGGAAAGCCTCTCAGTTCAAAACTAGCTCTAGCAGATTCACCTTGACTGAAATTAAATTAAAGATATGGAGGCAGGTTTTATGCATGAAGTCAAATTTGTGCATGTGAAGGAGCACTGACATAAAACCCAGTACAAATTTGTGTTCTGGCAGGTAACAGGGTTACCAGCTGATCAGCTGGTCAGCTCCTTATAGAAAAAAAAAAAAGGTTTGTGTATAATACCCAATATCAGGTAATGCTGTCTAAAAAATTATACCTATCTGCACTTGCAGATTTTTTTCTTCTTCAGATGGGTAAGGGGACTGCTCAGGTTTAGCTAAATGAGAAAGCTTCATTAATATTCCTTTTATGAGCTATCACAAAAAAACACACTTCATGGTTAAGGAAGTTAGACTTCAATGGGACACTGGACTTACAAACAGAAAGGGACAAAGGCAAATTCTAAAATTAAGGACTATTTCTGAGGTACTGACAAGTCTATATATACTTTGTTATAGCTTTTATAGATGTCAAATATGTAGCTAGACAGCTCTCTATCTGAGTTTACCCATGTTTTTTAAACTGTGATCCTTGTGGGTCCCTTCCAACATAGGATATTCTATGATTCCATGACTGATCAGTGGCAGGACTCACCCAGTGTGGGTCTATAATTTTGAATGCTTGATAAAATCCAAAAGAATGGTCATGTGTTAATTTACACCATGACACACATTCTGTAAATACAGAAATGTATTGATCACTGAATGAACTACTGTAGTTCCTTCAGCTGGCAGCAGAGCACATGGCTGTGAACCTGCCCTGTATAACTCTGGTGGAAAAATCCCATATGTAAAAAGTCACTTAGCATTTATCATATCAGAGTTATAGTCAGTAAAAAACCACAAAATAAGTGATGCACACGTTTTCTCTCCTATCATAAGAAAAATAAAAAGATATTCCCAAAACCTCTCAAAACCTTGCTCCAGTCAGTCCTCTGGTACAAAAGCAAAGACATAACCCATTATTCCTGATACTTTTAACTAACCAAAAATGAAAACAATATCTCAAATGGAACTCTCTTTGTACATATTAAATAACATCAAAAAGCACAAACAACCTTTGTGGCTGACCCTTCCACATACTCTCACAGTGCAGTACAGAAATGGGGTTAACACAGAGTTTCTGGAACAGTGCACCCATCCTCCTTTCTGTTTTTCACTACATTTTCTCACAAAGCTGACCAGAGGGAAGGAACACACAGCTGCGATTACTCTCTTCAAGGTCTAATAACAGCCATGCAATATATCACTTTAAAATACATTTTTTTAAATTAAGAAGTTGCCCTTGAGGCTGAAGACTGGTGAAATCTCCCATGTTAGATCAAACCACCACTTCTGGTGTCAGCAGCAGCCCCTGCTGCGACTGCTCCTTTGAAGTGCTCGCAGGTAGAGGCAGCTCAGCAGAGAATGCCCTGCTGTGCTAAACCAAGGAGCTTGAACCCAGAGATCTTATTTTCTGCTTGTTCTGGAAAAAATCCTGCAGAGCTGCAGGCATACAAATTCAAATAGGAGGGCTATAGGTGCATTAGAAATATTGCAATTGATTAAATGACATTTTGCATGGGAAAGGAGCTCAAATTTAAGCCAGGGTCTTTGTGCCTAAGTGTAACATAGCTATAAACTGAATTTCAACCTGTGTTTTAAAGCTGGTGGCTTACTTTTGCTGTGGGAGTGGGTTTTAACTACATCTGAGACTGAAGATGTGGCATCACCTGCCTCTAAAGTAGATTCAGAGATGTCTCTCTGCATTGAGAAATGGCTCTTCAAGTCAAGTTCCAACTAAGCTGCAGCAAATTTAAAGCCAGTGTTTTAAGACAGTGTATTTCTTTGTCTGCAGAGAGGAGCTTCAACCCCAGCTGTGAGTGCTTCAAAGGCATAGATTCCACAGCTGGTACTAGAGCTAGAATTAAGATGCCAGCTACAACATTTGCTAGATTTTACGATTCAAAGTTTTTCATCATCATTTTTATCAATGTATACATTTTAATAAATTGGAAGTAATCTATAACACTAATTTGCAATTTTAAATACAGCTACACTCTAAATATTATTTAGATGAAGGAGACATTTTAGAATTTGTGAATTATTTACATTTTTCAGAGAGTATCCTTTTCAAAGGATCAGACATATATCTCCTGTAGTTTGGTAAGGTGCTGAAAGTAAGACTTGCCCTTATTAGCATATCTAGGTAGAACTTTCCTATGATCAGTCAAGGCCTCTGAAATATTTATGCTTTATACTGAGAAATTACTCCATATCCTAATCAAGTACAGTGTTCAAGCTGCAAAAAGGCCAGTGCTACTATATGGAAAGATGGCATTATTTCCCAGACTTTATTCTGAAATAACTAAAATACTTCAAGCACACAGCTTGGCATGTGAAGGGAGAGCCAAGACTGCAGCTTTTACCACCCTGTAAGTGTGGTAAAGCAGGTGAGAACAGGCTCCTCATCACAGAGACTGTATCCAGGGGAAGCTTGGCTCACACTGGGATAGAAGACAGATTTCATAATGCTGCTTTAAAAAAATCCCACAGATACATTTTTAAATAGTATTTCCTAGATTAATCCACAGATCCACTCCCTCCTCTTATCCCTGACCCACAGATAATGTGGTTCTGCCGTTCTCCATCGCCTGAGTCTGGAGCCTAAAGAAAGGATCTAGAAGTGGGCAAGGGACACAATAGGAAAATTCCTGCTGGTCCATTGTCTACAGGGTGTATTTAGCCAATAGGACTGGAAAAGTATCTTAAGTACAGGGTTTTTGGAGGCCATCAAATCCATTTTTAGTCAGGGGGTTTAGTTTATCTTAATTGAAGCCTTTGCCCTTTTATTTTTAATGAAAAATCTAAGTCAATAATTTACAGCCTTGCTTTGTAAAAAAAGGTCTCTTTAAAAAATCCTTAATATTTTCTTGGTGAAATAGCTTTATTTCACTTTGTCTGAATCATTTCATAAATGAAGCATTCTAGTGTATTTGGCTTTGTTTGTATTTTTCCTTTACTTCAAAATGAGATGAAAAGGGACAAAAATGTAGAGAATAAGATGAAATCAGGAGCAAAAGCTAAATTAAACTGTAGACAGCTTGAAGCTTCCTGAGAATCATTTCTGCATACTCATTACACCTCCCATTTCCTCCCTTCTCTAGGCAAGAGGCAACACTCCATTTTATTAGCCCACGATGAGAAGCAATGCAATGTTTGCTATCTGGCCAGGCTGGAATTAGTGTCAATTCAGCTGCTCTGTGCAAGAGACATTAAAGAGCATCTCTTGTTCCATACTGGGGTTTACATTTTGTCTGCAGCTATGAAGTTTTCCAGTCTTTTTAACAAGGGCAGCACAATGTCTTTGGAGGGATTATATGCTTGCCCTTTTCTTACTTCAACTTAAAGTATAATAGAGAACCATGGAGTAACTATAACGCTGTAATTAACTGGAGTGGCTCTGCTGATGTTATTAACCATGAGCGTATAATTCAAGTGGCTTCTGAATAGCCATAAAGCCCCAGGAGTGACATACAGCTCCATATTCACTTCATAACCATCTGTTATTATCAAAATATGTTGGATTTTCCAGTTTATGGTGAAAGTTTAAAAGTAATGCCTCTCTATGAGATGTTGGAAAATGCTTTTCTAGATGGTTCATAACTGAGGGAGTGGGCAAAAATTATAAGACATTTGTACTAAATATTAGTTCTTATTTTACTCTATCAGAGCAGAAATACTTTTATTTTACTCTATCAGAAATACATGCTTGTAATTCTTATTACCCATTTTTTCTTCCCCAATGAAATATTCTTTTCCATTCTAATTCTTCATTCTGAGCAATTTATGAGTATCTGACATAACTGTAGCCTGCATTAGGGAGAAGTGGAAATCACAGAGTTCAAAGCCATTATGACTCTCCCTGCCCTGTGGTGCAGAGCGAAGCTTGCACAAGTTGTCACAGCTTTATTAAGGTCAACATTCCAGCAACTGGTAGAACATCTGATGCTCCTATGGTTTTGATCTGAACACACTCATGATTTCCTTCCCATCTGCTTTCCTTTACATGCTAAATATTTATATTTCGAAAACTGTGTGCCTAGAATTTCACCTTTTAATCCACACACAAGCACTTAACAATTTTTAAGGTGCATATGCTATCTCTGGCTTCTGGGAAAGCAAGACAGGAACCATGGCTGGCAGGGCAGAGCTTTAGTAGGCATCAATCCTCAAGTTTTTGGCAGAGAAATGGAATTTCCTGAATTATTTTTTTTTTTGCTGCTTCCGTTATTATATACAATATCATTCTAATTCTATTTTTAGAAATTGAATAATTTTCAGGAAAAATTATTAAAAACATTAAATGGGTCACAAGGAGCTAATAACCCAAAGGAATCCAATAAGCTGGACAAGGTGAACTTTACCCCTTCCCTTTATCAGTAGTCTGGCCAAATGTCTCTAGCACAGGCCAGTATCCCTGGCTCTCTGCCAGGCCACTGTAGCTGTGTGGAAAGAACTGGAGGCTGAGTAGAAAACAGTCAATAGAAGGGTGAATCCAGCTATGGATGGGGTGTGGAGATGGGGTTATGGAACACTCTTTAAATTTGGGACACAATCAGATCTGGGACTGGAGTTTGAGTCTAAAGTAACCAGACCTTGTTTATTACAGGTCTCTGAAAGGTATTTGAGGTTAAGTGAATGCTGCTGCTGCTATGGACAGCGAGCCTCTGTTGGTTTGAGGCTGTATTACAATTAGCACTAGAATCAGAGTTAGTATAAAGTTCTGAGGGTAAGCAGTGAGAAGATGGCTGTATTGATGAATGACAGTGAGACACAGAGGGACAACAAATGCACATCACCAAAGGTGACTTCACAAATGGATATGGTTTGTTGAGACACAGTAGTGTCTGGGGCAGAGGTGAGGGAATTAAATGAGTATGAATTGAGTTAAATATCATGGTCAATTTTATTGGACTGGTAGAGCTCAGATAAAAACTGTCCCAAGGGATGCAGAGCCAGGAGTCAAGGGAATTGGTAGAGCTATCAGAGCAAGGGCTTTGCCAGGCAGTGATAGCCAGATTCAGCCCAGGGCCAAGATCAAACTCGTGGCAGTGAGGCAGGGGCAAGGCTAACATGGGAAGTCAGGGTTCCATCTGATGAGGGTAGTAAGAGTCAGACTGTACTGTGGCTGCTGGGCAGGATCAAAATCATGCTGGGAAATCCTTTGTGGGTTGGGGTATCAATCAATAGGGTCCATGGACAGGCATTGGAATGGCCATGACTGAGTTGGAGCCTGGAACTTCTGAGAATTCATTGTGCAGGGCCTGACTGCCCCCCTGGACTGAAAAGGGAATCCTGGGCCAGGAAGATGGGCTGGGCCAATGGCCCCGGGGTTGGCTGCCCAGAGCCTTTAAGGACTTCAGTGCTCTCAGGGTCCTGGCAGCAAATGATGAGTAGTGACAAGAGCTTCTGAACTACCTTTTAGGTTCAGAATTGGGGTTGAGGGTAAAGGCATAAATTTATGAGATAGCTTTAAGCTGTGCCAGATAAACCCCACAGAATCAGGATGTGGGCTGACAACAGCAGTATGGTGGTTAGGTCTATGAAAGGTTTAAGTCAAGTACAGTTAAGGTTAACTTCCACTCAGGGAATAATATTTATTATAATATATATAATATATATTTGTATTATATCTATATAGATATAGAGATATATAGAACTTATTATAAATAACTATAATAAAAGATACCCTTTCTTTCCAGATCAGTGTAGGCTAGGATAAGAGCTGTGAAGGAATCTAGTTGCCTAATGGGTTAAAGCACAGCAACAGAAAAAAAAAAAAAAAATGAAGATAAATTTCTTGAGTTTTTTACTTCTGGAAATAAATTGCAGATTGACCTAAAGCAAGGACAAAGGGTTTATCTAATCTTCTTCCTTCGGAAAAATAGATGGGGTTCTGTGTATGTGCCAACAGTCAATTCAGCGTGGGCAAATACTGAATGTGGATTCCCCTTCCAAAGAGGTTTTGGTTTAATTGACATTATTGAGTGTCAGATATACTATGTTAGATATACTATGCTTGGAGCTGAGACCAAAGTATCGGTTTTAGCAAATCTGTTGAACCAAATGGAAAATTATCCAGTCTTTCAGAGGACTTTCCTGAAGCCACCCCTTTGGGCACGCAATCACAGTAAAGCTGGCTGGGGTACAGGAGCACTGATCTTGGCATTGAGAGTAAATCAGCTGGTATCATTTTGATCACCCTCAGGGACAAGCAGCAGAGTCTGCACTTACACTGTGCCAGTGGGTTAGCTCAAAGTATGAGGGCATTACATAGGCAGTGAAGGACCTCTGAGTCTGATGTAATAACAGCCAAGGCAGAAGAGGATAAATGGTGCCTTCCTTTTGACTCTCCTGGGTGCCTTTCTCTAGGTTCTGTCCCATATTGTAATGGGAGAAAGAATACCAACAATGGTAATTTTGGGTGTACGTTGAATGAAACTTTCATTTGTTGTAAACGGATTAAGTTTGAGTTAAAAGCCCAGCATAACTCTTCTCAGCTTTCACCAGACACTGAAGTATCTTTTCTCCTCCAGTGAAGCCTATCAGTTCTAATTTGAGTGACTTTCCCACGATAAGTTTCTATTTGCAGGTATTTTTCACACACTTCTTGACATTCAACTTTTCATTGTTTAATTTGGGACTGGAGGTCAGAGCTGGTTTTGTTTTTGTTTTTTTTTGCTAGCCACATAATCTGAACACTGGATGCTAGGGATAGCTTTATTTCAAGTGTCATCTGTTTGCATTGTCAATCTAGTTCATTTTGCTGAATTCCTTCATTTGTTTGGAATGTACATCTACACACGTTCCTACTAAAGTATTCTCCAGCATGCTAGAATAAGGGAATGCAGTAATGGTACCATTTGTCTTAGTTTAGGGCAAATTAGGAAGGTGTCACCCCAGGACACCACTATTGAAGAAGGAAACCTGGAAAAGCAGTTTGCTTACAGTCCTGCTTTTTGACAGTCTTCTATTGCAAAGAAAATAACTATAGGAATCTGATCAAACCTTTTGAAATTCGGTGGGAATTTATTAGATTATGAATGAAATTGATGATGGAATGATGTAATATTAATTTTCTGCCATGAACTGCAGAAGCAGTAGAGATGAAGCAGATTTTTTGAGAAAGTTATGACATAAAGTGAGCACTATTGGTTTTCACCAAGTAGTCTAATCGCTGTACTCTCTCCAGATACAAAAACAGTATGTGTGCCCTGTGCTCCTCTATGCAATATCTGACAGCAACTAAAGTTGTAAGAAATAAATACAAAAAATAAAAAGTAAATTATTACAGTTAACTGGAAGATATTAACTAGCCCAGTGTGGAGTCAAGCCCCATTCCCAGTCTAATTTCAAGACTATTTCATACACAAAGGATGGACAACTTGAGGACTGTTCAGGTTGTGTCATCTTCAAATCCCCAGGCATTGGAGATAAACTATTTCTTTTAACAAACTTGTGCTGATCCTTTATGAAAATACTGTTATTTGCAACAGTGAATATAGTAAATAGTTTGTGGTTCCTGAACTCTGTTTCTGTTGAATGTATAGTAAATAGTTTGTGGTTCCTGGACTCTGTTTCTGTTGAATGGCCTTCAAGAAGAGAAGAACTGAGACAAAGATTAAACATCAGGCGGCATTTAAAAGATGATTTAAGAAATCCTTCCTAAAAATAACATCATGCTGCTTGTGAAACGTGACTGGTTTTCATCTTGCCAGCTCCCAGCACCAGGCACTTATTCACAAAGGCTTCCAAAACAGCAAGGTCTATTCCCCTCCAGTCCCCCTCCTTAAGCAAGCTTTCCAAGCAGACACCCAGCCATTCTCTGAAGCACACATCTGCTGCTGTCAGGCAGCACCCACTGAAATCCCAGGAAGCCACGAGATGGGGAAGCCGGCAGCATGAGCAGGTACCCAGCCGTGACTTCTGTGGAATTTACTCAGAATTGTAAATTCTGAGGGTCACAAATGCGGTCAAAAGGGAGAGGGTTAGTCTGGGATTAGTCAGGAACAGACACCAATTGCAATACAGGACAGGTCAAGAACATGAGCTTTTACTCCATGATGGATAATTGAGAGGGAGGAAGGGAGAATTCTGAAGCAGAAAACTTTTGGTTGTTTTTTTTATTTTCAGAGGCCCTTAGCTACAGCCAGAGAAAAGCTACTCTTCTCAACCATGAGTACTGACACTGAGTCAACAGCAGGTTAATTCAGTCTTGTAATTTATATTATAAGACCTCAGTCTGAGTGAAATGAATGTTTAAATATAATCTATTCAGCAAAATCTCTTCTCTTTCTCCCAAATGAAGCATTTCTTACATTAGATTTTTCAGTGTGAGTTCTACAGATTGCTAAATCAAGATATCAAAATATTATGAAATTTACATATAATTAATACAGTTTTCCAGTCAGAAATCCCCTGCAGAAACCAGTGACTTATGATTTGTTGTTCTCCCTGAAGAACTTTGTGTTTAGGAAATGCCACTAGCTGTTTTCCTAAAAAAAAAATACAATGAAGTAATTAAAAAACTGAAAAATAATAAATTTAATTATTTTTGTGTTTTGCTAATGATTCAAAAACTCCATCAATATGCTTATAAACAAAAGAAACAACTATGAAGGTCCTTGCTTGCTTTCATTTTTACTTGGAAGAATTACCACTACGCTTACCTCTAATACAGCATGGAAACCATTCCTGTGGTAACACCTGGAGCAATCATTTCCATCCTCCCATAAACTGGATTTTATTGGCAACCTGTAAATACAGTACGACACTGTTGGATTCACAGATACTAAAAATATGGATATAAGTTTAGAGGACAGTAGCTGTGGAGTGCTTTAGTGTCCCCTGATCTTTTCACTAGATACATATTTCTCTCCAACCTTGGGCAGGGTAATTTTATTCTCCCTGGATATTAAGAGCCATATTTTAAGCTATATTCTGTGTCTGTGAGGGAGGGATCAAGGACTTACATTATTACATTTATATGCAGATTAGTCCACCTTGACTCAGAGTGAAATCAAATTGAAAGCTGCTTACCTGCTAGCTCCTTTCTGACAGCAGGTAGCAAGGAGGCATTTTCTTCAAGTTCTGCCTTGTTACTTGCCTGTCATGTGCAGTAGGTAGGCTCAGGTTGTTTTATGATTTGCTGTTGTAGAGAAGTAGCAAACCATCGACATAATGGGAATAAGGAGGGGGTTTTGATCCAGGCACTTTAAGTCAAATGTCTGCTGAAACAGTAGGTTTGCCCAGGGCTATGGGGCAGATTGCCAGACTCTGGCCTCTGGAATGTGCTAGGAAGAGCTACACATGTAATGACAGCAGCCAGGGCAGTGCTGAGTCTCACAGAACCCCTGACATTCTCTGGCACCGAGATACAATATCATCTGCCTGACTTCTTGTTTGCTCCCAGGATGCTGCTCATCCATGGAACAGGGAGATAATAAAACTTCAGCTCCTCTGACTACCTAGGCTGGGATTCCTAGGTATTCCCTAGGTGAGTGGAAATAGTGGAAAACAAGAAGACTTTAGCTTCCTTTTTCACATGAAGCAGTCCCCAAAATGTCTGGCAGGTGGTAACTCCAAGATTTCAGGAGTTAAATATTTTTCCCTCTGACATTCCCAAGTGAAAAGGGATTTGCACCCTTCATTAAAAGATGCAGGGACAGATAAAAAATATTCTGCTGTACAAACTTAAAGAGTAAAAATAACTTGGTAGGTACCAACACAGAAAAAAGTCTGAAAACTGTACTGCTTATGAGAGAGACAAGAGAGAAAATAATTTAAAATACATATATGAGCATTCAGAAAGACACACTGTTGGTGGAATTATCTTTAGATGGCATGTTTTCAAATTCCGTGTGTCTTCTGAGACTGCTTTTGTTACAAGGATCTTCATGAAAATTAAAACACATTTGCTGCCCATTCACACCTTTGCTCTTCATTCCAGAAGAAATCCTCTAAATCCTCTAATCTATGATTTAGATGTGAAATATCTCAAGGGTTTGCACAGAAGCCAGGGAAAGCAAAAATTAGTGTAGCCATAGTGATGCACCCCTAAAACTCTACAAAGGGTTAATATCATCCCGAACAAATTCAGATGGAACATTGTAATTCAGTGACTTCCATTTCTATGATCACAAACCACCAGTGCTTCAAAAGCATCTTTTTTTTTACTGTTCTTATATTACTATAAACCACTTTACACACATAAAGAATTCCCTCAGTCATGTCCACTCAGTTTAATATTTACCTGCTTGGACTGAAAAATGTGAAAACCCTGTCCACATGATAGATTTGGTTCTTTTGTAGTCTTACTGATCTTCTCATAGAATACACGATTTTCAGTGAGTTTAGCAAAACTTACTGAGAGATAATTTTTATTCATTCTTAATAAGCATTTCTATTTCAAACCACTGCTTGCCTAATCCCTCTGCTCTATACTGCGCCATGGCAGAGCTGTTATTCTAGATAAGAAAGTGCTTGGCATAAGCAAGCACAGTAATATGAACAGTATTACAGGTACCCAGGTCTCCCAGCAGCATTCTTTCAAGTGCCAAATATCTGTGGTTACCTTTCAGGTACCCACAGCCCCTGTCTTGCCTGACAACGTCACTTCAGCCAGCCTGTCACTGCCTGACAAATTATCAGTAGCTCAGACTACAGGAACCTGACCAAATTTGGGTTGTCCTATAGTCCAGGAGTTTAACTGGATCATTCTTGTGAATCCCTTCCAATATGCTGTGGATTCTGGAAAAGCAGGTTGGTCTCATTTATGGACTTGAGGTGAGAGATGCTATGCTTAAAGTACATATTATTAATTAAGCTATGACACTGCCTTGTGCAATGCATACCATTACAGAAACATACAGGAAGGGTAATGCAAGTAGAGGGAAAGCTCATTGTTATACCACTTTATTCAGAGGCAAAGTTTTCATGACACACCTCCCCAGGAAATCTTTGCCATATGGTTCAGATTATATTGCAGCACTTGGCTTGAAATTACCCATACTACTCTGTTGTTGTGTGAATATGTTTTATCTGACTCAGTACAAAAGTTGTGGGAAGAAAACCATGCCAAACACTGAATCTTTTCCTGGCATTACTTTGCAAGGCGCAGTGTCATGCACCACAACAAAGACCAAGTAGTTTCAGAACAGCAATGGCTTAAAAGAAGTCTCTGTCAGTATTTGCAATTGAGACTGAGTGAAACATTTTCCCCTCCTAAAAGATTGCAAGCTTTTGGTTTGAAACATGCCTTAGTAGAGTGAAAACCTTTACTTCATCCACAGGCTTTGTTCTCTTTGTGCAGAGTCGCCTGGCTAGGATTCATTACAACATTTCCACTTGAGATGATACTGTAATACAAATAAAGAATATTCTGTGTATCCTAATTGTCAGCATGAATACCTGTACTAACCAGTGCTAGAGAAGTGGCATTTATAGCATATCCACCAGGGACTTGATTCCCTGTTAAAACTAGTTTCAATGTCTTCTACAATTTTGTAAGTGGAACTAGGGTACTGCACCCTGTTCTGGAGTCCCCAGCACAGGAAGGACATGGACCTGCTGGAGTGAGCCCAGAGGAGGCCCCCAAGATGATCAGAGGGATGGAAAACCTCTCCCATAAGGAAAGGCTGACAGGACTGGGATTGTTCAGCCTGGAGAAGAGAAGGCTTTGAGGTATCCTAATTGCAGCTGTCTAGTAGCTGATGGGAGCCTACAAGGAAGATGGAAAGAGAGTTTTACAAGGGCATGTAAGAATAGGATGAGGGGAAATAGCTTCAAACTGAAGAGAGCAGGTTTAGATTAGATATTAGGAAGAAATTTTTTAATGTGAATGTGGTGAGACACTGAAATACAGTAAATATTTGTGGATGCCCTCTAAGAGTTGTGAATGCCTTCTAAGAGTTCAGGGTCAGGTTGGATGGGGTCCTGAACATCATGGTGCAGGGGAAGCTGTCCCTGCCCTCAGCAGGTTGGTTGGAACTAGATCATCTTTAAGGTCCTTTCCACTTCAAGCCAATCTATGATTATATGATTCTTGCAAGGAGTTGCCACTTTGCAGCTTGTTACTGCAGTTTGGTACTACAGTGCCTTGTTTCCATTTGACATTTCTAAAATCTGAATTTAACCAGTACAATAATTAATTGCTGTTCAAAATCTTTGTGTTTCTGTGGGGTTATCTGAACTGATAGTGTGCTGATTGGTTTCTGTATTTACACATAGCATTTTACAGGTTTCCAGGGAAACCTAGAGCACTCTTTTAGGAAGAAGAGAATCCAAATTGATTGTGCCAATCATAAATTCTAAGTAGTTTTTCAAGTGGTCAACTACATAATTTTGCTGAGATAATAGAGCTTTTAATATTTATTATTCTGTTGTTATTATTATGTTCCTAGCATTTACTTTAGGTAAAAAGAACAGAACAAGTGTCTTTCAACAGGGCACACTTGGAGGACTATAGTAGTTTAAATGTGGTAATCAGAAGAGCATCTGTTTTATGGAGTATTTATTGTAAGTCACAATAGTGAGTACAATGCTGCCATGGAAGATCTTACTACTGATTCATAAAACTGACCTTTAAAAGCTAAAATAAATTAAAAAGCTCCATTTTAGGGCAGTAGTTGGGATTATATCAAAGTGGTCAAGGCTTTTCGTTGGACCTCGGTGATATTTGTATGCCAGTGTCAAAACTGTGATCCTGAACCCCTTGTGATCGACTGAGAGGTCAAATGGCTCTTCCCTCCTTTCCTGTAATCCCTACCTGCTGATGTGCCTGCAGCAGGCTACCCATGGCTGGGGAAAGATGGAAAGCAAGTAAGGAAATCTGTGGGTTGAGACAGACACAGTTTAGTGAGTGAAGGAAAGAAAAAGAAAAAAAAACCTGAAACAAAACAAGTGGTATGAAGGCAATCTCTGAGCAGTGGCTGTTTTACAAAAAGAATAAAACCCTCACTGGGATATTTTTATTTTTTTTGTACTGAGCACATGCTGTGCAGTGTGGGATATCTCGGGGGTTAGCTGGGGTCAGCTGTGCCAGCTTTGTCCAATTCCAGCCTCTGCCCACCCCCAGCCCTCTCACTGGGAGGGCAGAACAGGAAAAAGAGAAAGACTTGGTGCTGTGCAAGCACTGCTAACAACAGCCAAAGCACAGTCTGTTGTCAGCACTGTTCTGGTCACAGATCCACAGCACAGCACCCAACACACTTCTCCCAGCACAATTAACTCCATCCCAGCCAGAGCCAGCACAGCAAAAATATCTGACATACGTAGGGAAGTAACTGCGCCTCTCCAAAACTCTCACAATGTCCTTCTGCATGTAGGTACAGCCTTCAGGAATAGGAATATTTGGGCTCACCTTCTGACCTCTTGGGAGATCCAAGGCCTCTTTTTTCTGTGGGATAGCACCCACAGAATGAGGACTGCAGGATATTCTGGTGAGAAGCCTTCACCACCTGCCCAGGCGCCGTGCAGAAAACCTCCCCTCCTTTGTCAAAGCAAACTGTAGGGAAGATCCAAGGGGTGCAGGTGCCCATCTGGGGTACAGGAGCCCACCCTGGGCTACTGCACCTCTTTTCTTTCAGTGGAGAACTAAGCAAGACACAGAAATGGTCACAGTACAAAGCCACATACCTTCTCTGACTACTAGATTATTTCATACAAAAGATGGTGGATAGCTATCCCTCACTTTTCCTGAGGAAAGCGTCTGCCTGATGCTCCCAGCTGTGTACTGCAAGCACTGGCTGCACCTCCTCTGCAGCCTGAGCAGCCACCAAGATTCATTTCAGGCAGCTGCTCTTTGCTAGCTCGAGGCAGCTCTCTGTTCAGCAAGCTTGAGATTTCAGACCCTGCTTTGAGGTGGGCACCACCTGAAGAAGTTCAAGATCTGAAAAAGACCTATAGCCCTCTTGAGCAGCATCTCAGGCCAGGCAGGATATACCCAGGCACCCAAAACAGAAAGTCACACGTGTTCAGCCAACTTTGAAATCCAAGCTTGTCTTCAAGAGTGACCTAGGCCGATCAAGCCATGTTCATACTCTCGTACTTGCAAGTATCATTTTCAAAAGTAAACTCTCTTCTATGTAAGTTTTTTGTTATGTTAACTGTTGTTTGATTTAAACTATTTCAAAGTTACTTCTGCCCTCCTGACTGCAGTTTTGCTTAATCTGGGCCACAGCAGATGTGGCTAAAACCCCCTCCCAACCCAAACCCCCCTATTAAGTAAGAGCATCTATAGATATAGATGTGACCAGAAGACAAAATGAACAGTACAATATTCATTTTGTGCACTTTCAAACCACCGTGTAGTTGAAGGACCCTGTGATTGCCAAGTGCCCCCAAGTCCAATGACACTGACACGTGTGGTGCACATACCACCTTTAGCAGCTGTTTCAGGAAACAGGATGGTTTCTGAATGAGAGCATCCCTTAATAGTCACCCTGGCAACTATTTAGAAAACAGCTTTGAGCCTTGGATTCTGCTAAACTCAGAGTGCTAAACAGCATGATCCTTTTGTTGTATTAAGTAGCCCATAAAATATAGTACTGACCTCTTTCAATAGTAGTAATTGAAATGCAAATATGAAATACAAATGTGGTTTGTATTTCCACAGACCTGAGAGGTGCCTGTTTTTCAAACTGGGCACTGGCCGCATTTAGATGCCTACAGTCAGCACAGAGTTGCATGCTGCATGATTTATTCCTTTCCCTCAAGAAAAACTCCTTTTACCTTCAGCTAGTTGTTTTATCCCCATTTTTCAGTTGCATCCACCTATTTTCCCTTGGTTTATGAATTCTTTGGACAGGGACTAATTTTACAATTGTGACTCATCTGTCACAGGAGGTCTGTTCTATGACAGGAGCTCTCAAACATATCTGCAAAACCAAATAAATATGCAAATAACAAAATAAGAAACAATAAAACCAAATAACCAAAATAATGCTTAAGCAATAAGGAATTGCTTCTGGATATTTTGGGCCAGTTTAGGCCATTTACAGTCTATCATGAAGAAGGATTTGACATGAATATAGCAGGGCCTTTGCAATGTAGCAACTGATTGAACAAAACATCAGGCAATATTTCAGTGTTACACACAAAGTATTGCAGTCAGAGGAGAGCTGGTAAATATGATCACTATTTTTTGTTGTTTCACTGTTGAAACAGAAGAAAAGAGAGAAAATCAAAATAAAAGGAAATGGACTTTTGTCTCTTTTAATCATCTGTACTTAGTCAACTTTTATTCCTAGCAAGTAAAATTTACTCTGGTAACAAACCCCTTAAATGTTGTGAAATAAATAAACTTTCAAATGGAGTGTCTTAAAATTTAACTAATAATTTCATGGCTTTTGGAAATTATAGGATTTTTCAAACTTTTATACAACCAATTTATCATAAATTACAGATAGATGCAACAGAATAATCAAGATTAATTCAGTAGGCTTTAATGTAAATGTAATTTCTATTTCTGTAGGTGCTCCATGACAATTGGTCTGCATTTAAATATGAGTCAATTATCACCTAAAATTAAGTCTATCCTCACTTTTTCTCCCCAGTATATCTTCTGACCATACATAATGTAACTTGGATTTTGAGAGGAATGGGTATTGCTGCTCTGTCTCTGCCACCATCTTGTACTATCACAAACACACAGCTTAGGATTTTGTATCTGGTCAGTCTGGTATGAGTATCATAAATGGAAAAACTTATAGAACATACCCAGCTAAATTAAATTCTACATTTTCTCTAAGTAAAAAGAGGTGAAAGTGTCCTAAATTGCATTTAAAAAAAAATAAAAATCCATATTTTTGCAGGAGGAAACAATGTTGCTGTAGTGTTGACCAGAGAATGACGAAAATGTTGTAAAAATACTTTGGCCCTTTAATTAGATAGGGTGATTTTAAAAAATAGCATAGGAGTATTTTAAAGCACAAATGGTGAAAAATACTTCTTTCTAAGCAAGGTCAGGATTTTATTAACACAGAACATTGAAAAGGTCCTAAATGTCCTCATGGTCTCAGCCATGATAAGTTTCTGATAAATCCTAAGCCATCCATGCTCCTAGTTACCATTAACGGGTACATAGTTCTGATGGACTCCTAGAGACAGCAGTAAAACCTCGGTGCTGCTTCTCACACAGACACAAAAACTACCAAACAGACTGAAGTAGTTCCCTGCTGCAGGCAAAGGAGAACCTGCAGAGGGTCACTCTGTAGGTGGATGTTGGGAAATTTGCTGCAGGAAGGGGAAGGGAGGGACGAAGCAAATTCAAACACACAAAAATGATGTTCATTGTATGTATAATACTCATTCAACAGCCTTTTGCATTTGTAGTACAGACTGCCTTGGGGGAGCTGGAGGAAGAGTTTTGTAAGGAATGAAATTGTTCTTTTAAAAGTCAGAAAAATTACACATGAACGATAAAGAGCAGTGAGATGACAGAAATCAGTTACCTGTTCATATTCCACATGCTCCAGAGACATACCACTGCAGTACAGATTTAACCACTTAACCAAAATCTCTATAGCTATAGCAACTGCTCAAGCATACTTCTGCTAAATCCACAGCTGAAAACGAACATATCTTGTCATTCTTCTTAAATTTGCATCTTTGCATTTATGCCCATTAGTATTTCCATAATAAACTGTCTAATATGACACTTAGAAAAAGTCATTAGCAATGTGTGCATTTAAATATTGATTAAAGTGTTTGGGGGGATGGGTTTTGTTTGGTTTTTTTGTTTGTTTGTTTCAAATAGGTTGGAGCATGTTTGTAAAGAAAAACTGAAACCTGATTTGGCAACACTGATTATAAGATCTATCATTTAAATGAGTTTGGGTAGGTACAAAAAAACATGACCATCTGTAGGAATTATTTGTGAAATATTCCTAACTCTTTTTGCTGAAAACACTGAAATGTCTAGTAGTCAAAAGGTTAAAGTAGAGATCATCTCAGTTTTTGTTTCAAGGATTTATAAATCAGTATTATTTCACCTGAGTAAAATAAGGAGTTCTGTTTCTAAGGCCCAAGAGCAATCAGAAGCAGAGAGGCCAAGAGAACTGAGCTCTGTTGTTTTGGTAGCTACACCGCTGCTGTTTAGCAACTATTTTACCAGCAATAGAGATCTTGGATAGGTGCCCCTGGGTTTTAATTCCTATTCAGTTGAATTCAATAAGTACCCTATTTTAATGTAACCAAAACAGTGGACACAGGAATTCAGTTTCCAGCTTTTCATTCCCTCAGCAGGAAAGCGTTGTTCTTTTTTCCAAATAGCTGGGAAAAAAAAAAATCAGGAAAATACTCAGAGAATGAAAATGTTTGAGGTAGAGAAGAGGGTAATCATTTACATATGTGCATTGAAAAGTTTTGAAAATTAGTTTTGGAGCTCGGCTTGCACTTGCACTTCTTACCCACTTATTATTGCTCTCTAACAGCAAACTTTTTTTCTGAGCCAACAGAAAAACAGTAGAATATCACCCAGCAGACTCAAACATCAGGAAAAGAGTGTTGCCAAAAAACAAGTAAGTAAATAAACTACTTTTAAAATCACGGATAAGTAACATAAATAAAAATTTTATTATTGATGTGTCCATGCTATTGTCTCACTCTAGTATACTCTTGTGTGGTTTACACTTGCTCACTGAACAGGAAACCACTCAGCTTCACCCTGTGCTTAAAAGGTGCTGCTAACCTAAATTATTTTGTAATTGTAAGAGTGGGCTAGTTGAAACTCAGAGGTCTGTGGTGACATTTCCCAAACTTCAGGCAATTCCAAGGGGGGAGGCTTAGATATGGATAAAGTGAGCATGCATTAATGCAGTCTTAATGTGATCTCTGGCCAAATCTTCATTGCAAAATAACTTTTGATGCTGCTTCTGAATACTAAATACTGCTACTGCAATGATCCACAAATGTTGCTGGACAGGCTGATACAGAGCTACAGTCCAGTGGGTAAAGAGGGTCGTGGTGAGAGAACCAACACCAGAGTAAGGCTTATGTGGTTCTTCCTCACCCAATATATATTCTCCATGGCAGAGCAATAACAGGATGGAAGAATATCACATCAAGACTAGGGGAAGTGTTATACTTGTTTGGCAGAATGGGAAGGGAGCCATGTGAAGTGGCACAGCTGCATGCAGAAAGAGAGTTTTAGCTCCTCTCTCCCTAAGGAAACTCGTCCCTCCACCAATACACCGAATATCCTAAAGCAGCAATAAGGCTGTTACAATATTTATGCCTAAAATGAATGTTTTCAAAATGAGTAGAGCTCTCTGCAACAAACTTGGAGCTGTAAGTGAACAAAAATGTATGGTTAGACCCAAGATCATTGAATTTCCAAACCTGCCAAGTCATTTCTCAAATGTACTTATTATCCTTGCAACTTTCACTCATTTATTTAAACTGGACCCTTTGTTTCATAGAACAGTGGAAATTTCTAATGTTTAATTAAGTGGATTTTTTTCTTTTTTTATGCATTTAGATCTTGCCCAAACATACATGAAGTAATGAATCCGAATGTACATCCAAAAGGTAAAATCCTTTCACTGCTGAAAAAGGAAGTACTATAGCATGTCTGTGTAGCCTACTGCTTACTCAGTAAAAGTCTGAGACAGATCTGAACATTTTAATATCATAAACATTAAAATGAATGGGCAGAATAAATGAAAAGTAATGGATACCCATTAAGGGGATACCCACTAATGCAGACAACAAAAACTTCCACTGTGCCCAAAAAATGTTTGGCTTCATGATGGTATACACTGCAAAAAGCCAGGAATAAATTATTCTCTTGATGCAGACTGAAAACATTACTTTGGGCTGACGGCTTCTAGAAAGTAACTGAGGGAACTTCCTTTTTCCCTCTGCTGCTACCTTTGAAGGTCTCCTCTTTTTGCTATTTGCTGTTCCAAAACAACAAGACAATGACATAGGATCTCTAAATCTGTTTTCATGACAGATTATGGTCAGTAGCAAGCATGTGTTTAAACTACATTAATTTCAAAAGTAAAACACTGCACTAATTTAAATTGCTCATAAATGACACTGCAGTTCCCAACTGTAGATGAGCTGAGACATTTAAAGCAAAGCATATAAAATTATTTAACTAAAAGTGGCACAACTTGCCAGATAAATTTATTTTATGTACCATATGTATATAGTGTTATGTGAAGTTTGCTTAAATGTATTCAATATCCATATAATACAGACGATTTAGACTTAGGTCTGGAAAAAGCAGTTCTGGGGAAAATAAAACCCAACAATCTATCATCTAACTGTAAATCTTTTATTGTCTATGGATAGCTGGCCTTAGCCCAAATGCCCACCATAACTGGCATTTATTCACATGCTTTTTTCACACCTGTGAAGTGAAACCTGCCTAATCTTTTACTTGGTACTCTAAATAAACCTTTATTATTCAGGAGCTTATTTATCTAGCCCCTCTATAGGCTTAAGGAAGATGCCTGTATACCTGAACAGGAAAAGGTTTTGCATCATAATTTTTGGTAAGGCAGCATAAAAGTGACTCTGAAAATGTCTATGCAGTTCTTCCTTGCAGCATTTCCAGCTTCAGGATTTTTTCCTACTGATCCCTGTCAGGATCACAGGGTTTATTAAATCACAACCCACAATTCTTTATTGCTTTCAGCCACTGGCTGAAAGACCACAGTGACTAAAAAAACCCACTGTGCATTCATAGATTCAGAGAAGCCAATGGGAACAGATTTGCCTTCTGCTTTCCCACTTGAAGAGCTATATTTTTGATGCTGGGTTTTCATGTACAAATTCCTACCTAACCTGTCACCCTTTTAAACAAAACTTTTTTAGGTCATCATGAAAAGTCAAGGTTGCCACAAATACGCACACTCTTTCATTCTGCTGCAAATTAAAGACAAGATAATTTTTTCCATTTTGTCCTTTGACAAGCATTCTCTGTCAACTGGCAGAAACACACCCACATGTATGCCACAGAAATATAACAACTTACTATTATTATAAGTGATAGTCTCTATTTCTCATTTTTACAGGCAATGCAGCAAAGCAACGAAAAATTTTCAGACTGAATAAAACATGATGAGTCCCTGTAGCTTGAGGAGACTCTAGCCTGTGCCAGCTTTAGATCTTTAGCTTGTAGTGAAAAAATTATGCCAGAAGGCCCAGCTGATTGCAGCTACCTGGCACAAAGACTCTGCCCTCTTTCATCCTTGTTCAACAGCCAGTGTAGCAAAAGCCAGAAAATTTGAAGATGTCTCTGCTCATTGCTGGTGGGTTGGCCTAGATGACCTTTAAAGGTCCTTACCAACCCAAATTAGCCTACAGTTCTATAAAAAATTGACTGTTCCAGCAAGATAGATAGATGGATGGATGGATGGATGGATGGATGGATAGATAGATAGATAGATAGATAGATAGATAGATAGATAGATAGATAGATAGATAGATAGATAGATAGATAGATAGATAACAGCAGAAATAGTCTCCCCTTAGGTATTTAGCTTCTACGACAGTATCTCACCTGGACAGTGTACAGTACTTCTCATTCGGAAGGCCTGATATGTACAGCAAGGCTGACAGAGTGAAATATTCATCTTCATTATGAAAACTATATTCTTTAATAACAGGAAGAGTGTTTTCTCACTGGTTTTCACTCCTCAGCTAGTACAGAGCAAATATTAGGGCAGATACCTTACACAGAGGGCAGACCCATGGAAAAGCAGCACCAGTGCTGCTCCCTTCACTGCTCCAGTGCAAAGGAGGCCTAAGAAGAAAGAAGGAGGATGGAATTCATCCCAACTCCAGTGATTCATGCATTACAGAAGAGATGATAAACTGACCTCAAATTGTAAACTAATATTGGATAGCAATACATCACCCCAAAGGCTTGTGTCAAACAGTCCCCTTTTAGCATTAAGCCATGAAATGCATGGGCAATAGCACTGACGTTTACCACTGTTATTAATTTTTTACTGTTGAGGATAAAACAACCATGCTTCTTTTATGAACAGAAGTACAAAGGCTGCAAATTAAGACACTCTTTTTTATCATTATCCTGGTACCACCTTTAATTAGGCTTACTTCTGATTAGCACCAGTATAACTAAACAGAAAATCAGACAAGTAGCTTTCATGAATAAGTCTCATTCCCTGTAACCCATTAATGCTCCTCTGAGAAGAGATTAAGGTACTACATATATTGAATAAATGAACGTTCAATGCCATCTGCTGGGGTATATAAAATATGCAATACCAGGCTCACAGAAGGAGAGCGATATGTAAAAAAGGTGTTTAGGCAGAAAATTGCTTCTTACAAAACACAGCTGTAAGGGAGGGCTGTGGGATGCTGGCTGTCCTTAATAACTTTCAGCCATGGGGTACAACCCCGGACAAGAAATAGTTCTGGTTTTGACTCTCTTCTTAACATAAAAGTATTTCAGTGCACAATTATCCCTTTTTTTCTAAGCATTACAACATGCTGTAATTATTTGTTATTGGCTGGTCTTGATAGAAGGACTTTCATGCTCTACTTTTGAAATCAGGCCATAATGTAGCCAGAGATGCAAGATTTGTGATGTTACAGGCAGCCTAAGAAAAGATAGAAACAGTCCAGAACAGGAGCACATACCAGGCAAGGTCACACCATGGCTGTCCTGCATTAAAGAGTCACTGGATTAAATGTGTGGATCAGGTTAAGTGCAGAAGTTGGGAGTCTCTGTTCGCCAGCTCTTGGGCCCTGTAGCTCAGGCTCTCCTGGCTACACCATGAGACAGCTTCCTGGACAGACAAATACCACCAAGAACAATTTATGGCCTGATAGCTGGAGTCTTCTCAGATCTGGGATTTTCTTCTGCTACGAAGAGAAAAAAACCACTTTTCTATCCACAGAGGGATTTCCAGACCAGGAATCCCATAGATCTCAAAGTTCTGCACCAAGAAGCAAAACTCAGGAGAGAGAGAGGAGTTTCAAGCACATCCTTCTTTGGGTGTTTTTGGTGGGCAGGCTTAGACATGCTCATGACTGTGAATCCCATTTCCACATAGCTACTTCCTCATGCATTGTGTAGGTCCACAAACTCATGGCTGGACCTGCTTCATGTTCTCTTTTCAGTATCTCTAAAATACCGTAAACAAATACTCTAAAATCTGCAGTTGGCAGTTTTATTCCTTTATATATTAGCTACTGTATAATTTACTACAGAATGGGACCTGCTGACAGCTTTTCTCCATTTTATGCAGAAAAGAGAACTATTCCTGATAACACCTATCATTCTGTAAGTACCACGTGTTCTTCCTAAGATTTTACCTTTTTATCACTTCCTGATGTATGTTAATATCACTTGGGCTATAATACTAACAAAAAATGCATTCATCACTGGATTTTAATGCAAAATAAGGCATGAGAATTGTGAAATACAGATGAGAACTTTTACTTTTTTTTAGTAGGATCTAGACTGGAGAAGTGACTCACTTGCCAATTCTCCAGTTATGGGCTGAATCTAAAATACACCTTTATCATAAGATCAGGTAAAAATAACAGGAGTCAAGCTCAACAAGGATGTAAGTCATAAATCTCAATATTAAATATGTAAGCAATACAAATGAAAGCTGAAAAACAAACAGTGGACATTTCAGTGTCTTTCCATTTGTATCCGAAATCTGGGTTTGAGTTTCAGTTCAGGCATATAAGAAAAGAGTGTAAATACCTTTTTAATCACAGAAGGCTGAAAATATAGCACAGAACTATGTTTTAATAGAAAAGTTGGACAAATAAAGGATGATTAATGAAGTTTGATGCAATCAATACTTTGACTGCTTCAGATTTCACAGAATGATTAATAACAATCAGATACTACATGAAACTAATACCAAATAGAAGGCAAAAATAGCACAGAGGAGAATGGGGAAAGAATGGTCAGGAAATTATTTACTTATGCTAAGACACTTAAAATAATTATTTAAGAAATTTCTGAGATATTAATTTATTATCTTTGAGAATTCTCCAGGGTCCTGAGTTCCTAAAATTATGGAAAAGAACAGTGGTTACTGCAATTTCTTCCAAGAAAGAAAGTAAATCCTGAGGATTTATCTGGTACCTGGAGAGACTATTATACAATCTGAAAGCATATTTTGGAAATAATAGATCTGATCATGCAAAGAATTGTTAATCTGAACATGAAGAACATCTCATCAGCTCCTCAAACTAAAAGTAATTTCCTTTTCAGCAGAAATATGACTACAATAATGAAAAAGAAAACCGTAAATGTGATATATATTGATTTTTATTGCACCTCTGATATTTCCCAGAAGACAGTCTCACAAGTACATGCCTGGTCTAGATGAAAGTGCATTTCATTCAGATGAAAGTGCTTGCACAACTGATTGGAAAGATAGCCACTCTCAGCCTAGCTGACAGTAGTCTGCTGTGGAACTGGAAAGAGTTGTTCAGAGAAGCGCCTGAAAACCCACGTACCCTGCAGGGGTCTGTCTAGGGTGTGGTGACATTTTTATGTACTGTCATAAAGACAAACCTCACCCTGCAATGTACTGTAAAGAACACTTCCTGGAGGTCTGCCTCATGCTGTAACGAAGATGTGTAAAACCTGGAGTGAGCTCACAGGAAAGTAATACTGGGGATATGAGATTCAAAGTCTTTTTGTCTCTGGTTGACAATCCAGGAAAGATTTAAAGTATATTTGCTTAGTGAGAAGAATAAAAAAAATATATATAATTATAGGCATTAGCATAATGAAGTTTGAAACAAAGTGGACAGTAATCAATTTTTTTAGTGTCCTTGGAGAGTAAAACAAATTGGTTTAAATTTTAGCACTCAAGAGAAAAAGCATGAACTGAAAGGGCAGTTAAGTGGTAGGAAAAGATACATCAGAAAGCTATGGACTCCCCATTACTAATGAGAATAAAACAAACATCAGGGAATAAATCTGAGAATAAAAGAAACATCAAAGATCCAAGTGTATGGATGCACCTACACTGTTGGTAATGAAATATGACTTCTAGAGGCATGGAGTACATGTTACATATACATGGAGCCAGCAGTTATGTTACAGTGAGTGAACAGTGAGGATGAAGGGTGGAGCAGCACTCCAGAACACAACCTTAAACAAACCCATACAAGTGTATGGACACATCCAGAGACATCCTGAGTCACTCTCAGCACCATATTTCCATGGACTCCACTGTTCAATACATACTAGCACATTCACTTGGACTGCACATTTGTTAGCACAAATTCCCCAAAACACCGTATGTTTTTATTTTGAAGCATGACATTTGTGATGAGCTAGTTAATACATTCTTGCAAGTAACATATGTAAACAGTCAGTACAATACAAATACCACATGGATAATATTAAAATAAAAGATACAGTTTCAAATGTCTGCAATGATCATAAATTAAACACTCTCATTATGTTTCAAAAGCAGAGGCAAAATTCAGAGAGACATTAAACTGTCCCCCAAATGGCTATTTCATGAATCTAAATTAAAAATTTAGGTACTCAAACCACTTCCTCAACTACTGTCCAACCCTTCAGTTTCCATCAGAAAATTTCCCATGCACCAAAATGTCTGGTTACAGCAATCCTATATTTCTACACTGAAATCAATCTTGAACTTAAATTTATTTGTATTATCTGTGTATCTCTTCTTCTATCCAGAGCAAATACTTGACAATGAAGGGCAAGAGTGACTTACAGTTTTCCTCCAAGCTATCCGATGAGGAGGAAAATATGTACGAGACTGTAAGTTCTTCAATGCTGGAGGCCATGGATTCTTTGAGAATCCTTCCTGCCAAACCTCTACAAGAATCTGAATATGCAGGTAACATTTCCTGTCTGTGGAAACTGAGCAAAACCTAGAGTTATATAGGAACACTACAGACTTGGAATTTTCAGTCCAGATGTTTGGGTCTTTTAATTAAATGGTTCAACTGGTAGGCAAAAACATAGAAGAGCTTTGTCTCCTTCTTCATATTCAACAGTTACCCTGATTTTCATTAAATTTTACTAAATTAATAAGTACACACCGCTTTTTAATTTTAGTATTACCTTCATGGGATAAATTCTATTATCCCATTCCACATGGAATGTGAAAAATCTGGCTGATCAAACCCACAGCCATTTCAGAAAATCTCACTGCTATTTAAGCCTAGAAACCTTTAAGATGGAAAACATATTAAAGAACACACTAAACTTTCCTTCAGATGATAATGTAGTATTCTTTCTAAAGGTGTTCTCTGATGCTTTAAATAGCAGTAATAAGCAATTACTTTGAGTGTATTTCTCAAGCATTCTTAACCTTGTAAGGTTAATCACCTTTTGGTTTACTAAAGCTATTCTAAGTAACATTTAATGTCTAAATATAGAGCCAATTAAAATCCCATTTATGGAAGTGAAATGTCATCCTAGCTGTGCACTGCTCCAACCCAACATAAACACTCTAGAGGTTTTAAATAGTTAAAAAAATGGAGGGGAGTCCTAGGTGAGAAAGGCTGGAAACTATAAACCAGGTAGCTTGCTCCAGTTCACATCAAAGTCAGCAATGACATTTGCTACTCATTTTTTGTGGGAGTTTGTTTGATGTCTAAACAAATAGATGGATTTTAAAGTGAGTAAATTTATCAGTCTGTGAAAGGATCACAATCAGTCTGAACAACCAGATATTTACATTATGTTCCAAGACTAATTTGTCTATTTTATTTGGAAACCTGAAGTGAATTCCAAATACAGTTTTTATCTTAGTAGGAAAAACTTTCATTTAGCAGTCAGCATCTTTTGTTGCTCATGTAAGATTGTCCTGAAATAGCCAAAAGACATAGTTTTTGTTTTGTGATTTCAGGTAAAACACAATAAACAAAAACCTGCTTTTTGTCTGTGTATTATGCCCAGTAACTATAATGTGACAAGATACAAGAGCAAGGAAAGGACTGAAAATATATTTCAAAAGGGTAAAATTCAATGCTATCATCTTTAACATCTTTTCCAGATAAATACAGTCAAAATGCCCTTGAGATGTAAAATTAATGACTGAAAAACATGTTAGTATACAACATGAACACTTCTTTTTGTTGGCCAGGAATGCAGCTTTTATTAAAAGCTAAAAATTAAAATACAACCTAGAGAATAAAACCCCTACAACAGTCACAAAACCAGAACAACACGACAGCATTGCCAAGAGTAAAGGTTCACATGAAAAACAAATTTAGTAATCTAACCACAGTTAAGGTCAAATATCTGCCTTAACTGTTTACCAGCTTGTGAAGGTTCTTATTTATAACCACAGTGGGGAGGTTAACCATAAGGGTACTTACTACCAGGGTCATACTTATGTCCTCCATACAGCTGTTAAAAGGGTTGTAAAGTCTGAGGGAAAAAAGGAAAAAAAAATTTCAATGAAAATGGCGAGACCTGACCTGAAAGACACATTTTGAACATTAAGACCCCCTCCTTTTTCAAACAGCATATTACTGAATTACTCAGGCTTGATTTTTCTTCCTCTTTTGCAGACAAACGTTGCTTAAGGCCTTCAGGTACCACTTCCCCAACGAGTGAGAACCCATCTCAGCCCCTTCAACACTCAGCTGTAAGTAAAGATACTAAACTGTATTCACAAATGATTTCCCCTTTTCTGTAATACCCCCCAAAGTGCAGGCTATTTAAAATCTTAGCCACATCACTCGCCCAAGTTCCTGTGAGCTGTTCCTGTTTCACTTTGCACAATGCCCTTGCCTCTTGCTTTCCCTTGCTGACTGTGGGTCTCAGAGGCATCCCAGCCAGGAGCAGCGCCCTTTCTACTGGCCATAGCTACAGGAATGA
This sequence comes from Pseudopodoces humilis, assembly GCF_049639895.1. Classification (NCBI taxonomy): domain Eukaryota; kingdom Metazoa; phylum Chordata; class Aves; order Passeriformes; family Paridae; genus Pseudopodoces; species Pseudopodoces humilis. The sequence continues at coordinate 13,328,024 of NC_142205.1, read as the reverse complement.
TGACTAACATCACATCTTTATTCTGGTTTATTAACAGATTTGCACACTTGATCCGGAGGGGAGAACAGTGCCAAATGTAAGAGGTATAATTAAAAAAAACCAAACAAACCTACCCATTTCTGCAAACAGAAATAGCAATTGTTACTTCCACATTTACCTTTTGTACTTAGGCAGAGATCATATGTGATATAATAGACACAGTTTTCAGAACAGCAGCTGCTTTCCAAAACAATCATCCTGCAAATTTTGCAATTTTTTAAAATTTTTGCAACCCTTTCAACTATCAAACACTGAAGTAATTATTTACAGAAGGAGACATATTTTATCTCAGGAGTTCCCATTCCTACAGGGGGAGGAAAAAAACTCTTCAGTTTAAAAATCAGATTTTCCTTTTCACCATATTGTAAGGACAAAAGGGGCAGGGAGAAGCCAATGTCTCCTGAACTCTTCCACCAAAAGGTTACAAAAACCTGTTGTGCTTTACTTCTCACAGTGTACTTCTTTTTCACTCCCTACCCTTCTCAGGTTTTTTCCATTAATCTATTGTAAAACATAATCTAATAACTATTTTTAACTAGTAATACCAACTTCAGCAATTCCCAATAAGGACTTACATCCTAGGGGGATGACTATTTAAAAGGGCTCTCTGACAATGTTCACCTACTCAGGATATGTTAATTGCGTGGTACATCCCCTAGCATATTTTTTTCCTCTGCTGATTTACGTTTAACTCTAAATTTTCTTCAAAATCCTTTAATTTTGAGTCCAAAATGTACCTTTAATTTTTGTTCTGTTTCTTGCGCTGAAATCAGAGACTATCTTATTGTTCAATAATCTAAGTGCCCAAATATTAAATCCTCTGATTGAGTTTTACTCAATTTTAAGATTGTTTTAAATCAGGTTTCTATACACTTTTTTATATTTAATTAACTTTGGATGAAGCAGTATATCATGAAGTCAGCCACTGAAGGATTCAATATCTGATTATCTTTGAAAAGAAATGGTATTTTTTATCTTACCATTTTCAAATCTTTGAACCATAAGGTAATGTGGTTAAAAAGACTGCAACTGCCAAGCCAAGAAAATGTGACCCTTTTGTGTTTGCTGTAACAGCTGATTTTTAGGAAGTAGTATAATTTGATCAGCCAGAAAAATAACTCAAAGAATTCCATGTAAAACAGCATTTGCTTTTTATCCCCTCTTATTTCACACTATAATGCAAAATGTAGAGAAAGAATTCCTACAGATGATGAGGAAGTAAGCGCTATACAGTTTGAAAATGAAAGTTTAGATTGATTCCTGCAATCAAATCCCCATGTAGCCTGGAAAAAAAACTGAACTGAGAAAAATTAGAGTAAGCCAGCTTAAAAATCCGCAGAAATCAGTAGGCAAGGACAGTTTGCCAGTTTATCTAAAGCTTTGAATTCCACCAGGACTTAGTAGGTTGGTTTTACATGTCTCCATGTGATGTGTGCTGATGTTAAGATGAACCATAGCCAGTGCAGGCAGGTAAATCAAACTCCAGTGTTTGAGAACACAACTGATAAATATTTTTAGTACTTCCTGAGTGAATAGTGCTTATAGAGGACATTATTATTTTTAGATAATAGCTACACCGTTTCTAAATACATCCTAACATTTTTTCTCATGCCCAGTGTTATTAAGTAGCCTTGCCACAAGATGGCATGAATAGCACAGAAGACTTTTTTCAGCAGTATTTTCTAGAAATGTTAAACGTTTACAGTATCATTATTTTATTCAGAGCAATTTGCTATGGTTTAGTTGAAGGAGAGCTTGAGATCTGCTGCATGTCATTTGCATTAGTTAGGATTTCAGCACGTAGAACTTATGAAAATAATTTCAATATAGCAAAAATAAAGTAAGATTTTTTTTATTAGTAAGATGTTAAATAGTAATAAAATCATAATAAAAATAAAATTAGTAAGATGCTAAATAATCAATCATATTTTGGTATATTTGGAAAAAAATAGAACTGATTTCATTGGTTTTCAGTATTTTTTATAAATTTCTATATAAATATAAAAACAGACAAAAAATGTATTCCTAACTCAATAAGCATATATACATATTTACAAAGTCTCTGAAAAATATTTAAATTTACAATACCTGAATAAACATCACCCTCAAATGTTTCATTCTGAAAGCAAGAGCAGAGTTCTGGAGGTAGAGCCAGAGGAAGACAAGGAATGGAGTTGGACTGCCCATAATAATAACAACGTCAGAATAAAGCTGTAACTTCATTTATGAATTATATGGGTAGCAGTCTACTAAGAATTATTTGTAATTTTTAGGAGGAAGAATGAAAACACATGGATATCAGGTAAGCAGCATCTCGCATCAATTACAATTTTTACTGCCATTTAATAGATTTTTAAAAGCAGGCTGCCATTTTGCTAGCACTAGCTAAAGGAAAAGAGAACTCCTATGTGCAGTCCTACATTATCTCACTCACTTGCACTCACATGAGGATGTCTTCTATTCCTCAGTGATTTTAAAATGGCATGTTGTTTTGTGCTGTAGAGCACATAAACCCTTTGACACTTAATCTAAATTCTTCACATTTCTCTCTAGTAAACCAAGGGGGGGAAAAAACGCTTACAGAGATTTTTGTTTCCTCTCTTTTCCAGGAGCCTACACCTCCCCCACGGTAAGATCACATCAGAGATCACTTACCTGAGGTCCCCAGGGAACCCAGTGCTAATGAATGCTCACATCCATCTGTGCTGCTCATGGTAATGAGGTGACTGGAAGTGAGCCAGCATCCTTTTATGCTGGCTCTCCTTCGACTTACAGGTTCTGATATGGAATTAGGGAAAACAAAGCATGAGCTCTAAGTATTCACAGCAGGAGTTCAGGCCTGCATCTTCAAAACCAACTTGGCCGTGCCTATGGACAAGTCAAAAACACAGAAATATTGAATCTGGATCAACCCAGATATAAATTGCTGGGGAGAAAAAAAAAATATTCCACCAGTTTTATTGGTGCCTTAGGCTCTGTTCACTGTGATAATATTGACTTCATTCTCACTTAAATCAATTTGCCAATGCTTTTTGCTACACATCTAAATCATGTATAGAAATCAACTGGAATATTTCCACTTACTCCCACAGAAGATAGACCAAGCTCTACTCCAAAAATGTATTTTTCTATAATATGCCCACAAATAAAAAATTAATCACTTCTTGATTTGGTCAACCTCAAATAATAACTGCTATAATTTTAAAAAATCCTATTTTTAGGATTTTTTAAGGTCATCTAGGAATGGCAAGTTTATTCCTCCATGCCTACACTGACTGATCAAAAAAATATAAAAAAAAATTAAAATATTATTAGCATTACTTATTTAGATTTGATTCTAAAAAATATGAAATGGCATAAAAGGGCAGTAAAATTTCACAAATTCAAAACTGTAATAGTGCAGGAATAAGAACATTCTCAATCCATTATTCTATAAAATTTCACTATTTGTTTGTTTGTATTATGGTGGCCAGAATGGTTCTTCATTCTCTCACTTGACTTAATTTGAGTATGTGCTGTGCAAACACACAAGGCTCCCTGCCCAGGAGCCCGCCACTGCAGGCAGTTCTGCCAGGCACCTTGGATGCACCCACCTCCAGTTTTGTCCAGCCAACTTCTCCAGTCACAGCTGGGCTGTGACTGCCTGGTCTCAGAGCACAGGGCGTGCCCACATCCCTCAGAAAACAGCAGGCCATGTTACCTGTGACTTTTCTGGGCTGAAGAACATTTTCCCCTCTGTGTCTGAAACTGCAGTGTTCCCTGGCTGGACCATATACGCAGCCATACCCACCTGGAAATACCCACACTGCAGAGCTGTACTTGGCACACACAAGCACCATTTAGTGGCACAAAACAGAGCATAGTCACACCTTGCAAATGTAGATTATCCAATATTACTATTGCTGTTGAAGGGTCCTGAAGAGCTGGATCTGGCTCAGCACAAATACATTGAAATACTCTCAGAAAATTCCAGTCACTTACTTCTACAACTTGTGCTTTAAAGTTCTTCACAATCCCTGCACATCCTTTATTCCCTATTAGCTCTTCAAGTTCTCCTTTGACTTCTCTAGGCCTCTGAAGATGCTGCCAAAGCAGTATCAGCCCCTTCCTCCAGAGCCAAGAATAAGCAGCCAGGTCTTTCACAAGAGGAACACACTCAGCCAAGATCCCACCTTTCCAACATCAGCAAAAGTCACAAGGTACAGTGCATTCCTCATCTTCGTTCCCTGAGAATCAAAACATTCTCCCTGCTCAAACCACAAAATTTTACCTCCATCACACCTCTGCTTTTACTTAAGAAAGTTATTCTTTAGACAGCTGTGAATAATTGAGAGAAGTGGTATTTAGTATAACGTGACACTGGCATTTTTTTAAAAAAAAAACCTGACAAAATAATGGTAAAGACGTAAAGGAGTAGAAAAGTAGATAGAATTTTCACAAACACATTAAGATTTATCCCATTTTTTTTTAATAATATTTACAGGTCTTGCAATCACTTTTAAGTACAAAAATGCTATTTACTTAGCACAGCTAATGAATCAAGTGATGGGGAAACACACTCCACATCCCAAAGACATTACATTGAGCAAAAGAAATGACTCATCTGTAGGCAGAAGTCTGGCTTCAGCCCATGAGACCAATGGATCCAGGCTACGAATCACTTCTTGCCCTTTCCATTTTGCACTCCTCAGCCACACAAGGCCCGTGGTCATCCAGCATCCTGACATGGCAGTGAGGATGAGCCACCTGAAGCACAAACCACTTGTGCCCAGCTCTATGACCCTGCACAGGCTTACAGCACGTTATGAGTCTGGTTGCTTTTTCCACACAACATGTGCCTGGCCAGGTGAGCACAAACACTCTCTGCTCACTGCCACATATGTACATGTGCTCTTGCTGTCTGACCAAAATGCACATTCCTAACGGGCCACAGTGTTGGGCACATGCTGGGAAGAGGAATGACACAAATCCAGGGGACACAGGGTATGATGCTCAAATGACTCTTGACAAAAACCCATAGCAGCCAGAAGCTGTGTCAATCTTGTCCATCCTTCCTTAAATGATTTCAATTTCAACTCATCAGGGTGGAATTTTGCTCCATTTTACAGAGGTCACTTCAAATCCCTTGGGGGGAAAATAAGCTTACAAATCAAGCAGACAATCTTTTGCTAAGGTTAACTATATACTTAATGAGTGAGCTCTAATTGGTTGTTGGGGTGGGTTTTTTTTCCTGAATGGTGCTTAAATTTTTTCATGGATTAGGTTCCAAAAGCTGTTGGTTGCTAAGACATTTTATTAATATGAAGTAACTTCATATTCAGATGCAAGACCTGACTGATCTCCTCCCTTGGCAGGGCAGCACAGATTGAAAGCTTTGTGAGAAATGTTATAATCTGTGTTGCCCGCAGATATCAGTATGCAGAGCACTTGGATTTAAAAAGTCCTATTATAAAGCCAAATTCTGTAATATAAATACATGTCATGTCTATTGTACTAGGGGTTTTATCACTTGAGTAAGGCCGAAGTGGAACAGAATAAGACCACACAATATTTGGGAAAGGCACTTGACAAATTTCCCACAAGCACTTCACTCAAAATATTTCTTACCCATCCTCACTCCAGTTACAGCTTTGTAAAGAGAAAACATACATATGAGCTGCAGAGGGAAGGAGCACAGCACCACAGCTTACAGTCCTTTGCTAGACTGTAAGCAAAGCTGTCCAACCACAGATGTGATTTAGGAATGCAAGTCCTGTTTTCCAACAAAATTTGGAAGACTTACAAAACACATCATTATTTATACACTCTAAAAAATATCTTCATAAAAAAATAGGCAAGTGCAGGGTCTTGGAATGTATTTTAGAAGCTCTGGTATGATTGAAATTTTTATATGCCCATGGTAAGGAGGCCATGCAAGGGCCTTGGAGGTGGAGGCTAGCCCTGCAAACACATCTTTAATGTCACGGAACTTTACCACCCACCCAATGTCCTGAATATGGGCTTTCACACATAAAGTAATGGCCCTGAAGACCAAGCTAACAAATTGAAGAAACTAACACAAAAACAACTATCCAAACCAAAACAGTTCCTCTCCTTTCTCCTAGCCTTCTTGAATAATACAGATAATTCCCAAATTTCTTGCCTCAGGTCTCCCTGCTGATCAATGCTTTCAACACAGGCACAAGGAAGAGAGCCCTTGTCACCGTTGAAAAATAGCTCCCAGGGTTTCCTGTACCAGATCTTCCTTTTGTCTTCTGACTGATTGAGCAAAACATCTCACTGCCATATTTATTCAATCCAAGAGATAGGCTAAAAAGGAACTAAATCTCAGTGCCTTCCAAAAATTATCAGAAGCTTATTCACACCTCATGCAGCTAAATAGCTTGTAAAATCTGGTCTTCTGTCTCTTTTATTAGGAGATACACGCTGCTAGAAAGCGTAAGCTTTCATCATAACCAAAACATCTAATGGAAGACGTCAGACTCAATAGTTTGTCCATTTTTTTTTGGAGGGAGATTATTTCCTTCCAGGGAAAGGATGATACTGCTGTTGATCAGGCATATCAGGAGAAAGCAGAAAAATACTTTAACACCTACTTAATCAGGTCTATGAGGAACATTTTCTACTCATCTTTCCCTGGTTTGCACCTCCTTTCCTCTCAGCTCCATGAGTGTTTCATTTTTTAAGTTCTTCAGTCTTCAAGGAACTTACTTCCATTTATGGCTGACTCTAAAGTGTGTAATAAGACCTTTTGGCATGAGATGAAAAGTGCTGAAGTTGATGCTCCTCTTTTTCCCCAGTGTAAATACTTAACAAAGTTGTATTATACCATACTGAATTCAGTGGACACTATTCTTTTTTTAAGGATGTCCAAGATAGTTCTCCTGAAAATAATTCATATAAAAAAATAAACAGCCTCTGAACTTCTACAGCAGTAACAAAATCCTTCCCTTGTAAAGGCCTGTTAGTTTTCAGTGATGATGTAATCATCATGATGTACCCAAAGTGATTTTTTTATCATACTTAAATGTTTTGTATATTATTCTTTCTTTTCCAGACACTCATCTGTTAATGAATCAAATAAAGTAAGTATTCATTTTGTGTATGTATTAGGACCATAAAAGCCAAGCACATTCCACAGCTACACAGCCTCTCTTGTAATAGTATTTTAGCCTATCAAGTTAAAAAAAACTATGAGTCCTATTAGCTTTGTGTCACAGAAGTATCCATCTTTAATGTGTGTTGCAATTTCAATACTGCTACTTCCTGAATGGGGCAAGTTTCTGAATTTGTTTGAAGAGATAAAAACATAAAAACGTAGTGCAAAGCTACCTATCCAACCTTCCACATAAAACATCTCTCATAAGTGCCTGATGTGCATGCCTGTGAAGAGCGAGCAGCAGGAGACACTCTCCTTCAGACAGATGCCACAAACTTTTTTACAAGCAGCAAACTGAAATGATAAGGTCAATGGAGCAGTGTAATAGCATGAACGTAATATAAATAGTTCAAATACAAGATGATCCATTTCAATATGAAACAAAAATGGATACATTTTAAATCCAGTTTTAACAGTGCCTGCTATCCCCCAGCTCCCTTTTGCCTCTCCTTCCCCACTCACTCTCTACTCAGACCAATGAAGCAAAGCAGAGGAAATGGTTAAAGGGAGTTTAGTTATGACAAGTGGTTTCCTATAAAACTTAAGAGACAGTCCCTACAATCATGCAGAGTGTTAAAGGATATTTGTAAAATTTGGAAAGAGGTTATAATTTATAACATTTTGAACTTCTTACCAAATGTTTTACTTCATGGACTAATGTGTTCCTACTCAATTAGTTTTAATTTTTTTTCTCATTAAAGGGAACAGAAGAAAGGAATCTATACTAGCTAATCCCAACTTTACTTCCACAGCAAGCTGTAGCACAATCTACAGATTTGTCTAACTTCTAAATCCATTGAGTTTTCCTTCTCCAGTTCTGACTGGGAGACTGCCCCAAACCTCACTCCTCTTGGTTAGATGCTTCTTTAATTTGAAAGATGGTGACAAAAACATGGTTTGATAGCAATATTGTAATCAACACTTAATGCTTAAAAAAATGATATACTGGCAAGAAAGACAATATTAAAAAAAAAACAACAAACTTTTGCCTTGGATACCGATTCATTACAAACCAAATATGAAAACACTCCCAAGAAAAATAAATATCTTACAGCTGTAATTAATATTTCTGGCTGGACACTGTACAGCTGCACAAATACTTCAGCTCTTAACAGGCTCTTAGTTTGGCTACATCTTAAGGAGAAATACTGTGTGTCTCATAACATGCAAAAGATAAAATTTAATTTTGATCATTTCCCATTCATATGGATATATTCTTATGTCCATTCATATGGACATATTCTTCCTCTTCCTGGAGGAAGAGAAGACAGAGTGTGCCCTTTTCAGGGCTTCAGACACCAAAGAATAGATCAATAGGTTTGAGAGGAGGACTGCCCTTCACCATAACCCAGACACACTGCAGGAGAGAAGCCTCTTGAAATTGGAAAGGACAAAGGCAAAATGCTACCCAAGAATGAACTAAACCCTCTGATCAGCTTAGAAAGGCCTGGGGACCAAAGGCTGAACATGAGCCACTGGTGTACCCTTGATAGCCATAAAGGCCAACAGCGTATCAAGCTGTGTCAACAGCAGCATTGCCAAGAGATCAAGGGAAGGGACTATTCCCTTTTCCTGATCACTCATAAGGACTATTCCCTTTTCCTGATCACCCATAAGGACTATTCCCTTTTCCTGATCACTCATAAGGACTATTCCCTTTTCCTGATCACTCATAAGGACTATTCCCTTTTCCTCATCACTCATAAGGACTATTCCCTTTTCCTCATCACTCATAAGGACTATTCCCTTTTCCTCATCACTCATAAGGACTATTCCCTTTTCCTCATCACTCATAAGGACTATTCCCTTTTCCTCATCACTCATAAGGACTATTCCCTTTTCCTCATCACTCATAAGGACTATTCCCTTTTCCTCATCACTCATTGGACAACACCTGAGTACTGCTCAAGGCTGAAGCTGACAGAGCAGAGAGGGTCACCAGGACAGCCAGGACACGCAGCACCTGTCCAGTGAAATGAGTCTGGTGGGATGAGATCCCTTTGCCTGGAGAGGGGACAGCCTGGGGGAACCCAACAGCTGCCAGTCAGCGTCTGAGACATGTTTGTCAAAAAGGCAGAGCATGGTGTTTACAGAGTGCACAGTGGAAGTACAAGAGACAACAATCTAGAAATTATGAAGATTCCAATCAGAAATAGGGAAGAAAAATTAATTATGAGTGTCCTGAGTTTTCCCAGACAGGCTGTGAAATGTGCATTCTGAGAGGTTTGCAAGGCCCAGCCAGTTAAAGCCCTGAGACCCCAGGTCTCATCTCACAGCTCTCCATGCTTTAAGCAGGAGCTTGGGCTAGGACCTGCCTAGGTCTTGTCCAGCCTGAATAAGACTTGAAATTCCTAAGTAATAGGTAAACATTACTGGAGAAGTAACTAATAAGGAAGGCTCAAAATGCAACATCTACAAAGAATAAACTATTTTTCTCTTTAATGTTTTTGAATTATAGTCTTAAGACACATCAAATTAACAAACAAAATAATTGATATTTCCATCATTTTGATCTGTGAATCAAAATAATTCAGAAATATAGTGAAAGTTTAGGAGTCAAACTCTGATATTTAGAAACCTATCATTCTTATTTTTAACATAATATGTTGGATTAAGACTCTCCACACAGTGATTTTGAATGAAATATCTGCCAAGACAGTAAAAATAATTGCATTGTCAGTTAAGGAGCCTGAAAGTAAGTGACTGATTTTAACCTTTGGATAGTGTCTCTCCAGTTAACCATAATCAATCTCGATTTAATACAAGATCAAGAAAGGAAAATCATATTTTAAGTTAAGCAGATACACAATAGTTATATGAAATGGTGATCTTTGCAGTAAACCACATGTTCAGTTACACGTCTATGAAGTTCAATTCTCATTGCTGCTAGTAGACTGGTATCAATATTCAGCCCAGGTTTTTGACAAAGTGATCAGGTGATGATTGAATAAATTATTTTAAAACTGGTGGGTAACTGGGTCTGTTTGTTTGGTAAATTCAAGTTATGAATCCAAAGAAAAATATTTACTATGCTATCATTTTATTATAGGCACCTGGAAGAGAGCAAGGTCAGTATTCAATAATATGATAATAATTTGTTGTCTTTCCTTTATATTCCAAAACTAAATATCCTACCATTAAAATTCTAACTGTAACAAGAGACATCCCCCAAGTATACATCTGCTGAGAACAGAGAGTTCAAGAGACCTCAACAGTTGCTGATGAGCAGCAGAAAAAAGGAAACTTAACTTGGCCTTAGCTGCAGCTATTTGGGGAGCCACGGTATCACATTTGCCCTAAGCAAATGTCTTAAGGTATTGGGGAAAATAAGAGTGCTGGTGCCTAAAAAACCAAGAGAAGGATATCCAAAAGAGATCTGCACAGAGGGTATCACCCTTCTCTCAATCTTGCTGCTCTACCATTATTTGAGGGTGAGAATTTTGAAATAATGTTTTTGAAAATCTTTGGGCTTTTAAAGCTAAAAAAAAGTTAAAAATAAAAATTGAAACCTCCAAAGTTTAAAAACATGCCAGTTCTTTAGATGTATATACAGCTTTGAAAAAATGGCTTAAACCACTCACTGTGTCCACATGCACGAAGGTCCATGACAAACAACATTACTCCAAAATACTTTGAAGATAGATACAGGGTACATGGCTTTCATGCTGTTTACACTTTGTGTTAATGAGTTCATAATTTCCTCTGGCGTTTCCTTTTGTGGATTAAGGCACCATTTCCTGATTTTCAGCAAGAAATAGAATTGACTGCATTAATAAATTCAATGCCTATCCTGTCCTATAAAAAGGATTTATGAACTCTCCACATACTTCTGCTTCAACATTCTACATGATTTACTATTATGTTAAGCCATATTTGGCATCAGCAAACCCTGTAATGTCCCCCATGTAACATTCAGTACTAGCCCAAATGTTTCCCACTGAAACCATTAGCTGAATCATTCAAGCCAGACTGATTACAGCCCTTTAAGGTTTTCTACTGAATTGCTTCACCCTCGTGTATGAATTTACTTAATTTATTTCACAGTAGTTCCTTGATGCTGTCAGTTACACAAAAGAAGAAATATTAAGTTCTTATCCTTTTTACTAATAGTTACAACTTTGGGGAAGAAACCTGAAGTATCTTTTCAAGCACAACAACATCCTCCTGAAGCCAGGTAGGAAAAAAATGCCATGAGTTTGTACTGGATGCTTCAAGGACTAAACATTCTGCCCTAGAAAATTATACCTCACTATGCAGTAACAGCAAGATGATACCACTTTCTGATGCCATGCAGTGATATATTATGTTTTGCCCTGATGTATGACAAGAACCATCTTTGGGAATTGCTTTCAAGCTATTGTAATTGCACAGCCAATTTTTATCTTTAATAGCATGCTGCTGTATTACATTTCTGCTGCTATTTCTGTGATAGGGTGTTAAATATATTGTATAAAGAAGCTCTGCTATCTCCAGCCCCAGCATTTCCTCTCCCCCTCATTTTCTATTTTTATTTACAAAGGATATACACCTGGCTTTCCAAAGGTTGATCATTCTTCCACAGAAATCCTCTGTAGTTAGACCTACTTTGTTTTTCTAACCTATACAAATCTTTCCTTTCTAAATGTCTGTACTATCTTTTCTCTTGAAACATGCAACAAAACCCCTAAAGTATAGGAGACAGCACAGTAAGTATATGAATGATTTAACATCTTTCCTAGACAAATACAGAATCTCTCATGTAGTGCTGTTTATAACAATGGCATTTCTTTGGGATAAAATTATGGTATGGAATAAATATGACCATATTAGTGACCCCTAGTATTCTGTTTCTTCTTATGCTTTTGTTACGTGAAGTTATTTGGTCTATATTCCTCCCAGTGTAAAAAAGCAAATACTAACTGGCCACTCAGGAGCGGTCTAGAAAATCAGAACAAGCATGGAAGAACTGCTCCCTGGGTCTTCCTATGGAGGCACTGGGAACATCAGCTGAAATTAGCAGTGAACAAAAGCAAACTGTGCATCACTGCACATGCAGTTAAAATGTGCAACTCTTATGGAGAGTAAAAAAACCAAAACTCCGTGCAACTTTAAAAAGTGGCTCATGAAAAAAAGGGAAATCTGTCAAAAGACGCTAAATACAAAAAATACCCTCCAAAACCTGGCCCAAAGCTGCCATCAGTAAGAGGAAGGGGTATTCTGGGGAAGAACAGCTATGCATTTCTCTCTAATTTGACTTACACTGCCACCAGAAGAAATATTTTTCTGACATTACTTTTATTCATTGCTTTTTCCTAGCCCTCAATGTACACAGAGCTCTAAAAACATCTGCAAATCAGGTAAGAACCAGAGATTGCTCTGAAAGCCAAATTAAACATGGAAAAATAAGGAGTAAGAGAGAGATTCAGGTTGCTATGCTTGTATGTCTGCACTGAGGATTTTCAATGCACTTCCTACAGTCCTTGACTACACAGCACACTTTTACTCTGCTGTCACTGCCTCTGCAAATGCCCTTTTTATCAAGGAAACAAACCTCTAAGCTGTGCCAAGAACCCATGAGTGTGCAACACGAACTTATGGTAAACACAAATACCACCAGGAACAACATATGGACTGCATATTTTGTTCAGATCAAGTAGGATTCAAATTAACTTTGGTCACTGCCAGGCTAACCAAGCCCACCTCCCCCAGCTTTGCTTCACAGGCCCCAGCTCTCAGATTTTGGTGGGTTCCCTCCATTGAGCCACTTCCTTCTTGTGCTGGGGTGCAATTCCACACATTCTCTGGATTCCTACTAAAAATCTTTCTTTACATAATCCATAAAGCTCATCTAGGTCTCTGTTTGCTGCTACCACTTCAGACTCTTCCTATCATCCCTACCAGGGCTTCTGCTCCTTCAGGCTCTCTGGGAGAGCAGAGAATCCTTTTTCTTCTGTCAATTCCTTGCCCTCCTGAAGCAAGGGAGAGAATAAATATTGAGCCTTCCCCCTGCTACCCTTTAATTGCCTTAAAGTCTGTATTTGGCTTAAAAATACTTTAAGAACAAATTTAATTTTATTAAATCTAATTTCTTGACATGCTGTTGTTAGCTCCACCTCAGCCAGACTTGGTACATAAGCATTGCAAGAGAATTTTACCTTTCTTGTCCCACACCTTAAAGACATACCAAGAAAAAAAAATCTGCAAAACATACACAGCACAGATCATAAAGCAACAATGGTACTAGCAGTGAGGTCTCTTTAAAAAAAAACAACTCTGGGGATAGCCACTAAAAATGCATTGTGAACAAAAATGCTAAAATCATGATCCAATAAGCTGAACGGGAAAAAAAAAAATCACATTTTGACAAGTCAAAGTGATTGCAGAAACAAAAGGTTGATGTCTGGTGCCAGCCCTTTGAACAGTGATTTCATTACTGAACAGACTGACTGCCTGCTGAAGATCATGGCTCTTTGTCTACTGCTATCAGTTGATCTTGTTTTAAAAACAAAAGTAATGCAGTTATAAATCAGAACATGGTACATATATGAATGGAACAATGAAAACCGCTGCCCCTCTGTAAAAGAGTCTTCCTAGTAAAATTTAATATGCTACATACCGGCATAAAAATAATAAACTGACAAAGCAGGAACAGATAAAGCAATAAAAATACCACCCTTACAAACAACACTGTCTCTGGTGACAATAACCTGAAGGAAAAGATGGAAGCCATTGATAACCACATTTTTCTCATTTACTTTTAAAATGGACACTGGATCATTTCTCCCACGAGCATTGCATGAAACACACAAAACTGTTTTCTGTTACACAGCAGAATATGGTGGTTTTTATCTTCAATTAACAATTTTTCCCCATGTTGTATATCTGAAAATTACATTTGATCTTTACATTGAAAAGGAAGCCCTTGCTTTTCTCAGGCTGTTTCTGCTGCATGCTCAGTCAGCCCAAGCCTCCCATATTACACGACTTCTTGTGTTCCTGACCCAAGCCCTGCACTCCCTTAGCTCCGCAGAGACCTGTAGAGCTGGGTCTAGCTGGTAAAGGGCAGCCCTAAAGCCACAGCCAGCAGGGAGAATAATGACAGAATCACATTTGCTTTGGGAGAAGGATTTCAGCTCTTCCAGGCCCCTGCCAGCAGCACTGTATGGAGCAGACACACACAGCCAAAGACCAACAGCTCCTCCTTAATGCGAGAGCAGCCTCACTCCTTGCTCCTGAATCTGTTAACTGAAACAAGTCACAGAGCAGACTGAAATTCTCCAGCATGGAAGAACTTCTGAATCATCTGAGGTTTCAAAAGCTCAGTAGAAACACTGCTAGTTGGCAATGGAATAATGAGGAGCTTTAACAGCAACTGGGACCCAACACAAATAAAAATTACTCAAAAGGTGAAAGTAGAACAGAATGAACCATTATCCTTGTCCCATATTTAGTATTTTATTTAGCATTTGCTGTTTTATTAACAGTTTATTATTTTGCTATGTGCACAACAGCCTGTCAGATTGAAGTCAATTAAAAACCGTCAGGAAACTAATGTGGTAAATCTCTGGGGCATTCATCTGAAATCACTGATGCTGCATTAGCACAAGACCACTTGTAACTGGAAACTCTGAATTTTAAAGGTTAATATCACAATGCTCTAAAAGTACTATTCTCGAAATTACTAAGTAAAATATAGTGTAAAATTAAATTAGAACTTTTAAGAATGCAACTCTTTTCCTTCTGAATTTACTTTTACAGGTTCCACATTAAGTGTAGATAATTTGAAAGTGAGGAAGCCACTACCTCCTACATCGTATGCAGCATGCAAAAATAAACCAAAACATCTGCTCATAAAACAGGAAATGCAATCTCTTACCCAACCCACTGAAAAGGTAAAGACCAATTTTGCTACATAAAAAGACAAGCTTTATTTCAATATGAGCTCTTGAAACCACGGATAAGAATTTAAATGTTTGATTTGATTAACACTTCCTAACGGGACTTCTCAATATACATGCACTACCATTATATGCTATGCTGAATGTGCTTTTAAGGCAGATTAGATACAATCTGGTTTTGCTTCTGCCAGTTGTTGTTGATTTTTATACACTGATTATGCTATCTTAAAATTAAGGATTTAAACAAATGTGAATGGTATGTTGGAGAATATGATCGCCACAAAGCAGAGAAGATACTGTTACAGAAAAACATTGTAAGTACCATTTTATCTCAAAACCTGGGATATAAACTCCTGGGGGGAAAATTTCGGTAAGCTGTCCACAATGGCTTACAAGTTTTGTTGTGAACTAACCATGCAACCCATAATTTAAATCTGTATCAACAGGATGAGACATTCTTGGTTAGAGATTGTTCAAAGAAATCAAAGGCTGAACCGTACGTTTTGGTTGTTTATTATGGAAGAAGAGTATACAACATTAAAGTACGTTTTCTGGAAGAAAGCCAACAGTATGCCTTGGGAACAGGGCTCAGAGGAGAGAGTGTAAGTAAAACCCCATCTGCTGTTACAGCCTGTAGCTTTTATGTTGGACTTCACAAGTTCTTAATACTAAATACTGGTTACAAACTCTCCCACATAACAAACTTGTTGTTTTATTAAAGTTTCTTTCACAATACCCTAATTTTAAGTATGTCTCAAGTTTCAAGCAGCTTCAACATAATAGCTTAAGACCAAATTTTGCATACCATGCTCAAATTCAGATTTAAATCAATGCAAAAATTTCCTAAGTACTTACAATACTTCTATCTACTCTAAGTAGCACCTCCAAAGTAAAAAGGAAAGAGAAGTTCTACTTTTTCTGGTATAAATATTATCTTAGCATATTTTTAAACTTGTGATAATTTAAGCAGGAATTTAAAAATATACACAGCTCCACATACCTGACAGCAGGACCTGGTGCTATGAAGCAATAGGACAACATTTGTCATGGATATTCAGAAGCAATTAAATCATGTGGGTACCCAGCAACCAGTTTCTCAGATATGGTAAATTTCAATTAGAAAATCCCTTTAGACGAGCAATGATTCTTTATATAATTAAATTCAATTATAGTCATGATAAGAGTCTAATTCTTATTCTACATATACGGTTAAATAATAAATGCTGTATATGCAAATCTTTCACACAAGAAAAAATAAAACATTAAAACTGAAAGTCAACTCTATAAAAATGGGATACTTTCAAAACAAAACTAAGAAAAACTAAAAACAAAACTTAACAAAAAAGAATAAAAAAATAAAAACACGACATAAAGAATGCTCAGCTGCAGAGCAAAAGTGCAAAGCAACAAACTCCTATGGGTTATTAGCTGTACAAGTCACTGACAAAAATCCAACTTAGGAGAAGCTGCAAAGATTCTGTTATAAATGAAATGCAGCCAAATTTATCAATAAGAATTTTATTGAAAAATTTGCAAAATTGAGTTATGGAAACAACCACAATCATTGTCAGTGTTAAGCCCAGGATCGACGCTGGGTGAATTCTGAATCAGCCTCTGTTGCACTGATTCTCCCAAGTTCACAAACTGTCTTTAGGAGAGCTGAGTTTTACAGAGTTTTTTCAGCTTGAGGCTATGCAGTTACTGCTGATGAGTTGTCTGAGAAGGACATGAAGTTTGAGCGGGTTTTTTTGGGAAGCAGGCTTTGAGATGTACAATCGTGGTGAGTTTTTCTCAGGAGAGGGAGTCTGAGTAATTTTTCAGGAAACCCACATTGAGGTGCATTGTTTTAGAGAATCAGATCAGGTCAGTATCAGGCATTAATCGCTGGGTCTCAGAGCGCTTATCTTGCTTGGGTGGACCCACCTCTTCTCAGTGTTACCTTAATTGCTGGGTCATCCTCTCACAAATTCCTGGTTTTCCAGCAGCTGCTTTTGCAATCTCAAGCTGCTTGTGTTTTTTTATATAAAACATGTTTTTATACTTGATTTTATATGTGTACAATAAAACACGATTTATACCAACATATATTACAATTCTGTAGCAGAATCTTCAATTATATCCTTTTTATGCACTTCAATTCTTTGCAGAACTTACCTTTTGTATAATAGACTTTAAAAAGCCTGGTATCAAAATGATGCAAGCTGATTTATGGCATCTGATGGGTCCAAAATTTATATTAGAATTTTTATTAGAAAACATGGAATAGGATTCATGAGCTTTCACAAGAGGAACAAAGTTTACTGGCAAAGCTGTTCTTCAAGGACATTGGTTTTTCTCACACAAAACAGGGGAAAAAAATCCTTCATTATGCAAGCAGAATGAAACAGTTTGGAAGCTAAATGGTTGCACACACCAAGAATTATACTAAAGGTATTGGTGCTGCTGTAGTGACCATCAGTTTTCTGTAAAGCACTGGCTGCATTTCTGAACTGCAACTCCCAGATGATTTCCTGGAATTTTAGTATGACTTAGGAGAAAGCAAGTTTAGTTTTCCATAGCTCTGACATTGTTTAGTCTTCCTGTAATGGCTCTAATACAAACAAGCTCGGAACAGAAACAATGAGAGAAATAAGACATGCTACAGCATAATGGAGTATGTGTGTATTCTCACAAGAAAATAAAGACATAGAACTAAATTTTCATTACATTAACAACTTTAACAATTAAGGTAACTGGAAAATCACTTGAACAGTACATGAACAATTTTCACTGAACTAAAAGGAAGAACACAATCCCTCCCATCTCAGGAAATACCAAAATATATGACTTTGTTGTTTGTTCCAATTTCTGCACAGACAGTACATATCTAAAACAGTGGGTCTGGACTGACAAGTCAAATTGCAAAATACAACTCCAAAATAAGTATTCCAAGCATCTAGTTAACAACACAGAGTGAATCCAAGACTTGGCTCTACCAGGCCAAATCTGTAATCATGACTGCCTACCTTATGCCTTCTTCTTTGAGAATTCCTTCTCTTTAACTCAAATCTTCCAAATCAAGCACAACAGAAAAAAAACACAGAATTTCTTTGCTGGTCAATTAAGTGTTGTGCCAGGGAATCACAATCACGGCAATCCTATGCATGAAAATAGAACTGGGCACAAAGAACATATGCAGTAATGAACAATCAGTGGCATCAACATTGCTCAGAAGAGCTCCGGCAGTCTCAAAGGGTTCCCCAAAAAGGCTCTTTCTTGAAAACTGTCACCTCAATTTTTGCAGCTCATCTAAGGGGTTTTTTTTGAAAGTGAAAATACTTTGTAAGGCTGTGAAATATTAGCAAATTGCTTCCTTTAATTTTTTAGTACCCATTTAAAAGCCTTCCAGAGCACTCTACTTTGTCCCTCTGCAGGGATACCCTTTGTTTCACCACATCTTGCAGTGCAGCCACACCTAGCTGCTCTATCTAGATTAGCTGAATATTCCCTCTTCACCAGCCAAACAGAAAGAAACCTAAACACCAAGGAATACGTGCAGACCTATTACATTTTTCCCCAGACAGTGATTTTATTCAGAGGTTTGGTCTAAACAGATTTTCTGCAGTGTGTTTTCACTTTTGAATTAGTCTATTTTCATCCATTAAAAACACATTTTTCCTTACACATAATTATTCAAAGTTTTTCCTATCTTATTGCAACCTTTGATTTTTACTATACAGCCTACAAGTTGTTAACATACTGTATCATCAAATAATGTTTTAAATTAAGTTATTTTTTAAAATGCCATTTAACTCTCATGAGTGCTTTTATCATTAGTTCCCATGTAGCCCTGTAAGGTCATAAGAGGGGGGAAAAAAGAGGGTGATGATCAGATTTTTATGGTAAAAGTAACTGAAGTTCCATGCAGCTAAATTAGTATCAAACTCTAATACAATAAACAGAAAGGTAAAAAATAAGAAAATCACTTACTCTCTTAGTGGAGGTACATCTTTCGCTAGCTATTTAGCCACAGATGTTCACACCTACATACATACTTGATATACCATACTGAGCTTTCTAAAGGCCGAATTACATAAAGCTATAAGGATCAGATCCTCAAATGGCGCATACATGGAATTTAGGAATTTACATTCAAGACTGGTATTCTGAGCACCTTTTACCTGGCTGTTGCCTTCCTCTACTTGACAATTTCACTGTTAAAGATCCAGAGATCCCTTTAACACTGGCTTTTTTTCATAATTCTTTTGAAAATGATTAAATACAAACCTTGCTCATATTTAAAGCTGATCATGATACGAAATTTACGTATTATTATCTCTTTCTCAAAACTAGATATGCAAAATACATGGTTTTAGCATGTCTGTAGCATCAGTCTCAACTCCCAATGTAATGAAAAATGTGTAAAAATGAAAGGCAGAAGTAGGCTCCTCTTCAGCTTGGTACCTGCTTTACAAAGAAGTCTAGAGCAGAGCCTGATGTGTATCTCTGGATCTCCCTTTTCCAGCCACAGATACTCCAGCCTCACCAATGCATTTGCAGCTGCTTTTCATCTTCAAACTATCAGTCACAGCAGTCACACCATTTCACTGGATTCATTTCCATGTGATCCAAAAAGATCAGCTCCACCTACCTTCAGCAGCCACCAAACTGGCCTGGCCAGTCCAAGCAGGTTCGGGAGCACTTCCACAATGCCTCAATGCCTCCCACTGACAGGGGTATTACTGCCAGGAAAAGAGGCACAACAAACAGCCAGTACCTTCAACTGAGAGATGTTTACAAGACAAGTATCTTGTCCACAGCCTAAATGACAGCTCAGGGATGAATGGTCTTTCAGGATATGCAACACAGCCCAAAGTTATACCAGCTTCCCAACACAATTCAGAACTGCACCTTTCATGAGCAACCCCTGAGACCCTATTCCCATCTCCCCTGAACAGTCTGGAGACCTGCAGATAGGAAATTCCTACAACAGCAAAGATGGGCTGAGTATCTTCACACAGTGAAGGAAAACAAGTCAAATACTGAATTTTCTTTATCTTTACATCTTTAGGTGTCTTTATACCTCTTTACAAAATATGGAGATCCATTAAAAGAGCCGAGGACATAAAATTCTGAGACATTTTTCACCCATTACCAAAGAGCTACAAAAATGAACAACGTGGCATTAACCTAGTGAAGCCTAATTAAACTTCCAAAGCAGATGAACAATTATAGTAGACCTTTTGACCTCCCAACCAACAGGAAAAGAATTGGTACTGGAAGAGTTAATTTAAATAAAAAAGTAAAGATTACTTTCATAAGGCATGAAATACAGACCACAGTTTTGGCTCAGTTTTCAGTAGCAAGAGTGACTTTGAACGTAAGACAAAACAACAAAGTAAAACAAATGCATATGAGTAAAAATTATCAAAAGTTTAGAAAATTACCATATGGGCTTTGAGATCAAATAACTTTCATCTTAATACAGGAACAGTTTCACCAAATCATATCGTTAATCAGATTCTGTTGTTACAAACTAGGTGTGAATCAGGTGGGGGTGAGAGACACTGCCTTGAGACACTACCAGGTGTAAAATGAAGAGCCATGCTTACAGTAAATGTTATATAAATAGGTGATAAGTATTAATGTCAAAGTAAGCTTTCATTACAGTGTGCAGTTTTGGTGGTTTAATACCAATGAGTACAAAGACTAGCTCAAGAGGAAAATACAGATATGATGAGAGCTTTGTGGTGTGATAAGAGCTTAGAAGGTACACACAGGGAAGAGAAATATTTAAACTGAACGACTACTAATAATTGGAATGGGATTCTTCCACTAGGGCAGATGAGAATAAACATCTTGGGTAGCTTTCTGTTGCTGTTTAATCAGGTCGGCAACCTTGAACCATACCTTTATCAGTTTAGGAGTTGTTTGGAGAATGTCATTTTTTGGGCATGAGAGAACAAGATGCTTCTTGTTCCATACTTCAAAGGGATTCTATAGCAACTGTCTCAATGAACTGAATGGGAAAACAAAGTGTATTTTTAATAAGGTACACTGAAACTTGCAGAGTAAAATATCACATACTGCTAATTAAGTCTAACTTGTGGCAGGAAAAAGCTAATAACAATTTATGGTTGCTTCATCATCTCAAGATCTGGCATCACATCTGGCATCACAACCTCTTATAGGTGTTACTGCATTACCAGGGCTTAGACATGCTCCCTTTTTGCCCTAAGGAGCTAGTTGATTTGTCCTGCACACGACAGAGACATAAAAAAGAAATACGAGGACCAAAATATGGTGCTTTTCCTTTTAGAACTGCTTTCATCTAATCATAATTCCATGAAAATTCCATACCTACTTTTAATACTGTCATTTGCAAGTCTTTTAATGTTATAGATTAAATCATCTAGCAATTTCATTTTTCAGTCACTGATTACTATCTTTTTTCCCCCAGAAATTTAATTCCGTGGAAGAGATCATAGACTTCTACAAATCCGTTCCCATAACACTCATTGATGGAAAGGATCAGTCAGGAAACCACAGAGAACAATGCTACCTCAAACATCCATTCAAGTCACGCTGACGTCTTCTGCCTTATTGTCACTGATTCATCTGTACAGATAAAAATAGAACACTTATTTAGATGTCTCAAGAATCAGATTTGCCTTTTGAGCACAGAGCTCCACACAATATAATGAAGCATTCCACAGATCTACTCCATCTTTTGATTGTTGCATTTTCACTTTGAGGATACAAGAATATGTCAACATATTAAATGACAGGAAGGTGTTGAGACCAACTTCTGATACGCTGACAACTGACCAATTTGCTTATCTTGCACTCTACCTTCTAACTTAAGATGAAAATGAAACTTGTCCTTGCTTACCTAAATGTCACTGAAACTTCGCTGAGTAGCAAAACCTAATAAAATATACCACAGTCATTAAATAAATATTCTTGCTTTTAAAAATACACATGAAACAGTGTGTCATTCTCACTGTCTAATAATTTCATGTGGTGTGCATATGTTTGCTCAACAACAAGCTGTGCTCAGCTGCCACTGAAGTTAGTGTCATATGATGCTTATAGGCACTGGAGACTTTAAAGCTAGCTGTACTTATGTAAATTCTTATTCTTTAGCTCAAGTAGCAGATACTTGTATTCCAACCCTGAGCTTTCAAACTTATTAGGACCATTATGCAAACATTCACTTTGAATTCATACCATGTGCAAATGTAAAGCTCATAAGCAGGAAAAGCAGATGTACTTAAAAATCAGCAAGAAAACATGCTCCAGTGTGTATGAGCAAGAACATGAGAATGTGATTATTTTTCCAGAAAAAAAAATACAGAAATATTTATTCATACAATTTGAGTTTTGGAAGCTTACCTAACTACTGTATGTATATGAAGGCAAACTATAATTCCATATGTACATGAAGGGATTTTTCTGCAGAGCATCGATAATCCTCCTAACCACACTCAGAAATTTGACTAGGCTATTGTAATATATCAAAAAGGAACCTCAGTTACTTTATCCTTATAGAATAGGAACGAGAAGAACAAAACCACTCAAGCCCAAAACCACAACATTCCAACCCGATTTATGACGTACTATGTAGTGGCACAAACTAGCTCTAAAAAAATTTAGCAGTTGATTATTGTTTCCTTGCAACCTTTTTATTTCTCAATGCTGTATCAAAAGGGAAGAAAACATCAACTGTAAATTATTTCTCTCAAATTGATGAGACTGTTAAACTTGAAGGAAATTATTCTGACATAATTTCATCTAATAAAAGTAACAAAACAGAAGCTGCTAAAATAGAGTTTAGCAGAGTTCATAAAAAAAGCATGACATAATCTACTTTAAGAATTTCTTAAGCACAACACAATTTAACTTAGAAAAGATTTTCATGTTGAAACAAAAAAATAAAACAAAACCAAAAAAAAACTAAATTTAAAATTATAAAAAACCCAAGGCTTAACAATTTAGATAACAGATTATGGCAGTGACATACAGAGCTTTCCAGCTGTTTACTAAAGTAAACAGTAAAGTTGCTTACAGAAGACAAAGCATTACTAATATACTTAAACCACCCAGAGTTTACAAAGCTGAGCAGTAACACTTCTCCCATCCCCCCAGCACAGCTTTCATGAGCCATGTTCTGATTTTGCCAGTGACAACACTTACAAAGCCATTTCAAAACTATTTATTTGGTAGCTTCTACAGAAACAAAATTAATTCAATCAGTAACCTGGACTGAAGGAATTAACACAAAGGAGGAATGCTAACCATGGGAGTTTCTCGTGTTAAACATTTCAGTATTTATTGTGTATGATACACTATAATTTTAAGATGGAAACTACTTTCACCATTGAAAATCCTAATAGCACTGTTAGGTTTGGCATCAAAGTATATGAAATGGAAAAAAAACCCTCTTGTGTACCCATCTAAAAAAATATAATTCCATTTGAATACAAAATGAGAACTGTCATTTCCTTATTATTGACAAAACAGGAAAAACAAAGTTCGTTCTGTGGAATAGGTTAGTCTGATACAAATGATACAAAAACTTTCCACGTGTACGTGATGAAAAAGATCTGACTTAAAGCACCAGCTACCTGAAGGATTTTAACACTGTATTGCAAAATTATGGGAAAGCAATAAGTGGTTTTGAAAATAAACCTCAGTCAGATGTAGTTTTAAAATATTTACAATCCAATGTAGATATGATAAATATTTTATCAAAACAATGTATAATCTGCCGGAGTATATAAAAAAATATTCCCAGTTAAACTGTTTACAAAAATGCACCATCAGTGAAAAGAGTTAGGGACTACCAGTTTACCAGAGAAGTCCCAGTTCAAACATAGAACACACATCCAGCATTAGAGTCAGCATTGATTTTCATATTTCTAAAATTGTAACACATTATTTTAATTGTATGTGCTTCAATATACTTCATTCTGTATGACTATAAAATGATTTAAAAATGACAAGAAGAGAAACATCCACAACTCACATACAGAAACAGTAACTTCAGTGTCATCCATCCCTCTTTTTTACTAAAAAACTGTAATTTGGCCCTGATTTAGAGAAGTATTTAAGCAACTGAGCAATGTTTACACTGCACTGAAGTCCTTATGCATCAGACATAACCTGTAATGAGGCACATGCTTGTGAATTTGAGACCTACAAAAAAATAAATCGTAACAACACCTAAATTCTTAAGCATCATGAAAGATTGCACTGAAAATCTGTTTCAACACTGTCAATGTAAAAGTTGTGCAACGTGGCTTTTCATTTTGAAAAGTCTTCAACAACTTCCCCAGTAAATAAGCTCACCAACTAGAGTTCTAACCAAATACCGAGTCTGTAAATGCTTCTATCACACACAAGGTGGTAGAGGGTTTATGTTTGGCTAATACTACTTCACAACAGCCTTGAGGCCATATAGAGAAGCGCTTTTCACTATCAGCCCAAGCCTGATGGTATCTCTGGCTTGATGGTACAGAATCCTGACAGTGTTCTGCTCCCTCGCATCTACACAATACAGTCTAGGTAAAGACTCAGTACTAAACAAAATTAATTTTTTTAGTGCTATTTGACATAGCAGGAGTAACTGATTCCATAGATTTTTCATTTACACCCTTGTACCTCCTCTGAAGTCAGCAGAACTGCTTTTATTTCACTGAAACAGAGCACTTGCATTTAAATTTTACTTTTTATGTGTAGTGCTTAATTTGCCACTAAAACCTATAACATACACTTGCTGTCCACAGAGGACTAAAGGTGCATTTCCATACAGATGTGCTTGATCTCTGAAATGCCATGCTGTAATAAAGCCAATTAAATCCTGTTAAATTTACAAATATCTCATAATCTAAGATTTTAATCCATACATACCTAGCACAAACCACATACAGCACAGTATCCTAAGGTAACTAGAAAGATGTTTGCATAGCAAATCTTCAAATTTCTCCTATGGAACAGATGAAGCTGACCTCAAATACAAATCTCAAACACAAGAGTGCAAAGTAGTGCGTAATCCTCACTATCAGCTTCTCTACCTCTCTATACCTCTACTCTCTTCTTCACTTTGCTAACAGTAGAGGACTTTTGGCAAAATAAAGCAGTTATTTCCATCCTCCATTCCAAGCAAGTTAGTGTCACTCATTAAAAGCAAGAGGGGAAACCTCCCCTAGGCTCTCACTTAATATTTTCTTGCTTGAAGAGAAAGAACGTCCCAACCCTTGGTTGCCTCTATTAAGTGCCTCTGTCCATGACTTATCCATTCTTCTTGGTCCATATATACTCTTCCACAAAACCAACACTTAAACAGACATTGAAGTGCTTCAGCTGGTGAAGTTTCCACCACTTGGTAGTTGTTTTTGTGCGTCTTTTTTAGCTTCATTTTTAGCATACTCTGCTTTTTTGTTTGGTTTCCTGTCTCAGCATTCTGAAGAGTAAGACGCTTTCGGTAACGCTTGACACCAAGACAACTACTTGTCCTTTCTGACAGAACTACTTTCAGGACTTGACCTTTATACTTGTTGATAGTCTTCATGACATTAATTATCTCTGGTGAATCAACATCAGGATGGTTTAGTACCACAACTGGCTGATTACGACGAGGGCATTTTATCAACTGATTTGTTTTCAGAGGAACAAGTCGAAGACGTCTTGCTGTCAACAGATATGACATATCAGAACCCGAAGTGGTTTCTGACTGAGCTCTTGTTTTCCTCTTAGGAAGCTCTCTGAAGCTTGCTTGTTTTGCCTTATTTTTGGGACCTAGCTGACTTCTTGAATAGTGCTTGCTTTGCTTGTTTACATCACTGCTTTTTTGAAATGGTATACCAGTTTGGTTGCTGTTATTTTTAGCACTTGCCTCTCGTTTTGGTCTTTGCCTGAGTGATATAGTTTGGGACTCAGCACTTGATTCGCTCTGATTAGGCAAACATGGGAAACTACTGCTAGGTGTCTCAGAAACACTGACGGGGACCGGGCGAGGCAGAAACATTTCATTGCGATGCTCAGGAGCTGATACTTCACTCCTGCTTTCTATTCCATATGAGCTTTGACTGCTAGTAGCATTCAGCACTCTCAGCATTGTCCCTTTGGGGATAAACACTGGGGTAGCAACATGGGAATTTTTTGTTACCCTGTTTTTAGAAGTTCTTGCAAACTTCAAGAGCTGATCTTCACTGCGTTCTTCACTACTAATCACACTTCTTCCACCATGCACTTCAGACAAAGTCATAGGTTGTTCCACTTCAGTGGCACAAACAGCTCCCTCACAACTTGCTGAACTTTCTTGAGGCAAAAGCAACTTTTTACTAGAAGCCTGACATCTCAAGGGCACGGATTTCACATTAGGTTCAGCAGCAGACATGAGCTGAGCAATCTTTCTACACAGCAATGTTGCTGATTTCTTCCTGCGTGCTGTGTAATCCCATCTGACATCCTCTGGTACATTTTCAGCCCCAGAGCTAAGAGAAAATACAGATGAAATAACAGGTCCTTCAAAAGGACTGCCTTTATTTTCCATCTTCTGTAGTTCTAGTGATTCCAGCGGATGACTACTCTTTTGACTTACGGTTTCAGGTCTCTTTACTTTGCTCAAGCCAAAAGTTATATCCTCAAAAGGTGGAGTTTTAGTAACATGGAAGTTTTTTCCTGCTTCAGAAGATGTAATAGATTTTTTATCAAAACCCTTTCCAGCTAAATGTGCTTCGGTAGAGCTGACTGGTAGACTCCTCCGTTCTTTGCCAACCCTCTTAACAGACAATGTATCCTTTTCTTTAGAGACAGCAGAAAAAATTTTGCCCTCCTGAGCAGCTTCTACTGAAACATTCTCGGAACTTTTACCTTCAGAAATGGGAGCATATTGTGGATGGTATGTATCTTCACCTTCTTCGTAACAATACAGATCACGATGCAAACTATTTTTTCCATCTACTTTTCCCCTTGAGGATTTAAGATCACTTTTTTTTTCAGTACTGTTCATCACCAGAGATGGAGAACAAAGCTCTGTAACACCTGAATGGACATCAATACCTTTCACCAACTGAAAGGATAATTTTGATGTATCTTCCCTCTGCACAGATGCAGAGCTACAGTCTGAGAACTGTGAATCAGAAGAACAAAAACATTCAGAATTCTTATCATGAGTACTATCCAAATTAGGCTGGTTACTAACACTGGATAATCTGTTTACATTCACTTCCATAGTTAGTAACTCATTTTGACACACAGATGTTTTTTTTACTTCTGCAGATTGTTCTGTACCTTGATTCTCAAGTTCCTCTTCAGCACAGTTCACAGGTTTGTAAGTTGCTTCTTTTATAGGAATTAGTTTAAGAACCAGCTGTTGTGCTCCATTCACTATTTTAAGCTCTACTATTTGAGCTAAACAGTTGGAAGGAACTACAAGTTCAGATGGTGCAATTACTGTTAAAGGCATTCCAGGTTGTAAAGGCTCTGTTTTTGGAGAATAAACCTCAACCTCCACACTTTGATTCTCACATACACTCATTTCAGATGGCTCCAATATTGTCTTATCCTGGACTGATGATGTGTTTATGCTACATTCTACATTTTGAAATGAACAGACTGTTTGAGTTGCTTTACTCGGAATCTCATAAACCATATTTGAAGACAAATTTGAAATTTCATTTTGGAAAGGAATTATATTGTATATCTCTGTTTTACATAAAGTGATTTGACTCTGCTTCATTTGCTGGTGGTTCATGAGAGTATTTGACAGTCGTTTTCTGGGTGTTTCATGTACTCTTCTCGTATGTTTAACGATATAATCTTGTCTAACAGCACCATATTCACAGTACTTACACTGATACGGAAAGGTTCCAGTATGTTTCACCAAATGTTTCTGGAATTCTCCTTTGGTGTAGGATACATAACCACAGTGGGAACAAATAAACTTAATTTCTTCATGTTGCCCTACATGCTTTTTATACTGTAAAGGATCCCTTGTTGAAAATCTGCATTTATCACAGTAGTATCTACCTGGCAGAAAATTTTTTACTTTAAATGTTCTCTGGGTTTTATTTGGGGTTTTTCTTTCAAGTTTTTCATAGTCTGCAGCATTAGCACCCTCAGGAACAAAACCGAAAGCTGGTGGTTTAATATTACTGCACTTCTTGCAGATGAAATCTTTGTCTTCAGTCCAGTCAAGCTTCTTATGCTTTTCTATATCTTGCACTGAAATTTTCTGAACATTTCTGCATTTTATACAGCTTATCAGTGACAACTTATTGTTCTCAGCCTCAGTTCCTTGGTAACAGCAGTTTTGGTCATCCACCCCTTTTGACAGATTTGTTTTATCATTGGATTGCTTTGGGGATGTAGTTAAAGAATTACTTTTATCATTAATTTGGCCAGGGTACAATTTTGGTAAAATTTCCCTCATTTTCTTCAACTGCATTTCAGAAGAAGCAACTCTGCACCATTTTCATTAAACACAGCAGCAACAGACAGAAAGTTTTCTTGGTATTTGTCTTGTGTATGTTGCTTATCAGTCAATCATTCAGGCCATCCATCTGCAGAATATATGCTTTGGAAGAAATGATGTTCAAGCAACTGCATCCATATTATATTCCATGTTCTTAGCTTGCAGCACTAAAGAATAAAAAGCAGAAGATTAAGTCAATTAAGATTCAATGATCACTGAAATACAATGAACTAATAATTGAACTATTAGTGGACGACAGCTGAATTACAGAGTTCAAGTCCACTGTTAATATACCATTGTATATCAATGTATTCTGCACATACAACCAATAACTCTAAAACATACCAAATCAAATAATCCTTTAACATTTGCAAAATGTTCCCAAATTCGTAAATTACCTGCTAGGCATCGAAACCTGAAGAGTTCATGGTACTTCTCCCATGTCATGAAAAATTTTACACTTAAGGAACATATTTATAAGCTGAACAAGACAAGACACTTGGTAACAGAACTGAGCAGCAGAATATGATTTCAGTTAATATAAAGCCCACAACTCAGGACAAGTTCTCATGAAACACTGCAAGTGCTATTCATATGTGAATAGCAGGGAAACAGAGTGTGGCTACAATGGTTACTAGAAACACAGAACTATAAGGGTTTTTTTAAATAAAATAATTTTAAGTTAGCACGGAAAATTCCTGACATACAGAAGGAAGTTCTTTTCTAATCAGTGCCAGTGTTTCAGATATAAACAGTCTTGAGCACTAATACATAACAAGATGTGATTTATGCTTCACATGTTCTCAAAGTAATGAAGTCAAAACAATCTGTGGCTGCAAAATTAATTACTTTCTCTTCTATTAATATGTAATCACTTCTATATATGTGGACAAGCATATAAATAATTCACTTCATCCTAATGAAACAGAATGTCAATCAAGCAAAATAAACAGTGCAACATAAGGCAGAGGGAGATCAGCAATATCACTGTAAAACACCAAATTAACACACGCAATGTATTTGGCCCACAGGTTCCAGCACTCTGTCTCTCTACTATATTTAACAGGAAGAAGATCTCAGCCATTAAGCTTTTGGCAAGACTATGAGACCACTATTATTTGGAAAATAAACAATCAAATTAGGCTTTTGAGACATACATGAAGTCCAATCAACACCTTTCTGATTTTAACATCATTAGTTGTAGACATACTGTTGCACACATTAGCAATCACATACTCAATTGCATGAGGTTATTTCTGTTTTTCAATACATGCTACAAAAGGCTTCTGCTTCTGAAGTCCAGATCCTCACCAAGTCTTACCTAACAGAGATCAGGATCTGATCTGGACTCCAAAGGCAAGGTGCTGAGATCATTTAAGCAACTTCCCATCACAATAATTATATGCTAATCAAGAAATTAAACTATGGTATTGAAAAGACACTGAGGTGCCCAAGAGAATCCAGAGAAGGGCAACTGAGCTGGTGAAAGGTCTAGAGAGTAAATCTTACAAGGAGTGGCTGACATAGCTGCGGGTGACGAGCCTGGTGAAAAGGGGGCTCAGAGGAGCTGTGACTACCTGAAAGGAGGCTACAGCCAGGTGGGCATCAGCCACTTCCCCGAGGTAACAAGCGACAGGAAAAGAGGAAATTGCCTCAAGTTGCACCAGAGCGCATTTAGATTGAATATTAAGAAAAATTTTACATTGAAAGGGTTGTCAAGAATTGGAACAGGCTACCTACGGAAGTGATGGAGTTACCATTCCTGGTGGTATTAAAGACATGTACGCTGGGCACCAAAGGATATGGTTTAGTGGTTGGCTTGGCAGGGCTGGGTTACAGATTGGACTTGGTGATCTTGTAGGTCTTTTCCAGCCTAAATAATTCTGTGATCTCTCCAATGGCTTGACAGGACTAAACTGATCCAAGAAGATCTGATCCAAGAAGATTTTCCTGCAGAAAGCAACCATACCCTGCACTGCATCAGAAGCACCTGAAGCCAGCAGGTCAAGGGAGGCAATTCTCCCACTCTGCACTGCTCTCATGAGACCCCACCTGGACTGCTGCTGCATCCAGCTTCGGGGCCCCCAACACAAGGAAGATGTCGTGGCTCTCCTCTGGACCCATTTGAAGCTGAGCACAGGGCTGAAGCACTTCTCCTATGAGGACAGGCTGAGAGAGTTGGGTTTGTTCAGCCTAAAGAGGTGGCTTCACACTGACCTTACAGCACCTTTCAGTAATGAAAGGGGGCTTTCAAGAAGTCTGGAGAGGGACTTTTCACAAAGGGATGCAGTGATAGGACAAGAGGGAATGGCTTCAAGCTGAAAAAAGGTAGATTTAAAGTAGGTATTAGGAAGAAATTCATTACTGTGAGGGTGGTGAGGCACTGGCACAGGCTGCACAGAGAAGCTGCGGGTGCCCCATCTGTGCCAGTGCTCAAGACTAGGTTGGATGGAGCCCTGAGCAATCTGGTCTAGTGGAAAGTATTCTTTCTCATGGCAGGAGACTGAACTAGGTCTCTTCCAACACAAACCACTCAGTGATTCCATGATCTTCCTTGTACTCCATCAATATCCATAACTACTATAACAATGATGCTCTAAAGATGTGGCTCTTCAAAGTATTCTGATGTAACCACAAACAACACTAAAAGTAAGTTCAAAAAATTGTTAGGGACTACAGAACAAGCTTTGCACTCTTAAGGAGATGGATGGGTGTACACTAAAACTCCTTAGTGGGTAGTTCTAGAGCTGTAGTAATCTCATTTCATTGCAATGCAGACAGCAGTAAAAATACACACAATGTGAAAAACTAATCAATGGCAGCCTTGCAGGAAGGAAGAAAGTATACATGACTGCTGTATCACAACCTGGAGAATTTTCTTCAAGCAATTCTAACGTGGATGACATTATGTGCTCTATTATCCCAATTCTAATGAGGAAAGAAAAGCAAAACATCTGCAGCAGTTCAGATGGAATATCCTTCCCTGGCTACTACCACTTTCTAGACTTAAGATTAACCTGTCGACACACAAGTGTGGTGGTAGGCCTGTGTCCACGACATCCACTGTTTTGTTTCAGGAGAAAGATGATAAGAGATCTTTATAAGCTCAAGATCCAGACCAAAGATGCTTTATGCATTTCTCTACAGCTTTAAGAAGTATATGGCATTTGAAAGGAAAAGGGGAAGCTATATCAGTATTTGCCTTTTTCTGCTGTTAACATCTATCCATTAATACTGAAACTGACCTCCATGCGAACTAACTGAAAGCTAAGTATAAAGCATTTATGCCATCAACATCCTTGACCACAAAAAAAAGTATAAACCCAGAGAATTTTCTTGTTTTTTAAACTCTGTGGATTTCACTTTATGGGAGAACATAAAAAAGAATTGACAACATTTAAAGGGTAAGAGAGTACAAGAAACACAGTCCAACATTTTCAGAACACTTCAATTTAACAGTTCTGGGCTTCTCAATCCAAGACTTTGCCAGAAAAACTTAAGAGAGGTAATTCAAAGAACAGGCTAGTAATCCTTCCAAATTTTCCTAATTCAAACAGCTGTATGTAGGAAAGTCTGTCATGGTTTAAGCCCAAAACCACGCTTTCATGCAGACCTGTGACAAATACCACGTTGCCAGAATGCAGGTTTCAAGCGTTGGTGTGTGCCTGCGTTCCGTATGTGCCAAGGCTGATTCCAGGCAGCAGCCAAGCAGCCACAGAGCTGCTTGCTGCTTTCCCACCCTCCCCTCCCTCAGTAGCAAGGAGAGTGAAGTAAAGAAGCACAGGAAGGTTTATGGGTCAGGACAAAGGCAGAAGTTAAAAAGCAAGGAGGTGACAAAAGGGAAACCACTCACTGCCTTCCACAAGCAAACCAATGCCCAGCCAGTCTCTGAGCAGCAGGCACCCTGGAAGCGAACTCCCCTCTGCCCTTCTTCCTCTACTTCCAGTTTTCGTGGCTGAACATAACATTGTATGATGGGGACTATCCCCCAGACCAATGCTGGGCAGCTGCCCCAGCTCTGGGGGGGGGGGGTCTTTTGCCCACCCCATTCCTACTCATTAGAGAGAGGCGGGGGGGAGGAAACCTTGGTATTGTGCAAATATTGTTCAGCAACAACCAAAACACTGGTGTGTTAACAAGACTGTTTTAGCCACAGATGCAAAACATGGCACTGTACAGGCTGCTTTCAAGAAATTTAACTCCATCCCAGTAAAAGGTAAAAAAAGAAATGAATAACCAGTTGATGTCCAAGTATCATCTCTGACGTCTTCCTAGCTAGTTTTTCATCATGTACCCTGAACACTGACTAGTTAATAACAAAGGTTGTGATACAAACAGCTCCAATTTATACTTATTTTGGATAAAACAAGCCCCAAATTATATTGTAATGTCATGTAATGTATTAAATATATATATATATATATTCTTTTTTTATTATTATTATTTTTTTTCTGGTTACTTCAGAAAGCCAAGATCATCAATGTACACAGGGGGATGAACATTACATACATTCACTCCATATCACTGGGGGAGGTGGGGAGGGGGAGGAATTCCCCTAAAGATTTGTTTTGGTATTTCAAGGGTTGGCAGAAACACGCTTCAAAAGATTTAATTAAAAGATAGATAGCTGATTTATAATCATATGCAGTGCACACAAACCAACCCAAAGTTATCATTAAAGGAAGACCTCGAAGTCTACAGAGTCTCAATGGCAAATACAGAAACGGGATGAATGAAAAATGAAATAAGAGACATTATGACTGCCAAAATCAATTCCAGTGATTGTCTTCACAGGAATGAATTCAGAAAAAAAAAATAAAAATATTCAGAAATACAAAAAAGTACCCAAATCAGGAAACATTAAAAAAAATTAGAGAACCTAGTTTGGAAAAAAAAAAAAGAGCACATGGAAAAAAGACATCACAAGAAAGATAAACCAAATTTTCCCATTCAATCCTACCAAACACCTGCAATTCCGTGACATTAGAAGGTCAGACATTCAACAAAACAAACATTTCTGCCTTTCACACAACACTTCATGTCTTGTACTTTTCTGCTTAAAATACAAGAGACTAACCAATCCACAGGAATTAAAAAGTATTCCAAAGTGTGGATATCCCATGTACACAAAGGTTAAAAAACAAAGATCCATTAAAACAGAGGAAAATAAGACAAAACATCCTCTGCAGCCTGACTATGCCAAATTCAACCAGTACAAGGGTTTTTGCACTGCAGTAAGTAACAAACCACTGATGTGGCCACTGTGAAACTGGAAATTTCTATTTACTTCAAATACATTGAAAATTTGTTCATAATTTCAAAGAAGAATATGTATATTCCTGGTCTTTAGTTTCCTTTAGTTCAAACTATATGCTGCTATCAATGAAAAAGGTGTGATGAGCAGGATGCATTTAGCCTATGTGATCAAATAAATGAGCCCCTACTTCAGCAAAGCACACACCTCTCACACACAAAGATCACAGACTGCAGCCAATAATCGAGGTGTGCTTTGCTATTGAATAGCTCATATAAGTCATCCCTAAGGAAAAGAAGTTTAAACAGAATTGGAAGACACTGTGCATCAATGCATCAGGAGGATGCAGTGTATAAAATCTGAGCCACTGTGAAAAACTTAGATCTCTGTGCATGCTTAAAATTACCTTGCCTGTATTTCACAATTTTATATATGGATATATATATAGACATATATTTAACAACAACTATCTCTGTTAAGCAGAGTTAACTGTTCTACTCACCCAACTACATGGCTGCCAATTACCAGTCATTTATTTTAGACCTAATGACCAGGAGAGAGCCAAAGTGCTTCACTCAAGTATTACATATTGTATTAATTATAATAATTAATTTTGTATTAAAAACAAACAATTCAAATACAGCAAAGAAATTTTGTCTTCAAGTATTTCTTCTTAAAAAGCCATTTTTTCTCACAACAGCTAATCTTACAGTCATAATAGTTCTTGGTATTTAGCTGAAATTCACATGAGGTTTTTCAAAGCAAAACGAATGAGGAATGACAATGCAGACAATTAAGAAGAGCAAGGACCATGCACCAAGGTTTCAGAGCTCATTTTTATTTAAAAAAATACAGTTCTTTCACTCTACAGAAAAAATCAATTACATTTAAAATGCTTTTTTACTTATAAAGTCATGCAAAACACCAATTGAAAGGAAATCACTATTTCTTGAATGCATTTTGTGAGAAATTGCCCAATCTACTAATATTTTTTGCCATTGTATAGACACAGTTACATGTATGTACCATGCAGCATTCTACTGAAATGGAGGTCTGCTTCCCGGCAGCTCAAGGAACAAGGCCTGGCTTTATTTCTATCTGAAAAATACACATTTCTGTCATATCATTCAACTGCTTGGTGGTCTTCCTGCAATATGCTACACAAATAACTACCGAATCAAAAGCAGGATTCTAGAGAGTGCTCAGAAACGTTTATAGAGTTGTTTATCATTACATGTTTGATCAATTTCTTTAAATCTATGCTGCTCATCCATCATTTCCCACAATTCACAACAATTTTCAAGTGTTTATGTATATCCAGAGCATACTGACTAGTATAAAGCACTACCCTACTCTTGAGTTCTAAGGCCTGTAGGAAATACAGCAAGGAAGTATGGCACTGAAGAAAATGGGAGAAGAGGGGGAAAGAGTGCCATTAAAAGCACATATTCCCTCCATGCCCAGATCTCAAAGCATTCATGTAGATGTTAATTGATTTCCACAGATTTCATTCCTGCTGAAATTAGCCACATACTGTATGTATGTACAAGAGAACAGCCTTGACTGTAACCACCTACTGCAGTAACAATGCACAACAGATTGCTAGAAAAATCCTGTAAAACACCATCAGTCCTCTTAAACATAAAACAGACTTTTTAAATTAAATGTACATTGCAGGACATTTTGGCTATATCTACGATAACACTGGATTATTTATTTAGAAGAAAATCGGTTTAGACGTCGAAATTACTTTAAGTGTCCAATGTAACACTTTTCAATGATAGATTATCTTGCAACAAAATTCAATATGGGATTCAATTAAGCCAATCTTATGCCCAAATACTCAAAAGAACCTCGTCAGCACACAAAACACAGGATGTTCTATTTTGCTCGTGAATACATTTACTAACCCGAGAGCTCCTTTTCTTCAGGACGATGACCAAGACGACAAACCTTGACGACAGCTTCAGTCCAGACGAGTCCAAAGCGGCCTGATGGCGTCCACGAGACAGCAAGCACCAAAAGCCTCCTTTCCTCGGGCATCCAGCCCACGCACGCACGGGTGCCGCGGAAGGGAGGCCTCCCCGGGCCGCCCGCCGCCCGAGCGCGGGGCCGGGGCGCGGAGCCGCGGGCGATGCGCGCCGGGGCAGGCGCTGCGCGGGCCGCGCACCCCCCCCCCGCCGCACGGCCCCCCCGCCGCCCCGCGGGGGGCAGCCCCCCCCCCCCCCCGCGGCCCCGCGCGGGCAGACGGGGAGGGCGGCGGGAGCCGCGGGCCCGGGGCCTTACCTGGCTCGGGGCGCGACGAGCGGGATGAAGGAAGGGCTCCTTCCCTCGGCGCTGTCCCCGCCGGCCGCTCCCGTTGTCTCCGGACACAGGAGGAACGCAGCGCCGCCCCGCGTCCTGCGCGGCCGCTGCCGCCCCGCCCTGCGGCGCTCACCCCGGCAGGGAGGGCGAGCGAGCCCCCCGCCGCCGGCCCGGCCCGGCCCCCGCCCGCTTGGCGGCGGAACTGACCTCAGCGCGCCCCGCCCGCCGCGCGTAGAGCTCTACCGAGCGGCGCACCTGCCCGCGGGCCGCACCGCGCCGCCCGCTGCTGCCCGCTGGCCGGGCCGCCGCGCTGCCACAGCAGGCCAAAGGATGCGCTGCTGCTCCCAATAACCTCTCCGCATCCCTTCCCTTGCCGTTGTGTTCTGCTGGGCAATGGTGTGATGGGCACGCGTTTCACGGGCATCGCTCAGTGAAGTACTACAATGACGCAGTTGCGTATGTTCATATCCTTCCTGTGAAATCCAGATATCTTTTGAAATAAAGTGTTCTCAGCAAAATTTGAAGGAAGAAAAAGAGGACTTAACTGACTGACTGCATACTGCCCTACAAAGTACCCTCGTCACTTGTTACTGCAATATCGCATCACTGCACTTCAAAAGCAAACCATATCTTAACACAGGGCCCGAAGTCTTGCCAGATGACGTCTTTGAAATTAAGCTTTTTCGTACATGTCTTCAAAGTTGAACTCTGTGTTGCTGTGACACATTTTCTGATCTGTTCTCTACTGGAATGATTTGACAGTGCTTGATCTTGTCTAGGCATGGACATACATCCTCAGGGATCTTGGATTTTGGGATAGCCTCTTCAGGTCACAAAGAAAGAAAAAGGAAAACTTTACACCGGGAAGTCTGGGAGGAAAGAGCCCGTCAATGATAATTTTTTTAGTTCCAAAACGAGATCTTCCCTTCAGGAGTCTTTTGATTAGCAGTGTAAGAAGGCACTCTCAATGGCAGTTCAGAACATTGTAGTTTACTGAATACCTTTAAACTTGTGAAGAAAGTTTTCTGGCTGCTGGAGCTTGATGGGATTTCTAAAAGGCTTTTGACAAAGACTGTCAAAGAAACTAAACTGTAATGGTGTTAGACCAAATATCTTGGCATGAATAGCTGGTTAAAGGTGGAGTGAGTGTGTGGTCCTTGTTGCACAGAGATGACGTGTGCACTGCTCTATCAATCTCTTCTTGGACCTGCTCAACATACAAGTGACTTGAAAAGGGAGCTAGGCACTCAGGTGACAACCTTCCAATCATACCAAGCTATTGAGGGACCTGAGGACAAAAACCCACTAAAGATCTGTGGAAGAACGTTATATGAATATATACTGAATATGAGAGTAAAAGAGCAGATTAGATTTTGGATAGATAAAGGTGCTGCACAGTGACAAAAAACATCCTGACTTCAAATTAAAAATCATCAACTCCAAGCTGACTAAGACTGTACAGGAGCAAAATCTTGGCCTTAGAAAAAGT
Organism: Pseudopodoces humilis; assembly: GCF_049639895.1. NCBI lineage: Eukaryota > Metazoa > Chordata > Aves > Passeriformes > Paridae > Pseudopodoces > Pseudopodoces humilis. Next base: position 13,290,443 of record NC_142205.1, on the reverse strand, counting down.
TTCTGTGAAAATCTCCCTTCAGTGCTTAATCAAGTTGATAAAAATAAGCCTTATGCTGAAATTCAAAAGAGAACAGAGAACAAAGCTGTTTAATGCTGCTGTGTAAATTCATGATTTAACACATTTTAAAAGCTCTTTGAGTTTCTAAGTTCCCTCAGCTCAGAAAAGACAGAATAGTAGTGGAAAAGGTTCAGTGAAAGGTGAAAAGGATGATCAAAGGTACTTTGCTCTCAACTTTAATGAAAGGAACAGCTAAGGAAGTTTATATCTGAAAAGGAAAAAAAAAGTTTATTGATATAACAAAGTGCTAAAAATCATGAGTGATCATTGTAATTGTGAGTAGTTACAGTTGGAAGTCGTGTGTGTGGATCCCATGAAAGCCACCAGGGACAATTTACTAATTAATGGCTGGTGTCAGCTATTCTGCAAAGGTGGTTATGTAGTGTTATGAAAGTTTACTTCCCTAACTGTTAAATCAGTCAGTCTTTGACACATGAACATGTATTCACTTTGTTACTATGTATTAGTTCACATAACACAGTGAAATGGAACGAGATAGTGGAATTTTACTGGAGACTTTGAGTTTGTTCATACCCAAGTAAAACAAACTAAAGGACAGTCCAGCCCTGAAAATAAGGACTTTGCTTCTTGGAAGCATAGAACTGTCCATGAAAGATAAAGGACAGTCATGGACAGCCCAGATAAAGCCAGAATTTTAGTCCCTCTAATATGTCATTGAAACTCTTCCAGTGTTATCTGGCAAAACTGACCCCAGGGTAATCTGGATCAATAGACAAGCAGCAAGAATAGTGCAGAAATACAGTTGCCTGGCATATTTTTACAGTGATTAGAAAACAGTAGTGTGGGTTTTAGTTATTAGTCAAATCATGTTGTACTGGAGTGGTTGAAGGGTAAAAGAACCCTGTGTAAAACCACATTCAGGGTGACCCAATTTGGCTGGGATACCTCATGCACATGAATAAATATTTACTCTTGTAATTGTATACTTTGTTTCCTGTCCTCTCTTGGTCAGCACCAAAAGAGGAAATTTTCATAAAAGTGAACTACACTTAGCAGATCGGGGTTTTTTTCAAAACCAGAAAAATTAGGAACACTCCTAAAATACAAGATTATATAATATTTTACACAATAATCCAAGAAATAGTTTGCTACCCAACAGGTTTTCTCACCTTAGCTATCTGTATCTGAGAAAGTCCACGTATATTTTCATATCAGTAAAATGGAATCAGTTATCTGATACTCAGCACTGATTAAGCACTTTTATCTCTCTATCTTAGATATTTGTAGCTAGCCAGCTCTGAGTTAGAATAGCAATTTCTTCTAACAAATGCAAATAGATTGTTCAGTATTTAAATAAGGCCAAATGAAACAATGTCATCCAAAAAAAGCTTTTGTTATGGAATGCTTGAGAGACAATCTGCATCTTCCTCAGTGTTTTACCACTACGTAAATTCAGTCCGTCCCCTGCATTTTCAAACTTGGCATTCAAAGCGACTCTATTTCCCTTCGTGTCACATGAACGCTCTCTCTTCTTTGCAGACTCAAGTCGGACCCGATCTGATCAGATCGTAGCACCTCTTTCTCACTTAGGCTCCAGCCCTGAACCGACTTAGAACACCAAACAGGGAGTAATTCCCTGCAGTTTCCACCTTATCTGTCCCCTTTGGTTTGCCATTTGCAAGCCATCTTTGGTGGCCTCTGAATTCCCAGCTCTTGCCTGGCCTTTCGTTCCTTCTCAGTTTGTCCTGTGCTTCAGCCAGCCACAGTGCTGGTTAGGCATTCGTGAGCCTTGCGGCTGAGGCTCCCAAAGGGAGGGTCGGCAGCTGGTAATGCCAAGGCTTGTTACCCAAGTAGGAAACGCTGGTAGCAGCGCTGCTAATTGGCGAACAGAATCAGCATGCAAACAAGAAGCCTCTTTAACTTCCTGCATGCTTTGCAGTATTGCTGTCCATGAAATTGGTCCTGTCACCAGGAATTCACCATGGCTTCTCAGTTGCCACTGCTTGTCCTGTTGCCATCCTGCATTCCTTTCCATCCTCTAACAAAATTATCTGATATGAAGTGCTGATTGTTGCTTGTGGATCCGTGAGAACCACAGGTAGACAGAATAATGTAATCACAGAATGGTGTGACTGGGAGGGACCACAGTGGGCCATTTGGTCCAACCTCTGTGCTCAAGCAGGGCCATCCCAGAGCACATGGCACGATTGTGTCCAGATGGTTCTTGAAAATCTCCAATGAGGGAGACTCCACAACCTCTCTGTGAAATCTGTTCCAGTGCTCAGTCACTTGCACAGTAAAGAAGTTATTCCTCAATATTCAGGTGCAATTTCCTGTGCATTAATTTCTCTCTATTGCCTCTTGTCCTGTTGCTTGGCACCACTGGGGAGAGCCTGGCTCCATCCTCTTCATGAAGCCTCCCTTCAGATACTTACAGATGTTGGTGAGGTCTCGTCAGTTGTCTCTTCTTGAGGCTGAACAAGCCCAGCTCCTTCAGCTTTGAAGCTCAACTACAAAACTGTCAAACAGCTGTGTTTAGAGAAGGTTCACAAAAAAAGAAAATAACGAGGGCAAGTAAATGAGCTAAAAGGCAAATCAGGTGCTCTAGGTGATTCTCTTTGAACAGTTTTGCTTTGTGTGTTACTAAATTCACAAGCCCTTCTGTCACTGAAAATCAGACTCTAAGACTATTTTTAGTACTAGATTGCAGGCATTACTTTAGTACAACACTGCTTGCATGCCACATCTTTCCCTGAACATGCATAACCATTTTCAAAACTTTTCACTGTTTGCACATTTTAGCAAACAAGGAAATTAATATTCATTTGCTATAATTGATATAATTCTATTCATTAATTATTATTCTATCCTCTATTGGTTGTTGATTGATTTGTTTCTTCTGATGCTAATTAGCCGATATTTTCAGTCTTTTTATTACCTTTTTTCCAGGTAGAGAGGGTTTCAGTACAATTGCTGAATTGTCTTTGTTAGTTTCATCTTTATCTCAGGGCTCTGCAAAATGTCCTTGTGGTTCATCGATTCTGCATTCCTAGTGCCCAGTTTCAGCAATATGTCTCTCACTCAGGTCTGGTTCACTGAAGCCATCTCAAGGTTGATTACAGTTGTTTTAGTGAAAGTTAAAGTTTCAGTAATTTTTCCAAGCCGTGTTCCCACTAGAGCAGCTTGTGGCAAAGCCTGTTGTGTGAATCAATGCATAGAGGTAACCAGGGTGACCACCAAGTCCCAGTTGAACTGCAGAGTGCATTTATTTCATTCATTACCTCACTGACAACAGCAGGTGGCAGAGACACAGGTTCTGTCAGGCTTAGTTCATCCTAGGAAATAGAGGCACATGAGGACACAGGCTCTGTCAGACTCATTGCAGCCTAGTGTTACCGCTGAAGATGAATAGATCACGCGGACACAGGTCAAGGTGTGGTGAAAGAAAGAGCCGATTTATTTTTCCTCCCAGGATTTATAGGCTTCTTACCACGGCCAGGGATTGGATGGTCAGGGTAACACTTTTTCACTGCACTGGCCATGAGAGATGCCCATCACAAGACGTGTAAAAGAACGTACACATATCTATGTTTGCAGTTACTGTCCTGGGAAAGTCTTTAGAAAACTATGTTAGCAAGCTCAGAAGCTGAGTTTTCAGGGCGACAGCCTAGCAGATCATGAGGATGGGCAGGGGCTCACTGCCTGCCCCTGTATATCAAAGGACTTCAGACATGCACAGTTTATCCCAAGGTGAGTTTATCCCATAATCTCTCCCTCTCCCAGCGGGAGGGTCATGTATGTGTGTGTGTTATCCCTACACAGGACCACTGCTTCCTCAAAACAGGTAGAGGATAAACAACACTAAGCATAATAAATGGAGTTTTCACATCCTTAGCAGACTATTCCCTCCTCACCAAATCTTCCAGTTTTAACCCCTTCCTCCCAGCACTTGCTATATGCTGGCTACAGTGGCATGTGACAGAGTGGAAAATGAGACTTCTTATGATTCATTAAAACAATTAATTATAAAAATCAATTAAAACAATTACTTGGAAAAGTTACTAGGAAAGTTGTATAATTTCCAACACTCCTACCATAAAAGTAAAAAAAAAAAAAAACAATGTACTGGAAAACCAGCAGTGATAACTCAAGTTGAAAATGAAGAAGGGCACTTTTTTGAGACAAACAAGATTTCTCTCCAAGCCATTGCAGTACCTTCACATAACAGCTTCTCCTGTCTCCTTTCAGGATGCTGATAAAACTATAGTCAAGTGGATATGTGTTTTTTTCACTCTGTAGGCAGCAATAATGCAATAGTACAGTCTAGCAAACTCAGGGAATGGACTTTGTACAGCTAAACTATGTTGGGTGGAACATTTTGGCTTTCAGGGTAAAAATATACTACTTTGTAAGCATTCAGAGCACTTAAAAAAGAGAAATACAATCTCTGTTTTCCAAAACGTGCATACAATGACAGTAGTAAGGATTTAAAACAGCAAGAGCAGAAGTTTCAGTTCTGAGTTTCCCAGCCCCACATATTGCAGGCTTGGACTTTGAAGGACTTTGAAAAACAGCTGAGTTGTTGCTTCGCGTTTCTGTGGCTGTTCTCGATGCTGTTTGATACGTCCCCTCTTCAAGTGGCTGAGCAAAGTGCGTATAACACATGACGTATTCTCGAGGCTTCTTTAGATACAGCTTGCTGCCGGTGAGCAGATCTCTTCCTCCTGCCGCTTTTCTGGGCTGGAGGGCGTTATGGCCATCGCGGAGGGTGCGGAGGAGGATTTACACGCCACGTCCGTTCGTGCAGCGGGCCCGGCTCGCGGATCTCTGCTGCCCTCCAGCGGCCGCCGCCCCGCGCCGCACCCGCTCCGCTGCGGGCCCGCCGCTGCCGCCCTGCCTCCAGGGAATCTCGCTTGGAGCCCCGCGGAGGAGAACGCACACGTCTCTCGCGTTTTTCCGTCATCTCTGGCCGCCGCATTTCTAGTATTTCCACCTACGTCCCCGTAGCGGCAGGGTCTGTTCTCCGCCCCAAAGCGCAGGCACAGACAAAGCCTCGCCCCCGTGTTCCTGAGCTACGTGGCAGCGCCTCTGCTGCCTCTGGCCGGGCAAAGCGCGTCTGGACGGCTGCTAGCCGCAGCGCCGTGCTGCTGTGTGCGGGTCCTCCAGCAAGCAGCCTGGTTTTATAGTCTTACAGGAAACATTCCCATGTAGACCTCAGCTCATTTATCAAATTGTTTAATTTGGGAATAGATTAAGCATAAGGGTGAAGGCTGTGGGCTGTGCAATAACATATGTCTCGATTTTTTGGTAACGCAGGTCAGCAGATGAAAGTCAAGGTGAAGAAGAGCCAGCTGAGAATGTGGTCAGGGCAGAAACTGGAACGAGGTTCTGAACCGCTGGAGCCTGGAACTCCTGCAATGGCTTTTCAACAGACAGGCTGTGAGCAGTCATTAATTTGGGCATAGCTTGGGCACTTTTTTGAAGAGCAGCAAGCAATGATTACCTGCAAGAAAGAGACCAAAGATGAGCTAGGGGCCCTCCTGGCACCATGTTCCCTGCTGGTGGCTGGGCTAAGAAAAGCCCCAGGGTAAGGGCCTGGGGACTGCAGCCATCAGCCAGCACATCTCCAGTGGCAGCCCCCAGGAAGAAAGTGGTGAGCATTCCGGGGTATCTTACAGCTGCCTAGAAAGAGAATGGGCAGGAAAGATGAAGTGAGCAAAAGCAAAAATTAATATTCAATCAGTTAGATTAAAAATGCACCCAGTTACAAGTCTACAGTTCTCTCTCATCACTTATTTTTGTGGCTCACATCTATTCCTTAAAAAAATATTTGAAACAACCTAGGGATAGAATAACATTCTTCATTTGGCAGTAAAATATATTCATAGTAAAGATGTGTCCTGTAAACTAATACAGCAGGAGAAATCTGAAATAGAGTCTTGCATTTTACACAAAATTTAGAAAAATAGTGCTTATCCAGATACCAGTAATAAGTCATAATACTCTTTTTAGGCCTTTCAGATTTCATTGCATTAGATTACTCTAGGTGTTGCAACTATTACAAGAGGGTTTTTTTTTCAGATAAATAAACTGATAAACAAAGATAACTACACATTCTGTGTTTTTTTTTATTTTGCCATCTATAAGGAAATTAGAGACAAGCAGAAGATTATCCCTCTTAAATCTGTACGTAGTTAAACCCTGTTAAAGCTATAGAGGTTTTAAATGACATTCCTTTATTTCAAAGAATTTTATTGTGTGAGTTTTTCTAAAAGTATCTTAGTTTCATATAAAAAAAAAATATTCAGGAATGATGCAAATCCAGACTGCTTAATGAGTACCTTTTTATTTAGAATAATGAGGGAAGGCAAAATAGGATTTGGGGCCATTTTTAGTTTTGTTTTTCTCCAATAACTCAGAAATCCAAGACATCATTATCGCTTGTATTTTATTTTTGTATCTATGGATTTTAATTTCTGAAGAAATAAAGGTGAAGAATTAGTAGAAGGAAATTATCATTATCAAGGTTCTAGAATTAGTAAATATGTGTTTCAGTCAAGCCTGAGAAAAGCATTTTCTTTTAGCTGCTCAACATCGCAAAGCACTGGAGCTGCTGTCAGCACAGAGCACCATGAATGGCCTGAGATGTGCTTTATGAAATATGGGACTTCAGTGCAACCCTGAGACATGCTGTGGTATCAAAATTGCCTAATTTTGGATCAAAATCATATTTAAGGGGCATATTTTAATTTCTTAATTGATATTCTTTAATTCATCTTAGAAAGAGATGAGAAGATTAAATTTTTTTTATAGCTTACAGGATGGCTAAAAAATGGCTTACATACATTTTTTCCTGAGCCTGTAGATGCTGTAAAGTGTTTCTAACATTTAATAGCTAAGGGTGCCAATGCTGTGTCCGTGCAATTTAAGAGAACAGTGAAGTTTTTAGGGCAGTCTTCCAGCAAGCCTGTTACTATAGAAGTTATTTCCCAATTTATTATTTGAAGTAAAATAACCTGAATTTTAGAAAACACTGCAGAATCTCAAATTTTCCATACTTAAGACATCTGTTTTTTAAGTTTCCCCCTGCTCTGGCGGCTTTGGCACGAAATGCATTTTACATACCCCTTCCATGAGTCATAAGTGTCTATTGAACTCTCTTTGTGGTTGTAGTGGGTTTAGCATTGGCTTAAATCGCCAGTGCATCTACTAGAATTATTTACTCATTTCCTGCTGTGAGATATGAATTAGGAGGAGAGCAAAGAAGGCTCAAAACTTAAATGGTATAAAGAAAACTGTATTAACAGAACTAAAAGGATAATAAGAATCAGAATAAAACCTTCAGAACACTTCTCCTCCCCTCTCCACAACTACTTTTCTTTCCCAACTGACAACAAAACCTGGGATTTTCGATCAGTTACCACCTTTACAATAGTCTTTCATCAGTTCTTGTAGGGAGAGGAGTTTCTCTCACCATGCCATGGAGACTTCTCCACAAGAAACAGTTCTCCTGTGGCTTCAATGTCACAGCAAATCAGCCACCCAGGAAAGGAAAATCTGTTCCCAGTGGGAAAATTCCTCCCATGCCTTGCAGCTTTCCCAAAGCTGCTTTCATAAGCCATGTCAACTTATGGGGTAGTATTTTAAGAATGAGCTGTTCTAGCATAAAAAACCCAAAAGTTCTCTTATCTCTGGGAACAGAGGCTTTTCTTCGTCTATCCCTGGGGCAAAGTTTCTCATCTCTCTCTGTTCAAGCTTCTCATTGGATTACAGCTTTTCAGCATCTGCACTCTCCAGCACAAATGCCCTCTTCTCATGGACTGTGGGTGGATGCTGCATCCCCCCATGCACTTCATGAATTACAGGGAAAAAACAAAGTCTAATATATCAAAAATATATCTTCACCAAAGCCTTACAAAGAGAATTTCAGCCCAAGACCAAGTCATCTCCTCAATCCTGTCGTAACTAGAATTTGACTACTTTATTCAGTGTCCCATGTTGTTTTCCTTACGTGTCTTCACCGTTTCCTTTTCCTGATTTGGGAGAGAATTGGTGTTTGTAAGTTCATTTGTTCTCAAGCTTTATCAACTGAAACAGTTTTATAGAGTTCTGCAGCACTGGAAGGTGGATCTCACCCAGGCTGTGCATCGGGAAGATCGCTCACCGTGCCTCTCACTGCTGCTCGTGCGGTCTCTGCCGACACCATGCGAGCCATGCCGGCCGCCAGCTCCACTCAGAGCTTTTCTTCACATGGAGCACTGGAAACAAGAAAAGCTGTTGCTGCCATTTTTTCCTTCTCTGCACAGCATGGCTGGCTAAAAGTGGATAAACAAAGTTCTGGGATAAACAAGGGCTGCATGCCACTGTCCCTGTTGCGCTGATTCCGGCCGTGCAGTTCTGGCCATGTGGCCGCTCCCTGTACAAGATGGCAGCGGCCACTCCAGGCCGCTCCTGGCCTCAGGACCATCCCCAGCACTGACTGCAGGGCCACTCCCAGCGTTGGTCCCGGCCACATGGCTGTTCCCAGTGTGATAGAGCCCCTGGCCGGCATGGCCTGGCGGCACCACTGGAAAAAGGACCAGAGGCTCTGCTGGGAAGGGGCCTGGCCCCACTGGGAAGAGGCCGCAGGCGCCTGCCAGGACAGGGCCCGGTGGGCTCCCCGGTGAGGGGCTCGGCAGCCCGCTCACCACCCCTCAGGGGCTGAAAATCTCGGCCGTGCTGCATGGGGCTGGCCTGGCCCGGCTGCACAGGCCACATGGGGCTGGTCCAACCAGCACCCAGTTACCTCTTCAAAAGGCAGAAGCCAAGAGAGAGATTTCCTGGCCTTGCCCAACTTCAAAATGTGAATCTCATAGAGGCAGACCTAGCTTCTAACTGGTTCAAAAGGTTGTCAATTCTCAGAGCCAGCCAGCTATTAGCTTTTGCTAGGCACAGCCAGACCTAACCCCTACCAGAAAATGCTACCAGAAAAATAATTTCCATGGGTGGCTTCTTCCCTTCTCACCAAATGTCAATTAATGCAAAATTAATTAATTAATATCAATTAATGCAAATCCAGCACAGTGGTGGACTACCATTTCATTACCATTTGGAGAGTCTCATTGCTCTTTTACATCAATCACTCACTCTCTCCAGTCTAATATTAAGGAGCGAAGAGGTAATGTTTCATATTTGTACAATCACAAAAGAAATATTACCAAATTCCTTGTCTTCTAACATAGTCATAAGCATAGTGAGAGGAAACATTGCTTCACATTACCAAACAGCTCCAAAATAGAGCCTCAAAAACCTTGAGTGCTCACATATCTGAAAAACAACTTTGTAAGCATCAGGTAAAACGCACTGAACGCTATAAACCTTGCATTATCATCTGTGCTAAATACGATCTAATAAATAGGCACACTTGCTCCCAATACACTACATATATAGATATTTTCATTTTACATGTAGCCAGAAGAGAAGGATGATAACAAATTACTTGAGGTGAGGCTAAAAAATAAGTCTCTTTACTATAACCACTTTCAACCCCTCACACCTAAAGTTAGTCTCTTCTCTTGGGAGCTTTAAACCTCTTTAGTTCTATACACAATTTGAAAAGGCCAGAGATACCTGGTGATCTGTGGGAGCTTACACAAGTAATTGGGGAAGTCTCTTAGGCTTCACAATTTTGGAGCCTGTGACTGGTTTGATAGCATCAGTCTGGACAGTCCAGAGAACAGCTCTGAAGAAGAACTGTGTTGGGAGAAGAACTGTGCTGGCAGAATATTTGACACCAGGAGGCTTCTGTTTGAGGACTGATTCACCTCATTTCTTTTGCAGCTTTTACAAGCTCCATTGGAAGGAAATAGATACAGACAGCTTATGCTGGGGAAAAACTTACATATATGTATTCTGAATTTTTTATTTTTTTTACACGTGTTTTACAGTCTTGTAATCACCACTGGAGGAAATGTGCACTGTTGTAGAAAGGATTTCTATCTTTAAATAAAAGTTTATTTAAAAAAAAAGTTAATTTATTTTGAACAGATAATGGATGCAGGTAATCTTTGAATATACCTAATGAGCTTATTTGGTTTTTTGAAGTCAATTTTGTGTCTCAGCAGGCATCCTTAGTGATATTTTTAGTTGCAGTAAATAATTTCATAAAATAATGAGGTTTTCAACAGGGAATTTAGTCAAGTTAGAATTCCAAGACTAGAATACATTTCCCAGGAACTGCAGATTGTTGTTTTTTTCAAGAGAATAGAGCATCTCCATTTCTGGAAACTATTCAACATAAAGGGAAACAGCACAGTGAAATTCCACAGGAGACACTCCCTATGCTGTTACTTTACTGTAGTGCATTTTAATTTGCATTATTATTACTAAAACATGGCCTGGAGTTAAATTTGATTAAATTTATTAAGTCCTTAAAATTAACTATTTTTTCTGTATAAGATCTTGAGTTTAGACTTTTAGCTTTTAACAGGCATTTTATTCTAGAAGGAAATTAACAGTCTGTTTTCATGTTATTACTGAGAGTTTCTGAGAGTCCTGCTTAAAAACAAAATACCTGAATGTCCCCAAGACCCCATCTACCTCCTCAAAAGAATTTTAAAGCCCTTGCCCAACTCACATCACTGACCTATATAATAACACAGAATGCTGCATGGATTGCTAGTGCCTTTAACTATATTTCTGCAGAACAAAAATTAAGAAGTGCTAATTACTATACTTTTCCACTGTAATTCAATTTTACCAATATTAAATTTACTTAATTTGTATTCCTATTTTTTGTAACAAATGTTTATCTAGACACTTCATAACACAATTAGAAACATCATGAGGTCTGTGTTCAGTTTTGTGTTTAAAACTCAGTCATCCACTGGCCAAAACAAAACATGGATGTATGATTCTTTTTATGCTCAGAAGTGTATTCCTTTATCACTGTCATCTTAGTTCCAAGTTTCAAAGGCAGGATTCAAAATCCACTACAGCTGATGGAAGTCTTTCCATTGATTTTCACTAGGCTTTGGTCAAGCCCCAGACGTCTATGAACAAGCTGAAACTCATTGAATCTCCATGTTTACAGAAGTGATGAAGCAAGTCAAAAGCCTCGTTTAATCTCACTGTGGGGGACAGGCCACTGATGAAAGAGCACACTAGCAAAAGGCAGATTTTGAAGAGACAGACCTGAAACAACCTGCTGTGCAAGTGCCATTTAGTTCTCTGATCTTAATTTCTCTTGATACAACCTGCTACAGACTGAACATTTCAGAATAAACATAAGGCTATTCATGTTCCCTGTCTTTGTTTTCAATTACCTTTGATGTTGGCATAATGGATGAATGTACATAACGTAGAGTGCAGTGGGGACCTGTAAATTTGAAGGGAGCTTTACCTCATGGGTGAGACTATGTGGCCCTGTCAGACCACCCAGGAAAATCCTTGACTCCAGCTGTTTCCCTCTGCCCAGCAGCCCAAAGTCTTTTTGTTGCCCTTTCCTTTCACAGGCATCCGTCTAGGTTTGTGGTCAGCAGCAATTGACTGACTTTCAGTCAATTCAACCACTTTTTCTTACTACCCCAACATGCAACACATCTTTCTTAAAAGTGCATAGTCAGTTGGATTATTACATAGGTTTCTGTAAAACTAGGTGAGAAACTGGCACAGCTTTGTTGTCTCCAAGACAGTGACCATTTACATCAGCTGTCAGTCCAGGAAGGTAACCCAGAACTTGGGATGGTAAATTCCTCTGAGGAATTTACTTCTGTACTAAGGCTCAGTATAGAAGCCTCATGTGGTTCTAGTTAATGCTCATCTCCAGGAATGTTATCATAACATTTGCAAGTAGAAAGTATGTTTGGTAATAATCCCAGTCATAATCTTCAATTAACACTATCTTTCATGAGGAAAAGACCAAAAGTTCCCAAGGCCTCTGGTCCCTCCTAGCGGCACACACACACACAAATTCTTCTATTGCAAATATCATATCTGTCAGCACAAAAAAAGAAATTATTCATGTCAGTGGCAGTTACCAAATGTGCTTCTGTGTTTAGAATTCATGATAATTTATTCTAATGATTTTCTTAAGAATCTATACAAACTGTTTAAATTTTTATTTGTTCTCATATCAGCTGTTATACCAGATAGGGTCTAGACATATACAAGATAAGGTCTGCTGATTTTAGCAACTGAGTGCTTGGATACAAAATGAGCAGACTCACTGAAGCAGATGAATAAGCCTCTATAGAACGCCCACAACATTACAATATTTTTCTACATGCAAGAACACAAAATGGAAAAACAAACTCAAATAGAAAACAAAATCAATTCTCTTGGGATTGTCTGAATCAGAATTCTAAGTGGCCTGAAAGCCTGAAAACATTTAAATGGAAAAATATACTCATTCGATAGTGCTGTGCACCTCCACTGGAATACTGCAAGTAGAGAAATTATATATGGTCATAAAAAATTAAATCAATTCAAAAGCCTTTTTGCTACTTCTTTAGCATATAATTGCACATACAATCTGAGTCAGGTATAATATTGTTTCAGTATGTTGACTTATCCATAACCTCAGGAGAGGAAATACCTGCCTTTTTCTTCTCCCTGTTGAAATAGCACGTGTTGTGTGCCTTCAAAATTGTTGGTAGCCTTTTCCCCAGAGAGGTTTCTTTAATGAATATTTAGTACTATCACCGAGCTGTTAATGGTGAATTTTTGGTCAGACCCTAAGGTGTCCATCATGGAAGGAGACAGGACAAAAAGGGGAAAAGCCTTTGTTGCAATTTCCAGTTCTGTGGCACTGACAGAGGAGAATCTTTTGCACATCCATATACTTAAGGCATTAAAGCAAAAGATAGACAATGACAGGAGAATTAGTGTCAATATAGCAAGTTATACAGATCTGTGAACCCTGCATTGCCTCAGATTCCTGAATCTAAAAAAATATTGCAGCAAGACTAAGTGCAGGTTATCAGATGATAACATAAGTTTCGTAAAAAGCAAGAATACAGAAAATAAGGAATTTTCATAGTTAGTAGATTCTACATGGAATATAGATGCTACTGAAGGAAAAATAGATAGTAGCATTTTCAATGATGAAAGCAAAATCAAAACCAAATAAAAGATGATAGATCTGCCTTTACAAAAAAAAAAATACTGATGGAAATCTCTTTGAGGGAAAAAAGTATAAGGACATTTTATTTTTAAAAAAGAACTTCATATTGTCTAAGGTAGAAATCTTAGTACTGTCTTGTGTGACAAAAACGTGGTTGAATTAAAATATGTATCTGCATAAAAAGAGAGGATATTAACCTTTTCTATTCAAATTAGACATGCCTTTGAAGGAGAATTTAAATTGAGTAGTAGCCTGGAAGCTTTGATTTACATCAAATAATTGGATATGTACTTCCAGCATGTAAAGCAGCCAGCAGCTGAAAATGATCTGAACCAAAACAATATTTTCAAAATCATCACTGAATTATCTGGAAAAATGGCCATGAGTATTGGGAACAAAACAAAGAGTGACAAAAGTATTAAAGCAGAGATGATTCTCATAGGAAAATCTTATAGATAAAATAATAGTCTCTCTAACTGCTACTGGAATTGAGAATTTTATTAAAATGTCAACTAGGTGGTCAAGTGCTCAGGTCAGAAAAACAAATCAAATGCTGGAAATTACAAAGAAAGGAATAGAGGACACAACAGGAAACATTATTTTTTCCCTATAGGAACCCCATGTTCCTGTATCTTGTGTATTCTGGGGTGTTATGACTCTTCTATCCCAAGGACTAGAATGGATTCAGAGAAAGGCAAGGATGATCAAAGTCTGAACCAGCTCTGTGAGGAGCAAGTACCAGCACAAGAAAGAAACTGCTGAGAAGGGAATACTGTGGAGGCCTCTGCAGCCACTAGCAACACAGAGAATAAACAGAGAACAATTGTGTTTTACAGTTGAAGAGACAGCAGTATTGCTCTCAAATAAAGCAAGCAGGCAGCAGATGCAGAACAGACAACAGGAGGTGATCTTCCACACAGTGCGTAAATAAGCTATAAAAACTCTAGAGACAGTGTTGTTCAATGCAAAATGGATTTTTATATGGATTCAGTAAGTGGTTGGGCAAATGCAAGAAGAAATATCCACCACTCTCTGAAAATACCAAGTGATCACAGGGTTTTGTATCTGCATTAGACGTCTGCTGTTGGTTGCTACAGATTGGTAGGTTAGAAGGACCATTGGCTTAATGTGTCATTTTTATACTCTTAGGCTACTGTAGTTTTGTGCTTCTGTCTTAACAAATTTAATTTGTATTGTGCATTAGGTTGGTGCACAACACAAATTATCTTCCACCTGTCAAAAAGGACAGGGGCATCAGAGAGCTGTTGCTAGGGATCTGTAAACTAGAATTAAATAAAAAGATATTGATAGTGATTTTACCATCAAAAACAGCAATAGACATTTCTTACATAAAGGTGGATTTGTTGCCTTACAAGCAGAAGGAATATTAAAAAGTGATATAACAAGATTGCCACTTAGAAATCCAAAGGCATTTGGAGTGTTTGGCATATGGAAATTTAAGTTACCCATTGATACTTTCTTTGCAAGGCTGTGGAGGCAGTAGGTGAGGGGTGATGGATGTGGGCTGTATATTCAAAGGCTGATATAACCTACAGAGACTTAACATCTTAGCTTCTTCTAGCATTAACATTCAGAGCTGAGGTTCTTCAGAAAGAGGTTCAGGAGTGAAATTCCAGTTTTGCCACTTTGAATTTCTCTCTGGAGTGCTTATCTCTCTTCACTGACTGTGTGGGGAGCTAAGGCACTGGGGCTTGCTATGCTAATATTGAGCTTTGGGACACTGTTGCCCTTTGAAGATCTGTTACTGCATGCCAGAATCCTGTTGGATTTTGCAGGAACATCACAGAGCCTCCAAGAGTGCCAGGGAGGCCAAGAGTGGAGGCTCCAGCTCGGGTGGAAGCACAAACCACAGAAGGTCAATGACTCATGACTACAGGAATGCAGCCTTGGGAGCTGGGAAGAGCTGGTTGGGGGAGCAGGGAATTGCAAAGAGAGCAAAGATGTATCTTATGTACGTAAACCATCCTGTACATAGTGAAAACACAAGATAACAGGGAAGTGGAGATAACAGACACAGTCCCTACTAGGGGACAAAGGAAGAGCAGGAATTGCTCCAGCAGCCTCTCTTCTAGTTACAAAGGAATAATACCTGAGTAATGTCACTGCTCCATGACTGCTACCAACTCCCTCACCTTTTGTAATGAAGGAACACTTTCTGATTTGCCATTCCTTTTGCTCCCATGATCCAGTAGTTTTATGTAAAGAGTTTTCCTTTATCAAATTCTCAGGTTAAGTAAATAAGTACATTGAAGAACTGTTTGTATCTCTCTGTTTTCTGCTTCTACTTTCCCACAGGACAGTGTGATTTATTATCACAGTAATTTATTATCAAACCAGTGTGGAATGAGGTGCAAGAGTTGTGATGATGTGCATGCATTGGAAATGTTTAACAGTTTAGAAGTGAAATTAAAATTACGAGATGGCAAAGCGAACTGTGAAAATACCTGTTATATGAGAGACAAAGAACCAATGTTTCAATGAATGTCACTAGTTCTTCCATAGTGTTTAAAAAATAACATAGAAAAAGTTATTTCCAGAGTAGATAATTGGATTCTGCCTATTTAATGGACATTACTTAGCAATGACTGCTCACTTGTGGAACTTTTTCTTTGTCCCTTCATAGATGGAGTGTGCTCTAGATAGGACACATTGCTGAGGGGACTGGATTTTGTTTGTCTCCCTAAAAGACTTCATATGTTTCAGGAAAAATCTTACAGATGAAGTAAAGTAAATCTTATTTCCTCTGTATTTCTTCCTGTATGACTATTCTGACAGTAGAGCAAAATATTAACTTTTTGAACTATGACAACTTCAAGAGCTTTAGTAGCTAAAGTCACATAAATTCAGTGCACAACCTCCTTTGTAGCTGCCATCATAATTTCTCTAGTTACCTTCTTCATCAGACAAAGTGCCTGATGTACATCTTGGAGCTTGCTGCATTTGAAGTTGTATTGTTATTGCCACACCTTTGAAAGATAGAATCTGGAGTTCAGTCATCACAAAGCAAATATCACCCCAAAGTAGGTGCCTCCCACACTGTTCTCAGCCAGGTGCCAGTGATGCACTGATTTACTGTATGGGTAAATCTCATTTGTGTGCTGGTATTAAGGACGCCTGTCAAATACACAAACTTCATAGCTCAGCAGGTACAGGCTGGGAAATGTTTACTTTTTTTATTAATAACCAACACAATAGAGCAATAAAGTGTAGGATATATATGAAAAAATGAGCTCTGTAGAAAGGGGTGAGAAAGTCTTTAGTTTAGGGGAGAAGTGTCACAGCAATCTTCAAGGACGTCAGAGATGGAGAATGTCTAGAAAGGGACCAATAAATGAGATTTTTTTGGTGATAAATATGACCTTTAACATAAAAGGATGAAGAGAGACATTTCTGATTGTGTGGGCCAGCATAGAGCCTACAACAGATTGTCTGATTTCAGGCAGACTGAATGTTTTTTGGTGTGGGTTTTTGTTGTTGTTGTTTGGTTGGTTTTTAATTTTTGGTATGAAAAGATAAAAGTACAGTTTTCTTTCTTTTCACTGATGTCATTTACAAGACTGCTTGTAACTGTGTAGCTGTCCTGGCTGTTTGAGAAGTTGTAAACAAATACTTTCCACACCAGTTATCTTAACCTGAATCAAGTGAAACAGGATATTTGACTTTGGATAATATTACACAACTTCTGCCCTTAAAAGTAGGAAACTGAAATTTTCAATGAGGACATCTTGTCCCAGCAGGCTGTTTTGGGATATTCAGCTGGTAATATGTTTTTTTCCACAAAAGCTGCCTAAGTTAGTTTGAGATCTAGAATCATATGAGTCAAGAAGGATGTAACACACTGAGGACTGTGCCTGACACCCAGCAGTCTCCAGGGTATATGTAGCAGTTGTCACTTCTTCATACAGCTTAGCACACTTTTTTCATTAATTGTTAGAAAACATTAAGAATTCCTCTCATGCCTTCTATCCAGTATCATTATTGCACTCATTACTGAGTTAATTGCAGTAGGCAGTCATTATTTTAATATTTTTCCTGTCACCTGTTTAAAAGAACTGTATATAAGCATTAAATAGTACAACTACTTAGTAACAGCATTGGAAATGGAATTCAGACATCTAATGGAATTATGCTACTCTCTAAGCTCACAATGTTAAAATGCAACAAAAAGCAAAATAGGCAACTGGAATGAAGGCAAAAAACTTGCTCTGTTTAAATTAAGGAACAGTTCTTGCAGCTCAAGTTAGACTAAAAGCGTACAAAAATACAAAACAAGATAAAACTTCCCATTGCATCTTATTTTAGCTGGAACTACAAAATGAACTAAGAAAAATAACAGAGCATGTGCCTCAAAAGGGGGTATATAAAAGAAATATAATGGACAAAAGAGAAGAGGAAAAGACTCTATTAAATTGAAATTACAGTTGTCTCACATTTCTTAACATTGAATGTACTGCTGCAAAACAGAAACAAAATCTAGGAAACATTACTGTTCAGGTGTTTTCATCATGTTAAACCTTTTTTGCATCAGATGAGAGAAAAGACTTGTTGAAAAGACAGTTAAATAGGACAAAATCCTTCATATGCTTTATATTGAAGAAAAAAAAAGAACAAAAAAGTTCCAGTCATCCATGAAGAGAATACAGTAATACATTATAAACTGCATGCTAATCATAGGAAAAACATTTGAAAGGATGAGGGTCATATCCAGTCAATTCACAGTCAAATCCTCCTGGGTTTTGCCTTGTATTTTGCATAGTGTAAATACAATTATACAGATGAGTCCCAGCTCACACCCTGTTGAAAAACCGTAGGAGAAATGGTGCAGTGGTAGTGGGCCAGGAGGATGCTCTGTGCCTGCTCCTCTACCTGTGTCCTACTTCCACTCTGGGCTGTTTGTTGGATGGTGGCAATCTGAACCCATACTTTTTTTTTCTCTGTCTTTGCCTGTTTTCCTGGTTTTCTTGCTGTGCTGTGGCTCTGGTGATGCTGCACAGCCCTAGTCCCATGTCCAGCAGGGCTGAACAAACTCATGGCGTGAGATGCAGTGCTCTGAGTGTTAGCAGAGTCACTGAACCATTTTGTTATGGTCCAGCTATGCTCCTTACTAAAAGTTTCCTGCCAGTGATACACTGCAACAGTGAAGGCTACAAATGTATTACAGCTGTCAGCCAGCTGTAAATAACAACTAGTTGCATTCAACACGCCAGACCAGTGTAAGAGCAGAGCCTGAGGAATCTATTTTGTTTGGAATAGAACCAAACCTTAGCCATAGTTCTGTCCAAATAATTAAACTGAAGTTTCAGTGCCCTTGAAAAAGAATCTAGGATTGCTATTAAATAAAGATTGAATATTGAAAATTTTCTTGATGAGGAGAAAATGTCAAATTAATGTACATTTGCAGTCAGGACACAGCTGTGGAAAGTTACCTCAATTTAAGTCACTGATTGAGGTGTGGGAAGTAAAACAGTGATTTCAGTTACTTCCTCAAAGAGGAAACTGGAATGAGAAGTCAGTATAACAAGTCATTTGTTTCCTCCCCAACTCCACCAAACATGGCTCAAGCATGAGGCAAAATTTGCAGTTAATTACAGATGATTGAAACGGTGAAAAACAAATCTAAAAGTAATGTCAAACGAAGCAGAAACAGAACACAGGATTTGGGGAGGTGACCAAGAAGTGCCAGTTCAGCACAGTTCATCAAAACTCAAGTGGCAGCTGTAGCAGTGATCAGCTGATTTCTGGAGGTCACAGATGTAACACTGAATTGAGATTGTTCCTTTGCCCAGAGATTTGCAGATACAGACTTCATATTGGTGAGAGTTCCTGGTAAAGCAATGCAACTTTTAAGAGACATCAAATGATGTTTATAGTGATTATAAAATGTAAATTGTAGAGGCTGATATTAGATTATTCTAACATTTATATGATTTATATCATGCCTGAGCTACTTCTTTGTTACTTCTGGCAGGAAATGGCCTTGTCCTGGCAGCAGCAGGATGTGATGCATTAACTGCTATACTGGAGCTTGCTAAAATATTTTCAGATGCAATAGCTGTCTTTCAGTTACTCATATAATGCTTTATTAAAATTCCAGCAGGAAACATCAACTATCTCCTTTGTTGCCAAATAATTATCAGCTTTAATAAAGACAGCAAGTTAAAACAAAAACTTGAATGAGCATTTCTGGCTAATGTCTATACCTAAATATCAATATCTTCAATCAAAAGCGGACGAAGTCAAGGTTGAAGTTAGAGTAACATGGCCTTCATGTTTTATAGATTAAGTCTTTCATGAATGTGTCTACACTATGGTTTAATTTTTCATGTGATGAATACTGAATTCCTTCTCTTGTCTGCACATTTGAAATTTGATGAAATGGAGATTTTATGTAGAAATAATTAAATAACCTAGCAGAGTTGCCATTTTAACTTTACTGGAAAACAGAAAGTTAAATGGGTCCATTTTGTTCTGAGCTTTGACATGAATTACAATAAATGTCCTTCCTTTCTTTAAAAGCTTGCTTGGAGAAGTGCCATCAAATCAAATCTTTCTACATCATTCTTTACCAATAAATAAACATTTTCAGCATTTAATGCAGTTAGCAAACAAGACCGGTTCTTCCAAACTGGAATTCAAGATGCCTTTTTCTTTTCCACACCACCTACCCTCAGCCCATCTGGAACCCTTTCTGGTTCTGTCTTCTGGAAAGTTATTTCCAGCTATTGATTTGCCATTTCTTAAAACAGCACCATTTACAAGACAGTAATAAGTGTCATTTCACAGAAGGTTAAACATTTGCATGAACTGATTTTTCAGAGTTATCCAGGATAAATTTGTCCTTATTTTCTTGGGTATGGCTGTTAGCTTATTTTTTTTTTCTATAATGCCCCAATTCTTCTGGAATCAACAACACTCAGAGGGCTTGTTACACTGCAACCCAGCAAAAATGCTGTAAATTTGTCTAGGATTTCAATTTATTCAAGGTCAGTATTTTAGTTCACAGTTATACCTATGAATCTGACATTCACAAAACACAAATGGTGAGATTAACCTGCTTCTGAACAGTGAAAGATAATCTCTGTCTCTGACCTAAATCACTTCAGAATAGTAGAAGTTATTAGTACAATGTGAGTCTTTCCTTTTACATGACTTACATCCTGTTTTCAAGTTCAGGCTAGTTAGGGTGTCTCTAGCCTTTGTAATCTAATCCCTGGCTTTTCATAGGACTGTGGGTGGATTTGGCTAGAAAACTTCTCAATGATGGATATTGTAATGCAATTTTATTCTGAAAACACATCAAAATGTTCTGCCTAGTATTCCTCCTCTTGTGGATCCCTGTTTGACAGACAGGATTTATGAATTACTATGAGCCTTGCCAATATTGTGTTTTATTCAAATATTTCATCAATTAAGGGGAATTCTGTTCAGATAATGTGAGGGATGTGAAAGCTAGATCCCTTGTTAGACTGCTTTTTGAACAATTTTCTTGCAAGTCTCAAGGCAATGAACCGATGCCTCCTGGATGTCATTTTACTCTCTATTTTCAGCACAGAAATGAAACCTGAATTGCATATATTAGTATCAGGAAGAATCATAAATGTTGAAGCTTTGGGAAACTAAAATACCAAATTTGAGATCCACCAGCTACTTTTTCCACAGACAACGATGCAGCCTAGTTCAGAGCTATTTTCTAAAATTTTCAGCTATTTTCAGCCTGCCATTCTTGTAAATGAAAATAATTTACATACTGAACTTATAGCAGATTTCTTGTAAATGGCTTGAATAATAATCACTCTTGGGACAATATTTCTGCTTATATTATCCTCATGTGCCATGGGTTGATTTCTCAACATTGAAGTTCTCGTATTTGTGTGGTTGTTTACTTATCTTCCCTTTAGCAGAAAGGGGGTGATCATATGCTGTGGCCCCAGTATGACACAGACAGAGAATGTTTCAAAAACCACATACATAATCTTTGTGGAGAGCTCACACATGCTGCTACAAGGCACCAAAAGCTGGTTTCTTGCTAAATGTAATTTTCTTCTCCCACAGGACAGAAATAGAGTGGCAGAAGAAGGAAAAATAATCACAAGCAGCTGAAACCCTCTCCTACATCCTTCTGCATTATTTTGCCATGCCAGAGGTAGGTAGCTGACCCACTTGAGTAGCTGACCCAAGCTCTGGAAGACTAATTGGTAAATTACTTTCACAGACCTTGACTGTGCAGATGTTGCTGTCAACTGGAAGAACATCTGCAATACGTGAACATTTGAGTGCAGACTGCCCTGTGAGGTGGTCTCCTCCTTCCATTGCATCTTCTGAGGTGAAACCAATTTCAGGCAGGGCAACACCACTTGCCAAGGCCTGCAGTTCTGCCCTCCTGGTCAGCATTTGCACCCCTCAGCCACCACTGCCTCTGGACCAAGACTGAGCTGCCATGTATGTCCCTTGGCTGTATCATGTATGACTATGGCCTGGGTGGTCAAGCCTGATCAGGGGATATTGCTGTCTGTTGAAGGCATGTAAACTGCTGCAGAATGCATCTCAGTGCATCTTGTGCCTATGTTCAAAATGGTAGTTGTTTTAGTGTCAGTCTTGCAAGAAGGGTGTGGTTTAGAGCAGAGTTCAAAGCTCCCCAAAATGTGGGGTGAAAAAGCACAAGAGGAAACAATGTTCAGTCAAGTTACTCAAGCATTTTCAGAGAAGAATTAAATTTTTTATTGATCCTCTGTCCTTGTGAGACCCCTGAACACTGACCACAATTTCTTAAAATTATGTGTCTGTCTTTTTGCAGCCTTTTTAAACTTCGCTGTCAGTCTCTTCATGAGCCTCAGAGAGCATCAGGACTTGCCATTTTAGAAGTACTACTGGGAAAATCCCCTTTTGGTTCTCTGCCCAGAGAACACAGAGAACCTCCCCTAGGTGTGCTCGACACTGGCAATAAGCAGCTCAGAGCAGCATCACACACGTGATGGCAACACTGGGCAAGCAGTGTGTGAAAAATGAGCTCCCCTCTCTGCAGCAGGGCATCAGCCTAGCCCAGGGGATTGGGCACAGTGGTTGCTGATGCTTGGTACAAGAGTGAAACCCTGAAACAGGGCTCACGTATGTATGAGGTGATTATTCACTTTCTCTCCTAGGACGCTTAGGGTTGAGACAGCATCAGACATCAGTGTAGACAGCTGTGAGCCTGAATTTTAGTGTGCTGTACAAAATTGTGTCTTTTGCCATTTCTCTGGCTACCACTTCAATTATGCAGGGAAAACTGCCTTGGCATCTTGAGTGTGAGAGTTTTTAATTTTACAGAACAATCCCTTAAATGGGTAGAAACTCAAATATAAATGCATGATGCTGGATCTGTTGCACCCACTGAGAACATACACTAACATCCATGCCAACTATTCTTGGTCATAAATTATATAAATAATTGGTTGGTTTAAGGGTTTAAAATATTGATAGTAACACATGCAAATTTAAAGGAGGCTGTGCAATCTAGTCATTGGGACTCTATGCACAGCCATCCTGGCAACTGTTTACCTCTTTTATGAGCTTGTTGATGTACTTGAGCAAATCACATCGTTGCTGCTCCTATGTCACCCCAAGAATGTCTGAACTGTTGTTAGATAACACCAGAAAAAGGAGCAATGTGTAAGGTGATTGGTATCTTAATGCAGAAAACACCGCATCAAGAAACCATATATCCTTCTAGAAATCACTGATTACAGTGCCTCAGAGACAGCTAATCCTGTGCACCAAAACACATCTCCAAATCTCAAGTTGAAAGTCTTAGAAATAACTCATGCAATAATAGTTATTCTGTATATGGTGGAGATTTGACCAACGAAAACAATACAGTGAAAAAGATCCCATCAAAATACAGAAAATGCCATGTAGAAAAACTACTTTTGCATTATTTCTATTCTCTTCATGACAGAAACATTGTACCACCAAGTGTCAAATGGGGATAAAAAGGCTGAACTCCTCCAAATTTCTTTAGAGTATCTTTCAAAATTAAACATGCATGGAGTTTTGTAATTTCTGATCACACCCCAATACACAGGGAAGTACAGACATGAATTAATCTACCCATGAAATTTAATAACTCATGTTTACATGATCGTGAATGAGACTCATGGAAACAAACAGTAAATATATGCTTAAAAAAAAATTCTAGCTACTGTTGTTTTGACTAACAATGAAATGAGTCTTGCAGTCACCTACTGCTCTTACTCAAGCAGGAAAGAGTAAAATTGTAGACAAACTGGCTTAAACACCGTAGTGTTAGAAACATTAGTAAATAAGCAAAAGGGGAAAAACACTGAATCAATTTCATAGAGATGAAAACCCTCAACAGATATATAGAGAGATATAGATGCACAATTATGTCATTAGAGAGAGAGATACTGATGATCAGATATATCACTATATTGAGAGATATACATGACCTTAAATAAGCCTCCTCAGTTGGTTACTGTTAAAAATAAATGCATAAAATTGTAAAGAAATCAGTGCTCTTTGAAAACTGATGCAAAAACTAAGAATAGGAGACAGAGAAAATTAAGATAAGTGAGAAAATATTTTTAGGGTTTTATGAAGAAAGCTTATAGAATGAGTTAAAAAGTTTTACATAATAACTGTGGGTGGAGTTTTTATATCTCTTTGAGAAATGATACTAGTGTGATATTTGCACCAAATTCAGTGCAAGATTAACAGCTATAATGCTAACAATTAAAAAAAAAAATAAGCTTCTAGTTTGTACATTTGAAGAATGTTAGATATCATGACCAATAAAGACATGAAAGAGGATTTCTATTTAAAGGCTGAGATTCAGAAAAAAAATAGTCTGAAAAAAAAATTGAATGAAATCAAACCTCTTTAGTGAACAGAGAATTCATACATAATCACATCTACACTTCTAAGTACAGAAAAGGGATTTGCTTATGAAGAGTACCACATTTTTCTACTTATTCATAGTTTGAACAGGGGATGCATAAAATAGATCATGACATAATGCCAGAGCCTGTCACAAGGATGGCAGACTTACAGTTAGACCATCAAGCCGGCTTGAGACAGGTGTAGAGACATGCACGTGTGAGCCAGTGCTAACCTTGGAGCTCTGGGCTTCTCTAATCTAACAGCTGACCATAAAAAAAAGGACATGACATAACCCTGCTACTTTGGCACCTCAGTCGTTCAACTTACTCCTGAAGTTAGGTTTTTAATGATAAACAATATTTTTTGGCACTTCTGATCCCTAAAATACCATTCTTGTTTTGCTGAACTAAGAAAACAGAGGCTACTCAATAAATCAGACCAGTGACGTGCAGTATTGCTCTATAAATCAGCATTTATTCCTGGGTTATCTAATAGATAGACAAAAAAATTTGTTCCTGGGTTATCTAATAGATAGACAAAAAGACACTAAAGAGAAAATAAATACATTTTCAGGCTTAAATTCCCTTCAAATAACTCTCAAGTGCTGGAAGAAAATATTTACAAGCTTGTTAATTGAAAATTATGCCAATGTTAGAAGATTTCACTGTTGGACTTAGTTCTGAAAGACTGAATGAAAACTGGAAAGAGGGATTGCAGTGTCCTCTACACCCTTAGAGACAGTACAGTAGTTTGATGAAGTCCATAAAGTTGTCATGGACTACACTGCAGGGTACCACATCTCCAAAACAGGCAACAGATTCTTCGTGGGTACCATCTGTAATTGTCCTGACTTCAACCACTGACTGCAGTAAGCAGGTGGCAATTATGACTGTGGGATTAATGACTGTGACAGCTATGACTATATTCCTCTTCCAGTTAATGCTATTCTATGGCAGGAAAGATGCATTTCTTTACATGCTATAATTATTAATGTGAGGGATGTCTGGGTAGTCCAAACACATATGCTTTGAATTCAGTCATTCTTTGGATCTACTAGCTAAATTGCATCCTGCTCCATATTTCTCCTGGATAATAATATGAACTGGGAGTCTGGCAACTCATTAGGGCACAGATGAGCTACATTTAAAGTATTGAAGAAAGAACTTGTATTACTTTCTACTCTTTGCTTATAAATATTTGGATTTTTCCATGTATTCAGTCAGGGCTACTTAGGAAGACAAGAGGTGCTGTGGTAGCAATATCCCTTTCTGCTTATCTGTTATGACAGCAGCTCTTTCAGTGACTGTTTATTATCCCTGCATGGGTACTGATCATTATTTACAAGCCAGTGCCTTATTCTGTCTCTCAGACTTTGGGTTTTTACACACCCAAAAACTGTAAGCTGCAGCCATACTGTAGTGTTTGCAAAACACCTTGTTCCAAGAAAGTGTGCAGGAACAGGAAGTGCAGAGACTGGCCTTCAGTTCTTCTCTTTGTATCTCACACTTGTCATCTGTGTGCCACCACCAGTTGAGATTTTGTTAGCTGGTATCAGGAAGGAAAAGTATTGTGGGCAAACCAAGTGACTACACTGGCTGGATGAGTTGCCTTCCACTTCTGCATGGGAAATACCTGGCATCTCCAGAGATGAAAAATTACAAAGTGGAAAAGACACAGTCAGAAACTCTGAGCTTTTTGAAGAGCACCTGTCTCCACTGAAGCAGTCTTTTGTCCCTCAGCATTGTGCTCAAAACATGAAACTCAGATGATGGTGTCATGAAAAAAGGAAGTGGCAGTGACTTACAGATTTCAGTTATGGAATATTCTCCAGTGAAAACATATAGTGTTCTTGTGCAGCTTTTATCTTAGAATTATCAACCCTAATATAATTAATGCCCAAAGCACTAATTAATCTGTCATACCTATTTTGTACAGCAATTCAAAACCCCTCTCTCTCCCAGTGGATCAGTATGCAGGATTCTTGCCACATAACCATTTTTTCCCCATTTACAACAAAAGAATTTTCCTCCTGGTGTTGCTCACTGATTTCAGATCACTGTTCAACACTGAATAAATTATAATGTCCACCCTGGCCATGGGTTTCTGGACAGGCACTAAAAAAGGGCACTAATGAATAACTGTGCTTGTGACTGGCCTACTGCTCCTTTGCTAAGCATTAGGTCCACCTAGTTTAATATTTTCAAGATCAGGGAGGAATTATCCTCATCTACTCCCTTCCTGCTCTAGCAGACTGTCCTGAGCATCAAGATTTCATCTCCCAGGACATAAGGAGGGATAGAAAGATGAAGTTTGTTCTTGTTAGTGTAGTGCTGCTGCTTTGCAGGAGGTAAAAGAGCCCTTGGGGCTCTGACTGACTTCATTAAATACTTGGAAATTCCAAATAATGGAGTAATGGAAGTCAGTAATGAAGTGCAATCATTGCATTGTAGGATTTCAGGCCTTTCTGCTGTCTGTCACTAGTCTGCTATAGCAGTGGTCTCTGTATGGCTAATTTCCCTCCAACACCCCTTGTAAACTTGTCTTTCTTCTGTGTTATTTTTAAGGAAATAAAAAAGTGTAATGCAGGAAGAACCTAATGAAGCTTGTGACCCTTACTGAGCCTATTGTTATTTATTCTATTGTGAAATTTTAGATTTTTATTGATCCAGATAGGATGAGAATGCACTTATAATTAATTGTGGACATCAACAGGCTAGAATATGAGAAATTCCAGTGACTGGATTATTTTTCCAAATAATTCAGAGCTTCAAAAACTAACTGCTGTATAGCAAGAGGCAAGTTTGATTTGTCTACAGAGCAAAGAATCTCTGCCACAACTATTTCTATCAAATAATTGCAGACCGCTATTTTTTCAAGCAAATACTGTGACTAATGAACCGGAGCAATTGCAATTATGTTTGAGGAAAGCTCTATTATATGACAATTTTGTGGACAGTTTCACTATTTGTCTCCACCCATAAGAAAGATGCAAAAGATAGTTTCAAAGCCACAAAAACAATCTTTAATTTCACATTGTGTACCAGTTTATATAATCTGGCCAATCTTCTGTGTCTGTAAATAAAAATGCTCAGAAAAGGTAAGGAAGGGAAGACCATGTCTTTCCTCTTGTATCATTCTGGGAAGGTTTGGCACAGGGAGACCTCTGTCCCTTTCTCAAAACACATAATTGTTTCTTTTTCCAAATAGTCAATGACTGTTTACATGGTTCAGAGAATTTGTAATTATTGTGGGAGAAAAAGACAATAATCAGCTGCAAGAATGAGGGTATGTGTGAAGGCGTGTTAGCACACAATTCAGGTATTTCATTCCATTCATTCTTGTATAACTAGCCAAAAACCTATTCTTTTAAAGCCATTGTACATCTTTAAAGAGAAAAATAATTACAACTATATGTCCAATGTTAAAAAATACCCATCATATCTCTAAAAGAAATTATACTATTGTGAACAGAAATCTGTATTTAATACAAAGAGGTATTTTTCTTTTCTATCCAGCTTTCCTTCTATTATTGACAGCATTTAAAAAAAAAACAGGATTATTTTAAGACACTTCAAAAGCCCAATGGTTAAATCTTCTTACCCACCCTAACAGATTAATGTCAGCTAGAGGGACTAGAGTGAAATAAGCATTGCTTCATAAGCCACTCTTTTCCTTATGTAGACTCTCCTGGCTGAAGCATCCTGACAAACAGTGAAAAACCTGCTTCCTTAGGGTCTCCTTTCAGGAAAGGCATAGAAGGACCCAGCACAGAAACTAAAAAGTCTTTGTGAAGTGACATGAAGATGAAAAGGACATACGCCTCTGCTTTTGTGCCACCTTCCTTCTTATTTCAAACAGCTCCTCTGTTCACCTGGGAAGCTCCTACAAGAGTTCACAGGCAGAAAACAGATCTCCTTTTAACCTCCCCTTCCCCAGCTCTCTCAGTGCCTGTCTCTTTGTCCAGCCCTTTTGAAACATCAGTGGTCCTGCCAAGACAATCTTCAGGGAATCTCACCAGGCACTCTCACCGACATTCATGCCAGCACTGCCAGAAATGCTTGTACTGGTATGTTCTGGAATTATATTCATCTTTTCCATGACAACATAAATTGGTATCCAGCTTCTTCTTCTTCTTCTCAGGTCCTTCTTTGTGTTTGCTTTGTAATGGAACACTGACCTTCTAGGAAGACTTGTATCTGCCAGACCCTGAGCACAAAACCTTACCCTTTCATTCTGTGCCCTGAATTTCATGCCAGCCCTAGCTGTACTGTGGGCAAGATTGTTTAGTTCTTCCTTTATCTAATTCTGGCCCTCTTTTGTTTTCCCAAAGTATCCAAGTTCAATGCAATCAGGAATTTTCATTTTTAGACACTCAGAGTCACCAGAGATTTCAAACATGAGCGGTGCTAGGAACGATGTTCAAGGAGTTCCCTTGGCCACTGCTCCATGTCCTGTTACATCCCTTTGCAACACAGCCCATTGTTCCCTCCTTTCTCCACCAGTTCCCTCTCCATTCTCACACCAGTTCCCAGCTGTGGTGACCCACCCACAAGGGGAAGGAAGCACCTGATCCATCCTGTGACTAAAGGCTGTCTTCTCTGGCTCTCTACACCATCATCTATGCCTTAGTTAGTACTTCTCCATATAGTGCCTTTGGGCTACAGGAAGGCCACTAGGAGAGTTCTTGATTAATAAAACATGACAGCATCCATTCATCTAAATTTAAGGATTTGTACAGAAATGTCAAGCACATTTCACAAAAGAAATTAGTTGATAATGAAGTGTTTACAGAAAGCCGTATGAGATTTATTTCTTTGCCTTTCTCTAGAAAACAGGGAAGAGCTGTCAGGACAGCCGGGTGCCATCTATTCTGGTATATTTATGTGGTGTTTTACCCTAATTTTCAGGTAGCTTCATGTCTTCATAATTATTCTTAAAATATGTACAAATTATTTATGTACTCCATGTGCTTCAAAATTTATGCACTTACTCCTGTTGCTGTAATTGTCCTAATTTGTGTGTTTTGTCAGGCTTCAAACCAAGGATGGTTTTCTGAATTAGTAGACTTTTTAGTGTTTCAAGAAAAATCTCCTCAACACAAGCACAGCAGACCAGGCAAACAAAAATTATCAGCTAAATTTTAGTTTGTTTTTACATCCTTCAGGTCAATTAAGGAATAAAACTGATTAGGCTTGAAAGAATTTCTTTTGATCCACATTCATTGTGGCTGGTGCACACCACCCACCAGGCTGAGGGGAAGCAATATCTAATGTGACATGCAAAAGAAAAAGGACACCTTAAGCTTCATTGTGCAGATAGATAATGGGCAATAAAGCAGACATTTGAGTTTCTTTGCCCCTTTGAGCATGCCAAAACCTGCCTTTTCACTTCCCAACATGGAATAGAGACCCAAAGGTAACTCCAGGCCATAAGGCACTGAGTTGACCCTCTGCTCTTCTCTGCAAGATCCAGTCAGGGCTGTATGAATCTCAGGAAGGGCTCTAACATTTTCCCTTGAAATCATCAAAGACCCTACTCATTCTGTGGCCAAGAGGAAATCCAAATTTAAACCTCTAAAACTCCACAAGCACAGAGTTGGGGTGTGGGTGCTGACTGAGATGAATTGCCTGTACAGCACAAAGCCTTCACTTTCTCCAGCGAGGAGGTTGGGGGTGGGCAATGCTTTGGGAGGCGATGCAGCCAGGACATCTGACCCCAACTCACCCCAGCTGATCCCAGGAATATTCCACAGTATCCGATGCCATGCTCCGCAATGTGAGGTGGTGAGTTCTGAGTGGTTGCTCAGGGGCTAGGTCAGCAGCTGTCAGTTGGTGAGAAGTGATTGCTTTTCCATCACTTTGGGTTATTTGGTTTGGTTTTCTTTTTTTTTTTTCTTTTAATCCTATTTTTATTAGCCCTCTACTCATTATGCTGTACTTTATCTCAAAGTATGACTTTCCTCATTTCTGCCATGCCAGTTCTTCCTCCTATTCCACTGAGATCTGTGAGCAAGCAGGTCTGTGAGGCTGAGCTGACATCCAGGATGAGCCCACCACAGTCCTTCCTGGCACCCAACACAGGGCACTAAGTGTTCATAATAATAATAAATTCAATTAGAGCATGGTAGAGCAAACTAATTATCTATCTAGCAGCTGCTGGTTGCAATATTGACTTACATGTTCTTGACACTGACTTGTTTGTTCCCTTACCTGCTCCATGCCACACTCCATGTCTTGCTGTACATCAAATTTGAGAGTGTGTTAAAGGCTGGTTTTGGCTTTTGCAGTTTGCTATGCTATGTATAATTTGTTCACTGGTTTTGAGAGTCATCTGGTATTTGGCCCCAGCGCTGCAGTGCCCCCTGTACCTTGGGTACCTCATGAAAACAACAAACAACTACACCTTTTCCCTTTTTTAATTTGAGAGCTAATTTATGATCAAGATGAAGAATGGCAACTTCTCCTTCTGCAGTGAGATGCTTTCTGCCTTGTTACAATGGCTCCTCAGTCCCTCCAGCACCTTTGGGTAATCAGAATGCACATACTGGTGTGTCTCAAGAACCTGTTCTGGTTTCTCCAAGATACACCTATTTAGGAATTTCACACAGGAATATGTCCTGAAGCAGTATGGTTATGAGTAGCAAGGTGCATGGGAGAATGTGGGCAGGTACCTGGAATGGTTTTCATCTCTGAGAATGTGGCACTTCTCCCCAAATATAAGTGATAGGATGGAGAAACCTGATGTTCACCTTGAGGAGAATTAATCTTGGGTGAAATAAGCCCTGATTTGAATGGTGCCATTGCTGTATGATTCCATTGCTGTATGAGACTGTACATCACCATTAACAACAAAATATCTTCAGGTTAAAAAGGCTGGTTTGGTCTAAAATGAGCAGCAAGCCAACAGTGTCTCAAAGAGTGGAGTCTACCTACAGGACTTGGCTTTTGAGCACTCTTTAAGCCAAACTGACTCCATGTCTGACCCATCAGAGCAGTGTTGTGTTTAGGGTGTCTCACCTGTGCCTGGCCCTGCAATAAGAGCTCACCTGCAGCCGTGGGAACTGGTGTGGAGTGAGGCAGCACTGCTGGGGCTCATCACTCACTGTGTGCACACTCCTCTAAGAACAGAGACCCAAACCCAGACAAATAAAAGAACATGATTACA
Organism: Pseudopodoces humilis; assembly: GCF_049639895.1. Classification (NCBI taxonomy): domain Eukaryota; kingdom Metazoa; phylum Chordata; class Aves; order Passeriformes; family Paridae; genus Pseudopodoces; species Pseudopodoces humilis. The sequence continues at coordinate 13,259,260 of NC_142205.1, read as the reverse complement.
AACCTAATTCTCACATTTTCAAAAACCAGATCAGCCTTATAATCCCGTCTGCCCAAATGAAGGCCACACCACCCTCTGTCCATAAGGAAAATCTGTCTGGACCAAGAAGATATTCTTGTTTATACAATAAATGAGTTTGCACTGATTACACAGCTCTGTCCTTCTGTCCCTCTGTCCCACTTTTGCTCACAAACCCTTGCTATAATCCCACACAGAACACTCTGTCTGAGTGGGCCAAACTAATGCCACACTGGGCTGGTAGGATAAACACATACATATTTTCTCATACACACAGAGTTTAACTCTGTGTTTACAGATGATTTGATTTTTCACAGCAGTTAGAGCATACACTGAGTACCTGTTTTCTGCATTTATGTAATGAGAAAAATGGTTTAAAAAACAATTCTGGAATGGAGAAAAGAGAAGATATTAAATACCTCCCAACTGACACAACTGTTTTGAATTGAAGCTGCACACTCCTAACTGAGAGTGAGCTCCCTATTTTACACACTATAAAGTCAGACTTATTGTTCACAATTACTATTGTCTAGCAAACAGCACATACTGCTCTGCGAATGCCACTCACAAGGCTGGGAAAGTCAGGATTTTATAATTATATTACAGCAACTAGTAAAGAAAATATTTCATTGCTTATTTACGTCTTGAATAGACATAATACTAATATAATATTATAAACCTCTTTATTTATAATCAATTTATTATATGTACATATATATATTGGATTTGGGCACTTCTGCATCTATAGCTGTGTACAATGTTGACTTTCACATCTGTTGATAAAATTCCTATTTGTTTCTATATAAAACATATAAATAAAATAGTTTTCATCCAGTTTAATTTTCATCAAGTGATGATTTATGAGGCACATTGCAGGTATAAGCATGGTAACATGGGAATGCTTCAGCTAAATCAGAGTGTATTGTTTCAATTTGTGATGGTGAAGTAAGAACCACGTGCACATCTGTTTGAACATGATAAGAACAGGAACAAACATTCAGTCTGTGTTTTGCTGGAGATTGTCAGTATTTCAATATTATGTGCAGACAAACCACTATAATGGAAGTGAGAACAGATGGGGAGAACACTAATGCTTTCCTAGACTGCAGAACATAACTGGATATTGTACTTCAGTTGTCACCAGGCTCCACTATCCATATATGTATGATTTCACATTCAGCTGATAGGAAAAGTGATGAAAGATAATCTTTTAATAAATTAAAATTACATCATTCATGCTGCAAGTGAGGAGCATCATCTTCCTTAATAAGTCCATGTCATCAGCTATGAGATTCAGGTACAATGGAATCAATGGACAAGAGACACCAAAGGACTTCACACAAACTTAGAGGTATTTTAAATACAGAGGAGAGAGAGATCTCACAGTTCCTTTTCTGGAACACTTATTAAAAAAAAAATCAAATTTGTGATTAAAAGGTATTATCAAAGCTGAAATTTGTTCTTAACATCTGCACTTGCACTCCCAACTGCCATCTCAACAGATCAAGATAGGTCACCCTATGTATAAAAAGGATTACTTGGCTACAGATTGTAATTAAAAAATATATCTTGTATCTTAAAAACTACAGCAATATGTAACCATATTTCTCACAAAGTATCTTGTAAAGCCTGGCAGTTAGGCTCACGAAAAGAACCAGAGTCAGAGCCAGCCTTGACAAGCTTGCAGTCCTACGGATGGACATAGGTTAATACAGGGAGATGCCAAACAGAGATTCAAGCCTTTATACCAGCCCCTTGTTAAAGAACTGGTAGTGTGTGAAGTTTATACAGCATCTGACAGCTTCCCAGAAATGTGTTATGAAGGTATGGTACCCTTTATGAAAGCTCTGAACCTCTGATGGCAGGTCTGGCTCTGAAAATACAATGTGGAAAAAGTCCTGCAGAGAGGAATAAAGGAAAAAAAAGCAATCTGGAGAGAAGATTGGAGCCATTACTGGGGCAAGGGGAGCAAGAGGATCAGACTGCTGAACGAGATGGAGCTACAAAGACCTTCAAGGCAAACATGAGACATTTAAAGTGATTGAGGAAACAGGGGGAAAGGAGAAACAGTGGCAGATGTTGGGGGGTGTTGTGTTTTGAGCGATGGGGAGTGAAGAGAGACAGTTCCCAGTGAGACTGCAAGGTAAGAAGTTATATCAAGGGAGGAAAGATTCCTGAAGGGCTGTGGGTATGGTTAAACTGTATTTAACTGAGAGGAGGAAAGGAGCAGAAAGACTTTCACAGCCAAGTCAGGATGTAGAGGGGGGAGGAGCTTCCTTCTGTAAGGAGTCTGAGTGGCAGGATGGAGCTGTTGTCAACAGCGACAGATTAAAGGCAGCAGCGAGAGGATTAGGGACAAGAAATAAGAAGCTTGGTATCACTAGTGTGTTACACCTGAGCTGCCAGGGAGCCGTTCACTGCCATGCCAGGGACGTTCTGCAGCACTGCACTGCACACACAGCACAAGGACGCATGGATTCTTGATTCCCCAGTGAAAAACTAATAACTGGAATAGCTTGAGAAGTTCTCCAGGATTAACACATGAAGTGAGTTGAACTCTGTACCACAAACTCCTCTCTTTACTTCAGAGCATTTGCTCTCTTTGGCCCACACTGTGGACCAGCTCTGTGGTCTGCCTGGATTCCTCCCAGGTACCTTCAGTTTTCTGTCACCTCTGGCAAGCATCCTTTTCTAGAGTGTGAAACAGTTTCTGCAGTTTATATTTAAAGCATGCACATGTGTGCAAGGTCTTCATTACTGAACAGAAAAATGTTGCTTGCTGTATGTTAGACTCCTGTATCTAAGATTTTTGAGCCTTTAAAGCTTTGTCACTCCTTACAGATTCACATTTGATTTACCAGTTTCTTCTCTTATAGTTACTGATTTTGCAAAATTAACATGAATGTTGTCATCTCAAGATTTTTTTGTCCTGTGTTTCTGTATTAATTGAATTTCAGTCTAAGGAACACAAAAGCATTTTCCAAAAAAATATACCAAAAAGAATGTTAAGAACTTTGCTGTGATCCAACTCCCACTTTTCCTGGTTTATTTTCACCTAGGCTCTCTGACATAAGCAAGATGGATTTTTTTCCCAATATGAGTCTTTTCCTTATATTTAAAAATGGATTAAACACTCATCAGTTATATAGGAAAACAAGTTACCTGTACCACATCTTTTATATTAAATAAATAAGAAAGTGTGAGTTACAAGAAAGTTTGTGAACTTATTTTAAAAATTTGAATGTATATAATTGGAAATTCTATTATAGGATATTCCAGTATGGTATGTTTAATTAGTTAATATAGGATATTCCAGTATGGTATGTTTAATTAGTTAATAACTAAAAAGAAATACTTTGTTAAAAAATTGATAAATTAACAGAATCAAATAGTCAGAAAGAGAATTACAAGAAAAATTTGTTCCTCATTTGGAGAAATACAATTAGGAATATTTCTTTATCTGCCTTATGGAGTAGTGCTTTTAAGACATGCATCATATAACTAGGCATTAGCCAATATAATCCTAATATTTGTCCCTACAATAAGGCTTAAAAAAAAATTGTCCCATTCTTTTCAGAATAACTTGGAAACCTGAATTAATTTAGAATTAAAAGCAATATTACATAGGGAAACACTTGATATAGCTGTCACTATTCCTTTCATTTTGAAGAAAGGTTAAACAGACACTTCTCTCTCTCGACTCTCCAAATATCCACCACCCAAAGGTTAATGGCTGGCAGCAGCAGCCAATAGTGAGGGGAGCAATTTCATACCTACCAGCAAACAGCACCCAGTACAAGAGTCTTCATGACCTTCTGATTCCATCAGGAGTTAAAAAATTATGTCTGCAATTTACATAAAAGTATAGCAGATTTTAATTTCTGTGCCAGAAAGAGAGATGGCTTGAAAGTGAGGATAATGCCAGACAGGGAGAATAGTGTCAGATGAATACCCATGTCTTTTCTGTCCTACTAAAAAGAGTGAAACACCAGCTACCAGGCAGTGTCTCTACCCAGCATGGAGCAGGCAGCCTCACACTTTGCATTTAGATTAGCAGCTGCAACAAAAAGCCCTTCAACCAAATCTGGAGCTGCCATTTCCACAAAGGGTGCAAACAGCCCACTCAGCAATAACAGAATATAATGTCATTTTAATAACAGAAATACAAAAATGCAGCCAGCTTAGTAGAGAAGGCCAACTACTTATAAATGCTGTAAAAATTGTCTGTATTGCTTTTATGTTCTGTAAGGAAGAACAGTTAGCAGCGGTTATTGAGAAATTGTTTCAGAGGACATCTCTGCTGCTTCTTGCCTCCTGAAAACCGGTGTACACTCCTGGGGATACCAGGAACACCCCTGGGAACCATGTCACAGACATATGAACTCACCAGTTTTGCTTGGTAAGAAGGGAAGAAAATCCTAAAACTCTGCCTAGGACCCCAGGAGACAACATAAGCAGGGATGAGATTGGCAAGTGAATGAGCATCAGTTCAAAAAAATCAAATCTACTGGAATGTCTCCATGTTTCAGTAAAAAGGGATATAGACAAAGACTATAAATATTTTATGTGTAATTGGCTCTACATTTTAACAGTGATTGCAGTGGTTGCTGAATCTTGTCGTTCTGAACAAGGACTGTCCCTGCAGACAGGCACTGATTAATGGTACCATACTCTGAAATTTGAGCCACAGAGTCCTTCAGACTTCAAGAACGTTTTAAACTGAATTTATGTGTCCTTCCTAGTTCACTGAGCTCACTGTTTCATTGTGTCACATTTGCTTACAAGAGAAGACTGTAACCAGAAGACTGGAGCATAACTGGCCGATACTTTTCCTGTTTTCTTGTGGCACATTGGCATAACATTGGGAAAAAATTGTGATTTTGAACAAGAAATTTTATTAGGTGGAAGTGGTCACTCTGATCATACACAAAGAAAAATCTATGCCCACTGTAGAACAGTATGTCTTTGCTATTGCCATTAATGCTTCTAAGCTATTTACAGTTCCATTTTTTACCTGATCTCATTATCAGTGTATCACAGTGGTACTCTATTAATGAGACTAAAATATATCCTCATCAAGAGGCTAAGTCAGACTTTTATGTGTTTTAGGGAGAGATCCCCACAGCTGGACAATCTCTACTCTCTAGGACTTAATCTGGTCCAAAGTACAGATGATGGTGAGTTCTGAAATCATGTTCATCACAAAAAGCCTTCAAGGTCACTGTTAGGGAAGAGCATTGGAAATTAGGGTCTCTGGCAAAGGGTCACAAATAACATGACTCAAACTGATATCCAAGCTTATACTTCCTTTAAATTTATGTCAAGCAGATATAAGCAAAAGTATAATATATTCTCCAAGTGCTCTTTTCACTTCTTTAAAGATTTCAATTTTACCATTTTTAGGAATAATCCCTATAAACTAAAATCACAAAAAATCCATATACTTTTATGTTACCAGAACAAGTCAATCTTTCTGGAGTCTCTGTCCATCTCCAGGAGCAAAGGAAGGAAAGTTATGATACTTCAAGCAGAAACTCTTGTGCCAGAGACACTTTTTCCCTTGGTAAGCAATATAAGCATAGAATCCCACAGAAAATGCCAGGTTTCTGCCCAGCATACAGTAAAAATACTTTACTGCTTAAACATTTTAAGGTAGATATATCAGGTTGCAGAGGCTTCAGGTTCCCAGCACTCTTGTCTTGTGTTGTAGCTCTGCCACTGGAAAATTCCTTTCTCCAGTTGTAGAGACAAAGCTCTTCCTCCTCATCCTGCATGTGGTCAACCCTGACTCTGAATGTTTGGGAACATGAGTTTTGTCTCCCTAGCTTGTGGATAAATGGATAAAAACAGTAATAAAATAGGTGGCAGATACCAGCAAGATTGTCAGCTGGTCGTATTTTCTATAACCAAGTAAAAGAGAGAACTTGTCATCAACAAGGTGGTTGCTGAACAAGGCTGACTCTTTTCCTTGCCCCTTGCGCTGGCGCTGTGCTGTGTGTCCCATCTCTGTGCCAGCACTCCCGGCAGCCCATCAGAACTGAAGCGTAAGTTAAGAGCCTTGCCACGGACTATGGAGGCTCCAACCACAAATCCAATATCCACAGAAAATGAGTTTCAAAAAGATTATGACAGGGAGGAGGGGGGAGGTGACAGAAGGGGGCAGCGGGACTGAAGTGTGATGCTATCTAGAAAACAAGACCAAATGCAGAAAGCCGTGAGGAGCAGCTCCTGCTCTGAAGGCTCTATGCGATCTCCTGACACTAGGTGTCATTGGCACTGCACCTACTTGGCACAGGGCTGCCTCGGTGCCTGGCTGGCAGGGCCTGTCACTTGAAATACTTCTGAATAGAAACCTTCTGTTCTTGTTGCTGTAAACACTTGTGTCCTTTCTTCAGCCTGTGTTTAGCACTATTGCTTCAGATGCAGACTGGTGCGAGGGTCGGCCAGTGAGGGAGGCTCAATTCCTTGAGCAAGTCACCAGCAGCCAGAAGGGACAACAATGCTGCAGTTCTTCCCTTGCATTATGTTGAAATATATATATATATATATATATATATATATATATATATATATATATACAAGGTGCATGTGGGCAGATATCTCTGCCTGTTCACTTCGCTGGCAGGAAGGCTGGAAGGGCCTCCCGTTGCTCCAGCTCCACGTGTGCTGCTGCTGGAGAGCCACAGGGCAGCATCCCCCTCCCACACTGCATGCCTTGCATTTTATCTGAGTGATGAAAGTCTTCCTTCAGCCATAGCAGCATTTTATTCACATGCAGGGTTACACCTTTATCATCCTCCAGCAGGGTGCAAAGGAAATTCCCCTGTCTTCTCTCATACTGACCCAAATGTAGACAGGGGGGTTGGAAATAGTGGTTACATCATGAAAAACTCTGATGAATTAAAAATGAAAAAACAATCCTACACAGCTGGCATGGATGGATGGATCCGCAGCTGGTGGATGATTGTTAAAGAGAGGGAAAAAATTAAATTAATGAGTATCAAATTAAGTACCTTCTCAATAATGTTTTTCTAAGAAAGTAGAAAAACATGATGCTGTAGATGATTAGAGAATTACTATCTCCAGGAAATATTTGCATGGAATCCTCAAGAACCAGAGATTGTAATTTACTCCAATATAGGGAATTTATATATTTAGAAACTCTGGTCTTACAAACCATAGAAGTCTCTTGAGGTATTTAATGATTCTTAAAAGCAAGTAGCTCCAAGATTTGATTAACTAGATTTTAGTGCCCTGCAAACATTGAAGTGCACAGTTTCATACTGCAGTTCTCACCCACCAAGAATACTTCAGAAGAAGCAATTTTTTAACTGAGCAGTGCATTTTCTGAATCCAAAGAGTCTGAAAGATATTTTATTCTGTCCAGTTTTTGGTCACCTACTACCAGAAAGATAGATGAGGCATCCCAAAGGAGGATCACCAAGGACATCTGAAGCTGGAGCACCTCCCCTAGGGGCTGAGGGAGCTGGGCTTGTTTAGCCTGAAGGAGAGATGGCTTCAAGAGTGGGGGGAGGTTGCTGAGAGCAACTTTCAAATTCACAAGCTGCTCTGAGACCCTGAGACAGCTCCACAGTCGTGTGTCTGCCTTAGTTTCTGGATAGCTTGGCACACACTTCTGCTAGCACTAGAATAGAGTGCCACAAGTCCTCAATTCCCTGTGTCTTTATCCCTCTCTCTGTGAATCAGGAGAACACAACTCCTTTTTTCACCTTTGTCTCTGTCTCCATCTCTCTGAGCCTCTCACTATCAGTGTGTGTGGTATCTAAAGCTGCTGATTAGGGTTTCTCCTCACAGAGATGACACAGATAGATAGTCAAAATCATTAGTGCTCAGTTAAATCTCCATGAGTGGTTTCAGAGGTTCAGGGCTGCCATCTGCAGTTTTTAGCTGCAGTTTTAGCTGTTTTTAAGGATTAGGTTTTTCATAAATCAGATGTCACCAGAAGCTATTGTTCTCAGGGACCACTGCACCACTTGTAAGAAAAATTCCAAGTTGTTTATCATCTGCTTAACAGGAATAATCTGCCAGACATCTCCATTTTCAAATAAATTATATGGAGACATAAAGCAGGCATTCTTCAGCTGTAACACGGAATGTTTCCATTTCACCTCTGTATTGTTTTCCCTAAAATTGTGACAATCTCATTATGCTCTTGCTGATCTTTCAGAAGGGCTCCTTCTTTTATTAATGCTCCTTGATCTACAAGCAGCACAGCAGAACAGTATTTTGGCAGCATCTCAAACTATATCTTTAGTTTCATGATGTTTATTTTTATTCTCAAAATAATCCTTATGCCATAGTGTACCTTTTTGTGTAACATTAAATATTTCCTAAAAAGGATGTTTTTTTTCCTTTTGGTTCAGTGATGCAAACCCATGATGCTGGCCCATATAAGGATTACATTATAAGGACTACATTAACTTTGCCAGACCCGAAGTACTGACAGTCTTCTTCACTCATTTCTGTAGCTAAGTGGAGGGTTCTAGTAAACATCTCCTCTCCAGCCACACTACCTATTTCCAGAAAGGTACAAGAGCAATCATCATGGGGACTTCTTTCTTTACAGCGATGAATCAGCTTAACTAACAGGATTTGTTTTGATACACTCTATCTGATTTGCTGTAGAGATTCTGGTTTGCCAGAACAAAATGTCATGGTAACACAGTTAAACAAACACTCATATTTCCCCCAGCCCTCAACAAGAACCATTGTGAGCTTTCTTCTGCTTCCTTCAGAGAGGCCAAACAATTCACCTTCCGTGCGGGCTGCCTTTCCTGGTGTGGTTCTGAGAGCGGAACACATCAGGCCCTGCAGTGCTGCAGGAGGACTGAAGGAACATGACTGACCTGACTTTAACACAAGGAAGAAACCTTGTGCATCCAGCCTGCTGTGCTTTGCTGCCAGGAGCACACCTGGCAAGACGGTAATATGCCTGCTCAGGAGAGCCTACAGAAGCCATACAGGCTCCTGCAGAAAAGCCCTAGCCCAGAACACTGCAGGGAAACCTTTTCACTCAAATTTACACTGACCTCGTGGCAGAGTGCTGCCTCCCAAACTGCTCAGTTCTGTGTTCTTGGCACTTGCCTGGCCTAGGCACACTTCACGGTCTTGAATCATCTACATTTCTCCTTGCTCACATGCAGACAGTTCTGCTGGGCTGAGGTTAATATTGCATGACTGCTTCCTGAAAGGAACTAAAAAAAAAAGCAACAAAAACACCCTATTTTCTCCTTTTATTTTTAGACTATGGCACAGTTTCAGATGATCCTGGACTCATTTCTGAATCAACTGACACTTGCCATTAATCTCACAGATCTGTGAGGGAAACAGTTCTTAAAAATTAAAAGAACTCTGTGTCTCTGGTAGAAAGGCCCTGGAAGAAAGAAGAAACCAATGTCAGAAGCGAGAGCTGCTTCTCCCTGATGCTTGCTTGCCTGTCAGCATTGCCTCTGCCCACTCCTCCAGAGAAGTCAGGCTTTCTGATATGCGGGAGGCTTATCAGATGGTGTCTGTCTAAATCAAAGACCAAATAATACCATTACACAGCATGTAGAGGTGTTTTGTTTTGGTCCTTTTGCAATAATTCTGCCTTAAAAAATATGCCTACACAGCCAGAATATACCTTTTGTAAATGCTCCTGTAACGACTCATCTTTCTTTGAGAATCATAAAAAACCTACTGTTTTCCTTCACTTAGGAAACTAAACATCTATTAAATAAAGGTTGTTATGCTTAGAAGCCTTTCAGAGTGCTGAGGCAGTGTTCCAACATATCCTGTCTTCAGTATATTTCACCAGATACAGAGCAGCTGTGTCATTTGAAAGCACATCTGTAGGCTAAGGGGCACTGCTAGAAGAGAGTGCACCATGCTGGATCCAACAGCTCAGGAGGGAAGGCTGCACCATCCATGTCGTCATGTCCAGCCAGCAGTGAGGCTGAGATGTGTTCCTAGTAGGTGCATGCACACAGAGCACACATATATGATAAATTTACTTATATTCGTGCCCACACAGCTGGCAGATACACAGAGCACTCACATGAACACTGAGAACCCACAGGAAATCTGTTTCTTTCCCCTTTCTTTTCAAGACTCTCTTCTCTCCAGGCTGTTTCTCCTCTGGCAAACCACAGCACAGGTAACTGTCACACCTACAAATTGTGTCTGTGCACGATTTGAAAAGCAACCAAAATTAGTGTCCCTCAAGGAAAGGCCCCAGTATAAACTCAACAGCCTTCTGTTGGCCTGCCAAAACCAACAGCATCAACACAGCTCCTGACTGAATGCAGCTTTCCTAGGCAGTGTAAAGGAGACTTGGTGTGAAAGTGATAGTTAGCTATTAGGTGAGGGTTACTGGAGACATTACAGGTACAAAGAGTGTTACAGGGGACAGAACAGGAACATGCTGACAAAATATAGTGAGAAGAGTATAGAAAGAGTACACAAGGCTTTAGAACTCAGGTGTTATTAGTCCCATCATTAGTGCAATAAGTTTTTTCTGCCAAGACTTTAGTGTAGAAAGTATGTCTTCTTTTCCCTAAAGAGACTAGGACCTCAATCTTGCCATTTAAGGAAACTTTTAATGTCAGAATTTCTCCTTCAGTATTAAAAAGGGGTCTGTATTTGTATTGTCTGAGCTGGAGTGCCTCAGGTAAAAGCAGATAAAAAGAGCATGATGGATGAACAAGCTTGTCTAAAGTGAGCCTTCCTTTGTTGCTTGTAATCTTCAAATACTGAACTCTGTACTGATGTTACTAATAGACACAGGAGTGTTGCTGTAGCACTTCTGGCAGACAATTGGAATTCCAAATTTCAAAGGTCCTTTGGTACATAGATTAAAAAAAAGGATAATTTGAGTTTATCTAAAGTATTTCTTACATGTTCACAAAAAGCATTCTGTACTAAGATCAAAGTTGTGTGCTGTGTCATGATTACTTACAAGTTCCTGCTTCTGCACTGCTGTGAAGGAGCAGCAGCAATCCTGTACACAGAGTTTTAGGAACCATTAGGATGTTTTTTGAAATTACTCAGATGCCAGTTATGAAACTACATTTATGGAAAAAAAAAATAGAAATAAAAACAAGGAGGCTTGCAAAGCTCAGGAAGATGTGCCTATTAGTCAGTGCTTATTCATGCACTGACTAATGTGAAATGTCACTTTTACAGAAATCAGTGTGTCTCCACAGCCTGCAGCAGCGGCCCACAGGTGGTCTCCAGACAGTTACAGACTTCCCTGAAATCAGGAACATTCAGTTTAAACTATCTTGATGTTTTTTTACAAAGCACAGTTCAGAATTATAGCTCAGTCTTCCCTAGGGTGTTGTGTCACTTTCCTGAGCTCTTTGGGAATTTGCTGTCTGTGCTCCTCACTTTCTTCCTTGTCCCATTTCTTGGCAGCATTAAGGGAGCAGAGGAGACAACAGGTACACAATGGACAACTCCTACAAGGCAGACTGATGTTTAAGATGGAATCTCGTGGTTTGGAGGTAAGAGGATGCTAGATAGTGTCCAGATGTGTGAAATAACAAGATACCTTAGACTGATAATGAAAGGCAACGCTGAAAAAGGTGAAGATGATCCTTGGATGTTTAAACTACAGCATTACAAGAAGAAACAGGAAAATACCAGTGTTCCTGTGTGAAGCATTTCTGCTGTCTTCTCTGGGGTAATGCAGCTCATTCCAATCCCTCACCCTTGAGACATAAACTGAAAAATGGCCAGGATGACCCTGCATTTGGAGACCCCATCACATATGGTGGCTTGACTTATTTAATCCATCCAAGCAGAACTGAGAATTTTATATGATCATTGATTACAAATACATCATTGCATTGTTATGAAAAATAAAATTCTGCCAAAGTGAGAGAACAATTTGTCACTATTAATTATTGGCTCATAATAAATAGCTTTAGAGTAGAAAATTAGGGGGAAAAAATTCTAAATAAGAAGTAAACTGAGCTTGTGAAACAGTCTTCCAGATGCAATAGAGGATACAAAAATGATGTCAGCGAGGCCAGGTGAGAGATCCCCAAGGGGTCCATCAGGTCTCCCAAGGGCAGCTGAGGGCACCAGGCCAGCCTCAGCCCTGGGCATCTGGCACCTCCCTGGGGATGGGAGCAGCCTGAGATCAGGCCAAGCTTTCAGCCCATGGGTGGGCCTCACTCAGGGGATCATGTGGCTGGGCAAAGATCACTGGACACCAGCATCATTGGGGCTGGGAGGGACATTCCTAAATAGGGGCTGAAATGGCATCCTGGGCAGCATGGGGAGGGTCCCCAAGGGGCTGAGAAGGGCCTCTTGTTATTCCCCTCCCAGGACTCCTGTGAAAGGAAAAGCCACAACCTAGCTGTTACTAAATCATGGTTTGAAAGTCACTTATTTTACCACATCTATAATAGTAAAGGATGATAACTGATACACCCAGGATCACTTCCATTCCTATATTCCCATGTTGTATGATGAAGTGGGGCAGAAAAAAGGACTCCCACAGTCAATTCTTCCCAAAATCAATAGAAAAGGCTCGCTGGACCAGACACCTCAAAAAAAGCAGTCCAAAAAATGACGCCCAAACATTCTATTTTCTGCTTTCAGAATGAGTCACTCAGACAAAAAAGGTGGCTTGTAAGCCTTTGTTGGTGCTGGATACAGTTCTAGACTACTTCAAGACATAGACCACAGTCAGAGATGAGTGCATCTGCAGCCTCTCCCTAGAGAGGCTTCAATTCTGCTGATGTCCTTGATGCAGCAGAGCAGTCATCTTCTCTTGACTCAACTCTAAACTGTCTCTGGACATTAAGGTATCAGCACTTAGTGATCTGTCAATATATTTCACAACAGCACAAATGATGCTACATCAATTTTAGCACAACACCTGTCTGGGAGACTTCCAGACATCCATTATCACCAGAAAGCCTTCCTTGGCAGAATTCACTCACCCTGCTGGAATAGTACAAACACTAATTTTAAAGGGCCCTTGGTACTCCTCGCCTGATGTGCTTGTATTTGACCATATTCTTCAGGTAAATAATATGTATGAGATAGGGGACAAGGTATCTACTGGCTAGTGAAATCCTGTGAAAATATTAATGAAAAAATCATGAGCTGAACATCCTGAAAGAGACACATGGTGGCTCACAGAACTGTTTGATTAAAATTACATATATTCTACAGCTCTTCTCTTGGCAAATTTTAACAAGAAACTCAAAAATATTGTTCATTGTGACTCTAGAGTCACAGAATGCGTGAAAGCTATGACTAGCAAAGCCCCCTCTGTTAAGCACACTTCTTCTGTGACAGTATCTGTTTTTTTACAGACACAATATATCAACATATTTGACCATGGCAGGGTTGTCACTCTTTTCCTGGTGCTGAGTCCTGGTGCTATGAATAATGGCTTTCATGCACTGGAGGTCATGGCTGTTCTTATATCAAGAGAACCAGCATCTGAATGATTTAAAGATTTCATCTGCCAGAAATGTTTTTAGACCATAAAACCTCAACATTCCTGAAATAGCAACAGAACAACAGACAAACAAACAAACAAGCAAGCACCACAAACCCAAAGCTTTCAGCATACCATTGACTGTGGTATCTTGGGGCTCATAAACTGACTGATTTTAAAAGTTTTTTAAATCAGGACTGGTTGCCCTAGATTAAGAGTGCTACATTAAATTTGAATGTGCTGCCAGAGTAATTTGGATTGAAGAGGAGGGGGAATGATGCACTCTTAGCTGCTTTCGTTTTTGTGTGTAAAAGCTGGGTAGCACACAAGGTTGCAAGAATGCATGTTTCCTGACAAAACCAACAGTGATGCAAAGCAAGATGAAAATTCATCCTCTGAACGATTTAGCCTTGCTATTAAATGAAATGTCTGTGGTGTGATCCTGTATCACAAGTTTCTGAGTTAAGTGCCATCTGGATATCCTCCATTTAAGTGAGTTCACTGAAACTAGGCTTTGACAGTTCAAAACTGGATGAAATATTACACAGGTATTAATAAACATATATTTATAACACAGTTATGGTGATCAGCTTTTTAAGAACATATGGTGTTATTTATAATAGCTTTTTGAATGAAATGGCATGAATGAACAAGGCATGTACCTCTGTATGCCTGTGTCTCTGAATGCAATTAATGCATGGTTTGCTGAAGAGTAAATAGTGTACTGTTAGAATTTGGGGTCTGTTGTAGGTTAACTAGAGTTATACTCTCTGACCCTGAATTGACCAGACCATCTCCAAAGGTCGCTTAATCATGTTTCTATTCAACATCCAAACCTTTTTATTATCAGATAGCTAATAGAAGTCAGAGAAGCATACAGATCTGCCCCTTACTCAGTACCATGGAAATCCTTGATACAGTTGTGTATTTGGGGCAATTGTAACCCACTGCTGACACTCTGCCTGCCCAGGTAAGCTCTGCCAGAGTCACTCCAGATTCACAAAAGCTTCTGAATGATACGTGACACTGCCTTCTTTCATGGCTTGCTTGTGATCTCTACAGCATGACAAAATTTCTTGACAGCTTACTTTATATTACAATTCTCTCCATTTAGGAAAAGCCTTTCATCAGTGGATCTCACAGAGCTGTACAAGTGATAGATTTTTTTTTTTTTATAGCGCGATTATATAAAAACAGATTTCATGTTCTGACTCCCCTATTTTACTTACTAGCCAAAGCTATTTCTTTTTTAATAAGTATGTCTCACTTATTATATATGAGTGCCTCTCATCAGCAGGATTGTGTGAACTTCTGTCTGCTTTTTCTCTAGAGTAAGGTGTCAGGAGCAGAGTAAATGGTATTCATATGGGCCAAGAAACAACACAGATCACTCACCACCTAGATTTTCTAAAGCAGGGATCAAGTGAGAACCAAAGGGTAAAATCCAAACTTTCTTTCTCTGAAGAAGAGTTAGTTAAACCTGTAGGGAAAAAGAAACCCAAACCCCTACAAAGGCACTACAGTTCAATGCACCGTGGTTTTTAGAGGATACTTAAGCATAAACATGTGAGAAGGTGTTACTGGCACATGTACGTCCTTTGTTAATGTATTTGATTTAATTGAGGTAACTCTTGAAATCAGAAGACCAATTTTTTATTAATTCTGGCTTAAAATAATTGTTACCATTATTATAGTGCATTTCTCTCAGCAACAAGTGATTCTGCATGGTTCTTTTATGACAGAAGTGAAGATGTGACCTAGAACAGGAAGTGCTCTGTGTAACAAATTCAATTATTTTTAGAATTTTGCCTTTTTAATAAGTACTATCACTTAATTGCCATCTAACAAACAGGCCCCTACCAGTAAATGCTGTTAAGCCTCCTTAACAGGAGGACAGGCCTGACAACTTCTCATCATTAACAGTCATGCCAAAATCATCAGCAAAATCAGGAAGTTCTCTTTCTAAAAATTAAAAATCCTTTGTATTTTAATATGAAGTAATCAAAAAAATGTGTATGCCTACAGTAATTCACAGATATGTTGCCTCACAGATAAACTGTTTCAAAAGTTATCTTCCTCCATTTATAATTATTTTGTAGCCCAAAGATGTCCACAGATTGTACAACAGTCAATACCAATTTAATGTCTCCTTACGGTGTTTCTGTTATATACACACGTACTGCAGATGATGATATTGGTGCAACACCATAGAGATTTAAGTTTTAAATTCTATTTAAAGACCTGGTTCTCAGTGGTTTCAGTGGAAAGAAGGCAATTTAAACAGGATTTAGGCATTTAATTCCCTTAAGGATGTAAGCCTTTGTCTTTCTATAGTAGATAGATCACCATCATTTTCCTGACAGTTCAGTGCTGATGATTTTAGCTTTTGGTTCCTTAGGCTCTGTAAAAGCTAGTCCTTATATATGATGCAGAAATCATAGGAGAAATTTGGATCATTATCAACTATATTTAGCAATCCACTTCCAAAGTATAAATAACTCCATCACCAGAAAAACAATTCTATCGTAATGTCTGCACACAGACAAAATGGAGTTAAGAGGCCCATATGAAATTGGGCAGGATTTCATTTTTGTTCTGCCACTTTGTACTGCATTTTTTACAAGTGCATTAAAGCATTCTGAAATAGGAAAAAAAAAGATGTTCTTTCTGTCCTGACTAGACACTATTAAATTGGTAGATCTTTGAACTTCATGGACCTAAAGTTGTTGAAAATACACTTACTAGGCTTTAGAACCATTGGAATTAGAACTATTTCCTATTCAATAGGAAGAGTTTCTTGACGCTTAATACATTGAATAGCCTGACTGCAGTAATTTAAGAAATTGGTTACAAATGGAGTTAATCTAATCTCATGTAAGGAGCTTCTCTGTTAAGAAGCTCTGATTCCCCTTCCAGTGGGGTCATCTTGGCAGACTCTACTTAAAAAATCAAGCTCAGAGAAGCATGGAAAACAAAGGTCTCTGAAGGCTGCTTAAATAGCTGGGAATCAGATTTTTACTACTTGGAAAATGATATTAACTTGTCTATATCTCAATTCAAGTCTGCCCTCATAAATGTGGCACAACTGAGAGCTCCCTTTGCTAAATTGAGCAATCTCCAATGTAAATGAATGTTTTGGTGGTTTACATAGTGGAGATGAGACAGTCCCTCATCCAGAGCTCTGAGTAAAGCTTTGGGATTACAACTTTTTATGGATACATAGTCACATCTTCTGATGCAAATACTTCTTCACCATTTCAGAAGTTCCCTGTAGTTAGATGAATTATTCTCTGACACTACTGCTTTTTTGAAGTCTTTTGCCTCTTTTTGTTCCTTTTGCCTACCAGCCTTCTTTTTAATTTGCATATGTTAGTCTTTGTCTGCCTCATTTGCTTAATTAAGAGTATGGTTCTGCTCTACTAATGAGAACAAAACCTAACTTCTAAAGAGCTTGTTAGTGTAGAATGGAGAAACTGTGTTATGATTTTAATTCTGGGAAAGCAATATATTCTCCAGCACAGGATTAATATTAACGTTAGATGGAAAAAACTTCTCACGCCCCAAGATATAAGAAATATTCCCTATGCTCTTCACTATGTTATAGGAGCCTTAACTGTATATAAGCTAACATCAGAAGATCAACACTTCCACACATAGATGCCTCAAGGTAATTACTTTAAGCTATTTCTATTGTAGGTCTGATTTTTATGGTGGTGCCACATGCACACCATACCGTCCCTTAAGGGGGGTGAGGAAATGTGTATGTGTTCACAACAGCTGAAAATGAGGCAACCTTGTTTTGAGGCCTAAATGGCATTCCTTAGCATGCTGAGCTTTGACAAGTTTAGTTTGGTTTCAAGCTTTTAGAAACCAGAGCACAGCCAGTCCAAGGAAGTACAGGAATGGCATGGGAAAGCTACTGCATCCCAGGGAGCTGTACCTTCTCGAGTGCGTGTCACATGGCTGTCAGAATTATTCTGGCTCTTAGCAGTGGCATTAGTGGTA
Organism: Pseudopodoces humilis; assembly: GCF_049639895.1. NCBI lineage: Eukaryota > Metazoa > Chordata > Aves > Passeriformes > Paridae > Pseudopodoces > Pseudopodoces humilis. The sequence continues at coordinate 13,241,778 of NC_142205.1, read as the reverse complement.
TGCTACAGGGAGCAGAGACTGGGTCACCAGCCAAACGTGACAACTATAAATGGAGTGGCTGATTATCAGCTGCAAAAACAGCATGTAGGAAAGAGCACCACCACCCAAAATAAAATGTTGATGTCAAATGTCAACATCTCCCATACAAGGCATCAAGAGCTTCATTAAATGAAAGATACTGCCTAACCCTCAGGGGTATGCCATGTACATGAGTGACAGCTGGAAGTGTCACTTTATTCAATTTAAAAATTGAATTTTTAAAAAGCTTGGTCATAATGCTCTACATTTTATTCCTTTTTTTTTTAAATAGATAAAATCTTTGGATGAGGAGAAATTTCATTTTTATTTGTCTCCAGTGTACTCTCACATTTCTCCCCATGTTGATAACAGCACTGTAACCAAACATTACAGCCTTTCTTGACAGACCAAATCAACAATAAGCATCTAGAAAGGAATATGTTTTGTTTATAGCTGTGTCTCACTAAAAGACTGAATAATCTGCCTCTGGGAAGAACAAAAGCTTTCCTGGTTTAGAACCTTTGTATTCCTTTTGTTGTTGGGAGTAACACAGGTATGGCTTCTGTGCAGCAGACAAGGAAACCTTGCTGGCAGCAGGGTATCTACAGCACAGCAGTCATTGTGACAAATGTAGGTGCTCTGTTACAGACAACTGGTGTTTTGTAATCCCAAATAGAGTAGAGGTCCTTTTACATGCCCCTTAAGCTATAACTGCTCGACAGTTTTGGCAATTGCAAATTGCCTCATTTAATTTGGTTTAGGCTTTTGTGAAATACAGAGGTATAAATATATATGGTTTCCCAAGAGTCCATTACACCTGTTTCGGGCAGGAGAATTTTCAGTAGAGTAAAACAGAGTAACCCATAACCCACATAACGCTGCAGACAGCAGGCAGAGCTCTATGCTGGAAGACACCACAGTCAGGTAAAGTTTCACATGGAGAAGTTTACATGTCCTTCCAGGTGGTGTATACCTTATGTCTTTAACCAGGAAAACCATTGCTTTTCTTCTCACTTAAGGCAATTATAGGGAGTATTCTAATGTATATAACATCTTAAGTGTAATCTTTGTAAGTGACTGAATTCAGCGAAGGAATTCAACTGGAAATTAGCCTGAGGCAAAGAGTTCCATGGGTTAATTATGCAACATTCCTTCTATCTCTTCTAAATCAATTGCCTCTTGATTTCAATGTCTGTCCCCTTAAGAGGGTGAGAAGGATCTAATTGCCTCCCTCTGGACCACTTGTTACTGCCTATCCCTGTGAAATTCACTTTTATGAGCCTGTGCTGTATCTGCAATTTAACTGGATCAAAACTCCTTCCTTCCCCCCACTTGTTAATTATTTTGTCATCGCCTCAGATTATTTCTTATACATTTCCTGACAAGATGTCCTAAACAGAATGCTGTATTACTGGTAAAAGTACAGACCAGGCTGATACAACAGGGTTTTATGTTTGTGGGTTTTTTCGGTTTTTTTCCCCGCACAATTTACATAAAATTTTCCTTTCTTCTTTGCACTGAGGGTACTAGAGAAACAATTATTTTTTTCAATGGTACTACCAGGACAAGAACTACCTTTGCCAAAGCAGGATTTAGTTTAATAACATCATATCCTTGCATTACTACTAGCTCCAGGTAAAGATGAATTAATTCAAACATAAAAAGGGATGTAGCTTCTGGAGAAGGGGGACTAACAACAGTATTCTGACATCTGTTAAACGCGGTGTTTCAGCCCACCTGAGAATAACATTATATATCTTGGAGAAGAACACAGAAATTAAAAGTACATATATGCTCCTCAGCCTAAAGTTTCAATGGCCTTTACTTGGTATTGGCTTTTTAGGGCTCCCACAGTTCTTTCCAAAACACGGAGGTCTGAGAGAGGGTTCTGCAACCATTCCTTACTGCTGGGGCATGTGAAGTGCTTGTGTGGTTACTATTCCAATTGTCTTATGACATTCAAGCTTTGCCTTAGATTTCCCCTTGTCTCTCTGACAAAGCTAAGAACCTGTAAAAATGAGAAATAACCAAGGTTTAGCACTGTAACAACTGAAGCTAATCTAAAACTGTATTGCTTATTTTGCAATCTTCTTGCACTCATTTAACAGTCCTGTGAAAAAGGCCAGTATTTAATTGAAAACGAACCTGCCAACTCTTTCATTTGGTTTGGCCCAGTTCAGGTCTCAGATGTAGGAACAGGAATTGAGAAACATGAATGCCAGTATCTGGGCAAGGGATGCTAGAATAAGGAATGACCTGGGGAATCGAGTGCAGGATTACAGCAGCCCAGAATAACATTATTTTAAACTCAAGAGAATTTGATCTTCAGCATCTGGAACAAATTCTGATCCTACAAAGGTCAGTGGAAACAGAATTTTGTACCAATTCTTAAAATGTTTTATTTTTGTATATTGAATTATCATGTTGTCATAGTATTTTTATGAAGATAGTAACTCAAGCTATTGTATTTTTTATCTTTCAGTGTATTTCAGTATACCAGGGTCAGAAATTATTCACCACAGTTTGTCTTTTATCATTGAATTGATGATCAGCATTCTGACACCGACTCCACACAAATCTGGCTAGAACTAAAATTAAGTGTTAAGCGTTAAAAAAGTACTTATATTGCTGGTATTTGTAATAAATATTTTATTAAATTTATATATAATTTCTAAAGAACCTACATATTCACAATTGGTGCATTATAAAATGTCGTAATAGCAGCAGCTATGGATGTGTAAGATTAATTCTCATTTCAAACTTCTTGTGCCATTTCTGTTTGACTATCTGGGGGTAGATTTCACCATTTTGACTTCAAAACAGGGAGAAACAATTGCTGCAGCCTGGGAGAAAAAAAAAACAAAAACAAAAAACCCAAATCACATCATAAAGACCTATTTTTCTTAAATTCCTTTTAGAAAATCTGATGGCTACTCAGGATCAGACAAAACTTGTATATAAATGCAATGCTATGCTAAGTGATGTGGAAATACCAAAAGACTGTGAAATACTTTCTAAGGAGCTGTTAACACGTGCCTCAGGCTATACTGCTGAGTTGCAAATTTAAGGGGCGTGTTTTCATCAGTATTCAAGTCACCTCTTAGTCAGCAAAGAACGGTAAAAGCTAAAAAACCGTGAAAAGTTGCTATGAATTTAAGAAATTCCATGTGCTGAGAGCTTGGCTACCGCTCTGAAGTGCAGCTGTAAGTTCACACATCTCCCTTATATAAACTTGCATTTTTTCTGGCCCAGAGCCTTAGGCATAACTTTAGTATTCAGCTCCCAATATGTGAACATCTTTGATATCACGTTAATAGTAAATACCTACAGGCCTGGAGAATGGAGCCTTCTGGAATAGAAATCAATCATTACATGTTTCACAAGCCATATATGTATCTCTGATCCACTAGGTAAATAATAAGAAGAAAACAATAACATGAACATTCTCTGAATCAACCTCTGTATGATGTCCATGACATCACTATGTAATCACTGCTACGAAGATGAAGCACTCTTGAAAAAGATGCAGAGGAACCAGGTTTTCCAAATAACTGGTAAATGTCTTAATGCACATCCAGTGGCAGGCCAAGGATAGCAGATTTTTTCATCTCCTCAGGTACATCAATGCCAAGTGGCATTGCAGAGATATCCCAACTCAGTCATTCAAGAGAAGAGCTGTAGGGCATCTGGGAGCAGTAACTATTCCTAATAAATCTGCAGCCAAATATGAGCCTGCTGTGGTTCCCCAAGAGGCTTAGCACTTGCAACTTCAGCTTGCTGAAGATCTCTGTTCAAAAAAACCCAAGACTTAAAGCACAAGGACAATTGTGGAAATGAGAAAAAATTCCTAAGGCTTGCCAACCAAGTAATTAAAAATGCTTTGACTTTTGCATAAAATATTAATAATAAATAATAGATACATAAAGATTCATGTATTTCTAAAATATACAAAGAGGTGAAAAAAAAACAAACTGGTTTCATATGGATGACTTCATTTTTAATGGGCATATGGCAATTTCTGAAGGAAAATACAGCTCTTTGAACACTGAATAAGGGGAAAATCAAAATACATTTAACACAGAAGTGAAAAATATAGAAACCTCTTGCAACAATCCCAGTGTAGTTGAGTGCAGCCTTTACTGCTCCTTGAGCAGAACGACTGCATATGCCAACTCAGTACAGATTCTTGAGAAATTCCAGCATCCTTTCATTCTGAAGTGCTTACCTCTCTCTGCATGAAAGGCTTTACACCCCTGCACTGCAATACTGATTCTTCCTGCATTTGAGAATCCAAAGCTGTTTCCCAACCTGTTCTCCCAGCCCCCAAAGGAGAATCCCACAGGGCTCTCCCATGCCTGTTTTACAGGTCAGTGAGCCAAGAGCACACCAAAAGCTTTGCTCTTTTTATATTCTGTATTCATATGGTGGGCAAGGCAGTCCTGTCATACCCATCTATCCTGATGCTTTTTTCCTGTTTTATAGGAAAAACTCACTCACTTTACAAATTAAACAAGCTAAAGGGACAAAAGCACAAAGTAGCACATATTCCAGGGGTTTCTGCCAATTAGATACAAACATTTTGCCTTGCTGTGTCATGCAGAGCTGATCATACACGTGATTTATATTAATAGCATTGGAAGGAAAATTAAATTTATCCAAAGTTATATAGGAAACACAAAGGGCTGTACGTGGTTCAGCTTAACCTAAACAGACATCCAACTTGGCCTCAGGGGACAACTCAGGTGATAAATTAGCAGTTTGTAAAGCACCTCAGCAGCATGTGGAGTTGAATGGCATAAGACTGTAGGATATTATAACTGTAAATATGTAAGGGATGAAGATACGACTGATCTTAAAGGAAATACTGACTCTGTGCAGGAATTGCCTTCCCAAAAGTTCCGTAAGAGGAGGAACACGGGGACCTGCATAGCCTCTCCCGCAGGAGGTGACTACGGCGACTCAATCCCTGCTGATAAGGACGACGGTTCCCCAGCACAACCAAAGCTCTGTCGCCGCAGTAGCGTAGGGCACATTCCCGGGATCCCACCAGCGACCGCCGGGGCCGAGCCCACACAGGGGCCGCGTTTAGGGCGAGAGCCACGGTGCAGAGCGGCGCCGGGAAAGGGCCGGCAGCGGCCGCGGGGGGGCTCGCCCCGGGCTGTTCCTCTGCACACCCGCGGAGCCTGCCCCTGCCGCCGCGCCCGTCCCCTCGGGATCCCCGCGGATGTCCCCCCTTCCCGCCCGGTGTTCCCGGGATCCCCGCGGATGTCCCCCCTTCCCGCCCGGTGTTCCCGGGACAGGGCGGTGCCGGCGCGCCCAGCCCCGCCCGCCGCGGTCCCGCCGCCGCGCACGCGCAGGCACCGCCCCGCGCACGCACCCGGGAGTGCAGCGGCGGGGAGCGGCCCCCGCGCAGGCGCGGCGCGGCCGAGGCCGGTCAGAGCCGCCGAGTGGCGCCCGCCCGGCCCCGGCCCGGCCTGGCCCGCCCTGCGCGCAGCTCCCCGCGGGGCGGGGCCGCCTCCGAGGCCGCCCCAGCGCGGCCCCGCCGGGCCCGGCCGAGCCCACGGCATTTCCGGGGGAGGGCGCGCGGCGCGGGCTGGCGGGGAGCGGCGCGGCGCGAGCAGAGTTGACTATATATGGTCAAAGGCAGCGGAGAGCGGCGCGCGGCGCGGGCGCTTCCTGGTTCGCGCCGCGGGGCCGAGCGGGGCTGAGCGGCGGCAGCGGAGCCACAGAGCCCGGCCCGGCCGCGCCCGCCGCCCTTCCCTGGCCCTGCCTGCCGCCGCCGTAACAAGTGGGCGAAGATGCCGTACGAGATCAGTAAGCTGGCGGGGGCGGCGAGGTGCCGGGCGGGGAGCGGGGGCCCCGCGGGCTGCGGGCCCTCGTGCGGCCCCGCGGGACGGCGCGGAGCCGGCGGCGCCTCCGAGCCCGCTGACAGCAACAAGTGCCGGCGGCTGCCGGCAGGGCGTGTGCCCGTAGCGGGGAGGCATTAAGCGCCTTCCTTTTATTTTGATTTTTAAAAAATTCATTTATTATTATTTTTATTATTATTAATTTTCTTTTTATCCCCTTTCTCCCTTTATTTTTCACAGAAAAAGTGTTTGCCAGCCTTCCGCAGGTTGAACGAGGCGTTTCCAAAATTATTGGAGGTGATCCTAAGGGCAACAATTTTCTTTACACCAATGGAAAATGTGTCGTCATCAGAAACGTTGATGTAATGTATCTTGATTTATTTTGGTTTCTAGTGTAAAGCTTTCTCTAAGTTGAATTTTGTCTCCTTGCCCTTCCTTTAGCAGCCGGTGCTTCATTCAGTCTTGGTGCTTTCAATCGAGGTCACAGATCCGTGATCAGCAGCAGGGGAATAAGTAGAGTGCATGACTCAGGCATAAAAAACATAGGCAGCGACTGTAAAAACATGTAGAAAATCTCGGTAAAATGCGCAATTCTTTCCCTCTCCGCATGTAAACTGAGCTTAAGAGATGAGAGACTGGTATATTCTGGTTGGCCCTGTTTATCTTCTTAGGTATCATTATTATGAAGTTGATTGCTGTGTTTGCCTAATAAATGAGTTCTTCCCTCTTCGCTGTTTTGGACCTGTAGCCTGTCAGGGAAACATTTAAATACTTGCAAACCTGAATCTTTAAATCTTCAGCTTCTTTTCCCCCACCCAGCCCCAGCTCTAGGAATCAAAACAGTTATGAGCTGCTGGACTCCATCACTAGCTGGGTGCAAGTTTTCAGCCCTGCTCACAGGGAATTTTGCTCATCGATTAAATATTAGAATGCCCCAGTTAATGTTTTCAGTAGTGTGGAGGTTTGTGTTTGCTTTTTTCCTCTGGTGCTAACTAAAGAAATGTTAACAGAGTTATTTGAATGATTTATTTTTAAAGATGGCATCCCTTTGAAAAGTGCGGAGGAAATGTTACATGTTTAGGCCATTGTTTTGCTACTGTTTTTTTAAAAAGTAAATTTATTCGAAGTAATTGCTTGTTTTATGGAAATTAAATTCTCCCATAGATTTACTTTGCTCCTGCAGATTTGGCCTGCACCAGGAAGAGCTATAGGGGGAGGGGCAAGACATACCTCTCTGGAATTCTTAGGTCTCCACAACAATGGATTTTTTTGTGGCTGCTTCTGTAAATCACCTTTGTAAACTGAGCTGTTTTCTCACCACCCCCACTATATTCAGACATTTCTTCATTGTTGTGCCGTAATAGATAAGTGCTACTAATAACTTAATTCCTTGCAGATTTCTTGATTGCTATCAGTTAAAATTCATCCACTTAAAACCAAAAGTAAGCTCTCACTCTGGATTCATAGTGTCGGCATAGTGTCTTTGTAATAGTGTTTTGCTCTTGGTATCAAGAAAAGTTCAAGTTTCTGAAACCAGAAGCCCCAGTTAAACCCTGTAATGACACACAGTGTGATGAGAGAAGAGGGAAAAGCCACTCTGCTTACGTTACAGTTTCTGACCAAGTCGTGAGTGCTGACCTTCTCCCTTCCACTGTCATTAATGCTCTTCTGACCCTATTTTGGAGGTTTAATTGGAAGAAAGCAATTTGCTTTACCTGAATGAGCTCACTGAAGATTAGCCCAGTCCAAACGTGAGCCCCAGCATGAGCTGGAGGGTGTAGGAGACATGGTGACCTGAGAACAGGCGAGGAGGGATTGTGGGAGTTCAAGCTGTTTAAACTCTCAAGGGAAGGTGAGAATGGAAGTCACAAATCCTTCAGTTTTATGGTGCAGTTCATGCTGACCCGACTGACAAGGGGAGTTTGCTGCTGTTAATAATTGACAGGTGACTACAGAATATATTGTAGCAATAACACAAAAAAATGACCAAAGCCTCTGCTGTGGTTCTTGTGCTGGAGAATGTTGCAGCTTGTAACCTAACTTGTAAGTGTTGCTGCTGAAGCCGAATAGGTCCCAGGAACACAGCTCGAGGTGTGGTGAAAGGAAGAGAGAGCTTTTTTTTTTCCAGGATTTATAGGTTTCTGACCACGGCCAGGGATTGGATGGTCAGGATAACACTTTCTCACTTCACTGGCTGTGAGAGATGTCCATCACAAGATGTGTATCAGAAAGAATGTACACATATCTATGTTTACAGTTACTGTCCTGGGAAAGTCTTTAGAAACTATGTCAGCAAGCTCAAAAAGCTGAGTTTTCAGGGCAACATGTAAGTGTGTCCACTCTTAGTTAAGAGCTGTTCCGTCTTTGCCTGATACAGAAACCTCTCTAATAGTTTGCAGCAACAAAATGAAATGCTGGGGATCTGTGTGTAATCCCTTTATGAGCAGTTCTCCAATGGATGGTTGTGCTCTAATTAAAAAAAAAAACAGGTCATCAAAATGCAGTGATCACCTTTCTCCTTAAGTCTAAAGCTATCTAGCATTTGCTAATCAGATGAATATAGCATTCAGGGTTAATGCTTGATCTTTGAGCGTGATCTAGAGACTTCCTTAAGCAAGAAGTAGTTCTAGAGCAATGCTGGAAAGGCTCTGTGAGAAAGACTAGTGATATTTTTAAGGTTTCATACTTCATTAATATTTTATCTTCATGGGTCTAAGACTACTTTGACGCTTGGAACTGAAACTGCTCACTTTCATATGTGGTGGCTCTGGTTTCAGTGTTTGAAATAAGCCACATAAGCTTGCTGCTGGTTTAATCTAGGTACTACATTTATCCCAGCTCACACTATAATTTTCTCCTTAAATATCTTTTTAGAAGTATTTTTTGGGGGGGTTGGGCTTGATAAAAAAAAAGCAAGTTAGAAAACTTACTTTACAAGCAGAAATAATACTATTCAATAAATAATGTACAGTTTGACAGCCCTAACTTATTACCTGGTTTCTGGAATCTACTTGCCATATCTTGAGTCTTTATCTTTCATTTAACCCTTTAAGCTGGTCTCTCAGTTTAGTTTCCTGGACTCTTGGAGATTCTTGCTGTAAAATAACACCTCTCATGCCATTAATAACAACATGTGGGGGGATTTGAGCTCCCTGAACATGTAGGTGATGCAGATATAGAATAGGGAAAACATCTTGTCTTGCTCAGGTGAAATCCAGCTGGACACAAAATGAAGAGGGATGTGCATGCTGTAAGTGCAGATGGTTATGGCTTAAGTAGAGCTGCAATGCACTCAAGCAATGCATAAAAGCAGGAATGAAAAAAAAAGCTCCTTTTTGCATGAGCAGGCTGTATTCTGCTCCTGAGATGTAACAGTACTGCAACAGCAAGAACTCTTGTGAGCAGGAGACTGCTTTCTGACACAGAGCGGGTGTTTTAGTTTTCACTGATTGGATGGCTGAGTCATACCGTAACATCAGGTGGTTTTCTGGTTTGATTGAATAAATCTGTATTAATTATAGCAGTTAAAATGGAATTTTGTTTTGATCATATGAGTCAAGTTTCTGGAGCTGGAACAAGCCTGTTAAATGGTAGAAAAATGTTTCTAAAGAGTCGTGTATTACTTTTGTAGCATACACACACTATAACTGAGAGGGGTGCAGAATGACTTTTTGATACAACTAATTTGAAAGCAGTTTTTTGCCTTGATGTCATCCTTTTTTGATTTTTGTGGTGCCTCTATTGTATAACACTACTGATTTACTGAGACACAGAGTTCATTTTATTGTCCAACCTGAAACATCTGAAGACATAGTTTAGACTGAGGAGAAAATTATGATGAAGTGGCAGTGAATTTCTTTCAGAATTCCTGTACAACTCTTCATACCAGGCTTTTAAAGCAGATGGCAATTATCAAGAAAGAGCAAGCCTAGCACATCTCATTGGTTATTGAATGATTTTGGGTACATGGTGATGATTAACAGCCATGTGTTATGGTTGACTGCAGGCTTAAGTTTCATACTTGACTACAGTAGAATTTTAGATGTGTGCAGTAAAGCACAGCTCATATTTAGTATTCCACTTGGGTAACTGCTTTATCCCTGGGCTAGCCCCAAAAAAGGAGAGCCTGATGCTTGGCCTGTTATTTTGGAGTGTTTTTCTATTGTTTGGCAGGTATTGGAGAAGAAAGGGTCATTAAGAGGAAATTATTTTTTTTGTCAGTTGTTAGAAAGTACTGTTTTGCTTCAGTGGTAGCCGCAGTGTTCTGCAATGTCTGCTGCACTTCTCACTTTTAGACAATTGCTTAATTTAAGCTGGAAAGCAGGGTTTCAGAGAAGGGAGTGCAGGGAGAAATTATGAATTTTATTGTTGAATTTCTGATTTCATTCCTTTGAAAAGGAGGAGGTACAACTTTGTAACTTTTTTTTTTCCCCCCCTTTAAAATAGAATCCTGCAATTGCTGACATCTACACTGAGCATGCCCACCAGGTTGTAGTTGCCAAGTATGCTCCCAGTGGATTCTACATAGCCTCTGGAGGTAAAGTATCCGTGCTGTTAAAGTTACAAATTTTAGCAGGCAAAACAGTAGTAACACTTCCTGTGTGCATGGAATATGCAGTCAGTGGGATGTGCTTCGATGGAATTACGTACACATCTCTGAAGGAGAAATTATTTATGTCCTTGTTCCTCTAACCTTTTTCTCAAGGCAGTGAGCTTAGTGACATTCTTGGTCTTTTAAAAATGTGTTATTTTAATAAAGAAAGAGCCTGGAAATGAACCCTAAATACTTAGTGTGATGAAGACTTGTGTAACTATAACGGAGTGAAAAGTTATTTTTGAAATACAGGACTATTGTTTGTGATGTTCATAAACTTTGATACTTTATGGGCAGGGTAGGGGTTCTAAAACAGTGTGTGCTCCTTTCTTTTCCCTTCTTCTTGACCAAATTTGGCAACATTTATGACTTTTGTTACTTTTTAACCTGAGCTAAAAAAAGCTTTCCTTGGCAAGTTAGCAGGGAAAGAGGCTGAGTCTCAGTTTCTGTATAATGCATATGAATCAATAGTCTGAGGATGTGTAACATGAATTTTTACAGTCTGAATTTCCCATATTACAGCAGTTTTTGACTACTAAAGAACTGAACAAACCCTCTTTATTAGAAGCTTGCATCACATAATCGAGTTTTTTTTCAGGAGGACTGGTACACAATGAAGAATATTGATAAATATAATACTGGAACTTGTATTCTTGCAAAGATTTGCAGCTAATATATAGATTTTTTTAAAAAAATGTTTGCCATTGACAATTAGAAGTGCTTTAGAAGCAAGTAATGTGCCCAAATACAGAGATATTTTCTGTGCAATATATCTGAAAAGAAATCATTCTGAATATGAGCCCTTTAGAAAGGTAGCACAGATTCCTGCAAAGGTCTTAGTAGAACAGGAGTTTCTCTTTCAGCAATTCCAAGGGAACTGTATTTTTTAAAATGTAAAATGTCCTATCCTTCTTGCTTTCCTTCATATCAGAAAGTTATATTAGAATAAGTATTTTTGAAGTACTGGGGAACCTTTAAGAACACTGATAGCAGAGCTGGTTGTTTGGGGTTTTTTTCCCCTTTTCTCACATTCTTGTCTGAAAGGGACCACAGCCAAGATTTTCTTGGCTCAGTCTTGTGTATGGACCATGTGTCAAATTGAATACCCTCTTAAAACCCAGTTTGCATTCTATATTCTACAAACTTGATGCTCTAGGTTTGTGTAGCACTTAATACTCAGAAGAACTATCTAATTTTTTCTTGTAGTCTCTTTGATTTCTAGTCTTTTGTAAAAGAACAGTAATAGATACTGTGCTAGGGAAGTATTTGGTTGTTTTTTCTCAGAATTTTTGTCATACCCAAGTGAAAGAGTTTAGGTTGCAATATTTCCCTTAAAAAGTGTCTTCTGTATGTCATTTATAAATAGTTTTGTGATACTGCTGAGCATGGGGTCTGAGAATAGATGACCAGGCTGTTTAAGCTGTTTCTAAGTATAACATGTAAGATTCATTTCTCTGTCTATAAATCTGCATTAGCCATGCAGCCTGCATTAATATTTCGTGTGCTTCATGAGACAGACCTTTGGCAATATGTGTTTGGCTTTTATGGTAATTTCTCTTACTGCAGATGTAGTAATGGGAGATACAGAGCTTTAACTCTGCAGTATCTTATTAATAGATGGAGGAAACAATTAGATTGTAAAGTCTGCATTAAAAGTCTGCTTCAAGAACAAATTCTCTCTATAAAATTCTCATGATGTCCTTTTAGCAGAAGTGAATGGCCATGTCCCAAAGATTCAGGGTGGCTGTATGTTTAAATTTAATTGTAAAGATGCACCAATAAATGGTGAACAGGATTTAAGCATTCTGCTGAGTTGAAAGATGCACATTTTAGCATGTGGTTTATTCTAAAACAGTGGCTTTTTTTGAAGGGTACAATACACACAGACTTTGCTGTGTGGGTTTCATTAGAGATGTGTAAATTTGTCTGTGTATAGAACAATTCCTCCGGTTACAATCCTGTACCACAGTAATTGCTCTGAACAGCTCTTGGATTTTACAATACTCAGTGGAAACAGTGAGCCAGGGAGCTTTCATTGTCTTAAGTCTTAAATTGTTAACTGCTTGTGCCATGTCTGCAGCTTTTGACATTACTGTTCCTGAATATTCTGTTGCACTCCTGTCTAGTATTCCAGATAGTGCAGGCATCCACACCATTAAGTGTGTACATGCTTCTGTATAGAAAAAGCACACTGACGTGCATGAATTGAGTTCTGTGGACAGAAACCTCTTTGTATGTCTACATATGACTGGTATTTGTATGCAAAACAGGTCTTCTTTGAAGGTACAAATTGTAGTGCATCAACCACTGTCCACTGGGCTGCTCTCTTTTTGTAGGTGTAGGGTGGCTTATTCCTAGTGAGGTGTCTTGTAGCTGCTGGGCAGGGGAGCTGGGCTGGCTTGTTCTTTGTGTAACAGATACTTAACACATACCAGCTGATAACATTAAAGTTTCTACTCTTACTGTGCAGCTTTTTCACATGTCTGCAAATGTTTTCTCCTTCTGTTGTATTTGGTACTGCATGAATTGAATTGTAATATCTGGTTAAAAACCTAATTTGTTGAAATGGATATAGTCTTCACCGTTCCTAAGTAAAGGGATTTGTAGTAATTGTAATAGGGTAAGGTAGTAGGTCCATAGTACAAGTGTTCAGTTTAGCTGAAAATCTGTACTCTGGCAGATTGATGAGTCATGTGACTGAGTCATGCTGGAACAATAGTTATATTCTATTTTATTATGGCAGATGTCTCTGGAAAGCTGAGAATCTGGGATACCACACAGAAGGAACACCTGCTGAAGTATGAGTATCAGCCATTTGCAGGAAAAATAAAGGACCTTGCATGGACTGAAGACAGCAAGAGAATTGCTGTGGTTGGAGAAGGAAGGGAAAAGTGAGTAATTCTTTTGTGTTGGTGTGTGTTTATACATACATACATGCATTTACTGTAAACTTCTACATTCTAACAAAGCAAGTTCCTTGCAGAAAGCTTTTAAAATTCTTCAGTGGAATGAAGTCATTGCTTTTTCCCTGTCTTGACTTCAAGTTGTGAGGCTCTGCAGCAAGATTTTCTACACACTGTTTGACAGCTGAAAATTAGTTGGAAAATACAGTTCTGTTACAATTGCTTAGTTTAAAAATTGTATGGGACTTGTTTCTTAGAGGTAGGTGGGTATTACATTCAAGGATAGTTGTTTGATTGGATTTTTTGTCAAATTCTAATAAGGGTAGGAAGAGGAAGACAAGATATTTTTCCCCTCTTCCTTCACTTGTTGGACTCCTGGTCTAATTCAATTGATTGAATAAGAGTTTAAAAAAAAAAAAGTATCTCAATTTTCTCATTTGGCAACATAGTTACATTTTTAGGCTTTATTATGGAAGTTTAATGAAAGGACAGCAAGCAGTTGTCTTTTACCTGACTAACTGAGATGCCCAGATAGGTTTGTGTCCTCCATTTAATGTTCAAAGACTGTCAGAACTTCTAAAGCAGAGTCCAGACCACATAGTCTTATGCCTAAAGGGATGAAAAGCATCGTGTGGTGCTGTTCCCTAGTCCCTTGGACCATTGTTTAATCCCTGTACTGTGTCCTTGAAAGAGACTCTCTATCCTCCATTGCTCCATCTGCCCCTGGGTAGATACGATGTGAGTTTGCTCTCCTTCAAAAACCTGGCCAGCTTCCTGTTCTGTGGATGCACTTTCAGTCTGGAATATTGTTGAAGGGATTCTAAAGAAGGCCTTTCAAATAGCAATGCTCTGGCAGTTTAGTGCCTAGGTATTGATTATACTGAGGTTTCTTTTTAAGGTGATTTAGTGTAAGAACTCTCAAAAATGCTTTTAAAATTCTTATTCCTTAAATCTTTAAGGAATAATATTTGTAAAAGTGGTGATACCCAATCTAGGCTAAATAAATAATTGTGATCCAGTGCCATTGTTATCCTAGCTCTCTCCAGTCTGTTGTGGCTAGGCAGATGGAGTAATTTACTGCTTTCTTTTATAAGCCTTAATGAGGAATAAATCTTGTATTAGTGAGGAATATACATTGGATCTCTGAATTTTAGAAGCTTTATATACAAAATCTGATTGTTTGTCCCCTTCAACAAAAGTCTCCTATTAAAGATTAGAATCTCTCACCAGCAAGATCTCAAATAGCCTTCAGGGAACTATGATGCGCTTGCATGAGATTAATGAGATGACCTAATTTCTTTTCTTTGAGTGCACTCAAATCTGCAGTTTGCAGATGTTAAAGGAGTTAATGTACGTTTAACTTTTATGAATTGTAGTTATTGTGTGCTTTTCTAGATTTGGAGCAGTGTTCCTGTGGGATAGTGGCTCTTCTGTTGGTGAGATTACTGGGCACAATAAAGTGATCAATAGTGTGGACATTAAGCAAACAAGACCATATCGTCTGGCAACTGGCAGTGATGACAACTGTGCTGCTTTCTTTGAGGGACCGCCATTCAAGTTCAAGTTTACACTAAGCGTGAGTTTGAGTTTAGATGTGGCTCTGTTGAACTGTGCAGTTTCCAACAAGCTTGCAGGTCTCATCACAACCAGCTGTTAAAACAAGTTCACTTCCCCCCCTTTGAAGAATAGCTGGTGTCAAGTGGGTTTCTTAAAACCAAGTGTAACCAAATGTTCATCTCAGGACAAAAAAACCAAAGTAAATGATTGGTTAAAAAGAGAATCTGAAACACTTTTTCCAATATTCTTTTTTCATTGTCACTAAGCTATGGAAGGGATAAAGAAGGCTGTTTTATTGGTTCTGTTGATGCTTTCAGAGCTCTGTTTCCCAGTGTAGATGTGTGTAGAATTTCTTAAAGCTTTCCAAGGTGCACAATTCAAGAAATCTGGTGATTTTAATGGAATTTTCCCATCCATAAAGAGTGCACAAATCTGAAATCCCAGGGACACTTAGAAAGGGTGAGAGTTGATGTTTGAAAGCATAACTTGATTTCATGGAATGGGTATGTAATGTGTGTGGTCAGTCTTCTGCTTCTACATTCCTTTTAACTTAGTTTCTTATTCTACTTGTTACAATCTCTTAAATTAAACAAAGGCTGGAACTACCACAGTGAAGGTGTATTCATTGCTGCATAAGGCCAAAGAAAATAAAAAGCCACCAGCATCTGCAGCTGTTTTGATGGCAGGAGATCTCTTGCCTCAAACTATTGTGAAGATATTGGATGTTATTGCAATAGTAGATGCAAAATATTTAGTTTGTATTTTAGTTTTAAAAACAGTGTAGTAAGCCTTTTATTTTCTTACACATGAGCCTTGAGTAGTCTTCATATGCTGACTTTAGTAAGGATTCCATTCCAATTCTAGAATAGGAATTGTTTTGAGCTCTGCAATCCAATGAAGTGATGTAGTTGCCTAATATATTTCTGAACTTAAGCTGATACTTGCATTTTGCTAAGCTGGTTCTTTTGGAACTCTGAAGTCCAAATTGCTTACCAGTGCTGCTTAGACTGGTATGTGATGCAGTCTTCCTTTTAAAGTGATAGTTGGGTTGATATGTGGGATTCTGGTATGGGTTGTTGTATGGTTTAGATTAGAGCCTGCAGTATCACTGGCGTGAAAAAAAAGTATAGTTGAAGAAAGTAGGTTAGAACCTGCCTTCCATAATACTAAAAATAGTCTTCCAAATCTCTCTGCATGGGAGCTTTGGCCTCATTGTGGTGCTTCCCTATTTAACGTGTGTTTTCTAGTTTGCATGGTTTGAATAGTCTCCTACTTGTAAATAGTCTATTTGGGGAGCATACATCAGTCTTGCCTCATTGCTTCACAGAACTATCACTAATGCAGTCTCCCAGAAATGGAATAATGGAATTTCAGTAAAATAATAACTTATCCCTCATGCCTGTGCATTTTTTTTTTTCAATGGGACGTATAAAGTACTCTTGTGTGTATAAAACTCACTGGGGAAGAATCTTGTTTTTGCATGTAGGCTGCATCTGACTTTTTTTACTACTTACCCCTGCAACTGGGTAATCATTCTCCTGGTATGCACTGAGTTGTTTTAACTACATCAGTAATGGTGTCAGTGTCTTCCCTGGACTGTCCTTGGTCCCCATGATTCTCTTCAGATAGCGGCTAAACTTGCCTCCTAGAAATTTCCTACAGCAAGCATCTCCTATACAGCTAATTTATGGTTCACATATAAGACAACTTCATTGTTACTAGATTGTCTTCTATGTAAAATGGTCTTTTCTTTTTTTGTTTGCCAATTCTTACGTTTTTTCTACAGGACCATACACGGTTTGTGAACTGTGTGAGGTTTTCTCCTGATGGGAACAGATTTGCTACAGCTAGTGCAGATGGGCAGGTAAAAAACAAGGAACTCTTTATATTGATTTCATCATGACAAGATTTTCTTGTGCATTTTTGGTATAGGATTAGTTTTGTAAAATCCGTGTTGCTTCTTTTTAATGCCACGAGTTTAAACTTTTAACTATCCTCCTGTAAATCTATAATAACTGATAAGTGGTAACTATTTTTACTATTCTTACTCAGGTTTTTTCCCTATTCCATCTCCCTAGCATACTCCTACAGGTTATTTTGGCAGGAACATGTTGGACTTTTGGAATATGTATGTTATGATCCTGAGAGGTCTAGCTGAAATACAGAATTTCATAGATAGCAACCCAGCTCCATGTGTGCTCCCTACTGGTAAGGGTAGGTTGACAATGAGTCATTTACCATGAGTAACTTGCCCTTCTCAGAGGGCAGACTCCCATGACAGCTGTGATAAGCAGCTGTCATCACAGCAGGAGTTAAAACTGTAACATCTCCCAGAATTTCAAATGTCTGGAAGTACAGGAGACTTGCTGTGATTATTTACAATTTTCATCTCAGTCATTTAGTCTTAGTTATTCAGTGCAGCATAGCTTGTGCCCCTCCTTAAAAAGGAGTCTGGTGTACCAAAGTGTCAGATACTGTATGGGTTTTTTCCTATTACTGCTTTAAGTTGTATTTCTGTGTGCTTTTTTAAGATTTTTGTCTATGATGGGAAGACTGGAGAGAAAGTGTGCGCTCTTGGTGGAGGCAAAGCACACGATGGAGGTATTTATGCCGTAAGTATCACTTCATTTGTGCAAATGATCCATAGTGTTTCATTACCCAGTTAATGAACTGCAAAGTCTTGGATTAATAAATGCATTTACTGTCTTGTGGTGACATTTGTTTTTACAGATTAGTTGGAGCCCTGACAGTAGTCAGTTGCTTTCTGCTTCTGGAGATAAAACTGCTAAAATCTGGGATGTTGGTGCTAATTCTATTGTAAATACTTTTAACATGGGATCAAACGTGTTGGATCAGCAGCTGGGTTGCTTGTGGCAGAAAGAGCATTTACTGACTATCTCCCTGTCTGGCTATATCAATTATTTGGACAAGAACAATCCAAATAAGCCTTTACGTGTCATAAAGGTAGGTTAAAGTTCTGTTACTTTATGAGTTTGTGCAATAAACGACTCAGTGATTGACGCTGTCAAGGTGGAATAGTAGCTATTGAAAAACAGCTTTGTTAAATTAGCATTGCCAAATGAGTTATGTGTGACTTTCTTGAAGTCATATGGATTAAGAAGTTGCTATTTACATGTGTGAGACTGTGCTTTGTGAAAATTCCCAGACTGATGATTTAATTTTAATTAATGTTATCAACTTATTTTTTGTTGCAGCTTTTAAGCATTCTTGAGATGAGAAAAGAAATAGAGCATAGATAGAAAACTACCAGTGATGTCTCATTCTTCCAGAACTCTAGTGTATTGTAGACAAGGTGATTAGGGTTCCCTTGCAGTCGAACTTTAATTTTAGGATTTAAAGAGTTCACTGACACAAGACTCTCTCTCGTGGGAGCTTAAATTTTTACATGAACTAGAAACAACGTCCCAGATTTTTGCCATCTCTGCTATAATTCTGGAAGTTGGTGTGGGTACATGACCATATTTAGTCCTCTTCCCTGAATCATAAAGTGCCTGAAAAGCAGTGATAAAAAGACTACAAAAGTATTTTGGCTCATCAGGCTAATAAGGACATCCACGGTGCTTATTGTTTCTCATCAAGGACATGGCAATAGCAGTGCTATAACAGTTAGGTGACTGCACTGTAAAATTGTGGTTTTTATACTGGGTGACTTTTAATGCTTGTGAATAACATGTTATTTTCTGAATAACCTATCATTCTTTGCAAATAGGTATATGTATGTGTTAAAAATTGCTCATCAGTAATTATTTATGTCCCATTCACAGGGTCATAGTAAATCAATTCAGTGTCTTACGGTGCACAAAAATGGTGGAAAGTCCTATATTTACTCTGGAAGTAATGATGGTCATATTAATATCCTTTAAATAATAGTGATACTTGTTCTAGTCTTAAAGTCTGAGAATTCATTAGGAGAGGTGAAAAAAAGCTTTGCCAAAGACAGTTTATTGTACACAAGTGAATATTTTGTCTGCAGTTTATTTTGCTTTCCTCTAATAACTATTTTACTAGCTGCCGCCACACTTTCCTGCTAAATATAAGCCAGCTCTTAATTTTCAGTTGTTGCTTCTTCATGATAGGTAGCTTGAGAGTATGGAGGAGCAAGTAAATATATAAATCAGCCTCTTGTAACATCCAGAAACAGCAATACATATTTTCCACTTATGACAGAATATGCAGAAAGTTACATTTCCAGCATTCTGAAGCTTATAGTTGCAACTGCAGTCCTTTGTCATGCCTTTAAAATGGTGTCATGTTGGCATAAACCCTTATAAATATGGGTCCTGTTTCTTTTCAGACCTGTAATATAGTGTGAGTAGTTAACACTGATGTTACCATATAATATGGGGGAAAAGCCAGTGTTACAAAGGTTTCTAACTACTTTAAAAACTATTTCTAGTCTCAGACCTAATGCTTATTATTCCAGTATTTGCTACTGTTTCTGGTAGGCCATTTAACTCATTACAGGACATCAGAGTTTAACTTAATAATTATTATTAGGTTATCCATGGAGCTTGTAGAGTCTCCATTCTAGAGTTACTCAAAACCTTACGGAACCCTGCAGCTTGTTGTAGATGACACCAATTTAAACAGCAGGTTGGACTAAATCTCAAGAGGCCCCTTCTATCTAACCTTAGCTGTTCTGTCAATTATTTAACTTTTTATGGTGTGGAATCTGACTTCACCAGTATCTTCAAATGTTCCTTAATTCTATTATGCACATTATTGGGATTCTGAAACTGGAGAGAATGATGGCTTTTCTGGGAAAGGCCACACAAACCAGGTTTCTAGAATGGCAGTGGATGAAATGGACCAGCTGGTCACCTGCAGTATGGATGACACTGTGCGCTATACCAACCTCAGCAAGAGAGATTACAGGTTAGTTAAAATGTTACCTTTTATTGCAGTATAATTATTTTACAGCAAGAATGTTTCTGATTTTATATGGTAAATATAAATGCTGGAGTTTATTTAGATTTTGTTGCCATGGAAACTGTGGAAATGATTGCAGTACCAACCTTTTCCTTTTTTCTGACATTGAGAAATGCATCCCAGGCTTTTCAATTTGTTTTATCCTTTCCATGGGTCAGATGGAGACCTGTCTTGTATTGGGTGACTTAGTTAGGGGCTGTAGGACAGGTGTCTGCTTTGTGATTTGTAGATACCTAGGGATAGCGAAGATAAATGTGGTTAGGAGGAGTGTGACACAGCTGTTTCTTCATGGAAACCAGAATTTAAAGAATCCTGTTAAGATAATCTAGTTAGTTTAAAAATTAAACTGTAGTATAGTAGCATTGACTTTCATTTCAAAGATGTACTACCTGATTGAGATAGTAAAACTTTAAACACAACAGTAGGAAATTTTGCAGATTAATAGATAAGAAAATTAATTTTTGCATGTTCTTGATGATTAGTGAGTGATTATTTGAATGGGCAATTTAAAATAATGGTAGACATGGAATAATTTCTTCCCTCTTTGTCTTTCCTGCTTCTCCACCTTGGCACATCCTCTTCCAGTGGTCAGGATGCTGTGAAAATGGATGTTCAGCCAAAATGTTTAGCTGTGGGTCCTGGTGGTTACACTGTAGTTTTATGCATTGGACAAGTAAGTATTAACGTGTGGATTAGAGACTATTGCTGTGTTAATAATGCCATGTATGGTAACATTTACTGTGGGATTACCTTACACATCTGTAGAATTTCCTAATTAGACCTATAGGGAACATAATTCAGCAGGATACTTGATAGCCATGTCTTTTTGCATCCTGTACCAATTTCACATTTATGTACAGGTCTAAATTTCAGACAGTCCCTTGTGCGGATGCATCTGTATTTGTTATCAACACAGCTTTGTGCTGGAGGATTAAACCTCAGAGTCGTGCTCTTGCCAGATCTGTTCAGTGACACGATTTTGGCAAAAGGATATTTTTCTCATGGTGTTTTTTTTGGTTTTGGGGGTTTTTTTTGGGTTTTTTTTGGGTTTTTTTTGCAATTAATCCAACTAACCAATTAACTATTGCTGTTGTACAGCATAAGCAGCTCTAGCTTGCTTGCCACTGGTATGCAGAGCACGGAAAATGGGAGACATCGCACCAAGTCTCTCTTGTATCAAAACATTATTAACTTCCTATGATTTATGCTTTCTGTGTGGGTGCTGGCATTGTGTTTGGGACATTTGATAGTGTTGTCCAAACCTGTTCTCATGTGAGTTAATCCCAGTTAACCATAGCATAGAACTAGTAGGAAATAGCCTTTAAAGTTTAACACCACAGCATTAACTTGCTACTAATTTGGTCCTGTCTCCCTCCCTTTAACTATGGACCAGGAAGGGAGTAAACATTGCTAAAAATACTGGTTTGTGCATGTTTATTTCATGTTCAAGCCAAGTGAAGTAAAGCTGAAGGCAGTGAAGAATGCCCTGCACTGTGTAATTTAGAACACATGAATACTGCAGTACAGCAGGTTAGTCACCACATGTAGGCATTTCTTAAATTTTTATTTTTTTTTTAAGAATGAAACTGTTCCCTTAAGATGAGAATACAATAAACTTCTGAGCAACCAAAGGGGATTTGTATTTATGACTAAGAAATGTGGCTTAGTAATAGTTTTATTAGGTACTTTGAAGAGAAGTGTCTTAGTTTTTGGTTTTCTACTTACAGATTGTCTTGATGAAAGACAAGAAAAAGTGTTTTGCAGTTGATGACCTTGGATATGAACCAGAAGCTGTAGCCATTCACCCTGCAGGAAGTACAGCAGCAGTGGGAGGAGCGGTAAGGTTGCACTTCCTAAAATTGTACTGCTTTGAACACTGGAGCAAGTAGCAGAAGCATTTAATAGTAGTAAGTGTGTTGTGTTGAGAAATGGTAGGTGAAAATTTTTAACAGCATCACTATTGTTAAAGTAAACTGTGTATTTGGTATTTCTGGGCTTTCATTCACCGGGTTCCACCACAATTGTGATCTAAAGTCTATCTCACTTCTTTTTGAATTGAATCTTCTTTTCTGTATTTTCTGTTTTGAAATTGCCAAATTGTTTTTACACAGTGTGTTCTTGAAGTAGGCAAATTCTAGAAAAGGGGTTTATTTACACACTGGTTGGATTGTAGCCAGCATAAATGACATTTTACAGGTTATCTAAACCTTTTCTTAACATAAGCACTACTAGACCAAATTAATGCAAAAAATTTCAGAGCTCTTTCTATTGTAAAATTATTCTTCTACCTTTTCTCCTTCATTGCTATTAATTTGCAGGATGGGAATGTCCATTTGTATTCAATCCAAGGAACCTCTTTGAAAAGTGATGATAAGACTTTGGAAGCTAAAGGTCCTGTTACTGACCTGGCATATTCTCACGATGGTGCCTTTCTTGCAGTCTGTGATGCAAACAAAGTTGTCACTGTCTTTAGTGTTGCTGATGGCTACACGGTAAGAATTGTTGTAGTGAGAGTTGTCTTTGTTTAAAAGCAAATTGTCTGACAGCTCATGTCTAAATCTGTTGTAGTGAAGTACGTTGTAGCTGCTGAGGTTTAATTGTAAATCATTGCTGTAAATTTGATGTTTCTGTGACTGTTTACCTGCTATTTTGGGCTAGTACTGTCGTTTATACATAGCAGTTTATGTGAACCCTCCAGACTGTAAAAAAAGTTGAGGAAATGTGCAGCATAGGTTGGCTGCTGGGAAGGCACTGAAGCCCATCTAATAACAAATGCATATTTAAAAAAGGGATGGAGATGAATTTCCACAGACTAGCAGTAAAGTACAAAACGTTCCTTTGGTTCTCCTGAACCACTAGTTCGTTGCTTAGTTGTTTTTTAAAGGAAATAACAAAATAGATGCCATGTCTGTTTGAGAACTTGTGTGCATTTTTATAAAATGGTCAAGAATGTAGGCTCAGTTTGATAAGAACCGTGCAGTACAATAAAATTCAATGAAGTAAATAAAGCAGATTGGCAATAAGATTCTGCTGGCTCTGGCACACAGTTCCATGGTAAAGACTAAGCTATGACAGGAATATGTTAGGACAGGGAATCTTTCTGTATCTGCCAATCTACTGTCATGTAACCAAAAATAAAAAAATGGCAGTTTCCACTTTTCAGCCCAAGCAGTCAATGTGTATCAGCCTATAAACTCCTTAAACTTTGTCTGAAACAACACTGAAGTAAAAAGGCAGGATGGTATTCCACAAAAAACATTCAATTTTTTACATAAAAATTTAAGTAATTTTGCCTTGAGAAACATCTGTGGGGATTATTTTAGAAGCCTCTAAATTGCATATGCACTTAACAGATCAAGCTTTCATAGAAAAATGTCTTAGTAGGCTGATAAAATACAAACCCCTTTTGTAAAAAAAACACTAAGTATTTAAATAAATCACATGAGATGAAGCCACCACTTGATTTGCTTTGTGCATCTGCACCTGAGATGTACATTGTCTGGAGTCTTGCAGTAGCATGTTCAGATGCTGCACATTGAAAGCTCATTCTTGAAGTAGCTTTAACTACTGGAATAACCCTGGTCTCCCTAATTTTCAAATAGGAGCATAATGTCTTCTATGGACACCATGCAAAAGTTGTTTGTATTGCATGGTCACCAGACAATGAACACTTTGCTTCTGGAGGCATGGACATGATGGTATATGTTTGGACTGTGAGTGATCCAGAGACCAGAGTCAAGATACCAGGTATGTTTTCTTCAACATAATACTTTTGAAAGATTCTAGTAGTTCTTGAAATCCAGCACTGTTTTATAGGCTAATGGTAAGCAGGCTTTGAATGTTCCCAGAGTAATTTAGCCTTTATTTTAATCTGTATCTAGCCACACTAGCTGGAAATATTCTGTTATTTTTGTAGTTACTTTTAAAATCCAGTACTAGTATTTAATGCAGCTCAAAATCATATTTGGAATGTGCTGAAGTTGTCAACCCAGCATTCCTAATTCTTTTCTGTTACTTTGCACTGCAATACAGATGCCCACAGACTACATCATGTCAGCGGCTTGGCATGGTTGGATGAACATACTCTGGTAACAACATCCCACGATGCTTCTGTTAAAGAGTGGTCTATCTCCTACAATTGAAATAAACCCCCTCTTTGGAAGGACCTAATCAGGGACTAGAACTACTGCAGTGGAACATAGTACTTCTCTTTAAAAATCTGTATTGGCCTCTGGGTCTGCTGTCATATCCTCATATCTTTACAGGGTGTTCATATCTGTAATTAAATGTACTTTGAAAGCTTTAGCGAGTAACAGTTTGCACATGAAAAGCACTTAAATTATGTCTGGAGCTTAACCTTTGTGCTGAACATTCCAGAGGCAACAGCCAAACAAGTTGGTGTGCAAGGTTCAGGCGCAAAAGATTCCAACTCAATCAGTTGTACTTTTCTAACCAAGAAACATAAGACTGTACAACATGAGAGTAATACTTCTCATTTTTTCTAATTACAGAACATTTCTGTACTAACAGTCATAGTAAGAGTATTTAGTTGTGGTCTGAAACCAATCAAGCTGTGTGCAGCTACTGTATATTGCTTTGCTTCTCTATACTGCACCAAACTGTTGCCTCAGATTTTCTCCTCCAGATAAGAAGATGGGGTACATACATAATAAACTTTTTATGTATTTCATGTCAAATCTTTGTGGTTTATTTTAAGGTGGAAGTGTGGGATTTTAATGTACTTACTGTTGTGGGTATAATGTTTACAAATAATCATTGTGGCAACTTGTTGCTTCAGAAACACAATTGTTGCTTTCATGAATTAAGACTGTCTCGTCATTTCAGTGTCAGAGAAAGAAATCATACTGTTTCAAAGATTAAAGATATTTTCTGTTTGAAGGAGGACAAGCATGTTATTGTTTAAAAAAATGCAGTACTTCTACCACCTTTTGGAAAATACAGGAATTAAACAAAGTGAAGTGTTGTTATGACTTGAAGTGATTTTTGAGAAGATGGTGTTTGCTCAGTAAGTTTTATGCCTTTGCATGTGCAGAACAGTTGCATGAAAGCGTTACCTCATGCGAAGAGATCCCGATGTTGTGTTTAGTTCCCTTCTCACACTCCACAGTATGTTTAAGTGATTTGAAGCTAGCAGTCCAACAAGGGTGGAGGAGGACACTCTGATGCAAAGTAGTAGGAAGATTTGTTACCACCTCTGATGGCCAAAAAGAGTTGTTGCTGTCTAGAACCTTGGAAGACTTATAAAAAATATTTTCTCTGCTAAATCTCTACCACCACCACCACCTTTCCAGTTGTCTTTGGGTTTTATTAAGCTTTCTGTGTGGACTCGTGTGGTTTTTTTTACCAATCATATTTCTAATGACACTAATTATACAGCAAATAAAATGCTTTTGCTGCTTCTCATACTGTGGCCTATTGCTCAATTGCTGAAAAAAAATTGCCTTGCAAAAATGAAATGTTGATGAAACATGTGTTGAAAAGGAAACATGTTGATTTCTTTTTAGGAGTGGTGATCATAATGTCTCCTAGCCTACAACCCAACATCTACAGTGGAACAGTTGCATGGATTTTTCTTTTTTTTTCTTCTTCTTCTAAGAAGTGGGATATTTGGCACCATGGTTTCTTTGTGTTTACTGTGTCTCTCTTACCAGTTTTTCATGTTTTTCTTGCTAACAATGCAAGGACAAGAGAAGTTTTGGAAAAGGGTGCATTTGATTTTTTTCATAAGATCCAAACGAATGGTTTTCTGTGTCTACCCCCTAAAAGTTGTTCTGCTGTTGTACAGGGACTGGCATAGCAAGCAATTCATCCATTGTTCCTGGGTTTGACGTGGAAGAGTTGCAATTGAATCTGATCAGTGGGTTCCTGTGGTAGTTGAGTCCCTGTCATTTAACTAATTGTGAATGGGAGGGGAAAAGGAGTTAAGCAGTTACCAGAGCTTGTGCACTATGCCTGAAAGGTGTAGAATGAGCTATTTTTTGATTCCTCAAAGACCTTGTAGTACTGGTCCTGTGAACTGCCTGTTAGCCAGAAACCCTGCATGGAGATGTGTGTTTGGATGACAGTGAGGGTGACTGCTCGTGCTTCAGCTTCCACTGGATTTGTTTATTGGCATATGGCCTGAGCTAATTCCTTAAGACCTTAATATGGTCTTTGTAGTTGGCTAGGAAATCCTGACTAAAAAACTGAAAATGTATTCTGCTATTGGACAGAATGTCATAACAGAGGTTCATTGTTGATCCAGTGTACACACACCACAAACTGATCTAAGGACTCTGGCTGTACTGCTCTGAATCAGGCCCCTACATTACTTGTGTTTGCCCCAGACTGCAAATGTGCTACAGTCAAACCCCTTGGCCTGCCCTTGAACAGAGAAACAGGAAAAAAAGACAGGGTTGTCTGTATAGATTATAGTGACTTCAAAAGGAAATAGTGATATTTGACATGAATGTGAAATCAGGCTCAGAGGATGCAAATTAAAAAAAAAACCAAACAGAAAAACCAGCAAACAACCCCACACCTTAAAAAAACCTCAAAGCACCTTATATGTTGCTATCTTAAGAGTTGTATTTTATTGTTAGTTCAAACCCTGTTCAAACATAACTGCTCAATCTCCCTTATTCTTGAAGGCTTCTGTTTTAAACATGAATATGCTTTTGAGCTCCTCCAGGCAGTTACTGGAAAGCTGGTTTCACTTCATCATGACAGTGAAAATGCAGCTTAATTAGGCCAGGGGTAGATTTGGAGAACTAACGTGACCAGTAATTCCTCACAAGGCTGTAATGCAGGCATTCCTCTCCCCTCCCCCTTTAACTGTGATTTAATCCTGGCTGCCTGTTCCATTTCTGCCACGCTTGTACAGCACATTGGCCTTCCAAGAAGCTGGTCTGTATAGTCCAGAATATTCACCAGCAGCTGTTGTGTGGAATATCAGCAAATCCTAAATGCAATTCTTTAATTGGCAATTGGTAGAAGGGAAAAATAAAGGGCATCACTCATCTATTTGGAGATGGAAGTTGTTTGTTTTGTTGGACACAATAGAATTATGGATGTTTTGACACCTCTGTTCCTCTGCCAAATGCTTGTCCTCTTAACAATTAGAATTCCTCAGACTGAGGGTAGCAGCCTTAAAGTCTTAATTTCAGCAATATTTTTCTGAAGTAAAATTCCAAAGATGTAGAATCCTTCAACCTGGAACTGATTTTTTTTTTTTTTTTGGAGGTGCATTTCTAAGCAGAGAACACAGTATGTCACTGCAGATTCTGTTTCATGGTTGTGACACAAGAAAGGATTTGCTGATAAAAACTGTTCCCTACATTAAATTTAGCCATGTCTATCTCTGTGATGAAAGTATACAGAGCAGAAAAAGGTGCTTTCAGTAGGCCTGGGAGCAGAATTATGCAGTTAAGTGGCTGGGCTGAGAACAAGTCACATGTTCACATATATACAGCAGATGCTTGTTCTGGAAGTGCCAAGCTTCCCAGAGAGACTTGGGAATGAAGTTAAGCAGGGAAAGAATCATATAATATCTTAGTTTGGAAGGGACCCATAACAAACATCAGACTAAAATGAATAAATGTATGTGTTTTCCGTACTTAAGGCAGTTTGTTTGAAGTACCAATATTTTTACTGACAGGAATGAAGTCTGTTACACCAATTCATAGATGTGTTGGTGGAAGGACCCTAAAGGCCTTGTCTCAAGTATGATGTAAGTCTGTGGGCAATACTAGACCAGATCAGCTAAGTTCTGATTTCTAACCAAGTCTTAAGAAACTGAAAAGGATGGAGATCATGCAGCCTCTTTGAGTAATCTGTTCCACTTAGATTTTTCCTAATGTCCAGCCTGAGACTCCAAGCTGTATTGCGTGACCACTCATTTAGATTATCTGTTACTAGCAGGAGGAGGTTGAACACTGTGTCCTTGGTGTTGTCCCCCTGGAATGTTTTCTTTGTTATCTGCTGGCCCCCAGCTGGATGTTAAGTTGTTGATTTCTTCCAGCCCACTTGCCTCAGCTTCTAAGGAAAGCTCTTGTGGGAGGTGTTGTCTGAGGCCCGGATGCGCTGCATCACCTCTCTCACCTCATCAGCATTGCTGTCAGCAGTGAGATGCAGTTATCAAGTGGTCAAGTCAAATTTGCCTGTGACTAGTCCATGTTGGTTATTCCTGTGTCCTGCAAGTATTTAGGATTAATTTCCAAGGGGAGGTGTACCTTCATCCCTCTGGGGACTGCAGTGGAAGCAAACTAGCCCCTGTTCCTTGGGTGTTCTTTTTATTCAGACTTGAGGTCTTTTTCCAGTAAACAGAACTATGATAAACATGGTTTGTTTCATGTAAGATATTTTAACTATCTCATAATCATGTGGGCCATGGAACCACTTCTACAGCTTTGTGCTGGTCCCATCACCACCATGTATGGACTTGAATACATCCAGTTTTTAGGTAGACCTTGTCATTGTTTCCTCCTGATGAAGTCAGAAATTGTTGAGTACTTGAGCTTTTTCTACCACCTTGTGCCAGTTTATTTCCCTCATTTAAGAATAGACCTCCATTTTTCCTTGAAAAATTGAAGCAAAAAAGCTGTATTGTGCACATTCTAAATATCTACAGCACTACTGTGTTTCTCTTTTAAAACAGAGACAGCAGAAGAAACTGTTTTGTTGCCTTGTTGCTTGAGACTGCAGAAAGTACATCAGGTCTGAGGAATAAGCCTCACTTTAATTCTGAGCTCTATTTCTGAAAAGTTCAGTCCTGGAGCTGTAATAACAGTTACATCCTGATGAGATAGAGCTTCATAGATTGGTGTATCTTTATGAATCTCTGGTTCATCAGCTCTCAATGAGCCAGCCTGAGAGAAACTCAGTATACAAGCCGGGCTTAGCTGTTCCCTTTTCCCACTCTGTAGGTTAGCTGGCAGCTGAGTATACTGCCTGTGGACAGTGGGGCTGTTGACCCAGACCAGCCAGCTTGTTCTGTGAGCAGTCAGCTTCTGCCTACCTCTGAGTTAGATCAGTCAGTTCTGATTTCCTGCAGAGAAAGATAGAAGTTCAAAGTACAATTTACTCCTGACACCAAAAGAGGCTTCTTCTGTGATACCCAGAATTGCTTGACGTTCCTGGTCTGTGTGATTGCCAGCAAGTCTGTCCCACGTGAACAAGGGAGTCACCTGGATTTAGCAACCCCTGAAAACATGGCTTATCAGCATCATTCAGGCTGCATTGTCAGATGATCTCACTACCTGAGAGTTGCTTAGCATGTCAGTCAGGCCTCACTGTTTGCCTGCTGATTTGCTTTACTCTATAAATCTTGCAGGCATTAAAATGGGAAGGGGGAATCTTTTCAGGGTAGCCAGGTGTGAATATTATGGCCAAATAAATATTGAAAAATGTCTATGCCAGGATTCTCCTGCTCTGCAGGCAGGCCAGATTTCTGGGTTGGCATATTTAACCTGTGTTTCCCAGACTCTGTTGCTTATATGCAGCCTGCAATGTTTGCATGACTTGTACGGAACACAAGGGCTTGCTCCATGTGTTGCCATTGAAGGCCCTTCATACGCCCACTGACCTGCAGGGAAGCAGCACTGGCTTGCTGCTGATCTGCTCAGGGTTCTCAGTATCATTCTTGGTGCAGAGATTCTAGAAGTGCAGCCCCACAAGGCAAGGGCAGTGGTTCCCGGATCAGGAAACTGGGGAAGAAGCTGCAGCCAGGTAAGTTAAAGCATAAGGTATTTAAATACAGATTTCCCAACAGCATTTATTTGGAGATGGAAAACAGTCCCTTCTGCTGAGTATTTTTGATCATCTTCATGCACAATCCATTTCCAAGCAGTTAAAACCCAAATCTTTAATGCATGCTGCAGACTAAGCTGTGCCTCAGTTAACAACTACAGAAACACCTGCACCATATTAAAATATAAAAGGGAAACTTTAGGTAAGGAAGGGGTTAAGAAAACACCTATTCAGATCATAAATGTACATGTTTGGTACTTTATGACTTACTTATGACTTATATTTTTACTTTAATGACTTAGACATTAAAAATGAAAATACAATCAGGGAATATAGTTGGAAGAGGACGACCCCAAGTATCACACCACGTACCTATAAATTATGGGTAAGTAGCGGTCACATCTTTGCAACCAGTAGTTCTCACATTCTAGGACACAATTTAGTCACCAGCACTGCCCTGTGCAAAGAAGAATGATATCTATGAGTAGTAAAAACCGTCAGGGGTTAAAGAACGGTTTTACAGTTCCACGGTGAGGGATGTCCCGGGTTGCTGGCGGCGCTGTCGGCGCTCGGGGCAGGTTCTCCCCAGGGCCATGGGGAGGGAGGGAAGCAGGAGGCAGCCGCGGGCACCAGCCGGGACAGTGCTCCAGCGCCAGGTGGCAGAACAGCGCTGCTGACGGCATCTCCCACTCCGTTTCCAGCTGTTGTCCTGCCCAGACCGACACTCCGGAGTTATTTCTGTTTCGGGAGTGATTTCCCCGCTCCGGCGTGGGCAGCGCGCAGCCCGGCCAGCCCCGCTGGTGTCGGCGCGGTCCGCACACACCGCGCAGCTCCTGCTGCTGCTCCTGACCCAGAGCCGCCGGTGACAGCGGTCCCGCTGCAGAAAGCAGTGTCTCAGGAGGAGCAAGGCTGTCTGGCAAGGGTTTTACAGCCGGTGCATCTTCTCAGATCAGCGGAGCACCATAATGATGAACACTGATCTTTATTATTTACTATATAGAAAAGGGCCACAGAGAGGGCTGGAACTTAAGCAGGCAAAAAGAATCATAAAATCCTAGAATGGTTTGGGTTGGAAAGGACTTCAAAAATCACCAACCCCCTTCACTGCGGACAGGGACACCTTCTGTTAGATCACGTTGAAATAAAGAGATGAAAAGGTAGGCAGTGTCAAATATGCATTGATAAATTTTTACTATATTTATATGCCTATGTTTAAGGGAAATTTTGTGACAGTATTTCCTTACAAGGGCAGGGAAAGTGATGTCTGGTCTCACTTGAATCAAAGACAAGGTGATAAAGTCCTCAATCTGCAAGGCAGGACAGAGGACCTGGTAGAAAAAGATGTGTGCACTGGAAGTTTGGCACTTGTAAAAGTGGACACTCTAGGAGCTGAACAGTGCTAAAAGAATCGTTTTGGTGCTTGATCAGTTAGGAAAATCTCACAGCTAAAAACAGTGGAGGCTTGTATAACGGTTTTGATACTGTAACAAAATAAGAACAAATGAGCCTGTATCAGGTGACCAGATTATCTATGACTTACCAACAAAACAAGTTAAATCAACTCCCTTTTATTGTGGTCAGCACAACTTGATTTATTTATGTCTAGGTTAACAAAGTCATTGACAGCAGTTTACAACAAGGCAACAAAATCAATTGTACAAAGA
The DNA here is from genome assembly GCF_049639895.1 of Pseudopodoces humilis. Classification (NCBI taxonomy): domain Eukaryota; kingdom Metazoa; phylum Chordata; class Aves; order Passeriformes; family Paridae; genus Pseudopodoces; species Pseudopodoces humilis. Next base: position 13,210,499 of record NC_142205.1, on the reverse strand, counting down.
CCTGGAACTGGAGCTTTGCTGACCCTATTCTGATTTTGGTGATGGAACTGGTTGGGGCTGGTAATGAGCCAGCCTTAGGTCTTAAGACCATGGGAATCTAGCCTGTAGGCAGAATGTTAGCAAGTCTGTTCATATAAGGTTATGCTTCCAGAATGCTCTTAATTGTCCCCTAGATTTGGTTATTACTTGCCACATTATTTTTCTTATTCCTAATCTCAGTCTGTAATTGGAACACTGCCTTCGGACCTACCCTCAGATCCTCTGTATATATACTGCTGTACCCACCCTTTTCACATCTTTTTGTGGTTGACCCTATACTGTGTGTTTGCCTTCTGCCATTTGTTATTTTGCCATTAACGCAGTTTTACTTTTTGGGTCACCCAACCGTGCCCGTCCCGTTTATTCACCACACCACTCCCGGCTGGCTCGGGTCTGAGGTCACCAAGCCAAAAAGCAACATCTGATAACCATGAATGCACAGAAAACGTCACAGATGGACTGTGCATGAGTCAGTGACCAGCTGAGCCAACAGAGGGCTGATATGAAGGGAAGGTCTTTCAAGGTGGGTGGATTGCACTCTTTGGCAGGGGAGTGCTGCTGGATTTTGCAGCAGCCTTGTGCAGCTGACAGGTTTGGGCAAGCTGCAGAGCCAGTGCTGCAGTGTGGGCAGGGTCTCAAGGGCTAAGAGGGATGTGCCATCAGCAGATCACTTGAGGGGTACAGGGATACCCAAAAGACAACACCAGGCATGACTTAGGTCTCCCAGCAGCGTAGCTGCTCCAGGCTTCTTGGTGACACAGCTATGCCTGAGGATACATACACAGCAGTCTTCCTTGAAAATAATGTCATTTCATCCTCTCACACGAGCATTTCTGGCTGGGTAGTGGAGAGAGGATCACCACCATTGATGATTCCAGTCACCATCTCTCCAGTCATTTCCTGCAGAGGAATCTGGATAGGCTGGATCAATGGGCCAAGACCAATGGTAAGAAATTCAACAAGATCAAATGCTGGATCCTGCCCTTGGCTCACAACAGCCCCAGGCATTGCTACAGCTGGAAAGCTGCCTGGTAGAAAAGGACCTGGGGGTGCTACAGCAGCTGAACATGAGCCAGTGTGTGTGTCCAGGTGGCCAAGAAGGCCAATGGCACCTGGCTTGGATCAGGAATACTACAACCAGCAGGAGCAGGGCAGTGACCACCCCCCTGTATTCAGCACTGGTGAGGCCACACCTTGAGTTCTGTGACCAGTTCTGGACCCCTCAGTTCAGGAAGGACAGTGAGGTGCTGGAGTGAGTCCAAAGAAGGACAACAAAGCTGGTGAAGGGTCTGGAGCACAAGTCTGATGAGGAGAAGCTGTGGGAGCTGGGGGTGTTTAGCCAGGAAAAGAGGAGGCTCAGGGGTGACTGTATTGCTCTGGACCTGGTTATAGAATATCAAAAAGAAAATGAGGCCAAGGCCCACACTGGGTACAAAGCAATTCAGCTGAGTTGGGTTGTCTTGTTAGGCCCAAGGGAGCACAAGGGACATGGCACTGTGCTGTGGCTGCCTGAGTTGTGTGCCTGGTGTGAACAAGGCTCGGTGTCACAGCAGCTGGACAGACAGCAAGGACAAAGGCTGCCAACTGGCCCTACTTGTCCTCTGACACCCTGGTCCCTGGAGAACACTGGAGGGATGGGAAACTGTGCCTGCCCTCACCGGAGCTGGGCAGACTCAGTGGAGGCACTGGGAGAGCTGGCGGTGGGAATATGGCCTGGAAAGCACACAGGGAGAGTGGCAGACAGTGGGGACAGAGGCAGATAGTTTTTCTATGCATAGAGGAGACTGCATAGAGATGGCTGGATTTGTATAGAAATATTTTTCATTCCTTCTTTTCCAGAAGATGAGCATTTCTATATTTAAAAGTCCATAGTCCAAATTTGTGTTATAATCTAGAGTCAAAGAGCTTTCTATGAGCCAGAAATATGCATTTTAAGGAAGAGGCACAGGCAGTTGCATTTTTAATTTGGGTTCCTGTCACAGTAACTGGGATTGGGTACAGGTTTTGTGTGATCTGTTCTGTGTATCTTACCTGGCTATTCTGTTTTTCCAAAAAAAATCATTGGGAGCTTGGGCAACACCCATATCATCAACTGCTATCAGCTTCTACTATTTCTGCTGTTAAGAACTTAAAGAAGTTCTCCATTTCAGCTGTGTCCCACCTGTGGAGAACAGATGTTGTGGCACACCCATGTGGACAAGAGACTAAAAAAACATTTTTTAATGGCACACAGGAGAAAACATCTAGCTCAGCCAGCCAGATAGCTCTGTCCTCTCTTATAATTTGATAAGGCTTCCAATGTTTACAAGTATAAAAATCTGCAACTTTTGCCAGACTCTAGCCCGATCATGGCTTTTGAAAATCTTTTTTTTTGTATTTTTGAAGAGGGCCTTCCTAAGATCAGCCTTCCAGACCAAAAGGAAATCAAGCCTGTTTGTAAAACATTGCTGCTAGACCCATGTTTTATCCCTTGTTTGGATGAGGTGTAATGCTGTGTGTCCATGTGTCTGCTCTCCCATCCTGTGCGCTCCACTAGAGAAAATATCACCAGTCACCACTCACTAGCTCCAATGTGGTGGTACTGGTTCCCAGAGGGCCTTAGAGTGTCATCACCAAGTCTTGCTAGACCTTTTGCAATGCTGTTCCAAGACAGAAGCCGCTTGATTTAAATGTTTTAGGTGATTCCATCTCTTCCTGTTCCCTTGGAGTAGGTTCTGAATGACCAGACCAGTGCACTCTCTACCGTAAGGTAACACATGGTTAGCAGAGACCACCTCATTTCTGCTCTGAAGTTGCCTGGCTTATGAAAGGAAAGCTTGAGATAAAATACATCATGTGCTCCTGCTGCTTTTTGCCAGATCCACAGAGAGTTGACTGGAATGCAGCATCCACCCAACACTGTGAGCCAGATATCCCATTTATGGGCTAATCCTTTTTTTGACGTCTCTTCCTTGTACCTGGTGATACGTAGAAATGTAAAATAGGCTTTGAGTGACTATACACAGAAAGGTGAGTTGCTTTCCCAGGTATTGTTGCTTTCTAGCCTTTCTATCACCTCGGCATCAAGCTGTTTAAAGTATTAACCTCTGGAACACCTTCATTGCAATTTAAGCAGCAATGGTGCAACACTGTGTTTTAAGAAGGGTGCCAATCACTTACTAAAACTGATTCAAGTTCTGCCAAGTATTTTTAACTTTCTGGATATTTTTCAGGAAGAGGAAAGCAGTTTGGATAATGTAAACCTGAGTGTCAAAGGTAACATCTAGGAGGGATTTTCTAAAAGGTGCCAGATTCTGATGAATGCAATACATACTATCTTTGAAGATTGATATATCTGTCTGTTGTGGCATTGTGTTGTGAAGTTCACTTAAAAGCATTAAGCTTTACATTATTAAATTATGATGGCACCATAAAAATGCTATACTTTGAAGAGGGATTAATATATAAATCATAAATCTTTTAGGTCCAAGTCAATCAGCTTCAAATTCCTCAACGGTGAAGTCCTTCTTCTTTACTGTCTAGGTAAGCCCTGTAATAACCACACTGCATTTACTGGTATGTAGATTGGAACTGAATTATTTTAAAACTGGAATTCTCTTCCTTAAAATCTTCCTCCTGTATTTTTAGATGAGTTTGTCAATTATAGGCCAATGCATGATGTATCAAATACTTCCATGATGCATTTTCATGACCAACAGTATGCTAATGCAGTGCAGTGTGTGTTATTGAAGGTATTTGTCTGCACTATTTATTAGCCCATTTAACTCCTCCTTTTGCTCAATTATTTGTCTTGTTTATTATTAGTACTTGCCCTTTCAAAGGAGACAGAGAGCTCAAATGATCACCAGCAACAGCATCATGAGTATTTTGGGAAGATTGCCCTTTAGAGATGTGCAGACAGTGTGCCCACCTCCCATTCACAGCACAAAAGGTCTCACTTCAAATGGTTTTGGTAGAAGAGGAGCCTACAGTCACTCAACACCGACGGATGTCTCTGCTGAGTCACACGCGCTGGCCTCACGAGCACAGCAAGACTGGTACTCTGCCAGTATGATACTGTGCCAAAATTGTGTCCTGTGTGGTGTAAGTGGCCATTCATCAAGGGCAACTGATGACATCTTGACTATTAAGTCAGGTTTATTTGATTATAGAAGAGATTTTTTCATCTGCATGCTGTAAGTGAAACAATGCTATGATCTGTGCTAAGTTTGCTATGATCACAGTTTCCATGTTTCTTTTGCAGCACATACCAATATGATACATCTGAAGTGACACCTGCATTACAATCATTGCTGTATGCCAGTAGATTTTACAGGAATATTTGACTTGATCTTGTGTTCCTGTTACGTTATTTAACACATCACTCTCTTAGTACTTTTTTTTTTTTCTCGTAAACTGTGACATTTCTTTTCTTAGGCAAGAAAAGGCTTTCCCTGTCACTTATTACCTGAGAAGACAGTAATATGTCATGCCAAAAAAATTGCTAAAGGAAACAATTCAGAGCACTCTTCTGTAGGTTGTAATTGGCTACCCAGTGCCCCCTGGTGAGACACCTCCCTACACAGCATATCTCACCCAAGTTAAGGTCAGAAGGAACTATTAGATCATCAAATTTGGCCTGATACATATCAAAGGCATTTAAGTTTCACCCAGGAATGTCTTGCTTGTTACCTATTAAGTTTTCAGGTAATAAAACTACACCACTGTCTAGTGCTTAGGAGCAGCTGAGGTCACTTAGTCTGTTCAGCCTGGAGAAGAAGAGACTGAGGGGAAACCTCATTGCAGTTACAACTTCCCTGTCAGGGGAAGAGGGAGGGCAGACACTGATCTCTTCTCTGCAGTGACCAGTGGCAGGATCCAAAGGAATGACTTGAAATTGTGTCAGGAGAGGTTTAGGTTGGATATTAGGAAAAGGCTCTTCACCCAGAGGGTTGTTGGGCACGGGAACAAGTTCCCCAGGGAAGTGGTCACAGCACCAAGACTTGAGAGAGCTCAAGAACAGTGCTCTCAGGCACATGGTGTGACTTTTGGGGTGATTCTGTGGAGCGCCAGGTGTTGAACTTGATGATCCTTTTGGCTCCCTTCCAATTCAGAATATTCTATAACTCTGTGGTTTAACAAGATTGATCCCTCCCTCTGCCCCAGCATAAATATTTCTTGCTTCCACCATGACCAAGAAGCCTGGAGGCCAAAGACCACATGGTTGCACACAGACTGCAAAATCAAGCAGAGCCAGTAACATACTGCAAGATAAAGCAAGGTTAAAGTGGAACAGTTTGCTCATGTCCATACCACACAGTGCTGGGATTTGTACCTCTCCTGAGTGTTACATTTTCTGATGAGTTCAACAAGTCTGAAATTATACAAGTGCTGTGTTGCAACCCATCAGGGGCATAGTTTGATAACATGACATGACCTGGGTGTGTTGCATGCCTTGAAAAATTGCCTGAGGGTACAAAGTCTGCTGGCATAACATTGGAGGATTGTGTAGGGTGGAGGAGCCAAACGTGACACAATTTTGTCCATAATGCCTGTTGTGAATGCTCCTTGCAGTCTGTTGTCTTCCAGACTGGGCCATTGTCATCTCACAATGGGCTAACTGGGACAGGTCAACAACACATCACGTACTGACAGTCGATGCAGTCTTGTTTGACCCAAGGGTTTTACCTAAGACCTGAAGGTTATTGCATCTCTTATTTAACAAAATTCCCATATCTTGTAACTCTGTCATGCAGGAAGAAGCTTAGAATACATACTAGTTCAGAAATGGGACCTAGAGTCACAGACAATTAGAAGATCTGGCATGTTTTTTCACCCAGAACTCACGAACCCATGTAGAAGTCACATGCCTTCCAGACATAATACAAGCTTTTGTTGACTAAAGATAGATTTTTACCATTTTGAATAGTCACTTTTTTGAACAATGAAAAATGGTTGATGATAGAATGATTCTGTCTTTTCCTCTTGAAACCATCAACACTGAATGAAATATGAACCTACTTTTACATCTCAGGAGATGCCTTGATTTTGTAACAAACTGCCAGACAAGGAAATGGCTGGATGTAGGGTCCCCCAGGGTGTCAGAAGAAGCTGATTTCAGTAGGGTTATGCCGACATAAATACTGAAGCAACACAGTCATCAATCAAGCAAAAACAGAAAGGCAATATTTTACTTGTTTTAATTACTGCTCTTTTCACTGTAACTTCATCACAGCCATTAAAACTAATTGAGTTTTAAAATTTATAATTCTCTATTAATATGTATAATAATTTTAGAGAATCACAGAGTAGCTGATGTTGGAAGGGACCTCTGGAGATCATCTTGTCTACACCCCAGAATCATGCATGGACTCCTTCAACCAATTGCCCAGGACTGTGTCTAGATCATGTCTAGACATAATAACAATAACACAGATATTTTCTTCTGATGTTCATACATGAATTTTTATTATAATTTCATCTTTGGCTGTTTGAAAAGGAAACTTGTGATTTTCATCATCCCCAGACAAATTCTTTGAGTGTCTACAAGGAAGTCTAATAACTTCAGCAGCACTGATCTTGGGAGTCTCTGTACTCCAAGATTACATTAGAGACACCAAAGAGATTATTTACACATTTGTGGATTATTATCTGCTTTTAAGTTATTTTATGTTCATGAAAAGGTTTTCAATTCCTTTGTTTGGGAAAACAATTTTGGAAATATGGACTAAGTCTATCATGGTCTTCCTGAATCTACCAATTTCTTTAAAAAGCTATTCACTAGTGATGAACTGCCTTTTGGGATTCTTAGCAGTACAGCCTACGATACTGTTTATTCTTTCTTTTCTGATAATTTTTAAAGATTACTACTTTTCCAATGAGTCCAAAATTCCCCAATTCTTACTTAGTTCCAGTTCATGACAGCACTCAAACACAAAACATCTGTGACCAAATCAAAACCACGGACAAGCAGCAAGTCAATAGAATTTAATCTTTAAGTAAGTAACTGGGGTACTGCCTGAGAACACGTTATTCATTGAAAAGGGAAAGATTTTTCCTTCTAAAAGCGTTGCTGCTCCATACCACAGCTTTCCCTGGCCTCACTGTACTCTAGGGTTCTGCTGCAGATTTCAATCCAGTTTGCCATGTCTTAGATTCTCAAATGTTTCTCACAATTCACCTTGAATATTGAACTTGAGAAAGGACTTAAATATTAGAATCCTTTCCCAACAGAATCAGAGCATGATCTTCCTTCTGCAGTCTGGTGACCCAGCTGGACAGCACAGCTCACTGGTCCCTGATGCTCCATTAATTGCACAAGGGATCAGCCTGTCTTTCTTACAAGTCCAGGTACTTTGTAGTTTAACACAGTTTTAAAAAGCTATTCGGAGTCCTGCTGTCACTGCTATTAACACACTTTAATTAAAAAAAAATAAATCTAGATATAACAAGAAATAACACCAGAAAATGTTCCTCAAGAGCAAACCAGCTTCCTTGTCCAAGTATGCGCTTTGTTTTTCAGCTGCTTCAAAGACATAACAGCAGAGCACAACATTGAGGTCTTACCTGTGAACAAGCAGCAACAGAAATCTGATGTGAGGGAAAGCTGCAGCATGTTTGTGCAACCATGGTAAAGCAAGGTTAAGACAAGTATTGAGGTGAAATATGTGTTGGCAGTGCCAAGCCAGGTTATAGGTTAAAAAGGGTCATTGATTTTGCAACAGAAGTGCTCTTAGCATGTAGGTCACATGTTAGCCTTAACCCATCCCGATTCAGTATTGTGGCTTTCCTCATAACAGCAATGAATGCTTAAATTGAAAATGTGAGAGTAAGAGGTACAGTTATAAAAACTTGGGCTTTTTTATCAGTAAGCAAGAATTAATACTCTTGTACATTTTTTAGTAAATTTATATGTTGTAACATTTTTCCTTATTGCTGAGTTCCACCCAAGATTGTCCCTAGCAAGTTACATGACAAGATGCAAAGGTTTGGAACACGCCACTTCACTGTGCAAATGAATCACACTCACTACAGAGTTTTTGCTTCAACAGCTTAGCCATTGCTAGATACTGCTGAAGCCATATCCTAGGTATGACTGAAGAATACCTACTCCATTTTCTGTTTTCCTTTTTAATCAATAATCAGCACAAATCATCACAAATGCTAAACCTTTTGATATAGGAAGGCAAACACCATAGATTTTGAAGTTTTGTTCCTAATCCTAAACTGGAAACCTCACTGGTAATATTTTCATCATTGCTTATACCATCCTGAATTTTATAGGTTCCACTTAACTGGCTTTAACAAAGAACCAAATAAAGAAAGCTCCAAATTGGCAATTTGTTGAGTTCTTGTCCCACCGCTTCTTAAACTGAGCTGAAAGATTGCATTTTGTTTGAAATGTGAGAAAAGATGCAGAAGTCATTATGTAAGTGATGCCAGTACCAAAACGTCCTTTTGTTTCAATAGGCCCAGGATTCACGTGAAGTCTGATTTTCGTTCATAGGTGTTTCACTATTCATCACAAATCATGGACTCACAAGCCCAAGGTCCTGCTGTTTTTGATGGTGTACAAATGCAAAAGATCTGTTCACTTTCTGTCTCTCTCCAGAACTTCACTTCATAATTATATGTAAGATACAAGTCTACGTAAAAGAGAACTCGGTGTCGTGTGACTCAGTTGTAAGAGACAGATGGGGCCACGTTTACAGCCAGGTAAATTCTCTGTTGTTAGGAAACTTACAGTATATTTAACAAGTTTCACAAATGCATTCAAGGTAAAAAAAGGCCTCCACCTCCAGTTGTTTAGGAACCTGTGTGTAACAAATAAAATGCTGTATTTCTTGTGCCTTGGTGCAGATCTGTCCAGAGCATTGCAGTGCCAATCATGGACAGCTGAGCTGCCTCAGGTGCCAAAAGGAGAAAGGCCACGATGGCTCAGTGCTGCCCTAAGGTGGAGAAACAGGCTGAAAATGTCACTTGTATGCTTTGTGTGACAGGAGTACCCAGAGAGACATCAGTGCCATGCAACCATTTTGTCCATATTTTTTCTTGTAATAAAGCAAAAGTCACATCAAGCTTCAGGGTTGTCCTGTGCAGGGCCAGGAGCTGGACTTGGTAATATTTGTAGGTTGCTTCCAAATCAGGATATTCTACAATTCTGTGATGCTCCACAGAAACCCTGTTCTAAAGGGTAAATTTGAAACTTATATCAAAAGCCCTCATTTTCTAGAAAAGTTGTTTAAATTAATTAAAAAGAGACAAAAACCCAAACTCAGCCCCTGAGCTGCCAAACACTGTGACAGGGGCATTTCCATGCAGAGCTGAGTCTTAGGGTACTTAGAGAACAGTCAGCAAAACCCATCAAAGAGTATTTGACTTAATTCTTACTAATGAATCGACAGGGGTTTCACTAGAAGACTGTGTGCGGAATTATTTTATTCCTAGCTTCACTATCCATGTTTTCTGTCCAGCAACACTCACTTTTTTGAGGTCTTGTGATTAAATCTGACCTGCCAATTCCCTGGAAATTTCCTGCTCCTGTTTCTGCTCAGCCTCTTTGATGCCATGTCTGTCACAACAGCCACTTGGTGCACTTAGAGAGAGAATATTCCTCATTTTGACAGAGTATGTGGACAGCCCTACACCAACACACTCTTATGTTGAAATTTGTCCTTTTTTAACCTTACTGTTGCTATTTAAAGAGCAATTTTCATTCTTACAAATTAGACCTAGTGAAGCATGCAAATATCAACTAAATGTGAACTCATGGAAATTTCTCCTTGCTGAACAGCAGCATTTGAGCAATTCAGAAGATTTGTATTTCCTGTTCATAAATAAAAAATATCTAATTTTATGTTTTTGCATAGTCTATTTTAATTTTGTGTTCTTCATTTTCATTCAAAATGTTTATCATCATTAGACAGCTTGAAGTGGACATTAACTATAAAATGTACCAAATGCTTGGTATGGAAAGACTGTCTCAGACCAGATTAAGACAATGTCACTACCTTTATTTGCTTCCAGTGTTTTCTGGCATTTTTGAAATATTCTAATAGTAAAAAGAAGGGTAATAATTTAGACAGGAGCTTGCTGCCTCTGCCCCTTGTCTGTCACAGTCATTTTGGCATCAGCAGATTTCTCTTTAACAAGAGAAGAGAATTAAATGAGATCTGTTTGCTGGTAGGATTAGAATTCTTAGATCAAAGCCACTCAGAGGATCTTGATGTCATGCTATACAGCCACAAGAGGTTCAGAGTTGTTTGTATAAGGTAGAAAATAAGGTCTTCCCCAGGCAGTTATTTCCTGAAACTAATATGTAGTCTTTGTATTACTTCTGGAAAAAGGAGTGGGTACTTTTCGTTTCCTCTATGTTTGCATCTGCTATTTGCGTCATTTACTCTGTTTAAGAGGAAGGAAATTCAAGACATGTAATGTGGTGCAAATGCCCCAAGGAATGCAGCAGACATGGATGTAGACCTGAGTCACAGAATCACAGAATAGGTAAGGTTGGAAGGGACCACTAGTCCAACCTCCCTGCTCAAAAAGGGGACATGTTGCTCAGGATTGTGTCCAGACAGCTTTTTAACACCTCCAGGGAAGGAGACTCTGCAATCACTCTGGGCAGCCTGTTCCCATGCTCAGCTGACCACACACTAAAGTAGTTCTTCCACATTTTTCAATGTTTAGAGACACATTCTACCTGTTCACAACACGCCTGTTACTCCTCTATTAACCCCAAAAAGTTACTGTCATATGTATCTTAAAATATGGCTTATTTAATTTTCTGGAGTACTTCACTGTTTGGTAGTATTTGGCAGTAACACTCTGATAGATTTTCTTTAAATTGAAAATTTCTGAAAATATGTTCATTTGGACTAAACTTTTACTGAGAACCAGGGGAAAATTACAAAGGCAAGTCTCTCTGCCTTGCTTGCAGAGGACAGACCACAACACAGTCACTGGAGTGCTCTTTAGAATATCAGAAACCACTGAAGTGATTATTTGTTAGTGTAAGAAGGGCAGGAGATAAGATATATTAATGGAGAGAATTTAATTTCAGGGAGAAATTGTGTGGCCAAGGCTTGTACAAAGCTCTAATCTCTTAACCTGGGCTTTCTTCCAAACACATTGCAGTAAAGCATTCTTGACATTATCATTCTGAGTAACAGCCTCAGCAGCTGAAGCAGAGGATGAAGAATTTTGTTATTAATGCAGATAAACTTTTACACCTTGATCCTACTTGTTCAGTGTCAGGCGTGCACCTACGAGCCCTTTGCTGACTGCATCATCTCTGAAAGTGTATTTTCAATGCAGATAGCGAGAGTAAAGGGCAGTGTTCCTTTCTTTTCCTAAATAATTAATTTAGTAGTTTATTGTTACAAATCTTTGGGAATACACTCGAACACTGAAAACTATTAAAAGCTGAACAAGTATCAATGTGAGTGGTTTCCCTCCTAGTTACAGTGTAGTTTCTGGTCTAGAAACTCTAGAAGTAATTACTCTACAACTAAGAAGCATTTAATTTTATGTATGTTCTATTAAGATGGGCTGTGAGAATTCACACCAAATTATTTTCTTCACACAGTGTTAAATTATCACATTTCTGAACCTGATTTTAAAAGGCTATGGTCTGGGTTGGTGACAGCTCTTCATCAAGAATCTGTGGTCTGCTTGCAGTAGAAAGTGAGAGAAGTGGCTGTCCAATCTCCAATGCTAGTTCTTGATATGTGCTGTGGCCTGTTCCATTAACTGGGAACTGACTATGCTCAGAAAACTTTCTTGCATTCCCTTGCCTAGAAGTTGGATTTGGGGAAAAAGAAGAGCAGCTCTCAGGAAGGAAATTCTTATCCTGAACTTGAATATAGAGCCAGGCAAAGCATCTCACAGATTACTGCTGTCTGGGTCCCTAGAGCAGTTTACTGTTGCCACCTGATTTGCAGTAATATCTGTTTACCTTTGTACTTTCCCCTGCTCCCCAAGTTCTCCCTCAAGCCCCATAACAGCCCCATTCAGTGATACTGCTGCCTCAGCCTCAGTGAGGCTCCTACTACAAACAGGAGCAAACACTGCTCCTACTACAGGAAAAAAATTATTAACAATTGCATCATGACAAAGTACCTGAATTGTCAAGAGTTGGCATAAATCAGAAAAAAAATTATTTTTCCCCTCAGAAGAGGCCTTAGAGCAAAAGGATATTAACAAGATATGGACAAAGGAAGTAGATGTTAACAAAGAAAGGAGTATATCTTGCAGAGGGAGAATTTGCTGAGAGAGAATAAAAATAGCTTCAGTTTTCATCTGCAGAATTCAAATTATTGACTGAGTCCTGCAGCTTCTGGCCAATTACTTTAACTTCATCTGACTCTAAAAATATCAAGATAAAAATTTAAGGGATTTAGGAACAGAATAAAAATAATAAAGATGGCTTGGTTTTCAGCCAGACAAAAGTTCAGTGGAGAATTAAGCTGTGCTTACAGCAACCTGATAAAGGAGTGGGGTCTGGCTTTTCTGAGCTTCTAAAATGGAATCAGATGTGAAGGGTGAACAGAAAGATCATTGCATTTTGGAAAGGGGACCATTTCTAAATAATCTTTGCTTTCTTTTTCCTATCCTGAGAATAATAATAAAAAAATAATAGAATATTAAACTCCATCTGAAGACTGTCTGTTCATCTGCTGGTTTACATCAGTCATCTCTAAACCCAGGATCATCAGTAAAATTCAGACTTTAAAGAGCACTGTGTCAGTTTGAGGGGTTGCTCAGGATGAGTAATTGGCTCAAGGACTCTCATGCCTCAGCCGGAAACTGGAGACAGGATTGCTATTTGGGAAAACAAGTGCTCGCAGCCTGGGGGGCCTGATGTTTTCTGAATAGTTGGTGGTAGTATCTTCTTAAGGAATATTCAGCTGGGAAGTTCATCCAGAATATTGGTATGGTTACCTGGAGAGCTGACATAACAACACCCTCCTTGCATTATTTTCCATGACTTGGAGAAATGTTTCACTGTCCCATAAGGCTGAAAAGTATAGTCAACTTTGTTCCTAAATCCCTTTCATTTCTATCTTGATATTTTTAGAGTTAAAATAAAGTTAAAATAATTGACAGGAAACTGTAGGACTCAGACAATGTTCTCAGTTCTGGAGATGAAATCTAAAATTATATTTCCCAAAATAAAGTTAAATTTCCCAAAATATATTTCCCATTTATATAATGCAATATATAAAAATGCCTTTTATAATGTAATATATAAGTGAATTATATATTTTAATATTGATTGGCCTTGCAACACATGTTTGCAATTATCTATTAAAATATATAATTTATTGTCATACAAAATATAACAATATATTAAGCCATTGAAAATTATAAGTCTAGAGAATCTGAAATGCTAACATGATGTACCCAACTTCCACAACTTGAAGGCTATTCCACAAGTGATCTTTTCAGACATTACTTGAGAAAAATTCAGTGAGAATGAATTCTATACTTTGTTAATCAGTGTTTTTTGTCTAGCAGGAAAGTCTATTATTCACTATTTAATATGACCTGGATGATAACTGTGGCCTCCATGAAGTTCCAGTCCGAAAACACTCTCAAAGTTCTTGTATCTTCCACCAAAGCTGAATGAGTGTGCTTAGCTTTAATCTGGGAGTAGGAGTTGAAATTCAGCTGCAATCTGCATTTGTTATCTCATGGAAAAATACAAATGAGGAATAACTTTTTATGAAGTGGAAGCTCAAGTGTTATGTGAGTGTATGGTTGTTGATGCCAAAGGGAAGAATTTCATATAAAAGAAAGTCATGACACTGCAAGCAAAGTTTATGGTTTCATTATCTATAAAAGGGACCGAAATATTGATATAAAAACAAAACACTAACTCTTTTTGTATGTATTACAATGTATAAGTGTTGTCATTTCCTACTTTTCTCTTCTTGAGCTCTATTACATGACTGTTTTATTGGGCAATTTATGGTCTGGCAAAATCTGTTGATCCCACAACAAGCAACAATCAGTCATACACCTTGTATCTTAACCTGCAATCTAGAATATTTAATCTACTAATAGCTGTGTGTTGGGGGTTAGGTGCTGAGACATCGTGTTTGGAAAACTGTTACCAGAAGGACAATGGATAATATAGAAGTCCAGCTTTATACAGAAAAATGTGTATGTTATTCTTGTTATGCAACAACAGCAAGCAAGACTTGACTCAAAATGGGTCATGTTTTGCATGCATGGTGACTATAATTCTGAAGTGATACATTTGATGATTAAAGAGCTGGAAAATCTGCCCTGTGAGGAAAGACTGAAGGAGTTAGGTCTTTCCTCCCTGGAAAAGAGAAGATTCAGGGAAGTGCTTCACCACAGAATTTCAGTTTTTGAAGCATGGCTACAAAGAGGGCAGAGGTTCTCCCATCTCAAGGAGCCAAATAAAGAAGGGGCAAGGGATACCAGTTGTCCCAGGGGAGGTTTCCCTATAAGAAAGAAATCTTTCACAGTGAGTACAATCAATTATGGGAACAACCTCCCCATGTGGTCGAGTTCCCATCACTGGCAGTTTTCAAGGTGCAAAGGAACAGGATGCTAGTCAATCTCACCTGGGCTCCATCTCTCATGAAAGGCTGTATCAGTCTTCTCATGTCCCTTCTAACCCAGGCTGTTCTATGATTCTCAAAAATTACCTTTTTGTTAAAAAAAACCCTCCTGGTGTTCAAGAATTTGGATGTGTTTTAAAGTTTCTGGGCATTATGGGTAAATGATACATATCTACAGGTATTTTTATTTCCAAAATTTTAATTCACAAAAATGTAACAGACTAAAAGATCAGGGATTCATACAGGCAAAATAATGAATAAAGACATATTATGACAACTAATACAAGGCCAAGACTGGTGGGAGACTGAGTATCTGTACTGTAGAATTGAAGCAGTATATGATTTTACAGTTAAAGACTAAAGCACAGTACATATATAAAAAGATCACCCAAGAATGTAAGTGGTACATCCAACATTAACTTCTGAGTCTGAGTAACTGAGTATTTTACCATGCAATCATAAGGTATAGGTGAGGTGAGGGAGAGCATGGACAATCCTTATTTTTCTACATCAACTCCTCTTCAGTTTGGGCAATTTCTTCCATACATTTATCTTCCAGTGAAGGGAAGAGGGACAGAGTGATTCCCTTGGGCTCTTGTTCCCCTGTGCCTTTTGGATATTAAAATGGGTGAATGCACCACTAACACTGTCAGCTCTGAGTTCACCAGACTGGTAGCCCAGCCAGCCCACAGCCACAGCACCTGGGTTTTAGGGAATTGCGGATGTTTCCAGCCTGATAATCACATTAACTTCGGCCTATATTTTCTTAGTCATGTCTAAGACTTAAGAATAGCATAAGAACAGTTACATTTCTAATAAACATGTTTTGTTATGTCTTTACAAATGCTGAGTCTGACTAACCAGTCTGAGTTCTAGAAGGAAGTAAATACCATGATGGATGTTCTTACAAACTGCCCTAATATCCAATGAGTCACATCTACAATGATCAAGGGAAATTATCACCTCTCAATCGTGGCTGTTAAACACAAAAAATAGGCCACTTGGCCTGTATGGATGAGAAGTGAATTTAAAGAATGAAGAAGCTGCACATGTAAGCAAGACACTGAAGCTGAAGGATGACCATGATTTACTCATAGATGGAAGCAGCCTGCAGAGACTGAAAACAGGTGTGTGAAGTCTAGACACTGCTTTCTGGCATAATCTTCCACAGTTTTCCTACCCTGCCTCTATCTAAGGGAAAAATCAGATTTGTTACTCTGCATGCTGTGTGAGAAGGGACAGTACCCTGGGAGATCTTTCCTTGGAACAAAAAACAGATATTCATGAAATAAAGACACCTCTTTCTGAGAGGAAAACAAAGGAAAAAAAATAGCATATGGACACTGACAGCACCAGAGAAAATTAATGTGAAGTTCACAAGAGGCTGAGGAAGGATGCCAAGGATTTCTCCAGAAGCCCTGGTTTGTGCAGACACCAATACTCTCAGCCTTCAAGTGACCCTCCCAAGATACTTTCTGACAAGCAGGAGAAATCCAACACACACAAACCAGAGGAGGATTTGAAAGGAGCCCAGATGGGGACTCAGAATCTGTTGTTTATTTTTTCCCATTTTAGAGTGGGAAAGAGTTCATGGCTGTTTTAGTTCCATATGACACTCTTCTCAAGAGAGAGGTGTTGGGATGGTCTTTAATGAACAGTAGGCATTTATTCTGGCTTATCCTTCAAATTTGAACAAAAGCCTATTTCTTAATCTGAGGGTCATATTTCCACCTTTGGCTTTCACTTTGCTTTTTTCTTCACATACTCTATTTTACTTTTGTTTTGGGAGACAAACTCTGCTTTTGAGTTTGAACTTAAGTTTCTTTTTTTCACATGCCCAAAAGAGACACTTTGAGCTAGAAAGGCAGGAGAGGCCGGTAAGTGCTCATAGCCTTTAAACTTCTGTCCAGTTAGTCTTTGTGCAGTATGGCATGATAATGAATATCTGAATTGTGGACTTTACAACTGCTGTGCTTCAGTTTCCTCATCTTCAAACAAGGTTTGTTGATAAGAGTAAAGTTATCCATGTACTTAAATTATATGTAAATCAAGCATCTAATATATGTATAATCTCTCAGCCTGAAGACTTCTTGAATTTAAAAGGTACTTGAAGGTCCTCTATAGGTTCATTTCTATCAGAGGGAGAAGTCTCCCCTCAATTCTACCTCGTTCTACACAAAATCAAAATATTGCTGCTGGCAAGCTGCTG
Organism: Pseudopodoces humilis; assembly: GCF_049639895.1. Classification (NCBI taxonomy): domain Eukaryota; kingdom Metazoa; phylum Chordata; class Aves; order Passeriformes; family Paridae; genus Pseudopodoces; species Pseudopodoces humilis. Next base: position 13,193,678 of record NC_142205.1, on the reverse strand, counting down.
GCTGAACATGGCAGTGCTGTATGGTAGCTGAGACACCAGGGACCTCAGCTGCTGTGCAATACAGAGTAGAAATGAGCATTTGCAAATTCCAGAGCAGTTTGGGAATGGCTATGGAAGGAACTGAACCTCTGAAGGCGAGAAAGCTGCCTGTGGGCAGAGGGGGAAGGAAAAGGGAGATGGCTAATTAAGAACCAAGTGAGAAAGCTTAAAGAGCCATGAGAGTCCTCATGATCAGATTGCATTGGGCAGCCAAGAGGACCATCATCCCAGCTTCTTGCTTATCACAGGATCAGGTAGGGTGGAAAAGACCCTTAAGACCACTGGGGACAAGGACAGCTGGCTATTATCATATTAGAAAGGTTAGGAATTGAATGGATAGGGCTCTTCTTAAGCATGTATGATATATTGGTGCCCAGCTTCACAGAAGGATGGATATGAAGGATATGAAAGCAGCATTAAATGTAGCTGGACTAGACAGGGAGAAGAGTAAAAACCCAAACAGCAGGAAAGAAAAGATAATGGTAAATAACTCTCCAATTGAGTAAGCTAGATAATTGCGAGAGGCTAGTATTAAGGTAGAAAATATCTTTACTTTCTTTCTAGGAGCTTTCTATTAGTCAAAATAACTTTTAATATGAAAAGTCTTAATTATTGTTCTCTAACTCCAACATTCAGACTATTTCTAAACTTTTATCTCAGGCTTCATTTACAGACTGTACCAATAGCTGACTTTATCTGCAGTGCAGTGAAGCTACAAAATGGAGTAGAAATAAAACATTACTTAAGGTCATGGAATCCATGTTGTGTTTAAAATTTATCAAAGACATGTCAAACACAGTCAAATGTATAGGAATTGGTAACTTTAATCTTCAGTCCCCTTTTTCCCAAACCTAATTGTGCTAAAGTTTGTTGACAGATAATTATATTTTTGTGGTCTGTCTAATAAATAGATAGTTCTGTCTTTTAGATTACTAAATGATATGGAAAGTAATTTAAGTATCAACTTGGAATATACATCCTGATCCTTCCTCTCTTACATTTTAAAGAGCTTTGTAGTTTAGATATATGATTGAATCAATTACTTTTAGAATAATTTTGTAAGTTGCCTGAAACTAACTCCTCAAACCATGGACTTGATGCTGTCTGTGGTGATTAAAAAAGAGTTCTGAAATTTTCACTTTGCCCCAGCAAAGTTCAAGATTAAAAGAAAATATCACCAGAAGACTATTTGTTTTAGGTGTATCATGTATGATAGAAAAAAAAAAAACACAACAAAGGTAGAATATATTTGGAAGAATGAAATCTAGGAATAGACAACAAATTAACCATTTCTTGCAAATGTGGGAATTTCCTATGACAGTGAGCTTTACATATGTATTAGCCAGAGACCAAACACCTCAAAGTCCAGTAGGGAATGACAAATACCCTGAAATATGCCGTGGCTGTTAATGTTTTTTCCTCAATACTGGATTTGATTTTTACACTTAATCACAAATAGTTAAGATTTGCACATGTGCTATCTTCACGCTGACCACTGACTAGAGATTTGGACTGGAACTACAGGAGGCAGTTGTCAGTATCACAATATCTTCATTGGTTTTAATAGTCTGACTGCTTTTTTGGATGTTATATACAGGAAAAAACCTAAAATAAAGTGAAGTAAACAATTAGAGAGTACTTTTGGCAGTGTAATTTATTTCCTTAAGGAAATTTGTATAATTTATGTTGTCAAAAGCTTTATATATTAGAATTGTTTTGTCATACAATCATGAAATAATTTAGATTGGAAGGGACCTCTGGGCTTCACCTAGGCCAGATTTCTGGAGTAGCAGTGTTCAGTGCTAAAGCAGTTTTCTCAGAATCTTCTCTGGGTACCTCTTTAAATCATTGTGAACATTATATTTTCTTATATACAACCAGAATTTCCCTTTCTGCTTCAAACAAGAGTTTGTTCATGTCCTTTCTCATCTCCCCCTACCTCATGAAGTGGAAGACAGTAATTAATTTCACTCCTAAGCCTCCGCTTCTCCAGACTGAACTCCTCCGGACTCTGCCTCTACATTGGATGTTCCAACACCCTGAGCAGCTCCTGATCTTCCATCCATCCATCCATCCATCCATCCATCCATCCATCCATCCATCCATCCATCCACCCATCCATCATCCATCCATCCATCATCCATCCATACATCCATCCATCCGTCATCCATCCATCCATCATCCATCCATCCATCATCCATCCATCCATCATCCATCCATCCATCCATCCATCCGTCATCCATCCATCCATCATCCATCATCCATCCATCCATCATCCATCCATCCATCCATCCATCCATCATCCATCCCCCATCCATCCATCCATCCATCCATCATCCATCCATACATCCATCCATCCGTCATCCATCCATCCATCATCCATCCATCCATCATCCATCCATCCATCATCCATCCATCCATCCATCCATCCATCATCCATCCATCCATCCATCCCCCATCCATCATCCATCCATCCATCCATCATCCATCCATCATCCATCCATCCATCTTGCTCTCGTCCCCGGGGACCAGAGCTTGACAGGTACTGCAGAGGCAGCACTGCAAATGCCAAATCCTCCATTATCATGTCCCTTTGACTCACTGCCAAGGCTGCCATTAGTCTTTCTCCTGTAATCACTTTTTAAGACCAACACTTGTTCATATAGAAATCTCTTTGAATATTGAAGAATTGAACTAACAAATTATTGAAAAGATCCCAGAGGTATAATTTTTCCTTGAGAATCTAATTTGGGAATTTCTCTAGATTGTGTGAGTTTAAAGATCTGTATTTATATCTCAGAGCAGGTAAATCCCTACCCTAGACTAATGCTGAAATATAAGAGGTATTATGAAAGAAACCAGGATTAACTTACCATACATCTAAAGAAATCACAAACCATTTCTTATAGGGTTTTTTTGCCTAATTTTGCTTTGTTTGGACTCAGAGAATCTTTGAAAATACTAAATAACAGGCAGAATCTTATGCTGTTTTTTTCTTTAAGTTGAATTTAATTCATATGATATTTTATTTTTTTTTTCAAGATCAATATTTATAAGAAAGTGCTCAAGGAAATTGTTCCATTTCTCCCAACAAAAGCGCAGCCGTTTCTCTCAGAGTGGGGTTGAGTTCTTCCCCTTCCAGGAAGAACTGAACAGAGGAATGCAGCTCAACAGCTTTGCTTAATTAGCCAGTTTATCTGAATTAAGGATGGACTAACACTCTTAGAACAAACCATATAAAAGAGGGTTGGCAATGATGAAGAGGAAAAACTGAAGACTTGTTGAAAGAATGAGTAAGAAAATAAATTTCATCCTGAATTAAGACCTTAGTAAGTAGAATAAAATATCTAAAAAAACCCTTACTTTTTACCCATGTATTTGTGTATTTTACAAGTTGGGATATTGAATTGGGGCATTCTGAACTAGCTGAGAGAAGAGTGTATGTGTGCCAGGGGGAGGTGGGTGGTTTGTGGCATCTTCATCTTGTGCCCTCTTCACCTGTGCATAAATACAGTATATATATAATACATATACATATATATATACATATATATATATATATGTTGCATACATTGTGATCTCTTTAAAGCTTGTATGGCCAAACTCGGTATGAGCTGACTGTCTTCTCATAATCATTTGGATTTCTCCAAATATATATTTTTGTCTTTGATTTTATTGGGTTAATTTATTGGATTTGCATATTTTTTTAACATATCTACTACAATCATCTTGACACACATCAGATTCCAGGTCTTTCTTCCATTTGTATGTCCATCTTCACATCTGTTAATCCATAATCCTGTTCAAATAACTCAGGATATAACTTCAAGGTCAAAGAGAAGAACATTGTTAAGTGATGGTAAACTTTATTTTATTTTATTTTATTTTATTTTATTTTATTTTATTTTATTTTATTTTATTTTATTTTATTTTATTTTATTTATAAAATACCTTTAAACTGTGAAAAGTTTATGTTCCTTGACCTGCCTACAGAACTCACATAACTTGCAGGAAGGATCTTTTCCTTCAGATATCTTTCTAATTACTATCACTGCTGAATAACTGGTATTACAGTTGTTTCAATTAGCCATGAGAACCCCAGAACTGCCATCCTTTGAGGCAGATAATTAACCACAATTTATTCTTGAATAAAACTTAACATTGCCATAAAATCCCAGAGGCATAATTGTATTTCACAAAATCTTAGTTCATCACATGATGCACAATGGAGCATATTTATTAGCATAATCTAGTCTAGTACTGCTACCTCTCACATTAGCATGCATTTAATAGGATCAGAGACGACTGTTAGAAAGGAATTTCTCATGCAAGACTAAACTCTGCTTTAGGGGTAGATATGCTTCCTAAGAAGAAGAAGAAAAGACAACAAACAATGCAAATATTAATAGGAGCAGAAATATCTGTTAAATTGATGTTGCATTATGAGATAATGGAGGTAGCTTGTCCTTCTTATATTTTCAAGTATTTGTGCATAGTTAATATGGTTCTTGAAATAGAAACCAAGTTAATTTTAAAGGCCAGGTCTTCAACTGTTCAAAGTATAAATATTATACCCTGAAAACAAGTTTGGGCTTTTATTTATCTTCCAGGTTTTCTAGTTATCTTCTTCTCCTTGGTGTGTGCTCCAGAATTAAGTATGGCTTGTTCTGGTTCAGCCTAAGATTCAGATATGCATAGAAAAAAGATTTCCTGTGGATAATAAGAACATGTGGCTGGATTGCAAATATATTTGAGTGAATATTTAAGTCCATGAAATTTTTTCATTTCATCAAAGTTTTTTTCTCTGAATTAAGTTCTTGTGCATTTCCACAGAGAAGTCATTCTGGTACAGGAGTCATCAAGTACGTGAGCATGCTGTCTTTCGAGATCAGGGATTAATCACTGGGTTAAATACCTGACTCAGTGGTGAGGTCTCAGCTCTGGCTCTGTCCTGAGCCCTGCCCCATGAGCAGCTCTGCGGGCATGGGGCAGCTGTGGGCTGCTGTGACTAACACTGATTTTTGTCTCTGAGCCAGTTTGGAGACTCTCCACTCTAATCTCCTGTAAATCCGGCTCCAGGGTGGAATGATGATCACTTGGTGGCTGCAGATTAACAAGATTATATGGGGACTTATTTGGCATATTAGGTTAAATTCAACACAGGACTTAGATGGAATTGGAAGATTCAAAACTGGCTTTATAAAGTAAAGCCAAATCTTGTTTTAAAGTGAACTGGAAAGCCCTAAACACAGTACACAACTCTGTAGTTTGCTGTTTCAGCAGTAGCCACAGTGCTCAGTTTGGAGTGAGGTGGCAGATTCCTACAGTATCAAGTAGGAATCTACTCTGAGCACACTGAAAACCTAACCAAGGGCATTTACTGCATGACTCAATGCAGCAGCTAGGAGCAGACTTGACAAAAAGAGACAGCCATGGACATGAGCTAGAGGAGCAGCTTCAGTGACCTCTTCACTCCAGTGACTTTCAAAGGCTTGCTCACCCCAAGACACAGGCTGTCAGCTACTCTTGAGTGGCTGAAGGGATTAGGACTGTATCACTCTGTAAAAGTCACGCCAAAAGCAGCCTTTCCTTAACTCCGTGTGGTGAGAGTTACAGCTCCAAGGCTCTGGACCTGCCTCTGTACTGGAGTGCCATGAACAGTTCTGACACAGCCTCAAGCTTCCCTTTGGCTATACTTTTTTCCCTAGTGAACCTCCTCTTCATAGCTGCACACTCAGTACCATTTTTTCTAGGACAGGCTGTGGCAGTGCCTTTCCAAGTCTCCACTAGTCCGAGCCTGATCTATAGGAACTGGACTGACTCTCCTTATGCTGAGTATGAGACTGAAGCAAAGTTTCCCACTTCCTGATGTTGTTAAAGGGAATTATAGTGGCATTGCTAGAAAGTTAACGCCCTAATTTTTTAGGGAAAAACAAACAGCCAGTGGGTGTTAGTCTGTTCCTACAAAGAATGGCTGCTGGTATTTCTCTCACAGCAAGCTCTACATATGTCGTGGTTACAAGAGACAAACTCAGCAGCACACTCTGAGACTCACTGTCCGTGCTATATGTTTGTCCCTATAACGTGTCCCTATGAGTCCTGAAATGAAGACTTCTCAGCAAACTCCTCATGGCTCAGCCACAATTTTGAAAATTAGCACAACTGTTCAGTACTTTCTGAAATACCTCACTGATGTTTTGGAACAATCCCGTACAATGATGGTCAGAAAGTTCCAGCAGAATAAGATGAAAGTGTAATTATTGCATGACTGACTAACTTGTCCTTTCTTCTTTTGTTTGTTTTTCTCATACCCTTTTCTTCACCCCAAGTGTGGTGAACTCCCTACAAAAAAGCTCTTTATCTGTTGGATAGTGAAGCAGAATGCCAAACCTGGGGTTTGTAGTCACTACTGTGTAAATATTTAATATCAATTATAATGGTTCTTTGGAAATAAAGGGTGTATCACCCATAATTGTTACTGGCATTGCTATTACAGTCTCCTGGATCCAAGCCAGGAGGTCTGGCAGATGCTAGAGGAAGCACACTTAGACCCTTAAGTGAGGCACTAATGTAAATACAACAGTGTGTCCTCTGTCAGTGCCGATTCAAGCACTGTGTGGTCCCTTTGACTGGACTGTGCTGAGTCTGAGGAAGTTGCTGTGATAATTGTGAATCCAAGGCTGAATTCCAGTAAAGTTCAGGCAGAGAAAGATATTGGTTTGAAAAGAGTTCTGAGAAAAACAACTAGATTCTGGAGTCAGCTTTGAATTTACTAAACTTATTAGCATCCATATGACTAAAGCTGAAAAATGCAGAATTTCTTAGATATGCCAATTCTTTAAATGTTCAGCTTGTGTGGTTTTCAGAAGGCTCTGTAAGGTAAGATCAAATGAAAAACAGCAAGTACAGAACTGGGTATTTCAATAAATAATAATTCTGTATTAATGTATTAATGCCTAATTTTAAATGCCTGTTATTTTTTTTTTCTTAGCTCAAAGGCCTTCTAAGACAGGTGTTGTTGTTTTTCTAAGGCTTCTGTTGCAGAGAAAAAGACTGTCTGACATGAAAACTAATGAAATGAAGAAAAAAAAAAGCTTGTTTACACTGAGAAATTACCTCACTGATTTCTCTTCTTTCAACTTTATTCTACTACAATTAATGGCTTAATATTAAGGCAACAGATTATCTTATCGCCTGTGCATCTCTTCCCCCATCAGCCGACTTTGCTCCTTACCTACTATTCAGTTTCTTCCCTCCTGAGGAACTTAAGGCTGAGTGCTTACCATCCCCATGCAGGGAGGGAATGTGCAGGACATAGTTGGAGCTTTCTTGGGGAGCAGGGCGGTGTGCCTTGTGATGCATTTAGTTACTGTACATAAGAGGGACAGAGTGAGCCCTGAGCATTCTCTACCCCATTGGGAGGGCAGTCACGCCTCCCCCGCCCCCATCAGCCATGCACCGACTGAAATTCGACTTCTGGGCAGAGGGGTTGGCAGTCCAGAGCCCTTTCTGCTCACTGGAAGGGAAGGAAGAGTTTCTTCATTTTGTCATCCTTTCTCTTGAGTGCCAGCACAGCAGAGGATGCCCAGCAACCTCCCATCCCTTTACTGATTCACTAAAGGTTTGTTTTTATGGGATATCTTCTGACTGAGAAGAGTCTGTGCATGTTATGTCACAGCTTTTATCTTCTGGAGGAACTGTTCTGTAACTATGGCATTCCTTGGAGGCAAAAAATTCTTTAGTGCTTTCTTTAATTGATGTAAGTATAGATTAATAATAAGTATAGATTAATCATATGCTAGCTTGGCAAGTGCCTTTATTAAAAGTAATTTCTTTTAATAGAAGTAATTTCTTTTAATAGGCAGTAGAGCTCATTATGAAAAATAGTAAAAACCTCATTATAAAAAGGAAACAAATTCATGGGGAGTTTCAGCTCCATGGCACAAATTCTGAGCTGTAAACTTGGGGTCTGACAAAAGTATTCTGATCTATTGGTTAGAAGGGAACAATCTTGCAACAATAAGATCCAAAGAAAAGGTATGGTGATTTCTTAGAGTGTAGTAATTTCTGTGGAAACTCAGATAGATGGGGGACTCTTGTATCCTTGTTTGTTTGTATTTAAGAGGGATGATCAAATATTTATGTTAATGGGAATTTATTCGCTCAGTCTTATGGGATTTACTCTTAGTCTAAATACATTTTGAGAACAGTGAAGGATGTTCTCCTTGCACCATATCCTTCTTTACAAAATAAATTAAGCATTCCTTACTCAGCCAAGGGTCCTAATTCTGTTTTACATATGTTGCTTATGGTGAGGCAATTCAGGGGTCAAAGATTTACATTGATCTCCTGAAAACATTGAAAAATACTGTAGGCTCTAGTTGAGGTTGTGATCTTGTATTCTTTTTATCCATTATCTTTTTGAGTCCAAAGGTAGAAGAAAGTCATTTACAGAGAGCACCCTTTGCTTAGGCACAGTGTGAAAGGCAAGCAAAGACTACAGACTGCCTCAAGTCTGTCAAGCATACCAGAAGAACAAACCCATCTCTTTAACCACCTTCAGTATTAACTGATTTGGAGTATATTTTCACTTCAAGATTTTTGAGAAGAACAATACCTAACACCTGTAAAATATTTTACTCCTGCAAGCACTTTTTGGACCATCTGTCCTCAGAGGTAGGAGACATTAACTGGTAATACCACAGACCTTCTTGCTTGCTTTGAATTTTGTTTCTATGTTTCTGTTCTAATGGTCTAATGTTCTAATAGTTCTGTGATCTAATCTGTTGTCCCCAGTCTTTTCGAGTGCAACATTATGGTTTAATAATCAAAATTCTTTACTTGGAAATGGAGTCATAGAGTTCAAAACTCTGGGGCTGAAAAACTGGAAGTTAGGCAGGCCAAGAACCTGGTTTGACAGTGGGTACTTCCCTCTTATACTGGTAGACTTTCCTAGTGAATGTATTTAATGCTAATCATAAGCAGGTGAATCAAAGCAAATACAAAATGTGTATAAAATCCAAATCCTTTAGTCTCAAATAGCTGTGGTGGTTGGTCTGACTCTCTCAGTCTCACTGTCAGGGAACAGGAGAGCCAGCTGATGCCAGGGTCTGCACACTACCCTGTTTGCTCCTGAAGCAGCCTGATACCTCCCAGGCTCCTAGTCCAGACACGACTGATTCTCTGCACCTGTTCTAGTCTCACTAACCTCATATTTGTCATTCTTCCCTTCCTCTGCTCCTCATGTGAGGAAAGGTTTTGTTCCTCTGCCTGAAGGTGAGATTTGCTCTTTGTTACTCAGTCACAGTGCTGAGAGGGTAGGGATAGAAAAGAAGGAAGCTGATGGCTATATGGAGAAAACAAAAAAATGGGAAAAAATCTGCTTCTCAGCTCTCATAATCTGGGGTATGTGTGCTGGTGGTGGTGTAGAGGGTTTGTTTTGTTCTGTTTTTTTTCCCAAAACAAAGCTTTCCAAATAGCACTATGCTAAAACATGGAGTAGCCCTCCCTATCCATTGCCACATCCTAAACACCTGGTTATCTCCCTGTACTTCAGAGACATGTGTTTCCCAGTCAGTCTCATGTTATAGAAACAAAAAGTCAAATTATAGGTTCTATAATTTTTACATATAAGTACAGCATATCAATGAAGATTAATCTTCAGTCCTTCTTCACAGGAATAAAAGGGACTGATAAGTAATAGAAAGTAACTACTTATTTCTGCTGCTAATCTATGACCCAAACTGCTTAAAGACAGTTAATCTCTATTTCTGGATTTCCAATCAGACAAAACTAGTCCATGAATGAGAAGGAAGAAAATGGTCAAGTAATGGAACAAGGGGTTTTCCCTCTTTTCCCCACTGCACTGAAACAAGGAATCGTACCAGGGGTACAGCTCTCTCATGCCTTTGTTTTAGCAGACAGGAGTTGTTCCTCATTCCTAAACTGTGTGTTACAGTGGAAGGGGCAATAAAGTTTTTGGCTCTTACTAGAATTTTGCTAGGAAGGTATTTTATGAACAAACATCATAGACAATGGGTAGAAGGAAACATAGTAGAGATTTGTTTAGAAAGGGAGTTGTCAAATCAGCTTTCTTTAATTGCAAAAGGATTTTGAGGTGTGCCACAAAGTTTGGGGAAGTTGTTTATTACTGTTCCATTACTTTATTACTGCTTCTTAGTTTACAAATTGGCAAGAGAATTTTGCAGTCATACAACAATGATACATTTTAATTTGAGCTGAAAAGGAAGAACAAATAGGTAATATTGGAAGCTACCAGGATTTCCAGAAAAAAAACCCCAAACATTCAGATTCTGATTTAGGAAGCTATTCCAATACAAATCTTTTTGACTGGAGACTGTTTTTAAAAGGATTAAGAAAAAAACAAAACAAACTATTTGAGCTCTTGAGCCAGTGAAGCAGATAGAACAATATCATAACACAGAGCAAGGAAAATTTGAAGTGAGCAGTATCAACTCTTAGTCTTGGACAAAGGGCTTGGAGTCATTCTCCACGGCTACAGAAACCGAGTCATTTAATTTCATGCAAAAACACCTTGAAGAGGAGAAACTGTAGTTAAAAAAATGTTTTGTCTGCCAAGCTGTCAGTATCTCAAGGCAGTACCTGCAAACATGAAAGAACATGTAGAGAAGCGGGCAACTTGAAAGAAAGTCACAACCAGATTCCTCCCTCGTATTTTCAAAAAAAATCTTAAGCCACATGTGATCTAAAGCTGTGAGATCTTCTCTGTCTCCACAGTTGCTTGCAGCTGTCAGTTATCCCTTTCATTGTTTTCATATCCACAAGATTCCTCTTTGAACTCCAGGTATTTCCTTGGGAATTTGGGTAGAAGAATCTGTATCAGTAGCTCAGAACATTTCGGTTTAAAGGCAACAGTGAATTAGGATAGGTTTGGATGGTGAGTGTCCAAATGCAGTCAGAATCTTCTCCATGTTTGCTTTCATGTAAAGCTTACCACAACAGAAGGGTAAATCCAAGGAGTAAGATCCAAGAAGTAACATCACATGTAATCTGCTATCTCTAAAATCTGTGGTCAGTCAGAGACTGACAAACAAGACACAAACAAGTCTTGATTTGGCCAGAGAGGGCTGTGGCTTCCATGTAACTATGTGTAAAGGCATGAGTCAGAGCAAAGATGTGCATGTAAATGTGGTGCAATCTAACCCCTGATTTGAGAGATTATCTTGTCCTTGGTATATCCTACCCACAAAGGATACTAGACCTTAATCAGCTGATGTAGGTCAGGGCAGAGGTCACTAAATAAGGCCAGAATGCCATAGGGCCTGCTATGGTACCGTTTTTGGCTTTGGTATCTGTTGTGGATTTTTGGGTAAAGAATCAGCATACATTAATGTCCCCATAAAGAGAAAAGGAACAGCAGAGCATGTATTAATTCCAGCAGGAATTAATTACTTTCACACAGAGAAAGGAGTTGAAGAGTTAAAGCTAGGGGTTCAAACAAAATTTAAACTGGGATAATTGCAGACAGCAGGATATTGGGGGAGTGCTTTGCACCTGGAGGGAAACAAATATTAATCAAAATGATCAAGAGACAAATCAAGCCCCAAGGATGGGGTGATCATGAGGCAGAACTGAGCCTCAGATAGCACCATGTTAGGGTCTTGCAGAAATAGGAGGAAAGGCAAGATGGAGGGAGTAGCTTCAGGAGTTTAATGAATGAATTTCATTCCTTAACTAAATCATTTGAGGGGTAAACAGGAAATTATAGTAACAGAAGAGCAGGATAATGAATGGAGAAGATCACAAAAATCTTCCAAATTTCTGTTTCAAGACAAGTGCAAGATCTCTTATATGTGAAGAATATAGTATTTCCCATACCTTGCTGCCTTGAGGACTGTTGAGAACATATCAAATTACAGCTGACACCCGCATTTAACCATTTCAAGCAGTTAGATATATTCAGGGTGTTCCATGAAAATAGCATATATGTTTGTACTGTATAAGCTTATGTATCCACCCAATGCAGCTCTGATGGCAGGTCCTGTAAACAGAAAAGTTACTATGATATGTCATAGTTTTCCTTCCTTTGAGACAGTAAGAATTCTTACAGGAGTAAGAGAGACTACATTAAATGTTTGCCTACCTTATTCTGGCACACCAGCTGTTTCTCACAGGCTGGATAGAATATGCAAGCCTCTTTTGCAACAGCAATTACGCAAGTCAGTTTTTTGGTGTTCCTGCTTCCCTGGGTTATATTTTTGCACTCTAATGAAACAATCAGGCAAGTTTCCAACTGTTAATTAACTGCATGTGAATTGATTTTTTGAAGAATGGGAAATATCAAACAGAGTCTGTACTAACTAGGGAAACACCATCATGAGTTTCAGTTTAGACAAATTCACGGTGTTTCCCTATTCCTGAAGAATGGTGATTCTTCTCTCAGAGTCTGTTAAAATCTTGAGTAGAAAGTTGGAAAAACCGAATGAAGTGGTATTATTATCATGTTTGCTTGCAGATTATTAGCTTGCTCTCATGCAGCTGATAAAACAGTAATGGTTCTATTTAAATGTCGTACCATTTGTTGATAATCTGTTATTTAACCACAGGGTGGATATTTGCTCTCACTACTTCTGCAGAACACCATATTATGCCTATTAAACTGTTTAGTCTGAAGCTTAAATGCCACACAGAAGATTATTTCAGGGACAGGATTAATTATGTTGTCTTCATCTCTCTAATTGGTACATGATGTATTAGGGAACATCAACAAACTGTTTTAGAATTAACCATCTATGGAGCAGACCTCATGGCTGCATTTCTGACAGTTTTATGTTCACAATTTAGCTGTCAGGAGAAGAGAAGAAGAAGAGAAAATGTGCATAAGACCAGAGAAGGATTTTACTACACTTATTGCTAAAAGCTCTCAACCATTCCTATAAGACATATCTGTTTCTGCTGCTACAGTTACCTGCCTGGCTGACCTCTTGTTTTTTGACCAGAACTAGTCTCACTAATCAAGAACCCACTCTATTTTATAAGATTAATTAAAGGAAAAAGGTTAATGAGTTTGCCTATTTCCCTTGTGCCACTCCATAGAGAGATTTGTGAGTCATGGTATTGCAGCAGTTTTTGGGGCTCCAGAGCACATTCAACACTCACAAACCTTTGCTGTGCAATGCCAGTGAATAAAAACCACTCTGAAAGCCTGACGTGCACACTCTCCTCTTGGAGAGGGGTTGGGCAGGGGGGAAAAGGGAGCAGGCATGCCAGACACTGGTGGTATGTGACACCCTGATGGGTTGTGTTCCTCAGCCACAAAACCAGCCAAGTATAAGAATCTCTATATTTTTGCTTAATTACAATATTTCTTTTTCCAGGACTTAGGAATAGATGGTTAGAAACCTGTGCCCTCTCCTCCAAAGACTACAAATCTGCTGTATCACAACTGAAGTAGAAAGAGCATAAGGAGCCATCAAATAAGATGGGAATGAAGGCAATAGAACTTTAATTAAACCTTTTCTGAAAAGGAAATAAGCAACTCTCAGCATTTCAGGAATGCTGAGAGAATGAAAGATATGCAGAAGAAAGAAATTAATTAAATATTGTCCTAAAGGCAAACTACTTAGAGTAGTCTTATAGAAGTCCAGTCTTCAAGACATGATTGACTGCCTGTGCCCTTCACTTCTTATTCTCAGCCTCTTGCTGTAAGAGAGTATTTACAGTGAGGACTCCACCAGCAACAGACTGCCTCTGTAGGCTGTAGTGCTCCATTTCATTGATAATTCTCCTTTGCTATTTTGTTGTCCTGCTTTTCCCTGTTTAGAGTATCTGGATCCAGCTCAGGTTTGCCTCTGCTCTGAGTGATCCCTTGTACCAGCTCCTGGTGCTACTGCAGCAGCTCAGGAAAAAAAAATAAAGTGAAGCATTTTACCAAAACAGACATTTCCTGTCCAGAACAATTCATTTTTATAATAAACACACCACAACACTCCTGGCAGCAGAGAAACCTAAGGCTGAGGTTGCCTGTTACAGCATTAGGTGAAGGGAGATTCCTTGGCACATTGGGGAGATTATGGTGCAACCACAGTGATGTTTTTGTTTGAATTTCCGTAAACCGAGACATGTTCTGGCTTGTAAGGCAGAGTAGTCTTGGAGCATGTGAACTGGATGTCTTGTAAAGTTTAGGAAAATGAGAACTATTTCAGTGACTAACATAGGTACAGCCTGTGAGGTATTATTGCTAAAGTAGCACAATAAGAGTGTGCCCAGGGAACCAAGCCCATAATGTAGGAATGTGCAGGTAAACCTGCACAACTTCACTTAGGAAAGGTATGGCTGATAAGTGTCACAACACAAGAATTAGGGAAATTCCAGATGAGTAATCAAAAAAGAGGTTAAAATTGACAGTCTGATGTATGAATGCTGTCAAACTCATTGCCACAGGAAGCTGGAACAAACAATGTAAGTAAATTGAGCAAGTGACCCAGATGAATGGAAAGTGGATCCAAATACATATTCTAATTTAGAAAATTGTTAAGAAACCAGAATCCAGACACATAAACTTTCTTTGTTTCTCATTGCTTGAATAGCCAGTCCTAGCCATTATAGGATATGACTACAGGACTGGACCAAAGGCAGTGCTGGCTAGTTTTATGGAAGTGAGATTCTTTGTGTAATTGTCTATACCTTGTAAAGGCTCTGCAAGGATAGGACAACCTGGGGAAAAGGACACATCTCCCTTCTAAGTTAGCATGCTCAGTCCAACATCCATGACTTCTGTCCTTCTCTCCATCTGCTGGGAGAGTAAAGGCCTACATAACAGGATCTACTGTTGGCCACAGTCTGAAACAATATCAGCCTAAGGACTCCTTTATTAGGATTAATTTTATTATTTTTCTTGTTTTTTTCTGCCTCAGACAACTCAACTGTCGGCTTTCTAAGACTATTCACAATGGTTTCAGGATCTTTCAAAAAAATAGCTACATGTGAGTCCATTTCTGTGTATTTATTAAGGGGTTTTCTACATAAATATGCATGTAAAGCAATCCATTTTATCTGCCACTTAATGCACAAAGTGACTTTCTAAAGCTCTTTGTAAGCAGCCTTAGATTTGAGTGTCCTTAGTACAGTTTTATGCAAACTTTTTCCTCACAATTGCTCTCCCTTTCAAAATAACTCAATGATAGGTTGAGCAATACAATCCTGAGATAGCCATATTCTTGTGTGTTGTTATTTCATTTAATGGAATTAATTTGACACAGAAGTAACTTGATTCAGCAGTATGACCAGGATCTAGTTTAGCATGGTGCTTTAGCACTTGCATAACTTGGTTTTTTGCTTAGAGAGGGTTTACTTGCATCCTATACTGGTCTGGAACAGCAAATGACCTTTCAAGTAATGAAGCCACAGGAAGTACTTAAAACCCTGATTTTCATTACAACCATAAATGGGAGGTAAGGGGATCTATAAGCAAAACTCTGCTGTGCAGCTACCAGTAATTTCAATAATGGATAGTGGAATAAGAAGACTACTTTGAATATTCTTCTCAATGGCTTAGTATGTGCTGCCTATAGATTCCTGCTTCTGTTCTCAGTTTAATGTTTTATTAATTGACAACATATATCTTAAAATGAAAGTAATGCCCCTTGAACCAACAGCAAAGTAGAAGGCAATAACATAGTGTTCTTACTGGATTTTTTTGCCATACATGGCATGAGTCATGCACTTGGACATAATTCAGCCACTATCACACCCTGTTCATATAATTGGCAATAAAACTAGGAACAATCTCACTGATAGTGACTTGCCTTATGTCAGTGTTCTTGCTTTCACATACTAGTTTATACCATGAAATTACAGTAGCTTGTTCAATTTTCAAACCTTTAATAGCAAGAGTGGGCAGAGGTCAACTCCAGCTGAACTTTAAAGCCTGTACTTAAGACTAAAGAGACCAAAAGGTGGCTAAAATGGGAAATGCAAAAAAAAAGGGAAGCAGAAAAGCTGAAATACAGTAGATGACAGTAGCAAGGCAAATGGAGGATATTGGGCTATATAGGATGTTACAAGAATTTATAACTTGGGGATTTCATGTTGCCTAAGTAGCTGTGCATACATCTGTCTGGATACTTGTACAGTTCCAGAGTAGGCTATCACAGAATCATAGAAGCATTTAGTTTGGAGAAGATCCAAGAGTGATAAGGTGCCTCCTTTGCCTCCTTTTCTGCATAAGAGGAGTTCCTGCCCCTTCATCAGCTCCTTTGCCCTTCTCTGAACTGGCTCCAGCACCTCAAAGTCCTTTCCAAACTGAGGCCATGTGAAGCCTCACCAGTGCTGGGTACAGGGGGATGATCCCTGCTCTAGCTCTATTCTTTCTCTCCATAGGAAAGATTGGAGCCAAAATGATGGTTTTCTGTCAATGTCTTTTTATTTCAGAAAATGAGAAAAAGGATATTTTATTCACTTGAAATTACTGTGACATTCATTTAATTTCTAATGTTTTCCTAGCATATGCTGTTCTGCTTACATAATTATTTCTATGAATTATTAGACCACCTAAATAATTAGTTGGTTAAAAAGTATTACTTACATTCCTAAGCAAAGACTGACAATGAAGTTTACTGTAGAAATATTGTTTTATAATTCAACTGCAACTGAAGCAAAGATGATCTTGTATGGAGAATTCCTTTTGCTGTCGGTAGTGCTCACCAGCTGAGAGAGTCCTGCTTTTGACAAAGATACTGTATTAAACTTTTGTGGTATCTTCTACCTCCCTGTTTGGACATCACAGTTCAAATGGCTGGCTTTCAGAGCAGAAGAGCATAGAACAGAAACACTGCTCAAAGCATTGTTTATTGTCAAAGAGAAAACACACCTTAGATCTATTAAGAATTTACTGTTAACTGTGAGCCTGTTTCTATAATTGAGATTTTATGAGTCTTGATATTAGTCCAGATCTACTCATTACAGAGAAAGGGAGAACAACAATGTGTCAGCAATGCTCAGATCCTGCTCCTCTCCCTAGCATTGCACTCATCCATCCCCAGCTCCTCCCAAAGTTGATGGTTTCACCCTCGTGGGGGGTGGGTTATGACAACTCACCAGCACCTACAAGTCCTTTGGGTTTTTTTTTTGCCTACAACTCCACAGCTTCTGAATTTATGATATAATTGTGTCTTTTATGCATGTTTGATACTATTTCTTTGACATTGAGGTCCAGTCACCTGGTAGCAGCGTTCAGGCTCAGCCAGAAGCCCGACCTGCCCTGGTGATGAGGTAGGTCTGCGGTTCAAGCGTGAGCTGAAGTCCCCAAGTCAGGGCAGATACAGCCCTGTCCTCATCAGGCAAGTCCACAGTGACGAGGCAGGGCTGAATTAGTCAGGGTGAAGGTCTGGATCAGTTTCACCTGGACTGAGGACAAGGGCTGAGAATGTCCCCTAGCACGCTCTCCTGAGGGAAGTGGAGGGGAGTCTCTGCTGTTCCAGGAGGCTCTCCTCATGGCTGGCTGCCATGAGCTGCTGAAAATGGTAATAACTAACAGACTTTGATCCCAATTTCTTTTGAAATGCAAAGCAGGCATTTCAGCCACCAGCCTTTCCAATGTTTCATAAGCCTTGGCAATGTAAGGGAGTTTCGTATCTTTACGTTCATGTAATTGAAACTTACTGAGTGTGACAAAGCATTTTTTGTACCATTTTTTAAACTACAACAAAAGACATTTAAATGCCTCTGGAAATCACAGATGAAGCTTGAGAGAGGAGAGAGGACCTACCTTACTAGCTTTTCCCTTTATTCCCCAATTCCTCAAAATGGAAGAAAAACATATATGTCCAAAACATGCAGAATTTTACCATATTTGCATATCAAGATTTAATTACACAAATTAATTTAGTGATACATTGAAGCCTATTTTTGTATTAAATTACCTACCCCTACTTTTAGAGGGGAATACTTTGATAATATCTCTTAACCTTCAAGAGAATAAATGGTGAACCACTACTTGCCAGGTTTCATGAATCTGAGAATGGGAAAATAATTTGTTACACAAATATCTCTGATTATTTTTAGTCCCCAGATGAAGAAAAATGAAACTTCAAATCTAAAACTACAGCTAGACAAACTAAAAGGGTTTTGTAGCTTGAAGCAAAGCTGGTATTGGGGTTATTTAAAATAGCTGGACAGGTTGGATAGAGCATAGTCTGGCAAAGTTTATTTTCCTAGCTTGATTTCCAGGACTGACTTTCACAAGAAAGTAACATAAGCATATATTTCTACCCTGGGCTTGCTCTGCATCCTTTTTAGGCACATTCAGCCTTGCAAGGAATGTTGTACTCCAGGCTCAAGCAGGGCTTGTTGCTCTCAGGGGACTGGAGCCTTGCAACTCAAGATTTGAGCAAGCTAGTGACTGGCTGAGGTTGCAAAGCATGTGAAGGCATTTTGATTCTTCCCTCTCCACAGAGCTCAAGAGTGATGTCTAAGGCTAGAAGACATTATATCAATGAGGATGATCCTTGAGTCAAGACACACAGCTTGGTCTGTAGGGTTAGCAATTCAAGTGATCTTTCAAAAAGATGAACAGTTCTCTGAAGATTTCAAGAGAAGTAGTAAACAATTCCTGAGTGTAATAACACTGCTCAAGTGTATCAGTCTCAGAAATTTTTAAATATTCTTTGATGTTCAACCAAAAGGAACTTAGATGCTGGGTACTCTGCCTTCAGGACTGAATCCTAGGAGGGCTTCATTTTGTGGCATCATCCTTCTTTATAACACAAATTACTTTGAAAGTGTTTCCTTTCCACCTGGAGTGAATCTGTACAAAGCAGCAGCTCTGGTCTTACCTCAGGGCATGACTCCACAACATAAAAGCCTTCACTTGTCAATATTTAATTCAACATTTACTAAATGGTACATAGATGCTAGGCTGATTTCACCGGAAATAACTTTGTAAAGATTAAACTAGGTTTACTCTACATGGAGGGTAATGTTGAAAATAACTCTAACATAATAAAAACATTAAACTCATGGCTCATAAGATTTTTCCTAAATGATGACATACTAGACTTGCATGTGTACATAAGAAAAAATGGTTAAAACAACACTAATGGCCAACACAGCAAAGGTAATTATTAACCACTTTTTCTTGCAAAATAGCTGGAAAATACTTTGCTGTAGCTGATCCAATAAGCTGTCATACAAATCAGCAAAAACTATTTTAAAATATTCAATATTCTTGTTCTATTCCCCCTAGATCTGTTTGCTCTCCTTGTACAGAAGTGTAAGTATTCAGAACTTCGAGGTTTTAAGATGGAAGGACTAAATAAAAATGGTCAGTGTCCTGTTTTTTCTCCCAAAAATGTGGTTTTAGCAGTGCAGGAAGCAGTGCTTTTCCATCAAGGACATACAGCCACAAAAAGACACCAAATTCCAGTTTTGGTGGTTAGACTATGTGAAACACTAGATATTTTCTCTTTCACTAGCAAAGTATTTATGTATATGGTTAATTTTCCTATGGAACTAGCTTAAAACTAAGCTGTATGCTACTCCTTTGCTAGATCAGAACATTTTTGTAAACCCAAAATCTTAGCATCAGTTTGAGCCTGCATTTCCAAGGGGAGCTATCGGCATACAAACCAACTACAACTTTATGTGTAAATGAGCATTCACACACATAGTGACAGACACTGTACAACCTCTGGTTATCACATTTTCTCTAGCATTTGTGTTTCCAACTTCCTAATATTGAAAAAAAGCATCACAAACATTAAAATTTCACAGCTTTCTGTTTGAATAGTCACTTTGTAAGCTTTTAACATAGGCTTGCTTGTAATATCCTAATTTTTCTGCTTTGTTTATGATTTCTTTCTTATGTGGTATCTAACAAAGTAATTAATGGTTTGGTTGTGCTAGTTCTTGGTCATGTCTGTGTAAATTGCCCTTGGGATGTTTTCTTTGTATTCTTGCTCAAAATAAAACAGGGCAAACTAATAAACCTGAATCTATAGCTTGGGAAAATTTGGATCAAAGAGAAAGTTTGTTTAGTCTGAAAGGATTAGTCTTATCATAGAATGAGCTGCTCTTCAGTGATCATTGAATCAATGCACTTTGAACATGCATGTGTGTCCAAAGCATACACAACTATGTAAAACTTGCTTTATAATGTAACACTGCCAGCTTCATATCCCTTCTTTCTTATTTTCCTGTCCCTATGCTAATCATGGGACATCCTGAGCAGAAAATCCTTTCCAGTAGTGACAGATGCTGCCAGGAAGTAGAGCATCTTGGTTTTAGCTTTCATAATCTAATCACCTGGGATTAATTTTAAAGTTGTAAAAATTTCAGTTAAAATGTAGATTATTTGAAATGAAAGTTAAATGTATACAATGTATATATTTGTATAATTGTATACAAGCCTGGAAGGTATCATCTCTCCCTTGTAGCTGAGATATAGGATTTGTTTGAAGCTCACCTGTCTGCTCCCTCATTCTCACTCCAGAGAACAAATCTCCTATTTTCTTTTAGCCATCATGTTACATAGAGCTAAAGTAAAAGACTGTATTTCCTGTTAATTGTAAGATATTAGATTCCAAGTCTTTTTACATAAAATATGCTAGGGGATTTTAAGGAGAACTTCTTTCCTGTTGCTCAAAAGTGGTGTTCTCATTGATTAGCATCATGTAACTGGAGAAGGATGTCTGTGTTAAACTGAAGTAAATCTGATGCTAATATCTTTTGAGAGCCTCAGCAAGGTTTATGTAACAGGGTCAGAGGTGATCTGTAGGAGCTGCCAGAACAATTACAACTTGAAATACAAGTTGTAATTAATAATTGTAATACAAACCAAGAACCACATGCTCAATAATCCCACTTTCCCCAAAAGAACAAAGTTACTTGAAATCCCAGCCAGAGTTTACAGGTTCAGCCAACTCACCTTTGTACAGCTGCTTCTCTACCTAACATCTCTTGGATATTTAACATTTGCAAATTTAGGTATAATCCAACTAAATTACCTATCAAGATCCTTAGAAAAATGCTGATAAGACTGATTTAACATACATTGAATTTTCCAAGACAGCAATATGTGTACAAGCAGGGAAAAGTCAGAGACAGCACCTTTTCAGAATGGAGTGTTCTTATCTCTCTTAGCTTTGGGATGTAAGGCATTTATAACAAAGTCAGAACTTCTACTCCCTTGTCCTGGTCCATATTTTGTTCAATTTTTAAACTAACACTGATATGGAGCTTCTCTCTATGGCACAAAGATGCTTTACAAGGTAAATCTTTTTTATTGGCTACTGTGAGGTTAATTACTGTACAGTGTGTTCTGCACAGTATTGTCCCAGCCTTCTATAATCTTGCAAAGGGGTGACTCCTCCCACATCATCTCAGGTAGTGGCCATTCTTAAAAGCTATTTATAGCTCAAGTATTGGCCCAAGACATCACTGTTAAAAGCTATTTATAGCACGTGGAATGCTGTGGGTGTTCCTCAGTATAATCACTTGTAATCAGGTAAAAATATAAGAATGCAAGTCCTAGCCTTAGGCACTTGCATTTCACATGTCTAATGGCTCAAATTCAGGAAGCAAAGCTTTTTCACGGTTTGTGGTATCTGAAACAAAGACCTCTTGTGGGGTATCACAGCCATACAAGGCAGTTTGTTTTCTATTGGGCAAAAAACAGAGATTGCATGAATTCCAGCTGAAGCGTCATACTATTCTTTGTTTTTACTGTTAATTATTTATTACTTCTGAAATGGTATAAAAGAGTTAAACCTGGCTTTACATTCAATTTGACGACTTAGTTGTCCCTATTTTAGAGAAGAAGGCAGCAGCAGCAATTCTGAAGAGGGCTGCTTCTGAGCTGTGTTGAACTTTGCTGGAAGTGGAGAATACTTCAGGTAAGTGGTGAGTAGCATCTAGAAACTGGACTTGACACTTTGCAGCAAATTTGACAATGTTCTCAAGGGGTTGACTTGGGGAGGGAAGAATAGATTTATCTTGGTATAAACCAGTGTTTTGAAATTTATAAACAAATAATTTCCTGTGCTAGCCAAGTATTCAGCTTCTATGTAACTAGTCATTAACTCTAAAATCTTCCTCTCCTAGCGTAACACATTTCTACGGAAAATAGCTTTAATTTTCACGGGAATTTTTTAGAAGAAAATCCGCCAACACCCAACAACAACCCAAAACAGGACACTTCACTTTGAGATAGAAACTCAGTCTTTCCACCTCTCAGTACAAGAGATCAGATCATGACTTGTATGAAATATTGAAATGCAAATATAATAATGTATCATTTTGCAAAGGAACTTTGGGGTGGATACTATGGGTACAGGAAAAAAAGACATGTTTTTTACCACTATGTAAACTAATTACTTAAAATACAGGTATTTCTGGGAGCTGGGGTGTCTACAGTATTTGAGAATAACTTCTTGTAAATAGTTCAGTACCATGAGAATGCTGTGTCTAATTAAAGTCATACCCCATCTGATTCCATCAATGGTATTTTAATATTGGGACTGCTAGATATTTTTCATAAACACTATAGGAAACATTGATTTGAACCATCTCACTAGAATCAGAATAGATCTAAATTAACAAAACTGCTTGAGAAGAAAATAATCTGTTCTTAATGGAGTTCCATTGTACCTATTTTAATCAGGTAGCTGTGCCATTTACCAGGATCTACATAAGCTGTTACTGCATTGAGGACACAGAAACTCAAAATGTCTTCTTCACATTGAATGTTCTAATTAATCAATCTTTTAATTAATTAATGGTGGATTTCTTCTGTGTGAATGTGTATTTGTGCTTTAAAGTACCAGGGAGAGGAGCACATTCACACACCATAAACTAGGGGCAGAGGCATCTGTCATGAAGCACAGGCAAGTCCTCAGCTTACATCTCTTACACTGCAAGAGCAGCTCCATTTTTGAAAGGCACAAGCACTCAGCCATGGAAAACTTCTGCTATAGCTGAGTAGAAAAAAGATAGCAACACACAAGCTGTGGAATAAGAGTGAGGTGCAAAACTTTTCTCCTCCATGCTCTTTTGTCAGAGTTTTAGTGCTGAATTTAAAAAAAAAAAAAAAAGGAAAAAGAAAAAAAGTATTTTTGAAACATGGACTTGTTTCCACTACAAAGCATAGAAAACCAAAGTAATTAAGTTCGGAAATTTTGTCTCCCTAAGGGCAAAAATTATTAGATGTCAGTCTATCATGGACGATAGGACTTACTGAGTCTATTTGGGTTATTTTTGCACCAGTGTGTTTTCCAAAGCTTTGTCATTCACACCTTACTGTAGTGTCTCTCTTGGTGTTTCTTTTTCCTGCTGTTAAAAGAAAGCAAACTATTCTGTGCTACAGCTGAAAGAAGTGTGTCCTGAGGGGTAAAAAGCCCTTTCCATCCCTAAGAGGTCATACAAGTTTATAAATACAAGTGAATTTTGTCAGCTGGAGGCTGTTCTTCCACATTTCTCCCATCAATAGTAGTGCAATGCTGACATAGACTTTATTTTTCTACGGAGAGAGTATAATTTTGTACTTGGGAGACAGATAGGGAAGCCATGCATGCCCATCAAGAGGAATTTGTGACAGGAGAATCTTTTATATCACAGATAAACTGCCTGAAACTTATTTGTGTTTTGCTTTGGGTGGAGTGACCGAGGCCTTGGTGTTAGCCCACACTCACCTGATGAAGATGGGAAATGGGCCCTCACTGGCACTGAACCTTATGCTCAGACTGGACAACAATAATTGATCTAGTCTAGGTTTTATACACTTTTTAGTCTGGCTTGGTCTTGTTGGGGTTTTTTTAACATCTGTGTACTTTAACTCAGCTTTCCTGAGGTGGTCATCTCCTTGGCAATTTCATCATTCAGCTTAGCAAATATGGCTGTTTAGAATCCTAGTTCACCTGAACTGCTCCCTTTGCATATTTGCTTTTTCTGAACATGACAGCTTTCCAACAGCTTTTCTTTTTCCTGACTTGCAGTCAGTAAATGAAAGTTGAATGTTCAATAGAAGTTCAAAATTAAACCTGGATTTCAGTAGGTTTATTCATACCTCTCCCAAGTCAGTTTGCTGTGCCAGTCATAATGTTCCATTTTTGTGAACTGCTGAGCCTTCCTTGCCAAGGCTAACAATTCATAGGACTCAGTTGTATTCCTTGTCCTACCAGTGAACTCAACCCATACATTACTAAATAAACTGTTGGATAAGTAGATAAGCAAACTAAATTAGATTAGAAAAATCTAATCTGCTGTGACAAAGGGAAAATAATGAATAAATATCCTTGGATCGACAGCTTTAGCAACTTTACCTGGTACTAGCAATATGAATTTCAGAGGGAAGGAATACTTTTCCACACTATTAAAATTTTTCAGTGAGTGGTAAACAACAGCATCAGAGCAGATATGAGCTTTTCATTCCCCTAAATGGATCATCACTTCCTTAGATTTTGTTGAACTCTACAATCTGAAGACCAGGTTTCTGCTTGCTGCAATCATGTCTCTCTTCCCTACACGAGTCAAAAAGATGCAAAAATAACATTGACAAATCCATGCAGGCTTTCCATGACTTCTACTACAACCTCAGTCCAGATTTCTTAATTTTTTCATCAACTAGAATGTCTGTTCTGGATATGGTAACATTTCTTTTGCTACAGTAAATCTGATATCTTAAATAAGTAAAAGTGAGTTACTTGAAATATAGGAAGGGTAGTTCAATATTAACACTTGCGCTGATGGTGCATTGCAGTTAAACTTTCCAGACACACCAGACATATCTTAGAATGTTTTAAAGATGTTCTGAAAAAAATTCAGCAACATAAAAATAAGTTCAGTGAGGGAAAGCAGACACAAGTTATCCCTGCTTGTGGCTTAGCTGTGAGGTTATGTTTCCTTAGATGCTTAGCAGATTGTTTCTCACTCTGTTGTTTCTGTTTCAGTGCTATGACCCATATACTCTTTATCTGCTTTTAAATTCCAGTTTGATGATGCTTTGTTTGTGCTCTGTCAGAACCTTCATTAATTTAATTGTCTATATTATCCATATATGAAATCTGTATGGGATGTGGGATCTTTAATGAATAGGTCATGACATTTTTCATATACTTGTTGAATGCGGCATGGGGAAGAACTGTTTGATGTGACTAACCCTCTATCCTATAAAGTGAAATACATTTCCATGAAAGCCCTTTTTGAAGAACAATTCAGCAGTAATTCACTAAGGTCCCTTGAAGCAGAGGAAAAGGAGCTTTGCAGGTTGTTAGTATTGACTGCACTGGTAAGTAGAGAGAGAGGAAGGTAACTTTCTGGCTTTAGTACTTCTAGGATGTTGTTACATCTCTGGTTTGTCTTACTTAAGAGCTTAGACTGATTGCTTGGAACTATCTGATAAAATGGGCCCAGTACTGTCAATGTCTCACAGAAGTGATTTCATCCTAAAAACCTCTTGTAAGTGTCATGGCCTCAACAATCCCGTGTGCTGCTTCACCAAACTGCCTGCTACTCCCCACATCTCATAGCTCACTGTCTTGTAGACTCTTGTCTGGAAGACAACTTATTTTCAGGACTAGATCTATCATTACCATAATGGCCACTTAAGCAAAAATCTTGAAATGCGCTGTCATCTCAAGGTGTTGAAGCAGATGCTCCATGCTCCAAATTAACTGAACAAACTGGCAGACTGCCCAAGATCATACAATGAAGCACAATGTAAATATCAGATCCTCTCTGAAACACCAGAAACCAGTTTAGTTTCTTTATAAATTAAGATTAAAATACCCTTTAACATTATTTAAGTATATATGGTGATGTACAGGCAAGAATTTTCTTGACAGAACAGTAAATAAATGGACTCCTCCTTTGCAAATCCACAATGACCTAGCTCACAAAAGGTCTAATAATAATTAGAATCACACCAACAATTAATCCAAATGCCCTGGCTGGAACTCAGCCATAGTAATGTAGTTCCACCTGACTAAACTTCTTTAATAGTTGCAGTGGGTCTGATGTTCCTCCTCTATTAGTGACAGCATGTCTACTAAAGAGCCTGTATCTTTTTTCCCCTCCTGAACAGTAGCACAGCTTACCCTCTTTTCTTCCTCAGATATTATTTAACAAGGTGGAGAACAAACAATAATTTAACAAGAATGGAGAACAAACAGCAAAGCAACAGCATGACGAAAGAAAATAATGAAGTCAAGAAAAAAGTGGTGAGTGAATTCCTCAAATCTTCTGTTGAGGCATTTGTTTTCTGTTTGGAGAGTGGAGGCAGAAAATAATTATAAAATAATAATTTGGAACCTATATGCTTACTCTTTTTTTTTGTGTAGCATATGTTTACTTTCTGTAACTAACCAAGAGTGGTTGGGAAGGATCAAAAATTGTGAGTGTATTAAGGTGAGAAATTATGTACATATTAATCACATGTAGCCATGGTATTTGCATTTGAGTATGAACTGAACTACTTGCACTGCTATTTAACATGAAACAAAACAAAACACAGGTGTCTGATTCATCATAAATACACTGTATATTCCAGGGGCTTGATTCTCCTAACTTGACTCTTTTACTGCTTATGACAATTCAAAGAGGTTATAAATGTTGTCCAGATCTTCTATCAACATGTACAATAATTGTACACATTAATGAGCAGCATCTGGCTTTCTATTCAAACACCAGTCATCTTGATCTGAGCCAGTGACACTTCAAAGTTATTGCACCATAAACTGCTTTCCAGCCTCCATTGTTCAATGGCATTACTTACTTTGTCTTTGAGAGCTCTAAGCTAGCTCTGAGATGTGCAACATATCAGAAGCTCAGACTTACACCAAAATCAGCTACAGTCACTTGGGGACAATTCCCAGATGCACTTAATACTCATCATTGCCAACTAGAAGGTATCATTTAACTCTTAGCAGTTCAAAATTCCATGCATGCAAGTAGGTACTTTCAAATATAATAGCTGAAAGCTTTTATCTTCCCCAGGTGGCATGTCTAATCCCCATCCTTAACACAGCAGTAGTGTGGCATGTCAGATCTAAACCTCCTAACGTTGTGGAAACATCCTTAACATCTTAATTGGCTACAAGTTTTGTGGTACCTTCACTTTCCAGCCTCGGCAACGCGGGAAAAGTCTTCCCCATCTAGGGGAAGGGTCTAGGGTCTTGCTCACAGAAGGGCTGACCAGGTCTCCAGTCGGGACCGCGGCAGGGGCCCCTGAAAGCCGCGGTCCCCCAGCCGGAGTGTCACTCTGGGGCAGGGCCGGGATAGACACCGGGTCGTGACATTCCCCTGCCCTACCTGCGCTGCTGGGTAAATTCCCGCGGAGGGACGGGCAGCCCCAGGCCCGGCGGCGGGCGGGTACATTCTCCTAAGTTATGTGCGAGCACGCACAGAAGTGAGCCCGTGTTCCCCATCGCTCGAGTCCTGCCCGCAGCCCCGGGCACCGGCTCTGTCCCCTCCCGGGAGCCGCGTCCTCCCCCGGCTGGCGCTGAGCGACCGGGGCCGGGACAGGGGCTGGGACAGGGGCTGGGACAGGGGCTGGGACAGGGGCTGGGACAGGAGCAGGGACAGGAGCAGGGACAGGGGCAGGGACAGGGGCTGGGACAGGGGCTGGGACAGGGGCTGGGACAGGAGCAGGGGCAGGGGCAGGGCAGCCGCGCCCCCGGACACCCCCGAGCTCCCGGCGCGCCCCCGCTGCCCCGGAGATGCGCGGCCGTTGCGCGCGTGCGGAGGCGGCATGGACGGGGCGGCGCAGCCCGAGGCGGACACGCTGGTGCAGCGGGGAGCGGGCGGCGCCCGCCGGGCCGTAAGTAGCGCTGGGCGGCTCTCCGTGCTGCGGAATGCCCGCAGCCCTTACCGCGGAATGCCCGCCGAGAGCCAGGCGGGGCGGGAGGGGAAGCTCGGCCGGCGCTGCCCACGCCTCGCGGAGGATTAACGGGAGAGGGGGTGATTCCGATCCTCTCGGGCGCCGTGGTGGAGGATGGTGCACGGAGGCTGCGGGAGCCGGAGTAACAGCCCGGGGCTTCCCCGAGAGCCAGGCGGAGCTCGGGCTGCACAGCCCTTCCCCGCTCGGAAAGTTGCTGGTGCCGGTGCAGGGGAGGCCGGCGGTGGGCAGAGCTGAAAACACGGCAGCCGCCGAGCCGGGACCCGGAGCATGGGCGGGGGTCAGCGCGGGGCCGGTGTGTGCCCGGCCGGGGAGCGCAGCCGCTGCCGCGGGTGAAGCGCAGGCAGGCGAGAGTAGAGCAAGGCGAGGGCACTGCTGCTTCCTCGCTGCTCTCTAGGACCACCTGCAAGCTCTCAGGGCAAGGGCAGAGCCAGGGAGAGAGGGACGGAGGTTTCCTTTATCTCCCGCAGCCCCGAGGGCAGAGCTGCCGGAGGGCGCCGGGTCCGCGAGCACCTGCCGGGAGCGCCTGGCCCCGCGGGACCTGGGTCTCAGTAAGGGTATCCCCAGTGCGGTGCTCCAGAGACCAGCTTTCCTGTGTATTGCTAATTGTAGCAATATCTATTTAAAAATATTTAACTTCCCTATGCGTGTATGCAGTGTTTACCGCTACCAATTGTGTTTAAGTTTAGTCTGAGGAGGGGGCTATAACTAACCAAAGTACGATAGTCTAACCTTTTTTTTGAAAACTGAAGTGCAAACTGAAATGCAAACTGTCATGCAGTAAATGAAAAGACAATTTGAGACTCATGGTAGCCAGCACAAATATTTCACGACATACTGAACAAGGACTGGAGTTGAGAAAAGCATCTGCAGACCATAGTGCCTGGGATCTGTGATTAGGCCAAAAACGTGGGCTTTCACATACAAGCAGTCCTCGGGTATCTGCAGGTCTTTGCTGTGAGCTGCCATGCAGCTTTTCTGACTGAGCACTTGTTGCTGTGGTGATGGTCACACGTTCCTGCCCTTGGGCTGACAGTAGTGATGCATGGGCATATGCATGGCTATGAGGCCAAGGAACACCTATGAAGGAGGCATGGTTGCCTTCTTGATTCCTGGCCATTTTAAAAGACACTGTGGGTTGTGTTTATCTTTCCTTTCCTTTTTCTAATGTTGCCACAGGGTAAATAGTTTTTTGAGCAACAGTTTGATTTTCTTTTACATTCTTGCTTCACTGTGCTTTTGTCTTTATCTGGTGTTACTGAAGCCTGAGCAAATATTTAAAATAGTGAATGAGGAGACAGGTCATGGAGAAGTTGAATTTCATATTTCAAGTTCCAAAACCTCTGAATTGAGTGAGCCTGAGGTTTTCTGCAGCAGCCTGTATGCTTAAAAACTTCATGGTATTGAGTTTCTAAATCCAGTTATTACAGTGCGAGGTTTTCTAAGCACTTCTGTGATTTGCCCTGCATTATCTTCCACTTAGCTTCATGTGTATATAATTTGCCTGTACTGAAAGTTTTGTGCCTTCATTGATGTTTTTAATAACCATTAGGCTATAAGTTCCAAATATTTTTCATTGCAGGATTTTTTCTGATATGTCTAATGTTATTGGAGTAGAGCCCTTTAGGAATATTGCACCAAGATTACTGCATGACACTTGGGAACTCACGCTTATTGTTTGTGAACCCTTTGGGAGCAGCCTGGTAGACCACCAGAAATATTTCCCCCAGCATCATTCATTCAGAGTAGTAGCAATTTCTTCTAAGTGCAGAAATGCTTGTGCATAGCAGAGAAATAATAAGCACCCAATATGAGGTGTTATCATCAGAAGTTAAATAAAGCTATGTCAAGTTCCTACATTTTGCTAACAAAGTAATGTGCAAATTCCGTGTGTGTGTGGCAGGCTCATTTTAAGAAGCTGGCTAATAATAATAAACTGTGTTTGGCTTATGTAATGATCTCAACGGGATATATTTCTTACAAGGCTTTTCACCCCCTGCACACTTCCTCCTGACCTGACCAAAACCAGGCTGGTTAATGAACCGTGTAATCTCTTAAAAGGTTCCCACATCATGTGGAAGAAGTT
This sequence comes from Pseudopodoces humilis, assembly GCF_049639895.1. NCBI lineage: Eukaryota > Metazoa > Chordata > Aves > Passeriformes > Paridae > Pseudopodoces > Pseudopodoces humilis. Next base: position 13,163,685 of record NC_142205.1, on the reverse strand, counting down.
AAAAACACTCAGCCATCCTACAGGGTGCATTTTGAATGCTCAGAGTTGGCAGCTACGAGTGCCGCAGACCCCACGTGCTGGGGGTACACTGTGCTCTGTCCCCAGAGCCTGGGTGTCTCATCCCTTCCCCACAGGGCACAGTCTATGCCAGCAGTGTGGCACAGGAGCTCTGGCACATGCCAAGAGCCCCGGTGTGTTCACCTGCCCTGCTGTGCCCGCAAGGCTGCTGGAGCTCGTTCCACTCCACTGTCACTGCAGCTATGCCATATACACAAACCTCCTTCATGCTCAGCACCTGCATTTTCCATACAGCTTTGTGCAGTTGACAGAATGCATCCACTCATTAACCTGTTGTGGTGTGGTGAGTGATATAACTGAAACTGAGTTTCTTAGTCCTGATTAAGCAGGTCTTCCTCCTTTTGAAAGGATTGAGGTTTCAGTGACTGAGGAGGCTGGGCATAAATAGCAGTGAACTGTGCCTGAAATTCTTTGTTCTTATCATAGCTGTTTTTAAAATTGAAAATATATTAAAAATACATCAATTTTAACACATTCAGAGTTGTTTTTCATTATCTACATAACAATATTTGCAATTGACCAGCCACCAAAACACTAATGTCTCTTGGGAATGGCTGGGAATGGTCTCTTCTGCCAAATTCTGTAAACCAGCAGGAGAAGTAATACTGGGGAAGTTGGAAAGGAATGCAAATGCAAAATCTCTCAAATCAAATCCAAGCAGTTCTGAATTTTATTCAACAGCTGAGGTGGAAGCAGAAATTGCAGAGTTGGGTTAAAAAGAGTATGAGGAGGATGAGGTGAGAAGACCTGAGGAGGGAGAAGTACAGGTGTGCCATTGGGAAAATGGGCACTGAAGAGTGTGTGTGGCAAAATGTTATTGTTGGAAACTTGCATTTAGATTACAAAACCTAGTTTGTAGACATAATTTTATTCTTTTTGGTCACAATTTCATTAATCCTTATTGTTGAGGGGTAAAGGGCAGGGTGCATGCCATCGCATGAGTTTTCATCCAAGTCAGATCTACCCCCAGACTTGTTGTATCATCTTATGTAGTAAGGTGATAAAAATAGATATAACAGTAAGTATATTATATATTATATGTTATATATTATAGATTACAGATATACTATGTATATATATACTATAATAGAAAGTAAGGTATGCCTTATTTCATTGTGCTAGTGATATACTGTCAACAATTTCCTTTGCTGAGATTATGCTTCCCCAGCATTTTACTTTTTGGTGTGGGAGCTGGTAGAATGCTTGCAGCAGAACTCTGTGAGGTTGAAAGAAGTTCAAATGTTCACTTATGCCTCCATAGATGTTAAGCGACATGCTGTCACTTCGAATGTAATGTGGCTCAGATTGAGCAAGGAGAAGTGTTTCAGGCTATTATTCTGCATCAAGAGCATCTGCCTGCAGGTGCTATGCAAGATAGCTAAGGGGTGTTTAAAACCCGAGGTACATTAATTTTGAGTGTGTTAACAATGGCTGCATCTTTTCTTTGTTTTTCAGAACTGGTCTGGGAGTCTTATTTTAGCCTCCTTAACTGGTGCTTTTGGGTCGTCTTTTCTTTATGGTTACAATCTGTCGGTGGTGAACGCTCCCTCAGGGGTAAGTGACTGGCTAAAGTGGAATTTAATATCAGTAGAGGGCAGCCTTGTCCAACTATTGTGCTCCTCAGCATCCTGCCTTTCTAGTCCTGATTACACAGTAGGAGGGGATTAAATCTCATAGAGTAACGCTCCCTTGCCCAAAACCTTCTTTCTGCTTCCCATGAGGTTTTCACTTAAATTCAGTAAGTGTCAGAGAGCTAAATGCTGCCGTTGAGGTGAGTGGGTGCACATGGTTTGCTTCTTATTCTCCCAGATCCAGGCTAATCCTGAATCTTCCTGCACACTTTAATGTGCTAAAGTATTTTTTATATCTGACTAGTGAGAGTATTCAGTAGCTGCATGCACATATTCAGTAACTTCTGTTCATGCAATTCAATTCTAGAGGGTTACACAACATTTCATTCCCACAGCACTGATATTATAAATAATGCTTCTGGCTTCCTCTTAAATAATGAGCCTCCTCTTCTGTGTTTTGTTGTGATGCCTCAGTATACAAGAGTTGTGGGGATTTCATTAAAACATCAGTCATTACAAATGAAAACCAGAACATTTTCTTTTTACACTGGCTGTCTAGAGACCCTCAACACAGTCAAGCACAGCAGGAAGCAATTCAGTGGAGTTGCAAATAACACTATTTTGAAAAGTAGCTAGTAAATATTGGGAATTAACTGTAGAAATTCCATTTCAAAATAGTTCCTTTCCAAAGGTAAGCTCCTTCTTTTATGAAAATATCCTATTAAAATATGTGTCTAGATTTCCACCTAAACAGGTTTTTCATGTTAAAGCTGGATGAAATATTTATGCAAATAATGAAAGAAGCATTTTTAAAAATTATGTTTCATATGTGGATTTTATTTGGTAAACTGCTGACCCAAAGGAGTAGGAAGAGACTCAGCCTACAGAAATTTTTAATTGCTCATTTCATAACTTCTGGGAGTTTTTGTCAAGTTCCTGGTGTTTTATATACTGGTAATTGCAGGTTGGATAAATTGGATGTTAGCATGACATGTCCAGCCATCACGTCACTTTACAGTCATCAGAGCATAAACACAGCTTAGAAAAAATCAGCAAGAAGCTCTAATTCTGTGAGCAATGGTATTGATTGTCCTGATGGGAAAATCCTTCCTGCACTGCCTTGGGGATATCAACAGCGCAGTGAGAGCAAGCCAATTTCTAAACCTTTAAGTACCATTTGGAAAATGGGCTGTCCTGGCGGTCAGAGCTTTCCTGTCACTTTCTGCAGGAGTAAGGGAAAGAAAGGCTGTGCTCCTTGGCAGCACTCAGAAAGTTCTCTTTGAACCATGCGAGAGATTACAGAGGTGTGGGTGGGGAGGTTGAAGATGCAATCCCGTAACAAATACTAAATTCCAGGTTTTGTACTTAATAACACTTCCAGAATTGTCTGGTTTTATTTGAAATCTTTAGTGTGACTTTTGGGCTGAAACTGGGCACTATGCTGATGGTTTACACCATTACAGGTGTGCATGAGGTCTCGACGTTTCAGTGTTTGATTTACAACTTCGTATCTCTCTTATTCATATTAAGATGTACATTAGCTAGGGCTAAGGAGTAGTTCTACTGACAAGGAAGTTGTGTAGTTCAAGAATAAAATATCACTCTGTCCTCTGACCCTCTCTCTAGCTCCAGGATTAATTAATGTGTGTCATTCATTTGCCTGAGAAAGACCACTTTCCTGTCCCTGTCCCTGGGGCTGCAGTGACTGGGTTGAGGGGAAGAGCATAGGCTGAGGTCACAGCCATGGTAGGGAGCAGTGAGCCATATCAAAGCTGTGCTTCTTGCAGCACAAGAAAAGGAACCATTGCCCCATCTGTTTTCTCCTGTGTGTTAAGAAATCAGTCTGCTGCAATATGACTGATATGACTGAGAAACAGCAAAGCAGAGCATCTTGTAACTGTAGATAAAAGCAGCCTTGTAAGAGGTTATACCGGGAGTGCAGTAATTCCTACAAGTTGTAAGCAGAGTTTCATTTATAAACCTGGTAGGACAAATAACTTCTTGTGGTGACATGCAGCTTACAGCCGACATTGTAAGATTCGCCTTCTCTTCATAGCATACTGGGTATCTTCTGCCCCTCTTCAGTACAGTACAATTCCTCTTGATGCTGAAGTCATCCAGCCTTACAGAAGGGTTGTATGCTCCTTTGAGAAGTAGTGAAAAAAGGCTTGATAATGGCAGTTAACTAAAACCCAGAATGTTTCCAGGATCCTCAAACTGAGCGCGTAGCAGGATGTCAACAGGAGCTGATGGAGTGAAAGAAGTTAATTTAAGACTGAAGTGTTGAAGAGCTATTTGTAAATTCTTGTGTCCATTTTCTTTCAGTGCCACAATTTGTGTCACAAATTTGATGAGTGTCAGCTCATCAAACCACAGGGGAATTCTCCTATAGTTCTCACTGGTGGGCTTTACTTCAGGTCATCTCATGAGGCAGAGTTAGTCTAAGTTCCTGATTGTTTCAAGGGGGAAATAAGCTGCACATACTCTGTTCAGAGCTGAGATTGCTTCGCACTCAGTTCCCTGTAGTTCTGTGGGAAAGAGCATGGCCCATCACAGGTATGATTCCCTGAGAAACCCAGAATTACAAGTTTCCATGGGCTTGTTCAAAGAGTTACCAGAATTTATTAAAAACATATTGGGAGCATTTGGCAGTAGTAAGACAAAAGATTTAATTGAATACAAGATGAAGCTGTCTTTTTCTGAGCTGCATTTCTACAGTTCATTTCATGGACTGATTGTGGGCAGTGCCTGTGAAACAATGATGTGCTTTGTGCTCTGTGCAGGAAGCAAAGTCCCTGCTACTTTCTGCTTTGTAGCCCTTGCCCTCTTCCTGCAGGAGGCTGCAGCTCTGAGTTCCTATGGCACAAACATACAGCTTGCTGTGACAGCTGGTTCAGTAGTTGTCACTGTGTGAATGACCTCTGTAACTATGGGTAAGACAAGGAAAATATTTCTCTGTTTTTTAAGATATATCCATTAGATTCATACATATAGAACTTTCTATATTCCTTATATTCCTCTTCTCGTTCTCATCCCAGCACTACTACCATCATGAACTGAGGCAGTTGAGAAAATAAGATACTGATATCAGCCACCATTTTTTGTAGGCTTTGTTTAGGGCCTAAAATTTTTGTATATAGGTTTATGCCTTTAGTGTTATTGAGACACCTGATCAAATTCCCAAAGGAGCTTTTACACAAAATTCAGTGGATTCAAATTCAGTGGATTTATTCTATCAGGTTTGTTTTGTTTCATGTGCATCTCCTGAAAATCTCTGTGTTTTATTAGCCTTCTGTTTCTTGGCAATGGGAGACCAGAGAGAGGTGCTAGTACATGTCAGAACATCCATCTATCTGTTACTAGTGAATGATTTAGTTTGTACTTTATTTTCTTGAACATCTGCAGTTATTTGATGCCTCCTTGTAAATAACTAAGTTATGCTGAGAAAATTAGTCATAACACAAGGGGAGAGTAATTTGCCTACCTATTTTTAGCCATTATCATTAACAAGAAATGCTAATAGTGTTCTAAAAGTGTTTTCTCTTAGTATTCATTACTATCAGAAATTAATTTCAAATAGACAAGAAGATGTCTGAATCTAAATATAATCTGAGTATTGGTGTTAAAGAACTAAGATGCTTTTTCTTGATTTAATGGCAGATTCATCCGGAATCTTACTGTGAGACTTCTAAATTATTCAAGACCCAAATGGACTTGGTTTTTTTAAATTTTTATTCCCTGTCTATTTAGAAACATTTAAGATAGGATGGGAGAAATAACCCAGTTCTCCTTTTAATTAAGGGCATGAGAAGCTTACTAGAAATTTGATAGATGGAAGACAGAAGATTGTATATTCTACCTTCACTTTTCCTAGGTATTTTGTAGGTGGAGAGGTGATAATTCAAACTAAAGGCCCTCAAATAGAATATTCCATGTGTCCAAGGCCAGATTTTAGGTGAAGTTTGAAGTTCCTAGTTTGAACAGGGAAAAAGTAGTGGCTTATTATGCTGTGTCCTTTCCCAGGATAATTTAGGAGCTGTTACATTGTGAAGAAAATTGGAGAAGAAACTGGGAAGAAGTTCCAAGATTAAACTTTTGATATTGTAGAGCTTGAGAGCTTTTCCTAAGTGTGTTGTGCCCTTCTGCTGTGATGACTGCAATTTCCTGGTACTGTATACTAGCCAGAGCATCAGGCACCACAGTGGCACTTCCTCAGTGCTGAAATTGGAGCAGCATAAAAACAAGGAAGCTTGACTAAATAGAATATTTAGTCAATAAATAGGTGATGTCTCTGCAGGCAATACAGAGACTATGTTAAAGTGCTGTCCTGGAGCTATGACACCTTTACCTTTTAAAAAGATGAATAACTTAGTCTAATTAAATACTGGGGAAGGGAAGTTGTTAGAAGGCATCTTTCAAAAACCTGTAGTTGTCCTCATGTGAGGAAAGCAGAGGAAGAGTATAAACTTTGGCACATTAAAGGCTAAAGAGTGATCTTGTCCTGGACATTCTTGTCTACCTGTGGGGCTTTTTCCCCATCTGCTTTGGTACTGCCTTGTAGTCACATGTATATATGCTAGGACTGATTCAGTTAGTTTTATTCAGTTGTATCTATAAATGAGGCCCCATTTTGTTGGAGGAGGAAAACAGAAGAGCAAGAGTGATTCCTGCAAGAAAGCTACTTTGGGTTTTCTGGGTTTTTAACTGCTTCTGTTTCGTTCAGCTGTATTCCCAAAATGTGATCTTTTTTTCACATATTTTTATTATGTATTTTCTTACAGTATATCAAGAAGTTTTACAATGAAACCTGGGAGAGGAGGTATGGCTTCTCAGTGGATGAAGGCACGCTGACGCTTCTCTGGTCCATAACTGTTTCTATTTTTGCCATCGGTGGCCTTGTGGGTGCCATTATTGTTACTCCAATTGTGAAGTTCTTTGGAAGGTAGGTGTTCTGGAAAGCTTGCATTTTCTAAAGTAGTTTCTTTCTTAGTCTCTCTAGAAAGTTTTACTTTTATTAAATAAAAAATAATTAAAAAAACAAAAAAAAAAATCTTTCCATTCTGAAAACTTACTGTGCATCATTTGAGTCACAGAAGCCATTTATCCTGAACGAGCAGTGGGTTGAGATGTCAAGGAGTGTGACTTGTCAAGTGTGCCAAAGGAAAATACCCTAAAATAGGAATGATTTCACAAAGGACTAGCAGAATCTTGTTCCTGAGTCTACTGAGTATCTAACTGTAAACAAACACAACTATCAATATATCTCATTTGCTTCATAACAGCATTTGCTGTCATGTGGTAATAAAAATTTACTTCAATTTATATCCCTTAAATTCAATTCATTACTTCAGATTTTTTTCAGTCTTTGTGTCAACTTAAAATACAGTTTGAAGAACTGGCCTAGGATGAAGTTCATGTATGGCCATTCCCAAGAAGGGGTACACCATCCATTCTGTACAGTGCAGCATTTGACCAAGTCTTGACCATAGAGAATATGAGTATTTTAGGAGTGCTTGTATTGGTGTGTGCTTGCATTTTTGCTGCAGATACTATTTCTGTCAAATTTTTGTGTCATACAGTCTTTTAAATAGAATTTTGAACTTAATTTACTATTTATCTATATTTAGAAGGGCGCTGAAAAAAACCCCTGCCATTGTAGCATTCATCATAGCTGCTCATTTGGATTTTTCTTAATTGTAAATTCAGTATTATTTGATATCTTTTGGTCAGTTAAATCACAGGAGAACATCATCATGGAGGCTTAAATATAAGTGTAAACCTCCAGTGTTCTTACATTGCTGTTTTACATTTTGATGATTTCCATAAGATTGCACTTTCCTAGGTCTCTTTCTCCTTCTCCCAACTTGTCCATATGTCATTTTTCATCTCAAAGAGGGTATTTTCAGGTTTTTCCATTTCATGCTTACAGCAAGTCAGTATTCTTAGCTGTTACCCATTCTTCATGAATTTATTTTGTCACTTCAGCGCTTGATTTTCAATTTTTAAATATTTTCCATAGTTATATTATTTACTTTTTTTAGGGTTTCAATTTCTTCTGCCAAATCATATGTTTGGCTTTAATATACTTGTTAGAAATATTAAACTGTGCCTGACTCAGACTGATTAATTGTCAGAATATTGCTGAGTCTTTATTAAAATAAATGAAGTAAAAACGGGTTCACAGAAGGCTAGAATTTTCAGTGAGGAGTGGAATACCTTTTGTGCAGATTTGTTAAAATGGTGGCTGATCTGTCGTAGATACACCACTTCTACCTGTGCTGGTCACATTTCCAGGGCAGGCCTTTACACTTGCAGACTCTGCCCCTGTTGGTTATGTTTGTCTCCATTAAGCCATGAGAACAGCTCTGTTACAGATACAGTGGATGAGTGCTGGAGCAGAGATGGGAAGGGGCTGTGTGAAGAAAGGCTGCTCACCAGAGACTGGTTCTTGAGTTTGCTGTTCACACTGCAGTGTGTGTCTGGTCTAGGAGCCCAGACTGACGCATCATTATGGTAATTGAGGAGCACACAGTGAAATGTTGACAGAACAATAAAATACTTTGCTGTTAAATTGCTCAAGTGTAGGTTGGAGGGCTGTAGGTATGATGAAGCTGAGCTCCATTTACACTGACACAGAATAATGAGCTAAGGGGGATTAAAAGCACTAGTCAGAAATAATGTATGACTTTAAAAGAACACTTTTGAATCATATTGCTGTAAGGTTAAAAACATAAATCCCAAATTACTGGATTCATAGGCCCTATTTACTTCAAGAGACATGTAGAGTAATTTTTTGTAAGGGAACCTTCATCCACATAAACATAATTCCCATTCAGATGTGGCTTTGACACTTGGTAATTTAAATTCTCCTCTTCTAATGAAGAGGGTCTGCTGTTGTTTATCCTGAGCACCCAGACCAATATGCTCAAGGAATTGTTCAGGTCGCTTTTAGGGAGACATATTAGGCTGAGCATCACAACAGGCTCCTCTCCTTCTTGGTACCACAGGCAATGGTCACACTCAGTGCCTTCAGTGAGAGAAAGGACAGTGCAAGGGGTCAGGGTCAGTGTGCAGCAACTTCCCTGCGCCATTCCTTGCTCCTCACTCCTCCTGTGCTCCAGAATGGATCCCCATGAAACACAGTCCCTCTGGGGATGTCCTGGCTCAGTTCTGGATCACCCTCTCTTCCACTGACCTTGCTACACCCTCGCTCCATCTCCCCACAGAAGCCACCCCTGCAGCCCCAACACTTCCAGAGCCTTGCCATAGACACAACTTTCCATAGTAACACTCTAAATAGAGTGATTTCTTGTTTTCCTTCCTTTCCAGCCTGCCAAAGTCTTTGTTCTTAGCATGTTTAGTTAGGCTGTGCTGTTCTCAGCTGCATAGTATAAGAGTTTGCTGGCCAACTTTTTCTCAAAATATATGTATTTTATAGTTTTTGTTTAAATTAAAGGAGAACAAAGCAATATCTTCAGATGAATGTATAAAACTTATTTGACCTGAATAAACATTTTTTCCATTTTTGTCATTATTTGTATCACTTCAGCCATCTCAGAGTATATATCCATCTGAAAAATCTGTTCCAAATAGTGCAGTCATCACTCTGACAGTTATGTTGTATAGACTTTAAATGAATTGTATCCCATTTTTCAGTCTTCAAGCCATGTTATTAATTCAGTGTTCAAAACTCACTAAGAAAGGAGGAAGAGTAATTAAAAATACAAGTGCAAAAAATATTTCCTTTCAAAAAGGTATGCCTCTGTTGTGAGAAATTGGCTAAATTTTTCAATGGGTGTAATAAGTTGATTACAACTTATAATATATATATATATTATAATATAATATTTTGTTTATATATTAATATATAATATTAATATATAAATCAAACATTAAATTATTAAATTATATTAATTATTAATTGTTATAATATTGCTATTATTATATAATATTGATATATAAGTATAAATATTATAAATAATAACATGTTGAAAAAAATTAGAACTGGTGGGACAGTTTTTCACCTGTTCTCTAGAAAGGAAAGGGGTAGACAGCCTTGCTACTCACTCCTTTTTAATTAATCCCTCAAACTTGAATGGAAAGTTCTGAAAAATGAAGACTAAAAGGAACTAAGCTGTTGGCAAATGAGAAACTTAGATGTTTTGAAAATTTTAAAATATATTGTCATGATTTTGTTAATCCTTTTTAACAAAGTAATAATTTGCCATAAAGAGCATTTATTTTATTTGAAAAAAACCCTAATGTTTTATTTAACTTAAATTTTCAATTTAATGTTTTATTTAACTTATCTGTTATAGCATGAAATAATTTTAAAAGTGGGGAAGAAATATGTAAATCTGTATTTTGGTTAATTCCAACAACTTTTAGAAAAGGGTTGATTTTTATTACTTCAATGAGCTCAAATATTTTTTCCTAACTTTAAAAGTAGGAAGTAATTTTCCTCAATGTATGGTTTTAATATCAAATATTTACAGATGAACTATAATGACATAGATGATGTCACAGCTGGGAAGTTCTTGAAGTGTCAAAAACTGTATGGAACATTAAAGTGCCTGCAGTTATATCAGGTTATTGCTATTTGAATTATATTATTTGGGTTCTCCATACAGACATCCATCCAGAGTATGCTTATTTATATGCATGTACAGAGCCTCAGGCCTGGCACTTGTGTTTTTAGGATACATAAATCGGCTTTTGAAGTACAGCTCTTCAGTTATCTATATTATGTTTTCTTTTAAACTGTGGTATAGGTTTGAAACTGTATCCACATGGGTATAGTGCTGTTTTTCAGAACTCTACTCATCTAAGAGGCAGCATTTGTTAGGCACTTTTTATTTATAGATATTTATGAATAAGAGCTTAGTGTGCTTCTAATATAACTAGATTTAACTGCCATGACGCTGGTTTCTGCCTAAGCCATCTTTGCCTTTTAGGAAATGCACGTTGGTGCTCAATAACGTGTTTGCAGTGGCAGCTGCCTTGTTGATGTCCCTGTCCTTGCTGGCGGGGTCGTTTGAAATGCTCATACTGGGCCGCATTATCATGGGTGTTGATGCAGGTAAGCTTTGGTCACACTCTACATGACTGAAATGCTTGTGCCATGCACACACTTTCTCCTCTTCCCCGGTTAGAATTTGCTTGACATCAAAGAGGTATTTCAGGGACTAGCTGTAGCCACACTGATTTCACTGGGACAAAATGGCACGTGAAGAGCTGGTGGATCTGCTTGGAGGAGACACTGGAATGGATGCTCACCACGGCTGTTTCCCTACCTTTCCTCTTCCTGCCATGGTAGAATGTATTTGTTTCCATGCCATGAAAATCCCTTGACTAGGAGAGTGTATTCTGTTTATGAACACTGCTTTTTGCTGTGTTTACAAGTCGTTGGATCCCATGCTAATGCACCTGCAGGACTAGGGAAGGTTTGACACCTCATCAATTGTTCCTATGGTCTTCCCAGTCTGAAAATAAACCATGGAGGCACTGCAGCTCCAGAATAATCTTGCAGCTAGAAGGAAGGGTTTCTGCTAATCTTTGTCTCAGATTACCATCAAGAAACCAAATTTCTGGAGCTGTGCAAATGTTGTCATTGCACAGACCAAGTTCATGCATTTGTTTGTTCTGCTCCTGGCTTTAAGCAGTATTCCAACTCTTATTTTATGCCTATTGTGAAGAGTTCAGGCAGCTATAAGCCTGTTTTGAGAGGAACATCTGTTAATACTGTTTACAGTAAAAATACTTCATCTGACAATGCCTGCTCTGTCTGACTGATGCATTGGGCTTTTTTCCCTTACCCACAACAGTCTTAACATGATTTTGCTTGTTTTGGGATGAGCAAATTTAAAACATAAAATCTATTCTCCTGGAGATTCTCATCTCTGAGTAACCTTTGGGGGTCCACATCAAAAAGCAGCCTACGCACATCGCTGTAGATCTGTAACAGATAATCAGTCCCATAGATAATAAATGGTGTGAGAGTAATTAGACATACAAGGAAAATAATTCATGGTATCTGTGGATAGATATAATTCTGTTCCTTGCATGTTTTTATGCCACTCTTGTGAGCAGATTATCACTCAGGCGCCTTTCAATAGAAATTTGTTGCATACCAGGTATAATAAAAATGTTTTGACTTAATATATGGGTTTTGTTCTTCCTTTGTAGGCATTTCCTTAAGTGCTCTCCCCATGTATTTGAGTGAAATATCTCCTAAGGAAATCCGTGGTTCATTGGGTCAAGTCACAGCAATTTTCATTTGTATTGGTGTTTTCACTGGTCAAGTTTTGGGGCTTCCAGAAATATTTGGGCAAGTAAGTATTTAAGAGACCTTTTCTATCAAAGAACACAAGCATGCTCTAAGTGTCATATTTTCATGTTTTGATTAGATTCTTTGCAAAAGTGGAAAACAGAAATATTTATTTTTTGAAGCACTTTGAAAAGTAATTTCTTCCATGTCTTCTAGAAGCATGTACTAAAAGCATGACTTAGTTTGATAGATGTGGCTGGCAATTTCAACAGCTTGAGTGCCTTGTGCACTGCCTTATACAGATCTCCTTCTCCCCCCTTCTTGATGTACATCTATTTTTTCTGGTTTCCAGTTTCTTTGGACACCATGGGAATGCTTAAGAGTTTTTATATTTTTGATCTCTAATTTTTCAATGTGAGATAGAACTAAAAAAGGCTTGGTTAGAGTTATTATGGGAACCTGAACAGGAAGACTCTTGCTTGGTGATTATAGTGTACCTTTTAGTGCAATCCTTAATTTGTCCTGTTTTTAGACTAAGTGATAGAAAAGCAGAGTTAACACACACCTTTATGGAAAGATTATCTATTCAGATAAGACTTGTTTTGCTGTCATAGGCTGAGATTAACTTGGTGGCCACTGGATGTCATCATTACTCTGAATAAATGAACTTGAGTTTTATCAAGCTGGCAATTGGAAATACAGATTCACACAACAGGAGAAGTTGGAAGGAACCACAGTGGTCATCTGATCCGACCAGGTGCTTTCCATTCAGAGATGAATCTTCAAGGCAGTGTGGAGGAAAGGTCTGCAGCAATCCTCTTACACTGAAACTTAAATACAGAATCCCTTCTGACAGCCAGAAAAAGTAGCAAGGAGTAGGAAAGCGAGAGGAGCTTGTCCTTCTCCGTCTATCCAAAGGCAACTCCTTTGTAAATACATGATACCATTCTCCCTGACACTTTTATTTTTGCCTGACCAGCTTTCTTATTCTGTCCATTTATTCTGTTCAGCTCTCCTGAGGGCAAATTTTTTGATTCAATTTACCCTTTATTGAAGGATAGATTTGTCCCCTGCCCATCCAAAGCAACAGATTTTAGGAAAAAACTTAAGATAGCTTTCATTGAGTGGCTTCTACAGATGTCCCTTCTCTTGCCTTGGAAGCAAGTCTATTACAGATGAGTGTATGAAATTTCAAGGGGCCAATTTGATTGCTTAGAATATGGCAGCCCTTATGTAGGAGGAGTTTTTTCTAATTTGGGTTTTTGAGACATGCATACACTTTTAAAGGTGAGATGTCATGAAAATTCTTATTCCTTGATTCCAGCTCATTCTTGCTGGTTTTATTTCTCTTTTTGCCTTCCTTTCATCACCATTGTTGCCGCTACCAAATTATGGAGGTAGTGTTTCTGCTTCTACAACCTGCTTTAGTGTGAAATTAATTAATATCACACCATTAAAGACAGCCATAAATTTATGTAAGAAGAAATATGCTTTATCTGTAGAATTATTTTTTTCAAGATGGGTAACATCAGCATGTAAAAGAAGCAAAGTTTTGGCTGATGTGAATTACAATATTTCCAGCCAATTTATTTGAGGCAACTTGAATATTCTAGTTGTATATGTGGGCGGGTCTTTTCTTTTAATTTCTCTTGGTTTCAGTCAAGCCAGGATTTTTTCCCTATGTTTGTGGGGTTTCCATTGAAACTCCTTCAGTGGGAGGCAGTTTTTATTTTGCTGCTCTGTAGTTGTTTGTTTCTTATCAGAATTTGTTGTAAATAATACTAGTTACTAATATTTGTCTTCTGTCATGTTTTTGGAAGTTTTCTGCTGAGATCTGTCATGTGTCTGTTACTTATAAGTTGAGCAAATATTTAAGAGGTTTTTAACCTTAGTGTCTAAGCACTGATGGTTTTGGAGAAAGGAGGGACAAAAACAGAGATGAGTGTCTTGCTGGAAGAGACTCTTTGGAAAAGGGATGGACATGAGAAGGGATGTCAGCACAGCTGAGGTGCTTCTTGTAGGAGGAGGTAACAGCAGCATTGCTTGTGTGGTCAAGTAAAGGGAGGGAAGGAACTGACTGCCCCTTGTTAACATGAGAAAGAAGGAATAGAGTGGCTTAATCTCAAAGAAAATATGGCTACAATAATGATTTTTTGTAAATATTATGTGAATAGTTGCATGCTGAAATTCACCAGAGTGATGTTTGGAACAGAATCCTGGCTGAAGTAGCTTGAGCAGAAAATTTAAATTTTAAATTGGAGCTTGATGCAATTATGTGGATTATTTGAGGTTGCTGCCTTCAGTGGTTCTGTAGAAGACTCCACAGAAAAAGAAAGTGTTTATGTTGGCTGTGGGGCATAGTGTTAACAAGCATTTATTAACAACCTAAGTGATGACTTCCTCTGTTATCAAATGCAAAAGTGTCTCTTTAAATGTGAAGCTGTGATAAAAATAGCTCTAAAGCTAGATTTACTTATTCAAGCTAGTATTACTTGAGGCAATTCAAAAGTCCTTACTGCTTTTTGTATCAAGTAGGTTAAGCAGACCTAAATTGATTTTTAGCAATCTTTTGTTTGCCAAGATTGGTCAGGGTGCAGCAGGAGGCATGTGGGCAGCCCCAGGTGCAGTGCTGAGGGTCAGCTCTGGCTGGGTTAGTGCCTTAAGGCTGTTGGCTGTTTCCTATTCCTTCCTGTTCCTTCAGTTTTCCCAAGCTTTCTACAGGAAAGGCTGAGGATTGACAATCTTCTCACTTCTTTCTGGTATCTTTTCATGCCAGTTCTGTCAACTTATTCTCATTAGTCTTTTTGAGCAACTGTTATTTATTCCTTAGAACCTTTCTGGTTTTTTGGTTGTTTTTTTTTTTTTTCCCACCACCTTCTACAGTGTGCTTCCTCTCTCCTCCCATCACTTGTGATTTTTGTGTTTTAGGTTAAATTTCACCTCTTCTAGTAACACAAGCTCTTTAATCTCTTTCTCACCGTGTAAGCTATTCTCTTGAATAATTCTTAGTTTAAATTTGAACCTAGTAGAACAAGATAATACAGCTAACCCAGATCGAATAATACTTTAAAAAATAGAATTATATTAAATATTTCCTGTTTTCCCTGGATATGTTTTATCTGAAGTATTCATTTCTGTGTCCTGCCATATTGACATGAACTAGACAAATATGACTATGTACAATTTTTAAATTATAGTATAAAAGAGCAAATGCAACAAAAATTTACAATCTAATAAAGATCATAACACCTAAATACAGGCATTTTTTTGATTCTGAATATATATAATTTTATTGTCTTTGTCATCAAAGGTACTAAGTTTAGAATGTGTTTCTTCAGAATGCAGTGTTTACCAAGAGTTATTATTTGAAGGAGAAAAGCTGCAGTTGTGACAATAGTCCTCTACTGCATTTACTTGATAATCTTACTTGCTTTCCACAGCCCTAATTGCCTCCCATCCAACAAATCACAGTAATGCTTTTTATTCAATATTCAGATTTTATAGGTCATAACCTATGAGAAAACCTATCTGCAATGTCTCCACCAAAGTTTGGGAAATGCCACCCATTTGGTAAAGCGTGGTCAGAGTACAGAGCACAATGACTTCATGTGCTGGTGACCTGCTTCTCCCCATCATCCTAGCTGCTGAGAGCTGTGTGCTTATTTTCATGTGCTGGCATCTTGTGCTCTGTGAGCCAGAGTCCTTAATTCCTCAGGAAGCCATGGCATCTGCAGATGTCAGCTTGGTGCAGGCCCACAGGTGTGCAATGATGTTATCTGCTGTAATGTGGACACTGCTGAATTATTGCCACTGGCTACACGATTATTTATTTCAGGCCATTTTTGGTTGTACAGCATGTGCAGCTTTCCATATATCTGACTGAAGGAAAAAAACATAATAAGATAAGGACAAACTATCCTAGACTGTCACTTCTTCAAGTGCTGCCCTTCAGGTATTTTCGTTCTCTCTGTTTCTCTGATTCTGCAATTGAATCACCCAGCCTATTTTTCCTGACAGATTGCTCCTGCAAAGCAAAGGCCAATGCACTGTCAACTTCAGTTTTGAAAGTTCAAATTTACACTTACTGTCTTGGGGGATATTGTCTGGCCTGATTCTGGTATATTCTGTGTAACTTTAGCTCTCCCTCTAGCTAACTCTAGTTCCTCTTGCATGGAATTGTCTGCTCCACAGGTTTTCCTTAGCATGGTAACATTTTCTAAACTTTGTAAACCATCAGACTGTCTATTCTACAGCTTCATTTTGTTTAATGAGAGTGGACTTTAATCTTCCCTTAAATTACAGAGGATTTAATTTCTGAATACATTTTCAGTAGTCACAGTGTTCTTATTGTCAATATGCATTGAGCTTCAGTGTCTCATCTGTGTATGAGTACAAGAGAGAAAAAAATGTTTCACAGTGTGTATATTTACTCAGAACAGGTAAAGCTGAAACAGCTGCCATTGCCATGCTCTCCTCAGACCTCTGCTTTGACCCCCTTTTCCTGTGCCTGGTGTCAGGCTTTGCCAAGCTGCAGTTGTTTTCCATGGAATTGGCCCCAGTGGCTGGCCTGCTCTGGCTGCTTCTCTGACTGAACAGCTGCTTGCCACTGGTACACCAAAGGAGAAATAGGAATTTTTTTGTTTGTTTGTTTGCTTTGGCAACCCTCCTTTATACACTTCGGGTGTTTCTAGGTCGTGTACCCAGGAGCTTGTCTAACTACATGGTTGCATTGTTTCCTAGTGGATAGTATGTTACTGTAAAAACCTTGCTTTGCTTGCATTCTAAGACTCACCAGGGGAACATTTCTGAACAAAATTCTATTAGTGTGTTAGTGTTTAAAGGAAAAAAAAATTAAAACTAGACTAAACAGAAAAAAAAAAAATTCTCTATGTGTTCATCTCTTGAATGTTGCAAGTAGAGTATATTTGGTCATTCTTTTTCTAAAAGAGTGTAATCAAGCTGTACAAGGTTCAGGAGCAAGCAGCAATGACCAGATTTGGGAAGTGGCTTCTTGAGGAGAAAAATTGGGGTTAAACAGCTCTTATGGGTAACCCCATGCTGGGGAAACACTCAAAGCATGAGTGCGCCAGAAACAAAGAGCACCACAGAAGGTTTAGTATTAATCTTGAAGTGACATGCTGTCTTTTCTAGACTCTTCTCAATCTTTCTTTAAAAGCATTTGGAATTTATTGCAAAACTCTAATGTACATTGTTAGAATTACAAACTTTATAAGTTGGATATTGTCTTTGTCACAGAAGACATATTAATTAGCCTAATTACACTTTTTGGAGGATTTTTAGCAGCTTTAATGCATATTTGGCTAAGGAATACCTGTTTTTAAAAAGGTATTTAGCTGGAAATAGGTTTGTGACACATGATGACACTGGCCAAACTCACAACTCATTATTTTAGCAAAGAAATTCTGCTACTGATATAAATATCAACATCAATTTCTGCAGGAAATTGAGCTAAATCTGGAAAAGAACCAATGAACCCCATAGACACAGACACTGTACTATATGTCTAGTAAGGAAACCTCTCTGTGATGAGTCCCTGTCAAGTTTTTTTACACAAGTGAACTTTGCTGAGGAATAGTTTTGATAAAACTAAAAGCTTCTGTAGATGCTGTGTCAAACTAATTTTCTTTACCAGACCTCTTAAAAATTATGTATTTGATGTGAAGGATCACTGTGGATTTAAAAAAGTTTATGAAGGAATTTTTCATTTTGCTCTACCAAGGTCTTTTAAAAGCACTCCTTCACCTGCACAAAAATAGACAGTGATGGAATAGGTTGTACAACCCGTGCAGCTGAAGACTGTTCTGAAAATGAGCTTTGATTTTACTTGTCAAAGCTTCATATTCAGCTTGATTTTTCCTTTGTTTTTCTTTTTTTTAACTGATCCTTCTTCCTAATACTCTTGACTCAGATTCAGGAATTCCTTAAAACCTGTCATTAAATTTTAGATGAGTACAGAAAGCTATTCCAAAGCACTCCAGGGACCTGAAACCTGCAGGTGGACACCAATGGCAAAATGGTCTGTTGGGGGTGCTCTTGAAATGAATCTGACACATTAGCATGATAGCACAAAGTATGAATCAACCAGTTTCTTAATACCTTTCTGTGAGCTCTTCTGTATGTTTACCTTCTCCTTGAGTGACTATAGTTAAAGAAATTCTTCTTTAAAATACAAGTGGGAATTTTGATATATGGAACAGAGAGTTCTTGTGCCAATAAGAGACAGGTGAACTCTTGCAGCTTCAGGCAGAGTGCTGGAAATTAAAGCAGCTTATGCCTTATGCTGTCAACAGAATATAAAAAGGTGTTTGTACTTTCCATTAAAGACAAATGCCTCCACCAGTTTAACATTTTCCAGGATCATTTGAAACCCTAAAATGTCCTGTTTATAATAATTTCAAACATCTGGCTATCTAGAATAGAAAAAAAACCCCATAACATCTTCACTCTGCCTAGTTATATTCTAAAAATACCGTGAACTGAAGCAAAGTCTAGTTTGGAAGCCAGTAATTAGTGGTGTAGCCAGAGTTCCAGTCCTGTTCAGTATCTTCATTCATGACCCTGATGATGGTGGAGTTGTTTGTATCTGTAGAAACATGCTGCTTTGTGGAGTCTATTTTAGTATATACATTGCTAGTTCATAATGAGTTCTTAAGAGCAAAGGTTAGTGTAGGACTTGGGAAAAATCACAGGAATTTTTCTCATCAGCTCTGCTTCCCAGTTGTGGGGATTTTGGTAAGGATTTGTCAAAGTTTAGAGCAAGAGTTTGTGGGTGTGGTCTCATGGTACTCCTAGAAACCACTATTCTATTGAGCCAGGCTTGCAAAAGGTGATTCCAAGTTACCCTGGTCCCTACCAATTCACTGGACTGCTGAGTCTTTTAAAAACACAGAAGCAAATCTGCTTTATATTCATGTAGTAAAATACAGAGCTCTGAATGAAAAGCTAAAACCTTCCCTGGAGAGTGTTTTAAGACTTCTGCTAAAGATACAGGAGACACACTGGTGCTTGTGAGCGGCTGCTCAGATCCTTAAGGGGATGATATCACGAAGAGTAACTCAGAGGGAGGGAGGGGTTTCAGTGCTCAATCAGATAGTCACTAATTTCAGCAGGTGTTTGGTATCTGCCTGCACTTCCTGCAAACTGCTATCAGGCATGCCAATTAAGAATTGCTTGAAGCAGTGATTTTGAAGATGGCAAACTTTTTTCAAATATTCTCAGTTATTTTCTTTTCTAGCAATGGGAGGTTTCCATCCTCTTCTCACAGTAACACATAAGGCACAAAGTTTCTTGCTGCTGAAGCAATTTCCAAGTCTTTTATCAAGACTCAAGCACTTCGATACAAGCTGTGAGTTGCTGATCAGGGACATGAAGGTCAACTCACCCAAGGGCTGGTTGATCCAGCCAAGGGAAGATGCTGTGCAAGCACCACACACAGCCTTAGTGGTGCTGATAAAAGTACAGAAATGCTACCAGGACCCTCTGGGCTGTTGTATATTCATAGTTCAGTAGGACCCATAGGAAGAAGTCTAGTCTGTTATACCAGCCCTGCTGGGGGAATGTGGTGCATGCTGATGTAGTTCTAATGGAGATATTAAGTGCAGTACTTTGTTTATATCTATTGTGGATCAGTTCAGATTATGCATTTACTGGAGATTATAAATCAACTTTTTATTGATACCCTGCGACAGACACAATGATATTTATTAATTCCTTTTCTGTACAGAACTCATTAAGTAATATATGGGAAAACATCTGTGTATCTTCATATTTGCAAATGAGTTTCAGACCATTAAAGTTGTGCTGTGAGGCTTCAATTCCCAAAGTTTTAACCATGTATGGCTGATGGGCCATATGTAATACTGAAAAGTTGCAGTTCTGCATTTGGGCAGGAGAACATCTTACAGGAGAGGAGTTGTCTGAAAGTGGAAGTGTGGTTATGGAAACAAGAGCACAATGGAGGTAGATATGTAATTTAGACTCAACAATGAACAAAAGACTTAATGGCTGAGCATCTAACATTGGGATGAAAGTTTATCATCAGTGAGGACTGTTACTCATAGACAGTGAAACAACACTCACCTGACTCTTAAGAAGATTTCTAGCTGTTCTCTGCTTAATTAGGTCAGTTGGAAAAGCAGTAGACAATTTTCCTGGAAAGATATCCTTCAATAGGGGTGAAGGAAAGAAAGACATCAAAACACTGTGGAGGCAGATAGCAGTTGCTTGTAATTTTCTCCTTATCCACCGAAACACATGTAACTAAACTTAGAGTATTTGTTTATACTAATATTTAAAATATGACTTTCTGCTACTTTATCAGACTTTAAAAGGTGAGTTTTTCACTCACTGTAGCTGACTTAATAACAAATAGTGTCTGTCTATAAAACTTATCTTACCCTGTGTGAGTTGGACTCTGCTTCAGATGTTTAGGAGCAAGTGAACATTTCAGATTTGCATGTTTCCTTAATGCTTCAGTACTTGATAATATTTACAAATCTGTTATTAAGTAATAAATCTAAAACAATTTGACCTGTGACTTCCTTCCAAGTGTGTTTCACACACTGGGGAGATAGCCACCACTTAAATATTTTTGAAGGTTCTTAACCTTCAAGATTAACATTTCAGTTTTATTTTCTATTATACA
Organism: Pseudopodoces humilis; assembly: GCF_049639895.1. Lineage (NCBI taxonomy): Eukaryota > Metazoa > Chordata > Aves > Passeriformes > Paridae > Pseudopodoces > Pseudopodoces humilis. The sequence continues at coordinate 13,143,104 of NC_142205.1, read as the reverse complement.
TTGTAAGACTACTCACTATTGCAAATTCATGTCCTAATATGTAAATTTGGCCTTTACAAATTAGATATTAATGCCATGGTAAGTTGGTCAAGCACTGTAAGATAGCATGCAATCATCATATTGAGTAGGAGGGTGTGTTTTCTACTCTTGAGTGCCTTTACTTTTGAAACTGCTGGCAAAAGGAAAAAAAAATGGGTGGTATATTCTTGATTAGTATTTTGAAGTATTTTAAAAAAAATTGAAATAAATGCCAGATTAAAATTAATTCAATTTTGTTTTTTTAAAGTCCAAACCAGATTTTTTGCCCTTAAAAATATGTTAAGATTAAATATTCAGCCATTTCAGTTGTTCTTAAAAGAGCAAACGTGCTTTGGGTATTTTTATGTTTATTTTTCTCTTAAACTTGATATACCTTAGTCTAACTTTCATAACTTCAGTCTGGCAAAATATAATCACATAAAACAAGATTTGCATCTAATCCAATTTCTAGATGCCCTGGAGCACTTTTCTTCATCTCCCACTGCAGTCCCAAAAGGATGCAGGCCTCTGGAGTTCTATGTGCTGCATCTGCCAGTCCCACAGGGACATCTGAGGTACCCAAGTGCATCAGAATAATAGTATGTTCTCATGTTTGAAAAACTGAGTCTTATCTTCCTCAATTATTTTAATCTACTATTTTTATATTTTGTTATTTATGGATGCTAACTGGAGTTTAAATGCATCACTGAAAGGAAGTTCTACCAGAAATTTTGCCTAGCTCCAGTATATCTCTAGTATTTCTTCCTAAAGAAGCTGAATTTATATGCTGGATGCTGATAATACCATGTGAAAGCTTCCCATTCCCCATTGGTTTTTTTCTGAATTTTTTACTTCTCTTGGAGATGAATAAAAATGAAGACAAATTATGTCATATAAGTGTGCAGTAAAAGGTTAGTTCTTACTCCAACAAAAAGTTGGAGGAACTTGTAACAGATACTTTAATTCTCCCTTTCAGTACATGATCTAACATGCCATTTAGTGAAGAGAAAATCGTGGGACTCAGACACCAGACACTTTCAAAGCTGTTTTAAGTTCTCATCCAAAGGCCATTTACTCAGTAACAAAAATCTCCTGCTGATTTCTGTGAATTTTACGTCAGACTTGTACAGCCTTAAGTCTGGTGACTTTCTGTGCTGATTATTACTTGGGAAGATACTGATACTTGAGTAATCTTCTTGTCAGAGCTGTAGCTGTAGTAGTGACCTGTAAAAATACACATCTGGGTGCAGAACAGAGGTGGAATACACATATTATCTGAGTTGCCTCTGTTTTAAACAGGAAGGTAAGCAATTTGTAACTGTTATTGAAATATGTTTTGACAAACTGGGTTACAGAAATGGTCATGCAAAGAGAAAATTGTGTCCAGCAGGGATATAGCTGTGAGATTAGCATCCTCTGCAGCCAGAGGAGGATGTAGAGCAGTGTTTGGAGGGGTACAAGGAAGGCAATTGTTCTGTACCTTAGTTGAGTAAGTAGGCTCTGAAGCCTGAGATGGAGAAGTTCTCTGTTCTCGGCTGCCTCCTGATCATCATCCCTGTGCCATACCCTTGACTAAAGGAAGAAAAGACAGTTCTAATGCTAAGAAATTCGTTCCATCTCAGTGCTTTTTCAGTCCCTGGCCCCAGGCCAGCGTGGTTGTCCTTTACTTTTAGGAGTGTTTTATGTGGTATGGTAGAAGATTAACAGAGAAATGCTGAATTTGTGCAGTATTCTGGGCTTTGTATGCCTAAGTAAGTTTACCCTAAGTCTGTTCTGAGCAGGGATACAATCTTTTTTGTGGGGAAAGTGGAATATTTCTGATATGCATTTTTTGTGCCAAGTCTCTACAAGAAAGGACAAAATTCAATTACTTGAATATAAGCACATAGTATCATCTTGATGCCCTACGGTACCTTAGATGTCCCTGTGGGACTGGCAGATGTGACACACAATATCACAGAGACCTGCATCCTTCTGTAGCTGCAGCAGGAGGCTGAGGCAAGATGCTTCAGGTCATCTAAAATTAGACTAGATAGAATTCTTTCTGTCTGTGTGTGTGATTATATTTTGCCAACTAAAATTTTAAAAGTGTTCCTGCTTCTTATAGAACATGAAAAAGAAGAGACTACCAAATCACTGTTTCCTGGATATTTTCAACATCTTGCATTGGATGCCAAAGGCTTTTGTCTCTTTGTCCCCCACATACAAAATGAGTAAAATGTGTCATTTTACACGAGAAAGTTATGCAGAAAGGTCCTTTCTGTTTGTAAGTTGTTCAGCACTGTAGTAAACTCACCACAACCCCATCCCCAAAGAATTAATTCCAGAATAACTACTTAAATGGTGACTATTTAATAGTGACTGGTAAATAGACTCGCTCACTGAGAGATCACAGTTCATCCTGTGCACTGAACGCTAAAAAGGGGAAAAGAGTGTTTATTTTGATACCAGCTCCTGCAAGTGGTAGAGGTAGCCAAGCCCTTGACAGTTCTGTGAGGCATTGTGGTGGTTACACAGGGATGCAGAGCAGGGATGGGGAGTGCCCTGTGCCACTCCTGAGCCCAGGAGAAGGTGTTTGGTTATGGGCATCTCCCTGTGGCTCTAGAACAGACAGATGTTCCCACAGGATGTGGGATCTTGTCCAGGAACAGTTGGGTCAGGATGCTCGATGGGACATGGGGATCTCCACAGCACAGAAACCCAAACTCTGGGCAGAGAGCACACAAGGAGCCTGACTGTGCAGTAGTGGCTGACACTCAGTTGGGAATGGGGAGTGGGATCTATGTCCAGATTATGCTTTTAAAATAAATGCATAAGAAAATAAAATCAAATTATTAAACTGAAAGAGGAGAGGTTTAGCACAGATCTTGGGAAGAAATCCTTTACTGTGAGAGCACTGAGACACTGGACCAGACTTCCCAGAGAAGCTGTGGCTGCCCCAGCCCTGGAAGTGTTCAAGGCCAGGTGGATGGGGCTCTGAGCAACCTGGGATAGTGGAAGGTGACCCTGCCCATGGCAGGGTTGGAACAAGATGATCCTTGATGTCCCTTCCAAACCATTCTATGTTTCTCTGTTTCTGTGAAATTATTTAGAGAGAAACAGAGAGTGAAGCCTGTCACAGTTGCATATTTCCTTACTCAGTCTTTTTGATCCTGTTATCCATCTCACACTGGGATATTTAATTGGCCATGCTAGATCTTTCAAAAAATGGGTGCCCATATCCAGGGCACTACAGCACTTCTTCCCACCTCTGTTGCATGACCCCATTAACAATTCTGTTCTCCCTTTAAAATTTATCTATGTTTATATTGTTAACCTGGTCTGTGTTGAGTGTCTTCACATTTTATCAAAATCTTCCTAATTGCTGAGAATATTAAATGTAACTGGTGCTTAAATAGATTATTGAGTTTGATATGGATAGTTCAGCTGTCAGCAGTGCCTGTTGACTTTTCCCCATGCCACTTTCTGTTCCATCTTTTGATGGCTACAGTAAGTTCCATTTTCTGCACTTTAGCTGATGATTTTCTGACATGGCAATGTTTTCTTAAATGTATTTCAGTGCACCTTAATCTTGTCTCACTCTCAGCTGATAAATCCATGTCATGATTTATCTCCCTCCCTTCCACCCAATCTTCTGTCTCTGCAGTTTTGCACTTTATTGCATCAACCTTTGAATGAGTCTGTGGTTGTCAAACTTGCTCTACTGTTTAACTGTCTTTTGTAAATACATCAAAGCCAGGTTTTTCATGCTCCAGCCTAAGCAAATATCCATAATGTGACAGTTTAAAATGAAAATGTTACCATCTTGAAATGTTATTAGTACCAATTCTGAGTGGGTGATGAAATCAGGTCCCCTGTAATTAAAACATTTAATGCTCTTTTAAGTTTTTTCCTGAAATAAAATGGGATGTAGTAGTTTTCATTTCTCCCAGCAGTGCCTGTGTGCTTCTCCTTACTGCTGATAACTGAGGTAAAGTCACCTACACTGTCTTTTGCCTTTAGCTTATTACTGCTTCTGAGCACTGTCCCGATATATGTCCTGTTCTACTCCTTCTTAAAGAGATTACAAAACCCTCCTTTTCCCTGCTTCTCTTAGTTCTCTTGATAGGGCCATGTTCAGCCTGACTTCCAGCAATTTTAATGAATCCTTTAAACTTATATTAGTCCTACAATTTCTTTTCTGTAGTGGGAGGAAAGAGCTAACATTGCATAATGTAAATTAAAAGAAAAGCAAGTAGAACACACACTCCATAATAGAATAGACATTAAATCTTTAGAAATGGATGGAGAAGTTGCCATGGGCTTCAGTGACTTACACATCAATTAATGCCAAAGTGGCAGATGGGAGCATATTTATTAGTATTTACCTTAAGATTTTAGAAGTTAACATGATAAAAAGTAAAACAGAAATCTTTAATAGAGGAAATAAAGGAAACTCTGTGTCCTATGTAGCAAAAATAAAGGGCTTTCCATTACAGTAGCAAGGTTTGCCATTTATTGTGAAGGATAAGTTCAGAGTCTTGTTCATACCTTTTTCAAAATAACACTTTCAAGAAGACCTATTTGAGATAAATGTGACCAATTTATAGACCATACACTACGAGACACTTTAAAAGGAGTGTAAGCTTATTCCATGGAAGTCTCCATAGGTGGGCAAAATGCTGATAATAACAATATACAATGAATACTTTTTTCCTTTAAGAAATATCCTTGACATTCTGGAAAAAAAACCTACAGAAAATATGATGTGCTGATCAAGAGTAAGATTTTTATCTGGAAGTATTGTCAAAAATTCTAACACCCTACAAATTTTTCCTAGCTTATTCTTTATAAAGCAGTACCCACTTTGCTTATGTGATTACTGACTGGTTTTAAAGTTTTAACTTTAGTTTTTTGTTTTTTAAAATAAGATCCAGGTTTATTTGTCTATAAACAGTATTAACCATTTTTGTTTTGCCTTCATTACATAAAGTTTTCCACTCAAGTGAAAAATAAAAAGAAAAAAGGAATGAAGAAATAGGGTCTTGAAGCCTTCATGGTAATGCAAGCTTTTAGGGTGACTGATTACCTCAAGCTTTAAATTGTTTGAAAAAAACACTTCCTCAAATTGTTTTCACATCCCATGAGAATTTTTTTTAAATACCTCTCTTACCTAAAAGGGCAAGAGAAAAGTTTGGTTAAGAGATACCCCACCCATTATTTCTGGGAGTTATCTGGTTATCTTGGCTCCATTTCAGGTTTGAGGTGTGGGTTACATCCCATACCGTGCAGAACATGGTGCTCTAGGCTTTGCTGAAGTGAAAGAATGTAAAATAAAAACTGCCAATGGAAAGTAGTTTGGGGGCCTGGCCCTTGAGTAAGGTGATCTGAGAGGGAAGTTTTCCAAGCACTTACTAAGCTTAGGAGGAACATGTCATTCTGGTGGTGGACACAATACTTTGAATGATGAAAAATTAGTATTTCCTACAAAAGCTATTTTTCTTTCAAGTGTCACTATGGGAGAGTACTACTGACTCCTGTCTGCATCCATTTGCAGGAATCTCGGTGGCCTTTCTTGTTTGGAGCAATCATTGTTCCATCATTGATACAAGTCGTGATTCTGCCTTTTCTTCCTGAAAGTCCTCGGTACCTCCTCCTTGAAAAGCATGACAGGACCAAAGCAGAAAAAGGTATGATATGTTACTTTTTTGCAATAAAGAGTGTTTATTGTAGGGATTCAGGCTGGAGATCCCTGATTCTGGTACCACACTTGAAGCAGAATATTCTCATAGGAGAGGATTTCTTGGCAATAATTTTTCTCATCTTTTTTGTTTGTCTCTGTATGCATAAATATAGCCGTAGCTTTGAAGTTTTTATAAATTAAATTCTCCAGCAAGGTAACATATAACATGACACATGGTCATGCAGACCTAACCAAATCATCCTGCAGTTGTGTGCCAGCCACTCTGTGCAGGGTTCATTTGGAAGTGAAAGGCGATTTCAGTCATCGTGACTCCCCCTTATCTACAGTCTTTGCACTTTGACTAATAAAAACACTGATTCTGCTGCTGCCTTTTTTCCCCAGTAGTTGCTGTGCTTGACCCTGTGTTCTGTAACTCAATAACCTTTGTAGATCTAATAAAACCCCCATACATCTGTTTAACTGAAAATTTCTGTTTAACTGAAGCTTCCATATTGCTTCAGCTTCACAGACACAGAATATTTTGTCCTTACTTTAGGTTCTAGGTATTAAATGATTTTCTTGCGTGATCAGAGTTGCTGCATTCTCCACCCCATTACATTTACTGTGGTCCCAATACAGCTGAGAGAATGTTAAAAATTTGGTTTCGTTTATTATAATGACATATGAAAAACAGGAGTCTACAAAAAAGGAGCCTGATTATAACACCAAAATATCAAACATAAGTGCTTTACAAATTATTCTTAAAAACTTTGTTTGAATATGACCCTGAACCTTTTCAGTCATGAACTGGTTGCTTGCAAAATTACTTGTAAAGCGTGTATCAACGCCTGAAATATAAATGTATTAATTTTTAACATGAAATTAATGCAATTCTATCCAATTTCTTCTATTTGGAAACAAAAAATTGGCATTTTTTGTTCTGAAGAGCCCTCTGAAAAAGAAATAGCACACTAATGAAGAGACTCCCATGTTGCCCCAATTTGGTGTTGAATGAAGAATTCTATAAATTATAAATTGGAGCTTTATATATTATATGATATATTATAATATATATATATTCTATATAGATGTAATACAATATAGATTATATTATATTATATTAATTATATTATTTATAAATTACAATTTGGATCTTCAGACACTTAGAAATATGGTTCAATGCTTTAAAAAATAAAAGAGCACAAAAGCAACAAGGTTTTGGGGAGAGTTCTTTAGCTTCACAGAATCAGCAGAGTTTTGAGGAGGCAGAGAACAGCTTTTCCAAGCACCATGAAGCAAGGGCTGCCCTGCCAGCTGTGCTCAGAGCACCCAGCAGGGGTGCAGGTCCCAACTCAGGATGGCTGTTGGGTGGAAAGTTCTGAAGAACCATGGCTGTGCAGGGAAGAAATGCCTTTGGGTGCCAAGTTTAAACTGGCTAGTTCCTGCCTGATAAAACTGTAGATTTCCAGAGCTATGGGTGGCAAAGAGTCTGCATGTGCAATGCTATTTTATAATGTCACATTTGCTATGAGGAGCTACTGAAAATCCTGCTACAGTACTTGGAGACCTCAGCAGTGACAGTGAAACTGGACCTCTCATAGGTAGAGTTTAAAAATTGTAAAACATGGAAGTAAAATGACACCACCTGCCTTAAAACCCACACCATTTACTGTTGCCAGTAATGTGCCAGCTGCACTCTGGGATGTTTTCAGCATTTATGTTCTGAAAATAATTTGAAATCTAATCCAGAGGCATTGGAGGTAGGTTTTGGTGTAGAAGGCATCAGGAGAGCAGTTGCCTGGGTAAATGAACTTTAGCTGCTGGCTTGCTGATTACAAGAAGATGGCTTTCTTGAGCCACCCTAAGGACTATAAATTTATATACTCTGAGAAAAAAGAGACAACTGGTATGAAAAGCTTTTCAAATAACTGCTTATGCATATATGCTTTTGGATTTTATTAATTCTAAAAGAAAGATATGTTGTAGTGTAACTCATTTTGAGTGTAGTCTACAGTAGAATTCAAAAAATAGGAGAGTGAATCAACAATCAAGACAAATCATTTAGAAATTCACATTATCAGCAGAAATGGGGGAGGAAAAGTCTAGGTATTAAGGAGATTGGAGGAGTTGTGATTTATTAAAATGCCCTTTTGCTTGTAAGTCATATAATGACAAAGCAGAATTCTTCATTTAATGATGACTACAGTAATGCTTTTAAATTATTTGCCTCTTAGCTTAAATCTGCATATTAATATTGGAAATTTGCAACTCTTTCTACTGACTAAATCCCTTTTCTTACCCTTAATGGATCAAGGCTATTCATGCAAATATATATTTCACTGTGGATTATACCTTGTCAGAGAAATAAAACTATTATTAGCAAAAGGTCTGCTGTGTTTAAAGCAGATGACTACATTAGTCTTTATGAAATACTCTAAAGTATACATGTATATCAAAACTCCTAAAATGAAGCTGACAGCGTTAATCTTCCTAATTGTTTTAGAGCAATAATATCCAGTGAGATAATGTAGGTCATTGAGTTTCCACAGAGTTTTGCCCCTGCTTTCATCCCCTCCTTTTCTTCTCTGTCTCAGGAGATAACCAGTCTATAACTACCAAAATACAAGTGGTGCCTTTTCTGGCAGACATCTTTAAGGGGTAAATAAGAGACTGAGAGAAGGGGAAGGACCAAAACCTGTTGTGTAAATAATGAAAAAATGAAGGAATGGACATAGAGGTTTAGAGTAGAGAGGCATCATGTGCAAGCCTAAACCACAACTCCGTGAGAGAAGCTATTTTTTGGGGTTCAGGGGCAGAGGTGCCTCAGATGAGTGAGGTCTCCTGAGCCCCATTAGCAGGGTTTTGCCCAGTGCCCTGCTCTCCCCTCTCCAGCAGTGCAGGCTGTGCAAGCTGTGGATGGCTGAGCCGACCTCTGGCCGATCGGACATATGGACACCACATCTGACTTGCTGCTGTCTGCTGCCAAAAGCAGCACTGATAGAGAGCTTGGCTCTTCTTCCTGGAGTTCACCAGCCTGTGTCCTACTCCCTGAGACACAAAGGAACTGAAATACCTCTCATATTCCTGTCCCACTGCTGAATGTGGGAGAAGCGATCCATGTGTTTTGGGGAGAGAACAATCAACTGGAACAACAACATAATCTGTAAACCTGCTTTGCTCAAGAAACTAAGTCTGGTAATGAAGCAAGGGCAGAACCATCCCAGCTCCTCTCCCAGGTCCAACAACCAATATTCTTCTCATTTGGTAAGAATAGAAGGGAAGAAATTGCCTAACTGGTGTGATCCTTCTTCAAGGCCAGATAGCAGAGGAGAAATGGGTATTTAAGTGGTTGAAGAGAAGGACTTTGGAAGGAGATTGTGGAAATGAAGAGTGACAGGGATAGAAACAGGTAGAAAAAGAAAAACCTGCTGCTCTAATTACATCAGTTTACCATCCAAGTTCTAGGACAGTAAGTGAGGGATTTCACATTAGCTGTCTATTTTCTGCATGCCAAGTGCACCCCTGATCTGTGAGTATCACAATGATGTAATATAAATAAAATCAGTAGCAGTGATAAAATGGAACATTTTTTTATGACTAAAAACATTGGTTATAAACACTTGCAGTTGGAGAGTTGAGGTGTCTTTTTTGAAGTGCACTTTTACAGGGGGGAACCTTTCATTTTCTATGCAGCTACAGTAGCAGCTCATGTAAATCAATAATGGAATTCAGCTGGTATCCCAGCTTGCCAGAGAACAAGAATATTGTTATGTCTTAAGGGTCAAACATCTTGGATAAAATGTCACAGCAACATCTGTTGGTGACATACAAAGTATGTTCATCTAGTGTGTTCAGTCATACATTAAATGTCCCATGGTTATAAAAGAAGCATTACAATAGGTATAATGAGCAGCTTAGATTTAAATTTTTAGAAAGATGGATTAGGTTTGATACCTTTTTATGTGACAAAAGAGCGAAGCCACTCCTGATTTAAAAAAGCAGGTAGTCAGTTTTTTACAAAGCCCTTCAGGAGGCCCACATGGACTGGAGAGATGTTAAACCCAAAGTTCCAACAGGAACAAGTTACTGAAAATCCAGTGATTAAAATAAGTTGTTATGACTGACAACAAGCAAGTGTATGATTTAATTTTGTTTCTCTGTGCATTATTTATATCTGTAAGGATTATAAACTATTCTTACTGGAAAGGAAGAGACAGCCATGACTACTACACTTGCTGGCTTACAGTAAAGGTTTCATCTCAGATGTTTGCCTGCGAAAGCTGGAGTGATTGTGGTGTGTCTGATTTGTTTTTAAGCTTTTCTTAAACCTCCTGTCTTTTAAAAAGGATATAAGGTCACTGACCTTTAATACAACACTGTTTACCAATTCTTGTGTTATTTTAGGGTGGTGTGTATATGTTTTATTTTACCTCTTTATTTTGGCTAGTCTCAGGTGAACCTGAACAGGCCTATTGGTGTGTGTAAAACCACACATACAAACAGGTAAAGATGTAATTCTTAACTAGATAATAACTCGAAAAAAACCCTGTGTGTTCTTTACTTAGAAGAAGAGGGAGGTGACTTGTGGGAAAAGCCTAATGCCATTTGCCTGCACTTATATTTTCTGATATTTTTTTCTTAAATTTTGCTAAGCTGCATGCTAGTAGATCAATATTTTTCTAGATCTAAGTAGCATTGTTATATCTCTTCTAGGAAGATACATCTGAACTATTCTTTGGGATAGTCAGTACTCTAATAAAATTAGTTTATATGAAAATAACTTAGTTCATTTTATAAATTATTTCTGTGTTGACATAGAGTTATTACAGGGAAATTTCTACTGTCTTCAACACTGGACAAAGAAGATGCTGTTTAAGCAGAACTTAGGCAAAGATGTGTGAAACAGTGTAACACTGGATTTAATATAACTAATCATCAGGAAAGTAAACGTGTCCATGGGAAACAGATGACAATAATACCTCCACAGCTTATTTTAATTTTTTGTCTGTTTCTTTTCAAAGGATAAGCCCAAAAAACTTTGGCCACTTCTCTCTTTTTCTGTATCCTCTTGCCTGGTGCTGGCTTTATACTGTAAACCATTCAATAGCATTTTGATCTTTTAAAATTTCTTCTCAAAGTTCACATTTTAATTGTTAACATGTTATTGTTGGTAACAATGCTTTCTTTGCACAGTCCTGGAAGTACTATAGTGGAAAAATAATTAGTAATTCCCCATGTAGCTGAGATGTTGAGTGTCCATCTTCAGTTAATCTAAAGACCAGATTGGTTTTAGACATGGTACCAACTGACTTTTTTTTCAGGTCTTTGAACCTCTTTCAGGTGTTTCACCTTCACTTAGGTGAGATGAATAAAAACTGGTGGTGTAAATGGAAGGTTTCTTGACTTTCCCCTTGAGTGGAACCATCCAGTTCTTTTGCTGTTTATGAAGGCAGTATTACAACTTTTGAAGGCTGATCTTCTATAACCTTCTGATCCAAGGGAATTAAACAGGAAACTGGAAAGTTTTAAAAGTTTCTAGACTTGCAACTCCTTAGATGGTTTTAAGTGTTACATGAAAATAAGGCTTCCCTACAGAGAGAAGCAGCTACTCACGGAGGGAAATGAGTCATTGCAGCAAGGAGAGGAACGACTGCTGTGCTTCTCAGTGCCAGTAATGCCACGGTTTAGAATGTAAAACTAATAAATTGAACATTGCACATTGAAAGACTTTTGAGTTTTCCTATGTCCCTGCTAATGCAGAATTTATTTCCACCTTATTTATATGTAAAATTGTGATTCTTATGGTACTGAAAAACTGGTAATGGAAGAAAATTAAAGACATTGAGTAGCAGGAAAATGTTTTTCCAAGAAGGTTGGGTGATGTCTATTCAAAACTATGCATGTAGGGCATAGTAATTTCTTAGCATTTCTGGACTTGTTGATAATTTTAAGTATCCACCAAAGTTTCCTAGTGGCATTTATACCTCTTTTCTTATTGCCATGAAGGAAAGAAATTGGCTGGTTATGTTTTTCCTACCTTGTACTTGACAGTTTTGGTAATTGTAGTTCTTTGGTTCCTGGTCCCTCTAGAAATACAGAAAGCTCCTTTGTGCAGGAAAGACAGATTGCTATCTTTTTACTTGACTGCACCTATATTTTTGACTTGTGTGCCCTAAAGTAATGACGAGGATTCTAAGGACAGGAAAAACAAAGGAAATTGTGCACTGACCTAATTTACACTGATAAAGCAGGTGTAATGGAAGACTTTGGTGATATCTGCTCATGGAAAATTATGGTGATATATGTCATTTACATTTACATTTCTTATCACTGTCTTTGAATACATCACATTCATTAAAATGAGTGATTATCGTGTTATTTATTAAAAAATGTGCAACAACAAAGGACAAAACTGAGCAGCTTAAAGTTTTAGTTCCAAGGTCTCACTTTGTTAATTCACTTCTGACTCTACAACCTGTATAAAAAGATAAATCTTGTGCTTTTACATAGAGATTTAAAACTTCTGACCTCTCCTCTCACAAGAGAGAAACTGGTTATCAGAATATATGAATGTTATAAATTGACTCAATGCACAGAGGTAGTTCATCCTTTAAAAAAATCATCCTTCTTGTTAAGCAGAATCATTAAAATGCATTAGAAGTGCTAAGTGCCTCAGAAGAACTTGGCCCAGAGCTCGAGTTAGTTTCCTGCACCGCCAGACTGGGAGCCAGGCAGAATGTGCAGCCTTGTACAGTCACCAAAGCATCAGAGAGGGATGCTCTGGGGAGGCCACCAGTTCATTTGTATGACCTATCTCTCACAACAATGAAATGCCACCAATTGGCCTTTTCACCTATTGGGTAAAGATAAAAATTTGTAACCTCAAAATCTAAATAGAGTCTGGATATATTAACCATGACTAGTCAATATCTCTAATTTTCTTGACCATCAAAGTGCTTTTTATGATCCGAAGGTGTGTAAACATGGTGAAATATGTGGTCATTTGTTTATAGGCAGTGTTTTGCAAAGCTGTGGATAAGAAAAATTGACTTGGCCCTTAGGTGAAGTAAATGAACTTATTCATTTATTAAAAATAACAATTTAAAGTGACCTACTGTGTAAAGGATTGTTTTGAGTGTTAGCATCCTACTGGGTCGCAAAGCCTTGTTGCAGGGGTGTGTGTAATGTCATTGTTTCTCTGCAGTCACTCTGAGATGATGAGCATTTTAAACATCTCTTAAAATGCCAACCCCTGGGGTATGTTCATTAGATTGAGACAAAAGTATCACCTGCATAGACAGAATCTGTCAAACAAGGTTGGTGGAGACACATCACGTCTGGTTGGAGGTATTTCTATCTTGGAGGAGGTGTGAGGTGGAAAGGCTGTTTTATTCACAGTGGAAGGATATTTCAGTGAGCTATCAGTGTGCAATACTAAATAGTGTCTTTCTGGGGAGATGAGGTTTGTTGGTTGCTTGCTTGCTTGCTTACATTAGCCATGTAAATTTGTTCCCATGACTCCAGAATTGACAAATATAAAGTCTTTAACTGCTCTGGATGATTATTTATAATATTAACCTGACAAAGTGAATTCTTGTCTACATGCTAGTAAAAACAAGAGGTAATATGAAGTAATAGTAGCTATTCCTTTCCAGTATCTGCATTTTCTTGGTTTACCAGACTTATATGAATTTTTGCATCTTACTTCTTTCCTAACCAATCTATCTCCAGCAATGAAGCCAGCTATACTGTTAGGCTGCAAAAGTAGCCAAGTCAAATAATGTTCAGAGATGCTTTGGTAATAAATATTTTTGAGGGTTTTCACTCTTCACTGGACATTAGGCTATATTATAGATAAAATAACAAAAAAGAGGTCTTGTAGGGAGACAAATAATCTATGGTTTTGTTTCCATTTTTGACCCCAATAGCAGGGGTGAACCAGATCACATCCAGAGCAGAATGATATTGTTGGCAGAAGAATAATTAAGTTGTAGTGCATGTATGCCTCCTGTTTATGCCAAACGTTTCCATTTTAAAGAAGCAACACAATTATAAATGCACACAGTGCCAAGTGTCTGGCCTAAAGTACACGTCCTCTCTTTGCAGCATTTCAGAGATTCCTTGGGAAAGATGACGTGTCTCATGAAATAGAAGAAGTTTTGGCAGAGTCTCGAGTGCAAAGGAACACCAAGCTGGTGTCCATTGTGCAGCTGCTGAGAACCCGCGCGGTGCGATGGCAGATCGTCACCGTGGTCGTCACCATGGGCTGCTACCAGCTCTGTGGGCTAAACGCTGTAAGTGTCCTTCCTCAGGCCGTGGCACCCCCTGGGGACCTCCTTTTCTTTACAGCAAGGCTTGGGTTATACCAACCTCTATGGGCTCCCTCTTTCGGCTGTTTTGTATTACTAATGACTCTGCGAGAGCAGTGTGTGGGAAGATCCACAGAGATCTGTATTGTCTGGGGGGTTTTAAAAAAATGTTTGAGGAAAGTCATGTTGCGTTAACTTTGAGGGAATACATGAAAAGGTAGAAGAGATCAGCAAAGAAAGAGCAGTTTTTACTTCTGATACTCAGATTCTCTGTTTCTGGATATGCCCCATACTTATTCAGTTTTTTAGACATTTTGGCTTGGATTCTTTCAGTTCAGTACTTACAAGAAATCATAAGTGATATATAAGTGATTTTAAAAGGTCGCACTGCACATTTGATTTTTTTGTTGCTTCAATATTTCTGTTTTGGAAAGTGAAGTGAGAGAGGGAAAAGACATAAAACTGTGGATCTTTCTGACCATTAATATGTCTGAGGTTAATGGATATGAGAAGTCTCCTTTACCATCTATCTGAGCCTATATGAGAAGGTCACAGAACCATGTAGGTTGGAAGGTCCCTTCACCTGGGCCAAGCCCTTGCTTAGAGCAGGAATGACTTCAGGGCTGTCTCAGGCTCCTGAGGCCCTTGTGCAGTTGAGTTTTAAATATATTCAAAGGTGAAGAGTCCATAACCCTCCTGAGCAACCTCTGCCAGGTGTTGACACCACTTACATTGTGAAAAGCGTTTTCTTTATATCCAGCCAGACCTATCCATGCTGCAGCTTGTGCCATCTGGCTTAGATGCTTTATTCTGCAAAAAACAAATATTCTCTTGAAGCACCTCAAAGCAAAAGGGGTTTTGTCATAGGTCAAAGGCATTACTTGCTTATAGATAGGATAAGCAATATTCTTGCTGCTGCAAGGAACCCACCCTCCTTGTGCTCTGCAGCAGACTCCAGCTAGATTTTCCCCCCAGGGCTAATAAGTCCATGTGCTTTTGTATCTATGAGCAGTAGCTCAGGCTTATCTCAGATATCTCTATAGCTTTAAGACTCCAAATAAATGTAATTTGTTCAAGACCATTTAAAAGATTAATGCAATTGGAACTCTGATATCTAAAAGCTTTTTAAGAAGTACTAGGAAGGAATTAGAAGAGTTTTTTCATCCTGTGGGGTAAACTATAATACTGTTTATATAGGTGGTATTTTCCTCAAATGGTAGGATTTCAGTGCTAATGGCAGGTTATTTTATGCCTCATTGTGGATACGTTTTTGAGAAAAAAAACACCAGAATTATCTTGTCATCCAGTCTTTTTAAGATTTATCAACACATAAGGGAAGAAATGTCACTTATAGTAATAAACAGACTGTTCAAATAATGGAGCACATTGCCTTAAAAAAAAATCACAGCTAAATTTTCAGGGGAAATGGAAGTGTTTTGTGACTTTGAGGATACTTAATAGTTGATAGAAATGGTCCAGTATCATGGCTTAAGTGAGAGTGTGGTTGGACAGTCAGACATGTCCAGTCCAAAATGGATGCCAGAGTTACTTTAAAATGCCATTAGATAGCCACTTTCTGAAAATATGCCTTAGAGAAATAGTCTTTGTCAGGGAACCTGTGTATTGAGTTGGCTATTTCAAGGCTTTCTTTTTTATTATTACTTTGTTTCTCCTCTCAAGCAATGTCACCAAACATGAAAAAAAACTTATTCACACAAAAAACTGTGTTTTGAAATGGATTACTTAAATAGTTGTTAGTTAACAGCAAAACCAATAAAATTAAAAGATAGGTCAAGAGAAATAGCTGGACACTTGATTAAGATGCCAGGCTTTGAAAACTTGTCTCTTTTGCTTGGCTTTCCTGGCTGATGCTGCTTGAGTCATCCGAAGCTCCAAGATGAGAGGACAGGTCTGGGTGTGACAGATTCTGGTGAACCTGGGTCTTAGTTTGCCTGAATTCATCTGAACCAATGTTCTGGGTGTGAGCCAGCATCAGCCAGGTTTTGCTGGCAGGGAAGGCTCCTTCTAACTCACTTGCTTTGTCTGTGGTGCCCTGTTAGTCAGTCTGGTCTTTTCCACAACTACCATCTGGACAGGGCATATGGGAAAGTTTGGATTCCTTCAGGCGAGAATCTCAGGACGTTCTCCAGGGAAATTGCCAACTGGCAGATTGCTGTAATCATCCTGCTGGTACCTGAGAACACTTGCTTCTTTTTAAGGATTTTACTTTAAAAAAATTTGTTTTGCTTTAAACAGTACATTTGTTTATTTCCACATGGAACAGAAATCATGGTGAAGCTCCAATCATGTTAATGTTTTCAATGATAACAAAATACCAGACAGCCTGACCTAAACTGACATAAATAATTTCCTATTAGTCTCTTTTACTCTGTTAACGTTTATCTGATGCATATAAGCCATAATAAATTTATTTATCCTCCACCATTTTATCTCAGTTGTAAAGAAGTCACAAAACTACGGTGAAGTTTTCACTGGTGAAGGTTATACTTTTTCATATCAAGGAATACACTGTATGACATATTGCTCTAAGGGAGTCATTCCCAAAGTATGATCCCTAGGCTTCTGTAAAGCCTGTTCTTCAGGATGTATTTAGGTGCAAAGGAATTATTCTGGGATGGATCTGAGGAAGTTCTCAATATGCAAATGATCTGTCATGGTGTGTGCTTCACAGCTGGGATGCAGAACACCAGGCAGTGTAGGAAGGGTGAGTGTGGTGTGCCTGTGTCTCTGCTGTTGCCCAATTAGTTTCTGAGCCTTCTGCACCATTTTCCACAGCTCTTTCATTCAAAAATGTTTAGCCTAATCATTAGCTAGCTTTCTTAGCTGATGAAATCATTAACTAACAAAAACCATGTTAGAAAAATTACTTAAGTGAAATTAGAAAAGTGACCATTAGCCTAGTTAGTATGCCTAGCAAAATTGCCAAAGTTTTTTCTCTCCTTAATGATACACAGGCTGAAAAACATTAAATTTTTGTCTTTAAAACTGTACACTTTGTTAATTTTTTTCCTAATTTCTTTTGTACTGCTACAGAGAGTAATAAGTCTGTGAGGCTTATCCTGGTTTTGCTCTGCCAGTTTTTAATCTAATTACTTCTAATTACTATCAGTGGTCAGTCATGCTCTTCTGTGAAACCAGTTGCAAAACATCTTATGTTGTTGCATTCTGGCAAATAATTCACAAGTTAACTGCTTTAGTGGCTCTTTGGTCTCCTCTTTTAAATTGTGCATACCTGCAACATCTGTCAATTTTAGAAGATCTAGGTGCTATATAAAACTGATATCAAGGATGAAATGCCTAAATTACATGTTTTCTAACTTTACTGCACTAAATCAATCTTGTAACTTGTAGTATGAAGAAAAAAATTATTACAGTTTTTGTGCTACTTTGTTCTGCTTATAAACTGTATATAGGAAGTGAATACATTGTCAGAGTGCTGGGTTCCCCCAAAATTTTGAGTGAGCATAAACATTTCAGAGAGAACTGGGAACTGATGCTTGGTTTTGATTGTCTGTGCTCTGTGTCAGCAGGGCTGGGCACAATTACCTCCAGCATGTGCTACACAAGGGCAGATTACTTCATGTAGAGAAGTTTGTTGCTATCATTTCTTGTCACTGCATCTGTCCTGGTGAAAGCTGATGTGCCAGCAGTAGGCATAAGTAAGGTGATAAGGTGACTTTTTACTCCTTGGTGTGTTACTTTGCTTGGGGTTTATGTAATATGAGTGGGATTTTCTTCTTTGACCTAGGGCAAGCAGCTTTGCTGAAGGTCTAGCTGGAAATTTAGAAATTTAGAAAAACTTTTTTTTTTTCTTTTTTTTTTTTTTTCTTTTTTCAAAACTAGTTTCTTGACAAACAGGTGTAGCAAGTGCATTGCATACTGGCAGGTAGCAGGGTTTTCCTCATGCAATCATAACACATCCATCCATCAGAAAACCCTTGTATTTAGCTGTATTTTCCTTGTTAGGGCTTGTACCATTGAGAGTGGATGGGAAAATGTATCACTGCTACTTTAATGTTTAGTGCCATCTTTATCTAGGGCTTTGAGTTTTGCTGTCACAAATGGTTGTGACAAACTGTTGTTGTCAAAATGTGTTGTCACAGATAAATTATCTGTGGTTTAGAACTTTATTTTCTTTTGATAATCAGTTATTTCAACCATTTGTCATTTCATTCTACTAAATCATTTATCTATTTGTCTCCTCTTCTTGCATGCTTTTGGAAGCCAAAATCTTTGGCTAGTTCTTTCCTGTCACCTTGAGTCAAACATAAATATATGGTTTTTGAACATAGTTGGGACTCTGATGATTACCAAACTTGATATTTCAGAATGTTGCCACTATATATTCTCTGCTTGGATATTGTCATTGCTGGGTATGGTTTTACTGACTAAACATGGTTGACTTCCTCTAAGTCATACAACCTGTATTTCTGTTCATTAGTGACACCTACTTCAAGCCTATGATTAATTTCATCCTAAAAAACAGCATTTTGCTTTTCCTCAGGCAACTCTAATTTAAAATTATCTTTTCTTCTTGTGGATAATGATGAGAGACTGGGGGGATGGCTTGACTGTCCACACTCCAGTAAGGTTAAAGCAGAAATAACACCTCACACCTTCTGTCCAAAAGCGAGCAGCTTCTTCGGTGCCTCACAACATCTCTTTCCTGTTCTCTCCTCTGTTGTTACATGCTATTGAGGTATTCCATAAAGCTGCACAAACCTGCTTGGTAAGCCACACAAAACCTATTTGTACCCTGTTGTTCAAGCTTAAAGTGAGTTTCTTTGATTTACTCCTAAAGTGAATTAAATTAAATTGAGTTGAAGCGGTTTGTAATTCTGCCTGGATCTGCAGGTGGAACTACAGCAGTGTTGTGCCTAATCCACCTGGAATTTGCACTTTCCCTACATCTGTTGTCCTGTTTGGCCCTCAGTGATTTGGGAGTGCTCAGAGTTTTAACACGTCTCACCTTGAGCAGATTAAATGGTTTACCTAATATCAATATATTGTAGTTCAACCTATAATGATTAATAACTCATTTTATTCTCTCTGATACAGATCTGGTACTACACAAACAACATCTTTAGTGAATCTGGGATCAATCACGAGACAATCCCTTATGTTACACTAAGTACTGGTGCTGTTGAGACTCTGGCTGCTGTATTTTCTGTAAGTATGGTTATAAAAATCCATTAGCATGCTTGATATTTAAATATTATTAGATTTCATTTTCTTACACAGCTTAAAATATAGAAAGAATAGTATGTTCATTAAGTGTAATGGTTGATAATGCAATTCAAAATATTATTTCTAATTTTAATCCTAAAATAAACTTTTTTCTTGGAATATTTTTAAGGTGCTCTTTAATTTTAGACCCATAAAACGAACAGAAAAAGTTAGTATGTCCTGCAGAGCTTTGTATGCATGAAGAGAAAGAGGGCAGAAAGAGCAAGGGCCAAAGTATACTAAGTGATAACTCATAAATTATTTCACCCGGTTGAACCACCTTACCTGGTAGCAGTTTATTCACATCTCACAGTCCTCTCGTGTGCCTGCTGGGCAGCAGCAGTGCAGCTGGGAGAAGGCTCAGGCACAGCTCAGCTGCAGGTGTTGTGTGCCTGGCAGAAACAGCCACCCAGGCAGGTGGAACAGCAAAGGCAGCCTGCCAGAACAAGGGGCTCCCACATGGTGCTCAATTCTGCTGCCTTACTCAGGACAAACAGGCATCCTTTCCTAATACATCAGCTCCAGAGCAGGTCCTTTGCTCTGAATGTAGAGGAAGATGTTAGTAGTAAAACTCATCCATGCACATTTTTCTCTCTCCTAATTCAAAATGGAAAACATGACTAGGGAAAAAAATACACAAAATGAGCAAACTAAAACTCCAAGTTTTTGTAGGTGATAACATAACTAATTGCTAAAGGAAATACATTTATGATTGAACTGCAATACATAAGAAGTAATGAGACAAGTCTTTGGAATGGAAAGTTGCAAACAAGCAAGTAGTCTTTCTTTGTTTGAATTTTTACTTCGTATATTTTATACCAACACTATTTGAACAATACTGAGCACAGCAGCAAGCATTTTTAAATGTCACAAGAATGCTTTTGAAAAAAGAGTCCTTTTCATTGGCAGAGTAACTGATTGTGACCTACAAAATGTTAAACTAAATCCAGCTATCAGGTATGTTTCTTTTAGCCTAGGACATAAGGACTCTATAGGGTCACAAATTTCTTCTGTTGCTTGTGAATTTCCACAAATCTGGTTTTGGTTAAATTTATTTTTTTTAAAAAAATTAAACAGACTGGTTTTATGATTCATTTTAATAGGTAGAAACAGAGAAATATGAAAGTGTCTACCTCTTATTTCTTTTTTCTGATACTGCACACATGCTTCTTTGATTAAGATATATGGAAAAATAATAATGATACTTCTACCACTGATTTAAGTGAAGAATACCCCTCTTTTATGTGAAAACAGATGATAATTACATGGAGATGATTCCATGATATTAAAGCCATTCTATAAATAAGGTCTGTTATCTTTTCAATTCTTTCTGTGCTGTCAGTTTGTGGGGCTTATTCAGAGCACAGTCTTCATACATAATGAGGTGGATGGGTGAGATTTGGCTCCTGGTATGTGCAGTAACTTTTTGTACTCAAGAGGAGATTTTTTTAATATTTCTTCTGTTAATACTACCTGCTGTGCCTCTGGAAATGCTGATGTACCAGTATCTCTGTTCTCTTACAATTTCTCAGTTCAAGACACACTGCTTTTAGTCTTAATTTTGTTTCCTTAATCTTCATAGATGTTTCATTGTTGTTGTTTAAAGGAACAACAACATGAATTTAGTTTTTCAGTTAAAGTTTTTGCACCTTATTTATTCGAGTAATTTCCCATCAAGTTTTCATGCCTAGCACTGAGGACAGGGGATTCCTTCCACTCCCAACCTCTCCCAGAGTCTCCTTTCGATATTTTTTAAAAAATCTTTCACAGCCTTAAATGTTAAGCCAGGTGCATGTCTTTTGTACTACTCAGGGAAAAAAACAGAAGAAAACAAGAAGAGAACTTAATTTTCCTGGTATTTTTTAATATGTTGTGTTTGCTAGCAGGTATCAGATTTTACTCACAATAAACTCCAGGATTTCAGTAGAGGTAATCAGTTATACAGGTATAGTTTCTGTCCTCTTAAATAAAATGGCAATTGGAAATGTCCACTAGAAATCATGTACTGTCTGTGATCATTATGAATAAATAAGGTTTCATGAGACTGAGCCTCAGGAGTATTGATGAGACCCTCATGAATGCCAAAGAAAAACAGTGAAATAGAGATGTTTCATGGAGAAGCAAAGTAATATTTAGGAGATAAAATACTGAAATTGTGAAAATTTTTGAAAGTCTCCCTTTAATGCATCTCTTGGGAGCAGCAGCACAATAGTAATAATGTTGATGTGGTCCATGAGGAAATACAATTAATATTCCATCATTTTCATTGCTCTGCATTGCCTCACATCATTTGTAGCATGCTTTGCCTACAGCTTCATAGCTCTTCCTCTCCAGCAAAAGCCATATCAACAAGACATTGAAAGATGAAACACGCATCATAATTTTCCTTTTATTCACATAATTTGGCTGCAACTTCCTCTTACACCAACACTTCCTAATTTACTCCATGAAATATGTGTGTTGTAGTGTTGCACACCTGATGCCCTGGCTTCTCTCTGGGGAGACAATAAAAACTTTCTGTAAATTTTTTTTTTTTGGTCAATGGGAGAGAATTCCACCCATTGCACTTAACACAGATTTGATTTAGAGGACTGGTTAGACAATTACTTTTTAATGGGGTTCCCATTAATTACAGTTTGTTTCTGAAGTTTTGTATCTTTTGGAATGAAATGCTGAATAGATTTACTACTCATAGACATGTTGCAGAAGTTACCTAACCTGATGCAATTCTTTGAAGCTGGATAGAATATACCTAAATTATTCCTGTGTTTATTAGAAATCTGTTCTATAACTTCTAGGTAAGGACATACCATAAACTTAGCTATTCTTCAGCAAGATTGATTACTGCTGCTATTTTCTAATTTTCAGTCATTCAGGTTAATTTTAGTTGTTGTCTTACTCTTAGTGGGCAAAGAGAACAATTTTCCAGTGCCTTTCTTTAGGACAGCAGCAGGGTGCAGAGAAAGGGAGACAGAAGTAAATGTCTGAAAAGATTCCTTCCCTCCTCCATGTAGCCAGCATAGAATAAAAGGGAATGTTATTCAAATTAAGCATCCCACATCCAGTTTTGCCATCTGTGGCACTACATTTGGTTTTCTTATAATGTTCACAGAAAGTCTAGATGTGGCTATATTGAGAAGACTGTGCCCTAAGTATTTCCCATAGGATGATGCATGAAGGTGTTACTAAAAGCCTGTGACAGAGACAAGCTGTGTGAAGCCTGGAATGAGTTAAAATACATTGCAGTACTAGACCATAAAAGAATGTAGGAAATCCTTTGCAGTAACACACAGAAGTCAGGGGAGCCAGCCTTCTTTAGCAAGATGATTTTAATCTGCTTTAGGATGTCATAAGAAAGAGTTCTTAGACTCATTCTTTGTTCCTTTTACTGTCAATAAATCTCAGTACAGAAGGAAATATTCCCTGCTCAAGGCACAGCACATCTTAAATAAAGGCTATTCTAGACATTTCCATAGGTGTTCTTGTCTCCAACACATTTTCTTCATGGTTTCTACAGGAAGATGCAAGATGTCTCCACTGAAACTCTGGGTCCACTATGGTCAGAAGAGAAAGAAATACGTTCCAGTAACAGCCAGTCTTAACAAGTGAAAAAAAAATGGGGTGACAAATACTAGAATCTCGAGGGTTCCTACAAAATTATGTTAGAATCTGATTTTTAGTAAAACTTTTAATGCAGTCCCATGTGACATTGTTCACACTAAGTCAGAATAAGCATTCACATACCTATAATTCCCAGTAGCATGTAAGCAGAGAGGGCAAGAATGGGGCAAACATGGCATTTCCCCCTCTTTCTCCCCTCACCCTGACAAGCTCCTTGTTGCTCAAGGATTACCAGAATTTGAAGGTAGTATCTTGGTCTGTAGCAGGCCAGTGAGACAGCAGCAGAAAAGAGATTGGGTAAGCAGCATCTCAGATCATGGAGTTTGTCAAAGGCCAGAGGCATTTGGGTATATGTTCTCTGCAGGGTAGACTGCAGAGAGAGTGTGTTAATGCACACTGCCTTAGCCCAAATATGATCAACAGGATTGCTTTTAGGTGAAGACATTATGCCTTTTTAATTGTTTTAATACACATTGATTTTTGAATAGATGAGGACAGCACGTGTTGAAGTGACCATGTGGTGCCTTCCAGAAGAAAGTGTCTCATCATGAAGTTCTGCCTTACAACACCTCTCCTAAGACCCAAGGTGTACATGGTTAAAGGCTGCATTTATGTAGTACAAATTCTTTTGTAGGATATATTCAGAAATTGAAAGTTTTAAAGATGTATCTCCTGCTACTGAGGATTAAAAGCATTGGGATTGAGTCAATCTTTTATCAATCTATTCAGGACAATCTGCATCGGACCACTCAAATGCCATCATTAGAAAATAAAACATCAACCACAAAGTTGTCACAGATCAAGATTGAGATCTAGTCTGGCTTTTATAGCACAAACATGATAGCTTAATGCTTTTAACAACTAAATAATCACTAGAAGGAGTTTCGCCTCAGAAATATCTACAGTTTACTGAAGGGACAGAATAGGAATAAGGAAATGAATGTTCTTGTGCTGCCCTAAGGGCTGTTGCCAAGCACTGCTGAGGCAAGAGTGGCTGGCTAAGTCCTTGCATGGGCTAAGTCTTGGCTATACTGGTCTTGGCAGGTATCAAATATGGAGAGCACCTTTAGTGAATAGAAAATTTCACTGCTAAGTGAAGCTGATTAAGGGTGCCTTACTGCTAAATAATTCAGACTGAGCTTAGAAATGTAGCAGTAAATTCCATGCTTTACTGAGAGTAATCTTTAGGCAGGTACCGAAGTTGTATATGATCTTATCCTGCCATGGCTTTAATACAGATACAGGCAAATTGATGTGAGAGCCTTGCAGAGAGAGATTTATTTAAGGCTTGTGCTTTTGTGGTCAAAGTTGATGCTAGGCCTCTAAATTCCAATTTTGGTACTTAAGTACAATAGCCCCATTTTTTGTTTTAAAATGAATAATTCATGCATTAGACTAATGGATATACATCAAAATATGAATCAAAACCCCCAATTTATAATTCTTATTGTGCTGTTCCTCACCTTTGCAAGATACTACACATTGTTTTATAACAATATATAAATGATATAAATTAGGTTATCCATTTTAATCCTGATATTTAAAATGGAAATAAAAAAGTGTTAGCATGCCATGTAAAGTCTGAATCTAGTCATGGAGTCTTACTCAGACCTTTATCCAAAATGCATGAGAAAGAAAGTGTGGGTATTCTTGACATTAACTTATAGAGCAAACTTCTTCACAGGGCTGAGACATCAAAGAAATCTGATAGGGTTTGCTTAGTATAATTTAGGGCCAGGATATAAGTAGGGAATATTATGCAGCGACATCCTGTTTGGACTGCAGGACTTGCTTGCACATTCATTTTATCCAAGGAAGCTTGTCTGATCTATTTCAATACACTCTGCTTTCATTATGTCAGCCCTGGTATCTGCAGCTGACTCAAGTGAAAATGTTGACATTTGGTTCTTTAACTTTATTCATAAATGTTTCCTGACAGACAGAAGTAAGTTGTGTGAACTGTTAATGTAGTTTGTATATCAGTTGCCTTTTTATCACAAAACGTTTGTGTTGAGAGAATTTTGGTTGCAATATTTTTTACACATTTTCAGTAATTTCAGCTGTGTTAACCATCATGACTGGGTATAGATTTCTACAAATGCATGTTTATGATCACACAGAAACAAGTATCAGCCTACACAGCCTGGCACATAACTCAGGTGTTATCACAAAAAATAATTGTTCTTGTGTTGTCTGTAGTTGAGCATGTACTGGATTTCTTGTTATTTAATTTATTCTACCGTACAGTATATTTTGACCTGCTATGGATCTTCAATAGGTAACAGTTACCAGTGTGTAGCAGTGCAGCATTCAGAACTATAAATACTTGGAAACTGGTGAATCATCTTCCCCTTCTTATGAGTCATAAGCATCTCAGTGGGTTTTGCAAGTGAACAAGTTATGGATTTGTATAATCATAACTAAAACTTTAAGTTGTTGTCTGTTTACAACTTCAAAACAAGCATTGATTTCACCAGGGAAACCTGCTGTTATGGAAGACCGAATCCAAACTCTCCTTCCTTACTGGAGTTTGTTTTGCTCTGAGTTTCACAAGTGAAAACTATATATCACATTTTTTCCCATGTTTTGTATGGGAGGCATACGTGAACTTTTTCCCTCTAAGAGAAGCATCACCTCTGCCTGATCTTGTTTTAATACAAAGGCCCCCAGCTGTGTAACACCAAGATTGCTTGATCATGACCATCAATCCAGCACTGAAAAAAATAAGATAAATTGCACAGTATGTCAAATTACATGTGCAGCATTTATTGCTGAACATATAATCCACTACAAATTACATGTGAAACATCTGTTGCAGAAGTCTCTTGCAGAAGTTGCAGAAGATTGGTCTTACAGACCTATCAAATAATTTTTGAGCCCTCAAAGCCATTAAAGTTGTCTCTTGGTCCAGTGTCTATGTGGTCATATGTCTTTACAAGACGGATTCATTTATCATAATGGGAAATAGCTGCCATCTTGTAGAGGTTTTGACAGTGAAACAGCTGCAGTTATGGAACATTTGGACCTCATAAGATCTTCCTAATATCAGTGCAAGTCTTTTTAAAATTCCATAATTCTGTTATAGAAGGTATGGAAACTGTCCAAATTAGTATATTTCACCATTTAAAGAAATAAAGAATGCAAAATCTTACCACAGCATTTCTTTCAGTGATCTGCAGCATCACAGAGCATATCTCTGGTGGCAAAGTTCAGCTCAGGGTGCAACATCAACATGTGTTTAGGACAGACAAGAATGTCCTAAAATCTACTGGTGAACCCCAGACTGAGGGAGAAGCATTTACCTCTCAAGGCATTTCATCCATGGGTGTCTCTGTACTTTGATTTAACACATTTTATCTAGATGCTCGCAGTGGAGTGATGTGTGTTGTTTCCCAGAATTAAGGGTATTAGTCCAGATTTCATTTTAGTCACCCATTTTATTTTTTCCTCAAAGGATGTACAGAAGTCTCCACTAAATAATGATATGGCAAACAGTTGTGTGATTCTGACTTTAACTTATTTCAAGTGATACATTTTAATCTCCATAAAATTATTCTGTTTTTCTCATAAGAAAGCCAAGCATAATTAGTAATTTTATTAGTTACCAATATAAAAAGTACATCAGCTGTTATGACAAAATACATATTAGCCTATTTTAATGAGTCAGACCCAGCAGAGTTTCAAGTTACAGCTTTTTAAGAAATTCTTCATTGTGTTTTTCTCTAGCAGATAAGTATTCAGATTTTGTGATTTATATTCAGATGTTAAATACAAATTCAAAATGGGTGTAACTGCACAAGTATCAGTGTTAAAATCTCTTGTCTGAGCAAAGTTTTCTGCTGCATGGATTTCTTTTGTTTGGATATTCTAATTACAGTAATTATCAAAAAAAAAAGACTAAATACTTAGTCTATATTTGAGAAAAAAAAGTTAAAATAAATTTTGGTTTAATTAAGATACATTTTATGCTAAAAATATTTAAATGTCAAATTTTAAGTATTTTAAGCTTAAATTCAGAGAGATGTTGAAATTGAGAAACAGTCAAAATGCAAAAGCAAGAGACTAATTCACTTCAACATACTGACAATTAAAAATTGCATATTGTAAGAACATTGCCATAGAAATTTAATGCATATTTATAAGCCATTCAAACAATGAACAATTTTTTCAGTGGTCTCAGATAACAATACCAGGCTGACTTGTTTTTTCAAACATGTTAAATTTTGTCAACATAATTGTGAGCACAATTATGAATGTTGTAGCTTATGAATAGTGTACAATCAACCCTCATGGTTGTAGTTTTGATCTTCCTATTTACTAGGAGAACATATTTCATGGTCCAAGTTATTCAGTGTTTTCTCAGGAAAGGCAAATGCCACTTTTTGTTTTCCAGGGTTTAGTTATTGAGCGGCTTGGACGCAGGCCTCTCCTCATTGGAGGTTTTGGGTTGATGATCGTCTTCTTCGCAGTACTCACTGTCTCCCTGACTCTGCAGGTAACACTAGGGCCACTGCACATTTTTACTTTCTTTTACCTATTTCAAACATGCTTGATATTGGTTTATTTCTACATTCCTGCATAAGCCAATCCTCTTAATCAGTTTGGCATAAGGAATGAAAGGCCTCTTTTACTAATTTATGAATCTGTTTGCTTAAAACTTTTGCATTAAAAAGCAACAGAATCTTTCTCACATTCTCACATTCAGACTCTTTAATTCAAAGATTTATGCATATCATGAACTCTTATGAAGACAATTTTACCAACAGTTGAATAAACAGTATACCCATATTCTGTGGGTGTATCTTTGTTTGTAGTTCACTCTCTCTGAGATTTCTCTCATGCTTTATATGTCATTCCTATTTTAGGTTTGGAATTTTTTGTTAGTGAAAAATTTCCACATTTGATTTTTCTTTCAAGTAACTTTTCTGGTATTTCTATAAGCAATATAAAGACTTATCCTTTGGAGAATATTTGGCCTTAGAAAAAAGATAGGAATAGACATTTTAGCAGGGCCTGCTGTGATACAAGGGGTAATAATTTAGGAATAACCAGGGTCAATTTGGGTTAGATATAAGGAAGAAGTGTTTTGCAATGAGGGAGGTGAAGTGTTGGAACAGGTTGTCAAGAGATATGGTTGATGCCCCATCTCTGGAAACATCCAAGACTAGGTGGGACAGGGCCCTGAACAAACTGATTTAGTTGAAGATGTCTCTGCTCATTGCAGGTGGATTGGAACTAGATGAGCTTTAAAGGTCTCTTTCAATCAATATATTTTTATAATTCTAAGTTATCAGATGCTATTAGCACTCAATTCCCCAGGTATTTCAAATTATCAGAGAATTTATTAAACCAGTTTTAACTCTGGCCCTGAGTAATTTTCCTTGTTTGGCTTCATCTATGTAATAACATGGTTTGTTTATGTTCCTAAGGACTTTAGAGAAGCAAAACTGACTTGCAATGGCATGGGTTTGGGTGGTGTTTCATCAAGGCGTTTTCCTGCTGGTTTTGATTCATGTGTGGTGCCATTAATCTGACTTCCAGATCTTGTTTCTTCTTTGAAGGGAGTCAATATGTCAGGCTGACTGGTAGGTCTGTGCCATGCCACTGCTGTTTTATTTGATTTACCTGTATGTACATCACAATAAATCTTTAGTTCACACACCTGCCAGGGCAGCTGTAAGACAGCTCTCCTCCTGAAGAGAGAAGTTATTACATATTTTGTACACCAAGTGAAAAATTCCCTTCTGGATCTTTTAAAGCCAGGTTGGGGTTGTGAAGATCTTCAGCTGTTTTAAATCCCTGAAGTCTGAATGCCTTTCAGTTTTACCTCCTTTCAAAAGGGTCTCAATGTATTAAGTATTAGAGATTTGCTTTGAACAAAGGATCATGGTACAAATAGGCTTAATCTCAGAGGAAATTTATATCTATTCCATATTTGCACCTTCTTGTTCTCAGAGACCTTGGATTTGCTTCCAGACAAGAACCCTAGATTGTGTAATTTTCATAGATCCACAACCCTTTTGGTTAATGTTAATGTCCAGGAAACCATGGTTTCCATATAACTAAGGAAATAACCCAGACTAGAAGAGAAAAATCATCAGAAAATGGGGGCCTTTCCTTAACACTGAAAAAAAATTGATCTACTTTCAATTAGAAGAACTACTTTCTTTAGCAAGAATATTTTTACAGTCCCACTCAAGGTGCTGATAGTACACTTACATGTATATTAACAAACTTTTCAAAAATTGAAAAATTCAAATAAAAATATTATTTACATTTTGCTGTGGTAAAACTCCACCTGTGGGACAGAGAAAGAAACAGGCATCCATGGATTTTTCTCATCTATTAGTATTAGAATCAAGCATTCACAAAGATGATTAAGAAACAGAGTCCTGCAAACTCCACAGGAATTGCCCTCGTATTTCATATTCCTGACATTTAGAGGTCTCAGTAGAGAAAAATCTACTTAGAAGTAGAGGAAAGATAATATATATGGCCTTCCTTGTCTGCAAAATCAGATTACAGCTGAAAAGTCCTAGACTGTAGCTTTCCCATGCTTTGCCAAGGTTCAGATACCTGGTTCTCCTACCAAATGTCAGCCTGCTGTGCATTCAGCCAAGCCTTTGACTGGTGAACGTCGAGCCTCCAGAGCCATTCTAGATGCTCTTTTTAAACATGACTGAAATACCTGAGGTGGAGGGAGGTGCTGAATGTCTTCAGTCTTCCAGGCTGGCCTGAACTTTAGCACAAGCTGTGATTTTTTAGAGTTCTGACTCTGTGGTACATAGCTTGTCTAGTGTTTCTCTACAGGGATTTCACAGTGACCAAGGCCTTTAAATACAAATCATCAAATAAGGTTCTACAGAAATGCTGTGATTTTCTAAAGTAACCCCAGACTGAATTCTGAAATATATCAAGAATCATGGAAAACACTGTCTGTGAGGTTTTAAAAATATTTCTGATGTGTACAATATGTTTGAAATCAATGTCTTTTATCTACCCAGAGCTCTGTGCATTGGCTTCCTTACCTCAGTATATTTTGTATCCTTGCAATCATTGCATCATTCTGCATTGGACCAGGTATGTCTATATCTATTTTTTCATGTTTCTTTGTACATCTAAGGACAGGTATTTTTGCACTGGCATTATGTTAGCAAATCACTTGTACAGAACTTCACTTTGGCAGCAAGCCAGAAAGTAAGACTTTTGTTCTCTTGAGCTTTTGGAGCTTTTTTTTTAATGCACTATTTGTTGCCTCTTTTTCTTTGTAAGGAGTTTTACATTAAACATTAATCAGCTGTTTATACATCTTCACCACTGAAGTGGTCTAATTGATTGATTGTGGTTTATTTGGGGAAGAGTTGCTGATGTTTGATGTGACTCTAATGAAATGCTGCTCTGTAATTCTGTGGATCCTCTTTTGAAAAGCTGAGAAAAAAATACACTGCTTTAGAGAAAAATGGGGAGAAGACCAAGGTATTTCTTTTACTCTTATTTCTGGGAAAAGGATTTGTGACTAATTTCTGTCCAAAAAACTGTGAAAATACTGAAAAAAAATAGCAGTGCCTTTGTCCTTCTGTAAGGACAAATCTCAGTTCAGCTAAGTCCACTGTACTGCTGACATATGTTTCTTAGATTGAGATGGGGGAGTGGGTGTTAAACAATTCTGTGGAATACAACTTTTCTTGAATTTTAAATACCTTAGGAATGTCAAATGTTGACTTGAAACTTCTTTAAAACTTCCCTTCTCGTGTTTTATGTGGCTCAGAGGTTTAAGTGCAGCTGCATGTTATGTCTATGCATGCTATGCATGCTATGGGTTTTTTTTTTTTAAATCTCTGTTGAAACAAACTGATTACAGATACATTCCACCAGTTTTTAGAACTTGCAGATCAAAATGTTCTTACATGTTATATTTCCAGCATATGAAGATTAACCCTCTGCTTTTCTTCTTCACCTCACCAGTCTTCAAAATGGATTCTAGTGTTCTTCATTTGGATTATTTCTCTTTACTGATGTTATTCAGGATTTGTGTTGTACTTCACAATCTCTTTGAAACAAAGTGTCTGCAGATACATCCAGGACAAGCAGCTAGTGTTAGAAATTACTTGCTTTTTTTCTACAGCAATTCATTAAAATTCAAGCTTTGGTTGTGTTTTTTACTGTGTTCAGTGTTGTTAAAGCCAAAGAACATTAATAGTGTACCAGTAGATACCTAGTTGGCCTCTCTGCTTTTCCTCTGTGTGTTCAGACATTTCTCATATCTGACAATAGTGGGAATATGCAGGTAGCACTTAACATTGAATTGCTTTTAATGAAAATCTCAGTATCTGACTCTTCAGCTGTTGAGAAGAATCATATTCTTATATCTCTGCAAATGAATAGTAATATTTTAGCTGACTTTGATGGGGGCTGACTTAGCTTCAATTAAACTTCTCTGTTCTGTCTAGAGGTGCTTAGGAAATCTGAACTACTTTTCTACCTTTTAGCTGGACACCTTCCATTATTAGCAAAGTTTTAAGATGATTGAATAAGAAGAGAGCATATATATTTTTTTCTGAACACAGAAATTATTACCAAGAAGTCCATTGTATCCATTGCTTTTTGTATCACAAGGCATAACTCAATAATTGAGTGAAATTACTTTGTCAAGTTTTGTCCCCCTTTCCTTATCCAGGAAAGAAAGCCATCAATAGCCTGTGACAAGTCCATTGGAGAGTCACCATGTCAGTGTCAGGAGACCTGTGAGAAGGGACTGGGTGAACTGGACTTGTCCAGCCTGAGAAGAGACAGCTTTGGGGACCTAAGAGCCATGCCACTACCTGTGAGAAGGGTGTTGCAGAGCCAGTCTCCTGTTGCTGCATGATGAGGTGCTTGAGAGGCAGAATGCAGGTGTTAAAACAAGAAAGATGCAGAGAGACTGTAAGGAAAAGCTTTTTGCTTCCAGGCAGTCAAGCAGGCTACCAAGGATACTGAGCCCCTAATTACTACACAAAGATAAAAACTGAATAGATTGTACTACTGTTTTTCTCCATTGCAGTGATTGTAGGGAAGTGTCCAGAGCAAAAAAAAAACCAGGGAAAGTAGGTGATACATTTTTAGAGAACCAGTGCAATTTTTTTTCAACTTAGGGTCTTTCTGCAGCATAGCTTCTAACTCTTTCATAGTCTCCCATGGATTTGTTAAACCTCTGTCTGAAACAGCAGAATTTTAGTATTCTTTGGCAAAGAAAACTACATCCCTATTACCTTTAATGCACACATCCTTCGTTAGTCTTTGTGTGGTACCCTCTAGGCCTTGAAGAAACAGAGCAATTGATCCTCTTCCTCCTTTTCAATTTCCTTGTGATCTTGTCAGCTTTCACCTTATCAACACAGATTTTTCTGGAATGAAAAGCTATTTCTTATTGCCAACTTTTCAGTGATATTTTATGACACCCCTTTAACAGAAAAATTTCACACTTTGGTGTTCTTTTCTAGCACTCTGGTGGTTTAATGGGACAAGGTTGAAGTTCAAGAATAACTTTCCCACCTTTCTGGTAGTAAAAATGGTTTTCCCCAAGAAAATTAAGATATATTCTTTATATTTTTTATACTTTTAGCCTTTTGTAGAAGTTTTGCCATTCATTTGTATTGGTTAAACAAGGGCTATTGTAAAGTAATCCTCAGTATCTCAGTTCCTCCTGTAGTTACACTACAAAAACAATTTGTAATGATTCCATTGGTACAAAACTTAAGCTAGGACAAATTAATTTATGTCACTGAGCTATTGGTACTTGTTAAAGATAACAAATTACATGAAGAATTGAATTTATAAAAATACTGCTTTAAGTCTCTAGAGCATGAAATTGACTTCAAAAGTACAGTATTTTCTCTCTTGTTAGAACATCTAATATCTTCTTCATAGCTTAGATGTTGTGTAACCATTTTCTGACAGCATATACATGGGTCCCATCTGCTCCTTTTCACTGAGGATCAGCTGTTACTATAAACTGTGGAGGGTGTTTATTTGTTTCATTTTTCTGAACTCGGCTTTTCAGCTTGCAGATATCTTTGAGGACTGAAACAGTAATGCTAGCAACAGGTATGCTCAGGCATGTGTGTGTTTGGTGCATCATCATTTTTGTCAAAAGCCAAACAGCAGAAAGCTTTCACTTTCTAAAAATTAAAGGGGCCCTTATGCTTGATACAGTCAATCTGTGATCTGAAAGAAAATAATTTATTTTCTATAGACTAGGGAGCCCTGCTGGTCCAGACAGTTGTTTCATTGTGCCTATTTGATAATAATATGCAAGTTAAGATATTTGATGGACCTGAAATAAACATAGGGTACATTTCAAATGAAGAATTGTCATCCTGCAGACAGTAAACTGAAAAAAAAAATGAGGGGATTGGTTCTGACTCCTAAGGAGACAAAAGGCAATAAGCTGAAAATCAGCTGAGAAAACAAATCAAATAATCTCAAACCAAAGAATTTCAAGATCTGAAGAGAGCATTTGTGCTGTTCAGGTTATACATCATGAGAGAATGCATTGATTTAATGATTTAATGCCTTTCCAGAATGGGTAAATAATGTGCAGCTTCTTGGAAATTTGGATCATGATAGACAGGTTTAGGTACATGTGAAATGTCTTCCTTCTTTGACTTAATATTAATAGTTAATATTTAAGAAAAGAGGAAAACTAGGACTTATTTTCTCAGTTAAACCTGTGTGGCTGCCTCTTCATGGACTGAACATTCATGTTCAACTGTGCCTGCAGAATCCATTTTTTTCAGGAAAGATGGTCTGAAATCTGACTTAAATAGAAAAAAGAGAAGCTTCTGCTTATTTTTAGCTATTTTCTTGAATTCCCCATTCACCTATTGTACCTTTACAACAGTTGCTGCTCCAGCAAGTGATTTTTGAGTTTTCTGGGACAATTGAAAAATGTGCATTGTAGTTTTAAAAAACCTGCTGCAGATTTTCCACTTTTACCCCCCAGCCAAAGATTTAAAAAAACCCCAACAACTGAGCACCCAAAAACCGACACAGAATGTGTTCCATCCATTTTCCTGATTTGTCTGCAGGGATGTTGACCCCACTTGTCAGTGGGTCTGTCATGCATTTTCAGATGAGGGGCTTGCAGGTTTTGGTTTTGAAGTTTTTCCAACTCACATCCTCTGAACCAGAGAATGGCTTTTCTGCCATCTGTCAAGATGTGTCAGATAGTGGAACATGTGGAGAAAAAAAACTGATCAACTGATCAATTGGGGGTTACAGAAACATTGGCATGAACTTCTGGATAACCTTCCTAAATGTAACAAAAAGACAGTCAAGACCTTGAGAACTTGGAAATCTGGCATAAAGCATTTCCATGCATTATCTTTGTATGAAGTGATTTATTGGTATTTCTTCCTTAGAGGCATATTCTGTTTAAGTGTAACCCCTTTCTATCCAGCTTTGTTAAGTAGAGAAGGCACTGCTGCAGAGAAGGGACAGGAAACCATGGTGGCCATGGTGAGGTATGATGCCTGTCTTTAACTAAATGGAAGGATGGGAGGAGGTGGCAGGAGGTGGACAGTTTTGATAAAATACCTTGCTTTGAAACAATCTTCTTTTACCACCTTCTTTCAGAAACTGAGTAAGTATTGTTGCTTTGAAATCTCTGCAAATTTGCTGGCTCTGGAAACATGGTGCACTGGGGCACTGGACTTCTTTTACCACTGGAAATAAGTAAAAATAATCCCAGACCCTAATTGTGGCAGTAAGATCTGTAAAAAGTGTTTGTGTAGCACAAGTGTGTCACCCACCTTTTCACCACTGCATCTGGGAGGGAGATCAACCACAAATGGGCACAGGAAGCCATGTGGTAAAATTCCTTCTTCCTTAGAATTCCTTGGAGTCCTTTGGAAAGAAAAAAATCATGTTTTATTACAACAAACAATAATACTCATGCAAGTTCCAAAAATCTGAGGAGTTGATTTTATATCCATTACCTGATCATGATAACTCAAGCCATCCTTGTACTGGAAACTTGTGTTATTTTGATGGCACTTGAAGCTTGAGATTACTGATTTTGTTGAAATCTTTTGCATTTTGCCCATTTCTAAGAATGGGACATTTAAGCCTGCATGACCAGGAGAGAAAACGAGGCTTAGAAACTCAGAACAGGGTGAGGATTTAAAGATGTCTGAAAAATGCCTGTTAGCTAAGGAAAAATATAAGAATAATATCTCTAAGTATCACATGGAAGACTTCCACATAGTTGATTATATATTATCTAAGTAAATTGAAAGATTGCTTTATATGAACACTCACTATGCACATTCTTTCACATGTTTTCTTAAAGACCTAATACATCATATTGTCATGCATTGTCTCACTGTATTGTAATGTGAAAAATGCTCATTGTGCTGTCAGGCATCGTGTCATCATTTATGAGATGACTTAGAGCTGAGTATCGGAGCACAAAACTGCTCAGGCAGCAGTTAGCAAAGAAGGGCTGCAAAGAAGGGCCACTGTGAAGGTGAAGAAAATAGACTTATATATGAAAAGATCCAGAATAACTTCATAGTGTCTCACAGAAAAGGCTGAGACTTAAATACTGCCTGAAACAACTGAGGATTGTATTTGAACCAGACGATCTAATATGATCCTGGATTCCTTTATCTTCTAATCTTGTGTTCTTCATTTATCTATCTCTAACTGAGATGTTCGATCCTCTATATAAAGCCTTACCTTGTTTCTACCTGTCTAAAAGCCCACAGTGTCTGCAAAGATGCACATGTGGCCAGGGGGATTTTCTACCTGGTCATTGCAATAAAATGCAGTCCCTGACTTCATTTCTGTCAATAGCTGCTATTTTTAAATCAGTGTCACTAGAGAGAAGAAAGCAGGAGTCTCTGGCTGTCATACACAGTGGTTTCAGGCATTTTGGCTTTACAGTTGTATGCCACATGACATCTTAGAAGTAGTTATTCTGGTCTTGAATCCTGGAAGTATTTCTGTGGACGAGTAGAAGTTCCCCACAGAAGTCCTGCTGAGTTCAGTGTAGCACGAATAAGGCTGAATTTAGTGTGATCAAACATGAGTCTGTGTGATTTTACTTAAATTCCTGCTTCTAAAATAGGTTTCTATTTAGTATGCATAAGGATGAAAATCAGATCAGTGGTATGTTTCCAGTCGCATTCTGATTACAGGAAAGAGAAATCAGTAAAATTCAAACTCAGATGAATTTGAAAAAAATAGTAATTTTATGGTAGCAAGATCTTCATTTTTCAGTTGTTACTTTTTATAGCAATTGCATTTTCATGTGCAACTGAGAAATATATCAACAAACCAGTCCATTTGAGAAAAATGTTTCACTTATGCTTGTCTCTTTTTTGAAAGTTTTATAATATTTGTCATGGCTTATGGAACGTGAGTGAAGTCTTCCCTAACACAGGTGAATACAATGAATACAACTGAATACAATTTTGAAATGACATTATAAGACAAACAAAAGAAAACTCAAAGGAAATCATTGCCCTGAGGTGTATCAGAGATTCTTTGGTATTTAAAGTTTAAATCAGTCCCAGCTCTTACTCTGAATGCCAGTGTGCAGTTGCACTGACAGCAGAGCTGTTGCCATAAAAGGGTCACTTTGAAAGTCATGAGGTTTGTTCAACCTGAAATGTCATGAGCGAAGAAAATAAAAATCAGCTCTTGGATGTGAAACAGCCAAAGGTGTGATAGCACACATGTAGACATGAAAGTACTGCAGTGAAAGGCAGCATCAGTATTATTGCCTGATATAGGCATTTACAGAACCTTTGTGGGGTGTTTTACCTTCTCCACTTGGTGTGAGATGTAAAAACTTCTAACACTCATGGCCTCCCACAGAGACATTATGCCAGTCCACTCTGCAAAAGAGTTTCAGCCTGCTTGAGTGCAAAAAAGCCCCACTCTGTACCAGAAAATTATATGAGGTTAAAAAGAAACATATTACCCCATGTTATTCTATATTTAGTTAAAAAGTAGTATATATGAAAAGTTAGGTTAATTTTCAATTTATTTTTTTTTAATTCTATAAACTAGAAATCTTTACAGTCTTTCCATCAGATAGGCATTCTATGATAATGGCCAAGTAGTTCCTGCACTGGCTATGGAGAGTATTGGTGCAGAAATAACCTTTAGTTTTCCCAGGTATTTAGGAAAAGGCTTGATTTGTTGATAGTTGCAAGGCTTTTGTGGGCACAACAGCAGAATAAAAATATGCTGCCTAAATATCAGTTAAATACTCCAAATGTGAGTTATGGCTCAATTCAGAAATTTGTCATAACCTGGAGACAGACTCAGCTGAGCATTTCTGAGGCCTCTGGCCCCATCCCCTGTTGTGACACTCCCTTGCTGTGGGCTGCCATCCATCATCCCAAGAAGTACCCTTAGGATTGGTGCCTTGCCCTCCTGTGTCAATGCCATGCCAATGATGTGTCAGTGCCATGTCAGTGCCGTGTCAATGATGTGTCAGTGCCATGTCAGTGCCGTGTCAATGATGTGTCAGTGCCATGTCAGTGCCATGCCAATGATGTGTCAGTGCCATGTCAGTGCCGTGTCAATGCCATGCCAATGATGTGTCAGTGCCATGTCAGTGCCATGTCAATGCCTTGCCAATGATGTGTCAGTGCCATGTCAGTGCCATGTCAGTGCCGTGTCAGTGCCATGTCAATGATGTGCCAGTGCCGTGTCAATGTGTCAGTGCCATGTCAATGATGTGTCAGTGCCATGTCAATGACGTGTCAATGATGTATCAGTGCCATGTCAATGACGTGTCAATGATGTGTCAGTGATGTATCAGTGCCGTGTCAATGATGTGTCAGTGCCGTGTCAGTGATGTGTCAGTGCCATGTCAGTGCCGTGTCAGTGATGTGTCAGTGCCATGTCAATGATGTGTCAGTGCCATGTCAGTGCCGTGTCAGTGATGTGTCAGTGCCATGTCAATGACGTGTCAGTGCCGTGGTGCGGGCTGTGCAGCAGCCCTTTTCTGGCTTCTTCACTTCTCTTTTCTGGCTTTCTCTAGAGAAGGAAGAATCTCCTGCCTACCCCTACAGGAAGGAGTATTTTCAACTACTTTTACCAAGTACTTGAGAATTTATCTTTTGATTACCTTTGTGTGAACAAACTGATTTTTTAGACTGCTAAGAAATACAACTAGAATTCCTTTCAATATTCATTGAAATTTATTTTTGGCGGGGGGGAGGATAACATGGCCTTTGAATACAATTAGATACAATGTCATTCAACATATATTTTGGGATTAATACCTATTTTACATTTTGTTTTATGTCTTCTCTCTTAAAGAGGAGCATAGAGAAAATGCGTAGCTTTTAACAGTTCTGTAGAGAAAGTGATTTCAATTCTTTATAATTAGTGGCAGTTCTAAAGAAAAATGAACCCCTAGTATTTGAAAGGTAATTGTATCTGTTGAATAAAGGAGTTGTTGGAGGTGACACCTGGAGTTCGCAGCAGCAGGAAAACTTATGAACTTTATTCTGCTAACAATAGATTTTTACAAATTATCTTAATTGAAGCTTTCAAAATGTGAATGCTTTGACACTTGACAGCACTCCTCCTACCTGAACTAGCAGCTTTTCCTGAATGATCATTAATTACTTGCTGATAGCTCACAACTCCTAGCCTGAAGAAATTTATTGCTGCAAAAATGCACCCATTTGTTTTAGAGGTTCATGTAACCATGAAAAAAAACATTTATTCAAAAGCTGTGTAAGTGACCGAGGTACATTATTCAGATTAATAGGGATTGGATATGGAAAGCTTAGTAAAAAAACCCAAAAACCAAAACTGTTTTTTTCTGTGAATTTGTATAAAACAGTTATATTTGCAAAAGTGCAAACTAATAAATACATAGAACAGTAGATGTAGAATTAATGAATGTAAGGCAATACAAATATTTCCCTTATGCTCAGGCACAACACATAGCAAAGAAAAGTTTTTCTGTTCATCTCTTCTATTTCTGACTAATCTCCATAGCTAAGATCTAAATGCAGATGTTTATTAGTTTGATGTTGCAATGAACACAGCTCTAGAGTCCAGAGAGTGTTTCTTGGTAGCCAAGGTGCTGTGTAGAAAGATGAATAAACATCAGTGACAGACTTTCAGAGGAAAAACATAGGTCAGGAGAACTGCATGGACAAGGGTAATCAGTGTCAGTTTGACCAAGCAAACAGTCAAAGCAGTCAAAGTTGTTTCCTTTAAATCTCCAGGTGTTATCTGTCCTACTCCAGAAACTTCACTTTTTTGGAAACACAGAGTTATGGCTTTGGTGACCTCATTCTGAGTTTCATCAGAAAGAAGCCTTATATAGTTCATCACAGCGAGCCTGTTACTTGTCTTCAGCTGGTACATCTAGTCAAAGTGCATCTTCTGAGTCTCTCTTCCTTTTCCTTTCTGTTTATTAGCAATCAGACACTGCTATTTGTTTTATTTGTTTTGGTTATTGGCCACAGTAAGGAAAATATTTCTTTGTTACTGTCTTACATTCATTAGTTCTACAATTATTGCTCCTCATACCCCATCCACCATCCTGTAGCAGCAACCAATTTCTTCAGTTCCTAAAAACTTCAACAGTTTCCAGAAATCATAAACAGTGAAGACATGGTCTGTTACCCACCTTAAACAGGAGAAAGACAGGGAGAACTCTTTGGTTCCAGCTTCTCTCAAAACTTTTCACACTATTTTTACTGTTGCCATCCTTCAGGATGAATGTAGATATACAATGACATAACTGTGCACTGATAGCGTGAATATTTTTTTTGTTAAAATATAATGACTTTTCAAGATTGCTTTAGCCTGGAGGTTCACAACCAGCAGCATTTTGTGCTAGTGGTCTGTCAACTTGAA
Organism: Pseudopodoces humilis; assembly: GCF_049639895.1. NCBI lineage: Eukaryota > Metazoa > Chordata > Aves > Passeriformes > Paridae > Pseudopodoces > Pseudopodoces humilis. The sequence continues at coordinate 13,103,369 of NC_142205.1, read as the reverse complement.
TTTCTGATGGGAAATCATGTCTGATATATTTCTTTCAGAAGATTATCACAGAAGTAATAAGCCTAGAATAGATAGGGGTTGGGTTTTTTCTTCTGTTCAATCCTTATACAGTACCGTGACTCTATGAATATTTCTCTTACCTAGGACTGAACACAGTTGAGAGTCTTTAATTTGGCTATTTCCACACTGCTTCCATCTGTATAGTGGATGAATACAAAAGGGATACTTCTGTGCTTTTATTAAAGTAAAAACTCTCTCATCATTGTTCTCATCATTGAGATAATTGGTTTTAATAATTTCATATGAAGAGAGTGCCTAATCATCATTGTTACTGAGAATAATTATAAATGTAATTATATTATATAGACTCATACCTCAGTTAAAAAAAATTCTTCACATTTAAATAGAACAGCAAGTTGGGCTGTAATTAGGCTTGTAATGTTATTAAGTGGATATGAACACGTGTCAGAAATTATTAAAAGACTATTAACTATTTATGTAATTATAAGTGTATTTTTTTTAATTGCATTTTATTCCTTGGTAGCTATGTAGTGTTGTAATTGTGAAGCAAAAAAACGTTGCCAAGAACCACAGGAGAAATTTAATGTTGATGTTCTGTTTCTACAAACAAAAGCCAAGACCAAAAAAAAAAGTCAAACAACAATAATAGTGACAACAAAAAACCCCCACCAAATCACCAAATATCCCAGTAGACCAAAATTGTTATGAAAAACCAAAAAAACAATGTACTTGTTTTGTTCAAAATTTGCCAAAATGGCCTACATACTGCTGGTTTGTCTTACAATAAAAGATGCAAAAAAATTAAATAATGAATTAAATTAATAAATTAAAATAAATTCAAAATTAAATATATTCCTCACATGCACAGCCAACAGTTGTATCTCAAAGGGAATTCTTATAACTTATCTAAGGAAAAGTATCTTAAAAGTACTGAACTTATTTGGATTCATTAGTTATATGATAAATACTTTGCTGAACAAATTTTCAGAGAAAAATGATTCCGTCAGTAAAGGATTGCTCATAAAATTCTGCTTGAGTTCACTGACTTACAGAAGTAAATATTATAGAAAAATACTCTAATTAATATTCAAGAGGGGGAGAATTTCACTGAAGAGGAAATTACCAGATGGTTCAAATAAGGGTATTGTGTCTTTTTTTCATGGAATATCTGCTGTGGAACTAGTTACCTAAATGGACCTAAAATGAATTTTATGTGATTTTTTTTATATATTTTATGCAATAACCTTGTTGTATGTCAACCATTTTAGTGTAAATTACCTGAAAACCAAGAAATAATATTTTAACTACTGAGGTTAGAACAGAGTGAATCAATATTTTTGGTCTGCACCGTGGCTTTGTTTGTTTGTTTTATTTACCTTGAATGATAGTGTTTGCCTTGCACCAACAAAGTTCAGACCTCCAGAACTGTCTTTCTAAATGTTGTTGGAATAGTAGGTTTTATATAGATGCTAAACCAAGGGCCAATTATTCACTGCAAAAAGTCTTTCACACAAGACTATATTAAAAACTAGTCCTTTAATAATTAAAAATACTATTTATTACAATATCAGAGTTTGCAAGGTTTTGTATTATTTGGGTGTTTTAGTTTGGTCTTATAGTTTGCACTTTTTGTTTGCCATAGACTGACTGCTTTAAATGTTTTTTACTCAAGTGACCTTTAATCTGAGGCAGAAAATATTCAAATGGTACAAATTAATGTGGTTAATGAGCTATACCATTTTCCACAAACAAAATGCTTGTTTTACTTAATCATCCTGTGGAGAAGAGCTGCAGACAGCTAGAAAAGTCTGTAGCATGGGGCTGTGACTCAGTACACCCCTGTCACTCCTTCTGTTCCCAGTTCTCTCAGCAGGATTAGCTGGGAGTACAGCTGTCATATCTGACTGTAATGTCATATTTGGTGGGGTATTATTCAATCAAATACAAAGTGCAAGTTAAAATAATCTAACAGGTGACAGAACATCTCTATAAAGATTGAGCTATCTATTTTGCAAAATTCTTATTCTATCTGTAGACCTACAGAAATGGAAGAAACTCAGTAGCTGCATTGCATCACTCCCTCGCAGTATCCCTGAAATACATTTTCCCATGGGTTTTGTTGCACATTTTTGAGGGTTTTGTTCATTGGTTATGTTGGGGGTTGTTTGTTTGTTTGTTTGTGCTTTTTTAATAACTGAAGTCTTGATAGAAGCTAACAGCATTTTGCTCTCTCACTGAAGAGCATTGGATTGTTTTTCCAGCAGTTATCTTCCAGGAGTTTAGTCTCACTTCCACTGCCTCTCTCCCAGAGTTGCTCTCTAGAGGGCCCTTGAATTGCAAATAGCAAAACCTTTCATTGAGACAGTACTTTGTCCCCCAGCCCTATTAGGATATATCAGTCTTCCCTACATGCCTGGCCTTGCAGACAAAGCCATTTTGCTTGACGAAGTCTGGAGCTCCACAGACTTTCCCCTCAAAACAGAACATTGTTGCAAGGTAGTTGTCTGTTTTCTCAAAACACCTCCCTTTGAAGACTCCTTGTCTCAAAGCATGGAGCTGGAAAGTCTGGGAGCTCTTGCCCCAGTCGGCCTTGCAGGACTCCCAGACTTCCCCCTGTATGGGCAGAACTTGGAGAGCTGAGACCTGCAGGAGGTCACGGGGCTGGGTGGCCACTGGTGGTCCTTCTGGTGGGGCTGGAAACGCTCTGGCTGCTGCCTGAACCCACAAGGGTTTGGCTTGGGTGAGTACTGAAAGGTGAGCTGCTAGCTCTGGGAGGGGTACATTCTCTTTAGTGGTTCTTAGGGCACAAAATTTCTGTCACCTTTAGAAGTGATTTACCACTGTAATAAATCTCCCTGATTTGTATTAGGCATTGATTCTTGTAACAGTCTCATTTCGCAAATCACATAGCTATAGCATAAATTCCCAGTTAGGAACTGGATAAAAACAGAATTAGGAGTTCAGCATCTTCCTTCCTTCTTCATGTTTTCTGTATTCAGGTTTTTGCACTGACTCATGTAACTTCTGCTATTTATTCTGCTAATATTTATTTGTAACTGCTTACTGAACAAAACAGTAAACATGTGCACCTAATTTTTCCTGAGAAAACACTTTGATACTTCTGTAAATTTAAATGTGTATTTGAAAACCTATAGCAAGGATACCATGAATATTTTTTCTGATCTAACATTCCAATTTCATGCATAAAAGAGTACTAGATTGAGAATCTGGATTTTTACCAGCACATGACATTTATTCTATGTGCAACTGGACTAATTACAGAGATAAATTAATAAAGAACATAGAAACAGAGGCATCTATGCATGTCTAATTGTGTCGAGTGGGTTTAATCTAGTTTTACTAAACAGCTTATTGATATAAGTAAGTCCTGCTGTAAGACATTTGTAGTTCCCAATAGATACAGAATCCTAACAGATATAATTATCTTTCTTTACTAGCACTGTACTATGTTAAGAGTTTTTCTATTATGTTCTCTGTAATGCTGGATAGAACAAAGTATTAGAAATTAATCATTGTAATTATATGGTCAATGCATTATCTATTTAAATTCATGTTTGGAAGCTACCTTGTTGAAAAACTCCTATGGGAAATCCTAATATACATTTTTTTGTTTTATGATCAGAGCTAAAATAAAGCTGGTTCACTGAAAATTGTATGGAAAGCCTTCCATGAGAAAGACATCTTCCATGAGAAAGATCATGAGGTAGCTTTTTGGTGAATTATTTCACCCACATTCAAATACATGTTACATTTGCAAAACTCATGACAAAGCATTTAAAGATTGTTCCAAAAATATAGTCTAAAAATACAGTGGTTTGGTTGGATTGCTTTTGACAGTGGTTTCCAAGCTTCCATGTTTGAACACAGGAAGTTACAGACCCATCTGGCCTAGTGATTATGTAGGGTACCTTGCAGAGACTGACTGAGAAGTGGTTGGTAACAGTATTGTGATCTCTGCTGAGATCCAACTGAGGTAGTCAAAGCATAACAGGGCTTCCTTCAGCCCCAGGCACTCAGATTTGTATTTCAAAGAACAGTGAGTTCCAGGAGAAAGGGAGTCCTTGAGCACATCTCTGACACCTTGAAATGGCTGAGGATGGAATCCTGGGGCTATATCTCAGGTGCATTCATTGGCTGTGACTTTAAAGCTTTACAGTTTTCCTTCAGCTTTCCCGAATTTCTTTTTCACTTCTCTCAGTTGCAGAGCTGTTTTTCACATTGGTGTGGCCCTTGGAAGGCATTCACATGTCCTCCTCTTCATCCTCATATAGTCAAGTCTGTGCTCTTCCAGGCATACAGCAGTAGACAGCAGTGACCTGGCTTCATTCCATTTCTTGTGTTCTCAGACCTGACCTGACTTTCACATAACTCATGTACCACTTCTCAGGCTCCTTGGTTCCTCCTTATGACTCTTTTAAGTTATCCCTCTACAGAAGCTGACTCTCTGTTTTGTGATGCTGTGGATATACTCCTCTAGACCATGAGAAACCTAGGAGGTCTGTCCGTGCCACCCTTCCCATTCCTCCACAGAATTTTTGAAAGTTAGTGATAGTTGATATGTTCTTAGAAATCAAATTGGAATTTCAAGGAACCTGTACCAAGATAGTGCCCATGTATTTTTATTTCCATTACACTTATGCTTTCTGATAGGTTTCTGTCCTTTTGTACTTTTTTTTTTGCCTCTGGCTTTTTTCTCTCTTGTACAGTATGTATTTTTCCAAGTGCTGTTTCCAACAGCATATTTTATTATACTGACAAGAACAGCAACACCTCTGTAGATTGTCCTACAGCAAAGGCATGACAGAATAAATGATCATAAATAAGTCATCTTGCATGATTTCTGTGTTTCCAGTCCTTCAGTTCCTCTCTCCAAGGGGCAAGTGTCCTGGCAAACTGCTGCCTCATATGACATTAAAGACCTAAGCCACAGAAGAGATGTGTTTGCTGCCATTTGAACCCAAATCGCAAGGGTATGATAGAATGGCCACTGGAAGCCATCAAGCATTGATAGACCCCATGTTTCTTGAATTTTGTTAAGTTATGGGGGTTCAGATACTCATTCTACATGTTCAAACTGCTGGTGGGAGAGGTTACTTTGTTTTAGTCACAGAATTCTGATACTACATATGTCTTGTAGAAAGATACAAAACTGCACTTTGTATGGCTTAAACTCTCCATATCTCATTTTCCTATGTATAAAGTAGGAGCAAATAAATTAATTTATTCTCTACTTCTTTTAGTTTAATTTATAATGGCACTCTTTGGCACAGAAAGTTCAGTTGAAGGCTTTGCTACCACTTTAGATACATTCTCACAAAGTCCCTCTGGCTCATGATGGAGAGTAGCTGTTTGCTGCATCACTTTGCCTTTCCTTTATGCACATATTCATGGCTTCTGCCTCTGGAAGAATGTCTGACAACATGTGTCATCTGCATGCCATGTTACGTGTTTGCAAGTCCCTATCTCACTGCTCACAGGAGCTTCTGGTGCATGTGTTCATGCTCAGGGCCATTGAGCACAAGGGGCTACATAACGATGCATCCCTATAATGCACTTAGAGATGTATTCACAAATGCCCAAGGGTAAAGGTGGTGCAAAAGATTAGCCCAGAGACCAAGGAAAGATCTACAAGGAGAAGACCCAGTGGATGCATAAGTCTATAGTGGTGTTTTCTTATTAATTTATAAATCTTTTGGAGGTCAGTATTGCTACAGTATTGCTATATATTTTGAAAGTAAATGTATCTATGAATATGGTTTTGGCTGTTTACACTATCTTGTTAAAATGCTTAAAACAGAGGAAGGACTTACACAGTCTTACACAGTGCATATGGGTCTTGCCTACAAAGCTGAACGGTGAGACAGGTAATACCAGCACACTGAAGGACCTAGAAGCAGAAAGTGAGGAGAGGAAAGAAAGGTAGGAGCAGAAGACTGATGTTACGAGTTGTACAGTTCTTCAAACTGTAATGAAATAATTCTGCACGTAGATGTGTGTAACATTAACTGAATTATGTATCCAGTCAGCAAATAAAATAGAGGTTTTATTCTCTAAAAATAGAAATATTTCTATTGAAATATCTGGTGGGAATGAAGGAAGTTAAAGATCATAAATTGAGACTTTCAGCTACTGGACAGCTACTCCCTGGGGGTTACTGTCAGGCCAGCAATATGCCAGTGCTGTACAAAACAGTCTTCTGCCTAAGTGGAAGGAAACATGAGTCACAAATGTGGTATTCAACTGCAATTGTTATTATGGAGGTCAGAGTCCTTGGCTGATGGGAGAAATAGACCTCGCCAGAAATGCCGGCAGTATCTGGTAAGGGAATGCATGAAATAAGCATCATTGACAAGTATACTCATAAGGAGGCAAAAGTTTTCTCTTTTTTATGGCTGAAATAAAAAAAACAGGAGTTAGTCTCTTTGGAGCCACCTTTCCAACTGTTAAGACTGAAAAGTATTTTGGACTATCCCTGTATTTTCAGAATTTCAAGCATTTTAGTAGAAACAATCATTTTAATAACAGCTCATCACATGATGCTCTGGAAACTGGTTTGTGGATTTGCTGCTCTGTTTTCTGCATGTAACTCCTGAAAAGAATGCAAAACAGGAGATGTGACGGCATGAAAGAAAGAAGTGTCACTTCTCTAAAATATGGTTTCAACAAATCTGTTTCAGAAGGCCCTGCAGAGAGCTGCAGAGCAGTGCTAGTCATGGAGATGTGCGTCACGAGGCTTGTTCATCTCTGCTGATGGGTGGGGGACTTTACTAAAACCACTGTTTTGTTGGACCCTGTTTCAGGTGGGATTCCCTTTGTCCTCACTGGAGAGTTTTTCCAGCAGTCACAGAGGCCAGCTGCATTCATGATAGCTGGGACAGTGAACTGGCTCTCCAACTTCGCTGTGGGACTGCTCTTCCCCTTCATCCAGGTACTCAACATCCTTCATAATTGATATGCTGTGATATTGCTGGTATAGTGGGACAGATGATGTTTGAGAAGAAATTTCAAGTAGTAATAAATGTCCTGTTATTGAAGTGGATGACACTCCCACCCTGTGTGCAATACAGATCAGTTGTGATACCCACATGTCTCCTTGCTGGAGTATGTTGGAAAAAAGCTGTCCTTCAGTGGAAAAGATATTCTAACCATGGACAACCCTCCATGGCAAGTTCCCCACAGGAGTGTTTAAGCTACGCAATCTGATGATCTTGTCTGGGTTCACAATCACTGATTGTGATTGTCACTGCCTCTTTCTTCAGCCTTTAGAATACCCATCATCATGGTTTGAGATCACCCTATCACCCTGTGCTTTGAGGATCCATATAAGTCTCATGGGAAAATAGATGCTTTCTGCACCTCCCTTCACAAGCTTGGCTTCATGGCTCTTTTTTTCAACTTCTATCAGGCTTTTATCTTCTTTAGCTGGTTCCTTCTTGCTGCAGCTTAATTGCTGCATGGATTAATCTGTTCCTGCCCCAGCTTCCCCAGGCTCCCATAAGCTTTGTTTTTAGTGGATTGCTTGGCTGCACTAGTCACATGGAGCTGTCTGAGAACTGGGGCTGTACTTTAACAAGGTAAGTTTATTTTCAAAAAAAAAAAAGTTGTAAAAAGAAAATTAAAAGTTCAACACAGAACAACATTCTCCTGCTCTGATTCCTAAGAATACTTCAACACTATTGATATGTCAGGGTTTTTTTGCTTGAAACAAAAAGGCTTCAAGCAGCATCTAATTAGAAAACAAGCTGAGGTTCTTTTCTTGCTCATGAACCTCTCCCATGGATTGTACTCTCTGCAGCTCACACTGAAGCTGGTGCTTTATCTCAGGAGCTGAAATACAGCTGATGATGGCCTGAATGGACGTATCCAAACTCTTAAAAGAGACATCCTGCTCCACTAATAACAGTTTAAGAGTGAAGCTCACTACTACAGGCCAAAATAAAGAAGTTCTAGGTTTTGAGTTTTTTAAACACACAGAGAAAAATAATAGGGGCAGAAGGAGAGGTGCAGGGAGAGCCAACCCTCATGGAGACCTGCACCTCACACCCAGGAGAGAGATTCTGGAATGGTCTTCAAATCGTTGCCAAGGAAGAGATTTGATGAGAGCTGCTGCTCTGCGTGCTTTCTTCCAACTGAAAAGAATTTGATTCTGCAATACCACATGCCTAACTATTTGCAGATACAGTAAAAAAATCATACTCTAAAAACTTATATATTTCTTTTTCATTTGACAAATAGAACTGCTTTTACTATGTAGTACTATGTACTGTTTTAAATTATCTGTATGAGGTACTTTATGGTAGACCTTGAAAGCCTTATAACGTCCCACCCATGATCTAAGTTTGACACTAAATTTAAAATTTCTTCTAACAGGGACAAGTCTCTTGTAGTTTTGATTACTTGGATCAACTTCAAAATTTAACATGAATATAAAGTCTGTGATCTTACCAAACTCTATACATTTACTAATATTAACTGCAATTACACTGCTATATCCTGAGAGCTTCTTTTCATGCTTACTGAAATTGATGAGTGCTATTCACCAGTTTCATGGTGAACACCTTTCCAGCTTAGACACTCTCAGGTGAGATTTCCAAAAGGAGGTAGAGAAATAATTCCTTTTCCTGAGGTTGTTAGGACATCTACAAAATGATAGAAAGAATTAGACAATTCCCTTGAGGTTTTGAAAAACCTGACCTAGTCCATGGGGCAGCCCCAGCTCATCCAGCAAATGGATGCTCCTGTGTAGTTTAATAGCTTTTTCTTCCAGAAGATGAGTGACTTTTAGTAGCATTAGACCCTCCCTTCCAGCCCAACTGTCCAGCTAGTTCTGCTTCCACCACCTACCTCCTTGGCAGCTGGGCAGGGACAGAGAACAAGATCTCAAATCTAGGGGCATTTAATCAGAATACTTTTTTTTGGGGTTGTTTTTTTGGGGGGGGAGGGAGGTATTTTTTTTTTTTTTTTTTTTTTTTAATTATCCAGAGACATTTAGAGAACAGCCACATTTCTCCAAAACTGCAGTTTCTGCCTTCTTCTGCACAAAACTGAGGATTAACCTGAGCTCTGCTTAGCTGTCAGATTTGAATTCATGCACCTCAGGACACTCCCTACTTGTTGTGCTATTACTACCCAAGAGATCACCTAGTAAAAACTGTTTAAAGACCCTCAGTAAATTCAAATTAAAAGGCAAACTACATTCTCTAATTTTCCACATGCATATTAAAGCTTTTTGAGTGATTTAGTATGCATCCATATGAAGTTTGCTGTAGCCTTGGGGAATTTATCATTATGTGTCATAAAAATATCCAGTTGTGTGATTACAAAATTATCCAGTTTAGTTTTAATGATGATAAATTGTATTTCGAGCTTGAAGATTTTTTGAGATTTTTTTCTTCTTTTAAAGAAAAGAGAAATAAAAAAGAGAAAAAGCTTAGAATTTGCACCTAAAGATGAAAGCAGTGTTACTCAGACTTTGATTTTTAAAGCGTTTTCCAAGATCAAACTAGAACATCTCTTTTTTCCCAAGCTTTAACTTTTTTCCTATTTCAGTCAACCTTATTCTCAAAATTCAGTTTATGAGTCACCACTTTCTTCACATAAAGGCAGTATCTTCCTCCTAGTTCATTTTATAAACCTAAACCAGGAAAAAAAATCTTTAAGTTGCCTTCACAGGATGAATGCATAATCCTGTCTGTGTATTTAAATACTAACCTGATTGCTTGAGAAACAGCAGCCACATTTTTTTGCTCCTTGGTGTACTTCTACAAAATTATCCCAAACATTTGGGAAATAAATCTGGTAAGTTTAGAGTTACTAAAAAATCAAATAGTAGTTAGTTTTCCAAATGTCACCAATTAACTAATTTGAATTACTAGATTTTTGCCCTTCAACCATCTGTAGATAAATATAATCAAAGAGTGTCTTGAGTCATACATTAAAATATATATGTGAGATTGAAAAGCTAGTATAAAAATCAATTTTTGACAAATTAAAAAAAAAAATTGAATGCAGCTTCTTTTCCAGGCTACCTATTTGAGGTGCTGAAATGTGAACAGGGACACAGGAAAACAGAAATTAGAATGTAAAAATACATGGGAATGGGTGCAATGAGCTGAAGCAGGCACAGGGAAAAACAAACCAGCAGAAGAGTATAATCTAAAAGGCTGGAAAACTTCTGGTGCCATAGAATAGGCTTCTTGCATTAAAGTAATAATCTTCATTAGCAATAAGTTTGCAGGGATAGACTTCAGTAATCCAGTGGTGTCGCAGAACTTTAAATTACATGTTATCTAGAAAAAGTTTCTGTTTACTTTTTGTAATGTGCTGCATAAATACAAATAATTACTAAACATCAATAATTACCAAATAATTTCCCAACATGCTATTTTCATTATATGTTGATGCATTTTTATTTCATATTTCATTATTTCATATTTCAAGATTGCTATAAGGCACTTAAAGACTACATGGTAAATTAGTAATATACTGTAGGAAAACAGCAGATTTCTCCAGAAGTTTTCTGTCATAATAATTTCTCTTTCTAGAAGACTGTTCAGAGTCTTTTTTAGATGTCAGTCACATTGTATATAGAGTATGTATTCAAGAAATACTTAAATTGCTTTGTATTTTATATTTTTAATTTTCAAGAACAGCTCATCTTCAGACCTTCCTCCTAATACAAAAGGTTCCAATAACTGGGGAATGCAGTGGAATATCCTGTTATGTTTAGAGAACTGCTATATAGAAAGTATATATGATTTTACTTTTAACTGGGGTTTGACCAAAATAATCTTCTTAGATCTGTGATCCAGAAGGAGCTCAGTATTATATGGAATAAAGGTGCTACAAGCCTTGAAGCTTTAGTTCAGATTGCTTACTAGTACAATGCTAAGACTTGTATGTGTGTTCATTTTCCTCCTTTTACAAACTAATTTATTTGGGCCTGTGAAGAAGTACTTCTGAGTCATTATACTGGTTCCTGGAGGTTCTCTTTTATTTCTACTTTATTTCTTCCTTAGTTTTACACTAGAGATTTTCATTCTCATGCCTCAAGATTCATTTACTTGCAAGATTGTCTTTTGGTTGTCCTTATTATTTCCTTACTGTGTAATAGTATTCCTTCACTTTTTCTATTACTCAGCACAGGGATTTCATTAACAGGTGTGCACAGAAAGTTATGCATAGTTTCCCTCAGCCAAGCTATTTTAAGCTTCTTCAAATGCATTGGATGTTCCATGCAATGACAGTGTCCCTGTATTAAGGGAAATGGTTAAAGTTGCCCTCGAAGATGAGAAAATGAAATGTGGGCTATCAGAGGGTTAGATGTGCTTATCTTAATTAGAATCAACCCACTTGAGTGATACACTATAAGGATCTGTTACATTTTTATGAGGAGGTAGTGAGTCTGTGAGGGTCATGGTTGAAATTGCAGTTCATGTCTAAAACTGTCTCTATTTTTTACTTAGGAATTATGTTTCATACATTACACTTTAATGCTCTGTCCTTCTTCATTGTCCTGCACTTTCAGCAGCACCTTAAATTATGTCTGGAACAGAAGAAGGACAAAGGGTAAAGGACACAAGCCCTTATCCATTTATTTCACTGCATTTTATCAATTTGAAGCAAAGTGAAGTCAAATGTCTGCATGAATAACAGTTTTTCTGCTGATCAATTTTATAAGAACCATTATCACTTGACCTCACCTCTTCAAATGCCAGTTTGACCCACATCTCGTGACACTGATGTTCATGGCAACTTCCAAATGCAAGGACCCATTGCTAGTGTCAAGGGATGTGACTTTGCAAGTTGAGAATTTAGAGTCATGTTTGGCATTTGCTGGAAAGAGCCAAAAGTTTTGATTTAAAAATATTAATGTGTTACATTTGTTAAATTGATTCAGAATTTGTTTATTTGCTCATTAATTTTGCTGTATATACCCTAGAATATATGTTTTCCTGTTTCCAGTATCACAGTCCTGCTTAGAATTTAACCTTTTCTACAGAGTGTGTTAAGTCAGCAAGCAACTATTGTTAAATAGCATGTAATGATCCTCTCAACTACTTTTAGATTCCTCCAGAGTATGGTGTTCACAGCATGCAATCTATTAACAGGAAGACTGTTCTCAGCTAGATTACTTCTAAAAGTAGCAAATTGTGCAGGTTTTGTAATTAAAACCAGAATTCTGATCATTTCAATGTTAGGTGTTTTATTTGTTTCAGTTTACTTTTAAGCTTTAAAAAAAATGAGTTCTTTTGCTCATTCATGTTGGGCACATAAAGTCAGTTCATAATGCTAAAAATTAAGTATTCTTTACTATTGTATTTAAAGGGAGGAGGGGGAAATGCCTGTGCATTCTCTCTGATGTGTATAGCAGCCCCTCACAAGCTGGGGGTATGTTTGTTCACCTCTTTGCTAAAGAAAAAGTGGCAAAGCTGCACCTATTTATTCATACACCTCGCATATGCAGCTCTATCTTATCCTCAAAGTCAGGACTGATTGCTTGCCATGCCTGGGATCTGATCTGGGGGAATTGTCTGCGTACTTCAACTTTGATTCTTTTTTGTGGTAATTGCATGTGTGTTGTAGGTAAATCACTTCTTAGTTTTCTTTTTTATTTTTCCACAAATAGAAAGCCTTCATCATCTGCAGAAAAAAGACAAAAATTAGTAATTCAGGATTCAGCTCCAGAATTTCCAGAAATGCTGTTTTTCAAATGGCCTCCTTACAAAGCTGGTATTAAAATAAAAGGTGATGCATTTAAAAGTTAAAGCTTAATTATTAAATATCCTGTACAGCAATAGCCATCACCAGCCTTGAAAAATCCAATGTAAATCCTGCTTTGAAGAGGTTTTATTAGTCTGCTGACTTAGTAGGTGCTTCCCTCAGGAGATTGCATCAATAAGTGTGTCTGCTGTCCTTTTGCCCTCCCCCGTAGACCTGATAGGGCAGGTGACCCTCAGTAACCCCAGCCAGCCTGGCCCCTCCAGGACCCTCACCTGGGTGTGTGCCCTTGGCTCTGGATGGATATCTGTCAGGAGACAGCGCTGCTGCTGTTTGGGAAACCACCTAAACCCTGCTCACCTTTGAGCCTTGGCTGCTCCTGCAGGAGGTTATGCTTAGGGAAGTGCCAAGGGAACACAGCTGCAAAACAGGGGCTCTTGTAGAGCTTTGTTCTGAATCCCTTCTGGCCTTTGGGTTTCCAATCCTGCACACAAAAGCCTGGATTCGGGTATTGCTAAGGAAACATTCCTAGCTCTGGCAAGGCTGCCTGGTGCTGGGGGAGGAGAAGCACCTTTGTGAGGGTGGCAGCGTGTTCTGAACCTGAGCAGTCTGCAGGCAGTGTGAAGAGACCAGCGTGAGTGGATGTGTCAGTGGAATATGGACAGAGCTGCCTTGGTGCTTCCTGCACCACCAGGGCTGCTGCTGCTGCTGCTGCTGCTGCTGCTGCTGCTGCTTGGAGCAGACTGTGAGGCAGTAACCTGTCCTTATGAGAGGAAATGCAGAACTACAGAAATCATACACTTTCCTCATTTTTTTTCTCTATTTTTTTCTCTATTTGCTTAGAGCTTCCATTCAGAATTAATCTGCTTTTACTTCTTCCTCTGACATTCCCTTCCTCCTTGAACTACCCCTTCTAGCTCTTCAGAGGTGCTATGTTTTGATAAGGAGTTAAGCTACTCTTCTGGTGGAAACAAGTATTCAATTTTTTGAACACTGAGGCTTCTACTCCATGTACTAGGTGAAATACTGTCACAAAGCATAGAAAAAGGATAAACCTTTTCAATTTTATCATATATGTTGTCATTATTCTTGTATCATTGACAATGCACGTGTCAGTGAAGAATCTTGAGGCCATCCATGCCCATAAGCCCAAATACCCACAGCTGCAGAGAATCAGTGCTTTGCCACCAAGGACTTTAAATTAAGTTCTTCCTCAGCTTTTTACTCTCACCCCAGCCCAGGATAAGCAATATTCTGTGGTTTTACCTCTACAGTAGCATCAGCAGGCTCATACCTAGCACACTGGAAGGTGTAAAACTACAGAGTTAGTTAGGAGAGTTAGCTGGGAGACTATGGTGACTACAGAGAGTAAGTGAGGTATACAGGTTTCATGGACAGAATATAAATAATATGCAATATAAATAAAAGAAAGTACAATAACCTCATGGAACAGAGACTCTGTTTCCTGTCAGATCTGTCTATCAGTACCTTCTCTGTAGTAGCCATTGTTCAACAGCTCAGCATTTACTGTTTTTTTACCACATTATCTCACCTTCTAGATTCCCTGATGGGCACATCAGATATTTTTGGGCCAATCTATTGCTTGTTCCACCTCTCAGATCTTTCTTCCAGCACCAGGCAATTCAAAATACTTCAGAAACAGATAAAAATGAATTAAACATCTATCTGAGCTCTGTCCCACCTATGTCCCACTAAAGGTTTTACTGAGTTGAGATTTGTGATTTAACATTTTCCTCCCCCTTTATCCTGTATTTCTGTCCTACAAGCTTTATCAGTGTGCAGTGTGCATAGAAGGTTCCATGCTTATAATGAGTAATTTAATTAGTATGTGATGTTCTGTGCCAAATGCAGGTTTGGGTGATATAAATTGAACTCTGGATGAATTATAAAAGGTTTATGAATGAGTGGTTTTCTTTGCTGTGAGTGTAAAATAATAACCAGATTCAAGGAAATATTATAACTGAAGAATGGCTGGAGACAAAGGGGCTTTTTGTGGTCACCCTGCAGTGTTTTCTGTCTGGGAATTATGGGCCTGTTGGACAAATCCTGCAGGACACCAGTGCAGCCTTGTATAAACCCAACAAAATCCACTTGTAGGATTTTGAGCAAAATTTAATTTTTAGCTTATTCTCTGTGAAACTTCAGTTGGAGGTCCTTGAAGGCTACTTCTTAAGGGATTGCAGAAATTAGGAAGAATATGATTATTACAAATAAATATAAATACATTAGGTAAAATAATTGCAAATAAAACACACTCATGAGGGTTTTGTTCAATTAGAAGAGGTTTACAGAGATATGAATCAAAGATAATAAGAACTAATTTATTTAGCTCATGGGCAGCAAAGAAATAAAGAGTTAGAAAGGTGGGACAAAGTTGTCGCAGCACCACCAAGAGACACAGGTAATTTACTGCCTTTGGTTGCCGTGTTTATTCATACGAGGGATTAATGGTTCATTTTTATCATGGAGAATATTTAATTCACTGAATTTTTACAAAGTGAAAAACATGATTCTGGTTTGAAACTCTGTCATTCAGATGAACAACAACTACAAATGCAGAAGATCCAGATGTAAAATTTAAATTCTTAGCATGACAGGATGATTTATGAGGCACTGCAAAATTATTTTCTCCTGTCTACTATATCCTTTTGCTTCTGCCTCCGTATAAGCCTGAAAGTTCTATTTGCCAGAATATTTCCCCCCCACGTTACCCATGTTGTTTGGCTTGTGATTGTCAGCTTGCTCAGGACTTCATGCTTCTAGGATTTAATGAAAAAACACTGATGATCTCTAGAGTCCATAGACAATATCAGAGGATGCACTTGCTAGCTTTTCCTATTACAGGCAGGATTTGAACTAGGTAATGGATTATCCATGGAAACAGAGAACATTGTGGCTAGGCAGGCTGGAAATCAGCCACCTTATTAAAAAGCAGCTGCAAGAAAGGGTTTTTTCCATTTCTTCTTTCTTGTTCCACCCAGGAATTAATGTTCTTCTCGTACACCACGCATAATGAGCAAGTGAAACAAAAATAGTGCTAAGAATTGCATACACCTGGAGCACCCAAAGCAGGGAGTTAGACCAGCCTGCAGCGTAGGACTGGTGTGACTAACGATGATGAGAGTCTGTTGCAAAAATGTGCAAAATGAAGGTTTCCTGGCTCTGTCTTACTTGTTTCAGCTACATACCTTTAATGGTATCTGTAAATGTGTATGTTTAGGAAGGCAGGTCTGCTTCCTCTGCCCAGAGTGGTTTTCTCTGGGGTAACCTCAGCCTTGCAGCACCTGAGGTGATGTGTGAGGAGTCCAGCTCTCCTTGGGTTTATTGTTCATGATCTCAGGCAAGGCACCACAGAAAAGCCACCTTATTTTTGGAATTGGATTCACTCTTTCTGGTTAATTCAGCCTTGTTAATAAAAGCAATTAGAAAAATATGGGTACATTGGATGTTTGAGAGTGTAAATCAATAGAGGAGGAAGGGAGGTTTCCTCAAATGTTATGTTGGGAAGGTAGAATTAGAAAGAAATTATAAATATGACTCTTTAGCTAGAAAGGCTAAGGAAGAAATACAAATGAAAGCACGGTTTGAATAATTCAAAGAAACCAGTCTGGTATGCCAGAACACATTCTTTCCTCCAATAAAACTTAGCTGAGACCCCTCTCCCCAGCCTTATAAAGAAAGGTCTGAAGGACCCTGAGATAACTAAAAATATACAAAAGCAGCAATTTCTATAGGTCACACACAAATGTTACTGTATAAATATACTTATAAAGATTGGTTAGTGAAGGAATAGAATATTCAAATGTATAGATTATATAAGTAATTATAAAGGAGAGCTTGGACTCTCTCTTTTCCCGGCTCTCTCACTTCTGTCCTGTTACTATCTTTCTTAGCAATCTTAAGTCTTGAACTCATGTATTCATATTTTACCCCCTTTTGCATTGTTCCCTCCGAGCCTGCTTTGAGCTCTATCTGCTGGCTCATAGCAGGCTCTCTCCCTCTCCCATGCCCTGAAATAAACTACTAACATCTAACTCAATTATAGAGGTCTCTGCCGTGTCCCAGACCGTCCAGCACCCCGAAAGCGTCCCTTACGTGTTGCAAGTGACTTCCCTGGAGCCATAATATCAAACCTCTTCCAAGTTCAACCAAGCTCAATTGGCAATATGGTATTTATCAAATGATTTTTCACAGCTGTACTGTTGAAAGGTAACTGGTAGCTGCTAAATGATCTAATAATCACCAGGCAAGAAATACTTAGGTTTCAGTGAAGTACAACTTCTACTGGCTGGTTGGAGCCTTTATAATCAATTTATAAATTAACTTCTTTACATCTGTTCTCTTCATTTTTGCAGTGAAGTAAAATCTATAACATTCAAATATGGTCTGTACTTTGCATTCCCTTAACTAACTCTTACACTTTCTAGCAGGAAAAGAAATGCATTTTATGGATTATTTTTATTGCTGTGAACTCCCATAACCATAAGGGTGATAACAAAGGTGCGCTATTTGGGGTTTTTCCTCATTTATTTTGTAAATCTCAGCACCTGTAACTGCTATGATGAACATAGCAGTTTTTCCATGGGTTTTGTAGAGGTGCACAGCACTTTTAAAGCATGCCTCAGTTTCTGTACCTAGGCGCTGGGAGGCAGTGTGCAGAACAACCCGGGGGAACATCAGCCTCATTTCCCGAATGCCCTGGGTGTTGCCAGGCTCAGCTGAGCTCAGTGCAGGATTCCTGTTGCCACCTGCTCTCCCCTGCTCTCCCCATGCTGCCTCAGCTCGGTCTGTGTCTCCCAGCACCACCCAGATTGCAGCTCTCCTGTGCCAGGAACCTGCTTTGCTGTCGACAGGCCACAGGCAGTGTTGGAAGAACCAAAATTTCATGCATTTTTATGAACTTCTCAGTACTCAACTAGCAATGAGTGCCAGCATGTACTGTACGTGGCTAAAAATTGCTCCATGCACCCCACTTCTTCTTTTAAACCATCCTGCCTTACTTCTGATTTTTTTCTGTTTTGTAATGACCATCTCCTCTGTCTTCTATTCACAGGCTGGTTTACAGACCTACTGCTTCCTAGTGTTTGCTGGCATCTGCTTTGCAGGAGCGACCTACCTGTTTTTTGTCCTGCCTGAAACAAAAAATAAGACATTTCATCAGATCAGCCAAGCATTTGCCAAAAGAAATAAAGTTACTTTAGAAATGCAAGAGATGAACCACTACCCAGGGGAGAGGAAACCAAGTGAAGAACAAGAATCAAACTTCACATCTTCAGTGGACAATGGGGAAACCAAAAAAGGGATCGTGTAAACCCAAGATACTCTTTCAGGGGATGGGGGAAAGCATGCTCTTTGCATTTATAGTGGTACACAACTTGTATATTTTATGATCTCATGAACTGCTTCCCCCCAGAAATCTTATAAGTGAGTATGGGTGAACTCATTAGCAGCTGGGGTAATGGCTGAGACAGTGAGGGGTGGGAGGAGCAGCGACTGATAAAATAAATGAGATGGGGTTTCCTTGGCACCTGTGAAGCAAGGGCTGTGGCAAGTGGGATGGGGAATACAGACTTGGAGCTGTGAAGTGGCAGTGGGAGCCAGTGGGGGGTTTTGAGCAGCAGCTGGCTGAGCACCCCTATGTGCTCACAGGAAGGTGTATGCCCTCTCTCCAAGAGGAGGAGGAGGCAGGGACAAGGGAAGAGATGCCAGTGGGGGTCTGCTGAGAAGCAAACCTGAAATGGCACCAGAATGTACTTCCCCACATTTTCCAAGATGTCATTCAAGCTGCCCATGTGAACTGACATGACATTCCCTGCCCTCCCATTCCTTTTCTAGCTATTTTGACTTTCAGTTGCATTGTTTGAACATCTCCCACCTTCCCACAAATGGGTAGCTCTGGGTCCTGATGAGTTTCCTTGTCTCACTTGCAAATCCTGATTCATTAGCAATAAGCTGTCTCTAGTTTCTGGGTTTGCTGCCACTGCATTTCTCTGAAGATAAGTATTTACATAATTTTATTTTTTAAGAACAAACTTAGAGGCTTTAATATGAAAAGAAAACTAAACCTCATGGTGAAGTGAGAAAACTGATGGTATGTGTAGGGCATAGTATTGAAACAAAAACTCAAACATGAAGTGTTCCAAGGGTTGGGGTTTTTAATTGTTTTGTTTGCTTATTCCTTTTCTTTTCAAATTCCTTTTAAAACAAGTCTTAGGAGCCCAGATTCCCCTGAGACCTGATAACTTCTTAACACTCAGGCACCCAAATTCCTATGCAGGGATCTATTTCTTACTTAAACACTTACTTTTATTTGGGCATTAGATTCTGAAGCACCAGGCCTAGTTCACATTAAGCTGTCTAAAGCTTTGTAAAATTGCTTGATTTCATAAGAGAAAGACTCAGCGGGCTCTCAGTGGTTCAGTGAACAATTAATGGGACTTTTTTTCTTAATGAACGTCATCTTTACAGTTTGTAATTTTGATAACAGTTTCTCTTGATCCCTCAAGGTACCTGGATGTTGAGTAATAATAAGAATTTTAAAATTAAATAGCTGTTTTATTTGAAAAGTCAGTAAGTCTTTGAGCTGCTCTCAGGTGTAAGACAGAAGAAGAAAGTGCAACATATAGGTAGAGTCAATAAGTTATATTTACTAATTTAGAAATTCATGCATTCATGCATTTGGAGCATTTTTGTGAGAAAATTTGCACATATATGTGTTCATACATGAATATATACATTCCAAGTATAGACATATATTAATATTCAGTGGCTTAATATTAGTGGCTTCAAGGTGAAAGAGGATAGATAGAGATTGGATATTAGGAAGAAATTCTTTACTGTGAGGGTGATGAGATGCTGGAAGAGGTTGCCCAGAGAAGCTGTGGCTGCCCCATCCCTGGAACTATTCAAGTCCAGATTGGATGGGGCTTTGAGCAACCTGGTCTAGTGGAAGGTGTCCTTGCCTATGGTGGGGTATTGGAACAAGATGATCTTTAAGGTGCCTTCCAACCTCGGCTATTCTATGATTCTGTGATTTATAGTCATATATATCCACATACAATGGATAATTATCTTCCGGTATCTGCAGGGATGGGGGGCAAGTGTTGGTTTGTATTTCTACGAGATAAGCTGTTGTTTTGGTTTTTTTTGTTCTACACTGTAAATTATTCTGTAAATTAAAATCAGAGATCCTAATATTCAGCTGTTACTGCTAATTTGTGTATATAGTTTTATACTGTGATTTATTTGTATGTGGCATATTTACCACAGACATTGTAAAGTGACCTAAGAGGGCAATTTCATTACTAGGTAATTGACAAAAAATTTATGGGTGGTTTTATGCCAGACTTTATGTTTGGTGGTTTTTTTTACTGGGATAGAGGTACAACAGTAAGAAAATGAAATATATATGAGAAGGAGAATTAACGAAAAATTAAAAATGTATGAGTTTGGTGCTACTATTAAGAAAGACAGCAAAGCAGGATTATACCAACTGACAGTCATAAATGGAAGCTAATCAAATACTGTGGAGAAAACTGAAGAAAAATATTATTTTCATAACCACTTGTAAATTATACAGCAAATGAAAATATTACCTTTCAGTGCCTTTAGTTCCCTATTCCAAGGGTTACATGAGGCTTGCTAAGTGAATGGCAATGTAAACATTGAGTGCGAATGTCTGTCCAGAAAATTTTATGAAAATTTCTTCCTTTTTTGCCTGCCGGGTGAGACTGGCAAATTTTGACCCTCTCCTTCAGACTGGGAATTACTTAAGAATTACTTAACTACTTTGTAGTTAGGACTACTAACATGGTATGATGAGATCTGATTTGAGCCAAGGTGAAAAGATTGGAAACCAATACCATTAGAATGAGAAGAATTTATATGTCTATAATGTACATTATAGACACTGTTGAAAATGTTACCATTGGATAACTTCAATTAAATATCCTGCTGACCTGATACAGCAGTTGTATCAGAAATCAGGACTTCTGCAACAAAATAAAATCATCTTATATTTGCCTACAGTTGTATTTGGAGACCGGCTCAGAATGCATAGGTAGAGATGTCTTGATAGAATTTCCTATCACAGCTCAGGGGCCTTGTACAGCATTAGCAGCAAGGAGTCATGTTTTCATTTCTGTAATCCCTTTTTCTCTCCTCTTGTCCTACCTGAGATGGGCACACAATCTCTGTGTGGCTGCAAAGAGCTGCTACGGACTGGGTACGGTGTGGGGCTGGAGTTCCACATCTCACCAGATTTTTGTTGCCATCCATGGTCAAAGCAATTCCAGGCCAGGCTAGTGCTTTTTTTCACTGGCCAGGGAAGTGTCCTCTGCTTGGGCTGTGGAAGTTTCAGATGTGCCAGTACTTCATTAACTTTCTGGTTTCTAACTCTAATGAGAGGTTTGTGTTCTTGGAGTTCTGTAAAGTTTTTTTCCATTTTTACGCTGTTATAATTTCTCCAGCAATGAGAGGACAACATGGAGAATATCAGCAATTTATCATTTATTTTTTCTTGTTTAATGTATTAAATTGTCTAGAGCCTGTGTGCTTGTCAGCCAGTGTTTTGTGGTGCCACATTCCCTTTTCCTGTCTGCCATTGTGGTGAGGTACTGTGAGGTGGTTGTATGGGTATCACAAGTCTGTGTGATCAACTATGTCCATGCACAGTGACTGAAAAATAAACGTTTGGAATAAAATTTAAAATGATGTGGGTTTTGTTCTGGGTAAATCTCAATCTCTACACATGCATGTGTTTCAATTCCCTGGGGTTCTGTATGTCCCAGTACAGTTCAGTCCTGTGTCCGGATGACTCAAGTCCTTGTGAACTCTGCAGTTGGGTGGTTGGGAATTATGGAAAGAAAACTGTCCCTGAAACTGTATATTTTTTTTTAAGCATTATTTATATTTTGATTCTTAAATCAGATTCCACACTTCATTCTTTCATATGTTTATACAGGGCTTTAGAAATAAAAATGCAGACAACAGTACGAAGAAAATTATTAAAACTGGTTAGTGGTAGTAATAACAGTTTATAAGAATTGTTGAAACTGGTGAGGCTTTTTACAGAAAGTTGTCATTTGCAATGGATGAGTTTTAGTTGCTACAGCTCTACTTTTTGAGGAGAAATTCAGTCAAGTGATTATTTCTGCTACAAGGATATGCAAAAACTGAATCTGAAATATGTATAAAAAGTTGAATTTCATACTTCAGGTTTTGAAGCCAATTTTCTCTCCACAAGGATCTGCTTTCTAGTGGGGGAAGATGTGAGTAATAATCCATATGGGATAATTTTCATCTTCAGAGTAAAAAAAAAAGTAATAAAAGAAAAAAAAAACACTCCAAAACTAACTCTTTGAAATTTGCTTCCTTTCATTTGACTATTTTTATGTGCTTTTCTTTATAGACATCACCATATAAACTATTGGAGCTCACATCACCTCACACAGCAGGAAGAACAAATCCAAGTAAATCATTCTTAGGAAACACCTGCAGACTTTTCCTTTCAGTTTAACTCTAGCAAACAGAGTTCAGATAAAATCTAAAAACCTGAAATACATAGGCCCAAACTGAAGCAGGTTTAAGGTAAACACTTGTGCAGTTAAAACATTCAGGTTTGAGTCCATACTTAATTCTGTCTACAAGTGATTTTATTTGACAGTGAGCTCTGTGGAAAGGTGAATTTCATGGCAAGTGCTTGGTGCTTGGACTCCTAATCAAGTTATCCCAGCTCAGTAAGCAATCATGCATAACCTGAGTCACTAGAGCCCTCTTCCTTGCAGGCTAAGCTGCATTAACCTTGCTTTTGTCATGACCTAAGAGAAACATGGGCAGTGGATAATGGAGCTGTTTTTTGAGATGTTCCTGCTAAAGCTTCACTACAGTTAAACTCTTTTAAACCTGGATTTTGAGGGGTTTTTTTAAAAGTACGTAAGAAAAACTTTCGGGAGACATTTACACAGAAGTGAAGTCAAGAGGAATCTTCTCCAGTGGTTTCAACTACACAAGTGTACCCAAGAATGACAGGGTATACATATGGCAATTCTAAGCTTGGGAAACCCAGCATATTTTTATCTTCTTTAGATAGTAAACCAGTGGCTTATTTTCTCAGTCTGGGAAAATACTGGTATCATTCAGAGGCTGCAAAAGCACTGATCTGAGGCATTTCTTCTGAATTTGGGAACAGGGGGTTGGGTTGGTTGAATATTTGTTGCAGTTTTTCTTTTAAGAGAACACTTTTCGTCTGGCTCATACACCAAAGCAGGATACCAAGAATGAGATTGCTGGAGTTCTTGGTTGTCTTAAGTTTATTCCCAAAAGGTATAAAGCCAAATATAACTCTGTCAGACCCTTGAAACACAATCCATTAAGAGCATGATCTTGCAAATGTAGGAGGTAATTTGTCTGCTGCTGTGTAAGGTGCCATGCAGAGACATTGATTTTTGTTTCCTTTTCTCTTGGTCCTCTCAGTTAAAAAAGTCAGTCAAGCTAAATGCAATGCTCACCTCTACATTTGTTCCACCTTTTGTTTCTGACTTGTTCCACACAATTATATAACAATTTTTACAGTTCACACTTGAAAATCAGAAAGCAATAGTTACTTAGGAAAAGCAAACATGCCAAAGATTGCAAAAGTCATAAACACAGTTTTCTCTACTGGCTGACATTTTCCAAGTTGAATTCAAGAGTTAATCCCTTAAATCCAAATTTCATATAATTTCATCTCTTTGAATTAAACTACTGTCTATGATTATGCATATGTGTATATATAGAGACACATTTATGTTATCCCATGGAAAAAGTTTAGCAGCTTTAATTCTTATACATAAAATAAATTGGACCATTTGGATACTAAATCAAGTTGTAAACTGGACAGCTCAGACACACCTGGACTCAGACATTTGCATTAACAAACTTTGCTGAAGTTTGCATGATCTTATATTTGGAAAAGTTGTCTAACCAAAAAAAAATTTGTCTCATTTTGGCCAGCCTTAGATTTTTCATTTTCCACTTTTCTAAACTGCTAGGGAGAGGCTATGATGCCAATTTGCTTAAATTTATTTTGAGGCATCAAAGGAAAACATCAAAACTCTTTTCATCCAACTAGAGAACAATTTGTATTGGATACCCTCAAGAAGCAGCATGTATTAGAATAGTACTCAGGCTGGGCCAAGCTAAATATACCCCTCCAGAATCTAATGATGTATTTTGTACACCAGAATCTCTCAGCCTTTCAGTGGGGAGGCTTCATTGCCTCCCCTCCCTTGGTTTCCCTCCTCTGTCTCCACGTTCCCCTGACATGGGCTGTGCTTTGCCTCTAGGTGTGATAGCACATCTTTAGAAACAGCATTTTCATCGACTGAGAAGTGAGAGAGTCTGAGGAGGCAGAAGGGAGGGGGTCACCTCTCAGTGGGATGGAAGGGTGGCACTATGCAACCATGGCTCTCTTGCAGACAGCTACAGCTGCATTTTTAAACTTCTTTTATGGACTTTAGAGAGGTCATAGGCAATGCAGCCACAAGGAAGGTGGAATAAACTTGGGAGTTTGTGACTAGGCAGCTGCTGATGAAATCTGTGTCTGAGAAATCATCCAAGTGGCTTAGACACTGCTGCTGTTCATTTAATTAGTATAAAACATGTAGGTAGGCATCTGAGGTATCACTCTGAGATAACAGTAAAAACACTGCTCACTTTGCAATAGTAATAGTAATCAAAGAAAACAAAAGGCCAAAGGGATAACAGTGGACATCACAAGAAAAATCTAATATTACAAATTAAGTTTCCTAATGTAATATAAATTAACAGTAAACATGGCCAAGAAAGACAGATGGCTCATTTTTCATTACATGACACCTATTCAATGAGCAATTAAATATTAATTTAAAGGTAATAGAAAAGTTCAGAAATGCATAACCAAACATTAGCACAAGTTAGAATTAATCAATTTTTATAGTAGTTATTTAAATTTAAAATTTAAATTTATGATAACTTTTGTATTTCATTTAGGCACTAGAAATAAAGAAACGCTATAGCTAATAAGAGCTAAGAAATTTCTCTAAGGAGCTGAATTACCTATAATTGGACATTAGATCACATTTTCACCTTCTTTTGAGATCTACAGATAAATTATGGGCACAAGCTGATGTTTTTCTGGATCATTCCTCAGACATGCTGTCACAATTCTTACAGGTTACAGTGAGCACTATTTCCTGACCCAGAATACAATAGAAGTGGGAAAACCCCAGCACTACCTGGAAAATAAGTAAATAAATAAGACTTGAGGAAGGTGGAGACAGAGGAGGGAAAAGAAGGGAGGGGTTGCAATGAGGCCTCCCCACTGAAAGGCTGAGAGATTCTGGTGTACAAAATGCATTACTAGATTCTGGAAGAGTATAATCAACTTATCCCAGACTAAGCACTATTCTAATACATGCTGCTTCTTGAAGGTCCTCAATACAAATTATTCTCTAGTTGGAAGGAAAGAGTTTTGATGTTTTCCTTTGATGCCTCAAAATAAATTTAAGCAAATTAGCATGTAAGTCTCACATTGTTTCAAAAAAACCCAAAACCCAAGCCCCAAGTTGTTTCCACACAAAGGAGCTTTCATATTAAATTTGAAACATTATGCCTAGTGATAACCATTGGGAGATTGTGTTCTGAACTTTTTTAGCTCTATTAAAAGCTTTGCTGCATTTTATTAACTCAGATTTTGCATAGCTGTTACTTGGTAGAAGTTTCAACCTCTTCTCATTGTTCACAGCCTTGGCTAATAAGCATGAGAAATGAATGTTAGTAAGACAGAAAAAAAATTCTAACAATTCAGCAATAGTAGGAGGAGAATCAGCATGTCTGGCAAGCTTGTGTGTTCACTATGAACCAGGACAGCTGGCTCTGTTTATTTAAAATTGTAGAAACTCAATAAGTAAGTAGGTTTTCTAAATATTCTCAAACTATTTACTAAATGGGGTCAGCTTTGTACTCCAAAGTACTGACTTGAAGAGCTGGAGTCCAAATGGAGTAGGTGACGTTGGCACTCGGGATGTGGGTGGTGCTGAAGAGATGATCACTCTGGAATTCAAAATTGTTCTGAGCTCTAAGACAATTTTTGGTTTAAATTTAGAAGTGACAGAAAATTGTAACACATCATACATGCTTTCACTGTCATTAAGTTACTCAATACTACTTAAAAATCAGATTTTGAAGACAAAGACATTTCTTTTATCTTTCAAATGAAAGACATTGACAATGCTTTCATTGGTGCAATATTTGATGGCCACTTTTGATCATTTATACCATGAACACCTTCACTAGGGGAACAGTAGAAAGCTCTTTCCAGCTCCACTTGACAATGCGATGTCTTTTAGGTTGCTCATATTTCAGAATCAAAAGAAAAATGCCAAAATAGTCAAATATTAAAGCCATTCACTCTGGAGCTTCACAGCATAGTTCTTGGAGAGGTTTTACCTTTAAATATTGCAGGTGGGATCTGAGATAGGCAATGCTTGGCATTTTACCCTTCCCTGTCATCAAAGGCCAGGATTTCACTCAAAAACCTTTACACAGCACTGAATATTCTCATAAACGTTTTTGGTGGTGAGAAAACAATTGATAAGCAACACAAATGAGAACCAATCATAAGGTTAAAAATCAGCAGGACTGGGTCCTTGTTCAGTAAACAGCAGATATTACCAATCTCCCCAGTCTGTGGTCCTACAGATTTATTGTGGAGCTAAGCAGGATACTACTGCTGCCACTAAAGAGGAGTGAAATTCAAACCACCTCTACAAGTTGCTTTCTGCTTTGAGAATATGCTCAGCAGGAATTAGTATAATGGCCAGATTTGCCCTGGGCATTTATCTGTAATATTTTATCTGACCTACATGCACAACTCAGCCAGCTTGTGGTCTGCCCTCCTTAGAGCTGACTGGGTTTGACCAAGCTCCTGCACAGTGTCATTGCTGGCAGCAGGTCACAGATCCACTCTCTCTCCCTCAGCCTGGCAGAAGTGTTTGGTTTAGTCATTTCACAGTTAAAGGACAAAAATCTTACAATTTATTGAGATGATACATCATAAATGCCTAATCTACTCTATGACATTTTGTGATTCATATTTATGAAACTCAATAGTTGCTTTATTGTGTAATTTTTGGTGTTCTCTTTATTTGTATATGTGTTTTTCATAGCAAAAAATCCCACCCTTGCCTCTTCCCTTTAGAAACCTGGGAGATGAGATTCTCTTGCATTAGAAAACAAAACAAAAATCACACAAAAAATCTTGCGCAGTATTTATTTAATAAATCATCAAATAACATTTTCACAACCCCCTTCAAAGTCTATGCTTTTGTCAGCTAGGGGGCTGTCAGAGGAAAAGGAAGAAGCAGCACAAGAGCAAATGTCATAGAAGTTCACAAAGGTGTTGAAGCTGGAAGAGTTCTTCCTCCAGCAGGAGCCAGCTCACCTGCAGGACAGCTCTGGGGCTGTGAGGCTCCTTCCACATCACCAAGAGGAGCAGCACCACCCTCCCTCACTGCATTCTGCTTATGTTCCCAACAGCTTCCCATACAAAAAGCAAACTGTGAAAGGCTTGAAATAGCAGCTAAATGCCAGGCTCTGCCAGCTGACCCTTCAACCTAAGGTGCATCCTTAGCACATTAGATTTAACACACAGCATAAGTGCCTGCAAACATTTCTAGCCCAAGGAAAAACCACTTAAATGAAAAAAATTATGTGTAACACTCAGACATTGGGTTTTCCTCAGGTATGCTAGCCCAGTGCCAATGACACTGCTATCATATGCCAGTTTGGTTAGACCTCACTGTTACTTGGCAGAGCAAATAGAGTTCTGTCACTGTGGTGACTAATGACTGCATCAGATGTATTCCAGTGCAAAACAGAAGGAAAACATACAGTAGACAGCTAGATATTAGTCAGTTATTCCTTCTATACATTCAGCAGAGTATGAAGAATGATTAAATATCTTCTGCAGTTATGATAGTAGTTATCTTTTAAAATAATGATTTTCAGATAATCATTCTTTCCAAATGTTTCTTCTGCAATAAATTCAAATTATAGTTATGCACAGAAAGAAACAAGCGCCTCAGACCCAAGGATAGTCTTGTTTAAGGGTCAATAGTGCAGCTATGTGATTCATACCCAAAATTTCATGTGCAGAGATCTTTTTATTCAAAACAGGGAATGTATACAGAAATATCCTTTCATTTGAATAATTGTATTACAGTTTCTAAATCCTTTCCCAGAATAATGGAAATCATATGCAGCATAGGGGAATAATTATACAAGTATTTTCATGCAGAGTTTTTTGTATTTAGATGATTACATGCATACATATACACACACAAATGCATATAAAATACAACTGTATATACTGTAAAACATTAAATATTTTTTTTCTGTTTCTAATAGCCGTAATTCAGTAAGCTGTATCTCCTTGCACATGTGGATCACATATGATATTGATATTGAATATTGAATTGCACAAACTGAAGCACTTCTCCAGATCAGTTCAAAGATTTATAAATTATTTATGTATCTGTCAAGAGTTTAGCAATTCGCTTTCTTTAGTTAGAAAGGAGAAGTTCTAGAAATCATCACTGGAATAGTTCTAGTCCTTCAAATAGGAATGCAACTGTATAGAATTAGTGAAGAGGGATTCCAGGTCTCTGCTGCTTTGGCTTTTTCTACATTCACTCCCAGTTATTGATGCAAAATTTGTAATATCTGTGTACTTCTGTGAGAGCTGTCCATGCAATTCCAGGGCTAAATAACAATAACAAATACCAACAGGCAAATCATAGTTCTTGCAGAACCTAGAGCATCTTAAAAAGCCACTGAAACTAAGTTTTTGTGAGTTATTTTCAGTCAAGTCCTACACAGAGCATATTCAGAAATTCTCACACAGCTTAACTAGCAGCTTTGAATGCCTCATGAATTTTTATGATCTTGTTAATACTGAAATAGTGGAGTCCTTTCTATATTGCTTAGTTTATATTGGCAGTAGAATGGAGAGTTATATTAATCTATTGATGCCTGCCATCTTTTTCTGTACTCTAGCAAAATGTGCATAGAAAATAACATGTGATAACACAGATTCAGAGATTTTGGGGCTTGACAGCTAAAGCCTGGGTTTATACATGACAAGATGGCTCAGGTACAGTAAAACATTTTTTAATTAAGTCTCCCAAGCAAAATCCACTGTTTTTGCACAAACTGGAACTGTTCTCCTTGTTTGAATTTGCCAAACAACTTTAAAGCTGCTCAGTGGGTGCTGTCAGCCTGCCTGGCCAGGTCAAAATCCTGGCTTTCAGGGCTTTCAGGGTGTTTTCAGGGCACTGCAAAGGATACAGAGGGGAAAAATCATGTTCTTCAGCCTACATGTTGACTCCAAAATGACACCAAGGTATTGAGAACATCTTTTTTCTTAGTCTCAGCTGCTTCTTTTAAGCACAATTCTCACAGCACTTTCACTCCCCACATAGTTCCAGCCCACTCTTCATACTATCCATCAATTCCATTTGTTTTCTGCTTTCTGTCAGCCTATACACCACTGGTGCAAAAAGCATTTTTCAGGTCTGTGATGCTGCAGGCTTTTGATGAGAATTGGGATTTACACATTTTCACTGCCACTTCAAGCCCACCACGTGTGTGTTTGAGCCACTGCTCAGGGCTCATAGGGAGATGCAGTTCAGTCCTGGAGGTCACAAACCAAACTGCACTACTGAGAAATGAAACCAATCCACAGAATCCAACAGTTATGGAATCATTTAGGTCGGAAAACACCTCTAAGGCCACCAAGTCCCACTCTTAACCCAGCAGGTTCAACACTAAACCTGGTATATCTATCTACATGCCTTTTAAATATCTCAAGGGGTGATGACTCCACTGCTTCCCTAACAACCCTTTGGAACAGGCTGTCCAGGGAAGTGGCTGCATCTCATTTCAGAGATTCTGAGGAAGAAGGCTTTGTGGTGCTGACAGACATCAGCCTCTGAAGAAAGATTGAAAGAACCAGGGCTCAGTATAACAGAGAAAAGCCACATATATAAGAGGTTGCTGCAGAAATGGAAGACATAAACTGTGCTCTTGCAGGATTCAACAAGAACTATTGGGGTTCAATTGAAATTTCTTTTTTTTTTTTTTACCAGCAAGGTCAGCATGGCAGTAAATGTCTGTGGGAGACGGGGAAAGTTTTTGTCTTCTTGTACTAAAGAATAAATTGTAGACAGGTGACTTAGTTGCAATTAATCCCTCTCTAATGAGGCACTAGGCTGCTTCCATCGTTCTCCCTTGGCCATTTGCAACAGTTTTCTGGTGCTCGCAGGTTTAAACTTTCTTTAGTTTAAACTTAATCACTGGCAACCTGATACAAGGCAGGATAAAACCTTTATCACAACAAGACTTTGAACAGCCAGAAATCACACAGTGAGCAGTAATGTAATGACAATTTCTCTTACTCTTCAAGTGCCCTGAATCCCCCAGCCCTGGCTGGGAGTGAGAAATATGCAGACACAGGTGTTTCTAACTCCACACAGAATAATCTGTGCTTCAGCTCCCCTCATCCTTTTCTCTTTTTCCACACTATAATCAAAGCCTTTCAGTGCAATTTTCTTAACTGACAGAATACAAGAGATAATTGTTGAATCTTTGATTGACTTCACCCAGAAAAGCCTCTCTCCTGTTAATCCATGCAATTCTGTCTCCAGCAGAAGCATGCTGTACAGATGAGAGGGGTTTTATTTGCTCAGAATTTATTTTACCCTAATTTTTTTTTTTTTTGTAGAGAAGCAGAGAAAAAGCCATAGCCATACAGAGTGTATCACTCTGCAAAATGGCTACCTTCTCTCATCTATATGTTATCCACAGAGCCAGGGTTTAACTGTGCTCCCCCTGGCTGATGGAAAAAGTCGAAAAAAAGGAAATCAATAGGAATGGGGAAAAATTTTAATTACTATCTAAAATTCAAAATGCTACACATATCAGTCTGGAAAGTATCTAGTGATTACACCTGAGCATCACAATATAAAATGCCACAACACTCTGTTTTAAAGCCATGTGGCAAAGAAATAAAGTTGCTGCTAAACAATTTTATTCTCTTGGCTCAACTTTAGTGGAATCAGTGATTTGTGTTCATATTCTAGAGCCAGAGATTCCAGTTTGTGTCATCTGGATAGAACCAGTGGGTGGTGTAAGTGCACTCCTCATTAAGGCAACACGGTTAAATGAAGGAACGAGCTCTACCAAAACCCATTGAGAGCTTTCCAGGTGCCTTGCTAGGCATTGGAACTTGGGAGGCACAAGTTAATCTTCCCAAATGAGTCACAAGAATATACGCTCACACAATACCATGTTGAAAATAAACAGAAAATGTAGTCTCTTCAATGTGTACTCCAATTCCCAACATCTGCTCCACAATAAACAGACACTGCACAGTTGCTGAATATTAGTGCTTTCATCAGCAGAGGTAATCAGCGTTGAATAACTATCTACTTCCAGTAGTTACATAATGCTCTACCTTAAATAGCTCTCTTGGAAGAGACACCCTAAGAGGTACATTTTAAAGATCACCTTTCAACAGCGTCAGCCGACACTGATGTGACCATGGCTCGATGTGTGCCTCGGGGTCAGCTGTCCCCACGACCTCTCAGCACCTCAGGTGTCACCGTGGCAGTGGCCAACACCACACTACAAGCAGTGGAGTTGTACTGCTGCAAGAGCCAGTGCAACAGGAAAGGGTGAAATGTGCCTGCAGGGAGGCTGGGGAAACTCAGGAACCCATCTGCAGATGCTGCTCATCCTCCTCCGAGGGCAGAGCTGCCGGACTCCCGGGGAGCTGCTTCACTCCACTCCTGTCTGCTCAAGGTCATTTTGTCCCCTCAGAGAGGGCATTTGGAGGCATGGGGAGATCTGATGGGTCTTCCCCTTATCAAGATTGTCAGATGAGGCTGAAAGCAGACAGGGAAGCTGGCCAAGCCTATCACAGCCAGAGTGCTTCTGAGCAGCAGAAAAAAACCGAATGCAGCCCAGACTGTGGTGGCAGCAGCGGCTTGAGGCAGAAAGAATTCTGCATGGCTCTGTCCACAGCATCCCACCAGGACACACAGGCAGGGGGAGAGGAGACCACTAACATCCCCAGCTTACTTTTTGGCATGTAAATTTCACCATAATCATCTCTCAGGCTCCAGAAGCCAGCAATGCAGGTATATTAGTACTAGTACTGCTGAAACAGGCATTTTGTGGTGCAACAGCAGCAAATCCACTTTATGGCCCATGTCTCATCCTGGGCAATTACAACTTATCTAAAACATCTGAATGACTGAAGAACTACAGGGGAAAAAAAGCCCAACCAAAACAACTTTGACTGTACAAAGAAAACAGAAGATACTTAAAATCAGGGCAGTGGCCTAAGTTTTACTGCCTATAAAGTCTAAAAGCATTCTTCTAACAGTATAAGAAAAATAAGGGCTAGTTTTAAAATTGCTCCCTCCCACCCAGAGCCCAAATCCCACTGCTGGATTCACACTTCTTGTGCTCAGTTCATCCACTGCTCACAGAATGACACTAGTGACTTGCAATATTTAACTAGCTGGACTTTTTCTTTCAGAAAATACTATTGGTAAAGGACAGGCTTTTCAAGAGACCTTGAAAAGAATATGAGCAGCAATAGAGGTGGCTAGATTTTGACATAAAATTAGTATGGCAAGCTGGGACATGAGCATCTTTAAAAAGGGCTACTCTGTCAGCACCTGAGCAGTGGGAAAAGGTCTGCAAGCAGAGTGGGTTTGAAATCTGTCTCTTCTAAATTATTCAAAATAGTTTTTAAATGTTATGGTTCCAGGTGGTCTTTAAGGAAGTAATCTCATGTGTCAGATTTTTGTAGCAAAGTTCCTGCAGTTATCAAATCTGCCTCATTCAAATTTCTGCCCAACTGCTCAGTAATCTAATAATCACCTTCCAATTTTTCAGGTTACACAAATTACTTTTAAATAGAAAGATATGACAGACAGGGAGAGAAATGAACCTGAGAATTATCTAAATTATCCTTTCCCTGTCTATCTTGACATTGCCTTGCTTTTCAGAGATACCAGGGTTGTTGAAGTCACACCTTTAATCACTTTGTGCCAGGAATATCAGGCTGGAGAGCTGATAAATGTGTGCAGCTTGAAGATTAAGAAAAATAAGTACTATCAGAATGCTGCGGTGATAAGTTTATAATAGCATTACGTTGCTTGCCACCAAAAGCATTGCCACAGCTGTAACCAGGGCTGGATGCAGGGCTTTGTTCCCACAGTCACATTATTAAATTTTAGATCAATGATTTAAAGAAAAACAAAAAAATTTTAAAATAGTATTTTCCTGAAGTAAAAATGATCCTCTAAATTCTGGTGAGATTCCAACTGCTATTGTGCCTATGTAAGTTTGCATATATTTGCTCTGGATGTCTATCACTATAATGGTGATAAAGTCCTGGTCTTTTACACCCCCAAAAAGAAATGAAAATTTTATGCTTAGGCGAGATGTGAAAAACTGAAGCTTTTCTGATGGCAAAGAATTTTCATAGGGGGAAAAGACTTACAGGCTTTCCAAGGCACTGAGAGACATCCACGAATGCTGTCCTTAGTCCCGGGGCTGCCTGTCTCCTGCCTGCTACTCAAATTGGGTCCTAGGGAGTCCTTCCCTCCCTTGGCTGAAGGGCAGCCAAGAGAATGAGCCCCACCAGAGAAGGTGAGCCTTTTTCTCTGAAACTGCCTCACCAAGGAATGTTGCGTGGTAAGTGTAGGCCACCACAAGCCAGAGGTGCAACCCCTCTTCAGTGATCTGTATGAAACTGGTGTCAAAAGACCAAACCTACACAGACCAGCTGATTAATGAGCATCTGGTCTTGCATGGGTTACAGCCATGCCCATGCTTGAACAGACCTGCAGGAGCCCCCATCCCATCCCATCCCGACTCGAGCAGGAGCTTTTATCCATGGCCTGACAGCTCAGCCCAGCACCTGTGAGACGAGCTGGGAGAGAGAACCCCAACTCCAGCCTCTCCTCACATGCTCCTGTCTCTGGTCCTATGAGCTGCTCCTGGAAAGCCAAAATTCAAATATTTGAGAGCTACAGACTTTTTAAAAATTAAGGTGTACAATGGATTAATGTACACACAGGCTTTGAACCACCTGGAATAAACTGACATCCTGGCATTTCCAAGCTGCTTCAGATGTAACAGCCAGGTATCTAGAACTAATTTTCATTGTAACATTACAGCTGCCAGGAAAAAAACAGGTCTAGTGGAAGGTACCCCTGCCCACAGGAGTGGGGCTGGAACCAGGTGGTTTTTAAGATTCCTTCCAATCAAGGCCATTCTATGATTCTATGGTTTTTTCCATGTACTGTTTTCTTCAAATAAGTATAGATTTATCCAGATGCCATTTTTTTCTTCCTGGATCTTTTTGTTGATTCTTAATCTTAATCAAGCTCTGTTGATTCTGTCGAAAGCAGACGCTAAAGTGTAATGGTAATTACTGCCACTGCAAGCACAGATGATCAAACTATTCAGTGCACAAGATTTCTGGTTTTCAGGAAAAACCATCCCCATCTACTTACGGCATTTATCTAAATGTGCTTTTAAAACAATTTGGCAATGGAATAATTAGTATTGTTTTCACAACTACCAAAATCCTTTTTCTATTATCATGTGATTTTCAGTGAGCACCCATAAATAAGCAAGAATGAAATAAGTAAATATTTGAGTGATGTAGGTTTGAATATGGAGACATCTTTATTAATAGAGTTGAAATTTTTGAAATCAGGCCTCATGAACCTGTGTTTATTTGGTCCCTTTTCCTTCCCTCTTCTAATACCACAGAATATGCCTTGTAAGTTTTTAACTACTAATCTCCCCAAAGCTGAAACAAATCATAGAAACATAGAATGGTGTGGGTTGGAAAGTACCTTCAAGATCATCTAATTCCAGCCTCCTGCCATGTGCAGGGACACCTTTCACTAGTCCAGAACACTTCCAGAGATGGGCCATCCACAACTTTTCTGGGCAACCTCTTCCAGTGCCTCACCACCCTCATGTAAATTTCATCCTAATATCTAATATAAACACGATCTCCTTCAGCTTAATATCATTCCACCTTGTCCTATCACTGTATCTATAATCTATTTTAAGGTGTGCCTGGGAGTTAGTGAATTGAAGTACTGACATCCACACAGCACTGCGCCAAATTCTGGGTCTCTGGTCCTATGTGCTGCTCCTGGAAAGCCAACATTCAAATCTTTGAGAGCTACAGACTTTTTAAAAATTAAGGTGTACAATGGATTAATGTACACATAGGCTTTGAACCACCTGGAATAAACTGACATCCTGGCATTTCCAAGCTGCTTCAGATGTAACAGTGAGGTATCTGGAACTGATTTCATTGTAACATTACAGCTGACAGGAAAAAAATATGTTTTTCTATCCTTTCATAAAGTATCTTATAGAATGTAATCAATGTGCACTATGGTCCACAATTTATTACCTACAAAGGCTTGAATTTAACTCCCAGAGCACACACTGTTACTATACAATATAACACAAGTAATTTCTGGAATCATTCTCCTGTCCTTTAGGATTAAATTCAATGTTAGTAGATTCCCCACATGCCTAAAAGCAAAAATTGTGTAAAAGATGGTAAATGTTGCAGTTTGGCCCAAGACCATTACTAAAATAATAAACAAAGTCGAAATTTATTGTGTATTGGAAACTAGTTTTCAGATCACTTCAGAGAGGACATGAATCTGTTGTGCCAGAAAAGGAGATAAATGTCTCCCTTAATGTATATCTCTCTTTTCACTCCAGCAGATTAGCAGGTTATATTTAAACTCTAGAGGACACCATCACCTTGCCCCTCTTGCTGGCAAAGACATTAACCACTAAATTTGCTCCTAAACAAGTCACTGTTTATTAGGATCTTGTCCAAAGCCTGACATTCATGAAGGTCTGCACACAAGTCCCATATAACTCTCTAACTTGCACCTTTCTTGCAGAGACAGGATTTGTGTTTCAATCAAAATTCTAATAGGTGATGTTTATACCAGGTGCCTCGTCCCTAGTGGAGACCTCCTGCCATACCTCACTGCACTCTGGCTGCTCCTCCACACAGTCTTACAGAAAAGCTGCTGGAGGGACCCTCTGCCACTGTTGCCTCTGCTCCTGGTCCATAGCAGGGGCTCCTCCTGGCTGCACAGCCTCCAGGCACACATGCTTCTGCAAATCCCTCGTGGGTCAGGTGGCAACAGAGGTGCACAGAGGAATGGCATTCATCTCAGTGAGATGGTCCAAAAAATAATAATATTCCTTGTGTTCTCTGACAGTTGAGCCTAGGCCTGTAAATCAAAAGGGAACGTGCCCAGACATACTCTAAATTTACAGCTGTCTAGCTGAATCACTATAGACGTGCCTGGCTCAGTTTTGGCCCATGCAGACCAGCAGCCTCCCAAAAACTTCCCAAGCAGAGGCTGGGAGATGGGATAAGCCAAAGACCATTCCTGATAAAGTTCCTCATTTCTCTGTCATTCCTTACAGCAGATCAATGTGAGTTCATGCATCTAGATAATAAGTCAAATTTCCCCAATTTTTGGAGAACACATTTGTGAGTAACATCATCATATCTCTCAGAAAAATATTATGCAAAATCTTCTGGGTTTTTTTTATTTGGTTTCTTTTCAATATGGAGCAGGAAAACAGAAAACAAATTCCAGGCTCACACTCATCAATGTTTTCCTATTTCCTGGTCCCTAAAAATTTTCCAGTGGCTACAGATTCCTGTAGGACACAAAGCCTGCTGACAGGAAAATTGTTTTTCTTAGACACTTCCACGTACCTTCTGAAATAACAGCTGATGTGCCAATGAGCAGACACAGGGTAAAGCCTGGTGTCCAAGCACAGGACTGCAGTTTGAGGGTGAGGAGAGCTGCCCTTCTGTTCTCTGCATTTTTCATACTGTACTCAAACTCCCTAAAAGACAGCTGCCTTAATTCTTTGTGATCATTAAATGGCAGGAGATGACTCATTTTGAGCTAGCAAAAAAAAAAAAAAAAAGAGAAAGAAAATGCCAAAGTTCCCAAGTTCAGCATTCCAAAAATGACTTTCAATTTGACAAGCATGAGTGGAAAGAACTCTTCACTAGACTTTGAACTGCATCTCTGCTTAGCTCAGGAGCAGCAAAGTACAGGTCAGGCCAGTGAAATACACAACAGAGAGCAAAACAGACAACTGACAAGGCATTTGCATTCACAGAAGAAAAAGAGAGGAATCATTCTGACATAAACTTAAAAAACCAGATGAGCATTTTGTTTTTAACAGGAATAAAAGAGGGGTGGTACACAATTCCGTCTGTTCCCTAGGAGTAAAGCTTTTGCCATTCTCCAGAATATCTCCAATGGTGCATAAATCAAAATCCGGAAAGCAAAATTAGATGATTCATCTCTCAGATGGGCATCTGTCTTGCTGAGAGCAATGCAGAACAACCAGTTGCATTCCTGGAGAAGGTATTCTGAGGAAACAGACTTATAAGCAAACTATGACCAGTTGAAGGTGCTGTCTGGTGACAGTGAAGTTTTCTACATGTTGTAAGTTGTGGCATCTTATTAATCAAATTATTACATTCATATATTTCCGAAAGCCATGATGTGGAATGATAACCTTTCCAAGAACATTTTCTGGTTTGATTTCAGCACCCTGGTAAAGAAAAATCAGCTTTTCTAGAAAGCTAAGTTTGCACTCCTGGGGGAGGTTACACTAGTGCTCAGGTGTGGCAAAATAAAACACCCACATTTTGGGCAGAAACAAACACAGCTTTAAAACAGCAATGCAAAACAATCTGTTTGGCTGCATACAGTGGGCATGCACCTTCTGTGCACAAGAAGCCAAAC
This sequence comes from Pseudopodoces humilis, assembly GCF_049639895.1. Taxonomy (NCBI): domain Eukaryota; kingdom Metazoa; phylum Chordata; class Aves; order Passeriformes; family Paridae; genus Pseudopodoces; species Pseudopodoces humilis. The sequence continues at coordinate 13,065,657 of NC_142205.1, read as the reverse complement.
AGAACAAGATGTGGAAGAATATAGGAAGATATCTCTAATATCCTAAAACAAGCTAACAGTTTGTTTAACAGGTTTAAAGTTGTAACTAGAACTATGCAATAAATATAGTTTACTGACTCTCTGGGCATTTTTGTCTTCACCTACCAATCTATCTTCCATTGTGACCATCATTAACATTTCAAAATGCCAGCAGTTTTCAAAGAACCACTGTGTCTTTCAAAGTGAGTAGCTTAAAAAAATACAAAACTTCCCCAAAGTTCATTAGTAATGCACTGCTGCTGCAGAAGCTGATGCTAGTGCATGATAAGGTAGAAGCATTTTGAACTAGCATCTTTTTATTTTATCTTAAATTAGAGGAACCCATCCCATGAAGGCTCACTGCAGGTTAAGGATGGCTGCCCGAGCTAGAGAAGTCAAGCTGAGGGACAGCCCTTCCTGTTGCAGACATAGAAGTGAACAAGAGACCAAGGACAAAGAATTTGCAGACAGCTTCACTAAAGAAAGTTTTGCATGGATGAGAGCAGCTCCAGAGCAAGTGAGTGAATGACATGATGACAACTAGATACACAGATGTATTTTTTCCCAAATACCATAAAAAGCCTGTGATATAGGGAAGGGCAGCAAAATGTGCACAGGAACTAAAAAACAGGAATCTAGTGAACTCTTAGCCTCTCCACAAGCCCTAGCTGAAAACTCATGCAGTTGCACACAACCAAGTGATATTTTGTAAAACAGAGTAGAGAAAGAAAACCTATTTATGAGGTGTGTCTTTTGTCAATTGCCTGTTATGCAGCAGGCCTACCTGGTAAGCTAAGTCATGAATTTATGTTTTCTCTGTCCTTGGCAGAGCAGCACGTACTGCAATGGCATTTTAATGGCTTTAAACTAAATGAGAGTAGGTTTAGACTAGACGCTGAGATACTTAGAATAAAATCAGTTCCATACCTCTTAGCCATGGCTTGCTTCATTCCAAAGATCTGAAATCCCAAACACAGCTGCAAAAATTGCATCATATAAAGGTTTCATAATGGCCAGCACCTGAGTATAAAATATCCAGGCAGGAAAGCCACACCTGAGCTGCTGTGGTCTAAGGCCACTGAAGGACTTTGTGTCCCCAGGGGAGGGAACACAGCCTGGCCTCCAGGCTGAAGTGCAAAGGAACAGGTGTCTGGCTTCCAGCCTGTGGGAGAACTCCACAAAAGGGAAACACAAAAACCCCATGGCATGTGGAAGAGTACTGTCCAGAGGGGGTGCCAAATACAAGTTCATGGGTTGAAGCTTGGACCTCCATTCTGAACTGTAAGATGGGCAATGAGCTTTCAACCTTTGGGGTCCAGAGACTGAGATCTGCTGGGAACATGTCAAAGAGCTCCTCGGAGCTCATTCCCTTCTGTGTCTCTCACCTGGCATACAAAAACCTGGTTAAAGCACAGCAAGAACACCTGGATTTATTGCTTCACATTTGTGTGAGACATTTCAACTTCACAGGAGAAACTTAGACAAAGCTGCTAAACATCTCTTCAGAATTTCTTAGGCTTCTGGGGACATGCCCCAGGTGTCTTCTTCATCTTTATCTCTTCAAACTAAAGGAAAAAATGTGTTTTTCTAGCCCTAACTAGGAATTGCTCTGTTGCCAGCTCCTCAGTTCCGATCATGACTCAAGCCTGACAATCATGAGACAGAAAAATCACCTTGTAGTCTAGGGGAAGCTAGGATGGTGAAAAAAATTATCAAATTTCATCACTAGTCTCTCTACCTTTCTTTTTCACCTCCCTTTCCCACATAGCTGTGATAACTGTTAACATGTTTCCTTGCTAATCACACAGAGAGTGAGTTTACTTTTATTCTCTTCAAAAGAAAATTACAGTAATTTTCAATTACTCACTTGATTAGTTTCCTTCTTAGTTTCTTACCTCCAATGTGTGAACATCCTCTCCAATATCCCCCTGTCTTCCTCCACACTCTTCCTTGCCTGCAAGGGAGCCTCCTAGCAATGCCAGTCCAACAGCAAGTCCTTCAGCTGAGGGCTCTGCTCTCTCCCATTCCTCCCTCCTTCCCCTCCTCGCTGGCCATGGCTATATCCCTAATTTACACTGAAGGAGAAAAGATCCCCCAAGCCACAGCCAGTCCTTTGTTGTCCCAAACAGCAGCTGTACCTGCAGCCACAGGACCGAGGTCAGCGTGATGGCACTCGGGTAAAATGACCAATGCTTGGGATCATTCACAAGCCTCAAATTCAGGGCGGCATCCCGCAATCGCTTCCATTGTTCAGAATTTCCTGCCATGGAACATAACCTTTTTTTGTCTGTAGAAACCTGAAAAAATAGACATGAATGAAAAGTTAATGAGTTTTTCTATCCTGGCTGCTGCTTTTTTTTTTTTTTCCTTAGAATCAGTGTGGGATTTACCATATATATATATATCTATACGTGAGGTGTGTAGTCCACTCTTTGTTTGCACATCACTGTGAAGTTGCATGATTGTACAAGACATCTGACCCTGCTCTCACCCAGTCCCCTCTGCCCCTGGTACTGCACTAAAACAAGTGATTTACCTTCCCCACTGTTCAGTAAGCTCATCCACAGTGATGGCTACAGAGTGACCAAGGTAAGGGGAAAACAATGGTGCCATCAGGGGATCAGTAAAAATAGAAATGTGTCTACTTTTGTCAGCCTATGTCATTTTTATCTGAATTAGAAAGAAAATTTTGAAAATACTTTTTTACTTAGATTTGAAATGGGTATCTGAAAAATAGCTTCTAAATAAGAACAAATGTAGCTTAATAGAGTGGTGAGTCAAATTGGCAAAAGAAATAGAGAAGATTTCTTTTTGTAACATAATTATAATTCCACTGGCATTAAGTATCTTTCAATGCATGATGGAAGGTAATACTCAGACAAATGTCTGCATCACTAAAGACATAATAATGACCCATAAATTTGGGGCATATTCAAAAACTTGAATTTCATCAGATCATCCTTGCAAACAGCAAATTTTTCAAATCAGCCTTCCTTCATCTTGCTCTTCCCACCTACAAAAGACATCATTCATCAGCTCTTCCCTTTCTCAGTTTATTTTTCCTCTTTTTAAGGCAAGTTTCCAGTTCTGGCAGGCTGCTGGGCTAAGATTAGATACACTGTGGTACAAGCAGGAAAGTGACAGGGGCCATTCCTGCCCACAAAGAACCAGAAGAGAACGGGTCCCAGAAGCTCATGGTAAGAGGCACCGTGCCCTGCCCACCCCAGTCACAGCTGTCTGAGCCTCAGGATGGGGGCATGGGGGGTTCTGCAAGCCCCACGGATTTCACAGAGCTCCCTGGGCCTGGGGCCATCCCACCCAGCTGCAACTGCCCCTAGAAATCTTGTCTTTAACTTGCATTTTTTTGTGGGGGAAGGAAAGAGCTAGGGGAAACATAATACTGCTGTTAGGAATTTCCTAACAATTTGGCAATCAATTGGAAAAATACAAATTACTTTAGATGCACCTGAGTGAAATATTTTTACTTGAGTTCTCACATATCAATGTCTTGTTTGCAGTCCGAGTTACTGTGATTTGGGTTGGGAAGGGGGAAGTGAGCTTCTAGATTCATCAGATCTCAGCTGTCAGCTGCACCTCGAAATCTGTGGATACGTGAGAAGTTCACTTCTGTCTTACGTCACCAGCTTTAGAACCAGCTTTGTCCTAAGAAGGATATGGAAATTAAAAACCCACTCAGTTACAAAACTAGTTACTCCTACTAGAGCAGGATGCTGCAGATACTCTTTTGTTGTTGTAGTTACCTCCAAATTTTAACACTGAAAGAAACAGCCTTCTGCATTTCAGCTGTGGGAAACAGCAGCTGGCCTTTGCAAGGAGCCTCACACATGTGGCTCCTGCCACTGCTGCCACTTGCCACCCACCAGTGCCAGGCAGGGGTCCTGTGCTGCACCATCCACAGCCTGTTTTGTCATTAAAAAAACATTGATTTCCTTCCTCAGCCTAATACCTCTTTTTTCCTCCACTAAATCCTCCAGGCAAGGAGGGAACAGTGGCTGAAGAAGGTTTTTTAATGGCATGTTATCTGCTCAGCACTGACTCAAATAGTTAATGATGCATGGGGACGTTAAATAAAACTTGCCATTTTCTTTTATCCAGCCTTTTACCCCCTAGATGTATAATTTTAAAAATAACTTTAATGTTTTCCCAGATCTGCACAGGGCAAGGTAGTCACTCTCAAAACTTGCATAAGATTGAAAATACTTAGGAAAAGAAGACAATTCTCTGTTCAATGTTTCCGAGTTGCATCAGTGCATCAAATTCTGTCTGAACCACATTCCCTGCTTCTCCTTTTTTTTGTTTTGTTTTGTTTTGCTTCTCTTCCCACAGCTTCGTTATCAATTAATCATCCTTTGTTATCAGCTAATGAGTCCTAATAATTGATTTCAAATTTACACCTGTGCTTTTACTGAGCTTACACATTAAGATGGCATAAAAGTGCCATAATTCACCTCCAAATCAGACCTGCAATGTGCATAAGATACTAACATAACTAGGGAGGCAGAACTGTAGTAGGGCACAGATTCTGCACAAGAACTATGAGAATCATAAACCACTCCATGGTAAAGTATAACTGAAAAGTTTGGAACCATTTATTTTAAAAGCACAGAAACTCACAAATACACCAGACTGGGAGGGTTTGGTCTCTTTGCTATGTGATATAAGAAACAGGGAAGCATAAGAGGAAACAGAAAGGCAGTGAATCAAAAGCTGATAACAGGAACTAATTCTTCCATTTGACATCCTCAGATTTGAAAGGGAAACTGTAGTAAGCGAACTTTTAAGACCAAGCTGTGTATTTACAAAATCTTCAGCAATAGTTAAAACTGAAGAGGAATCACTGTTTATCAAGGCTTCAAGCACAGCACTATCTATAGCAGGTGGTGATATCTTTTATGACAAACAGAGACTTTCAAGCACACACACGCTGCTTCACTAGATACAGAGGCAAAATACTTCAGACCTGAAGTGGGGGTTTTGTTCCCAGAAATTTGACTGTTATTGCATTGGTTAGACAGAACATAAACTAGCTTTTGGGGATTTATAATACTCAATGGCAACAGAAATCAGGGATGGAGTATAAAACATCATGCCTCACACACCAGTATTTTAAGAAGAATTTAACAAGGAACAGCAATAGAAAAGGAAATGTCTTCATTTTGAGTTACAGTATTTGAAAGGGTTTGACAAACAATGCACACAACTTACCAAGGGTGACAGCTCCTTTTGTCTGGGATTTCAGTGCAAGATCTTCCTGAAGACATCAGCAACCTCCCTCCCCAGAGGGGGAAAATAATTATTGGCTCTTTTTCAAATGCCTTCAATACCAGACTGGCAGACAGGACATAGACTTACTTAACTCTGGAAGAAGTTGAAACTAACACTTCACCACACCCACGTTAGGGCTTATTAAAAGTTTGACAAGTGACATTTAAGTCACTTTTTGATGCTTTTCCTCCACCTCTCCCTATAGGAAGAACTTCATGCTGTGGGAGTACAATGATTTATCTTTTGCAGGTCACTCAGTGGACTTCATTGATCTTGTAATCACTAACCATGTCTGGATTTCAACCAGAGGCCAAATACAGATATTTTGTATAATCCACCTTCTTAGGTATTTTGTGTTTCTGTATGAAATATTGGCTAAGAGGTGGGAGTGGGAGGAAACAGCTGAGGCTGAAATGAAGCCAGAAAGCAATCCAATTACTGCTTGCTAAGCCTACAATATTTTTTGTTGGGCTTTTTTTTTTTCCTTTAACTTTTTAAGCGTAGGTTTACACTTTAAAAGCCTGGACATCTCATCTTTCCTTCTAATCAAATTCAGAGGTTTACCAGTAGGGAGGAAATCAAGCCAGTGGTGTGGGTAACATGGACTGCATAGCACAGTAGTCAAGAGGGTAAAACAGCATTACAACTTCCATTGAACTCTCAGTTTTGGAAAATCAAAAATGAGTGGAAGTTATGGGATGGGAATACCACACAACTGTTTATATGGAGGACTTTAGATCTGGACTGGGCCTTTGGTGGGAACCATAGCTGGGCTAAGCTTGCAAAGCACATTATTTACACAAGGACCCACTGAGCTCTGCCCACTGTAAGAGGAGAGCTGGACAGAGAATTGCTGCTAAAACTAGTTTGGGTATGAGCTGCCTCCAAGCCTGTCCTTGAAGGAAGGAGATACCCAGGTGTAGCCAGCTCATGAAAAGACAGTCTTGCATGTGGTGCTGAGACCACAAATTGTTAAGTCTCTGTGCAGCTATTCACTTTGTGTTATATTTCATCCTTCTTTCACGTATTATCTTTTTGTGTATGTATGTTCTAACTTACAAAGACGGCGACTGGCCATACTATGTTGGTCATCCTGTAGAGAAGGCAAAAAGGGGGCACGTGAGAAGATCCACTGTTCAGAGCCTTGATGGATACAGTCTGAGTCCACAGTGCAGGCAGGTGGTGAAGGTCCCACCACCTCCAAGAGAGTCAGAGTCACTTCACTGAAAAGATGAGAGCAGCAGGAACATCATAACCTGACACAAGCAACACACAAGACCTCCAAGGGCTCAGGAAAGTGTGTTCCTCTTTTATCAAAAGAGAACTGATTCTTAAAGTCTGGCTCCAGTACTGGACAGAACAACCCTGATGGACCTTGAATGTTCCATCCTCGCTTCAGGCACAGGTCAGTTACAGGTAAGCCAGAAACCCAATTCCAGTCTGGCCTGAGATCACTGCTTGCCAGCTAAAGAGAATGCACAAAGAGGTGTTTTCATATGACCTGGAAGCTACTGACTTGAACACAGAATGAGATGTGCAGAATTAAGTGTCCTCAGTTTGGAGCTCCTTTACAAAGAAAAAGAATTTGTGAAGGATAATTCCTAGCAGAGAATCCTATGTAGCTGTTGAACATGAAAGAAGAAACTTCAATTTGAACATTAACAGGCTACCAGAAAACTGGTATGGAGAAACAGTATCTGAATCTAAACTTTTGACTCTCAAGCAGAAGCCTTCTACTTGAAGTAGAAGACTTGACTGCAACCAATACAGACAGATAAATTTGATAAAATCTGGACTGAACTAAGGTGCCACTTCCCAAATAACCCAGTAACAAAGAAGTGTAAACCAGTCATCAATTGGCTGATCATGCAATGTGCTTCTGTGGTGCTTGGGGTTTTTGGAAAGCAGAGATGGTGCAGAAGAGTTCCCAAAAATAAGTCATCTTGGAAAGAAGGGAGCACAGAGAGAAGGAAGATGAGATCTTAGCTAGAGGAAAGATCTGGAAAGTATACTTCTTCCAGATACTGATTAGCAGCCCCTAAGGAGATTATCTGACACTTTCAGGACAGTTTATCATATCTGATGAAGTAGAAAAAAAAACATTTCCTCCTGTAACTAAACAACTGTCTCTAGTGCTTCAGCTAATATGCTTGGAAAGAGAGTAGAGGGAGAAGGAGAGGAAGAGGAGAGACAAATTTAGAATGGCAGTCACCCCTTTTAAATCAGCTTCACCACTGAATGATCTGTCCTAGTAGATTAAAGTTATAAAGTTTGTATTGCTGCCATCACTGTGTTCATTCCATTTGCTTTTATACACAAGGCATTGAAGCATACTATCTCTTAAAAAAGCAACTGAAAGTCAGCTGTGCCTCTTTGAGTCACAAAATAAACCTCTTGGCCCAGAAATGTGAAGTTAAGGGCATCTCTCAGGTTCCCCAAGGATGCCTGAATGCTGTGCAAAGAGGCACCGATGTAACACAAGCTGTTCTTTGGCCAGGTCAGGCTGGGGAACACATCATATAGAATGGTCCTCATTTTACATCCATTGGTCCCAGTGCTGCAAAATTCTGCTCCAGGGTGTTTTAATAACCCCTGTACATGAATCAGTGCAGCAGTATGTGGGAGGCAGTGGTTTGCTTCAGCTTACTGTGAGAGAATTTAAAGCAGATGTTGAACCAGGTGATGCTCACAAGTGAGAAAGAATGATCCCACCCAATCTAAATTTACAAAGTTGTCCACTTTGTACATACACACTTAAGCTGCATTTAAAATCTTGTCCAACTGGGATCCAGATTCAGCTGCAACATCTACAGGTGTACTTGGGAAAATACATCTGTAACCTAGAAGGTATTAAAGTTCTTGTATTTTCATTTATATGGAATTTAGGTGCCTAAGGCGCAGTCTTTTTTTCAACAGTCTTGAAAAAAACCTCGCTTCCATACCCAGATGATTTTTAAGGCATGTTGTCTCCATATGCCTAAAGCTGTGCCATCATGTATACCCCACTGGTCTTCATTTTTGCTGAGACATCTTCCCACCAGCTCTGGCACCTGCAGACCAGGTGTTCCTGCGCTGCTCCCACTTGATTTACTGAGCACACTCAGAACCTGACATTTAGCTTGACTCAAAAACATCCAGTAAGGAGAGTTATTTGCAATGTGTATCACACTCTAGTGGTTAAGAGATCCTGCTGAAAACAGATTAAGCTTCTGTAACCTCCAAGGAGAGCTGCTGAGCAGCAGGGTGAGCAGGGGCACTGCTTCCTCTTCTCAAACCTGGGGCACTGCTGGGGTGTGCACAGATCCAGGAATGCAGATTTGAGGTACTGAACTTTACCTGGTGCAGGTCTTTGCGCTAACATGGGAACATGTTCAAGCAGAGGTATCATAACCTCTCTTTCAAGCAGTACATCAGCAAAACATTGAAATTTTGGAGTTTGCTCTGAAAACCTCTGCAGACTGTTACCATCACCTGTATATCCTGAAAGATACTAAAACTTTTAACAAAAAAAGGACACATTCTGCAAAGATGTAAGACAGCATGAGCATTTCTACTTTATACACTAAAATTTTCCTATTAGATACTACCTGATATATAAATATTTATGTATGAAGTTAAGATTTCTGTCTCTTAGGCCCATTTCCTGCTGTCCCATCACTGTACAAAACTATCTTTATTCAACAGACATAAATAGTAGAACTTGGTACCTCTTTATTTGAAAAAAATATTGCTAATACTTTCATTTAGCAGAAAGCAGAGCCCCCACATCTCTTGTACTTACACATTGGCAGATTTAGGCTTGAGTCACTAAGAGTCACCTCCATCTCATCATGTTGTAAGTCACCACAAGGAATATATGCATTTAATACATAGCACCAGATTTTGACTATGTTCTTTATGCACCTTAATTGCACAGATTAAAAAAATCATAGCACTGACACACTGAGGGCCATTCTACCTCAGATTTCAAATAGGCACCTTCAGAAAGATTCTGAAAGACAGACTTGCCTCCAGCAACCCAGCAGAAGAAGCCTCTAAAATGCCCTACCACTGTACAGTGAAAACAGCACCATATAGCACAGCAAAGCCCTCTCTGCTCTTCCCTTCTTGAGACAGCACTCCTTGCAGGACAATGTAGGGTGCTGCTGTGGAAGTTATTTTCCAAGCTCTACCACAATGGAATAAGTGTGACAGCTCTTCCTCTGCTGCACACAGCAGACAGACACTTGAGTTGCATGTGTTTAATGATAAAACACAATGGCAGTACTGAAGTTTTTCAGAGGTGGCAGGAGGGGATTGCACAGAGCAGTCTGTGGATTCTGGCAGGTGGACAGGACTTCCAGCCCTTCTCTGATGGCTTCCCCATGTGAGTCTCACCCATCTCTGTATGGCCCCCTTGAGTCCCACAAGCCCTTAGGGACAGTCCCCACCCTGGCCCCATCCTGACCCCTTCCCTTTCACCTCCTCACTCCAAAACCTGCTGACCTCTATTATCATCCCTGCCTCAGTCACCAGGCACCACAGCACTTTTTCCTGGTCCCTTGCCTTCTTCAACCACCACCAAATTTATGGACTGATAGACTCTCGTCTGGCTTTTCTAATTCCTCCTTAAATTCTCTCCCTCCCTTCTACCCCACTATTTTCTTTCCCATGCTCGGACAAGAGCTCTGCTATTGCCAGGAATTTCAATCATGACACTTTTTCCAGTGCTGCTGAGCTGATCCTGGAATTAGCACGTTTATATCCCATTTGACCTATGAAACCCTATCTGCAAATACTATTTTTTAAGAGAATAGAATTATTTGAATTATCAAAGGAATTGTTTAATACAGATAACTCTTCTACCTAAGAAGCCATTTAACATTCAGACACTGTCTTACCTCAGTTGAATGTTTGGAGATTATGCAAAACATTTTATCTTCTGATGAAGCAGAAATTCTTTGCACACTGTGAAGAAGTTTGCATCTTTGTTCAACTGATCCAGAAAGACAAAAGCGTTGTATAATATCCATTGTTGAGAGACCTCCAGAGGTACTTCTAAATCATCTCCTTTTTGTGCTGTCTCAGAACGCTTATAGATAAAGATTGATTAGCAAATCTTTTATAAAACTGTTTTGATTATAAAATAGTTGAAAGAAATTTGCAGTGGGATGTTTTATCTAGGAAGACTATGTACTAGTATTTTATTCTTGTAATGAAAGATAATAAAATGTTAATATCTGACTTGCTTCTTCTTGATGAATATGTACATTTTGCATTTGTAGAGAAAAAATATATTTAATTACCCTAGAAATATGATTGAATAGGTTTTTTTTTAATATGTATAAAAGAACCTATGCATGCAAGTATATAAAAATCAAATGCATATATTCTTCACAATGAAAATATTCAACCTTTATTTCTAGAAAAGCCAAAAAATTAAATATTTTTTAGATAAAACTCCATTACCTCTGTGTCTCATACTGATCCATTCTCACCTTGTATTCACAAGCAAAATCCCCAAGAGCTTTTAAAAAAATCCATTTACTCTTGTCCTCTAAATTATAGTTTTGGCAAATAATCTTGTGTTGAGAAAGGAAACGCTGCTTGGGAAAAAAACACAACTAGCAACAACAACAAAAACAGCAAGACCTCTAAGATTCCCTTTGGGCAGAGAAACAACGTAATTTAAGTGTAGCTTGAGGTAGTTCCAGATCTGGTGACAATAAGGTACCTGAGCAGCAAGCCCCATTGCCAGGAGCTTGTGCTCACCAAAGGAGACTAATTATATCAAGTCAACAGAGAAAGCAAAAGGTCAAGGCCAAAGGCTAGAAACTTTGATTTTGAATCTTACTGAAAACCTTTCAGATTGGAAAAATGAGGTCACAGGGTAAAAGCAAGCTGAACTTCCTGGTTAATATTGATTCATGGGACATTTTCAAAACTGCATCAGGTGAGCTGCAGACCAGGCTTCTCCAATTCCTCAGAAGCAACCAAGCTCAGGCTGTGGTCAAGGCTCATCTCTACTATGTGACTACCAGGGGCTCTGGAAGAACGATATGAAATCTAGAATTAGATTTCTTCAGCTCCATATTGGGCCCCTAAACTATGACCTACATGCAGCTCAGACAGAAAGCCCTGAGCAGTTCTCGTAGCCACATCCGTTCAAGCCACAGCCAGGCACCAGCTATGCCGGAGAGGCCACGTCAAGCAGGTCTCATTTGAAACCACTTTATTCAGAGCATAACCTCAGAAAAGAAAATGTGGTTTCTCTTTCATCTAGCAACCTAAAACATCTGTTGTTTAAGAAGTTCAGATTTCCTGTGCGTCACATGGAGATTTTGAGCACCCATCCTGGGAGCAAGGGGTCTACCAAGGAGCAGGGATTGTGGAGGAGGGTGAGGTTCCTGTGTGTCAGGAATGGCTCCCTGCCCTGCAGTCCCCTGCACTGGCTGGCTGGCACCAGACTGATTTCATGCACACTGAACTCATCTGCACATGCTTTTGCCATTTCTTTCCTTGTTTTCAGACCTCCCTTCTACCATGAATCAGTAGATTAATAGTAGAAGATTCTGAGTTTTCCAGCTGCTTCTGGTAGCAATGAGGGCACAGTTCTCAATATAAACAAGTATTTGCTCTTAAGTGCAGGGAATAATTCACAGGAAGAATTTTTTTTCACAGACTGGAATTTTTAATTTGTTATGATTACTTCGTAGTATTTTATAAATCTCATAAATGTGACTGTGATGGCTATGATATAAAGATTAAGTCCATAAAAGTATTTATCCTCCTTAAATAACTGCCTACTATAAATATTATTGAATGTTATCTCCATTTACAACTAAGAATGGATTTCAACATATAACAATATAAAATCATCTTGTAAATTTTCCATTAAACTAAACTATCCCGGGAGAGACAGCAGGTTCTCAGAAAGAAAACAATCCATTATCTGTTTCTGATGATATTATTTATATTTCCACTCTTGACACACCTAATACTATTACTCTTCACTACCATCAACTGCAACAATACCATTGCAAAAATAAACAAAAGGCTAAAGAAACAGACAAATCTTCAATGCCCCATTAACAGGAATATCCTCATTTATAGGGGTTTTTTTTTGTGCATGTCATTATTTTTAAACCATAAGTATACCCTTATCTTTAAAAGAATTTAAACTTGGATAGTAGAATTCTGTCAATAAATACATAGTGCATTATATAACTGACAAGGCACTCAAAATGCAATAGTTGCTGCTGATCTATGATCAGAGTGGAGATTGTCTGTGTGGACTCCATGAAGTTTCTGAGAAGTTTGAAAAGTCTTCCAAAGTTTGAAAACAAACAGACATCTGAATAAAAAAAATAAAATATTTCTGCATTGCAGCAGGTGTTTTGTCCAGCATGCCATGGCTTCATTCACTATCAGAAAATACTAGTGGCAATATTCATAAGAAACAAGGAGAAATAATTTCATTACTCTGTGACCTAAGCACACATTCATCCCTGAGGTCTTCTGCTGAATTAAATAGACACTGGATATTTTTAAAGATCTTATGAATTCAATTAAACAGTAGTAAAGATGGCCTCAGAGGAAAGAAAAAAATCTGTGTAATTATTAACACAGACATTGGTGTGTACCCTGCTTTCTGTGTGACAGTGACAAAAATGGCCTCCTTATTAAGAGTGGCAATTTTGGTACATAGAAACAGCTGAGGAACTTGTGACCTCTCAAACCTCTGGTCTGATGCATGTTCTGAACACTGCCTCCAGTCCTGTCAGTCTTGAATGCTGAGTTGACACATGATTGACTCCTAAATGGTGTAAGATTGCACTTAGTGACATTGCTACAACAAGGCTTCCTAATTTTAAAGCCTTTTTGTTACACGTTACAAAAATGCAGAAATTCTCTGTAGGGAGCCTCCCTGCAGACACACATCTGATGTGGCTGGCAAAAGTAAAAAAACACAATGAAAGCAAAGCTATAAAGCACCGGACTTACCAAAAATTGCTGCAGTAATTTTCTCCCTTTGGAAAGTGTTTTGTGTTCACCTCTCAGAGAGACACCTACATTTCTTCAGCTTGTGGGGAAAAGAAACAAACACTATACAAGCCAACATCCATTGTTAAAGTCACAGCTTTCAAGAGCTCTTTGAGGGTTTGAAGAGTGAAAGAGTTTATATGGTGTTTGCAGATTTTACATAAAACACAGTAATTTCATGTTCTCCATGTCCCAGCTTCTTAAAAATTAAGATACATTCCCACGTTCTGTTCTTCCAATGAAGACTTAAAATGACTTGTCTGTAATTACACACAAAGATACACATAAAGCCTACAAATACTCTGACCCTCCTTAGGTATGGTGCTATCCAGGACTAACAGATTCAGCTGGCTATGAGGTAATTTAAAAGTGAAACAAATTGTAAGGTAAGATTTCAAAAAATAATACAAACCAGAAACAGAAAACAATCTGGGACCTTGAAGATCAGCCACCACTCAGGACTAGATTAAGTTAAAGTCAAATTGTTATCAGAAATTCAAATCATTTAGGTAGGAAAAAAAAAATTCAGATGAAAGGCACAGAACCATAGGCATAGACAAATTCCAGAGAAACACCACAAGGATATGAGGATTATAAAAACCCACTTGCACTTCCAGTGAACTCCACTCTATATATAAGCAGATGCATTAGTCCTTAAGAGGGAAACCATTAAAAAAGTAGGGCAGCAGTTTCATCTCAGAGAAACAAGTTGGAACAATCCTTTTGGGGATGTTTTCATTAAAACAGGCTTCCCCTTTTTATAGTTCAAGGCAAGACATACATTTCTTTTAAAAGTTTATCTTACTAATTCTGAATACTCTAGCTTTGTCAGTGGCAAGTAATTAAGACATTAAAATGCAGCAAATTGTCCCTATGAGTTAAGAAAATATTTTCTTTCAGATCCATAAGGTCAAGCTCTGCTTCCAGCAAAAAAAGTACCTTCTGTCTGTCTTTTGAAGCAGAAATGTTCCCTTTCTGATGCTCCTAGGCTTTGAAAAATGAAGCCCCCTGACAGACACATATTTTAAGATGAGAGATTACATCACAGAGCCACCACTTACCAAATGAAGTCATGAAATGAAAATTACTAATGGAAAGTGGCAATTTGGCCAGTTTTTCGTACTGCCCTAATCATGCTCACAAAAGCTAGGGGCTGGCAAAAAAACACCTGTCGCTAGTGGACACGAAATAGAAGTGTGGATTCAAATCACAGCAGCAGAGGTTTCACCCCAAGAAGGCAGAAGCCTTTATTTTGGGGTTTTCAGCCCCTTTTATAAGGTGTTCTGATACAGGTTTAACATGATTGGTAAAGGGAACAACACCTCTCTGGTCCCATTGGTGGAACAAGAGAAAACACTCAGGACATCTGTACAACATTTTTTTGAGAACCAAAAACCTATTTACAAAAAGCAGTCCTTGAGAGAAACACGTTCTCAGGAAACTTTCCTTTGGGAACAGATCAGCCACTGACAGGCTGAAAACTCTCTCAGGCTCAGAAAATCATACCCACAAATGCCTTCCTTCAGATCTAAGATAAAGACTGTTTCTAATATTCTGCACAAAGCTGTTACATAAACCCACCAATGGAGAGGTCTTCTTGCATCCCAGAGCCAGCTCACCCACTCATTCCAGAAATCCAGGCAGGTAAAGCCTCCACAAGGAGGACAGTGGTCAAGGTGATCATCTTGCATACACCTTCCCCTGTGGCACACCTGCAGGGAGCTGCGTCCGAGGCAGCTGTCACACCCCTGCACAGGGTCACTGTGAAGCTGAAAGGACACATGGGCAGGTGGGGGACACCCTCTGCTCTGCTGCTCTGTCCCTGGAGCAGGGGAACCACGCAGCACCAGGCTGCACAGCCTGCTGGCACCCAGGTGCTCAGGGAGAGATCATGATTTCCCTTCCCCATTTCCTCAGGGTGCTTCTGATTTAACGTGGAAAAAACTGGATAAAATACAGGCATTGCCCTGGGAGCTGGAATCAGCACCAGGCTCCTGCACCTCTTGCATCTGGATATCGTTGGTTTTTTGTGCAAATTCAGCTGAAAATGATGTACTAGTCTCAACATTTGAGTAGTAACTGGAAAACACAAAAAATCTAAATTCAGGTTGGGATAATTCATTTCTGCACCACCAGAAGCAGTTTCCTTCATTTTGATTTGGGAAAATTATTTTATTCTGCACAAGTTTATCTAAGCAGCAGGGCTAGAATTGTGGTTAACTGTAATATATAATTGTTTTAGCATAGCAACAGTAACATATGTTACTTGATGTCAAGCCAATAGTCGATTTAACCTGGTAATGGGCATGAGATTTGTTTTTCAAGCTTCCCTAAGTCACAGTCACAATACCCTTCCCTAAGGACAGCTGTAAAGGGATATTACACTGTGATTTCATATCAACAGCAAAGAAAATGTTCAGGTAGATGTCAATCTTCAGTGACAAGCAATTGAAAAGGTAATCTAAGTGATATAACTAATTAATATCAAAGAGTAAATACATAAAACATTGCTTGCAGACCAGATTGCAGCAGAGGCCACCACAAAGGGATTTCAATCACATGCCTCCTGTGCTTCTCCCACCCCAGGTAGTAGAAGATAACCCCCAAACCAGTATTGAGGGTTTGATTTCCAAGCAGGCTCAATACTAAGCCCATAACATTGATAAATTCCAGCATCTGGTTAAATTTCCCCTGAACCATGCAGATCCCACTTTTCCTCCATATATCTTACAGGGGCCTTCAGCTCCCAGTTAAGCAGGATGGGGAGGCCCCAACGGGTCAGGGCCATTAGGAGGGAGGGCTGCAGAATCCACACCTTTAATTCAAGGTAAATCTGCTCAGCTCATGGCACAGGTATTTCTAAAGGGTAAATTAATTCAAGTGTTGTGAGCCAAAACTTGAAATAAATATTGATATTGCTTTTACAGTCTTTTATCATTTGATTTGGAAATAGCATCACTTTTGATTTCTGAGCTGAAAGCTTTTCTAATATTCTAAACTGTTTCTAATATTCCATTTGATGCAAACAATTCAACAGAAACAGAATCAAAAATACTCTTCAGTTTTAAAGATAGTCAAAGTACCTACAGCACCTTTAAATTCCAGTTAATAAGTAACTAAAAAAATACATTAACAGAATTCTTTTCTTCTCTCAGTGTGAATGAGTCCTCTAGCATCTACGCTGGGAAATGATGATTATTAATACTACTCTGAAACATAGTTACTGTTTTTAGACACACCCAGCTCCTAATTCTATCACCAAACTCTTTACATTAATAGCATTTTTAAAAAGTTCAAGTGCAGAATTAAATTAAATGGAAAGTTTTAATAGCTTATACATATGTATACTTGATATTCTTGGCTGCAGAAAGGGATAGCATTACAATATTAAATAAAAACAGGTATAAATCTAGCTCTAAGAGCCATATAAACAAGTTCATCTAAGCCAAGAATTCCTTTGAGCCTCACTTTTATTCAAAAACTGTATTTTCTATACAGACTATTTGTTTTTGAATAAGAGGGTTAAGCTGTTAGTCATTCTAACTATTCATATAGAAATGTTAGTTGCAATACTTGTTGTAAACCTTTCAAGGTGACAAATGAAAGATAATAAATCCTTGATCAGTATAACTTTTATTTATTCATCCAGGAACAGAGGATATCATAGGCAACAACGCCGCCTAGGAGAACAAGGATTTCACATAAACTGTTTTGGCAGAAACACGCATTTAAATAATCATCCAAATCACCACTCACTATCTCTATCTTAAAAAATAAATAAATAAAATCAGAACTAAACAAACAAGAAAATTGAGAAAAAGAAACATAAAATCTGAACAAACAAACAGCCCAGAATTATTTTTTTTTATTTAATGTCTATGCCAGCCACATCTCTCCCTGATTTTAGAAGTCATAATACTTAGCAGTGACAATGGCACCTTTCATTCGCAAACACCTTATAAACATAAACTGACTGCAATTAGACCACAAAATACCTCACCACAGCTAATCAACACGACTGCCTGGTCTGCCCTCAGCCTGGGGGAGTGCTGATTTCAGTTTTTGCTGCCAGCCCCCTGTATGACAGTGTCTACATCCTGCAAAGTACTACCCACAGAAGTGAATTTAGCATAAACTGACTGACCAAACTACAGCACATCATCAAGCAGGTTTCTCCACTCAGTGCTAATATTTGCTTTTATAATCCAAGAATAACTGACCAAACCAGGGCGCAATTTAATGTAAACCATTTGGAGTGAAAGGTGTTATCTTGCCTAGCGAAATCTCCCCCTCACAGTCCAGCTCACAGGCAGAGTCAGTGGCAACCTCGTGGTCAGGGGAGATCTGGGACATCCTATCAAAAGGGTCCTCGCGATTTTCCTCACAGTCAACCACATTTGGGATCATGTTAACATAAGCAGTCACTATCTCCTTATGGTAAAGGGTGTCCTGGTTGTAAGAGATAAGCTCATTGCTTATATTAACAGTCTCCACTGCAGTACCAGAGCAAAACTGACCGCATCCCAGGAGGTTGGAGAAAACCTTTCTAAAGTCAGCATTGAAGGCATAGATGATGGGGTTAAGAGAAGAGTTAGCCCAACCAAACCAGACAAAGATATTAAAGGTGGTCTCACTGACGCAGGGGAGGCCAGCGTGAGGGTCACTGGGTGGGCTCTCGCAGAAGGGAACCATGCAGTTCAGGATGAAGAATGGCAACCAGCAACAGACAAAGACACCCATGATGACAGACAGCGTCTTTAACACCTTGGTTTCTTTCCTGATGGAGGACTTGAGGCTGGTGTGATGGTGGCAGTCAATGTGGCTGCTCCGGCAGCTCTGTGCATGCTCAGCTGCCCTCTCCAAGGAAGAGATACGACGAATCTGCACCTGGGCAATGCGGTAGATTCGAGTGTAGGTAACTATCATGATAGCCACCGGGATATAAAAACTGATCAAGGAGGAGGAAATAGCATAAGTCCTGTTGAGGCTAGAGTCACAGCTCTCCGATGGTCCAGTGAGTGTATCGTTGTTGCCAGAGGTCCCATCAGAGGGTCTCACTGCTGTTAATGCCACCCAAGTGGTACTCATATCTTCTGCCCAGGTGGTGACTGCACCTGCTGCTGCCCAGGCAGTGCCAAATCCATCTCCAATATCATCAGCAGCAACAACATCTCCACCTTTGTGCCAGTTGAGCTGGACGGGGATGAAGGAGATGAGCACAGAAAGTGCCCATGCCACGCTGATCATCACCAGAGCCAGCCGCTGGGTCATCTTCCTCTCGTAGCGGAAAGGGCTAGAGATCGCCCAGTACCTGTCCACACTGATCACGCACAGGTTGAGGATGGAGGCCGTGGAACACATTATATCAAAGGCCACCCATACGTTGCAGAAAGCCCCAAAGGGCCAGTACCCAGCTACCTCTGCCACCGCCTTCCAGGGCATGACCAGCAGGGCCACCAGTAGGTCCGAGACAGCCAGGGACACGATGAAGATGTTGGTAACCTTGCTCCGCAGGTGCCGGTAGCGGACGATGGCCGCGCACACGAGCACGTTCCCAAAGAGCGTCCAGAGGATGAGCAGAGCCAGCAGGCTGCCCGCCGCCACCTGCGCCGCGCCGGGAGCGCCCGCCGGCCCCCGTGCCTCGCTGGGGTGCTCCGTCGCCGGGGGCAGTGGGCTCCGGCCGCCCCGCAGCATCGCTGGCGGCTCCCGCCGGCGGCGGGGCGGCTCCGGCCGGGATGCGCCGAGCAGCCAGCGCCGCCCCCCCGCCCGGCCCCATGGGCCCGCTGCCCCCCCGCCCCGCCGCCACCCCCGCCGGACGGCCCCGCTCGGCCGCTCAGCGCGTCCCCGGCTACGGGCTCCGCGCCTCGCCGCTACCGTCGCGCCAGCCCTGCCGGGGTCCCTCTCCCGCGCTCCGGGGGCCCCGCCTGGGGTCCCCGCCCCGCGGCTCCGTGCAAGTACCTCTGCTCGGGATCCCCGCCCCACGGCTCAGTGCGGATCCCCCCGCTCGAGGTCTCCGCCCTGCGGCTCCTTCCAGGGGTTCCCGCTCCGCGGTTCGGTGTGTCCCCCCTGCTCGGGGCTCTGTCCCGCACCCCGCCTTGGGTACCCGCCTCGAGTCCTTTCGCTTGCGCTCCGCAGCTCAGCGCTCTCCTCTCTTCCTCAGGCTCCCTCTCCGCGGCTCAGCGCGGACCCTGCCCGTGGCACTCGCTCCGCGCCCGCTTCTTCTGGGCTCGCCCTGCGGTCCCGCACTCCCGGTGGCTCCCGCCCGGGCTGGCAGCTCCTCTCGCCCAGTGCCCGCCCGGGCTCCCAGTGTGGCAGAGCCTCGCTCCTACCCGTGCTGCCCGCCCGCTCCCCGCTGCCCGGGCCGGCCCGCCCGCCCCCGCCGCCCTGTGAGCATGCTCCGCCGCCAGGGACGCCCCGTCCGGGCCGCTGGGCACCGCGGCTGGCAAGGGACGGGACGGGACGGGAAGGAAAGGACAGGAAAGGTGTAGCGGGGGAAGGCTCCCTGCCCGCTCCTTCCCTCCCTCCGAAACCGAGTCACCCTCGCAATTCCTCGGTGCCGTCC
This sequence comes from Pseudopodoces humilis, assembly GCF_049639895.1. NCBI lineage: Eukaryota > Metazoa > Chordata > Aves > Passeriformes > Paridae > Pseudopodoces > Pseudopodoces humilis. The sequence goes on along the minus strand of NC_142205.1, from coordinate 13,045,769 downwards.
CCGGCTCAGTGAGGCCGCTCGGCGCAGCACGAGAGAAGAGCGCGGTCCCACGGCAGGGAGGGGGGAAATGACCCCCAGCATCCCCGGGGGAAGAGGGGCTGTCCGGGACGGGTACGGACACAGCTCGGCCGGCCTCTCGCTGGGAGCGAACGGGGCTGAAAGGTGCGGTGCGGGGAGCGGGACGGGCTGGGTGTCTTCCACTGGGATTGGAAATAGGTGCCTCCGTACTTGTTCCAATGGCTTCTACCGGATGGCTGAGATATATTACAGACAGAAAGCCCGGCAACTGAAAATCCGATTCTCTCTCCAGCTGTATGGGATGAATCATCCCTCTCGGTAGGGCTTCAGTACTACGAGAAACAGACTATGACTGTGAGCATTACAGGTGTTAATACTCTTGGACTCACCGTGTGCTAATGTCATGCTTGAATTTCTTCAGAGAACATATCTTAGTTATTTCTATTCAAAATATAATCGATTTAGTTCCTCTAAAACTTAACTTCTTTTTAAAACCGTTGCCAGAGATCAAACCCAATTTTGATTCAGCAGCCTGTTTTGGCACTGAAAGGGGCTGAAGAACTGATGCTCTCCAGGGGCCTTCCAGCTGCTTCTCCAGGCAGGATGGGAAGGACAAGAATCACTGTACCTTGCTGGATCCGCAGTGACGTGAAGGAAGATTAAGTGCTAGAGCTACTAAATACAGAGGGAAAAGAAAAAAAAATAAATTCTGAAACCTTTTAGGTAATTTTATAAAATTGTCACAAGAAAACTTCACTTTAGCTCTCACTTAAGAAACTGGCACTACTTTTCCACATTTAAGCAGAGTTATATTTAATATTGGAGGAAGAATTTAGCTTTTGTCACCACTGAATTCTAAACAGTGTGACTAAAGCTCTGATGCTGAGGCAACGTGTCTCTTGCACAAACTCTGCTTTCCTAAGCAATGCCTCCTACAATTTCTCTAAACGAAGAAGCAGATTGCACAAGTATTTGTGCACGTGTCTGTTGAAGCTGCTAGTCATGGGGATATTTTGTAATGTAGTTAATGGGGATGCTTTATGTCAAAAAGCAATGATCTGATTTGCTTGTTTAGCTTATATTCATTGCTTCAGCAATGTAGAGGCGTGTGCATATGCTCATGATGTGGTATCTGTATGTATGTGTGTATTCACACGTGTGCTGCCAGTACACACGAGCTACTTAAACACACACACGAGCAGGTATCTGTCTCAATAACAAAAGTAGCCCAATAAAACATAGCCTGCTCACAGCTCAGCAGCCCCTTGCCCACACTGGTAGTTTGGTACAAATTAGAAGTGCAGGTGTGTGTTATCTCCTGCCAGTTCTGCTGGATGTGCTGGAGTCAGGCACAGAGGAGGTGCAAGCAGATGGGAAACATGCCTTAACCCATTGAAACAAAAATTGTAAGAGCTCATTTGTCAGATGTCTAAAGAATGAAGTTTTTCTATGCTTTGTTCTTTACTGTCTGCAATAGGTGGACCCAAAGTGGAGGACTTTCCAAAGTATCCCATTTATTGGCCAAGAATTGCATTTGGCATTATGAATCCTGTAACTTAGAATTTAGAGGATATAATATCCTTTCCCACCTTTTTAATATTTAGCAATCATTCTTGGTTTCCAGCTGGTGTGAACTGATGTTGTTCACCAAAGCTCCCTGTGGATAAAAGTCCAGCATTGAGCCAGGGGAAGATTTATCACCCAAAGGTGCACCTGTCAATGGGTGCATCAGTGACACAGTCTCCAATGCTGATCCAACATTTCATGCATGCATGTTCAAAACTTTCTTTCAAAGCAAAGGAATGCATTAGGAGATCAGGAATATTTTCAGTGGTAGTAGAAAGAAATACTAGTTTGTGATGGGATGGCATGTGAGACTAAAACCCCCATGCTGACACTCAGTGAGTTGGGAAGAAGTGGAGCAGGAAGGAGCAACAGGACAACTGCTTTGTGCTTTTACCAGATCATTCAAAATGGCATCAGGTCAGGGAAACAATCATTTAATGGGGACATTTGTGGTTTGTTATAACATTCCATCCGCTGCCATCAAATTTTTTTGAGCCTGAGATAAAAACCTTTCACATTTATAGGTTATTAGCATCCTTTTTTAACTTTCTGTAGGCAGTTTGCATATAAATCTCATTTTAAGAATAGTCCATTAAACCCACAGCTGTCACTTGCTGAGAGATTTGGGGTGGGGTTTTTTCATCCTGAAATCATCTTTGTAATGTCTTTTGTGCTTTTCCTTCAGAGCTTTGCCTCACTTTTCTTCTTTTTATTCACCTGTTAAAATTGCAGTTCTCTCTCACAGCTGGCAGATTGGAAGTAATGGAATTTAACTGCTAGTGCAATGGTTCTCAGCAAAAAAAATCTTTTCAGTTCCTGATTTTAGAAATGTATGTTTTACTAGCTCTTACCCCTCATTGCCACTTTTTCTATTTCCACTTCAAAATACAAATACTCATTGTTCTGCCTAATAATATTTATTTTAAAATTGTCAATACTCATAAATTCACACATTCTCTCATCTAAGAGATACTTGATGTAAAGAGATAAAAAATAATTAATGCTGAAAGGAAATTAAAATACAGAGACACAGGTGTACCACTGTAGAGGTTTAGGCTATAAAAACCTCCCATTACAGCTAGGCTCTAAAATAGAGAAGAAGAGGTAGTAGTAGAGGTGGAGGAGACTGGAAGTCACTACATATCAGGCCAGTTTAGCAAAATCACTGCATGTGTTCTGAAGTGTAGAAGGATGCTCAAGTGGAGCTGTATTTAGGAGCATGGCTGAACACATGCTTAAGGTCAGTCAGTTTTACTCACTGACACTGACAGTCTTTATTGCACAGATGCAGGTGTGTATGTATCCATGTGAGAGCACTGAGGAAGGAGGGAGATAACTGGTATCACCAATTTATGGAGTACAGAAAAATCCATGCAGACTGGGTAGGGTCCTGCTGCTCATGTTTCAAACAAAAATAAATATGAGCAATTGGAAAATGATCAGAAATGAGTTACAGGAATTATGTCTGGGAAACTTCCTCAGCTGAGCAGAGAGCAACAAGAGGGTTAGAACAAGTGATGTCTGACAAGGGGAAAAGTTTTCTATAACAGATGATTTAATATTTCAGGTAAAGTTCGAAAAAACTTCAGAGGCTAAAAACTGGATCTATGAGAAATCAGGTAGAACTGGGGTACACACTTTTAACAGTAAGGAGCATTAATGGCTGAAGCAATTGATTTTGGATTTGAATAGATTTGCCATCATTTGCAATCTGAAAGACAAGGCTGAATGCATTTCTCTGAGGCTGTGCCTCAGCTCATCCCTCAGTTCTGTCTTGATTCCCAGGGTACCAAATAATACTGTGTAGTCCATGTTGTGGGAAAAGTAATTTTGGATGGCTACAGTTACTCCCGCTAGTAAATCCTATTTAGGTTTTTGTTGATGTGATTAACCATATGTAACAGGATCTGTAATGAGTGTGATATAATTCCTACATCAGCCATTGATCACTCAGGGAAATCATTAAGTTATTTATGTTAACAGGAGAAATTTTCACAGCTTTTTTTTTTTGGGGGGGGGGGGGCGTTCATTTGTTTGTGTTTTGTGTTTGGTTTTAGTTTTGATTTTTTTTGGGGGGGGGTTGTTTTGTTGGGTTTTTTGGTTGTTTGTTTTTTTTTTAAACTAAGCTTCACATCATTTAAACCAATGGTAAAAGATAAAAAATTAATGCTATCCAAGGCCAAGACCAAAGGGAACAGCATTTTTATAAATATTATTCCCACTGTACCATCTTAGTTAATTCTGGGGCTTTTGTCTCATAAAATATCTTTTAATTTTGAATATTCATAATCATGTATTAAAAATAGCATCATTTTTTCTAATCAAGCAAGAGTTCACATGAATAAAAACTGCTTAAGATAAGTCACATTTGAAAGAAAAAGAGGAAAAACCCTGCTTTTTACAATTCAGGAATTTTATTCATATTCTCTGAGTGTGCATGGCCCTATCCCAGGGGAACAACTGTTCTGAGAAAATAAGATGAAAAAGATGATTTTAAGTTTCTAATGCTGAACACTTCAAGACTTTTATTTTGCCTTTTGCCAACTATACTATCAAATTGCAAATAAAAATCAGGTGGGCTTAATTCCCGAGGAAGCTGCTGTAATTTTGTCTCTGGCTTCAATAGTGTAACAATTTGCCCTGCAGAGTAATTTTAAAACAAATTTCTTTTCAGTGGTCTGATTTCTCTCCTTCTCTAACCTACTGTACATTATGAGGATCTATGAATTTTATATTGAATGTGCAAACTACACACTTTTTTAGTTAAATAATTCTTATGGGAACTTTTATCAACAACATCATTTATCTTAGGATTTTACCCTTTCCATTAACATAGCATGAGATTATTTCCAACAAGATGAGTAGGAAAACCAAATCCTTCATGGAATCAAACAGTAGTTTCAGCAATGAAATCAGACACTATTGTGAAGACTATTAAGTCTGATAGAAAAGAGAGGGCTCAGAAAACAGAAGTCAGCAGCTGGGTGTCTGCCTCTCAAGGAACACAGATGATGTCTCATAGGGTCAGACAGTGACTCATCCTTGGGCTTCCCTCCTCCCAGAAGGCAGCTGCTGCAGGGAGGGGAATGGGAAGCAGGACACCCAAACCTCATCTGTTTCACTGGCACTGTGGGACACCTGTATCCTTGCAGAAGAGCCTGTTGCAAATGCTGCACAGAAAACTGCAGAGCAAGGTGATTTTACAAATGTGTCAACAGAGCTGAGTTTTTAGTCTGTACTTTTCAGAATTGTGAAAGACCAGCACTATATTTTGTAGTTCAGGATTTATTTGGAGAAAGAATTCCAGTTTCAAATTTTTAAATATTAGTGGTAAGGATGAGCAACTTACTTTGAGATAAACAGCAATAAACTGGTGCTTTTACTTATTCCTGCCTTTTCCCCTGCTTAAGCGGTACTTTGCTCATTTAGAATCCTTCTGGTTTCTTCTTCAACACACATAATGAGGGTCAAAGGAGTTTCAAGTGCAGAGTATACAGCACCCCTGCAATACCTTTAAGACTCTCCCATTCTTCTGGCTGATGCACTACAAATAAAAGGCAGGAACACACAGGTTGAAAAGCACATGCTCAAATAAATCAAGGCAAATACCCCAAATTCAGCACAAAGTCAATGTATTGCTGCAGTAGAACGAAGTTCACTATTTCAGACACAGCCAGCTCCTCTTGATGTAGTGAAATTTGGGTTCTTGACTCTTATTGGATTGGAAAGGTTTTCCAAATTGGAGAACAAAGAAAATAAAATTAAAGGTTTAGAGAGAAGAAATACATTCTGATGCTTGGAAAGGACTTGAGGACACATTCAAAAGTCTGTTTGGCTAGTGATACATCTTTTAAAATTATTTCTTGGTAATTAAACTATTAGATTCAAGCAGGCAGTGGTGGAAAACTCTACCTGGGGAGCACTGCAGACATGCTTCTTGTACCTGGGAGAGGAGCACTCAAAAGGAGAAACAAGGAAGGGGTTTCATGTAACCAGCTACCATTAAGATGTTGTTACAAAGCTATTGCTTACTGCATCATTGCTGTTGGTTGCTGCCTTCCTACAAAAGTCATTGTCTGCTGAAGTGAAATTACTAAATTCAGAAAATTACGGACTCAAGTTGGAACCTGGCACAATGTGCCTTAGCCTTTGGTATATTAATCATATCTGTGCATCCTTAAAAGCATTATAATCTTCAGTTAAGCCTGGTAAATATTTGATAGCACAATAATTTAGAATAAAAAATTATGGTATCCTTGAAAGTCCTGGCCAGCCACTCACTCCCTCCCCCAGAGTGGGATGAAAGAGAGAATCATGACAGTAAAGGTTGTGGGTTGAGGTTAAGACAATTTAACAGGTAATACAAAAGGTGTGTGAGCAAGCAAAGTGAAACCAGGAATTAATTCACCACTTCCCATGGGCAGGAAAACGTTCAGCCATTCCCAGGAATGTATGGGTCCATCACAGAAGAGAGACTTGGGAAGACAAATGCCACCACTCCAAATGTGTGTCCCCTCCCCCACTGCTTCCTCCTTCTTCCCTCTGATTTACGTTCAGCACGAAGCCATGTGGTGTGGGATATGGTGTGGAATGTCCCTGGCTCAGCTGGGGTCAGCTGTCCTGGCTGTGTCCCCTCCCAGCTCCGTGTGCAGCCCTGGTCTCCTCACCGGTGGGGTGGGATGATGGACAGAAAAGGCCTTGGCTCTCTGGAAGTGCTGCTCAGCAATGGCTAAAATATCCCTGAGCTACCAGCACTGTTTCCAGCACAAACCCCAAACACAGCCCCACAGCAGCTGCTGTGAAGAAAATGAGCTCTAGTCCAGACAAAACCAGCACATGTGGATAGGAGCTGTTCCTCACTCAGATTAAAATGCTGATGTCATTCACCAGAATTAATGATTCTATGTGTGGTTTTCACAAGATGGCTTTTTAATTCCAGGTGTATTGCAGTGACATTCAAGCAAAGATTTATTGGAAACTAAATGTAAAACACCCACTGCTTTGTTACAAATGAAGTAGAGGAATAGCAGCTGGTTTTCCTGCAATCCCTGCTCTTTAAAACTTTCCACCTACTGCATCCATCTTTATTTGTACTTGGGTATAAATCGTGGTCCATTTGCTTCTGGAAAGAAAATGAAAATTGTTTTGATAAAGATTTTACCAAACCCTGTATTTTAAACATGAAATTCAGTTCTCTTTTAGGAGAAGAATAGTAGAAGAGGAAGGCAGGAGGGATGCCACACAGAACTGTAAGTTTTGCTTTAAATGTCAGCCAAATTAACATTATGGGACATAACACACCTCCTAATTAAAAAACAAACAAACAAAAACCACAACAAAAACAAACAAACAAAACCCAACAAATAATAATAAAAAATACTCTAATCTACTGACATTGAAGTATCATCAACTTCAGGATTAAATTGATCCTTTAGAAGCTAATAGAGCCAAACCTCTTTTTTAAAGTTCTCCTTAACAATTGCAGCTGCTTCAATTCTGTTTAAAACCAGATCTTGTTTTATTCATGCATGCATAGAATGAGGCCAAATGCTTGGGGACAGGGGTTCCAAGGGAATAAGTGATCCAATGAGCCATCTGCACACACATCATGCCTAATCAGGGTGAGGTGGGGAAAATAAAAATTATTGGATTGTTAAAATATTGAAGTTTGGGGACCTTTTTTATTTTATGTTTTTTTGGTGAAGATTAATGAATTATTTAAGCTAGCGGTAAGAAACATGCAGTTACATTACTTGGGTAATTTCCCTCTCTGCTGTTCTCTGGAGCCATCTATTTCTCTGCATTTATATAGTCCACTCAAAGTCTATGGAACAGAAGAGGATAATACAACACACAAATATTTCCAAAATTATCAAAATGGGCATTAATTTTTGCATGATTAAAAGAGAAAATTCAAAATATTGAGAAATACTAGTAAAAGGAATTAATTTCTTTTAGAAGGCCTCAACCATGAGTCTTCAATTTTCTTCTGTCTCAGTGTCATTGACACAAAAAAAACACTTGGAAAATCTGTGGTCATGCAAGTTTGACTCTTCAGGTAAATTGAGGATTGTAGTGCTCTTTTTGCATGTTAGCAGCCTTTAATTCTGTGCACATGTGAGTTTAAATGTAAGCTAAGCATGCATTATTGAATAGATGGAATTATTTAGGAAAGAAAGGGAAGGAGTGGAAGAGCCTAACAGAAGGATGAACATCAGAAAATAAATTTCTGGTTAAGATTATGCAGCAAAAAATCAGAATCCTTTGCATATCAAGTGCTTTTTGCTAAAGAAATTCCCTTTTAAAAAGGTCTCTTTTAAAGTAATATTAAATGGGAGCACCTCAGGAGCATATCAATGAGCAGCTGTTAGACCTCTCTCCTGGGTAAGCAGGCTCTCATGCCTCCTGTCACGTGCTTGAGCAGATAGGTAGGCAGAAATAGGGTAGCTTTGTGCTATTTATTATATTTTCAAACCTATGAGAAATCAGTATTGTCAATATATACTAGAGGAAAAAAAAATTAGAAAAGAGTTGTCTGAGAAAGCCCAGGTTTAGCATTGAGCAGAGAGCTAGAGGTCACACTATGTTAACTGCATTAAACGAAGTGTTCTTCCTGGTTCATAAAATCAGTATTTCTTAAAAATTTATATTCTCAAATATTCAGAGCTTCATGACTCACTATTGCTTCAAGAGCAGTTGAGCTAAGAGCTGCTTCCATAAAATACTCTGTATTTGGATGAAACAATATTTTTTGAGAGAAGTCCTGTTGTGAAAACCTCTTAAGCATGTCAGGTCAAAATCAAGTCTCTGGTCCTGAAACAGAACTATTTTAGTCAGCGGGATTTCATCAGTGCAGCTCGGAATAGAATTTGCCCATTAGCATGTTTAAAGCATTTGCTCACTGCCAGAGTGCTACCTTAATTCACTTTCCCGAATAAACTTCAATTTCAGCACTCAAAAGCAATTTAATATTGTGGGAAAATGAAATTATTTCAATCATAATATGAAGAAACAGAAAGAGCTAAGTAATTGCAAATGAAATATAACTAAATAAAGATGTTATTTATTTTTGAAACTTCCAAATGTGTGCTACGTGTTTGTAATAGAGCATATGGCCCCTTCTTGGCCTTAGGGATTTAGAGCTAGCTCTGCTTTGGCTGAACACAAATGCTGGAAATCAGCTAAAGAACACCAGTTCTAGCTGAAGAATGACATGGGAGCCGTCCCACAGGAGGAGGGGAAGAAGAAACAGGCTTCCTCTAGCCATCTTTATGAGCACCCAAAGGTTGAAATGGAATTTTTGCCCCTATCTAGTGAAATTAATTTTTTTTCTGATACTGGAATTAGCTGTAGATTTTGTCTGGGAAGGAAGATTAAACCTTTATTTCATTATCTGGATGACCCTATTTACTCAAATTGTAGAGAGACAACTGAGTGGTCAGAGCTGATAATTACATGGAACTAGGTGAGATCAAGCTACTGAGTTCAAGCAGAAAGATAGAAAATGTTACTGTCTAGAATGAATATAAGAGCCAAGAAAGGTGTTATAAAAGAGCATGACAAGCAACTGTAGGGCCAGGCAGACATTACAGCGATGTAAGATAGTGTATCTTCCTAAAACCACTTAAAATAAACCAACTCAAATTGCTTTGCAGGAAGATAGGGGTTCTCATGCTCAGACTCCTGATGCTTCATCTAATTCAGACTTCACCTGAGACTTCAGATGGATACTTCGTTACCTGATCTGGGCTCTGCAACAGGTAAAGAAGGTAGTAAAAATTCCTAACCAGGTTATGGCTATGTGTACCACAAAACAGAAATGAAGATTAATTATTATGTGAAGCAATTATTGAAGCAACCTAATACAATCAGATAATTTATCGAATGGTCTGTGTTTGCCATCTAGTGGTAAAAGGCCGACATTTTTTTTCTGCTGCATGAGGGCAGATACAACTGCAGAAATCTGTCTCAGAAGCAAACCTCTCCTGCACGGAAATATTCCTGCTCTCAGGATGATGGAGGTGATACTTGTACCGCTGTTCTTTCAGGAACCACGAGCAGAAATTTTTCTGGCCTTGGCCCACCAGATTTAGGACTAGGTCATCGACAAATTAGTAAGGATTATACAGTAATTAATTGAGCTGTAGCTCCAGTATCCTGGTTACTGCTCCAGCCTTCCGATCTTGCAGGTGCAGATTCTAAGAATATTCAGGCACCCAGCTTTTCACTGCTTTCTGTGAGAATTGAAGCAACTAAATATCACAGGGTTTGAGATTATATTCTTACATCTTGTAAACCACACTTATAAAACCCTCAGCTAAAGACCTTCCAGATTTCTAGAGGCTTTAACTTTGCTTTACAGCATCTCTGTATGAAAACATGATTGTTTTCCAACCAGAAGACTGATCTATAATGAAATTAGGAGCTCATTAAAAAATTGTGCAGGGAATACATACCATTCTGGAACTGAAACACCTACACCCAAATATGAGCTGTCAGACCAGTTTTTTTCTCTTAAAACATTTAAAGAATATTTGAATAAATAATTAAGTAAAAGGATTAATTTTATTTCTCAATTATGTCATAGAGTAAATACAAGAAAATTAATAGAAATATATTTTATCAGAAAAAAATTATATACAGCGTGATATCTAATCATACATGTTAGTCACCTGGATTTCTTGCTATCTGTATCTATCAACAACAAAATAATTATATATTGATTTTCACCATTAATAAGGAACTTTAAACTAATTCCCACACCCCAATTATATAGCAAATATTTTTAGGTTTAACTATTAAAAAAACAAATCTAGAAATTCAGAGTTGGAGTTTTCCTAATATCTTTGTGATTCAAAAGAAGTTCTTCCTGGGATTTTCTGTTCTAACTCATACAGAATTTTTTGTAAGCCCTTTTCACAAGTCACAATAAATGAGAACAAAGCCATAAAAACTGTATAGAGAACAAATTCCAGTTGACTAAAACAAAGATTAACGAGATTGAATTAACTTTACGATGTAGTGTTAATCATATTAACACTAATATGATTCTGGGAAGTGTATTTATACAATAACACCACATATATAACAAAACATGTGGAAAGAAAAAAAAAATTACATGCTATTAGCTATGGTCCCTTCTTTAAAACAAATTATTGAATCTTCTATTTATTGAACAGCTGCTGCATTCACTCTTTCATTCATCCACTCCCTCAACTGTTATTTATGTAATTAATTATTCAATCAATTGTTCACTGAGGGACCGTATATGATCTATGTTTTACAATTGACCTCAAAGAGCGAGGCAGCTGAATGCATCCGATAGAAAATAGAAAAAGGCATCGCAAGGTTCACAACAATTATCCAGGGTTCAAAGCCAAAAACTATTTCTTCTAGTCCATTGTCATATTCCGGGCGGCACCCAAATGCCGGTGGTATCCACAGCTGCAGGGAAAGAACGCGAGGCCAATATTAATCACCAGCGGTACTAGTCAATAGCCCTTAATGACTGTGACTCCACAAATTGGTTTCAGGAATCCCTAAGAAATCCCTCCCTGTTGCTACTGGGGCATGCTGGTGGAAGAGGGTTTCAGTTTCTGCTGCTGCTACAGTTTTTGGACCATTACTGAAAGGAGCCTCCCATATTCCACATTTAAATAAACTTTGTCCCCCAAAAGCATATTCACCTCTTCCAGAAGTAAAAATTGGTGTCTACAAACTATAGAACCATGAAATTTTAATACATTTATCAGACTTGAAAGGATGGGGAGCTGTTGGGTATTAACTTGTGAACTACATTCAAAATGTCTTACCGAAAGGTTGCAGAGGAATAAAAATGCAGCGATGTTCTTCAAAATTCTCCTCTTGCTGTTAGTAACTGAGTTTCTACTGTAAAATGAGAAATCTGAGGCTGACTGCATGACCAAACTATTGTCCTGACTCGTTTCTTCTCTGGCAACATCAGCACCATCGTTTTCTCTCCCACAGATGCTGCCCTTAAACAGACAGGGTATGTCACCACTGTCACGAGCAGCTCTGCCAGTGTAAACCTCTTTGTACAAGGGGGTGAGGGACAAAGCGCTCCCCCGAGATATGGTCACTATTCGAAGAGTTTTAATGTCGTCATTCACCTTTTCCTGCTCACGGTGGATGGATTCAATGATAAAGAGGTTCTGAATGTATTTCTCAATAATGACCAGAACGGAGTAGGGCAGGTTATACCAAGTGTATTTGGGATGACCTTGGGCACAGATAATGGCGAGGATCGAGCCCCAGGAGAGCAGCCAGGACCCTGCAGCTGTGCCCACCAGCAGTTCGGCATCCAGTTTTCGAGCAGGATTCTTGGAATTATCCAGCGATCTATCTTCCAGTCTGTAGATGAGAAGGGCAACGATTCCAGCAGTGCACATGAGAGCCAGCACAAAGATAGCGTGCAAATAAAACATAGTGAGGGCTAACTCGCTCTTGATTTTTGAACCTCCAATCTGAATTAAATACACGACAACTATGGCTATTGTGCTAGTTAACACGATTAGTCCAAAAATCATTCCAACAGTTATGCCGTGGAATTTGAATGGAGTTTTGTTTTGCTGGTGGTGCTCAACTTTACGGCCAATGTTCTTCCACAGGACGTAGAGCATGGTGGAGGCTAGGATGTGGTACTCTATATTAAAGGGATATAGGTAATATATTCCTTGAGAAAATATTGAGCAGAGAGTTGTTGTTGTGCAATTGCATTGAGGTGCATGATCATCTAGAACTAAAGAAGGAGAGATTAGTTGTGTGCATTATAAAGATTCCTTGGTTTAAGTGAATAAATAAAACATAAAATAATGAAACACAAAAGGTAAGATTTCAGTCAAACAACACCCAGCTACCCACCTAAGAAAAGGCCCCACTTCTCCATGCTTCACTGGAGTTTAAAAGCAGAAGGCATCCCCAGCAATTGTCACAGAATGGCCTAGGTTGGAAGGGACCTTCAAGGTCATCTGTTTCAAACATCCCTGCCGTGGACAGGGAACCTTCCTCTAGACCAGGCTGCTCAACGTCCCATCTAACCTGGCCTTGAACATTTCCAGGGATGGAACATCAACAGCTCCTCTGAACAACATATTCCAGTGCCTCAGCACCCTCTGAGTGAAGAGGTTTTTCTTTATATCTTCTTTATTCTAAATGTTTGTTAAATACAGCTTGCACCATCTTACCAATGGAGAAAATGATGCATTACTAAAAGAAAAACACCCGGAGTGAAGTCTTTGTCTTGTAAAACAGCACTAATGGATAACTTCTATCCCTGTAAGCCATCCCACTGAATCGTGCAGGATCACAGGCTACATGTAATGATTCTCCTGGGAAAGATTTGCAAGATTATCCATGCTTGTTTTATAATTAATAACTTAGTAAATAGTAAACCCTCATTTTAACACCTCTATGTTTATTTATTACTGTGATTTAGTAACAAAATAGTTCCTTAGTGATGTTCCTCAATGATGTTATTCCTCAAAAGAAATGTTCTTTAAAAATCTATTTGCTTGGAACTTATAAGAAAACTACTGCCTTGATCACATATATGATAATGATCATATAACATTTTAGCATCAGCTAATTACCAGAATGACTGTCCCAGAATGCCCCAGAATGACTATGCTGACATAGTCATGAATGACTCAGCTACATCTTACAGTGACAGTATTTTGTATGAGTGTGCTAATGCAGGAATTTCAAGATGCACCAATTCTTTTGCTTACCTATAGTTATGTTCCCAAAACCAAGAGTGATTAGTCTTTCCTTATGTTCATTCAATTGATGTTTTGACTCCGTTAACACACCATTTGTCCACAGGAGCAAATTTGTGAAAACAGAATGGATAACACCAAACCTACAAAATAAAGTAACTATTGAAGGAATCTGCACAGACTGTATCTTGTAAAATATGTGAAATGAAATTAAATGAAATGAAATGAAATGAAATTAAATTAAATTAAATTAAATTAAATTAAATGGATTAAATTTCTATGTACAGGCTACATGGCACTATTTGTTTGTTGGTGCAGGGAGAGGGTTGAAAAATAATCACCAGTCTCTAAAGATATTCTGCAGTCACTGAATATCAGACTTCCAAAACCTTACAGAAATGCAATGTATAAAATGGCATAATGTATTAAACTATTAACAGGATGCTTTTATTATTTCTTATATGATGGGTTTTATTCTTTGGGCTGGACAAGCTTCATGTCAGTGATTGAACAGTCTGAACAGGATGAATTTCTTTGCAAACCATATTTCAAAGCCTTCTGCAGTGCTCCTTCATATTCTCTGTGTCTGATCTTTCTTCACAGACACCACTGCCTTCTCCAGCTTCTGGCCCATGCATTTTTATCTCTTGGAGAGAGCTGAAGCTAACAGAGGGCTTTATTCCATTCAAAGTACTGGTACAAATGAGGGTAGGTCTCCATGCATTTTTGAGACTCCTGGCCTCTGACAAGCCATTTCAGCTTGGTGAAACAGAATGGCATTGGAGAAAGAAATGTATTCATGGTTCTGAACTTCACAGTAAAATCCAGACAAAAAATGTCCTTCATTGCCAAGCAGTCGCTTTTTTGTAGGAGGTTATTTATCTATCTCATTCCTAGGCACAATCCTTTCATGTACTGATGCCAGGTGTCTTCCTGCACCCGAGGCTGTTCATGTTTCTTCACCAAGAAACAGTTCTTTATTACAACATTGTTCTCAGTGATAAACCTGTTAGTGAGAATTTTTTTACATCTATTTATAAACAGACCTGATAGCACCAGCTGACATTGCAAAGCTTTCTCTCTCTTCTTGAGCATGGGGTTTGAACACTTATCCAAGAGAGCAGAACAAATGGAAAACCTTCATCACAGATGATGTTTCTAAGCAAATTTATTTTACCTCCTATAGAAACTGGTCAGACCATTGATAACTTGAAATAAGTACTTTGAAAATTACCATGTTTGCTTCCATTATGTTCTATGTACAGACTGATTGATACACATTAATCTGCCTTCCCACAAAACCAGAAAAGACACTGGATCTGATTTGCTACATAGGATACCACCAGGGAGGTTGTGCTTCCAAGTGCATGTGCACAGCTGCATCTACCGCAGCTGTGAGGTGTGGTTGACATGCCTGAAGGATGGGGTGCCAGAAGGACCTGGATGAGCTTAGGAATTTGCCTTATGAGAACCTTATGTGGCTCAGAAAGGCCAAGTGCAAGGTCCTGCACCTAGGTCAGGGCAAGCCCCAGTATCAACATGGGCTGGAAACACTCAAGGCTGGTTTGGATGGACCTCTGAGCAACTGGATCTAGTTGAAGGTATCCCTGCTTATTGCAGAGGGGTTGGACTAAATGACTTTTAAAATTTTCTTCCAACTCAAACTATTCTATGCATCTAAGACCTAGTTTTAAAAAGATGCTTTCCATAAAATACCTCAGTTACATTGCTTTGACTGCAATGGTGGGTGATACAGGTTCTCTTTCAGTAGGTAAATAAATAGAACATAATATAGTGCATTGTTTTAAAACACATATATGATGCTTCCTTCTTAAGTGATTCTGTGGTACCATATATTGCCATTTTCCTCTCTCATGAGAAAAATGTATGTATTCTGTCACTATTTTGTATTTAAAAATACCAATGCAGGTTAAATAAAGGTAAATGGAGTTATTTTCTATTTAACTATTCTATTTCTTTCTACTTAATGCAATCAAGAGGAGAATCAACCTCTATATTTTCACTGTCCCTCATACAATAAAACTTTGGTGTTAAAGCACTGTGCAGACCTACACCTATTAACATGCCAGATGAGGATCAGGTCCACTTTACCTTTCAAGTGTTTTGAAAGACTGGATAACATCTTTGGCATGACACCACAGAAAGTACACCTAAATGGAAGGAAAAAAAAGAAAGGTCATTACAGTAATGAGCATGTGTTATGCTCAGAAAGGAAAGTGCACATGTAAATTCCAAATTCTATCTTCTAAATTCTATTCTAATTTTTAAAACTTCTGATAATTTAAATGGAGACAGCTCCATCTCCACACATGTGAAAGAGCTTATGATTTCCTGTGATATTTACAAAGAACTTGAGATTTCTTACTTGAAAAATCAGTGGCTTAACAGTAGAAAGTCTAATTATCACTCACCAAAACATATTTTCCTTCTGTATCTGAAGAGACTTTTATTTCAATGACAAATGAAATAAAGCCACTGGTTGTGGATAGAGGTATGATTGCTGCAGGGCATGGTGATGCTAAGTTTGAATAATTTATGAAATATATTAAATTCTATGGAGGGAAAGAGATTGATGAAAGGATGCTAGACTTGCCTAATAAAACAACAGATGCCCAGGAAGCATGAGAAAAGTTTGTACTAACTGCCTGAGACAGTCCCATTAGGAGCACAGCAGTGGCACTCAAGGATAGTGCAGAAAACTCAAACAAGGTAGTAAAGAGAGAGAGAACAATAATGAGTCAGCAAATCAAGGACAGAGGAATAAAATTAGAACTCTCTGTTTGTGAGAGCATAATGGAGACCTCAGAAAGATTGCTGCTGATACAAAACCAAGTGTGGGTAGGTTCAAGACGAAGTATATCAATATTCCTCAGGGATGTTAGGGTGACACTGGGAGTTTGTTTACTCCCAATAGTTCCAAGGATACTGAACTAGTCCATAGGTGAACTATCAGGAGAGAAAGAGCCCTAAGATTTCTCTTAGAAACCTGACTGTTTTGGTGTTCCAGAAATGGTCTGAAAAGTGATAAAAACTTTGGGTTCTTCAGCAACCAGAGTAACTGGAAGCCCATTTTTCCACAGCATCCATTACTCTAGGATGCCTTCACAGCCATTGTTTCTGAGGCATTCAATGTCTTAATTTGGAAAAAGCTAGGCAAATGCAGTTCTTTATGGCTCACCTATGCTACCCAGCAATAACAATTCCTCTAATAAGCATTTATCATTGAGAGGAATGGCTGCTGTAAAATCCTAGGTGTAAAGACTAAAATATTTTGTGTAGGCTTCAACTGAAATCAAATTGAAATTACTTCAGTCTCTAATGCCATATTCAATTTCCCATCCTGGGATAAATGCAGTAAAATCTGCCAGCAGATCTGAAACCATTTTTTAAAACTTATAAAAACTTTTGAAGATTTGATCAGACACAAGCTAGTGGGAAGAAATAGGAAAAGACAGTGAAGAAATAGCATAAAATCCAGTTTTTGCCCATAGAATACTCCTTGCCTCCAGGGGACTTCTGCCTGCAGAAGAACATAATGCACAGCCTGCCCTGGGAGGGCAGGTACATGTTAGTTCATTCATGGGTGCAGAACATATATATTAATTTCATGGCATGTATCAGGATGCCTCAGAGTAAATGACAACAGAATCTGATATATATATGGTAGAAAACAAATTATTTGGTTTTTAGATGACACATATTAAGGATGTACCCTGCTGTGATTTCATCCACTATTTCAAACACATGAGAAGATTTGTCTTAGGTAAGAGGTATCTGGTTAATTACTTTTTAAATTTAACTTTTTCTTTGACTGCTCAGGCTAGCACTCAAGTGTTCATTATTTTAAGCTTTGTAGATGACAAATTCAGTGAGACTGGGTGATGTAAAATTTAAATTAGAATTCTTGTTGCCTTTGTTGAGCATTTTTATTCACCATTTTTCCACACTCCAGTTCATGATGGCTGGAAACCTTGTCAGCTCTGGGTCACTGGCTGTAATGAAGAACGATGTGTTCAGATCAGTGCGGCAGAACTCTTAATTCCATTGGTTTGTTTTTCAGAGATGAAGTAAAGAAGTTTCAAGACATGGAGAGTGGATATTACAAGAATGTGAAAATAAGATTACTTCAACCAACTCAGAATTTCACCCTCAGAGAAAAACATAGATGGGGTGAGAGTTTAAATTTCAATCTTTTTTTTTTTTTTTAACTGTTGAATAAAGCAGAAAAATGTAGATTTTTCAAAAGCTCGTTTACATGCAACGCCAACTGCTAGGAAAACATTTATTTTCTTTCTGAATGACTTAAACCTCTTGGAAATTTTATAAAAGTGCCTGGCTATGATTGAGCATCTCAGTTGAGTGGCTTTTTCTTTCCTTCTTCCCTACAAACCTGATGACAGGAGTTCAGAAGAGTTAAAGTGAGAAACAATCAGCTATGGAGGGTCACCACACACTGTAGACCTAAAGCCTCATAACAAGCAGGCAGCTGGAATATTTCACAGGATTCACTGACTATATTTGCTACTGTGCAGCCACTGATAAGAACACTCAAATGCTTCTATAAGAAACATCCACGTTCATTCGTTACAGGAAAGTTGTGCAGGTGTTGTACAACCAGCTAGGATGGGGTTTGTCCCCTTTAACTCACCAAGCCTGCACCTCTAACCACAATGGAAATACAGGTTAGACAGATTGAATTGAAATTGTGTGGCAAGTCCTACATACATAAACAAGGAAATTGTCTTTAGCCAAAATACTCATTTCAGCCTGAAAATTCTGAAAATTCCTTATGTAATTTCAAGTAAACAAAAAGTCCACCTAACTTCAACTACAGGAGAACATTTTCTTATTCTTTTTTTCAAACCCATGTTTGAAACCCATGAATTTTATGGCTAAGAAACTTCAGGTTGCAAATCTCGAATTTACTATACATGCACAAGCATTTAGTCCGCAAAAGTATTCTGTGATATGCTTAGAAATAAAATTAGCGTTATGTCCACTGATGACAAAATAAAATATTTTTTGGTAAGAAACAGAAATTAATACAAAACTGCAACCAGTGACTTTTACCTGTAAGATGGTGTGGACAGCATGTGCAACAGGAAAAATACCTTCAGTTGGTGATAAACAGTTTGAAAAATCAATATAATATCCAATTTTGAAGGAGTCCAGAATTAAAGTAATCACTGCAAATAATGTAATCCCACCTACAAATGAAAAATATATTAGAAAATTTTAAGGTATAGTTATAGTGTCTAGATACTATTTGTAAAATACACAAAAATCTATTTAGGAGAATAAACTTGATCAGTATCTGTGTTGTTGTTTAGGGAAATAAGACTAGATCAGTGCTCATGAAGATAATTGACTCCATTAAATAAATGCCTCTAATTTGGACAGCCTCCACCCAGTAGGTTAAGCAAGGTCATCACTGGGCATCCCCTGCATGGTCAGTGAGGAGTCGCCAGCCCTGCAGTGCCCAGCAGTGCCCAGTTCTGGGCAGGGTCAGCTCCCAAGTGACAGTGGCACTGCAGCAGCCAGAGAGAGCATGAATGACTGCTCTCAGCAGCCCCACAGCAAACTGGGCAGTCCTGGGGAGCCGAACAATCACCTTACAGTCTCCCAGCCCAAAAGCTGTGGGAAGTAACACAATCACTTGGTGTGCCCTCCCCATGCCTCAGGGGTCACGCTTTAACTCAGAGACCACAACCACAACAAGATGTATGGTTTGTTCTCTGAGAAAGGAACAAAAGATTAAATTTCAGTATTTATATTTCACACATACACAAAAATATCTTAATATATTAGTCTAAATAGCCAAAAAAACTTTGAAATATATTTCCCTTTGTTTATTTTGTTGTTGTTGTTATTATTGGTTTAGAACTGTATGACTAAGGACAACTGGCTGCAAGATTACTAAACCAAACTCTAAGGCCCCCATTTCCTTGGTTTTGGTTTGTTTTGAGGGTTTTTTTTGTGTGGTTTGGTGGGGTTTTTTCCTTTTTATTTTTTAGGCTTTTATTCCAGCAAGTTTCACTGGATTTAATTTGGACATATTTGAATGAAGACTAGATAAAAATTTATCCATGTACCTTAACCAGACCTTACAATACAAACCAGCATCTGAATCTTTCTTTACAATTCCTCACAGAGTAAATAAAATCACTAGTGTTGACTCTGATGAATATTTTTCTTTTATATGGGGCCACAACCAAACTTCCATATAAGCACCATGTGTTCCACTTGACATGTGGTAGTAAAAATGTAACAAAAATTAAAATTTTATTTAATTAATACCCTATTGTCAAAACTGCATTGATAAAAATTAAGTAGAAATTATATAAACACACTGTAATTTTGTTTATTATTTCATTGACCCTTTAAAATTAAACAAAAATAGACTCCAGAAACCTTTTTAATCACAAAGGTATGAATTCCAATAGGATTTTATGGTTTTGTTTTAAAATCTGTCTATAATAAAAACACTATCAAGTGTAATTTCTACCAAGAGTTAAAAACTTTTGCTTTTATATTGCAAAATCTAAAACCTCAGCTCTGCATGCATGTGTATAAACCCAAATATTTTTTAAAAGTTATTCTTCTAAAGTCAGCTAATTTGTGTTCTAACACATGTAACAGAACTGGAGCCCACGTTTTTAAATAGAGGTGCCATTCATGGTGTATGAAAGTAGAATGATATCATAAAATACAAAATTATAGGCTACTCTTGAGATCAAATTATATGTTTCCTTCCTTACCTAAAGAATGTTAATAATTCTGAAATAAATTAGAATTTCTAGTTCTGATTATATAATTATAAATATAACTGATTATAAATCACTCTACCTGAGGTAACTAGACATGCTCTGAGAAAGGTGTTAGACTGGATGACCTTCATAAGTTCTTTCCTACCTGAATATTTCTAAGATTGATTTTGTGACTTATGGTTTATTTAGAAATATGCAGGAAACAACCTATTTGTCTGAAATGCATCAGTTTGAGGGATTTCACATGTGTTATGATTATTTCAATAAGAAGGCAAAAGCTATCTTCTGAAGCAAAAAGATGATAGATTACTGACCTCCAGGGATTAGAAGACTTTACATGACTCTTAATTTTAGATTGTTTCATTTATTCAGATGATATTTAGATATTTCTGCAATCACCCAGGTGGCCACACTACAAGTGTATACAAAGTGTCCGATATGCTTATTTATGGGCTTTGAAAGAGAATGATTGTACCAATTTTCTTAGTCAAAAATCAAAGCACAACCATAATGACCATGCATATGGTATGTTAATAGTTTTTCTGTCAACTTTTTGTAATGGAAACTTCAGTAGTATGTACTAATACTAAATGGAGACCAGTAATTTCAAGGAAGATAATTCCACTGCATGGTTATTTACATTTAAAATTTTAAGAAATGTGAAATTATTGTTCTTGAGTGCTGTTTCATTATTTTTTCTTTTCAAATGTTCATTGAAGTCTGTGTTTCTTAATAGATCAATAATAGGATTTTCAATATTGCTAAGTGCTGGCTCATTTCTTCCTAATAACCATAAGGAGAACAAAAAAACCATAATGATACAATTGCAAAAATACCACTCTCACTTTAAAATATTGTTCAAATAATTGACAATTCAATGCAGGCAGTAAAAAGAAACAAGTTGAACTATGTCAAGAGCTTTTACATTGACCAGTTGTCAATGCTTTAAACACAAACTGTGCTGCTAAAGAATGTGATAAAATAAAGCTGTTTATGAAGCAAACTGATTTTTGTTTTGAGTTCTCTGGTTCACTTCACTGAACTTTCCTAAAAAATGGTCAGAGAGCTTTTCCTAGCAGGAGAGCATACTTAGGGCAATAACATTTGGAATAAGTCAAGGAAAGACTTTCTAAGGTACCCATGGTTATTTGGGTCAGGATAACTGTGTCGTATTAAAGACAGCTCTGCCACAAACTTTTCCC
This sequence comes from Pseudopodoces humilis, assembly GCF_049639895.1. Lineage (NCBI taxonomy): Eukaryota > Metazoa > Chordata > Aves > Passeriformes > Paridae > Pseudopodoces > Pseudopodoces humilis. The sequence continues at coordinate 13,024,460 of NC_142205.1, read as the reverse complement.
ACATTCTGACTCTAGGAGTGGTTCTTGGCCAACCATGAAGGTGGGAAGACAACCAGGCTTGAGGGTTCATACAATTGACACCTTGGTGCAGAAAGGCTCAAGGAAACCTTCCTGTGAGCAGTTCTTGCAAACTGATCATCTGTCCTTCTAGCATTGCTAAACATGTGCAAGGAGTCAGTTATAGGAGGTTTTTGTTAAATCATTCCATTTCAACTTTTGTCAGAGCAAAATGGTCTAAGCAGGCAACTGCCACCACTTTTACTAAAATGATATTTGCCAGTTTGAAAGGATTAATGAAAATACACTCATTTTATACTGTTTAATACAAGGATATTTGCTCTTACAATTACAGCAAGGAGATGTTCTTCAAAAGTAGCTGATAGAGCTAGTAAAAAATTGCAGAAAACTTTCCATGGAAAAACTCAAACAAAATATGTCTGTCCCACTCCACCCTCTCCTTTCCTTTTTGGACTTTTGATCTTTCAGGTAAAAGATTTCTATGGCAAAAGCACTGATAAAGAGGAGAGCAAGGGAGATCTTGGCAGAGGAATTGTCACCTGAGTTTTTCCTTAGCTCAAATAAGTTTTCTTTTACCAATAGAGGATAAAGGAGTTGTACAGACTTGTTGTAACTACAAGAAACTACCAAGAATAGGAAAGTGTAGGTCATTCCCTAAGGGCAAATTTGTTGAATTGCAGCCTAGACATCCAAGAGAAGCCATTGGAAGCTACACCACTTGAGAAGCCAGTACAAAGAGCCATCCTGTGCTGGTAAAAGAAATGGATAAGGTAACCTAGTAGTTCAATCCAGGATCTTATTTCTAAGTTTCTGTGTCTCCTTATATTCTGTAGGACAAATGAAATGCTGTGAATGCAGCACCAAAAGAAAGAGGGCAGGGAATTCTGCTGTACTTGCCCATGCTAGGCAGTATTTATTCCATATTTAGGAGGGGAAAGCTACCCTATGAGTAACAAAAGCTTAGCTTAGTCCAAGGTAGGATCAAATTAAGCCTTACATGAATTTCAGGTGGCTGTAAGGCACATAAGCTAATAATGAAAAATGCTTGAGAGATTAATATTGCCTTGAAAAACAGTAAATAATTGAGAAGAACAATTTAACAGTTGGTATGTGAACTTCATACATTTCAGAAAAGTCTACAGACCATAGCTGTACATTAGATGTTAAAAAATATAGGCTTCTGTCAGCAATTTGAACAAATGTTAACAGTTGTGAAGAAAATAAATGATACACAAGCACTGAGATTGAGGACAAACTACATTTCCACAGCACAACTTCACTTTTCAAAATAATCAGGTTTCAGCTGTTCTTGGAATTTGCATTTTGATATTTCATTAGCTGCTGAGAAAATTAGCTGTTGTCTCGTTGTCAGTAGGTAGAAAACATTTTTTGGGAAAGCTGTCATAACATTTCACTTAAATACTTACTTTCCAATCTATCATTTACAGTTCTGAGACTGGAAGAGGATGGTAAAACTGGGATTGTCTATTATTCCTCAAGCACTGATATAGGCTGTTTGTTTTCCTTGGTGCCCAAAACCACAGCATTCCTGTCACTATGACTCTATGATGTGCCCCAAACACCTTCTCTCAATATACTTTATATCCTCACTCTGGTACGCACCTTACTGCAGATAAGGGCCAGCACATCCCACCACTACCCTTGCAAATTTGTATACTTTTTCTGCAAGCAAATGCTCAGTTTAGATTCCTTATTTAACTGTTTTATGTATTAAGAACAAACTGATCTGGTCAGGCATTTTGTCCTCTTCTACCTAACTCTAGATGTTTTGAAAGCATCACTGTACACATATAAACAGGAATCTCTGATATACATTGGTATAGAGAGCACTTGAAGACCTTTCTGACCGGTACTACTATAAAGTAAATTGTATTATACCATCTGGAAAAGGTGATAATTCCTCCAAAGGAGCTGTAAGACACCAATAAAATTGCTTCTTCCACTAGCTATGTTTAATTTTTCAAGTTTCACCAAGCCTGACTGGTAAGGAAGAAAGGCGCCAGAGCTTTCAGCACTATAAATGGTAGGTCAGAAAGTGAGGGTGTTTAACAAACAGCTTCCCATTACAATCTCCTAGTATTATAGACGTATTCAGCTTATGCATATATTTACTTTAGAGTGCACTGCAGCATGTGCATTCAGTTCGTGAATACCAGGATGCCTCCCGGTAGGGATGGAGAGGGTAACAAAGAGGTAGCAGACACAGGTGATGGCACAGATGTCCTTTGTGCGGTACCACCCTTTGTGCCACCGGCCCGTACTTACACTTCAGCCAGCGGGCTCCGGCGTGTGTGTCCTTGTCCCGGATCAGCCTCCTCTGCGTGCAGCTCCTGCAGAGGTACCACAGCATCCACAGCAGCTGGATGAGCATCAGCGTGATGAGGTAGGAGAGCAGGTGGCTCTTGCTGATGCCCACGGCATGCACAGCCCAGGCGAAGGTGAGCAGCAGCCCGGCCAAGAAGAGGTTGATGCCGTACTGGCTGCTGAGGATCTCGGCATTTTTCTGCGGGTAGCTGCCGCCCACCGCAGGGCACCCAGCGGCTTGCTCCATCTCCCCTCCGCCGGCCAGGTGCTGCAAGCGGGCGGCCCCGCTTCCCCCGGGGAGCCCCGAGGCGCTGCTGGCCCGCCCCCCACGGCGGCGGGGGCGGAGCGGGGCCGCCGGCCGGGCCGTGCCCTGCCCGCCGGCCGCTGAGGTTTTTGCGGGACACTCTTGCCTGAGACTGACAGCAGCTGGGGTCCAGACCAGGGTAAGGAGAAGTCACTCGGACGAAGGTTGGTTTGGAGCCAGCCCTGCCCGGCTGGTTTTGGTGCGAGACGTGGGGTTACGTCGGTGTAGAGACCTGTGCGGTGTAACACGTTCTCTGCACAGGAAGATGCGAAAAACACCGAGTGTTGCACAAAACCCCGGCCCGACGGCTGGAAAGCCGAGAACGGCCAAAACCTGGGAGCCGGCGAGGCTGGAGCCTGCCCTGCAGCCAGGGAGCCACCAGCTGCTGATGGAGCTCCTTCCACGGTGAGGCAGGGGGATCACACCCGTGCTTCACACTCTGGGCCCCACAGGCCATCTTCTTTTGACCAATCGGTACCTTCATTGGTAGGACAGAACTTCAGTTTTCAGGAATTCTCTAGACCTTTCAAAAGTGGCAATTTACCCTGTTTTTTGGAAACTGTTCCCATTGTTGTCCCGTTCTGACAGCATAGTACTATAGGAATTGCTAGCTGGAGAAGCAACTACTCAGCTCAAAGTAGCAAAACCCTCTGCAGAATTTAGTCCACTTCTTATACATTTGTTTTCCCAATATTTATGCACACTTTCAGTATTGACCCTTTTCCACTTAAATCGAATTCTCTTCACTTAAGGTATTAGAGTACTAAACATAGCTTGGAGGCCAAACACCAAGGTAGACTGGTCCTTGTTGTGGCCAAGCAGGTCTTACATTTTTGCTCTGTACCTGTTGGTTGCATATTGATTACCGAAAACATTGGTTTTTACAGTGAGTGACCCACACCTTGTATGAAATTAAGCCACCACTTCAACTACAATAAAAGTTAAAAAAAATAAATCAATTGAAAATATATCTATTTTGCTCCACTTCCTTGGCAAAGAAGTAGATTTAAGCTTTTTCTCTTCTGAAGCCAGAAATTTATAATAGAGGGGTTTTTCTCATGTGACAAAGGACACTTTTGGACTTACATAAAAGTGTCTGGGGTTCACAAGCCTCTTAAAGAACAGGGAAGAAAAATGGCAGAAAGGTGGAATGAGTGAATTCCGGACAATCATCTATTTAGGTAAACATAAAGAAGTAGTAGTTCTTGTCCTTTATTCATTTTGTCCTGTTCTCAAGAAATATGTATTTTAAGCCATCTGCAAATTTTCCTTCTGAGGAATGCACTTAACAGGAGGTCAGCCCTATGTCTCTGTCTATATGGCCTGATAAGAGAAATAAAAATCAAAAGCATAACTAGTCAAACAGTCAGGCTTCAATCACCTCTAGGTCACAGTTACATCCATCATTATCAGAAATGGCATTGTGGAAGTGTCAAATCCTACGTTTATTTCATATGATGCAACCTTTAAAGAATAACTAAGGATGATTCCATTTTACAGAGCTTCGATGTGTAATGGTGATAAATAATCTTCACTACATGGTTACTACATATTTTACTTCAAATTATCCAAGTGCATCCCTTGTCACCTGTGAAGGAAAGAGATTTGGTGCTGGTACACATCCTCATCCTGAAATGAAGCAATGTAAATGGATACAGAAGACACCTATGGTGGTCTGTACCAAGAGAATACATTCAAGGAGTTCACAGAAGTGGCAGTAGAATTGTGTCAGGTTACAACAATTAAAATAAGCATTGTTTTACGTTCCTACCAGATTTGCCACTACTTGCTTTTGAGCATGTAAGTGAATGAGTATTGTGCTGGATACTCAGATCTGTTACTGAAAGACTTTGCAGGACTTTGTACAATGAGCATATCTACTCAGGATTCTCAGAAAGACATCAAAGTAGTCAAAGGCAAACAGCTCTCCAGAGGTGAACAGAGTGCTATTACCCTTCAGTAAACCCAGCTGAGGGGGCATGAAAGACACTCAGAATCACGTACAGTATTTAAAATCTACATGAACATCTATTTTATAGAAGAAGCAGTGAGATGGGGTGGAAGTCTTCAAGAAAGTATAATTGAACAGTTAAACAATTAAATACCGAACAACTATTGGTCACTTTTGTACAAAGTTTATTAAGATGTTCAGAAGAATGAATTTGAAAAATCATGTAGCAAATAGTAATTTTAATTCAGATCACAAGGCAACTTAAAACACCTAGAGCATTTATATAGCTGACAAATAAAAATACAGCTATAAAACCATCCCTGAGCAATACTGCATTTTAAATATTATAATAAAGTTACTCAGATGTACCTGTGTATGCAGACATAAAATTGTTAAAACCTTTTAAAAGATGAAGACCTGAAGATAAGCAACTTGCACTTTAAAGATGTGAAGCATGACAGGTTTTGGCAAACTTAAATATTACATTTAAACAAATCAATGCTAACTTACCCAACAAACTGCTTCAAATAGTGCTGAATGAACTTTATTTTGGTTTGTCTGATCCTCTGTATTACATACTATTGGGTCACAACTCTTTTTCGTTAATGGAACAGTAACAGCCAAAGACAATGTGTAACCCTTTCATTACTAAACATTCCATGTGTTTAGCAATGGTGTGAATTTGGGAGCCAGAATGAAGAATGCAGTGTCTTTTGACAGTCCAGACTTTAAGCAACACTCACAAGGAGTAGATTTTAACAGGTTTCAATACACAATTTCTACATTCTCATATTTTCCAAAAGGCATGGGTGGAAAACTATTTACACAAGGATCTACATAAAGTGTTCTAGAAACTAAATCGTGCCCAGGTCTTCAGATAGTTAAGTATCTCAGTCAACATGAACAGACACCTAATAAAAATAAAATGCTATTTTATTTTCCCAACTGAGTATAACTAGTAGCTTTTAAGTTAATATCAGCATCTTCATTGCTGAGGAAGGAAAATGGCAACTTCATTAACAAGCACTGCTAAGAATGAAAAGTGAATTTACAGAAGAAAAAACAACCTGAATACTGAAAAACATTTCATACATCAAAATAATTTAATGTGTGCTCCAAATTTCTTGTGTAGTGTTAATATTGTTCATTGTATTGCTGGTTATTCACAGCTTGATTATCTACCTTTGGCTGTGGACAAACTGTATGAGCACAAGTAGAATTTATTTGTTTAATTGATGGCACTGCCAAATGTCAACCAGCTTTCCCTTACCCCTATCCATACTTTTATTTTTTTAAGTACTAGCAGATCTGAACTCAAGACATTAGATAGTAAAGTATTTCCTACATGGTAACATATATAACAGTAGAAATTTAACAGATCAAGAAATGTCTCCTGTAAGTAAGTTTACAAGTACAAACACAGGTTCCAGATAACAGTATTTTACCTGTCAATTCAAATGGAAAGAATATAGTATTAAAACCCCACAACACTTGATTTAAGTATCACTTACTTCCAAATCAAACATGATTTGAGCAGGAAGTTCAATTAGATGACCTCTGAGGCCCCCAGAGAAAATATTTAAAGGTCCCTTTCAACACTAACTATTCTACGGTGCTATTACTTACTACTCATGTGTTTAATATTCAAATATAAATAGAAGCTTTACAAAGCTTTACAAAATGAAAGGCCTCATGTTACTAAGAGATGTAAAACCTATTTATCTTCCAATTAATCACTAATCAGTTGCTTTTTCCTATGGTTATGTCCATTGATTTATACATCAAGTAGATTAAGAATTACTGTATTAGAGCAAAGAGCCAGTATTAGAAACAACAGAAGTACTGGAATGTAACATAAGTGACATACACTTTGCAGGATTACAGTTACTTGAGTCCTTCACATGAAGCTGAAAGAAAAAAAAAAAACCAACCAAATTTAACAAAAATCTCTGAAGGTTCTATACACTGCACAAGCTGTATCATGTACTAAATGAATTAATGATTTTGGAACACCAAGTGATAACTTGTCCCTAATTATTAGACAAATAATTATTTGACCTAATACAGAATTTTCCCACATAACTCAAGTGTTCAGAAAGAACACAGCTAATGACAGAACCAACAACATGGATACGTTTTTATCACCAAGTGTGACCCATGTACCCAAAGTAAAGAGGTTCTGAATTAAGTATTGTATTTTTCAGAAGTCAGAGTTTTGTCAGAATAGAAGTTAGTTAATTATCTCCTTAAAAATCAGGTTTCTTGATCTCTCAAAAATAGAGAGGAAAATGTAACAGTGGTTCAGTTTGTTATTAAAAAGAATAAATAAGTTTCACCATCTCAGCCATTAAACACTTTTTGCCTACAACTGTGTCAGTACAAGAGGCTACACTCTAAGTCCAGCAATCCAGCACAGTCTTTTTTTTGCTGCACTTCTAAAAATGCTGAGGGATCTCCTCACCAGGAAGGATTTGTGATGGCAAGCGAAGCCAAACAGACATCCTCCTCATTCCCTTGAGAAGTACAACAAACAAGATCTGCTGAAGGAGTAGCTTCCCTGGATGATATGAGACACCTGTGATACAGGGAACATCCTTTACCCTATTTACTGAGCTGTATTTGATGTCTTCCTTAGCTTTTTACATTTCACTGGATTAATTTCATAAATATATCCTAACCAAAGATGTGGCAGTTATTGAGAATGCATTTTTCAAGTCAACAAAACAGATGGGCTGGCCTTTGAAGAGCTCCTTTAAGAAAGAACAAAGAACTCCTCATATCTGGTAATTTTCCAAACAACAGGTTGATCTGGGCTGTGCATCACAGAAAATGAAAACAGCAGACTTGCAGACAAAGAAATGACAAAGATTTTCAATTAAAAAAAATAGAGAAGGCCTTTGCACATGGATGTTGGTATCTTCTCCCCTTCACTATGAGGTCAAGCAGCTTTACTAAGAAGTTCTCCCAGTCTAGGTAAAACCTGCAGGGTTTTGGCCTGTACATCTCCAAACTATCAATTCTCAGTAATGTTTCTTTTCAACATCTAGAATGGAATTTTAGAGAAGTGGAAAGGATATTCTTCCCCTTTGGATAACTGCAAATTCTCTGGTTACTCTATATGCCACAAAATATCACAATTCTAAGAATGTACAAAAAACATAGAGAAGGAATCCCTAAATGCCCTCCCAATCCTTAAATGTCTAACAAAGCTTTTCCCACAACAAGATAAATACATTTATGTGCTTAAAAATTTAATTATTTACCTGAAGGGCTTATCCCAGGAGTGACACAAGCATCACAACACCCATAAACTGAATGAAGAGCAACACAGGTGTAAAAAATGACCAGACAGGCCACAAGGCAACATTGAAACTGCAAATAAAAGCAGAAAGTATTTGGTAAGTTCAGTTCTCATATTACAGAAACACCAGGCATACAAAGGAAACATGTCAAAAGAAATAAGATTTAAATTACTTAACCTGGAAATATACTTCTTCATTTCTGAAAACAGAACACATCAAGGGTAAAGGGTAAAAATACATTTTACTTTCATAAAATCTGTATCTGAAGCCCTGAAAATGACCTACTCTTTGATTTTTCCATGGACATACATGGCAGCTGAGAGAAGCCTTCATCTGAACTTTCATCCAGATTTCAGTTAACTGAAGAGACAGAGGGGAAAGCCCTTATTTTACAACTGACTTACAAGAATAACAGATTTGACTAATTATAAAACATAGGGAACCTTTATTTTCTTTAATCTTCCTTTTTTTCACCATTGCAACAAATACCAACTGATACTCTGGTACAATAGCTAAACAAGAGGAAATAAATTTTCATGTAGAAAGCAAATAAATGTACTGGCACAATGTATGTAATTTTCTTCATCTACATTTGCTCAGCTCCGACTCATATGACCTCATAAGTAAAGCAACTCTCACTAAAAGTACCATTCTCAGATAAAATATAAACCCTTAAAGCTCATATGGCAATAGTCAGAAGTCTAACATTTTGTGTATGTTTGCTACTTAGTTTGTTTGATAACGAAGAACTCTGACAGAAACTGATTGAGCTGAATTTTTTCTCAGATAGAGAGACTGCATCTTTGTCTTAATTTGTAAACTGCACAAGCAGTTGCCATAGGTGAGAAATTTACACTAACAAAGATAACAACTTCAGTTTTTCCCTAAATTTTCAAGACAGAAAAGATCCAGTACATCTGCAAGTACACCATACAGTTTCAACTGTTCCAACTCTTGCTTTGTGGATGAAAGTGCAAGAAATTATGCTATATAGAACTGATATTGTCACTAATACACATAGCAGAATTAAAGAAATTGTACTTTTTATAAAATGAGACTGTTAACACACAGACTTGCACAGGTTTAGCAGAAGTTTGCACAGTGTTTGAACTCACCAAATTGCTGCTGCTATAAAGGTAGCTGTTGTGATAGGAATCAGTGCAGGGTACTGTTCATCATAGTCCTGAATTCCACAGTACCACTCAAGATACAGTATGCAGTAAAAGGCAACAGATAAACACACAGCCAATAAACAAGTGCCACAGGAAAGCCACCAGCTGCGGGAAGTAAAGCACATTAAACCATGTTTAGCACATTGCAGTTTGCACAGTAATCTGCAGTCTACAAACAGAACAGGCAATATCTGTTAAATACACAGGTTGTGGCCTAGAGTTCCAGTAGGTTTTACCTTAAATTAATTTTACAAAACACTTTTTGCCCTTCAAAGCTGTCTAATATAAACCACTGAGTTTAATTTTGCAATGAAACATTCCTTTCATATATTGTGCCCTAAAACATGTTGGAAATTCAATGTGACAGATCTTGTCAGGAATCTACTATACCACTACACCAAAAACACTTTGTCACTAATAAAATAAAATAGGCTCCACTGCAACTGTGCTTTTCACTATAAGTTAGTCTGGTGATCTTTGTGCAACAGAAATGCTGCAGAATGCTTTAATATGGTTTCAGTTTGTGAACTCCTAAATTTAACAGACAAGAAGCATGAAGATTTTTCTTTGTAACTGCTGAAGAAAACCATGGAGAAATCCAGAATTTTAAACTCAGAATCATAAAAACACAGGGTATGTAATTATTTAAGGAGACACACTTTTGAGCCTCTTTGAGGATACTCTTCAAGATTAGTTCAGATAAGGCAACTTGAGAGAAAGATGCACTTTAATAAATTTTTATCTAAACTTGTATTAACAAATAAAAATTTTGAAAAATTAATTATTACCATAACTTGGTTACTAAATTACAAAGGATAATCAAGGATTTTCCTATTCAGGTAGCATTTGCTCTGGAATGGTACAGCAAACATTCTACTTTGAAATCTTGTTACTACCAACTGAGGATTCTGCACTAAGAGAATTGTTGCCATGGCCTACCTAGACAAGCAGTGCAGAAAGACAGGGTCCCGACCCCAAATTTTGATTACACCTTGGAGTCACTGGTTTTGCTTTCACAGTCAGGTGTATGAAGGGTGTACCTAGCCTGGGAGAGCAGCTCCTGAGAACCTCACAGCACAGAGCAAGGCCCTGTGCAGCTTCCATGTACTGATATAACAATGACAACAGCAGTGCTGTTTTAAAAGCACTTCCAGCTGAAGCTATCTAAAAACATTTAACACACATCAATCTAATCGAAAGTAATTTAATAGAAAAGAAATAGATTAGAAATAAAGATTACTTCATTGAAATTATTTCACTAATCTTTTGCTGACCTACTCAAAATCATCTATAGATCTTCTAGAGAAATGAACTTCTGTTTGACCTTTAAGGAAAAATTTCAGGGGATTTATTGTAAAAATAAAACCAAAATCTAAATACTTCCAACAAAACAGGCAGCTATTTCTCGGACTTAAATGAAAACTTGAAGGTACAGTATTAAAATGTCTGGTATTAGAGCAAACTTTGCACATACAAAGATGGCTCAGTAAAGTTTATAGAGAAAAAAAAATTGTAGCAAATTTTAAGCATTGTATTTACTTTAAAATTAGTTCAATAATATCACCTTAGGTGGTCATCTGGTCCAACCTCCCTGCTCAAGCAAGCTTAGCTACTGCCAGTTGCCCAGAATCATGTCCAGATGGCTTTTGAGTATCTCCAAGGATGGAGACTCCACAACCTACATAAGGCAACCTGTTCTGAGCTCAGTCATCCTCACAGTAAAAAAGTGTTTCCTGATATTCAGAAGGAACCTCCACCATTTCAGTTTGTGCCCATTGCCTCTGGTCCTGTCCTGGACACCACTGGAAAGAGCTTAGCTCTGTCTTCTTTGCACCCTCCCTTCAGGTATTTACATGCATTGACAAGATGCCTCTGAGCCTTCTCTTCTCCAAGCTGAACAATCCCAGGTTTCTATATTCCTACTGCAGATCTTGTTCATCCATGATTTAAAATACAGTGACCAGATGTAACAAACTGAGTATGACTAAAACACACCTTTTTGTAAGAAAAGATACCTTACCTATCTGCTTGCATAGTTTCTTTAATATTTTTTAAAAAATCAAAGTAGTATGTCACAGCTATTGATGCCAAAATCCAGAATGCAGAATGAATATTCAGTCTGTTAAGAGGCCTCATCGTCTTCTCTACAGCTGTAGACTCTTCTGTAAAGGAGAACATAATTATAGCACTAAAGCCAGTCATTAAATGGAGGATGATTATAGTTATGTAAAGCATGATGCTTTATCTTTTTAATTCATTTATCTTGGGAGATTATTCTACACATCATAATACACTTTGCACTACAAATATTCTAAAAAGCTTTGAACATTTACTGAAATGAAACAGACTAAGCAAGGTACCCTTTGATAAAAGAATAAAGCAGTAACAATCAGCAGAATATCTGTGTCTTTTTAGGAAACAGCTGACTAGCTTTTATAAGCGTTAACTAATTTAAACCCTCTGGTGTTATTAAAGCATTTTTATTAATCTAGCATATAGCATTTCAGGTTATTATTTCCAATTACTAATTTATTTGTACCCTTCTTTATGAATTTTAGTATTTGCAAAAAAATTGCAGGCATAAATAATTTTCTTTTCCTCAGCTGCAGATAATTCACAAATTTTCAGCTGCAGTTTCAGGAGCTAGCTTGGCTTACACTGCACACTTTCAGCAGGTAAACTACAACTATCACTGTGCAGGAAACCTTCTCTTTTTCCCCTCATTGCCGTGTACTGTTTTAGAGAGAGTGAGACATCACAGCGAGCAGATGAGAAAGCCTTTTTTTTTTGTCCACGACAGTAACCATGTAACACAGTATTTATACACACTGTCCAAAAAGGTGTCAGAGGTGGTTTTGATGTCTCACACTCAAGTTTTATCACTAGGAGTTCCTGGCAGCTTTATTTTTCATTTCCTAGATTCCTGCTCATCCTACTGGAGCTTGGGCCTGGAGCATTCGAGCAGTTCGCGGCTCCAAGCCCCTGGCGTCTCCCACACCGAGCTCGCAGGCAGGAGCGGACACCTGAGGGCAGACGGGGCCGCGCTCCGCGCCGCTCTACCCGAGGCGGCCCCGCTGCCGTCCCAGCGCCCGCCCGGCGGGGCCTGGCACCGCTCCCCGCGCCCCGGCAGCACCCACCCGCCGTGCCGCCGCTCCGGGCAGGCGGCTGCGGGCGGTGCGGGCCCCGGGCCCCCGGCCCGCCCCGCCCCGGGCGCCGCAGCCTCGGCAGCGCGTCCCCGCCGCCGCCGGGCTCCATGTTGGGCCGCTCCGGCAGTGACGCGGTGGGGCGGGAGCGGGGCGGCCGCGACCGCCCCGGCGTGAGGGGCAGCGGCGGCGGCGGCGGCCGGCCCCAGCGAGCGGCCGGGCCGAGAACCCGCCGGCACGGGATGCAGAAACAGCTGCGGTAATTGCACTGATCCCCCTGGAGAGGGGGAGCAGTGCCCTGTACAGCCGAGTGTCGCAGGGAAGGCTGTGGCGCCGAAATTATTCCAGAGGAAAAAAAATATATATATAGAAACTCTGTGCGTAGAAATGTTTTCCTTATCTGCCAACCAGATGTTCTCGAGGGCAGATGTTAGGGAAAAATCTCAATTTTTGTAACACAGACCAGTGGTGTGGGTTTAAAAGGATTGGAGCATGGTGCCAATAACAGCAAGTTCATAGGTTCGATCCCCGTAGGGCCGTTCACTCAGGGGTCGGATTCCATGGTCCTTCTGTGTTCCTCCCAACTCGGAATATTCTGTGATTCTGTGAAATGCTAAGCCCTGGGGGGTTTCCAGAGCCACGGGAATCCTGTAGCACTCGAGACTGCAGCTCGCAGCTGGAAATGATAAACATATTTGCAAGACAAACTAGGTAACAGTTAAATAAACTACTAAAATGGCAAAATAGATTGTTGCAGTTCTGTAGTTGATTTCTGCATAACTAGATACAGTCACATCAGCATGTTTCTGCAAACAAAACCTTGCAACCAATTATATTACTGGGGCTTTCTTGTTTATTCACATGAACAAACTCAAAACTAGTCAATTTTGCTGGCAGGTTAACCTTAGGTCTGGTCCTTATAAGAATACTATGAATATTAAGAGTACTGTGAATATGTGTACTATATCTTCTGGGGTGTGTTCAGTGATTAAGCCATTAATATGGCTTTAAAAATTGAAAATTGTTACTAACAGTAATGATTCATTAGGTTAATTAGATGATCCATGTGTTTGTTACAAAGCCTGTGCTTTCTCAGAGAAAATTGTGTGGTGTAACATTCCGAGTAAAGCAAAAATCCTGCTGACTTCAATGTGGAAGTACCTATCAATACAGCAGCTGTTATGTATAGCTTTTCTTTACAGTGGGATTAAACATAGAAATATTCAATAAAAGCTCAGATTATTATAAGGGAGACTAATTTCAGTATGTGTGTTTTACTGACCAAAATCAAATTTACAGTCCTTCTAGCTGTATATAGATCAAAGTTCAAAATTACAAGTGTTCAATAACCTGATTGTACATTTCCTCTCAGAAGGCAAAATATTTTGCATTAAAACAATGATTAGGAGGAATGAGCAAAATTTTCACTTACCACATGCATTCTTTGCATATTGTGCAGTATTTTTCAATAGAAATGCCTTGCAGATAATTCCTCTGTAGTTTTACATTGAGAAAACAGGAAAATCAAAAAGAATGGAATGTAAGCTGTGGTTAAATAATTATATATTTTATCAGTAAAACCTAAAAAATTTGAGGCTATCCTAAGGGGTGCCTAAACTAACTGGTAGAAACTAATTAGGGTTAAAGCTAAACTTTTTGTGACTTGCACTATTTTTAAGCAGTTCTAAACCTCCTGGATAACTGATATTTTCCTAAATATACTATTTTTTGTTTTATTAATGAGTGAGATCCTAGGGAGAAAGGAAAACAGGGTTCTGATCATTCTTTATTACTGCTCATTGAATCTGAGTAAATTCAGCCTAAAAGATACAAGAACAGAAAAAAAAATACTATTTTTCTTTCTCTGCAGAGACAGGCCTTCATTTACATCTGAATTTCATGTGAGAGTTGTCATAGTAAGTAGAAATTGTTTTCCCAGCCTCAGAACATGTATCACATAAGGGCCAACTACACTGCAGTCCGTAGTGACTACAGGGATTATTCTTTATGTAGTTCAGTTGAATATTTTGAAGTTAGCAGCTCATGGAGATCAGAGCTCTGCTTTCTCTTATCAATGAAATAGAGGTTTCTTTGTTTTATTTCCTTTGAGTGAAATGACTACCTCAGCCTTCACTTTCATCTTAGTGATTCAAATAAGAAACAATGGAAATGTTCATGTACTTTGCAAAAGCTACTCATAGGATATATATTTGATTTAAACGTAGCAATTAAATAAATATATATGCTTAGAAAGGTTAAGATCTGTCAGTGTTGTTAAACTGAACACTTCTGTTTACCTACAGAGTAGGTATTGTGCAAAGAGCTGAAATAAGAGCTTCCTTCCTGGACTCACTATTGACCTTAACTGAGACCGCTGATGTTCTGTTTGTAGAGCTGAGATGTTTTCTGTGATCTTTTCACAGAGTTTCTCTGATTCAGAAATTATTAATCTGCCAAAGAATAGATAACGATCAGGAGCTGAACCAAGACTGTCACAATATGAACAACATAATTAACAAAGTATTTAATCAACAGGCCTATTATGGATAATTAATTCTTCCAAATTAATGTTTAAGAATCCCTACACAAATGTTAGGAATAATTTTAAAATGCGATGCTTGATGTGATAACTTTAGTTAAAAATCTGTGAAATAAATTTAAGAGTTTGAAGATTCAGGGAAAGAAATGTACAAAGGGCAGAGTTTGCGGCAATTTTTTTGTAATCTATATTCCTGGTCTTTTGCATAATGTGATTAAGTTTTCACATCTTGGGAACTGAATTCAACGCCTTCACATTCTTTTATTTTAAATAGAAATAATGCTTTGTATGTTAGTTGAATGTCTTTAAATATCCAGGTTTTATGGTTATAAGCTGAATTTTTGCAATCTATTTGGATATTTTGAATTTTATTTTCTTGATGCTCACTGAATATTTGCTGCTTAGTGATAAGTTGGTTATATGTTGATTTACAAGTAATTCTTAATGGCACACAAGTGTGGTAGCTTTTTGTGTCTCTTGACTGAGTAGATACAAAATTTAGAACTGGAATTGCCAGTTAAATTCTTACTTTTAGGAAGTCAAATTAGTTTTCTAGTATTCTAGCCAATATTCATAAAATTTTCCCTGTTACAGAAATCATTAGCTAAATTAGCCCAAATGTTATCTGTTCGCAAAAGACCTGGCTGGAATTTTCTTCATTCCATATCTAAGTAGGGCAGGCTCTTTCTTAATTTTTAGCTGAAGTAGGTTGGATACAATATAGATGTATTTTTTTCATTTTGGGGAATGATTGTGCTATGCAGTCTGTGCTTTCTGTTCATGAACTAAGTAATAATAAAGTCAGGAGTAATCTGCTGCTGATCTTCCACTGTCAGGAGTAAAAGATTGGATGGGAAGATGTTCTCAATTCTTTCTGAACCTTGTCCTTGGACTGAAGTATTGTGCATCCTCTCTTACATTGGGTGAAAAAGTAAATACATTGTCTGATTCATCTAGGTAACAAAAAAGCCTCCAAAAATAGTACAAACAGTTCCCTTGCTTTCATCTTCCATTATTTTAACTATTTTAAATTCAGTACAATGGAAAAGGACTTAAAAGCACTTGGTGTGAATAACTTAATGAAGATCTGAAAAACAACTGTTGGGTAAAACTCAATTGACTCTGAATGTGGTCCATATACAAACTCCTGAACTCAAGCTGAATTCTCATGCGAGTATTAAATTGCATTGCAGCCTTGGATTGAACCTTTAGGAAGGAAACAATACATAGTATAGTGTGTTTGATACTAGGAAGGCTCTATATTTAAGCATGCAAGTATTTGAACTTGATGAAGACAAAGAAAGCAGAGAAGAAAAAGGCAGTTTAAAAGGTGAAGAGGGCATTTAGGAGAACAGAAAAAAATGCACAGCATAAAGCTATCTAATTTATCTAGGTATGTTATTCCTCACCTTGAAGGTTGTCAGCAAATTACAAAAAAACATAGCTGATCTGAAGTATTTATTTGATAGAAGACCATCTTAACCCTCAATTATTCTGATTAAAGATGTTAGATAGCTTCAGTGTTTGACATTTGCATTTTCATAATCAGCAATATGAATATAAGACTGTTCGGTTCATTCCATCTTTAAATGTGCAAACAAAACCAAAATATCCAAATTTATCCAAATATCCAAAAATCATCCTATTTATCTAAAATAAATCTGGATAAACAATTCTCCTGCTATTAGCTAAGTAAATTTTCTTACTCTCTTCTAAATAATTTGTTGAGTTTAATTTCACTTAACTGTGCTTACTTTCTTGAGGGAGTACAATGGCTTTCTAAATGTTTTACCAAGACTACAGTTTAATGATACAAAGCGCTTGGCAGCAATACTCCAGCTATAATTGTTCTTGACTACTCAATCCCCAGTAGTGGTATATAATACCTCTCAGTTTGAAGATTTGATCTGGTTTTAAAAGCCTGCAAAAATGCAGGGGGTGGTGGAGAGGCAAAAACAAATGGCCAGATGTGGGAGAGTGGGAAAGAACACTGAAACCAATTTCTTTACTTAGGAAAAAGTCTGTCCAACCCTGCATCTGTTACAATATGGAAATAATTTCATACTTAGGGCATTTAGGAACATGCTAAAGTGTGTTTTTTGAATAATAAACATCAGATCTAATTCACACAGGAAAGACTATCAATTGTGGGAATGGGCATTCAAGTGCATCATTCAACATTTACTGTAGAGGAGTTTTAGTCTCTTTTGGTGTGACACTTCGTTTCTCTATTGGTAGAGGTTAGCATTATTTTAGGCTGTGATGGGATATTGTTTTGCAGATGTCTAGTGTCACCACTCTGATTTGACTGATGTACTAAAGCAGGGACAAAGCTTCTTGGGCATGTGGAACTCACTGTTAACAAGATTGGAAAGCATAGCAACACCTCACTGCTGTGTATAGTGTGGGATTCAGCTCACTGTTTCTGTGGAGTTTTGAAGAAAAAAAGATAAACAAAAAAAGAAGCTCTTACACACTTCATTCATGGCAAAGGTTTTCTTACCATTGTCCTTCACAGTCCATTACCACTTACATATTCTGTAGGGCTAATTTTTCATGTATTTTGAACAGGTATTGTAATTCATTGGACAACAGAGTTAGAGGGAAAACTGACTTAAGTGCTAAACTGTCCAAGACAGACAGGAAGAGAAGGATGTTTCCTTTATGAAGACTGAATTCAGCAATTTGAATTTTTGGCTGGAGGATGATAGCACAATTCACATTATTGTTCTGGATACATAAATGGGTCTTTAAGAACATCAGCTGAGCTCAATTTTTTTCTTCTAATGGAAAACTTACCCAATGCTAACCTCTGAAATCACTTCAGTTCTGAAAGTTCACTAAAAGAGCTGTAACTGTCAAAGGTATAATATCCGAGCCAGAATTGTAGGAGCAAGAAGCAGAGGAAGTATATTTTCATGGTATAAAGAGAAAGAAAGAACAGCCTAGTAGAAAATCCCATCCCAGTCCTGTCTCATCCACAGAAAACGTGAGCCTTTGTCATGTATGGATACTAAACAATATCAATAGGTGTGCATTCCTCCTGGAATTCCTTCTCATCAAGACAAAAGGCCAGCAGAAGGCCCAAAAAATCTGAGTATAAAAGTGCGCTTTTGTTTGTACATTAATGGCTGGAAGGGGCAAGTTCATTGTGTGGCTACTGCAAGGAACAGAATGAAGGAGCAAACACAGTGTGGTTTGAGCCACCTGCAATGCAGGAGGAAATCTGGTTCTTTTTTATTCAGGTTCTTTGTCACCTAACTGAGACGTAGTGATCTGAATACTTTCAAGTGGATTTCATGCTGCCAGAGAGGAAGATCCTGTTATGTTTAAAAGCACCTTTTTTCTAGCAAACCAAATATATGTGAGTTGAGTTTGACTGCAATTTGGCCTTAATTAGGCTTTTCAGACCAATTTTGTACTAATGCATTCCACATAAACGTTTGAGAAGAGGGTTTTAATGGGAGGGTATGCATACAGAAACCATTTCTGGTTTTCTGTAACTTTCACATAATTTCAGTAACTATAGAACTACTGTTGGAAGTCAGTACTTTACTTCTTCTGTAGCTCAGACAAGAAGTTGTGTAGCAAGAACAATTACTACTAAGATTCTAATGAGAAGGGCAAAACACACCAAAGACTGGAAAATTCTAAATCTTCTAAAATAAATTTTAAAAGGAAAGATTTAAAAAAAGGATGTGTTTGGAAAGGACTAAGATCTGTGATCTTCAGTCCTGAAGAAAAAAGTCCAATTAAGCAAAAAGCTTGAAGGTTTTTCTGTCTTTGCTGTCTGAAAGCATAAAAGCATGAGGATTCAGGAATAAAAGAATTACATCCGAGAACTGCAAAGATTACAAGGGGCAAGAGGAACTGTATCTTAAAAGTGCAAGCGAAAGTTACTTGTAAAACTTCCTCTACTCCAAGTGAAATTTAGAATTCAATATAAAGTAACACTTCCTGTAAGAGTACTAATGGGAAACATAATATGCAGCTTTTCTTGGCTGACAGAGCAGAAAAGAAACTTAGAGGACTTATTCCTGTTTCTTTCTTAAAGGCTAATCTGGGAGAAGAAAGAGGTAAGTGTTGAATATATTGACTGAGATATCTTGTAACCTGTGAATACAGCTCAATGTACAGAACAATATGCCTTTTTTTCACTTATCTTGCACAAAAAATTTAATATTTGCTCTCTTATTTCCTTAATAAGGGTGAGTGTTACAGACTTAAAAGTTTCCGAATGAAATAATGTATTGGGTCTCTGTATCCTGTGGTCATCAGCTACGAGCCACTAATCATGTCAGGCTCTGACTACATTGTCCTGATGCAAGTGGATTATAGCACCAGGTGGGAGGATCAGTTTTCACTGGAGAAAGAACAAACTACTCTAATGCACCAGGACAGTGGAGGGCTGAGCACAACAAATAAGTAGCTGTCCTTTGAAGCTTTTTTCTTCCAGTGATTAAAGTGCCTGCTTGGGTGCTTATGCTATACTTACAATGAAAACCATTAGCTTTAAACAATTTTCTGGTTTCTTCCTTCCCCCACCCTGCCACGAAGACAAAGATTTTCAATACACTATTTTAGAAAGGAGAATTTCAACAGTAAGTTATAATTATGGAACTATGTTATGCTGTTTAAAAAATCAGTAAAACATATTCTGGATTAAAACAATACTGGTAAATATACTGCTTAATTATTGAATAGAAATTAAGAGAGGTCCTGCTGTTTTTCTGTCTTCTTGAAGGATTCTTAATGCTCTGTGAGGGATTATGCCTCCCTCTGAAACAATTACCACCATATTTGTAGTGACTTCAATCTGATCAAGACATCATTAGCTGCAAGGAGTAAATTAAAGTCCAGATCTGTTATAAGGCGAAAAGCCAATTTCAGTTCTCTGAATACTTTATTAATTGTCTAATGAAAAAACATCAAAGTCAGGGTTTTTTTCACTGGAGAGCTGCATGTCAATAATGCAGCTATGCATGGATTAGAATAGCACTTGAAGCCTTCTACAATTAGAGGCATAGACTCATTAACCATACTACAGTATTCCCAGGAACATCCAGAAAGAAAAACATGCCTACAAAGCATATTGCTCCCTTCCCCTGCTTTCTGCCAGGTAATACTACTGCAGGAAGGACAGTCATAAGAGGGTAGGTTCTTGTGTAGGACAGAAAGGGTAGGAGATATTTTTATCCATGCTGGAACTTCTCCTGTTCAACATATTCACAAAATATCTGACAAGTGGACAGAAAATGTTTCCAATAACAGGGCTTACTTGCAACAGCCTCCCACCAATGACTGTCAAATAGAGGCATGCATTGGATTCACGTCTGCCAAATCATGAGGGAAAAAAATAAACATCAGCTGTTGCTGCTTTACCCTTTACACCGAGAGAAGAATAATTTACAGTATGTATTACTTACTCCACACAGGCACCACTAACCCAACCATGGCAATGCACAGGGGAGTACACCCTTTCAACCTATAAGAATAATAACAGTTAAAGTAGGAAAGAAAATTACAAGGCCACATCCTACTGATAGCTCATCTGCATACTGTTGATTTGATATTCCTTCTTTCCAGCTTTCAACTGATCCATGGTATCTGAACACTTAGCCTGCTGCTTTGCTTCACTCAGTGATCACTGCAGTAAATCCTGAGCATCAGACACCAGAACTCTGCATTGATAGGAGCCAAGACTGGTTATCTGTTAAACTGAATAAACAGAACTGTTGCACAATTTCAACAGCCAACACGTACTGAAGAGATCTTGAATTCATTAGGTGCTTTCTTGCACCCTTTAGAGTAAGACAAATATGCACTCAAAAAAACCAAACCCAGTGTATCACAGTTAATTTTTTAATATTTATACCTTTAAAAAATTCAATATTTATATGAATTCAGGTAATTTTACTATTGAGTTTTATAGAAGTGTATCTGCTTGAAATCACTAAGGAATTTTTAAAAACACCATATGACTGACTGCTTTATAATGCTGTATTTAACAGACTGTGTCATAATAGGAAACTTCCTACATGGAAGTAGTTCTGCATTTAAGTAAAAACCTATAAAACTTGAAGTAACTTTCCCCAGGCAGCTCTGTCTCTTACATAGCTGTAACATTTCTGGCCTAGCTAAATTGTTTTGGTGACAGCAATACAACAGCCTCTTCAAATTATGTATAATTTGTGGATTTATTATACAATTATAAAGTGAAAAGATGCATTATATTTAAGGTTGTATTTGAAAGTAATCTATTTCTATTTATGACTAATTTTATCAGTCAATTTTTAGTCCATGTAACCACTTCTATTGAAGTCAGTTGCATTACTAATCAACACTTTCAATGTATAAAAAGTATCAATGTATACAAAGTAGCAATGCATACAAGGGTAACTAAAGTCTTTTAGATTTTCACTGAATGTGCAATATTGCATACATAAATATGACACCTTATTTATTCATTTTACAACACAGAATCAACAGTTTATTAAAGGCGGCATACGCTATCTATGTGCATAAAGTGGGTATCAGTCATACCATTCTGAATTTGCATAACAAAAACATTTATTCCACAGTGGCTTTTTGAATATGAAAATCCTATTTGCTCTGAAAATAGTTCCTGCAAAAAGCCACACAACCCAGGTCCTGAAAAACATTTATGCCTATAAATTATATTCATTACTGGAAGCATTTTAATACAGTACCAGCAATTATTTTCAATGCCTCTTAAAACTTGTACAAAAAATATACATTTTCCGTAAAATCAAAAAATAAAATATCTGAAAATGTTCTGCGATAAATCTAGAAAAAGGGGAGGAATCCAGTATTAAAAGTTAGATTCTGCTTTCACATACACTATTTAATGACACCAATGCATAATATCTGTACAGCTGACAGAAGAGTTTGACTCCATCTGCAAGATTAAAATGCAACAGCTATGAAAAGTAGGCAAACTTTATTTCACAAGTTTCACTTTGTCCTTTAAAACTCTAAATTTGGGATTGTTTTTCACTTTCTTATTGAATATGACTAGGATCTCCTCTTCTGTTTTGTGCTGTTCACCAGCTACTGCATAATATTGAGCTATCACCTGCACAAAGACAAGAGAAATGGATTTTAGTCCTTGAAGATTATTCCATTGTAAGCAATAATACATTTACATTACTGCATTAAAAGTGGCATGAAAGCTATTGTGCTATTATTCCTTTCCAGAACTAGCACTGAATTTCTTGTGTAATTTAGCAAGCAATAAAGAACCTGTCCTTCAACTGACATTCTGTTAATTTATATTCCATTTAAAATGTTGAACTTTGTTTATGCAAGCCAGAATTTTCTGAGTTTCAGCATTACACAAATTCACAAGACCAAAGATGATTTAAAAAAAAATAAATATGTTGTACAGTACCTTTTTTCTTAGTTTTTTAATTGAAATTTCATTGTCTGGAGCCTGTTTCAGAACTGCTTTGATGGTTCCCTTCCAGTTGAATTTACCTAGAAAATAATCAGGTGTACAACATGGTTAATAAAAGCAGGTATTCTGGGTCTTCTTCTCTACTAATAACCAGCCATCAATCTCCTAATTTTGGAATCAGTTTGCTACAACAGTTGTTAATTTGCTGACCCTACAATAGGAGGGTGTTTTAAGCATAAAGTCATTAGCTGTTCCTTAATATGTAATGGAATAGAGACAAAGGATCAACACAGCACTTCAACAACAGGGGTCAGAATTGTTTTCACTTAACTTCTGCACTTCAGCTATTAAGTAGAAGCTCTTAAATAACACAGGAATAGTTAAGATTCTGTCTCTTCACACTTAAAGCACAGGCAGTCAAATTTGACCATACCACCTTAAAAGGTCATTAACTGGTGGTTTCCAAATGAATTATCTGTATGTTCAAACAAAGAGTGTGTCAGGTGATAGGCAGAAGTAGGTTTATCTAAGCATAAACTAAGGTTCAACGTATCTGATGTCAAATTTATGATTCACTGAGCAACAATGAGGATATGAGAGATACCAAGAGGTCTAAGAGTTGTTACTCTTTTTGTTGTGTTGCCTAAGTGCAGGGCAGCAGGGAAGAGACCCACTGTGGTGAAACCAGTGTTCACTGGGACCAAGCATAGCCAATGGCTGCCAGCACAGCACAAACAACAAATTCGAGAAGTAATGAATTATCAGGTGTTAAGAGTAGCAGGCTACTCTGGAACAGATGTGTGTACTGAACATACACACATTCATGTATACTGAGGCACAATTTATTTCATGGCTTCCTACAGAAGCTGTATTTGTATCATGCATTAGGTCTTTTGCAGACTACTTTTGTAACAATCTAAATCGTTCCTTCAAGAATACCTTTATCTGTTCCCACATCATCTTCATTGTCATTGATGTTTTCTGTTTCCATGTCTTCTGAAATGCTTTCAGTTTTCATTCTCTTTGTTTTGGTATGAGGTTCCTCTAGAGATGGAATTGGATAGACACACACGAGGAAGATTTAAAACTAGAAGTTCTGACATGACTTAAGTTTTTGTTCTTGTAATATGAGTTTATATTTGCAAAGTGGTTCCAATTTTATAAAAGAAAAGTGCAATCATTGTTAAAAATAATCTAATTTGTATATCTAATGCACTACTTTTAAATTCTACTTAGGTAGTTTATTGAGCTTTGGAATTAAGAAAAAGCATCTTCAAAACAAATGAGAATATAAGTTGTATGATGGATACCTTCTACATGTTTATGTTTGCGTTTCTTTACATTTGTTTCCTCTTCTGTTTCACTGTGATTGCCATTTCCATTTATTTCAAATTCATCCTCCACACTCTCTTTTCCTTTTTTCGACTTTTTACTCTTTTTTACTTCTGCCTGGTTTTCTAATTTTAGATCTTTTTTCTCCTTCTTTTTGTTCTTTTGTCTCTCTTCTTTTCGTTCTCTCTTACTCTTTTTTCTCTCAGTTTTTGCCTCTGTAATTCTATTTTCTTCTGCCTTTGTATTTTCCCCAGTTTCTGCAGACTCTTGCTCTTCCTTCTGTTGTGGTTTGTCTTGTTCTTTTTCATTTGAAATCTTTTGTTGAAAGAAAGATTATTAGTTTTTACATGGGGTTTCTGACATTGCAATGTTCCTCTACTAGATCACTGGTAACTGTTCAGAACACTGATATCCTGAAATCAATTAAATTGCTCACATGTGATGTCACCAGTTACCTGAGAAGCAGCACTAGTGAAATAATGTGCCTGATTCTTTTAACTTAAAAGACTAAATGCTAATAAACACCACAGAAGAAACATTATCTTACCATATATGTAAATTTCTAGTTGAAGTAAGTGGCTACTGTGTTTTAAATTATTTGCTAAATGCAATTAAGAAAGTGACAACTCTTTAATTTACGCAAGCAAAAGTAAAGCACATTACAGCATAATGCAGAACTTACTCCCAAATACACAGCCCTTAAATAACAATCTCTTTTGCCATCCACTTCCCTGTCTTGGTCAACAAACCGTTATGGCATGATGCTAAGAAAGGCACTCCTAGTTGTTTTAATTGTACTTTTCTCAACATATTTGGTTTTCTTTTAATGTTCCTGGGCTCATAATGATTTTACTGTAGAATAATTAATATATTAATAAAATATTTAGTGATAAATTTAAGTTTTAATTTTAATAATTACAAGTGGAATAGAATTACTGAAATGTTAGTGTAGCTATTTAGAAAAAGAATACATCTTTATACAAGCAATTTAACACCATGTTTTTCAAAGAGTTATTTTAATTAAATTTGAATTCTACTTAAGAATTTCCATTGAGTATATACACTTCAAGGTATGTATTACAAATCACATCTTAAGATCTTTTTCAGAATTCTTAAAGATGAATTGAAATGTTATGTTATGTATTTTACTTTAATGCTATGCTCTGTGGACAGTGTAATTGTTTAAATTGTTTAGACAAAAGGTTTTCAGATTTAAGACTTTTTTAGAAATTACTTAAAGTCAAGGGAGAACTGCATATAACTTTAGTGAAGTTGCATCAACTCAGTATTAATGCTCCAGCTAAACAGTGTACTTTTGTGTCCACAGTTTATGTTATGTTCCTATCCTCTAGTAAACGTGCTTCTTTCTTCCCTGGCTCTTATGTTTGGATTCCTCAGGAAAACCGCAAATAAACTTAACTGGAATCATCAAATCAGAAACACAAAGCATCAACAGGGGATCAATGCCAAAGCTATGCCTTCACTCTTCCTTAAAAGAATGTGGGGGAAAGTGGGAAGAGCATCTTCATATCAACTGAGAAACGAGAGCTTCTCCAACAGCTTTCGAGTAGCAGCAATAGATGCAAACAAACAAAACAACACCCTACCAAAACATGCTAAGCTAGGAACAAAATACCAAAGAAGTAGGCACTGACAAAAGGTCAGAGTGAGTCCACAATTTGAACAAAGAAGGGAGTAACTTGTGCCACAAACTGGAGGATCTCTCTCCCCACTAATGAAATAGGTAAACCATGTGCTTGTTAAATTCTCACTCCAATACACATAAATTTGAGACCAGGAAACTCTGAAAGATGTCTTTTTCCATCTTAGTGTGTGCTAAAAGATTGGAACAAAGACAAAGGCAGTACTTTTTCATTTTTTTATGTACTTGTACCATAAATCAGCCTTCTGATTATCATGGCACAATGGTGTCAGCATGTCCAAGTTTTCAGTCACAACCTATGTAGTATGAACAACTACTTCAACAACAGTTTTGTGTTTCACAAATAAACAATTTAGTCAAGAAATGTTACATCATAACAATCTATTGGAACTAAGGGAGACAATGTTTCCACTAACACCTACAAACAGCATCTGGAAGGTTTTCCTTCAAACATTCTGAACTGCATTCCCATTCTATAATGTACCTCCAGTTAAACTTACGTTTCCGGTTGCTTCTGAGAAAACATCCCACACCTGATCTTGCAACTTGCTGTCATTAATTCTCAAACTGTTCTTGATCCAATTCTGTGCACAGAAAAAACAGCAATAACTGAAAACATGCACTGATTTTCTTCATTACCATATAATTGGTTCTTTTTTTTTTTATTTTTAAGAATCTAACCACTGCTTTTAACTAAGATCTGCTTAGAGGTTATTCCTATCAATCTCTCAAGCCTCTTTGCTAAATTGTTTCACATAATGTCATCTCAATTGCTTCACCAACAGCTATCCCCAAGTGGTAAATATATCCAAAAGATAATCCTCAAGCTTTTGATACAAATGGCTATGTTAAGGTCCTACCAAATCTTCTGATTGTTCCCATGAGTTAAAACACTAATGAGCTGATCTTATTTATTTGACATATCCTAAATGGATACCTTAGTTTATTACAAAAGAGTATAATTTAAGTAATATATCACTGCAAACATTTGAAAGTTGTTTGGGTTATTGCAGGTGTTCCTGGTGAAAATGAAAATATAGCAGTAAATTATGCTGTTCACACTATCTGCAAGAGATCAACTTTTAGAAATGTGGAATTTAATGTTAAATGTAATGTAAGGATTTTTGTATTGTAATGAAAACCCCAGGAAAGGTGCATTAGTAAACTGGAACACTTAACTGCTAAAACTTTTGATCTTCCACCACAAGGTACCTTATCAAAAAGAGAGACTTCTGGAAAATACCATTTTTCCTGCTCAGAACATTAGTTCTGTAGGGAAATATTCTATTCTTCAGCTTGCTAGCAGCAATTTCACCACAGCTCTACTAAGTTCTGTTTGAGTGTTTCAGAAGCAAGCCTGATCTTCCCTCAGCCTCACAATCCGAGGCACAGAACAGAGAGGGGGGTAAAAAGGCCAGTTTGTTAGTAATTATTTACTTTTAATAAATTCTTTATACACAGTAAATCTCCACATCTATCATTTACTTTAGTGAAGCATGCAGAGCAGAAGATTCTGTCAGAATACTGAGTAACAGGAAAACTCAAAACAGGATCTTGCCTTCAGGAAAAAACAAAGCCAAAGAAATAAGAAACCTTTAAAAGTATGTCTGAGAATCTGGACATTCAATAGAAATAGCAATAGTCAAAAAAGAAAGGTACTGAAAACAGAACAAACATACATATGGAGATAAAGCTTAAAAGGTAGGTCTCTGGCTTCATACCTAATCCAACCAAGAGTCCTTTTAAGCAAATAAATGTATTTTACAACCACTGACTATTTGAAATTCAGTTACTACACAATCTATATGAATGCCCAAATAAGCAATTTGTCCCACCTTTGTTAAAAGAGAGTGGCACTCCCGATAAAAGTCTATTTTTATGCTCACTGCATGGATTACTGCAAGTCTCTATTAAAACATACCTGAAACTTTACTTTTTTTCTTGGAATGTTATTAAAGACACGCATTTGCTCCAGGATGTTCCGCACTTTAGGGCTTATGTTTGGCTTCTTCATTACTTCATGAATTTTCTGAATGAAGAAAAACAGAATTAAATCAGCAAAGCAGCATAAGGATCAAATGGTACATGTCAGGTGGGCAAGTCTGAAATACACTGGGTAGAAATCACCCAGCACGTGCAGCTGGTATAGTCTGCTCATAAGAAGTATTCAAAAAACACAAGAAAAACACTGACCTTTGGTTCTATCATAGTTATCTGTTATGTGTCAAAGTTATCTATAGAAACATTTATACCTATGTAGTAAGCAGAGGCAAACAGCACTGCTCACTGCTGCTTTCTGAGGAATAAATTACAAACTGTGATAAAAACATTTCAAACTAAAGTAACTGTATCACAGTTTCATGTATTCATTCAACTGTATGCAGTTTCATTCTTGCAGCATGAAAAAGGCCTGCATTAAGAAAAGCAACTTTTTGGTTTTGGAGTTAATTATGAAAAATCAGGCTTACTTTTGATGCCACAGCTGAAAGACATTTCTTCTGGCAGCAGTGCCAGCTTCAACAAGCATTTATCCCTATATGACAGCTCTGGATATTCCTCTGCTGTGGGTGTCAGCAGAAGAGAAGAGAGATTAGACCGGGGCTTTATGGCAGTCCCTGGAACTGCACTGCTGCTTGTGGCGGGAAAAAGGCTCTGGGCTTCCCAGTATTTAGAGAGTGCAGCCACTGGCCACTGTAGAGCCTTCCTCTACTTCCAAAAATCTGATAACTGAAAGGTTTCGTGAATATGTTAAGACTATCAGAAAAAGGTGTCTGGTAATAAACCCTCATCCTTCTACATAGTTATTACTTACTACTGAGGCAGGCTACCAATGTTCATAAGCAACAGCACTCACACTACGCTGCCTTTACAAATGTCCTCAAACAATGTTCAATCTCAACAAGAGCACTAATCTCTGACTTTAATGGTATTCATCATATGCTTCAAGTATGCATGTAGCTTAGAACCTTGTTAGGATGTGTGCTACATGATAGAAATCAACAATTCCATGCATAAATGTGACCTAATGGGGTTTTAAAGACGTGTTTGAGTTCCTCCCAAAAACCTTTGAAGGACAGCCATAAGAGGGTAAGTTCTTGTGTAAGACAGAAAGGGATCTGGTGCTGGATCCATGCTGGAGCTTCTCTTGTTCAATATACTTACAAAATATCTGACAAGTGGACAGAAAATTTTTCCAATGATATGAAGCTACTCAGGATGAGGACTATGAGGATTCCAGAAAGATCTTAAGAAAATGAGTGACTAGGTAATAAAAACAGTGGAATACATTCAACACAAATTCACATAAATCAAGAAGAAAAGGAAAAGCAACCCTAATTTCACATCTAAAAAGGCAGGCTTTAGTTGACCATTGGAACTTAGATAAAAGATCTCAGGGTTAAAATAGCCAATTCCACGAAAACGCCAACACAATGATCAGCAGCAGTGAAAAAAACACAAACAAAAAATCATGCAAAAGTAGATTAACTGACAAAAAACAGAGAGGAATAAAGGACACAGAAAACAGAATGATGACGTGGTAAATCTATGCTTCACTCATATCCTGAACAGCATTCACATGAATACAGTAGAGTAGGAAGATTTTAGAAGACTTACATACGAAGAACAACTGAGCAGAGTAGGATTTTTGAGCCTTGAACAAAGAATATTAGATGGGGAGGGATGCCTGACAGAGGTCTACAAAAGCATAAATGGCATGAAAAGGATGGCCAACTTCCAATGTCTCTTTGTATGCAGCTGGGAACATTACAGTAAATCTAACCAGTAAAAGATTCAAAACAAAAAACATATTTCTTACCAGGATAAACACAAACCTACAAGGAAATGCCAGAAGACAGCTGGGGATATTGGTAAAAATAGATCTCTGGCTTGAGTCAGTATAGGCTCTTTTCTGTCTTTGATAGTTACAGACAATAGTTACTATACAAACCGTACCTGAATCCACTCCTGCTGTTTAGCATCTCCTTTGTTAGTTTTGGCTTCAAAGCCTTTCCCACCATATTTCTGGTCTTCACTTACACATTTCACGTGTTCCTTATAGTCATCACCCCTGAATATAAAGAGATTTTTAACCTCAGGTCACTTAAATGCTTCAGTCTTCAAACTATGCAACACTTTGCTAACCAATAAGCTGAAGTAACAGACGGTTAAAGTGAACGGATCATTTAAACCTGGTTACTCTCAATGCTTAAATTATTAAAATGTGATATGCTTAAAGTACATGCTTTTAAGACCACAGACAGCTCTGTCATGCTACAGCTTTCAGTGAAAATTTCTGATTTGCATCTCTTGTATTTGTGACAAGAGTGAGCAAGGCTATTTCCCATCCTTAACATACCAGAAATCCTTGCCACAATCCATGCAAGACAGGCACTGACAGTTTCTGCAGATGTTCACATGCTTTTCAACCTGTGCTTTCTTCACAGCTTCTCCACAGGCATTGCATGTGAAAACCACCATGTTGGCGAGCCTCTCCCTTCCCACAGAAGCGCAACTCTAGGAATACAAGAAGAACATCTTAATTCACAGCTTGAAAGTAACACTTGAAGGGCCGAAGTGAAACGCACCGGTGCAACCACCGACAGACTGGGTGAGCAGCTCGGTGCTGCACGTGCAAGAGCTCGTTTCACCTGATGCCTTCCCTGAGCACAGGAGAGATCGGTGTCCCGGGAACCAGCAACCCCTGTATCCGCCACCCCAGCTGGGAACCAGTAACCCCCAACCCAGGGACCAGTAACCCCCGTACCCACCCAAACCGGAGAACCAGTAACCCCCGTACCTGCCACCCCAGCTGGGGAGCCGGTAACCCCCGCACCCGCCATCCCAGCCCCAGAGCCGGTGTCCCCCATACCGGAGAGACCAGTAACCCCTGTACCTCCACCCAACCCCGGAACCGGTGACCCCCGTACCGCCCCACGCCGATACCCCGTGCCGGCGGCGTTCGCCGTCCCCCTCCTTTCCCCTGCAGTACCCCGCCACTCCGTCCCGCTCCCCGCAGCTGCACACCCATCTCGGCCGGGCCCCGCCGAGCGGCTACGCTGGGGGGTGGCCGGGCCACACGGCGTGGGAAGTCCGGCGTGGCCGCCACCCGCGCTCCTGGACGGTAGCCGGCTGCTGCCGTGCCGTGCCGTGCCGTGGTTCTTGCCTTGCCCTGCCCTGCCGCCCCGGCCCCGCTCCCGCTCCCCCGCACCTCAGCGGCCGCCGCCGCCTCCCGCAGCCGCCCCGCGCGGCACGTGCCGCCCGTCCCGTCCGGCCTCGCCGCTCCGCGCCTGCGCTGCCACCGCCCCGCGCAGCGGAAGGGGAAGGGAAGGAAGGGGAAGGGGAGGGAGCGGCGGCGGAAGCGGCCGCTGGCGGGGATGGAGCTGGGAGGTGGCCGGAGCCGGTAAGCGCTGGGCTGGGCAGGGCTAGCTTTTGCCCTTCGGCCGCTGTCCCGCCCGTGCCAGGCCGCGCCGCGTTCCCCCGCCCGAGGCTGTGGGTCCGTTTTCCCCGGCACCGGCCGCTCGCTCGCCCTGTCCCCGGGCAGAGCCGGCCCCAGCGAGGCAGATCCTCCCTCTGTCCCCTTCTGCGGCACGTCGAGCCCGGCTCCAGTCGGGCGAGGCTGAGGGGAACTTAGCCATAAATAGCGGCTGTGGCGGAGGGGTTCCCCTGCTCGGGAGCGGCTCCCCGTGCCCACCGGCCCCGTGAGGAGACACGCTCCTGATGGATGAGAGGCAGTTCACTCTCAAAGTAATTGCAGGATGCCGTGGTGGGAGATGCACACAGAGAAAGCAAATTGATGTGCTTTATTTTAAAGCCTGGTCAAAACATGATAAGCATTAATAGAGAAAAAGCACAATATAATAGCCCTTCCATGTAATACAGCAGAAGGCAGGGAATCACGGAGTTAAACAGGATAAATTAAAATGCGGAACCCTTATCGTTCGTGAGATTTGAGAATGGGATGACCACTATCTGGTTATGCTTAACAGAAGGTGGTTTTCCTACTTCATTCCTTAGAATAGGAAGGTTTTCTTCCTTCATTCCTAGTTAGAAGAATAGAAATTGTTTATCCTAATAGTAGAAGTTGTCATGTTTACAAGTGCACAGCGGAGCATTATATCCTTGTTACAAAAAACAAAAAACAAAAAAAAAAGGAAGTATGGAATTCAATGTAAATGTGTTGTGTTCAGATGTGAATTGTCTTTTCAACCTGTTTAGAGGGGATTTCTTCATTTAGATATTACATTGTATTAAAAACAATACCATGCTAATGTGTCTAATTAATCAGATCCACAGTGGAAATGTATGTAGCTAGAACAGCAACAAATATCTCAAATAATACTAGTACTATGTTCTCCCTTTTGAGTTAGAGGATGAAGAATCTGAGGTTTTCCTCTATAAATGCTACTGATTTTGTACATGCAATATGGTTTTTGCGTTAGAATCTAATTATTGTGGAAGTTGTTTAAATTGGGGTGCATTTTTTTGTGGTTATGGAGCTCAGTTTATTGGCAGCACCGTTGGATTTCTGTGGATGCTCTTTTTTGTAAGCAAGGCTCTGTTAAAATCAGTATTTCATATCTATACTGCTGTGTATCTTGCTGAGTGATACTGTGACTCATCTTTAACCAGAAAAATATCATTAGCAACCAAATTGCAGGTCTAAACTGAAGTCTGTTTCATTTGAAAGCTAAAATAAATGGCAGAAATGTTCTTAATATTTTAAATCAATTTTGCAATTCAGTATTCACCTTAGCATTTTATTTCATTGCAGGTAATTTAAGTGAATTTCTAGCATGGATACTGTTGCTAGCCATAGCTGTCATCTTCTCCAGCAGCTACATGAACAGCGCATTCAGGGGCTTCTCTGTGACTGCATGCTGGTGGTGAAGGGTGTCTGCTTCAAAGCACACAAAAATGTATTAGCTGCTTTCAGTCAATATTTCAGGTATGTGATAGAAAATTATTTTCTTTAAAATGTTAACTAAATGCTGTTGGCTGAGGTTTTCTCTGAGAAGGGAAAAGAGAAGTTCTGTTGGTCACAGACTGAGTAACTCTTGGGAGTATAAGGAGAAAAGGGAAATTGTGCAGAGATAAAGCTGTGTCAAGTATTCATAGTATGCTCTTTGATTTTGACTTTTTTTTTTATTTACTTGCTTATTGTGCTTCATATAATGAAACATGGACCTGCATTCACTATTTCACCAGAAAAATATAACTGCTTACAAGGAACATAGCGGAGTATATGAACAGAGCCAGATAAGGGATATAATTGATAAAACATTATCCATTTCCAAATAATGAGACTTGTTTCATCAATTATATTCTAAATAAAATGTGACTTTTTAGGTTATTAGTAAATCTCTGCTAATTCAGATTCTCAGAGACAACAGCTGTGTTTTAAAGTATACAGGTTACACCATTACACCACATCACTACATTCTTCCCCTTCTGTGCTGCCCTCAATTGTGCCCTCGAATTTTGGAGGGTGCTGGATCTCCCAACTTAGTGTTTTATATTAGTCATGAGTAAGCTGTTAGATTGGGCAGTTTTTAGACCTTGTTTTTTGAAACATTTCTAAAGCTTGACTGCTAATTCATTTGTAAGAAACCTATTTTTATGTTATGACCAGGAAAAAAAGGTAAGAGGTTCCTTTTTCTGCTCTAGTGGTGTACTGCTGATGAAGTGCAATTATGCTCAAAGACCAAATTTTTAAATAGTTAAAAGGAGCTAAGAGCTCAACTCCTCTTAAAATTCAACAGGATATAAGTGGCTAATTAATTTAGGCTCTCAACCCAGATCTATTCATTATAGTTTTGGTTTTAACTTAGATAGGATGGTCTAGATTTATGAAAGAACTTGGATGTGGACACTGGCTTCAGAGTATTCCCTGCATTTCTAAAGTTTCAGCATAGACTCACATTTTCTTAAGATTTAGAGGTCGTTGATATGCCCACCTTTAAACAAAACCAAATTTGAGATTTAGCCCACAAAGAGGAACCATCAAGTTTGGGGCATTTTTTAGTGTAGGAAGGTAGCTACCTAAGAGTGACCTGATCCCGTTTATATGTCACTATTTACTGTGGGAGTATCAGGATTTTAATGGGCAGGTATAAAGTTCTTGGCTGAGAGGGAGTATGAACCCACTTAATCTAGGACTGCTTGTGCATGTGAAGAGCTGCATGTCTGATGCTAAGAATACTTTATGTTGCAGTGTGTTTCTTGTTAATGGTATGTTTTGTTATTGCCCAAGTTGAAGGTTTGGTCCAAATTATCACCCTGCCCAGATCCTCCCACCCCATGTTGTCAATCTACCCTGAGTCTGCTGTCAATCCTATCTTAGGCCCACCACACTCTTGGAATTCCACTTTGGAAATCCCCTCAATTTTGACGTTTGATAAGTCCATGTGACCCAATTTCTCCCCCCTACCTCCTCATTGGATGATGATTTTGTGAACCCTGCCTTTTATCCTCCCCAGGATATCTCTGATTAGCTGATGCTTTGTACCCTCTCTTTGAACCGCCTCCCTATTTCAGCTGTTGCAGGCTCGCATTTTCTGTCTTTTGCCCCCAAGATTCCCCAGAGCAATAAATCCTCTGTTATCCCATGCAAAAGACCTCCCCTCTCATCCTTGTCTCCTCAGAGCACAGACTGACAGCCAAAAAGCCATAGAGCAAGTGCTCTAGTCACACCTTGGGTCATCCTGCTCCTGGGGTGTGACCCACTCCTGTCACAGGCCGAAGTGATAGAGCCAGATAAGCTCCTGGCATTAACTTCACATTAAATAGTAAGAACTTCTGTGAATTCATTCAGTTTAAGGATTCAGTGACAATTCAGTGGGTATTGGTTGCACTGCTGTTTTACGATTATGTACCTGTACTCTTTCTTATTCTTTTACTTGGTTCTTATCCAGAACCAGTAAAAAAAAAAGTATTTTTTTTGATATGAGAGAATAATTGAAAATAATGCCATCTTCTTGTTTAATATTGCCATCCTCTTGTTGTATTTGTGGAGAAAGAACTAATGCTAAGAACTTTGGTAGGCTTACTGATGGAGTTCCATGGACAAACTCAGTTGCCAGAGAAGAGTTTAGCTGATTTTGAGGTCTGTCTTCTCCATTTTGCTAGAAAATTCCTTATGTTCTGTTTGATTTGCCACGATGAAAGGAGAAAAACCATTCTGAGTCAACCAGTTCTGCAAATTGTCCATAAATACACCACTGCACCTAATATGTGAAGAACAGTGGATAAGAACCACAAGCATAGGATGTTATTTGAAAACATAGAGAAATACAGAATTAATTAGATAGAAGATAAGTTCGATAAAGAAAAAGTTAGATAAAGGATCATTTACTTTGATTTATACTTCAAGTGCACTAATGTAGGACTAATATATAAGACAAGTAATTGAGCAGTTTTGAGAAATTCATCTTCAAAAACACAGCAATATAGGTAAAGCTTTAGAGTACAAACTTGTTTCATACCAAGCAGCTTATTTGAGATGCATGTATGTTTTTCTTATTGAAGTGTTTGGGAATTATTTGTGTTTATATTTGAATATTTGCCTTATTTTATCAGGACCCTTTTCCAGAATTCTTCAGGCCAGAAGAATGATGTGTTTCACTTGGACATTAAAAATGTAGGTGGCATAGGCCAGATCCTGGACTTCATGTATACCTCCCACCTGGATCTTAGTCAGGACAATGTACAAGCTATGCTGGACATTGCACAGTGCCTCCAAGTGCAAAATGTGCTGAACATTTGCCACACATTTTTAAAGTCTTCCACAGCTGTGGAGCAGGCAGCCAGCATGCCGTGTAATAGTGTATTTTCACTGCAGAATGCTTTGGGTTCAGATACCGGCTGTGCCGGTGACAGCTATGGGACAAACCTATTGCCTGAGTGCTCAGCTGACACACAAACTAACAAAGTCTTGGCTGAGCACCACCCACATGCATCACAGTCTGTTAATCTGCACACCCCATCAGGTGATGGACAGAAACCACCACAAGATTCCTTAGATGGCAACTGCACAGAGCTTCCATTTAAACAACCAAGTTACTACTATAAACTACGCAACTTTTACAGCAAACAGTTCTATAAACAAAACGCTTGCTCTGATCACGAGAGAGGAGCAGAACCATCCTTTTCTTACAACACATCCACAGAAATAAACACAGTGGAGAATAATTCTTGCACTGTCAATCACTCTGAGTGTATTCTGGAAACCACTGATCATTTACCATCAAACTTTCTGGTTCAGTCTGCAAGTGAAGCTGCTCCAGACCAAAATGCAGAGAGCACAGTTCTGCAGCCCACCAGACAAATGCGGCTGAAAAAGGCAATACATCTCAAAAAGCTAAATTTTCTAAGATCTCAGAAATCTGCAGAGCAGCCGCCTGAGCCCCAAAGAGATGACAGTAGAGTGACAGAAGTAGTTGAACCTGTAAATGAAAGTATCACAGACATAACACACGTTAGAGTTACTGATGAAAAAGAAGCTGAAGATTTAGTGAATTCAGAGCATTTTGAACAAACTGTTGAAGTGGAAAGATCTCAAGGTCCTTTGGAACAGGAAGGACAATCACAGACTCTTCAGTCACAGAAACAATATACTTGTGAGTTATGTGGGAAGGCTTTCAAACATCCAAGCAATTTGGAGCTACATAAAAGGTCTCATACAGGTACAGTTATCAGTTACTTGGTCTGCAGGCCAAATATTTCAATTACAGAGAATATCTTGCAGTGTCTCTTCATTCAGAGATGCTGTTTAAGGGTCTACTTTCAAAAGGCTGTGGTTTGTTTTGTTTTTTTAATGGATAATCATACAGGAATAAAGAACTATAATACCGAGTTTTGCTGGGAGTTGTAGAAAAGATTTCTCCTATGTATTTGGGGATTTGGGTGCTTTTTCAAAGAAAAGTGTGTGAATTCGATGAAAATGACATTTCAATGAAAATTTTGGTGTTTTCCTGCATTTCAATGAGTCATTTCTAGTCAGTTTGTCAGGTGGGCTGGATGTTTGAGCCAGATGACAATAAAAGGTGTAAATGAATAAATGGTACTATAAGTATACTGGAATACCTCTGTTCTCTCTGGTCATATATTCATTGTAAGATACAAGTGATTTGGGCTTGGAAGTAATTTTTTTAGCCTGTAGAAATATGCCTTATAGCAACTTTAATTGTGTTTACCTTGAGAGTAAGGCTCCTTCAGGCTGCAGAGTAAATGAGAACTTTGAATTAATGTACTTGCTTTAAAAGTTCACAGGTAATATTTTTAAACCTAATATAGATTTATTTTTAAGTATATTTTTATTGTAATGAAAAACAAGACCTAGTTTAACTTCAAATGAATTAATTTGTCTGTTCAATTTAACCAGCATTATTAGATATGCTTCTTTAGAAGAGTGTTTAAGAATTACCTTGTCTAGGCAAGGTAAAAAAATTGATTTGAAGTCCTTGAGAAGATATAATTCCTGGTTAAGCTGTTGAATATTTTTTGTTTTTCTTTTTCCTTGTATTAAATATACAAATGCATCTCTCTCAATCTTGTCAAATAAACATCACTTTGGAAATGATCATACACGTATTGGTAATTTGACACATATTAGTAATTAGACACTAAATATGAAACTCAGACATTAATTTATTTTAACTGATCCTTAGAATTAAAAATTTATTTTTCTATTTTACTCATAGAAAAATCTTCCCAGAATCTGGTAATATGAACATGTTGCATTAGCTTCCTGAAGTTTTCAGTTGTTAGCTATAACTGCTTCTGTATGTTCATGTTTCTAAAATTTTTTTTTAATTTGTTCCTCTGTGAAAGAGTAGCATATGCCTCTTACCTAGAGCCTCTTTTTTTCTTGTATTTTTTGAATCTTATCTGATTTGAGCTGGTATCATCAGGTATATTTTAATACCCTAGATTTTCAGGAAAATACATGATCAGATAGAAGACAAGAGCATCTAGAAAAGTTCCAGCTAAAGGAGAGACTGCAGTAACATCAGTTTGTGCTAGAGAGACCCCAGGATTCAGGAATTCTCTAATGCTTTTTGTTGCTGCTGGATACGAATAGATCACACGGACACAGCTCGAGGTGTGGTGAAAGAAAGAGCAGAGTTTATTTTTCCTCCCAGGATTTTTAGGTTTCTGACCACGGCCAGGGATTGGATGGTCAGGATAACACTTTCTCACTGCACTGGCCATGAGAGATATCCATCACAAGACATGTAACAGAAAGAATGTACACATATCTATGTTTACAGTTACTGTCCTGGGAAAGTCTTTGAAAACTATGTCAGCAAGATCAGAAGCTGAGTTTTCAGGGCAACACTTTTCACACACCATCTTCTTCCAGTAGTTTTCAAAAACTCCAGATTTGAGTGCTAGTTAATAAAGCACTAGCATTCTTCTATGGATGACAAAAGTACAAGAGCCCAAGTTAAACAAATAATAAGCACATCAATGGATGGAAAAACTGAGGCAAGGATATGAGTAGAAATGCCTGTTTGCTTCCCTGTTATTTTTGGGAATTATTCCCTGTTATTTCCCTTTTATTAATGTTAATTTATTTTTAAATACCCAGGTAGTGCAAAAAGAGTGTTTGGAAAATTGCAGTGGATAGTGAGTAGGATGTTGATACTGGAAAGAGCTGTAGCAGAAGGTACAGGGCACCTCTGTGTTGTTACTGTCAGGTACACTGGTAGTAGGTAATGTAAGTGTATGCTAAAAGCCATTTCTGTTCATCTGCCTCTTCAGAAAGCATAACAGATTATTAGCTAATCCATTTTATTAAAAAACACTAGTTTTCTTGAGCTAAGCAAAAGGGTTAGCAGGCATTTTAAGTATTACAGTGCTCACTGAAAGCCCTCCCAATATGACTTTGCTGAAGAGATGGAAGAAATGGACATGTCACACTGGCAAACCTGTTTTTAACCCAAAAATGACAATTCTTACACCACAAGTGCTGAGGTGGTCCAGTTGTCAAGAAAAAGCATGTGTGAAATTCTCTGTCCCTGCACACTAGGAACTGCTAAAGAATTTGCAGGTTAGCATGGGTGCACTGATGAGTTTTCTATATGAAGGCAGCCAAACTGTTCAACAGCCATTGTCCTGGCATGTCTGGCTGTTTGAGTTGTATTGCTTGTGGACATTTAAAGGAATCTCTAAACAGAGCGTACTGCACTGACTTAGGGTGATTTTGACTGAATGTTATAATTTGTTCTTTATTATTATATTGACTTGTCTGAAAAAAATGAAGCAAGTCTGCACTTGTGCAGGAACATCCAGTGGTTTTGTTGGGGTATTTTATGTATTTTCAGGGAACATCTCAAAAGAGCAACCCAAAACAAACTCGGACCAATGGAAAAAACTCTTGGCAGGATGGAATGCAACAGGAAGGGAGTAGCCCTGCCATGTAATACATTGCTGATCCTCAACCTTTTCATTCCGAGGTTTGCTTGAGCAACTTCCAGCATTCCTTGCCTTAGTGAGTTTAGCTCCTCGCCTTTGCCATCTCATCAGGAGCACCACTTCTGCCTTCATGCCTTTCTCCTCAGGAGCTGACATGACACTGCTTTGATCACTGTTGTGATCACTGTGATTTATCTTCACCTCTTCTTGCAGAATGTTGAACAAGAAAGGATGCAAGAGAATATAGAAAGGACAAGGCAGCACAGGGGTTCAAAAGTGAAGTCCCCTGGGTTACACACTGTCTGAATTGTATTCAGTTACTACTTTTCTCCAGTTTTTCTGTATTGCTATTGATCCAGCCATGGGTCCCACTATTGTGTACTTTATCTTCTTGCAGGGTGTTGAACAAGAGGGATACAATCCTGGTACTCCCAGATGAGGTTTTTGGTTTGGAATTTATTGACAGTTGTAGAATCATAGAGTAATTTAGATTGGCATGGATCTCCTCAGGTAATCAGCTCCTGTTTCCTGCTCAAGGCACATCAAATTAGATTGGGTTGTTTTGCTCGTGATGATGCGTAGTGAAAATTTTGGACATCTCCAGAGACAGAGTTTCCACAACCTCTTCAGACAATCACTCCCAGCATCTGACCACCCTCATGGGGTAAAAGATTATTTTTATGTATCTGATTGGAATTTGTCGTGATCCAATTGCGTCTGTCACCTCTTGTCCTAAGACTGTGTACCAGGAACAACCTGCTTGCATCTGCCTTCTCAAGCCTTAGGCAGCAATGAGATTTCCTGTTTGCCTTCTTTTCTTAAGATAGGTATCCAGATACGGTCTCACCAGTGATAGGCAAAGAATAGTCTTCAGCTTATTAGTTCAGGTAGTGAGGCTAATTGCTTCTGAGCAATAGATTACTTGATAAGCCCACTGATCTGGAATTCTATGCAAGTGCAAAATCGTTCTCTAAAAAGGAATTTGATGGTTTTTTTTAAAAAAAACCCCGTTTGTTTTACCTTTGTCTTTGGGGGAAAACTCCAATTCATTACATCAGTACAGTTAGAATGAGGCTGCATGCAGCCTACAATAATAGTTTGGAGCAATTTGAGCCTCCAATTCCTCACCTCTCCCTCTAGTCATTTCAGAGTGGATTCCTGTTCAAATACTATTCTCTAGGTCTCCAGTAACTTTTTTTATAGGTAATTTCTGCAAAAATTGCTTACTAGTGTTTTTTGTCCTCCATTTCCTATTATCTTGATGCTTTTACGGCTTTCTGAATCCTTTCAAGTTGCTACAGATCTGGCTCCCTGTAGGTTTCATTTATATTTGTGTTATCAGTATCAGAATTTTTGGTGTTTTGCAAGTTTAAAGCCATAATGAAATCAAGCCTCAGTGCTCTTTATAGTTGAGTGACTTCATAGTTGATTTACTGGTTTCATTATTTTTGTCTTTAATTGAAGGAAAGCTTTTTTAAAACTACCAGATTTCCATTCTTTATTAAGTAGACAAAGTAGATAAAGCCGCAAGCTGTCAGACAAATTGCAAGGTTGCAATCTGTGAAATAACATAACTGTATGTTTCCTCTGTGTTTTAAAATCTAAAGAGAATTGCATTTAGTCCTTGATCCTAAAAAATGTTGGAAGAACTTCATCTGGAAAATGGAATTCCCACACCTGGATATGGTAGATACGTTGCTTGTAACACTTCCAAGGACGGAGGAAAAAATTGATGTAGAGAATACTTAATGGAAGAGAAGCCAAGAGGTATTCTGTAAAGTCAGGAAAATTAAAATTAAAGAAGTAAATAAAAATCTTTAGACAGATTATTTAATCATGACCAAGATGAAACACAGTGCAATGTTGTAAGATCTCTTTTTCCTTTTAGAAATATTCTGTTTTCAGAATCACATGGATTTACACTAGTTTTGTTGCCCTGCACATATGGGACAGATTATAAATGTCCTTTAAATGTGCAGTTAGACTCATGAAAGATGATAAGTGTGTGCCATTGAATCAATGGTATTTGACCATCATTTTTGTTTTCAAAATTCTAAAAGATGCGCATAAAATTTTATCAACAGTGTAGGAAACCAAGAACTAAGGTGGGGGAATTAAGAAACACCTTTATGAAATACTGTAGAGGAAAAAAATTATTACAAAAACTTATTTGTCTTAACAGCAAGAGAATTCAAGTGTACAGTCACATTCTAGACTGAGAGTCAGGTTGTTCTGGAAAGCTAAAGTGGGCTCACCAGTTTTTACTAAAGCAGCCAATCTGTTTTCGGAGATTCAAGGATAACAGTTTTACATGTATAAATTCAGAATTTTGGAGCAAAATGCTTAGGCAATCTTCAGGTACTTCTGTCTATATAGGATGAGAATTTGAAGGCAAATACATATTTTCTGGAAGTGAATGGATATATGCTGAGCAGAGATGTATGGTAGACATTAAAATCAGAAAACACAATTCTTCCAAATCAGCTTCCCTTCATTCCTCCTCCTTTATAAGAATGTGTCTCTGTGCAAGTGAAAAAACAGGTGCCCTTCCCATCACTGTTGTTGTTGGGCCTTGTCATCTATTCTGTTCCTCCTGGTGATATGATACTCCTTTCATTTCAAATCAAAAATATTTTCAAAAGATTAAAACCTGCACCAATCCATATCAAAACTCTTCC
This sequence comes from Pseudopodoces humilis, assembly GCF_049639895.1. NCBI lineage: Eukaryota > Metazoa > Chordata > Aves > Passeriformes > Paridae > Pseudopodoces > Pseudopodoces humilis. The sequence goes on along the minus strand of NC_142205.1, from coordinate 12,983,200 downwards.
ACTTGTTTTGAAGGATAAATTCTGAACAAGTCTGCTTTAGAAACTTAGTGGTAAAAGCTGTATTTACCTCTTGAATTTCCCCTTAAATACATGGGTAAGTGTCCTTCCGGGGATATTTTTTGCTCTTACATGTTTTAAAAGGAAATGTACCAATTTATTTCTGTTCCACCGCAACTATTAGAAGTTCTATGTTCTGTTTCTTCTTTTAGGTGAGAAACCTTTTGAATGTAACATTTGTGGGAAACACTTTTCACAGGTGGGAATATTTTATATATTATGGTACTTTGACTTGAAATGCATCTGTGTTGATTCTAAAAATCATGTGTTTAAGATTAGATTTATTTTTTTTTTGTTCAAAGACAGAATTCACTTTAGGGATAAATTATTAAAATGTCTTGTTTCAAAATAACACATTGAATGTTTTAGATTTCTTTGATGCATTCCATGTCTTTGATTCTGTCTGATTTCAGTAGATGTGTTATGTACTTTACCTTCAAATGAGTGTTTAAGTGTACAGAGCCACAGCTATATTTGAAATACAAAGAACATTCATTTCCAAACTGTTCTTTTGCTTTATGCTTAGAGGTATGTTGTGACTAGCATTTTTACAATGTCTGAAAAAAGTGGAGGTGCAAATTTTATATAATGTTGTATTCACAATACAGTTTCATCTTCCTAAATGGCATAAATTATTAAGTAGATTTGAGTCAGATAAAAAGAATGTGTATCCGTATAACTGGGCTCAGTTTCTTTCAGTGAGAATACCACCACATCTCTGAAGTGACAATACTCAACTATGATTTAAAAAAGCTTCTGGTGAAATTCTCTACTTACATACAGGGCCTAAGCTTTAGCTGCTTTATTTGCCCTCCAGTGTTTACTTCCTCTTCTGGGTACAACGATTAATTTGTATTTCTACAAATTTCACGCCTAGTTGTCTCACATTTCCAAAATGTCTGTTTACTTTCTGATTTCGTGGTTGAGATGTGCACGTGTAAGTAGAGCAGACAGTAAACAGGTGCATATTTTTATACTAAGATTACATAATTATTGTCAAATAGCTTTGGCATTTCTTATAGGTCCTGGTTTAAGTATTGGAGCTATGTGCTTTTTACCTACCCACCCACCACTGGTTGTGCTGCTCTTCATTTTCACAGCCCACCAGTGGGCCTTGTTTGACCCATGAATCTGATGCCTTTGTGTCCTCCACCTTGTTGCTAAATATGAATATAAGAATGCATCCAATGAAGAATACTGTTTCATAGTGCTTATTGGGCAATTTTCAGCAAAACTGGGCATGCTTTTTAGGCAAAGAAGAGCATTTTCATTCATTTTGATGGCTGAACTTCTAGTTACTAAAAGAAAAACATGGATATTTCAAATTCTGTTAGTAGTACTTTTGGCAAATAAAGTTGGATTCTATACTACTACAGTGGAGGAAGAGTGTCACACAGAGTGTATGACAGGCATGACAGACTCCTCATGCAATATTCTTTGTTTGTCTTTAATTACAGAAACAAACAAAACCTGTGACAAAACTGGAAATTTCTGCCTTTTAATGAAACCCTCCCAAACAGCTTCCCTTCCCTCCATGTTACCTCACTGGCCTGGAGGTGTAGGTAGATACATGTTCACAGGCAATTCCTACACATCCAGCATAGCGCCAGAGCTTTCAGCCTCTGTGCTACAGTTCTTTATCTGCTCATAAAGGGGTCTTGCATATTGCTGGGGTACGTGCTTTTGAATCCTGCAAATAAGTGAGATTCCACTCACCAGAAACTAAGATGCAAGGATAATTACTATCTACTTTTTGCTTAAAATACCATCTCCGATCTTGTCCTTTATCTTCTCTGTCTGCAAGCACAGAAATAGAAACACTTTTCTTATTTAAGCCTTCATGTTCTGTACTTTTGAGACAGTGCAGCTGTTGGGCCTGGTGGGTTGTCTGCTCCTGCTGAATGTAGCTGATGTGCTGTGTGTTGGAATGTGGAGCAGAGAATGAAAGAAGTAGGGGAAAATGTTGAGGGAACTCATAGTTGGGAATAAAGAGCCATAAATTTTTTTGAGGAAAACATTCCTTTACTTCCAAGCCTGCATCTTCCCTTACTGCTTGTACACAGCTTGTTGTGATGTGAACCCTCTCTGGCTGGTGATCCAGGATATTGTGTTTTACCTTCTCCTGCAGAGATTCTTTCAGGGGCCCACAGCATCAGTTGCTTCACCTTGGAAGCTTGCCGCTTACAAAAGGACTAAGTCTGGTGTATCTCTCTGGTCTCCAAATTTGTGAGGAGGTCTGGGCAACCATTTAGAGGATTCTTCTGAGCTTTTTTTTTTTCTTGCACTGAAATGCGAGCAGAAGTCGCCTTAGGTTTTTTTTTCATTGGGGTGGCATGTGATGCTTTAACCAAGCATCACATTGTTGTGTGCTAGCTTTAAAGCTTAAGAAAGGATACAAGCTAATGATGTTTTTACCGTGTTTTGTCTTAGCACGGTTAGTAACAAGCTTAGCCCTCATTAGAAGGAAAGGACATAGGCTTGTAACAAAGAAACAGATCTACTTGCAGCTTTCTGCAAAATGTCTTTATTCTTACTTAATATATACCTATATTAATATATATTATTAATATATTCCTAATATGCCTTTGAGGGAACTATTTCAAGATAGTTGGCTGCTCTTCAAATTCATTCTCTGTCTTTATCTGGAATAACTTTCAAGTGCCCATGAAAGGGTTTGTTTGTGACATGGATAGAAGTAAAGGTTCTGTCTTTTTCTTTATATGTTTTTCTAAAACGCACTGTGGCATAAAATCCCTTGTCTTTGAAAAGCAAAAATTGTTCCATGGTTTTCTTCTTCTTCCCCAGAAATAAGTAGCTAATGCCTCTCTTTAAGTGGATTTCAGTATTAGAAAGTTTGGCCTTAGAGAACAGCTGTTCAGTCACACTGTTGTCTGAAAAAAATTTCCAGGGGTTGAAGAAAGCTCTTTCAGGGTTCAAACATTGATCCATTCGATGCTGTCCTCTGTGTGTGTGTGTGTGTGTGTGTGTCTGCAATACTTGAGTTCTGGTACATGATAAGATCTGATTACAGTGATAGATCATAACAGGTAATTTATTATCTAAATGAGCCAGAAGGAATTCGTCTGGGTCTTATTTTTGTTATCTTACTGTGACTGATGAGGACATGATAATCTTGGCATCCCTAATTTTCTTTCTCAATTTAAAGGACTTGATGTTTCCTTAGCCAAATCAAAACCAGGCAGTTAACAATCAAAAAGGTTTAAAAACTAACTGTGGAAGTGTGCACAATGTATGGAACATCTGCAGCTCTTCCACAGGGTGTGTCTTGTTTGAGAACTGGACTCAGTGGAGTAGCCATTCACGAGGACCAAGTATTTTCTGTACTTCCTCTTCTGATTTATTTTCAGTATGAGTAAATAATTTCAGGTTAGGAGCATCTGAGTATTTTATGGATAGAAAAATATTTACCCTATTATTTTCTTTTTAACCACCTGATAGGTGAATTCAGACATGTATTGTTACATATGTGTAACAATATTTTATTTGTAGGACAGGGAAAGTGAAACTAACATGAACTGTATTGCTAGTAAGTTAGCAAGTTTTCATTTCACATTCTTTGCATTCTAGATAGTGTAATTTTTATTTATAATTGGATCTGCTTTCAATTATAGGTCTTTCTTTTCTCTTAGCATGTGATTTCAGGATTCTTGTTTTTATTTTTTTCCCCTATTTCTCTTCTTGTCAATGGATAATTCCATACATAAACAATTTGATGTTGAAGTGCATGGTAGTCTGTCTTTACTAGATAAGAATTCTTGAGTTCATACATGCTTTGTAGTCTTCACTGCCTTAGAAGTAGGAATAAGAAAAGCCAGTCTCATAGTTCCCATCATTGTTTTGTTGTTTTTTTTATCTGCATACAACAGACAAGCTGAATTTAAATGCCTAAATTGCTCTCCCTTCAGGCAGGTAATCTCCAGACACATTTACGACGACATTCTGGTGAGAAGCCATACATTTGTGAAATCTGTGGGAAGAGGTGAGAATTGTTCATCTTAGTAAAGTTGAAAAAATTTGTTCATGTTTTCTACTAATCTTCATGATAAACTACAGGCCAAGAGCTAAGGCAGCATGCTGCTCAATTTTGTTTAGAAGGTGTTGGGCTTAAATGTGTGCTGATGGGATTAAAATATATAAATGTTTGCAACTGACTTGCTGTGAGTAAGATAATCATGTCACCAGAGCTTGTGGTCTAAATTTTTTTGTGTATTGGTATGTAGATAAGAATAGCATTGAGTATATTTTGTTGTGTTGTATTTATTGTGTTGTATATTGTGTGTATTTTGAACAGTGTGAGTCACAATAAATCATGCAGGTTTGTACCTTTCCCTCACATTTTTTTCATTACTTGGTGGTATTTTTATTTTTTTTTTTTTTTCATTTCCTGATATCCTGAAGTATGGGAAATTTGACAAATTTAAGCAAAGCAGTAAATAATTCTGCTAGCTAATGGGTGACATAAAATACACTAATGCAGGAATAGCATAAAATACAGAATGAATTAGTAACATTAATGATAAAAATGTTTTTTGGAAGTTTTTTTCTGTTTAAAAATGTTTTCTTAGTTGCATCCATTTATCTGTGTTTTAGGTCTTAGTCTTTGTGCAGAACATCAGGCATTCATTCAAGCCAATTTCCATATGATAGTTTAGGGAAATAAGGGCCTTATGAAGACACTAATTTGGTTTCTGTGTTGTGTTGCAGATTTGCTGCTTCTGGTGATGTTCAGCGTCATATAATTATTCATTCTGGAGAAAAACCTCACCTGTGTGATATCTGTGGCAGAGGTGTGTAAGAACCAAAGTTTCTGCCTTGGGTTTTTTGACTGAAAAGTGAGGAGTCATTTTAATCTCAGAGTCTGTCACATTTTTCTAGGTTTCAGTAACTTCAGTAATTTAAAGGAGCACAAAAAGACACATACAGCAGATAAAGTATTCACCTGTGATGAATGTGGGAAGTCATTTAATATGCAACGAAAATTGGTAAAGCACAGGATAAGGCACACTGGAGAGAGACCATACAGCTGTTCAGCTTGTGGTAAGGTTCACTGTGCATTGCTTGGTTGTGCCTTTGCTTTTCAAATGATGAGTTAAAGTTCCTCTGTCAACAGAATAACAATCAAAACTGTTTTAAATTGAAGTACCATGTTGTGAAAGTCAGTCACAAAATTTTCTGTCTTGCATGCTTCACAGTCTTTCATTTTGTGTAATAAACTCCTTTATTTTTCTCATAAGTTTAAGGAGAATTCCAGTTGAAAATTAAAGAAAATAAGTCAGAGGAATCAACATTGTATGTGGTTGCTAACGTATTTGCTAAAGAGCTGCTCATAGTAACTGCTTCAGAGATAGATTTATTTTCAGAATAGTCCTTTCTGATGGAAAGTTAGGTTTCACATCACTTGGCTATTGATGAGGTCTTTTTTTTTTTTCCAATTGCATACCAAATGCATTGATTTTAACTCCATTTACCTACAGAGTCTGATAATAACAACCTTTGATTAGTTTGCTTCAGACTCTGGAATAAAATCAAAACTTGATCAGACCACCCATTTTCAAAATCTGTTAGGTATGCCATACTGACAGGAGGTCTGAAAATGGCTTTTGATCAGGTCCAGCCTGATCTCACAGGTTGCTTAGCATCCTGCACAGTATTTTTTTCTTTGCCATTATTTGCTATTTTGACAGAATTTCGTTCATGTTTTGAGGAATTAGCTTTGGAGGAGTGTGTAGCTTCATATGTTCAAATCCAACTGCAGTATGTTTTATTTGCACTGTCTTAAGGCACAAGAAAAAGCCAATATTATCAGGAGGCCTTGCATCAGAATGAGAAAATAGATACACAGGATACGAAAGTAAAAACAATCAGTTGAGCTGCTGTCATTAATCAGCTTGTTTTCATTTTGTCTTGTGACATTTGTTCATTTGTCTTTTGAATACTTTTGATTTTAGCCAAGTCATCTTATTCTGAAAAGGCAAAAATTGCACAAAGAGGATCTGATGAAGCATTAAGAAATCATTCACACTACGCACAAAATCCAGATGTATTACTCCAGTAATTTTTAATCTTACCATTACTGTTTAATGGCTGTACTGAAAAGAAATCTGTGCAGCAAAATAAACAGAATGCTGCTGAAAATTGGGACTGCAGTTTTATTGGGCAGTCATTTAATATGGTTCATTTTAGTTGGTATCTGTCCTCACAAAATAAATGAGATGAAAATCACAAGCTTACTTCTACTATTTTAAAGAATATGAGGTGTCAGATTCATGTGGCAATTCTGGAAATTAATTCTCTCTTTTTCTGCTTATTCCTGTATAGTTTGCCTTGGTTCAGCCTCAGATTCTTTTCTTAGCAATATAGTGATTGAGCTTATTAGAGTTTGTAGCTTTGAAGATAGACAAGCAGTTGAATATTTTTCTGTATTCTAGTCTTTACAGCAATAAAAAATTACAGTTCTCACACATTCTCTTGCTAGAATATAAAAAAGGACTGCTGCATTACATTAGCCTAAAGTTAACAAAAAAGTTAACTTTGTCGGCAGTTTGAGAGTAGCTCCTGGGTAATGAACAAACCTTTTCTTTCTATGATGCAGCTCTCACTGGAAGAATATATTTAGAAGCTTATCAGAATACTGTTTTTCCAGACAGACAAATTAAATTGATAGTTTAATTTTATTTTTTTTTCTCCGTGAAGATTAAGACAAACTGAGAGCACTCACAGCTTTCAAGTACTAATGGATATTTCTGTCTCTGGAGACAAAAGCTGAACCCATTCATTGGGAAACACCAGTTAGAAAACCAGATCAAGAAGAAGAAACAAGTTAATGGAATTGTAAAAATAGGTGGAACTTGTTTGAACCTGTTCTAGATAAATGGTGGGACATATGATACCTTATCGCTTGATAGTTTTTCTGTAATTAAAACATGTTTATTCTTGTGTTGAGAACAGTATCTGAATCTATCACTTGTGCCTTGTAGGGAAATGTTTCGCAGGCTCTGGTGACCTGCGGAGGCACGTGAGGACTCACACCGGGGAGAAGCCGTACACCTGTGAGACGTGTAACAAGTGCTTCACTCGCTCGGCCGTGCTGCGGCGGCACAAGAAGATGCACTGCAGAGCCTCTGAGGAGGGGCCCAGCGCACTCGAGGAATTTACTCAAGGGATTGAAACGCCCGACCTCGACAAGTCCCAGAGCTCTGACTCTTTTGGCCCAGAAATGTCAGTTACATTGTTACCGGTGTCTGTTAAATTTCCCGTTCATCCAGCTGGAAACTCCGCTGAATTTGACAGTTCCGCGGATTCTTACTGTAAGCTGCGATCAATGATCCAGCACCACGACTCGGCAAACCCGGAGAAACTCAGCGTGGATTCCGCTAAACTCCTGAAAGCCCAGGCACAGCCGGCTCCACCGCCGCCCTATGCTTACTCAGACGTCGATGTGGCCGCAGCAGAGGAGCCCCTGCAGTCGGGTGGCGTGGCCATGATCCGCTCCTCCGCGGCGGGCCTGGACGGGCACTGCAGCAGCGAGGCCCTGGGCAGCCGGGCCTCCTCTGCCGCTTACAAGAGTAACGAGGGCCCCTTCTTCTCCAGCATGACCCTCTGGGGCTTGGCGATGAAGACCTTGCAAAATGAAAACGAGTTGGAGCAATGAGGGCTCAGCTGACTGTACCAAAACTTCTTAGAGGCATTTCATGCTAACGTGGCTGCAATTGTGCTGCAGCATAGAGAGCTCACAGAAGTTTTTAAGCTGGGTAGCTTGGACACTGGCAGGAATCAAAGTGCACATTCCCAGAGCCACGTGTAGGCTGCCTTTACTTACACTGCTTCTCAGCAAAGTTTAAATGCACTGTTGGGGACCTTTGTTGTTCTGTGACTGCACTGTGTAGCTCCTGTGTTATTGCCATGATTTATGAAAATTTGCTGCCGACTAAATTTACCATTTAACTTGGAATTTTTTACATGATAATGGAGGAAAGGATGGCCAGTGTCTAAGTTCATGATATGGGTACAGTTCCAAGTATGGGTCATCAGAGCTGTGTGAGGGTGTAGATATGACAGGAGGAAAATGCTTAACCAATCCCTAGTGAACCTGAGTTTCAGTAGTGGCTTTCTTACCAGTAGGGTCATCTGTTTACACAACCTGAGTATTGTGACATTAAATTTAAATGTTAAATACTGGGCAATATTTGTGATAGTGCAAAGTAACTGTATATCTAGAAACTTTATTTTTTTACAATAAAAGGTTTTTTTTAGTATTTTATAAACTATTTTGCACAGCAGATTATTTGTACAATGAAAGCCAAGATCAAGTTGTGAATAAAGGGAAATTGTTTTACATTGCTCAGTGTATTTTGTCTTTCTGTGAAGGATTTTCAGTAACAGTTCCATCTATTCCAGGTATCTTTACAATGCTAAAGGGGATGCCATCACAAGAAGAGATGCACTACAAAATAAATGCAATCAATACAACCAGTAGGTTGTCTTGTATTTGAATGAATATAAAACATTGGCTGATTAATGGAATAAATAGACTGTTACAGGATAGAAACATTGCTTAGAGGCCTTTTTCTGCTTGGGTGCTTTGAACAGTTGCTGCATTTCAAACTGCTTGCTACAGATACACAACAGTCTGTGGAAAGTTAAAGCTTGGAAAATACAGCATTCTGTCTTTTTAAGGTGGTCACCAATTTTTTCCTCCCAAGAATTCAAGACTAGTTGTTTGATCTCTTGTTGTATTAACCACAACCAATACCCTACAATTTGGGGCTTCACTTCCTTACTTCCTTTACTTGGTCCCTGTACCTTCCTGAACTGCTTTCAACCTGAGTTCAAATGAGAGAGTGTTTCTGGCCAGAGTACAGCACGCCTTCAGACAAAAGAGGCAGTCCATTACACTGTCTGTGTGTGTCTCAAAAGATACACATTTCTCTCAATAGTCATTTAATATTATGGAAAACTTTTTTACTACATTAACAGACCAGTTAAAAAAAAGAAAAATTAGCTGCACTGGAGAGAAAATTGGAATTTTTCTTCACCTTTCTTTTCTTGTAGTGCACATATACTAGAAAACTTTAAAACTCTATTTTTCCAGCCAGTGAAGTCAAAACACAGAAGCTTCTGCAGGTTGCGTGTGTTAAAAATAGCACATAGTCTAGCTGAAGTCCCACACAGACTAAGCAGGGAACACTTTATATATGTGAACCTATATATGCTCTCCCCTCATTCTTTGCCTTTTGCATTATTTGCTTTGGAGCACTGCAGTTCCCTGTGGGAATGGTCCATGTGCTATTCTACAGTCCAGGTATCACAGTTCTGTCCCTGACCACGTGTGCTCGTGCTCCCACTCACTCTGCTTTCCTTGCACTGCTGCCTGAGGCAAAATGTGGGTATCTGCCAGTCAGAACCTCTGTAGGTTTCCTCTTGTCCGAAACTATTTTTAAATTTATTTATCCCAAGAGAAGATAGAAATTTGACTCTGCTCCCACGAGCATTTTGTTACTTGGAAAGTACAAATCTGCAATTTAAGAATTCCTAACTTTTTAGTTGTCTGATTCCACAGTGATTTTGCTTTCTCTGTTATATTTTTGAGGACTCACTACAGGATAAGTTTAAATTAAACCATGTTGCAACATTTGTGCTCTTCTAACAGTGTGTTGGAGGTCTGGAGGAATGTGTAAGATTGTCATAAAGGGAAAGTGGCAACTTGAGATACTTTTAAACACACAGATCAGATCATGGATTAGTATCAGGTGCTTTGTGCTAAGAGGACAGCTCTGTTGTATTAAGGATAATTCTCCTTGCTTGGTAGTATTTCTGTGAGAGTTGTTTCACACCAGAAATATGAAAGTTCTCAAAACTGCTACCAGACTGTGAACATTGTTTGCAGTTTGGAGGGTTTGTTAAAAACACTACGTTGCAATGTGGCATCCTTGAGAAGAAAGTAAAGGGAGCAAACACTGGTAGGAGGAAACTGTTCTGAGTTTGTGCAGCTGGAACCAGAAAAAGAAGGAGTTACAGCACTGGGAAGGAGCACAAAGAACTGTTGTTTCTAGCTGGCTTGAAGGAAAAGCTGAGCAAGAGAGAAAATTCAAAAGATTAGTAGGTGGATGGAGTCTGAGGGATGAGAATTAATTTTTACGTGTGGAATAAAGAGTTTTGGATTAAGAAGCCCCATCCCTGCAGCCACTCTGCAGTGAGAATATCACTGCCTGACTGCAAGAAAATATATTTTGCTGTTGTGTTTCCAAAATCAAATACAATCTGTCATGTCAATTTAATATTACCTGAGCTTTTGTCAGGGAGACCTCAGTAGAAAATCACCTTGAAAGAGGATCTTTCCTGTATCCTAATAATTTCCTATGCCAACCTGTAGGTCTGTAATGAAAAGGATGTTTGAGTGGGAATAGCAAATATGGTTTGATAGTCCTAATGCTGCCATAAAGCTGGCACAGCTGGAGAGGAGCAGCTACCCCATGCTTGGAAGAACAGCTGGAAACCGTGGCACCAGTGCTGAGCCAAAGGCGTTTTACAGGCAGCAGAAACCCATCCATAGCTATTGCTCACAAATACCCACAGCCAGGGTCCTGAGGGGGGAGAATATTGGTCCTTTGGCCGGTGCCAGACAGTGCACTAGTGCCATTACAGTTGATGTAAATGACATGCTATTAAAAAAATAAAAGAAATATTTTTGGGAAGAGGATGTTAACCAATCTGGCCTAGTAAAATTGGAAGACTGCTCATTGTTATTTTTTGTAATAATTATCCTGCAGCTCAGAGAAGCTTTTCATCTCGGAAACCTGAATCAGGTTTTTTTACAGAAGGTGCAGGTGACCACTGAGGGCTTCATTTTGATTTGTTCAGGGCAGACATATCTGTCATTTGACTCCTGAACAATATTTAAAAATATCAAATTAGTGTTTTGACTTTAGAAGGCATTACTGTAATTATTTTGATGTATTTTATTGATTAATTTTGATTGGGTTTTTTATTTACTTCTATTAAAGAGCATAAAATCTGTACAAAAAGTAATGTGCCATTTTTATGCGAGGTTGTTTACTGTGTGTACATAGGAAAAGAAGACATCATATAATTACATCTAATTTCAAATAACTCCCCTTCCATAAAACCCAAAAACAATCCTCTGCTTGAGACGTATTTTCTAGTTTAGTTAGAAATGAAAAAGCTGTATAAGGAAGAGGAACTTCACTAGGAAGGACTTACCACTTGTTTATTACCTGTAGCCATTGAGCACAGAGTGTTTTTGTGGTCTAACACCTTATCTGCATTCTCTCACACTCTTTTTAAACCTGGCCTCCTGGATGTTTCTTGAATTCAGAGGTCAGGCTTTAGAACAGAGCACTTGTGCTTTGTTTCCGTGGCTTCTTCAGCAAATTCAAATACACTTAATCTCCTGTTGATACCTTTACAGGGAAGTAATTGCTACACATGAAGTATTCCCAAAACATCTAAGTGGCATATACAAGAGCAAGCCAAATTTAAGACAAAATCAGTGTGAAGCAAGTGGAACTGGCCCCATAGGCCATTTGCTTCTGGAATCCACTTTTTTCTTTCCTTGCATTGTCTTCCCCACTGTGGGTAGTTCCATTCATACGTGGACAGCTGCATTCAATTCTTGCTGCTCACTTCATGCCACTTACCCACCCCTCATAATCCAGACCAGAGGTTAACATATTCAAGCTCAGTAAGGAAAAGTGTAGAGGCGTATAGGTAAACAGAGTTGTAAAACTTTATAAATTCTCCAGGCTCCATGTTTTGGAGTGTCTGCTGGGATTTTGGATATTTAGCTTTCTTTAGTTAAAGAGCTTGTTTGAGAAGTAGTATGTTAGATAAACATGGCAAGACATGTAGATGGTCCTGCTTGAGAAGAAGACCTAAGAGAAGGCAAATAAACATGAGCTTTATAGACAGATTCAAAGGAAAAAATGTGATAGCTTGGGAAATGTGTTCTGAGGACAACTGAAGTGCCTTAGATGCAGCTATTTTGTAATTCAGTATGCTAATGACTTCAAAGTGACCTGTGCTCCACTGTGCTGCAAATAGATTTCTTTGTATTGGTACACACAGGCTTGTGCTTTCTGGTCCATAGGCTTATTCATTAATCCTTAATGACATCTATTATTGAATTTGCCTTCTCTAAACAGTTGGTTTCCACCTCTGCTATTAAATCTCCATCCTAGAAAATAGACAAAAACTACCTTTAAAACACAGCCTAGGGAAGACACGAGCTAGTGACTCAGACATCCTTTTTTCTGAAGACAGTACCCCTACTGTTTAAATATAATTTTTTTTTCTTTTTTGTAGTTGATATTCACATGTGTGTTCAGATCTGACAACAGTTTTGTTCACTTGGTGAGGGAATTTTTCCTGGAAAGTTACAAAAGCCCATTAATAGAAGCGCACAATGCAGTGCTGAGGAGCGTGCATGCATGAACTACAAGTCTGCCAGCTTTTTGTGAAGCTCTGCATGGGGCAGTATAGTGAAATAAAGCCTTTCAGACCCTTTTAATGTAGTTCTGACCTTCCACTCTATATTAAACAGATGACTGGAACCAGAAAGATAGGTCATTGTGATTGCATTTAATATTTGTAAGGACCAAAGCAGCTCTCCGCCTTTGAGGTAGAAGGGAATCATCTTAAGTGTGAAAATGTATCATCACAAGAATGGAGAGGATCAAAGGAAGGCCAGCTGGTGCTCGGACATCTTTTCATAACCTTTATTACAATGCTAGAATACACTAACCTCAATGGGAAGTCCATTCAGTTCATGTATTTCAAATAGATAATCTGTATTCTGGTGAAACAAAGAACGTGGAAAAAAGCCCTTTCTAAAAAGGGGGTGGTCGGCACAAATTGCCTATGATTTAATCATTTTGGTTTTTTAAATCAGCTTAGCTTTTTCAATGCAAATATATGAATGTTTAACATGCTTATTTTAGAAGTGATTGAAAATTTGTAAAATTTAGGTGCAGAGAGTTCTAGCTGATTTAATAAGTGGTTTACTTCCACTTCAGAATAAATGCCCTCCACATATTCAGTTGCCATGTACAAAAAGAAAAACACAGTATTTCAGGAAAAAAAAAAAGCCAACAGAACATGGAATCATCCAGACAGCATGTATATGTGGAGTTGTGAAAAGGCCAAGATTGAGGCTGACTAGTTTTGACAAATACCCAAAATTTAAATTTGGGCCTTCAGGGAACATCATATCACATATGTGAAATTAGCAATATCAAAGCAGAAAATCAATGAAGATTGCTCTTTGTTGGTCAGCTGCTACAGTAAAGTCCTGTGCCCACAGGCTGAAGGCTGTGCTACCAGATCCATGCTAAATGGACAGAGAAAAGCAGTGGGGCTGTAGGTACAGACCAGAGGTGGGAACTTCTACCATTAGATTTTTTAGATGGGGAATGCTGTATATCACTAGAACATCAAACTCAACTGTTAAATTGTTTAGTCATCGCTTTGGGACTTGGATTTCAGTCAATCACTTTCTGGATTTGTTCTGTGGATGCAGATTGTGGAAAGTATCCAGTCTACTTGTTCAGCAGGGACTTGCTTCCAGCCAGTTATACTTAATTTTTTGACTAAAGATTGACACCAATGTCCAAATTACATTATTTATGAAGTTAGGACTTGCCAGGAAATGCAGCAGTCAGTCTCCTAATAATAGCAAATTGCCAAATGGACAAAAGGATATTAGCTTTTCCTACCCAGAAAGTGATAGCAGACAGTCATAGCATCAGCTGAATAACAACTGTAGCCTGTAGAGCAGATCTGAGGGGCACTGAAATTCTGACAGCTCCAGGAGATGCAACTTCATTTTAATTCAGAAGTCATTAAAATAATTCCTAATTTCTAAAGCTCAGAAGAAATGGTATTTAATTTCTTTTTCTCCAAGTAATTTGCATGTCAAATCTGTCCCTCTCTCTCACACATGCTCTCCCCCTCTCTCTTGTCAGTGATGTCTCTCTCAGCAGCTGTCTAGTCATGAATCACTCCCGTCATCTGAAGCATATTTTTAACACTTCTGGACGTGCTCTAAAAGCAAATGTTGTTAAGCAAACAATTTGCACTGTTTTTCCATACACTTCCTTCACTTCCCAAAACCTTTCATAATCATGACTTTAAAAGCTGGGTCACAGGGGAATCAGGTACTGGAAAATACAACCTTTTGTACTTGTGAGAGTATCATAATGGTACATCAAGTTCTCATGTAATGCAGATACTGTCTGACTTGCAGAAGACTTGAAGTTGCCTGAAGCTTGAGAATTCAACTTCATTAAGATTCATATAAATGTTGCCTTTGGTTTCACCCATTGTATTCTGCACCCTCTCAAGCTCAAACTTCACTTTGAGTTTAGGAATTGAGAAGACAAAAAGAAAATCACTGTCAAAGCTTAGTTCAGCTGCTGTTACGGTAAAGCAGATTAGATTGCGCCATGTTTGCTTCGGAGCACTTACTTTACAGCCTGAAATGGAGAACATAATCATGGAGCTGATAAATTATTTTCCTTGTAATCATGAATTTCAGAGTTACCAGAAAAATTACATTGACCAAAAAGGTTTTGATCTTAAAAGCTTCTCTGTTTTTCTCATCTATTCTTTAACAGAAGGATGCCAGCCCGGGCCTTACGGCACCAAGGATATTTGCTAAGTGCTTGGGAGGCCTTTGGAACAATCCAGTAATAAGTCAAAGAGGAAGAAAATTTTGTTCTTCTGCCACTGGCTATTAAGTGATTCTTCTGATAACTTTAATATTTGTCAGGAATACAAGTTTTTGAGCTCCAGATTGAGATCCAAATGATTACATTGGCACATAGGTGAAACAGGAATCCTGACTGTGTCCCACTGGAAAGAACTTTCTTTTTCCAAATAAAATGTGGCTTTTAAATACCCAGGAGCAAGTTATGTTACTTTTGCAAAGACTAAAAGCAATAACCCTAAAGGATGCTTTTCTCTGAAGTCCTAATGAAGAAGCTATACAAACGATGAGCCATGTCCTCCTACTTCATGTGCATCTGGAACTTTGCTGCTCTGATGTCACATCCCTTTGTATTTTAAGTGCTTAGACGAACCTTTCTGTGACAAAACACTAAATAATACTGGAAGTCTGGAAACTATCTAATGTACTTCTGATAAGGAGTGCTGTCAAATGTGGGCTGTGATATGGATGAGCACCTTGAGTGCTCTGACTGTCCTGGTATATAATTTCATCTTTCTGAGTAGCCTGGCTGTAGTGGAATCATCAAAGCTTTATTTTAAACAAGGAAGTTTTGTCACCCGCCAGTAATCGTATCACGACTATTCAGAAGCTTAATTATATGATTTGTGCTACTTGCTGTTCTCAAAAATCCTTCCCTTGGAAAAGAGGATTAAATCAAACTTACCTTCAAAAGGTGTTAGCCCTTGTTATTGCAAGAAAAACATTACATACTTTAAGTGCTTAGAAATCAGAAGACAAAAAGCATTTCAAAATATCTATGGCCATCTGTAGGTCACACTCACGACGCTTTAGGATATACCCGCATGATTTTTGAATGTATGGTTCATTTCAAACGACAGATTCTTTACCAGTCCCTTATTCCTCCATGAGTATAAACTGAACAGTTTATTTTCTCCTGCGAATCCCCGGAGCCCGTGCCCCTGATGCGCCGCTCCGGGCCAGTGGGCTCAGAGCCCGTTTGCCCGCCGGGTGGCAGTGGAAGCCCGAGCTACAGAGGGGATGGGCTGGGCTGGAATGGGCTGGGCTGGAATAGGCTGGGCTGGACTGGGCTGGACTGGGCTGGAATGGGCTGGAATGGGCTGGAATGGGCTGGAATGGGCTGGACTGTTCGGCTCTGCTCCTCTCTGCCCCGCCGGGCCGTGCCTGCCTCCCGCACATCCGCGGCGATCGGGCTGCGGCGTTATCAGCAGTGATAAACCTCCTTCCGTTTGGCTAGGAAGCGATAATGCGTTCACTGGTTTGTAATCCGCACCTTTAATGAACTGCAAGGACGTAATTTCTTGCCCTCGGGCGATCCTGCCGAGCAGAGCTGGAGATTGCCGTGTGACACGAGCACCCCCAGTTCTGGGATGTGTTTGTGCTCTGTGACCGCTCCCGCCCTGTGCCCCGGCCCTTCCCAGATGTTCTCTTGCTGCACGCCGTCACACAGAGCAAGCCTTGGGAAACACTGACCCTCGGCAGAGCTCTGTGGGCTCTCGGGACCTCTTACATTGCCTGATACTCTTTTTTACACAAATCCTTAACCATTTCCTTCACGTGCCGTGAAAATGCTCAGCACAACAACGCTGCACTATTTTGATCTTCTGCCATTCTTTGACTGTATGATGCCCACCTGCCAACTCACTCCTCATTAACTCTCCCTGCAGAATACGTGTTCAGCATCTACTTCTGGCAAGGATCTGAAAATATTCTACAGCTGCATGTGTTCAGGCTGAAAGGGCAGGGGTCGCAGAAGCCAGACAAAGCATAAGCAGTGAGAAGTCTGTGTTCAGAATAATTAGAGTATGAGTGGGAAATGCAAAACTGAAATTGTTCAACAATGTCTTCTCCAGAACACGAGAAGAATAGGATAGTAATAATAATAATAATAATAATAATAATAATAATAATAATAATAATAATAATAATAATAATAATAATAATAGCTGAAACTATTTCATGTAAGAGTAAGCAGAAATCCTCTTCAAAAATTTACAAAATTGAAACTCTAATAGCAAACTGAAAAGTATGGATTTTGGTCCCTACATGTAATTTCTAAGGATGTCCTGATACGAAGTTTCAATATTTGGCTTTGTGATTTTGGCTGTACAGCTTGGTAATAGATACAGATCAAACACTACCATTAGTTTTACATCTACTTACACATCTGGCAGCAATAAAGGTATCTGTAAGGTGCTGTGAGTCAAACAGGATGACTTTGTCAATAGCACAGCCACATTTCATTGCTGTACCACTTGTGGTGAGTGCTGGCTGTAACTGGAGTTCCCTGCTGTTAGTGCCTGTGCCACAGCAGAAAAGCAGATTGACAAAAGTGGTACAGGATGTGCCCCTCCTTCTTGCTCCAACAGGGATTTGGCTGCTGTAACATTTTCAGCTCTGTTTAGTTGTATTTTTCCAAGGGAACCTTAAGTAAATGTGTTTTAACTGTGTTTATTTTCACATTGTTACTCTGAAAGCACTGTGCTTTCTCACAGTAACAATATTCAAAAGTTTTCAGAGTGCACAGCAGCTGATCCACAAGCACTATGCTTGTTTATCATATTGTAAGTACTCAGCTCTCCCAGAACTATCAGTTGCTTTATTAGTAGGCAGTTTTATAATATAGATCTGTTCTTCCTTGTCACTGCCAAATATTCCCTTACACTCCTTTTTGATTTTACATATCATAATTTGAGACAGATGAAAACAAGAACAGACTACTGGGAAACAACAAAAATATCCACCTGCTCCTCCACTGAGCTGTTGCTTTATGATCCTACTACTATCTGCAAATTCTTTTGCTTGTATAAGCCAGTTGGATTGAGTTCAGCCAAGCAAAACGCAGTTAGGCAGCTGGGAATTTATTAAAATATACCACTTTGGACTTTTCTGTAGGAATTATCACCCAGAGATTCTCACTAAACTACTACTATTAATTAGCTTGGCCATCCCAACACTCTTGAAGAACTGTCCTTTTCCCTCTCTCAAGCCTGAGGCCTGAGTTGCTTTTCTTTTGGAATTCATCTTTGTCTGTAATGGGAAATGGAACAGGGAATTGTTATTTCATATTTGTCCAGTGCTTTGAGGATGTAAAATATTTTTGGAAGCTGCTTGGTACAATTGCCCATATTCTCCTCAGAGAAGCTAACATAACATTTGCTCTCCACAGCTGTTAGAGGAGTATTCAAGCTCTCTCATCCCTTGTGTCCACAGAAGGCAACTGGATGCCTTTACTGCCAGTTCTGGTTGAAGACACTGATTCAAGAACCCAGTTCATGTGGAGTCTTGAATGTGCTTGGTAGATTTCTTCAGCTGATGTACTTTAATGTTTAGCGGGAATCCTGCCTTTCTGGAATTATTCCTCATTTGTCATTCTGATTTTCTGATTTTCAGAGTGTTTTCATTTCGATTAATTCTTTTTCAAATGTGCAACATGTTTAGAGAGTTGATTGATTTAAAATTCATAAGTACTGGATTTAGATTTCTTAGCAAGTAGGGTGCTTAATGCCCTCAGTTGCAGTTTCCTAAAGTAACATAAGAAATTCAAATACAGCAGTGATGATGTTGTGCATTTTACAGAATACAAATAGGAGGGTTTAAGCTCTTAGATCTCCTGCTGTGAAGTACCAGTAATCCTGTGGTAGTCAACATCTGTCCTGTCTGGATGTAGTTGGTCTTGGGTTTAGTTTTTTTCTCAGCTAGCAGGGAAAGAATTATTCCTGTGGCAACCAGATCCTTCTATTTCTTTGAAGTTGCTACTGAAATTGCTTGCTACATCCTTTTGTTGTTGTTTTCAAAGTATCTCCTGTTGCATGGATTGTCAGTTTAAAAGAATGCAAAATGGGTTACCAGGATAGGAAAAACTCTGCTGTTTTAAAGCTCTAATCTTACAGATGAGTGTGATACGCAGTGTAAAGAAGCTGCACTGCATATCACAGCTTTTCAGTTTTATAGCTCTTAATAACAGGCAGCTATAAAACCTTTTCCATTCAGAATATAGAACTAATGATATTATATGTAAATAGCAGTATGTTTTTAATCCAAGAGTACCCTTCTGATATTAGTTAACTAGCTACACTGTTCTACTTCTGCCATTGAGTTACTTTATCTCACATGGGAATGTTCAAAGGCGCGCCGGGAGAAGTTTCAACTGGAAATTAGGAGGCATTTCTCTGTCAAGAGAGTGGCCAAACACCAGAAGAAGCTTCCCAAAGAGGTGGCTGGTGCCCCAAGCCTGTCAGTGTTTAAGAGGCATTTGGACACTGCCCTTAATAACTTGCTTTAACTTTTGCTCAGCCCTGAACAGGTCAGGCAGTAAAACCAGAAGATCAGTTTAGGTCCATTTCAGCTGAAAGACTCTATTCTATGCTGTCCTATACCAT
The DNA here is from genome assembly GCF_049639895.1 of Pseudopodoces humilis. Lineage (NCBI taxonomy): Eukaryota > Metazoa > Chordata > Aves > Passeriformes > Paridae > Pseudopodoces > Pseudopodoces humilis. The sequence goes on along the minus strand of NC_142205.1, from coordinate 12,964,018 downwards.
TATTCCATTCCCATAATTACCTTGCTCCACCCATCCTGAAAAATATGAATATAATAATAAGCACAGTACCTTGTTTTCTAGTAACATCTCTGTTTGCAGTTTTGTTTTTCAATGTACCATAGTGAAAGCTTTCTAAAAAAAAAAAAAAATACTTCAGTGGACAGCTGCTGCAGTCTAGGAACCTAATTCTAATAATACATTGCTTTCTAAAAGGAATAATTCATCCTTTCAGTAAAGGTGGCTGGCTCATTCATGAGCTGCTTTGCAGGCTCCCTCTTATTTTTCACTTGTTAGTCATCTGGAGTGAGCAGATGTTTTGCACATCCACTCCCTTTTGTCTTTTGATATTTAGATATCTGTGTAAATAAGCATATTTAGGAATCCCAACAAAACTACCATAGTCAATAACAGAATTGCCTAGAGATTTAGGCTCCTCTGTCATTTGCTGTTTTGGAAAACTTTTCCCATAATGCTACACCCTTTTCCATCCTTTTCAGAATTTCTTCTTGCCACATCTTTAAATACCAAATGTCTTTTTAAAGTGCTGACTTTATTTATCAAAAGTGATCTTTAATTTCCTATGCCTCAGATTTTAAGTGCCCAAATAAAGAGAGAATCTTAACGAGCTGGCTTTCTTCCCTTGAACCCTGTGAGATTCACCACTAAAGACTGAGATACTCCAAAATCACTTGAGCAATTTCAGTCAGTGAATATTGAAGTGAAAGAGAGATCTTAGGACTCCATCACAAGTACAAATTGAATGAAAGAGCACAGACACAAAAGATACAGAGCTCTGAATTTATATGTACATTAGAAAATGTCTGATTGCTTTTTTCCCCCCTCTGGCCAAGTTCTATTTGCAAGCTGAAATAAAGCAAGATCAATGCCATGTGCAAAAACTTAAATGGCAGCTTTTGAAAAATTGTCCCATTAACCTGATGAGTTTCTAATTACAGTAAGATATAAGAGCTTTTTTCCTCATCCTATGTAGGATTTTGTCCTAACAGGTTTTTTTTAAAAGCTACCCTGCTGTTAAAATAATTTAACTGCAGTGTTTGAGTATAATTTGTCCTATATTTCTTTTGCTTTCTCTGAGGAGTTACATAACTTTTTCATTTCTAATGAGGTTTCCTAAATATAAATTGTGATGTTATATTATGCACCTCCTTTGGCTGCAAACCAATTAATTTGAAGTGGTTCAAGGCCAAAGAGAAATCTAGGATCACATTCTAGCATTCCTGGTGAAAGGTTTGTTTATGCACTTTTTTGAAAAAAAAAATAAATGGTTTAGTGGTTAAGTCCAGCTTCTGTTGGAATTGATCTTATCCTTCAAATTCATGTAATACTCTAAATTAACAGAGGATCATTTTGGACTATATGACCTTGTGTTACTTAGATGCTGTTTGAAATCCATTTGTATAATAGACAAAAAATTACTGTGCTTCTCTAAATCAGGTAATTTTAGCCATTTAAATGACTGCTTAAATCATAAGCAGGATTAACCTGGGAAGAGATCAGTAAAAGATCAACCTCACTTTACCCCTAAAGCTGTGCTTCCTTGTGTTTAAGTATATCCCATCACTGTTGTCTCCCCAAATCCCTCTGCCAGACAGAGCTTTGCCTCTCCATCATAGGACTGTCACTTTTCTGCCCCAGCTTAGCAAAGAGGTGGGTCTGATATTTGGGAATAACAGGAGGCCTGGAGAACAATTCATCTGCCTGTAGTGATTCTCCCCTCCCTTCCCCGCCAGACTCAGGGCACTCATCTCCCTGCTGTACTTTGGCACCTTCCCTTCAGCAAGAGATGAACCTGCAGGCCTACAGATGGTGTGAGGAGGCACAGGACATAATCTGCCTTGCAGCACAATTTATCCCTCCTGCTGCACCTGCAGGCTCAGAGCACTGATTCTCAGAGCAATCCTTCTGGCTTTTACTGCCCTGTATTTTATGTGGGTGAATCACTGATGGTTTTGTCACCATTGGAGAAATGCTGCTCTTGAGAATCTGAGTGCTTAGAACTTGTTCTGTCTCAGCATTATTCCAATGTGTGGACTATGTTCTTTCTGAAAAATCTTATTTAGATACATATGTATGAATTCAGTATGATTAACCTAAGGATGCCAGACTTGAAAAATGGTTCGATGTTTTAAAGAATTTCACAACTTTCCAGTGACCATTTCTCAATTATCCCCAAAGAAGAATTCAAACTCATTATTTTCAGTAATTTTGGAAATAACAGATGTTCATTCTTCAGTATCAATACTTTATTTTTTATTTTGACAGTTCTACAAATTTGACAGCAAGTGAAAACCACTATTTTTCATATTGCTGTTTTCTGTGATCAAGGTATCACTTTTGTTCACGCACAGGTTCACTAATCATTTATCCATTACCCACTTCAGTACAAATGCCACAATTCTAGGGTTGTTCACACATAAGCTTCTCATATATAGAAATCCAAGAATAAAATCCTAATGACAAAGTTAAGTTTTAGCTTCCCTGCTCTCCCAGTCTGGATTTGCTGGGCAGAGGGAGAGACTGAAGGGGCTGTAGGACTTTAGCACTGCCTGGTGAGGTGAACTCCTGGCTGTATCATGCATGTAGCCATGCAGCTGGCTCTACCTGGCTGGCTTCACCATGCACGTCCTGCACCTCCTTTGGTACATCACTTAATCCAACTTTCCTGATTGCTGACAAAGAGTTTAATATAATTTCTGAAGTTTATTTGCTTCCTAAAATGGATTGGTGAGAATGCTCCTCTTCTTTGGTATTTTAAAGTAACCTCAGATACCAAAGGGTCTGGATGTTTTAGGGAAAATAAACTGCTGGGACACCTGACAAAGCAATAGGTAGTGCTGCTTTCCTTCAGCAGAGTTTGTTCCCTTTTATGAATGCTTATGTTGCACAAGCAATTGCAGCATTGCACTGCATCAGCACTGTTCCTAATCCTGATTTGGAAACATCAACTGTTAACTTGACAAAGCGTGACACATGGCACGCTGAAGTGTTTTCAGCTGCACTCACACAACAAATTGTAATGGCTCCAGAAGAGCCATTTCAGTTGATTGTGTCAGTAAACTACAACCCACAAAGAAAAAGACATGTGGCCAACCTGAATAAAGCATCATCAAATCACAAATAATAGATTAATTGTCACAATTTTGGCCTCATTTTTAGAAAAACTATTCCCCAGGAAAAAAAATCCTGTAATTTCTAGATGTTTTGCTCATGATGAATCAGAAGTCCAGAACATAGCCGTTTACAGTTTACATTTCCTTAATTTCCATATGTAGAGACTGTGTGACGTTTCTGCTTCAAAATGAGGGCTTGGCAAGTGGTGAAAATGTAGGCTGTCCCATGCTATTAATCTTTCTCCAGCTTTTGTGAGACATGAGCCTACTCTTATTTTAAAAAAGACTTCTGTATCATTTCCTAGACCAAGTGCCAGCAAACACATTACTTCCTTTTTTGTTTTTTCGTCTCCAGTAGTTACTTCATTGGGAAGTACTACACCTGCTTAAGGGTGTAGTGCAAATTTTCTGCTTTCATAGTCAGGCTGATGGTACACAGGGCGAATTCTCATTGACACCATTAAGGTTTCAGAGTAAGTAAATCAGGGTACAACCTGACTTAATGAGGGTAGCCACTAGGTCATCAGCTCTGTGTGTTGGCTGCTTTTCCTGTTGCCCACATACCCACAAGGAGTTATCATGTTTCCTCAGAGATAACTAGCAGGAGATAAAGATTGCTGGCCATAATACTTCAGTGGCTCGGCAAGGATGTGAGTTATTTGTTAAGCACCTGGAACCCAAATTACTTTGTAGAATATAGAGGACAATTCCTTCCCCAACTGTAAAATCCCCTGAATAACCATAACAAAAGGACTTACAGTAGGAGCACTGGTGAAAAGCTAGTTTTCTAATCAATTTATTTTCAAATAATGCCCATGCTAATATACACCTTTTTGCCTTGTTAAGGCATCAACTTCTGACTAGGAAACGTATTACTTTTGTAAATAAGTTACTTATTTTTTTCTTTTAAGACCATCAGTAGCAAGCTATAGTTGGCTATTTGATATCAGGAATTAAAGCCTTTTAACTGCTCATTTTACATAGCTGGCAAATAAAGACACTTATTAGTCATAGATATTTGTGTGTGCGTGTACATGCACACAAAAACACAGAGCTTTTTTTCTTTTATGACACAGTACATAGGGTGACATGCACTTAAAAGGAAAAGGTAAGTTAGCCACTGAGTGTAAGCACTGAGTGGCAACAAGTGTAGTGTCCAGTTGCTTAATAAAAAGGTTTATTCTGAAAAACTAGAGAAGCAGGTAAGACTAGTTGGCATAAGTTCCTAAAAGGCAGATACCATTAAAGAAATGCACAGTGGCAAAGAGAATAATTCACTCTGTAAACAGGCTATCCAAATTTCTCCTTTTCTCTACAATAGACAGAGTAACCTGTGCACATGCTCACATAACTAAATAAAATACCTCACCAGCCAGCTGGGGAATTTACATCCATTCATCTTAATCCAATACTGATACTTCCTCAGGCACACAATACACAATTGCCCTAAGCTTTTGACCATCTTCAGCCAGAAGGGCTCAAATATAAAATCACAAAAGCTAGAGATGAAAGAACCTAGTCATTCAATTTGTTAAACCATTTGTTGTGTTATTTGGCTCCCTGTAGCCAAATAACTGTCAAATACACTTCTGATCATTGCTTGGACTTTTGATGTCATTTGGATCCTGCATGACTTTGGTTTCACATACTAATGAATGGATTACACTCATCCATCTGTGGGTTATTCATCTATTCTGTTCAAGAACACTTATAAGACAAGGGTTTTGCCAAAATTAAATAATTCAAGTGTTTCTTGTTTTCTGAGAAACCCCTTCATCTCCAGTTACAGGTGCAATTTTCTATACAACACAAAACCCTTTTTCTTCTACTTAACACACGCAAGTATGATTTATGAAATGTTACTCGGGTAAGACAAGCTTATTTTACACTTTATTTACTCAGGACAGAACACTGATGAGAGAAATAAATGAGACAGGCATGATGATCCACAGCTGGCGACAGGACTTGCTTTGTGCCACAGCCAGAAGGCTGTGCCTTCAGCATTACAGACCATGGATCTCAGTCAGGAAAACGGGATGCATGTTGGATTGGGCAACTGGAACAAATCACGCAGAGAGGCTGCTCATGCTGGCATCTGCGAGAAGAGGTTGGTTGGTTTTGAAGCATGAAACTGGCTCTAGGCTGAGCACCGATCTGCCTCTTCTCCCTCAGAGCTGCCTACCATCCCCGACACTTGTTGCATCGCCCGCAGCGCTTTCCCTCCCCTGGCTGGGGAGCAATGCAGCTGCAAGCCTACCACAGGAGCGTGCCGGTTGCCTTGGGTTATAGGAAACAGCGCAGTGAATATGAATCACTGGGTTTTTTCCGCCCCGAGCCAGCCGAGCTGGAAGATGTCCTCTCCCCCTCTCTCGGCTGCAAGGCTCCGCAATACCCCTTTGCCCTGGAGTGACGCGAGGCCGGCCCCGAGGCTCGCATCCCCCCGCTTTGCAGCGCGGCCAGGGGCCGGGCTCTCACCGTGCTGACCGCATCTCGTCCCTTCCCCGCGGGAAGGGCCGCAGGGAGCGGAGCCGGCGGGTCGGGCGGGCACAGCCCGTTTGGCGCAGCTTCCCCGCCCGAGCTCCCCCCGCTGCCCTCGCCGGGGCTGCCGGGGCCGGCCGTGCCGGGACAAGCGGCGCCGAGCGGGGCAGGGCGGCGGCTCCCGGCCCGGTTAGCGCCGGGCACGGCGGGGCCCCGCCCGGGGAGGGGCGCGGGGGCCGGGCCGGGCCGGGCCGGGCCGGGCGGGCCGCCCCGCCCCCTCCACCTGCTGCCGCTGCGCCATCGCCGGCTGGGGGAGCCGCGCCCGCTCGTCCCCGCGGGGCCCCTTTGTGCTGCTGCTCCAGAGCTGCCTCAGCCCGGCGGCGGCTGCGTCACGGCCCCGGCGCCGCGGCCGCCCAGAGCCACCCGCGGAGGGAGAGCCGCCGCCTCGCCCCCCGCTCCGCCATCGCCGCGCGGCCGCGGCCGAACGACGCGCCCTGAGGCAGGGCCGGCAGCCGCGGCGGTGAGTGGCGAGCGCGGCCCTGCCCTGCCGGGAGCCCCGGGGAGGGGAGGGGGCCGGGGATGGGGCTCCGCATGCCGAGCCCTCCGCATGCCGCGGGTGATGCCGCACCGGGCTGACGTGTCGGGGTTTGGGGTGCTGCTTTGCGTGCGCCGTGGTTCGGGGTTTTTTTCATTTTGATAGTAGAAGCTCTGGTGGTCATCGTTCGAACTTCCCAGAATGCTAATACTCTAACGGAGTCGTAGTGACCAACACATAATTATTTTTTTTAATTTTTTTTTTTTTTCCAGAAGGTATTTCGGGTTCCCCGAGGGCTGGGAAAAAAATCTGGTTTCTGATATTTTGCATTTCTGTGCGTGTGTGCCTGTGTGTGCCAGCAGAAAATCCCTCTATCCTGGAAGAATGGTGAAACTGGGGAATAATTTCAGCGAGAAGAGCACAAAGCAGCCCCTTTTGGAGGATGGATTTGACACCATCCCCCTGATCACACCCCTGGATGTCAATCAGCTCCAGTTCCCACCTCCTGATAAGGTACAGTAGGCTTTAGTTTCCACCCTAGAGAATCACACCCAAATCTCAGGCAAACAACAAAAGAATAGGTTATGGGTAAAGAGCAGCTTAGAAGCGACAAAAAATATGGGCTGTTTCAAAGCATGCTTGTTTCCTCTAGGGAGAAACCCAAACAGCTAAGCTCATGAAAATCCATTAATGGTGGTTTGCATTAAAAATCAGTGTGAAATGTTAGCAATAAGCATGTAGAGGTTTCAGTGTTGCTATATGAAACATATACTATACAAATGCAAGTTTCTGTATGCTGTATTGTCATAACCCTTCCTATTCTGTATCTTTCTTGTATCTGGAAGGTCCTGTGTATTCTCTGTGAATAATACTAATTTTCTCTGTCCAGAAAATGCCCCCCTGCTGGGGGAATAGAGCCTTATTTCTCTGTAAGATGGGCATGGGCATACTAGCAACGGAGGGCACTTCCATTTTCCTTCTGTGCTTCAGTAAGAAACTAATGCTAACCCCAGACAAGCTGAAACAATGAGATGAGAACAGGCCATTGAGTTTTCTCCTTGGCGATTTATTTTGTTCAAAAACCTCCAAATAGGTGATTCAGATATTCTCTGTAGCTGGAAGGGGTCAGTCCAGTGAGCTGCTTACAGGTTGGAAGGGAAATGTGCTTCCTGCATTCTTCATTAAGTGCTTTGATTATTAGGGATTTAATTTTAAAGATTTAGAAAGGTGATTTGAGAGCCTGTAAATATGTTTATTGTCCTCACAATAAAGAATTCAGTAGGTGCTACTACACGTGAGGCACACAGAAGTAGGGTTTTTCACGGTTTTCAGTATCCTGTTTTAATAGGATTCTTACTTGTAATTTCCCACATGCATCTGGTAATAAAAAGCTTTGTGGTCTTCATACAGTTTTTATTTTTGACTTTGTGTCTTCCAGAAGCTGAATTCTGCTTCTGGTTAAACTGATAACTATACATTCCTCAAACCTCAAAAAAATTCACATAATCTTAACTTAAGGTAAAGAATTTGAGCTTGTAAAATTTTCCTCAGTACAGTGTTGCTTGTAGGCAATACAAATAAATGTGTGACCTCCATTTTAATTGCTATCAACACCATTCTGTGTTGTGTGGGGTGACCAGTTGGCAGGCATAAATGCAATAAGCCATAACAGCTGTTCAGGACCCTAAGGGTCCATTTTATGCCCTCAGTTACATGGGTGTAAATCTCGTAGCTGAGGACAAAATCACACCCTAAGGCTTTAGAACAAGTTAAGTCTTACCGTGTCTGATACATCTGCCAGCTGGTGACAGGATGTAACCGATTACCAAGGAGCAGTGACCAAAGGAATTTGTTCTGTTCCTGCACTGTTAAGCACAAGTCTGAATGAGAGATCTGCATGGTAATAGCTTTAACCTGAGCAGAGCCTCTGTACTGAACCCAAGGGCTTCTGTGCCAGCACCTTTGCTCCTACTAGAGTGGGGCAGAACTCCTCCCACCCGGATGGCATTTGCCTTCAATGAAAGCAAATGTCCAGCTAAGCTAGAAACTTAAATAAAGGAATATTTGATTGGTTCTTCTACTCTCCACTGTCCAATTGTATATTAGCTTTCTTTTCCTTTTGCAAACATAGAGGGGGAATATTAAATTTACTGGTCCTGCTGGTGTCCTTCTTTAACTGGTTAGTTATGTCAGTGTCTCTTTACTGGCTGCTAGAGACTCAAAGGCAGGAGCAGAGCATCTGATGTGAAAAAAAGAAACACTATTAAGAAAAGATTGACACACAGATCAAATTCTCAAGTATGCAGAGACTCATGTATAATGAATAGGAGTACATGCTTCATATAGCTATGCTTATTATTCCCTTGCAAGGCTCCAGCATGGCAGTGAAGCATAACTTCTTGAACAGTAGTGACTACAGCGCTAAGGATTTGATGATTTTGACAGTTTCTAAATTAAAGGGATGAAGTGATTTAAATTCATATTTAGATATGTTAAACAAAAGAAGACATTACATAACCAAGCAGTTAGAACTGTACATTCAGTGTCAGCTGAATGTGATTTGAGTTGCCTGAGATTATGCAACATAAAGGGGGAGGAAGGGAGCTAAAATGTTAAAAAGCATTCCAGAAATCACCGGGCAGTTAACTTCCATGATGTTGTTGGGCAGCTATAACATTAAATAGGTAATAATTACTATCTTACTAATTATAGCTGAAAATAAGTAAGTAATTTTTAAGCCTATGTCCGGAACAAAAATGTGTAATGCTGTGAAAGTGTCTAATAAACATTATGGTACTGAGTCTAGGTACAGTTACACATTCTAGGTACCATTCAGGAAAGTGAGAAGAAGGGAACCCAAAGTCTGTCATTTCACTGTCTAGCTACCTGAAGTGTCACCATCTTCAATTTCAGAAAGATGGAGACTATTTACAAGGGGATATAGTGACAGGACAAATGGCTTTAAACTTTATTGGTTTAGTGTGAGGGTTCTGAGGCCATGGCACAGGCCCCAGAGAAGCTGAGGCTGCCCCATCCCTGGAGGTGTTCAAGGCCAGGTTGGATGTGGCTCTGAGCAGCCTGGTCTAGTGGAAGGGTTCCCTATGGCATGGGGTTAGAACAAGATAATCTTTAAGGTACCTTCCAACCCAGGCCTTTCTGTGATTAATGTATTTGCTATTAATACTGTGGGCTGTGCTAAAGATAGAATTTGATTCTTAAAAATCTGAAAGAGTAGATGTTTATTCCTTGGAAAAACAGAGGAAATGGAACAAATTGTAATAGCACCATCACTACAATAAACTGTACCCTAGCTTGAGAACAATACTTGGGAAAAGTTCCTGAAAAATGCAGAAGACAAAAATGAGGCAAATAGGTTAGGGATGTGAAAATTTTGTATGATTAGAATGCCTTGGAGAACACTAGAGATACGACTGACGTAATGAATATTTTGGGAATACAGGTAAGGTGCTAAATTGTGTAGCTGGGAGCAGTAGTTCGTAGCAAGGAATAAACTGAAGAACCTTGGGTGTTTGAAGCAATCTCATTAACACAAGGGTTTGTTTGCATCTTGCTGCTTGTAGCTGATAATTCAGAAATTGGATGTTAAAAACACAAGTGCTAAGGGCCATAGTCTATCACACAGCAAATAGCAACTAGACTACATGGGTTATTTCACTTTTTTTTTAAACTCAAAATACTGCCATCAAAGAACATGGCATCATCATCTGCAACAATTTTATGGGTACTCTTCAATAATCTTCTGTTGGTGTCCAGTTTGAGGTTCCAGTAATGGAATTTCCTGAAGCAAATGGAGGTGGCTATTTTCAAACTATACAAAGTGGGAAGGTCCATGATTTGGATTTGACCTATCCTTGCCTAGTATAAGAGCATAGTTTCACCACAGATGAAAAAACTGAACCTTTGTGAAACTGTTGCATAACCAGTCTTGCTGTAGGTCCACCAAAACCACTTTGAGAGGTAAGTTGATGATTGATACTATTTAATTTAATAATTTAGAGCTCTCAAAGAAGAATTGGAAAGCGGGGAGGGGAAGGATGGTGCTAGATATACTTCTAAGCAGATAAAAGAAGAGTTAAAGAATAATTAGGGTTTTTGTGGCCAGCTAAACTGTTAACAGTTTTGTGATTGATTCTTTTCCTTAAAGGTTGTGGTCAAAACAAAAACAGAATATGAACCTGATCGCAAGAAGGGAAAGTTCCGTGCTCCTAAAATAGCTGAATTCACAATCAGCATCACTGAAGGGGTTTCAGAAAGATTTAAGGTAAGCAGATGTTAATGACTCAGTTGTGTTTGCAGGAAGTGCTTAGAATCAATTGCTGATTGTAGTCAGAACTGGCTATAACAGAGTGCCTGTTGTGGATATAGGTGGACATGAGAAAAATTAATTCAGTGTTATAATAGTTCAGTATTTAACAATTAGAAGCAAAATCAAATCTTGCAGCATTATTGGTTGTAATCCCTCACTGGCAGATGAATTCCAAAGGCATTTCTGGCAGTGTGGGGGTTTCAGAATGTGGCTTGCCAGGGTGTGTGTGGGCTGCACACCGGGAGTGCTCGTGGCATGGATAAAGCTCCTGTTTGTGTTGAAGGACAAGAGGCACCAGAACATTTATTTTCTTTCTGGCTTCTTATTTATCACTGTGGTCAAACCATTCTCTTAAAAGCACTGTCATACTCCATTATGTATTTTTTATAGTTATATATATGACTTGGCAACCCAGGGATATATAGCAGAGCTCCTTCCTGCCAGTTTTCCCAGTCCACTTTAATCTTATGGTTTGGTGACGCCTGTTGCTGTCACATGGCAGTTCAGCAAGAATCTGACTCGGATTCTGTCCACACCCTTATTACTCCCTTCATTAGTCCCGTAAGTGAGAGCTTAAGTGGTGCAAGGTTTGAGTATCCTTTCTCCCTTTTCCACTAGAGGATGGTTTTTCTTGTTCTATGTAATTAAAGCAAAGCAGGAAAGTTGGCACTTCAGCTCATGCTCCTCTATTCTTTTAACAGTAAGACTGCAGGTTTTTGGTGCTTTTAATTTAGCATCTTACCCAAGGATACCAAAGCATTTTTATGCAGTAGGCAACCACACTCTTCAATGTACAAGCACAAATACTTTTGGAAAGTCTAACATTTAGTTTGAGGGGAAAATACAGAGTTTCAGTAAAGATGTGGATTGATTCTCTTTCTATTGCACAGTTCTAAACTTTGTCTGCACAGTAGGAGTTTTAGGGCATGCACAGCGATTTTGGTACTGTTGTGCCTGAGCAGTGCTCTAAAAGCTGCCCAGGCCCATGCTGACCTTCAGAAGTGTGTATGCAGCTCTCAGTGGAATCAGAGCATGCTAAACAAACAAAGTGAAGGCTCAGGGAGGGGTTAGACTATATTTGGAAAGGAACTTTGCAGAATGTTGCTGCAACAAATGTTTTAAGTGCCATTCACCTGGTGGAGTCTTCAGCCATACATTGAAGCATGTAGGTTCCCAGTCAGCTGTGTGGGGAACCACCCCAGGCAGAAGAGATGTTATGGGGTGCAGTAGGGTTTTACTGAGGAGGTAAGAAACCTAGTTCCAGCTTTTCCTGTTCCTTGTTTTGGGGCAAGGACATCCCATTCCTCAGGGAAGATGCCACATTCTGACTCACATTCTCTCTTTATTCTCCTGGCACCCTACTACCAGTCCTTGAGAGTAATCCCCTTCCTCTCAGGTGAGGGTAGGGTAAATGCAAATGGACAGCTCACAACAAGGAGAGCTTATGTCTGGCTGTCTTTGTGTGTGTCCTGGTCACACGAAAGAGATTGGGAAATGCTTACTATGTTGTTGAAGAGAAAGGAGAGGCAGTTTTTAGTTTGAGTGCCCTTATAGGACTTTGGTTCCAAGCAGCTGAGCAGAGCCTATACCTAAACTTTGCACTTATGGTTTAGCAGTAGGGACTAAGGGATTTCATTGCTGAAACATTAAATTGTAGCTAAAGAAGGGTTTTGCGTATCTTAGTTACATCTAAAAGGCTTGTGCATCCTTTTGTAAATCTGGGCAGTTTCATCTGTCTTTTTTGGGAGAGCTGAGCAAATGAGACCTTGCTGAAAACAAATAGCTTGTTGTGCTGTTAGGTAGTCTTTTCTAATTTGTGTAGCTGAACAGCTAAAAGCCTGAGGATTTCTGCATTGCATTTTTATATACCTGTGGATGGCATACTTAAATAAAATATCCTTTAGATATTACTTCATGACGATCACTCTGGGATTAATCTCATACTACAGGGTTGCTAGGTTTTGCTGCTAGGTAACTACTGCATCAGAGAGGTTTCTGTAAGATGTGGTATCTCTTGGGAATTTCAGAGTGATTCACATTGTGGCTCTAAGTCTAGGTTTCCAAAGAAGAGTATGGGGATTGATCAGTTAGGAAAATTTTGATTCAGTTAATTGAAAACAATGTTCATGCAGAACATTCACGTCCTAAAAATGTCCTTTAATATCTATATAACAATTTTAGAATTGAATTATGCTGCTTGCATCATTTTAAAAAAAACTGACTAGTTCTCCAGCAGGGATGATTGCTGTATTCACCACTCCCAGTAGTAAATAATACATGAATAGTTGATAACATTTCATAAATATGTAGATGAAAAGTACTGATTGTGTGAGGTTTTCTCCTGGGTCCTTATTAATTGTGAACCATCATGTTAACTTGTGCTGTTTATTTTGAGAGAGCAAAAAGATATTTGTTTGAAAATTAAATATTTGCTATAATTATGAAATGAATTATTTAGCTGGTGAGATATTGACTTTGGCTTGTGTTCATGAAAAAACTTTCAAATGCCATTTTAATGACTTCAGTATGGTACATCACCACTGCACAAGCTTTCCACAAGACACAGCCCAAGTGTTGTGCTAAAAATAAAGCAAGTCAGTCAGGCATATTTACAAATAATTCACATGTGTATTCTTGGATGTACTTCTTAAATAATGACAAAGCAGATTGCATTTCTGGGATTCAGCAGTGCAGATCATCTAAAGCTGTTCTTCTTGAGAAGTTACACATTATAACAAATGAAGTCACTCCAGCATGTGCATATGTCATGTAGATAATTTGGTGTTTTAGCACCTGGTGAATAATCAACTATAAAATGTATTTTTCTGCATTCAATTCACATTACCACAGTTATTATAACAGAGCTGAGAATGTTTTCAAAGAAAACTGCAGGTATAATTTTCCTTTATGAAGCCACATTCTGAATTTAAATCAGAATCTCTCAAAAGAATGTGAAGATTTCCTGATTCTGAGAACCCTGTTGTCTTTATTTTTATGGCACTAACCACACCAAGGAAGATGTGATTTTTTCACTTAAGATTATATCCCACTGAGAAACAGAAGTCTTGATGTAGGCTGATGTGGGGAGTTGGTTCTTCACATCTGGAAAGCAACTTTGAACAACGCAGATTTTTCTGTCTTGTAAAGTATCCACTCAACAAAGGGGCCTTGTAAATTAGGACACAGGAGGGAGTTAGGGCAGAAGAAAACTGATGGTCTGAGTTACCCAAGACCAAGCCTTCGCCTCCCCCATTGTGACAGAGCAATGTTTGTACAACCTCCAGTTGGATTCTGTAGTAGGATGTCTATTCTGGCACCCACTGATTGGGCTACAGCTGGCAGTTGTGTACAAACAGACCAATTTAAAAAAAAATCTGTTGTAGCAAAGCATGACTTCTGTTTCTAACTTTGAGAAAACCTCAATAAAGAACATTTAGAGGTATTTTGAAAGCAAAAACTGTTTTTTCATAATAAATTTCAAGCCTTTTAATCAACCCAAGCTCTGATATGTCTTCAGCCTTTGGTTTCTGTTCAAAGGCAGTTCACTTCTGACTTTAGCCTTGACATCTCTACATACATCTAACTGCAGAGCCAAAGCCTCAGGCTTATCTCTGTGCTAAGACCATGAAAACTGAACTATCAAGTAGCAAGCAGCTGTTGAAATATCTGTATGAGGTTATGGAAGAGGAATTGAAACTTCAAGATCAGTTCTTGCAGTTTTTACGTGGTCACTTTAAGACTGCAACAATGTATGCAACATATATCTAACTGTTCTGGGCTTTTTCCTATCTTAAAGGGGCATTCTTCAAACTGTGTTTCTGCCTCAACACTTTTGTACCTCTTCTTAGTAATGCCAGTGATTATTATTGCTGCAAAAATAATCAGAGAAAAGGAAAACGGTTCTCTCTTTGCTGCTGTGTGATTACTTTGTGTGTTGAGTAGCTCTTTGCTCACACTTTAAAAGTCTGTTAAGAGCAGGAGATCTCAGCCGATTCCTGTACAGGTATCACTTGACAGGTAGTTTCTGTGTCTGTCAGTGCTGGAAGAGTGACAGGTACTTACTGTCATTAGTAGTTCTGTTTCTCCAGTGGAAGTACTCACAGGATTAAAGTTGCTCACAAGTATAAGTGTTTGGCAGGCTTTAAATTTTTGTCATTACTACTTCAAATAAGAAAAAATAAAGGAGGTTGTTCTTCCAATGTAACAATGATGTAAGTAAAGGCACTGCATGGCAACTGTCACTTTTTCTTTTTTTAATATTTTATATTTTCTGATATGACATTGACAGTTCTCCTGCTAAACTTTTGGTTGAAAGGAATTTTTATAGTCAGAGCTGGAAGATTTAAGTAGAGTGGATGCTTAACACAGCTTCCTTGCTATAAGACAGGTGTCCTCTGCCACTATCTCCATTAGAAATCCTTTTACTGGAACAGAACCAGTCACATGGGTGACACAGAAGATGAATTTTTGGAATGGAAAAGAGAATATTTTCTCTTTGAAAAAGAGATTCTTCACAGAAGATGAAGTTTTGGATCTCTCCAGATGCATCACTTAAATAACCTTTCCTCTCCTGTAATAACATTATGCAGCCTTTTTCCTGGCCTCAGTAATATCTTCTGGATTTGTATGGTAGTAAGGTTCTTATCTTGGTGCCACAGGGTTTCTGGAACTGCTTCCTCAGATCCCTGCTGTTAAGCAGAATATAGGATGCTGTGTGATAGAAGATGACAGGAGCATTGCTGTGAACAGCTGATCCAAGCTGCAGTTCTAGGATCTCAAGGCCAGTGACCTTGTTAACCTGTTTTTGTGTAAGTGTGTCCCTCAGGTTTCATTAATCAATTCCCTTGTAGACTGGTCCTGTTGTCTTGCACTGTTGCTGTTAATAAGCTCTGGTTCTGTAGCTTCTCTTCTGTTCCTGTCCTCATGAATCTGCTTGCCTTTTTTGCTGCTACTCCCACTCATCACCAGGTAAGCATCCAAGACAGTTCTCGCCTCTTTGTCATTTCTGTTTGAGAAGGACAGTGTTACGATTTCAGCTGCTTTTTCTGTACAATTGGCCCCCAAACGATTGTCCTCTTTGAGCACAAGTTTTGATGGGAATGTTGTGGTGAAGAAGTTGAATTTAGTAGATGGATTCCAGTCATACAGCTAAACATGACATGTAATGTTAGAAATACTCTTCTGAAACAAGGCACCTGGTTGTCTTTTGGAGTGTCTGGTCATTCTGTATATTCCCATAGCAAGTACAGGGTACTGCACCAGGGTGTTCTATGTAATTTGCATTGCTCTGTAAATGAATACGAGTCAAATATTGCATGTATAGATGTGAATGTTCCTTTTTGCTCTTTCACATTGCCATTTCCCACAAGATGAACATTTCTTAATCCTTGAGTGTGTTATTTCAGTCATGTTTTTCATTTAAACTTCCAGAGTCAGTCTGAGGTAATAGCAAACAAGGACATAATTTAGCAAAAGCAGTGATAAGTGGAAAGCCGATTTTTGTGTTCTCCAGTGTGCTGGTATAGGGCATTTTGTAGGTGGAGATGCAGGATTTTAGTGGAGAGAGGTGAATTGGAGGTCATGGCCATTAGCAAGAAAGTCAATGCAGTGTTTTATGAATTTTTGTCTGTGGGATGTAGCCAGACACAAACTATTGTAATTACAGGCTGTCTGCCTAAAATTCTCTTGTAGTTTAAATTGCATAGCAATAATCTTAATTTCCTGTCCTAAGTGGTTGTACAGAGTTTCTGTATTTCACCCCAGAGCATTTCACCCACTGCATTTTACTGGTGAGCAAAACATTAGTTGGCTATAAATCATTTCCTATGAAAGGTGTTCTGTAAATGTATGTTTTCACACTTCTTGTTCAGTGCTGGCAGCAAGTCTATGCCTCACACTTCACAAACCAATCAGAAATGAAAGTTGTGTTCCCAAGAGGCTGCAGTTTAAATAGATAATGCATAGATGTAGAGCAGAGATGACATGTGACCAAGAGCCAGTGACTGAGCAGTGAAAACCATGGTATATCTTGTTATTAGTTCTTTTAATAACAGGAATGCTTCTACATGGGTTTGTGTGCTGATGGAAGAAAAAGCATGAAGGAAAGTGTGGTGCAGAACAGCACAGTATGAGTGGCTTAATGAAAGAATCTCAGGCAAGAGGAGGCATTAGACTAGTAGAAATGAAGGCAGAGAAGAAATGGATGGCACCCAGGCTTTAGTGGGACAGTTTGATAAAATAAACAGCAAAATGGGTGGAGCTGAGAGGAGCAAAAAGGGTAGACTTGTGCATGCCTTGAAATACGACCAGGAAAGGGTGTGAAGAGAAGCAGGCAGTATTGGTGCAGTTGATGAATTTTGCTGTAGTATTTCAGCTTGATTAAAAAGGATGGTCCAAGTAAACATTAGTGGAGTGAGGAAGGAGGAGACTGCAGTAGCCAGACAGAGAAAATATGGCTTGCAGTCTTTCACAGTTGAGGCAAAGTAGCATGGACTGATGGGGAAGATCTGCTAGATCTTATGGTAAAGGCCTTTGCACAAGCTGTTTACATGGTAGTGTAGTTGTCAGATATGGTGAGCTTCATTTGTTCAGCTAACTGCTTACAGAGTCTGAAGACAGTTTTTTTTGCTGTGGGTATGCTTAGTTCATTCATTAGTCATCTCTCATTTCGATTACTCTAATGGCTTCTGGCTAGACATTGTCCTTCTTCTGCTCTTCGCTTAGAATCTATTCAAAAATCTGCCACATACATAATATCTTGTCATCTTTTCTGTTCGCTTCATTTTGCTGCCAGATCCCCTTAAAACTAACTTTAAATGCCACACTCAAGATGAAATCAAAATCACACTTTGAACTCCTAGTTAAAAGAAATGGTTGTTTTTCCTATCTTATAGTTACTTCAAGAAAAGTATTTTAAAAGCCCATTGCTTTTGAGGTGTGACGGTCACCTTGGAGTTCTGCAGGATGTATGTGGCAGTGAATGATCACAGTAATTCACAAGACTTCTGCTTGTACTGTGTGGGGTCTTGCATTGCCAGCTGGCTACCACAAGAAAGGAGATTCAAGATTTCCTTCCAGAAGAAGGGGAGTGGTGCTCATGCATGCATTGCAGCTGCTCTTGCCTGAGGAAGAGGGCAAGTTGTAAATAATGTGTTGGTAAGAAGAGAATAACTGTAGTTTATAGTGAGTGTACAAAGCTGCTTTGGAAGAAAGCAATAAAATGACAACTTTGGGTGTTGGTTGCTTGTGGTCTGAAGAGCTGCTTGTTTCCTTCTCTTTTTTCATGCTTTTATTTCTGAAAAGAATCTGTGTGGAGAGGGCTCAGAAGGTGAGGCACAGAGGTAGGGTTGCACTGTGCTAGTGCAGGGAGAGAAGCTGACTGCCTCAGGTTCAGAAATGAACATGGGGATCTGACCATTGTGGACCATCAGTGGTGGCTTATTATGAGAGTGAAGAAAAACTCTATTAGGCTATTAGAAGAAAGAAATGGATATTCAATTTAAAAGGGAGTAGTGGGTTGGATTAATAGGTGATGGCAATCACCTTGGAAAGAAGTCCATTGCTAGATTCCATCTGTGCCATTTTTATCTGCAACTGTCCTTAAATAGAACTTACTGGTATCCTGAAGGATGGTATGAGAAGGGAGCTTCTCTCCTAATAGGAAGGAGACAAGAGCTTACTTGATTAGGAATTTGCAAATGGAGTGTGATTGCAAATCATTGGAGATAATGAGAGTAAAAATTTACATGTTAATACCAAAATTAGTAACATTAGAAAATACAGTAAGTGAGCGAGAAAAATTCTGTGAGATTTTTGAAGCAGAACCCGTGAGAACTCTTCCCATGGCTTACTGTGTGGCAATGGAAGAACTTGTAAAAGCAGTGAGAACTCACAGCTCTACACTGGCACTGAAAACAGGTCTCAGCAAATCACCCCTGAGGCCATGGCTCTGCAACTTGCCAGGCCCCAGCAATCAACACAACACTGGGCTTTTATCTTCTTTTAAAAACACAGTTACTTCTCAGAGCAGTTTTGAAGCTTTGAAGAATGATCCTGCAGTAATTGTGGAAATACAGTTTTTTATTACTGTCTTAACATTTAGTCTCAGTTACAAAACAGCTTGTCTCATGTTGTCTCAGTATGTTCCTGGGACCTTATCTATGTATCAGAATGGATACAGCTGGGAAATAACATTTCCCAGAATTACAGTTCTACTACTGGCTGCTGGTAGAAGGGCCAGGAAGTACAGTTAAAATACTCTGGGACTTGAGGATGTTGTTCAAAACATTTCAAACTCTTAGCTCCTATCTGTGGTGGAGACAAATGCGAGCTGAGGGGATCTGTGCCACAGCAGTTCTGCCTGATGCCCATGTTCTGTGTCACAGGCCTGTGTTCCTAAAGGGAGCAGCCCTTGCTGAAGGCTGTGAGGAGTCAGAAGCCTGATAAAAACCCTAAATGAAGGGCTGAGCTAGGGTGTAAGGGGGTCAGGAATGGGGACGTGTGTGTGTTATGCTGGTTGTTATTAAACTGGGCCACAGAGAATGACCAGAAAGGAAGGTGAAAATATACTTTATCTCTTGGATTCATGCAGGACATACTGAGGCGTGGGAGATGTAAGGAGAACATACAAAGTTGGCAAGATAGAGTAAGCTATCCATATTTTTTTGTCTACCCAAACAAGTAATAAACTTGGAGAAAGACTAAGTAGATACAAAAATTGTTGTTAATGTGAAGTTTTCAGAGGTTAATTAAGAATTATTTTTTTTTTGTAATCGGTGACTGTTGAGAAACTGAACACGTTGCTATAACCAGAAAGATCCTTTGCTCCATGTCTCATTTCACTTGTTATTGTTACATTAATATCTACATTTCTCCTGCTAAATTACTTTTTGATCTGAAGTTTTCCTTGCCTCTACTTCACCCTTCCCTTTTTTTGCTTATTTTCTTTATATCAAAAATCCTTGACTTAACTAAATCCTTGGCTTCAGCAACACACAATAAAAAAAATGAAACCTTATTTCAGCCACGAAATATAGCACTTTCTGTTGTCTGCCCATGATGAGATTTGCTTTCACAGGATGAGAAGTCCCTTAAGTTTATTGTTGTCCTGAAATGTCCTAATACTACTGCCATACACAGTTTGCAGTGTTGCAAACTCTCTTAGTTCAGAGGTTTATCAAAAGGGCGGGTGTATGGTGTTTGTTTTTACCAAGAGGCAAAGCTATAATATGTGTTGTTTTTGCTTTTTCAAATACCAGATTATTCTTGTTTCAAGTAATTGACCCTGATATGCCTAAGTTCTCTTTTCAGGAGGTGTATGTAGCTGGTTTACTTATCTTACTTTAAAATTTAGATAATATTAGATCAAATTATCATAGTTTTCAAAAAATGAATCATATAATCTTGCTTGTTTCTGTTTATTAATGTTTCTTATGCTGTAGCACATGCCTGCTTCTTTCTAACTTGCCAAAAAGAAAATTCATCTCTATCTCTCTTACTATGTAATCTGCGTGACCTACTAATTTGTCTATCAGTAGCAGTTTTAGAATAATAAAAATACACATCTGGGATACTCTCCCAGATAGTGAATGCTATTTGCTCAGTTCACACCTTCCACAAAAATGGGTCTGAATTAGAAAACTTTGTACTGTAACTGCTGGACAAAATTTTGTGCTTTTTCTTGTCAATGGGTGATGTAATTCTAAAGGGAATTCTGTCTCGTGACACACCAGAAGGCTGCTGGTGTCCAGCTGCTCAGAGTTTGTACCTGGGAAAGGTTAGCTTGATACTGACCCTGATTTCAGGTTTGTCTTAAGATGTGTCTTGGCCTTCTCTACAGCCCAGGTTCAGGGGCAGAGAGGTGCTGAAGGACATGGTGAAAAGCCACACAAGGCTGTAATGGCTTCTCTGTGAGCACTGTGGAAAGAGGTGCCACACAACTCCTGGAGGCCAGCCCAGTGTTGAATGTGGTGTATTTCCTTACGGATCTGGCAGTGAACTACTCCTGGACAGGCTCTGTGTGATGAAGTAGTACTGTTTCAACCTATAAATTAACGAGTATTGAGCAACCTAGAATGCAGACTACTGGTGTAACTATCTCTAAGTTCAGAGCAAGTGCAACAAACTCTAATCCTAGCAAGAGAACGCAGACATTACTTTCTCCATGCCCTGAAAGTCACCTCTGCATGACACCTGTGCTAACTTATTATCACCTGACTCTGGACAGGCACAGGGAAAGCAAACATGCTTATCAGCTGACATAGACAAGACTTAGACTTACATCATCCACATAGTGAAAAAACAGCAGACACAAGCTACCTTGGTGTGTCCTGGCCTCATGTGCCTTCAACAGGAATGCAGTCAAAAAAAGCCTTGCAGTACACAGGCAACGGGCCACTGCCCAGATGATCCACTTTCTTCTCTGAGAAGGGGAGAAGCACTTACGTGCTGCTTCTCTGTTCTCCCTCAATAATTAAGCAGCTGGTTTTATCCTTTTGCTTGATTTTACTGTAAAGTGCATTCACAGCTGACTTCTGCTGCCTGCAGTAACAAGCAGCAATAGAATAAGCAGTGCATTACTAATATAATCATGTTTTATTTTTCTTTACAGGTAACTGTGCTGGTCCTTTTTGCCCTCGCATTCTTAACGTGTGTTGTATTTCTGGTAGTCTACAAGGTTTACAAGTATGATCATACCTGTCCAGAAGGATTTGTTTTCAAGGTAAACTGTATATCTGTTCTAGAAAACCAGTAGAGTATGTAATACTCTGTGTTGTTTAAGGCATAACCTTGATTAAGGCATGCTGTATTGCACAGATTTAGTGTTTCTTTACATAGGTAGGTTAGTGTACTTCCTGCTATGCTTTTGCTTTGTAATTTATAATTGAAGTTGTACTATGGCAGAGTATTAATAGTGTTATTTTACTAATGCTTTAAACATTGAAAATATAGCAAAAGTCTAAACACTGGTGTCTTTCAGACTTGCTTCACCCGCAGTTATCTGGACAAACCCCTTATTTATGGGTCATATGGTTTAATGTTGCACATTCCTCTAAATTACTGTGTCTTAGGAAATAAGAAAATTATAAAATGTGGAGGAAAAAATCTGGAATATGTGTCAAAGAAAAAGTAGAGTGATGTTCTCATTGAGAGTGGTAGAGTTACTTCAGGGTTATTTTTGTAGGTAGAACTTCTTGTTCTAGAACAGTGACCTTCGAGCCCTACTGCCAAAAGTGATGCCAAAAAAGGGAAAACACATTTATTGTAAAAAATACTGGTTCTAACCAAAAGGGAGGCTGGGCTCACTTTATTTGTGTGAGATGGTGGTGCTGGCTCCTTTGCTATGACCTGGGCTGAAAGTCAGAAAATTAACATTGACTTCCCAGTTGTAAATTTAGCAGAGTTGAACTTGGCTGTAATTAGGTAAGAAAAGTACCAGTGATAATGGCATTCTTCCCTTTAGTTTTTTTAATATTTAGTTATGTAATAAATCAAATGGGTACCCAGTATGAATTTCAAAAGGATTTAAGAAGGGATGGTTGCCTCAGCACTCCTCAACAATCCTGTTCAGAATTTTATCTGTCACTTGAAACATATAAATATCTTACAAGAATCTAGTCCAGAATCATAATCAGTGATGCCCTTCTGGATTAATTTAGGCTTGAGCATTCAGTTGGTTACTGCTTCCCCTTTGCTCAAGGGCAAAATATACTGTGGCTAGAATACTTGGCTGTAACTCAGGAGATGCAGCTTTTGGTTCTGCTGTTGGCTTTTTGTGTTGCCTCAGACAGGCACTGAAACCCCTCTGTGTTCATGTTGCGGGGGACAATAGGCCTTTTTTTCCCCCTAAGCTTTCTCTTTGCATTGAGCAGTTTGGAATATGGACTGTCTGTCATGATGTGATCCTGACTTGACAGGAACATCCAGTTACATGTTCCTGTGTGATCACGTCTAGTGACAGCCTCCTGCTTCTGCCTCCTTTCTTACCAAGCTGTCCTCTCCTTTGAGCTCCTTTGCAGCTTTCTGGCTTCTTGTGGCTTTTCCTGCCAGTGTCACAAATACTTAAGGAAAGAACACTTTCTCAGCTATATTTCAGTTGCCCTGTGACCTGAGTCTGGTTGTGTTTCTCCCTTTTGGGTCCTGTGTTTTTGGGACAGAAGTTAGGCAGAAAGTCCCATAGCTCCTGCTCTGTTTTAAAGGTGCAGCACGTACACAGGCTGCATCATGGTTACTCTCCTCATGGTTTTCTTGGAGGTGGTGTTTTGTTTCCAGCTGCTTGATGGCATAATGCCAGGAGACACAGCATCTTTGCTCATGTAACTCTTTTAAGAAAGAGTTCAACAGGATCAGGATGTTGGCAAATGACACAAGGCCCAAAAACTCCCACTGTTAAGGTGACTTCGTATTTATTTGAGTCTTTTTTTGGGAGAGCCCATGATATGTGATGGCATAACTTGGCACAGATGTCCTAGGGAACATGAAGTCTGTCACCTTGTGACCACTGTCTCTGTGGACTAGCTTCTTGTTTCAGGTGGACTCAGCAACATTCTCTGGCCTGGATGTTCCCAGGTTTTAGACGCTGATGTGACTTCTTGGTTAAGGGCAAAGGTGTGCCTGCCTCAGGAAGCCTGGTACTGCAGGAATCTCTGCATAAAGGCTGAGCTAACCACAGCTCTGAGTCAGACTCACTCTTCTCTGCTTTGATGCTCTCATACATGGAACAGTTCCAAAGGTTTCTGCTGTACTACGCCTCCAGGGCATGAAGGTGTGCTTAAAAAGGTGCTCCTTTTCCTTTGTACAGCAGTGTTATTTCTGTGCTTGCTCAAGCTTTCTGAGACAGCCTCAGTACTGCTGCTGTGCAGATTGCTTCTCTGGAGCACTCATCAGAACCTACTGGTGAGACTCACCACAGAAAACCTGAGTGCACTTAGATCCTGAAGAATTTCCCCAGGGTTTCAGTATTTTCTGTACCGTATCTGTTACCCTTTAGCTTTTGTTGCCAAAGCACCTGCGTTCTGACAGACTTGTGGACAGAACAACAAAGTCATTTCAGTACATTGAAGACCACACCATCATCTGTTAAATTGTGAATTACTGACCCAGCAAAGTTAATGTGACAGAAAATACTATTTATAAGTGAATACCGCTGGGGTCTTCATGTCAAAGGAACAAAAGGAATCATCTTAATTCAACCAGAAACAAACTGGAAACCAGGGCTTTCTCTGGCATCAAAGGCCATAGCCTGTAACTAATTTCCAAAATAGAAGGGTTATGAAAAAAAGACTGGCAAAGTCACTCTGGAGCATCCCAGTTTCTCCTCATGGCCTTTCTTCTTCTCTCACCTGGGAACCATGGAAATTAATAAAAAGGATGGAAATAAATGTTCTGCATAGCTGAAAAGTCTCAGGGAAATGGCAGGGTAAGAATCAGCAGCAGTTCCCATCACTCAGTCACTGAGTGCTGCATGGCTTGCCTTGACTGGGAACTAAGCCAAGGGGCTGTCCTTAGGCAATACACAAGGGGCAGTGAGTAAATGAGAAGTTTTCCCATCTCTTCTAGAAGCATGAAATCCCAGGAGCAAAAATGCAGTCAAGAGGGAAACTGATGTGTTTCTTTAGTCTCTTCTGTCAGATTTTTTTTGCATGTTTATGACTACAAGTTCCCCCCTCCCCCCCACAAAAAACCCAAAACTGAGTAATTTTTGCCTGCTACAAAGCAAATAGCTTCTGAAGGCAACACAAGATTCTGTAGCTTTTTTCCAGACTGTCAGTAATCTTGGCTTGTCTTCAGCTGTAATAATTGTATTTACTTGAATTTCCTTGGCAGATTTCATTAGTTCAATGGATTGTGTTCCTTTCCCCACTTTAAATATTTAGAATTGTGGTTACACCCCATGACTGAGTGAAATACTCACCACAAATATGTCTGTGTGCTTCTTAGTCATTTTATCACATCAGAAGTAGTATCAGTTATCCCAGATAAAACATGGATAATACTTCCAGAAGACAACGTGGTTGATGTATATGAATATGCATATCAAATAGCTCTATTCCATATTCTTGGATTATGTTTTGATGATCTAGGTCCCAGTCTTGCAGCTGGCAAATACACTGCCTGTGAGCATGGAAAAGCCTCTGTTGACTTAGAGTGTGGAACAGATACAGGTGCTGTTTAGCCAGGGCTGAATCCCATCTGCTTTGTGGTGCTACTGTAACAAAACTGTGAGGGACACTTGCCCCGGCTGTTGCCTTGACAAAAGATTACGGATAAATGGAACCAGGGTGCCTGTGGAAACTCTGGGCACTCCTGTGAGTCTGACACACTTTGAGGCTTCTGTCACACCCATGGTTCGAGCCGCTGAGGTGCTGACTGTGGGAGGGCTGTTGTCTTGTGACAGCGAGGCATCTTTGAGCCATCACATGTGCCAAGTGATTGAATTATCAGGGGCAGGCAGGTTCTAAGACTACCTGTGTGCCTCTTGTTTTGGCAAGTATTTATTCTTTCATACCTTCTGATGATATTTTCATGCTAGCCTTTTTAGGAAGCAAAATTTGTATTAAGCTAAGACTGTCTGCTGGGTCTTGACTCATCTTTTGCTTTATGATGTAAAACCATTTGAAACTCTTGTTACTTGTGCTTATTTATGCCTCTTTTTTTTTTGACATGGACAAAAGTAAACTCAGAACTAAATGTAAACACATTTAAGGTGGAATCTGGTCCTAAAACCCATGGAATTTTGCATGTGTTTTTCTGCTGAGAAATTCCCAATATAAAATTTTGTTTGCTGAGTAGGAGAACAGTAGCAGTTCAAAGCTGCTGTGCTGTAGTATTACAAATTTTGGTCCTCGGGTTCTGAAGGCAAGAAGACTGAATATTCTATTTCTTTTTAAAACAGCCAGAGTAGAAATGTGTAAACAACTTTTTCCTCAAACTGCAGCTACTTCTAGCTTACAAATCAATTCAGTTTCTCAGGTGACTGCCCTAAAATGTTGAAGTATAATGCAAGACTGCCTGGACTGGCCAGTGTGGCAAGAGAGACCCCAAGACTTTCTGGGCCAAAACCTGGAGGTCACAGTATATGTCTAAGTAACTTTTTTCTTCAGTGCAACGAGCTGCTCTGTAGGCTCTTCCTGCACTGTGACTGGAAGAATTCCTGGATTATACCTGCAACAAACAATACCTGCAACTGCACAGGCACATTCACTTTGGCTTTTAAGATGACAGCAAGATGGATTCGACTTTTATTTTATTCTCTAAATAATCTAGTTCCCTTTCCTAAGCTCTGAGCATCTAATAGGTTCTATTTAGTGCTCTTGCAGTCTTGGAAATGATATAATGTAGTCTCACAGCTCCAGACAGCTTTTTAAAAGCCTGCTGTTGGATACATCTTTCTGACAATTGGGAGTGAAGTATTTTGTATGTGTATACACACTTGCACATACGCTTGGCCACCCACGGAGTTTTCCCTATAATGTGAGCTGCTGGGTTGTAAAACTGTTCATACCTTGGCACCAATAGATCTGTATTAATTCCTGTCCCTCAGACTGCCAACGCCAGGGTAAATTGCCTGAAGTTAATCTAACAGTAGGATATGGACAGCTGTAATTGTAAACCAAACAGCTGGAATTTGGTGGGCTGGAATAAACAGCAAAATGTGGCTGGAACTGGAGATTGAATACTTTTAAAAATAATTTTAGGCTAGCACATTTCTCGTATATTAATTATTCTGGCATATATACCCAGATTGGTCTTCCCTGGCAAATGCACAAGTAGTTTAAGGATTGCAGGGAAGAACATTTTGAACACAGTAGGACAATACTGTAGTTAATTACTGTACGTTGCATCTTTAGTCACAAAGTGACTATCGGCTTCGACTAAAAGGAAAAGGATAAAAAACCCCTAACCTGCTTCATGTGGGGGTGGGGCCTGTATCTGAAATCTAAGCAATGGATTTTCTTTTCAGAATAATCAGTGCATTCCAGCTGGGTTGGAAAACTACTACTCTGAACAAGACTCCAGCGCTCGAGGGAAATTTTACACAGTCATAAACCACTACAACCTGGCCAAACAAACCATCACGCGCTCCGTGTCCCCGTGGATGACAGTACTGTCAGAAGAGAAACTGTCTGAACAGGAGACTGAAGCTGCTGAGAAATCAGCTTAGTATGATAAGCTAATTATTAAAACTATGTCATTTGAAGGTAACTAAGGGACTTCAAGGAACTTTTCATTAAATATAATTATGGATAATTTAGAGGTTACTCATGTTTATGGTGTAACTGCTTCTGTTTGCTGATACTGCTTTGCAAAAAAAAAAAAAGAAAAAAAGTGAAAACAAAAATTTGCTGCAGAACATTCATGGGCATAACCCCAGGTGCATATCAGCATTGCTGTAGAGCTTTGACACCATTTTCAATGTTAAAAAAAAAAAATCCAGTGTTAGATATGTTCTTGCAGTTTATTGGATACTGATAGATTTTGTCACTGGATTTTCAGGACTTGGACCTTAGATAAATCATGTGTTCTGTTGTCTGAACAGATACTGAATTTATTAAGTTTTTGAATTCTTTGTCATTTTGCAAACCGAAACACCCCAGCCATAACTAGAGTGATCTCTTGTTTAGCTGAAAGCTGTAAGTGATGTTTAGGTTGGGCTCAAGCAAGAATGATAGTCAGCACTGACATCGGGGCATAATGTAATGACTTGTATGGAGAAAGAATCTGTCAGGTCACATTTTTCCTTACATTTCCTTTACTGTTTTTTGTGATAATGAAGTTCTCTGCAACAAGGCATGCTCAATGTTTTCTTATTGCTGTCAACAGGATTTAACTGCATTTCCACTGTGGCTTTAGCATCTTGGTAAGGATGTGCACTGAAACACAAACTAGATATTATGGAAAAACACAGGCAGTTTTAGTGGTGGGTGTTGAGGATAGTGTAAAAAATACACAGTTCAGGATGTTCTAATGAGAAATTACATCTTTTGATCATACTAAAGAGGCAGAAAGCCTATTCACAGTACATGTAGTCTACTATGTCATTTGTTGGATACGGCTGAAGGAGTAATGTCTAAATTTCCTCCTGTATGACATTCACATTTCCCCTTTTTATTAGTTAGAAAGAACTTTCTGTTTATGTATGGCTTGCAGTTGATACTTTTTAAAACATGGAGCATCACAAGTGAAACAGTAGCCTATTAGATACCACAACTGGCTGTTAGAGCTCCATGAGAAAGGGAGTGAAGAGTAGAACTGTTTGTGTATGGCTTGGGAGGGGAAAAGACGTAGAGGAACATAGTATTGTGGGTGCACGTTAAAGTTCCATTGTAATTACCAACTTACCTATTCTTTGTGTGAAATCATGTTTTCATTTTTATTATAAATCTTAAATATACATTATATAAAGACATCTTATTAATTTAACATACAAAAGTGTGTGAAGCATCTGAGCAAGTTGCCTTTTTTTTCATGTAACTTGAATGGGACAAGAGAGAGTGGACATGTCAAAAGTTCCTTTTTTTTTGGTAGAGTCTGTACAAAAATTAAGGGAAAACATCAGTATAGGCTGTTTCTCAAGCTCTGTAGTAGAACAAATGTGGTCAGCTCTATGTCTGTTTTTCTCCAGCAGAAGCCTGTCATCCCAGTACAGCAAAAATAACCATTATGACTCAATGCTCTAAATTCGATAGGAAATGTGCATTACACATTGCAGCTGTAAAAGGCTTTTTATTAAGTCATCATGTTATGTGGAATGCCTAAGAAGCAATAAACTATGTGCCAAATTTTTCTTTGCATCTAAAAATATCAAGTTTATGTTACATCTTTAAACCATACCTTGTTTGCATTTCCTAACAGGCATCTGCTTTATTGAATATAATTAATTCACATGAAACTTTTGACATTTTCACTCTGTGCAGAGTAAGGAATAAGAATGATGCCTATTGCATAGAATATATAGAAAGATACATTCAGAAGAGAGATGGGAAAACACACGCATTTCATATCTATGTACGTGTAGGTAACATTCAGATTTTACAAGATGGAAAGGTCTGTTTCCCAAGACTGTCCTAAATAGAAATGATTCACGATACAAATCCTCCCCTTGAATTTAGGACAATAAAAACTTTAATGCATAAGTAAATACTGATGAGAAACAACTTCTTTTTCTCCTCGTAACAATAAACAATAAAATTAGTAAGCCTTACAATCTAGGAGAAACAGATTGTTTATGCTTCTTGAAGTCAAAATCATTTTCCCTCTAATTTATCAGGAGGGAGTTTATTGAGTCTTGTTTACACTTGATTTTTGAGACTTTTTTTAGTTAACAAATTGCTCCCAGTTTTGGTAGTTTGAAGAGTTTAATTGTCTATCCTTTGGCTTTGTTCCAGCATCCCAGACCATCTGTTTCATTGCACAATCTGTGTTGTATTCTCTCTTTTCACTTACACGTAAAGCTCTTTCGTTGACTCATTATTATTATTACTACCATTAGATCCAGCTGATTTCTGAGTTAAGTAGTTTCACAGGATTAGAAGTAAAGGTCATTTATGTGCAAAGTGATCACTGTATGTACTGAAGTGGTGTGATGAAATAAACGCCTGAGACAGTGTAGATGCTTTTGCACAGTAACAGTTTTCTCTTGCTCTGGGATGGGAGCTGGACTTTCCACAGGACAGGTTGGTGGCTGTGGCAAAACCAGTATTGTTTTTAATTTTGTTAGCTCTGCTCCAGTTTGTAGCTTTCTTCACAGGCTTTTTTATGTTTGATACAGGAATTTAAAAGAATGTACTAATGGATATGTGCACACACTTATTTTTTGGAAAATATTTCCATCATAGAGGTATGAGAAAAATCCATAAAATGCGTAGGTATGCTGTTGTACCTCCCTCCACTAAAAAAAGTCAGAACATTTACAAACAGAGCATGGAGCCAATAATATGTTTAATTAATTGTCATACCAGTCCAGGAAAAGCAAGGAGAATGAACACATCACAAGGAAGAAGAGGATCCATACTCTAAATCCAGCATTGTTTTTGATGGCCTGTGAGGGAAAAGTTATCCCTGTTACCATACCAGTAAATACAGTTTTAACAGTGGCAACCCAAAATGTCTATGGCATCACCCTTCCCTCCCACAAGAGAAACAACAGAATTTGCCCTTAATTTCAGGTGAGTACAGGTCAGGTTGGCTGTACCTCTTTAGATTTATCACACTGAGTCACAATCAAAATCTTATAATTGCACATTTGGAAAAAAAAGTAAAGAACATTGAAATCCCAAGATCTCATACAAACACTAGGAACTATATCAGAAAGTACATGCTTCAAAGTGAGTTCCAAAAGTGAAATTCCTTGATTAAAAGTAATCAGGCCTTCTTTCTAATAAAGATCTGACTTGAAACAAATTAAAAAACAGTAAAACCAAACAACAAACAAACAAATAAGAAAAATCCCTGACACCTGTGGAGATAACTCAGTCACTTATTTCAGTCTCAGAGCAAGTATTTTTCTTGGCTTCTCCTTTCCAAAACTGAGACCAGCAGGGCACTTATTTTTTGTTCTCATCTTTTAGAGTTACACATGGAAGTTTTTTTTCACATGATACAAACATTAATGTGAGTAACAAAGTGTTTTATTTTACCACCTATCACAACTGTTTCTCAGGATCATTTAGGAAACTTAATTCTACCTAAAAATGTGAAAAGTGAAGCAAAATACAGCTTCTGTTCTTGCCATGTATGGTGCACTTTTCAGAAGAGCAGAGCAGTGGATAACTCATCCTTGAGATAATTTTTCTGTGTGCTCTCAGGAGGGAGAAGAAAGTGATCCATTGACTCAGTAGCCTAATTTAGGGACTCAATTTTTATTGAAATCTAAGTTCCCAAAAGAAAATATCCTTTCCTTCTAATTAGTAAAAGACTGGAAAGATTTGTCTACTAGGAACATGCAAAGGTGTTCAGGTAAAGTCTCTTCTAACACTCAGCATTCTGTTTCAACCATTTCAGCACTCTCTTACATTGGTAGTCTGAGATTTCTACCCCCTCCCTTCCTTTTTTCAGAAAACTTCACAGGTGCTTAAATGCAAGCCAGGTGACCTTCATGTTTAAAAAACTGCTGAGGCCAAGTAGATTTCTGCAGTCCTGTGTTGCTATTCAGATCATGCTTAGCAAGTGTGAACTGCTGAGAAGCTGAGCTACCTTGGACAGTTTCCCCAAACCCCTAACCTGACACCCAACACCTGCTGCATCGGTCCCGTGGGTGAGCTCGCACGTGCTGTTTTAAAGCAACACCTGGAAAAAACTGAAAGTTAAGAGAAATGAGTCTAAAACACAACTTCAAGATATTACCTCTCTTATGTCTTCATTGCCTTCTTTTATATTCTCTGTTGCACCCACAACTAATTGGTGGATATTGTCAATATCAGTTTCCTGTTTAAAAAAATAAATAAAATTGAGAAATAGTAATGAATGTTATGAAAAAACACTTCCAAGGACTTGGGGAACAAGCAGAACTCAAAAGTAAAATAAAATCTGGTATTATCAACATCTTTGTTTCATTGATGCAAAGGCAGAGAGTAAGACATTTAAGTTGTAATTTCTTTATAAGTGATTTTACAAACCTGAATGGAAACCACCAAGACCAGTAAGAAGTCTCCCATTTATCTAGAGTCAAATCTAACCTGTGTGATTTTTCCCAGCTCTTCTGGAAGAGGTGCCAACATTTCCAGAAAGGATGCTGTTAAATAACAGCATTTAACAGGACACCAGTTCTGAGGCAGAGGGATCATTCTAACACATATCTCTCATTTTCCATTCCTGGTACATACTAGTAAGTAACAACAGTAAATATCATGATTTTGAATTTGCAAAACAAACAAAAATACTCTCCTTCACATTTCTATTGAAGGTTTGTTAATTTTATGGTAACAAGTTGGCTGTCAAGACTGAAATACCCCCAAGAAAATCTTCAAGTGGTATTTGTTGCTGTAGTATTAAATTATACTAACCTGTTGCAAGACTTTCTCAGTGAATATCTCTTGTAATCTGGAGATTTCCACCACTTTTCCTTCAATTTGTCTTGGCAAAGAACAGAAATACTCCATTAGAAACTAGTGCAAACATGTCTTGCTGCTGCAGATGCCGACCCTCCAGCCCAGTAAGTGGCTGCTCAGGAGACCCCTGCTCCATCAGTTGTCCGTGAGGCAGCAATAGCCTGGGACTAGGGCTTGGACCGTGCCTGTCTGGAAGACAACTAGAACACAGTGAAGCCCTGGGAAAGGCACCCCAGAAGTGCTCAGTGAGCAGCTTTCACTGCCAAGTTTCACCAGTCTCCCTTCTTTCATTTCATATAATAACATCCAAGCAGGGCCTTAAGCAGTTGATTTTGACACACCCTTTTCATATGCTACTCTGATGTGTGCAGTTCACCTTGCCTAGGACTGATATCCAAAAGTCAATTTCTAGCTTGTGTAGCTGTCTGGGTGTTCTGCTGAGCTGGGGAGAATGAATGGCACCACTTCCTGTGTCTGCATGGGGTCAGCAACGATACCTCGCCTACTGCTATCTGAACATCCAGCAGACAACACGACAGAAACAGAAAATTTAGTACTTCAAAACATGGATAAGGGAGAAATGTAACTAGTGCTACCATTCTTACACTGTGGGACAGCACATAGTTCCTTTCCTGGGCACTGGTGTTTTGTCCCAGCTCCTCCCACACCACTAGAGCAGGAGCAGGCAGGTGTCCTGCAACCAATGCCCTGCACAAGGGGCTGACTGGGGCATGGGACCAGCACAGGCCACTGTCTGTCAAGTAACAGAAAATTGTACCTGACTTCATCGAAGAGATTGTTCATTTCACCAACAAGTCTCTGATTCTCCTGTTCAAACTGGAAGAAGGAAAGAAGGAAATGGCACACAGAATTTATAGATTTAATTTCCCAGAAGTGAGTCTGGGAATTTCAGTCTACCTGAAATGACATGTATGTGTTTGAATAAGGATTACCAGTAAATCTCACAGAGAAAGGTTTAGTCTTCTGACATGGGCAATTTCTATCATAAAGAATGAAGGAAAGTTTTTTTATTTCTTTTACAATCCAGATTTTCTTTAACATTGAGATTCATTTTGTACTAGAGGCTCACTGTCTACTTCATTGTTAAGAACGGCCTTTTCTCTTGGGTTAAAGGATTTCAGAGTCTAAGAGGAAGGTTACTGGGCACTGCCACCTTCACTGTGGGGTAGAGGTCTCAGGGAAGGTGTCCAGCTTCATGAATTGAAGAGGAACAGAAAGCAACATACTGCACAGTTCCATGAAGTCCCATTGATTTCCACTCTAAAGATCCAATGCTTTAGTCAAATAAAATAATACCAGTGTTGCAATACGTTCAAGTGTCATTGTCACTGCTGTCTGTAGTGATGCCACCTACAGAGTACAGCATTTTTGAAAATATAATCGCCTAAAATACAGTGATATTTACTTCTCAGCAGCGGATGACTAAAGGTGCTTCATCACTGCACTGCTTTACCTTCATGACTGTTGTATGTCTGGTTCTGGTGGAGTCAATTCACAAAAAAACCAAGGCACAGAGCAATGAAATAGAGCCACGAGATTTAGTGCTGTGATTATTGGTTGGTCCTTGAGTGACTAAGTGGGGCCACCATGCTGCAATTGTTTTTTCTGATTTCTCCAAGGATATCTGTACAAATATTCAACATTAGAAATTCCTTATTTTGCTGCCTTAAAAAACTGAGATGGTAACTAATTGAGAAGACGAATTTTCAGTGAAGAAACAGTGAATGACTTTAATCCTTCACAAGTAGTACAAATCCACTTAAGAAAGTATTCTTTAAGAAGTCCCTATGATATTTAAAACCTTCCATTGGCACAGGTTGCCTTTTAAACTGCTAAATGATCTTTGCAACTTGAAATCATGGCTGATGGAGCGCTTGCACAGACAGCAGTTAAAATATGCTAAAACAGGCAATTGAACAAAGGGTTTGAGTACTGAACACATCATATACCAGTGCGTCACAAAGGGATTTACATGATGGGAACATAAAACCAAGCTCTAGCAATCAGTGTAGCTCAGCAATTTATGGCTTATTGAAGTAGCCTCTTTTGTGACAGTGAAATATTCTGTTAGCAAAGTATGGCATAAAGTTACAAACTGCTTAATATATGACTAAAAATCCAAGGCACTCAAGAACAATATGAGAGCACACAAAACAGTCTCTGAAGAACATTTTCTCTTTAACAAGCCATACCATAATTATGTGCAACTTACTCATCTCTGACTGGAA
Source organism: Pseudopodoces humilis (assembly GCF_049639895.1). Lineage (NCBI taxonomy): Eukaryota > Metazoa > Chordata > Aves > Passeriformes > Paridae > Pseudopodoces > Pseudopodoces humilis. Next base: position 12,930,251 of record NC_142205.1, on the reverse strand, counting down.
GAATGATATACACTGTGTCTGGGAACACCTCAAATCATTGCCAAGAAAGCTTCACAAAGTCACTGCTGCCCTTTGCCCTGCAAAGCTCACTGTTCTGATATCTGCACAGCTACTGATTGATACCAGTTTTTCTTTCTTTATATAAACCGAAGGCAGCATGTGCTAATGTAGAGAGGTTTTTTTAAGAATTTTGAGCTATGTTCAAAAGGATAAATTTTAGGAATATCAAAAAATCTGACAGGCTGTCAGCAATCACGCCTATGTCAGAAATTTCCTATTCAAATGTAAGCAGAATTGGATCAATCTATAAACGTGCTGATAGCAGGGAAATGCAAAAATGTTAAAATTCACGAAATACTGTTGTGACAGATACCTTGTAACTATTCCTTCCAGGAAACCAATCTGATTTTGATAAAAAATAAAAAGAAATAAAATTAAGTATAACTTCACAGTAATAGTTAAATAGTACAACTATTTGTGTTCTAGAAACTGTCCAAGAAAAAAGGGTAAACAATTTATTCTTTCAGAAGTTTCATAATGATTCCTCTGAAGTTGCCTTGACTTCTGTTGTTTCCTGACTAAGCAAAGCAATTAGTAACTGTAATGGTAGAAAACAATTTTAATTTCAATTGTTGAAAGATAGTTTCTATTAATTTCATGTCTCCATGTAAATATTTTGTAGCATTTTTAAATATTAGCTGCTACCAGAAGAACCATGACATAACAAGCAAAAAGGGTATCTTATTGCAGCATTATTCTTCATAAAATGTTAATAGTTAATTTAGGTGAATCTGTACATTTTTTTTAGCCATACACACAAGAATACAACAGAAAATACAATAAAACAGACAATTAGACACAGGATAAACATACCATTTGTATTTCTTCAGGTGACAGCTCATCTTCACCTCTGCCATCCCCCCATAATCCAAGGTTACTTTGGGCATCGGGCAGATTCCTGTCTGTAAAAGAACCACCAAACATTTGAGACACTGAATAGTACAGGGCACAGAATAGTACAGTCAAAATAATTTTTCATCCATGTTAGACTGATGATGAAATTGTGGTATCTCCTTTGTCAGTTACTGAGATTTACCCTGTATTTACAGCACAAAATTACATCAATAACCTTTAATTTCCAAACTGAACCAGAAGTCGTCTTGTAGGTTTAATTTTGGGAACTAAAGAGTGTTGCATTAACATACTGACAGAGAAGGATGTAAAACAACTCATAATGCACTAAGAATTTTTAGGGCACAAAGTACTGTAGCAGTTGTCTTTTAACAGATAAGAACATGCAATTTTCAAAATGACAGTCTAAATGTAAAGTATTATCTTCTGGTGAGACTTGACAGAACCACCAGCTCCTCCTTCCAGGAACTAAGAGAGAATCTCAAAGATGTTTTGAGCAAAGCTCACAGACAAACTCGATTTTGTCATGCTGTTTAAACTTCTTATTACAATGCAAATCCCACACCACACTGTGCAAGAGGTCTTCCTGCATATAACAGGAATCAGCTCCAACCCCACAAATTAACCATAACACATCAAAGCTGCTTCATTCATTTCAGTAGTATTTCCCCTTTGATTAAAGCTACTCATCTGCATAAATCTTTGTATGAGTCGGACATAAAAGATCTTGAAGGGCTATTTCTGGGATATTCCCTTCTGGAAGATTTAATTTTAGGCTTAATTATATACTTCTGAATATAGAGGAAGTTAGAATGGGTGAGAAAAAAACCGTGCTACAGGAATCTGTTTCTGAAGCTGTTCTAGCATCAACATTTAAAAACCTTGTAAGAGTGCAGCCTTGAGAGAGCCTCTCTTCTCCCCACTGGCTGTAACAATCTTACAAAACCCAAGAGACATCTGTACCACCCCACAGTGGATCAACCCTCAACCTGCTTTGATGCATCAGATGCAGATTGCAAATTAAAACACAGAAAGATTTAGTTTTTACCTTTTCATACATTTCAGGCTTCCTATTTATTCCAGTCAATCTTTTAAGCATTCATATGTATTTTAATTAGTTTTGTTAGAACTTTCTAGACATCATTTTTTTTCAATTGCTTTAGCAGCACTGATGCATCATCATTCAGAAACTGACTTGTCTTGGGAAGCCTCTGAAAGGAGTAGTCCTATTTATAAACACATACATGAAAAGAGAAGGAGAAGTCTTCCCTTTTATCCTTCATGATAGTATTTGTGCAAACTCTTGAAAACATTAATATTTTAAAACAGTATTGTGTGTATCCTTTATAAACTTTTTTTTGGCCTCCCAACAACCTAACCAGGATGCATAAACAATGACAATGTTAAAAATGAGGGATGTGGATTAGGTATACAATAAATTTTAAAAAAACCAAACCCAAGCCAAAAAACAGATTAGTTCTTTCCTATGAGTTGTAAAATATAAACCAAAGAATCTCTTTAAAGATTGTTTAGAAAGCATCCATCTATTTTTTTCCATGGGATATTATCAGTATTTCAAATCTACTTCACGGAAACACAAAACTTACTTGTTTAGGTAATCAATATATTTACATTATATCAAAATTACAATAAATTATTTACTGTATTCAAATAAAATAACTAGTTAAGGAAAAGAAAAAAAAAGAAAAACCCTATTTTATCCCACAGGAACCAATTAGTTTCAAGCCCTACCAGCACTGTTAAAATACAACATCTGTATCCAATGTGATGGCTAATAAGCAAATATATTTATGGTTAAGAGGTAAGCAAGAAACATGTATCTCCCCAGGGTTCCTCCTGTCACTGTGGTATGTTTTGGGCTTTCTGCAGCTTTCACGGAGCTGACATTAATGCTTTTCTGCAATTCAACCAGCAAAAGCCAAACTACATTTCTAGTTCAGAAGGAGAAGTAGTTAACTCATGAGAGAGATATAAAATAATGATCAAATCCTCTGAACCTTTTTCCACGCTGAGACAGCTGCTAAGCTTGTGGACCAGTTAAAAAGCTACTCATTCTTTACATTTATTTCCATAAACTAAATGTCAAATTTGTAACAAGCAAATAAATACTGCCAGTATATAGAAGCACTCTCCAGAGAGACCATTTTCCTACCATGTGGCATGTCTACTACAATTCCAATGTAAACGGGTGCTCTGCCTCAAAACAAAGGTAAACACATTTTGCTTTGGTTTCTGCCAAAAAAACAGACAAAACCCAAGTTGTGCTTCAGCACACTAAGTAGAACATTCAGCTGTTCATCACAGTGTTCAAATTAAGGACATGACCACAAGCTGCCCTCAAAAGTATCTTTACAGATGAGATTTAACCCAAGGGACCCAGGCATGCTGCTGATGGCTAATTCATTAGAACAAATTATCACCATTCTCTAAGCCATCGATATCCTGAGGATGAAACAGCTTATTTCAAAATGCAAAGACTTCTCTGGCTTCCTAAAAATTTGAAAGTTACTTGGAAAAAAAAAGTATAAATCAAAGGCTGCAAGATTTAAACTGAGTTTCTTGTTTCCTAGTCATCTTGTTCATGTTATTTTCACACTTTGACAACCACCTACCAGCAAAGTCACAAGGCTGATTTCTTCAAGCAGCAGCAACCAGCACTTATCCTTATGTGAGAAATCACAGGCTGTGTGAATTTGCATACTGTTCCAGACAGATTTTATTTTGATATACAAGTTCCATAGTTTTCTCGAAGTCTAGTCAGCAACCCCTTGTAAGCACTGCAGCAACACAACTTGTATGGCAGGAGCCCTACTTTCTCATAAAAATTAAAGCAAAAACTCATGAAAGTGAGAACTGGAGTAATCAAAATTAATGTGCAATAAAATAGCTGCATTTCTATTTACTGCAGTGGTTTGCTGTGTCCAAGGTAACCAAGGAACAGTATTTTCCATGCTGTGGCACAGGTTTTTGGAGCTAAAAATTGTAATGACACTATGTGGTGGGAGTGTACACTTCCAGAGATTGCAGGGATATTTGGTAACAAGGGAAGAGCACAGGGCAACGAAGATGCTACTATGCTGCTGCTTCTCCAGCGGCACCAGCTCACAGCTGTGAAACGCTGATAACAGGTTAAGGTGAAACTCATCTATGTGCCTGTGTGCTGCATCACTTATGCCACACTGTGAAGAGGTAAGCACTAGAAACAGCACATAATCAAAACCTGTACTTCGATAAATTCAGTGTCAGGGGGGAAAAAAAGAGGCAGACCGATAGGGCTGCAGAAGTACAAACTGGTTAGGAAGATAAGCAAAGCCATTATCAGAAAATGAAGGCATTCACATATTGTGAGGTAATTCAGTGTTAGAGACTTCATCCAGAAGTGGAGCACCCACTTCACATGAATCCACCCTCTGTATGGCCCTGGAGTCACCTAACAGTGGCACTATACTCTTAGCAAAAATCACTAAAGAAACAACTTCATTAGAATAATATGGCCAACCACTGCATTTGTTCTATCCCGATGAAGTATTATCCCAATGTAATGTAATTAGAAGGAAAAAAAATCCTGCTGTAAATCACAGGGTACCTTGGTCTCCTTTAAACAACACAAGTGGGAGATCTTAAGCCACAGAAAGCAACCTCAGAATCACTGAAACAAGATTTCTCTTTATGCATGAAACTTGGAATTATCTGCATAGTGGTGGTACTCCAAAAGGCACTCTGCTCCAAAGCTCTGCCAGCATACACATCCCAGAACAGGCTGAAATGGCTAAGGGAATTGAATTGGCTTCTATCCCTCACCCTGAGAAGCAGGCAACCAGGAATGAGAACCAATGCCCACAAACCCCATCAAGATCTGCACCATCTGAAATGACCCCAAGGTCAGAGATACTGCTTTGGACTTCTGGCTATCTCCTGCCCACTGAAAGATGAGATGAAACCCTCCCAGCAGGGCAACTTAATGCTGTCAAGAAGAAAGCCTCAAAACTACTGGATCTGACCAGCCAATAACCTCCTCTGTGTGAGCATGTTCCACCTTAGAGTTTCTACTGTAGCAGTGTCCAACCAAGGTCTCTGTGCTTAAAAACTACAGAATGTTCCCAGAGAGTTGTTGACCTACTTTCTAATTCCTTGCATTCAGTGGAAGGAATATGGAAAAATCAGACAAATTTCAGAAGATATGATATTGATAAAAATAAATGAAAAAAGCTCATAAAGAGGTTATTAAGAGGATGAAGAATTCAGCATAGCATATGACTTGTTTACTTGGCATGTCAAAAAGTTTAAGATTCTGCTTCCTCAGTCTCACAATATCCTTCACAGAAGCCTGATCAGCTCAAGGAAGATGAAAATGGAAAACATGCCAGTCACAGAAATTTGCCCTTCTAAAGTGAAGGAAGTACTATCAACCGGATGGGCCTTGCCAAAAAAAGCAAAACATAACTACATTTTATTCTTACCTTTGCTTTCCTCAGCAGAAAGTTTTTCTTCAGAATCCTCTAAAGGACTCTGTGAAAATTTTTCAGTGGAAAGAGGTGCTTTGGACACATTGCTCTGCTCAGGTTCAAGTTTGGACCTAGAAGTACAAGAGCCTATGATGTAACTGTTATTACACAGATGTATTTCTCTAAAATGGAAACAACCACAGATTACTAAATTCAATACTTTAACTCTTGCAAACTTCATATTAAAGATTTTCCAGGCAAGATACAAAATGTACTTAGCAACTGTCACTGAAATATTATTACAAAGGCAAAGAAAGCATGAATAGTATTCCTGCACCACATGCTCAGAGTTGAGAACATTGAAGGCTACAGAATAAAAATACTGATACTTTAAATTTCCTTTCAAAAATCCAGTGTATTAATATTTTTTTTTAAAAGCCATAATTTAGGTCATACTGAAAAAATTTTAGTAGCAATGGCCAAGCCTATTTCTTTATTTTTTTCAAATAATAATGATAGCTTTACTTTATATTTTCAATCATCATAAAGGAAATACAATAGAATTATCTTTCTTATACTATTCTAAGTCCCTATTAGGTAATTTTAATACAAAGGCAATGCAAAACGTGAGAAGCTTATTCAATGATTATATATTAAGTACTTGTCAAGTATGTTTCAGGTTGAAAATTATTGCTAATGTATTTTTTTCCAGTAAATTTCTGTGGTTTATTGTTGTCTGCAATGAATTCTGTAACTGCTACACAGCAAGCAGTTAAATGTTTAGTAATGCTGTTGGAGAAGGTAAAGAACCAAAAATCCAAAACCCAAAACCCTGCTGTGCCAGGTGATTCCACCCTACCCTCTCAAATCACTTACCACTTCCTACCCTCTCAAATATAATCAACAGTTAATCTCATTATGATTTTCCATTCTCCCCTGTGCCTAAGAGAAGGTGTTGCTTTTTGTAACACACATTCTAACCCACAATTAGAAAATTCTGTGAAAAACAGAATATAATGCAATATAATGCAATTGTCATCACTGAGTGATCACTATTTAACAAGAAAAAACAGTAGCAGGGAACCTTTTCTAGTTAAAAAAACCTCTCCAAGTACTGGGCTTTTAATAATTTTACAGAGAAGAATTCTCTCATCTCCTCCCTCTCAAATTTGCCTAATAATAATAATAAAAAACAAAACTTATCTACATATCTGTGCAGTTCAAGTGGTAGTATTAATACTAGTAAAACACCAATTCCCCAAGTAACAAAAATACCAGCTTGATTTGAATAATGGCATACATAACACACAAAATCTTCTCATGGAAAAAGAAGTTTAAAATTGAAATTAAATATAATCTTGAATACCAATAAACATTAAAACTGAAAATCACAACAAAGTACCTTTACAGAAAAAAATGCTTGTGTTTCTATTTCTCAGCTTTTCTTTCTGCAAAACTAGTCCTAACCAGCAGAACCTTTTAATCAAAAAATGTGAGTGAATACATAAAGGCAACCTCTGTAAGAAAATCATAACACTCAGGCAATTTGTTGAAGAGCTTAGGGTAATTATCAATATAAAAGGAAACATGATGAAATACATTTCTATGGCCAAGTTTTCAGTATTGTGTGATATCCACATATTTTAAATTGACTAAACTGCAGGAAAGAAGAGCTGCACTAGGATTAATTTATTTCTAAAGAAACATATTCCTTAATTGTATTGTCCTTACTGTGCACCTTATAGGATTACAGGAAACTTTCAATTTAAAATGAACAAAGTGTCTGGTATGCACTGTTTAAAGGATGCCTAGTTCTTTTAATAGAGGGTACACGTTCTTATCACATAAAGCATCTGCTGAAATCCTCAGGAAAATGACAAATCAATGATACTAGATTCTAGAACTATACTTTTTTTAATTACAATATAGATAATGGACCTTGAAGTTCCTATGCAAATATTGCAGAGTGAGAAGACATGGAAAGCCTCTCAGTTATTAAATAAATTGCAAACCTGCTCACTTTCCCTATCATTCTCACAATTGGGAGTATGCAGAAAAAGAAAGAGAAGTAGTACGGAGTTTGAAACTTGACTATTGACTGAAAAAAAAAATCCCATCAGACCAAAAAGGCAGCAAGCACATCATCTTTAATTTCTCTTAGACATTTTCAGCTCTACAGTAGCAGCCTTAACAAGTGCCACTACAGGAAGTGGAAACTCTTGTTTCAGTTCAGAAGTTAGATGATAGTTTTTTACGTTCATCATGTTTCTGCTTGCCATGAACACCTGCCATGTCAAGTAGTATTTATTAAAAACACAGTCACTTGTTCAGCAGTAAGATAGGACCTTTAAAGAAAAGCAAAAAAAATATTTTGGTGAATTTGTAGAAGTCAAATAGGTTTTTAAATCCACATTTTAATGATTTGGTGCTTTTATCCTTTACCTAAACAAGAACTACAACAGTATAATGGCACTCTGCCACTTTCAGACTTGACTTCACATGCCTGAAGAGTAAAGAGCCCTGGAATGCACCTGTTGACAGCAGAAGTTGTTCATCCAACCACAAACTTCCATTAAAACAATACCCTCAGAATCTAAACATGAACAATAGTTTTGTTGAATGTCCTACAAGTGAAAGGCACAGTTAAACTATTTTTTGATGCTACTCACAGTCTCTTCTTGTCTATCACTTGCTTTACTCGGATGGCTCTTTGTTCAGAATACAGCTTGCACACTCCTGTTCAAGGCAGCAGTAAACAAAATTTCAGGTTAAAAGAGCAAGAGTCCTTTCTCGGAAAATGCAATCATCCATTTGTAACTATTCAGTAAACACTAAGTACTTTTTAAGTAATCTTCAATGAAGTCCAAGACAGCTGTTCTGTGCTCCTTCACCTGAGCAGACTGGACACCCTTGTGTGCTGAAATACAAAAGAAAAATATAAAACCATCTTTTAACTTTTTTACTGAATTCCACAACAGTTTGCACTATCAGTTGATATGCAAGTTATATTCAAAAGCCTAGTTACATTTTATATATGTTATATATTAGTATTTATTTTAAACATAGCTATATTTAAATATATATTCTCTAAAACAGCAAGTCATTACAACAAACCAAAAACTGAAAATAACTAGTGTCCTATAGTATTTTTATATATGCCAGAATTCTATTATGTAATTTAAACTCTAAACAGGAATAGGCAACATCTAGCTAAGAACAGCAAACAGATCTAGACATTTAACATGCTTAAATTATTGAACTTGTTCAAATTTTCCAGTGTACAGACTATGTGGAAATTTTTGGGGATTTATTGTGTCAAACATCCTTTTAATTCACATATATAGATATTTTTCATTTTTATACCATGCAGTTCCCATGCATGACTGACATTCAATGATACTGAATAACGCTACCACCATGTTTAGATGGCATTTTAAAACTGATGAAAACCTTCTGTATATCAATAAAATTGAGATGCAGAAAGTCAGCTTGAAAACAGCAACACAGAAATTCTCTCTCTACCACTTTCACAAGATAGTATAGTAAAGGTATGATCCCACATTCAAGTTGTCAAAAACACTTACCAGGACTCTGTTAAAGTTATTTAATTATCTCAAACTTGGAAGTATTATACCTGTAAATACCTTACAGGTAGACAAGCTAGCAAAAGACAAGCATCAAATACAGAGGGCTTTGGTTTAGGCCTCTGTGCCACAGTGCTGAATTACCACTCAAGTAGCAAATATTTACAACTATTTTTAACACTTATTAACTGGTGTATTTGAACAACAAAAGTCTATGTTCTGGCTTCTCTTTCCACTATCATTAAAGAAAATGGAATTAATGTATTGGAATTACTGAACTAATCAGCCAATGGGATTACACCAAAGCAAACAAAAAGGCAACGAGACTTCCCCAATCTTTTTCCTAAAGCATTTAAGATTCACCATTATTTACCAATATTCAGCACTACCTTAGCCTTTATCAACAACTGAAAAAAACATGTAAGAGCTGCTTAGTTTACCTTCTGTTCTGAGCTGATGAATGGCATCTGCACACGTTCTCATAAACACCTGGGCATCTTGATCTATCTGGTCACGCTCTGTATCCGTCATTCTCACAAATTCAGACATAATATGGCTGAGAAACAAGACAAACTTGTTCCTTAAAAAATCCCCAACATAAAATCCACACCTTAGACCTTCTGCCGACTCACCATCTTTGTGAGAACATTTCTGCAACATTGATTTTCACAGAAAAAGTAATAAGAAGTACAGTAACTACCGCTGATAAAATGCCACTCCTATAAAGTGGAGGCTTTTTTTAGAACACTTTTACTAGTAAAGTAGGTAGAAAAATCAGTATCTCCTATCATCTTGTACATAACCAAACACAGAGCAGATAAGGAGAAAATACAACTAGAAAATATATCATTGCCCTTGGTACTTCTTCCAAAAAAGTGTCCTAAAAACACAAAAAAAATTAAGATAATGGAATAGCTCCAATACTGAAAGAAGTACAAAAAAAAGGAACTTATTTTACTTAAACATGTTTTCATTATCCTAATAACAGTGCTTCATTTTTAAAGTAGCTGTACTATTAAACTGTGAATTCAAACTAGAGGAAGAATACTGGAAAATAATGCACAATTTTAGTATCAAATTAATTGCAATATTTATCAAAACCTGTTCCCACTGTTTATTTCTATTTTAGATTATATATTACACATTTAATATTTTCTAATGCTAATATATCATTTATTTGCTAAATTAATATAAATGGAGGCCTGTCCTTAAAATATTAATTCACTGTAGGTAACCAGCAGAAAAGCATAATGTATAAAGTTATTTAACAATGTTTCCACAGGCACGGGTGACAGGATGATAAAACTGCTACAGCAAAAAAAAGTCCATCTTGGGTTTCCTGATGATGTAGTGATCACACCCCATTATATCTGCTTTTAAAAAAGGAAAGAAAACCTTAACTCATACCTACATTTGAAATTATTACTTTTATATGTGAGAATTTCCTCATGTGTAATGCAACTACATTAATGAAGTAATACAAGTAAAAAGAGAGGATCTTCAATATTTAGCCTGATACCCTTAGAGATCTCTTACACACTTCACTGCAATAATGCCAAAGCTCCCCTGTGTCTGCTGCAATCCCAGTGGAGGAATGCCCACAATCCCATCTCATCAATTCATCCTACACAAACCCAGCAGCTTCTTCCTTCATCATCAATGTACTGCAAGCACAGGTCCACATCTCCACAAAGCTTTAAGTATACTCTAAAGTCTTTGATTATTATACCAAAATCTCTTCATTCCCATCTCATATTACTGGTTTTACATTAAAAACACAGCATATAGTTCATCTGACTTGAAAATTAGTTTCTGCTTATTGCTCAGCTAGTACACAAGCACAGATTAGCAAGCAAACAGTAAGACAAACTAATTTTTCTTAATAGAAGTAATAGTCTATATTTTACATGTTTGTTTCTAAAACTGCCATATATTTGACATCTAAATATCAGAGCTTTTTCCCCGCTCTGGTTAAAACTACTCCAAATGTCATAAAATTATGCTTTATTCATTAGAGAAAATCAGCCATATGTAGTGTTTCCATTTATCTTTTAGCAGCTGCATTGCTCTCCTTTGTTCAGGACAGAGAGGTTTCATAAATTTGTGGCAAAATCCCTATCACAGCCATAATCAGTGATTTTCTAAGCTGTAACTCTAAATCACACTTTGTGAGAAAGCAGCTTCTGAATGATGAAAGATTTGAAATTGCCTGATTTTAGAAATAGGTGATAAGAGAGGATTTCCCCAACTTGGCTGACATAATGACAGTCACAAATCCAAGGTAAGATAACTCATATAGTTAAATATATTGGGTCAGACCTCTCCCCTAGTTCCTCTGCACAGCTTGTATAGGTATTTCTGTTGCTAGTCTGTTGGATAAGCAAGTTCTAAGCACATGTAAAGCCAGGAAATCCATTCCTACATCCATCTCCACACAGGCCAAGACAGAAGGGGACCATTAAGACCATCCGGTATGGTATAATTCATAATGCCATTCAGTGAGCTCAGCCTAGAGAGTTACTTCAGCATTTTGGGGCACATAGATTTAGGTGGGAAATAAGAATGGGGTAACAGCTGTATGATGGCTCCTTGACAAAAAAAATTCCACTCTTCTATTTCAGATTACGATAATAAATTCTGGCTGGTCTGCTACTGAACAGGATATAAAGTTCTTGTAGTTTTAAGTCTAGCTGCTTGTACCCTTCCCAGCTTTGCAGTATTTGCAGAGCCCTACACTTTCTATGCACTTTTAAACATAAGAAGGCAAAATAAAGATTACAAAACTCAAACCAGAATATTCTTTGAAATCAGACTTAGAAATAAATATGAAAAAACTTGCCTCAGGAACATTTCATTTTTTTATTAACAGTTTAACTAGTGGTAGTCTAGTGATACACTGAGGATAATTGCAACAGCTTTTTAACATTGGGAACCAAGTTGTTAAGTTACTTTTCCTAGTTGCTTATAGAAAAACAGGGTAGATCAAATTCTTAAATAGGAGTTTCACAGCTTCAAAGCTAGCAAAATGCAGCTTAATTCAGTAAACAAGAAACAGAATACTTTTCCTTTTATAACTGCTTACAGCTTACATAGTGTCTGGTACCAGTGCTTTTGAACTTGAGCTGGTCAAGCCACTCAGAGGGAAGGATACCTGAAACCCAACCTCCTTGGGAAGGCAAGAATGGAGTCATACAATCACATCCCATTATGTCAGAACACATATGGCATCCACTAGTACTAACAGGGTACTGAAGTCTCCACTGCACTCCCCAGTAAATCTGCACATGAAGATTATACTGAAAATCCATTTAATCACCATCCTCTACCAGAAGAGAAACCATTAATTAAAATAAAACAGGCCAAAGAAAACCAAAACCACATAAAAACATCAAACAAAAACCAACACAACAGAAAAAAAAATCCAGCTGTGTCTTGTATGTCAGAGATACAAATGCATGCTCAGAAGTGCAGTGGCAGTATCACAGCAGTGGACTGTTCATCACTAAATCAAGAAGGGCTAAGAAAATCAGGTTTTTCAGAAGCAATCAGAATAATTAGCCAAGATATACACAGATAAAGAATGGAGAAAGGAAGAAAATAAATTCCTCTGAACTTTCATCCTTGCCAATATGAGAGCAACTCATAAGAAACTTGGGCTAGAAGGCAACTTGGTTTATTTGTCACTTTTAACAGTGGGTGAAGAGTACAATGAAGACAGTGACCATCAAGTGGGCAGATTTCACCAGTCTAGAAAAATGAGTAGGTGAAATTGCAAAGAAAATGTAAACCTAAAAAGGAATAGACAAGAATTCAGATGAACTAGTAGTTTTCATCTAGAAATTACATTATGATAATTTGCAATTCTGCCCTTAATGAAAAGGAAGAATAGGCAATACAGTGAGAGATTAACTGAGCTTTGCTGAGCTCAAAGAGAAAGATCAGAATACAAAGTGCAAATTAGTTCTGATTTCTATTGAGAAGTCTAAAGGAACACAGCATGCAGGGACACAGAAAAGGATCAAGCACAGGATGAGACACAACTGGGAAGGGATGCCAGTGATAGCAAGAGATTGCTCTGCAAACATTACTGTAAGAAACACTTAAGAATGTGGTCTTGGCCTGTTACTAAACAGAGAAGTAAAATTATATGCATTGTATGAATTAATTCTAGATGTTTATTGCTTTGTTTTGGTCTTTTTTGCACTAACTTTCATCATTAATGTCACTTGAAAACTGCAGTTACTATTCCTTTTAGCTTACTGCTTTTAAATCACCTGGGCCAAATTTAATATCTCTGTCATTTTAAAAAGATCATAATTCTTTGTTGACATTACCATCAGGCTGCTGAGTGAACAGTGTGAGAGAGAGAGAGCTACATGAACCAGGTCATAGCACAAGTGTACCTGAAGGTGCAGTGGCTCCTGGGACAACACTGAAGGTAAACTTGGTGAAGTGCATATCCTTCCTATCTGTGTGACAAAGCTGTGCTCTTGAACAGAACTAACCGACTTCCAAAAAAGCCCAGGGCGTATGCACATTCATACAGTGGGCAGAGACAGGAGACCAAGCCCTGGAATAAAATGGGAAATGCATCAAATGACAAGATGTCCTCACTGCCAAGAACAAGGAGAGAATAAGCAAATGACAGACTGATAAAAAGAAAAAGGTTAGCAACTATCTTTGAAAATAGGGTTAAAGGGACAAAAAAAGCTCAGAACACTTGTAGACCACTCACTCTAGAAAAAATACAGGAATAAATAAGCAATATTTAAGCACTTGGGAAAGAACAGAAAGATTACCAGTACCCAAGATGTATCAGCAGTACATCATAGGCAGTGCAATTTACTGCTGGGATGCAGTAACAGATCTTTACTGTTGGATAGATGAAAAGCAATCACTCCTGTGTTTTGGTATGGCTGTTGTTATCATCCCAAATAACATTTTCATAAGCTACCAATGAATAAATGAGTTAAAAGAAATAAGCACCATATGAATGTGAAACTGCAAAGTTGAACTTGGGGGTAGTTATATACCAAAACAGAAGGAAACACTGAGTTGTGTTTCACAGGATTTTGTCCCAAATCTGATGCTATTTAATATTTTCATTAATGATTCAGCAGAATGGACTATATACTTACTAAACTTTCAGATGTATAAAGTTAAGCAAATTAAAACCATATCAAGAGAACAAGACTTCAAAACAATATTGCCTGGAGAAATGACACAAAGAATTTCAATAGGGAATGGTCAGAAGCTGTTTGCTGCAGCAAGAACAATTATCTGAACCCACAGAGAATGGGAAACAACTGATTAGGGAACAGTTCTTCAGAAAGTCATCTGGGATCATATTGTATCATAAACCAAACACAACAACATGTTGTTGCATAAACAATCATCATTACAATGGGATACTTTATTCTAGTAACATGGATAGGGGAACAGGAAAAAGCAGAATGAGAATATGAAATCTTCACAGAAAGAAGTATTTAAAAGCAAGGAAAACACTAGTCATTCTCTTTTTGGATGTTGCAGCCATGGTCCTTCCAGCCTAACATTTCTATGATCCTATTTTGCTGGCAAAGCACAAGGAAGCAAAGCCAATGTTACACTAGCTTTTGGAATTAGTAATTATGCTGTTACATAAAATATCTTCTGCTTACTAATCCAATGAAGGTAACAAATCTAGAAGAAAAAACTGATTTTCCTCCAACAATGTATTACAAAAGAGAGAGAAGCAATAAGCAGAAATAAATCAGTTGTAAAATAATATTTTCCCAACTTACCACCTGCAGATCCTGCCTTGCAAATCCATACAGAAATGCTCCCATGTGTTAAGCGAACATACAAATATGTATAACCTTAGCCGCAAATACAGCAGTCACATCTTTCCCTTTGAGCATCTAGTATATTTAAAACTGTTTGATTTCTTACTTAACTAAGTTCTATGCCTTTTCATTTACTGTCTTTTTCCATACAAAGGCTGTCTGACATAAATCCAAGCTAAAAGGTCCTCAATTCAAATGAGAAAACATTCCATAACAACTTTTACGTGTTTTTTTGGTTTTTTTTAATTTCAGACTTATGGCGTGAAAGCCTCGGCCACTAGAATAGGCAATACAGGCAAACTCGAATTAGCATTTTCAGTTTTGTAAAATATTGGTGAGATATTCCAGAGTGCTACTATAAAAAAATACTATTTCTGAAATATGAGATACTAATTCCGTGTAATTTAAAAATAAATAAATAAATAAATAAATAAATAATTTGAAAATAATTCCCTGGATAACAGAAAAATACACTCCTCCAGGAATGACGTCTTTATAGATCACCTACATGTTTTACTATCTCAATACAAGAAAGCAGGCCTTACTTCTTGTAAAAATGTGACTAAGTCAAGAAAAGAATGCAGCCTGGAGTACAGGAGTCAGTAAAACACTATTTTTAGAGTCCTTTAATAGCTACTTCTTTTATTGTTAAATACAAAGAAACACTCTCCACAAAACGCTGTGTATGCATTCAATTATTTTCTATTAAGTGGCAAATGCTGTAACTGATTTATTGCCTTGAGACAGAGAAAGATAAATGCTAGGGCAAGAGGCATAATTACTGGGCGCTAACATCACTTTTCAAGACAGAAAGATAATTTGTTAATAATTTTTTTAAGGTATATTATTTTCAATTAACAACAAATGTTCAAGTACTTAACTGTACAGAAGGACCACAGAAGCATGTAATGAAGATACATCAAAAGCCACCCCCACCAAAAGCAGCCTTTCTGGTGGAAAAAGGGACATTTCTATTCAGAAGTCATCTACACTACACTGATCAACTACATAAGTATCTCTGCAGTTGCAAAACACAATTAATTGGATGTCTAATAATTCCAGATGGAAAGCTCTTCTCTCAAGTATTTTTAAGTATGAGGTGTTCTGTGATAAAAATCTAGAATTCTCACAATTCCTTTCCAATTAAACATTCTCATTAGAACAGCAGGAATAATGATGGAATTAAAATACCTAAACCTTTCTTCAGAGAAACTGAAGGCTGTGAAGGAATCCCAAGAGGATCATTTCAAATTTCCAGGTGTTAGGGCACTACAACTAGTTCCTTGAAGTATATTTAACACAAACATATGAATTACCTTGGTGGTTCAGTGATCAAAAACATGAAGGAGTTGATGATGAAAAGCAAAGGCACAAGTCCTTCACAGATGAGACATGAGACAAGTTAGCAAAGACTGAAGATGGGATCTTCTCCTAACACAGTGTGAAAGGCAGTGTAGGAAAGCACTACAGAAAATGGACTGAGAAGAATACAGAATGTGTAGCAGTCAATATATTAAGAATGGGACCTCATCTGAAATCCTCATCTGAAAGGAGTTATTGCTTAATAAGAAAAAATTAAAAAGTACCCACGTCTTGTTAACAACTTCAGGACTCAAGAGTCCCTGTCTTCTTTCCAGGAAAAGTGATTAACTCGTGTGCACTGGTTTTGCTTGGGATAGAATTAGTTTTCTTCCCAGCAGCAAGAATGGGGTTTGTGTTTTGGATTCGTATTAGAAACAGTGCTGATAACTCAGGGATGTTTTTGTTATTGCTGGGCAGGGCTTACACAGAACCAAGGTCTTTCCTGCTCTGCATCCCACCCCACCAGTGAGGAGGCTGCAGGTGCACAAGGAACTGAGAGGGGACACATCCAGGACAGCTGACCCCAAGTGACCATATGGATATTCATATGGCTTCATGCTCAGCACATACAGCTGGGGAAAGAAAAGAGCAAGGGGGGAGCATTTGGAATGATGGGCATTTGTCTTCCCAAGTCACTGTTACGTGTGATGGAGCCCTGCTGAACATGGCTGAACATCTGCCTGCCCACGGTGAATAATTTCCTTGCTTTGCTTGGTATGTGGCTTTTTCTTTCCTTATTAAACTCCCTTTATCTCAACCCATGAGTTTTCTCACTTCTACTCATCTGATTTTCTCCCCCATCCCACTATGGGGGCATTGAGTCTACAGAGCCACTCGCTCACTAATAAATTCCTTATCATGGAAGGCAAAAACCTTACCTGTAAGAGAAAGGAAATAAATCCTAATAAACAGGAGAGGATAAAGGTGCAGTGGCCTGTACACCAGCAAGCTTAGATCACTACATCACGAATTTCATGCATTTTGCCACTTTGCATTTTATAGGTAATAGTCAAATCAAGAAGAAGGTGAATAAACAACTACTAATTCAGTTTAGGTATTTTCGTTAAGTAGTTGAAGTTTGATAAAATAGGTCAGGGCCTTCGTTTCAAATACCCACTCTTCCAACTGACTTTCTCATTGCTAAAAATTTTCCTCTAAAAATGAATTAAAGACATCTCCTCTGCAGAAGGATATTTCATGTATGCCAGAAATAAAAACTCCATTATTAAAGAATCCATAGTCTTCAAAGGTAAGGTCAAAGAAGCAATCAAGAACCTGGTTGTAACACA
This sequence comes from Pseudopodoces humilis, assembly GCF_049639895.1. Taxonomy (NCBI): domain Eukaryota; kingdom Metazoa; phylum Chordata; class Aves; order Passeriformes; family Paridae; genus Pseudopodoces; species Pseudopodoces humilis. The sequence continues at coordinate 12,912,813 of NC_142205.1, read as the reverse complement.
TTATGAAGAAGTTTCAAAAGGCACACAATAAAACAACTTGGTAACTCAAAAGCTCAATTTCACCAATACATTGTCCTATAGCTGGGAGAACAAATAGCAGGACTGACAAAATACAGAGTAGTAATTCTGTTAATGAAATTTGACATCTCCTATATAAATTTCAGCACAGTCTTTTAGTATTAAATTGTTCAAAAGCTGTCCCCATTACTTAAGTATTGAAGAGTTGTTAAAACTGCTGTCTTGAGTGAGACATCTGCTAAGACTGCAAGACTGACAGCACACATACTGTGATGCTCTTTGCATCCATGAAGCAGAACAGCACAAATAATCCAATATGGAATTTCACATTTTTATGTCAAATTAAACAAACACTTTAAGTTTGACCATTAAGAACAGAATCAATTGCAATCATAGATCAGATATGCAGAATTATTTTATGGTTTAACAAAGGAAATTACACTTCTTTGCTCTCCTTAATTAAGACTTGGGTAGGGGGAGAGGAAGGTGAAAAGTACTGGGAATTACCATTATAACTTGTTGCAACTTATTTACAAAAAGAACATTAAAAATTTATGGAAATCAAAATAACCTAGACACACTTTTACTCTAACCACTTCCACTGTATGCACAGTACTGTTAATAAAATACAAACACTACCCAAAATTTAATTGCTGCTGACTGCTCTTACTGGAATTATTTGCAGTTTCACAACCTCTGCACACACAAAGTTTTCATACAGTACACCCAGTTTTGCCAGTATTAAATTGCTGGCACCACCTAGTGTTGTTCATGCCCTATTCCAATAGGCACTGAAAAGCAGAGAACCAGGCATAACACAGAGCTGTGCACTACTTCTGCTTGCTCCTTAGAAAAGCATCCCTCATCCACCTCACAGAACTGTGCACACCCAGAGCAGCAGTTTCACCAGCACTGACTGAAGAGCTCCCACGGCCTCTCACTTAGCCAAAAGAAGCCACCTTCCTTAACTCTTGTGGAGACAAAAAAGGGTGCCAGAAGTCTTCTGATAACTTACTCAGAACACACTTTGATTCCACTGATGAGGTAGTATTACTATCACTGTGACAGACCCTTTCAAGATCAGAGACGTTTCTCAGAAAAACTGTTTCTCCAATATGGACTGAGCCTAAGGAATAGCAGATGGCTCATCTCTCTTTTTCTGGGAAAAGAATATCTGGATAGCACTTCTATTTGATATCTAGGAAGCTTTTAACACAAAATTATTTTAGGCTGCATTTTATCTACCTTGATTGAAGCAACAGCTCAGCTTTAGTCAGGGTTGTGTCAGAACTGGAATGCAGACAGGGCTGATTCACCAATTTGTATGTAACAAAGTTTCACTACAGAACAAATTTTACAGTTCTTAAATGCTACAATGATTTGTACTCAGTTCACCAAAATACAAGCTGCATTAACATTCAGATCTTATGATAACTTGACTTAGTATCTGGAGACCAGAAGATACTATTTTTTTCTTACAAACACCAACTTGTAAATTTGTGTTTTGGTCTTCTAAAAGTCCTACTACTAAAGTTACCTACAGGTAAACAGATAACAGTAGTTTTGAATGCTTCCTAGTGGCTGAAGAGAATCAAAACTTTCTTCACACAATAATAACTACCAAAGTCTTTGTCACAGAAAAACTAATCTTGTGCTGACGTCCTCTAGCACCATCTTCTCACTGAATTCCTTCATCTGGAATTCACATTCTAGAGCCTGAAGAGTTTCCATCATTGTCCTCCAGGACCTGCTGATGCTACTGGACTTTGGCCTGACAGGTAGGCTTAATATCAGAGAGTAAAAGGGAAAACCTGGATCACCCTGCTGTCCCAGGAACCCCTTCAGAAACTTACTCTGCAGGTCCTTAAAACGTGTGGGACTTTGACTGTCAGGCTGTTTTCTTTCAGAACTCACTCCTAAGAGTCAGAAATCATCTTCAGATTCTGAGTCTCATTTTATTCAGGCACCCTGTTTTCTTGTGACAGCACTATTCTTTCATCTTATAGTGGTTTACAGTAAGCCAATTAATAACAATCTCTGCTTTGGCTTCAGTCATTATGCCTATGGGTTTTAAAGCTGTTCACTTTATAAACATTAAGATAAATAAATAAAAAATAGATAAACCCATTTAAATACAGTGCACACTTACCTGTAAGCATTAATATAATCCTTTCTGTGTTGTAGAAGAAAATCTTTCAGCTTTCCAATATGAGAAATCTAAATTAATAGAAATCATAATTAAATTTCAGATAACGATTTATTTTATGTTTTAAGTTTAGTATTCTTTACTTCCAACATGAATTCATAAATTTCTTAATATATCATTAAATAGAATAATAAAATTTACTCTTTTTTACTAGAATTTTCAGATTTTCCAAGCAATCAATACATAAAAATAATCTAAGAAAGATCTGTTGTATTGAAGTCCAGCTTGGAGAATAGCAGTAAAAATACACGTCTTCTTCCCAAAAAGCATAAACTAAATGGTAAGTATAACTACAATACTAAATGTTAAAAATATTAAACACGGTAACACAAAACATTATCTAAATTCTCAATCCAGAATTTAATGTACATTTTGGAAATAAATTCATTTTGGAAGACCACATAAGAAATTTTTCAATTCTTTGCTGACCAGGTATACACATTAAATTCAGCTATCAAAACTCGTATGGCAAGGTACTAACCCTCTCCCTTCTACTTTTCCCATAATACAGTGACCAGTTTGTGCCCAAACTAAAGTAGTATCTCTGCTGATAATCATTAGTAATCTTTGCCAGATCATACATCCCAATTAAATTTCCATTTCTAAATTTCCACCTCATTCTGGGTAACTTATACTATAAATCACTTTATTTTCTTTTTAAAGAAATATTTACAAAGATCTTTTGGAAAGCCAAAAAAAAAAAAATCTGAAACAACTTCTGCAAACTTCAGTCTGATTTAAAAGATTTGGTGTAGCATAAGACACTGCTTATTTTAGAGAATGGAGGAACTACAGAAGTGTATCTTCATTCACCAGAGAAATGAGAAGACATGATTAGTAAACAGAAAAGGGAAGAGAATTCTATACATTAGCAGTATATATTTTCCAATGCAACTTTTAAAACTATATGCTCAAAGAGTAATTAATAATTCAGTGTAGGCAAAGCATGCAAGGAATTTTACAAAACAAAATTTGGTTTTGTTTACAATAAACACAGTTTACTCCATGTATCTGAGAAAAAGTAACTGTTCAGAAACTGTTCAAGTCTTAAAATCCCATTTTCATGCAATTGATCTTTGCAATTAAACAAACAAACAAACAAAAACATAGAGAAAGAACATAGAATAGTTTGGATAAATAGAAGATTAATTCCCCCAATTATTTTTTTTTTCAAAAGCAGCTCTGTGAGAAGAAGTGCAAGGAAAAAACATACTTAGTAAGACCACAATAAATTGTACAATTTGAAACAATTGTAAGTATTTCCTTGTGCAAATAAATAAGCCTCCATTTCCATATTATTATTATTTGGTAGGTTTCAGTTTTACTCTAATTCATCATATTGAATATGGATTTTCCCAGTCTTCATGTTTAAAGTTTTCTTTAAAAAACCCAGGAAAATTCGTCCCACTCATAGCAAACTGAGTTCTGTCAGTACCTTCAGGAGTTTCCCAAAATGTGTTAGCACCATTACACACAAGGAGGGAAATACTGCAATTGCTACAAGACCGAGGCACAAAGGGTAAGCTAAACCATTCTACAGATGTTCCTTCTCATCGCCACTTATTATTTGTACAGTAATCTCCTTCTCAGCTCAGATTTGGTATGTCATCAAATTTGCTGAATAGATAAATGAAGCTTGACTATGAAAGCAAAACATCTAAAACAGTTATACAGTGTTCCAGTGGAACAATAATTAATATGCAGAAAGAAGTACTACAGAGGACAAAACAAATGTGAAATAAGAAACATTTCAAAACATTTACATTAATGCACAAGAAAACACTAAAGTAGAATATAGATAAGCAAAATTTTGTAAGCAATAAATCTTAATATTTCTGCAATAGCTACAATTTAGGAGTGATTAACAAGCAGAAAGAATCAGGATGACAAGCAAGAGCACTGTCTTACAGTAATTAATTCATCTAGTCACAAAGAGCATTCTATTTAGGCTAAAATTGTCATCATGTGTTTGAATTGCACTGACCCCACTTTGCCTCTCCTTCATTTGTAAAGCTATTTTCATGAATTTAGAATGACACCATTATGCCCATACTCACATCAGGCTCTTAGTTCCCAAGATTTGCATCAGAAGTGAGACTTCTTGTTTAAGTTTCCCTCAAATTCTAACAGCATCTTCTGCAATCCTGCACTGCAGATATTTCTTCTGCCTTTTGTTACCATGTACTACTGGCATAGCTTTGAACTCAATTTGTCATAACCACATGAACAAAATTAACTTTTGTTATTAAAAAGATGGTCTCACTAGTATTAAAGTGAGGAAATTTTCATTTTATTTTAAAAAATTGATTGGTGTTTTGTATGATGTTTGACTTTTTTGTAGACACAAAATATTCCTCATTATACAAACAGAAATCTTGACAGTATCTCCAGTGTCACCAACATGCAATTATTCTGGTGTTATCAGAGACCCACCATACACTCTTTACAAAGTTATCAAGCTTCAGCCTAAAGGGAATAAGGCTTCTCCCTATTACAACTGAGTGGTTTTATTAGAATCCTATTGCTCTTATTATTGTTAAATTATTGTCTAACTCCCGGTTTTACTGATTACCAACATCTGTACATCACTTCTTGCTTCAGAATGGTCCTTTCCCTTAAAAATTCTGCTTCCCTGCATGTGTGTTTGACTTTAATGTTAGTAATTCTATCTATCTATCTATCTATCTATCTATCTATCTATCTATCTATCTATCGTAGCCCAGAAAAATAACCCCAATCTTTTATTTCCTTCTCACAAAGCAGTTCTGAATTTGTGGAACCCACAGCTTTCCTCTGCATTTGTTCCAGTTTGTATGCATCCACTTCCAATGCAAATGACTAGAAAGGCACTTACTGGTATTGGTTGCCTTTTAACAATTTCTGCTGGAAACACCTTTTTTTGTACTATTTTTTCTAGATCCCAGCATGTATATTGCTTTTACGCCACAGGTCCATGGCTTTTTCCTTATTAATTTAGTCTAGAGTCCATGACTAAACCATTTCTCATCTATCACATAATCACATGACAAATCCACACTTTTTGCTAGTTTTCTTTTTATTAAGATAGCTAAAGAATGTTTTAACTTTAAGAGGGTTTTAACACCATTAGCTACTCATTGTGAATTTGGCCAAATCTAACTTTATCTCTGTAAAAAAAGTCTTCCCTTCTGCACCAGTTTTCTTGGCCAGTCTATCTTTCTAATCCTGCTTTCCACTGCCTCTAGGGTAAGTTTTTGTATCTTCTCTAATTAATCTTTCAAGTAGATCTAGTAGAATTTTAAATCCCACTTGCATTTCAGCACACCCATTTTTCCACTCCATTTACCCATCCATCATAACTGCAATTTGCAATTTGCTCTACATGCCTGCTTTCAAAACATTTATACCACCAGTTCACACAGGTGTCAAAAGGATAGATGAGAGCAATTTGAAGCACAAACACATCTGAGTATTTGCCTCTTGTCATGGTTCTCACTCTTTGCATCTGAAAATTGACTTTTTCTGAAAGCCTGGAGCAGAGAAATAAGCCTTTCCTTCAACCCTGAAATAAAGAAATTATTTCCTTTCTTCCCCCTTACCCCCGCAGAGTTAGGAGGGCTTACAGAAAAGCCCTTTGTAGTTGTAGCACTCTTGCACTACACAACTAAACTTATCTTACAGGGAAGAACACTCCTGAGTTTCCAGGTAACTGTCATTTCTAAGGGAATCAGGGGAATAAAATACCTTTCCTCACAATATTGTGAGTTATATCATTACAGCAACAGCATCTTCTTGGGTTTCTGTTCACTACCAGAATATGGTGCCTTATGTTCCTTCTAACAATGAAGGTCACTTGGCAAACTCCAAGCTCTCCCTCTTCCCATTCCCACTGGCACTCCCTTAAGGGTCAATACCACGCCCCAAAACACTGAAATTACTTTTTTTTTTTAAATTACTCTTCTGGAAAGAACTGGTTTCTTTCATTTCAGCTTCACAAATACCTGTATCAGCATAATGGAAAGCAGGAGCTGAACAGCACCAGTAGGGAACTTCCTACAAGATGCATCTGCCATGAATAGATAAGGTATATTTAATTATAACCTAAAAAATTAATCATGATAACCACCTAAGCTCAGGTCCTGAATCTGGAGACTCCAGGTGTTATTTAAATACCCCCAAGTGTAGTTCTGATGATGGAAACCCAACTGATTCTCTACAGTAAAGCAGCACCAGTTTGCCACTATGTGGCAAACAAAAGCATCAACATCATGCAAGTGAAAAACACTACAAATTCACGAAAAAGCCTGAAACGTAACTTTTTTTAAGTTACTTTAGGTTCCAGTTTGCACTTGATCTTCACTGTAAACTATCTCTTTAATACATATATCTGTGTTTTATTGCCACTATAGATTTTTTAAACCACTCTTATTAAAATATAAAAGCAATTACTGCATCTAATGCAGGTCTGACACAAAAGGAAGCTGTGAATGGCTGCCATCTGCTACCACAGGTGGCATGCACAGCTCTATTTATACTAGGGGCCTGCACTAGAAATGGTAGATGCTCCTCTGCTTAGAGATTTTTCTAATGATTTCAGAGCAGGCTAAGTTGTTTAAAAAGATGAGAAACAGGAAACCATTGCCTCCAAAGCAGCATCTTGATGAGATGCCGAGACTTTAGAATGAAGATGCTGACTACACTTCCTTCAGTCTCTTGGCAATACATACAGCACTTCTTTCCACTCCCAACAAAGAATTGATCACTCATGAAACAGTAGGTTCCAATTTGCATGCATTTAACCCACTGCAAGAAGCAGCAGCATTGTTTACGATTAAAATGATTGGAGTAGGTTCCCGTGACATATTGTAGAGAGAATTCAACCATGCTGAATAGTCATTTTCATTGAACAAATATAGCATTTTATCAAATTTACTCTTCCATCAGAACAATGCACAACTATTTCCTACCATATAAAACTGACTGTTACACTTTGCGCTGTACTGCCACTCTGAATTTTTTAAAATGTTGTACTTTGTTAAAAGAATTACTTAAAACCAAAACATAACAGAAAGGCTTTTGTAAAAGTTGTGAGAGACACGGTATTTACTCATGACTAACAAGCACTGCTGACTATAGTACCATAGTAACCCTAAAAACAAGGGGGAAAAAAACCCTAAGCAAAATTTTACATTTAATTATCCAATATGTTTGAAAAACATTATCTCCAGTGTCTTACCTAAACAGATTCCATCTACAGATTCATTAAAAGGTGACTATATTCTACAAGCCCCTTTGCAAGAAGTGGAAAACTTAATATTGTTTTAATATTAGTATCTAGACACCAATTATGTTTTCAATTCCAAACATATAGTCAAGCTGAACATTCCCATTGCCAATTTCAAGAGAATTTCTCAGTTTCAGTAAGACATCAGCTTATGAACAGGAACTGCATGTTTCTACCAAAAAAAGTAGTCTCACTTCTAGGAGGAAATACCGTAATTAGTGCAAGAACTTGTTTTTCCAGTGTCTAAATCACATTAACAAAAAATTACAACAAAAAAATTACAAAAGAAAAAGGGAAATTTTCCATGGTTAGTGCATGTAATGAAGATAAGTGTTTTGACTTCCGGAAGTCTGGAGTAAAACCCAAACAGTATAGATACTATAAATGGGAGCACAATTTATATTAAATAAATTTGAAAATAAGAGCTTTGCCTCTTACCTGAACTGTTTCAGTTAAAACCTAGTTAGAAAAGTTTTGATGCAGAAATTACTCCTATAGTGACCATTTCCAGTACAAACTACCTTTGACTAGATATATGAACTTTTTAAAAATACAACACAAGACAGGCCAGGTTCCACACTGGTTGTATTTTACCTAGGTTATATTTTAAACACTGGCAGCCCATTGAATCAACACAGGCTCTTGCTGGATGTTGCTAAGAACTGACAAAATTTTTGCTTTTATACTGTTACCTGGATCCTACATTTCAGAACTGGAACTTTCAAAAGATGAAATTATGTAATTCGCTGGTACAGTGACATGTAACACAGATTAAATAAATTAAGTTAAACTAAAGTTTGAATCAGGAGCCGGAACTCTAAATTTAATCGTGTGAAGACTGCTCTTTAAAGGATTTGCTAGCGAGTTCCCAGCAAGCCATGAGGTGGAGCTGTGTCCCCAGGATTGAGGGAGGGACGCACTGGCTGCCTCCACACATCAACCGGCCAGTTTGCAGCTGATTTGTCTCTTGAGGGGATACATTTGGTTTAGGTTTCCCCAGCAAACGTGAAAGTTTCTAAAATAGGTCACGCAGATCAATTGCTCTCGTAACCTGAGACCCAAAAGAGCAAATAATATCTAAACTGTAGCGTGGGGGTGGCCCGGAGCTGGAAGCGGGGAGCAGGAGGCGAGGAGACAGCCAGCCTGGCTACCTCTAATCTCAGGAAAATTGTGACTTTGTTCAGTTTCTGTTTTATATCAGCATATATGTTACAGCAAGGGGCAGAAAAACATTTTTTATTGCATTTTATTAGTAGTCTTGCATTTGATGCAAAGGAATTAAACAAGAATGAGGGACCTCATGTTACGAAAATGTGTGGTATATGGGACAAGAACGTGAAAAACTGAATTAATTGAATTAAAAGCCATGAAAAGGAAGAGTGAGACTACTTGAAACTTCAAGGTAAAGATGGGACAACATTTTAAAAATATTCTTTGGAAGATGTTTAATATTATCAGTATTTTTCTAATTTAAAACAACACTTTTTTAAAAAATAAAATTAAAGCAAAATTTTAAGGAATCATTGCAGATTTCATTTGTCAGTTGTGGAATACTGGAAGTTAAAACCTGTCTGCAGAGTACCACAGGCAGCATTTGGTGCATATTAAGAAATCTTTAAACTGCAGTAAGAAGCAAAGCCAATTTCCTGACACCTGGTCTGGAGTACAGAACACTTTATTTTGCTTAATATCAAACTTTCAAAAAGGAAAAAGTAAAAAAGCAATGTCTTGTACATTTAAAAAAACAAAAAACAAAACCAGTTGGCTCTAAACAATTTTTTAATTTTTCTTTTGTTCTTGCTTTACTTAATATATTTTTATATATACTGTCTGTGGTTCAAAAATTATTTCACTGATTTATGTTACTGCCAGTTTACATTTAAATACTTTGCCTCTAACATGCACCTTAGATCTGCATTTGGTTATTTTTATTTTTTATTCATTGTTAATTACCCACAATAGGAAACTGTGTAGTCAATAACTCACTATCTCAAAATGTTAGGCTTTTAGGCTGATACTATCTTACTATGCTTTCCATAAAAATAATCCAGAATTAGTGTAAGATTCAGCCAAATATACCAAGAAAAAATTATTCTTGCAATTTTGTGACACAACTGCTAACATTTGTCATTCAAATCTCTTCTAATAAGAGTCAAACAAAAGTAAAATCCAAGAGATCAAAAACTCCAGTTTCCCACTGACCACAATAAAGACTGAAAGTACCCAGTATTATCACTAGGTTTCACTGGAGTGTTAGTTGGGGCTGATAAATGTTTTAAAAATGTGTAATGATACTGACAGCAAACTCCACCTGTACAGAAAAAATACTTTGAAGACACTGATTTTTATTTTCTTTTTAGGAAATTATCCTCAAATATATTGTATATCCTTAAAACTGTTTTTAATGCTTTGTACTTCCGGCATTTGTAAACAGAAGGGAAATAAAGTGTCATTTTTAGGGTAATTACTCAAAAATACTCAATTTCAACTCTGAACCAGAAAAAAGCAAAACACATAGACTTGAAGATAGAGCTCTGCATTAATGTTGTCATGGTTTCCTTAGCTCTTGTGGGAACACACTGGTTTGACACCATCACATACAGAAGCCCATCCAGATATTCTGAAAATGGTCTGTAGACAGTCAACAGAAACATGAGTTAACCTGAAAAAGTTAACAGTAGGTTTCTTACAATGTAGCATCGTGCTAAATGGTTTTAGTAATTAGTTTTCATTTACTGTCAGCAGCAACAAATACTTGCAATTAAAAAAAAAAAAAGAGCACAACATCTGATTTTAATAAAACTTACTATTTCTCTTTTTCTTGTTTATTGTCAAACTCTAATCATAACTTTCTTTCACATTTATATTTTTACACAATCATCCAAAACCTCATTGACTAAAATATATACCCCACAACAATTGTGTGGGATGTTTTGGTTGAGAGATACAAGGAAATTGGTCAAAATACTTATTTACAATAACTGGCCTTTACCACTGCTGTTGAAAATGCTCCATTTACAACCTTTCAGTAAATGCATTCAACGTCGCTTGTGTCTTTCTGTAAGAGATATTTTCCTTGTCCCTTGTTCTCACAGTCTGAGCTCATTTTAGTCGTATGTTTTCTTGGCTGAAAAATGTTCTATAATATAAAGAGAGACGTCCAGTCTCATTTAACAGATACTCAATAATAAATGGTTACTCTTCCTAACCATTATTATTAAACCTTTTGATTTTCTGAAAGGTTTTTGCGGTGCAATTCAGAGAGTTCCATGCACAAGTGCTTCACTTCGGGACCAAGCTGAATCTGTTTCAGCGTAAGCCAGTGCAGAGCACCGCAGGAGCTGGGCCCGGGGCAGGGGCCGAGCCTGGTGCCGGGCCTGACACCGGGACTGAGCCCGGGGCCGGGGCCGGGGCTGAGACCGGGACTGAGCCCGGGGCCGGGGCTGACACCGGACTGAGCCTGATGCTGGGGCCGGGGCCGAGCCCGAGCCTGGGGCAGGGGCCGAGCCTGGGGCCGGGGCTGACAGCGGGGCAGGGGCCGAGCCCGAGGCGCCGCCGCGGCCGAGCTGAGCCTCGCTCAGGCTCCACAGTCCCTCTGCCAGGCCCTTCCCACTCAGAACTCTATATTATCGATGTATTTACATTCATACTCACACACTGATATAGAGCACGAACCGACACAACACCTATTCTGTCTCAAAAATAGTATTCAGAGGGGCAAGTATTTCCCTGGATTTTCATCACTGGTACAATAATGTTCATAATGCAAAAATGCTTCTACTACGTTTCATCACCTTAATTTGTATTATATAGACTGAATATTACTTTAGTGATTGTTCTAGCATTTATACCAAATAAGTTTCTCCCCCTCTAAAGCACCAACACCCAGGCAGAAATGAGATGCTTATGAATCCTTATGTAAAGAACTTGTATAGATCAGGCACAAAAGCAATAAATAAATATACTGGAAATAAGCCAATTCTGTACACATTAAAATTTTAATCCAAGGGCTTTATGGTATCAGCATAAAAATTAAGACAAAGGGCCCTTCTGCCCCCTCTTCTCACGTAACAAGAAACCCCAAGAGCTGGATCCTCTGCCCTAAATGGTAGGAACTTCCTGGGCCCTGGTAACCACAAGTCCTTCCACACCTGATGCCGAGTGACTCGCTGAGGGAGGCACCCAAATCCTCAGGAAACCCAGACAGAGCTTCCCCATCAGGCACACACATCTCCTCTGCCCCACTTCAAATGCTCTACTTCACTGCCTTTTCTGAGCAAACCACTACTCCTTTGTTAGAGCACTTAGGAAATAGAACCATACAAAAAAATACCTCCTCCATCTCCAGGGAAAATAACTCTTCTCTACTAGTCCTTATAACAGCAAACTAAGGTGAGGAAAAATATAGTCACAAGAAAAAAAGGATAATCCTTTTAATATCTCTTGGACCAGAGAGGAATACTAACAGTCAATCTGAAATCCAAACATTAGCCAATTCACTTCATCTTGTCCCTTTTTGAGAAATGAGTGTCTTAAAAACTGTTATCAAGGCAAACCATGTCAGGTTCTGAACTCTACAAGGGCTAGAAATTTATCAGAGCACAAGTGGGACTAAAAGCACCAGAACAGTGACACCTTATCTTGTTCCCACTCGAGACTCTTCTGACCTTACCAAAGTCCAAGAGAAGAATCTCTTCCTCTAGAGCACACTGCCCTTCCATATTTCTATTAAGTTAGCTACCATGACCAAATGACCATTATACTCCCACGGTAACATAATGAAGTGTCCATAAAAAGTATCTCTGAACCCCAGGATTTGCTCATGACAAAAAGTTTTTCATGCTGGTTTTCATCTGCCTAGGGGTATTTGCCAGCTGTTTTGCCTATGAAAAAATGCCTCCACCATGGGAAGAATAATTTCTACCTGAAAAAAATAGTCACATAAAAATTTCTCTCTAGAAAGTGCTTGCAGAATTTGTGAGGAGAAAGTTTTAGCTGTAATTAAAAGGGAAATCAATGCTATTCTCTCACATCTGAGTAATACTGACCATTCAAATGTATTATTTTTAATCACTGAAAGCAGAAATCCCTGACAAGATTTCAAGTTGTGAAGTAAGGCACTTTTCCTTACTTACTTTTTCTCAGCCATGAATCTCAGTAAGATTTTTTAAATGTCCACTTCCTGTAATTTTGGTAATTTTAGACTATAATAATTTTTACATTTTTATGATGCCTTTGGGGTATCATTACAAATATTTTTTAAGCATTTAAACTTAGAAAAATAAAATTAAGTAATAGCTTCTCTTGAGGAGAGACTGTCAGTTCTGTTTTGAATAAACAATCCCTTTTAAAGGCAATCTAGAGATTTATATCCGCTGTAACCATAGAAATTAATCTAGAGTTTAAACAAAATAGAGTAAAACATAATTTATTTAATGAAAATCAGAACACTGCTATTGCAAATGAAAGTTGGGTTTCTGTTTTTTTAATTCAACAGCCAGCTCTGTATGCAATTGTAAGATTTTACTTGATGGGCTACTTCTTACAACTTAATCATACTCATTTAACCAATTTTAACAAAGTATTCAGATATCTGAGTTTTAATTTTACTTGGTACAAATGCCAATCACTAAAAAAAAGAAGCTAAGGATTTTCAGATTTAAAAAGCTACAATAAGTATATGAAACATTTTTAGTGATAAGAGCAATCATGAGAAACTTCTTTGACATTGCAAAGCCAACAGGAACAAAGCACAAAAATTTTTATGAGTTTCTCATATAAAAAGTTTGGGAATAGCAGAGAAGAATAAAAATGAACAAACTGGCAAGCATTTTATATGTCAACATAGCTAAAAAAATGTTCATAAATAGTGGTTCCTATAGTCCAAGTATTTACAAGTTTGCCTGAAACATTCCAGCATGCTGACCCTCAGCAAAAATTTTGCTACATAAAGAAATTCAAGGTTAAACTAATTAAGTATTTACAGGTCAGTTAAGTAAGAGTTAAAAGAGCAACATTTTTTTCAAAAAGCAAGGAAAAGTTTACATGAGGAAACACTGATGTGCTTTACAATGTAACATCAAAACAAAAAACACAGCCCAAAATCTAGAAAAAATTTCACATCACAATAGACTGAAATAGTTTTTTGTGTGAACATCTGTCATAGCCACATAAAGTTGTGAAAAATAATGAAGTAACAGTAGAAGGAAACTATCAAAAAATACAGTTTAACAGATGATTTCTCTAATTCCTGTATGTTTTACAATAAACTATTCTGTGACACTTTTGGTGGTTGTATAAGTCATCATGTAAGCCTTCTTTGACCATATCAATACAAAATAATCAAACTGTATCAGGAAAATAATAAAAATAAATAATAAAGTTGAGCTTTATTTACAACTGTGAACTCAATTATTCTATTATACAATGACAGAAACATTACCAAATGAGAAAGAAAAAAAAATAAGCTTCTAAAAAGCCAAAAGTTTCTAGTAAGACAGTAACTGTTCACAAGCCAAAGTACAAACTCTGAAAACCTCAAAAGATACAAGCTTCTGGTCTCCTTCTCTTAACTCAGTCTGTAGGAGAGAATGATCCAGGAGACTCAGCCAAACCAAGGCTCACATGGACATAACAAAGCCTGGCTTGTAATACAAATGCCAAAAGACACTCATTGAAGTCAACTTTGCAAGACACCTCAAAATACAACAATCTGTTTCTGTCTCCTAGTTAACTGACCTGTATCCTGTAATTGGCTACCATTGCCTGCAACATATTACTAATTTCTTAGTGTTTTATCTATCTCTAGGAAGTCTCAAATTCATAGGAACCCACAACTTCGCATAATAGGTGGCTTTTTGATGGTACACATCCACAGGAAAGAAAACACACCATGCATAAATAGGGAGAGATAGAGAAACAAACAAGAACTAAGGCAAAACCAAAACACACAAGAAAAGGAAGTAAAATGTTTGGCTGTAATAAAATGAAATAGCATCAATACTGAGACATAACCCCACTGTATACTGCTGCATTAAGTCTGAGGTTCCAATCAGCAGTCAACTCCAAAGGGCTTCCAAGAAGAGAGGGCTGTAAACTACAGCATTATCCTCATGTCTACTCGGGAAAGGAACACGGTCTCTGTTCTGAAATTACTAAGTGCCCAGCCAGCTGTGAGACAATCTTAGGAAACAAGATGGTGGCACAGTCTCTGATATGTATTTATTGACAGATTCCTGTTCACAAGGACTTTGCAGTAACTGAATGGGCTATCCAGCACCTTAAGTACACTGAGATAAGTTCACAGAAACCACCAGTGCAATAAAAAGATTGTGCTTACTCTACAAACTCTGATGAATCTTCTGATGAATCAGAAGAACTTCAGAAGACAATCTATTAGAATACTTACTTTGCAAAATGAATTTGTGTTCTTATCTTACCTGAAATACACTCTGGTAGAGAATAAAACACTGACTACTATCCTTCATCCAGATATTTATTTTATAGGCAACATCACAGTCTTTCAACAGTTTGGGGTACACACATTTCATAGATGCTACCATTTTCATAAAGACCTTCATTTCACAACTTTCTACTGATATACGTATGGCCATTGCCATACGTATATCATACAGCCATTGCTGTAGAATGTCAGGCAAGAAGGAACTATCAAGCAACTAAACCATCACTATGTCAACAAGTAAACACATACAAACTGTCCAGGAGCTTACAGATTAAGCTGTAAAACTTCCTAAAATGCTTTGTGTTAATACTCTGTGTCTATCAAACAGTTTCACTGTATCTCACCAATCCATACACAGTGAAAAAGTCAATGTTACCTCCATCTTTTGCCTAACAACTAGATTGCCCAGGTTGGGTTGCAGTAGCTAAGTGCTACTGCATTGTCTGGGCAAAAACAGAACAACTGGATGAAAAATACTTATGTTTCAGCAGACAAGCACAGGGAGAAATTGGAGTATCACTTGTAAGATGGATACTGGTTTGTGTACAATTTTCAATCAAGGTTAGACTAAAATGCTACTGCAATTTGCCACAATGTTTCACAGCTCTTAGGTGAATTAGTGAACAGACTCTTAAGTCAAGGACAGAAGTGATAGTACATTTTCCAGTTTCTATTTGATTATGAACACCTGATTTAACAAACGTCACACCACTGCTCCACAGCACTGCTCTGCACTCCAGATGACTCAGTATTACTGAAACACATTTCATCAGTATTTCAGTATTCTGCTCATGCACTGGCATGAGCTTAGGAAGAGAGAAAGATAAATATGAAGTACCTCCCTCCTGAGGATGTATCTCATTAGCAACTTTAATATGAAAATGCTAAGGCTAAGAATCACAATTAGAACTTAATAAGAAAACTTAATAGTAGTAAGAGACTTTACCATACTGGTGGGGATTAAGTAGTAAATGTCAAGCAGATATCTGACTGTATGGATGAATGGAACAGGAGCTGGTAAAGCTCCTTGTGGCACAAGGGTGGAAAAATAAGAGAAACATTGAAAAGTGCAGGAAGGGAAGAACTGCAGATTGAAAGGGTCATAGAAGCAGAAGGGCATGGTCTGAGGAAAAGAGTTAAAAAACATGAAAAGTAAGGTATACCCAAGCTAAAACAGTAATTATAATTACAGTGCAAATGAGAGATGGATATCAGAGACATAAGAGCCTAGCACATATTGGAAGAACAGGACCCTTATTTAGGGTAATAAACCAAAACAAAAGCAAAAAAACCCAAACCCCACACTTAAAGGGGAAAGAAACAAACTCACAGACCAATTTTTAAATCTCTTTGGATGTAAAATATTCTCCTTGAAAGTGTTAAAAATAGCCTGAACAAAACACTTAATGCTATATATAAGCTAGCAAGGAGAGGGTTAACCTGACCTCATGTTTTAATAACATGTACTACTCCTTGGCACATCAACATTAGAACCAGAGCATCCCAAAATTACAATTTTCCCCACAGAAACACACAACAATTTCAAATGCCTGTAGCTCTTATGTCATACAAATGGAAAAGCATACTGTTGAACACAGTGGTGTTGGGTGCAGCGGTGCCTGAAACCTTAAAGTCAGGATAGCTAAACTAGTTTGAAGATATTTAATCTTTTTTGTCCTGAATGTTCTTCAGTCCCCTACAGAGCAACTCAGATGTGGTTCCTGCATAAGCAACTCAAGTGTCTGACTGACTACAACATCAATGAGCATGGAAGAGACAAAAATGAGTAAGGATAGGAAAACAAAGAAGACCCCAGTGTCTAAATAGAAAGTTTTACTCACATAATTTTGTTTAGTTCTATCTTGTTGCAGTGTACCAAATTAGCTGTATTGTGACTCCTTACATAGCTTAAGTAACTCAACATTTTTCTTTTATTTAAAACTATTTGAAGAATTTGCACTTTAGAAAGTTTTTTAAAAGTGTAACTGTAATGACTGCAAACATTGTTTTATTGCTTAATTAGTTGCCATTATTAATACTAATTAATGTCACAAATGAAGTCAAGAAAAGGAAAAAGTCCATAAAGTAATAGCTGGACAAGACTGGAAAAAAAGACAAATTGTTTATAAAGATTAAGCTTCACATAGACGGAGCTTTGAATTCCTTTGTCTTACACAATAATCAGCAACAACTTTACTGCAAAAGTAAAATGACTGACTAGGTATTTGTGGGCAACCAAATTATCCTTCTTGTATTTAACAGTTTCTTCCCACTTAAATGAACAAGTGTCTACTAATTCTGTAATGTACAGAAAATCTGCCAAAAATCAAGAAATAACTATAGTAACAAAGGAGTCAAATGGAGCGTAAATTCAAGAAATCAGTGACACTAAAACTGTGACAGATTTCAACAGAAACCTATGACAAAAAATACACAGAACCAGAAAGAAAAGCACATGTCAAAAATGTAAGAGTTGGAAGGAACAAATGAAGGCAAAAGAAAGTTACTTCTTTTAAATAAGTGAAACAGGAGAAAATAGGGTGACTCCCAAAGAACCACAATTTTTTTCGAAAGTTTATACCAGGGATTATAATAAAGTTAATATTCCCTTTAGTTTTAAAAATTCTATTACAAGGGAAATTTAATGCATTTCCTTGAACAGAGGCAGCTAAAAAAAGCTCTCTGCTGGGTTTGGAGCGCCTGCTCCGAGGCAGGGGACATGTACAATTACAGGACCTGACTCAAGTGATCTGGTTTGAAAACAGCCGACACACAAATATCCACTGAAGCACAACGGATAAATGCTTTCACTTTCAACATTTCTCTTTCCATTAAACTAAAAACACAGCTGTTTTTTTAGTACCACTTTTATCTTACACTACAAATATAGTATATGCAATGCACACAGCAGAGTATCTATCAGGCAGTGTCAGAATGCAACTGAAAATTAACAGTAATTTCTTGCAACAGCCATAAAACAAAGTCCTTTGTCTAATGAGCAAAGAGATCGAACTGAACCAACCAACCTTCACTTGGGAAAAACACATGATGTGGTCATGTAAAATCTTGAGACTACGAAATAGTCCTTTTTCCTGTAACACAAATTCTGTCTATAGCAGCCACATAATTCTTAAGTTACTGTTAGTACCCTTAGAATTTGGGGTCAGTAGTGTCACTACCCTTTAGAATTAAAATTATCCAGATCCCAATAAACACAGAGCCAAATCTAGACTTCTCATTTCAGGTAACCTGCAGGCTACAGGTACTGACTTAGTTTACTCTCAGAATATACTCATTTCAGCTCTTGGTCTTAAATGCTTTCATTTCTAAAGTTCTGTACAATACTGAAACTGTGTACAACGAAATGGAGCACAGGAAACAGATTCCGCATCCTGGTCATAGCAGATTTTTCCTATGAAGCTGAAGCACAGAATTATTAAAAATTCAAAAACTTACATCAACCATCCCTACTTTCCATTGCAGTATGATGGTACATTCTATGGCAGCATAAACTTTAATAGAATTCTTAGGTGAATTTTATTTCTTAGGGTCATAATGGTAAGGAGGAAGAAAAAAAAAAGGGCTAGGGGACTTAGTGGAAGCAGATTATGATCATATCTTCTATGATAAATCTAATAATACAAATACAACTGTGCAACAGATAATGATATTTGCTATTAGCAACAGCTGAAAGGTGTTCTTGGCTCCTGATGTGGAATTAAGGCAGGGAGAAATAAAGAACTTCCCGATGCTTATGTAAATAGGATTTTGATGAAAGACTGAAATTTCAAATTGGATTTCCTAACTTTTGAGTGCATGACAGTCCTTCTTTTTTGAGAGGGAAAAAAACCAAAACAACAAAACAAACTGATGTTACATACTACTACATTTCCTGATAAAATACGATTACAAATTTTGCTTTAAAATTATGATTATTAATATAATTTTATACATTTCCATATTACCTCTTCAGTATCATTCATCCAGCAAACTACTATACACTAAAAAACCAAACCAACCAACCAAATACCTCCCACCCAAAAAAACATGCCAAAAGAGAAATATTAGAGAGCTTTTCCCATTATTACAAAATATGGAGACAAAATATATTCCAAGCAATCTCTTGGGCTTCAGCTTTATGGTCAATGCAACATGCATTAGATCATTTTTTTCCTTGAGTGTTACAAGGAAAGCCAATTAAACATCAAAAGACTCCTGCTTGTCATGTCAAATTTACTACTTACTGGAACAGTGTGCCTTATTCATCAAATACGTGTTGACTTGGAAGTCATCATGAACCACATTCTTAACTAATTACAGCAACTGCTACAAAATACTGATTATTATTAAGAATAAGTGAGTTAAACTAAGTGCACTAATTATCATAGGCTTCACTTGCCAAAAAATGCCATTCTATCTATTAAAAGCACACTGCACAATTAAAAGTTAAAAATAAAGCAATTATTCTGTCCTTAATCATGGTTCCTCCACTGCTACCCAAGAGATAGGAAATGTTCTTCTGTAACAACCCCAGCACTGGGTTCTGAAACTACACAGCTTTGTTGCAAAGAGCGTCTGCCAAGAGAAGGCTGCTCAGAGCTGTCCTATAAGGAATAACAACACCATGTTGGAAAAGTTATGTCAGACAGTGCAAGCAGCACAAGATTCCTCTCAGTAAGATGTCTATTATATTATATATTATGTGGTTTGTTCTGCTTGTGGGATAATATCAAAAGATGCCTTGGTGGTCAGAGTGGTAACTTACACCAACTGCTACGACTTGTAGCTGTGTATGTATTCTCTAACATTGCCTGTGTGACTGAACAGATAGTTTATTTGCTTTAACTGAAATAAATTAATAAAATAATTGAAAAGATATTTTCAGCCCAGTTTCTAATCTGTGTCAATTACTGCTACTACTGCCGTCAGGTAGCTGGGGTTCATTTTTCTAAAAGATCCAAAGCCATCAAAGGCGGGTATTTTAGTCTGATTATTAAATATATGGATATAAGCACAGACATTAAATTACATAATTTTGTTCAGATTATTTAATAATTTCATTCTGGCAATATTAAAAATTCAGAAGAGCTGTTTAATCCACTTTCTTAAAATTTAAAAATTATTTATACAGTAAACTCTTAGGACTTGGTGCCATTTTATTAACTTCACGGGAATAAAAAATGTCACCATAAACACTAAGTCAACAAATAAAAACCTTCATGTTCCAGCAACCAGGTAGCAAAATAAATCCTTTAAAAACTATCAAATGATGCTAAAAATAAAATTACATATAAATTCAAGTTTTAGACTGTGGTCAATTGAGGTCTAGACAAAACCCTATGTTTGTTCACTGCCTAGTCTCCAGTCTGCTCCAAGTTTGAAAAGGTAATTGAACTCAGTCTATAATTACTGGATTAGATACAGATGGGCTCTGTACATTTCAGGGGAGGAAAGAACTGTTTTGATTCATTTTATGATTGCCTGTAAGGTCAGACTTTTCAAAATGTACTTTCATCTGTTAAATAGTTTCTCAAAGTCCCAAGGGGACATCTTCAATAACTGATGTTTTAAGCAATTTGAGTCTATCAGATCCAGTCTTTGAATGTAATATGCTGTCCATTTTCTAGAATTATAAATGTGCATGTAGGTTAATTGCTACAACTCAGAGAGAGTTTAAAAACTACATTTTTTCAGAAAATTGCTAGTTTTATCCAACAACTGTTATGCATAAATATTCTCAGAATTATTTTGGTTTAGGATACAGCAGATCTTTGGAAATACAAATAAGTGACACAAATTAGAAATGTCCTTACTCATAATGCCTTCCCATTTGGGGAATGTTCTCTTAGGACCCAAGTCTACAATATCTGAATAGTCTCAACTAATCCATTCATTTCTCCCAAAACAAAAAAAAAAAAAACAACAACAACAAAAAAAAAGAGAAATAAATATACCTTAATAAAAAATCCTTAAGAACACTTGAGAAGACTTCTTTTTCCATAATCTCTAATTTGAGCCTCCATCCTCACTCTCAGTCAAGATAAAATGTGGAGCCAACAATGAGCAAGAATTAAACTTTCACTCAGCTAAGAATTTTTTGCACAGCATTTTCTTCAATTAAATCAACCATAACTCTGTTTCAGTACAACCACGATTTCATCTTGCATCATTCAATGTCTTACTTAGTTAACAGTTCAAACGCTCCGCAAAGGGAATCTAGCTCTGCTCTCAGTTAGGGACTCAGAGCTGCTGTAATAGCAATTTAAAGCAGAAAACACACCATGCAATCAAAAGGCAATAGAATAGTTCAGTTCACAGTCTTAAGAGGCAGGAAACTTAATTCTAAACAACTTACTATTCAAGAGTCTCAGTTTCTTTGTATTACAACAATCCTCTTCCTTATAAAATTCCAATAGAAAATATTTTTGTGTTAAAACATACATATGTGTTTAATCAACAACAATATCTCACTGGCAACAGTATCAGCATCAGTCAAACAAATTATTTTTGTAGGATCCAAATCTAGACATCTATAGAGTTGTTCTGCCAGAGCCATAGTATTTAAACACCAGCAGTAAGGATAACTTGAACTATGTTAATATAATCTCTGTCTCCAAGTGGGCATGAAAAAGCATGTTATCTCATGGAATTTCCATTATTAGTATTTTATTCATATTATTTCAAAGTCATCCACAAGAGGGACAAAACCTGAAGACAGAACCAACCACCACAAAACTCCAGCAGAAAGACACAGTCCAATAACCAAATTATTTGTATGCCTGCTCAGACAGAAGATCCTGTCCATCACCACCAGGCTGCACAGAATCCCACCACAACTTACAAGTTTTTTCACCAAAACAAAAAACTACTTCTGCTTCATTTTAAGAAATGATTGATACAAATCAGTTTGCTCAAGACAGTTCAATCCATAAAATGCCTGCAAGCAGACTATGGGATTCTGCAATAGTAGCTCTTTTTTAAATATAAGAGCATCAGTAGCAAACCATGTATAAGCAAATAGAAGTTGTCTTTGAAACTAGCATGCAATTTTACTCAAAAGATAAAATCCATTAATATTTGCATTATCTTCTTCCCCTACATTTCTAATAGATACTTTTAAATGTACTTCTTTAAAATTGAAACAATACTCTTATATAGGATTTGCATGAGGTGCATGTGCTTAATTCAGTAAAATAAGTCCCAATGTTTACTTAAAAGCTATACAGACAAGGCTTCTTCTCCTTCATTGTAAGCAACAAAAATACACATGCTTTATTTTCCCTAAAAAATAAAACTATAAGTATTTCAAGTGTATTGTGGGAACCCACAAACTATTCTTGAAACTACTCTAATTTTTTAGACAATAAATTGTGAAGAAATGGTCAAGTTAGTGAAACAGGCAAGCCATAGCACCACACATTCTGTATGCAGCAAATAAATAAATATAAGAAATTACACTAGGCCACACCTTAGGCCAGCTTATAAGCTCTTTGACAGTTTTTCCTTTTTCTTCTTCACATTTTCACTGTCTGTAATAAGTATTTTCCTGTATTTGCTGTAAAGTCCTTTACATCATAGTCAAGCCCATAAGAAACAAGAAACTTGCAAGAGCTCTTGTAAGTATTTCCCACCTATACTTCAGTGGATTCCACAATGAGCTAAAAATTTGGGAAGTGAAAGCAACATCATCAAGAAAAATAAAGTGTATTCTTACAAGCTAGTCTCACTCATGTTGTATCATTGTGTCTTTACACAATCTTTAAAAAAAAAAAGATATCCTATTTGTGTATATTAAACAGAGTCAGTATGCAGACTGCAGCGATGTGGCACTATTTAATCAACAATAACTTGATATTGATTCCTTCAGCCCTAAAAAAAAAATTATAGAAAAATATATATAATTTAACCATCTTTATATATCACTCATTTTCTGAAATCTGTGTTGAAGAAATATGACTGTAAAAAAAATTAGAAAGTGGTTGCTTACTTCACAGCAACAAACGTCTGTGATAGATTAAGCACTCTGTGAAGTCAAATACAACTATTTTATTTTAGAAATACTCTAGCAAGATTTGTTTCCTGTAAGTTCATTTATTATTAAAAATGAAGAGAGAACATTCATACATTTGCACCATCCAAGGTCAGACTGATCAGAGTCACAGTCCACTGGAGCAGTAGTCCAGCATCTGGAAAACCAGTATCCAATTCCTTGCTTTGGTATGAAGCAATGTCCCATATGTAGAAAAGAATTCCAGAGCCATCTCTATGCATTACTTGTTGAGCACTGTATGTATTTTGAAATACATGCACTTGACTTAAGAAATTTCAAGTGATGCAAAATTTACCAAATCAAAGGATCAGCTGAATCACACCTCAAATAATGCGTACTACTTCCAGTACTGTATCTTATTTTGATGTTCATAGGATCCATGAAGAAATCAGACTTTTTTACTTATGATCATATGTTGTAACAAAATAAGGTTAAAAGATTTCTCACTACAAGGTAGATTTTTCAGACTTCAGATCATTTTTGTAGCTCTTTCTATTTTAAAAAAAACCCAAAACCCAACAAAGCAACATCCCACCATTATCACACTTCTGGAAAAGGTTGGTATCAGAACTGGACACAACATTCTGTCATTTTAATAGTGCTATACACTTTCCTTTTAATTGATAATTCTCTCTATGTTTCATTAAATGTACATCTTATAAAAAAATTAAGTGCCATTATTTTGTTATTGGCTTCTATGTGCAATATTTACTAGCAGCCAAGAAGGCCAAATTCTGCCCCACCACACCCACAACCAGAACCAATAAATGCCACCCTTAGATATGCAAAAGTAATATCATGCCCAAGAAATACATATATGTATTTCATATATGTACAGTTGTATACATGTAATAAATTTTCTATATAGTTGAATGAGTAAATTTAATTTAAGCCTACATAAAGGAATACTTTCCCTCAAATATCACAGCAAGCCGGCATCACACTGTCCAGCTGAATAGACCCAAAGAAAATAACATATAACAAAGGCAACTGAAGAAAGCAGAATTTTAAATTAATCAAAAATTTGTAGCTGTCACTTGAAAACTAGTATGCAACAAGGTTCTGAAAGAAGAATATCCCATGAACACACACATCTGTTTAATATTACAAGCAAACTGTCAGCATTGTAAGTGAAGATTTAATTTAATATTTTTTCTTTCTTGATGTTTTACCTTTAGTCAATTCCTTGTGAGAGTATCAGCTTTCTGTAAGAAACTGTTAGATATAAAGAAATGTTATTGTAGCATGTTTATAAAATCATAGTTCGAGAACTTTTTATTTTTGTAAGGCCTGACCACAACTTAATTATCTGCAGGACATTCCAAGCTCACAATTGCAAGCTCCAGTTCCCAAGCAATTTTAAACAATATCTACTGTACAGGACATACAGCCCTGCAAATACCACAACATGGTAGTTTTTCAAGAAGCCACCATTAGAGCCACTAGACATGGTTTTATTTTCAGTAAATATATTTCTCTACTAATCATTAAATGGTTTTCATCACCACTACATGTTTGTCTTTCATGCCTGCTTGCTATCAGTGTTTATTTTGAGTGAACTAGTCATAAAAAAAGCAGATACCATGTATAACATGCCGTATGTTACACACAAAGCATCCTAAGAGCAGTATATTCTTCTACAGCTCATGCAATGTTTTCCTTCTTTTTCAGGAAAGAAAGCAGGAAAAAAGACTTGTTAAATTGGAGATCGGGGAAAAGTGAGACCAATAGCTCAGCCAAAAACTCTCAAAGGAAGGCTATTTTTAAGAGAGAGAAATTTTGGAAGCCCTGGAAATTCAAATTTGTTTTTCAAAACATCCTGACTGAAAATAGTCAAGAAAAAAATATCCATCATGCAATAACACCTGGATTTTACCCATCAGTCTGAAAACCAGCAGCTTATTTATATAAGACTTTTATAGCAACTCAGAACTCCAAAAGTCTGTTTTCCTCCCCAAAACACCAAACATCTTGTTTTCAACCCATTACTGACAATCTCCTCTGCTTTCTTACCCTTTTGATCAGCTCTCCCCTTTTCTGGAGGTTGATGACTCTGGCTGCTCTGCACTCACAGGCACACTGCCACCACAGAGCCAGTGAGGAGTCCCCAGCACACTCATGGTGGGCATCACCTGATGCTCCCTTCGCACCTCCTCTTTTACCTGACACACCTCAGGTGTGTATTTTATTCCAGAAATCCCCGTCCTGCAGCAAGATTATTTCTGGTCTTCTAAATATAGTGAGATTTAACTTCCACCTTGACTAAACACTCTTATGCTCTTTTACCGTAAATAAAAAAAAAAAAAAAAATCAAAAAAAAAAAAAAATCACAGAATGACCTTATTAAAATTATAGTTATTCTAGTTAGGCTATTAGAATAATACTTCATACTAGAGGTCCAATAAATTCAGGAGTAAAACCAAAATCCCTTCTCTTTATTTTCCACAATTAACCAACATAACATTTGAGAACTTATAGACATCCCCACAGAACCTTCACATACATTCACTTGAAATCCACTCTTTCTACTCAACTGAAAAATTCAAGAGGTGGGAAACACCAGTCAGTTGCATCTATGGAAATTTCTCCACAGAAATGAAATATTCAATTTAGAACCACTGAAATTACATCCATATTTGAAACTGTTTAAAAGTTTACAAAAAAAAGGAAACATCCAGTGTGATATGGCAAGCAATCCATTAATAATGAAAATCAAAGACTGGAAGGAAGTTGGATTACATCTAATTGTATCTGGTTTTCATTTTGCTTTTCAAACACTGGACAATACCTGCAGAAATGGACTAGATGCAAATCTGAGTCAATGCAGCACATGCACTTTTCCATAGGTCTCACCAGCCTCCATCAAAAGAGATGGCAGATTCAGAATGAAAGGGTAAAAAGAGACAACAAACACCTGATCACTATAAAATGTGCTCTTTTTGCCAGACAAAGTTTTGACCCACCACCCTGAAGCCAGGAAACTCTCATTTTCAAGAAAGTATCCATCATTTAACATTCTATGCAATTATACCACAGTGTAATATTTTCAACACTAAAGAACATTTTCCTTGAATTACTGGAAATGATTCATACCTCAAATTTTCACCCTTTAATTGCTCTCATAGCTAAAGCTATCATGCCAGGTCTGAAAAATATTTTCAAGTACAGTGGACTGAAATTTCAAAGACTGAGCATATAACTACATAATCTTTCACTGAAAAATTGTATCCTTTTGTCTATGGTGAAACACACAAAAACTTAAACGACTCATTACCAAAAAAAGTTATCAGCTCAACATTACAACAATAACTAACCCTGATGACCAAAATGAGTCTCAATTAGCAAAAACACAAGTGTGAGTCCAAGAACATTCTTCTCTACCTAAATGAAGAAGCAGGATACACCATGCACACAGAAAGAACTGCAGGATGCTGGGAAGAGTCTAAACAGCTAAAACCTTCTCCGGGCTGCTATCTACCAAACTTGTTCTATTTTCAAAAAAGCAGAGGAGGAGAATAATCAGACACCTTAAAGTTACTAACTTACAGAGAAATCAGCTTTATTTTGGCCTCAGTATTAATAGCTGGATAAAGAAATCCCACAGCTACATCTCTTAACAAATCACACTGATATTCTTTTGAGTTTGCTTACTTTTATGTTCATTTCTGTCCCAAACAAGAGATAACATTTCAAAATACATAAATATGGAGCCCAAAGCTTGTAGCAATGGCAGAGCACCAAGTACTCAAAACAATGAGCTGTTCTTACTTCAAAAATCTTTGATAGAGAACTCAGAGAAACAGCAAAAAGTATAAATTCATTAACTCAGTTAAATTCACTAACCTGAAAATATTAAATTCCGTCTTTTTTCTCCCTTCTTCCACTTCCTCTCTTCCCTGTTTAGATGAACTATATCACAGTCTCATAAATTTCCAGATATTCATTCTTTTTACTCATATTTCTACCTCTAATGTTAGACTGTCTCTTCTACAACCTCGATCCTTCCACTTACTTCCAGGTATGCCTGCACACTTTCTATTGTCTATCTTTTCCACTGTGTCTCTCCAGCTTTTCAGACACCTCAAGGCCCACCACCTTGCCCCCTAGTCCATTTTTTCCTTCAGATGTTATGCTAATGTAAACTATGTCTAAGAAAAGAAGGAAGCTACCTATGATAAATCTCAGCTTTCTTCCACTTTCACATGCTCTACAAACTTCCACAAACATTACCCTTATTTGTGGCAGGATGAAAAAGCAAGAACTTGCAAAAGGTGTCATCTTAAGGGAATACCACAGCCAGGAAAGAGTTCACAGTTACCAGCTGTAGGATGTAACAGTTCCTCTAACTCCAAGCCAGGAACGAACCTCCCACAACCAGCCTAGAAGGAGGTGAGGTGAGGTGAAGGAGGTGAGGACAAAGACAATATCCTCAAAATGGGAACTGCAGTGTTAGATACTTTTGGACTCCTCAGCACCACATGAGGTCCAGTTAGTCAAAACAAAATTAACAGGCAACTAAGGAAAGTTGTCTCTCAAGCCAACTTTCAATCCTGCTGCTCTGCTAAATTCAGAAAATAACTCACATGGAGTTGAAAATGTGCTTTAAAACAAACAAACAAAGCAGGGGAAACAATGACATTTGTACAGACATTTCCCAAAATGCAGGAGTTCATACTTTTCCCCAAGGCCAACCAATACCTTCCTCACTGTTTCTGAAGTGATTTTTCCTAAAACGAGAAGCATCACATGGGGAACATTAGTGATTTGGCATTTAGTCCTAATGTACCAAATAGCATTTCATTCTTCTTCAAGTTGTTTTGGGTTTTTTTCCCCAATCTTTACTCTGCTATTTCCTTAACCAGCTTTTTAAATGCTTCTCATCTACTAATTAAAATTATCATCTTTCCCTTCCATCTCTCAGACTAAACTTCTCTAACAAGGATGAAGGAAATGAGAAGTAAAACCAATAAATGCTCATAATAAAAAACTAACATTAACTGTAATTTGCACAGGGGAAGAGATAAATCTGGGATATTAGACAGCAGAACGTTGTAACCCCCTATTTGAAAAAGTGCAATTTAAAATTTTATTTTCAGCCTACAACATGGGGGAGGGAAACCCATGCGCATGTGAGTACAAAATGCAACATCATCAGTGAGGTAAAGAGTAACTGTTCATGACTGTTCATGGGAGAAGTCAGAATTAATCCTAATGACCTCAGCAATGGGCCTAATTTAAGAGAACTTATCTCTCATTAAAACCTAAGTGAACTGAAATATCACTCACTGTCCAAAATCTGGCACAGTCATTCATTTCTAATAAAGACTCCAAATTTGGCTACACCACAAACTGTATATATTTTCCCTGCATTCAAATATTCTCTCATGGGAGTTATTCTTATGTAATCAGTAGAGTCAAAAAATTGTATTAAATAACCTTATTAAATCAGGTTATAATTTTTCAGTTGAGTATAAAACCAAAACCATTAAAGCACACAACTTAAACCATTTTTGGCCATTCCCCTCATTGCACTGGTAAGTATCAGCTATTCAATTACAACAGAAGCAGTTCACTACATGACCATGCAGTCTTTGGTGCTCTGCCTGTGTTCACCACAATAGTACCACTCTTGGATATGAAAGTTTTAAGGATTAAGTCTCTTTCAGTTCTGTTTTAGACCTGCAGAATACATGTCCCATCCCATAAAAAATAATACAGCAAACTATTTCATTATTTTGGGTATTTTCCAGTCCTTTGAAAAGCTCATATATAACCTGACTCATTCTGAAGTCACCAACCTGAATTTGACTCAGAACCAGCATCATAATAATTACTCTATATGCCAGTAAAACATTTACTATTTGGCATTTTTATTTTTCTATACCTTTTACTTTTAGAACAAGGATGGTGCAACTCCCTGCATCAGCACATTGGTACCTGCCAAACACTGAAGCTTTATCTAAAACCAGTAGGCAGTGGAAAAGCCTGTGGACCTCCCAGTCTGCAAGTCAACTTTTTTTTTATCATATTAGAATTGTATTAAGCATGAGGAATCCTCTGTTTGAAATCTAGTTCTCTAGATTTCATCTACTAATATTTTTCAAACTTTATTTGTAAACACCTAGAAATTTTCCAGTGAGGATCTTGTCTTTCTCTATTACAACTGTGCACATTACACAATTTCAGTGGCTAAATTTTATTCTTGGTACCTTTTCAAACAATCCTGCACACTCTGAAAGGGTTCAGAAAGTACATATGCTTAAAAACACTCCCTTTTAGTTTGTCAACAATTACATCATGCTGTTCAAGGAGGTCCTCTATAGCCAGTTTGGGGTACCAGCTCCTGATTTGGGCATTCCCTGTGCCTTTTTTAGGCTTTATTCAATGCAGTGACAGTGGCAATGAATAAACTGTAATACCATATACAAACACTCCTTTTTCTGTCCTAGGGGAATGCTCTAAATACCAATCTGTACAGGATATACAAAGATGTGCAGGAATATCTCAAATCTGGTACCAAAGACAAAACACCAGCTCTCCATCTCTTCTAGTAGCACTGCTATTTGAAATTATCCCTAAGGCAGCATTCCCAACAATGAAATAAGTTGTATTTTCACAGGTATACATGAAAAGCTGTTTTACATAGAGTATGTGAAATTAAAAAATAAAATAAAATTAGAAAGTCAGCAGTGACCTATGGGTAACCAAAGCAATGTACTACAAAAGTCAAGTGGCCTTGTAATTAAAAGGTTTGCTTAAAATTTATATTCAATGCCATTTGTTCTGGCTCTCGCAAGAACTAGTTTTGGAGACAAGTTTTATGTGGGGATTTTTCCTCCTCATTACACATTTGTACAGAGCAGCTGAACATATTTTTTGTGTGAATATTGGCCTATTGTACCAGGTTTTTTTTGAAGAATCACTTAATCATCCTACAGAATCCATACACAGAACTTATATGAGTAACAGATGTTGCAGCCTCATGAATCTGGCATCCTTATGTGTTCAACAGCTTCAAACATGGATATTTGATCATTCTGAAATTTCTCATTTAAAGATTTAGAAGCATTTAACTTTTCAAATTTTCCATTCTCAAGGATATTTCTTCAGCTATGCCTGATATTGTTTCTGAATAATTCATGCTCCAACTCTTGGGTTTTTGGCTTTTTGCAAAGCCTTAAAAAAGAGAATTTCCCAAAGCAAAACAGATTTTATTCATGACTGCAATTAAATCCACCATGAAATGCTGCTTGACCATTAATTTATATTTATTTCTGTTTATAGGCAGTATCAGCCTTGATTCCACTCTTCTAACATATATTGAACAGTCAGCAATCATAAAAAGTTCTTGTTCCTTCAATATTTTCAAATATCTACAAAATATATTTGACAGATGATATTCCCAATTGCTCATATTTGCCATAAAAAAAAGTAAAAGGCCTAAAGAGTCAGATTTCCTCATACTGTCCTGAAACAGAAGCTCAAATGTCACATACTTTGCAAAACCAACAATCTTTTAAAACATCCAAAACAACAGATTTAAAGCATTGTAAAGCTGTGAACCAGTGCCACATAAACTGGGGCTCCGAACTGCTTACGTTTGTCACTGAGCACTTACTGCAAACCCATTTTTTTTACTTAAATACTTTTGCTCTAATCTTTAAAATTCTTCAGTCATTTAGCTTAATCCCAAACCTGACATCATACCAAGGAACAAACGTATTGGTTTTGTGTGGCAAGGTTTTGGTAGTGGGGGGCTACAGAGGTGGTTTCTGTGAGAATCTCCCCCATGTCCAGTAGAGCCAATGCCAGCTGGCTCCAGGACAGACACACCACTGGCCAAGGATGAGCCCAGAGCAACAGGGGCTGTGCCTCTGGGATAACAGAGTTAAGAAAGGGGTGAAAAAGTGTTACTGCACAGCAGTAACTG
This sequence comes from Pseudopodoces humilis, assembly GCF_049639895.1. NCBI lineage: Eukaryota > Metazoa > Chordata > Aves > Passeriformes > Paridae > Pseudopodoces > Pseudopodoces humilis. The sequence goes on along the minus strand of NC_142205.1, from coordinate 12,881,884 downwards.
CAGCAGGAGAGAGGAATGAGAGGAACAGCTCTGCAGACACCAAGGGCAGTGCTCCAAGTGCTGAAGCAGAGATTCCTCTGCAGTTCCTGGTGCAGACCAGGCAAGGCAGCTGTGCCCCTGCAGCCTATGAAGACTCCGTGGTGGAGCAGGTGGATGCCCACAGGCAGCTGTGACCCCGTGGGAAGTTTGCACAGACTCCTGGCAGAACCTGTGGAAAGAGAAGCCCACACTAGCCCACTTTTGCTGGCAGGAGCCCACAAGCAATCCATGCTGGAGCAGTTCAACTGCCTCCCGTGGAAGGGACACCCCTCGGGATCAGAGGAACAGTGTGAGCAGCCCTCCCTTGCTGGGGAAGGAGCAGCGGAGACAACGTGTGAGGAACTGACTGCAGCCTCCACTCCCTGTCCCCCTGTTCCACTGGTGGGAAGGAAATAGAGAACTGGGAGTGAAGTTCAGCCTAGGAAGATGGGAGAAGTGGGGGAAAAATGTTTTTAAAACTTTGGTTTATTTCTCATCATCATCCTCTTCTGATTTGATTAGTAATATATTAAACTCATTTTCCCCAATTCAAGTCAGTCTTGCCCATGACCCAATTGCTGAGAGATCACTCCCTGTTCTTACCTTGAACCATGAGCCTTTCATTCTATTTCCTCTCCCCTGCCCAGATGAGGAGGGCAGAGTGATGAGTGACAGAGCAGCTTTGGTGGGTAGCTGGCATCCAGGATCACACTGCTACAACTACGTAAGCCTACATAAAAGTATGAAGAATAGCAAACTTTAATATCCCTGGATATTGTATTTTAAACAACCATGTCACTGTAAGGTGTAAGATAAAGAAAATGTTTTGTTTTCATTCCCTAAAAAGCATTAATATACACATAATGAATTCTAAGTCTTTTATAAATTGTAAGTAATGGAAAGTCTGTCACTGTAACTGTAGCTTTCCTGTAGCTACAGGATCCTGTTGATCCTTAACAATAACTTCTTACCTGGTCCTAGTCAATATGCAGCTGGTGAAGAGATTGAGAGGTGCCAAAAATGTTCACCATAAAAAAGCGTAAGTCACATTACATATCAGAGGGCCCAATGGCTGTACAACGGCAGCTGACAGACCAAAAAAATCCCAAACCAAATAAACAGTGGTGGGTCAGTGCCAGGGCAAAGAAAATACTTTCAACAGCTCAAAGCCATAACATTTATCTTCGATTTATATGGATGGAACAGTTTTATCACAGTTTAATAACGTCACCAACAACACCAGCCTCTGCAACTAACATTACCATGGATATAGATGAGCTCATAACATCCTTGTGTTAAGCACTTAATCTCAAATACAAAAACCTTCATCAGCTCCCCAGAGACTGCAGAAACACAGTATACCTGAGCATACAATAGCCAACTTCAAAAAATACAAATTAACACAGAATGCTGAAGTATTTTCCTGCAATTAACACAGAACACTAAAGGCACACATCTCTAAACCAGCTTCCCCTCATAATATTGATTCAAGTCAAAACTCATATATTCTACATTCTCTGTGCCTCCTTCAATCCCCCTAAAAAACAAAGTTAGGTTTGAGAATGTAAAATAGGAATTTACAACTTTATCTCCCAAGTGCAATGAACCTTTATTATAAACACAGAACCTGTGTAGGATTACTGGTTACAATTTCGTCAGCTTCTTCTCCAAACACTAAGCACTTTCAATCTTCCCTCTTCAACATCACTTAGAGACTATAAAAAGAAGTAAAAACTCAAAGTCTCCACAGTCCTTGGATCCTACAGCAAAACTCAGTCCTTCAGGGGCAGAAAGGAGAATGAAAACATTCAATGTATGACAGTTATATAGCTTAATACACTTCAGAAAAGTGCTCAAGCACATTAATTATGTGATACAAAACTTCTCTGAGATGGGCTAGAGAGATCTCTGATCCTACAGCTGAGCACCTACCCAGTCCCACACTCCAGCTGTGCTGCAGCTGTGAGCAGCTGGCTGCTATTCCTGGAGCTTGGAGCACAGGCAGCATCAGCACAGCTCTACCTGCAAGGCTATGCAAACCCACACAGAATATAATGGTGAAAGGAGTAGGTCTCTGTGTAAACTCTATTATTTTACTATGTCCATATTTGCATGTCAGATTGAGAACTTGCACTAAGGACTCTGGGCTTCTTTAGTCTGGAGAAAAGGAAGTTGAGGGGCAACCTCACTGCTCTACACTTTCTTGAGGAGAGGACATGAAGAAGGAAGTGCCAGTCTTTTCCCTCTGGTATCCAGGATGGCTGCGAATGGTTCGAAGCTGTGCCAGAGGAGGATTAGACTGGACATTAGGAAGTATTTTCTAATGAGCAGGTGATCAAACACCAGAAGAGGCTTCCCAGAGAAGTGGTTGGTGCCCCAAGCCCATCAGTGTTCAAGGGGCATTTGGACAATGCCCTTAATAACTTGCTTTAACTTTTGCTCAGCCCTGAAGGGGTCAGGCAGCTGTAGTCGATGATGGCTGTAGGTCCCGTCCAACTGAAATATTCTATTCTACAACCAAGAAAGGCATAAAGAAAGTGGTGACTAAGTGTAGCTTATTATCACTATTATCCTATATGGATTCTGACCACTGTTGTTCATTAAAACTTTTATAGACAACACTAGCTAAACATTTGATACCTTCCTCAGATTAAAAAAATAAATAAAAAGCCTGTACAGTGACAAGAATTCACTAGCTTTTGGAGAGCTTTTAAAAAAGAAACACATTAAGGAACTAATGCATCTGTCAAAAATTACATTTCCAAGCCAAAGTGCATAGTCTTGGCTGAAACAGTTAAACTTTTAATCAAGGCTGTAATAAAATATTTGAAAGAGGGTTTGACACATACATAATCAAACTGAACTGTACTTGGCTGAAACAAACAGGTATAATCATCATTTATTTCACATTATTTATAAAGCTTATTCTTCTAGCTGAAGTTTCAATGTCTTATTCACACACTAAAATGATGTTCTGTGGTCTGGTGGGCTGCTGGCTCGCTGTCACAAAGGTGCAGGAGTTATGAAGCAAGGCCAGTCCACCTTGCTCCTTCTCACTGGCCAGCTGTCAACACGCACCATTTCAGCTTTTGCTTCTTCTCTAAAATCATTGTTTATATAAGTGCCATTAATTGAAACCATTGTCCCCCTCAGACAGTTCAGCTCATCCCCATTGGCATTAGCTGTTTACTTCACCTGATGCTCTTACAAATTAAACAAGAGACTTTTCTCCACGCCTTTGTCCTTCTTTCTGTTGTCTGGACAGTGCACAGAGGAAACTCCGAAACAGTGAGGACTCCAGAGAAAAAACTGGGATCACCAGGAAACAGCAGCAGGGGGAAGCCAAAGAACCAGGGCAGGAAAAAAAGGACATGGCTATTGCATGCTCTCACTGCACAGGGCTACAGCAGGGCAAGAAGAAGATGGAGGTAAGGGTAGGCTTGAGTATGAATAGAACTTTAAAAAAGAAAACCAATCTTGGGAAGAGGCAAAAGCCAAGAAGCCCTGGTAGTAGGAAGGTAAAGGGGAGCAAAGACTAGAAGGGAGGAAGAGGTTGGTATGAACCTAGTCTGAGACTGTAATTTATTTGAAATAGAGACACGGAAACTGAGAAGGAGGAATCAAAATGCAGACAGAGATAATACTGGCGGCAGTGGGGCAAAAGGCTCGGTCAGAGGGAACAAACAAATCTGTTGCTATGAGTATCTAGAATGGAACCTAAAAACCTCTGACTTCCTGCTTCCTCTGCTACTATAAACCACTTGTGCATTATTATTTAGTCCCAAACTTGCATATCCATTCTGTAAGTCTGTCTTCTCAGAATTCCTTAGTTTTTCAAAACACAGTCCAGTGCTTTATCAAAGATATGTTATTCAAACCCTGTCTTTGACTCAGTATGGAAGAAAACAATATGCAACAAAATTGTTTTTACAGAACGACTGTGGGCTGAGGACTGCTGTTAATGCTGATCAGCTTTCACCTCTGTAATTCCTTAACTTTTCAGTGCTTGTCTTTTCAACTCTTAAAACGTTCCGATTACCTTTGTACATGTAATCTGCCTGGGGCCGGCACTTAACTACCACACCGTGTGACAGCGGAAGCAGCCAAGCCAAAGGCAGCATGTAGGGAGCAGCACTGCAAACGCCGCCGAACGCGTGTGCTACGGCGGCGTTCTGTTACGTGGCAGCCGGCAGGAGGAAACCCCGGTGCGCACGCAGCCACGGCCCGGAGCGGCGGCGGATCCGCACGGACACAACCGCAGTCTCGGCAGGAGGGGCCGCGGCCGGCAGAGTCCCCCGGGAGAAGCGGGAACGCGGGCGACAGGCGGGCTCGGAGCCGGCCCCAGCCGCCGCGGCAGCGCCGGGCCCCGGCTCTCACGCCGCGCTCCCAGCCCACACCCGTGTGGGAAAGCGCTGCCCCGGGGCTCTCTGCGGGCGACTCCGGGGCCCGCTCGCTCCCCCCGGGGGCGCTCCGTGGCGGCGGTGGGGGGCGGGCTGGCCGCCCGGGCGGCGCCGCTCCCGCCGGCCCCGGCTGCCTCTCGCCCTCCCCCCGGGGCCGCACTCACCACCTCCCGCGCCCGGCTGGTGAAGTCGCTTTTGGAGCGGGCGGTGCCCCGCTTGAGCAGCTCGTCCCTTGCGCTGTCCCCCGTCGTCGCCACCCCCAGCGCCTTGTTGCGAGTCTTCACGGTCTTCACGCTGGCCTTAAAAAGCAGGGTGATGTCCACCGCCATGGCGGCTGCCGGTGCCGCCGCGCGCCCTTCCCCGCGCAACGCGGCCCCGCGCGGCGCGTTCCGGCTGCGGGGAGGGGCGGGCAGGCCGCGGCGGCGCGGGAGCGGCTGTGCCGGGCTGGGGCCAGCCCGGGGTAACAGAGCCCTGCGAGGGAAGCCGTGGGGTGGGATGGGGTGGGATGGGGTGGGACAGAGTGGGAGCCGGGAGCCGGCGCAGCCTGCACTATGTAAACGCTGTACGGAAAATAGAACGTGTATGGTGTAACGACCCCCCGCTAAGGAGTGCTGCCAGGTGTCGCCAAGCGGTGCTGGTTGCAAGGCAGGTTAATTTAGAGTTGATTAATACATTTAACAGATCTGCACTGTGAGCCGGGGTGGGCGCTGGTGTGAGACTCCCCTAGGAAATGCCCTCCCATATGGTCAGGCACTGATCTCCGTGATGATGGGGACAAGACTCGAGGGAATGGCCTGAAGTTGTGTCGGGGAGGTTTAGGTGGGATATTAGAAAAAGGTTCTTCACCCACAGAGTGGTTGGATACTGGCACAGGCTCCCCAGAGAAGCAGTCACAACATGGAGCCTGACAGAGCTCAAGAAGAGTTTGGACACTGCTCTCAGCACACGGTGTGACTCTTAGGGATGTTCTGTGCAGGACCAGGAGTTGGACCCGATAATCCTTGTGGGTCCCTTCCAACACAGAATATTCCGTATTTCTGTGCTTCCGTGTATTTCCCATGACCATACCCCTGTGTAGGCAGAGCAACCTTGTTACAGCTGGATGATTTTCTCTCCTGAAGAGAAAGCCGACTTCCCAGGTCCCCTGATCTGCTGCCATCCTGTGCTGGGACATTGTCACATCAGTACCTGCAAGATGTTTCACAATGTTTGTAATCTGATTCCGGAATAAACTTTGTGAAATAACCTTTGTTATTGAGGCAACTTTATTATCATATTCTGTGCAGTGGCCTACTACATGAGGTTGCATGGCACAGAGGGGAAAGCTTTTGATCAAGTTACTAGTGGTGGTGTTTATATAAATATGCCGGTGCATACATATGTGCCATCCAATGCTCTGGCATCCAGCAGACACCATGTAGTTTTTAGCTGTCCTTTCACTGACCAGAAACACATTAATTCCCTGATACAGTCTCCAAAGAACACAATTTCAAAATCCTACCTCACCCTAGCAGACTGAAACTTAATCAACCAGAGCTGTTTTTCCTATCTACTCCAGGGTATCAGGCTTTCTTCTCATGTTGACTACTACTCTGCTTTCAGTTTAATTCCCACCAATTCAGCCTCAACTGGATATTAGTGGTTCCCTCATATTGTAATTAGCATTCATTCATACTTCGTTATTATTGTTCTATTTAAAATTGTGTTTTTATTGTGGTACAGATACATATTTCTAATTAAAGGAATAAACTGTCTTAAGTCTCTGTCCTCGGTGCTGGATTTACCATGAGAATATATTTAAGGTATTAAATAAGTGAACAATGAAGGAGATTAAAGTTGTCATTCCAGGAATGCCAGCAGTACCTGACTGAACCCCTAAGATTAAGAAATTCGGTATAGCATAGATATATGAATAGATATATAGAATAGATACTTCAGCAAAGGACATGTTTAATAAACGTGAAGCACACACATAGTGAGTCAGATCCTTTCAGGTATGTTTCCTAATATTGATAGATTTTCTTTTCCTTGCATTACCAAAACCTGAGCAGTCACATTAAAAAAACTTTCAGGAATGACTTGATCATGCTGACATCCTCAGTCTTAAACTCCTTGAAGACACTTCTGAGACATGTTCATGAATGCTGCCTGTTAAGGTAATTCTCATGTGCTGTGGTTCTGCCATCCTTATCATTACTAATAACTCATTCCACATACACATTCTTTCACAGGCACTTGCACAGGTTAGTTTTTGTCAGTAGAAATAAGAAGGCCACATCTTGGCCCATGGTAGTATGCTCCTGAAAGTGTAGGTGATAGCATTAACCTATCGTTCTGTGCACATTCAACTACATGGTCTGTTCCAATATTTAATGAAGCAAAGTTTTACGCTCTCTTATTCTCATTTAAGTGGCCATTGGATAAGAATGCAGAGTTTTTCCTATTAGAGTGCTGCTATTTTTACATTTAAACTGTAGAAATATGAAAGCTATTTTGAAAATTTGAACTTCCCCTTTCCTTCCTGCTTTTAGAAAAAAACAATGCATTGGTGACTGTGTCACATAATAGTTTATTTTCTAATGAGATTTAGATTCTTTAAAATAACTTGAATACTCTATATATATTTTGACCAAAAAAGAAAATCTACAGTTCATTAAAACAGAGTAAATTTTAACAGATGTACTAGGTTTACCTCCTAATTTTGCAAAGATTTATACACATATTAAACTACTTTGAATACTCCCACTGAGGTCAATGGAACCTCACAAGGCACACACAATTAAGCACATAACTCTTTTACTAGATTGGGACCTTAGCTGGAAATTCTTTGGGAACAAGATCATGTCTTTATTTCTACTTTAACTTATTTATTTGTGTTTTATGCATGTGACCAATAGTTACTGAAAAACACCCCAAAACAGTAACAGTAATATTACACAAGCAATTTTGAACCTCAGCAGTCTTCAGACTTCCATTTTAGCCCAAGGGAGTAAATAGAGACACATTTTAGAAGAAACAGAGTATTAAAATTCCATATAGCTGATCTCATCTGTCAGAAATAGACTGAACCGTTTATCTGGCAAAAGAAAAAGTTAAAGTACCTTTCTAATGTGAAAGAAGGTTGCTCAAATGGTCTAACTCATTAGGTATATAATACCCAGGGTCTCTGCTGTAGAGATAGATAGTTTTGAAGATTACAATTGCTTTAAAATCAGTTGCTAAGAACTGGTGCCCAGAGCTTTCATTTGAACTTGATCCAAGCTTCCTGTATACAGTAACTGCATCTCCTCAGTAGTCATTTGCACTTCCACAGCCACCTCCTTTTAAAAGCTTAGAGCTTACATTGGAGCAGATAGGTTTCAGTAGTACATGCTGGAGCTTCCTGTAATTGCTAAAAACTCACCTTGAAATTTAAGATTTTAAGGTTGGAGTAAAATTCCAAGAACATGCACAAAGCACTACAGTCCCACCACAAGCAATGCAGGTGAATTGGTGAGATGCATGCACTGTGTGCTCTGTTTTGTCCCAGCAGGAGCATGTCTGGAAGAGAAGAAATTAAGACATTGCAAACTACAACAGTTCTGTGTGCAGTGTGAGGACAGCAAGCTGATCATCAGGTCTTGGTATACCTACATGCTTAACAGGCAGTCCTAGGAAAATCTGCCAGTGAAAAGAAGTTCATATTTCCCTGTGATTATCAATCAATTGCCCATTAAAGTGCCCATTAAAGAGGTGCTGGTGCGGTTGTCTCAGAGACAGATAACTCCTCAAATTGTAATTTCCTTTGGTGTGAAAGACAAACAAAAGGGATAAAGCTCATGAGCTTCCTCCCAATGTTACAAAAGTCCTAGTTTGGCACAGGCAATAGAAAACTACATGTGGTCCATTTTATACATTTTTCATTTTTTTCTGGCATAAACTCAGTAACTCTGTTTATGTGATGGCAGTGTTGCAAACTGAAGAGAATATCAAGAGGAAGGCAATTTTCTCACAGTGCACATTTGTAACCAAGACAAATCAAAAAGGGACAACTCCATTTGATGACAGTTTGAACTTCTAAGCCAATAGTGTGCATACTTACCGGCTTACACACAAAGTAAATACGACTTTGTGAATGTGCAGAGAAATCTTTAGTGTGTAAAAGTGGGGCTGGAAGACAGTAAAACCTGTACAAGGGACGTATGGTCACTTCATTGAAACAAAGTTTTGTGGAAAGAATGGATATAAATTGCAGCTTGTATTGTCTATGGCCACAAATATTGACTGCTAGAAACCAGTTCAGTTGGCAGGAGAGTGATTTTCCATTGCTAACAACAGGCAAAACAACTTCCATGTTAACAACATGCAAAAGTGATGGTAGGGTGGCCCTTACAAAAGGATGGGTAAAACAAAAATGCAAAAAGGGTAGAAAAATTAAAATGTAGAAAGAACCTACTTAAGGAATTATTGTAAAGGAGAAGGGGGGAGAAAATGGAAAGTGCTTTTCTGAAGTTATTTACAGACAATGATAGGAGAAAGGGAGTTACGAAATCTGGACCATTTTTTTTTCAATTTTCTCATAAGAAACTTAAATCCTGCTGTGTACATAACAAACCATCCAACATGATGGTTGGACGGGCATTGAATTGTTATTTTAAGTGCTTTGAAAGTAAAAGAGGGAAAATCAAATTGGAATTTTAATTATGTTTCAGTTGATGTAAACAGCAGTGACCAACTGATATGTCAGGGAAACAATGTCTTTCTTAATGCCTGAGTGCTTCCCACATTTATAGGGTCAGAAATAACAATAAGCCAAATCAAAGAAATTTCCATTGCTGGGATTTGAGTCAGGCCCAGAACACGTCACTAGAAATCCTACAAGGTCTTTGCCAAACCCACAAAGGACTGGAGTAATTTCATAGCTCCATTTGGACATTTCTGAGGTTGGGCAATGGTTCTCTATCTGCTGGATATCATGCAGATTAGCAGGAGAGTGCCTTGTCACAGTTGCCTTTACAGCAACTAAGAGCATCAGTAAAGACAGCAAATTAATTCACATTCACAGTACTCAAAATTAAGTTCTATTTAATTCTATTAGTTATGACTTTAAGCTTCTGTATATTCTCCCAATATTTGCTTGGTTTTATTACAAGTAAGCTCCCTGACCCTTTTCATGGGTCAGTTGCCCAAATCACTAGTGTGGGTACAAGGGGAGGGATGGGAATAAAAAGCTTGTGGAAGAAAGGGTAGGAAGGTACTGCAACAGCCCCAGGTCAGGCTGGTTTATTCTGTCAGTGAACAAACACTAAAACATAAACCAGCAGAAACAAACTAGGCAGAGTAGCCTTACAGAGAATAATTCTATCCTCATTTGTTTGGTAACTCCACAAAGCCAGTGGAAGAATCATAGAAATAAAGTGTTTGACTCTATTTTTGTTTATCTTGGTAAAAGTAGGAGTTGAACTAGATGTAAATAGGTGTTAGAGCACTTTTGGCAGGTTTGTAGCCTGCATAGCAGCTCTGTATAGAGATGCCTGAGCTGGCTCCAAGCAGACTGGCATGTCCACAGCGTACTGGATTCAGTGCCCTGGTTGGTTTCTGCCAAAGTGTAATCATATCCCTTTTCAGCTTAGACTTGTACAAAGGCATTATTATTGCAATATGGAATGTACCTTACCCGACAGGGTCTTAGAGCCAAACCCATTTTTTTCATGTTGATGACTGAGAGTCAGTGACCTGGTTTTCCTGGTCATTTTCTCTTTTCCAACTGATGAACCTGCAGTTTAGAGTAGAAATCTTTCTTGTTAGTCCCTAGAGGAAAAGAAGGAAATAATTTATATTCTAAATAATCTCAAAGTTGGCACACAGTATCAGCTCATTCTCTAGTCACCTCTACAGCCAGCAGCCTTTTTGGCACATGTGCCTTTCATTCTAAGGGACATCTGTGGTGCATGAGGGGCATCTTATTCTTCCAGTGCCTGTTTTCACAAATGGGTTTAGATCAGACCTTTAGCCCAGACTGGGAATCCTTGGGGATTAGTTTAATATAATCTTTGCTATCGTGACGATTCCCGTGATAAAAATGTCATATACCAAAATGAAATGATTCAATACTTCCTTGAGAACACTGGAGGGAGCTCACAGAAAGAGACAGGAAAAAAAGAGAAAAGGTGGCAAGAAAGAGAAGTTATTTCAGTTCTGTGAAAAGTTACATGAATATTTACTTACAGATTGCATTTCATTTCAATACATGTACAAATGTAGGAAATAGGTATTTTTCCTTATATTAAATTCTGGTGATTTTTCCTCCGTATTTCTATCCTGGCATCATTGTAACTTTCTATTTTGAACGTGTTTACTCAGAAAACATGCTTAAGAGGCCTTTTCTTTTTCATTTAAATTATGTTTATTTGAGTTCTCTTGTTTCTGTTCACTTGGCTTCATGCTCTGCAGTCTGATATTTAATCTAAAATGAGGGAGAGGGACTTTGGCAAACTGTAGTTATACATCCCCTAGGAAAATACCATCATCTTCAGTGAACACAATATAATGAGGAGGTGTCCTATTACATAATTGGGGAGGCATTGTCTTTTATATGCATTCTGGCTCATTTTTCACACTAAATTAATCTTAATAAACATCTGCTTTGAGTAAAGAGAGTTTTGTGATATTTCAACCATGACCTCTCTGGAAGTCCAAATGATTTTGCTTTATGTTTCAGACTGGAGTATTCTTTCGAAACATTTCCCTTTACTATATGATAATCAGTGTGTTAACATGAGCTGATTAATCCCATCAGGCAACACTGATACCATGGCTCTTGTGCCCTTTCCCTAATAGACTCCTGGTTACAAAATCACTGGCTTCTTAAATAAAGTCAGGGCAATCCTGCAGATTATGGAGGTCAAAATTGACAATCACAGTGGTCCACTCCAGCATATAATCTACGAATCTATAACTCAAACTGGAAGAACTACAAATAACGGTACAATAGCAGTAAATGAAGAAATAAAACTAGCTGTTTTTCAGAGAGATCTTGATATATTCATGAAAAGGGGTGCATAAACTGGTTGTCTGCAATAGCTGGAGCAAGGTTTTGGTGGCTCTGTAGCACTTCCAGATCTATTTTACTGTGTTTCAATTGCTCATCAGCTTGCTCTCATTTTTAATATTTGTTTTATAACAGTTTTTGATACAGTTACTAGAATAACAAATTAAAGATGGATTTTAGCTTTTTAAAGAAAGACTCTCTTTCATTTCAGATGACAGACTGAATTGAGGCCTATGAATAATGCTTGTGTTGACCTGCCAGAATATGTCTTTGCAGCAATGAATTCTCAAATACCCAGGCTGAGCTTATTCATTTTGAAGTCAATGGGAGGGAAGGCAATACAGCCCAGTGCTGAATCAGACTACATTTTAGCATAGTAGCTATCATATAGTGTTCATTTATTTTTTTTTTTTAGATAAGAAAATACTTTGCAAAAGCCACATTTGGTGTTCTGTGCATGACTTTTGCTATAGAGTTTATCTGCTCAAAATCCTAGTGCCATAGAGCATGCGTTAAAAAAAAAAAATAATGTTCAAAATGTGTTGCAGAGTTCCAGAGTTCCAGTTCTTTCCTGTCCTAGTAGTTTGTAAGATTGGACAGAGTTGCAGCTCAGGGAAGAGCTGAACTGAATGAATATGGGGTATGGAGACATTTCCAAGAAAAGTAGGAAGTGGATTTGGTAATTTATTCGGTAATACACTAAGGATCTGGTCCAATTAAAACAATGGGTAAAGTTTACACTGGCTCAGAGGGAATAAATACAAAGCAAAGCATTTTAAAAGCAAGCTTCTTACTCCAGAGATACATCTCAGATGAGACAAAAGGAGTTTCCTATTCCTTTTTGTCATTACCAGTTTCATGACTCCTTTTAACAGGATTGAGACTGGGAAAAGGATTGTAGACCACCATGTCTTGGCTAAATTTCATCTCCAGTAGCTATTTAAATACTTTCATTTCTTCCCGTGGTTTCCATTATTTATAGTGGTGCTAAATTTTACTACCCCTCCTGCATTTTCCTCAAAATGTACTTGCCTTCCACTAACAGGTGACCGGCTCCTGGTATGTTTCACTGCCTTATGGAAAGACTTATGGAATTTTATAGGTATCTGTGAAACACTTAGAACTACTTGCTTGAAAAAGACCTTGGAGATGCTAGTTTAAATTCGTAATCACTGGAAATCTCAATATGTAAACCAAAAGATTAAAGCAAGAACACAGCTGCTTTTTCCACTTTTCCCCTCACTCTAACAGGCAGTAGAAGTATCTATATTATTAAAGGTGAATATTTACTGTGCTATTTCCTTGTCTGCTCACTGGCAAGGCAGCAGCAGGTTGATCACGCAGTGCGAGCAGCAGACGCGCAGCCCCGGGTGCAGTTACACGTTCTCTCGGGTGATGCAGGTTCGGGCTGGTGCTGACAGACCCGTCCTGCCTGCGGCTGGCCCTGGCAGCCCGTGTGCCCCTGTGCTGTCATTACCGCTTGTGTGGCTGCCCAGCCAAGCGCAGCGCCTCGAGTTTTCTGTAGGCTTGTGTTTCCATCAGATTGGCTTGTTCGCCAGCACGAGTGCCAGCAGGTTTAATGCAGCGAGAGTGCATAACCAGAGGCGACTGGGAGGTTAGGACTCCCTTTTCCAGCAATGACCCCGTGCAAGGGTGACGTGAACTGAGAGAGAAACCATACCTGTGGAATTTAAAGACTACTGATTATGGATGCCCTTGTTTCTGGGTATTTAATTTAAGATATTTTTAGAACATGTGAAGATAAAAATCTTCTGATAACCAGATACCTTTAAGGTTCTCAAATGTAGCTCACACACACACACAAATTTCTGAAAATCTTGGCTACAATTCTTTTTTCTTAGGGCTTTATCTCTAGGGAAATCTTTCAGACATGGATTATTTGGTTGTTACCTGTATGGAGCTGAGTATCAAAACCCTCTACTTTATGAGATGCTATAATACAAATATGATATAACAAAATAAAACTAAATTCATATTCTAAGGTTAGTATCAAATGAGTGGATTTCAAAGATACATTAAAAGTCCCATTTGTTTTGTTTTTTAAAAAAATTAGAAACTTTTCTAAAAGTTAGGAAAGTTTTAAAAGAAAAGTTAGAAAAGAAAATTTAGAAAGATACACCTTGCAGTGTTTCATGTCATGTGAATTTTAGCATCTCTGCCTATAATTCAAAATTTGAATCAAGATTACTTGAGTGGATATCAGCCATCATGCATCACCAAACCCTTTTATTCAATTCACTGTCTCCTTTCCTTTCCAATTCATTATTGCTTGCAACATACATGCTTAAACTTGCAACTGTAATTAATTTGTCAGCACATTTCCATTAACTAATCACAAATTATCAGCTTCAGTTCTATAGGTCTGACTACAGGTAAGTTTTCCCTTTGTCCGACACATTTTAGAGCCCAAATGGAGATTTTGAATGTGATTACAAGCGATAAGATATGTAATGACAGCAACATTTTGTGCTTAAAAGGGTATTTTTAGACTTCTATGCTCGTGAATGCATTTGTGTAGAACTAAATCACTATGAAACCATATATGGTGTGCATACAGTCCAGTGCATATGCCTATTTTAAAAAACATGTTTAGCAGCTTTATTGCTTAACAATTAACTTGAAACATATGAACTATAAATATGTAAGTTAAGAGAATTTTAAAGAATATTTCCTGTAGGAGAAATGTAACTGTGGATTAGAATTTTTCTTGAAGAAGGGTATTACTTTAGTGTGGTCAGGGTGGTCTTTCCCAGCTGATTCACCAGGTAAGAAGGAACATGAAGTTCCTCCACAGCTCAAAACCACTTTCCAAAAGTTCTGACATGGCATTGCTGGAGAAGTCTGGTTCTCTGGGGTGCTTTGCGCACAGAGGTGAAGAGGCTCTAGGTCTGTAGGGAACAGCTTCAATGCATGGAAAACTCTTGTGTTATTCACAGCTGCCACTGAGGGAGCTGAGCAGAGCTGAGTTTGTTTGACTGCCACAAGAGTGAGAGCATGGCACTGGCAGACAGTCATGTGTGCTTCCAGTTTTGTGAATTCAGGAACCTCAGATAACCTGTGTGATCACTGGCAGCTTATGAGTGCTGATGGACACGTGCCTCTAAAGCCCACTTACTAATTCTGTGGAGTATTTTCTTTCTCATACTCTCTAGCAAAATAAATTAACTTCTTCTGGTGCATCCAGTTTCAAATGGTGTTAGGTTGGGCTAATTGCTGATATTAGTTATAGCAAAGAGATTGAAGGCATAGGTTTTCACGTCAGCATGAAGCAAGTGTTACCAGACATCACTTACTGGAGAATGCTGTCTCAAAACAAAACCTCAAATCAGAAAACTCTAAAGCCTTTCCACAGGTACATCTATTATATTCATACACAAACTACACAAAAGGAAAGGCTATTTTCTTTGTACTTTCATTTCCAAATGATTGCACTTTTCTCACTGACTTGAAGAAAGGAAACAGGCAGATATAAAGCTAGTAAAATATGAAAATATGATTGGTTTTATCTGAAAGAGGGCTTATTCTGTAGTTTTTGAAATGGCAGCAATAATCTTGCTCTTAGTTTCAAAGGGTAGATTTACTTTTATGAAAATTTCTGTTTCTCATTTGCTTTATTGCATTACTTCCTTATTTGCATGACAGGTTTTACAAGCAAAATAGTTGACTACAAAATATTAACATTTGACAGCTTCTAATTAAAACAGTGTAAATTCTGAACACACTTGTTTAGCTTTTCACCACCTTTCACCATGAAAGTGACTTCAGATTTGCCCCAAAATAATTTTAGATTGTTACATCCAAATTGTTAAGCATGCTAGCTACATTTCATACATTTCATACATATGTTTTCACATATATTTAATTTATACTTAGAAGTCAAATTGGTGTAATCCTGCAGATTCCCAGTCTTTGTGAGTTGATTTTGAAGCAATGTCCATGGTCAACTCTTGTCAAAATTTAGCTAAATTAGTAAAGGATTGTCAAATCATCGCAACCCTTTTACATTGAGACAGCCATATTAGCATAAACATGGTCATAGACTATTTGTTCACACTTGACTGAATTTATGACAGCTGAACTATTTTTAAAAGAAAATGTTTTTGTGATAACATAACTGCATGCAGATTAAGGGATTATAGCAGTTTAATTTGTCTTTTTGTTTATTTGTTTGTTGCTGTCTTTTTACAAATTATTGATTTGGTCAAATTGTTGGGTGCAAAAATTGAGTGTAGATCAGGCCTCAGATCATGCTCTTATTAGCAAACCAAACACTGGTTTTGTTTTTGTTGCTGACGTTGTTTGTTTTCATTGCTGTCTGAATGAGCCTTTTATGGTCTCTGACTCTGCCTGGCTGACTGCACCCGATTGTATTTAATTACATTTACTCAGTAGTTTTAGCCGGGATCCCCGGCCATTACCTATCAAGTCCAATAGCTATTATTTAAGTCCAACGACTTAGAATCAGAGAATTTATCTTTTACACAGTTATTGCCTAAACATCCAGCATAAACACGCAGAGATCTGGAGGACTTGTTCTGACTGTGCTGATTAAAGGCAAAGAGCAAGATGGATGGAGTCAGTTGTGATCAGCAGGCTACAGCGTCCTGCTGCGCTCCAGTCTCTGCCATTGTGCGGGGCTCTGGGTACCAGACTTGCCGTGGTCCTCTCAGGTCTAAAAGGAAAGCTGGCTTTGTTTGCCTGTAAGCATCTGCAAACTGTTCTGACACATGATCTACCCTCTCAGCAAGGCCACTCATTAGGCTGATTATCACTTCAAAGTTTGTATTATCATCCATCTCTAAAGGCAATTAGGAATGGGTGGCTTTGAGTATCAGACACTGGGTGACACTAAGTGACTCATCTTTATTGATTCTTTTGTGAGCAGAGACAGTGATTGAGATGATAGGATTGCAGCCTACCTGCCCCTTTGACTGGTAAATACTGAAGAAAAACGGTGTGTAATTAACTGACAGTTAATATAGGTTCTGTTTAGTGTTCAGAAAGCACAATAGTGGAAGCTGCCCAAAAGGAACAAAGTAATGAAACTCCTTTGACAAGTTAAACTCTAAAGCCAACTGTGTAATTATCTGACAGTTAAAGGGGGGAGGGGAGGGCCGGGCTCAGTATTTATGAGACCAAAGGAATTCCTGCGCCTGAACAATGGGGACAGATACTGACAATAATCATAACAGCTACACAAAATATTTGTTTGTGCAAGCCTGCCTTTCAAGTGAATAATGATCGGTTTAGGGGTCACAGGAAGCTTTGCAGTTTTGGGCAGAGCGGGGGCTGAGACAGGGCTGGGGATGGGGCTGGGGCAGAACTGGGCCTGGGGCATAGCTGGAGCTGGGGCTGGGCCTGGGGTAGGGCTGGGGCTGGGACAGGGCTGGAGCTGGAGCTCAGCTCAGTGCTGCCAGGGCTGGAGCTGGGGCTGGAGCTGGGGCTGGGACAGGGCTGGAGCTGGAGCTCAGCTCAGTGCTGCCAGGGCTGGAGCTGGGGCTGGAGCTGGGGCTGGGACAGGGCTGGAGCTGGAGCTCAGCTCAGTGCTGCCAGGGCTGTGAGACATAAATCAGATTAACGAAACCACTGCTGGGAAAGTCAGACCAGCATGAAAGGGCCACAGCCCGGGCTGCTTGAAGAAATGTATTGGCAAAACTTGATTCACCATGGCTGCCATTTGTGTATGATTTTGTCCCACTAACAAACTCTTCACTTTTCCAGCATAGTTACAAACATTCCTGTTTACACAGTGACACAAACCTGTCAGAACAAGTCTTCTGTCAATTACCACCGAGGCAATCTAGGGTCTCACTCACTGGTCCTCTGCTGCAACATGATAAACTGTTCTCAATTACACTCTCCCACGATGCAATGTTCACAGTAGGAGTTGCCCACCTGGCATCATTTTGAAATCTGCATGAGGATCACAGTAAACAACAAAGAAAATGTCCAATTTATGTTCGAGTTTGACTCACATTATTTTGGAAAATTATATACTCTGTCATTTTCCTCCTGGATGTTTTAAGGAGAGAGCCACTGACTCTTAAAGTTCACAAGGAAGGAGTCTAATTACTGGGATGAGTCCTTGGTAGGTATTGAAGTCTTAAAGAGATGATCAGGGTACTGGAAATTTTAGAGTAGAACCTTTCAGAGTCTTTGGGGTGGCAATTTTTGGATTGAAGGCTGTTTAATATAACTTGTTATTTCATCACCCTGCAAGAATGGGGACTTCTGTTTCAATATTGTATAAATTGTCAATGCATATGTAATGCTTTATGGTTGTCACCTGAGAACCACAAAGTACATGTCAGACCAAATAAGCCAGAGAATGTCTCCATGAGGTAGGCAAAAAAAGGAAACAAAAGCCCTGCAAATTTTAAAAAGAATATGTATATACAGCATATCAATGAAGATGAAGTATCTTGTTGAAAGAATACTGCTACATCTTTTTCTTTCCCCTTGTCTTCTGTTAACTTCCCATTGACCTTTCCTTTCTACAGAGAAGACTTTGGGGACACATAGCAATGATGGCTAGGCCTTCTCATTTGGGCTGTCTTTGATGTAAATGATTTCCTGACAGATAGCACTGATCACATCTTGTACATGCTCACAGCAAGGAAGAAAAATTATCTGTGGAGTTTGTGGGCTTCAGTGAAGGCCCAGGCAAGGAAAGAATTAGGATGACATAGGGAACTGTGAGGCTAGGCATGGGAGAGAAGGTAACTTGATGGAGGATTCAGTTAAGTGGGGTGGTCAAATCTTCAAGTAGTATCAGTAATTTGTAGCAGCTGGAGACCAGCAAATCTGTGTGGACAGAGGCATGTACAGGTTATCTACTTTTTGTCATCATGGTAAATAATGAACTGAATATGGTATGGCTGGAAAATCTCTAGATGTGTCAGCAGAGGACTAGGCAAACACAAGGAAAATATTGCAAGTGTACATGGTCTTTCTGAAACTTCTGCAGAAGGAGAATATACTAAGTTTGGATACTCGTTTTGCCAAAGGAAAATATTGACAAAGTAGAAGTATAGAAAACAGGTATAAAGATGTGTGAATGACTAAAAATCCCAATTATTTATCTATAAGAACCTTAAGACCATTCAAAATCATCCATTTATCAGAGATAGTTTAATATCTCAGACAAATACTTAACAAGAATCAACATCTGGAAACCAAAAGTGTCAGATCCAAAAAAAAAAAAAAAAAAAACCATACATTTAAAAAAAATGTACCATTGAAAGATGTTACACAAGAGTGTAAGGTTACATAGGGGTGATGAGGCTTGAGTTTTGGTTTTAAATCCGCAAGTCTGTCATAATTAAGAAACAGGCCAGAGGGAATTCAAGAAGGGTGCCACTACAAAATTGTAGCTTGAAGGATGATGAAGGGGCATTGACTAGATAACTGTGTTTTTCCTTCAGCATTTATTTTTTATGAGAGAGTGAAGTAAAGAGGAGCTGAGGAGAGACTGAGAAGTGGAAAGATGCATATATAGCAGCTTGCAGATTCTGCTGAAACACAACAGATCTCTGGAATCCTGGCCCTGGTGCTGTTGGCCTGCTGTGCCTTTGGCAAGTCATGATGTCTTGCAAGGATTTTAATTCCCCAGGCATCCTGTGATTATCTTATCTACTTGAAATGAAGTCGTAAGAGTGCTGCTTCTGAAAAAAAGCAGTTGAACTCTCACAAACAGGTTTTATTGCAATACAGAAAGAGAACAAAACCAGAGAACTTTAATGGGTCTCACTTCCAAATCACATCCTCGTCAAATTTCTGAGTCTTCTTGCAAAAAATTTAGGATCAGTTTGAAAGACTTGCATTAATACAGCAATTAATCAGCTGAGAAATGCAGAGTATAACAGAAAGCAATAGCAGGCACTGGAAGAATTGTCATGAGGCAACAGTGTGACAAAGGAACTGACTATGTTAGCTTTAATTGTATTAGATTATTTTATTCTTCACAAGATATTTTCTTATTATAATACAGAGGCATTTCAAATTCACATGATCTAAAGAATTTGTTTTGGACAGGCTGTTATAGTTACTCTTTTCCACAAAGTGCACAGAAAAGTCAGACAAGAGGAAGAGAAAGCTTCAAGCACAATGTTTGGTAATTCATGTTGACCTTCACTACTGATTTGTAAGTGCATTCTACTTTCTCTCTCACTTTTACCTTCTTTCCAATTTAATCTGATCCAAACAAATTATACATGAACAGTCATTTTCATTTGGGTCTTGTTCACCGAGATACTTGGCAAACAATCAACTGACGAACAAGATAAGGACAGCAAAAGAAAGCCAAGCTTTTGTTTAGATAGTGGGATCACAGATAAAGACCTAAGCAGGCCTGCATAAACTCAAGAAGCAGTGATAATATCTTTGAAGCTGTGGCACTGTGGTCACATTTACTTGCTGTATGTGCTCATGAAAGCTAATTTAAAAATAATTAGAAATTGCACAGTCCAAAAATTTTTTTTGTTCCTTTTGGTTCAGAAAAAGAGTTATAATTTGCTTTTGAGCCCTTGTGGCTTTAGTCTGAAAAAACCAAAGCAAAAGAACCAACCCTCCCCCACCACCAAATGACGATAGCAATCATCATCTGAATTGACAGGACAAGAGGAAACAGAAAAAAACCACAACATTACAGTATAGAAGCTAATCTTCTCCTTAGGTCTCAGTTTTATTAGTGGTGTTGTAGAGCTGGTACCATGACTATAAATGTAATACAAATTCTATGAAATCAACACAACAATAGGAAAAAAGATTTGTTTTCGAGTCAAATATTTCAAAGCACTTAATGAACATTAGCAAAATAAGCTTCATAACTTCCCTGTGGTAGGAAGGATTAAACCCTGCTCATGGATGGGCAAACTGAGTTACAAAGAACTCATGTGAGTGGCCTGAGGTGAAGCAGCAGATCCTGCAGGGTGGAGAATGGAACCCTGACCTCCTGACACAGCCTCTATTCCCTAACCACAGGACCTGTACCTTCTACAACTGTTGATGTAAAGGAAGGGGCTCTAGATTAAACCCATAGGAAACTGCAGTCTCTGAAGACATTTCCTTGGCACTTTTCTCTAGTACTGCAGTCATACATTATTGTTTTGGGAAAGCATGGTCTCATTTAAAATGCATTGAAAACTGTAACTATTCATTTGTTCTGTGAGAACATACCTATATACAGTTAGAATACAACCAGATATTTCACTTGATGAATGAAACAAATATTTCATTTGATGAATATGAGCTTCACTATCAGGTTTTGCTAAGAAGATATATTTGAATATTGCTCTAACATATATACAATATATATTTGCAAAAAAGCATTGCTGGAATATGTGTTTTGTTATAAATATATCCTCAAATTATATTTAAATAAGTTTTTTGTGATGGCTTTCTGTATCTGAAGAATTGTTTCTTTCTTTTAGTTTGTGTCATACAGAAGCTTTAAACCACCACTTCTGCAATTATCACTGTGCAATGAAAAAGCTGAATTTTCCTACAGACAATCTAAAGAGTTGATATACATGCCAAGAACTATACTGATTGAAGCCTTATGCTGACTGCAAACAAACAGTCCCAGCCAAGGCACTGTTTGTGGACACAGGTGTTCACCTGCTTTTTAAAGATCTATGAAAAGTGATGTACTTGTCTGCTCTTTTACCTCTTCAGAAGATCAAAGCAGAAGAAAACGTAAAACTTTCCCAATGTTTTGTGCCACAGAACTCAAGGATGGGAAGGTGAAATTTGGCTGCCAGGGAGCAGAAGGGTGTGATTGATCAATATAACACAAAAACAGAGAGGCAAGGAAAAGGAAAAGTTTAAGGAATTCTGAGGGGAATAAGGTGTGAATGTGGTGCACTGGAATGAGAGAAACTAACAAAAGGATTTCGTTTAAGGTAAAGACTGTAACAGCCATGTTTTAAACAGGCAGTTGGTATTAGATGGGGACAGGAAAGGAAGAGAAGGAGAATCGACCGTACATTAGAAAAGTCAAATATCAAGGGAGGAGGCAAAGGGAAATTTGAGCCATCAGAGAAAGTCATGCTGTGGAAATATTAGAGGGAAAGCAGTAATATATTTTATCTGTAATTTGGAAGTTTGCAACAAAGGACAGGGATGACCTGAAGAAGAAATGAAATTTCAAAGGAAAGAAAAAATTCCTAAATCAGATCTAGATCTGGCTCCAGGTTTCACACATCCTCTTGAATTTTGCTGAGCTTACAAAGGGAGGAGCCATTAAAGACTGGATTCAGATTCAGTCACACTAAAGATACAAGGTTTTGGTTCGACACCATCTTAAAAGAAAGCCCCATATAAAACAGCTTGGAGTTAGGTCTCTATAGAGGCCAAAATATAGAGTATTATGGTGATTGATATTTGTTTGGGAGTCAAATTTGTTCTGCATGAAAAAGCCAGGGTAAGGGTTCGTCTTCTCTGATTCACTGAACAGAAGGTAATTGAAAGATCTCTTTATGGCAGGATTTACAACCCCCCGAGCCTCAGTCGTTTTGAGCTAAATAATAATGCATTTGCATCGTAAGTGTATCTAATTTGAATTTCGCTTCCTGCCTAAACACTTTGAAAAGATGCATGCCTTGAGGTGTCTGCCTGAATAAAATTCCTCTGGAACTAAGGCTAACAAATAAAGTATGTCGTGGTGTGTTAGAATCTGCTCTGCCCTGGAGAATAGCTCCCCTGATAAACTGTCTGATTTATAATGACAACTGCTCCCACTGTTGTATACAAGTATACCTTACAGTAATGGGGTATTAAAGAGGCTTTCATGTGAAGCAAATATTTAGCTTTGAAGTCAGTGGGAGCTTAAAGGGCCCAGCACCTCACAGGATTAGTCCCTTGGGAATTAACCTTTTCACCTTACTATAGAAGAAGGATGAAATTTTAAGACAGGATTTTAAGGGTGTGAGCCTACAAAATATTAGGAAGGATGAGAATTCATGACAATGAATTACCTTCAACTGACACTGGGATAGCTCTATAAGACTACATGACTTTCTCAACACCTTATCCCTGCTAAGACTTACACAGAATTAGTTTTCATGGCAAATGTAGACTATGGTCCTTTGTCATAAGCTTGGTCACATAAGAGCTTCAGGAGAAGCCTGTATGTTGTTTAAGTTGCTGTATTGACTAACTCATCAGCACCACTGCAAAAGCAAGAGCAGTTTTTATGTTTTCCTGTGAGAAACTTTCCATCTGCTTTTTGGCTTCTGTTCAGTGTTTGGATTAGTGAAAGTGACCATGGAAATCCAACTCATTCTGCAGTTTCTTGGTCAAAAGTGAACACATTTTTTTCCAGGTATTCTTTTGTTGATGATTATATTAAAAGTGACTTGTAAATTGGCTGTTGTGAAACAAACAGAATCTGCCATTGAGGGAAAATACAAACTGCTTATAATTAGTTCTGGCAGCTGGAGGATGGCACTCCTGCTGTTTCTGCTGCTGGCACTGTCAAGTACATCATGTCACAATGCATGAATTATCTGAGGTCAGCTCTTCAACACACCCAAATTGCTACCAATTATTAATTAATTAGTATCATTATGGGACTGCCTTAAGGGCCTTATCAGTCCCCTTGAAACAAATAAAGTGACTAGGAAAGAAGAGGCAGCAGAAGTGATTAGTGGTGAGTAAAAAAGTAACACTAAGGACAACATCACGAGTCTAATCTTGCAAGATACTTACTGATCCCCACCTGATCTCCAATGCTCTTTTCATCACGCCCAAATGCATTTGAATTACATAGGAATATAAATCACCTGTTACATGTTATTGTATTTTTCATGACTGAAATTTTGCTACTTAAACATTGCTGTTCAACTGTGTTCTTTTATCTTGCTTTACCTGCTCTTCCTCTCAATGCTTCACCTACCATACTTTAGGAGCTGTGTCTCATAAGATGCTTAGTTCTAATGCTAAATGGTACTGTAACTAACATTTTGTCATCTGTCTTCTGAAATAACCTGGAGAACTTAATACTGCAAAGCTTCCAGTGCAATGCAAAATTTAAATAACTTAGAATGGGGTTTAAAAGAAAAAAATGCAATGAAAGGGAAAGAAAGATGCAGTTTATTATCTGGTGATTACAGGTTAAGAATGTGTGAGACAGAAAGTTGCTAATTCTACCTGAGTTCCACTTTAGGAGTCAAATTCCCTATTTATGGAATATGCAGCATATACTGCACTCGTTGTAACTGCACAAATTAATGTATATCTAAAGCACATGCCTTCTGTCATGACATTGGATTCAGCAAAGTAAAGGATGTGTAAACTTTGTCAGACTGTGATAGCTTAGTATCATCCAAGTTTTCCAGAAGTCTTCAGTCATTGTAAAGTGCTAATTATAAAATTTCTAAAAATATGAGGTGATGATGACTAAAAGTATAGTGAGTCAGGCAACATGGGACCAGAGAAATGCAGAGACTCTCTGGCTATATGCTGATTGTATGATCCTTCTCTACAGAAAAGTCTGTCTGATAAAACGTCCATGCTATTGATGTAGAATGAAGATGAAAACAAATTTAATTGATGGACATTAATAAGGAGTCAGCAGATAGTTCTTTAGCTCAAGTAAGACTTAAATGTGTTTTTAGGAGACATGCACCAGGATTTTTTTCCTGGAAATACATTGCAATCTAAACCACAGAAAACAGATATTTGTAACTTTTTCATTATTCTAGAGTTCATCACTGGAATATCCAAGAACCAGATCTTCAGATAAATTCTGCACCCACCTAGACAGGAAAGTTTACAGGAAGTGAGACTTACATTTCAAATGGTCTTGGCACACAGAAGATCCCTGAGTAGAGCTCATGGGGAGGGATTTTCTTCTGTCAAGTGGTGCTGAATTATTGAAGATCAGCCACTTATTTTGGCACAGAAAGAGTTCACATCTTCCTAAAACAATTCCTAAGAGCCTCAATTCTGCATATGGGAGTAAGCTGTTTAGAAGCTAGAGCAAGGCAGTAGGCAACTGTCATCTCTGTTTTTAGGTCTTTTTGCATGTTTTGCCACAAAACTTCAATGACAACTCTGTGCTGTTCTGTTTTAAATACTTTCCATAATGTTTCTAGGAAATAAGTGAGGCAAAAGAGCTAATCTCAGACATGAGTGATTTAAGCCATGGGTGTTCATTATTGCTTCAAAGCAGCTGTCTCAGTGAGGCTTTTAAAAATATATTGCCACTATTATATGTAATTGCTGTATAATTGTATTTTGGGTCCATAATGAATGAGGAGGTTTATCAACACATACTCTTTCTTCAAATGCACCACAATTGTGATGAATATAGTAATAAGCAAAGAATGCCAAAGAAGAAAGGAGAAAAGAGTTCTGAGAGAATAAGAAAAAAAAAAAAAAAAGGAATTTTTCCAACTGAGAAAAGACAATTTTCTGTGTGGATTCCAGTTCTCAAAAATTTGTTCTGCTTTATCATGTCCTTAAATATGTGGCTCTTCTAATGCATGCAATAGCGAAAATGTCAATCTTACTATTTATTCCCTCCATCCCCAAATCCACCTCCTCTGTTGGTTTATCATTTAATTATTACTTTGTAACTTGAATGATGTTTTTGTTTAGATAGGAAAGTAAGGATTGAGTCAGGACTTCATCATATGGCCTGCTAAAGTCAGTAAATAAAAGGGCCTAATACATAATTTTGCCATTCTTCTATCCAGTTTTGCTCTTCCAGTTTTCAATTTAATTGCTCTTCAGTCATAGTTGTGCCCTAGTATGCATTTCCAGGGAGCAGTTAGACTTAAAAATGCATGATTTGACCTGACTATTAGGAATTATATCACCTGAGACATTCACGACAAAGAAGTGTCCCAGTGGTTTTAGTTACTGTCATATGAAACAACATCTTCTATAAAAAAATAACTAATTAATGAACATAGATTTTCTGTGCTATATTTGATTTTTTTTTCTTAAATACATGTGGGAGCAGTTCAGAAGGTATCCTCCATCAGCAAAATTGCACTGTCATTTGTTCATATGCATGTATTAGACAAAAAAGAGTAGATGTTCCTGAGAATTGGTTGACATCAGGTTTAAAACTACAATTTCAGCACAGTCTTCCCAAAATATCTGATCTCCAGTAGGATGAAAAAAAGCTACTTTTCCCAGCACTTTCAGTGGAAGAACACATTCTGTTGTGAGTTTACCCACAACACAAAACGGTTTTCTACAACCAGCTGTTGCTCAAAACAGTCTTAAAGAGATTTTAATTATGCTGCGACAAACACAACAAGAGAATCAAGAATTTTTTTGTGATTTTTGTAGAATCTGGACACTCATGATAAACTGCTGTTAATAGACTATCATCTTTGCCTTATGGTGTTATTTTACTGAGAGTGCAAACAACTCTCCTAGTCTTTCCTGCAAATTAGGATTCTTTTTCCTCAGGTTTCCATTGCTTAGCTCTCTGAAGAAACCATTCAATAGTCTTTATGCCCACTTTTGGGACACGTTTCCGGAACAGTCTTTGGACACCAGTGTGATGCAGAATGTGCCAAACTGCACCTCACAGTGATCACCTATGGATGAGCACACTCAGGGATTCATGGCCACTTCCTTAAGACAGAGATAGACTAAGGAAAGAGCCTTACACATTCCTGTGGTTTCCATGTGACTCATCAGGCATGCTTTGTCTTCCACAGCACTGTGTACATTGTACCACAAATAACAGATCCAGACATGAGAGGTACCCTGCTACTGATAAGACCAATATTAAATTACTTTCAGAGAAGACAAAAGAAGAGTCACAAGAAACATAATTCAAGTGCTGATTTATTTTTTTTCCTGCCTCAGATGCAGTGAAGCCAATTTATCAGAACCAGTATGAGGTCTGCCTTTTTCTTCAACCCACAACTGTGTGGAAATTAAAAATATGTGATAACTCAGAAATAATAACTAGTAGGTAAAATAGCATTTCTTTCAGATTATTTTTACCACTAGCAGGACTATGTCAAGACTATGGTTTGAGGCCTCAAATTACATTTCATTAAGTTGGTTTTTGAAAGACAGTAGGAATGGAAATATTGGTCTCTGCTCATTACAAAGGGAAATGTTTTGTATTTGAGCATTTTTCAGTGCTGTGAGCCCAGCTAACCCTCTATGAGTTCCTGAGAACCAGATTATGAACCAGCCAGAAAATAGCTATAAAAAAAAGTAACATGGATCTCTCTGTTTTCTGTTTGCCTTTAACTCAAGTGGAAGGTAATAATAAGAAAATTGGATTAAAAAATGTTTTGGTCTCAATGTTGGCATCTGTGCTACTTGTATGGGCATGCACTAAACTGTACCTGCCCCAAAATCTTCAGACCTCAATCACCCTACAGAAGCTCATGAAACAATTCTCAAGCAGCAGACTATGATCAGAAAAATGCACTTCAGGGCGTTTATGGTCTTACTTGTCTCAGCTCTATGTAGTCTTTTTATATTAGAGTCTTTTACGCTAGAACCTTTTCATATTAGTGTGCATAGCCACTCTGGGTAGATGGTTGTCCCTACAGCTGCTCCTGTCAGCTGTGCCAAATGAGCTCAGTGTTCTCACAGGGAATGGTACCAACCACATTGACACATGGAACTTTAATTCTTTGAGGCCTTTCAAACTCCTTTTTGGGTGTCTACAGACAAAGAGATTAATAAAAAAGGATCTGCAACTGTAACCCAACTGCTGCACAGAGACAAAACACATCTGTGTTCTTTTCTCCCCTTCAAATTAATAAGGTTAATTTGGAAGGAAAACCATGAAGTCCAGAAATATCTGTCAAGTAGTTATGAAGATACAAGGATTTATTAATAGAACTGGCTCATTTTCTTACCAGAAAGTTTCTTATCAGAAAGTGACATTTTTTTGATCAGTCTGGAATTTTTTAATGAGAAAATGGTTGCTTTAAAGTTTTTTATATTTTAATTAGAAATGTTTTACACCTTTTTTAGAAAAAAAAGATAAATTCAACTTCAGTGTTATTTCCGGAAAAAATAAAATCTGTTGCTAGTAATGTATACATTTCTTTTCCCCTGTAAATACATGAATACTATGTTGACAATCTCCCTATAAACATTTATCCTTTTCTTATTTACACTGTCACACAAAAGTATTGGGACTGACAGCTCTTAAATCTGAAAAGGATTCAGCAATGCAGGCTCAGACACATTTCTGAAATGCCAAGAAGATGAAATGCAGCCACATCCTGTTGAGTATCTCTGGGTAGTAATGACACAGTACAAAACCTTGAGACAATGTGTCCCTATTAATTTACTTCTTTGGCCAGGTTATCTTTGTTTGGTGCAAGTTGCCATATGGAACCTCTAAACTCTTGCCTGACCATGAGCATATGCTAGATATGCTCCTGTTATTTTATTCAAAGGTAATTCTGAATATTTTTTTAAAAGGTTCTTTCAGGTCCTACTCATTACCAAAATGCAGCTCTCAGTCATCAAATTAAAAATAATTATCTATTGATAATGAAATGTAATGCATTTTACTGATGTGGCTGAACCAGAATAGTCCAAATAAGAATGACTGAGTTTGGTTTTGCTTTTCTTTTTCCACAAAGTGAGACTGAATCAACTATTTTCTAAAAAAAATGATACACGATAATGGTTTGCCACCAGAGGTTTTCTTAGAGAATTTTTAAAGTCCTTTGAATTTTCACTTGTCCCATTTCTCCCTGACTGCAGATTTATCTTTTGAGTAGTGTTCTGTCAACCTTGTCCCCTTCTCAGCCACAATGCCAAACAATCTGTAAGTCACGCGAGAGCAAACCTGTTTGAGCCCTAGGGCCTGATGGCCTCCCAGCTGAAGTCATGAGAGTCTGTTAATTGATTTCAAAGGGAGCTGGATGAAGTCCCAGTGTCAGATATAACTGTTTGGAGAGTTTTGGGGTGATACGGTCTGGGTAAGCAGCTAAACGTTTGATTCATTATCTGAACCCAATTGAATTGCCAATGCAGAAGGTTCATCCATCATTTCTTTCTGCTATCCAAGTTCAGAGCTCAGGGATTTATCTGCTCCTCTTTCATCAGTGAATCACATAACTAGCATGATTATTTCAAGCAATGCAGAAGCAGAACACTCCCCAGTGCTTCAGTGAAGTCACTTGGAATACAGTGGATAGAAGATACTGTTAAAGGGGTACTGAGCATCTGACATGAAAGGAACCACCGACTTTTCCTCTGGTTTAGCTGAACAGTCTGTGCTGTCTAATATCACCTCAGCAGTCTTGGCTGAGTATTTAAGCAAGAAGCTTCAGACAATCCCTAGCCTGAATCCCTTGGAGTCTGGAAAAGTTCAGACTAGTAAGTTTTCACTCCAGGTTTTGGCATTTATACACAAGAACTTTTCTAGCAAAGGAAGTTCTGAATCCTGTTGCCCCAGTTTTAGTAGCTGGATGAAGGAAGGACTATGTTTAATTGACAAACTTGTTACTTTCTAATGAATTTTATGGGTTTGAAGCAGTTTAGGTCACCTTTAACCACAACTGTATAATACACAAGGACACTGTTTCAACTTCAGAGCTCAAGAGTCTTTGGGGACTGAGGGGGCCTGGAGTTTTTTGGGCTGGACATGCCAACAATCTAGTGAGGCCAGAGTCCCCATCCCCTGCCTCCCTGCCTTCAAAGCATCTGTGGTACTCTTACACTGCAATTTCCTCCTCCATAATCTGACAATGACAGTGTAGCCATGGGACTTTTTCTTTCTTTTCTTTCCCCTTTCTTGATGGTTCTTTCAGCTTTAAGGCTGCTACACCGTTGTCAGAAGTCTGGCTTCAATGGTCTGAAGGGAGACAGATACTGATAAATTTCCTTTTGATCTCTGCTCTGCAAAATCACTCAGTCAGGAAAAAATAGAAGGGTCTGTCTGCGTAGGGGTTGGAGGATATGAAAGGCAAAAAGCACCCTCTCATGCCACAGTGAGTATAACTCCCACTTCACATCGGATCTGAAAGATGAATATAAAGAGTTTTGTATACATTTTGCAAATCAGGACAATGCACTGTAAGAAAATGAAGCCAATGAGTAAAATGAGGATAATGATACTGATCTCCTTTCTAAAGTGCTCTGAGATCAGTTGATGAAAAGGACAGTACAAGAGCTAGGTATTATTATAGTTAGATCATTGCAATTGCCTTTCTCAAAACCCTTATCTTTTTGTTGCATATTCATCAAGATCAGTGTTGAAAGGTTACAGTTTATAACAACTACTTTGTTATACAATAAATGTGGCTTAGAAAGAACTTTTTTCATGGGGCTGCAGAAATTTGCACATATCATTTGAGGATACATATATAGAGCTGCAGCAGGTGTCACTCAACTTTCTGTATTTGCCTCTGTATAAGGCTGGATAAAGACAATGCCCCAGTGATCTGAACACTGTCAAGTGAAAAACACAGTATATAAACACCAAAATGTTAACTGTGATTCTGCCTAGACAAACTGTCGTGAGCTTGTGGGCACAATCAAGGAGCCACACCACTGCATTAAGGAGCCCTGTTCCCAAAACTTTCTCTACCTCTGAGCAAACATGACTGCTGAGACACCACGTTGCACTGACACAAATCAGCTCTCTGACAGAGCAGGCTTGGAGGAGTCCATCCCAGAAGCAGGGCAGGGCACAGTCCTGTCTGTTTAGTCTGTGAAAGCATATTCATATGTTCTTTACCCAGTGGAATTCAGCATTGGTAGAACTGATCCTTATTTGTCAGAACTAGCAGAGGTGTAAAACTTAGAGATGAACAAAAAAGTCAAAATGATAATGCTCCAGTAGGATTACTAACGCAGCAAAGGGTGTCTCAACATGAACTAAGATCCAAGGAAATGACACAAAATATTGATACAAATCCCAGATTAGCTTCTTTACCCCACAGCTACTGGGAGACAGTAATTGCTCACAGAGTATATGCAGAAGATTATACAAACAAATTTAGAATTGAAAGTACAAAGGAATAACTAAGGCAATTGAAAAGGATTTTCCTACAGAAATACATTATGCACTCTTTAACATATCACAATATATTAGACTTTACAAGATAGCTTTTAGTTAAAATGTGCTAATAAAGAGTGACAGCAAAATACTAGTTATAGAATGTGCGAGTGAAACTAACAGAGCTCTTACACATGGTTTAGCAAGGGCTGTACTACATTATTTACAGTTTATAATGAAGTCTGTGATGTGCCTTTTATTGAGGACACCACAAAATCGCATGACCTAACCATATAGCCACAAGTGAGTCTTCCAAATGCACACAGACAGCAAAGCCTAAAGCTACATGCAAAGGTTCTGGCTGGGTTTCTGACAGGTTCTGCAGTGGAGCACAGAGAGTGTTAGTAAAGGACTTCTGCTACTTTTGTATCTCTTACTGCATAAAAAATATTTTGCTTACAACTTTAAAATGAAGATGTCGCAATATCTCAATGTAAATGTTGCATTTCTAATCATCTGTGAAAAAACCTTTATGTTTTTCAGTGAGTTTTTCCAGAGATTTACAAAGCCAAAATACAAAACCAGTTTTATTATCTGCTGGGATTTTACAGACCATGAAGCAAAATCCATAGTAAATGCATGTGCATACAATTATTGAAAGGAATATATGTTTAATTGATGTTTTATTTGCACTGAGATAAACTTACTGCTTATTTATAATATTTTTAAGAGGTCATTCAAGCCCTCCATGTAGGCAAGCAGGAGTTTCCAGATTCAAAACAGAAATCCAAATAAAAATAGTGAAGCAGTTTTGCTTAACTTGGAACATGCATGGAAATATGTGTATGGAGAAGAGGCTTCAAATTAAGAAGTGAAGCAAATCTCAGCAATAACTGAAGACATGAAAGGAACTAATACTCATGTATGCCTTAGGAAAAGTCCACAGAGTGTATTATTGCTTGGGTACTGACTTGGGGAAAGCATTATTTCTGGCAGCTTCAAGCCTGATGTTTTCAAGAAAGAAGTAATTTCTTTCTGAGAAATAAACCTTTTCAGAAATAAAGAAAAATAAACATCAAAGAATATTTACCCCATCAATTTCTCCATCCCCTGGGAATAACCTATGAGATCTCAAATTATGGTTAGTTGCTGAGATCAAAAAGAGTAACCATATGTTTCTCACTATTGCTAATTACAAAGAAGACTAAATTACTGAAAAAGGCCTTAAATTTAAACAATTCCAATAAAAATAAGAGCTGGTTTATTGACAATTATGTGCTTTTAGGTACAGATGAAATTCAGTTAAGCCTTTAAGGTATTGCTGTTACTAACAAAATCAAGTGGTGCCTTAGTCATGGATTGAGACTCCACTGTGGGAAGAGTTCTGTGAAGTTTGGATAAACCCCACAGTCCTGCTTCAAAAATCATCTAAGGATAAGACAAAGGAGCAGATGTAGACAAATGAGTTCAAGGAAACTAGGCAATATCAAATTAATTTATCAAAAGTAGAGATAAAGGTCTATGTAGACCAGTAATCTAGCATTTGTCTAATCATCCACAGAGATCAAGGGAAGAGGAGTCTGACTGTAAACTCCTCTTTTACAGTCATCCTATCAATGTTTGTTAATAGCATTTGTCAATGCTCACAAGCATAATGAACAAAGCTGGAAGGGGAATGAAGATCTGTGTTTTAGAATTAGCGAGTATAAGCTGCTGAGAGCACCATGATGTTTCTGTTAATATCTGTGAGCCAAGGATGGACACTGAGGGAGAGACACTAAGCAGGATAAGGATACATCATCTAAAGGTTTAAAAAGACTTTGGCAATCAATGCTTTGGTAGAATTTGGCTTTGGATGGAACCAGAGGAAAGAAGTTCAATTTTTCATTCAGTGAACCTGTAAATTAGGGGGTAAATAGGGGACTTGCTGGAGAGACAAGGGTGAGATAAAGTGCAGCAGGATTGTACTGAAAGGGGAAAATGACAAAATCTATAGGAGGAGTAAAGGACAAAATGGAAGAGTGAGATGAAGGGATGGGACTGCTGAAGAAAGCAGAGCTCTGAGAAGAGAGCTGCTACAGCATCCCTGGCTCAAGGGTAAAGGAAAACAGGGGATAAGAGAAAGCAAGACAGAGCAGAAGCCTTTGCTGATTTCCTCTCCAAAGATTTTAATGAGATGCCATCTGAGTAGAGAGGTAAGTGGATACAGGAAAATGGGGAGCTTAAGGAGTAAGTCAGAGATGTGGAAAAAAAAATTACTGGAGTTAAGTAGATTTTCTCTGAACAGTGTTACTTAGGAAAATGGCAAAACTGGGAGAGAAAACACATCTATGATACAGGAAGGCTTCCAAACCCCCAAGTCACACTGTGCTGTGCAAGATCAGGAAGAGAAGAAAGGAGCAGTGGGAGCGAGTTAGAGTTCTGCTGTCAGGGAAGGGATAAAAACAAAATGAAGAGTGGAAGACAGGGAATAACAGAAGCAGGAGTTACCAGATCAGAGAGAGAAGGGAACAGACTGTGAGCAGAGAGCTGTGAGTTTGCTAGTCAGGTTTACAGATTGTTCTGGCCTCAGCGCAAGAAGTGGTTTATTTCTGCGAAGCTAATGACAAAGTCCTATCAATGCAGTCCATCAGACCTTTAATTAACTTTCCCTGAACACCAAGTCCCAGGCATGATTTCTGTGCCACCTTTAGGAGGTCAAAGTTAAAGAACAATAGTTTGGTAAATGGCCATTTGACACTGTTTTGCCTGGTCCAAAAATGTATCAAGTAATACAGTTGAGCTTAAATTTGGAAGAAAAATTCTTTCTTACATCAAAACTTTATAGAAACACAGCAAAGAAAACATGCTTTAATAATAAACATATAATTAAAACCACTTGAAACACATGTATGTGTTTTATTAGTGACTAAAATCAATGGTATGTTGCAATTTAGTTATGCGGGCTGATTTAGTATCATGTTATGTACCAGCTACATAGACATGTGCTATGGGCTTAGTCATAAAAGTGTGGAATGCACCACTAACAAATTCAATTTTTTGCCCTTAACTACTCACAAAACTCCTCTTCTTTCTAAAGGGAAACCACACAACATCTCTCATAAAGGGCTCAGTCAAAAGGAAAGCCAAAATAAAGACAGTCCTTAACGGCCCACTGGACCCTCACTAAAACGATATATTTTGGGGGAAAAAACAAAGAAAAGGAAAAGTAGTTAGGAAAGTTCACCCCCCTCCTTAGAAGAAACTGCTGTTCTCAACAGAGTTCAAATATTGCAATGGGATATCCATGTCATTTGGAAAAGCTGAATGTGTGAGTGTCTAAGAAAAAATGCTGATGGTTACTTTTCCTGTCATTCTGGTTAAAGCACATGGCTGGCTCAATAGCACATTAAGGATTTCACTTTTTAGCTTTGTATTGGAAAATATCTTTTCAAGTAACTCATTTATTAGGGCAGACATCTGAAGAAATAGGTCTTCATTTGGAATGCAATGTCACTAATGCCAAGAAAATTAAAGCTAAGGCATTTTTTCAGATACAAGCCCAAATGCCCAGCCTTGGCATGCTGCCCTAGGAATCCTTCATCTGCCACACTGCCTCATGGGAATTGCAGCTCAAGTGACTCAAGCCTGGTACTCCTTCACTGGCTGAACATCCATTATAAATGTCCTTGAATGCCCTGTGTCAGACAGTCCCTCTTGCACAGCGAGCCAGAAAGGAGATGTGACCTTGCTACATCAGGGACCCGACTTCAGAGGAGAAAAAGACCTCTGAATTTTAACAATACTGAAGCATTATGGCAGATATATGCTAACACCAAATTGATCCCAAAATAAAAGGTATGGCTAGAAGAGACCTTCTAGCTGCCTGTATACTGCTCCAAGAGCATTTTATATAAAAGCATTGAATGCTTATCCTACTTCAGATATGATCAAATACTGAGATTAAACTGGATTCTTAATTCTACAGTGACTGCACACTGGTCACAGGCCTTATCTTTCCCTGTAGACCACCTTTCTCCATAGGGGAAATCAAGTTGTAAGTTTATGAGTAGTGTGTGAAAGAATTACTTTTATTTTGCTTTAAAATGTATTTGTAAATTACAGATCCAATGGCTATGACAAATAAATTGCACAGGAAGGGAACACCTGGAAGTTACTCATCCAGCTGCTGTTGGCTTTTGGTGGAAAGAAAGTGATCCAGTGCTACCCATGCATTTGAAGATCTATGGTGTCATCAGTTATTAAAATTTGCTCTGAGACTGGCCTACATACTCCACCTAATTCTAAACCTCACTGTGCAAAATTCTGTATTGACCTGAGAAATGTCAGACCTGCTCTCCTAAATTATTTATGATAAATGGGCTTCTTCTAGTAAATGTTTGCACCAATGCAACCGCATAAAATTTTAAATATTGTAATTAATTTTAATATATCTGGTAAATTTCTAATATAGGCAAGGCATTATACTTACTCAAATCCACTTAAATTGGGGTTTCCTCAAAGAAATACAGGTGGTATATCTGAAGAAGCTTATAAATAATTTTTGCTCTGATGTGAATAATATGGACACCTTTCCTGTAAGTATAACCTCTGTGGAGGCATAGTGTATGAATTAGAGCATAAGGAGGGTCAAAACTTAGTATATTTTGATTTAATGTATATTAAATTATATATTATATTATACATATATTATATATATAAATTATATATATATTATATATATAATGTGTGAGATGTGCTAACAAGGCAGAGTGTAAATAAAGCATATTTAGCTTTTCCCTGTGCAAAACGTCTGAACTTAATCTCACAGGAAGATTGTAAGGAAGCTCAGGGACTGTAGCATTCCTGGGGAAAAGGAATAACATGAGTTGTTAGAACTGTGGTATAAATGTTGTATTGCTGGTTTATTGCTTATTTAGGTGAAGGAAGAGGTGCCTCTGAGCACTAAAAAAATTTGGCAGTCCCCTGTGAAGCAGTTGGAGTGTAACCTGTGTAGTATTGGCTCCTTTAAAAATGCAAGCATTATTCTCCTGTTAAAGGGTAAGGTTTCATTTTGTCCTTGAAATGATCATGTTTCAGGGAATGCCAGCAGGAAAATAACAACACCAACAACGACATATCCTGATCCATCATTTTTTTTACAGGTATAAATAAATGTACTTAAATAAATGTGTTACCATGAAAGTTAGTTTCATGAACTTCAGAAATTTACTGAGCTTAGAAGATTGATCAAGTTATGCTTGTCATTTTGTTTGATGTTTGGTGCCCAAATCATGGAATATGCTTAGAAGTTTTACTTAGGCAGCATTTAGTCAAATTTTAACAAGCATTTTGCAATGCAGCAGCCATGGGAAGGATTGAATCCCAGAATATCTCACCTTTCTGCTCTTCAAGCCTTTCACTGTCAGTTTCTGGGATGCAATGGTTTCCAGTAAGAGCGATAAGGAAAGACATTTCCTATCTCACAGCAGAAGGAAATGAGACAACCAGGAGTTAGGATCTAAAGCTGTGTTACAAGAAACCTTCATCATGCACTGCTTGAGAGGCAAAGGACTGAAATCTAAGGCAGTGGAGATGGTGTCCTCCAGCTCAAGC
Organism: Pseudopodoces humilis; assembly: GCF_049639895.1. Taxonomy (NCBI): domain Eukaryota; kingdom Metazoa; phylum Chordata; class Aves; order Passeriformes; family Paridae; genus Pseudopodoces; species Pseudopodoces humilis. The sequence continues at coordinate 12,845,868 of NC_142205.1, read as the reverse complement.
AACACATCCTGTGCATTATCTCATCTCTCTTTGCCAGCAGTAAGATGGAGGAAGAATAATAAAAGCATTCTCTAACCCCTATCAAACAATATCAAAACACCTATCACAGTTTAATTTAACTTAACTCTTTCTGAGGCACCATGAACAGGATTCTTTCCTCCAGCAGAGCTCTGGGGCAGTAGTCTGCAGCCAAAAAGGAGTAGTAACAATTTGGCACGTCCTACTGTAGCTGTGCCTGCCCCAGGCTCCTGAATCCCCCATGTACTGCTCAATCTGCTTCTTTTGAGGTGCATCTTCTCTGTCTTTTTATAGGAGCTGTTTAAAAAAAAAAAAATAATTACTAGGTATAAATCCTGACTAATCCAATACTGACTAATTTAATGTGGGTTACTCTCCTCCTTATTGTGTACATGAATTACAACTTCATTAAAATTGATGCAAATATCCCACTGAGAAGTTTTGATTTTGATTGACATTGATGAAAATGACATGACAGGAAATCCCTGATGAACTCTAGTTGTCACCTTTACTTCACAGGCACTGAGGATTAATAATGACTCAAAAGCATACTAGCTCATAGGCTGCCTTCAGGATGCTGCCAGATGAACATTTTTTAAATTACTTTTGTAACATGAAAGGAGCTGGACTTCACACTCATTCACAGTGTACCTTCTACTAAATTAACCCAATGGTAAACAAGTTTCTATTAATTAATAAGATCTAAAACTCCCAAGCTATCTCAAATGGTACACTATAAATCCTATACATTCCACAGAATAATTGGGGCTTACTTTTATATAAACAGCTTTATGAACCTAAGGTGATGAGCAACAGTATGAGCTAGGGTATGAGTTTGGGCATCAGAGCACTGAAGATGAAACAGTTTTACACTAGCAATGTGAGAGAACAATCAAGCACTGCAAAGCTTGGAGGCTTATCTTGTACTGAAACTTGGATAGATTTGAAAAGGATCAAATAATTAAATAATTAAAATGATATTAATAAATAATAATATAAATAAATAAATCAAAATAATTAAAATTATGAACTCTAGTAGTAGGTTTTGAAAAACCAATAATTCCTCAATACTTGTGGCATGGAAATGAAAATAACAGAAAATCCTTAAATGAAAAAAATAATAGTATCAAATTAAAATGAAATTGATTCTATAACTCATGATTACTATTCTGCAAAAATACTTTCAAAGACTCTACAAGTTAGACTAACATCCATTTTGATTTGAATCAAAGCACATTTTAGTAATAATGTGCATGTGTATAACCATCATAGTGAAATAATTTTTTATATGAAAACACTGATTAACAATTTGACATCTGAAGTGCCACGGTGGTTGATATGGTTTTGTTTATATTTCACACCAAAGAAAATTTGCTAGACTAAGTTGCCAGGTTTTCTGCACCTGGATTTTATGATGTTTGTCTTTTTAATGGCTGTATATAGAACTGATTCCAATTCTGGAGATTCTGGCTAAACGTAATTAGCTTAAGTGCTTAGAAGATGAAAGTTTATTTGCTTTATACTGGATTAAAGTGTAAGTAGCAAAGGTAGCATGAACAGACTGTGTAAATTACCTCCAGCTATTCACATTTCAGAGATCTACATGCCAGCAAAGGACAGTGGTGGCCAGAAAGTCTAGGGATGTTTGAATTTATTAAATTTGCTCTAAGAAAACATTAAATATGTTCATGGACTAAGAAGGTTAAATGAAACCACAACCTGTATAATGATTTGTCTGATCATATTTCTTCTCAGAAAAGTTATCACACATGCTTATCATACAATGGTGCTTCCAGTTTGAGCAGCATTATAGCTGCATAAACTTACTCCCAGATTTCTCTCACCTTCTGGAATGAAGAATTCAGCATAATTCCCACCATCATAAGAGTTGAAGGGTAAGAGGAGGGAAATACTCAGGCATCTGCTGATATTAAATGGACCCAGATGCTGGCAACCTGATTTTGCTTTTTACGAATCAAAAGTTAAAGTGCTAAATGAAAATAAGATTAAAATGATCAAATGCCAAAGCAGTTCCACATGGGAAAGATCACTGTTGATCATTAGACGTGAAAAATATACAATAAGATAAACCCCAACCTTGTAAGCAGAGACTATTGGCAGATGGAACACTTATCTTTTCAAAATAGTTAAACAAGCATGCTTGGATGTTATTCTTTACTTACAAAAGCAAATTACTTTATTTTTAACATGCTGGAATTCATGTAAAACACATAGTATATGGCAACTGCTTTGATCTCTCTGTAGTGCTATTAAATCTTGGCTAATTTATAACTTGATTTGTTTTCTCCCCACTTTTGTATTGGAATAACCTGCAACTTTTACATCATACCAATTGACAAGTAATGTGACTTCCAGAATCCTCTGGTTTTTTCTCCTTCTGAACATCTACATAGACTTTTTTTTCCCAATGAGGTAGGATGCTGCTAATGCTCAAGGGTAAGAATTTGCTGCCTTTGACTCAGTTCTGTTGTGTTTTTCTTTTTAACCTGGAGCTGAATGCAATTAAAAATGTGTGGACTCAAATAAAGAACCTGTTTCAAAGTTCACCTTTTCTGAACACAAACATTTTTAAACATACCACATTTCAATTCTTGGTGAGTGTGATGAACAAACTAGACAAGATTCTATTGATGATCCAAGTTGGAAGATAGATTTTTTTAGCTCTTAAAGCAACAGTCAGCATATATTTTTATCAAATATTATATTTGATCAAATATTATTTTGATAAGATTTTAACAATGAAAATAATAAAAATGTAAACATGAGAGTGAGATACATTAAAGAGTATTTTTGTATGACTTAATTTTTATAGAATTGTGTGTAATTGTAGCTGCCATGTGTAAGAATATGCTGGTATCAGACTTCTTGGTTTCTTAAGCTGCATCAAAATATAATTCCTGTTTGACACACTTTGATTATATCTATAGCAATAAATAAAACAGGCTTCATGGTTAAATATTGGCACACAGCTCACACCTTCATGATTGAATTCTCTTGGTATCAGGAAGCCAAATTCAGGCTCTGTGTTGATAATGTTCATTGCTCCCAATGCAGTTTGGGAGATGAGGATTTTTTTTGTCAGAGACTAAAATTGTCCTGGGAATTGTGCTAAACATTTAACATCATGGCTGATCACATATAACTGCAGCCTGGGCCTGTGTTTGGTTCACGAACACAAATATAATTCTGTAGTTTTTATTGCAAAAAGAATGGATACTCAAGCATTTGTCAATCTACTCTAAGGATTCAGCAGAGTCCATGGAGAATAGTAATTAAACTATTTAAAAATTAAGAAATGTAATGTTAACTTTCTGGGTGTTACATTGAACTGCAGATGAAGAAGTATGAATACCCAAGTTGCTCCTAATTTTTCTCCACTTTTCATATTTTAGAGCTATTTTAGGGTGTGTTCTCAGAAGATGAAAGAGGCTGGGTAGTGTTTTGCATCTTTTCTGTGGTTAATATGGACTATCTTCTGTGCTTCTCTGTTAAATTAACGGCACCAGGGCAACCTCATTAACCACTTTCAAGCTCCATGTTTTCCCAAGAACTGTTTCACAATGAAAACCATGAAAGCTCATGAAGATGAAAGGCCTTACAACATTATTGTTTCATATGTAAAAAATGGGAAGAAGCTCAGAGACTTGGAGCTAAAAGTAGCTCGTTGTGTCAAGCACCTTTCTGTGGCTTATGCAGTAAAAAATCTGCAGGTAAATTCCAGGTGTCGTATTTTACCCCTCTTTCCAGCTGCTGTAGAAAATACACAGAATAACTTGAGATCAAGCATTTTTTAAAATGTGACCACATCACTCACATGATGCTGACCACTGGCCTGGATTCTGCTGAAACCTGTGAGAGTGAACATTGCACACCCCCAGGTTGCTCTAAGACAGAAAAAAGAAAATCAGAGTTTACTGTCCCATGGGGAGGATGAAGCAGTTAATAGTAAACATAATTAGTACCAATGTTAGTGATAAAATCCTTCCCCTGTAGGAATAAAAGGGAAAAGCATGCTTTAGAAAACAGGGTTTCACCTCAGACATTTTTTTTTCTACTAAGACATTCTATATCTTATGTAACAACAGTTACTGATTTCTGAACAATTATATAATGTTTTCTGAACAATTATATAATGAAATAACTACTGTATTTGTTATCTTCACCCTTGGAAAGCATTTTTATATTTCAAAAAACGCAGGGTTTTTTTCAGTGCTGGTGTATGCCTATTTTTCACAAAAGGTTGTTACAAGAAGCAGAAAGAAAAAAGTATTAAGAGAACTGCATGTGAGGCTCACCCTTAAAATGCCTGATGATCATCATTATATTTACTAGCTGGAATTAATTTTCTGGTTTTGGAAGGCAGACATTTGGCAGAAAATTATAGATCTGTTTTATCTGCAAGCAACAACCAAAAGTGAAGAAGGTGCAGAAGAGTGGAAGGTGAAGTCTCTCTGTCCCCTGAAGAGGTGGAAGTTGCAAGATATGCCATAGATGACTAACGGGTCCTGAGAAGGTGAAAAATAAGAGAAATAAAACTTTTACACTAAGGGGCTCCCATACCTATGTCTCATGTTTAATAGAAAGAAGAAATATATGGTGTAAAAATCAATGCAATATATACACAAAATAAACACAAAAATATACCATGAAGCTGTTGGCCTCTAATCCACATTTTGTGTACAGCTGAGTCCCTTCAGTATTTCTGTTATACTGTGGATTTATGCACAGCATTTTTTTAGCAGACCAGAGTCTGTCTAGGCTGGTAAAAATGACATTTTTTTTACCCACACATATAATATTTCCTTTCAGAAGTTAATTGAATTTTTTAAAGTACATTTTATTTGAATCAACAGATCAAAACCAGAAATCATATTCCGAATGCTGTGTAATATTTATAGATAGTCAGAATAATGACTATAACAGTATAGAAAAGAAAACATTTGCTGAAAATAGTTTTAGAAGAGCAGAATCCTAGAATCATAAAATAGTTTGGAATAGTTGGAATCAAAAAATAGTTGGATTGGAAGAGACTGTAAGATCAAATAGTTCCAACCTCCTGCCATGGACAGGGAGACTTCCCACTAGACCAGGCAGCTCAGAGCCCCATCCAACCTGGCCTTGAACACTGCCAGGGATGGGGCAGCCACACCAGCTGCTGCAGTTATTTCTGCAGAGAACATGAACTTTAAAAGCATGAAACAGGCAACATCCACAAAAAAAAAAATGTAACAAAATTACAGCAGATGGTATTTCATCCTTTGGGTTTCAGATCTACCCCTGGTATCCATGGTGGTCTGGGTGTAGTCTCACATCTCATGTTTGCTTTGAGATGTCAGAGGAATGATCTACTAAAGGGACCTTTTTCTGCTCATAACTTGATATTTCCTCCTGTGCCAGCTCGAGCAACTACCCAATGATCTAGAGAGGGAACTGACATATTTATTTTTTAATCCAGTGATGGGATTTTCTGATGCTGCAAAGATTTTTAGTTGTACATGAGGTGTCTGGCCCAGGTACACTTAGGTGCAATGTCAGCATAAGGGATGATGTGAGAACATACTATGGAGATTACTATTGGGCTTTTTGACAGCATCTCCTTTCAGATGAAATGAAAGCATTTTTAAGACTGGGATCTGAGGTTTGTTGTACTCAAAGCTCTGCATCCTCTGGAATGATTGGTCACATTCCCTTCCTGACCATTTGCTTTTTTTCACTTCTTTGTGACAGCTCTAGCAGAGTATGAGATGGTTCAGTGAACTGACACAAGAGAAAATTAATTTTTTTTTTCTTTTTCTGTTGGAACAGCAAATTAACTAATACTCTTCTAACTCACATATAGATCACTTGGTTGTTAGGCAAGTGACATGGCAGGGACCATATGAAAGAACAACTGCCAGCGTAGAACAACCCTGTGTGAGGGTTGCAAATGCAATTCCATGACATTAGATGTAACTTCAAACTACACTAGCATCATCAAACTCTCTTTCAACTCAAAATGAGTAAGTATATGTCATTTAATTTCAGCCTTATGTAGTTGCTTCCTGCCAATTTAGACAAACATCTTACTTAAATTATTTCTTCTAGATAATTTTGAAATAGTAGAACACATTCAAATAAATCCCTGATGATTCCACCACCCATCCTTAGGTTTATATTGCAGTAATTGCTCTTAAATATGAGAGCTGTTAACAGTGAGAATTCCTGATTTGTTTTCTTTACAACGGCAACTGGAAACTCTAATCAAGGAAACAGGATAGATTCTGCATGAGTAGGTAGTTTATGGAGTTTACCATGAAGATAAGATTGAATAAAACAGCATATTATATGATTCCTTAAGACTGAAGTCTTTCAAGTCTTTTCTTCTCAAATCACGTTTGCAAGAGCTGTGAATCTTTATTACAGAAGGTAGAGAGACTACAAAACCATTTACTGATCTCTATGGAACAGAAGATGATAACAACATTCTTTGGCAAAGAAGTTTTCTGTGGAAGAATTCTTCTGCAGAAGAACTTCAGTCTATCAGGGAGAATGTCTTTATAAAGAGAAAGATTTTAACTCATATTTTAAAATCAACTATAGTCTAATCCCCAAATTAGTTTATGCTAACCTGACACATTGGTTTTCCCATTTATCTGGTATTCATCAGATAAGTCCTCATATCCATCTGTATTGGTTGCTCAGTCTTAGCTGAGATGTGGTAATTCACTGCTGAAAACAGAAAGGAACAGCTTCTTAAAGAATTTACATAACCTGATATTACCTTCAGTTCTTAAAAGTAATTTAACCTGTTGGGTTTGTCTTGGCTTTGAAAACACAATCTTCATATGACAAATGGTTTAAGAGATGCTGATTTTCAGATAGTAGCTGCTCACTGAGAAATGTAGCATGCTCTGTGGTGTTTACAAGGCTGTTTAAGACAAGATCAAACCAAGAGGTGAGTTGAAATCTCTGCTAAGGAGAAAGCTTTAAACTTACCCATTTGTTATTTGAAATAGAATAAAATATCCATACAGTCACAGCTGCAGTGGAGAGTTGTAGGAAACTCTTGTGCAAGGCCTCTCAGCAGCTGGGTCTTAAACAAAATCTCAGCTCCCAAATGCCTGGGCCATGGCTCTGCTCCACTGCCATTGCAGTTGCTACAGCCTCATGAGATCAGCATTCTGACTGCAGGCCTTCCTTGCCCCCCTCAGCAATCTGTGTGTGTCTCTAGCTTAGTCATCTCATAGACTGCCTGGTAACAAAGGACATCAAAGGGTTTCTTCAAAGTAAGAGCATTTGCTGAAAATACAAGCTAGGTAGGATAGGCCATGCAGAGCTAACCTCACAGACAGAGTGATGCAGGAGCACCCCAGAGTGAAGTGTTCTGCAGGCTGAGAGAAGCTGGAGGAAAGAGCACGCACTCCATGATGTTTTAGGAGAGCTGTAGATTCATAGCAGTATAGCTACAGCAGCAATAATGCATCCAAGGCAGATGGAATTTATTGCATGAAATGACTGTAGTTTTTCACTAGCCATGGAGGAAGTCTGGGTAAGTGGTACAGGCTAGACTCTCACCTTAAGGCAGCTACATTTAAGCAAGATAAATCCCATCATCAGTTTCTCACTTCCACCAGGGAGCTGAGTGAGGTTGCTAAGCTGGGGTAAACTCATAGCCCATAGTGAGAAGAAAAGCTTCTGAGTACATGAGCTTCAACTAAATAAAACAAGCACAATTATTCAATGACTACTCTAGTCTTTACTGCATAGTAACTAAATGATAGTTATATGTGTAATAACTATGTAGCTAGTAAGTAAAACTAGCTCAGCCACCACTTCAGAAAAAATATAATTTTACTGTCTGCTTCTTAGCTTAATTTTAATATTCATATTCCTGCCTTCTAGGGATATATTTTAAACTTTACTATCACCCTGAGAGCTTTCCCAGTGACTAGAAATAATTGTGGGCTTCATGGAAAAAATGTATTTATAAACAAATTATTAATTTTAATACTGTTTTGTGAATGCCTGAATAATTATCCTGAATGGACTAGAAACTGCCAGAAGGCAGGGGCAATCTTGGTCTCAGACAGGGCTTTGTTGCAGCATGAAATATTGAATAGGATCAGGTTTTGGGTATAATAACTTTTTCAACAATATTGTGTGCCTCTGTGAGCATTCAATAAAAAATATCCCAAAACCTGATGCCCAGCGTCCTGCCAGAGGAAGCAATAAATACACCATGGAAGACTCTTGCGGACACTTGTAGTGTAGATCATATCCTAGCTTAGAGCACATTATATTGTTTTACATAATCAGAAAAGAAGGATTTCAAATATTGTTTAGTTGTCAAAAAGTGCTGAAGGGAACAGAAAATGAGCGCCATGAACAAAGCAAATTATTACTCATATAGTCATTGCTCTTCATATTATGCAATTGCTTGTTAAATGCTTCTGCCAAAATTAGATATTTCCTATATAGTGCAGTGAATTGTGTTTCCTTATTTAGAGCTTGACTGATTTTTCTCATCCCCCCTTATAGTGTTCAGATACCACTTGGCTTTGTTTTTTGTTTAGTCCTCATTTAGCAAAGCATTAAAGCAGGCATCACAATCAACTTCATATCAGGATGTAGATAGTGCCATTTGTCTAAATTTCAATGGATTGAGGTTGAATTCCTGGTGGCACAGACTGAACCATACTGAATTGCCAACTGCGTTGAAAAAGATTATGACAAAAGAGGAAATCTATATAAATGCTCTTGCTAATGGCTGCCATTATCATCCTCATTTTCTTCAACGGGAGGCAGTGTTCTCTTGTATCCACTGCTATGACAGCTCACCTCTCATGTCTGACTGCAGGACTGCAATCACCCCTCCTGGCTGCAGCATGGCCTGGGAGCACTGGGTGAGTTAAACTTTTTGTTTTTACCTTTTCCTGCAGTTGACTGTGACTCCACAAATGCAGGTATTGCTATAGCACATCATGTCTAGGTTGCCAGGCTTAGGTACAAAAAGTTTATCTGCAACACTTTTACGCATAAATCTTTCAGTGATTTGTCCTAAAAGTTCCACCTTTAATTTCTCCCTTTTCAAAGTGTGATGCTTGGTCATTAGTCATTCAACACTGAAAACAAGCAAGGATAGCACTCAATATTATAACATGCAAAACACAGTGTTTGTTGTTGATGATCCCACTCTTTAAATAGCACCCCACTGATTCGTGGGTATCTTAGCTTCCAACAGCATTCCAAACCTCAGGCTGTTGATAACCTTTTATCTCTGTTCTTATCAACATTTACTACTGAGTGGCTTGAAGGAATAGATATCACAATCAAAGGGTGGTGCCTCTCCCTAGATACTGATCAAAGGCATTTATTGACAGACCAATTTGTAGTAACATATGGAAAACTAACCTATTTAGACCACAGACAAGGTAATTCCAAGATAAAGACACATAAACTGCAATGTTGCCTGCTAGAACTTACGTTTTGTGTTCTGCTAGAACACTTTTGTGTTCTGCTTTGAGACCTGTGCCTAGTGAAATACACTCTGTTATCAAATTCCAGTAACACTGTAATACTAGGAAACATGTATAACAATTAAATACTGTGATAAACTGTTGAGATTTTTATTTAAAAGCAAATATTCATATTATGCATGAAGATATACCTACTGAGCTCAAAAGTTCATAAATTTCCTTGTATATCCTACTGCCAGTGTATTAAATTCAATTGAAGCAAAGTATTTTTAACATGCTGTATAAATCTCTTGAAAAATGAGTTTTTCCATTGATATAGGCTGATAGCTACTAATTTTAGAAATCAATTACTTGGTATTCCCTCATAAAAAACTAAATTAAGATGGCATTAGACCCAAGAAAACAATTAATTCAAGGAAAAATAATTTTCAGATTTGTTTCAATTATATCAAATTCAAAGCTGGAAATCATGATTAAACTTAAAAGATATACACTCATTAAGGTATTCAACAGAGATTAAGACTCTCACACACCTTTAACTCTGTGGTAATTATAGAAATATAATTAAAGCATTTTATATTTATATTTAATTTTTAAAAGAAGATGAGATTCTCCAATCCCATGTTTTCACTACTTGTGGTATAAGGGAAAGGCAGAGTTAAAGTTAGGTGCCAGACTGCCCTAATCTTAATATGTTTGGATTACCATTATGTGTAACCAGACTCAAAGAAAACACTGACACTGATGCTAAATTTCTTGTAGAACCAACCAGTTTTAAACAAATTATGTCTAAATTAAGAAAATGTACTCACCAGGAGACTTAAAAAGACTGACCCTGTGCTCCAAAATTGTTCTGTAAGTACAGGGTGGATTTGCTGGATAATCCACTCTCTGCTTTGGGTTCACAGCAACTGAACCTTTGTGACAGAGGGACAGCAACTTCTCCATAGTGGAAACAGCACTAGCATGCCCTGGCCTGGGTGAGTTATTGCACATGGACACACAGGGCATGCAGGGAACTGAGGATCACCACAGTGTCTCTGCTTGCTTCAGGGACTCTAGGCTAGGTCTGTGAGCAGGGACACTCATTTGTCTAAAGGTCATACATTCTACACAGCACAAGAGAAAAAATGCAGGGTAAAGGGAGGATTCCCATCAGCCCTTCATGGAAGGAAGCTGCATCCAGGATTCCTCTGCCACCAGTCCTTCCCGGTGTCCTTTGGCTTAAAGGCCCATGTGAATTCAACATGGCTGTTGATGTGAAGTGCAGTTTAGCAACATTAAATTAGGCCAAAATGGCACAGGAAACATCTTCTGCAAATCAAAGCTTTCTGAGGGCAAGTCTCTGGCTGCCTAAGGAAAGAAAAAATTCTGCCTGATGCCTTCCCAGAAAGTTGCAATATGAGAGCTTTGCAGCCTCAAACACCTGCAAGAAAAGCAGTTCCTTAATACCAGTATTTAAAAATTATTTTAACTGAGTCTGTTGGCATTCTTGCATGCTGCTTGTACTTTCCCAAATAGCAGGGACTGTTTGTTCCATTAGCAAAATGTATAGCAGAGAGCATGACTTCCTCCCCAGCCAGCTTCTGCAAAATCCGACTGAAGCGATGTCCAGCCTTCACGTGCTCTCCTTGCTTTATACTCTGTATCTCATTTTGCTTCTTTCTGGGTTAATGCTTTTATTTTGCATTTTCATTTAAAATGCAATGCACTTCCAAGCAGCATTTTGTAACAGCCCAACTAGTTTTGAAACTTGAGAGAAGTTGTGATCATACTGCATTCTGCCAAAGACTAAAAGCAGTATGAAAATGAAATTAAAGCTATGGATACAGAGTGAGCTTACAAGGCAATATAAAATGGAATAAATATGGACAGATGAACACAAGATAAAAATCTCTTTCTAACTCCTTACCAGTTGGCAGTTTTTACAGTAATTACAGTGTTATAGAAATTCCTGATTTAAACTTTTCACCGAAGATTAAAACCCCAGTTTGCACTGACTTATGAAAATAATTTCAGTTGTTACTAGCAGACTTTAATTGCACCAATATGCTTTTCACTGCTTAAAAAGGCCTTTGTTCTTTACAGATAGTGATACAAAGGTAACAGCAATACTTCAGCGGCTTTTATTGCTTGGATGCAAAATAGGAGTCCTTAAGCTTTAAAAATCTCTTCTCTCAGAGATACCATCTTTTGCCTGGAGGTAAAGGAATTAGGGGATATTTACATGATTTAAGGTTAATTTTATAGCATATTATGTTCCCTCTCTGCCCTGGAATCAAATACTAGAGGATTTGATTTTTAAAAAAATGTAAATACGGGTAAAATGTAATAAAACTATTGTTTGTATGGGAAACCTCCATGCTAATCTGCAATAAATGTGCAATATTGGAATTGTGTAACTTGGTGGTCAGCAACAGGAAAAACAAGCTAAGCTTGTGGGAAGCTAAGTACACATGATAATGCATATATAATTCATAATAGATACTTGGAACAAAGTAAGAAATTACATTTTAACTTTATTGTTTAGGTGACAGAAAAAAATAAAGCAGTCATAAAAACATTATGATAGATATTAATGAGACTAGTAATCAGATTAGTAAAATCTGATCAATATAGCAGTTTAATCAAAACCACTGAACTAATAATTTCTAAAGATAATTACCAAATCAAGCATTTCACCTATGAATTCCTGAAATACTCAGCAACGCTTTGGTGATGGAAAATGTTCAGTCAGTACGGAGTTGAACAGTTGTTGCTTCTCTCTGAAGATAATGTTTAGCTCAAGGCAATTGTGGAGAGAGACCAGGCTGCCAATGTATGGAACTGCTGGGAGATGTGGACGGGAAACAACGCAATCTACTGGAAAAGAAAAAGCACAGCTACAGATCCTTGAGAATAAAGCCCTGTGATAAACGTTTGGATCAGTTAGAGAGAGATGTGTTGAGAGAACTATTGAACAAGGAACTGTGGGAGGTCTATGAGAAGCCAAATGCAGTGAATGGAGTGAAATCCCAGTGACCTGAGTGGGCAGAGTATGTGGTTAGGATGATGGAAGACAGACCAGCGAGGCTTATTTTGGACAGCCAGCTCTAGGAGTTTCAATGCTCAGGCCAATGAAGAACGTGGAAAGATTATATTGAGTAAGACCTAATTGCTCGTAATATGAATCACCATCAAAGGGAAAAATATGCATTTGGCTACAAGAGGTAGAAGAAAATCTGCCAAAGACATTTTTGGGTCTACAGAGCTGAGGGATAATAACACACAGATTCTAGGATATTTCCCATCTTAAGCTTTGGAATGAATTCACAGAGAAATGATTGCCTTCACTCTTGCTGGAACTTCTCTAAGAACATTCTTAAAGAAAGTTTTGAGGAAGACAGCAATAAAATGGCCAGTGGTTGTCTATTCAGAGCTGAACTCTTCCATGAGTGCTTAGGAATGATGCAGGAGGGGGATTGCATGTAGAGACAGAGGGGTCATTTTGTGACAAATAAAACACGAAACATTCTACAGCAGCATAAACAGCAAAAGGATGCCTGAGATTTCATATTACATTATAACTGTTAACAACATACTGGACAAGAAGAATCACATAAGTGACTGTATACCTCAACAGGGAAAACTCAGGTCCAAGTTCTTCAAAACTCCAGTATTAGGAGTAGGGGTTTTCTTTTTTTTTAACTTTTTTTTTTCTTTTTTTTTAATACAGTGGGACAGACCACACTTGCAGAAGAATTCATATGAGTAAGGATTTCTAAGAACTAAGACTGGTACAATAATCTTGAGAAATGATGGAGATATGTCTTCTTTGTCCTTAGTTGAAAATCAAAATGAATTGAGAGTTAATAAAGAATTGCCAAGGTCTGATGGAATTGTCTGAAACATATCTGCCCTTGTATGCATTTTCTCAGAATTTAATCACAGGCAAGTATTCTTCAAATGGTTAGAAGCTGAAAATGAAATGACATCTTGCAATGGATAACATGGAGAAGTCACTTGTTTTAAGTTTAGATTTGTCTGTCTAGTTATGAGTCTCCTATTCATTCCAACCAACCTCCTATTTCTGTCATGTACTTCTATGATGAAGCAAGGGATTTTGTAACTTTTTTTTTTAATAACAGAAAGTGTTACACAGGTAATATTTTTTTGCAAAAAAATAGTTGCACACACTTTATCAAATGAGACTAGTGAATGACCAATAGTGCCACCAGTATTTAAATGAGCAAGTTTGCATCAGAGTAGTTTGTGGATCAGATTTTAAATAAACCTCAAGTATGCAAGCTATAAAAACCTGTGCCAAAGCAACTCTTACTTTTGCTTTAAAATTCTTGTACTTAATATTAATGCTTTCAAGCCACAGGCAGTAAAATTTTAACAAAATATACTGCACTTTCTGAGTGGTCAGATTTCCAGGCAAAATGTGAAGCTGACACTCTTCATGCAAAATTTCTAGGCTGGTGTTTAAACAGCAACAAAACCTGTTAAAAGCAACTCCTTTTCTTTAGTGAAACTTCACTAGCACATACCATTTTCTGCATTAAAATTCTGTAATCTATGCTTGCTGCCCAACAAAATATCCTTTCACATTTGTCTACTTTGGGCTTCTACAATAACTTTTTTTGTAAAATATAGAATACACTTGAAAATGCCAAGTGTCTTGTATCTCCAAAGAGCAGCTGAGATTTCTCTGCAAGGAAAAGCATTTTTAGAACCTCAGGATTTCTTCTATCAAGGTGACTTTATAACAGCAAAACATATTTGCACATTGAACGTTGATTTTTTACAAAAATCTTTGCATGCTATTTGACCTTGTCTTTACATTCAAAGTTGGGATATGCAATATAGTGTTTAAAGTGTCACTAAGCATTGCTGTAAGGGATTTGTCAACTAAAAAACAGCTTTCTCCTCCCACTGCCGATCAAAATGTGCCGTTTTCAGAACAAACACAAGAGGGGGCATTTAGATGATGTTGTGTCCGTTCTTTAAATGATGCTCTATAAGTTCTGTGTAAAACACTGGGCACGAGTCATGTATTTCTAGCTTTTGGCTCTCATTCTCACTGAGTTCCTACCAGTGTCATCTCATAACTTGGCAGTTAAATGACACTGTTTTTGCTTTGGTGCACATGCTTTAGTTAATTTCCTCTACATGAAAGCTGATACAAGACAATGTATATTTGATTTTACTTTATACCCACACTCACACTACAGACACATGCATCAGATCTTCATGAACTGCAAGAAAACGCTCCTAATTTCACAGCCCACAGATGAAATCAAACTAGCAGTTAAATTATTCCACACCCCATTTACAGTCATTGATCAATTTTTCCTGTCAACCCCAACTACTTCCCTTCTGTCACCCACAAGCCACACACTCCCACCTCGGTTCAGAGCCACCACCATACAGACTTGTACTTTAAACAACATTTATGGGTTATAAGTTCCTACATTACAATGATTACTCTAGGGTTGGTGTGGCTTTCGTGAATTACACTTCAAGCAATTCTGCATGTGGTTTTCTGTTGGGATGTTTAAGAAAGAGAGATACAGTGAAAAATCATAGCTGCAAGTTTTATTTCTCTAATATTCATGGAAATGTCTCAATAGTTGATCTATGTTTAAGTGTTTTTTTCCTACATTTGGTACTTTTATGAGGAAGTTGCAGAATTGGAACTTGCCAAAGTGCTTTGATGTGTTACACTTATGGATGGAGTTATGGCTGCTGTGGCCAGGATGAGAGTGGGAATAGATGGGCTGTAGGAGAGGTTACAGAATCCAAGGAGAAGGTCCAATTCATAGAGTATGTTTGGAGAGAACAGAACTACTTCTTGACCTTTTATGGGGTGTAAACTCCAGCCACCATAGCTAAATTTTACTCTAGGTGTTTTGCTGTCCTTGGATTTTCTTGAGTGGGAAAATTTGATTATTTTAAAAGTGTTGCAGCTCTGCTGACAGTTACTCACTACACAATTATTGTCACTGATGAGCTGTTATCTAAGTCAGTATTGAATTCTGCATTTGAGTATTTGAATTTTCTCTTTCCATTGCCAGGTGTTCTTCAAAATGCCCAAGGTCTGCTCCTCTCTTTCATTCTCCCTACAACTTTGAAATTATAAGGAATATCTGCATCTTCAAACTACGTGATACTGCTACTTCTTGTTGCAAACCAGACCATCTGGCCCACTGTGAGGTACAGGACAAGAAAGGATCGTGCACTGACCTGCACTTGGATAGCTTGATATTTTGTGGAACTCTTAACTTTAAAGTGACCTTACTTAACAAATGTATTTGGTTACTGGGTAGCAGAAAATACCAGCCTATGCAAACAACCTGGGTCTCCTCAGAAGTGGTGGATGTGGAAGGATGTGTGTAATGTGCAATATATTCATGCTCATGACCAATTTGGTTTGGCTTTCTGCACTGGTTTATTTCAAACTTTGGCTGAGCACAGTACTGAGAGGTGCACACTCATTCTTGCTGCCATGCAGTGCTGTCTTTCCCACGTTCAGGTACCCTGCAGATGCACACAGGGGTGACCAGGAGGAGCCACAGATGGCTAGATGAGACTAGTAAATAAATTGGCAGTATGAATACTTGTAAGGAATTGGTCAGGCATGAAAATGAAAAGGATGAGTAGTCGACAGGTGAACAGACTGCACTGAGGAACCTCACTTTAAAATTAGTCAAGTTATTGTAATGGAATGTAGAGATTAATCATGCATGCACTGGGCTTTTACTTTAGTAGAACAAAATCAGGTAAAAGAAACAGACTCAGGATACTAGAATTTTGCTCTAAAGTCTACAATGGTATACAATTGTAACTAATATAGCTTTTCCTTTTAAACCTTTAAAATCTTTTGGTGTTAGAATCAGGATTCTGGACCTGATTCACTACAGTTCCTACTGTGCGACATCAGTTTTTCTAAAATTATTTTTAAAAAATCAAAATGTTCTCTTTCCTTTCATAATGGATAAACTGCAATGCAGTGAGACGTATGGATATCTCTGTACGCATGACTTAGAGAGAAAATAGTCTAAGAACTCTTCAGTGAATAAAATAAATTTTTAAAGTAATGCTTTTTAGACCCAAAGAAATCATAATACACAAATGATTCAGAAAATTACTCTAAAATTCTTTATCCATCCATGTATATTTTTATAATGTGATTTGGAGAGAAGCATCTCTAATTGGCAGTTGTCTTATTCCCCTCATCAAATATAACCTTTGGCTGATACACGAACGTCAGAAAATTCTCACAGTTTCAAATATTTTCCTGCAAATAAAGACTCTCTGAAACAAAAAGCTGAGGTCTCGTATTAGGTCCAAATACTTTCGTTTTCAGGTAAACTGATGGCTTTTTATACTATTCTACCCACTTTATCCACTTGTACACTTGCCTTGAAAATTCAGGTTTTCAACTCATAGTTGTACTTAGGAAATCTATCAAATACATCACCTGCTTAAAAAGCAATAGATTTTGTCAGCAACTTCTCTGTGTACTTGATAGCCATTTCTACTTCTGAATTACTTCCTTTGAGCTCATGGAAGACATGGTCCTGACATTTCATCCCCTCTTTGGCTTGAGCTTTTTGGGCGAAAAGGAATGATTAAATTGCTGTCTATAACGTGTTTTCAAAGTCTACAATTTGTCTTTAGATCTATTTTTAAGAGCTACAGGGGTGTCACCCAGAAAGGATGTTTCACTAGTAGTGAGACTGGGCATAAGCTGTAGCAGCCAAACCTTTTCAATACAATAGGGAAATTTTAACAAGGGTCACCTGAGATCCTTCTTTTGCTCCTTTTTCAAAGCTCTCTGTGTTAAGCATTTTGCCTAAACTTGTGTTTTCTTTTGGGTAAAGGCACAGCTTTGTCTAAAGGGTAAGGCACTAGTAAAGCATGCTGTCCCCTGGTATGACCCGAAATGATGACATGATGCTTGCAGAGCATTTCAGAGCTAGACAGTTCTGAACAAAGCAGACATTTGAGGAAACAGCATGTGCCGTGAATCTTTGGGCTGGTAAGTATAATAACAAACACTGCAGGCAAAGTTGGTGGAAAAGGAAAATAAATTAATCTGTCTTCAGTCTAGTCTGGAGGTGGCTCAGCTGTGGAGCTCTGCAGTCAGAGCCTGTCTGTGGCAGTTGATGGTGAAGTTGTCACATTGGAGGAACTGCAGCTGCGCTGAGACAGTTACCAGACTGCATGCTCCCTACAGGAGTTGTTCTAGTCTGTAAAATGTCTCTAGCTGTATTTCATATGGTCAGATTCTGAGTGGGGGATATTTCTTAATCATTATTTTTTCCCCCTCAAGTTCACAGCAGAAAATTCTTCATTCACATTGACATGAAACATTCCTTCCAACTGTGGATATTCATTGAAATCAGCCTACAGGAACGTGGTCTTCAGCTGGACAAAACACAATTAAATGTCTTTGAAGGACTACAGTCTGAAAAATTATTTTCCTTTGATTACATAAAATTTCTGTTTCCTCTAACAGCTAAATAGCAGAGGAAGCTTTGGGCTATGGAGGTGCTGTTGGAACCAAGTCTAATGTTTAGACAATTTCTTCTGCTTATTTAAAAATAGACACAGTTGAATCAGTTCTTTGCCTCATTAACTTTCCTTTGACAAAATTTACTTGACATACTCTGTTTAGTGTTGTGCTTTGCCCCTCTTATAAACTTTTATTTCAGACTCATCAGGGGTTTTATGAGTGTGGGACATTAAAGCAAGCACATTTACAGTTTCATCCTCCCATTGAGACACTGCGGGCCTTAGTTTTTATACCTCCAGTTTTAATTTCCTCTGAATGTCTCATAAGGCTGGAAAGAAGATGCTTTTGAAACTGTTCTTTTATAGAGGAGAAGCAGATTAAATGATCTATGAATCCTATCTCTACTTCAAAATATATCTTCACTTGAAAGTCTGTGCACTTATGGACATTTTCCCGAGAATGTTTTTGATTTATTCATGAGTGTTGTGCATTACAAATAAGTACACAATGTCAGTAAGCAATTTTTCCAATTAAGTCCATGGAATTGTTTGGCATATAGGAAATTATAACCAAGTTTTTGTTAGTTTGCTTGCCAGGGTCAATGTGGTGAAGATGGACACTTTTCTTCTGCGTACTATATCTATGAAATCCTGAGTTCTATCAGCTATGACAGAATGGTATTGTGAACCACAATTAATTTCCTTTACAATAGTGTGGATAACTTCACGGCTCATTAGACTGATGATTTCATTCTGAATTGTTGGACTTGTGTAATCTTGTTTTCTCTTCAGCTAGCTTCCCAGGGTCTCATTGTCATTGCTGTGAAGCTTCAGTAATTCAATAAAATTCTCCTCATCAATCTGATGGCTATGAATTACCGAGCCTTTTCTACTCCAGTAATGTACGGTATTATTTTGTACAGTGAGCAAAACTGATTTCCCAGCTAACATTCTAGCTTGCTTTATCCTTCAGGACAAAACTGAAAATGTGGTATTTGATATTCCAATCAAACAAAAATGATTTGGTAACAATTTAAACAAACTTTGGCTAGGAAGCATAGACAAATGGTGGAACTCTGGCACAGATTTGTATTTCTCTTCCTCCCCTCCATCACTACTGGCTTCATTCCTTCTACTGTTACTTGTGTCAAGTGGTACAGCTGTGACATCAGAGGTAAGGCATCACTGCTCAGCTAACCCCCTATGGATGGTCATGTCACAGCAAAGGATTTAAACAGTTATGAAGAGGTACAAGTCACTGAAGAATAAATGTAAAAGTATTTTATTAATATTTTTTGTAAGATAATGGTTACAGCCATTTCTGGAAATTGGAAGTTTGAAGATTTTTTTGCTTGCCTAAGTCTGCCAAGATACAATGTCATAATATTATTCTGGAGCTATACCAGAATATGATACTTTCATAAATGACATTAAAGTGGCTTGTATTCAGATGTTTCCATCTCCAAGAAAACAACATGAAAGATAAAGGGAAGGGTGAGAAAAAGGGAGAACCAGAAGACACAATATTCAAAAGGAAGAATGGAGAATCAAATATATACTGTGGTTCACTGCTGTTAAACATTCAGCTGAGAGGATGTGTGAGTTTTTTTTTCACAGATCTCATCAGAAACACTGAACTGCAATTGGTACCTGGAGCTACAAGCCTGTCACATGTAGTTTTGTTAGAAATGGTAGGTCTGATAGTGTGTGTATATTTTAAATTAGAAGTTGGGAATGACTTGCCATAGTTCTTTCATTTGTGTCTCAGTGTGTCTCAGTTCTCACCTATGAATGGGCATTAATTTATCATTACCACAGCAACTTTTAACAAAGATAAATACATCAGAGATTAAAAATACTCACATATTGTAGTGAGGGGCTGCCTTACATGCTAGGGGACAAGTCTAAAACCAACATCTCATTTCACTGTCATTTATGAAGAGCATAATAAAATAAATGCTTAATTACAAAAAAATTATTTAATAATATTTCAACTAAAACATATGATTTGAATTGTACAGGATTTTGAAGATAATTTCAATCTGGTATGTTTTATGTTCTGACAAATCTGTATCCCAGCATCACCTGTCTTTCACTGTTGTGTTTAAATACTGAAGAGCTTCCAGGAGGAGCTGGTCAAAAAAGAAATAATGACTGAGAAGTAAGGAGGATTTGGGACACACACTCTAAGCTTTTATGTCATAGAGCAGATCCTGAAAATATAATCTATAATGCATAAATAAACAGCACTATAGATACCTGATATCTAGAATATTTCTACATTGTGCTGTGTTGAGTAATTGTGAGTATTTCTCAAATTTATATATTAAACATATAAATATATTACTGTATTTTCATATTTAAATTCATATTTAATTCATACTGTATTTGCATATTTGAAGAACTGAACACAATAATAATGCCTATTGAGAGTAAACATTCTATTTATAGAATTTATTGACAATTAAATTCTAAATATATTAAAAAACCCAACAAACCATAGAGGGTAATTTGTATATTAAAGTGTAATTGTAGCATTTTTTTATATGTATCAGCTAAACTGCCCTTGTTTAACTATTACTTTGAACCATATCCAGTGTATACAGTGGCAACAACAACATGGCACCATCAAGTTTATTAGAGCACCTGAATCCTTCCAAACTCATTATCCCTGCCCCAAAAACTATGAGTATACAGCCAATGGCTTTATTGTCACCAAGAAACAAATGGACAACACAGAACTGACTGGGTTAATGGAGGCTGGTTAATTAGAAGATATCTACACATCGCCAATATCTTCTCAGTGCTGCCGTTATGTGGTTTATGACCATTAACTGCAATGTTCTACATGAAGGTGTGTACAAGATGCTCTCATGGAAGCTAACAGGAGTTTAGGAATTATAACACATCCTGAGGATGGCTGCCCAGCAGAATGTAAAAGGACTTTTTTATTATTTATTTGTTGCCCAGTAAATTGCTGGTATTTTAAATGTATATACCCAAAAAATTTCTTCCCTTTGTTTCATTGTGTGAAAAATCCATCACAGGCTTTTTCTTTGTCATAACAGGGAAAAGACTGAGATATACTGCAGATTTATGGGAAATGTTTATATGCCAAAATTCAGCAAAAAATATATATCTGTATATATATTTATATATATATATAAATATATATATCTGTATTAGATCTTTTGTAATTATTTAGCTAAGCTAAGTCTTACAAAAATCATGCTCCAACACAGTACGTTTTATTTAATGGAAATCCAAATATTTGAGGGCGTAAGATTTCTCAAGGGGCAATACAGGTCACCTGTGTTTCCCCATAGAAAACTGTATTTAAGGTAATATTCAACACTAATTTCTGTGTGAAGTTTAAATGCTTTTGACTTACAAATCTTGTAGTGCTTAGTTTGTGATTGCCTGAGAAGCTGCCTCCTTGTTGTCCATAGATAGTCTTACTCAACTGCCAGCTACAGTGCTCCTCCCACAGGGTAGGGAAGAGTTCAGGTATTTCTGAGTACCTTGGCTTACTATACAACAATTAAGCCATTGGCTACAGGGTGTTTTCCAAATCTTTTTGGCAGCTGCCTGTTCCTCCTTTGGTGCAGGTGCAACAGTCATAAATAATGATTTGTGCCCCAAGGGAAGCCCTCCAGGCTGTAGATGAGCAGCCCCTTGATATCAGATCTCCCTTCCTATTAACTGTGGTAGGCAGTGGTCTGGGGAGTGATGGGAAGCTTAGCAGGATAGCTCTCAGGGTGGGCTTGAAAAAAGGTAGAGAAAATTTTGAACATGTTTACAGAAAATTTCTCCCCAACAAGGGAGAAATCATTGAAGTGCTTATTTGGGACATGTACAAAACAGTTTACATGATGAGAGGTGGTAAGAGACCTCTGGGTACTGCACAGAAATTATAAGAGTGATGGAGTATGTCAGGAAGGCCTTTGTAACTAAGGTAAAGCACCTATCTTGGATCTTATATGTTCTCAGTTCTCAGTTGGAACAAACTGAGAGCTGCCATGGGATACGTAACATGATCAGTGTGACAAACAGGAACTTTTTGTTGACATGTATGAGGCAAAACTGTATCTGTTACAGTAAAAGTAATCCAGATGTTACATAAGAACTTGGATGAGAAGTTATCAGTGTAGTTGTGTCTAAGAGACAGCTAAGATATGTTAGGTGGCTAGTTCATGCAGGGGTGGTCTGAGCCACACCTACTCTATCACTGAACTTCAACCAAACTCCAGCAAAATCCACCCCCTATTGCTGTTAATAACAGAACCGGAACACAGACTGTGGGTTCCAAGCTACACATGCACAAGCACTGCCTTAGTAGGTCTTCTGTAACTATTAAAACAAAATGTGATACAGTGGAGTATTTCAGCAGAGACATCATTGCTATTAGCCACAATTTGTAATACCCATAGCCCTACCAGAGGCATTTATACTGGCTTTTGGAAAATTTACATCCACCAGGGAACATGTAAACAGTACAAGTCAGCCTGAGCAGTAAGAGATAAAATTCCAAAGTTTGGATGATTTAAAAGTCTTTGATGTTCTACATGAATAGAATATATGTGGAGACCAAGTACACATTCTCCAAATTTGATTCAATAAAACTGAAACTCTCTGCCTTGCCCTTGGCCTCACAGTACACCCCACATTAAAACCATTCAATAAAATTTGATATGTTGCCAACTGTTGCCTGCCTGAAGATTAAACTGCTTAAGTTTTCAATTACCTATGATATAATACAACAAAGACACATGAGTAATGTCCTTAACCCTCTGGCTGAGCAATCAAAAAAAAAAAAAAAAAGAAAAAAAGGCTATTTACACTAGAGAAAAGCCTAAATAAAGAGATGGGCTTTGCACTGTGCCCTGAAGGCCCACAGAGAGGGACTTGGGCTGCACGTGTAGCTTTCTAGAATAACTATGTCAGTTTGGGGACTGATTTTAAACATATATAACTCTTGACTGATGCACTTCCATCAATATGAACATGCTTGATCTTATTAGATCAGGCTCTAGATCAATTTCAATGCAAGTGTAACTTGGTGATGAATAAACATGGAGGGGCATGTCTGCAATGTATTCTGCTGCAGAGATATCTGGGCTAACTCTGTCTTACAGAAGTCAACAGTTGTAGCTTTATTTGGATGGAATTGAGCAATCTTAGGGATAGTTATAGTAGGTCAACCACAGAACTGTGATAACGTGGCTTGGATGCTTCTGGGTTTTAACATCTGTTTTAAGCTATTGCTGCACTGTGCTCTGTGGGCAAATCTGCACACTCAGAATTGACTGGTTGATCTTACTGTAGTTCTGTCTTACAGAATGCAGGTTCCCACTGTTAGATCCCCATAGATCTGATCCTTAAAGTAACAAGAATAATTTTCTTTCTGTTTCTCCTTACTCCATAGGAAGGCTCGATGATTTGTTCAGTTGAAAAAAATTCACATTGTAGATACATTATTTCAGATTAATCCTATTTTTGGTGTTCTGAGTGTAAGAGTAATAAAGTAAAAATAAGACCTTAATTTCAAAATAGCTACATATCCATCTCTAGGACAGCATCATTAAAGTAAGCAGAGCTAATTAAACAAAGTACTACCATTTCCACATGAAGAAGATGCAGCTCCAACTGCTGTTGCAATATGGGCATGAAAACTCCAGAGCTGGAAAGTCTGGTGAGAATTTGATGTCCTCCTCTGCAGTTAAAATGCAACTAAATCATTTGTTCTCAACTATTCTCAAAAGGCTTGCACCAGTGCATGAAAGAGTGTCTCAGGTAGTTAAGTCTCAGGTCATGTAAGACTCTCAAAGTGAAAACAGCGTGGTAATTTGCCCTGTCAAGGGAAGCAGTAACTAATGCACCAGTGCAGCGTGTTTCTTCTGACCAGTCTGACTGAAGGAGCGGGTCACTGCATCTGCACCAGCTGGAGCTTCTGAGTGACTTGCAGGAGCATAATATGTTTAGCAAGCAGCATGGTAATCTAATCAGTGAATGGAAAAGCATGACTGTAGGCAAAATGTGGCAGAATGGGAAGAACTTATAGTTAAAAAGGCAAACAAAGTAAACTTCCCTCAGTATCTTTGAACCTGCATTTTTTTAAATCTGTTTCCAGGGATTGTAATTAATTTGTTTGCTGTGTTATAAATCTCACTGCCAGACATCTTAGTGCCATATCAACAGAAATCTGGAGTAGCACTGTATTTTACCAGTTGTAAACTCCTGCATTGTAAATCGCTGCTTCAATGTGAGTAGAAGAAATGTGCGAAAGCCTCTGGTCCTGTCTGCAGCCAACTGCAATCTGCTGCCTTTGCTTTGGTAAGGATTTAAAAGCAGCTCCTGCTGCAGTCATGCACTGAGACTGAACTTTGTACATTTCCAAAGCCACAAACAGTTTCTATTTAAGATGTCTGAAGTAGCAAGCTGACATCCCAAGGAAAAAGACTAGCCTTTTATGCAGTGGAGAAGCAACTAAAATCTGCAGAGTATGCTGATTTTCTTGAACAGTCCTTTTAAGTGACTCTGGTATGAGAACATTTGAATACTTAAATGCAGAGCATGACACTAAAATATGGTATGAAATTACAGTAGATGTAAAATTAATTTATTAATTATATTAACTAATATATAGCTATAATATATCTTGGGTGAAGATGGTAGACTCTGCCCTAAAGGGCTCTTATTTACCTTTTATCATAATAGGTCTAATAGAAAAAACAACATTGACAATAATGTAGTGTGTGTCATACATGAAATCCCATTATCCATCTCTTCCGCTAGAGAGTGAAAAAAAAAAGCAATTCTGCTGAGTTTTAATATATTAAATTCAGTTAATTTTTATTTTTTAGTCATTTGTAGCAAGTCAGAACCTCTTCTAAAATGTTGGACCAACCTCCATGCTTGATTACACTGGTAAAAATTTGAAATTATAGCCTTGAAATCAGAGAAACTTCAACAAATGGAATTTGGTACATACAAAATGTGTTCTGGGCCATTACCTTTTTGTAGCAAAGGGAAGCTTCATATAGTGTCCATGTAAATTCCTAAATAATTATACAGATTTCAAAGGAAGACAATATTTGGTGTATATTGGATCAAACTTATGGTATAAACTATTTACATCAAAGGCAACACTAACTATTGCTTTAAAGAAAAGTAAAAGAATCTGTGCAAAGAAGAGGTATGGAATAACCTGCCACAAGGGTAGAAACATGGGGAAATACAGGAAAAGACTATATAAAATGAAAGAGAATAATACAGCAAATGCATGCAAGGAAATTAACTCCCTTTTCTAAAATTAGTTGAAAATGCATCTCTGCTATATAAAATATCAAGGGTTATCTCTTTTATTAAATATTTAGAGTAAAATCTCTATTTAAAAAAAATGCTGGGTACTTCTTTTGCATCCAATGAATATTCATTGGGAAGTTCATTGGTGGGTGCCTATTCAAAACTGAAAGATCAAAAGGGAACTGTGTCAATTTTGTCCTTTTCTGGGTTGACTGCTATTTTTTGATGTAATAAATTGCCAATTTTAGAAGGGTAAAGAACAGAAATGGAAACGAGTATGCCTTTCAGGAGACTTTTGACTGTGCCGTTATGAATAGTCCCCAAACAAACAGCTTGTTGCAAGCCATTCACACAGTAGATAGACATCCAATTGTTAGCCATGCAAATAGCCATATCCAATGGTCAGACAGCTGTTAGCTGGCTCTTAGAATGATTGGTAACCAGGCTGTTGTAGAACTTACTCCTGTCTACAGGCTGCTGGGTCTCATCTTTTTCTAAAATCTTATTAATAAATTGAACACGTTTTATGGGATCACTGATTTCTATTGCCTCCCTTCTCACTGCTTCTCACAGTAACAAATAGAGGACAAAACCAAAAAAAGAGCGAGTAGGAAAATGTTTATGGGCTATCTTTATAGACCAGTGTTTTATCCTCATAGGGATATTGTAGGTAAAAGTCTTTTTTTGTACAACCACTGCAACACTTTTGTACTTTTAAGTGAAAGTATGTCATGCAGGCACACACAAACACAAAGAGATACACTCAAACATGATTCTTATACACTAATACAGCTTTTTCTTAGTCTCCAAGTCATATTCTGAAAATGCATACACCAGGGGCAAATTTAGAGTTTTAAAAGTTAATGAAAACAGACATTAGTACACAGTAAAGCCTTTAGTGGTGTTTAGTAGGTGTAGGTGTGTAGAACAGGCAATTGTGCACTCTTTTGAGTGGATAATTTTCCATGTCTTGATGAAGTTTTACATGTTGCACCAAAAACCTGTCTAATGTAAATTAACTAAAATTCTTCAGATTAATTGAAAACAATATGGAAGTTGAAAGCTCACAACACATCATGCTCCTGGCAGTGCTCAGAACTGCCCAGCTGTGGTACATGGACTGTCCATGCTGTTTGCAGGATTTGATCCATAAGCCAAATGGTAACTGATAGCAGGAGGAGGAGGGTTTCTTTCATTTTAATTCAGAAATTTCGGATGTTTTGGTAAATGATACCCATTTAATAAAATTGTGGTGCCTGGGTTTAGGCAATATTGTTCATGGCTTCTCCTACCCGTTCTCTTAGACTGTCATGAGCTTACAGATGAAGCCTCCATGTGCTGCCTCTTCACTCTTGTTTCCATCCCATCAGACTGCTGGTGTCTCTCGAGTCCTCACTTTGCCACCTCCCCTTCCTGCTCTGGCAAAACCCAAATGTGTTGGCTGAACTTCCCTAGTTCCCCAAAGACACTAACATATCTCTGCAATGTGTCGCTTCCTCAGATCTCTCACTTCTGGAGGAGCACTGCATATGTTCCTGAAAAAGCTCTTATGGAGCCAACACAGCTTCATTAAAACGTAGCTTCTTGATTCTGTACTGAATGTTGTAATGATATCATTGCCGAAACCCACAGCACTCAGCAGGAACCACAACACAAAGGTTAGTGGTGACATGGGTGTGTTAAATTAGATTTCCTTTTCTTCATAACATTCTAAGCCCCTGCTCTCTGCTACCTGAGCACTTGAACTGCAAAGTTTTAAACTGAGATGGAGCCCTGCTGTGCATCTTTTAAAATTGCTGGTTGATATGAATAATGGAAGCAAAAAGCTAGAGCATAACTAAATAATGTTCTGAGTTGGGATACTCAGTTTAGAACATATAAATCAAGGTCTGAATCCTGCAAATGATTACTGAAGATGGTCTTTGGATTCAGAATTAACTGTAAGATTATGCAGATATGTAATCCCATCACAGTATGTTTCTTACTTACAGAGTTATGTGTCCTATTTATATATATTTTCTCAGTTTCTCCTCATATTTTTCTGGCCCAATGACATTTTAATTATGCCAAAGAAATAAAAACAGAAACAGAAAAATAGAAGTCACACACATACACCCATCTCATGCCCTTCTTGAGGCATTGTTTACTACCAAAGGACATCATTCAGTGGGAGAATAGAATTTCTTTCTAGAAGGTTGGCAACTCAGCAGTTTTCCTGTATCGGAATGAATATTCAAACCAGACCATGTTCATGGCCTCTCAAATCTCCCAGTGGAATGTAAACAGGATTGAAGTACTCATGTCTATGGGTTGCAGTAGGTAGCAAAGGTTAGGTACTGCATTACATGTCATCCTGATACCTAAGCCCATTTAAGGATGACTCTCTGGGTAGCTGTTTTCCATATCTAAAATTAGGACAATTACTCTGCTGTACCTCACAGACCTGTTAGAGGTTAAAGACCATGACAGTAACAGAATGATTAAAATGAGATCTAGGATTACATACCATTCCCCTAAAAATATGAGCAGTTATAGCACAATTCAGAAGAACTGGAATCACTGGCATTTGTCACTGAACTACTTTCTGAACATCAGGGATGTATGCATTTAGGAGCTTTGTGGTGAGAATTCCAAACATACTTAGAGACTAATAGGTTTTCCCTCTCACCTAATATATGGAACTAATTGTCAGTGTTCATCTTTTATTTTCCATAACTGTTTGGAATCTAGCAAATGCTTCCTTAATTTCATTTACCTAAAAATATCCATTAATCAAAGTCCCCTAGCTGGTATTTTCCAGGTCCTCCAGATTTCTTGACTGTATATCTTTTATGAATCACCTCAAAATACTCCCTACAAAGTATCTGATTTTCCTGTAGCCGGATGTGAGTTCATTAGGTGAAAGTTACCATGAAACAATTTAATGGGAGCTTCGATCTCATTGTTTTTTACTAAGTACTATTTATGCATCCAGTGCCCCAGGTGTCTATGGAGCTTAACAGGCAATTTAAAAAAAAAAAAAAAAGCCATAGCCCAATTAACTAAAACAGTAACTATTAAAAAAAGGTGCAAGTGTTTGGGTAAAGGGCAAGATGACAGGAATTATTGCATGATTGAAAGGTCACAAATATGCTTACTGTTAGAGACGAAACTTGCCTGTTTACAGAAAACTGAAATGGAAAAGCTGGAACAAAGACTGAAGTTCTTAGCACTGGGTGCCTAACTGGAAATTAAGGGCTTTGGAGAGAGATCTGAAAACGGAGAATCATTGTGCTGGGATAAGAAGCATGAAGCAAACAAAAGCATGTGTCCTTTGTGAAACAAAAAGGGTAACGGAAGTAGAATCTGTTGGGCTGCTGGGAGGAAACAGGGTAAGTCAATAGGGGGGTTCAGGCAAACCTTTCCTTGGAAAGTGAGGATGAGAGACTATTTGCTAACATTCCTTGCTGTGCTTGAAGCTACACACTACACAGAGGACATTGTCCAAGCCACAAAAGAATTGCTATCTGAAAAGCTGATAGTTTAGTTTTATCCACCATGGTTCTTGTAACTTCCTTTGCCACACTGCAGCTATGCCAAAGCTTAAGAACAGGCTGACTTCCAGTGTAAGAAATTGCTGGACTACTGAGGTGAGATCTAGAGCACAATTCACTAATTTCATCACTGCAGTAACTGTGCAAAGCAATTAAAGTTTTGCATAGAATTTATTACCCTTTTGCTTGACTTTGATAAGGGGCCCTTGAAGAGACTTTTTCTCTTGACTGAAGAGGTATGAGAGTGAGGATTCTGTGCTAGTTTTCTGAACAAATCAGCACTTCAAATTTTGAAGTTGCAGCTTGTCCAAATAGTTCTCTCACCTTTACTGTGCAATTATATTTTTATGCAAATTGTATGTTTGATGACATGGGGAATTTTCACAACTTTCCATTTCAAATGTCTTGGTAGCAACAGCAGAAATGCTGTCAGATCTTCAGCTACTGGAAGTTAAAAGTACTTCTCTTTACTATAATTACCTTGCTTAACAGCACTTGAAAATGTGGTTTCTCCCTTGATTTTCTAGACTATGGCATTTTATTAGTTTCATGTATATGTTCTATAATGATCTCTTGATTCTGACTTTTAGTTGAAACATCAGCACTAAAGTTCAATTACTGCATCAGCTAATCTAAACCAAGAAGGACTGTTAAGGTTACATTTTTCTCACAGTGACAAAGCATAGTAAATATTCCTGTTGCTGCACCTATGCTGCCTATTGTGTCAACTATATTTCCTCATATTCATCAGCATTTCAGTTAAATTGACAACGGAAAAATAAAGCAGTTCCTTGATTCTGGCTGCATGCACTAGTTAGTAAGATACATTCCCTGGTAAATGGATTTGAAGGATGCAGGTGTAGACTGATCCTTCATGACAACGGTGCTGCTTCAAAATCCTGTGTCCAGAAGTAGATGGCTGCAGGCCAGTATCCCCACTTAACTTCCTGGATACAAGGAAAAGCAAGCCAGCCATCTCCTTTATTTTAAATATACCTCTCTTTTTCTAAGTAGAACCATTAGTTTTTATCGATAGCACTAATGCTTTGCATTTAGACCAAATTACAATAGGAAAGGAGATGCTTAAGGGTAACTGGGTGATGAAAGGACTACATTAGAGTACAAGTCCAAGGGCTGCTGTTTCCTATTTGTAATGCTGAATCCACATGCAAGTCATATTTAAGCTATAAATGGTGGCGCCTAGGGAGTATACACTCAGATTGCCTTGAGAAACTAAATACTTTTATCAAATCACCAGATGGACTTGTGTTCAAAAAACACTCTTGAACAACGTGGCTTTTCTACCTTCACCTTTAGATAATCAAGTTCTCAGCAACCTATGCAACTTAATTAACATGTTGCTCTGATCTTTTATGATTTTACATAGAGATGCCTAATACGTATAATTTCAGACCACAGATAATTTCACACACCATACATAATTTCAACTAGCCTCCATTGATCTCCCTTGTTTTAATAATCACAGATATTGTACAGTTCCAATACCTTCAATTTCTAACTCAGAGAACTCACAGAGAACTGTGAGACTATACCATCCATTTTCTTTCATGACAGAAATCTCATTTGCAGTTGGGAAAGTTTTATCATTTGATGCTATCAAGTTTTAGCCTACAGAAGAACATAGTTTGGGCAGTGGTTTTGAGGAAATTTCAAAATAAAGAGATAGGTCCTGTCAAAGGGAACAAGCACACAGAGTGATTTTCATCATGGCAGTAGAAAGAGGCAGGTTTTTGATTCTCAGGATGTTTCAAAAAGGCAATGGTCTGTTTGGGTGAAACAATTTTCATCATAGTAGGAGGAGCACAGATAAACATGAAGATGTTATTGAATAGACTTCAAACCATAGCAGCTGCGTGGAGTTCTGTTAACTCAGATGTCATTATTTGCAAAAGAAAAGGGAAGATATGGTTTTCTGAAACAAGAGAAGAAGAATAGTAAGGATACATGAGTTTAATTACCTCCATGTCTGTACGTATATGTGAGGAATATGTCAAATGATCAAGAGGAATGATACAGCATCTGACAATGATTATGGCTTTAGGGCCATAATGAAAATTCTGATGGGTGGATTGTGAAGTGAAATCTAAGTTCAGCTGTAAGAAAGAAATCTACAGAAAGATTAGATGCCCTTAGTGTCATAACTAAAAACAAGCTCAGTGCTATAACCTGACAATGCAAGTCAAATATAAGATATAAAGCTGAATGTAAAGCTGAAAATAATCAGCAATAACTGTAAAATCTGGAGGCATCTGAAAACTGAATATTCTTATATCTGTATGTCCTTAGTAAATGTTTTATACCTCTTGTATGCTATTTCTGCACCAGTCTATCAAAGTATCAAAGTATCAAAGAGAAACATGGACACAGCCACAGCCAAAACAATTAAAATGTCAGGGTAGTTACAAATATGACCAAATCTGAAGAGTGTGCATAAGACCTGAGCCACTGTAGGCTGAAACAAATTCCACTCTCCATGAAGATGAAAAATTTGAAAATAGTGATTATCTACGGTCAGATACAGATGAATATGGACAGTGATAGGGAGAAGAGGGAACAGGGAAAGAGAAGTAAGTGCAGTCTAACAGAAGGTAATTTAAAGCTTACAGATGGGAAGACAAAGTTTTCTTCTTAGAGGGATTCAGAAGAAAATACTTGGCTTTTACAAATATATGAGGAGGAGCGTTTATTTCTAAATGAAGAGAGGACAGGAATTGGTCATAATCTTCCCAACATCAGCCATTAAAGTCAGCTTCCTTGATAGATAACAAGAATAAAACCCACTGAGAATGGAAGTGCTGTGAATTTTAAATTATTCCTTGAAAATAATAAAAAAAACATAAATGAAAATGAAAAAAGGTGGCAATAAAACTGCCAACATTAGCCTAACTTTGCTCACTTTAAGCCAAGGGTAAAAATAACACTGATTTTGACAGTGTTTGGGTTAGGTTAGCGCTGACTTTTTTAAAAAAATTCCTCTCTCAGAGGATAGCTGAATTATCCACCACAATTTCTTGAGGAAGAGTAATTCTTGCCAGATGAGTTTATTTGTTTTGTTTTGTTTTATCGGAAAGCAAAACAAAATTAGTAGATAATGAGAAAAGTCGGGGAGGATACTGTTGTCTTGGTGGAATGGTCAGAGCTGTTCCCCAGTCACAGCTGAGTTTGGCAGGGAGAGCTCAGTGCTGCTCTGGCTGCCCAGGGGCTGTGAGCCAAACAGACATGGCATTTACCTGAAGCAAGGCACATGGTGGTTTTGTAGAGGGATGGGGTGACAGTTCTGAAGCCAGCTAACCTTCCTGAAATTTATTCACACAAAGAACAGACATTTCAACACAGTTCTGCCTTTATGCCAAGGTTTTGTGCAGCACCGCTGTGCTGTGGGCACTTACCAACAAGTGATGCTACTGCTGAAGGAGTAGGTGCTGCTGGAGACTGAAAGGCTAGAAATACAAGCAAAACACCCATTTGCCAAGAGAATGTGATATTGCCATCCAGTAACTTGAGCATACTTAATTCCTATACTTGCTGGGAGTTCTGCTTTGCAAGAAGCAGTGCTGAGACCATGGGTTGAAATAATACTGAGTGAAATGGACATCTCATCTGAGTTCCTAAGGCAATATGTCAGCCAAAAGAAGAAATAACTTAACTCAAACTGTTAGAGAAATAGCAATATTTGATAACGAATACAGCAATAAGCCCCTGTGAGATTATAGGACTATTAAACTTCATGAAACTGCACTGTCAAAAAGATGAATCACCTTCATGAAGCACAAAGGAAAGAAGAATGATAAACGAATTAGTGCCATATAAGCTACATTTTACAGAATGTAAATGTGCCAAGGAAATAAATTTTTTTATACTGGCATGCCATGGATTGGATATCTTACAGAAATAATTGTGAAGCAATTTTGTTGCTATATTTGTCGTATTTTTGTTAACTATTTGTCTTTTTACCTAACAAGATGCAAGATACCAACTCAACTTAAAAAAAAAAAACAACCCCAAAACCTAAAACATTCCCTTGGAATAAAGAAATATCTAGAAAATATCATGCTGAATGCCAAGGATTCAGTTAAGTCAAGAATTAACAGTTTTCTTTCTGATGATGAAATGAGAAAGGGAATTCCCTCATATTTACCTTTTGAGCTTGAGTAAATTCACATTCTCTAGGATTTTTTCTGCTTGTTGCCTTTGTTTTGTCTGCTGCAAAGGGCAAAAAGGCATAAGAATTACATGTGCAACAGGAGTTATCCCTGCATTCTATTGGGTTGTAAGATTTTTCCAGAACTTGATGGAGTGAGGGACTTTACACATGACAGTAGCTGGTTCAAGTCACTGAGAGAATCTCAAAGGGTGTCCCTGTACTGCATTAGCTATGCCCAGATTTTTATTCATTGTGGGTTCAGTTGTATCCACACTGCTTAATCCAACCCTGAGTTTCTCTCCTTGGCAACTTTGCTTCTTTGCTCCAGGTCTAAGCCAAAGTGTGAGACAACTTATAGGAGCAGTATGGATGGCTGGGGAATTTGGTCTTGCATGCTGGCTTGAGCCATAAACCAGCATGGCTGTATAGACTTACCA
The DNA here is from genome assembly GCF_049639895.1 of Pseudopodoces humilis. Lineage (NCBI taxonomy): Eukaryota > Metazoa > Chordata > Aves > Passeriformes > Paridae > Pseudopodoces > Pseudopodoces humilis. The sequence goes on along the minus strand of NC_142205.1, from coordinate 12,812,432 downwards.
ATAAAGATCAGTATTATGATGCCAGTGAGTATCTGGGGATGCTGAGCCAAATGACCTCATAGAGGACTGAGTCCTGACACCACAGACTTAGAAATAATTGCCAATATTATACAGAACATACAAATAGAGCAACCTTTTTCCCACATATATTTATGCTTCAGCCATGACAGGAATGGCTTAGTAACTTCTGAAGGCAAGACTGTTAGTCAGATTTAATTTCCCCTCATCTCATCATTCACTAATTAAGAGTATTCCCTGTTCTTGTGACTTTTATCATGGTCATGATATTTGATACTTCTCTGCAAAGCCCCTGTTTCGGAATCATGTGATTACATCAGACAAAAAAATTCCAGTCCTTAAAACTGGGTTTGTGGTGTTTTGTTTTGTTTGTTTTTAAAAAGAAAAGCTATAAACCAAAACAACAAATATAAAGCCCTCAAATTCTTAGTTTTCTAAGCATCATTATTTCTGTGGCCTGACATGACTTTAACATCTGAGGTTAACAATATGAAGTTAATGTCATGTACAAAATAAACAAACAAGATGACTTTGTCCCCTAAGGAACCCAAACAAATAACTTCACAATTTGGTAACTACCAACTGAGTTTTGAGCTGAACCAAGGACATCTATTTACTTCCAGTCTTTTCTTCTACCTTTTTATTTCTAATTAACTCTTCTATTGAAACTGTTTCCTTCTTTAAGCAGTCCTCAAAATAATCCATCTCGTTGATGTTACATGGTATTTTCCATGAAAACAAAAAGAAATATTCAATACAGAGAAATGTTTAAAAGAGTAGTATAAAATATTTTATGGTGAGAAATATTTGAAACTTTTCTTGTTGGCTAGGAGTATGCAGTTTCTAAGCCAAGTGTCACTTCTGGATTATGTAGTCAAACTCTCACTAATATGAAAGACGTGAAGGTCTTTGGGAACTCTCTAGCCTATCGAGCTGTTTTCTGAACAGACTGCCACTATGCTTTGTTACACAATTACTTTTAGTGATTCACCTTTTTTATGAGAGCAGAAGGGAAACAGCAAAGAAAACATTTCTCTAAAATGTTTTCAGAAAGGCCCACTGGAATTTGAAATGGGTCTTATTTGGTGTACTTTGCATAATTTGTTACACTAAATATGAAACAGATTTCAACTGCAGCTGCAGTGCATGTGTTATTCAGAAAAGCTTGGGTCTCCCAGAACACAACCATTGGCTTATTCAGGGTTTGTCAAAACTGTGTCTCTGGGCAGAATGACACTGAATAAAACATGATGGCACCATCCACTGAGGATTCACGCAGCATTTGCTTTTGGGAAACTGCATAGTTACTTCATGTTAAAAGCACTGAAGGAGGGATCTGCTAATATTTTACCTATCTGTCAGATCAGCATTATTATTATCACATGGGGACATGTGCAGTGGGATAAACACTGTCTTGTGCAGGGGATTTCCCTGGTTATATCCAGCCACAACCACTGCTCTATCTCTGCAAAGCTCCTCTGTAGTCAAATAATGCCATGTGAACTTCAGTTTGAGCCAGTGAAATGGCTTCAATTGGGCATTACACTTCTCAGGTGCAAATGGTGACTTGCAGTATGCCTGTTGTCTTTGTCAATGTGGTTTGAATTTATGACTCTAACGAGAAAAGTAACTAGAAATTGAATTGCTGTGTTGATGACAGCTTCCCAACATTCAGCGCTTGCCTTCTGAAGTGGAGGGTGATGACTGGTGACTGCAAGCACAACCCTGGGATACCAATCACAGCTGCTTCATGAATGCATATATAAGCAAACATACATATATATATAGCTGTATCTGCAATTACACCTTAACAGTGAAAATCATAATCACACACGAGCTGTGACTGAAACAATTCTGTAATTACAAATATAGATTTAATTAAATGATAATAAAAATAAGAGAAGCTTTATAATACAGCTATTACAAAGGAGGAGGTGCATTTTATCTGTGTTTTAATCTCAACAGCAGGATTCAGTAACAGATCAAGATGAAGCTGCACTACCCTAATGTAAGCACATGATAAAAGAAGTAGACTCATGACACTTCTCATTGTTAAGGTGTCAAATATTTCATGTTATAAAAGCCCAACTTTAGTTGTCCATTGGTTTAAGGTTAATTTACAAGCAAAGTTTCCCTGTGATTTCCTCTGCAACAGCTCTTGCTCCATTACATAGACCAATGCTCCTGTGCACAGGAGGTACATAGGAATTATTAATACAATCCTTTTCTAGATTCAAGATATACAACAGATAAAAATTTAACAATGGTTGACTCAAGCTTGAGACATGATTTCATAACTGCTTCATTCATGTCCTTTAAACTTCTATAAAGTTTACTGGTTAAAATCTGCAAAGAGTCTTGTTCTGAATGGATTTGTATAAGGTCCATTATTTGATCTACTACTATGACACAACTTGGAATTTCACAGTACTTGAACCTACAATCTTCCTTAAGTAAAAGGTGGAACTCAGCAGCTGGAACTAGTAATTGGTGATTAACTGATTAACTTAACTGATTAACTTAATTTAACTGATTAGTTAAGAATTGGCTGAGCTGATAGGAAAGAACATATTATTTTTGTTGTTGAGGCTCCATTTTGTGAAGCATGAACTGGCATGGAGCTTGAGATGTAAATCTAAGGGCAGAAGATTTTGTGGAACTTTGCTATGCCTTTTTCCTTGGTGTTTTGGGGCAAATAAGTATTCCACCATCTGAGAAATATTTAGGTAAGGCCTGATCTTACACCAAAAGAATTCAATAATAATACTCCTGAGCAAAATCAAAATTTTAATTTCCAAGCCAAACCACTGATTTCCTGAAACACCTTCATCTCTTCTCCTGCTGGCAGTTGTTCCCCCCTTAACCTCCCTTTATCCTTAAACCATCACAAAGAGTTTCAGTCAGAATTATGGAAAATGACCCAGGTAGGACCAGATGACATGCAAATCAGGATTCAGTCACCTAGATCCTAAGATCCCTAGAGGGTCTAGCAGAAGGGAAGCATTTAAGTCTTCAGGAAAATAATGAAGATGTAGCTCCTATATGTAACTCTCCATACATAGTTGCATTCTTCTCACATCTAATGACAGAACTTGTCAAATGTCAAGAGGGAAGACCTGTGAGAAGAAAGAGAGTCAAGTACACAAATGATTGTTGCATAATTATTCTCCATTTAAAAACTAGGTCTTTGATTCTTATTTGTGATTATTTTTAATGTTTTTCACATGTGAAGTATCTTTGATCAGTGGTCCTTATAAAAACATGAGTCTGAACTTGGAACATCAGAAGTAGTCTTTGAGTAAGAAAGGATGAGGTGATGAGAAACAAGAGTATTTATGAGACTCTTAAAGCCAGACACTGTCTGTCACATCATGCTAGTCCCCAGTATCATGAAAATAGTAGGGCTCTGATTGGCTAGGGAGAGGAAAAGATTCAGTAAATAAAAAATAGAAATATTGCTTACTAAGCGTAATTGAAAGTTTTCTTTCAAGGCATAGAATATAACACAGGTTTAGAGATTTACAGTATCATGAAAATGTAAATATTTACATTTGTATGCAATAAAGTCTACTTTTCTCTTTGTTTTTCTTAATTAAAACTTACAAGCTGCAGAGTGCAGCTGAGTGTTTCCTGTCTACCAATCCCAAGAAGAAAGAGCCAAATTTACCTCATTTGGGCTGCTCTGTTATTATGGTAGAATCACTGGTCACATTTGTTCCTTGCAAAAGAACTGAAGGCAGTGTTATGCATAATAAAAGGAACTGATTTTAAAGACATTAACATCTCAGCTTGTTTCCTCTGACTTGGAACCTGTCTAAAATTTTGGTGGATAATTCAATTAAGCTTCCCATCTACACAGTAAAAAGGAAATAACTCTAGAAAATGAATTATTCCTTCCTAAAATACTTAAGGTGACTTACCTCCTGCAAATGCTCATCTATTTACAAAGATTCTATTAGCATCATGATTAAGTGCCTAACATTTAAATTTCAAATTTAAATAGCTCTTGATTAGTAATAAACAGAATTATGACAATGATGTGGAGAAGTAATGGGTAAATCACTGCTTTCAACAGAGAGTTCTGCTAAAGACAATGCCTTCACTGACTTCAAAATCATTATGTGCCTTCTAGCTTTACTACCAGGTATAAGGTGTCAGGATAATCAAGAAGAACACAAGTGTTACAGAGTTGGGTGTCTGCAGTTACAGTCAGTAGCATTTTCACTTGAAGTAAATGGAAGTCATTAGTATAAAACCTTGTGGAAGCAAAGAGGAATTAAGAAATGGGATCTGATCCAAAACTCACTGAAACCCATGCAAACTTTTCTCTGATCCACTGAACCTTGGATCAAGCTCCTGGTTCCTTGGACAACAGCAATAGTCCTGCTTCTTAGCTGCCAACATTTCTGCAGTGGTTGCGCTTCACTGCACCTAGGAGGGTATTGAAAGAATGCTGCTCTGCTGAATGTATCTGTACAAAACAAATCCACCATTTCTGTGGACATTTTCTCTCTCTCTTTACAATATAAAGAGAGGGCTAAATTGGGTATTACAGCAACTGTGACTATGACATGTCTTTTTGTCTGTCTCTTTTATGTTTCCAACACCATATGTCACTATGCAGTAGAAACGATCGAGTTGCCGTTCCAAATAAGAGAGCAATTAGTCGTTTCTTGTGGTTTTAGTATCCAAGGATCAGTTCACTTTTCCTTTAAGAGTTTTTAAAAATGAAATAAGATACTGGTAGCTCTATGAATAGGAGTTCTACATTTCCTTTACATTTATATTTAGGATTTATCTTCTCTTTTTTTGCATCAAATTTATCATTGCCTTATTTCATGACCTTACTGTAAAGCTTAAAGTTCAGAAAATAGAGACTACTTTTTTTCTAAATTGATGTTGACCTAGTTTGAGCTCAATGTGCAGGCTAAAATATGCAATAATGCAAAAAGCTGGCATCAGCTATAGGAACAAATAAAACATTTATTTTCTCTTAAGGCTTGGAGAAGATAATAGAACACAAAAAGAACTAGAAATTTCAATGGTTTAATGTTGTTTCAATGCTGAGTTTAAGTATAAAAGAATCTCTGAGGCTCTTCAGGATGTGCCAACAGGTCAAAGCACTTTCCAGTTGCTCTAACTACTTAATAAAGTGGAACTGTTTGAGGATTTGACAAGTCCCACGGGTCAAGAAACACATATTAAACAGCCTTAGAGAATTTTTCTCTTTCAGTATTGAACCAATATTGTATGACATAAAGAGTGGTCCTCGATTCTCCTCTCTGCCATACAGAGATCTCTTTCAATATCTGTTCTGAGTGTGAGGGTAGAAGGACATTCCATTTTTGACATAAATCCCACTCAGTTCCAAACTGAGAGGGGAAAAAAAAAAAAAGGAAGACTGTGAGGAAAGAGAGTTAAAAAAGAGGAAGAAAAGGGAAATGGAAAAGAGCAGGAATACTGAAAGAACAAGGACACAAACCAAGTGAAGGAAATTTTTTTTTCTTATTTTTCATGCTTTCAGTATTAATTTCTCCCTTCTTTTTCTTTCATTCTCCAGTTGCATTGTTTCATCTATTGGAATCTCTTTTCCTGCTCTGAAATCTCTCTCACTTTTTTCAGTTAATTATTACTCATTTTACAAAAATCCTTTAAAACTACTGTATATGATGTTTTAAATACTTATTAGTTAAATCCAAAGACACCAACATGATGTGTATTGTTTTAATGGGAGAGATTATATTTTCCAATTTTCTATCATCTCCACCAGCAAAAGGCAGTAGAGATCTATCAGGCTGTAATCTGAAGAACTTCATCTCATCTCCAAACCTGTGTGTCACTCAACAATCATCTCAGCAGCCACAGAACACCATAATTTGACCAAACTCTCATACCCAGAGGCAGGGTTAAAACAGAGACTGAGAAGTTTACTATTACCAGTACAAGTATTTACTTTATGAAGTAGCTGGGTAAGTCAAATAATTCCTCTTTCTTGCCACGTCTCTTTTTCTCAACTATATTATTTTGATTACATTCAATAATTTATATTTATTTCCTTTTTTTCTCTTTTGCTATCAACAATTTTCCATTATGTTTTTACTGATTTTAACATTTCAAGAGATTCTTATTCCTCTAAAAAGAATAATTTCCTCCCTATCAATGTTTTCCTGTTCCATTTTCTCCAACATCCTCAGTGAATAGCCCTGACATCAAACGAAATTCCTTTGAAGTAATTTTGCTCTGCCAGTCACTAAGAAAGACCTAATTTCTGACCCTAAGTGATTTTTATGCAGTTATGTGTCCTTTACCATTTGGCTGAACCAAATGCTGCTTTTTTATATATATACAGAATCACAGAATCACTAAGGTCAGAAAAGACCTCCAGGATCCTTGAGTCCAACCTTTGAAAACAACCCTGTCAGCTAAATCATAGCACAAAATGCCAATTATGTCCATATGTATAATTACATTCACAGGCCCTGCACTCATTCCTTTCCCTAAATTCTGATGCAAGAGTTTGTATGTCAAGGGGACTAAAACCAGGTGAATGTCTAATTTTTTTCAGTTTTAAAATCTGAGAATAAGTTGCAACAGATAGAAAAAAATTAATTTACTCTTTTGGTTTTCTTGCTGGAGGAGGGCAGAATGTAGACATGTACAGTACACATGTAAGATTATTTGTTGAGCTAGATTTAAAATAGATGGATTTTAAGAGGCGTGCTTAGAAGGATCCTGAAAGCACTGGTAATTCATAGTTCTTTCAATTTTTACCGTTTGATATTTTGAATAAATTTATATTGCAAACTAGCTGATTTTGGCTGATGCAACACTTTTCTACTATCATCAAATCCTAGAAAACAATGTCGTGTTTTGAAACCACTTTTTGTCTATTGGATGCAAACCCTGCTAAATTGTACTGTAAATGAGCCATTTCCATTGAATAATATCTGCCTAAAGAATGGAACTATATCATGATGTAATTTCTTTCAGTCTATGTGCTGTAACTGATTATGATAATGTTAATCTGCTTTTCTTTTTTTCACTATCAGCATCAAGGATTTCTGTCTGAGGTCTATGTCTGAGGCTTGTTACATGGACAGGAATTTGCCCATTCAAGTTATGTTTCTCTTAATTTGTACTGTTTCAGGCAATAAATTACTTTGGTAATTGATTATAGGCTAAAGATCAGGGATACATCCGATCTACAATGCTGTTAATTGTATTCAAGGCAGAACACAATGAAGGATGCTCACAACTACATAAAAAGATAGTTATATGATAAATATTTAGAAAGTTTAAATTGTTGTTTTCTGGTTAGGCTTTATGTCCTGAACAACTTTGCATCAGATTATAGGAACAGAACATAGCTTGTTAAGATAAATGACTGTCAGTAGTGTTACACATGAATAATGCACTAAGAACATGGCAAAGTAACTTTTAGAGGTATCATTCCACTCCTGTGTCTTCTATGAATGGATCAATTGGCCTGATTACATATTTGTATGCATCAAGATGGATTTACACTATGATTCCATCGAGCTGCCCTTCTTTGGGACCTCAATGCAACTGAAATAACACAAATTACATTCATCCTGAATAACTATAAAGTTTGTGGTTTCATAATAGCTAATTATTAGAAATTACCACTGAGCAAGACATCAGCTGCTGAGAGCCTTATGCTTACTTATCTTACTGTACTCAAGCCACTGAGTCTGTTTATGCTAAAGATGTCACTTTTAAAAGCAACTGTTCTTTATCTCTCTGAAAACAAAATCATTACATTAATTTCCCCCATAAGAATGTAACTTTATGTTTCTCCCTATGTCACAATCACTTTTTCACACCTTTTCAAGCCTGATTCCCCCCCAGTTCCTGACAGTTTGCTCTTACATCTCCCAAAGCAAGCTGCAAATACAACCCCAGAAAGCTGTATTTTATTTTGACCTGTTCCTCTTTTCCTTTGGAAAAAAACCTGAAGAACAGACAAGCAAGTGTAATATATTACCTCTGGTGGCTTAGCTGGACAGCAGCAGGAGCTTGTAATAAGGATGTGGTAATACACCACAAGGAATCTGTAGACTCGTAAAACTTGACCTTATAAATCTCTACGTTTATCAATTCCATACAGCAGCCACTCCCTGTGGTGGAAGTCTCAGACCAATAAACCTGCAGTTGATAACCATACAATTTATCCTCAATTTTTCCCTCCTGGCCAGCTAATCATGCTACATTAATAATGTCTGTAAAAAATTGAAATGTCACTTTAAAATAAAGATACCATCTGATTCTTGTCATTACTTTGCATATAATTAAGAAACTAAGCAAACAAATTTACAGTGATAGCCAGGAGTCCCAATTTTTTTCTTGTTCATGTTTCTTTGTTTACAGTTCCTACACTCTCACTTGAAAACTGCTTTCCTGGTTTTGTTTCATTGGGGTTTTTTGGTTTGTTTTTTTGTTTTGTTTTTGTTTTTTTAAATTCATGTATCTTCCTGTAGTAGATGACTCCTTTCTCTAGATAGTAAATCCTTCTAGAAACAACAAAAGATATTTCTGCTGCAGGCACCTCTACACTGCTTTGCTAGGTAGAGGTGTGTCATGGACACCCAGCACCTTCTGGGAGCTCACTTCATGTAGAGGGGACACAGACTTCATGCTAAAGACCATAGTCTGATTTTCTTTTGAACACAATGTTTCTTCACCTGATTCTATCTTTGCCTGTTAAAAGTGCCTGACAAAACTCATCAGTCATTAATCTCATATGATTTCCTCCACACAGCACTTCACACTCTGGATATACTTAGTGATGTGCAGCAAGAATGATTTCATATTAATTCTGATTTTCAATAAAAAAACTGATTTCTCCCAAAAAGAGAATCAAAATAAATTCAAGATATCCTGATTTATTCTCTGATGCAGTGTTTTATCTTGGAACCACCAGCCATAAGAAGGTGATGCAGCCTTCAAACCTGCATGCCTTATATTAAGTATGAAATTTGAAGTCGTAAACAGATTTTGCCTTACTACATTTTGCAGGAAAATAACATTTCTTCTATAAAAACTGTTGCCAGAATTATAAAACTGAACTAGCTGCTCATTTGATCTGCATGTCGTCAAGAAGCAGATCCTAGTTCATTGGACAATATCCCATATTTGCTGCCTGAGGAATATGTAGCCAAGGAGAAAACAGAAATGTATGTTGCCTCACCAACACTTCAGCACACTTTAAGGAGAAAAAGGAAATATGCTGCTCTGAACAATAAAGAAATGTAGTTTATTTTCTCCTAGATGAAACAGAAGAAAAAGATGGAGCAGAGAATGATTATTCAACAGATAAAAAATTACTGTGATTTTGGTTACAGATGCACTCACACACCTACTCTTATTAAAATCAAGACACAGCTCATAAATAAATTTCAGAGAATTCAGTATATTTAGAGATTGATTTTATATTAAAGGAAACTTTGTTCCACATGCATGAACAAAGGCACACCAGACCAATAGTCACTCGGATTGCCAGAACATTAAACAAGACAATGCATTTGGAAGAAAATGTTTTAAGGGAAAACAAAATGGAAAAAAATTAAAAGTCCAAACATGCTTGAATTTGCTTTCAGATTATTCCCATTCTTTTTGCTTAGGAAGGAAAACTCTTCTATTTTCATAGAATCAGTTCACCTTGAATATGTAGTCACCAGAAAGAAGAACAAAAGGAGTAATAATGACAGATTAACATAAGAGCTTTTTCCCCCGTATTATCTTTTCCCTAAAGACAATGTAGAAAAATAAAACTAGAAAGACTCCTTTCTCCTGTAGCTGTGGAGTTTTAATTTTTTTTTCAGGATTTCTTTCCCTTCAGTATGAATTTTTAGCAAAGAAGAAATGATATTCTAATCTTCTAATAATTTGTTAATTTAAAGATATGTTTTTAAAGATATGTTAATAAGTTCACAATTCCTCTTGCAAAAACAATGCTGTAATACCCTGGCTCCTTCAGTTACAGGCAATTATGCCAACAGACTTTACCACAGGGTAAAATTTTTCTCAAATACTTTTCAGATACACCACCATACATAGCATAAAATGGTTGATAGAAGCAGCAATTTTGATGGATTTCAGAGATTTATTTTGTACTGCAACCAGTACTGCATTTCAGAAAAAAACTGAATGCTTACTAGATTTTTAAAAGATATTCTATTCTATTCTATTCTATTCTATTCTATTCTATTCTATTCTATTCTATTCTATTCTATTCTATTCTATTCTATTCTATTCTATTCTATTCTATTCTATTCTATTCTACTATATTAGGTTTTACCCTTTATTAAGATCAGCATAAAAATAAGCCAATATCTGAAATGCTTATTGAAGCTAGTATATTTTTTGTTACATAAATGTATTTATAAAGGAAATTATATATTGCAAACTGGATCTGATTCTGTAGCGACCACTAACCACAGAAGTTACATCTCTTCTTCATTTTATAGAAAGTCGATCTGCCAGTCCTTCAGAAAATAATCCTGCCTCATCAGACCAGTTCCAGGGAAGAATTTCATGTCCAATTATTTGAATGACTGGGATTACGTATGTAAAATGCTCAACTTCAAATGCTTGTCATCATGATATAATTTTTTGCCAGTCAATTCATGCAAAATATGTCTACATCACATAAGAGAGAACAGTGAAAGATTCTTTGAGTGCTACCAGCTAGCTCACCTACAGGGATTATTCTCCTTAGCCAAGTGCCTGGCAGATTAGGTGAGATTGTTTTTCTACCCGAGCTGGTTTATGCAGAAACAGTCCAGGTATCACCCACAATGCCCAACAGACGTTGCAGTGCTCAGGTCAGCTGTCACAGATCCATCTCTGGCACCTCTACATTGCCTTGTGGTCAGATTGAAGCAGCATAATCACTCAAATATTTAAGCAGTCCTACTCTTTGGCAGGGCTTTATGCCCTCCTGAGTCACACTTTCTTCTCTGCACTGCTGCAAAAGCAGTCAGTGTAGAGTGCTACCATTCCCCTGAGAGGGGCACTAAGGCCCTGCAGCAGCTTGTGCAGGTCCTCAGGAAAGTGTACGAGTTCAGGCTTCTGAGGCTAATTAGTTCCCATAGGGTGAAGAGGCAGAGGAAGAAATTTGGTAACGACTCTTTCCTGAAAAGTTCCATACCATTGTAGCTGCAGCCTTATTTACAGACAGTCCCAGTCTTAGTTTTTGCTCTGGAACCTCTCCAGTCCCCTGAATTTCACTGAAATAGTTATGGTAGTATGGCCACTCAGGGATAGTCTAATCCTGCAGAAAAGTGATTTAATCCTGGAACAATCACTACTTTTCCAAATAAGAGTCACCATTCTAGAAAGAAACCCCTTATTCCAGGAGAGAGTTCACATGGGGAGTAATTTCACTAAAAACAGTGATCAGTAGACAATAGGAGCAACCTCAAAATGTCACATCTAGAGAAATAAATACCACCTCTAAAAGATCTGGAGATTTTTTTCTTGTCATGCAGTTCATATTTTGATTTCTGCATTAGATACTTTCTTAACAGATGTTGTAGTGAGTTTGGGACATAATTATTCATATTTTTTTGTGTAGTAAATTAAAAAAAAATCCTACTCAAAAGTGAAAGTGTCCAAGATTTTGTTTCTTTTTACAGACCTATTCTCCACAAGTAAGAAGGTAAAGCTTTCCTTGCCTATCATCATCTTCTGAGTTAATTGGTATATGTGTCAGGCTCTGTTTTTTACAAAGGACTCCACAAAATATGAGAATTACTCAGTATAGATCAAGCTGCACATGGACAAGGAAGCAGAGCTGCCTGGTAGACAGAGCAGTGGGCTGCTGTTCTGGAAACAGATCCTATTTCTGGTCTCATTAAGTGCTGCACAGGCTTTAATAGTTGCATTTGAAACGTGTTCAAAGACCTCATGTGGGATGCACAAACTGGGTGTATCTGTGCAATTTGTACATTCAGCAAATCTTAAATACAATGTACATTAAATATTTTTAGTTCTGGTTGTCTTTCCCTCTATCTGTAATCATTAGACACTTTCCTATTATATTGTTTCCCATAATAACAACTGGCAAGTGCTTCAAGGTACCCCGAGCATTCTCAAAGCAGGACACTTGGTTCATTTATGTTTGTGTAATGGAGATTATAGTAAATAATGATGTTCTCAAATAATAACAACAGCAGAATCACTATTTGTGCAATCTCTTGGTTACCAGTTATAGTAAATACTATTTCCAAGTAATTTTGTTGATAAAATTAATATAGTTGTAGGGAAAAAAACTGAGTCATTATTCATTTCAGTGTTTATTGGCTTCTGTGGTTGGGTGGAGAAACAGCCTTGAACATATCTCCTTGTCACTGGTGTACAGAACTGGGTTCTAGGTCAGGAGAACATTACATTGTCAGTAAGGAGCTGCTTTGGACCTCAGTGAAGAAAATAGAGATGTTCATTAAGTTAAACACATACTTAGGAGGCTGGCCACCTAAATAAATGCTGAGTCACTTCCTTAGTCTGTAGTTAGCATGGAGAAAGGGGAAATATGCCCCTGCATGAGAAGGCAAGGTGGGAAATACAAAATTGTTCTCTCCTTCTCCCTGGGAGGAAGGAGGTAGAGGGAGAAGCACCCAACACCTGCTGCAGCCACGGTGACGAGGCGGTGGCAGGGCAAGGGCTACATCTGGCGGCTGGCACAGAGGAGCCAACACTGCACAGCAGAGCCTTGGCACATTCTGGCCAGAGAATGAGGGACTCTTTCACATCCATATCCTAGAAGGAGTGCAAAGAGGTCTAAAACCTGTCCTTCTGCTAGAAAACACATTTGGCTTGCTCTACGAGGTAAGAGTATTGACACTGCACTGTGAAAATCTCCAAATTTTCTTCAGAGTTTCTTCAGAGTTTTCTCTACAAAATGTGGAGAAAATGTGTAATTTTTTTTACTGACAGAGGTCTTAGGAAGAACAAGAATACTGGCTTATTTATTTTCTCTTAGCACCAGGTTACAAAATAATAATGTGTCAAAAGAAAGGAGGCTGGTCACGTTTGATGAAGGAAAGTATTTGTTTTGGGTGAATGTAAAGTCCTAATATATTCAGCATATTTTTTAGGTCTTGGTCTTTATCCTTTTTTAATTAACTCATCTCTAAGCTTTAAATCTTGTACAAAAATATTTTATTGGAATTTCATTACCATTGTTTTCCTTGGGAAGGCGGCTTATAATCTTCATGATATTATTTCAAGGCCATCACTAAGCAACATGCTTTGGCATTTGTATAAGCCTTTGTCCGCCTCCTTGCCTCCACCCAAATGCACACATTTGCATTTACTGTTAAAATATTATGGATGCTGACACCAGTTTAGCCACAAGACCTGGTGTTAGACTGTCTCTAATTGATTTAATTATTCATAATTGCTCAGCTGGGGCTTATGTGTACTTCAGCATGATTAAGGGAGAACATACAAGTCTGCAGCTAATGATGTGTTCCATCATAATTTACAACCGTGAAGTCGCTAAAGTGCATAGACACAGTACATTTCTAATCCTGTTTAAAATGTTTTTTCAGATCTTGCCAAAAAAAAGAAAAAAAAAGAAAAGAAGAAAGGAATAACCCAACCACACTTCTGATGCTTTTCATAAATGAGTTTTAAGGAAGGATTGAAACCAGTATGCTATATTTATAAATTAATATAAATAATAAATTTATAAATATAAATTAAAATTATCAATAAAATCAGATCAACAGATCCAAGTCCATTGCAGATGTGATTTAAATGCAATGCATTTTTCTGCTGCCTCCTTTCTAAGTGCACTTGCTCATGCCTCCTTTATACTTGCTCATTCTGTGCTTAATATGGTGAAATTTTCTGTGAAAAAATGTCATTTGTGATTATTAAAAAATAAAAGTAACTTCTGTCAATATGATGCATGAAAATGATCACACAGTGGCTTCCTTAATTGTCACCAAACATGTTTCTCTAATTAGTTCAAGACAAGCAATTCTGATACCATGTACATTTTATGAGACAACATCCCTGAATATTATTACTGAGCGATGGTGCTTTTCTTGTCTTTCAGCAGTTCCTTACAGATGGTGAATGCTATTGAGGAAAAAAACCAAACCAACACAATAGAAAAATACTGAAAATGAACAGTATTTCCAGTGTTACTGGCTAACTTCAGACAGGGTCTCTTTTTCTGCTTCTGACTGGGGAAAAAAAAATATCATATATTTCAGAAGGGCATGTGTCAGGAGAGGAAAACAGAGTTGCAGTATGCTGTGAATGATGAATATTTCTGAGATTTCTGTAGCCTTACCATTGTTAGCATGAAGTTCCACAGTTCTTAAAAGTTCATTCAAACTTGTGCCTTAGCCAGATAGAGAAAGCAGAGTTTACAGGATTATAGTCAATTTAATCTTAAACTAAATGTTAAATCAGACTGGCAGCCAATACAAACTAGAAACTGCAGCATCACTGCTGTGGTAGAAGGGCAGTGTGGCTTTGTCTGGAGCAAATCTCAATTGCTGCTAACATGGCATTAACTGTCTGCAGTACTTTGTATTTTGGATGCTTCTGAACAAAGAAGGTTACAAAAAAGAAGGTTCTCCCCCAGGCCCTGGTTCCTAACACCCACTTTTCTTTTTTGGACCTTGGAGAGACACAACATCCAGCATTTAGAACTGCAATGCATTATCAGAAGGATGTAATTACAATTATTTATTTAAGCTGGTTCTGAACCACGGAATCTTGATATGAAGCTGGAGCCAGTAAAGGCTGGAAAAACTACTGACAATAAGCAATTCTTCATGGAACAAAACTATTACAATAGAGGGTCTTTGATCTTGCCTGTCTCCTGTTGCCAATTGAACTTTGTCACCATGCACTGTCATCCACAAGGGAGCACTTTTGAATTAAGCAGTCTACAGCAATTTAGTCTGTTCCAGCTTTGAAGTGCCAACATCAGTCAGGCTAGTACTAACTTTTTTCATTAAATTTTTTTTGAGTTCTCTTAGGAGTTTAGCAGTCCTGGCACTTAGATAACTAAAGTCAAGGAACCAAGGCACTAAGACATCAAAAGCAAGAGGGGCCCCTAAAATACAAATGTGAACAATCATTAGGCTCTAATGGTGCACTTCATTAATGTCCACTTCAAAGCAAAAGTTTACTGACTTTAGGATTGACTAATTTACACATTGTGGGAAATTGCTGCCAGCCATGCATGTAACCACTAAATGTTTCTGGAATAAATAGAAACGCCCTCTTCCTTCAGAAATCAGGAACTGCAAACTGAGCCTTTAATTGCAAGATGGCCTTTCATTTGAATCGGAATGGAAAACCTGTCTAGCACATAAATCATTAAGCTGTGTGTAGTTATCATACAGACACACAAATGTCAATCAGCTGCCTTTTGCAATTTTCTCTCCCTCCCCCACGCCCTACAACCAAGTAGGAATATTACAGCATAGTCTGTTTTCTTTCAGACATGTTCATTTATTTAGTCTTTGCAAATTCTCATTTTACTTTGCAACCTAGAGCACATAAGTAAAAATAAGTAAGTAAAATTCTAAGTAAAACTGGTTACTACAATGCTGAGACTGTCTTTGGGAGGAGGGAAAGAGCTGTGTTATTTAAAATCTTAGTGGTAACTCCTTTGGAAGGAGGGAAAGAGCTGTATTATTTAAAATCTTAGTGGTAACTCCTGTGTGAGTAAACAAAGTACCACTGTGCCAACGAACTGCATTCACATTCAGAGGTGTACTAGTCCAGTTATAAAAATTTTAAAAATAATCATAAACTAACCACCAGAGTTAAAATCGTAATTCAGATAATCAGAATTAAAGCCTACCATGCTCAGAAACATCTACAATACATGAACTGTCTAAGCAGTATCCTCATGCAGAAATGCCTAAGATGATGTGGGGCAGTTTGTAAAAGAACTGAGCACATGCAACCGTGCTTATCCTGTCAGTAAGGATTGCCTACACTACAAAATGTGGTTGTGTTTGAATGGAATTGTGATAGCTGAGTGAGAGGACGGGAGGCCAGTCACAAGTTAGAGGTCAATAGAAGCCAGGAAAAATTGTATTCAGCTGATGCTATGGTGAAAATAATTTGTCCTTGTCTAAACACTAACCACTAAGAGATGGTAACATCCTGCCATCTAACTAGATTGCTTCCAATCTTGTTCCAGCACAATCAAATCTTGTATCTAGACAAGCCTTACTGTGACTGTAAAATCCCAGCCACTTTGAAAAATCAAGATGTTGGCTCTTACTGCCTAAAAAAGCCTAAAAACCACTTTTCTTTAAACAGATCTGCATAGGATTGCCAGAAATACACACTTTAGTGGGAAGTTTTTCAAAAAGAAAACTATTTTGGATATGCATTGGGCAAAATACGGAGGAATGGTTGCCAGGGGTTATGATGAAAAATAGGGAAAATAGTTATAATGTTTCTGCTTTATATTTTAACTAACTTACTCAAATTTTAGCAATTTCCTCCTTGTTGCAACATTTTAATAAAAGTCTGTGCCTTCATGCCTGGTAGGGAAGCTAACTTGCCATGGGCAAGAATGGCCTTAAAAAAAAAAAAAAAAAAAAGAAAAAAAAGAAAAAAAAAAAAAAAGAAAAAAAAACACTTAGCAAACCACAAATTTCAGAGACCTAGTCACATCTGTGTTTTATCAGCTTTTTCCGGATAGTATTACACCAAACAATTGTCTGCAGATCGGTAGACAGCTGAGACTTTAAAGTGCTGAATTACTGAGAAAATGCTAGAGATAAAAAACAGCACATGTATCCTATCAATGTAATGAAACCAACCTGCTGCTAGCGCCATAGTGCCTTAGTTCTAAGTACCCTGTAGAGGAACGGAAGGCTTTCATTTAACTCTTAAGAGGAAAGCAAGGGAAAGAAGAGTAAAGGTCATCTAATACCCGCCTTAATCACAAAACTGAAATGCTCTCAGATATATGAAGGGAGGAATGCTTGGTGTTCAAAATAAAACATCAACTGCAGACAACAAGAGTGGGCCTGATCATAGTGGGGGTAGCATTTCCTGCTGGAAATTCCCAAGACTTTGGCTGATGTCAAGTGGAGTTACAGACACAGACCATGGCAAAAAGCTGAAACTAAAAAACCTGGACACTGAGGCACTGCCACATAAAGGCTGATTCAATCTAGCAGAAAACTCTCCAACAGAAGGAAGATTTACTAAATCAGCCAGAAGGTACACTGGAAATGAATAATGGATATTTCCTGAACGGAGCATGATTATTAAGCATCGTAACTACTACTCAATGACAGATGTACAAGTTGAAGTTATGTTTAGAACAAAAAAATATTCCACAGTGCTATTTGGTTTCTTGGGGGGTTTTGTTCTTTTTTGGTTTTTTTTATATTGTGTTAGGTTTGCATTGCATTATAGATGCCAGGTTTACCTGGCAGATCATGATACTCAGGTGTCTGAGGTGAAAAAACTCAGAAAATACTTAACTGTTCTCACTGAAGGCAGCGATAAAACTTCAAGGATGGGGGCAGTTATTGTTCTTTGGGGTTCTTTCACTCCTTTAAAAAAAAAAGATAATAAACTGGAGTTTGTGATTTGTTTCATAAAAGTTCAAATTTTACTCTGCTGACTCCTATTGGAATAAGAGCTAGCCTAAAATGACTGCATGACAGTGGAAAAAACTTTAGCCTTGCTGTTCTTACACTTCCACTGTAACAAAGCCCAGAAATTCCAATGAGAACTGATCGGTTGTATCAGGTACTGTATAACAGAAACTAAATATGGCCTCTTCCACAAAGAAACTACAGGGAAAAAAAAAAAAAAAAAGGTAATGAGTGAGGAAAAAAACAGGTTGTTAATCTAAACTTTTTTGTATCCATATATATTTTAATCAGGTTTTGATTAAATGTATGAAAGTAGTCTTTCTTCACTAGTCCCTCGGGCTCCAAATGACTCCAAATTAGCCATTTAGAGTTAGCTAATTTTTGTCTGTTTTGTGGTAGAACCATAGAAGGGACACATGAAAGAGGAAGAATATTTACTTTGGGCAAGAAATTCCTGGCTTGAGGAACAGTGCAGGGAAAAATACAAAGGCAACATAGACTTTTATGAGCAAATAGAGAATATGTCAGCTGAAATAGGCAGCATGTAGAAGTAGGAAGGTGTGAGAGAGGAGCGTGGACAAGCAAAAAAAGTAGAAATATGATATTTTTAATTAAAAAGTGACTTTAAAGCCTTTGCAGTAAAACATCTGAACATACCATCGATACCACCACTAGACCTAATGCCTAATATTTCAATTGCATGAATGTCTTCAGCTGAACTTTCTTACATGAACACATTTTTAGGAACCTCATATATATATACGTAATTATATATATATATTTGCAACTGGGCATATCATGGACACATACTTGAAGTGCACTTGAACATGTGGCATAAAAGAAAAGATGAAGTACAGACCACTCATTTTATGCATTTCTAGTTAGTTCCATTTTAATTCACTCAATTATTCAATCAAGTGAAATATAAATTCACCTTATTGTCACCTAATTTAATACATTCTCTGGGGAAATATAGCGGAGAACAGAGTAGCTTGTAATTTATTTTTAAAGCTCCTTAATTAAATGCCCAAATCCCCCAAAATGACATGGAAGTGTATAAAATGGACTTTTATACACCAAAATTCTTACTAAGAATTGGATTATGAGATTGAGATGTCATGCATAAGTTAATTCTAATGAATTACTGGGCTCAGTCCATCCTGAATGTTCCCTTCCACCAGACTGCAAGGACATTTCTACAATCCATTCCTTGGGTTAGTGTTAATCAACCAAGAGGTAAACAGAACTACTTACAAATTTTGTGTCAGATAGATATTCTCTGTTAAGAGAACAGAACATTTAGATATATAAAGACTATCCAAATATTAAAAGATCAGAGTAAATTTTAAACAGCTTTATGAACAGAATATGACTGGAGTCACCCCGTGTATTATGGTTTTAGGGAATTTAAGTGATGAAATTAGTCCCATCAATACACAAATATAGAAGATTTTCTTTTGTTTACAAAGATAAGGTTTCAAAAGTTTCCAAGCAATAGCGCATGTCATTCACTTATTATTCCAATTCCTTTCTTCTTTAATGTTGATTGATTTGAAGATTGTCTTTAATTCAAAAGCTGTTTTCATTTTAGTTTTCATCTTTCTGTCATGTTCTAAATGAGATGAAATTGAATTACCCTCAAGTATAAACAAAAGAGTTTTGATTTTCTTATTTGCTTTATCCCCCAAAGACTGCAAAGATTGCATATACGCATCTTTTCATTTCCCCCACCTCTAATCTAGAGACCATTGACCATGAGTGGATGAATATTCTGTAATATCAGTCATTTCTTACACTTCGTGCATCAAAATGACAATATTTCTTATCTCCCAGGAAACATCTATGGCTCACATATTTATAGTTAAAAGTATCTTGCATCACAGTTTGTGTGCAGTGGGACTCTGCAGTATGTGACACTTGTCTCCTTCTGACGTGCAGAGGCAGTTCATTCATTCAATTGCTCTAACCCAGCATTTATCTGTGAATTAGCTTAAAGACAGGTTGTTAAGGTTACTAGGCCAAAGAGTTGATCCACATATTTTTGTCTGGATGGTTTGTGGCTCTAGAGAGGATATTATTTTATTAATCATCAATGTAGAACATAGGAAAGTATAACTACATGGCCAAACGTGAATGAGATCCTTCTCTACGGATTACATGGTTTCCTTTTTAAGGGAAAAGAAAGAAGGAAGAAATACAATTTTAAAAGCAAGTTTTAATGGATTTTTTTCTTACCTTTTATCATTTTGTTTGTTAGTTTAGTTGGTTGTCTTTTGGTTTTGGGGGTTTTTTAAAAGGAGCAAAATATGACTGGTGTGAAATATGAGAAATCAAATATTAGGAATTCTTACATAAGCAATAAGTCCTGTCCAGCAAAGGAAAAATATAATCATGTATGTGCATGTGCATTTTCACATTAGGCTCTGTTGTGGGAGATGATCAGAATGTTTGTACTTAATACGCAAGAGTAAGTACTTTTAACTTTTGGTGACAATGATGGCCCATGAATCTCTGTAACCGCCCCTGTTTTTGTCTTTTGCTACACAGTTAATTTCATTGTCAAAACTCTGCTGCGGCTGCCTGGCCACTCTCCAAAGCTGTGCCAAGCTCAGCATTACATTACCCCTGCCATGGCAGGGACTGGTGAACTCTTTGATTTCATGGTATTTTCTTCCATCAGTCACATTGGCTGAACAGAGAAGCGCTTGGGTTTCTGAAGAAGGAAATGCATATTAGTAGCTTCTGCCTAACAGAGACAGACCCTGACTCCAGGTAGTTCCATCTCCATGTTAGTATGAAAAAAAAAGAAAGAAAAGGAAAGAAAACTCCTTCAAATAAACCAAACACTTTAGCAATCTTAAAGGTCAGTCCAAACCCATATCGATTAATATAAAGGTACTTCAGGTCAGCACTTCTAGATTTATAGACTTGAAAATATGTTTTACATACTACTGGAATACTTCAGTCACTCTTACTCCACATTTGAAGGCAACTTAGGAAAATATACATCAGCAAATAAGACTCAAGACAGATAGCTCTTTCAAATATTTAGTTCATACAAAAGCAATTGAAAATTCTCTGATTAACACCTTTGACTTATGCACAGTGGCTAGATCCCAGCAATGATTTACTGTGTCTGGCTCAATCACTGCGCTGATGACATGTATTAGTTGTTATTTCAGCAAATTATTTCTCCTCCAAGTCAATTAATTATATTCTGGTTGAATAGCATACACTGCCTGTCAAAAGCTTTTACAGTAGTTTTTTTTCCTTTTCAAATCATGCAAAGAATCAAAATTAATCTGCAGGATTTTGAAGTTCCTATGTAATATATTAATTATTTTATTCATTTTTCAGGCCTGTGTTGACCAACTGCTGACCTAATGGTTTCTCATTGGAATTTAGCTCCATTTTGTCCAGTGAGGCAAATATCCAAATATGTGTTCGCTTGTTTTCAGGATTCATTATTTATAGGATTCATAGCCATTGATTCTGGAATACACTTTTATCCTGAAATGCTTCTAAGCTGTAAGAGTTAGTCGAGAAAGCACAGAAGAGATTACTTATTATCAAGGCTGTGAAAGTAAAAATTATTTCACTGATCACAAAGAGTAATGTACATACATTACCTCCTACTAAAACATAACCCCTGTTAACAGAAATAGGAGGAATTTATCTTAGATTGAAATGAAACTAAGGAACCAAAGCAATCTGTTCACAGTTCCGAGTGCTGTTTTATTCTATGACCAGTGCAGTACCATCAGAGAAAATGTTTCGGGAGAATTCCCTTCCCATTTCAAAGACCTAAATGACAGAGAATTATGAAAATCAGGAGGAATAAAAATGAGGTAGTTGTGGCTTAAGTGATATGGTGTTAAAGGATACACAAAGTTTCAAAAACTAAGCATAGCTATTTATGTGCTAAAAGCCACACAAAGTAGGCTTCCATTGAGCATTAATAACTATTGCAAAAATGCAACAACTGTGAAGAGAATTTGCATGAGAACAGGAAAGAATGTAATCAGTACTCTTTACTGAGGCTAGGAAAAAAAATTTTACATCAGTAAACACTGGGTATATACTCAGTAAATCTGGTGTAAAATGTGCCTTTCTGTCACCTTACATTGTTTGCAGAGCAGATGAGCATAGCCATTGTTTTCAAATTCAAATACCATTAATAAAATAGGTGACTTTTACCTTGTCCTTCAAAATATTTCAAATTTTTTTTTTCAGATTTGCTGTAATGTGCCAAATGTGAATGACATTACCATCACCTATCAAAAGCCCTGAATATACTAGGTGAAAGGAAGAAGACAACATCTTTACCAAAGTATTTAGCCAATTTTTTACAAACTTTTTGATATCACCAGTAAAGAGCTGGGTTATTAGACTTGATTCTACAACTTTACAATTAAGTTATTTTTAGTATTGCCTTAAAAAATGAAAAACTGGATTATAAACCCCATGCATTTACAGAGGACTGAAAGAATCTATTCAATAGCTAATGCTGCCTCTTTATATGTATACAGGGTCAGCACTGTCAGAAATACATTCAGATAAGATATTCTGTAGTTCTCAATACAGATACAAATATGTTCTTTATGCTTCTAGTTCTATAATAATATGATTTGTAATTTTATGTGTTTAATGCTGCTTTTAACTTATGTGATAACAAACATGCTTTTCATTGGTTTTCATAAGATTCTGCCTTTTAAGACACTCACATCCACAAAATCCAGGATGAAAATGAGATAAGCATATTATAGGAAAAAAGGTAATGAAATTTGAGAATATACCAAATATTTATCTTATAGTAAGGGTAGCTAAATTGGAATCCTTCCTGTGAGCAACCTATTTGAAAATGAAGCAATATTTAAGGAAAGGACTGAAGCTGAAACAATCTTTCATGATTTTCTTGCTAATTTCTGCTATCTTCTGTCCAATATCTTGCCTGCCATTTTAATTTTAGCTAAACTGCTCCTCAGCTTTCTGGTGTTGACTTAATTCTTAATTTTCACAACTATTTTTCAGATCTTTTCCCTCAAACAGGTTGTTCCTTGAAAGTTGCTGCTCCCTTGAAACTGTAAATTGGTAGCAATTGACTAATCAAACCCTTCCAAACAATTGACTCTTGTAAGGTGTCAAATACAGACACAAATTTTAAATGTTGTCCCCTTCAGTAATTTCATCCTGAATCAACATGGAAGAAAGCCTGCTTGAGGTATCCACAGCACCCACAAGTTTAAAGCAGAGAGCCTTTTTTTAGGGAAATACTTAATTCAAGCACCTGAGCAAATATGGACTCTTCAGGGAAAGATGCCTACATTTCCTACTCTGCAGCCAGTTCTGCACTATAAAGTTATTGTTTTTGCAGCAGTAACAAGGCCTCCTTTTGCTTAGTGGACATTAGTTGTGAATTAAAACATTGAAAGTAAGCAGCCTGCCAGTTTCACAGATTTTAACACGTGACAACATGGAACTCAGAGGAAGGAAGAATATTCCTGGGGGAAAGCTGAGAAGTGCAAAGACTTTTTTTACTTTTCTTTTTCTTTTTATTTTAATCTGGGATGTGGTGTTTGTTTTTGTTAGCTGAGAACTACTGTTTGAAGTCCATTTGTGTTGGTAGATTACTGTATCTACTCTTCCTCGGGGAACAGACACTACACTATCACTTTGTATACACTACTGATAGTGCCTTTACATTGAGCATGGAATTGTGAGCCACTATGTTCAAGTGCTTTATTTTCCCCTAGAAACACTAGAGGAAATTTGCCAGCAAATGGAGGCGAGCCTTGCTTAATTGTTTTTTCTTTTGAAGTTTGAATTTGCATATTGAGGGGCCAAAGAGGCTTTTAAATATACAGAAAATTTAAAGATGCAATAAGAAAAGGTGTAATAAAAAAACTATTTAAACAATACAAGAAAAAAGAAAGATTTTCTAAATTATAACCCTGAGATTTTCCAAACTATGATGTAAAATGTGTCTTGACAGAAACTTATAAGAGCACCACAGAGAAACTCTCTGTAGGGAAGCTAGAAATGTAAAAAAATACATAGTATTTTCAGAAGCAATGAAGTTGCATAAGAGCCTAAGTCCCTACAACAGCCATTCAGGTCTGAGTTCAAAACCCATTGAAATATCCTTGAAATTTTTACATCAACTACAACAGTGTTTCTGCACCCAGGTAACTCCTTTCACAAGGAAGGAACTTTATCCTTTTTAAAAGGTGAAGTGCCTCACAAGGACAGCTTCAGCCACACTTTTCTCTTTAAGTGTTGGTTGTAAGCGCAGGTACCCATCCTATCTCCAAAGAATGAGGTTACTGTACCCTCTATTGATGTTGCCAGACTCCACATGAAACTAATAACATCAGAATTTGTAATATCTCACTTCCAATGGGAAGGAATAAGGAGTTTCCCATTCTAGCCGCCTCTTCTGCTGTGTTGGCAAGTAGACAGACACCTCTATGCCCTGTGCATTCCACTGAAATGGTCTCAGTCTAGTTCAGATGCAGTTCAGATTCAGGAAGCAGGAGAAAAGATTAAGTTAATTAACAGTTTGACAGGACAGACACAAACAAGGTCACAGGAACAGCAAGCACAGAGTAACCCAGGCCTGAACTGGTGGTAGAAGGATTCCTTCCATAGAAGGCAAGACCCTGCTTCACACTGGGCAGCTACTGCTGTAAAGATGTGCAGTCACAACTCAGGCTGAGGCATCATGCCCTACCTCTCCTTGTCCAGGATACATAAGGTCTAAGTCAGGGCAGGACACTTCAAAGAATTCATGTTACTTTACAAATGTCCTCAGTTTTCCCAGTTGTAAGTGATGAAAAAGAACTAAAGCCATATCCCATCTGCTTTTGGTAAGAGACAAGGGATTTGGGATCATATTATAGGAACTCCCACCTCATCTTGGGCACCTAGAAGCCACTACATGCAACAACACGAATATCATCCTCAGGAGTGAAATAGGACACTTTTTCACTGTCCAAGACAATACAATTTAGGAAAAGAGCCCAAGAGGAAATGTAAAGGAAATGTATCAATGCATCTATTTTCACATGTAGTAGCTGGGAGCTTTGGATACCTGTTGCATAATATAAGCAAAGCTTGAACCAGTGCTTGAGACCACGCTTGCCTGTCTTGAAGTTATCATCATCCCAGGTCATTACTTTGGAACAAAGAACAGATTTGCCCAAACCTGTAATGTGGAGAGACCTGAACCATGAATGACATTTGCTTTTGTGGCACCAACATGTAGCTGTTGTCAGAAAGTTGACATGGACCATGACATGAAGTGGTAACAGGAAACATGGTGGCTGCAGGTATCAGAAGACTGAGGTTGCCAGTAAATATCAAGAAGACACTGTGAAGACATCCTACATCCTTGTGACTTAGTCCAAAAAGCTGGGCTATGGAGTGTGCAAGCTCCAGCCAGCTCTGCAAACTGCACTGCTAAAACAGCACAGATGCTGCCAGAATCTTGTGCTCACAAGTGCTTAAGAAGGCAACTTTTTAAAAAGACTGTATGTCTAGCATATTTTTGACAGCATCATAGAGCAACACCTTTTTTATCAGGTTTAACATAGACAGCTGTCATAACATCGGAATTTATTATCGATAATATAACTATCATTCCAGTAGTAAATTCTTAAATATCTCTTTGCACAAGAGATCTCAAAATGTCTTGGAAGATAAAACTTCCTGTTTTACAGGTGCAGAAACTGAAGCACACAGTAATTAAAGTGGTGTCATCCATAAAGGTAGCGTTTCAGTCATGAAAATTATCCACGATGTATCCCATCACAGAAGAAATTAAAGTAAGCCTCTAAATTTCTATAGAAAACTGTTAGTGAGGTATGGAAATATTTTTTTACTAGAAACAAATTTTTAAATTCAATAAAATCAAATCTAGGTTTCTTCAATAAGCTAGGTTTTAACAGGTGTATTTGTTTTAGCAGGTTTTACTTTTTAATAGGACAAGATTTCGTAGGCAAGAAAAGGGTAAATCAAATATGGAGCAAGCTATCTATCAGGATATTAGAAATTTGCTCAAATTTATATGACTGGTTTTTGTTTTGCTGTTTTTTTTTTACTTTCTATTACATTTATTTTCATCATAATACAAATTAGTTCATTTTAGGTCTCCTCTTTCTAGAGACTACAGTTTCACTTCTGAGTGGAATTTATTCCCAGGACAGGTTGTTATAGGAGAGAATGGACTGCTGAGCCTTTTCAAGGGTTAGGACCTCTGTAATGGCTTCTCTCTAGCTCTACTTCCTGCAAAAATAGGAAAAAAGGAGAAAGTAGCAACACAGGGAAGTACACACTTTTGTGAGAGAAAAGTCGTATCAACCTGATGGGAGCTCCTAGAAGCCACTTTTTTACTGCTGCAGTGTCAAGAAACTCCAAGACTGAAAATGCTTTTAAGGTGAAGAATTATATTCAACACAGGTCCAATGGGATAGTTTATATTTACACCTAAAGAAATAAATTCTGCCCTCCACTGCATTTCACTGTATTCATATTGCTTCAATGGTACTGGAGTGATATTATAGGGAGCTAAAATTGCAGGGTAACATGTCTGCTTGAATGGTAAGCTGTGTGCAAAAAGGATCAGATGCCCTGTTATATGACGGGAGCACACTAGCACAAAGCCCCACAGCCCTAGAGCCAGCGATTGTTTTTCTCTCAGTACAGAGATGTCAGTCATTAAATGTAAGTGCTGCTCATGATCTTCAGAGAAAACAGAAATATTTCTTACCAATTTGGGAGTTACCCGAGTTCTGGAAATTCAACTGCCCTTACTTCAGCTTTACAGGCCTGTAACTAGACTCTAAATGTGAGCCTATGTGATTTTCCCTCCTGCTCAGTTTAGCAAGCTGGCAGTAAATGCTTTGGTTTTTGTTTGTAGTAATCTACTGTAACAAGAATCTTTCCACTCATTAGAATTTCAGGAGGGATTTTTGTCTGATGATTTCCATGCAAACGTCACTGCAATTTGCAACAAAATGTGTGGGTTTTTTTCAACAAATCTATTATATTGATCACTCTGCCTTCTAAAAATAAAGATTCATTGATCCACACACTTTCTGGACATAAAGGTTCAGAGTGAATATCTGCTCTGTCAGCCTATACACATACATAATTTTTTCAGTAACTGGATTAAAGCACTTGAAAACAGAAAAGCTTGTATCATACAAGAGGACTCCTAGTAAGGTCCGTGATCTCCCTTTGTAGGCCGCAGTAAAACACACATAAAATATAACCTGTGATAAAGTCACCCTAATATTCCTGATCTCATGACTTGCTGGCTGTTCCTTTCTCGTGGAGGACGATAGCTAGCTATCTAATCAAAATGCATAAGCAGTGTCTGTTCCTTCCACCCCCAGACCCATTCATTTTCTACTCAGAATCTCTGCTTGGGGTAGTATAATTGATTTCAACATAATTTACTGCTTACTTGGTAATGCAGCATTGCAGTCTCTGATAAAAACCGTATCAAGTCACAGCACCGGTCTAGAGCTTGAAAGGGAGGCAGTGTAATCACTTTCTTACCCTAATGCACCTCCGTCTCATTTCTGCTGGGCAAGGAGCTGCAAAGTAATCATTGTTAAATGACTGACTCCAAGCGAGGGTGTCTCAGTTCTCTGCCTGACCACTTCTCTTTGTCTCTCCACTTTATTTCACGAGAAGGCAGCGGGGAAACTTTTCATTGTTGGATTGTCATGGAAATAAAAAGCTATGATTATACTTGCCTACCGTCAGACATCTACCTCGCTACTGTTCCTGAATTGGCATGGAAAGCAGTGTTACGGGAGGATGTGAAAGAGCAACTAAAGAGGCAATATTTTGCACTAAGACCTTTGTTATTCCACACTTCCTGCACACTCCTAAACATTTCTTACTGCTCTTGCTGCCACCTGAGTTTGGCAATGAAGCAGGGGAACCACCGCCTCTCTGACCCCACACAAGGCCCCTGCACCACTGCAGGATGGGATCCAGCTGCACCAGCTCCTCACCCCGGACACTGCCTCACAGCTCCCACCCTTGCCAGGGTGCCCACAGCAGCTCTCAGCCACCTTCGCCAGGCTGCCCAGAGCAGCCCTGGGCCACAGCAGATTTTAAACAGGCTAATTACAGCCACTCGGGTCAGCTGAGAGCAGCCATGTGCTTTGCCGGGGTTTGTGTTGCTGTCCGTAGATCCAGCCAGGCTCAGTTGCTCTCTCTGTGAGTTCATGAAGTTCCTCCTCCGCCTCCCCGGCCTTCTCAGACCCACCTCTTACCAGCCAGGCCTCTTGCTGGAAAGCTCTCTCGGAATGGCTGTTTTTCTTCTATTCCCCCCGTTTGTCACTGTGGCCGGTCATAGCCTCTCCCACAGGTGCTCCCCTCGGCCCGCCATCCCTGGGGCTGATTTCTGAGGGGCCAGGACAGAGGGTTCCCTAATGGCGGCCATCCCTACCCCTGCCACACGCTGTGGGATCGGGATGGCTCTGCCCCCCTCTGTAGCACCCACCTGGGCTAAACGGCATCTGCTGCAGGACAGAGGAAACGGAGACCCAGGGAAGGGCAGAAACACTCATAACAATGAATCAAACAACATACTGGGCGTAAATGCCAGCGCAGCTGGGTTGGCACAGGCCTCATCCAGCCCACTGGGTGAACTGGTAGGGAGGTGAGGGACAAGAGTGGGAAAGAACTATTTTATTCCAGTGCCTGGATGTGCCAAGACTTGTTATTGTTTGATAACAAGTGATTTATGTATCGTTTGCATACGTGGCTAAATGGGTTACAGGGGTTCAGACTGCCCAGTTTCACTGAGTATCAGCCAGCCTGTCCTGGGATGCAAATGTCTGTCCCTTATCTGGGAACAGCTGGTCAGTTATCGTCTCCTGACCACTCCTGCCAAATGGCCAGATATGCCTTGCAGATCTGGGGAACTGCTGAGCCTTGGCCATGGCCAGCTGAATGTGTTTAGGGCTTTTCTGCTAGACCTAAGTCCTGTGGTCATGCCATGAAAACAAAGTATCACTTATTTAGAAAGCCTCTTATGCGTCCTACTACAGCATTTATTTTTAAAAGGGGCAACAGTAAACACACTTGCAAAGGTAACCTCATTTTGTTGGAAACTGAGATTTTTTAATTAAAATAATCAATGGAATGAAGTTTCCAAGTCACTTTTAAAGCCACAAAGTATTTTGCTTCTCATTGAGAAGACTTATTGATTGATTGACTGATTGATTTTTTTTAAAGAAAATTGAATAGCAGTAATCACTCAAACAGTCTTTCAAAAAAATCCTTCCCACAGTATCATCCACTCAAACTCACTAATTGCAGTGATTCTTGCCACACATTCACACCCTTTACTTATCTTTAAGGGAGATCTCATCTGCAAGAGCCAGCTGAGCCCAGTCCTGGCAGACACTGAGCACCACGGATGCCCAGCATCTAAGCTGGAGACACATGTGGGAGAAGTTGTGCAACCACATGCAAGGCTGCATTTTCTGTTGGCCATGAACACAGGTATTGTAGCAGTGGTGCTGGGTCCAATTGTTGTTCTGTCCTTGGTAAATATCTGATTAAAGTAATGTTTCTCACCTTGCAATAAATTGCTTAGAAACAACTGCATTTCACAATTTGATATCCAAACCTTAATAGAGAAGGATCTCCATGTAGACAGGTAAGCACTCACGCCAGCTGGCTTTTACACGCTGACAATATAATCCAGACCAGCTGTATTCTTTGATGTTGTAAACCAGTTTACTTTTACTTTGACAACAAGCTACTGCTGCAGGAAGAGACAAGACTGAAAACAGTGTTTATAGGGTATGAAACACTAAAATAATAGGTATTATACAGCAGGTACTATTTTAAAAAATACATTATAAATAATGAAAAAATTAAATTTGTTACAACTGGAAATCAAAAAGCCAAGACACTACACTTAACAGATACTTTTCTGATACCCACTGAAAAACTCAGGTCTATGCAGCCATTTCTACATTTAGATATAGCTCAAAATTCTTTGCAAGTATTATTGTAACATGGGAAAACTTTGTCTATTTAAAGACATAATATTTTCCCTGGCTTTAGTCAGCATGGCATTCTATTCCTACACGGGGAAAGAAACCCCAAGTACACTGACAGACTAATGACAAGCCTAAAGAAGCCCGGAAGTCAAGACCAAAACCTTTCCCAGCTTCCCTTGAAGTGCTCAATGAAGCACCTCAAATGTTGGATACAATCACCCATTTTCTTAAGCCACCTTGGAGGCATATTCCAAAAGCATACCAAAGAAGAGCGAGGTGAATTTATGATGATCGTAGCCCTACTTAGAATGTCTTCATGAATCATCCTAAAGTTCACAGAATTTCTACTGAAATATTTTTTTTTACCCGAAAATGGTTTGTTTACATTGCTTTACTTTGGTTTTGTTCCCTTAAATTGGTGCCTTTCTTGAATATTTAACATATTGAAGATCAGGGCATATGTTTATTAATTTATTTTAACAAAATCCTGAACTTGTGATAATTTTTGCATTTGTCTAATATATTATAATGGGCTTAGATATTTTATTTCTTTTGAGACCTTAAAAGCACTAAATGATGGTAAAAATCTATGCTTGGGAAACTAATATAAGGGAGACTTGTGTTCTGGGGGCTAGAGTGGAGGTGACAAGCAAAAGAATACCTGTCAAACAGTACACAGAAGTTCAATGGATTGGACTGTGCTCCTTTGTATGCTCAGGTTCTAGCCTGGAGTTACTCATGTGCTTGATATTAAGCACACGCACCAGTCTGTGCAGGACTGGAATCTATTATTGCCATGTTGACATACATTTGTTAAGGGTTTGATTCTGCTAACATTTCTATTGGCAACACAGGGAGACACAGTAAGGTCCTGCAGTTCAGAGGGAGATGGAAGAGATTTCAGGGAGCTGCTAATACACTCAGCTGTAGAGGCCATTCACAGTAAACCACATTTTAAATACATTTCCATGGTCATGTTAATTTCTAAAATACCTAAAGACATCAATCAAGTTGTAGATTAAAGAGATATATAAGTATCCACCCTAAGAACAAAACCATTTGAAAAGATTTATTAACGGTTATTTATATGTTTAAGTCTAGTTCCTGTAAGATCTCAGTAGTGTGAATAAGTGGTTTATAAACTGTTCCTTGTTTATTTGCCTTTCAACTATAAATATGTCTTTGGCCTCTCTATTTTTTTGGTAGCTTTAATTTTTTTTTTTTTTTTTTTTTTTTCCCCAGATTGAGGCCTAATAACCCAAATTTTTATCCAAAGCATGAGTTTTGAGAAACACAGATTTCCTGCCATATCTTCATTATGGCAGCTGTTGTTATTTAACTGATAACGTTCTGGTAATTTAAAAAAACTTCTACCAGGAGCATAAACCCAGACTTGTCTACTTTGTCTTGGGACTTGAGCATTTTTTTCCTGGAGTGTTTGAACTATGTGCTCAGGCAATCTTAACCTTCTGGTTTAAATCCAAATGTATCAGCTATGGGAAGCACTACATTCGATTTACACATCCATTACCCCTGGAGAATTTAATGTGCCATTTCCATCAGAGATAGATTTCTAGGAGCTGAACTTGGATTGCTTTCTTGGGGAATGAACTTGCACAACTTGCATTTATGAACTGAAGACTACAGTGGCTTTATTTATTGTATCTCCTCATTTCAATACAATGCTATGGGAATGTAATGAAATACGATGGATGAAAGTGACGGAGTCAGTTTTCTTTCCCTGCACTGTTGCAGGGACAGGACACTGCCTCTGTCTTCTCCATTTGCCCTCACATAGCTTTTGCTGAGTTAGTCTGCTGGCAGAAAGCAATGTAGCATAAAGTTAGAAAGAAAAGAGCTTTTCTGGGGAAAATCATTACTGACTTAGGTACTAAAGTGGCTATTATTGGTAATGTGGCTAATACTGCTAAAGTGGCCAGTATTACTAATGTGATTAATGTTGCTAACGTGGTGAGGTAAAGCTTTCAAGCTACTACCACTGCAAGTCGTGGTACTATGCTATACCCACTTGGGCAGCAGCACCATATGCCCAGCCAAATGCAGATGTGCAGAAAGCCAGATATTCTGAATTTTCAATGGGGTTGACCAAACTTTTGAAATAGCTGTTATCTTTCTACAGCAAAAAATCCTCTAACAAACTCGTGGAAAATCCTTGAAGAAGAATTTTGAGTTAGACATCCTTTGAGAGCGAATGGTCTGCTTATAAAGGTTACTTTCACTCACAAACTTTGAAAAGCAGGAATTCTCAGTGCCTCCAATAGACATTATACCTGTCCCTTCCTTTGAGCTTCAGCTGGATGTGGTGAACTAGAGCCTTAACGCCATCCCTACCTGCACCACTTCCCCATGGTTTACCACACAAATGAGCCCTCCACCAGCATCTTCTCAAGACTGTGGTAAACCCGTAATTTCCATCAAAATTTGTCATTCTTGAGAAGTCAGTAATCAAAGCTAAAAAATAAGCTAACTCAATGTCAGCTAAATCAAATGTTGCTTTTGATTCTCTGTCAGATAAGTGTTATAGGTTAGACTATTCCTGCCACAAAAGTTTTATGCAAGAAAGGTTGTTCCTCTTTGCAACCCTCCCTGTTTCCCATGCACCAAACTGTGGTTACTATGGTCATTATAACAGTAGAAAAGGCAATCAAGGCCCATAATCTCTTTCTACTCCTTTGCAGGAGCAGTTTCCTAATACTTTTTTGTTTGGGAGACAGGACAAATCTGAATAATTTTTTAACTCATCTGTCTTTGCTATATCTATCTGGCCATTGTGCTGGGAATCATAATGCAGACAGACTGCTTGTGGGAAAGCAATTTAATTCCTTATATGTCTGCACAAGACAGAGCTAGAGAAAACCTTTATAATATCAAGTGTTATGGACAAATTATTTTCTGACATGATCTATTTGTAGAAACATCTCATATTGGCCAAGAAATTTTGTTTAGAGAAGGATAGTTGTTTGTCTTATCATGTGCTTCAGCTATCCTTGGCCTCACTTTTCTGCTGAATTGTTTCTTATCAATAACAGCTACATTGCATCATGTCTCAAGTGTCAAAGCCAGGGGCATGTGATTCTGGAATTCTAGAGTCATGGAATGGTTTGATTTAGAAGGCACCTTGAAGATCAAGCCCCCATGCCACAGGCAGGAGCACCTTCCACTAGATCAGGTTGTTTAAAGCCCCATCCAGCCTGGTCTTCAGCAATTCCAGGGATGGGGCATCCACAATGCCCTTGGGCAGCCTGTGGCAGTCCCTCACCACACTCACAGTGAAGAATTTCTTTCTCATATCTGCTTTAAACTGAACCTGATAGTGTCCAGACAGCTTGTGAATATCTCCAGTGAGGGAGACTCCACACAGTCTCTGGACAATCTGTTCCAGTGTACAGTCATCCACACAGAATCACCAAATGGGTCAGGCTGGAACGGACCACAGTGGATCATCTGGTCCAACTGCCCTGCTCAGGCAGGGTCACCCTAGAGCATATGGCAAAGATTGTATTCAGGGGGTTCATGGGTATGGCCCCCTCATGATGAAGTTGTCTTTTCTTGAGGCTGAACAGACACTGCTCCCTCAGCCTTTTCTCTCAAGAGAAAGGTCCTAATCATGTTTGTTGCTCTACCTAAAGAGATCTTCTAATTATCTTTGCCACTCTCCACTGGACCTGCTCCAGGAGCTCCATGTTTTTTTTGTGCTGAGGAGCTCAGAACTGGACACAGCAGTCCCAGATGAGGCCTTACCAGTGCAGAGTGGAGGGGCAGGATCATCTCCCATGACCTGCTGGTGGTGCTCTTCCAAGCACATCCCATGGTACTCGACCATAACTTGATGAACCTAAGTTACTTGCCCAACTCTGTTCTCCTTTACTGAATCCATACAATCCATACAGAAAAACAAAGCTATTAAAGAAAGAGTGATCTTTAAGCTTTTTATTTCTAGGGTCTATTAATTAGGTTCACCACAGCACTGAAAAAGATTCACAGCTTTCAGACTGGAGTTGCCTCATTTTTGACAAGCTTAAACATATCTGGCCAAAAAGTATTAGGCCTATTAGTCACAAGCCACAGGTACCTCTCAGTCATTAATGTTTTGCATTAGTTTGTGGGGAATTGTGGTGATAAATGTATTTCATATGCTAAAATACCTAGCTCAGACACTTCCTGCTTAAAGTAAGTAGAGAATTTTGCATACCAAATATATTATTTTCTACCAGTATTAGCTGTAAGGTGCTATGAATCTCCTTCTTTGGCGTCTAGTTTTATTTGTGAATAGTTTATTAACTCTATTGAAGAATTAAAATAATGCTAAAAGTGTTAATTCCCATATGTGATGGCCTCTAACTATCTGCCTGATAACACCTACCTCCTTTTTAAATGAAGGCTTTGCAACACATGTTCACAGAACATCAATAATTCAGAGTCCTGCTGAAAAACTCTCAATGTTCTTGCTGTTTAACTTGAAATCTTGGGGCCTTATCTTCTGGAATTCTGAAGACATGCATCTGAAATGTAAAATTGTTGTGAACTGTGGTCTGAACATAAGCATGCAGACATGACCACGAGACTTAAAGTATAATTTTTCCCTCTGTGTTGCTTTTCCCCCCAAATTCTGTTTGCAAAGTGATATTGAGACTTCATTCTGTTCTAACAGTCATTTGAATGTGACATTCCGAGATTTATTAGGAGCAGATGTTAAATATTTTATTCTCTTTATCTTGTTGCTACATCAATAATTTATTCACTCCATTATTATGACTAGATATTTGCTAAACTTGTTAACATATTTAGTGATGAAAAAAGGGCTTCCTAAGAATCACAGTGCAGCTCAATTACATGGCATGGATTTTTTTCTCATTTTTGTTCCAGTTTTTGACCTTGCAGAATGTTGAGTAGTGTTGCCTTCTGGGTATCTTGTGCAGCACCGTGTAGCCCATTGCCACCTGGCAGCTCACCTTTCTCACTACTGTTTATTCAATGATTCTAAAGTAAATTTTACAGCACAAACTGATATCAAACATATGACTTGTGTTTTGCCTGGCACCATCTTTTAAGAAACTTGATTAGTTCAAAAGACTTTCCAAGATCCAAGTCTTGGAAATCAGCTGAATTTCTCTTGAGAGTCTCATTTAAATTACAAGAAGAGTAACAGTATTGGGTGTCTGCAGTTACCATTTGTTTAGTGGGAGTCTACTTGTGTGTTTACTTATTCACTATCAATAAACATATTAATCAGTTATGAGAGGCATAATTTTGTTTTTAAAAAATATTTACTGAAATTAATGCTCACAAGTAAGGTTGGGACTCTGGGGGTATGTAGTAATATATTACTTCAGAATGCTAATCAT
The DNA here is from genome assembly GCF_049639895.1 of Pseudopodoces humilis. Classification (NCBI taxonomy): domain Eukaryota; kingdom Metazoa; phylum Chordata; class Aves; order Passeriformes; family Paridae; genus Pseudopodoces; species Pseudopodoces humilis. The sequence continues at coordinate 12,777,395 of NC_142205.1, read as the reverse complement.
TCCACTTTGATTGTCTTCTGAAATTATTATCACAGAAAGTGCCTTTGAGTATTAAAAATGTCTCCAAGAAACTTAAATTTGAGTGTCTGTTGAGGTCCAGCCAAGATGGTGTCGAGTTCCCTGTGGTTATATATAGCAGTCATAAATATAACTATTAAAAAACTACTCTATTACTTATTTGCCAGTGAAACAATTATGTTGACATACAGAGTTTTATGAGCAGCAACATATTCCATTTAGTGGTTAATCTATGCCTTTTTTCTTTTTCCAAGTATAAAATCCTAGCTCTAGAGGACAGCAGTTTCTGTGGTGAGCATGAAGATTGTCTCTTACCTCAAGCTGATAGAATCTTGTTTATTACTGCAGGCGCCTGTGATCTTGGTTAGCTGCAGAGTGAATCTCTGTAGAAATACAAACAATGCATAGCTATCTTCTTCTTTGGGAGACACATACTCTGACTCAGTGATCATCAATGATACCAGTAGCAGCAGTGGGAACTCCCTTCTACTCTTTTTACAGTTGTCAAATTTCCACAGCTGGGCTCAGCTCAGTTACATTGGTTCACAGTTAGTAAAAATTTACTTCTTTGCGAGGAGAAAACCCAAGCAGTCATTTGCTGAAAACACAAGCTTCATTTCATTTCCTCATGTAACATGATTTAAATGATGTGAAAATTCACAGTTACAAAAAAAAAAAAAATTAAAAATCAGAAGGCAGGCTGTGTATATGTTGTTAAACTTCTAGTGTAGAATGTAGTCACCATTTTGTCCCTATTGTTTTTCGTGCATCCATCTGCATTATTTCTAATTCCTCACCTGAATGAAGAATCAACATAGCATCAGGTTAACATCAGTATTATTTCTGTATTACAGAACAGTTAACTAAAGTACAGAGCTTCATGAACTCTTTTCATTAGGGGGAGAGATAATTAAGTTTAGCATATCTGATGCAATCCTGCTCATTTACAATGTGCAATGTCCTGTTTCCCTAAGCACAGAAGAAATCAAAGAGGAGACAAATTCTTCAGAGATAGCTCCAAACATCTCTAATGCAGCCTCTGGCTAAAAAGTACTCTCAGATGTTTACACTGCTTCTGTGGTTACATCTGGTATATTCTTCTTGCCTTTTCTCTCATCTTCATTGGCCATTCTGGGAGTCTCACACCTTTCAATGTATATTCATATCATGTTATTTCTCCTGCATACACACTTACAAACATCTTTGCATTGCCTTGTGATCTGTGTTTATGCTTAAGGTACAAATAATGGTAGTTTCACTTCTTTGCTTCTAAAGAATATCTTAGTGACTGTCTTCAGCTGTGTTAAATGATGGAATTTGGCACTCTAAATTTCATCAAGGTAACATTCAGTGTCTACCAAATTACAAGGCAAGTAAGAAAAGATAGGTTTTGGGTATTATGTAGCAAACTGGTAACTTTGTGCAAGAAAGTTAGTGATGTCTGTTGGCATGGAGTGTATAAGTAGATGTCCAAAGCCCAGTCAGTACATCTGAAATGATCAGATCTGCTGATGCCTGATTAGTTTCAGCCCAATCTTTACTAAATTCTAAAGCCTGTGTTTATCCTTGCAATTTAGAAGTTGTAGTCTTTACCCTAACTTTTACAAACAGGCATTTGAAGTTTGAATGGCATTTGAAATAATATTTCGTAAGGCAGTAGCTGAGTTTAAATAAGTTTAATCACCATTACTCAATGTTCAAACTGTGAACTCTGATTCATAATCTGTTTTTCTTTTTCCTTCCAATGGCATTATATTTTACAACAGGGAATCATATGAGGTTAGGAAAGAATATTTAGAAACGTAATGCCAACCTAGATCCAAAATATGTAAATCAGTGTGTTCTACCCCCATTGTGAAGGGTCAGTTTTAGGCGTGTGTTGAAACATTCCACATTATGGAACTTGTCAATAAAACCAAAACATTCAAACTTTTTTCCAGTTCCAAGATTTGTTTCTCAGAAATAATTTCTAGCGGTGATATTTTCTTTATATTTTATTTGACCACAGTTGTTCAGCTTGTCCTTGTATAAATAGTTTGTGGATCTGGATCTGCCTTTCAGCATACAGACCTTGACATGCTTCCAAAGAAATACATAGGTTCATATTTAATAGGTTTAGAAATGTCAACCCACTCATGTAGCCATCTACTTACTGTACTGGTGCATTTACAGTTGTGAGGGTATATTATAAAAAACAGAACCATTTTAGAGAAATTTTGTCATAATTGAACAAGAAAATTTTAGGAAAAAAACCATACTGATTCCTTTCAAATATCCTAAGACTTATTTTGAAGCTCCTTCTTGAAGATCACCCCATGGACTACTGTCCTTTTCATGATCACCACAGTAGGCTGTAGAAGGAATTGAGTGATTGATAGTCAGATGGAGTCTTTTGCAGAGCACTCTGTGAGTTTTTAAGGTCATTGCTTTCTAATCTGAAAGTTTCCAAATAAAAGGAAAGGGCAGTATCAGATGGCCCAGCCACAAGTTTTCTCTTAGCCAAAGAAAATTTACATCTTACAGAACATATATGCTTGTCCTCAGGGTGACCTTGATGTTTACAGATAAGAAAAAATCTAGTGATATGGAATATATAACCAGGGGACAAAGGATGCAGAGAAACATGTAAAAGAAACAAATAGACTAAAATCTGTATATTTTAACAAACACTCAAAAAAAGTCTTGGCTGCATGCCAGTTGTACAACAATACAGAACGTCACTCTTTTTATCTTCTCTATGTTGGTGGCTGTCTTATGTTGAGATCACTTTGTTTTTCTATAAGAGAAGTCTGCATAGGTTTTAAAAGTGTGACTCTCATTCTGAAACCTTTCTGACTGTCTCATCCTCTGCCCCTAACATCTAGTGACAAGGATGTTGTCTAATTTAAACTGGGAAGTCACTTCCCTTGAGGATTTTTCAGTCATGGTCTTTGTGATGACAAACTTATTAACAAACAATTTGATGTTTACATCAGAGTACTGCAAAATTATTTGTTAAGAATTCAAAATTATCAGGGCAGAGATAACCATTCAACAGCTTAGTGGGCAGGTATTTACTTCCTTATTGTCCCTGAAGGCCTCATACTTACCCAAGGAGTGATTAAATTTTAAAAATGTTTTCTTCTCCTCCCAGTTCTTCATGACTGTGTCCTACACTCAAGAGGGATGATAATCTGATGAACTGCAGCCACACCATTGTGTGCTGGGCCCAGGTAGTCACACATTAATCTTTGTATAAGCAGTGCTTCATGTGGGCTGAAAAGTGAATGATAGAGACATGCTCAGTTTGCATTTGGTCACCTTAGAAGTCATCCATGGTCATATGAGAGGTGCTGGCCTGACATGTAAAAGTAAAACTTTGTAGTGGATTGATGATGGGGACAAATACGAACACTTGATGGTATAAACAGTCCTGCAATAAAATCAGAGACATGGGCTATTTAGGGGATGCATGTCCAAACCACTGATGGGAGACATACATGCTGCTTTCATATAGCTTGCTCTTGAAGAGGAGCCTTAAGTCCCACACAGTCAGAGCACTTATCTTGGATTTAGAGTCTTGGATACAGACTGCTTGTTATGATATGAGACACCCCCTTAGCATCCCTCCACTTCAGTTCCATGATTTTTAAATAGAGAAAATTTAGTGCTGTTCTTTCAGATTGTAATAGCAGGGATCATCCAGACAGTTTTAATAGAAGTCACTGGAAACATATATGAGAGTAAGGAATTAGATTCTGGGTTTTACATATTCAGGGACAGAATTTCATTCCCCACAGAGAACTGAAGTCTGAGAAATCCTTTAGACTGTGAGAAATAATTGAATGAAAAAGCAGAGATTATGTTACTGCCCTTGATTGAGTGGCCATAGCTGCCATTTCCAATTCAAAAATGCTTTGTAAGATATCCTACCACTTTTGGGTAGGAAATGTGTGGTTGTTCTCAGCTTGTGTGTTCTATAAAGTCTTCACTACATATTCTTTTTGATACATACCTCTCCACAATGGATGTTGTGTTTGATGCTTCAATGTTGCACTTTCAAATTACCCAGAAATTGCAGCTGTTACAGTGTCTGGTCATTTAAGTGCAGCTTCACACAATGTATGCTGTTACTGCTTGCTGTGATGTTTATCAGTTCTCAAGTTTTAAAGTCTGTGTTTTTCCAGTAAAGCCTGGAGTAACTTTGACTTGGGCTGCTCTTACATACTGAGAATCTAATCCTCCAAAGTTTTTTGTGCTTAGTTTCCTTTGAAATCACAAGAACTTAGAAACACACTTGAGAATCGGGACCAATTTTTTTAATCAAAGTTTCTGTGAATATGATTTCTAAACATGCAGAAGGGAAATAGGAATATAAGTCTAATTGAAAACCATGAGTCTTGGACTTCTAACTCTCTCAGATTACTCCTTAGGATAGAATTTCCAAAAGACTTGAGTTTTTGGCAGTTTCTAATAATTTAAGTTATACTGGATGTTCAACATGTATGAAACTCAGGCCATGGCATAGATACAGAAAATAATTGCACTCTCTAGTTGATGTTCTTGGTGTCTCTTCTAACATGATACCATGATGATTTAGGATTAATGACTCCTATAAAACAGTGCCTTGAATTACAGACTTCAAAAACCTGGTTAATCCTTTCTCCAAGTGATTGTTGAGCTATTCAGAAGAATACAGTTCCATTGTTAGCAGGGAAAGAAGTTTCCAACAGGAAGGGGAAAAATATAAATAAATAAATTTGTATAAATGGCATGTATGTAATGGAAGGACACCCTGGGCAGGTGGGTCCTAATTTTGGAACTTGCATTTACTGCATTCAAAGAGCATCAGTCACATTAATCCTCGGGGATTTTCTCATTACCAAATAGATTAAAAACAGGATGAAGAAGGGGAAAAGAATGAGATCTCTTTGATATTTCTGGCCAATTTTAGTGCTTAGAATCAAAGGCAGACATCAGGCAGTTCTGGCAACCTGAGTGAGGTGGTCTGGGGAAGGAGGACTCCCTCTATTCACATCGTGACTTTGGATCACTACTGGCACCCACAAGTTCTGGCCTAATTTGAAAACTCTTGATCTCTAAATGTCACTGTTCCAGAAGCCTCTCTTCTTCATTTGCCTACAGACTGCTGTTAGCTTGCTGCTCCAGTTTCCTGGCAATCCTTTCAACAGCTATATTGCCTTATTTTAAAGTTTAGCTTGTTGCGTTATTGAACACACTCTCATTAATTTTCCTGCCAACTCACTGTTTGCCTGTTTCTCAACTTCTTACTGAGCCATTGACAATATCCTTCTATCACTTTTCTGTCAGACTCACTACTTCCTTCAGTTATTACTCTCTTCTCTATCCCTTTATTCTTTTCTGTCTCCTGCAATGTTGTTCTTTTTCTTTAATTAGGTGGTTTATTTTTTGTACTACTTGACAGAGCTCTTTTGCTTTCTTTCAACTTTTTGGTTCCACGACATCATCATCTTATATGGTGATTTTCTACTACCCTTACTGTGGCAAATACTAAAAAATTTGGTTTTGTCTGTTACTTTCACCAATATCTTCAATCCCTTTTAATCTATACTTAGCCTGTGTGTCCATTTAAATATGATATATTAAGATCTGTCACTTGTCAAGTTGTTAATGCTTATCAAAATGTTAAGCAACCTCCTTTTATTTTCTCTTTTTTTTTTTTTTTTTTTGGTCACAGATAGTGACTACTATGTTATAGTTGTCACTGTAAAAATGGATGCCAACTGGAATTTAATTTCCTTTCTGGAAAGCCATTTTTGACTTCAATTTTTCATCTTTCTCATTTCAAAAGCCTTTCTCTGAAATTTTGTCTTTTCTTCTTCCAAAATCAACCAGAGAAACCTCACAACTGTAATCTCATCTATGGCTTCCTTGGTGTCTACATCATCCTCACACATCTGTCCAGATGGTTTCTTTATAGCTGTAAAATGTTTAGCATTACATTCTGAGCATTTTGTCTCTCCCTTTGAATTCTTCTCCTCCTTTCTGTTATATACAACTTTATTACACTGTTAGTGTTCAGCTCTGATGGCAGCTCAGCCCCCTCTCAATATTGCATGTGCTTTTTTTCTTCCATAGAATCATTTATGCACAGAACACATTGAATGGCCCAAAACTTGCTTCTTCTGGCAGGGTCATGGGGAAACTGGTGATTGGCAGCTAAGGAAGTCCCCAGGAGAGACTGGAGAGATCTATTTTAGTCATGCTACTCCTCATTATTTATTCTAGGTAGGTGTTGAATCCTGCCTTGATAGATAGTGGGATCTTTGTCACAAGGTTTTCATTTATTTAGTTTTGTTTGCATCTTGGCATGATGGTTTTATTTTTCCTGAATAACAACATGGGAATCATCAGAGTATCAACCCTCACTTTTTCCTTAAGATACAGATTCCTCTATCAGGGCTGGAAATAAGATGCCTGAAAGTCAATCATTTCACTTTTTGCGAAGGAAGACTGTTTAGCAACAAGGTTTAAACTATGGCAAGTCACTGCTTTTGTTTCTTATGCATACATGTAGTGCAATCTTTGAAAGCCTTCAGAGTAAAGGTAAGCTTTTCCTAATCAGCAAAACCCAGCTTTAGTTCTTACACACTTGGTTTCTTAATCAATAAATATATTCTGCATTTGAATGCAATCAAAGTAATGAAAATCCATTCTCCAGAACATTCTGAAACTTTGAAAAAAAAATTCATTACAGACTTTCTTTTCTCCTGAATGAAACATTCTTTAAATACTGCAAGGTAACCAGAAGCTTGTAATATATCCTGCAACATAATAGCAGGAAAACAGAAGTTTTACTTCCTTGTAGTAGGAAATATTGACTACTTCAATAAATTCCCACAAAAAAGTAATAATGTATCCAAGAAAATATGTCAGATGTAAAAAGTGCCATCAGCAAATCATTGGCCAATCTTACAACATCATGTTTTTTGGCTAGCTGCTCAAAGCTGTGTATTATATATAGCAATTCTCCAAACCATACTTTTTCGTTCTTTTTCTTTTTTCTCTGAGTTTTGCATATGTAATTCTGATGTAATTCAGTGAAGTTATTTCCCATTAGATTAACTCGCATACTCAAATTATATTTCTCAGTTTCCAATATAAACACACAGCTTTGCAGCCCGTACATTTAGCAGAACAAGGAATCCCAGTAGTGCCAATACAAGTAAAACCCACTGAAAAGGTACATGGATGGCAGAATCAAGACTTCATAAAGTTGAAGACAACTACAGAGTTAACTAATCCCTATACTTGCTCTCTACAGCGTTTAGAATCCTCCTGAGCAATCCCTCTGTATTGTAATATGCAATTCATTATAGAGACTCAAAGTAGGATTATTTTCTAGCCTTTCTTTTTCTTTAGCCTTAACAGGATTTGAATCTGCATTTCATTTCTCACTCATATCTTTCCTGCTTGCTTTCAGATTTCCCATTTGTTCTCTTTCACAAATGGATCTTTGGGGAAACATTTTGTATGTGGGGTGGGTTGCCATGTTAAAAAGATTATCTCACCATGGAGTCCATCAGCATTTAGCAACAACAGCACTTATATTTTTCTCAGATTGTCTTTATCTCTTAATCATTATTAGCTGATCAAGATTTATGACATCTTCTCCATATAGAGATAAAATCAATTAGCTGAAAAATCTTTAGCTTGTTAGCTATAGTCGAAAAATTAACTGTGAACTTGGATGTGCATAATTGTATTTTCCAGTTCAGTAAGCATGTGCGCAGGAAAACAGCCACAACCCCCAGCAGGGAATGGTCAGCTGGTCCCAGCTATTCAGGACTCTTGGTGCCAGCCAGCTTTCAAAGAGGGAGGGATGGGCCTTAAGGAGCCCAAAGGATTTTCCCGACCCTCTTGGGTAATTTACACCAATCTTAAACATGTATGTTTGTCTGAAGTCTCTTTTATCAGCGTGGTAATCCCATTACTGACAAATGAAGATGTAATCACAGTTTATTCAAATAGTTTGAAAGCTTTATCCCCTTTAGAGAGAAAGGAGAAAGTACAATTGGCTGCAACTGACTTCTTAAACTCCTACTGGGACACTAGCAAAGCAAAAATGATTTTTAAGAAGCATCAGCCCTTGGGTATAGGATGAAAAGTATAGCCTCCCTGAAGTAAGGAATCTGTTCTTGCTTATGGAATTTACATCACACTCAGCACGTTAGTACTAATTTAAACCAGTGAGAGAGTATGTGTCCTTGGTTTGTCTTACAGTGCTCTTTCCTACTGACCATCCCTGGTTAACTCCCAGCAGTCATGAGGGTAGAGATGCTGGCTGAACGTGTCTCTATCCCCAGGGTAACCACTGCTACTATGTAGAGATCCTCACTTTTGTGAAATGTACACCAATAACCAGAAAAATATGGAGAAAAATCTGGAGTAGACAACCTTGTGTATTTTCAAGGGGAATATTAATAACTATCACAAGGTTTCTCCATCAGCCTTGCTTGTAGCAAAGGGGAAAAGTCATGGTGAAGTGAAGTGAAGCAGAAGTGAAGCCTTGAGCACTAACAGCCCCACTGAGGTCTCTAAAATGGTGAAGTGCCAAAGAGAATCCTTGGGAGGTCCTAAGAACCCCTTATTAAATATTCTTCGTGTGTGGAACAACTTCTTTGTCCCAGGTATAATCCATTCACACTGCTTGGATACACTAAAATAAGGTTATAAAAATAATATGAGAATTATATCTCTCTCTTCCCCCCACCCAGATAAAATCAAAGATAAATATATACCTGGATAACCTAAACAATTAAAATGCGGGGGAAAAAAGTTTAGATTATTTTATCTTATGAACAAGAAAACAGAAGTCTGTAATATTTCAAGTGCCAAATATAATGTTATCTTTAAAGAGTTTGTATATAATGCAAATTCCTTTATTAGTAGATGTCTTTACTGTGAGTTTCTTTACTTCATAACAAAATTTGATCTCACTGATAAACAGGGTATCATGTCTGCTGTTTTCAGTATAAGACTGAAGTGCAGGAGGTTTGCACTTCCATTAGTTAACATGAATCCCTTAAAAGTAAACTGCTTCTTCCTTTAGATATTATTGGTTTTATTTCTTTTTATTATGACAATACCCCAACATATGCAAATGCATAATAAGCAAATATATTAAAAATAATATTCCCCCAAATATACACAAATGCATAATAAGCAAAACATTTCTGCTTTGAAGAACATATAGTCTAAATAGACTGAAATTTAGAAGAGACTTGGAGCAACTTGCCATGCACCATACAGCAATTTAGTTTTGCAGCTGGGAGTAGCCTTCTCGAGCTCCATAGGATCATTTTCACTTAATAAAATCCAGCACTTCCAGTACAGTGGAACTTGGTTTTTTTTTGCTGAGCCTTTACTTTTGCTGGAACAAGTTTTCTTGTGGCCACACAGTGAACCAGAGTTGAGAGAGGGTAGAAGTAACACTGCCAGAAAAAAATAAAAGGAAAAAAAATTTTAAAAATCAATTTTCAGTTGAATCAGTTCCCCACTCTGAGTCATTGTTCAGTTGTACAAACTCTTATGCTGGCACAATGGAAGGAATGACAAAGGCATGGAATTGCCTGCCAGGGCAAGGAAAGAGGATGCTCACAATGAGAACAGCAGTGTTAGCACCAGTGCTTGCTTCCACAGCTTCTTGCAGCTGAAATGGTCGCCTGTGTTTCCTCACAAGTTTCATCACCGTTTCACACTATACTGGGCCTGCTTTGGTACTGGCAATGGCATCTTCTCTTAGCTCTGCCATGCACACACATGAACCATCTTAGAAGGAAATGTTAGCTATGTGAGCAATATCCTCCTCTGAAGGACCTGCTTCCTGCAGCTCGGAAACCCTGACTAATACAAGAGTCGCAGAATCTAGGAGTAAGAAACCTCCACAGAAAAGGTTCAGAAAAATTACAGATTTTTTCTGTTTGTAGTGAGTATTCAGAGTCCAGAAGTACCAGGAGTTCTTGTCCAACTTCTATTTGGTTTTGTGTTTTTTTTGGTTTTGGGTTTTTTGTTTCACTTGTTTGTGTGTGAAGGGATAAATTTCAACAGGTATTCAGAATATATTCAGAATACCAAGCAACATGTGGTTGTAGATTGGTTTTCATATAATGAAAAAGTCATTAAATGCAGCACTTGTGCTGAAGATATGGCTTTAATCCTTATTGCAGTTGTTTTTTGAGAGAATTTTAGTTCATACCAGGAAAATTCTGCCTGTTACTGATCATTTAGCAGTGTGTCCAAAAATACTTGTAGAAGTGATCTGGTAAGGAAATTTTTGTGAGTAATTAACTAAAATTTGTAATTTCATTATATTTCATGATATACCCTAAAGAGTAATTTTTTTATTTTTTAAGTTAGAATAAGCTCTGCTTGTTGGGTGTTTCCAATTAAATATGAACACAAGCATTTCTTACCCTTTTTCTGTTTGATGCATCATGTCAGACTGTGTTTTGGCCCTGTGCTCATTTTCCTGTTCTCTGGGCAAAAAATGGATATTTTCAAATTCTTCTTTTTCAATCTGGAGTTCTCTTCCAAAGCTATTGAATTTGTGGATTGAGACATGAAGCAGAGATCCATCAGCAAGAGGTACAGAATAGCGCTGAGACTGAGGAGAAGCTGTGCTGTGTCATGGGAGAGCCCATCACAAGCAAGTCAGACCTTGGAAGAGAGCTCTGACAATTTTGCTGAGCTCCATGGTACCCTTTGCAGCTGTCAAACATGAGCCTTGCTCAGCCTTAAGCAGCACAAGCAAAACACAGGGCACGTCTTAGGACAGTGACCTGTCAAACTGAATGTGAAGAGATGTGCAAGAGTTAACTTGGGCTCTGTTTGGGTTTTAAAACCCACTGCAGTCTTTCAGTGGTCTTTGGATTAGCTGTACGTGTACCTCAAAATAATTTCTTACACTTTCAGTAAACCACTTCCTTATGTATTTTTTAGCTTGAGGGATGTCTGTGTGTCCTGATCTTAAAGACAGTTATTGCTCCAGGTTACCGATCCCATCTGAGCAGAAGATTCCAGCATTACAGTTCCCTTTTTTTGTGTGGTGAAGCCCATTTGACTTCATAGTGTGATGGCACTTTTCTGTAAATGACTTACAGAGAGATATAAACATCAGGAAAATCCAGTCTAGAGTCAGAGAATTGGCTTTGTAATATTTATACATTATGCTACAGAAAATAACAGATATCCATTCTTCTCATTCTGTGATTCTTATGCTGGCTCCCTGATGTGTAATAATCACCTGGTGACTTAATGCTCACCCCAAAGTACATGTTAGGAATTCCAGGTAGAAACTTTTGCATATCCTTCATCATGTGCATACAAAAATCAATACCATTCCTATTGTTTAATTTATTTCTGATCCATAATTTGATAATTTCTTATAAAGCAATTTTAATTTTTGTTTTCAAATAGAAGATGTCTTTTTTCACTCATAATTCTTTTCATTAAAATATATTATTTTGGCAAATATTCTAGGTGTTCTGCACTTGAGCATATGTTTTTCAGAAAAAGGTTCACTTTGGTAGAAAGACTTTTAATTTGAAATGTGTACCCTTTTTATAATTATGAAAGGCAAAAGATGTGAAAAAATTATATTCAATATGAAAGCATTTCTTCAAAAAACAATACATTAAAAAAATGCAACTTTTGGGGGAGAGTACTTACTAAGTCTAAAATGCTATTTCACATTAATATATTTGTAAAAGTAAAATGAAATTATGAAAGTCTGAAAATACTGAAATGTACCATTTCAACTGTTTTTGAGCAAAGGTACTTAATGATTTTATATTGAAATGAAATTATTTCTCTTTTAGTTAGTATATATAGACTATGTCTGACAAGTCATAGTTAAAGATTATTTTTAATTCCTATGACCATAATAATTTTTTTAAGGATTTCATTTGTGTATTTTGTTTCAATTTGTGGGATTTTCTGGACAATTATGAAGGGAATTTACTGAAAACCTTATGAAATAGAAATTTTATCTTCTCTTTGATTCTAATATTTATCTTTTCCTGCTGCCACAGGCTTCAGAGGTCTGTCAAGTCCTGGACATACAACCAGCAACCATGTGGTTGTGCTTTCAAGCAGCTTTGCAGTTGATAACGTATAAGCTATAATATCCACTGATATATCAGCATTCATTTTGTAATGACTGTATTTAGGGACTCAGATATGCAGAAATTTGTTCATGAACAAGCTCATTAGTATACAAAATTGCATGAAAGTTAAATCATCGAATCATAGAATCCTTGGGTTGGAAGGGACCTACAAGATCATCTAGTTCCAAACCCCCTACCATGGGCAGGGACATCTCCATTAGACCAAGTTGCTCAAAGTCCCATCCAGCCTCGCCTCAGACTCTTTCAGAGGTTTTTAGCTCTGTCCATCTTTTTAGCTGTTGGGTCACATTTTATGATACTCTCTGCTGCTCTGTACAGTTAATATTGTTACCAGGTTTAACTTTGCTTGAAAGGTTGATGGCAGGCATTCAATCAGATATAAAATAATAAAGCTGATTGTAAATGTTGAGAAACATGCTGACTCTAAGCTGATGGGATAATGTGCTCTAGCTGTATATAGTGAAACTTAAATTAATCTGATTTTACATTGTTGGGTTATTGCTCCCCCTGTGAACTATGCAATCAAATAAGAAAAGCATTATAAACAGTGCAGTTCCAATTTTCTAAATTAATATTTTTATTTTTTTACAATTTTTTACTTTTAAAATATTTACAAGAAAAATAGAGTCTGTAATAACCTCCAAGGTTTGTAGTAAATCTAAGTTTAGTAGTCACTCAATCCAGTGAGTGAACTCCAGTTTGTATCTAAATGCTTCCTTGTTCAATGCTAGAATGCAAAGGAGCCACATGTTGCTAACCCCTAAGCCTGCAAAGCAAGGAAGAGCTCAATTACAACTTTCTGTTGTTTCTGTATGTAAGTATCTTCTGTTCTAAGGCTCCTTAAAAGTTTTTCTTAGTCTTTTGCATAAGCCTTATGACCTTCTTTGGAAATAAAGACTATATTTGCTTCTTCAATCTAGGCAGCTGGGCTCAACTTATTTAAATAGGTACAAAACATAATCCTACAGCTGTTGTTTTGCAATCTTTTGAAGGGACATGAAACAGACTACCTGATGTGTGCTGGGGAACCTGGAATCTTCAAGTGTGGGATCCTTACTGACAGTCTGACATTCCTGATTTGAGTGGGAAACTCCAAGTCCGGTTTTTACTTCCTGTTTCTTATGACAGGACACATATGGCTGCAGCTGTACTGCTCTGGGCCATGAGCTCCTCAAATGTTTTGTACCATTCACAACCGTGTTTAGTCATTACAATAGGTACTGGGATAGTAACTGGCAAAACCATGTAGTTAATGTTGCTTTGGGGAACACACTGGGTAGTTCTCAGTCTAACAAGCAAAGAATTCTGCAGCAATGTTGTGTTCCTAAAAACACCTACAAATAAGATTGCATAGCAGTGCATGCAGGAATTCAAGTCTGTTCCAATATTTTAGTTATATTTTATTTCTTCTATTTTATCAATTAGCAAAGAAGGGTACAGTGAAAGAATCCAAACTAAAACAATCAAAGTAACAGCTGGGAAAATGGTCTGTACTGAAACATTTTTTGTGTTTGGATATAGGATAGACCTTTTCTCCTCAAGAGGGAAGAATATTGAACTGGAGATAAAAATATGCTACAGAATGATGATATTAAAGATTTTTTGTAAATAAAAAAAGAGAAAAATTAATATATTCATCAAGAAATCTGGAAATTATCATGGGTTAAAAAAGAAAGATAAAAACTTGACACTGTGACCTAAAGGCCAAGAGTTTACATTGACCTAAGGAAAAAAAATAACCCTTTCTTTCTACCTTCATGCAAGTGCTAAAATACTGACTCTCCAAGTACAAAGCCAATGCCTCTATCTTCACCTCCTTCTCATTTCCATCTAGATCTGTGTCTTATGCATTCACAGAGCACCTTCACATCCTCTTCTATACTCCATGACTTCTTGTACAAGATATGATTGATTTGCCACATCTGCCCGTGTGCCAATCTGCCATCTCCTGCCATCTCCTGCCTGGCAGGAGAGAAGCCACAGCACCATGTTCAAAGAAGAATCCCATCCCAAAGTTTTCCTTGTCACTGCACATCACTGAAACCTCTGCTGTGTCCTCTTGGCTGTGACACGTATGTCTCCTGGTACATCATTCAGTACATCACTGGCTCATACACCAAGACAGAAGAAATTTCAACACAGAATAAAATTATTTTTTCAAGGCTAAGGTGCTAAATTCAGGAATTAGAAAAAATTGCTCATTTTGTGGTGGATTACAGCTCACAGTGAAGATGCTATATCATCTATTTTAAATAGGTTGAAGAGTGCTTGGAAAGTATGGAAGATTTTACTGGTATCTAGCATCACCTAAATATAGTGAAGACAATGTAGCCTTTAGATTTTAGGTGTTTGGTGCCCAGGATGGAGTCTAGCCTTCATGAACTCAGCATGTAACCTGCTCATGAAATCTCTGGACAATTAGGCAGGTCCTGCTTTAGTCACCAGGCTGTAGAAGTGTTCTCTCTGATGATGACTCTGACTGAAGTGTGTCACATCCGTCCAGGAACAACACAACCACTCCAGCACAGCACAGGGCTTGAGCTAATAAAAGCTTCCAGACAGCACCTCACAGAACAGGCAAAGCAAGGCCACATCTGCCTACAGCCAGTTGTGTGGCTCAACCTCTGAATGGATGGAACACTAAAGGAAAATTATGAGGTGAGAGAAAAGAGAGAAGAGGGAGGCACTACTTTCACCTTTCTCTGTAGTGTAAATACTCTGCTGAGTATATTAATTTTACTAAACACAAAGTTCTGTGCTTGCATTTATAGAGAGGTGATTAAAGATCCACACTACAAAAATCAGGCTTGAGATAAGGGCTTGTTTTGGCTCAGAAGGCCCAGGCTTCTGTTTTGAAATGTGGCCAAATAAAGAAACACAAGTAGCCCTCTGTTGATCTGTGATGCAGTCAGCAAAGGATGCAAGATTAATGGGGCTAGAAATCAAGCACAAAAGGAATCCTCACCCTGTAATAATGGTTTGGGCACTCAGCAGGGATTAGAGAGACTTAGGTTCAGTGTTTGATGTTGTATAGTACTTGTGTTCCTGGCTGAGTACTCATACTACTAGGCTGCTACACAGGGTGGAGGAGAGAAGAAGTGGGGGTGGAAGCCACCTATCTACCCTCATCTAATTTTGTTTTTAAATTAAATTATTCTATTGATATCTGATCCATTTGTTCTGAGAATGTCTAAGAGATCAGGCCCCATGTCTGCATGGAGTGAGAATTTATACATCTGATAATCAGTGAACTTAGCAGGATGGAAAAATGAAGTAATTTTTTTTTATTGCAACTTTATTGCCAAGCACCTCAGTCCTGCTTCCATTCTGGTTTAGGTACCTCAGTCATTTTTTGGAGTTTTTCGCTTTGATTTGTTTTTTTGTTGTTGTTTGGGTTTTTTTTTTAATTATAGTTCCAAATAAATTAAATTATAGAAATTAAGTTTTTGACCAATTAATTTGGAAGGCTGTGTTGATTGAAGCATTGGTCAGATTTCAAATACCATATCTCATTAGAAGCAACAGAATCTTTTGGGAAATGAACATTAAAAGGAAAAAAATAATTTTTCTTTTTAGCTGCCTTAGGAATCAGCTATTGAATAATTTTTTTTAGAGGCTTGAAAGGAGGTTTTGGGCTTTGCATTTGAACCTACTGTGTGTTGAATTCAACCTTTATACTAACTGGTGTAAACCAGGAGCTGTTCCAATGAAATCAGTAGTTACACAATTGTAAAATCAGTTAGTGATCATAGTCTGGCTACACAGACCTGTGGCATTAATCAGTTTTAAAGATCTGGTCCCTAAGTACTTAATTTCTAGGAAACTGCACAATATGACATTACAAGGATCCTATTTAGAGACACACACTCTGTAGATCAAAGCAGGAACTACTGGAAATGCTTTCTGAAGGTATGTGTAACTATAAAATGTTTTGAGTGGCTGCCAGTATTTTGTAATCAGTGTTGTAAAGTTTTGTGATACTCTTGATGTCTGCAGATGTTATGTGGCCCGTGGCACAGAGCTGATGTTCTGAATTACCAATTATATACCTAATGGAGCCCTGAGAACTAACTCCTGCCCTCCTCTGGGTACTGAGGCAGTCTTTAAACACTGGCAATGGACTGATGCTATAAATAAAACTCTGTCTCCATAGCGACAGGCAGTTCAGTGCTCAGCTTTCAACACTTTAAAAAGGTAATTACTGTCTTTTTTCTTTATATTTTTCTATTCTTGGTTTATAACAGCAGTAATAACCTCCTGAGTTGGGCATTTCCTGGCAATTAATGACTGACAGTGTTAAGAACACTTGGCTTTACCTCAAGCCCTCAAATCCTCCAGCCGGTCATTAACTGCCAGGAAATGCCCTTCCCCATAGTCATTATTGCTTAATTATGTAAACCTGGATTAGAAATTTAATTAGATTACTTTAACATTCTCTTATTCTCTCTCCACTTTCTTCATCCATGTCCCAAGCACCAGTATTTGCCACAGTCGTTAGTTGGCACTGCTGATGTTTACTCCAAAATAGTGCCAGTATAACAAATGCTACACAGAGTCTCTGTGAAACAAGACTGATTCCCTTTTTAGCTCTTGGTTGACAGAATCAATCTGCATACCTATTTGTGAAAAATACGTTAGATTAGGTTGGAAAGAGCTTCCAAGTCTAATTTGGTTCTGCTTTTTGGTGGTGACCAAGAAGCGTTCCCATTAGGAACTCTCTGGTTTGACAAATGACGGAGAGCATGTGATGAAGGACAATGAATCTCTGCCTTAGCTTCCCAACTCCAGCAGTGCCTGTTTGAAGAAAGAATGTTCTAGGTATAGCTACAATTTTCCCCTTTCTCTTAAAAGCCCAAACATGGAACTGCTCTAGGAAGTGCCTTAAGACAGGATTAGTGTCTCTGGCTCATTTCTAACCAGACAATTTGTGAAGCTGCTTTCACAGATCTGTTTCCTTCATCTGAACATGGGGCCAAGGTTTAGCTAAATAATAGCTGATGCAGCCTCCAAAGAAAGGTGTCAAATTAATCTGTCCCTATTTAAAATGCTCTTTGTTTATTAATAGTTCTTAAAGAAAATCTCCTGCACAGCACAGTTGCTGTAATACCGACAGCATCGTGCTACAAACAAGTTGCCATTCAGGAGGCATTACCTCAGTAGCCTCCGGCCACTGACCCATGTGGATACCACGACCATGTTATTGTCACCATCATCAGTGTCTCACCATTACATTAATAAAATCATCTATATCATCTCATTTTATTCCTAGAATCTTTAGTTGGCTAGCAAGCAAATAAATGCTAATATTTGCCATTCTCTTATCTTTGAACAGACTATTAGCCAACACCTAAAAGTTCTACTTGTGATTCTGGGAGATCTTCTAAAGTATTAATTTGCTACTGACTTCCATGCAGTCTGTATGGCACTATTTTAATTTTAGAACCCCTTTCCCTTTTTAAAGAGTCTAAAATTTTATAGAAAGTCCATTGAAATGCATATCCATTAGAAAGGTTAACTATTGATGGTAGATCTAAAATGTTTTCTTATTCTTTTAAATGAGCCATTAAATTACAATATTTCTTTTTGTGTAACATAGTCACAGAGGTGTGTATATTTGTATCCTGTAACTGTTTGGTGGTAACTAAATAAATGAAGGTGAGGCCTGACTGTTGTGTAGGTGAAGCCTTTTAATCCTCACTAAAATAGGTAGACTAGGTAACTGATTTCCCCCTGCCTTTTTCAAAGCACACTAAAAGTGGAAAATGTGGCATAAAATGAGCTTCCAGTCCTTCACTTTCATGCTAGTGAAGAACTGGGGCAAGTATTGCCCCATTATATGTGGGCCAAAGCTGAATACTTGCTGTTTGTGGTGGTGATGGTGTTTTTTGTGTTCCCTGCACACCCCCTCTTTTCTCCAAACCTGCCCTGCAGAGATCTAAGGCTGTGCTTGAGAAGAACCCCATTCATTTCCATGGAACTACAGGTGCACAAAGCCAGGGACTCTCCATACAGCTAATTCTGAGAAAGCAATATGGAAAATAAGTGGCTTTAAGGGAGCTCTTACAGAATTCACTTTTGATCACAGTGAATTGGTTCAATCTATGTTGTTAAGTTAAAATATATGACAGAAATAAAGAAGTATTCCTTCTTTTCTTAAGGCAGGCTGAACCAGAGGCTGGCAATAAAATCTGCGACATGATAGATGTTTGTTCATATTTTGGCTCTACTAGTGACCTGATGCTTCAGTTCTGTGTCTCAGTTTCCCAAATATATGATTACACTTTCTTCCTGTGTAACAGTGATGTATCCTGACAAATAACACTAAATATGCATTAATTGCAGAAATCTAACCAACTCAGAAAAAGGAATGAGAAGGCAAAGAAAAACATCACTTGTTTTACACACCAAGAGGCAATGCTTCATAATTGAAAACAGCTGAATAGTTGACACCTTAGAAATACAAGTTCATCTTCTTGTTATCTTCATTGCAACAATGTATATTTTGCAACTCAAAAGTTTGCTAAAGCAGCAGCACAAAAACTTGTAGTAACTCTTATTATGTCTTTTTTACACTTTATTTTAGTTATTAAAGAAAACATAAATCCATGCACTTTAATTAGTGTATTTTGTGAAGCTTGAGTGGCTAAGAGCATTCAGTAAACAGAGGGAAACTTAATAGTTAATACTAACAGGTCATTGCCAGGCATATCAGACTAGACAGACAGATTCAATTGCTAATGAGATTGCTAGTCTAACTTGCCACTTCAGAATTTAGAGTGAATAGCAAAGAATAGGGCTAAAAGAAAAAGCTCTGAAATGTATAACAGAAAATGAATGTTTCTTGATGAATAACATTTACAGGAAAAAAGTTATAAATATTAGTTTTGCTTTCTATAGTGAAAGACTACTTTTCTTCCTGTTCTCCCAGAACAGGTTTTGCATTTAATGGGAGCAAAGCACTGTTGATTTAGTGAGGATTACAAGACTGATCCTTGCATTACACAACAGAATTTATCCACCTCAGGAATCACTTCAGACTCTCTGTTTCTGTGAGATTCAGTGATGAATCAAAAGGCTATTAACTGCTGTAATTTATATAATCTACCTCTCTTGTGTTGCAAAAAAATGCATTCAGATAAGACTATTTAAGCATTTCTTTGCACAGAGAAGTATTGTCAGCATAACTTATATTGCTTTAGCTGAGCTGATATTGCACCAATTAAACACATTCATGCTGTTGTGTCAACGTCCACAAAGCATTCTGCTATGATCTTTTCATTGCAGACAAGGTGTCTGAGCCCTGCTGGCATTTCTTGGAGCTCATTGTGTTGTGGATAGTTTTTGTGATATACTGTGGGATACCTCTCTGTGTCTGAAGAAACGATGGTTGCAGTGGCCACTTGCTAATTTAAATCCATTTGGAATGTTATTCTGCTCCCAAGTTGTCCTTGGCATGCCCATGCCACTTGCATGGATGAAACACAGAAGAACACAGTGCTTGTCCTCTATCTCACAGGAAATTTAATTCCTTCATCAGAAGGCTGAAATGTTCCTGTGCAGTCTAGTTTCTCAGTCACTCTTGAGATTCTGATAGTTTTGGGGAGAAGATATACAGCTGAAATAATCCATGATGTGTGACTGTTGTAATCTAGGTGAAAAATCACAGGGGAGAAATTTTCCTACTAAGCCCCTAGTAGATTTAAAGGGTTGGTGCTGACAAATTTAAAATTTTTCTTCTGCCTTTATTCCTTTGGTGTTTGATGTCTTCCACTGGCAAACCCAGGTGCAGCCACAATGAAGCCATGGAGCCTGGTTTCATACCCTCTCCATCAAGCGACATTGAGTATGTGTTCCCAATATGTGGAGCTAACCATGGAGCAGCAAGGGACCTGAGACAGCTTCTTTAACTTTGTTTATAAATCTCTGTCTTGTATACTTCAGAAGAAAATTGGGAAAATATTTTATAGGGTCTTAATTTTTTAAAAAATTAAGTAACACTTTCAGACAATTTTTAATTTTTCTGATTTTCACTAGATAAGAGCAGAAGGATTTCAGCAGTAGTTTATGTGGTTTTCATCATATTTTCATGGAAATGTTACTTAGTTTGTAGTTTTAGGATTGTTTGGGTTTGTTTTTTTTTCAAAAATACCTCTAACCATGTAACAGACATGGAATTCACAGTTTAAGCATCACCTTGAACTGCCACAGAAGATTCAGGAATAATACTGACCTCTGTGTCTCTGAAATAAAAGAAAGCTTCCTAGCTGTTGCCCTCCCTTTCAGTGTGAAGGAAGTTTTGTGTAAAATGGGAATCATGTTGAGAATGAAGGGAATATTGCATGAGGCCACTGGCAGGAGCTGAGCACAGTGTGAGGGAGGCACACTGTGTAAGCAGGGCTGTGTGCTCTGAAAGGCAGGCACTTAGGGATAGAATCGTGTCATGAATGGTGAAGGAGCAGCAATGAGCCAGCTGATTAAACTGATAGGAGCCAAACAGTGCTGTGGAGTCTTTGATGAGTGTCAGAGGTCACCTCCATACAGTTCCCCAAGTCCCCAGGACACACAACCTTGCTGACCTAGTCACTAGATCAGACAAGAGCGTTGAGACTTCATCAGCAAGCAACAACCTAACAGATTTAGATAACTGATAGACTACCAAGCAAATAAAAAGGAGCAAAGCAGAAGCTGCTTGTTGAGAAGGAAAAACTGGGGCAGAGAGAAATAAAGTGTTCCAGAAATGTCTTTTTCTTTGTCTCAACACCAGTACCAGGATGTATGAGACTCAGGGTAAACACCACTGGCATAAAGATATCTAAGCTCCTGCAAATTGTTAAGGTCCATAATAGTGCTAATTCTTCATCTGCTAAAGAATTTATGGAATTTTAGGTATTTCTTTAGCTGTCTGGGGGGTTTCACTATTTACATACCTTTTTAAAATGAATGAGGTATCAACTTTAAAATATAGTCAGCTGCATTGTAAGCACTCTCCTACCCTTTTATCCTTATTTTGTAGGGCTGGTTTGCTTTGGTTTTGGCAGCATGTTGCAAAAGAGATAAAAATCTATATCCAAGCAAATGCTTTGAGAGGTGACAGCTTAGATTGCTAAAGCAATATATCTCTAATGGTATAGCAACGTGCCAAGCTACTAAGCTCCGTCAGTCGGAATGGTTAGTTATTTTGAACCCCAAATTGATGTGGCTACGCTGCTTTTTTGTATGACACCTATGCATAGCATAAACATTGCTTGAGACTTCAGACATTTCAAACTTCACACACTTAAGACCTTAGTGTGTGAGCCTTCCCATACAACATTCAATGAAATGTTCACCTGTTTGGGCTGGTTTTGACATGACCACAATAATAAGTAAACCTGATATCAGAAGTTCAGTATGGTAAAAGTGATAGAAAAGTGATAGCAACTCACCTTGCACACTGCATCCAGCTCTGGGGTTCCCATCATAAGGAGGACATTGACCTGTTGGAGCAAGTCCAGAGGAGGCCACCAGGATGACCAGAGGGATGGTGCACCTCTCCTGAGGGGAAAAGCTGGGAGAATTGGGATTTTTCAGGCTGGAGAAGGGAAGGTTTTGGGATATCTCAGTTGCAGCTGTTCAGTACCTGAAGGAAACCTACAAGAAGGAGAGAGACTTTTAAAAAGAGCATGCAGTGACAGAACAAGGATGAATGGGTTCAAACTGAATGAGAGTGGTTTTAGATTAGGCATTGGCAAGAAATTCTTCACTGTGAGAGTGGGGAGACAGTGGAACAGATTGTCCAGGGGGATTGTGATGCCCCATCCCTGGAAATGTTCAAGGCCAGGTTGGATGAAGTTCTGAGAAACCTGGCCCAGGGAAAGCTGTTCCTGCCCACAGCAGGGGGTTGGAACTAAGTGGTCTCTTGGGTCCCTTCCAATCCAGGTCATTCTATGATTCTGCGATCCTTACTGTTTTTCAGAAGCAGCTGGTATATTTCACTGAGGTGTACTGTGTATAGATAAAAATGTCAAGGGTTATGTGAGATTTTCTAGGGTGCTCAAGACAGTCACATGAAGCTGACAGATATAACATGGGACCTATGTGAGACCCACACCCACTCCCACACACATCCACAAGTGGATGAACTACCTCTCTATCCCCTGTGAGCTGACATGCTGCAAAACAAATGTGAGCTGAAATCCATTTGGACAGATTTGGGTCTTGCTGAAAGCTAACATAATGTTGAGAAGCAGGCCTTATTTGCTCAGACACAGGAGTGAGCTGACACATCCAAATGGCTTCCAGAGTACAGCTGGCTCACCTGTCAGCCTAGCTGGCAGTTGTTACCGTGTAGCAATGTGGCTGGAGCCTAGGAGGAAAAGATCTGCCCAGGCTCTGCCCCACCTTATGTGTTGTCACCTGAATGGTGCTCGTGTGGCAGATTGTGACCATGAGTGAGCCAGGAGGAACTGACTTGCAAAACCTCAGCTAGAGTTTGTAAGGGTCTGTAGCAAGAAAGCAGAAATTCTGATGTATAAACTGAGAATGGCTAAAACAGGCATGGAAAGAAAATGAATGGTGTCCTTTTTACATTTGCTCTTTATAATATAAGACAACATGTAAAAGGAAAATATGAAAAGTGTTATAAGTGAAATTAAATGTACAGATGAGATACAGAACTTACCCTGCACAGTCCTTCCATTCACCATCACAGATAAAGTAATTTTTCAGGAGCTTGTATGGTGTGCTTACTTAAACAAATTTCCTTAGAGACATAACTGACTATTTTTAAGCTGAACACTCACAGTAACAATTACCTGTGTTCTCAATGTCCATGAGCCTCAATAAACAGCCTATGGATTTATGTCTTAGTGAGAACCAACCTATTAGTTTCAGCCATAAATCTCATGTGCCTTGTGTGCAAAGTGAATTTTAATAAAAATCATATAAGGAGCCAGACTTGCTAGGCAGGGTTTCACATGGCTGCCAACATTTGAAAACAATTAATAGAGACCTTTTGGGGGAGGGTAAGTAGAACCATGTCTTTAGCTCCTGTTGAAATACAGTGGACTCACTGAACTTGCCTGAAGGACAGAATAGAGTTTTTTTTCTATAAAAAAAATAAAAAAAGAAATGGAGACCATCACTTCTAAATAAGGGCAGATGGAATGGAAAGGGTCATTCTTCTGAGTCTGCAATCTCATCCTCTCCGAAACCCTGCTGCCAGGGAAATGATAATAAGTATCTTAAAATTAAGCAGCAAAATAAAATAAATATCCATTTGCACTCCCTGGTCTGAAAATAGATTCCTGCCCCTGGTGAACAGAGGTAGTGTATGTGTTCAGTTTCCAAACCCTTCCCTTTGGTGCTCCTTGTGCTTTCCCTGTTTGAGTGCACAGAATGTGTCTTGTTGAGCAGAGTGCAAAAGACAAAGCCAAGAGTCACTGCTCATTTTTATTCTGGTGGTCATGTTAGTTTTATAAGCAAATACTTCAGGCATAGAAAAATAAATTTGAAAAGTTCAAAGATAAGAGGTTAGGGCCCGAGCTTCAGATGCTTTGTGCTGTCTCCACAGTGGTGAGGGTGGAAAGGTTGCTCCAAAGGGGAGGCCAGGGATTTCTGTAACACACAAGGAGCCTCCCAGGGTCTTGGTGTTGTGTCTGCCCTGTCTGTGCAGGACTAGTTCAGCTGGTGTAAATTAACCCAGCTCACAGGCTATAATATACTGCTATAATATACTGAGGAATGGATGCCTTATCACCAGGCTGGTGAAGGACCTCAGGATTGAAAGGTACCGTTTATACCGAGTTTAACCAAATACAGCTGAGGGCAGGACCACTTCATGTGTAACACTAATAAATATGTAGACTTCATCCAGGTAGGGAACTCTGGCAGTGATAAGAGGACAGCTACACTCTACCTGGCTGCTTTTAAGAAACCTATGACATATGTTTTGAGTTACTGACCTGGCATATACCAGTACTACATATATACTGTGTATACTGTACTGCTATTCACATACTTATGTTTAAATCCAGGTTGAGATGGTTGCGATGAAATTAATCTTTTAATTGCAGATGGAGTCAATCTATTCTCTTTGGAAGTTTTTGATGGAAGAAAGTGATTGGCACTGTTTTTATGGCAAATTTTCTCAATAAGTCAAGGTGTGGGTCCCCTTATCCTTATGTATCATTCATATATACATATATCATTCATATATACTTCTATCATTCATATATACAGTTACTCTGTAAATACTGAAGCTTGGGTAAATTGTTCAGGACTAAAAAGTGTAAACCCAAACAGACTGAATTTCATCTAGAAATCTCTCTGTCCAAACAAAGAGAGCTAAACTCAGCTAACATGCCACTGTGCCTGCAGGTGTTGGTAGTCAAAAAGTGCCTTGAGTTTAGGTAGGCTGACCCAGAATATGATAAGAAAGAACAAGCCGCTTTGCTCCCCAGTTAACTCTTCTGCCATACTTTCCTGTTCTTTGGGAATGGGACAGGGTATTTGGTTGACTTTAGTATTTTCAAATAATTGCAATGAAGGTGTCTTCACATCTTAAAGCAATTTGAGGGTTAATTGGACATAAACAGAAAATTTGTACCCCTCCTAAGAGGTATTAAACAATAGCTTCTGCCTTCAGATCTGGGTACACTTGTCTGATTTATTTCTGAATTATTTATTGCCAAGTGTAAGTAGTGAAGCCCAGACTGGACTGCAGTACTGTATTTGTGGACAGGGAGAAGACAGGGGGAGCAGAATGGTCAAGAGCAATAGGAAAGTTTGAGAGTTGAGCACTGAATTTAATCTGTGCCTCAGTATAGAGTTTGTGCAGTTCTGTAGCATATCCCTCAAGGATGTTAAAAGGTTGATCAAGAAAAAAGAGAGGTCTTTCCATCTACTTCTGTGGTCCTTTGGACTTCAGAGTCTTTTACTATATTGCAGTAAATGCTCAGGTATGAGCTGAGACAACCTTCTGTTTTTTGCCTCTGGAGATCCTAGGGAGACTACTCAAATTACCCAAGAGAGTTGTGGTAGCGTATTGTTTTCTTGGATTTAACTTTGTGTAATTACACACAGGTAATCCTGGTTTATTTCTGTTATCCCTTAATTGAACTATAAGATTTTTTTAAGCTTAGAAAATGCCACAGGCATTTTAGGGACTCTAAATTAAAGTGCAACAAACTGAAGGAAAACCGTCCCCAGTTAATGCTATTGACCAATAATCTGCCAAATTTAATTGCAAAAGAAGCGTGTTTTTTTTTAAATTACAAAATCCCAAAGAGATCCTTAAAAACACCTATGTGGATTTTACTATTTTTTATTCCAACTACCCTGGAGTGCTGTGTCTCTGTTTTCTGACTCTCACCCTGTGGTATGCTTTTTATGACTAAAGTATCAAGATCCTGCAAACAGAGGTTCATAGCAGAAATCCTGGTAAATCTTTAGCCGCATGGGTGGGCATAGCCCCAGCTATTGTGTCTTTAGAAGTTTTACCCTGTCACTGCTGTAACAGTGGCACCTGTTAGCAGTGCTGCTGCAGGCTCTCGCTGGTTCCATCAGAAACCTCTCTTTTCATGAGTTCAGTTCTTGCTTAATGAAAGTTTCCTCACAGCTGAAACTTGGCTGAAAGAAACTTTGTCTTGGGACAACTATTATTCATATATTTAATATAAATTTCTTTTAAAAAAATCTTTCTGCTATTTTTAAATTAAGAGAGAAAGACATTCGTAGAGTTCAGATGCGTACTCCCTGCATATACAACTAGGTTTGATGGTTCTGCTTAGAGCTAGATGCCAGCCAGAAATTAGGGGATCTGATTGTCCTGTGGATGACATGGCACAAAACCATTGAACTGCTGTCAAGGAGTGATGGCAAACTGCATGGAATATATTTTGCTCTTGTCTACTTAGATACCATTTCCTAGAAAGAGTGCAGACCTTAGGCTAGGGGTTTTTGGAAATAATATATCCAGGAATGTAAAGGTTGAGGGAAGAAAGAGCACAACAGGAGTAGGTTCCCCATCTCAGAAGCGAGTTGTGCACACTGAGTTGTTAGAGGAGAGTAACTTCAAGCAGCCCAAAGACTGTAACCTCTGCCTGTGGTGCCCACCAGGTGCACAAGTGCTTTCACTGGGTGGGTTATACCAAGCAGAGCCAAGGACAAATTGTGTGCTACCTTCCCATCACCCATTACTCAAGGTTTGCTGATCTGTTTTTCCCCTGATGTTCCCATGCACCCTTATCAGATGCTGAGTTTCCAAGAGCCCTCTTCTCCCGCCAATGCACTGATTTCCTTTCCTGCCCCAGTGCACCCAGCACTGGGGGAGTGCAGCCTGGTCCCCTGATTCCCCCAGCTCTCTTGTTCCCTGGCTGCATATGTTTCTGGCAAAACTCCTCCAGCGTTTCTCATGCCCTTATTGAAGGAAGGTATTCTCTCTTTCCGTTCCAAAAAGCTGGGCAGGTGAAGATTGTTGTATTCAGTTGCTGATTGATGTAGAGTGTTGGGGAGCAATCAGGAAAACAGTATCTCCTCCTTCTGTTCCAAATACTTTTGAACTAGAGAATATGCATGATGCTGAAATATTTAGCAATAGTGACCTGCTCTTCATTCCAGGCAGGAAGCAATATGTAAATTAGAAGATTCCTACAAATCCACAAGGGCAGGGTCCCCACCAAGGAATCTTGGACAAAGATGCTTTGCTGAAATAAAAAAACCCTCAGTTTGAACTGGGATAAGCAAAGAAAATCTCTGACATTGTCTTTTTTCTTAT
This sequence comes from Pseudopodoces humilis, assembly GCF_049639895.1. NCBI lineage: Eukaryota > Metazoa > Chordata > Aves > Passeriformes > Paridae > Pseudopodoces > Pseudopodoces humilis. The sequence continues at coordinate 12,750,473 of NC_142205.1, read as the reverse complement.
ATACAGGATTTGGTTAGTAAATAGATCTTGTGAAGATACAGGTGAAATTTACCCTTTTTGAGCAGCACAAGCATGTTTTTATTTTTTTGTTTTAATTAAGAAGACCAGCAGCCCTGCACTTTTGCAGCAATGGATGTGACCATTTTCTCTGCAGTATTTCAGTTTATACATTTTCTGGTCCATAGCTACTGGACATGCTTTTGTCTCTGACCCGTCTCTCCTTAATGCAGATGCACCATCAGGCATAGCTTTAGCTCTCAGAGGGCAGGAGCAGGGGTGATCACTCAGTTGCTTGGGCAGGGAATGTGGAGCAGCTCAAACACACCACTCCCAAACTCACACTGTGATCAGGGATTGTGTCCTGGGTGCTCTGGACACATGCCCAGAACATACTCTAACACAGTGCATTGTGCTGGGACCCTGCACACCTGGCCAAGAGAGGTCTTAGAACACACAAGGAATCAAATTCTCCCATCATCTCCTCACATCCAAACTATGCACCTACAGTATCCCAACTTTCTCCTCAGCAGTGACAAGAAATTTACCTTTCTTTCCTTTGCTTTTCTTGCTCACCCTTAAAATGCTTTATAGTGCAACCTTTGAGAAAAGAAGGAAACTCAGTTTTCCTGATTTTCATCTTGGCAAGAAAGAAGGTGAGTATTACCTGAATTTTTTATCCCATATTCTTTCCCATCCTCCTTCACCCTCCCCTGTTCACTGTTAACTGAAAAATAGAAAAAATCAAAAAAGAACTAAAACCAAAACAAAAAGAAATCAGGCTGGCCTCACTTTCCATGTGCCCTTTCAAATAAGCTGCTTCTCTGCCTCTGTTTTCCCTTTGCTAAAATGATTATGCAAATCATGAGATGAATTGTAGTTGGCATCCAAAGGACTTTGCTGATTTTTGCCAGCTGATGTCCTGATCCTAATTTAAATTGTATATTACCATTTCCTTGAAGTAAAGGGGCTGAATCCTACAGTGCTGTCTAGAAGAATGATCAGCCTTTTATAAAATCTGAGACCAAATGGGGTCCTCTTCCTCTTACCCAGACATCTCTCCTGTTTCAGACACCTTTCCTGTTCCAGTGTTACAGATATGGACTTCCTCAGACATGCTGATTTACAGTTCAGTCTGCAGAAGAAGAGGAATCAGGCCCAGAGACTTCAGATTATGCTATTTTTAACCACCAACAATTAGATGTTATGCAGTTAACTAACAACAGGGTGGAAAAAAACTAAGAGGAATTGTAAATATATCCTAATAATTGTATTGGAGCATAGGATTTATAATTACTAAATGTGTGATAACTGCTTCCTAAATGCCCATGCTCTTTAAACAACCTAATTTATAATTTAAAAAGCTGACAACTCTTAAAGTGTTTTATTTTATCTTGTCTGAAATAATTGAAGAGTAAGTTATTGAAAACCTTTATTTTTCATTAGCCTTAAATTCAACTACAATTAATGTGCCCAATTTGATTATAAACTGCACAAATTAAACAATAAAGAGCTGTCTAATGAGAAATTAATTATGAGGAACAGAAGAGGAGCTGGGCTGGATAAAAGCAATAAGTTATGGCCTATGGCAGGATGTGTCAGGTTTTAAAGGAGACAAAGGGCTTTTTCCTCAATGTGTGCCAGTGCTGATAGGGCTCATCACAGATCAGTAGATCCAGAAGCCATAACAGCACGGTAATTGAAACTGCCAAAATCAATAGTGCTGACAACCTTAATTAAATTAAATATGTCTCTGATGAGCTCAAACAGCATGGCAGCGGACCACTTGACCCTTTCTCGGAGCCCCACTTGATAGAGTGCAGCATGCAGGATGATGGATTTCACCCCCGAGGACCACTGGAGCCCTGGCGCTACTGTAGGAAATTGCTCTGAGAGTGATGGTGTCCCCAGAGCAACTGGAGCTGTGACTCCAAAGTGCAGCCCCGAGTTTGTCGCCTGCTGTGGCTTTTGCTCTGCCTGGAAAGCACAGGGACTACTTTGCTGAGCACAGCCCGGGGAACTTTGTCATCGTGTCAGCTTTCTGCCCTCCTCCCAGCAGAAATAACTGTTTTGTTTGCTAAACAGGCAAACAACTTTCATCGCAGCTGGCTGGCTGAGGAACAATTCTGACTTTTTATTACAAGGAGCATAGTCAGGAGACTCACTTGGAATTGGGTCTGATTCAGCCTGGGTTTTTAAGTTTTATCTTTTAAAATAAAGAGATTGGGCTGATATATCCTGGAATTATCCAAAAGATCATCATGGGATTCTAAGAGAGAAAAAAAAAAAAAACTATAAATGGATAGGAGACAAAGAAAAATTCTTGTTGCTTTAACCACAGGGCTGGAATCTCAGTTCAGCTGTACAGTCAGCAGTTGTTTTTCTCACTAGGAAATTGCATGAGTAAATATTTTTGAAGAGTGCTGTTCTCTTGACCATGTAGTGCTCACTTCCTAAACAACATGAAATAATTGTACCTTTAAGTTTTCAAAATGTTTATGTCAGCATTAACAAACTGTTCCTTCATTATAAGCCTGTCAAAGATCAGAGGCTTAGATTATTGAAGTAGATTCCTTTCAAATGCTGAAGTTGCTGTGACAACTGTGGGAGAGAAGAGATTGTTTGAGGTGGACAAACTGTGGGTTTTCCATACCAAAAGATTTTAAATAATCTGCCTCTCTGTTTAGAAGAAATACCTCAGTCCCAGTAAACACCCTCCAGCTAAGCACAAAGGTCTCAGAAAGGTAAAACTTTGCATCTAAAAACCTATGGGTTTAAATCAGGCTGTTGAGGTGCATATATATAAATTGCACTAATCTTAAATAAATATGATCCACAAATTGTAGTTCTGTACCCTGTATAACATTTTATGAAAGACACATATTCAATATATGTTGGAGCATTGCTATTCTGCTAGCAACTTCAGGCAGAAATTTATGATACTGGAAAAATTATACAAAAGATGATATCCTTGAATCACGAGCAGGCCCTCCCTCGCAGTGCCGTTTATGGCATTGCTAATTTAAATGTGGTTCTGTGTCAGGCAAACTGTTTTATAGCAGTCTCTAATCCAGCCTTGAAAACTTCATAATCCACTGCATTAGAAAGCAGTTTGCAGGGAGTGGAAGGAGAGACAGAGTTTGGATTTTGGAACTCTCAGTCCTTTTTTCCCCCTTTTTCCCTTTTCTTTTTTTTTTTGGTTGTTCTCCTTCCCCTTCCTCTTTTCATTCCCTTTCCCATTCCTCCTCCCCTTAACCTTCAATTCCCCTTTCCTTTTTTAAGTTAAATGAAATAAAAATTGCCTCTTTATATTCTAAATACTGTGTATTTTTTTCATTATTATTAGTGGAGAATTATGACATTGTTGGGGTCAGATAGATGCCAAACTCCCCATAAAAATCTCTAGGGCCTGGTGCAAATTCTGCCTTTGAAAGCTATTTGCCTTTCAGTGACAGCATCAAATAATAACAAATCATTAGTAAAAAAATACATTCATTACATAATCAGCAGCAACAAATGCTTTTACTCTCATTTTTCCTTAAATCAGAATGAAGAATCTTTATGCCTGTGACGGAGCTCTTAATATTGCTGGGTAGTGAATGGAAAAAAGGGCTTCTAGAGCAAAAGGGACTTCCCAGAGAGTGAAAACTTTTCACATAAAGAGCTAGAGCTGTGATTGCAACCCTAGAACAGCAGTGGGGAAAACAGAATTTTTCCAATGGTCTGACAGCCAAGGAAGCTGCTCACCCTCAGCAGAGAGGCAGTGTGAGGCCCAAAAGCCACAGAAGCACAGCTCCTGCTTCTGTCACCATCACCTTCCATGGCAGTGCTGTTTTTCTGGCCAGCTGACCAATTATCTGTCTGTTGCCTGAAATGTACTGCCAGCTCCATCCAATCCCTTAGAGCTCTCACCATCTTTTCCTTGTTTAACTCTCTTTTTACCTCTCTTTTCCTGTCACACCTGAGCCCCAACAGATGCCTTTGCCCCACCGTTCTGGGTGGTGAGTGTAAGAGCTGAGCCCTTTGCTCTGGGGGTGCTGTTGGATGCAGCCTGGCAGTGGAATGTGGGGGAGCAAATGCAGCCAGCACAACCACTCATTTCCCAGTGTTACCGGTGTGAGAAGCCAGCGGTCTTTTACTGCCTGAAAAACAATTTACTGAGGCTGGACACTTGGGATACTCTGCTTTTGTCACACTGATAATGCTTGGGAGGAAGGCGAGGAGCTGAGCTCAACAGTGCCTTTTCACTGAGTCCTTCTGCAAGGAAATGGGACCTCTGAGCCTTGGTAGAAACAGCAGAAGGGTTTTGTCCCATGCTCCAGCATGATCCCTGTTTCACCAGATCCCACCGTGTCTGTGAGCTGCCTCAGCAACCCCTCCCTTAGACACTGAGAGAGGATTGTAAGTGGGAAGAAAGGGTTGTCGGATATTTCTGGAAGGACTCATGCTGTTAATTAAAGTCTCAAAGCTTGGATCAGAGTGTGGTGTTAAATTTGTATTTTTCTGCAAAATCTGGGCTAACAGAAGATGAACTTAAAATTTCATCCTTGAGGTTTTGTTCTTTTAGTATCTCTTGACCGGTACATCTGCAGCAAGCCAAACATTCAAGCTCACTCTTGTTGGGAAAACAGTTAAAAATAAGTGATTCTTAATCTGTTTATTCAAGATAGAGATACACTCTGGAGCCAAACTTTTCTGAATGTTCTGTTATTTTTGGCCAACCATGCTATATCTCTCTAATCTTAAAGAACCCAAAGCATTTACTTGTTGCTAAAGAAACACTTTATGTTTAGGAGAGATCTGTTTAGCTGCAGACACCTTTGTCATGCAGTTTTTCTGTCTGTGGCAGCTGACCTCCGAGTGACAATGGAGACTGGCCCTTGCCACTAAGACTGGAGTATATAAACCCTCTGCTTGAAAGCAAAAAAAGAAGAGCAGCATAAGGGCTTTGAATTGACTCTCAGTTTGCATATTCTGCTAATAATTTGGTCTTAATCTCTTGCATTGTTCTCGGTACTCTGAAGCTTCAGATTAATCTTGAGTGATGTGTCTGAGCTAGTCTTGTGTCACCAGCCTTTGCAGTGGGGAAGAAAACTATGATAGCAAGACAGATAGCTCAGAAGGAGCAATTTGTATGAGGAGGAGAGTCACATTGATCATGTCGTAGCATTACTACCAGTTACATGGACACTTCAGCTCTAAGTAGAAAAGATTCATTTCCACAAAAGAGCCTTGTCTTGAATAGCCAAAGAGAGTGAAAGCCATGCAAAGTAATTTCCAAGAAATACAGTTTCAAAGAAAAAGAAAGGAAGCAAGAAAATCTTAAGGAGAGTATGGAATGTCTTCTACAGATTATATGTAGGGGTGGGTTTTCTGGGTGGCTGAAAAAGAAGACAGTGTAAGGATTTTAGATCCAGGTTATGGTACTAAAGCAAGTGCAGGTGTATCGTTGCCCAAGCCTTTCATAAATATTCCAGTTGAAGCTGATCTTGCCAAAGTCACTTCATGGTCCCCAAAACTCATCTCTGCCTTGATATCAACAAAATCTGAGCAATGGCTGACAGCTGCTCTTAACTCTACTGATTTCAATCACCCTGTGCTGGCTGTCATATTTATCTTACCCGTAAGTCTGATTTCTAATTGTATCTATTCTGTGTTCTACTTGTACAGGACCAAATTCCTGAGTTACTGAGTTTCAAATCAGAGCCTTTTATAAGCAGGCAGTGTTTAAATGTGTTCATGTTTTGGGCACAGCTGCACAAAAAGGGAAAACTTCTGTACAGGACATGATAATCAAATATTATAATATTTGATGGATATGTAATATACCATTAGCATTCCATTCTAAGCAAAATATGGTGTGAAAGCTTTAGGTGCTGAAGTCAAATTGTGTAGTTGGAAGGGTGATCTTGCAGTCTTACACAGCTGAAAGAGGTGCTTCTGTATCACACACTGGATGTCATCAGGCTGAATCCGTTTTCTATCTAGTCTCAACTCCTTTGAAACCTTCTAATAGTTTGCATTTCTTTTGCTTACCAATATTAACAAAGATTTTGTTTTTCCTGAAAAAAATCACATTCACTGTATTTTGTTGAAGAATGTCATGGTGTTGGATTATTTATTGTTTTGTTGCATAATGATGGAATGCACCATTTTTTTCCAAAAGCCAGAACTGAAATTTTTTGTAATACTTCTTCCTTTTCTGCTTTGAAATTGCTAAAAAGAAGGGGCAGGAGTATTAATGGTCTTCTGCTTAGTGCTAGGATATGCTTTTGTTTCACTGTCCCTGAATTAAGCTTGTTATTATCTTTAGTTATGTCTGGATATAGACAAAATGAAATAGTGTCACTTTTGTCCTTTCATTCATTTTGATTAAAATTCCATAAACTTTTGATGCCTTGATACTATCTTTTGATAACACAGAAATATAATGGACCATGGGTGCCCTAAAGCACAGACCTTCAAAATTCAGAATAACAAGAGTTCAACCTGAAGGACGTTTTATTGCCTTATTATTATACTATTACGGGAAATAGTCTTAGGAGAAATAGGAATATTAAGAAATTATTGTTCATTTGAGTCATAGGTCAGATCAGGGACCTTATTGCAAATGTATAGAAATTATCTTTACAGCTTCTATGAGGTTAGATGGAGTTCAAGGCCAAGCATTCATACAAGTAAGAAAGGTCAAATTATACATATGATAATACTTGGTGACAACAAAGCCAAAGGTCAAGTCTGAGGCATTATTGTGGCACATACAGAGAAAATTACCATTCAGATATCATATGGCACTCCTGACGGCTCCAGGGCCAGATTCTCATCTTGGTTCTGCTGTTGCAAAATGAAAGATTCCAGTTAAGCACCTGTGCTTTTGAAAGACTGGGGTTATTCTTGAATATTTAGTTTTAGTTCAATGAAGTTTCCAGTAGAGAAAGTAAACAAGTTCCCCTTGATATTTTGCCTTTTCCACATTTAAGATGTGTAGACTTCTTTTCAATAGATAAATTGGCTCCAAGGATTTCCGCTTTGTTATTGCAATATTTATGCATCCTGAATTCCTAGACAAAAAATAACCAAAGCACAGACTTGCAAAGTCTATATAGTGAAAAAATGTGTATTGTGAGTTGCAAGAAAGTAAAGAAATTATTATTTACTTTTTGTTGCACATTTTAGTAAATGGATTTTTTAGATATACTGTGAAGAGGTTTTTGTCTGCTATCTGAAACTTTTAAGTATACTCATTTTGATAAGGTTTAATTTAGAGTTTGCTTTCTTGGATAAGTAGAAGAAGAATGAGTGAGTGAGTGAGTGAATGATTTTTCAAATAATTTGTTTTTCTAAGTTGTTTACAATCCCTTGAAAATAGCCCACTTAAGAGATTAGTTGTAGAATATAAGGAAAATAATCAGCTTTTAAAGCAAATTTCCTTTTCTTGTTGTTGCAAAATTGTTGTGTCAGCACAGATCAAATAAAATGGTCTTCCATAAATCAATAGGAGAAAAATGTTTCTGATCCACAGTTATACATCAGAGAAATGACTGTTTGGGAGCATACTCAAGCAGTGAGATAACCTGTATTTTTACTCTAATACACTGTTCTTGGCAATTGGAAGCAATATAACATTATCTCTACTGATACAGTTAATAAAGACCCAGAGCTGTAACATAAGGAGAAAATTATCTCTGTGTGTTGCTTCTTTTTCATCATGTTCTGTATATGGTACCAGAGTGTAAATGTTTAATAATCGTAATAACACAATGTAAAGAAATGTTTCTGTTAAACAGAAACTGATTCCATACAAATCAGCTCATCACCTATTCAAATGTATTTCTCATTAAACTAGGGAGAGCTTCAATCAGAACTAAAGACAGAAAAATTCCATTGCAAGACAAATGTGGCATTTTACTCCATGCCTGTTTGAATGTAAACTATTACCATTTTAAATTGCTACACAGAGCTGAATATTTAGAATCACTAAAAAAAATATTGTCTGCTATACACTGCAAGGGGAAAAACTATGGATGCAGAAAAAAAAAATTAAGCTGCTATTTTTTAGCGCATCCATATATATACATATGCACAAACTTATGCACATTATGTCAAAATCTGTTTGAGTGGCTTGCTTTATTTTTAGTCATTGTATTTACAGTAAAATATGCTTGACCAGAAATAGAAGGACATTTTCTAAAAATGGAAAATATTTCAGCATTAATGTAGTTGAATCTGACATTCGGTATTGTGAGTGGCTTTAGCAGTACCCATCACTGAGTATGTCAGCAGACCAGTTCATCTTGTTTGGTATTTAGCGGCAGTGTCAGTTGAGTTGTATGAGGACGGACCTCCTGTTCCATTCTCTATGAATATTTTTCCAATCCACCACCTGGACCCGTTATTCTTGTGGTATTGTGTAATTATCCAAAGACAGTGGTGATACAACACCACCCAGCAATTCTAGTACTGGTACAAGATTCATCAGGAATCTTGCCAACATAATTCAAATCACATGGGATGTTCACTCTTGGAGTAGGAGAGTAGTTCTTACATGCAATGCTTAGTGCATCTTTGGGGAGGGAGTTGAGTACTACTCGAGTAAAACCAATATAACTCTGTAGAGACTTTAATCCTGCCATGTGAAGGAAGATTCACAGAAGAAGAAATTTGTCACTAAGTTCAAGCATTCTGCGTCTGAAAACTGAAAGTGGAACTATTTTCTTTGCTGGCCAGCTCTGCTTTTTGTACCTTGAGTCTTTTTTATTTTTTAAACCTCACTATTGCTATTGATAGAAGGTGTGAGAACATCAGCCTCACAATAAATATTAGAGACTATGATGCAATTAAAGCTTTAAGCTTCAGAAGCAGTACTTCATGACCTTTACATGAAGGAACACTTGCTGACTGACCTCTCAATGCTTTAGATTGACAGCACTACGTCAGTCTGTCTACAGTTATTGCAGTCTAACTTATACCTCCAGCTTTGGTTTGCCTTAGTCCAGTTTCAAATACTGAGCTAACCTAGTGATGAGGTTCTCGAGCAACAGCTGTGTTTGTAGTGCATTGCTACAAATGACTCAGTACCTGACCGTCTTCTCTGGCTGTTGAAGAAAAACCCCAGCCACCATCCAGTGTTGGCATGCACAACCATTTTTAATTTCCCTGAAGGAACATAATTTGGATATGACTATCTATTCCACCTCTTCAAATGTACCTCAGGTTTAAACCGGACCTTTCTGCAAGATTCTCCCTTCCAGACCTGAAGCAGGACTCATTGCTGCTGGCTGTTGAGCAGTATGAGCATCTTTCTCTCTCTTAGCCTGTCTTGCAGGAGAAGGAGACCAGAGGAGCAAACCGATGAGAATGGCCCTGCTTGCCCCTTTGTGTCCGAGCAGCCGTCCCCTCCCAGGGACAGTCAGGATGTCCTTGCTCACTGTCCCTGCTCGGTGCGGAGGGAGCGGGGCAGCCGAATGCCCATGGGGCTGGGGCCCTTGAGGGACCCTGGGCTCGGTGCCGGCTTCGGCGGAGCTTCCCTTATCCCGGCGGAGGTTCCCTTGTCCCGGCGGAGGTTGGCTCCCTTGTCCCGGCGGAGGTTCCCTTGTCCCGGCGGAGGCTGGTTCCCTTGTCCCGGCGGAGGTTCCCTTGTCCCGGCGGAGGCTGGTTCCCTTGTCCCGGCGGAGGTTCCCTTGTCCCGGCGGAGGCTGGTTCCCTTGTCCCGGCGGAGGTTCCCTTGTCCCGGCGGAGGTTCCCTTGTCCCCGCGGTGCCGCCTATTCCAGCCCGCGCACTGCGCGCTCCCGGCCGGCCCCGCCGCGGCCGCGGCGCAGCTGTTTGTGCAGCTGTGTGTTCCCGGCCAGATGGGAGAAGTGATTCTGGCTGGAAAGAAAAACATGTTGCTTTTTGGAGGGTGTTTTAACATACTTTTTTCCAGCCAGATCGGTTCCCTGCTCCGGTTCGCCGTGCAGGCACAGAGCAGGACAGAGAGATGGGTGAGTCAACAGCCTCTGCCCTGAGCGCTTTGTACCACTGGAGACACACTCATGGGACTGACGCTGCCATTTGATAAGCATTTAAACCGACACTTAGGAAAGCAATTTGCCTCCTGACTTCTCTTTTTTTCCCGTATGAGCATTTCCAGCTTCTGCCGTCAGCAACACATGGAGCGAGCAGCTCCAGCCAAGCAGGCAACGGGAAAATCAGGCTGGCTAACATGTAGGGGTGAAAAACCCCTTATCCCATGGGAGAGCTTCCTCTGCTAGGGCAGCTACCCTAATCCTCTTCCTTGGCAGAACAGCACAAGCACTTTCCCCAGCAGCAGGGTGGGCAGCACAGAAAAGGTGAGAAAGCATTAGGTCTCTGCCTGCTGTTCCCTACTGGATATGTTTCCCACTAGAAATACTAGGGATTACTAAAAACAGTGAATATATGCCCACTGACTGCTATAATTCAGTATTTTCACAGGTTTGGTTTTTTGGGGGGGTTATTTTGGGTTGGTTTTTTGTTTTTGTTTTTTTTTCCCCCCCAAGACTTGAGACACTGATAAAACACATTAGCTTGGTCCTCTCACAGTGTTTGAGGTGCTTGGTCTGCCATTAGAATCTGAAAAGAGCTGGTGATGTGTGAAGAGCACTTTTGTGCCAACATGGACCATCAGTCTCAGCCACCATGCCATGGTCACCTACCACCACGGTGTGGGACAGCCCTTGCCATGGTGGGTGACAGTCCTTTGAAAGGGATGAGCTGTGACCTGTAGCAGGAGGCAGGAGTAGCATGAGGGGCAGTGTGGCTTGCTCATGCACTGGCACAGTCAAGGCCAGTGTCAGACTGTCCTACTGCTGCCCTGCTAAATGGTCTGTTTTATCTAAAACTGGAGGCATCTGTTTCAGAAACAATATTGTTGGGCATTGGTCATAAGGAATGTCCTATCCCAAATAAGACTAGCTACTTATTTCACTGCCAGCCCCATGTTTCTGTGACTGGTTACACTGCTCTGAAAGCCCAGGGAGAGAACTTGGCATTGTTTGACCCTGCCCATGGCCAGGAAGCTGTGGGTGATGTTTCATATTACAGACTTGTTCAGTGGCAGTGAAATCAGCTACAATTATTGCAGGGTTTAAAACAGGTTTAAATTAAATCCAAGTCAAACACAGAAGGAGCTTTGCTTCTCTTCTCATATCTGAAATAATTATAGTTATAAAATAATTACAAAGTCATCACGTGATACCAGATCTCCTTATCCAATATTTAGCATTTTCAGCCTCCTTTAAAGCCAGTGACACAAAAACATCCTGGGTGGGGCTGGGATGTTGGCCCGAGATCCATAGTGATTTAGGCTTTCTGCACACTTCAAGGCTAGGTATGAAATACCTTACAGAGACCTTAGTACTGAGGAGATTTTAAACTCTTGCTGCCAGAAACTTTATGCTCTACAGTATGGATTGAGTCAAGTTCCTAAAATTAAAGTGCCCCCAAAATCACTCATGTATTAGAGAAAAGAAAAGGTTGGTTTTGAATAGTAAATAGCAGATCTTATGTAAAAATAACAGAGGGAAAAAAAAAAAGAAAAAATTGAAAAACTAAAGAAAATAAAAGCCTTTCTTTTCCTGACTATTCTCATTTATTTCATGTGAAGAATTAATATTTTGCTCATACTTTAACTCCAATTTACCTATTTCTAACACTAATAAAAATTCAGTAAATATATCTGAAAGCTCCCCCTCCATCTTTCTTTATATGAGTATTTTGAAAGGGGCTTATCCTATATCTAGCAAATTCTAATCCCTATGAGCTAAACTTTGGAAGTGAGCGAGGAATGCAGGTAGAAAGCTTTTCTCTTTCAAAGTAGAAGGGTAATAGCATGTCCTTTCTATTCCAAAGTCAGAGTGAAGACAAGTTCCTCTTGATGAAAGCGCCACAGTTAATCCGTCTCAGGATTGGTGTCTCCATGTAGCACCCTGGGGAACTAGAATAAAAAGAAGTGGGTTTTGCCTGGTGAGCTGTAGAGTTACAGTGCAGGAAAATCCTTGTTGTACAGTATGCTATATTGTTTCGCTAATGTATTTTTTCTGTGCTCTGAATGAAGCATTTATATGCAGGGAAATTGGCTTTGAGGCAGCGGATGAAATCGTAATGGTGTCAATGATCTGCCTCGCAGCAGAACAAGCCATCAGCTGATGGATCACGTTAAACCGCAGAGGATGCCATCCCACAAGTCTTTCTCATGGCAGCAAAGCCATAAACACTGTGAGCTGTTCTGTTAACATCCGAGAGCCTGCCCCCAGAAAGGAGGATAATTCCAACACATTTATTAAAGTCAGCTTCCATTCTTGTTGATTAATTGTGATCATTTGTTGAAGATTTTTTTTCCTCCTGACCGATTTTTAATTACATTCCAAAATGCTCCCAGGCCCCATATATTTAAGTTCATTCCATTTTTGAAAATGTCCAGGATGGAAAAAAGGTAAGGTTGGTTTCTTTGGTGGAAGTTGTCTGATAGTGAATTTTCTTCCTTTTTTTCTGTTACATTTTTCAAAGAAGCTGCTTTTGAGGGTGTGACCTGACATATTAACACAGTTCTGAACATGAAATCTCTGTATTAATGGTGGAGTTATAGAATGGTTTGGTATGGAAGGGAATTTAAAGACCCTCCATTTCCAGTCTCCTGCCATGGCAGTGATGTGAACAGAGTGATGCAGAGCTCTGAAAGTTCCTTACCCGACACATAGCACCATGGTGCAAGCAACTTGTGCTGACACACACAACAGGAGAGTTGCCTTTCACTGTTTTTATCACTTTATTACTCAATGTTTTAATTCCTCTAAACTTCAAATGAAAGCTGACCTTCTGCTGTGTTTTTTTGTTGCTTGTTATTTACTATTACAGAGCTGTTCACACGTAAGGAGTGAAACAGAGCTATAGTTTTAAAAGACATAATTGCCACAAGGTATTTGTGTGGTCAAAGAATGAACAATAGCCAGGCTGTTTCTTCCAACTTCAGAAAAACATTTTTTTTGAATACCCCCTTTTGCTTTCTAAAGAATCACCATTATATCTAAACCCAGGCCATCCACAAAAAGCTGAGTGCCAGATGATGAAAGATGTTCATGGTTCTTGGCAACCAGTAGGAGAGAACTTCGTCAGTATTCACTGTTAATCAGCTCAATCTGGCCTTGCAACTGCTGTGGTAGGGTGTCCAGTCAGCTGATGCCATGTATAACCACACTTCATGCAGGGCTCAAACTGCCAATACAAACTGAGCCCTTCCATAGCACACACGGCACACAAAAACCCAAGTTAATGGTTGTATTTAACTAACCATCCTTAAATCAATTCACATTTTTAAAAGTGTTTATGAGAGCATCAGTACAGTATAAGCAAGCCCATGATTTTGCATGCTGAAGGCTAATGGAAAGGCTGCTGTTTGCCTTATCACTTGATGATTCAAAGAAGCATCAGTTGCTGGCCAGTCTTTTCTATCTTTCCTTCCTCTTTAAGAATCTTATTTTCCAGCTTTTCCATCAAATTGCAAGACTAAAATTCATTCTGACAGCAGGGAAAGTTAAGTGGCTTAATTTGTTCTTAAAAATGGGAAATTTCCTCGTGTTCCAAGCCTGTCTTACTAAACCTGGCTCTCTCTCAGAAATATTAATGTTGTCTATTTTGAAAATTTCATCACATTCACCATTCAAAAGAGCAGTCTGTGTGATGGGTGGTGAAATCAGCTGCTCTTGCATTTCACTAATAATAGAGCTGCTAAATCAATTCCTCTCCTTTCTCTTCAAAGGTTTTTCTATCCTATTGAGTTGAAATTTTTCTGGAAAAAAATGTTACAACTCCATTTATAGATGCCAGTGAACTGCTGTAATATGCAGTAAATTTATTTTAATCACATACATTATTTTGAAGACATGTCTGTTCTTACTCTCACCTGACAACTACTGACTATACATTTATTATTATAGTAATTGTGTCCTCTTTTCTTATGACTGTTATTCCAGACTAATTCTCAGCTGGTGCAAATATGTTTAGGGTGAGCAGTTAATAATGCTTTAGGATCAAGCCCCTAGTGTTTCCAAGGCTATCAAAATGATGGGAAAGTGTCTACTGGTTTTGGTGAAGATATATTTTAACTGTTTCTAAAGTGCTCATGTCTGAGAATATTTGATCATCCCCTCACACAGCTTCCTAAAGTAGGCAAAAAAATTTCAGTTATATCAGGTGAATAATTTAATTAATTAAATATTATAAATTGCATATTTGAAGGGAGTAAATAATTTTGGTTTTGTTATTTGCCTAATATTTAGGACAAACAAAAATAGGAAGATATTACTTTAGAGGCCACGTCTCAATACTTCTAGCTCAAGTCTATTAATTTCCTTCTTTTCTGCAAATGGGAACCACTATGAGAACAAAAAATTGGCTTGAACTGACTTCTGTATTCTGGCATGCGTTATGGAAGTGCTGTCTTATTCCATTTTTATCAACTATTTTTGGTTTAAAAGCAACTATTTGACTGATAATTAGCACGCCTATGCCTTTACAGAGTCTCAGTCTTGAAGCAATATATGAAATGTCAAGGAGCTTAAGGCAAAGGTTAAAGATTCTTGGTGTCTTTTGGTTAAAACAGTGCCAGAATAAGTTTTATATCTTTCTGAAGAGGAGGTTTCTATTTCTTTCAGTGCAGCTGTTTGATTTTCTTTTTTTTTTTTCATCATGACTCTGCATGCATTAGTCTCCTACAGGGCAAATTGCTTTATTTAACATGCCACAGAAAGCTACTGCTGTTGCATCAGAGAGATGGAATGCCTCTCTTAAACTGTAATGCCAATAATTGCCTTTGGACTTCCACACAAAGAAAGTTTTGGTCTTCAAACTGTCTGGAAGGGTTTGTCTGTAATTGCTGTAATGTACAATCACTCCTAGAATGAAAAGGAAAATGACATATATTTAGAAAGTTCAATAAGAACAGTGCAAACAAGCAACGCTATTATACAAGTCAGTGAATGAGCCCCATGTTCCGAGGCTGAGCCTCAGAAATTGTTTTATTGCACATGGTGAGCAGACACACTGTTAATATAAAAGTATAATGGAAGCAGTTGGAGTAACCACAAGAACACCCTCTGAAGCATCCACGTTTGATTAAACATATTTGTCTGAATTCATACCAGGCATCTGGGCTGACAGATTATTTATGTCTGGATTCTCCCCCTCCACACTGCTTCACAACAGAATAGGTACATCCCATCCATACATGGAGATGTTCAATGCCTTACACCTTCTGGACAATTAAAAAGCAAAATAATCCACATTTTCTAGGTTTCAAAACTGTTAAGACTGTAGATATGCTTTCTGAGAGCTACTTGGGCCAAATGTCTTCATGTTTGTGAAGCTGCATCATGGATTTGACCCACTTCCCAGTGCAGTCAGACATGGCACTGCCACTGACCTACAAACCCACAAACCTGCTGTTTTTCAGCCGTCTGAAATGTCAGAATAAGAAAGGCAGAGAAAGCAGTTTCCTGTATGGATGTAAGACAACGGTGACCTAAAATGCTCACTAGGGCTTAACAGGATTTATTATCCCTTCCTCCGAGCAGTGGGAAGTTGGATTGCTGGTCAGCTACAGTGTGGGGTAGACCTTAGCAGGCTCAGTCTGCTGGAGTTAAAACCTGGGGAGGATGGAGACCTTTCTCTTGATACCATGTAGATGCAAGAATAAATATCAACTCCAAAAGGCAGAGGGGACAATTCACCATTTCTTAATTAAAAACTTCACAGGCCATGAAAAGAATTGTTGAAACTCTCTGCAAAATAATCTGCTGGGCGGGGTACAGAATTCTAGATCATCTAGATCAGATGTTTGCAGCAACTTCTGCTATCTTCTGGTCTTCTACCCACACACTAAAAATTGTCTTGTCATTCTATTCATTGCTAAGAAAAATAATAACTGTGTTGTCAAAAATGACAAGCTATCTTCAAACACGGAATAATTGAGTGAAGCATATAAATTCCAAGATAAAGATTGATCATGTCTTTTCATGAAAAGTATTCTTAGTATTAAAACTGAAGAGAGAAATTATTAAGAAAGAAAAAGAAAAAAATCCACAATCTGTCAACTAATTTTTGCCAGTGTCAAGGTACTTCTGAGTTTTTCTGCCATGCTTCCTTCCAAAACCTTATTTTAAATTAAATGTATTTTTAAAAAATGGCTAATATTGCCTCGATGTGTATGTAACTCAGACTAGCTAACAAATCCTCTGATAAGTAAATTTTATTTCTATAAATTTTCTGGGTTTGCTAAATCAAAACATTAAAAGCAAAATATAGTCCTTGGGGATATCTAGAAACAAATCCTTCTACACAGCACTTGCATCTACAAAAGAGTATTTTTTTTGGTCCTTTTGCTGAAAAAATGTTTCTCAAAACCGGAGTATACAATATAGCTGCACCTTCATTTGGATTATTAAAGACATCACAATAATCTGTATAAAAGTATTTCAGTCCTCAGTTTGAGAAGGTGGTGCCCCACCTATTTATATAGGAAAGTTACAACTCAAATACATTTGTGGAAATGCTGTAGTTCATATCTACATGCTTTCTTGAAATCATATCTTATCTAGGTCAGAAAAAAATGTTTTTATTCCTTGCTTTTTGTTTTGCTTGGATGAAGCTTGTCCCACTGCCCAGCAGCGCTGCAAACAGATACAGAGTAGCAGGTGATAAGTATATGGGTAGTTATCTCTCCCTATTCCCATTCTGCAGTCCTCCTCCCCAGTCCCTGCCACTGTCTGGTCCTGCTCTCCAGCCACATCTCAGCCTCCTCAACGCCACTCCCTTTGACCTCTGCCAGTGTTTATTGATAACAAACCAAGTGTTTTGGCAACTGATAAGGCCCATTGTGGTTTTTGTGATTCCTACTGCAGGTAACTCTTGCAGTTTTGTCTTGCTAAGAATCCATGGAGTACAGGGTTAGACAGCATGTGGTGGCTTTCAAACATGTTTTTTGTTTCAGCACCTGAAAACATCAGTTTCTGTGTGATCTCTGATAGAGGAACCATCCCAACAGCGTACATTTGGTGTTTCATTACAGTAAGGACACTGAAATTGAAACATGTGCTCCTTAATGATTTGAATGTTGAAAGATGTGCCTAGAAATGGCAGCTATGCTGCAGAAGGAAGGGTATAAGTTGTTGCGAATTTAATCAGAAGAGAAGGAGGTATTTTAATTAAAAATTTCCCTTGGCATGCAGGAAAAAAAAAAAATTAAAATCTGCGATTTGTTCACACATAAAATTGAGTTTAGTTTTTTTAGTTACTTGTGTTTTAAAAAGTGGCAAGTGTTAAAGACTAAGTATCAATAGAAAAAAAAAATCTGATATTTTTGAATTAGAGGGGAGTTTGGCTAAAAAAAAAATATTTGATAGCATTTGATTTTGTCTTATCTAAGTGTACATTTTCCAGTGAAAAAATCTTTCAGACAGCAAGTAGATCAGAGGGCTCAAAGGACTATTACCATATTACCATATGTGATTCTTTCCAGCTCAGTTTCCTTTATAAAAAAATAAATCAGTACCATCTAAATTTCCCTTTTCCTCTTTCTCCATGAAAGAGAACCTACAGCATATCCATATGAATCTCATAATGTTTTTTTTCTAGTATTCTGCTGAGCCCATCCTAGCCATGTCACAAACCCTCTTTGTATCTGTTTGCTCCCTTCATTCCTTCAAACCATGAACACAAATTTTCTCCAAATCCTTCATCCCTTTTTCTAGTCACTCTACTTCTCCATTCAAACAGGATATTTGGGAGAGTAGAAGAATGGAAGACAGGATGGCAAACTTGGAAAACTCAAAATAACATACACGTACAGCTGTTCCAAAAGGGCCAAATTTTCATTTGGTTTAAAATGGGAAATGTCTGCTGACACAGTAAAATTAACACTAATTTAGAAGTTTTTCTATCACAGTCCTAACTGGCACCCACCTGGGAGGTGGACTGCCTGTGTGTGTGCAAGGAAGAAGAAATCTGGTACAACAAAGATTGTTGGTGCTTGTCCTTGAAACATAGGAAACTCTAATGTTGACAACATGGAACAATGAGCTTAGGTTTTATGTAAAAAAGCCACCTATTACTTTTCTGTACAAAAATCTTGCCTTCAAATAGTTGTATTTGCCATGGAAGGACAATATATCAAACCAAAATAGAAAGCTCAAGGCCTGATATATGGCTTTAGTCCACCCTTAAAGCATGTCTTGGTGCATCCTGACTTATGGTGTTGCGGCTGACACCTGCATGAAATCAGCTGCTGCATATGGCTGTATCACCTGCTAGTTTTGCTAAATGACTGTATCTCACATGAGTTGTGGCTGCCTGTATTGCTGGGTTTGAACTGGAGAGGAGAGCAGGCTTGCTCTAGGTCACAGTATAGAAGGAGTCACAGTATAGACCTAAAAACTCTTAACAGAGACCATACCATGATGTGTGGAATGATTTCTTCAATTCGTATGTTCCAAAAACATAACATTTTCACTCCTGCTTGCCTCTTTTGATTTGCTAAAAAACTTAACTTATTTCCTATTATTTTGCTACAAAATATACAACGTTTTGCAAGACTGCACCCATATTTGAAATTTTCCTTCCCATTAGGCCCCCTCCCCCCTATAAATTGACACAGATCAAAGCTGATGAAAGAGTAGCAGTGGTAGTTCCACTGCTTGGTTAGGCACTCTGATCTGCTAAATTCTAGATGTAGAGCAAAGGAATCTTAAAAAAAAAAAAATTATTCCAAAGAGTAGTTCTCAGGCAGCTCTTTTGTGTGGGGATCATATATTTGACACCATGCCTTATGTGGAATGCACATCAAATCACCTGGAGACTCCACATCAATGGTAGTTATGTGCATGCATGTACCACAAAGAGAATAGACCTTTAAACTGGTTGGGTGCATGAGACAAAAAAAAAAACAAAAACCAAAACCAAAAAAAGAAAAAAAAGTCTCAAGAGTATAAATCTGGAGGAGTGCATCACCTCTTTGCTCAGCCTTATGCCTTTTTTCTGTTGTTGTGTTTTAATGTTTTAATAGACAGATTTTTATTTTTATTTTTTTAAAAAGGCTTTTCCAGTGCAGACAGTGCTTTATTTTATAAGGTTCTCTCCTTAATCAAACCCATCTGTGTTATCTGATCTGAGACTGCCCATAGGATAAAGGGACAGATCCTTAGCTCCCATGTATTGTCTTGTAGACTTCAAGGAGGTTGTACTAACTGCAACAAGTCCATGACTTGCTTTTGCTTGTTGTCGAACTCTTAAGTATTACCATATTTTTCTTTAGCTGTTGCTGAAGCCCATAGCAAGTATCCCTCAGATAAAATTATTTCCTCTGTGCTGAGCTGATTTTTGCTCCAGGCTGGCATTTGCTAATTTCAGGGATGTTTTGCTATCACAGAAAGGACCAAAACAAGCCTCTTATAGGAATAAATGGACTCCAATACTTAGAACAAGGAGTTTTTCACCTCAGAACTGAGCCCCAGGTTAAGGTGCATTTGGCCCTTTCAATCTAGAAATGTCAGGGATGTTGTAACAGAAACTAAAATAAAACAAAACAAACGAACAGAAAATAGGAAACTGCCTGGTTTTGCTCCAGAATGAAGTGGTAAACTCTGAGTTTACCTTCCAGTTCATGATCCAGAGTGAAGGCCACTGTCTTTCCCTGATTCTGCCTAGTCCTTCCGTGATGTGAATAAGCTCAATGGACCTGCTCACTAAAGCCTCAGTGAAACCAAACCTGTGCCAGGCTGCCTAGCTGTTGTGACGGTCTGTCCTAAAAAGAGATTTCTGACCATATCAAGAGGAACATTCTGCTTGGGTTCCCTGTGACATTAGAAACCAGACTCTGCTACTGCTGAATATGGCCTTTCCTCTCTAGGACTCCCCATGTTTTCCTCCCAATCCTCCCAGCCCATATTTCTTTCTGACATGCAAAGAAATTAGGACATAAACAAAGACAAACAATTCCAAAAATCATGCACCAAGCCCCAGTTTTCATCCCATATACTCAGCAGAATGCATGGGATCACATGCTGTGTTTGCAGCACACCATGACACCATGGTGGCCTGGCTGGGACCAATTGCCCAGCAAAGGACACTGTGGAGACAGAGTGAGGGCAAGGTCCTGCTGCCACAGGTCTTCAAACAAGCCACTGCTCTCAAGTGCTGAGAGAAGTAAAGCAAAAGTTATGAGGCCTTAAGTAAATTTTCCACAGAAGTGGATAACACATCCATTGCATGCTGACTATTACAATTTATTTAATGATTACTGTTGACCCAGTTGGTCCACCAAGCACAGAAACTGCACATAAGTGTTAAAATAAGGAGGAAAAGTGATGGATAAGTCTGTGCAGGGTGTGAATTACAGTGTAATAGTTTAGCTGTTGCCATTAGTTCAGAGATCTACAAAGTCCTTTCATAGATCTACAAGCTGTGGTGCATCCTATGAGTTTCTTTAGGATGTGCATGAGGAGCAGAAGTGACTCCATAACCAAATACAGCTGACAATTGCTTCAGGGTTTTCCCTTTAAGGCTTCTGTAAAGGGCAGAGGGAAGGTTCATCTGTGGAGAGCTGGCAATGCCTCTTCACCTCTCACACCTTATGGAGGACTGCAGGAAGCCCTGCAGACCCAGCTTCTTGGGGTGAATGCTGAGAACCCCTAACTAATTCATGAGCACCATCTGTATGGATGCTCCTGGCAGGTTGTTGTTGCTTTGGGCAGTAGGATGACTGCTCAGTGATAGACCTGAAGTTCTCTGGTGCTGAGACATGAGGAGCAGAAGTGTGGACAGGCTCAAACAGCATCAGCCTACACCATCTGGATAGGGTATGCTCTGTAACAGCAAACCCAGGCCTCATGTCTGCAAGTTGAGAAAGACACAATGTGGGAGTGAGTGTCAACAAGATTTACACAGATGGGTCTAGAGACTGGAAACAAGGGCAGATAGATGGACAGCTCCATCCAGGTGTTTCTTTACTTAAAGGAAAGATGAGAGAGCATTTTGTCTCCTTGCAGGAGGAAAGATCATGCATCACTTAATTTAGAAGTGATAGTTGTATAGAACAATGCAAAAAAGCTGAGAACAGAGTTATGCTGTAATTAAAACATGACTCTTACTGCTCATGTAATTAACTGCTAAAACAATCTCTGAATTTCAGTGATTACTTCTTCATATTTTAGTCTTTCCAGCTTAAGAGCAGCTACCTTTTTGGAAGCTATCTCTTATCCAAGTACACACTTTTTTGAACTCAATGCTATTATAACTGGATGAAATTAAAAGGCCTGTAATGTATATAGGAGATCATTTTAAGGAATGTGATGTCCCCATCGGTCCTTATACATTATAAATGAACCAATAAACTTCTCAGGGTTATGACAGATTTGAAGACTGCAGCTCCCAGATTACAATTCTCCATTTCAAGCAATGCAACCAGAATTTTGTGATCAAGCCTACAGTTGTATGGTTTCACTGCCTTCTGCAAGATAGCATCATCTGCAAGATGGTCACTTATATGTGAATTAAGAGCAGCCCTTGGGCCCTGGAGCTTTGCCAGCTCGACCCATTTTAACCAAAGCCTGACTCTGGGTTAGGATAAACACCCGGCTTTGTGTGGAGTGACCTTGCCTCTGTACAAAGTACTCTCATTTACTCAGTTCCCCCTGATCCAGGCAGGAACTCAGAGCACTCTGTGTTTTAAGAATTGCACCCTGCAGGAAAGTTTTTGTTTAATTTTTTATTTTATGCTTCAGTAATTGAGCAGAGTATTTTCATCACCTCCCATGAAGATACCTGAAAAATGTCATTGCAAGCAATTCTTTAAATAGCACCCTGCCCTTACAGTGCTGAGCCAGGGAATGCCTCCCACCTGGTTCCAACATCCTTGTGTCTGGAGAAGCCTCTGACTGGTTTGGCTATTAATACGTCTGACTCTAGAGTCTGCTTCAACATGTTCACAAGTTCCTTCCTCTCTCTGTAAGAAATTTGTTTTTCTCAACCCTGCAAATATGATAGTGATAGCACTGCTAAATAAAAACTGAGCACTTTGACTGCTTATATATTGGCTCCTTGCAGGCATAATTTGATTTAAAAAATCACAGAGAAGCACAATGGAAGACCTAGTCAGCACTTATGTCAGTCTTCCCAAGTGCAACACAAATATAAACAAAACTAGATCAGAGCAAAAGGAGGGAATCTTCTTTAACAAATAAAATATCTAAACATAGTTCTATTTCAAGAAAAAGAAAACTTTGTTACATTTTTACAATTGAGAGTAAAAAAGGATTAAAAAAGGTTAAAAGAATGAAATTAGTAGAAAATATAATTTTTCAAAAGCAGTGACTTATTGTACATTATTTGGTTTCCTCAATGTCTTACCAGTTTTGCATATGCCTTAACAGATAATCAATTTTGTCAAGTTACTAAAGATAGAATTATTACAGACGCTTAGAAAGGGAAAGCATAAAGATACTTAAAATTCCCAAGACCTATTTTATGTACTCAACTCTAAGTGTTATAATTTATTTCAATGGAATCTACTCCTATGAAATTATCAAAAAGTTGAAAAAAATCCTTTACTGGATGGGGAAGAGGGATGCAGAGGCACCAGGCTCGGATGGGGACTCCTGTGGGGCGGGTTGGGTACCAGTGCAGGAGCAGGGTCAGTGTGGGGGGCAGAGCTGGAGGAGGGTGTAGGGAGTTACCTGGCCACATGTGCATTTCATGGCCAGAGGGAAGAGTGCTCAGCTGCAGGAGGCATTCCTTTCTCACCCATTCCCTGCCTTGCCTGACTAGGAGCTGCCTGGGGGTGGCCACCATCACGCATCTCGGGGCTTTCAAGGAGAAAACGCTTTTTGAACTCCTCCAAGATTACAGAAAAGTCTCACGGTGCCTGTTTAAACAAGTGTGTCTGAACAGGAAAATCAAACAGACAGGGAGCTACTTCAGTTTCTCCACTTATATGATATTTGAAATGATAAGCAAGGATATATTTTCACATAATTGGACTGTGTCAGGGTACCAGCCATTTGATCAGATAGAGGCTCTCTATGTAGTCTCACATCAGAGGGCTAGTAAACTACAAATTAAGGCAGGCTTTAGATTTTGTCTGTGAAGTAGCCAAATAAATTGAATTTTATTTCTAAAGGTCAGAAAGGAGGTGGAGGAAAATACAAAAATAAAGGCAGAATAACTGGAAACCAGGATAACTGAATCTGAAAGAATAAATGAATAAAATCTTTGGAAAGGTCTCAACCATGCGTGAAAACCCGTAAGTAGTGGAAAGATACCAATCAGCATCTTTGGATCTGACAGGGAGATTTGAGAGACCAGTTTTCATCACTCCAAAAGAGATCTGCAGAAAGGAAGGCCTAGTGAGGCAAGGGAAATATAATGCTCCATGGGTCCAAGGCTTTTGGTTTTGTTCTGTTTGTTGCTAATTTATCATTTTATTTGGCGTTTGCCTTTGCAACAATATCTCGAGGAGGGTGAGACACCCCGGGACAACTTGCACAGGCCAGCTGGGTGAGGGCCAGAGAATTGCTCACTCCGCCCCACCCCTCCACCCCACCCCATTTGCTCTAGGATATCAGGCCTGGAGACAGCCAGCCTGCATTTGCTCCTGCTCCCTAGTCCGCACACCTCCTTCGAGAGTGCCCCCAGAGCAGGGAAAAGTTCCCCTGCCCACCCATCAGCCCTGGGGAAAAGTTTCCCTAAGGACTGAGGACTGCAAACCCCCTTTCCTCTACTTGGGCACTGCCTAAGTCTATCCCTCCTGCAAATACAAGTCTGGTCCCCCCAGCCTTGTGCTCTAGACAGATTCCCAGGCTCCAGACAAAAAGGCCAGGGGGACTCCAGGGGACCCAGCTGGCTCCCAGCCAGCCCCGCTGAAAGGGGATCACAAGAAGCCAGATTTATTCCTAAGAACAAAGCTTCCGGTGACTTTCCAAGATGCTCGTGGTACTCCTTTCTCCTTTTTTTTCTTCTCGTCCTTCCCTCCCACCCTTATTTTTCAAACTCTCCTCTGGAATAGAGGTGCTCCCTGTCACTATCAGTGAATGTGCTGCTTCCAGTCCTTGCCAGGTCTGTGTACTCCCGTAGCATTTCTTTTTCTGTCCCTGGGTTTATAAATCACCGACATTTAGCTACTTGTGTTGGCTAGACAGAAGGACTTGAATTTACCTGTGAGGCTGCTGCACATGATTTTTTTCTGTAACTAGCCACTGCTGGGTCAAGTGAGCTGTGATTTGCTCCTGCATCCAAGCCCCCATGACCACAGTGTGGGAGTCAGGATTTGTGTGTGCATGTGTGTGCTCATCTGTCACCTACTGCCAGGGCTTGCAGCTGCACTTAGTGACTAGCAAAGGTTGGACTCTCTGGGGAGACTTCTGCATAAAAGAGGTGAAATGATTTGCAAAGTAGCACCAGCAAACCTCAGGGAGATAACTAATTCTGTGTGTTGAACGTGCCTCTGCTCTGCCTGCCGTCAGAGCCTCCTCCTTGCATTATCTGAAAATTGTTTCGGAAGTAAAAATCAAACAGACCTAAATCCATTCAAGGGTAATAGGACCATTAGTAACAGGGGACAAACTGCAATCTGGTGCCACTCCAAACTGGCAGAATTTAGGCCAAATTGTATGACATCATCCTGCTCCGTAGGGTGGTCCATGCTGCTGACAGGGGCGTGGTAAGTGGCAGCAGCTGGTGTGCCTGGTCTGGGCACCCCACAGCCACCCACGGCCCCTGCAGGGGCTGAAGGGTGCATGGAGGCTGTTGTACCTTAAAGCTGTCGTGTATTGCAAGAAGTCTGACATTGTTTGAGAGGCTGAAATAAGTCCTGCTTTGAGAGGCAGAAAAACCCCCAGCTGTTGAAAAGCAAAGTGATCCAACACCAAGAGAGAGCCCACACTTGCTACTTTTGACTTGCTAATGTCAAAAGCACATACACTGAGAATAACATGAAGGCAGCACAAGGCAGACCAATGTCTAGAAATGTTATCTCTCTTCTGTTCCAAAAGCTAATCAGCCCAGCAGTGGGCAAGCCAGGAACATTTTAGATTATGACTATGCTTGCGGTTGATGGAAAGTCTAAGAGGAACACAAGCTTTCTAAAAGACAGTTTCCCTACAAACTAGTTGGGATTTTTTTTTCCTCCTCCTCTGGCAGTAATTTTGCTTGTATATATTGATTTATTAGAATGATATGGCTCCCAGTATCATATCTAGCCATTGGTTGCCACTAAGCAAAAGGATGTGGTGAGATCACATTGCCAAAATAATAAGGCACTGGAGTTCCTAACCGGGGGTTACATGTCATCAGGACAGTTTCAAATACTTGAGGATGACTTTGATATTTGCAGGAGTGTCATGATGTTTTCTTTTTCAATTGACAAAGTCTGGAAGATACCTGACACCAGTTACTCTGCTGTTTAGCTGTACTTTCCCTTCCACAAGGAAATTAAAATCCTTCTATATGTATTTGCATGAATATATGTTTTCCTAAGTGGAAGGTTTTGGCTTAAGGCAATCTGTTTTGAACCATCATAGCAGAGGAAGAAAATAAACATTTTCCCCTAAGCTGTTCCTTGTGAGTTTAGAGGGATATTTTTGGGACTCAGATTTTACCAATGCAAATTAGAGGCAGGGGGAGAAGCAGTCTGGCTTGGGATGCTGTGTGACAGCAGAGTAAGGTAGAAAAGGGGTGCTGGAAAGAAGAGACCTGTCAATCTCCACTGCTATGCCTCAGGTTGAGCCAGTCTGCCTGTGGGACCGTAGCTTACAGTCCTCCTCCAGCTCTGCAGCTGTAGGCAGCAGCTGGAGGAGAAATTCTTCTGCACAGGCAGCTCTCACACACACAGGCATTGCTTTCACTTCATTTTCCCTTCTACAGACATTCTTTCTTCAGGAGCTGATTATTATAGAGCTGAAATGTATTTCCTTCTGAAAAGTGGGTTTGTTTTTCCTTTGGTGCCCCCCTCCATTTGCACACACCTCTCTAGTGGGATCAGGCTTAGATCAGGATTGCAGAGTTTTTTCAAAATGTGGTGACATGCATTTCTACTGTGCTGTATGTTTTCATATGGTTCTTTGTGTCACATATTTTCCAGCAATTTAGAGAGATGTAAGAAATATCTTTTACACAATAGACAAAGAAGTGGGAAGATAATTTCAATAGTCTTGCAACTTTGGGGTATTTCATCTTCTTCAAAAGGCAAGAGAAAAAAAACATCCTTGTGAGCAAATTATTAGAAGAAGACTGGGAATACAATAATTACTCCAAATGGAAACCCAGACCTGAGTCAAACAATACAGCTTTTGTAAACTGGCTCCGTGTGTAAAAAAATCTAGGAAATCTCATAACTAGAACTGTCGAAATCCTTTTCTTATGCAACAATATGTAAAAGACTCCTGAGAAATGAGGAGTAAATATGGAAATGCTATAAAATAGCATGATAATGGACTTGCCCTGAACATTGGAGACTGCCTTGGCAGTATTGGCATGGATTCCTTCAACCACAAACTATTTTCTCATCTTAAAGAATTTGGGGCAAATTACATTTTATGATATTTCAAGAATAAACAAGGACATGAAGACAAATAAACTGGGACTCCTCATAATCTACCTTTATCGTTGTGGAATTCGAGGGTACCAAAGCAATTGGGAGAGAGACAGAGCGCAGTTTTGAATGAATGTCCTTTATTAGAGAGCAGAGAGAAGATCATTTATATCCTTCATATTTTATACTTTTGTCTCTAGGAAAGAAAGGGCCAGCACAGCTCCGACTATCATTCACTCATAATGATCGCATACAATATAGTGATTCACAGTGAATCATGTAATAAGGTTTCCATTTTGCGCATGGGGAGAAGAAGGAGGGGTGGTTAAACTTTGTTTAGGTCGCATTCAGGTCGCCGGCCTCCTCTTTCCCTTGAGCTGCTTTACCGGTTTATGACATTATTTTTTAAATTTTATCTTTCATTTTTCTTCCCTTCGGTCATCCCCCAACAGTAAAAAAATCCCTGAAAGGAACGCTGACAGGCTAATCGCACAGTTAATAATTTTCTTTCGGCAGCGATTCGTTCGGGCACGGCCCTGCTTTGGCCGTCTGTCGGGGCCGGGCGGTGGGCAGAGGCTCCCGGGCAGCCCGGTGCCCGCGGCGGCCCCTCGGAGCGCCCGGCCCGGCGCAGCCCCGCGGAGCTCCCGGGGCACGGCGGGGCAGCCGGGAGTGGTTCTGCGCGGCGGATCGCCGCGGCTAAAGGGCAGAAGCTGCTTTTCGGCATTTCGGCCTAAACCCGCACCCACAGCCGCCGCCCCTGGGCACTGGGGAACAGCCCGCTGTGCGCACTCCGCTTGCGGTTTGGGTCAGGACGAGGGGGTTCCGGCCCTGGGACCGTGCTCCCCTCGAGGTGTTGCTGCAGAGCCCGCTCACACACAGAACAGCGGGCTCACACACAGAACAGCGGGCTCACACACAGAACAGCGGGCTCACACACAGAACAGCGGGCTCACACACGGAACAGCGGGCTCACACACAGAACAGCGGGCTCACACACGGAACAGCGGGCTCACACACGGAACAGCGGGCTCACACACGGAACAGCGGGCTCACACACGGAACAGCGGGCTCACACACGGAACAGCGGGCTCACACACGGAACAGCGGGCTCACACACGGAACAGCGGGCTCACACACGGAACAGCGGGCTCACACACGGAACAGCGGGCTCACACACAGAACATCCCGCTCGCGGTTAGCGCACTGCTCTCGCTGCCCTCGGGACCTTGCCATCTGCAAGCGCTTCAGGTAAAAGCCGAGGTGAGGGCAGGGTAAAACTCTGGGGGCTGAGAGAAGGCGCTGACTCGGCAGGGAGGTCTGCACCGGGGCTGGGAGGACCAGTGCGCCCCATCAGCGGCTGTTCCTGCAGAACTCCTTGAGACATAGCAGGAGTCACCTCAAAAAACTAGCGAAAGAAAGGCACAGAGTGGGAGAAAGGCTCGGAGAGCACAAGCATCCCGGAGTGAGCAGGCGAGGTGAGGTAGGTCGATGCTGGCGGGCAGGGGCAGAGGCGATGCCACACAGGCACCGGCCCCAAACGTGCCTGGAGGAGCAGTGCTCTTCTGCGCCGACACCTTTGCAAGAGCTTTAAATACATATATTAAATTAAGTAGGGGTGTTGTCACTGAAGGGAAACCAGTGCCTTAGCCATGGGGCTTTCACCAAGGTAACCAAGTTCCCTTTTGGGCAAAGCAGAGTCTCGAAGTCTGCTTGACATCTTGAAGCTTAAATAACCGTAAGGCATTGTTACTCCCTGGCAGCAAAGTGCCTCGTTACGCCTGATTGAGCTAATTGCTTTGAAATAGGATATATTATCTATAATTATAGAGATCTTGGAGGAGACGGCCAGCCTTTTCTTTCATCTTTTCCAAGTGCATCATAATGTCGCGATCAAATTAATTTAGGCCACTTGAAATAGTGCCTTCCTTTCAGCCCGGCTCCTCCGACCCTCAAAGAGCCGGGCACGCCTCGGCGACCGAGGAGTTTGGCCATCCAAACAGCTCCTGGGGATCTCCCGAGGGCTAGTCCAGGTGCCTGAAGCCTTAAAAGTAGTTTGGTTTATGTTTAATCTGGACAGAAAGGAGTAGGGAGAAAGAGAGAGAGGAAAAGGAGAGGAAAAGAAAAGGAAAATAAAGAGGGGGGAAGACAAAAAGGAAAGAATGGAGGTGTTTTCTCATTTTGCCGACACTCGGAAAACAGCGACGAAAACAGGGAGGGCTTTGAGCACTTGAAGGGCTTTGAGGGCTTGTAAAGCCCGCAGGACATTTTTAGCACTTGCGACAGTTCTGGCTCTTTGCCCCCAGGGCTGAGTCTCGCAGAGATGAAGTAAAGCTGCGGAAGGACGGGCAGAGAACGCGCAGGGAGCGCAGAGGGAGCGCGCAGGGAGCGCGCAGGGAGCGCGCAGGCGGTGCCCGGCTCAGCAGAACTGCCCTGGAGCTGCTCGTCCCCAAAGCCGGCTCGTGTCCTGCGGGACCGTCTGGTCTCCTAAGAGCTTCTCTTCTCGGGAGAAATAAAATAGAAACAAGGGAAAGAACAGCACCCCTCTCCTTTCTGAGTTCTGCCTTTAAGTCAAAGATAACGTTTACAAAAGGCAGATAATGCCCTGAACTGACTTAGCACTGCCTCCTGTCCTTTCTCCCCATCCCCCACGCACTCCTCCCAGCCCTTGTTGTATTCACACCGAAATAAAATGCTATGGGTAATGGCTTTGCCTAGCACATTCATTATATTGAAACGGGACTGTTTAGGATGCTAATTGCCCAATATTGTTATCTAGCACAACTGCCTTCAGGGAAAAGCCACGGTTCCAAATAAAAACACCGGACTGGAACAAGCACCAATAAAGTCACTCATTTCCCTCTGCCCTTTCACTTCGATTTTCCTTGCAGCCCAGGGCGGAAAGAGAGGCACCTAAAAGCAAACTAGAGTACCAACAAAACGAAACAGGTCCTAAAAAAGTTCCTAAAATCCAGTGGTGTTTTGGTCACCAAAAGTGCAGTAAGCAAGGGAGGAAGAGTTTGGAAACTAAAAATTTCCCGCTGAACACAGAAATCAATCTTGGGGGAGATTTCGTTTTGCAAATTTATTTTCCCAATTCCTAACTTAAAATTTGTAGATTCCATAAAGAAAGAAGGGAAAGAAAAAAACGAGCAAGAAACGAAAGAAACTTTACTGGCATCTCGTTTTCAGCCCAACAGATGAAAAGTCAGCATGTGAATTAGAATCAAGTCCTTGCTATGGTGATTGCTACAGTGATTGAAATACCAGCGAGTATGACAGAAATGTAAACACAAAGCGCTCATTGCTGGGAGATAAATAAAGAGCTAATTATCTCATTCTGTCAACTCTAAATGAAAGCAGGATAGCGCTCCCGGTATGGGACGCACACGCATCTCTTCAAATCTCAGCAACATCCCAATGTTCAAATCATTGTGCAAAAGAAAAGTGAGGAGGGGAAAAAAAGCCAGCAGCGCTAATTTTCATTTTCATGTTTCCTTCAAACAACGAGACTGAACTCAGCCCAGGGGCTGCCTCGAGGTCTAATAAACACATCACTTCTTCTTTTGCATGGTTAAGTTTGGAATCAGGGAAAAAATAATAGTAATTTAAAAACCCAAACAAAACAAGATCCTACCTGTAGGATCGGGTGTAGGGGACACCGTGACACTGTGAAACACGATGCATCGATATATGTGCGTGTTTTCTTAGTCGGGGGTGGAGTGGGGGGTGCACCTTCGTGCCGAGTACCGGACTTTGGGAAAATGTCGTGTGATTGGTAGAGCAAACTAATTTTGTCAGGCTGAATGTGCCGATGTCCCAGGGCTAAGGCGCCTTGCTCCCTTGATGCGGGTTAACGTCCTCAATAGTCCCCCTCCAGCTGAAGCCTTTGATCAGACCGCTGCTGGCGCCTAAAAACAACATCACTTGTCTGCCTATTAGAGGCACTGACTAATCGTGACAGATTGTTTATTCTCGCAATTAGCAATGCAGCCGCTTCTCCGAGCACCCCCACCCCCCCCCCCCCGACGCGGCCCGACCTGGCACCCCAGCCCGATGGGGCGCGGGGGAGGCTGTGGGCAGTGCGGGCACCGGCACCGGCAGCGGCACCGGCACCAGCAGCGGTACCGGCGGGGCGCGGAGCCAGCCCGGGCTGGGCTGGGCGGTGGCACCGCTGCTCCCGCCTCGCAGGAGCGCTCAGCGGGGCGGCACGGAGCAGGAGGGCAGCTGGGTGCATCAGTGCGAGCTGTACGTCCGTGCAAAGTGCGTTCACCTTCACGTATAGGAATCTGCGGGAGTAACCCGCAAACCGCCTCCAGATCACTCCACGGATGAGAGGGATCATCCGTGAGCACAGCACATGCGGGAGCTGGGTGTGATGTACGGGCAGGACGCAGGAAACACCCCGCAAGGGCATATGCTCACGCGTGTGTGAGATAAAGTGTGCGTGGAGCTGCGCGCAGGACAATTCATTTCAATCAGATCCTGTTGCTTATCAGTTAATAAAATGTCTATTATATCAATTCATTTCATAATCTATATGCTCCTAATCTACCATCTTTATAGGGTCCAGTTAAAAGGAAAGGGAATTCGCTGTCCCTCCCCGTTTAGATAATTGCCCTTAAATGACTGCAAGAGGCTCTTGTGTTCCGAGTAGATTAGAGCCCTGCAGCTATCAATAAACTTTTCTCAGCGAGCGGCCAATCCCGTTATTAGAGAGCGGCTCTGTTTTACTGCACATCCGTCCTGGGCGCGGGGATAAGGGATCGTAAAACGAATTTACAAAACAAAATAGCCGGGACTTTTAAGGGCTCAGGGGTTTATGTGTTCCTTTTTACGTGAACGAACATTTCGTTATCTGCAGACACGCACACATCTATGCCATGAGAAGTAGCTCAATTTATGCGATGTGTATGCGGGTACGTATATATAAACACAGATCTCCAGTCACATCGAACACATCTCAGGGCCGGCGTTCATTTAAAAAGCAAACCAACCAAGCAACCAACCAAAAATAAACAAAAACAAAAAACCAAAAACCCACAAAACGACTGTGGAACGGGTAGGGTCTCCTTGCCTTTGAGAGGCCACACTCGGGACAGCCCGGCATTTGCCACTTTTGCAGAAGATCGGGCTCATGCTCGCTCCCTTGCGCTTTACGAACAGAAAGGCCAGCATTTTTTCCGACGTTAATACGTTTTTCCCCGAGTTTTGAACCTTCCCATCTCCACAGCACAGCGCTGCGCCGGCTACCCGGCCTTCTTCTCTCCCGCCTGAGATGAGACCGGGGCGTGGAGCGGGCCAGGGGATGCGGAGCGGAACCGGGGAATGCGGAGCGGGCCCGGGGGATGCGGAGCGGAACCGGGGAATGCGGAGCGGGCCCGGGGGATGCGGAGCGGGCCCGGGGGATGCGGAGCGGAACCGGGGAATGCGGAGCGGGCCCGGGGGATGCGGAGCGGAACCGAGGGCCGCGGGGCGGGGCGGGGCGGGGCGCGCGGGACGCTCCGACGGCGATCCCGGCCCCGCCCCCCCCCGCGCCGCCGGGGCCGCAGCCAATGGGGCGGTGCGGCCCCGCCCCCCGCGCGCCGGCTGGGCGGAGCCGCTCGCGCGCTGCTTTATGAGGCGGCGCCGCCGGCGCGGGACCGGAGCGCGCTGACGGCTGGCCGTGCCCCCCGCGCCTGTCGTGCCCCGGCCCCATGACCGGCGGCCCTGCTCGCTCCCGCCCGGCGCTGCGGTGGCGACGGCGGGCCGCCCCTGCATGGCCCCGGCTGTGGATATGACCGCCGCGCCCACCGGGGTCCGCAGCGACGAACTGCCCGCATCCGCCTTCAGCAGTCCCGCCGGCGGCGCGCTCCCCGTCGCGGCTGCGATGGGCGGGGAGGAGGAAAGCGACAAGCCCAAGGTCTCCCCGTCCCTTCTGCCGTTTAGCGTGGAGGCGCTTATGGCCGACCACAGGAAGCCGGGAGGCAGGGAAGGACCCGAGGGCGCCGGGCCCCCACCGGGCGCTGGGGCGGCCGCCCGCACCAGCCTCAGCCCTCGCCTGGGCACGCTGTCGGCGGAGGCGCCGCCTTCCCCGCTGCCCCTCGGCGGACACTTCTCCGTCGGGGGGCTGGTCAAGCTGCCCGAAGACACGCTCGTCAAGGCGGAAAGCCCCGAGAAGCAGGAGCGGAGTCCCTGGATGCAAACCCCACGGTTCTCGCCGCCTCCCCCGAGTAAGTAGTGGTCCGGGAGCAGGCGGGATGGGGGCTCTTCGGGGCGGCTCCGACCCTCCCGTGGACCGTGAGCAAAGTTGTGCGGGTGGCCGGGGCTTTCCTGTCGCTTTCGCCCTCCCTGCCTCTGGTGCTATATCTTTCTGCGCGGTTCGTACTTTTCTGGGACAGTTCGATCCTTCCAAAGTACTGAACGGATTCGAGAGTGTGTGGAGGATGGTTGCGAACGCACAGGAAGAGCGGCCGTGCCAGGGTGAGATCTTGTGCCAAATGTTAACCGGGGGGGAAAGAAAAAGCAACACGGCCAGCTTGTTAATTTAGCCTGGGGCTCGAACTAGCTACGCAAATTTTGACTCAGCACCACTGAGGCTTTTTCAGAAAGTGGCTCGAGTAATTCCATAAGGATCTGCACAGACCGGTTTCCTAGAAGCGGGAGCTTTGTGGGCTTCAGCCACACCGGCTGCTGTCTTAAATAGTGCATTTCCAAAGTCCGAAGAGCCACACAATCTGTGATGTTTTCCTGCTTTAATGCAGAGTGATCTAAATTAATAAAATAACAACGTGAGAGTCGAAATCAGAGAACCCTGTTAATTTCCAGTGGCTATGCTGAACCAGGGTCTGGACAGCATGGGCTGGCTGCCCTCGGCCTGGCCGTGCTCTCTTCCGGCCAGGGATCCTGTGGAAATGGGTGACCTTGGTCTGAGGCTCTCCAAGCGTTTGGGTCGCCCTTAGAAAACCTACAAACAGAGCTGCTTTCTCTGGAACGTTTGTCCCTGGAGAACGGCAGGTTTGCCGGCAGGACTTGCGTAGCGTAAAGCAGCGATTTAATTTATTTAAATTGCAAAGTAAAAGTTGTTGTTGCTGAGTAAACCCGGGGCAGATGGATGTTGAAGACCCTTAGAAATCTTAAATAAGAGGAGAGGAGCGGACCACGGTGAAGAGTGGTAGATAGAGCATGAGTGTCAATTCAGACCTCATAATTAATTACATGCTTAATCCGGTTCCCAGGGGCCTAATGAAGAGGGTGTGAGACTGAGAAGCCAGCCCGTTTTGTTTGGTGTTTTTTCCTGTAATCCAATAAAAAGAACAGGACTTTTTCTTTCTGGAGGGTTATTCCCTTTATTATCTGCGTCTCCTCTACGTGAACCAGGGTAGCTGTGAAGGCAGGAGGTGCAGCGTTTGGGTGTGTGATTCTTGCCTGTTGCCAGGTTCTTAATGGAGTTGGAGCTTCCTGATATAAACCACGTCTCTCTTTTTTTTGGACGGGACATGACAATTTTATGTGTGTCCCAGGCAACACTGGTGGTTTTGGGGCAGCTTGCTTCAAGTGGGACTCTACTTCCCCCTTTTTCCACCCCACCTGTGGTAGGGTGGGGACTCTGTAGGCTGTGGGGGTTTGGGCATTGCTAACCAAGCTGTCTCTTCTTCCCCGGCTGCTCCCCGGCACAGGGCGGCTGAGCCCCCCCGCCTGCACCCTGCGCAAGCACAAGACAAACAGGAAGCCCCGGACGCCCTTCACCACGGCGCAGCTGCTGGCCCTCGAGAGGAAGTTTCGGCAGAAGCAGTACCTGTCCATCGCAGAGCGTGCAGAGTTCTCCAGCTCGCTCAGCCTCACTGAGACCCAG
Organism: Pseudopodoces humilis; assembly: GCF_049639895.1. Lineage (NCBI taxonomy): Eukaryota > Metazoa > Chordata > Aves > Passeriformes > Paridae > Pseudopodoces > Pseudopodoces humilis. The sequence continues at coordinate 12,716,054 of NC_142205.1, read as the reverse complement.
GTGAAGATCTGGTTCCAGAACCGTCGCGCCAAGGCCAAGAGGCTCCAGGAGGCCGAGCTGGAGAAGCTGAAGATGGCAGCCAAGCCCATGCTCCCGCCTGCTGCTTTCGGCATCTCCTTCCCACTGGGCGGCCCGGCCGTGGCCAGTGCTTCCCTGTACGGCGCCTCCAGCCCTTTTCAGCGGGCAGGGCTGCCCGTGGCTCCTGTGGGACTGTACACAGCACATGTGGGATACAGCATGTACCACCTCACATAGAGCCTGAGCCCAGCCCAGCCCTGCTGGCTGTCTGCTCCTGCTGGCTCCACACACATTCCCTCCCTGCTCCTCTGGCTCTTCTCTGTGGACTTCCCCATGGACCCTATGGCAGAGACTCCGCCAGTCTGGCTCTGCTTGACCTCTCTGCTTCCCCCTCTGATGCTGAGCCCCTATCTCAACGCTGTTCTTATGTCCTCAGCAGTCCTGGGGAGCTGGCAGAAACCCGAGGCATCACCCCAGATTTTTCCAGGCGCAGGGTGGTGATGGGCCAACTGTGTCCTGCTTCTCTGGGTCTAGCTGGCAGCCTGCAGAGAGCACCCTGCCATGGGGGAAGGAACTGTGGAAGAGATGGAAAAAGGGGACTGAAAGACGGGATGTTTTTCTTGCTTTCTGCCAGGCAAGGTCAAGAGGTAGAAGTGTAAAACAACCTTTCCCATTCCCATGTGACAGCGTTGTCTGTTACCTTCTTTGCTCCTCCACCAGCTCCTTTGGAAGGGGCTCTGTGTACTATGTAATATACTGTATATTTGAAATTTTATTATCATTTATATTATAGCTATATTTGTTAAATAAATTAATTTTAAGCTACTGTTCGATGCAATTTGTTTGCTTGCTCTTTGCCCTCTTGGGGGTGACTGAAGAAGAAACCAGATTTGTGAGTTGGGGGATGAGAGAGGGACTGGCTATAGCAGCTGTTTTCCCTCTTCTCCAGGAGTCTTCAGCCTTGAATGGTGGGACAGCAGCTGAGTTCTTAACTTTCTGTGTATCCTGCCCAGTCCTCACAACTGTTTGAGGTTTCCTCCTTTTCCCCCCGCTGCTCCATGGCAGCAGTTCCCACCGCATCCCTGCCCCGAAGGTGCATGTGATCGCCGCTGCTTCCCCCAGCGGCGCCGGGATCTGCCTTATTTCCTTAGTCCTAGGAAAAAGTTGCTCCGGTCCCTCTGTCTCGGAGGATCCCGGCCGCAGCCCCCGCTGCGAAGACAGGGGACGGTTTGATATGCCCCACACCTTAGTGCCAAGCCTAGTGCGAGGTAAAGGGGCTTTCCCCAGAGCTCCATTTGCCTTCCCGTATTAGTCGGGGGAATGGAGCACCGGGATTTGGGGCGGTGGGGAGGAGAGGGGACTGTCGCGGTTCGGCTGCTGCTGGAGAAGGGGATGAAGGACGCTAATGGCGAGGCGGTGTCAGCACGGGAGCCGACGGGAAAGGGGATGGGGTGCGGGGCCGATGCGCTGGGCACGAGTGCGGGCCTGGTGGAACCCGCGGGACTGATGGTCGGGACCGCTCGGCGCCGTGTCTCCTGCCCACTCTTGGGCTTTCGAGCGCCCCGCCGCTCTTAGCGGCTGGTTCCGCTGGAAACCCGTCCCGGTCGGCCACGGCTCCGAGGAAACCGCTGGCGACGGCCGAGAACCCGTGGAGGAAACCGGCGGACTCGCAGCCCCGGCTCCGCGCCCGCCGATCCCGCCAGCACCGGCGCCGCCGCCTCGCCGCGTTCCCCGCCGGCTGTGCCCTGAGCCCTCTCAGTGCGCAGCTCCACCCGGTTTGGTTTGACGAATCCCTCGGGTAAGAGAGCGTTGGTTTCCCCCCCCTTTTTTTTTTCTCCTTGTTTTTTCTTTTCTTTTTGGTTTTTTTTTTTTTGTTGTTGTTTGGTTTTTTTTTTTTTTCGATTTCGTGCTTTATCTTTGTGCTCGAGGAATGGCAGCTGAGCAAATTTTGATTCTATTTTTTTTTTCTCTCTTTCTCCCCACCCCCCGCCCCGCTGCTTTCATTTCCAGCAATTTAAAACGTTAAGGTTGAAGCAAAGTTAGAAGGAAAATAATTGCTGTAATGAGGCTCGGCAATCTTCTGCAGGCACTGTGGCTCCAGCGAGACTGTAGCTGGGGGCGAGGCAGGACTTTTATCATCTCCTAAGTATCAATGATGCTTTCAATAACTCAGCGAAACAACATACCTGAACACAGTCACTTTCTCCAGAGCTCTCCGCTCTAATCCCCCTTCTCGTCTCTCTCTCCGCTCTGGCCGCCCAGTCATTTTTGAGCTGGGGTGACTTTGGGGCTTTTGTGGTTGGTTGTTTTCTTTTCTTGCATTTTTTCTGTAGTTTTTTTCCCCAACTCTTTTCTTTTCCGATCATTTCTTTTCTCTGTGCAAATGACAGTGTCTGTGATCCTGACCCCAGCGCCCAACGCCGCGCCGGAGCGGGAAAGCTCTGTGCCGACTTTTTCCCACGTTGTGTCTCTGGCAGAAAAAGGCTGGATATCTCCAGCTTATCTCTCTCTCTAACTTAGCCTCTGCGCGATTAGACCGCGGGTTTGGGGGAGATCTAATCGCGCAGAAGGCCGGGTTTATCCTGTAAAGATGCCCTTAAAATCCGAGAGAGATTTTAAACAGCGAGGACTGCCTTGAGCGGGCTCCCCGCGAGCACTGCTCCTGTTTGCCGGCACCTTTGGGCGCTACGGCGCGGGACTCTGGGCAAAGCGGGACCCTTTCATCTCTCCGCTTTGTCTCTGCTTTCTTTTTTTTTTCTTTTTTTTTTCTTTTTTTTACATTATGTTAACTCGGGGTGGATATTCGAAGCGCAGGATTCCTATTGAACATGTCTTTGCTTTAAGTTTTCCCCCTGACCCTTGGGCTAAAGTCCTTGGTTGCTCAATTAAACCCAGATGAGAACAATTAATAACTAAGTAATGACAATAAGTTGGGAATCACACGGATGAACGCTCCATGTGAATAGGAAAAGCTCACACAAAAGAGCAAAAAGGATTTGTCGGCTCTTTTTAAGGGGGAATTGGCTTTTCTTTTTTCTTGCCTCTGGCTTACCAGCAAATAAAACTCACTTTTGTGTCTTTGTAGCCTTAAGGATCTCAGTGGGCAGTTGGAAGTGAGAATGGCTGTTTTCCTTTCAACTTGAGGGTGCTGGCGCCACGCAGCCCCAAGGATAGAGAGTAGCCAAAGCAAAGTTTCCTAATAACTCCCCTCTCCCCCTCCACCCCTCCCCAGTCACGCCGGTACCCCCCTCCCCTCCATGCATATCTCCACACGCACTCTTAGAGAGCCTCGGCAGACAGACGAGAGAAAGCAGAGGGGCCCCGAGAGCATCCACGTAGCACCACGGACTCACAGCCGAGGCTGACTCTGCAGTGGGAAAGCGATAGCGCCTTGGTGCCACACTTTCCACGGAGCGTAGGAAATACAGCTCACAGTAGCCAGAGCACGGAGGGGAAGCAAACACGCGCAGAAACACATAGAAAATAAAAGAGAAGCCATTTTCCCACTCTTTTTCCCACAAAGGAGGGGAACGGCTCCGTTACCCGTACACAGGGGCAGCCCCCGGGCGCATCCTCCCGGCACCGGCTCCCTGCGAGCTCCAGAGCCCCGGCTGGGAACGCCGCAGGATCGCGCCCGGCTCCGGCCGCGGCAGAAGGACAGAGTGGCACACAGCGAGAGCTTAGTGCTTAAAAAACAAGGAAAGGCTCTTCTTCAGTTTTAGCTACAGAGAAGGTGGCTAGCGGGTAAACCTGCAGCGCAAACCGTTGGTTAAACCATACATTTGTCATCTGCTCTGAATTTCTCTTGGCTTGGACCTTTCTTTTCAAATTCGCTCTTTCACTCGGAACAAGAATCGGTGCCTCACTGAATACTTCATCGAATGTTTTCCGTAGTGCTCAAGCGAAGTGGGAGCTTAAAAGCTTGCTTTCTAAAGTTAGGGCAGGCTAAATTCAGCAAGTGAGTTAGGCACAGCAGCCTCCTGCTGCTCAGGATTGTGCTTGAGAACAGAACCTTAAGAAATCAGAGGCAAAACAGGGAAGCTGCCTAACTTACCCATTGTAAAGGCCAGGGGAAGGGGAGGGGGCCGAGTGCTTCTCAGTAGTGCTTATAAGCTTAAATCCAGGCTCATCATTTTGTGTGAATCTCCTGAGTCACATCAGACCTTTTTCCTAAAAATCTGGGAAGTGAAGGGTTTGTTGAACAAACTGTCTGGACAACTTCGGCAGGAAGTGGGATGCTTGGCACTAACTCCTTGGTACTGCCTGGATTTAGGTAAACAGCTGAACTCAGGTATTCTGTATTCAAAGTGAAAATACCAATCACCAGTTTATTAGAGACTCAGAGGTAATTGATCTTTATCTCTTCTAATGATACATTTGATTTTATATTAGACATGGAGGTGGCCAGAGAGAAGAAGAAAAAGCAGCTGCATAAGCGATCTTGAGATCAGGACACTCAGAGCAGTCATGGGGCTGTCCAAATTAAATCCAGCAGAGTGGTGACTGGTGAGTAAGTCTCCCACTGCTTGGAATATAATATACTGTGCCCAGTGAGCTCCTGGATGCAATGAGGTAGTTCACTTACTCTCTAATTCTTCACAAAAAGCAGGCGGATGTGACTTCTGTACCGAACTGTAAGGGAGTCTGTGGCAGAAAGAGACACCTTCTTCCTGATTTTCATAGTTCTGCCCTCCCCCCGCCCCCCATACAGCTACATCTATTTATATCCATAGCATCTATATCTTCAATATCTATATATAAATTTATATCTATATAATCTGTACATATGTATCCATAGTAGAATATAGATGTATTCTAACCCAAGGAGTATGTGGACCTCTGAAATGTTCTTTTATTAGCTTTTAACACTCTCCACACCTTATGTGAAGCACAGTGGTGTCTGTCCCTGGCCTAAGCAATCTGTTCCACAGCAGGGAGCCTAAAATTGAGGCATTGCGATAATGGGCATTGCAACACAGCTCCCTGGGACTGGCCCGAGGCCCCTTCTGCAACACGGACCCATTGTCTGTCCAGCTCTGTGGCAGGAGAAGCTGGAGGCAGAACCAGAAGCAACAGCTCTGACTCATTTAACTACGAGCTGTAAATTTTAACATGCAGCGCAGAGAGATGTGGCAGGGATTTGCTTACAGCAGTAAACCGATCGATATTAACTCTGCTCCATTGTACTTCATCTCAGAGATCTTTTATCCCTCCAGGCTGGATCCGGTTCCCACCCTGCAGTGATTAAAGGGAAAGCGAGGAGGCAGCTACCTGGATCCAGTCCGCCTCGTGCGACCAGGAATGTGCAATAAATCCCCCGTGCAAAGCTCTTTTCATCTGGGGAAGTGGCGGAGCTGAGGATCGCCCTGCGCACGGAGCCAAACTCCTCCCGGGACCGGAGAGCCTGGGGCCGGCTCACCCGTGCGCTGCTGCCCGGGGTGCGACAGAGTCCCCTCGGCCTCAGCCGGTCCTCGCTGCGCTGTGAACAACTGCATTTCTTCTGGCTTGGAAGAGAAACAAATCTCTTGCGTGTGTCATACAGCCATCAAAGCTACACACTTCAATAGCACAGGCCTTGCCAGTGAGCTGTGAGACAAACCTTGGGGAGAGAGTTTTGTAGGCATAATGTTTAAAATCTGAGATTGATTCGATGTCTATGGTCCATTCTCATGGAAGCTGGGGCAGACAACGGGGCAGTGGGGTCGCAGTGATGAGCGCTGGACAGACCTGAGGTTCAGCCACCCAGGCACAAAAAGATGCAGCCCAAACGAAATATTCATTTCAGCCGAACTGAGCAATGCTTTTGTTGTGTTTTGTATCGGGCACATAACAACAGGCAGGGTGCGTGTGCTCATGATGAATTTTGGAGAAAGAGGTACCTTATAACCACAAACGCATTCAAGGCCTTCTGACCACCACTGTTGCTGCCCAGTGCAAGGGTAAAAAGGGAAAGAACACTCAAATGAGGCAGTATTTAGAGGTTTTGCTGTAATTCAGGATCCTTTTGCATGTCAGAGAGAATGAAAGTGACAGCATGAGGGAAAGAGATCTGCTAGCAAAAATATGTTAGCTGGAAGATTGCATGTGGTATGGGGAAGTTTCAGAAATGGAGGAAATGAGAATTATTTCCAAAAGAGAAGCTGGAGGGAAGGAGCAACTTTCTTTTGATGCAATGTTTTCTGTGCATTGGGCATTATTATGCAAATATCAGCTAACACAAATACCAAAGTAAGGATGCTTTAAAACTCAAGGGGTGACTGACTCACATTACATTGCATTTAGATGTAAGCTAGTGGCCCTGTTCCCATTTACATCAGCAAGGGAGTGGAGGCTCTGAGACTTGCCCTCACATTATGGCAAGTTTGTGTGCATTAGTCCTGGTGACCATCTGCTTCTCACACTGTACTCACTAAAAGCCATAAATGCTTTTCTAAACCTCGTAATGAGCTTTGGACTTTCTGTGAAAACTAAGTCTGTGGTATACCACAAGAAGAGACAGTGGGATGTTTTAGATGTTGTCAGTCTGACCAAAGACTTTTCTTTCGGTGACATTGTCAATCTTCTCTTTTGGTAGGAGGCCACATAAATAATACACACTAAATTATATTTATAAAACAAAATACAGGGTTGCAAAAGACAATACATGTGGCGTGGGACTGGAATAGACATAGAAACAGGATTTAGTGGTTTTCAAAACAATTTAGCACTTTAAACATTAATTGCCTCAAATTATGACTGTAGGCACACACCTGAATATGTAGACTGTATGTTATTGAACAGAGATGTTCTCTTTTGCCTCTTACCAGGGAACCCAAACTCACCTGTGTGATGCCCATCAGCTGAGCACCTACAGAAAGCAGCATGATGTCTCCACAAGAGTGATTATATCAGATATCACTGATATCAATATAAATAACAATCCAAATGTGAACTTTCTTTAGTGATTAGCAAAGCTGCGCTCTCCTTAAAGACAGCTTAAGTATTAACCGTGTGTACAAAACCTACATTCAGAAATCTTAGTCATGAGTTTCTAACTCAGATTTTTAATTTGGAGATTACTTAGAGGACGATTGGCAGTCAAAAGTTTCTTCAAAAGTAGCTTCTTAAAAATGACATGACTTTAACTACATTTCTGTCAGGTTTGATACCTGGATTGGGATGAACTTAATGGCCTTAATAGCTCAGAGTTCAAATGTAGATCTTCAGACAGTTCTCCCTTTAATTCAAGAAGACCCGTGCAGGTATGTTAATTTTCCCTCTAAATCATTATGAATTTCAAGTACACACTCAAATAAATCTATCTCAAAACACCGGGAAAGCAAATAGAAAGTTGTACAGGGTGTATAACAAAAAGAGAAAGCTGAGATGGACATGTAATCCTAAATTATTCTTACTCTCTAAAACATCAGGCAGAATTTCTCCAAATGTGATTTTTTTTTCCCTTCCTCAAAGTTGGCTTTAATACTAGCCAAGTTTGAAGTTGCTAATGACATTTATTTCTGAGCTATGTATGCATGAGAATTTCACTTTGCATAGTTGGAGACTGTGATCTTTTTCAAGCTTGCATAATGTTTAACATGACTGAATCAATTTTCAAAACAAAGAAACACAAAAGCATTGAAAAATGCCCAGAACAAGAATGGGCATTTCCATTCCATAAGGAATTTGTTTGGAAAAAATTACTGAGTTGTTGGAATTTGAATCTAAGTTTACCTTAAGTTTGCTGGAAGGGAAAGTTATGTTATACGAGACAATCAACCATTGGTTTCAGTCTGATCCAAAGCCCAGTAAAGTCAGTGGTGTCTTTCCATGGGCTAACTAAGAGGCTTTGGGGCTGACTCATGCACTGCAGAGCTCCTCAGGAGATAATAGTTCTACACTGCTTATGTGAAAGTTAAATATAGCCCAATGTTTGTAAGTGTGTGTATGTATTACGATTAATTTAAACCCCTGGTTAAGATTGGGTTACAGTTTCCATTTAATGCATATGCATGTGTTTGTGTTTGTATGCGTGCACATGTAAAGATAGACATCTGTGGACGTGTAAGCACACGCATACAGCTAGTGCCACAGAGATGATTGAATCAAGAATATATACATCATGGTAAATATCGGCCTTTACTACAGCAGATAAAACTGCTGCCATACACTGACAGATCTGAACATATGCTTTCAAAACCAGCAGCATCTGTTTACATTGAACTGCAATAAAAACTGAAGGAGGCATCAGTTAGTATTAGAATTTTATCTTTTCAATGTCCAGAAACAGTTTCTGTGCCTTTGATGTAAGCTGTCAAGCCCTACTGGAAAATTGCATCTCTCTGATTACTGCATTCAGAGCGGAGGAAAGGACATGACTGCCTTGCAGCATTTGTCAGCGGGGACCCTGCAGGGGCTTGCTTTTTGGGTACTGATAAGCAGAGTTAGCTCACATTCAAAGAACAGTAAAGCAATTCTTGCGTAAAAGGGGAAAAAGCCCAGAAGGGGCACTATTTTGGATGACCCAGCAGAAAGCTTTTCTCTGTTGCAGGTATGATTAACTCTTACTGGCTGCTCCTTTCAGATCAGACTTCCTGCATACTGCGTGAATGTTTAGCCTGAATATAAACTCAGTGGCAGCAGCACCACTGATTATTCAGGTATGTGCACGTTCAGCCCTGTAACGAGCACCTGATTATCTGTGAAGTAGTTGTATTGTGCCTGAAGACCTGGCTTCACATTGTGAGGCTTTTAGAGGTGGTACTAGCTTATCTGTTCCCCATTATCCCTATTCCTCGTTTCTTCCATTGCTCATAGTCCTCTTGGTTATGTGTCACAAAACATTTCGTGACATTTTTATGCCCGCATCAGTTGCCTGATGAGATTTAGAGCCACGACCTTTGCTGATGGTTACACTGGCAAAATGGGCATGGCAAGGGAGAAGTGGTTAGAAAGTCATAGCACACTGAACTCTGTAAGGTGACAATGACACCAAGGAAACAGTGGCAACATGTCCCAGCACGAAATTCTGTGTTGATATGAAGAGGATCTTTTATTTTAAATTCTAATTGCAAATGAGAAAAAAGGGCTCATTACGGCTTGTGTTCTGTTCCTCCTGTGTAAACAGAAAGGAAGCATTTGTATACTTTAGATATTATATAGCTGAACAAAAGACCCAGTCATCAGCTGTGTGCATCCCGAGCATGCACCAGGAAGAAAGGCTGGCAAAATAGCTGCACCTTTTATAGTATTCCTACCCCACTGCAGCAGCATCCAGGCTGGAAGGACTTTCAGGAGAAGTGCAGGATGTAGACAGCCAAGCTCCGCCAGAGAGCAGAGCAAACTCAGAGAAATAAGAATGGACAAAAAGCAATGCAAAGGAAAACCAGGCAGTTAACATGCAGTGGAACACAAGTGAATGCCTAGTGTGTAATCAGAGCAAACACAACCTCTTCCGTGTAGGGATTGCCAAAGTTCAAAAGTACAGCTGGGGGTGGGGAGGTGGTCAGATGGAAACACCTCTAAAAGATTCATTTTAGAGTGAACAGCAGCAAGAACACTGCAGAAGACATTGGGTGCATTGTATTGTAGTTGGCAGCAGCATTTGTTTCATAGGGGCAAAATAAGTGCAGGAACATAAACATTTGCAAACCATCTATTTTACTGGCAATTCATAAGGAGAACTTGCAGGGTGTTTAATGCTTCCACAGTCAGGCCCAGTGGGACTGAAGGTATTCACACACATTTTAATAAGGTGGACAGGCCAAAACGGAAATTATCCAGTCTCTCCCAGTTGTAGGGTTTCTGCTTTGTGGGAGAGCTGATGGCCATTTGGATTCTGCTTGTCCTGGAGCACAGGTAAGTTCCAGGTGCCTACATCTTGGAGAGCAATTTGGCATGCTTTCTGTGTTGGTGCTCCTGTGTTGGAATGCACAGCTTCCTGAAGGCATAACACCACCTCCTAACAACCAGAAACTCAGCAGCTACATGATGCTTCCTCTCAAGGAGGCTCAGCTCACAGTGAGGGTGTGAAGACACTCAACCTGCACTCTATTGCTGGGAAGTGCTGAATTCTACATCAGACAGGTCAGCCAGCATCAGTCTTGAAAATTTACAGCTGTAACAGAGCACGTCCACCGAGCTCAGAGCAAGCACTTTGAACTCCGCAGAGAGTTCAAAGCCAACACACCCAGCTCCCAAGGCAGCCGCCTCTTCCCCCTCTGGGGCCTGAGCCCCCTTCTCCCATGGGAGCTGTGTCCCTGTGCAGCACACAGGGCACAGCCAAGGGTTTCTCAGGAAGAACAAGGAACAGGAGAAACCCGGGTCTGGTTTAATGTTCTGGCAAGCAGTTACCTGAAAATGCAGGAAATGCACAGGTAATTTGTGTGTCAGGGTCCCGAGTGTGGCAGAAGGCTTTTTTAATCTTTAGAGATGCCTGCTTTTCACTCACAGACCACACTGAGCACCTGCAAATCTTCTGCCTTAGGTGCTCTAAAACATATAGAAAGACCAAAATAATATCTCTTTAGATAAGGCCTTCACTCAGTGTCCAAGGATGGTAGCTGAGAGCAACCCCCTTTTTTTGTCTGCACATTTCCTTTGTATACTTACTACATCTATGAAACACCTAAATTAGAGAGATACTCAGACATGACTGTGTTCCTTTCACTTCTCCATTTCATTCCACCTCTCCATTTATTATCCATCAATTATGTATCTTCGAACCTGTAATTGTGTTCTTGCACTTATTGTAGAATATACAGTTGTTAGAACATTCAATAGCATGTAATTGCTTTTTACTATGTATTCACTTGCCTTTTCTTCTCGATGGGAATTTTTGTATAAGTGTTATACTTGGCTCCAGTCCTGCAAACAGTTGTGCCCACGAATAACTTTACCCACACTAGGAGCTCCATGGATCACAGCTTCCCTCTCACCCACTGAATTATATGGAGTTACTCATGCAATTAAATTACTCATAAGCATATGTATTTGCTGGATCAGGGCTTCTCCATGTAAGATTGGTCTTTATAATTAATTTGATACCTATACATTTCTTTTTAGATAAAGGAGGTAAATCCTTGGAAAGTGGTAATAAAGGTTGGAGCTGCACTTTTGCAATAAAATGCATTTTGGTTTATTAATTAGTATCCATTTTTTTAATTTAACACTCTAAAACCAAGATAACTCGACATACTTCTAAACTATTTTATTAAATAATATATTTAATACTTAATAATTTTATACAATTTAAAGCAACTTGTTAGTGTTTCTTTAAACAGCATAACAAGGTAAGAACATTTTCTGAAATGCTACATCAACAGAAGCTGCCATTTTTTGTTGCCTGTTAGCCTAGACACAAAGACTTCAGACTTTGATCCCCAAACCTTTGCCAACTGGGCATCCTGCTAAGTGCCCTTGAATGTAGAGGGCCTTAGAACAATCAGTGGTCAGAACCTTGGATCTGAACATCCACTAAGCTTAAAAGTGCTGGTTTAAAGTAATCTTCTATTTTCCTTTTCACTGAATTATTCTGTAACTCTCTTTGGATGGAATGCTAGTTCAAGCACCTGTAAAAACCTGTGACTGACACATAATTTGTTTTCTGGTAAAGGAACAGTTTACCTTTTCAAAAGAGACCTCAGATCATTTTGTTTGAAACTCTACACCATCTTCCTTTCAGGCACGAAATTGCAAGAGAAACATTTCTTCACACTTCTAGCTATCATAAGGAGTGGAACTGGAAATATCCAAGCTGAGGAGCTTTTCCCTGCTGTGAGTCAAATAATTTAGCATCCTCACAGAGGCAGGTGGATGTTTTACTGTGAATCACAGCCCAGCTCCAGAGGACAGTTCTCTGTGATCTACCCACTAATAACCTGTGAGTTCACTTGCATCTCTCCTCTCCTGACCCATGCCCTGTCTTGCTCCTCACCACTGTCTCTTCCTCATCTTGGGGGTTGTACTTGGCTGGGTGTATGTGCTGTTTGGTTTGGTTCTCCAAATGGGCAATTTTGCCCTCACAAGTGGCCGTGGGCATCACCTGTTAAGTGCATGTTCCCATCTGCAGCCCAGCTCTGGTGAGGTTTGCAGAGGAGAGCAGCCGTGGCATTTCTCCTGCCACCCCTCCCTGCTCTCAGCTTCTCTGAGGCACTTCTCTGCCTGTCTGACCAGCCTTGCCATGCCCCTGTGTGTGTTGCATGCACTAACCAAGGCTGCAGCCTGGCCTAGAATGCACCTCCTGTCCCTGGCTTATTGCTCATTTTCTCTCCAGTTCTTCCTCTTCTCACAACCTTGCTCTTCTGCTGTCTGAATGCATTCACATGCAGGTGGCATTTGCATCTGTTGGGGTGCAAGTTGCTGCTGCAGAGCCATGGCTGCTGCAGCTCCAAGCTTGGCCACCTGCCTCCTCTGCTTGCTTGTCCTCAACCAGGCACTGCTCAGTTCTACAGCATCCCTTGTGCCAGATCAGACCTCCCTTAGCCATTTCAAGCCTGCCCCCACCTCAACCCCCTTTCCTTTCCTGACTCCTTAAAAGTACATTCCTGTCCCCAGAATCAACATTCCAGGACCAGCTTGTTCTCCTTTGCTGCCATCTCACTTGTTCCACCAGTGTCACACACTCTCTAACACCTGACATGGATTTCACTGGGGTCGGTTGTGAACGAAGTGGGCCTAGGAGCCCTGCAGGAAAATCAGATGGAAACAAATGTTCACAGCTTTCCAGAAATTGGTGTCAGCTCCCTGATACAGAGAGTTTTACAGCTCTATAAATCAGGCTGAAAATGTAACCAGAAGCCCTGTTAGCTTTCTGTTTCTTTTAGCACATCCGTTTCTTGTAAAATTCCGATTAGAGGGACTGGTCTCTGTAGAAATCATTCACTCCAAACCCAACAGGGCTATAAATCAAAGCACTACAAATCACCACAATTTGCAGATTTTGGGTTTCATCATTTTATTGCTTTTGAAGAAGTTATGTAAATGCTCTTGGAGAACATTGGCCCCTGCATCCTCTGTCACTGTCATACCTGGGATGAGGAAGAAAATAGAAGCATTTTCTGAAAACCAGGTATCTCATTCATACAAGTATTCCTAACCTATTTCTCTAAGGGATCACGTCCAGAGTGCTTTCTCATGTGAAGAATCTCACCAAAATTAGTGAGACTACTCTCATAACTTGGAGATAGAGGAATAATAATTTTTCTTTGAAAAAAGCAAAAAGACAGTAGAATTTTACAAGAGTCTATGTGTTAAGAAAAAAAAAAAAAAGTGATTCAGTGATGATTGGACACATAACACCATTTATGACTCCACTGTCCCAGCCTGGGTTTGCCTATACAAGATGATTATCTGCTCCAGCAGGCAAAGATTTCATCACATCCCAGTATGAATGACAAAACTGTTCCCAACAAATTTTGCCCTCCCAGTGACAGTAAATCCAATCTAGGCTTGCAAACTCCAGATATCTCTGAGCTGAGTCACACTGGTCTACTGCAATGCATCAGACACCACAGTGACCACAGCTGTGATTTGGAAAATCTGGTGAAGGTTTTCAGACCAGGCTTAGTCATGACTCAGATTCTGTGCAGCACTTTGGGGGCCTCCTCAAAGTGGAAATCCTGGAAGGATCTCTCACTTTTACCTATCTGCTTTCCTGAAGTCTAGGGGCTTCAGCAGACTTGGAGCTTCTTAGTACAACAGGTTTCTCTTCACCATGCAGTTCATGTTCTTAGTCACAAAGCGCTGGGAACTTCTGCAGATCCCAAGGATCGGGAAAAAACATACAAGGAAAAATATCTTTGGTTGCAGAGTGAAAGCATGAAATTATTCCTTTAGATTTAGCATTACAGCAACAACATGTAATTTATCAGGAATAAATTTAATTCTTGTGGAGTTTAATTGTACTGTTGGTATCTGAGAACTATGATAGGGACCAGATGCCCAGTGAACAAGTTGCTCTACAGCACAAGATGTGCATTGCCTTTACCAGAAAAATGGCAAGTTTAAATTTTTCTTTATTATATAATATATAATATATATAATATATATTACATATATATTATATATTATATATTATATATCATATATTATATACTATATAGTATATATTATATATTATATATTTTATATATATTATATATATATTCTTATATTATATATAAGTATAGACAACTTATACTCTAAGGAGAACATTTTCAAAGGCCCAGAGAATTGGGAGGCATTTGATTCCCTTGACACTCGGTGGGATTCTTAATAACTATTTGCCTGGTACCTTTGAAAAGGACTGCTCAGGCATCTAAGTGGCAGATTACATTTTTAGAAAGTTCATTTAGATATTGAAAAAGTACTCACAGAAATGGGACATATATTTCAAAATCACTGTTTTTGACACACTAAACTCTTCAATTCAGCCTAGAGCTTAAAAAGATCCATCATTTTTATTACATTGCCTGTAAAGCCAATTAAAGCAATTAAATTAAAATTGGAGAGTATTTTAAAAGCTGGTTTAAGATTCCTCTTTGAGCACTGCAGCTTAGTGTTACAGTAGGACACCATCTGCTGTCCAAGCAGGGTCCAACTCCGCTGCCTCAGCAGCCACATCCCAGCTGTAAAAACAGCGTGCCCTGCATTATCTTAATGAAGCTTTTGCTAACCAAATTCCCTGTCAGATTTGCGAGTCTGTATTGTATTTTATTTACGACACATGTTTGAATTTGATCTTTTTCCCCCATTTATGTGGTAGAAATACATAAAATCTTTCTTCATAGAAATGATGTTTGCAGTAAAAATGTTGTGCAGGTAAGCAGGGTGCTAAGAAATAAATGCTGTAAAGGGAAAGGAAAAATTATACTTCAGATCTTGCATTTGTAAATAAGTTATGAGGCCATTACTGGTTCTGTACTGTAAGACTAGCAAGGCACAAGCTGCTCATCAGTGGCTGTAAACTGAAGGCGCTCTTCCCATTCCTGCCCAGCTCTCAGGGGACATCTGAGACCTTGCTGGTGTATCTGCCAATTACTGTTAATTTTAATGGAGATTTCCACACTGTGGCCCCTTTACATCTGGAAACTCAGCTGAGACCATCTACTTATTTTGCACAGGTCACTGAAGTGATTGCCAGGTGGAAAAGTTTTTGGGTTTCTGTCGACATGGAGAACTTCTGAGGTGAACTTGGTGTGGGAAATTTCATATTCCTTTACATGTCTCCTGCTTGTAGTAAATAAGTCTCAGGCTTTGAAGGTTGATTCTCAGGTCCAATTATACCTGTTGACAATCTATAAATGTTTCTTTGCTTACACAGTTATATGTCTTCATTTCTTCTCTACGTTTCCTTCTAGAAAGACAGAATTTTTCTATAAAATGATTCTGTTTTCCTTTTTTTCAAAGTTGTTTTTCTATTCATGTTGCTCAAAATGCCAACACTTCTGTAGGAGAAAAAGCTTGGGTTGGTGTATCATAAATACAATGTAGTAGAGACATCAGAGGAACTGGTTGCAGTTGGAGTCAGTATAGAAAAGCTATGGCCAGGAATCAGAACAAGGTATGCAAGAAAATGTTGTTGGGAATTACTGTATGTAGGCTGGAGGCCTCAACAGTGTCTGTAAGAGATCAGATTCCTTTAAATTCCTCTCTTAGGCCTACATAATTAGAGCTTTGGGTTGGCTGAAGGGACAAAGTTGGGAATAAAATTGCCTTTAATTCCTCAATTAAGCCAATGGGCAATTAATGACTGATTTTCCTGCTGCTCTCTGGAGGGTCCTATATTTCTGTACTGCCCATTTGGGATCTCAGTTTGATGATTCAGTTAGAGGGGGTGAATTTAGGTCTCAGTGTGCAGTGAGACAGACACATCTGAGACTTTAAGAAGTTACAGAAAAATCAATATTTTGCCTCTTTTGGGAATCATCTGAACATTTTATATTTGTAAAACGCTCTTATGGGACAAAAGGCTTGGCCAACGTGCAGATCACCTCTTCCGTTTTCACATCTGTCTCCAGCAAGAGTGGCATATACAAAATGGGTCATGGAGAAGTAGTTTATCAGAACTAAGAATTGCCACTCCCAATCTCTTCAGCTGTTAGTCTGAAGTTAAGGCTCATATACTACTCTTTCACTGACAACAAAAAGAGAAGTTCTATAAATCAGATTAAGGTCAGCTCTGGAGCACAGAGTTCAATAAAATGATTGGATTCTTCTAATTTTTACTATTTGTTCAATTTCTCCATTAAGATCATTGCTCCTAGTAGAGGGCTTCTTCCTGATGGATTATCCTGTTATATCTGTGTTACTTTAACAGGCTTGGGTGTGATAGTCCAACACATAAGCTTTCTGTGTAAGTAATTTACCATCTGCCTGCCTTTCCCAGTCTGGAATTGAGGAGATGAACTCTGGAAGATGTCCTAGAAGCCTCAAACATGTCAGGTGTTCCTGAGTGAGGAAGGGAAAAAGTACTCTGTCTGCTAAAATAAATGATGAGCTTAAATTTCTTGGTTTAGTGGGCTATTGGGGAAAAATGTCTAATGGACTGGAAAAAGACAAAACCAAAATACAAAGAAAAGGTATTCACTATCCATAACTAGAAATTTCTTAAGGACAGGGAAACAGGCATCTTATATGAGTTGATTTAAATTTGATCCTGTATTTGAAAGGGGGAAAGGAGACTGAATAATATCTTAAATTTCTTTTTAAATAAAAAAATACCTTTTTTAAGTTCCTTTTAATTTTTAGTGATCCTGTGATGGCCTCTCTATGGTGACATTGTCCAAGATGAGTGGAATGAGAGGAGGACACTGTGCAGACGCTGCCCTTTGCTTCTGCCTTTCCACAGGCCTCTCTCTCTTGAGCCTCCTTGTGTCTGCAGCCATGAGAGCTCCAGAGGGAGCATCAAGCTGGGGGCTTGTCATCATGGGGAAGCTTCACCAGTGATTCTGCACCTTGGCTCCAGTGCAGCTGTACTGTTGTGCTGCTGTCTGCAGAGGTGCTTGCTCTGTGATAAGAGTCAGTTTCTTTTGGCTTTAAGCACACTTAGATTTCCAAGTGACATCACAGGCAGTGTTCTGCACAGAGCCAAGGGTTTGCATGGCTGGAACAGCCACTGTGGAATTTGGTGCTTGTCTTGGCTGTTGGCATTTTGCAGCTCTTTGTCATTTCACTCTTGAGTCAATGACAGCTTTCAGCACAGAGCCCTGTTTTTGCCCTCCAGTTCCCAGAGCATAAAATAACACAGTCACTCCTGGAAAAAAAGAACCTTCTGCAGTACTGTGAAGTAATGCAGCAATACATGTTGCCAGATAAAGGTATGGGTTTGAGTTCCTTCCTCAGTCCCCTTGTGAGTGTTGTCCTCCCTCTGCACATCCAGGCCATTACAGGGCTATCCAGTGCCAAAAGCCCCCCAGATACCTCCCACTCCATCTCCAGGGTAGCATAGGAGTGTTCACACCCTCCAGGACTCACACAGGATGGCTGTCATTGAGGCCTCCCTGACACATTTTTACCTTGTCCCGCTCTCTGACTCCTCTTGCCTCCATTCCCATGGCTTCCCTTCTGCGTTCCCCAGCCTGCATCTTATTTTGAAGATTTAACTGGAACTTCGGCAGTACATTCATTTCATATCAACCCTCTATGCAGGGAGGAACTTTGCCCAAGTCAGGTGATGAATTCTGATGAATTCTGTCATTCTAGTGCTATACAGCAAATGACATCAGTGCCATCAGTGTTAGCAGCAGCCCAGTTACCTTTCTTGACTATAAATCCCACAGATTTGAGGGATATGAATAACATAAAAAGCAGGAGTGGTTGTGGAGCTTGAGTTCAGAAGGATGATTTTTCCTCAGTCCTCAGCAGGCATGCTTGACCACACAGTGCCTGAGCACACAGCGAGGGCCCCCCACCTGGACTTGTTACCATCAACAAGCACATGCAAAGCTCAGAACCCATGGCCTCATTCTCCACAGCATCCAGTACAGGTTATGTGAAATATTAAAATATGTAATTTTAAATGCATGCTTTTTATTGCTTTATAACTAAGAAACCAGATCTTTTCCCACTGACTTTCTCTGCAACTTTTCCCTGTTCTCATATCCCATGTGGCTTTTAAGTGCGCAAAGGCACCAGTATTAAAGTTTATAAGATATTTATATAAATCAGATGGTTGGTGAGTATTAAATCTGATTTTTCTCAATAACCCGAGGGGGAATATTAAAATATTAAGATTGTTTGAATTTTTAAAACACAATTGAGCTTTTGAATAGTTTAGTCCAAAGCCTCAGTTCTTGTACTCAAATGTAAACTGGCTGAAGACAGAGCCCTTGAAGTTTTAATCGTGTTATTCACATCCAGTGAGACAAAAGGTGGGCTTAGAGGAAAGCCTATCCTCAAAAATCACAGACTAATAGGGAAAAATTAATTTTAACTTCTCTATTCATCACATGATTTTCATCTTGAGAAGGGCACATATCTAGTTCTAAATAACTGATGTCATAATACAAAAATTAACATCAAAAAATGCCTCATGGCATTGCTGGCTTAGGATCCATCTTTACTTTTGTATTCAATAGCTTCAATATAATTATGAGATTTTCCCATTTCAACAAACCTTCTCAGGTTCTTGATATTGCACTTTCCATTATTTCCTCCTGATTCCATTTTCTGTCTTTATCTGATTGTGTTCTGAACCAGCATTGTGGATCAGTACAGCCAAAGCCTCCTGGTTCTTTTTTTTTAATACAAAATAGCAGTTGCTTTTGGGAGGACACATTGCTTCTGACTTGTGCAAGGGTGTGCAGAAGACAGCTGGATGACAGGGAGCTGTGTAGGCAAAGGAATGTTTGCTCTTTGCTTTAGGCTCTGATTAGGTCAATTCTTGTGACAGAGTTATTCCCGCAAACCCACAATTACTGTTAGGCTGAGTTTTCTGGAAAGAGAGATTTCTTTCCATGATGTCTGACCATCCCCTTGCAGGAGTGATGGATACTGGTATATGTAGGTAAGTAAGTAAGTTGCAAAAAGAATGTACTTAGATCCTATACTACTGTTTTTTTCCATAGCTGAGAAATCAACCTCTGGCCCACATGTCTCTGCAGAGAAACAGATATACTGCTGTGGGAAACGAATGCTGGCATCAGAAGAAGCAGGAAACCATATACTGAGAAAGGTGACATTTTTGTTACAGTTGTATTTCTTTATCTTTGTGCTTCAGGCCTCATTTCATACTTAATTTTACAAAATGAAAACCAAACATAGCAAGGATGAAAAAGAGTTCTTTGCCTTTTTGAGCTGATACTTAAATGAGTTCTTGTTATAACTTTTAAGAACTATATTTTAGAAATTAATAGAACCAAAGCAGGTAAACAAACACGCTTTAAATAAAATCTTTGCAATATTATTCCTGATATTTACAAAATCTTGACTTTAAGCTTTATGCTAGAATGGCTGCAGGCTTTTGGGGGTAAAGAGTAATTCTTAGTCAAATGGCTGAGCAAGAAATCACAAGAAGTGATTTGTCTTCTTAGATAACAGAATTTTAAAAATAACCTTAGAACACATGAAATAAAGCTTAAATGCCATTATGACAAAAGACAAGCTACTGATAATCATCCTGTGTATATTTGCAGTTCACATATTTATATGACAGATCTAGACTTGCTTCAATCACCTTTTCAGTATATTTTTTCATCCTGTTAATGTTATGAAAAATGTTATATATGTAAATAAAAAAAAGCCCTGCAAGTTAAAAGGGTATGTCCATCATCATTATTGTGGGCCCTTGTCAAAAACCCCATCCTGTTAAAGTAGATAAGTGATTTTTTAAATTAGAGGTGAAAGAAACCTAATAAATCGTTTTGTCCACCATGACAAACTGGGCATGCTGCCATTATATTTTATCTAGAAGAAAATGTTAATTCATTGGTTCATAACAGGTACCCTTTTTCAGCCTGAAATTATGTTTTTTCTCTAATACTTTTCTTTTTTAGTAACACTGTTGAGATCAAAGTCTCCCGGAAGGTGTTCTCAAGACACATTCCTAGTAATACCCCTAATTATAATTATAGGCCTACCTAGACTACCTTTCAATCAAGATTTCGGGTGCTCATGGTGATGAATAAGGAAGATCTTGTACAGAAGTTGTCTGGTTCTCAGCAGTCTGGATTTTAGACCAGGTTTGACCATGAGTTCTCAGTGTGACTCCAAAGAGCTCACTGAATTTACCTGTTCTCTAGTTGGTTGTGTGGAATCTCTAGTTCTTCACTATGTAAAGCCTGGTAAGGTCTGCTTCTTCATACCCAAGAGGATGGATCTTACAGAATAATTCTGAGCACAAAAAGGCTCCTTTTCTACCCAAAGAAAGCAGGAGAGTTTGCTGATTTACAATATGAACTCTACAGAGCTAAAACAGGAAATGAAGTGATTTGAATTACATGAATCATGCAGGTTGAATCTAATATTTTGTTTCTAATGGCCTAGGAAACAATGGTGTGTCTTATGCTCACAAAGATTTATAATTCTGTTTCTTCAGAAGAGGAAATACTATCAACACCATCTTTGCATTTGTAAAGAGAAATGTGTGAACACCATCTGAGAGGTTTTTTGATCTGTGCAGGACTTTGAATTGGTCATGATGAATGATGATTCATTCACCATCTCTTTGACAAAAAGATCCTCATTTCAGCTGAAATTCAGAGTCATAGAATGGTTTGAGTTGGAAGAGACTTTCAAGATCATCTAGTTCCAACCCCCCTGCCCTGAGCCCCTTCCACTCAGTCAGGTTGCTCAGGACCTCATCCAGCCTGGCCTTGAACACTTCCTGGGGTGGGGCTGCCCCAACATCTCTGGTCAACCTGTCCCAGTGCCTCACCATCCTTGAAGTGAAGAATTTCCTACCTGTGTGTGATAAGAGCACTAGTGGATTAAGATGTCAGTGGCTTCTGTACTGGCTTCTTCACAAACCTTATTCCTATACCACCAAACATAAATTCAGCTGAATTGTTGTGTATTATCAAACATTAACTTATTGCCAGCTTTCCACAACGGACAAAAGGTTGTCACAATGGACACTACTACACACACAGACTATATTGACATGAAAAAATGTGGGGATAATTAAGCTATAGTGGTGTTTTATCAGTTTTTACTAGTGTTACCAAAGTCTGCAAAACTATTTTGGAAAAAGAAAGACTGAATAATTTTAGGCTTTTCTGAAATTTATGGTGTGCTAATTTTCATTCATGTCAATGTGGCTCTTGGCTTCTCTTGATTATTATATATTCAAGCCTGTCATCACTGTCAGAGTAAACAAGTGACCCAATTCAGCTTGGTCTTCACCTTTCACCCACGTAAAATTTCAAAAGGAGACTCATTGTTTTTGCATATGTCGTAACCCTGTAATTATGAAGAAATTCAGTAGCAAATTACTTCCATGGCTTTTCCCCTCAATTCTCAGCAGTTAAAAGCATTCCTTCAAGAGACATTAAATAGTCTCAATTTCCCTGTTCTTCTGAGGATAACATACTAATGAAAATATACACTAAAGATTTTTTCTGAGAGAGAAGAACTGTTAAAGTCAGTGGAAGTAAATCATTGCCCATTAACAGTCACAATTTAACACTCATTCTTTTTATTTCTCAACACCTCATTAATGTTGGAAAGGTACACACTGGGGAATATCTCATAACTTTGAAGAAGATCCTGCACACACAAGTGTCTAACCATCTATTACAGTAATTTTCCTAGGTTCCTAGAGCCAAATTGTCATATATTGTAGTTGCTGTCATAGTGTGGGGAAATAGTGGGGAAAAAATAGTTGACCAAATTACAGAACATGTCAATATATGTCCTGTGAAATAAGTGGTATGATAAAATGCTAGGAACTTAATGCCTGTCTCTACCATATTCTATCAACCACCAAAAAAATAAACTTAAATGTGTAGGTTAGGAAATGTGTCACTGGTTATACATATTGTGACATGGCTGTTCTGGCAATATGTGTAGAAAAGGCTGTTGTCCAGCCTCTCAAACCACAATAGCTAAAACACATAGTGGGCTCCTGTGATATTTGTTGTCTCGCCGAGCTTCAAGTAGCTGACTTGTGAATGCATAATCAGTATGACATTTTGGAAGGTTGCTTTTATTTGCAATATGTTTTCCTATGCTTGCCAGTTCTGAAGATGAAAGACAACCTGACAGTATTTAAATAATGAGCTCTTTGATCAGAAAATATATGAAACAACCTTTTTACCCTGACACATTTTTGGTGAATTTGTCTGAATACCATAAATTGTGTATCTAAGAAACAGGCTTTAAGCAATTCCTTTGAGTTCCTGCTCTATTAATAACACCTACTTTTATTGACAGGGTAGAAGCAAGTTTGCCAAATGCTGGAAAGCTAGGATGACAGCTGATGTTCCTCTTTTCATAAATCTATGATTTCAAGTAATTTTGCAGTGGGACAGTCAGAATAATCTAGAGTCTGACATTGTTCATGTGTTGCTTAGGCCTAGAAATACTGGTCTAGAGACTCTATACTAGGCTTCTCTGACTTTACTGGTTTGAAGCCAAAGAAGCAACATTAGAGGAGATAAATGACATAAACAAGGTATGTCACACCTTATTGAATAGAATGCCCACTGTATTTTGTTAAAGTTAATATTACTCTCTTGCATTACACTGGAAGACTTTGCATACCTGAAGTTTTTAACAGCACTAGGATTTGTCGTATCTGATGCGGCTGAACTTTCAGATTTTTGTTCTACTGCTGCCAAAAAGGGACTGTTTTAGAGCAAGCTATATTTCAAGTAATTTCTTTCTGACAAGATATAATAATGGGATTATGGAATACAGCTAATTCAGATTCATGCTGATTTCATGTGTCCTAGCCTTTTAAAAACAGCTTAATTAAACTCTATATAAAAACAACACCAGCAGAATTTCTTGAGTTGATCTCTGTTCTCATACCTTTCATTTCTTTGCAATTAATTATATTGTCTTCACATACTGGCAGGAAAAAGCGTAATTTCAAGAGTTCCAGCTGATCCAGTGGTGTTCTCCAGTTTCCCAGAGGTGCCAATGGGTTCTCATTGTACCACTGACAGCAGAGATGCACTCTGTCAGAAGTGTTGTTTTGCAAAGTTGTAAGGAAAGAGAGGGTGCAAGGAACCTTCCCTTCCTGAGAAATATTCTTCATATGTTGACAGATAAAAATAGAGAAATAACTGGAAAATGGGCAAAATATCCAGCTCCAGGCTTTGATTAATTTCTTCAATTTCACAATTTTCTTGGTCTGTAGATGTTTCTGTGCTGCCTGGCTTTGGCTCCTGATTCTCACCACACCCCTGATTCATGGCACTGCTTCCAGTGATGTGCACACCCTGCCTGTGTCCATAATGCCACATGGACTTTATTATATTGAAATGCAGTAATGTTCAATCCCTGCATGACCTGGGGCTCCAGTACTTGCTCCCAGACTGCTGCAGGAAGCACTACTGATCCAAGATATTCCCACATAAGTGCTTTATTAGCAAAAGAGACAGCAGTAAACCTCCACCTGGTCATTGACCAGCCTGGGGACAGGACAGTCAATAGGCTAAGCTGAAAACCATGAGATCTGGAATAATGTAAGGTTTTAGTTTTTTCTTTCAGGATTATACAGTTGAAGGTTGAACTTGAAAGTCTATGATTTTGAGTAGGTTATAGTGCAAGCATGGATTTAATAAGAATGGCTAAAGGGCTTTAAAATTCCTTAGCAGGACTACATGTAAGATCTGCTTGTGTTTCCTCAACCTCTCCACATTCCCCACTCACATGAAAATCACCTCTGCTCTTGTAATGGTATTCAGTCATCCCCAGAGATTAGGTTTAGGCTGTGTATTTTTTTGGCTGCAATTTCCTTGGTGTCTCTACAAAATTCAGAGCCTTGGTTGGCTGTTCTTCCACGACAGGTGTCTTCACTCTTCCCCATTCATTTGGTTTTGCTCAGCTCAAATGCATCAAATTCAAATCAGTCATGTGTAGCATTTTAGTATTATTAAGTTATCTAATTAACTTAAGAGAGATGCTAGAATCCAAAAATGTGTATTTTGGCAAGGGTTAAACTTTAATCTCAAAAGCTACATGCTAATTCAAAGTACATTTGTGTGCAGATTTATCTGAGAGTGGCTTGGCACTAAAGGATTTTCCATTGGCGCTAAAAGAGCTACTGCATGCCAAGAAAGTAAATATCAAACAGAAATGTGCCAGTATTTCCTGCCAGTCTCACATTTTTGAAACTTTTTCCATCCTCCATGCCATTGATTTTTGATATGCTCCCAGGCTTCCTAGGGAAAGGCTTTTGAGTTTCACCCTGGGATGCTGAAAGTCTTCTAATTTGAATACTAAAAATGCTAAATGAAAAAGGACCCCTCCCCCTTCTGACACCCCCAGGAAAAATCCCAGAATCTTTTCCTGTGAAATGCTGGAAGACTTCAAGGAGCTTTTCAACCATCCAAAATACACAACAAATAGAATGTGACATTTTTTCCAACTTTTGCACAAACAAGCTGGTAAAGCTTCTCCACCTCTTTTTGGGATCTCTCAACCATACACTTCTGATTGTATTTCATTTCTGATTCCTGTGTCTCCGTTTCCCACAGCTGGCATTTTAAATTTTTTTGTTACTTGTTTCTACTCTTGGATCTTTTTCCCTATTTCTTCATGCCAAGTTCCACCTTTGAAACTCTGTTCCCTGAAGACTCTTTCACAAGCTGTCCTTACACCATTGACCACTCAGTCCTGGGGCTGGACTGCATTTCTTTGTGCCTGGGCTGCATTCTCAGATCAGGAGTTCTCCAGTCCTGGAAGCAGATGGCATTGATCAACCTCCCAGTCACTAGACTTGTTGCAGGACATCCTTCAATCACAGTGGGATCATGTTTAACAATATGTCCTGTACTGAAACAGCAGTAATAAAAATATCCAGACCTTACTTCTTGGCCAATTCATTGGGTGAAAAGAGGAAATATCATGACTCACAATTTAACATATTTTATAAAGCACAAACTATTTTGTTTCTGTTTCTAGTTTGTTTTCTAGCCATAGTAACATTTTTCACTATTGTTTATAATATTGTGTACAAATATTTCTTTGTGTACCTATATTTCTTAATAATCTACTTGGCTTGCCTAACCACAGTGTTCAAACATCTTCCAGGTAGATCTTGTACAAAATGGAAAAATGCAGTGAAAATCAAAAATACTTTTGCCTTATTAATAAGGAACTTTAAAAGGCATATTGCTTGAATTTGATGCTAGTATGAAGTGCGTTTGCCTCTTAAAAATTATTTGGCTCATTACAACTTTTTAAGTTCTCTGATAACCAGTAGAGCCTAAAGATGGGATGAGTTTCTTAAAGTTGTTGTGTGATGGAGGCAAAAGTCATAACTGCTGTCATCATCCCTGAAGGCCCTTCTCACCTGATATTCCTAATGCTGCAGGAAACATAGTCAGAAATCTCATATGATGCAGGAAATATTATTTAGGAGCAACTTACACATAAACAGGGAGAGCTCCAGATCCTGAGATGCTGGAGCTGGGCAATGTACGTCTTGGAAAGCTTAGTGCAGCACAGGGTTGAATGGAGGCTCTGTGAGCGCACATTTCTCTTCACAGCCACATGTACACATTTGAATTTACTAAGAGAAAGAAAGAGACAGGAAGGGTGTTGTGCAGTAGAAGCTGAAAAAAATTTTAGAATTTAAAAACCCAACCGAAACAAATGAAATTATATGCATAAATCTACGTTGATACTAGGAAAATAGTATATGCACAAACAATACAAATCAGATTGAGGGTTCACTTCGTGTATGCACTTTACAAATTAAAGACAGCATTCTGCTCCTGGGTCTGAACTGTAGATCTTGATTGCACATTCTTTTCTGGAGTGAGCTCGCTCCACTCAGGGGCAGGGGGCTGCACACAGAGGTGGTGGCAGGGAAATGCCCTGCTACATCTGGGGGAAAAATGCTGCCTGAAATCCAGGGTGCTGCAGAGTTCTTCTCAGGTCATGGCACTGCATGTCCCAAGGTGGGGCTGGGCATGGTCTGTGTGCTCCTGGTGCTGAAGGTGTTGCTCAGTCAGGCCTTGCCTCTCAGAGGGTGCACGGCCAGAAGCCACGGCCTGGGGCTGCTTGGGAATGCCAAAGTGCATCACTGGGACTGCAAAAGGCCACAGCCACTGGCTTCTTTCAGGAACCACTTACTGCTGGAATGCTGAAGGCTCTCTGATCAGCAAAGTCTGTGAAAATAAAGAAAGAAAAGAGAGAAGAAATTAAATGAAATTAAATTAATAAAATAAATAAAAATTAAGTAAAATAAAATATACCCCAGACTGCTATTTTTACAGGCTTCTGGAGTGAGAAATGTGTAAAGTCTTTCTACTAGAACAGTCATATCTTTTTAATCTGCACCCCTGGAAGAGGGCAACTTGAAAGACTGAAAGACTCCTTTTACCCTCATGCTCCTTGTTGACTTTTATTTAAAATTTCACCCCAAATATAATCCAAGTACAAATCAGTGTTGGTGAATATTTTTTCTTTTTAACTGTCTCTGCTGGAGACCTCCATCATTAGAAATCAACATCATAAAGCTACTTTGGTTCAAATCTTTACTGTAAAAAGTCAAAACTGCTGTAAGCCATGTTTTATATATAGTCATTCTTTAGCCTTGCCCAAAACTGGAGCAAAGAGCCACAGTGAAAGGCCAGGTCTCAGTAATGAATTTAATTTTTTTTAAAGCTATGTAATATGGAATAACAGCATAGAAAGAACCCCACCAACCAAAAAAAAAAAAAAAAAAAAAAAAAGAACCTGTGCTCTATGCAGCAAAACCCTTGACACAGACACAGGGTGGTGTCACTGCATCTTGCCTGTGTGAGGATCTCTGGAGCTGTGCTGTCAGGGAGCCCTTTCTTCTCCTGTGATGTGCTGTGGTTTTGCTATGGGCTTTAGAACATAGATGAGCAAAAAGACAGCAGCTAGTCTGAGTTGCATCAGCTCAGGGTTCGTAACAACCTACCCACACTGAAAGTTAATGCTGCTGACTGTGTCCATGAGAAAGCCCTTGGGCAGGTCTCTTTCCTAAAGGTAGATCAGAGGAGAAAATCTGTGAGGAAACAGGCAGCTTAATCCACATATAATCAGTGTGTTCTCTCTTTCCAATGGGTACAACAAACTGATCAGGCAGAGATTCAGCTTCTCCACAACAGGAGACTATTGTAAAGGAAAGAACAAATGTGTTTTTTTTTTTTTTAAATAAGTGATGTTTCATATAAAAGTTGCAAGAAAATAATTATGCTGGTTTATATTCTTTTGGTATAATTCATTTGCTGCTACCCAGCCCGTTAGCATAACTGGGCACACTGTAACTTACGGCAGGTCTCTGCTGCCAACCTCTGCTCTGTAATTCATTAGTTTCAAGTTGCTGCCACAATATATTACTCACTAAAACTAGAGATCATCCTAATTTTAATGGAGAAAAAGTACTCATACTTATGAACTGTAAAAATTTTGAAGCCTTTATTCAAAATGGACTGAGATAAAGAGAAGTCATGATGCAAGAGATGGAGATGGAAAATAAAACCCTGTCTTGCCTCATTAATGGACATGGTTGCTGTGTGAGTGACAATATTTTGGTCCCAGACAGCATTTTGTTTCCAGAAACAGTGAACCCAGGCTTTTGTGCTCAAACAGCCTCAAATAATCATTAACCACACTGCTCTTAGATGTAAAAGATTTTCACATCAGAATAGTTTCTGTGATTCAAACAGGTATAGGTAGCCCCTCCCATGGTTTTGAATGATTATGTAGGAATCAGATGGGTTAATGTTGTATTTCCAGTCAAATGTTGAGGGGCAGTCTCTGTCTGGGCACTAGATTATAAATTAGGATGGACCTATGAATAGCATCATAGAAAGGTATTTGATTCATGCAGGTGTTCAGGATAAGATACAGTGTCTGGAGCTGAGGAAGGTGTCTCCAATGGCACCTTTGAACATGGGAGCCCTGGCAGCCCTGCTGGCCCCAGCATTCAAAATCCATCAGCCTGTATCAGTTCCTGCCCATTAGCAGGTTCTGGACTATTCTGTTCCAAGGGGAAATGGGGCAGACAGTGCACTGTGTGGATAGATCCCTAACCATGAGACCTCAGGGAGAAACCAGCAGGGTAAGTCCCATGCTCAGCATGTGAGAATTCACAGTTCTGATTATAAGAGACACCGCTCTGGTTAAACACAGCTTTTCTCTTGGGCCTTGTAAATCTAGAAGTTCTGTTTCTGTTAAGAAATACTGAAGTCAGACACCTTCTCACGAGGACTGACTTGCTGGGAAAATTGAAGCTTGAGCTAGAAGGAAAGATCTTTTGTCAAAACCTGGAAGAAAATGAGAGGAAAGCTGGCAGAATGGAGCTGGTACCTGGCAAAAAAAAGCTATTAAGTGTCAGAGTCTGGGGCCATGGGCAGCTGTTCTCTGCTAACACTTTCTAGCTATGTCCTTGCTATGGAATTCAAAGGGGTAATTTTTAAAGGTTCCTTAACAGTTTCTAGTTAAATATAAGCTAAGGCACTTTGCTTGCCCTTCTTCTCATTAGGTTACCATGCAAGGGTGATGATTTTGGGTGTTGGTATTAATTGCTGCTGTTAACTCTCACCTCTCTGTCCATGGTGAGTTGGTTTCCTAATCTCAAACCAGGAGGAAAAAAAGCTCATTTCAGCCACTGCCCACTTATATGAGGATGTCAGGAAGCAGGAGTCTGTGTCTGCTGCTGGTTTTTCCTGCAGTAGCCTTTTGGAGAGTTATGGGAACTCCTGGGCAACTGAAGCACTGCTCAGCACAAAGCTCTGCAATGGGACACCAAAAGGACTTATCAGTATCGTAGAAGAAAAAATCCACTTCAACACAAAGTCTAGCAACCATGGAACTATCTTATCCCTCTAGATTTCCCTACAATGCCCACAGGTGCCTTTATGCTTGATTCCTTCGACAGTTACAGTGGTGGTAAGAAACAGCTGGGAAGATGGCAATGCATCAGTCTGACAGGTTTTGCTCCAGAATTTTCATGAGGAATTAGGGAAAGATTCAGGTCTCTACTAATTTGCTTGTATATGTAATTTTATGGGTGCAGCTGCTAAAGTTCACAAATCTGAAACCTCAGAAGACTTAAAGATCAGACATTTCATTTGGAATCAAGCAGCTCTGGAGGCAGAAATCCATATTCAAAGGCTTTAAAGCACTTTCCCTATGCTGTAGCTAATGAACAGGAGAGAAAGCAGAGGGAAAATCAATCAGAGACCATGCCTACGTTGAACCAGGAGCTGATAGGAAATCATATAAATTTCCCCTCATATTTCCATGGCTAAAATATAGCTTTATGTGAAAAATTGTTTATTAAATTACACCACCTTGTGTGTTCATATGGATTATTGTTATTATTTTTCTTCTTACTCTGTCCATTATCTTGTGGGGTTGCTTCTGTTTAGGTATATTTGTTTACAGAGTATATAAGAAATTTGTCCCATGTCACCAAAGGACACAAAATTATTCACACAAACGCCTCTCAATGTCAGAACAGGAAAGAAGAAACTTTATTCTCTGTCTCCAGTATTTATAGATTCTTGACACTGACCAGGGATTGGATAAATAAGTTACCACCTTCCCAAGCACACTGGTCATGTGAAATGTCCATCAAAAGACGTTTCTTAGAAGGAATGTGATAAACAACCTATGTTTATAGAACTTTCATGGGAAAAGTAACAAATACTATGAAAACATTATCAGAAGGTTTTAAGTTTCTGGGTGACAGTCCCAGAATTAGGGTCTCACTGAAGAAGGCAATGTACCAGCAAGAAAGAACTGTGCTGGCTGGATGCATCTTGTTAGCTGAGACAGGACTTGGCAGGATATGTGCTAACACCACTACAATCATGTTATCTAGTCCTACTTTAAGTCACTCAGTGAGGTCAGAACAGTTGAAGTCTGTGGACACAGAATCACGTTTCAGTGTGAAACAGTAAAAATGGGTTAACAAATGGAAGTTCGTCATGGGTGCTGCTGTAGCTCAGGGGTGTTCAGTCATGTGCTGCACCCTACTGCTTACTGCCTACATTTTTTTTTTCGTCTGTATTGCCTAACACCTTCCTACAGCGCCTTTAAATTCAAGACAGTCCAAGGCAAACTTAGAGGTGTTGATACCTAAAGGCAAAGCAGCATAATTCAAAACCAAAAGAAGGTACCTAAACATCTTTAGCTGAATAGGAAATACATGGAACAGCAGTGGCCTCAGCTCTTAGGAAGGAGAAAAAAAAAGAAATCCGGTTGATCTGGAAAAAAAAGAAGCTTCTGGCACTTCTTTCACATTACACACAAAAACAAGTGACAAAACTTGAAAAAGCTTAAAAATATGTGAGATGTTTTATTGTGGAAAAGACAGCACCTACTTAGATGTTTCAGGGACTTTGTGTTTGGTCTTCTCTTCAGTAAAACATTGTTAGTTTTGCCCGGGAGAAAATTTGGAACCGGGTCTGTCCCTGCGTAATGATCTGTTATACAGTGTTGCAGAATGCCAAAGTGCTTCTATTTTAGTACTTAATGTAAAGACTTCTCTTCCCAGCTAGAAAGGACCTTTGATTTTCTAACGAATGTCTCAGATGATTTGAGAACTAGTGGGTGTGTTAGTAATCACTTGAGTTTTTACAAGTGGAACAATTCTTTTAGCCAAACTGGATGAGGGGTGAAGGGGACATGAAAAACCTTCTTAATCCTCTCACACTTATTCCCACCACCGGAAGAGAGGGAAAATCTAATTTCCTAATCTCCCACAGCCCCATGGAAGAAAGATAAACAGGAACAGAAAGATCAGAAGTTTCTGAAAAAGTATTAAACAGTGATGCTGAAAGCTTTTAGATATCTAAAAGCTTTTAGGTTCTTTGAGTCACACCAGAAAGTCATGACCAGCCAGGTAAGTGACCACTGGATTTCATAGCTCATTTTTTTATTCTTCATCTCACAGTATGGGGCAAATCTCCCTTGGCATTTCCATTCTGGAATTCCACATGTTCTGCCTTACCCACTGCAGGAAAGTCTGTACACCAAGAAGTTCTGCTATGAAAGGGAGTCTCATAAGGAGTTGTCATGAGAGATTTCTGCAGGAACAGCTGTCATTAACAGCAGCAATGTTGAAGACCCAAGGCAACCTTTCTGTAGCAAACAAGGGTTTTTTTTAAAAATCTACATTTGAAAATGTTGTGCTGTGCCTGGAAATAGTGAGATGTGGCTGCTACCAAGGTTAAAATCCAGACACTGCTGTTAATATACTTTTAAGATTAGAAGTTCAAGAAGAGCACACACAAGATTAGACAACAATGAAATACAGATCTAATTTTTACTTTTCAGATACTAAAAGCAATTGTAAAAATGTTATTTCACAAGGAAAGAATGACCATTAATCACTTTGGCATTATCCAGACAGTAATTATACCCTAGCTATGCAAGGTAATTATAATTACACCAGGGGAAAGGTCTCTGTCAAAGCCATAATAACTGGCTCTCTGTTAGACAGCTGCCCATCTCCATAAAACATAGTAGAAAGTACAAACCTTGTTGTCCAGTTGACTTCTCTCTGTGGGGAAAGGGAAGCAGCAGGAGGCAACTCACTGAGAAGGGGGCAGAAAAAAACCCATGTGATGTCTGCCTGGAGCAGACACTTTGATACCCAAACTGCTGAGTTTTAGAACATAATAGGAAACAACAGATTTTGAGGCTGCAGTCATGGCTCAGGAGCACTTCTCTTGCTCAGATGTTTTCAAGCTTTTCTCAGTCAGAAAGCAGAGCCACACACATTGAAACTGAAGAACATATTTTTATGACAAAAGGTGGTTACATGTCAATTCCCAGGCCCCCAGAGCACAGGGAGTCCTGCTTCTGAGTTTTAAAATACTTCCCTAGTGTGGCTCTGGTGCAACGTGTCCTCTGTGAGATCTGGACAGATCTTCCAGGACACCTGGCTGCAGCACCCCTGTGACAGTGCAGGAGCTCCTGGCACACTCCTGCGTGCCACAAACATCTCTCTGCAAGGTGGCCCATCAGTTTTCCGCTTGCCTAAAAGATGAGATTCTTTTCTGAACTTACAAGGTCAACCTTGAGCTACCTTACAGTCATTAAACAGGACACCACTGGCTAAAGGTAAATAAATACACTATATCTTAGAGAAAACACAGTTCTTAGCTGCTTCTCTGGAGCTGACTTTTTTTCTCACACCATGGGAGCCCTCCTCTGCCTCTTCCCGTGCTGAAGTCTGTTTTGGGGTGTGCCCTAAAACTATATAATAAAAACATGTGTTATTACTGGCAAATTACCTGTGAACAATCATAACAGTGGATGATTTTAGGCCTGCATTAGCAATAGGAGCTACTAGCAGAATTCAGTAACTGTTAAACCATTCAAGCTTCATTATTTGCTGACCTGAATACATTTCTTTCTAGGCAATTAAAATTCTGCTGTAGAAATGCTTTCATGTACCCCATTTAATTGTGATTTTTATTTGAATGGTCATGTTAGCAAAATACAAACGAAACCAGAAATATACATATATATATATATATATACACAGAGAGAGAGAGAGAGAGAGAGAGAGAGATAGCACCTTTGTAAAACCATTCAGAAAAAGTGCTATACAACATAAGTGTTAGACATTTTTAGTTGAGGAATATTATCAAATCCATGGCTGAATGAATCTTCCAGAGAAATTATGATTATTTGAATTTGTGATGCCACATTGGCTTACCTTGTCCTGTCACATCTTTCTATTTGTTTTCCACTTATCTTAAGAGCTTTGGTTTACAGAAATACTGGCAGAAGTAAAGAAAAACTTAAAAATTCCTATATGAATGGAATGCTTCCAACACGATCTGCAGCAGACACATTTCTGTGGCCATGATGAAATTTCTCTGCAGTCTCTCCTCCTGCGTATGGGTGTTCAGACACCTGATTCAGGAGGGGTAATTTTGCCAAATTACTTGAGCATTGTTTCGAAAGCTGATGGTATTGGGTATTTTTTCTAAGTTCATAAAAACTGAAGAAATATTACAGTAGATTTGCAGTTTCTCTAAACGAAGTGGTTAACTCATGGTCCTACTATTCACCAAGATATACCTAAAAACATGTTTCTTCACATTACAGAAATCCAAGGACCAGCTAAAAACCCCTAAACATATTCATCTTTAAATCACAGATTAATCTACTTTTTCTTTACCTAAGAATATTTGAGTACTTGAGGCTGACAGCATAACCTAAGTTACCACAGAGAGTGAAGAGGGAGTGGCTGGGGGTATAAATCAAGTTAACAATAGTTTGGCGACAAATCACAGTTTAAGAACTGTTTGCACTAAGGGTTCTGCATAAAGCAGCTGTTGAGCTTGGGAAACATCTATTTCTCCCCGAGGAAGAACATCTCCCAGGGTTTCCCAGAGGCAATGTGGCTCTTGGAGCCCTTGACGATGAGGATGGAGAGCTGGGGACAGCAGCACTGACCACCTCCCTGTACCGTGTGATTAGAACAAGGACAGTGCCTTGAGCGTTTCTCAGTTCTCCAAAATAACACTAACAGCAATGACAGTGACCTTTCAGCAATTTCTGAAGAAGAAAACACATTTCCCTCTTTTTCTTCTGCACAGTGATAATCCTTTTTCATTTCTAATATATTCCTCTTTGTACTATTAAATTGAGTAATGAGTGACAAACGATGGTAGACACATCTACTATGGAGATTAATAACATCATTAATAGTTTTTAGAATGACACCTTTGCATTCAAAACAGTTTATTATGTTAACGTGCCATGTCATGTTTCTTTCACTGTTGTGCTCAGCCTTTCTTTCTCTTTATCTCAGTGTTTTTCACAACGCGTGAATTGCCCTAAGTAAGGCTTTGATCTTGCAAATGTGTGCAGACTATTTACCTAACACGAGCCATCCTCTTACATCCAATTAGACTATTGCTTGTAGAAATTCTTGCCTAAATATTTGCTGATCAACGTTTCAAATTTGCATTGGGGGAAGGACAATGTCTTGCTATGTGTTTGCAAACCGACCATACAGCTGGATCCAGCTTCTGATTCTGTGTTCTAGCAACATATGCACAAGGCTGAACCCATAATAGTATATATTAATGATAAAATATTTACCCATCCAATTGGCAGATATTCTAAAGTACAATTTTTTCAAGAGAGGTTTTATGTAATCGTGGAACACCCCTGATGTTTGCATGAATAATATTAAGTTTTAGCATATATTAAATAAATAGCTAAGTTGGTCATAAAATCAAAGGTATAGATTCTTCTGAGGTACTTTAGATAGGCTAATTCCCTGTGAGTAAACACCACAGCTGGTTTTCACCACAACTTTCCTTTGTTGGCAAATACACAAGATTTTCTTTGTCTCTTTGTTTCAAGGTTCACCATTTCCACTACTTATTGTTCACTTCTGACATACTGTCCCTCAATTTTAGTACACAAGGTCCCTTATCTTTTCCCCCCTCTTTCCATTGCAGCTAGTGACACTCCCCCCGGCGAAAACCATTAGCAGGTAGAAGTCTGAGAAATATGTGTATTTGCTCGGTGCCTTTATGGGGGCTGAAAGTGTAACTGTAATTAAGTGCACCCTTTGATGCTTACCTTTTGTACCCTTGCTAGATGTTCAGGCACAGCAAAAGCAGCTGATGGGGACACAACTGGTATTTGGAAGAACCTAACTAATAGCAACAAAACTTTGGTTCACAGATCTGCCTTCAGTTTGTAACTAAGTGGAAACCAAGCACTCATGGAAGTGCCTATCAATATGTCTAAATTCACTTAGAAACAATTTTTTTTTTTTCAGTGTTGCTGTCCTGTGGAATGGATTGTGTGAAGGAGGAATAAGAATGATCCAAGACACAATTTCCTCATGTTTACTTTAGGTGGTTGTGATTCACAGGATGAGCACAGGTGATGCAGTTGTGCATGCTCAGTCAGCTTTGGAAATAACCATTATTATTATTTAGAATGATGGAAGTGCCCTGCTTTCCCTGTCATGGATTAGCATTCCACTGTGCTGGCTGCTACACAAATGCCCAACAAAGACTTGTTCCTTGCCTCAGGAGTTTCTTCCACAAATAATAAGAAATAGATGTGAGTTATCTCCCTTGCTATCGAAAACAATTCCGCCTTTCACCAGCTCTTTCCCCTCACACACGTTTGCTGGGGCCTCCACGGACCTACAAATACTCGATTTTTGGAAAATATTCTAAGCATGTACAGTACCTAAATAACAATTTTTTTGCAGACAGCTAATCTCAACTGCAGAAAGCCTTTGGAAAATATTCAGCAAGGCTGCAGACCAGGTGCTGGGTGCAGATACAGGCAAGCAGTTCATCCTTTCTGGGAGCTGTGGGTGTGAGCTACAGTTCATGGCACTTCCTGAAGAATTTCAAGGGGAATATGACAAACAGTCCAAGTATTCATACCAAGAGCTTTGTTTTCAGTTTCACTGCAATAACAATTAGCAACTAGTTGGCTTTTGGCCACTGAAAATTATATAGCCAACTGGCAAAAAGTATAATTTTTTCCTGGCTTTATGCTTGCAAGCTGGGTGGCATAGGAGGACTTTGGGAGCGTATATAACACTAACCTCTGCAGAATAATGCAAGAACTAGTCAAAAGTGCTTTCTTCACACAGCCAAAGGCTAATTGCCAACCAGCTTCATTGACCTTCATCAAAACTGAGCATTGTTGAACAGCAACATTTGCCATTGCCTTTCTCTTTTTGCCTGTTTTTCTCATATTGCTTTACTTTCTCTCTTGCTATATTTTGGTTTTCTTTTGTTTTGTTCCATGTGTATACACAAAACTCTTCCTGGTCTGAGAAAATTTGCAGACAGATGCGAACCCCCAGCACCAGGGCGCATTTTACCAGCTGTGCAGGATCTGTTCTTGGTAGCCAGGACCGGTGCTGTGGGAGATGCAGAGGAACTCCCTGGGCCCCGCAGCTGCCCTGTACTGACTGCACAGGGCTGAGAGGTGCTCACAGCTGGCTGCTTCCACCCCCAGCACTACCAGCTCCTCGAGAAGATGCTTTGATTGCAGCTGTCTCCTTTTGCAGTTGTACCTGTTTGCCCAGATTTCCCCCTCCCCGAGGCGAGGCTGCCTCATTAGCAAGCTGGCAGGTTTCAATCCATCATCCTCAGTTCCAGGCTGAGAGCTGAAAACATGTAACGAGCAAATAGAAGTTTACGACATTATAATTGCAAATATTTCTGCTTTGTTTTCATCTCAAGGAGGAGAATTTTGGAATGAAAGGAGATCAGAGGCTTGCCAATGCATGAAGTTTTATGGGCTTATGTCCCAAAATTATAGCACCAGTCAGGAGCTACATCAATGCTTTGAATGCTGCTTAAAACCAAAGCAAATTCCAAATAAAAATATTTGGTTTCTTTAATAAATAACTAGTACTAGAATAGATAATATCAGAATTGCCATAATCAACATCCTTGTAAAATGAAGAAGTGACAGAAATGAAAACCATATGGAATCTAGCAGAAGTGTGATCATTTACATATGTGTCTAAAAGAACAGTCAAAAATTTGTTAAGTCAAACACTCAAAAATGAAGAAAGGTTGCCCATGACCTTCTAAGTATTCTCTAACTTTTTCTATTCACTTAACTGTACATATAATAGCTCAGAACAAGTTTCAGCAACCCCTGAGGCAGACTGAGTTGCAAGCTACCCTGCTTTTGTCACAATTTTCTGTTTTTCCTTTGAATTCCACAGCTCACATATTTAACTACTGTGTGACAATTTCAGCTGTCATTTTTGTCCTCCTATTGAATATGGATAAAATTTTTGGAGTTTGAACCCAAAAGTCTTAAAAAAAATTTAAAATGCACAGGTTCATTACTTCAAGCCATGTTCTTACTTATAAGCCAGCTATTTGAGGCACAGCTTGTACCTTTTAAAGATTAATATCACCTTAAGCACTGTGAAAATTAGACAGTAAATCCAGCAGGCACTATGTAGGCACCAGAGTAGAGGTGCTGGTTTTTCACACCAGTTTTTCAGTGTGGTGAGAATTTGTAACTTCCATTAACTCAGTAAGCTTGTAAAGGAAGCCTGAAGCTATGTTGTTGTTTTAATGGAGTACAGGTTGGTATCTTTATGTAGCAAGGCACATTAAATCCATTTAATACTGAGACTTTTTTAATACTGAGATATCAAGACAGCTAACGGGAGAGTGGTAACCTTGTGAAAATATGCCCAATATTTGCAGCAAGGGTATATATACAGTAAGGTCAAGATGGGAATTCAAATCTCCTGAGACAGTAAACAAAGCTGCTTGCTATCAATTCAAGCTAAAACTTCTATGGTTTTTTTTACTAGTCCATGAGACGAAGCTTTGCAAACTGCCAAGTCAAATCTTTTCAAAGAAGCAACAGGTTAAGGTCAGAGGAATATAAATGATCTTTATTTTAAATGTCTGATAGCTTCAGTAACCTCAGAAAAACTTAGCTTTCATTCTGGGATCACTTTTCTGCAAGGGGGCAAAGTCGCAAACAGTATAAATTAAAAGTGGTAAAAATATTTATTGGCAACCTAAGTTTTTAGGAGCATGGTTTTATATGTCTCTGTTTGCATAGCTTCAGCATAAATGGGGCAATATTAATACCACAAGAAGGTCTGTTTGCATGCTGCTCCAAGAATTTTCATGCAAAGGAAAAAACGCTTGCCCTTGCCATTATTCTTTATGACCAGAAATCCTGGTTAGCTTAAAAAAAATAAAGGTTTTTTGAAAATGTTTATGTGATTTTTTTTTTTTTTTGTGATCATGGAAAGGAAAGATAATTACTTGGAACATCTGCTAAAGCTTCATGTTAGGATAATCACATTAATCCTATCTTTGTCTATAATGAACATCTTACCTGAGCTCGTTTTTTTTTTGTGGGACAGCACTTATGTTACTGTACTCACAGTGCAGCTGTAGGGCTCTTCTGGGCAGAGGAGGGATGGGAGTGTCTCCTGTTTGGGCACAAAGTTTGCTTTTGTCCTTGACTGGCTAGAAACAGCCTATACACCTCAGACAGTCCCTGTCTTGCATCTTTCTCCCAGACTCATTTCTCCTCGATGGTGTTCACGTCTTCAGCCAAACCCAGGTGGCAGAAAGGAGCACTCACCAGGCCACTGCCACCTCATACCCAGCTGGGCATGGGGGCTGCTTCTGCTGAGCTGAGGAATTGGCAAAATTTCCAATAAACTCTTCAGCAACACGTTGGTTCAGACTAATGTGAAAACAAGGCAGAGATAGCTGCAAACTTTTGGTGAGAGTCCTCTGTCCTGTGCAGTACCAGTACAAAGAAATGTACAACAAAATAGGGCTGCTGATAAAAAATGATAAAAAAGGATAAAAATTGGTATTTTTTGCCCCTCCATGTCAGCATCTGTTCAGAAGTTGAAAGAATGGAAGAAGACTTACTGGCCCTTTGAATAGGCATGGTATTATCCCCTCCCACAAGTGCTACCCAGTTTCCTGACATAAGGCTGTCACTGCTTAGAAAATAAATGGGGTTTGACTTTGCTAAGTGCTGAGAACATATCTCTCACTGATGCACCCAAATGAGCCTATTGCAGTACTGAAAATGACACATCTCTGCTGCACTGGCTGCTGTCAAACTTTCACCTCTCCCTTTTCACTGGCACTAGAAAAAAACTACTTGTTCAGAATACACAACCACATTACCTGAAAATAAAATTGTTGAGTTAATTTGCGTTAGGATGTTCTTGGGGTAAAAGGTTGTGACACACCTGAGAGAGAGAAGGCAGAAAGAACAGCTGTTGACAGGAAGAAAAAATTGGGCTGAATGCAGAAAGGAAAAACAGAATCTTATGAAACTGGTAAAATTCTGGAGCAAAGACAACACAATACCAGTGGCTGAGGCCCATTACCTGGATAAATCTTTGGAGGAAATGTCTTTGAGATCATCCTTGCTTTGAGTTCATTCAGTGTGTACGGTGGGCTGAGAGAGCCACATCTAGATTGTGTTATTGCCACTGTGCAGATGGACTTAGGAAAGGAAAATATTAGAAACTGGGGCAGTATTGTCAGAGTAGATCGGCCATCAAGTCCCAGCCAACCACAAATCCACCACTCCTTGACCTCCATATCTCACGGTGAACCAGGGAAGAAACACAAATGGTCTAGATACTTTCTTGGCTTTTGAAAACTGTGTCTGAAATAAGGACAGGCAAATGAGTGTTAAGAAACTAAAAAAAAAAACCAAACGGATCTGTCTGGAAGCTTGTCTGCTTTTTGGACTAGATAAGAGATATAAATGGCCAAGGTTTCAGAGCAATTTAGCCTGTAGGTGGAGAGATGATGCTTTTCTTGTTGTTCTCTTGTCTGTGTCATGGCCAAGAAGTGAGATGATTGATTCCCCTGAGCACAGGAGACTGTGAGAGACTGGACAGTTAAAGATTAATGACTCATTTACCCATTTGTGGAGCTTCTGAGGTGCTCAGCTGAGGCCAGGTTTGCATCCTTCGGAGTAGGAGGTGGGTATTTGGGTGTGTAATGGCTGGTCTGCATAAGGCAGAGGGGTGAACTATCACTGCCTGGAGGCCACAAACCTCTTTGGGCTTTGAGGCCGATGAGGGGCAAGGCAGGAAGGTGCTTTTATCATACTAATTGCTCTGCCTTGCACAACTTACAACAACGGTTGTAAAAGTCTCCCCCACACCCAGGTAAGGTCTCAATTGTGCTGAAGTGAGGGGCGGTGAGAAGGTGTCATAAAGCATCAAAGAGCTCCCAAGCATCCCCTGACTCATTTCTGGAGCCTTCCACCACAGGACTGAAAGCTCTCCCCCAGGGGAGGAACCCAGCCAG
This sequence comes from Pseudopodoces humilis, assembly GCF_049639895.1. Lineage (NCBI taxonomy): Eukaryota > Metazoa > Chordata > Aves > Passeriformes > Paridae > Pseudopodoces > Pseudopodoces humilis. The sequence goes on along the minus strand of NC_142205.1, from coordinate 12,676,137 downwards.
CCTGAGCCATATTTTAACCCATCAGACTTTGTGTTTTGGGGGCTTCTTCTCCTAATTCCAACAGATCAAAATGGACCAAGACCAATGGACATCTAAATTGCAACAATCACGTCTCATCAAAGATGCACTGGTGGTGATTTTGTATCTTTCTACTCTTATCCTTTCTTTCTTTTTCTTTCTTTTCCTTATCTTAAGTAATATTTTTTTGCTTTCATATTCTTATATTACTACAGATAATGCTAAAACAGCTACATTCCTGCTTTCCATTGCAAACCCTACATACACATATTTACAAACACCCATCGTCCAGTGTCGTTTCTCTCTAACCCACCCCAAGGGATCTGTTAACAAGAATTTGGTTACTCTTGCCTCTCAGGGGGCAGATGGTTGGGTTTGTTAACCCAACATTGTCCAGGGCTGGGCTGATGGATACAGGGCAGTGCCATTATCCTCCCACAGTGGATGCTGGGGAGGGCAGGTGGTAGGAAATTGAAGCCTCTGATCCACAGGACCATGAAAAGCTTTAAGCTTCCTCTGACCTGACTGCCAGGACCTTTGCTGGAGAAAACAGAGCTCAGATGTTCAAGAAATCATGCTGTGTGTGATTCACAGCTATCCAGATGTTTCTGTGTTACAACAGCCATTCAATTCGCTTCAGTTTTAAAGTTTTTAGGAGTGAAATTGCACAGCAACAATGGCATTGGAAGGATTTTAGTTCTGACTAGTGAAGTTAACCTGTCATTACTCACACCCAAATAAATCAGGCTGTTTTTCTATTGGTCACAAAAAGAGATGTATCTATGATGCAGTTACTTTGGTTGTCTTAATGTGATCTGTGTGGATTTTTTTAGAATTTAGGAAAAAAACGTGACCCTCTTTTGCCTTGGTTAAAATAAATCAATAGCCTTGAAATTTGGAAACCATATATATTCGACCACACAAACTAATAAGGCACCAGTGTTTTAGCAGACATTATAAAACATAAAATTAGATGGAAAATTGCCTTAAGCCCCTGTAAATTAAAATTGCTCTTTTTATGACAAAAATGAGCCTTATATAGCAACAAACAATTTTGTGATCTTCATTTAACTAGCCAATTTCATATGGCAAAGAGTATTTATTCATCCTGCTCCAGTGACCTAACCAGCAATTTACAATGTGATGCCTTGCATATTTTCACAGCACTGTAAAAAATGGGGTTCTGTAGATTTATTTGATCCCTGTTGAAAAATTATTTTTTTACCTCCTCCTAACCAGTGTAAACTGGAAATTGTTCTTAATGTAATTCTCTTGCTTACCATGCACTCATTAATCAGGAAACTAATTAGAGCCAGTTTGCTTACTCTAATTTGAAAAAGTGAAAGTAACATATGTTGACAGTTAATTTGGATTTTTTTTTGTTAACAGGCACACAAGTTTTTATAATGAAATAATATTTGATACTGATACAGAAGAACATGGGCTAATAAATTTCAACAGGCTGGGAAAATGCAGTATGTTAGTCACTATGGGAATAATAACATAGATCATTTAGTGCTCTAGTTTTTCTGTTGACGATTTTCCATTTTAGCTATTTTTATACGGTATTACAGTGACTTGATTTGGAACTTCTCAAACACACGTCAATACAAGTTTTTCAGCATTCTGGAAGTTTGCACAGGCCCAGTGCAATTTCTGAGACTGATTTACAAGAAAAATATTATGCATCTAGGCTCCATTTCAAAATCTTCTGTTGTCTTGGCTTTTTAAGAATGTCGACATGAATAAAAGGGTGCCAGCTGACAGCCTGCAAGGGTCTTGGTTAAAGCTCAGTCTGAAGCCCACCCAGGTCATTTGCAGGCTTTGTCCTGAGCTGCTTTGTCATCAGGGCACGTGTCTGTCAGCAGCAGCACGAGCCATCTGAGCCACCTGTGAGCCAGACACCGACCTTGACCCAGCTGTGTGGGAGTTTGCTTGGAGTACAGATGTCCCAACATGTGGAATCTTCAGCCGAGTGACAGCAGCATTGGTGGCCTCACCCAGAGAAACCAGCCCCCCCCCCCGGAGGTCTCAAGGAATTATATACTTTATTCACATCTCCCTGTCAATGCCCAGAAAACAAAAACCAAGTAGGGGAAAGTATGCCTAGTGGTAGAGTTGGAAGAAGCAGGGACACTCTTGAGTGCACCAGTTCTCAGCTGCTTGAATAAAACTATTTACATTTTCCCAAAGGACATTGCTTCTACCCTTAGACCATCACAGCCACACCTCTGTGCTGCTTGTTGGTCCAGCTGGGTATCAAAGCAGGTTGAACACAGGTAGGTCCTGTGGTTTGAAGTGCTTCTCCAGTCTGAGCCAGCCTTTGGTCTCCTGCCCACAACACGCTGGATCATGTGAATGGGCTCTCCATGGCCAGGCTCGCTCCTCTCTTGTGCCCTGCACTCACACTCATGGCTCTGGGACTCTGCAGAAGTGATAGGAGCCATGGACTCTGCTTAAGTACAAAAGACAGACTGACCAAAAGCTCTCCACACAACTATTTTCCAAAGAACAAAGAAAGTTTTTATGAAGAAACCCGTCTCATCTGCAGGAAAAATAAAAAGCACAGAATCTTGAAGCACTTCAGACATCCTCTCATCAAATACCAGGTGTTCATGGCAGTTTCTTCTGCCTGGATGTGATGTGATGAGTAAGAGGAGTAAGGCCATGGAGGAGGGATTCCAGAGGCTCTCACACTGTGAACATCACACCCAGTCTTCCCAGCAGGCAGGTGAGGGGAGCAAGAAGGGAGGGGGTACAAGAGCCACTTTTGGCCTCACTTGGGTAAGAGTTTAAGCTGTTCCCAAGGCAGTAAGGCAATTGGGGCTTACAGCTGTGAGCTGCTGTTCACACCATGCCCTTCCAGCCCTATCCTGGGCTCACGTATGGACTCTGGGGTCTTGGGATGGCTACTTTAAAATGCATAACTCCATTTCACTGCATGTTAAAAAACGGAGCTGTACCCACCTGATCCAATAGGCCCAGGATAATACATGAGGCAGAGGTATAAATGTGCTACCAAATTAATGAATTATTCAGCACAGGTATTTTTAAAAGGACATTTTAAAAAAATGTTTAAAAATTTGGAAAAATGGAAAGTTACAGTTAAAATTGGCTTAAAAGGAAGAAACATTTATCTTTTTTGTCTTTCTTGCAAAGCTCTAAGGTGCTATCTGGAGGAGGCCTGGGATTGGCAAAGAAATGCATCATGAAAAATGATACTTCCTAGAGAAATAGACGAAAAAAAGAATCTTTCAATCCATACTCAAGACTTAATCAGAAAAATGTGGTGTTTTTATTTCCTCTTGGAGAATTTCAACAACTTTAATTTTGACAAGAAGCCACTAGAGGTCAGTTGTGCTTTTATTTTAACAAAATTAGTTCCATGTTCCATTCTGCTTTACTCTATATTGGTGTCTTTTCTCTTTTTTCTTTTTTTTTTTTTTTTGGGTCAAAGTTAAACTCACAAACAAAATAATTACTTGCCTTCGCTTTTGGAAATAAATCCAAGAGTCTACCACGTGAAAGAAGTGATAGCAGGAGAATGTTGTAGTCAAATGAGTTACTTTTACAAAGGTACATTTCAACATTATGGTGGAAAATCTTCTCAGCTGTGTGGTACACTAATGTACCTATTGATGTAACTATTGATCAACTGGCAGATATTAGCATAAATCCCTTCACTTCAAATGCGTGGCAGTAGTTTAACATGCAACATGTTTACTTCCTGCCAAGGATTTAGTTTTCTCTGAAAGTGACCTGAATTTGTGACAAATCTTCAAATTTCAAATCTTTATATTCTTCCTTTAATTCTGTTATTTGATGTTTTGGGTGACATCAACATTTTAGGGCTTTCAGTTCAAGCAAGATAAATTAATCCCCTTGCCTGCATTTCAAATAGTTTCAGTGATTTCTCAGCTGTTCCACATGAATCCACAAGCTGCCCATGCTTCTTCCCTCTCCACAGTCTCCCTTGCATTCAAAGAGACATACAAGATTCCTTTCTTCCTGAGTGGGAAATCAGGCCGATATTGGGATGCTGGAGTGTTTTCTATGTGGTTCTCTCCATCATTGCTTGTAAAGATTTATCTTTTTAACTGTCCACTATGAAATCTCTTTTGAGTGTGTGCATGGCAGGGAAGAAAGTCAGGAGTTTAATGAGCTGGCATGTTTTTCAAAGGGTGAAAATACTGCCTTCTCTCTAGCTGTGAAATGTGGATTTTTACCTCAGAGCAGCTTCAGTGTGACCACACACTGCACAATGCAGCACTACTGTAGCTGACAATAGAAATTTGACCAAACTCTGTAAAATAAATTTTTACTATAATATACTTTAATCCTGAACTCTTTAGTCTTAACCACAGCAAGGCAATGACTCAGCAAGGATTTAATGACTGCCCCCCTGGGAAGGGCAGGCAGGCAGACCTGATACTGACTCATTTCTATTGGATATTGCTGTGTAACATCTTACAGACAAAACTCGGATGAATTACTGTACTTAAGATGGTTGATGTAATTTATTCATTGCTCAGATGCATTACTGTGAATCTGTTCCCTGGCTTTTTTTCCCAGTGAATTGGGCATGGCAGTAATTAGGATAACAACACTTGCTCTCCTGCCTGCTTAGGCTAGAGGATTACCTGCCATTGCTGCCTTAATCCTCTGCTTTCCTCCACTGGATGACAGATCCGTGATTCACAATGTACACTTGTGATTTAGGGGCTCCAAAGGATAAATGTTCAGCAGGACAAATATCTGTAACCTGCCAGCCAATGGAGCAATGGCACCATTGGCACCTTCCATTTCGAATAGTTCAGCTGTGGTATGCTGAGATGAAGGTTTTGGTTCCCTCAGCGGTTTTTGGGGCCAGAGTTGATTACCTGGTTCATCAATAACTTGGATGAAGGGGAAAATGCCTCCTCAGCAAGCTCACTGCTGACACGAAGCTCAGAGGAGCTTTGGGCTGATCGCCCTGAGTGCTGTGCAGCCCTTCAGGAGGACCTGGGCAGGTTGGAAAGTAGGCAGATGTGAACCACCTGAAATCCAAAAAAGGCAAATGTGGGGTCCTGCACCTGGGGAAGAATAGCCCCAGGCACCAGCACAGGCTAGGGGCCAACCTGATGGAGGGTATCTCTGCCAAGAAGGACCTGGGGAACTTGGTGGACAACAAGCTACACCAGTGTTTTTAACAGAAGGTTCAATCTGAGAAGTGCAATTAACAGCACAATTGATTTTTTTTTTGTTTTGCTTTTGTCTCAAAATCCTGAAGAGAGAACATAAAAGTCCTGGGAAAGCAGAAGAAAGAAAATGAATCATTCCATTTTCTGCCTCCTCTGCGCTCCTATGTGCAATACTGCATCCAAAGGCAAGACACTAAACCAGATTCAAGCTGTTTTAATGCTTTCATGAAATTATTTTGTGACAAAAATTCAGGCCTGAGACTGGTGCTGTTTTAAGTGTGTGTGTTTTCCACATCCCTGGGATTCATAATGAGTCTTAAGAAGAAATGGGGCTCTTACAGAAGTACTGTAAGTACTGTGGTAAAATCCTATGGCATGGAGTATATTATTGTGGTATGGTCAGCAGCAGCTTCACCTGATAAAAGCTCAGGGACTAGCTTGTCTCTAGTGTCTGATCAAAGGGATCCTGTCACAATCCCACAGCACCACTGCAGCAGGGCTTGGAAAGGTGTGAGCTGGAGGAAGAAGTAAGATATAGGTGGTCTTTCACTGGATAAGGACCTACAGTATCATCCATTATAGCAAATGTGATTTCATCAACTCCTGTTGGAGCTTTTCTGGCAACTTTTTTCAAACTTCAAAGAACTGAAATTTCCCAGCCAGAGCTGCTTTCCACTCATACTGTCCCCTTCAATCTTAGCTTTGCTCAGGCCTGCTTTCCCGTTTCCATTGGGTATGGCTGTGATGTAAGGTGGAAGAGCTGTAATTTATTTGCCTCCAGAACAATCATTCTGCTGCTCATTATCACAACAGATGTTCATCCTAGACCTGAAATGTTTTTCTTCTGTTTCATTATATCTCATGGAAGATCCAGTATTACAGAGCAGCTCATCTTCAGATGTACATTTTCAGCAGGTAGATTAAGACATACTAGATTTCTAAACTATTTTCCTACTCAAGCATGCAAAATAAAGCAACTTGTTTAATTTCCCTGTGAAGCTACCAAGGGCAGCTTGGACTACTGTCAGTTCACAACTCCCCTCTTCTTTTGTCATCCATCAAACTTCTTGTTTCATTTTTTTTTTGAGGAGATGGTGGTGGGTGCACTACAGATACTTGGAACCCAAAGAGTGGGCGGTGTTTTGTGGAGAAGTTCAGAGAAACTGAGGATATTGAGAGAAAAACAGTTGATTAAACAGATTAGGCTCCACAGATTCAATGGTTACATGATATTTAATCATTAATAATATTGATATTATTTACATAATAACAATAATTATGTCCTCATCATTTACCACAACAGAGCAGGAGAAAGAAGAGTTTGTACAGAGTAATGGCTCATGGCAGTATATTTAATACCCAAGAAAAAAACAGAAGTCTGTACTGACAGGTTGTAGGATAATGTCTCACTGATGATTAGTGGCTGTTACAGTAATACAGATCCAGAGTCTGAACCCATGTTTGAGAAATAACAGTGGTCCAAATTTATGGCAGATAATTCAATTTAAGAAGTCCTCTTCTTTAAGACCTGACTACTACCTCAGTTCAATTAATGCCTGGTGCTTTTCAGATTATGTATGTGGGATGACTTGTCCACAGGCAACAGAATTATTCTTTTCAGTGCAATAAAGATGAGAACCTCAAACTGTATCACTTCCTGATTATAAGTAATTTTTTCTCCTACTCTGAACTAGAGCCCAGAGGAGTTGCTCAGGCTGCTGACTCTTGCTGCTGGCAATGGTTAGGCCCTGCAGTCACAGAGCAGAAACCATCTCCTCTGACACTGATTTTTTCTACTCTGAGAGTGACTGTAGACTGGTACAGGTTGCTTAGGGTTGTTGTGGAACTTCTGTCCTTATTCAAAAGCCAGGACCTGGTCCTGAGCAATTGATTCTAGGTGGCCCTTCTTGACCAGAGGGTTGAATGTGGTGATCTCCAGAGGTTCCTTCTAACCTCAGCCACTCTTTTGTTCTTATCCTCCAACACAGGTGCTCCTTCAGGGACCAATAATAAAGGAAGAGAGGTCTGTAATTTCTCTTCTACTATGTAACCTCTCTTCCCAAGGAAGGTAATTTATCTTTTCAAATAACCCTTTTGTTTTGTCTTCCATAATCATATGGGGCTAGACTCACACATTGGCCCAAAAGAAAATAATTCCTTCACAAATAGTGAAATGTAGCATATATGAAGTACACTTCAGAATGGTTCTATTTCACTGAATACATTATTTCCACGGGTGCTGGCTATTTAAGGGGAATGGATATTTATAGGGTCACAGATTCTCTTGTTCTAACAGAAATATTGAGAGTATAAAAGCAGTGGCACCTGGGGTGGGATCTGCGAACCCTTCCTTCCCCCGACCATCTGCAGTTGTGCCGCTAGATAGCAGTGTGCAGCAATGAATGCTGCATCCACAGGGGCCTTCGGCTTCTGGCTGACCAAACACAGTGCTTGTTCCCAAACTGAGAGCAGACATGGGGAAAATGACAGGAGGAGAAAGCAGGGAAAATAATTCCCTATTATTTTTAAACCTCAGACGCTTCCCTCCTGTCTCAGTTTTTGGTTCATAAATGTACCATTGCCTGCACTTGCTGAAAAACAAAGTGCTCTCCAAATCAGCCCACAAGATCAAGGTAAAACAAGATGCCCTTGTTCCTTGCATTTTCTTTTGATGTAGAAAGGCTGCTCAGGTACTTCAGCACTTGTCCCAAAGGACACTTGAGAGTTAACACTGGATGCTGAATCCCACAATAATTTAGTGAAAGAAGTTGTTGATGCTGGAGATGGCAGAAACTTCAAAGGCTGCTGGTTGTGGCGCTGGCCCTGCAGGCTGTGGCCATTGCCAACATTGCTGTAATGTCCTGACATCTGCTGTGGCCCTGCTTCACTGTTTCCTCTATGATAATCCCTTACAGCTTGGTCCCCAGTGGAGAGAGGGGAGCTGGGCTTTTATAGATAAATACAGTGACTTGCATCAGATGTGCATCTGTCTTAATTAACATGTGATTAATTCATCTCACCTTGGTTAAGGACCAGGTTAGATTGATTGGTGAAATTTATTTGTGTAGTGAAAATTAAGTGAGGATTTGAATTCAAAATGAAGTTATTCTGGCAAAAGATGCCAGACAGGGCAGCAACTAGTAAACAGTGGGACTGGTGAGTTGAAAAGCACATCTTAAATATAAGGAGGGAGAGAAAGTGTGGTGCATGTAAGCTGATTATGTCTCTTTTTACAGAGGAAAATTCTTCTGTGTAAAGCTTAGAGGAAATAATTCAGAACTGTATATGTGTTTTAAATGCTTTCCCTGAGGGTAAACTCATACAATACCTGGTATTTACTGCCTTGCTGTCATTTTAAAAACAAAAAATGTGGTTAATATATTTTCTCTTAAAAGCTGTCTTTCTTTTCAGAAATTTTGTATTTCTGCAAAGCTCTCCGCCCTCTCTGCGTTTAGAGAGGTATTGAAATTAGGAAGGACAAAAAACATGTAAGATGTTGGAATAAGCTGAGATTTGGCACTGCTTTGGATGTGTAGTAACATTGCAATGACCACCACAGTGGGGAAGTCCTGATTAGTCCTTCTTTTCTTCCATAATTCTGATCTTACCATCACAGGGAAACAGGTGGAATTTCCAGTTCCTAAAGATATCATCTCACATTGTCTGCAAACTCAAGGAGATATCTTGGTATGGCTTAGCCTTTTACATTTTTACTTTTACTGGGTTCTAAGATCTGGGACCTTGAGCCCATGTCTGTTTTGCTTATGATTTAACCTCTATATGAGTTGCTGTATTCATGTTTTCAGTCTGGTCATAGTAACTTGATCTATTTCTAGCTAAGCAAGGATGAAGATGGGTCATCTCATATTTTAAGAAGTTGAATTAAGGGGAAAAGTATATAGGAATATTTCAAATTCCCACAGTGCCCTCAGATATATGGCTGTTGAACATCCTGGTCTTGCTTTGGCTTGTTGGAGGCCCTGGCTAGCATGAGGACAGGGTAGCAGTTGATGACAGGCAAAGCACAAGTCAGATGAAGGTTGATGTTTTGACCCTAGTGTATTTTTAAAAAATAAGGATTTAATCTCTGTACAGCCAGGAAAATTGAATCCTTATGGAAGAAAGATCTTGTGCTCACACAATAAACTATCAGGATGCCTTTCTGTTTTCTGCATTAAAGTATGACTTGTAAAACAGAGGTACATCTCACTGGGGGGACTGCTGTGAATTAAAGTGGTTGTTTGGTTCTGAGAAAGGCAGGAGAGGGATTGCAGGTCTGAATAAAGAGGCTTTGAGAAGAAATATTTCTCATAGGTATTTCTATGAGATAGATTTCTCTCCTGCCCCACAGAGAGAGGACACCTGGGTGCTGCAGGGTGCACTGACTGCACTGACTCAGCTCTGTTGAAAACTGGGGATAGGAGCAGAGTCTCAGTTGTTACTTGTGGTCACCCACCTGCCTGGTAAAGGAATTAATGGCAGACCTTCTGTCCAGCATGGCCAAGTTCTTAGTACTATTACTAAGAGCTTATTTATTTCAATTTACGTTCCTTTTGGCCTTATGTAGTTTATGCCTGTCAGTTACTGTCAATTTGGGATAAATCTAAAGTGCTGTTCCAAAGGTCATTTAATACCAAAGACATAAGATATACTTGTGTTTAGACAGTGTAGAACAACTTCATGAATTCAGGTCGACTCTTCTCAGGAACATGTGTCTTCTTAGATTGCTGCTGCCACAATGCATCAAGGGAGAGGAATTTCCCTCATACCTGAAGCAAAACTCTGCTTTGTGGAGAACACTTGCTGCTCCCAGCCCTATTATGGGTGCCTGATAGCTCTGGGGACAGGGAAGTGTGTAGTTGTATGACATAGAAGCACCAGAAAAATCCTACAATTTTTAATTTATATCTTTCATCTTTTTCCTTCTTCTCATTCCTGAATCATCTCTGTGGATGACAAAGGATTTGCTGTGGTACTGATCCTAGACTTTGACAGAAGTATGAAGTGTTAATGATCCCTGCTACCTCTGGACAGGCACAGGCTATCCAGCCCCTCCAGCCATGGCCTGGGAGTGCAGGCAGTCCTGTCAATACTGCCTGGCAAGGTAGGAAGGAGGGAATTCCCTGCTTCCATAACTTTTCAGTCATGGAGTTCACTCTGTTGTCTTGTATAGACAGTTGTGATGTTTAAACTGAGCTTTGAATATTTGAACAAAAGTATAGAGTGAAAGCCGCTTGGGCCAGACCTTTTCTTCTATAGGTAAAGGAATGGACTCTGTCTCCAGCTGCCTTCATGAGCCCTGACATCTGGCACATAAGATAAGACCTGATTCCTAAGACGGGAACAGTTTGTGTTATCAAACACAATGCCAGTAATGCCAAAAGAAATAAGGAATGATAGGCACCGGCCCTTAGAAAACAAAAGCCATTTTACATCTAAGCATTTGCCACACTAAAATCAACAGACATTTTAAGTGCCAATGGGAGAAATACCCCACTGTTTGAGCATAAATTGATTGTTTCTGTGTCTCAAATATCTGGAGGTCTCTTCTATTTACAACACTGTGGATGGTAGTTCCTCTAAAGTGCAGGTTGAGTAAAATGTAAGAGACTAGATCAGATGAACTAAAAGTTAAACCAGTGTTATAAATGTTTTGGTTGAGGTTTCCAAAGGGTTGCTAATAAACAGTAGCTGTAACAGTGACTGTGTAACTTAAGAACTGTACACTGGTGTTTAATTTGGATCTCAAATATGTATCTGCTTTTCTACTGACATATCATCCTCAAACAAATTTGTAAACTTTGATGAGGTGAATTCCACTTTTCCTTACTGGCAGTCTGCATGTAATACACATCGTAGCAAAGCCAATATGCTGTCTGGACTACTATTTTAAGTAGTTCTGTGGGGTTTTTTCTTGTTTGGCTTGATGAATGAGCTATTGAGGAGAAAGGAAGTGAAAAACATGGGCAGACAAAACAGCAATTTGTTTGACTGTTTATTAGCTTTCTGTAGTGAGTTCATCACAGTTCAAGTGATATGGAAGGGAGGACATCCTTGGGGGAAAATACAGTCACAGCTATCAGGAATTTAGGTGGGATTCATGCAGATATAATCCCATCCACGTCTTCTGCCTCAGGGCTTGCACAAATACAAAAGTATCTAAATTCATGCCTTCCTGTCCTGGTTAATTTAGCTACCCTCTGGAAATTCTCTTTCATGGAAAAAAACACTCTCAAAACAAAACCAAACCCTGCTAAGGGATGAGAAGGCCAAGGCTAAGAATTCTTCCTAAATTTAAAATTTAAAAATAAACAAGAGGTATCAGACACCTACAATATTGAGCAGTTAATGACTCAAGCTAATGACTTAAATTACACATACTATTTTCCAGGCATTGGGCCCATTTCAAAGAAGAAGAAATGGGATTTTGATTGCAGAATTACTTAAAAAATCGTCACAAAAAGATTGGTTGATTTGTTCTTACTGGTGTTTCCAGTTATTTTCTAAGGCTTTTAAAGTCTTTGGCTCAGGACATTCTGAAAAGCTGAACTATGGAGTGTTTGTTGCATGTACCAGAGAGAATAAACCCTACCCTTTTGGAAAATGCTTTCTGTTCCAGTAGAGTCAGGAGCAGGATGAGTTACTTAAATCTGTTAGTTATCCCTCCATCTCATGGATTTCTCTGTACAGCCCTGATCAGGTCTGTCTTTAGGTCTTGTTTTGCTCAGGGGTGCTGTACCCTGAGGATCGGTCTGGGCAGGATGGAGGCCGACAGTAGTTTGTCTGTCAGAATGACCTGCTGAGTGGGTGTAGTTTGGCCACATAAAGCTAAGGCATAAAAGTGCTTGAAGAGCACAAGATGTGCTGTGAAAGGAAGATAGACTATGGGTATGTCTGCACTGGCTTTGGCAAGCAGCCTGAGGATGCTCTGCCAGAGTGGGCACAGTTGCCCTGGCTGCACAGAGGCCATGCATCCCCATTTGCCCCAGTCAAGTCCAAATTAATTTTACCTTTCACTGAGGCTTGCTGCTGCCTCCTAAGTGCAGCTGCACCTTTCCTGGGTTGAGGCAGCTTGTTGCAGAAGCAGCATCATCATTCCCCATCAGCTAGTCCCTGTCTAAGCTGGACTCTTCTGCCCTCCACAGCTGTGTGAGCTGCCTCCTACCCTGCCACTAGGACACAGGCAATTGTGGGGTAAGGCAGTGCAGTGAAGGAGTTGTCTGAAAATCAACATCTTTTGCAAAGGATGAGGTGGGTGGGTGTGTCTGAGAGGAAAGCAGGAGTGCAGCAGCCCCACTAGATCTGCTGAGATTGTTTTGAAAACTCTCACCTGACTGATGTAGATGGAGAATGTGGCTGCAGGTATTTCTGCCTGCTCTGGCATGGATGCAGGAGGGGTTGTGTACACCAATGTCTGATACCCCAGTACCTAACCCTGGGTGTCCTACATGTCTGTAGAACAGATATGTAAGGTGAGACAGATTACTTACCTTAGAGATTGCTTTTTCAATGCTTAACTTACTGCATCAGTCTCTAAAGCATATGATAGGGAGGGGAAAATGACCTAGGGAGCCTGGCAGCTAGCTGCTAGCCAGGAGGGTAGCCCCTGAATGAATAAAATATGCTTCAGCTTCTTGTTAAACACTGACCAGATGGTCCTAAGTGCTGGCCTATAAATCCTTCTCCACAACAAAATCCACTGCAAGTAGAAATAGGTATTTGTGAAAGGGGAGAATTTACAAGTCTATGGTGCTCAGCTCCTGAACTGATGGGAAACATAGGGAGGAGGCAGGCAATTAACACGTGGCTGTGCCAGCACCCACAGTGCTGCTGTCAATGAGCCGTGGGTGAAATGATGTGCTCCACCTGGTACCAGCAAGTAACCAGCCACTGGTCATATTCACCTCATATACACCTCATATACATATATGATTTTAATTGCCCAGCATCTGTGCTGTCACTTTATCCCCTATAGCCTGACAAGGAATTAAATTAGTACACATCATAAAATGAGGCAAGGCATCAGCTCTGAAGTTAATATGGCATTCTTGCTTTAAGATCTCAGAGCAGACTCACATTCCTGTGGGGAATGTACTCCATAAAGGCTTCTGGAAAGCTTTTCTCAGCTGTAAGGCTGTGAATACATCTGTGCTTCCTCTGGGTAGGGAAGCAGCTTCTCTTGGATGGCTACCTTGCATCTCTGCAGAGGATTTTAGGAGTGAGATTTGCCACACTTCACAAAGTGGGGCAGTGTGGACTTGAACAGTACCTTCCTCTATCCCATTTAGGAAATCCTCATTCCTGAGTTGCTCATCAAACAGATCAGATACCTCAACATTCCAAAACCGAAAAGGCAGCTGCCCACATGAGCATCAAGGAGATACTAAATCCTGCCATGAAGCTGAGAGTCTTGCACCTGAAATGATGCATCCATCCTTTGTGACAGCATTTAATCTCCTTTTGTCCCACACAGAAGGAAGAATAAAGAAATTTCCATCTGCTAAAGCTTTAACAAGCAGATATATTGAGAAAAGAGGACAATTCTAGAGTCACCACACAAACACTACCGTTACCCACCCTAATTTTCCTGCTAGGGTAAAACAGCCAACATCCTTGAGGGAGGGAAAGGGAACAGGAGAAAGGCAAAGATAGGTACATCACTTGTGTTTGGCTGCCTGTGCTGCCACAAGATAGAACAAGTCACTGGGTTTGGAGGAAAATGAAAGTCTGGAGCTTTTTATTTAAGAATATCAAGTTTTTCATGGTGTAGGCTACTGGTTAATATGAAAGTCTGAAATCCTTATTCCAAGGGAGCAGGAATAAGTGACCTCTTTTACTTCACTAAGGTTTAAGTATCACCCCAACATTCACAAATATTAAAGAACTACATTATTGTGAAGACACTGCCCTCTTTCCATACATTCAAATAGAACAGCTGAGGGGTTTTCCTTAATGCTAACGGTCTGCATAGCACCAATTTCCCTTGAATCCTGATACTGAAATCAGCCAGATAGAGACTTTCTGACACAGTTTCGAGTATTACAAAGTAGGAATTGTTTATTGCAGCATGCTGGTTACTCAGAAGATCCTTCCTCTAATCAAGTGCCCCAAGCATCAGGTAAACAGAGTTTTGATCATACACACTAATTACATATTAATTGTCTATGCCCACTTACTTGATGTTTATATATTACTTTATTTTACACCATTGTAACCCTTATTGGAAGTTCTTACTTGGTTCTTTGGGGTCTGTCTTCAAAGTCTGGTGTTCTTTCTAGGTGGCTGTTCCTCGACCTCAACTTTTGAGTAAGCACAATGTTGTTGTTTTGCATAACTTCTGCTTTGTCAGCCTGGCAGGGCTGAGCTGGCATCCTGCTTGTGTTTTGCATGACTCCTCTTTGCCTAAGTTCCGTCCTTTATCTACTGCTCCAAGGCTGTGCTGTTCTGTTCTACTGTCCTTATCAGAGTAAAGTGCTGTTCTGTTCTACTATCCTTATCATCCTGCTCCAAACAAAGAAGTTCAGGGAAAGCCCAAATCCTTGCAATTTCAAAGAACTTTCTTCAGCAATTGAAAAGTTAAGCTTTAAGAACTGTGGGAAAAGTACTGAGAACAGAGAACTCTGAGCATCTTCAAAGATCAATTCCATAGGATGTATTCATCAAATTGAAATAAATAAACATACTTATGACTGAGAATGAAATAGAATTTGCCTTTTGTTATTTTTTTAACAATGTGAATCAATCTTATCTATTGTATAGTGTAGAAAGAACTGGATGTTCTTTGCAAGAGCTGGGTTAAACCTCAAAATCAGACTGGCTAGTGAATACAGCTAAAACAACTATTTTAGGTTTAATAGGATTCATTGCATGTTTCCACATTTTTTTTTGGCCTGAATCCATTTTGAGAAAATGCAGTCTGAACCTAGTGATAACAGAAGGAAATAAATCTATTTTAATTAAAAATAGAATCACAATCCCCTAAAGCAAGATAATAAGCTATTCTCTTGCACTGAAAATAAGCTGACCAGATTTCTGAATGACAAATCTAGGGTATTGTGAAGCAGGTGCTATGATGTCTTATCAGAAATTGGAGGAAGAATGTTACACTGACAAGAGGAAAAGAATTTTTATGGTTTTACATAGAAGTAAGTACTAATATCTGAACACAGAGTGGCTATATGGTAAATAATTACATGTTTCTCTGATTGCAAAATCTAAGTGGAATAATAGGAAATTTCAGTTTTCACAGAAGTCTAGCTGAACAGCCATAGAAGCATAGCTTATTTAGAGATCTACTGCTTGATATAATATGCCAAATAAAAATCACTGTGAAAGCCAGCCATGGTGCTAGGTAATTTGGTGTGGTGGGAGTGTTGACAATGAGTCCCGAGATAGAATCCTTGCACTCTTAAAACTCCATTAACCAGGAAGGGATTGCCAAGGGTGACAGCTCTGTGTCCAGGTCTGATTTATTCATGTTGTTTTTTTGTAAATTATCCTACTTGTAGCACAAATGTGTTTGTGTCTGCACAAGATATTTCTGTGGGGAATACTCTTTTCAGAAAACTGTGGCCTGTGCTGATTTTGGCTGGGATAGAATTAATTTTCTTCAGAGCAGCTAGTGTGTGGCTGTGTTTTGGATTTGTGATGGAAAGAGTGTTGGTAACACAGGGATGTTTTAACTACTGCTGGGCAGTTCTTACACAGAGCCAAGGCCTTTCCCACCCCACCAGTGAAGAGGCAGGGGGTGCACAGGGGGCTGGGAGGGAACACAGCCAGGACAGCTGGCCCCAACTGACCCAAAGGATTTTCCAGATCATATGGTATCATGGTCGGCAATAAACTGGGGGATGAAGTGGGAAGGGGGGATGACTTTTATCTTCCTAAGTCACTGTTACATGTGATGAAGCTCTGCTTTCCAGGGGATGGCTGAACACCTGCCTGCCCTTGGAGTCAGGGAATGAACTCATTCTTTTGCTTTGCTTGCATGCAAAACTTTTGCTTTCCTATTAAACTGCCTTTATCTCAACCCACCAGTTTTGTCACTTTTACTGTGTTGGTTCTCTCTTCCATCCCAGTGGAGGGAAGTGAGTGAGTTGCTGTGTGGGACTTTGTTGCTGGTTGGGGTTAGGAAACCTTGCCAACTCACATGTTGAATAGGCATGTGTGTGTAGGGGGAGCTGTTCAACATCCTTCCTGCCTACTCACTGCTGGTGTTGCCACAACAGAACAAAGCCACCGTGTGGTTTTACTCTTTCCAGCTTGTATTGCAGCCAGAGCTGCTCCTTGGCTGTCTTCAGCAGCTGGTGGAAGTTGGAGTTCAGCTGTGTCAGGGTCATTTGTGTTTGCTCTGGATCCAGTGGGCATTTGCACATGTACTGAAGTATGGCTGATGGGAAATCCCACCAAAATCAGCTGGATGCATGTGATTAAGTCCATCACAAGCACAAATTTGCCTCCTTGGGACTGACACCAGCTGATAAACAAAATGCATCTGTTCCATTACTACTAAATATCAGCATACAGAAGTTGTTGTTCTGGCATTCTTGGAAAGCTGGATAACACCTCTGTATTTGTTATCACTGTCCCTTGAACACAGTTTGTCCTGCAGCAGCCTGCATGAGTTGTGCTCTGCAGGGTGATGGTGCAAAGAGGAGCATTGGGATGGGATGTGGAGGTGCAGGACAGCTTGCACATAATGCTCTTCCCTCCATCCTTGGAAGGGGAGATTAAATAGCTACAGGCCCTACAAGACCAGACTGACAGCTGAGCATCCCAAACACATGTGGGTTCTGCCTCTCCTGTCTGCAGGGGTAGTGGGAAATTTTGGTTCTCTCTATCAGTAGCATTTTCTTTGGCAGAAAAGGGATGACTAGAAAGTCAGGGAACAGATGGAGGATTTCTCCCCACCATCCCTGATGTCTGTGAACTAGCAGGAATTTGTGGCTGGATCTAAAATTAGCTCCAAGCAAGCCTGGAAGGGAAATACTGTTGTGAGTTGCATTTTTTATATGAATGGGTTTTTTAAAGATTTCATAAAACATGAGGCAAAAGGCAATGCTTTATGGGACCATGGAACTGGAGTCATCACACTCCAAGTGATTAAAGAACAGAAATTTTTGCATCTCTTACTGTAAAGCATGTGGTTTTGCCTACATCCATGCAAGACACTTGAGAAAAGGAAGAAATCTTTTAAGAGTCTTCACAGCAACAGGGAGCAAAGCTGGTATAGTGTGTGATGGGTATGTAGGGGGAATGGGGCATTTGAAGGCAGGAGGACACTTTTGCCCAGCCTAAGCAGGACTGAATCCTCAAAGGCTACTCAGGATAAGGGTGATGTCCACAAGAGTTTCTCCACAGATCTTCCTGGCCTGAGTCACTGTCAGGCACAGGAGGAAGGCAATGCTGGTCCGTACGTGCCCAGAAGTGCCAGTAGGAGCATTTTCTGTTTTCTCCACACATCAGGCAGAGAAGATTTGCAGACCCACTTCCACGAAAGCCTGTCAGTTTTCTGAGTTTAACCCTGTCTTGTTGGACAGATGATTGTTGGAATTGGTTTCCATCTCTCCTAATCTTTATTTTTAGAAAAGCCTTCCCACTTCTCAATCTCAAGTTTTATCTCTATCATCCATTGCTTAGCACAAGGGTATTCCTAACACAACCTGCTCTTCTTTGCTTTGTCCAGAAATCATCTGTGCTATCCATAAATTACATGTCTTTTCCTTTTCCTCTTTCTGTCAGTGCATATCAAAAAGTTTCAGAAATGCAGCAAGTGAAGTCCTTAACAAGTGTCTGATTTCACAAGATCAGTAATTGGAATAGGACACTTTCAAGTCACACTTTTGCATAAGAAATAAAAAGGATACTTTAAGTGGCAGAACTACAGTCATTCAATAACCACTCTCTTTCCTAGAGTAGGATTCTCTATCTTGCCACTAGTCTGCTGTCTCCAAAGCAGAATTAACCTCATCCTTATCTCAAGTCAAAACCAATTAGTGGAGGCAAGATTAATAGTTTGACAGGACTTGTGTGGCTCACAGGAGCCTGTGAACTGTTCTCACTTTAGTTGTTGCAAGTTGTTGCAGAGTTTATCCTTTATAGTTAGATTTGACAGAACTTCAAGTTACTCAGTGTTACGTGGATCAATTAGCTGGATTACAGGTCAAAGATTTTTTTTTTCTTTGTTATTTTTTGTTTGTTTGTTGGAGTTTGCTTGCTTTGTTTTGCTTCATTTTGCTTTGTTTTAATGAAGCTTTTAATTCTCTTCATCTAAGTCATGACATTGCCAGGCTCATTTAGACTTTGACCTAGTTGTACTGTGGAGCTTTGAACATTGAATACCAGACTTAAAACAAGCAGGAACACTCCAGGTTTTGTGGGTATAAACATGATGACACAAAACAGCAGCTCTGAAATTAACTAAACAAGAAGTTGTGGTGGCCCCCTGGCTGTGACTTTTCATTGTTTGGCTTGTGTAGATCTTTCCTCCTGTGATGCTGAATAAAGCACATTTGTTTTCTGTTTTCTCTGCTGTGATAAGGTTTTATTTTCCTCTGTGGTCTTTACCACAGGAAAAAAATCTCAGTGAGATCCTGGCTCACTGAGGTGATTGGATGTTGTGTTTATAGTTAAAGTAACAAACAGTAAGTTTTGGAGGAAAAAAATTGATTTAAAAAATGTACACATATCTATGTATGCACCTGTATTCCTTAAAAAAGTTAGTATTTATCAGCATCAATTAACTGACACAAGTTTCTGCAGTGGGGAAGAGTTGAAGAGGGAAGAAAAGCTGGTGCCTTTGTTCTGTAAAAGCATTGAATTACTCTGTTCTTCTGGATGTGCCCATACAAAGCTAGAATTTCTACTTTTCAGAAATCAAACCTGTCTCAGAAATTTCTAAAATTGAGGCAAATATATCTCTTAACTTTTTTCTAGATACGCTGTTTAGTCCACAAGTAAATTTGATAGGCACAGCAGGACTCATCTCTGTTGGTGATTATAAAAACTGCTTGACTTGGTAACAGTTGGGTAAATGCCTTATTTCTTTCCTACACTTTTTTCCTCAATGGTAGGACACATAATAGCCTCTATCTTTTTAAGCTTTTTCCAGTCTTTTACAGTGGGTATCAATTTTATTCACACTTTCCTAACAGCTTCTATTACTGTGATACAATTCTTGAGATGCTTGTACCCAATCTTGTTCAAGGTATATGTGTGTTTAACATTTCGGAAGTTGGTCTTAGGGGTACTGGGTAACTTTTGTCTTCAGAATAATCTCTTGAATTCAAAAGGATTACTAAAACAATGTTTTTCATGCCCATATCTGCAAAGTATGGTTCAGTTGCATGATTCCTCCAATTTATTGGTCTACAAGGTATTTCTAGAACTCATAAATGTTGACTTGTTAATAGCTCCCTGGATGACCTCAGAATTTATGTACTTTGAAAAAAGAGACTTTGATTTCCCTAGATACAAAAAAAATCGTATCATTCAGGAGAGCACCTTATGTAACCTTGCTGTTATTATTCTCTTACTGGAACAGCACAAACAATTAGTTTTAATAAGGGGATTAAGTAAAATAGGCCCATCTTACTTGGGTACATTGCCTAGAACACATTTTCCTCCAAAACTCTTTATAATATCCAGTTAGCTCATTCTATGCTGTGTTTTAAAGTCCATTCCAAGTCAGCATAACATTTGAATATAGATTTAATGAATACCTGTCTATCTAATTTGTTGAGCTGAGCCCACAGGCATTAAACAAGGTGGTAACAGGTGATAACAGATGACACGTTTTTTTGGTGGGCCATCCAGCCCTTGTGTTCACTATGGAACCACATCAACACACTGTTCCTTTTATTGAGGCAAAGATACAGTGTGAGATTTAAGGCCATCAGGAGGTTTTTCACATTTCTTCACATCATCTTGCACTGTCAAGAGGTGGTGATGGTCCTGCCTTTGATATCTTAAATCTCTTCTTTGTTGAGACTTGATTAGGAATTTAATTTAAAAAGGAGGCAAAAGGAAATAGTGTGTCTTCCCTAGAGGAATATTTCTAGCACTGAGTATATGGTCACAGAACAGAAGGGAAAGGGAAGTGATTGAGCACGGGAAGGCAGCAGCTCATGGAATGAGCCTTGTCAAGTGCTGCTCAGCTCTGTGCTCTTGAAGAGTAATTGGGTTTTTTTTTAGTTTGTTTTTCCATTCTCAAGGAACATGTCTATCCTCCAAATAAAGACAACATTCAGGTCTCCCCACCCTCCACTCTTCTATGACAGAAGGAACGGTTTCTGCTATTCCAAAGGGACTTAAC
The DNA here is from genome assembly GCF_049639895.1 of Pseudopodoces humilis. Classification (NCBI taxonomy): domain Eukaryota; kingdom Metazoa; phylum Chordata; class Aves; order Passeriformes; family Paridae; genus Pseudopodoces; species Pseudopodoces humilis. The sequence goes on along the minus strand of NC_142205.1, from coordinate 12,655,626 downwards.
AGAAAGCTATTTGCAAATGTAAAAATTAGCAAAGAGTTCTTGTAAATGGAAAATCCCACATGAGCTGTTTAAATAGATTGGACTGCAACTATTCTTCTGACCAAGTCTATATTTAGTCCTTCTGTCAGAGAAACTAATAGTTTGGAGGAAAATGTTTTAAGAAGAAAAACTGCTCTGGCAGAATCTGTTACATAAACTACCTTTCAATGGAATCCTCTCTCTGCTGAGAACAGAATAAACCTTTCAAATAGCTTTGGTAAAGCTGCACTAACCTATATTCCTTAGAGATGCTCATCAGGAGCATGTACCTGTGAAAACACATGGATGGCATTGCAGAATCAACAGCAAGGTTCAGATTTGCAGAAAGTCTTGTTCACCCCATGTGCTCAAAGTAGAATCAGCTAGAACAGGTTTCTGAGGACCCTGACCAGTTACACTTCAAATATATACAAAAATGGAAACTCTTCAATCTCTCTGGTCAGCTTGTCCCAGTGTCTGACCACTCTCACAGTGGTGGAAGCAGAGGGGAAGGATCACTTCCATTGACCTGTTGGCAGCATTCTTTCCATTGCAGCCATTGTTAGGAATTGTTGGTGTGTGTTTAATCTGGTGTCCATCAAAACTTCCAGGTCCTTTTCTACAAAGGTTCTTTCTGGACTCTTGGTCTGTGCATTTCTGCCTGGAGTTACTTCTTTCCAGGTGTGGACCTTGTACAATAGACCAAAACTCTTGGCCCCAGCATCAACCCTTGAGGTATGTCACTAGTGGCCAGTCCCTCACTGGACTTCATTCTGCTAATAATAACCCTTTGAACGGGCAATTTATCCATGGTTTTCAATCCATCTTACTGTTTCTTTTTCTAGGCTGTATGCCAGTTTATCTTTGATATTATGGGAAAGCCTTTTTGAGGTTGAGGTAAACAGAATCCTCTATTTTCCTCTCACCCACTGTTCTCATTATCTGGTTGTAGAAGTCCATCAGGCTGGTTAAATTTGATTTTCCCTTTAAATCCCAACCAACCATATCACCTGCTTTCCCATTACACATTTGGAAATAGTTTTCAGGAGCACTTGCTCAGAGATGAAGGTTACGTCCACCAGCTGCAATTCCACAAATTCTTCTTGTCTACTCAAAGATAGGAATGACTTTTGCTTTCTTCTGGTCCTTCAAAACCTCCCACAAACACCACAACTTTTCAAAAATAGTTGAGAGTGGCCTTGCAATGACACTAACCTTCAGCTCACAAGTGAAACCCCTCAGGCTGCACAGACTTAAGTAGGTCCAGATCACCTTAATGTTCCTCACATAGCTCTTGTCCTCCCTAGAGTAAGTTTTCTTTGCTCCAGATGTTCTTACTCTCTGAGGCCTGAGATTTCTGAAGTCAGATCTTATCAGTAAAGATGAAGATGAAAAAGGCAGTGAGTATTTTTGCCTCCAGCTTTGCCTCCTGCTCTTTCAGCAGTGACTCCATGCTGCTGTGGAATGTGGGTACAGGGACCTGTAGAGCCCCTTACAAGCCCTTGCCAGATTCATGTCCAGATGGACTTTGATTTGTCTAACCCTGTCTCAGGTTGCTCAGACAGTGCCCATATATTCCTCCTGTGTCTTCTGATCCCAGTGTCACCTCATTTGAGCTTTATTTTTGTATTTGAGTTTTGACAGGATCTCCTTGGTCACCTAGGCAGGTCTTTTGGTGCTCTTGCTTTAGTGTCGGTAAAGAAATCCTCTATGAAAAGTTTGGAGCACAGGGAATGTAATTTCAAGAGGAATAGATTTACAGTCTGCATCTTCACTTATGTAATAGGATACTAATAAACAGCATTTTTGGGAGCTGATTTATGGGAAGTGATCAAAAGGACAAATGAACTCAGTTTTTGTGAGATGCACTGTTTTCTTCACGTTTGGGACAAATTTATCTCTTGGAGTTCATGGATCTTCCAGCAAAGAGAAATTAAATATGTCAATAAACTCTCCATACTCCAGACTTACAAAGTTGACCCTCATGCTTTCTTGTATTACAGCAATCTTCCTCCAATTTATCCAAAGCTATCTTCAGCATCAAGTAGCATCAGAATCTGCCTGGCTATTGTTAATAATAAACCCTGAGTCAGCTGTAGAGAGGCAGATTTCAAAATCAATGATGCTAAGTGGAGTGAAGAAGACAAAAACAGTCCATGCAGCAGCTATCTGACTTTGCAATCTGACTTGGTGAATTGAGTCATAAATTAACAGATGAAAAGCAAAAATGGTGAAATGGCAAAGTCCTGATTGTAAAACCTGTTTGAACCAACCAGCTTACTGTCTTTTAAGGGGGAGCTCAAGCTTAGAAAAAAAACAGAGATGAAAGGTGTGAGTTATTATTGCCAGCTTCTCTGTTTTCACTGCAAATGGGCTATTAAAACTTATGTAACCTTCAGACAGTTTCAAAAGTTGATAGGAGTGTTTCTGTTGTGTTTTTTCTTTTGAGTCCAGCTCGGTGACTCAGATGCTGAGACAGCACCCGTTTTCCATCAGGCAGTGAACAAGGGTTGCTTACAACTTAACAGATCGACTTGCTTCAAGTAGCAGTAATAGAAAACTATGAAGATTTTTTAAACAAATCTATGACCAGTGCAGACCCTTTGTGCTCCTTGCGTAAGTTTTAGCAGAATGCCAACTCATGCAAGGGTTTGTGTGATGGAGAAGGGACAGGATGTTTGTGGGTGCATCCCCTCCTGGGAGGTTTTCTTCTAGGTCCCACAGCAATTGCAGTATGGCAGAACATGCCTTTAACTACACTGCATATTTGTGTAGGATCCTGGTATTGATTAGTCTGCATAACTGCATAAAAGGATATTTATTTAGCAGGATAGCCTGCTAGAGCTTCCTGTTTGCTAGAATCCACTACTTGATCTGATCTCTACCCTAAATTCTCATTAACATATTACAGGCAGTAGAAATCACACTTAAAATACTAGTGTTAACTTAAAATAACAAAGAGAACACCTTTTGTATGTGCTGATTCCTTTCCCTCATTTTTAAATTAGATTTGTCAACTCTGATCCTGACTGGACTCTTGATTTTCATCAGCTGCACTGTGGCATTGTATGAAACTGCGTTTGATTGCCCAGGTAAAAGAGAGAAGAACTGTGGGGCCTGTCTTGATGTCTGACTCTAAACATGCCATGTGTATGGAGACACATCATATGGTCTCAGTGGTGGTGGCTGCAGAACTGACTTCTGAAGACATTAATAATTAATCACTGTGCTTTTGGTGATCCAGTTTAAGCACTTTGTTACTATTCTTTAGGATCTGAACATTTTTTTAGGAATGGCTTTTCTGAAGTTATTGTTTGCTGCTGAATTCTGGATTATATCCTTCCCAAAAAACAATTTGTTAAGTACATTTTACTGTGACCATCAGGTCTTTGTTTTTCATTATCATGAGTCCCATGCAAGTCACTGTGAGAGTATTACAGAGAATGGGCTGACCTTTCTTTGGCTTGACAATAGTTTTAACACAGAGGAAATATTTCTTCAAACCGGTTCTGGCACGTGTAATAAGAATACATTTTAAATTTGGACCACAAACCTAGCTTTGGTCAAAAGCTTGCCAAGAACAATAAAATAGCAATTTATTTGATTGCCATGTAAAATGCTGGTAGTGAGCCACACCCAGACTGTGTGAGGACATGTGCTGGAGTCACTGCTCAGAGCGCTGGAGAAGAAAGCTCAAAAGGCATCTGTTTTATTTTTGTCACTGTCATCAATTTGCTGTCTGATTCTAGGCTAGCTGTTTGTGCTACAGTATTCATACACACATCCTCAAAACTGCATTTAAATAACAAAATAAGCAGTCTATTTAGAGATCTCAATGCCTGAATTTAATAATCTCTTTCTGAGTTGTCAGAGGTATTATGAGGTGTAATTAATGTAAATAAAACACTTCATGATCTTTTCTTCACCTGTCTACACCTCTATCCAGATTTTTATGCCATGCTGATAAAAAATTCTAAGTTGAAAGCAATTACTGTGTGAATGACGAGATGACTGGGAAAGCCTAATAGCATAATTATCCTTATCAATAGATTTTTTTGAGAGCAGCTTTTTATTGTCCTCCTTTGAAGACAGTGATGATTAGAAATGGTTTTATTTGCATAATTTCTCTTCTGCATAAGCCTGCTTTATGAGGACATAAGTGATAAAATGCTATTACAGGAGACTGGAGAAAGACTGATGAATTTGCACTGAGAAGAACAGTTTTGTGGAAATGTAAGTATCTTTCTTTGAAAAAAACAAGGAGGCAGGATATTCTTGCTTAGTTTTTCTCATCCCCATTCCCATCATTCCCATCTCATCTCATTCCCATCCCCATTGTCTGCTCTCTGTTCAGCCAAAATGACCAAATGACCTTTAGGATCAGCTGAGAATTTTTCACTCTCAGTCGTGGCAAAACGACAAGGTTTATGTCAAGTTTATCTCAGGCAATTGGATAAAGCCATTTGTTCTCACAAGTGCTGAGCAGTGAGTTGGGGTGTGGGAGAGGGGGAAGATGTGGCTCTGACCTTCTACGTGCTGTTTGTGGCCATGGTGGAAATTTGCCTAGCTGTCCTTCTCCTGCAAACAGTGATGCTGTGTCATTCTTTCTTTCTCTTGGATCACTTCATGGCATCATTTACCTTTAATAAAGAGGGCTTCAGGGAGGACATATGTACCCCATGCTGCAAATAATTTGGCCATAGACTTTCTCCTATTATCTGTACAAGCTTGGGAAAGCTCAGGACAGACTCCTAGGACTTCATCATTACACATTTAGATACTTAATGCAAATGAGACAATAGTGTTTGAATGGAATAAAAGAAGAAAGTGAGGAAAGGTATGGCTTCCCCAGCTCTGAACTGCACCAGCTGGATGTGAGTCAGGCCCAGGCTATACAATATGGGGAGTGTAAAGGCTGAACAAACAGTATTCATGACATGCTTTAGTCTAGGACTGAGCTTGCAGGTCTTCTAAAAAAATATTTTAAAAATCAATTATGGCTCATTATTAAAATTTCAGAAGAGGACACTAAGGCAAGCAGAATACTTCACAGCAACTAAGAGACAGACTGTTCTGCTTGGGGGCATCAAAAGTAGTTATTTCCTGGATACGTGGCTAGGGACCTATCCACTAGAGGAGGGAGGCTATAGAACAGCCTCAGTGTATTGCTTTTCTTCCTTGACCTGGCCTCTGTGTCCTGATCAAGGAAAAAATTTTGATAATCAATGTGCTTTCCAAGTCCACATCTTCTGACTGTCTAGCTGTCATAAGAAGATAGGAACAGCCAAGCACTTATGGACCAAAGAGAGCTCACAGTGGGGGGGAAAAAAAAAAGTTTAAACTCTGCAACCACAGAAAAAGATCCCTCTGTATTAAACAGTGAAAAACAAACAACCAAAAAGGTTCTGATGTTCAAATAACACCTTTTCCCCTTTCTAAGTCATTAGTGTTCTGTCTGACCTTGGTTTGCTAAAATGATATTTTTGCTTCCCTTTATCTCTTAGCAGGTGTAACACCTTCCTAACTCATTTATCTGGTACTTATCCAATGAGAAAGTCATCAGGAGACTGGGAAGATCTGGGGTCTGTTCTCTTCACTATTACAGGGTTTGTGTTTGAACTAAAAAAAATATGAAATGCAATAACAATTTGAAAAGCACAGCTCTTCTCCCAGGAGAACAACTGAAACCTTGTGCACCAAAATCAGTCTTTTATTTGCTCAGTGTTAGGAACATTCCAGGTATTGAAGCATGCTGGCTATACTTGGAAATTGTTATAACAGTTCTGACCTGGGGCAGATGTCACTCTTCCAAACAAGTTTTGGATATGTTGTAGGGGATGGCATGGACCAGAGACCATTTCCAAGAAGCAACCTGGCTGCAGCCACTCTGATTAGGAAGGCAAGTGATTACTAGTTAGGACAGGACAGCAAAAGGAGCAGCTATTGTATTTCATTATCCATTGTTTTTGTTTGTCTGTTTTCACCCAAACATTTTATTTTTTATGGAGCAGTAAGGACAACTTGTACTCTAACTTTTTATATTAATCTTAAAATTTAAATAAAAAAGTGAAACAGTCTCCAAATACTTGGAGATAATTTTTCGTTTGTAATCTACTGTTTTCATGGCAATACCAATAAATCTTTTTTCTACACTACTTGACACTGATAAAGCCTCAGCTGGATGTCTATATTTAACATCAGGCACTGTGCTCCAAAAAAGATGGGAAACAAGTGAATCGAGATAAAAGAAAGACAAAAAGAAGTATGTTCTAGATCTCTGATCAACAAAAAGAGATTGAAAGAATTTGATTTGTAGAATAGGGAGAGAGAGACAGAAGTGTTTCAACTAACATCTGTTGCGAAGAAAAAAATAAAAATCCAATCCCCATTTCTGTGATGAATAAATCTGAAATAAAAAGATTTAAATTTTGAGAGTGTAAATTTGGTTCCTGGTAAAACTTTGTAAAAAAAGGGGGGTCAGGAATGTCAGGAATGGATTGGTTTGAACTTTTGTGGGCTTTCTTGATCAACTGTTTCATAAAGTCTTTCAGGCCAACTATTCAACTTTTCAACCAGAAAAGACCTCTAACAGCCGGGCTAGTCTTGGGCTTACGGGATGCAGTAGGAGATCTCCAGTTTCTTTCTTGTTCTATAACTTTGGTTTTTTCTTCTGTAAGATTTTAATATTCATGAAGTAACGTCAATATATTTCAATCTATTGCAAAACATTTTCAGAGAAATTTTTCTTTCCCCCACAACTGTCTGGCTTCAAAATCCTCTTATCTGAACATATCCTCTTTACAGATCTGCAAATGTGAAACAAAATTTCAGGGTATATCTCTATATAGTTATTTGTCTTAGAAAGATAAATACTTTGATAGGTTTTCTGTTCATTGCTATATTATTTATCTCAGTATATACATTTACCCTCTGCTGAGGAAACTTAGGCTATGAAAAATCCCTTGACAATAAGATCATGACCCTTCTCTGGACTTTGTCTCTGAATTTTGACTTAGATACCAAGAGTTCCCTTGCAGACTGCTTTGTTTACTCTGCACGGCACAGGGTTCCTGGCCATAGCAAAAGAAAACTGTGCACCCAAAAGCTTGCACAAATGAAGTTGCTGGAGCTTGTCCACTGTAATTTTTACTTGCACTGCCATACAGCCCAAAAATGAGAAGATTTTAATGTGGATAATGGTCCAAGTACAGTGATTAAATGTTTGCAAGGTAACATTATTTACCAGACTTTAGCACTGTAGCGAATTTTTTTGGAAAATCTAGGTCAGCATCCTATTAAGGCAACCTACACACACCACAAGCATTGGAAATGGTGTAATGGGCACTCCCAAATCTGGTTTTTGGACAAACCAATGCTCTGCTCAAAGTGTACAGCCTAAAATATCAGATTCTTCCTCAATGCTGTGTTAATGCTTTCCCTTTATATAAAAAAAAAAGAAAAAAAAGAAAAAAAAAGAAAAATATATCCTAATACTTGTACCACTTTAATTACTAGCAAATCACATTCTATCCAGTGGAACCTCACCACCCTAAATGACCTAATTATTTGTTTGATGTCTGCCATCCTTCCTGATTTCACAAAACCCAATGTATGAGGAGTTAAGTGATCAGAATCCCTACTTAAGGAAAACCCATTTGACTGGAAAAGAAAAGAAGGGAAAGGAGCTGGTTCTAGTAAAATTGATCTATGAATTTTCAGCAAAATTGGAAATTGATATTTTTAATAGCTTTGCAAAGACAATATCCAAGACCTTGGGATTACATATAATAGAAAGGAGAGTTTAGCAGTCCTAAGACTTGTCTTTAGTGGGGCTTCTTGCAGAGACAGAGAAGTCTGCAAAAGAAAAACTATTCCTAGGATTGACCACTCCTTCCAACAAACCTCCTTCAACAGGCAAGAAAACAGAACAGATGCTTTGTTTTTCTACAATTCTTCCCTAATCACTGTACAAACTGAGTGCCATTTTTTAATGATGTGCTTATAGTAATATTCTGCAATAACTAGGCAAGATGCCAGTTGGAAAATCACAACAAATATGTCCTTAATCCAGTCGCCCTCTTGGCCAGAGCCCTAATGAGTCTGGACTGCTGTGTTGCAGGAAGAAATGCTCAGCTACATGAATGGCTCCACTGCTCCTTATATACCTGGGGACTTAAAAAGTTGGTAAACTTAATGTTGTACTGAAAGGGAGAAGTGGATGTTTTCTTGTCAAATTACAAGTGGATTATATCTCTTTATGAGTGGGGTTTTTTTTGCTCCTGAACTGTGAAAACCTGGAAAAATACATTGATCATAAAAAGATTTCATCTAATCACAGATCTTATTAAGACAGTGTGAATGACAGGTTACTGTGAACTGAAAGAGCATAGCTTTGCTCTCAGCACACTTTCCATTAAAAATGTCATATGAGATGCAGAGAGAGTCACAGGATAATCCATAAGGAATACACTTGTTGTAAAAGCACACCAACAACCAGAAAAACCTGAATCTGGGAATAAAATATACAGCATCTGCAAATTGGGATAGGCTTTTAAAGTCCATTCAAGTATGTACAGTCCCCAAAGCACTGACTTGCTTTTTGCAGCTTCTGCAGAGCTGGATGCACCGTTGCAGAACAGAGCTGCTGGGAGGCAGCCATGCTGAGTGTACTGCAGAGCGTGTCCCTGTCAGCCATGGAAAAGCTAAAGTTACCAACAAAAACAGTGCAAATGAAGCAAGGATTTCTATTCTGTTTCCAATTCCAAAGACTTCTATTTTGTACTAAATAAATTTGGTTACACTTTCTTCACAGAAGTAATTTCCTGAAATGGGAGAAAATATATTTGGAAGATGATTGAAGGAATGGGAACATCATGAGAGAAATCTGGAGTTAAGATCACAAGTTTCATCAAAATGTCTAGGGAAGGCTTATTAGCCTCAATAAAGAAAAGGAGGAGTTTTGAGAAAATCCATGGGAAAATCCTCCTCAAGTACCCAATTTCAGAGAGTGTGTGTCCCTGGGACAAAAGCAGGGGCAGAAACGCCTCAGTTACCTGCACATTTACCCAAGGTCTGGTTCTAGGCTCTGTGGGATGGGCTTCTGCAGGGGAGGAAACACCTTGCTCTGCAGTTTGCTTGCCAAGTCACCATACAAGCTTTACAACAGGCCAGTGTTTAAAACCTGTGACATATGGAGGTGGAAAAAACAGCCAAAAGTTAACAGCTTCTGCTGCCAGCTTCCAACCATGTGTACTGTCCAGTCCCTGGGTTAGCTTTGTAAGCACCATGGCCTCTGGTGAACATGCCACACTTTTTTGCAGGGTTCATCCATGGCTGGCTTTGTATGAAGATACTAAAAGCTTTATAGTTTTAGAGGTTGTGATGTGTTTTTGGTACTTGTATGGAATAGAAGCTGATGTTATCCCAGCACTGCTTGCTTCCCCAGGAGGGGTCTCAGTCCCTGGTTAGAGGGAGCAAAAATTTGAATGCAGAGTCTGACAGCAAATGGTTCAACTCTACCTGTGTTTCTCCTTGATCCAGGGATCTGCCAGTGCTTACACACTCCTTCTGTGGCTACCAGGCTACCTGCCAGCATACTAAGATGTGCCCTTATTGCAGAATATGGCTGTTGTGGAAGGAGTTGACCTTAGGCATGTTCAGGTGATACAGAAAAGTAGGTATTGGTATCTCTAAAGTGTGTTGGGTCTTGTACAGAGGCTGTTGGCTTGGAAAGAAGGATTCTGAAGGGCAAACTAAGCAATGATTTTCCTGTAGGAAAATCAGATAGTGGGACTATCTGAGCTGTTGCACATTTTTGAGTTCAGCCCAGAACTAGATTAAATTGCTGAGTTGCTGCTCTCTACCATGTTCTTGTAGAGACACTTGAGTGAAACCACTGCGGGCAGAATGGCTCATCTAAAGGATTAATAGGGTTAGCACAACAAGACTTAATCTTCAAGAGGGAATTACAAAACCTGATAGGCACATTCCTTGAATGTACATGTAAAATTGAAACATTTCCAAACAAATTTCCAAACAAAATTTCCAAACAAAATTTCCAAACAAAAATGGAAAGAAGAGTTTATTTTTTATTACTCATTTATTTATTCCCCCTGTACCTCTCTGGGCGTCAGATTTTCCTACCCTTATTCTATGACTCAAAGGGACAGTCAAATTTTCTACAGCTAGAATCAGACTAGCAGTTTAAACCAAACAAGGTGATTCCACAATAAAGAAAAAACCCTTTCCTGTCCATCCTCTGTTGCCCTGAAAATCAGTCCTTTTGATATTATTTTCATAATCTCTAGCTACTTTCCCAGGAAAGTAACTATAAGCATAGATGTTTATACATTCCATTAAAGATATGCCTTTTGATGGATGTCTCTCACAGCCAGTGTGGTTGGGAAGGTGCTAACCTGACAATCCAATCCCTGGTTGTTGTTGAAAATCTATATATACTGAAAGAACAGAAGAAACGTTCTCCTTATTTCATCACACTTTGAGCTGTGTCTGTGTGAATCATTTCATGTCCAACAGTGACAATCCTCAACACTGTTTTTACTTTGAATTAATTTTATTATTCACTTATTTGCGTAACAGTTGTCAAACCTGTTGATTTGTACCATCAGGATGTCAAGTAGAGGAGCTGTGATTGTAGTGTAAACACCCAGTTATGGAAGATGGAGCTTTTATAAACCATGGTGAGACCAAGTCACCAGGGTTGGCAGTGTTGCAGATGAATGGTCAACAAATACTATTCTGGAGAGAGAGGAATTACTTTCACTGGGGGCAGGAGGGGATTCTCTGAGGTAACAGCAGCTACTTCCAAGAATATGGGGAAGATGCTTTCTACTCTTGACACCAAAGAGCTGTCGGTTGTGAAAGTCTCATGTGCTGTATATTCTGAAGACATCCATGACTGGAATTCCTGTCTGGAAGTTTAATTAATCCAGCTAGCTCAACTATATGGGTTATATCTCAAAAACTGTCTGAAATGTTAATAAGCTTTCTGAGCCTCTGGCTCAGAATTTACATTCTCACAACCCAGAAATACTATTAAAAACAAATTAGTAATTTCATCAAACAAATTGTTTATAGTATAGAAAAATTCCAGTAGTAGAAACTTACATTGTCAAAGCACGCAGACACAACAGGGTTTGCATTGCTATGGAAACAAAGGTTATGCTGGGAAAAACAACTTGTAAGTGATTGTGAAAAGTAAGTTTATAAGAATGATACCTTTCAGCTTGATCTTGAAAGACATATTGCAACACAAGCATCTTGGATTAGAAGATTGTTTTTATTTAGTTTTCCACAGAGACATCTTTATTTCACCTCTATTCTCACAAATCTGACATCAAAAACTATCAAGAGATATATATGAGCTATACAGGCAGAGAAATCTGCCGGTACAGCATTACTCTCCTTTTATCAAACATTCTAAGGAAAACAAATATGGTCCCTTCCATGCCCATCTAATAAAAGAAAAACAGCTAAGTCAAGAGAGAATGTATATATGAGTCCAGTTATTCATAAAAGAGTAAAAATAAAAAATCTAGTTTCTGATGTTTAAACAAAACATACTTTTATATTTGGCTAAGCTAAAATACCATACCTTGCCAAACGAAAAACTGCTCCCTAATAGTAGGTTCCCTAGCAGCTCAGTAGGTATGCAAGGCATGCAATTCATTTCCTGCCAAGGCAGAGAAAAATGGGTAGGTCTGAGATTATATTGCTAGTGTGCTTGAAAAAGATCACAGTTGTTAATGTTATAGACTGCATATACATATTTTGACTTTTGGTCTCCTTGAAACTTTCCCAGGTATAACTTTTTTGGTTTGTCTTTTAGCTCTCAGTGATGGAGTGTTCAATGGGAGGTGAAATAGGAATTTCCAGAGCATTACAGTCATCAGTGAGGAACACCAGGTCCTGGAGAAACAAAACCAAAAATGAAAATGAAAACTAAAACAAACAAACAAACAAAAATAAAAAGAAGGCTAAAATTTATAAGGAGGAAGGCAGAAGATAGCACAGTGGGAAGCTTGGGCCTGATCCAGTTTTGGTGGTCAGGGGACAGTGTGGAGACAGGCAGGGCTAAAAGCAGGGACTCTGTCCCTGTTGATGCATCCTGACTTACCCTTCTGCAGTAGGAGATCAAGATGGTGTACAGGCTCCGGGCCTTTTCCTTCAGCTCACTCACTTCAACCACTCTGTCACATCCAGGGTAGGCCACAAAGTCACGGAGTTTTGCCAACACACAGTAATTCTGCAAAGCACGCAAAATAGGTCTGTGTAACCCTGCACAAATACTGACTTATGTTTCTCGTCCACCACTTCCAAAATTCTTTGAATTTCTGCTTCTATGTACATGTAATCTATGCAACCCTTAGTCAGGCAAATTAATCATCAATATTTTATAACAAAGGTGTTTGGTCCAAATAAGTGCTTTAAAAAATGCATATATACAGTGTTAGTCTGCCAGCTTATTTCTCACAAATTTTAGGAGGCAGCAGCAGCCATACAATCAATCTGCTCCCGTGGTAGGTGGAGTATTCTACAGAATAGGTGCACTGTCTCACTTTTTAGAGAGCACTTGATTTAGTAGAAGATCTCACAAACTCAATTCCTCTGCTCCTGTACAATAGGAGAAACCCTACCAGTCCTGATTTTTCAAAGTAATTTTTACCTCAGATTTTTTGTCATCAAAATAACCACAGACAACATGAAATTCACAGCATCCTTGTGAAGCAGGTAAGTATATATCCCAGTTTTTACTTTAAACCCAGGGAAACTGAGGCACTGTACTCATATTTCTTGGTCCCTGCCATTATGTGAGACACTGGAAGCTCTGGAACTGGGATCTAGAGTGTCCTGAATTACAGGACTTGGTGCAGTTGTTTATGGAAAATGTGTCAGAAATTTGTTTTGCCTGATATTTTCTATTTATTATTTACTCTGTTGAACACTGGAAAAGGAAGCAAAACATATCAAATATCCCACTGCAGAACACTACGACACTGTGTGTGCAGGTTATTTTTTCTTAGCTGAGAAACAACTCTTGCTTTTTTTTCTCAGTATCACACTTCCACATCCTCAGGCAGCCTTTTTTTATTTTTTAATAAGTAGCTATTTAAAAGAGAAAAAAACAACAAGATATTCCTGCATTGCTTTTTGTTAAAACAACATGCCCAAAACTACTCAGGATATAAAATGAAGTAGATTTATTAAGTGAAGAAATTTAATTCTACATTTCTTCTTTTACACTATTATTCAAAGTTTTGTTGCACTTATTTAACTTCTGAGAAGGCTGTCACAGCAAACTAATTGTGTGCATATGGTAATAAGTTAAGAATACTGATTTCCCAATTCTAAAAATTATAATCAAGTAAAATCTCAGAAAGTCCATAGGGATTTTAATAACATAGTAACATTCAAACTGAGAATTTTTTTTGTCACTCATCTACCTAGTTAATTTAACTTTTAAAAATCCTTTAAAATCACTCCTCTGGGGTATAATATTAAGAGTTATTCTCACTTTTCATTAACTGCTTTTACTGTACCACAGTAAGAAAGAATTGTGGAAACTTACGTGGATGTCCAAGTACAGCCTGGGCAGCATCTCCACACACGAGTCCTGCGGGAAAGAGGAAAGACTCGTTGCAATTTTGTTTTTAGAGAAATCTGCGTCACAAGTGGCAACCTGCAGTGTCTGTGCAGGAGCAGTTTTCAGGGGGACTCACCACGGTTTTGGAGGTCTGCAGCTCCTTGAAGGACTCTGTGATTTCCTTGCTCAGAGACAACACCCTCGAGTAGCATGTTGGAGGGGCTGCACTGGCTAGCAGGGCAGCAGAGAGCACAGCAACCAGGAGCAGCAGCATCTTCATTGTGGGGACTTTGTCCAAAAGAGGAGGAAGGGAGGGAAAAAATCACTCCCTCTGCTTAGGTAGGTACTGCTGAGCGCCAATGAGTAAGCTGGACAAATCAGTCCTCAATTAAATAGTCTCCTGCACGAACAGGAAGAAAAGTCTGGGGGTGGTCCGAGCAGCAGCTTACTGCCGTCTTAAATTTCCTGCCAACCTATGAGGCAGAGCTGCAAGAGCTTTCCTGCCCGGAGCAGCAAAAGAGGGAATGAGGGTAACAAAAACAAACACCACTGGCTCTTTTCATTCCAGAAAGAAAACAACCTAGTGAGCATCTCAAACAATAGGAATATGTGTAAGAACAAGTTCTCAGGGTTCTTAAAGTGTCATAGGCCCTAATCCTAATCCTGTATGTGCTTTGGCACGTGCGTTGCTTTGAGCTGTGGGACTACATAGGCTGCAGATACAGAGAAATCCTTCCAAAAAGCAAAGTTCCCCAGCACAGGAAGGACATGGACCTGCTGCAGCGAGTCCAGAGGAGGCATCAAGTTGATTTAAGGGATGGAGCACCTCTCCTATGAGGAAAGGCTGACAGAATTGGCATTGCTCTACCTGGAGAAGAGAAAACCTCAGGATGACCTAATTGCAGCCTTCCAGTACTTGAAGGAAGCCTACAAGAAAGATAGAGAGGAACTTTTTGCAAGGGCATGTAGTGACACAATGAAGGGGATGGCTTAAAACTGAAAGAGAGTAGGTTTAGACTAGATATTAGGAAGAAATTCTTTCCTGTGAGGTTGGTGAGGCACTGAAACAGGCTGCCTCTAGAATTTGTGGATGCCCCACCTGCAGAAGTGTTCCAGGCTGGGTTGGATTGCACTCTGAGCAACCTGCTCTAGTGGAGGGTGTTCCCCACCCATGACACTGTGGCTGGAACGAGATGATTTTTGTGATTCTATGATTCTATTATTCACAATTTGTCAATCAAAACAATAGTGCTTGTGATGGCTGCTTGGGGAGACCTATGTATTTACATATTCATAGTCTCTAACAAAGTGAATACATCTCTATATGGCTGTGATAAAAGTATAAAAATTATTTTGCTTTCTGGGTTGAATTTATGAGGCTTTGCTCTTTTGTTAGATGCCGGATGGAGCTGAGAAATCCAGATGCTGGGATGCAGGCCTGAAGCTGAACATATGTTGTATTATATGTTAATTGTCCTGTAAAATCGAGGTACCCTTGAATGAAGAACTGGTTATTTTATATTATTTATGCCCTGCCCCCCCCAATTTTTAAATTCGGATTTTAGTAAGATATTAACTGAAACAATAAAGTATCTGATGAAGTACTGCAGTCCTTGGCATTGTAGTACACCAGGAAGATTCATCTGAAGGTGGGAAAACTACTTTTGGAGAAAAATACATCCTCTGGATGTTTCAGAGAACTCTGAATTAAATCCACCAAAACACCTGGGGGAAATAGGAGCACAGGGCTGTATACTGCTGTGTTGTTATGCATTTCTTTGCCTTCATAAAGAACATTTGGTTTAGTAACATCATGTGCTCCTGAATGTTGAAGTGGTAGATCCTTGGAGAGGAAAGAAAAGTTGTGAGTCTGGGTTGAGGGAATTTTAGGACTGGTCTTGGACCACTGGATCCTATTTTCAGGAAGAGTTGCCCAGACAAGTCAGTTAAGAGGCTAGAGGGAGATAAGAAGCCTTTGGAGAGAGCCCCAAGCAGCAAATCATGAATCTGCACACAGTTACAGTGCACATCCAAGGGAAGAATCCTACTGACTGTGAGTCTTGCTGGTAAAGAAACAGACTCTTAATCACCATCTCATTGCTGTAAAGAATAGCTGCAGGTAGCAGTGAGATACTATCCTTCTATCACATTCATGGTTGGCAAGCTGCTAAAACGTAGTTGCTCTGCCAGAACAGCAGTTTTCTGAACAGCATAAATGGTCTCCCAGTACTAGAAGTCAGCAAACCAGCTGCTGCCAAGGATGACTTAGGAAAGCAAAGGCTCGATCTAGGTTTCACCAATACACTCAATCAAATTTAAAAAAAAGCCAAAACAGCAAAACAAAAAAACCAAAACAAACAAAAAGCCAAACAAAGAAACACCCCAAGTAGCTATTTTGTGAAGGGGAAAAATTGCTGAGACAATTTGCTGTGAGGTTTTTGTTCAACTACCCTCAGAAATGGTAGGGTTTTTTTTCCCCTGAAAAACATTAAGTACTGGAGTTTAATTTCCTCATTCACATCTTTTCCCTTGGTCAGATTTAATTGCACAGTTGACACTGACCCAAATGAGTATTTTCCAATATCCAGAATCTCATCAGCACTACTGCCTATCTCAGCATGCAGAATCTGCAATTCAGTTAAACAAAGACAAATACTTTCTTCTCAGTTATTTCTATTTGTATATCATCAGCAAGATTATCTTTGATCTCTGAGTACATTCAGTTTATGAGTCCAGGTATGAGTAAATATTTTTTTTTTTCTCTAAGAAGCTCAGTGGTGACTTCAGGAGAACTTGCAAGTGACACCAGGCACTGGGAGTCCTTTCAGTCTAAGGCACCTGGCACAACTGTGAACCAGATACACAGATACCAAAGCGCTTGGAACTCCAGAATCTTTTTGGTGACTGTTTTTATCCAGCCATTTATGCAAAGCCACTTATTAATTCTGGTGCATTCCTTGCCCTGGGCAGAGAAGGTCTTTAACAGGGAAACACAAGCTGTTCTTCACAAAGGCTAATAGCCTCTTAGAGGCAATATTCAAAATGGACCTTGAAATAGAATTTAGAGCTACAGGAGGGGAAGGGGAAGAGGATCAAAATATATTATAGTCAAAATTTGCCTAAGGATTGCCTCCATGGAGAAGTAGCTATTTACAGCCCTTCCAATCTGTGGGACAGTGCTCAGGCTGGCACTGGGAGTGAGCACAGCGGGAGTCAGTCAGTGCCACCGTACTTGTTACGACCACCACGCTTTGGATACCTCCAGCACAAACACATCTTTATCACGCTCTTCCACACAGTGAGCATGGGCCTTCAAGGGCTCAGGACCACTCTCATACTTCTGCATTAGCTCTTGAGGTTGGTGATGTCATTACATTTCTGAGTGCTCTTCACAGTGCATTTATTTACTCTTATATGAGGAATATTCCATAGCAAAAGCAGACACATGGGCTGAGAAGAAACTTAGAAGCCTACAATGGCATAAATGTGTATATATTTTTATAAAGAAAAAAATTGACTATGTTGTCTTTTTGCTTCTAATTTACTGAAAACTCAAACAATAATATTTTTCTAAAAGTCTAAGGACTCACTATGCAGCCAGAAATTCCTCCCATGTTTGAACAGTCTACCAGGGTGTCCACCAACTTTTGATAAAAGCATGTGCAAGTTGCTGATTTCTTAATATCAAAATCCACTTGCTTAATGCAAATATTGATTTTAAAATAGTTGGGGGCTGTCATGAGACACCTCATGAAATGAACTTCTGATTATATTGAAAAATAGGAAAAGTTAAACATAAAAACAACAAAAGAGAGAAAGCCCTTTGTATTTAAGCAGCATCTCAAAGCCCCAAGTGACAGCTGTTTGTTGTGGTGAAGGTGCCACTTCTTGCTTCAAAGCAGGGCTAAACTGCTCTTCAAGCTTCCAGATCAGGACAAGACTTTTTGGAAATCCTGGCCTCTTGGTTAGGGTCTTGTTTGTCGTGTTTGTCCTTGCTGTGCAACAGCACACTTTGCTGAGTCTTTCTGTAAACATCAGCTGAAATTCTGTGCAGAGGTTGTGCAGCCTCACACATTGCCCTGAGTCTGCACAGCACTGACAGTTTCCTGGCACAGAGGAAGTCTGATATGGCAGCACTGTGCCTGCATTTGAACCTGGGGTTAACCCCAATGTGTTTTATTTTCTCCTCCATGATAGCAGATTCTGCTGGTGATCTGCATTGTGTGGCCAAGCTATGAGCAATGGGAAAGGCAGGTAGGATCTCGGAACTGTTTCTGGGCTGGTTCTTCAGTGCTGTTTCCCCATGATAATTAAGCAAAAGTCCTTTTTGCTTACTCAGTGGTACAGGCTTCTTTTTTCTTCCCTGTTATTGTTATTTTACAAAATTTACATATATATTGAGGAAACTAATGCTACTGCTCAATAGCCTGTTCTTACATAAAATAGTTATAGAAGCAGGTAAAGCCATCTGGGTCAGAAAAAGAAATTAGATGTTCTGAAATCTGTCAGTCTTGCTAGCACGAACCTGGCACTGGGAGCTTTCCCTGAAGGAAAATATATGGAAATGGGGAGTCCTGTGATCCAGGACAGACACGACAGGGGAACAGGAATAATTTCTGTGTGCTGCCTCAGACCAGTGATCAAATCATTTGCACTGTCTGTGCTGACCAGCCCTCCCTGCAGTGCCAACCCACCTTTGGAGCAGAGCAGGGGCTTGGGCAGCAGCATCCTGCACCCAGAGGGCACAGGGGGCTCTGGACGATGGCAGAGCCCAGGACAGCTCAGAGATGTCCACACAAGTATCTGTCACTGCTGTGCAGGCACAGCCTGGCTTGTCTCTGTCTTGGCTGCTGTCTCCATAATGGGGATAATGGTATTTCCCACAGACACTGTGGGAACTCAGCCATCAACACCAGGGAGACAGGAGATTATGCGGTTTAGCCTTGTCAGGGATACTCTTTTTCAGTGACTGCAAGGTGTATTGATTCAAGTAATGCAGGATTTAGAGGCTTAAGCCTTCACCACCTTTCTAAGAAAAAGGCAATTTTAGTTTGGAGTAACTTGCAGACCTCTCCAGTGAAGTAAGTGGTGCTCTCAGCCTGGCTCCCTCTCTGGCCATGGGCATAGGCAGAGCTGCCTTGTCCCAGTAATACACAAGTGCCTTGTCTGGACCCTGCCTGGGCTTTGAGACCACTCCTGTGTGTCAGGTTTAGAGCAGCAGTATTTCAAGTTATTCACACTTTCCTGCTGTGCCTTGCCTTCCATCCTCCCCTCTCTCCCTCTCTCTCTCTCTCTCTCACACACATGCAAATGTGGCAGATAGCTCCAGGTCTTATCGTTGTTGGTCAGCTTCCCACACTCCCTGATTACCCTCATGATGAAAAATTATGTCAGCCACCAAGGAGTGTACTGGAGGTGATATAAATAAATGTATTCATCTACCAAATTTGCCCCTGATACAAGCCCTCTGGGGAATTCTAATGCTAAAAAATGCAAGGTCTAAGCTCTCTGCTGTCCCTCCAAGGAGCTCTTGTCTACACTGTGGTTAATATGCAAGGAGATGAGGGACTGTATTTTTTAGGACTGGTATTCCAGCACCTTTCAGAACAATTATGTCACTGAAAGAAAAATTGGTGAGACTGGAAGTGCAGCTCTGTATAACAATCCAAGCCAAACAAGAATCCAAAGAGACTTTGCTGAACTACTGCCTATACTAGAGATTTTTAGTAGCTGATTAGCATGCTAGCAGGCACAGTTTTCTACTTATTCTTGCCTAGAAGACTGCCAATGTCATAGCTTATGTTTTTGTGTGTATTTCTAGATACAAACAACAGTACTTCCAGCAACTGCAAGGTGACATAAATTCTCAGCTGGCTGAGAAGGTAAGGTATAAGTCCACACCATACATCATTCCTAGTTCTGCTTTCTTCCTGTGCACAGCTTTTCAAGTTTTATAACTGAGCATAGTGGAAGAAATCCTGTCATCCCTGAAATCAGTAACACAAGTCACAGACGCCTGTGGATCCAAATTCTCACTTTAGATTAAAACTTGTGTTCAGTTCACTGGCCTTAGTAGCACAAAAGCCCTGAAGCCAAAGTAAGAGTAAACGAGTCACATTATTTC
This sequence comes from Pseudopodoces humilis, assembly GCF_049639895.1. Taxonomy (NCBI): domain Eukaryota; kingdom Metazoa; phylum Chordata; class Aves; order Passeriformes; family Paridae; genus Pseudopodoces; species Pseudopodoces humilis. Next base: position 12,635,881 of record NC_142205.1, on the reverse strand, counting down.
TTGTTTCTCACAGAGTATTACCTTTGGAGTCCTGTGAGTTGGTGGCACAACACAGAGCTTTGTCAGTGTCCTGAAACCAAATGATATGACAAATACCTTCTACAGCTAAAATACTCATCTAAGGAATAAAAATGTATAAAATATAAGGGGATAGCTGAGGATCTATTCTACTTGGTAATATCCAGAAGTGATGAAAATGAGTGGAGGTTCATTTTATTTAAGAAAATCCATAAACTTAATAATTGTATTTTTGGTTTGTCAGCTTGCCTAGAAACAAAGGAAAAAGTAAATACCAGACAATGTCAGAAACTGATGTTAACAACAGACTGTGTTTCAGATGTAACAACTGCCACCTAAACCCGAACAACTTTTCTGTTTTAAATTCTGTTGATAAAAATAAAACAGAAAAAGGATCTCCTTTTGCTTCTGAATCACATATTACATGTGTTCCCAGATGACTAAGTGCCCCTACAAGTGTGGTTTTAGTTTGGTTTTGTTTAAGTTGGGTGACTAATGAAAGAATGAGTCGAAGATACACGGAGTGTAGTTGCTGCATACATACCTGGTATTATTGATAGTTTGCTATGAGAATAAGCCTGTAGCTTGTGGTGGCTCTTGCCTACACCTAGAGGTTGTCCTCTTATCCTCAGGTAGTCTTGACCACATCTGCAAGGAAGAGGCCAGGGCAGCAGGCACCAGGCCAGAGATGTGTTCATGGTCACCACCTGGGTGAAAGGCGTGGCAGAGCCAAGGCTGGTTGGGGGCCTTCCTCAGCAGAACAGTGTCTAGTTATTCTCACATTTTTATGAAGTTCCAGTTTATAGTTATTCCCAAAAGAAACAAGATATAGTGACATGAAATTGAGACAATGTTACAGCTGGGTAATGTAGTGAGGAAAGCACTGAGGGATGGCACAAAGAGAAATATTTTGAGTGAAGAATAACTCTAGTTGGAGCATTTTATCTTTCAAGTGTAGAGCCAGCCAAGCTCTTAAATATCTATACTTTTAATTTTGGACCAATGTCCTGGGGTGACTTTATGATACTGGTATCCCCAATCGTCTGGTTTATGTTATATATTAAGTTCTGCACCTTTAAGACTGGCTTTGAGAACAAGAGAGGGGGAAGAAGAAGCGCGCAGTTTGTGTTAAGGAAAAACATCACTCCCACAAGCTAATTTCCAGTGGAAGACTAATCAAATTAACATTTATTTTCCTCCTTTCTATTTGGCTGCAGCTTTTCTTGTTTTGTTTTGTTTTGTTTGTTTGTTTGATGTTTTGGAAGGGTTGTGGCTGAGGAAGAGAGAACTTGGCTTGATTAAAGATGTAAATGCAATTCTATCAGTCTTCCCCTCTGCTAATGGTCTGCCTGGGCATTTTAAGGGCATATAGTGAAAAGGAAACTCTGACTGCTAAAGAAAAGCTACCCCCTGCTGTTCCAGTTCATATTTATTTCACAATCAGCCCATTGAAATGTGTGATTCACACTCTGATGCTGTGTTGTCTAGCTGGCAAAGTCACTGGAGAATTTAAAGAAGTTTCCCAAGCTGAAAACTAGACAAACTGCATTTGGGCAAAAAGCAATCTTATCAGCAATGAGAGTTAGTTATATCACTACAGTGATCTCTCTTGCTGAGAACTGAGGCTGCCCCTGCAAGTGAGAAGCTCTCTTGAAATAAGAAGCTGTCTTCAAAAAACTGAGAACTGTTGCTATTGAAATGTAAAGTGTCCTTCTGATATACATATATATAGAATACACAAGAGTAAAGTCATGCTAAAATATGCAGGGACAATTTAAATGTTCTTTGTTAAAACATCCTTTCTCAAATAAATAGACCAAAAAAGGTAAAAGCATGCATGAGTGCACAAGAGGGAAAGAGACTTCCCAATTCCCCAATAATCTTGAGTAAATTTTAAAGGAAAGCCCTGTCTGTTTATCTTAAATTATCCAGATTTAATGTACTCATCACTTTGTAACCAAGCAGCTTGTGTGAAATAATGACTTCCTGGTAACACAAAGACACACAGCCGAAGTTTTAACTTTACTATATTAATCATGGTCTATCTTTGTGACAAGTATTACCATATAGCCTTCCACTGACCTAACATGAACATTTAGGAGTCTGTATCAACATAAATGATCAGAAATAAAAAGCAGATAGCTAGAAACTGGATTAATGGAAATAATCAAATTGAATAATACTATGTGTTTGTCTATGAGATTTCACATAAAATTTCTACTGTAGTGCAAGAACTCATTATATATTGATGATGGAGGATGCAAAAAACAAAAAAGGTGCTAAGTTAATTACTACGTACTTGCTCATTAATCATGGGATAAATGTTGGTCACTAGTTAGAATTGCCATGAAATAAGTGAATTTAATCTTAGGATGTGTCAGAGGGGTTACAGCCAGAAGGGATGAGGAGATATTGATGCTGGTATAAATGCAGGGATCTGCTCATCTGGAATATTGTCTGCTTTTGGCCACCCATAGCTGTGGAGTATGAATTCAGACTACATGGGGTGCAGAAAGAAACAGTGAGAATACTCAGTGTATGGGAAAGTTGGGACAACACTTGCATATTTCCCTCCTGCCCCTCTTTCCTTGTCAGCCCAGTTACTTTTCCAACAGCTGGGTCCTCGCCCTGCTGTCCTGCCAAAGCCAGCTCTCAGCTGTGCTGCTCAGGGCACTCCAGACCCATCTCAGCCTGCCTTGCTCACAATCCATTTTGCCATGGCTGCTGCTGGGGAATTCTGCAGCAGGGATACAAAGGGAGGTGTTCCTGTCATACATCCCAGTCTCTCAAGGTCAGGCACACTGAGACTGTGGAGCCCAGACAAGGTAGGAACTCTGCTTTTGTGCCCAACCCTTTGTGCTGGGCTCTGCCTCGGTGGCTGAGCAGTAGCTATCACTCTGACTGAGAATTAAAGCTGAGAGGCATGGGACAATGGTCCATAGCTTTCTAGAAGAGAGCTCACAGCTGTCTGAAATAGAGGCCTTGGAGTGCAGCCCAGAGAAGGACGTGACAATGCACTGGCCAGAGAGGGACAGTTGTCCCACCTGGTCTGAATGGAGCATTTAAACTGCTGTGCCAGCAGCACTGTGCAGCTACACAGCACTCTCAGAAAGGCTGGTTTTGCTCCTGGGGAACATGAAAAGCACATGTACAGGCAGCAAAGCAGCTGCTACACACGCAGCATCAACCCGCTTTATTCATTAAATATATGCTAACAAAAAAAGATTGGCATCAACTTTGTTCACATCAAAAAGATACAGTTCCAATTCTTCCTATTGCATAATTTAGGTACATGAGCTTCTGCAGTAATGCACTGGGCAGAGAATGATAGCATTGTCCACACCATTGTCTCGCTGACACCAAAGAGAAATGAAGCAAATGGAGTCAAAGAAACCAAACACATTCAGGAAAGTATCAAAGTGATCAAAGCAGACTCTTTGATTCTGCTTTACATATACTTTTCAAAGTGTTACATTTCCAAACACACTCTGTCCATTCTTGATGCCAATAAACCAGCTCTGTTTAGCTTTATGCTTTGATAGGAGTAGGAACAAAAAAATCTTTAGCTAGTTGCATCTTATAAGCCTTTCTATCAAGTTTTGAACTTGCTAGGAAAAGGCTAAATGTATTTGTTGTTCTTTGAGGAAGCTGAGCCTTCATTTGAGGGGAACGTGGTGTCAGGTCTGAGTAGCCATATAGACAAATCAGCATTTGCAAGCACGAGGAAAAGCTCTGAGCAAGTTTTTTTTATTTTTTCATCTGTATTTAATATGCCTCTTTGTTAGCAGACCAAGCCTCAGGGAAAAAAAGCAACTTACAAGGCATATAAAAGCATTTTGGAAAAGGTGCCTGACCATAGTCCTTTTATAGCTGGAAAATATTGATTATTTTTATATATCTGCCATTATTTTCCCAAAGACATAGACAAGGTTTCAAGGCACCTGATCTAAATGCACTGAAGGAAAATATAATATTTTTGATGTTTTCATTTGACCATTAATGATGTCAAGCATGAAGCTTTTCTCATACTCTGGAAGGATGTACTCCATTTCTGTCTTTGAAAAATCAAATTTTCTCTCTGTGCTGCAGCAACTGTGAAGCCCAAGCTGCCCCCAGGGAGGTATTTTGTTTAGCTGTGTGGACACATTCCTCCAGGAAATATTGAAGCCAAACCACACACACACATGCACACACACAAGCCCTCTATTAGAAGAATTCAAAGCTTGAAGAGAAAATAAACCAGTACTGGGTCTGGAATCTGAACTTCAGCGCATGTTGAATTGTGTTTTCACATTCTTTGTTTTTACCAGCTGGGCTGTGAACCAATACAGGCATTTTCTGAACACAGGGACCACTGTCCAAGCACAGCCCTATATCCTCTGGTCATGTCAGAGTTGGGAAAAAAAACAATGAAGAAAACAAGGAAAAAAATTGCATATCCAGCACTTGATTGTTTCTGCCATGTGTGATACAGACATGGAGAGTGGGAATTGTTGTCATGAGTCAGATTTTGCTGCACAGTATGTGACTCTGGAGAAAAACCATGCAAGTCAGGAGGTAAGAGAAGTCATATTTGTATGACCACTCTTTCATGCATTCTCTTCATTCACTCAAGGCAGAGCTATGAGAAAAATCAAGCTCTATTTTATTCTTGGACAGAGCCAGATGCTGGCATCTACTTTGGCAGCTGGTGTCAAGAACAGGACAACTGATACAGTAACTTGATTAAAACTATCAGAGCCTGACCCTTGCTTAGGACTTGGCTTCAGCCCTGAAACAGCTGCTATTAAGCCAGTGCCTCTCTGAAATTGTGTTATATTCTAGTGCCTTATTTTTTTGTTTATTTAACGCATTTCTCTCTCTCTTTATCTTTATTTACTGAACTTTTATTTATCAAGACTTTTATTTACTTAACTTTATTATTTTTTGGTAGGTTCTGACCGCAGGAACTAAAAACACCAGGGCTGCTTGCATATGGTTCAGATGATCAAACATGAGGAGAAACCATGATATATCCTTGTCCTGTCAGACCCAGTGATAGAGCTGCCCAAGCAAAGTCCCTGAGGATCACAGCCCCTCATGGCAGTGAGCTCAAGGACTCTCCTTCTTAGGGCTCCCTCCATTACCAGCTTCCCCCAGTGGAGTAGAGGAAGAGGCAGAAGAAGGTGGATGGTCTTGTCTTAGGTGAACAAAGACCAAGAGGTGCCAGTATTTGATGCTGCAGTGATACAGACAAATTACTGCCACTGCTGGACACAAAATGATTCACGTGGATGCAGTTTGAGGTGTGGTGAAAGATGAATTCTCTTTTATTTGTTCTTTCAGTATTTATAGGTTTTTGACAATGACCAGGGATTGGACAGTCAGGTTACCACCTTCCCAACCACACTGGCTGTGAAAGATGTCCATCAAAAGGCATATCTTTAATGGAATGCATAAACATCTATGTTACTTTCCTAGGAAAGTGGCTAGAACTTGTGAAAAACAACATTGAAAGGCTTGATTCTCAGGGCGACAAATTACTCCACTCACAAGCTCTGCAATGGATGTTGCAGCTTGTTTTGGATGTTGCAGCTAGTCACTGCTAGGTAGGGATAAAGTTTTTAGAAGTGTTTTGGGCAGTGTTGGACACACCATCATTTATTAGCAAATGAGTTTATTAGAATTCTATTAGTAATTAGAAAGCAGGTACTTAAAAACTAGGAAAGGACCAATGTAAATGAGGGTGTTTCTTTCCCCTTCAGATTATTCTGGTGCTTAAGCTAACATTAAACAGTAGATGTGACAACTATACTCTTAGAAGAAATACAGAACAATTTTGGGCTAGACTGCTGATGTTGAGAGATTCTTGCTACAGAACTGGTACATAAATGACTTGAATTTCCAGTGCAATCCCTGAAAGTCCTTCTGCTGCTTAGAGACCAGCATCAGATGCTGAACTTTTTTCTAAGAGAGCACTGATTAAAAGATGATGCTGTTCTTCTTGAGGTAAAACTCAAGGTTCACAGCCTGCTGGTGAATTCAGTAAGGGCACCCTTTGACTTGAAACTTTGTGCGTGTCTGTGCCAATAGCATAAAAAACACCCGGAAGAAGCTGTGGACAAATACTTGTGTGCGAGTACCTACTCAAGCAAGGTTTGCTTAGGTCGACTTTGCTGGAGCTTTTAATGTATAATGCAGAATCTTCTTTAATAAATCATGTGGCCATGGGTCCTTCTGAAGCATAGATGCCTTAGGGACTGTAATGATTTCTTGCTTTTTTTTGTTGTTTATGCATGCTTTTTTGTTTTCATTCCTTTTGTCTTTTGGTTCACAGCCTTCAGTGAGGGAATGAAATCTACTGTTAGTGTAACTAGTGGATATCTGAAGCAGAATAAGAAGACACTACATGTCATTATCTACTACACTGCTGAGGGTTGGAGACTAATTTCCAGATGAGGTATGTTGTTTGCGCTGCTGTATGGATTGCAGCTTAGGGGTGATAGTAAAAGGCCTTAAAATCTTAGAAAATTCGGGGACTTAGAAAGAAAGTTAGGTTTGGAAAGCCCTGGGAAAAGCAGGCCCTGGAAATGTTAGGCCTTGTGCTTGCTAAAGACCAGGTCAAGCTGCACCTGTGTAGTCAGTATATGATAAATGATACAATTGTTAGATGTGATTAGATATATTTATTGTTTAGAGAACATGGGGAACCATGTTAGGGGGCTAGGGGGAGATCACGAGAAATTCATGCTTGGGTAAAAACAATGCATACAATAGAACAATGTAAGTTTAATAATTAATATGTAAGTTGCATAACGATAGAGTATAAAATATGATCAACTCAAAAACCCAAATGGGGTCAGATTTGGGTATGTGTACCCCTGACACCCAGAGCTCTTTAAATAAAGCACCTTCATATAACCATTCGTGGTTATGTGTGTTCCTGGACGCTAACAGGGGGAAAAGCCATAGATAAGACTCCCACTGAGCTAGAAGCTGTGTAAACACGTGGTGAAAAGATGATCTCTGGGTCCCAGAACTTTGCTATAACCTCTGCACACTTCTCTGTTTAACCTACTGCCATTTTTATCTGCAGGTTGTTTCCTTACAGTCCATTAATAAAGATGTATTTGCTTGTCTGGCAATTGCATGCCTGCTTAACACTTGCTTCTTGGAATCAATAAATGAAAAATGTCTGTGTTAATATGGTGGATTTCTCACTGTTGTGTCTACTGGCATCAATGAGTCATTCCTTCTTGAGATAGCACACTGAGAAGGTACTCAAATTTCTCTCCTTTCCAAAAGCACATACATACCTACATCTGAAGAAGTCTGTAGCTGGTTTGGGGAATTTGTGTACATGGGATTTTCAGACTGACCAGCTCTTGCTCCAACAGTTTTCCCTAGAAGAAGAAATGCTGCTTTTGGAGTTTATTTCATCTGTCAGCATTTAGGATGAATAGCACATTGACTGTGTTGGTCTGTCTAAACAGTTTCTTCTGTTTGGGTTTAAACCCCAAAAGCAACTCTTCCTTTGTACTACTACTTTAGTATCTGGTCCAGAGGATAGACAGCTTTCACAGCACAGAACTTGGCTATCCTGCTCAGCTTATGTATTCAGCTTCAGAAGGCCTCAGCTCAATTTCTGTCACTTTAATGTCCATAATTCTCTAATGGAGGCTCATTTGGCACTGGACAGAGGAGTCCAGTGGCAGCCACTGGACTGTGTGTGCCACATGCTTGAGAGTTGTTTTCTTCTCTGTGGTGGCTTCAATCTTGATGACACTGAAGACTAAAAATGAAATATTGTGAGCTGATGTCTCGCTGAGAGTGAGGATGAAAACCCTGAGGGCATGGGGAAGCAGGAGAGCCCAGAATGAACTGTGGATGGGCAATCTTGGTGGTAAATGTCCAGCAAGCTTGCAAACACAAGTTGTGTGTTCACACAAGCATAAGCTGTGTGTTCAATGCTGCCTAAAGAGAATTTTTGGAAAGAAAGTAAATGTTTCCACAAAATATAGGAAGAAAACACACATTCAGATGTGTTTCAAGCATACACAGTGCCACTGGCCTGGAATGTATCTGTTCAGTAATTGAATATACCACACCTCTTTAGGTACAGGTAGTGTGTAAATCAAAACCAAAAATAAATTCATTGATTGTTTCACCACGTTTTGCTCTGATTTTTACATTTTTGCCTCATTTTCTTTCCTGTATAATATTCAATTTCAAAAGCAGCTTTTAAAGCACCTTTAATAACTGGGTTACTGAGTGCTTCAGTAACTACACACAGTTAGAGTCTACACACTAGGATGGGTATTGCTGAACACTCATTTTTCCCTTGGTCAGTGCAGTATAGGAGGTGCATTCTCACTCTGCACATACCACCTTCTACATAGTCCTGTAGTATTCTTCTTAAGGAAATGGGATGCTTTCTGGTCTATTTATTTTCAGTGATCAACTGAAACCAAATTGCTTTGAAACCAGCAAGAGTACATATTTGCTCCCAAATTGCTGCCATGCCCATGGCCATAGTAGATCAGCATGAGCTGGGATGTTTGGCCCCTTGCAGTCTTGCTGTTACCCCATTCTTGTGAGATCACTCAGATGGAAGCTGCTTGGATTTCTGGAAAATCCTCATTAGTGAGCACACTCAAATACTTTCTCCTGGAACAAGTTCCAGTGCCCTGTGTGAGAAAAGGTCACTTCTGGGCTCATAGCAGGAATAGTTAATATCAACAAACTTCACCACTAGCATAATTTTATATCAACATTTTCCTTTCTGTGTTTTTTATCCCCCTCCAAGGGCTGTCGGCCGCTCTATTGAAGATTCCTGTAATTTCAGCAATAAGGCACAGCAGGCTTCTTTCAATCAACAGCAGCAGTGTCACAGCAAGAAACACTAACACATTTCCCTCCAAGCAAGCACACTTTGACTTCATTCAGGCACACAAATGTGCTCCAAATCCCAAATCACCGTCTTCCAGCCCAGCAAGACAAAGGCTAAAACCTGAGTGGAAACAAAACAGATAAGCAAGCTAACCCCCAGAAAAATAACCCAAATATTTGCACTTTGCCTACCTGCACGAGCTTCTGTTCCTTCCCATGGTCTTGCTGCAGTTTCTCCTCTCCAGGCTCAGGGGTAAAGCCTTTGCAGGGTTAAGATCACACTTCTTTGACCTGCAGCTGGAAACTTCTCATTCTTTTCAGGAGACATGAACAGATTCCCACTTTTGGGAACTGCCATACCAAATGAAACAGCTTTCAGTGATGCTAATCAGATTTTGGCTTCAGAGTAATGGAAGCAGAAGCCACGCTTTCTTCAGCTTCTTTAATTTCCAATTTACCATTTACATCACTACTTTAGGCTCATTTTCCATCTTGAGGATGCAATGGGGCTTTCCTTACTGAAAATGCACACACAGGCAGAAGAATGGATGTGGCAGGTGGCAGTCACTGCTGAGCATTGACTTTTGTAACTCTGTACTCATGAATATTTGTTCAGAAGCAGAAGAGACAAACACTTTTATATGCATATAAGAAAGGATCCTCCTGGAAGCTAGATCCACTTTTAAGGCTCTATCAGGAATGATAATTGTTTATAAATGTTATGATTCCCACAAATGTACTCTAAATCTATTTTTAAACACCCTTAAAGGGAGGTAAAATCATAAAACTCATATTAAAATCACATATTACATTGTGTCACAGTTATAAAAAATTTTGTGTATTTGTTACTGTACTACTACTTCTCTCTGTTCTCTTTCATGAAAGAGTCCAGGAAGATAAAAAAGAATTCAGGAAATTTATAAAATAAACAGGCTTGAAGGGTGAAGAGGACTGAAGGTTACAGTAGATCTGAAAAGTCTTAAAATCTACACCAAGTTGTCATTAAGTCTAATTTCTGAATCAGGACAAGAGAAATTGGATCTCCATTCAGTGTTGTCTTTTTTCTCTTCTTTCCTGATTGTATCCTGAAAAGTCATAAAAATATCAGACATATAAAATAACTCTTTAATATATCTATACTTATTGAAAAATTAATTTTTCATTATAAAATTATTTTAAAGGCATAAAAATGCTAAAATTAAGATATTTTAAAAGCATAATTTTACTGTAAATTTAACCTTTGACAGAAGTTTCCTGAATTTAGCAATGCCATCCCATAGATTTTTCAGAGGAAAACAGTGCTATAATATCTGAATAAAATAGACATGCAGAATAATAAGGAATTTCTTCACACTATAAGGACTTACAACTGCATCAAATCCATGACATCTACAGAGCTGCATATACTTGGGATCCTAGAAAACCCCAGAGAACATGAGCAGAGCAAATTTTCCCCTTCTGGTCTGACTAGTCTGTGTAGAAAGAGCTCCATCCCCTTCCTAACCAAGCATGACTATACCAAACTGGGTGTCCAATTGTACTTTAACAAGAAAAAACTTGCTGTTGTGAATGTATGTTATCCTGCAGGATTCCCCCAGGAGCCAAACTCATTTCTCACAGCTGACTGGCTCCCAGGCACAGCTGATGGATCTGCTCATCACCTGCACCCTGCACCGTACCAAAGACTTCAATAGGCTGCCTCTCCTGGTACTTTTACACATTTTTCTGTTTGAATCATTGTTTGAATGTAAGTTGAGATAAGCTGGAGTGTAACATGGAACTAAATGCTGTTGTGGCTATACATAACAAGAGAGTCTTATTCACCACTCTTTTTCCATAAGATGCATTTTCAGATTATTTTCCCTTTTTTTAGAGAAGGAGCGAAGAAAGAAAGAACAGGTAAACTCTGCAATTGGTCTAATAATTTGTTGGTTCATGTCCATGATCATGACAGAAACATTGGGGGTGGGCTTTGGGAAGGGAGGAGGGAGGCAAAAAAGTCGTGAAACAGAGGCTAAAATATTTAGAGGCCTGGAGATGTCTTCTCTACCTATATTAGCCATCAGTTCAGTGCTGTTGGACCAGATCTGGAGTGGGAAAGAGTTGGTGCTGAGGCTGTAATATCCATGCCATGTGTGTGTTTTGGGGGTTCACTTGGATGACCTCTCTTCTGGTGCTGTGGGCTGAATGCCCAGTACCACCAGGCTGCTCAGGGTGCCACCCTTGCAAGGCTCCTTCTGAGTCTGGTGCTCCCCAAAGAAACCCAGAGTTGAGTTCACACAAAACAGTGAGGATTGCTTGAAAAGTGCACTCCTGTGTGAAACCAAACCAGCAATGTCAATGTAGCCACTGCTGGGGGACAAAAATGCATCTGGTCACAGTCCTAGGGACATGTTTGTTCAGGGCATCTCTGCAGTAGTTTCATTTGAGGGAAATGCTAGAGCTGAGAAGATAAACATACCTTCATGAAACCTTTATTAGTCTCATTTTTTTCATTGAACTAATGCATGATTGGGGAGTAAAGGAGCTTAGTGGGTTCATGGAAATTTATTTTAGAGAGACTGGCTATGACTTTGGCTCTATTACAAGGTTCTGACTCCTGTGTTAATTGGAAATGATTCCAGTAAATGTAATAGCAACAAGCAGCAAAATGCTTTCCATGCTTATCCGTGACCAAAGGTAAATTACAAGTTGTCAGATACATAATTCCTGCTATTTTTCATAAGGTACAATTACAGACCTTTAACTTTCCAAACCCATGGAGCTCTCAAGCACTGAGCCTCACCTGCATAGCACACTTAAGCCTATCCCTCCTACTTTGTCTCTTCCACCATCCTATTGCACAGATTCTTGTGTGCATATACTGAATGAACATGCAGCAAATGAGACAAAGGCAGAGAGAGATGTGATTAAATCTGAGGAAGAGCAAAGCAAACAAAACAGAGGAAAATATAGATATCTTTCTTAGGACTACAGTATTGTTCTTTAGGTTTTTTTGTCCTGAAAATTATCAGCAAGTATTTATTTTCTACCCCCTGTGCATTTAAGGAAGTGCAAAATAATAAAATTACTAATTTCAAGAACACTTATAAAACCTTGGATTCTCACTTATTTTTTAGCAGACATATGAAAACCTATAAATTTTGTTCATTTGCTCTGTAAATTTGAATGTGAATTTTCCCCTCTTTGCTGCAAACTTGAACAATTCATGAATGCATCTATCTGGGCTTTACTCTGACACATTTTAGCAAATGGAATGGAACTAATGCTTTCCTTTATTTTATACATCCAATTATTGTTGATAACAGTTCATCCAGGTGCCACTTTTGTGAACAATTGATTTTTCTTTCTTTCATTTCTCAGCTACCTGTGTTCAAAATAATCATGGATCATCAACCTGCATGGTTTTATCTTGTGAATTCAGCAGAGGACTTCAGTTTTCAAATAACAAGCTTATATTTTCTTATCTCTGAGATGAGGATACACATCTTGAGCAGCTTTGGATTTTACGTCCAAATGAAAAGAAAACAATACAAAACCAAAATGAGAAGGTGTAGCTACATTCCTGAGAAGAAAAGAAACAAGAAAGCTGTAAGTCAGCCTGGCACCCCTATTTAAGTGTTTTGCCTTAATAACTCAAATGTAATAGCTCTAAAAGAGCAGCCTCTTAACTATTCTTCAAAGTAGGGCTCTTCATCACTTGAGCTACTTTATGAGTTCTTGAAAGACACACTGCAGGCAAGGAAAGATTGGGAAGTCTATAATTTTACATCAATCAATGCCACTGATAAATTACTAGTCACAAGAAAGGACGTGACAAAACACAATAGGACAAGTTATTAATGGAGAATCCCCAGTGCTCCAGATACAGCTATATTACATGAAGAGAGGAAGAAAAAAATCGTTAAGCAATAAAGCTTATTAAACAGCTAAGATTGAGGGGAACATAAAACATGCAGGGCTGGTACAGGCTGTGAAAGAGAACAGCTGAGCTATTACAGGGTAATGACAGCACTGCTGAGCAGCAGAACAGCAGAGCAGGCTGCCCCAGAAAGCACAGATCCAGTTATGACCTCTTTGGAATACCTAGCTGTGAGAGAGGCAGGAGGTATGTTAGGTGCTGGAACCAGTTTGTCTCTTTAAGGAAAGGAACTCCAGACATTTTAATTTGCCCCTTCCTTAAGTTGCAAGAAGTCTACTTTGAAAAATATACTTTGTACATGAAAACACCTGGTGGAAAGACAAAGAAGTGTGTAGTGGTCACAGACCATGAGCAGCAGGGCTGGAACATGGGGATCCCAAGTCACAGTTTCATGCCCAAGCTGAATATGCTCAAGTACATGATGTTGCAGTAAGTTGATCAGAACAGCATCCTGTGGTCTCCCAAGTCTTTTGCCCTATACCTATTTGCACAACCTCAGAAGTCACAGAAAAATTCCTTTCCAACATCCCAAACACAAAACCAAAGGCTGTGACAGAAATACTGTACAGGCAGAAGATATTTTGTCCATGCTTCCTGTTCATGTTCCTGCATGCAGTAAAGACCAATCTCTTGACTTTTTGTTATACTTTTTTTTGGTCTTACATCACTTGACTCTGTTCCATCACAGCTGTTTCAGACCAAAGTATTGCCAGGGATCTTAAGAGGACAGACACACATAATTCTGCAGAGAGATGACACCAAGATTCTCACATTCCAGCTGTACCATTGGGGCTTGCTTTCTCACACCCTGGACTTCAGAATTTCAGTCATATCAAGGAAGGTACTTATGAAAACCTTTCACAAGTTTTCCATGCTATTTCTGTGCTGAGGGAAAGAAATAATGCATACCACATTGAATTCCACAGAAAACAGGTAAAAGCTGCGAATGAACAAAATGCTCTCTATTTTGAAGTGATTTCTGCTATATACTGCAGTGAAAATTGCTTAGGATTTATCAGTCTGAGATTCAGTGTAACAGTATCAAATCACAAGATGGGCATAATGGACCTGATCAGGCTGTGACTGAAGCCAATTGCAAAACACAGCTCAACAAAAATATGTCCAAAGTGAGGCCAGCAATTCTGGACCTGTAATTACTTTTGATCTTAGATTCCAGTAACCATTTTCTTTTCACTCCTTGAATAGGCACAGGAAGCTGACTTCCTTTCTATAGACAATCAGCTTCTGATGGACTCAAGTGGGTTGGGGACTCTTTGTAGAGCCAATGCTGGAATGGTATTTGCTGTGCAAGTAGGAAATTTAATCTCATTTGATTACTTGGCTGGCATTCCAGTATTGTACAGATAAAATATATAGGATAAGTAAGACTAGAACTTAAATAGAAGCCCAGCCCTAAACCTACTGTTATTAGGACCCCAGTGTATTTCATGTGGTACAGAACGGACTTTCCCTTCTTTATCTGTTTAGGTTCTGTACAAACAAAATTTTCCAGTTTTTCTCTAAAATATTACTTACTCAGGTATTCTTGTTCTTCCTTCCCTTTATGTCCTTTTCAAGGTGGTGGTTTTCTATGATTTTCTAAGCTTAGCTGGGACTAAACACTTTCTTTTTCTTCTGAAAGAAGGCTGAAGCTACAGCAGGTCTGAGTAAATGGTCACTGTTGTGTTGCATTGTGGTGTTGTGTTCACACAGATGCAATCCAAATGTAGGATCTGGCTGGCAGCCTTTTATAAATAACCCTCAGCCTCCCTGTAAAATAGATGATGGGAAAAGAAATACTCACATTCTAACCATGAGATTTGATTGTGCATGACTTGTCCATTAATTTATTCCATACTCCATTATCCTGGCTATAGATGCTTGTATCCTCACACAAATCCATGCCTGGTGACCCTGATCCCATACTGGGATTAGTCCAAAACTCTGTTATGCTTTAAATTGGTGTCTTGGGGAATAGAGGTGGGACTGCTGGAGAAGGAGCAGTTGGGAGAGCATGTTGTGAAGCCAAACTAAGCCACTCTTTTCCAATGCTGTCTTAACCTTGGCAAAGTAAAGGAAACTGGTCTGTGCTTGGACCATTTGCTGGAAATTTTGATCTATACTTGAACTTAGACTGTCTCTCGCATGGATATGCCAGATGATGCCAATTAGACTCACTGCTTTTCACAAGAAATTAATGTAAATCTCAATAAAACTCCAAGGTTTTAACATTATTTTGATAGAGTCTTAGGAGAAAGAGTTTTCTCCAAATTCATCTGGAGTGAAATAGGAGTCAGTAAATTTATATTTATTTATATTGGGAATAGTAACCACTTATGCCTGAAGAGGGACTAGAAGACTGTCAGCATGTACTTCAGGTCCTTGGCTCTTGCTTGGTTCTTTAGCAAATTCTCCCAGTGCATAAATATGAGCAAAGGCCATGTTCTGAGAGCAAACTATGGAAAGACAATTTTTTTCTTCTGATTTCAGGACGTTCTGCCTTTTATCACATCTTACTGACCTGAAATGGGTCAGAGGAGACCACATATGGTTTGGAAACAGAGTTTGAGCAGATTTACCACTGCTTCAGCTGAGATAGTGAACAGCCAAAGTGAGCTTACTGCAGTCCTGTGTAAAGTCAAAGAATAGAGTAGAGTAGAGTAGAGTAGAGTAGAGTAGAATAGAATAGAATAGAATAGAATAGAATAGAATAGAATAGAATAGAATAGAATAGAATAGAATAGAATAGAATAGAATAGAATAGAATAGAATAGAATAGAATAGAATAGAACAGAACCCTACTGGTTTCCAAGGAAGGGACTTTTTTAAACCATCATCTTTGCTTTTAAAGTAGTCATAATCATAAAGATAAAAGATGTTATTTTAATATCTTCTTTGTTAACTCCAGGATAGTATTCAAACACAAAAATGTCACTGTAAACAGTCTGCAATTTACAAATATTAGCATATCAACAAGGTATGCTGTGAAATCAAGAACTGTAAGGTCACCCTCACCCCACAAGTCTCATCAGAAGCATTTTAATACAAAAGCTGTAATCATAAAATTACTGGCTTTAAATCACTGAAATCCCTGAGGGAAGTTTTATAATGCAAAGGAGTGTGATCATATTTGATTTTCTTTACTGCTGATGCTGCACGGAGATCTGAAAAAATCACTGTTATTCTAAGCCAGACAACATAGGCCTTAAATGAAAATGTAAAACAATATCTTAAAGTGATCATGATGATTGTAGGAAGAAGGGGGAATGAAAAGAGGGGGAAGAAAATAGCTCGATTAGACTGTTCTTTTTCCCTACTGTGTTTTCTGAATAGGTTATGGAGCAGTTACCTGCTAAAAATTAAATGTGTTTTTAAATTGAGAACTTAATTTGTTTATCTCAAGCAAAACCTGATTGTCTTTTCAGAGAAAAGATAAGCATGAAAAGTTTGGTTTGGTTTTGGTCTTGCAAGACTTAGAAACTGCTTGTAGCTTAGAAATCTCTGTCCCAGAAGAGTAAACATTTATTGTTCTGAGAATTCTCAGGCTTCAAAGAGCTTTACTGATATGCATGATGTTATGATAGAGAATTTCAGACTTATTTCTGGTTTACAAAAGCAATTGGAAAAACATATGAGTAATTGTTCTTGAAGAGTTGTTGCTAAATTTGAAGCAGATGCAATGGAATACAGATAGTTCTGAATATTTTTAAGAAAAAAGATACTGGAGTTATGCATCTGTTCAGAGTTTAACATGCATTCAGGGTTGCAAAGGACAAAGGGGAACCCAGGACCACATGAATAAACAGCCCATGTGTCCAAGGCTTGATATTACTCTCAAAGGTACTGGAAAATTTCCACTGGTTTCCTTGAGTCTTTGTTGGGCTCTGAGCTTCGAACCATTGGACACCATCATGTAAACAACTTCTGATTTAGTTGCACAAACACTGATGCCCCCAGGAAGATACAAAGACATCTTAGTTCAGAACAAATACGCTTGGTTCAGATACAAAGAACACATTACATTGCTTTTAGAACAGCAAACCCAACAATTCTTGTCAGACTATAATATTTTTTGGTCTGGTACTATAGTAAATGACTATGAAGGATAATGGCTGGCACTACTCAAATGCAAAATTTATAGAGGAATATAATGTTATCAATTAATAAAAAATAGTATCTCATCAATACTTTATCACTAAATGTTAATTTTTCACATCTCACATTAGCACAGCATGCCATTTGTCTTAACCTCCTAGGTATGCTGAGGTTTAAACATAAGCCAGAATTTTGCAAAAATCAAGGGCAGATTTATTGCAAAACTGTCAAAAAGGAGTCAAAACAACACACCAGTCTAGTTGGAGTGACTAATTAATGGATAGATACAGCTCATTGTTCTGTAAATTTTTAGAACTGTTTTGGTTCATGATGGGCCTTGTCATATGAAATCAAGAAAGTCATTGCAGAAAACTTGTTAGACATCTGGTCTATGTGAAGGAAGTAAAAAAAAGAAATAGAACAACTCTTGGAGGCACTTTTAAGTAGTTTTTAATGAATTTGTATTTTCTGCATGCAATGGAATACCAAATTCCTCCTGCTCATCCCTCATATCTGTATTCTATGGATGGGTTTCTTGTGTGTAAAGCCTGGAGACTTACTGGCAAGCTAGTTCCTGACGGTACTTGGAAGGTCACTTTGAAACACTTCCACGTGAACTGAAGCAGTTAGACTGACTGGATGTAAGCCCTTAGCTCAGGCAGAAGGTAACTCTTATCAGCTGAAACGTAAGTGCAGTCCTCCTTGTTCCTGCTAAAGAAAATGGATTAACACCAAGCACTGTGTTGGCCAGCTAACCCAAAAGAGAGCTGAAGGTCTGTGATTGCTGTCTTCTGGCTGAAGGAACACAAACTCAGTAACATGACATTATTTCTGCTTCTGACTGGGTGACTAAATCTTTGAATGGGTGAGTAATACACAAAAGAATAATAAAGAGTAAGTCATGCTTTCCAGAGTCTATTTTAGAAGAATAATCATGGGTCACAGTTTTGGCTTCCCTATCTTGCAAATGCTTTCACATGGAAATAATGGTAAACCAAATAATTTAAGTAAAGGACATCAGAAGATGATACAATTTGTCCATGTCTACTTATGGAAAAAATATCACCATGTCTGAATTTATCAGTTTTCTGGGTTTGTAGAGCTTGTAAGCTCCAAGTTCTCAGCCACACAGTGCAGGATCTTACCTACTTCATTTAAGTCTAATCAGCCTTTCCCAGAGAGGTTATAGCAGCATTATATTGGGTTCAAAGACAGATGATGAGAATAACTAAGGCAAGTAAAAATCATACACAAAGAGAGTGAAAGTTCTCTTTTGTAGTATTTGTTCTTGTGCTTTTCTAAATAGCTATATTGAAAAAGGGTGGTAAATATTACAGGAGAATGGTAAAGCCTTTCTGCCTCTATATATTGAAATACATATACCCTGGCTTCAAGCTTCTATTCTGTCTCCCTTTTCTCCTCATGTAACAGTGAAGAAGCCAAAAATGCAACTTCCATTTGATTTTTTTTTTTTTTGTGCAGGTTTCCCCTGCAGGAACTGCAAAGGGACTTGAATACAATATTAATATAGATGTTTGATTTTTTTACCTGTTTCCCTTTGGAGGAAGTGACAAACATAATTGTTTCTACTTCACCTCAAAAGTTGCTAAAATTTTTGCAAGGGAGTGATACAGCTATTTCTGCCTATAAATATCAACAGCAAGCCTAGAAAGCTCTTACTGTTTGCTACATGCCAGGTGATCCATGTTATTCCTTACCGGTGCTGGCAGTTTTCCCTAATGCACTTTTAGAGCGGAGTGATTTCCAGACACACACGTGTATGCATGTACATATTTACACGTATTTCCCCGTGTCCATCTCCACACACACACAGGTGCATATTTACACATCACACGTAAATACACGGCACGTATTTACACCCGTGTCCATCTCCACACACACAGGTGCATATTTACACATCACACGTAAATACACGGCACGTATTTACACCCGTGTCCATCTCCACACACACACAGGTGCATATTTACACATCACACGTAAATACACGGCACGTATTTACACCCGTGTCCATCTCCACACACACACAGGTGCATATTTACACATCACACGTAAATACACGGCACGTATTTACACCCGTGTCCATCTCCACACACACACACAGGTGCATATTTACACATCACACGTAAATACACGGCACGTATTTACACCCGTGTCCATCTCCACACACACACAGGTGCATATTTACACATCACACGTAAATACACGGCACGTATTTACACCCGTGTCCATCTCCACACACACAGGTGCATATTTACACATCACACGTAAATACACGGCACGTATTTACACCCGTGTCCATCTCCGCACCCCCGCGGGCCCCGCAGCCGCCCCGCTGCCGGGCTGCCCGGTGCGGCCGGCAGGTGGCGCTGCGGGTTCGGGCTGCCCGCGCCGCCCCGCCCGGGCTCCCGGGGCCGCCCCGCCCGGGGAGCGGCAGGGAACAGCTGCCTCGGCTTCTTTCTACCACTTTGTAAACTCAGACAACTCCGGTCAGCCGGCCGCGTCCCGCCGGGCTGCCGGCCATGGACGCCCCTTCCCAGCAGGGAGGGAAAACCAAAAACCATCTGCACCCAGGGCAGCGTGCATCCTCCCGCCTCTCCCGCGCCTCGGGAGCGATGGGCACCCGGTGCTGCCAGCCCGGCCGGGAGGCAGGAGCGGCTCTGCACGCACTCCCCATCAGACGCCGGGGCCGGGGGGCGGGCAGGGCAGGGCAGGGCAGGGCAGGGCGATGGCCCGGCCCCGCTGCCGGGGCGGGAGCGGGGACTCCGCGCTCCCCAGTGGAGGTCTGGGAGGAGGGAAAGCGGAGGAGGGAGGATCCGCGAGGATCCAGGTAGATCCAGCTTTTACCGCTTACCAAAAGCCACCAGCAGCAGGACCTCCGCCTCCTCCTTCCCTCCCCCCTCCATCCCTCCCTCCTCCCCTAACTCCCTCCCTCCCCTGCCCCTCCGAGATGAGAGAAGGGCCAAGTCGGTGCGCGACAGCCAGCAGCGGTCTCTGCCAGGGGCAGACGGATCGCTTTCATGTCGCAGGGTGACTGCTAGCCCTGCGGAGGCTCCCCCGGCCGGGCCGGGCGGGGCAGCGGCGGGCGGACAGCTGCCCCGTTGCCGGGGTGCCGCCGGCGCGCCCCGCGGGATGCTGGCGGCGGGGGATGCGGAGCCGGCCGCGGACTAACATGGGGGGCGGCCACTCCCACAGGGCGCCCGTCTTCGACGAGAACGAGGACGGTGAGTGCGGAGCTGTCCGCGGTACCGAACCGCGCCCCGCCCGGGGCCGCGGCACCTCCGGCCGGGCGGGTCCGGCCCCGCTCCGTGCGGGAGCCGCGGGCGCGGAGCCTCCCCCGGGCTGCCAGCTGCGGGTGCGCTGCCCGGGGAAGCGGCGGGAGAGCCCGCCTTTGTCCAGCCATCCTCACCGAAAGAGACAGCTTTTGGGTGGCTGCTTTTAGGCACAGGCTCAAGTCTAGCACATCGTCAGCTGGGGTTGAAGCACATGGCAGGTAACTTCAAACCTGCCTTTATGAATGGGCATAGTTTTTGAGATGGATGCCCACGTTTTTAAATTCTGTTTATAGTCGTCTCTTTGCCCACCTGCCCGTTTGAAATGGTGATGTCTTTCTTACTCTATACTTCTTCCATCAGCTTTACTCTCTGAAACTTTTTTTAGCATGTTCTATTACTCCAAGTTTCTACTCCCTACCTAGATAATATGTCATAAGAAAGTGTGTCTTTTAAAGTTTGTGGAAGGCAATGGAAAAGTTTGCCTAAAATGTGGTTTTTCTTTCCTCTTTATGCATTTCAATGTAAATTTCCAGTATAGACTGTATTTAATTGGAATTATGTGAATGCATTTCAATTAAAATAATTTTGGGTCTTGAAGCAGAGAGAACACAGCACTCTTAGAAAACAGATATTTGTATATTAGCCTAGAAATGGTTTTAATATTACTTATGGGATAGATATTGCTGCCTATCTGGACAATGGGTGCTTAATTTTGAGGAACTTCCCCAGAAGTTCCCGGTATATTTTATTAGGAAGTGATTGTGCCTTAATAGACTCACATTGTTTTGGCTGCCTGAGTTTCATAACAAGACCAAAACATGTATGTTCTGCCCTGTATGTTCAGGGCACATACATGTATTGTTTTGTTAGTAACAATAAGGGGGGGAAGTGTCTAAATGCATGTAAAATGCTTGAAAGGGTGACTACATCTTTACTTGCATTTAAGATGAGATTACCATTTCCTATTCCTTGGCAAAGCGTGATGAGGTGTGGTTTACAACATTCCACTGATTGTGTGGGGAGTGGGACAGATTGTTTACCATTTGTATATTGTGGAGCCATAGCTGCCATTTTCTTGTACCGATTAAAAACTTCAGAACTTTACCATAAGTCATGCTGTGTAAATATACAAGCAAGAAAGTCCCCTTGCCTCCCCCCAGGTAAAGTATCAACCATGCACAATTGTAAACCTTGTAAGTTGTAAACCTTGAGGTTACTCACTGAGAAATACTCCAGAGTGAAAACACGCTGTTAGTCTTGTCTAGACACCCTAAGGTAAAAAGATACCCATGTTCCTGCCTTTGAAGGCTTCTACTTGGGCTCTCTTGAGTTAGCAGTTTCCATGAATTATTACTACATTTATTTTTTTTTTCCCATGGTACAAAACTGTGGTCAGTTTTTGAACAAAATGAACAAAGTTCAATAATAAATTATTGCAGAAATGCCTTCCTGGCACCTAGTTCTCTTTCTCTCCAGAAAATATTTCTGCAACGCAGCCATTATTAACAGCTAATAAAAAAAACCACATGAAGTATTTATGGACTTCAATTAGGTCATTATTTATTCTTTGCATTGTTTTGTTTTGTTCTGAGGCAGTTTTCCCCATTATGAATGTTCCTAACGTAATATTTTATTCCTCTTAAGATATTTTGCTTGGAACAACTATCTAGTTCAGAAGGGTCCATTGCTTTTGAAACAATAACCAGTTTCCAATAGTACTTACAAAATATTATTCAGGATGGCATTTTCCCAAGTACCTAAACAGTATGGGGATATATCTGCTCCTTGAAAATGTATCTTACAGAATTAAATACAAAATGAAGCTGTTTTTACAACTCCTGCTTTTTGATGAGAAGGGCTGCTGATCCATTGAGTAGATCTAAAAACTATAAGCTGTATGTAGACTCCCCTCCATGCTCAGGATAATAGAAGAAATATTCTAGAGAACCAGAAGCCTGAGCTACATGCTGTTAGTCCCTAGTTATTACAGCCAGTTCAACACATCATTATCATACACTAATCTTTTTAAAGGCAGCAATGCATACAATTTTTACCAGCTACATTAGTTGTTGTTGTCTGTGTTCCATTGTTATTAGAAGGATCTTCCAGAACTTCACTCTTTGAATGGTTAGAAACATTTTTTCCTGACTAGGTTTCTTAACCTACTTAAAAGATTTGTGTTTAATTCAAGTTTTTGTCAGTTTCAAATGCTCTCCCCCTCCAGGATTATTCTGGGGCTTTGATAGACAACAAAATGTCCCCCTCACTCTTTGATTTGTAGAGAAACCTTTTCTATTTTTCTACTGCTTTCTCATTTCCTGTGCCCTGCATCTGTCTGCATTTGAACCTGTCTTGGTTTCACACAGATAACCCAAATTATACACAGAATTGTAGGTGAGTTTTCACCAGGAGCTTGTGTTGGAAAAATACCTCCTGTTCTCTACTGGAAATAAGTTCTAGTACAGCCTGTAACTACATATGCCCTTTTCATGGACATGCCATGTGAATAGTTGTGTTACCCTGTGGTCAGTGCCCTGCTCAGTAATTTTGACTGACAAGCTCCAATTCAGAAAATTTGGTGTTCCTATGTACATGGTCTTTTGAAGGACTGAATTTTGGTGTATTTCTATTATTCATAGTCTCAAAGATGATCACTCACTTCTTTCCTTGCAGCACTCTGATTCTTCTTTATAGAATGTTTTAAATTATGACCACTCTGATCAGCTCCATGTCAGTTATCAAGACCACTGAACACTTTGTGTAAGTATTCAGCTAGATCACATCCAGTCTTAATCTTCTTTGCTGTTAACCCCTGCCAGCCTCACATTTCCCAATTCTAAATAATACTTTTTCCTGTGTTACTGCTATGGTTTA
Source organism: Pseudopodoces humilis (assembly GCF_049639895.1). Lineage (NCBI taxonomy): Eukaryota > Metazoa > Chordata > Aves > Passeriformes > Paridae > Pseudopodoces > Pseudopodoces humilis. The sequence goes on along the minus strand of NC_142205.1, from coordinate 12,612,811 downwards.
ACCCCAAGCAGCAACTTACTCAGCCCCCCACAGCCACTTGCTCACTCGCCCCAGGTGGGATGAGGGAGAGAATCCGAAGAATAAAAGTGACAAAACTCATGAGTTGAGATAAAGATAGTTTAATAGGGAAAGCAAAAGCTATGCACACAAACAGTGTAAAACAGGGAATTTATTCACTGTTTCCCAAGGGCAGGAGGTGTTCAGCCATAGCCAGGTGAGCAGGGCCCATTATGTGTGATGGTGACTTGGGAAGACAAATGCCATCACACTGAATGTTTCCCCCTTCCTTCTTCTTCACCCAGCTTTATATACTGAGCACAAAGCCATGTGGTGTGGGATATGGTGTGGAATGTCCCTGGCTCAGCTGGGGTCAGCTGTCCTGGCTGTGTCCCCTCGCAGCTCCGTGTGCAGCCCTGGTCTCCTCACCGGTGGGGTGGGATGATGGACAGAAAAGGCCTTGGCTCTCTGGAAGTGCTGCTCAGCAATGGCTAAAATATCCCTGAGCTACCAGCACTGTTTCCAGCACAAACCCCAAACACAGCCCCACAGCAGCTGCTGTGAAGAAAATGAGCTCTAGTCCAGCCAAAACCAGCACAGATGCCCACCTTGCCTTTTTTCAGTTTATCCTCACTTTATTCAGCTTTGCTTATACTTTCTTACATCTCATTCCACTGGAACTGAGAAAAATTAAATTTAAGCCAAGTCTATTATCTAGAAAATAAGTTTGTCATCAAGGAGAAATGTCTGGTTACTCATGTGCAAAAAACTTCTGGTAAAACTGTGCTGTATTTATCTCATTTTTTCTTCTTAGCCTAGGTTAAGGCACAAAAACAGCTAGGAATAATCCAGGGAACAAAGCCCTTTGCTTGTCTAGAACTTATACTCTGGCTAGATATAGAAAAATGTGTTTAATTTCTTGATTTTTACTGCTGCATAGGTTGGATAAAGAGCTAGGTCTGGTGTTGTGCAGCATCACTACCTCTTACCAAAGCTAGACCCTTATATGGTCTGGAACTATAACCTTTTTTTCAGGCATTTAAAAAACATTTTAAGCAAGGTACTACTCAAATTGAGGAGTCAATTCAGGTAAAAGGAAAACAGATTTATTTTGGTTAATACTACTGAAGCAAAGGAACCTGACTCTCTTCGCCTTAAATATTTTCTATTCTCATAACTACCCTCTCCTGAATAAGTATATCCAGTACTCCCATCAGGAGAGCAAGGAAGTAAATTTTTCCTCATGTACAACTCTTGAGAAACAGCAATATGTTCACAAAAATGGCAACAGAAATGTAAGGCTAATATTCACCATTGGTAAATGTTTCTTGAAAATTCTCAGTAAATATCACAAGTAATGAATGTATTAGCAATAACCTAGTGACTGTAAAGAGTGCCTTTAATGCTGGATTTGCTTGACTGTGTTCAGTTAAAATTTCAGTCATAATCAAAATGTGAAAATGAAATAGCTGAAAAAAGTAATTTAGAAAAGAGCTAACTCAGGAGAGATATTGCTACTATCAAACAGGAATAATGCATTTGCCTACATTGTGGTGGAAAATACAGAGGAAAGGATAAGAAACAAAGTGTTAGAAAGTTAGAAGGTGGTTCTGCCAAGTGATATGGCAGTTATATTTGATTATTTGGGGCTTAAAAAATCAGCTTTGCTACAGTTACCTTTAGAAATAAGCATACTGAACTTTTAAAGAGCTTGGGTTGGTTTATGTCGTATATGACTTTAAATGTAAAGTAAATATGTATTTCCAGAGAACTTTCCACTGAACATCCTGAAGCTCCAGCACCCCTCTGTGGAGGTCATTGTGTCTCAGTAGTGTAGTCCTGCATGTGGGAAACGAGGCATGGCAACACACCTTGACTCATTCTGCATGGGCAGAACCTGATTCACTCTAGTGCTTGTGTCTCCACTTCAAAGAAGTGCTGGAGTCCCCTTTCCTTGCCTGAGCCATAAGGCTTTGTTCTGCTGCAGTGTCATAACTACAGAGCTCAATGGAAATCTTTTGTACTGCAGAATATAGCATCTGTCCTCTGGAGTTAAACTTCCAATTTGAAGTTGTAATTTAAAATTGATTTATACCTCTCCTCTTTAGAAAAGCCTTCAGCTTAAATGAAGGATTTAAAATTGTTGGCGAGTGTCAGAAAACATCATTATTAAATGGCCAGCTGCTGAAAAGACTTGTGCTAAAAGCCTAAAACCCTGATAAAGAGCCTAAGAAAAATGCCTGCAATTAGTATGGATTCAGCTAGCTAAATTCTGAGCTTAATGGCTGAGCTTATGTGGAAGTGCAGTGAAAGCTGAAGAACTATAAGGTGACATAGGAAAAAATTACAAGAGTTTTGCTTGGAACCAATTTAAAGCAATGGTTAAATGTCAAAATGAGTCAGATTGAGAACAGAGTATGCAGTGTCCAGTTATTGTCAGTGATATGATGGTGCTCATCATCCTGCTGTCACACAGCTACAATGGACATTGTCTGGTGCAGCCACAGAGCTGCTGCACACAACTTGGGTCATGAGGATAATAACACACTCTTTTCAAAGTACTTGTGTCATAAAATACAGCCCTAAAGAACAGTTAAATAAAGGCTTGGAACCTAAATACCTTCTGTTACAGAGAGTTGCAAACATCATGTGGGATCAATATTTCTGCTTGATTTTTAGTCTGTTCATGGAAGTTCTATGGTGTGTTACATCACATTTTAAAATTTTCCTTGCAAAGATGAATATTTCAGTTCCCTTTAGAACTGAATTGGATAAGAATACCAAAATGTGATTTAAAAACTGCTCAGAGGCAGTTCTGTTGAAAACCACAGCTGTCAAAGGCATTATTTTATGCTGAATACCAGTGTTTTAGATAAATTGAATCCAGACCACTGGATTTTTTTTATACTTTGTTTTATGACCATGTTGAATTTCATACAATTTTACTTTCTGTTTATTGAACTTTAGACAGGAAGTTATCATTATGTGTAGTGCAAAACACTTCAGAAACCCTAATACCAGTGTCTGTACAATCACAGAACTAAATAGATCAGTGTTGAGCTTACAGTTACAGCATGGTATGAGACAGTGGGAGAATATAGACAGAAAGGAGAGCACAAAAGAACAATATGACAACTTCAGGTAGCCACAGAGGTACCAAATACCAAACTGTTGTTGACAGTTTACATGGTCTGTGTCCAAGGGGGTCCAGAAGGAATATCCTGACATTGCAATCCCCACCAGCCCTCATCTTCCTGACTCAGGCTTTGGTACAATAAATAATGTGAACCTCTTCAGACACTAAATCATAACTGTAGGACAAGTTTAATACTGTATCAGTTTTCCCTTTTTTACAGGGAAATCTAAAAAAGATCAATCTGGTACTTCCATCTTAGCTTCTTGCTATCTTAAATGAGATGCATCTCTGTTCTGCCATTTGAATATCCTAAAAATGTTGTGCAATGTCAGATTTACCCCACACTTTCAGAACAAAGATCCTTTCCAGGGACAGATAAAGTATTTGTCAGTTGTACTTAACTTTACATTGTTCATAGATCCTCAGGGAACAGTCTCACCAGAACTATGTACAAAGTTTTCTGAATGTGGGCATAAAACCGAAGAAGGCAGGGTTTTGTTGGCCAAGCACAAGAGTAACTCTTTTCTAGGTTTCTAATTAAAAAAGCAAGCTTGAGAAGACAGAAACCTTCCTGGACCTTCCTGGTGGGAAGGAACACCTGTGACTAAGCACTGAAGGGTGGAATAGAGGAAAGAATGTCAAGTTATTTTGGAGATTTCACAACATTTTGACTTAGCCAAAGTGAGCTAATGCTGAGATGATGGGAAAGGTGTGGAAGAGAAAAGGTTGCTACTGAGATAAATCAATATAAAGTAAAAATTCTTAGACAATATTCAATTAAAAGGCAAACTTCTAGCTCCTGGTAGAGGAGCTCCTCAGCAACTTATTTGGGTAAAATATTTGAGGGGAAGTAGCAAAAGTTACAGGACACCCACCAAACTCAACAGGAAAAGCCTGGGCTTTTTGGAGGGGGAAGAGCAGCAGTAGTAAGCAGTGTGCACATCAGAGGGTGTGATCTCTCTTGAGCACAGTTCTACTTAGTTTCATGAACTAGTTAAATTGACCACCTTGGATGACATTATTTACTGCCTAATGTAGGCCTGTGTTGAACTGTTGCCTAATTTGTTGTGCTTTTGAACACCGTGTATGTGTATGCACATGTAAACCTACCTGCAACAGGAAAAAGTAAAAGATTATTACTATGCAAACATGAAAAACTGAAGAGATCAATAAAAGTTGTTTTCTTAACTAAATCATGCTCTGAGTTTCCTTGGACTCAATCAAAATCAGGCATGAATAACAAACACAGGGTCTTTGAAAAAAAGAGCAGGCAAATGTCTTGGGTTTTTTCCCTTATGGTTAAAGAAGAAAAAAGTTGGTTTACTTTGTAGGGTTCAGTCTCTAATACATTAAATGTTTTGAAGAATAACACTGTCTTTTATTTGGCTGCACTATTTTCTTTATCAGAAATATACATTCAAATCACACTGTATCTGCAGATGAGCACTGGTGGGGCCCAAGATGCCTCCACCTTCTCAGTACAAGAGAATGGTGAGCATAAATATGTTCATAAGGACCTAGAACTAATTCTCTCAATACAGTATTTGATGGAACATCGTTTAATTTAATTTTAAATTAAAAAATATACCTCAGAAATTAACATTATACTGCTTAAATTTTATATTGCATGTATACAGTACAGTTTAATAATTAGGCCAATATATACTATTTTTATACTACACTATTGTACTGTACCTTTATAAAACACACATTTCTGGAGGAAAGAAAGAAGGCATCTGTTCACTGGTGAGTACTACCAGGTTTTCCCTTACAGATTCCTGACTTACCAAAATCTGACAAATAGAACGAAAGCACCACGTGTGATGTGTATTCAGCTTGTCCTCAGGAAAACCTTAATGTTATACATTGGTCTGTTCCCTTAGGCAGTCAGCATTCACCTCAAATATCCATCAACAAGGGTATGAGTAGGGTTGTACTTTCGTATCACAGAAATGAGGACTTCCTTCCTTTTTTTCCCAAATAAGTTATTTTCCATTCCAATAATTAGAAGACTTATTTACATGCAGCTGTCTCTCACATGCTCAGTTGACCTCATCTTGAACTCCTTAATTTCAACTTTGACTCTCATCCACATGTATATTTTAATAAGTAAATTAAACAGTCTCAATGGAAAGGCTAGGATTTTTGAGGTCACTGGTCAGTTCTGATTTTAATCACTGGAAATTCAAACTCTGCAAAAAGGTGTTTATAAAAGTGTTCTTAGTTCACCACCTCTCCTCTAAAGACTATCAGCTTTCTGTATTTTCCAGCCTGGCAAGGAAAGCTTACTGGAGATTGGGCCTTTATGGACATGGTTTAATGGTGGACAGTGTTAGCTTATGGTTGGGCTCAAAGACATTAAAGGCCTTTTCCAACATAAAAAATTGTATGATTCTTTGGTTTCAACTTATTTACTGGTTGTCAGTCCATCAAGGTTCTTCTTCCAGTTTTGCATATGATTTATTTCTGCTGCAACTAATGGAAGATTCTCTATAATCAGTTCTTCTCCTACACCCCTTTTCTATGATTGCTGTCACAGGTCTTGACACAAATGTATCAAACACTGTAATGCTTTTGTTCTTAGAAATGTTGCATTGTATTTTCTGATATGGGTATTAAATACAATGTAGATACCTAAGTTTCATTCATCCCACAATTAAGACAAAGGTATTTTCCTTTTAAATTGAAGGATGCATCTTAGAAAGCATTACTAGGGTTAGTGGCAGCTTATTTATGCAGGTTTTTGAGGCTGTAATGATAAGTGAACATGGTTGATGAATCTGAAATTTATTTCCCAAAGTTTATATTCCCATAAATCTTTTCTTTATAATATCACAACAAAGTATGAAATTTTCTGTTTTATACTTCATGAAACTATTTCTATTTTGGTCTATTTTGAAAAAAGCTGGTTTAGATATATTCATGAAATCTACCCTACAGTGTCTTTATCTTACTCAAAATATGAAATAAATCAGTGCTTTTAACTTCTATCTGGTAATATTTTATTAATTTTGTGTTTATTACCACTTTCATTCTCATTTTCTTTCTTTTTTTCTTTTTCTTTAAGAAATATAAATTCTAGTTTGTTGAAATTTAGAAACATTTAGAAAAGTTCTACACCAGATATACTTTTTATGCCCTGTCATCTTTTGCTTGGTATGATACTGAGTAAAAGAGAGCACTGACTTCATCATTCTATTGTTAACACTGTTCTGTGTAAAGACTGTTGTATTTAGGAAGATAAATATACTACAAGGCAATCTGCTGCAGTGGACAAAAAAACACTTTCCTTGTTTTTCCTATTTTTGCAGTGATAAGGGAACACCTTATGTTCCTTATTTAAAATATAAAAATGCAAACTGAGTTAATCCTTCCACTAATTATTATTTCCTTTTGAGATTGTTCCACCTCCCTTGCTAAGCAATGAGAACTGTTCTTAGCTACCTTGTTAAAGCAAAGATGCAATATAATCACAAAATCACTGTCAGCCTCCTGAGTGTCCTTCACACCTTTCTGAAACTATGTTCCACTTGCCCCTGGATTGCTTCCACATTATGTTATGAAGATTGATTTTGTGCCTTTTGGGGTAAGGTTCGGATAAATCTTTGTCCAAGCTGTAAAGCCTGCAAATGCTTTTGGGGCAATACCTCTTCTTAAGCACTGTGAACTGCTACACAGAGCTTCAAATCAAACAAGAGATCATCAAAAGATCATTTTGAGAACTAGGAAAAATCATTCTCTTAAGCCCAGATCATAGTTGACTCGTTTGGCATGTGAAAATTACAGAAATACAATCTTATGTGTGGGGAATTGCTGTAAAACCAAGTTAGCTTTTATTGAGATTGGTTTGGACATAACATGAGGAACAGATTAGCCTGAAGTTTTATGCAGATTCATGAGATTCTTTTCTATTCAACTTTGGCATGTGATTTTTCAGTAATTGCATGCCAATTATGCCCTTATTGCCACATCTTTTCCTGCCCAGTGATGTCTTTGAGATGTCTTGCTCAAGTTTTTAAGTTAAGTTCTTAAACTAGAGGGTTTTTTATGGTGCAAATAATAATAGCAGATGAAAAGTAATGTAGAAACAGAAATACATTTTTAGTGTGAAATTCTCCATAAAAATCTCAGTATTGAGATACTTTCTGGAAGAATTTATTGATCTTTATTGAACAAAATTGTTAGCACTAAGTGCTGTGTGATTTTTCTGGAGTCATAGAGTAGTTAACACTTGCTGTTGATCCAAATGTTCGGCAATAATTTTTCTTTTGGATTTAGTGAGCTCTCTGTTGAAGGAGAAGAGAACAGCTAGAATAAAGCTGCCTGGGCAGCTTCAAAATAGCAAAAAAATTTATTTGCTATCACCCAGTCTATCTTGCCCTTTTTTTCCTTTTTTTAATTATAGTTTGGGAAGAGGACTGGGCATCAGGTTCACAGGTGTCTGTGGCTGTGGGAGGCAGGACATCCAAGTGGAGCCTCTCTGGTGGCTAGGCAAATTCCAGCTGTTGCTAGGATAACATCTGTTCTCTGAATGGCTTTCACAAGGCTCTCCTGAGAGTGAGGAGAGGTTATGCCTGCTGTTTAGAAAAGATGAAGTGATAAGTGGCAGTGGAGAGATACCATGTTTTCTGTGGTTTCAAGCACCTATGCTGAGTGCTGCCTTGACTTCAGGTGGTTGATGCTCCTAAGCCAGGAGCCATCAGTGTCTCAGCAGTGACCAATGGAACACAGTCATGGATTTTAAAATGACTTTTGCTTCACAGAAGCCTTCACAGAAGGTGGCCATTGCACTGCTGTCACTACCCATTACAGAGAAAAGATTGTGGCATTCAGGTTTCTTATTTGTGAGATGCAGAGAATTTTAAATGTTTCCCTGGGCATACAAATACTTGAGAGTAACTACAGGTTGTTCTCAGCCCTCTAACCTTCCTCTGCTCTGTTCATATACATCTTGTGATCCACAGACCTATGTGGATCAATGACATCCTGAATTTTTGAATGACAGAATGTCCTGGATGTTGTTAAGATCTTCCTGAAGCACTACATTCCAATTTGGAAAAGAAGAATACACCCCAGCAGATCACCCAAGAGATTGCTGGCTACTGTTGTATGCAATGTGTTTCTTCTAGCCTTTAGTGACATGATTTCCAGTCCTTTCCACAACCTGTAAAAAAAAAAAACACACGCAAAAAACCCCCAAAAACCAAAAACCACCCCCACAATAATTTTTTGCTACATTTAAAGGTTTCCATTCTGTACTGTGAAGAAGCCATGGTTGTTTAATATAATTTTCATAGACAGCAGGAAGAAGCTCTGATTTACTGATTTGCCATTTAATTCTAGCTAAGAAAATATAATATAAATACAAATATATTTTTAGAGACTATCTCCCTCTTTTTCTGTATATATACACAGATTTTTTTAATATACTTTACTCTCATCAAAACAAACCCAGGGTACGCAATAGGGAACTCTAGAACTGAGTCACCAATATTCATCATTTTCATCTAACATCTATAATTAAACTTATTTGAGGTCCTATTTCTGTGATTACACAGAACTGGTATAAGTGCATTTAGTGCCACTGAATGTTTCAGGTACTAACAAGCCTTCTGCTGCACTGAGCAATTGTATCCTCTGCAGCCCACTATTTGTTTGTACTTTGCACCTAATAACTGCTGTGGTTAAAATTAGAACTTATGTTCTTTAATTAATATCTCTCAGCTCCACATCCTGCTCACCAAGTGAATATTTTTATTTTTTCCTGTTGTGTGATGATATGAGGTAAATCTAAGTTGTAGCTTAGAGTCTACTGACCTTCTGCTGCTAATGCCAACACCCAGCCGTGATTTGGGAATTGTGGCTGCTCTGAAATCCTCCTCCTGTCCTCAGTCACCTCTATACCAGCTGACCTGAGGTGGATTTGGTCTGTTTCATCAGTGTATCTATGTTTGCTTTGCTTGAAGTCTTTAATATTTCACTTCAGCTGTGGTTTTAATCTCAGATGGCAACTAAATACCACACACCTGCTTGCTCACTGCCCACCTTCCCAGCTGGATAGAGAGGAGAATCAGAATAAGATAAAACATGTGGGTTGAGATAAGAATATAAGTGAATAAAAGTAAATTATAATAATAATAAACTTCACTACAACAGATACAAAGAAGAAAATGAACTCTATTCCAGCTGAAACAAAGACAACTCCTAGTCCTACCAGTGGATAGATAAGATAAAGTCCCTGCTTTCTTTATTCATATTTACTGTTTTCTGCAATGAATGGTCATATCAGCTTTAGTGTAATTGCTTGTGGAGTGTAAATAAGTATACAAAGATTTCCCAGAGGTAGAAAGCACAATGACGAGAGAATAAATCATCAGGTCTGAGTGAAAAAACTTCTACAGTTAGGTGGTCATTTTATGTACAGCAGTCAGCCCATTTTATTCAGTCTCCATAGCAAAACTACCCATTCCATCATGAAATATTTATCTGTAAACACTGAGATGAAGAAATATGCATTACACTGAAGATACAGAATTTTTTTTGAAATTAAATATAGCTGTTATAATCAGTTTTTTTCCCCTGCCCATTCTATACCACCCTGAGGAGAAATAGCCACAAAAATTGATGTATACAAAGATGTTAATGATAATTAATAGCTCAGGATATCACTTCATCGGAAGCTGGAAAAAAAAATGATCATGTTTGATCAACAATAGTTTAGTCTGGAGCATTTAAGTAAAAAAAAAAACACATTTGTGAGACCTGTTTTTGTCCAAAGGGGCAGAAAAAGTGGAGTGATTCTTATGCAAGTAGATGATTCACACAGTGAAATATTATGAATCCTAGCTAGAATCAAAAAGAAGCCTCTTCCTGGCTCCAGATAACTCTAAAAATCAGAACTGCCAAGATGAGTTCAGGTCAGTGCTTTTACAACTTCAGAGGCTGGGATTTGAGGTTCCATCTCTAAAATGGATTTTATTATTTTTCTAAGTATAACTTAGTTTAAAACATTTACAAGACCTATGAATAAAATGCAACTTGAGTGTTGAAGTACAGAGTGAAAGTAATTTAACTGCAGAGGATGGATAACTATGGGTAGGCTAACAGATAGAATTAATGGAGGAGGTCAGCCCTCTTAAAAGTATGTTGTGTCTTTTATTTAAATAGTCAATAGAAATCTGGCCAGTTTAAGAGGTATCTAGTGTCTGTTGGACTCTGAGGTGCTACTTTGTGGCCAGACAGTAATGGAATACTTGAAATTTTCTTTAATTCTCCTGTACTGGAGATCTGACCCTTAGATGTACTCACTAGATGTACTGTTAATTTAATTAAATACTGCCTTTTCCCATGATGAGAAGCAGCTTTTCCTGCTTACAATCCCCATTCTACCCACAGCTACTGCTGTGCAACCCCACTGCCTGCAGCAGGATCCCACATCCACAGCCCAGGCTACACTGGCCACTGCAGCTGGAGCAGGCAGGGACACTTGAGGCATACTTCCTCTGCTAGTTAGCACTGGTATCGTTTGTTTGAAGCCCATGGTGATGGTTTGGTTTAAAATCACTAAATGGGAGGCAATCCCAATTGAAATGGGAATAATTTTGATCTTTAGTATCCTTACTCACCCCAAGTATTTAATTTGTAGTTGTGGTTAAAAATAGAAGAGATAATTCTTTAAGATTCAGTTCTGGAGAGAGACTCCTCATGTCTTGGGTTCTGAATTTAGAAGAGAACAACTCATACTGTCTCTAGGTGTTTGAGTAAAATCCTCTTCACATGGGTCCCCAACCTTCCACTGACATAGCACCAAGACTCTTTTTGTGAAACCCTGATCTGCAACAGCAGTGTTTTCGGAGCCCTGAGGCTCTGAGGAGCCGAGAGCAAAGAGGTTTATTAGCTTTCTCTGGCTTGGAATTACTCTATTTGGAATTACAGAGACCTTTACATGGATAAGATTGATGGATGTCTCACTGAGGATTTTGTTGTTAACTTAATTTAAAGAATTTTCCTTCACCTGGGGATCACTCTGATAAATTTTATTGCAGGAGAAAACAGTTTGGTACACTGATATTTGACATTTTATTCCCATAGCAACTTCCCTCAGAGAACCTTCCAGTTCAGTTATTAATGAGGTTATTTTCATAGAAACTCTGAGGGAGGTGAATATTCCCACTTTCCAGCTGAAAAAGATGCTTCATAGTCTATTATGTGTATCCTGATCTCACAGGGAAGTCTATGACAGTAAAGTGAAATGTAGATTTTCTATATTGTAGCAATACATTTTCTGAAGGAGTATCTTTTCTGCTGCTTATACCTGTCAACCTGTTTCTCTTTGCAATGATTTCAGAGATCGTTTCTGTCAGTTCATCCATAATAGAACAACATGGTCAATCAGAATCTCTCTTTTCTCAAGAAAAGAGTGCTATGCTTTATCACTTAACAAAAGTCTTACATTTTACATTGGAGCAGGTCCTGAAACTTTTCTCCCTAGTTTTGATGTCAATGTCTTTTGAAAGAACTATGAAAAGCATGGAGACTGACAGAGGCTTCCCTGCCATTCACTGGCTGTGATAAGGGCCAGTACATCAATTCAATTGCTCCTTGATGACTTCTGATGTTTCCAGTGGTGCTACTGAGTTAACAGCTGTTAACCAAATCTCCATCCTGTCACAAAACAGAACTGTCTTCATGGCAACAAAAAGGGATCTTTGATTAATACTTTCACTGATCTTAAAAATAATTCACTGACTTGTGGATTTATAATAGTAAAATTTTGTAAATTGCTGGTTATAATAGGATACATGGATGAGAAGTTCCAATTACTTTCCACTAAGCCAAAAGAGTCAGTGAAAAGAAACCTTTCTGCTGGAAAATAGGTTACCTGAATGCTGTATGCTACAGAAAATAGAAACAGCCAAACAGCTCTGTTATGATAAACTAACCTCTGGTTATAGTGAAGATTTGGCACTGCCTGAGTAAATCCTGGTCATTTCTGTGTGACAGTGAGGTCAGGGATTTGGACTTAAAGGAGTTTCATTGTTAGCCAATGCATCAAACCTAATAATAACCTAATAATTCCAGTTATTCATGTCACTTAGATCCAGTGCCAGTCTAAACAGAGAGAGAATCATGTTCTTACATAGAATCATAGAATGGTGTGGCCAGCTTCACATAACCTGAATCCTGTGCACAAGAAGTGAACACACCTTCCACTCTGTGTGTTATTTTAAACTTCTAACAAATCTTTTCTGACTTCAGGACTGTGATAACCAGGCTCTGCTCATTTCCAGACACCAGTATCTGTTATTTAACAAAGGTGAGGTTTGTTACAATATTTCTGTCCATCCAGAAGAACATCTGAGCTCTGATGACATTTTTCATAGCACTGAGTTGTGCATCAATATGGAAAATTCCTGATCAGCTGCTACAGGCTTTTCACAACAATCTACTGTTATTTGCTCCTTGTTGAAAAAGAGTGGTAGATTTGGGATTCCAAATTACTTTTGCTTTTCTGTTAAATCTAATAGTAAAAGCAAATGTATTTGAAGTCCAATTGTTTTGGGTTTTTTTAGCTCAACTGATGGATGTTTAACCAGACATCATAACAGAAGATAATGAGGTGTTGAAAAGGTCTGCTTTAAAATTATGCTGCTGAAGGATTACACTAAACTGACCCACACAATCAAGACCATCTGGGCTGACAGCTGATCATAAACATTCAAATTCTCATTCTCAGTCCATGGTATCACATTGTCAGACTGACCAGATCAGTGACCCTCCACTTCCATGGGCATGGAAGTAGTATTAAAAGAGTGTTATTTGTGGTTGCCCTGCAAAGGGTCAGCTCTGCACAGATCTTTCTTCTTAGTCACCATCTGAGCCTTTCCCATTTTGTACATTCACTATGTGCTAGTTCTCTCCCTTTCTGAACTTGCCTTTCAATTGATGATATCCTGGGACAGAAATTATTATAAATAATTGATTTTTGCAGTGTTATCCCCCATTCATGCTTGCCACTGTCAGATTTTGTCTCTTTTAAGCTGTCTCAGCTGCTGCTGTGTTAAATCTTAGATATTTGTCAGGGGAACTTCACCTTGGTAGTTGCCTGTACCATCAGTCATCATCAGGATTTCTTGCTGATGATCTTGCATTATCCCAAAAAAAAGACAACTAAAACTAATCTATGATATGCTAATTTTTTCTGTCTGTGCTATTTTTTTTGCAGCTCACATCATCAGTGGTGACGTTAAATAGACAGTCATTCTTTCCTGTTTTGTACTGCACTGCCAATGAGGACATGCTATGAATTTGGGCTTGATCCCTACCAGATTGTCCAGATGACTTTTTGCAATGATAACATATATTTCATGTTCCTTATATCTTCTGCCAAGCTCTGACAGCAATATTTGACCTTCTTTTTGTTGTTTATGAATAAGAAACAATTTAAAATTAATTAACTTTAATGAGTAATTTTGCCTTCAAATAATAGGAATTGAACTTTATATTAGCTCAAATTTTTCTGATATAGGATGTTTACTACTTTTCTTACTTATTTGCAGAAAGTTAATCAGTTACCTTCCTGGAATTACCATCAAAGTCAAAAGACATGCTTAGGAGATAGTTTTAAATTTGTCTTTACATTTACTGCCTGTGCTCACAAGTGAGGGAAAATGAAATATTGGTATCAGTATATATTAGCATGGCAGGGATCAGAGTTTGCTCTCTACTTTGATATAAAGCAATTCCTTGCTTTATAAAAACACACAAATTCTCTACTAATAAGCACTATAACTTCTCTGTGAAGGTGACCTTCTCATTTCACTGCCCTTGCAACTAGATTAATAACCAAGGCAGCATTGTAGGTGCATCATAAGGTGTCCCAATCAGTATAATCCAGTCTGAACACCCATAGTGCCATCAAAAGGGATGCTTGTGCCCTCCTCTGTTCTTGTTGTCTGCAACATGCCAGACATGGTGTGTCTGTAATTGCCTCATTTTCTTGTCAATTTTTTGTAAAGAACAAGTCTTTTCCTGGATTATCATGGGCTCTCATCACAGCATCACATGAAAAGGTTCATAAAGGGCTAAAATACAGTTGGTGAAGTGGTCTTTGAGGGATATTTGGTATGGTGTAAGGCTTAAAGCATATGCTTCTGATGTTGGGAAGTATAAATATTGTCTTCTTCCTCTCATTATTAGGTTGTATGAAAATAGAAATCTTTTCTGTGAAAAGCCAAAAGCAAATAAATTGAAATGGAGAATTTATTGAAATTTTCTCATTTCAGAAAAACATATCAGAAATGCGGTCACTCTAAATGGGCACAGACAGCAATAATAGTGAAGCAGAAACCATCACAAATCAATACTCAGAAATTTTTCATTTCAGCTGAGATCAGTGAAGACCTTTTGATTTTGTAGTTTTCTTCCTTCTCTAATAACAAAGATGAAAAATGGAAAGAGGGCACAAAGCAAAATAATGAGAAAGACTCCAAAACTGGGTAACTTTCTGTTTGCTTTCATTTGAGCTGAAATCACATCCTCATAAGAACAGAACTTCATATTGCTTTGTATCCTTCAGGCTGAGATAATTTATTTAAAAGAACATTTTTTTTCTCTCACCCTCTCCTGCATTTGCTCATACAAACCATCACAGGCAAAAATTGGCTTTCTAGTTTCTCTTTTTTTGCCCCCCAGCCGCCTGAGAGTACTGCTGTATGCCTCTGAAACAGAATAACCTGTCTGAAGATGGAGGCAGCACACTAAAATCTCCAATTAGGAATTGTTATAGTAAAATTTTGGACTAGTTTTAAGGAGGCATAAAGATAAGAAAATCAACTTTATTTTATAATCTAATGCTCCCAGGAAACACTGTGGGAGAGAGATACAGCCACAAGACCTGTTCCAATCAGTGCAATTAATCTTTGCCTGTAAACACCTATTTGTGCTCAGTCCTTCAGAAAGAATAGTTCATTTTATCCAATCTGTGTCAAAATTCATGTAGAGAAAAGTGGCAGCTAAACATCCCCACACCTTCCACAGAATGAGAAATTTTTGTTTTTCCACAGGACAATGATAACAGCAATGCCTGGAGTCACTGGTTCTTCTGGTGAAGCCCTTACTAGGGCTACCACAGTCTTTCAGGAGACTTTAGGCAAAAACTGATGATTGTGTTCTTAGACCAAAATCCCAGTGCAGTTTACAGCTGCAAGGCTCTGTCCTGACTTCAGTCTCTGGCAGACAAATCCCTCCCAGTGGCTCACTCAAGCTGACACCCTCATCCCTAAAAGCATCAGATGTCTTTCCTTGATTTTTGGTTTGGTGATAGACTCCAATTTCCCAGACAAGGAGATTGTGGGATGGACTTTCAGTTTACATTTCCTTCACAGAAAAGCTGTAATGATTTGCAGTCTGTTCTACTTGTCCAGGGAGCAGACTTAGTTTTACAGGCTCCAGGTAGCTGCCTGATACATTTTTCAGAATATTTAATGGCAGTATCATTAAAATTTGTCTTATTGGGGGTAGGTATAAGCAGCTCTGGAGAGAATTTTCATTTGATCCTGGCTTCAAACAGATTCTTTTTTATCAAGGAGTCACAGTTTCCTTGTGAATTGAAAATCTCAAAATCTCATCTTTTTTAAAATTTTTTTCAGCTTTTATAGAATAGCACTAGAAATACAATTATGTTCTTTTACAGGACTAACAAGGAAGAAAAGTTTGGAGAATAAGTTCTAAGATCTTTTTTACTTAGCAGCTTGGTTACTTTCAAATGCTAATTTTCTTAAGAATTTCAATTTTACTGCTGGCTGTGGCAACACATGCCTGTTCTGTAAGAGCGTAAATTATTAGCTGATTCACCAAATTCTCCTAGTCTGTTTTTATAGCTTTTTTTTGAAAAAGGATGGGCTGTTTTAGTTCTTTCCAGTATTCGTTTTAACTAACACATTCAGAAAATTCCCCAACCATTTAGGGAAAACCCCACTCATTTTAATGATGTGATGTGAGGTGGATTTCACTAATTACAGCATAGAACCCCATGATGCTGCCACTGCTTTGGATGAACAAACCATGCATGGTCTAAATATTCTGTGAATTTCATCAAATGTGGAGCTAAATTGCATGTAAAGCAGTGCCTTGTAGGAGGATTGACATAAGGAAATCAGAATGTCTGTAATGCATCACAGCAGATGTTCTTTAGCCCACTCTTTTATCTACAGTATCAGCTATTTATTTATAGAATATAGAAATAAGAGAGGTATAAATAAAATTATATTGCCAGTTTTCCAACAGCCTGGTACTGAGATTTTTCCCCCCATTTTAATAAAGGAAAAAGTTGCTTCCCCTTTGTCTTGTTTGAAACATGACATAGATGGAAGATAACAAGGAACTCTGTCACCCTGTTTCCTTCTTATTTTGAAACAGATTTTTCCTCTGAAAACAATTTTAATGGATAATTAAACTTGTTGCCAAATTAAAATTCTGTTATTTTCCTTGACAAAAATTAAGCCTTATGCTGGGGAAACAAAGCTGGTTTTGAAAGTTTGAACGGAATTCAAGTTTACCTTTTCAGATTTCCTTCTGGCCCAGTTCAAAGCTGCACTACATTTCTGTGGTGTGACACTTCTTCAAGGGTTCTGGAATCTGGTTCTGCAGATCCACACCTTGCACCTGTTTCCACCTGCTGTAGCCACCAGCTCGGAGGGAGCAAGGCACAGGTCGTGCAGGAGCTGAGGACATCTGTGGAAGGGAGATGCAGCCAAGGATCCCATCCTGCACGTGGCTTCACAAGAAAGCGAAACACAGAACTGAGATGCTGAGAAAAAACTGCTTTGGACCAGTCAAGAGTTCTGAAACAAAAGACTTTTGACGATACAGAAACATTTCACTTTGACTGAAGAGAGTGAAGTATGCAAACACGATCAGATTAAAATGCATTGTAAAGTTCAAAACAAAAGTAGCTGAATTTTAAATAAAATTTGTTTTGCATACAAAGTTCTTAAATTCTTTCTAATTGCAAACAAAGCTGAATAATTATAAAAACATATTAACATAATCAGTTTATATTGAGACTAAAACACTCATTAATCATGAAGAATTGAGACATTGTAATGCAATTTAAATACAAACCCCTAAATATGATTTGAAACATCATGATTCATCATTAGTGAGATAAAACCAGCTCTGAAACTTCTTTTTGGTTGTGTATCTCTATCTAACTATTGAGTTTCCCAGTCAAATAATGTATAGTAATGCCCCATTTTACTCAGAAACCTATGAAGCTATGCAGATTTGTACTCTTTTTTAACTTCAAAGGCATGTCTGGATTTATAATTCTGACAGCAGAAATTAATTTCTTCCTTAATTTAAGCAGTGTCTTTCTTCACTAATGCATTTACCATGAACAGAGCATGATGGACTGTGACTCCTTATGACTACCCAAACCATTTTATGACCCTTAATTTAATTTTTAGGCACTGTTAATGTTTGTCCTATCTATGTCCATTCAAGCAGGGGATTTTATTATTAGTATTGAACTTAAATGACTGTGTATACTTGTTTACTCATCCTACGTGTTTTGTGTGGAAGGACAGCAACAATTTTAACAAGACCTGATGGCTGCTAAGATCTACTGAGGTTCTGTCAGAGCAGCCTGTGGCCTGTGGCTCTCCCTGGAAAAGGCTGGAGCATCTGAGACAGACATAGAAAGTAGAAAGACTGCAAAACTAGTTTCAAATCCTAATAGCATTGTTATCCGACGAGTCTCAGGTCAAGCCATACTGGCCAAATCAAGAAGGAGATTTGATTTAATTATTATTCTGTTTTCCTGATTCACAGAAAACAGGAAGCATGAAGCCACCCCAAAACAGACCTGCAAGATAGGGCTCAGGCTTAAATAAAAATCTATTTTCTTGGCTAATGGCCACATCATACCTCCTTGTTTCTTTTTTCTCTTGAGATTGGTGAGAATGACTCTCCATGTGTTGAGAAGCTCATTGTGTTAAAAATGTGGCTTTTACTGTACACCTCCTAGTGCCTTAGTGCTCATGTTCTGGTTTTGGCTATTCCCAGACAATCCGAGTACACCAGTAGGAATCAACCAGAGAAGGAGAGTCTGTATTTAGTTTATCAAGTTCTTCCAGAAAGGCCTATACTGTATTTTTCATTCTGCAAAGCATATGTATGTCTGTGCCTTGGCCATGTCCAATTGGATATTTCCGCTAGAAGAAACAAAAGTTATTGAGTGCATTTGGACTAATACCATATACATGCAGTTAATATTCCTCAGCTGCAGTGAGAAAACAGATGTCAGCTCTACCTAGAATCCACACAATATTCATATTGCTTCTTTAACTAAATGTAATTTACACTTGAACAAATGATGTGCAACATGACAATAGTTTGAACAGTAAAACTGCAAGTGAAAGGGTAAAAATGTTATATTCCTTTGTGAGATCATAAATCAGACACATAATACATAATGGTATGTTCTTGATGTAACTTCTTTGGGTTTTTTGGTTCAAGTAAACATAGTATTTGTGAATAATGCATATAAAATACTTCATTGTTTTAACATATATCATTATGCATATAGTGCTGATTTAAAAAAAAATAGGCATTTTCACTGAAACTATCCAGTGTTTCTGCAGTGTGCTTGTAAAAACCCAGGTCTGTGATGTGAATATTTTCCCCAAAGTATACTTTTCCTCAGGGAGCAGTGGAGCAAGAAATATTAATTTTATCTTTCATTAGAAAGTTTTATACCAAATATCTGCTCCATCAGGGCTCGTGCAGTTTGGAAGACGCATGAGAAGGTGTGGTATGAAGTGGAAGCTGGGTTCTGGTCTCAGCTCTGCCACGAAATGATGTGTGGGGTTTGAATCAGTCTGCTGATTTCTGTACCTCCACTTCCACAGTGGTGTAGATTCCTCACACTTTAAAAATGGCTTTCAGTCTTCATGGTGCTTTTATAAAGAACTGTTACTTGAATTGGCTCTTACTGCTCTCCCAATTACTTGTGTGCCTGAGCTCTGAGGTACATCCTTTACCTAATTTTACAGCTGTCTGGAGATGTAAAGATTCATTTTTCTATAGACAGCAGCAGAAGATATTGGAGCACTCATCTAAGGTCATATGAGAAGACTGTGGCAGTAGAGCTGCTCCTGTGTATAACTCAGTCACAAACCACCATCCTTGTAGATATTCCTGACAGTTTTTGAGTACACTAATATATTTGAACAAGTATCTGTAATGGTTAGGACCACATATTTTTTGCTTTTCCTGCAAGCAGGATGAAACCTTTAGTTCAGATGTGAACCCCATTACCATCATCTGGCTCATTTGTTCAAGAACAAACTACTGGAAAATCCTCTATGTGGGGCTAAGTTGAAAATATGATTCTAATCCAAGTAAGGTATGCTTACACTAAAAGTTGTTAATAGAGAATTGAATCTGTGCAATGGAATGAATTTAAGGTTTATCTGAGTATGACTAAATGAAAAGTAACAAAATAAAATATTTATATGTATATATACAACACACTGCTGAAATTAACAGGCATCCATTGCTATAATACTGCAAAGGGAAACAGATGTCATAAATGCTGATCTATTTTGTCTTTCAGCAAAATATCTGGTTTATTCCATATTCCTTCTTAGTTTTGAATTAATGATGACATTTTAAGGAATGAAGGAGGGAGGTGAGGAAGGGGAAATTATACTTAATTTTTCCAAATTGATGGAAATCAAAGAAACTGGAAAGAAAATCTCTCACAGTGTTGTCAATAAGTTCCATTCAGTGGGTTTATTTGTATGAAAAATTACCTGAATACAAACAAATTTGTTTTCTGAAAATAGTTTACATTCTTAAATTCAGAGACAATGTGTAAGACCTCCAAAGTATGGCGTAGTAACAAAATGAAAGAAGTGTTCAAAGAGTTGGAAAATTTTTTTTCTCTTGAGTAAAAGAAAGTATTCTCTTGAGAACTGAAGTATTTTCTCTTGAGTAAAGAAAGCTATTTTCAAAAGAGTAATAGTCATATTGCTGATACTGAAGAAAATGTCCTTCTGCCAGCCACACCATTATCTCAGTGGGGCTTTGCACTAGACAAATCTCATTAGCTACAACACCAGGCACCACAAGAACTAGACATGACATGTTTTGGAGGACAAGAATTTAATACTCCTGATGTCCTTGTTGCACAGAGGAAATGGCAGTGTCTGAACTTGATATTTTCAACATTGGAAATGACAGAGGTCATGATGAGCTGTAATTCTCAGAGTTAGTGGTGATATTTTGGCAATTTTCACCAGAAAAGACAAAAAAGCACATAGAGAATGTGAAAAAGAAATCTGAGATGAACAAAATTAGCCCAAAATTTTGTGAGTGTGAGATTAAAAACATCTGAGGAAAACACCTGAGGTGTATGGCTGATACAGTACCAAGGTGGCAGTGAATTTAGCTCAACCCTTCACTCTTGTCAGGGAGGGGCTGCTCAGTTCTAGATGGGATTGTTGCTTGAAGCATGTTACTCAGTGAATTTGGTATTAGTCTCACCTGCAAGGTAACCCATTTTTTATTCTTTCCTTATATCCCAAAGGAGGAATTCCTCAGTTTGTGAATCTGCAATGTTGTCAGTATGTTTGAATGATCAAAAGAGACTGAGTTGTCTCACTTTAGTGAATTATCCCTTTCGAGAGAACCACAGTGGATGCAAGCCTTGCTCATTTTAGATGCAGGCTCAGGCATGTTTACATATTTCCTCAGTCATTTAAAATTTGCTTTATTTTCTCTTGCAAAAAATGTATTACAATCATTGTATGCTAATTTAAATAAGGCTCATGGGACTGTTAGCTACAGAAAACCAATAATCCCTTTTTTCTTAATGAAGATATGAAAATGTAACATCCCACTTTCTATTCAAGTCAGACATAGAAATTAAGCAAACTTGATCAATTGTTGTGCCTGTGATTTTAACCACTTATTTATCTTACTAGTAATCCATCTTCAACTCCATGGTCTAGTGCCTCGTTTAATAATTTCATTCTTATGGAAGTCCACTTTAGAAATAATCTAATTAAAAAATTAACTTGTTCTAGTCATTCAAAGCAATAGACACAGGATAAATGGAAGTTCAGAGAAATAGAAGTTATACGGACAATAAAAAATGTCCTTTTCATAGCTACAGATAAACGGTTTATCTTAGTTTTACACAAACAAAATCATTCTTCAAATTGATGTATTTCAAAACATGCCAGATTTCAGAATATAATATAGTTGAGTATTACTGAAATGTGGCTTGACTCAAATTGAGGTAATTACGGACTGTCTCAACAATATTTCACTTGTTTTGGCAACTGGACTGAGCTGAATGACTGCAAGGTAAAGAATAAATTCAAAATAAGCTTTTTTTAAGGAACGTGCTCGTTAAAAATTTAGCAAAATAAGCAGGAAACATGAGAAAGTTTGAAAACAGAGGAGTGACACAGAAACCACCAGCATGCTGTGCTGAATTTTTGGATTATTTTTTCCTATCAAAGAAATTAACGAGATTAACATGTTGTTTAGGATATTTTCAACACTGCATTGAATTCCTTCCTAAATTAAGGGTTATCTTATACAGCACAGTCATGCACTTGGGAGGGATGACTGCTGGGAACGGGATTTAAGTGGATGTAAGTTATGTGGAAAGGGGTTTTGCTAAACTGACTATCTTGTTCATCAGACCAGTACTGGCCAGCAAGAACTACAAGAGTGCCCCACTGGTAAAAGCTCTCAGCAGAGACCCCAGCTGCAGGTTGCTGACAGACAATCAAATATCTGGGCAACCCTAACTCTGACAGGATTCAGCTCAAATTCTTTTTCCCAGTTTTCAGTTTCCAAGCAGGTTATAAATCCTTTGCAAGGTTATGCATTTTTATTTCAGTGTCCAAATTCTAAAGCTGCTATGTTCACCATCTTTTTTTCCTGTAGAACAGTTTGCTGCTCTCAGCTCTCTCAGCTCTGGGCTTGATTTTTCTCCAGCAATTACCAGGAACGTGGTTGCTATACAGCACTAATGAAAGGAGCAACCTTGTTTCCTTGAAGGCAGTATAAGCAAGCATAAATAAACAAATGCTTCGTGGTGTTAATTGTGTAAATGAGATATTATTGCAACAGAGGAAGTAAGATACTAACCCTTTTTAGAGGTTTGATAGCTATCAACCTTTCAACTTGCTATGCAAATCTGAGCTTGAGATGGGTAACTTTTTTGGCAAATATTTAAAGTATGAGTTTTATAGAGTTGTATAGAATTATTTTTATTTATTTATTTATCAGAAATAGTTATTATTATTTTGTAGAATTTAAAGTATTATGAGTTTTCTCCATCTGAATGTGAATGACATTTTTGTTATATTTGTTCTTGTTACCCATTTTTGGGTGGCCATGGCACAGGTTGCCCAGGGAAGCTGTGGACGCCCCAACCCTGGAAGCACTCAAGGCCAGGTTGGATGGGGCTTTGAGAAACTGGTCTAGGGAAAAGTGTCCCTGCCCATGGCAGGGGGGCTGGAACAAGTTAATCCTTAAGGTCCCTTCCAACCCAAACCATTCTGTGGTCCTATGATTTTTCTAGTGACAGTCTGCCTCCACAAATTTGCTAGTTATTGTTACATCAGTGTTACATCATCTGTGTCCATGGTCAAAGCCAGGAACATGAGAAAGTTTTAATTTAAAACAAATCCTGTTAGGTTGCACTGAACTTTGTAATCTCTGGTTCACTGAATTTACTTCTAAGTGTGATTCCTTTCTGAGAAGTGACTGTAAAAACTGTATCACACATTGTCATGTTTGTATTTCAGTGACTTTGCATCAATTTTGTTCAGGATGTTCAATTTTTTTTAAAACCACCAGATACACCAATGAAGATTTGAAGGTCATGCTGTGTTTAAACTCATGTAGCACCAATAAAAATGGCATTTCTGAGAAATGAAATCTCACTTACCTCCCAGCAAAGCACTTCAGTGTCTAGAGCAGGCTGTGCTGTCAGATTTATCCTGAAGTGCAAGTAAATCCATTCTACTGCCAGCCTAAAATGCAATCTCTCAAATCAAACATGCTAAAATTATGGAATAGTCTTACAATATTAGCATTATGAATTGCATTAAGGTGGAAAACTTTGGTAAGGCCGATCATATTATCTCATCATGGGACAAGCTTCCATCACTGTAACAAAATATGGGAATTATGCTGAGGAGTGGGTGGTGTAAAAGTACTAACCATGTTTTATTAGGTATCTGCAGGTAAAGGGTGTTACTCACCTGAATTATTTAGTGTCCTTTTAATAGATCTCAGTATTTCTGGAAAATGCTGACCAGTTTTTGCTAATGGCTGCATAATACTAACTTTTGTCTTGTTACTTGGTTAAGACAAAGATATATTTATTTTTGGAGATACTAGGCACTGAAGGCATTGGTCCTTTTGTTCATTTATATTCATTTATGAACAAAATGAACGCAGCATATTTTAAAGCAAACTTTCTCTTTATTAGCTATTAAGTATATTTGGTGTTTTAAGAGAAAAAATGGAATTCCATGTGGTGAAAAGACATTAGTTTGACACACAATAATTTCTTCTCTTATCTGATTTCTGATTCTGACTTAGCACACTACAAACTATTTTCCTTTTCTTCTCTGCTTTATTTTGCAGTTAACTTTGACCACTTTCAAATATTGCGGGCTATTGGGAAAGGGAGTTTTGGAAAGGTAAGAATCAACTTATTTTTAGCAGTTAAATTTCTAATAGGGAATACTTTTGTGTTTTTCTGGTTTGATTATGGTCAAAGAGCAGAAGTTTTGTAGCCTTTTCCTTTTTAAGGACAACTGAACAAAAGTATGAACTGTCTATTCATTAAAATATTTCCATTATAATCTATTCACTAAAATTAATTGAGCAAAACTTATAATAATTAGTTATCCCAAATGGAGATTTGCAGAATTTAGAAATCAGTCCTAGAAACAAAAATGAACAAAAAGGTAGGAGCAGACTACTTCTTTAGACAGTCCACTAAGGTGATCTTGTTCTTAAATCTCTGACCTTATTTGTATCTTTAAAATAATTGCAGTATTTTAAAGGCACTTTACATAGAATAAATCCTCTTGGGACTGTGTAAACTGACATACAATATAATTATGATCATTGAGTAAATGTTTGTTCAATTCAACAGGATTTTTCTGAAGCAGAGAAGATTAATGGTTTGTTTACACTTGAGTAGACAACCTTTCTTTCCTAGAATAGTGATTATAACAAGGTTTTAAATTTATAATACAAAGCCACATAGCCACATATAATACAAATACAAAGTCAGAGAAAATAATATTTTAAAAATAATAGAAACCATTTCTCACAGGAATAGATCTGAAGGTGAAATATAACTGACACTTGATTGGGTGACTGATCAAACAACAGCTGTCTAGATCTTGATTTCAGTGATTCCTGAGCACGTGCCAGATCAGTGCTGGTGAGGCACTTTGTAACCATGCATTAAGAACACACAAAGGATTTTGCTGGTTCTTGGCCTCCATGCAGAACAATGACTTTAATTTTAGAGAGGCCAGAAATACTCCTTGCAGAACAGCATGGTCCTTCATGGCATGGTCAGTAGTTTTCAGCAGAAATTGTCTCTGAGGTCAATAGGAGTACGTGCTGCTTGGGAAAAAAGGTGCTTAAAACCCCCTTAAAATCAGAGCAGCAGAGATCTGTGATTGTTTATTATAACAGTACATAGGTGGAATACCATATCAAACTAAATTAAGGTCCAAGAGTGCAAGTTATGTACAGGAAAAAACATTAAAGATGTCCAAATCATACTGACCCTCACAAAGGAACAGCTATTTAGATCAGAGTTCAGCATTTTTGGTTTCACATTGTCTACTTCTGAATTTTTTTGGCAAATTTTTAATATACAAATAAAACTTGTTTCATAAGAATTTCTAACCTGCCTTCTTATAATGTATCACTATGGAATCACTAGTAGCTGGAATATGCTAAGCATAACTAGATTAAAAGTCTTCAACAAACAAATAAACAAAGAAAGAAACAAACAAACAATTTCCTGTTATTTATGAAGACCAAAGCATAAGCAAAGAGCTACCTTTAAAGCAAAGCAAGGTCACTGAAGCCAGAAAGTCTTTTTGAGTAGTGCCCTGCACCTCGCTTGGGTAGCACTGATCCCTGTCCTGCTCTGTGCCTCTTTTGTTCTGCAGCAGATAATGCAGCAGGTCTGTGCCAGTGTCTGCCTGCACAGATAATACCCCAGGTAAGTCTGCATGTGCCCAGGAGTGCAACTGCTCCGTGGCCACACACATTCTGCCACAGCTTGCCAGCCACTTAGCTTGAACAAAAGAACTGGCAGCTCACACGGGAGCTGTGGCTGTGATGGTTTTACCTGGCTCCCACCTCACCTCCTTTATCTGTCCCTTAACAAGGAGCAACCTGAATTCTCAAAGGACACCTTTGAAGTGAGCCCGTTCATTTCCAGAAAAAAGAGCATGCTTGTGGTTTCTCTTCTCTCCACATGCATTTCCTCAAAACTGCTGCGGTGTATCTTTTTCTGAAAAATATGCAACAGGGTCTACGAGACTGCACCTGCTCTTAAGGTGTCCCTAAGAACTGGGTACAGAGGCAGCAGCTGAAATCTGGGGGCCGCTTCTCAGAAAAGGCAGGCACTTGAGATACAAAGTATTTGATACCAAATGGCCCAGGAATTCCTGTCGCAGCAAAAGTTGTGACTGAGAATTGAAAATGCCAAAGACAAAGCCAGCTGGGGGGACAGATCACAGGTGCTGAGGCAGGCAGCCCCAGTGGAGGAGCTGAGGTGCTGAGCATCACCTTGAGCTCTGTGCACAGGACCGAGCTGAGCACAGAGGCTCTGCCATAGCAGATACCTCCTGCAGCAATATTCTGCAGAGCCCTAAGGTTGCTGTAGCAACCAGAGTAATTTAAGAAATATATAGAGAGACGGAGATATTGTACCAAGAGCAATAAAATAAAAAAAATAGAGCATGTCTTAAACCATCCTATTGCTCTCAGAAAACAGAAAAGGCCACAGAGGGGCCATAAAGGAAGCAGGCAGTTTTAGGAAAGCGTGATACTGAACATGGTTTTATACGTTGCAAGATGCTAGAGCACAACAGACCCCGAGCAGTAAACACCCTGCAATAGAGATTAACAGTCTTGCTTCCTTTTTTGACATTTTCTGCTGCCAGGTACTTCCAGAAGGACAATAATAGGAAAAGTTGCCAGCAACTAGGCTACTAAATGAACAATAAAGGCAAGACTGACTCACAGACACAGACATTTTAAATGGTGACTGATTTACCATGTTGTGCTTTTGGCTATGTTATAATAGGTCATTTTAAAATGGGCTTCTTTCTTCCCCTTGCTCATGGAAGGAAAAACAAGGTGATTTGTCAGAAGCCTGTACTCATCTGGGAAAAAGAAACCTGTTACACCAAGGACTTCCTCGTTGCATTTGACAACTGCAAAATAAGGATTTAAGTTTAGAGGGAACTCATTCTTTAAGCATGTTCCCTGAGGATCATGCAACTCTATTTTCACCAATACAGATTCCCCAAAGCGGGTTCACAAGAGCCACACTCACATAAACCTGTAAGAAAATTAGATATCATAGAAACATTCACCAGCTCCCTGAGCGCTGTGAAGAAGAGTGGAGGCTTGTTTTATTTTCCTGTATAATGTGAAAGGGTGAGGGCTCCTTTGTGAGGGCAGACAGTAGAGACAGAGACACGTGATATGTTAGAAGCGCTGTCTCCTGCTTAATCTGGTTATTTTTTTCCATGTTGTTAGATGTAGAGCTATCACTCTTCTCAAACAAAATATTAAAAAAAAAATTATATATTTGAAGATCATCCAATAAGTACAAAACCAAAGAGGATTGAAATTGAAAAATTCTCATTGTCCTTTACTGCAACAATAACCACGTAATTGCAGGTTACCGCTGCAAAATAATTTGTATTCAGGTGTAACAACTGGTTCTCAGAGATATTATAGTACCAATTTTCTCTGACTTCTCTCTTTGTGGGAGTAGTTATATTAAACAATCTGACCTCCTTAAATTAAATTCAAATTATAATTTCAATGTACAAACTCTTTCCTGTTTGTCTAAGATGCTGAGACACAAGGCTTAGTTCTGATTAATTTGGTTGTATAAAACAGTGACTTCCTGTGATAAAGTAAATGAAATTACAGTGGTGTAAACCAGATGGAAGCCCAGAATCATGTCTGCACTGATTGAGGGTACTTTAGTAAATAATATGCAAAATATTTCAGAAAAAATATGCTTCTATCCTAAAAGCAACATAACACACAACTGCAGAATATTAATATTGTTTGACAGTATAACATCCTGTTTTTTAGCTTGAGTTAATATGAAAGGATACTAAGCAGATGCTTCAGCTGCTCCAGATGTCATGCTTTGCTCAGGGGAATCTGGGAATGAATCTCCCTATTTAAAGGAAATCCCCTGGCAGCCTATGATATCCATTCTCCAGACTCTTTGTGTAAATCTTTCCAGCTCTTCTTGTAGGCTAAGACTAAGAACTAGTTTTTCAGAATACATGGGCAGTCAAGGGGGCAGTATTTCAGGCAGATGCTCAACAGCAGGTTCATCAATTCCCATCTGGAGTGTATCTGATTTCTGTCTTGTAGTCCTCTGTGTTGTGGTGAGTGCTTCTGCCCGTGCAGTGGCACAGCCCCTCTGCCGTGCTCCTGGCAGCTGTTGCTGCCCCATCTCATCTACTGACGTGAGATGCAAAGTGTCACACAGGAGCATGGTGAGTGTGTGCCCCAGCTTCCACTCCCCATCTGGCAGTGCCCTTGTGCACGGGTTCCTCTGGCTGTGGGTTTGCATTTCTCCTCTTTTATCACCTGCTGTGAAACCACATCTTGTGGCAGTCTGAAAGGTCTAAGTACTCCTGTGCTAAATTCAGAACAAAATTGAGTCTAAGTGCACCCTGCTCTTTCCAGAGCATGCACATAGCAGCTCTCTCTTCTAGTGGGAAATAGGGGGAATCTGTGTTTTGCACCAAGTCTGATATT
This sequence comes from Pseudopodoces humilis, assembly GCF_049639895.1. Lineage (NCBI taxonomy): Eukaryota > Metazoa > Chordata > Aves > Passeriformes > Paridae > Pseudopodoces > Pseudopodoces humilis. Next base: position 12,584,589 of record NC_142205.1, on the reverse strand, counting down.
TCAGCCATCACCATCTTCTGCTCTGGGAAGAACTTTGTTAAAGCTACTCTTGGTTGCTCAGCCAACGCAACATCATGCAGCTTCCTTCAGCAAGCTTCTGTTTTTTGCACGTGAAATCAGAGGCAATCCAAGAAGGTAGTTCAGAAGAGAGCCACAGCACATGCTGCGCTTGAAAAATGAAGCTTAGCCCTACAAATGTAATCTTCTTTCCCCAGATTCTGAGGGAAAGTGGCTCCAAGTCACTCTGGTCGAATTTCTTCTAACCTGGTAGGTTTTAAGGCAGTTCATTGTTACCTTCCACCAGAAATAACAAAAGACACCACCCTGTGATAACAACTAAGATATGTGAAAAAAAAACCTCTTTAGAAAGCGAATATTTTCACAAGAGGTTTTTAAAAATAGCACTATACCATTCCAGAGAAAATTAATGGGGTTCATAATGCCTACCTTTAAACATGTACAACACAGATGCCTATATCCAAATTGGTAATCTACCGTCTCTTTAGGGGATGTTAGAGGGAAACCATTCCAGGTACAGAGATAGTCCCCTACCTTATGTGGACATGGCCAGTGTCCCTCTCTGCTGACTCTCTGCTGAAGCTGGATAGTTGAGTTCAGAACACATATTTGCTCTGAATCATCACACTGTCTGGCCTTTGGAAAATGATATTCACAGAAAAATAGAAAGAGTGTGCGTGTGACAGGCTTCCATACTGGTACATGTAAATAAGGCAATTCTGTACAGACTTGCATCATAATGAGTCATCACAGATTTTTTTTTTTTTTTTTTTTTGTTGAGGAGCCAGAACACCTGTTTATCCCTATTTTAAAATTGCTCCTTTGGAACAAAACCCCCCCCAACTTAAACATTTCCCATTAAGACTGTACATGTGACAAGAGCTCGAGGGCTTTTCCTTTCTTGCATTACTGGAAAGTTTCAGTCCATTGATGTCCTGCTCAGGGGAAGAGCTGACAGTCAGCAGGCAGAAGTGCCAGGGAGGGTCTCCACTACGATCCAGTGCTGTCATAGCAATGTCAGGCACTTTTCACAATAACATCAACATGGATGCAGGTCGTGTTTTCTGATTTTTAGTAGGAAGTGGCTGTATTATATTCATTAAAATCCTATTGGTTTTGTAACCATGTTAAAGGATTTGCGTAGGTACACGTTGCTAGAAAATGTTTACTATCATTCTGCTTTGAAGCTGTGTGTTAGGCAAGCTTCTACCAACAACAGAAGGTCTGTTTCAGCTGTGCTGAACACCCTTGTCTTTACTGCCAGGTAAGAGAACTGAGTGCCTTCTGGAGTCCCAGCAGTGTTTCAAAATAGGTTTACATTACGTATTTTGGTGCAGCATATGATCTTGGTTTGCCACATTGGTCAAACTTGTAATTCTCAACTGAGTAAAACCCTGTTCTCCCAGAAGTCTCTCCAGTTAACCCTTCAATAGGGAGGCTTTTAATGTAATGGACTAGGAGCCTTCTGCAAACAGCTAACTCTTGGCCAAGTTGTACATGAAAATCATGATGAAAACTAATGTACACAACTGAATTTCTGGACTTTGTTTCTGAGCTAAAATCCCCAAATGTTGTACTTAATAATTTGACTTGCTAAATTGGCATCTCCACATATTCTAAGACAGGATGTTAGGATTTGTCCCTGAAAATTCTGCTTATGATTTTGAAGGACCTGTGGGAGCTTGAACAATTAATTTCCATCCCTTCTTTTCCCACTCAGTTTCAGCTCTATCCCACTTGCTACTTTTTCTTCCTCCAAAAGGCCAAACACAATTCCTCATTGTTCCACAGTGAGGGTTATTTCCATGTAAGTGTGAACATTTAGTTATCTTAAGGGTATCAACAATATCCAGATTTTTCATAACAGTCCAAGGTGAAAAATGAAACAAGACTTCAGTACTCACCATTGTGCAGCACTGGTGGGCTCAAAATAAAGTGTTGCTCTCTGTGTTTTCCTTAATAGTGGAACATCTCCTGATCTTAGGAAAGGTAATTAGAAACCCTGCTTAATCATGCCTTATCATTAGAGGTTGAAGATAGTCTATGAACTCCTGTATTTGGAGTAGATTTGTGCTCAAGGACACACTTCACAAAAATAGAGTTTCAGAGAAATAAACGTGGTCTGACTTCACCAGCCCTCTACAGTTTCAGCTGTGGGAAGTTGCCTTAGGTACTCCTGATTGCTCCTAAATATTGGGCACATAAGTTCCTTAAACTCAGCAACAAAGGAGTTCTCTTTGGTTGTCATCATGTTGTAATCTCATCTCTTACCATGAATTTATTAATTAATTAATTTTTTGTGTGCATAATATGGGAGCGTGTATGGTTTTGTATGTATTTAAATATACAAATGTTTGTGTTTGTATGTATTTAAATATGCAAATAAAAAAGTAATGCCCACACCAAGTGAATGCAGAATACTTGGATTCTCAGACACTACAGACCTGGGATATCTAAACCAGACATTTTGCTTGTGACGCTCTCCATTCTCAAGGTAAAATACCATGACAGAAGACAATCCAGACTTCCCATGGGAGTTTTCTTGACTAAGGTTTTCTTCCTGCATTTACATTATTTGACTTTTGTATTTAAAAAAAAAAGAAAAGATATATTAAAAGCATAGAAGTTTACTGCCAGAGACTAAACATTGAAATGGTCTCTTGTGAATTCAGAAGCATTATGATGAATATCTGTATGAAAATTCTTTTTCTTTTCAACAATAATTAAGGGAGCATAATTCTGATATTATAGATGAAATATTGAGCCTTGGGAACACAGGCAAGGCTTATGATGCAGTAATCAAGATGTGAATATTGATTTGTGGGATTGAAGGCAATGACAGCGCATTTTCCTAGGCAGAAAGCAGTAATTTCTCTGATTAATTAAATAACCTGTGATTTCAGCCATTGCAACATAATCTTCTCAGCTTTACCACGTAACTTCTGAAAGTTATGTTATTTTTGCCGGTCCCTATTTCTTCTTATGCAGGGTTGAGTTGTTTTTTTGTTAATTTTTAATTACAATATATTACAAAGAATCCTGCAGAGCTGTGAAGTGAACTTACTGGTCTTATTCAGTTGTAGTATCCAGATCTGAATTATTGAAATACCACCAAAGACCCCTTTTTTTTCCAAAGTCACAACTGAATTCACTGTCTCAAGGTGTCAAAATTTTTCTTTTACTTTGCTGCCAATTAGGTGTGCATTGTACAGAAGAGAGACACCAAGAAAATGTATGCCATGAAGTATATGAATAAACAGAAGTGCATTGAGAGAGATGAAGTTCGCAATGTTTTCCGGGAGCTGCAGATAATGCAAGGCCTGGAACATCCCTTCCTAGTCAATCTGTGGTAAGAAAATCTTTAAAATTCTCTCATGACTCTCTCATTTTCTCCTTGTTGCTGAATCAGTTCAGAGAAAAGAAGGCTGGAAAGCTGAAAAGAAGAAAAGATTTTTAGTGACCTCCTTTGTTAAAGGTATTAGGTTTTGCAGGGAGTTTTATTTTTCATTAATATTTTTAAGGTGTCTTTTTTAATTGGAATATTTAAACATCATATTCATCTGTTAATTTCTGGTTTGGTTTCTCTCCAAATTGTTGCAAGTGTGTGGAAATGTGTTGTCCTGTCCCATTTATTTTTGACAATATCTGGACAAAACATCTCTCATAAAGCTGTGGAATATCAAACCAAATCATTAATTTAATTTTTTTATTTGATTTTATTCAGAGAAAATTCAAAACTCGATTACTTTCTAAAAATTATTGTCACAGGACAACAGAAAAGTGCCTTTTTGTAACCTGGAATTTCCCTTACCGTCTCCATGCTAGTCACTGAATCTTTTGGTCATACATGAGTAGGAGAAAATGCTGATCAAGCAGCGACTAGCTTCAACTACACCACCAGCTTACAATATTTGCTGGCTCTTATGTAGTGTGGTAATACTTGCTGGCTTTTGTAGTGATAGTAGTCATGGGATGCAGAGTTTTCCTCCTTATCTAATGACCTGTATCATCAGAAAATAAAAAGGTGGAGAGGACATAAACCTTTTACAATATGAAAATTATTCAGTTTGTGAATAGCTTGATTGGCTGAAGATGGTTACAATGCACATTGATCTTGTGTTTGGTGAGTTTTAGCTGTCTTACTTGAGGTCACTGCCTAACCTACAGCGTTCTACCCATCCCTTAGCTCACTCCTGGTGCCAGGGTAGCACCTTTCATATATTAAAAGCCAAACTGTATTCTGTATTGAGTGAACACAGCTTTAGCACAATTACACTCTGTCATAACAGAAAACATTTGAACCCAAAATTGATTCTAAATTAGGTCCAAAACGACCTAATTATATACATACATATGTGTTCTTCACTTGGTGTGAATGATCTGAGCTAATCTAATACCCTGTTGAAAGCTTAAAGTAAAAAATGTCATTGTGACTGTAATACAAAACTTTCCCAGTATATTTTCCAAGGTTCCAGCAAGCTGTAGTCTTGGGATTTCTTTACCAAAGATATGGTATGTCTGTGCTTAGGAGCCTGTGGAGTTCTCTGTTATGTATTTATCTACCTTTTTTGAAATCCCATTAACTTTTGTTCTTTACCAGAAGGTGTGGAAGTTTCCACCATGTAACCAGACACTGCACAGAAACAGTCATAGGTTAATGTGATCTGAGAGATAAACATAACAGTGCTGAAAGACTGAAGATCAAATATTTATTGTGAAAAAAAGAATGCTAGATTCCCATTACTGAGTTATAATCAGATGATAAATATTATTTCTCATTTTTTTCCATGCCAAAGATTAAACTTCAAATAAGCAATACCTTAAAATGTATTAGGCATTATGATGGCTTTGATCCTTCCTACTCTTCTAAGATACTGTCACAGGATATCAAGACTCAAATATTGTACTATACATGTATATGAGAAACACAGAAAATGAAAGAGAAATGTAGTACTTTAGAATTACAAAACATTTCAGGCAAATAGGACACTATTCAAGATGCTTCAGTGCACTAACAATTTTTTATATTTGATGTCTCCTGCAATGGTTGTAGTTGAGCAATATACAAGCACTGGTCTCTTCCCTCTCCTGACCAGTGACAGGACTCGAGGGAAAGTTGAGGTAGGGGAGGTTTAGGTGAAAGGTTCTTCACCCAGAGTGTGGCTGGGCACTGGCACTGGCTCCCCAGAAAAGGGGTCACAGAACCAGCCTGACAGAGCTCGAGGAGCATTTGGCCACTGCTGTCAGCACACGATGTGAGTCCTGGGGTGTCCTGTGCAGGACCAGGAGCTGGACATGATCCTTATGGGTCCCTTCCAAATCAGGGTGTTCTGTGGTTCTATGATTCTGTATGAGGCTCTACTGACATTCCCCTGAACTCAGACTAACACAATTAGAATTGTAGGATTTTTTCCAAAAAATAATTTCATTGACCCTTATTATTTTCACCTGAAGGGGTCACCTCAAACACTGCACATTCAAATGTCTGGATTCAAAGCCCTCACTCCAGAGTGAGCTACTGAACTGCTGGAGAACCTGTATTTCACCCTGGGACATCAAAGGGAAAACTTGAGCCTGAGCCTTCCCAAAATTAATCTACTCTACCTAAATAACTCTCTCCTTGTATCAGCCTTATAATAAGTTTCTATAAAAAATTAGCCTTGAAAAATCCTAAATTAATTTAAAATATCTTGTGATATATTTCTGGAGTGCCTACACTTGTAGGCTGCAGTAGCATTTTCCAGACCTCTGACTTCTCTGTCTCAAATCTCAGCTGAATTTCAAGATATTCTACATATTATAACTTCAATAATGACCTTTGTTATTGAAATACAATGCACAAAAATCATAAATGATCCATGAAAAATGGTCACATCTGTTCTGCTAACACTAAGCTCTTAAATATATTAATTATACTTCATTTATTTAATATTTGAAACTCCATTTTTATTTCTACCACGGGGAAAGGAACACTGCAACTATGAATGGAATAGTCCTTAAATATGTTGTTCCCAGAAATAACTTCTTAAAATAACATTTTCATTGATTGTTGGTGAGCTAGCATTCTGTTTAATGTATTTCTACTTGCAGTTTAGATGTAATAACAATTTGCATCAAATACATTTACATTGTAGTTATAACTTACATTAGATGATTAGCAGGAATCCATGAGTTTTCCTCCTATGAGTCAGTTCCTGACACACTAATGGAAGGAAATAGTTGAATCTGCATTTCTTCTATGGTAATTGTAGCCAGATTAGTTTCATTTTTTAGAGTCAGATTTTGCTGTTTGTTTTGTTAATTGCACTGCAAATGTACAAACAGACTGTAACAGGAGCTACTAACCCTGTACTCTTTCAGAAACTGGAATATTAATCTAACAAGGAACAGTTATGCCGTGGTGTATGGAGAATAAGACAACTTCAGCTTGTTTAAATGCCTAAGTTCTTCTGTACTAGTCTGTCTTTCCAGACAGACTTCTCTCAGGGTTCATATTAGCTTTTAGAAAACCTGTCTAAAGTATGATTTTTGTGACTAAAACCCAGAAATTAGAATATTTTATTTTTCCTAAAATATAATTTTTCTGTAACAATAATTTCAGTGCCTTTTTTAAAAATTTGGATTAATTGAAATAGAATACTACATATTTCAATTCAATATGTCAAATCCTAAATCAATTTTGAAAAGTGTACTTGGAGGAAATTCTGTCGTGATAACTTTTTCATGAGTTTGTGGTACTGTCCCTGACCAGATCAACTGATTTTCAAAAGTTTATGATCTGGACTTCAAAATAAAATTAAAATAGTAATAAATCTCCTAACAACTCCTTGAACAAAAGGGTATACTAAGTAAGCATATTAATCTTTCTTTGAGAAATTACACCACCAAAAATAAAAGCTGGCAATTTAAGAAGCAAACATGAATACTGGAAAGTCCTTTAGTTTCCATGATAACTGAAGAAAGTAATGAGATGTGTGTATACAATCCATCACCAGTTAAATTCTTGTGGAGAGAAAAAGAAGAGGAAAGAAGGTAAATGTTCTGTGGGGAGTGGTTCTGCTGGATCTATCAGTAACCACAGCCTGCACAAGAATACAGAGCAGTTCATGGAAAACAAGGGTAGCATCTTAACTCTGAAAGATCTCTATTAAAAAGCTTTTTGAGGCTCATGCATCTTCTCTGAGCTTTATTAAATTTAACTTCACAATCTCATCCTATAAATCACATTATTTGAAGTATGAACTGTCTTTCATAACATCTGACACAGAAAGGAATCATTCTTCTGTAAATGCTCGAGGATAACTTTTTCAGGAAGGGTTTGGGGTTGATTTATAACCTTCATTTTATAAATGAAATTGAATAAATGCTTAAAGCCACTTTTATCACCATTAGAGGCATTTCTGATAATAGAGATTCCTTCTTGAAATAAAATGCAGTCCTGTTTTTTATCAGACCTGACTTTTTGTCATGGGTATTTCAGGCATAGATGAATGGACTGTAGAAATGTCAGCTGCCAGCTTGGTCCCACCTTGAGACTGTTCCTTTCTAATATTCAGCATTTTATCCATTTTCATTCTTCCCCAGATATCTGAGTGTCCTCTGGGCAAGATGAGTGGTGTTCCTGCAAGTATTCACATTTTAAATGCATTTTTTACACATGCATTAGGACTAAGCCAAGAGCCAGGTTACTTGCCAGGTACCAGTGCAGGTAGATTTGGTATTGTGTGACTTGTCCTCAATCATGAAGAGATGTTTGAAGCATCCACTGGCTGCTCTGAAAACAACATGGCTTACCACAAAAGACAGAAATTTTTTCTCAAACCAAAAAATAATCATGTATCAAAGTGGTTTCTATGCTGATGAGGAACTGAAAAAAAAGAAAAAAAAATTTGGGCCATTTCTCAATTCAACATTTCTCAAAAGTTTTGAAACATTGAAGTGATCTTTTTAATAGCCTTGCTAAAATTTTTTAACCTGCCAGAACATTTTCTAAAGCAACAGAGGGAGATGAATAACCATTTTCTTTTTTAGCTTATAGGTCATTTTCCTAGAATAGACAAAACAGTAAGTTTGATTTATTCAACAAGCCATGAAGATGTGTTAGCTGTATTCTCAGAGTGGCTACATACTGTGATGTATTTTTCTTTTGATTTATCAGTTTATGGAAACTGCATGTATTCCATGACAGACCCACAAAAGTACACTACTGTTGCCAGCTACAGTAAGTTTCAAATCCAGTAAACTGAAGAACACACATTGCAGCAAAAATGTTCCTGCGTTTCTGAGTTCATTCCCCAACATGAGAAGAAAGAAAGAAAAGAAAGAGGAGGTAAAAAAGAGAAAAAAACAACATTCTGGAGACAAGAAATTATTTGTTCAGTCTCAAGTGTTGAATGGATTGCTTAATGTACACATATATACAGATACGTAACTGGAAATTAACACTTCCTTGTGAAAGGTGCTCTTTCTAGAATATTTTGAGATCAATGTCATCTTGGACTACCCCACACCATGGCTTTGCTCTTCAGGTTGGTGTCAAAATGTGCATAAATCTGCAAATTTAGGGATGCAAGAACAGCTGACCAAGAGTTTGACTGCTGGGTGGAGATGAAAATGACCAACCAAGGAGCACCAATTACCCATCAGAGACCAAGACAAGGAGAGGAGGTGGTTTAGGTCTGTCCAGGTGAGCTTGTTTAGTGGCTGTGGTCTTGTGGCTGCTTAACCTGCCTTGATGCAGGAGGCCCAATGTGGACAAAAAAGACTTTATGGGGGGATTCAAAATTTCTTTCCTGACATGTGGTGTGACTGGTTTCCTGAGCTTTATGAGACACCACAATAAAGGCTGCAAGTAAAGTTCATGATCTAAGTTCATGATCTAGTAGCATAATGTTTTTGGAAGGGAGCAGTGAGGTTGTGCTGTTTCCTGCTAGGACCCAGGCTGGGTGTTTGTAATTGGCCTGACAGCCCCGTGAGCAGTAAGAAGTCCCGATGTAAAGGAAAGGTAAGCTGTACTGATGTCTCTCTTCATAGTACGTGGTGGATTCCAAAAAGGCCATGAAAAAAAACTGACACACATTCAGTTTTCCTGGAGAGTAATGTAGCTGCTTAATGATCATTGTTCTCTGGTTGTACCCAGCTCCAAGTCTGGTTTATGGGGAGCAAGACTTCGGTATCATCCTCACTGGCTGTGTCTATACCAGTGACTTAAAAGTGCGTATCTTTTCTGGGCTCTCAAACCCGGTGTTTCATATTAAAATGTGTTTCTAGGCCCACTCCCAGCCTTGCTGTGGGCTGGGGCATGAGCAGCATCCCAGAGGAGCCCCAGGTGCAGCCAGACTGTTCCCAGCAGGTAGGCAGCCTGCACACCCTGGGTTTGGGACCTGACCAGGAACAGACTTTTCTGTGCCATTTGGTCTCAGTGTGTTTGCACAGCAGTTACTGACGAGTTTATTGATGCAACATGTGTTTCCTACTTTTGTGAATTTAGCTGAGGTCATGAATGCCAGGCCATGTAATCCTAGTCCATTCCAGATATCTGACAGTGTTTAAGTTTCTTTTGCAGCCAAGAAGAGATTGTAAATCAAGGGAGGAAGATACATTTAGCATCTTGCACAGATCTTAGATGGGTGAATTATTTTTGCCATAGATGAAGCAAAGGGTGAGTAGTGTTCTTAAATAGCTAAATCAATTCATCACTGCATTAATGTAAATCTGAAATAGGTAAAGATATTGAAAAAGACTGAAAACATTTTCTGTTCTCTAGAGACCTGGAAGAGATAATGATGGATGGAAAAGGGCAGAAAAAGGTGATGAGGCAACAGGAAGGGTTAGATAATTGGAAGAAAAGAGCATAGAATAGATTTGACTTGAGTTGTAAATGCTCAGGATATTATTTCTAGCTGTGGAAATTACATTGGACTCAACACTGCCAGCTGGTAACCCCTGGGTGTTTGTGCTAAATGAATGTTAGCTGTAACATCGTCACCAACTGATGAATGTGCGATCCAACACTTATTTATTTTTTGTGCTGATTTTAATAACCTAAGATAATAATTGACAGTATTGGGACATGGTCTGGACATTTTATTCTGGCAACTAATTGTTTTCTGTGAGAAATTTCTGTCACCTTGAAATATATATCTTTGGGCTCAGCTTTAATACATTCCTCTTAAAAGCAGGAATTGGCCTTTGGAATACTTTAAGGTTTGATCTTTTTTGCATTAGAAACTGCTGCACAAGGTATTTCATCTTCTGTGTGTCTCTCTGCATCCTGAGACCCTTCTTAGGAGTACCTTCTGTATCCTTACTGAGACACACCCTTTATTTGCTGACCCTAATAAGCTTTTCTCACAGACAGCTGCAAGAGGAATCTTACTATATGTACTGATAAATATCAAATGTCTGGGAAAAAGAATCAATTGTGTTTTAAAAATTTTAATTTCCAGCTCAGTTCCTCATATGAATTTGCAATTCTTGCCTTTTTTGGCCTCCACAGGGGGGTAGCTGCTACCCAAAGCAGACCTTCATGAGCTTGGAGGGAGCCTTGGCCATGTCTCAGGTTTGTGGTGTACATAGCTGCAGGAATCCTGTGCACATTTATGGCAGGAATGAGTGTTATTCCTTTTGGGCAGATGCAGAGCTCTGGTGCTGTGGCAGAGGTATTCTCAAGAGAGCATGAAAGTAGGGTTTTGATGCTCTCAACCTAATGCAGGAAAGAAACAAAGCACTTTGATATTGCTTTAGACTCCTCAATTTACACTTTTGGCAAGCAGAGCCTATTTTCTTTTTCTTTATTTTTTCCATTCTCTGCTTTAAAGGTTATGAATGCTAAACACAATAGCTAGAGTGTGCAATTAGACTTAAAACCAAGGTCCTGTAGGTAAAGTGGTTCTTTTGACAGAGTAACGAGTACATCATATAAATCTACTGTTTTCAGTCAAGATCAATTCTTACCATGCTGTGGAAACTGGGACTGCAATTAGCCTGTAGTAAAGGCTCTGTTAAATGTAGATTTACACAAGATGCAGCTCAGCACTGTGGTAACAAAGCCCAGCCACAGTGGAATGGCCATCACAGGGCAAAACTGTCTTGGGTGCACCTGTAAAACAATCCAGAGTGTGATTGCAAAGCAGGCAATCATTGCAGAATAAAAGTAAATGCTTAATACTTCCATTGCAAAACATTGGTACTGCACAGATCCTACAGATATACAACTAGCCCAAAAAAATGTTACAGTTGTTCCTGGAGACTACTGGTATAGTATTCCTATATGGCTATAGGAACTTCTGGTTTGCTTTTGAATATATTTGTAGTTCTAGTGATGATGCTTTTTTGTTCAAACCAGAAAAAACACATAGGTTAATTTTTTTTTATTTATAACAGGCTAAAGTAAAAGTCAGAGTAGGGATACTAAAAAAATACCAAAGTCCCCATGGAGCTAGCAAGAGATATCATAATAGTGGTAATTGAATATCTGTGTGCTTCAGGTGATATGTTAGCTCTCCAAGTCATATTTCCTTTTTGTTTCTGCAAGAATGTCAAGTATATTTTTCAAGTTGACAAGTATTAAAAGTTGGGGATGTTTTTTGCCAATTGCTCAAAAGGACAGAACTGGAGTCAAAAGCCTGCATACAAGGGTATAAGAGATGTAAATAAATTATTAAATAATAATCATAAAAATTATGAGTGCAAGGCAAGTTAAAATGTCCACTGTTGGAATTGTGTCAGAGTGAATTTAAAGTGGAAAATAGTGCAATTAAACCAAAGCAGGAAGTTCTGTAATGTATTAAATTTGCCTGCCTAGGAGAATCTCTGCCTTAACTCATTAAAATTTATCAAATCTTTTATTAATTTAAAAGTCAACTACAGATTTTTACATCATAAGTGTGCTTTTAATTCCATTTTATTGAACGAAAATTATATTTATTGTACTTGTAAAGTGCAGTGAGAAACTGATACTAAGACTTCAGAAAATTATTAATGGTATCCTGTTTCAATATTAACGACAGTTGTGCAGCATAAAGTTCTAATGAGATGAGGCTCACTCTCATGTTTCATAAGTACATGACACATAAGGGAGGATTTAAGGTTCCTTTTCTGTGGTGATGTACATATTACAAATTAACATCCAAAACAAAAAAAGGTCACAGGCTATGAAGATGACTATTTAAATTCCTCTGCAAAATGGATATGGCCAGTGGGAAAATTACTTCTGCCCATCAAATTCTCTCTAACTACCTAAACCAGAATTTATCCAGGGTGCAGAGAGCAAATTCTTTCTTGTAAAAGCTGAGGTGGTGGGATTGAACCTTGTTGACAAACAAGTAAGTGAAATAGACCTGGTAGAAATAATTCTTCCTCTTCTTGACCATAACTTTCAGAGCCTCACCAAGAGATGGGCTGGGAGTAGAAGGAGAGAAAAATACAGGTGTGAACAAAAATGGCAACAAGCCCAGTGAGGATGTGAACTGTGGGCTGAAAGGAGAAGGCATTTTTTCTCTTTCAGTGGGTATAAAATCTAACCTAATTAGAAAGTGTAACCATTGTCAGTGTATAAATCAGATTCTTCAAAGTCTGGACTTCATTTACAGATATTTGAAAATGAAGCAGAAGATAAAATCAGATGTTGTTTCTTGTCTCTCCAGTGAAAGAGAGATGAATTATAGATTTCTGTGCAAGTTGTTCTTTATGTGGAAGTGTAAAACTGAAACATTTTTAAAAAATAATGAAATATTTTGTTCATCTTGAACTAGAGCACTTGAAATTCTCTCTTGAGGAAAATGTCCTTTATTTGAAGAAAATATTCAAAACCTAGATATTCCTTCATAGTGAAAATTTGGTAATTGATAAATGATCAAATGATAGAATAAAAAGGAACAGTGCATTCTAAGCCATACCAATTTAAAAGGAATTTTAGGAGTTAAGCTTCATAAGGCACTAAAAAAATGTAGAGATATAATTTACAATGGAAGATATTAACATCTAAGAGGAATAAAATATGTTATGCTGGTCTCAAGTATTTTTAATTATTGTTCAACACTTAGTAAATGGTGACATCTGTGTAGTCTTGACAGTACAGTATGCACTCCTAAGGGAAGGATAAGCATGACTTACATGCAATCAGCTCTGTAGAGCTGACAGGTAGGACAATTTCCACTCTTTGTACCAGCTTTACGCATGATCCAAGCTCGTGTGGGACCACCTGCATATTTTTGCTGGGTCTGGGAAGTCTGATGCAGCAATGCCTTCCATTCATCTCCACCCATGGTGGATTTGCCTGCATTTCTGCAATCTTTAGAAAAGTATGGTTTTAGCCAAGCTACCTGCAGTGGTCCTATCTCCTCTAAAAGTCAGTGGACTACAGTGTATAACAAGGTTCCTATGAAATAATGACAAAATTATGATTGTGATCCATATTTGGGATCACTAAATTACAGTATGGTACTAATGAAGCATAGGATTTTCTAGCATTTGTTCAAGTGGAAAGTGGAATTTTAGTTGCAATGAAAAATTGACGCTAGCAATTGGCATACAAAGATATAAGATTGATAAGGCAGTCTTTTAAAAAGCAGTGACACATTGAAAATATCACTGTACCTGGAATCACAGAGCACAGGGTGTCTTTGGGACTAGCTCTGGGGTGACTGCCTCATGCACATGTGCTATCAAGAAAAGATCAGCTTTTCCCCCACACAGCAAGTAGAAATCTCTCACCATTGTGCACCTCAGCAGCATGGGGCAGCTAAACAGCACAACAGGATTCATTTAGACTAACAGGGGAAGAAAATAATACTCTTATGACTCTTTGACAAAGTTCAGTGCTGAAGAAGAGTTTGAACTTTTCTGGCACTGCTTTTTCAGCAAGCTTGTCTTATTTCCTTTGAACTCTTAAAATAACTCCATGCAGTGTCTGTCTGTGTTCCTAATCAATCATGATAGGCTTTTTCCTGCTCAGCAAGGTCTGTCACTCACTTGTGACACACAGTCAAATGCTTGCTCAGATGTATCTCCTGAGTTTCCTCTGTGGCTGGAGGAGCTACATCTTTTTTAATACATCTCTCCTTCTATTTTTCTTTCTGTAGATAATTCAGGAAAATTTTATGAACTTTTCAATAGGGTTTGATATGCCAGCTTCAGGATGCAATAAATACAGAGTTGCCTGTGGCTCTTTCTTTAGCTGTGCATTTGCTACAGTTGGTGCCACGTGCACAGGATCTACATAACTAGTGGCCGTGGCTGATAATCCCAATTCAGATGAAATTTATCTTTCATTCTTATTACCACAACCTTTGACAAGTATAGCCTGCTTTAATGACCTATATTAATTTTTCTGTATCTGGTCTAATGAACAGTTTCATTTCATACTTTTTTCCTTTTATCTGTATTACCTGGGAGACAACTGAAAACTTATGTCACCGAGGCTCTTGTGCTCTCCTGGTATGTCTGTGTTCTTTCCCAGGGACAAGAGAAGAAGGAGCCCCTCCAGATTGTTGTCCAGCTTCTGTTTAAGTAGGAAATCCTGGCTGAAGAGTGCCTCTACAGCCTTGCAAGCATGATTTTTTTATAAGCTAGAGAACACAAGAAGCCAGGGATACTGCCATTAGCTTTGGGGTAGTGGGGCTGTCAGGCACAGTGAGGCTGGGGAGCAGTGCTGAGCACAGGAGAGGGCAGGAGCCATGGCTGAGGCTCCCAGCCAGGCTGACAGCCTGAGACAGCTGGAACCAGGGTCCTGTCACTGCCATGGACAGAAAATTCACTGCTCATCAGCAGAAATCAATATGCTCAAACAATTTTTTCCCTTCTTATTCAGTTGTGTGTGAAGTGATTCAGTTTAACATTGCAAAGAGTCTTTTTTTTATTCATTCATAAATCCCAGAAGAAGAGGATGTAAAGTTATAATGAAATTAAATTATAGTGTCCAACAAGCATCTCCTTCCCTGAGACACGATGGGTTTTGTTGCAGTCTAGAATTGTGGTAAAGAAAAAAATCCTATGACTATCCATTTTTTAACCTGGGGAAAAAAAATATTACTCTTAATCTCCTATCTAACCTACTTGCAGAACTTCATTATGTAATAAATAAAGAATTCCAGTTAAGCTTACAGGACTTTCACCCATGCTATCCTCTCCCATATTCTCTGTGAATACTGAATTTGTAACATGAAGCTGCAGCAGGGTATAAAAGCATCATATGTACCATTTGGACAGCCTTCTTCTAAGGGCGAGACCAGAAAAGCAAGATGTGGTGGTTTGTACCACTTAAAACACAGAATCTTTGGGGAAAAAATCAGATCTGGAAGTACAGAGGTATCACAGTACAGAAGAATGAAACCTGGCAGATGACAAAGAGTTTAATGAAGGAAGAGCCTCCTTTCTCAATTATTGCTTTAACACCCTCTTGCCACCATCTTGCTGCTGCCTCTCTCTGCCAGCACCCACACCCTGACATCTCTCATGGCAACCTGACAGGCTCTTGCTGCTAACCCAAGATGATCCTTGATCTTACAGAGAAACTGTCAGGTTGCAGGGTCTAAATGCAAGAACATTTCAAAGTGGTGTTTCCTCCTCTAAATTTAACCCTCAACACGTATCTGGAGGAAGAGTGGTGGGAGAGACTGTCCTTTATCTATCTTGTACTTCTGACTAGTTAATATTTTTATAGCAAAGTGTTCGTTTTTGGCAGAAATCTTTAAAATACAAATTTGAAAACCATGTTGTACGTGCTGCCATAATGTTACCAAGTATTGCCCAACACGTTTTTTGTACAGAAGAATGATGAGACATTAATTAGGTTTCATTGTTTCTTTGCCTTTAATATAGGTTTCCATGACAGCAGAGAGAGAGAAATCAGTCAAAGCCAGTAGTTAAAACCCACAATTTGCATTCTGGTCAGTAGTCTTAAAAATGTGATGTACATTTAAATAATTAGATTGCCTGAGTGTTTGGTCACATATTATACTACTGTGTCTTTATTTACAGCAGTCTTCTGTTAAAATGAAAACTATTATGAGATGATGATCTGCAACTTTGACTCTCTGCTATTTACAGAATAGTCTATTCAACTACAATAAGGGGTTTTATCCTAACTAATGCAGTAATAAGGAGTAAAAAAACTAGGGTAGGAGTTGTTGTGCTGTAGGCTAACTACATAGTTATATGAAAATCATGTGTAGAGATGTCTGAAAATAGTTTTAACAGAAAATGGTGTACCAACTAAAATCTATTTTTTTTTTTTTTTTATTCTAAATGTCTGTCTTCTACTAGGAAAAAAAACCTGAAATCCAGAACCATCTTGATTCTCCAATGCTGGCACTGATTGTAGTCTGTTTCATTTGCCTAGTGTTTCAATCAAGAGACAAAAATGAGAGGATTTTAGGCGCACACAACAATCTAATTTGCACACATTTGCATAGGTATTTTTAAGAGAAAGTTTGTATCTTACTGTAAAAAGTGCTTAGGAAAAAATTTCTAGAAATATATGATTTCTTAGCTATCAATGTTAGCCTGTAGCAAAGCTGTTTAAGATAGCTGAGGGTTTCCCCATGGAGAACCGCAGAGAGCGGAACTATGAAGTCAGTGTAAATTTTCTTAAATGCTGATAGAGAAGGAATTTGATTTTAATACTCTCTTTCTGTCAAATGGATCTGATGTGGGTCTACAAAATAAATCAGTCTACTCCAAAACATTCAGCTGACTTTGCATGAACAGCGTTTCCCACCTTAAAATGCTCGGTTTTTGTGTGTGTGATGGAAAGCACTGACATATTTTGTGGAAACACACACATACAGTAATTCCTCCTATTTTCAGCTGTCTTTCTGGAGCATCAAGGTCTATCTCTTAAAATAACCCCAGAAGTTGCATCTGTGTTTCACTGGCACAAGCCAGAGACATTCCCACTTCTTCTAAGAGAAATTTCAAGCAGCAGAACCTTCAAAACACAAAAGTTGGGGTCAGATACCTGCAGGGCAGTTGTCACATTTTATGACAAGCTGGGCAAATGCCCGATTCAACCATTCAACGTGTTCATTTGAAAAATACTTGTTAGCAGCTGGGGAGAGCTGTCTGAACAGGCTGTGACTTCATCAGACCCAATTCTTGGTAGTATGTAAATGATCAGATATTGAGAATTGTGTGCTCCACCCCCATCCCCAAACACCCTCAGCCTCACCCTGGGTCCTTCTAGACGTCATCTCATGGATGTCTGTGAGGGCCCAAGCAACTGACTGCACTATTTATAGAGCGTAAGATGCATTCCCACCCTGCTCCTCCACAGGGGTGATGTGCTAGGCATAAGAAATCAGATTTTGTACCTTACTGCATACAAGGAGATATTGCATCACAAATGGTAGAAACCTGCATAATTTAAAATACATAAACCAAACAGCTCAAAGACGAACACTCTGGAGGAGGCTTGAGTAGGGGAAGGAGGAGCTGATTGTTTAATCAGGATTTTTTTAAAGGAAAACAAATATTGGAAATAACTGCAGTGGAAGAGAAGGCAAGCTATGCCAAGGACTTTTGAGACAAATGGTCTCCTCAAGAAGTTTAATCAGGATGGGTGTTATAAACTTTCATTGAGTAAGTAACCGTGGACTGGAGAAAATGGTTGCTGTTATTGCTTGCCTTTAACAAGAAATTATTTCTATAAATTCTATAAATTTG
Organism: Pseudopodoces humilis; assembly: GCF_049639895.1. NCBI lineage: Eukaryota > Metazoa > Chordata > Aves > Passeriformes > Paridae > Pseudopodoces > Pseudopodoces humilis. Next base: position 12,566,907 of record NC_142205.1, on the reverse strand, counting down.
ACAATTAAAAGGTCTGCTTTGTACAAGAAAGGTTTGTTTTGGCACACCTGTTATTTCTGGTAACATTTTAGAAATGCAAAGCTTGGCTGCTGAAAAAAACCAGGCACTTGTAGAGCCTGAGGATGGCTCTGTCTATGAGGTAGCTCTGTAAAGAAAACTCTGAAAGAGGTTTGACATGTAAAGATGTCATGAGAGTGAAAAGGATCACAAATGAAACCCCAAACTGAACCTTCTGATACAGGATGTATTGGAGAATTAGGTCATTACAAAAATGAGTGAGTTGAATGGGAATCTGATTACAGTGGTGACAGTCTGCCTTCAAAGAGAAGGATTTATAGGAGAGGGTTTGAGCCTGGTTCAGGGCTTGTGGGGATACTCAAAACCCTCAGTTTATTTTGGAATAAATCTGCCTCTTGCTGTAGGTACTGATGATATAATCTGAGTACAGATAGACTGAAAGTAGAAATAAAGGCAGTGAGAATGGTGATGGGGGGTTCTGGAAAGGCTAAGTGTACCAGGTTGACCCTGGCTGTGCTGCAGGTGCTCACCGAAGCCAGTCTGTCACTGCCCTCCTCAGCTGGATGGGGGAGAGAAAATAGAATAAAAGGCTCATGGGTCAAGACAAGGACAGGGAGAGATCTCTCACTGGTGACCATCACAGGCAAAACAGGCTCAGCCTGGAGAAATTAACTTAATTCTGACAGAAGCCACACCTGCAGCCTACTTGCTACCGAAACCTTGCCAGGGTAACAGAGTGGAATAAGTCTTGGAGTTGAAGGATGGATTAGTATTTGGCCTGTAAGGGGATATGGAAAGAGTGTTTGGAATCCTCTTTTGCTGTACCCACAAGACTGATCTGTAGAGGATGTGGTAGTGTGGTTCATCTATGAAGTCCCTACAGAAAGCACAAGTCTCAGAAGAAGAAAAAAATAAAATTTAATGGGGCAGAAGCCTTTGTAAAGGAGTAAATACAATTCTAGTAACTTTTAAGTTGGGTGAAGCATAGCAGACCAGTGTTTCAGGGGCTCAGAGAAATGGAAATGGCTCATAATTTAGCATAATAAGCATACTTACTACGAGGAGTAACAATGCTGCAGAAGGAAAGAATTGTGCCCAAACAGCTGGGAAGCAGCAGACACTTAAATACCCTGCAGAAGAAACCTCTTGCCCCAGGAAGAGCCCAAATGTTACAGTAAATTGAGAACAGAAACAATCATAATTCTAGTAAGTGGCATCCTCCTGCAGTAATGCTGTTTTGGCCTTTGACATAAACCAGTCTAAATATCTCCTAAAGACTAGTTTGTCTCGACTCCTTTCTTGAGTGACAGAGAGAAGGGAGGGAAAAAAGACGACATAAGATGGTGTGGGATGTGTGCCCTTGCCTGCCACTTCAGTAGCTCCTAATGCTTGAAGGGGCTGTTGGCAAGGACGGCTTCTGTAACACCACCCTCTGTGGAGGGGCAGGCAGGCGGCAGGGCTGAGAAAAAAACTTTTCTGGAGGAAGAAAGAAGCCTCTTGACTTTGGTTTTATAAGAGAGGGAGCAGAGTGGAGCAGAAATCTAAGTCTGGTGAGAAAACTAAGCGTTCTGTGCCAAAAAATGGCTACAGGATGAAGTATTTTATTTTTTAAAGCAGCTTTTATTTACATTATTCATTTGTTCCTTTGTTTTCCAAGGTATGTTGACAGTCCTGATTTTTATTTCCCATATGAGATCTACTTATCACAGCATCTCACCAGCTCACAGAAGAGCAATGCATTACACAGTTGGAGTTGGGGTCAGTTTGAGTAAAATATAGGGAGGACTCTTTTTCCAGGTGGGGTTTTCCTTTTTTTTTTTCCTTTGATGATAAGATTGTTTGCTTGTTTGTCTTTTAAGGTATTGTTGTAAAACAAAAGATGCTTTAAATCTGCGTTCTACTCTTCTGAATTCTTAGCCTAACATATGTGTTATATTCTGCATTTTGGAAGACAAAATTTTCTATCCAGATTGGCAATGTTAATATCCTTCTATACTCAATTTCTTTTCATGGCCTTGAAAAAAGTAGTTAGAGTTCTTTCTTCTCTTTTTATTTTGTAGCTGTCTTACCATCTAAGTTGCAGGAAGATGTTTTGCAGATGAGCTTCTTCTAGGCTAAGATTTCAACTGAAGTTGGCATCTCTTGCCTAAAAAAATGTGAAGGGAAATAATTTGCAGTGTTTGAAAATACCGGAGCACCATAGTTTTAGTGCAGATCCCAAAGATTCAAGGTTTTGGTTTCCTGTAGCTCAGCTGGTCTTCTAGAACCTGTGAGCTCTTTAGTTCAGATCTATTTTGATGGAGAATGAACTGTGATAACCCAAACTGGGATGAATTTATCTTATGACAAGAAATTAAAATGCTCATGAAGTAGTAAATGAATTTACCCATAGCACAGGACTGAATGTTAGTCCTTCTTGGAGAAAGATTAAAAATCATTGCAACCAACCATCGACAGCAGAGTGGTGGCTAAAAGGTCTGACTGTTTTATTTAACCCTCTCAGGCTGTGTCTGTATCAGTGAGGAGCACACTGCTTGCCCTCTAGGAATGGATTTCTTGAGTGAAGCAGTGGTTGCTGATGTTTGAAGACCATGCTATGCTCATTTCAGGGTGCTTTGCTTCAGTCTGGGTTTGGGGACTGGGACCATGGTGTTGTACACTGGGACTCCCTCAAACTCCCTCTCAGTGGTTTTTCTTATGATGGCACGAGCACCCCTTGCACCCCAGGAGTATTTGTTGTGTGTTGAGACCTGCTCATCCATCATATTAGTTAATATCTTGGGATATGTAAATGATTATGTCCCTGTACTTCCAGGGTTGTAAATTATACCTTCAAGGGGAATGTGAAGAGATACAGACCAAAAGCAATGAGGCCACTCCACAAACTCCACGTTGAAGAATCTGGCAAAGCAGCTCCATGAAGGCAAAGGCACACGGGACAGTTTCCCTTTGGGTAGAGCCCTACCACAGTGCCTTTGGGGCGTGCCAGTAGGGCAGACAAGATGTTTGGAAATGAAAGGTCCTTCCTCAGAAACACAAGAATTTGACTGCCTAAGGCACCATGCAACAAATATTATTTTGGAACTGGTATTCAAGGACCAGGCTCAGGGCAGTGAAAATCTTTAACCCTCATTAAGCAGTAAGAGCCCCTTCATTCTGTAGATAACTCTCTCTGGCATTTCAGACATCCGCTGCTGATTTAAATGTCATTGTGTTCACAAAGTCTCCTGCTAATTGCTGGTCTTAAATATCCATATTATACTGCTTCCAACACTGTAAAATTATTTGATCCATATTTTCTGGTGGTGGCTTCTTTAGAGGCAGAACCATTGATTTTACTAGTTTAAATCAAAGATAGAGGGCTATCATAATTCAACAGGAATAATTACCTCATAGTAATTAGGTTTAGGTGTGTAGTAATAAGCGATAATGGTAGAATACAAAAATGATAACTGGAGGCTTTTATAATTAAAATTGCTAATGGTGAGTCATAAACAGCTGCTGAAAGGGAGGAAATGAAAGATGCATCTGTGTGGCACTTTCAACAGCCAGATCTGCTTTTGCTTAAACAGGGAACAGCCAGGTTATTGGAACAAAGTTTGTTTCAGAGGTATAAATAGCTGAGAAGGAGCTGGTACCTGTCCATCCTTCAGTGAAGCATGTGTCTCTCTGATGAAGCTGCCTAAACTCTCCTTTCAGATTAAGTTCTCATCCATATAGGCAAAAAGGATACATCTGTAATGCCAAAATTATCTACCCCTGGTGTAGATAAAAGATCAGGAGCTGGCTGTGGGGAGAGGAATCCTTACCTATCCTTCATCTTCCTCCGGCATCTTCCTCTGGCATCTTCCTCTGGCATCTTCCTCTGGCATTGAATTTCTCGAGTGTCAGGGGTCTGCAGCTGAGTGCTGTCACACACATTGTCACTGCATCACTAGCATTTGCCTTTCCTCTAGGTGTATGCTCTTTGCTGGGAACACCACACTCCTTCTAAACCTTCTGAAGAGTGTTGCAAGGAAAACATATCCTAGGGGTTATTTCACCTCAGTTTCTATAACACTGAAAGACACATACATATGGAATAAAGATGAGAATTTCTTCCACTTCAGGGTGAGGTTCTTGAGATCTAGTGAATTTACTACTAACAGTTTAAAAACTGTAATTTTTGTCTTTCACTTAAAGTTATGAAAGCACAGAATTAATTTAAATATGACAGACATTTTCTTTTTTTGCTGAAGTCTCTGCTGTTTCAAGCTGTATATAAATTCCCATAGAGAATGAGTGTGAAATTATTTCATTCATTTGTGACAGCATTTTTATTGCAATTAGCAACATTCATCACTCCATAAGGGAAAGGCTTACAGCAGGTTAAAGGCAAGAAATTACCAGACATAGCTATTATATATTTTGGGTTTGGTTTTGTTCTAGCTGTATGGATGAGAAGATTTGCATTAAGTCTGAATTGTATCACCAGTTTTATACCAGTTTAATTTTCGGAGTTGATAAGGCCGCTGTAATTTTGCTCTTAGCCCAGAATACCCATTCTAATCTCTCCTTCCTTGAGATGAACATCTGAAAGTATAAATTCTCACAGAGACAGTGTTTCTATTTGTTGAAAACCTGTTCTTACAGTTTTCTTCTTCCTTTACATCTCGGATGTTGATCACAAAGCAATTAAAATTTCTTGCTGTGAAAGCAAAGGTGACTCAGAATGACATCAGTTCCTGTTACCACAGAACTATTCTCCATTTTCAGTAGGTTCTTTTTGGTTGGGAATTTATAAAATTGAAAGCTGTGGAAGGCACAAATTTCTCTTATGTGCCAGTGTCTGGACCAGTTACCAGAGGAGCCTCAGCTTATCCAAGTGTAACTGGTTTATTCTCTGGACCTGCCTTCTTGTCACCCATTTTCTTTCCTGTCCCTGACTTATTAATGTACATCTATTTGTATTATTAATGTAAAACTTTCTGCAATAAAGGAAATATAATCTCCCTTTCCCAAAGCTGCAAATATCTTACCACTCATACATCATCTTGTTATGCATATTTGCTATTATATAGGTGACTAAAATTGTTGTATGTAGTCAATAATCAGCTCTGTTGCTAGCAAAGAACTTTCCAAATGTTGGCACAAGAAAGACATTTAAATATCTGAGAGATCACTGTATCTATTTTTAAGGATCTATCCCTGTTCTTACTGTTTGTTTCAGCCTGGTGTTATTATGGTTGTGTGGCTGTCCTTGCCTTGCAGAGCAGGTAGCCTCTGATAGCTGCATAACTCCGCCTTCCTCTGCCCATTTACAGCTGATTTACAGCCTCAGAGCTTGTCAGTAAAAATATTTAATGCTACAACAAAGGTCGGTACTAGAAGCAAAGTTTCACAGATATTATTTCTTTTTCAATTGGTCAGTTTAATTTTGGCTAAAACTTTCTGAAGACTCTTTTTTTCCCTCATTTAGGCAAGTGCTGAGGCTGTCTCAGCAATGTTTAAGCGACCATAACAGATACAGAGAGGAGGAGTTTATTTTGTCATGAATGTAAGAGAAATGTACCCTGTAAAAGGAACATGCAAGGATTCTCTGGAATGGAAATAGACATCTGAAAAACTTGGTTGAATAAAATAAACAATTATTGACCAAATTAACTTTGATATTTAGTAATACTCAATTGTACACATGAAGGTTTTAAGGCTGCAGAAATGTTTCTGGGAATAAAATTTGGTCTTTTGGCTGCCTGTAACACAAATTATGATAAATGCATGCAACTTACTGAAGTGCCTAAATGGTTTGTTTCTAGCAGACTTTACACAGACTTGAATTTTAAAACATCTTTGTCTGTATGTATATGTCATTCTATATCCAGATGATCTCTAAAATTTTCAGATCAGTGACTAGTTGGCACTGAATCTTTTTACGAGAAGAATGCATCGACAACACTTCCAATAACAGAGTGTTAGGTCAAAGTAAATTTGAGTGCTGTGCATTGAGATACCATCCTTTCCTTGCATTAACACGGCACAGAGAACATAGTGCTGCATTAGAGCAGCTTAATAACACTGAGTCAGCTCCAAAGTGTCAATGGTGCTCTCTTATGATTTGTTAAATTTCTTTTTCCTGAGGGTTGCAGCAATGGTATTCTTCATTATCCTCTTGTAAGACCATACTGATTTTGGGACATTTCCAAGTCTTGTATGCTCAAATCCCTGATTTTGAAGACTTTATCTTGCTACTGTTTTATTATTTTTGTATTTTCCAGTAATTTTGATATTTATTTAGCAAATATATCTGTAGGTCTCTTGAACTCCATTGTAAGATGGCAAACAGTATCACTTTGATAAATAGTCATTGTTATTCTTATATAATGAAAGATACAATAATAGCATATAACAGTCATTATCACACAGTTCTCTATAATAATGCCTAATATTCTGAAATATTTTATATTCAGTGACGTAAGTGTTTATATATTGAAAAATTGTTTAATATATAATATTGCAATAAATAGCTGAGTAGAACTGGGTGAGTGAAATTAATTTTTTAATGACTCTGTAAATATATAGAGAAAATAAAGATAGGAATGGGGCAATACTGCTTTAATTCCTGTACCCAAGTATGGTGTTTGTTTCAGGAATCCCAGAGGAAAGCTGGTGTCACAATTGCTTTTTCTGTTCTTGTAAAGTCTACCCTAAAGGATTTTGGGCTGCTGACAAATATCCATGGTGCTGGCAAAGTCACAGTGGCCAAATGTGTTAATCCTTTCCAAATGCATGTTCTGGAGTAACTGCTCAAAGGATTTTTTGGGGTCAAGTTGTTTGCATTCATGGTACTTTTGGTTAGAGCCAGAATCTCTTTGGCATTCAGTCATCAAGTATTGCCCACATGGTGCATGGGTCCTTCTTCAGAGAGAGGGAGTCATTCTTCAAGTCAGCTCATTTTCTGATTTCTTCCAGGAAAGGGTCACTATTCTGTAGAATTATTTTAGCTTTAAGAAACTGTAAATCAAAGGCTTTTTTTTTCTAATGCAACAGATCTTTTTTTAGTAAGAGTAAAAGGACGATATTTATGTCTCACTGTGAAACAAATTACTGACATGGATCCACTTATTTTATTTTCCCTGTAATTTTGCATCTTGAAAAATGGATAAACTGCCATTAGAAACTGTTTGTTAAACCTTCTTTCAAAAATCCTCTCAGGCCAACAGTAGAACATAAAACATTCCTGAGCACCCAGACACCCTCTGCTATGATAAGAAAGCATAGGGTACCATGTAAATGAAAAAATATGGCAGAAGAAAAAGCAGAGCATTAGCAATGCTCATGTTTGCCATTTCAAATAAAAATATATTCTCTTTTTACCAGACAGAATCAGAATTTTATGTTCCTCAGTATTTTACTGGAAAACTTAAATATATTTCTTGATGATAGATATATTTCTTTGTCAAAAGAAAAGATATCAGTGAGAAAAAATAAAAACATGTTAAATATGGATGTTTCATCAGATTTTTGCTAGTTTACAATATATACAAGTTGTAAAGAAGTCAAGTAATTTTAATATATTGTGCTACCAGTCAAAATTATTCGTATTAGTTTCTTCTCAAAACATCTCTCAGAATTCAGAATCCTAAATTCCCAAATAAGAAAAAACATTAACGTCTTAGTATTGCATATTAAATGGAAAGCCCATTTTTCAAAAATAATACTACTTGTTCCTCAGACCACGCTTATTTTTTCTGTATTTATAATTTCATCCTGACACCAGTGATTTTAAAATTTGCTTTCATCCAAAAAAAAACCCCCAGCCTGTGCCAAAGACCGTCCTGATGCAAGACATGGTCCTAAGCTAAACTGGAAGGGTAAGGTAATCAGAGCTTCTGCTAGGAGCTTGTTTGTTTTTTGCCATTCAAATACAAACATAAAGGAAGCAGGAGCAAAAGTGCCTTTATATGAATTTTGATTATAATCCTAGCTCGGTATTGTGACAAGTTTGCTTTTAATAAATGAAAATCTAATGACCCATATAATGAATAAATTAAATGGTTTTACTCACTTTGCACATGTTTCCTTACAAAATTAATCAGAAATGGAGAAGCTTGTTTAGTCATGGAATGTCTTGCTGAAACAGATGTTTATCAGTCTCCCAAATGTAATATCTGCTGTCAAAGCTTCAGCACAAAACGTGCATTTGGCTATCAATGGAAGCCATCATAACTAAGCAGACCCTTGATTAATGTTCTGACACATCTCAGGTAGTGTTTGTCTGGAAATGAGTTATTGCTATGCGGGGTACAAAGGAGTTTCAGTAAAATCTTTTCAGGAGAACTGTGAATGTCATATCCTCACTGCGGGGGTGAGTGCCCCATAGACCACTGCTCTTGCTGAGAAGCCAGTGGCTGTGGTAGTGGTTTGAAAGATGTCCTCATCTATTGCTGACATTCCCTTTGTTTAGCAAATACTTTGGTAAGAGTTGAGAGATTTTGCTCTGATGTTGAGTGTAAAAACCAGGTGGATGTGTTACTAACTCCTATGTTACTGTTATTTCAATCTTTTCACCTAACTTTTTTTCTCAAGCTGTGCATCCTTTGGATTAGCAGCAGGAAGAAGAGGGTAAAGTGAAATCTTAAAGATGATTCCGTCAATGTCTGTTTAGACTTCAAAAGCAGAGCAGTTGATCATATAGTCTTAGCCTGGACCTTTAGCAGGCAAAAAATATACATCCACACTGCCTAATGTGGGCACTTTTTATTGCTGCAGAAGTTAGTGGTTTTCTGAACATTTCATATTAGTTACTCAGAAGTTTAGAACACCTGATTTTAGCACTTTGCTTTGGTCATATTGGTCTAAATTTTCTGATGAAAACAAGTTCTAGTAGGATTTGGAGGTAACAGTTAACTTTAGCCAGAAAACCTTACTGATGTTTTTTGCCACGCATACCTAACTTCAGGAAAGACTGATTTGGCTGAAATAATCTTTACTTTTTATCGTCTTTTTATAAAATACATATTGATCACAAAGTGTCACATAATACAAACTGTGGTAGCAGGGTTTTCTTGAGGTCTTCAAATGTACAAAGCCCAGGTAGAGACAGAATCATGTATTAGAAGTTATCTTTTCTGGTTTTTTTTATGGCATCCAGAATGTAAGAACAAGCATTGGTTTGCTTCTTTTGGCCTTAGATTATCATGTTTACTTGTAATAGGTCTGTGTTGCGGTAAAATAGGGTATGAGCATTTTTAGGGCAGAATAAACTCCCATATGTTTAGTTGTCACATCCTGGAGCAAAAATCTAATGTCACTGATATCCTAAGAGAGGGAGTTTTAAGAAACAAAACAACATAAGATGGTTTTAATCATCGGGCAAGTACCATAAATTTCTTGCAAGACCTTAACTTTTAATTGTTTTAAGCCTGTTTGTACACACAGGACAACTTTCTGCATTTTTTGTGAATACCAGCTAAAGTGTGAACTCCATTTCTTTAAACGCCTTTAAACTATTTTATATAGTCAAATACTGATTATTACTCTCAGTAAATGAAAGCTTGAGTGAAATGCTTCTGACTTGTGTTGTGCAGTAGGCAAGGGGAAACAACCCAGTGGTTATTTCTAAATCCAAGATACATTCACAGTCCAGAAAGAAAATAGGGCATTCGTAATGAATTATGACAACTACAATGGCAAAAATAAGATGGGCATCTAGGATATTCTCTTTTTCCCTTGTGCAGCTCTTTAAATTGCAAAGGAGTTGGGAAGTGATTGATCAAAATCAGAATTAATTGAATTCTGAGATTTAATCCCCAAGACATTGTGATAATGCACCTGTATAGAAAGCCTACCCATTTTTATTGACGGGACTTCAGGATGTAAGGAAATACTTTTTCTTGGAGACAAATTGAAATGTTTTAATGTCTTGCTCACAAAATTTAAAAATGCTCTGACAAACATTATGCAGCAAGGAGGACTTCAATCTAGCCTGCAAATGTGAAAAACTAGAATTTCAATTCTGCTTTAAATGCATATCACAGCACAGCAATAGAAAGCAATCACTGCTGACTCTGCCTCGCTTGAGACTCACAAATGTTACAGAAGGGAACTGCAACAGAAAAGTAGTGAATTTGTCTGCCCTGAGCTGTTGGGGGTGTAAGGTGCTGTGCTGGTTTTGACTGTGGTAAAGTTAATTGGCCACATAGTACAGGACTGTGCTGGGATTTGTGCTGGAAACAGAGGTGGTGACACAGGGATTTAGTTGTTGCTGGGCAGTGCTTACACTTTCCTGCTCCTCACCCATCCACCAGTGAGGAGGCTGTGGGTGCACAAGGAACTGGGAGGGGACACATCCAGGACAGCTGACCCCAAGGGACCCAGGGATGTTCCAGATCATATGGCTCCATGGATGAAGTCATGCTCAGCACATACACCTGGGGGAAGAAGGGGATAATATTTGGGGTGATGGTGTTTGCCTTCCCAAGTCACTGTTATGTGTGATGGAGCTCTGCTTTCCTGGGGATGGCTGAACATCTGTCTGCCCATGGTGAATTAATTCTTTGTTTTGCTTTGCTTGTGCATGTGCCTTTTTCTTTCCCTATTAAACTGCCTTTATCACAAGCCACTTTTCCCCTTCTGGTTCTCTCCCCCATCCCACTGTGGGGGCAGTGAGTGAGTGGCTGTGTGGGGCTGAGCTGCCAGCTGGGGTTAACCCTGATGCAGCACTGGCTACAGCTGCAGTACACATCTTCCACTGATACAGAAGGAGTAGCTCAGCAAAGCTTTTCAGCCAGGAAGCCCTGGATTTTTCTGACTATTAAATAATTTAGGGAACTTAAGAATTTCTGGTAAATTTCCAGCACCTCTGACTGGGTCTCAGTCTGTTTCTCTGAGTCTGATGTGGTTCTATTGTTCCAGTATTGACTGCTCTTTGACAGAATTCTGCTTAGATATCAAAAGCATTGTTTACCAGTTACTCTGAAAACACAGCACTCCATCCAATCTACAGCAAAAAATTGCAATGAGCAAGGGCATGATGTTTTGGAAATTATTTATTAATGGCAAAAGGTCAAAATTAATTAAAAGGGCTACTCAAATGTCACCATCCCTTCTAGCAGAACACCCATAAGCATAAAAATGTGTGTTAAAGTCTGGAAAGTAACAGTTAAATGACATGATGTCTTATCTGGATTTTGCCACTGAAATAACATCAGCAAATGAGTTTGTTAAAATCAGATCTGTAAGATGCAGATAAGTAGGGATTTAAAATTATTCCCATTTTAAAAGAAGTCTATTGCAAGATCTTACTTGCAATTTCACTTCTCTGAGGTGAAATATCAGTGTTTCTGTCATGGGTTACAAAATGTAGTAGTCCAGTAGAGTTCTGTGCTTTCAGGTCTCACCAGGAGTAAGGCTGAGCATGTTTTCCCACCAGCCACATATGTAAACAAACCCTACAGCACACCCATACTTGTATCAGGCACACAGATTGACACAGGCAAAACACACAGTACTCACAAGCAACACCAGTGGCTTTATCCAGGATGAGTCTCCTACTGGGAAATAATATACATGTATATACACAGCATGGATCCCTTTGGAAGTGGGACTTAGACTTAGGTGGTCCATCAAGTAGTTGTATCTCCTGTGATGTAGCTCTGGGAGAAGCCAGGTGAAAGAACAGTTCAGTTCTCCCTTGTCCCATTGCTCCACTGGGCTCTTTTGCCTCCTTATGTGTGGAGATGACTGGCCACAGAATTTCACAGAATTTCCTTATCAGTTGGATGAACTTGTAAGAAAAGGTTTGGGTTTTCTACTGAATATTAGTTCAAGTCTAGATAAATACAGCTTGAATTGTGCTTCAAATGTGGGCCATCAGTGATGTTGCAGCCCCAGGATCACTTTAAAAGGGTGTCACTTTGTACTGACTACGTTCAGAATGGCTGAGCATAGAGGGTATGCCAGGATCATCCAGCATGCCAGGGGGAACGATGGAAAATCATTAGAACATGGGTGGAATATGGATGAATCTTACAGCTGTATAAGGCACAAGAACAGAAAAGGTCTTTTGGCATGGTAGCATATTGCTTATTTCTATTCTACAGGAAGAGTTAGCACCTGCTCTCCTGACCATTAATGTAAAACAGATGCTGTCTACCCACTGTATACAGATGCCTGTATTTTGAAATTAGATGCTCCTTTTACTCAATGGACCAGAACTTCATAAATTGCCCTTTCTCTGTATGTCAGATCTCACAGGAAGGTCAAATATCAAAGTGACAACACAAACAGACAGTGCATGAGGAGCTGGTTTTGGCTTGCTTTTTTTGTTTGTTTTTTGTTAGGTTTTATTTTGCAAGGGGTTTTTCGTTTGGTTTTTTTGTGCTTTTTGGGGAGGGATTGTCCTGTTTTAAGCACTGAGAAGTCTACTATGAGGACTATTTTTTCAAGAGGGAAATACTCATCTCTCCTCTTCAAGATAATCTGTGAATTTAGCATATTAAGCACATCTAAAAGCAGTGAAAAAAACAAGCCAAAAGCCAGAAGCAATTTTCCTGACTTGAGGTAAAACTCTATGAACTTGCAGTGTCTGTCATCTCAGGCTTCACTGTTTGTGATGTGAGATGTAAGCATGGTTTGCTGAAGATCAGCTCACATGTGTTCTGTGTCTGCCAGGGCCATCTCAAGCTGTTATCTTATTTATAAACTGAGAGATCTGAAGTTCATTTAAATGCATACAAAATGACTGGTTGTGGTGCTGTTCACCCAAAAATATTATTGTTGTGCTTTGGTCTTTGTTTGGGAACATCTTCCGATTGTTAGGAAATTGTTGACTTGTTTCGTGCATCACTATCTGCCTAGTTTTGACAAATAACTGAAGAATTCCCTGCTGAGTGATTTTTCTCCCTCACTGCTCTCCCTTTATGTATTTTCATGTGTTTTTCTCTTCAAAGTACTCTTCTAACATATAAATTAATCTTGCTTGCTAGATTTTGTTTTCCAGTCTTCCATAAAAATTGGAAAGCATGCAAATTTACTTCTCTTCTCTTGTGTACGTCAATTCTGTTGCAGATTATTAGCTACTACTTTGCCTTTCTCTTGGTGCAAAGATAATAGAGCCATTCGTAATTCAAAAGCCAGATTTGAGCTTGAATCACATTCTGCCTCCTGCTACAATTCTATTTCATTCCATTAAGAGAATAGTCAAGTAGAAAGTTCAGAACTAATAGTGCAGCTGCTACTATGAAATTAGGAAATACCCCAGAATTTTATACTTTTCTTTGATTCATGTGTGCATGGCCTCCAAATGGAGGGCTTAGATGTTCAGATCAAAGTCAGAATATGCAGTTCTTTATCATACATTTTCCATGTCAAGTGGAAACCAAGTTTCAGGGGTCAGTGACTGGCAAATTAGACATCTTGACTGCAAGAACTGCAACTATAAAATCAGCAACCACTTCAATAAAATATAGTTCATGAATATTTCTGGTGCTCTTTAAGTAAAACAATAGACCCCAGGGACATTTATTGACTAAACTGAGTTTTGGATAAAATACATTTTCACCACAGGGAACAAATAGTTGAGTGACATGTCATTCAGAAGTATTTATGAACAATAAGTAAAAGGTAAATAAGTTTTCTCTTTTAAGGCTTTGAAGATTTCTCCCTTTCCTGCATAAAGATGACTGCTGGGAGAAGACTTGCTTCATATCTTTTATTTTAAAAACTCAGTGTATTTGTGCTGTATCTCATGACTTCTGAGGTACAGGAGTTAAACCTGGACATAGAAATAGAGGGATAAATAAGCAAGGAGTGGATTTACACAGCAGCTTTTCTGCTGATAGCAACAAGTCCTGCCCTGCAAAAAACAGCAATCCTGACGATACAATACAAATAAACTGCTCATAAATCTGACACAGGTTGCCTCTGTGGGTAGAGTGGGATGTGGAGGGTGGAAGGAGCAGACAGAGCAGGTTGCCCATGTGCCTTATCCTAAGGGCATTCTGTTGGTCAGATGACCTGGAACAGGTGAACTTGAAGAGCAAGAGAAAAGAAGGATATGACTTGAGATGAAAAAGTTTCTGGAACCACACAGATAAGTGTGGGGAAGAGCTGGTAAGGGATGAGAACACTTGACAATAAATGAGTCTGTTCTGGGAGAGGTGACAATTATGATGATTTAATAGACAAGATTATTGCTAATGAGTTGTGAGCACTTCCGTTTTCTTTTAATGAAGGGATTGATTCTCTGAGCTGGCATGGTCCCTGAAACTGGGTGTTCTCATTTGGAGCAGGAGATGGTTGAAAAATGAGGTGGGTTGGAAATTGCATAAATTCATGTCTTTTAAAGTTTGGAACTAGCATAAAACTGACTGGTGTACTGATGTAGTAAAAGCTTATTATGTAAATAATAAGTAAAAGTTTATTATGAACTTAATATGCCCTTTTGAAAATGGCATTTCTTACTAATTTGACTTTGAGACATAAACTCTCAGTTAATATTATCTGTCTTCTGCTTCTTACTGTGTATTATTTTGGCACCTGTAGGATAGTAATTGACATGACTGCAAAAAAAGGAAGAAATGGAAGGTCCTAGAAAGTCTTACCATTCAGCATTCCACAAAATTAAAAAATTCAGGGTTTGACCCACTATCTTGAAATACAGAAGTCGAGAGAGCGAAAACTAAGCAAAAACAATCAACGTTTTCTTGTGAATTACTGGTCAAATACACACAAATTTATATTACTAAGCAAATTAATAAATACCCAGTAGTCTGTAATTATATATAAGAAAAGGTATAGAAGGCTGACTTGGATATTCACCGATTGTTTAAAAACATTTTGGGTAATTTTTTTGTTCTATAGTGCAATTAAATGCCAAAATCCAAGGCTGGTCCACTTGCTAGAGGTGAAATTATTAAACACCTAAAACACCTTTTAATTGCCTCCCATGTCATAACTCTTGATAAAAAATACTTAAAAAATATGATTTGCTTTAGGTGGGAATTTCAGAATAGGTGCATATTTCAGAATTTTTGGAAGGTTCAAATGTACATGTCAGCAGATCTGATGAATTTATGAGCAGATCATCAATGCTACAAAGGTTTTGCTACAGAGAATTTAGTTATATCCCTGATGTGGGTGGGGACTTGGAAAAAGTACTGAATTACTTTCCCAGCTGTTAAACTGTTTTTCTGGAAATATTTAGTTTGAGGCATCTACTGGCCTTTTTGTGTGCTCTCTGATGAAACCCTGGTGCTTCAGAGGACTTCCTTCCTGCCTTTTAAGTATTAATTTCATACACAATTTATGACATTGTCATGGAGACCAAACTTCAATTCTGCTGGTACCTTGATGGCCTCATGCTGCCATCAGCTGACTTTACAGTTTTCACCCTATTAACATTCCACTAAATGCTGATGTTCATCTGTTCCCTTTCAGTTCCCACTAGATCATCCTTTTGAGAATTGTCATCAGTTCTGTGCATCAACAGTGCCAATAACAAAAGCAGAAAGTTATAATTGTAGCAAAGGAACAAACAAATAGTTTATCCTCCCTTATAGATATCTAAATAGGTCTTTTAAATGAACATTTTTTTACTTCTGTAGTAATTGCTTTATTTGCTTTTATCCAGTTCTTTGGAATTTTGTGCAGTGGGTGTGAATGCATATTTTTGTTATTAATTATTTTTCTGCCATATTGTGAGAGAGGACTTGAAGCTGTGAGATAAGGTATTTACAGTCTGGCATTTGAGAAAATAATTGCATTAGCCTTTTTTATTTTTAATATTATTCTCTTGATGATTCATTTGAGGTGAATTTTTATCTCATGCTCTGCTCTTTTCTTTCTGAGAACAGACCATCATCACATTCACCTCACTATAAATGTTGTGTTACAGATGAGACCACTTTTGGGCTTTTCTGATTAAATAATGTTTTTCTTTCCTCATTTCGTAAGAAAGTGCCAGTCACTTCTATGCAAAAACCAGTGGGTTTCTTGTTGAATGACCTGTCTCCCAGAGGGTGAGAAGACTTGCTTAAAGGTTCTGGTCTTGGATCTGCTTTTCTATATGAACTCTATGCACTTAATGAGTGAACTTAATCACTGTTCAGTGATTAAGTCAGAGGTGCTTCACTGGAAAGCAATTTGGGTGGATGTGATGTGGTACAGAGCCAAAATGGAAGGGAGATGCTTTAGTACAATATAAATCTCTACAGGCAATGACCTGGGGTGGAGATCTTGGAACCCATGTTCAGGACAGCAGGGAAACTAAGGGAGAATGTGATCTGGAGGCCACAGGCTGGATGTGAAAGAACAGCTAGGCAGTGTCATAGCCCATTCTCTGCTCCTCCCTGCTGGCAAATGGAATCCTTTCTCAGAATTCAAACAGGGATAACCAGGTCTTTTCTCATGACAGTGCTCCATGGAACATTTATTCCCTCCTGTCTACATAATCAGCTGGTGTGTAAAGAGTAAGAAATTTCATAATGGTTTTCTCATAAATATCCATTTAAAACAGATTGTTTCATCTTGAACCAGTGCAGTCTGATTAGTCCTTCACTGGGACCTCAGATTAAAAAAACTGGGGATCTGGCCAGTCACAGCAGAAGAGCTGCGCTGCTGTTAAAATGGGATGCTGTTGACAAAATGCAGAGCAGTGACAGAAGGCAGTGTGTGCCTTGCCCATTGTTAAAAACCTTCCTTTCTTTTCATTTCTGTTTTGCAGAGCAACCATTCCTACATCTTGCAATATAATTTCCTTTCCTGAGGCAGAACCACAAACCAGAGCAGTGGGGTAACAGCCTCAGTAGGATGTGCAGGATGCTCTGCATCCATCATTTCCTCCTAATGACAAGTCTGTGAGGATGCTGAATATTGTCATCATTAGAAAAGACAGGAGAGCTGACAGACAGACACAACACTGGTGTTGTGCTCAGGGGTGTGTACAGGTGATTCCGTATTTAGACATGGATGAACTTATAGATACAAAGAATTTCCTGCTTTTTTTCCTGCCTATTTAAAGATGTGGCCTAAGAATTACAGAAGAATGTGAGACCAAGAAAAAAATTAAGGTTTTGTCCCTGCCAGGTTTTTTTTAGGCTGTTACCCAACCCCATTCTCAGAATTTCAGCTTTCTTGACTGCTTCCGCTGCATTACTGTGTCTGTACTCAAGACTGTAGTTAACACATGAATTCACAAAGAATGATTTCTGCAACTATTTGTCCCCTCTGTCAGAGGATAAATTTACATCTTCAGTCTACATATTTGAATGCTTAAAGTATCTTCCCACTTTATGCTATTGTGTGTAAATTGCCATCAGCCTGTTAGAAGCTTAATGTGTTCTACAGAGTGATGGTTCTTTCTTGGTCCCAGTCCCAAATGCAAACGTTTTTCAGTTTCATACTAGCTTATTAAAAGAATACATTGTTTCCATTGTCCCATCCAATTTAGCTACAGCTGCCAGCCTTAGCACTGAGAGTCAGATACACTTCAATTATTACTTCAAATTAAGACAAATACAACTTGGGGGGACAGCTTATAATCATTTTCTTTTCGTGAGTAGTAAGATAAATTTGCTGTGTTTGAACTTGGCTGAGAATTTTACAGAAAAATGAGAAGAACCTCAATTAAAGCAAATCAAATGTTCTGAAGACATGTCAATTAAGAAAAAAATTGTTGGAAACTTGCCCCCTTCTTGTCTTGCCTGGAGGACTGTTAGACAGCTAGACTCTTGACTCTTTTGCTAGTAGGTTGTGAAGAAGAAAGAGCTCCCAGTTTGGATTTCTGCCTTCCTCACCCATATGCAGGCTGCTGGATTGCCTGAGCCAGATCTACACCCACCTCAGTGTTGGGACTGCCCTGCTCTGAAGATGTCATGTCACCAGGTTGAAAAAGGCAAAGCCTTTCCCAGCTTTTGTAGTGTTTTGTAGTGTTTGAAATGGATATTTCCATGGATGTTTATAAGCATCAGTGAAACTAATTTTGAAGCACAATTGCTTAAATTTCCTTTCCCCTCCTATTTTCTTTATAAGGGTTAAGAGAGATTGAAGGTAAGATCAGGACACAGTTGTCCAGAGGCAGAACAAGTCAGGAAAGGAAGCAACACTCCATCCTGTCCTGAGTCCCTGGAAAAAACAATTGCCCAGCCATTTGCTCATCAGTACAGAGATGGGACTGTAGCTCTTCCGCTGTAGATTTGGCCATCCACAACCACTCCATCCAATTTATTCCTTGTCTCATCTTCTTAACCAATAGCACAGCCTGTCTCTGGCAGGTGGCCTGCACTAGTGCAGACCACGCAGTCAGGAGAGTCTTCCTGATAGACACCAGTAAGTCCGTTTATATCTACTGTATTTAATTAATAACTGCTGTGTTTTGTTGTATTCTTAACATAGAAATAGTGACTCAAGAAGCCCTGTATGTGGAAGATGGGAAGTAATGCCTGTGAGGCAGCTTTCAGTATTACTCCTCCATGTCTGCTTCTGTTTGCATCTGGAAAAAAGATGTCTGATGACAAAGGCCCTCTGTACTGCCCTGGATTTAGTTCATGATCCCTCCTTAGTGCAATGATGATTTTGAAGGTGATGTTCTTTGCTCTTATAAGGGTCTCTCCCTTGTTCCTGACAGTTTGACATGCTCCTCCTCTCTGCACCTCTATTAACCTAAGCGATGTTACCATAAATAACATGACTCTGACATGTTAAATTCAAAAAAAGAGGAAACACTGAAGTCTTGACAGACAATTTTGCAGAATAATTTAAATGTCTGGGATGAGATAGAATGATAGTAGTTGACATCTGAAGTTGCCTCTTTGTGATTGTTCTGAATTAACTTGATAAATTCAACTATAAATTAGAAAGGCAAGAGTTATCTCAGTTTTATAAGAAATCTTAACATTTATTGAGACTATAATTGGAATTGAAAAAACAAGATGCTGAATCTAAGGGTGGCAGTAAGGTTTGATTATTCATATTCTGAAATAAATTTCTGCCATGACAAAAATATTGCTCTTTGGCAGAAGTTACAATGAATAAAGAACAGTGAATCATTGAAATGCATTCCCAGAAAATTTAAACAAATATAATACAGGCAGAACAAGAGCTTGGATTTGGGTATTTTTTTTTTTTTCACTTGATGAGATCATAAATTCCCATTCAGCACATCCTCTCTGAAAAATATATTTGTACTCAGAGATTTGCCTAATTCATAGATAAAATAAAGCAGTAAAAGGGTTTCCTTCCTTTTTTTTCTTAGAGATACAGTTCTAACCATGCTCTAAGAACTGTATTAAACAAGGTCTGTATCTGCTGAGAGCCTCAAAGAATGTTCCTAACAGTACTCACAGTGCTGCACATTTCAGAAAATGAAAGGACCCAAAAGATCTACCAAGGGAAGATGTTCCACTTCCGGAAAAGTGTAGGAGGGAAAAGGAGGGGATATGAAGAGGTGGTCCATACACAAAATACAAATGGAAGCCTCATTGCCTCCTATGGCAGTAAGCATGGCATGAGCAGAACCATGGGCGTTGATTATCTGACTGCTCATATTCAAATCGATGAGGACAAAATGCTGCCAGCTGAGAAATAACCATGGAGATGTCCTAGCCTGAATCCTTACAGTGCTGTGAGCCAATCCAGGTTGCTTTGTGACCAGCTGTGACTGATCACTGCAGTATCTGGAGAAACTCAATTGCTTATCATTATGTGGGTTTAAGATGTGTTAAAGAAAGGAGATTTTTCGAGCCTCTTTTCTTCCTTTGGACTTCACTGATATGCTGGGGTTAATGTAGAGACAACAATATAAAAAAAATAGAAATTAAAAAAAAAGCACAGAAGAATTGCCTATGTTTATTTAATTTACTTATTCCTATAATTGCCTTAAAGAATCTACTTCCTAATTCAGGATCCCAAACCTGAAGGGCTCCTAGCTCTTTCCTTATCTCTTTGCACTAAATCTTATTCTTATTAAAAAACAAGGTGCTGCTTATATGAAATTGAACATTAACAAAAACTTCTTCAGATGAAGTTGAGCAAGATAGATAGAAAATTAGGGAAATTTTCATTATTTGCAGTTTTTCCTGGCTTACATGCATCATAACATTTTGTATTTGCAAGTTAATACCTTTCCTGTCTTTCTAACATGAATAGAAAGTCTATTTTCCTGGAATTAAATGTAAAATCAATTACAGATTGATTTTACAGATCAGAAGCAAGATATGCACCACAGGAAGGAACTCAGAATTTGTAAGACCAGCATAAGTCAGAAAATGTCTTATATTTTTCTCAGCTGATCAAACAAGAATGTTCTCTGACAGTCATAATTATCAGCCCTTTTGTACCTGTCAAAATGTACATGTGAATGTGATGTGCTGACCACATTAGGGACTTCCCAAAAAGAAAAGACAAGTTCTAGAGAACCTGAATTCCTCCCAGCTCACTTCAGACATCAGCCTCATCACCTTGGCCTGCCTGTGTAATCAGTGGGAAAAGAAATTCCAGAGGGTAGTTACCACAGCTGTGAGCAGAACCGTAGGTGTCCTGCTGACTGCAAAGTGACCATAGAGAAACTAATTTTCTAACCCAAAGTACATTAATCAGTACCCAAAGGCAGTCTGGACAAAATTGTGTCTAAGAAACTCAGTTCTAGTAAGTTGTTGAGCACCTGCCCAGTTTCAAGTTTTCTCCTAGATTTAGTGTATGGATGAAAAAAAAAGTAAAAAGAAAAGGTTATTTCATGTATGCTCATGCTGCTTGAAGAATCACTTAAATCACAGTTATCTTACATTCCTTCCAGAAGAATTGTTTTTTGTATGGAAATTGAATTTTTAAGGAGATTTTTGTATGAAAGAAATTATCTTTATAATTGAAACTGAAAACAGCTTTCTGTCCTTGTTTAAAATGACAGAGAAACAATAAGCTTAATTTGTTTTGCACTACATCCTTCACATTACTATTCAAATTTTTGCTTCATCTTTTGGGTTTGGAAAGCTTGCAAAATAGCTTGCATGCCAATTAAGAGGGTAAGTCTGAAATGAGCTAGTAAGGATTTGACAGAGTGTTTTGGTCCATCTTGTTTAGTTTATTTTAACATCTTCGAATTAAGAAATTAATTAAGAAATAATTAAGAAATTATTTCTTCACAATTAAGAAATAAGGTACATCATACTAAGAGGAATGTCAGTAGGCACCATACATCAGCATCACAGTTTTAAATTAACTATTTTATTGACAGAAAATAAGAGAAGCTGCTTGAGTGAAACCTTTTGAGTAGCTGGCTTTATTCACCAGGACTATGCTGGAGTGGAAGAGATTCTCTGGAAGCTGTTTGAAGAGTGTTTGTATATTTCTAACAAAACCAAAATAAGATGAACCTTTTATTTCAGTAGGAGTGAGAAATTTTTGTTTATAATGAAGTCAGGAAGAGGGAAAGGGTTGATAGGAAATCTGTCCAATTCTAGTGAGTAAACTAACTACAGAAGATATACGAATGCAAGGAAAGCTTGATCTGCCTTTTCTAGGTTTCATACGAGGAAAATGAAGGGGTTTGTGTAGCTCAGAGGAAAATCTTGTTCATGCCTAAATAAATGAAAGAGAAAAGCACTATTTTAAACCTCTCAACCCATGCAGGGTGCCAAAAACACAGAGATACACATACACAATCAGTGCAGTGTCTAAGGTTATACACAGCAAAAAAATATACCTATTCTTAACCCAGTATGTGATTTGTTGTCCATTCAATGAATCATGTGCTGAAGATTAAATTTTTATGATTGAAGCTTAATGATAAGTGCTGCAATTTTGATATTTCTTTGCTTCACAAAACTGAAAAAAACCCACAAAATTGTCTCTAAAATATAACAGTGTTCGAAGTTAAAAATAGGGAGAGTTTGAAATCATTCATTGTAATCTATCACAAGTTTGATTGCTGAACTTTGGGTTTCAAGAAATCATAAGTCCAGACCTGTAACAGTTTTCTTTCATTAACTTCTGTTGTCCAAACACAATTTTATTCCTCTGTGCTCTAAAACTTCGGGTTATTTGATCAGGTTGAAATCCTTGTTTAGTTGTTAGCTATTAGCATTGGTAACTACTTCTTTAGAAACCTTCTGCTAAATGAAGAGCTGTGAACCTCAGATAATGAGATTGTGAGAAAAAGGGAAGAGAAACAGAGGAAATTCTCCATGAGACAAACCTCTGCTCAAATTCTGTTCTTCAACACTCCTTTACTGCAATGAAAATGTTGCAGAAACAGAGTTGTTTATCTTGGAAGTGACATCTTGAGTTCACCTGATGCAAACCCTCAGCTCATGCAATCACCTGAAACAGGTGGAAATCCCCAGCTGGGATTTTAGTATCTCCTTGATAGAAGATTCCACAGCTTCTCTGAGCAGCCTGTCAAAAAAAATGTTTGACAGTCCTCATAGAAGTATTCCTTTGTGTTCACATGGGGTTTGTGTGTTTTCATTTGTGCTCATTACCTCTTGCCCTGTCCTAGAGCACCACAGAGAAGAGTCTGTCTCCCTCTTCTTCATTTCTGCCCATCAGGTATTTATACACATTGATGAGAACCCATCTAAATCTTCTCTTCTCCAGGGTGAACAGTCTCAGCTCTCCCAACCTTTCTGCATATGAAAAACGCTCAAGTCCTTTATTCATCTTTGTGGCCCTGCACTTTACTCTTCATGGACTGGCTAGACAAGCTTGGCTTTCCTAACCCTATCTCTGCAATACCAGATAACAGACTGGTTTCTCCTGGATCACCCACTCCTACTTCCATCTCCTGTACACTTACTTTTACTCTCTGGGGTCAGTTAGGATGTCCTTGCTCATCCCGGCTTCCTTCTTCTTATGCTTGATTTTCTACTTTTCAGGGTGGACCATTGGAACATGCTGCCCTGGGAAGTGGTAGAGTAACCATCCCTGGAGGTGTATAAAAGACACGTAGATGTGGCTCTTAAGGACATGGTTTAGTGGTAGACTTGGCAGTCTTGGGTTAATGGTGGGACTTGATCTTGCAGGACTTTTCCAATCTAAAAGATTCTGTTATTCCATAATTTATGAATATACCAAGCTTTGCAAGTTACAGACTAAGATCTTGACCTGCATCTCAAATGATTTCCAAGTTTTCAGTCCATTATTCCCCATGAGATTTTTCCTCACCCACAAATTTTTCAAGTACCTATTTTCCTAGGTGGGTGGTTTCCTGTATTGGTAGTGGGGCCCTTGTTTGTGTGAGTAGTTTCCCTGAGTTCATCACACAAGCTGTCTGTTGCCTGCTTTAATTGGAAGTGTTTGAGACAAGCCAGGGACAAGAGAGTCTAGTTGGCACTGTACACATAATTGCTACTGCTGTAGTGCCATGTGCATATGAAGTGCTATAAATTGGCAGTGATAATAACACAAAGTGATAATGAAGAACTTGGTGAACATTTGCCAAGTCACAGAACATCTCCAGCACAGCTGAATGGATTTTAGAGGCTGCATTCAGATGAGAGTATCAACAAATCCCAAGTGCTTTCTATATATGTTCTAGTTCGCTCAACCAGAATAGAGCTCTCATGTGTAATTGTGATGTAGCTGTTTTAAAGACTACAAATAGAACAGAACAGAAGATAGTGGAGACTTTTCTTTATTCCACTTAACAAAAGATATATGGAAGATAAAACACTTGGAAAATAACTTATGAAGAATGAAGCTGACTTTGGTTTCAGAGAGTGAAACTGAGTGAGGCTGGTGAAAGCTGCCATGCCTTTCATGATAGCAGAACAATTAAAATGAGCTTTGAGGATATTTCATCCAAGTCTGCTATAAATCCTAAACAAATAGACTGAGAAATGAGCCTATTTTGCATTCATTTGAAAGTCTTTATCATTGGTCTAATAATATTTGAGAAAACACAGACTTTATCATGAGACTGTGCCATTAAGTCTACAAATATATGAGCAAATGAGCCAGAAAAGTAATTAATTTTCTCCTGAAAAACAAATTATGAGAAAACACTTTTAGAGACCAGTCATTTGCAAAAACAGAGCTCTTAATATATGGGAATAAAAATGTTTCCAGATTCACAGTAATTGATAGCAGTGTGGCTTTTTTCCTCCATTTGATTGTTCATAGGGTACCAAAAATTCATCCTATTTGAAATTTTCTAGCCTTGAAACAAGTGCTCATGAAAGTTTCAACTAATGTCACTAATGTCTCAAAATTTACTACTGCAGTGGTCTTCCTTGGAATAAGTTCATCCATCTTTTTTACAAGATCTGAGGAAGCATCATTTTTCCTGGGTTAGAGAGCAGAGCAGGGAAATGATGCTGCTGAGCTGAGGGAGGGAACTAATTAGAGCCATTACCCAAAGGTGTGGTGGTGATGACATGAAGATGGCAATACCTACAGATGAGAAAAAACTCATGGACACTGAAAGGATGAGTGACATGAGTGATATAGGTCAGCAAGAGAAATCCTAACGGGATATAAGCAAAATGTCTCTTCAAGATTAAATGACTGGCTGGAACATGCGTCCCTGAGAGGCTGTGGAATTCTCATCCTTGGAGATTTTCAAAACTGCCCTGGATAAGGCCCCAGGAAACCTGATCTAGTTTGAAATTAGCCCTGCTTTGATGAGGTTGGAATTTGGAATTACTGACATCTGAAGATGTCAGTAATTTTTCCATTCAAAATTATCCTATGTGTCTATTTTAATGTTCAGTGAATGTACACTACTTAATTACAGTGTAAATATCTCACATATCTCACTGCATCATATGCAAACTCTGGACCTAAGCTTTTTAGCCCCAGCCTAAAAAGAACAGAAACAGTAAGAACTCTTTGTCATTTAGTAGATGATCTCCTACATTTAATCACATGGTTTCTCTACCATAACACCATGATGAAAGACAAACAAAATACCGTATTTTCATGGAATGGTTAGGGTTGAGAGGGACCTTAATGATCACCTATTTCCAATGGGTAGGGACACCTTACTCTAGGCCAGGCTGCTCAAAACCCCATCCAATCTAGCCTTGAACACTTCCATGAAAGGGGCATACTCAGCTTCTTTGGGCGACCTGTTCCAGTACCTTTGGGTAAAGATTTTCTTTCTAACACCAAATCTAAACCTTCCTTTTTTCAAATTCTACAGTTATTACCATAACCCACATCTCAAATGACCTCTTACTCCCCTAGCATTTGCAAAATCAGAGGCAGAAATAAAGAAGCTTCTTTTCGGTGGAGCAAAATATTAGTTGATTAGAACCAGGTGAAGGAGTGAAAGAAAATGTGCTCTAAAACAAACTATCTCAAATGATCAGGACTCACAAAGAAATTAAACACTTCAAACCAGCATTGATCAATAACTGTTTGCACAAGCAAAAACATAGTAATGAGGTTTATTTCATCAGCTGAAAGCAAAGTTGAAAAAAAGAAGAGCAAGCAACAGTTATTTTGCATTTTGCTTTTTCATGTTTAGTTCATTACTGCTCAGTGCCTGCCCATGGCATGGCCGTGTAACCTGTGTATCTAAACTGAGCCAAATGCTGACGGTGCATATGGGGCATATGGGAATGATCATAAAATCACAGAGTGGCTTGGGTTGCAAAGGACCTACCTCAAAGTTGTCTGGTTCCAAGTCCCCTGCACAGGGGTGCCTTTTACTAGACCAGGTTGCTCAGAACCTCATCAGACCTGGCCTTGAGCACTTTCTGAGTAGGGGCATCCACAGCTTTTCTGGGAAACCTGTTCCAGGGCTTCACAGTAAAGAATTTCTTCCTAATTTCTAATCTAAATCAGTTTAAAGCCATTTTCCCCCTTCTCCTGTCCCTACATGTTTTCTTTCTTGTAAGTCCCAGTTAGGTCTCCCCAAAGCCTTCTCTTTTCCAGGCTGAACAATACCAATTCTCTCAGCATTCCCTCACAGAAGAGAGGCTCTATCCCTCTGATCATCTTGGTGGCCTCCTCTGGACTCACTGCAGCAGGTCCATGTCCTTCCTGCTCTGGGGCCCCAGGGCTGATGCAGCACTGCAGGTGGGCTCTCAGGAGAGCAGAGCAGAGGGGCACAATCCCCTCCCTGCCCTGCTGCTCCCACTGCTTTGGATGCAGCCCAGCACACGTTTGGCTTTCTGGGCTGTGAGTGCACACTGCCAGCTCATGTCCAGATGATGAACAGTTCTTTCTCAGATCAAAAAGGATTTGTAGTTTTCACAACCTCCTGGAGGGAGAAAATTTTCTTCCATGTGAGGATGAATACTAAACTGTCTCTAATTAATAATCCTTGTCTGCATGAGAGCTAATGGTAAATATTTACTGTGCTAATAGTGATATGTCTCTTACTATCTTTATCAAAACAAATTCTAGTCATCTTTCAACTTAATTTCAGGCTATTTCTGATTTAGGCATTTTTCTTTCTGGTTTTATTTGGTCACTTCAGCACTAAGTAGAACTTGAGACGATATAAGCATGAACAACCCAATTCCTTATAGAAGAAATTCCCTGTTCTCAAAAGTTTTCTAAAAGAATATTGAAATATATTTTCATATCTTTATAAAAACATAAAGGAAGTGATTGTCTTTTGTTCTTAACATCATTTGCGGAAATTACTCTTGTCTTTCTGACTTTGGAAATAGGTATTTTTCCTTTTCTTTCCAACAACAGACTTCTATTACAGACTTTGCAAGCACAAATCTCAAAGTCCAATCACTAATGTTTATCAATTTTCTGAAATAACTAAGAAATCTATAGAAATGTAAACAAAACAGACATTATGAACATTTCCAACATTCATTCAAAATACTTACATATTTGTATTTACAAAGTTAATAAATCTTGAGGCTTGTTCTTGTCTGGCAGAACACACAAACTTAAAGAAAAAACATTAATTTGGTTGGCTTGGACACTTCATTTTATGAAAAACGTAATTCACAGGTAAGTATTTGCTATTGACAGTCACAGTGGGTGTAATAGTTTTCAGCACACCTCCTCAGAATGGGGAAGTTTAAATTACTTGATGTTTGACTGATGAAAGTTGCTATTTTTGGCACCTATATTATAACCTATACTTATACCAGCTTATTTCTATATTTTATTCCACTATACCCATACAAGAGAGCTCTGGAGTGTTATTTTTCTTCTTTGACAAACTGTTCTTTGGCAAATGTCAAATTATTTAAGCCTTTAAGTGACCTGTTCTTTTTCCAGTGCAGCAGGTCTTGGGTAAACCTGTTGCTGTTTTACAGCAGGTGAGGAGCATTTTATAACATAGTTACACAAACTGGACTGGTAAGAAAAAAAACCAAGGTAACCATATCAAGAAATGGCATCTACATCTACACTGGAAAAATCTACAGTTACTGGTGCAGGGGTTATGCCACTGAAAAAATTACCATGTCCCTTTAATATTGCCAGGGGGAAACTGGAAAAGGATCCTTCTTTAATTTTGTAGTTAGGAGACACCAAGGATCAATCATTTGTCATATTCAGTGGAAAGCAGAAGCGTTATCTAAACGTAGGAACTGTGCATATCTTGCTTTAACTGATTAACTCAAGATTATGGAGTTAGGTTTGGTCTTAATGATGAAATTTTTCTAATGTGGTTCTAATCTTTAATTGAAGTCATATATAAAATATCCATCATTATGTCCTTTTCCCCAGGTAATTCATATGAAACAAGATATATGAATATTGGGTGCCTCAACTGGAAGAATTTCAGTGAAAAATTACCCTGATAACTGAAAAGAAGGAATTGAAGAGGGAAAAATTAACTTAATAATCTATCTGTAACTGCTTTTATGAAATCAGAGTTACAAATAATAAATAAAATATTATATAAATACAAAAATTAGATATTATTAAAACAAATACAGATATAAATGTGGAAACAGATACAACTGTTTCAAAAAGTACTTTGTTTAAATGTGTTTCCATTGAGGACTATGTTCAATAATAGTTTATCTTCCAGTCTGAAGATAATCAAAAATTCAATTCCCTGTTTGCTATGGGCTTTATTATTTTATCTTAATTTGAAGAAAGATGATTGTAATTCATTAAAACTTTTCTTCAACCAAGGAAAATCAGAGGCTGGGTCTGTATTTAGAACAGTTTTCCTATAACTGGAGAATGATACTACTTAAGAAACAAACAAGAACTATTGCTTCAAGTCATTTACTCCTTCATTTCAAGGAGGATTAAAATTTTGTCTTTAGGGTAGCTAGTAACGCATTATTGGTATTCAATATCAATTGATTAATAGTCAACATAAGTCACAATGTTACAATTAATTCAGAAGGTATTTCTCAGCTACCTGGTTAACATAAAAATCCCAATCAACCCCTGAGTTTATTTCAAAAACCAATCAACCCATTTCTGTGTCATTTACCTTTGAGCAGATAAGAAGCTTACAAAAGTAAAATTACTGTGTTTGCTCAAAAACTCCTCTTCACTGATTTGCCACCAGCCTCTCCCCAACCAGCAGCAGCATTTTCAAAGATTCCCCTCTCCCATGACCAATATTTCACTTGTCTATTTCAATACTTAGACTAATATATCAAAAGCTCTTATTTCTTGAAATACTGAAAAATGTAATATTTAATTTCCTATGTAAAGAATACTGGATTCGTGTGAGGGAGAGATGTATAGGAATAGACTGCTTGTGATCATGACAAACCAAACTTGTCTAAGCTGGTACAAAAAGTCCTGTTAGTCCTTAAAGCAGGGTAGGAGGAAAACAGTACCATTTGTTACCCAGCTGCACAGCAGGACTGGGAGAAAGTCCTGCTCCACATTCAATACCTTAGAAGTTGGTAACTGCAAGATCTTCTTTCACACTGCCCTAAAAAAAGACTAAGGATGTTTATATCTCAAGACTAGAGGTGCATCAATACCATTTCTACTGACATGTCATCATAGGACTTTAGGCACCAAGAGTGCTCTTTAGTCACAGACAAGATACAATATTTCACTTATCATTTAAATAGAGTTTTCAACCTGCATTTTTTTCCAATTTTTTAAAAAATAATATAAAAAAAGAAACAAAATCTATACCTGACTCAGGCGGAAACCAAAGGGAAAAACTGACATTTTTCAGAGGATGGTGAGGCACAGGAACAGGTTGCCCAGAGCAACTGTGGCTGCCCTGTCCCTGGGAGTGTTCAAGGCAAGGATGGATCAAGCAACCTGGTCTAGTGTGAGGTGTCCCTACACATGGCAGTGGGGTTGGAAATAGATTTTTAAGACCTCTTCTAACCAAAGTCATTCTATGATGATGATTTTACCTCTTCTCAATGCTAGAATTTCTTCACTTAAAATAACAACAGTGTCAAAAAGGAAGAAGAAAAAAAAAATCTTAAATGTAACTGCACATTTAAGCTTTACTTCTGCGATTGCTCCAGACTCAGTAACACACAATACTTGGAGGAATTTGAATATATTTGAAGCCTTCTGGTTTTTTGACCTGTGTATGAGTTTGTGTGTTACAAAATTCTGCCTCTCTAGAGGTAAGCAGACACCATGTGCCACCTACTTTACCATTTTGCATCAGAGGTTTGACTTATTGAGAAGTAAGCTTAATGCAAATAAAATGACTTTACCTTCCTGGCGTTTGGCAGTCACACAGAAATGCAACAGAAGAACAGAGTATGAGAGAAAGTCACTTCTCAGAACTGTGTTCAGAAAGAATAGCAAGCATTAAATTCAAAATGAACCATCTGTGACAAGCTCTAAGCAGTGCCTCATTTCAGTAAGTGCAAGCCTGGGAATGAAAGTGAAACTGTACGTAACTGTCAATTAAAATAATCTAATATAGACTTTTCTGCCTCTGGGGGGAGGGTGTGCACAAATTTTCTGGAAGCCCTCTCTTTTTTATTTTCTTGGCATAAATTTCACAGTTCAAGAGAACTGAATCACATCTGTAGCCAACATATATTACATATCTCATGGGAGGAAAGGTGCTACAGGAGTCACTTTCACTATGGATCAGCCCTCAGTAGTCCTGAGATAAGATAATATAACTTCACATCAAAATGAATTCTAAAACAATTTCTAAGAAAAGAGTGACTTCACATCAGAAATAAGGTATTTGCCATTCCTCTTTTGGGAAAACTGTATCTTATACAGTTACATTTAGAAATGAAATCCAGAGTGTTTCTGTCGGCTCACTGAGACCATAAAAAAGCAGAGCAATGGCAGCATAGCCAAGGTAAGTAGAAACACATGGAAATTCCTGCTTGCCCAAACACTATATATGTGTATATATATACTGTACATTGACTGGCTACACCTTTGGATTTACAGGATTTAAATCATGTCAAAATTTGGTCCTCAGAGTGTTCAGTAGGCATTTCTGGGAAAGGGTCCAAAAGAATTTTGTCAGTAACCATGAAGATTCTGTCATTTTATAAGATATAAGTTGTTGACTGAAAAAAAAGATGTATTTTTAGGCAGTAAAATTGCAGTTTTAGTCCTTATTGAATTTGGACTTACACTGCAAGCTGTAAAAAATACTCAGCTAATAGAACGTTGTGTATATTTATTGAATCTGGAAAATACCCCTGAGACAGCAGATCTCAGTGCTGCCAGGATACTTTCCAAAAGCACTGAACTAGAGCTGTATGTGTGCAAATACCAAGTGTGTTTCAAGGCCTTCCATTTTATTGGTACTACTTTGTAAGCTGTTTTGTCACCTGAATGAGTATATGCTTATTTAAGAATGTAAAAATCTTAAAGTTATTTTAAATTCTGTTTTATCAACATTCAGGTGTTAATCCATGTTTAAAATAAGACAACAGTATGGCAGTAGCTTGCCTTCATGTTCCAGTTTCAGCTGGGATAAAATTCGTTTTCTTCTTACCAGAACAGTGCTGTGTTTTGGATTCAGGATGAAAATATTGTTCACAACACTCTGATGTTTTGGCTGTTGCTCAGTAGTGCTCACCTTAAGTCAAAGAATTATCAGTGGCTCTTGCTCTGCCAGTGAGGAGCTGCACAAGGAGCTGGGAGAGCACGCAATTGGGACAGCTGGTCCAAACTCCCCACACCATGAAGTATCATGCTCATATAAACTGGAGGATTTAGATGGGAAGGGCTGGTTGCTGCTGGGGACAGGCTTGACATCATTCAGGGGATGGTGAACACGTGTTATGCATAACTTGTTCTTGGGTTTTCTTTCTTTCTCTCCTTTTCATTGCAATTATTACTGGTTTTATCATTATAATTTTATCATTTTTATCATTATTATTATAAACAGTTCTTATGTCGACCCACAAGTTTTTACTTTTTTCTGATCCTCCTCCCCAGCTCACTGGGAGAAAGAGGAGTGAGAGAGCATCTGCATGGTACTTAGCTGTCACTGGGGTTAAAGCACAAAGCTTTAGAGTTGTTCAGAGTCCCACCACAGTCGAAGCCTGTTTGCAGGACTGGACCTCAGCACTGAGAATGCCTTTCTATTCATGCCTTTTGAGCGAATCAGGGACTTCCCAGGATCTCCTTCATGAGAGCCACCCCAAGGCACAGCTGTGACTTAATCATCTTTCCTGAGATCTCAGCTGTAATTCTTTCCTCCAGGTATTCCTTTCAAGATGAAGAAGACATGTTCATGGTGGTTGATCTCTTACTTGGAGGTGACCTGCGTTACCACTTGCAGCAGAACGTTCACTTTAATGAAGGAACTGTTAAACTGTACATTTGTGAGCTGGCGCTTTCCTTGGATTATTTGCAGAGATACCACATCATTCACAGGTGAGTGAACTTCATTTGAGAAGTGGGCTGCTTGCTTTTGGCAGAGCAGAGGAATTTTATCATACATCTGTTTTTCTAGTTCTATTTATTCAAAACCTCTGAAAAATTCCCATTGCTATTCAAAGGTGGAACTTGTCTCTGAAAGGTTTTCTTTTTAAGTGTCCACACCTTTCTGTCCACACCCATTTAGTAGCCTTGTATCCTTCTCATACTGCCCTTTTCTCCTTCTGATCTCATACTATGATGTACATTTTTTCACCAAGGTCTTTAAACATTAAATACAACCCATAATAGCATCCTGGCTGCTTTCAATTTATTTTTAATTCTACAGTGCCCCAATGTTACTGAACACAAAAACACTGTAATCCAGTACAAGAGCTTCCCACAACATCAGGGAACAGTTATAGAACCTAAAGCTGAGAATAATTTGTTTAGTTGCAGCATCTGCATGAAGGTCAGGAGGAAGAGACATGGGGAAGATGGAATAATAGCATAAGTCAATTGTAACAATGATATAGGCTGCATCTTTTTTGTACTTTTCATATTACAGCAATCTGTTAGGTTTTCTGCCATACAGAAGCAAGGATAGTATTAATTTCAAAAAAGGTGTCAGGAATCAAGGTCTGTTTTCGTTAAACATTTTGACACTGAAGCAACAGGGATAACTTCTGTTTTTATATTAATATAGCAACTATGAAATTATAAAATTATGGGCTTGAACCTTTATTTTACTTCTTTTTAGGCTAAATTCAGGGTTATCTTTTCTGATTTAGAGTGTATTTGCATTTAGAATGCAAAAATACAGTTTTGTGTATATAAAATCTGGCTGTGACTTTCAGAGACCAAACTAAACAAAGTTGTGCCATAGATCGCCCAAAGTCCAGTAGAAACAAATTCCTTCAAATACACTAATGGAGAGTTTCCATCCCATCCCATTGCAGAGCTTCCTCATGATTTCACAATAAAGATACAATAAAAGGTATGGTCTGACTTTTAGAGGAATGGTCAGCATGAAATCTATCTGAGCAGAGATGCGGTGGTAGGTGGATATGTTGTGTTACTGAAACTGTATTAGGCAAAATTCCCCTAATTATTGCAACACTTGTTTTGCTTGCAATTAAAACTCAAAATATAATAATTCTTGCAAATATTGCAAGAAAATTCTTTAGTACACTGTTTCTATTTTAGAACATTTCCGTGTATTTTGCATAAATTTTCTTTTCTCAGTGAGTATTTTAAAAGTGGAGCTCAGAATTAGAGCCAACCTTTGTTTTTAATGCCTTAAGGAATGTTCTTGGTGAAAAACAAATTGATGAGATCTTTTATGCAAATAGGCTGGCAAAATATTCATGAGACAATCCAGTTTGTAATCAAAATTTGTATTTTGCTAGAAGTCTGTAGCATAAAAATGTATCAAAGAGAAGCCCAAGTAAGGTGACAGATGTCTGGAAAGAATGAAGGGCTGAATTGAAGTCATTGTGGTTATTCATAGTTTTTTGAGACAGTGTCTGCCTTGTCATGGTCCCACTATGAAACTGGGCTTGACACTTTTCTTTTGTATTACTTAATCACAACAAGTAAACATATTACTTTTTTTTTTTTTTTTTCTTTTTTTGAGTTGTAGTGGTTCAACACTTGCTGATTTGCACTAAGGTGGGGCAAGGCATGACCATCCAGAGCTGCTTGGTGGCTCCATTCAGGGGCACGTTCAGGGGTTTGCATTTTACTTTCACTCTGCACTAAAATTTTTACAGAAAGAGATGAGACAAAATAGCACTCAGCCTGCAACAAGTGTCACTGACTGGTTAGCTAGGATTGTTGTCTAGGACTCTGTTGTCTTATGGAAGAGATTTTTATTTTGAAGCTGTCAATCCTGAGATCTGAGTTTGTTTGTCCCACTTCATTGCTTACTGCCCAAATTACCCAGCTGTGGCACAAGGAGTCTTTTGCCTCTCATCTTCTCACCAGTTACCACAAAGTCACAAATGATCCACACACTAGTGAACATGTTATTTAGCCAGGTGAATCCCAGAACATTCTGCCTTTTATCTCAACACCACCTGGAAAAGCAGTCTGTGGGATGGGTCTTCAGCTGCCTTAAATCTCTGTAGCATGTCTGGCATTCAAGAGCACAGTGCTGACTTAAATTAGTTCAGGAGCAGAGCCAGCAGTGATGCACAGTAAGGACACATCTAGTCATTCCTTTATCCTTGCAAACACACCATCTTGTTTGGAGATGAAATCAGTGATCTGCTTGGTGTTTAGACTTAGTGGTAGCAGGCCTCAGCAATATCATTGTTACCAAGTGCTTCCAGTCAACATTCACATGCTGACCTACAAAACTGTATTAGATCTTTCATTTTAAACTGATTTTGTTGGCAGCAAAAAGGAAAGAAATACTAATAAGTCAGAGAGTAATTGAGAGAGCCCACTACTAGATGTTGTCTTGGCTACAAAGAATAGTCAAACTATTTATCAGACTGGGTTGGTGAATTTTCAAACTGCATAAAAAACTGAATATATGGGGTGTGAACCAGGAGTTTAGCTCCTCCTAATATACAGGTGTGTATGAAAAGTGTTCAGGTTTCCATTACTACTGCATCCAGCAACATGATGGAATGGTGTTTTCTAACCTGCGGCCCCAAGAGTTTGCTACAAAAGGAAATAGTGCTGAAGGGGACAGGAATTCCCAGGCATGTGTGAATGGATGCAGAAGTGTAGAGATCAGCACTCTGCCAGTTCCCCTTGGAGATGCCTTGCAATGCCTCTGTGTTTGTTGATGTGGTTAGTGGTGTGTATTATGAATGTGGCAATTATTTCAGCAATAGGACAATTGCTACTGCAGGGACAAATTTAGCCAGAAATAGAGTAAATCCCCTACTCTTCTGGTATATTTACAAAAAATTGCAACTTTTATTAATCACATCCATATGTATAAATCCATATTTGTCATGCATAATTCTGCAATAGTGGATCTATTTATTATGGCACAATTATGAATGCTGCTCCGTGTCTCGCAGTTCTATTGTAAATGTTTACATTTGCATGGATGCTCACCCAGAATTATAAGAACTTTAAAAAGAAAATATCTAAGTTTCAAGCTATTATATGAAGACTAATCTGAGTAAATTTTTCACTTAACTCATACAACAGCTAACTATTGAGATTGTTGTCACAGGTGAGAGTTACACCAAAAACCCTTATTTTCTCACAGCCCTGCTGTAATTATATTTTATCCACAT
Organism: Pseudopodoces humilis; assembly: GCF_049639895.1. NCBI lineage: Eukaryota > Metazoa > Chordata > Aves > Passeriformes > Paridae > Pseudopodoces > Pseudopodoces humilis. The sequence continues at coordinate 12,531,949 of NC_142205.1, read as the reverse complement.
TTCTTACACAAAAAAAATGATTATTTTAAAGCTGGATCAGTGGTATTTCTTTTAGACCTTTGGATCCCAAGACACACAGGAAGGCCTCTTACAGTATACATTATCTCAAACATTCTCAAATCTTGGATCAAATCCAGAATTTTGCCATTTCAAGATGGTATGACTAAACACGTTCCTTCCAGAACGGGTTGTATAATGCCAGTGAATAATACATTGGACAAAAGTTTTCTCATCAAAGGCTGAATAAACTTATTTCAGCCATGAGTAACTCAGCCTCCTCCTTTCACAAATGTTGCTGTTCATACATTTCAATAAAACCACTTGCCTCCTCACCAAAGTAGGCTGCCTGTTTCCATTCAGTGAGTTCTTCCGGCAGTAGCTCGTGTTGTCTCTTCCAGGATGCTCTTGCAGCTACAGCCTTGGCTCAGAGCAGTGCTGGCCCTGCAATGGTGTGGCTGCTGCCCTGGTAACATACTCATGCTGAAAAAGTCACATTTTCTCTCTCTAAGGGCCAAGTGTTAACTGCATTGCCCTCACAACTTCTCATCGTTGCCTGGCTCCATTGGTTTTCATCTGCTTAGAGAGGAGGCTGGATGTAGCAGATGTCTGGAATGGAAATTGCAGTAACCTTCCAGAGCAATTTTAGGATACTAGATTAGCTGTTTGATCAGTGTGCCCACTGATCACTTTTATTTTAGTGGGGTTTATTTAATGTAAAACTATTCATTTGTGTATGTGTACATATATAAGAGTACATAAAAATTTATTTTTGAGCACAATATGACTGGAATCAGCTTGTCTTGGCAGGTCTGTGCTGTGTGGCTACTGTGATCACTGGTCTGTTTTCCATTCTTCCAAGTTCTGCTTCCAAGGGAGAATAGCACCAGGAGTTATTCCAGCTCTGAGTAGCAGCACAGGGTGGGCCAAAGCTAATGGAAAATGGTAGCAAACTGAGCACTGCATTTTCCTCTGCCTGATGACCCACTGCACACTAAGGTTGTCTTACTGCTACCAGCTAGACAAGAGTTACTCTGTGTTCAGAACTGGACCTGTTTGTTCATTATCATTGAGTCTTCCAAGGTGTTCGTCTGGTGAAATAAGATACTACATCTAAATGGTTAGACACTTCTTTAAAATGGGCCTTCCCTGTCTCATTTGTGACAACATACAACAAAAGAACAAATTCTACTTAAAAGGGTGACCTTCATACCATTTTCCATTTAGTATGTAAGCAGTAAATAGTTTTGAATATTACTTGGAAATGGAAAATTTGCCCCTAGTTTTTGACAGGTGTCACAGGCAGAATAGTGCCAACCTGTGATTTAGCTGGACATACTAAATAAAACACAGTTCCTTACAGATTTCTGCTCATGTTGGTAATCTTTTACTTTCTGGCAAGTGTGTGTAGATGAAGAAAAACTGTAGTAGGGTCTGAAGTAGATGAACTAGGGAAAAAATAACCATAATATGATCACTATTCATAAGGAGTATCAAAGAGACCAAGAGGCTCATCCATTGAATTTTCTTAGTTCGTGTTCTCATGTCTCTTCTATGGCACTGTATTATGTTCTTTATACAAGTGCTAGCCCACATTATTCCGAGGAAAAATTACAGGAACTGAGCAATGAGCTACGTAAGATAAGTAAATCAGAAAACATATCAAAACCAGTCAAAAAAGAAGCACCATGCAAACCATAAAACCCTGAATACCTGCTGAATGCTTATGAGCCAGCCAAGATGAAAAAAGAAAGTGATTCACAAACTCTAGGCACAAAGGGTATCTAAATTTCAGTCATGCACTTAACAAAGAATTACATGCCACAAGATACAAAATACACAGAGAACAAGCCTTTCACCTTCTGAACAGAGTTCTCTCTGAACAAGAACAAATTAATTTTACTTCTATTTAGCTACAGAAAAACCTATTTGATATACTAGATAAGATACTGCTAATAAATGGAGCTGGTTTGGAAATATACTGAAAATTCCTTATACAGAGTATATAAACTACTAAAAAGTAAAACAGGCTGTATTGGGAAAGAGACACAGGGAACACTTTGAGATGCCTGATGCCCCATCAGATGCTCCAGTTCCTGCCACTGGCACAGGTACAATCTTTTATTGTGGACCTGATGTGCTCTCCCTTCCTCACTGAGGTGAAATACCAGAAGATGCCCATCACACCCTCACTCCTTCAGAACCCCAGGGCTGAAACACCCTCACTGAAGCCAGCAGGGAATTGCTTGTTTTCTTACAGTTTTCAAGTGAGTAGATGAAGTCACCTCTTGTCCCTTTCTTTCATCTTCCCTTTCTCATTATTGTATCATCAAGGCCAGCTTAAATGTATGTTTGTGCATTCACAGCACAATAGTTTGTTTTCTTATTGATTGCTTCTCTGTTTAAAATCAGACACCCAGGCAGGTGTAGATATGATATAGAGATATATAAGTCCACAATGCCCTGGTGATGGCATTGTAATTTTAGAGATTTCTCATGGCTTTTTTGTTGGTTGCAGCTAAATGACAATGAAGTAGGGGAGGATTCAGGAAAACCTTTAAATCAGCGTAAAAAAAGTTATGATTAAGATAACATTGTTTGAAATTCTTTCTCAAAGAATTAATAACTCTTTATTCTAGATTCATGTCATACACTCCTTTCTGTCTCAATCATATCTACACTTTGTCTGTTTTTAAACGTAGAAACAATCAATAAGAAAACAAACTATTGTGTTGTGTATGCCACAGACACAAACATTGGTTGCATTCCCATGGAAATCAGCTGCCATCACCTGTTTGTGTTTCTGCATTTCCCTTCCTGGTTTTCTTTAATAATCCCTTTACATAAACTTATTATTTTAGGAAAAGTAGGCTTTAGGGCTCATAATATGTATTAAAATATTACATATCCCTCATCTCCATAATTTAGCATCCTATTGATGGATAATAAAATTAAATGCTTTGTTTCCCTCCTTCTCCCACTCCTCAGTATTCAAATTTTGATCATGAATCATTTTTAGACATTCAGACACTGAAGCAGAAGATGCTGAAAGAACTAAAACAGAGCTTTATATTAAAGATTATCTCAGGTCTCCACCCACAAATCAGATCTGGTTAATGCCAGTTTTCTTCTCTAGCATATTGCTGGTTTTCTGTGGCCAGTTATCAGACATCTCTTTCTTTCACAGAAATCCATTAAAAATTTGTTGGTGTTGCTTTAAAACTTCAAGAGATTTTAGTATGGATGTCTGCTCCCAACTGATTTATACCAGCAAAGACCACCATATTAATAGCATGATGATACTGTTGTGCTAAATATAATAATCAAGAGTATTAATAACTACATACAAATTATTTTTACTAAGTAATTAAAATTAATAGGCACTCTTTCTGCAGAGGCATAACAGCATCCACTGCCTCATATGGCAATGCCTGGCTTACCCTGGTTTTTTGGCCTTCCATCTCCTACCCCAACCCCTCCGTGCATCTGAAAGTGGAGGAAAGGCTGATCCAGAGAGATCAAATGAGCAATGATGTGAAGTCCTAACTAACAAAGGAGAGAACAAGAGCTAACCATATGTGATACAACAGTATTCTCTTTTTCCCCAAAGCTTTAGTGTTTATGTTATAAGTACTCTGATATCTTTGTTTCTTGGAAATTTCACACCACCATGACTCTGAGCAAGCATATTCTCTCCACTGAAATGGCAGATCTGCAGGCACTGTGCTTGAGTCTTTTTTGTTTGCAGTCAGTGAAGAAATTTAAAATCTTTGGTTAAAGTAGGTAGATGGAAAAGGCAATATGGAAAAAGACTGTAAATTTCATGCTAATCAAAGTATGAAACAAGAGCAACATATGGACAATTGTTTCTTTCTCCTTTTTCTGCTTCAGTGGTGGCAACATTTTTCAGCTTGGATGAGCAACACATACATAAAGTATTCTATCATTCCCTTGGAGATTTCCTTACAATGTAACTTTTTCTAATATATGGAGAAATAAAAAAGACTTAAGAAAGAAGTGCACTTTTACTTGCTTTCTTCATGCCTTCAGTAGTCTCCTGTATCTCAGGTATCGAGTGAACTGTTTGTGGTATGGCCTAAGATAGTTCATTAATGGATATTGCAATTTGAGCTTCCTTCGTGCCTTGGAAATGCATTCAGAAGCTTTCAGTACAGCTTAAATATTTCAGGTGAGATGTGGTCTCCTTTGAACAACTTTTGATTTCACAGATATACTGAGAGATGAGAGAGTGAGAGTTGCAATTGTGATCATCTGACAGTTTCTTCTTTCAAAATAAATTATCTTGTGAGCAGGGGCTGCAATTAAGACACAAATTGCCTTCAGGTTTTTTATGCTGAAGTTGCCTTTTCAATTTTTCCCCTTGCATTTCTTCTCTCTACCCCTCCTTGGATGCTCCTCAGGACAGTCCCTCAAGGTTATTTTCAAACATTCCTATATTCTCTGTAAAATCCTCTCCCAGCTCCCCTGGATGGGTTTTAGAGAGGAGAAAGCACAGCAGCTCAAATCTTTGATGCTGTATGACAGACAGTGCTACTGATGAGCCTCTGTTTCTCCCAGCATGTGTGCACACAGCTTACATTTATCCCAGGGGAATTTCCCAGGATAATGCAGCGTGGATCATTGTGCTTTCCTGCAGTAAAGGAGACAAGGCAAACCCACAATTCAACATCCGTGGTGCTCTTGCACATGAGTAAATACTGTCAGCAGGGAAAGACATTAAAATACTATGCCAAACTGGGACCTTACAAGGTGGGAGCAGGACTTGGTAGGCAGTAGCATATTCAATAAACCAAAATTTATTAAATTGGGTTCAGATTAATTGGGTCATTCTTTATAGCGATGATCAAAATCATCTCCACAGTCTGACTAATAATAATGAGAAATAGCCTCTATCCAGTGGCTACCCATTTTAATTTAGACATTTATCTCTTCATTTTGTTATAGATGTGAAACTTTTGTAGTGTTCTGAATTCAGAGGAGTTCCTTTCTAGACCAAGAAAAACACAATACAAAATCAGAAAGTCTCTTCTTTGGCCTTTGAGAGTGACTATTCTGTGTCTAATCACATTATAAATTTTATTTTAGTGATATTCTTACTGTACATGTAACATTCTTTTTAAGTTTAGGGTTTTAATTATGGACACAGCTACATTAGAAGATAAATGTGAGGGGTTTACGATATAACTGTGGGTCCTCTTTCTATACTCAGATACTGTCTTTGCTATCAGGCTGAGTTTAGTTTGCAAATATTTTGGGCATCTACACTTTGGACAGAAAGTAGCAATAAAAGAGAAAGTGTAATTTGTAATTTGTAAGTGTATTTTGATGTAATTTGTAAGTGTAATTGATGGTAAGATACATGGATTTGAGGGTACTAAAACAAGGATATCATCTACTTGCATCAAGTGGGGCAGAAATGTCCAGAGGGGGACTAGGATGGCTGAGGAACAGACCAGGGAGTGCAGTGAGTGGTGTAGGAGTGGGCAAGAGAAAACTGCTATGGAAAGAGTCAGACCCTGAAAGCCAAAGTTAGGAGTGAGCAGAGAGGGCGGACACAGGGGTGCAGGAGCAGAGGAAATAGGGGCTTGGTAGAGTATGTGAATTCCCAGTCAGAGGGATAAGATTTACTGAAGGCTGAGTGGTTTTGAGTATGTCTTTCTTTGCCATTGTAGGGGTCAAACAGCTTTATTTACCAGCTGTGAAAACCTCTGCTTAGAGGTCTGCAGATAGAAATTAATACACGGACATAAAGATTTGTGTGTTTCTAGAAAAGGTGATGATGTGGGGAAATGCACTATGTTTCTCCCCCAGGTTACTACAATAATTAAGATATGACCTTTATTAAAAATATCAGACAAACAGGACAACTCAATGAGTGTCAGAGGTCTATTTTGAATGAAATCAAATAAAAAATAATTGATGTATTGTCAATAATAAGTAACAATTACTAATACAGTCACTTTACAAGACTTGCTGAGTGGAAAACCTATTGCCAGCCTGCTGCATTTCTCAGCTTTCATGCTAATTAAATGTATTAGTTATCTAGAGTTCTGCCTTTAAAACCCACAGAGAGTCACAGCTTGCCTCTTAATTTGAGACGCTGCAGAATTTTCCCCTTGTGGTGATCCTTCAGCTGTCTTCTGCAAATCTCCTAAGTCACAGAAATGCTTTACAGATGCACCCCAATGCAAACACATGCATTTACATATGTAAAGAAAGTTAACAGTAATTAAAGTACCAGCTTATTTCCCTGAGTCCCAGAGTACCTCTACTGCTGAAACTGAGAATTATGAGCATGTACTTAAGGAAGTACATTTCCAGCAAACAGTCTTTTATCCTATCATAATTGTTTAATATTTGCTTTTGGAAGAGACAGTGTCAAAAAGGAATAGCATATGCGATCTACAACTAAGAAATGGAATTATTAAGCTTTAGTTGTCTAGATTTTTGAACTATACATCAGACCACTGTAACTCTTCAATTAATGGGGTCAGTCATTGCCTGTTGTTCTCTCCTATGAAACACTTGGTCACAAGTTTCCCTACACAAGACAGGATGTTAACTCCCCAAGCTGAAATGTAGCTCCAGTTGAACGCAAGCAACAAAAAGTTGTACCACTATATGGTATTTCCAGGTTCCCTGCGTGCCACAAACAGCTGAGCTTGTGAAGTCCACCTGCCTTGGAGGGAATCAAGGAACCCCTGGGCTCCTTCCGCAGACCTCTCCCTCTAAGCCTCACACAGACAGAAGAATTACAGAGCTTCAGAAGGTTCATGCTGCAAATGAGAAAGATGGGTTTTTTGATGGCAGCAAATAAAAAAATCCTTAAGTGTGCAAGGTGTCTGAAATACAGCACAATTAATCATGTATGAAGGATTGCGTTGTTCATGGTGTGAGATGACGTCAAACAAGACAATGAGAGCCCCAAGCGTGACTCCTGCAAGAGGCTTAAACACCTGCCTGCACTTCTGTGATAACACCTTACAATAATTTGACTTGAGAACATCCCCAGTTGTCTTCATAATTTCACACAGCATGCAAGATTCTTCTTATGTTTTTAAAAACTTAGTCCACAGTTCACCAAGATTTAAATGAGGGAGTCTATACTTTTTTAGTTGTCTGTCCAAACAAGCCAACCTAGCCAACAAATCTATAAAGCTAAAAGAATCTGTAAAACTTTCAGTTCAACTAAAAATAGGCAGTCATTTGAATGGCTTCTGCACTCCAGTGACTGTGATGTTTATACATCTAATGGCAATAAATGGGTATATAGATGCCTAATTCACAATAGAATTTAATCCAAGTGTTTTAACCTGAGATCAGAATCCCATATCTATTTTCACCTGAATAAATAGCAAGAATAATCCTTATAATCATTTCAGTGCAAGTAGTTACTGTAACAGCAGTTTCTCTGCACAGTCTAAATTCACCTTCAACCCTCCTCTATTCTTGCCAAGTAAACCAGTTTACCAGGGCACTACAGTCTGTGGGCTCAAACACCATTGCCAATACCTGATTCCTCATCCAGATTCTTCAAGAGGAGTTAGAATACTTGGCTGTTTGATTTTAGACAACAAGCAATATGTTGTTGACATCTCCTAGAACAGTGAAACTTCTTAGAAGGGTGGTGCACTAAAGTAGGAGTTGAGTTTGGGTCAAATGCTGCCTGTCATGTCTCATCTATTCTAAACAGAAATATGCAGTAATATTTATTTATTGCTCTGTTTGTTTGCAAATATTCCTTCTTAAAAGCATACAAAATTATCCTTATTATTATAAGTATATATAGTAGCCTATAACTAAGATATGTGAAGCTCAACATGGAAAAGGTGTCATGGGATGTGCTACTGACATTTCAGGTTGTAGCACATCAGTTTTTTAATAATTTATGAAATATAATTTTCTTTCCTAGAATAGAGTGCACCTCCCTCCCTGGTTTACCACATCAAACTTTTGCATACATTAAATTCATAAAATGACCCCAAAGGGGAAGCCTATGAAGGACGCCAAAGTTCACTTGTCTGTGGAACACATTCAATATTTTCCTGGTGATATGTCCTGGTTGTGTATATTTTGGGATGCAAGGTGGTCAGTTTGAGGAATAAAGGTCCGAGTACTTGTACCCATGTCACAGGTAGGAGCCAGCAGGAGATGCTGTCAGTGGTGAGGGTGATTTGGGGCTTCAGATCAGAGTGAGCAACACAGCCTTGCGTGGCTGTTTCTGACTGCTGGTCTGCAGCCCTTCTCCCTGCTGCACTGTGCGGCTGAAACTCGGATCAGCAGAAAACATCCTTTTTGGGAAGTTTCACTGCTGCATTGGCCTGGGCACTTGCTGAAAGCCTGAAACCTTCAGAAGCTGCTGTTTCTTTCTTTGCCCTGCACATGAAGAACAGCGTGCTGAACCACACTTTAGTTGGCAGACATGTTGAGTGTAATTGAGTGTACTACGGTATGGATGAAGGAAACAGCTTTTAAAGAATGTGATAATATTATTATGGATACTGTTTTTCTAGCAGGTGGTGCATTAACTTTTGGATATAGAAGTTGGTAGAGGGTTTAAGGTAAATATTAGGGATATTATACAGTAATTACACACTATGAACAGTGGCTGACAAGCACACCTGTGTGCTTGGAGTTTTGTTAATTTTCTTTTTGAATTTGCCTGATAAGCTGAGCAAACTCTTGGGGATGTGATACATCTGAATGGATCTATTCCATATTTCATGCAGAGAAAAACAAAGGAGCAGCTATATGAATTTCAGTCATTACAAAACACCACACTTACGATGCTGGCTTTTTACAACAGATGAAGCCAAATGTGCTTATCAGTAACAATGCTCTCCTGATTTGTCTTTAGGCAGAGGGCAAATGTCATCAGTTTCTTCTCTCATTCTCTCATCTAACACATGGATTTCTGCCTGTGAAAATTGGAAGAGGGCCTTTGCTTTCTACTGGAAGTAGACTGATAGTTTTGCAGTTGCTGGCAGAGTACACACCAAGTACATTCTCCCTTATTTCTAGTGAAAAGCCCTCTACACAGGGTCATGGAAAGAAGCATCACCATTGCAATGCATACACTTTCCTGCTGTACCAGATAATTCTTCCCAAATGCCACTCTCCAGTTAATGCCTAATGAATTGTTCCCTTCCCATGGCTATCAGAGGTGTCACCTGCTCTTGAAGCTGCTTCACCCGGAGTGGTTTGACCCTTGTACTTGTACACACACAAGGTCTCATAATACTTGACTCTACACCACAGAAAAGATTAGAGTCATCAGCTGTGAGATTATCAAATATTACTGTTCTGTGGTGATTTTGCATGACTGCTCCACATGATCTGAAAAAGCATTTGGCTGAAGAAGCTTTTTATTTGAAATGCAGTGATGTTTGGCATCATCAGTGTTGACAGCTGTCCCGGGTTCCCCTCAGCTCTACATGGAATTCCAAGACCTGTACCTCTGTAACATTAACTCTGGAAAATAGCTCTAGCAAAGGAAGTGTCACATTTGTCATTACTTGAGGTCCTTCAGGCAAAATGAAAACTAACCATCAGATTGCCTGCAAGTTGCTTGTGCTTGCAAACACTTAGTTGAAAAAGAGCCATTGTGTCAGGAAGACAAATCCTGGATGATATAGCCTGGGCTTTGTTATATAAAAGCTCAGTTTATAAGGCTGCAGTGGTACTTTTTAATCCCTTTCTCTAAGATATCATACAATGCAACACAGAGGAGACAAAGTACAGATTCTCAGACTCCTTTGGGCAAACCTTTCAAGCTTTTATATCATTTAAGAATCTTTGCCTATTTTTCTTGCTATTGCAGTATAGAATTACCTCTGTGATAAAGCAATTTTGGTTATTCAATAAGAAAAATATAATGAAATAGTCTGTGTTTAATATTTTTATTTTAATTTGACATCTGTGTAAATTCAGAAGTTGAACCTACCCAAAGAAGATTATTATCTGGCTATATATGCCCAGAAATTTGAAAGGTTAACTATAGGATTCCTTTATTTTAAAAAGGTAGTTTTCTTCAATCTGGGATAACAATATCTACTACAATTATTTATCCAAGTTAAAACAGACAAATATAGTGCTTCCAAAGCCCACTCACCATCCAGACAAATGATGTAGATATCATTACTGCCACCTATTGCTACAAGGAAAGAATTGAAAATGTTTTCATATTTGTCTATTTCCACATGGGGATAAAACTGGAAAATAACAAGCTTGTTCCAGTTAAGGCATTTGTAAATAAACATGTTTTGATGTCTTCTTTGACAGCTTTATTTTCAGAGCTAAATCAAATTGGCTAGTACAAGTGTTAAGAAAACCCAACATTGTCATGGACACGTGGTAAAAAATAGTACTAAAATATAAAGGAACTACAGGCACCCCACAAGTCAACATCAGAGTAACTTGTTTCTATATAACTGGCATTACAATCCCAAGCCTTAAGCCAGGTGTGCAGATATTCTTTAGACGAACATAGGGAGAGGTGGAGCCTCCAGAGGCCTTCATGGGTGAGAGGTTTTTCACTTGTCAAAATTATTACAGCAGTTATCTGTTTCACAGGCTAGAAAATGGTCTTGCCACACAGGTTGTCCCACAGAAAGAAAAGGCTCTAAAATGTGATAATGGACTGGATGATGGGAGTTTGATTAGGAGCAAATGCTTGCTACCAGACAAGAAGTTGGAAGTAGTTATGATTTTTTGTTTCTGCATTAAAGCTCAGGAGTGGGAATTGCAGAGAAAAACAGAATAATCTAATACCTCGTCTTCTCAGCTTATTTTCAGTTTTACTGAATTATTTAAATTTCAAAGTTACAGTGATGCACAGGGTCATATAATGTCACAACATTCATTTGAGCAGGAACAGAAGGCTCTGAAGATTTTTTTTATGAAAGGACAGTAAGTGGCAGCAATTACTGCTGAGATCTAAGTAAGTAGTATATGACCAGGCAATCAGAGGTCTGGAGCTGTCAAAACCTTTAATTTCCATTAATCTAATTGTAAATAAAGTAAAGAACTCTGAGATTCTTACTATGATCTTTTTTTAAAACCATTGAGCAGTTCTGGAAACTAGGAACAGTGTTGGTCAGGAACAGAAAAATAAAAAGATAAGTGAGTGATGAGGTGTTGAAGAGAGGAAGAAAAGATGCATCGCACTTCATTAAGGCTATTTCTTGAGCAAGTCCTCCTGGTAGGTGCCCTGCACAGTTCAGCTCTGGAAGATACCTCATTCCTGTGCCGCCCTCACAGAATAAAAACATGTTTGGAAAAATTAATCTCTTGGCTGTACAGTAGCTAATATATATTGACTTTTCCTTTATCCAAAGCATCAATAAATTCAGCTAAAGAAAACCTCAATATCTATGCAGTCACTTCTTTTATGAACTGCCTGCCTTGGACATTTGTTTTATTTGTGAGTGTAATAACAAATGGGAAGGAAATAAGTTCCCTCTCTGTGAAAATCAGAATTTGTTTACCTTTCTTTCCATAACCAGGAGAAAACCCTTTATCATACATTATGTGGCTCACTTCAGTGCTCTCATCCAGTGATGTCTCATGTGACCTCAAATAACCCATAGCTGAAGCTTATATTTCCTAACTCTTTGCTCTTTTTATGGCTGTTGAGAATTGCTATGCACCTAGTATTAATCTTAATGCCTATTTCTATGGAGAGAAAAAAATATTAAAAATGTTATCATTAGACACGAGCTACATTAATAAGAAAAAACCTTTAACTTAATATTTTAACATTTATCCTACACAAGAGTTGAGTTGGTAGCACTAAAGAGAAAAATGTAGAGACCTTTATTAGAGTGGAAACACTGTCTGCTGAAGCTGGTGTAATAAGTCTTCTGACCTCGTGGGCCTTTTTCTCAATCCTCCTCTTTTGAATCCTTATGAGAATGAAAAATCCATCTAATTTAATTTCTCTGTGGATGTGTTGACACTATCTTTAAGAAAAAAAACCCTTCATGTTCTTCAAGGACATGGGCTGTCTTCACTGTCAGCCAATGAATTTTCAGTGATTCACACATAAATTTTGGGTTACTACACCCAGACTAACATATCTTGGGACCATGGAGTTTTGTTGTCCATGGGCTCTAGGCATCACCACTGCCTTGGAGGAGGCTGGCTATGGGCTGCAATGCTGGGTGTCATTTATAGGAAATTACTCAGCTTCTTCTCTGACTTGATGGGTGGAGAAAGGTCTCTTTTCTCCCTGCAGAACTTGTCTAAACATAAATCATCATAGGCAAAATTCAGGTAGAAAGGAACCTGAACCTGGAGGTCTCCAGTCCAACTTTCTAATTAAAGCATGATCAGATACAACACCAGACCACTCTTCCCAGGGACTTATGTATTGAAAAACTCCAGGGATGGTGACCATACAACCACTCTGGGAATCCTGTTCCTCTCTCTGTTGTCTGTTGTGGAAGTTTTTTTTATATCCAGTCTGAACTCCCTTATTGCAATTCACCCTGTCTTTTATATCCTAGATTCTGTCCTTTGAATGAAAGTGATTATGTGTCTTCTTTCTAGTCAAAAAAATCAGGCAGAACCTACTTCTAAAAATCTAAGGCTTAATTTCATCAGTTTGTAAAGAACTGTGTTTTCTCTTTAACTTGCTTTTGGTTAATGAAAGTTGAAGGCTCAGTGATCCTCCTTTTGAGGAAATCAATTATCATTAAAAAAGTAGAAATACTCCATTATAAGTCATGCTGGCATAACTGCTATCAACTGGAATGCTCATATATGGTACTGTCAGAGTTTAGAATCTCAAGAAAATGGAAATGTGATAATATATTAGATCCTGGTTTGAGCCAGCAAGGCAAAGAATTAAACATATCAGACAAAAATCTGAAAAAATGTATTGAGTTTTGGCTGATACCAAATTAAGGATTAGGGGTTATTACACCAGTGAATTCAGACCTATACAGAGCTATTATAAGTGGAAATATTCCATATACTGATAATATTAAAAAAGCTGTTTGGACTGGCAAAGAACAGCTGTCCCTGTGTTGGAAACACTTGAAATCTTTTGATAAAATGAGAAAATGTAGGCAAAAGCAAAAATTCCAAAATTAAACATGGCAGAAACTAAGCCTGTGGTTTGTATAAGTGTGCAGCAAAATTGAAAGGCAGACTAAAACAGATGGATTATCCAGTGATAATTTTTCAATACTCACAGGTTTAAGGAAAAGCACAGATCTTGTGTTTGGTATTATTACAGGTGTATTTCAAAAAGGTGAATGGTAGACAGTGTCTGTATTTGCTGTAGAAGTGCTTGAGCAACTCGATTAATCTAAGCTGGAGTAACTCTAGCTGGTAGTTCTGTTATTCACATCAATGGTTAAATCTTTGCTTAAGCCACAGAAGCATTTTTTATGAAATTATGTCTTGTAGTAATCAACCTGAGTTTAATTCTCTGTTATATAAATAAAATGCTGTTTGTTTAGCTTACTTCGGTTTTAGGGAATATGAATCTACATTCATGTTCCAAAAGCAAATAGAGAAGGGTTTTGACCATGTAGATACTATTATTTACCTCATCACATCTTAGAGGTCTCTGCTGTTAACTGAGAAATCTAATCTTTTTGTACTTAATTCACAAGGAATTTTTTTGTTTAGTCTTAGATCTTTCCTGACTATTTTCTTACAGATCCTAAGAAATTATACAACTGAAAGGACCTACAGTATTTTAAATTAATGCATAGCACCTTTTTCCAATAATTTTCTGTAACCTACTTAAAATTAGTTGTTATCAATGTGACATGGTAGCCAATGAACCAGCCATTATTTTTTTCTTGAGAAAACTGGGAAATTCATGGTTGAATTCACCAGAGATACTCCCTTCTTTTGTAGAGAGATGTTTCAAGTCCACTAAGTAATAACAGAGACAAAAAGTTATGAAGTCCTGATTGATCATATCACATGAAACTTTTTTTGAGATTGTACTGATTGTCAAGTTTTAGAGCAAGTGGCATCATCACATGGTTTTCAGTTCTTTTTTTAGAGTTATTAAATCTAATTAGGAACACAAAAGTATGACCTCTGGAAGGCTGTTTATGGTCATTAATCCAGGTGAGCAATTCATATTCCCCCCTTTTGAGATATATATATATATATATATATATATATATATATATATAATTCCTTACACTGGCAATACAGTCATCTAGATTTGAACATTCCTACTGAGATTTCTCAGTTTTCACCAGGTGATATAATCCTCATTCTTTTATCACTTACATGGCTAATAAATATTGTGTTACACCTCTCCAGTGCTGAACTCCAGGGCATTTCAATTTTAACCTCATTTCAGGATGAAGATAGGCTATTTATTCCTAATATTTTCTTCATGAACATTCAAGCCCCATGATAGAATTTAAGAGCTGAAAGCTCTCCCTTGCTGCCAGCTTCTATGGACTATATCAAAGACTCACTAAATTCCACATATACAGTTGTCTCACTGGTTTGTTCAATCTTTCATGAACTCCCTTGCAGTCAAAAGGAAGGAAAGTAAGATAGTCTTTGAAGTTGGTTTACATTATTTTTCATGGACTCAAACTAATTCGGGGTGGAAGGGTCCTCCAGAGACCTCCAGTATAATGATCTTCCCAAAGCAGGGCCAGCCAGCAGATCAGAACAGGTTATTTGGGATTTATCCAGTCAGGTCTTGAAAACCAGCGAGAATGAAGACTGCGTGACTTCTCCACCTCCTGATTTAGAAACCTGCTTCTGCTTCACTGAGCTTTTCCAGGGAGGACACTGACTGGCACATGCAGTGAGCATGAGTTGAGCCATGTGCATGGTTTTACTCCAGGCAGAGAGAAAATCTTCAAGCCCATGGGATGGCCCAGATATTATAGATACATATATACAGCCTAGATATTATAGAAGATACAAGTATATTATTAATCATTCTTTCCTATTTAGAAATTATATGCAACATCTTCTTACTCAACCTTCATCCTTCAGGCAGTTTTATTTTGATATTAGTAGCTAAGGCAATTAAAAAAAATCTAGAAGTGGTTTCACAGGTAATATCAATAAGTGGCAATTAAATTGTGGGGATTTTCATTTTTTTTCTCAACTGTTCACACCTTTGAGTTTCTTGAGTCAGCTCTTATGTTATTTATGCCTTGTCCTGTCACTGAGAAAAAGACTTTGAAGGTTTTTCTACTCTCATTCCTATGTGGCCCTAATATTTCTGTGTACAAAAACAGTTGGAGTACTGTACATACTAACAAAGCTGTATTTATGAAATCTGTGTCAAGGCTGTTTCCATAGCTCTGCTGGTCATTGCTTGATGAATGGTCAGAGAGAAGCCCAGGGCATGTCTGGTGCCAAACCATGGTGATTATCCCTGCAAAAGTCCTTCAATTTCTCCTATGAGCTGGTTCAAAGTACTTGGATTATGAAATGAGGATTTCAATTAATTCTCTTAACTAGGTATATGTATAACAGGAAAATCCTGAAGTTAAGGTGCTGCATTTCACACCCTGCTGTTTAAACACCTTGCTAATGGGAATTTTTTTCAGAAAAATTGATGTGTAATCAAACCAGAATTTCACTTACATAGTATTTTTGAATTTGAATTGCTTAACTAAAGAGGATTTATCTTTTAAATTCACCAAAGCAGTGGTTTAGTGAATTTAATTAGAGTATTTATCTAGAGGAACTGAATATAACAGACTCCAGCAGCTCTCAGTTCTGAACACATCCAGCAACTTGCAATGCACCTGGGCCTGCCCAGTCCTCCCCTCGACAGAACCCTCTCTGGCCTGCACCCGGCTGGCAGCGGGCAGCGCAGTGCCCTGATCCTCACGGTCTTTAGAGCTTTCAACAAGCTACCTATGGAGAACAGAGCTTCTGGAGCATGCTGGAAACTGGGGACAATCACACAGCAGAGAGCTGCTGGAAGGCACACTCGGCACGGTGACCCTGTGCTCGTCTTTCTCACCTGCCACATGAATCCCTGTCTCTGGTGCGCCTCCAGGCGTGTGACCCCAAAGCAGCAGGGTCTTGCATAATAAACTTGTTTACCTTCTGGCTGAAGAAAGCCCACGACTTTTACTCGCTGTTTAAACAGTTTAAAATGGCCTGTTTGAGGTCTGAGGCAGGGTTATGAGGTTATCAGGTTGCCTCAGGGACGGAGGGGTTGCGCTGCTGTGTGCAAGGCCATACGCCCTGTGGTGCCAGCTACATCCTGCCTCAGAGCAAAATGAGCAAAGCCAGCAGTGGGGAACATCCCTTAGGCGGGAAAGGCTTCATGGCTTGTGCACATCTGTAACAAGTATCAGCCACTGCCTGAATTAGTCATGGAAAGATAAGCACAGATCTAATTTTACCAAACTTTCCAAACATTACAGACACAAACTGAATGAAGAATATATCTGATGATACATACCGTTGTCAAGTGGGTTTGTTGATGTATTTTCTGGTGGCTATAAAAATGTATAGTCCGTTTAATGATGCAATACCATAGCAGATATTCAAATTTCTTCTTTAAAAAAAAGATAGAAAAGGCACTATCTTGTAATGAGCAATCCTGGGGTGCTGTATTTTTATACACATGGCAGTAGCTCATAAAGATGAATTTCACCTTTTAAACAGTTTTATTCTTGGTGAAGTGCTAACGACTATATAATTCTGATTCTTAGTTTTCTTAAACTGGGGAAAAGAGTTTGGAGCATTGTTGAATGTATCATTGATTTTAGGAAGCCACAGAAAGACCCAAATATACCTGTGTATGACCCCCAATCTTTTTACACATGTGAGAAGTGCAGAGTTAAAATTTGTGAAGACAAAGTTTAAAATATTTAATTCAGCTGTCAAAACTATTACTTACTTACTTACTTTCATGGAAAGTTATTGCTATTTTCAAGTCACAAATCAACCACAAAGACTATTCAACAGGAAATCACAATTCCAACCCTTATCACAAAACAGTTTTCAGAAACCAAGGACCATATTGTCACTAGCAAATATAGAAACCATCTGAGCAGTAGCTCTTTCAAAAATCGTATCATCACTTGAGAGATTAGATATGACATTACATTTAGAATTGCATAGAATCTCCCATGCCAATTCAAACAAATTCAACAAAACACAAAACTCCAAATTCAAACAAATACAACCATGTTTCATAATATAAACAAATATATTTATTCCTACAGTTTGTCTCACGACTTCACCCATATGAAATCAGGGAAGGAAAGATTATAATATGATAAATGATATGCCAAGTGATTATATGGGACAGGAAAGACAGAACTCAGAGTCTGGAAGATTTTGGGTGAAATAGGCTCTAGGACAGATGTTCCTTTTATTACACTTTTAAATAACTAGAACTGCTGCTCGATTAGACAGCTATACGTAGCCTGTAAGTTGTTCAGAAGAAAGTATTTCACACTGAAATATTGGTATAACTTTAAATTTCCATTCCAGATAGTTATTCATAATGAGATCCTGTTCCTTACAAAGATATATATATATATTCATTCTACATAATTTCCAAATTTACAGAAAATTATTCAAATTAATTTCTTATTTATTCTGTGTTTCCTCAGTGGCCACTATACAAATTATAAAAATAATCTTAGATTACTTCATAATTTCATATGATTCTCAGCAAGGGCTAGAAATTGTGGAATGCAGAATACAAAGAAAAGAGTAGGTTTCCTTCTGTCAATAAAGACATGAAATTTAGGTGATGACTGAGCTCATATCATGCAAGCAATAGACATATTATAATTGATATTGCTATCTTTTTTCCTGTATAATGTTTACTTTAGAAGTCTTTAATTTAAATTTGGAAAAAAAAATATTCTGGTGTAACGCATTTTACTTTTGTAACACTTCACTTTTTGACTAACTTTTTGATTAAAATGATTATTCCATTTATGGGCACGTTGTGAAAAAACTTTCCTAGGAAATGTTTAAATTGAAATGACCAAGCCATCTCTTATCTAAAAGAGATTACAGCGGTGGGACTGTTTGAAGTTCATTTGCAGACATTCAAAAGTGGAAAATTCAGCCCAAGGGCCAAAACTGTTGCTCAGGTCAGTCAGATGCCTCTGCTGCTCTGGCAATGCCTCACCAAGAGCAAACAGTTTCAAAACTGCATGAAGCACAAGCAGCCAGTGATGAGGCAGGGTCACCCAACACTGCTCACCAAGCCACAGGGCCTGACCCAGCCGGCAAAGTGAAGAGATGAATCTCCTGTTTATGGACCTGAACAAGCCCACACCAATGGCAATAATTCTGGACCAAGAAAGAGAGTGGGAGTGCCTGACAGTGGTGGGGTGTTTCCATCCCTCCTCACAGCGGTATGAACTCAGGTCAACGGAAAATAATCCTGAAAGCGCAGCTCTCTAGGGCAATATTGTTCTCTTGTGCCAAAAATGGCAGCGGCAGAGTTGAGCTGATGCTTTAGCCTGTCATAATCTCTACCTTCCCTTATCCCTGCTCCTTTCCCCAGTATGGTACTTGGCTACAGAAAGACAAGTGGAGGTTTGGGAGTGAAAGCAGAGCTGCTGGACATACTCAATTAGCCCAAGACAGATCACAGGACTCTGCTGTATGTGAGTGACCATGCATGGCAGATTAGCAGGGTCTGGCAGACACAGCAAACCACCTATGTTTCCAATTAAATTATTTCTGTCAAATGTGGAATCCACGAAGCAATAAGGCACCTTCTAGATGCAAATCTGCATTCTCATTTTTACAGCTGCTATAAAGAATAAAGCACATAATCTTGAAAACCAGACCCATATCAATGCTAACCATATGAAAACAAAACAATAAATGGAAACCCAGAGAGCCTCTTTAGTATGCATGTTTTCTCAAGGCAGCAAAAATATATCAATAAAAATCATTTGCCTTTATGTATTATATGATTTTTCTTTGGGTTTGTAATGATTTAAGTGACTTAGTCCTCATACCCAAACAAGGAAAACTTTAAAATTGCAGATTTCCTTTGGGTACAAAATGTAATGTTTTCCTTTCTTTATTTTCCAGGGACATCAAACCTGACAACATACTACTGGATGAACATGGTGAGTATTGCTTTCTCTCAGAATCTC
This sequence comes from Pseudopodoces humilis, assembly GCF_049639895.1. Classification (NCBI taxonomy): domain Eukaryota; kingdom Metazoa; phylum Chordata; class Aves; order Passeriformes; family Paridae; genus Pseudopodoces; species Pseudopodoces humilis. Next base: position 12,512,834 of record NC_142205.1, on the reverse strand, counting down.
TAATTCCTGAGGTCTCAGTGGCATGCTCATGACATGCTTTGTAAATCAACCTCTGATGTTGAATTCCTACCTAAATCTGGGCTTTCTCAGAAAGCTCCCTCAGAACACCTTGTGGAATTTGGAGTTTTCCCTCCTATTGCCAAAGAAATTGTGGATCAGCAATTTTCAAGGTCTGAACACAAAGAAATTTAATACGAATTGAGATCAGCAGGGACACTTGATAAAAAGGAGATAGTATTTTATTAACAGGATTCTGTGAATCACAATAACTCCTTTTTAGGTGCCTAACAATAGAACAGTACCAAATACTTTATCTTCTCTTTTAAAACTTCTGCAGGGCTAAGAAATTCTACATAACAAATTATTTCTCATGTAGGTATCTAAAATATACTTTCTAAAATCTAGATAGGGATTTTGGAATTTTGACTACAAAGTTTGTGTCCCTACATGTAGTTCTGGCTTAAATAACATAAAAAGGAGTAGACAACCATAAACAGCTTTGAGCTTTTATTACTAATTCCATGTTCTTAAAGATAAAAGACACAGTATGAAAGAAAAGCAGCTGATTTCTTTAAACTTAAATTTTAAACATATACTCTCTCCAAGAAGTATTTCAATAAAATGTTATGTATCTTCTTGTAACTGTTTATAGGGAAAACATGAGAAACATGTTCATTCATAAAGAGGGCATTAACCTGGTATCAGTTAGAACAGAATTACATAGATGAAAAAGCCTAACTGGAAAAAGGAGATGTGTGCTTGCTACTGTGGGAAAGTCTTGTGCTTCATTTACTTTTGAAATTGATAAGAAGTAGATAATCTCTGAGAAACTAGAATATTAAAATTATGCCAGTGATAACATTATGTTTCAAAATCCATCTCAGAGCTGCTGGGTATACAAGTTAGAGTTGATTAAAGAGGTAACATTCTGCATAGATGATGTTTGTTCCTGGGAACCTGAAAGCTAATAAGGCTTAGTAATATTGGAGTTTTAAACCATCTAGAACTTCAGCAAGTTAATGCTTCAGACCTGTAAGTGTTAATGTTCCCCAAGACTCTAGTATCACAAAACAAGGATGAAATAGAAATATTTTGCCTTTAAGTCCTGGTGAATTCAAGCTGTCAACAGCAAGATAAAATGAGTATGTTAAATCTCTGACTACCAGCCTTCAAAGCACAGTCACCTTTATCTCTCCTTGCCCCTCATGAAGGTCAATTAGTGCACAACACCAGCCTCGTGTGAAAGCTTTCCTAGGGACACTCAAGCATCACAAAGAGGAACCTACACCAGAGTGAGCATTGCACACAATGCAAAATGAAGGGTTTTTTTTTTTGGATTATAAACTATTCAGCAACAAAGTTATCTGTAGGCAGCCTGGAAATTTTGGGATGGATGGCCTCTTTTCTGCAAAGCAGCAGAAAAACTCCCTCAGAGCACACCTGCAGACAGGTGGTGAAGCAACAGACTTCTCCAGACAAGCACACAAACCTTGGTCAGCAGAAGCTAACAATTCATGGGTTCAAACAGGTACAAAGACCTGTCATGTGGCTGGGGGAAGGAGTTCCCTGAAGTCTATACACTTTGACTCACTAAATGTGGCGGTATCAGTAGGACAAGTGTCTGTCCTGTGCTAATTACCTCAGGTACCTTACTGAAGTTCTTTTGCAAGAAAGCTATTCTTGAAGTCCCTAACAGCTCTGATTAAGCTGCAACATAGTAAATCATTTTAACAAAATCATCAGATTTCACTTAATGGAAAAATGTGCTGAATATATGCACCACAAATATATTTGGCTGCAGAGTAAGCATAATAAATTCACTTAATATGAGCCTAACCAGGTTCACAGGAAGGAACTTTATTTTAGCCTGTGGCCTCTAATATGGCACAACAGTTTCCTATACACTTGACTTTACCCCTAGGTCCTTCGTACAGCTCATTAAACAAATTATATTCACACAAAATATTATGTAATTGGATATGCAAAACATTTCTATGCAAAACATTTCTGACTGAGACTTTGTCTCAGTGACTTAGATTTCTTTGGCCTCACTGAAGAAACCTATTCTGGCTGAAGTAAAAATTTAATGTTACACCATTCACATTGCCTTACATCTTCAAGCAGTTAAATTGACTAACTTTCATAACATATAACCAAGATACATATACCATAACATATACATATTATAGATATTTGTGGTCAGTAAAATTAGTTTCACTATAATTTATCTATATGGCTTAGGGAAACTACCTCAGAAATACAGAAGTAATGAAAACAAAAGATTTTTCTTAAAACTTATCAATCTAATTTACAAATAAAAAAAACCAAAAAAACAACACAGAAACATATACAACATATTTAAAATCATTCCGGCAGAGGAATGTCCATATGTTTTTCATCAAAGCCATCTCTCAGCACTGCTGATCACATGTTCAGATGCATCAGTGGAAATGTTTGATGATCCTGGAAAGCATAGTGGTATGTGACAAAAGGAAAACTAGCTGTTAAAAATAGTGTTCAGCCCATATCAGAGGATGATTGCATTGTCTCCTGGAGAAAATACATATCCCATCTCTGAGGAGAGAAAGTAGGGATGGTTTCAGGGTTCATTCTCTGAGGAATTTCCAAGAAAATTTATTCAATCAATAAAGCCCCTTTTAATGATGTTTCTTTCTCAGCTTTCCCAGGAAGCTCTTCTTTTTATGACTAACACTAATCTCTAAACTTAGCAGTAGTTCTCTGTTCTGCTAACATATATCTGAAACAGAATTATTCCAGTGACAGCTGAAGCAACTACCTAGTGTTTCAGGAGAGCTCTTACAATTGTATTGTACAGAGGAAAGTATTTTAGAGTTCTCTCAATGACAGAATTCTGGTTCCTCTTCTATTCCTTTCATTTTAATGGTTTAGAGCAATATAACTGAAGTGACAGCATTTTGATCTGGAATCTAATTCTGGTTCATGTTGTATTTTTTTCTAAATATCAAAAAATGAAAGATATCTTTAAAAGTCTGCACAATCTATAAACTACAATGTCAAAGACACAGAATTTCTTAAATGCAGAAGAACAAGCAGTGGCAAACAGATAAGCAAATTGACTTTTTAAGAGAAGATGACATTATTTCTATAGCTATTTGGTAGAGCCATTAAAATTAACATTTCTGGTTGTTTTGCAGAAATTCCAAGATCTACTTTTTCATCCAGACTTAGCCTTGTACTAAGCGACCACACCATCATTACAATCTGTGTACAAAAAACCTGCAAATGTTTGAATTCCTCTTAGGCAAGTTTTCCACAATAGTGTTTCATGAGATGCAGCATGAACCCTGCTTGCTTTACTGAGGAAAAACTCCCTGCTAGGTTGGATCTGAGACCTTGCCCAGCATTTTGTTGTAACTGGCAACAAGAGGAAACATAATTTGTGGAACATGCCTTTTGCCTCTTTGCCATCAGAGGCTGCAGTGCTGCCTGAAGCTGCCCACAAATTTTTGTGGTACCATAGAAGAGCATCTTTGTATATTCCATTTAGAATGTGAAGGAAGTCTTATTAATGAGTTTGCTGCCTCCTTGAAGCTGCAGCTGATATTGGCCCCCACAACCTCCTGGAGAAACAAATTGTAGAAATTTACCATCCTTCAAGAAAGAAAAGTGGTTTTTTTAATATGTTTTAAAACATTCTTCATTCAATAAATCCCCAAATATCTAGAATTCTAGGATTTGATGAAAAATAACTTACAATCACAAGATTCAAGATATTCAAAAACTCTGTCAGCACCCTCCTGTCAGCAGAAGACCCTCAGCTTTTTTAATGTCTCCCTACTGGGGAGATGTTTTGGCCCTCTCTCTCTTGCCATAGATAAAGTTACAAATATCCAGGCTTTCCATTTCAGGGCAGAAGAGCAACTACAGTGGATTAACGACCCATCTAATTGAATTTCTTATCTCCAGGAGTCTCCAAAAAGTGCATGATAGAGCAGAAAATAAAAAATATTAGTTTTTGTGGGACTTTCCCTCGTACTCAGCTAACCTCCAGCTTCCTGTGCTTGAAACATTTCCTGGCTCATGATTTCCATATATTTAACAGCTTTCAGTAACCTTTTCTGAGACCTTTTCTGGTGCTTCCTTGAGTGAAGAGAACTTTAATCTTCCTTAAGATCTTGTGTTAGCATCCTTAGCTTAAATACAGGTTATGTGAAGACTCACTACCTAGTTGTTAATGTTGAAGGACCTACTTGCTAATTTCACTAAATGATTGCTATTTCTAATTTTGAAACTGTCTCCTGATGGCTATCCATACTGAAATCACAGCTCTAATATTTCACTCTTAGACTTAACAGGACTATTTACATGTTATTGGGTTTTGGGGGTTTCTTAGATATATTTTACTCAGAAAAATCATTTCACTTATGAGTGAACAAAATTAATTGAAGCTGGAATTAATTTATTATATTGATTTGTGATCATCAAAGTTTTCCTTAAAACTCTATTTCCTTGAATACATTTCAGCTCTCATTTGAAAACTCTCAGCAAAACTGAAAGATGTAGCCAATGAGCAATCTTGGCATTAAAACCAAAAATGGGATGAAAAACCCTACCCAAAAATAAATTACTGGAATCTCAATATCAACTTCTGAATACCAGAATGGACAATATTATTGCTGTATACTGATGCCTGTAAGACAATTTGCAGGGACTCTATCTTGTTTAATCCTCCAATGCTGATTAATGAGACAAAAGGTTCCCGCATAATACATCGACCTGAAGCTGTCTAGATTTTGAAAGTGTCTAGACTTTGAAAGTGTATCCAGACTTACATGCCTACATGGCCATTCAACAGCCTAACTTTTTGAAGTGCACAGCTTTGCTGAACCCATCTACAGCCATGCAATTTCTACCAATCTCCCTAATGATAAGTGTGAGACTGCCAAGCCATGCCAAGTTCGGGTGGGTACAAGCTTAGGTTCTCGTACATGGTACAGATGGACCCAGAGAGGCTTTTAAAATTCTTCATAGGGTTTGACTTTCTGAGAGCAAGTCAGATTTGAATGTACTTCAAAATGTTACTGTTCTGAGATTTACAATCAGCTCTGGTGCTGCTGGGTTGATGGCATTAACTCCAGTATAGTATTTCTTCTCTGACATCACATTCACCTCTTTGGTTTCAGACTCTGAGAAATTCAGTGAGGCCCGAAGCCATGTACATTTTCCTCTGCTGAATGTTAACCAGCTAACCCCAGCCAACTTTCAGACTTGTTCTAATTGTCATTATGATATGCTCAAAAATTAAATCCAAACACAGATCATTTGCTGTTTACTTCAGATACTGCAATTTCAGGCCATGTTGAAAAGTGATCATCTCATAAAGCTTTCCAAAGTCATATATTGCTCTGTGGGTAGTTAAAGCCTTAACTGAAAGCTGACTGAAGGAATGTAATTTTGAAACAATTTCCAATTAGGTATTTTCTTTTTCAAATGAATTTGTTGGTGTATGTGAAATCTGCAGTCTGAGATGGTTTGAAAAAGCCACTCTGCAGAGACTCAAAGGAATGTGGCCATTTGCTTTTTCTTCCCTTCTCTCTACAAACATCTTATTATATATGGGGCCATGCAGTTCCAAGGATTAAGCAACGAGCTCTTTCCCTGGGCTAACTTGAATTTAGGTCTGCTGAATCTGTTGTGCAGTGCTCTGCTTCACTGTTCATAAGGGCTAAATCCAAGCGACACTGACATTCTGCTTACTTCAGTATTATAACAAAGTACAGTTTGGACATTTAGCTGTTCACAATCATACCCAGAAAGGGAGAGCAACCACAAGGTGTGAAGATCAGATGGGAAAAAGTTCCCACGAACAGAAATTTTGCAGTGAGAAGCAGGTGGAATCCCAGCACATTCACTACAACAATAGCAACCTTCTCTTTTCCTATGTGCAAGAGTTGCAGTAAAAACTTGTCTTAGAGGCTGATCAGAAAGACTCCTATAGGGAACTCTATAGGCTCTAATTGTCTTGAAATATTCACACCAAGAATGAAAAACTTAAAAAAAACCAAAGCAAACCAAAGCAAACCAGAAAAACAAAAAAACAAAACAAAACAAAACAAAAAAACAACCAAAAAACCCCAGAAAACAAAAGACAAAAAAACCCAACCCCCCCAAAAAAACCAAAACAAAATCCCCCTAATTCTTAGGCTTACAAGAGTTGAAATCATCCAGTGGTACACACAAATAGGCAGAGCTCCACCTCAACACCCTTCCTTCACTGACCACAGGCACAGGGGGTTCACTCCTGCTCTGCCCCTGTCCTACAAAAACCCCCTCTCCATGCCTCCAGCTTCAAGCAGGTAGCTCCCCTGCCTGTAGAACACCTTCCTTTTACTCCAGCATCAGATAGCAGCCCCTCAAGCAGCAGGCAGAGGCAGCTTGCAGACAGTCTGAGGGTTGTGGAGCAGCCCAGTGATGGGAAAAAGCAAAGGAGCAGCTTTTCCAGCAGTAAGCTGTGCCCTGCCTCATGTACAGGAGCCATCTCTTGTATGGGCAGCAGGATACAGAGGAGCAATGCAGAACCTACCTTCACATTCCAGCCCTTACCTAACAGAAAGATATTTTTAACAAAAAAAACCCACAACATTTCATGTGTGCTATTTTGGTTTTGTTAAATGAAATCTAATAAAAGGGAGAGAAAACAATGTACTGCAGTAGAGGAAATTTTCATTGCAAATCATCTATTTGGGTCAGTCTGAATAGATGTGACGCAATAGATGTTTTGCATGGGCAGTCATATTGGCATTCTAATGGATCATCACTTGCAATGCTGTCATTTAAGTGGCAGAAATTTATATTTATATTTTCTGTCAAGAAAAAAGAAAGTTTTAAGCCAGCAAGATCCTTGCAACATTTCATTCTACAGTGTACATAGAATTGCTTTAAATTACTGCCATTAGGTGGCTTTTTTTCAGTTACCATTTTGAAGAAGATTTTTGCCACAGTGTTTTGTGATGGCAGAAATAAACTGCAAATATGCTTCACTCCATCCACCAGGGAGTAGGAAAACCACCTTGGAATTGTTATGTCAAGCTGGGCTGTGAACACTAATTCTCATTATGGCAGCATAACACTTCCCACCTCTTATAAAGGGATGGCTTTCATCGGCCCATGGTTTTTCTCTGCCATGTGTAGAGGACTTCCCGGCCTAGACATCTTCAGAAAAAAAAACATCAATAAAATTCAAGCAGGTTTTTTGAAAAAAATTGTGGAAAAGCAGGCAAACTATTTCATTTAAAACTTCTACTGTGTCTCCCATTTGGAGAAACAGCTTTAAGTTTAGTAGTGGGAAGTACCTTCCTCCTTTCCCTCTTCAGAATCAGCTCAGATCTGGCCAAATTAGGGTCCTCTGAGTATTTCAGTTCACACATGCACAGCTGCACAATTAGAGGTTGGTTGATACTGTTCTTGTGGACTTTGAGCAGGATCTAGGTTAGACTGTTGCAGCAGCATGATTTTGTTGAGATTGCTCTTCTTCCATCAGGCACCAGGGAAAAACCCATCAGTCATTTGTTACACTCTTTTCATCTTTGGCAGCAAACATGATTAAAAGCCTCCCTGGTGTAGCAACTGCATCATGTCCAAACCCTGATCCAGTCTGTGGATTGAGTGAGACTGAGACCTTGATAAAAAACCCACACACAAATTTGTCACTCAGGGGTCTAGTTCAACATGATAGATACATTAATCCTGATCTGAGTGCAGAGCTAAAATGGGGGAGTACCTACCCCTGTCCTTCATGGCATTGCCAGATGTAATCACAGAGAGGATAGTATCTGCATCACTCCACAACATTTAGTCCTTGAGCAAAGATGCAAAACCTAACAGAAGACTTGTCAAATTAACACCCTACATAGCTTCAAGCTGGATTTCTCTTCAGTTTACTTGCCTATAACAAATCAGGATTAACAACTATTACTTCACAGTGGTGGAGCAATTGAACCTGTGCTTATCATAAACTCTCCCAGGAAAAAAGTAATAGAAAGTTTGGGCTGTTCAGCCTTATAAGTGCAGATAAATTATCTGTCTGGCTGGTCAAGCAGCACATTCTCAGACTTCTGCCACTTACTGTTCATCTTGCTACCTGCTGTCAAATGAGTGATTATTTGGGATCTGCTCCTGTTACATATACCTCTTCTGCTAGTATGGATCTAATTTTATAGTTATTCTGTGATAAAAATAACTTTTTTTTTCTCCCCTCCTTCTTTGCCCTGAAAAGACTCAGAAAAAGGCTGATGGTAACCTGTAGTGGATGCAATTGTAGACAGTGTCACAAGTACCTGAGATGTGAGGGGTGACCGTAGCTGGAGATGAGGCAAATTTCATACACAGCTTCACATTCTGCTTCTGCATGTTACTTACTACTCTGAGAAGGCAGAGAGAATCTCAGAGTAACAGAATGGTTATGGTTGGAAGGGTCCTTCAAGGTCATCCTGTTCCAGCCCTCCTGCTGTGGGCAGGAATAGGACCCATTAGACCAGGCTGGGGGCTCAGAGCCCCACCCAAGCTGGCCTTGAGCCCTGCCAGGGGAGGCCCATCCAAAGCCTCCCTGTGCCAGTGTCTCACCACACTCCAGGCTGGGTCTCACAAGGGCAGAGAGGAGGAATCACCTTGCTCAGCCTGCTGGCTGTGCCTCTTTTGGCACAGTCCAGGATGGCATTCTGGGCTGCAAATGCACACTGCTCTGGCACATGCAGCTGTTCATCCATGAGACCCCCCAAATTCTTCCCTGCAGGGCTGCTTTCAATGAGTTACCTCCCAGTATGTGCTCCCAGCTGAGACTGTTCCCATCCAGGTGCAGTACCTTACACTTGGACTTGCTAAACTTCATGAGGTTCTTGTGGGTCCACTTCTCAACTTTGTTCATGGCATGAGAAGATTCAGGGGTGATCAGCAAAACCAGCTCAGGAGTGCAGACAGGTAGTGGGTGCAACCACACAAGAAGAGTATTCCATCACTGTGCTTCCAAACTGATTTTTCTAGTTAAGAGTAACATTTAATGTTAAGTTTGTATTAATGTTACATATCTTTCCAATTGTGTTTCTTTCCATTATCACTTAAATGTTAGATAAAGTGAGGAATATTTGTATGATGTGCTATTTTAACTTCTGTTTTCACTTTGTGTAATTGCAGGACATGTTCATATCACTGACTTCAATGTAGCAACCATAGTGAAAGGCTCAGAAAAAGCTTCTTCTATGGCTGGCACAAAACCCTATATGGGTAAGTCTTCAAGACATTTAAAAATGCAAGAAAAATTACACATTAAGGCTGAATAATGGTATAACAAAAGGATTTAAAGTTGTAAAAGCATAAAGTAGATGTGATAAGCTTTTTTCTACAATATGTGTGTCAGCAGTGAAAATCTTTGTAGATGGAGAATGTTTGGTTGTTATTTTATACAGGAGCTTCATTTCTACACTCTTCTAGTCAGTTCTGTTTGGTTTCATGAATTCAAATTCCAGAGAAAATCAGCTGTGTTACTTTCTGTAAATCCCCACATCTTGAGACAAGAATATATGATATATTTGTACTACAAGAATTTATGTTATATCTGCTTAGGTGATATGAGCAGCACAGCACAGGCATGGGATACAGAGCATTAGGAGTCAAAGGAAAGACGGGAGACAGGGACAAGGTTTTACCTTTTCACACTAATGGATCTGGTCTAAGTTCACCTCAGTTCATGTAGTTCTTCCACTCTTGAAGCCTCCTCCCCACTCATCAGATTTCCACCATGTCCATCAACCTCACACAAAAAAACAGTACCAAAAAATTCTCTCCTTTCCTTTATGAATGTTAACACACCATCCACCAACTTACTTTCTCTTCATGGCGCCTTACCTCTCGGAAATGCAAAGATGCTGCAAAAGCCCCAGTTGCAGACTTTGCCATTCAGAAAGTGTCAGAAGAATCACCCTTGCATTTATTTGCAGCTGTAAGAAGACAGCAAAACTTTTAAAGCTGTAAAAATCCTCTGTTTCAGATGAAAAGTGATGGGTAAGGATTCTCTGTGGCACAGTTTGGATATCAAAGCTTCCACACACCAAATATTAAGTGTGTGACTGATACAGCCAGCCATATGACATTCATTGGTGCTACTTTCCTATTTTAATTTATACCTTTTATTTTGTGAAGAATTCTAACTTTAGTGAAATGCTACAAGGACAGACATTTCTGTTGCAGTGGTTTCTGGTTGTAAGGCTGTACCAAAGGCTTTCCATGTGGCTTCTCCTGAGACCTTTAGACTGTGAGGCAAACAGAAAAAACAGAATTGGGGAGGTTGGCTCTATGGTTGCTGGTAAGCTTCTTTTATCAGGAATTTAAACCACAATTTAACCTTGGTGGAACAAGACAAAGTCACCTTCAAGCATGGTACTTGCTGAGTACCAGAACCAAGGAAAGTCAGCAGTTTCTGTAGGACATGCCTAATTCTATGCTGATTTTCACAATGATGACAGTATGAGATGTGATGAAAGCTTTTTCCACCTCTTGAAGGTTTATAAAGTCTTACTCTCATGTGGATCCTGTTATGTTTCATCAGATAAGAGGGCACTCTCTAGCCTTTCCCTTAGCAGAGGCACTTATAGGAATTCTCACTTCTTCCTATGGCAAATTTAAGGAAATAAACAGAAAAACGTTATCTCTAAAGCCTTCATTCCTCTTTGAAATCTGATTGAAATAGGCTGAGAAATTGCTGGGGAGTGATTTGTTCACATGCAGCATGACCGAATAAAAATGGTTTCCAGGAAAAAAACAGTGAATTGATATTGTGTTGTAAAAATGCCCTGGCTGTTCTGATTAAGATGCCTATCTTGTAATGCTAAGCATGGTGTGAGTAAGCTCCTGCAGACTTTTCTTAATCCCACTTCACATTAGCCTTTTAGCCCCAAAGTCTTTGCTTAATCCCACTTCACATTAGTCCCAAATATTTCAGCCTGAAATATTCCCTATTTCCCTACTTATTAAATGTTAATGCAGAATGCACTGTACCTGAACCTGAATGTTTTTCTAGAAACCCTGTCCTTCACTTCCCAGCCAATTCATTCAAACAAGTGAAATACCCCCCACGCATAGGAACAAAGACAGGGACAGCAGTATATGTGAAAAGAACAAGGCCAACAGCCTGGCAAGGCAGGATACTTCCAGCTGCTTCTGCAGCTTTTCCTCTCAAAGGTAGTGACCTGAAATGCTGAAATGAGATCAACTTCTTAGAGTTTGGGGGGTCCTCCTAGTTTCTGCCTTGTGCTGTTCAGGTGGCTGGGACTGTGGAAGGCAATGTGTGCCTTCTGCTGATTTGGCAAACCTATGTGTCATCTGTGCCTGATTTTACCTTCATAAATTCACTGCTCAGACCTCTTACAACACCCATGACTGAGGGTATTGTCAAGGCTTTATTGCAGGAATAGCTCTTTGCAAACTCATACTGTTTCAGGCTGCCATCCTACCCTGGCAAGCAAAGCAAACAGTCCTTTGAGACCAGGCTGGCTTCTGGCAGGCACAGCTGCTGGCAGCAAACCACCACCAGCAGTGCAGAGGACTCCCTCTATTCTGCACTGGGATGTGGACCAGTAAAGCCAGGGCAGGACATGGTCCCTGCATCTGCTGGTCTGTTCAGTTATGGCTCTTTTCTCCTGCAGAAGGATATTACTTTGGCCTCTTATGAGAAAGGGAAGTGTGTGCTCACCTGACTGGAAGCACCTGTGTAAGGCCTTGCTACTTTCAACACTGTTCCATCTTTATGAGTGACAAGAAAACCCCACAAAAAACAAAAAGAAAAGACATTTCTTAAATTGCTCCCTCGTGAACAAGGCTGCAAGAAATATCTGTGTGTCTCAAAGAACATGCTCTGTGCTGGGCACCCATCTGCAGTGATGGCCCTCTACCCTGCAATAGAGTACTCAGCTATAAACCCAAAAGTTAAACAGTAAAACACATCTAGAAAATATAACAGGTTTCAGCATTCCTCACTTTGGCAATTTTATGTGTGTTGAAATATTTTGGAATGATCAATTTCCATAGATCTGTGTATTATTTTTGAGTGTTGCAAAAGCTTTCCATTCACAGGTTATATTTTGTGGGGTTTAAAGTTTGTTTGGTTTTTTTATGTGTGCTTTTTGTGTGGTTTTGTTTCTGTTACTGCTTATTTTTGTTTTGGTGTTTTGGGAGCTTTTGGTTTTAGTGGTAGGAGGGTTTGGGGGAACTAGGTAGAGTCTTTGATGTTTTTCTCTGCAGAGACTGAAGATACTCAAATGATGAACTGTGACTTTACCTCAAATCAAACCAATAAAATACATTTTGTTACACAAATACACCTGACAAAAATCCAAAGTCAATAAAATCAGTCATAAATTATGTGAAACGTTTCAACTACCCCATTCCTATCTCACAGGCGTATTATCTCAAGTTTTCACAGCTCCTTTCATAGTCTGCTGTCATGGTGAAGAATGTCTGTATGCCTGAGATTACCAGAGGATTGTGGATTTATACTGGTCCACTGAACTAAAACGTATGTGTCATCCATATTTATCAATTAATACTGTGTAAGTGTACTATTGAACTCAGAGGAAAGCCAGTGGATGTCCTGATAGCAACCTTTCACGTAGAAAAAATTATCCCATAGAGCTAAATTTGTTCCTCAGATAGTTAAAATATACCAGGGAAAGTCTTGAATCGACTTTTCAAAAGTGGTCAAGCTTTGGTCTTTCTTGGAGTCATATTAAACAGTGCTTTGAAATTAAATAATGTTTTGCAGCTCATTGCATTTTGAATGCAGGTAAGGCAGTGTTTAGGTTTTTGAAAAGCTTACTTTTATACCACAGGAGGTTTGACTGCCTGACTGCAGAGTTTCTGTGGTCATATCTTTACCTGACCTTTGATCCCAGGAAAATCTCACGATGTCAGCATGACAAGGGAGGCTTCTGTTTGTTCTGATAAGCAAGAACTCAGAGTGCCTGTGTGAGACTTTGAGGTGCTGAAATCAGTACACCCCACACCGATGGGATTTTCAGCTCATGCCAGGAGCTGTGTGGCTGAAGGGATTAAACACTGAGCTGTGAGCAGGCATTCAGGTTTGGGTTCCACTCTGGCGCTAATGAGTAGGAAGAGAAGAAGCTGAGGAGCCTCAGGAGATCAGGAAAGTTATTACCTCCAGCTGCTCTTCGCTTTACACTTTCTGACCTGCTACCATCCTTTAAGATCTTCCAGAAAAACTACTAATACAATATAATTCCTTTGACTATTTCAGTTAATAAATACCCCACTCTAAGTTCAAGAGGTAGTTTGGGTTTGGGCTTTTTATTTGTTAAATTGTTTGTTTGGGTTTTTATTGCCTGAAAGGGCCTGGTGTGTTGTGGACCTCTGCAGGCAGATCTGAGGGGAGCAGAGGTCCAGCAGGGCCATTCTGCCCCCTGGATAATTCCCGTTTTTTGGTCAGGCCAACCCCCCCCCCCCCCCCCCCCCCAGGTTTCTGTGTGCATAAACTGGTGCAAAGTTATTTTCTAACCTGGTAGGAGTATGTGATGCAGGAGCATGTAACAGTCCTGGTGTGTCAGGCACAGCCTGTCCTGAAAATCCCCAGCTAGGCAGACCCTCTAATTTCAGTACTGGGCAGAAGAGCTGCTGTCTATACACTGGAACAATCTTCCAAACACCAAATGGACATTTTTGGACAAAATCCTGTCTAAACATTGCTAGAAAAACTGGCCCTGCAGCCACTGTGAGCTTTTGTATGAAGTAACAAAGGTGCCTGGGCACAATTTCATGCTCAATAATGGGAGACCATTATTGATCAAGCAAGATGCTCGTGGCTGCTGGGCTTTCTTTCAACAGGGGTAGCAACTCGAGGTTATTTCTCTGAGGCTGATCCAGATGTTCAGGCACTAAGGACTTCTCTGTGCAAGGTCAAGAAGTGAGTTCTGTTCAGTGGTTGAGTAAAGCAGGGGGTTGTATGAGGATAGCACGCTGAATAAGGGCAGGAGAGGTTATATAGCCATATGGAAAACTAATAAGGCGTTCTAAATGCCATGTCTGTTTTCAGGTAATGGTATCTAAATTATTTACTTTGATTGAATAATTGCATTAAATATGAGTATTAAAACTATTGAGGTGTATAATGTGAATAATGGTGCAAAATCAGTTACATGGCTAGAACAAGTATAAACCTCACACTAGAAAATTGCTATCCCAGCATGCCCAGGCTTTAAGCAGCATTTTGCCTTATAAAACACAAGTTAGCAGCTGGCTAGTCTAAAGGTCTGAGTCAGAAGGCTGACCATTATAATTTAGACCTTTTTAGCACATGAGAAAGTAAACACTAGGAGGTAAACTGATAGCTTACTTAATCTACATTTATATTCAGGGAGAGAGAAGTTGTTTTCTTCCATTTTGCTCTTGAAACAGCTTCTACTCTGGATAGAAGATCACTGGTCATTATTGTAGTTTAATTTCTGTTTTCTATTAAAAAAAAAGATCCAGAAAAATTATTGACCCCTGAATTTACTTCTCAGGGGAAAGTGAAAAATAATATTTTCTCATCACAGTGTTGAGAAAGCAATTAACATTTCACTGAAACATCTCAGTTCAGGGTTCTTGGAATATTATTCCAAAAATCAAGTTCATTTTTTATTCAGCTCAATCTGTCATGCCTTAAGCCTGATTCAGCAAGGTGAAGCTATAAGTGTGCTCTATGCATCATCATTCACACATTTAAAATTTGCAAACATCTAACATTTCAACAGCTTGTCCTGTGCTAGTCAATCAAAATATTGCTTATGCTGTGTGTATCATATATATGTGTATATATCAATTTATACACACATTTTTTTTCCCCAAGATCAGGGACTAATATGTGGAAGGAGAATGATACCTGGCAGTGTGATATTATGCTGAATCTCAGTTAATGACACTGGAATGTATTTTCTAATCTGGAATCTCGGGCACTACAATAAGATCCATGCCACTGAAGTATGTTTTGCTGCAATGACTACAGCAGAGTGTGTTGCTTTGCAACCCCTCCAGTAAAACACAAACCTCTGATTCCCCTTAGTGACATGTAGGGTCTCTGCTGAGATGCAAAAAAACATCAGAGAGCAGTAGCTAGACAACTGGATGAGCAATGTCAGGGATTTAATTCTTAAGAAATGTTTTGGACATAGCCACCTGAACTGGATCATAAAAAAAAAAAAAAAAAGAGAAAAAAACACTATGTTTTTTTGGGTTTTTTTTTTGTTTCATTCTCAGTTTCTCATATTAATAACACTGTCACAGGGCATTGTGCAGGAACTGATGACCAGATGTCATTGCAAACATTTAGCTTTTCATGGACGGACAGCTCCTTAGAGTAATCCATCCTGCAAGACTGACTTGCAAGTTATTGCTTGAATAGACTGATTTGTTAGTATGTAGATGCTCCATCAGAAATAATAGCAGCCATTCTTTTTGCCTACCACACCAAGACATGGACCTCAAATTGATCATTTTATCATGGACAGCATTTTCAAAATCACCTCTGAGCACCAAATTAAAAATAGTCTGAATTTCAGAGACCCAGGGCACTTATAGCTTATGAAGTTGTGATACCAATGAATACTCAGCAGATTTTCAGAAACCCTATTTAAAATGTTTTATTCTTTGTACAAAATGGAATTTTACAATGGGAAAAAATAGTGAAAATTTGGTTTAGTATTATTTGCATTTACATGGATATTCTCTTTTATTTCAAGCTCATGAATTATATTGCTAGATACTAATATCTTTCCACAATTAAAGGTAGATAATTACCAACCAGGTACATAAAATTTCCTTTTTTATAACTTTATTTTTGTTACAGTTCTTTAAGAAAATATGAATACAAGATGAGGTGCATCGTCTACAAAATTCACATTGCAGATCATATGACTGATATGAAAATTCCAGTGGATAGTTATATACATTAATGGATTTGTCCCATACTACTGCCTTTTGCACAAACCTACAGAACAGGAGTAAGGATATCCCAGTATGCTATTGCTTCTGAGATGGATGCAGACCCACTAGATTTGCTTTCACATTCAATTTGTTTGTATGTTGTCCTCTAGTATGGTTTTATTTTAGAGAGAAATAACCATTTATTTACTTTCTACAGTCTGTAGTAGTATGGCATTATTAAAAAGATACAGTGCAAAAGCATAAAAAGATACATTTCTGAAGAGGATTTCTTTTAATTTATTGGAAAAAAGTATTGACTGGGTATTTGTATTGGAGACAACCAAGAAATGCACTGAAGCACACAATACAGTACAAATGTGGATTAATTTGTGTAACTTTTCAAGAAAGCAGAGCAGGTAAATAGTAAAATAATGAAAGTGTATTATTAAGAGAAAAATATAGATGCAGAAAAGAAACAATAGAAGGACTTTTACTTGGCTAGTTGCCAAAGTTAGTATGTGCGATTACTCATTTTTATATAAGGCAAAGAGACATTCCTAATTTTATTTGCTCTGTTAAAATTAGTACAGATGCCCTATCTTGGAATGCCATTGGTATTTAAAGGGTATTTCTTTGTAGTTTTCAAAAAAGTGCATGAAAGGTGTCAGATCACACTTTGTGAAATGTGAAGAGCAATAACCCAAACAAAAAGGCTGCAGTCTTCTGAGTTCCACACTTTTAAAAGTTCCCATTACTTTGGGTGATAGGTTTTCCAGGTATCAGAGCAGAGGTGAAGAGTCCATGCAGTTCATGATGACTGCCAAGAGGAAGAAGCTGTAAAGATCCCATGGAGGGTTTTGGCCTCAGTGGTCCCACTCAGATGTGCTGTGAGGAGCTGGCTGCTTGAGCTTCGCCAGGATCACAGGATTGTTGGGTGACTCATGATAGCAGGGCCCCCAGGAGCTCTGCTCCAACTCTGCTCAAAGCAGGGAGAGCAGTGAGGCTGCACCAGGTTCCTGCTCTTGAGTCATTCTTCAGGCAGCTCTAGGAATATGCAGTTCTCCATCATATCAAAGAAATTAGGTCAGGGGAGCTGTGAGGACCTGTGGGATCTACCAATTGCAACATTTCTCTACTTTTCTTTGATTTCACTCTTGCTGCTAGACTTGATTTATCTTCACTGTTTAAAAGTTGAGCTTCTGCCATGCAAACATCTACTGCCTTTCCCCTAAGTGCATGCAATTGTAACTACAGCTCTTAGCCAAACAAAGTGCAGGATCAAACCCAATATTAAACCATTTATTTTCCTGAAAAGCCTTTGTTCAGTGGAAACTGCTGAAGGAAAAAGATATGAACATTTCTCTTGCAGGTACTCTCGCTCTTGTTCACACAAACTCTTAAAGGCAGAATACTTCTGCCCATGTAGATGCATGGGGGTGAAAGGTGAAGTATTCTTCTTGTCCTAAATCTGTATGGCAAGAGAGGATGTGTTCACAATGGGCACACACAACTGAGCTGCTGCCCTTGCTCCAAGCTGGCAAGCTCAAATCTGGTCATCCTTTGGAAGAATCTGCCCAGAGCGGGCTGAAGGATGGCTGTCCAAGCTGACCCTGGGATTAAGTTCAAATTTTAAAAGATTGCAGATAGTCTATTTAGGTAACAATATTAAAGAAAATCAATGCACAATTTCATCTTTCAGAGTTTTTATTTGCTTTTTTCCTAACCAATTTGCACTCTGAATTGGTTCTCTAGGAACAGTTATTTCTCACAGAAAAACTTAATATTATGTCCTGTATTTCATGGCTCTAGTTCTTCAGAGCTTGGCTAATTCTATGACTTGGAGGGTCTGTTGTCGTTCTGTAAAATCATGCTGTTTCTGAATGAGCAGGCAAACTCCAGAAGTCTGCACACAGCCTGGAGCCCTTCGTTTGCACCAAATGTCTCAGTTCAAAAATCATTTTAGACACATTAAGCACAAGCTTGGTGTGAAATGGGTGTTTAACTGTCTTGTCAAACTAGAGAAAGGTCTTCTGGCTTCAACATGGATGAGATTTCACCCTGAGAAAAAACCTGTATAGGATACTGCAAATCATATTGCACCCTCTGCCAGTCCCCCCCTCATGGGAAGTGAGTGTTTACAACCGCTTCAGTGGAGCTGATGGAAAGCAGAGAGGCATTCCAGCTGGACTGAAAATAATGCTGTTAGTGTGGGCTATCTGCTTTAAAACTGGGACCTTAACTGCTCATATTCTGACCTAAGAATGCCATCAGCATAAGGTGAGAAAACAGCTTCAAAACTCCAGGGCAAAAGAAAACATTTTCTGCTGATCTGCCTAATATAGGATGAGTTGACCTTGAGAATTTTAGAACAATAAGATAAAATAAAATAAAATTTAAGTCAATAGCTCAGTCACTAAATTAGCAAAACACCTGCACCATTCTGGCAATATCATAGGTAACATCAATAAAGTGCTTTTACCTCTATCTCACAGAAATCAGATAGTGACCTGTCTCATTATTAAAATGTTAAATCTATAAAAGAAATAGCAAAACCAGTATTACACTTGCATAGTTCAGTAAAAATGCCAAAAGGCATTTCTGTAATGAGATATTGTACATCATCTTGGCATGGTGGGCAAAAACCATAACAAATGGGGCTAAATCAAGCAAACCTTCACTACAAGGTTCCTATGGTGATATTCAAAATACAAGTTTGGTGCCTGATGTGCAATTTAAGTGCATCGATCCACTGAAGTAATAAAAAGAATCCTGCTTATGCTCTCACCATCCATCTTTCTGATAGACTGCACCCCTTTAGGATGTGCCTACACACCAGCAGCATGCAAATAAGAGTTGAAATAGACACAAAGGCAGAGCATGCCAAGGGAAGCTATGTCATCTGGAGGTGAGACAGAGTTAAGTCAGTGTAATGACTCTTTATGGCACTGTTGATTTATGTAACTTATTACAGTGTAAGTTTTCCTCTGCCAGAGATCCACTGGTCATCTATTTTCCAAACACACGCATTCCAGAAAAAATGTTTGTTTAGGTGCCTGCAGGTCTCATACCAAACATGTTTAGACATGATCCTGCTGGTCAATGAGTATAAGACCACTTTCATACATTCACAGCTTTTTATTCTACAGATTAGAGGTTTGTCATAACTAATGAATGGACGCTGAAATCTTTTATTATATTTGGTTCTTGAAGACTTTCTGAAGTCAAGTCTGGAAAGTTCTGGTCTAAATCGTTAGGTTGCCATCCATAAGGCAAAGACTATAAAAACTCTTCTAAAAAGAATGCCTTTCCATTTATTAAAGGTGCTTCTCTAGATGCCATAAGTAGTGGAATCCCAAACTGCCAGTCAGAAGTGTGACCAGACTACATCATTCACTGCAGTGTGCACATCACAAAGTGAGGCCATGGAAACAAGGGGACAATGTGGTACATTAGAATCCGTATCATGGCCAGAAGAGGCTCACATGGTAATTGTAATCTGGCATGATGGCTGAGGACAGTGTTGTTTAGATGATCTCCAGTGAAAGTGTTGTTTTCACAAAGCGTGCTGAGATTCTGCTGTTAAATCATTAGAAAAGCATGACCAAGTTTTCACTTAATTTAATTTAATTTAATTTCATTTCATTTCATTTCATTTTATTTCATTTCATTTCATTTCAATTTCATTTCATATCCGCTCTTATTTATATCTGGTTTTCTGAAGAAATTAAAGTAGCATTATTTAGTACTGGTTTTTTCATGAAATTAGACAAAGTGAATCCTTGTTTTGAAAATTTGTTTTCTTTTCCTCCACAGAAGTTACTTTTATGGAAGTCATTACTTCATTGACAAAGTGTTTTCTTCCAGTCATGACAGCTTCTCACATCATAAAATCAGTGTCAGGATTTCTATTTAGTACCATTTTCCTATGTTGAATACCTTTAAAGCCTTTCTGATTAGTTCTATCCAAATGTAGAATAAGGATGAGATTTACCACATCCAACACCATCAATCAAGAAGAATCATCTCACCTGGCAGATATTTTTCCCATAAAATGTTTACATTGCCCTAAATGTTCTAAGTCACACTTCAGACTAAGAATTCCCCTCCTATTATTTATTTTTATTCACATAACATAAAACTTAAATGAAACAGGTAAGAATTAATATATGAAATTACTGACTTTTGAAATACCCTGACTGGCAAAAGTTGCTTGCTATCAGTAAAACAAAGCACTGAAAGTACACCCTGAAAGTGCTGTGCTTCCAAACCTATTTAATTACAGTTTGTTGAGTCTTCATTAATTTTTCAGCTGTGAAATAATACCCATAGTCTAACCTTAACAAAATGCTTTTTTGTTCAATTTGATTTATTATTTTAGCTCCAGAAGTGTTCCAGGCTTTTATGGATGGAGGTCCAGGATACTCGTACCCAGTAGACTGGTGGTCATTAGGAATTACAGCATATGAATTACTGAGGGGTTGGGTAAGAATGAAGTTTGTTGTTATCTAACAAAAATATCAAGTTTGCAGTACCCCTGAGTGCACTCTTCAGGATGAAATTTGAGTGTACAAGGCCCAGGTCAGGAATGTTGTCCTGATTCTTTCCCAGGTGAAAACACTCTTGGAAGAGTTTCATCCCACACTCAAATATATTAGGAAAATCTGCCCCAATTTGACTAAGTAAAGGCCCGATGCTTAATGGCTTCTTTATAATGCTTTTATATATATATATATAATATTTTTGATTCTCTTGGCTAATACCATAAGAGATCTAATGTAATCCTAAAATGCTTGGCCCAGCTACAGAAAGTTATTATTTGCCAGTGCATTTGTTTCTTATCTAATCAATTATGTGAATAAGCTTAATGAAAAATCTTCCTGAGCATGGTCTAATATCACAGAAGATAATGGAAAATTCTTTTGGTTCAAAGGATTTCAGTCAGTTGCTTTAATATTTACTATTCCCCATGGAAAACAGTAATTTAGATAATATTTCATGGTGATGATGTAGCTAAAGCAGCTGTTTGGGGTTTTTAAATTATTTTTCATTCCTGTTTTGCAAAGGGGATTTTATTGCATTGCAGTATGCTTTTTTATGTTATGACACTAATACAGTTCTGCTACCTCGTCTTGCCAGGCAATCCAACTCACAAGATCTCACAATTTCATGTAGGATGATAGATAAAGGAAAATAAAAGTAAAGAATAATTATTATTCCTACTTTTAAATGGAAAATATAATTTCAGGGTGTCTGCATATTGCTAATTCAGAAGCTACATTTTTCAAAGGCCTAAAATTTGGCCAATCTATTTTGTATTTCCATAGAAATAACAAAAGCCATGCTCCTGAGACAAAAATGTCTCCCATGCAAAGACTCTCCTATGCAGAGTTTCATCTCTCAAAGTAGAGGAGTACTAAACACCTTTCTTAACAAAAACAGCAAACTAACAATTATTATCATTTTTTCTCTACCATAATTCTCAAACCTTAGGGAGTTTTTAGACTGACATTCTTCCTGAGAAGTTAGTCTGGCAGTGATGAGCATAATACATCCTCAGTCCTTGCCACAGATGGTAGTTCTGGCTGCACTTACAGTAAATTAAGAGAATATCCTGATGGTTTTATATCAACCCTTTCATCAGTGAGTGTCTCCAAGAAAGGAGAGCAATGAATGTTTGTTAATGAAAGCTGAACTCCCAAGACTAATCACAAGAGATCACTTTGATGTGACAAATTCACTTTAATAAATATAGAATTATGTCCATTTGCCAAGATCCATACAGTCTTTCCTGAATAAGTCAGTCTGGCTACAAACAAAGCAAAGTTGAGACTGAATCAAATTTTTGTTAGATTTTTTCTTAAATAAAAACACTGCCATATGAACCTGCTCAAGTGACCCAAGCCAGCTGTTTGTTTTCTCCAGAAGAGCAGCTGTTGGTTACTGAGGAAGCCAGAGGATGGCTTGGCAGCCCACACCACTGTATGGACAGGAAAAGATGTATATTTTTAAAATTTTTTAGACCAGACGAGGCCTAAGCTGACACAAGAGAAGTAGCAGTGGGTTGAGGAAATGTGCTTAACCCGAGGCACAATGCTGTCTCAACCCCTGTGAGCTCTGGAGCCCCGTGTGCCGCAGCAGCAGATGGCCACGAAGGCACAGTTTGCACACAAGGCTGGAGCTAAACCTGCAGCACACAGCCCCTGCTTCTGCAGGCTCCCACAGCTCTCTGTCCAGCAGCAAGGAAACAGCCCCAATGCCACCAAGAACACGGGTGGGTGCTCAGAGAAACCCACCCTGCCAGCAGCAGCAGCCCTGGGCACAGAGGAGGCTGTGGCATGGGGCACCGGACACAGGGCTGTCTGCAGCTGGAGCCTGGTGCCTGCGGGAGGCAGGAAAGGAGGGAGCATTAGAAATAAGGAACATCACAAATTTGATTTTCCACCTCAGAGCTGTGCATAGCCTATGATGCTGACAGCCTGAATTCAAGAGGTGATAAGTAAAAGAAAAATGAGTAAAAATGAGTTGTTTTTCATTGAGCTGAATTATTGTTTTTATTTGCCCCCACTGCTCAGGGTGCTCAAGGCATTCCAGCCATTCTCATTTCTGGTTTCCTGCTGCAGGGCAGCCAAAAATATGTTCTGCTTGAAATGAGCCTGTAGATACAGGAGCGTGTTGTGTCCAGTACTGAGCTTTCTGCACCAGTTTTTGGTTACCCATAGTACAACTAACATTTCTCAATAAGTTGTAGGTACATTTTTCTCCTTATCCAGCTACTGATAAAAAAGCTAGCAAGAAAAAAGCAAATTCATACAGCCTTGCATCAAACATTGATCTTTTCACAAGATACATGAAATTTAACAGTAATTTAACTGTATGATGCAAACTGTGTCATGTGTCAGACTGTTCCTGAGCTATAGACAGCTGCTAAAATATGCTGCAATAAATGTCTATGCTATGAATTCAATAGAGACAACAATGTGAAGGAATGAGTAGTAGGTAGGATTCCCAGATTCTGACTTTCACTGCAATGTGAATAACCAACAGACTTTGATAAAAAAGCCTGAAAAAAGCAAATCCGATTTTTTTTCTTTTTTCCACAAAATAGAACTGAAGGGATAGGACCTTTGAGTGGATTGAATAGATGAAAAACTGGGGAGATAGAGGTATGAAGGGCCTCAAGAGACTAAATTTATAATGGCCATTTATAGTTTGAATTAATTAATAAAAACATGTAAAATCTCTGCAAATCTCAAAAAATTAGGACTTCAGAATGCTAATAATCTTGAAAATAAGGTAAACTTTAGGGATTTTCCTGTCAGGAAAAATGCATGGGCAGAAACATCCTTAACAAAAAACTTTTAATGATTCCTTATAGTTGCTAATTTTAGAGTTAATTGCCATTTTCAATGAATTCAAGAATTGGAGCACGTTCTTTCTCAATGATCTTATTGATCACATTGTTATATCAAGCTAAGTAACAGTAGGTTGCTTCTGGGTGACAGAAATCATGTAAAAGTTTCATTTTTAATAACTGTTTTATGGCAACATTACCACATGTAGAGAAAAGCATATGACAGATTATTTCTAATGACAATTTTGAACCCAATTCAAGAAAATTATGCATTTAGATCAGACATTTAGGTCCTGTTGAATTCATATGGACATGATATATCTAAATTACAATGGGCTAACTGAATGTGACTTAAAGCAAAAAGATTTAGACCTTCCTTGGATTTATTTTTAGAGCGCTCCAGTACCCTGGAATGCACTTGGTTTCATATGAAAGTTAAATATGTGCATGAATCTTCCCAGAATAAGAATATGTCCTGGGTCTTTATGAAGTGTGACTTTGATTCCCTAACAGATTAGATAACTAACACCTAGAAATAGTTTTAAATTATAATCTTCTACAAAACTAGCAAAAGTCAAGGGCTGAATCAGTTCTTAGTCAAGGTAATGAGTGTCTGCCCTTTGCTGTTCAGGATATTGGATTGATAGGAAGCTCTGTGTTGTTTATGAATTATGATGCATTAATTTTCACACTGCTGCTAGGGTGGCATTTAGCTGCACATCTCATATCACATATTTATCACCTGCTGGGTACAACTTAATTCACGAGCAATCCACTCTCTGTCCCTGTTTACAAAAATACATTAAATATAATTGTAGCAACTTGCTTCAAACATACAAGTATATGCACAGAAAATAACAGGAGTATAAATTTATATGTAGTATTTTATTTCCAAATTCTGCATGTAATAACAGATAAATCAGAGAAAACTTCATGGACAATGCACTCCAAAGACCAGAGCTTTTCTTCATCTATAGAAGAATTTAGGCACTGCAAACACATGACAGCAGATCCATGTAGTGTGTTCATTTTGAATTTTTAAAAAAGTCAAAGATAAGGATTGAGATTTGAGTCTTTTTTTTTTTTTTACTGTAATTCTGACACAGACTATTGTGAGCATTTTTTAGTTTCTTTATCTGCTACTCAGTAAAATTAGGCTGACAAAGCTCCTTTCAGCCAACTCTTTTCAATTTTGTTGGCTTAGGTCGCAAGAACTGATCACCAGTATTACAAGCAAAAAAGTAGTAAACAATCCACATTTCACATAGAATGCCCCAGGAACAAAATTATTTATTAATCTCATTTGAATTGATACTTCCTTTCATAAGAGAAAAGTTTTCAGAGAAAATGCATTTATGAGTAATTACATTCATTGCATCCAAAGAAAAGCACACATACAAAGGATTAGTCTCAAAATCATTATGTTTTCGTGGTTTTGATATTTTTA
The DNA here is from genome assembly GCF_049639895.1 of Pseudopodoces humilis. Lineage (NCBI taxonomy): Eukaryota > Metazoa > Chordata > Aves > Passeriformes > Paridae > Pseudopodoces > Pseudopodoces humilis. Next base: position 12,488,091 of record NC_142205.1, on the reverse strand, counting down.
AGATAGACAATACTGAGCTCAGGAAAATGTGGATAGTCTGCACTCAGTTATCCATTCTTGCTGACTTCATATTGATTTAACTTTATCCCAGAGGCCCTATGAAATTCACTCAGCCACCCCCATTGATGAGATACTCAACATGTTCAAGATTGAAAGAGTTCACTACTCATCCACATGGTGCAAGGGCATGATAGCACTACTGAAAAAGGTAAGAAAGAACAAACACCTTCTGTCCTCTGTTCTCTCCTCTTCCAGAAGCCCCTCCAACGCTGGAAAAGGCGTCAGACAAACACACACATGAGGTAGTCAATATTTCAAGGATAAGAGAACGGAGCTTATTTCTAGGATGTTCTGAATGTTAGTGGGTTGCTATTTTCTCTTCAGAAGATGCAGTATTCTTAAACTTAGACTCAGGCTTTTCATGGCTTCAAAGAAGTAAAAATTTAATATCTCTTTTATTTTAAATCTGCTTCATTAGTGATAGTAAATGTTTGGGGATCAGTAATTCCTCATCTCTGCCCTGACCCCATTTCCACCCAGTTCTGGATATGCAAGTGGGACAGGGAGGGAAGGAGCACTCTGCCCTCTGAATTTCTGCTGCAGTTTCCAGACAGAGAGATTAGAAATTAAAATGGCTGTATTTCTTCCTGTCCCATGTTACTATAGTTGCAACAACAAAAGTCGAGCCACTTTGCTGGAAACATCACTAGGCTACAAGGAAGGGTTCTTTCTGAGTGCATCCAACCCTAAAAATTGTTCTTCCTAAAATCTCAGTTTTTTGTTTGCTTTAATTGTCTGGCCAAACTGCAAAAATAATCTGTTTCTTTTAGGTATTTAAGATCATCAATATTGATACTTAAACAGGAAATATTTGTGACTGTCTGAATAGAGTAATAAAAAATATGTCTTTTGCAGCAATTAGCAATCTAGTTTTGAATAGATAGAGCACTGAGGTAGATAATTTTAACTGCTGCCAGGATGGTCAGTGTAACTTCCAAAATATTAAAGAGAAAATACAAATTATTGGGTGGCATTGATCTGTGGTGCTTCATTTCTTGTGGGCTCTTGTGTATTTGTAAGCAGGCTTTTGTTGCTAATACATTTATACACTTCATGCCTGCAACAGCCATCTGGTGGCAATTAAACTGTACTCATATCCTATGAGTTATTACTTTTAATTTTCTTTTTTTTAGATGGGACTTCTAACATCTGTTAGAAGATTCCCTAGCTATTTTCTTCTTTATAAATATGGATCATACAATTTCTGTATGTGATCTATTTACTCTTCTATATGGCATCCAGTCCCTTAGAAAATGCCTTGTGCTTGATCACAGCTCCTCACTAAGGACCCAGAGTGCCGCCTTTCAAGCCTTGCAGACATCCAAAACTCTCCATACCTAGCTGATGTCAACTGGGATGCTGTTCTAGAGAAAGCTGTGACCCCAGGCTTTGTTCCTAACGTAAGTCAATATTCCAGGTGAATAGTGTTTGTAAACTCCAACTTTAATTATCACTGCTGTTTTACTTGCTTATGCTTGTATTTATTGCTCTTCAGTGATTTACTTGGGATTCTACTTTCATTTACTCAGTCACAGCTAAGGGAAAATTCGTCCCATTTCAATAGATCACAACAAAAACTAATTAACCTTGGCTCACTTTTCATTCCTTTTCAAATAAAAGAAAATTTTTTCCAGACTTTGCATTTCAGCTGTTAGAGTAAATGATTGCCAGAGTTAATTCTGAGACAAAGAATACCAAGAAGACTGTTGTGGCTGTGAAAGTTAGACATTTGAATAACATTTGGAAAACTTTTTAACATCCTAGTATGCTGTTACTTTTTCACTTAAAACATAGTGTTCCAAAAGGCTGACCTATTTCCTTTGTGACAGTTTCTCACAATAAAATGTTCCTATTCTGTGAGGGAATCTGTGGTTTCTTTTTTCCTGTGGTCCCATTTTGTTGGTATTTTCTGTATAGTTCCTTTTTGATAATTTTCAAGTTAAAATATATTTGGGTGCCATGAATAAAAAACAATGACTGTGGAGTTAATATGCTGCTTCACTTTCTTCAGTCATATTGCACTGTAATTATTGTCCAAACAACATATTTGTAGCATACCAAGGTTTGTTTCTGGTTTTTTTTAATGCAACTGTAAATAAAGATGAGGAAGGTGGAATAGGTAGAACCTGACTTCATCCAGGTGCACATTAGAGTTCATGACAAACATGATGGGCACAGGATCCAACCCTTCAGACGCTAAAGAGAGAGCATTGCCTAATGGGGCAAAGGTAGCCAGGTGTGCTGTCAAGATACTGCTCTCCATATTTGCTGGGCTTCTTGGCACCTGACCAGATCCTCTCTGGAAGTAACATCCTGCAGGAGAAGAAAGCTGTGGGTGGGTAAGTAGCGTCTCCCTCAGGGAACTGGGAGAAAGACCAGGAACACAGCAGGTAACAAGCACAATAGGAGAAGGGAAAGGCAGGCAGGTCCCTCTCACAGGCTCTCCAGAGCAATGCTCACCTGTGGGGAAAGTCCCTCCTTCCACTTCTTAGCTCAATCCTCATGCAAGAGACATGGAGAGATGATTGTCATATCTACCAGGCCACGACTCTTTCACCTGATGTCTATGCAGCTGGAATAATTGCTGTTCCATGCCAGGGTCCCCCCTACACTGAGGTTGCTGTCCCAAGAAAAGCAATGCAGAACAAAGCCCTTCTTGGCCTGTTGGACTCCATTCTCCTGGTGTGTGGATCTACAAGATGAGAGGAGACTGGCTTTCCTCTTTTCCTTTTTTGAAGTTAGAGCTGCTCTTTAAGATATCAGAGGGGTAGACTGGCTTTTCGGGCAAAACTCAACCGATTGTTTACACTTCCTACTCCCAGCTAAAATTTAATCCCCAGTTATCAGCACGTGGAAAATTTCACAACAGAGTACTTTATAAGGGACATCCAGCTCCCCACACCCAAAGATACAACATATGTGGGGTTCCAAGAGTCTCAGACTCTGCAAAGACAGATTTTCTTTCCACATTTGAATTCACTTCGTTTGTGTTTTGGCAGGCATCTATAAAACTGAAGGGGAAATCTGTAATATGTGAAGCAAAGTAATATTCTACATTTAAAAGGAAATAGGAGTAAAATGTTTCATTTATCTATCCAGATTAATCTCAAAGTCCCATTACAAACTCTACCAGACTCTTCTGTGTATAGTCTGATATTGCAGGGCTTGTTCCACCTGGTCGATTGAGTGTGTCAGGAAAAACATTGAGGTGAGAATCAAAGTGTCTTTTCTAGCCCAACATTTCTTTTTATGGAAACTTTGCTGTTTCATGAGACCAAGTTTGGTCACACATTTCCCAGGAACATTCTCTTTGTAGCACCAGCAAAATGTTCACTGATAAATTGGGGCCACACAACAAAATATTTCTTGTTTTTCAGGCTTTGGTGAGAAGGTGAATTGGGACCCTGTGAACTGCAGAGTGATTTGAAACCACAGAATTTTATAAATTTTGACAGCTTGCCATGACTGTCAGGAGCTTGTCTGCCTTCTACAGCTAGGAGAGCACATGGGAGACCCATGGGAGCAATGTCCCATAGCTTAATGTCTCCCTTATAGTTTGATTCCATAAACATAGTTCTTATTTAAGTGGCACATGTGTTTCTTTATGGCTTAGTTAGTTTCTTCATTTTCAGCTTGGAGTCATAAATTGTTGTTAGTTTTTTTTAAAATATAATTTGTTTTATTTTTAAAGCTTCTGAATTAAAGTGATATATTTTTTAACTACTCAATCAAATCTAAAAATTATGGATTATGGATGCTCAGGGAAGGAACTGATATTGATGAAATCTAAGGAATTACTTATTTATTAATAAATATAAAAAAGCTGTAAACTGCCAGTAATAAAAATCAAATATGTTCTACTAAAGCTGACTGGATAATATGCAGGAAAAAGCATCAGATATCTAAATATTAAGCTCTGACTATACAAAATTTGCTAGGAATAAAAATGATAGGGAGATCTCTAAACCAAATGTTTCGTTGTAGGACATCACAAATTATACAGGTAGCTTCTGATGTGATTGTAATGTTTAGTGTCTTTGGTAACTAAAAATATCTGTCATTTATACATAACTTATTTTAGTACTTCCACCTTGACAGTGACAAGGGTATGATTGAACTCTCAGAAGTCCCAGAGGAAAACAGGTTGCTTTTAACATCTTCTACTACGCAATTCAAATTGTTTTTGTGAAGGACCTCCTGATATAACAAAGAATCTTAAAATTTGCTTCAAGCATCACAAATTAACATAACATTTTTTTATGGAGAATCCAAAATATTTAAGTAATGTGTGTAATGGGTAAGGAAAACCTTTATAAAAAGTGGATAGAACAGAAAAAGAATAATAGATTGGAATGAAACACCTGTCTGGGAAAAGCCAAGAAGGATTCACCAAAGACAAATGGTACTTTCCAAACCTTATCACATTCAATGACAGAGTAACCTGCTCAGTTGATATGGGGCAAGTGGCTCTCATTTACCTGGGTTTCTCTAAGGCTTTTGATATAGTTTCCCACAACCTCCTTTTTGAGAAATTTATGTGTTATGGTATAGAAAAGTGATCCATGTCATGGATGGGGAGCTGGCTGATGGGCTGCACCCTGGAGGAGCTGGAAAACAGCTCCTTCTCAAACTGGCAGCCTGTCACAAGTGGGGTCCCCCAGGGATCAATAATGGATCTGCTCAACACCTTAACAAGTGATGTGGATGATGGGATCAAGTGTACCTGAGGAAATCCACTGATGATAACAAACTGAGTGGGGAAGTGGACACTTTGGGAGAACTACCTGCAGGAAGACCTAACAAGAACCTTATGAAGTTCAACAAGTGTAAGGTCTTAAATCTAGGAAAACATAACCCAGGGGTGTAGCACAGGGTGAAGTCTACCCAGCTGAGGAACAACTCCAGCAGCTCTGGAGGTTCAGGTGGACAGCAAGCTCAACGTGAGTGACCAGGGTGCTGCCATGGCAAAGAAAGCCAGTGGGATGTTGAGTTGCATCAACAAATGCATCACCAGCAGAAATAAAGAAGTCATTGCCACACAGTAGTCAGCACTTGCTAGGCCACACCTGGAATACTGTGCTCAGTTTTGGTCCCCACTACACAAAAAAGATGTGGACAGGCTGGAGAAGGTCCAGAGAAGGGCCACAGAGATGATCAGAGGAGTGGGAAATAGCCCATAATAGAAAAGGCTGAGAGAACTGGGGCTGTAGAGCCTTGAGAAAAGAAGGATTAGGGGAGATCTTATCACCATGTCCCGTTATTTAAAGGTTAGCTATAAAGATTGAGACTCCCTTTTTACAGGGAGTCACATGGAAAAGATAAAGGGTACTGGGTACAAGTTACTCCTGGGAAGATTCCAGTTGGACACAAGAGCAAAATTTCACACAAGAGCAATCAGCCATTTCAATAATCTGCCCATGAAAACAGTGGATTCCCTAAAACTGGACTCTTAAGATTCATCTGGACAGGTTGCTGTGCTATCTTGTTCAGACTGGGGATTGTGGTTTTGACCGGAAAAGTTTGACCAGGTGATCCTTGAGATCCTTTCCAACCTGGGATTCTATAATACTGTGAACTCTTTTTTGTATAAGTGCTGCTAACCGAAACAGACCTGCTCCTTCCTTTATTCTCATGGACAGCATCTAAGTAAATGAATCCACTGCAGGACTTCAGAAAATCAGATTTCAACAAGGTCTTAGGGGTGCTCCTCATCTCTTCTGCACTATTACCAGTGTCACTTATGCTCTATAGCACTAACTGATATTCTGATGAAGACCCTGGGCCAGATTAATCTCTCTTATGGAGTAACATAACTTTAGTCACTCTAGGAATGTATCTGTTTATAACTAGGAAGAGGATCTAACTCTTTATAATTGCTTTATAATATGATTTTTGTCTTATCTCCCTTATTTAAACTTTGAGCATCACTCCAGGCCTAAAAAGAGAGCTTTCATTTTACAGATGTGATTGAGGAGCTGGTTCATTATTACTGCTGTTAACACTTGCCAAGCAAATTAAAAAGCACAACGATGCTTCAAAGAGTAACTTTGAATCCTTTTGTACCAGAAAGGAAGACTGAACTGTGATCCCACATTTGAACTTGAAGAAATGATTTTAGAGTCCAAGCCTCTCCATAAAAAGAAAAAGCGACTTGCCAAAAACAAATCCAAAGACAGAGCTAAGGAAACCTGCCCACTGGTAAGATGGGGTCTGTGACTGCAGTCAGTGGCATTTTGTTTACACTCTAATAGGCAAACTCAGTTAAGTTCTGTTTTATCATCTCTGAAAATAGACTCAGCTTCTCTATCTGTCATTTTATACATTGCATAAATCATTTCCAAAGCAAGATGAAAAGCAACCATTTCTTTCAGTCAAACAGTAACAACATCTTTAAGCTATAATAATTTTTAAGATTATCACAGATGCTCATTTAAAGTATGAAAAAGTGTTGCCAGTTGTGAAAAACACTTCCCACACATGGACAAATAGTTACAAAGAGTATTTATTTGCTACTACTACCAAAAATGAAAAATATGCTGTGAAAAGGCTTGTTATTTATAAATATGTTAAAGCTGTCTCTTCCACTCTTGACTAATGTGTCCCATGTAGAAAAATGCGTTGTATGAACAGTCAAGAGTAGTGAGCAGATTATTAATAATTTCCAGACTTGAATTATCATTCCAGTGAGGTTTTATAAAGTACGTTGCTACTCCTAATGATTTTGAATGTTCATGCAAGCTGTTTTTCCTAGAGCTATCAGATGTAAAAATCCTCAGGAATTCTTTGTGGAGAACTTCTTTCAAAAGAATGAGATTGATTGTGCTATCACAGCCCAGTTTAATGTGTCTATGAAATGCCTCTTGATAGCATTCATTCATAAGCCTTTTTGTTCAGTGTTGTTTGTGTTGTTGTGATTTTTGTCTATGATTTCTCATCTTTTTAATCAACCTATTCATGCTGTTTTTTAAAGAACGTACACCTGCAGCAGTGCTTGGAAACCGTTAGGAAAGAATTCATCATATTCAACAGAGAGAAGTAAGTGCATTTCTTAATGCCTCTTTAGCATTCAGTACTAAAATTAAATTGAGAGCTATTTTTTTTCTCCCAGTGTAAGGGAAGGTGATTAATGATCACAGCAGCGCCTAAAAGACTGGATTTCCATTGATTTCTTCCTCTTATAGTCTCTGATGTGATGGTTTTGTAGTTCTTGCATCCCTGCAAGCAAGCAGAAGACCTTGTGATGAAAGTATGTTAGAAATATAAGGTAAATGCCACTGAAACTCACCAGAGAAACTGTCAATAATTAAGCAGAGGAATACAATAAAAGGTACTTCTTTTTCACAACTCAAATAAAACCAAGGGAAGTCATAACTCATGAAATTTTAATGATATAAATGGCACTGTTCTGACTTGGAAAAACTGTTCATACTTCCCCACTATTAAAAAAAAGTTATTCCAACATTAACTATTTCAACAAAGCTAAATATTACAGCCATGCCAGACATGAAGCAAGAACTTCTAATGTAAGGGTCAGACAGGGTTGACAGAAGCACAAGCTGACTCCCAAGGATATCAGTAATCTTCCTGGCTCAATTAATGCACTGTATTTCTTGTAATTTACTGACTCTAAGTTGCAGTAATTGTGGACCCTTTTGTATTAGCAGATGCAATTCATAACAATGGAGTTGTTTGTGTCTTTGGTCAAATTATCACATTTCATTCAAGTGTATTCCATGTTTTATTTGACTTAATTATATATGCAAGCCTTTCTAATAGAGTTGTGAAATGTTAAAAAATTAATTAAAAGGTTATGCATTTTACTTAATGCATACAATGCAGGTAATTACTGTTGCTGTAATTAAAACTGAGAAAGGAACAGTCAGCTTTGCACAGTTCACATAATAGCACAAAGGAAATTATGCCATACCTTTCCTCCTGTTAGTCTGTGGGACATTTCTGTGACTGATACTGACTGCTCACAGAAACTACAATGTCTTAGACAGAAAAGGAAGGTCCAGCAGATTCTTTACATTATTTTGCATGATCTCTAGCACAGGAAAGCCATTGGTTTCTGTAAAAGCCATAAAAAAGAGAAGCCAGACCAAATCAGCTCCTTGGGGGATTCTCTAAATGAGAGCTAATGAATATTGAAATTTATAGTTTAACCCACAAAACATCAAAATTATTAAGATCATAATAGCAAGGTTGGAAAAATATTACATTGATTAATCAATTCAATAAGTTTCGTAGAAACTCTACATACAAGTAATTAATTTCCAGATATTAGTCTCCCACCTACTTTAGAGTAATATATGGAGCATATCCAATATCCAGCAATTTTTGGAAGTTAGAACACCAGACTTTGTAAGACATTCAAAATCTCATCGGTGTGTTCACTACCTTGAACAATTTCTCTTGTTGTGATTTTACTGTGTTATTCTTAAATCTTTTTACACATAGGAATTTTTTTTTGTTTGTTTAATATTGCACAACTACGGTAACAACACAAGCTATAAAGAACTCTGAGAGGCTGGTGAGAGATCAAAAAGTTTAAATGGAGTACAAGTAAAATGGAAACAAAAGGTGAACCACATGCACTTCAATCAGAAAAGCATGTGTTTTGGTCATTGCTTGATTGGCTTTGAGAAGGTAAAGGAAGAATATTTAGTATAGACCTGTCACAGATCCTGCATTGTCTAAAGCCAGATCACAACCATTTCTCTTTGAAATTGCATCATAGCTTAAGAAAGACACAGAGAGACTTCTGCAATATTTTTCAAAGAAAAAGGTGTTACGAAGGGGGAAAGCAGATGTCAAATGTTTGAAGTGTGAAGTGAATTCAAGTTAATGAGAACAAACTAGCAATGGCAGGCACAGATACCATCATACCAGATGAAGCTACACAGTGTTCACCAGAGGAACTCAGGGCGCGTTTCCTTAGACCTCTGTGCCCTCAGGACTGGATGTAGAGGCTGAGGCTGTGCTTACATGGGTTTCCAAAGCCACATAGCCCATCAAGTTCTTAGGAACAGTGTAGATGCTGAAAGACATGAACCATTTTTCCTACAAATAAAATACCTATTAAAATGTGATTGTATCATTAGGTGAGGTGCCGATCCCAAACAGGGCTTTAAATTCATCTCAGATTAATGAAGCCAGATGTTTGGTATGTTCCATGTTCCTCTACATAGTAACTGTTGAAACTATCTGTGTATTTCCTTAGATCTTCATTATATTCAGTGGCAAAAATCTAAATTTTATTGTCACTTAAGCCTCCTGCTCAGTTTACTTCAGTGTCACAGAACACTACATAAATCCTAATAAAGAATGAAAAAAAAAAATAGTATGTCTTTCAAGGCAAAAAATTAGATTCCCCAGACTACAAGGATTCAAGGAAAAAATTCAGATGCTTCTAACTGAGCAATATAAATTCAGGTATTAATATGTAGTTAATTTTCTGGTGTTAACCCTCCCAGTTCCACAACATCTTGGAATCCAATACTTGTAAAAGATCTGCTATGAAAAGCAAAATCTGATTTTATTGGGTGCCTTGCTGGTAGTTCTGCGCTGTAGAGCCTCTTTTCCACTGTGTGTCTTTCGTCCTGCAACAGACACTGCAAATCTTGCAATGTGTCATACTTGCTTTCTTGTCAAGAAGCTCAGGAGACTATCAGAAACTCTTAGACTGCAGGCAAGGGGAGCAGGGGGAGGTAGACAAAAAGCTCACTGTGCTAAAAAGAATTCAAACATAGTGGAAGAGACTGAGGTATATTAAAAGTTTCAGTTAATGAATACAGAGACAGAATGTGCACATTTTATTTATTGTATTGCTTTCTGTACTTAAGTAATGGAAAACTGGTATTTGTAGGACTGTTTTAAGCCAGGGTTTCATGGACAATGACATGAAGTTAGTGATTTTCAGCAGTGAACAAAAGAAATTAGATTTGTGTCCCTTACACCATCGTGATCAGAGGGCATCTTGTTGAATATTTCAGTGGATGTGAGCTACAAATTAAAATGCATGCATGCATGCATGTGTGTGTGTGTGTGTTTGTGTGTGTCTTTTGATATGACATGGGAGTATGGCATCTGACCACGGTGACCTTATCTTCCAGTACCTTAAAGAGAGGGACACACACTGTCCTGATCCAAAGTAAAATAACAGGAAAATCCTTTTGTGGGATTAGTTTTCTATTCTTAAAAGTGTCAGTGTAGTCTCTTAGTTTTGAACACATAAACTAAACAAACTCTGATATACAAATGGTCCACACACTGATTAGCTTGAAAATATTATCTGAAGTAGGTTTCAGGGATCTGTTTGGCTCCTTTTTGTGGCAAAATAATTTTATTTTGGTTTTAATTCCATTTCTGTGAATACATATTTTATTCTATCCAGAAACACAGCACCATTTTACAGTATCTTAATGTGTATTTTCATAGACTTGCCAGCAATTTTTCAAGAATTTGATATCATTTAGAAGCTGTTGGCTGCATTTTCTTTTTTTATTTTTTTAATTCTGTCTATGTGTCTGTGGTGGAGGAGATTGTAGAGATAAAGCCACACTCTGCTTGCAGCTTTATTAAAAATCTGAGCACAGATTATTTTGCTGTTTTTGTGCTGTTGTCACTAAACAGATCTTCACATAAAACTACATTTCTTTATGAATATCTAAAACCTGAAATGACCAGAAATTAAGAAAAAGACCCAATATTTGCTTGTAATGAAATAATATTTCTTACCCTTTATGGTCCTGAGCCTCTTCTCCCTGAAAATGCCTTTAAGATTAAAGATGTGAGAAAACAAAGGACAAGGAAGAAAACACAACAATTATTTTCTTCTCAGGCAGAATGATCTTTTAGTTAGAAGCTTCACAAATTTAATCAAAATTTTCAGCCTACTAAAGAAAGCAAAATCAAACATTCTCATTTTACTGAGTAGAATATGTCTTTCATATATCCAATGTACATAAAAATTGGTTAGAATTCTGCAAAACTGTTTTAATAAATGCAATGAACTGATTAGGAAAATATCTATGTTTTTAATAATTTCAGTAAAAACTTCCAAAACATTACTATGAGATTTTTTTACTTAATACTAATATGCTTCAATATCATTGTTATGATATTCAGCTGTCTGGTCCCAGTGATCTGAACAGACTTGTCTCTGTCCTAAGATACTCATACACCTTATTCCTCTTCTCAGTATTTGTTCAATGCTACCACACTAAAAAATCTGCCACAAATTGCATTACTCTCACTTTTCCTGCTATCATTCCTACCATTTGAGCATATTTAGTTCTCTTATAAATGATCCTGAACAGCTCGAGGTAAACATACAGATCTCTGTTCCCAGAATAAACAGCAAAACTTGAGGGATCATATTTTAAGCATATTAAGATGCATAAAATCCTGTTGTCTGATTTTTTCCATATTGTAGGTGAAAAGCCTACTTAATATTCTCTGCATTTTTTAATAAAATAATATTTATTATCTCTCTCATTTTAGTTCTTTTTCTTTTCTTTTAATTGTCTTTTCAGATTCAAATCCAGAGTCCCTGAGTACTCTCTTTCATTTTAGTTTGATTGAAATTGAATATTCATAATGATTTGTAGTGTACTTCATTGAATGTATTTTTCATAATATGTCTTTTATGTCACTTACTGTCTCTGGAGATATTTATCATAATCCTTCTAATATCTGAATGCTTTTTGGATAAGACTGCAGTCCTTTTCTTGCCCCTTCTGCTGGCCTTAATTCACTTCAAATCCATTTCTTTCTGAACATTTCTACTGGTTGCACTGCTCTTCACTGAACCTTTCTTCTCCCTTTTGTAATGGAAATGTCTGCTTTTGGAGATTGCTCTTGCAATTGGAAAGATGCTTTTCTGAATGTGATTGAACCTGGTTTGTGTTTGGGCAGTAATAACTGTTGCTTGATCACATGAGCTTTTTCACTTCTGCCTCTGATTCCTGCCCATTATTACTGGGTTAGAATTATCAATCCAAATGTCGCTCTCTTCTTAGTGAGCCATGTTACCTAAAAGTTTTAGCATAGCAAGTCCAAACTGGTAATTTTTCTATAGGTGTACCTTCAAATTCACTTTTTTTTGGGGAAAGGAGTGGTCATACAAATGCCATTGTTTCAGTAATTTGTTCACTTCACAGTTTCATGGAGGGAAAAAAAAAACAAACCACAAAGGGTAATGAGTGTCTGGAACCTCATTTTAAAAGTCTTCCAATAAAAATGGTCAAAGTTTTTCCAAACAAGTAATGATATCATTATAATGGCTACACTTCCCCATCCAACATTGGGAATGAAAGTTGCATGGGGGTGCATATGTCAGCACATTCTCCACTTTGAAATGTGGTCCTGGAAGGATCACGGAAACAGCTGCAGATGCTCAGCACTGGAGGCCAGAAATTAGTTTCTATTCACAGAGAACTGAACACAAATACAACTCATAAAAATTGGAAGTCAATTCACAGGCAGAGGAAAGAGGAGTCTTCATTTGTACATCTCAGACTTTGGAGGGAAAGCACAACTGTATAATTCTGAGTACCAAATATTTTACTTTTTTAAGCAGGTTACAGGGGACAAATAATATCTGTGATAAATAAAAGATGTATAACAGGTCATGACTGTTCCATTGCCAAAGGGAATTACCTCCATGAGGTAATCACCTTCATCTCTTTTTATGTCCCACACTAACACACATTTTCACTTGTTATGAGGCTCCATAAACTGAGTCATGAAGACTGAACTCCTTGTCCTGTTTAAGAAAGCAATGTGTGGCCAGTTGCTGAAGCAATGCCAGTAATGAGATAACATTACTACTGCCAGTCACTCTGATGTCCACGTGTCTGTTGAATACTTTCATAGATGAGTTGGAAAGGAAGGTGAATGGCGAGGTCACAAAGTTCACTTTTGATACCAGAATAGTCACAACTAATCCAGTAGATAATGATAGCCATGGTTCTGAGTTGCAGGGTAAGAAAATAGCAGCTCAAATTCATCACTGATAAACGCAAATACAGTCGGAATAAGAATATCTAAATTTAGCCTTTAGGATAATAGACTCAAAATTAGCTTCAGTTTTTAAGGAGAGAGAGCTTGAAAAGACTGTGGATAGCACAATGCTTAGTGGAAGACTAAAAGGTATAGATATGTTCCTGCAAAAAACAGCTATAGATAAATATATGTTCATATACATATACCTGCATCTTCCATTCTGTGTACAGCTCTGCTTCCTTATCTCCAAAAAGATTTAAAAGGACTTAGAAAGGTTTCAAGAAAAACAGGACTGGTGAGGGGGGTGATACAGGTCATGTTGAAGAGTTTAAAAAACTTGAACTAATTTACATTCAGAGTGGAAACTGAAAAGACAGAAATGGGAAAAATAATAACATATTCTGAAACTTATTGAGAAGATGACTAAGCAATGATTATTCAATATTTGTGGTAACCCAAGCTCACAAAGTTATCAGGCTGTAGGTTTATAATAAAACAAACCATTCATTTCTGTGAAATGTAGCATGTTGCTGAGTGGTAATTTGGATGTTAAACATATAAAAAGATTCAGAAGAGGATGAAAGAAATTCATGGGAAAAAATCCATCAAGGTTCTTGAGATGCGAGTCTTCTGATGCAGTCATTGGTTCAGGAAATCTGGAAATATCAGAAGTGAGGGGAATATGCCACAGCAGACATTTGTCTCCATTCAGCTTATTCTTGGACAGCATGCACTAGTGTCTGAAATGGGCCACTGCGAGAGAGGGGAATCTCTGTTAGGTGGAATTGCTGGGTATGTGCATTTATGGCTTCTCACAGCTTACAAGGTTTCCATTTTCATAAAGTCTTCACAATAGTACAGGGGTTGAACAATAAATGTACATATATACAAGTATGCATGTATTGCATATATGCAAGTATGTGTGTGTCGCTAAAGGACATGGAATGATTCACACGGACACGTCCCAATGGTATAACAGGAAAAGAAGTAACTTTATTTTCTGACTCCAGTATTTATAGATTTTTGACAATGACCAGGGATTAGATAACTAAGTTATCACCTTCTCAGTCACACTGGTCATGTGAAACGTCCATCAAAGATGTTCCTTAGAAGGAATGTGTAAATACTTATGTTTACAGTTCACTATATGTTGTCTCTGCTGCTGCTTCCCCCTCACACTCCTCCCCTGCTCCAATGTGAGCTTCCTCACACTGCAGACTGCATTTCTCCATGAACTGCTACAGAGTGGGTCCCTTGACCTCCATGTGATCTATCCATCTGCATGTAGCTGAACAAAAAGGTGAGGCTACATCCTGCAGGATACACACTAAAGGCAGGCTAGGAAATTAATATCTTCTTTGAAAATGATGATTGGCCCACACTGCTGAGAAATATCCTTATTTGTGCACAGCTGCCTATAGTCCTAAGACTGGATTTTGGCTAACTAGAAAGAAAATATTTTCACTCTCATTCCAAAAAGTCCAAACCACAGTATACTATTGGGAAATTTCATAGCTGCTTTCCTATTCCTTGTAGATGTGGATCTGCAAACATTTTAAACTAGAAAACTTGTTCACATTTTAAAATGTAGCTGAACAAGACAGACATTGGTTAGGATGTACCTGGTCTTGAACAGACAATAGCCCACTTCTAAGATACACCTATTTTACTCATCTAAACCTGGCTTTAATGTTAGTGTTAATCAGTGGGTGTAGTCACATTTTCTTAAATGACTGCACGCCATTTGAAGTCTTCATTTATTTACTTAATATCTTTTCTTATTTTGCTTTATCAAATCCCAGGATGAACCTCAGATCTCAAGACAGTGCAGTTCAACACACTATAGCACCCAGTACAATTCTTCACTTGCCTTCTGCATACCAGTGTTTCACATGGCACTCACGCTGTGCACCTGAGCCCACTAGGTTTGATTATAAATTGCTGGTTGATAGAAAATTATATTCACAGCCATTTACTGAGTGTAATTACTCAGCAGAAGCCATCAGCCTGAATCAATTATCCAAACTCTAAGAATATTTCCCCAAGGATTTTTGGAAAGGGTGGGAGTAAATGCCATGAGTGAAGGTGGTAAAAGAAGACATGTGTGCTACCATGGGGATACTGCCCCCCAAATTTTACTTTTCACATTCAGCTGTAATAAAACATAACTTTTTATCTGAATATCATTAATTTAAATTTAAATGGAGTTAAAATATATTTATTTGAATAATGACTTGGTAGTGTACTGAGCAATCGAGACACATACATCACAGTGTATTAGGAAAACACACCTGAGATTCTGACTGTTTCTGTCAAAGCAATTGGTACCAAGAGAGCATGTTCCAGGTCAAAGACAAACTGACTTAAATAGTGGTTAGACACAGAGCAACTCCTACCCCACAGGCTGTACACAAGGTTTTTCAGAGATATCTGAAATTAATGGGAATTAGATGACAAAGTATTTTTCAAGATATAGGCCAAGTCATGCAGAAAAGCTGCTGCTGGCACAGCCAGAGCCTGAATATGCTACAGGCATGTCTGCATGGATGAACAGGCAATGGCACCCCTATTCTCATCAATGATTTCATTACCCAGCTCTTGGCAGAGTTTATTACCATGTGCTGTGTTACAGACTGATGGGACCATTCAATTTCTGCACGCCTGCACTGTGTGGGTGCAAATTTGCTCTAATCCAGAAGTAAATTGGCTCTGTTAAGCAGTGCAGTCCGTGGTGAGCTTGCAAAGCCACTAAACAGGAAGGGCCTTGAAGCTGTTTCTCAAACAGGGAAGGCATATATGTTTTTCTAGAGATGCAACAAGCCTGTATCCATTCAAATTAATATATCTAAAAGTAATTTCTTTAGTTTAAGCTCCTTTAGTACTCAGTGAGGAGAGACTTGTATTTCCCCAGATTGATCTGTGACACATACATTAGATAGCTTAAACCTGAAGAAATTAATCCAGGTTGGTGACTCTATTTACCCTGGAGAGAGCATGAACTAAACTTTCAGTTGTCTGCAGTTAGCTGGTATAAAATCCATCCCACATTGGTGCACTCAGATAATTTCTAAATGTCAGTTCTGCAGGCACAGGTGCTCTGTGGTCTGACCACCCTCTCTGCCTCAGGTAGTCAAGGGCATCTCATGCAGCACAAAACTTCATTTGTGGGCCAGATGCACTTGAGTGTATGTCCATAGCCATGGGAGCAGGGGACCAAGAATAAGCAAGCCATAACTGTAAACATTAGCAAGGAAGTGCCAAAGATTCACGACATCCACTCCTGGCTAGTGGTTAGATGGAGTTACTGCTTGGACCCAGGTTTCCCAAACACACACCTGCTGTAACACGGACAGCAGGGAGGATTGTGTTCCATTTCAAGCTGCTCTGCACACACTGGTTCTCTGCACAAACTCCAGATCAAGGGGAAATTATCTAAGTTTACAGATTTTCACTTTGGAGTTGTGTGACTCTGATTTTACTGAGTGATGAGTGATGAGTGTTTTCTCTGCTTCAGCATCATCTTGATTCTGCCCTGGTCTGCTCCAAGCTTCCTTGGGCACAGAGCAAGATTGTGTCTCTGTTGTTTACTCAGAAATGCTTAGAAAATTCATACACTTTTCAGTGATTTCTGTTTTCCTGAAAAGAATTCTGAGATCACTCTGTGCAGAAACTGAAGAAAAGCTCACTATTAACTCTCCCATGCTTTCTGCTCCTCTGCTAGGTGTAAAGAAGAATTTTTAATAAACAAACCAAAAAAGACATTAGCTACATAAGCTGTCTTTTGAGATATTTTTAATTAGCCATATAATTACTTAGTTTAATTAACTAGATTTCCACAGTTGGGACTCTTTTGAATCCTTCCTCATTTTTAAAGGGTTTAACTCTCCTTCTTCCATTTCTACTCTTTTTTTTTTTTTTGCCTTCTCCTGCATTTTCCACCTTCACTGCTGTTTTCTACCAATTTTTCAGTTAGAGTACAGGCAGTCTTCCATACAGCTCCATTGTTAGTGTCATCCCTGGCATAATTTTTCCCAGGCCAAAATCACTCTCTGAAGCAAATCCCTTCATATTTCAGGGGTTATCATAACCAAAGACTGCCCAACAAGCAGCTGGAACACAACAGCTCTGGTTTGCAGATCAGAGATTAGCCATAAGGATGTGAGGCAGTCTGTGCCACTCACTCAGCTCCCATGCATTGATCCTCACCTTCAGGAACAAATGGAACCAATGTCTAAAATACAGAATTACCTTCCCATGCACTGCTCTATTTGCTGCCTGTCATGAGAGCTCTCCTGGGTACCACTGGGGAATAGGAAGTGGATGAATAAATTGTGAGATGTTCAGGTTACCAGGTAATTTAAGCAGGATTAACTATTTCTGCTATATGTTGTTATGAAATTAGAGCACATCTTCTCAAATTGGGGAATTTCATCATATTTGGACAAACTTGACTCTATTCCTTAAGGTTTGCACTGAGTAAAGTTATTATTTTCTTCTTTATGAATGAAAGTGTAAATTAAGTAAATTGTCTAAATTTCTGATCAACTCATAGGCTCCTTTTTGCTAACTTTTTAAGAAACAAAGCAAACCTAGGAATTTTCAGACAAATTTATGATAAATTTTCTGGATATTTAATTTTAAAATGTAAACATACTCTTTTCAATATGCTTATTCAGTTAAAAAATAACTTGATCAGGGTCCCTTGCTCACTTCTTCTTTATTTCACCTTTTCACTAAAAGATATAGTTGAATGGAAACCTGGCAGAAGAGAATAAATGAGCAGAATAAAGGAGATGTAAGAGAAAGAGTGACACTCATTTACAGTTGTAAAATACTGCCAGCTTCTTCCATTTTCACAGAAATAGAACACAGCAAGGACCAATTTATAAGAGAAACCTTAAAACATGCAGGCAGAAAATTATTAAGTGACTGTGTATCAAAGTCCATTCTTATTCCCGACAGAGGAAAGCAGATGACAAGCCAAGCTGCTTATTGTCACAGAAGTCATGCTCTGTTATCACTATTTCCACAGTCATTGCCTGCACTTGATATTAAAATGATGGCAGAAAAATAATGGCTGAAGTTTTCAGGATGGAGTGTGAGGTACACATGCATACAGCCCATTATTTTTGAAAAGATGTGTGTGTGCTTCAGGACCTACATTTTACTGCCAAAATCTTGCCCTGTTTTTGCAATATGTCTGCTTTACTGAAGCACATGAGCTGCTATAAAACTTAGACAGGGGTTTTATAAATGATCGGGTTTTGCATGACTTTGGGGAAGTGACTCTTCTTATGGCTAAAACTTGAGAGATGATGGGTGCTATGAACATTTTTCCTCAGTGCCAAGCCAAGGGAAAAGAGTCTTTTAGGAGCTGCTGGCTGAGCTGATGCAGGATATGAGCTGGTATGACCAACATTGTTAATTTCCACCTGTCAACCACCTACTGACCACTGAACACTTATTATTTAGGACTGAGATGTAAACCAAAACATATCCCTTTCCATGAGGGTTATGAACATGTAAAGTTCAAGCTACCCAGCAGCTTTGTGGTTATAATTTTTATCACACCCGGTGTGAGTCCTCTTGAATCCTCACAGTCCAAATACTTCTGTTCTTTCTAGCACACGTTTCTCTGCATAAAACCACTTAAAAATGTGAGCAACACAGGAGTATAGTCTGTACTCCACAATAAGCAAATCTTACTGCCACAGTTAGACTCCAAAGTCCCATTAAGACTTCCTTTTTATACCTTTTGACTGGAAATAAAGGAGATGGGTGGGGATATAGTTTGTGGAGCTCCAGACTGCCAGAAGTGTTACAAACTCTTTGGGTTTATAATTCCATCTTTCTTTTGTGTAGAACCAAACCTTGATCCAGTTTCAATGAGCAGCTGCTAACTACTTCCATTTCCTTAGTGAACAATTTCCAGACCATTTGGTTAAAGTGCTTAGTTATCAGCCAAACAAATTACTTGTGTTCAGGGACAGGCAGTGGTGGTATGGGAATAGTTAAAGAGTCACCAGTTTGAGGAAGAAATTGTGTTGATCACTTGTGATTTATTATTCCAGGCATTTTTTTGCTATGTTTGTATACAAATTTGGATGCATCAATACCACACAGAATATAAACTAAAATTAAAATTAGAAACAAAGAGTGGGAAAGAACAGTGGGTACCAAACTGAGACCTTGCCTGCCCTCAGCATCAAGATATCTCTTACTCCATCCTTGGCTATCTTAGCAACTTGCTCCCATCTTGGCTGGACACTCTGGGTGTCCCCAGTTCTGACAGGATCCCTGTGAGAGATTGCTGCTGTTGGGATCTTCTTATTTTATGAAGTCCCTCTACAGAATTATATCATATGTAAAAATTATTTGGATGAAAATTTTTCAATGTGATAATATTCAACAATTTAAGTTATATGGCATAACTTCCAGGTTTCTATTTTCTGTGTCTGAGATATAAAAAATAGTGACTTTGTCTCTTTCCAGCTTCTTTTAAATCCTTCACAAAATGTCATTGCTAGATCTTTTCTAGTGAGAATGAAATGTTTCTTGTGTCATGTTATTTGCTAACTAATTCTAAAAATATGGGATTTGGACATTAGGACATTTACTGTTTTGGGGGGTTTTTTTAATCCCCTTGTGATTTCTCTATCTGTGGTGCAGTAGACAAAACACATGACATGGTCAGAGACACGGAGATGCAATAGTTCCTTCCGGAGCACGGTCATTCCTCATGACACAGTCATTTTTTTTGCTCTGATTCCAACATGTTCAGAATTACCTTCACAGCAAGGCCATCTGCACAAGGCATCAGCATTACTTCTGTGTTGCTGTTAAATCATACAGCTGAGATGGGTTTCTGACTATTTAGCAAACTGTCCTTCAGGATCCATGAATTTCAAAAAGTCAACACAGACAAGCCTCATCTGTTCTGATCTCAGTACCCATCCCTTGTGAAGAATAACTTGGATAAATATTCCACAGGTTTATCTGTTCCTCAGGACTTATCCCAAGGGATGTAAAAGTTTTCATTAATAGGCTTTTGTTTCATACAATAAAACTAGTTTCTAAAATTCATTTTATTACATTCTTCTTTACCCCAGACCAAAAGCAAAAGCCTCTGTTTTCTCTAGCAAAGTGAAGCACCAAGAAACCAAGGTAAAATCCTAAATCTAGAAATGGCAAAGCAAATCCACTGCCCATTCAGACTGCTCTGCTTTCTCCACACTCAGGACACTTGATTTGCAACATTGGCAAACTCACTTGCAGATTTTTCAGAATAAAATCTTTCCTTTAGTATGTGGTGGTGTGGGAGTCTCAGGGGGGACAGCTCTGCCTGGCTTGAGGTCTCTTTTGTCAGTAGAAGGTCTCTTTTGTCCTCTCATGGCTGCTGAGAGCAGGCACACCATTTGAAACAACTCCTTGCATTTGTGAGGCTTCAGTTTCATCCTGACAGCCTGGCAAGACCCACTGAGGGATGCTTCAGCTGCACAGAGGTGACACCACTCACCGAGCAAGCAGCCAGGAGGGACAGGCAGTGTGACAGCCTCCACACGGCCCTCAAACACAGCAACTACACTTTGCAATGCCTGATGCCAGTGCTCTGTACTGCTATAGTGGTTTTGGACCTAGAATTTTTCCCTCTCCTCTGAATTCCCTTCCACTGACTGATATCAGATTCAAGATCCAGCATCAGAAATCAATGCCGCAGGAATGCTACTATGATATCTGAGTATTGAGAAAATAAGAACCTTAAAAACCAATTCATGGCTCACACAGGCTCCCAGACACAGCCAGGACTTGACTGGAGGTTCAGTTACTGCTCTTGAAGCATTCCTGTAGTGGCTGGTACAGCCTCTCTCTTCCTCGCTGCTGGAGAGGAGTCTGTGCAACATTCAGTGTCACACACTATCAATACTGCATGGCTCAGTGGTGAAGAGAAGGAAAACTCTTTGTTGGTTCAGCAGAATCACTCAGTTCCCAGCATAATTGCCTCTGAGACTACTTACATATCTGTACAGAACTGTCATGGAATAAATGTAACAGACACGGTTCAAACTCATTTTCATCCTCTTTCCCCTGCAGGCTTTTTTTGTTCCATATGATTATATCCACTAGAACCGCTTGTTCACATTTTCATCCATAGCTGGACATTTTATTATTTATTCTTAGTTAACATTTTTCAGCACAGGAACAGGTACCTGCTTTAGATCCACCACAAAGTCTCCATCAATCCATTCATTCTCCCTGGGCCTTTATAAAGCTATCACAGCCTGTAGCTGCATCAGCTTAAAAGATAAGTCATTCACTGGAGAGCAGCTTCCTACAAATGATTTATTGCACTGTTGTCATTTTTGAACAGATTGGCCCAGACTGCATTTATTTTGCCATGATTACAGGAAACATGTCAAGGTACTCAATTTTTTAAAAGCTTTGAACATCTGACAGAAAAGTGCTCTGGGTTTGACACCAAGGAATCAAGAATACACCAAAAAGAGAGAAATTACACTTCTGTAACTTTCCAATATTTTAACTGAGGAGACCATGCACACACATTTCTTTGTGTCTTCACCTGATTCTGCAGTTTTGAGCTAGAGAGAAATACAAACCAATTGCCTTATTTTATTTTTTCTGAAACTGCAGTGCTTTGGGAGGAGGGCTTAGTCTTAGCAAATCTGCAATTTTGACAGTTATGTTGAATAGGCAACTTTTCATTCTTTGTCATTGAACTTATCCTACTATGCAGCCTAAAGACAAACTTCAATATTCTTCTTCATCTAGAGAACAAAGCTGAGCTGTAAGCAATTCCCTGGTGGTCCCAAGTTTCCTACTGGCTTTCATTAGATGTTTGTGATTTTCATTCTGACCTGCTGTAGTTGTTGCAGTCTTTTTCTGTTCAATATTTTATTTTCCATGCTAGCTTTTAGCCAGCCTGTTCTTTTTACTTTTGTATTTTTATATATTCAATAATGCATACATGCATAATTATACATTCAGTATAATTACATTTTGGTTGATTATGCATGCCACCTTCTTTTCTAATTATCACAGACACCAGAGTGTAATTCCTTGTTTCATTCAGACCTGTGAGACACAGAGCAGTACTTAGAGTTCTCAGCTTCCATCATTCTTGACAGCAGCTGCCTTGACATCTGATGAGAGAAGCTGAGACACAGAAAAGTGCTGCAATTTGTCCAAAGGGTGACAGAGGTGGAAACAGAATCAGCATCTCCTGGTTCTTAGTCCAGTTTCCCAGCCCCAAGAGTACACTGGCAAGCAGGTTTTTGTGTGCCCACAATAACTAAACCCCTAGAGTGAAACCCTTAATGCAATTTTAATAACTGAATAAAGTGATTGATAAATTATGAAAGAGTTAAATAGCAGTTAATTTTTTACCTCATCAGCAGGTTAATAACCTATTGCTTGCATTGAGTTTGAAATATATGTAGTGAATCAAGATACAGAGAAAGATAATGTCTGAAAAGGGAACACAGTGAAGCAGTGCTAAAACAACATATTTCTTTAGCACTTCCAAATCCCCATATTCTGTTTCAATAGCAGACCTGGCAAGTAGGAACATGATAAAAGAAAATAATGGAAATAAATAAGCATTATTAACCACCTCTGTAGAGACTGAAAAAATTGAGGCTGGCCAGAGATATCTTTTGAACTCAGCATGGGATTTATTTCTCTCCTTTTTCCACTGTTCTCCTTACATGCATTCTGCCTTTGTGCCAGTTTGAGAGGTTTTCAACATAAATTTTAAAAATTGGTGTTTTCTTGCTTCATGTTGTTATTGAGAGGATTCTTACTTTCCTTTTAAACTGAACAGTGCAGTAAATGCCTTCTTTTTCAGCATTTTACATACAAAGGAAATACACAATTCCAGGGAGAAAGCACTTGCATGTCTTAGACCAATGCAATGATTCCTCAGACAGAGCCAAAATTTTTCTCACTGCACTATTTAGCAGTTTGCAAGGTTTGCTACCCACATTTTGCAACATGAGTTTCCAAGCACTGCAGTCTTTTCTCTTGATGCCTACAAATACATTAGTCTTGTACCAGTAGCTCAGATCCTGAGATGTTTCAAGTCTCCAGCCAAACTCTATTGTTCTGGTAGACTCTTGGATCTTTTTTTGAAGATCTTTTTAAAAAAGCCCAAACCAACAAGCAAACAAAACCCACTCCAAACCAACAAACAACCAAAGTCTTCACATCTGCTGTCTTCCATGGTGCCAAGACAGTTTGAAGAGTGAGTTACATTCTCAATTCAGCTGTGCAAAAATTATAATTTTCTTAGAGTCCTTGGGTGAAAATCCATTGTCTTGATGCTTTGTCAATATTAATTTAAGTAACTGGTTCCAAAGCTGTTTCACTGATGTTTTAACTGGAGACAATGGACAAATTTCTCATAAGGAAAGGAATCTTCCAAAGCTCATTTGTCATGAACATTGGTGAAGATAATTCTTCAGCATTTCAGCCTGGGACTCCTATTTTCTGTGCTATCCTCTAATAATTCACTCATTCATTGACCTATAGACTCAATGGTATCCATTGAATTTCTGGTGCACTTGAAAAAATTCACCAAAAATGCTTTTGGCAATTTGTTCCTCTAATTTCTTGTTTTCAGTCTGCCTTAAAGCTTTTCATTTAATGTGTCTGCTCTTTTACACAGTGTTCCCATATTTTTTGCTTTAATAGCCTCCTCTATTCATCTGTTTAATTACAGTATTTTCATGTCCCATCACATTCTCTTATGAGTGTTCAGTATGGTGTCTCCATATTGCTTACACCACCTGGGAGTATTTAAGACTTTGAAATTGACCCTTTAAATTTGATTTTTGCATACTTTTCCTTTAATGACTATTTTCTAGGTATTCTATATCACTTGAAAAGTTGGATTTGTTTTTTTTTTCTTCAGTATAGCATATATACCTTTTATAATTGCTGTACCAAAGAGCTCTTCTGTAATGTCTCTGGTGCCAAGTCTTGGTGCCTTTTTCAGGAATACTATTTCCCATTTTTAGAAAAGAAACAGTCAGAGAAAAAAATCCTTCAAAATAGTAGCTGTTCATGTTTCAAAAAAAAAAAAAGGTTCCCACCACATAGCTTCCCCATGAATCTTTCCTGAAAGTATTTACACAATGTTTGGAGGAAAATACTGAATATGACATAAATCACAGTAAAATCACAGAGTTTGCTGTTGAGCAGAAATGCTGAGAAGCTCTTTGATAACACAATTGGTGGGGTCAGCAGGTGCTTCTAGGGCTGTTTTCTAGAAAATGATGTCAAGAGAAGATAACTTTGCAGTCTTTAAATACAGGGTTTTGTTGCTGTTGTTCCTTGAAACCACTCATGAGGCTCTGATAACATGAAAGTAATAAGAGGAACACTGAAAGTACTCTCATTTAATTTTTTCTCTTTTATTGATGAAGGTTACTGATAATTTGGTAGGACAACAGAGGGGAGTAGCTGTTGTGTGCCCAGTCAACAGCTTTCATCAGCCTCCAGCTGCCTGGAGGTTTTACCAAGTTACAGTCTGAGCAGAGCTGCTGAAGCCACAGGAAACACTCTCCACTGCTGGCTCTTTACGGTAGGCTGTAAGGAGAGCAGGACTTGTCCAAGACCTAATTGCATATATTTAGGGAGAAGCAATCATGAGTGTTTATGGTAAATGGCAGCTATAAAATTCAAGCAGTTGATACAGGTGAAATGGTGCAGGAATCTGTTCTATACCCAGGAGTACGTGGCTATCCACAGGTCAGGCAGCAGCTGTCCTTCCCATACAGCTACCTGTGCATGACAGCTCTATCAATGTTTTTAACTTCGGGCAGATTAAGAAGACAGCAGGATCAAAGTGGCCAGACTTCCAGCATTGACAGCAGAGCATCTCTTCAGAGCCACGAGAAGCTCCAAGACGGGCGGAACAACAATTTGCTGGGACACGGCTGCACCAGAGGCTGCAGCAGTTAGTGAGCCACAGCCCCGCACACACCGCCAGGGCCACGGAGGCTCCGCTCTGCACACCCCTTCTTCTGCACCCAGCCCTCAAAAACAGGATCCCTGGCCAAGGACAAACCCACACAACACACTGGCTGAGATTTTCCACATACAACTCTGTTCTCATCTTGACTCTGCCACTGGAAAAATGACCATCAGCAGCAAAACACAGTTTTTTAAGTAAGTGTAACTTTTGTTTTCAAAATCCTGGAAGAAAACTTGAAACAATTCATTAGGCAGCCTCTCAGAGATTGCTACATTCCTGGATATTTGCAAAAGACAACGTTGTACTGGGGCCTTCTTTATCTTGAAGGCTTTATCATTACCCCCAATCTCTCTGTTAATTGAAATGGTCCAGTCTGAAATTTTGTGAAACTGCTGGACACAGCTGTTTCTAAGCACCTGCTATTGAGTTTATAACAGATGTACATGATGTAAATACAAGAATGTAGTGTCAAATAGACCAAACACTGAATAATTTCATTTAAATACCTGAAACTCTTTGAAAAAGTTGCAGTGTGAGTGTATTTACTTTGTTCTTTAACAACATGTGTTCTGCTCTGTAGTAAAAGATGTCACCATGGCCAAGTCAAAGTTTTGCTAGTGACATTAGTGGATGCAGGATCAGATACATTAGTTATGTATGGTAACCATGGCAAAGAAAGACCTTTTTATTTGTAACAA
Organism: Pseudopodoces humilis; assembly: GCF_049639895.1. Classification (NCBI taxonomy): domain Eukaryota; kingdom Metazoa; phylum Chordata; class Aves; order Passeriformes; family Paridae; genus Pseudopodoces; species Pseudopodoces humilis. Next base: position 12,462,333 of record NC_142205.1, on the reverse strand, counting down.
TAGAGTGACTGAGCCAGAGCTGAAAAGCAGCTTAGTAAGGAGAGTTAAAAATATTAAGAATTTGCTCATATCCATAGCTAGGTCTTATAAAATGTTAAAAAGTTACATATGTCTCTGTTTTCATGGCTCTATCCTGGATGAAAATATCTTGAATAGAAAGAAACCTACTTTATTCAAAATATTGCTAACATTAAATTCTTTTCTTTTAAACAGCAGCCAAAATTTCAAACATTTATGGTGTTTTCCAACCTGTACATCCACATTTTGATAATAAATGCATGTTTATTCTGTCCGATTGTGCTTTTGTTTTGAAGAGTTACCACCTGCAAGCAAATTTCATTTCAACTTTTTAAAACAAATAGGTTAGGTTTTTGGAAGTGAAAGAGATTTTCTTTGAAATAATCTATTTTTGCTGCATCATTTCCATTCTATTTTTTAGAAAACAAAGTTCTTTATAATTTAATCTATTGTAAATTTTGTTTCATGTTATATGTAGTATTGGTCACTATTTTTTTTCAAATACAGATTTTTATCACTCCATAAAATGATATGGTGTTCCATATCACCAAAAACAAACAGTTTACAAATGTACAAAGGTAAAGATTTTATGTCTGTCATAAGCATGGTATCGGCCTATTTGCTTAATTTGGTTATAGACTGAAGCAATCATAAGATCAATCAAATGAGCAAAATTTTTCTGGTCATAAGAGAACAGATTTCATTGCCCAGAATACACTATTACCCATCCATCCTTTCTTTCTTTTCTTTTCTTTCTTTTTTTTTTTAATTTCTTTGTATTAATTTCCCTTGGGAAGGACCAACGTAGATAAGATTTCACGTTATTTCTAAAAACACCTATTGTTCTGTTCCAGTCAAAATTAATTATGATCTTGGACCTTGATCTGGATCTGAAAGGAAATATTTTCTTTATTTGAGTGATCCTACAGCAATTAAAGTTACTAAGTAAATATCATAAGTAAATAATTGCAGGATCCATGATGTTTCAGATGATCTAGACTAGAGACATGGAGTTTTATAAGGAGAACTAGTAATTCATGGAGAATTTCCACGTAAAATTTTCTAACTGGAAAACCATGGGGGGAAAGGGCAATTGCACATTTGATTCTTTTTCTGTGATTACAGTTATTTTGAGCAAGGAGATTTACTCTGGGTGATTTTGTACATCAAACACATAGGTGCTAGCATTTTAACTGAGGCTGGGAAGGCATTTTTGAAGTAAATGTCCCAGCCTTACAACCCTACTGCATTTTGGTACATATTTTAGCACCCAAATCAGATGCTTTTTGGATGATACAAAACCAGAAACTGTGTTCCACGAGAGCACTTATTGCCATCTGCCCAGCCTTGAGTCTGTAGACCACAGGAACAGGTGAGAGAAAATCTGAGATGGAACTTCACCAAATGCAGCTCATGTGGATGTCAGGTCAGCAGAGCCTCTCCTGTCCAAGAAGCTTGGAAGCTTATAGAATGAGAAGTGGGTAGAATGAAAGATCTACATAGTGCAAGATCATCAGTGACTGCATCAAAATTTGGAGGAGTTTACTGCAGACAGAATTTAATTAGCAGCAGGATTCTACCAGACACTTGCAGTCTGATCTGTCTGTTGCTGGGCGTCTTTGCCAGTGCTTTCCTAAGCTGTTTTTGAGAGGATCCTGGTTATTCAATAGATTGCATCTACTTAAATATATTTGCACAGAGTATAGTGCATGGATGCAAGCTCAGTCAGACACTTTAATTTCACGCTTGTTGCCACACGATCATTTCTCAAACTGTACTGCTTGCAAAAAAAATGGAATCATGGCACCAATCAGCTTTATCCGTAGTCCGTGGCACTTCCACTGACTGCAAGCTGTACCTTATGCTGCATATCTGTGTCAACTTATTACACAGATCAGTGAATGCCCTCAGCCATACCATGGAAACCCAATGTTGGATCAAAGAATCATGGAGTGGTTGGGGTTGGAAGAGACATTTAAAGGTCATCCAGTCCAACTCCCCTGCAGTCAGCAGGGACACTTTCAACTAGATCAGGTTGGTCAGAGCCCCATCCAATATGACTCTGAAAGCTTCTAGGGATGGACCCTCATCTCTCTGGAACACCTACACTCTAATTTCATCTTTTCTTTTGACCAACGTAGTTGTAAGGAGCTGTCTTGCCATGGGAACCTCTGATAATGGCTCAGAAGAAAATGAAGAGAGGGTATTTTTAATAGAATTTTTGGGGATAGAACGCTTACAACAAGAAAAGTCACAAAAACTGGGAACACACTTGAGAAATGATTGGTTGGAACTTGTCTCTGCTAGTTTATACACAAGAAAAATTAATTAGCCAGATCCAGATTCAAAAATAGAGATAAAAAAGGGAAAAAAAATGCTTTTAGGATGTGGTACATTTTCCCTGTCTTGATTGTCTGTTTTAGCAGATGTTTCTCCCTGTAGCTCTGCCTCCGTGGAGTACAACATCAGTGCACAGAGCTCAGATGTGGACGTGCACATTGTGCATTGACATTTAGTCAGATGAATCTGGTTTGTGATGACACAGACAATTTGTCAAGTTGCAGTCTAATCTTTATGAAAAAATGAGATCCTTTCTGTTCCATTCAATGGGAGTAAGAGATGTCAAACAGTTTCCATCCTTAAGTGCAGAAGTGGTATTAGAGAGAAAAGAAAATACACAAACATACACTTGTATTCCAACAGAAATGAATACAGGAAAGTCCTAAATAAGACATAGAAGGTGTTTGCAACACACTCAGTGAGATGGAGGACAAAAAGAAAACAGGGCAGTCATAAAACCAGAAGAAACTCCTTGAGTCTCATTTATTCTATACAGCTTTATTGTCTTGCCAAACCAGTGATCGTGACTCCCAAAGTCTCACCTGGTTTTCCAATTCATTTAGAAGATAAAAATATTTTTTATCATTTCTGTTCCAGGGAAGAGAGAAAGAAGTCTAACACATCTAGAAAAGCAGTTTGCTGCAACCACAGTTTATTGCAATGCCTCTTGTTCTGTGGTGTTGCAGTTCTGATCCCACATACACATTCCCAGAGCCTCACTCCAAGTTAAACTCTGCCAGATTTACCTTCTGTTCACTTTGCTCCTTCTACATTGTGTATCAAATATTGGCACAGCACTGTAAATGTTTAATTACCAACTGTCATAAAGTACAAATGGCTCCTTTCATCTGTAGCCTTGACAAAAAATGATTAATGTAATATTTCCAGAAGATTTTCCTGTAGATCTGGGGGAATTGGAGGGTTGGTTGTAAGTCTTGGTGCATTATTTAAATTGACAGCTAAATACATTATAGAGGAAATAATAGGCACTGATCCATCCATACCAGTCATTTAGATGTTTTCTACTTGCAGGAACATGTGATCACAATTTCAAAGTTATTTCTGACTGTTTAAACTAAACCTAAATTTTGCTGTAATGGGGTGTACTGAGAAGCTGAAGTAGGCTGAATCAGACCCAAAGAATTTTTCTGTTTTCCACATGGAGAGGTATGCCAAAACTTTTGCTATGAAAAACATGGCTGCCAGCATAGGAGAAGCTTAGTGGTTTAGGACAGCTACATTTACATTTTGGGTGGGAGCTGGAAAGCAAGGAGATATTGAAAGTGTATTAATAAAAAGCTACAGGTTTAAAAGGCTACTTCTGGTAGCCTCACTGCTCTAGTTCCTGCCCCAAGAGAAGACCTGAAACTGACCACTGCCCTGCAAGTAATCTCCTTTATTTATATATTTGACCCAAATTTCATCCATGAAAAAGTGAGTCCATCTGTGCTGATTCTGATTAAGAAGCAAAGGAAGGAAGGACCCCCTGTCAGCAGTGCTGGGCTGCTCAGGCTCTGCCTTCTAGTGCTGCAAAAGGGACAACAACTTACATCCCCTGCAGCAGCTGAAGTCATCAGTCCTGATGGGGAAAGCAGGAATTACTTTTTCTTACAAATCCATTGAAGTTCAGTCCCTTAGCATATTCTACCAACACACCCCGTGATAAATTTTGAATGAGAGATAATGTAAAGCTATTAGAGATCCTTCTGCTGCCACACAAAAACTTCCATGACTGGTGTGATTTTTAAAGAGGAGCTTTGTGGTTCTTGTTCTGGAGAGCATACTAGTAGCTAAATGACTAATTTCTTATGCACATTGTGTTTCATCATCTCAGCTTTCATCAGAGTAGTTACTTTTGTTTATCTGTATTTTAGTGATTGAATCATCTATGCTCTGGCCAGCAGGGAAAAATGTTTTGGTTTTTTTAGCCTTCATTTAGCAATGCAAATGAGCTTACTATAATCATGTTTGTGAGAAAACACACACTACAATCAAGACCTCAATAATGACTGATATTAGCTATGCTCTATACATCAATGAAATTGGCTCACAGTCACAAACTCCCTTTTGTTGTCCTTTTTAATTGGAAAGGAGCAATGTATCTAATCAATTAAACCATTTTTTTTTACAAAATTGCCCAACTGTCCTCATGAGTCCTTCCAAAGAATTAAAATTATAATATAGGACAGAGAGCTGTTCAATGTTTGTGGGTTTCTTTAAGTTCATTATAAACCACAAAGCAGGCATATAAAAACTACTGTAACTTTCTATATCCATTAAAAGAAACACAACTGAGAACAATCATAAAGTGCAAAATGTCTTCTAAAATGTATGCCCAAGAATACAGAGTTATGTAAAACCACTGCCCTTTAAATGGAATTAGATTTAGCCAAAGACATTTTCATGGACGAAAACTATGTTGGAACTAGTGCTCTTGAGAATTTTTTGTTTCTTACTATCCATTGTTCTGATGTGTGCTATAATACAGCCCTGGAATTTTCCCACAGTGATAATTTTGTACTTGAAAAATCCCTCTTGGAAGAGTACTATACAATTTAATTAGGACTTTTCTACACAGTTTTGTAGTGACTATAATATTCTCCAGCCTCTGTGCAAAAGTATTGAGGCAATTTTGTTGTGTTTAATTAGTAATGAGAGAATGCTCTAAGTCTGCTCTAAGTCCTGTGTCCTGTCATGGTAAATTCTATATCCACACATTAAGGTAAGTCAGACACTACTGCAATGAATTTACAATTTGAGCTAGCTTTGTAAGATATACCTTGGAACCAGGGATAAACTGGAAAAAGTGTTCAGGACAGCAAGCAACAGTGAAATCATCTTAACAAATATAATGAGCACCCATATGATGCAGATTTATGGATTATTTTTCTACATTCAATTGCGTCAAACATCTCCTATAAGGCCACAAACTTCCTATTTATATCTGAACACCCAGGATTATAATCTTGGAGAGTACAGAGAGGGCTGGCAGAGCCAACTGCAGCAACACCAGCAGCTGTAACCTGTGCCTCGTCCTCAGGCCAGCTCAGGCCAGCAGGAGCACACAAGGCTACTTCTGAGCAGAGGATCACTGCATCTGCAGAGTCCAGCTGAAGGCAGATGTGGAGAGCTGAAATGAAGTATGCAAACATGATGAGAGCTGGGTTGCTGCTTCTGCACGCCCTTGTCAAGACCCCGCGTGGTTCTCTGTAAATCCTGCCTTCCCCAAGCTCTGGCAGGGCACTCACTGCTCCTGTGTGGGGTGCAAACATCTGTGCACATCTGTGAGCACTGCAGCACAGAAATCCTCCCCTGCTCAACAACACTCTGACTGACACTGGACAATCACTGCCCTTCCAAAGTCCAGCCAAAAGCTGCCCCAGACACATCCCCACCGCAGCTGGGAGCTGTCATCCACCTGGGCTTCCACCTGCTCTGTTACTGCTGAGCCACAGACTCCAGGAAATAAAGGAGCTTGGAAATGCTCAGTCTGCTGAAGCCCCACCGAGTCTACCAGAGTGTTTTCTGTAGCCAGCATTCCTCTTTCTTCAATACTGAGCTTAATGTTACATTTTTCAGAGGTGTGCATTAGTACTGAAGAGCCAATAAAATAAAGTAAGGCTGCTTGTCTTGTGTTTTAACATATATTTTAAAGAGATTTCTGAAATGCTTTCCCCTCTTATAGGCACAGCTTTGAGCAAGTGTCACAGCTTTTTTTTTTTGCAAATGGGAGGCATAACCACACAGTGTGGGCAGAGAAATCGGAGCAAATATGTGTTACTGACAGTGTGCTCTCAGACCATAGCACTAACTTTCATTGCCTTCTTCTCATTATTTTCTTCTAGATAAAGCATCTGCTAAACCTTGTAGCAGCAATATTGAATCCTACAGGTCAAAATGTGGGAACTACATTTTTAAAATAATACCATTTCATATTACCAGTCTTTTACTCCACTTTTTCTTTTTATTTTGAAGACTAATAGATCCAGACAGCAAGCCTTTTCTGGATCCTTCATTACTTCATATTAGCCTCAGTGTAATTTGTCTCCTCTTTAAAAATAAATATGCCCCTGGCAACACACACCACAAACATATTTCTCTGTTTTCATGCTGCTGTTCTCAAAGAGCATACATATGTATGAACCAATTATTTGACTATTTTTCTCCTTGAAGGAATATTTATTTGTACTAGCTGAGAAGACCAAATTAAATCTTTTCCACTTAGTACACTTCAAAAATAATTTTCTCACTTCCTATCAACTGTTTAAATCAGCTCAGAAATGAATACTATGAGATGTAAAAGATGCTGAAAATATGCTTGTGTTTTTCTTGAAGACATTTGTTCCAAAACTCATTCCATTAAAATAATGCAGCCATCCTTCTAATCTTTCACACTGTGATATGCTCATTATGTGGCATATACACATTAACCTATAACTAAAAGGGGTGGCTGTGAGAGTTTATTTGCCCCATGTTCATCAACAGCTTTGGGATATATATCCCTTTACAAATGACAAGCCACACCTACAGGAAAACATACATAGGATAACAGTTATAACACAGAAAACAGATTTTTCCTGTCCATGGATGGCAGGAGCCTCAATCTTCCAAGCTAAATAATATGCTGAAGTATAATGAGACATAATGCAAACACATCCACAAGTGTGTGCAAAAATAAAATCTTGTTTTCTCTCCAGGGATTTGAGAGCTGCAGATTTCCTGCCAGAAAAGTTAGAAATGTATTTAGAGTGGGCTGAAGAGAAGGGAGTGCTTCTAGGAGACAAAAAAACACCCAGGCCCAGTATTTGTAATCTGAAATTTTGTTGTTAAATCATACCTTCCGAAATAAGAGTGGTTTGTTTAATATAAACCAGCAAGACTAGACATAAAAAAAAATCATTTAAACACATTTGTGTTGGTCCAGCCATAGCTTATTGTTACCTGGATGAACTGTATTAATAGCAAATGGGGTTTTTGCAACAAGCTTGCAAAACTGCACATGATGAGCTTTCTCTCATGCTATGAGATAAATTTCTGTCTGTTTATATCAGAATTTAATGAAGATTTTTTAAACTTTCCTTCTGCACCTCTCCATTTTTGCCCACTTTCAATGCCCATGTATTAAAGACCCTCTTCCTCTCAAGAATTTCCACTTAATTCTGAACTTAGCCTCTCTGCTTCCCACCACGTCTTATCTTCAAGTAAAATAACATTTTATTATATTTAATGACAGTAATTTTTGTGCTTCGAAAAAAGGTCTTAATCATACTGGATGCCATTTCTGCTGTGGGGATGTGAGATCATCTTTGGCAATTCTTCCTAGAAAGAGGCTCAGCTGGGTCCTTCTGGATCTTCTGGAGCAGAATTATGAGGTATCTCTAATGAGGGATGTGAGTGGCTAAAATATTCAAGTGCCATAAATTTAGATTTAGATTTAGATTTAGATTTAGATTTAGATTTAGATTTAGATTTAGATTTAGATTTAGATTTAGATTTAGATTTAGATCTAGATTTAGATTTAGATTTAGGCACAGAGGCCAGGGAAATCCAGGACTACGTGCTTAGAGCCTGCCGTTATCTTTTACTCTGCAGAGAGACCTCACAGCCGTGCAGGGCCCAAACAGCTGTGTCAGATGTACAGAGCTCACCACTGCCATGTGCTGGGACTGGGACCTGCCCTGCCTACAGCTCCTGCCTTTCCTGAGGGAATGAGGTCTCCATCCTGCTCAGCTCTACTGCTGTCCTAGTGACTGTATACTCCTACACCAGCAATTACCATGACAGCTTAACACTGAGAAAATTAATCCAGAAAATTAAAAAACTTTAGTTTGAAACTTTCCAAAGCCAAGGGAACTGAAAATATGTCCTTCCAGGAGAGGGGGCCACACGATAGAAAGAAACATCTTTCTTTTTAATTTTTTTTTTCCAGTCTCTGAAGTCTCTCAGATTATTTTACAAATCTTTAATTCGGGGGGGAATTTCTATGAAAGAAAACACCATGTCCTTATAGAGAGGACTGTAAAGAAGAGCACAATGAGTGCTGTACACACCATAAAATTAAGGAAAAATCTCTAAATACACTTTGTTGAAGTATCACATCTGTATTACTTGCTCTCAAGATCAACTACAGGACATAAAGTTACTGCTCTCTAATCAGTATTCATATGAAAGTGTTCAAACTGTAACTCAGAATCCTGAGAGACTGGAACGCCTCTCAGTTCCATCTATTTAAAATGACAGTGAATTCCATTTCAGTGGTAGCTTTGATGTATTTCAGGCATTTCTTTCCACATCAGTTAGAAGAAAATTATTTGCTTCAACAGATCTTAATGTCTGTATGTTTTTGGTTTTGTCTTTCATTAGATGACAAACATTTTCTTAGATGGCAAACATTTTTTTTAGATAAGTCCAACCATTTTATGAAAGCACATTTAAGACATACCCTGAAACGAGGCTTGGTTTTAAATTTATATTATCCAAAACACAAATACATTAAATCCAACCCTTTTGTTGGATAAAGAATATGGTATAGTGGATGGACTGAGTTTGAAAATAGGTTTTTTAACAAAAAATGCAACTGGCAACAGCCTTCCTTAACACTCCTGCAGAATTTTGTTTTGCCAAAAGAACAGAAGTGTGTATCAGAGGGAGGATGGGGTATATAAGGCTAAGAAAATTCATTTCATTTGATGCAAAAACAAGTTGGGAAGTGAACACCATTCAGCCAGCCTGTGAGGTAGTCCATCCACAAAATTTAGAGGAAAGAGAGAAATGTGCAATGACCCAAAATAAGGAGCACTATGTCCTTTTTCTTTTGTCAAAAAATCATGTTACTGAAAAGGTCTCTTCTCTGTAAAGGAAGTCACTACTGCTATTATATATCCATTTCTGTTGGGAGATCAAAGCAGCAACATCAAAACAAGTGTCAGCTGAAGCATTTTCTTCTGCTTTCAAGGTAGAAGGTAAGAGCTGCTGAATGGAAATCTATCAGAATGTTTTCTTCTGACATGCTGATGTTAATTATCCTGACTGGTATTACCCTTGTTAAATAGCCATCAGTGTGTGCTAGAAAAGTGAAGAGTCCCTTCCCACAGCCCATCTGAAGATGGCCAGTAATGAAAAACTCAAATCTTTTACTTTCTGCTAAGCATGAAAAGATGTACAGACGAACTAAGCATGAACAAATGCATAGAAAAACATGACTTATACTGGAAATAGTTTTGGTCCCTTGCCTACCACTTCATATTTTCACCTCTGAGCGATTGATGTTCTATCCAAGTCTGGTATAAGACTCGAGCTGATTTATTTTCAAGAGATACAGCTCTCTCCATTCACCCATTACTGAGAAGGAAGATAGAGAACTGTATTTTTCTATACTTCTCTTTAAGGAATCTGGCTTCACTCTAACACCTTTCTCACCTGCTTCCCCCAACACTGCAAACTGATGCAAAGAAATCATCACAGCACAGTTTGGGCTTTTTTGCAAAGGCACAGACCAGCACACATGGCACCTGAGCACAACCCCAAGTTTACACTGTTTAAAGACTCATTTAAAATCCAGGCCAAGACAAGTAGCTCCCAGGATCCCAGTTTATCCTATCCCTGTTCTGGCACGCAATTGAAAACAAGCTACCACAAGCTACCTGGGCAGAAGGACACAGGTCACAGGTCCTGCTTTATCCTCTCCCACTGGCATTTTGCATCGAATTCAGTAAAACTCTAGGAAATCTAAACCCAAAATTCTATTAAAAAATTCTTTGGTATGTGGTTCACTCAATGCTGCTGTGGTGTGCTTGTGACAGAGCTGGAGCAGTACCTGGAGGAGGAGCAAAGGTGGTGGTAGCAAAGCAGAACAGGAAAAACCCGGGCTGAAAAGCTGAGTCTGGGAAAAGAGGAGGAGAAAAGCAAGGAATGAGGCTACAGTCTGAGATTTCACAAGGAGACTGGGCTGGAGGTTAAGGCTGAGACACACCAAGAGATGTGGAGCCTGGGACTGCTGGCAGAGCTTGGCCAGGAAGGGCAGCACAAATGAAGGAGTCCAGGGATGAGCAAGTAAGGGGAGGAAAAGCACAACAAGAAACAGCCTGGAGGGCTTTGGGGTGAAAGTGGATCTCAGGCCAGAACAAATTCTTGTGCGATGGATGGAAGAATTGCTGCCCAGTGGATCACATTCCCCTGCAGAGACGTAATTTTCTACTGTCCACAGTGTTATAAAATGATGTGAATCTTCCAGCAAAGAACATCTCACCCTCCTGTAGTTTCCCATGGGGAAATAGAGGGAAATAGGGAAAACACAACAGAGGTCTGTGCAAAAGAGCCAGCTCTTTCAGACTTGCTGAGGAAACATGAGCGCAAATGAAGTACTGTATGATCAGAGCTCACCAGCTCCCATGCAAATATTTTCCAAAAACATTATTTCAGGACCAGAAGGCCTTGAAACAATCAAAGCACTCTCACAGCAGGGGCTTTTGGTGGCTCCAAAACTTGAGGGCAGGAAAGCTGACACACAGGAACTGCCAGGACCCAGGGAGATGGGGAACAGGCTGGTAGGAAAGGCTCCTCTCCTCATTTCATTGAAACCAAGATACTCCTTGGAAAGTGCAGGTTTCTGCAAAGCTTGATCATCTGACAAAGTATGTTCTCTTGAAAAATTTCTGCCAGCTGAAAGCAAAAGAGGAATCCTGTTTTTCTGGCTTCTAGACATATCTAGTTATTTACACACAAAAATATTATTATTATATGGTTATGGAAAAACAGTGAAAAGAGAATGCCAGGAAAAGGAGGATCAGCACAAGAGCCAACAAAACCAGGTTGGAAGTCCAGAGGCAATTTATCAGATTCAGTGGACAACTTCTGATTTTCTTTCCTTTAAAGACCAGTAATATTTTCCAGAAAGATTTTGTCTCTTTACAGGGGATTGTTTAATGGCCAGAAATTATGTCAGTGTTTCTATTGTCCAAGTAAGGAGAAAAGCAGTCCTATTTGTTTAGGATCATGGATTATTTCAATAGTTACCATCTGGTCTCAAAAAACCCAACAGAAACCATTTGTAAAAACCAGCAATTCCTTGACAGTAAATGCCATGGGACTTTGATACCCTGCAACAGAACAACATTCCACTTCATTAATGCATACTGATGGGAAAGAGAAGCTGCAAGCTAAAGCAGAGCCCTGCCTCCCTCCCAAGGCAGCAGATGTAACAACAAAACTACACTTGCAAAATCCCACAGAACTATGGCACAATAAGGTGCAGAGAGCCCTGTGTCTTGTGCAAATGAGCAGTTGATAGAGATTTGGAGCCATTTTCTCCTGAGTAATCAGCAGCCACCTCACCACGGGGATAGGCTGCTGCTGTGCCTCTGCTCAGGGAGAAGTGGCTCCACAGGCAGCTCGGAGAAGGGATCAGGCACCCAGCTTTGATGTAACTGTGCTGGCTGATGCCATAAGACCCTAAGTGAAGCAAGAGTATGGGATTTTTCATTCTCATACTTTTCTAATCAACACCTGGCTTCAGCAGGAAGAGAAGTGAAAGAAATCCCAATTTTCTAATCTTCCTTCAAGGTGATTTCATAAGGTTTAATGAGTAAGTATTGATAGTATTTTAAGTATATCCATGTTAAGATTAACTTCTTACAGTCTTATATTTTATACAAATATTCAGCACCTGTCTTCCTCTAATTTTGATTCCATTCCTGAAAAGATAGTCCACCTTTTCATCTTGCTTTATTACACACTTTTATCAAAGACAAGACATTCACACGGAAAGTAGCCCACAAGGAGGACACACTCCTGGGCACTGCCAGTGTCCCAGTGGACATTGAAGTGGACAATTGCATGACCAGATAATTTTAATGTCTCAGCTGGGATCCAGGAGCAAGAATTGGAGACCCTTTTTTCTGAGCACAATAGAGTCACTTGTAACAGGAGCCCCACCAGCAAGCACACAAATACTTGTGTCGTGGTGCAGCAGACCCTGCACATAAATTTTTTTTTTGCACATATTGTTTGCTTTGAGGCAAACAATAAGGAGAAGCTGAGGGTAGAAATAAAGCCAAGCCTTTCACCCACAGCTTCAGGAATCATCTATCCCTTTTACACACAACAGCCCTGTGAAATGAGATGTGGGGTGTCCTCTCATTGTACCTGTTGGAGATGTCTGATGCGTGCCTGGTGAGCAGAAAATGTGTGCCTGAGCTTGAGGGATATGTTGAACTTACCAAGTGAATAGTACTTAACAAAAGTAAGGTGTGCCTTCTTTTCAGGGTATGGCTTAAAATAAAAAAAATGAGCTGATACTTCATAAAAAGCCCCCACAAAACAATGTAGGGACTGCAGTCAAGCAGGGCAAGGGAAGCAAAACTCAGAAGAGATCCAGGGCTTCCAAGCTTCTCCTTTTCCAGGTGGGCTGATGCTGGACCCCACCAGCACACAAGCTGCTTGGGTGGGGGAAGAGTCATTCTCCAGCCCCAGCTTCCCTACACAGCAGGGAATAGGAGGGAATGACTCTGCAAAGCCAGGCATCTTGGATCTGATCACTAATGCTTTATTCTGACATTACACTGTCACTCTAAGCCAATATTAATAACACTTTCTTACCTGTGAGCCCGATAATTAATTGCTCTAATTTCCTGAGTTTCAAAGAATTCATTCTTATCCTGTGTTCAGTTACACTTGGAAATTCAGCTACAAAAGGATTTTTAAGCTCCTTAAAGCTTAAAAAGGGTAATGAAGAAGTAGTTTTCTATTTTTAATATTTTCTTGGGGTCATCATTTAAGATAGCATAGAATGCTTTGTCTGAATCACACATGCCTGCTAATCTCAGCAAAGGGAACAGATGGAGTATTGAACTCTCAGAAATGTAGCTTTTTAGTGCATATGGACAGAAGTCTCAAGTCCTTCCACATACTCTAAAGTCTTTCCAACTTGCCTAGAGCAGACAGTATTTCTAGTCTTTGGCTTTCCTCTAAAGTGCATAAATGGAAGCTAAAAGCAATGACAAATGTATTTTATTCTCCTGTACTGTTAATGTCAATTGATTCTTCCTTTTAAAATCCTACCTTTTTCATGCTATCATTTTTGTTATGTGTCTTCTTTCCAAACAATACAGCTGTGTTGCTGTTGACTTTTTCTCCTAGCTTGTTAGGGTCAACAGGAACCTAATACATTCTACTGGAACTGCTCTCTTTAGATGAAATTAAAATTCAGCTGTCATTGAAGATCTTTTGGTATTTACATCAAAAGAAGGTAAGATAAAGTTGTAGAGAAAATTATAATCCTTTTGAAATCCATAAAAGTTGTGGCACTGATTCCCATGGAACCAGGATTTCACTCTCCCTTGTGTAGAAACTGTTCTGTCCTCGTAACCTCCTCCCTGAAGTCTGAGAGGTCTGGGATGGTTACGGTATTCCCTAGGAGAGAGTGATCTACAGTGCCTTCTAGAAATTGGGATAATGGTATCCAGGCAAGGATAGAAGGCTCATCTGGAGTTCAGACACATAAGAAGCCAGAGGCCTTTAAGAACTCAGTTTTAGGAGAACAAAGCCCTTTGTTGCTTCAGGTCCAGCCACTGGTGGTCAAAGAGAAACAGGTCACCTACACAGAGAGACTATAGCAGCATTTCCATTTCACACTGTGAAATTGTCAAATTCACACGGTTCAAACTTGTGAAATTCAATTGCTTGTAATCTGAAATTGCCCATTTCCTATGAGATAGATGCTTAATTTTATCAACTGTAACGTGTCTCCTATCTCCTATAACATGTCTTATCTAGATAATATATTTTGTTTATGTTCCATCAGAGTTATGTGGTAGATGGCAAAAATTCAGATGTGTCAGGTTATATTTAGCATGAAAACCAAGCAGAACCAAGCCCAGTGTCATCACTGGGCTAGTTTGTTCTGGGAGTGGATTCTATCATAGAATGTAATTATATTTTTTATTGCATCTTCTCTAAAGACTCCTTGGAATAGCAGGTGTCTAGTTATCAAAATTGTTCTTGAAATTTAAATAAATGTGCCATATTCTAATAATATTAATCCTTAGGCTTCACTGGAGTTAATTCTGTATTAATATTTTATTTCCTAGCAATAAAATTCACAATTTTTTTCGCTATAAATAGAGATGAAAAGGTGGGAGTGAAAACCAGCTACAGAATGTACAGCAGCCTGTGGCAGATAGAATGGTTCTGAATTAAATCTGCATTTTAATGGAAATTCCAAGTATATTATTGCTAAGAAAAATCATAGAAGAATACTGGCAGATTCAGAACTCAAAATTTCTCAGAAAAAAAGTTCATTTATACTTTAAAAAAAAAATTCGTAATTCCTTATTATTTTTGGTAAAGAAAAAAACCTGAGTTTTGTCTTTTGGGAATAAGGAAAATCAAACCTAGGAAATGTTAAACTTTTTTTTTTTCTTTGGCAGAGTTTTTCAAAATTAAAAACAAAAAGTTTTTGAAGTAGAAGAATATCCCATAGGATGTAAACTATGGTGTCCTGGGGTGACTTTATGATACTGGTATCCCCAATCGTCTGGTTTATGTTATATATTAAGTTCTGCACCTTTAAGACTGGCTTTGAGAGCAAGAGAGGGGGAAGAAGAAGCGCGCAGTTTGTGTTAAAGGAAAAACATCACTCCCACACATCCCGCTCCTGGACTGTGGTGTCTGCAGCACGGACAGACAGCGGGACAGAGCTTCTCTCTGGCTTTTAGTTAGTTCTAGCTAGCTGAGGCAGAGGAGTTCCCTAGACCTTTGTTTGTTTTTTTCCCAATTTTCTTGGATCTGTTCAAACCTGCTCTGGACTGAACACCCAGCCAAACCCCGGGAGCTCACGCCTGTGGCCCACCGGGGCCTGGGCCTCGGCACTTTCCAGCGCCGGAAAAAAAAATTCGTAATTCCTTATTATTTTTGGTAAAGAAAAAAACCTGAGTTTTGTCTTTTGGGAATAAGGAAAATCAAACCTAGGAAATGTTAAACTTTTTTTTTTCTTTGGCAGAGTTTTTCAAAATTAAAAACAAAAAGTTTTTGAAGTAGAAGAATATCCCATAGGATGTAAACTATGGTTAGAAATTTCACTGTATAATATTAATAGTTACAAAACTCCAAGTCTTCTAAAATCATTTTATATATTTAGCATGCTGAGATTTAACTGCTTTGTTGCTTAACAATGGTCCACAGGTTCCATAAGCACCTATACTTCTGAAAAAATAGGTTCATTTTCTGTATTTCACTCCTTCAGGCTGTGTCTCAGTGAGGTGATTACAGTAACAGCTGGTACTGTGATACAATTTCAGGGGCTGTGTTACACAAAACCCTACAGCAGACATGGGGAAAAGGTCTGGTGTTAGAGCCATCAGCTAAACATTTTATACAGGGTGTGCATGAGAGCAGCTGAACAGTCCTTCAAGTAGTTAAGATTTTTAAATACCCCTCCCATTAGAATATAATAAAAGGAAGGTTAGAAATATCTCCAAAACTGTTTTTTGTATATATCTTGTTTTTGTATTGTGCTCTGTATCAAGTTGTCTCCTCTAGAGGTGCCACCCAAATCTTCTGCACTGCTGACCTTGCTCAGGTGAAAGCAGCCTCAGCCCAAGCTGGCCTGACAGAGAACACAGTTCTTGTTATCAACATATTTAGTGCTAAGAGGGGAAAATTTAGGATGTCAGCAGGAGCATATTCATCTGGAAGCTTGTCACTGTTCCTTTTTGATCCTCCAATTGCTGTTAAATGATACTTGGTTTCAGCCATTTCCCCATATTTTATGGGGACCTTTGAACAAAAGAAAGAAAAAAATTAACTTTCAGTTACAGAGCAAATCACAAAAAAATCTTGACTGTTCAGCCCAGGAACTTAAGTCTACATGGGCTAAACAGAAAAACGAGAGATGCAAGACACACCAAGTAGTCTGTGTCAAAACTGAATGAAATTACCACTTAGACAAGTTCAGAACTTGGGGACCTGGAAGAAGTAGAGAATAATAGAAATAAAATATATGAACCTGGAGATTCAGTCCCCAGATCAAGGTTTTAAAATAATTAACTAAACTAATTGAGTTAGTCATTTAATTAAATTAATTGAAGAACTGAAATTAATTTCCTGCTGTAATAGATTTTGTAATAGCTTCAGCTGAACAATTTATTTGCTCTGTTTGAGGTTTTCATGCAATTGATTGATTAGTGAACAATTTTTCAGTTTAACAGTAAATATCTGTAGTGGTATGCATGATTTAATAGCCAAAGAATTCAGCACTAATTTACTATGAGACCATGAAAGACAGGAAAACATTGTGTTTCAGTTGTTGGCAGTTGCTATGGCTGAGTTATATAAACACAGGGGCCAGCATCTCTCCATGAGCAGTGGTAGCAGTTGGAGCACTCATCTGTGCCAGGCCCTTCAGACTGGCTGGCAAACTGGGCTTTGAAAAGTCTAGAACCCAAATGCTCTGAACTGAATGAGAAACCTCCCAATGTCATTAGGAAATCTGGAATCAGGGTCTTTATTTCACTATTACATTTCAGACAATGTCTGAGGTCTCTCACATTTCAGAAGGCAGCAATTCTTGGTAAACACTGATTTTGTTTCATTAGGATCATTTCTGTTCAGGATTCACTCTGCCTAGATTTTAGCACAACAAACTGCCATAAATGTAGTTTGGGTTAAATTAGTTCTGTCCCACTCTTGCACTCATTTGAAAATATATGGGCTGTATCATCTAAACCCACAGAGCCATTTAACAGCAATAACTGTTCTGCTGAGAGGTTTGCTCTCTCTGTCCATGATTGCTATTGCTCCTAGCAAGTTCTGAGTATTTTATATGACTGTTTCAGCAAAATTCATCCAGGAATCCATCATTCTTGCTCATATTCCGCATTGTTTGTGCTTCTCTGAAACTGCATCCAGTTTTTAAAAGGAATGCAGGAATATGTCTATGCTGCTAAAACTTTTATCACTGAATATAAATACAGGAATGGATTGTTCAGTTGAACCAGGAAGAAAAAAGGGTAAAATTAGTAAATTCACAGTAATCTTGTAGGATATTTGGAGGGAAGTTCATGACACTTTAAAAATGACATCTCATTCAGTATCCCAGAAAAAATAAATTGATTACCCTGCAAAGAAAATAAGAGCTTTGAAAATGTACCTTTCTCAGTTTGAAAAACCAAAATCATAGAACCACAGAATAGTTCAGGTTGGAAGGGACCTTTAAGTTCATCTGCCCAAGACTCCTGAAATGAGCAAGGACATCTTTAACTAGATCAAGAGATTGCTAAAAGCCCCATCCAAAATAAGAGTTAAAATAAGAACAAGAGGACAACTATTCTATGACATTTTTTGGGCTCATATAAACCTCAATTTTACATGTGTTGTTGTTAAAGAAAGCAGAAGATTACAGGATTATTTATCAATGGAGAAAAACTGTAACAAATTTAGGATACATAAGCAGAGCAAAATACAGCAGCTTACCCTAAGAGATCTACCTCAAGAAAAAAAAAATAACAGTCTGATATTACCAATGCTTTATATTCCCACAGAAATGAATCACTGCTCCTTCACCCACTGATCTTTCATTTTGGAAACTGCACAATTCTAACTGATTGCAAATATTAAGCAGAACATACATACCAAGTGCCAAAATATTTTAATAATATATCATCTTTGAGATGTAGATGTATGAGTGAATTCTAACAAGTGAGAACACTCAAAAAAAACTGCAGAGAAATTGAAGAAGAGGGAGAAAAATGGCCCAGAGGTGAAAGTACTGAGCTGTTATTCTGTTCTCAGCTCTGCACAGACTCCTGGTTTGACTTTTAGCAAACAGGCTTGTCATCAGCTTTCTCAGGTGCCTGACCTCGAATGTCTCAGCTCTCCCTCCAAACAAGAAGAATGATCCTTCTCTAGAAAGCAGTTGTGATGAGGCACTGTGAGAGGTTTGGACACTGTGGTGATAATCACCGTAAAAAACAAACTACAGCGAGATAAACTTGTACTGTCAGTCACCAAACTGTGAGGAGGTGTTTTTCAAAGTGACATTTTCATACTGTTTACTCTAAAAATAGGAAATTTTTGCTTTTCTCTTCAGCTGTACAACAGTTGCAGACTAAGCATAGTAAACACAGACAGCTTAGAAAGCAGACAGGCAGGAGTAAACGTGTAAACCCTGAGTGATGTCAGGTGGTGCTCAGATTCATATTCAGACCTTTGCTTTGGCACCCACGTGTGCTGAGGAGGAATGTGGCCCCAGGAGGACAGAGTAGGAGACAAAGATGGACAGACTGCAGAAAAGACTCACTTTGAAGCAACCTGGCACGCTTATTTATGTCCTATGTAAACCCCTGTTTACATAAAACAAACAAAATTTTGTTTTACTTAGGAAATACACCTGTGGATCTCATTGCCAAAGGGTGCTGGAAGTGCCAACATTACATGGGTAAAAGGGTGGAGAAACAGATGAAAGAGAAATCCACTGAACACAGAAAACACAAGGACACAAACACATGCTCTCTTGTTACCAAGACCTAAACCCCCTTGGCCCCAAGGAGATCATTCATGGTGATGTGCCTAGGCTGCACCACCAAGGCCAAGAGACCTTCATTCCCATTGACTGCTGTTCTGCTCTTTCTCCTCTCATACAGAAGCCCCCATCTATGAAGCCATCCTCTCCTTTGAAATAAGACCTTTTAAAGTAATCAAGAGGAAATGGCCTGTTTTAGAACAGGTATGATTATCCAGTGGTGAAAATATCCATGTCATAGACAAAAATACTGCCAGGTCACATCAGAACAAATGCACATAGCACACAACCCCTCTTGAGTTGTGTTTCTCCAGGTATCAGATTTACCTCAGGAGAGAGGGTAACAAATATACAACCTAAATCTACTGATGGCACTAACTAAACAAACAACACTGCCATCAGCTCACAAATGGAGGAACAGTAGAGAACTACAAGGAGAAGATGTACCAGTTATCAGGAACAAAAGTTCTTGCAGTTAGTGGTGTTCACTCATGTATCTGTGTAGTTCAACATCCTACAGAAAACAGTAGCCCCTTTTAATTCCACTGCAGTTCGTTAATGCTAATTGGAGCCCTGGCCTGATGGTGTGTTTGGAAAAGGTATCCATCTTATGCCATGACTTCAGTTGTAATGTTTCAAAATGCTATTAAAATTAATTAATTATTAAAATAGCCTAGTTTGTCCCCTGATTTGTAAACATTGCCAAGTACAGCATCTCTCATGTCACTCTGCACATGCAAATTCTGAGTTTACAGAAAACTTGAGAAGTGTTATAAAAAGGCCTGCAGACCATTCTTTCACATTGTATTTACTCTGCATCTTCTCAAGGTAAAACCAAGCACACATTCTCTACCAGCTGGGGTGCACTGTGTTAATTTTGATAGAGCAAATAGATCCAGACAGATAAAGATGTAAACATGTACAAGTATTAACCAAGGTTCAGAGGAAAGAATGCAGATACCTTGATATGAGCACCATAGCAACAGCTGCCAGTAAACCTTTTTTAACTGTCTTAAAGATATAAAGGAGGAGAAGACTCTTACAGCATTTGAAAAGTGAAAGCCAAAGTGAAATTAAATTTAACAATGTCATTTACTTCTTTCTCTTTACCTGTGCAGAGGAAATCTATTGAATGAAAAATACATTTGTCACTCTTTTTAAGGGCATTAAAGTATTTAGCTGTCTCTTCTCCAACAAGAGAGGAACTAGAATTGTCTCTACTCTTTGAGGCTGTTTTTGATAACAAAAGGACAAAATTGGAGCAGACAAAAAACTAACAGATGCTCAGTTCATGTGCAGACCTGATAAATCTCAGACTAGGGGAGCACTGCAGAGAGAGCTGCTTTTGCTGCCTCTCTGGCTGTGCAGCTGCTAAAGATACCTAGACTTTTTATTTATTTTTTTCTCCTCCCTCCCTCCCTCCCTCCTTCCCTCCCTCCCTCCCTCCCTCCCTCCCTCCCTCCCTCCCTCCCTCCCTCCCTCCCTCCCTCCCTCCCTCCCTCCCTCCCTCCCTCCCTCCCTCCCTCCCTCCCTCCATTTCTCTTTCCCTCATTTTCTCTTTTTTCCCCACCCTCTTTCCTAAAAGAAATCAAAAGGAGATGGATGCTGCAAGCAGGGAACAGTGCAGGGAAGGGCCAGGACATGAAAGAGGGATGATCCAGGTAAGCAGAGCCCCAGGGCTGGGGCCAGGGTGCAGATGATGGCACACAAAGCCTCAAACACACCCTGCCTGTTTCAGTCACACTGAGGAGGAAAATGATGGTGTGGATCACCAAATACATCCCAGAGATAAGCTTGCTATCATCAGTCCACCTGTCTTCTTCACACCACATGAAAGGTAATGGACCAAGGGGAAGAACTGAGACAGGGAACAATATGTTTTCTCAATTTTTCTGTCAGTTAAGCCTGAATCAAAGTTTGATATTTTTTTTCATGCTGTCTTCCAGGTAACTTTTGATCTTAATTGGAGCAGTAGCCTTTTGGTTTTTTTCTGTCAAGTCCAGAAGTTTATACTGTTTGCAGAAACATTTATGGAAATAGGACTCACAATTCAGCCAGCTTGGGTTTAAGCCTCTCTAAGTCTTCTCTTCCTGGAAACCCCTTTTGTCTCACTTTGGTGATATGCACAGTCCAGCAGTGAAATGCAATGCAAAGGCTAAAGGATGTGTTTTTCCCTGTTGCCAAGTCAGCGAGCCCTGCACAGAGCACAGAACAACAAATACAGCCCTGAGCAACAGCCCCAGGGTTCCAAGCAGACCTATTTTTAATAAAAACACTTGAAGTTTGAGCAAATGCTACTTTTGTAATCTTTCTGGAAACTAATCAAAATTTGATTCAAGAAAAGGCAACCAGAATAGCTATTTTCCTACTATCAACTACAACCAACAATTATGTTCAGACAAAACATGAAGTGACTAATCCAAACCAATGTAAGCAGTAATTCTGAACCCAGCCCCTACTCCTGCCTCAGTGATTACTTCTGCCAGGCCAGGACATTCATTGATATTCAGGAGCTGCTGTGTGAAACAGCTTCAGGAGGGCTGTATCCACACACGTTTTTTCAAGCTGTTATACTCTCTGCATGCTGATTGAAACCTCTCCTGATGAGTCTATCCATGCTCCTGAATTTTAGATCTGACATTATATATATTCATTTAACCTCATGGCAACGTGAAAAGGTTTCTATTCACTGGCGTCTCATCCCTATCTCTTTCTCTACACACATTTCACTGAAATAGTAGTGGTAGAATTGGCTGCATAGTCTTTAACTCCACACTAAGTACTTTGCAATCATATTTTTTTTAAGTGATTACTTTCACAATAGAATTGAAAATAAATCACTTTTGAAATGAAAATTTTCTCAAGAAATAACTGAGAGTCTCAATAATAAAGATATTCTTTTTAATGACAACTCTGTGTTATCTGAAGTGAAAGACTTTCAGTCCATCATTCAAACTGTTGCAAGCTCAGGAAATACTTACTGCTGCTTTTTCCCCTCAATTGTTCTCACAGGCACTTGCCCTTAGGGCACTTGTGAAATAGCATCAGCTGTTCTTCACCCCTCGCTGGGAAGCAATGGCATCATCTACTCCTAACCAATGCTCATGGGATAAATGCCACGTGGTAGCATCTGCTGGAAAGACCACCTCTCTTTTCTTAAATCTAGTTATTCTATGCTTCATTTTCCCCTCTGTGAAATGATAGCAGCAGTATTTCCTTACCATTTTTAATCAGAACAAATGCTGGAGGAATGGGAATATTGAGAAGTCCATATCGCAAAAATAGAGTTGTTTTATGAAAGAGTAAGAGTCACTGAAAGTGAGTAAAAGGAAGAGATGGAAATGATGTTTTGATCTACTTGCCCAGAGTGTGCAGTACTAGGCTGGTAGTTCTCATTCCACCTGGAATTCTTTACACCCTGCAAAGCTGCTCAGTGTTACCAGACAGGCTGAACGCAAAGTAGTTAGAACAGTAGTTAGAACACATTTTAGTTGTGCTGGGAATCAAATGGATGAAAATTCCTTAGTCACTGAGAGGGTATGCAAGGATGAATAGAGCAGACATGGATTTCAGGTCCAAGCTTTTTTTTCCAGTTAAAATGCAGAAAGTGTGCACAGATGTATTTATTTCTTGTATTTATAAGTTTATGCTAAAGCAGAAAGAGAATTTTTTTTACAAACAAACAATGTAGCAGAAATGCATGAATCAACAAAAGAGCTTCAAGGGGTACCAATGACAAGACATCTGTTAACATTGGTGGATCTGTGCTCAAAATCTGGCTTCAAGTGAAACTTTCACAGACATGTAATATAACACCACTGTTTCACCAGGCACAACCGCCTTCTTAGCTCGCTGGTTTTTTAATTCAAGCATCAGAAAGAACTAAGAAAAAAAAAGACAAAAAACCAAACCATAAAATTTCTTGTTGGGACTGATGGAAAGATATGATCACCACTTAATTTCTGTAATGCAATTGCATGGCACATGAGTAAGAATTTGCTTTTTAGCTCATGGCAGCAGCAGTTCCTGCACACAATGGCATCATCCTCAACCAAAGGAAGCACATTTCTTGTGTCTTTTCAGCAACAGAGCTGTGCACTCACTCCCAGGCAAATCTACCTCCAAGACAGCCTTGTAGGCTCTGCAGCTATTTACTGTCATGAGTCTAAAGATTTGTTTGTGTTCATTTTGATTAACAGAAACTCTAGCAATAAAAACAAGGCTTTCTCACAGCACAGTGAGTTACAGCTGAGCATGGCAGCATCCCGAGATATTTGCCTCATAATATCCTTCAGTCTCCTGCAAAGTGTCTGTACCTGACTCCCCCAGGGCTCAGCCCCAGTCCTCACTCACAGAAGCTGGAGAAGGAGCGAGAGCTGTTGGGCATGAAAACTGGCAACAATAAGTTAAATGCTTTTATCAAAGCCATATTTCTCAGTGACAATGGCAAAATTTAACTGTTTGCCAGAAAACTTTCTTTCGCTCAAAAATCTTGTGATGATGGTTATAAAGTGGTAGGCTGAAGTGTTTCTTAGCACCAGCAGGTAAAGAGGACAGGATTTACTGAGTTTCCCTTCAGACTGACTGCTCCAAGAACAAGTCCAATGCAAAGCCCAGAGGACTGTGTTGTCTCCGTTTTTCCACCCACTGAAATTAAGGCACTTGAATTACTGGATTTTCAGACTTTAGACATTCAGACTTTAGACAACTACATTAAGGATTTTGGAGGATTTAGACAGTGTAAAGGCTGTAACATAATTCAGCCTGGTGGGGGAAACACCTCTGCTTTCAAGCTTACAGTGGATGCCTCCATCCATACAAGCAGAAGAAGGCTATCAAGGTGCATCTTCACATGATTTCTAGGACTGTTTTACATACATTTGACTCTTTCTGGAGGATGAAACATTAAAATATCTTGTTTAAAAAACATTCACCATGTAAAGCCCTGATGACCCATTAGAAAGGCATCAGAAAGAAGAAAGCCCAACTCTTAACTAAGTACATGTACATATGTGATTCCTCTAGCAAGTGTGATCTGTGTCAGCCACCCCCTGGCCAGTCCAGCCCCTCAAGTGACCCCCACAAAATGCTGCTCTGGGAGCAGCACACAGCTGGAGAGCATCCAATGAGCCACCCCAACCTAATTCCTAGATGACAAACACGTTTCAGGATCAATCAGACACCAAGCCAGGTAGTCCCACTGAGACTGGACTACTTTGGGACCACTGGAATATAATTGCTAATTAAAATTTAGGTAATTGTGGAAAATAACAATTCAAGGCTTCTGAAATGTAGGTGTCTTTAAAGAAGAACTCATTGAAGATCATATTTTGGATGTTGGATCATTAAATACATATCCTATTATTAGTACTAATACAAGGCCACATGATTGTGGATTTAGCCATGAAGAATTGGTTTAAAATGAACAACTCTTTTATCCAAGCATTTTGTAATATGTTTTGCCTCTAGTAAAAAAAAAAAAAAGTCCTATTTAAATAAAAGTCTGGGAAAAAGGAAAATATTTTCAGTTATTTAAAAGAATTGAGTAAAAGAGGAAAAAGGAAAGTGGAAACAAACCAGCCTAAATGTTTCTATTTCATTTTGTTTAATATATGCTAAACAAGTTTTGTTTTTAGATGAAAGACATTCTTTCATTATAAACATTGACCAGTTCTAATTCCATATTTGTTTGAAATTGTTCCCACAGCAACTGCAGCCAAGAGCTGAAAAGTTCTTGTTTGAAAAACAACTTAATAGCTAGTAAAGCTCATTTGCTTTGCCCAAATATATTTATTAGTCTAATAAAACATAGTTCTCTCTCTCATCCATGATGTCTGGAACTTAGTATCTTTTCTGCAAAGAGGTTCTGAGATGCACAATGAAAATACATCTCTGCCTTGCAGAAGCCATACACGGCAAAAATGTCCAAGTGAAGGAGAAACCACCCTAGGAAAGTGCCTGTACCTGTCTCTCAGTTGTGAGGAAAGCCGTGACATTTAGCTTTGATTAGACACCACGACATTTAGATGGTCAAAATATAGCAAAACAAATTGCAGCACGTACCCTGTGCCCAGAGTGTGCTTTGTCAGCCAGAACATGCTAGCAGGATTTTGTGCCACACTGAATTACTCTCTAGAAGTATATGACACTGAATCATTGTCTGCAGGGGTTGTATTAACCAAACCCTGACAACCTTATTTATGTAAATAGTATCACATTTAAGGAACTGTTCATATGGGTAAAAATTGGAGGAGCCAGGAAGATGCTCAGTCATTTCTGCAGCGTTTTTTTTCTCCCCAAAATTTACAGAGTTTTCATAATTTTCTTATCACATGTCCTTAGCAAATATTACTTCCAAATGAAGTGCTCTCTTCATACACTTCACTTAGGAAGAAAACCTCTCAGAGACACAAAGGCAGCAATAGAGTTACTCTCAGAACAAAGTAATTTCATAACCTCACTGTATTCCTTCCACAGTCTGGGCTTGGTATAAGAAATTAACTTTACTCTTAAAGCAACATACAAGATGCATTCAAAGATTTTTGTCAGCACATGCACCATTAGTGCTACAGTTTCCTGCTTTGCATCAAAAACCCACCGGAAACCTGCTGAATCCACAGCTTTTCCATGCCTGTTTTGGAGAAGGCAGCCACAAATCCCCTTTCCACCACTGCACTGCTATTTGGGAGTGAATTTCCATGAAGGGCCACGTTGCATATTCAACAGCTGGCTGCAAACTGCCTTATTCCACTGCTGGTAGGATTTTTCACTTGTTCTATTTACAAGTGAAATGAAGTGCATCAGGGCCTTGGTTCCCAAATCTTTATTCATCCACCACTGGATTCACACGGGCTTCTTATTTAACCCACTCATGGCAGAAAACTAAAACTGAATGAAAGAAGTTGACAAAAAAGCCCAGAGCTTTTCTTAGGTTTTTGGATCCCAGTATATGTGACAAATTGTCACATCTCCATTCAAAA
The DNA here is from genome assembly GCF_049639895.1 of Pseudopodoces humilis. Classification (NCBI taxonomy): domain Eukaryota; kingdom Metazoa; phylum Chordata; class Aves; order Passeriformes; family Paridae; genus Pseudopodoces; species Pseudopodoces humilis. The sequence goes on along the minus strand of NC_142205.1, from coordinate 12,436,479 downwards.
AGACAGACTCTGGAGGGCAAGGAAGGAAATAATCTGTAGGAAATCACTTCATCCTACAGATGAGCAGAGATGCAGAGATGACACAGAATAACTGTTTGGGTTTGCAGACACCAAAGATAAAACCCAATGCTATAAGCACCTTCTTAGCACTACGCAGCTGGGACGATGTTCAGAGATTGCAAAGTGAACCTACATTTATATATTGTCTTGTAGACCTTATTAAAAAAACAACAAACAAAAAAACCCTGAACACCTCTACAAGGATTACCTTCAACTGGGGACAGAGAGAGTTTCTAGAAAGTCACAGACTTCACTAGCTGCTGCACAGAGCCATTCTCCTCACACAAGGGAGAACCACATCTCTGAATTCCATCTCTGAAACCCAGACATGTCCATGGAGTGAAACCAGTCCATGGAATCCAGCACTTCGTTTTTTCCACTATCTATGCAACCAGGAATATATTCTACAGAAAGTACTACATCCCTTCCAAAAGACATTCACGTTAAGAGCATGCTGGTTTGTTACATAAATAAGGTGAACAATTAGTAAAAAGAATTGTGAATCTACACTGAATCAAATGGGTTAGATGCAGCTTTTCCTCTTCTCTCTGAAAAGATAGATACACTATTCTAGAACTTGTTCAAAGGCTTATATTTCTTTATAAAGCCACATAAGTCATATTGATAGATTCTGTAGTTTGTTTGGGTTTAATTAGATTTTTTTTGTTTTTAAACGTGGAAGAATACATTTGTTTTTGAAATTGCATGCAGAAAAGCAATGTACAGTACCCCAGACCTGGCCACCAGTATAGGTAGTGACAAAGCTACTTAGTGTTCATTAAACCATCGTCTAACCATACAACTAAAGAGAAAACAACTTAAAAAAATTTAAAAAAAGTGGGGATTCATGTGGGTTTGAATCATCAGGGAACATCATGATCTCTAACATATTCATTCTCCTGCAAAAAAAGGGAGGTTTAGGAAAGGATAATGCAAGGACCAAAATGGTAATTTTAGAGCGATGAATTGCTAGCAGTCAACAGCAAATGAATAAAAATCTATTGGCAAATGTGACAAGATTTAATTACTAGTGATGGTCAAGCCATAAGCAGAACAATATATTGGAAAAATATGACAAACAATTATACATTTATCCCATTTAGTACAGACATTGCACATCTATCCATTCAAGGTATTTTATAATGGCCTTTCAATTCATACTCCTGAAAAATATTTTACTTCTTCTGAAACACTGCATAAGGATATCTTTGCTCAGTTGAGTAACTATAAAACCATTCACATATTCTAACTAGCCATCACTCTCAACTACACAGTATCAAGGACTGAATTCCATCAGCAAAGCTCAAATTTACCAAGTTCTGCCCTCAGATTCTGAGTGCTATTTTGGCTTGGAATGATACCTGCCACTTCCAGGCTTTAATTTATTTTCTTATTCGGTCATCTTTTTTCAAACAAAAATGGTTGAAAGTACACAGCCTCTTTTCTGAGGTACCTTCTCTGGCTAGATTGAAGATTGAAGAAGATGCTCCAAAGAAGATGACCTTTTCAAAATTCATTTCCCTGCAAATGTATGTCTTCTGCTCTCCAGAGGCATCTGTGAACCTTGGAGAAAACAAATTGCTTTTGGTCAGTGTGACTCAAGCTTCTGGATACAGCTGAGGTGAGAAAACTAACTAGTGGTTTTAGATAACAAGACCGCTCAAATACAAAGGTGGACATTACCAGTTCTCATTAAATATATTAAAGAGATTAAAATTAAATTTAAGTCACAGTTGCCAACGTTGAGCCCACTGTATAGTCTTTCACAAGTGTGGTGTCTGACTGACTTTCCCTGCCTTATTCCCTTTGAATAACAAGAAAACAAGTAGAAAGACCGTACTAAAGACCTGAGCTGGTGGCTTTTGCCAGTCATTTTTACAAGAGATCTTGAGTGGTGAAACAGAATGTGGAAAAGGCCAGATCCTACCTGGAGCACTCAGCTAGGAGGATAATGTTCATCACTTGCAAGTATTGCTTTTCATATGAACCCACACAGCTCTCAACAGCCTGTGACAATACAGCTTTATAACTCAGCATGGAAAATAAGCTTTTTGCTGGTACACCGAAGGCTGCATAAGCACAGCAGGGGGCAACAGATGAGTGAACCTGGCATTTGATGCTTTGTAAATCCCACTGTCAGTCTCTTGGGAAGCTGGAGCTGTTGACAAAAGGCAGTGTAATTATTGGCACTGGGTTGTACAAAGGTAACAGCATAAAAACTTAACATTCCCCAGAAGAAATGAAGGTGTTAAAATAGCAGCTGGGTAAATACCAGATAATGAAAGAAATCAGCATGAGTTCCCCAGGTTCAAATAAGGCAGACAAGTATTTTGCAGAACTGACCTTATTAAAGAGACATTATCACTTTAAAAACAATTACAGTAATCAGTGAAGAGTAAGAGATACCTATTAAATGTAACAATTATTTCCACCAATCCTTTTACTTCCATTTTTACATTTTTCTGTAGTGAAGTGCCAGGTCCATCTAGGTGTTCTCACTTTTGTTTACAACAGATTGACTTTGACACAGATAGCCTCTCCCAGAACATCCAGTTACTCACACTTGGTATGAATTATTCTTCATTAGGCTTAGCATCTGTATTCTACTTCATAATAAATTAATACACAATAGCAAGGTTAAAGAAATGAAATATAAATTTATGATCAGAAATCTCAACCCACTTGTTTCACAGAAGCATTTTCACCTCAATCAGTCACTGTCAATGCAGGACACTTTTAGTACATCTTCCCTAAAATATTTTGCATCACGTGGAATCCATTTTATTAAAAAAACACCAACCTTCAAAATGCAATATTTTATTTTATTAAATTATTATTTATTAATTATTATAAATTATTAATTATTTAAAAGCTTGACAAAGTGAGGAATATGTATGGCATGCTGATCCAGTATCCAGATATCCCAAGCCAAAAATACAGCAAGAAAGATGGGTGGTTGATAATGCCGAGGAGCCTATGCATAACTAAGCCTCCTGAAAATCCTGAAACCTGAGCACAAGGGCTGCTAGCTGCAAGCTAACATTACTGAAGTACATGTCGAAAAAACATAACAAAGCTACAGTTTATTAGTCCAGTATGGAGAATAATTTCTGCAATAAAATCTACCATTGCCATTAAGTTGTTATTTACTGTATGGATTAAAGCATCATTGTCCAAGGATAGTTACTTTTGCTTGTTCTTTGTATGTTTTGGCTCCTTGTCCAATGGCTTCATGTTGAGGGAAGACAGCAGTGCAATGGAGATGGGAGTACACAGGGAACTGTCCAGGGCAACAGGAGAAGCAATGAACTTCCATGGGAACACAACTGATTTGGACAATATTCCAAATACTGAAGAACTTGGCCTTATACAACTTCCTGTGTTGATGACTGTGAAGCCAAATGGGATGAATTTGAATGGCTTGAGAGACTTCAGCTGTGAAATAAGAACCATAATACCTATGGCACACACACAAATCTGCACAATCTACAGCTGGTCCTCTGTCCTCTGAGCAACTCAAAGCTGAATTTAAGTCAGCTTTACTGAAGCAGGATATTTCCTATTTATTACTTCTTTCACAAGGCACGAGAAATGTTAAGATCTGGACGTTTCTTTGAATGCGTTGCATGATAGAAGAGTGACTCATAGCAGGGAGTAACTTTCCCTGCTAGAATAGTTACAATCACAGAACCACTTCAAATTTGTGATGAGGTGTGACCGAGTTACAAATCAGCCAGACACAGAGATTACCTATTAAGTATAAAAAATTGCTATTGTAATCAATATTCAGATATTGCTTTTTATTATTGTAACCTATTAGAGCTATTGGCCTCCTTGTCTTACCCATGATGAGTTACTGTCATTTCCCTCTTATACTGTAGTAGTGAAGAGTCTGGGCTTGCAAAGAAATCCTGGAAGGGACTGACATTCTAGAAGGTACTTCAGCTTTCAAGTGTTCCTTGCAGCCATGAGCTGTCCAACTTTTCCAATTACTTTCTTGCCTAGGGACAATTGCTTTCTTGCCTCTTTCTGAAACACCTGAGGCTCCTCCTACACAGCTCTGGCCAACTCCAAGGCAGGACAGACCCTTCTCTTTACCTGCCCCTGCCTTGGGGATGAAACACCAGATACAGTTAAAACAGCAACTCTGAACTCCCACAACCCTGGCAGACTCCTCTTTCTGTGACAGCAAATATTTCCATGAAATGACTGAAGAATGAAATCAAATAATAATAAGGATTGTCAATCTAATTACTGCATACATTTTCTAATGCTAGCAGTGATAGCAAACGCTAATTGTTGTTTACTGTGGGATGAATATTTAAACTTGTCAAAGAAGTGAGGAAAAAAATACCCACTGCACATGCACGTATATTGTAGCATTTTAATTTTTAAATAATATGGCACCCTATAAAAAGGCACAGAAGCTCTGTACATGAAAAAATGCAAAATATATGATCACAGTGGCCTCAGAGCACAGCATTCAAATACAGTTACAACTCCTTCAAAACAGGCTTGAATAATATAAAATATTAAAAATACATATGGTTATTTTAATTAGCTTTTTCCTGTTCCTCTTTTTAAAAATCATTTTTATAGGGTTCTTCAAGTCAACTAGACGGGTTTAAAAATTAACTCTTTTTGAAGTGTAATATAATAGTCTCATCACTTTAGAGAAATCCAGAAATAAGAACTTCACAAATACCTAAAATTGTGAAAATTGGCAAAAAATGCAATCAAGAGAGCTTCTGAAGGCATGCCCATTTCCATTTTTCACTTTTCTACTGAGCAAATGTGATGACACTGCTTCACCAAGAAAAAAACTGCAGCAGGTTGTAAATATTTAACAGTTTGGAACTGTAGCCACACTCACAGTTCAACTGATTTAAGTTTAGAAACAGTGAAATGCTGAAGTTACTGCAGGATGAAAGGCCAAGTACACAAGTATATACTGAAGATCTGGCCTACCAGCTGTCATTGTAGAACATAAACTGCAGAATTAACATGCAAAGCCTATTAGGAACACAATGTTAAACAGTAAACTAACGAGGATAACATAAAACCAGAGAACAGAGGACATGTGGTTCATCCATTTCATCTCTTTGTGTCATCTGCTATATTGCAGCTTACCACAAAAATATAAATACAAGAATAGTAAATCAGTACCTACTATATACAATAAATAACCTTTCTGTATAAATTATGAAAATACAGCTATGGTAAAATCAGTGCAAAAATGACCAAAATGTAGTGAAGGAACACAGAGTCCTGCCTGCCAGAATGTGCATCATAGTACACCCATATTTCAACTAGGGAAACAAAGCACTGACAAGAAATAAAAAATGCAAGATGCACATCACTAATTGTGCCATTCTAAAATTACATCTGCTTCCAGTATCAGACAAATCAGATTAAAACACATGTTATTTGAACCATACACTTCATTCTTCCTCATAAGTTTACTAACTTCCGGTTCTCTAGTTGATACTTTTAAATGAAAATTGCTCTTATGAGCCCATGTTTGCATGAGCAGCCTTTTTAGAATTAAGAAAGTTCTTTTTCTTTTTTCTTGGAAAATTATGCAAAGCAAGTATTGGATCACTTGGCTCACGGAACAAAAATATCTTCTCCCCTGTGTCTAACAGCTCTATGGCTTCAGCAGTTGCAGAGTTCAGAGAAACAGGTGGATCAGGCTGTTCTGGAGGAGGATGTGCAGGTGAACATCCCAGATGAATGAATGCTGCTTTCTCCAAGAGAGCAAGTTGCTTCTTCTTTATCAAGCTACATTAATGAAAAAAAATGAGTTGAAAAGTGAAAATGGAGGCAAAAAATGCATACCTTCCTATACCACCCCTTGCCACAGAAGTGGTGACTTTGGAAGCTAAAGAAATTCCTATTTCAACAGAAAGAATTGCAGTTTTTATTCTAATCCCCAATAATTCACGTATCATTTTCTGAGATACAAAATTGCACAAGGAAAGGTAACCTTATAATACATAAAAATAGGGAAGATGAGCAATGTATGTGGAAAAAGTGAGAATTTTGTGGATATGTACAGAAAAAACTTTTTAGGTATTAACTACACTGCTTTTTATGCGTACATATGTTGTAGGAAACACAAGCACTAAATAGAACAGTGTTAGAAAATGCATACTTACGAACTAATTTTCTGATTTCTAACAGCTCTAAGAAGAATCTTGGGACATTAAATAAACTATAAACAAAAAAAAACCAGGTATGCTTGTTCTGGTTTTCTCCTTACCTGTCTTTTCTCTTGTTTAGAGAAGGGATATTTTCTAAACTTCTGTTTATCAGATCTTGCCTTATTTTGGTCTCCAGTGCTTGCCACAACTCTTGGCTCTTCCTGAGGGAGCAGGAAAGAAAAATTCATAGCAGCAAATCCCCAAACATACACATTTTTCTTGCCTCTCTGACTTAGCTACCAAACCCATGACAGCAATACCACAAATGCAGTCAGTAAGAGTGTTCAAGTACTTCTGCTGCCTTGCCACAAATCATTTAAACCAGCTATGATCACACCTCAGGGCATGGTACCAAGGACTCTTATCTGTTTCTTGACAATCCACATCTGCCAACAACAGGGCTCAGTGCCACAACATCTGCTTCTATCTCCTTCCCAAGTCATGGCAGGGAGTTGGGAGAGCAGGTCTGGGAGCATCCCTTGGTCTTACTGCACAGATTTCAGCTCATGTTAATGGGGCTAAAGGGTAGTGATTAAGGCCTTGAGAGTCTCTGTGAGAAAAGGGAAACACAATGGCCACTTGGAACTTCAGTACTACAAAGCGACAGACTTCTGCAAGGCTGCAACTTCCACTGTGAGGAAGGATGATCTCCTTTACATCTTTGAGAGCTACAGACACCTAAAACCCAGTGTGTTAAGAATGCTATTAAAAAAAAAGTGTAAGGAAAATATTTTAACAAACTCCAATTCAGGCAACAGAAAGAAAGTTATCAGAACAGGATTTATAAATCCATGAAATAACTGTTTAATGAACTTATAAAAATTTTTAAACTTTGTATAAATCAATTTATTATAGTTAAAATATTTCACAAAATAAAGTAAACCATTTTGAAGTATTTTTACCCCAGAAAAATAATTCAAAAGGAAAACTTATGCACCAGTGACTATTTTCGAAAGCTGTCAATCTCATTGTCCAGCACATACATATACACATAAAGCAACAATCTTGTCTTGCAGTGGTCTACCAGAAAACATCACACCTACCTTTTCTTACAGCTGCCAGACTCATCTGCATTACTGTCACCTTCAACACCACCATCTGAGTATTCACTGATGGAATCGAGGACAGAAAGAACCTCACTTTGCGAGCTGGAGGGCAGCAACAAGTTCAGGACCCTGTGCAATACCCCCATTGGCACCCTTGTCAGTTTAGCTAAATAACCTGCCAGACGGAGCTCCTAGAGGATTAAATGAGTAGAAGACAGATAAATTTAGCATTAAAATAAATGTTAGCCAATCTTAATTACTGTTATTAAATAAATAGTCATTATGGAAACAAAAAAATGTTACTGAAGATTATTTTAGTAGTGATAATTTTAGTACCAAGTGGTTATACTTCCATGTTCACTGTTTCAACCTACAGTGGCCCATGTATATCATGGTTGCCCATTTCATTTGTGATTTTGGCAATGCAAATGCTAAATAACTAGTTGATCTTGGCATATTTGCTTAGGGACTGTACTTGATGCCCTTTGGTCTGAAAAATCCCAAGGCAATTATATTCTATCATGTATTCTATCATTCCATCATTAACTAATTTATGGATTCTACTCCTATAAGGAAATCCTTTCAAGACAGCAAGGAAGCAACATGTCATTCTTTGGTCTGTAAAATTACAGAAGGAAAAATAGCCTCACAAAACTTTACACATTGTCATGGTTGATCACTTCATTGTTCAGTTTCTCATAACAGCAGATTCTGTGATAAGCTTAGGGAACAGCTTGTAACACTTGTTAAGAGGTGAAGAAAAACACCTGCCTTTCTTTTGGTAGTATTTTTTTTATTTCCAAACATCCTGCCCATTTTTGCCCAAAGGTCAGTAGTAAAGCATATTCATATAATATTCAAATAGACTGAATTAAAATTTAGCCACTACATAGACACTCAGCCAGCCCCATTTCCTGTCCCACTCCAAACACTCAAATCCCATTGCTATTTTCTGCTCTGTTGACATACATACAATGTCCCCAGGATGTTTCTGTAGACCTCTCATGTATATCAAATATGAAAAGTCTACAATATATTGAGAACTATGTGAAAAGAGTAAGGCAATGGAAAGCAAGTTAATTGTCTCAAAAAATGCCAGGAAAAAAGCTATTGTTGTCTATTCAAGCCATACATGTAACTCAGGTAGCTGAAGTAAGGTAAGACATGCCAAACATGATGACTCATGACAGCTGAGTTACCACCACTCTGCACACCCTCCTCTAAGTGTTGAGGGAGGAGATGATTACAAAGCCTGCGCCACATAAAACCCCACAAGGTCCCACCATGCAGGAAGACAGCCAGGTTCTTTGTCCACAGTGGTTTCAAAAAGTCACAGCAAGTATCTGTCTCTTTTTCTGCATGACAACTTTTCAGAGGAGTGAATTCACCTAGGAGATCCCTGGATTAACTGAATCATCTTTGAAAGAAACAAAGCATCACCAGCAAGGCAGTCTTAAAGCAAATTTAGACAGCCACACAAAATAAAGAAATAAATCAACCTCCTTTTCCTTCAAGCAGAGCATTCTCTCCAAAAGGTAAGAAAACTAGTTGCTTTCCAAGTTTTCTGGCCTCTTCAGTTTTGCTACAGATTTTCCATGGAAACCACTGAGATCACACAGAATTAACAAGACAAATTCCTAAAACTGATGAGAGATTAGTAAATTGGTATAGTTCTTAAAATATTTTCAGCCTGACCAGGCACCAAAGTTGAACACCAAAAAGATGTTTGCTCAGGCTACTTAGTGAAAGAAATTATTTGATTCTTCTTTGGAGGGGAATGCAAATAACAGCTTAAATCTTAATACAGACACCTAAGTCTAATTTCTACAGTACTGTGTTGTACTTCTCGTCTTTAAAAACTGCTCTTTTAGAAACTTACAAAATGCAACATTAAGGGAGACAATGCAACATAAGCATGACAGATCTCTGAGACCTATTCTTCTCCTTTTGGCTAAATGTTCTCAGGACCTTTAAACCAGTTATTTATTATGGATGTACATCATGACTTTAGTGCTGCTTTCTTCTGTAGCAGTTTCCTCTTTAAAATGTTCTTTTTTTGACCCTTACCTTTCTGCACCAAGTATAACTTGGACTGAGAGGCAAACCTTAATACTTTTCTAGCATAGCAGAACTGACAATTAAGCAATTCTTAAAGCTGTCAACAATGCCAGATGTGGCACAGGTGCCCATCAGGCAGATGGATCTGGTACACATACAGCAAAGGGAGTGCTGGTGTGTGAACATGCACCAGCACTGAGCACTAATTTCAGATGCTCACAGCTACCCAGACCAGCTTGCAGAAGTGGAAAGAATTGAGTATGTGCGCATACACAGGAATGGTCAGATCAAAAGTTTGATTGTTCAGGTATATTATTGGTAAAATATCAGGAAGGTTAGGGACTCATTTTTCTACAATAACAAATGGATACAAGTGCTACTTGTGCCATCAATAGCCTCATCTGTATTCCTAGAACATCGACAAATAAAACCAGGAATAAATGGTAGATTAAAAACAGCAGATTTTTTTAAAAGTATTTGGACTGAGCAGTATGTATTCAAACAACTGATGCAAGAATCAATGAACTCCAGACATAATGTGTTTCAAGTTTCCTGTGCTGTTTCTACATGCCAGTCTGCCTGCATCATATGTTGGATCCAAAATGCAGTTAGTGTACCTGGGGCTACAGCTATGAGTTTATTCAAAAGTAACGTCTCAGCCAGAGGCTGATGATCCTGAACTCATTATCATTCAAGCAAATCTCTTATTGACCTCAATCTGCCTTGATAAGGATGTAAGTAGAAACATGAAATACAGAAAGTAAAACTTACCTGGTTTGGGTTTGGTTTTTTTTTTTCAGAGAGGGTGTCATCTACAGCTCTGAAAACTACTCTAAAGGGGAAAATTCTCTTTAAAGAAAAGAATGAGTGTAAGACAGCTATAGTTTCCTAACATTTGTCAATGTAATGTGTTCTATAAATTGCAAGAGAACAGGGGAAAAAAGGATTTAAAAATCAATTTCCAGCATCAGCTCACAGGCTAAGCAGATCCAAAAGTATAACTGTGCTGCATCATAAGCCTTAATAAATCAGTAAGTTAATATTCTACTAAGGATATACTTCTTTACAGTTGAATTAAGAGTAGTCAGGTTTGGAATTATAGTTGGGAGTTTTTATACTATTATTCTTGCAGAAAAAAAGTTTTGCTTTATATATCTTTATATATTTGCAGGGTTAATGTGGATAGGTTTTAAGGAATTTCAATAAAGTATGTTGTAGGATATCTCTGGGCTACACTTTTCATGAAAAAAAATACAAATACAAAAAAACAATGGTATATTTGATGTGTATTTACACAAATGAAATTATTTCTTCAGGGAATCTTATCAACGAAACATAAGGCACAGTACCCCAAGTATATGGTGAACAGCGTACCCCATTTCTCAAGTGCAATGAGGTGACAGCAATGCTTTTCAATCTGTCTTCAACATGTCAAGATTTACGATTTTTAAGGGTCATTGTTCACCTACTATGGTGCAAAGAGGACAGGGTACTGTGAAAATTATGACATACTCTATTTGCATACTTATGTAATCTCCAAAACAATGATTTTAACCTCTCTTACAATATACATGCCATGCTGTTGAGAAGCCTTTTCACATCTGCCCTATCTGCATCACAGAAACTTAACAAGAATCATGGGAAGAAGACAAATCACCATAATCCAAGGGGAAATGGTCAGTGAGCTGCTACACCACTCATTCACACACATCTGTGGGATTTGGTGGGATCCACCCAAGGGTACTCAGCAAACTGGCCGTGTGGTCACTGGGACATTTTCTGTCATTTATCAGCAGTCCTGGCCAACTGGAAGGGTACCAGTTGACTGGAGGTTATCAAGTGGGACACCCATAAGCCCAGAAGGGCTGGACGAAGGATCTGGGGAACCAAATGCCTGCCAGCCTGACCTCAGTGCTTGGTAAGGTTATGGAACAGATCCTCTGGAGTGATTCAGCAGAAACAAACTAAGAGACAGGAAAAGCTGAGAGATCCTTAGACTAAAGTGCTCCTCCCTTGACATGGTGGTCTCTGAAGTTCCCAATTCATGATGCAGGGGACTGTGACCACATTTGTTCCTGGGAGGCAAGATACCAGGACTCAGAAAGCTGCTCCACCAGGTCTTTTTTGATGCTAGCTACATATTTCAACCAAGATCAGCCTGCAGATAAAAACTGGGGTCAATCCAGAGTTTCATAGTTAAGGCCTTTGTAGGACTGACAAGCAGCCAACACACAGCAAATTACCTGAAGACAAGACACTCGTTTTGAAAATGAGTATGAGTAATGATACTAGAAAATTTAACTACCAGTCCTGCTATCATTTAATTTTGAAACATAATCAATGCAAATCATTCTTAACACTCATCAAAATCTAATCAAAATCCTTTTTTCAATACATGAAAATCCAACTGTAAATCTGTCTGTTAAGCAAAAAATTAGGCACTTCAGCTCTGCACAGAATGAAATGCAATAGGACAAACCCTGAAAGGATTTGTAAATGAACAAACAGAAGTATAACTCGGTAAAATTCAAAAGGCTGAAAGTAGCTCAGAATTAAGTGAAGTGCCTGACAGTATAGTCTGCAAACTAGTAGCAACTACTAGCAGAGAGTAAATACATCTAATGGTTCCCAAAAAAGAAGAAAAGCTGATATCCAGATACAACTGCAATTTAAACTTGGAAGCTTTGTTCAATTTCATGCTTACCTGACTATAAATTGCCGAAAATGCATTCGTTTCTATATTTTCCAGGAGATCTTCAAACACCACGCAATTCCATTGCTCATCTCTCAAGCTGAAGTGAAAGACAGAATTAACATTGAAATCTTCCCAGGTGCAATGACTGTATTATAGGAAACAAAATCTGAAGGTTACCCATTCAGGAAACATATCTGTCTGCCAGCAAATCTGCTATGAGCAGCCTAACTTCTAAAAGATGCCAAACTCTTTTCCCTTCTTCCCTGAACCCCCAAGCAAACACCAGAGCAGAATCTAAAGCTATGCTCTTGCACGCAGTTCAAATCTGGAACTACTCCAAAGCAATGTGATTCAACCTGTCCCCATCCTCTTCCCTCTTTCCTCCCTAAATCTCATCACCACACTTTAAGGCAAGTTGTGGATCTTTTTGCAGCTGAAATAGGATATTAAACAGTTAACTTCCTCATTGCTGGTGATTATTTTTCTTTTCTAGACCATAACATGATGACATCATGTACAAATCCTGCAATATACAGAAGCGTGAAACTTGTTTCTTCCAGTAGGTTTTCAAGACAAGCCTAGTGGCAGTTTCTTTGAAGGCTTCCCTGAGAGGTTCACTGGCTTGTGAATACTCCTGCACTCCTGCAGAGGTTTATCTCATCTTCTACTGATTCTTTACTTCTGCAGTGGGAAAGCTGTTCATCTAAACTGAGTAGAGCTCCAGCCTTTTCAGAATTAAAGCAGACTTACCACTATCACAGCCATTTTTAATATATCAGTGGTTTTATGGAAAACATGCTTTCTAATGGAAAGCACACTTCGAGGATGTTACATGAAGCTTGAAATGTGCTAGGCTTTTAATACTGTGCAATTCACATGGCAATGCCATTTCTACCTCCTGTAATCCCAATAAAAATAGGCTGCAATTTTGAAAATTATCATTCATTTTTGCTAGTCAGCCTTTATGACAAGACAGTTATTTCTATATACTTACCAAGAGTCATTTTATTTGTCACAGATATCTTTACTTAAAAACTGGCCAGAAAAAATTGAAATTGAAGAGGAGTTTATACATCTCATCAAAAGTAATTGTGTGCCAGGGAATTCAGTCTACAGTATGACAATGGAGATGGAAATTCAATTTAAATTGTCTCAGCTATTTCCTCTGACCCCAACAGATCATGTTGCCCTGAAGTCCCTCCTTATCTTCTTGGGAGACAAAGTAATAGGAATAAAATTATTTTCCTCCTTAATGATATAGAGTGTCATTATTTTTCCACTATCCCTGTGAAAAAAATGGTGACTGCCGTGCAACACACAACACAATTTATATGCTACTAAGTTATCATTATCTCATGTTTCTTATTTCAATATTCCCAACTCCTTAGTTATGCTCTGGGCCACAGCACAAGAAGGCAGCATTCAAACACAGATGCATGGTCCCTCCCCAGCACAGCAGAAGCTGCCTCCTGCTGTTTCTCCAGAATATCTTAAGGTCCGTATGAACTGCAGTAACGCAGCAAAACCTGAGACCAAAGAACTTACCCTTGCTGGTACAGGTTTATAAATTGTTTACATTTATTCATGGCCTGTCTTAACAGAACTGTCACATGTCTTTCTGCATTCGTGTCCACAGCTTCATTTGAGAGTCCCAAACCATCCAGAAACCACCTCTGCCTACTCATTAGATGCTGCTGCGCTGACTCCTTATGCATCATCTCATACTCCAATTTCCTGTTAAGTTCTTCAATCTCCTAGAGGTTCAAAATGCATGATAATAAGAAGTTAAGTTATAACTTGAAAGAACAAATTTCATTTGGAATGAAGAAAAAAGACAATGGTATCAGATTTTCTGACATTATTAATTTCTTATTCTACCCAGCCACTTGCAGTCATTACAGTTTTCAATTCATTGCACAGCTTCAGTAAACATGACTGGCACATTCTGAATATAAGTACAATGAGGAAACCTACAACTCAATTTTCATTGTGTTTAAAGTTAATGCTCTCTGAAACCTTCCACTGTAGAGGACATCCAGCAAGTACACTGCCAGCATGGCTGAGATCAAACCTAAGGAACACCACCATTCAAATTCATTTGCAAAATACCGAAACAGCTTTAGAAACTCAGACTAACTAGTTTTAATTATACAAAATTAACAGCTAATATCAAAGGAATTTAAGTTAAAAGGCAGTAATTCATAATTAGTCTGATAAAGTTAGGGTTAAAATAAAATGTTCTGAAAATGAAAAGCTTAAAATCCAAAGTCTTCAGAGGACTGGATCCCCCATGCTAAAGATCTAACTTTGGTCAAAAAGTCAAACTAGACACCAGAAGGAAGGCTTCATATTCCCATTTCCAATGCCACTGTTGTCTCACCTCAACCTTTACGTTGCTTACTATCTCGAAGCCCCACTTCCTAACCTGTACCTTGGAGAAAATGCTAAATTTTAATCTATTCCTCTGCCTCATCAGCTCTATTTAATCCAATGTTAGCTATTCTAGGCCTCACTTCTGCCCCTTCTTCAATCCTTTTCTTTCACCAGTTCGATGACAGAGAAGGTGAAAGCAACTTCTCTGAAAAGCCCCCTCACACTTATGGCATAAAAGGCAAAAAACTCTTCCTACATACAACTTTCACTACTTCCTGCAGATCAAACACAAATTGAACCAAAACTGGAGGCCTATAAGCATCCTAACCACCACTCTATGAGAAACTCTGTGGAGACGGCTACATTAAAATTTAACAAGGGAAAAATTCCTTGTCCTAGCAATAGCTGTCTAATGATGCCCTCTAGAAAAGAGGTTTCTCTCAAAAACCCATTTTGTTTGTTCTGCTCCAGTGCTCTCTCCAAGCCTCACTTGGATGGTTTCAAATAGCAGATGCAGAAAAAAAAAAGTCCTTGTGAAAACGGAGCACTGAAGTATTAAAAAAGGATTAGAAAATTGGCACATATCAACTATGTAATGATTATGGTGAAGGGAAGAGGTTTTTCCAGATTTTCTACTATTTAAACTGCATGAGTGTGCCTGGAGTGAGATAGGTAGGAGGCTATATAGATAATGTCTAAAAACTTGACAACTGAAGTATATCATGTGGTTATGGATTTTGCATATGGACAGCATTGTAACATGAGCAATTCTATATGACAGACACAACAATTCACTCTTCCAGCCATGAGTCCAAATCACTTCTCAACTATCTTTCTTTCAATCAAATATTAAATAGCCACCAAAATACTACCCTTTCTGACTGCATACAACAAAAATAAAATAATAATACTACACAGTCTTCCTTGGCTTTCCTCTTTATGTCTTTAGCTGGATACATTAGAGTGCCCATACTCACAGAAATTAAAAGTCTGAGCCACCAGAAGCTGCAAACCAGCAGCTAAATCAAAGACCCTCTAATAGTTGTTGTTTCCTAACAGGATTATTTTCTTTTAACAACTACATTACTTACAGGATTATGTGCTTCTAAAATCTGAATACATTCCAGTTTTGACAGGGTTTTTGATGCATTCAGTTGTTTAAAGAGCAATGCTTGCACATTTATGATAGCCGTATACAGCTCCAGCATTTTAGATTTTTTAACAGTCTTTTGAAAGGCTAAAGAAGCAATATACTCTCCAAGTTTATTTTCCAGATTGTGCAGGTGACACTCTTTTTCAAGCTGCAACTCATACTTAATCTAAAAAACAAAACAAAAAAGATAGAAAGATTAACAGAAACTCTTACATGCACTCTGTAATTAACAAGCTGGATTATGACAGCAAAGTAAATCGATGCCGTTATCTTATAATGTAATGCACTGTTTCAAGAAGTGCTTTTAACCTTCAATTCCAAGCTTTTACTGTAATAAAAAAAAAAAACTATAGTACAGTAAAATATTGTAAAGAGATCAGGCTTTCTTTTAGGGTAGTCAAAACATTAATATTAAATGCTAACCCAAAACAGAGGGTCTATATAATTTTTATTATAATAAAATTAAAAGCTAGAAATACTAATAAGTATATGGGTACCTATAGTTAAATGGAAATATAAAATATGCACTTTTGCTTAGAAAAATATGAAACTTATAGAAAGATTGTATTTAGTTCCAAACTGGCAAGTGTCAGTTAATGCTGACTGATGATATTCAACCTACTATTCTTTGAGCAAGTAACGAAAAATCTTCTATAAAACAAATTTAAACTGTAAATCAAAAGTCTATTGGCAATGGATTTCAAATAAGATTAAAACTGGATTGGATCAACATCAAACAGCATAAAATCAAAGTGATTTAACTCAGTAACTGTTGCTGCCACACATTTGATGGAACATCCACAGGAACTATTCAAGGGTGAAAGGCAAGTGCAGCATGTGCAGGCACACAATCCAATGCAGTGTGACTGATGAGCTCTCCATGCTGTACCACTGACATTGGCAGCCAAGGACACTGCATTGTGACTATTTTTCTGTGGGACAATGTGTATAGCAGCCAGCTGCAATTACCTTCTTTAGATGCTTCCATCTGAGCTTGTTGCCCTAAGCTCCCTTCACACTCAAAAAGGAAAAGATAGCTCTCAGTAGGTTTCATATACTAAAATATAGGTTTGCACTGACATGTAAGGTGGATGCCTAGGTTAGACACTGATGGCTACACTGAGTATCTAACATTTAGGTAGCTGAATCCTCAAATGACAGTAAACAATTGCCAGTTTGGTCTTATTCTCTCTCCCTGTACTATTTATGTGGGCCCAAATAGCTGGATTGTAAGAGAGAGAAGACACAGAGAGAGAAAGCACATGAAGTCCTGAGAGCCGAAACTCTCAGGTGTTGATACCACCTGCTGCCTCACATGCCCATCTACACACACTCTTGGATATCAGAGCCCAAGGTTTTCCCTCACTCCATCTCTAAATTCTTTCTTCATCCTGACAAATCTAATCTGATAGGTTTCACAGCACACCAAAAAAACCCAAACCAACCAAAATCCTTTTCAGAAATCAGCATTTTCAGAATTTTCCAGTACTAAGTATTTTAATAGCAATGCTCAAATAACTACTGCCTGTGACAGAATGGAAGAACCACAGTCATCAAAGGAGAAATGTTAAAACCTTTTAAAGTTTTGGTCAAGTTTATTACCACTGTGGCCACCAAGAGCAGATACTCACATTTGCATTCTACTGAAAAGTATTTATCCTATCAAGTTTGGCCTCTCTCTTAAAGAACAGGCACAAGTAAGGTAAAGCTAACCTTCCTATTTTAAAACAAAATTCTAATAAAAATGTAAAGCAGTATTTACTGCCTTACATTTACCAAACAAGAATTCAGTACTTTTTTTGCCTCTAAAGCTTAGCTCATAATCTGAAGTACATTCAAGGTAGTACCAAAACCATGTAAATTTTGAAGATCAGGGCATTAGGTATTGAAGGTAAAATTTAAATGCCTCCATTAAAGGATTAGAGCAGTCTCAAAACACTAGTTATTAAACTAGTAAAGAGTGCTAGAACACACTTGCCTTCTTGTTGCAGTCTTACCCAAACATCTGCTCTCGCTTTCAAAGACTCGGTGCTAGACATATATTTGCTTTTATCATCTACAACCAAAACAATGTGTTGCTTTCACATAAAAGTGAAATAATTTCTGAATTAACATGTTTTAAAAGTCTTCCTAGAAAACCACAGGATCTAGGGAAGCTGTGTAATCTTGCACACATCAAGCCCCAAAACCATTGGAAGAAAAAGGGTTGAGACTTTAAACCAGTTCTGTAACTAAAATGCAAAAATAAAAATAAAGCAAAAACTATTAAGCATGAAATGCAACACCTTGATAAACGCAGGCAATAGTAGGGAGATGCATCATGCACCTTACACTTTTCTCTGCTTCTTATTCACATTGATAGAATACTGTCAATCTTTAATTACTAAAGATCCAGGTCTTGACCTCAGTCCAGGAAAGATTGTACTTACCCTATTCAAATTTTCACGTTTCACTGAGTCTTCGTAAATTAAAATTTTGTCCTGTAAAGATTTCTTCAGAATATCTAATTTATTTCTATTCCTGGATCCTTTTTTTCCCATTTTAGAATGCTGCTGTAACAAAATGAGTAAAAATTCCTTGTTAGAGGTAAATGAGGACGCTAATGTTAAGATTATTACTTGCTATTATTGGCACATCCACCAAATAATGAAACACTGGGCAAATATGACTTTCATTGAGAAAGTACACCTGAAATGAAGGAAGGTGCTGCCTATTCATTCAGAAGATTCATTGAACATTCAAAGTTAGAATTTTTTTAAAAAAAAATATTTCAAGTAGAATTATATATTCATCCTTTCCATGAAAACTCATAGCATATAAATTTGATTTTAAACAAGCTTTAGCAGTGATAATAAGAGAAGATTTTAAGTGATACATTGTCTCCTCAGCACAGTTAAAATGAACAAAGAATACTAATTTAAGATCTACATTGTTTTCAACACACAGTCTATGAATCACAAATGAACCATGATAATATTAAGAAGCACTGTTCCATGTAATCAAATTATTCTTGACCTTTCTATTTCTTTACAAGAATACCAACTAAGTATGTGTACTCTTGGGGAAATGATAACATCTGTTCAACTCTAAGGTTTTGCAAAGTCATTTCCCTCCTCTAGTACTTTAGAAACTGTTAAAGCTTTGAACTAGGCTAATTCCTAGCACAATTAACCCAATGTAGTTTACATGTTCAGAAAACATAACTGAACCAAAACAAAGCAAGGGCAACTCCTCCTTTTTAAGATGGTATCAGACACAACTAATACAGGAAACATTTTTTGCCCCTGTACTTTATAAGAACTGAAAACCATTTATGATTTCACAGCTTTTACACCTTACTGAAGGAATGAAACACCCCTCACAGGGTTCTTTAAAAAGTGTTAGATTTGATAGGCAGATCGACTGCTTGCTGGAAATATTTCTCTAACTTTGAGTATGCCTCATCTTCTACATATTTAAATGTGAGGAAATAACCCCAAACTGTCTGCATACACTTATATCTTCTGGAAACAAGAAACAGAAATCAAGCCTAATTTCTTGTCAAGAAAGGCCTTCTTACTCGGGAACTTTCCTAAACAGAAAAACCAGTGTAGAAGTTCCCTTTTCAGAAACTCCCAAAACTTTCACAAAAGCAGCAGAAATACAAGTGTATGTGAAAAAACCTATTTATTCAACTGCTGCCCAAACAATTATCTTTACGTGCACTGGTCCATGCAGACAGGAAAAGTGCCCACTGCTGTCACACCTAAGAAGAAGCTATAGTCCCAGATCTGCAGCCAATGCCAGCAGTCACAGGTACCCCCAGCAGCCCCTTCCCCATCCCCACACTGATCCCACCTGTTTTTTGGTCATTGCTAAATCCTGCTCAACTTTCAGCACCTTGGTGTCCCTCTTCTCCACTTCAAAAGCCTGAAGCAAGGTTCTTGCTCTTATCTTGGGCCAAGCCAAGCTGCTGTCCACCTGAGAGAAGCAGCAGTGCAACTCTTGCCTCATTCTAAGCAACTCCTCTTCTGAAAGTGAGAGGGGTAAACTTAGAAGCTGCCTGTTAAAAAAGCACAAGAGCCATTTGCTGTTCAGTGATTTAGGAAATATTGCATAAAATATAAGAGACATGCACACAAACACTTTACTCAGCAGTGATCATCTATTTCACATATCAGTTAGTGATTCCACACAGCAATGAACTGCTCAGCATGTACAAAATACCCTTGAGGATACCTTAAATTCTACAAACAGAATTTCCCGGACTGTAAAACTTCATTTTCAAAGGAAAACAGCTTTTGAATATTTTAAAAATAAATTAATATTTTTAGCACATTTCCTATGCATAGAATCCTCCCACCACTTAAGACAACACAATCCCTGAACTTCAGCTGAAATCAAGATAAAAGCTTCCCATAAGGCCTCCCTGTGCTGTTTCCCAGCACTCAGCAGTCACAGCTACAGTGAAGGAAAAAAAAAAATCAAAAAAAAATCTCTCTTTATTATAAACCCATATGTAATCCCTTCCATCAACAGGTCACAAGTGTTCCAGCTGTTATTTGTAAAAAGGCTCTTTGCAGTCTGAAAAATGCAATACATTTTAAGAGTAATCTGAATTACTAAAAGTTCCTATTTTGTAGAAATAAGGTTCTAAACACATCTCTAAGGAACTGATCATCAGGTTAAGCTGAAGCTGACTTAAAAATAAAGCATGCTCAGTTCTGATTAACTATAGACTACATTCATCTTCTTACCTTGTCTATCTTATTTCCTGAAGAATATTTCACAAAAAAAAAATAGCATACTGTTGTTTGGAAATTTCTTTTATTCCACAAAAAATGTTTGTATTTAAAACATGAACAGCGTGTTTCTTAAAGAGTATCTTTCATTGAAAAATGTATTATACTGCATGTTTCATTAGTACTGATACTTTTATTTAATGTATACCAGGCCTATACTACCTCATCATTTCACTAAAATGTTCGAATTTAGAAATCCTTTTTCTTTCTACTGATTCAGCAAAGAACAGTTAATAAACTTTTAATGCATGAGTTTTTTCCCTTCAAAAAGTTGTTTACTGTAAGACAAGACTACTCCAAACAATCATTTATAGTATACTTAACAATTTTTCATCTTATCTTAGACTCATGGAAGAAAATCCATGCTATAAATCCATGTATATAGCTAGATATAGAGAGCTATGAAATAAAATATAGCAAATAGAGGTTTGTCATGTCCATATTTAAAAAGGACTGTGAGCATTAATAATCTTCATAAATGTTTTGGAGTAACCCATGGTCTCTTCGATAAGCAACAAAAATGAAAAGCTATCATTCCAAATATTGCTTTGTGAACACTAGATAGCAGATGAGAACACAAGCATGAGAGCTGGCATCTGTCATCAAAATACCATAACTAACAGACAATGGACTGAAAAAAATAAGTGAGACAGATTTTAAAGGGCTATTGATAAGACAGTTGTTGCTGCATTTTTTGGTATATATTTTCCTGCATTTTCCTGGAAAAAAAACCAAACCGCTTACTGCTGCTTCAAATAAAGACAGCATCTAACAAATATGACAGGCACACTGCAGCTTGGAACACAATTATTATGGAATTCTAAGTTAGAAACAGGAAAGTCTGCTGGGTCATACAATCTACTTCCACATTCCTGCAGGTCTGCTCTCAGCAATGTAAACAAGAGATAGTTAAGACAAGCTAGAAAATAAATATAAATGACTCACAGAAAAGTATTTAAAATGCTGAATAAAATACAAAGCCCTCAAAATTAGAATCACAACAATGGGAAAAAGTGGAATTTTTTCTTCAGCAAAGCAAATGTAATGAGTAGTTTCTTTTTATGTTCCTGTTGTATGGTTTTACAACATGTGGCAGGAAAACTTACAAAGATTCTGTCTGGATAAAACTGCTCATACAAATTTATTTTGCTTTGAAGAACAGGTATAAAGGAGAAACTTTATTTAAAGAAACTTTACCGGTGTCTTTTTTTTTCTCTTTTTTTTTTCTCCCTCCCTGTTCAATCTCTTATGCATGGTACATTTCAGAGCTACACAACTTATTACAGCTTTGCCTGTTCCAGTTGCTTCCCCTAAAGCTGCAATTTTCTTTTTTCATGTTCCCATGTCTCTAACAATATCTCTTATTAAATAGACATTGTATAGGAAATGTAGTACTGCTAATATTCAGGCAATGCAACAACCAGACATAAATGTACTTGAAAGCTAAGAAGAAACACTCATGAACATTGATCTCTCAGGGACCTTGCTGCCCACTGTGAGAGGCACAACCACTCCTGGCCACAGCCATGGGCTGTCCCTGTACAATGTCTTCTAACTGCGGCAAGGCCACCACCTGCTTTCCCACTCCCCAGGGTTACACTGCAGACAGCAATGGCCATAACACTTCCAGGGGCCAGAACTCCTCTCTGCAGCACTGCCTTTGCCATGATACCTGTCTGGCTCAGGGCCTGGTGCCAGGGACACTCTGTCTGGAGGCCAGAGCAGCCCAGTCTGACACGTGGAGCCATGAGCTACACAGGCAGATTCTGCACTTTGTACTTAGGGACTATCTGTGCCCAAGCTTAAAAAAAACCTGATGAGTAAGGCTTGACTTGTGGCTGAAAAGAATATATTGAACTTGGACTTGGGGCCAATTAGGTCTGACTAATTGGCATTTCCAAAGTGTGGGACTAAGAATAATGATGACAGACTGAAACAATGGGAAGACGTGTAAGTGATACCTCCCATGGAATGAATGGAAGTATAAAACACTTATTTCCATGTTTTTAGCTTCAAGACTGCTGCTTCCTGGGATTTCAACTGCAGTGCTCACTCACTGGCACTGCATGGGCTGAGAGCTTGGAAAAAAAAATCAATTCCTAAGTGCCCAACAGAGAACTGATCATTAGGAATTACAACTGGACAGGTGTGAAAACTGTTTTCCTCTATTTGCTACAGTAACTAAGAAAAGAGTGCAGAGAGATACTTGCATGAATATTGACTGTTCCCAGCTCCTTATTGTTTTTTGTTCTGAGATGCCCATTTCCAGCTCTTGGCTTAGCTTTTGCCTGGTGAGCTGAAGCAGCTCTTCAGCAGCCATGCTCTTGTCATGTTCCTCCCTTTCAAGCTGTGCATGCTTAACCACCATCTCTTTTTTGTGCTCCTCCACAGCTTCTAGCAGGAACAACTTTGGCACATTGAGCTTGACCATTTCTTGTACAAACACTCCACAGTGAACACGTTTAAGCTCTTCAATGGCTTTCTCTGCTACGCTAAATAGAAGCTCCTTCAGCTCTTCACTGGCTTCACTGTCAAGCTTTTCAGTAAGATCCTCAAATTCAATGGTGTGATCACTCAGAAGATTCTTCCAGTGTCTCAGGTAGTGAGAGATCTCAGTAGTAGTTTTGAAGGGGTCTCCAAGTGACAGCTGCTCCTTCTGATGCTCTTTCTGCTGATTCATTTACCAAAAGGAGGAGCAAAGTTAAGAAAAACAAACATCTCAAATTTTAACTCCTTAAATATGAATTTCATAGCAATGTAAAATTTCATACTTTTGCTTTTCCATGTTCTTGAAACTGCTTTTCAGTGTCCAGAGGCTTACCTAGCCCTCAACAGATTGGCTTTTGTGAGCACCTAGGAGGTCTGTGATAACTCTGACTAGTGTTAGATACAAGGGCTGTTGCTAGATAAAAGACCTAACACCTAAACAAATGCATCATCATGTGGTTTGACATGATCTCAGCTAGCTGAACTTCAGTGATCCGGCAGTATTTTAGAAGTGAATCTAGATCAAATAGCAAAGAAGGAAAAGAATTTTAAAAAAATTACAAAAAAAAAGTTTAGTGTTTTGTTGTTCTGGTGTTCTTTATTTTTCCCACCTTGCAGTATTATTGGAAAGCTAAACCAAAACTACCTACACTGAGAATAAATATAATGAATGATGTCACCATCACCAGGCCAGCTGTCTGTGCTCACACTGGTATCTGTTACAGAGCACAAAGTAGTGAAACACATCCTGCAAAAGACAAAAGCAACCTCGCCTAACTTGGATCATCTTAAGAACTACCACTTAATCCAAAATAGTTTTTTCTACATCTTTTAGGCAGAGAAAGGTAACTTTGAAATTTACCTTTGGACAACAACTCCCTGTCAGATCACCTGCAAGTCACCTTACATTCTGAGATGATCTATCTTTTGGAGTCACCTTTGATTTTTAGATGGCTGAGGTGACATGAGTTCTACCACAAGCAACCATAGGTAAAGCATCTTTTAAATGGTTTTGGTTAGCAGCTGAATTTTAACTGTGCTACTGAATTCACTCAGGTCACACATGGCCAGGAAACCCACAGAAAACAGTGACTGTCATCTGAGTCATCTCCCTCACCAGCTCCTGCACCTGAGCTGGCTTTTGCCTGTCAGCATGCTGCAGAAGATTGTTATGACCCCCTGGTTCCCATCACACTAAATAGAGGAGTTCAGAAGCTTCAGAAGTGTCTCCAGCTAAGCTGAAGTTAAGTTACTTTCTTGAAGGTTTTTCTAAAAGGACAGCTATGAATTACTGCATGACTAATACAGAACATGGTGGTACACAGCTAAAACCAACTGGCACTATTTTAAACCATGCTCCTGGCAGTGCTGACCACTGTTGTAAGAACTACATTTTATATTTCAATTAATTCAATTTCTAATTCTTGATAAGCCCTATGAAAATAAATACATTGAAAATAATTACCTTTTGCAGCAGCATTTCTCGCCTTCGCTTGGTAATGAGTTTCTGGCAAAGCTTCTGCTTTTCTTCTTTTAAATCATGATCAAATTTCTGCTTAATAAAATTAATTTCAGTCTCAGCTCTGTCCAACAGGATTCCCAAATCACTTTCAGGTAGATGACCTGCTCTGCAATAACAGTGTTTGAAGGCTGTTATCCCAAATTCTTAAGAGTAAAAGGGTATTTGAGGCAATTAGCACCACAAAAAGGCTCAGCAAAACAGACACAAAGAATGATCTTTTTTCCTGTAGCAGTGACACCTGGGAGAATCAAACAAGGAAGGGGACAGTCAAAGGACAATCTCAGAGAGGAGGACAGGATTGAGGCAGTTTGTGAAGGTGTATGAAAAAGAAATAGCAAGAAGGATGGATGGATGGATGGATGGATGGATGGATGGATGGATGGATGGATGGATGGATGGATGGATGGATGGATGGGAAGGATTGACAGGAAGGACGGATGGGAAGGACATGCAAGTCCAAAAACAATTATGTATCAGTTTGTAATGTGACATTCAAATGAGACATTTTAAAACTTATATATTATGCACATTTATTTTTTTCATTTAATGCCCCTGAAATGTCTTATATCTTTTACAACTCCTCATTAAAAACAAATTTCTCTTTAAAGTACGTAATCAAGTAAAAAGAACAAAAAATTATTTTTAATAGACAAAGCAGTCATAACCACAAAATATTTATATTCATACCTCCTACTAAATTTACATCAGAATAATTATAAAAATTACAAAATAATAGCAAAATTCAATTATTTGAAACAGCAAATTGTCAGTCATAATCCCACAGTGCTTTCAAGGGGAAGTGTACAAGACTATGCTCTACCTCCAGTTGTTATAGTATTTAATGTCAAAGAGAAAACAAGATATCAACAGTCCCTGCAACAGTTAAAAAAATCTCCCTTACCACAAACTCAAATTGAATTTCAGAACTGACCGGCTATTACATTTACACAAGTTCCCCAAGTCTTTCTTATTCAACAGAAGAATGAAATAACATCTTACTTCAGACCAGACTGTTGGACATTTGTGAGTTACCATTTCTATTAAGCACAGTGGGCTTAAAAAATGCGGTGTTAAAAAGGTCAGCATGAAACTTTGAATTGAAAGCACCAGTTCCTGACCTGAACCTGGATATTATACACATACCCCCTAGTTTACCTATGCAGTCCCCATTTTTTCGAATACATGAACATTACAGAGTCAGGACTCAAATGAATCAGGGCTTTCAAGGTTTCATTCCAATGTGATACCTGTCCCAATTCCCAAATTAAAGTAGCATCTAAATGTGATAAGCAAGCCCTTCTCCAGGAAGGAGAGTCTCATTTTGGTTTATTAGGATTTATGGATACTGTGACAACTTAATTGAACCAAAATCCTCAAAATAAAATCTAAAATAAAGCAGAAGATTACCAACTTAGATTGTTTGCACTCACTGTACTGTAACCATGGTGGCCAGATCTCGTAATTCACACCTCCCCATCTTCTGCTCAAGCATCCACAACTATCTGAGCAAGCCATGAAACATCACTCCTATATAATGAATGTGCTGGATAGAAACTCATGTGTGCTTTATCACAGTTATGTCAATGAAAGAGATCATCCTTTTGCAGAGAATTTTCAAGGTCAATCTATTGCATTTTTTTAATCTGCAAAGAGGATTAAAATACCTTTCAGTATATTGAGAGTAATCCACCAAGCATCATTCTTGGCCAGGTAATTTCTGCCTTGAAGCTAATCAATGTTAAAATTCAGTTATGTCAAGAAACTCCCAAAAAACAGCACCAAGTTTTTAGCCCATATTTGGTAACTCTAAGTCCTGCCCTTCCTTTTTGACTGAACCTGAGACAAAAGATATGTGAATAACAGTAATTAATTATGGTGAGGAAGTAAGGAAAGATAATAACAAAGATATTATTTTTAACACCTTCATCCTTTCTTGTACTGAGGAAATAAACCCAGGCTTGCTGCATCGAATTAAAATCCCTGTCCAGAGCAGTGAAAAGAGTCTGCAATAGAAAAAGATAGATGTGCTGGAACCACACAGCAAATCAAAGTTTAAGAAAAGTCATGCAACACAGAATGATAGGAAGATGATATACAGCAACCTATTTTTAGGATAAATAAAGGGTGTACAATATTTCGGCTGGTTTATTTAGAGATCCAGTATTTCCACAGCTGAAACTGTAGGTGATGCAGTATGCCACAAGTTTATGAGCCAACTTATATTGATTTGTGTTATGGTAATTCCTAAAAGGCTCAGTCCTGGCAAGACACCTTCATTTCTGACTCCATATAAATACAATATAAAAACAATTACAGTATCAGGAATAAAATATGTCCTAGTCTCAAAGGACTCCAAACAGAAATGCAAAACAAAAGGAGAGGAGAAAGGTAGTGAGACAGTATAGATTGTATGATAAACTGCCTCAGGTCTCAGCATACCAGACATTTAACCACTGAATAAATGTGCAGGCACATGTCTTTGAACAAAGAGAATTTTAATGAAGGAAAATACAGTGGTAATGCCAGGGATGTTTAAGGGGAGATCCTCCCAAAGGCAGTTAACACCAAGGAAGGTACAGAAGTGGCGTGTAGCCAACAGCAGCAGTATCACAGGTGCAAGGTATCAGAGACACCTTGACTGCCCTCTACTGAACAAAAGCAAACACATTAAGGAGTGACAGCACCAAAGTGAAAGGTAGTATTTGTATTTGATGCTACAGAGAATCGACTAAGGGATGCTGGACCCCAGCAAAGGAAAATTGTTCCATGAAAGCTGGAGAAGTAACAGGAGCATCCCGAAAGCAAAAGGGAGATAGATGTGAAGCAGAAAAGCTGTATGGGCCTGAATGTACACAGGGACTGAATCACATCACCATACAGAAATTACACAGAGAGAACTTGTGTGACTCTGCCCATGCTACTCCAGCTACAACAGGACTTCACCTGCTGAACTGGCATCTTGCTGTTGTCCAGATCACAATTCATGTCAACATACATGGCAATAAATGCCCTCCCTACAAAGCAGAGTACTACAAGCAGAAAAGGTTTCAAGAGATGATTATAAAACTTCATATTGATTACTGCTGACTTCCAGAAATGTCCAGTCTAGACACCAATGGAAAACTACTTTCTATGGACAAGGTCCATATAAATGGTGATTATTAAGATCAGCATAAGGTGCTTACTTCATTCTTTTGACCACTTTAGAAACACAATACACAGGAACTCTTGAAGTCTTAAAAAATTTAAGTTTTGGGAGAAATTTATAAAGGAGCTTGCAGCTGTTTCTACCTAATGAGCCACAAGAACTGAATTCAATTTTTAAGAGACTGAACAAGATAGAAATTTAGTGTGAACAAGAAGATATTGGCAAAAGAATAACACAATGTTGTTATAGTTTAAAAACATCAAGAACCTTGCACCTCTGTTGACAGCAAGAACAACCCAAGATAAACATTGCTTCAAGTATTCCCCTTTTGCCCATTATTCTTTAAGAAAAAAACATACAGAGCCTATGTAGACATCCTTCAAATCCATGATCACAGATTATATTTTAAATTCTCATTTCCTGTTTTTTGGCACTGCAGTCCAGACTTGATTTTCAAAAGACACTGAGTACTCAAAAACTAGCTCAGACAAATGGGAAATTTTATTTAAATGCAGCTTGTAAACTCTGGCTGCTCTTATTTTATTTAAAATGTTCACAACCCTCCCTAGAACTGGTTTGGTTTTTTGCTTTTTGTAACACTCATTTCTAACCACACAGAATCCTTTTCATGTTAATTTGAAATTGCCTTGCTATTTGATAATTGTTA
This sequence comes from Pseudopodoces humilis, assembly GCF_049639895.1. Classification (NCBI taxonomy): domain Eukaryota; kingdom Metazoa; phylum Chordata; class Aves; order Passeriformes; family Paridae; genus Pseudopodoces; species Pseudopodoces humilis. The sequence continues at coordinate 12,408,286 of NC_142205.1, read as the reverse complement.
AACATACTATTAAAGCTTCATTTTTAGAAGACTTCTCCCCTCAATATCTATCTGCTGGTTTATCACTACATCTATCTGTGGCATATCTAATCTATATCTTTTTACTCGTCTCCATTTAAGTTTTGTATTTTAGAATTCCATTTATAACAGTAATTTTAAGGCACTCTATTATAAAGCTGGACAAAATAGATTAAGACAGAGCTGTATCTATATTCAGACAAGCAGATTCAATGATAAAGTGAAAACTAAAAGGATACCATTGCTAGAAATTTAAAGTACTATTCAGACCAGACTTCTCTTGCTGCTCAAATTTTAATGCTCCAATTTGGAAACATTCCCAAAATCACTTTCTAGTTAGAAACTGAAATACAAGCCTATGTTATGCAATTATGAATTTCTTGTGAGTTATACTAGGATATTTCAGTTTGCCTGTAGAAAATAAAACACTAGCAAATAAACTGAGGTACTACATTCTCAAGTTTTATAGTCACACCACCTAAAGAATGAATTATGAGCATTTGGCCAACATTTGTCTGAGAGGAATTACTGCTGCAGCAGGTGTGGGAAGTTACAGGAAAATAACAAGTTCTAGGCCCAGAAAGCCAAATGGGATTGCTTCTCTACAAATGATATCTCTAACTACTGGCACGTGTCCTTTGTCCACAAACAACCAAGCAATGCATACTCTGAAAGTTTAATAGGAGAGTGATAGAAAAATTAATTTTTCATCTTGGTAATAATGCTGTTGCTTTTGGAAGTTTGAGGGGTTTTGGATGCTTTTTCAATACATTTAGTACTTTTTTGAGGATGAGATCCATGAGGTCTTGAATTAACAAACACTACGCCTTTCCCTTCTGTTTTATAGTTGATTTGCTTTGTGACTGTTAGGTGCAATAACAGGCATTATAAACAATGGGTGAAACCGATTTTTCCAGGTCAAGAAGTCCAAGTTGTTCACTGCAATGGTCACAGAGTGCAGTTCTCACAGAGGCTTTTCACACTACCACATCATCTGGGAAAAACATCTCAGACCTTGTAATGCAATTCCAAAGAGAGGCATGAACTAATGGAAGGGAATCCTCTGTGAAAGAAGTGTCTGAATTATATTTCCTATTCCAGGACATTTTTGTCTTTGAGCCACATGGCTGCAGACATTAGTAAAACAGTGGAAGACTACTGGAAGAAGCCCTCTCCAAGCAAGGAATCTCGAGACTAAACTCAAGGGTGTATCAAGCTAAACTTAGGGTATGATTCCAATGAGGCAAAACATAGGACAATCAAAAAGAAAAGCAAGGAAAAGATACCAAAAAAACCTGATACACTATTTTGTCACATCCAAAGATGAAATCTTTTGTAGCTCTTAACAGACTTCCTGCTTCCTAATATTAAAACTATAGAAGAAAAAACACACCAAAGATCAGTGTTCATCTAGTTCTCTTAATGCACATTTTACAATGTGACATCAATGACATCAATACAGACATCTCAAATATATAAATAAAGCTGCATGCACAGGACCAACAGCAGCAGTGCTATGTTGTTTTCCTATACACTGACATATTTTGCTGCCTTGGCATGCTCCTCAGTAATCTCTCCATATGCCAAACTAACACAGTTCCCTGGACAGCAGCACCTCACAGCCACACAATTTTAAATAACTACATCTCTGTGTGCCTGCTGAGTTACCATTTCTACCTCACTACCTTGATTCTGAGTACCCTATCACAGAGTACTCAATCAGCCTGGGTCTGGTATGATATCCCAAATAAATTTAATGTGTGTGTTACAACAGTCCATTCCAACTTCCCTGACATCTACTTTTAATTCCCTGCAGCAGGTGTATTCCCTGCTAGTCAAAATCCTACAGTTACATTATTTATTAACTTAATCTACTTTCTTTAGAAAATATTCACGATTTCCAGCTTGAAAAGAGAAACTGTACATCCAGCTCCTCAAACAAGTTCAATCACAAGTGAATCAAAACTTCTGTTAAATCCAGATATCTGTGCATAAAGCACGTAGACAAATGACCCTCACTGATAGACGTTGTAATGGCCTCTAGTATGAGTTTTCATATGTCTGATGAGTATTTATACAAAAAATGTATAAAGACATTGAGAATCTTACATGAGTCTGGTTAACATTGAACTCAGAATTACAAATAGGTACTACATGTTTCCAGCAATTCACCTGTGCTGTACAAAGTGGACACAGATAACAAAATCTTACCTTAGCGCCTACTGGGATTTAAGTACCAAAGTCAGTCACTTACAAAATATTTCCTTAGAATTTGCTAAAAGATAACATTTTTATGCAACTCTCCTGCTAGGTAACACAGAAAAAAGACTTTTGAAGAGGCTGAAAAAGGAAACAGTTGAGTTATTTACCTTTCTGTCTTATTAATGAGACTTGATATCTGGGCTGCTGCGGCATTTATAAGAGCAGAGACACGAGAATCCCTTGACTGTATCTTACTTATAAGATATTCTCTGTAAGAAAATCTTTTATTCAGATGATACTTCTTGCAAGCTTGCAAAAAGTCCATTAACTCTTCAATGTCACCCTACAGGAAAGAATGTGAACATTTAATTAGATGTAATGCTAATTTCAGCTAACACCTATGAGAATCAGACAGGATTTGTTCATTAACAGGACAAAGGTAAAGAGTTCCTACAAGTGTAAAACAATAAGCTTATATCAACCTATCCCTAATGATCACATCAAATGATTATGGCTATTTCAACAAAACAAAATAAGTAATTGGCTGTGCTTCTGGCTTGATTACCTCAATACTGTGTGTACTTTGCTTAACAGTTAGTACACGTCCTGAGCTAACAGGTCATTTGATCAAGTATTCACAATTAGATACACATGCAACCCTACCTGTGTTACTGGAACAGTTCTTTACGATGTACTGTATGATTACATAAAGGGTCACATTTGCAAAGGTTTTTATATGTTGGCTTCAAAGCCAACTCCTCCATGTATGCTGAGTACAGCATAGGGAAAGCCAAGCCCACTGCACACAGGGTGGCTTTATTGGACGTTTCCCCTTCCAACAGTGGGGAACAGGAAGGGTTTAGATACCTGCAGATGGGTCTGGCCAGAGACCAGAGTTAGGCACACAGTGTGCTCTACAGCAGACATTCTGCTAGCATAAATAGCCAAGACAAGGTCAGTTAGTTACATGACCCATGTCCAAGCAGCCAAAACACAGTCACAAACTTTTCTCACTTCTCTACCTCTTTGACCTGGCTGCTTAACTATCTCCTGCACAAAGTGCTTGCTGCAGCTCCCTCTAACAAAGGCCCATGTGGAGCTTGTGTATATAATGTTGTGCATCAGGTTTTAGGAGTGGGCCTTACATGTTCTGACACCTACTTTCCAGATGTTGCTTTTTCACCTCCCCCCTCAACCTGGCAGGACCACCACAATCATGCTTTTCCTCAAGAAGCAGTCAGAAGAACAATTCCCAGAACTTCTGTAATCTAGAGCACTAGTTTTCAACACAAATGGAGGAAAAGCCAACCAACCAGAAAAAAACAAACCAAAAAACCCTTCCATGAGGAAGCAACTCAAGCTAATCTGTTGCATGAGGTTTCAAATGTAACTGAAAGCAAAACCAAAGTCCTGAACATACTCTTCATCAGCATCCCTTTATAACCTGGAGACACACAAGCCCTGGAGCATCCATATAACCTGGAGACACACAACCCCTCTAAGTACATAATCATAGTACTTCAGACACTCGAAGTACATAATCATAGTACTTCAGACACACTACAATTTTAATAACCTACATATTTGGATTGGGGGGCTCAGTACATCTACTGAAGTATACAAGAGTACTTGATGCCTCGGGGGTTTTGAACATGTGTATACACCTCAATACACAGTTGTGCAGATGTCAAGACATGCTAATAAAGGCATTACAATTTTTAAAATACTTTATATAAAAGCTAGTTATGAAAGTGATAACATTAATCCTAAAACATTTCTTGAAAGTCACTGCAAGTTTGTATTCTGTCTTTAGGTTAGGAATGGACATATCATCTTATTACCTGTATTTTAGAGTAACCTTCCACTAATGTTTTAGCTGCTTCCAACTTCAGTTCTCCCTTTAATGTGGCATTTCTTATCTGTGTAAAAAAGATAGTATGGAGCTCCTTTCTTTGGATAACAGCCAGCTCTCTATAAGCCTTTGCAAAATATTCCTCCTGCTTCACGAAAAGGAACCTCTTCAGGCAGTCCTGTTCCAGTCTGTGAAGTTTGTCCAGAAGACTTCTGTATTCTATAGCAGGCTGCAGAGAAGAAAGAAATAAATGTATCAGAAGTGATTTTCAGAATTCAATATATTTTAAATTATCAGTGCTACTAGCTCATATATCTTTTACAAATACTTTAGTTACTGTCATTTCAGGTTTAAGTGAAGGCTAATATTGAATCAGTGTACACTTTCCATAGTTTTCACCTGTTTGGATGGCAGGGTTGTACAGCTGCCAGTCTCTAATCCAGATACCATTTCCAAGGCATAAAGAAGTCCTTTTAGAATTCACAAGTCTTATAAAGACAAATTATATAAAATGGCATGAAATTCCACACTAAGACTATACATGAAATTAGTTTTTTAGGTTTCATCAATCCTGAAATCCAGCTAAAATTAATCAGTCATATAATGCGTATCAATGAAATAATAACAAGCATAATTTAAAAACAATATAAATTAGAAAAAACCCTATTCTACTAAAAATCTCAGTAAGTTTTTCCTATTGGTCATCTACTTTAACTATCACTTTCTACAAATGAATCCAAGAGCATCATTTTAGATTTACACTTATAATCATGGAGTAGAAGAAAATGGAAATTACTTCAAAAGCTTCTTTGCCAGAAATACTTCCTCTTAGCTCTCTATTAAGAATTATATATTTATAGCTTTAATCTTAGATGGCATAAAGTCATTATAGAATCAAAACATACATGTCTCACAGAGCAGAGAATGCTTTTTATTCCGGCAGAGCTACCTAAAAGTCACTGTGTCAGTCTTGTTCTAAATTTCATACCAATTATTTTGAGGAGAACTGCCCTCCACACTTCACTTCTCATTCCCAAGAGACACAATGCAGGCTGCAAACAATTAATCAAAAAGGCAAGGAATATAAATCCCGTGTTTTGACTGATAAAGGGAGGAGGTTGTTGCTCTAGCTGTTTTCCACTGCCATCCCCTGGGTATCAGTATACCTGCTGCCCAGGAGCATGGCAGTGAGCCAACCCTTATGCTCCAGAATGTCCTTCCGGACCACGTGCTGTGGCAAGTATTAAACCAGGTCCTTCTACAGACAAAAAGGTGAACAGCAACATGATATGATATGGTAAATGGATCAGAACAGGTACTGGACTGACCTTAATTGTTTGCTTGTCTCCTAATATTCAGGATTTTCAGTACAAATCAGACTGAAGCAACACCAATACATTTCTTACAAAGTAATGCCACTTTGCTGCGAGTATGTTTAGTGTGGATTCACACACTGAGTGTCAGTAAGGCACGTCTCTCTGCAAAGGCAGGACTTACCTCAGTGAGGTCCTGGCTCCTTCTATATCCAACAGAAGGAAAAGGTCTCCTGCAGAGTACAGTTCACCTGATACTTAGGAAGGTGCCCACAAGTAACTTCCCACCCCTTGCGTTTCTAGCACCTCTAGCTCAGGACAGGCATATCCTACAGGTATGGAGACCTACACGGAGTCACAATTTAAAATTCACCTGGAAACATCAAAGAAATTCTACTGGTTCACTAGCCTTGTGCCATTCATTTTCTCTATGCAACATCCTGATAGAACAAAGTTCCTCCTGAGAGCCTCAACATACTGAGTACCTTAAATGGGTCACACTCAGCAAAAAAACTCAAACTTATTGTGTCAAAACTTTAATCATGAATTGTCAAAAAAGTCTTCACAATTACGGGTCTGTGATATTCCAGTAACACTTGTGGTCCAGAAGCAAAGCCTCACTAGTAAGTGACAGATTGCACTATCTGTTCCCACCAAAGCACCCTCTTAATAGACAAGCATGAAACATCAACTTGGGCATTTTGGCTTTTAAGTTTACAGAGATGAAATATTCAAAACTTACCACAATCCTTTCAAGCCAAATCCTTTCAGGAAGTTGTTAAAAATAGTAATAAAGAAAAAGGGTAGGGGGAAATGAGTTTTATTGTAAAATTCAATATACTTGAAAAAAGACATGGAAGACTGGAGCATTGTACAGAATCATACTCTGACTTCAGTTATTTATTTATAATAAAAGGCTATTTCCAAGAGAAATCCACTCCTTGCCCTATCTAAAATATGGATTGTTCTGCTTGCCTTCACTCATTTCAGAGAGAAGTCAGCCTTTGGTTGTGCTTATATTCTAATTTTCTTCAAAAATAGAACATAAATATTGGAAACTTTTTACCTAGACTGTAAGGTTTATGATACAGGGAGTTTGGTCTGCTCTGAATGTGCAAAATACTTCACACAGTGTCTAAAATCTCAGAAAGCACTGCAGTAAAATACAGTAAATAAAACTACACTTTGCAATAGTATAAGTGATCATAAAAAAAACCAAAACAACAAAACAAATAAGGTAATGACATTTTTGTCTCCAGATGTCACAGATCCAGTTGAGAAAAATTAATTTTCTGGTGAATTAAACAGAATTTCTTAATAACAACTACCCTAATTATGTCATCTGAATTTGTGAACGTATTTAATTGTAGAACTTTATCTTTACTCTTCCAAGAGTGTAACTAAGCTGTTGTAGTCTAAATGAGAAACCATCTCCATAAAAAAACACGTGATGCAAAATATCTCAGTTTAAAACCAGATTTACCTTTTCATTAATTTTCTTCATTAATTCCTCAGCCTCTTCATTTGCAGCTCTTGCTTTTTGACATTGAGCCTCCATTGTCTTCCTAGTTTCCAGATTACATTCAGCTGTTAAAGCCACCATCTTCCTTTCATACTCTTCTTGAATTTCTTTCTCCATTGCAAGAAATTGCTTTTTGAAAACTGAACTTATCTTCTTCTCCACATGAGGAAAGAGGCTGTGATTTAAGACCATGTTCTTCAACATCATAGCAATCACTTCTTTACAGATCTGTGTTCGATTGGCTTCCAGATCAGCATCTGCCCGTGTCAGGCTGGCAACCTCCAAACTGTATAAAGGTAATCAGAACTGTTAGAAATCACAGATTATGGGAAATTTCTATGAGAAAACAAGATTCTTGTATCTAGAGCATTCAATCTCTAGATTGCATCTGGACTCACTCAATATTGGGTAATGAAATGGCAGTCAGAAATGTGCAGGAATATCACAGTATAGTAGTTTATTAATCATTATAGTAATCATTCATTAAACAGCAGGGAGAGTCAACTTCTACTACAGCAACTTTAATGAAATATGTCTGTGCCTCCATTTCCATTTCAGACAAAAGAAGTAAAACCTTTTCTTTACTAATACTCAAAACATTCCCTCAGATAAAAGCCAGTAGAAATGTCTGACCCCCTCCCAAAAAAAACTCCACTATCTCTGTTGGGAAGCAGATCAAATGGGCACCTGAATAGACTATAAATTTTACTCACTTAAAACAGTTCTAAACTCACTGACCCATCTAGATTGATACAGCACTGCTTCATATTCTTGGCTGGTGTACTCCCTTCTCTGGAGGAAAGGGGGGACCGTTTCAATTACGTGCCGATACAAATAAAATAGCTGGTATCTGTCTCTCATGAACACTAACAGAGTTCTAGAAAATAGATTAAAACCAGATGGAAATACAAGAGCTTTCAGAAAATGCAGTATGTCATGTTGCATATAAATACATTCTCCCTTATCTTTAGAATTAAATTGGAATTATAATTATTCTAATTTCATATACAATGTAACTACTCTAAATTCTACACCTGAACTCAATTCCACACTGGAAAATTCAGCGAGTTTTGCTCCTTCATGGCAAATTACAAGAATACACAACACTGTATTCTTCTGCCTGTGGACCATTAAATATGAATTTCTTTGTGACCTACAAAACATACTTTTAGGAACTTAAACCTATTCATTTTTTTTTGCTTAGGCTAAATTATTGGTCTAAATTTTCCACAGAAAAATCTCAGAATAAATTTCAATCACAGCAAAGATCTTGGTAAGACTTGCAAGACAGTGGAATGATATCTGAATGGATACATTCAGAATCATATAAATGAAGGCATGAAAATCTAGAAACCCTTTGGTTTTTTTGTCCTTCCTTTCTTTATGTAAGCAAGTCAAGTTTAATTAAAAGTAAACCACTGACATATCATCATTGCCTCCCTGACAGCACAAGAGATATAGTCTCCCCATCTCGAAATTGAAGGGATGGAATTGTTTTCATATAATGACTCAAACACTTGAAGAATTTGGGAGACTAGCTTTGGAATTGTAGTCATCTACCACAGAGTGATTTCCTATTGCAATTTCTCAAAACCACAGAAACACACTGGTGATGGCTGTTCTCATCGTGGCAAACTGCTACAGGGCTGGGTGGCTGGTTGCAGCTACTAAACCTCCTCCATTTTACTCCCTCTTCCATATCTAAGGAACAGAAATGCCTGCAATTGAAGTACCACAAGCCTGAAACATTCCTCACAGTAATCTGCAAGTCCTATAAGAGCTAATATTTGCTATAATGTCCCCAAAGCAACACGAGCATCCAGCTTCTCTATCCTGTCTACAGATGGACACTGCAGCTGGAAATACACAGCTTTCTTGGCTAACATTCATCTACATTCATGGTGGAGTACCTCAGGGCACTGATCCTTGGGGAGAGTGCTCTTGCTCCAGGACAGAGGGCAGGTGATGGCAGGTTCAAGGTAACAGGATGTTGAAGCAACACAGCAGATATAGATGTGTGTTTTCCCTTAAGCCATTTTGTTTATAGTCTTAGGACTTTTGCTGACACAGCCAGCTCTTATCAAGCTGTTTGTGACAACTTGAAGAAAAGCAGTGTTTCAGAGTTGTGTAAATGCACTTAAACAAAAACAAGGATTCAGAGAATGGGAGCTTTATGCTAAAATATTTCTCTAATGACTGTGAGACAGTGCTAGGAGGTTTCCCTAGATTCACCAATTCATTATTAGCCTGTAAAATCCAAGCTACCAGATTTATTTTTCTGTTTTATTTCCTGCTTTAAGTTCAGCAGTTCTAATTTAATTGAAGCATATCTGTCTTCTTTGAGAAACATCCTGGTTTTCAAGCATCACCTAATAACAAACTAAACATTTTAATCAGTTGTTCTGCTAGATAATTTCTCTAATAAATGGTAACCTCGTCCTCAGAATTTTATTAGTTACAACTTTCAACTCTCTTTGTTTGCCAGAACAACAAGTTCTTAGTCATTATTTTTCTGTTCTTCAAGCATGCAATAATAGATGGTCGCCTCAGCACCTACTAACCCTTTCTCACTGAGATGTGAAAGACTGAATTCCTCATCTCTCTCCCTGAAAAGTAACACTTCACAGCTCTACCACATTGTTACACAGTTCATAACACATAATTTACTCCTTATCACAAATACAGGGTTTTTTTAAAGCATGCTTCAAAGAAGATTAGAGCCATTCCTCACCCACCGGTTACTTTTCCACTCTTCTTTATGAGTGATCCCGAGAATGAAAACCTTTCCCTCAGTCTTCCCACAGCACTTCTACTTGCTGCAAGTCATTGTAGACTCAACCTGGTTCCATTTCAAGCAAGATTCCCATGCTCATTTTCACCCTCAAGGAGAACTACAGTACGCCAGTAACTCCACATGATGGAAAATGCAGGAGGAGCAATGATAATAATCACCTGATGCTGGTGTGTCAGCAAGTGAATAATGAGGCTCCTAAGATCTTGGGTGTATTTAACCTGCAACTCACACTCTTCATTTTCCTGACACCTCATTGGTGAAGAAGGCAATTGGTGAAGAAGGCAGAGAAGGTTTTGAACTGTTCCACCAAACCAAGGTCAACAGCAGAGAGAAAAGCATTTACAAGCCACAGCTCTCCCAGGTCACATCTTCAAAGACAGCAGCCACACCATGACCTTTTGGCAGTGCAGCTGAAGAAGGGTCATCTCTGTAAAAACTTGAAAGCTCCCTTCTGTGTGATGTGCTCTACTTCTGATCCATGATCTTCACACAGCAGCCAGCAGAAATGAGACAAGCTCATTATACACATCAGAAACCTTGCTTCGATCCCTTTACTCAAAACAGAGGGGTTGAGGGCACCCTTAGCATGCTGCATCACACCAACAGTCAGTAAAACAGGAATCCTGTACATATAATAAACTGAATGCTTTCATTTGGTTTCATTCAAGTCCCTCAGAAGAACAATGTTTACAATCAACCAGATTAAATGTTTCAAGTCACACAGGGAAAAAAAATTCTAGCCTGACACTCTGTGTCTCCTCAAGCCAAGGTACCTATATTAATTTGTTTTAAATGCTCTGCACTCTGTTGTTACAGCAATTGATGTTTAAAAGGTCTTGCCACACTTCCTGAGCATATTCAGCATCATAGGAACATGAAAGCTAATGAAGTACAGGTAGTTGTTGGCAACCTACTGTTGAAATAGACAAAAGCTTTTGCTGGATAAAGCATGCAGAGAAAGGATGAGGACAGTACAGAAGGCAGGTGGCACAAAAGGGTGGGGGAAGGAAAGGTGAACAGAACCATAGAAAATGAAACTTCAAACAGCAAGTGTAAAGCTTTTTCACTCACTTGAAGAGAAAGGTTTTAAAAATCTGTCAGAGAGATCTGGAAGTGGAGAATCCCAGATGTCAAACACAAAGAAGCAGAGAGAGTGTCTGAGCAACTGATGTCCTCCACAGACCTAGTGAAAGAATACAGGAAAGCAGCTGGGGTCAGGAAAGCAACTATAGTTAATTATAAAAGAAACCAAATCAAAACACAACACACTACAAAAAAGGAAACCTCTCATTAACTACCAATTAATTGTGTCTTTAAGTCTTATTCAAATTATGGGCCCACAGAGAAAATTTTTGAACAGGAGAACTAATAGCTGCTGACTTTAACAGTCCTAAAAATAACTAATGGCTTTCAAACACATTTTTAAAACTAATTCTGAATTTACAAAGATAAGAAACTACTGAGATACAACTTTCTGAAGTCTAAACAGGAGAGAAGCATTAAACAAATTCCCCTTCAGTGACACTTTCTCATCGAAACAGAAAAGCCTGTCATTCTCAGAAGGCTCATCTCTCCTCTGCCAATTAGTAGCGCACATATTACAAAAAGTATTCAGAGAAGACTGGAGCTCCATGGTAGCTGTTTATGTAAAAGTATTGCTTCAAATACACAAGGCTCCTGACAAGTATGTAATTAAGTAATTTAGAGCCACTGTTCCCACTTCAGTAGTGACTCAGAGTTCCAAGGCATAGCAGCTGCACCAACTCTCAATGGAGAGGGGAATAGAAAGAAGGAAGGACAGACAGACAAGCATCCCAGCCCAGTGGCACCCACTGTTACAGCCAGAACAGCACGTCCTGTACCCACAGGCACAGTAACGATGGGACAACTGCAGTGGGGAAGGAAACAGGAGGACAACATCCAGCATTATCTAGGTCCATGCTGCCCTGTCACACTTCAGAGGAGTGACGATGGAGAAAGAGTCAGACAAAAAGAATCACAAAGAAACCAATTCCTGCAGTCCTGGCTTTAGTCACAGTAAGCAAAAGAAAGCCAATTTGAGCACAATGGGCATTAGAGGTCTCCAAAAGCTGCTGATGTGGTTTGTTTCACAAATTATCCATTTATTGAGGGGTTAGTAATACAGTATCAGTAAGCTGGGCTGTATTTTGTTTTTTGGTTTTTTTGTCTGTTTAGTTTGTTGTGTTTTGTTGGTGGTTTTTTAAAGTACCATGTCAGTGTGACCCCTCTGTGCAGTCCCACACCTTCCTCCCTTCAACACTTCCCTCCTTTTTTCCTTCCTTTGTACTCCATGCTCTTCTGCTGGGTCCAGTCTCAACAGACTCCAAACACTTCAGAGCAGGGATTTACACAGCTGCAGCACAAGGCACAAACCTTTGAAGGAGACTCAAACTGTACTAAAGTAGAAGCAGAGGCAATGGTATGAGGTCTGAACATCCACCAACAGCTACTGACTGCCCAAGCCCAAATTCTTCAGCCTCCTGTGCCAGAGTGGGATGTGCTGCCTTTTCTCTGGTCCCTGCCTGCCGCCAGGCTGTGTCAGCACAGGTCCGAAGATGCTCTGTGATACACCAGTAGCTGTACTGGCCTGCAGCCAGCTCTGAACTGGGCGAGTTCATCCATCAGTCCTGTGGCACTTACACAGCCACGCATGAACTCAGCACAGCTCATGCAGCAGACTACAGAGAATACAAGACATCAGATCAGTAAATGAAATTGCTAAGGAAGGTACATAAGGACTATCTAAGGATGCCTTCACGTGAATGAGTCACAGATTAAGTTTAGTATTCCAGAAGTCAGAATGCTGACAAAACCAAAAACAGGATTCCTGATACACAGCCAAGAAATTATAATCAAATAAAAAACTGAACAAGATAATAATTTGACCTGAGAGACCAGAATCTCTTCAGAAAACAAAGATTCATGAAAACCTGACAGAGTCTAAGCATTAGATCTGGCAGCAGTTTCACCTACCAAATTCCTTTAATTTTCCATAGCGATATAAAGAAAGTATTTAAATTCTTACAATTATCTGTTTAGAAAACATTTTAAAAATACAGCATTTAAGAGACTGAGAACCTCTGCATTGTTTGCAGAAAATAAGCAATGACAAATCAGTGATCTTCAGAAAATCTATTTTAAAAATATGTCTACCTACAATACTGCCGTTGCAACAGAGTTCAGAAAATGGCTTAGAAGAGTAACTATGCAAAAAAAAGCATACGAAAGATTCTAATTCTGCTTCTGGTGAAGTCATCACACACTTCACTGATTTCAAAAACACCGGCAGCCTGAATACTAACAAAATAATAAATACTATTGCTGAATGCATTATGCATTAATGCCTGAGTAGCTTCCAACTCTGCTATGATCTCCTCAGATTCTTCTGATCTATCCAGGCAGGGTGAGTATTCAGATGACAGAAATGGGAGGAGATATCAACCTTCATTTAAAATTATATGGAATAAAGCATCAGGAACAGCAAAACTCTCAAAAGGACACACTCTTCTGGATGAGAGAAATTGTTCCAGATAGACAGCAGAAATGACCCTTATAATACTAAACACTTCACACCTAGCCAGCATCAAAGAAACGTGACATTTTTAAGATGAAAAAAGATATGTATTCATCAATTTCAAATCACTTGTTTTCTTCAGCTCCTCAGTCTTACAGGCTCCTATCATATATTAATCATTTGAGCTCTGATGAAAAAAAAAAGTATAGGTTACACACTTGTGAAGTTTCTAGTAGCATTCAGAACACAGAACTACAAATGCAGGGTTTGGAGTTCACACCATGAGCATTCACTGCATCTTATATCAACATGATTATTATTTATAGTTATATTCCTGCATTGTACACATTTTACAAAAAGAGAGTACTGAATATGCTCTCCCTTCTAAAATTCCAAAATTTTAATTATGCTCTTTCCAAGTTATGAAAAACAGAAATTTATCTCCCTATATTTTTTTTTGTACTAACCTTGTAACTATTTCTCACCATTTCCTGTGTAGCAATACTCAAGTCTAGGTGCTATGACAACATGATCATTTATACTCCATCCCCGGTGGTGTTCAAAGATAAGGCTTTGAACAACCTGGATAAGGCCTTGAGCAGCCTGGTCTGGTGGGAGGTGTTCTCGCTTCTGGTTGGTGGGTTGGGAGTAGAGGATCTCTAAAGTCCCTTATAATCCCTTAAGATTCTATGATTCTTACTTTCCATTTAAATTCAGGCTTTAAAATACCAGAACACTTGCTCCATAGCAAATCAAATTGGCAGGTACCGCAAGAAATTTAGATTTTAAAAGAAAAAGTGAACTCTTAAGATCATGGTAAATTGTTTATATTTTTCTGTCAAAGCTTTTTGGAGACAGTTTAATCCTGTTCTCTAGTACACTGGCCTCAGTATTCTCTACCACAGGACAAAATCAGCTGCAATGTACACATATTACTTACTCATTTGCCAAAATAATTAGCAGTACATATTGTATATCAGCAAGCAGGTTCAAATTCAGCTAGAGCTTTGACAAACTCAAGGAAGCACAGCTGTACAAAATGAAGATTAAAAAGAAAAGATGTAGTACTGAAAAGCCATTTAAAGAAATTAAGTTCCCTTTAATGTATCTGTATCTTTTGAGACTATGAGAATGGTCAAGCTCCATCACACTGGACACAAACCAAAACTGCTCAGCTTTCTTCATATTCTCCTGCGTACATATAGAAAAAGAGGCCCACAACATTTTGGAACATGATCTTCTAGTGTACACATCAAATATCCAAATCATATAGCTTCCCCTCATTAGTATTCATTGCCCAGAGGCCAATATTCAGTAATATACACAGCAAGGAACCTACTGAGAATAAAAGCCAAGCTATTTTGCTGCATAATGTACATCAAGGATATGACTTATTAAAACAAAATTCACAAAATGAGTAACCAAGAAGCTTCCTTATGAAACATTTAAAGTATGTTTTGTTCTCTAGCCAATCCTCCTGACACTGCAAACTGTCTATACTCCAAAGATGTCCCTGTCCATAAATATTGAACACATGCTCCTGATGCATCTCCTAAACAATTTGGCACTCTCACTTCTTTAAAAACAGAACAATTTTACATTGCAAAGAAGAAAATAACATGTGGCTCTTACTTTTCAGAGTATTTTTCTCATTAGTATCTGAAAGACTAGAATGATTCCAACCGTGACAGTGCAATGAAAAGGATGTTACTGATTATGCTGGCAAGCTTGTACATGTGTCACATAGACAAAAATAAAACATACCTGCACCAAAACATGCAGAAAGAATTACCAAGGTAGCTGATGTTGATTACAAGCAAGAGGATGTTGGTTGGCTGAAAATTCCTATCACCCTTTCGATCATCTTTCATAGCAGGAATCACTCTAACTCTGAATACCTTTGTAGTCTATCTACTATCCTCACCCTGAAAAAAGGAAGATAGCTTAGAAGGTGAAGCAGGTTAGTGAGTGTTGACTAATGGGCAACACTTTATTTACTGCAACACTCTACTTCTTTAGAGGTAAAGAAAATAGAAACTGAGGAAAGAAAAGGAAGCAAGAGACATATGCACTGACTTCATAAAAATGTTAAAAAACTTTAGCCCTGGACAGGCATTCAAACTAAGATACAAATCATGTTTTGTAGACTTAGAAATAAACCTGTTGTAAAAATAAACCTTTCCAAAGGTTTGCAAGAATATTTACCTTTTTATCCATAATGTATCTGAAAACAGTTCAGCAATTTTTTTTCAACCTAGCTAGATACTAACTATCCCTGAAATAAATTAAAATTAAAGTGAGTTTAAAAAAAAAATTTGATCCTGTTCTTATTAATATTCACAAAATTATTTTCAGGATAAGCCTTCACAAAGCCCAAGTTGCTATACAGATATAAAAGCAAGGACCAATGTGCAATTTACAGAGATAAGTTTCCAATTATCAGGGAAAGGCAAAAAATAATGTTGTTGGTTGCTCTTTAAGAAAGAAAACTCTACCCATGGTTTTGTAACTTTCCAGCCTCTACAGATTTTATAGTTGCATAATACTGCCTTTAACCTCACTTACCAGGAGGTAATGGTAAGACTGCATCAACAACAACTGTTCATCTTCACATAGGACCTTTTTATAAAATTGATCTGAAGAACAGGTGATCTTTAACAGTGGCACATTTCTGTCAAAAAGCCTTTCAACAGTATCAGGAATGTTTCTGTGCTCTAGCAAGTGGTCCCACCAATCACAGGTACCTGGTATCCTTTTGACAGCACTACAAACTGTCACACCTTAGACTCTGATCCAGCTGTTTTCAAAATACACTGCTGAACAGTAACGCTGGCACTCAGCAGGGGCTCTCTTTTCTAGGACAAAAGCCACCCTTTTGAAAGTAGAATGTGTTAAGCAACAGTAGAATACTGTGTTTTAGTATCTTCTTGCACACCAAGAAATTTCCCTTCGTGTAGTGAACAACAGAGAGACAAAGCAAGGTGTTTATTTGGATTGGAAAACTTGCATGTCTGAGGCCTAGATGGAGTTCTGATTTCTTAAAGTGAATCGATATGAAATATGATGGCATATCATTCTCACAGATGATTGTTTAAAACAGTTCAAAAACCTAAGGTAGTGGAGTAATATGTGTAAACAGACACTATAAAAAACAATAAAGAGGAGATACTCAAAACATATTAAAAGGTTTGGCTGATGATAAAAATAATAAATGTGATGTAATAGCAGTGAATTCTTACTCTTCTAAAGCCTGAAGCATGTTCCCAGGTTCTTCAAAGGACAGAATATCAATGATTTGGTCATTCATAATTATATCTTCACTAAAGAGATCACCTGAATTAAATTGAGAACGCTCCAGTTTGTGATTTTGGCTGAGATCAGGCTGTATCTCCTAAAAAATAAAAAGGGGAGAAAAAGCAGCAAACTTTAGACTGTAAAAAAAAAAAGTTTCATGAGTGTCCGATCTAATTTTTTTGCAGTTTAACTCTGGGCGAAAAGGTTTCTACTTATCATCAAACTGTAAAGCTGGAAAGAATATAAAGAGGTTGTGCAATTCAGGTATGTCTCTGAAATCAAATATATTGCTTTTATTTCAGACTGATCTTTTTTAGTATATAACTGATCTGGAATACAGAAGAAGAACTGGAGAACACAGAACATTTGTGAAATCATCTAGGAAGTTGTCTTCCACTTCAAACTTTCTAGGTAATTTTCAAAAAAATTGCAGTGGTATACAAATTACATATGGCAACACTACAGTATTATTAGGTGAACAACATGGAAAAACTAATCCTATCCATGATGGAAGTGACTCAGTTCACAGAGACTTCAGATTGAGGGCTAATAATATGGTGTAAAAACCTCAATATAAATATCTGATGCTAGACCAAGCTAGACCTTTTTTACTAATTCATTATTATTATTTCTGTTGTAGAAAGAAGCAAGTCACATCCTTTTCATTCAAAGAGATTAATTTTTCAGACATAAAATAAATAAAAGTTACTGATGGTGTAATTTTCAACTGCAGAAAGGCTGTAAGTAATTGTGAACTACTCTGGTCAGTTCAGAGGGATGAGAGATTCACCACCTTTTTGGCAGACAAGGGGGGTCAAACCTCTCAGCATACCTCTCTTAGGACTGCTCCAGTCACTGTAATATTTTCACTAAGGTCTCTAATCTCCCTCCAAATAAAGTTGTTATACTTTACATAAATACAAAAATAATTAATAGAAGGAACAGCTGGAATTGCACCAACTTGATTAACATTTATCAGATTCTGTATTTTCTTTCTCTGGTCCAATATATACTGAAAAACTTCCTTCAAACTGGCACAGAACAATGAAAATACTTCATCCTCAATCCTTTCTGATTCTTAATCACTGAAGATATTATTGCACACTGAAGAAACTAAGACCGAAATTCAAATCTCTATTCCTGGTAATTGGAAAAAAAATTTGCACCCAAGTTGCTGTGTTCAAAATAAGCTGTCTACTCTCTTGGAAACTTTTAACCCCAAGACTTCCTGCTTCTAATTCTGAGGGACAGAGGGGAGGAAGAGAGGAATATGGGAAGAAATGAACAGGTAAAGGGGAATCCCCCTCTGCTCTACAGCCAACATCCACCTACTGACAGCAGTTTTTTTGATCAGGGTATCATTCTTACATTCACCTCTAAATCTGATTGCACTGAAGTTTAGAGGCTGTGGAGATTACAGCACCTGTGAGCCAAATCCATCACTTGGTGGCTTTTTATTCATCTTCAAAAACTCTTCAGACAATCTTAGTTAGCAAGTTATCGTTATCATCATCATCATCATCATCATCATCATCATCATCATACTGACAGACAGTACTCACCTGGTTTTTACTACAGAAACTCCATTTTAATATTTGGGTTCGGTAAACGATGAAAAAGACAGCACATGTCAATACAAGGGAAATAAAAAAAGCAATGAAGAACCCTGAAGCACTGATGGCATGGCCATATAAAATCTGAAATTAAAAGATCATTTAATTAAAATGTTATTTTAAATACATATAAAGATCAGATCATAACTGTAATTCAAAGACTGTAACTGTAAGCAAACAGTAAATTATTTTTAAATGGCTTCACACAACTTCAGGATTTCTCAGCATTACGTTATTACTACATCTTGATGAATGTTTTCAAACAAGTGTGTGTTTTCAATGGGTTTCCAAGTCAGCACAGTTTGCTATGTTTACCTTGTCCAAATTTCTGTGTAATTCAAGCAAGAATTTTTTTGCTGTGACTTTTGGGTGCTCTGTAATTAATAGTCTATTTTCGAAAGTTGCCACTCTTCTAAGAAGTCTACTTGAAATTGATGGCATTTGATGTTGCTCATAGACTCTGGAAAGTCAGTGAGATGTTGGCTACTTTAATTAATGGCCATTTCTTGATTCAGTGAAACTGAGTAAACACCAGAGGAAGAAGGTACCAATATGAGTTCAGAATAAACATGCAACTGTCACCCACTCAATCTGTGTGCAACCTTGCAGCATCTGCATTAGCCTGAGTCAGAAAAGGCTGGCAGGAGCACTGGAACCATAAGCCAGATAACAACTTTGTAGACCTTCTACTGTAGCTCTTAAATTAATCTTTAAATTGAATTGCATTAAAAATTAAGTTTTATTTCGTGGTCTATGTAGCAAAAATTAGTTCAGTGTTTGTTTAGTTCTATGAGATCTTTCAATGAAAAACATATCACAGCTATTAGTATAATGTTACACCACTAACTGATTACTCTGCTAGGGCTAGGAACTGTAAATAATTAACATGCTGCTTGCAAGCTGGGCTTGTTTTTTCCTTTGGGGCAGAAACTTGATAGCATTCCATAGAGTCACTGGTAACTCTGCATAGGAAACAATATTCAAACATGGACTACAATTTGAAAATAATTTATTGCAATTTAACACCTGTGTCGCATCAGGACTCTGACTGAGATCCCTCCACTTTCAGGAACAGGAGATGCCATAGATAATACTTAAGGAAAAAAAGCCACTTTGGTAACCACTTCATCATTTTGTCTGAACCCACTTGCATTTGTCTAATTTCCATGCACTCTGTGAAATTTAAAGATCTGTCTAGGCTTCTTTTCCCTAGCTGGGAAAGCAAGGATCTGGTGAGGCTATGGATTCAGTAAAGCTGGAAAGAAGCTGTTCAAGTTTTGAAGAAAAAGAACTGGCTATGGAATGACTCTGTGCTTTCTAATTAAAAGGTGAGACCCATGGTGGGACAATCAGTTTGCATGAGGGCAGTCAGTTTTGTCTGTCCTTTTATCTTAAAGAAAATGGGCTCTGAAAGGACAGTCCATGTCATGGCGGGGTGGGGCTGTCAGTCCAAGCAGAACACAACAGGTGCTTAATGCCATCTAAAAGCACCACAGCAGACGGTTCAGGAGAGGTGCCCTGCCTCAAGTCAAGACCAGTTTTGGCCCTGCAGATCATCCTCCAAACCACAGACATCAGCAGGCCTCAAAAGCCATTCCTTAAGCTAGATTCTAATGCCATCCCAATAGCTGGAAGAGGCCTTACAGGCCAAAGTCTCAAGAGCCAATTTGCTCCCACTGCTTTGCCTGATGATGAGGGAAGCAAACCTCATAAAAATCAGTGTAAAGGAATTATTAACATCTCTCCCATGCAACATCCTTAGATGGGAGAACTTTCCTTTTCACCAGTGTCCCATTCAGCATCAAACTCCCCTGGCCAAGGGCAGAGGCACAAAGTATTCACAGGCCCTGTCAGCGTACTGACATCTGACACAGACACTCAGATGAGCAACACTCATATTTTTTTCATAACCCACAAAATTACCTTGTTCCAGGCAACCAAGCATTTTCTTCCAGTAGCACAGAAGAGAAATACACAGGGTTTGTAAAACTTTAAAGAACAGCATAGTATGTAAGTGTTCAAGCAAATCAAGTGAAAGCTGATGGGACCAATGTAGCATGACACTCCCATGACCACATAAGTAATTCTCCACTTGTCATTCTCAAAGTCAACATCTACTGTCCACTCAGTGACATATGTGCATTGGTTTTAACATACCCGTGAACAGGCTTAAATAATTATTTTTAATAAATAATCTCCATCTGAGATGGAGAGCATTTATGACAGTTGACAATATAAATGAAATAAAATACATCACACCTTCTCCAGCTAATCCAAATTTCCTTGCACAAACTGGTTTCATTCCAAAACACCTTATGCTTGGCCACAGCCCAAAGTCAAATATTATGCATGTGAAACATGACGTGTTAAATAATTTCTAAGCTTTATTTTTCAAAAATTTATGGTATTTTCCACACATCTTTATCACATATTTTAGTTACAAAGCCTATTCATTTACTAAGTTCAAATGCAGCTGAGCTAATTTTACTTACCTACGGAATACTTCACAAGAACTTTTAGAGGTCTAACTATCAAGTTAAAATTGGAAAAAATAATAAGCACACTAAAAAGGTTTTATGTATAGTAACAGATCGCAGAAATTTTCATGGTCAGTTGAGACCAATGTAGCTTACAGTCTTGGCTTAAGACATCAGCAACTGCTGCAAATCAATTCACACTGACTTCTACAAAAAATATTAATGAAGTTATTTTTCTAACCCAGTCAGCTACTTCATGGTTTACATCTCTCAGAGTTTCCAAAAAATAGATTTATGGCAAGTCCATTTGTAATTCTTAGCCATACAAATGTCCAATCCTTTTAAATATTACTAGATCTTTATCCAGGGACAATGAGTTCTCTAGCTTATGTATAGTTTTACTTAATATCATGTTTAATCATGGCTTTCATTTTAACAGAATGGGCACTTGATCTTCCATTACGAGAAAGCCACGTCCAGACGTGTATCTATTACAATAACAAAAGCTGAGAAGGCAGAGATCCCCAGCAGAATACTGGAACAAGAGGCCCCTGTGCCCAATCTCCAAACAGATTACTTATTCAAAAGGCAGAGAGAAACTCATGGGACAGGTCCATGGAAGGAATAGGTGGTCTTAGTCCTCAGGGCCTATTCAGGCAAGCTCTATTCACATACACAGCCATGGCAAAAATGCTCTATGGTGAAACAAACTGTTTGCTTCTGCCTGACCACAAATAATCCCAGTACTCTTGCCAACCAAACCACAGCTTCTTTAAAAATGACCCCTTGCAATAGCAGCCTGTCAATGAGAGGCTGGGGGAGAAAAACAAGTTTGGTGAAGGGATTACTCTAGCAATGAAACTGATGGATGAAATAGAGAGTTTTTTAATAAAAAATATATCTAGAAGAATAATACTTCTGCAATCAATGTAATTTTGAAGGTTTTTTTGCCTGTTATAAACTACTTTTCAGAATTCCTTCAGAAGCCAAGAACAGAAAGTCATATTGGAAGAATGACGAGTTAAAAAATGAAAGGAAGCATAAACTCTGCCACTCTTTCTGCAGTTTTATTTCTCAGGCTTGAGTATCAGCATCATACAGAAACCTCAGTGGGTGGAGGATACCTTTATCCTTTTGGAAAAACAAAAAGCTTTGTCATGGTAATTAGGCACAGCAGCAGGTGAGCATATTCCTCATCACAGTTTCCTGCGCCTGAACAATTCTTCAAACGAAAGAAGATGGCAAAGAGAATAATGGCATTTTTAGCTTTTCCATACTAAATATTGTTGGTTACAGACAAAAAATGACCTCTTATGTTGAGTCCTGTTTTCTTCTTCTTAAAACGTGAGAAGGCAGAATTTGTGTTTGATTACTAGCCAATAGCTGAGTGATGAGACACAAGTACATCCTTAGCTCCTAGGGTTTACTTTAGATTGTCCAGAAGTATAGGGAAGAGAGTCAATATAATACCAAATCATAGAATTTACCTTGGTCTTTTCTTCTTCTGTTATGGTAAATGACGCTGTCAATGATACAAAATGTGTTTTATTCTGAGAGAGATACAAGAAAGTATCTGTATTAAAAAAAAAGCAAAATCCAGTGGCAAACAGCCCAGTCTCTAGAAAAGCCTCTCCATAGAAGATTAGCTATACTTCTCATTAAGCTTAAAGCTGCAATAAATCTGATAGGAAAATGCAGTGTACTTAGAGGTAACACTAAAAGATATGGAAGCAGCTGCTCTATGGGATACACTCCCCATATCCCAATACACAAAGTATTACATTTTTCTTTGCCTACAAAATCTGGGTTGACTGAGAATGCACAGAACAGGAGTCACAGTCAGTACATAAATCTCTACTTTAACCGTGCCCTGTTTTTTGAAGTTTTCCTCTCCACCACTCTAGTATCACTCCCATACACATAGAACATTTCTTCCTCCTAAACTAAGGAGAAAGGCAATTGAAATCAAAATACATCTGCATCTTTCACTTTTAAATTTTTTAAATCTTTTTAATTTTTTAATCTGCAGGTTACAATTACATGTAGTTGTGAAAACCACAGAAAAACCATCAAGCCATATTTAAGAATTGAAAATTTTTACTTTGGCAGAAACTACTTGTCCTGTCTCCTACTCTAAGCCAGGCTAATTCCAGCATTAAACCAATTGCTTCAGAGTCTGATGCAACAGAGATCTCAAAAATCAGCAAGGATGGAGATTTCTCAGCTTCTCTGAAAAATCTTTCAGACCCAGAAAACTCTTATACTAAAAAGTGTCTTTCTAATGAGCAATGAGGTTTTCCTTTGCTGCAATTTGTTTTTCAGTTAAAATAAATTATTTTACTATAAAAATATGGCAAAACTTTCTATCTTAGACTTCAGGAATACACGTTAGTATGTGGGCCACTTATTTCCAGATCAATAAACCGGAGAGAAATATGAGAAGTATAAAGAAAGTCTCCATGACAATACACAAAAATAACTTTACTTTAGGACTTCTTAAGCTATGCATTTATAAATTAATAGTAAACAATCAGAGAGACTAAGAGCTTAATTTCATTACATGATAATCTCATTGTTTAGGCAAGCAAGAATCACCTTGAAGACTATTTTTTATACAAAAATTGTGAAGAGCAGAATAAAATTGTGAATAAAATACCTGTGATGAACTCTTGAAAGTTAGCTTCGCAGGCAGTGTCAAGACCCTGCCATGCCACATTTCTTCTGCATCAAGAAGTGCAGAGTAGTTGATTTCAAAGTGTTCTCCACCTATTAAAACAGGGATATGGATAGATTTGCTCTGTTTCCATGAAAATTTCTTAAAGATCCCTGGGGAAGGCTTGGGACAGCACTGGAGCTTTTCCTTTCTGACATAGCAGATGCCACACATCCAGAGTAGACCGTTGATGGCCACTTGAACTCAGCAACATCCTTTGTATCTGCTGCCTCTAAGAATTCAAGCAAATTCAGCCCAGGATCTGGAAACTGCATCAAATGATGCCCTGACCTACCCAAAAACATTATTTTTTGAGACCAAAAAATTCTTTATGAGATGATTTTAAAGTAGTTTTTATTATAAAATGGACTGCCTACATTTTAACCACTAACTTGTTGATTCTTCCCTTGTTGAAACCAAAGAGATATCTGACAGATTTCAGGTGAATTTTGATTCACAATGCACTGAAGTACGGAAAAATCATTATGGTAAACACAGAGCATGACAGTACATAGGCCAGTGTAGACAGAGCCTTTCTGCCCAGACCTAGTGGCAAGGTATGGGCTGACTTCAGGATTAATATAGTAATGACCAAACTCAAACTATGAGGAAATCTGGTCTGCTGGATTTTCTTCCACTTCAGTATCTTTCACACTGATCTGTCTGGAAAAGCTAGCTTCAGCTCCAGATTCAGTAATTATAAATTATGTAGCAACTCCAACTTGGTTTACCAGATCAGATATGCAAGCCACTTTTCTATTCTTTCTCAAGGACAACTGTTTCTAGGAAATCTCTGTGAAAAGCCAGCAATTCCTTGACATTTCCAAAAAGACCAGTCCTGCAATCAGTACCACTGCTCACACTGGTGTTATCAGAAATGGAGTTTGGCTATCCAATTGCAACCAGACAGCACCCCCATATCTACTTATTTCTCTTTTCTATGGGGACATCCTTCAACATAAAACTATCAAAACCAGAGATACTTTGATCATAAACAGGAATCAGTGTACACTTCTGAAGCTCCTGGAGAAGCATCGTGACTCCCAAAAGCAAGCTGCTAATTTTCGACATGCTTGTGATTAGGAAAAAGGAGATGAAGAAATCAAGAAAGATAAAATTTAATGCATGTGGACTGATTGAACTGCTATCAATTAGAAAAGGAACAAACTGACTTCATAATGGGAAAACGTTTATTTCTCTATTACTTGTTTTGACTTTTTATATTTTTTTCAGTTTGGAGAGACCAGATAATGAGAAGAGCTGCCTTGTTTCTGATGAATCATTTTCCCTCTTTTCATGGCATTTTGCAATTCCAATGCACCTCAATACCTCAGGCAAGCTGAGATGCCACACTTGGCTAAAGAAGGCTCAAAATATGATTAAAATGCCTTTTGCAGAAGTTTTTAAAAATATCCAAAGTGAAAAATACCATTGAAAAAGACTCTCATTTTTGATAGCAACTTTTACAAAGTACAGGAGGTTCAGTTCTGTGTCTGGAAGAAGTTCAAAGGTGGCAGTCAAAACAGTTACCAGTGAGCTGACACAATTGGAAACTGCAGCCTAAAACCTTTCCCAGACTTTTTCACCTGTATTAAGTGATAATCAAATAATTTACACCACTATAATTTAATAAATAAATAAATAAATACTGTGATTTTAACAGGTACACTTTGACATGTATTATCAGGGGTATTTTACTGCAGATTTTGTTACCTTGCAAGAAACTTTTCCTGTAAATCTGTATGCCATCTGTGGTCTTATTCCCACTGGTTTTTTGAATGTGTAGACCAGTGATGTTGTCCAGGAGGATAAGATCTGTGATGTTTGTTGAGAGCAATGTGTTGGTGTTATTAATCACAAGTTTAATGTATGCAGTTTGAGGGTCATGTTCAACATCCACCTGAAAACAGAAATATTAGTATTAATGGTGCAAGATGGCTATATGTGCATCTTAACAGCAAAATTCATAGCCTTGATTACAAATAAAACTTCATTATATGTGTAAATTCATTTTCTGAAGGTATTTTGAGTGATCTGCAAATGAAACTATGCTCAGTTTGATCTCACACTCCCAGTGAGATTTTAATCTTTGGTATGTCAAGCTGTTGCTTGGAGACAGTGGAAGAAAGCCAAAAGGTGGAAACCCAGCTCATACTGGACCAGAAGTATAATCAAATTCTGAATCTGAATGTCCCTGTGATACTGCATACAATGCAAAACTGGATCATAACTTTATAATCAGAATTTGGAAAATTCTTAAATTTGTACCTTTGTGCCATGAAGATGCTTCTTTTGCAAGCTGCCTCACTGCAAAGCAATTCTCTCCATGCAGTTTTGGTCTCTATTTTCCTTTTTTTCATAGCAACCCCATTTTCTGAAGAACACCGGCTGTCTAGACTTACCCTTCCCATGTGAGGGGATGGAGCCACCAGTGAACTTGGGAATTCAAGCCTTTGCTTCCAATTAGCAATGAAGGACATACACTAATCACCAATCTCTAGCAACATGCACTCATGTGATATTATTTATTCCTTCCATTCAGCCCTTAAGTTTTACTGAGCAATTATACTCTCTAAATGAAATTACTCTTAAGCACAGAGTTGCTTACTGACCTCTCACCTTCCAAACTGCCTTCCTCTGTAACTGGTATTAAAACCAGAATTGTCTAAATCTTTATAGGATCTATAAGATTATGGTGATCTGTAGTATATTCATGATGATTTATGAGGTTTCAAATAATGACATTAAATTAACAGTCCTTTAACTGACAGAATTACGATTCAGGCCGAACCTTTCCCTTAGATCTTCCTTTTATGGAAATCTCTACACTGTATCTGGACACCAGCAAATATAAAATAATAAAGCAGTCACCACAAAAAATGTGTTCTAAAAATATGAATTGTGATAGCCTTCAGAAATCACACCAGAGTTCATGGTAGCACAGGGGTCAATTTCTGTAGCTATGGTCCGTGCATGTCATACTAATTCAGCATAGAACCGGATCACACTTTTAGAATTACATGAATAAAGGGGAAGAAACAGCTTAATGAAATTATTAAGGCTTAGTCCACATTTCTCTGTTTAAGTGACAAAATTCCCAACTATTTATTGTACTAGAAGCTACAAACAATGTATAAAAATATATGTATTAATGCATGTATAAAAATAGGGCTTAGTTATATTTCTGAGGAAACCACTACCAACTTCATATCTTGTTTTAAGTTGCTCCTCTAATTTACCTGGAGATGTTTTTACCTGCTTTTGGAGCAGACAGTTAGGCTGCCAGGCACCTACAGGAACCAAACCCAATGGCAGCCATTGATAATGCATAAGCAGCTACTCTATTTCCTCTCTGCTGCTGAAGTGCCCCATGTGTCATCAGCCCCTACAAGTGATCTCACTTCAGGTACCCGGGAGAGTGGCCTGAAAGAACCACAGTAAGAGCATGGACACGACAGGAGGAAAGAGAGGAGGAAGGAATTGCCATAGAAGTTGAAAGGAATGGAAGATCCTTGTTAGGATTAAGTTAGAACAACTAGAAACAGGAAAGGAGGGAGAAAAAAGATTATAGAATCATTGATAATCTCCAATGCACAAATGCTTAGGAGATTAAGAAACAAGACAGGTAAAAGTGTTAGAAGACAAGCAATTAAATTTAAAGATTTATTTCAGCTCTGCTAAGGATTATTGTCACTGTGAAGTACTATTACAGAAAAGGTCATGTCATACTATGGAATGAAGCTCTTAAACACATTTCTGGAAAGAAGGAAGACAGTGGATGCTGGAAGCACAGGTAAAATTTAAACACCTCAGTTTCAATAAGGCTATTCTACATTAAGATGTTGGAAAAATCCTGACACCAAGAAGCAAATATATGACACCTCCATGCTCTGAGGAGCAACTCATTGCAGGAGAAGGAAAATGTGCAAAACTCACTTTTTTTCTATTTAAAACAGATAAAGAGCACCATATGGCCAGTCTGTCTCTTAGCATGAAAGCATTTGTTCACTCAAAATAGGACTGAAGCAGAAGACAAGGTAAGCCAAGGAAAATTAAATGTGAACTGCATTTGCAGGTGGAAGACAGTCACATATAATTGTATAGTTTTCAGTAATTTGCAACTAGTAGCACTACAAAAGTATTTTCTGATAAAGCCAGCATCTACAATAGATTACCTTTAATCTTCTACAGAGTTATTTGGGAGCTCTTAATGAGCCTGTGTGAGGCTGTGTTGTAAACAGCAGAAAAACGAACATGGAACTGTTTCAAAGTCTGTTTTTGAGGGGCTCTGGTATAAAAGTTGGGAATCCACAGACAGAAAAGCAGATTTATGTTACTACTTATGTCTGAAATGCTCACTATTCAGCCTCATTAATCATGATATGCTGCCACTTCAATAACAACATTGGAGGAATTAGCACCATAAGATGTGATGCACATTCATTCTTCTGTATAGAGCTGATCTGGTGAAGGTTATAACATCACCTCTTTTGTACTGGTTACTGAATCCTCTACCCTCATAGGCACCATTTCAGTGGCTGAATTCAGACTGGTCCTAAAGCTGGATGTACTCTCGCTCTCTCTCCAGGAGACAGCAAAGATGAACTGACAGTAATTATTAAAATTCATACCTGCTTCATCCAGTGCAAAGAAAGGGAAAATAAAATAGGGGAAAAAAAAGGGAAAAATAACAGTCTAGTAAAAATAAAATGGTAAGTTAAAAAAATTCTTAAAATAGGTAGGTCTTTACTCCTCATGAGCATTTACACAAGTCAAATGAAACCTTTTTTCATTAAATACTGTGCTGTAGGCGTGTCCCACTGAATATGCAGACTACGACACAATGGCTTTTCTATGGCTGTGTGTTAGGATGCCCAAACACACAATGGGCAACACAGAGATTAGTGCTTCATCTTTCAAAAGAAGACCACATTTGACCCAGTAGCCAGGTAGGACATCCATGGCTGGGCTAGGGGAATATCTCAGAAGGTTTATCTCATCTTGTAAAATCTGTCTCTATCCAGCCTATTGGCTGATTACTCCAGAGTTCACTGGGATTTGCCCATCTGCAGTTTTGGAAAATCACAGTCAGGTTTTTACTTCAACCACAATCCAAAATGCCCTGAAGCCTGGGAGATTTCACTGACTTCTGTTTTGAACTGTCCTGGGTTGATTATGATGTTAAATTGTATCCCCATTCATCCACCTAACCCAGACACAGGTTTTGTATTCTTAAAATTCCATCTAAGAGTAAAAGTGAGTGGAAAAGAAGCACCGAGTCTGTTATCAGAGACTGTACTTGCTCCCCCCGCATCGGGAGTTTTGACTACAGCACAGACAGACAACAAGACACAGATCGCCTTGGCTTTCCAACTAGCCGGAGCAGAGAGGTCTTCCTGGACTGTTTTCTTTCCCTTTTTCTGAAACAAATCGAACCTGCTCTGAACTGAGGACTCGGGGGAGCACCGGGAGCTTGCACCCGTGGACTACCGGGAGCCCAGCCTGGGCAGCGGCATTTTCCAGCGCCAGAGGGACTGATAACAGAGCGAACACCCACAGGAAAGAGACCCTCTGAATTTTGTCATCTCTTCTGAACAGCAAGAGGTTTTGTAATTTGATATTGTTCATTTTTGTGCTGGGTAGTGCTGTGCCTGTGAAATAAACAGGTTTTTTCCACTTCTCTCAGAGAAATCTCTTCCCGAACCGGTTGGGGGGTGGGAGAAAAGCGCCACGTGTGTTTGCTTCCCGGGGGGAGCCCCACTGGAGGTTTTCTCCCAGATTTGCCCTAAACCAGGACATGAACCAACATTGCAAAAAAGACAGTGGGACCATGGTAACAGCAAAATGCACACACTTCCAAAAACTCAGCATGGGCACAATTAGGTTCTCACTTTTCAAAGGTCACTTGGGTACAAAGTTCCTACCAAATTAACAAGACAAATGTAAGAAAACTTACCATACCACATTTCTGAAGGGTTATTCCAAATTCAGAAGACACTGACATATTGGACACATCTTCAGGCTATGAAGGAAGGGGAAAAATCTACATAGTGTATGAAAATATAATTCAAAAACTTCAGCAACAAGTTAAATTATATAAATAAAGAAATTATTTTAAAAAATTAGAGGCACTAATCGCCTTCAAATTTAGGAGTTTTATTATCCCAACACTTAAATCTTTTTTCTAGTCCAAATGTGTAAAACCTACTTACTCCCACAAGCAATTATTAGAATCTTAATTGATATATTCATCAATTTTCTGACTATCATGATACACAAAAAAACCACACTATGCACAAAGTTCATCAGACTATACAGATTCTTTTCATTACTAAGTATCTATCAGAATTTACACAGCAATCTCTCAGCAGTACCTGTCACAGTAATTCTTTGAAGTCCCAAAACTAGTTGGTGTTGCTGAAGTCATGTCAAATGAACACAATCATCTGAGACAGAACTAGAAGTGTACTAACTGGATAGTAAATTCCCAACATTCAGTTTTTACAGAATTGCTATAATCCTTAAAAATACCAAAAGTGGCAAACCATCTTCTACTGACCAGAAGGGGGCTGAGGTCAGACTCTCGTTTGAACAACACCTTCTTTGTCCATGAGGGTATCAAGGCAAACACTGAATGGCTCCACTGGCTGTCTGAGGCTGCAGAGGTCAAAAGCTGCTGAGTGGTTTTGCCTGCCTCAGTGACCACAGGAAAGGGCATTTCTGAAAACCAAGGCAACATTCAGTGTTAGAGCTAAGGCTGGGTTCTGCATGGCAGCCACTTGGTGCGGAGTCCAGCTAGTGAGGGGCTTATGGCACCAGCGCTCTGTGTGCATGCAGAGCCAGATACTCTCTATCAAGGTACTCAAAATCCTGACAGGCAACAGAGACTGAGGCCAGCCAGGAAACAGAGATTGGAGCTGTCCTACAAAACCCAGCAGGAGTCAGAACAAAACTGTCTTCTCCCTAAGGAACTCACATATACCCCACAGAAAACTTCTTGCCATTTAAATGTAAAGCATTTCATGCATGAGTTAAAAGGTTTAAGCCATAAGTCAACTGTTAATATTTTCAACTCAAAGAAACTTTTAGCAAATCATAAAGAAGTCAAACAATCCACAATGTGTGGAGCATCAGTGCTAAAGGTGCTAAGTTCTGCTTCAAAAATACTCTTCCAATTCAGCACTGACTTTGCCAATACATATTCAGAACTGAAATACTTCTCAGCTGAGGATGGGTCTCAGTTACATTGCAGCTGAAATGCCATCAAATGAAATGCTCATAAATTCAATAATAAGTAACATAAATGCTAGCTTATACTCTTAGATTTTTATGAAAGATTAGTCAGTGATATAACGAAAGTAATAGGCATAGTTTTGAAATCACATCACTTTGATCTACAAAAGTAAAAGCACCTATGACATTAATAAAAGAAGCTTATACTAAAAATAAATAATTTAATATGTTAAATTGCCAAAAGGTAAAGCTGCTGAATTAATAGAAAAATATTACGAAAATTTAGAATGTTAGCTGGTTGTCTGTATTCAAAGAAGTTACTTTTTTCATTTTTTACTTAATATTATTCTCATTTATTACTTATTTTAAAATCAATTTTCAGCAATATACATTAATATGAACAAAAACTCCCATTACAAAAGCAAGTAATTTTGTAAAATGATTTTTCTATGAAAAAGCCTATTACATATTAATAAAATATGAAAAGCTGAAGACAGTAAAATCTCATTAATATAAGAAGCAGAAGTTTTTTTGAAAAGCCACTGCTTTGTAAGAAGAACAAAATAGGGAAATACAATTAGTTGCAAATAGAAAAGCATGAACAGGGCATTCAGAACTGGACCCTTCAATGGAGCATTGATGCACACAAATCACTGAAAATAATTATGTTAACATAATGATGAGATGCAATCCTGTTGCTTACAAAACCCAGGTGGACATGTACTTGGGGAGCTTCCCTGTCTTCCCATGTTTATTTGGAAGGGAATAGTTTACACTTGACAAAATTGTGGATGTATGGGCCAGGGAAAGCTGATGTCTATATTTTATGAACCATTTTAATTCACTTCTCTAAGTTTTACTTAAATATTTAAACCACTGTTAAACAATGTGACAGACTTGGACTAATTTAGGGACTGTAAAAACAACATGGTAAACTCAGTAAGAATAGGAACATGTATAATTACAACAAATGCCTGCATATCTTCAGGGTTGGAATTTTTTCAAGACAGTCATGCATGCCTTTCTATTTCATGAATTTCTATTTCAAGGCTAAACAGTGGTCCAAATCACTGAGAATTAAACCAGTGCTAAATTTTCAGTGCAGTACAAACCTGCTAAATACCAATCTGAGCTCACCTAGCCATGACACTCCCCAGCAGACCCAAATATACTGTATCTCACCTCCAGTGGTTCTAATCCTGTTTCTGACTACTGAATCAAGCATCTTTGCAGTTTTATATAAATATATTCATACACTGAAAAGATTCATTTTTATATAGGCTGTGTCTCATACATTGATGCAATTGTCACCCCATTCCTATGAAGGTGGAGCACAAATTCTCCTTTTAGTTTTCTTGCCTGACTACTCCTCTACAGTAAACAGAAACCCTGAATGAGCTTCTTTATAGGGCTTTTTAAGAGTCAGAAGTCAAAATGACAAAGTGTATGAGCAACTCCTAGCTTTAAAGTGCTTCCTGTTTAGATCATATCCTTCAGAATTTTGGATAAGGGCAGTCAACCAACAAAAGTGTGTAATTGCTTCATAGAGTATCTTTTTATGTTGTGTCCTGTGTAGTAAAACATCTCCATGAGCACACCCAACTGCACTTTAATGTGATAGCAAAGCCTGATACTCCTCCTCTAGAGAGTATCAAGTCCACAGTAACCAATTTAATTAACTGATCATGTTCCCTGACTCTGAATGAATCTCTGGATTAATTATTACATAGATGAGTCTGTTTTCAAGCTGTGCTTTGTGCAAGCTTTGTGCATCACTTACAATCCCAAGACAATGTGCCCAAGTCCCAGCAGAAGTCTCCAGGCATGTTATTTGGCTGCTCCATCAGTAGCTGAAGTAGTTGAACATTATGTTAAGCAGCCTCAACATTGATGATGATGACAAGGATGTTTCTGCAAATCCACTTGTATCTTCCCAGTACTCAGTGAAAGGTTTTGCTTAAACAGATTCAAGCAGTATGATGCACGTCCATACAGCAACTTGCACCACTGCCTTTCTCAAGAATTTTTCTCATCCTTCCTATTAATTTTTAACAAAATAGGCTGTTCTATAATACCCTGGATCCACTGCCAGTAAAACTGCACTTTTCTGTAGCATTCTTGTTTCTAGTATTGACTGTCAGTTAAATAAAATAACTTTTTTTCTGATCCACACATATTTAGCTGTCACTGGAACAGCTAATCTACAAGAACTTAACTGCTTTTCCACATAACTTGCTGCATACTCAACGTCAGCCAACAGAATTGTACTTATCAATTCACCTGCTGTCTCTTTTCAGCTAAGTTCCTATAGTAAATGTAGGATAGTAGATATCTGCAGGGTGCTTGAAAAGCTGGACTTTAAATATCTGAGAAAGGATGGTACAGGCATAATACAGTCTGCTGTTTTCACATATATACTAGATTTCTGTTCTGAAATTGTTTTGTTTTTTTTAACAAATAGATTCATCTGACCTTGGAAAATACTAACACTTGACTGCTGAAACCTTTCACTGGGAAGCACAGAACTTTCTTCTGGATGCTACTCAGAAGTGCAATTTGTTTCCATGGTGCCAGCAACAGTGCCCCTTCAGAGATGCATCCAAGTTCTGAGAGACTCTGAGGTCTCCTTGTTCCTTCCACTCTTTTCTTCCTACAGCTTCAAACTTTGGCATTTTTCTGCCTGTTTTCAGAAAAGCCATTACCAGGCTGCATAGTCATAATTTTAATTGGTTTCTAAATGGCAACGATTCTCACTCCTTTTCAAAAGACAATCTCAGGGGAACAGTTTCAACCTTCCATGCTGTCCAAGCAGCCCCCTCTCAGGTGGGCTTGCCAGGCTGCCACCAGGCATTCCCAGACACAGCGCCTCAGACCAAAACACTTCCCAGCAAGGAAACTAGCAGAGCATGGAGCTTAATCTGGGGCTTTCCTGTAAGCATCTCCAAATATGCCAAATCAAACAGTTCATCAAAAAAACCACAGTAATTTCACTTTCTTTTGAGATGTGAGACAATATCACAATCTTGAAGAAAAATTATTAATTTTTTTAAATCAAAAATTCCCTAGTTTTACAAGGTATTATCAAGATGTTAAATATTCTATCTTACTTTTAATTAGCACATTAGTAAAATGTTTAAAATGTTACTTAATTCTACATAAACCCAATATAAAGAGATATGCCAGAACCCTGTCTTAAACTGTATATTCCTAGCTAGCTACCAGTGCTGGTAGGTAGACTTTAAATTGAATTTTGAAACACAAAAATAAATATTAATATAGCTGCAACAGCTGGAATATTGGTGTAACATTTTACCTCTCATGTTGCTGTAGTATTCACTCAGTCCCCCACATGCCCATTTCACTACCATACAAAATGACTAACACACAGTTGATCAGAGCAGTCCCCGCTACTTAAAGTTCAATTTTCTTGGCTATTCTCCCTAGGGAGTTACTTGCCACTCCAGCTTTGTGAACTACTGCCTTGGGTGGTGACATATTGCTCTTCTGGGCTTCCAGCTGCCACACTCAAGGCACAGGCAATATGCTTAGGAAGGAAAGCTCCCCACTGCCAGCCCTCACTGCATTCACTTGCTGCTCAGGGAGTGCAAATACTGAGGATCTGACTTGGTACAAAAGGCACCTGCTGTGTAAAGAGTGGTGGCAGTGGGTCTGTGTTCATACAGACTGGGGGCAGAAGGATGGGTATTCTAAGAAATTGTCCCCTGATCATGGTCAGCACACTGTCCTTCGCTTTGACATTAGTTCTGTGTATGGACATGGACCTGGCACAGCACAAGCCTTGACCTCTGGACTCAAGGAGCTGAGTTCTGAGTGTGTCAACAGCATCAACAGCCCACCACTAGAACAGCACACACAACATCATAACAGAAGTTAAGGTAAAGGTTACTCTTGGCTACAGCAATTAAATATGATAAGAGAAAATTAAGAGTCTTACAATAGCTTTACATCAAAAACTCCAGTATGTCCTTAAGGCTTCCATACCTTCACAGCCCATTCTAAGCAGCAGAATGCCAAATTACAGTAGGACAGCAAAGACATGGACAAGTTTGTGAAATTTCAAGTTCAGAATTAAAAATGAGAGCAGAAAGCGCAATTTAACTAAGACATTAATTCTAATTTATGGCTCTCAAAGGCTGAATATTTTAATTCAGATTCCAGAGTCTCACTTGCTTACCCACCACAAATTTATCAGCAAAGCTTTTAACAATCTTGCTTTATTTCTATGGGGAAGAAAAGAGTTAAATATACTTGCTTGCTGTATTTCTGTTGCTGCTGCTTTTCTAAATTACTCCTAGCCTGAAAACCATCCAAGATACAAGATCCAATTTGAAGTCCTTTCAATTACACACAACAATGAACAGGCAAAGGTAGCAATTTACAGTATTCAGTTTTGAATGTTGTCATTAGCTTTTCTTGTTACAATGTCAATGAAACTATGGGCATCAACAAGAAAAAACAAATCTACTTTCCAGGTCTGTTTTGAATAAAATAGAGCAGACTCATATGTAACTCTCAAAAATCCACTGTGTTCCCCACTCACAGGAATATTCTGGGGTTGTCTTTTCTCATCTTATGCAGAAACAACTCAAAAAAGCTTCCAACAGAAACACTGAGATCAGTGTGCTGTCACAAACCATTTCACACTTCAGCACACTGCCAGTCTCTATGACAAAGATTTTATGCAGAAGTTCCCATCTCTCTGCTTTCATCAAGAACCTCTTCAGTAAAAGCTAAATAATCTCTTACTCTCATTAGGCAAATCACTAAAACCTTAAGTTCTAAATATGTTAAAAATTGATGTTTACTAGAATGGGAGGGATAGTTTTCAGTTATAAAATCAAGCCTATAATTCAGTACTTGTAGCACTCATTTAATGCCTAATTTAACACATATATTTGCCTACTAACAAAATGCCAGAATTTCACAGACTCACAATCAAGTTTGGAAATGACCCTTAAGTCCAATTGCAAACCTAGCACTGTGAAAACTAAACCATGTCTCAAAGCGCTCATCTTTTAAATACCTCTGGAGATGGCACAGTGACTCAACCACTTCCCTGGGCAGCATTTTCCAATGTTTGGTAACCTTTCCCATGAAGACATTTTCCTAATACCCAAACTAAATCTCTGACATAACCTGAGGCCATTTTGTCTCATCCTATCACTTTTCACCTGAAAGGAGAGACTGACTCCCACTTCACTACAACCTTCTTTCAGGTAATATAGAAAGTGCTAAGGTCCCCCCGCCCTGAGGCTCCTCTTGAGGTTAATCAACCCCAGCTTCTTCAGCTGCTCCTCACAAGACTCATTCTCCAGACCCTCCACCAGCTTTGTTGCCTTCCTCTGGATGTGCTCCAGAATCTCAATATCTTTCTTGCTGTAAGTGGCTGACTGAAGACAAGATTTGAGGTGAAGCCTCCCCAGTGTCCAGTTCAAAGGGACACCACTTCCCTCGTCCTGCTGGCCACACTATTTTAACCACTAAAAAAATGATACTGCATGTCAAAACCCTCAGGTATTTTTTTAGGGCCAGAAGGTTTTTCTTAAGTATAAAACCAGACTCATTTCCTCTCTCAGTGGATGGTACATGAATAATCTGCAACCCATCACGAAGCAGGATGCACACAGCAAAGATGACATTGAATAAATACTGGAAAAAAACAAGCTCAGCAAATCTGAATTACTTGCTTTCATATTTAAATTAATAAACTCATTTGTGAATTAGCCATGGCACAGGGCAAAGAAATTAGAGGTATCTCACTTGATGACTGCTTCAAAGCATGTCATTTCTTGGCAAATGCATGTCATGAAATCATCTCTTGGGGAACCGTAGTGATGGAGAGGTTTATTTAACACACTGTATTTCCCTATTAATGTGCTATATGATGATGTCCTAACCTTCCATGCTCTCATCTCCACCACACTTGGGTGAAGTAGAACACTATTTATAATACATATATAGAAATTAAAGACCAGAGACTCACAGAAACTGAGTGTTTTTCTCTAATTTACACAAAGAGTCTGTGGCAGTCAGCTCTCACATGCAGCTACTCCAAGCTCAAAGTGACTTCTCTCAAGGATTGGAGTACCTTGTTTCGATCAGAGTAGTCAACTACCTATGGAGATGATCACTGTACCAGAGACTACTGACAAGAATTCTTGGTATCTGCTGTGAAGAGTACCAGCATCCCAGCAGTACCTCTAGACCCACTATATCTATCAGCCTTTAACCCATTACATCTAGCAGTCTTTAGCAATCAGTCTTCGGTCCAGGACAAAGTGTATTAGCCGCTGCAGTTCCAGAGGTCTATAAAAATAGCTTCAATAGGTATTGCAACTGCTGGTAAATGCACAGGGGTTAAGCTAGCTTCTGAAAATGAACATCTT
This sequence comes from Pseudopodoces humilis, assembly GCF_049639895.1. Classification (NCBI taxonomy): domain Eukaryota; kingdom Metazoa; phylum Chordata; class Aves; order Passeriformes; family Paridae; genus Pseudopodoces; species Pseudopodoces humilis. Next base: position 12,371,313 of record NC_142205.1, on the reverse strand, counting down.
GATCAGCTTTAAGTGATTGGTGCTTTTCACAAACCTGGGAACTCTGGACATCAGAGCGTGCACCCCTACACCATTATGTTTAGTACTGAAAATGATTCAGAGCATGGTATAAACTGAGGCCTTCTCACCAGGGCTTCATTGCAGATGAGCCATTTAGGGAACCTAGAAGCACCCTTGCTCCTAATTTCTGTGCGAACACCCCCCTGTAGCTCAAGATTGAGAGTCCCACTGATGTCAACAGGGCACAGTTCCAGGCCTGCTCACCTTCACACCCATGCCCTGTGAGTCCTGGGACTGACTCCCAAAATGCTGAAAAGAGAGAGAAAACAGTTGCATACCTGCCATTCCTAGGCATCCCATCTCTTTCTGAAGCCACAGACCATCTTCAAAAACCTGAAAGAGAGCAATCATAAAAAAGTACTATTATTGAACTTTTATGCTGAATTTATGCTTCACAATTACACAGAATCCTATCCTACAAAGCCTCAAGTTTCTCCAGAAGTAACTACCAGAAGAGACACAACATGGCTCCAGAGGTCTCCCACAGCTTGTTAAGCAGTATGAGGCTCTGCTGCCCAGCATGGATATGCACACTTGGGGCTCAAACTGAACTTACACTTCATATTATCAGGATGAGTTCCTGCACAACAGTGGAGCCGGGCTGGCTATTAGTTTCCTTTCATTAAATAATCTTTTTTTTCCATTTTCATAGGCATGTTTGAGGATGCAGGAAAATCTGATCACTAGGAGGCAGCAGGAATGTGTCCATATTACATGATCAAGTCCACTAACATTACACTCATTTTTCCTCCAGAGAACTACACAGAGCCTTTCAAAGGGGCCACATGCTAAAACTGCAGCTTGCAAGGCAATCTGTGACAGCCTCCTGCCTGTACCTGGACCTCAGAGACTGCTACAGAAAACACAGCTCAAAACATCAATAGAAGAAACCAGTGTTTTTAAGGAGTTTTATTGCCCAGTGTTTTGACCAAGATGTAGCAGTCATATAAGCAAGTTCTCATTTATCAAAAAGTCTTCTTTGCTGGAGAAGAGTTACGAATGTGGGCTGATTAACAGGGATCTAACTGCCTGGTGATGTCAGCTACACTTGCTGTTTCTGTTTGCTACCAAGCACTGCATGTGAATAATGTTAAGTACTGACTTATGTCAACACCACTGTTACAGTACAGTATGTTAGGGGCAATTTTCTTCTTTGCCTGCCCAGGGAAGCCATCACTGATTATTGCTAGAGCTGTAACTTTACTTACCATTAAATGAAAGCATTTCTCACTTCAGACAGGGCACTTTCCCTCAACATAACAGACAATGCAAGATATCTCACAAATTCAGATGCACCAGAAGCCTTGGGGTTTAAGGAGCCTCTGGAAAATATGCCCATACAGGACTGGAAACAACTCTTTGATAGAAAGAAGGGACTCAGAAACAAACATTAGCATGTACATGCAGCAAACTCTGAACAGCTCTGGGACACAGCTCTGGGAGATCCCAGGCACTGAGCTCTTCCCTAGAGGCTATTCTCAAATATCTTGCTGTACAGCTCTTCCTGGTCTCCAGAATTCTTATACACAAGCTGAGGTATGGTAAAGTTCTTTAATGCCATTACTTTATTTTCTGGTTAAACAGTCTGTATGGCCATGAATTTTGAGCAACCAAGCACCTCAAGAACACAGAACAGGAAACTTCAGCAGCAAGCTGAAACAAAAAATTGCCTGGTGAATAAATCAGACAGAATTATTATTATACTCAGAATCAGTCCCTTCTGAGCTGGAGGGGCCCTCACAGATCATTATGTCCCACTCTTGAATGAATGGACCGTAAGGAGATCAAAACTGCTGTTTATGTGCCCTTCCATTTATGCATATGGATATGCAGCAACAGAAATCACATTAAAAGGGTATCAATCCCTGCCAGACATTGCTAGAGCAGTGTAGGGCCCTATCTGCATCAAGGAAATGTGTACCAGCCCACTAAATTGATGTAATAGCAGTTTAGAACACTGATGAAAATATAAACCACCAATATGGCCTTTTATGTTAAAGGCAATCTTGTCTATAAATAAAAATTCCAAATATTACTGTTATGCACTAAATCAGCATTTTTATGAATTTCAGTGTTAGATGTCAACAGCTGCATTGTCAGCCTGCAACAAAAGTAGACTATGGTTTAAGAATGTGTAAAGATTTGCTAAAAATGTGGCTTTCTAGCTAACAAGCTTTATTTCCTACTTCCTAGGAAATCAGCACACAACTGGCTCCTGATTTCCACAGGCTCCAGGTTTTTATTCCTGTGTGGTTTTACAACAGTTGATGCACAAAATCTATGGTGTTTGTATGTCCATGTGTTTCAGATACAAAAGATACAGTAGCACTCATTGTTTTTCTTCCTGCCATATCTGACATTCAGTTCTCAGTGGAAAATGCAGCCTGAGTATTCAGGAGTTTTCCACTCTGCTGCAGAGTGCATCCACAATACCAGATGACATCACAAAGGGCTCCACATCAGCAAGTAGTGCCAATTCCATGGACCTGCATTCACATCATGTTTCAAAAGCAATTAATTGAATGCAATAATATTGTCAGGAAACTTTTTCCCAAGTTGTACATTTATTCTTCTGGTAAAGTAAGTTGGTGGGCTGTATGTTGGTTTTTGGGGGGATCCTGTTTTTTTTGGGGGGGGGTGTTTGTTTGTTTGTTTTCCTGAAATACTATTTCCTGTTTATTAGTCTTTCTGTAATCCTACCACAAACTACCATTTGTGATTCACTCTAATCCCCACTGCACAGGTTTTCTCCACATGGGCAAAAGATAACTATGACAACACATTTTGAGATGGCTTGACGGACACAAACTTGGATAAGGAGAAAGAATTAAAGCTCCATCGTAAAAGCAACTGCACTCCTTCCTGGAGACTGACACCTGTGAGCAGAGGTGCTGTGACTAGATGAACACCAAGAGCCTCTGCTCAGGAGCACAGCAAAGCACAGCCACAGCATCATTAGTGTTGGAAGAGACCTCTGGAGACCATCCAGTCCCACCCCCTGCCCAGGCAGTGTCACCTACAGCAGGTGACAGGAATATATCCAGGTGGGTTTGGAATGTCTCCAGAGGAGACTCCAAGACCTCTCTGGGCAGCTCTGCCACCCAAAATGAAAGTTCTTCATGTTGAGGTGAAACTTCTTGTGTTTTACTGTATGGCCATTGATCCTTGTCTTGTCCCCAGCTACCACTGAAAATAGTCTGGCACCATCCTCTTGACACCCATCCTTGAGATATTTATATGCACTAATGATACCCCGTCTCAGTCATCTCTTCTATAGACTAAACAGGCCCAGCTCCCGCAGCCTCTCCTCCTAAGAGATTTCCCACACCCCTCATCGTTTTGGTGGCCCTCTGGTGGACCCTCGCCAGTGGCTCCTTTTTTGTACTGAGGACCCTGTGCAGAACCTGTTGTTGCCTGCCTCACCACGCCGACGCCCGGCAGCTTTTCGGGCCGCTGCCCCGGCCCCAGTGCCTGGGAAGCGGCCGCTGCTCAGCCGGGCCCCGCTCCCGGGCACAGCCCGCCGGGGGCCGCTGCCGCTCCACTCGGGCCCTGCCCTGAGCCCGCCATCGACCGCCGCGCCGAGGGGCCGCTCACCACCCGCACACCGCGGGCACGGCGCTTACCCCAGCCGCCGTCTGGCCGCAGGGCTCCCGGGGCGGGCCCCGCCCGCCGGCCGCCGCGGGGCGCCGAGCGGGGGCGGAGGGGTCGCCGGGGGGCAGGCCCAGCAGCAGCCCGGCCAGCGGCCACCGCATGGCGGCGGGCGGACCCTCCAGGGCTGCGGACGGCGCCCTACAGGTTTTCCAGGCGTCGCTCAGGCCCGAATCAGCCGCCGCATCCACCCGCCATCGGTCTCCTCCCACCGCGGCGAGGGCGGGGGACGGAGGGCCCCCGAGCAGCGGGACCTCCCCTCATGCCCTGCCCTCCTTCTCGGCGCGGGCAGGGCCCCGTGCGATGGCGGCGGTCGGGGACTGCCTGCGCGCCGTAGGGCTGCAGTTCTGGGCGGACTCAGTGCAGGCTCTGCCCGCCCTGCTGGCCCCCGCCGTGCTGCTAGGGCTGCTGCTGGGCGCCGCCGCCGCCGCCCTGCTCTGCCGCTGCGCGCTCGGGCCGCGCCGGGGCGGAGAGGTACGCGGGGCCCGAGGGGAGGGAGGCGAGGGGACCGGCCGCGGGACAACAGCTCGGGGGAGCTGGAGTGGTTTGCGAAGGTTTGAAGGGAGAAGGGCCCGGGAGCGCGGCTCCCGCTGCACGGGACAGCCTGGGCTGGCCCGGGGAGAGCGGCGCGGCAGAGTGCGCACTGCGTCGGTGGGGAGCCCCGTAATGCCTGCCACACCTCTGCTGGATAGGATTTCACTACTTCCTTTAAACAGCTGCTGAAAGAAACGGACTAGCTCTAAAAGGAGGCCGGTGAAAGTGTTTACATATTCTGAATGTTGCACCCCTGGCCTGTATCTCGAATACAGGTGACCTGCAAATTGCTTCTCGCAACCACCGCTTTGTGTACGAGGCAGTATTGTTTTTGGGGATAATGGAAGATATACCTGGTTTGCAGAAGCTTTGTGAGATAATTTAAAATAAACACTAATTTCCACCCTAAACCAGTAATCTTCTTTCCAAAGTGTTTTACAGACTTATCCGAAGTTCATGTTACAACACAGCCCAGAGTATTATTACTAACCCACAGCAAAACCTGCACTGAGGGTGTGCACATGGTTACCTAAAGAAATAAAGGAGCCTGAGCACTGCTGATGGTTTGCTTGATGCCAGACTAACAGGGTTTTCTAAAATGTGTGATTTTGTTAATAACGTACTTGCTGCTCTCTTTTAAATACTGTGGTTCGTATCTCTTTATTTCATAATGTTTGTTTGGACTCGAAGATGGCAGAGACAGCACACAGGCACACGTCTACCAGGCAGATACATTTTCTGAGAATTGTTATTGATTTATGCTTTATTCCCCCATCACACTTAGACCCAGGTCATGCTGGACGGACTGGATGTAGCAGTGGCTGCTGCTGGCACAGCTGGGGCATTCGGAGCCCTGCAGAGAGTTCTGCCAGCCTGCAAGTGTGGGGTCTGGTCTGCCTTGGTTTTTCACCACACCTTTTCTGAGCTATAACAGCTCTGCTGCATGTGTGTATCTGCTAGTGTTGATCATCATTAAACATGACATAGGAGACAAATTCTCTAGTTCCCAACTGCTTTTAAGCTGGAGGATTGAGTCTCTGTTTGAAGCCAGACTTTAGCCTAGTAATGGAGGCACTTCAAATGCTGGATCAATGCAGCCTGTGCAAGTACAAGCCTTTCTGATTCAATTGTTCATTTTCCCTGCCTTAATAGGTGTATCTTTATTGCACTGCCACTACCTACTCAAATGTAGCCATGTACAATTTTATCCTTTATGTCATATATGTCAATAGGGAGAAGCTGTCAGTTTTCCCTGGTGTGGATCTTCAGATGCATTTAGATGTTTAAATGCCATTAAAATCAATGCTGCTGTCGTGAAAGGGTTATTTATTTTGAAAGAAAAATAAACTGCTTGCTGCTGCATACAGAGCATATTGCAGCATGGGAAGGTTGTGTCCTGTGGGTCTGATTTCCCCAGTTGAACAGGGCAGCCTTAGGCTGTTCCTTCTTTCCACTATTTGCCCCACCAATGCAAGCAGGTTCTGAACTGCACCTATTGCAGCCTTCTGTATCCAAAGTAAAAGCAGGGATAGCTTTCCTAAGTATGTGTCCTATCCCAAGCAGCTAAATTACCCTTAGCATGGTAGCAGGGCAAGTACCTGGAGTCTGGAGCAGTTTTAAGCACCACAATAAGCCAATACATTTGTCACTCAGCCCCAATTAATTACTGTTTTATAGATCTCAGACTGAATTTCTGGGATGTGGGTGCATGGAGGATGCATAAGTACCTTATTTGTTGATTTGTACATAGGATACACTGGGGTACTTCTAAGAAGAACTCTTTACCATGGTAACAAATAAATTAAAAGATTGCTGAGAGAGATTTGTAGCTGTTCTTTTCTCATAAGTAGATTTTTAGGAATCAGCATCTGCACTTTAGCACATCTAAAAGGCTAACCCAAAAATATAATCTGAATTATTGCACCATCTAAGATCTAGAGAGGTGATAGAGACAAGTCATAAGGGATTAAGTGTGTTCCAAAGCTGGGCTGTTCTCTGTGTTCTAGGAAAATGGACTACTTTACATACCAAGTGGCCAAATAACTTAAGGTGAACCCTTGCATAAGACAGTGACATGCATGGCTGCAGCTGTATCATTAGGCTACATCAAATAGTAGTCAGTGGATTGAAAACCTGAAAAAGAATTTAAAAAGTAGTCCATGTAGTGTGGCTGCCATCTTTTCCTTCACTAAAAAAGAAATCCTTCTGATGCTGTGTTTGGAGGGAGGCACATCGCTATTGTTTTCTGATCTCTATAGTGTGTAGGGAAGATCATGTGTAGCAGGAGGTTTCATTTCCACACAGTATCTGTGTCCCTACCAGTGGCTTTTTGTGTTTGTGAAGTGAGGCCAATAATATGGATTGCTTTTGGGGAAAGGAGGTGATGAACATTTTCTGATAGTTACTTGTCCCTGACAGGAACTTCCACACACATAAGGCCTCATTTAGGAAGTCTGTGTCATGGCCAGGGAGCAAAAATACTTGGCATTCTCTTTATTGCTGGTAATTATAGACAATTTTAGTTAACTTGCTGTAATTGAGATGTTTGAGCTCAGACCATGAGGTTGACTCCATAGTCTGTAGTATGACATTTTGAGAGTAGATGGATTGATTTGACGTGTTCACAGCCTCTTAAAATTTTTAATTAAAATTAAAATTTCTACTTCTGGAATGACAAATTTTAAAAGTTCATTAATTTTAATTATTCCTTTCTGAATATATAAAATTTTCATTCATTTTCAGATTGTATTTTTCCAAAATTTTCAACTAATACTGGAATAATTTTCATGATGGAGATGTGAACATATCCAGACTGCTGTAGAAGATGTTTCCAGTTAATCTGCATGATCTCAAGTGTTACATGCTATGTTTTCTCTTGGAATTTCAGAAAGATTATTCTCAAAGACTTCTGGAAAGCTTCAACCCTGGTGAAAAAGAGCACACAGTTGTGAAAAGTGAAGCAGAGCCCTATACATCAAAAGAGGAAATGGTGCTGGAGGTAAAGCTCTGCTCTTGTAGATGGATGTCCATTTTGCTGCATGTAGCAGTGAGCATGTTCAGGGCCTGCTCCAAATTGTCTTAGTTTTTGTGGGTTTGGAGAGAGACTTTAAAAAGTGTTCAGATAAAGTGTAAGATGGAGAGTGGGAATTGATTGCTGCTTATGAGTGCAACCACTTCAAACACTTATTCCCCTTATGAATTCCGTTTCTCCTGGGGTACTCTTTGGATATTTTAATCAAGATCCAAATTCTTTTTGGATAGAGGCCTCTTTGCTTTCATCTCTATGTTGTCCTTAGTTTCAAAAGGCTGATGGGATAAATTAATGCTATTGACATAAGAAAAAGTTTGTAAGTACTGAAAGACTGCTGTGGTGAGCTGGGATTCACAGACAATTAGAGAATTTGTGAAAAAAATAGAAATATAAACTTAACAACATACCCTCAATGAAAACATCAAGTAACTTAAGAAAATTTTTTTTTTTCAATAATCCCAAAATAACTGGAGAACCAGTCCTACTGTGTAGTCATTAGATCACTATCTCTCACCCAAAGCTGATTTGACTGCTCTTGTTGAAGATTGTGATTTAAACTGCTCATTTAAAAATGAGCAGTTCAGCTGACTCAGTCAGTCTATTATACATAAATTAAGTATGTGCATAAAATGACAGTCAAAACCAGCAAATCTGGTGCTTAGCTTGTAACAAGAAGCGATTTCAGGATTTCAAGAAAATCTTATTGTTAACATTTAAACCGTTGGTTTAAATCCTGACTGGTAATGAATCTTCATTTCAGCTTTGTGATCAGGAGTGGTGACAAAACATACTTGGTCATTTTGCTTCAGTTAAAGAGGACTATAACATATGAGCATGGATTAGGTTATTTTTTTAAGTGTAAGTGTTGTGGAAGAGCTTACACAATTTTACATCTTTGGGCTTATTACCAGTGGTTTTGAAATGGGATCAGTCTTTTAAAGATGATCATTCACAACTATATCCATTTCCGTTAAATGGCTCATTTGTAAGACATCAAGAAGTACCTTGTTATTTGGGGGGACTTTCTCCACCTATTTCTCTAACTACTGAAGTTATATGTAATTTTTTTTCTATTAATTTGTTCTGGTTTCCAGAGGTTTTTGCTGTTACTAGCATCAAACAGACCTTTTATGAGGAAGTATAGATGGAAAATGCTTTTAATTAGGTTAGAGCACTTCAGAAAAACAGGTATTTTCATTCTGAGACTTTTCACATTGCAATAATATCATAATTACTGTATTAATAATGATGGTGTGTTACTTATGCCTGCTGAGAAGCAGGATGTATTAGTTGTAGCACACTGCAGTACAGCTTTCCAGCTTTGCACTGGCTGCTCTGCCTCCAGCCACTGCAGAGCAGTAGCTCTGTCCCTCCTGTCCTGATGAGATATTGCAGTGCTGGGGTTGCTCACTATGGGCAGCAAGTGTTCTACACTTTATCAGTAAACCCAAAAATGGAAATAAATTAAATGATGCAATGATAGAAGTCTAGTGAATTACATATATTATATACATTACATTGCTCTTCTCTTTCCATTCCTATTTTTTAGACTCTATTAGTGCTTTGATATTTCCAGGAAAAAGCTGTATGAAAAACCCTATGTTTTGACAAATCAGTCTTTCATTTCATGTGACAAAACCAAAAGAGATAAAATAGGAAATCCTAGTGCTTGGATTTACACATTTTATCTTCTATTTATAGCCAAACTTTTATTAAGCCATACCTAACCTCTCAAAACAAATGATGATCCCATTGTTCCATAGTCTAGAAAAAGGCTGTAGCAGGAAGTCAGATTATGTGATATAGAAAATTGCATGAAAATAATTCAGTATCTATTAAAAGTTCTTTGGAAAACATTGTTATTTTCTCTAGATTTTGAGTAAGGGTTGTATTATAATAGTTCTTCCCAGGACAAAATGATGACTGGATTTGCTTAATTTATTGTTTCTTTATTTAAATTGAAAGACAGAATTTATAGCCATGATGATATCTGTGAAGCTTATTATCTTCAGTAGTTTTTATTATCAGTCTCGTTTGTAAAATCTTTATTTGTTGCTAAGAGTATGGAGGTGGGTGACAAGACACAAATGGAAATACCTTGCAAATATCAGATACTACCTCTTTTCTCCTGGAGAATTAAAGCTATTTTGAAACGGTGGTAATGGTAAAGGGAACTCTTTTCAAGTCTTCCTACTTGGAATGAGCCTTATCAGAAGACTTCTTACACCAAAGCAGAGACAATCAATAAACAGTTATCAATAGGAACATTTAGGTTGTGTAACAAAAAGGAGTACATGATACTTAGAGTGAGTAATTGCCTGATGTGCTGCTGTTCCCAAATGATTTTCTGTTCTTTTCCACACAGGAAAGTGAGTCTCCTCTGAACAGTAACATCACAGCATTTGCATTAAAAGCTAAAGTGATCTATCCTATCAACCAGAAATTTAGGGTAAGGTTTTAAATTCTACTTGTAAAAATTCATGACAATCATTCTGTGTCAGAGTAAATTGCAGTCAAGTAATGGAAGAAAATTTACTTCCAATCTGCTTAATAGGGATCTTTTTTTTATAGTCCATTGACTTGGGGCTTATTCTGTAAGGTGTCAGCTGCTTTCAGCTCCCCCTGAAACCTGCAATGCTTTACATGGTGTCCAGTCAATTTTCACTATATTTAAGAGAGCTTTTCTGCCTCTTAACATTAATGGAAGCTGTATCTATGTAAGGAGCCATAAGAAAAACACCACAATCATTAAAAGGAAGAAGGTTAGCACCAAGAAGCTAACTACAACAGAAGACTGCTTTCCTGGGCAGTGCAAAAGCCGGTCATGTATATGGAAACACTTTGCTGTGTATACTGTTTAACTTTTCCCTTAAAAGTACACACTAAAATTTGATGTGATGTTTGTCTCCATATTGTGTTGTATTAATTGATCTTGTGAATTTCCTGTGACTTCTAGCCTTTGGCAGATGGCTCATCCAATCCATCTTTGCATGAGAATCCAAAGCAGGCAGTTCTGCCTAATCAGGTGGTGGAGACATCCATGTCAGGCAGCCTGGGATCTCTGAGCCAGGGAGACAAAGGGGACTGTAGTTCCTCCACAACAATCCATTCCACAACAAGCGATGACAGATTTCAGGCTCGGGCCTTCCTAAAGGTGGCAAGCTTCCCTGAAGTGCTGACATGTGAAAGGTAAGCAGTAAATTTGCTCTTGTTTGGTCGTTTCCTGTGTTTTTAGGACAGTCACTAAAGGTGAAAGGCTGGGCATGAATGCACACAGTCACCACATCAGGATAGCGTTATCTGCTTATAACCCTAAAAAAGTTGTTGGGGAGATTAATGCATTAAGCTGTTGGAAGTCATCCTGGTATTTGTAAAATTTTGGGAAGCAGAATTGGCCAAAAGCTGTCTCATAAAAGGTGTGTCTGTTAGGATAAGGAGATGTCTTTGTTACATCTCGTATGCTCCGTTCATGTGTGCTGGGGATGGAGTCCTCTGCGCTGTACAATGACACCTCACACTGCAGGTGCCTTGAGAACACTCAGTGGTCTGTTCTCTCTGTTTTAATGGGAGCTGCTCATGTCCTACTCTGGGAAAACAGTTTCTCTCTGATGCTGCTGATGAGCAGGTAGAGGTAATTAAAGTGGTCTGTCAGCTCTGATTTCCTTTCAGCAGCGCCACAGCAAGGTACCCCTAGATGAATACATGTGTCTGCATTCTCATTAGAAAGAATAAGAACATCCTGTCACAGGGACAGGGAAAAGTACTAGCTAGCAGTGGAGAATGTTTACAAAATATCCACTCTTACTCTGGCTGTTTCAATTTAAAGCCCTGTTTTCTCTTGTTGTATCCACTCATGCCTATGTTCAACTTGACTTTTTCTAGGGGAAAGGGCAATGCCAACTTTATTAAAAGCACAACTTTGTTTTGTTTACTTTTACACAGAGAAATGTTTTTTGGAAAAGGAAGCAATGTAGAAATAAAGTAACTTCACTTATGTTTCAGGGCAGTTTTTTTAGGAGAATCTACTGGTTAAATGAAACATATATTGTGTTTTCCTTTTGTGTAACTCATTTGGATTGCTATTAACGCATTTTTAATCTTTGTTTTAGTTTTGATGTTAAGCTCTGCCTTTGCAGTCTTATTTTAAAAGATCTCATGCTTCTTGATACTGAACTCAGAAAAGAAAAACATGTGGTAGGTACTTAAATCTCATTTATGGCTCATTGTTTTGAACATCTTAGTTGAATATCAGTTTAGGAAATAACATAAATAGCTGGCTGGGTGGGATGTAGTGTAGCAGAGTTGCATTTCCACATTATTGTCTTTTTGTTTTTTTCTCCTACTCTGCATATATATGAGCTTCCTAAAGAAGTAAAATATAATGAAGTATACTGGTCTGTGAAATACCAATATAGGAAATTTGGTTTTAAACATTACTCCAGAGGTGTCCTTGAGGCTCATAAAAAGAGGTAATGAATTATTTGGATAAGTTTGTCCTAAGGACAAATTTGCTTGCTTGCACGTTGCAACTCCAAAGACTTAAAGCTTTTGGAATAAAATTGAAAATTCAGTTCAACTGAATCAGTACCATTATGATAAGTACAATAGTTGTGATTTTGTACAACTGTGCAATTAAGGTCCCATTTAATCCATAGATAACTACCTACATCAAGTCACAGCATCCAAAACTGACAAGGAAAAAAAGAAAAGAAAAAAATAGAGTACAATTAAAGCCACGTGATACTCAGTAATGATTGTGGTGACTTGCTTTGATCAAGTGCAACACCGTTACTGCTACTGAGTTTTAGCTCAGTAAATATGAGTCTGGACATAAAGTCTACAGCTTTCTCTTCCCCTCTTTTCTCAGGCTCTGTTTAAACAAATTGGTAATTTCTGATATAATTTCCTAAATCCACTGAGAATATTTCAAAGGGTGAGATTGTCTGGGCAAATTTCTACACAATCCAAAGGAGGAAACAGGAAAGTAAACCTGGGAAGCAATTTCTCATCTGATGGGTTATCCACATCTTGTTAGATGAGAAAGGGAGCTTGCACTCAGATTCCAGAAGGAAGTTTAGCTTGATTATAGAAGGTTGAATTTGATGTCAGAGTCAACCATCAATTTCTAAAGGAAGGTAAGTAGCAACATAGTGATGTAATCACAGAAACACAGAGAAAATGAGCATTTAACATGCTTTGGGGCCCACCAGAAATCACCACAAACGATTTTGACATTTAGCTGAATATTTAAATAGCTTTATATTTTTGCTAGAAGGGAAAAAATAAATCAGTCTGGGAATAATTTCTTCCTTTCCCACTCTCCTTTCTCTGATTTCAGTCTTTCTTGGCATCAGGTCTGAGGTAATATATCCTTTTCTTTCAGTCTTCTCCTGAACCATTTTTTTTACTTTGTACTATATGTGATATCCTGGTAGTGCGTTCAAAACTCGCCAAACTCGTGTCCAAAACTTTCACAAGTGAGATCCAAAACATGACTGCTGTATGGTTTTCTCTTCTATTGAGCTTTAATTATAATATATTTTCCAGATTTTGCTACTTGACATATTGGCTTCAATAACTTTTTCTATATGTAAATAAGTATTTATGTTTTTATATGTTTTAAGTGGGCAAGTTCTCCATCATCTTATTTTCAATATTATGAGAAACAGGCAGGTAGCTATTAAATTTCACATATTTTTATTTCCACATTAAATGGAAAATGCTGCAGTAGTTAGTAATGAAGTGCATTAACCTTACACTGAATCTCTAATCGAGGCAAGAGAGGAAAAGGTTAAGCAAAAGTTTTCCCAGTGTTAAAAAAATTCAAAAACATCTTTTTGAGGACATTAGTATTACAGTCTTAAAAGAAAAAAGGCACACAAATGGAAAATAAGTTTTATTCTTGCAAGAGAAGCTGGCTAGGACTTGAGATAGTTTCTTTTGGGTTGTGTATAAAAATGTTTGATGTATCATGTGGCTGACTACAGTTCAACTACTAGTTGAAATCAGAGTAATGAGTCTTTAGTGTCTTTCGAATAGTTGATATCTTCCAGTTTAGGGGCTCATTAAACTTTAGAAAAATGGGCTTTATATTTTCAAGTGATCTGTATTTTCTCCAGTCAAGAATAGTTTCGAATGTGTCTGTCTGCTTACAAGGATATATGAGATTATGAGTAACACCATCTTCCAGTATTTCACTGGAGCCAAAACCAGAGAATTTTTCACAGTGGGAGTACTGGAGAGTTGCTGGTGGTTTATCTGTTAATTTATCTGTTGTTTCACTTAGGATTTGCTATATTCTTCCTGATCTTAATCAGCAAAAGTTATCACAAAGATGTCCTTACAATGACAAACAGTCCTTACAATGACAAACAGGCGTTTAACCTGGATTTTGTTTTCTTCCTTTTAAACAGATGTTTATTCAGATTTTCAAGATATACCTCACAGACTTCCATCGTAAAAAGAAGATTACTGATGGTTTGTTGAAGAAGATCCTTTTAAATCAGGAAAATGTAAGTGGGTTTGTTGGTTAATATTTAAGACCACACAAAATAAGAGTTAACCTTATTACTACAGCAGGCCATTTCACCTGCTCCTTTTGAACAGCTATGTCATTTGTAATCTATTTCTGAAGAAAGTGCAAAGAAACTCCCTCGTTAGTTGATTTTCTCCATTACCTTGTATGCTTTTCCTCTTCATTGCTGTATGAAGTGATCCGTGTAATCTGTTAAAATATCTTGTAGTTGAATCCATTTAAGTAAACAGAACATTTTGAACCTTATTCACTCAGATTAAATAATTTCTAATTATCAGGGGCTTTATTTGGTCCCAGGTATCATTGCTGATAATAAAATAGCAGGAAATAAAGTAGCAGTATGAAGCTCAAGGCTTTCATCAGGGATAAATATACTTACTTTCCTCATCATCCTTTTTTTCTTTCATGTACTTGTATCAAAGTCCATATGCCACTTCTGAGCTGGTAGACATATACTGACAGCCAATGTGCATTTCAGGTAGAATCACAGTACTGTTTTTAAGGTTATTAGAAGGAACAAAAAACTTTACAAAACTATAGAAAATAGGAGAGCTATTGGATCCACTTTCCAGTTTAGAGTCACAGAAAAATCTGGATTGAGGAGCATATCTTCAGATTGTCTGTCCCACCTTCTGTAGGAACCTTTGTTTTATGTTTTATGGCAGTGTCCTGCCAATCCAAATCTTGAATGTTTGTGCTGAGAGCAGCCTAATCACAGCAGCCATTATGCTTTTCTCACACGTAGGTGGAATTTCACATCTAGGCATTAGTCTATCAGCTCATGAGCTCTAGTTGTTGAATACTTTGTGCAGTCTCACAATCTGTGATTTACTGTAAGGAATCTTCATAGTTGTACCCTATGATTTATAGAAGAATGCATTTTGCCTTAAAGCACTCTTCTTCCTTAAATCCTCAAGTTTAGTATTAAAGCTTATTGTATTTACTAGATGAAAAGTGAGATTAGATATGCAAAATCCTTTTACTGGTGGTCTTCTGGTAATGACTTCAAATTATAAACAGAGGTCATGTAGAATGGGCATGTTTCCTGATAGAACCTAATCCTCAGTGAAGTTTGATGGCATCAGTGTCCTCATGCTCCTAAGATACTGCAAGATAAGGATTAAATCTGAATAATTAGATGCAATAATTGCCAGAGAAGTCCAGTTGTTAAAGTGCCAGTATGGGGTTTCTATGTCCTATATGATGGAGAGAAAGATCTTGTAAACCTGACAGTCTTAGAGGTGGGATATCATACAAGGAACAAGGCTGGTTATGACCACCATGTAAAAGAGATGTTGGCAATAAGCTAAAGTGTTACATGTTTTATTACAGACAGCATTTTCCTCTTTTAATTCTGCATCCAGAAGATTCATGGGATTTTGATGACATGGTTAATGAAGCTTGTCAAACTCTACTTACATTTCTTTAAGGCATAAGGATGTCATGTTAACGCATTGACAGCCAAAAGTGGGTGATATTAGAAGTCAGTGCTTGCTATGTAAGGCATCTTGGATCAAAGAAAGAATCACCCTTTTCGGTATCAACTTACTAAGCAATGGTAGCAGACTGGTATTTGTCAGCAACATCAGCTTTCAAAAAAAAAAATCACCCTGGTTTCTAAAGGACTGAAAAACTAAAACCTCACGTAATCATGAGCAGCCTCTAAATTGTCCCTTATGAGCATTACAGGTGTGCTCATCCATGTGTGTTCATCCAGCACTCTGCATTATCACCTGGAGCTTTTAAACACAGCATGTACACTCGTAGCTGCCATTTAAGATGGGGCACACGCATTAAAATAAAAATATTCCTAGATAGATTCCAGGGGTTATTAGTATAAAAGCTCATGAAGCAGTTTACTAAAATTTGAATTCAGCAGAGGCGGACTACAGTCTTGACTGTACTCACATCCTAATGGAAATATATGTATTTGTATTAAGTTTAGTTCAGAGCTGCCATATATATGGAGATTTCCTTGCTTGCTACAGAATGCCCATTACCAAGAAACAAAACTTTCTGAACACTCCTGTTCTTCCTTAGCCATGGGCTAGAACTGACATACAGATTCACTTCCAAATTTAGAAGTTACATTTGTTTTTCTGTTTAAGAAATCACTTTATTTTTTCCCCCAGGATTTTGGAGAATTACAGAAACAACTTGACTCCAGACTCCAGAATACTGAAATGTCAGGAGGGCATAATTTGGAGTTCCAGACTCTAGAAGACATAGAAAGGAAGGAAAGGGAGTACTCCGAGCACGTAATAGATAATGTAACTTTCTAATTTTTTCTAAAATTTTATTTTAGTGTAACTCTTTTGGTGGGAAGTTCTTTAGTGCAATGGTTTTGATGAGTATTTTATGTGTATAAATATAATACAGTTAGTATTTTATATGTGTACGAGTCCTGAAAATATTTTTACTTCACCCCAGTAAAATATTTTCAACTACCTTTGGGTGTCAGTATCTTTTTATAGATAAAACAACTTTATGTTTTTTGTAAAACACTACTGTTTTATCAGCTGAGAAATGTCTGGTGCTTGTCTGATGATAAGATTTATTTCAAGTCTATGTATAGCCTGACTTTCAGGAATGTTATCCTAGCACCTTGCTTTTGTCAATCCCCATAACTGCGTAAGAGAGTAATAAGAAACTACAATTTTTTTTCAGCTGAAAGAAGTACTAAGAATATAGTTGCTGGGAAATATTTTAGTATGTTTTGTGCATTTACTTTAGCAAAACATTTTTCTTTAGCAACTTTCCATGTGAGAATATATTTACATTTTTTGATGTGAAAATACAGTTTGATAGCAAGCATTTGATTTTCAAAGTAAAGATTTTTTTTTTTTCTCTGAAAGCTATACTGACGCAGTTCACTGTGTCAGTATAGCTTTCAGGCTAGAAAACTGGTGGTTAAGAACATTCTATGTATTATTTTCCAGTAAACTGAGTAATATTCTTCTCAGCCCTGTTTTTGAAGCTTGAGAAAATTGACTGCTGATGAAAATGAGAGAGTGATAGCTCTGTGAGTTGCCTGTGCTGATTGACTGTGACACTTCAGCCCTAGACCAAACAGCCCATCACCTCAACCTTGGGCCTTTTTCATACAGGAGTTAATATTTTTTAATGTCTGGTCCTTAAGTGCTTCACTGGGAATTTTCTCAGCTTTCTTTTGATTCTCTGAGCCCTTCAGTTTATAGTGGAAGTCCTGGTAACATTGGAACATCTGTGTCAAGTTTCTTTTTCATTTTAACTTTGCTCAGTGGAAAAATGATTAGAGTTTTCCAGAGTTATTCATGTAAAAATAATTGCTGGCAACTTTGCTGAGCAACATGAGGCATTTCTTCACCAGCAGCAATCATCCTTCAGTGGGTCTGTCACTCTTGTGCCTGCAGCTGCTTTTTATCGTACTGAAAATAATTTCCCTCTATGCAGATTTGTATAGATCAGTACCTTGGACTAATCCAGTCTTCCCCTGAGAATATGAAGGGCTTTTTGCCATACTCACAGATGCC
Organism: Pseudopodoces humilis; assembly: GCF_049639895.1. Lineage (NCBI taxonomy): Eukaryota > Metazoa > Chordata > Aves > Passeriformes > Paridae > Pseudopodoces > Pseudopodoces humilis. Next base: position 12,353,993 of record NC_142205.1, on the reverse strand, counting down.
ATAATTACATTTTTTTCCAAAACTCATGGATACTTAATAGAAATCTTGGTGATGGATGCATTTTGTACCTTTATGTGTACAAGTAATCCCACAGAGCACAGAATATTGACACTTGTGCACAGTCATGTTTGTGGAATCAGAACCTAAAACTAGGGATTGTCCATATAATAATCCATCAGAATTGGCACATACGCCGTGCTGACACTGCATAAAGTACTTAATTCCAGCAAGTGACGTGCTTATGTAGCATCTAGCTGTGATTGTAAAAATGTTGTTTGACTAGAATACCTGCTCCTACAGCTAAATAAGCTTCCTATTATGAAAGGCATGCTGTTTATCTTCTAGGTTTTTACCATCAGTACTTAAAACATCATAGGCTCTTATGGATGCAGTATGTGGAGAATTAAAAAATTCTTAGCTAGTTAGAAAGAATGACTACAATTATTTTGAAAGGTCAGGTTTGACCTACTGGTTATGTGCCACCAAGAATATATTAAATATACTTATTTTTTAAATATATAAAATCTGTAACAGTCTCTATAGCTTTGCAAATTGTTCAATATAACTAATACTGAGAGCTGTCTGTAATCAAGTGACTTGTATTTCAGTAGACTCATATATATGCCTCTTTCTGTAATGAAATACCACTTGATTAATAAGGGAACATGGTTGTTTTTTTGATTCATATTCCACAGATGGAAGCCTTCTGGAAGCAGACTGACAAAGCCCAGCAGGACTTTTTGGACCAATCAAAATGTTCAAGTGCCAAAGCAGCAAAGATAATGATGGATCTGACTGAGAAGATGATTGCAGTAGAAAGCTTGTTAAGTGAATCTCAAGACTTGCAGGCGATGGTAAAGTAAAAAAAGTAATAAAAGTTGAGACAGATTTAGTCAATCTGAAGAGAAAGAAGTTTGTCAGTGCACAGAGTCTGTCAGTCCTGCCTCAGGAGTGATGTAGACTGCTTAGTCCAGTTGTCTCTTTGAGTTTTATTGCAAAGAGCTCAATTTCCATTGCAGTTTAGGAAGCCTCACAGGGGGATGAACTCTCTGCATTTGAGTTCTAATTCTCAGAATACCATTTATGTAGTCATATAAGGAAACAGTATTATTAATGCAGCTGGTGATCCAGGAGCGAGAGCACTAGATCTAATTGATCTATACTGTGGGCATTACTAAATTTCTTTCTCTTTCAAAATATTTATTCCACTTTGACTAGACATATCCTAATTTAAATTTGAGGATGATTCTGTGTGTTTAGTGACTTCAATTGGAATTGAAAATCCTCATCAGCTCGTAGTGATATGGTCTGAGGAGGGAAGACTGTTCATAAATGCACCAGCACTGTGCTTTAAGTTGTGTTAAATCTAACAGATCTTCTATTGTTTTTTGCACAGAAGAGTGCAAAACTGAAAAAACTGAGTTACATGTAATTTATAGATTAACATACAATTGTAATCACTGCATTTATTAATTTAATAAATTAATTTAATTTATTTATACAAATTATATAATTTAATTTAATTTAATTTATACACCAAATTAATTATAATTTGGTGTATGAACAGATAAAGTAATTATTAGCTTGTTAGTTTTGCATTGCAGCAGCTAAGTAGACTGAGGTGGCCAGATATGAAAAAAATCTTTGCTGTTTATCACACTTGACCCAAACTGGGCTGCTGTACAGTAAGTTCCTTCAGATGGGCAGACTGCAGATAAGATATCTGGATACAGATACAGGAGATATTCCTGCCTGAAGTCACTGCTGTGATGATGCTGAAATCTCATTGCAGAGATCATTGTAGGCACATCTCTATTAATTACAGTAGGTTAGAGAATCAGATAATCATTTGTTTTGGAAAAAACCCTTGAGATTGAATCCAGCTGTTAATTTGGCGCAGCATTGTCAAACTCTTTCTAACCTTGCAGCATTGTTTAAATCAGCTGCACTTTCACCCAGGAAATCTTTCCTTACTGTGATCATGGGCTGCTTCTTTAATAGTGCATTGAAAGCTGCTAGGCCATAGGCAGTTATACTAATTTTTAGTGTATGTACTGAGCCCTGTCTGATCATGTATTTGAAGGAATCCCAGCATTATCAGAATCTTATGTGTCTTCATTTCAAAATGAAGACCTATGCTGATCGGCCATATAGGATCTTAAAAAGAGGTCTAGGACTTCCATGTTGTCTTCTGTCCATTTATCCTTGAGTATTTAAGTTTGTTCTGCAAGGGTGTTATTATCTTTTCCAGACTTAATGTCTTCTTTACAGTTACACATAATGAAAAACACCAATAATTTTAGATTAGCTCTTGCAACTGAACATGCATGAACATGTAAACCTACTGCTAGCCTGCACTGATCAAGACTTTCATAAGTATTTAAGTACATGAAGATGGTTATTCACATGGTTTTGAAGCCTCAGTGGTTTCCTTCATGGTTTGGGAATCAGTAGTTCAATGAAAGGAAAGCACAACCAGAGACACATTCTTGGTTTCTAAACAGAACTTTATGTTTATTTTAGGACATTCAGGAAAGGTTATTCAACTGGGAGCTAATGGTGAAAATGATCGATTCACTGAAGTCCTCTATACCAGAAGAGTGTAAAGGTAGATTAAATACTGTGTCAAATATTCTGGACCACTTAACTGTAAAGAATAATCTTTCAGTCCGACAAAAGGAAGAACTTCTAACAGATCTGCACAAGGCCTTCTGGGAGCAGCTGGCACATTACAGTAATGGTGAGTACTTAGACTACAGCTTATGACTCACATGGGTTCTCATTGTTTCAAAGAGTAAAAAAATTACAGCTTCAGCCATAGATCTACATATATATGTTTTAAAAAGATGCTAATGAATTGACCAGGATCAGTTTTATTCTGGAGGATATATGCTTGGAATGGGAACTTTGACTTTAGGCCTTTTATGTGTTGTTCCAGGTATTACTAGGTACTTTATAGTTCATATAATCTGATTCCATTAATTTGAATATAGAAGAAGAATCACACTTGGTACAAGTATTTGTGATATTTCTCCATTTACTGTTCACATACTGGTGATACTGGATGATGTAAGACACTGTCTTAGGATTTCTTGCTGCCATGTAAAGCCAGAAGCAGTTGTGCTACCACTCTTCTGAAAAGATAATGTTAAAGCTTATGATCCTCCTATAAATCTCTCTTATGTCAGACTAAAATACTTTTAAAATGAAGTTTTTTCCTCTTCCTTTTACACCTTTTCATATTGCCTATCTGAAAAGTACATGGTTATAATTAAGTCTACACTGACTGCCCCTCTGATTTAAGATTCTCCCTGTGTCATTTTGTATGTTACCTAATGCCCAATGTGGAGAAATGTAGCCCCAGGTTCTCTGATAGGTGATGTTTCAGGGCTCAGTGCTTCCCATTAGCACTCACAGAAAATTATGCTAAACATTTAGCCCGAAGGAAAATAATGAGAACTATTTCAACACAATTTCCACAACCATTTCTGCTACTTTTGGACACATTTAAAGAAAATTGTCATAGCAAAATGGCATTAGGTTTAGAGTTCAGTGAACTGAATAGTCAGAATGAATGCAGTCTTGTTGCAGTATGTTCTTGCTGCAGTGCTGCTGACTCACTCTGGGCTTTGTGGTGATAATTTGTGCCTAATCTCACAGTCATAAATTCACAGAATCACAAAATGGTTAAGGTTGAAAGAACTTCTATAGGTTGTGTGGTCCACCCTGTCTGCTCAAGCAGGTTGAGCTGTTGGTTGCCCAGGATCGTGTTCAAACAGCTTCTGTCTCCAAGAATGGAGACTCCACCTGGGCTGCCTGTTCCAGTGCTCAGTCATCCTCATGGTAAAAGGAATCTCCTGTGTTTCAGTTTCTGGCAGCTGCCTCTGGTCCTTCTGTTGCGCACAACAGAAAAAAGTGTCTCTATCTTCTTTGTACCCACTCTCCAGGTGTTTATATACATGCTCAGATAGCCCCTGAGCCTGCTTTTCTCCAGGCTGAATAGGCCCAGCTCTCAGCTTTCTCTCATAGAAGACATGCTCCAGTCCATTCATTATTGTGGCCCTCTGTTGAATTCTCTTCAGTATCCCCATGTCTCTCTTGTACTTGGCTGTGGAGTCCAGAACTGGACACAGCACTCCAGGTGTGGCCTAACCAGAGCTGAATGGAGGGAAAGGATCCCCTTCCTCTACCTGCTGGCTTATGTTCAGCCTGTTGTCCACCAGAACACTCAGGTTCTTTTCTGCCAAGCTGCTTTCCAGCTGGGCAGTCCCCAGCATGTGCTTGCGCCTGGGGCTGTTTCTCCCCAGGTGCAGCACTTTGCACTTCCCATTGTTAAACTTCAGGAGATTTGCATCAGCTCATTTCTCCAGCTTGTCAAGTGCCCTATGGATGGAAGTACAGGCATGTACTACACATGCTTTCAGCCACTCCTTTCATTTTTTGAGACCTCTGCAGACTTGCTAAATTTGCACTCTGCCCCATCATCCAGGGTTTTAATGAAGCTTCTGAGCAGGATCATACTCAGTGTTGACCCCTGGGGTACACCAGTAGGTACTGGCTTCCAGGTGGACTTTGAGCAAGTTTTCAGTCCATCTTACTGTCTGCTCATCCATCCTCTTCCCTGTGAGGATCTGTCAGGAGACTGCATCAAAAACCTACCTGAAGCCAAGGTAGCCAATATCCACCACTCTTCTATCATCTACTGAGCCAGTTATTTCAGCACGGAAAGTGCTGCAGACTTGATTTTCTTTCAGAGCATCTAGCTGTGTGAACAGTTTGCTGATATTCACAAATACATGTATATTATGATATAGTTTCTTTCATGGATGTTAGCTTCTAAAGCTGTCTATGCCTACTTTTTGCATAGGTTCAGCCACTAACATTCTTTAAGCATAAATGGGTGTCTCTGGGTGATTTTTCCTTTTTGCCAATTTTCACCTGTTCCAAAGCAAAAATATTTCTATCAAGGCCTTTATTTTATGCCAAGTAGGTGCTTATAGTTATATATAGCTATATATTATACTTGGTACATCCTATGCAGAAGAACATTATCAAGCTCCTGGTTTTAGATAGAAATGAAAAGTACTTTAGAAAAAAATATCTGGAGTACAGCATTTATTTCAATAGAGTCTTATGTTGGTTGACCTTTCTTATGAGCTCCTAAATACAAAAGTTAAACTGTACCTATAATTCACAGAGCACAAAATCAGCAAGTCTATGTTTCTAGGATACAAAACAAGGAAGTAGTAAAGAATCAATAGTGTTTAAAAGTAGAACACTGCTACGTTTATTTGAGTGATATTTTCATTACAAGCTTTCCTGTACTTTTGGTGCATTTTCAAGTATTCTGTCAGTGCATCATCAGCCTGTGGATAAGCACAATGAATTAGCATGGAGAATAAATAAGATTCTTGGTGCTGCAGTACTGTGCTCCTTTTGTTTCTCTACAAAGTAATTTCTCGTAAAGTTAAAGCAGCTTGATGTAGTGGCAGAACAGCAGCCATGGGTAACTAACTGTTCTTTTGCATTCCCCTTCAGCTGCTTGTGTCAGGAGTGAAGTACTGCTCTTGAGCAGGGCTACTGGATGAAATGAGTAAAATTCTTATGTAGATAGGCAATGAGACATGAAGTGTCAGTGCATTTAAAGCACCGATCGCATTCAGCAGCCCAGGATGCAGATAGACTCATGAATTTCTATATCACTTGGAGCTACAGGGGGAATGAAGGGGGGAGGAATTTAGTCCCAAATAGTTCACATTACTAGCACAAAATTGGAGGGACCTTGACAACTTTTACTGCAGGTTCTTGGATGAGTCACTTTAGAAGTCTGGTATGTATGGCTGCGTGTCAGTTCAAGCTAATCTGAACTAGCAGTGCTTTAGACCTTTTCTCCCCACCACATGTTACTGTCCCTGTCCTTGCAGCAACATTTGTAAAACTGCAATTAGGTAATGAGCCACTTACCGACCTTCCTGAAGCAGGAGGGGGAGGTTTGGGGAATCTGTTTCTTGAACTAACATGCTGCCTTTGTATAAATAGCAGCACCAGTGAGAGGGAGGGTGCAGGATGGTAGCAGTCCAAAAACCCAATAGCTTTAAGTGCCATGTAACAGTCTAGAAGTTCACATCTAAAAAGGCCATCAAGGTAAGAAGCAAATTTCAAATCCTGCATGGTGATTACATGTCTATTTCACTCACTAACAGATTTCCGTGAGCTTATGTTGTGTGACAGTAGCAGATGCTGCTTTCTCCCCGTGGAGTTGTGGTGCCTAATTGTTTGTGGTTTATGTTCCAGAATGCATTCAACAAAGTAAAGACCTGATCTTGAAACGGCTGGAGCGCCGTGCAAAGAAGAAGGAAGAGTTCAGACGTAGACAGGAAGCTGAACAAGAGAGTCTACTTAACAAAACTTTTCTTACTGAAGATGTTCATAATTTTCTCAAGGTGAACAAGCAAAAGCTTATTTTCCCTGTTCCATTAGTTTTTAAAAGGTCAAATGTATTTCAGATTCTCCCAGTTCCATAAAATTGGGAATTTTGTGTCTTCATGAGAATCATGTGCAGTAGCACAGGTAGACAGGGTCAGAATCCCTGTTGCCATGGTTCTTCCTGCAGTTGGTGTTGTTGCATTGGAACAGAATGCCAATGGGGTTAATGCAAAATTGCGTGTTTTGTAGAAAGCATCTTTTATTAGATACTGTGTGATTGCTTCAAGACAGGAAATATCTGGAGGAAAGTGTCCGGCCTGCATTACAGAAGAAACAGTCTGCACTGATCTAACTGCTTTTCTATGAGTGGGGTTACTGAGGCTCAAAAGGCTTAACAAATTTCAGAGAAATAGAGGAAAAACTAATTATGATCTCTGGCAGGATGCCTTAGAGAAGGTTTGCAATTGATAATTTAATATGGTATACAATGGCCACTGTAATGTTTTCATGGTCATATTTTCTATAGAGATTTGTTACTATTGTTCCAAATGAATGTATAAAATCAGTGTTCTTAACAGGAAATGCTGAGAGCTGTAAAATTCAAGTAACTGCTGAGAACTGCAAACCCAAGTTATTAAGAATTAAAAAAAAATAATTCTCAATTTTCATCAGAAGAAATAATTTAAGGTGAAAGTGGTTACATTCAGTGGCATTAAAATATATTGATGAAATCTAATAGCATAGATAAAACTACCATATGAGAAGACCCAGATTCCAGCTGCAGCAAACTGCCAAAATTTATTGATCTTAACACTGCAACTTTGCACCATGGGGCCATATTCTTTAATTATATTGTATGAATTGGATAATGCAGTTACTGTTTCTGTATGCACACCTGCCTGGTAACACCTCACTTAAAAACAAGTATAGCACTTTATACATCTTTGGCTTTTCATAACTTGAGACAAATGATTTTGTCACACATTTTTGTAGCCAGTGTGCACTTGTGAATGTATTTTCCTTTTACACATCATTGGACACTCTTGGACACATCCTAGACTCATTGAACAAACCTTAAAATTTTTGCATTTAGACCCCTTCCCTACAAAGGTAGAGCCACACAGGTTTGTGCAAGAGATGCTCTATTCTGTACACCTTATGAGCAGATCATTAGTCTAGAGTTTAATTAATCCTACTCAACAGCTTTCTGACAGGCTGAGCAGGGAGAGGCAGCTTGCACTTTGTGCTGCAGGACAGAACACAGCTGAGTTTTAGGATTATGAAATGTCTGTGTACAAATTACGAAAGTCAGAAATGTAAGCCTTTCTGCTGCACAGTGGGAGAGTCTTTTGTCCCAGAACAGATGGGGTCCTAAGTGCAGAAGCTCTTTGAAGAATAAGAAAAATTTGTACCTGCAGCTCCCATGGTTTGACTTAAATAGTCCAGTAATTATTTTGTGAGAACAATCCCCTTGGCGCTGAGGATCTATTTTAAGTTTGTTACATTATTTCACAGCCAGCCCAACTATAAAATAATTGATTCCAAAGCCTCACCATGAGCCCAGAGCTGTACCCATCAGAAACACTTCTATTCTCTGCCTTTCCCCCTTCACCTCATCAAGGGGTTTATACCACTATGGTAGCAGCCTTGCCAGTAACTGACCTTTCTGCTGAATTTTAAGTGGTTGCCAATTATGATGGTGGATTTTGCAATAAACTTCATTCACATCAGATTGTCCTGAACACAAGTAGGGTGGTAATGATTGAGTTGCTGCAGATCTGATTTTTTTATAAGACAGAATGAGATATATAGTAAAGGTTAGAGTTTCTGTATCATTCTTTCTCCTTTATCTATGTTTCCATGCTGGAAAAGGAGAATTTTAATTTTGTCTTTTACAGGCAAAGAATACAGGAATGATCAATGAAGAACACAAACCATAAAGTGTCAGTTACAGTAATCCAGTTTGGCTCTGCCTACCCACGGTGAACATAAAAGTTATAGCAGTTAATTTGTCAAATTCTGTCATAAAGTATGACTCCATAAGATGTGTGAACTTTCAAGTCTACCTGTACAAGAGAGATGAAATGTTTATGGACACTTTGGTACTCTTTAGAAGAGCTCTATTGACATACCTAATGAAGAAAGCCATATTTACCATGGGAGTGAAAGGGAGCACTTGGCAGATTAAATTAAAATATAGAATATTTATGTATAACACTATTCATTAGTCTGTAGATTGAGGTAGTCTTTGTCTGTGAAATATAACCTTCCATGAACCTGCCAACACATCCACAGTCACAGTCCTCACTTGGAGAAAAAAATTGCATTCCTTTTAAGCCTGTGACCAAGGACAAGTCAGGACCACATCACAGATCAGCCTTTTAGGAAACACCATAGGGTATGGTGACCAACCCCTGTCCAAAAGCCCTGTACAGTGTGATACAGCTGAAACTCAGTTGTCTCATCATGATGTCAGATGGCTCTTCTGCACCTCATAGTAATGGCTATGATGTAGTGATATTCATGCACTGGAAAGCAGGTTTCAAATCAGATCATTTCACATGTTTTGTAGTAGTATGTACATATTATTTAACCTCATATTCCCAAGGGTAAGGAATTTTATACTCAAGACTGGATAAGCTCAAATTAAGGTGGTAAGGCAAGTTTAATTTCCCTCTGAGTCATGGTTCCAGGTAGATAATTACTGTTGTAGTGATAAAAGGGAAGAGCATCAAGGAAGCAAAGGGAAGGATCACAAGAAACTTTTAAGATCTTTTCAGCTATTTACCTACCTACCATGTTTCTTTTAGGCTTACCATGAGCTGATGGAGAAACACTGGCAAGCACAGTGGGATCTGGAGGAGGAGGATGACTGTGAGAGCGCAGAGGCTGTCACCGATCTGTACAAGGTGCCACTTCTAGTGATAAATGTCATTTGCTACATTAATTTTGAAGTTCGCCTAATGCCACTACAGTGTCAGGCCTTGGGGAAGATTGGGGAATTGCAGGAAGAATCACCTCCAGGAATCACAGCTCCAGAAAGCTAGGCTGACAAAGCAGAAGATGAAGGCAGGACAGTCTTCCATATTATCTTGCCTTTTCCATTATCTTCCCAAAATACTATGTTTCCTAACCTCATATTAGTCAGAAAATGCCTGCATGGTCTGCCCAGGTGGCTGACAAGGTTGCAGTAGTGTTGAAAGCATACAATGTCTATCATTGCTACCAGGAGGAAGATTTAATTTATGTTTATATATGTATATATATATATATCTGTAATTATCTCTTCTGCACCATTGCTGGATGATACTATTCTAAGTGGACTTCACTACATCTTCAAATACAGTATTTTTATTTATTTCTCACAGAGAATTTTTTTACTCTACTTGGTTCCCTGAAATAGGCTCAGATCTTGGGTGTAAGTAATATTTTTACATTTATTTTTTATTATTGATTTGGAAAATTCTAGGTGCTTCATTTTTTTTGCATCATCTTTAGTTATTTCCTGTCCATACAAAAAAATATGATCACATGATCTATGTAGGACTATCTGGTGAAGCCCAAAACCGTAGTCAGTAGTGAACTTTAATTAGGCTGGAACTAATCACTTTCAGCTCAACAGGATCCTTGTCATGATTAATTATGACCAGATTAGGATGTTGTAGAAACTTGTGGTCCCTATCAAATAAGGATAATATACCCATACGATCTTAATTAGCAGTAGTCCACATGCACTTTCTCAAATTCATTTGATAGAAACAATAAAGGCACTCTATTTAGAACAAATAGTTTTTCCATGGTTTTATGTAATAGTGTGAGCAACAGACAATTTGAGAAAAATTACTGCTTTGGAGAAAGGAAAGGTTTGCTTGGAACGATATACCAGTGAATCAGAGTAGATTAAATGTGCAAAGCTATGTAATATAAGAAAAGTTTGCTGATATTACAACATGTTTGCTGATATTACTGTGCTCAGTACTTCATCCATAGTTTCTAACTTCTCCATCCCCTTTCTCAATTCATGTGAAGTCTTGAGACTAAACCAATTTTTTTATCCTACACAGTTCCACCTTATTTGTGAAATTATATTGCTCTCCTTTATTGTTTACTCTGCTTTAGTAACACTAAGACCAGACTGAAAATCCTATTTCTCTCAATACTAAGCTAAGTTTTCTTTCTCACTAAAGAAAAATTGGTTTGGGTAAATTAAATTTTTCTAGAATTGCCCGGTTGCCAGGAGAACTGCACAAACTTGAACTCTGCCAGCTCACCCACCTCTAGGCCATTATATTCCATATTACATCTGCTCTCCTATGACTAGATGCAAACACTGCTAGACATGAAAAACTTCAAGTACTGTGATCCAGCTGGCATCTGTTAAATGAGGGTCCACAAATCTTAATTTCCACCTTTTTTTCTCTGATAAAACATTCTTACTGTGATACTTAATATAATGAACAACTGCACTTTCTCCCCTTAACCCCAAATACAGTTTCTATGAACTGTTTTAGGAGAGGAGACTGCTTTTGAATATACCTTGTAAGCTAGAAAGAAGAGGTAATGCAAATGAGCATAGCCCTGCTGAAGGTAAATGAAGCTGTTCTGACTTCTACAGATGAGGACAGTGCAGTGGTTTTCCATAACCAGGGCCATAAAAACAAAAGTAGACTTGCTGTTAAAGGAAGGAGGTGCACATCACAAGCACAATGTCTTTGCTTCTCCCCCTGCTCCAGCACACATCCAGAGCAGAAGTACAGCATGTACAAGCACAAATCTTTCCCTGGGCAGCAGAACTTCACCTCTTCATTTAGTTGCTCCAGGTTTGTCATAGGAAGAAGCTGCTGCTACTAATGGGGCAGGCAAGGTAGCAGTGGGAAGATGACAGGGATTTGAGATCTTCCATAGTGCAGTTGTGTGACTGCAGATCAAGTAGACTTAAACAAGCAGGCATGAACCAGCTGGGTACCAGCAAGCCTCACATGGTAGCAGTCAGCTCTGTACTACACCACCTGTGTTTTGACTGTAGTCCTTTGTAGAACCACCTAGTTTGGGCACTTCTGTAAGCACTGCAAAGCTTGATATTGTCGTTCCGGAAGATCTGCGCTCTCTGAAGCTTAACTGATAGTCACTTGCCTTGCAAGTGAAGAAGCTGAAACATGATCTCAATGAAAAAGGTGATACTAAAATATAAGGAAGAGGTCACCATGTGACTGAACAGGGAACCAGTGAGTATTCTGGGGACAGAAGAAAAGGTGTCACTAACCTGTAAGTGCCACTCCCTTGTGCAAGATCTTTAGCTTGTTATCACTCTTCTTTTAAGCCTTTATCAAATTTCTATGCCTTTTCCATTTTTTAATTTTATGCCTTTTAAACAGATCAAGATAGATTTATATAACCCTCTAGCACTAGGGAAGGCTGTACTGCTATAGTAAATGTAAGAATTATCCAAATTGTTGAATAAATATGTAAAAATACAATGATCTGGAAGCTGACTGTGTTTGCATAGAACAATTGAGTAGGTTTGTTTCGTGTATGCATGAATAAATCAATTAAAATTATTCAACCAAGGTCAATGGAATCTGTTGATGCCTGAAGTGAATGAATGAGCTATATTTGGAGGATAGTGTAGGACTTTTCAGCCACACTAGTGCATTAAAATAGGGTGCAGTAGGTGAATAGTCTGTGTCTAGACACAGACTCCATAACTAATTTTTGAAATGTGTGTAGAAGAATGGGGGGAAATTATTTTGATTATCACAATATATCATAACTGAAGGGAAAATTGTGCAAAACTAATTGAATGGATCAGCCTAATATTTTCATGAGCAGGGTCTGGAGAGTTATCCTGTATACAAAGGATTTTTTGTTGTTTTTACCATAATTTTCTATTACATGGCAGCAATAACAAACCACCCACCCCACTGGCTGCACCAATGTATCCAGTTCTGTTTCTCTAATAATGACTACTTCAAGTCTGTGTCAAGTTTTAACATTTCAGATAGTCACCAACCAATCTTTTCCCTCTTTTTTTTTTGGCTGTTGTGTGAACTACCTGTGTATTTCAGTAGGGAAAGGAGAATTGAAGAGGTTGGGGGATAATAGTTCATTATTAAGAAAAAAGACATGCAGATTGCACAAAGGAAATCAACAACTAGAAATTACACAGTATGTGGTAAGATGGTCTTTTTCTTCTGCCTTTATTTCAAAACCATGAAAACACAATTTATTGTCATTTATAATTCCCCTTTGCTGATAGCAGTTCACCAGAACGTTATTTCATTTGGCTTGACATGGGAATGAAATGCATGAGAATTTAGTCTAAAAGCTATGAAGTCATGAGTGTTATCAATGGGCAAGGCAGTAGACATTTATTTTATGAATGGGTAGACACAAATGTGAGTTTGAGGAAAAGTAATTGATTTTTTCCTTTGTTAATAAAAAGAAAAATATTTTTGATAAGAGGTACAGATTCTCAGAGATTTACTCTTTCATTACTTTCCTTATTTAATTTTGTTAAATTACATTTTGTTAAACCTGAGGTTAGGTTAGTTTAGGTTATATATAGGTTAGGATATGGTTAGGGATGCTGGACTGCATTTTTGGGTACCAAGAGCTGGCATCTTTTTTAGGGTAATCACTGAAGTTTGTCTCAGGTAAAAATCCCTATCAAAAGACCTCCACTTCAAAGGTTCACTTTTGAAATTTTTGCCCTGTGACTTACCCCAAAAATACAGTATCATCTGATAGATTAAATCTGTGAACTCATACCATGGGAGCCCATTCTATTTCTGGCTTTGGGCACTATTAGGTTTGTTTTGGTCGCTGCAGTTTAATCTGATACAAGATGTCTGATAGGGGCAGCCTTCATTCTAAAGTTTTCCTCTTGCCTTACTTTGTAAGAAGATGTATTTTACCATTATGCAGATTCACAATTGGCTAATAGTTAGATCTCATAAAGGGCATAACCTTATCCACAAAGGCATATTTCTATAAAAGGAGTGTCAAAAGAGAAGATTGTAACTGCCTCTTGAATGAATCAAAGACCAGTGAGGGGGCAAGACTGACATTTCAATAAACCTCCATTTTAAATGTGTGGAAATTAAGCAGTGGGGCTTATTTATTGACCTGTGCTAAGGATGACTTCAATGTCACTGTGCTTTATTGATGTTAGGATGCTTAAAAGCAGGTAAGGTTTTCATTTCCCAACTGACTTTCCAGAATTCTTCACGTGGAAGAGAGAAGTACATGCAATCAATTTTCCCCCATTTCGAGTGAGTGTATCTTCTGAGTATATGTGAAATATCTTCTAGTGGCCAGTGGTGTGTGTGTGTCCAGTGTCCCAGAATTTTTGATGTATTTATGGGATGTATGATCTGAGTATTTAATCCCTGTCCTTCGTAAGATGCAATATGGGTTGGGAGATGAATCTCTTGCCTCCTTACCAAATGTCCTAGCCACTGAGCTTCTGGAGGTACATGGAACAGGGTTATACAGCTTTGATCAGATACTTCAGTTCCTTTAATAAAATGTTCTATCACAAGTTAACAAATAGCTGTGCAGTTGCCTCTTTGAGATAATATATACTTTTCAGTGGCAGGCATGTAAAATAAAGTACAATCAGCCTTTCTAAATAATTTTTTCTGCTTCACAATTTCACTATTCACTCATCTATATGTAGGAACCTTTTAATCATTTAGATTTAAGGGGGAGAATTAATATTGTTTTTTGAGTGAAATCTGATAAGCTGTGTATTTCCCCTGGTTTTTGACAAAATTATATATTTACTGCCTTGTTTAAAATTCAGATGCACTCAGCATTTTAATCCAAGCCCATTTTATTTCCATGTATATCCCATGGTATTTCTTTATGCTTGATGTATTTCACTAGGGATTTTTTCAAAAGCTTTGAGATTGACTGCCAGGTACTACAAACAGGTTCATTCAATACAGCAATCAGCTATTCTATTAATGGAATCAATTTGAATGAATTTCATTAAGTCAAAACTCTGAAAACAAGAGATGGCATATCAGGAAGCTTGTAAAAATATTTGTAGACACTCTAGTCCAAAAATAAGACCCTGGAAGCAGTACTGATTTTCCTTTTCTTTCCTGTGGAAAATAACTTTTATGATATATGGTGTGCCATCCCTGCTCACAGACTTCATTGCAGTTTGAAATCAAGTACATTCCTTAGAGTACAAATAGTTTTGAATTACTTGGCTATCTTGAGTTGCTGGGTAGAGATCAATCACATCTGCAATCTTTCCTAAATGTAGACTTAGTATTTCCCCTCCCAAATTTTAAAAGGCCATTCTGCCACATGTTTTGAAGTGCATTAAACAGCATGACCACTGTGTTGTCCCTGTGGTATGGCCTCTGGGTACAGCATGCTCTCCTCTTGGGTCTGCCTTGCAAGGGCTGCCTGGGCTCTGATATCCATGTGATCATCACATTAATGAGGTGATACAGATAATAATTTTGTAAGAACAGGACCTAATCACATTTTTCTTCAGTGACTGTCCCATGTTTTTGGTAGTGCCAAAAGCATACAGTATAATTTGAATGTGCAGGGGGTACAGAGAGAACAAAATGACAGTGACAACAGGGAACAAAATTTTTGTTGCGTGCAAAGTATTTCATAGCAAATAATAACACAGATCTGTGAGCATGCCAGGGAAATGCTATCAGTTCCACAGCAAAATGTGTTCAAAAGGGATTTAGCTGCCACTGTTTAAGAATAGAATTCCTTAACACCCTGCCTGAGATCTTTTGATCTACTGCAGTAGAAATGCCATGGACTCCTCTAGACTCCTTCTGAACTATTTCAGACCTAATAGAAATTCTTATATCACTGAACACCCAGTAAAGGCAGGAGAATTAACATGTCCTGAAAGGCTGGTAAAGCTCAGAGGAGAGATAGTTTACAGAGATAGAGCCATTATTCTTTAAATGTTGTATGGGATATGCAGATTAGAAATGCAGTATCTTTGAGGTTATGATAAATCTGAGAACTTGGAGCCTTGCTTTTTAAAATAACAGCAGAAGAGAGAATCCAAACAAACCATTTGGCATTGCTTTTGCCAAGCTAAGCCAGACCCACAACTACACAGATGATTAGAATGGTATAAATCATGCCTCTTGTTGTAACAGGAACTTGTAACTCTAATAATTAAGGAGTAGGTATGTAACTAATAATCCCTCAGCGAGTGTAGCAAATGTTCGCTTAATGATACTGTCATGTCTAAATTGTGAACAATCATTAGAAATGGGAAAAGTATTATCAGAAGTTAGATATTATGTTAGGTCTTTGGCTACTAATTCTCATACTTATGGCCAGTACTCATTTTCAAAAAGTTGTAGTCCAATTTGCAAGAATTTAGAATACTTTGAAATTAAAGAAAACCCTGGGAGCTGGATTCTGAAAATCCTTCTTTAAACAGGTAAGAGAGTGGAAAGGACTGAGACAGCTCATCACAAAGATGTAGTGAACATGTTTTGTAGTGTTGTGCCTCAATTTTATCCATAAGAAGAGGTTACTGCAGGGAGCTGTTAAGCTATTTATTATTTGTGAAACAGTTAGTTAATACGGTGATTAGCATCCTAGAGGGATCATAGGAGGAAAATAATAATTTAGTACTCAGTGCACAGCTTGTATATTTTACAATAAATGAGAAATACTAAAATATTTTTCAGAAATCAATCAGGTCAAAGGATATTCATAAACCTAAACACAGAACAGATAAAGGTATTGTGGAAACATTACATGAACCCCAAATGTATCATTCTGGGGGCACAAAACCATATTTCACATTCAACCTAAGTTCTGGTCTTCATTTCTGTGTTCTTGTCCTTGCACTTGAATATTCTCTTTTGGTTTTTGTGGAGTTTTATTATTGTTTTTTAGTATTTTGTATTTTATAATTCAATATCTAGCTGTTCAAATGGGCTTTTACCACAGTACATTATAGCAGTGTATTTCCCCAGCAAAAAAAAAATTCCACTAGAACTTTTGTTGTCTGTGATAAATATCCCTGTGTTTCTATTGAGAGGTACTACGTTTTGATCATCTAAGAAATTGTAATTAAACCTGTATTTAGGCAGCACCTAGAAGAACTGACTTGTTCTTTTAACAGGAATTCTTAAACGAGTTTTAAAAATATCAGTATTCTAAATAAAATGAAGAAATATATGTGTTTTCAAGAGGGTTAACACTGGTTGCAATGAAAGCAAGCCCAGCTAGGCAGTAAAGCTTTTTGGGCTGGTAGTATCATGCAGAGCTCACCCAAAAATAGCTCATCGTCCTGCAGGAATACTGCAGTGTCCGTGTGACTTTCCAGTGTGGTTTTGCTCCCTTTTCAGCTGAGAAAGCTACTTGTCCCCACTCCTTCTCCCCAGGAATTATCTCAAATTGCACTAAGCTTGCCAGCACAGCTCCTATCACCACTGTGTATTTGACAGTGAAACTAGAACAGAGTTTTTAGTTTGAGTGCCATCTGACTAAATCACCTCAATGCTTCCTGTAAGTGAAACAGCCTCAGCAATTAAAAACTGTTCATATGGGACTAGTTTGCTTAAAATCACCAGAAGATGTTTGTTTTCCTAGGCTTGAAACTATTCTGCATCAGAATGAATTTGAATAATTCTGTTCTTCAGGCATTGAAGAGTGTCATATTTTGAAGTACCAACAACTGACATGACTAATGTCACTTTTGTCTAGCTAAAAGCCATAGCATCTCTTTTAACTCTTCCCTCTTCCTTCATTCATTTCATATCAGCTCCTGAGAAAATGTGCCTGTGAAGTGTTGTGCTACACTGGATTGTTTCCACAGCAACTTTCAGAAGAGTAGTTTTTATAACACATTACCATAGCCAGTAAAATAAGATACTCTTTTCTACTGCAGTCACATGTGAGCAACAGTTAGGGCACAGGGTCTCACGTGCTCTTGCCAATGTTGCATTTTAAATGCCTTGTGTAGCTTGAACCAAAACATTGAAGTTGTTCCATCCACAAAACCTGGTCTTTTTAACTCAAGCCTTAGTGGCATTGGATTTTAGCTCTAGGATTTGGTCACCAGCCCAGTGTATTCACATGGTTCCCTCACTGGCATCTGTTATGGAATATGCATGGAAAGAACTCCAAAGGGCTGGGGGCTCACTTTGTCACCTGTTTCTCTCTGTCCCTCTCTGTCCCTCTGTTAGGAGCTGTACTCTAAGGCTTCCCATGCTTTAGCAGAGTTGGTGACGGAGCTGTTTCTTCAGACCCTGCCTGTGGTGACCAGTCTCTCTGTAAGAGAATGTGAGCTTCTGAAGGAGGAATGGCAGGAGAATTTGGTCCCTGAGCTGGAGAAATGGGAGAACCACCGCCAGAGACGCTGGAAGCTTTTCCAGGAACAGCTGTTGCAAGAAAAAGAAGTAAGATCCATGTTGTATTTTGAGATCTCAGTGTCTGAAAAATGGGATACAGAAAAAAATTACCAAGCTACTTATCTGTTGGGAGTGTTTAGTGTATAAATATACAGCCTGGTCCAGAAACAGCTCTAGCCTGAGGAGGAGCGGTTTTACCTGCAGCATGGAGTGAATATGTATGCTGTGCATGTAGGCTCGCATAGAGGAGTCAGAGAGTAATTACTGAACATCTGTCCACAGTGTTTGACAGCTTTGTCAGCACATAAACACTTTCAGGCGAGGCTGCTCTCTGATGTCCTCAACTCTTGGCATCTACAGAAACAGTTCAAAAAATCCTTCATCAGGTCTGTTTGGAGAGGGTACATATAAATACAGTTTACAGGCAAGGAAGCCTTGCTATGATAAATATCTCTTACTAATTTTTATGCATTAACACTAATAACTGGAAACGTATGATACGTACTTTTATAAACTTACTCTACTCTGTGAAGGTGAAAAAACAGGGAATCCAGCTTTCCTGCTCAGTATGTGCCCACCATAGGGGGCATTGACACCAGAGGAAAGAACAAGAGTAAATGCTGAGACAGGTGTCTTTAGCATCAGACTGGGGCTCAAATATACCTTCAGTTTATTCATGCAGTGCTACGTCTCTGTCAACACTGCTTCTAACACAGCTTACTCAAAGAAAGACCTTCTCTATTCAAAGGTGTGTCCATTCCTAAATGTTGAGTGTGTGCTGCAATGTAGAGAGTAATTGGAGCTTCTTAAATAAAAGGTTGGCAGATTTCTTTAATGCTGGCAGAATCATATTTTCCCTTGCCCTCATTCTCTGAAGTGCCTAGACAATCCAATACTTTGTTATTGAAGTACTGAGCAGGTCCCTAATTATTGCAAAGTGCATTAAGGTGTTCAATTTTTTTACCCACTCATATTTAGGATTCGACTGTAAAACACCGTGATTCAGGATACTGTGGGCTTCCTATTAAATCTGGTAAAGTTCTTTGCTAACCAGTGGGTTTAGAACACCCTTGGAAATACAAAAGTAAAATACTTCATTGAAAATTCCGAGACATTTCCTTTTTTTTTCTACTATATTTTCCTTAATCTGGAGTTATGCAACATGCACCTCCCTGATCTTTTTATATTTCCTTCATTGTAACTGACCTGTTTTGAAAAACAATTCTGTTTTTCTGTTTTGTGCCACAGGGCTATCTAGCAAACTAAACTAAACTGTGCTTGGGACCAACCACCACTGCCAGTGGGTCTGCTCATGTGCTTAGTTATATTTGTACTTCCCAGGACTGTTGGCTGGCATTTCGTGTTTGATTTTGGCATATCTGTACCTTTGGTGATTAATGAAACAATGTCTGACCTCATTTTTACCTTTTAATTATTTTTCTCCTTTTAATCAAGGATTAGATTGAATACCTGACTTGTCAAGTTTAAACCTTCCTGTTCATTTTCACATTCATCAAGGGTGCACAAATTTCCTGTCCTTATATGTGCATGGCCTGGAGGATGTCTCATAGTACACAGAGCCCTAAGCAATGTGGTGATATTCACTGTCATAAAAAAACACAGGGAAACAGGAGGTTCTGGTGTGCAATTTATGAAAAATATCATGTCAGAGTGCACATTAGAGCACCTGTGGCCTTCCCACTGTCCCGTTGAGCCTCAGCCGTTGTTCAGGGCTGGAGAGGATGCATTTAACAAGTAAGAGACTCACCACAGAGCAGGAACGTCTCAAGTCTGTTGTTTTCGTCCAAAAATGCTGTTTGTACATTCCTCCTGCTATCATTGGGCACGCTGTTGAGTGGAGAAAGCATACCCTGGGATTTTTTTCTCAAAGGATTTAGAGGATTAGTTCATCTCCAGCACTCAGCTGCTAGATAATAGGTCTTTGGGCAGCACTGTGTGATGGATTCATTATGTGTGAATTCAGGTGTTTTGGTCATGCTCAAGCATAGGTTATTTAAATTAGAAAATTGACTTTCCATCACTTTGTGTACCCTAGCATGAATAATGTAAAGCAGATGACTTCCTAGCTGGAAAAAAAATAAAAAATAAAAAAACCAAAAGGTTTTCTGACATCATTAACAGTAATTACTGAGGTATAGAGCTATAGAGGAATTAACTTAGCAATGACAGCGCTCTCCCACTGGTCTCTGACTCACCAACACTGCAGCCAGGCTTTATTCAATACAAAAATTTCCTGAGTGGCAGACAGAGCCGTCCTAAGGACAAGTGATTCTGCAAGATAAATTCCAAGAAGAGATAAGAGTTTCTTTTAGTGAGAAGTTCATGTTGTGATGCCTCAAGACAATATTCTGTGCAGAACCCTAAGTACCTTCTTTAACTTAATGCTTGTGGCCTTTTGGAAAGAATTTGAACTGGGAAAAAATCTGCTTTATCTCCAAAGAGAGCATGCTGGGAGATAGCTATTCCACCAAAGAAATGCTGGTAAATTTTCATGAGTCTGAAAAACATCACAACCCATTATATTAGGTTCAAATGCAAAGTGCATCTCTTGTCCCTTTCCTACTATAAAACAGCAGCATGAACATTTAAACAATAAGCTGACACTTGCGTCCTTACAAAAAGGAGCACTTGGTTCCCACATTAAGAAGAAGAGATATTGGACACTTGTGCCAGGTGATTATGTCATTTGGGAGAACCCATAGGTGTTAGAGTCTGGGTCTGACAAAAGATCCATAAATCAACAGTCATGTTGACTGGCCTTTTAAACTGTCAGGCATTTTGCAGCAGGAGATATGTCCTTCATTTCCCTCTTGATAAATGTGCTATGCTAAGAGTTACACAGTCACCTGCTTTACAGGCTTGGGAAGTTTTAACAAAAGAAGACTTTTCACCAGGGTATTTATGTGTGCTTTTCAAAGTGGCTCTGAAAGACATTTTTCCCTTTACTTTTTTTTAGATGATCTTTCCTAGCATTTATACATGTCTGGAATATGATGTCCGTGGGGGTGAAAAGAATCACTTTTACAACTGAAAAGAAAAAAAAACAGTTTCATATATAGCTGTGCCTTGTAGGATTGAGGATATGAGTGAGGCAAATTGGAATAAATGACTAATGAAAATAAATGTAGAGCATTTTCCCACACAGTTCCTAACTCATGATTTCTGTAGAGAACAGTTTCAGGGAGCAGCCTCCTGCACCAGGATGAGACTCACTTGGCAGTCAGTGTGCATCGCACCCCATCTACAGGCTGAGACAGAGAAATCACTTTCCTTTCATTCCCTGAATAATCTATGCTAAAGATGTCAAAACAGAAGGGAGAGACATATTCCTCACCTTTATTGCCAGAGAGTAATACTTAGTTTCAGAAGATCCTATAATGGTCTTGTAACCAAGAAGCAAAATATTTGGAAGCCTACAGAAAAAAAATGGAATGAGATTTCCATCCATTCCCACATCATTGCTTGACACCCAGAAAGCTGAACTGGCACCTGCTTACTAGCTTTGACATGGTGTGCATTTTACCATTTTCTCTGGTTTCTTTTTTCATAGCTATTGGAATAATACTTCGAGAAGCCAGATGTTCCTTAGAGCTTTACTCCCCTGTTTACCATACTTCTGTCATTGGTTTTACTGGTTGAATGCAGGAATCAGAGAGCCTGAGCTCTGTTGCAGCTGCTAAGTCTGTGCAGCAGCATGAGTGTGTCCCCTCCATATGACCTATCTTTGAACAAAGTAAGTCTATTCCCAAGAACAAGAAACCTTGGAGATGTGCGTGGTGATTTGACCCAACACTGGAGTATTGGTGCAAGCACAGAGCCTGGCCTTGCCACCTGGCCTGAAGAAGTAGTTGTCTCTGTTTTGCTGATTTTCAGCCACATGCCAGCAGCCTCAACATTCCCAGAGAATCTTTGCTGTCACATTTCTGCCTCTCTGTGTGAGGTCTTCATGTATTTTGGAGGTGAAAAATGCCCAGCTCTGCTAGCTCATCCCAGTGAGCTGCCTAGGTGATGTTTCCAATTAAACTTACAATATCCTGTTTATTCCAGCTGATCGTTTCTATCTTGATCATCTTCCTAATGGCCTTTTTGAGACAAAACACTGGTTTAGTATTTGGTCTAATTCTCAATCTTCCTTATTTATTGTCTCATCATAAATGTTTAATAATTCCTCCTCTTGTTCTCTTACTACTTACCCAGCTGAGGCACTTTTACTGTTTAGTTTAATAACTGTGTGCTGGAGGAATTTCTGCTGTATTCTCAGTTTCCCATTGGTCTCAGGGAGGTGCAGAGACATTTTATAAATTCTGCATACAGATTACCTCAAATGCACTCTTAATGGGAAAGGTGACTCATTCTTTAGAAGGAACTCTTCACTACTACAGAACTAGGCTGTTTCTTCATGAACAGAAGTAAATAACAACTACCAGAAGCACTTTGTAGTCATTGTTATCACTGACAGTGATAGGATATACTTTTGGATATGATATACTGATAGCAAGTGAGGTGCTATATTTTAGGTTCATGGCTGCAATATTGTATCATTTACCATTCCAATTGTAATTCAGATACCATCTCCTGTGTTCTGTCTCTTGGTGATATATATTCTCATGTGTGACTTGCCCTTCAAGAGCAACTTCTTAGTAAATAATCAGGTCTCCAAAAATGATGGAAAACCACATCTGAACTACAGCCAATCTCTCACTGGAAATAAAATTACTTCCAGAAAGTAAAAGGTCGTTTTCAGACTTTTTTTTAACTGCTGAAAGAGACATTAAAGTACACAGTGTGATGGATCTACAAGGCATGTGTAGAGAGGTGTGAAATACTAGGAGCTATATCCACAGAGCTGCTAAAGGGAAATGCTGATAACAATTATTACTTCAAGCAAGTCTTTGCCATCTGTCATGATGATACCTGGAGACCTGATAGACCTTAATTTGATGCTTGCAGCATGAAATCAGAGAAGACACTGTGCTCAGCTGTGCTTTGTGATTATCAGACTCACCTAGACTCAGATCAGTTGAGATCTGGCTACACAGGTGCGTCTGAGGCTCTTGCTGAGAGCAGCCTAGTGAGTCTCCAGTGCCATGCAGTCTTTTGGGCTGTGCTTCTCATGCTCAGCTGCACTCTTCCCATCTGTCACTTGTTGACTGCCTGCCCATCCTTGTTCAGGCATCCTGCTCAGGAACATGTGTTTTGGTAAGGTTTTCTACATGGAGTGAGGTCAGTTAGATGTGTCACTGTGTATTGTACATTGAAGGCACTAGCCATGAAAGAAATACATTTTTATTTTGAAGCCAAAGAAGACAAAGTTTCTGATGTTCTCTGCACATCCCAGGGGAGTTCATTCTATGCTCACAGAGAAAGCCTCTCTCCTGCTTCCCAATGAAAAAACACATATCCAGCCCAGAGAGGCCCAGTATCACTCCTAATTTCTAACACTAACAATTGTGCAATTACACATTTGTGCTGGGTTTAGCACCATATGGAAACTAAACTACAAATGAGCCACTCCCCTTCCCCTGCCTGTTCCAGTAAGGGAGTGGCAAAAGCAGAGACTATGGGTTGAGATAACGATTTACTGAAAGCAAAAGCCATGGAGTAAGAAATGCACTATAACAACAGCAATATTAATAGCAAAGGTACACAAAAAGAGAAGGTGCTTTACCCAGAAAAAAAGGAGTTCACCACTGGGAAGAAACAAACAGATGGCAGATGCTCCCTGTAGGTCGTGTCCACTTGGCTTCCCAGACAAAGGTAATATGGAGACCATTCCCACTCACTGCCCACGTGGCCATCAGGAACCAAGGCAGGATGGTAAAGAAACTCCCATGGCTAACATTTCCCTCATCCCCCAGCCTGAAACAATGAAAGCCAGTGACAAATAAATCCCCTGAGCCAGGCTGCACCACTGCTTTGCTGTTCAGTTCTGCACAGGTGTCTGTGCCACTGTTTGTCCCTCCGCTGCACTGGTCCTGCAGGTTGCTGCTGCTTTTCCAACCATTCTGCCATCTCCTTTCAGCTCAGCTCAGCTGGCCCAGGCTCAGCTCAGCTGTTAGTGGGGCTCCCCATTGTTGTCACTGTTGCCAGTGGGGTTTGATCCCACCAGTCCTTCCCTGTGGCAGCTTCTGCACGGGCTCTGTTGGTCCAGTCCTGCTGCTGCTGAGCGTTGCTGCCACTGTCCTTTCAGCACCATGTGTGTTCTGGAGAAAATGGGATGGGGAACAGGGGTGCTGATGGGAGCTGGATCTGCGGGGGCTGGTGCTGACACCCTGCTGGAGAGGGAGAGGCAAAATGGTGCCCACTTCTGAGGGGTGTGCTCATTTTCACCCCAAACCACCCCCACATTTATGATGTGGGTAGTATAGAGTAACAACTTGGATGTGCCCACACCACACTCGGCTTCACCCCCTCCTTCAACCAGGACAGCATCTAATACTTTGCTGGACATGCTGATATAGTGAAACCTACCTGTTTGCCATAATTGAAAATTTAGTCCCTTGTGTTCTGAATGGCACTGGAACACAAAGTGAAACTGTCAGACACCCTGGGTATTATATTTAATTTAGGGCTCTGGATACATCAGCAGGTAACCTGCTTTTATTCAGCTGTCAGTAGCCTAAAATATACTCTTCATCTTACAGTGAGAGCCGGAGCCTTGCAAATATTTCAGCTTATGACTTACTCTTCCTTAAATATTGGCAACATACTAAACAAAATCCTAAGTCCATATCTCCAGAAGTTTACAATCTAATGGCAAATCCATCAAAATTAATTTAAAGATGAAATTCTTTGATCTAAATCTCACCGTGAAGGAGCTGTAAACTTGCAGTCCATATACTTACCTAATGTAATCTCCATTTCCAGCATATTCCAACATATTCCACTGTTTACTATGACAGAAGTGTGATGAAAGATGATGTCTTTATTTTGTTCATTGAAAAGAAAAACTACATTCTCTACTCGTGAAAATAAAGCAACAGATAAAAAGATTACTGCAACCTGCTGATCAGAGTCAATGCAGTATTTTGTGTCATGTTGTTAGCTTTTTTCTTGTTCTTCTATTGTTGAAACTAAAACATTTGTAGGAGACAGCTCAGGGCTGATGCAAACCAGTGCAAAGCTCGTCTTTTCAGTGAGTTTTGCTTTAAGGTTTTGATAATTGAAAAAAATATTCCTAAACAGAATAATTTTAATTCAGCATGAGTTTCTTTTTGAAAGCAAGGGATGATTTTTTAGCAAAATAAACCCTTGTTTCTTTATGCAGTGACTGGCTGAAATCAGAGTATCTTATATTTGTAATTATTTTTCCTGCTTTTAGCTCTGGATAACGGAATATGCTCTGTCTGCTGTGATGCAAAAGCACCTGTCTGAGAAACAAGAGAAGATAATTCAAGGTGTCGTAAGCAGACTAGGATGCCTCAGCGATGAGTAAGCACAGTTTCATCAGTCAGCAGTGGAGTAAAACTTCACTGATAAAAACTTGTGTACATTACATTGTGGAAAGCAGTGTTGAGGGACTATTAGCACCTTCTGACAGAGAGCCAATTGCTCTAGATTTTTGTCTGAGTATCAAAAGCAAATTTTAAAAAATGGACATATGACTCCTGGAAATTAGAAAAAAGAAGTCTTATGTGATTTGTCCCTGGTGTGCTTTGTGAGTATCTGCTGTGTTTTTGAGTGGTTTCTAGTTTTGAACCAGCCTCTCTTGGCACTCCCTATGTCACAGTGGAGTTGCATTTTCTGGAAGATAAAATATTAATTCCAGCAACATATAGATGGTTATTTAGTTATTTTATTTCTGTTTTCATTTTAATTTAACTTCAGTGTGACAGGACTAGAAGTGTAACACAGCAGTACCCATTCTTTACACCTGAGCAGCTTTCCAAGGCATGCTTTGTACAAAAAGACATTGCATAGCATGAAGAATAACTTGTCACCTTTAAGGAATGACTTTGCTGAACACAGGTGTACCAAAGCAGCAAGCAGCTTCACTGATGGATTTTTAATGGTCCTTTTTACAGGTCTGTTAGCTATATATTGCAAAAGCACCAACTTCTGCTGTGTTCAGTACTCAGAAGGTTAACCTTCCGAAGAGTTGGAATGGCAACCCTGGCGCGCATGCGACTGTCCAGAAAGAAGAGCTCGCTTCAGGAGCTGAGAGAGCAGCATACCCTGCAGAAGGGATCCTCCCTGTGCCAAGATGAGGACCAGTGGCAGTTACAGAAGGCAGTGGTAGGTACAGTGTCCAGGTGGGTTGTCTCC
Organism: Pseudopodoces humilis; assembly: GCF_049639895.1. Lineage (NCBI taxonomy): Eukaryota > Metazoa > Chordata > Aves > Passeriformes > Paridae > Pseudopodoces > Pseudopodoces humilis. The sequence goes on along the minus strand of NC_142205.1, from coordinate 12,327,918 downwards.
AGGGGTCTCATATGCTGTGATATTTGGCATTAGAAGAAACCATGGCAGAAGTAAAAAAAAAAAAAAAAAAAAAAGTTCAAGCTCCAAGGAGAAAGAAAAATGTTCTCTGTCAAAAATGTCCACATTGCTGGCATAGGAGGTCTCTGAGTGTGCATATCCATCTGTGATATGTGTTATTCTAGCAAGCTTATTTAGCAATTTATTGATATGAAAATACTAATGCAAAAAGGATGCCAACATGTATAAAGGACTTCTGCAAAGCTACTGCTTCAGGGTGAGAGAAGCTCCTACAAATTCTGCTGGGGATCATAATATGTACTTGAGAAGTTCTTACTGGAGCATTAGGAGAAATTCTTACTCCTGCCACACCAAGCAAGTTCTTCTACAGCTGTCATAATTTTTCATTCTTTTTTCTCTGTCTCTCTGTCCATAAGAAGATCAGCATCTTGCTTTCCACTACTCCCTCTCACTTAGCTCACATGGAGACACTGATTGATGCAATCACTGGATTCCCCAATGAAAATGAAATGTCCTCAGGTATTAGTGTTTCTTTGGCTTCTGTCCATTACAATCTCTTTCCAAGTCCAGCTAATACCCATGTCATAAGGAAATGCCTAAAAATATACATGTAAGATTCTTGCTGCTGAATATACCTACAAATAAATGTTCTTTTTCTACTTGCATTTTTATTTCCAAGAAAGCATCAAATAGGTACTATCCCATCTCCCAGAATATTTTAATGTTATTTAGCCTTAACTGAGTATATAAATATGAGAAATACATCAGCAACAGAATAGAAGGCCCTCTGTGGCAGACTACTACACTTAAGGATGACAGAACAGGTAATGGTGGTAAGCAGATACTACAGTTCACTAAAGAGAGCTTAGATGAAAAGTGTGCACTTCTCATGCACAAAAATGGAGGCAGGGATGGTCCAAAGACCTCAAGGGACTTGAACTCTTTAGCCTAAAAAATAGGTGTCTTCTGGAATATCGTAGGTTTTAAAACTGGCATCAAATATGTGAGTAGAGAACCATTTTATATATGTTTCAAATGAAAGAAGAGAGCACCTAGCAGTGTTACCACATGTCAGATTCAAAATTAAGAAATACATGGAGAAGCTTTAGAACTCACCACCAGAGGATGTTGTACAAATGGTTTTCAAGTGTTATAACACACCTCTGTGACCTGTCCCAAGGGCCATTGGTACTCCCTTGGGTGTTGGTACTCCCAAGTACTAAGCCAAGTTTTTCTCAGGTAGACCACACAAACTGCAAGTTTTCCTGGTGCATAACTGCCTTGCTCCTATGCAGTTTATCAAGGTATCCACAATTATCTCTTACTGGACTCAGGATATTTCACATACATGTGAATACATCACATAGAAGTGACTCATAGGACAGGATGCAGCTTATACTGTACATGTCATGACAGAGGCTATAGTTCTGTTGCAAAGGCAAATGTGCTAAAAGACTGTACAAACTCCTCTGTAAATTGTATTATTATAATTACTAAAACCCTGACATTCTGAATGGGTGCAGGCCTTTCTTTCAAAGTGAAGCTGACTCCAATTGTTAACATAATTAAATGGCAGTGCTGTCTCACTGATTACCAGGAGTCCCACATTCGTGAAGAGGAAGAGAAGCTTGAGGAAGAAACACAAGAAACCAATTTAGAATTTCACCAGCAGCTAGTCACAGAAATCCAAGAAGCTCTTCAGTTTCTTCAGCAGCACATGGCGCAGGTGATTGGGCAGACACTGCTGCAGTACGCCCGGGGGGAAGCTGAAAGAAAGAGTTCAGATGATGGACAGGACTTCAAGGTATGGAAATGGTCAAAAGCAGTTTTCCAAACAAAACAAGGGCCACCTTGCACAGATGGAAGGCAATTTAATGTATGCATTAGCCTATGCTTGGAAGTATCAGCAGAAGCCGGTTAGGATCTGTGTTAAAACTGAGCATGTTTTGCAAAGTATTTACAAGCTAACACTTATGTAGCAGTACAGTATTTGCTACAGCAGCCATTGGAAAATTAATTGTGACTTGTACTGTGTGATATAGGAGAAACTGGTGGAATCTGCTGTTGAAAGTGTGTATGGGACCAGTAATAATATCAGTAGACTGGTGCAAAACTACTACCAGCAATTAGGAAAAATCACAGAAGGCTATGAAGGAAAAAAGCTCCAACATCTGAAATCCTTACAAGGTTTGTATGATATTGACAACTGTAAGACAATTCTGCCTCCCAGTGACTGTGCTTAATGTAAGGCTAGAGGATTTTGCTTCTTCTGGCATCCCTTGCCCTAGGAAATCTGAATTTAGTCTGCCTGGCACAGCCACAGGAGCAAAGGTGGAGAGTACCTGCACTGGCACAGCCAGCCCAGCCCAGCCCAGAGTACACTCAGTAACTGCTCCCTGATGGTGCATTTGGAAGGAAAGGTGCCTGTCAGCCTCTCTGAGTGCTCAGAAAAGGTTGGATGCTCCCCAGATGAAGGTTACATACCCTGATCTGTTATAAACCCATGCATTTCTCTCCTGTTTAGTTTAAAAGGAGTGGTACAAGGTCCTGTCAGATGTGCCCAAGCCCTGCTGCCAGGCAGGACTTCAGGGCCAAGAATCAGGAGCCTGGACAGCAAATAAGCACTCAGTCACTGAGTGTGAGCATATGAAAAAGTAACCAGAATAGTTTCCTGTCATTTGAGGGGACATCTTGTGAAGCTGGGCATTCCCAGGAATAAGTCACCTCTGAGGGGAAGGTTTTCTTTATATTTCATTTGTTGTTTAGGTATTACAGTTCTTGCTTAAGGCATCAAGGTCTTTTTAGAAAATTGCTGCTTTGAATTTCATCAGTTAGCCTAGTGGGAGAAGTAGGTAAACAGGAATTCAGTGACATTCCTGTCTCAGCTAAATTATGCATAAAGTATTCTCTTTGCAGCAGATCACAGTGACAGAGTGTGTAAGAAGTTCTTGATATCCCTAAGGAGCAGTAAGTTTGGAAAGACTACCTAGAATCAGAATTAATTTTTGATGAAAGTCGTCACAACTCAGTTTTTAATTGTGAGCAAAAAATTTTTCATAAACATTATTTCAGCAGAAAGAAATGAAAGGATCAGACTGAAGAGTAAAGAGAAGGAACTGGCATTGAAGGAAAAACACACCAAAGGCCTCCTAAATGTGTCATCCACGGTCCACCAAAGGTTAGACCAGGCAGCAGCACTGCTGTCTGTTTAAACTTTGTGAGTGATTGCAGATCTACATAAATGTCTAGCTGAATAAATGTCTTGAGTTTGCATTTTATACTTGTCTTTGATAGAAAAGAAATACCTATTGCCAAATGATGTCTGCCCTTTGATCTCAGAGAATTACTTTCTTATTAAATAAACTTTTTGATGGTCATTAGTTACAGATTGAAGAACTATATTTAGGGAGTTTGAAAAAAAGAGAATGAAATACAATGCCAAAACATATGCCAAATTTTAAAAGAAATTTAACATAAATGTAGGATGGGAACCAATGCTGAATGTAATTCATTACATTTCATCCTTTGTACTTTGAACTTCAAAAGTGTTTGTTAGTTTGCTGTGGAGAAAACATATACTGAAAAACATACAATGAAAATGTTTGAAGCCCAAAAAAATACTCAAAATGGAAAGACGGCTTCAGTGAATGCCTTGGAAAATCAAGATTACTCGCACTAAATTTAGAATGGAAGCCCTCAAATGTTAGTTAAATAAAAATCATATTTAATTAATTACTGATTTAATGAAACTTAAAGTCCAGACAAAAAGAACTGCAGTTAAAAAGGAGTAAGTTGTCATAAAAAGCTCTATGGCTTGTCATGTACATGATACATTTTCGTAGTCATTTAATGTCTTTACTCTTGGTTTATTATCCAGAAAAACACAACAGCTGCAATTTTGACATTGTAAAGAGGCTAAATCTTTCTTTAGACGTTCTGTTTCTTCTAAACTGAAAGATATCATTGTCCGCTTTTTTATCCTTGTGTGAGTTAAAGAAATGGATTTATGTAATAAAGGGTTACATAAAAGATCTGTTAGTTATTCATTATCAAATTTGTCATTTATTCTGACATACAAATTCACTTCTAGTTGTTGTCTCAGTTTTTTTTCCTCCCCTAATCTTTTCTTATATCATAAACCAAAATACACTGAAATTTGCCTTCACAAATTCTTCACAAAAAGCTTCACAAGCAGAAGTGTGGTATTGAAGAATGTAACTATGCAGCATCTAAGCTGGTCTCATAATCATCAGTAATCAAACCTGTTTTCCTATTGCCATTAAGATTTCTTTCATAGTCTAGTCCTTTGTAATTAATGACAAGGCTTACATTAATTTTTCTAAGTCCTATAAACTCAACATTGTTTGACTGTTTTATTTCTTTTTGCCCTTGGTGCAAGGTTAGGACTGTGAGTTCAAAAAGCAAATGCTGAAAGGTAACCTCTGTAAGCAGTGACCATTACAATAGCAGCTCCATTGAGTTTAAATGCCAGAAACTATTTGTGTTACCTCCTTCCCTGAGGAATTTGATGGGTGATTTGCAGCATTGCTTTAAGGTAGATCAGGAAGGAAAACAGAAGAAATACAGATTCAGCAAAGTTGCAGCCATTTAGGTTGTACTCTATTAATAATAATCCTTAACCAGAAAAGTAAAACAAGTGAAGAATACGGTTGTTAATGGTTTCAGTTGCCAAGTCTTGAATTAACATGTTGATAGCTCAGTCTGGTACTGAAGAGCCCTGGATGAAATACCTAATTCTTAATCCCTTACCCTCACACCTGGTCTTTGGACAGCTTGGCCCTTTGGCAAGTAAAACTGACCCTAGAAACATACAATAGTTTTGAAAGAGCTGAATTCCAGCTCCCAAAGTCCAAGCATGGACATTGCAAACTCCTGTAATTCCCACCTCCAAAAGGGCCTTGTATGCTATGGACAGCCAAAGCAGGTTATTAAAATAAGTAAATCTAAAAATCTACCACAAAATTTTCTGTCCCAGCAGAAGCTGGCTGGGCCAGTATTGTTAATGAGCTTTTCTCTCTACAAATCTCCTGGACAGACTTTGACAGGATTGTATTCCAACCTTGCATTGGACAACATCTATACATCTGCATTTCTCTTCACCAGGGTAGTGCTACAGCAAAACAAGATTTTGGCTCGGTTTGAACAGCAGCAACAAATTCGTCTGGAGTCTCTGAAACAGAAGCTGCTGGGATTGCACCACCTAGAAACTGAGTTGGAGAAGCAGCTAAGGGTAAATCAGGGTGAAATGGTTCATGGATCGGAAACATCCAGTGTAAAAACATGGGACAGATTGTAGGGGTCTCTTTGCTACCCTAGTTGAAATCAGTGCTGAGACATTACTGTCTTGTAGGATCACCTCCCTGATCGTTTCCCATATTGCTTCCTGTGTTTCTGCAGTGGTGTGCCTGTTTTATTGTGCCACATGTAATAACATAACCCAGAATTGAGCTGTGTTGTGTTGAGGGGTTGCTGCTTTGTCTTTGCATGCAGGAAGCAGAGCAGGACTTTGTGAGAGAGTTGGCTGTGCTGACCCGAGTTCCACTGACTCTGAAGAGGAAGCCTTCCAAAAGGAGCAAGCCAGCAGGTTGGTTCTATCCTGAATTGTTTAAAAAAAACCCCATATAATTCCACAAATCAGTGCAGATTTTGCAGTATAACACATTAGAGTTTCAGGAGGGATTTTTCATCAGCGCCATTTCCCAAATGTGGATGTAGAAAAGTAATGAAACCTTTCAAGGTCACCCGGTTCTCCAGCAGCACAGCCACAAACAAGTGTCACCTTTCCTCACTCCAGAGGAGCCTTTAACCAATAGATTACATTGTGTCCACTGAGGTAAGGCTTTGCCTTGCTGAAACCAAAACATTTTTCATATCTTTGTCATGTCCCTTAGAAATGACTCTGTTCAGCTCAATTGCTAAATCCATGGGAGAACAGCAGAGTTGAATCACCCAGCTTTCATTCTCCTGGTAGAATGGAAGAATTGCCTCCCACACATGTACAATCCTACTGAATCAGAAGCTTGATCTATTTTTATGAATCTACTGTAGTTTTAACAAATTATACTAATTCATTCTTCAAGAGATACTCAGGGGCAAATTTTTAGAATAGCAGTCATGTTTCCTGGTCCACATTTCAGATGCAGTGTACAAGTGTCATCCTTTGAGCTGTGCAATCTTTCTGTCATTATCAGAATGAAACATATGGCATTACATTTGAAAGATGCTGGCAGGCAAGATGGGTGCCTGAAAGGGAAAAGTAGCTCACTCACCTGCGCAATTTTGAAGTGTCTCTCCCCAGCTGTTGTTTCTCAGCTGTGCAGAATTGTTTGCCTTGGTAGGCACCGTGACTGCACGGACGTATGTGGAATCTTAGCTCAGGGCCCTAAAAGCAGTGAATTCTTAACATCATGTTTTTCTGATTCAGATCACCCAAAAATATGAACTTGCTTTTCTTCTATTTGGTGGTAATAAAAAGCCTTTTTCAGTTACTTGCTAAGAAAATTTATAATAGGGCTTTCACCTTTTGCACTACATGGAAGCTCACTTCAGTGTTAAGTGTGGCAGTTCACAGTCTGCTGTGTGAGAACTAACCAGTGGTAAAAAAGCAGTGTGCTGGGCTAATGTAAGGTGGAGTGGTTTCCTTGGAATAATAACAGGTATCTGTGGAGTGTTAGAGTGTAATTTTTTTGTTTTAGGTTTATCAGAACCAAACAAGCCTCTACTATATGTGTTTATTATTTTTTTTTTTAATCCACTGAATTTGACAATTCAGGTGAAAAAGCAAATTCCAAAAGGCAGACCATCCAGTCACCCGAACCAGCAGAAAAAGATGATTCTCATGAATATATTCAAGAGCCCCATGGAAAAACTTCTGGCTTATGCAGGTACCTTAGAGACGAAAAATAGGATATATGAAAAGTTATTTATAAAAAAATCTCTTTTTTAATATAAAAACTTCAAAATCTACTTCTTAAGAAGGTATGTCAATCAAACTCAAAACATAATGCTTGCACTAGCTGAGCTTCCTTAATATTTACCTCTCACATGTACTTAACCTTTGTTAACCCATGATCTTTTTTAAAGTTAGGAAGTTCATCTGTATTTGCTTGTCTGTACAGCTATGTATTTTATAAATAGCTTTGATTAAAGGTAGAGAAATGAGAAATTCTATTTCCAAATTTCCTTTATTTAGTTTTATTTAAACCTGAGTCACAAACAGCATAAATCAGCAGAGACAAGTGAATTCAGTGGAACTAGGCTGAAATGTAGCAACCAAAATATGGTCTGTGGTATTTAGGCTTTCAACTTCTACCTTTATTTCAGGAATAAAGGCAAGTGCCGGTCTTTGGCTGATGTGAGTAGCAGCTCTAACAATGGTTTACTTGATAGATGTTTCAGTTGGCTTATGCTGGGTGCTAACTAGAGAAGAAATGGCTACAAACCTGAAAGATGCCAGCTGATTACTACGGGCAGATCAAACCAGCCAGCTGGTTGTTGTGGCTTGATATATTGAGCAGAGAAAATCCTGCTGACAGGCAAAGCAAACAGTTGGTTCTCAGGAGCCACAGGCCTTTGGGGAAAAGTATTTATCCCCTGAGTGACCTCAGCCTGGGACTGACTTCAGGAGATGGTTCCTTTTCCTGATGGCATCAACCCTTTTCATGCACTCCTTTCCCACAGCCAACAAGGGAGATGTGTGTAGGGAACAGGGACCCAACAAAGGAACGTTTATGTTTTTGCAACTTTGTTTTGGCAGCCTCAATAGAGGCAGCTGAAACCAGTGAGTGCAGAAGTTTATATAGCAAGCGCCTTTCTTTTACCAAAATTAATTTAGTTTAAGAGGGCAGTATAGCATTTTAAACTGTCAGCAATTTTGTTTTCTTTTTCTTATTTATCCTTTCAGAGAGAAGTCACAGAGTTCACATGAAGGGGAGACTGAACCAAGGAAAAACTCGAAGATGTTAAAAAAGAAAGGCAGCAGGTAGTAAAAGCCTTTGTCTGAGCTGTCTGAACACAGTGTACCAAGGCATTCTTCTGGGGAATCTCAGCAGCTGTAGGTACTTACTGAGCTGCTTTTCTGAGGAACAATGAAAAAAATCAATAATAACCCATAAATCTTTTTTAGCTGCAGATCAAGAATCAATCCCAACTTCCCTTAGCTGTTAATAAAACATTCCCTCTTGGTTTTGGTAAGGGGGAGCAAGGAAGTCTTTAATACAAGCTCTTCGAGATTGCTTGGGTAGTGTGCTGGAGAGACAGTTTAGATTTGGAATAAATCTGAGGAAAATGCACTTGTGGAACAGATGTACACTGGGCCCAGGTCAGTGTATCTCTGTAAGATTTCATCACAATAGTGATGTACTGTTTGCTTTTGAGCCTGAAATGTGATACACTGAATCTTCTTTATGAGTGCTACTTCAGCCTAATAAAAAGAGGTAAAAATGTAGAGAATATGTAAACAGGCTTCAGATGGTACTGATACATCAAAAGATGACATTTGGTCTCTCCTTTGTTATATTTATGTCTTACGTATGCTTTTTTAAATTTGTATAAAGATTTTTATATATGTATTTGTCTGCCTTTGTTTTAGAATTCAAATTGTTACTTTTAGAGAAAATGAGAGAAAACTGATTTTCACTTTTTATGCTTCAGTTTCTAGTCTTCTTCCTTAAGTGCACCCTTTTGTTTCCAATATACTTTGTTATGCTCATTATGTTTCCTATGGGAAATTCATGTTATGCAAAGCAGGCTGTACAGAGCACCTGTATTGTGTAATAAATTGTCCCACTTAAGCAGTCTTACAGCTTTCATGAAGTGGGAGTGTTCTGCTTTTTTAAAAATAAACACATATTTTGCTAATGATTTAGGTTGTCCTTTGTTGGAGGATGGAGAGAACTACATCAGTTATACAGTTTGCCTCAGAAGTGCTGCTGTACAAAAGAGTTCACCAGGCCTGTTACACACACGTGTATAATGGTTAATTTTCATCTCAGTTGTAAAAAAAATAATTCTAAATAGTAACCTTTCAAGCATTAGATTCTGGTATTTCAGCACTCTGTGGTATCTCTGCCTTCCCAGTCTGGACATTTCAATTGGGGATTTTTCTTGGTGTTTTGGGTTTTGATTTGGTTGTTTGTTTGTTTGTTTGTTTTTGGGATTTTGTTTTGTTGTTTGTTTGTTGTTTGTAGCAGAAGCGCGGTGCTGGCGTTGGACAGAGGGCGTTTCACCCTGCAGTGCTCTGTACCCGTGGCACGGGGAGCTGTCACCATCAGAGCTCTCTCCAAATCCCTCAGGACAGCTCCTGCCACACTCGGGGTGCAGCAGAATCACCCGAGCGGCTTTCTCATTATCCAAGGGGGAGTCTCCCCTGAGCTGTGCTTTGGCCAGACCGGCTTGAAATGGCTTTTTCTCTGCAGTAGGAAAGTCCAGACTGTCCCAAAAGCAGGGCAGCAGTGCCCTCTCCCGGGCAGCTCGCCGTGCTCGCGTCCCTCGCTGCTGCAGGAGGCGAGCAGGGAGCCAGCGAAGGGCCCTGTGCCATCCCCGCCGGTCCCCCTGGTCCGGGGGACACCTCCCAGGCTTCCATCTGCCTGACTTTCCTGGGATGCAGTTTCTGCAGACATTTCTTTTCTCCCACAGTCACATTAGCAATCTCCTGTGAAAACTCACACTACTCTTGGCCTCAAAAGTTACTTCGCTCCCCTTGAGTTCCCCCACGGATACACCGAATTCCTGTTTAATGTCATGTGCAGATGAGCATAGTGTGACACTTCCCATCTTCCCATAGTGAGGCAGATATTAAACAAGACACGGTTTAAATGGACCATGAAACAAGTGCAGAAAATGCCAAACAAAACTCAGAACAGTTGCTTTGCAGTTAATACAGTTGAACTTTTATGTTATGTTTAAGAATCACAGACTTGGACTAGGGGAAAACAGGATATCTAGGCACCAGTCACAGCTCAAAACACTCAGTTTATAGTGCTAATCTATAGAGCACCCTCTCTTTATTCTGGAAAGGAGAATATGGAGGTTTGATCATGCTTTACAGGTACATATAAAAAACAATGCAGAAATTTAGGGGAAAATGTCATGCCTTTTTCCTTCTGTTTTTAAACATCAAGGCTAACATTATTCCATCTCCCATACACTCGTCTCCCAACAGCCCTCACTGCCATCACTGAAATTTATCTGGAAAGTTTGTGGAAAGTTCATCACAAACATGATCCAGCCTTCCCTTCCATATCACTTGATTAATGAAGGTAGCTCCCAGCCTGGCCATAGAACTGGTTTTAAGCAGACTATTGCACATAGCAATAGTGCATAGTTTTACATCATTAGAGCTACATCAGGTATTGAAAGGTCATAGCCTGTTGCAGATTTTTAGAAGTTTGACTATTCAGAAAGCCTGAAAGCTCTGCACTGCTTACAGCTGTGGTTGAGATAACAGCAGCTCCTCACCAAGTTTACATCTCCCAGCTTGGTGTTCCTGCAAGGGAACAAACTCAAGTGCAGTTTCCTCTTCTGCAGCATGCACTCAGGATCACCAGCTAATCCACATTTTCTTTACTGGTAGTGTTTTATTTTTTTAAGGACAGGTTAGTGAAGTAGGAGCAGGGGCATTGCTATGAAATAGACTCCAGGTGAAGTCTGGAGAAGCACCCCTTACCTTGCTTTGTTTTGCTGTCCATGAGCAATGGCACACGCCATCTCTGATGGAATCACAGTAACCATCCAGGTGAGGCATCCTTCACCTCACCTGGTGAAGCACAGCTCAGGATACATGGGTTTTCTGCAGGCTGCCCCTCAGCAGTGCCACAGCAAGAGCAGCCAAGCTGCAGGGGCTTAGGCTGCTTCTTCTTGGGGACATCACAGGAGAGTCGCATTGACCTGACAGGCACAGTCTTGTTCACACAGGAGCACTGAACCATGAAATGCCTCTCAAAACACCCACACATACTTATTCACAGACACTTCACTGTGAAAAAATAAATGCATGTTAGCAGTGAATCTTTGACCAGCTTGTAGGCAAAGGGATTTTGGTTTAAGATGCTGTTAAGTGTGTAGGGAAAGTGGAATCTCAACACAATTTACACGATGATTTTTGCTACCTCAAGTGTGACAAGCCTCATACATGGAGCAGTTTTATTTGGAGGTGAGCAACCATTGCTACTTGCACAAAACGTGCAAGGAATGCAATAAGGAAATTGTAACCAGCAGTTCTGAAATTTTCATGCTGTCAAATTTGCCAGATAGCTTCACAAACCAGCTGTATTTCTGCTGTCGAGGTTACATCACTGCAACTGTTGCTGGCTGTCAACACTCATAGCAAATGGGTTGGAATAGGACAAGGCAGATGGAGATTTGGCATTTCAGGATTGCCTTACCTGCTAGGCTGTAGGTTATTCCAGGGCACACTGGCTTCAGGTTTCTCTGCTAGTGTTATTTTACTTCCTATAAAAAAACCTCAACCACTGAGCAATTTATTTTAATTCATATCATATAAAATATCTGAACCACCAAATGAGCAAGGAAGCCTAAGGATGAGGCATGCTCCAGGCAATAGGAAATATGAATTTGAATCCTTAGCAGAAGGGATTGTTCATGAAAAGCTTTATTTTCCTCTTTTTTTTGGAGCAACCAATTCAGTTCACTGCAGACTGAATAGCAATGTTTCTGCACTGGTTCAGCTCAAAGCCAAAGGAAAAGCTGGCTCTTCAGACCAGCTCTGCTGCTACATTTCAGACCAAGCTGACCAAAATGGATTTTTCCAGGGCAGCAGTTCCTTTCCCATGCAAGCCAGAGGTGGCAATATACTAGTTTAGAATGACAAGTTTCAGGTAGGCTGCTACCTACTGTTATGCCTCACATTCACCTGGCACACACCACACAAGCTGTACCAACACAAGTTACTGCTCCGTGGGTGGGATGGATGGGTGTCCAGTGGTCAAAAGCAGTGCAGCTGATAGAAGCACTTCAGTGGCACCCCACTGCTGCAAGACTTTTCCTGCTGCAGCTTTGTAGTGGGGATAAAGGCAAAGTAGCACAAGGGGAGGTGTTTGTTGACTTGCTAATATCATGACACCCCACTCCCCACTGCAGCCTACACCTCCCACAGTATCTGCAACACCATCAGACAAGCAAAAAGTGACAGCAAATAAGGTTTCTTTACATAGCTTGTGAGAGAGTCAGAAAGACAAGGAGAAATACTTCCTTCACTCTCAGAGAATTTAAGTCCATTTCCCTCACCTTACCTGCATGTTCTTTTCCTGCCATGCCTGGACACAGCTCAGTCAGCAGAGAAAACCACAAAGAAGTCAAATATAGCTTAGGTCAAACTGCAGCACTGGGTACTAGTTCTGTATTACAGATGAAGATGATGGCAATGAATTACCCCTTTAGGTGAAGAAGATGTAGATCTGAAGGTCTTTGGGAGAAAGTTAATTTGTGTCTCATTTGGGCAAAACTGAGGCAGCTGCAATGTCATAGAATCACAGACTTGATAAGGTTGGAAAAGAACCTTAAGATCAAATCCAACCATTAGTAAGTACTTTTTTACTGTGAGCACTGTTTAATAAGACATACTGTATCATGCTATAATATGCATATGCAGACCTATACACTTATCAATACTTGTGGTCTAAGGAGGTTCCTTCTGCTGCATGGTATCAACCTGAAAGACAACTTCTCTTGGGTTCCTCCATTCCAAATTTTCAGTCACCAAGTCACAGCACTGGAAAGCAGAGGAAGACGCTTACCCATCAATTAATTTCCTTTATTTCACAAGCTTTGAATTCAGAAATTGAACCACGACTAGTAGATCTTGATACGGTAGAGTAAGTAAAAATGTATGTGATTACAAAGGAAAAAATTTGTACAAAACTTTAAAAATCTGACAGCAACTTGTATTATCTGTAAGTACCAAAAATCTCATGCAGAAGGAGAGCACTACTGCCCAGGTGGAGAAATCCCTGTAGGGGTGGCAATGGCATTGGTATGTAAAAACTATGGCTCTGTCTAAAATGGAAACAAGAAGGACACAGACTTGGAATGTACCGAGTGGGAACAGACAGGTGCTACGGAGACCATTTGTCATTACGTGTCCCAGTGAGTTTCTGTGTCTTGAGAGAAGTGCTTCTTGGGTTTATAATAAATTAAAGATTAAACAGAAGCTGCCTATACTACTCTACTGCTTACCTTCCAGATGGCCATTTTCTTCCTTCATTAGTGTTTTTGGTGGTGTTTCTTAAATACAGACATTAATCTTGGCATTGTGTCTAGTCAATTGTTGGCAATGTGTTCTAAAGGGACTCACTCACAGAATGCAACTTGCATAAATAACTCAGTAACATGCATTAACTACTCTAATACAGCAAAAAGGAACCATCATTCAGTTACGAGACAAAGCTAAAACCTGTAGTCACTAAAGGGGCAATGGAAGCACCATGCTTTAAGGTGACTATGGCATGAAAGCACAATTGTGAGGCAAGTAGTTCCAAGCAAACACACCACACTATTATCACCTCTTTCTATACAAAAAAAAAAAAAAAAAAAAAAAAAAGAGGAAAAAAAAAAGAGAAAAAAAAGAAAAAAGAAAGACATTTCAGTTTTTATTTCTGTTAGTACCAAATAAAACTGTGGGCTTGATAACACAGATATTGATGGGAATGGACATTATTCCCGTGATCCTTCATCCTTGTGTTTCTGTCCATCATTGTTTTTCAGCCAAGACTGGTAATATTAGAGCGCCCACCGGGAGGTGCCACGATGCGGTGGCCAGTACGACGTGGGTTGTTGTCGTCAATCTGAGCTCCTGCAACAACAGAAAATGAGGAAACAAAGCTATGAAAGGGATTAAACCATCAGTACTGGGGTTTTACCTGGCTATGCTTCCCTCACACCACCATCAGCTGGTATCTCTTGAGCCTGACTGAAGTGCTGAACAGACCTTCAAGACATGTTTCTGTCTTCAATGAGAAGTGTGGGATTAAATGCTTAGGATCAGACTAATGCTCACCATTCATGGAGGATTTTTTTCCACTAACTTGAAGAGCCAATGACAAGCTACAGATTGGGCTCCCTTTGTGAGATCAGACCTGACAGAAACTATTACTAACTACAAAAAGTACCCCAAAACACATATATATGGAGTGGACTTTTCAAACCTGCCTCACTGACTTAGAGTATATGTCCTTACTGAGTCCATTGGACAACAGTTCAGTAAATCTAATGTTAGCAATCATAAATCCATGAGGAAATGAGCGCTTCAAACTGCATTTTAAATGCTGAAAGGTTAAGCTTAAGGGGACAGCAAGCTTTCTGACAGGCTAAATATTGCCTGATCACACTCAATTTCCTAAAGGCAATGTAATAAATGTGTAGGGTCTTTTAAAATGTTACTGTAGTCTCTGCTTCTGCTTAATTTTGGGTTTGCATCATTCAGATCAAATTTGTACCACTAGATGTCTTGTTAGAACCCAGATCCAGCAGTGCACTGTGAAACCACAACTTCAGATGCTTATGAAAATCCAATTATTGTTTATTGCTAAGATGTGAACTTTATAGGCACTTTTTTTGTTTTGTATAGCTTTGTGTATATTTGTATGGCAAAAATATACTTCACCTCATTAGAAGGGTTTTTAAAATATTTGCTCTCCTAGGACTTTCTTACACAAGCTTCACTTAGCTTCTAAAGAGAAGATCTATAAGGTATGAAAACTCCACCATCAGCTCCCACAAGGGAGAAAACCCAGTTACTTTCATAACATCATATGAATGCATTATTCACCACTGGGGCTGTAGACTTTTGAAGAATAAGGATTTGACACACTTGTGATTGTCTTCAGATTTCAAGAATCATTTCTAGCAACCCCAAAGGATGACTTTCCAGGCTGTTTCCTATGAACCATGGAAAATGTTTTGGGCACCAAGAGCATAGGATAAGAAATACTCCAATCTGCTTATGAACAACTTCTGCACATGGTTTATGACCATGGACAAGGACAGCTGAGGTTTCCATGTCTAGCAGTTGCAGTTACAGCCTGTGAGATATCTGATGCTCATAGGTTGTACCAGGACCAAGTCCCATCGGCTGTGCACACCAAGGGGCTTCAGTCACATCAACCAGAGCACTCAGCTAATTGTAATGGGCCAGGTAAATAATATTGAAAGACTGACACAGAGAAAATTTCAGATTGCAAACATTTTGACTATTTGACAATATGTAAAATATCCCTAGGCAATATTATATTATACTATACCTATATACTTATATATATATGTAATTATATGCATGTACATGACTATATACAATTCTTTCATATTTGACTAAAGAAGTAATTATAATTGAAATTCATCACCAGTAATCCATACTCATAGCTTTAAAAGGTTTCTCATTAGTTAGGCTGACTTACCTGATAAGCTGAAATTGGATTGATGGAGGTTTCTAATTGGTGGGGGCTGGTTTTTGGCAGGGGAAGATTTAGTTGAGGGTGCAGGAGTTGCATATTTTGGCGTAGCTGGGATTTCATACACAGGTCCATCATACATTCCTCTGGAGACTCCTTGCAGTCCTCCCACCTAAAACAAGAAGACAGTAAATATCCAGACACTGATCAATGCTCAAATACTGCTGCCTAATGATCCTGTAGGAAGAGAACAGTGAGCACAGAACTAAATTCTGCACTGGCTGAATTAACAACACATCTATACTTTATATATAAAGCAAAGTACAGTTTGCTTTATATATATCAAGGAAATTATAAAGCTTGATCCCTCCATTTTTTTATATATATAAATGACAAGAGAGTTCCTTATCAGGCTTCCTTCACAATCAGAGGAGAGAAGTGGGATTCAAAAGTACAGGTGTGGCTTGTTTTACATAAGATTACAATCACCTCTTTCCTTTCAGCTGCCAAGTCACACTTGGGTTGTAGCACAACTGATACTCTCTATACCAACTGCAGCAATTTCTCTCCTATCTGTATTTTCTTTGCTCCTCCCCTCTGTAGATCTCATTCTCTTTATTAGAGCTCATTGAAAAGGAGTGGCAATTTTAAAATTAAATTTCAAAAGGTTTTACTTCCTGTCATCAGCTAGAAAAGCAATTATACACTGGACTGTGGCAGGGAATCTATCTTGCAATATTTGTCAATAAAGTAGCTGTCATTTGAGCTCTGATTTGTTTGAGGTCTCTAGATTCTTTCCCTATTTGATTCTTACAAGGAATATTAAAAAAGACAAAACAAATTCACTGGCCTTAAAATCACAGGAATCTAGGAAACAATATTTTAATAAGAAAAGTTCCAGTTTTCAGAAAAAGCCTGAAGCCATTGAATTGCAGAATGCAAAGTTCATCAAAAAGATCAGAAATCTGTGTCTTACAAGATTATGATTTCAGAGAAATTTCCCCAACAGGTTAAAAGTGAAATTAAAATTCTGTATAGAAAGACACTATTCACAGGGGTTTGATTCAGCTCTCGAAGCAGTCAGTGCATTTTCCTTGCTTTTGATGACAGGGACATCAGACACAGAAGAGCCACTGTCTTTCAGGCTGAGCCAAAACTAATGCCCAGAAGAGAGCAGCTGCCAATCACTGCAATGAATCCATCTTCCAGGGACCCACAAAGGCACGAATTTAACTGCTATCCCTGCTCCAGGGATGAGTTTATACTGCCAACCTGTGCCAGTTCAGTTTTGCAGTACCTTGATTGACAAGTTTTTCTATATTCCTCTGTTGTGCACTGACATGTTCATACAGCAGCTGATAAAACCATCAAGGGGTTTTTCTAAATATTTCCAGTGGATAAAACTTGATAGTGGGAAATGTAGGCATGAATCTGCTCTCCCTCTCGTCAGGCAGCAGAGGGAGCTGCAGGAGCAAAAATATCAGTCCCTTTGTCTGCAGACCTTCCCAAGGATCAAAGGTCTCCCAAAATCTAGGTCCACTTGCAAGACACAGGTTACTTAGCTCAGGTAATTTTGTTCAAACTCCTGCTGCAAGACACTAATCTGTGACATTTGTTTCTAACTTGCTGGTTTCACTACTTTGATGACTTTGTTACTAATTTATGTCGCACTCCCAGGCACTGAAGCCTAAAGTAGTAAGTGTGAAGGCCTGTATCATCTACATGGATAATGTAAAAATATGCAATACTGATAGGCATTTTGCAAAATTTTTGCAGGTGCATTTGCTTTTCACAATACCTTTTCTTCTAAGAAGTGCAGGCCTTTCTTCTGCAGCTTGATAGAATTTGTGTAATAAATGATGAAAGATAAAAGCTATCAACCTGCTTGTAGGCTTAATTTCAGCTGCCAGTATCACAGTCTACGGTATGTATGCTTAGTTGAAGAAAATATGAGGTTTAGTCAATTTTTCTCATTACCTGTGCTCACACAGTGACTTTCCTGCTCAATGACAAGAAGCAATTTCCAAACAACTCCAAACTAGTGTCCAGCCAATTGGTTTTCAACACATAAGCACTGATATAATTGAAAACCAGAGGTGGCCTAGTCTTAATCTTGGTCATCATCCAAGCTTTTTATTAAACAAAAGAGAAAAGTTTTCTGAGTCATTAATGCTGCTAATACCCAGTCCAGCAAGTGCACTAACAACAGTTCAGAAATGCCCAGTATAATGAGAATCTCTGGCTGACATGTTTTACTTCTCTGCAGCATAGCAGTTCAGTATGCAACTCAAAATTCTGTTTTTATTCTGCCTAACCCTCCCTTGTTTACAAGAAGATTTCTCTTTTCCTGAACTTTAACTGAAAGTAAATTCTATCACTTTTCCGCCTCTCCTCCAAAGACTTGACGTAAGGCATTGCTGGACTAAGGCAATTATGCCAACTGGCAATTTTATGTTCTACCTGCTGAAACTCACGGTGTTAATGCTAAGTTAGATGAGTTCACAATTACAACCAGTTTTGTGGTCATCTTTTGAGCATGTCACATATAGTCCATCTGATATGGATTCATAATAGCACAACAATATCAAAAACAGATCCTACTGTGCTTCCAAGAGGGTTTGTCTACAAAGAAGATTAAATAGGATCAGACATTACCTTGTTCCTGATTTTGATGCGCTGGTAAAGATATTCAGGGAAAGGTTTGCGAGGGATGAAGCGGCCCATTCCCTTATTTACGTGCAGATTTCCATCTTCAAACACAATCTTTCCTTGGCTTATGACCACAAGAGGGGCACCATGGCACTCCATTCCTTCAAAGATGTTGTACTCAATGGCCTGAGGATCAACCAACATATTCACTGCAAAACCTCTTTCCATTAGTAACTTATAATATGTATATTTGTAGTCATAGGTTTAGGCGACTGCCATTAAGAAGTGTATAAAAGTGTTTTTTATGAAGGAAAAGCAATGCATTTTGATATGAAATTATTTTAAAGGATCTTTCCCATCAGACTTTCCTGGATGAGAGATTTCCTTTCCATTTTTCATTTTCCATCAAGGACTTCACTTGTTTTTGAAAATTTGCTGTATCTAACCAGAGCATTTAGAAGAATGATAGCCCTAATATGAAGGAAAATTGTGACTCAGCTGCTGGATACCCAGAGGATGTGGTCCCACTGTGCATCTGCTGTGACTTTGTAAGCAAATTTCACAGAGGCCAGATTATGTATTTCTGTCTGAAAAAGCCCAGAAAACCCCAGGAATCTGAATCTAAATGGGAATGACAGGGCAGGCGATTGTTACTTTCTTGAAAATACAAAGAGATCCCAAGATAGAGAAATAGAAATTGAATCACCCAAATTAACTTTTTAAAAGTTTAAAAACGTTTTTATATTTTTAGTATAAAAATGCAATACTGGATTTTCAGTAAAACTTTTGGAAGAATTCCCCAATACAAAGGGGCAAAGCACTAAACAGTAAGATAATGGGATATACAATACGTAAGATAAAACCTATCAGAGTCAAAATGAAAGCAACTGTCAGTCACTGGTACTCTGCACTGAGGACAAATAAGTATGTGGCAAACCTCTGGAATTAAACAGAAAATTCCATCCATAAAGGTGATTAGAGCTATATTATTAAAACATTTAATGATTTGTCATAGTTTAGAATACTGTTAATTTAATAATGAAATTTATAATTTCATGCTTATTAGGTAAGAAAAAAAAAATAAGCTGGTTTTAAATTTATCCTCACAGCCTTATTAACCTCAGCTGCAGAGCTGCTGATTCACACCTGTTTATAGATGTGCCACAAGCATGCAAAAAATAAATATTGGAAGGGTATGTGCAGAGAGAAAATAAATCCTTCCTGATTACAATGCTTCCAACACAGGACTTCAGTACTCTCCTGTGCTGAAACATTTACCTATTTCAGAACAGGAGTAGGCAGTTACCCCACTCCTCGGTATCCTGTGGTATTGGTGCCCACACAATTTAGGTCAATAGCTGAAAAACAACAGTGACATTTCTTTTTTCTTGCTGGTTTTCATTTCCTCCTTACCGATTTATGGCTTTTGGCTGTTATAGTCTTCACCTTATCAGGGTCCCAAATAACAACATCAGCATCGGATCCTACAGCAATCCGGCCTTTTCTTGGATACAGATTAAAGATTTTGGCAGCATTGGTGCTGGTGACAGCTACAAACTGGCTCTCGTCCATCTTGCCAGTGGCCTAAAAAACAAAGTGATATGAGCAAAACATGCTTATGAAATGAGGATTTACTATTCAGAGTGCTGAAAGGTCAGGGAGATATTGGAAGGCATCCCTTTATAGATATGGTGATGTTGCATGAAACAGAGATTGTATCACACAGGACTTTATATATGGCTCTTTACTCGGTACTTTCAAATAAATGTGTGTGTTACTCCAGGCATTGCAAAGAACATCCAGTGAAACCTTAGTGCACATCATACCACCAAGGTGTTCAGCTGTCTGGGATCCCTATCTCTAAACACTAAGGCCTAAGTGTTTTGTTGCTACTACTAATTTCTATTTAAATATTTAAGCAATTTTAAATCAGAGAAACTTTTATATCTAAGTGTTACATGATGTAGCAAAAGGTCAAGATTCCAATACATTTGGGAAAAATTCTTGCAAATTAAGTCCATTCTATCTATTATCATTACTGTCAGATCTATATATCTAAGTAATACAACCAATTATAAAGTCCTTCCCTGGAGAAATGTCATCACCAATAGAACTTGGCATATAGCCAGTGATGGTAATTGCACTGTACTGAACAGCATTTTGACTTTTCAGTAGAGTATTCTGGGGTCTTCCCTGGCAATGATCAAGAACAATGTTCTAAGGAAAAACAACAGTGCCAAACCTTTTAATATTAAATAAACACTTATCTTCTGCCTGGTAAAATATAAGGTTTGTAAAGTATAAGCTATACACTCTTTACACTTTACACTCAGTGGTGCAGGACTGAACATTACCACCTGTAAATCCTGTGTTGCAGCCCTTCCTGCAGTTCCTTCCCACTGAGGGAGTAACAAAAGAAAAATATGAGCAGTTGGCTGTGCCTTGCTTGCTTCCCTGCTTTGCTCCTACATGGCAGGTATCTGAAGCTGCTTCTGTGCCTGGAATCTCAATAGCTGTTCCTGAATAAAGTGATTACGAAATACAATCTGGGAGAAGTGTTCATCAGAGCACTGTAAATACTGCCACTTCCCAGTCTGCCATGTGCATTCGAGCACAATGCAGCAAGTGTGTGTGAGCGTGCAGGGTGTGCACATGGAGGGAACAGAGGGAGAATATCATTATACATTAGAATCCATGGAACCATCAAAAAATTCCTGACTTACACCGGCACTCCACTGCAAAGTATGCCAGTATGAATTACATGCAGTGCTCTCCTTCAAAGCATTTCATCATTTAGCCTCAGGCTCAGCTGCCATCCATTTGTAATTTTTCAAAAATGATGAGACACTTCCCAAATTCAAACAATCCATTCATCACGTTTATATGAGGTCCACTTCAAAAGCATTAAATTGCTCCAGATAACACAGCTCTCAGAAGAATCCGCTCTGACACAAACGGGAAATAGAGCAATGGAATCTGGGAAGCCTCAGGTCTAATAAAACACAATACTATTGCAGTGTCAGAATTGAAACACAGCCCTGAATTTAAAAAATTGGAAGAGGTTTTTGAAATAAGCAATTCACCTCACAGTAGTATTCCCTCAGGGAATTCTCAGAAATATATCAGAAAGTCACTTAAGCAATGCCCAAGAGTCTTCTGGCTTTCATTATTCAGCCAACACTCAATTTCCTTTTAGTCTATAAAAGTAAGTTATTACTTACTACAGCTTTGTCCCAGACAACAGTCATCCTTTCCTCAATTCCATTGACCCCTTCGGGAATCATAGTGAAGTTGTCCTTTCCAATGGCTTTCTGGGCAGTGCTATAGGGGCAATGTCCACTTCCCGTCACCTGCAGGTCCCCACTGTGGAGTTAACACACAGAAGGTTTAGACCAGGCATCACCAAGGTGACCTTGGTCTCAGACAGGCTGTGAACGGACCTTTCAAGCCTTTCAAGACACCAGAGGCACAGGCTGTAAATCATGCCAGCAGCCTTTCTGTGCTGGCTACAGATCACTGAGAGTAACAATGGCACTGGACATCTCCACTTTCCCCCAGGAGCACCCTGAACTCCCGGATTACAGCCCCCTCCGGTTCCAGGCTGCTTATCGACAGAGATCAGGCAAAAGCCCACTAACCAGGACAAAGGATTACTCCAGGATTAAGGGAATGATAGGAAGCTTGTATGAAATATCTGCCACTCTCAAGATAAATTGATTCACAACCACATTAAAAAATAATAGCAAATTTCACAGTGCAAAGCCATGAGCTTCAAACGTGTTCCCCTGCATTTCTCTGCTGTGCATATATTTTTTGTGCAAAACTTACATGAATACTTCTCATCTGACCTTCCAAAACAGATCCAAGAAAATAAAAAAAAAAATTTATCAGGTAGTTTTCTAATTAAACAAGGTTGTGCAAGTCAAACACATGCTCTGGATTTATCTAACTTTAGGGTCTTACACAGAAAAAGGCATGGAGAAAAATGCAAAAAGAGCTACCATTTATAATGCTTTTATTTGAGAGGTTGGGTTTTTTGACTTAGAATTTTTTTGCCAGAGAGCAGAACTGGATCACAGCTGCTCACGGAAATAAAGAGGAAGAACATAATCAATATACAGAATCTTACAAAAATAGAAAGACAAAAAAGAAGGTTCTCTAATATTCACAGGAAACATGATATTTTTAGCTCTTGATTAAGCTTGCATGAGGCAAGCACATTAGAACTCACTATGATTTCTCTTGAATCACTCCATAAGTCCCCAAGAGCCTGTCATCCTTTTCTTTAACTGATAATGTAAAGTCTACCTCTGACACAATTGAATGATTCTGGTCCCCTAATCTAGATCCAACAAACTAACAGTCAAGTACAGAAGAATAAGTGTCACACATGAGTAATTCTAATTCCATTTTCTAGCTGCCAGCCCTAATGACTGTTGACAGAGAAGAGTCCTTGGTCTGTTTGCTGGTTCTTCACCACACTCACAAGCCATCCATCCAGTTTTTAGCAGAAGCCAAGCCCATGAATTCAGTACAGAAAAGGCCACTATGCTTTATCTGCACCTGATTATTAATGACTGCCTGGTTACTCCATAGGATTAAGCCAATTTCATCAGTTAAGTGTTGATTTATATTAACAACAATAATGTCAGAAGGCTGCAATGCCATTTCTTCCTTTTTGATGCTCTTCTAATCAGCAAAGCTGATATAACTATGAAAACCTGTCACAGCCAGGCCCTGTAACCCTGCCCACTTCTCTGAGCTTATGCTGTGCTTCTACTACCACACTACAAATTCCTACACTGAAAGATACAAAGGGCTTTCTTTCTTAACTCCATATTCCTCTCCTCTGACATGTAATGACATTATTGATATGAACTGCACTCCCCAGTCAAATCAATAGAAGACTTCCAAAACTGAAGTGTGTCACTTGAGAGCTTCCCATCCCTGGCTAACCCATGGGCACTCCTACAGTCTGAACACACTCTACTGTCAAATGGGGGATAAGCACCAAGTAAAAAACTGAGAGACAAGAAGGAATCATCATGAAATAAATGCCAGATCAATAACTTGTCTTCCTATTCTTCCCCTTAAACAAGGCTTTCATGGCATCTTCTGTGTAGCACCAAGATCTCACATCTCTGGTTCACAGAGGTGGCACATCACAGCTGCAGTAATGCAGCAGCACACCATACAAGATCAAAGCTAACTCAAGGGCATGGCCCACAGATGACACAAGGACCTAATCTCATGAGGCAAATTCAATCTGCAAATCCCATGAGACATGAAGGGGTTTTACACATTCAGCTTTTCAGTGGAAAATCAACGCTTTCTGTGGAAAAGAGCACAAGCAGTATGCTGCATGCTTGCAAAGGAAGGATGTTGGAGGGATTTTTTAATGAATGTAAAATATTGGTACCCAAATCAACAGTGTAATAGAAATGTGAAATACTGTCTTTAACATCATCCTTGCATAAAATTCCCCATGAATGCAGAGCAGACTGATAAAATATACAATTCTTTTTTGTTTCACAGTATAGATTTGAAGTATTAAAACTGAAAGCAGGCTAAGCTGCTGTCATTTAAGATCTAGGACTTTAAGCCACTAGGAAAAAAAAAAGGCCATTTTTGCATGCTTGGAGAAAAATGAAAACCTCTGTAAGTCCTGAGTTTGTCTTTCTGATGTAAGTTTAAAAAAGTCATTATTTGGATTCCATTTCTAAAAATGTTCTTGCTATTTTAGCTAATCTGCTTTGACCCACATACTATTATTTTGGGACTCTCTTCTACAAAGTCACTCTAACAGAAGTGAGTGTAACAGAGTAAGGAGTCAAACATTTTGATACACATTTACATATGCTAGCTAAGAGCCTTACCCTCATGCAGGGAGCTTCACCCTTTACAGTGCTGATAGTGATGAATTAGACCAAGGAAGCAATTTTTTTTCTGAGTCCTTATTTGGAACAAAAAGCTCAGTTGTGGAAAAAATATTTTTGCCTTCAGACTGTCAGAAGAGAACTGCTGAGTATTTTTACCAGAACCACATGTAACTCAGAGTTCAACTGCAGCATCATCTTTAGAGCAGCTGAGTTAAACCCTGAGTGGGCTCTGGTGGGCTGCACAGACTGATCCATCATGTGCAAGGGGAGATGTGGCACTGATTGATGGCATCTTCCTGTCATATGTGTGTGCCCACCCACCTCCCAGGCAGCTGCTCTAAAGATGATCACTTGCAAGGTTCAAATTTCACTGCTCTGTCTAGGGCATTGTAAACCCCAGAAAGGGGAAGCAGGAGGTGAGGTGGGTGCCACCACATGAAGGTAAGTAAGGATATGAATGTTGAGGTCCTCACTCCAGCCCTAGCAATCTGTCCTGGTGGGGCTTCAGCTGTGAATTTCTACATCATTTCAGAGCAGATGGTCTTTTGCTTAAGCTAAAGAAGACCCTCAGTTGGCTACAGGCAGGAAATACTTTCAGAGATGGGTTTACAGTCTGGGTTTCTGGCAAGGCACTGCTGATATCTTCTTTTCCATATGAGAAAGACGCTTCTTCCTCTGCTGTCCACATTCCTTTCACCTACCTAGTGATTAAACTCTCCCTGCCAGCCTGAAGGCAGTCAGTTCATATTCCTATCCTCTCAAGAGATGGCCTTCAATCTCCAGCTGTCTCCACCTAAGTCCTTCACAGTCTCCTTTGTAATCCACTCTGGCCTCTTTCTCCTGACATACCTGCTCTTCATGTACTACTTTGCCTTCTTCCAGCTGGTGGACCCCAGACCCCATAAAGACACAAGGCAAGCTAAAATAAGAAGCCTGCAAGAACTGGACACAAGGAATGTATGATTTTGGTCCCTCTCAGATGAAGGCAAACTACCAAGTCAGAATTTTTCCATATGCAGGAGATAAACCCACACAACTCTTCTACAAACACAAGTAAATTTAGGAAAAGCCAATTTTCAGAACTCACAGCTGAGAGCTGCACCAGCTTCGACAAAAATTGCACCAAGGAATTTTTAATGGTTCTAGGTATCTCTGCATTCAGTAATAGCTCTGATTTCAGGAGCTGTGCTTGTCAAATATGACTGGGGCTTAAAACTGAGTCCTTCTCAAAGATGAGGATGTATCCATCAGGCTTTTGCTTATGCTGGACAGCGACGGTGCCATCCCATCATATACCAACAATTCAACTAAAGAAAACTGAAAACTAGGGAGAGGGCTGGTTAGAAGTCCCGAAAATCTAGTTGTACAACTAGGAATCACTTGAAAAGCAGAAAGAGAAAAAATTAATTTCTCAATAGCCAGCAACTGCCTCTCTATCAAGCAAATCAGCAACTGGAATGTCCATGACTGACAGCCTAAGCATAAGGATATAACTATCTCTGGGTTTCTATGCCTCTTCTCTGCTGTTTCATGTATGAGACTGGTCTAAAGGAAACCAGGCTGTTCCCTAGATGCCTCATGCCATATGGCTTTTGCACCATCCTGTAAAAAAAAAGTAAGTCTTACCATGCTAAGAGCGAATTTAAGTGGTCTGGAGTAGTAGGGTCAGGGCTCAGAGGTGGTGAGGTCACAAAAGCTGCAGCCTTGGCCCAGTTTTTGCTCCAGTAATGTGTCCCATCTGTCCCCAAGCTGGCAGTGATCGGCTCTCCAAAAACAAGGGGACCTTGGAGAAAGCAAGGATACACAGGAACTAATTACAACCCACTCTTCTCTTCAGCACATGACACTGCTTGCTGCATGCAGCCATGTATAATTCACACATTTCTACATGGCTAGCACAGCTCCCAGGAAATTAAACAGCCCTGGCTTTGTCTGTATGATAAAAAATTAATCAGGAGTCTCTCTGAGCTTTACATGCTTTTGATCAGCCTATTTACAAATCTTTCTCTCTAATCCAGAAGGAGACAGTTCAGACCCGCTTTTAATTTGTACTGTTTTAATCACAGCCACGTTCTCTCTGTTGCTCCAATTCCAAGTGCACTGGTGGTGGATCACTTCAGCAGCCAGATGCCTTTTTACTACTCCCAGGTTGGGCACAGCACCAGCAGATAGCAGCATATGGTCCCCAGCACCACACTGCAAGTCTCCAAGAATACAAACATCAAGACAATAATTTGCTCTTTGGCTTTTCCATATTGCTCACGAGCTTTGTAGTCCCAACCAGCAGAACAGCCCTGACTTGTAAACGCAGCTTCAGAAGCAGCTGCCTTCAGGTTCACGAGGCCCTTTTGGGTGTTTGTAACTTGGATCCCACCATGGCCCCAGCAAGCAGGGCCAGCCTGCAGTACACATCAGAGGGGGTCAGATCCAGTAGCAAGGCCAGGAGCAAGCTCCAAGCATCTGTAACAGCAGGGTCACTGCCCAAGCCACATCTCAGAGGGTGACAACCTGAAATACTGGCATGGAGGATGTGCCGTTAGGAATAAAGTATCTCCCTCCCATGAACAGAGATTTAACAGTCCAAGGGAAAAATTAAAGGGAAAACAGAATAGAGAAAAGTTACAAATTCAGTCTTCAAGAGGACAGTTTGTGGGGAGAGGTTCTCAACTTAAAAACATGAAAGGATTTCCCCTCATCCTTCTCAGCTATAAATATTTAGTCTGCAATATTTAGTCTTTGGTAACCTCTCCCTATAGCCTGTCATTTGGGTCAAGACATACAGGTTATTTCACTGAGGTTCTATTCAACAAAAAAAATTAGTTTGGGGGAGCAAAGAAAGTCACTTACCTCTCTTCCTGGCCTGTGCAATGATATCAGCTGCACTCTTACTCATCACCTTGGTGATGTACACTGGGCAGTTTATTCGACTGGCAATTGTGATGGCACGGAAAACTGCTTCTGCTTCAAGCTGAGCAAAACAAGAGGGAAAAGTTAACTGCAAATGCAGTCTGAAGAAAAAATCAGTAGGACTGTGCCATATTTCTAACTGTTAGGCAACAACTTTTCAGGGGTTGATTCTGCTTTTTCCATGGAGAGAGACACAGTGCTGGGAAACAGGGAGCTAACCCAACCTCAAACATTTGGCACTAGTAGTACCCACAGCCAGGCTGTACTCACTAGCAGAGTACAGTTGCCCCAGCACAAACATAGCTCCCTGTACCCCAGGAAAGGTCATATCCAAGCAGCTGATGCAGTTCCTCCTTACCTTCCTGTTTCAGACTCCTACCCTGCAGCTGAAAGGAGAACAAAGCAAGAAAACTGCCCCTGCTTGGAGACAACCTCTGAGTTCCCCTTGGCAGCTTACCCTATTCTTTACATAATGGTGACAGTGAATGTAAAGAATTCTGAAACAGCAACTTCAGCACTATGGACTGAATTTAGCCCATAATCCACAGAAGCCTTTGAAGCAGTTCCCAGTAAGTCTCCTCTGTCAGCAAGCGTAAAAGCAATCTCCTCCCAGGGAGCCATCTGGGATGTAGGCACACAAAGAAAGCATCTTCAGATGGAGGAGCAGTGTTTCCCAGCAGCTCTGGAGACTCCTTTCTCCAGCCATCAGTTTTATACCAGATCCTCCCCAGATGGATTCATGGTATTGGCATTTTAATATGAAAAACCCTGTTGTAACTGAAAATAGTGGCTCAGTGGCACAGAAATTTCTGTGCAAAAGTTTTGCTAGAAAAGTTGAGCAAAGATCTTCCAAAACCTCATGGCTGGCTTAATCCTTTACAGTTTTGTAAATTATTTTTCCTTAAATGCTTCAGTTTCAGTTCTTGTTTCAGTTTATCCTAGGACTTGTATCCAAACATTTGCTCTGGAAATCCCAAATGCATCTTTAGAGAGCAGGAAAGGAGGCACGGACTCTGCACTGCAGCACTACAGCTGAGCAAAATTCCTTTCTAGAAACTGCAAATGCAGATTTTCCTTAGGCCCTTGCTCTCATTAAAAGGAAACAACTCAATCCTTTTAGAACAATTTTAGTAGAAGTTGAAAAGCAAAATGAAAAAGTACATAAACAATTCAATAGAAGAACGTTACCAATTAAGCTGATTCCTTTTGCCTTGGGGAGAAGTTAAATAAAGATCTGGAAACCACAACAATCTCTTCAAGTTTAGCCTCAAACCCCCGGGATCTCATCTATTTAGTCTTCTAGGAAAGCAGTCACTTCCTACTACCACCCTCCACATCCCATTAACAATCTGAGCTGTGTACTTTAGGGGACATTCTCATGTCTCCACATTTTCTTTGGTATTAAATAAACTCATTCCAGATGCCTGAGATGATCCACACCAGAGCCTAGATTTTATTATAAGGGAGCTGCATAAAACAAGTTGCCTCACAGGATCTTTCCATTCTCATGTATTTGCATCTCTACAGCCTGCATTTCTGACACCAATATATCTGCCAGCATTAAAGTAGATCTGTATGTGGGTGTATACATATGCACAGGATAGATGTTCACATGCATCTTACAGATTTTCAGCCAAAGCATTTTAATAAATGCAGTTACTCTGAGGACTAACCCTCAAGCTGCACTGCTTATTTTTAGCTTGGTAAGCCCATTTTTTTGTCATTACAAATCAAAACACAAAGGTCACACTTAAAAAATACATGGACATCCATGTCCAGGGGAACAGGAGTTGAGATTCCTGAGTGTACAAGGACACACTTACCCCTGGACTAAGGGAATGCACCTGCTGCAACATCCAAAGGGCTTTTCAGCCGAACAAACAAGTTGAAAGGATCTGGACTTTTCAGACTTTGAGTAATACTGGAAAAGACAGTGGGAGAAGCAGACATCTGCATTCCTTGATGCACCCATCCATCATCTGCACATACAGAAGCCAAGCTCTGACAGTACGTGTTTGACAAAATAATTCCACAAATGACAAAATGAACAAAGTCTCCTACCTCTTCTGGCCTGCTCAGGGCATGTCCCTCAGGTCCAGTGATTCCCATCTCCAGAATGCGCTTTTGTTCCTGCAATGTAAGGGATAAATGCTGACCCATCTCCAGAATGAGACCTGTGCACCCAGCATCTGCAGGGAGATGAACAGCCACATGGTCTGACTGCCCTTTTCAGTGTCCGCTGCAAAGCTCACTGAACACTGAAAACACTGGCTCTAAACTGGTCCCATGCCACACCAGCACAGCCAGCAGTGGTCTCTGTTGTGTGATTGAGCATATTTGTGCCCCAAGCCATTGGGCTGCACCATCAGAAACCTCCTCTGCCCTCCAGAAAGTGCTGCTCGACATCACCACACTACACAGCCCAGGGAACGGGCTTCAATCAATGGTAATTATGGGTACTTCCAGCCTGCCATTCCCTATTTACTTGCTCAAGTTCCTCTCTGGTTGTAATCCACAAAGGACATTCTTAAACTTTCAGCATTGTTGACACTTTCAGTTTTCTGTAATGCTTTCTTCCTACACAGTGAATCACTAAAATTATGCTTTTATAAAACAAACCAGTGCCCTCCAGTTGCAAGGGCACTGTGTCCTCATCAAAGAGCCCATCTCAGGACCAATGGGGGTTTGTCAGAAAGAAAATCTGTACTATCCAGCTTCATAACTGCGAGATAATTTTTTTCAAAATAGACAAAAAGCTTCATTTAATTAAAGGCCAAGCAAGGTTATTGGAATAAATTTCCCTTTTTGCAGAAACTGGTCAACCTCTCTTCATCTGAGGTTGGTCCAGGCCTGACAGTGGTGCAGAAGTGGGACCAGAACTGCTGCTGTACCTCTGGCCCTGGCCTGCCCTGCCCACGGGGCTCTAATGAGCCCAGCTCAACGATGTAATGGCTCTGTGACACAGACAAATGTCCCCTAGAGACCAGGATAAAGTTACTGAACATATTTGAAAGTGTCAACTAATAAATATCTGATCCCAGGTCGCTGAGGGAGAAAAGCTCACACATTACCGACATACTCCAATAAAACTGAGAAAGTTAACATTAATATATACTTTAGCCTTCAGTGCAATCAATCAAGGCTGAAGAGGCATTAACAGGAATACATTAATCTGATTGTGTAAGAACATTTTGGTTAGAAAAACATAAGATTTCATAGGTATTCTTAAAAACAGCTGTTCTGGATTGTTAATGCACAGGCTCTGAACACTGCAGTTAAAGACTTCAGATAATTAAAATACAGCAATAAAATGAAGTTACAACCATGAAAAAAAATAGCAAGTTGGTACAGAACAGATACACAAAGTAGGACATATTTGCATCTTGAAGGAAGTAACAAAACCAGATCATATTATAAATTGCCCCCTGTAAGAGGACTTGATAGTGCTAATTAACTAGAATATTTATTTGACAAGATCAAATTTGTATTTTCAAACAGGACAGTCCTAAAAAACCTATGTGCAGGCAGCTTTCTTTTCATTATCCAAATAATTCTTCTAAATAAAAGCATAGAGAAAGACTGATTTTATGAAACATGGCAAGGGTGAACAAATATGTTGATGTATAACATAACTTACATTTATTTACTACTTCCTCTTTTCATAATAATTTTTCTGTTCATTGTTAATTCATATTCAATGGCTGTATATTAAGGCTGATCAGAGAAAAATGTAACTGAAATAGATTTCTATCAAAAATGCAATACCATGCATGTGCCTTGATTTTAATGGGCAATATATCAAAACACCACAGATGCCATTTGATTTATTTTATTTGTTTTATTTTATTTGTTTTATTTCATGCCTTTACTACAGTAATACTGACTTAATCATCCTTATTATTAGTAATTTTAATTCTGCTGGATATTTTATGTTGTATTAGAACTATGAATTATGTATTTAGTAGTTTTTATTCACGCTAAACTTCATGAGAAAACAGCTTTTTTCCTCTCTTAAATTCAAATGAAGATTGTCATCTAGTTTCAGTGGGGGGAGGACACAACTGCACTGTATGTGCCTGCTGACTCCTTACTAGTAACCTTTGACTCCAGTGGTTATTTTGGTCAAATTCAAAGTTAAAAGTGAAAGGCAGATCTCAAAGGGGGTAAATTCTAAGGAGGCAGATGGAGATGTGTTTTTCCCACAGAGGGAAAAAGAAAATACGCCCAAGGCAAGGGCCCAAGAACTCAGACATTCCCTTGAGTTTCTCCCTTAGACATGAGACAATGTGGGTTGCCTTGTCCAGATCTCAAAGACAGCTTTAGCTGCTGTAATTTCCTTGTCAGCTCTGCAGCCCAGTCCTTAGCAGATAAGCCAGCAGATAAGCAGCTCAGCAGATAAATCAGATGGCTCACTCAGAGCCTCACTGACCTAAGAGGGGCTCGATGCACGTACGAGGGATCAGAGGAGTGAGACACCTCTGCAACAGCCTTCAAAGATTCATCTGTCACAAATGTAGCGTCAAAACAACACCCACCCAAATCTGCCCCTTCTGTTTTAGAGGAGGATCTTGGCCTCTGAAAGACCAGTGGGAGATTTACTATCAACTGCTGTCCTTGGGTTGCCTCTTTCCAGGTTTCCATGTGTTATGGCACTGATCAGAGCCATGGTGCAGTCCAGTGGGAGGACAGCAGCTCCAAGGGCACCTGACCGGTGGAACATTCTGAACTTGAACTCAGCTTCCTGGTTCTGAGATGCATCTTCTAAGAGCATGGATGATACTTAAACACAAATTTTTGAAATGTCTACAAGATCACAGTAGTTCTTATTCTCAAACTTCAGAGATTTATAAGAATATTCTCAAAAATAAATAGGTCCATAAGCTTTAATACCCGCTCCAAACTCAATGTGTTGCTTATGCTGATAGCTGCAGCAAAATACTTTAGTGCAAAGCTTTCAGATCCTCTTTTGCACCCAGAATCTGTGAACAAGGCTTTACAATCTTTTGCTTCACTTCTATCTGCTGGATTCAGAAGAAACCTTCTTGTTTCCTTCTGCCCCCCCTACCTAGCCCTCACCTGCTGTCAAGGCAAGAAGCTGCATGGATCACTGCCCTACCTCAAGGATGCTCCTCCAGTTAATGCAAAAGGACTCCCATTCTCTCATCCCAGGCTTTATACCAGTAGTGTGCAGGGCATCAGATTCCATTTCTCTTTCCAGGGAGTTCCCTTCTTCCTACCCATTCTCTGACTGGTCTATTCAACTTCTCCCTTACACCTATCATCTCACAAAGTGAAACAAAAATGATGGTTCACTCACCTGAGCTATCAAGTCTCCATTTTCAGCATGAACCAGGATAACAGCTCCAAGACTCTTTAGAAAGGTAAAGGCTTCATAAAGCTGCAGGTAGTACAAAGAAGGAAACACTGCTGAATAAGGAAAACACATTACTTAACACTCAGACCTCTCTCTTCACCTCAGTTTTGTACCTTCTATGCTGGTAATAATATTGGTGAGCAGCAAATGACCTCTTTTCTACACAGAATCAGAGCTCCACTGATTGGTGTTGACTTTACCCACCCATGTACACACCAGCTGCACCAAGACAGAGTCAACAGCCCTGAGCAGGACTGGATTTCCCTGGGACACAGAGTCTGCCCCAGCCCCTGCACTGCAGGGCCACTCCTCATGCCCCCCCACGCAGGGCTAAGTTTAGTCACCCTCTTTTCTGTAGTTTTAGAAAATGCAAAATAGAATTATTGCCATGTACTATAGACACTTTAGTATGGCTAGAACATCTCTTTTCTGAAGTGCAGATATTTTGCACCATCTTCTTAGAGCCATCATTGTTGAGCTTTCAGTAACATCTTTAATTCTGATATTAAAAGTTGCAATATTTTCTCTAGAGCATCTTTGGCTTTTTAATTGCTTTCTAAGATTCAACACCCATCCATAAAGAAGGGCAGTAGTTGATCATTTTGTTTTTACTGGTAATTTCTGAGCACACATTTACTGAAATACAGTTTCTTTCCCAAAAGGTATTCATCTTATGTGTCCCTTTTTTAAACCTGACTTCAGTAACATGGGAGCCCAGTTTTCAAACACAGATTAAACATGGAAGGCAAAGGTTCATCAGTATCTACTTTTGCACTAGGGCACTTCAGGCAGCATTGAATGGGCTGCAATATACAGCTTGCAACACAGATATTTAAACAAGGTACATGCTATTAGTCCAGCCCCACATTAAACATTTTGATGTATTCCTCTTGGCAATTCCAACAGGGAGTTGAATTTAATAGGCACTGCCTCTCAGAGAATATTTATAAATTATTATGTCTAAAATTCCAATTAAAGCCACATGTATTGGAGGTGTGACAACAGTTATTTAAGAGACCAAGAGCTGTAGCTCTGGGAATAAGTAAGAAAGAAACATTTTATCAACTGAATAAGCAAACATTATTATTACTAACAGATGCCATTGTCCATTTACAGTGGCCTGATATATATGAATGGGAAAGCTGAAGAGTCTGGAATCTGTAATGAGCTCTGGACAAACAAGCTCATTGTTATCTCCAGCCCTAATGAGAAAAGGCCACCTCCCCCAAAGAACAACTCCATCTAGCTGCTTACAGCAACCAAGAAACTCTTGAAACCTCAAAACTGCCACTGCCTCGAGTGCTCCATCTTTTTCTCCCTCTCTGACCTAGAGTCCTTGAAAAGTTACTGCAAAATAAAATGAGTGAAATCCTGAGCAGAGCTGAGTAGCTGCAATGCTGGGAGGCACCATAAGATCTCCACAGAAGGTGAATGTATACACTTGAGGAATCACATGCAGGAGTTCCACACAGCTCAGCACTGACCCTCCAGGGAGTAAACCACCATGGCACATTTCTCCCAGTGCCAGTCAGGCCAGCTGGGATTCAACCTCAGCAACTCCTGAAATGTTGGGAGACAAGAAAAGAGAGGACAGATCACAGTAATGAAAAGCATTCAGAGCAATACCTGGCTGTCGGACATTTGGTAGAGATCTTTGTACGCCATGTAGACTTGAAAAGAGTTCACACCTGTTCCAAGACAAAATTCAAAGGTGTTGCCATGTAAGTGTATTCTTAAACTGTATTTGAACAAAAACTTCAGGAAAAGTAAGTAATACAGTATGTCTGGACTAGGCTTTTCACTAGTGATTGCCAAAAATCAAGCATGGCTTCACCGCTGCATCACAGCTGCTAGGACTAGAAGGCTGGATGTCCTCTTCTCTGGGGAAATTTTTTGGATGCTGTGGGTAGCCTGTGTTTATTCCCATAGTAACCCAGCCACCACTGCAAAGAGGACTGCTTGTAGCCAAATCACAAACAAGCAATGGTGACTAAAGCAAGCATGTAAAGTTTGCGAAATTTAAAAAACCTCGTGTAAGGTTCTGTGAATCAGTGTTTTTCTTTTTAGGTTTCCTTAGCTAATCAAGAAAATATTTCATCTTGATCTAAACTGTGCTTTTTGGTAGATAAAACTTCTGGTTAGGTTCCCCCAAAGTGCTGAGAAGGTGTAGGATATGTGTATCTGAATGTGCATACAGACTTGCTTTTTCTTGACCTTACACTCCGAAGTACTAAGCTTTACAGTCCGAAGTACTAGTTGATAGTAGACACTGGGAAGGAATGGAAACAAAGCCTGAAACCAGTTTTATAGGCAGCTCACCACACCTCTCCTGCCTTCCAAAGATGGAATGATTTCTGCTGGCAATCATAAAAAAACCAGGAAAAACAACAGTTTCAAATTTCAGAAATCCAGAAGAAATGCTAGTGTTGAGTGTCAATTGTCAAAAACCCCCTGTATTCAAATCCCCAAACGTGTTGCTATTTATTTAAAGAATTTGGTTATTTACACAGCTTTGTATTCTTACAGAATGAGACTTACAAATGCCTTCTGTTCATAATCTCTGTACATATGAATTCATATTAGTGTATATATTTCTCTTACTCTTTAGTCTAGTGGCAAGATCCCCAGTTGGTCCAAGGACCAGTATCATAGTTTTCTAGTTTAAAAAAAAAAGTAAATTCTAAGCTACTTAAGCTGTGTATGTTACATTTCAAAATGGCTGTGATGAAAACTGTGCTTCCTGGGGCAAGAAGAAAAAGAGATCTGTTCATGTTATTCATATCTACACAAAATGAGCAAAGCTCTCTGATGAAGATATAACTCCTTCATGAGTCTAGAATGAGCAAACACATCCTCAGGCAGAGGGTATGACTGCTCACACACACACACACACACACAGAGAATTTGTTTATTTACAATTACAGGACTAAAATACCCCAGGATACATGCAGGATTTTTGAAATGACCCCTGGTATTATGTCTTCCTGCTAAGTCCAGGCAGCTCACAGAGAAACACAAAGCAGGAGCTGGCCTCTCCTTGCTGACTTTCACGCTGAGCAAATCCAGCCTGAAAGGTAGAACTCTGTCAGCCTGTGTAGCCCATCCTTTCTTCCTATTTTCCTATTTATCATCTTCTCAGAAAACACATTATAGCTTCTACTAACTGTAATCCCTCCATCTATTCCTCATTACAATTTCAAAGTATGTTCTTTCAGTATGTTCTTATTTTAAAACCTTAGCTTGGCTGGGCCTTCCCTGAGGCCAGTGCTTGCAGCCTCATGCCCAGAGCCCCGTGTCCCTCTGCCTGCTCAGAGCAGCACCCAGCACACCCACCTGACCTGCCTTAGAGCAAAGCTCAATTTTCTTCCCACCAACCCACCCCACATGTCAGATGTCACCCAGGAGCCACTTTCTGTGGGGGTGCCATGCACACACAGAGCAAGGAGCACATGTTAGGCCTGATCCAAGCCATGCCGACCGGCCTCAGTGATGGCACGGGACTGACCCCTCGCACACATTTCTGTGAGCCAAGGGTTACCTATGGCTCTCCCTCATCCACCAGGCTCTAGCCAAAGGTAATCACAGGAGGTAAGGCAGCTTCCTCTGAGCTCTGTGGGCAGATGTGACTGACCCAAGTAATACTTATTTTCATCCTTTCTCTTTTATTGCCTTGGTATCTTCTTAGTCCCTCTTCTCGCCTTGATAAAATGACTGAGTTTTGCTCCCACTCTATTTAATGTTCTCCCTGAAATATATGGGAGCAGAAGGAATCCCAGTAGGGATCCTGACATAGGATCTTGAGCCTGCTCCTTACCACAGTGCAGAAGCAGAATTCTCCCATGTAAACACCCATCCAGACCCTCAGCTGCCACCAGGTACACACACAGTGGAAGAGCATTTCAGGGGCTGCCTTTACAGCTGACAGGAGCGATGGTGTGAACAATCCTGCCTTGCAAAGAGAGCACCTATACCAGATACCAA
This sequence comes from Pseudopodoces humilis, assembly GCF_049639895.1. Lineage (NCBI taxonomy): Eukaryota > Metazoa > Chordata > Aves > Passeriformes > Paridae > Pseudopodoces > Pseudopodoces humilis. Next base: position 12,291,685 of record NC_142205.1, on the reverse strand, counting down.
AATAAATAACACAGATTTACATATACAGGTATCCAAGATTAGACTCCTCGCTCTGGCCTGGTTCCTTGACCTACTCATTGGAATTATGCAGCTTTTCAAAAGCCCTGGTCCGTGGCCTATTGACCTTAATGCTTAACATCTGTTACACACTACATTCTTGTTAATGTCCTACTTGCTCTCACACTAGGGGTACTCAACAGAATCCTCTCCAAATTTTAGGCAGAAATACAGGTTTTTTTTGAACAGTGACAAAATCAAAGGAACCAGTGACATCCCTGTCAGCAATTTCAGGCTCTTGTTCCTTTGCATATACTGAAGAAGCTCAATCCCAAAATAGCTGCTGAGACGCTACAAGCCTGAATGTTTATCATCAATATTTGGCTCTACAAAATCTTCAGGCCCTTCCAAAGCCCGTGTCTCCTTAAATTAGCTTTGTATTTATTTAAAAGTGATTAATTGTTCAATTATACCTCATGACAAGGCACCTCAACAGCCACTCAGTGAACTCCCCTGTTACTCATGCTGATTGCATTAGGCACATGTAGCGCTGAAATACAATGAGCTGGGCCCTGTCACTCAGCTAACTCACCCACAATCAGCCAAGAACCAATTCAATCCAGATTCCCAGCTGATGAAAACCAGGGTCACTCCACTGACATCAAGTCTATTTGCACCAGCTGGCTTAAATGTTTCCAATTATCAGGAAATATTACCCATTAATTTGAAAGCCCTTGCCACGCTGAATTATTTCCTATTGTGCTTGTGTGTTCATACTCACCCTTACCTTGTGTCTCCTAACACGTGAGAGTAACTCACACTGCCTGCCTGAGACATATATGAGAACAAAGGTGACCTCCTCATGCTCTCACCACTGAACAGGCCACCAAGGCTCCATCATAAATCTCACTTCAGGAACCAATGAACAGATTTCTGCTTCCCCTGATGACTCAGAGACAGGTCAGATTTATATAGAAAACTCACATTTCAATAGTTGGAGAAAACTATCAACCTATCTGTCTGCACCAGGCTTTTAATGTAAACCCTTGGGCAAATTTGGGAACACTGAGCCATCTGCGGTACGGGAGCTCTGGGAAATAATATCCAACCTTTGGAACAAGGCACAGTATATTTGTCTGAGAGTACAGTCAGCTAATGCACAGCAGCAGCTTCATGTTAATGCTAACAGCAGGGAAACAGCACAGATTTAGCACAACCTGTGTTGACAGATGTCATCACCTTGTAAAAATCACCTATACTAGAGACCTATGTAAGAGCAGCTGCAGTTTCTCCAATCATGTGCAGTCTTGCTGATGGAAGTGTTTTGTTGCCTAAAATCTGGTTATACAGCACATGTACTGTTAGCATCCTGTGACATGGAATAAACTCCCCCAGGTGACTGCACTTCCCTGGCATCTCAGAAAACAGCTGATAGTACATTTCTCTATAAAGAAAACCTTTCACATCTAAGTCAACACTAGCTCTACACAACAAAGGATGCTGCATATACATATCACTTAGGTTTCCCAGCAGAAGTCATTCTGATTTGTCCATGGAAACCACATGCCATTTCAGAAAATATTCCCTAATTAATATCCATACATACATTTTCAAGGAAAGTAGAAAGTGAAAAATATGTGAAAATATGATTCTGAAAAGAAAATACATGCTGTCAGTCACAACTTCAAGGAACAAGATCTAAGCTAGGATCTTCTGAAGGCTATATCCTATTTCCCACACAGAGGTATCTGGTGCCACAAAGATGCCCTCCATATATGAGACTGCCACGTTGAGCCTGCATGTGTGGAAATGCATTTAGGAGAGATTTCATCTGTGCTATTCTGAATTGGTAGCTGGAGTCCAGGTAGGGTTACCTATAGCATCTCACATGGTAATAGGTGGGTTAATTGAACACAGTCAAACCCATAGAAGTGTCTTAGATTCCTAAATAAGTGACTTTTATTTTGAAAGTATTGAAACAAGGCATCTTCTACCAACTTCAGGGAAAGCCACTAAAGAGAAGCACTTGAGAAAGGGCATTTTTCATTAGGTACCTAACTGTACCTTTACATACCTATGCAATGTATGAGCCTATTTCCCTATATACAAACAAGCAAGCATAAAGTGATACATTTCTTTATGACAATGTAAGCATCTTAATCTTCCAAGTCTATACTAGAGAAAATCATATACATATATATATATATATATATATATATATACACACGAAGTTTTAGGTCCATTTTACACAGCAGAAAGTGAAAATACAAGTTCTAGGTAGTAAAGAACCTTGGCCAGCATAACCAGTGCCTATGCATTCATTAAAATACTTCAAAATTTCACCTCCTTATATTTCAATAAAACAAATTAAAAAATACTACTACATTTCACTCACTGACCTTTGTCTTGCACAAGTACTTCCAGCTCTTCTCGAATCCCATCATACCAGCTGGTGATGTCCACATGGAGAGCATAATCACAACAGGATTTGGTATCAGCTGCCTCATGCCACTTCTCAAAGGAGGTCAGTAAACTAGATCCAGGTTCTGGAAGCACATGATCAACTGAAAAAAAAGAGATTGAGTGTCTGTTAGCAGGACAGTGTGCATACTGTTCAGATTTCCCCAAAGTGAGCAGTCTTACAGCATCTCAGCCAAAACTGCAGCCTTGGAGGCAGTCTGTGAGCTGACTGTAACTCTGGGGTGTCAGCCAGGTCCTGCTGCCCGAGGTGCAGAAGACTTTGTGAAGTCTATACTAAAGATGAGTCTGGCAACCTACTTGGTGCAACATCAATAGACACACAAAGGGAGAGCCAAACACCTCACAGTTTGGGAAACATTTGTCTTTCCCCTTACTGTATTATAAGAGACCATAGACTCTTATGGACTTCACTGTATTTCTTGTCAGATGTGTCCATTTCTCTCTACTTCACAGTAAGCACAGTACTTAACCAGTGCCTCATAGGCACTGAACTGGCCCACTCTGCCCTACCAATACATCAGTGCAGATGTCCAATGTTTTCTCAGCAGCCAAAACTGGGAATACAGCCAAAGGTTTGAATGGGGGTGACGTTGTGCACAAACACTCAGTCACACTATAGGGTACATTGAATGCCCTGCCTCTCCCCTGCCTCAAGGCTTTCTGCCTCTAATGGTGCCACCCCATCCACTGACACAAAGACATGACTACTTACACACAGGTACCTCTCTCTGCAGGGCTAGGTCAAAAGTCAGTATGAAAACAAATCAAGATGGGCTTACCAGTGCCATTTGCAAGCCTAACTCTGCACAGGAATACTCAACTGAAAATCACAGACTGACAAAAACTATTAGCAAAAGGAATGAACAACAGTGCATTCTGTGCCTATGGCCAAAGAGTCTTTCAGCTGAGGCTTGCTGCTGAACATGGGTAACAGATAACACCAAAAAAAATCCACTGGGAAGCTCCTCTCCACAAAGAAGCTAAGACAATTTATGGCATCTGAAAAATTGCCTTACAAAATCTAGCCAAAGTCAAGTCATGGTCAGAAGGAAAGAGATAAATCTTGTCCCACCATCTGTAGATAGAAGAAGGGTCTTTAACAACTAGAAACACTCCTTTCTTTCACCAACAAAGATGTTCCTCTAGGACATCTCAGGTAAGGGCTTCCTCAATTCCTCCTGCCAAATTGTCATAAATAAGCATCTTGTTATTTCCAAAGCCCTTGAAATGGCAGTAGGTGGGAACAGCAGATCTTTGTCAGATTTTCTGCACCATATACTTACAGCACTTCCTACACTTTTGTTTTCCAAAAATCCCAAGAGTATCCCTCAGTGCTTGTTCTGTATTTCAGAGGAAAAGCCAAGAGACAATTCCCCACGCTGGTATTTCTTTCTGAGGGTAAGTTTATTTTCAGGCTAACCCTGGGTAACAATGATGAATGGATCTCAAACATTGTGCCCAAAAATTTGAAGATCCATTGCAGAAAATCAGAATGAAGCCTCTGGTAGCTATCCCCACACATTCTACACAGGGTTCAGCCTGGCATGGGAAGAGATAGCACTGCTGGTACTCACTGATCATGGTGGTGCCCCCTGCTAGCGCTGCTTTTGTGCCTTGATAGAAGTCATCAACAGCAGTCATCCCTTGGTAGGGCTTTTGTAGATAAGTGTTGACATCTATTCCCCCAGGAATAACCATGCGCCCATTAGCCTCTATGGTCTTGACTCCTCCAGGGACAATCAGATTCTCTCCTATTTGCCTGGACAGCAAGGAAAGCCAGTATTACTTTATTTGAACAAGCACAGAGTACAAAGCTATTTGAGGTGTGTAGGGGAGAGGGAGCCTGGGCGCATACAGAAGGAGGTGGGTCCCCAAAGGCAAGGTGAAGCTCAAGCACACACTCCCTCTCTCCTGCCCAGCACAGCAGAACAAAGCACAGGAGAGCTGCCTCGCCAAACTGTGAGCTTTGTTTGCTTTGCATGGCTCTAGTGGCCAATAAAGGAGCTGTAATGCACCAACATTAAAAATTGATTATTTTTTATATGATTTCCATCTTTAAACAATTCAAATTAAGTACACTTAATGCTCTCTTGGGGGCTCCAGTTTTGTATATTAAGCTCTAAAATGAAAATAGGAAAACATAGATCAAATATGGGAACAAGCTGGAATTGTAAATAGATGACAGAAGAAAAAGACATATCAGAAAATTTTATAATTACTTTGTCATCATGCAATGAAAATTTATCCTTAAAAAGAAATCTAAATCACCTAAGATACAGAAATACATATCTAAGAAATTTAAACACATTTAATCTACCATGTCCCATTTTCTTCATCCTCCTCTTGAAGTTAAAAGTCAGTGAAACATTCTGCATAACGTGTAGAAAAATTATAATTAGCTGTTGCCATCTTTTTCCCTTCAGGTCTTCAAAGCAGGATATGTTTTTTTCACTATTAAAAATATTAATCTGTCACCCATGCCAATATCAAACTCCAGATACCTATGATCAAAATACTTCTATTATTCATGGACTCCACTACAAATAAATTAAACTTTAACTTTTAAAGCCACACTACATTTTTATTGTCTACTTTGCATGGTGCCGAACAGGGAGAGACATGGGTCTGTGTGGAAGCCATGTCTCTGCATTGTTACACCACAATATATATGGGCTTAGAGGTAACCATAAGGTAGTTAAAGTTCATTTAGTTTATCTCATATTACAGACACAGAGTCCTTGTCTTAATTTTCTTTTGTCTGGATAAAATAACATTTATCCACAGCTAAATAAATACCTCAGACATCTGAGCTGCTGAATCTGTTTCCCCATATTAAAATGCAACTCCCACCTACAGCTCAAAACACAGCAACTGATTAACAGCTGACTGTGAGAAGGCAGAACCTGAAGTGAATATAACTGTTCATTAAAACCAGTGGGAAAATTAAAAAACACAGGGATAATTATTCATACTGGAACCTGGCCAAACTGACAGAGTTAATAAACAGCCCCAAGAGGTCAAGAATTTGTTTCATATGCTATGCAAAAATGCCACCACCAGCAGCTTCTCTCCCCCTTATCAGCCCTGTGCTCTGGCTGGAGGGAAGCACAGCCATAACATGGGCAAATTCCTCGTGGGCATCCCAGGATGGGGTAACAGCTGCCCAGCACTGAACAAACGCAGGAGGGCTTACTCATGAGAGCTGGCACCTCCAAGTCTGGCACCTAATAGTCATCAACATGTGCAGCACTGGCAGCCTGTCATAACCTGTGTGCAGCTGTGCAGTGTGAACAACACCCTGACAAACAGGGTAGCAACCTGGATGCAAAAACCAGCATCTGCCCAGCACATCCAATTGCACAAACAAAAGTTACAAGTAGCATCTCTGTTTTAAAATGTGCCTCACAAAGGCTTATCATAAGGCATTGCACACATGAGCAGATTCAATGTCTAAATGCATAAAGTAGTATAGTAATTGTGCTGCACTAATTTTTGTTAGTCAAATCTATCCCCAAGATCTTAATCAGAACAACCCTCCACCTTTGTAGAGCATTTATTGAATTGAACTGGGAAAAATTAGCTATGACCCATCTCCTTTGAGTATGTCCAAGGAGTAACTGCACTCCAAGGACTAACACACCTTCTGAGAATAATATTAATGAGAACCTCCACAAAAAGAGCAATTAATTTTTATTTTCTTCCACAATCAGTATCTACCAGTTTCCTCTTCAAGAAGACACACGTCCAAACAAAGTGAAAGTGTGCTAACTATATACACTGTTTTTTGATGATTCAATGCCTATTACTTTCAGTGTATGGTTGAGTAAAATCTTATTCAGCTGAAATAATCCATGTTGAACTGACATAGAACCAAAGAGCCTTTGTGGATGTTGCTGCACTGCTACCTGTCAGAAACCTGTCTCATCTCTTGCCCTGGCATCAAGATTAAGGCTGGGAGAAGTCTGAACTTCACTGGTGCTCAAGGTTATTTTTATTCCAACTAAGTAGAACAGAGAGTAGGAGATAATGTGACAGGATTCCTGAATCGCTCACTCATTAATGCAAAGTGTATGTAGAATGGGGTTCCATTACTTGTGGGTAAAAAAATACAACAGTGCAGATAACTGCATTCTAGACACTGTACAAATGACTGAGCTGGTTTCCTAATGTCAGCAACCAGAAAACTCAGACCCACAGAAAGCTGATGCTGTCTGCCATTTTCAGTTGAACAAGTTGGTAAACTCCGTTGTACATGAGCTGATTAAAGCACAACAGAAACAGCAGGCTTCAGCTCTTCCTAAGCTTCATCCAAGGAAGCTGAAAACCTCCCCCAGAACTCCATGGCCTTGCTTCTGCGGTTATCAAGCCCAGACCTCTTTTAGGCATCTGAAGTTCCCTCTAACTTTCCCAGCTCTGGAGACCATGTCCCCAGTCCCTCACCCTGCCATTTGTTTGTTCCTCTGGCCCAGAGGGATCCAACCCTTCCCCTTGGCAGGGATGGAGCAGAGTACAGCAAGCACCAGACCATGACTTGTTACTTGGCACAGGGCTCACTTCCTCATGTGATAACAGAGGCAGGAGAGATGTAGGCAAAATATATTATTTATATGCCAATTTAAATTACCAAATATTTAAAATACTATTTAGATACTGGAGAACTGCCTCTCAGCTGCCATCCGAGTGTGCAGGGCTTAAGTTTCAGGTAGGAAAAATCCACGTGCACCACTGTTCCTTGTACCTAGGGAGCCAGTTTGAGCACTGAGTGGCAGGAAGAAACATCTTCCATCCTGCAAACTATAGCTGATCTTCAGACACACTCAAGGTTACCTCTGTTTTCCTCTCTGCAGAATGATCTGCAGTAAAAACATTAAAAGACCCAAATCTTTTCATTAGGCTGCAAGAGAAACCCAACCCTCTCTCTTCCAATCAGTTTTCATTTCAGAGTGAGAAAAATAACCCAGATCTTTTACAGTGTGGTAAAACCAGGACACTATTGCCTATTCTGGGCTGAGTGGTTTGGTGTCTGCTCCATTCTGTACTAGAATTCTGTATTATCAGCAGGATCTGCAGCTGGAAAGTTATAGTATCAACTGAAATGTGGATGATGGAGGTCCAGCTCCAAACAAGCTTGAGCCACATTTAACAATGATGTTAAATATTCACACACAATGGGCAGTTCCACCTGAAGAAACAGAGATCAAACAAACCCAGAGCGTTCTTAGATTGCAAAATTTATCATCTGAACACAGTAAGGACCCAACCCCATCTTACAGCAGGCTGCCCTCACAAATGATTTCAGAGCAGGACTTCTTGCACAGTTTACAAAGAAAAATCTTGGGTCCTCTAAATCTAGGGAGCCAGGCATAACTCAGGGTGCTAAATAGAGAACTTGTCTCCTTGGGCAAAGATAAATGCCTCTTAAAAATTAATATCGTGCGTGTCTGTTCATTATTAATCCTAATTGGCTTGGGCAGCTGAGATACTTCCTGGAGATACAGATCCACACATGGATTTCAGAGGGAGTCTATGTACTTAACAAGGGCAGGTGAAAGCTTGGCATTGCTAACCTGCCAGCTAACTACCATTGCATTTCTGGAATCAAAGCAAAAAATTCACAGCAGTTTCAGGTTCTCAGCATCTCATGCATTTAGTTCTTTAAATAGTTCTGATGCTTACAAGTGTTACTAGAAGATTTGCATCTAAACTAACAAAATCACAGAAAAACTCAACAAAAACACCCATCAAAGAGCACAACTTGGTTAGCTGTTGCTTTAAAAATAGATACATGTTCAAAATTTTGTACCCTCTCCACTTTTGCCATTTCTTTAATGCAACTAACACTACAAATGGAAAGCCAAAGTGAAGTATTAGAAAGAAAACTACACAGTCCATGTGTACTTGGGTGTTTCATGGGTGAAAGTATTTTTTTCTGTTATAACCTGAATCATAATAATGTAAGTAGCCAGATACATAAAGAATTGGACTTTTAATCTGATGTTAAATTCTTAAAGAGCTCTGAAAACAAGTAGGCAATTAATTATTTACCAGATAACCATAGTTATATTTCTTTGCATCAAATTGTAGCCTCTTGAGACCAAGCTTCTTAGGTCACTAGTGAAAATGTTTAGCAGTCATGAAAAAGGCTTTGATCCTTGTGTACTTCAGAGTGCTCATACACAGTACGTAACTTTGCAAACCTTAGAGACCCTCATCTCCACTAAGCCAAGAAAGGACTAGCAGAGCACATGGACATCTCTGTTGCAGTTTCCCAAGCTATCAGTAACACATATTTCAAGTTTTTCACCTAACAAATACTTCCCCAGTTCCTGTATTTTATAGCCTGATAAATCAGGACTTTCTTTCTAAATGTGTGACAATGCATAACAACATTCTAGGAACAGAACATGCCGTGGTTCAGCATTAACCAACAGACAACTGAGAAGCAGCAGGTCCTCGTTTGCACCATACAACATGGCATATTTCATATTTCTGTGCCCTACAATCCTTAAGAGCATGGCTGCAATTGCACGGACTAGGTACAGGGAAAAAAAGCTGTAGAGAGGCTTCTGCCATTCATGGACTCAAAATATTTACACCGTCGTTACCATTACTTCTTTTCTTGAGAGTGTCTACTTGCCTTAGCTATTTCAGAAGAAACTGTGATTGAACTGTTCAAAAGCAAATATCTTCAATTTACCACTTTCTACTTATCTAATCTTAGTGAAGATAAAATGGCAGAATTTAATAATTAAACACTCCTCAACTACAGCCCCACATTTAGAGGTAACTGAGATTCTGTCCACAAAAGATACCAGCTCAGCACTATCAAGAAATCACTATATTAGTCTATGCTAACATGCATGCAAAAAAAGCAGTATTTTATAAAAACCAACTTTATAAGTCCATCTTCAAGGTATAGGTCTGCATAGAAGGAGTGGTCATCATTGATAATTCTTCCGCCTTTAATGAGCAGTCGGTCACTCTGGAGGAACAAAAAGGGAAAATATGGGTTTGTCAAAATAAATAAACATAATAACGTATTTATGCTAAAAATATGGTCATATTATAAAGAAAGTCATTAATATCAAGTTATACTCTATATAAAGGTGGATTCATGTGGGTACACACACAGTGGATAGTTTCAATGACTGTTTACTCCTGACTTTTGGAACATGAGACCTCATCATCATCACAGTTCACTTTGCTCAAAGCAGAAATCACTGCACACAGAAACACTTGAAATGCCACTACATCCCCCTTTTACCACCTCACTGCACAAGGGCCAAAAGGGAAAGAGAAGCCCCTAGAAGAAACTGCCCAACACTGCAATGGCCAGGCTGAGCTCACTTGGCACCCCTAGCACCTCTGGAAAAGTAACAAAGCTTTGAATGGGGAGGGACAAGGTCATAAGAGGCTGCTTAGCCCTGCCACGTAGAAATTCCTCACTAGGGAAGCTCCTTCAACATCAGCTCAGCAGGAGCAACTCCCGTGATGCAGCCAAGGGATGCAGCCCACAGCTCGTGTCTCTGTACCGTGGTACAGACCCGGAGCCGAACACAGAGTTTCTAATGGGCATGAAGAATTAATTGTAATCAATTTATGATTTCTGCAGGCCAAAGGTTGTTGATGAATTGGGGGCACTCTGCACTGAGACTGCTCATGTCATAACTCACTCCATGAATGAGAACAGAAAGCAGACTCCAAAGTTTGATTCACCTGAAATATCATACAAAGAGCACAAAGAGCCACCACCTCCTGGTATTCTCTAAAATGCCAGGGAGCAAACTTTTTATTTTTTTTCCAAGAAGGAGTGTTCAAAATATCAAGTCTACAAGACTGTTCACAATAATTGTCTGCTTATATTCTTCTCTATTCAAATGGTTACATTCTGTTCTCAAAAACTGCATTTAATATAAAGCAAATTTTACCAGTGCATATTCCCAAGAACCAGTATTTCACCTCTCTCATTGAAGAAATCATACTGGAAATGCCAGTCCCCTACCACCTACCCAAAGACAGGGAAAGTCTGTAACTTCAGTGCTCCTCTGGCTTTAGCTGGGGTAGTTCATCTTCCTCACAGCAACCTGTATGGGACTGTTTTGTATTTGTGCTGGAAACTGTATTAGTATCACAAGGATGTTTTAGCTATTGCTGCACAGAGCTTAGAGAGTGAATGTCTTTTCTTCTCATCACCAGGAAGGAGGCTGGGTGAGCACAAGGAATTGGGAGGGGGGATAGCTGGGACAGCTGACCCCAAATGACCCAAGGGATATTCCACACCATATGGCATCATACTCAGCAATAAAAGTCAGGGGGAGGTTGATGGGGGGAGCACTGCTTGGGGACTGGCTCAGCATCAATAAGTGGGTGGTGACCAACTGTACTGTGCATCACTTGTCCTTCTTTGGTTTTATTTATTTCTCTCTTTTATTTTCCTACCAATTGCATTATTATCATTACTATTACTGTGATTATTCTATTTCCATTACTAAAGTGTTTTCATTTCAACCCACAAGGTTTTTCACTTTTACCATTCTGATTCTCTCCCCCATCCCACAGTGGGGTGGGGTTAGGGGAGAATTGAGCAAGTGGTTGTGTGGGGCCGAGTTGCCAGCTGGGGTTAAACCATAACAAGTACATAACACTTTTGAAAAGAATTTTGGAAGTGACTGTGAATGCTAGAAAACTCTTAAAGCGGTCAGAACCATTTTTCCCCATTCATACATAAAAATAGACATTTATCATAAATTATTTCCTTGGCTCACCAGACAATGTCTACAAGACAATAACTCAGAATCTCCAGTTTGTCCATGTTTTATTTTACTCAGTTCAGATTCAATTCCTGCTTTAGTTACAGCATGACTTAGGCATATAAACTATGAATGTCCTGAGTTCCCAGTTTAGAGAACAAACAACTTGACACTTTCTTAATCCAGGACAATAAAACAAATAAATTTATAAAAATTGTTCTACAAATCACTAAGGCAGAGCTAGAGGTATTATAATGTAACCTCTGTTATACACTGCACATTTACTTTTTAGCTTGTACTTGAACAATTTTGCAGGTTCAAAACCTTTACAGCACTCTGTATCATTCCAGAAAAAGGAAAAAGGGAGAAACAGACATTTTTAAGGGAGAAAGAAGATGAGGAAAAGACATTTTAAATACAGTACACAACAAAAGGGTATGTACACAGCAGGTCTGAAGCTCTGCATGTGCTCCATGCTCCAGCAGTGACATGACCTTGGGGAGGAACCAAGGCACAGAGCTATGATGACATACGTCCCCAGGACCTGCCTCAGACATTGTTACCCTCTCATTAAAGAATGGAGATGAATGCAAGTCCCCCCATCTGGAGGATGGAGCATCCAGAGCAGGCTCCCTGTTTTCTCCCCAGCCTCTCTACTGCCACTTGTAATTGCAGCAGGACTTGTGAATCAGCAGCCAGAATAGTAATAAGTTATTTTGCCACATGCTGGCAGTTGCACTTCCTCACTGTGATGATTTACTATGCTACCTGCAGACCTGCAGGGACCACCATCTTGTGAGCTCTTTTTAAGCTCATTCAATTGCCTTCCTAAACATTAACACTGTCCAATTACAAGAGGCACAAGCTTACTGTTATAGGCAGGCAGTGTGCCCAGAGCACTGCATTTGTCATTGCTAAGGAGTCAAAAAATCTGCACCCTCATCAAGAAGTTCTACATTTCATTTCTTTTAAAACAGGAGAAGATGCGTACTAAGTAGAAACAGTAGGCAAGGAAAATAAAACAGACTAAAAGCTGAAACGCAGCTCCAGAAAAATAACTGTAGACATAAGGATTTTATATTCTTTTACATATAGATATACATATGTAAGTAACAAAATTAGGTATTAGAATAAGCTAAAAAAGATACAAATACAGTCTTAAGAAAGCACTCAATTGTGGAGCCAGCCATTATATTAGGCCTCACTCTGTAAATGATTACTGAACATTCAGCCACAAAGTCTCACCTAGCTCAGAATTTTGGAGGGTGTAAGAAATTCTGGTAGAGAATAAAACCTGCACTTCATGGAGACTTTCAAAATTTTAATTCTTAACACCTCAGAAGAAAATACAAACAATTCAGAATTGTTGAAAGAGCTGTCCTGCACCTAAGGCTAAGGTTCCCCAGCTGGGTATGGGAAGTCATGGAAGACTAGGCTGCCAAAAAACCACACAACCCCAAGCAGACTGCCAAGCCATTTGGGACAATGCTATGGAGCCTTGTCCAGCTTTCATCAGAATCGGAGGGATGTGGAAACATCTCTAACATGCTTCCATTCCAGCACATCAGCAAGTTCAGATGAAAAAGAGTTTTGCTGGAACATCTCCCAACCAGCTTGAATTGTCAAGTGTAGGACACATTACAGATTGCTGCAAAGCAGAGCACTTTGAGACAGATGGTGTCAAAGGGCACCAGCAGCCCAGGTGAGGTTTGGGTGCCCTGTGGACACCTCAGCAGCACACTGTGTCCAAGCAAACCAGCATTGCCTCAAACACCCTGCTCCAGACCTGGGCTGGCTTGTCCTTAGCCAAAGCAGCACTACCCAATGCCTGTATGCACAGATCACAGAGATACACTTCCATGAATAGGCTGGAAAAAATACATAAACATAAATTACTAGAAAGGAGGCACAGATTAATGCTGACAAGCAATTTGTTGTATTCTTCATGAAACAGAATTTCATACAAATGGTTGGACCACATGTAGTATTCAATCCCTGCTACAGCCTAAGCACAGGCTTCAGGGACAGTCACTGGGTGATCCCACACTGGTTTGGGTCACTGGTCCTTGCTGCAGTGAAATCCTGGACAGAAATCTGAGCACACACTGGCTCTGGGAAATAGGTTAGCCTCCTTGGGCACGCAGAAGGCTGTGCGTGACCAAGGGCCATTTATTATTTACCAGAGGCATGATGTCAAGCAGACTGCTTGCAATTTTCTTACCAAGTGACAAATGTCCAGGTAAACTAGGGACCAGAATCATCTTCTCCCTATTTCAGGCTGGAGGAGAGACACACTCTGCAGTGCCCTGGGGAAAGCAGTGAAGGAAGGGAGGAGTGACCTGAAGTTCCTGAACTAATCCCGTCCTGTATTTCTGCTTCCCAGCTGTAATCTCCATGAGGAAGAACATCCAGCTCCCAGAGGTACCCTCAGCCAGTCACTGACTCTCAGGTGCTGTAACAATGCAAACAGCAACAGGCTCATCACTCAGCTCAGGAGGTGACAATACTGTCAGCCTTTCTAGCCACTTTTCTATTCAGCTGACAGGTGTCTCAGGCAGCGGTGCCCTGCCTGCTGAGCTCCAAGGGCTCCATACTGAGCCTTCCATGCATTGCCTGGCACAAGAAGCTTCCAGCCCACCTCTTCTCAGTGCAAGCCAAAGGAAGCTGCCAGGACCCTCTCCCCTCTCCAGGCTGCCAAGGACAGACAGCAGGAAGATTGCAAAATGGAGGGGGAGTATTACATTGAACAGTTCATGAGATGCCAAGATGCAAGGGGTATAAACCCTGCTCTCACTGACATGGGAGATGCAGGAAGCACACTGTAAATCCATGCTCCACAGTCACTGCAGCGTGTGTGAGCCAAGGTGTTTCTTCTCCACCCATCCCTCTTGCAATGATGCAACTGCATTGCTGCAATGCTGTTTGCAGTTCTGTGCCTGGCCATGACACAGCATCAGCTCAGCCATGATGCATATCTGCTGTCTCCCCTGTAGCTCCATTTTACAGGCACTCTGGTACCTCCCGGCTCAGCCCACTGATGAGTATGATACAGCCATTCCTAATACTCCCAGCCCGTCACCTTCCACCTGCACACTGCTTCCCCGGGGATCTTTTCCTAATCACAGCCTAGCTTCTCCTGCTTAACCTGGCAGCAAAGCTGCAGAGCTTAGTCTCTGACATGACAGCGATTTTCATGGCAGCAGAAGGAGATGCCACAAACTCAGCTCGTTTGCTGCAGGAGGAGGGGCTGGCTGCTCAGACTGGAGGCGGTGGCTGTCGCTCCCTCACAACTATTGTTTCCACTACAGCAAGAGCAACACGAAACATCTGTAAGCTAGTGACTGGCACACTTTGTACAGAGTGCCTGTTTTGCTGGGGTTTGAATCAGCTTGGCTCAGCTCTTGTGAAGCATGTCCACATTTTCATGCACACCAATGGCAAAAGGCCAGAAGAGAGAAGCAGCATCTGACCAACCTTCAAGGACCATGAGCCTGAGCCCTGCCCTGGTCCCAAATCCTGCACAGGGCTCCATGCAAATACAAAGGACACCAAATTCCCTTGGGTGGAAAATCACTCTGCTCTGGATTACTCAAAATTGCAAACCAAATGTTAGAGCAAGAACAGTTGCAAAGAAATTTAAAATTAGCCTTTTCCCATTCACCCACTCCCCTCAGAGCTAGAGGTATCCAAAAATACACGACAAAATTCAAATAGCTTTTAAACATTCAGTTCTCAAATCTGCTTCTTGGGACTACTAAAACACAGTAACAGAAAAATTAAAATTGGCATAAGATTTACTAAACTTTATTTCAAATTGGTTCAGTGTGTCAAAATACAATGCAGCACGAGTTATAGAAACCACACACTTCTCTACAGCATCAATACCTATGCACTGCACCTGCAGGAACCTTTCAGAGAAGATCACACTTCTGTGATACAAGATGGAGTTAAAAAAACAAACAAAAAAGTCATTATGTATTCTAGCCATACAGAAAGATTCTAAGAGATTCCAAGAGTAGCGTTTTCATCAAATAGCAGCATCTGTCCGGCCTGCAATTCCAATATATGCTATTACATTTTTGCTTTTATTCCACAAATGGAACATCTTCCTATTACATCTTCATCTATAAATCAAATAAACCATATATTTTTAACTATTTACAGTTTAACTTCAGATAACATATCCAATGTACAGGTCTAAGTGCTGTACTACTTAATTCTTTATTTGGACCTTTACAATAACTGCATTGCAGCTTTTTCCAACCAAAAAGGACTTTGCAACACTCAAACCCAGATTTTCCACGCCTAGAGGATGAGGAAACACTCAGCAGTGATTTCACCCTCTGTGTAATTGTAAGGACTTAGTAGAATATAACATTGTCCTTACATCTCCACAGCAACAATGGCTGTTTTCTCTAAAACCCAGATTAGTCAAGAGCTCTGAAGATGACTAAGGATTTTATGCTAAATAGCCATTTGAAAACAGTTTAAATTCTAAATCCACCTGCATTTCACTTCTCAGTCTAAAAAGGCATGTGGTTTAAAAGACATCAGATCAAATGCAATAGACATGAAAAAGCATTAAGCTATGTTATCACACTTGCAGATAAGACATTACTTTTTTAGCATTTGAGAGGCAGAATTCTCTGTTACTGAGGTTTTAAAAAGCCCACTGAGAGTTGCAAACGACACATAATTCAGTTTAGAGGGAAGGTACAAGAAACACTGGTTGATAATTGTGTTCTCCTTGATTATCTAAATCTCCACAAGGAGACTATTTGCGAGGAAGCCATCTCAAAGGCTGAAGACCCACTGGCAGACAGTGGAAGGAGACACTCGGGAGCTCCACTGTGCTTCCATGTGCTCCTTCTTGCAGACTTATTTCCCGCAATATACAAGAGATTTACTTTTTTTGTCAGTGTGGTTATATTTGGTTGTCTTTTGTCACAGCTGGTCAGATTCAGATCCAGCTGTGATACGCTACAGTTAAATTACCTCGCTTTTAGCAAAGTACTTACAAATAAGGAACATTTTAAAACTTAATGGCAAAAGAAGAAAGATATCCTTCCCAAGAGGAATGTTTGTTTAAAATCCTTTCATAAGGATCAAAGAGCTGTAAATGGGATTTCATGAAGTACTGTCTGCTTATAGAAGATCTGCTTTTAATCAGCAGTATCCCTCCTTTTGAATTTCACATCTAGATTACCCTCCATAGGAAGTGGCTTTTAGCTAGGGTGAGCCCTGAATCAGCTCTGGGAATTCTTTGTAAAACACTTCATCCTCGAGGCATCATTTCCGATAGGCCACTAATGGAGAATCCTGCTTTTAAGGTTCTTTTCTTAACAGATGCACTCTACTATATGGCAATTAATTTAAGAAGGATTGTTCTGATTGTAGTAATGCAGTATCTTGGTCCATGGCCAACGTATTCATTCATCTTTATTCATTTAAAAGATCTGATGTTCTTTTGTCTCCCCTTTTGAGACCTGGCTTCCTATTCAGCTGGCAGTTTCATTGCTTAATCACCCATTCCAAAGGGGCTACTCCTACAGCAACCAACTCCATGGGGATTTCTTCACTGTAAATGTCATCTTTGCTTTGCTTTTAGAAGGGAAGCACAATAAACATCTTATTGATGACAATATTCATTGGCACCAGCAAGGGTTTCATCTAAGTAGGGGCTGGAGGGTAGAAACTATTGCATCATATGTTGCTAGACCCAACCCTTACACACAGGTTATGTCAACTAAAGGGGATCTCAAAATCCCAGCAAGGCATTCATAGGAAAGCTTAAACTTGGGAAGAAGGTAGAAGTCATTTACAGCATGGCTGACATCTCTGGGCCACTGAACTGAAGATGTGTTTTATCTAAGTTCTGATCAGAAGCCTGCATCAGGTTACTGGGACGTATCTGTCTTGGCACCAATCACAGTCAAAATCCAACTAAGACCATATGGAATCCCTTCTCTGACAGAGCAAGTGGATGCAAGGGAAACAGAATAGTAGAAAATGCCTTTAAGATGATGTTAGCAATGATAATTCATGATCAGCCAAATGCAGTGGATACCATGTGTATCGTTTGTATTCAGACACTTCGTGCTGTCATGTTGCATCACATACCTACTTTTTCTGCCAGTGAGAGCACGTTGTGATTCTTGCTGCCTCACCTCACATGGTATCAGCTCTGGTTCCCCTTTCAAAACCTCCTCACTCTGAGCACTTCCTACTCCTCTAGCCAGCCACCTACCTGGGTCCTTACTATTACACACAGGAGATTTTACACCGAGTATAGACTTCACTGAAGTCAGGAGGAACATTTATTATTCATAAACAGTAGCTTACACCTTAAAACTCATTAGGACATGCACTACAGATGAAAACTTTTGTCTTGTGACAAGCAAACATAATCCCAAAGTATCTCTGCTTCAGGGGACAAGGCCACCATTTGTACATGTAGCAAGATTAGAAACCTGCAAATTATTTTGCTGCTCATCTCTATTCCTTCTTCCTCATGCATACAAAAGCATTTATCTCTCTCATATGTACAAAACTCAAGTTTATCTCAACTAACTCCCAAATGCTCCACAAGCCAGTGGCTTGTGCTCCAAAATTCAGTGGTAATTATTTCATTTGCTGAAATGGCAGCAAAGCAGACAACAGATCCTGATCTCTCATCAGAAAAGTGGTTCATTGGCAGTGGTTGCTCTCAGCACTTGCAAGAAGATTCAGACAAGCATTTCACGGCATCAGATATCTTCCCAGACAGCCACTGTCCCCTTTCCAAACCTGCCCAGCTTCCAGCAAAGCACAGCTCAGTTCTCTGTGGTGGCACCAGCTATGATGCTGAAAACACTGATGCTCTGCTGAGGGCACTGACTGATGAACTTGCTGTGGCAGTTAAAGGAATCACTGCCTCAAACCCTTCCTTCTGTCCCTCTGCCAAAGGTTTCAGTCTCCAAAGAAATGCCTACAGAAGGACCTACTCTGAATGTAATTTAAGTCACCATATGGAACTGACATATGAAAAAGTGGCCACCTTTTCTCCTATAGAAAAAAGAAAGGAAAAGATATGTCAAAGAATCATGGAAATGCTGGCTGGAAGTCCAAAAACTTATACTGAAGCAGCTAGAGCATCTCCAGAGTTGCCAGGCTGAAGTCCAGTCCACTACACAATGTGAACTCACGTATGTTCACTGACAGATGAGTAAACGGAGAGGGGACAAGTCTGTTAAACAGACACACATGGGAACATGTAATTTTGAGGATTAAGCAAATGTTCAAGAGTAAGAAGGCATCCAGAAGTCCCAGGCCTTGGTGTTTAAAACAGGACAAAAAGTACTGTCTAAATCAGCCAAAATCTTGCACCAAGAGCAGAATAGTAACATGAGGCAGTGTTCCCATGCCCAGCACTCAGCAGGCTTTTCAAACACTTCTGACAAGTGACAGAGTAATCTGAGTGCAGCTTCAAACAAACACTGTGTTAAACAAAGGTGGGTGGTAAAAAAAACACAGTCAGAGGAGATACAGAATAGATCCAAACCTAGCCAAGGACTTTGGTCCACCATTCCAGGTACCCACCATGTCCTGCATTTATAGGGTATGTCACCCCTGGTGACCAAAATTCATTGGCTGGCAGCTCTCACACTGCTGTTGTATCACACCAGAACACCACACATTACCCCAAACGTTTTTGTTCAGACCAAACAGAAAGTTTCCACCCTGAACCAGTGTGTCACACAGCAGAAATCCAGATGAATGTGTTTTTTCTCTCTCTAAGTATTTTGCCATCTTCAACTGAAGCCTACTTGCCTCTCATCTCTCTTCTCACCAATTCTAAAGGTAACAAGTAAAATTATTCTCTGTGCCCACTCCTCTGAATTTCTTCAGTCTCTTCATTTTTCTGCATCTGCTTTTTTTTATCATGTTGTGCCAGATCTCTTTTCTTATTATGCTCAGTAGTGTGATCCTTCCTCTGTAACACCATATTTTTGTGCTCTCTATCTCCCTGTGCCTTACAGTCTGTCAGTTCAGGACCAGCAGTGCCTTTCCCCTCTCATATGCCAACCCTTGGACCATACCCAGAAAGATGATTCCCTTTTTTTATCCAAAGGATTTGGGCACCATTTTCCTCTCCCAAATGCCTCCTTGCATTTGGTTTGGTGACTAGCTATTCTGCCTTTGCTCAGTAGAATTGTGTTCACACCTCCTCTTCACTGAGCTCACACAGATTATGTTTTAATGGGTGCAGTTGCTGCTGGAACAAACACATCCTGTCATAGGCATTTAACATGCCACATATCTTTTTAAAACCATGCTACAATTTTGAGTTTATCTAAGCTCAGGCCTTGCTTGAAAATTGCTGACCACTACCAAAACACAGCAACCAAAATAATTTGTAACAGGTATTCCTGTGTCATCATCTCCATTGATTCCCTGTAATATGCTGCACAAGAGGAGTATAATAGTGATGTTAAAAGCAATGGGCTGGGGGTTATGTCCTGGAAAATCTGGTCTGCATGAGAACATCCTGCACAACTGAAGCACAAAAGATTGCCACCCCATGCAGAAAAACACCTCAGCAATGGATGTGGTGGCTGTCCATACTATGAAGGCTGAGAAAAGTGCTCCTGCACTCTTGGCTACCCTTACATTATGCACATCCTGCTCCATCCTCAGCCAGCACTCCTGAACCAGTGGTTTGAGACCCACCTGCCAAGAACTTCAACACAGTGCAGAAGACATGACTGAAGTGCTTACACTTACTGGTTCAATGCATTTCTATCATACATCCCCAGACTGGTCTGGTGCTTCAAATACAGAGGTCCTTCTCCTCCCTTCCACAGCAGTTACACAAAAGGGCCCAGTCTGACTCACAACTGAATGGCACCTTACGCTGGTACTCCACTAATAGCAAGCCTGAATGCTGCATGGGATGCATAACAGGCAGCAGGACAGCCACAAGTGAGATAAAATGCAAGAAACATGAATCTTCACAAGCTGAAATGGAAAGGGAAAAAGAGGCAGATGAAATGAAAAAAACAAACACATGCAGATCAGTAAATGTGAGCAGGGAGATGCTCAGTGCCAAAGAAGGCTGTGTGCAGCAGTGTCTTTACCACAAATAGTGGGAGAAGGGAAAGCAGGAATAAAGCTGCTTCAGGTGAAAGAGGTGTAGGGGTTTTCAGTCAGGTCCTGCTGTCTGAAGCAGTCAGGAGGTGAGGCTATCAGACTATATGGTCAGACTATCCCAGACAGGATACCACAGGGCTGTCTTTCCAAGAGTGGTATCTGCATCCACAACAATCAGAGGTGAAACCAGCTGTTGCCTCTTCCTTCACAGCTCCTGGTGCTGCAGACCTGATCCCAGAGGGAAGTTTTGGCCAGGTACTAACTGCTGACTGCAGTGCCTGTGGCTGGATGCTGTTGCTGGGTGTTCTTGTGTGCTCAGGACAGCTCCTGGCCCCTTGGAAGGAACACAGGCTTAGTACTGGAAAATCCACAGAGAAGTATCAGCACCCAGGACACTGTATGAAATTGGTTTCTCACTTCCCCAATGAACTCAGGAGCTGGTGTAGCTCCAAAAAGCAGGAGTGTGAGTGGAGCAAAATGTTAAGAACAGTAACAAATTTCATTTTTATATTATTTCATCATCACTGTTGTTGCATACTTCAAAAGAGCTATCACATTTCCTTAGAGCCCAGATGAGTTGAAGCTACAATGTATTTCCTTAGGGCCAGATGAAACATCTAATTTACCACACTGGAATGGGGTGTCAGAAGATACACACCCACATACGGATCCTGTGGGTTCTTGTGCAACAAGCAGCATGTACAAGGTCTGACACAAAGTGCCTGATTTTCTTTTGCTGGAGGAGAAGGGCCAGAAGTGTAAAAAAAAAAAAAAAAATCAAAAACAGATCAGGCCTGATGCCTGCCAACTTCACTAATGTTAATTTACGCCTTTGATTTGGTCACAAAACTCAACAGTAATGTTAATGAATATTCATTTATAGAAGCTTCAGTACATCCCAGTTTAAAGAGAAAAGGATGAGGTTTGGGCTTTCTTTTTCACAGTAATCCTCTCCCCAGCACAGAGAAGAAATTCTGTGAGAAGTGGTGAAATTAAAAGGAACTGTTGATTCTAAGGCAAAGACTCATAATTCTTCCAGTTTCTCATTCTACTCCAAACTGGAGAGCAAAGAACTAGCTATGGGTGGGACCCTGTTACACTCCAGCTTCAAATGAAGATTGAGCCATGCACAAAGCACCTGACACTCACCCAGAGGGTAACCGGGGTCTCCCCAACCCCGACATGCCCTGAATAACTGTACTCATCGCATTGAGGAACAAGACAAGAGGAGCCATCACCCAAAAGCCACTGCAGCAACCCAGGTTCAGCCTTGGCCAGCAGGCACTGCTGCCTGTTGATTGTGGAAACCTGCATAAATGCAGCACTTTGGTATCATAAAACTCAGCTTTTAAAAGGAGGTTTTTCTCCTCCTGATCAAATATTTTGACTGAAGGACGCTTTTATTGTACATTTTTACAAGCTTTGTAACACGGGCTCCACTAATGCCGTTAAGCACCGGGTTTGCTCAGGAAGGTGCCACACCCACACGCAGCGCGCTCCTTCAGCTACCGAAACTTGCTCTGCACCACACCGTGACAGCTTTCCAGGAAAAGCTCCACGAACCCAAGAAATCTTGGAGTTCACCCCCCTTCCCTGCTCATCTCTGCCCCAGGTGCCACAGCAGCAGTGACCCCATCATCCACTGATCCAGTCCCCCAAGAGGAAAGCAAGAACCTGGAGACCAACACCGGTACTGGGGAAAAGCTCTGCCGTGTGAGCAAGCTCCGGGTGCGATTTCCCCCACCACACCCCTATCCGCCAGCCCTGCCTGTTCTTTATCCCAGCCCCTATACCCCCAGATCGTGTGTATTAAGGGAAAGCATATACTGTATGAAAGGACCCAGGTCTTTTCTTTCTGGCTTGTGTGGAAAGCACACCCTATTGTAGCTCTTCTCGGGTACAAAAGCATCTAGCGGGAGACGGACACCGATAGGAAGAGAATGGTTATGATTAACTCTTCGACTTCTGATTTCCACCACGCCTGATGTATTAATAGCGCTCAGAGGTGTTGGTGCTGGCATCATGGCGCTCTTTGATTTTCCACGTTTCCCCCCACGCCCACGCTCGCCCACCTCCCATTTCTCCGCACCCTGTGTCTCCCCCCGGCCCACCGCCCCTGCCCCGCAGAGGCTGCGCTGCCCCTGCCCGCTGCGGGGGGCGGTGGCAGGGGCACGTTGTGCTGCGGTGGTCCCCTCCCTCTTTTGTTCTGCCGAGCCCGGCGGCCGAGCCTCCCCGGGTCCGGCTTCTCGGGAGGGCGGTACCCCCGGCCCCGACAGCGCCGGGACGAGCCCCCCGCCGGCCCTCCCTCCCTTCCCCGCACCGGGCTGGAGCGAGTACACAGCGCTGAGCCCCGGCCGGGTGGCGGGCGAGCAAGGGGAGACAGAATACAATAAAAATAAAAATATAACAATGAAATTTTAAAATTAAATCAAATGAAATCAGTCCTCGCCCAGCGCTCCAGCGGGAGGAGGAGGACGGGCGGCGGCGCCCGCAGCCCGCCGCTCCGGGGAGCCCCAGCCCCGCAGCCCGGGGGCTGCCCGCGGCCCCGGGCACTGCGCTCCCGCCGCACGCCCTTCCCCGCCCCGCGAACAAAGGAGCGCCCGGGGCCGCTTACCGTTATGTGGGGGATGCTCTTCTTGCCCTGGTAAGACATGTCGGCTCTCCCTAGCGCCGGGAGCACGCAACGAACCCGAGGAGCGAGCCGAGCCCGGCGGAACAACACCGGCGGTGCTGAGACGAATAATAATGCGAAGCCCGGTCGGGTGATGGGGCGGGGCGGGGGCGACCCGGCAGAGCGGTGGAATGGGGGCGAAGTTCCGACGCCCAGAGGAAGGGGAGCCCGGCGAACCCGGCACCTTTTTTTTTTTTTTTTTTCCGGCTGCAATCAAACAGGGACGCGGCTCCCGGGGGGGTCGGCGAGCGCTGCCTGTGCCGGCGGCAGCAGCGCCCTCCCGGCTGCAGGTCGGAGCAGGATTCGCTCAGCGCAACCCAGGAAGCGTTTCCTTCCCTCCTGTCCCCCACCCCTCCGCCTGGCCCCCCTTCACATCCCATCAATCCAGCCGGAGCCTCCCTCCCTGCCGCACCAGCGCTGGGAAACGCCGCCCCGCCAGCTCCGCCGCCGCCCCGCTCGCACGCTGAGGTCACCGGCGGGATCCCACGCGTGGGTTGCCGCAGGGTGGGGA
Source organism: Pseudopodoces humilis (assembly GCF_049639895.1). NCBI lineage: Eukaryota > Metazoa > Chordata > Aves > Passeriformes > Paridae > Pseudopodoces > Pseudopodoces humilis. The sequence continues at coordinate 12,268,146 of NC_142205.1, read as the reverse complement.
CGGGGGATATAACCCCCGGCGGTGGGTTCTGCTGTGCTGCACATGGCAATGGCACTGTGGTACCATCCCCATGGCATGAAGCTTGATGGCAGTGCTCTGCGCTGTCCCCATGGCTCTGTCCCCACAGCACTGACCCTGATGGCACTGCCTGCTCTGTCCCTGATGACACCGACCTGCTCTGTTCCTCACCAACATCTCTGACCCAAACAGCACTGCCATGCTCTGCCGTCCTTGTCACTGCCCCATTGTCACACACCTGCTCTGTCCTGTGCCCATGGTCATGAGGGATGACATAACCAGGCCAGGCCAGGTAGCTGCTATATCAGCAGCTGCTGGAGAGGTAAAGTGGATAGTTGAAACCCGTCTCTGTCTCACAGCCTCTCCCTCTAGCCATGGTGCTTGAGGACAAAAGGCACAGCAAAGCTGTGCCCAAGTTAATCTCCCCAAGGACACACACTCTGGGGCTCTTAGCACACCCAGCCCTGTGATACATACATAGATACAAGACATTAAGCACCCAGGCCACATCCCTGACACATCTTCCCAGAAATCATTGTTTGAAGCTTGTAAAAAACTCTGGATGCTACTGCACAGGGGTCACATCTATCTGCTGCTTAAAGTGCACCTTCCTAAGCCAGTGGCCAAATCTTTCCTGCTTTACCTCAACCTCATCCTCACCTCACTTTGGCCAACTTTGCAAACACAGCGGGATCCAGAGAAATAGTGTGCAGTGTGTACAGTGAGTCCCAGGCTGAACTAGGAGGCAGGGAAAATGGGGAAGGCAGCACCATGGATGTGCTAGAAGATGGGGTGTGCTGTGCCCTCCCACTGCCCCTGAGATTCAGGTGAGGAGTTCAGGTGAGCTAGAAAAGAGAAGACTGCACTGCAGCTGGCAGCCTCTGAATGCAACCCCGGGGCCATTGCAGAGAAAGCAGCATCATCCCAGGCACAGTGTCCCACCAAGCCCTGCCTGCTTGCTCCATTGTCCCAGCACAGCAGACACCCCCTGGGCTGCACAGGAGGCCATGTGGCACCTGCACACAACCCCCAGGCCAGAGCAAACCAGCACCCCATTCATGCTCAAATTGAAGAGGGGTGAAGAGCATGGAAACTCCCAGTTCAGCCTAGGGATAAAGCAGAGTGCAGACAAGCCACAGAGACTCCAGGCTGGGTATTAAGGAAGAGGGTGTATCCATGCAGAGACATCACTGCAAGGCCGCATTTTTCCTAAGGGGAAATCAATGAGAGCCCGGGATCCCACGACAGCCAGCCACCCGGGTCTGCCTCCAGTCTGCATGCCACCGGCAGGGCTAAGATGGAGATACACAGCCATCAGGGGCCGGCCAGCCCACCGGCTCACTTCTTCCTTGAGCCTACATCAGAGTCCAGGCTGCAGATCCAGGGAAGGGGAACCCGGGGCAGATGTTTCGGCCCATCCTCCCGCCTTCCGCGCTCCCTGCCGGGGAGACAATGCAGGCGCAGAGGGAGCCGGGGGGAGCAGGGTCTGAGTCAGGGCGGGGGGTCGGGGCAGATCCTGGGACTGTGCCTGGGACAGGCTCCGCGGAGTTTCCTCGGCGAGCTCGGGAGTGCAGCGGGCCCGGCTTTGTTCCGGGGGGCGGCCGGGAGGCGCTGAGGGACCCGAGCTGCCCTCCAGCCCCCCGGCACGGGCAGGAAAGAAAACGGAGAAAACTCATCGCCATCACTTACAAAGAAAGACGATTTCTGGGGTCGCCCCCTCCCGCCCCCGCAAAGCTCTGCCAAGTGAGGTAGTTTAGGGGCCAGCCGGGCTCTTCCCACAGCATCAGCGTGACCGGGAGGAGGGGGCCGCGCTTCCCCGACCTGCCGTGCCGAAACTCCCCGCGAAGGCGGCCCCCAGCCCCCTGCGCGGGCGAGCGGGGCTCTGCGGCACGGCTCGGCTCGGCTCGGTACAACAATCACGGCACGGCACGGCTCGGCTCGGCTCGGTACAACAATCACGGCACGGCTCGGCTCGGCTCGGCTCGGTACAGCAATCTCGGCACGGCTCGCCCAGCGAGCGGGGGCGGCGGCTCCCTCCCCCCCTGCCCGGGCCCCGCTCACCTGTCCATTGTCCTGGCCCTGCAGCAGCTCCTTTCCCATGGGGTATTTGATCTCCACGCCCGGGGTCTTGTCCTCCCGGTCTCCCGGGGAGCTGATGACGGAGCCGGAGATCTCGCTGATGTCGCTGGCGGTCTCGCTGTAGTTGTCCCCTCCGTCCAGCATGTCGTGCCGGCTGCCGCTCCGCGGAGTCCGGGACCCCTTCTTCCCCACGCTGTAGGCGTCGAAGTCGATGGTTTTGTTCTCATAGGCCCCCTCCACGGAGGCGAACATTCCCCCGTATTTCTGTCGCGGTGTCTGGGCTGTCGTGCCCGGCCTAGCTAGATACACAGGCAGGTCATCTTCTTTATTCCAGTTCCTCTTTCTCTCGGCCATTCTCGCTGTCCGAATCTCTCTCTATCTCTCTCCCTGCCTCCCACTTCTCTCCACCTTCCACTACCGGGATAGGCTGTTAGTGACCATAAAAATGAGCGGATGCATGCAGCAGTGGCGGTGCTGGGTTGGCTGGTGGGATCTTTCCGTTAGGGAACTGCAAACGTTAACCTCCCTCCCCCCACTCACCCCGACGGTTAAAAAAAAAAAAAAAGAAAAAAAAAGAAAAAAAAAAGAGAGAGAGAGAAAAAGGGAAAAAAAGAAAAATAAGAGAGAAAGAAATAAAGAGAGAGAAATAAATCCAAGTGGGATTTAAAAATAGCTGTGTTAGTAAAGAGCACGTGAAAATAAAGTACAAAGAGCGGAGCGGAGAGGGTGGCAGAGGCAGGTGATTGGAAAGCCCCTGACGAATGGGAAGAGCAGCAGCGATTCCCCGAGCAGGGACCGCAGTGCACAGCTCCCCCGGTATAGAATGATCCGGGGGGCGGGAGGCAGGGGGAGGAGGCAGGAGGGAGCCCGCCGCATGCACACACGGCTGGTGCCAACGGGGTCCTGCCCTGCGGGCGGGCGGGCGCCGGTCACCCGCTGCTGCGTGGCTTCGGGGCTGGAATAAAAGGGAGGCGAAAAGGAAAAGAGAAAAAAAAGAGAAAAGCTCCGAACCTCCCCAGCCCCCCCGGGCGAGCCGGAGGGAGTTTCTCCCACTTTGCTCACTCACATTGCCCCCGCCCCCCTCCGCGGGAGAGGCTGCGGCGGTGCCCGGGCGGGGCGGGGGGCGCGGCCGCGGCAGCCCCCGGTACGGGCGGGGGACGGGCCAGCGTCGCTCGGGGTCGGCCTGCGCCGCAGGGGGAGCGGCGGGGAGAGGAGCGAGGGGTGACCGGAGTGTGGGAGGAAGCAGAAGCAGCCCCAGCCCGGGCAGGGCGGCTGCGCTGCTCCTGCCGCAGCAGCAGGTGCCCGCGGGGGTGGTGGCGGCTCTGCTCCCCCCCCCCGCCCCGGCTGCCGCTTCCCCGCTGCGGCGGCGGGGACAGGGCGCGACTCCTTCGCACGCCGCGGGGCAGGGGGTTACAGGCCGGGGCTACAGGCGGGGGCTACAGGCAGCGGGCGCCGGCCCTGACACGGAAGTGATCGCGCCGAGCGCTGCCTGAGCCGCCGGACCCGTCACCGGGCATGGGGCGCCGGCTCCGCGGGCCTGGGTGTGCGGCCCACGGCCCCTGAGCGTCCGCCGAGCCGGGCCGCCGAGCCCCGCGGAAGGCGGGGGGCCGGGGTGGCCCCGCTGATCCCCCTCGGAGCGGCCGGAGCGCGGCCCGCCCCCTGGAGCTGTCCCTTCAGCACCCCGGGAGGCTCCCGGGCCGGCACGGTGCCTGCCTGACTCGGCATCGGCAGAAAGGCAGAAATCAGGGAGGGCTTCGTTTCACTGTGAGGGATCAAAGTTCCCAAAACCAAGGGCAGAAGGAGTAGAGAGTGTGCTCCCCTCAGCTCTCTGCACAGCCCGCTTCAGAAGGTCCATTTTGCAGCCCTGCCTTACAATCATCCTGAGATTTGGTGCCTGAGATCATCCACCAAATTCACAAGTCCTTGGACACTCCTCTCCTGCACATACAGCCAATCTCTGGCAATTTTCACAGGCTTTGACTACCCAGTAGTTACATAAGGGACATTTTCTGTTGCTCTGAAATATTACATTTAAACAAACTGGTCTGAGATTGATTATGTGACTAAGCAAATTTGAAGCAGTGGATCAATCACAAAGGCCTGTTTACTGCTCATGTACAATGTGCTGTTTGAATACAAGCCAAATCAAACTGCACTGTTGTCTTTGGTGCTGGTGGTCCCAGTACGAGAAAAATTGCAAATTAGTAACTGGAAATCAGGAAAAGTGGGAGGTTAAAGAGAGAGGTCCCTGGGATTTAATCAGAAATTAGTCCAGATAAACATCTTTCTCATTAACAACTACCCCTGGACGCAAACCATGTGAAAAAGCAGTGATGTGACATACCTGAGCAATGCCAAAATACATCCAAGGAAAACATCTTTCTTTTCTGCATTTATAATCCAGTGGGGCCTGCTGTCTTACATGCTGTGTGTGCATTCAACACTAGGGGTGTTGTTCACATGAGGGGAGTTAGTAAGATAGCAAAACTTTCGTTTCTTTTTGGTTATCAGCATGCTGATTTTAGTCAACTGACATTTCTGAGCGTATACTGCCCAGGATTTCGCAGTTCAGGATTCCATTCACTTAATAAACTGTATTTCCACATTAACACTTTAATATCATATGGGGGGTTTCACTGGTGTGAGTGAAGAAAAGTCAGTACAGCTTGTAGGACATTGCTTTGTTGCTTCCTTAAAGTCTTCTCTTGTATGGGCAAATATTGATTTTTTTTGTTCCTGATGGTAACATTGAGATTTATTGGTCATGTTGGGAAAAAAAAAAGGTCATTTTTTTCCTCCACATGACATCAAAACCTGTCAGTTAGTGAAATATGCAGGTGGTACCTGGAGTGTGATGTGTGACCTGTCTTTACAATTATTGGAAAAATATTCATTTTATGAGTTATTTCTTTGCAATCAAGAAATTAATTTGAATTTCCAGAATAAAAACTTATGAAGATCCCATAGTAGGTCCAGTATGTTGCATAGTGCACACATCTGCTAAATGAAGAGCATCTTTTATTTATCATCCATAAAGCTAAGAAAGATGGACTCTATTTACACTTGGGATCTAGTTAGGTTGCACTGTTCAGGTTTCCAGAGCACTCAGGGTTTTTTAAATAAAAAATAGAATAATGCTGTTTTTTAAGTATTAAGCCAGGAGATTTCATATTAATTCTGATACATAAAGAGATCACAAGACTCAGAGAACATGTCAGATTGATGCTTTAGAAGACAGCATTAAACGTTCTAGTTAGAAATAAGCATAAAATAATATCAGAGTCTGTTTTTGCTTTTAAATGTTTTGGGGTATCATTCATACCATATCCCTTAGTTTATTAAAAAACTGTTCTCAGTCACCAGATAGATACTGTTCCTTTGTTCAGTAAGAGACAAAATTGCAGTTTTAGGTGCTACAGAAGCAGACCCAATTGCATCCTGATATGCTGGCATCCTGTGAGTTTGCCTAAAAACAAGTATGCAACTTTGGGAGAAATATATTACTTTGGTATATTCATTTTCAGACAGTGCATCTCATCCTGTTTTGACATTGCTTGATTAAAACTGAAGTGAACTTGACTGAAAGTGCACCCACTTCCTATAGGACCTTTATTCCACATAGACTAGATGAGTGATAGCAGAAAACCTAGGGACATACTTGCTTCACACAACAAAACCTACAACACTGTCTTGCAGGACAAAAGCCCAACAAGAAGGGTGTCACATACCTGTTTGGCTTCAGTTGTGGCTGAGCTCTTCCAACAGTGTGAACATCATGAGCTAGAACAGGACTTCCCTGATGCAGGGCCTTAGAGAATGTGCAATGTACATTTTGCACATATTTTTTGCTATTGTGCATTTTACAACAGAATCACCAGACCAAAAAAGTCCAAAGGGAATGCATGTGAGAGACATGAGTTCTCCTTCTTCCAGAGGAGTGACTGGAGTTGCCAACTCACTGAGTCAATCTCCCTCTGTGCTCTGTGTGACTGCTGTATCCCTGCCAGCAGTGTCCTCCTCCCCCCACAAAACCCCATCCCATGGATTGGTGATTTGTATTCCTGACATATAGGAACTGTCAGGAATCCAAAACACAGCTATGAGCCAGGGATGGCTCAGGTTACCCACTTCATGAGCAGTGATACAGCCCATAGTATTCTGCTAACTCATATTAATGCCACTAACTCAGCAGAAGCTGAATGGAAGCTCCTTCACCAAGAGGAGCAAGAGCTCGGGTGTAACAATTTCCTTACCCTGTTAAAAGATCAGGTTCCTCAAAACTGAGACTTCCTGGGTTGCTATCCATGGATACAGCTGTATATAAAACTGTATTTCAGAAGCTCTGTCACCATTTTGAAGTTAAAATAAGAAAATTATAATGTTTTTAATTTAAAATATGCATACATTTAATATACAAAATTATACAAATTATACATGTAATTAACATAGAAAAATACATCTTGTTAACAAGATAAAATGTCAACATATCTTACATAATCTGTGAGAGTTACAAATCTGTGATCATCAAGTAGACTTTGTGACTTCATTACAATTCTGTATCCTTCTAGTTACACTGAATATTAATACATATGTACATTTGATAACAATGGAAAATGTCTCAGAGTGGAAATCTTTGCTGAAGGTTTTAATGTAACAGTTAAAATATGAGTGGCCTCTTTTAAACTATTGAAGCTTCTCACACAGCCAAAACTAATGTGACACCCAGTGACAGGGTGGTCATGGATCAGAGTTTAAACTTTTTGCATTTATTTACAAACACCCCTCCCTCCCCAGTCTGCTACACCTGCTTAATAAGTATCACACCATAAATCCCAGACTTTTTGTGCATTCTTTGGTACCTCTTCAAATGGATCCAAATCTGTGGCCCTAGCAACTGCTCTTCATGACTTCTGGTTACCACTCCACTGTTGGCTGTGCAAAAATGTTAAACAGCTTTACAGCACTAGAGCTCAAAAGGCAGAATCTCCGTACGTTATTCATCCCAGATTACTCATAAATACCTCAGGAGGTGGGGAAATATTTTTGTTTCAGTCAACAAATGTGTTAAGTAAGTCTTCACTCCTTATTTAATTTACATGGTTTCCTTTTCCAATTCCAAACAAAAGACAGAAGCGTATTTTATAAATAAGCTATAAAAATCTGTTCCATGCTGGGCCTTGTCTTACATACTGTGAGCCACGTAATGATTTTCTTTTAACTATTTACAAATTATTTAAAACTTGCTTGTCATCACAGGGAGCAAAACAGAAGACCACCACCAGTCTGATTTTCAGGCCTTTTTCTTTTTCTTCTTTTTTTTTCTTTTTAATTTAACTCTTTATCAACAAATTGTTCTTAATTCCTAGAAGATAAAATTCACTCATGAGTTAAAAGCTTATTCAGCTTTTCCTAAGAGCTGCTTAGGACCACCAGTGAGTGATACATGAATTGCCTCATGCAGGCTTTTTTGGCACTGGAGTGGTTTTCATGTTAGTTACATTTTCCCTCTTTTTGAAAAAGACCACAGTTCAGAGAGTAGAGAAATGTAGTTGTTTGGCATTGGTTAGTGCACACTGCGCAGTAACCTCTCACATTGGAATTTACATTTGCATATTCATATTCCCAAAGCAAGATTCTATGTTACACAGAGAAACAATAGTGAACAGAGATTTATACCACAGATCCCAGCAACTCCAAATCAAGTCAGGTCTCCAAAACCAGTTATCTCTCTTTTCCTCTCCTACAACACTAAAGAGAACATGATGCCCACATATCTACCACGTGTGAGAATTTCTTAAGCCAAGTAGAAGCAAGCATGAAATCTTGGTCCCAAGAAAGCCTGTGGAAATTTGCCAATCACTTCAATGATACAAGCATTTAATCCAGTATATTTAAACTTTCTTCTTTTTTTTTTTTCTGCCTTTAACTGCAACTTGCAACTTTCCTAGTGTGAATGGGTCCCAATGATAGAATTTGTTAGCTATATTTTTAGATGATATCCTATACAAGAAATATTATACTCTCTTTCCTAACATTTCTACAGTGGCAAAAATTCCTGTCCATAATCCCATGGCTACTGATTTCTAATGCAAATATATTTAGAGCCAAAGGCACAATATATTTTAAAGGAATTCTTCTATAAGCAGGAAAGAGGTTTGAACAACTTTCTGTAATCCTAGGGCCTGTTACCCCTCTGCCTCCTTAAGGCACTAAAGGATTTCCAAAGGATTAGTGGCAAAACCTAGCATGCACATATCCCTCCCTCCACCCCATAACCACAGTAAATTCAAATATTAAAAACCTTCATCTGCAAGTGAGAAATACAGGTAGATTTATGAAACACAAAAATCAAAGTTTCCACTTTTCAAAAGGCCACAAGGACAAAACATCAGCCATGCTTTAGCAGGTGGTTTATCCTGGGAACTCTGCTGTGTACGTGACACATTTCCCAGCAACTGCATTATTCTGAATATAACATGATTATCACGCCAGAGTCAATCATTGTACTTGCAGCATTTGCCAACCATAGTGGTGTGAAGAACAAAATTTGGGATTTAAAGGTCGCCTAAGGAGCAACCTGTAAGCTGTACTTTCAATATCCTCCAATGCTCTATACAGTAAAATATACATAAATAAGTGAACTGCCAAAGAAACCATATTTTCCATGTAACACTGTCCATCTTGTCTATTTAGGGTGACAGAAGGAGATTGCATTTCCTTACAGAACTTAGCAGCATCTTAATTTTGACTAAAGAATTTGGCCAAAACAACATTGTGCATATAAAACAATCAGAACAAAGCACCAAATTTTTCATTCTCTGAAGGTTTACCATGAAATTACAACACATGTAAAGCATGTCCTGGCAACTCCACCATAGATAGCACATTACACAAGTTAACTTCTGCTTAGTGAAAGAAACTCAGTCTCTTTAACAAGTAGACAACACTTTTCACCGTAAGGCAACAAGAAAATAATATCTAGGCTCTCTGTCTTAGCTAGCAATCTCACATTAGAAGTTTACTGCTTTCTTCCAGTGATTTCAGGTAAAGTTGGGGTTTTAATTCCAAATCCTCAGCCACATGAAACACATCCACTTGTCTATTAATGTAATTTACAAGCAGACTTTTCCAATATTGGTTGGCCAATTTTTGTATGAGGAGGTAGTAGAATTTCAAGGAGATTGATGTGGTACAAACCACAAAGAATGAAGAGTGCTTTACATTCCTTACACTAATTGTTCTAAAATGAAACCAAAAGGTAGAAAGCTTAAGATGTTACAAAATGGACATCTTCATTATCAACATTCATCATTTATGGTGGGGGATTTTGCATAAATACTAGGAAAGAGGCCTGATATTTTAGTTCAACATTTAATTCAGAAGAAAGAAGTAGGGTTTAATTGCCTGAGTGTTGTAGAAATTATGTATGTTTTCATGTAGATAGTATGCAAATGGTAGAAACCTACACATATGTCATTGCTTTATTTTAGGAACTTGTAGTTAAGCTTCACGTTACCATGACAACGTGTCATCTTGTTACTAATTGTAATAGAAATGCACATTACATTAATCTGATTTGGGATTCCATGGTTTATTCTTCTTCTGCTTTCTTTTAAAGGATATCTGTAATTAATGGGCAACTACGCATTTTAAAGACAATGCATCCTAGGGGTTACCTCAATGTTAAAAAAAGAAAAAAGGGAAGTGCAAGTCATAAAACAGTTACCAAAACTGAAAGTGCATCACAAGGTAAGAGTTTGGAAGCAGCTGCTTCCATTCAGGTCATCACAAGTTTTGCCACTGGCTCAACAGTGCTCTGTGCCTTTAGAGGTACAGAATGGAGGGAGGCACCCACAGGACTCCTTATGTACAGGTCTGGTGCCTGCATTCACACCTCCCTGCCTTCCCAAAGGGAACTCAGAGGTGAGTAGCAGGGGTTGTGGTGTGTAATCTCTATTGTGCAGCATGGCTGCAAAATGTGTTTGTGTCATGTGTGCTGCTACCAACCAGAGTGCACAAATGTGCCTGTTTCAGGAGAAGCCTGTGTGCCTGCAAGTGTTTTATCTGAAAGTTAAATTCAGTGTGGCCCATTCATGTGGTTGAAAAACTCAGATTATTAGGACAGAGCACTTTGATGTTCCAAGTGCCTCTCAGCACACATGAAGATCATTCCCAATTCCAACTTACCCTTGTAAAAATGCCATTCTATCTCATTTGCTAAACAGTTTGTACCCTCAAGTATCACATCCTCAGATATACTAAACATCCCAACTCAGATCAAAGGCTCTTTCAGGAATGCTCAAAGCCACACAAGGCTGAAGATATCACATATCCACATAAGCAGACCCATGAAGATGGAGATTGTGCTTAACTTGGTAATTGCTTTAAAATGTGAATGCTGAGATCCCAAGAAAACAAAACGAAAAACAAAACTCGGTCTCAAACCACACATTGGGTTGGCGTGCATGGCCAGCTTCCACTACAGCAGGTGGCTAAAATGGTGCAGATGGTAACTTAGGGCAACTTCTCACTTTTTCCCATAACGGAGCAGCTGCAGTCACCTTCAGGCCAAACCACATTTCATCCATCCTTCAGAGCTCTACTGCTTCTTCTGTGTGACTGATACATTCTTCCCTGGACAAGAGGAAGGAGGACAAAAAAAAGGAAGGAAAAAAAAAAGACAAAAGCATAAGGTAAGTATCTGGATTTTCACAATTTAAGGAATTGTGTGTTATTCATCCAAGGTCAAAATAAAGCATTTGGGAAGCAGTGGGCCCAGCTGTTTCCATACAAACATAGCATAATGACAGCACATTGTAGAAATTGAACTGTGCAAAACATGTTGAGACGCTCTCCCATGATTTACTGCTTTAGGTGAAAAGCACATTCCATGCTTTTCTCTTTTGCTAGTCCTCCTTGTACACAAAACAAACTTCCATTCATCAATATGATGATTCATTCCCTGCCATCTTCCCAATACCATTCCATAACCCACTTGGCAGTGATCTATAGAAGGCTCATGGATAAAGTTCAATTCATGGGATGACAGCCATCACAAATCCAACTTTCCAAGTCCTATTTCTATGACTCTTCTCAGACAAATACTCACCATTTGTGTCCTTCCTCAGATAATAAATTTCAAAGCCTGCAAAACATTTTATCAGGCTTTACAATTTGCAGTGAGGCTGTCATTATTACTGTTAAACTTCACCAGTGATGCACTGCCTGCATACTTAACTCTGGATAAAACTAGGTATCTACTGGAGAAGCACATATCTTAGTACAATAGGAGTACAGGAAATGTACAAGGAAATTATAATAACATAGAGTTTTGTTAAAAATATTATATTGCAATTAATATTATAATAAATGGCTGGTGACAGTAATTAACTGTCATTACTAAAATGCATCCCAGTCACCAATACACCCCTCAAAAGAGAAAAATTAAAAACTAGGAAAGATGAGAGCCTTTATGGCTTATACATTGGGATGGAAAGATTTTTTCCAAGCATGAAGAACAGAACTGAAAAAAAATCCTGCAGAGTGAGGAAAAGTAATAAAGGGAAGGTCATTATTTTTGGAGAAACAGCTAGATGGATTATTGTAGGACACAAAACCAATGAGATATGCAAGAGTCAGTCACTGATACAGAAGAGTGTCAGCTGGGCAGGAGGACATCAAGGATTCCTGGTGATGAGAGGCATTTAAAGCCTTTGCATACTCCCTAGTTCAGCTCTCCATCTTGGATCAGAAACTGGTAAATGTTCAGACTAGGTTTTCATTCAAAACACCAGAAGCTTTCTGCAACCTTCTTAAGACATTATACATTAATTCTGCTTCCTCTGTAGGTGCATCCAAACAAAATTGGTTTTGGAATTCCTTCTCTTTGCACCATCTAGTAAGGTCCAGGCTGTACTGCAAACTAAGAAAATCCACTGCAGTTCATTCTTATCTCCAGGCAAAGAGAACACTACTAGACTCTCCATAGATCATCTTCATTTTGATTATGTCTTTGTAGCCTACATGCAATCAAAACAAAACCCAACAGAACACACTTTCAGCCTTTGCTAGCCACACCTTCCAAGGATTTTTCAGGACATCAGGTACTTTTTCATTTCTAATTGATATTACAAAAAGAAGTATGACTTCGTACCAGCAGAGCTGGCCTTGTATTTCGGGATGGTCTGAAATACATCCCTGTCTTTCCTCTTCTAATAGTAGATGAAGTCTCTTTTCTGTGATCCTATTGCTGTGCATAGGCTCTGGGGAGGATCAGGAGGGTGAGTCTCTAGGTCCTCCTAAAATTTACCTTTATTTTAGAAGACAGAGACGTTGCCAGTCTTGTTCCTCAACTGGTTGCAGAGGAGCTACCCACTGCTACCAGTTGTCAGTTTATTAACTTCTTCAAAAGAAAGAATGTCCCTAAAATATCAGGGATAGTTGTCATGGAAAACTATGCTTAAAAAAACTATCACTGAAAACTGGTGTGGTCAGAATAATGGAAATCTGATTCAAACTTCATTAATTCAATGAACTTACGTTTTTTGGACTTTAGTGATCACATCTTTTGTTATCCATCAATTTGAATTTAAACTAAGTTCTCTAATTTTCCAAAATTGGGGTTAAAGAATATTTGTCAAACATGCACTGCTAGACTAAGAGCATTTACAAATGTAAAAGTCATTATTTGCATAATATTTCCTTCAATTTATATTTTATTTTTCTTGCGACAATAGCTGCCAATTATTGTCTCATTTTGTCAGACTCTTCACTTTCACATTCTTTTCATCCTCTTTGTCTGCCCTTGCTCCTTCTCATGCAAATTATTCACCCCCTCCTTTCATTGTCCACCTGAAGCCTGTATGAAACCTTGTGCTCTTTGCAGTTTTATTTCCCTGACAAATTTATCCTCCACCCTTCTCTTACTCTTTTTCTTCATACCATCTACCTAACTAAGAAGTGTGGAACATAAACCACTACTGAATTGTTTTGTAATTGCTCTGGTCAGGGAAGAATTCTCTCTTGTGAAATGCTTGTGAAAAATAAGAAATATCTTCATGATGATACTTTACCAAAGAAAAGTATCAACCAAGCATTTCCAGGGCTAAAGCACAAAGGTGGTATTTCCAGCTGTGTATCACAGAGATTAAAAACCAGCTGAGTCTTTATCAATACTGTACCTAAGAGTTTCAGCACAGGTATTTCTGTTGCTCAGAAATTTGCTGGCCTCCCATTCTTTGGTAGGACTAAAGCACATGCCTGAGCAATGATGTGGAGGCTGGGCTTGTGCTCCTCCACATCACAAGCAAAATCAATTTCAGTCACCAACACAAAAAACTGCTAAGGTAGAAGGTCATTAAACAAAACTGTTTTCTCTGTGACATTGGAACCTCAAAGGAAACCTTGAAACATAAATGTGATGACTGTGCACTGCTCTCTAAGCCAGGACCAAGTACTGTCCAGCATAACAAAGATCAGTGATCCATATTCATGCACTCACTTGATGTTCTCTAATCTTTTACCACCTCTGAGAGCCACCAGCATTTATTTGTTCTAGCTGCTCCCAGTCCATCACATCTGTACTTGTTCATCATATACTAAGTACCAGGAAATTGTAAGACCACGGGAAAGAACCTCAGAAGGTCATTTAGATCAACCTACTCAGAGCAGAGTCAGTTCCAAAGTCAGAGCAGTTTGCTCAGGGTTTACCTAATTGAATCTTGAAAAACTCCTGGGATGGAGAATGCACAGCCTTCCTGTCCCACTGCTGCGGTGTCTTCATGAGGGAAATGCTTTTCATATATCCAGTCTGAACTTCTCTTGTTTCATCTTATACTCACTGTGTCTCACCCTCTCCCAGTGCATCACTGTGAAAGGCCTGTCTCTGCTCTGCTCTGTGGTTCTGTTTCTCCCAGAAAAAACTCTTCTGAGTTGCTTCTTCACAGTTTCAGGAAGGCTGGTATGAGGTGCCCCCACAGCCAGCTCTTCCCCAGGGTGAACCAGCCTAGGCCCCTTGGCCTCTTCTCACAGGACAAGTGGTCTGCTCCCTCAAGTATCTAAACTACCATTTTTAAGAAAGCTCAGAGAACTCATTGGTGGGAAAAACCTAGCGCTGACCACCTCCTAAAGAGGACTCCTCTACTCCAATCAGCTCCCTGGAGAGCAGAGCTCTGTGCCCACTGCCAAGGGTCCATGGTCTCCATCCCCTGCAGAGCACAATGTGGATGGAAGTCATCTTCCTCCCATTAAAGTACAGCAGTAAAAACTTTGCTAAATATTTCAGAGTGTGCACCGAAGTTGGAAAGGAATGAGCCAATATAGAGATTTTAAAGACAAACAACATCTGGAAGGAAGAAAACTAAGACCTGCAGAACTGTACACACAATCCTAAAATCTCTATGGCATCTTCAGAGTGCCTGTGCACATTTAGGTTGGAAAAGACTTTTCAGACCATTGAGGCCACCTCTAATGAACGCACACAAAGGATTTGAAGTTAAATAGTTCCTCCCATTTAGAAGACAGAGATAGTAAAAGGAGGATGTTATTTTATTTTGGTCATCTGAAAGAAGATATGAAACATGGTGATACCACTGTAAAAACATATTTTAATTATGCCTGATTCTGAAGTGGGTTTGGAAGGTGGACCATCATGCATTTCCAACTACTCAAGTTTGGCTTCAGAATATCAGTCAATTTCCGCAGTGTGTAACCCAGCATTGAAGATCTCAAGTCAGCAGTATACAGTGACTGTTCAGTACCTCAGCCCTGATATGCAGGGCCAGACACACCATTATTTCCGTTGGTTTGTAGCACTGGAGGTATTTAAAATGAAAAAATTGCAAAATTCAAGGAATAAATAATATTTCTTTATATCCAGCGAAGAAATGCATATTTTTCTATTTGTGAAAAAATATTTGAAGAAGATCCTATGCAACACCTTAGAAGAGTTTCTGCTGCAAACAGAAAAGAAGTACTCTGCTGTGCCTCTGCCCTTAGCAAGGGACACAAATCATCCTTTCTTTAGAACCACTGAAGCACCACTGGTTTCTATCACTATGCAGGAGCTACAGTAGCACAAATGAGAGAAAATTCCAGGCAAGAAGGCCTGTGCTACTCTTTAACATTTTATAATGAAATGACAGATATTTTACTTGGTCTAATTTATATAATCATGAGCATCCAGTCATTTTATCATTTCTATTAATTACAGAAAATCAATGTGTCTGTGGCAAGCACACACTTTAATAGAAAATTATCTATCCTAAATAGTTTAATATGTATTTTACAGTACCTTGTTTTAAATATAAACATCTTCATTTAGAAAAAAATTTGGTTACTTGCAAATAGAAAAACTAGGAAAAAAAGAAAGTGATTACAAGAAAGGAAAGGTTGCAAAGCTGCATTTTGCCATAACACACATGGGATCCCTCAGCTGTTTGGTAAAGAAATGCTATATAACTAAGAGCATGACCTGTGCAAAAACATTTGATTTCTGTGCTTGGTAAAAAAAAAAACAAAAACCAAATGGTATTCAGTGTAGTCTTCTCATTCACAAATTGCTGGTTCTAAAATGCACTTTTACTTTGCAGCTCAAGAGGTGTGAATCTCATTAAACTCTCAATGAAGACACATCGATCCCAATTATAACCAATGGTCAACAGAGCTTGCCTATATCACAGAGGAACAAAATTGCATCCAAGGGGAAAAAACCCAGCAACCAACTAACCAACCATGAATGCTGAAAACCACAAATAAATTATATTCTCTTCTGTTAGAAAATTATTATGCATCTCTACATTCTTGTGCTTAATAAAGGTATTAAATACTAGAAAAGATTACATATATAGATCTCATTCAACATAATTTCTCTGGCTTCATGTCAGTTTCTTTCTTATGAAACTAATGGTGTAATTCTGGAAAAATGAATTAATGAATGATAAATGAGCCTTGCCTTTCTCAGCTCTACAGAAAATACATTATTTTCATTACCAGTAGAATATGGGCAATATACAACAATACAAGCAGTGCTGCTATTTAATGTTACAGAGCTCCTCATAAAAATGTCACACACACACAGGCACTCATTTTCACATTGCCTGGAGAAGAACTTCGGAGTCTTAATTAAGGTTGGATAACTATAGTGAAGAGGACTTGCAAATGTGAATCTTAGAAATGTGCATGGACAGTTGTGCTGCACCTCATTCTGGGAGTTAATTTCTTCTGTTAATGGCCTATCTATATATATATAGTATATTTGCTTTTAAAAAATGTCTTCTAGAACCATATCCCTGAAATCCTCTGCAGCTCTGAGATGCAAATGCTTTCAGAAGCTCCCTGATGTCTAGCCTCCCGCTCATCAAATATTCCACAACTTTGCAGGCAGGGAGCAGTAACATACATACACACTTCTGAGATCAATTGCTAACCCAAAATCTCCGACATGCAGCCAAGGATAGCTAGCTTGCCAAAAGGTTTAGGGTGAAACGTGCTGATATGACGCAGTTCAGCAATTTAAAATGACAGACTAGGAAACCTTGAAGACTGATCACAGATTGTTGGAACACACACATAAAATAGGAAAAACCAGCTGGATTTTTTTTTTTTATTTAAGATAGTGTTCACCCAGTGCTAGTCCTTATTAAAGAGTGGCCTTATTCCAATTTAAAATAAGAAACAATTAAAACACCTTTGTATTCAAAGGCACTTCCACAATATTACATTTACTTTGCTGATTTGATTTTCCTGTAATGGCATTGCCTCATTTAGACAGCTCCAAACCTTTATTAGCCTGAAAACCTAACAGCATTTATTAAGCACAGGTGCTTTTTTGTGGTAAATTATGCACATGAACTTAATGTTATTTACATTTCCCTCATTAAGACAATCATAATGGATTTAAAGGCTAATGTAAATGAGTTATGTAAATAAAATATAAATACATAAATATATAAATATAATGTAATATAATGTAAATCATACTATAGACACAATAACAGCCTGACATACAATGGCAGAGTAGTACCTGGTATGTATCAGGCACATTGCTTTGAGAAGCAACTCACAACAATAATGCAAACCAGTACAAGGTAAAAGCAAATTCCAGAAGGATTACCAAGTCAAAAATGGAGAAAACCTCCATTGTATGCATGTTTTTCTGAAGTTAAAGAAGTGAGCATTATCAAGAAATTACCTACAGTAACGGAGAGTAGGAACAACCCACAACAAGTACTTCACATCTAATAGAATTCACTGTGTACTTTAGTACTATAATGCATCCAGTTACAACTGGGACATGCAGTGTTCCTTCCAGTGCTGCAAATTAACAGACAGATTGACCCACAAGAGTCCTACACCTTCCCTCCCCTGGAAAAAAAAACAACAAAAAAACAATAAAAGTGTGTTCAACTTGGTTAATTTCACATCCTTCCCCTTTCTCAGGGAAGCACCCTTAATACAGAAATCATCATGATTAGATTCTGCTGGCAATGTGAAATATATGCTCGCAGAGCAGCTGTAGACCACCACTGGAACAGATATATTTGCAATAGGCAGTAGCCATGAACCTTGAAAGTACAGCCATGAAAGACCAGCTGGGATTGAAGAGCACACATTGTGAGCAGGACAAAGTAAGGCCCTTAGAAGTGGAGGCTGTTTGAGCCCCTCAGTCTCTGGAACGTGCTACCTCCTTCCCAGATGACCCTCCCAGGCAGTTCTGTTCACATTTGCATGGTAACAGCTGCACACAAGACCAAGGGCTGTATTCATCTAAGGCACAGCACCCTTTGGGCCAGAGGGGCTTTGTCCTGGGGATACCAGTGATGCCTGCAAATGCAGACCTGGACATTGTCCTTCAGGAATAGTAATGATCTGAAAAGAACTGCAAATATCCTACAGAAAACCATTAATTTAAATTATTTGACTTAGGGGAAGTCACAGGTTTTTTTGTTTCATTTTTTTTTTTAAGTCAAGGTCATTAAGAATAGCTCACTCAATATGAGACAAGATTTTATGACTCAGAGGAGACTGGAAAAATCAGCAGCAACACTGCATATTTAGAGTATAATGTTTAGTCATCAAAGACACTTTCAGAGTTATTGCCTCCTCCTTAGACACATTTTTTTAATTGCTACAGCAGAGCTGCAGCAGTAACAAAGAAATATCTTCCCCTAAAATGCACAGTCATAGGAGTAACTGATCAGCAGGTCTGCCTTGCTGCTATCAGCCTAAGAAAAACAGGCAAGTGAATTCACATTTCAGCAAAGCAGTATCATTACAAGTCTGTGAGCAAATTGTAGGCTTTCTGTTCCCAGATGAACCCACTGCAGCTTCGTGTATGAACCTGCACAGCCCTGTCAGACAGAGATAGAGGATGCACAGCTGTGGTTCAAGGATCAGGAGGGTGATGGTACTTCTGAACACCCCGTGGCAGAGCCAGACACACCACTTGTCACCTCCAAAGCCTCCAGACTAACAGTGCATCTTGCCCAGCCACAAAAATCTAAAGACTGCAGAGTTTAATAACTGCAACACATTGCAGTTGAGTTGCAGTTATTGCAACATATTTTAATGTACCACCAACAGTAAAAGCCTAGATGGTTTTATCACCAATCAAACTCCTTGGAAATTATTCAGCAAAAGAAAAATATCTGCTACTCCCACTGATATTGACAGAGGAATCAAGTTTCCCTGGTCCAGCTTTATCCCTGTGATGCATGCAGCATATGACCTACATAGAAGGAATTCAAACTTTGTTATAATCCTGTCCCCCTGAGCACTGAAAAGTTTGGAAATCAGACAAGATGAACGCAGTGGCCCAGATTCTCTCTGTCATTTGGACAATTTTGCATTGCATCATTAGTCCTAATTCACCCTGCAGGGGCCACAGTCATGACAATGAGCCACAGGGCCCATCATCCTCCAGCTCTATGTCTAGGAAAAGCAAGAGGATGCTCACCTTCCAGTGCTCCCCAGCTGCTAAAATATCCCTCTCTATCTGTAGATTATAAATACAAATTGCAGCAGATTTTAAGATGCTGTAACTCACATTAGCAATATCTACTGAATTTTGAGTACATGCTTAGGGCCCATGTGCCCAGAAAATTCTCCTGTGCACACTGGACCAGTATCTCTACTCAGACACAGACCTCAGGGTCAATCCTAAAGCAAGCATGGGAAGAAGGGAAAAAACACAGGTAGCAAAATGTATTTCATCTACTTTTCCAGCACTATCATTCTAGCCACTATGTCAGTCAAGAGACTTCCTGGAATAATCACATCTTCCAATACCTTCAGGACAACTGAGGTTTGTAGGCCATCTGACTACAGGCAGGCTAGTGCTGTGTGAAGAGCTGCTGGTGACCCACATCCCAACTACAAAGATAATGGAGTGGTGTAAATATTTCTTTGTCCTCTCTTCTGCCTCAGTGAGCTTTGTATGCACAATATCTGCAGCAAAGGGATGCAGGAGCTTCAGGACCAGGTGCTGACATGTTAGGATTTCTGCATGGGGTTACTAAAAGTGTTCAGAAACATTTTTAATGGCACATTGGCCTTTGATGACACTGCAGAAATCACACCCGATTTTCTGCCAGGCCCTCTTCCCTGTTCTTCAAGTGTATTCCTGACAAGTTGACAGAGAGTGGGAGTTAGAAAGAAGTTATTGCTCCAGGATTATCTCAGAGATTGCAGAGCTCCTAAGCTGCTGGCTCCTCTACAGATCTCATTAGGCAGGATGCCAAGAAACTCAGAGCAGAGTATCTCTGCCCATAAACTCCAAGGCTGCCAGCTCTCTGTTAGCTCACCAGGCAGAAAGAAAAGAAGCAAGAGCCTGGAAGCTCTGGAAATGTGCAACTCCTTGGCACCCTAGGCAGCCAGAGGATCCAGACAGAATTCCTCAAGCTGGGGACCCCTTAGCCTGCTGTCTCTAGTTCTAGATAGCATTACCTTCAGACTAGATGATTATCATAGGTCCCTTCCAACTGAAAATATTCCATTTTATTCACTAAGAATGGGGAAAAATACAAATTTTCATTTCAAATCAGAATATGATCAAATTAAACAAATCCATCAAAAACCTCTGCAAATTGGCATGAACTTTTTTTCATGCTGCACCACTTCAATAATAGGGTGTTATGGCTGGTGTACAACACATCTTGTGATCCCATTCCCCGAAGGTACAGACTCAGACTGTAGCATTAGTCAGCAGAGTCATCTTGCCATATTAACTGCCCCTTCTCCCATCCTCTGTCCCAAGTATGTGAGCTCTGCCAATTTAAATACCAAGCCCCTTAGGGAATAATATGTTTTGTGGAGTTTCCCATTGTAAACATACCTTGATTTTCTATCTTCACGTAACCTAAATTGAACAGGATTTATTTTTCTGAAACTCCACAAAGCTCTATATGCAGGTCAGCAGGCTTATGTAACAGTGATGCATCTGGCTCTCTGTCCCACATAAGTAAGACAGAATATGCTGTGACTGCTACCTAACCTTGTGCACTGCCCAAGGCTCATATCCATCTTTTTTTTTCCTGTTAAGGGAGACCCAAGCTTCCAAACCTCAGTCTTCCAAAGACCAACTTTTCCAAAGACCTGTAATTGTTATATGTTCCCCACAGGGCACTTCCAAACAGACACACTGGATCATTTTCATGAGGCTTTTTTTTTTTTTTTTTAAATTCACTAGTGCTCATCCATGCAAGTTAGTTTTGTTTCTGGAAAGAAGGTATTCTGATTGAATTCATATTAGTTGTATTTTAATATAATCTATTAAAATTTGCTGTTATCTTGTGACTTCACTCCAGCACATATTCTAGCAGCTGTTTCTTGCTCTGCATTTTCCTTTTTTCCTTTGACCTTTTCCATTTTGTCACACATTCACCAGTCACCCCAGTGAAATGCTCATGGAAGTGGTCAGGGATTCATACATGTATGTCCACAGGGCACAGCATGGAATAGTCTATCCAGTCTCACATCTTGTAAAAATCTCTCCATTAAAACTAGGTCAAGGTATCTTGCAGGGAACAGAACACAAGTCAGCATAAGTGCCCAGCTGTCATGCTAAGAGGAAGCATGCACAGATCCACAACACACTCATACATAGTTGAGAACAGCAAATTTGGCCTGCTGCAGCAGGCACAGTGATGTGTTTTATTCAGCTATCAAACACATGTAGACATCTATGTACATCCCAAGTCTAGACCAAGCAGGTAACTCTAACTTGTAACTCTAGCCTCCAGCTAGTGTGGAAATGAAATCACTGACTTTCTATAAAGATGCAAATATGGTTAAAATGCAAAGTGATCCACCAGGAACAAGGAGTGCAGCCCACACCTGCAGAATGGTGGATGCATCCAGAATGGCCCTAAAGAAAGACCAGAGGCTGTTCTAACAGACAAGTCAGCACATCTAACAAGCACAAACCAGAACGACCAAACAGGACTTGGCACATAAACCAGCAGGCTGATTGACAGACAAGCCTTTGACACCTCTCAGGGACACCGATGCTAAGGACCGTATGTGAAGGAGGATTTCCCTCTCATTACTCCCAGGTCTGAGACTTTTCAGAATATATGGTCTGCTCTGCAGATATAACTTTACACTTTTTTTGTTTGATGGTTTGGTTGGTTTTTTGTTTGGTTTTTTGTTTGCATCTAATTCCATTTCTACAAGTAAATTATTGTCACATGACCAGGACAGTAATTCAATATCAAATTCACCAAAAGCAATGGTTTTCTCTGCAGAAGTGTAACTCCCTAAATCCACATCTGTAATAACATCCAGACCATGGCCTGTTCAGTTCCTGCACAGAGCAGGCTCATCCACTGAGCAATCTGATGCTTAGTTAATATATGCAGTGCTATACTGAGCCCAGTTAATCAACACCATCTATTCTAAAAGCAGGAGAAAAAAATTCTGTATGTCTATCACACCCCATCAGTTTTCCCCACTCACTTTAAGCAATTAGTTTCAAAGACTTCCTGACTAAATTTACATAAAATGCATCCTTCCCTCCTACACTTTGTTAAAGCATTAAGCTGTAATTTTATAAGGTGTTCTTGGAGATTAAGTACCAGAGATTACACTATGCCTCAAGCACAGACCCAGGAATTTATAAGAGCAGCAATTTATGATTTCCTGGATCACCTCATCACCTTCAATCGACTTAAATGCTTGTGGAGCAAGAATGTTATTTATTGTCAGAGATTTTCTGGGTCTGTCTGCAGAGAGATGGCTGTGGTTGCAGATGGAATAGGCAGATGAGAACAGCTATCAATGGACATAAAACTGCAGCTGAAAGGTCAGCAAGACTCTTTGCAAAACCTATGAAAGAACAAACTTCAGTCTTTTGCAAGGGGAGAAGGTGAAATGACCTATCTGGGTTTGAGGTCCAGGCTCCTGATGGTCAAAATGTTTGGTTACCAGGGTTTTGGTTTTTTTCAGCCACAACTCCAGCTGGCACAACTTCATGAGCTAGCTCAGTTCTAGACTGATGAATTAAGCAGGTGGTGATGTATTTGTGGCTTTCAGTTAACGACTTGGTCTTGCAAAACCTCCTCACATGGATCTGTTCAAAGTGTTGGAAAGGGAACAGCAAATTCAGGAGACTTACAAGATGAATCCCAAAGTTCTAGGACACAACAGTTGTGCTGGCAACAAGTTACTGCAAACAGTTGCATAAGCTGAAGAGAAGCAAAAGCAATAGTTCCAAGCGTCTGCTTTTAGCATTATATTTACAGCTTCTCCCCAACTGTGCATATATTAAGCAGATTGCAAACTTGTAGTGAGTAGAGGGAACAATCTGGGTATTTATAAGGCAGTTAACCTTTGGGAATGACCTTTGTATTAAGATTAAACAGGTCTGCTTTACATTCAGAGGACCAACATTTTCATCATTTGGAAAAAATGAGAAAATATCTCATAGCTACCTGTAGAGATAGCCAGAAAGAAGCTTTTATCCTGAAAGATCTTGGCTGATACCACTCCATGAAGTCAATGCAAACCTGGGACAGCAACACAGCACAGACATTGGCAGAGATCAGTGACTCCAGAACACACACCAGGCTGAGACGGTTCACCATGTAATATTCCCATTGACCTTCTTATCAAAAGAAATATGCCATACCTAACTTTGCTCAGAAACCACCTGCCAGTATCAACTATCAGCTGGACTCCTCAGCCACAAAACTTATCTAGCATTACAATGGAAACAAAGAAACAGAAACAGTGGTTGGTGTGACACTTATTTTTCTGACCTAACTTCAGTGTTTTCTTGTTTCTAGGGCAACTCACAAAACCCATGAAAGAAAATCCCTGTCATGATGGGAAAATAAGATTTTATTTTTACATTTGGTAAACCCATCCATTAAGGAAAGGAAATGAAATGAAATTGAGAGCTGCAGTAACACTGCCATAGGACAAACACAATGTTGTCATTGACTACATCTGTGGAAACAATTAACTAGAAGTACAAACCACTGCTGTTTACAGAGGTACAGGGCTGATTTACTTGGGTTATTTCCAGCTTAGCAAGCAATTTAATGAAAATATTTTAAATATACTGTGCATACTATACTCTCATGATGTGTACTTTAATTTTATTGGCTGATTCAAAATTTTCTTTCTGATAAAGTACCACAGAAGCCAGAACTTGCCTTCCGCTCATCTTCAAATACTAAAAACAAGTAAAGCAACTTTTTGGTCTTCTCCAGGGAGAACTTACGATGGTCCCTAATTGTGTATTAATACCATGAATCATTCAAAATCACAGCAGGTAACAACAAACATTTCATTAAGCATAATGATACAGCTAAACATGAAAAACCATACAAGGAGTATAATTAACAACTAGAAAAGCAGAGTTCAATTAAATAGCAAATCCCACTGTTGCTTATGCACTTCACTGGTGGATGGTTAATGCCACTAACTTCAGAAGTGAGAACTGCTCTTGCTCCTTGAGACACAAGGCTTCAGAGATTCCCTGTTGCTCCATGGGAAGACAGACCAGGAGGTTTACAAGGACACCACTACAGCCAGTCCCACTTCAACAAGAGAGAGAAGTCTACATCAACTTTCAGTTTGCTCTTCTCATTGGGAGTATTTGGAGGGAAATTTGAGGCAGGCCATACTCCTCTCCCTCCAGCACATTTGTCCAGTACTTCTTGCCCCAGATGATCAGAGTTCACTACATTATTCACTGTAACCATCAGTAATTCCAGCCCTGTTTTCTAAACGTTAAAAATGAGGCTCAAGCTTAAGAAACATGTCCTCTTGCCTTTTGGCAAAGCACAAGGGGCACTTCAGGGACCAGTTAGTATCTCCCCTACACTGCTGCCTGACTTAGTGTAATTTAAGGTGAGTTGTAATGATGTATCTAGAAGAAACGAAAAAATCAATTCCAATCCAGAAACACAAAAAATGAGGCCTAATATTTTCGGGGTTTGACTTGTTCAGATACAAATTTCAAAAAGTGAGATTTTTTCAGAAAAGAAAGCAAAGGGAAAAATATCACATTTCCAGAAAACTAGTGAAGATCAATCATTCAGCAAAGTACAGATTCTCTGCATCCTCTGTCTCATTAAACTACAACAAAATAATATAATAAAGGCAATATAATTAGTCATGGCACATGCTTCCTAAGAAGACTGTTGCAGTGGTTATGAGGAGAAAATTCAACTCAAAAAAGAGGAAAAGTTAAAATATAAGTGTCCGCTGCAGTGCTCTTTAACGATTACAGATGACCTTCTCTTTTGACTGAAGGCCTCAGGTTGGAGATAATGCATCTAGCATATTACCAGCTATACCTCATTCATTTTCCATTTATATTTCCTATCTCCCCAAGCAACCATTATTTAGTGATACAGAAAAGACAATTCAAATCTTCCTTGCACCCAGAAGTCATTTTATTCTAAGTGATATGAATTAAGGGATGTTGGCAAGCTCACAGGGAAAACTAGACCTTCGCTGAAAGCATGAACTAATTTTTAAACAAAATGATTTGTTCACACTTTATTTCTTCCCACCCTTCCTCACTCTGTTATAAATAGATTTTTATGTGATGTCTTTTGAAGATTCAGCAGCAGCCCTGGGATGAACCAGTCCAACTGGTATGTTCCTCTGATAGAAAGCAGCTCCCCAGACCACAGCTTCTTCCATTTCTCACATCTGTGCACAGGCTGCAATGAGGAACAGAATGTGCTTTCTCTCCAGTCATCCCCAAGCCAGCATTTAACCTGCAGTATCTGACACCAGCAGTATCAAAGGTCAGTTCTCTGAGCCATTTTTAGCCAAAAAGCCAGAAGTAGATTGTCGCAGGTAACCATGCAGACATTCTGTATCCCATACCTTTGCTTGAGCATACCAAATCATTGGGATTATGTGGTGATAATCCTGCAAATTCCATAGGCCTGAGATTGAGAAAGGGCACCAAGCCCATGAAGAATGACACTGGGCAACTTGTAGGTACCCTCACTTCACTGACACTTCCTAAAGAGGCATTACTGAGAAGTAATGAGAGACATTCTGTGAGAATGTGAATGAGTAATGTGAGACATTCCGTCTTCACAAATATGTAAACCAACCTCTTTTGCAGAAGCAAAAGAAAATACACAAATTCCTTCAAGCTTCCTCTATCATTGCCCAAGGGATTTAGTCACAGAGTTGGACATTCAGTTACTCATCTGATTTAGTGCCCAACTGCCTCAGATAGGGGCCATATCTATCCTCTTATTGCTGGAGCCCAAACCCTGAAATGAGCTCAGCAGTGCTTTGTGCAAGGCTACATTTTTGTAAGACTAATACACAGAAAAACTCCCTAATCTCTGACAGGAAGAAAAACAATGTGGATACTTCCCTGATCCTGCAAATCCTTGGTTACACAAGAAACAAGCAACATGGATAAGATCTTTTCAGGGGCAGAACATATTTTATCAGCAGAGATTGATACACGATACACTATACGAGCATACATCGGGGTTTACACCAGTGGGAACTATTGGGAGAATTTTTATTGCCATGGGTTTAACATTATTCAGTCTGCTGAAGTAATGCCCACCTTGAGAAGCCTAATTGGGTGTCAGCTGCAAGGAAAATGCTTGTCCCCTCTCCCACTTTTGGCAGCACCAAATACTCTGAATTGAAATAAATACCAGTGCAAGCAAATTACAAATACCAAATATTCCCTGTGTCCTACCAACAAGGGGAAAGCACTTTTTTTTCCAAGTTTCCTTCTATCTAATTAAATCAGAGAACAAGAATAGAATATTCCAACTTATTAAATTACTTCTTCAGGGATTCAAACCAGCAACTGCTGTCTCATGAGCTGCCCTGCAGCTGTGCAAAGAACACAACAACCAGCTAATGCAATAGCCATCTCTAGCCCATGACCTGGAGGAGGGAGCGGGTACAAGTTTGTGTCTGAAGCTGTATGCTACATGTTCCACCCCTTCCCCTTTCTCCAGAGGAGAGCTCATTTCACGGCCAAACTTTTTAGCTGGTTCTTGAGCACAAACAAAACCACCTTTGTGCTGGGAAGGAGGCAAGGAAAGCAATACAAGTGGAATTTCTGATGCAGAATCTTTCTTTCCCTTGTTCTCCCTGCAGAAAGCTGCCAAGCCAGCAGCAGCCTCTCGGCAGGAGCGGGCTGACAGCCTCAATAAAGCAAGCAGCAAAACTGATCTGGCTTTTCAGGGCCAGACAAAAAGGAAAAGAGTTGGGACCCTTCTAAAGAAATGAGAGGTTTCCTTTGTAGGACTGAAGGCTGAACAAAGGCTCACAGGAGACTAGAATTTTAACTCTTCCCTTATTTCACTGGTATAGGCTCAAGTGGTATTTTATAGGCTTAGCCAGCAAATTCAATTAGTAGCACAGATAAGCTGTGGCTACAGGAGTATTTTTAGGGTTGGTTTCCAATGAAAATGGAGTAATCATCATTACTCCATGATGTCTGCACTCACTATTGCCATTACCTGCATTCCTGCATTACGTTTGAACCCAGTGGCCATACTTAAAAAAAAAACAACAAAAAACAGCCTCAAACTTCCTACAAGAATTTCCCACAAGAAGGAAATGCTTTCTGAAAACTCAGAGGCATAGTAAAAGCAAACAACTGTCACAGGAAACCTCCTCACTGTACAAAAGAAGTACAAAAGTTAGGATTTTCCTACCTGTAGAGTTCACATGGGTCCTCTACCCATGTGAACCAAAATACTGCAAAGCTTTTTCAGGGGTTGAAGCCCATGGAGTAACTATCAGAAATATTCAACTCACAGGCAAATCTGATTTAGAATTTTTTTGCTTCTCACTTGAAAATTCTCATCCCTTTTTCACCAAGACAGGTCCCCATGAGAGACTAGCACTAGCATTTAATAATGCCTGTAACCAACCTCTCTGTCATCAGGTTGTTTCTCCTGTTAGACAAAGTGTCTGGTCCCCACTAGCACCGAGCTGTGTCTTCAACACTGCATTCAACAACACGGGCTTACCTCGGCTTCACAGAAAACACCTTTTCTTGGTTTTCAAAGTATCTAAACAAGATCTGCATCTAGAGAGCAGGTTCCACACACAGGATCCATAGCAGTCTGTCTTTTGACAGTGTGACTGACGACTGGAACAAATGAACATCATCTGTGATACAAATCATGGGCCTTCCTGTGAAGAGCATCGGTAATTACTAACCTGTTTCACAGGAAATTGGCTTCAAGTGCCAGCCTTTCTCATACTTCTCAAACCAAGGCCCTAATCCACACCAGACCAAGTGTTCATTCAATGGATCTAAGAATTACATTTAGCAGAACGCTGTTGCAAGCACCCCTCAATTATTTTATTTATCAAGATAGCCAGATCCTTCACTGTCTTTGCATTGGTAATGCAAGGTTACTATAGCAACATCTGCGACCTGCATGATCAAGATAGCAGAGAAGAGCTGATGCCTGGATTAATGTATTTGTAGGCTTAAATAGGAACTCTAAAGATTAAAGACTAATAGTCTATGAAATTCATATGTACTCTACTCATGATGTTACATTTATCCCATTTCCTCTCCTTTTCCAAAAACACTTATCTCTAAATACTAGAGTATGTGATGCAATATATTATGACAACACTATTTAAACTTGCTGTTTATATTCTGTTTTCAGTTCAGTACATAATTAAAGTTCTTCATCAGGTCCTAAGACTAATGTATATTTTATATGATGCTTGGCCAATTTATTAGCATCTTGTAGAAGCTAGAGTTCTTGCCCAGATTTGCAGATTATTTACATCTCTACAGTATTTCAAAAAGAAAAACATTAAGAACAAGTTATCCAGCTAATGCAACATTAAACACATAAATCTTCAATTTGCTTTTTATTTTCCTGTACTTAATAGGTTCTTTTTAAGAGTCAATGACTTTCATTCAGCTAGAGACTTACCTGCCAGCAGTCTGCCACAGGTTCGTAACAGATCAACACACATTTAAATGTTTCCTTGACAGCTCTTGTGTAGACAAGAAAAGACATTTCTCCTGAATCCAAGGCTGGATGAAAGCTGCTCACACAACCAGGATGGTGACATGAAGGAGGTTAGACATGGAGGGAGATACTGGGGAACTCAGGTATTTTTTTTTTTTTATTTTATTTTTCTGGTTTGTCGTTACAGGCTTCGCTCCTGTAAGAATTTCAGCCAGGAAATATAGTTTTACTCTGTGTGTTTTCCATTCCTCCAACTGCCTGAGTGGGCACACATGATCATAGATCAGAAAAACATGAGTAGTTCTATCCAGTTTTAAGTGCTTCAGGTGCAGGACAGGCAAAGAATTCTTATTCTAAGTAATCATTCAAGCAAAAGAGACAAAATTGTGGGCCCTCCAGTGAGACTTCAGCAGCATATAAATCATATGGTGATTTTTCATAGGGTCACAAAATGTCACCATGAGACAGCAAATGAGTGCTCATTGTTCTCTCTCAAGGAAGTCTCTTATTTTTATTTTTTTTAAATATTTCATGCTAATATAATTCTTCTCTGAGACAACTTATTCTACCAAAGGCAGCAAGATTACTTTTCCATTTTCAGGAAGGAGAGGAACTGAGCTTCAAAGTGCAGTGCCTCAAAGCCATGCAACATAGAAACCTCCACCATTATCAGTGGAAGAACTGATGGGGATGAACTAAATCTACTGTAAGAATATTCCATCACTGCAGTCTTGATACAAAATGCAGACTCCATTTTGGCCTTGGAGTCTCATAGAGCAGACAGCTTAAGGGATTCTTAGACTAAAAAGCTCTATCATAATATGGTCAGTTGCATTTGGGGTTGGTTTTTTTTTTTTATGCTTGTTTTTTTTTTTAGTTTTAATTTCTTACTGTTGGTGATTCAGCTAACAAAGAGCTTTTTTATCTCCTGCATTTGGCCTTTTCTTTCTCATTGTTTCAACTGCAGTCTGTAGACAGAATAGGAAAGATAGGCCCTCACAAGTCCAGTAAAAAATGTTGTTAGTTCACAGCCATTTTCCAACAAAAGCATTTCAAAGATACCCAGTTGAGACTGCAGAGGGAAGAAGCTGATTACATTGGGTCCATCCACCTGGTTTCCCATTATTGTTAGAGTTCTACTTAATTCCAATCAACCTGCGTAATTGACACCAACCCAAAAATCATTGCACCATATGTCAACTTCACACTTCTAACTTCTAGACTTACTTCCCTTTGATATTTTAAGGCTTTTGGCTAAGATTTTAAAAAATCACCTTCCCTAACCTCCTAGCTATAATTAAATGGCCTGGTTTTATAAAAGTGCTGAGTGTGTCACACTGTCACAGAGGCCTGAATGGTACTCAGTGTTTCTTGGTTTCAGTTTCACACGTCACAAGTTAATCTTCAGAAAGTCTTAAATGCATTTTCTTGCAACACTCACATCAACCACCAAGGAAAAATCTTCTTATGCTCCCAGTGTAACAGGAAGAGAGAGGAGGTTTTTTTATCCCCTCATCATTGTATTCCCTTGTGTCTTTGCAAATGAATATTACACCTCTCCTGCTAATATGACCATACATCATCTCACCTCTTTGCACCCTCCTGTGTTCTAAGCCTTTTATTTTAATTGACTTAAGAAAAGGTTTTATCAAATAGGACAGCACACTATCTATTAAAATATACCAACATAATTTCTGAAAACTCTCTTAAAATCCTAGCCTTTCTCAGCTTTTGTAACAAAGTGTCAAATAGTCTCTAAAACCAACACAAAGACAAGGAAAAATATACATAAATGTATGGAAAGGGATGACTGAAACTATTAAAATTTATTTTTGTGTTAAAAGTTTCCCTCACTTTCATTGATAAAACTAGCCTAAAGTATCTTATTCAAAACACCCATCTAAAAAGATGCCTAGTAAAAGCCCCTAGTGGTACAAAGACTGGATTTTTTTTTCCCCATTCTACCAGGATTTGCACCAATAGCAATGTTGACATCATCTGCATTCTAAGGTGATTTTGTAGGTCACTCTTGAGTCTAATCAGGGGTCTAAAGCACAAGAAAATTTGGTTCAGTTTCTTTCTTATCCCCAGACTTCTTGGAAACTATTGGAGAAATCACTCAGGCTCTCTGTGTCTTGACTGTCTTCTTGTAAAAACAATGATGTAACAACTACTCCAATGTTTAAACACCTGCCTAACCCCTCAGTTTATCTGCACCTTTAGTGAACTGTCTTCTGCTACTGAAGTTCATGGAATTTCCTTGAAGATACACTCAAGCAGTTTTGCTGATATGGCACTGTAATGTACAGAGCATTACCACCTCTATGGTTATATTAAAAATATCTGAGGCTATATAGTAATTTATATTTTATACTCATGAACCAAGTCAGTATTTTCTTTCTTAAATCCCAGGCAATCATGTTCTTCCTTTGTTAGAGAATCCATGTGGCCCCGTGTGTTCAAATTGAAGCCATTAATCTCTCCTGTTTGTCACCTCCAGATTAAAGTAGTTTTGCACCCAGAGACAGTGTAGTGTGCTCCTGATGCTGGAGGAAAGCTCTCTCTCAGGAACCTCTACTTATGTACAAAGGGTGAAAATTGAATGTTTTATGAAGAGCATCACAAGTAAGACGGAAATAATGTATTCCTTCAAGCTTTGATCCTGCCTAACTGAACTGCATTTCACTATTGACTTTAACAGGAGCTATTTTGTGCTACTAAAAACATGCAAGTAAGTATTTAATATACTGTTAGTATCAAAAACTTATTTGACTTAAGTTACACCAGCTTTTTCAAGATTGTATGATTATCTCAACAAAGACCATATGTTTGCAATTGTCTAAAAAGTATTTGATTATGAAATTATCTTTTGTTTTGTGTGTTTTTTCCCTTAGAAAATGTCTGCTTTTAAAGGCATTTCATATTTTGTGAAAAATATTTGGGAGAAAGAAAATATTTTCTTTGGTAATTTTTAAATATTTTGTTAGAGAGCATTGAAAACAAGTTTGTCATCATATAGCCCGACCTTCTGAGGTGTTTGAAATTACCTCTTGTGAAAACAGCTAAAACACAGTAAAAATGTAAAATTATCATTAATATGTTGTGTTTTGTCTAACTCAGCAATTAATGAAGTGCAATAGGAGCACAGAGAACAGAAAGCTGGTATTAAGGACTCAGTGGACACAGTGAACAAGTTTTGGGGCTTGATTTTGGAATAGCTTTAGTCTGATCTGATGAACTGAAAACTATCAGAATCTAGAAAGCATTTTTCAGCATAGAGTCACTTAGAAGAAATTAGTTTTGCCTACTGCACTATTTTGTCTATACTGCAGCAGAGGGAATGACCAGGGGATTAATTTCAAAAGTATAAACTAAACACTCAGGGTAACACATGCAATCTGAGTGCAATTTAGGGATTAGAATGTGAGTCAAACACTTGTTATTAAAAAAAAAAAAAGCAGCACCATCCATCAGCACTTACAGAATTTTTGATTTTAACCAACAACTAGTTTTCTTCATGATTAGCTTTCTCTTATATTCACTATAGTATTGGCCAAGGCGGTTTTCCTTTTTACCTGAGCCAGATCAAAAGATACCTCTATCAGAACAGGTAGGTTGTTAAACTATATTAAAGATGTTCTGAAAATATTAAATCTCCATCTGTTCAATAGGCTATGGAATATAGTCAGAGACTAAAGATTTTGTGTGAAAAATTTAAATTTAAGCTTTGCATGCATTAATTAAAAAAAAACAAAAAAAAAATTAAAAATAAAAACAGGAAACATACATAATCTACTGTATGGAAAAACACATAAAAATCACTGCTTTGTCATTTAGGTGAGTAAAATTATTTTGCCTTGACTAACATACAGCATATGGAAGTATGCTTCCTTACAGCAAGTAAGGAAGACACGCTTATTAGTCTGGATCAAGATTATTTCCTTTTACTTTTTCATATCCGTCATCAAGACTAATCCTTCCAGAAACTGTGTGAAATCAAGATTTTACAATTTTTATTTCAAAGGTAAAAAAAATTAAAAATCACAATTCAAAGAAAGTTCTGTCTCAAATGTATAAATTAGTGTTGTGTTTGTGATGTAACAAGCTGAGTGACTGCATTTTTGTGGCAATGGACATCACAGCCTCTGCCCTCCCTTGGACACATTCTGTGCAGAGACACTTGATGTGGGATGCATATCCTGGAGTAATAAATTTGCAGATCTCCACCCTGGAGACACAACAGCAAAAAGGGAACATTACCAAGAACATGAACATTTGTCACTCTGATCTGAGTAAAAAAGTCACCTTTAGACCTACATACTTACGTTACAATATCATATTTATTGGTTTAAGATGAGGGATGTGCCACAGCTCCTGTGCTGAAGGGCTGGCTTGGTCGTTTGTCAAAACCACTACAAAGCATTTCCAAAAGCAAACCAGTAACAGCATTTAAACAACTATCATTTCCTACTAAGGTAGGAAATGTGCATGCAGGGGTCTGTAACAGCAGGAATTTATTTCCACTTGCATTCTAGGATGTGTGACATAGAACTGCTCATGTCAGGGAAACCTCTGGGTAGCCAGCACTGTATAATGCCTTACCCAGCCAAAGCCTTGCTATCACACCTTGCAGAACAGGCATTCTTGGTGAGAAACTCTTCCTTCATGCAATGCCTGCCTTTTAAAGACATTTACATTACCATAGAAAGACCTAATGAAAATCTTTTTATCAGAGACCTTCTCTACCAGGCCAGCATTTTCTTCACTCTTCAGCAAGACATAATGTCTGCCTCTTACTTTCTTCAGAAAGAGAAATTGCAAATTTCTTCATCAAGTTTCAGAAGATCCTCCAAACTTTGAACTCCCTGTATTTCTAACCCGAAAGTCCCTGCACACTAGTTTTATTAAATCCTCAAAGCAAACTTTTCCATAGCTGGGTATTCTTTCACAGCGTCCTTCCTAACGGGTTTTCATGTTACAGTGAATAAAATCAGGTCCTAATCAGGTGATCTGAGGTTGCTCTTTATCTCCCAGCTACAGTAATCTTCTTATCAATCTGTATCAAATCCAAATACCTCAAGAGTTAACTAGGGCAGGAAGTTTGATTCTTAAAACTGAAACAAAACACCCTCAGCTCTCACTTTCCTTAACAATTAATCCCAGCTCCTACTCCATCTGCTGTCACTTGGAATTTGGGTTTAATGAGGCACTGAAACTCTGTTCTAGTCTGATACATGATATCTACTCAGGAATCACAAACAGATGCCTCAGTTAAAAAAAAAAAAACCACAACAAAAAACAGCACTAAATTACTTTGTGCATTTCTTCTGAATAACCAATAAATGAATGTAGTACTGATCCTTTACAGGCTCTTTGGCATGAAAGTGTCTCCATATGAAAATGTGCCTATATTTAAATTAAAGAGGCTTTTGCTACAAAGACAATAGCATGGACCCAGCACAGAGATGTTGTGGGGATAAACACTGGCATTAACTTTCCCATGAAGAGCACAACTGCTGCCTTACAAGAGCTGGCGACAGGCCAGTGCTTTTCAGAGCAAAACTGAACCTCAGATCCTGGGGCTGCTCTCCTACAACTGCGCTGGACATTTCTGGCTTCTCAGACAGCAAGCCAGAAACACCAGCAGTCTGAACACTGATTTGAAATGGACACAGAGAGGCTGAGTTTTCTAAGACAGCCGGGAGAGAAGAAATATTAATGGCAAAATAAATGAGTTTTTTACCGTTTCTACAGTCTTTTTAGCAATACTACTCACTGCACAGATTTTTCTGATACAGTGCTAGACCCAGCTAGTAAATGAGTACTGTTCCTTCGCCCCAAATTACTTAATTGCAGCAGCAGAGATTGCAGTACTTTGTCTGCTATGTAGTATGTTATATGTGGTATATGAAATGAGAAAGGAAAACACTGGGTTTTCTTTTAATCTATAATACAAGAGTGTCAGAACACTTGTGAGTAATGCAAGTTTTCTTAAATCTTTACCATTTAAAGACTTTATTATCTTCCTTAGAAATATTTGAAATGTATTTTTGGCAAAGTATTTCAATGCACTACGTTTTGGTATTTGGACACCTGCTAAAGACCTCACTAATAGTCAATAAATTATTTGTAAATTAAATTAGTTATTTAATGCTAAACATTATTATGGTTTCAAGTTTATGATCTCAATCATTTAGGGACCTAAGTGTTAAGGGCCTTGAAAAAAGTTCTCTCTTTCCTGTGGGAGAGAACACTATAATATCCTTGACATAAAAACGCTTGTATTTAACAGCCCCTGAGAAAATCCTACTCCCTTCACAGCACCTGCAAAGGAGCAATTAGTAACTGTGAGAATTTCACATGACACAGAAAGAAATGATCCTGCCTGTTGTAATTTTTAATGCCAGCTCCTAGGTCACTGGTGTGGGGTGCTGGAAGAGACCCCTGCAGCAGAGATCAGATGGACTGGGGGAAGGGGAAAGATAAACTCATTTTCCACATGGCTATACAGTTTTCCCTATTTTTCCCATACTTGTATCACCCACACATACATTTGACAGAAAAAGGAACCAGTATCTGCAGTGGAAGAAGGTATGCTACTGAATTTCCAAGGATAGATGCAGGGTGTTGACATGAGAAACAAAGGGTCAAATGAGCATTTTTAGATCACAGGCTGAATCGAACAATTCCAGATGATGAAGGGGGAAAGGACACACAGGCAAAGCAGCACAGATGACTTCACAGAATTTGTTTCAAATAATATTCGGATTTAACTCTAGCTCAGAGAAATGAACCTAATCTTGGTGTACTTAGAGTAATAACTGCAAATGATGATCTTAGAGAGCTGTCATAAGAGACTCAGAAGCTGCCTCAGCATTCAGAGCCCACAAAGCACAGAGAAGGCTGAGCAGGAGCAATGCTACCACAGGCAAACTGACCGAGTCTCATCCCACTGCTTAGGATGAGTAACTCCATGTCTGCAGGGGCTTGCTGCAGGGAGAACCACAAATGGCAGCAGAAGCTAAAGTGTGCCTGAGCAGGCACATCACATGCTGTGTGCTGGGAACCCACCTCAGTGTGCCAGGAGAGCCCCTGAGCAGCCAACCAGCTCAGAGACACTGATGAGCCCCCAGAGGAATTTCATAAAAACAGAGAGGAACATTTATGTGCAATACCAAGTACTCTTGGCTTGTTTCACACCTTTTTTCCATAACCCAGTATTTGATGTTTATTTTTTACATTCCTCCTAAGAAGTGAAGAAAGCATGAGAGCATTAGGGGTGTTCAGGAAGCAGCTCACCAATCTCTATCAAATTATGCAGGTCAGTGGTGTCTCCAGATTAAATATTAATAGAATAAATAATGTCTTTCAGCAAAGACTTGGGTTACCTTAGTACTTGCTGAACCCATGGCAGACTTCCCCAGCTCCTCATCTGGGTATAACCATGGCAGAAAACAAGAGCAGTTAAAAAGGGGATGTGAAAAGCGTATGTTTATATGATTTAGTAGAGGATAGATAACTACCTTTGGTGGTCATGAAGTTGTAACTGGTTATTAAAGGGTGATCTATGTTTCACAGCATTTGCTTTATGATGATTTGATTAGATGGACTCAACAGCAAGTCTGACTTGGAGACAAACACATAAAAGCCTCTCTGACCCTAGCACAGCTGTGGTATTCACATGGCTGACTAGAAATTGTCCCATTAAAGCTTTCTAATATCTGGTTTCAAGCTTATTCTCTGATTCATATCCACCAATTGCTGCAGAAAAGCTACAAAGTAATATATATGTAAACAAAGATGGTAATATATATGTCAAAATTGAAAAACCCCAGCTAAGTATATTAGGCCAAATCCTATAGTCATTACTCTTCTTCCCCTCCTCCACACATACATATTTAGGTAACTGACTTGCTTAAGCATCTTTGAATAATTAAACAACTTTAGCATTCAGGCAACTCTCAGGCTAATTTCAAACAAAAGAGAAATTTCTAGGCTTTCACAGGAAGCTGCTAGCTTGGTCTGCCTGTACCTGTGCTACAGAAAGCCACAGAAACCCCTCCAACTTGACCCAGTGTTCGCTGCATAAATGAAGTGGCACATATTCATGCCAGCTCCCCCCTGCTCGGGGCTGTGCAGATATATCCAAGTTCTCTTTTAAGTTGGTGTGTACATCTTCAGTGCATACAGCTAATTTGGATCATTTGGATTTAATTTCAGATTTGCATGGCAAAGTGCAACTTAATCATCAGGAAGCAGTGGATTTCAAAAGGACTGCTCAAAGAATCAGCTTAGTTGATGCTGATCAAGGGCTTCAGCCATGAAACTGAAATTTCTGTTTGCAAAAAATTCTCCTGAGTGCCACTGACCAAAAAAACTGGACACAAACAAACAGCAACTGTGAGGAAAAAAAAACTTCAACTACTACCTTATTGTGATGGAACACAAACAATTGAAACAGCCTAAAGTTCTGTTCCTAAATGTGCATGTCTATACTGACATCTTAACCCACAAGTTAATATCACATATTATTGTATGAATAATAAAGAAAATGGGACTACTATTATCATTAATGAGGCAGGACCAAGGCCTCGATAAGAAGATGGAAACAACATCCCTTTGAAAGTTCGTAAGTCATTTCAGGTAACACTTGCATAAATCCAAATGACAGGGTGACCAGGAGTAGTGATGTTACACTCATGGGGACTGTGTTTAGAGTACTGGAAAGGGCAGCAAAGACACATATTTAAAATTAATGTGCCCAGGAAGATGTTGAAGAATTGCAAAGAGTACATAATTTTAAACTAGAGGTAACAGTAGCTGAACACCCTGTGTACCCTTAATATTGCATCTACACCAAAACAGTATAAAGAAGAGAATATACTAAATTTATATATTGATAATATAATGCATTTTCAATAATTAATCAGAAATTTATTTAAATTTTCATAACAAAAAGAAAGTCAAGTGATCCTGACTAAGCACAGATGTGTTGGTTAAAATGAGCACATTCCTAGTCCCAAGTGAGCTGCAGCAATCACTGTCTCCTGGCCAGCCAGTTGCCAGGAGCTGTGAAAAATGGTTAACAGCATTGCAGGTCTCCAGAGGGAGTAAAATGTAGAAGGGGCATAATGGGGCAGACAGAGGAAACACTGAAAGAGAGAGGAAACTCTGATTTGTGAAAGAGGAAGATGGAGCAGCAGGTAAGTACCTGGAATCTCATAAGGAATCCAGTAGCATGTTTCCTCCATGAATAGTGATCTAAGCATTCAGGCAACCAAAGGGTCAAAGTACAGACTGTGAATTCTCATTTTTGTAGAAAACTATTTCTCTCAGGCCCACACAAGCTTTCAGTAGCTAGATCAATGTAAATTATTGTGACTATTAACGAATATAGGACTCCTGAATGTCACAGGTTGGAAAAGACCTTTAAGATCATCAAGTTCAACCATTAACCCAGCACTGCCAAGCCTACCAGCAAGCAAACCATGCTCCTAAGTGTCACATCTACACATCTCTAAAATACATTCATGCTCCACCATTTCCCTGAGCAGCATGTCCTTGACAACCGTTTCCATGTAAAAATATTTCCTAATGTCCAAACTAAACCTCCTCTGGTGCAACTTTGAGGCCATTCCTCTCCTCCTGTCAGTTGGTACCTGGTAGAATAGACCATCCCCCACCTGGTTACAACCTCCTTTCAGGTAGTCATACACAGTGATAAGATTCCCCTAAGCTGCCTTTCTCCAGACTAGTTAATACATAAATCAATCTCCTGTTAAAATTACATGTCAGCTTTTAATACATTTATTTGTATTGGGTAAAAGTGTGCCAACTCTTCCCTCTTGACGTAAAAACATCCAGTGCTTAGTGCACTGCCCTTGGGTTTACTAGATTTTGATAACCCTGTTTTGCTATAGACTATGTATGACTTTGGACTTAATCTCTCTGTACCTCAGTAAA
Organism: Pseudopodoces humilis; assembly: GCF_049639895.1. Lineage (NCBI taxonomy): Eukaryota > Metazoa > Chordata > Aves > Passeriformes > Paridae > Pseudopodoces > Pseudopodoces humilis. Next base: position 12,229,636 of record NC_142205.1, on the reverse strand, counting down.
GGATAAATGTGCTGTATTTCAAGGGCATGGTGAAGTGTGCTAGGTTAAGAGTGTGTGGATCCTGAATGCAATCAAAGGAAGCATTACACAGCTCAGAGAGACAGGTAAATAGCTGATACAAATTGGCTGACTCAGCAACACTGCACAACCCAAGTCCTGGCCAAATCCAAGTGAGGGACCAATGAGAGCAAGAAACCCAGCCTTCTAAAGTGAAAAGGAAATATAAATAAACATATTTTTTTCAGCTAAAAATACAATAATTACACTAAGACCAATTTTAAATAGTTTATTTTAAAATTATTATGATGACATATATTTCTACTTAGTTTTCTGGCTTAATTTTTTTGGTTTTTGGTAAGGCAACAGAATAGATTATATGTCAATGACCATTGTGCAAAAAACAACAGATGTGGGTTTGTCACCAGAAATGGTTCTATTGACTTTATTGAGTGTTTCAAGATCGATGTGCTGTATTTGAAATTCAACACTCTTAAAAATTAGCATAGAGTGTTTTCTCTGTCTAAATGAAACTAAAGAAAAAAGCATAAAATTTAAATAAAACTTATTTACTGTTGAGATAAAACTTTAAATGTTCATTTTTATTGAACCTACCTTGCATTCTGCATTGTAAGTTATTGCAACATCCTAGTTCATCCTCATCTCTGAATTGAACATCAGGATGCCTCTCTCCACTGTTAAATAATACAGACCGAACCAACTAGTAAACTCATCCCTGGAGAGAAAACAAAAATCATAGCACAAGAAGAGTGTTTTCATTAGCTTTTTCAATCACTGACATAGTGTAAAAGCAGGCACTGGAGCTTTTGTTTTAGTGAGGAAAGTCAATTTAACAGCATCCCCAGCTCAGCATGACATTTCATCTGAGTTTGTACTGTTAAGTCAATTGTTACCCCCCTGGCCAATACAGCATTCCAGCTACAATGCAGTTTCAGATAATGCTTTAAATGCTTTGGTTCAACAAGGACACAGCTTTCTAGTATCAACCAGCCCTGATCAACACTGTGATTTTTCCCTACTAATTCTATATTTTGGTGATTAGCAAAACATTACTCATCTCAGTCACTGTCTTCAGCATTCAGCAGTCTAATAAAATTTGCATTAAAATATGTGGTGGTACAATTTCTTTAATAAAAGGGGGCATACAAAATAGTGAATGAAAAGAAGCAGGTATAATGGAATGGGATTGAATAAGAAGACAGTATCTGAAATAAATAGCTGCTAAATTCACAAGGCAGGAATGTGAGAAACACAACACTTCAAGTAGAAAAGGTTGACTGTCTTTCTTAATATTCAACAGTAGAACAAGTGAGAATTTGGGATAGAAATGTGGCTTAATGACATAAAGACTTTGGCTTTAAAAGTTCTATCAGAATGGATAGCAACTGAAAAGGGAAGAGGAAGCCTGGAGAAGTTAATTGTGCATACACAGCTTAAAAGGGTTGACAACTAAAGACCATCCCACTATTTATCCTATGTTCCTATGACAAGGAACACAACACAGATTACCATATTAGTTGTACCTGCAAATTTTTCCTGTGGTCTGGAATTGGCCCAGTGAGCACTCCCTCTTAATTAAAAAAAATAAAAAATAGTAAGCAACCATTTACAATAAAGACTGCAATGTTGAAGGTTTTAGGACTTTTCAAAAATGTTTACCCTATATATGACATGAAACGCCTTTTGAAATTTGATTTCAAAAGCTAAGAGTAAACTAAGATGCTGTTTGCTAGATAGATTGCTATGCAAACTTTCTAGTGAAGCTGGATTCTTGGGTAAGAGTACGCTTAAGTGGAAAGGGAAACCAGGAGTGACAAGACCCAGGATGCACGGACTGGTAACAAGTTCATAACAAAGTGGTTCTTAACATGTAACTAAGTAGTGGGACTCCTGTCCATGGGATACTGCTAAGAGAAAAAGTTTATACGGGTTCAAGAGAACCTTGACAACTTAAAATCCATCAAAGTTCTGAAGGAATAGAAACCAACTCTGCTTCAGGAAGTCCTTGAGCAGACAATGATGAAAACCCTGGAGAGAACCAGTCTGTCCCCATCCTTTCCCCAAGGTATCTGCTTTCAGCTGCTGGCTCATTTTTTAGGAATCTTCCTTTTCTGACAATAAGCATATTTCTATCCTATTCCCAAAAAGTTTCCCTTCTTTAAGCATAAAAAACAACAGAACAATCTGGCTATCTGACTTCACTAGCTATGTTCTAGTATATGCCTGTAAAATACATGAGGAGGTAACTTTGCAAGTAAGAATGAAGCCAATTTTTAGGAAATTATGCCTTACTGTAATTTGAATGTTGTAACTTATTTGCTCACAGGACATCTATGGCATGTGAGGGGATAGCACACAGGCACAGCGTGCACAAGCCTGTCCTGCCACGACCCCGCAGCAGCAAAACCACTTTTGGCAGCAGTAGCCACTGTCATCTTGTAACTAAAAGACATGAAAAAGGCCTAAAATTTTATGATGCCACCCACTTTAATAATGCATTAAGGACAGAGATATTAGCCAGATCTAACTGTTACACATCACCAGGACTGAAAAAGCCATGATCTGTCTGGATAAAACCTTAGAGTGCACAAAGACGGCTCTAAATGCTCTGGCAAAGGAAGGAAATTTCAGCTGGCTGTTTAATTTCCATTAGCTAACCAGACACTACTTCTGTCTCACTTAAAGATACTTTAAGAAGAAGAAAAAATGAAAATCCACAACTGCAGCTGAAGTGACATGAAAGTAACCAACATCAGCTCTCTCTATGGAAACCAGGTGTTGCGTTTGTCACAGCTCATCTTATGACAAGGCTCTCAGCTGAAAACACGTTGTCATAGGGTTTCCGTCACAGCCAGGTGACCACACAAAATGAATGGGAATTCCAGCCTAGAAAACATCTGTTTCTTCATTCTGACCCATTCTCTCCCTCTCCCAAGAAGTCCTTCAGCACCTGGGCTCAGCCAGGCACAGGTGCTTTCCCATCTGAGTCAGCCCATCTGAAGATTTCTACTTCATTTGTAGAGGGAAAAACGCCTCCAGCATGGTGAGACTGAACTTCATATGAAAAATGTTTACATTGTTATTGAATTCTTGAAACTGGGGAACAGAAGGAGGCTCCATTCTTCCTCCTCCTCTCCCCATATTCCCCTCATTTTTTCTTCTCCCCTAATCCCCATAAGAAGAACAGCCTAATGCATCACATTACATTTTCTTCTTCAAATGCATCTCTAAGAAATTTAATAAAATCTTGTTTTTCTCCCTTTCAATTACTACATGAGCAACATATACACAAGACAATCAAGAACTACGGTTCATCCTGAATATTATTTCACCTATTTTGCTGAAAATGCTTCATGTAAATCCCAGTTTGGAGAAAGACAAGCAATTACAGTACTTATATTTTTTTCTGATATAGGTCATTTAGCAGTATATAAAGCCTTCCAGCCCTGAAGGAAGCTGTTCATATCCTCACCATGAATGATAATGTTTCTGGCTTTAACTATGTTTTACTGAAGAATTAAATGTGTGCTAAGGAATTAAGTATATATATGATTTATAAAACATAATTGTCAGAATTTTCTTCTTCCTTACACACACGTGCCTGTTTTTCTCTTAGTGCTTCTGCCTCAACACAAGTTCATCTTTTTCCACCAGCCTCCACTTCTGTTCCTGGATAGATTCTTGTTTCCATCATTTCTTCTCTTAAATATTTTTTCCTCTCCCTCCTCACCTCCTTTAAAACGAGTGTGAAAGAAACTTCTACCCAACTCGGCCCACCAGTCTTAAATCCCTCATAATTTCACTGTGGCTTGTGGAATAATGAAACTCCCTGTCCCCAGAAACCTGACCAACACTCTTGTTCACCACCTCCTGTCACTCGACTCCTGAAGAAGACAGAAAGCCAAGCCAGCATGGAATCCTTTTTTCCAGCTAATCCTTCATTTCCAACCACAAGAAATTTCAAAACTTTTCAGCAGAGAGAAGATCTGAATCACCTTAGTGGGAAAACCTTGTGTTTGGGGCACTGGTAGGTGAGGTTTGGCAGGGCCCCCCATCCCCACATCAGATGCAGACTGTGAAAGAGGCAAGAGCCTTCCCACCAGCTGCCTGTGACATGGCTCAGTTCTGGTGCAGATTGTTAAAGGTCAGAACATGGAAAAAATCCTGTTTTCTGCAAGTTAGGAATTGTCTTTTGGATTGCACATCCCAAACATAAGTATTATGGCTTGGACTCACTTCGAGTCACCACATAAGCAGGCAGAGCTTGCTTTCTCTCAGGTTACCAACAAGTAGACTGGACAAGGGAAATTAAAAAAAAAAACAAAAAACATTGAAATCCAAAAGCCGTAATTCACTGTTTAAATATGTGATTGACAAAGCACTGAAATCCTCTGAGGACCAGACCATGACTGAACTTTAACTGAATCAGAGTAAGCCTCTGGCTTCTGTTGAAATTGGAGTGTAACCATCCTCAAACTTCTTTAGACCACAAGTACCTGCAAGCTGGAGGTCTCAATTTACAGCTGTTTGATAAATGTGAAAATTAGTAAAAATTCCAGGTGCAAAATGCTAAGGAGCAATTGCTGCTAAAATCACAGCTCTGGTACTGAATTAGTGCATTTGGAAGCCATCTGTGCTCTTACAGATCTGATTACAGGTGGCAATTTTGCTGATAGTGGCATATGATTATCAGTGGCAGGAAAAGAAGGCAGTTTTAACTCTGAACTGTTCTGTGGATGAATTTGCAATCAAGCTGTCAGGGCACAGCTACCACAGCAGACCAAAAAAGAGAGAATAAACAATATCCATGGCTTACTAATAAGAAGAGGATGAAGGAGGTGTGGCCCTAAAACACCAGGCACTGATTCATACCCTTTTCCTATGTTTTGCACCTTTCCTCAGCTCCAGGCAGTCACACATTATCCCATTTCTGCAGGATTCCATCATATGGGCTTGGCAAAGGAGAAAAAAATTCCACATTTGTTTTTCATGAAGAAAATAGGGTTGTCCTCTTAAACTACAGTTGTTCCTGCTTTTGTGTGCAGGGATATTGGAAAGAGATTTCTACGCTTCTCCAAAGGTTTTAGACACAAGCACTTCCAAAACAAAATATGATGCAGAGAACAGAATCACTTTTCAAATAAAAGTATTTCAAGGAAAAAGCATCAACGCCTACATGCTTACTGCACTTGTGTACCTCATGACATTTTGGGAGGGAGGAATTCCTGCTGGAATGACTGTGCTCACAGAGGGGAGCAGGGTACAGACCCCTCTGCCTGCCCAGGGTGCCAAGGTAAAGCACCTCTGATGTTTTGCCTCTGATACACAAGTCTTATCAAAAGCTAGCGAAAAATTATAAAAAGATCCAGTAAAAAAAATATCCAGGATCCAGTAGTCCCAGGGCAGAGGCGAAACCACAGCATTAACCATTGTCACCTCATTGTACTAAAAAACCAGTTTCTCTTTGGGTAGCCACAATGCCATTATGATTACAGTGATCCTCTTAACGTTTAGAATACTTGACTGATCCAGAGGGAGAATCCTGAGGTGGAATTTGCTTAATTTAAGACAGAGACTGCATGACTTGGATCCCACAACAGCCTAGAGTCACGCTTGCAGACTTCCATTCCTCCAGCATGGTCAGGCACAGAGGAACAATGATAATTCCGGTCTCATTACAGCTAACTTGCTTTCTGCTCCAACAAACAAGGTTTCTTCTGGTTTAGGAAATAAATTAGTAGCTATCTATACAGAATAATGGGAGTCAGTCTTTCCTCTCTCTTACTGATTTCTGGGGAAAAAAAACCCACAAAAAACCAACAACAAAACAAGAATATTTGACCCATATCCCAACCCACCTAGAAATAAAGGCTTCTTAGAGGATCCAAAAAGAAAAGGAAAGATGAACAACATGTTTGTAAGTGTAATAATATATGTCCATATGGAAGGAAAAGCTAATCTGTCCTTTTCTGTGAAAGAAACTCAATAGATTGCCTAGAAATAGGCAGCTCCCATTCCCCTTACTGAGGGAAACAAATGCCATCCAGATGGAAATTATCAAATGGATCAAACAGCTACATTTTATTCCCAAATGATCTTTGTTCTACTTACCACTCATTATACCAGGAAAATTATTTTTCCTATAGCCCAAATATAGTAAAAAGAATATTTATCATATGCTAGTTCAAAATGCTCTGTATTGAAAGTTTCCCTGATGAAATATCGATCTTGACACACAAAAAGGGTGAGAAGAAAAGTGTCCTTCCTAATGAGAACACTCTTTAAGATCTGTGGAATCTGTTAATTCCCATTAAGCCCACACTGTCCTGGCAGCAGTTGGATCTGCAGCTGCTTCCTGATGCCCAGGGTGATGAAACACCCCTTCAGCAGCCCTGTCACTTGCCAGGTTTTAAAAAGGGAAATGCTCCCAAGTCCCAGTGAAAACACATTGAGGTCCTTTTTTTATTAGTTAGTTAGTTTTATTCTTACTGCCCAAAGAGTAAATACTTCAACTGCCAATTTGCATTGAATAAAATCTAAATTTAAAAATTACAAAGGATCCTCATATTTGGCCCTAAGTCATTATGTAGAGCATGTATAATCAAATTCAATATTTTATGGGGCATTTTCAAGGACATAAGAGGCATTCATTACCGCCTAAAAGAAAGAAAATGAAATCTGAACTCCTAATTTTTTCTTATGACTTTGGAAAAATTCTGTAGCATTTTATGTGGTAAAAATCCTATCTGTTTAAGCATGTCTTCCTATAAATTTATGACTATATATATGGATAACAACCATAGTCTCTTATATAAGCTCTAGCTATTTAATTATAATATGATCTTCCTTTAGCCTGAAAACCTACAGCAGCACAAGTACAGTCTTATATGAAAACATAAAATGTTTAACAGCTGTGGCTGACTGACAGGATTAGATCACGAGCATCTAATCTAACTGGGCCATGTAACACTACCTTTTATGTCACATTAATCATTGAACATGAGCTCAATCGTGTCATAGCTTGATCAAGTGGGCCTATAAATTAGGCAATAAATTAGAAGTTGATTTTTTAATGGTGTGGTCACTAACAGATAACACTGGGTTCAGGTGCAGCAATCCAAAAATACAAAGTATCCCACAGCTCCCTAAGTATTGATAATCAAGGAGGACTTCAACCAGCAGTGTCAGATATTTTGTACAACTCTGTGACTTGGTAATTAGTCCCAAAACAGTCATTCTGAAGTGGGAAGAAGCCCCCAATATTAAGCTTCCAGAGTAAACAGTTGAGACATTCAGAACAATGTATTGCTACAACCTCTATTCAACTGAGAGCTCAAAAGTAGTAATTCATAGTAAGTTGTATATCATGACATTTCTAATAAAACTTACAGACAAGACAACCTCTTCTAAGGGAAAAGCTAGGCTGGAATAATAAAATACGAACGTTTTTACATTTTAAAAGGGTCTGATTTATCCACAACAGAAGTTATTACTCCTAATAAGACTGCTAAGGCAATTGTCTTATTCATAATCTGTTTATCTATAAAATTTACAGTGTAACCCAGTACTAAAGAAGACAGTATTTTTATTTCAAAAAAAGGAGTGTTTGCTTTCATGCTAGAGTTTAGAATTTCCCTCCCCCCCAAAAGGACCACTATTAAATCAAAGCAAGGCCTTCATTTCAAAATGGTTTATTAAAATGAAAGATGTCCTAACAATCACATTATTCCTTCCCAGTTATCCAGTTTGCCAGTGCAGAGAGCAGCAGTCACTCTTAGCTGACATGTCACCTTCTGTAGACTTGCAGGAGTCTGAGCAATTGCTTTTAATTTAGGAGCAGCAGAAACCACCTCCCTCCTGTGCACTCTGCAAAGCTCCCAAGGAAGCATACCAACAAGGAATAGTTTTAATATCACCTTACTTAGGCCACAGAAATTATGAAGAACAACACAAAAGAGGTCAGAAGCCCTCTAAAGGAAGCACTTGTGCTTAGGTGATTTCCCAGGAGAATGGCAGTGCTGCAGCCACTAATCCACTGCAGAGAATTCCCCATAGCTCAGGCTGCATCCATGTTTGAATACAATATTTTATAAGCTGCTGCTGTCTGTTCTGCATTGTCCTCTTCTACACTATTCAAGAGGAAGCATGCACAAGTGAAAAGGAGTGCACAGTTCACAAATAAAGAACAATGAATCTCGGTTATTATCACGCAAAAGCTCCCCAGTATTAGCACTACACCCGGCATATGCTCAATGCCTCCCTTGATAAATGCTGCCTCTGATCTCCTGGGGTCCTTTGGAGAATCTGTCAGGTCAACAAGGCTTCAGGTATACATGTTCATTCTATTTCCTGTATAATCTATTTATAAACTGGTACCTAAACATCTTACAGTGAATCCAGAATTTGTGGCCATAAATCAAGACAAAACTATACAGTTAATCCAAGATGTAAGTACAGAGGAAAAGTCCTCAGGCAGAACATCAAAAGAAAAAAGAAACCCAGATAGAACACCACAAAAGATAGGTTCACAAGTATTAATGTCCCTTTTCTCTTCTATGGAGACTGCTCTGGTGTTCAGAGAAGCCGCCTAGGACTTAGGAGGAAGACTGTAAGTCTTTCTCCTGCTAAGCACAACCAGGTCACCGCAACCGAGCAGCACATGACTGTGGTCACTTCACTACTAAAGTATTTTGGGCAGGAATCTCCTCTCCTTTTTCCTGCAGTGTAAACTTGACATCTGAGGTAGTTCCATTCCACTCATCTTTAACGTCAGCGAGTTGAAAAGGCACCTCTACAGTGCAGATCATCTTACCTATTTTACACTTTGATTATGATGAAGCCTGTCCTGCAGACCAAGAGATGATTTCTCTTCATGACTGCAGGCATGCCAGAAGACTGACTCAGACTTACACATGTTCCAAGGAATCCCACTCCTTGGAGCATGACTTAAGCTTAGTTCCTGAGCACATGGTAACCAACTCCCTTCCAGGGAGACAGACACCTGACAATCACTGCTCAAAGGTCTGCTGTGTTGACTGAGATGTAAGCTTAATTCTCTAGTTTAATAAAGGCATCTTGTCTCCAGAGAAGAGCCAGGAAACGTTGAATCAATTGTCTGTTCACATGAAAAAGTCAGTGCAAATGGCAGTCTCAGAGTCATCTCTAAAGGGGACAACAGGAATTGCTGCTTTGGGAAAGATGCAGATGTCAGATATAAAAGAATCACAGAATTACACTATATTTTGATTTGGAAGGGATCCAGCAGGATCATAAAAGTTTAACTCTTGGCCCTGCACAGGACAGTTCCAAGAATCACACATGCCTGAGAGCATTGTCCAAGCACTTCTTGAACTCTGTCAGGCTGCTGCTGCAAACACTTCTCTGGGGAGGCTGTTCCAGTGCCCAGCCACTCTGGGTGAAAAACAATCCAATCCTAACTGTCCCCTGACACACACCTTCAGGCCATTTTCTGAGCTCCTGTCACTGGTCACCACAGAGCAGAGATCAGTGTCTGCCCCTCCTCTTCCCCTCACAGGAAGCTGTAACTGCAGTGAGGTCTCTCCTCAGTCTCCTCCAGGCTGAACAGACCAAGTGACCTCAGCTGCTCCTTGAGGTTCTCCTCAAGGCTCTTTGCCATCTTTTAGCCCTCCTTTGGACACTCTAATAGCTTTATATCTTTCCTATATAGTGGTAACCAAAGTGGCACACAGGATCTCACTTCCACTGCTCATACACCTTCCTTTTTCACCTTATCTCCAAAGGAAAATCCCTGCTCAGCCAAGCCAGCCTTCTGCCTCATCTGCTTGGCTTGAGACATTTAGGAACTGCCCACTCCTGAGCCCTTAAGGAGATGGTGCTTAAAAACTGACCAGCAGAGATGGACCCAATATCTGCAAAAGATTTTTCTCAAGGGACCTTACTCACTAGTTCCCCGAGCAGTCTGAATTTTGTTGTCCTCATGTCCAGGGCTGAAGTTCTGTGGGCACTTTTCGTCCTGTTTAAAACAAGTTATTTTAAACTCAATCACTTAATGGCTGCTGTGGCCAAGACAGACACCAATCTCCACTTTGCTCAACTCCTTCTCTGTTAAAAAGCAGGAAATCAAGGAGGGCATCTTTCTTAGCTGCTTTTCTTACGATTTAGAGGAACCTCTTAGTTCCTCAAAGAATAATTTATCAGTGCCATTGGCCTAGCTAGGCAGTCTATAGCAGAGTGCCACAATGACATCCACATCATTTGTTAGCAAGCAGTAGTTTTTTTCTGGCTCTCCTGAGCACCATCACACAAGGTACTTTCTGCATGAACCCAATTCAGTCCATGTAACAGACTGTGATTCTTGTCCACACCAGCTGTAGCTTTGTTTCTCAAGTTTCAAAACCCTGAAGAGGTCATTGCCTCCAACATGCTCTCCAACACTCATTCAGGGCCAGCCACCTGCTACCCACCAGTAATTCTCCAGAATTACTGCACAGCTCCTTCTGCGGTCATCTGCTCTTGAGCAGGTTCACAGGATACAGACAGTATACTTCTGCCTTGGAAAATGACGAGACATCAGATCATCTAGGACCCATATAAAGTAGATTTATTATTTATTTCTGCCAAGCTCAGGTACTTCAAATGAGTCTGTCTGCTCATTCCTAAACAGCCATTTGCAAAAGATCTACCACCCACAAAAGGTCTCTAATTAACTGTTAATTCAGCAGCCACATCATATTGGTGATTATAACCAGCACAGAAAAGGCACGTAAGATTTTAGGGTGACAGGGAAGAGCAGAGCCCAGCCCTTTGCTATCCACAGAGCACCTACATTATGGAGTACATTTTCTTCTACAAATCAGTTCCTCTGAGAGACAAGAACTGCCTTGTGTCCCCAGGCAAAGCTCTCTATGCAAACAGTTTATCAATACCTTTCAGCTAGGCAACCTCACCACGAGATTTTAAAGCCCATTTACCAGAAGGGACTGTCTGCAGCCAGCTGGAAATAGAGATGCGGCTGCTGAGAGACAGAGTCCCCAGCCCACAGATGGAAAGCAGGGAGGCAGCACTCAGCAGATGGTGGGGGCAAGGGACAGCCACATCCTCCCTTTTTAGCTGCAGGTTTCAGTGACGGTAAGAAAGAATCACTCACAATTTTCAGCCTGGAGCCACATTATAAAAATCAAGCAATGTGCTCCAGGTGCTTCCCCCTTAAAGGAGGCTTTGCCAGCCAGCCATACGCTGACAAGCCACAGCACTTCAAACTCCAAATTGTCCAAATACAATTAATACAAGTCCAACAAAAAAAAAAAACTCCCAGCAATTCTTCACTGAAATTCTCCTTTGCTCCATGTTCTCACACCATAATCATAAACACAGTGACTAGGCAGAACAGCTAGCATCTTAATTTCTGAGTAATCACTGATTAAATATTCCCAGTAACCCATGAGAAAAAGATCTCTCTCTCCATCCTTAGATATTTGGCCTGGTTCACTAATGGTTTGAACACACAGTCTCAGTGCCTGGGAAGTCAGGCTTACAGCTGCTCTGGACCACCAGGCTGAAACTGAGCTGCTCTTGCACCCTGCTGAACCTGACCCACCATCTGTAACAGGATCCTCTAGCTCTTTTTCCTTTTTCTCTTTTTTTAAAGACCTGCTTACTTCACAAGTCACAGCTTTTTCTCTCAAGAACTTTCCACACTATATTAAGATTTCCAAAGGCAGATAGTTTACATTACATGAAATATGACAGTGGCCACAGTTCAAGAGCCCTTTAACAAGGTTGCAAGTCAGTCTGGCTCCCACCATAGGAGCTTGACACTTTCCCTAGTGATGTCTAACTCCAACTCAGAAAAGGCTCAATGGTTTATGCAGATAAAAGCAAAATTGTGCTAACAATATTTTATGCAACCACTGATCTTTTTTTCCCCACTCTTTCAGCAGCAAAAGAGACAAGTGCTAAACTGCTATAGGACAATGTGTCCTCCCCTAGCCTGGTCCCACTGTCATCTACATTTGGGCTGGCATGTGGGGCACACAAGTGAGTGTCCTTCCCATGGAATCTAGTTTATTTGGAAAGGAGAAGACAGATTCATACATACCTGGATTTTTAATGTGCAGTGTAGTCAAGGTACAACTAGAACTTCCACTGCATAGTCTTAGTTCCCTCTCAATTTAAGGTTTAAATTCAGTCTTCAAAATAAGAATTAAAGAAATCAGACTCTTCTCTTGTTCTTACTTGTATTTGCAAATCCCAAGAGAGGAGAAAACAAAGCAAAAAATGAGAATAATCTGTAGAAAATCACTTCTCCTTATTATTTTAAACCATATTTATTTATGCCAAACTGCGTGCAATTATACGTATATATGTATATATATATATATGCACATAAATATTTTATACACATTTATATGTAAATGAACACATTATTCTATGGTTCACCATTTTCCTGACTGATAGGATGATCAGGGCCAGATAGATTGCAGACAGACTATATTCCCAGCTAAATGTAATAGGCCATTCTTTCTGAAAAATCCAATTTTCTGTCCCAGCTTTTGTTGTTCTCCTTACTCCCAAGAAAAAGGTATTGTGAGAAGGATGGACCTAAGTCAGTGCTACCAGCTGCCTGACCTGATGAGAATACATTTGTGCAAACAGATGTGTGAGGTTTATTTGGTTTAATCAGGCCTTAAGAGAAAGGTTTGCACTGTAGAAATCTTTCATGCATTATCTGGTTTTAATTAGGGGCTTTAATATCCATCAGTTTACGGACTCAATAAAAAGGCTGTTACTACAAAGGTACTAGATAGTGCTTTTACAAATCAGAATTGCTACTCCAAAAAAAAATATACAGGCATTCTTAGGGACTAGAACGAATTTAATCATGGGTGACTTGGTTTTGTTCTGACTCCTGAAAGTACCAGTCCTGAGGATGAAAATGAGTGATCATAGACTGAACGTAAGACCGGATTCCCAAAATTTCTGATGGGCATGAAAGCTTTTCATAGCACAAGGCAAGCAATACATGGGGAGTGGCAGGCTTCACCAGCAACTCTTCTGCATTTTCTACAAATGTTTCATATACAAATGTTTCATATATATATATATCCTAGAAAATAGCTTCCTATGCTGTTTAAAATGTATCTTTGGGAGTGGAAGAGTCTGGATGGGGAGCAGGCTCAGTGAGCATCAGTCAGTAGGCAGCATCCTGTCATCCAGCTTCCTTCCAAGTGTCCTCATCATCCAGTCAAGTACAGATAATGCCAGCTGACTCATGCAGGTCCATGAATGGCAAACAGCAGACCACAGGTGACTCAACACCAGCCAATTCAGATGTGCTCTGCAAGCATATTGCTACTGATCCCACTCAATATAAAAAAAACCCCAGAAAATAGTTTACAGATTAAGGGCTAAAATTAATTATCCTGTATAACACACTGAGCAAGCTGAGATTCCCACAGGACCTCAGCAGGACACCAATATAGGAACCATCTGGACTGACACTGTACATTTTGGGTCAGGTTCCTATAAATGACCATATTTAAAGAATTTGAGGGGCTCTGTTTGATGGTGCAATGTACCCTCTCATCATCCTGTACATCAACTACTGTTTACTGTTTATTACAACTACTGTTTACTACAACTACAAATAATTATTTGGTATGATCTTACTATCATTTCTCATTTGTCCATTCAGTAATGGGAAAAATGGAGTAAGACAGAGGTTTAAAAGAGAAAACCTTTAGCTGACTCACCTTTCCCAGTGCTGCTGCATGCAGCTCTCCAAACTGATTGCTCCTAATTTATTGCAATTCCTTCACTGTAGTGCCCAAACTCTCACATTTTTAATTAGGATAAATGAAAAGCAGCTGGAACAGCTGGCCAAATGATAACTTTGGTATCTGCACATCTTTAAACAATGCTTTGTAGTAGGAAGAATGAATGTCTTAAAAAATTAAAAACCTCAAGAGGCTACAGGATTTTAACTGAAATCTGTCACTTGTGAAGCAAAGCAACAAAGTGCCAGCACAGAATCCATTTGCTGGATGAATTGCTTGAGTCCATTTTGAATTATAGTGCTTCAGTGCAGGTAATATCCTTGCAATTATCTGTTCTTCCATCTACATCTGTGTGTTTGCAGCCCCTTTTTAGGAAATTATTAGTTCCAGCAGGAGGAAGAATGGGGCCAAATAACCTAATTAGCTTAAAATGAAGTCTGAACACTTAAAATAAACCATACTTATCTGTGATAGAAAGGGACTGGACTGACAAAGGCTTAATTTCATGGATAGTCACTATAGCCCCAAACACAAAGTAGATTGCTTCACTAGGATAACAAAGACTTATTATCATATTATCACAGAGTATTATTATTAATACCATTATTATTAGCACATTTCATGCATTATGATCTGACCTTAGACTGAGCTGGCAGGTCCTGTATTTTACTGTCAGCAAGATAAAGCTCCAGAAAGTTATCACAATGGCTAATTCTTAAAGCATCGTTTTATCAACATAACAGTTACCATGTTCAGCATTTACAACCTAAAATTCAATATTTGCACATCAAAATATCTTAATACTTGACAAGGCAGTTGATGGCAGTATAGCAGGTATATCTGTCTTCAGAAGTTCTGGCCAGGAATCAGGAAGAAGAGAAAGACACATAAAAGCAAAAGCCCACATTTTGGAGTCTCACTGGTGCCTCCTGCTTAGGCAGCACTCAACAATATCACTTCCAGGGACTATTGCCCTTGGCAGCTGGTGTGTGCTTTCTAAAGATATGCTGGATGAAGAGCAACTCAGTTACTGCTGCAAGCAACTGCACTGTTACCTTACTGAACAACTGAAGGCAGGTTTCCACAATAAAGTGTGAGTGTATGTATTAATATTTCATCAAAACCAGGCATTTCATTTCTGGCTTCCAAAAAACAAATAGTAACATACTATGAACAAAGGGAGTAATCAATGGAGGCAGAGGAAAAGCACAGTAATTGTGACATGCATTACTGTTTGTGAATGCCCTTGTCTAATAAAAGTGATGAAGAATACAGAATAATGATAAAGATGTATGAATAATGGATGTTTTTCAAATGTATTAACTCTGGTCAGATCACAACATAAATCAGTATTTTGCAGAATTTACAATCATGCTTGGTTAAACTTCCCAGAGCCAACCAGCATTAGTGCACTCATGTACTTGCACAGACACACTATTTCCTCCTCCTTTTCATAGTCAGGATCCACCCAAGGCTCCTGCAGCCCACACACAGCTATTTGTGAGCAGACTCTGAGGAAGCGCTGTCCTGGCAGTGTCAGCACAGGTGTCCTGGCACCCCACACACTCCTCCCCACAGCAGGGGCTTGGCAGCACCAGGTGCAGTGTGCATCATCCATCCTGTGAACTCAGATGTTTCTGTACCCATGATGCCCATGAAGTGCCCTAAAAAAAAGTGGCTGTGGACATGTCCAGTGAAGCTACTCAAGGTAAGCTGCAATTTGTTACTTAAAAGCAACAACTGAAGGATGCTGTTTTACAGATACTAGCCCCTAGCAATACATTGCAGTAGTTGGGCCTATTAAAAAAAAAAAAGGGTAATTTAAAAAAAAAAAAAAATCCCAATAATAAAGAAACACAGCAAAATTACCCTCTAATTTTTGTAAAATTAATTTCTAGGAAGTCCATGACATTACATTTCCTGAAATCCCAAAGGAAACAGTTACTCAAGGGAGATCTTTCAGAGATCAAGGAGTTCTTTCAGAACTTGCCACTGCACTCTGAAGAAATAAGTTACACATAAAAGAAAAAGTGATTTAATAGATTGTTCCACAGTTTCAGTTAAAAGAAAATCAAATCGCCAACAAAAGGTGAAAAGAAAATAGGGAGGCAGCCTGGCTAATGAAATACCCATGTGTTTCAATGATTTCAAATGTTCTATGAAATTTTGACCATAAAAAATATCACAGCTCTTTTCCATGTAAATTTTCCAGCCATCTCAAACTACTTGCTAGGCCATGCTAACTAGTGAAATATGTGACTTAAAAAAAATTATTAATACTTTTGTATCAATGGGAAAAATCACATTGCCAAGATGTTTACCTTATTTTATTTCTGCAGGTTTTATTCTTTTCCATGCAGCTGACTTTTCCCCACAGGGTATCGACCTTTATTTCTTGCTGACAACACGTCTGGCAAATAACTTTCTGCTGTGGTGGCTGAGGTTGAGCCATCTGTTTTTTCTCTAGAGAGCCATGCCTTATTCATAATGGCATTTTTGTGTTTCATTCTCTGGGGAATAGCACCTGCACGCTGATTTCCTATTTGACCCCAAAATATATCATCATGTTTCGACAACCGATCCCTCCCCTTCGTGGCCCAGAACACACCATGCTCCAGGGACACGGCAGCATCCTTCATCCCTGACAGCAGAGGCCAAGGGGTTTCCTCATAGATCATGGGCAAGCTGGGACCAGCCCACGGGTTTGGGCTGGAGGGGACAACTGAAGGTATCTGAGGAGGAAAGAAGAACAGAAACCATAACCTTGGATGTCCCAGTGTGCTGCTGTATGCTCTTGTGGAAACAGGATGCTCTATGCATTGCGGCTGATTTAAGCTGTAGCCTCCTGTATAATTGTACAAGAGGCCCATGTCCTGCTTTCATTGGGATTTCATTAAAGCTCATATGATATATAAAAAAAAAAAACCTCTGAGTTCACGAAGATCAATCCAAGAGCTACTTGCATTCTGCTCTCCATAACAGTTTTCTTTTATGGCCATATCTTCACTGGTCTTTTTTATGTGTGAGTGTTGAGAGAGAAAAGGACCAGGAAACTTGAATTGTCACATATATCTCATGGACTAAGTAACATGTTATCAGAATTCTGAGTCACCATTTCATTGCATAATAAATTACTTAACTAAAAGGAAATCTCAGCATCTTGCATGTTCTTTTCATTAATGCCAAAAGCAAAACTATGCTTTTAATTGTTTCATTGTATTTATTTTAATCCAAGATTATAAAGGAAATTCATTAGAGTATTATTTTTTAACTGCACCTGGCTCCAGTAATTGCATATTTGAATTTTGTTTCCATACAAGTATGAAGAGGTTCTGTTGTCTCAGAGAGGCTAAAATCTCTTGCGTGTTTAGTTTAGCAGCAGACTGTCACAAATGCAATTGCAATTGATCAGTTCTGCTCTTAACAGGATTCCTGCAGTTAATGGAAATTACTATAAAGAGCTTCAGGGCATAGGAATAATTGGATCACTAAAAAAAAAAAAAAAAAACAAAAAAAAGAATTGGAGGGGAAAAAAGGTAGGACAAGATCAACATAACTTTTTTTAAAAAAAAATCCAACAATTTGCAAAGATTATCTTACCATAGAGTGTACCATGATGAAAACAAAATCTTTTAATTATTTTTACAATCCCCAAGCCCCTCTTAAACAATAGTAAAGAAAACACATAATGAAAAACATTAAACATTTATTATTGTCAGCTTGTCTAAACCAACAATCAACTGTGCAACTCTGGAAGGAATCATTCAAACAACTGTATCTTCTGCCAAGAATAAGAGATTTCACTAAACTAAAAACAGTGAGGAAACCTTTACTGACCTGGCAACTTTTGAGATGGTTTTCTCTTAGTTCTCAATGCAATGACCTCTGGGCTTGTTACTCCGACAGAAGAACCAGCACACACGTGTGGGGTGATGGGAGAACTGTGGGGGCCATCCATCCCTGGCTGAGGGTTTGCAGATATTGACCCAGTCATCCTGTTCCCTTTGGCACGTGCCACATGATCCTCTGGCTGTCCATTAGCCTGTGAAACGTCTTTGGAGGAAGGCAGCATCTGCAAGAGAAAATAGCATTTTAAAAAATTCAAGATAGATTAAGTTTTCCAATGCTGCTCATTTTGGATTAGTGGAAGCCATTTGGATGAGTTCACTAAAAGAAACATTCACAGAAATTAACTGTAAATAAACTACATTTTGTAAAATACAGGAAAAGATAACATACCAATTATTTCAGATGTGGAGCACTCCAGCACCCCTCTAAATAAAGAATCCTGCATTCAACAAGTCATTCTCAA
This sequence comes from Pseudopodoces humilis, assembly GCF_049639895.1. Taxonomy (NCBI): domain Eukaryota; kingdom Metazoa; phylum Chordata; class Aves; order Passeriformes; family Paridae; genus Pseudopodoces; species Pseudopodoces humilis. The sequence continues at coordinate 12,211,549 of NC_142205.1, read as the reverse complement.
AAAAATACCAAGAAAGATCTCTAAGCTTTAACTGCAGCTGAAAATTTACCTTGAGCTATTAAATTCTAGATTAAAACTAGGAAAAAATTCCTAATTTTAAAAATTATCTCAGTTCTCTTGAAGAATCTCAAAATTTCTAACAGGATTCTTTTACACACATATTTTCTCACACTGCACAACTAGTTCAGGTCTGTATACCTCTGAAAGCTCAAGAAAGTTAAGCTGAACAGACTCCAAAAGTGTGTTAGTTCAACTGCATGAACTCTTATGCAGATCTTATTCAAAACAAAAATAATATTAATTCAGTTGATCTTATTTCACCTCCAAATCAACTTTAACACAATAGCAAGCTATCCTTTTAGAATATCTTTACTGAGCTGCAGACAAATTTAAGACAGAAATGGTAGTCTAATTATGCACATTTTCGTAACAGCTGCAAGCAGGAGTAGATCTCCCTGAATACAAATTACTACTATAGGGCAGTAGCATTTAATCATTCAAAACCAAATTTATTATAGCTACCATATAACTGTTGCATTTTTTCTTGTGATTGCAAGCCCTGCCATTTCAGCCTTTTGGTTTTTGAGGAGTTATTTCTTTCTTTCTAAAATTAATACACCTCATTATGCATAACACCTCATTGCCATTAGTCCTCTTGCAAAAGCTCCAGAAAAGAAGATACATATATATGCCAGGTCAGGAAGAATTACTTAAAAGAAAACACATTTTACTTAATATATTGTTTTTGTTCTATGCATCTTTATTGAGTTTTAGCTACATCACTTGTGTCCATTAAAAAAAGAAAAATCAAAGGACTCCAAAATGCAGTAGCAGTGTAAGATTGCTCTGAAATGATCCAACAGAAAGATGAGCATTTATTGACAAGCTCCTGCATCTAACTATAGTTCTGGTATGACATGAAGGAGAACACGGTGTTTTTGTTGTTGCCATTTCACCTCTTGTTCCTGGCTCCCCACCATGAGCAGAGAGAACCAGTTCTGTTGAATTGTGTCCTTTGGTCTCCTTAAAGCTCCCAACACAAGCATGTGTGGCCAGCTGAGACACTGCCCAGGAGCAGCTACCTCCTGGATCCTTTATTTCAGGCTGTACAGGCCAGGGAACAAGGCAGACACGTCCAGGGATGGAAGAAGCACTCATATTGGTCAGTTTGGGGCACAGAATTTAGATTGCTGCTCTTGGCTAAAAGATTTGCCTTCTCTATGCTGATTACAGAGGGGGTCTGTGATACTATCTGGGTATTGCATTCATTTAGGCAAGGTGGCATGAATACCCAAACATATCCTAGCATTGCAGGCACAGATCAGTTGGAAAGTGAAAGCTATACATTTGGATATTCCCCTCTAAACACAGGAGCCCAAGGCAGCTCCAGAGTCCTTGGTTTCCAACCAAGGTTACAAGTGCAGTATCTCTCCCCGTCACTCACAAAAAATGCCAGCTGGCTTGAAGTGATGAAAGGTCAGCCCTGAAATGTTTTGAGGCATGAAGATATCAGATCTAAAATTATTTGATGAGAATTTCCTCACTACAGGAAGCACAGTTAGAGGCATTTGTGGTGATAGATGAGAGTGAGCAGGAGCAGAACAAGTTCTGGAGCTCAATGACCCATGCAAAGGCAAATCACTGTCCTGCTCATAGGCAGGGGAGCTGGTAAAACTGCCAGAAAAAATAACACCACCAAATCAAAGCTGTGACACTGGCACAAGTCATTTCTAGAAAAATAACCTCCTTGCAGGGTCATTCCTTTCCTTCAACTCTTTAACCAACAAACCCTTTTGCCTCTTGAAATTAGCAAATTCTTCTGCAGCCAAAGTAGTGACACTCAGAACAAAGCAGGGTTAATGCAAACCACAGTGAGTGAAGATGCTACTACCCTGACAAAGATTTCACAGTATAGTCTGCACTATATTTGAAAGTTGATATGATTCTCTCAAAAGACTCATCTCTGTTGTGTCAAAAGACTAGCACTAAATATTGCATTCCTATAGCACTAAGGATGCAGCTAAGCAAAAATTCTGTGTTTTTCTCAATGCCCAGACATTAACTTGTTCTTTTTCAGGTAGGTTCTTCTTTATTATTACTGTTTTTACTATATTCTATTTTCCTTTTTTTTTTTGTTTGCTTTCCTTTCAATTTTCCACAAATTACCCCACCCAGGAATAAATGAAAATATTGTGATATTTGACCAAACTGAGAAGAGTGTAAACTTACATAATGCCAAGTTCTAGAAAGGATTGCTATTGAAACCAAAGAACATCAGCTTCCCCCAACACTACAAAATCATAAGCCAGTGGTGTCAAAGAGAAGATGAAAATGTTTTATCTGCATATTTTTAATTGTAGATTTTATGTTAATCTAAATTTTATCACTTATCAGAAAATAAAGGAAGGTTATTTTTTAAAGCTTTTCTTTTTTTAAAGCTTTTATTTTTTTTTGGCTTTTATCATGGCTTCTCCTGTACCAGCATGTGCTGCTCTGGAGAAACACATGCTGTTGCCCATGAATTACAGCAAAAACCACTGCTAAAATATCTGTATTATGCACTCAAGAAATAGATCTAAATCTTGTCAACTAAACCAAATTTTAATTTCAAAAGGCAATCTTCAGTAAGAACCCTCTCCTCAGCCACCACAAATTCTTGAAATCCCCTCTAACTAAACAATCACTTATACAATTATTGAAAAGCTTAATCAGTTATTTCACTGGTAAGGCCAGGCTGCCATTAATGTTTTAAAATATGTATTTCATGCCTCTCAGTATTATTAATAATTTCTCTAAAAGTCAAAAATAACATATGTCTCAGCAATGGACTTCACCCTTATTTAAAAAAATTCCTAAATAACTAATTCCACTCCTTCAATCACTTGGAATTCCAATGATTCAGGCATCAATGTCCTTGATTGAATCACTGTAATGTCAGGTAAAAAAAAAAAAAAAGTCTCTTCCTGCAAAAAAACCTTAGTCTTGAAAGACTTCCTGCTCTTGATCAGCCTTGTCCCAAAAAGACTGAAATTAAATTCTTTCTCCCTTCTCAGGGTGGGACTCATCAAACCAAAACATATCTCCCCCTGGCCCCCTTGACAAGCACTGGAGTCCAAATTCTACAGCTCTTCCCACCTTATCACAGGGTCACAGGATGGGTCAGGTTGGAAGGGACCACAGTGGGTCATCTGGTCCACCCACCCTCCCTGCTCAAGCAGAGTCATCCCAGAGCACATGGCATAGGATCGTGTCCAGATGGTTCTTGAATGTCTTCAGCGAGGGAGACTCCACTCCCTCCTAGGGCAGGCTGTGAGTGCTCAGTCACCTCCACTTACCTAAAGCAGGTACAGAAAATGGGCAGGATAACTCCTTGGAAGGATGTCTTTCTCTGCTTTAACTATGAAAATAAATAAACTACCACAGATGACTGTCAGAAGTACAGACATCATACAGGACATGTATCTCACCCTCAGTGCCAGAAAAGTCTCTGACCTTAACAGCCACACACAAACCATTTTAAGGAAAAGCATCAGAGAATTTTATTTCAGGCCTATTATCTTCAAATACAATTCACTGGAAAGCGCAAAGTGATTTCTTGCAAAATAATGAGTAGAAATAGCAACTCACAAACAAACAAACAAAAAACATTGTTCTACCAAAACATATCTCAGAAGAAATCCCTTGACAGAAAGAAGAATTAAGCTATGCTGTTCTGCGCATTTAATCCCTACTCTGTAGGACAATTCACTGCACTGGACACATTCCTTGCCTGGAGCTTTCCATCCATAAGGTTTAAGATGACTGCAGGAAAAGCATTAAGCACTATCATTTATCCCTACATTCCTTGCACAAATTCCCTTTCAGCCCAAAGAAATGAGGGCAAAGAGCCACAATGGTTTCAGATCCACTATGGAAAGAATATATATCATCAGGTCAAAGTGTTTCAGCACAAGAGAAATTGGATGAGCAGCACTTTCCATTACAGACATCCAGACAGAGGCTGTTGGCTCAATCATTTGAGGGAAAGAATTAAACATACTCCTTTTTCTCCACACCTAGCCCAAAAGAGGAGAAAAGGCCCAAAGTATTGCACAACTGTACCCGCTGGGCTGAGTGCACATGAAAGGAGAGCCAAGCTCACTTGCTCCTCTGTGTGGTTCTCTGATCCATGAAAAGCAGCATGGACATTGCCTCATGTTCAAGCCAGCCAGACTGGGTAAAGCCTGGTTCTTAAACTGCAAGTAGACATCTAAACTCAGGAAAAACAATCAAGCCTCCTCTTTCACATGTTCTATTACTCATCTGGAACATCTTCTCTTGCTTCCTACTTTTACCATCCCAAGTAAAGCAGCTGTTGCAAAGCCAAGTCCCAGTCCTTTTTTGTTAGATGTTTTGTGAACACGAACGTCCAAGATCAGTTGATAAATGCTGTCCTGTGTTCTTTTCACTGGGAAAGGCAGAAAAAAGGTAACTGTTAATGTGAATTAATTCTAAAAAAGCAAAAAAAGAAAGATGAGACCAAGGTCCTTCCAATTAAAAAAAATCTGCATTCAAAAGGAGGTGATTTAAATGGGACATGACAAAAGGCCAAATGTGGACACACAATCTGTATCTGACATTGGGCACCTGAACCCCAGCTATGGAACTATGCCAAGTGCCATGTGTACCCACTGGAGGCAGCCCTTGTCCCAGGAATGTGTCCTCTTCAGCTACATGCTTTTTGTTTTCCAGACACAAAACAAGACAAGGTTTTAAAATATTTCTATTGCCAAAATTTATTATCGCTCCATTCCGAGGGGCTGAAATGGTTTCTCAAGTCTTTTAAAAAGAGAATATATCACAAAGCCTTAGAAATTAACTTCTAATTTCAAGTCCATATTAGACATACATTGTCATTCCAACACTTGCCCAAAATATGATTTTTTTCAAAGCTGAGAGGCAGCATTTGCTCACGATCCTGCACAGAATTTTTGCTTTCACCAGTGACATAGGTGGTGGATGAAAAACAATTGAAGTAAAACCCCTTCTGTGCAATCATATATGTTTATTATGATAAAAACCCACTAAAATTAAATTAAACTAAATTGCTTAATTAAACTAAATTACAAATAGAAAACTTCATGGTGTACAGTTTTATCATGAGGAAAAGTAATTCAAAACCTCTTTACTGGGATTTATTAAGAGAAGGAAAAATGAATTTATTTCTTTAGCGTGTATCTGACCTCACTGAAGAGTGCACTGCTGGGACAAAAGTATGAGATACTACATGACTCAAGAAAATTTTATTTCTCACTCAGAAACATTTGAATGTAATGCTGGGCTGTGAAAATAACCAAGAATGACAAGCCTCAAAATGTATGCTGCTCTGCTGAACTGAACTGATGGAGGTCTTGAGTTAGTCAGCAAAATAAAGCCATAGGGACAAGGGAGATTTACCACGTCTGACAGCAGAGCCTTGAATGCTGAAACTGAAACCCGAAGAGAAGCTCCAAAGATAGTGGGTTTTGCATAACACCATCTTTGTGGTTTAGTATTTTAATTGAGATGAAAATTAGTGAGAAAATACTTCTGGCAAACAGAAGGAAATGACCAACCATCCACTGTGTCCAGAATAAGCAAAGAACTGAAGTTTGCCTCAGTCTGTAAGCACAAGTAACTTGGTGGTGCCCACAAGTCCCCCATTGAAGCTGGGACATCCCAGCACCCAGCTGAAGCAGCTCCATCCCCTGTACATGTAATTCCATGTACAGGTGAAAAAAAAAAAAAGGGAAAAAAAAAAATAAGAGTTCTAAATAGAACTATGAACCAATTTTTTCTCTGAGATCACATCTCAAAGTTTTTTACTGAACTACAAAGCCAGACACTGAATTGAGTACAGAGTCCCCTTTCCCTTCAAAAGGCTCTGGATCAGCTCTTCATGCATCACTGCAAACTTTGAGCTGAAATTCATCAAGTCAAGGCACAGAGTTTTGCTGCCAATGTATGACAGGCTTCCATTTGTTACTGGGTCCAGTAATGAATAAAGCCAATTGCAAATCTTTAATTTAAGAAGGAAAATAAAAGAAAAAAAAAAAAAGGCAATCCACCAGGTTTTGTATGGCACAAGTCAAATGTTAAGAATGCTGTAGGAGTAAAAAACTGACACGAAGGAAGTAAAGAGCTTTCAAAGGAATTTTATGTAAGTGGATGTTGGGCATAGCTCTGGAATCTTAGATGTGAAGTCCAGTGAGAGTAAGAGTTGAAAGCAAGAAATAAAATTTCCAAGATGAAAAGTCAGCTCACTTCAACATATGTCTACAGAATTCATACAAGATCTTTTAAACCAAAGGAATGTATCACATGAATATGAAACAGTGTCTTTCTTTTTTTTTTTTTTTGTAACCAAATTAGCAGTAGTGAAACTTGGATATTTTTTCATTGAAGTGTCTTCCATTGGAAACCTGATGCACAGAAATATATGTTTTTCATGCGAACATACAACTCTTCCTTGGTAGGAAAGTTTCCCCCTATTACATGTGGAACTACTTATACCAGAAGAGCCTTAAGATCAGTGTCAAGACACCCAGCAAGAGCCAATCTGTTCTCTGCATTATTAAAAACCCCCAGGCTTGAATCCTATTTGTGCCTGAGCCTAAGTGAGACCTCTGGCTACTACAGTGTTAGACACCATGGGAAGGGGCTTGTGCTCCACTTAGTATGAACAGCTAAACGTCTATCAAAGCAGGGAATTTAATGTGGTGCTCTATGCTGCAGGTAAGTTCCCTGGCTATCAGAATATATATTTAATGTAATTCTCCCTCATTGAACCTGTGTGAGTGTGAGCAGTATTTTGGTATTGCGTTTGCAAGCTTTACTAATGCTCATCTATCACAGCAGTGTCTGAAAAAGTCTGAAGGCAGTGGGGTACTATCTCCCTTCTGACAGGTGAGTTCCTAGCCACTGTCACATCAAACACTCCTGTGCAGTGGGAACTTGGGTGAGGCAGTGGTGGACCCACACAGGAGGTACTCAAAGGAGGCACAGGCAGACACAGAGTCCTGTCCCACCCTGTAAGCAGGAATCAATCCACCCTTTCCTTAACACGCAGTTAAATTGCTTTTTGCCACAAAAGTAAGTATGACTGAGTGACTGTTTGCAACACCTAGTAACACTGTAAGAATAAGCACTGTCAACATGATACAGAATACCACTCAGTGTTTAAAAATGTGAAATTATCAGAAAAATAAGCCTGTGGATTTACTATACTATATGCCCATTTTGAGCATCTTCTGCTGGTGAAAACGTCAAATGTTGTTAAGATAAATTATTTTTATGTATTCATTTCGCAGTGCATTGTGTTAGCTGAAGTAAAACATATAGTATGGACTAATATTCTGTGTCCTGTTGTGACAAGCACACAATATTATACAAATGTGTAACACGCAGTATCTCCTCCCCCTACCCCACTTTTAACCAAAAAGATTCTACTTGAATGTATTTGACATAAACATTACCAAATATTGTTTGAGTACATTTACAGGCTTTTTTTTTTTTTTTAAAAAAAAGAAAAAAAAGAAGCAAAATCAAAAGGAAAAAGAACTTGTTGATGGACTCTGAAGTACTTCAAGGGAATTCCTGCTTCTTCAGGTTTCCAGATTGGGATTCCTGTCCTTAAAAATTTCTTCAAGTAGTTGCTACTCCAAAATTAGAAAGTTTAATCCCAGTATCCAAAATATTAATGACAATATTGAACAGAACCACGTGTGAAACAGGCTGCTTCCCACTTAAGCCTTGCCAGAGAAACACAAGTGACTAACTCCCTTTCAAATACAAATGTCTTCTGAGCTGACTTAAGTCTTAAAATATTCACTGTTGACCTTCTTTTCCTGACTTCAGAAATATGAAACAATGCATCATGCAGGAAAGAAATGCAAAATCCATATTTAAAATGAAATTGGGTAATATGTGCTGCACTATCCATCAGATACTTAGTCAAAATATCAGGGGAGTGTTTCTTGCATAGAACATTGATGCGCTTTGCTTTAACTCCTGAAATTTAGACCCTGCCTACAGCAAGAGTAAAATGGCCAACTCCACTGATTTGTCTGAAGCAATACTTATATTAAGCAATGAAATATACTTTATAATTACACACTAAATGTCACTAAACGCTTTGAAAAACACCACTTAATTCAATAGTGTACACAAGAGGATCCTACAAGGAAGTATGAGAACTTACCTCTTGATCACACCTTGGTGTAAAAGCAACCATGTACTCTGCCAGGGTCATGTCATTTACCAAGTTCTTCATCTCTTCATCAAAGGCAGAGTTAATAAATCCTTGCCTGTGGAATTCATCATACATTCTCCTAATGAAGCTGTTCCTTTCCTGGCACTTTTGGGTGAGGCAAGCCAGCTTAGCCTGTGTGGCATGAACACATAAACATTCCATGGTTCTGTCATTTCACTCCCTGCTGAGACTTCAAGATTACATTTTGTGTCTGATCTGTAATTCCACATGTTTTGACCCAAATATATAGATTGTATTCCTATGTCTCTACATTATTAAATGCCTCCACACCTTCAAGAGCAATAAATATGCACAGACAAATGGGAAAGAGATGTTCCCTTTCCATGTGCAAGGTCCCCCTTTTGACAGGCTGAAAGCAACCTTGCAGTAATGTCAGTGAGCCCTTGACTAAGGAGAAGCCCAGTAGTACCCAGCTAATCAGGGACAACTGCAGAAGGAAGGCACAGATGCCTGTAAGCAAAGGGATATCCCTTGTTTAGGTCCTGAATCAGGGAAACACAGTACCTTCAGAGGAGCTAGAGTCAACTTTACTTCAGATTTTCTCTTCTGCAGTTCTTTCTCCTGAAAGGTTAAAAAATATCCTGCATCAATTTATTCAAGAATAACTTTGAAATACTCTAGCAGTTTGTTGATATTTGTTTTAGACCTGACTCTGAGGTGTACGCTTTGCATGTTTGTGTGACCCTGCGTCACAAACAAGATAAATCAGTGAAAGGCATTGGTTGCACACAAATAGGCTCTGGCATACAAACACTGCCCTACTCACCTTAGCATTGGTCTTAAAAATTAGCAAAGGCTTTTGGATGTTCTTAGATGGAGCCTTATATCAGTGAGGATATTTAATCAAAGCAGCATCACAGTAAAGATTTGGTACCCTTCATTATGCACTCAGGTTCATATTTACTCTTGAATCTTCCAAAACATTCTTCGGGGAAAAATTTTCCCTTTCCTTACCAACATTGTATTGTAAAATTAGAGAAAAGGGGAGGGATTTTCTGCATGTATATTCTACTCTGAAAAGTGAAAATCAACAACCTTTTACTCTGACACAGTTGATACATGTCCTCTACTAGGAGGTGAAGTAGAGTGCGCCAGATTACTTAGTCAGTTCCTTATGATTAAGATCTACTGATGGTAACCCTCCTTTCTGATTATGCAGAAAAAAATACAGTATCTTGCTACATAAAATCCATCACCATTATGAATCAACACCATATTTTTGTATAGACTTTGTAGAGATTTTACTTTGTAAAGTACAGATTCCTTTGCATTTATTTTGCTTGACAATTTATATTTCTGTAAAGTTTACAGTAAATATATTATATTCATCATTAATGACCCTCCTTTATTAGAACTCAGTTATGCAGAAAAAGACCACAAGGTCTTCAGATAATAAATTGTGGGCTTGGGAGGAATCAAAACAAGCAGGACAGGGGAAATATTTTTTCTTTATATTTTTTCTTTACATTGGAGGAACAAAGAAAGAGCTGGCAGTAGGTCCCTGCACTGGAGACACTCAATTCTTGATGAGGCAGGGAGCAACACATTTTGCTGATGCAATAGAACAATTAGGATTTGTCCATTCATATGGACAGCATGTCTCACTCTTTACTCACCTATCATCTGATATGACACCAGACACTACAAAACGGTTTTATTTTATCAGCATTGTTCTTCTAAGAGACATCCCCTAACCCATGCCTGAGAGAAGGCACTAACCCTCTTTACAGAACTGGTTTAGAGCAAACCACAGCACACAATGAGGCTAGGAAAAACAAAACAAAACTAAACTACCACCAACAAACAAACAACACAACAGAAACCAGAATTGTAGAAAGATGGGTTTACTTTGGAGAAAGTAGAATGAAACCTGTTCCCAGTAGGGAGAAGACAATCATCTCTTGTATTTCAGAGTACAGACAAAGGAGAAGCATGTTCTACTCATTGTATCAGGCTATGAAGAACAAAGAGCACTATTGAGAACATGCCATTTACTAGCTGTTTCAGAGCCTGATGGGCAATTACAATTTGGCTCACACTGTAACTATCATAGTTCCAAAATATAGTTCCCAATAGGAAAGAAAATTTAAGGGAAAGAAGTCCTAGGAGAAATTTTTTTCCACCCAAGAGTTCAGTAGCTGTAGTCACAGCAGCAGCTTTGCTGTCACACTGTAAGGCAGCAGCTTTGCAAATCTTAATGTACCCACTCTGGTTTGCCAGATGAAATATAATGCACAAGAGTGAAAACTGCTTGTGGAAGTACATTTGTGCATACATGGCCGTTCTCATCAGAGTAACTATGGCAAAAATCCAAACCACACACCTGAAAATGTCTTACTGAAACTTTTAATGTGTAACCCTAGCAGATGAGCCAAAAAATGTTAGGAAAACTCTATCAAATTCTATTATTAGCTTGGAGTTTCCTAATCTGATCTAATGGAACAAGAGAGTTGGGAATGTTAAAAAATCCTGACAATTTTAGTCAAGGAAGTGGCTCTGTAAAGAATTTCAGCATGACTGTGCTTGCATTACACTATGGGGATTAATTAGAGCAGAGACTGAACTTTTGTGATCATCTGTAATTTTTCCACAACACGGATTACACAAGCAGTTTACATATTTTCCTTATTTCTCCGAAGTCAGGCGTACTTTTACATGGAAACCATTTAACTATCCTCAGTTTCATTCCCAGGAAAGAAGACTATTTTGCTTCTCCCCTTTGAAAACAGAGATGTAGAATCTGAAGTCTAAGCTCACATTTAGGCACACAGAGAACAACTTTATACCTTTTCACACAGCTGAGCCTGAAGGAGTTTCACTTCATTCTGCAAGTCACGAAACTGATTTTGTAATGCAGCCTGGTCCCTGAGCTGGGCTTTCAAGGTCAACACTTGCTGCTCTAATCTCTTACTGGCTATTTTATTCACCTCCTTTTCCTGGGCATCCTTCAATGTGTACACAGGCTAGAGAGAAAATATACAGATTTTCAATTCAGGTGTATAAAACAACAAAAATACTTTTAATCATGTCTTACACCACAAAACTTTTCAATCAATATAACTACCTACCTTGCACACCAAAAGAAGCAAATTATTATAAAATATATGATCCCAAAACTTCATGAACATATTAGCACTAATATTTTGCACTAATCTTAAACTCTTCATATGTAAAGAGTACCTGATCCCTGTGAGAACAGGTATCCAATTGGATTTTCACAATATTTCTTCAAGTAAATATATGTATTGTAATGATTTAATAAATGGGGAAACTGGGGAAAGACTGATGAAATGACTAACCTGTGGTAACATGGTGTGAATAAGAAAAAACCTCAGAAGTTCCCAGGCTCCTGCTTCAATGAGAAGTTATATAATATGTCCCTTGTTTTTCTACATATATTTATCTCAGAGAGGTAATTCCACTGTCCCAAATATTTAATTGTTCTGGAATACTATTAATAAATTAATCAGACCTTAAGTAAAAAATTCTAAAATATAATATTTTTACATTCAAATGTAAAAATAATGATACAGAAAAAATGGAAAGAGAAGCTTCTGAATTTAACTCCTCCTCCTCCACTCTCCAGTTTCTTTTCTCCCCCATTTTTTTGCACTCAGATTGAAAGGATTAGTGAGAGCTTTAGTTTGATGGGCAGCATCATAAGGTCAGCTCCTACAAGAGACACTGCCAGATAAAATACATAGATTTAGAATGAGGAAAATCTGAAGGAGAAGGAAGTATCTTGAAAAACCCTTATGCTATTATATGAAAAAAAATATACTGAGTTGATACACACAGCTGGTCAAGATTTCTGATAAATATCAGTATATAAGCAAGTCTAAAAGATTCAGCTAAAAATAATAGTCAGACCCATGATATATTGTGGTAAAACCATATAACTTTCTGACAAAACAGAATGATGGTTTGTTTTAATGGTTACAAACATTGATATGACTGAGAGATAAGCCTATACTCAGCCATGATGCACAACACCACAGTAAATTTTTCACAGCCTTTCTGACAGCCCTAACTACAACACACTGGAGGCACCATTCCATAGGGAATAGCAAACTGAATTGATAGATCACATTACTCTGCCTGCAACCCATCTTGGCAATACAGAGAAAACCAGAAATATGACACTGTCACAGTGTTCCTCCTTGTGAAGTGAGTCCTCTGTGCACAGCACTGGAACAGGTCAAATGCTTTGTACCAAACTTTTTGGCTCCCTCTTGTGTCAAGAGAACAATAGGAACAGCTGGACACATCAAGATGGATTAGACCAGGACTGTAGGGATAAAAACCTGAGGATGAGTCCATGACATGGTATTTCCCTCATCTTCTCTCCCACATGAAAAGTATGTTAAAACCAAAAGGGAAACACTCCCTAGCTGAAGATGCTTTATGGGAAAAAAGGTGGGGAAATAAAACAACTGTGTGAAGGTTAGAGGCAGAGAAAAGTTCCCTCTTTCCTTTTGCATTTGGCTGACCTGCTAGCACTTTTCTGTAGTTTCAACACGTGAGGTATACAAGATTTATATATGAGCACTCTGTCAGATGTCCCATTTTGCAGTGACCATAGATTATATAAGTCAAGCTCCAGAAGGATGAAGGACCCAGCAGCTGGGACTGGTAAATAACCAAAGGATAACTAAGCCTAAAACACAGCATTTAACCACTGCATTCTTGTAAAACCTGGCAAGATCATTAGTCTTTGGAGTTGGTACCTAAAACCATTAAAAATAAAACCAGTATCTTCCTCTTATGTGAATTGTGCTTGTCTGAAAACTCAGTGAGAAAATGACAAGGAATATGACCTTTCTTGCTACAGGCCTTTGTTGCAGACGGTCATCAGAAGTTCACTGGGGAAGCCTGGTGTGCATTTTTTTTTTTTTACTGTGTGCATTTCACGCAAAATTCTTCTATTCATTTTTAAAGCTGTAAACAGTAGCCTGCCTCCTTCCTGCTCGCTTTCATATTTCTCTTAAATTCAACCACAGCCCCAGTGCTCAGAAGGCTACCTCAACATCCCAGAAAACTCACCCAAATGCTCTTAGGCTAAAGCATATTCCACCTGTTCAAGAAGTTCTAAAAGACACACTCAGAACATGACATTTCAAACACTATGGGTTCTAGGCCCAGAGTGCTCACATCTTCACTTCTTTCAAGCATTGCAGCAAGAGGTGTTCCAGAAAAATGAAGTTTAAAGCAGGATAAAGCATAAATTCCTGTGATTTACTGTATGAGAGTTTATTAGTAACTTTGAGTAATGAGAAAGAGTTTTGGTCAAGGGTGGCAAGTAACTGAAAACAAAAACTGAACCACCAGTCAACAAAACTGTCCTCAGGAAGTAACATGATGCTAGAAAAGTAGATATGATCTTTTTTTGTGACAAAAAGTCTTTTTTTTTTAATCTAGAAAAACTTGTCTTTTAAGGCTTCACCCAAACCCACTATCAACAGCTTGCCGTATATTAAAAAGTTTATTTTAAAAGTGAATGATTGAAATAAAGTTGACCTTCGTTAAGATACATCTACTCTATTTTCTATTGTTCTACTTGCTAAATTGTGCCAATAACATCAATATTATTTGGTTAAAACATAATGGACTTGAGTTATGCAGATAATTAGTTCTGCCATCAAACAGTGCAACTGAAGGATAAACTCAGTTCTGTGATGTACATGGACTGCATCTTTGACCCTGGAATGAGACACCTGTATTCAAAAATTTGACACTAAGCCTACAAGTAATTCAATTGGATGAAGAAGTCAGACCTAAACCAAACAGCACCACAGTACTGCATAAATATACACTACTGATCAATAAACACTAATTGTAAGTTTGAAATCAGAAGTTGTTGGAGGGATTTAAAAGTGGTAGGGTTTTTCAGAGGAAGGCTGACCTGCACTTTTTCCAGTGTAAAAGCATTCTGTCAAGGTTGATGAATTTTATTTCCATGTGAGTCACAGGAATAATTAACATCTTACTTCATTGACCAACATAATAAACAATAATTGCCCCAGACTATCCCTAAACAAAGCATTAACGCTCCATTTCCCAAAAATGCACCCAAAATCTTAACTGCTAGCTTAAACAAAACATGTGACACATTTCTTTTTTTTCCAAACAATTTGGAAGTTTCTTCTTGCTTGAAATCAATTCTATTGTACTAGGATGCTACATGCCAATACATCACAATGATATGAAGAATCTGTACTTTTTCATTTAACAGTCAGAACTCAGCTGTTTAAATAAATACCAACCCACAGTGCCATGTAAGCTATACAAGCTAACATGAAACAACTGCCTAGGACTTACAGGATGCCCTAAGGCCTTTAACTGGGATAAACAGTGACATTTAGGCATCTGACCTGATCTCAGAATGTTTATGTTTTCCTTATATTTTCCAGAATTTGTTTCTATTTTCTTTAAAGCCGTATCTATCCAACCTGTTCAAAATGAATTTGCAAATATTTGTAGATTGCTACAAATGTGCTTTTCCAGCTGGTAGAAATTGCATATTTCTTCTTTGCAGCTCACCAGTTAAGGAGGGAAAAAATGGTTTCAAGTGTTAGCTGAAATGTCTTTATAAAAGGGGCTTCCAGAAGATTATTTAGTAATTAAAAATCTTTCCATAAAACAATTTATTTTGGTGGAAAACATAAACCTGTATCAAGACAGAGCACCACCTGAAAATTAAAAAAAGTTTAATTTACAGCAAAACCAGAATTTCCACGATACAAACACATTCCAGTGAGACAGAAAGATTTCCTGGATTTTGGGGACACATATTTGGGCCACATGCATCTATTAAAGACTTTGACTTTAATCCACACCATCTGTTCACAGTGTCATTTTGTCTGTCCAAATCCAGCAATCAGGCTACAATCAGGCTACAAGGCCTGAAATCAGGGCAAAAAGGCCAAATACTGGAAACACTGCAGATTGCAGTCCAAGACCTTTCATTAAGGCCACCTAAAAATGACTTTGGGTAAAGACAGAAGAACAAGAGCCCTCCTAAATAAAAAAGTGAGTTGTTTATACTGCCCATGCAGAGCCATGACTCTGGACTATTCTGCAGACAGATGGTCTACCTTGCATAACATCTGCTCCCTTTTAAATTTCCAGTGGCTGGAGAGGCTCTACACTTGCTTCAAATCTATTCTCAATACCAATAATGGGTGTTTTCTGCAGCCAGAACACTCCCTCCCAAGGAACACGCTTTTCTCCATTCCTTTTACATACATACCATTAATTTGCAGTGCTGCTTTCCCTGTATTTTGTCCCCAAGTTCTTGCTTAAGGCAATCTAATTCTGAGAGAGCCTGCATCAAGCGAGTTTTGGTTTCTTCATACCTTGTTTCAGCAAAACCAAGTTCTCTGTACCACTTCTGAGCCTAACAGGAAGAACAAAAATTACTCAGTACAATTAGTCCAGCAGTATCCTTTTCCAGTACCAGCTTACAACCACAGATTTGAGGCTGCTCTCTACATCATAGCTTTTGAATTCTTATAAATTGGTTAAAATAAATTAAGTTATACAATACACTACAATCTTACCATAAGACATTAATGCAACTCTAGAAGTATGTCCTATAGAATATCTTACTAGAGATATGCCAAAAAATATTATTTTATTTCTAAATGTGAAGGTACAGTGAATAATCTGAATAAAGTTTAAAAAAGCAGTGGTGTAAGTGCACATGATTTCAGAGATTACATCTTTGAAAGCCCTCAGCACAAAGTGAAAGCAAGTTTTTTATTAGCTGGGCGGGGGAAAAGGTTTTCTTGAGGAATGTGTCCTGGTTTCAACTGGGACAGAGTTAATTTTCTCAGCAGCTGGCAAAACGCAGTGTTTAATTCAGTTTGAGAATCAAAACAAAAATGTCAAAAATGAAGAATGCAAAGAAGAGGAAAAAATTCCCTCCATATGTCCACCTTTAAGTTTATTCTAGGCTGCCTTTATTCCACTTGCACATATTAACACAGTTTTGAAAACAAAAGCAAACCCAAACCAAAAACCACAAACAAGCCCTTCAATAGATCTTGCCTGATAGCAAGCTCTTTCCTTCGTATGCTGTATCATCTTTTCTCCCTTCTGGAAGCAAAGGTTTCACATTATTTTAAGTAAACTGAGAAAAATATTTTACCACACAACTTCCTTATAACACACAAAAGGACCCAAGTTAATCAGATTTTACAAAATAAATAAAAATGACACTATCTCTTTACATTCAAAACACAAGGTCAGAAGTCCTTGTCTAACCATCCAAAAGTCATCTACATCCACCCCTTTATTCCGGTTGCCTCACTTGAAAGCTGGGAAATCTTATAAAGCAGCTGTCAGAGGACAATAATTTCATACAACCATCACAAAAACTCAGTTGCTATTTTTCTTTTATAAACTCAACACATCCATTGCTGCCAATGGTTTGTTCACAGGGCGTGTGAGTGATGCCTGTTACAACCCCCTAAACTGACACTTACCATAAAAACAGTACATTCTGCTTAGATGTGCATGGAGTGGAGACTGACTAGTAAAAAACAGGAATGTGAATACGTAGTGCATTTGGAAAGGAACGCTGAAAGCTTCCTCAGATGGTGTCAGAAGTGCAGATTTACTTCACACAGACACAGAACTACCCACCCACACAAGTCTCCAAGTAGGTGCTGCTGGACTTGGTGTTTGCTACACAGCTGTGGAGAGAAGGGGCAGCACGCCTGACAATGCCTCTGGATATAGCAATCCCCTGACAGTGCCAGGCTGATCTGGCTTCTCATTCAGAAACTACTTTCAATTCCTGTTTGCAGTAACCCTCAGTATTTCCACTGCCTTCTCCTTCTTCTTATTCCCAGTGATGTGGAGGGAAGCAGCTGCCCAGAGATGGGCAGAGTAGGAAGGTTGTTGTGTGTGCCTTTATCAGGGCACTCAGCCTCTGCCACAGTGTGCTGCAGGAATGAAATTCACTTGATGTCCTGGCCAACCAAGAGTGACTGTGCCATCCATCACTCAAAGATCAGAGGAACATTTTTGTTCTGAAGATCAGAGACTTCCCTATTTTGTAAAAATGTTAGAACCCGGCAGAAAGAAGACAGCCATGTAAGAAAACACAAGAAAAAACAAATATGCTCCTCAGAAGTACATCAGAGTAGATGGTTACCTCTTTCTTTGATTTTTCTAATTCCTTTTGCTGTATTTTTAGTTCCTCTTCTGCCTTTCTGACTTGTTCTTTCATCATACAGTAGCTTTCAAACATGCTGCCCTGGACAGACAGAAAGACATGATGACTCCTCTCACCTGCACCAAATGGCACACAGTCATTTATAGAACAACATAAGGTTTCCTCCTAAACTACTACAAAAAACTTGTATGAAATCAAGGTATTACATATAAATATTTCCCTGTTGACTATTCTTAAGTGAAGTAGTAATTCTGCATTTATAAGTACATAGCAATCTCCACAGAACTTCACTGTGGTGTAAGATACACAACTACAGAGGAAAACCATGGATGAGAAATCCACCACAAGTAAAGATCCTGCCTTTAGAGATATGTTTCATATGCATCAAAACAATGAAAAAAAAAAATAAATAGACCCAATAAGAATAAAAAATAGTAAATGAACATGTGCACACATTTCACCAAGACATGATTTTTTCACCATAACAACAAGTTTCCTTCTGTTAGGACAACTTGTGGTAGAATAAAAGCTTCTTGTAAACGGTTTTACTCCTGCAATAACATAAATACTTTTTAAAAGGCCTGAACAGTGGAGTCTTTTAAGTATTATTTTTAACTTTGTAGCTTGCTGTATCACTCTACCATTCTCAAATACAACATTCCAAAAAAAATCCTCTCTGGCATTTTGCCTTCTATTTCCAAGTTAACTTGAGCACCTCAGCTCATGTTAGAGGTTACAGTTTCCTCCATCACAAAGTTAATTCAGGCTTGCCCTCCAAATGACATTCGTATCTCCCTTCCTTTAGAAGATTGTGCTTGATAGCATTCCTTACTGTTATTATTTATCTTTTCCCCAGGGGAATAATCTGAAGGATCTACAGCTAGAACTCCCTGTTCTTCAGTTTGTACTACCATACATGCTGTTTCAACTTCTCTAGCTTAAGACCAGGTTGTTTGCTTTCTTCTTTTAGTTTTACTATATTTTTCTTTGTTCCTATACGTTTCTCTTTTCTCAGCTCTTCATAGGTGAAACCCAAAGAAGATATTAATTATTTTATTCTTTTTTTCTAAAATAAAGTTTGCATTTGCTTTCTGAAATTCATCAAGCTGTTCTGAAGCTTCTTGATTGATTCTATCTCTTTTTTCAGTACACATTTTTCCTGTAAGTCACATTTTGACTGTAAGTCAGAAATGGTTTGCTAATAGCTAGTTTTGCAGGCTTGGAGTTCTGAAACTAAAGTCCTGTATTTGTCTTGCTTATACTTCATCTCCACCAAATGTCCCAAAGAAGTTTCTTTTTCACCTTCTGAAAGAGCTATTCTTCGAAAATTTCTTTTTTTCTCTTGTTAAAATTCATTATACTTTGCTACATAGTTCTTATAATTTAGCCATTTCTTTGAAGCATCTGGTTCTTTCTTCTTTCAGGACAGAAAGCATCTGGAAATACCTCATTTTCCTTCCATTCAGGGATAGATTGATGAGAAGTTTATTTGATACAATTGCCGACGAGTCTTTTTCAGAATTGCTGTTTTTCTCTTCAACATATGAGAGATTCTTAGAAAAAGTTGCAATGTTCTTATTAACTAAGTTTTGGAATGAAACAAAGTTAGCCTCATCTCCTAAAACACGCTGAAAATGTGTATCCATCAGCTCTTCCAGGAAACACATCATCTAAGCGTATTTGTCATTCTCCTCTTGTAACATACTGACTCTCTAGGAGTAATTCTCATTCTGTTGCATCAGCAGAAATATCCTCTGAGAACACGCAGCCACTGTTTTTTCCAGTACAGATATTTTCACATTACATTCATTTCCAGATTCCAGGGGTGACAGATGGCAGAAACACTCATAAAAACTGTTCCCTGGCTGGAACAGTTTGTGTAAGCACCCAGGCCTCTCTTGCAGAGTGTCGCGGTTTGACCGAGGCTGGTGCTCAGCTGGGCAGGAGGCCATGGGCTGCGGGGGTGGGACCTGGTGGAGCCAATCAGCTGGCTCGCTTAGAAGAGCCAATCAGCTGGCAAGTTTGAGGAGCCAATTAGCTGGCTAGTTTTCAAGATTGACACCCCGTTAAACCACTTAAAAGAGTTGAAAACAGCTCTATGGAAAAACACATTTAAAAACAGACAGAGCCTGGGAAAAGCTCTCTCTTGGCTTCTGGCCTTTGAGCAGGTAGCTGACCCACCCAGCCCCACGGGGCCAGTCCTGGCCAGGCTGGACTCTGCTGTGGCACTGGTTGGGCCAAGATTTCTGCTGCTGCCAGGCCATGCCACCAGGACTATCCCAATGCCATGAGCAGCTGTGTGGCCAGGACCAGTGCCTGGAGTGGCCTCTGTCTGCCCGGTCCAGGAGCAGCCACATGGCCAAGAATGCATGGCCAAAATCAGCACGACTGGGGCAGCGCTTTGCAGCTGCAGCTATCTTGACATGACTCGCAATGGGCTTTGCTTGCTCAGCCGCTTTTAGCCAGCCATGGCTACATGTACAAAAGGACAAAACCAGTGGCAGCAGTGTTCTTTCTTTTCCCAGCACCCTGCATGAAGGAAAGGCGCAGGGGGGGTAACAGCAGCCAGCATAGCTTAGCCAGTGCCAGCAGGGACCACATGATCAGCAGTGAAAAACACAGCAATTCCTCGATTGTGGAGCCTGGATGAGATCAGCCTTTCAGCACTGCAGAATTCTTTATAAAAACTGTTTCAATTGATAAAGCTTTAGAACAAACGAACTTACAAACACCAATTCTCTCCCAAATCAGGAAAAGGAAAGGGTGAAGACACACAGAGAAAACAACATGGGACACTGAGGTCAGTAAAGGAGTCAAATTCTAGATGGGAGGGGATTGAGGAAATGCCTTAGTCTTTGTCTGAAATTCTTTTGTAAGGCTATGGTGAAGATATGTTTGATCTATCAGACTCTTTCCCTGTAACTCATGGAATGCACTGGGAGGATGCAGTGTTCTAACCACAGCCATGAAGAGAGGCACCAATGCTGAAGCAAGCAGAGGTTGAAGTAGCTTTAACAGACAGAGATGAGGAACCTTGCCCCAGTAATAGAAGAAAACCTCTGTTT
Source organism: Pseudopodoces humilis (assembly GCF_049639895.1). Classification (NCBI taxonomy): domain Eukaryota; kingdom Metazoa; phylum Chordata; class Aves; order Passeriformes; family Paridae; genus Pseudopodoces; species Pseudopodoces humilis. The sequence goes on along the minus strand of NC_142205.1, from coordinate 12,191,013 downwards.
CCCAGAGATGGATGAAGAGAACTTTTGCTTTATGCTAGAACAGCTTATCCTTAAAATAGTACCCCGTAAGTGGGCCCATGAGAGCAGCTGTGGGAAAGCTGCAAGGCATGAGAGGGACTTTTACACTGCGAGCAGATTTTCCTTTCCTGCATGTCTGATTTGCTGTGACACTGAAGCCATAATAGAACTGTTTCTTGTGGAGAAGTCTCCATGGCATGGCAAGAGAGACTCCTCTCCCTAAGTGAACTGAAGACTATTCTAGAGGTGGTAAACTGACTGAAAGTTCCAGGTTTTGTCTCTTTACATTGTCATTGGGAAAGAAAAGAGAGTGTGGAGGGAGGAAAAATGTTCTGAAGGTTTATTCTGATTTTCTCATTATTTTTTTTTCCTTTTAGTTATGTTAATAAAGTTTTCTTTATGCCCTTTAAAGTTTGAGCCTGCTTTGCTCTCCTAATCCTTATTTCACAGCAGAAAACTAGTAAATAATTCCAGTGGGTGCACTGGCATTTGGCCAGCACTAAACCCACTACATAAATTGCTCTGTTGGCTGGGAAATTCAGATTGGTGAACCAACACTTAATTGGTGTTTCTGCCCAGTTTCTGAACTGAAACCACTATGCAGAGGAAGCAGCAAGTTTAGTGGATACCACTCTTCATCTGACGAAAAAATATTCTGAGAGTATGCATGTTGCACGTTTTTAGCAGCTATCTTCTGACATGAGAAATTCTCTTTTGGTTCACATAGTTTCAAGGTCTGATCTTTCCCTTTTTTCAGGCCAGTATTGCTGGAGGGGCTTGTTTGGTGAGTTGGTTTCTGAGCCTGCTTTCCTTTCCCTTCCATTTCAATTATGTCTTCTGTCTATCACATCCACTATTCAGATCAGGGATGCAATTTTCTGAAATATTTTCTTCTTTCTGCATTCATTCAGGGCTCCCTTCAAAACACTTCTTAAAGTCTTTAAAATCAACAGATGAACTCTGGGTACCCTGTGTGCTATGGAGACTCTCTCTGGCTTCCACTTCTTGCTTCCAAGGACTGAACAATTCAGATTTGTAGGAAACTTTACAACTTTCCTCAAGATCACAGGTCACCTGTTGTTAGGCATCGTCATTCTGCATTTCTTCTCTTCTAGCTCCCCCTGTAAAGATGTTTTGGTGATACTTTTCATCATCAACATCTTTATCCAGGCATTTGGTTTTACTTACGTTTTTTGTTAGAATTTGCTTGTTTCCCCAATGTTTTTCCACGTTGCATTCTTCTAGAGATGTTGTGAAAATTTCAGCCACAGTGGAAGGCAACTTTCCATGAAGAAGTTCAGTAGCTCTGTCATAAAATCCTCCTTCTGCAACAATGCAAAGACCATCAGACCAAAGATCGGTATTTGTCTCACAGAAACTCAAACTCCTCACTTTCTTCTCAGTGGTGAAAGCCGTTATGTGGCATCTTCCAGATGCAAACAAGCTGAGTTGGAGCTTCTTCCTCATTAAGATTTCAACCACAGAAGCAGGGAATGTCTTCACTGGTAGAGTTATAGTGTGTTCATCCATGAGAAAAAAGGTTTCCTCATCTTTGGTTTCCTTACTTGTCTCATCATTGGGTAACTTCTCAGAACAAGGGGGAAGCAGTCCTGATGCATGATGACTTGGGGTACACCTGAGCAAAGTGAAACTGTCCTCTAGAGTATTTGCCCTCTGTGGTCCAAGGGTGACCTGATGATAGCAAATGAGAAATGTTTCAAACTGAAAAATATAAGCTAAAGTACATTACTAATTATAATTTGTTTTTTCCTTCATCCACAAAATACTCCATTACAGATTGATAAGGAAAAAAAATCATACAAAGGCTTTTCAAATTATCTAAAGTCTTGCAACAAGAGTAAGGTTACAAATTAGGTATGAGTAAGTAAATAATCTTCTTAGTACACACCTGTATTCACCTTGTAAAGCATCTGTAGTAGTTATGATTTGAAACTACTTTTAAATTCACCTTTAAATACACCAACTCTTCATTTTCTTTCCAATTTCACATGTTCCCTGCGCACAAAGACAGCAAGAACAGCAGTAACTTTACTTCTCACCTGCTCAGTCTCAGCTAGACCAGCAACTTTCGCAAAGGCACTGGAACTACATTCCAAAACAGGTACAAGTTCTTCTGGTAGCTCTTCCATCTGCTTCAGTCCATCACAACTACAGACTGGTGCTTCTGTTATGGTAAAGCACTGCACAAATGTAATGGCACTCCCAGATAGTTACACAAAAAACAAACCCAAAACCATCCAAGCAGATGTTTTGAATAGAAAAATATTTAAGTGAGAGTATGCTCAAAATTACCTTCTCTACCAGCAGCATACACCACCACTGATACAGATACAAGCATGATGTTAAACATGAAAATGAGCTTCATAAAATCCCCATAAATATTGAGGTCTAAACCAAGGTGTATTTGGGGTTCATGGTTTCCAGTTCCCAAAGCATTTAGAAATAGAAAATACAAAATTACAATGGGCAGGTGAAAACTTATGGATTAAATTTACTGGTTAAAATTACTCAGTGCAGGTCCACATTTACATACACTAAAATTTACTATAAAATTTCCATTAATTTATGTTGGAAGAATTTACCTTATAAAATCTACCAAAAAAAAGCTTTCACATTGTTTAGTCTGAAGAGCAAATCTGTCTGCTGCATGGCATTCCCAAATACTATACTTCATCCAGGACATATAAAGTACCCCCTCACTTCCGTAGTTTCTTGGAAGTTCTGGGTTTTCTTGTGAAAGCTCATATCTAAGTAGTGGCAAACAGTTATCATTTCATCTTCCCCAGATACAGTTTACAGATTAGGAGGATTTTCAAAGGGTTTAGGGTTTACACCTTCTAAGTCATATAGGAATGAAATCATCTTCACATTAATGGTGCAAAAATGAAAGCAAAACCTCATATTTCTTTGCATACCAGACTCTTTATCATAGAGCAGCACAACTGGAGTTTGAGTAGCTCTGCTTTTGTGTGAATCCAAGACTGATCTCCATTTCAGATTCTGAACTTCATCCTGAATTAGATCTCCATTCTTAATGGGAAAAGAGGGAGGAGAAGGAAAAAAACCCACAGGTTATATACATATATATGGTGTTTGTGATATGAAAAACAGGGATATAAATTTTCTTTGCCATTTTGCATTAAAAATACCCATTATTTCATTATAACTGCTATTGTTTCACACAATTTTCTAATTTCAACATTTTCCAGTAAATGCTATAATTCTAAAGTTTCCTACAGTTTTCCCTAATATGCTGGTTTTGCACCACACCTTCATACTTTACAAAGCAGTAAGGGAGAAAATCTGAGTCATAAGCATGTAATATGTCAGATCACAGGTGGAACAGTGACTAAATTATATGGCCATCAAAAAAGACTAAAGAAAGTTCAATCAAGTAGGGAATAAGACTAATAGTTCAGTGCCCAACTACAAAGACAATTGTTCATAGGCTGGAAGAACTCAAAGTGGAATAATCATTCCGAACAAAATTTTGTTTGTCCATTGATAATTTAATTGCTGATTTCATATTCTGTTCTTTACGTTTGAGTCCTTGATTGAATTTGAAAATGTTGACACTTCCTGATGCAAAACAGATACCCCTACTGCTTGATAACAGTAGATCACATTTCACATGCACTGTGCTCATTTCCAGAGAACAGAAGACTCAGATTTGATTGTCTCAACAAAACACGATTGAGACAGTAACCAAAACAGCTACACCACAGAAACTAAGCCAACACAGGCACTTTTGTCTTCCTGCACTGCTCTGCATCAAATGCCAGCAGAAAATAAATCTGGTCCCTTTGCACTGAGCTGCAGTTTTAAAATACAAATGGATGGGAAAGGCAGTGACTTCCAAGTCTTCAGTTCCTAGCCAGTCAGAAAGGGCTGCTGGTTTTCCACAGAATCACCATTGAGAATAATTTTTATTTCAACCCAAGTCAGCTGCCTCACTGTTGTGCTCTATTAAAAGATGTTGACTGGGACACACAACTTAAGTGAAAACCACAACACTTCCAAGATTTCTTTTATTTTCTCAGTAATATTGACTAATAGAAGGGTTTGGGTTGAAAGGTACCTTAAAGATCATCTAGTTTCAATCACCCTGCCATAAACAAGGGCACCTTCCACTAGACCAGCTTGCTCAGGCACTATCCAACCTGGTCTTGAACACCCCCAGGGGCAGGGCATCCACAACCTCTCTGGGCAACCTGTTTGAAACCAATGCCAATTCCTTGAAACACAATCATTCCTTTCCTGCACCTTCTCATTTATTTCTTTAAAGATACCAATTCTTGATTGATACGTGGGTATTGTCAAAAGAAAGTTACACAAAATGATGTATAAGATACAATGCTCAGGTGGCAGAACATCACACTGAAAAATCAAGACCTCAGCTGTCATGTGAAAGCTGCAGAAAGGTGCATTGCTTTGTTTTTTCATACTTTTCCCTCACCTTCAACAGACACCCCTAATGCTCACATCTAGAAACCAATAAGTCAACACACAGCCACATGTAACAAGCTGCTTTTTGGTGCATGTTCATTTCTCATTCAGGCATATACTTCAACTGGAATACTGCAGACAGGATGCTGATACTGAGTCTGGAAATTCCAGTTTTCTACAAGATTTACGTGACTACATTCCACCATGAGATGCAGTTCATCCCTTGGTGTTCAGCCTAATTGGATCTTGTATTGCACATAATTTCTCATTTTTATAGCTGTTGATGGAGTATGATGAGCTCAAATAGGATTTTTCTTGTCACTGCTTTGGCTTAAATACTACAAGGTCGAGGTAATGAGACTGAGAAATTCTATTTTAATACATGCTGGTTTTACAGAAAAACACCAGATGTCTCCCTCCTCCTTTTATCATAGATATTGAAATTTTTTTCCCTGCTATCTCAAGTCATTTTCTATTAGAAAAATGCAAATGTTTTTGTAGTACAAAAATAGGAGGAAGAGACAACCATAAATGCAGAAGGGACAAGATTTGATGCTGCTGATGCTATACACAGCATTTAAAGAACACTATTTACTCTGCAGTAAAGTAAACATAAATGATGGCCTGTTCATTTATACCAAAGACTGGGTAACTGAAACTCTAACCTCCTATGACACCAGAAATGTAAATTAATATTTAGAAAAGCAATGGTTAGAAGAATGGTTCATGTAGAGGAAAAAATAGGCCTTTATTAGAGTACAGCGTAGAAAGAGTCCTGTTTCTTGATACTTCCTGGATTGGCCTCAGGCAATTAGTTGTGTGTCTTGCTTTCACATCTTTAAATAACTCAACTTTTTTTTTCTCCTTTTCTCAATTTTATCAAACCAATGGTAATTTTTCACTACTTCTCCTCTGTCCCTGAAGGCCTTCACTCCTCTTGATTTTAGCTGTGCAGTACCCTCATAGTGCATTTGTTTGTTGTACCTATTTACAACTCAGTGCAAGTCCCTCAAGAAGTATCTTAATATATATTTAAACCGTATTCTTCATTCAAAAGGATAAGTGAATACACTAGTTAAAGTAACTATAGCAATGGCTCAGGGTAAGCAGTTGGTCTTTCTGCCACCTCAGGGCAGTTACAGAGACGTGGGGTGAGGTGTAGCTTCCGAGCTCTCCTCAGAGGTCACCCACGTGCAGCTGGTTATTGCAGGATGATCTCACCCCTCTCTCACAGACACAACCTCCTGAAGCTCACTGCTTTGGGACTGTAGAAACACTAACGGGATAAAATCACCAGGCCTGCAAAAGTGCATTCAACTACCAGGTTAAAAAAATTTGTCTGTATTTCCTCTAGCTTTATGGATACAAGATCCTCTCTAGCTTCTCCCAGTTCTGGAAGTACTCACAGTCCGACTGACCTCCAGTATAAAAGGGTTTTGTTCATGCCTCTTACCTCTTGGTTAACTGCAGTTAAAATCAGGAGAGTTCTTGGGATATCAGGTCACAATCTGAATGAGGCATAGCTGATCTCATTTTAAATAAAGTCTCAGAATAAAAATACCCTGCACCTCAGTGCATGAAGAATAAAACTTTGTTTGAGCCCACTCTGTGAAAATAATTGTTCCTTGTCAGCAAAATGAATTGGCAAAAGCTGAATGCCATATTACAGCATGAGCAGAGCTTTCCCATGCAGAGCTGGAGTGAAGTGCTTGAAGCAAACAAGTCCTATTCAGTGTATTCAGGGCATATCACAATGCTACAGAGCCACAAACCATTGACTATCTCAGCTCATTCCTGGTCATGAACGCCACATCCATTTTCCCTTGTTTACCATTATCCAGAAAATCTCATAGACAAGATTTATTGTCAAGAGTGCTTTTTGCTCCAGCATTTGGGCATGAATAACATGCAAAAACTCATCCAACCATATGTGTCCTCCTCCACTGAGTGGTGTCCACAAGGTCTCAGAAGTTCTTCTGGGCTCTACTTTTAGTGCCAATTGAGACTTTTTGCCATGAGCACATCACTTCAAAGGTTAAGGAAAAAAGGTTTGTTGAGTGTCCTCAGTGTGCACCTAACAAAAGCTCTGATGTGATGAAGTTCTGATTACTGATTCTTCTGGGTGTGAAAGAGACATTGGGAAGTACTAATTAATAAACAATAATAAGAAAAAAGAATCAGGCAGGATAAAGGCTTACACTTGTATCTTGGCTGTACCTCTAATGACAGGTGTAATCCAAGGTGATACAAAGATAAAAGCTAATTACATTTTGCATTATTTTTACTTACCAGTTGACTTACCAGGTTAACCCTGTTGTCCCCATCCACCAATCTTGTAAGTTCAGAGTCCTTTTCTTTACTCCTTTTCAACTTCACAGTACTTTGATCTTTCAAAGTTCTGTTTTCATCTAAAAGCTCTTCCAATTTTTCCTGTAGTTTGATTTCAGATAATTTTAAACTATAGATGTGATGGTGAGATTCTTCCAATTTTGTTCTGAGAAAGTCTTCAGTGTTCTGAGAGAACTGCAGTTCAGTCAGCAGGTCTGCCTGTTCTCTTCTAGTGTCCTCTTCTTTCTCCCTCAAGGACTTCAGGTTTTGCTGAAATGCCTTGAGGTGGCTTTTCACATCATGCTCCACATTTTCAATACAAGTCTTCCACTCCATTTCTTCCACACCAGGGTGTTTAAAGCCCTGAGTCCCACTGCACAATGACTGCAGCTTCTGCTGGAGGTGCTGCACCATTCCCTCTTCTAACTTGGATGTCAAAAGAGCAATATGGGCATTAAGATCTAGGACTTGCTTTTCCAGCCTAGATACCTCACCCTGAAGGTAACAGTCCCTTTTCCTCAGTACTTCTGTCTGTTGTCTCTGCCTTTGTTTGTAGTGCTCAAAATATTCTGACTGGCTTTTTATTTCATCCTCTTTTGTCTTCAGCTGCTCCTGAAGCCAACGCAATTTTTCCTTGTGCTTCTTCTCCGACTTCTTTTGGTTTTCAACCTATCATTTCAGTGAGATGTACAGTTAACATCTTAATATTAAAGCTCTTGTTCCCTTATATTTTTTCTTAATTTAGTGATAATTATGCCCTTGTTTTCTGAAAACTCAGGAATGACATAAGTAGAATTTTTTAAAAGCCAGTAAAATACTGTATTTAGAGCAAAAATAACCTGTTTAGTCATTTCAGCCATCACTGAAACATCTCAGTAGGAAACAAAAAAACCAAACTCATCAACATCTGCAACTACATGACATACAGGAAATTTTTAAACACATTTTTGCATGTTCTAGTACATATTAAATCAAAATGAACCTTAAAAATGTAATTCATATATCCAGCTCTGATTTACACAGTGACAGATCCTTAACACTGACAGTACTGTAGCACTGGGGTGTTACAGGCAGAGAAGCTGTGGTTCTGTTATAAAAAACAGGACATACACTTTCCAGAGCCCAGGATTTTTCCCTTTGCTTTTCACCATACCTATCATCTGTCAGCTCCTCTTATGAGACTCCTGAAAAAGGAGAAAGAACAGATGTCCTTTGAAACAGTTTGAGAAAGACTTTGGTATTTTCCTTTGCACTACAGTGTGTGAACACAGAGACTTAGAGGTGAAAGATGCCAAAGAAAGGCAGAGAGGCTTTCATGAGTCCCGTACTGCCCTTGCTTTGAGCAGAGTAAGAGCCACCAGTATGACAGGGACATTGCAGCAATTTTGAAGCAAGACTGAAGGCACAGAGACATGAAGGAATAACTTTGGTCTTTCAAGGGCTTCTTTAGATCAGTCACTTTGATCGTCAGTACTTTCCTCTCTGAGGTAGTCACTGGCAAGGACTGGTCAGAAAGAACACTAGGCTGAAAAGTCAGGTAGATGTGGGCTAGTATTTTGTTTTGTTAACTCTTGATGGGAATGTATGTATAAGCTTCCCGAGTCTTGAAAATACATTTCACTTTTAATTACAAAAGCAGAGACTATTCTTCATTCTTGTGAATCTTGCCACATGGTACTAGTGTCCTGTTACTCAACTTTAACCTAAAATGCTGAGAAAATGAAAGTGTATCTTATGATAAACAGAATCAAAAGACATTGTATCACTGAAGCCTGTTCCTGAAAATCTTTCATTCCTTCTCCATTTTCATGAATCCATTGCAAGAGCAAGGTAAAAATGCTTGTTGTATGGGGCTCAAGAGATAAAGTCTGACCTAAGAAGAAATACACTGAGTGAGTCCTAAGGAGAAAGTAAGAAGGGGAGCATAAATTTGATCAAGGACCTGAATGAGAGAAAAAACAGCAGTGCCATCAAAACCAACAGAGAAATAGAAAGCTGGAAGAAAAAAATCTAAAAATTCTTCTGACTTTTTTGGTTGTAGAAAAAAAGAAAGGCTGAGATGATTTGTTGCTTAAAAACAGAGGTCACTGGAGATGAGCTGGACTTATAAATTACTACCACAAAGAGGAAGTAAACCAGGTCATTTGCAACAATATCCCCTCACCAAGCTGATCAGGTCCTCCTGAATGTCTCGCAGTTTCCCTTTAATGCGCACATTGGCATTTTCAACCTGGTCCAGCTTCACATACAGTCGATCAATCATCACAAGAAGTGTTTTGTGTGACAGCTCCAGCTCTTTCATCCTGTGAGAGAATGAACATTTTGGCTAAGTAAATACCACAGTACAGTTCCAGGTGGATAAGCAGCCACAAGCAATGCATCGATTTATCTTTATTTTTGTATTTGTCTCCCAAAAATAAAATAGTAACAAATTTTTGATCACTTACAAAAGAAACACTTAATTCTTAAAAAGTCTACTGGGTTTGCACATTATGCACCCTTCTGGTGACTTAATAAGAATATCATAAGCAAACACATTTACAGGATTTTTATTCAATGGAGTTTGGTATGCTATATGAAGTAACAACTTACCATAATGACAACCACAACACTTCAGTCCCTGCATGTACCTGATCATAGGACTATTGTAGGTTCACAGTTAGTGAATTCAATTTTTATGACAGTAAACGTTTCCCATCAAAATTAACATTACAAGCAACCTACAAGTACCTATGTTTTAGGAGATGAAGTGAAAATATCTCACTTGCAACATGCCTTCAGTAGGTACAAAAACCTACAGTGCAAAATTGTATTGACTTTGTCTGCAAAGATGGATGGTGACAAAATAGAGGTTGGCTTTGCTTGTTGCTAGTCAAATGGTGGCACAAAATCATGAAGTGTGATATGAAAATATTTTTTAAAAGTTTAATTATTATTTTGAAAAAAGTCTATTGTTAAAAAATTTCTGATAAAATTCCTTGATGAATTCAAAGCAATTAAAAATTACACAAATAAGTGTTTTAATGCCATTTACATTTCCTATCCTTTTTAATTTTGACATTCTTTAGAACAGTGCTGTTGCTGACTATCAAAACCTTATTATTCTAGTCAAATGTATAATTAATGCTTAATGGCACCTTCATCTACTGTAATGATCAGCATTAACACACTGAATTAGATGAATCTTTCTGAAACAAGGAACTTTTTTTACATGAAATTCCAAATTAATTCTTATTTTAAAATGATAGGAATTTGCACCACATGAGTATTTAAGAATGAAACATCCCAAGAAAGCTGCCTGGTTGTTTGTAACAATATGTTAGACCATGCTGTAAATCTTACTTAAATAATAATTCTTAAAAAATTATTATTTCACGTATATTCTGACAGCTATAAAAAGCACAAAAAGTCTTTCTTTTTGCTGGTTCTGCATGTATCATTTGACAACCAGTACACAGGGAAAAGTGAAGAATACTTCTGTCACATAACAATAAATTTTAATGCAAACCCTCCTTTCATTTACCTGTTTTTTAGGATGGAATCTGACTCCATGTAGTCCTCTAGAACACCTTTCAGTTGTTGCTCTGACTTTTCCAGCTCTTTTATTCTGTGGTTCAAATTCTCTTCTCCAGCACTGTTTACATTTTCATCAGGTGTGCCTGCATCTTCTAATTCCTGGAAAACCCAGGAAGTAGCAATTTTAACACTGAAATTCAGGATACCAAATCCTTCATTACTGGGCATTCTAATACAGTAACAAAATTCTTGTTCTCTTCCAGATGAAGGATCCATGATGAAAAAAAAGTCCAAACTGGATTCTCAATGTAGTACAGTCTAAGCATGCAATAAGAGTCTAAGCCTCTGATGATCAAATGAACAGTCCTTCTTGATTCAACACATTTATTATTTATGAGAAAGTCTCATTTCATTAGCCACATTAGTATGTATGAAGGGAGTTGACGTTCACAGCATGAGATCCTCATAAAAGATTCAATTAGACTAATTAATAAAGGAATTAGGCATCAAAGTTTTGAAAAGAGAATAATCTACTAAACATGGGAGTTCATAAAACTGAGTGTGTTTATTTTGGATAAATGTATTACATTATTATTGTTTCAAGACAGAAGACTAAAGAAAATATATTTCCTATTCAAAAGCCTTTCTGTAACTATTTCAGAGAAAACATTCTGTTTATTTAATTGGTATTTTGGAATTCTATATGCAGTATTTTACTTATGTCTACTTCACCTCTCACAGGTCATGAAACCATAGCTGAAAGAAATTTTCAAATTTGGGCTTGAGAAGGCAAGCAAAGGTTGGTTCTTTTCTTTTGCCTATTTTAGTCATAGATCTAAAAATTCTTCAGAAACTCACTTCAGTAACTACAGTCCTATAACTGTGTCCTGGTTTCTGCTGGGACAGAGATAATTTTCTCCTTAGAATCTGGCACAGTGCTGTTTTTGGATTTAGGATGGGAATAATGTTGACAACACTCTGATGTTTTGGCTGTTGCTCAGGAATGCTCACCCTACATCAAGGACTTTTCAGTGGCTCATGTCTGTCGGTGAGGAGCTGCACAAGGAGCCAGGAGAGAGCACAGCTGGGACAGCTGAACCAAACTGTCCAAAGGGATATTCCACACCACAGAGCTTCATGCTCACTAATAAACTAAAGGGAATTACCCAGAAAGGGACTGATCTCTGTTCAGGAACTGGCTGGCCATTGGTCAGCAGGTAGTGAGAAATTAGCGTGAAGAACACTTGCTTGCCTTGAGTCCTGTTAAATTCTCTCTCTCTCTCCTTATAATTACAATTATTAGAATTAGCATATTATTATAGTAATATTTCATCTCAATTATTAAACTGTTAACACCCCACCCTGTTAACACATTGTACCCCTCCCCAGCTCTATGGTAAATACCAATATACAGCAGACAGTAAGACTGCAACTACCTGTTTTCCAAAAGTACAAATTCTGCTAGCTCAGCACAGAAGAAACCCCATCATAAATGCAATGGACAATGTCAGCCCAATCAGACAGTTTTCTTGAGAAAACTGTCACGTGTAAATTACAATGAAATAACAAAACACACAACAAAGTAAGGAAATGAAACTGTTCATACCTTCTCTGCTTTGTAAGAAGACCCACTCCTGTCGGTGCAGTGCACTTATCATGGCAGCCCCATGCTCTGACTATCCCATGTTTGTGCTTGTAGTTCCATATTCAAATAGTGATGAGCAAATCTGTGTCTATGAAAAGTGTTTCTTTGCCAAGTGAATCCTTGTTCCCTCATTGGCACGAGGTTTGATTATCTCAAGCTCTGTTTACCTCCTGTTGTGGTCCATTGCTTTTGAGTGATGCTAGAACTCTCTCTTGCAGTGAAGGCCTTATTTTTCCACATTCTGTCATCACACTGCTAAAAGACTTAACTAAAATATGAAAAATTTCTATTTGAAAATATGATTATCTAAATGCTTGTTCCTTTTGAACAATATATTGTAAGCAACACATTCTTCTGGGGATCAAGATTCCAGACTTTTGCATGATCCTTGTTTCCAAGGTGAATTGTGCTTTCTACCAGGGTTATTCCAACCCTGACATCAGGCACAGTTTGCTGCATGTGACTGAATTAATCTCATGGAGTGTCTCAGCTCCTTCTGCAGGTAAATGCTCTTGTCCAGTGATTCTTTGCACACAGTACTTCTCTTCAGAACCTGATAATTATCTGAGAAAAGAGGCTGCTTTTGAGGCTGATTCCCTCGCCTTCAACAGCCTTCTCTGTCCTTCCTTCCTTAGGTGTTCATTGCCTTATGTTATTTTTGTCAATCATAACTTCCACTTCATGTATTACTGTAGTCAGCTAATTCATATTGGAGTTCAGTGTGTCCATGGTAGTAAACTTGTTTCTCTGTGGCTTTCTACACAAATATGATTTTCAAGAAAATGTGAGGGAGGAGAAAGTTATCTTCTAGTCTTGTGCTCTTAATGTTTTCATCTTGCCTCAACATTTCAGAAATAATTAAAATTAGCTATTTCTTCATATTGCCTTTCCAGTTCTGAAGTACTGATTTGCTTTTCCCTCATTGAAAGAGTAGTATTTTTTCATTTTCTAACCATTCTCTTAAAAAGGTCTTTGCAACTTCCATTTTTTCAGCGTGTGCTTCACCTCAAATTTTTTCTTGAAGTTCATGTGGTCAATGACTGTTTGTCTACCTCTGCTGGTTGAGGTTGTGCCATTTTTGCTTCCTGGTAGCTAATGATGATGTTTTTTTATCTCACCTGAGAGGATGCCATGATTTCCAAATATGCATGTTCAACTACTTCTCTGCTTATCACATTTATCTACATGCCCATTTCTCCAAGTCCTTCCTTCCTCTCGAAGAGATAACTGAGCACAGCACATCATGCATTCTCTTTGACCTCTCAGGCCACCATGCAATCTGTAATTTTCCCAGAGCTGTCTTTACAAGACATTACCTTACTTTTCAAGAAACATTCAAAGAATCATATTTCCCACACAGTTCTCACCCACTTTAAAGTTTTCATACTTCAATCTACCATCTCGCCTTTCTCCAAAACCCTTCCTTTCTGCACCTGTGGATTTCCAACTTAGGAATTTAATCTGAATTTTACCACTGCAGGGTTGTAAATCTTTATTTGTTTCCAACTTTGAACAGTTTGCTTCCTGTCCGCTATTTACTATAGACAACTTAATGTCAAACACTTAGCTTTTTTAATATAGATACTAAAAAGGAGATCCTGTGTTTCTTGGGTGAAATGCAAAACACGTTTGTTGAAAGCATGCAGTATGGAGACAAAAATCTCAGTACTGTAAGAAAACCATTTGGTAGATAACAGTTCACATAGCAGCCAGTAATTGCACTTGTATTTTTTCTGCTGTTTGGTTGGTGTGAGAATATAAGTTCTGTTTATATCTTTTTTCCGTGTTTATGATGTGCTGGTCCTTATTTGATTGTGAAATCATTCCAGCTCGAAGCCATATCTTAAAAAAAAAATCTCTAATTTTGAGTTCAAATATTTTGCAGCTTCAAGTATTATGCAAACTGCTTTATGAAAAAATGCACCAATTTAAAGCCGCTTAATAAATATTTTCTGTATTTTTGCACATGGACTCAGCTTTTCACTCCATAGGGTCTTTTAATAGCCTGTAATTGAAACAAAAACCAAAACAGAAAACAAAAACAACAAAGAGAAGTCTGCTGAGCTTTAGATAAAAACATTACTTTAGAAATACATGTTGGTATCAAACTAAATTCACAGGCAGCACAATGCCTTTCTGAATGTTTTATATTACCTTCAGAATAACTAGAACCAAAATTATTATCAGTGAATCACCTGGTTTGCCTTGAAATAGTTAACAGTGTTGAAAAGTCCAACTATAATTAAGTATCTTAAAATTGGCTTTTCTATGTTAGATTAATCAGAGTATAATAAATTCGCCTCTGGCAAGATGAACTAAAGGACACTGCCCTTCACACCAGCACCACAATGCGATGTGCAATCCTAGAAATCTCAAAAGCGGAGTACTTGTGTGGCTACACAGTCATTACCCTTGTGTTATCTCCTCAAAATGCTTGTCACCAAGCTTGAATTTAATTACTAAAGTACTTACTGTTAACATGAAGAGTAGCACATTATATCAGCACAAGGCATTTTCTGGAGGCTATTAACATTTGCAATTTCTTTTAATTCTTGCAAATTCTTTTAATTTTTTTTTCTCTTTTATCTCTTTAATCCAAGGGGAACCCAAAATATTATCAGATAATAGCAGTGTAGAAACCTATCAATCCCTTGAATGCATAGTATGTCAAAACATTTTAAATGGAATTTTAAAAATGCTGGTGATTTTACTGTTTATTGTGTGTTTATAAAGTATCTCTTGACTTGGCCAGCATATCTTTAAACATATTTAAAAATGAATGTATTCATCCAGATGTTAGCACCTCTAATTGGCATTGGTATAAAAACCTGGATGAAATTCCAAAGACAATAGATTGATGAATTTTTTAACAGTACACTTCGAAACTTATCTAAACCAAAATAACATTTGTTTTATCTGATCTCATCCAAAAATTCACTTCAAACTGTGTAAAGGTGAATAGTTTACCACAAGGCTTCACCTTTCTTCAAACACTTCTCTATAAGCATATACTCAATTTTTAACAAAATAAAAGAAATTTCAGAAGAAATCCTGAACGTTCTGAAAAATATTGCTCAATTTCAATTACTTTTCAACTTCTAAAAATCAAAGGAAAGCTCCTGCACTTTTAAGAAAACAATAATACCTGAGAATTACATTCCACCCATCTGCATCTGTTGCCATTTTATTGAAAAAGAAAAAGCATATGCAGCAATGCTTGTAATGAAAGCCCCAAGCAAGTTCCAAAGAGCATCAACAGAAAGATGATAATTGAATATACTGGACCTGAATAAACCCTAGGAAGAGCCCATAATAATACAGGCCTGATTTCTCAAAAGTACTTGAGATCTGGGCAGAAGAAATTATTGTTTCATGCTAAAAATTGAGTCTTGGGGTAACTATTGTCATCATTCCTTTTTCATCACACAGTACTGATAGCAGTTTCAAAGATGTTGATTAAACTCCCACTACAAGGAGATTTCTTGAAGACAATTCATAACAGATTACAAAGAAGAAAAAGCTTGGAAATTTTGTAAAGGTAAAAGCATTGTGTACATCAGGTTAAAAACATAAAACAAAAAGCAAAAAACAGAAACAAACCCCCCCAAAAAACCCAACAACAGTAACAATACAAATACTGTATAATATTCAATAGGTTTAAAGCACAGTTTAATCCTTAAACACTTAGGTTGTTGAGCTACCATCCTTCCTGAAAGGCAGTGTGGAACTTGCATTATTCCAGGGAAGAGGACTGGACCCATTTTTAAAATTGCATTTCCCTTTTGTTCTCTGTGAAAGGTGAGTACTGGCACTATGGCTCCTGCTACAGCTGAAGAAATTCACTGCCTTTTGCAGGTGAAAGGATCAGGACACTGTGGAAGGACAGTGAGAATGATGGCAATGTCTCAAGGGAGAGCCACAGAGGCTTTTTATCCTCACCCTTTCCATGTTGTGTCATTCACACTGTGACCTTCAAATCTCCTCATAAAAGGGACAATTTGTTATTCTTCTATTATTCTCAAAGTTATTTCATGGCGTCAAGGATCAAAATCAGCTCCTTATTTTGCATGGGTGGTTATGCTCACAGGGCTTCTTAGAAAACAAAACTTAAGCCAACCATTGTTTGTCACTTCTCCATCCAGCATGACAGAAGGCAGGAACCTAGAGCAATATCTGAAGTTTCAGACAAAATATATCTGCTCTGCAAGTATGTAAAGCACTCACTGCAATTATGGTAGTCTTTGATTACAAAATCATTTCTCACTGAAAACCCAATGACTTTCTCCTGGAATCTAGAAATGAAAGTATCCTAATTGAACGTTATAGATGACTCTTCCTCCCTGTGCAGGTAAAACCAGTTTGCCCTTCCTCATGGTTTCAGAATCTTACAAACAATCCCCAAAACATGGCAAAATCTAGGAGACAAAAACTGAGTACAAAGAAATATAAAGAATACCAACCACACGTCTCGGCTCAGTTGTGTCATCAAGGCCACAGAATGAATGCTAGTGAAAAAAACAAAAAAAGGAACAAAAACTATAACATAAGATCAAAAGAAAATGAGGAAAAAAGAAAAGAAAGAAGATGTAAGATATGTAATATGAAACCCAGTGACATTACAGCAGTTAGTCTTACATCATTAATTGAGTTGATCTGAAAGAAAGACACAGTAAACCAATCTTACTCTAAAAAGTAGTAAAAAAATCAGTATTTCAGGGCAGCTTTACAATGGCAAAATCTGTGGATTTTTTCACTTCATATATATTATGTTTGTCTTTGTGATTCACTTGAAGAAGTACTTATAGTTACACACACTAAAGCTTTCCTGAACCAAGACTTACCAAGCCAAGGGCACACCTAAATGCAACTGAAATAGCAGAAAATCAGCTATGAGAAGAGCACAACATGCTTAAACAGCATTTGTTCCTAATATATCAACACACAGATTAAAACTGAGATTTTATATAATTCTTCTGTATAGCCTCTAGAAACAGGAAGGACAGTTTGCTGAAGAATCTATAGGGCAGAAATACTGTAATCCTTATGTTCTGACAGATTTTTACACAAAACTTACAAATTGAATCCCTTCCTAAAGGAAAATGAAAAGTCATACTCATGACAGAGTAACTGTAAGTGGTGCATCACCCTTAGCTACCACCAGGCTCAGCTATAAATGCTGCTATTCCTTCAAAAGCATAAGATTTCTATCCACAAGAAATTATTGTGCTCAGTATCAGTAGCATGTAGGTATCAGTCTGCACCCTTTAACACATTAAACCCTTAGAAGAACAATGAGGTAAAATTATTTTAAAATTATTATATTTAAAATTATTATATTTAAAATTATTTTAAAATTATATAATAAAATTATTCACTGATTCCCTGACAACACAATTTTCGATTGGGCCATCGGAATGGGATTTAATCCCTATTACATTTAAAAATAATTTAAATGTAATAGGGACAGAAGGAAGTCCTCTACCCATCCAGAAGTTGAAGGTTAATAGAAAGAGATGAAGCTTTTTTGAGGTCTCTTGCTAATGTAACATTAAAGCAAAGAGGATGTTAATCATTTTAACTCATTACCAGCTTTCTGCTAAGCTTGTGATTAAGCTCTTTCTTTTCCAGTGCTTTTCTGCATCCATCCGGCTGATGAACCAGCAGAGATAATGCTATTTTCCATTGCCAAAATTATCAGTCTGGCTAATCCTATACCTGCTGTGTAAACTGTAAAGGCAACGCCTTAATGGCTTCCATTTTGGCAATAGCAACATCTAGAGATGTTGATTTTTTTTAGAATAGGTGGATAAACAGTAATATTTGAAATAATTAATATGTACAAGTATTGTCTATCCCTCAACACTTCTCTGCTTTGAGGAGTTAAGTGTGGCACCTTAGACATCACTGGCTGCTGGGCAGGAACAGCTTCAGGTATAGACGTGGTCTGGGACAGAAGAGGGCAAAGGCAGCAAAAGAGCTGTTTTAAGGGTGAATCCTGCCTGTGTTTCTCTGCTAGTGCAAACATGGAGCACTGCCCTCCCAACACACACAGTCATACCAGCCCCGACCACGCCACCAGGAGCTGACACAAAGCAATAACTAGCAACAGCACCACGCAGCCCAGCTCCTGCAGGCTCTTCTCCTGGCTCTTCAAAAAACCCAGACAGATACCATAGTCTGAAAAGAGCAGGACAAGGTACACCAGAGGGGAGACAACAACTGTGGGAGCAGACGGGGCCAAGGAAGATGCTGAGGGAGTTGGAATAGTTGCTGGAAGTACAACCGGGAGGACTGCCATGTCCTGAAAGCAGATGAAGGGATGCTGAGATCAGAGAAGGATGAGGAAGAAACTTTTCCACACCCAGTGAGCTGCTCCCCAAAGCTTGTCTCTGTTCTGCAAACCCCACTGACCCCTTTCAACTCCCTCCAGAGTCCTGCAAAAGCCTTCCTTTTACCCTTTTACCCCATTCTCATCCCAAGAGAAAAAAAACCGACTGAAAACTCCACTAATGTGTCCATTCAGCCCAGCAGTTGGTTTATGCAGGATTACATACCCATAAATGCTGAAGAAAATGAACGTGGGATGTGACTCATGCTGGGATCTAGACACTGGTTCAATAAAAGTAACATAACTAAAATACTCTGCTGGGTTCTAGACAAAGACTCATTGTCAGTCCATCCTCTGCAGAGCAGCCTAAACTCCACAGATATGGGAAAAACCTGAGCCCATAGTCCATGAAAGCTGTGCCATCTCTTGCTTGGGCAACAGTGACACAAATGCATTTGCTGTCTGAAACCTTGATCAGAGCTTCCAATTCTTAAAAAAAAAAAAATTGGATCCATTATATTAACTTGTTTCTCTATTATAGCAAATATTCCTTAACTGTAGTGTTTCACAGCCACTTCAATAATTTTATTTCTCAGTACCTGAAAGTTTTGCAAAGCAATGCTATCCAAAGAATATGGCTGAGCTAACCGATTTTTTTAGAAACAAATCTTTGTTCTTTCATGATCTAAACCACAGCAAATCCTCCTTCTACTAGTCTAGAGTCTCTCCAGACTCCTTGATTCCTTCCTGTAACTGATAGAAATCCTGGATAGGAAATAATTTTGAGTAGATTAGGGACAGAGCTGCATTTCATGCAGCAATGACTCAAACTCAAATTTTATCTTGTCTTAAAATAGATTTTGTGATATTAAGTACTATTAACATCAGTGCAACAGAGAAAAACAATTTTGTATGGAAAAAAATCCGTTGGTACTGCCCAGACATAAATTTACCTTTTCCTCAATTTCTTTGAGTTGCCTCTTTTGAAGTTCTATTTTATCTTCTAGATCTCTAATTCGCTGGAACAGAAAAAGGAAAATAGACATTATTATATCTAACTTGAAAAGCATATAAATCAAAAAGATAAGAAATGGGTTAAAAATAAAGAGAACAAATGCCCATTATTAACATAACACTTCCTTTACTGTTATATTAGGCATGTCCATGGCAAAATTTTCCATGTTTCCATGAAACAATGGCATTTTAAACAAGCTGCATGTTCAGAACATCATGCTTACTACCAGAAAGTCTACTCATCACCACTCATTAATCATCAATCATCAATCATTAATCAAATCATAATTTTAACATATACACACAGACAATTCCATTTTGCACCCAAATCCTTTTTCTGCACAACTGCCAGTTTTTCTGCTTACCTAGACAGTCAGCAGATTACACTATTGCATTTCCTTTTAACTCTTTATTTTCTTTTCCTATAAAACATAACCATGCTTTAGCACAGTCAAGCTACACCAGAGTCTCGTTCTAATTAGGAATGGCGAAAAGAACGACACAGACTCTCAAGGGAGTCGGAACAGGAGAAATTCTCTGGTTTATTACTTTAGGCCTGTTTTATAGACAGATACGTGGAAAGTACAGAAAGGAAACTCTTATTGGTTAGCAAATCAACACATCACCATCATTGGTCAGTGGGGCACAACACCCCCTGACTTTCTCTTGCAAGGAAAACAAGAGGACAGACAAACAGCACCTGGCAGTTGTTTTCTGTCTCTGAGGATTGTTTTGAAATCCTCCTGTGAATTTCCCAGGCTAGTTCTCAGGCAGGACTGAGAGGCCATGGGGCCTGCAGCCTGCTCCAAAGCTAGCATCCACACCAGAGAAAAGAGAATGCAGAGATTTTCAGTTTATCACAAAGATACCATGCAGAGATTCAACTCTGTCCTATTACCAGTCACCTCCTACCAGAGACAGATGGAATGTTTTCTTCATTATAGCTCCCCATATTTTATTTTTAAGGATTTTTCTTATTCAGTTTCACAAAGATTCTTCAAAAACATGACTGCTGCTGGGTCCACACATCTTATTCTTTTCTGTATCACATATCCCCTTTTTTCCTTTCTGTAAGTTACACTTCTTCTTATTTTTTATTTTTCTTTTGATGTTGAGTTTAGATGCATTTTATTACACTTTCAGTATATTGTACTAGTTACAGAAAAAGTAGGTTATAAGTAATTTTTTCTATAGGCAGAAACCTGAAATCTTCTACTAAAAGTCACTTGTGATCAAGAAACAACTTCATACAATGCGATTTTTTTGGTGATTAACTATCCAGTCTCAGCCTGGCCTACAAGAGCTGGAGGTGTTAGCAGTTCCTGAACTTGGAAAGACAAATTATCATCTCCTCTAACATGGATGGCATAGGTGAATAAAATTAATGCAGCTGCTGCTGCCTCACTCCCAAATTATTTTATGACTCTCAAATTGATGTGAACAATAGCATCTCTTTCAAAACAACATCCAGTCATTACCTACAAACCTGTATCAATTGATGCTGGTAATTGCTTACTTGCATTCAGCTCTAAGACCTCAAATAGGGGTAAATGCTCCACACTCATTATTGCCCAGGACAGCTGCAGCACAGCAGCAGCTGATCCACTGACCAGACTGGTCTGGAGAAACACAAAGTTTGGCTTGAAAATCACAAATCTAACCTGGAACTATTCCAAAAGTGAGGAACACACACAACCCTGCAGTTCACTTTTCCTAGGGTATACTCCTCCACACAAATACTGAAGACAGGCCACGAGCAAAAAAAAAACCTTGCTATTGTTGCTCCTGTTTCAAAATGGAAGATTTTGCTTAAAGGCTGTTTTGAATATTATACATTCAGTGTAAGTCAATCAAAATCTATACTCTATCATATTGCAGTGCTCAAAGATTTCCCCAGATAATACAGGAACCAGCATGAACTAGATTATCCTCATGTGACATAAGTTAATGCACCTTTGCTGACAATCACAAATGCCCCTAGCACAGCTGTATTAGCTGGATTTTTTCCTCTATTGAATTTGAATTTATTTGTAGTTCATCTACACCATGTTCAAGGCAAGGCTATCTTTCAAGTGATCATCCTTATATACTATATGGACTAGGAATGTTACAATCACTGCAAAAAACCATGGGATGAGAAGCAGGCAGATGGAATCACCCCCAAAATCTCTAATCCATCAGGTTAGACTCCTGTTTCTCTCCTACTCATTACAGTTATGCCAATTCGTACTTATAACCACATCCCAACCTGTCTGACAGACTTCAGTTCTCTGGGGGTTGTGCTATGCTCTCTGGTGAAATTTGACTGTAGCAAGGTAAGTGGAGAGAAGCAATTTTAAAAAATACCATTTTCATCTTCAAGATTTATCATGTAAAGGTATTTTTCAGTAACTCCTGAGAGTTTGCCTTTAGGAAAAAAAAGAAAATAAAAAAGCCACCAAACATCTGGTGGCTTTCTCACCTCAGGGTTTAGAGCAAGTGTTCCTCTCTAAAAGAACAAGTTAATTAGTATAAGATGGCATTTTTAGGATTTGGGAATTCTGTTAATTAAGTAAAAATCGAGATTTTATTATTCCCTTATGAACATTTAATCTTTTCAAGATTATAGCTATCCAGCTATTTTCTTCAACTATTCAGAATAGTTCTAATAAAAGGGCTTCCATTTTCCAATTCTCTCCCGTAATGTTATATCTTGGGAGATGAAAAATAGAGAATAGTTTTAAGGTGCGGAAGCATAAACCTTCTTAAAAACCACTTAAAATACAAAGACAACCTACCAGCTGAAAGGGAATACACAAAGGACTGAATTTCTTAGCAGTGAAAATCTACAAAAAACCCTCAAAACAACTGAACTGGTAACAGTAAGGCAGATTGTGCTGGTTTTGGCTGGGATAGTTAACTTTCTTCACAGTGGCTGGTATGGGGCTGTGTTTTGGATTTGTCCTGAGCACAGGGTTGACAACAGCGAGATGTTTTTGTTACTGCTGAGCAGAGCTTACACAGAGCCAAGGCCTTTTCTGCTTTTCCCCACTCCAGTCTGGCAGAGAAGCTGGAGGTGAATGGGAGACTGGGAGGAGACACAGCCAGGACAGGTGACCCAAACTGACCAAAGGGATATTCCAAACCATGTGACATCATGCTCAGTATATGAAGTGGGGGGAAGACGGCGGAAAGAGGGTGACATTTGGAACGGTGGCATTTGTCTTTCCAAGTCCCCATTACATGTGATGGGCCCTGCTCTCTTGGAGATGGCTGAACAACTGCCTGCCCATGGTAAGTGGTGAATTAATGCCTTGTTCTGTTTGGCTTCTCTGCTCAGCTTTTGCTTTCCCTATCAAACTGTCTTTATCTAAATCCGTGAGTTTTCCAGTTTACTCTTCCAATTCTCTCCGGATCCTGCTGGTGAGGGAGGGAGGGATGGAGGGAGGCAGTGATTGCGTGGGGCTTGGTTGCCAGAGGGGGTGAAAGCACAGCATTCTGTTTGGTGCCCAGTGTGGGGCCCCAAGGGTTTGGGATAACAACAGGTTCAAGTGGGATAGACTGAACTCACATCTCTTAGTGCTGTTTGGCCAGGAACCAGCAGGTTCCTGCTCGTGCCACGGGGCTTGATTACCTGAGTGTGTATTAGAATCTACTGCTCAGTAGTGGCCACTTCTTGCTTTCCCTGCTTGCTGTAGTGCTGTAGTGCTTACCAGCTGACTGCACTGTGCCTGGGAACGCTGTGATAGCGGCCGTGGCACAGGGCCTGGGCTGGCAGGTGGCCAGGGCACTGCTGCACAGGGTGGGGACAGCCAGCAGGGCAGACCCATGTGTGCAGATGTGCACTCAGAGCTGCTCCAGCCTTGTCGCTGAAGGGTAATATGCTGGAGGCGGGTGATTGTTTAAACAGCTTGTATTCCTCTCATATGAGTGGAAATCACAGTGACAGAATACTTTTTGCTGCAAATGAGTAAAATTTTGTAACTTTGCTGCATAAATAAAAGAGTTCAAATCTAGACAGGTCAAAAAAAGTTGTTTTAAAACACAACCTTGGGCTGGAATTGTTCATCAGATATCAAAGCTTAGGGTTGTTTGCTCCTAGTTGTTTATTTGCTTTTCCCTGGAGGATTATCCAAGAGGATGAAGTGGGTGTAGCTATTCCCATGAGTATCCTCTGATTGCTCAGGGACAACACTGGAAGATAACCAGCATAGTTCAGCTATTTATATATCCTGAAAAATCTGATTTAATAATTTATTTCCACTTAACTGTAGAGAAAGCCTTAAAAATATATACATGTATATGCAATATATTATCTGGAAAAAAACAACGGATTTACCCTTGCACAGAGTATTTAACACATAAAAAGAATAATTTTCCCTTGTTGTACCTATCTGCATTTACTGCATTATTTTGATGAGAAAGAAAACAATTTCCAAAATACAACTTTAAAAATACATGTAAAGTAAATAATTGTAGCTGTAACAAAAAAGTATCTTCTAGAAGTAGCAAGATGTGTTCATCAGTCAGAAGCTACATTTAATTACTGAGAAGGAAATTACACAAAAGTTAGTAATACCAATTAAGAGCAAGACAAGACTGCTTGAGATTCAGTACAAGCCTTTACATCTTTATCTACTGTTCCTTTCATTTGCAAGAATTACCAGTCAAGAAGCTGTGGACTCACTCTCAGATTTCAACACTTGATTAGATGCTTTCAGTATATTCTGATTTGTTTATGTTCACAAAAGTGTGACTGTGACAACAAATCACACAGAACTATTTGTTATCAGGGAATTCTACATACTTTTATGCTTCAGGGTATAAATGGAGGATCATTAAGTTGAGCTTTTCCTGCTATGTGCTATAGAGTTATAATGGTTGTGCTATAAAAGATACATTCAGCTCTACCCATGACATGGCATGCAGGAACCCTGCAGAGTAAATCACGTATACTTCAACAGCACAAAAACATGCAAGGAAGCAACAAAATTGACTTTATTTTGCTATCAGAACTTTGATAAATCTCAACTAGAAAGAAAGCCACAGGCTATTCCTCTCTTTATTTCCTTTTTTAAAAAGAGAGGCACAGAAGATACAGATAGGCAAGCTGAATCCAGCACAGTGTTTGCATTTCCTTTAGAGTCCCTAGCTTGGTCACAGTCAGAGCGAGGATTAGGGACAATGTAGAGTAGTGCTCTGCTGGGTTCTAGCAACTCCTGTTCCTGCAGTTAATATTGTGCCCCTCAGTCACAGGAGTGCACCTTTTTTGGGACTGACAGGATTCATGACAATCACCCTGTGTAGTCAAATCATGGGGCCATACAATGGAGTTACTGTACGCAAACAGCCATAGTCAGGCAAAAACAGGGCAATAGGAATGCAATCGTGGAAGAGAGGAGTGTAAACATAAGGGATGGACTCCTAACACTGTCCACCTAGCCTGCATTCAAAACCAACCTGCCAAAATAATTAATACTCATTTCTCATTGATTTTTTTACAACAGCAAATAAAATCTCATCACAAAAGTTCTGGATAATAGATGGTGCCTTTGCAAGTACTCCCTGCATGGAGCTTCCCTGAGTTTCAAAAGAGGGTTGGACCAGCCCCCCCATTTCAGGATGGCAGGCACCTACTTGACAAATAAATCATTCTTCATCAGTGAAGTTTGCTGCCACTTCTGAGTAAGTGCTCCCAGGCAGGCGTGGTGCAGCTGAGGGCAGTCCCTGTGCAGAGCTATCAGCAGATGGCTCTGCTGGCCAGGCTATGCTCAACAGCAGCTGCAGCTATGCCACGAGCTCAGCTCAGCTCACAGACTCACTCACACTGCCAGACAGCCACAGAAAAAAAAGACGCCTCAAGATGCCTTATTATTTAATTTTGATTTGAACAGACTTTTAAGTTCCATTATAAAACTTTTCTTAATAGCAGTTACATATGCAGTACATATACAAAGGTAGGAGGTACAGATGTAACAGCTTGAAAATGCTAACAAATTAGGTAAAGGAGACACATCCAGAAGGGTCAGGCAGCAAAAGTACACATTTGGAAGTCTGTAATGCAGAGACAGGCAAAGACTGCCCCTAATGTGGCAGGCACTAGATATGACATTATGTTACTAACAGAGTCATAAAAGGGACATTTACCATCAGTCAACCACAGTTATATAAATTATATGTTCATTGACTGCAGGCCTCTCCAATTTAATTCCTGGAGAGATCTCAAACACAAAGGGCTGTCCCAAAGCCCCAAAACATTTGAAAAATTTGACATGTTTTTCAGCAGAAGATGCCTAATGTGCAGAAGATTCCTCATAAATGCTTATAACCCTCCATTTCCTTCTCATGATAGAAACTTAATTTTTCTGGGAAACAGGATCCACTTCCTGAAGTGCAGAGACTCACTTAAGCAATTCTCTTTAGTAAACTTGGATGACAAGAGCCTTCCAGTACTGCCAGGGAAATTAAAGGAAGTCAGCTCTTCCTTTCTCAAGTAGCAGAGGACTGTGACACCAAGATGGGACTACAAATTCCTACTCCCAGCAGGTCTGACCTTCCTACAGAGTGGGAGTGTCTAAATTTGCTACAAACATTGCTTTATAGGCAGGTTGGTACCTGAACTGGCCTCGGTGGATCAATTCAGGTGTCTCTGCACCTACATCTCAGTTTTCCCAATAGCTGGAAAATTTCCAGCAACCTTGTTTCACCCTTGTACACAGGAGTAATGACAATAATCAATCTGCATCCAAACTCAGCAAGAGGCTAGATAACCCTGGATGCAGATTGATTATTCATTACTCCCTTGCACAAGGATGCAACAAAAAGAATAAAATACTATTTAAAACTGAATTGAAGACAAAGAGTCCAATGAAATCATATTAGTACACTTCCAGTGGAGAACCAGCCAGGTTCTGATTTCAAAAAGCAAATTTCTGTAATTTGTAGCATGCTTTGGTTCCTGCAACTATACTGCAAGCTCAAGGTTGCAAGCCACATCTCTGGGAAGTCTGAGGAATCTAAGTTCAGGCAAAATACAAGCAGCATGACGGTGGATGTGTGCCTGGAAATATTACTAAGCAATAATTTCAGTAACACAGGCTTAGAAGACTCACCTTGTGGTTTAGCCAAAATGACAATACTGATCCATTAAAAAAAGGTTAATGGCATTCCCACACAGAACACATGAAGTACCAATGCCCAGCATGTGTTTTAATAGCAATCCATCTACATTAAGTACCATTCCCATTAATACTGTGCCCCTTGTAAAGGAGCACTGAAATAAATGGAAATCCTTAGGCTGAGCTCAGTGAGCCCTGGATTGCAGTCTCAGAGCTATCATTTTTATACTGGAGGCAATGCTTCAGCACAGTAATGATTTCTCATAAATTTGAGTTAGACATGGGAGGAACGTGAGCAATATAAAGAAAGAAAATTGATCTGAGATGTACAGAAGTGCCCCACTGCACTTAAATGTCCGATCCAGATTTCCTCCCCTAAGCAGACAAAATGTGTGCACTTCCTCATTTGATTAAACTTGTCTTTCAAGCTACCTCAAGTTCTGATGAGAAATGTACTGTGTCACTGCAATTTCATGGTGCCTTTCATAGATTTTGGGGTTTTTTTACTTGATGTCCCAGATGCCTCTTTAGTTGCAAAAATAAACTGAGAATTTCTGCTTTTTCTCTCTACTGGGCAATGATGTGGGCTAGATGAAGTGGATTTCTTCATCCAAGTGCCTTCTGTCCTCTCCAATTCACCCATAACACTAGCAGCCATTCACAGTCCTGAACCAACACCTTGGATGGCTTCAAATTCTCAAGAAGCTTTGTGGAAGGGAAAAAAAATCTATCAGGAAAAGTTCTGTGATATAAATTTCATCTTTCAGACAATGATGACCACATCATCCTTCATTTAGGTGTCAGACTGCAGAACTGATGTTCTTGTTCCCTAAATAAGCAAGTAAAAAGCCAATCCATATGAATGTACTGTTTTACAGACAGCAACACCAAGAAGATCAATTGATCTAGCTGCAAAATATCCTCCTTGCCATGGTAATGTATTTGTGAAAATACAGAAATGTCCTAATCAGGGGGGTTTAGAAATCACCTTAACAGTTCCTGTGACACACTCTTATTGGATTTACATTCACCAGCAAATCCAAGAAAACAATTTGATAATTTTAGCACAAAGCAGACAAAGAAGGATTTGCTAAGCTGCTTAGAGCCTGGCCCTGAAATGTTGGAAAGGTTCAGGTTAATGTACATTCACAGGATAGGCACCATGGATGGACTGTATCTGACATGAACCATGTTTTGAATCTCTGAAGCCCATCTTATGATCAAAAGGTATCTCATTCTATAGAAAAATTTAGCATGGGAAATATTTTATCAATCTGACAGAGGGAAGAATCAATATTGTTTCATTGAATCATTATTTTAAGAAGATTCTCATCACTTTTAAGACACAGGTATGTATGACCTTCAGTAGTAACTACATTTCATGTATAAATTTAAACAAAGATGAATATGAACTAACTTGCCTTTAGCTATTATTCAAATCACTAAAGTGATGGATAAACACATTCTTTTCTTGGGCTTTTTGAAATCTAATGCATTTTAACAGCTGTTTAAAAGCCTGTAGTGTTTTAAAAATACAATTTGCATAGGCAATAGTCGCATTACTCAAGCTGTTGGATCTGCTTCTGCAAGGGGTGTGTATTCAGAAATCCAAATGTTCCCTTTAATCCCATATTCCTAGAAGGTGATTTTGCCTAATGGTCATAAGGAAACAAAAATATCTCTGCAAAAGCATTAGCTTAAGCTGGTTTTGTTGGCATCTTATTTTACTTCATGAAGGAAAACTTAATGTAAATTTCAGCCAGTTGCATATAATAATAATAGATTATTTTGGATGGACTGTACCTCTCTGATTCTCACCATGATTTTATTTGCACAGCAGGTAAAAATTTCATTCTTTTCTCTGTTCTGCACTCTCAACCATTATAATCCAATTAATAGTTACTGACGTAGAGGAATTATTCTTTGTAATCTTTATTATGCATCTGTAGTTTATTTGCCTTTCTGAGGAGAACAAACCTTTTAGCAGCTGCACTGATGCATTTCTCAGCATATGTATTCAGTCACATTTGTAATAGTAAAGCAGTGAATTTTATAAATGCATTCAGCCCCAAATAACTATCTGTTATAATCTGATACAAATTACTAATTACAAATGTATGTAGTATTTATTAGTAAACTTGATTCATTTTTTTAACACTGAGAATCTTTTAATTTATGCAACAACATACACTGATATCTAACAGCAGAATATCAACAGTCCTATAGCTTTTCATTAGGGAAAAACAGTATTTAAGTCATACTAGATTTATATTTACACAGAATGGCTATGCTATGTGAGTTCAGAAGGCAAAACACATTCAACATCTTAAAACTGACCCTGTGACAGCCTAGACACATAATCAAGCAGAAAAAAAAAAAAAAAGTACAATGTAATATTTATCTAGTATTAAATCTAGATTATTTTACATTCAGATATTTAAATAACAAATTCCCATGTAGGTAATCACAATGATATATGTATGCATTGTGCATAGGAAAATACACTTGTCCTTAACTTCTATAAAAAACTTCACATACTTCCATTTTTAGATTTGCCTTTCCTCAGCTCCCATTGGCTTTTCCTAAGAAACAGGATATTCAGTATTTCAGATAAGAGAATTTCAG
This sequence comes from Pseudopodoces humilis, assembly GCF_049639895.1. NCBI lineage: Eukaryota > Metazoa > Chordata > Aves > Passeriformes > Paridae > Pseudopodoces > Pseudopodoces humilis. The sequence goes on along the minus strand of NC_142205.1, from coordinate 12,161,975 downwards.
CATTCAAATTTCAGATAAGAGTTTTCTTGATACTAGTATTATTGCAAGGCATACGGTTGCTCTTACTTTGAGTAGAACCTCTATCACACCTTGTTTAAAACAAGGACAGCAGGCCTTTCAGATATATTTTTTTAGGTATTACAACACTCCTGCTATCACCAATTATTCAGACAAGTAGCATCACTAAAGCAATAAGCAAAGCAGACACAGTTGAAGACTATATAAAGAAAACATACACAGGGAAACACTGTAAGATGAACATATAGAAATTACTAAAATTAAGTCTCATCTGCCATGCATGTCAGCTGCGGGAAATTACAGCATTTTATTGTGATATTGTCATTATAGCAGCAATAATGCCCTGAAAGATTCCATGTTCACTCCTGCATGACAAATCAATACCACAGGTCAACTATGATTAGCCTAGTCATGATGTGCTTGATGAATATTGATGACAGTTATACAGCTGTGGTATATTAGATGCTTTTAAGAGCGATTAATGAATATAAAAATTGCATTATCAACAGTAATTTATTACATTTTAAACAACAAAGTACAGACCATTAATACTAAGCAAAAAAATAAGAAAAAATCAGTGGTTATCCTATGTATACCTCTTCATTTTGTATGCAAACAGCTAGCACCTTAACATTTGAGATTCAAAATAAAAACATTAAACCATTAAATCTATGTAGATTCAGAGGAAAAATTATCTGAGCCTCCCCAGTTATTATTATAGCAAGGTTCATAGTCATACTTCTACCTAATTCCTAAATTGTGTGACACAGCTGTGAATTTTTGACCAAGCCAGCCTTTCTGGCACAAGGCAACATGGCAGAGGAGGGGTTGTCTTTAACTCCTCCTCTCTGTCACAAAGCATTGTGCCGAAGAGGATTTAAGACAACACCTCCTTATGTCAATCAGTGAGGTACACTGAGCACAGCATCCTCCCTCCCTCCGTCCCTCCCTCCCCCAAAAGCCATCCTGGCAAACATTAAATGTTAATAATCCTCCTTGGGTGAGAAAAAACACCAACCACCCCCCTCCCCAAACAAATATCCATAATAATATGATATATTATCATATATAATGAGACAATATGATCATATAGATATGGTGACATCCAACCCCATGGATTTGCAAACAAACGACTCTCCCAGCATGGAAAAATTGTTTGTATACAAGAGAGCAGGAAGAAATCATGGAGCAATGGCATCTGCCATAGCTTTGTTTGGCCTTTAAGCTGGAAGAACTGTGCTCTCAGAAAAAACTGCTGGTCAGAAAAAGAACTAAGAAACTTAGTGAGAAGAATTAGTTTGGTGTTTCAATTTCAAGTGATATTTTGACATTTCAGGATGAAAAAAGCTATCGGTGCTCCTGACTTTTCCCTGGTGTCCATGAAAAGCCACCAAGGCATGGCACCAGCAGTGAATCCTTCTCTATGGAGTGGCACACGGAGGTCACTGCCTGCTCTGTCCTAAAGCTTGGCCTTCTTCTAGTAAAACATGCAAACAAAGTGGTAATTCCTGCTCTTCTTACAACTGAATAATCCAATCTGGTCACAGGAGTAAATGCCCTAGTTTAAAGAAAACATAGTTAATTTTTTTACAGCTGTATTCCAGCTATTTAAAGCTGGAATTGCATGAGTTCAGCAGTTCATAGATGTCCTATATTCAAGTCTAGAACTGAAGTAATGATTTCTTTTCCTCTGTAAAACTGAGCTTCACCCAAGAATACTGTAACTCAAATTACAATAAAACACACTCAGCTTAGTACAGTACTACAGTACAATTTAGGGGAAAAAAAATCACACTTTTTGATGACACAATGAACTAACCTATCTTTTATCTTTCTTTTCTTCTAACAATTTTATAAAAAGATAAGACTGCTGTGGGAAATTATTGGACTACATTAATAAAATCTGTCTTTCATATAACTTCTGACTGGCAGCAGCCATTTTTGGAACTGAGTGTGTGTCAATCTGCCATCCTTCAAGGATTTTCTATCTTCTCTTTGGATTTAAAATAACTTCAGATGAAATCAGAATAAATTACATTTCTATTATAAATTTTATCCATGTTTGAATACTGCCAACAGTGCAATTTGAATAACTCTACCCTAATTTAAAGTCTGCTTTTGCTGACTTTTCCCACTTTCATACTCCAGAAGCAGCTACAGTAAAACCAACCGGAATATATTTTGGTTTTTAATTTGATTTATATAAAGAATAATTTGACATTTAAATAGTTACTAGTTTTAGAAGGCAAGACAATTACAATATATTTTTAAGGTGAACTAACCATGATGCTTTGTGAATCTTCTGTACTGGGACTTTTTGGCCTGCTGTTGTTTTTTGTTTGGGGTTTTTTGAGTTTGTTTTTTTGTTTTTTTTTTTAATTTGCTTAATTAGGAAGCTGATATCACTACTTCAGAAACATGTTGTATTGCTCTGTTTAAAATATCTTTTCTCAGAGATGTATTTTATTGCTACACAACACATTTTCTTCTCCCTCTAGAAATTATTTAAAGTATATACATTAAAAATTACTTTTCTTAACAGAACCTGCTAGTAATGACCTTCATATACTCAAAAAAAAGTGGCAGTAAAGTCATGCCACTGCACTGACTAGAGCACAAATGTTACTTTTAAATGCAGTCCTGCTAAAAATAAACCAGACATTGATTTCCAAAAGGTTGTAATTGCAGTGTAGCACAATGAGACTTTTTTGATGGCAATATCCACACATGCCCTATTGCTGGAAGCAAATATCACAAGCTGCTCATGACAGATTTTTAATTAACATGTTTTACTTCCTGTGAATAGAGAGGATGGTGTAAATCAGAGCACCCTCTCTGACTTAGAGGGAGTACTGCCAACATGCTTCAGCTGAGGATCTGTCCCCCAGACCTGCATGTTGCACTCTGGGTTTAATGAACGTGTTGTGTGCCTTAGCAAGCAGATCTAACCACACAGTCTGTCTAATCTGGCTCCACAGAGGCCTGGTTTCCTTAATGCACAATGGGTATACATAAATGGTTCCATTTATATACTAATGAACAATAATAATGTGGGGCTATACATGCCCAAGAACAGAACTTCCAATGTAATACAGAGTCTAACTTCCTAAAATATATTTATTTCACTGGAACAAAGTCAATACCCAGTGGCCAAGAACTCAAGCTTTACATCTGGACAAAGAAGAACACATAAAGCAGCACAAGCTCACACCTGGCAGCCATTTACCCATTTCCTTATGCCATCCCCGTCCCTTTCAGACAGTTATTTCCCCAGGAAGGACATTTACCAGCTCTGTAAAACCAGCAGCTCACACACTAAATCCTCAAAGTCCCTACATGCAACAATTAATCTATAATGAAACCCAGCATACCAACCTATAGCTTTCACCGCATGCCTTACCACTTCTGCACCCTGCATGTACAGTCAAGGAGCATTTATAGGCAGAAGGAGGGAACTCTTCCTCATATGTCTTTGAACCCCCACTCTGTGACACAGAAACTCTGACTTGGAGAAGATTGCTGCCAGCCTGCCGGATCAGCGGAGTTCTTCTGAAGCCCTTGTATCAGGCAGACCAGAAGGTAATGAAAGCAAAGAAACAGGCCTTCTGATGTGATTGAACTTCCAAAGTTTCATCGGCTTTGGGGTCTTTAGTACAAGGTTTCTGTTTCAGGGCAAGTTTGGGAGTGTTTGCAACAGAGACTCTGTGTTAAGCCTTGCAGGTCCATCACGTTGCCCTGTCATTCCCTGTAACCTCCACTTCAGCAGAGGAAGAAGTGTTAAACATACTGTAGAGGCACAGCAGACTGTAAAATCTAGCCAGGTCTAGACTATTGTTTTGCCAGAACAAAGTGCAGTGGGTGCTTGCTGATGTCACAGTGCCAGCAAAACCTCTCCTGGATGTAAATATGTGTGGAAAGGAGGGTACTTATCAGAGATGTACTTAGTGCAGCTTCATGCATTCATTAGGATTCTGCCAGCACAAGTGGGGTTTCATTTCTGTAACATTCAGCTTCTGTCATTTGCTAGTGAGATGAAAGTAATCCAGTGAGAATTAGCCCTCCAATATCCCAGGCAAATTAACTAGCATCTTTGCCTTTGTTTTTCCTGTTTAATAGGGAATGTGTGTGGGGGGAGAGCATGTGTGTGTGTTAAAAATAGAAGACTAAAATACTTAGATGCTTATTAAGCAGTGGAATTCAGTTTAACATGTCCTGCAGGGCTGTAACATTAGCATGTCTAATGAGATGGGCACAACACAAAACTCTAATGACATCCTGTAAAACGGATCTGAAGACAGGTACATAAACATCCGTAGCTAATGAAGCTATGTTTATGCTAGCATTTTTGTTTTCCTATGCACTCATCATATTTAACCTTATGTTGTTATGCAATCTGTGAATACATGAACTGGACTAACAGAAGATGTGCTCCAGATGTGCATAATATATAGTGCTCTAATTGATAGAAAGCAGGCCATGGAACAAATTGGAACAAAATTTAAATTAAACCCCAGATATGCATAAAATATGAATTTTGAGTCCTGTGGAACAACTGTTTCACTTTACAAATCTACTTTTATTTTTTCCTATCTATTTGCCACTATTACATGAGCCCAACTTAAAGGCTCTGCCCATGTCCCCCAAAAACACACTCTAACAAGGGACATGAAATGTGTCAAACCACATTTCTGGTGAAACCAAAGGACCAAACTATATCTTGTCTGATGTTAAAATCTGAAATTGTCAATCATTTATGTGTAGAGGCATTACTCAACACACAATGTCATTCACACCCATTAAATGTCATCGAGAAACAATATTTACCCAACTGAAAGTGCTATGTTATTGTTCTGAGTAGAACACCAAAAGTATGGCTAGGAAACTGGACTGCCTAAAAGACTAACAAAAAATTAAATTCTCACTAATTTTCAGGTACACTAATAACACTAAGTTAATATGTTCTGGCTCCATCCTTATTTACCAAATTTAATATATTTACTCTATTCTCCCTTTCTGATGCTTTTAGTGCCATCTGGTACCTACCTTCTCCAGCTTTCTGTGCACCACTGCTGATGACTACAAATAGGTGACACATTAAACAAGTTCATCTCCTGCTCTTAATATTAAAGATTGCAAACCAAGGGAACAGAGTTAAGGAGCAGAGAAAGGAAACTTCTCGGAACTCAGAGGAACTGCCACCGTAAGCACTTCCCACCACTGTAGGATAACAGGAGATGATCACAACAGTGCTGGGTCACATTACATCAGTTTCATCTACATTCATTTACAAAGCCAACCTGAACAGAGAGAGGCTTGGACTAAACTAAAAGCAGTTCTTGCCCCAGAACTTGAATCAGCACCTGAAATAGCAAAAGAGTTCTGGACACATCTGCATAGCACATTTTGGCATTTACAACATGTAATTTCAGACTTGCACAGAAAGTAGGCAATCAGACCTCAAGATCTAGGACAACTGCCTACAACTTCCAGAGTCTACTATAAAAGAGAACCAAAATCCTTGGAAGCAATTATTTCTGCTGTAGTAATTAATTAACACCCTGAGATATGCAGCTCTCTTCTTTCACTGAATATTTGCCTAAAAACACTAGTAATGCTACCAATACTAAGTAACTGCCTCACTTATGTAGGCTAGGACCTTGCCAAATTCAAGTGTCAGTAAGTGTACTTAAGGAAGCAGTTTGGACAGACAAGGCTTTTCTGAATGAACTTAAAGGAGCGAAAAACTTGCAAATGGCCTCTAAAAATATTTCCTGAGACTTCCTCTTTTCTAAATTTTACTTAAAAGATTTCACAAGTAGCTAAAAAAAAATAAAAATCAGGGAAAAATAAAAAACTTGGATTCCTGTAACTACTGTTGCTGCCCTTACTCTTTTCATAGTATTACACTCTAACGACCTTCCATTCTGACTGTTTCTACTTTAGGCCTTAAACTTGCAACAAGCTCCCACCGGAGTCCTGTGGAAGACTGTGTGGTGCTCACACATGAAAGGCTGTGCAACAGCACCTCGTGGTGAGACAGACACTTGTTCTGTGTGTGCACCATGCCCAGGGCAACCAGGTCCTGCCACCGCACGGCTCCTTGGCACGGGGGCTGTACAGAGACCAGACTGAACAGAACTCCACGAGGTGAGGGTGAAGCGATGCTGTCGTACGGGCAGTGGCGGCAACCACAGAGGTAACACCAACACCAAAGGGGAGGAGGGAGAACCGGGATTACCTGCTGGGCCTGCTGCAGCATCTCCATCCGCTCATGCAAGATCTGGCTGTCAAATTCGCGGCTCTGCCTCAGGATCTGCCGCCGCACCTTCTCCACCGCCGCCCGCAAATCCTCCCGCTGCGCTTCCGTCAGCGACTCGCTCGCCCGCCTGCCTGGATCCTGCTGCAGGGCATTATACAGCGTGGCTTCCAGCTCCTGGATTTTCTAATGCAACCCAAATCACACACAGACAGGCTGACGTTTGAATCCAGCAAGCAAATGACCCACCAAGAGCTAGAGGAGAAGGCTAGCAAGCGAAGGCTGAGGCAGGATGGACACGGACAGGTAGACAGAAAGCAGCAAGCGTGAGCAGTGAGGAGCATTCCACACAGAGTGCACGCAGCCTCCCGGCACGGACTGACACCCAGGAAATGGCTCCTGTTCTAGCAAATCATCCATTCTTCCGTTTAAGAAAGATTCAGAAGATAGGTCTGCATTCAATACCTGGTAAAACTCCAAATCCTGATGCTGAACATTACAAATTAACTTAAAACTAACAGATTTCCTTCAACTGCAGCTGAATTGTTAAGCCATCCTATAAAATAAAAAGACCACAGGAAGAACTGTGAACAGGAATCTCGCTCTCCCTCTCTGTGGCCCTAGTGACCTGATACCCATGGCTCCCAGTCTACGTCACTGGCTTAGTTCCAAGTTGCCATAAGCAGTGAAGGAAGGAACACTCATCCTCATCCGTCTCTTGCTGTCTGCCAGACTCCTAACATGATTCTCATGCACTGACCAAAACTGCAGTACTTTGCAAAGCACAGAACACAGGAGAACTTCACATTCACATGGAGAATTGTACTCCCGAGAGGAAAGGAAGGAATCGTGGCAGTTTTTCCTTGATTACTGGGGTTAGTATGATCCTATCAAAAACCAGCATCCAGACTACCAATATTTGGATCAACAGCATCTGACCACATCCCTTTGGCCCTCATAACACCTTTGTGAGGTAGGTAATTCCATCCATATTAGTGATGCATAAACAGCTGCACAGAGAGGTTAAATGGCTTGCCCAAGGTCACAGTGCTAGAAATAGTACCTGCTTGCTTTTATCTCTGTTATCTGCTCTGAGCACTAGACCTTGCTTCTTCTCTGAAAATATTTTCCACATAAGAAACATTTACAATGTATAAATAGTGTTTCAGGCCATTGTATTTTGATTTCCCAAAGTCTCACTATTACCAAAGTTGTGTGTGCAGTTTCACCAATTGCTGGGTAATTCCTAATTATTGTTTAGCCTGAGAAAAGGCAAGGTTGCAGCTTCCCTTTTGCAAACAAGGAAGGGTAAGGTTGGATAGGATTGCACAGGAAGGCATCGCATTGGAAGAAAAGGCATTCCTGAGTTAGGATAGGTTAGCAGCAGTAATACTTACAAATGCTTCAGGAAAAGAAATATTGGAAAAGTTCTAAAGTAATTTCTGGTGTATTTTAGCAGTCATGTTTTTTTTTCATACATAATCTAGCTTTTTCCATTCCAGATGTACCAACAAGATGTTTGCATATCATAGAATAAAAAATGCAATGCAAAAATGTTACACTTGTAAGTACTATAATCCATTTCCTAAACTTTTGTTTAAGAAATAGTTGATTTCTAGTCTGGCAGGAAAAAAAAAAAAAGGATCCTATTTAAAAGTAAAAGAAAAAAAAAGACAAACCCTGCATTTTATCAGATCTGTTCAAACAGAAAAAAATAATTACTGTTCTTTTCCTACCATGTATGCCTGGTCCAGAGCTTGCTTCCTGTAGTCGAGTTCTTCCTCTAAATAACCCTTCTGTTTACTGAACAGGTCCTGAGCAATAATAAAAACAAGGGAGTGTTTGTTCTTTATCCTAATTAATGAAGAATCATAAATGGCATCATTTTTATGCAAGCTTTCCACTCGAAAGCAAAAGAAAATCCATAGCAAATGACCACATTCATCCTAAGGATATTTGGAATATCAAATTTACTATATTAGCACTTCAAATCTGTGTATCATATTAACAAGCTGTACCTGGAAAGCACAGACCTCTACACCAGTGTACAAACCTGCCTGGACCTGACAGAAGTGCACAGAGCACCAAAAGGTGAGTGGGGATGTACATGCATGTGGTTCAATAGCTGTGACCTACACAGGGCCAAGAGGGGGCACTTTATGAAAATATCCCATGCAAATATTACCCTTAAGGAAATAATGGGGCAAGCCCTAATTGCTGTTGTTTAATCTGTTCTTCTAGGGAGGAAATGTGAACATGCAGGGCCACAGCTGGATTCTGCAGCACCATCCCATGACCTGTTACTGAAGCTGAAGTAACAACTCGGTCTTCAGCTTGTACAGGCAGAAGGCCAACTTGAAACAGGTGAAGTGATGCCCAGAGAGGTTGAGTGACTAGCTGAAGAGCTGAAGAAGTTTTCAAGATACCCAAGATTTACAGGGATTGTTTACTTTTGTTAAAATTCAAACTCCTCAACTTTCAGAGTTCTTATATATAAACTCCACAGACTGGGGTTTCCAAAACATGATGTTTCAACTAAGTTGTGGACATTCAAATGGTTGCCTAATTAGTCAGGCCTTTAGAGTGTTTTGAATCATAGAATCATGGAATGGTTTGGGTTGGAAAGGACCTCAAAGATCATTTTGATCCAACTCCCCCTACCATGGGCAGGGACACCTTTCCCTAGACCAGGTTTGATGACAGTAAAGAATATAAAATAGTTACTTATTGTTATTAACTTTTCTTTCAAAGCAGGTTTTCACACTCAGAAGAATTAGTAGTAGAACAAAAGGCAGAAAAGCCATTTGACTGAATTTAGTATTTTCTATCCTTCTTTTTTATAATCAACAAACTTTTGCATTTCCTCAACATATAGAATAAATGCCAAATTAAATACACAGGATTCTTAAGATCACTGATTCCAGCTTTTATTAACAGTATTAAAAAATTCAGATATTGTTGCTCTGGTTAGGTTTACTGGGTATGGGAATGCCTCAAAGTCACTTACTTGGCCAAATTTTGCCATTAGACATGAATGTGGACTTCTGACAACTTTTCTGTCAGTTGCCAGTGTAGAACTGGTGACAATAGCAACATGTAAGACCGGTATTAGAGGATTCAGAGGAATAAGGTGTTATCTGTTCTCTGTATAAGAAGTATAATATTTACTATTAATTTATTTTGTAAACTTGGAGTTCTTTTAATTATCTATTAATTAATATGGAAGGCAAACTCAAAGTTTAAGTCATACCTCGATCTTGGGGCTGGAATTTGGTTTGGAACAGGTGGGCATCTGTTGCTATGATAGTCATTTTGCAATCTTCTGCTCCAGCATATTCTAAATATGCCACTGATACTGAAGGGAAAGAGCCTCCAGCAAGTCCTGTAGGACATATATTTCAGCCCTTTGTGGACATCTCCAGAATTCTGAGTTCAGAACTCTGGAGAATGTGATATGGTATTAGACACCACATTTATGCAACTGAATCACACCATGACTACCCAGGTGTCTCATTTTCTTACATGGATGAATTACAGCAACTACAAAGCTGCTGTAGAGGATGAAATACCACCATGCACTGTGAGTGCACAGCAAAGGACAGGCCTGGCCCTGACTTTCTTACAGGTGTCTGACACCACTGAGGTAGATTGACTTGTCTGAGACTATAAAATGGGTCAGAGCTACCACCAGACCCCAGAACAGCAATGCAGCTGCCCTGATCATGTCAGTTCTCAAAAGGGATAGTAAAGGCTGCCCACAGAAGGCAAGGGGGAAGGAAACAAGAATAGGACCTCAAACCCCTAACATAGGTTTCAAGGACAGCTTAACCAGTGCTCAGTCCTTTTGAAAGTATCATGCTAGAATATAATTTCTCAGCTCATTGAGTTAATCATTATTAGCGATGCAGATTCTCAGACTGCTGTGCTAAACAAATAGATACAAGGGCTATCCATAGTAAGATTTGAAAATATAGATAATAAGGGGGAAGATTATATATTAAGTCATAAACCCCCTGTTTTTTCCATTTTTCATTACAATTTCCATTTTTCTTTACGAAAGAATCTAGTATTTGTGGCCACTTTCCTTTCCTCAAACCTTTTTATTTTTCCCTAACTTAAAAATAAAGAAATACTAAATGTGGAAAGTATCTTATCTGTGTTAAAGTACAATTGGTATGACAGGTTACACTCAACAGAGAACACAGTCTGAGCACTTCTCTTTTTGTTTGTGGCTCAAACACACACTTCTTCAGTGGCCCTGGGCAAATCACTTAACCTCTCTGTCTCATTGTCCCATTCTTTAGGATGAATGCAATGCTGCTTCTTTATCTACCTGTCAAAGGTGTGGTGAGGATTAATCAGTGTTTGGTATGCCATTTAAAGATGTGAAGCACAGCATGCATGGCAAACCAGTAAAACCAAACACTCCTTCTAAAATTGTTCAACATATGGAAAAATAAGGTCAGTTTATTCTTCAAGACAGAACTGCTTTCTGAGAAAACATTCTGTCTTTAGACATGAAGGCTGTGGGGCAAGAAAGGTCATCTGGGTAAGAGGTCTTGACAGCTTGTCCAGAAGCTGAGTACCAGAGAGCAAAGAAATACCCTTGCCAATTCAAACATGACCCCAACATTAAAAAGATGATGCTGCTGCCTGACAAATTAATACACAAAGAAAGCACAGAGACAATTTCACACTTTTTGGTTAATGTGCTCTCCAGTTATGCCTTTGTACCCTAATTTGTATGTATTTTTGCTATTTTTGTTCTATATAGATTTGAAAGTTCTGTCTCACCCCAAAGAATACAAGCAATAGATTGTTCTAGAAGCCACTTGCCTATTTTACCATGAAGCCATCTCTGTCAAGCAGAGAAAGGCAGCAAACCTGCCTGGGATGAAATATAGGCACATTCCCTTGAGGTGAGTTTTAGCTAAATGAGTTTTACTTCTAGCTGTTGTTTCTTACCTTCTCATTCTCCAGGTCTAACATCTTCTGTGTCAGTGCAGCTTCTGTCCCCTCTATCTGTTTCAACCACTACAGCCGTGTGAGGAGGAAAAATAGAAAATTATCAGAGATTTTGGAAAAGGTTCTACCAAACATTTTGCAAGTTTGTTGCCAGCACTTCTAGGCATATGCTCCTCCCATGCTAGTTATTCACTCTGAAGACACACATGAATAAACAGGTTGTGAGAGCACAGGCAGAATGGAGGACTGCAGTGAAACAAAACAGACTTGGGTCAAGAATGCAGAATCAACCTGATTGTTTCTTACTCAAATGCTTGTTGGCCTGATTTGTGAAACCATCGTCTCATTTCAGGCCTGCATTTTTCCAGAGGGCAATTTAAACAAAAGACAAGGTGAAAAACTCACCTTCATTCTGCACAGTTTGCTGCACTCTTTGTGGGAAGAGGCTTACTTGTAAAACATTGGTAATGTAGAGGGAAAAATAAAACAGACAGACAGATGGAAGCTCTTGTAGTTGCTGCTATGAATTCCTTACCATTATGGTGACATTCAAAACAATCAGAATGAAGAAAGGCCATTGCCTTCCAAAGGTAAAAATTACACATCGTAATAGCTAAATGCATGGATGCAAGTTCTTGCTTAATTACTACACCAGGATTATGTTAATATTTCCATTTAAGTTAACTGGAATGGATGGGAACGGTCAGTTCTGAATTATTCATTTCATTTCCCTACTGGTCTTCAAGAAGGACCCATGACTAGCTTACAGAGAGCAGATTTGCCACTGATAATTATTGCTTTCCTCAAATGCCTTGTTTACTAACACTAGACTACTCATATATGCTTTAAGTCTTTTGGTAACCTTTGCACATTAACTCCTTTAATTTTGTGTTTTGGTGAATTTATTAGGCCTCAGACTCAAAGGAATTAATGACCTACTATAATGCATAATGACTTTTTTCCCCAAGATTGACATAGGAAATTACAAACACGTAAACTGATGAAACTTATGAAATATGAATTCATTACTTCATCATTTTGAACCTCCCACTATTTATGAGACTGATGAATAAAATTGGATATTTGTTTTATCTGCTTTGCAGGTTAGCTTTCTACAGAAAAAAATTAACAGGAACACGATATTCCCCAGAGATTCTGTTTTCACAATTATTTTTTCTTCATTTTGAAGGTGACAAGCTGAAGATATTCCTCAGGAAAGCCTCACCACAGATGTTCAGCAAGACTGAGCACTTTGAACCTTTGCAATCAATGGAAATGGGAAATCCTGAGCATCTCTCATAGCTACCCTCAATCAAGTGAAGGGCTATTTGCAAAAATTAGAGGTCTAATTTTTTTTAAGGTATGCAAATTATATGCAAAACTAAATATTGATTCTGATCTTCCTATGCCTGTTAGCCTTTCATGAACCAAGGGGCATAGGAGATACAAAGAGTATTTTTGGGAGTCTATATGTTAGCCTTTAATAGTGGGGTTCTTCCTCTTTCATTTCCTGGATGAGAAGTGCTAAAATCATTACCTTCTAACGCCACAACACAGTGAAAACCATAGGGATTTTAGCTCTTTTCCCCATTTTTATTTTGCTGATAGCAATTACTCATTTAAATTAATGAGTCTTAAATTACCTAATGTAGATTATTTACTTTAAGTTATTTAGATAAGCAGATTATCAAAATTATATCAATTAGAGCAATTATTAAAATTGCTCAAGTTTTAATTTAAAATATCTGATTCTGAATTTCAACAATACATCAGGAAAGATTTAATGGAAACATATGAAAAGGATGCACAGAGCTTCTTCAGAGAAATATGCAAGTCTTTCTTAGCTCTAAATGTCACCCCTTTCATATACAGATTATATTCTCTGGAAGCAAAGAACCACCCATACAGAAATGAGTGACCTGATTGATTACTCATCTTGTGCAAACTACTTTTTCTCTATGTGCACTTATTTACAGAAGAAAGGACCACTGACTACTCTGAGCTTTTTCAGTCATCCACAGGAATGAGCCCAAAAGGGACCATGGGCACCTTACAGAGGGCACCTTACAACTGCTCCCAGAGCACTGAGGGCACCAGCACTTCGGGGAATGAAGTCTCTTGTGTTAAGCTGATTTTTAGTACTCTACGCTAATGGAGTATCTCCAAAACATGTTTTTATTTTAAAACTGGGTTTCTTTCTTAAGTTTGGCTTTACTTGTGGCATCACAATCCCAACATTCATGTGAGGATGAATACATGCTCCAATCCAGATGACCTGAACGGAAAAGCCATGCCTCCCTGGTAAAGTTATGAGGTATTTTAGAAGACACGGTCAGTTTTTAGCAGAGAAAAATATTTACTGAATTCTACCTTTTCACAGAGGGAAAGCACAGTCCCAGCTTGGATTATTGCAACCTGCTCTTCATTTCTCAAATTCTAAAATACAAAAAGATGCATTTTAAATTGGATTAAAAATTCATCCTTTAACACAAGCAGCAAGTTTTAACCATGCTTAAAAAAATAAATCAGTTATAACATTTAGGATTATAGACATAACTAAAAATGATCCCATGACTGAAAGTTAAACCAAGGATGCTTAGTTCTGCTCTATTTCAGCATACCAGCCCCACAACACTTTTTCAACAGATCATTCAATGAGACAGATCACTCAATGAAAATTAAGTGGTTTCAGTCAGGGATTTTGCCATTTTTTCCCTGTTTTTGCCAGGGTCTTGCAGCAAATGAATCTCACCTTCATGCACTTCAGGCTTCCAATTAAAGAAAACAATGCAAAGAGTGCTATACAAACCTCCACAGGACTTGCAACGTAACATGCAAATCTAGAACTTAAAACTAGTATTATAAAGACCTCAATCTGTTAAATCCAGCTATAAACAGGACTCAGCTCTCTGGATGTTTGTGCCCCAAATGTGTGACTAAGATTTTATACTGTATTTAGCAATAAAGAGGAAAAAGGAGAGACAGTTATCCTTGCCTTTCTCCCAGTAAACCCACTCCTGGCAGTGACAGCCTTCACAGCAGAAGATGCTACTATTACTACTAATGAGGGATACTTCACACCTTGGTCTGGCTTTGACTCCTTGTTTTACATCTTTTCACTTTGCCTATTACAGTGTCTATTTTCTGTATCATTCAGTCAAGATCAAATCCTATCTTAAAAAAATAATCTTTTCACTACCATCAGTTTAACCAAAAATTTCATGTTGTAAAAGCCATTCCTAACCATTCATATTCTTCATACAAATACAGGCATATATAAATCACCATGTGCACTCTCTTGGGTGTTAGTATCTGCTGTGGGAAAAATGCTTTAAATTAACCATGAAACTGGAGGTATATTTAAAAGTAAAAAAGAGTTACCCCATTATCTCCAAGAATATCTAGCTTCTTCATAAGTTCAGATATATTCACATCCTGAAAAAGATGTTCAACACTTATTTTTTATGAAGTAGGTCAGAAACAGTTTTTATATGCTACACTTTATGTACCCTTTATTCACGTCTGTGTGTGAAAAGACTTCAAATGTAAATAAGTGAAACACAGTTTTGCATCACAATTACAAAAGTAATTACTGATACTTTAAGACAAAACCAGAAGTCACTCTCAATTATAACAAGCAACCTGGATGTCTGTGCATGAGGGCAGAATGTCCCTGTATCATTCACAATTGTCATCCTGCTAATGTGTGTAGAGGAAAGATCAAAACTGATAAACAGGTTTAAAAGATGTAAAGAGAAAGGGTTCAAAAGACTTTTTCTGTTTGTTTGTTTGGAGTAGAGCATCAACCACGTAAGCTACAGAAGTTAAAAGGACAGAGAGTATGAACAAATTGCTAAGGTTTGCTTGGTGCATTACTTTTTATTTTCTTTGTTAAACAAAACCATGGAGTTTCAAATTAGCCTTACAGTGGCAGAAGGGAATGTGCACAGTGGGCTGAACATCCTCCTCCAAACATTTATCAGCTCATAATCATCTTTCTGATTAGAAAGCTGAATTTTTTCTGCCACTCATCTCTCAGATAATGATAACTGAACAACCCATCCTTATTAAGGCTCAGCCACTGAAATAAAGAAAACTACTCCTCTGATTCAAAGAAGAGGAATAAATTCATGGAATCACATAATCATAGAATATGCTGAGCTGGAAGGGACACATCAGGATCACTGAGTCCAACTCCTGGCCCTATACATCATCATCCCCAGGAGTCACACTGTGTGCCTGAAAGCACTGTCCAAACACTCCTTCAACTCTGTCAGGCCTGCTGCTGTGACCACTGTCCTGGGGAGCCTGTTCCAGTGCCCAACCACCCCGAGTGAGAACCTTTTCCTGATAAAATTCACATGATGTCTGTAATTAACACTGTGCCAGGATCAATTCCTAGGCCCCAGAACTCTATTTAGTTGTTGGAAAGGGTCATGGAAGTGTTTAACCAGAGATAATTGCATTCTCCTGAACCATCCCAAGTTTGGTCTGCAAGTTAACATGGACCAGGGACCATTTCCACTGACAGCCTGCATGCAGCCATGCCGTCTGAAGGCAGGAAGTCTTGAGAGCATGAGAGCATGGGAATAGATCAGTCCTTGTTATTCAAAATGTTTAATAAACATACATAAAGCAAAAGAGCCTTTTTAAATGCTGCAACCCTCAACTTCTACTCATATTCAGCAATTAGAAAAGGGCAACATGTCACAGGGCCACATGTGGTGTTCAAGTTTTCCTATCCTGAGAAGTCCCCTGCCTCTCCTCCCAAAAACTTCAGGGGTGTTCCCAAATGCTACATGAGCTATTTAACTGTGCACATCACTAACTCTGGGATGGTGCAGATCCTAATACACTTATGTTTGGATCAATGTTAAAAACAAAACTATTGATTATGATCAGCATTGGCAATGCTGAACAGAAACTTCTTTAGCCAATGAGTTACACTAGTGAAGAATGGAATTTACTAAGTCATGCAAGTTCTTGCATCTATTGAGCCAGAAATAATCGTTCTAATAATTTATTTCCATATGATGCCTGAAGGAAGAATCAGAAACCAAATCAGATTTTGCATCATTCTGGAATCTACATTGCTACTGATGGCTAATAATTTTGAAAAGCACTGAAAACAGGTAAAAGGTCAACTATTTCAGTCTGCCCATATTAGATGTCTGCCCCACCTTCCAGGTAAGTGAACTGAAAGGCAGATTGAAAAGAATTCACCTGTTAAGGCATATCACAGATGACAGTGGAAAAAAATGGGAATTACGGATTCTGGTACACTGTACCTGCTATGGCCAACATGCAGATTAGAATAACAGGTAAGCTAAAAGTGGGTCTGGCTTTGTTTGTAGGTGATATGCTAACTGAGGACTCTTGGTGTGCTTTGGGAGATGAGTATCCAACCAAATCTGTAGGTAAGAAGCAGCTTTTAACTCTTTTCTTTCAGACTACTCAGCTTCCTAAAAATATGCAGGGACAATTTCTGTTTATTTCCTCTAGAGATCGTACTGTGCTTATTAAAGCACTGAATAGGAACAAGCCTCCTGTAGGAGGACTTGTAAACACAACTAAAAGTTCGACCATAAAACACTAGTGAGTGGCACTGAGATTATGCTTTAGTTACTTGTACAAGTTACCCTGGCCTGTTGTGCAACATTACTGGCAACACAAGTCTGAATTCTATCTTAAGTGAGCCAGCATGCAAATCAAGTTGCATAAATATCCTGTTCATGGGGCAACAGGAGTGAAATGAATAATTCTTGCTTCTTTATATCTGAAGGTAATCAAGGGAGATTCTGATGTTTATCTTGTTCTGAAAGAGTTCCACCTATCTGAATGAGTTCTGGGTCAGGCACCTCATGCTTCAAGGTCCTGGCAAATAACTTAAGCATATTCATTCAACAAATAAAAGCCTTCACTAACTTGGGTGTAAAATAAGGACTGAATGTTATATTTCTGAACTCAGATCAAGACATTTAATATCATGAACCATGTTCTGTAGCAAGCCTACAATTCAAGACAGTGAATCACATCAATATCCATATTCTTCCCTAGACCATATGTAAATTATCTTGATTGACCAGCCTTCAGTTTCACTGAGGAACTCCTGATGTGACAAGATCATAGTCTTATGAAACAATTTTCCCAGATTAAAATACTTTTTCTTATTTTTTTTTTAATTTTCTTCCCTGGTAAGTGTCAAACCATTTGTTTGGATAGTAGACTGGTCATTCAAGAAAGGCTCCTAGCCATCCAGTTGTTTCTAGTGCTCTGCATATACCTTTATTCCTTCCTGATGGCAGAACAGTTGAAGTGCACTTCCATTGTTTTCAGGGAAGGTAGTTATATGAAGATTAAATGCTGGTGACCTTCGCTCTCTCTCCTGGGGAAAGATTTGTTTAAAAACAACATTTGTGATTATATGTTAACATTTATTCCCCATCTTTACATAAGATACTTGTACATGAAAAAGGCAGATTCCTGCTCTCATTCCAAATCTATCCTATTTTCTCTTACTTTTACCATATTTGAAGAATTTTGGCTAAATACAAACATAGTGTTATCTGCCAGCTAATTCCATGCACACAGTTTCTGCAAACCTACCTGACACTCCCCAGCTGCAGAACCCTTGCCACACTGACCCTAAGTGACTGGAACCCTGAAATACTCAGCAGGTTTTTATGTTGATTATAACCTTATTTAACTATTGCTTTCTTTCATGGAACAATAAAACAATTTAGAAAGAATCTGCAGGGAAAAAAAAAATTGAACTCTATCATTAAATAGTATTATTGAAGATTTTCTCACTCAAATTAAACCTGTCTGTCTGTACCCTGTTTATTCTACAGTCTGCCTTCCTATTAGAGCATTTAAAATCCCCATTCATATTCATCCCACAAGCCAGGAAGTCAGAATATGTTGAAAGGCAGCACTATTCTACAGTTAAAATATTCTTTGTGCCAAAATAAAAATTATAAATTCCCATTAATCTAAAGCTATACTATATCTAAAACTTAACTAGTCCATGTACGTAACTTCCATGCACTTCTTCAAAATACCAACCTATTATTTCTTCAGAAGGCAGAAATAACATAAAATAATTAACAAGCATTTTTACCTAAACTAAATTTTAATGTGCCTGTGAAAAATGACTGGACTGAAGGCTCTGGGTAACAAAGGCATTGGGTCATACTCTGAATTCTCTCTGGCTATGAGAACATGAGCAAGAAACACCAGATTTCACCTCTATATTACAAGGGGACACTTTGTCACCATGAGCTTCATTTTCTCAGAGAGACCACCACTATAAATATTATAGTTCCTATGAAAATCCAGGTATTACTCCATTTCCTAAATCACAAATGAGGTGTTCTAATTGATATGGCAGGCAGACTGCATCTGTTCACTTAAGCAAGTTACAAAGCATGGCAAATCTTGTTCATTAATTAGGTTAAACCTAATTTGAAACTACAGTGTAGACAGAAAAATCTCCATAGTCTATGCAATTTTCCCTCTCAGAGGTTTTGTTTTAAATAATACTTACATCAACAGTCTAATTCTGAAATGGGCTTAAATAATGATTTAGCTGTTGTAAACCAAAACCAGAACTTTAATTCTTACCCAAATTCAGTTATTATTTTAGATATTGTTAAAAATTCATCAGTTGCTATTGCATTCAACTCACCTAAACTTGCTTTCTTTAATTGATAAATAAATTATTATGTTTTATAATTTACCTTAATTTATCCTGAAATAATTTAACTGCTCTAAAAAATACTGCCCTGATTACCAGAAGAATTGATGGTTTTCCTAAAGCATTGCATTGTCAGTCACATTTGTGACTACATGCTTGTCTACTAAGGAAAAAATCTTTTTGTGCAATCACACAAAAATACTTCCATTGTTATTCTGTGAAAGAAGTTTTCCAAGCTTTGGCACATGACAAAACCTTACTTGACATACTGAGCTGTTTTTGATGTGATTCTCCCATGTGAAAAATACATTCATGAAGGATGTATTGAAGAATATTTTTTCATTCCTTGAGAAATATTTTTTTGGACAGTTTTACTTCTAAGAACAACCACACTTTAGGAAGCAATTTCTAGTGCCACAGCCAATTCAAATTCTAAATTGTTCTCTGTTTTACTTTACAGTCCTTTAATGAAATATAAAGATATATATTAGAAAGCATATATATTTTTCTGAACATCTACTGAAATTCCAATAACCTAAATTCATAATTTTGAATATAATGGGCTATGACACCAAAACATATGGTTGATAAAGGATGAAGAAAAGATTAAGAAATGTCAGACAAAAAGAACGTCCACATAACAGGAAGACATGACATTTTCATCTTTATCAGAGAAGTTACACATGCCGAGATTTTTGGTGAAACGTGCTGGGTGATAAAAATGGAGGAGTGACAATGACAGGTTTCTCAGGGAGTTTATTCTAAGCAGTGTTAAGAATGCTGGTGATCTTTGAAACTGAACAATGTGTCATCAGGCAGTAAAACCATGTGACAACTGTGCATCACACACAGATACTTTACTGTTACTAAATTCAACATGAGCCTAATTTGTGAGGGGATGAGAACCGCTGCTTTCAATTCTAGTCACAGGCTGCATGTTCAAAGTGTTAACAACAAATAATTTTGCTTATTTCATTTATGCAAAATATAGAATTTATTTCCTATAGGCAACATATTAGTTGAACATACAAAAGTTGTATTTCTGCTTTACCCCTTTGGCATTGCCAGAAGTTTGGGGTTTTTTTGCATTTTTCATTGACTGAAGCCAATTATTTCCACTCCATGACCACTCTAAACCATGAGAAAATGGATTTAAGGTAAGAGGAATTCTTTGGAAGCTACTATCAAAATGTTCTTTTTAAGGTAAATTTACTTCACATGAATGTTGTCAATCTTAAATCAGTGTGATTTAAAGCAATTATACATCGATGTGATGGATGTGTCAGATCTTTAGTCAGATCACTGCATGCAAGATGTGAGGAGGTGTGTTAATTTAATCAGTGCCAGCCAAGGCTGTAGTATACATACCAAGTGATTTTACATGCAGGAAAGGAGCAGTTATGGAAATGAAACAAATAAAAAAGGCAAAATATTGCAAAACAAAATATTTTATTAGATGAAAACCAAACTATATGCAATTTATATTAGCTATATTACATCTTTATAAACATTAGTGAGCATTCTCTCCAAAACATATTAAGGCAGTGGCATCAATTTCATTATCCCAAGATACAACATTTAAAAAATAGATACCTAAGTGACTTCCCTTAAACATGCACCAGACATCAGTAATCTTTACAGGAATTTCAGCTTGGGTTCAAACATAATTTCTGCTCCATTTGAGAGTTTGCAACAGAGAGAATCTCTTACTTCAAGTTCTAGCACTCTGAATTCTAACAGCTCATTCTGGTCTTTTGCATCTTGCATCTCATTCTTCAGCTGATGCTCTTCTTGTTCCATTCTGTAAATCTGTGAGACAAAGACAACATGGCAACAGCCTGTTAGCACTAGAAAAGACACTGCACAGAGTTACAAGCCAGGGGTTTAGACAAAACTGTTAATTATTTCAATTTTTCATTACATATCAGGCTGTGTTTTAGAGATAAAAAGAAACATCAGAAAGTATTTCTGAGAACTATCAGCAGAAAATGGTCAATGTTCTCTTAGAGTAATAATCTGGCAGTAGCACAAAACTGATATGAATAGAATATTGCATCTAAGTAAGTTAAACAGTAGAAGTTTTCTTTTAAAATCCATCAAATGAAACTGCATTACATTAACATTTGGGTAGACTGTTCTCATTGTCTTTGCCTAATTAGACATCTAGTTTTTACAGTATATGAAAGACAATAATGGAGTGGTTTTAATGACTACTTTTTAATTTGCCAGAATTTTGCCTTGGGGTACTAACAATGACAAAATAGAAATTCAATACTGGCTACTAATTACTCCAACTAAGAGCTTTGGTCTACTGTCTAGTTTAACTGGGTGCTCTTTTTCTTTGTACAAAACTAAAGAGAAGTGTAACATCTGGCATAATGTACTTTAACATTTACAGTGCCCATGTAAGTTACCAAAAAAATTAAACCTGGCTGTAGCTACTTTTAATCATGATTTTTTATTTGGTTATCTTATTTGTACAGTATTAACATTAAGCTACTAATTAACAAATTTAGTTCTTTGTCTTCCTGAGTTGACTAGCCAGCTTTCCCACCACTATCAACAAAGAACAATGCAGATGCTCAGCGCTGAGTATCTCAGACAGTTAATATAATAAGCCTTAAATCAATCAGTATTACTTAATGTATGGAAAAACTATAAAAAAGTTGAAAGGAGCAGGCAATTTTGTTAGTGACTAATAATAATAATAATAATCATCATCATCATCATCTTTGTGTAACTGTGTATTTTGTTGGACATTAGAAACCTCAGCCAGCTTGGGATGTACTGGTGGCTATCCATGTAACTCCACAATAAAGAGCAGCTTCGATTCCTGAAGAATATAAAGGCATATTGGTACTTTAATCAGAGACTTTTATTTAAATTTCTGTTTCTGGTGATAAATAAAGCAATTTCCTGCTTATTTGATAGTACTTAGTGCACTCAATTTCTTTTGTGACAAAGGGCAACAATGCTGAAAATATTCCCACATACCTTCTCTAGCAACTCCTGGTTTGTTCTAATTAACAGCTGCTTTTCTTCTACCCATTTTGAATCCTGCGAGGAAGAAGAGGATTGAAAATACATATGTTTTGTTAAGCAAGACGAATTACTATAATAATTAGATTTCAGGCATCATTTTACATTCAAGTATAAAATGGTCACTCATTGAAAATGAAGTGATCATAAATATTTCAAGGATGTACAGCATTTTATACTACAGTGAAAATAAAAGTTCTTTCCTTTCCTGTAGCAGTCTTTTGTTTCCTAATATGTTCCAGCTAGCATGTACTTTAAAATATTTACATGTAGCAATTGTGGGTCACCACAGCTATATACTTCATGTCATTTTTAAAACATTTCTTTTCTCAGCTAAACTCAAAACTACTGCTTTCTATTGCAAAGGTTTGGAAACTTTCTTGCAAAATCATCCCATTTTATGTAGCTCAATACAAATCCAAAGAGAGAACTGGACGGAAATTATTTAGTTACCCCAAAAAGAAAGCTACAGCAATATAAACTTAATTATCCTCTGTGAAAAATCTGAGAATCTGGCTAATACACAGAGCTCGTGACAAGAAATTTAAGGCTATCGGGGAAGTGGTGCAACACATTGGATACTCCATTTGAAACTATTTCTAATTAATTGCTTTTTCACCAAAACACTTCTTTTCTTTTAGGTTTTCCCATGGCTTCAAAAGGCCTCCTCAAATATCCTGTTAAACAACCAAGCTACAAAAACTCATGGCCAGCCGTAGCTGAACATTCAGATTTAATGGATTGTAACAGCCAAACTTGCTCGTTTCTCCTGTAGAGAAAACTTTTTACATAACCTTGCTCATTTTGCTCTAAAAAGTTTATTAAAACTATATCCAACACTTAATATGCCATATTAACTCTAGATCAAATTATCTTCTAGGTTCAAGGGATGATTTATTTAAAATAATGACTTTACTAAAGTATTAAGGACAATACATTCTTTTTCAGGAAGATATTTGTACACTGATGTTGCTCAAGGAATCAGTGAAATCTGGCTATCTCAGCCCATCAAATATCCTTGAAATGTCAATCTGAAGTATTACGATATTACATTCAGTCAAATTAGCATTTTTTTAAACATTTAATTTTTCTACTTACTGTGTACTACAATTTCATACTGTACTGTTCTCTCTCCCTTTTTCCACTCATACAAAAAAATGCATTTCATTTAATACATAAGCTCTTCATGGTTGTGATATTATAAGAATAACATACTTAGTACTGAAAGGCATTACACTTGTCAAGAATTTTTGAGGCAAATGAAAGAAATGTTGAAAATAAAATCTGGTATCCAGTTTAGTATCTGAATAGCATTTTACTAAGCTCAAGGAATGAAGAGTTGCATGCACAGACTTAGGGTGGATATCCCAGTGCAAGGATATGATAAACATACCCACAGGGTAAGGTTCAACAGCTGTATCAGACCTGCAGCTTCAACTACTCCAGTTCACACAAGTAGAAAAAACAGATCAATCTGCTCTATTGATAATAAATTTCTGCATCTTTCTTGATGGAACTACACTTCCTGAGAAAACCTGAACCCTTGTATTTACACACCAGATCACTGAGACAGTTGAGCATTCATCCATTTGGCACATTGCATACTCCAATACTTTTAGATTTATTATTTACCATTATTAGTATGTTGTAAGAATTTCTTCAATAATATAAAATTTCTTATGCATGCACCTCAATGTACCATGCAGAAATGGATTATTAGTTTTGTGTTACTTCTGGGGGAATACTGGCAGGTCCAGCCAGAAGAGAGATTAAGAAAAGCCATTGACAGTGACTTTGAAATTACACATAAATTATTATAAACCAAGCTTCACATAATTTTTTAACAATAAGCTTCTAATCTCATGCTCTGAAATTGACTTTAGGAAATTTTCTGGAATAATACACTTGGATCTTTGATCTTTAGATTCATTATTTCTTTTATGAACACACTTTAGGGGCTGGCTCCCTGAATGAACATTCCACAATTATTATTAAATCATCATCACTACCATGACCATCTAAATGACAAAGTAGTAATAAAATATTCTTTTAAAAAATCACATAGTGCACAAAGAATTCAGTTTATCATCACAACCATTTATTTTGTTGACTGTAAACACTAACAGGTCAGGCAAACCAAGCAGGTGCTAGAGCTCCCAGGAATTCATTGTGATCCCCACCGTGGAAAGCTAATGCTGAGTGTACAAACCAGCCCGCTAGAAACAACATCACAGTGCTCCTTGTCACATCCCTGTTCACCTTCTCAGGATTACTAAGAGATACAAAGTTGGTTCTGAATCTCAAAGTGACATGGTTCTGAATCTCAAAGTGACAACTCATTAAATTCTAATTTCCAGATATATCTTTTTGACATAATTATCTTGCAGAAAAATCACAGAAGTAATTCCTTACATGGGTATCCAAATTAATTTATCTTATTTACATACAAAATACTTACATTATACACTGTACAGTCAACAATCTTATTAATGTTTTCAACTACACAGCAATTAGCCCACAACATCTTTCTCATCAACAAACCAAAACAGCAGCAGTAGATGCTTGAGAGGTCTTTGGTTTCATTCATTCTTCCACAAGTTCGGTGGGCCACCATTTTTAGATTGGTAACATATTTTCAATTTTTAGTAATGTTGTATTTACATGAAATTCACTATGCAAATTGCAATTTGTGTGGAAGCTAGCATAATTTCTTTTTATCCTTAATTTGAATATGGTCCCCAAACCTTTGTATTGATACAGAATATTAGAGAAAATTTTTCTTACAAAGAATAAACCATAAAAATAGTGTTATCATTCATTTAGCATTATATGTAGGTTGTGTTAACTGCTACAGGATCATCAGTCTTTGAAATGTGTATCTATAGCTAGCTCTATCTTATTACTATAAGCTACCTGCAAACTTAAATTCTTATTTGAAACAATAAAGCATAAAATAATATCTCCCCAATTTCTACTGCGTATTCTAACAGTCACACAACTGAACAACTTGCAAATGCATGCTCATAACTCTTAATCAGACTTCCTGAGGGCCCTAGACAATATTAAATATGCATCAGTAGACACATCTTTGGTGAGTATTTACATATATTATATATACTGAAGCATAAGGCTTGATTTTACTTTGTGTGATGCTTTGGGAATCTGAAAGCAACTGGGCCCTCTGAGACTTTAAACCCAGGAGAGTAACCCCACAAGTAGCTTCCAGTAACCTGACAGGCTCAGTGTTCATAACTCTAGTGTGTCTGGGTTTTTTAAAAAATTTTCTCTGGTACATATAAAAAATATTCCCCAGTAGAAATATAGAATATTTATTTTATTAGAATTTGTAAGAAATACTAACAAAAGGGAAAAGAGAAAGCCCTTCAGGAAATGACAATGGGAACAGAATGTGCATGTACACGTGGTTATTTTGACATTATGCTTTAGGGTATTATGTGTCAGAAAATGTGTCTGTAGTGACATTTTCTTAGACTGCAAAATCCTTTCCTTTATTTAAGCATTCTAATGCTGCAGTAGCAATTAAGCTGCATCATTCACACCAACACACCAGTAAGCAACGAAGATGGCAAGGGCACCACTGCATGCAACGGAGAACATGATGTGGTAGAGGACATTAATAGAGCCTTTTACCTGTCCTTTCTCGATTAGAGCTTTCTCCAGGTCCTCAATTTTTGCCTGACACCTGAGAAGATCAGCTTGCAGTTGTTCACGAGTCTGGGGGGTGGGAGGGAGAGAGGGATAAATCAAAAGTAAATATATTTTCTACTACTTATGGGCTGTCTCATCAGCTTTTAATGTTTTTCTTTACAATAGTTGCTTTTGTGTTTGTGTTACAAAATATTTGAAGCTGTCAGTTTAATAAGATTTTTCTTTCCCAGCTTAAAAAGATGTTAACATCCCATATTCAGTGCCAAAGTTCTTAGTAGGGGAAGAAAAAAATAAATTTAGAAATGAAAGAGCTCCAAGAATCTATCCATAAGCTTTAGTAACTTAAGGCAATTGGGAAAAAAGGGACAAGGGAGAAAGAGAATTGCATTAAGCACTGAAAAAGGCCGTTAGGTAAATGAAATATATTGACCAAAACCAATTTACATATCCCATAAAGAGCATATACTGGTCAGTTTCCTCATTTACATGATTATTAGACTCACCCCTACACAACAGTGGGTATTACCCCCTAAGTCCAGTGATGCCCTAAAGGGGACTGGATCATACAAGGTACTAAACAAAACAGGATATAAAACAAAGTATGTTTCTGGAGACCCTCAGCTACTGAAGCTCCTTGAGCTACCACAAGTGTTTTTTCCACTCTACTTCAGGTACTTCCCCACCCAAGCAGCTTAAATACTCCTACAGGGATTTTCTTCCACATTTTTGGGTCCTTGCTTACCTTAAGCCTCATCTAAAAGTAATAGGAAATGTTCATCCCACCGAAATAAACCATGCAAAAAGCTACTTTCTGACTCACTCAAGAGATGGACTTGCAGGGATGTGGCAAAAAAACCAAACTGCCATTAAAAAGAAATAGCAACAATTTCCAAGTCTACAAAAAGTACAATCTGTAAATGCCTGCAAAATAAAATTTTAAAAAGCCCATGAAGGCAGAGAAAATATATAATGTCCTTTCATAACTGGCAAATAGATGACTGCCCCTGAAATCCTTTTTTAATAGTAGATGGAGTTATGCCCCCCATCCTAATTCTGTCTTGAGAAGTGATCTTCAAAGTCTTCATAGCTTTCCTTGGCTAAGTGTCCTACTTAAAAAGATAGTGTCAAAACTGACTAGCCTTTTCTAAGATGCTAAGAACTCTTAACAAATAAAGCCATAAAACAGTAATTCTACTATTTTAAGAACTGTATTTCACAGGAAAAAAATAAAAAGTTAGTGTAGGGTGGTTGAGTACTTTCCCACCAGTAGTTTTTAAACACATTAAAATCATTGTCCTGCATTCTTAGCAACACACTGCAGTGGCACAATACAGTGAAGGCCACATGTAGCAAGGCAGTAAAATGTAGTAATTCCCAGTATTTAACATGTTTCTCCATTTTTGGGGTTTGGGAAAGTTGTAGAGGAAAGAAGGTCAGGGTTTTTTTAACTGGAGACTCGTGTTCAACTTGGTGTCCATAGGAGGCCCCACTTCCTGTTGTGCAAAACTGCTTTCCAGTGAGCCAGAACCAATATTTGGGTCAGATTTTTGATTCAGATTTGGGTCAGATTTTTAATACAGTCATATGATGGAAGTACCTAAGTACCTGTAAAAGCCAAGTTAAAACCAGTACTCTATCCTGTGATTCATTTAAAATCCATCATGTCGCTATCCAAACTGCAAGTTCAAATGGGTTATCATTCTCACGGCATAGGAATCTTTAATATAACACATGCTAGAATAAAGTATAATGACCTCTTTGCTCTGATTGCACCAGATGAATCTAAATTATCACCTTACTTATGATACCCTCTAATCCTCAAAAACATTGGGCTTTGCATTTCACTGACCTGCAAAGATACCTCCTGCTATTACAAATTGTTTCAGCTTTTTCTATTATTTCAGAGTTAAAAGAATTTCAGTTTAGAAATTACCCTTGCTTCTCTCTCTGCATCCAGGGTTCCACCAACTTGTTCTTGGAGCAATGCATATGCTCTTTGCAAAGCTTGATACTCTCTTGTTAGCTGGCAAAACCTGAGTTCAGCTTCTTCTTTAGGTGTGCTCTTAATGAAGAGGAGGAAAAAAGTGGGTTTGTATAAATATATATAATAATGGGTTTGTCTGCATAGATGACAGATTTGCAAATATAACAAACAACACAACTCATACTCAGTCTCAAAGTTTAATAAAGGTATAAAATCCTGAAACAAGTGGAAACGAAAGGAAGGAGGGATGAAGAGTAACTGGGTCTACCACACAATATAAGGACAGTGTGAGTTGCCATGTAAGACAGCAATGTACAGAAATGGGAAAACTGTCTGGGAAAGATGAGAGGATAGAGTTTTGTGAAACACTGTCTTCAGCAACTCCAGAGCCACAGGGGCTTCAAAAGGTATTTGTTCTATTTTTCATGCAGTCCATCCTTCCCTCCTTACACGCTTTCTCTACAATGCCAAGGTAAATCTCACTGACACAGAAGTTACATTTCAAAAACCATAAGACATATTCTTAAACTTATTCTTTTATTATGAAGTATTTTCAAAGCCTTTATTTTCCTTGAGCTTTTAGCCACTAACTTTAACACTTATAAGGTCTTTCCTGCACAGCTGAGGACAAGAAATGTCCTTCACTTTAATTAATTTTTGCTCCAGGAACTTGAGTTCTAAGGAAAAGAGATTATAATATTATTAGATATTAAACCTAGGAAAAAAGGAAGCTTCTCCTGACTGAGAAGTATTAGGCAGAAGTTAGTGAACAAGAAAGAAAGATGAAAAAGAGCATCTAATTTGTGCTTTGTGCTCACGCACACGATCTTCCAAAGTAGGCCAGCAGCACTGTATATCACAGAGCTGAGACAAAACATGTCACTGGGTATTTACTACCTATGATCATTTAAGCCTTCATGAATTGCAAAGGCCTCTCTGAGTATTATGAGCAAAGAAAGAAAATCCCGATTGTATCAAAACAGTCAAATAAATTATAAGGTTGAAAGGCAAACTATTGTCTAGTAAGTACTGACTTTTGGCAAAGCAATGTGCCTGTTCATTTTCTTTTGACTAATAAGAAAGATTTTGAGAAAAAAAAATATTTCTCAGCCCAATATCTGCCAAATCTATCAGGCAGAGTATTATCTTATTAATTTTATTGCAAAGTGAGTATGTTACCAGACTTGAAAAAAACGCAAAGGAATTATCTTCCAAATCTTTCACAGGTCATGTGGTACGATAGCTGAAAGTTTGTATTTATACTTCAAGAAGTAGAAACAAGAATGAATCAGTTACCACTTACATCCTCCAAATCTTCTTCTGGTGTTGCTGGTGTCCTGTCCGTTTTATCTGTGTTGTATGAAGTTACAGAAGAAGTTTCTGAATCAACAGATTCTTCATCAAATCCAAAAAATGTCTCCACAACATGCCTCTGAAAAATTAGGTTTTTTAGTTACTAGCAAAACAGATGAAAAGCCCCAATAACCAAGTAAGCAATGACCAAGGTCTTCTCTAATGATTCATTTATTATTTAAGAAGCAAGAAAGGTTCCAGTGCAAACTCTTATTCTCTGATTAAGTAAGTTACTTGTTCAACATCACTTGTGGAAGAACCTCCAAAAACAGAACTGGACATAGAACAAAGATGAGGTAAATACCAAAAGAAAAATGCTTTGGCAAAACTGTAACACCTAATTACCAAAATCACACAAGTCCTTACAAGATTCACAGCAGAGAAATCCAATATCTATTCAGAAGAAAGTAAGCCAGTACAGTGCAACATATAAGATTTGCAACCAAAAGGGAAAAAAAGTATTCTGGAGACCAACGCAGAACAAATTTAAGTGCTCATACTAATTGCAAAAAGAAAAGAAAAAGAAAAAAACTATTTTGAAAAACACTACTTAAAAGTATAAATTAATGCTAAACATTTATTTTTTTCAATATCATCATTCTCTTTTTTTTCCCCCCAAAAGTTTGCTCAATACTATGTCTAACCAAAAAGACATGTCTAGGGAAAAGCAGCATTGCACTGCAGATTTAAAAAATTTTACTCAACATTATCAATTAAATGCTTGCTTATAGAAAATTGGAGGAAAATAGTATCTAGTGGAAATGAGTACAATATCAGTAGTGAAAAATGTGATTTTTTATATAAACATAGTCATAGAATGCAGCAAATTTCCACGGAAATTCAACTGTTAACTAGAAAAAAGAGGTTTTTAACTGTTATTAATAAATAGAAAGCATATCTTCTTAGACCACACAAGTATTTTAATAATCCAACACAATTTCAGAGAAGGAAGAAAACTGAGAATATTTTTTTAGAGGGTGTTGCTGAAAAATGGACTAGAGTTATGAAGCAGCCTAGACAGAGAAGGTAGTGGAGAGAGGTGGCTGTAAGAAGATCAAGATCTCTATATGTTTTGCCACTGCTTAATACTGAAGCACGAATCTTGATGTCACAGTTTGCTGTTTGGGTTTTTTTCAAATACCTATCAGAGGTTGTCTATGAGAAGATAATAGCTGGTTCATTAAAATAACCATAAGGATTAAAAAAGTTTCAGTTGTTATTAATTCCAAACATCATGAATCCTATATTTCAGCAAAGCCAAATCACCTGAGTGGAATTGTAATCTATCAATTTAATTCAAGATACTGAGAAGGTTTTGACTATAATGCCCTATCTCAGGATGATTTCCAAACATTTACCTTTCCCTGCAGCTTTCCAGACTTATCTAACCTTCCACATTTTTCTAGTACATCTATATAGGTATGGTCTTCTCTTTCCCACAAAGCCCCATAGTGCTCACTACATTCTTTTGGTTCAGCACAGCTCTCATCAGCAGTCAAAATACTCTGTCTTGATTTAAGGAGTACCAAAAAAAATCAAGCTTTTAGGTGTGACTTTTTGCCTGCATGCATGACACCAGATACTCCATTTACAGTCTGCAGCCCTGGTCACCACGGCCAGCCAGGTCACAACCTCATCACTCACAAGCTTAACAAGTCCATAATAGTTTCACAGTACAGCTAATTCCACTCAAACTGCCAAAGACAGCTCCAAGGTCATGTCCTCAATCATACAACTGCTTTACTTAAGATGAGCCCTTCAAACAGTACTGAAGATTCTTCTTTCAGAACTCAAAAAGCCATATCTTTTCCAAACAGACTATGTTTATCCACATTTGTGCAGATAAATATGATGCAGCACAAAAGGCAAAGAGCTTCTGAACAACCTTGAGAAACAACTTTCCTTTTGCAAACTACTAGGCCACTACTTTGTGAATTCATAAGATCACAGTTATAGTGTTACAGGGATGGAAAGACATTACTCTTTCCTCACTTCTTCAGGAAGCACTATGATTTTTTACCAGACAGAGCTATGTTCTGGGTGCTTAAGACAAACAGTTCCCTGGGATAATTTAATCCTTTTCCAGTATTCACCAGTTCACCTTTCTGCCCTACTTAACAAAACAAAGGACACAAGGAATAGGTTTAAGCTCTATTCTAAAAATACAAAGACATATCCAGAAAGCTAATGTATTTACTCACAATTGAATTACAAGCATTTCAGACTTCTCTTTCATAAGTACAAAGGTTTACCACAGAAAACAAGGGCTGATTAGTCCTTGGGAGATGGCTCATCAAGCTTTTCTCCCCCACTGAATACTTGTTGCAGCTTACAACCATGTAACAATAATACTACAAATTAATATTAGAAGTTGAAAATAGAGCTAAAGAAATGGTGCTACTACAAGTTGTAAGGAAGACAAATTCACAAGCTGAGTAGCCAGCTCAACTCACTTTCCTGAATCCAAACTGATCTGCAGATACAGTTTCATGATCAAGAAGGTATGGTTTATGGAGGTAAAGAAGATGGTGGCAGGTAAAGAAAAGTGTCAAGTCTCAACCTTGAAAAGGCTGGCATCTTCTAAAAGATGGAGAACAAATTTCCAATTTATTATCATATGGCACAGAGGTCACAGTACCACGAGGGTCAGCAGCAGCTTAGAAGTGACAATAAAACCTGCCATACCTATGGGATTTTTTCACTACATCTCTGCTGTACAGTCACTTTTAGGTAACTCAGATCAAATACTTTTCTTCCTTTAACCCTGCATGCAGACACCCACCCAGGCCATTTCAAGAAATTAAAATAAATTAGCAAAACAACAGTGATTTTGATTTTAAATAAGGGTATATCGACAGGAGAAAATACTTAAAGCAGTGCCATTATTGTGAAAATATTACCTGCATTTAAACATCTAACTTGTAGCAAAAGTGTAGGGAAGAAAAATATGCATATATCAATAAAGAAACCACTTGATTATTAGATGTGAGGGAATTCTGAAAAAAAGATTAGTACTTCCCATCACACTAAAAAAACCCATCACTTAAAGAAGAGTTTAAAGTCTAAAACTATTAAGTGCTATAAAGACTGTCTGTAATATTTGGAGTTAGATGTGACTATTTATTTTCAAGACTCCTTCCTCTTTAGAAATGCTGTATATTTATAATTTTGTGAAGCAGATACATTCCATAGCAAGAGATAAGGTATTTAATTATTGTATATTAACTCCACATGTGTGAGTTGCTTCATGACATAATTTCAAAGTAGCTAGTTTTACTGTTGTCATCTAGTATCTGAAACAACCAACTACAAAAACTAATTCACAGCAAAAACAAACGAATTAATTCACAAGGGAACAGCTGTAAAGAGAGAAAAAAATAAAAAAAAATACTCAAAAGAAAGACATGTGAGTCATAAAGTTGTTGATAAACGCTGTAATAAATAATAAAGCATCAATAAGTAGATCATCTCCAAGGGAGATTCCACACATGGCTCAAAAGCTGAACAACAATGGTTTCTGAAAAGTACACAGAAATGTGCAATACTCACTGGACTTTTGTAACAATATAAACTATGTTTATTCAAGTTTCATTCAAACTTTTTTTACAAATGGGAACATTCTCAATTAACATGTTAGAGATTCCATTATACTTGGTTGCGCATTTGTTATTTCTAAATCACAACTTCTTAGCTGAGAAAACAGTCATGTAAATTGCTGAAAAATTCTGATTTGAATTCTCATTTCCTGACTACTGCCATGAATTTAATAGCAAGTATTTTTCATGTGGATTTATAGTGATGTTTTCACATAATTTTAAAGTAAAATTATGCATTAGGTCTTTATAACTCAAGTATTAATGCTTCTACTGAAGTAGTGAAGTATGAAGTATGAAGTATGGTGCTCAGTAAACATCAAAGTTTAGAATACTATAAATCAATAGTGACACATAAACTACATTACATGCAGATTTCAATATAATCTGAATTCTCTGTTGCTAAAGTAGTTTCATTTTACATTTAAGTATCTCATTTTAAGGGACTTAATCAAACATGATGAAAATGATCCAAGGTATATTTTCTTGTAATGCAATCAGATGTGCTCATCAGTAACTTCTTACCTTCATGCTTATATGTAATTTCTTGGCAGCCAGAAAAATAGAGGCACACCAAAGCACAGAGGCAGAGAAAAAAAGAAAAATATAAAACAAGAAAGATGAACTCCATCACACCAGTGTGCAGACTTTCCACTACTGCAAACACAGTTCATTTATTAAAGTTTAAAAAAAGGCAAAATCTGTAGAGTCCTGCAGCTACCAAATAAGCTGGGTAAATGTCTTACTTTCAAATTAATGACTCTATCCATCATCCATTCCACATGTCAAAAATAAACAAAATATTAAAAATACTGCTTCTGAAGTTTCCTGGTTATTTAACAACAAAAATTGAAAAAAAAAATCTTTAAAAAGCACCTTGGAAAAAATCAGGTAACTGACTATATAGAGTCACTACTTCTCTCCTCTAAAGACCTTGCAAGCACAGAGGTTATAAAGCTCATCCCACTTTGCTGCTTCTTTCCTCAGGGAGCCCAAACCAGTTGCTGGCATCATTCCATTGACTCCCCTATGCTCCTTGGGAATTAAAAGAGTACTCAGTGAGACCTACAGTAGCAACAGTAACCTAGTGTGCCTACAGAGCTCCAGAAATAACACTGATATCTAATTGCAAAACCAAAAAATACAACATTTTCAAAAGCTTCTCAGCTGATGTTCGGGGCTGTAAAGGCTACTGGCAGGTCATTCATACAAGATGTCTCAAATATGGGGAAAGGCATTCCAAGGATTCTGTTCCAGATAAGACAAACAACTGCCAGGAAAATACTCATTAGAAAACAAACCACAGTCTCATTAGAGAACCACAGACTCATTAGAAAACAACCACGGACTCTCTGCAGTCAGACCATCCCAGGAATGAAGGACGCTGGAGTCTAAAAGCACCCATTTAGGAAAATCTGCAACAGATGAGTGTACATCTTCACCCTGTGTACCAAGTTCCTGGTTATTAGAACAAAGGAATCATTCTATATCTTCCAGAATGAGCTTATCTGACCACTTTCATGATATCTCATTCTCATGTGTTATTTCCTCCTGCACTTTGTCACAAGGAATGGGACACATTTGGAAATAGATACAACTCCACCAGTCAAATTTGTTAATTAACTGTGTTAATGCTAATTTTACATTTAACAAATCTTAGAAAAGCAAAGCCAAAGACTTAGATCAGCAATTTCTTTTTCTGAATGTTTGGTTACGACAGGTTAACACATAATTTCACTACTATTCCATACAGGTTATATCATCTGTATGAGATAAAAATCTTGCACAGAAAATAGCCAGAAATACACTTATGCTGTGCATGTCTGTACAAAAAAACAACTCATCTTAGTTGTCTTTATAGTCTGTGGAGAAAAACAGGCAATTTTAGGACAAAACTCGTATGCCCTATTTAGATATCTACTTCCAACCACTTAATGTTGCCCCTTTGTCCAGAGCGAGATGTCTGTATCTCATGTCCATTACTGACATATAACCAACATTTGCAACATTCGGTTAAATAAATTCTACAATTTTCTGGGTTCCTGATACAAGCTGTAAAAACAGAGATGATGAAGATGGTAAAATCCCAACTCCTCTGAGTAAGCACATAGCCACTACTTTGCACATAAATTGTTTAAATTAAAAACTGTTGGAAAACTGGGAAACACAGCTACCTTTGAGGATTTTGATCCTCACAGGACCACACAGGTGGCCTGGAAGGAAATCAGCCCATATGCCAGGACTGGATTTTAGAAGTTAACTCCAACCATGGTTAAACTGTGAGTCAGCAATGCATATAAATGTGAATATTCTACAGGTTTATCCACTGGCAGGTAATGACACACTAGTATTATTGATTACTTATTTCACTGCTTAAGGAATTAGCTCATTTAGAAAGTTTAAATACAGCTATATATAAACTATATATTAACTCTATTAACTAGTGTCTATATATGGTGTAACTACTACAGTACATATAATCCCATTCAATTTTCTCTTACAACTCTCTCCTTTTTCAGCTGTTTATGCTTTATAGTCCTGCTTTTCCTTTCAGGAGATAACATCACATAGAATTTCAAATGCTAACTACAGCCATTGAAGAGCGAATGGACAGGGGATGGAATAATCTGTAGCAGAAATATCTGCTACTGATTAATTTGTTTTTTCTGATATATCTATCATACCCTAAATAAGAAGCACACCCCTACTCACTCTGCTGCCCATATGCATACAATTCTTGCAGTATACTCTGCAGAATTCCCCGTATTATAGCACTCTTAGCAAACAGAGAATAGCATTGCCACAAAATCTTTAATGGTATCATGCCCATTCTCTCCAATTCTCATGTTTTTCAACTCCTGCTTTGGTTGATAAGGAAAAGAAGGGAACACAAAAGCATCCTCAAAAGGTTCCTCAAAACAGAATTCAAAGGAAAGGTACAGAGACTATGTCAGCTGAAGTTCTACTAACACAAAGCATTTTCAAGAAATAAATGCATATTTATTGAAGTTTTCAGCCTACAGAAATTCTCATCACCAGTTACCAACACCTAAAAATTGACTTAACTAGTTTTGTTTCACTATTTCACAATTTAGCAAATGACCTTACACATTTTACTTACAGAGAGATAAAGGCTAATATATTAGAGAGAACTATAAAAAGTACAGTATAAGTTACATACATATATATATTTACAATTGCATTCAGTTTTTAAAATAGGCTTCAAAACACAAATTTCCAGTTATACTACATCAAGAAAGAATGGTTTACACTTGCTATAAATATATTTGGCAGGATCTATTGTTACTTCTGATTTTTTTCTTTTTTCCTATGTAAAAGACACATCATTATTAGAAACAGAATTTGAAGAAATTACCAGAGAAATAGAGTCCCAAAGGACAAATTTTTCAGAATATAGGCATTAGAGTGCAGAGCAATAAAAATGTACCACCTGGGGGTTACCAGGAATAGACTATGCAGAACACACTGGCACAAGGCACCCATTTATGACAGAATATATCTTAAGCTATCATATAGATGCTAATGATATCTCCACTCTTCATTTCCATTTTTTCCCTCTTACTCTATTTCCCACCTCCCACACATATGCTCCAGGCTGCTAATGTTTAACTTCACAAAAAACATTATTCAGCAAATTACTTTAAGCACATTACAAGGAACTTTACGGGTACTTTCTGAAGCAAAACTTTTCTGATTTTATAATCTCAATTTTTGTCCTGAACCTTGTATTCTAGAGCAGAAAAGTTATTAGAGCATAACAGTTGGAATTGTCTTACTACTTATATATCACATACAGAAATATTATTTCAGCAACATTGAAATTACATAAACATGAATTACTCTTTAATTGTGATTTAGCTCTATGTTGGTACAAATAGTTTAAAGGGGGTATGTTCTTAAAAACAGACTGAATATTTGTCTTTTGTAATTGTATTTGTTTCAAGCCACTAAGTCATTATGCCTCAAGCCACTTGAATATTTAGGTTACAGTGGCTAAAAGTGTAATTTTATTGTTTATTTAAAACAAACCCCAAAACAACATCACTTGTGTGAACAAACTTTTGAATTACCCTAAAAAATTAAGCACTCACCAGAGTAAGCAGGAGACTTATATGGATTTTTCTCATTAAGCAGAGCTTTAAATTCAGGCAGTATTTGAAAGAGGTGTTGTTCACAGCAACAGAAATGCATGAAAAACCGAAGGTTTGCTCACCTTTGGAGGCTTCAGACTTTTCCTCCTCTGTTTTTTAGACCGCAATAACCGTTCTCTTTCCTAGAAGGAAAGAGAACATTTTGGTATGGGTTTGTTTTAAAACTGTACTTAGATATGTCTAACACAGAGAAATATCATTAACATTTTCTTTAAGCCTCTGGTAAAGCTAACACGATGTCTTTATCCTTTTGAATAACACCATGTTACACCACACTGTACTGCAGCTTTATGCCTTTAGCAAACAAACCTTCAGCCATGTACTTCACGCATTTGATGGGAAGTTGGCAAGAAAAGGCTTTGTTAAATACTGAGTACAGATTTCTGACAGTTCTTCTGACTCTTTTACCAAGAAGCTCACTATGGAAACAGAATTCAGAGTGTCACTCCAGCGTTCGACCATCCTGAAGAAACAGGTCGGTAGCCAAAAATTAGTCCAGTCTTAGTAATTAAAAGTCATTATATCAGACATATTCTGATATAGTGTTACATCTGACTTATCCTTGTCAGGCAAAAGTCTCAAATCCAAAGGCACTCTCAGTCTGTCAATTTAGCCGCTGTCTTTTTTTCTACTCCGGCTTTGGTGCAAGATCACAATAAACTATGCCATAACATGAGGAGGTCATGACTGGAAATGCAAGATTTATGTTCATCTAAATCCAAGAATACTGCCTTAAATTCCAAAGGAGAAGAGAAGGAAGAGAAGGTAAAAAAATTCGAAGGAGCAAGCAAAAAAAACCCCAACAACACAGGAGGCAGGTGCTCTGTCTTCTTGCTTTTTTCTGATTCTTTCCTTAGCTCTGTATCTTTGTTTGCAGCACCTCTATTTTTAAAAGACAGACTGCAGTTCCAAGTGCTTCTTTATCAGTTATTGCTCACTGCATGGTATTATTCTATTCAGTTATTTGCTTTGCTTTCAGTTCAGAAACTGGAAAAATAGGAAGCTCACAGTAGAAATCACAATAAAATTATTTATCAGCACATTGTTCCAGGAAATAAGTTTTGGAAAATGCAAAATAACTGAGAGAAGTACAACAACTTACACAGCACCTTGAATACATGTGGTTTGAAAAATAAGGAAAAGTAATGACTGCCAAGGTACAATGGTGCAGGTACTTCAAGCTGCAGAATAATGTAATATTTTCAGCTTAGAAAAACAGACAGTTGAATTTTATACTGTTAAAGAAGAGTGCTGTCTTCTCAGATCCTCACTTAAGGCACAGTTCCAGCTTTAAGTGGGGTATTCTGCCTCCCAAGCAGGTGTCCAAACAAATGCAGTGCAGAATGAACAAACCTGAGAATCCCAGTCCTTCCTGTTTCTAATTTTATTTGTAAGAAGACTGCTTAATTTACTGCCTCAATATAAATTGAGCTACTAGAACAATAATAATTCCAATTAAAAGCCACTAGCATCTTTTGCAGTCATCTGAGTTTACCTTGACAGCTTTCCTTTTAAGGTTTGACCAGAACACCACTGTTGTGAGAGAAGTCATCTTGACAAGCTTTCAACAGCATCAAAGATACCCTACAGATGACACTGTTAATCAGTTCAGACAACCTTACTGCCTAAGACTGATGTTCTTATTTCCGTGTATCATACTGGTCTCAGCTGGAGTTAAGCTGATGATTTTTATATTAATCAGATATGGGACATTTGGGCCATTCTTTGTAACTATGATACATTTTCAGTCTGTAGAGTAGAGGTGTGGTTTGGGCCAGAAAAGAGAGCTCAAAAGCAACAGTGCGCAGAATTCCACTGCATTCACATCAAAGGCAAAGGCTCAATTAGTTTGTACTGGAACCAAAGTCTCCTAGTCAAAAAAATTAATTAATTTCTGCAAGTGGAATGGTATCTGTAAATAGGAAACAAAGCAAAAATGAAACAGTATTTTAAAATATTTATTTATTTTACTTTCACACTAAACACAAGTTAGTATTATTTGACCAAAGTCAGGATACAATATATTTCCTCATATCACTAGCTGAGACAGTAAAAGAGAGTCCTTTCACACCCACTTTGGACTGAAATATAAGTGAGGTTGTATCTGCCATATCCAGCACATCTAATGTCATACCACCATCCCTGTCTATGCAGTTTTATCTGGAAGCTAAAGCAGCATCGCTCTGTGACCAGACCCTACATCATAGCATCTGAGTAACATCCTACTGCTTGTGACACTGCACATAGATATTGAACTTTGGCACTGATTTCAGAGAAAAATCCTGGGTCAAAATCTCAGAGGAACTGCCAGGAACTGAGACAATGCTCCACATAGCACCATGACACACCTTCTTGTTTTTGCTTTTTGGTGCTTCTATTTTTATTTTCAATGATGTGTCCAATTGTTTCATTTTCTATTTAGACAGAAGGCTCTTAAATTCTTTTTATCATTTTGTAGCAGTCAGTAGTGCCACTTGAGATGTCTGAGTCTGCCTGAGCTCCAGATGCTGCTCCAGAATGGCAAGGGCTCTCAGAAATTATGTGTAATTTCTGCCAGCACCAGGAAGGTTTATCACAAATTGCACTAAATAGCACTAGACACCTCTAACACAACTTGAAAAATTCCTCATCAAACACAACTTGAAAGGTTCCTGATCAAACACTGCGAATATCTATGAGCATCACCTTCAGAAGCCTTCAGAGTCAGAGGGCAGCAGCTGTGCAATTCTAATCCTAAACCATGCTGCTACCTTTGGTTTGATGAACCACACAGAGTTCTCCCCATCTGTATTAAATACAGCTTGTATAGCCAGCTCAGCTAGAGATGCTTAGCCAGGGGAAATTAATACCAGCAGGTTTCTTTCTTTTAGGAGAACTTCTAGATCAGGGGAGTGCTTGGGTTTGCATCCAACACATTTTAGTCATTAAGTTTTGGAAAGTCTCCTTTACTTAAGTTCCTCATTTGTTGACAGCCAGTTTTGTAAGTAATGTCAGTGGGCTGATGATGCACCTTTCTTCACAAGCAGCTCATAATAGGTAAATATTTTTAATACAAAGATTCATACACATTGCAAAAAAATTCATTCGCTACCTGAGAAAGAAAAACAACCCTTTGACACCAAAGAACTATTTCTGTATCACTACTACAACTGGAGTTAAAACATTCCTCTCAAACAGTTAGCTTGCCTATAGATGTGTGTGCATGCACATGTGTATACCAGTCATAAACATTACCACTGTGAGATCATCAATAACATGCTGTTGTTCTTTGACTTGCAGTCTAAGGAATTCAATTTCTTGTTCCTCTCGTGTGCTGCTGAGATCATTCAGAGACGTGTGCCTCTTCAGTGCTGGTTGTGCAGATAACTTTTCTTTCTACAGAAACAGAAAACATAAAGAATGTTTTAAAGTGTCTTGCTACAACAAGAGAAAAATTCTCATGTGCGATGTAACAACCAAGAATTATTTGAACCCATCAGTGCATACTCCACCAAAAACAAGGCCTCTTTCAAAAATAAACCTCTCACATTCTATATGCCTCTGTGTTAATCTTTCACATAAGATATTCTAAAACAGAATCAAAGAACAGTCTGGGAAAAAAATTAGCAGACAAGTGAACTCAGTGATCTAGCATAGTGCATGCACTCAAATTCAGCTCTAACTTCTAATCATAAAGGCAGTATTTATTAAAGCTGATTTTTAGTCATAGCTTTTTACAGCCTGCAAAAACGTTTTATCTATCTGTGCTCCTTTCCCTTAATCAGTGTGAATTGATACAACACAAAGCACATGCCACTCTGAATTTAGAATATGAGTATTCAGCTGTATTGTCTGGATTTGACAGTTGCACCATCCCACCGTGGAGATTGATCTGTTTGCGTTAGAATAAAAGCCTCACACGCACTTCCACCTCAAAGTGACTGTGTGCAATATGTTCTCATAACATGACGTCGGAGATGATTACTTACCAGAGATGGTTACTTACCAGTTCTACATTTTCCCTTGATAAATTTTTTATTTTCTCTTCCATTCTCTGGATACATTGTAACATGTCATCATTTTTTTTGCTCATCCTCTTATTTTTTTCTACCAAAGGCTTCAGCTGACTTTCTGTCTCTCGAGAACGTTTCAGCTGCAAATGGGAAAGGAACAAAGTTAGCTGTGCTTTAGTTTACCTCTGAAGGAAAGAAAAACCAGGTGTGTTTTCACTTGCCTTTCTTAATTCAGAAAGTTTAGCTCTTCTGCTAAATGGCATCCAACATAAACCATCTTACTGAACTAAGAGCTACAGCAGTCCAAACAAGTAAGATGTAACATTTCTGTACTGTCTGCCAAAACACTAAATCTGATCACTGGGTTTTGCTCTTGGCAAACACTTACAAATATCCATAATGATTTCCTTATAAACTAAGCTCAATATATATAAGCTTCTTGTAACCAACTAGGTCTCTAGACAAGTTGTTTTCACAAATTTAGCTATCCCTTA
Source organism: Pseudopodoces humilis (assembly GCF_049639895.1). Lineage (NCBI taxonomy): Eukaryota > Metazoa > Chordata > Aves > Passeriformes > Paridae > Pseudopodoces > Pseudopodoces humilis. The sequence goes on along the minus strand of NC_142205.1, from coordinate 12,120,744 downwards.
AGAGGAGGACACTTTTCCTCCTCTATTTTAAAAAATCCTTTACCTAATGCATAATTAGAGAAATGAGAAAGTCAGCCAGAGGGCACAGATTCAATCTCAGCATTCTGCTGACATTTTCAAGCTGCTCAATTTTGCTCCTGTGGTTTTATGATGTTACACAATTATGTGAAGCAAATTACTGCTCTTCCTTGCAGTGTGTATTCAATATTCCACTGTTTTCACTCCATGAGCTGTTTTGTTTGGAAAAAAATACCTATTTTTCTCAGTCAAAAGCTTTTAAATTTGCTGAGTTTTATGTGGAAAGGAGAAAGAGGTAATATTTTTTTCCTGAGATAAACTCACTATTTGGTTTTCTGTTTCATTCTTGAGAAAATTACTTTTCACCGTGCTCAATCACATGGCCTTACTGATACTACTGATGTTATGTGTACTACTGTTTCATAATATAAAACCTGCTCTAGATCTCTTTCAAAATACACTCCTTATGCCACTGAATCTAGAACCAAGAAGAGTACTTGACTGAGTCATACACACCCTCCATCTAGAGGGACACTGAAGGATACATTACAGTACTTCAGCATTCTTCAGGGATGTTTTGAATTATTTAGGCCCACAGAAAGGATTAATAAGAAGGAAGATGTCAATGTTTCACAAAGACATCAATGTTTCACTCATCTATAGGGCTGAAACACAGCGCCACTTCAGCCCTCAGCATAATTTTAGAATCAGATATATAGGTTCCATCTTTTAGAATGAAAAATCTTTTATACTGCTACTAGAATTAAAGCATTAAAGGACATGTGTAAAAATTCCTGTTGTGAAACTTACCTCCCATTGCAGTCCATGGGAGTTTTACCACTAACCTCAGTACAAGCAATAAAGTAGTGATAAAGGCTAATAAAATTCATTCTTAAAATTCATGTCATATCCTTTCTTGTGTAAGTTACTATCCCTCTCCTAGGATAATTTCACCTACTTAAGAGACTTCCCTTGAGAAATGGCAGATTTTTCATCACTAGCACAAGAAAGCTTTTTTAACTCCTAGCTAACACAAGCATGTCACAAAAACAAATTTCAGAAGGATGAATACAGCAATTTAAGTGCATGGATTATGCATGTTTTACACATCATTACACTGTGCTACAGGCAATATCCTAGCTAATTTGATTACTATGACCCCAAAGTAAATTTGTGAATTTTTACTTTTGGGGAACAGGAAAGATTCCACCCATGTGTTCTACGGTCAGAAGATTAATTTCTATAGAAATCTCTGTTACATTTAGATATAATTGACTGAGGCCAACCAGGACTAATTTGTAAATTATTTACAACACTGACTTTCCAGCGTTCAATCTTTTGCCATAAAGATGCCCTCCCAGTCACCATCTGTGTTATTACTAATTAATTTACCAGTTCATTTCTTTCATCTGCTAGGAGAGTATTTCTGTCTTCCAGCTTTCTTATTACAGCATTCAGTTCAGCGATTTTTAACTGAAATCTCCGCACATCTCGTTCATCCAGATGCTGCTCCTTTACATTAAAAACATACCGATTTATAAAATTACTTTTTGTAAAATGTACTTACTGTACAAACTTACTGTATACAGTTTAATATCATGGCTTAGCAAATGTATTGTGTAAATTTAGAACATACTCTTACATCAGTGTCTGGAAAACTTACTCTAATTAACTGAAACACTAAATAATAACATCCTGGGAAAATGCTTCATGAACAGCGTCTTCTGAAACAATCAGAAAAGCAACTAGCTAGGTAAATATTTCCTATATATCAGGTGACTTCTCACCAGATTTTTTTACTCTCAGCTAAAATAGTTCTAGTGTAAAGGACATCGATTGAAATCACATGGCTCAGTTTTTAAGAAGTATAGTACCTATTTTTAATGGTTAAAATATTCCTAAAGTAATGAAATAGTGAGAAAATACTGAGGTTCACAGCTCAAGATCACAGTGTAAATTCTAGAAGTTCTATATCCACATATTTCTCAATATTCTTTGCAATTTAAGAGGTCCAAGGAGTTTTTAAATCTTCAGTAAAACAGCGCAGTGCAGCACGAGGCCATTTACCATTAACTGGTCCTAGTAATAACCACAAAACCCATGTAAACACCCAGGGAGTTATCCAGAGCTGGACTTCAGAGAAAACACTGTTTTCTTACCGGACTTCCCATCAGTTCGCTGATATCTCCTACTCCCGCGGGAAGCTCCCTCTTAGGACTGCTGTGGTATCGCTCTGCCTCCTTCACTTGGACAAGCTGTTCATCCAAAGCTTCTTTCTGAAGGAGTAGTTTCTGTGTATGGCCTGCCTGGACACCAAGGTCCTTCTCCAGAGCCAGAATCACCCTGTCTTTGCCTTTTATCTCGTCCATCTGTAAAGAAATAATGCATGAATGAAGTTTCTGTAACATCCCCAAGTGCTCACTGCATGAAAATACACAAATTTGCAAAAAAAAAGTTCTGTGTCTTTCAGAATTGCACCAGCACTGAAGCTGTGGTTGCCAAAAAGAAAATATATCTCCTTTGTAGCCTTTTTCTCTACCCTTAAAAAAGGTTCAGCCTTAACTTAAGAGTTTTCTTGGTCCAAACAAACAAACAAAACCAGATGCAAACATATAGTGAAACAGAATACACAGCCCCTGAAAACATCCACTTCATCTGAGGATACACACTTCTATATGGAGAAGAAAAATCTGCCTTCACTGTGTTTCAGTGAAGAAACACAACTAGTACAAGATAAGACAAACACACCCTTTAAAACTCACCTGGGCTTTGTTTCAAAACTTGAGCCACACACATTTGCCCCATGTTTACTCCCTCTTTATTAGTGAATATCATGTGTGGTGAATCTCTTCACAGACATTTAAAATTAGTAGCATATACATGCACAATATTTAAACTTAAAATCTTAAGCATACCTATGTATTTTATGTGCCCTTGCTGTAATATTTGAATGAGAACTAGTCTTTGTGTTGAAGGAAAAAAGTAAGTGCACAGAGACCATTAGAATAAAGAGCAGGAAGAAACAGTTCTTAAACACCCTCTCTGGTTACTGAACTATGTGTTCACACATCTCCATACCAAATAAAGCACATTGCTCACACTGATCTACTGCAGCTCTCATAGGATTTGTCCCTCACAGCATCAGTGTTAAATTCACTTTGGTACTATTCCAAATGCTAGAGGAAGTGACAATCTGCAGCAGTTACTATAGAAACAGATTTCTTAACAAGTACGTTAACCATTAACAATATATTGGAACTATTCTGTATCTCCTCCACTTTACAAAACTGTTTTCCTGGCCAACGCAAATGCATGGAATTTTACAAGTAAGAGTATCATAATCTTATTTGAAAAATAAAATAATGAACTGGTTAAATCATATGTTTGTTGTTTATTGTAGTCCTACATCCATAGAAGTCCTTTACATCAAGTTACACCAAAAGAAAAAAGAAGGAAAAGGAAAAAAAGACATACCAGAAGTAATTTATAGTTCATTCAAAGTGATTTACAGGATTAACACAATGAGATTACGTGATCAGATGCAATTTGCTTCTTCAGGATTCTTGTCTTAATCCTTTCATAGCCTACAAAGCACGTGAAATTAGTTTGTGTACAGAACCTGACTGGCAGGAGATGGCTTGGCTGAACCATGATCAAAGATAAAAAGGTCAGATTTGAAGTGAATAAGCTGGTCTAGACTAGTCTGAAATTCTAACTGGAACTGACAAATATTGGTTCTGACGGAGATTTCTTCTCTGATTTAGAAAAGTTGCTGTGTCCCAACTCCTTATACAGTAAATTAAAAAAATACTTGCCAGTATGTCAAATTGCATTTGTGAGAATTCCAAGTATGCCAAAAAAGGCCTTGCAGGAAAAGAATGACGTTTTTATTAATGGAAGAATTTGCAACATGCAGGATTTCAGAGGGACGGTGCAGTGAACAACAATGACAAAAATTAAGCAGCTGCCTCATTTACTGAATGCTGTCTGTCAGGCACACTGATCTATCAGGGAGCCCTTGGGAGGAAAAAATGTCATGTAACTAAATACTGTGGACAGTTTTGCTTTCAATTACACAGGTGTTCACACTGAACATCCATGTAATTGATACAGGAATTTGCCCAGGCAGGAACACATTCAGTAAGACCCAAACTTACATACACAGCCCTAATTCAAGGTATTCAATTAGTAGCATATTTTGTACTCTTCCTGTTCTCACAGCTTAATGGCAAATGCAATGACATAGGCTTTAAGTTGGAAGAAAAAAGGAAAGCAACAATATTGGTATGTCTTCTACTTGAACTGACACAGAACTGATCCTTTGGAACAGATGTGACCAGTGCAGTCACAACCATGTCACCCTCCTCTCATGCTTCCATTGATCAAAGCACACAAGCTCACACAAATTAGAAAGAAATGCCACGAAAGAGCATGGCTTTGAGGTGAGGGTTAAGGGAAACCTTAATAATTCTCCTCAGCTTTTCCTACTACTCTTTTTCCTACCACAAAAATCTACATGTGGTGAATTTTTCAGAAAACAACAAATGTCCCATGTTTAAGTCAAGCATAAAAGTCTTTGAAAGACTGATAAAATAAAATAGCAATGACTGCAGATCCTGTTTTTATTTTGGGTTTCCATTTTAAGTTACAGGTATGCACTAGAGAACCTCTTACATAAACGTGCACACACACACAAATATACAGAACACTGCAATAGCACTTGGTTTTTATCTGCACAGACCACCAGAACAAAGAATTTCTAAGCAACTAACTTACCACAAATTGGTAAAGATGATTAGAACTGCACCAAGAATTCCTCCAAATTGTGCATCAGAAGTGTGGGGGTCAGTACAACTGTGCTCTCTTCAAGGGGATGATTGCACCCTTTATTCATTCAGTGGAACTGCATCAACCTAGTTAATGTCTCAATTTTCCTACATCTGCTGCAATCTGATCCTAAGACTTACTATCTTTTTCAGCCTTGCCTGCTTTCTTAAGAGAGAGTACAAATTGGTCCAGAGTGGAAAAAAAAGGAAAATAATTATTTTACAGCAATGCAACATCCCTGAGTTCCATGTGGAAGAGAGGGTATGTCAGGGGCCAAGGAGGCAATGAAAGAGGAGTCACATAACTAGGAAAAAGAGAGAGATGGTTTAGGTTTAAACTGAACATAAGCTGCCATACAAAAAACTTTAGTTTAGCCTAGTATTATATATTCTCATACTTGTAAAAGCTCAGACAAAGTCTCCATGTCAGTTCTGTTCCACTGGAGAAGCACTGGAGCCACAGTTTGTTACATGAAGGAAAAAAAAGTTGGCAGCATAAAGGCCAGCCAACTGATGTAATTAGATATGGATTAGGTATGTATTTTAGACATAGGTATTATGATCTCTATTTTAGTGGGGAGAAGCCTATCTGCATATCTTCCATTAGGCAAATGAAAATCAAAATGGATTAATCCAGCTTCCCTGTTGCTTGCTATTTTAATCAAGCACATGTTGTGGAAGCAACAATGTTGTAGCCAAGACTGTCTAAGAATCTACATGGCCTTGGAGAGTCAGAGGATTTTTTATTAGACTAAGTGACAGAGTAAGAAAGATAAGAAAGCTTTCAGGCACAGAAGCCCTCCAGCAGATTGATTAAGAAGTGTTTTCATGTTTTCTACCATGGCACTGTACTTGAAGGACCAGCATGTGACAACTGGAACCTGTGTGCACTAACTCCTACCACTGCTTCCATGGATTCTTGCCTGCTCTGCAACTCATTTGAGACCTCTCAACAAGATACAGAGGATAGATACAATCTTTTCTTCCAACAAATTTAGCACAAATTTTTATCCCAATCATACATTGGGATCACACATATTGTATAAATCAAATGCATAATCCCAGAAATTCCTTCCAAGTGTTATTTAGGTTTCAAATTTGTTCTCAGTTTAAAACAAATTTACCCACTTTTTGCAGCTACCAAGGAAAACAGGGTCACATGAACTCTTTTATATCATCTTTTGCATGGATTTTAAAGTACTTTAGAACACTGTTTATTTTTCTTTATGCATTTAAGGGTGGTACAAGACAGTACAAAAAGTCTGTGGTAGGAAGGCAGTGGAGCAACATGAGGTTAGGAGGTATTTTCAATTATAGGCCTTGAGAAGAAAAGTAGCAGAAATACCCTCTGAAAGAGGATTTAAAGAAAATAAGATCATTCACAAACAGCTGCAGGGGCAAATTACTGAGAAAACACCTTTAGCAGCATAAGTAACTCTTGGTTAAAATTAGAGCTTCTTAAATATAATTTTTTCAGGGGTTTTGTGCTGCCAAATGTTAGATGCTGAACAGAGACACTATCTGCATTGTGTCAAGGAAGAGCTAGCACTTACAGCCTGTGTCAAAATTACCCAGGTTCCTGAGAACATGTATCTAACTGCCCCCTTACAGCTACGAGAAATGAGCAGAAATGAGTCTTTTAATAATATTTATCAAACATGAAAGAGAACAAAGCCAGTCATTAGAAAAAGCATCCTCTGCCAATTATGCCACACTTCAATGGCTACAGTGAAAGAAAATCAGAGACCTTTGGGGGAACTTTAGTCTCTCATGAAGTTGAAAGAGAAATTCCCAGGGAATTAAAAGCCACATCTATCAAGGCAGTGACACATTCAGTTTCCAAAGTGGAAAAAGCCAGCTGCTGCATTGCCAAGTGTAAGACCTTCCTCTTTACCCATCCTTGTCAAAGTTATCTCCTAGCCAACTGCAGAACAAAATTCTACAGTGCTCTTCTCCAGTAGAAATTTAATTCACCTTTAAACTAAGTGCCTGACACTGAAAATAGAGCTATCATGACAGAGGGATTGCTGGTTACTATGAAGAACAAAGAGAAGATGCTACTAAAAAAAAAAACAAACCAAAAAACCCAACAGGTAAAGATTGAACCAAAAAGAATTAACATCTTTTTCATTTATAAAGGGACACTAAGACCTAGCAACAGTATCCCAAGCTGAAAGCTTGTGTGGAGAAAATAATTACAATATTCCAGAGCTGTATACAGTATTCCCTACAACAGACATGGTCAGCTATTTAAATAAATGTTTTCTAGCTATTTGGGAAACTTAGGGAGGAAAGGGCAAGAGATGCCAACCATTCAGTGGAGTAATAAGGGTCACAGACAGAAGTGGATAGGATTTAGTCTTTATTTCATGTATAATTTTTCTAAACCAACAGTCAATAATTACCTCCAGCAGCTTTTCCCACATATTTTTCTGAAGTGTGTAAATTTCATTAGAAGTTTTGATAAATTATCACTGATATATTAGGAAACACCACATGGGCAGAAAATTCCAGAACTTACTGATAAGAAGTTTCTCATGTCTCAAAAGCCAGTTACAACCTCTGCAACTGATTTTTCCTATTACCTATCCTAAGTGTTCATTGACAGAACTTGTAATGAACAAGTAGACAAAAAGATAAAAATGTAGCAAAACTAAGTAATACAAACTTTAGGATTTTTTTTTTCTTGTCCTGGTGCTACACCATATGTTACTTTTGTGGGGTTTTAGTATTGTACCATATTTTGTAAGGAGACATATAAGTCAGATTTGTGACCTTCCTAACCTTTTAGAAAAATATTAAGAACAAATATAAAATGCTGAGCCTGCGCTATGAAAAAGATTTTGTTATATCTGCTTGATTCAGAGAAAATACGATGTCTGGCTGCAATGCTGCCCTGCGAGCTCCTAAGAGAAGAAGCATAAATCTTCAGAGGACAGAAAGCCAAGTATTACTTGCAGTCCTACAAAGCTGGAGGTGGTGGGTCTCTCCTGCAGATTAGCTCAGCCTTGGAATGCAGCTGAAACACGTGTCTCAAACAGATGGCAAAATCCAGGGAACAGCCCACAATTTGATATCAGCAGCTGTGTGTGAAATACATGCGGGGTTAAGCGGCCAAGAAGAAGCACGCTGCAGCTCTACCAACCATGCACAACTGCCTCAGATGATTCAAAGTTCAGCTTTCCAGTCTCAAAATTTGAGACTGGTTAGGAATCAGAACTCCTGCACATGTGCCATTGCACAAGTGAAGTGAGAAAAGCCAGGCTCCACCCTTCTCCTCAGGCCAGCAGGGAGTGCCCCTGGCAACCCTCCCTCTGCTCCAGAATTTTCAGAGACAAATGTCTCTGCATTGCCCCCAGTGATGAAAGTAACATAAATATACAAATTCCACCGCCTTAAAATGGCAAAATCCTAGTAATGGTAATGCAGGAGAAGATTAATGTTATCAGAAAACTGTTCCCATCAGTAGGTAACCTGGGGTTCAGTGGAGTCTTACTTTTGCTTCTATTATTTCTCATGTCAATTGCCCATATGAAGAAATGGAATGCACTGTTCCCCAAATTTGTAGATGATACCAAATTCAGCGAAGCTGTTACCTAGAGGATAGGAAAAGCATTCAGAGGAACTTTTTGACAGGCTGGAGAAATGAGCCAAGAAACCCTCATAAAGTTTGTGTAAGATACAGTGTCTGGCCCCAGGGAGAGCTCAAGCGCCCACAACAGTCGGACACAAATTGAAGCTGGCAGTTTTGCAATGGGAAGAAAGAAAAGAGTTAAAATAGACAAAAGGAAAGATCTCTGCGTCCTGTAGGGCAAGTTGGATATGGGTCAGTGGTGAGAGCTTGCAATGACTGAAGTCAACTTGATACTGGGCCAAACCAGGAGGGCTGTACCAGAAGAGATTCAGCCTTTTATTGAGCATATGGGAAACTACATCAGGAGCACCACAGCCACTTCTGGGCTCCCCAGCACAAAAAAAAGAAGGTATGACAAACTGGCCTAAGTGCCCTAGAACTGGAGGAAGGCCAGGAAGACCACTATGGGGCAGCAGCATCCAGCATTGAAGGAATGGTGAAGGGGCCAGGCTTTCCCAGCCAGCAGAAGGAAGCAGGCAGGATGTGTTGCAGTAGTGGGTATCCATTCAGCCATCCAAAGGGGAATACAGTGATGAACAAGGACATGTTTCTCCAAGATACACAGCAAAAGTACAATAGTGACAATCAAAAGAAGAAAGAAATCTCACAGTGACAGGGCTTTAGGGCAGGCTGTTATTGTTGAACTCCATCCTGGGAGGTTTTCAAACTGAGCTGGAGGGAGCTCAGAGCAGCCTGATCCAACCTTCAAAGCAGCACTGCTTCAAGCAGAACACTGGACCAGCTGACCTTGAGAGGACCCTCACCATCTGAATTTTTCCATGATTGTATTATAGTCCCAATGCTAAATCATACTAAAGACATAGACACCTTATTAGTATTAGTATAATCCATACTAAGGAGAGACAGACAACCATATCAAGAGTTGCGCAAGGTTAGAAAATATGAAATTGTGAAGGACATGAGTTGAAGTTTTTGCTGTCCTAAACTGGAGCAACCTAATTCTTAATTCTGAAAAAAATATTTTCAGAAGCCTTCACTTAATCATGAGATGCTGTGCTACACACAGACACAAAACTGAAATATTAGTGTTTTAAAAAATCAATATAAATGATACATGAACTTATTCCATAGCAGGGTTTTTCTCTTGAAGAGAAGTTTCAGTGAAATTTACTGGATTTCTACCTTTAAAAACTGCTTGATCTATTAGTTTGAATTATATTCTTTCATGTCTTGCATTATATTTATTTGGGAAACACCAGACAAAAGTGTTCCACACTGGAAAGAGTTTTTTATTTATGCAGCAATATAATTCGGACAAAGGAGATTAAGGACACTTAAATAGTGCATCTGTGTCCATAAATCACTGCTGATCAGGAACTTCTGAAAATCACCCCTTGAAAACAATGTCTTTTACTTTGATGGAAAGTAAAATTTTAGCAGCAAAAGGATTTTTTTGCCTTGTAAATATGAATCTGAAGTACTGTCACATTACTCTTCAGACAATTTTTATAAGGCTACTTGAAAATACAATTAAAATATGCAAATTTAATTCATCTGGTGTACTATGTGCCATTTTAAACAGGAACCTTATTGTACATCTAATACAATCAGTGGAATCTTAATGATTTTATGGTTAAGAAAATTTGGTCTATTTTATATTGAAGTCATTCAGTTAATTTAAATTCAAGCTGCTAAAGAGTATTTAGGAAGACCATATGTGTAAAGATTTTAACAGGGTAGAATGGTATTTAGCTGTAAAATAAGTAAGAGGATTGGTGTTAAAGACATTTCCAATAAAAGAAACAGTGTTTACTGAAACATACACCACAAAATGCAGGGTTCAAGTGTCATTTGTTCATCCCAAAGTTTAAATATTATATTAAGTATTCACAAAATAAACATTCAGGTTTTTTCTTATTCAACCAATACTAAAAATTAGTAGATAGGTGATGCCATAATTCAATATCCTTTTAATGATTGGGCTTTTGCATTTCTTTTCCAAGGCAAGCACTACAAAGCATCCATTAATCTCTTTTTGCCACTGCAAAAACAGCACCTAGAGAAATGTGCCTTGAAAAGTAAGGGCCTGCTTAAAAACGGTGTCCAAGTGGTCCCAGAATGAATGCAACCTCTAAGTAACTAATATGCTATAGTACAACTAAGAACCTCTAAGTAACGTGCTATAGTCAATAGCCATGGCTCCCCTCCCACCTGTGCTGGGAACAGAGTAAGGCTCGTCTGCTTCCAAGGATCACCAACAATGTCAGCAGGCAATTTCAGGATTGTCAGGCAAAAGAGAGCAACTTTACTTATCTCTGAAAACTAACTTCTAACCTGATTTTAGAGCCAAGCAAGTCAGTTTAATGGTAAGATTAATCAAGGCCTAAGAAAAATTAGCTGAAATTGCTATTTTGTCTACTTTTATACAGTTCACTCTGTGGAGCAATGCAACTGGTTCAGACTCAACTACTCAGCAAGTATGGGCTGAACAAAACAAGTAACAGCTGTTCTTGCTTTCTTATCTTATTCTCCAACATGTCTCTTTATTTTCAAGGTATCCACTTCATTTGTCCCTCCAGTCTGCTACTAGCTGTTTTTACTCCTGGTTTCATAGCTGCCAGCACATTGTGCTGATGCATATATACAACAAGGATGTATTTTCTTGGAGGGTGGGAGAATAAAATACACAGCAATTAGCATTCCTTAAATGAATGAAAACATTTATATCACTTTTACATTTTCAATTACAGGAAATGAAAAAAATATCAAAATCATATCACAATATGATTTCATACTGCATATAGAAAAAGTGTGTTATTTTTTTGCCAAATAGGTATTTTACTTTCTCTTATTAAGCACTAGGATCTTAGCCATTCAGTCCTGTTTCTGTTGAGATTTGTTGGGTATTTTTCATGGCTCAATTCAAAACTGTGAGAACAATCACCAAATTGATTCATCATATTTTAAAAAATATGGTTAAAAAATTATATCCATATACACAAAGGCAATGGATTTTGTTTTTTTCTTTTCTCATAACTTATTTTTTAATAACAGCTAAGAATTTTACTATTTTAGTCAGATTAGTCAAGGCTCTTAAAGTTAATGGCAAAATACATTTTTTTTTTCTGGCTGCAATATCTGTAAGAAAAACATTCACAAAAGTAATCTGTGATCTGAAATGCAAAATAAATCAGCCAAGTCTGACAAGACAATCAGCCTGCATCCTGAATTACTCTATCTGAATTTGAATTACAGTATGGCCAGCCCATTTAGGTCATTAATCCCAAAGATGTTGGTTTCTTAATAGTGCCACAAAACACTGCACACATACAAATGAGCACATTAATTGAAGTTCAGTTACAGAGCTGTGCTAATATTAATAACACTGCCTTTCACATTCTTATCATTTAATCTCACAGAATGGTAGAATGGTAGAAACCAACCAAGAACCCCAAGTCCAGAACTGGTAGGATTAATCTGGAATTGAAGCATCTCTTGAACTAATTAAATGGAGGGGAGAGGAGAGAAGGAAATATCCAAATGATCAGATTCTAAAATCCCACATGCTCTCTCAAAGGAAAAGAGGACCTGTCTAGGAACCCTGCAGTATTTTTACCTCATCCCAGATTTAAAGACTGCCCTGTGCAATAATAACTACCTAAATTCCTAAGAATTCCTAGAAGAAACTCTTCCCTCAAAAAACCCCAGAAACCACTGAATTTAAGGAAAAAATTGATATTCATTATATGAAAGGAATGGAGGCACTAGAAGGCAACACCAGACTCATGGAGGAAGATACAAACATTTCCTGAGAAAGCCCATGAAACCAGTGGCAGGCTTCCTCTGGTGTGGGAAAAGGAAACAAGAGTTACCTACACTCCTTCCCAATATACTCACCTTTTTAGATGTACTGAGTAACACAGGCCCAGCAAGGCTACAATTAAAATTTTGAATGACTTCACAGGGTCTTTTCTAGTGCCAGACAGAAAACAGAGTGCCCTTCTTTATCACCTTTGCACAACAGCAGGCTGAAAACCTCTACTCTTGAAAGTGAAGAGCTAAGTGTTTCCTTTTAAACCCTTCTTGGAGGAGGTTAAATTCATTTAGAAAATGGTGTCCAGTAAAACATATGCCAGAATATATCAATCTTCTCTCTTCTTTAATACTTTTTATAATTGTCTGTACTTCATAGCCAAAATTTTAGAATTTTACATTTCTAATACAGAACAAAATATGAAAGAAATACACTTGCAGAAACTCCACACTGTCAATCTTTGCAATGATCTTAATTAATGAACAAAATGATACCCCTGAGACTCAATCAACATCCAATTAATTTAAAGCATAAATATTTACTGCATTAAAAGCTTTCATTGTCTCAGACAGAAAATCAGCAGCATTAAACAATATTACAGTTTTTAGCTTGTCCTTATCCTAACTTTTCCTAAGGAATACAAGAAATAAGAGGTAATTTCTGTTCAAATTCAAACCAACAAGGTATTTTCCTAAGGAAACTGATGTTTCATTCTATTAAAAGTCTGTACTATTTGACATAATATAAATATTATACTTCTTGTATTTTTTATTTTATTTGCATAGCTATCATACTGCTAGCTTGTGCAGATAAACAATTAGATATATACATATATATAAGATACATATATATACATATATGTACACACACACACATATATTATATAGAAAATATCATGTCACTAAACAGAAGTGTCACTTGATGAAGACCTCTCCAAGTGTATTACTGTGTACAGTCCATCTTAGATTCTTTATATTTTACAAAGCTGAATAATTTGGGGCACCCACTGTCAGGAAATATCACCTGGATTTTGATTTTATACAAACAGCATAGTCTGCCATCTGTGCTGAAGTCCTAGGGTCTATGAAGCGTGAAAAAAGCCTGCTGTCCTAGGCCCTAACTTTACTGGTGCAATAGAAAAAACACAAACTCTGAAAGGGCAACAATGCTTAAAACTGAATGACCTGGATAAAGACGCAGAAGAAGTAAAGATACTGTCTTGTTTCAGCACAACTGGTTCCTCCAATTTAAATATAAAAACTCTATATTAATTTAATGTTGCCATCTCTCAAGGCATTCTTGCATTGTCCAATGAACAATCCCTGACTTGTTTTGATCACCAGGAGTGTAGCTGTGCAGCTAGGAAGGGAAAGTCTATTTCTTTGATCTATTGAGAAAATTCATCCTGGAAAGTCTTGGTTGACTTGTATTCTATTTGGGGGAACATAAAGGACTGTGTTGGATACGGAGCCAAGGTTCACCTTTGCTGCAAGGAAGAGAAAGTGGTGGAAATAGCGGCCTGTTGTAGCACTCAGCACTGATGGAAGATACCACTGCCAAAGGCTGCTTTGATATTTATGGGCACATAGAGAAATATACCAATAACTGCTATAAACTGAAACAAGCAGCGTTACTTAATGAACTTACCAGCCTGCGGATCTCCCTCTCACATTCCCGCTTTATTCTATTGATCTCATCCTGGTGGGACTGATAAGCTGTGCGCAGGTCTGCAGCCTTCATTTTGTCTGCCTGCATAATGTTGTTCAGAGCTTCTTCAAGCTGCTTTTTGCCAGATTTCAGCTCCAAGATCTCTTGTTGCAGCTTCATTCGCTCCCCGTCAAACGCCTTGCGAGCCTCCTCCTTTGCCTCACTCAGCAGCGCCGTCTTCACTTTGTCAGCCGCCCCGTCCCGCAGGACATTGACTGTAGACTGCAAACGCTGAATTTCACCATCTTTGATTTTCACCATTCTTGCCACCTCCTGCTCATGCTGCCGGATCAGTAGCTCTCTGACACTCTGAAGTTCCTTCATTTTCTCCTCATGGAGCTTGGCTTTCAGTTCAGAAATATAAGCAGTGTGCTTATGCTGCTCCTGCTCCCTTTCTTGTTTAACCTCTTGGATTTTTTCTCTCAGTTTACCCACCTGGAACAAAACATAAAATATTGATTAATAAGCACCACTCCACTTTTTGAAGTCACCAAGGAAGCTGCTTCTAAACTGTTCTTAAAAACCTATCCTGAATATTCAAAAGCAAAGACTGCACACCTCTCTCCAGTAAACAAGTAGAGAAGCAGGGCTGGAAAAAGGCCGTGTGTATGTCAAGGAATCTGCTTTAGGGATGTGCAATTGGCAATGAGTTCTCACAGATTCAGGGAATAAAATAAAATTGATCAACATACAATCTAGTTATCTCCTTATTTCCTATACCATTCTCCCATACCAGACCATTCTCACCCCTAACCCCTCTACTGAGCTCTACAAGCAGACGGAAAATGAATCAAACAGGGAAAAGAACTTGTGTTTATGACGGAAATACTTTTATTTTGGATTTCTTAATTTCTTAGCTATTTTAATGGGAAAGTCCTTATTAGATAAGCCAAAAGAATTGTCCTTTTGAAAAATCAAGTCTACTCAATGGGCCTCAGATCTCACCCCAAAACTGAGACTATTCATATCCCCAGATATTTCAGAAAATATAGGCCAGTGAATCTAAGGGTTGGGGAGGGAGTAATGAAAAAATATTATAGACTATTATAGTAATATCCACAGTGATGAAACCTCATTATAAAATGATGCTCAGCAGGCTGCATGGAAGCCAATGCTTTTTCCATGTGGGATTAGATGTTAATTTAGAATGAAGAGGGAAACTAGAGAGAGGTTCACTTGTCTATTGCAATATACCAGAAAGGCTATAATGTATTTCATCATGCATAGTTACAGTAAAATCTTTCTACTATCCCCATTACAGAGACTCCCAAAATCTCTATCCGAGGCAGGTTTCAAAACTTGTGTTTTAACCTTGACTGAAAATACAAACCTACATAGCAAATAGTGCTTCATGGTAAAAGGTGTAGATAATATTTTAACAGAAGATGGGCATGATATATTAGTAAAGGCCTGTCTGCACAAACCAGCCTTTGGAATAAGTCATGTATTAAAGGCTAAAGTCATTGAAACTCTCCTGCAGGAGAGAGAATAAAGCAAAACAATATCCTTGGGTAAAGGAGAAAAAATGTAAACCTGTGTGTATTAGCCAGTAGTAACTTGCTTAGCCCACAGACCCTGTAAAACCCTATAAAAGGTGTGCTAAAGATAGAAATAAACAGTGTTCACTTTTACTTCTGTGAAGACTCGTGAATAGCTGGCGGTCTCTCAATAAAAAGGAGGCTACCAAGCAGCAAAACATTAGTCACTGCCACATCTGCTTCTATCTATGCTACACAAAGCTGTGATCTGTAGTCATATGATGCATTTAATTTACACTAAATTAAGGCAGAATTGCAGCTTGGTCAGATAGATGTGCAGTCAGGATCAACCCACCATAACTTGTCCTGCACTCCTCAGACAGCTGGGACAGCAGATTTTTCCTGAGCAGATGTTACAATCCTCTTATTTTGAACAGTGACTTTGAGAATTAACCGACTTAAACTTACCCTTGATTTAAAGAAAGGAAGAGACTGGACCAGGAAAGGGAGGATCTACATTTTTATGAAAGTAACCTAGAAGCACTGTTGACTAAACACCACCTGGGAGAGCACTATAATTACAGATGTTAAAAAGGTAATAGTTCTGAATCAGACACTGTCACACACAGATTTTACAGATGTTGTCACTCTGTTCCAGGATGATTCTGAGAATGTATCTTTATTAAGAGAGACAGAGGTTGGGGTTTTTTTCCCAAATGGTAAATCTGGCTTTTGGAAATTATCTGCAGGGTACATTCATGTGTTATTTCCTTCGGTGGGATGACATTTCATTCCAAGCCTAAAGCAGATAGCAGTGATTTTCAGCGCTTGCATTAGGACACCAAATTCCATAGGAGAGTCCATGGCAGGGAGGTTGGAATAGATGATCTTCCAAGCCAAACCATCCCATGATGCTGTAACAAAGCTAAGTCACTTACTCATTACCTATCTGCTATCAGAAGTAAACAGACTAGTTTATAAATAAATCTGCAAATTAAACAGCACTCATTATTTACTTACTGCCTTACTGATGATCCAAGAAAAATTAAATTAAACTGACCAATGAAACCTACTAATGACAACACAGAGAAACAAAGTGCATAATAGCACATACAAACACAGATAATATACCTCCAGAACTACAGTAATTTTTAATTAGTCATATTGTACATAAAGTATACAACTGAAAGGCAGTTTTCAATACAACACATTAATGAGTTTAAGTTCCTGAACGAATTTTTAATAAATGAATTTTCACATTTTGGAGGAGCACTGAGTCACACAAATTAGCTATTTGATCAATGTTTTCATCTTTCACTGAATTAAGGGAAAGCAAGGCAAAACATATATGCTTTGTTGCTGTGTGGGAGAACATGTATTAACCACTCAGAGTAACTGAGTACTATCACATATCACTACTAACTTTACCTAAAAGCTTCAGCAAGAGGAATTTAAAGAATTACAATCCTCAAAAAACCTTGGATTGTTACACAGCATCTTAAATGCTTATTACACCCCATAATCCAGAAAGAAAAAGATACATCCCAATTCTCAAGATCTTTAAAAAGTCTTTTCTAATTACTGCTTTTTGTCAGGTAAGATGGAAAGTTAGATCTGTTTCTCAGATCTTCTCTGAAAGCCATAATCTGTCCTTCCTGCACCACTCAGTCCCTCTCTCCTGCACACTGCGCAGTTCTGCACTCGTCTGGCTTCCAGAGCAACTGCCTGAATGAAAATAGTAGTGTGGCATTTTCCCGTATGCCTGAGTCTCACTTTCCAAATGAACCTAAATTTTAAAGCAATTTCTCTTTTTTAATTTCCAGCACTCTTTCTGTTTTGTTTTTTTTTCCCCTGAAGAAAGCTATTCTATCTAATAAATTAAACCAATAGGGAAACAAAGTCAGGCATGATATCAGGGCACCAATAAACCTTGTTATCATCTACCTTTCTAAATTAAAACTTTAATAATTGGTGCACATTGATACAATGTTTTTGTCATAGCAGAATTTAGCTTCTCCAGAAAATAATGCTAAGCATCACTGCTTCCTTCCTTTCTTATGTCTAAAAAGTGCCTGAAAGCAGGATTTTCTTTAAAACAATGTAACTATATTTTCCTTGGATATTTACATCTTGTTTTCTATGACAAGTTGTTTTGCACACTTGAGACAGAAAAATAATAGTTTGGCTTTATGATCAGACCAGTCAATGAAATTATTTCAAAACTATGCATTTCTAAAAGGTAATAACCTATTAAAACATATGTGTTTCCAAGTGCTACCAAACCACTGCCCCAATTAAAATGTTATGATAAGAATTTACTCAGGACTACCTCATTTTTTTCTCTTGGATTTAACTGCAGGGGTTTTTAATTTGTGGCACAACAGTCAATCACAGGAGGAATATTCTTGACACTGCTTTTTGCCAGGAATTTCAAACGTGAATGCAAAAGAAGATAAGGTAATCAGGAATAGTCAGCGTGGATTCACCAAGGAGAAATCATGCTTGACCAGTCTGGTAGTCTACAATGGAATGGCTGGATGGGTCAGTGACGGGGGAGCAGTGAACACTATCTACCTTGACTTCATAAAAAAGGCTTTTGACACTGTCTTCCATAACATCCTTGTAGGTAAGCTCTGGAAATGGGGCTTAGAGGAATGGACAGTGGGTCAAGGTAGGTCAAGAACTGGCTGAATGGCAGAACTCAGAGCATCATGATTAGCAGAGTAGAATCCAGCTGGAGGCTGGGGAGCACCAGGGATCAATACTGGGTTCCAGTCTTATTTAACTTGCTAATGAATGACCTTGGCCCTGTTGAGGTGCATCTGGAGTATTATGTTCAGTTCTGGGCTCCAAAGTTCAAGAAAGACAAAGAGCTACTGGAGGGGGTTCCCAAAGAGGGGGCCACAAAGATGAGAAGGGGTCTGGAACATCTCTCTTAAGAGGAGAAACTGCAGGAGCTGGGCCTCTTCTTCTAGAGAAGAGAAGACTGAGACAAGACCTTGCCAATGCATATAAATATCTTGAAGAGTATCAAGATGAGAGTTCAGGCTCTTTTTTGTGGCGCCCAGTGACAGAATAAGGAGCAATGGCCATAAACTAAAACACACGAAGCTTCGCCAAGCCACCTCTTCCCAGAGGTGAGATATGCAGTAGCAACTGAGATGGAACATCTCATTTATCCTAACTCCTAGATGTTGTGATCTCAAGCTTATAAATGTACAGTCACAAGTAGAATATGGATATCTAAAAGCAATAACTGAACTAGGAGAAGATGGACTGACAGCCAATATTACAGCACCTTTCTGTCAAGAACAAAGTATTACTCAAAATATCGAAAGACTACCTTCTAACTTTTCGTAACTATCTTAGTGGGAATAGGTACTTTGGAATACTCGTTCCTGAAAATTGATGGATCTCAGCACACGCATTTATAAACCCACTGAGCTGACTGCCAAGCTCACTCACTGCAGCTCCTTGTGCTCATAGCACTGGACTTCAAGGTTCAGTCAGAGTGAATCCTGCCCCCATTCATGTTAAAATAAGTATAATTTTTGTGCTTTGGTCAACTCCTTTTGTTACTCATTACCTCATTACCCAATGTTCTGATCTCTTCCAACAAAGCTTTTTCACTAGCAGAGTGAGGGTATGTAAACCCCCGCTCAGTTCATGCATTTCCTTCTCCAGGCTCTCCATAGATGGCAGCAAACCTACAGTCCAGGAGGACATCCTATATCCAACAGGGCCCCCAGAGCTATCAAGCAGGTGTTCCCACAAGATACAGTACATGGGAACTAAGGCAGGGCCACAGCTTTTGCTTCACCCCTTAGGCAGCATAAATTAACCCAGCTACATGTGTCCGATGGCCAAACCCAACACCAGTAAGATCAACAATGATGCACATCCAAAAATGTGCAAACATATAAATTTTGGATCGGGTATTGCATAAGCATGCAGTAAACAACTTTACAGAAGAAATTTCTTTACATGGATCAACAACCAATGAAAACAAGACGTATTAAGAAAATATGTACAAAGTTTTGAATGTCTCTTGGGTAAAATTTTATTTCAGAGAAAGCAGTATTTTTCAGGCAAAAGTATGCTAAAGCTAATTTCCATCTGTGATGTCTCTCATCAATTAGAAGGTTCAGATAAATCATTAATATAGGCATATACGTGAGGGAAAAAATAGTTTAGGAAAATTAAATTGAATAAATTGGCCCCACAAGAGTTTGTTACCTTTCCTAATACAGTTTATATCCCATGGGTCACAAAGCTGCCTGTTTAGCAGCTTCAATACTTCTCTCTTACCTCTACACCAGCAAATCTAATTTATTTAGAATTCTCTAGGTACAGTTATTTTTACTTTCTGATACCAAGAAATAATTTCTCTTGGTTTTGTTAGTATTTTTGAACTACAGTCTAAACAGGAAAAGTCGCTATGGCTTTGATTTACTCATCTTGTCAGTCAAGGCATCCTGTAACTGCTGCACAGACCAAGAGTAGGCCGGGAAATAAATCACGTGCTCAGTTCCAGTAAAATGACTTAGAGCAAGCACCACAGCAAAGATGAGGGAAAGAGGTTGAAGATCTCTTCCCCTAGCTGCATCCTCACAGAAACGCACCCAACACACTGCAGAATTTACTTCAGACTGCAATGTACACTGAGCAGGATTTTAGAGCACTCTGGCTGTAATCTCCTCTTTCACAGATTTCATATGTTCATATGTTCACCCATTTCTGCACAGATGTGCACAATACACAGATCTGCAGCAACAACCTCAATACACTAGAAGATATTAGTTTTTTAAGCTGAAGAAAGGTGAACAAGTAAATAACCAAGCAGAAGAAAATCTTCCTAGACTAAACATAGTGTAAGAAGACTAGTTATTGAAAATGTTCCTGCAGCTGTCATGGTACTTACACCTCATTCTTAGTTGAATCAAGAGTTAAACTTGATGCTCTTACAGGTAAAGACTGGAAGTGTATCAGAGCTAAACTCTTCCTAGTGTTCATGTAATTGTTTTTAAAATCAGTGTTATTTAAGGACTCAAAATTAATTCATTCTTCTGTCTATGGTATAACTTTATAATTATGTGTTCTTTTAATGCAATTTAAAAAAATTTAATAAAATTCACATTCATATTTCTACAAATAAAATTATACAGAACAAAATAGGAAATAAGATAACTAAAAAGAAAAATTTACTAGTGCAAATGTAATCTACTATCAACTCATAAGTCTCCAAATAGAAACACTGAGACACTAAAAATGACAGTGAAATAATGCAACTTACTGACCTCTAAATTATAAAGGGTATTAGCCACGGCTAAATTTCATGGTGTGTTGTTTTAAAAAGCTCAGGTAGTTTGTGCCACTTGTTTTAAAATTTGTTGTGACTGTATCAATCAACACCAAGAGAAGTTGGATGAGGAAGCCAACAGCAGAATCTCTGACTTATCTGTTAATTTATCAATACCCCTGACCTGTAAGAGATTTGACTTTTTGCTTTAGTCTGTGAAGAAGAAAAATTTCCAAGGAAATACAAATTCAATTGGCTGGTATTTTCTGAACCTATTGCATCAGTCAAAAACGAATTATGGCTTTATAGTTTCTTTTTCCTCTGTAAGAAAAAGGTTCTGAAGATTACATTTGGGAAGGTTTTTGAGTTTACTTTGTAAAGTAAAATGTAAAAAATAAGACCTTTCAAAGTTGAGTATCACACAAGGATGTTAATGAAAGCAGAATGTGCAGAAATGTTGTTATTCAGGTGTTCCCCATTTTACACTGATAAAAAGAGAAAAGTCTAAAATAAAGATAGTTTATATAAAGAGAGCACATTTTCAGTGCATATTTTCTGTACTTGGTAAGTCTTTGAGACTCTTGGAACTACAGTATCCCCAGTCAAATAGAGATAAATCCACCTGCACATGGATTCATCTCCAGAACTGCCTTGTGCAAAGTCAAATGCATTAACTGATTTTAATAAATAACAGAGTAGAAATAACCTTACTGGTTTGTCCATATTTTAAACAACCTACAGAAATATAAATAAGTGACTGCTAATCTTCATAAATACAAATGTATTTGATGAATTAATGGCTTCTCCTATGTGTCCTCTTGATTACTCAAATACCTTTGAACATATGCTGGATAGACAAATATTGATGGATCCGTTTCATTAGCAATCAGATGCATCACTGAATAGCACAGAACAATGCCACACATAACCTCAGCAAATCAAATCAGGACTCCTACACAGCTTCCAGTTAATTGATATTCTTCATATGCATTTAAAGGGACATGCTTTAATAAAGTGCTGATGTTTGATTTTGAAGGTGATTCCTTTTACAACATACAATTTTCAGTAAGATCAAATACAAAACTCCCTTGTCAGTAAGCTAATGCCATTTGTATTGCTGTGATTGCAAATTTCAGTATCAAACACACATTTTAGTATCAAACTCTGCTGGTTTCTAACAGTGCTACTGTTATAAGAATGATCACAAAACAGAGACAGACAAATACCTTGGTTTTTTCTTGCTGAAATTCTATCTGGATGTTGGTTAGTTTAGTTCGCAGCTCCTCATTAGCAGCTTGCAGGGATTCAGTCTCCATGTCGGACTTCTCTCCCTTGGCACGACTTTTCTTTGACATAATTGTTTTTGAAGTTTAAAATAAAATGTTTGCTCCACGCTGAGCTATCAGCTAGTGCCTTCAGCTTTTAGCATTTAAGAGTTGTGCAATGGTCAACAAAACCTTTCATACAAATCTCTGCCATCATGGGAACAGTATCTCATGGCCTGGAAGAAGCAAAGTGGTTGGAACAAAGTTAGTCTACAGCACTGAGCAGAATCAAACATCAGACTTAACATCCATTTCTAAAGCACACTGAACTTCCTTGAATTATACTATACTGCATAGTGTACCAGAGTTTGAAAGAAACAGATAAGAAGTAACATAATATTTCACCATCTCTAAATTCTATCCACTGTATTCTGATGTACACTGAAACAAAAGTATTTAGTTATGATGAATATAGCATATAAACAGAAATTATATCTTATTCAAGACCTAACTAGAACCATGCCCAGGATTCCCATGAGGAACAGAGAAGACCATAAATTAACTGAGGTAGTGTTTCAGTGGGAATAGTTTATTCTCTGCAGCAAGAAGAAAGTATTTCTCTCCCTAATGTATAATGCATAATTGTATTATTTGTAATTATTATCAAGTTTCACATCATCAGCATCTATTTAAAAGGTATCACAAAACTGGAAAAACATTTAAAAATGTTTCTTAAAATATCATATATGTAACCTGCTTATGTTCAGGGCTGATACTGTTTGGAAAGCTATAATGGAAACAAGAAGGTATTTCACTTCATTTTCATTTCCCAATATGCTCTAAGCTTAAAAAGTATTCATTCAATTGTTTAAATCAGCTTTATGCACTATTCAAGGAGAATATCAACAGCAGACAAAGAACCCTAATTACGATAATTAGGAAATCCCATGATTAGTTTGCTTCATGACTAGTTAGTATAGAAGTTTAATCTGTGATTTCTTAATTTTCTTTTTCCTCTCTCCTCTCCTCTCCTCCAAGAATAACCTGGTGCTCCACAAGACCAAACTGTGGAACAAACGCTATCAAAGCTGAACCACTTTTCAAACCCATGTCCTCTGTGCATTTTTATATATTTATATAATTTCATCATTAAATTTTTGACAAAGCAGAAAGGTTCCTACTTTAAAACTGAACAACATTACTGGAATATTGTATTTCCATGAAAATTGTTATCAAATTGCCATCAAACAATAATCTGCTCTTCCCAACCTACTACTGGTGGGGAGTTATTTTAGAATGAAAAT
This sequence comes from Pseudopodoces humilis, assembly GCF_049639895.1. Classification (NCBI taxonomy): domain Eukaryota; kingdom Metazoa; phylum Chordata; class Aves; order Passeriformes; family Paridae; genus Pseudopodoces; species Pseudopodoces humilis. The sequence continues at coordinate 12,097,438 of NC_142205.1, read as the reverse complement.
TTTTATGGGAATGAAAATTCCATATACATACTTTCTAAAGGGTTAAGGACTAATACCTCAGGTATGTAGAGACAACTAAACACCTCAGTTTTATGCTTCTCTTCAAGCACTGGTAAACAGGTGGTGAGTTAAAAATCGTGCTTAGAATGACAAATCCAATCAGATGAAAAGTGAACAGAACTCAGGACACTGAGTCTCTGTTTGGTGATATTTCTATTCACTTCTTTTATTTGAAAAAAAATGAACTTTACCAATTATCTGCTGAAGTAACTTCAGTAAAATAGTTGTTTTTCTCTGTAATATCAGATATCTTTCCTTCAAAATATAATAATCTATCAAGTTATGCTATTCAATATAATTTTTGGTTTTTCCTTATATTCATTATATGAAGCATTTATATATATAATCTGTAAAAGAAACAGGAACTTATATACATTTTAATTTTATTATGTATCAGGCCTACCTAACAAAACGAAGAAACACTGGTGCTATTGTGATTTTACACATAGTAGCTGGTTCAAGAAAAACAAATCAGCAATATTCTTATAGTAAATTTAAAAAAAGGAACTCTGGTAAGTAGAAGAAATGTGAGGAATTAACTGTTTCTAATAAAGGAGTTTCATGTTATTAATCTATGGAGTTTCTATGATGCTCAAATTACATTTAATACTCAGATTACCCGTAAAAATTAGAGAGTTCAGCATTATTCTCTGAAGTACTCTTTAGAAATAAAAAAACTCTCAAGGCTTTGCTCTCAATCTTTTTCCTTTAACTCTCAACATTTGAAAATTGTACTTTTCAAGTAAAATAAAAGCTTAGACCCAGAACCTGAAGAAAATCACCCTCTTCTCTTATAGGCATTGAGGGGGGTGGGGAGAGAAGTAAAAGCACCACCTCCCAACCAAAGTAAACATAATAAATTCTCTAAAACCACAAAACAAAAAGATATAACCAAAAAAACACCCAACCAAACTAGCAAAAAAAAACCAAACAAAACCCAAAGCAAAACAAAAAAACACAAAACAGAAAATGCAAACCAAGAAACAACCACCAATCAAGCTGCATTGGTGGGTATAGAAAAAAATTTCCATTTTTATTCTTCCCTAGATACATCTTCCCAACCTACCTATTTCAAAAGCAGGAACTATGGCAACACCAAACCTATCTATATACTCAGAGGCACATAGCCCAGACACACAAGGGGCTGAAGCACAGACTGTATCCTGATTCCCCAATGAAAGGCATAAAGCCAGTGAGTGCCCACATTCCCTCCTAGCTGACTAGCCACATTTAATATTTGGATAAAGGTCAGAACAAAACAAACAAGCAAACAAAAACGAAACTCAAAAAAAAACCCCAAACAACCAAACTTGTAAACACAGTGAGAAAAAATGAAGGAAAAAATACTCCACTCTAACAAAACTTTACTGACGCAGATGCTCCAGCCAACAACCTATTTATTAACTCCCCATACGTGTGCTGAGAGGCAAATTCATGATGCCACCAGAACACAGTCTCACAATCACTCCATGATTAAAAATAGCCACTTCCTGCACTCTGAGATCTACACACTTCTTGCAAACCTTGGAATCATTTAAATGTATTTTATATTTCACACTAAGAAAAAGGATAGGAAAGAGTAACGGATTCTAAAGCACAAGTCACGTTTTCAGCAGTCCCTGGAATATACCAAGTTTCTCACTTTACTTGATAGGTATAAGGACAATTTCATAGAAGAAAAACAACAAAATAAATAAACTTGATTGCATCCAAATCAACTATTCAATAGTTTGGGGGATTGTATGTAAAAGATCAAAGTATTTAAAAATGATTTCTCTTACAGATGGTTTGGAAATCCATTAAAATCTTAACATAGTAGAAAACCAATCAGCTGAACAATGCCCGAACTTCCAATTTCTCTTCTATTTGTTTAGCTGGTTTAAAAGTTGCTTTTTATAACTACCTCAATCTCTTCCCTGGTTTTATCAAACAAGATCTCAGACTATGTAATTAATTGCTATATGATGATTCTAGATGTTAAATACCTATAAAACTTATTAGAAAAGAAAAATCAGTTACTGTAGAAAAGTTAAAGTGTAGCATCAAAGAATTTTGATTACATAAGGGTAAGGAAAAAAGTAACCCAATACTTTCTACTGAAAAGAAAGTCAATTTAAAGAAATACAAGTCTTTAAACATGATCCTGTAAAAAAATATGGGGAGGGTCATATCTTTAGTGCGTTAGTCTTTCAGTAACAAACAGTAATCAACAGGAAAAGTAAGTAAACCCATAAAATCAAGTAATAAATATGGATAACATGGTAACACAAAAAAACTACTAAATTATATAATGAAAAATTCTGAATTCCAGCCTTATTTTAGACTTCAGCAACATTATTCAGCTGCAACACAATTTGGAAGGTGAAATTGTCAATGAGTCATCTCCGCTGAAACACCAAGCCGTAACTCGGGTACTGGAGGAAAATAATAAAGCCTCTTCATCCAGACACTGTATCTTGACATAAATAGTGTGCCATTCTACTTCAACTTTTTTATTTTGACCTTTCTCTTATAATTCTGCAGAGCCTATTGCAAGCTACCCATAACCCTCACTGTGCTTATGAACATGAGATATAAGTATGTTCTCAGCATAGCACAATTCTGTACATTCAAGAAGTTTAAAATAAATTTTATTACCATAGCATCTGACAATGGCAAATGCAGTGGACACAGGCACAATGTTAACTTCAGAAGTAACTTGCAATTCACCTATGTTATAATTTTAAAAAGCAGTGATAACCAACCAGTGACTGTCAGGGAAAGACAACATTCATAGCTGCCGATGCCCAAAGCACATTTCTCACAAGGTTCAGATGACCTACATTTACTGCTTCAGTTCTCAGTTCTCTGTAACAAAACGTGACTGAATGGATAAAAGCAGAAGAACCTCTAGAGGACTGTAAAATAATACTCATCCCACCGATAAATCTAAATGCAAATTATCAGTATAGTTTTCTAAGTATATTGTAGACTGGTCACCTTTCTGATACCCCTTTGTTAGCCACCTACAAAGACAGATCTATTTCTGTAACAGTAGAACCTTTGAGGGTTATTTTAAATCATAGCCTGCTTAAGGACATAGAGAGTTTTCTTACAGTAGAACACTTTGTAAATGTCACTTGTTTTTTTTCATGGATAAAACCAGAAAAATTTTTATTGTTAACTAACAGCCCACATTCATTTTTTCAGATTCACAGTCTAAAGTCCTGAGCCATTCTTGCTTTAATAAGAATATACCTTATAGGGCCACACTTTATAGAAAGCAATCACCAAGAAACTACAAGCATTTTTTCACTGTTTTTTTGCCAGAAGACCTCAAAGTAACAATCCTACAGAACAGAGCTTTCCTTGGCAGAGATTAGAGTGTAGCATGAGTTAGGCTTTTATGACACTTGCTCAGATTTCCACAGCAGGTGACATTCTGCAGATGAGCACAGGATCTCTAAAGCAGTCAACTCTTCTGTCCAGGTTAGCAATTGCTTCCGTATTTTTTTCAATGGCATCTCAGCAAAGATGATCTGCGATCCTGTCACTCCACAGTCTTTCAGAAAATTCCCTCAGGAATCAGTACCCACGTTTTAACTTCCCACCATGAATCACTGCCTTCCAGGCCCTTATACAGCAGCTAACAGAACTAATGTGGCAAGTTCCTAAATGAATTTCACCAATGTATTCATTTCCTCTTCAGTGAACTGGTTGCCTGTGACATGTGCATCTCTTAAAACACATGCAACTAAGATATGTATCCAAGTCACTGAACACCAAAAAAAAAAAAAAAGAAAAAAAGGAAAAAGAAAACCAAACAAACAAATAAAATTTTTAAAAGTAAATATATCAAACTCATTTAGACCCTATGCATGCACACACACACATGTCTATACCTTCTAGTAACAACCATGTGACACTAAATTTTTATTTCTGAGTGGTACTACTCCATGCCACTGAATAGCATGCAATATATTAATGGCTTCATTCTAGTGAAAGGACATAAATAGCCCACCAAAAGAAACAAAAAAAACTAGCTCTTAGTTTAAAAGTAATTATCACAAGTAAAAAGGAATGTCTGAGCCAAAGAGGACACAGCACAAGGAAGGGAAGGGATCCTGCACTACACAATACTTTGATACCCTAGGAGTTACTGGAAACTTAACCTTAATCTCTTCTCAGAAAGAGCTTAATTCCAGAACTTTTTTATTTTTAGTAAATGAAAAATATTCACTGGCTTTAATGAATGTATATTATTAATATTTACCCAATTTCACTTATAGCACTGTTTCAAGGATTTATCAAATCATTAATCATTGAAATCACTCTATTAGCCCTATTAAAAGACAAAATGCTACAAACAGGAGTCCTGTGACACACATAAATAAAAGAGACACTAGCACAGAAAGGCAAAGTTCAAATGCAACTAAAAATGGTAAAACAGAACCCTCCCTCCACAAGCTTCACAACTCAGCTCTGTTACACAACCACAGTGCTTTAGGGTGCTGGGTTCACTGCACCTCTGGAGAGGCAGCTCTAGGCAGAGTTGTTCCCTGATCCCTGGGCCAGTTCCTTTCTTTCCAGCATGGACAGCACATGCATGTGCACCCGATGCCTCCTGCCTGGCACAGTGCATGAGCCCCTGGACCTTCTCACTGTGCCCTGGGTATGAGGCAGGGAGATCCCTGTGCCCTCACTGAGGAGCAGCATTCCCATTAAAGCAGAACATTTAAGAGCAAAAACAAAAGGAGGAAGAAAGGGCAAGTTACAGCATTTCTCAGTTAGGGCTAGATAAATGGCAAGTACAGAGACAGATTCTCATATCTTTACTGACTATCACTGACACTCCACAAATATAATCAACCTGCCAAATTTAGGCTTTTGGATTATACTTTGTTTAGCTACTCACCTGATTTTTGCAGGAAGCTTCCTTCAGGTATTTTTTTAAACCAATCATTATTATTATTTTTACTTTATTGTAAAGTCACTCTGGGAACTGGCTGATGCAACTGCATCACCTGGGATAAAATATTTAAACTAAGTGTTTTAGCCGGACAGTAGCTTCTTTCCTCTCTCAGCTCTCTGAAAGGGAGCTGTGCAGTGGCTTCAAACTACAGGCACTAAAAAGCACAGCTAGATACTAACACAGCAAGAGCCTAGAGACAAACTTTTGTTTCTCTCTCTGGTTAAACAGGACAGAGACAAACATGACAAAACACAAGAAAAGCACAGAGGAGAAACTGCACTGTGAACTCTTTGTGCAACCATCTTCCCATATCCACAAAGAGAGAACGCTTCACCACCGTGAGAAGACTACAAATAAAATACCCTTCTGGTAACTGCCAGCAAATTTGATTCAAACCATTCCAGACTTGTTGGAAATGTTGTTGGCAAGTTGGCCACAAACTTAGACAAATGTGCTCTCTGAAGATACTAAAAGTTGAATGTGGTAGCCATGAAGAGCTGCAGAAAATATATTTATCCAGATGTTATTATGAAAACATCATAATTTTAAGGATAGCATCCCCCAGAATGTTAAAAACCAGACTCATTCAGTCATGGTTCACCTTAAAAAGTGGGAAACAGGCAAGCAGATATAAGTACGAAACTCCAGAAATATTCTGTGATACACCACTATAGACTGTGACACTTTCTGTTGTCCAGATTAGACTGCCCCAAAGTATTCTGAAGCTCAGGAATTAACCAGTGCACACACACACACACACACATATATATACATATATATAAATATATGGAAATAAAGCTTCCTAAACACTTCCTAAATTTGGGATAATGTTATTCAGAACCAGACTTCTTGCACATGCAACTTTGAGTGCTTTGGTATGCAAGTTGTGAATGCAGCTTCTGGGGGTACGCAATTTATGGGGGCACAGCATTCCTAGCAGTGTATCCTAAACTGCTGAGTGCTGTCATAGTCAAGCTGATGATTAAGAAATGATTTGTTATTCATTCCGAAGAAAATATCCTTATTATTATATAACATCTCTCCTTCATTGAGAAATCAAAGATATCATTTCACTATACTGTTTCAGAGAGCAGATTGTGAAGATGGTACAGTGTTTTGCAGAAAGTTGAGGCTAAGACATGTCACCTAAAGCTTACAGAAGTCCCAACAGTTAAATGGAAAATGTTTATGCTTCATTGCTTCAGAAGACAACCTTCTTCTTGCCATGGTGCCTGCAAAGAAGGCTATTCTCTGGAAGGTCTAAATGGCTGTAAATCATCTGTGACCATGGACAAAAATCTTTATTCAAGTTGTACTATCATGTAAATTTGTCACAGTTGCAATCCCATCTATGAATCCAGTTGTGTAAAAATATGTTCATATAGTTTCTGCTATTAATTGATCTTGGTGTTCAGTTCTCTTCCTCTTCCCACCTCATCCCCTAAAAGAGGTGGTAGAGGGAAGCCTCAAATTTAGGTTACTGGCAATGACTTTACAGACAAACTTAGTCTTAATGAAGACTCAGTGAAAAAATATGGAAATAGATATTGACAAGAACTATTTTTCTACACCATCTCCCTCAACTTTAGGTGAAAGTGTGAAAAAATATTTTCCTTTAAGGATAAGGTTAGCACAGCTATGGTAGTAACACTGTAATTTTTCACCTCCTACACAACACAGGTATAGGGGAACAGGTAAAGAGGAAATGATGAAATGCTGCCTGTTTCAGTGAAGAACATGAAAACCAGGAGTTCTTAAGTGAAACCATGCTCATTCCCCTCCCAGGCCAATTCAAATGGCTACACTACAAACACATACTATTTATTAATTCTTTTGCAGTAGAGACACCTGGAAACATCAGAAAGATCTTCACTAACACTTCCCAAGTGTTGTAAGGAATTAAGAACAGAAAATTACTTTATGTTTGCTTTGAGATGTGCAAGTCTTCACCAGGAAATAACAAGGTTATATGTTTCCTTTCACTATCCCAGAATGCACATTTTTAATTCTTACACTGATAGCTGGAAGTTAATTGAAATGCCCAAATACTCTCTACCTCTCTTCTACTACAAAATCTCACGTTTTTGTCTTGTGTTGTAATAAGATACAGCAAACTTGTATAAATATAATATGTGCAGATGTGCACAGGATGGGTTTCCTTCAGAAAGGATAAGTTGAAGGTGTTGAGATAAAAATCAGTGTCCTTCAGTATTTTTTCTCCTAGAAATCAATGTTTACACAATGCTATGCATAAAACAGGATTTTCCCCACATGTATACATATATTACCACAATAAAATCCCATTCTCAAAGCTATTTAATATTCGAAACATCATTTGGAGCTATTCACATTACAAACTAATTGAATCAAAGAGCTGAGAAAAACAGAAAGCTAGAAAGGCAACCATGACCAAGAGAGAGCCTACTTATCAAGAAAAAGCAGTAGGCATGCAAAACTGGTATATCCTAAGGAATTCTCAGAAATGCCAAGTTTATAGCCTTTCACTACTGTTTATTGAATGCACACCACATAGGCTACAAGTGTCTCACAGTTCATACCTTTTCTCCCCATTCATACTCATTTATGAACATACAAGGAGCTTCAGAAAAGACTGAAGATCTGCTGTGCTTTACTTCTGGACAGCAAGTCTGATATATTTGAGAGCCCTTTCCATGGTGTCAGGAAAGTTTGCTTAGTTTTCTTTTTAAGACCTCTTGCAAACAGCACATAGATGATTACTTTTAGATGACTATGTGCAACGTCACTTATCTCAACACAACCATTACCAGCCACAGACTTATCTAATGGCAAAATGTGTGTGGGAATTCTGCCAGCAGCTGCACAGCCACAGCCACCCAAATCTACTACCTTATAACATCTGCAAGTAAGAAAAATTCTTTAGACACAAACATGTTATAGTACTTGTTTTCTGTGTCTGGAAAATAATGGATCTGTAATCACGTGGCAGTGAACATAAGTAATATTTGTACAGAGGATTAGTCAGCACAGATTGTTTGTTCAAAGGATGTTAAGAAAGAATGGAAATGTGAGAGCAATACTGAAGCTTATCTCAGTTTTCAGCATTCACAGAAAGGGGGGAAATACCAATCTGTGATAGATTTCATGTTCAGTCAGCAAAAGAAAGAGCGAGCCATTTAGAAAAATGTTCCTGGCCCTATTGCAAGGCCAGGCATGCTGTAGCAATCCTAAATTTTCACAGAAGCAGCCAGTCATTCTCTAAAGCAAAGTGCCAGCTCACAGCTGCATTATATAGCAGCACCATTCCTGCTTGAATCCTTGTGTTTGCACTTTCAGTCTGAGGATACATTTACCTTCACAGAAAGCCAAGTGATAATAGTCATCAGCTAGGTTTTGAGTTGAGCATTTTAATTCTTTGCAAAATCAGCATCATTTACTTCCTGTTTTTATTAAGTAGATATGGAGATAATATTTTTTGATAAATATATGACTGAAGCTCCTCATGCATTTACCATTAAGTGTTAAACCCAGTCAGAAGAAAAGGATGAACTACCCCCAGGTACAGAAGAGAGAATTTAGTAGTCACATCAGTTTATCTGTTACCCCCAGACCAAATTTAGTTACAAAATTAGAAATTGAAATTAAAATAATTATTCTCTATAGTGAAAGTTAATTACATTTGCAAATATTAAATTATTTTAGACATAGCTTTTCACCCTTTTTGTTTCTTTATAATGACTATGCTATAATGAAATTCTGTGAAGTGTTAAAATCAAAGATACTGCAATGAGTAGTAGCTGTATTTGAGTGTCATAGAAAACAGATGGGCCCTAAGACTCATTCTCTATCCTACATTTTTTACTTTATTCTTTCCTTGTTCGTGACTTTTTTATTAATGATCATGCATTCTACAGTTGTCAGTTCCCACAGCACTTGCCTTATTTAGTGTCATACTTTTCTATTCAGAGAAGGAAGTGTTCACTGTGCACTATACTAAATATAATAAGGTATATTTCAAATCAAGCAAAGTTTGTGATTAGCAAAGAGGCAACAATTTCGATATGTAAACTATAAAACAGCCATTGGGAAAGGACATTTCCTGGGTTAGTGCTGCTTTGCTTTTCTTTCTGTACTACAGCTTTCTGGCAAACCTCAATTATATTCTCAATATCTTTCTAGATAAAAATGTCTTTTCTAGGGACCAACAGCATTTTGCTGCAGAAAGAACAGTTACACTGAGTGGGGGTTTACTATTTCCTAATCTTTCTAAGCCTAAGAACTCTGTCATCACTGCAGGACTACCACGAGATGAGAATACCAAAAAATAAGCATGGGGTTAAACTGCCATGTTTACCATACTTCTCTAATAGGAAGAACAGGTAATTTCAAGATGATCCTTGAAGCAAACAAAATACTATCTTAGGGTTTATGCAGGCATACATAACTGCCTGCTGAATACCCAGATACCATACACATTATAAACAGATAAAGTCAACAGAACGTTGGGAAAGTTGGTCAAAGGAGCTTAGCTTTCTTGACTGAGATCAAAGCAACTAAAGCCCTTTTTCTTCACTAATGGTGACAGATATAGCTGAGGTAATACTGTGGTCAACATAGCAAGCATAAGATAAATATAAGACATTAAGCACCCTTCTGTACTGCATATCTTAGACGCCATGGGTGGTGATGCTGGGGGGGGGGAACAACTTAAAAAAATTAATAAAGAAATCACAATATCAAGAATCTGTTCAGTGAATCCAGAAAACACCTCTGTAAAGAGAACGAAAGCACCTCACAAAAAGAAAAAGCTTCATATAGATTTGGTTTATTATATTGCCTGTGAAATCTGGTTGTGTTTAAAAGTCTCTCTCAGTACAAAAATAACTTCAAACTTGAGGCTTCAAATGATATTGTCTCTAATAAAATGATAGGATCATATCTGTATGGCAGATTTATTCTCTTCCTACCCAACCAACATGCTGGCAATGCACAATACCTTTCTCTTGTCCACAGATTTCTGAGGAAGCTGTGTTTGATTTTAAATTAAAGATGTGAAGACTGAGCAGCACCAGTAGCTAAGTCACAAGTTATGTTTGTTCTGGGACTTTCCACACCACAGCTCCTAGTCCTGTTGGAACGTTCTCCTTTTCATCAGCAAGGAGGGCTTCCTGAGCAGTATTAGTGACATCATCTGTTTAACAAAAGAAAAGAGATTTAATATAGATCAGATTTCATTAGTAGATTTGATGGTAGCAATGCAGTGGATATTTATTTACACAGGGTAGCAAAATGCAGCAGCATCAGGTGTTATATAAGTGTGCAAGTGTGGCATCTTCTTTCCATTAAGAACACATATGGAATGGTGGCCCCTGCTAGATGGTCCTCAGTGAAAGCAGGATGGAAGCTGCTAAGCCCCCTGGCAATTAGATGACATCAATCCAGACTGTTAACTCTGCCTAGCTAACACTAGATTTATATTCCATTTCAACACAAGTTACTGAGTTTTGGGATACCTAAATTGTCATGGTGGCCACCTATAAATTTTCACATACAGACTGTCCACTGCCATGAATTTTTATAAAGTATACCAACATAATCAAGTTATCATGTGTCATACTGAAAGGAAGACAAGACTTGAATTTTAGAAAACCTGAATTCTGTTCTTGAAGGTAATGACCACCATCTCCTTTCTGAAAGCAATCAAAAGACAATGGACAGGACCTTGATTTTGTCTTACTTCATATTTCTTTATAATACTTCAATGTATTTTGATCACAAGGGGAAACAACAGAAGTATTTCAGTTTTTGTTGATGTTCACTGCATGTTAATTTGAATTGGTATTTCCCATACACAGAAAAATTTACAGAAATTAAATTATCGTTATGGCAATATCTTCATGGAAAATATCACCCTGAAAGCTTAATAACTGAAAGCAATTCAAGTTCCTTAATGAGTATCATCTACCTTAGTTTTCCTAGTCTATAAACACCTTTAACTACACCTTTGACTGCAAAGTGAAAAAAAGAAAGTCAAGTCTTCTCAGTACTAAACCTTCTAGTGGTATACCCCTTGTGTTAGAGGTTGAGGACAAGTGAATTGAACAAGCCAAACAGATTTAAGCAATGTCTTAAGCAGATATGGCCATACGGGGGTCCCCAAAGCAGAGGGTTGGCAGACACAACACAGAACAGGTTAAATTCTTTGCCTTTTGGGCAAGAGAGCTGGAAGTCAGACAGAATTCTATATATGAACTGTGCTGAATTGATGGATATAACTATTATCGCGTACAATGTTCCTATCTTCACAAAAAACTGTATTTAACATAAAATACATCATGATTGCATCCAAAGGTACCAGTCCCAAAAACGTAATTTCTAAAGCACATCCCTTGCTGGAAAATACTGCATTTCTCTCTAGGGGTTTGTTTAAGGCAACACCATGTATTCTGCTAGTGGCTTAAAATCTAAATCCTCAGGGAATTTACTGGCTTATTGTTCAATGAAGACAGGCATCTAGGTAGTAGTTAATGGAGAAAGGAAATTTGCATACTCATTTCCTTAGGGCCAAATTCACTGCTGTGAGAGAATACTTTTGAAAAGGATGAAAGTACAGCTAGGGCCAGATCATGGCAGAAGATCAAAGTGCTGAACAGCTTAGTTGGCATATTTAAGTAGCACAAAACACTGGAAAAGAGGAATTCAATTTATTTATATAGTAACAAACCTCCTCAGGCCAAGCGCCTCTATTTTTTATGACGTCAGATATGTCTCACTTCGCCCTATCTTCATCATCTTTTTTGAGCTGTCCTATTCTTAAATATTCCAATATTGTTATTCCACATAAAACATTTTGCTGCTTTCTTCTGCCCTTCAGTTAAAAATCTGAATACATTTGAATAAAAGGGAAATAGATGGTTTCCCCATATTAACATGCAATATAGAAACACCTAAGACAAAGTAATAATTTACTTGTAATAGGCAAGTAGGCATCAATCAGGCCAATAAGATGATAACAAAGCAGGCCAATACCCACAAGAATCAAAAGGGGAAGAAACCCAGAAAACTGCAGCTCCGAATTGCAAAGCTTTCTGGGTAATTTGTCTACACTGAAAAATGTACTAATCTTTTATGCTATCTACTAATTCTGTAATACCAATTCTTCTTAGCAGTAAGTTACTTGATCCTTAAAAGCTTATTGTTAAGATTAATAGCTTTTTTAATTTACTAGTAAACCTGGAAACAAAAAGTATCTTTTATTTATGGCCAGCTGGCCATAATGTAGCAAGAATAGTGTTTACAAAAGTTTTGAGACAGGAATGAAACAGAGATCTAGAATGTGTGTAAGTTACAGTAATAAGCATAAATAAAAAGAAGTAGTATACTGATGTGACAATATCTGCTTCCAAAAGTGGATGCTTCAGTAGCATAGCATATGAATGAGATTAAAAAAGAAGATTAATTGGAAATAAGTCCTGCAAAAACTGGGGCAAATTTGAAATATTTAATTACGCCAGTCAGTACAAGTGGTTAGAGTGCTATTCACCGTGAATTACCAGCAACCACTGGAAAACTACAACCTAATAATCCTTCAGTAATCTTCCTATAGCTTCTTAAAAGATATGGTAATACGAAAATAACTTAAAATAATTGGATACTTAATTTCTCATTTCCAGTAACTGCTAAGCTAAATCTATTTCTAATGGTGAAGAGGAAGGAAAAAGAGGAGAAGCTATTATTGTGGAAATATATGTATTAATCTACAAACAAACAGAGCATAAACTACAACTGCTCAAATTAATTCAGAATGCAGAATATACCACCCACACCAAAAGCACCTCAAAGAACCAAAACTATTATAGAAATAATTCGACAGATGAGCTGATGTTTGATACATTGCTAATTTCACTCAGTGCAGTGAAGTCACCAACATGTTCATATCCTGTAGTTATGGCAGCACTTGCTAAATAAAGAAAGTTGATTCAGTTATGTTCTTTATCATATAATGGCTTTCTAGAAAAAAAATAATGTTATAAAAATGAAGGTTTTTTTCTATGGAAATAACTAGTAACACTTGCCAACATTTCCCAAATAGTTAGGAAAGGATAGAAGATATTAGAGACTGTTTGTTCAGGTTTTTAATATCAAACTGTAATACATAAAATCTTTGGTCAGCATTCTGTTTTTCACACTTTTACCTCCATCATGTCAAGTAGCACTTCATCTTGAGTGCAAGGTAAGTTTAAAGGTACAAGAGTAAACACTGATGCCAGTCTCCAGCCTTTCCTTGAGATTCCCAAAATAGACAACGCACTCAGGTTCTCAGAGATTTTAGCCAGATCTGTTCACCTGGGACATGTTAGTCCATTTTAACTCTTAAACAGAGTGCATTACTCACAGAAGTTTAAAAAAAAAAAAAAACTACTAAGGTGTATAGCTAGTTTAGGTTTCTTCTTGGAAAGCGGAACAGCTGAGGACAATTCCTCTGACAACTGGGGTAATGTTGTGTACAGTACACATATGCAGGGTCTGTGGACTGTAAGGGGTGAGGATCTCGAAAGAACACCTTGATCTGTAGAAGAGCTGTACAAAAGCTTCCTTCTGTCCAACACACCTCAAAGAGAAACAGGCAGGGTCCAACTATAATCCCCAGAGCAGAAAAAAGAGCAATCACATCCTTGGCATATGGTAACAGAAAAGCAGCTTCCCTGAATGGTTTGGAAGGCTTCACTATGTCTTTGTACAGCTGATCCACATTTTGAAGACTCTTTGAAAACAAGGCTTTTTGGCTTTAAAATGACTAAGCATAAAACAAGATTGACCCAAAAAAAAAGTCAGTTTCTTTGGGAAAACAGTGCTAAACACATCTGTGAGTTCTCTGCAGTAGTTTCTAGAAATTTCAATTGACAGATGCTTTGTAATGAGAATATGTACATTACCACTGGCTTTTTGTCAGAAGTTATTCTAATCGACAGCTCGAGGAGGCGGGGGAGGGGTTCTTTCATACAACCTCACGTTCAAGGATTACAAAAGCATATTTATTTCTATGACATTTTACTATGGTGCCTTGTATTCTACTCTAAAGCTTTCTATCCATAATATTAATTTTATTTACAACTTTTTAAGAGATCTATTCATCAGGCATGCAAGGAGACTGCATCTTCGCCTTCCTGCCCCTGCTCTTGGATTTCTACAACTGTGATACTTACTTTGGTACCAGATTTCCTGGGGTTTCCAACAGAGAAAAAACGTTATTTACACATAAATAACTGGAACAGATGCAGCCCTTCATGAATGAGACTTAACATTTTGAAAACCAGGACCTGCCAGCAACATACACTTATACCCAATATACATCACCTGCTCTCTCCTTTGACCATCCAATGTCTGCCTAATACACAGTATTACAACCAGAAATGTGCTGCCTTCTTCTATGGCTGCACCAAAAGCAGATTGGGAAGAAAGAAAAAAGAAAGAGAAAAAAAGAAGAAGAAGAAAAAAAAGAGGTATTTAAAAAAAAAATCCCCTGAAACCAAAGACAATCTAAAGGGAGGCTTCAATGTGAATGCATCATGGCCCAAGGAAGAAATAGCACAGATCATGCCACAAAGTCATCCCCTTTCAACACAAAGACTTATCAGCAGAAAAATCCTGTGGCATGACCTTTATAGATCACTCTACATATCCTGAGCAACACACTTTGAAAAATGTGCAACCACAATCTCCATTCTTTACATAGTGAACAAACTTAAAGAGCACAAAAAACTTCCTTTTATTTCTTATTTTTAATATCAACTTTGAAATTGATATAGCAGAAATCAGACATGATAAGCAGCAAGTTCTTGGCTACAAATACTTCTTTCATTGCTAACAGAGAATACTGATGAAAACTTTGCTGATTTTGATATTGCAAAATACATCTTTAGTGGACAAAACACAGAACTTTTCTCTGGATATTAGAAGCAATGACAGATACAGAAGCAGTCATTCACTTTCCTGCCTCCTTTATATTACATCTTTCTGTTTTGGCATCCCCATAATAAGGAACCCTTTGGGATCATTTGAACTTGTCAGCAATGGTGGATTACCAAAATTAGGTCAGCAATTCAAATTTGTTTCCATGTTATTCTCTGTGCCTTGCTGCAGATTACTATCCCACAACTCCCAGATGGAGAGCCTACCAATGACTGAAACAGTGCTTTCAGAGGAATTGGTATCACTCCTGACACCTTGCTGTTTTAATTGGATTGTCAATGCAAAGAAAAATCTTCCCATTCTTTCTCCTCTTCTCTGAAGTAGGGGGCAATAATAGGAATTCTTGAGCATGTGTTTCAGAAGACACTGAGTGTGACTTGCTTCTACGGTTGATTTAAAACCATAAAACACTTTTGGAAAGTAAGCAAATTACAGTGTTTACTAGATTTTATATAATAAATAGAGTGCGCAAACTGCAGGACAGTGTTGCTTCTGCATGCAGAATTAGGCAAATCTGTATTATCTGTGTTACACAGTGCTTATGTGTAATAGTCATACAAGAACTTTTTCAGAAATTAAGATGAACGTGATGAAGTAGCAATTGGAGAGAAAGCTATCCATGTAAAATTATGTCCTTCAAGCCTACCTAAAATTTAATATTAAAGTAATGAATTACATTAATATGAATGTACAGTTATACATAAATGAATGAATTATGTTACATTATTCATTACATATCAAACACACTAAAGCTTTTAAAAAACAGATTCAACTTTCGATAGGCATGGCCAGAGACTACACAGCCTTACTAATGCTAAGAACCAGTCTTTTTATACCTTTTAAAAAAAACATAAAATGTTTTTCCCAACACAGATTCCTTTGCTGAAGGCTAAGCCTGGTGACACCTCTCAGCCTGTTTACAAATGTTCGTGGGCTCTTTTTGTTGCCAGGTCTGTCAAAGGAGCCAACCTACTCCCTGGAGGCTCTCCCATCCAAGACCCTTTCTCTCACACAAAATAAGCTTCTAGACACATTCCATTCAGAAAAGTGACCTTAGGCTACTCAGACATTACAAAATAGACTATTCTTCAACATTAACATTAATTTTTATGTTACCATAGGATTCAAACAAATGCAACAGAGATGGGAACACCAAAGTTTTATATAATCATCCATAAAGCATCTTCTTACAAAGTATAAAAGTGGGGGGTAACACTTCAGTAGGAGTAATGTCAAGTGTCGTAAGAAACTTTCAGGAATTATTTTCTTTATACAATCATAAACACCAGTGAGTTTTGAGAACTTTTAAGAACAAAATAATGCTATTCAACACACCCTCTTTAGGCTTTTTTGACTGATTAACAGATCCAGAGTCTCCAGCTATGCACAGGCTTCAAAACCAGTTCTGTGTAACTCCCACCCCTTGGCTTGACACCTCTTGCTCTGTCTGCCTGTGCTACACCAGCAGGGAGTCAAATGCAATAAGAATTGAAGGAGATGTTGTGCCATTGCTCTGCTTTGCTTTGTGCTCATTGGCAATGCTCTGCTTCCACATCAGTTTCAAGCTACCGAGTAACTATTTTTGTCCTCTGGACTTACCCAGAAACCAGTTATTTTGCCTTAGTGTTATTCAGCTTACTCACAGGCATAGGCTGGTGCAGTAAAGGTTTAAAAGACCATTTTTCTTCCCTACTCCCACACACAGTGTCCAGTGCTGCCTTATCAAAGTGATGTAAGATCACCAACTCACTCTCTTCTTCAATATTTTTGATATTAAAGATTTTCCAGTTTTAAAGCCTGAATGAGGATCCTTCATACATTTCACCAGTAAAACAACTACATGTATTTGTATGCCCAAAGTCCTTCATACAACTGAAAAGCAAAGGTTTCACTCTCCAAAAAGAACTCCTTCTTTTTCAATGGTGCTCCACAGGGCCTAGTATTTATAAAATATAAGTCTAATATGAGATTTATTGGGCTATTCAGGCCTTTTAGCTTCTCTCACATATTGCTTGTTTATTTGCTGTTTTGCCTCAGCAGTTCATGCAGTATATTAAATACACCTGACATTCTATTTATATGATTACAAGAAAATACATACAATGGCCTCATAAAGAAACTACTGGATTCCTAAATCTAGACAACCTGAAATCTGTTTCCTGTCTCTTAACTGAAAATCTTTTATGCAAATGCTATTCCAGTTATCAAACTTAACTTTAGCATGATTAATTAAAAAGTAACAAATTTTCACATCAGCATTTGTAATGAGTTTGAAAATTGCCAAATGTGACCGTTGCTACAAGTAATAGTGTTAGCTTTTAATTTCCTTGTGTACTTTAAGAAATCTGCACTGCACCGTAACAGTGATACTTCATGGTATGTGTTCTATTTTTCAGAGATTTTGACAAACTACTCACAAAACTCTTTTTGCAGCTGCCACAGGGCAGTCCTTCCCTTTATAAGCCAGATCCTTAAAGTTACAAGAAATCTTAAAATACATTTTTCAATAAGGGAAGATTTGAAATTAGTACATTTAAAATTTCAAGCCAAATGAAAGCTAAGTGCTGTGCCAAGGATCTTTGCCAGCTGGAATTTGGTATCATGTGAAAAACTGAAAAAGTATAAGCTTTTGCTTTACAGTGTTACAAAGATCTTATCGGATCACAGACTTCCCTTTAATTTTTTTCATTCATTTTAGATAAATTCCTGGCTTTAGGGGCTGGTTGTACACAAACACTTGTAACTCAATAATTGTTGGGAAGTTAGTTCAAAAAAAGGCAGATCAGTATATAAACAAATCAAGTATCTGTAAATCTAAAATATCTAGAACAACATAAAATTATCTGTCAGGAGGGGGGAAATAGGATGTCAAAGACCTGTTACAGAGACAGTCCACCATAGTGCTACTATCTCTACTTCTATATGTATATTCCTAAGAACAGACATGTATGCATAAAAGAAGCCATATTAAAGGTTAAAAGAAACACTAAGCTGGAAGAAATTTGATTTTTAAATTTCAATACCAGCTTTTCCTATTACTCTTTCTGCTTTTTAAACAGAGGCCTCTTAATTTTGAATCAGTGTTGCAGGGTCAACTAGAATATGCTCTAAAATCCAGGAAGCCAAAGATAAGGTCATTTGATATCCTGTCTTTAGACAAGTTATCAACCCTCCATCCCAGCTCTCTCTTTTCTGTCCCTTAACACGTATACCCCAATCTTCTTTTTTATTATAGACACGCAGTGTCTATCATAAGATTAGTAAAGCAAGAAATGAACAAAATCATTAACATCAAATCTGCAGCTTCACTGAACTCCTCACCCACGAATAAGTGAGCAGGTCATTGCTGGTGCTCCTCCTTTGCAGGCAGCACATGCCAAGGGAAGAGGTTTACACAAGGTCACCCAGTGACTCAGCAACAAACTGAGTGGAGAAAGACTCCAGGCAGCCCAGCCTTGTGCTCCATGTCAGCGGCAGCTCAGCCTCAGCAACAAACCTGCATTCCCAGAGCCGACAGCAGCTATTAGCTCTGCTCAGGCACAAGCTCAGTGACCCCAGGTTTGTAGCCTATTAGTAGTAAATGCTTCAGTTCTAACAGCGAAGTTACAAATGCCTACATTTTCTCTATGAAGCACACAGTTGGTGCGCGCACAATACAGATTTCAGGATGATAACAAAAATGACATGAACTTGTACATCTGCAAATTCTGTGCTTCTCAGTGATCTCTTGCAGATTTTTACAAAGACTTAACTTTTAATAAGTATCAGAATCCAGATAGCCTATTATTCCACCTACTCACAAATGGGATATTTTTCTGTTCAGAAACAGCGTGTTAAAGTGATTTGCAGGAGGAGATGGTAAAGGTTTCCTTCTCCCAGAAACCTCAGCAAGTTCAATTAAACAATGACAAGCGTAACAGCTTGAAGCAGGCACTGTTTGATACAAAGACATCACTGTCTTTCAGTAAAGGACCTCATGCTAGTTTTACATGAACAAAGAGCTGCTTCCAATTAAAATCATAGTAATGGGGGATGGAAGGAAAAAAATCCACCCAAATGCTCTCCATGTACTCGCCTTTATGAAACAATTACCTGGCAATGAAGACATCCTTCTCCAGCCATTTTGCCAAGAGCACTGTAAGAGAGTGCTCTAATATGGCATGATGGCTGCTAAATTCTAGTTCTCTGTTAATTCCAGTCCAGTTATTTACCCAGCTGAATTCTTACTGAGGTCTCTGCTGTGAGGATTTCATGTCTGATAAAGGCACACTTCACAACGTACATAATTTTACAGCTGTTACTGAAAATGCATCTTCCAGTCTAGAAGTATTTAGATATTCAGAGATGCAAAGAGATAGTGTGATTTCTTAAACTAGGCAATCAATATATGTTTGTAAGTGCAATTTATCTACCATAGGTTTTTCAGTCCCTAAGACTGAGCACTATTTGTCCCAGTTACTCCTATGCAGAGAAAGAGCAAAGGCTTTTGTCATTCTCAGTTCAATACATTTAGTTCTTCACCAGCAGCACCAAAGCCACACCTCACATGTACAACAGAAAGCCCAAGACTATGGATAACAAAACTACAAACCCAATGTAAGTTTCTTTTAATATACTTGATTATATTCTTCCTCTGCTCCATCTTCTCATTCTACAGAGAATGAACTCCCTTCTTCCTGCTGGAGGCAATACTTCACCACTTCTTCCTGTCCTCTTCATCTCATTACTATTTTTGTATGCCGTAAGTACTAAATATGTTTTCTTCTAGAGATATTCTGGCTAACATACCTATAATAAAATAAAAGTCAGAACAGGTCTTTTTAGCTCAGAATAAGCTGGTCTTTGAAGGTGGCCCCTTGTGTTTCGGACCTAATTAGAAGGCCGACTGCACAAGACCTTGTCTAACTCTTCCTGGATTTACATCAGCTGGATTTAACAAAGGCCAGGTGAATGCCCCTGCCTGCAGGCATTGCCTTGCCAGAATAAAGAGTCAATGACCTCTCTTGAGGAGTAAACATCTGCAATCAGAATCAGGAAAAATATGTTGGAGCAATTTTGGTCATCAATGAACAGAAAGACAGGAATCCACTGAGTTGTATTTTGACAGAGCTTTTCCTTCACTATTACATCATGAAGTTCTGCTTCTAGCCTCCCCAGCAACAGCTGAAAATACCAGCTGTGAAAATCTGTGTCCTAAAATTATGGCTGCCATGGCCTTCTCAAGATACATTAGAGAAACTAATCTTGTTCCACTAAGTAAATTAAAAGTAGAAACACACCTCCCAGAGCTTGGCATCTGAAATCCTTTTCCCTTCCTTTCTTCACACATTTTTCTCCATATATATATATATATATATATATATATACATAAATTCACATACACACAGCAACACATATGCTGTACACCAATACAGAATGTTGTCATTAAATGACGTAACCAGAAATGGCTACACATTTGGCAGGAAAAGTTCATGCATAACACCCTGGTCTGAGCCTCAGATGCAGTGATTCCACCAAGCATTACGTTGGTGTTCACTAAGGTGAGGAAGAATTTGAGCTGTAAAGTGCAATATCCCAGTAAAACATCCATGTTCCATAGCAGTGACACAGGGATGAGGCAGCCTGTGGGAATTTGTGCATACAAGCCATATCCTGGTCGGGTGGAGTTTCCTGCCTTTGCTACACTTCCTTCAGCACTTCAGAGATCTGTTCATACAAACGTGTAAAATACACACCTTCCAAGAACATGGGTATGGAGACCCATAACAGACATAAACCTGTCCACAAGGGAGTTCTCATTATTGTGACATACACTGAGCTTAAAATCCTTGCTGAGCTGACTGCACTAACACAGCTCAGCTGATTTTACTTTGCCAGCTCATGAAGTTCAAACTCAGCATCCCTAACTGCAGCCCAGTGCTGTTCTGTCATTTCCACACCTGTGCAGAGTGAACTCCCCTTTTAGAGTAAGTTCCAGGAGAAATTTGCTTCCAACCTTTTTGCTCCATAACAAGCTAATTTTGATATTAATATTCTAACATGATGTTTAGAAATATCAAGTGAAATTCTTTGGAATACCAAGCATACTGTACCAAGTAATTTTTATTTACGATTCAGTTAGGACAATTTATGTCATAAAATCACCTGCAATAGTATCACCTGATTTGTTTTCCTGACTGTTAAAAAAATTAATCTATTTTTCACTATCTTTATAATACCACCTTTAATGAAAAGCATAAAATAACCATAGAATCATAGAGCACTTTGGGTTGGAAGGGACCTGAAAGATCATCTTGGTCCAAACCCTTTTGTCATGAGCAGGAACACCTTTCACTAGACCAAGTTGCTCAAAAAACTGTGCAACTTAAATATTGAACAGAAATATTTTAAAAAAAACTTCTTTGTCCAGTTTCAGGTTGGTTTTTGTTTTTTTTTTTCCTTTGGTTTTCCCACACTGGATAAATCATTTGGCTTTACACCACCTTTTTTTACTGTGTATTTAAATAAACACCTCCCAGTAAATGAAGTTTCAGATGAAACAGACTGCTGCTGGAGTCAGCAAAGATATGGTAGAAAAAGAGAACTAACATAAGCATCCTACTACATCAAAGTATCCATATTTATTAGGCACAATGGAACAGTAAAGGCAAGAAAAGTGCAACCATCAGCAGAAGTGCATGTTACTGATAAAATATATTGAGGAAGCCACATAAAGCTGGCTTATACTTAATCTTTAACTACACAGCAATAATTTATATATCTTTATATATATGAAGATATATGTATATTTAAATGTATGCATACACACATCCAAGATTTTTCTTTTACCAAAATGGGAGTTCTTACACATTTTCTCTCTAAAACATTATTAATAACATGTCATTTAGAAGTCCTTTAAGGGGTTAAAATGGGAAGATGTATACTTAGAACTTTTATTTCTGGCACAGATTTCCTTTGTTGCAAGGCAGACCTATAGAGCCTGAATGCTGTGAACATTACCATTTATGTGGTGGTGTCCTAATTACCCCTCTCTGCCTACCATCTAAAGGTCACAGTGCTGGGTTCTTTTTGGTTCAGCACAGCCCAAAGGCTTCCAAGGAAGCTGTTCACTAGGTTGCATGTATCCATTATGATTTAAAATCCAACAGACATTACAGTTTTTCATTTCCACACATATCACTTCAGGCAAACCTGCATTAAATTTTTTCTCTCATATGGCCAACGTTCACCTAGAAGCTTTTTCAAATCCTTGTGGGATTCGTCACAATACTCTTTAACTAACACAATTTGTTTGCTGAAAGCATGGCAGCTGCTGTAAAACAAACAAAATTCAATTAAACTTTATACTAAAATATTGCTAAGTATGAAATGTCACTGTATTTCAGATTTGATGAGTTCAAAGCTAATTAATTTCAGACCAATGAATACTTAAAAGAGAAATTATTTTTAAAATTTAAAAAAAATAACTGGGATAAGCCTTATTGAA
Source organism: Pseudopodoces humilis (assembly GCF_049639895.1). Lineage (NCBI taxonomy): Eukaryota > Metazoa > Chordata > Aves > Passeriformes > Paridae > Pseudopodoces > Pseudopodoces humilis. The sequence goes on along the minus strand of NC_142205.1, from coordinate 12,074,990 downwards.
TATATGTGTGACATAGCCATCTAATTATCATCAATTTTTAAATACCAACCCAAGCAGTAGCATTTGGAAAAAAATAAAATTAACCTGTAAGATGACTGATGCTTTTACTATTGGTACTATTTCACTCAGAGGGCTACAGAAAGTAAATTATCACTTTATTCCTCAAGATAAAAGATTCTGCCTGCTGTTATACAATAGGGTAAATTATCCCTTCCCATTTGGTTTTGATGTTTATAAAATATGACTTAGTACATTGATGACAAGGAAGTCATCAGCATGTTTGCAGAGAAAGGAAAATGATTTACACAGACACAGCTAGAGCCTCCTATACATAAACTACTTGTTACATTAAGCTCCATGAAACTCTGTAAATGTATTTGGAAATTTTAGTGCAATCTGCTCTAATTCCACAGGCAAGAGGCATGAAATAAAATGGAAACCCCCTAAAACTAATCTTTAGGATTGCATTAAACCTGAAGAATATCTCCAATTATTCTTGTTAAGAAACATTTATTGAAAACTTCCTAAGCACTATTTACATAATCCCAATAACAAAATGTTGAAATTTAAAAAATTGATGATTGAACATTTAGAACTGAGATTTTTATTCACAACCAGCACCACAGATTTCTAAGATACAAAAAGACAATTGATGAATCAGTAATGTGTAAATAAAAAAAAAATCCTGGTTAAAAGTTGCTACATAATATTCTAATATAGCACAAAACTTATTTTTACAAAACATACTATATTAACAGCATTTTTAAATAATTAATGGTCTCCAAAAGGAGTCAAGAATTAAAACAAAACGAGAAAGTGGTGGTTTTTTTTTTTTACAACAAACGTGAGCAGATAGAACAACTTTTATTGAAGTCAGATCTTGTCTAAACTACAAAAACAGGATAACAAGTTATAAAACAGCTGGCTCCTGCTAATTACTATTTCTAGATTTATTGGATTTTGGCCTAATTAAGAAATTTAATTAAAGTCCAATCTACAGCACAGATGATAACTGTATTAAGCACAGCAGCTTGCTGGCTTTGTTGGATCATTAGCACCTCCCGGTGAATGTCAGCTGCAGGGGAGAGCTGGGGGCAAACATCCTGAGCCTCAGCCCTGTGTCCAAGGCAGCTGCCCAGCTCAGGGAGAGCCTCCAATGCCCTTCCCAACCTGGAAATCACCACCACTGATCACAGCATCACACACAACAGACCATTTCCTACAGAATTCAGGTAACTGTAAACCAACAAACACATCGAGCAAAGGCATTAAACATTTTTCGTCAGTCCTAACACCAGCGTTCCCATTTCTCACCTGGCTGCCAGGAGGGGCTAAGCTAACAAATCAAAATCCCCTTTAAAGAAAGCCAAAATGAAGCCATGCATCAGTTTACCTAGACTTCAGAGAAGTGTTTGGCACTGTCACCCTACAGCATTCTACTGGAGAAACTGGCTGCTCCTGGCTTGGATGGGTGCACTGGAACAGTCGTCTGGGCCCAGAGAGTGGTGGTGAATGGAGCTACATCCAGCTGGGGCTGACAGCAGTGGTGTCCCCCAGGACTCAGTGCTGGGGCCAGTCCTGTTTAATCTTTATTAACAACATGGACAAGATCAAGTGCACCATCAGTCAGTTCACTCAGGACACTAAATTGGGTAGGAGTGTTGATCTGCTGGAGGGCAGGAAGGCTTTGCAGAGGGATCTGCACAGCCTGGATCAATGGGCTGAGGCCAGTGACAGAAAGTTCAATAAGGCCAAGTGCTGGGTCCTGCACTTGGATCATAACAATGCCAGGCTGCAACACAGGCTGGGGCAGAGTGGCTGGAAAGCAGTCTGGTGGAAAAGGACCTGGGGGTGCTGGCTGACAGCAGATGAACGTGAGCCAGTGAGTGCCCAGGTGGCCAAGAAGGCCAACGGCACCTGGCTTGTATCAGAAATACAGTAGGATCAGGGCAGTGATTATCACTCTGGCACTGGTGAGATCATACCTTGAGTTAGGAGTTCAGTTCTGGGCTCCTCATGACAAGAAAGACACTGAGGAGCTGGAGAGTGCCCAGAGAAGGGAAACAGAGCTGGTGAAGGGACTGGAGCACAAGTCTCATGAGGAGCAGCTGAAGGAGCTGAGGGTGTTTCATCTGGAGAACAGGAGGCTCAGAGAGAGACCCATCACTCTCTCCAACTACCTGAAAGAAGGTTGCACCCAGGTGAGGATCAGTTTCTTCTCCACTTAACTAGTGACAGGACAAGAGAAAATGGCCTCAAGTTGGAAATGACCAGAGGAAATTTACATAGGAAAAATTCTTTTACTGAAAGGGCTGTCAAGCATTGGAACAGATTACCCAGAGAAGTGGGGGAGTCACTATCCCTGGATGCATTGAAAAGATGCATAGATGTGGCACTTAAGGACATGGTTTAGTGGTGGACTTGGTGGTGCTGGATCAACAGTTGGACTCAGTGATCTTAAAGGCCATTTTCAACCTAAACGAGTCTGTAATTCTGTCTATATATAATGTTCTATATCACTTCAAACCATGGTGTATGATGTGTAATAAAACACTTTTTATCTGAAAGAAAAAATTCAGTATTAAAAATGAATAAGCTTGAAACACCAAAGCCTAGAATTATGTCTAGAAAAGTTTAGCAGAGGAGCTCCAAGAAGGGATTGTTACATTACCACATCTTTCCCAAACTATATAGAAGGTGCCAAGTAGCACCGTAGTGGGCTGGCCCTGGCTGGGTGCCAGACACACACTCTTATCATTCCCCTCAACGAGTGGAAAGAAAATATACTGACAGATACATAAGGTGAATAAGAGCAGAGTGATCACTCACTGAGTACCACCACAGGCAGAACAGACTCGCCTTAGAATATTAACTGAATTTATTACTAACAAAATCATACCAGGACAATAAGAAGTAAAATTAATCCTAAAAACACCTTCCTCTTCCTCCCTCCCTCTTCTCCAGCTCTACCTCCTCCCTTCAGTGGTGCAGGGAGACATAAACACCTTTAAGCACTTAACAACATTCTGTGCATCTGTCTTAAAAAGCAGATAAACTGCAAACAGACAGGTATATTCAAGAATAAACTTTACATGTGAGATGATTACCTTCATTACCTTCAGTCTAAAGTACTGCATCCAATTTCACGCAGAAATAGACCAATTATGGCATATAGACAGAGGCCACAAGAAACATCCTAAAAGGCATGGCTGAAAATAATTGGAATTGTTAACCTTGAATAAAAGAAGAGAGCAAAGTGTTAAGAGTCTTCATATCTGTAAAAGGTTGTAACCAGGAGAAAAACTAATAAAATCGTCATGGAGTTCACTTGGAAGCAGATGATAAAGGGGTAAGACGAGATTGATACTGTGAGGGAGAGGGAGAAACCACTAAGACTGCAGAACCAGAAGGAGATAACCTAGAAAGAAGCAGCCTAAAAAGACATATTACATCTTTCTGAGAAGCCATCTCCATCAGGCAGGCAATTAAGAACAAGTTGAACAAATATATAGTGTTGCTTTATCTATCCATCCTACTGCTAAGAGCAATGAACCAAGTAATGTCTAAATCCATTTTTTATTCCTTTAAATATTTTTTTCAATGGGGGGCAGGGGGGGAAAGCAGTATGGATATATAAATTTATTGCTACATGGCATGTCAGTTCATAGGAGTATTTCTCAAACGCCTCTCCAATAATTTAAGGGTCACTTAAAAACCAGACTAAGATAATTTGATTGTTTAGAGGACTCTCAAGGCATTCTGAGAGGGCCACGATCTAATATTCACTACACTGGCCTTATTACCATACTTGCAATATTTTTTGTGGACACTTTAAACACAGCACTGCAGAGACAGCTTCTCTCTTTTTAAGGGGAAAAATCAGAGCACCAAATAGAGCACCAACTCCAATCTAAACCACACACTGTCTCCTCAATGGTTTTAAGTTTACTTTATGATCAGGTATCTTTAGTCACCTAGGCTTGCACATTTTACTCAAGAAATAAAATTGTGCTTTTCTAAAACAAGCAACCTAGAAGTTTTCATTGAATTCAAAATGTTAATGTCTCAAAAAACAAAACACCCTGACCAACTAAAAATCCTTGGCTTTCCATTGAACTATTTTTAATAATTTCTGGTTAGGGTTCATCAAGAACTAAAAAGAAAATGGCATTATGTACCTTACAGCTACAGATCTACACTGTAAATCAGATTTAAATTTACCCCCTGAAGTAACTGTTGAATGAGGCAGAAAATCCACTATGTTTTCCTATCCTCGCATATGCTTTTTTGAATTCTATTACCATATAAATGACAGAGCTCCAAAACAATTGAGAACTACTTATTTATATTTTGATGAGCTGCCAATCAAGATGAAAACAGCACAGGCAGTGCAAGAATGCCAAAGATTTATTAACTCAATACCTTCTGAAAACAGCTGTACATGACATACGAAATACATGCAAATAGATGTGTTCACATATCCTGGCACATTTTTAAGAAACCAGTGAGTAACCAGTTAGGTGGGTGGGATATTTGTCTTTCTTCTTCCATTCACATTTTTAATTCTAGTTCTCCTGGCAGTACACCTTGCTCTGATACAAGACACCAACAGGTGGTAGGACTACTGCATTTTTGCTTTCCAGGAAGTCTCTGGCAAGACTAAGCCTTCCTAAAGTGACAGGTGATCACCTCAAAGTTCATAGCTGGTGTCAGGCAGCTCGGTGTTGACTATCTGCTTTGGGAAGCTAATAAATGAAGCCAGTATGTTGACAATACTGACTTTGTAACAAATGTACTTTTTATTCTTAAGCCATTGTTCGTCACAGAAATATGCACAGAAAATACAGTTTTTCCACTGTATTTAACAATGCATGTCACAGTTGTTAACTTCATTTTAGTATTTTGTTTTAGATACCACCAGTCCTGCCAGGCCAACACAGCTCCAGTGGGAAGAATGCCCCTGGGGTTAATTTCTTTACAGGCTCCATCTGAATGAACCAGGTCTGAGTCAACTGATTATTTCAGTGTGAGGGTCTGGTAGGAAGGAAGATTCCAATTTTCTATTATAGAACCAGATTAATGCTTAAAAATCAAAATTATTTTTATTCTTCTGGTAGTACCATTGTTTGCATGCTTGGATAGCCATGAGGGTTATCAGTGTGCAGTGTTGTTGGACAGAATTCCTGCTTTTCCAGGTGACAGGGTAGGGTGGCAGCATGGCTTGTCAGGACCTCAAGAGTTGTCTGTTTCAATTTCCTGCTCAGGGGGGCAGCTCTGAGGTCTAAGGCATGGCTCAGGGTTTATTTAGTCAGTCTTGAAAACCTCCAAGGATGCATCCAGCAGACCACCTACAATGTATCCTCCAAGACAACTAACACAGATTTTATTTGCCCTTCCTGTATTCCTGATTAATCTACTGGACACTGGACCTGTAATTACTACAACCTAGCCCAAGATAATACCCACAGACCAAACACAAATCACTTTGTTTCACTTTTTGATATTTTTTCGTCATTACATTTGATCATGTTATCCTTCCATTTTAATCCGCTAATTTGGTGAAAGGATAGGCGAGATTGAGAGGAGAAATAAAACTATTTGTGTAAACACACAGGTGGTGAACAACTATCAGTTTTCACACACTTCTGAAATACACCATAAATATTTTAAATGTTATAACATCTCTACAGCTTTATTGCTAAAAAAAACCACCACTTTGTCATAGGTCTTAGGGCAGATGGGTCAGAACTAGTTGTCACATCCTTCATCTGAGTCAAAAAAAATCAAATACAAATGAAGCAGAAAAACAATCCTGCTCCAGTGAAGCCACTTTAGAGACGTCATTCTAAACCCTTGCAGATTAGCAGAGACACTAGAGCTCATGAACATTTAACAGCTGGCCATGTGCACAACATTTAACATGGGCACAGTGCAATGAGGAGGAGATAATCACCCCACAGAAACAACTGCTACAAATTTATTCCATCTCAATGTGTAGTTCAACTCAAAAAGCATCTGCCTTATCACCTCAAATCTTGGACAATGGTGGGCCTACTGGCACAAGCATCAGCAATGATTTTTCTTCATGTGTTTGAGGACAATACAGACAATCTGTTCAGTAAGTATCAGTACATTATTCAATAAATAATTGATCAGTATTCTAATGACTCCTCTATAATTATTCAAGCTCGTAGGCAGCATAACTTAACAGAAAAACAAACAAACAAACAAACAAAACCAAAACCAAAAAAAAAAAAAAAAGAAACATAAAAAACCCCCACAAACCCACTCCCCCGCCACACTAAGAGCTTTAATTTAACTGGCATTGCTCTGGAAATGGCAAACTTCCACTGGCTGAACAGAATACTTAAATGCTGTGTTTGTTCAACTAACTGCAAGTGTCTACAGTCCAACTACAGCAGCTTTGATACAGAAAAACACAGAACACAAACTCCTGTTCACTACAAAAGACTTGATAATACTCAAGACTTTCCAAAACCAAATCCTTCAGCACCCAGAACTGACCTGACATGTTGAGAAGTAGCACATTTGCTTGACAGATCTGCCTTTATAAAGTGCATTTTCTAAGTGGATTAAGGACTTGGGAATTGTTGATACTTTCATAGGTCACGCATTTTATCATGATAAAAAATGAAAACAACATAAAATTGCCATTGAAAGATCTGATTTTGTACCTTACCTGCTTTGTTCATGATTGACAAAGAGAATTAACACCTGCTTTGCACTTTCTATATATCAGCATTGTTTACTGGTATTAGAAGGAAACACTGAATGTGTTTCTTGCACGTTTTATGACACAATTTGACTATGGTGTATCAGTCAGGTCACCACACTGACTTTTTTTTGTTTGTTTTTTGTTATATATTCCTCTGTTTTACAAGAAAATATTTTATGATCACTCTGCATTTCTGCCTGGATTAATTGATCCTTGTCAAGGAAACCCATATTGTAAAACTTAATCAAAGAACATGTTTCTCTATTAATATACATGAGGGAGAAAGGGGGATTTTGAAACACGCTTGGTAATCAGACACCCAACTGAAAAGAATAAGGTAATTAATTCAGTCTTTAAAGCTATCTCCTCACTTACAAAAAACATTACACAAGTTAAGCTCCTGATCTTGTCTTCAATAAAGATCTACCACATGCAAAAGAAGCTGGAGGACTTACTACTGACATTAATGCTTCCTCACTGCTCAAAGCTAAGATTTTGGTCAACAAAATGTCTGTATTTGGATATTAAAATAACTTCGATAGGGAGAAGCTGGACAAGTACTGCAAATAATGTTGGCAGCACTTCAGTCCTCCTTAGTCTCTAAAATGCAGAGACAAAAAAAAATAAATAAGCAATGACACTCTGCTTCTTTCTTATGTAGATAAAATGGTAGAAAGCTGTACCACCCCTACAAGGACTGCAACAGTCAAAATCATTTTGCCCTGACCAAAAAGGTTAACAATGTGTAAGAACAGATACATGAGAAATAAAATGCCCACAGCTGGTATCTGCAAGATCATAATCCCACATTGGTACCAACTGTGCTACAAACATCCAATTCCTTTATTTTCTCTCTCTTGCCATTATGTTTCTAAGACAAGCAGGAATAGCCTTTTAAACCATTAATTTCAAGAAATCCAAAATCAAACTCTGAAATAATCCTGAATATTGAATGAAATTTTAGACATTACCATTTGAAACATCAGAGCATGACTAGAAAGATACAAGATCCATCACACGAATACCAATATTCAGTTGTCAACATCTCACATATAAAGAATATAAGGAATAGTCTTGTCAAAACAGCAAGTATGACAGTCAAATTGCACAGGTGAATTTTCATACTAAGCATTTAGACTATATAGTATTCTTTCTAAATATGCAATGGATTTTAACAAATCAGTGCACAGCATTGTTTTTTTTGTAACTATAATACCACTTATGGCACCTTTCTCACTGGAAGCTCTAAGTAAAATTAGTTATCAAATTATAAGAAGGAAATTAATTTGAAGAGAGAAAATTTTGTTAAGAGATCCTAAAAATTGTATATCACATATGAAAGCCTAAGAGCTGTGAATTTAAGGAAATTATCTCACTTCCACAGTAATGCTAATAAATGAAAAAAAGACACTATAAGATTTTCAGTACCTATTAAAAATAAAAAATGCACAAAAAAACATACAAAATGAAAAATGAAAAAAAATATTTTTAAGTGTCTCAGAATACAAAGAACCTAAGGGATTCCCTTCCTTTCACCAGCCCCGCCCAAAATAACATTGCATCTTCACTACAAAGACATAAGCTGGAAAAATATGCAACAAGAAAAAAAACTGATACAAATATAAACTTCTTTTATTTTTTCAGATATGAACAGCTTGCAGATTTTTGTTTTCTGTGTATAGCCTACCAGAAGTCTTACTGCATTACTGCCATTTACATGTGAACAGAAAGGACAGAAAGATTCAGTGAAAGTCATCACAAAAGACCCCCTAGAATTTTTCTGTCATAGCAAGTAAGTCAGAAGAATTCAGTTTAGGATATGATGTCTTTAAAAATTGAGCAAAATCTGTGTAATATCCAAGTAGCAGTCTGGTCAATCAAGCCATTGGCCCAAACATGACCATTCAGGAAACATGTGAAGAATTCTTGTCAAATCTAAACCTTAGTAATCTTTACTGTAGGTGGGAGAACGAGACTATTTTCTTCTGTGTTTATTTTTCTAAATTACTCACAGATTCACCCTCTGTATTTTTTATCTGATATACAATGGTAGACAAGAACACAGGCTGGTGAGGAATGTAAGCATAACCAGAGTGGCTCAGACCAAGTTCATCTTGAACACTTGAACACTTGAAGTGTAGAGTACTTTTTCTGAGCCTAACTGTGTACTAATCGAATACAGACACCTCATCATAAATGTAAGAACAAAGCAAATGAGGAAAAAATGAGGCAAAATTCTGGAAGAGCTCCTATGCAAAAAAAAAAAATTGTGTAGATCTCTTAAAGTCAGAAAAGAAGCAATCTGGATGATATTCATATAGATGTTTAAGAATCAACAGGAGGATCACATCAAGGAATCACATCCTCTTCTAGGAAGAAATTATAGTAGAGTGCAGACTTAGAAAAAAAACAAGGGAGGTGGCTTTTCAAGGAACAGGCAACAATGTAGTGAAAACAACTGAAAGGACCTGTTGCTCTAGAAATGTGTATGATTTGAGAGGGAGAATGGACAGATTTCTGCAGAAAAACCACCCAGTAATTGTTTCTAAATACAAATAAACCATATTCAGTACACAAAACCACTAAGCTGTGACAGCTGGAGAATGGAAAAGTAAGTGGGAAGTGTCTCATATTCTTGTCCTACCTTTAATTCTTTCTTACCCCAGACTCGGCTTAACAACACTCAGGATACACCACATACTGTGCTAAGATAAAATTCATTATTACACAGAAGATCACTTCTATTTAATTGTTGCAAAAACATAAAAAAATAGGTCAGCTCAAGATTACAACAGACTTTACTTAAGGTTTCTGCTTCTTTCTCTGAAACGCTATGGTTCTGTTCTGTTCATCATCTGGGAGCAGGTATCACACTAAGGATTTGTGCATTACAGCCAGAATTACGAGAGCAGGCTTCCACTATTACAGCAGTTCAGCTGCAAATAATCAGTATTTTACTAAAGAAAAAAAAAGAAAAACAAAAAAACAAAAAAACAACCACCCCACCTTAATTTATATCTTATTTTTCATAAATCTGATCATTTTAGTAAGACACAAGTTATTGAATGACAGAGAGATTAGCAGAAGACCATTTATGAATTTTGTTTTAAAACATCTTGTACAAATATGAGTTTTACTAAGTGAAGTTCTAATGATTTTGTCTTAAAAGTACCACTTGAAAAAAAATGGTGCTGTCAGTTTCTTTCTGTTTCCAAGCAAATTCCTCATACAGTTTTTTTAATGGATAAGGATAGAGAACAAGCCTATTTCTAGTTAAAAAAAAAAAAAAAAAATATAATGGACATTAAAGCACACTTTGGGAAGAGGAGGGATGAAATAACTACCTAAAGACTGGTTACAAGCTTTGTATTATCACGTCAAGTTGTCATGTTGAAATGCATAGGAAAAAAACACAAAAGAGAAAAGCAAAAGCAGTCTGACAGTAATTTATACAGCAGATTTCTTAAAGCTGTAGGAATAACAAGTCCTGTTTGATACACCTGGCTTTTTCCACTCATACCTTGAGGCCTTTTTCTGGATATCACTGAACTACTTCTTAGTGAAAGCTTAAGAAAATTCTTAGCTAAGGTATGGCATGATTTTTCTTACTCCATGACATTTATCAGGGCTGTTCAATTTTCTGAAGAATTCAGAAAGGTTTAAAACTCATACTGCCAGAGTTGATGGTGAAAAAAATATTAAAACAGTGAGGTGAATAACAATTCCTATACCTCAATAATTAGAACCAGCAAAATTACTATCACCTTTCACCCAAAAATACACATTTTTATATAAATCAGACTGTCTTAGAGCTTCACTCACCCTACTTCTATTGAAATCCTAAGCCCTTGCACCTTGAAACCTCACTAGAAAAGCTGTCAAAAGTTGTTTGGTGTTTGATTTTTTAAATATACACATATATGTAAACATATATCTTTTCCTGAAAGTTTCAACAAAACAAAACAAAAGAAAACAAACAAAATAAAGAAGAAATTCTTATATTTTCTATGAGGAATCCTCTGAATAGGGAATTGAGGCAAAAAAAGACTTTAAAACCTCCCCAAGATTACACAAGCAGTCTGTGAAAGAACAAACTAGGACAATCCCATTAAATCTCATCATCAACAACTGTTACTAATCTTGTTATGAAAGCCTTACTTCTGCTTGAGGTAAAGCACAAATTTCTTATTTGCCTCAACTTTCCTCTCTTAATATACCATTAGACTTTACAATAAACAATAAACACTATGTATGAGTATAAAGGAACTTAGAATCTTTCTCAGAAGTTGGCTTTTTTTTTTCCTGAAGATATCAATCTATTTTATTTCTAACTACTTTTTCACATTATGAGTAAACTCACCCAATGAGTATAAATTCTGTCTTTGGGAACAAAGGAAAATCCTAAGGCATACATCAGGATGTGGTGTAACTCACTGTCAAAAATACAGAAGAACACTTTTAGCTCTCAAACCATTTTCATTGCAAAAAAATCCACAATTCAGAGCACATCTGAGGCTTAGTCCATTCCATTCTCTCTAATTTTTAACAATTAATTACAAAGATTTCATTTTCTTTACAGAGCAGGGTTATGGGCTACAAATGAAAATAAATTACTTGTATTTTCAACTCCACACCTGCTGACATATCATTAGATCAATTATTTTTTCATAAAAGCCTAGCTGCTAATCTAGACTTTGCTAATACTTTTGCTTGCAGAATTGCACTTTTTTAAAATAGAAGTCCCAATCTTCATGCAGAACTTGCATCAACATAAAATAGATCAAAAAGCAATAGAGATACAGCTTCTCTGCTAAGTTGCCATTTAATTTTTGGATATTTGGAAATTTCTGATTTACAAGAGTTGTATCTCTTGCTATGTTAAAGACTCCTGAATCTGCAGTGGTGCTTAGAAGAAAATGTGAGGCTGGTAAATAGCTAAAATCAAGAACAGCAGGAGAGAGAGCAGGCAATGGTGTGAAGGCATCTATCATGCAGAAAGGAGAGAAGGGAGGAAGTCCTCCTGGACAATCCTGTGAGAGCCAGCAGACTCACTGCTAATAATTGCAGCTACTAGTGGTAACCAGGAAACTTTAATGCACCTGCATTCATTCTCTGCAGTATATTTAAGTCACTAGTTTCATACAGATCCACACCACCATATTAAGCTTTCATCCTTATGTCCGGCAGAATTTAAAATAAACAACAACACAAAACTAAAAAAACTAAAGCTGATCTCTTTGCTGAAGCTGCAAACCAATTCAGCTGCCTGTAGAAAGCATTAGGAGACTGCAGTATTCCCTACAAGGCTATAGATAGGACATAAAATAGTCATAAGATTGCTAAGTAGCAAAGCAAGGTATCAAAATCTTCCATCTTCAAAGGAGTCTTAGGCAAATAAATCATCCCCCAAACAAGAGGAATATGCACCCCATTTTCAAGAGTTCAAATTCCTATCTGCAGTTGCTGTGCAGGTGTTTCCTTGTGCAGGATGTTCAATTTAAAGCACCAGAATTGCATGACTGAAGGATAATCAGGTCACAAGTACTCTAGAGAAAAACATAACTGATACTTTGATCACTTGCTCTTCATACAGTGGAAACATAATTCACAAATCTAGCCTTTCACATAAAAAGCCTGCAATCCTTGGATTACACTGGAACATATATGCACTTATCCTGACCCCAAATATTAAGTTCCTGTAGGAATTTTAAAGTGGTAGCATTTAAGAATACATAATAATATATTTTCATTAGAGGCCAGTAACAAAACCTGAAATCTTTTTCCCCACAAATTTATTTCATCTATTTCCCCTTATACACATAACACACCTTTGTACCTCCTGCTCTCCCTAAGTAGCTGCCAGCCCTGAAAAGAGAGAACAGAAGAAAAAACACATCACAAAACAAGTCTCTCTCTCTCTCTCTCTTTATTAAAAAAAAAAAGTGTGTTTCTGTGTGCACACATAAGAAAAAAGAATTCCCTTGGTGCAGAAAACAGTATATAGAATGGACTTCTAAAGAAATAACAAAAAAGCAATGTGTTTCAAACTAACAAAAAGCTTAAGGAGATTCACTCCACACCTTGAGAGATTATTTACTGCCCAGTTCTTACCAACTGAACAACCAGCATTTCTGCAATTCAGGATACACCTGGTTTCTTGGATTTCCACTGTATTTCTAACTGGAATCCCTTTGATGAAAAAAAGAGTTTTAGTTTTGTTGATTTGCTTAGTGGGGAAGGCAGACAGTTGTCAGAAGGATTTTTTCCTAACTGGGAAGGCAGGTAGCCCAAAAGCAAAGAAACCCCAATAGCCAACCAGACAACAAACCAGTTAATTCTTTGCTTTATAAATTGCTCCAAAAGTGCCAGAACAGGTGCTGATGAATTTGGTTAATGAGATAATTTTCAGTCTGTTTTTTCACTGGCAGGCTGCCCCCTGACATGGTGAGCTCTTTTTATTTTATAATAGCACCATAAGAATCAAGTCACACATTTAAGACCTCCTGCAGTTTCTGGCATGCATTCATCTCACAACTCTTCAGACACTCCACTTTAGAGCAGAAGCTAATTTTCTATTAAAATTTTGAATTACTGATCCTGAAAGTGTATAATACACTTGTATTTCCAGCACTACCTATTTTTCACTTATTGTAAGATGTGAAAGGGAGTTCTATTAAATATATTAGAATACTTTGTCTGATTATTTTCCCCTTTTCACTAGCTGTGCAGATTTATCCCTATTTTTCTGTAACCATCTACACATAGTTGTTGGATTACGTCTGCTGTTAATAAGAACTTACTTTATGATTGTTTCCTGCATGTAAATTACCTCTTTTGGCAGAGATGGATAAATAACAAAATCCTAAATAACAAAATCTCTAAGTAAGTTACAGGATTTCTAGCATCTTCTGACTACTTTACTTTGCTTGACTAAGTGTAGTATTTCCTCAGTTGTTATTTTCCAATGTCTTCAACATATTATTTCTCATTATATAAGGTCTTGCTGAGAAAACTTCAGAAAATATATCTAAATGTTAGTGAGTACAAAGGGTTCCCCAAATCTTTCTTAAAACCTGTGAAGATATGGAGAATATTCTCAGCTCTGAAAAAGATCCTGTTCTGGTACTGGACACTTACATTATAAGCCAACAGGAGACTAAGAAAAAAAGCCGAGGAAAAAATCAAATTTTCCAAATATTTGAAGATCAGTGGGATGTCCTAACAACAGCAACAAAATCATACAATTGGTAAGATAACGTTACATTACATTACTGATGATTTATGGTGGAGATAATTATTTTCAGTAGCATTGTTCCAGCTTTGCTCTTGCCAAGTTTTCTTTTAATTTGCCTGCATAATTGAACAGTTCACATATGACAGCACAACTGGGAAGCCTCTCTAAGCTTCCCGTAAGTGTGAACTAATCTGATGAAATCCTGAGAAGCATCCTGGGTTACCATCAGACATTTTCTGTCCAAAGAAATTAAGACCATTATGTACAGTGGAAACAGGAATTCTCTCAGGGAAGGTGAGGCATCACCAGCTCTCTACTCTGGTATTTCCAGGTGAACTTTACTAACATCGCATCCCTCCAGCCCTTCTTAACCCTCTCAAAAATCAGCTGAGATGACTGGTGTAAAACTCTGTCAATACCTCAGTAGTACAAAAACATCACACACTTTTATGGCAACCCATGGTTGAACAGCAGCATGCAGTTGAGATGCAGAATGCGCTACTGCCATACCCTACAACCCTCCTCCCCCAGAAGCCTTTCTCGGTATTTCAACAGGACATAACCCATGATAATGCTTTTAAAGTGCAGAAGGAATAAAAAGTTAAGTACTCCTGAGAAATATCTTGACTGTAAAAAATGAAACACTTAAATGGTAATAGGTTATAAAAGCAGAATTACAATACAGCAATTCTGTAAAGTGATTTCCTTCTTATCAAATGTATTCTTTAAAAAGAAAAATAAATGCTTCCTAAACTACGAAGTACCAGAGAGAAGTAAAAAAACAAAATCTTACTGGTAATTAGAGTAAGCAATTGAATTCCGACAGTAAAGGATATTTAAAAGCCAAACACTTGATTCACAGTGTTTCTTAATTTAACAATTTTTTACAGATACACATAATCCAGGAATGAGGAAGAAACTACTGAAAACCCTATTTTCTATCCTGGTTAAGCTTCCTTTGGACAGTATACAAATCCTGCTTTGAATTATTTTATTAACTTCCTGGCTCCATCAAGAACATTAAAAACTTTGCTATTGACTTCCATGATAGTTTATAGCACAAAGTGTCACTGTAGAACATCACTGAAGAAACTCAGAACAGTTGGGTTTTGCTGTTTTTAAACAGTTAACTCATTTAATTTGAAGCACTGTTTAAGAGAGAGTAACCTTCTGCATTTCTAGAAAAGATCAGCTTTACATCTTGCTGACCATCTGCAAGGTAACTAACAATCTTAGAAATCTGTCAGCAAAACACTGATTATAGTCCAACAATCAGGCTGGGAAGTTACCTAAACTATTTGGATATGTATGTATTGGAAGAAAAAATATTTTGGACTGATGCTTTGCTTTGTCTTTAAAACAAGAAAGGAGCACTTTCTGGCAGAAGTGGGAATTGCATATAATTTATTTGTGGAATAGTGTGTCTGCTTTTTGACTGAGTGTGAGACACACCAGAACTACATTGGAAAGCTGCTCTATGCTTTTCAAGAATAGCAAAGTTATTTTTTAAAAAATAGTGTTTCAAAGAACACAAATCCAATCCAACCCTAGCAGAAGTAAATATGCCTGGAATAACTCGCTATCTGGGACAAACTTTCCTGTTACACAACTCAAGAGAAACAGAGCAGCTACTACAGGACCCAAGGGCATTATGCAAAAGCATCTACAACAGAGTCCATTTAAGAATTAAATGGCATATCTGACTCAAGTTTTATCTCAGGAGGCGGTTTATTTCTTCACAGACTGAAGAGGTATGAAAAGATCTAAGAGATGTAAAGACACTGGGCAGTTAATTAGGAAACTTAAAAATACTAGGAGGAGGTAATGCAAGCAGATGGACAAAATGCTGCTTTCCTTGTTTCATTTTGGTTATTGGTAGCCACTGTTAGATACGAAGAGGAATACATGGGAGGCACTAACACTGTGCATCACACAGAACAGTTTGGATTAAAAGAGACCTTTAAAGGTCATCTAGTCCAAACCCCTTGCAATAAGCAGGGCCGTCTTCAACTACAACACCTTGCTCAGAGCATCCTCCAACTTGGCATTGAATGTTTCCAGGGATGGGGCATCTACCAACACTGGGGGCACCCTATTCTGGTGTTTTGCCACCCGAATTGTAAAAAAAAAATAAATTCCTTATATCTAGTCTGAATGTACCATTTTTAATTTAAAACAATTACCCCCTCTATGAAACGGCTTAACAAATCTGAATGTGTATTTATTATTATGAAAAAATGAAAAACATATTTCATTTACTTTACAAAACCAAAATCACTATAAAATTTTTGTGTTATGAAATAGAAGGGCTACACTACTTACCTAAAATGTTTCATCGTCACAAAATTGATATATTTGCACAAATTGTCCTTCAAACTCCCGTAAACCACAGAACAAAATGCATCCTCATTTTTCTACTTCCTCCATATGGAGTATATATCAATGTTCCAATTAGTCACAAGAATAACCAGAGTTCTCCAGCAGTTTTTAAAAATGCTAATCTATGTATCTGCCTATGAGATCTGAGAGCTTACTACTCTGCCAGAATGTCATCACAGCAGAAGATACTCCCTCTTGCATTAATTCAGGCGTAGAAGGGAAGTAAAACTTATATGGGACAATATGTGGGTTATATTCATAACCCACAGCCAAGAACTTAACTGCTGCCTCTTCATTCCTGACTTAACACTTTGGAAAATGCTTCAAACCAAAAGAACAATGTCCCAAACAGATGAATAAGTAGTGTAAGAAGTAACATGATATGATCTTTCCTGTCTAAATCAAATCCTGCTACATGATAATGTGATTTCATCTAACAAAATTAAAAAGGATTTTTTTCATTCCTCCAGCAACAGCATTAATGCATCTATGTCAAAAAGTATTAAAAATCTGTCATTTATCATCCTGCAGAAAGACTGCTTTGCTGTGGAATATGGACAGAAACAGAACAGTTTTGCCTTCCTGACAACATAAAGTACCAGCAGAACCTTGCATAACTAGATGTGCTGGTTTGCTAGGGATGTCCTGACTCTGCATGGCATTCCCACCCTCAGGCATTAACCTCCAAGTCCTGCCTCGCTTTCCAATGGACTCTGGGGACATTTGCCTGCACCAGGCTAGAAGAGAACAGTATCACAGCATCACTTCTACCTCCCACTACTCTGCACACTATCTGCCTACAGGAAGATATGTTCAGGAGGAAGAAGTTAGAATTATTCTAACAGTCATTAAATAATACAATTTCATTTTGTATTACATCATAGATGAGTTAAACAATGTAATGATACAACATTATCATGGCACAGTATAAATCAAAAATTTTTAAAATTCAAATTAGGAAGTAACAATTCTTATTCTACAAGAAAAGTTATTTAGGAGTCTGTTTGTAGTCTTCCTCCTAAAGGCAAAAGACAAAGTTTAGTACCGGCATCATCTTTAGCATCTTTTTCCTGGTGACTGCAAACCCTTACCATCTACAGTTCTATACACAACTGATATTTCTTCTTAAATATGCCTACTTTAGAAAAAGTTTAAAATCATAAAATCCTAGAATCACAGAATGGCTTAGTTTGGAAAGGACTTAAACTTCATATAATTTCAACCACCCTCTCATGGTCAGGGATCAGGCTGAACATGACCCCATTTAACCTGGCCTTGAACATCTCCAGGGATGAGGCATCCACAATTTCTCAGGGCAACCTATTCCACTGCCTCACCACCCTCACAGTGAAGAATTTCTTCCTAACATCTAATTTAAATCTTCTTTTAGTTTAAAACCATTCCCCCTTGTCCTATGACTATCTGCCCATGTCCTTCCTCCCTTTTGGGTCCTGGAAGATGCTGTAAAGTCCCACTGGAGCCTTCTCTTTTCCAGGCTTAACACCACCACTTCTCTGAGCCCGCCTGCACAGCAGAGGTGCTCCAGCCCTCTAAGCGTTTTTGTGGCCTCCTCTGGACCCACTCCAAGAGAGCAACATCTTCTTGCACTGGGAGCCCCAGGGATGGACACAGCATTCCAGGTGGGTCTCACAAGGACAGAGTAGAGCAGAATCCCCTCCTGTGACTCCTCCTTTTTTCTTGCAGCCCAGGATACAGTTGATCTTCTGGGCTGCAGGTGCACACTGTGGACTCATATCCAGTTTTTCCTACATCATATTCCCCACGTCCCTCTCTGCAGGGCTGCTCTTCAGTAGTTCTTCTGGAAGTCTGCACTAATGACCAGGATTGCCCTGACCCAGGTGCAGCACCTTGCACTAGGACCTGAGGCTCTTGTGCTTGTCCAGGTCCCCCTGGACAGCAGCCCCTCCTTCTGCTGTCAGCACCACAGTTTAGAGTACAGTCAGTAAGTAGTTCAGTGATAATACAATTGTTCCACTTGAAATAACAGAAATTTAAAAATAAAAATAAAATTAAAAATAAAAATTAAAAAAAATTAAAAATAAAAAATAAAAATAAAAACTTAATGTTCTTTCAGTGTACAAACCCTCTCAAAATTGCTGACCTGGTACACACAATTGAAAATGAAAATTCGGTCATCTTGTCTGCCATCCCCATCAGTCCAGTGAGTTTACAGTATTTGGAGAAAAGAAAAACCTTGAGAGAATTACTACAACAGGATAAAACTGAAATTAGTACAGTGCTTCAAAGGACAGTACTGCTAGAATACCAGAAAATGCTATGTTCATATCCACAGAGAACATATTTTAGTGTAATTTTATGCAGAGCTGCAAAGAATTACATTTACTGGCTTTTCTGCATTTCAGAAAGCTAACTTGAATCATTTACTCAATTGGGGCAACTAGCTTTGCAGGTGGAAATGAGATGTTCCCAGCTAGAGGGGAAAAAAAAAAACAAACTCCAAAATAATCCTAAAATAAATTCTTTCATGCACATAGAGAAAGGATTTGACACTGGTTTACATAGGTGCCTCCATTAGTTTGAAATTAGACAACAGAAAGACAATAAATTAATTGCTTCACTGTTTGGGGTAGAAAGAAAACTTTACAATTTATTAAGGAATCAAGTCCTCTCTTAACAACAGTGTCACACAGCTTTGTTTTACTTTCTGAGGTTCAGCTACAGCTGAGAACCATCACCAACTGCTGTCACTTAACAGTCTTTTTAAACATGGTTAATATGAAACACTTCAAATTAATGATTGAATGAATGAGGAGCAGTTGATAAAGAAGCTGCCATTAAACTTTTCACCATTTTTTGATACAACTTATAATGTTTTCTTTAATTATGTCTCTGCTATTCCAATGTTATAAAATAGGGAATGTGTAAAGAATTTCTTAAGAAAGGATGTTCTTTGATGTTTGATCTTTGTATACTTTCCAGTCTAGTCAACAAGAAGGAAGATTTAATCTGTGAAACAGAAAGCAGCTACCAAGCAAGCTCTAAGTGTTAGCCCAGGTGTTAGAAAGACAAATTACATGTGGGTAGAATTGCATTGTTAAGGTCTAGGGCTTGACATGTTTCAATGACCTCAGACCTAGAGGGAAGTTAACAAAGCCTGGGAAGAAAGATGTACCATTGATAGTGGACAGAAAGAATGCAGAATTTACGGGCTGCAAGGACATTTGGCAGAACTCCCAAGATAAGGAGGAAACTAATAAAGACAACTCAGCAACTGCGCTGCATCAGCTCCAACCAGGTGCAGGGTAATTCTGGCAGGGGCAGATCCCAACCACCAACTCACAGACCACTGACCCAAGAAACTCCCCAACCCAAAAGAAGGGAAAGATTGAGCATGTGGACTAATTAGCATGAGAAGTGAGAGAATCATTAACAGAAGATAGAATAGTAACTAATAACAGAACTATGCAACTTCCAGCCAATAAACATTAATGTCTTTTTATGCTGAAATGTATAAACAGTAAAAGGTTTTGATAGTTATTGTGTTTGATTTGTGGAATACCACTGAGCACCCATGCTTGTGAAACCCTGAAATAAACAGTCACTGTCTCTCGCAAGTGTGCAATTATTGGCTTGTTTCACACAAGGTAACACCACCACCCATTGCCCAGTGAATTAAGATCAGTGCAAAGTAAACATCTTAGGTTATAAGTACTCCCAGTATTCAAGTTGCTGTCATTTAAGCAAATTTTGGAGAAAAACAGTAATGGTTTCCAAGACTGCCCAGAAGCTCTTACTGAGAAGGAAAAAAATAGACATGGCTTCTAATTGAAAGAACATTGTGAATATTTGAGGTGGCAGTACACTGGACTGCTGGAAGGTGCAACATAATAATGGTGATTGTATTAAATTTCAGTTAATGATTTCAGAGTAGACCTGCAGAGGGTTTGGCAATTGCAATGTCACAAAACATCCAGAATATGCAGCCTCGGGCCTTTCCTCTGCCTTTACAGTAAGGGGGAAGTCCTCAATTTCTTCTCTACACAATCCTCAGCAGAAAACAGGCAGTAAGCTGCATTTCTGTGACTAAAATTTCTTACAGCAGGCATCTCCACTTAATAATACAGCTCTAAATCCCCTTTGTGGTTCAGATCCCCATGGCCTTTATTTAAAAAATAAAGCAGGTGTTGATTTTTTTTATCTTCAGGTGCAGTTGAAAGACCATACTGTAACAGCCTTCACACAATTATAATGATTGTAATGGTTTCCCAGCAAATGACTAATTCATTTTTCTCCACTGAGAGCCCCAAACATTAGTCTAGAGATCTAGGTCCTTCCCTAAAGACCAATAAATCTTTAATTATTTTATACAAAGTGACCTAGTTTCAATAGAAAACTGGCATCCTGTAATATTTTTAATGGTAGTTCTATGGTTAGCTCTGATTTGAACAAAAGACTTGTACATACACAGAAAAGGCCTCTACTGCCTCTTCCACTGATGATATTTGAGAGCAAAAAATCTTTTTTTTTTTTTTTTGAATTGCATGAGTAATTGCATTTCTCAAGGCAACCAATTTGCCAGCATTTCTTAGTAAGAAACACTTACTGCTATGGTTCCCTTTGGTGACACAGAGTAAGTTAAAAGCAGGTGAAGAGTGACTAGTTTAGCAATAAATAAAGTCTCTATTAACTTGGAAAAATTCAACACCTATGAACACACAAACCCAGACCCTTCCAGAGTGCAAGTTACTATGCAGACATTTTAAGAATTTCACCTTTAGGTCTGGGTAATTCCCTGTGTCTGTGAGTGCAGCCTTTCCCCACCGCCTCACTGGAGCAGAAGCCACTGATGGCCGTGTTGGAATGATCCGGTGCTGTGGCTGCAGAAAGCCCATCAGTCCTGCAACATCACACCGACATTTACAGAAGCACACACTGTCACAGCTGTGCAGAACACAGCACAGAAGCAGTGAAAATTATTAAACTCAGCAAGGGCTGCTGTGGAACATCAGCAATTAAGCCACCTATTTCCCTGCTGTTCTTGTGGGAAGTGGTCATGATTAACACAGAAAAGGGCAGAGGAATAGGATACAGGAGATGAAAGCTAAGGCATGTGCCTGAAGAAAATACCTTGGTATGATATAAAATTATTTCTTTTATATAAATATATATATATATATATATATATATATCTCTTGAGGTTTCTGGTCAGCAGTATTAGTAGTAATCCCTACAAGGATGCACAGTGACAGGCGCTCATTCCCTTCCTTGCAATTTGCTGCAATTAAGGCTATAGTTTCATGGACATTTTAAGCCAATGTAAACCTTAAAAAGAAATAATTCTGCACCTAAGCCAGCACAGCTGTGGTAAACCAAAAGAGAGAACAAATTCAAGCTAAAAGTGAGGCATTTTCCCTACTCTATGTCTTTAACATTTACTGCTTTCTCTCTGAGCCAATTCTTCTTGTAATCTGTAAAATGCTGGGGCCAGCACAAGGGAGAGTTTGGCAGAGAAAAAGAGATTGGGTATGGCAGGGGAGGAGGAAAACCTCTTTCCATCACAGTGTTGGCTTCCAAAACTTTTATAAAATGAAGGTCTAAACTGTATCAGCAGACACTTAACAGTTTTTCATCCAATTCTGCCCACTAAACATCTCGTGACATTTTAATGTCCAACAGCTCATACAGGTTTTTCTTTTAATTTAAAAACTCATAGTCCAAGAGATGTGATAATTTTTTCCGTATCTATACATACCCACAGTGATCAAGCTGCAAATATAAAATTAGACATAAATTACGAGAAATACAATTAATTGCACTTTAAAACTTGTTGCAAACAGACCCAAGGACCAATTTTGACATTATTTTGATTTTAGGCAAAATTCCTACCTAACAAGTGGCACTTTCTAGTCATCATTCTTGTTTGAAGGAAGAAATTAAGACCATTTAACTTACTCCCTGTTCCAAAACACTGTTAACTGTGCCCTCAACCCTTTACATTTGCAATAAATAGATGCATTTGGCAAATGGAATTTTAAATCATCTGAAGTGGACAGACAATTCCAAGAATTCCCACTGTTATCAGTTACTTAGAAACACTACAGGGATTTCTAGAAAGAGGAGAGATTGAAGAAAGAGGATCAATGTAATTTGTTTGGACATTAGATGGTACTGTCATAGAATAATATTCTAGGCTGAGTTGGGAAGGATCCATCAGGATCATTGAGCCCAGCTCCTGGCCCTGCACATGATCATCCCCAAGAGTCACACTGTGTGCCCAAGAGCATTGTCTAAACTCTTCTTGAGCTCCGTCAGGCTGGTGTTGTGACTCCTTTCCTGGGGAGTCTGTTCCAGTGCCCAGCCACTGTCTGGGAGAAGAGCCTTTTCCTGATACCCAACCTAAAACTCCCCTGACACAACTTCAGGCCATTCCCTGGGGTCCTGTCACTGTTACCACAAAGAGCAGATCTGTGTCTAACCCTCATCTTCCCCTCATGAGGAAGTTACAGAGGGGAGGTGCCCCCTCAATCTCCTCCAGGCTGAACAGACCAAGCGCTCTCAGCTGCTCCTCACATGGCTTTCACCATCTGCATTGCCCTCTTCTCCCAGTGTTCTGCACCTACTGTTGGATTTTCCAATACCAGCAAGACATTTATAGAGTAATGCAAAAGGAAACTAACAGGATATTTGAGAAAGCAGTAGTATGACTTGGTAAGATATAATAAGGACAGAAATGGACAGATTCTAGGACTAAGTAGGATGACCCAAAAAAAGACAAGTTGTGTCTCAAAAATTAACTTTTTTTGTCCTTCTGAACCATAGCAAAGAAGGAATTCAAAATGATGATGGTGATGATGGTGATGATGATGATGATGATGATGATGAAGCACACTGAGAGGTGCAAACCTTTCAGTCAGTAGTTCAGCAAGAGTGTTGGAAGCTACAGAATAATGACAAGTATGCTAGAAAAGGCAACACATAAAATTCTAAGCCCTTTACATATTTTTGTTGCTGCTATTTTTGTCACTCATACTTTTACACAAATCAAAATTCTATGTCCATGCTGTAAGATTGCTGTTCTTTTCCTGCTCTCTGGCCCAATAAAGTCACCATGATCTGGGAATTTTAACAAATACCATTCTTGGTTTTAAGTGAAGAGAAGACAAATTGATATTTAGGCTACAATCCAAGCATGCCCATTGACACAGTGTATTTACAAACATTACAAAACCTGAAGTCAGAAGATAAGATGGAGTAACACCCTGAGATCTTCTGAACTGCTATCTTAGCAGTAAACTTACAGAGACAGATATACACATGCTATTTAAACTCAGGTAATCTTGAGAGAGATAAATACATTTTTTTAAAAAATTAAATTTATTTCACACTAAAAAAATATTGCAAGTGCTGCAGTTCAGTGGAACTCTAATTACACCACCAAAAGCAAGACACATATGAAACGGTCAGCAAAAAGCATTAGAGAAGGCCTGTCTCACAGCAAGGACCATTTTGAACTAGAGATACAAAACACAAAGCAAGGCAGCCGTGACCTGGATTTTACCTGAATATTTTCACTTTTCCTGCCTAGAAATAATTTGCATATCAGCCAATAATATAAAAAAATGACATATAGTGAGCAAGCCAAGACTTCTAAGAAATAGAAATTACTGCCCATGAACAGTAAATCTGATGCATTTAGTAACTACCTAACGCACACAACAGCAATTCAATGCAGCTCATCTACACATTCTTCTGCCTGAGAAATTCCAGACAGAAATACAACTGCTCTCTGGCTGCTGGCCTTAAAAACCACTCTCTTACAGCTTCTGTCCACATTTTCTAACTTAAATATGAAACTTATGGCGTCGCAACCCTATTACTAATCCATGCGTCACATGGCAAATACTGTACTCTAAATAATTTCGAATGTAAATTGGACAAATTGACTTCTGAGAGAAGGTGTCTTCATAGTAACATCTGCAAAGTATTTTGACAGCAAGACATTCCTCACAGACTATAGTGGGCAATTTGTGTTCATTTTCCTACTCCAAAACAGAAATTCTTTGGAAATAATTTTGTTATTATTATGGTACTTATTTCTAGAGCATCTATCAAGCATCAAACATACACCCAAATATACTAAGAGCATTAATTACAGTGTTAGTTGAAAAGTAATCAATTTCAAAGTTAATCTGGACAAAGTAGCTTACTTACAGCATTAACAACTATTATTACTTGAAATTCCAGAAATGCAAGGAGAACCTAGCTGAAAATATGACTGCTTGTCACATAAACATGCTGTGTTTATCTAGGGACCAAAAACACAGCTGTGAAAATACTGCAAGTCTTGTCCAGATGAAAAAAACCCAACCTAAGCTGGTACAGATAAAAAGCTCAAGGAGAGACAGACTCAAACTAGCAAAGCCACATCTTGTTAAAGCATATGTCACATGTCTACAATACTTTTAACACATGCTAGAACATACTGGATGCATTATCACATTAATTGCCTTGACAACAAAGCTAGAATTAATAGTACAGGGTAGTCCTTGTTCAAAATAACTAAAATTCAATAGGAAGCAATGGAAGTATCAGCTGTATTTTCAGATGCAATCTGAGAAGTTTTTCTGGGAATCTAACAAAAAAGCCAAAATTGTTTAAAGTTTACTGGTTCACTAGAAGTCCTTCCAAATGCTGCTCTGTGCCTGGCAAAATAATTCAAATAAAGGAAAAAATAAGGAAATCTGTTTTAAATAAAAAGTGTTTGTAAAAGAAGTTATTTGAAAATAAAACCTTTCAATTTTTAAGGTTTATTTTTATTTCCCTTATAGGTGAGGATTAAAAAAGAATTTTAAAGCCAATGGAAACAGAATGTGTTACAATAACCAAGTATATTTGTCTCACACAAGTTTTTAAAAAACACCACATTTTCTCCAGTACTTATCTTCAACACTAGATTTAGGAAAGTTCTTTTTTCCTAAAAATACATTATAACAAGCTGTGCTTGGTCTCAAGTACTAAATTTCTCATTGTTATTTAGCAAAAATGCACATTTTTTTACTATTGTTCCATAATACCTCAGCTTCTTTCTACCAAAAAACCCATGATGTACACCAAAAATATTGTCCCTTTCTTTTTATATTTCTAATGCATGGCATAAAACAACTTTATTTCACTATTTAGAAGACTATCATAAAAACAGTGAGGTGTCTCTAAAGGAAATACTCCTGTGAGAATTTGGTTTATTCTACATATACCATGTACGATTTCCACAGTCATTACAGTCCACTTTTCATTAATTAAGCAAATTAAGAGAATTAAATTAATTACTTTATGTTCTCACTAATTAATGTAAACAATCTGTTTAGGATGCAATAATACATAAAACCCAGAGAATTTACTTGCAGCAGTGAATTAAAAGAAGGACTGAGATTCCCTGTTACTCACAGATTTGTTTTTTTAGAAATAAATTCACTACTATGACCTGAACTTATAACTGGACTGTACTTGGTGGACACAGAATAACATTATCAGACTTGCACACATTAATGCAAGTTTATGTTGAAAAAAATTTCAACAGCAATTATGAATATGAATTATGCTCATTATGTCTTCAGCTAAGGCTCTCACTCATTTCAAACCATGCTCTCTGTTCTAGATGTGCATGGGCACCTTCAGCAGACATGGCACTGACAACAGAACCAAACTTCAGCTCCGGTGTGCCCCCACACATTCACAGATAAAATGCAAGTCTATGCTAAGAAATGCAGCTCATGGTGTAAGAGTTACAATCATAGACTGGTTTGGTTTGGAAGGGACCATAAAGATCATTCAGAAAGAACCTCACAGTGCCAACAAAAGGCTTTTTGAGATCAAAATGTTAAAGCAAGTCACTGGCAAGAATCTTTTCAATCTATGTGACTCCTGTATATAACCAGTAATATATACAGGTCCATCTAAATGAACACACACAAATATGCATCCTGCCAACGGTATGAAAAAATGTCATTTCTGACTGCAGGTCAAGGTAAGCCCCTACAAAGAACTTGATCAAGATGTTTAAAACCTACCTGAACTCTAATGTTAGATAAAGGGCATTTTTGAGTATTTTTTTTTGTTTGGGTTTTTTTTCAGCCTTTTGAATAGTAACCAGAAGTGAAAATAATGTCCCTAGAAAATTGTGCTTAAAAATAATTATAGAAGTATAAAGTAGCAATATAAAATAATAACCCACATCTCAATAAGGAACACTGCTTTTATAAACTATGTCATGAACTTCTAATTTGAGTGCAAATCTAGCAGTTCAAAGCAAGAGGCCAAGGGAATCTATCTATTCCTATAGAATGAATAAATTTCCTTTGCTCTCTTTGTGATTGTGAAACAATGCAAAATTACGTATTTTATATTACAGATCTTTATAACTAATATAATCTCTACTTTTGCTGAAATACCCTTCAAGATTATATCCTAAATCACGAAAAGTAAGTAATTCTTTTAATAACTTAAGATACAATAGTGAAAATTGTGATGTACCTATTTCAAGTTTATTCCAGTTTGACTTGATAGTTTCTTCATTTTTGAAACCCCACTCTAAATATCAGCAATAAATTCACACTGAATTCCTTTAAAGATGGAATCTTATGTTTTGATTGTCTTGTTTGAAGCATAGCACTGAAAAGGTGGGCAACTCAGACTACAGCTGATACTGATACTGCTGATATGTAGATTTTATTTAGATTTTATGGCAGCCACATATTAGATTAAACTACAGAACTATATTTAACCTGAGAAGATAGGGTCCCATTTATGTAATCCTACTTTAGGAGCTTCTAATGAGTTACTGCAGACTAACCCAGATATGCCTGCCAGCAAGTTCTCTGCTCTTTTATGTCAACTCAATGATGAGAGTACAATTCCATTGTAAAAATTGCTGCATAGCATGAAGAGTACTCTTGTTGAACATGGCAATCACCAATATAATCAGTAACCTAAAAATAAATATCTGCTTAATTTAGCCTATATTTATAACACAGACTCTTTATTTGTGTTATATTTGCTATGTAACTATAGTCAGTGTTATTAAATAAGAGATTCCTATGGGAGGGGAATAAGTAGTCAATGGAACTAGGTAAGTAAAAAAATTGCTAAGTTCTTCAACACTACAGCATTTACTAAAGACAGCAGATGCCTGCATTTACAAGTCAATGAACACATGCAGAAGTTACTGAAAGATGCTTCAGGACTCAAATTATACATTAAGTGAGTTATTATCACAGTGGCCTCTTTTTGCCTTGAAAATCTACTGACAAGGCTGCTCATCCATCTTAGAAATGTCTTCATCTTTCAGAGAGCACCCTCTCAGAGTCGGGCATCCCCAGCTGAGGGTCCTGCTTCCCGCCACCTGCCCGGCAGGCACATATGGCACACGGGGATCAGCGGGGCCAGGGCGAGCGCCACTCACGCGGCAACATCTGCCAGCTGATCAAAAGTGCCATTAATGAAATGCTAAAAGCAGTTCAGTTCACTCCTGCATGCTGACAGACAGCTGTAGTGACAAAAGGTGTATGGGAAGAGCACCACATTAAGATTATAGATGGGAAAAGAGGCAGGGAAAAGGATGAAGCTGTTCAGAACATGCTTTCTGACATAAATCATCTACTGGAAACACCCTGCCAGAAACAGTCATACTACTGCTTGAAATCAAGCACAGCATGAAATTCAAAACTGATGTAAGAAACAAGGACAGGAACAGTACTAGTAAAAAGAGAAGAAATAGTTAAAAATAAAATTTTCAATTTGTCATTGCATTACACAGCTTCAGTTACTGTTGTTTACAGATTTCATTGGGTTTAAAGGGTTCTTCACTTGAAGTTCATCTCAACAAATGATCCCAACACAAAAAATATGTGTATAAAAATAGTTCAAATTTCAGTGTCACTAGTTTCTTCCTCCACACTATATCTGCTGATACTGCATATACAGGAAAAGCACTAAAAATGCAGTTCAAAGAGATGTTGTTTCTGAACATCACATTTTCTCTGGGGCACTAGGATGCCTTTCTCTGTTATTATATCAGGTCCACAGATTTCAAGATTCAGAGCAGAGCAACTATACTGTAGAGTAGTGTTGAGACATGGCATTCCCAAAACCAAACAAGGCCAACAGACCATAAACATAGTATCTTGGCTTCAAATGCTAATTATTTCCCTGCAAAGCTAAAGCTGAAGTCCAGTGGGAAGTGCTTTTAGCACTAATTTAGCTCTTCACAAAGGAAACGAAGAGGTGCCTCAAAGATAAAGAGTTTACATTTATTTTACTGAAATGTTTTATAAAAAACTTAATGACAGGAAAACAACAAATAATGGCCTTCAATCCAGCAGAAATTTTGTCATTGGCTTGGTTGTTCACATGAACTACATTAATTTTAATGCAGCTCTCTCTGGGAGAGAGTGGGATGTGAATCCTCCTCCAATGACCCGGTCATTCAGATGAAGTGCAGAAAAGGAGCCAGGCACTGAACCATCTCACAAGTGCCTACATCCTTGGGTACATCATATTCTGCATAAAGAGGTGAAAGAATGAGAAGAAGTCTAAAAGTTAATTTTCTATAAATGTGACTTCAATAAACTGAAAGACTGATTTTTAGCATTCTTCTCAAGCTCAAGAAAGCTAATCTGTATGTTCAAGAAGAAAGCAATTCAAACAGTAGAAAACCTGGCATTAAACAATGACTCAGCATGCTGACTGAGCCTCAAGCTCTGAATAAAGTATTTATAATATATTCAAAATTTAGAAGGGTGGTTGCACTCACTCAAAGAGAAAAATAAAAGGTATTAGTGAGCCAGCAGCAAGCCCACTAAAAGCAAAAATTAGAAATTAGAAAATAAGTAGCTTTCTATTTAAAGAAAGAAGAAAAGGTCGCTTTTCTTAATGTAAGGGCAATTCAGAAAAAATCATTTAACAAAAACACTGTAAATACTCTGGAAATTTAGTCATCCAACATGACAAGATCTTTAAGTAAAAAGCTCATGTTGAATTCAGAAAAATAAATTCCATGCTTAGCATCAGTAAAATTTATTATAAAATATATTTCTTTGGCATTATAAAGGTTAATTTGAATCTGATTACTAACATTTATTATTACAAATGCATAAGATAAAGACATATTATGAATATTCATGAAAGTGCATTACACAAATGTAAGATGATCTGTGCAGACTGAAATATATATTCTATCCTACAAAGAAAGATAATCTTAATGGAAGAAAAGAAGCAATTATGTAAAAAGGAAATGCAGAATGAAACACATACCAGAAAGAGCTGAAATTCAAGTTACACAGGAGGCTTAGGTGCTTCATGAATAAAGAAGGAAGAAGACCTCAGTAAGTGAGAAATCATGCTCTGAAGAAAAGAGAGGAAGCATATCTAGGTATACAGATACGCAGGTATACAGTAATATGCAGATTATTGTACAGTGACATAAAACATCAGCATATAAATTCTACTTATCAAAAATAGAATGACTTTTAGCCAGGTTAGAAAACGCAAAACTGAGTTCCAACTTACAGATTAACACTATGAACGTGGCATCTTCCTACTGGCTCAGTATCTTGTTCGGAAGGATGACAAAGGAATTTATTCCTTTCCTGCCATGTGGATAGGCAGAACAGTAACTAAACAACCATCAGTTTTCAGTACACTGCTTGCTGCCTTATCAGGAACAGGATGATAGTTTTGTCTCCTTGACATACTTCCATAGCCAGCACTCCAAACACAGACGCAGGAATTCATATTCCCTTGGCATTAAAAGATGAAATAAATCTCTGCACAGAGACTATTATTCCCCACACATATACTCAGGAACAGAAGCAGAGTCAAATTCTGATCCAGCTGGCAGATTGTCTCTTTGCTAGCTGCAGTGATATCGACATCAGTTCTGAACTATATTGCTCAGCATCACTACAGGCATACCCAAGGAAAAAAATCACTCAAATATGCAAGTCTGGCCACATACTGCAAGTTAAGGCCCCCATGAAACCCAATGTTCTTAGAAGTGCTTGCTTTCATTTCTTGTCAATAAAAAAAATTGATTGTTTACATTATTTTCAACACAAACACCACAGCAGTCTACTTCACCATTACAAAACCAGAGAAAGAAACACAAAATTTAATGGAACTGCTTAAGTAGTGAAGCTCTGATATTTAATTGATTTGCTTGAAACTATGAATTGCCAAAACCAAAACATTTTTTTTAACCTGACAGTCCCATTGAGACCAATATTGCATACTACAGTGCAAGTTTACTCTAAGCTGTGTATTAGCAAAAACACTACTAAGAGCATGCAGAAAAGATATTGCCAACACAGAGCTGCCTTTGAACCTACCTGCTTGCCAGGACAGGATAAAGCTTCATTTTCACATCTGCATAGGTACTACCCAGTCTAGTTTGAAGCCCAGATGACAGAACGAAGGGTTGACAGTCTTCTGTGCCACTCTACAGCTCTACAAGTCAGGATTTCCTGCAACTCATTTCCAACATTCTTCTTGGACTCGGGTGTTTATTAGTTTATGTTTATTTAAACAGCATTTAAGTCTTCTGCCACCATTTCTCAACATCTTGCTCACCTGAGTCAAACAACCCTAGATACCACAAAGCAGAATATTAGCTAACCAGAGAAACACAGAACACAGAACACTGCTCTGATGGGATCTATAAGCTTCATACAGCACAGAAAATGGTGCTGGGACATACTTTAAAATATCTGAAAAAATAAGTACTCCTTAATCCAGGAGACTCTGAAGTCTCTGTAGAGGAATGTCAAGCTAGAGTGCATTTGGTCTTGTTTAACTGGCTGTAAGTCAAAAGGAGAGTAGTGGTCAAGGAAGACCAGGAACAAACCAGGGGATCTGCAGTCAGAGAATGGTGAGGGCATGTGCAGGACCAGGTTCCAAAGGGAATCATTTTTACTGTCAGTGAGTCACAACATCTCAGTGGAGCACACTGAAAATACTTACCTAAAAAAAATAGGGAAAAAAATTTAGAACTACTTGGCAGTTTTCCATAGAGGAGAAATTATTAATAGTCACAGAAGCCTTGCTCAGGAGTTTTAACATGTGTTTCAAGTAATCCCCCTGCTCTTGATGTTTTGTTTGTCCAGTCTAGCACACTTTTATGTTTTACCCCAGAAGTGTCCCAAGACAGAGCTCCAGTGTACCCCAGGTCTCTAAGTTGATATCCAGATAAAGCCTATGTGGAGGACAGACCTCCAGTTTACTACAACAGATTAAGAACAATCAGGTTGACTCTCACCTCTCCCAAATTTATGTTAAGATTAAATGTTTCTCATCTCTGTAACAGTGGCTTTTATAAAGACAATGAGTAAGGTCTTTTTTCCTCTGGAGTTGCATATATGCCCTTTGCACAGCAAGTTACAACAAGGACAGCAATGGCCATGATCCCCTACCAATGGTGTTTGATGGTGTTTGCATGCAGCACCTTCAGCCACCTAAATGCATGTGACATGCAGCATTTCCACCAAACACCCTGGAGCCAAGCACAGATTTAAAAGCCACAGCAGAAATTAACACCAAAGTTCTCAGAACATTAAGACAATCTGATAAGTTACTTAGAGAAAGTTAAATCTTATTTGCCAAAAACAGGTAAGACCTTGGCACCCAATGCATATGTGAGGATTTCCACAATGATGTAGGAGCTACCAAAGCAAAAGCATTATTTTCCCTGCTTATGTGTTCCACGAAACCTGGAAGCTCTAGGGATACACATTACTGACAGAGTTACTCAGAAAGACTCAGATCAGTCTCAAAATCGACTCTTCATTTTTTCAGTAGGCAGGAGCACCCACCACCTGTACTACTCACTGCAGCCTTGCACCAAACAGTCACTTCCAAATATCCAGCTGATGGCTCACAGACTTGTATTGAACTGATAAACCAGCAGTCTGAGGACAACAGTCACTGCCTTCTTTATTGCCTTAGCCATCTCACTGGCGACAATGACAGAAACACTGCAAGAATTCCCCTGCTCCAAAGGCACAGCCATTTCTTGTCATCCAAAACCTCTTAGGGACTGGGATGCAGTTAGAATATAGAATATACCCCCTGTCCTGCACCCAAAGTATCAGTTTATCTAGTCTACAGCAATTACCAACACAGGCAAAAACGCTTAGCCAGGAACTGTGGTCTGCCAGGTTAGCACACAGAAGATCTCCATGATCAGTCAACAACACCAAGTTCAGAAACAAACACAGAATTATTGCTTGTGCATCTAAGAGCCTTCTACATGTTGTCTCCACCTTCTGGAAAACTTCATCCAGGTCTGAGGTCTGCCACCAAAGAGAACAGACTCAAAGAGACAGCACACACAGCTGGAGGTCAAATGCATCAGTGGATGAAGAACAGAGCTCCTGAACACTGAAGCCTAATGAAAAATGCTAAGAAATAAGTTCTAGGGCAATTCAAATAAAAGGGCTTGGCATGTGATCTGAAAACAAAACTGAGGTCCTAAGTCCTAAAAACACAGGTACAGATGATACAAAGCTTTGTTACATGGATGTTCACAGCTAGGTTCAATGAGTCTCAGAACTACAATACAACTTGATTTATTGACACCGTAATTCATAAGTGCACTGTGTTAGTTTTATACTAATATAAAGAGTTAGTACCACAGAAGAAGGTCTGTGCACTTCTTCAATCACGAAGTTTTCCTCCTGTGGTTCCAAAGTCACATTTGTCTGCTAAAATCCTTAGAATACATACAAGCACCTACTTACAGTCCCACTTTTCAGGGCAGGTTTCATCAGTCAGAAACACCTGCAGCATGGGCTGTGCTAAAAGCTGAGGAAAAAAAAATCCAAACTTTAGATTTCACTGCAGGTTATTTACTGCTGATTAAAGAATGATATATAAGTAATCAAAGCCAAAAAACTGTAGCAGCTCTTCCCATGCACAGAGGTCAGGGTCACAATGAGTATAATTCCTACTGTCAACCTCACTGCCTAGACTGGCTGTTATTCACATCCAGTGTAAATTCTGAACTCATGCAATAAGGGTAATAAATGTATGGATGCTGGATCTCTGTTATACAGACTGTAGCTGAGATCAGAATCAAATGAGTCAGTATCAAGAGGGTTCTTATTTTTCTACTTAAAAATCAGCAGCCTTTGCAAGGGAGAAGCCATGACACACATTTATATCACCCACAGGGTGGGGCACATCTCAGGCCATATGAAACAGGAAAAAGAAAAAATGGTTTGTGTAATTCAAAACCCCCAAAAATATGAGTTTCACATTGCACAGTTTCATTCTCAAATAATGTATCTCAAACTTAATGATTCCTTCCACATTAAAAAAAAAAAAATCAGAAAACAGAATGACATGGCTTAATCTGTGCAGAACATGTACTCCTCCATCACGACAAAGCACAACAAAATAAGAACATGTAGCACTTTGACATCAACAAAGCTGCCTACAGAGACACCCACTCTTTCTTATTTTCTCTGCAGCATATTCTTTTAACTCACTCATTTCCTTCTGCATATTTCTCACCATTCTTGACTTATCTACTTCCTATACAGCTTCTTCAGGCTTGTTTTCACATGAAGTCTGACCAAGGAAATAGTTACTCACCTACAGACAGTTCAGAGTTATAGCATCCATTTTAATTTTTCCTTCTGCTATATTTATATACTAATAAAAATAATTTCCTTGAGAAACAGAGACGTTATTCCAGAGTATATGAAATAACTAGAGCAGGAGAGTTATTCTGCAGATCTAAGCTTCATGCTGTGATAGATTCACACATTTGGTCCCACCTCCCCGTAAGGAGCTGGCAATTACTGCATTCCAGTAAAGGACCATGGATTTTTTTCCAGCTCCCTTAGTCGACATGCAAGTTACAGCTGATTATGGCAGCTGAAGCAGCAATGCATTTTTGCATCAGATATCCAAAGGCTAGACATACTGGACTGGGTATGAAAGAGTGAACATGCAGTATATATTGGAGGGGTTTTCTGCAGTTTAGAATTATCATTCCTGACAATCATTATATTTACAGCTCTGCTTTACTGATTTTATAGATCTAAATCTTAAGAAATACACTGTATTTATTACCTCAAGTGATAAGGGAACACATCCCTCTAAAGGTTTTAGATCCTTCTCTGCTTTGTGTGAGGAAACAGCAAATAATTGGAATCCTGTGCTGCTTTTGTGCTTTTTGAAGGACTAGCCTTTCCTCAGTTCCTGGACAATATAAATATAGTAAGTACACTAAGTACTGTGATTAGAACTTAAACACTATTTAAATGAGACACATCTCCAACACATCCTCTTGTAAAGCATAATTTATTATTATTATGCAATTATGTTTAAGTGCTAG
Source organism: Pseudopodoces humilis (assembly GCF_049639895.1). Classification (NCBI taxonomy): domain Eukaryota; kingdom Metazoa; phylum Chordata; class Aves; order Passeriformes; family Paridae; genus Pseudopodoces; species Pseudopodoces humilis. The sequence goes on along the minus strand of NC_142205.1, from coordinate 12,040,268 downwards.
TATGCAGGAATCTTTTATTTTACCTGATTCATCAGATAGGCTGTCTCTACAAACAGATTTATCTGTATATTAATGCTAGGAGTATTTTCTGAGTACACACAAAATTCTCAGTATTTAAATTTTTACTTTTAAAAAACACAGTTTTTTACTCATACCTAGATTCCTAATAGCTCACTAAATAGACAGACTAAATCTAGCTGAGATATATCTAACTATGGCTATGGTCATGGTTCCCTTTTTGATGCAGAAGCAGGCATCTATTTCTTAGACTACATATAATCTAGGAAAGGAAAAGGTGAAAAGATGGAGAAAAAAAAGTTCAAAAAATATTAAAAATCTTTCAGGCTTTCATACATAGTAGACACTAGCAAAAAAAAAAACAAACAAACAAAAAACCAAGCAATAATATATAAACAAAGTATTTGTTACTGACATAAAGGCAGGGTTGGTACAGTTAGCTGAATGCAGGAAAGCTTTGGGGTTTTGCTACAAGAGATAGTAATAGCTCCAACCTCCTGGCTGGTCAAATACAGAATCTAAAAAAATTCTGAGAAATTTCAGCATATGATGGCAATCTATTAAAAAAATCCAAAGAAAGCCAGACAAAACCCAAAATAAACAAACAAAAACCCCACCACCAAACCAATCTAGAAAACATTAATAAAGGAATATAATGAGTCCAAAGGGATATAATGAGTTGTAGGAACAAAACAGTCAAAAATATTCATTTTTCAAGGTGACTCATTGCAAAAAAATACAAGTTCATACCATTCATTGGTGAAACTTGACCAAGAATACAAAAAAGGCTCATCTAACCTTCACAATCAAGCATATACATCTTAAGTTCTGGAGCAGGAGATTTATCTTCAAGACTTCAACAATTTCACATATGTAGTTTGAAACTGTCGAACAAATGCAAAAATTAGTCATAGGGGACTCAGAGACAGCAGAAGCATTTAAGGCTCATTTCCGTAGGAAGCCAGGCTACAGCAAATGTAATTAAAGTTTTTAGTAAGGGTTTGTCATTTTACTAAAAACTCAGAATTACCAGAACAGACAATAAATGTTGGGCACAGCATCCCATCCTCCCTCCCATCCAATGTCGTAGAGGCCAATGCCCCATGCAAAAGCTAATAGAATGATTATCTTGGGAAGGATTATACTGCACAGAGAAGCTGAAGTCTGCCTTTGTGAGTATTAAGTCCATCATCCTTACTGGTCAGCTGAATTATTTTCTTTTGCCATAGTGCAGGTAAGTTATCACTTAGTCTTCTCAAAGTGAATGCATCTCAAAGAACTTCAATATAAGAAGGTAGGTTAAAATGTATTTTCAGATTTTTTTAATTTTTTTTTTGTTTGTTTAAAAACTAGGGAGTCTAGACAGGGATTCAAGAGGAAAAAATAATTAATTCTTTTATAAGAAATAAAAGTCTGCCACACTAAATTACTAAATTATAATATAGTCTATACCCAACAAGCTTAGCAATAAATGATTGAGCCATGATCTGTTCAACAGGAAATGCCAAGATGTGACTCAAGTACATCAATGTAAGGTAAAAGCATCGTGGAAGTGCTTTTTTGCACCTTGATATTGAAAAACAGCTCTATTTTTGAGATTTCACTTCTCATTTCTAAGTACTTTAGAGAAGAAGCATCTCCCAACACACTGTCTCCATTCTGATAGGGACATCCAAATAGTGCAGGAAGTACTACAGGAAGCAGCTACTCCAAAATCAGAGAAGTACTTGCATCTTAGGGACTCAAACAGAATGAGAACCACTGTCTCACAAAGTAAAACCTTCACCCTAGAAACATGTCCTGTTTAGACTCAGGGTAGACATGTATCACATCACCACAAGTATTTATAAACATAGATAATAAGCTTGTTCAGAGAATTAGCAGTTCACAAGGAAACAAGGCTTCTACCTTTGGTTGGTACTTCAAATGCGAGCTAGTGAGAAGAAATGCAAAATATTGGACATTTTTTTGCATAAAGAGAAGCATTATAGAGCAGTAAATAAAGATGCTGGATACTGTTCTAGATAGAAAACAGAAATAGAAAATAAAATGTCAGCCTCATAATCTGTGGCATTTTGGAAAGTCTTAGTAAAATAGTCTACTTTAGTTAGATACGATGTTCCTTGCTCTGACTGTTGAGGAAGAGGAATAAGATAATTTTGGGAGAATGCAAAGAGGATTGTTCTGCAATGGCTCACACTTACTCTCACCATATAAACAATAATAATAATAACAGTAACGGCATCTCAGTGTCAATTACACCAACATGCCACTTGGCTCACCTCATCTTAAAATAAATAGATAATATTAGGATTAAATTTTAGTATGCTATACTCACAGGAAAAAATAAAAAATCACCTCCTCACCTGCACAGCAAAGTCAAAGTCATCAGATATGCAGACAGTGCCCATAATGAAGGCTGATAACTATGCTGACCATAGCCAAAGAGACACCATTTATTGAGGTTACACCAGGAAGCCAAGCATTTCACCTGCATCACATGCTTAGCATCAGCACTAAATCAAAAGTGAAACTGCAAAATGCAGTTGTGTGACTCTACAGACACTTCCTTCCTGGATGGCAAGGTAACAGCTATCACAAGGGCAGCTCAAAGCTTTCAATAATAATGTCTTGTCAAATGCAAGTTAAATTTAAACGGCACTAGGAAATATGAAAAAACATACTTTGTGAAACAGCTCTCATTTCCCTTCATGAGAAGGGTGCTAGAAAATGGGCAACATGGTGTTAAGATGGGCTAAAAGTGAGAAGAAAACTGAACAGAAACTTCAAAGAGTTAGGAGAGACATCTTGATCCTCCTACAGTTGTAGCTACATTCAGAATTTAGCAGGGAACAAGTAAGCAACACATCAACAAATATATTAAATATAAATAGCTTCTCTCTTAATTTTACACTGATTACAGAATGCCAGCTTGCAGATTAAATATATAAGTTTTTAAAAACATCTGCAAGAAACACAATTACTAATATTTACATCCAAGTTCTCTTATTACCAGAACAAAGCAAAGATGTCCTTCAGCCAACTTCCACTAAAAAAAAAGTCAAAACAAAGCAATGTTGACTGTGCTTTTTGAGGATGACATAACTACTATAAAAATGTCTATTAATTACTTCTAAACATTTCACAATTTAAGTGATTTTTGCTTCAATTTAAGACTTTCTCCTCCAGAAGCTGGTTTCAGTTTATTGGATTATTCAGCATGTTAACAGGACAGCACCAAAACAACTTCATGTGTATGTATGTTTATATTTTTATAAAATGTGTATTAGGCAACCCTCTCTTAAAACCAAGAATATGAAGATAAATTAGAAATTACCACTCTATATATTTGTCTTCATTGTAATTTCCCATTGTGAACAAGATAGAGTGACTACAAGTTTCTGTGAACTAACAGAACAAAAATAAAATAATAAAATTCCCACTGTATTCCTCAGTACATCAAGCTCCTTATCCATTCCTCTCTAACTTAACAGCTCCAGGTGGGAGCTTCCCAAATACATCAGGCTCTTTGTGTGCATTTGTGCATGTGTTTGAGAGCCTGTATGGTAAAGAAAGAATGCATCAAATTCAGAGGTAGCTGTGGAATTAAATGCCAGATCTATGAGCTTGGAATGTGTTGAGAGGAAAAGGGGAAGGCCTCACCTACCACAGCACACGGCAGAAGCTTCCCTTCAGCTGCCATTCTTAAAAGACAAAGAGATTAAATACTGCAAGTAAGGCAGTAACCAACCAAGTTTTAGTAATCTCTAAGACCTACAAAAGCATTCCATCTGCCAAAATTCTATGATTTACAGTAATATGCAAAGGATGGAAGTATTGTGGAAAAAAGAATAAATTAAAAACTAGTTTAAACTACTACGGTGCTTCCATTTTGCCCCACCGACAAGGAATCTGTATCACTTTTATTGAAGTACTATAGATTTTTCCCTATTACTGAAGTTACAGCTAATAAAGTTTGCTATTTTAAAAAACCTTAGAAAAAATTTTTAAATTATTTTTAATTAAAAATTAAATTAAATTTAATTAAAATTAAAATTAAATTTAAAATTAAACAGAAGTAACAAAATTTGCATACAAGAGTAAAACTTCCTAAGACAGAAAAAAACCCACACTTTGAGATGATTAACTCAAGACATTTTATTGTAACGTGAAGAAAACAATGACCATGAAATTGATTTTCTTACTAATGCTGAGTAACATTGCAATAAGTACCCTAAAATCAACAATTGTTCTAAATATGGAACTTTTTTTAATGAAAAACAAGAGAGGTGGAATGTGTTTGTACATATCAGTACACAAAGCTGCAATTAAGGCTGAATATTGTACCTTCAAAATGAAGCAGAACAGTTAATGAAAATTGAGAGAAAAAAGTCAAGATTACAGACAAGGACATGAGGAAGGGTTTGATGTTTTCTTTGCTTGATAGCAGAGCAACTTTGGCTCAAAGTTAATAAATAGAGACACAATAATCAGTGGTACCTGTCCAAATACTCTCTTACACAGAGGCAGCATGTAACCAACCTTGCTTTATGAAAAGTGGCAATCTAATCTCACATTCTTCAGTATTTTTTGTTCCCTGACACGTATTTATGCCACCTCCATCTGGCCTTGCACTATCCAGAAACACAGCCCAGGTCCCTTTCTTTCTTCATATACTTGCTACTCCTACATCTCCCATCTTCTATCATAATCTCACCAAAATGTTCTTCTAGAAAAAATTTATACATGAAAGTAACTATAAACATTTGTGAACTGACAAATAATACTTAAAAGCAGAAACTGACAGCAGCGCTAGGATGAACTGCAATGAAGGTGGTGATGTGCACATTAATGCACTAACTATGGAAAACAAAATGTGAGCTTGAATGAGATGGACCTCCAAGAGAAGAATCTTGAGGAACCTCTGCTCCATCACTGCGTCCTGAGATTAACATTTTAACAGAGCACATCTCTTTCAATTCAAACCTCATTTATACTTCAACACATGGCCTCTTTTGAGGGTATTTCCAACTCTTGCATTCCTGTATTGACAATCTAAGACACTAAAGGAACATTAATTTAAGTGGAGAGTGAGCATTGCTCAGAGCATTTCCAAAAAGCAAATGGAAATAAAAAGCCTTTATCTACGTGCAGGAGAACTTCAATATGTTAGGCAAATCTCTACTACCCCAATGGCCTCTTACAGTACTTGTGTCTCAGCCTGTAGCAGACAAGCTACTCAGTGAAGGAGTCCTAGGGGCAGTACCTTGAACTTGCAGAGCACCTCTCCAAACAGTGGTCTCTCCACCCATAAGAAGAACCACCTCTTCCATGAAATCCAAGATTCTTGGCCCTTCTGTTTAAATCTCCAGTGTATCTATTCAAAGATTAGATTCGTATTAACAACCTAACTACGTGCACTCATCCAAAAGCAAAAAACTCAAACCTTAGAAGACCCCACACTACCTCAGGTGCAAGAAACAGTCATCCCAGTGGACCAAGAAGTACAAATAGAGCAGAGACTGAAAACAAATGTTCTAATCCATACAGAGTATCCCAGTTTCTTTATCACAGTAACTAATTTTAGCATTATTAACAGTAAGGAATGTGTTTTTTCAATGCAGAGCAAAAACACCATCTCAAAAGATAATTAAGGCAGAATTTAAAAGTCTTTAGGAAAACCTTCCTGCCCGAATGCATCATGAATTAGTGCATCTTACAATCACAAAACATTTATTTTCAGCAGGTTTTAGAAACCAACACAAAGATATTCACCCCTTGCCATATAAAACCTGAAACCAAACCTGGCATCTCACAGAGATGAAAAACAGCAGACCCTAATAAGCGTTACAGAATCCAACTCCTGCATAAATATATTGGCACATCAAGCTTACTGTCAGTGAGACCAACCGTGTAAGAAGAGACATTACTGTGTATACATGATGGGTTCGAAGCATAGGGCAGGGATCTCATGGAGCAAAAGGAATCTCTGAATGAAGTGGGTCTCAATTCCTTCCCCCTTATAAAATTTGCTAGAATTTATTTTCTCTCTTCTTCTAATAATTCTGTTAATTTTAAAATAAATAAATACAGTCAGTTATAATTAACATCACTTCTTATAATTGTTTGATTAGGCAGTGTGCTGCATGGAAGTCATCAGGCAGGCTAGTAAATACATAAATACCTAACAAAAATAATTCTTGCTTGTTAGTTAAGCCTGTGTTCATCCTCTAATTTAGAGATCCTGCAAATCTGCAGTGACTTGCAGGCCTAGCCACTGCTTTAAGGGCTGATAGAAAGAACTTTTTTTTAAAATCTCATCCATTCACTAGAACAAACCAGACTTGATGGGGAACCAAGGGAGAAAAATTATAGTGTGTGCAGATACTCCTCTGATCCAGCCCCCTGGAGTGATCTGTTCTGTAGTGTTGCCATAGAAAATGGAAAGGAAGCCTCCAATTAGGGACGAGGTCACATTTAAGTGGAGATATTATGTAAATATCAGCCAGCCTGCACCCTGCAAAAAAAAAAATAATAAAGGCCTCATCCTGCCAGCCCTCCAAGGGCAGGCCTCGGGTTTACTCCCAGAACACCCCTGCCAGCAGGACCCGGCTCGCAGGAGCAGGTGCCAGCCCCGGAGGCTGCCCCGGGGACCCCCGGCACCGCAGGTACAGCCCGGGAGGGGGGCGGCCGGCAGAGCCCTGCGGGGCCGGGATGCTCCGGACCGTCATCCCGCGCTGCCGCGGGTACCGGCGGGGATGGGGGAGCACAGGGATCCCCCCCGGAGCTCTCCCGGCCCCTCCGCGGCCCGGCCCGCTGATGGCTGCGGGGGAGTTGCGGGAGGGCGGGGGCCGGCGGGGTCCGGCCGAACGGGTCCCCTCGGCGGGCGGGAGCCGCCTCGCCCGCCTGGGGACAGGCAGCCCCTGCCCCGCCAAGGACCGACCGCCCTTCCCGAGGCTTCCTCGCCCGTCGGGTCACCGGCACAGACGGGCGAGCGGAGAGGGGCACAGCCTCGCCCCGCCCCGGGATGCACTTTTTTCCCTTAGGCACCTCGCACGACCGAAGTCTCCGGGCGCGGCAGCATCCTCCCTTCCATCCTCAGTCCTCCCTCCCCCGCAGCCCCGTGCCCGCGCCGCCCCCGCATCACCCCCTCGTGCCTCCCGCCGCCGCCACTCACCCACTCCGCGGCCGGCGACGGCGGCAGGGCCCGGCCAAGCCCTTGCCCGCTCCTTGCCCGGGGGGATCCGCCGGCGCGATGCGGACGGAGCGGCGAAGCACCGCCCGGCAGCCGCCCCTCGCTGCCGGCGCCGGGCCCCCCCCCAGCTGCCACCGGCGGCCCGCCCTCGGGGGCGGCGGCGGCCGGGCCTCCCGCGGCCCCGCCCCGCTCCCGCCGCCGCCCCGCTGCTCCGTCCCCGCTTCAGCAGGTGCGGGCACGTCCGGCACAGAGGGCCGAGGAGGATGGATCCATTTAATTTTTTATGTCACGCAAGAATTAGACACGGAGTTGTCAGATCAGCTCAGCTGCCGGACGCGTGTAAATCCTGATGCCATTTAAAACCTCGTTCTTTTGTCAGAATGAAGGAGAATATCAGCTTGAAGTTCCCGGGCCCAGGCTTTGCTGACTCCTCTGTGCTGATGTAGACCGGCTGTGAACGCACCTTTAGTAAAACGCTGTTCGTGGTTATATTTCTGTTGATCCAGATTCAGCGATGACCCAGAGAAAGCAGCAGAAATGTGTTTCTGTGAGCCAAGTATCAAGACATCAGGGAGTGGGAATGGTCGTGATAACTGGCTCAGTGTTATGTTGGCTCACTTCTACAGTGTTTGTGTAAATTGGCCCCGAAACAAGGAGAAAATAAACAAGTTTACCACTCCATTTGTTCTGCTGTTGGTGGTGCTGCAGCGCTAAATTTGTACTTAGTTTCAAAGGACAATATGGCTATGGGAAAATAGATTTGAAACAGGAAGCACAATATACAAGGGACATCAAGAAATAAACAAGAAAGCATCAGCCTCAGAACATGTTCAAAGAAGTAGGTTGATGGACCTCAGCAGAGAGACATCTCAGGGCAGCATCACAGGCACAGAAATTTGGAAAGGGAACACTTCAGTACTGCAGATAACGGTAACTCTATTGATGGCCACACTGAATGACTAAAATACAAATTGGAATGCACATTTTAACAGTCAAGGCAATTAAATAGAAACACCTTTTGAGAAAGGGAATATGCATTGCTGAGCAGTGTGAAGCAAGACTTAAATCTCTTTCCAAAGGGAGGCATTTCAAACAGGACCTAAGGAATTCTTGTGTCCAGCATAACTCAAAAGTTCCTTCTCTGTAGAGAAAATGCTGCTTTTGATTTTAAAATCAATACAAATGGAATGTCCCAGTAGGTGTTAATTACTTCATATAGTTAATTTGTTACATTTTCTAAGAAAAATTCAGGTATAAATGTTTGATACTAAGGCTTTTAAAAAATGCCAACACATTTACTGGTGGCTGTGTTCCAAGTCTGGATTAATGAAAAACCAGAATAAGCAGCTTGTTATGCTTTAGCTGCTGTCTAACTGTTCTTCATAAGAGTAGGAATCTGGGGCCTTAGTTCTGGCCCTGGTCAGGGAGAGAAATTTTAGCTTAAATAATATATGCATGGCATTATATTAGAGTTATGTCTTGCGCTAGGATGCAGTGTTGTGTTCTGAAAAAAGGCAGGCTTTGCTTGTAATGGGTTGGTGCATAGGGTTGTTACATGCAAAATATTTCTTAGTAAACAATTTTCACTTGGAGGTAATTGAAAATAAAGAAGAAAGCATTTATATCTTAGCTAGTACTTTTTTTCTCAGTATTTTTTTATTAATAGAAGTATTTGAGCTTTTTTTCTTAATTAACATAAATTTGATTTAATTTAAAAGTAAGGTGATTATCTTGTCTGCACAGAGTCAAAATTATGACTCTATAACCTGCTTTTCCATTCAGCTGGAGGGCAACCATCACTGCATGAACCCTAAAGCATCTTTTTGAGAGCCTGGAGTTTGATATCCACTAATACCTAGAAACTGAGGATCCACTGCCCTGTCTGCACTGCTCAGGTTTATAATAAAGATGGTCCCATCCCCAGAGAACTAGTGCTGTTAGTGGTCATGGAATACCAAGATACTGGCATATTAAGTGAAAGTAAAGATTTATAATCTGGCCTGGTTTTTCTTTGCCTGTTTATTTACAGCAATGTTGTATCTTACTGGAAGAAAACTACTGGGTCAAGCCCAAGTTCACACTGGAATTCAGTGGGTCAGCCAAAAATCAGTCCTGATATATCCTGGTAACTGTGGTGTCCCTGCTGATGTGGGAAGCTTCTGAACAACACAAACAGAGTGTGAAGCTGTGAAATACAGAAGATGTCTGCAAAGGAAGAGAAGTATTTTTCCCAGCTATCAGCTGATTTATTACTACTGATTGTTTGGCCAGTGTTACCAGCTTCTTACCTCTGCTATTAGTGACCAGTAAAGCAGACTGAAGTATTGAATCTGAAAAGAAATAGGCGTGACATCAGCAAGAAAATACTTGGCTCTGTTCTGAATTCCTTACAAATTAATACAAATTCTTCATTTAGTTCAGGAGGAATAAAACCTACCAAAGCAACAATTTAAAAATGCCCTAGAAACCTTCTGGTAACTTTACGATTATTCAATTTAGAATTAGAAGCACTTTGACTTTATTGCACTCATGCTGCAGTAACTATATTAAGTAGAAAGCAAAATAGAATTTCAAGGACAGGTCATAATTGAAAAGTTAATTCATTTTTAATATTGATATTCACACTTTAAAGGGCTTTAAGCCTTCAGACTAGGAGAAGAATATCAGAAGCAGAAGACACCTTGCTCTAAATTTGCCTTTTAATCCTAATAAAAATCTCTTGTAAACAGAGGTGGTCCTCCTGTTCAGTTAAAACTCAAAGTGTGAGAAGTTTTTAAAGCTTCAGCTCTTTGTGTAATGCCTAAAGTTTTAATGCTCTTTTATTTAAAAAAAAATCCAAGAGCACATTTGAAACTGATTTACACAGAGGGGACCAGACTATTTGCTGCTGTAAATGTAAAAGCAATGCATTGATTATTTTTTTATTGTTGTTTTTATTTTAATAGTATCAATATTATTATTTAGAAATCAGAAATACTCAAAGAACAGGAGTTTTTTCAAACAGTATGTTTTTCTCCCATTGAAATGCAGCCATCTGCAGGCAGTTATATAATAGTGCATAGCAACAGTACAACAATTATGTACAATATATGGCTATATTTAAACCTTCTTACAGCACTGATTATTATAAATGTTAATACTGCACAGGACGAGGAGGAGAAAATTTCTTTCAGGGGGAACCTTAACTTGACTGACTATAATTATGCACTTTAAAGGATTTGGGTGTGATCTTTTATGGGAATGATTTTTCTAGAAAAGCTGAATTCAAGACATCTCCTTCCAGAAAGCCTGGGAGATTCGGAGTCATTGAATTGGAATGAGGTTTATTCTTCTAAGTTATTGTGGCATTGTGAAACTTGCAGTGGATTTTCATTTAAAACAGTCATGTTTTAACATTCATTTAAATTTTTTTAAAAAACCCTATTTTCAGATTCAAGCTTGCTGGAAAGAGCTGGCCTGATTTTCTGTAGTTGAGATATGTTTTGCTCAGAGCTGGCTGCTAAGTGGGATGGGATGCCTGTGCTCCCTCTCTGCATTCTGGGTGAATCTCTGGCAAGGCTACCTTGGCCCTGGAGCAGAGGTGCCTTTTACACACCCCAAGAGAATCTGTCTTGCTGTGCAGTTGTGTACAAAATTGATAGTGGCACCAACATAACACCAAAAATAAGATCACCTACTATGCTGTTGAATTTCAAAACATAGGACATGTGTCTGCTGTACCAAAAGGGAAGTGCTGGTGTGTGCGGCTCGCAAGGTGGGACCGTAAGGTTTGGCCAAGGTCAGAACCTGCCCACAGCTGCCAAGAGTCATGTGTGTATCGTATAAATTCTTCCTACAACACGTAGTCAGAATCTAATCTTTTACAAATGGCCAAAACACTGATATGACAAGTTGCAGTGTATCTTCTTGGAGATGTTTTCCAACAGGAGATCAACCCTGTTGATGGGTTCTGCCTTAGGTGGGTGATGGTGTAATATCCAGAAATAGCTTGTGTTACAAACTCATGCTTTTAAGAGGGAATCATTATCATGCATGGGTATAAATAGCAGCCTAAGGAAGTAAACTGCAATTAGGAGTTGAAATATGTTGTTTAACAATCATAAGTTGTGTTTCTGCATTGTACTGGATAGGTTGTACAATATTACTTTGTTTTGTGTGTCAGCACGTGTCTGAGCAGATATCTATGCACTTTTAATGTTTTCCTGCACCTGTTTTAGAAAAGTCACTTATTCCCTAATAGAGGGGGAAGAGTCTTCTGGGAATATACACCCTGAAATTAGGATTTATTATAGGCTTTATGTACAGCTGACTTGGTTAAAAGCTGCTCTTCTGGGCAGTCACATATCAAATTAAAAATGACAATATAAATAGATGAAGTTAATGACTGTGCTGTGGAATATGGGAATAAAGCATTCAACTTGTACTAAAACAAATGGGAAAAAATGAAGATTCACAATATATTAACCCATGTGTGGTCAAAGATGCTTCTATGGAAGCAAGCACTACTGCTTTGGATGGCAGTTGATATCTCATGCTATGCTACCTGCAGAGCCCTCTTTAATGCATATGCTGAGATGATTAGCTGTAATAAGGAGAGGCTAGGGATTAAAAGTGTAAAAATAACAGCCATTATACTTCTTAGAAGGAATTCTCTGAGGATGTGTGCCTGTGGCTCACTCATGCTTGCTTTACTACATGATGTACTGAGCTAGTCAGAGCTTTGTTGGAAAAAGGCTTCTAAATATGGCTGTTAAAATCATGAAATTTTGGTGGACCATTTCTTCTCTTCATGATTAGTTATTAATGACCACCTTGACTTTCTGAATACAAGGTCTTACTGTATATATCAATACTATTATATAAGTTCATCAATTCTTGGGTTGTAGTATCCCTCTTATAGAAACTTAACGTGAAAAGGAAAAAAGAAATTAAAATACCCTTTACTGATCTTCTAATTAATATCAGAATTTAATCATATTGAATATTTTAGTACTGTTACAGCAGTTTATATGCTTAGAATGTAGGTGTACTTTTCTTGCATCTGTGGATTCAAAACTGCAGGTTCAGGACATAATACAAGGTTATGCATAATTTCAAAGGATAGCAGCCTGTTGGAAATGCCCTTTAAGATCTACCACAGCTTCTGTTAGGCACACTCATGTAAATCTTCAATTAGTATGCAAAGTCAAGAAATATTTTACTGCTGTCGTGAAAGGTCTTGTTTGAGGGGAATATTGAGGAATTCCCCTGGATATTAGAGATATTAGAGAATGGAAAAAGGTTGCTCTCATAAAGCTGACCTTTGAGAAGAAATAAAGGGTGATAGGCAAGTGAACAGATAGTCTGATAAATTCCTTCTCTTTTCCCTATTAAGAGATAGGAGATGTGTAAGATCTGCTGTCTTTCACTTGGAATCAGCTCTCGTCAAAGACAGAGTAGGACTTTGAATACTAAATGTATTTGGAGGTAGAAACTGGATAAGACCAGTTGCTAATCAAAGGTACTGGAATCAGGGAATATACCTTGTGGAAGATGAAATGAGCCCTTTCATTACTCATCCCAGAAATGCATTACCATAGTCAGTGAAGATACCAAAACTCCTCCTGTACTACCATATTCTTGTAAATGCTCAGAAGCAAAATAACTGAAATTGTTCCTTGCTGCCTGACTTCTGCTGGTGCAGTACTTGGATGCTTTTGTATGTAATAAATGTATGTATGTAATAAAAGTCTATTTAACCTCTGTTAAGTGTATGTAATTTCTGTTTAGTTATTTATCTCTGTTAACTTAGTGGGCAACAGAAGAAAATGAAAACATTTCTCAAGTTTAAAAATTAATTGCATTAGGTATAATGAATATTATAGTAAGAAAAAGAAATTGTATTAAATGCCCATATAGTTTTGGTCTCCTTAGACCACCTTAAAGCCAATTTCACCTAAATTCAAAAAAACAGGCTGCAATAAGCAGAAAGTTTAGATAGGATTAATGACATTAGCACTGTCTTTACAATGGTTGTCCTTAGGAAAGGTACTAAATTGATTATTGCCTTAAAGATCACTGCTCAGAGTTCAGTAATAACTTGAGTAATTAAGGGCGTGTAAACTTAGACTTCTGTCCAAATAACATTATATTTTATATTTTCTTATGGCCTCCTTTTTTCTTTAGAAAAATAACTGGGACTGGAATAAAGCAGTTCAGTTGGAAGGGCCCTACACCAACCCTCTAGGCCAACAGCAATAGATGCTGGTGGAGATTGCCAGTACCATTCCGTGATGGAGGGTGGAGTCACATGGGAAATAATGACTAAGAAAAAACGGGACTGCATGTCAAACAAAATTTAATTAAACTGTGTAATTGCAGTCTCAGATAAGCGATAACACTATGAAAGTGTTTTGAGAACTCCCATAAGATGGTATTATACATCCAGCAGTTTGAGAAAGGCTCTCAGTTGTTGTCTAGCCACGGTAATGTCATAGTGAGTTCAAACAGTTCAAGAGGGAAGATGATAGCAGAAGGTATTAGTAAATTAGGCTGTGAGAAGATTCAAAGGATGTATAATGGAGGAAGGGGTAGTCAGCAATAGAGGTGACCAAAGTGCTGAGATCCTGCAGCTCTGGCTGTGTATGACCTGCTTGTTCACACCCAGGGGGCTCATGGCTGTGCTGCTGCTTTCAGAGGCAGCGTGGTCAGTCTCCATGCGGGCTCTCGAAGGCTGGCTCTAGCCACAGTACTATGTAACATGGACTTTATCCTCTGAGGCTTTTCCATTGGTGATGATTCATGATTTACTTCAAAAAGAGAGGGCTGCCAAGATGACAAATTTAGGCTGCAGATCCTGCGTGCAAATTAATTCTCTCTCTGTGCAGTCTTTCCAATTTCCCAGAGCTCATCTAATGAGGCTGCAGGGCAAAAAGAAGCAAAGAGAACACTATTCATACCCCAGAGCTCAGTGTATGAAATGTCTTTAATCTGGTAAAGAAGGTAAAGCTTGTAAAGCACCCTAAATATGCTCAGAATTTCTGCATTATTTCCCTAGCTTATTTTTTTTTATTTATTTAAGATGACATTACAGCTGCATTTGGAATATAGTCTGCCTATCTCCTCCAGAAGCCTTTCTTGCTCACATGGAATGAGTCAGGCACAGTGTGTATAAAACACTTTGTGGTGCCAGACATGAGGCAGTGTCAGGCAAAGAATTTCTCTGCTTCAAAAAAGAAATGTTCTCTTGCCTAAAGTGAAAATGAAATGGAACCTCCAAAGGCATTTTCTGTTCCTCATGTACCTATCAAAGGGTATAACAGTACTGAATTATTTAGGTAATTTTCCCAATTAGACTGTGTTCTTTTATGAGTCAGTTCAAGTGGCTTGGGCCCTAACCATAAAAAGTCTTAACATATTCTAAAGACTTTGAGAATTGCCCAAAAGAAAGCTTTGAGGTAAGTTAAAAATTTATAGCAAAAAAATTTTTGTTAAACCTCAAATTGCATTTATATAAAATAATCTTTTTAATCTTGATGGATATGCTGGTTTTTCTAGGGTATAAAAAGATAACTTTTTTTTGCAGTGGCATGTGTGGGGCTGTGTTTGGGATTGTGCTGAACACAGGATTGATAACATGGAGATGTTTGTGTTATTGCTGAGCAGAACTTACACAGAGCCAAACCTTTTGCTGCTTTTCCACACTCCACTCTGGCAGGGAAGTTGGAGGTGAATGGGAGACTGGGAGGAGACACAGCCAGGACAGGTGACCCAAACTGACCGAAGGGATATTCCAAACCATGTGACATCATGCTCAGTATATAAAGTGAGGTGGGGAAGAAGAAGGTAAGAGGGGATATTTGGAGTTATGGTATTTACCTTTGTTTGTCTTCCAAAATCACCATTACACGTGATGAATCCTGCTGTACTGGAGATGGCTGAGCACCTGCCTGCCCATGGGAAGCAGTGAATTAATTCTTTGTTTTGCTTTGCTTGTGTTCACAGTTTTTGTTTTCCCTGTTACACTGTCTTTATCTCAACTCATGAGTTTTCCAGCTTTTACCTTTCCAATTCACTTCCTGATCCTGCTGACTGGGGGAGTGAGCAAGCAGCTGCCTCGAGGCTGGTTGCTGGATGGGGTGATACCTCAACACATAGCTTAAAAAAAAACAAAACCAACCTCCCTTCCCCTTCTCACTCCACTAAAATGCCAGGTTAGACAACAAAAGGGAGTCTAACTCAAGAATTAAATTGGTCATTTTGTAAAATCCTCTGCCCCGAGAGCTTCTTGAAGATTTGTTTCTTATTCCCCCTCTGCTATTGAAAGTTTAATCATTAGACCAAATGACACCTTGATCATGTGTAAAGAGCAGATCTCTACTCATGAAACTTAATTAACACTATGATTCACATGTCAATAAAACCACAAAAAATAAAAGGCAGATGTATTACCAGCTTTCAAATTGTTAACTGAATATTATCAAACATTCTGATAGCAAAGCATTATACTGATTGGATATCTAAATTTGTCTCTAACTAAAATAAGTCTCTGATCAGTAGTCTTAGCTGTGTCCAGCAGAAAAACCTTTTTAGATTTTCTCACCAGTCTTAGTGAGATTAACAGAGTTAGGAAGTAATAAGGGAATATTCTAAATATTCTAAATAATTCTAAAAATTCTAAATATTCTAACCTTTAACAAGTGATATATTGCAACATGAAACTCGAATTCAGTACTTGTCGACATTCTGAAGCTCCTCAAACCTTCTTTAAAAGAAGAGTTGTTCACAAATTGTGGTAATCTGAAGCATAAAGAAATGATAAAAATCTCAAAGTTGGATGAAATGTTGATACATTATCTGAACCGTTGTTCTCTGAAGCATTATTCCTAATACCTGGATACCCCTTACTGCAATTTGTATTGCCTCTTCTTAAATAACTCCTCTGATGGTGGTTGCACAGATGGCCTGCTACAGTGTTCTTGTAAAATTTTAATATCTAATCTAAATCTCATATGATGCAAGTTATTACTTCTTCTTCTAGCCCCTTTGAATACTAAAAACATTCTCTTTGCAAAACATTTTGCATATTTTGAAGTGTCTTCTTTGCCAAGGCTAATGGCCTTAGCCTTAAATGAGACTAATTTTCTCACCTTTTCCTTAAATTCCATCTAGGTTTTTGACTCACTGTTCTCCACTAGGCTTTATCCAAGTGATTTGCCTCTTTCCAAACTATGGACCTGGATTTTGAAGTGTGGCAGCTGTGGCCTTACAATCCTGAGTAGTGAAGGGATTAGCTCCTGTATGCCTTGCGTGTCACAATGACACTTGCTTTTATCTGAAATAGAATGACATTCCCGATTTATCATTTTTTAATCTACTGTAATCCCCCGTGTACTAGTACACAGCCAGTTATTCTTCATCCTTCTTTGGCTTCTTGATCCATCCTGTTACTGACCTATCCCAGATCATAGATTAGCTCTATAAAATGTAACATATTGTGTTAAATTCTTGGGTGGTTTGGGTTTTTTTTTCCCAATCTATTTGAATCATTGTAATGATAAAATAAATGAAGAACTGTAGCATATTGTCTTTGAATATCAGGAGTCGTTTTATTTAATCTTTTAAAGGATCAATTACAATAAAGTGGATCCTGAATCAGTATAGGGAAAGAAGTTGTAGAGAAATGGGTTTGAATGTCCTCCAGTACTATTTTTTTAATCATAGAGTGACTTTTTCAATAGTTTCCTTTGCTGTTAACAAAGTTAGCAGGAGACTGACTGAAGACAATTGTCAGCAGTGAGATGTGGGAAATGTCACAATTTGTTTGTTTTAGGCTGTGTTGATAAATTCTAATTCCATTCAGAAAACTAGGTTATCTCCTTCAGTGAAATGTACCTATGAATTCTGAATTCAATACAGAATATAATGGTATCTTCTGATTATTATGTTGGAGAAAACAGGGAAATGCAAGCAGGGGACTGCAGATTTTCTCAAATGTTGAAAATTTGCTGGTATTCCTTTTTATGAAAGCCAGAATTACATGATTTATTTCTTCATCATGAACAGTATTTCTAGGAAGTGTATCTCAAAAGTCTATCTGTGACTGATGCAAGTACATTATAAATGCATCTATCAGTGGAGAGGAACAAATGATCCATACTAAAAGCCAGATACTGTTCTGCATAGCTGTTTGGTTTGGGGGGTTTTGGTGGCTTTTTTGTGGGGGGAGGAGGAGATAGGAAAAAATACTACTGTAGCCTTTAATATCAGATTCTGTGTTCTTACTGTGAGCAGTCTAAATGGGGACAGATGTAAGTACAAGTAACTTAGCTTAACTAAGAACATGAGGTTAGTTTTTAGATGGGTTTTTGCTAGTGTTTAATATATTACAAATTTTGTAATGTTTCATAATACCTGTAGTATTTGTGTGTCCACAAGCTTGGATGGCCTTTTCTTCAAATATATCATTTTGCCTAAAAAGCAATAGTAACTTTTGCTAGATCTTTGTCTTATTAACAATTTTTAAAGTCCTTCAGAAGGGTAGTTAGGTAGCTCTTGCAGATAAAGAAACAGAGCTATAGAAAAGGGCAAATATGTGGCCTGAGTCAAAGCAGCAATTCAGTCCTGATTCCAGGCACCTTGTGGGAAGGAGTTGTGCTGGAGAGGTTCATGGAGGACTGTTTCCTGGAGGAAGGACCCCACACTGGAGCAGGGAAAGACTGTGAGGAGTTCTTCTGAGGAGGAAGGACAGGCAGAGACACGTGTGATAAACTGACTGCAGTCCCCCTGTGCTACTGGGGGGAGGAGGTGGTGTGTGAGTAAAGTTGAACCCAAGAAGAGGGTTTTTTTCATTATCCTACTGTCATTAGATTGGTAATAATTTAAAATAATTTTTCCCCCAAGCTGAGTCTTTTTTGCCCACGAGAGTAACTGGTGAGTGATACTGGTGAGTGATCTCTCCCTGGTTTTATCTCCACCCATGAACCTTGCATGTTCCCTGCCCAGCTGAGTGCAGTGATAGAGTGACTGTAGCCAGCACCTGGCATTTAGCCAGGGTCAACTCACCACACTGAGTTTGTTAATCTGCGTTATTTGTTAACTGTTCCAAAATTAAAAAGAAAATTTGCACCAGAAAGTGTGAAAAAATTCAGACCAAAGTTGCATTTGTGTGCTACTCATCATCCTAAGGCCTGCTTGGGTCCAGAAATGATGGAGACATATTTCTGCACGCATGCCTGCGTTGGAAGAAGGGCAGGTAAAATCAAGGGTGATGTAATACATTAAGCAGAAATATACCATTTATCATTAATACGTATGGGGACAAGAGATTTTTGCAAGGAATTAGGATGAATGGGATGAGATATATATGCCAGAATCTACCAAAGAAAAGTAGCAGGCAAATCAGTGCATCTTAATGCAGGTTTTGCTACTAGCACTTCACCAATAGTCACAGTCAACTAAGAGTCAGTGCAGGGTTTTTCTCCTTCAATAATAGGATAGGAATAGAAATACAGGATAGGAATATAGCAGCTGTACATCATTTATAGAAATA
Organism: Pseudopodoces humilis; assembly: GCF_049639895.1. NCBI lineage: Eukaryota > Metazoa > Chordata > Aves > Passeriformes > Paridae > Pseudopodoces > Pseudopodoces humilis. The sequence continues at coordinate 12,021,525 of NC_142205.1, read as the reverse complement.
CACCTGGATTAAGTCTAGAAAGAGTATTTCTTTTGTAGCTGAAGATGTGAATTTGATCAGTCTAAATACGAACTAAAATTGTGGGACTTCTGTGAGGTTTAAATTCCCACAAGTAAATTAGTATTTCACACTGTCTGGTCTCTACAGTTTCATCAAAAGACAAAATTATTTCAATTTCTCAGGAACCAAGTGGAATAAATGATTTGTTTTTATTATTTACCTTTAAATAGCTGCTAAGAACACAGTGATGATTGCCCAGCACACTGCTGTCTGTTCCTAGACTTTTTGTAAGCACTCGTACCTTGAAAGTTCAGAAAAGTAATTTTCTATCACCTTATTAGAAATCACGATTTTCCCCATCTAATTAATACACGGCATACGTTTCTACCATCTAAAATAATAGCAAATTATTTAAAGAATGAGGAGTTTTATTGCCACCTGGTGGGAGTCTTATGTGTAACATGTACTAACTGCAGACAAGATTGGGAAACTGTTGAAATACCTCAAGCTGACCAACACCATCCTGCAAGAATAGAGTCTAACTACATCTGGCATCATGACAATAATTAGATGATTGCATTTGCTAAGAAAAACCAGCATTATTAAAGACCCGAAATCTCCTTTTCATCTCAGGTAAAGGCACTGTTAAGTTACTAAGTTCCAGTTCTTTTGATGTTAAACAAAACAACTGGAGTACTGGCATATATAAATAAAATCTGAACAAGATTTCAAATGTGAAATATAGTAGAAGAATATAATTTTCATATTATATATGAAATATAACAGAAAAATTTTAATTTAAATTTTTTGGGAAGATAGCCTAATGGACAAAGAACAGAGGTTTAAATATGTATTTTAAATTGACAGAACCCTTTCTCTTTATTATTTATGTAACTGACAATGAATAATGTGAACTTTGCAGATAATAATTCTGAACTTCTCCATTTAATAATTCTTGACACAACAGAAGGAAGGAATACCATCCAGATGGACCTAAGCAAGTTTGAGAAATGGGTCCAGGAGAATATAATAAATTCAACAATCCAAATGCAAGGTGCTGCACTGGGGTCAGGGCAATTCCTTCCATGAGTCAAAACTGGGAGAATTCATTGAAGGAAGTGTGTCAGAAAAGGACTTGGGGATTCTGGTGGACCAAAACCTGGACAAGCCACAGCAGTGTGCATTTTCAGCCCAGAAGGCCAAGGGCTGCATCAAAAGAGGCACAACCAGCAGGGTGAGGGAGGCGATTTCTCCCCTCTCTACTCTGCCCTTAAGAGACTCTACCTGGAGTGTCATGTCTAGCTCTGAAGCCCCCAAAACGAGAAGGGTGTGGACCTGTTGGAGCAGGTCCAGAGCAAGGCACAAAGAAGGCTGGAGCACCTCTAGTGCAGACAGGCTGAGCATTGGGGTTGCTCTGTCTGGAGAAGGCTCAGGGTAGACCTTGTACCACTTTCCAGTATCCAAAGGGAGCTTAAAAAAAAACATGGAGAGAAACCTTTTATACAGGCCAGTAGTGATAGAACAATGGGGAACAGTTTTAAACTGAAAGAGGGCAGGTATATATTAGGCAGAAATTCTTTACTCAGAGGTTGGTGAGGCACTAGAAGAGGTTGCCCATCCAGCCTGGCCTTGAACACTTCCAGGGATGGGGCTCTAGGAAACCTGGTCTAGTGGGTGGCATCCCTGCCCATTGCAGGAGCAATGGAACTAGATAATCTGTAATGTCCCTTCTGAGACATTAAAGGCATTCTAGGGTTTTATGAGTGTGCAAAGAGAATTCATCTTACCTGACATGGAATGTTAGGAAATGGTTACCCCGGAAAGTCCTGCTTTATGACTAAACCCCCAAAGCCACAATATGACAGAATTTGATCTGATATGACTAATAGCACATATTTCCTGTCAGGAATTAAATTTTCAATGTGACAGTCTTGCACATTTTTGAAACCTTAATTAAATCCTGCATAATCTCTAGTACAGAATTCTTTTACATTAAACTTGCCTAAAGTTTAATTTGTTTTTGTTTAATCTCAGTTGCCTAACTGAGATTTAGCAAGACAGTTTTTCGGTCAGCAATTCAAACATAATGTTTTGTGGCTGGAGAACAACATGTCCACGTTTGCTGCTATGTAGCAGGTGGAATCCTAAGTGGGACAGAAAGTAATTCATAGAAAAAAAAAAAAAACTTCCAGGGTCTTTTGCGAAGTATTGACAGTTTATATTTCAAGACATGTGAACTTGTCTGAAAAAGGAATGATCATTTCTATTTATCCAAAGTAAGCCCAAGATTACTTCCTTCTGAAATGCCTGAATATGCTTACAGCTTTAATTCTTAAGAGTCAAGGATGGAATCAGCTAATTCTAAATTCTCATTAACTACCAAATTGTAATTTAACACTGCCAACCATATTAATATGTAGTATTTCCTACTAAATTACTTTCTATAATTATATTCTCCACTTTTTTCTCCTGTAATTTTGGAGAAACCAAACAGAAAATATCTTTATTTTAAAGCTTTTTTCCTGCCCCTGATTCATGCAAATTGTTCTACAGAAGAGAGGAGGGAAATGGTCACTTCAATGTACTTGGCTGAAGAAAATATATGTAATATATGGATGTCAATTCTTAACTACTGAAGTTAATTCATACCTATAGTGGAGTCAGGGTTTGAAGAATCTGTACATTTTATAGCAGTTCTTACAGAAATTGTTGCATCACTGCCTTCTGATTTATATCTTTCATAAGAAGTCCAGTGCAAGGCTTCAGAAAGTAAAAGCAACCTCTTGCACTTGGGAATGCTGAAAACTACCTGAACCTGTTACCAAATGTATCAAACTATTAATGGAGTTTTTGATAAACAAAAATCTGATCAGAATGGCACAGGAATGAAAAATCTTAAAATTCTTTATTTGGTATGGCTGAAGGAATGTTTTCAGGTTCCTAGTTTCCTGTTCGTGATTTGCATACTTAATGCAGTGCAAAACACAAACAGGAAACCATGAATCCAAAACCATACAGTGATACAGTCAAACAGATGGCATACACACGTGTCTTCTCATCCTGGTAATAGTACGAACGCATATGAAGTTCTTCATGCAATGCCTTGGACCCACTGCATTGTCTCATCCAGTCACACTAGAGGTCACTGTGAGCAAAAGATTAAGCTTAAAAAGGCAAGAACACTGATGGATCAATTTACAGGCCAAAATTTGTAGCATACCTTACAATTTCAAAGGTTGATGCAAACCCATCCATGTTAAATACATTATTTGAGGGGAGCCATGGTATTTATTGTAGCCTCAATTACTGACAAACTACTTACAAACTGTTGAAGAAGTTGCTCCTATCAAGAAATCCATAGTGCTTGAATATGTCCAGTTCAATTTTAGACCAAATATAATTTCTGGCAACACCAAACTGATTAATGATAAGAGTTTCAGACTTTGTTGATACTTCCTGCTGTTTTTTCACATATAAAATTTAACGTATTACTCCTTCCCCCTAGGTAAACTGCCTTCCTTTCTCTAGACTGTAGCAGAACAGTACAACTTTGATTCAGGTGCTGCCTCTAGAGTTCATGAGCTAAGTCCCATTTGTATTGTGGATTAAAAATGAAATCGGTAGTTGTCTCAGAGTGAAGCTGTGAACAGAAAAAATCTAGAACATTCAAGGAAATGGAAAAGGAGTGTGTTCCCCTTTACCTGTTCCAGGGAACGCACCCAACCCAGGACTTACCTCCCAATAGCTGCTGTGTCAGACCTTCACAGTCTCACCTGCAGATGGGTGTACCTGTGCCCATTTTTAAAAACTTTTCCTCTTTCACAGTGTATGCCCATAATTGGCGAAGATGGCTGAGCAGTAAGTGCAAAACTGAACATCTGGTGCCACATAAGTCACCTATGGCTTCCTTTAGTGTAGGAATTCATTTGAAAAGGAAAATGTTAACCCTTTCCTCATGGCTGAGAGAGCTAATGGGAGAATGAGAGTGATGCTTTTCTATATAAAGCAGTGATGATGAACAATACTTTTCTGCTGCCACCCAGAGTATTTGGCACAAGGTCAGTGGAATAAAGAGATTAAAAGAGCAGTGGACAGGGAATGATGCTCACATTACCCTTTCATGCATTTCAGTGCATGAAAACAGTACTTATGGGGAAGCTACTCCAACCCTGAGATAACAGAGGCAAAATTTAATATGCAGATCTGGGAAGAAGAGTCTTCATTATCATCTTCACAAAATTCTTCAATTTCTATTTTACCTGCTTTTTGTGCCCACATCTTGTGTTTTTACTTCCGTTTCCTCCCACCCTCACCTTTTATTAATTCTTTCCACTGTATGTCCATCCAAATGGCACTAACATCTTAAGTGTTCACATCAAAATGTTGATTCTCTGGATTCTGTGTCCCTTGTCTCAGTATGCTTAAAGTGCTCTTTCTGACAGAAAATAACTCCCACTTTAAATTAAACACTACTTAAAGAAAATAAAAAGAAATTTGGTTTTGAGGTCCTTAGTCTAATGAAACAATATTACCCAGATGCTCATGAGGGATGCTGCAGCTTTTATTGCAATAATACTATGGTGATGTAATGCTTCCATCAATTAAATTATACTGTTAAAATGTGTGTAAATGTGTGTAACAGAGTAAACAACAAAACCTATTATTTTTAAATAACAGCTCTTGTCTTAATTGTTAAGGCGTGACAAGAAAAAAAGAGATTATTTTTGAGACAAGTTTTAGGACAGTTTACTTAGCATCACTCAGACACATTTTCATTTCCATAATGTATTTCCTTTCATAACTACTTAAGATGTACATGGCATTTTTCTGTGAATTTTTCAGCTCTTCTTACTTTTACAAGAGCACTACTGACAAGATTTTTGCTAGGATTAACGTATTCCAGAGTAACCATTCAGAGTAACTACGCCAAATCTGTTTCTGAGCATACCACGGATTAAAGAAATTCATTTGCAGAGGTGTTGTGAAAAATATATGGAGCTGAAGGCTATTCATTGGAATGAATCACACTTCATGCAGGTCTGTTTTCTTAGATGATCACTGCTTTCTCTCTTCCTTTTAGGAAATGTGAGTTGTTTTTCCTCTGATTTTTCCTAATGAGAAACTACTTGTATGCCAGCAATGCTATAAGAGTGATCTCATTTCAGTAATATAGCTAAATCAGTTCAAGTTGAGGGATTTAATAATAAAATGTATTTAAATGTTGCTTAGCATAATCTTTTGCTTTTCTAGAAGACAGACTTTTCTTAAACATTTCAATACTAAACACATGCCTAGATACAGAAATACAAACTTCACAACAGAATGTGAAAATATCAGTTTATATTACATGCAGTTTAACAGAGGCAACATACAAGTTGCTCAGATTATTAGATATCCCAAGTATATTTCTAGAACTCATGGATGATTATATGGAAAAGCTGTTAATTTCAGCCTGTATCTCAGTACTACACCTCAAGTGTTCAGACAGCCATTTCTGTTACATTTCATCATCTCAAGTAAAAAATGTTTACAGAAACCAGCTAACACCACTCTGTAAACCTTCAATATACTTGTAAAAGGATTATTGATTCTCTAATACAGAAAATATAGGGTTTTTTTTATTTTGTTCTTGTTGCAGCAAGGTATTTCTAATCTGGGCTGACTTCATGCAGTTAAACAAGTGTCTAGTTCTGGACTCCGTCATGGAGTGCATGGAGGCACTGGAGTCAGTCCAGCAAAGGCCACTAAGGTGATGAATGGGCTGGAGCATCTCTCCTATGAGGAAATGCCAACAGAGCTGGGCCTGTTGTCAGAGACTGAAATTTTATGGTTAATGGCTTAAACATTGTTATGAAGGAGTGCTGCCCAACTGTATAAAGAAGCTGTGACCATCGAAGGCCACCCACCGTGAATATGCCTCCTGAGTGCAGCCTTGGACTGTGGGTTAAGCTGCCTAAGGGAATTTAAGATAAGGTGACAATATTGCTCAATCATTTCAGGTCTAGGGAAAAGCAAACAAAGCTGATGGAGAAGTATGCATCCACAAGATAGCCAAACCCAGCAGCTGTCCTGAAAATCCTCCCTGGCTGGGTTTGGGTTGGGGAGGCCATAGCCCACAGGCACATCTGCTGGGGCCAGGTTTGTACATCCCCCAACCAAATGGGAAGGAGAAGAGTGTTGGGTGCACCTAACCTCTGGTCAGAGACACTGAGCACCCATCCTCCCTCACACAGACTGGTGCAGCTGTAAAATCCCCCACCCCAGGAAGGCCACATCCACAGGACATCCACATGAGGGGCAGTCGAGGGGGTGTCATCATCCATCAAAGACCACCCCAAAGTGCTCCCCAGTCTGTTTCCTGAGGCCTTGCAGTAGAGCACTGCATGTGATGCAAAGAGATGCAACAGATCCAGAGTCTGTTGTGAGACTGTGTCAAAATTGTCCCCCTGCCCCCCACCTGGGCATTCCCACCTGGCACAAATGTATATCAGTCCATTGAACCCTATGTTTTTGCAGGACCCTCACCACCAAGAAAACCAGATGGAAAGGATCAACAGGACACCACTGGGATCCACAGAGTGTGACATGGATCACACACAGAGGGGTGATATTTTTTTACTTAGTCTGTCTCTGTCATTATCGTTCACTCCCCCATCTCTTTTTTCTATTTCTTTCTCTTTTCTCTCTCTCATTTACTGTTAAATAAAATCCATACTGCTAGCTTGGGAATATGGTCACATTTGCACCTTCATTCAGGCAGAGGCATCTCATTCTAAAAATTTTAAGAACCTGATCATAACATCTCTTCAGCCTGGAGAAGGCTCAGAGGGATCTATCAATGTACATAAAGACCTGAAAGGAGAATGCAAACAGGACGGGGCCAGGATCTTTCCAGTGGTGTCCAGTTAGTTACAAGACCAGAGGCAGTGGACACAAATTGGAACACAAGAGGTTCCCTCTGAACTTCAGGGAGTGTTTTTTTTACTGGGAGGGTGACTGAGCAAGAAGGTGATGGAGTCTCCGTCCTTAAAGGCACTCTTAAAGCCACCTGGACAAAGTCCTGGGCAACCAGCCCTAGGTGGCCCTGCATGAGCAGGAGGGAAGAGCAACTGACCTCAGGATGTTCCTTCCAACCTCAACAATTCTACTGATGCCATGAGTCATAACCGAAATTTAAATAGGTGCTATGCCCTGTTATTACAGTACTTCCATGCTTCTTCTCTGTAGCTGTAACAATTTGCAACTGTGATAATGCGAGATGGGAACTCATCATTTGTGATAAAGTAATGCCAGTGAAATCAGTGGAATTGATAAGAAGTTGTCATCATGTCTGAGTTTGGTTTGCTGTCACTAATGTTTATCAGTATTTATACAACACGTGAGTATATAAGGTGTGTGTGAGAATTAATTTACTGCAAAGGTTTAGTTGGCCTTAACTAAGGACCTGATCAAATTCAGCAATGGCACTAATGTGCATCTTCAGTGTAGGACCAGACATAAGCAACCAAAGAATATTTTACATCAATCCTTGCTGTTATGAGGGTTAGTGGCCAGTGTGGCAATTTTACCCTTGAACCGAGCTCCTCAGGAATGGCTTCTGCCATGTGTGACTCTGCCTGTGCTGGAAAGCAGCAGGGGAAGCTTTATTTTACACTTCATTTTTAGTTACTTTTCCAGCTACCACCCTCATTTCCACCTGTTCCCTAAGCATGTTACATCCGCTAAGCACACCCACTAAATATCAAATCAATTGTATAAAAGAGTATCTCAAAGGAAATGTGAAGAGCAGGGGGAGCAGATTGCAGAACTTTGTCATATCAGAGTTAAGTCATACTGTCAGTCTAAGAAAACAACAGGTAACACATGGCTGGCATTGTGTGTTCCCGATGAAATCACATTACACTCAGACTACAAGTGATCTTCTTAAATGTGGGATTTTTTAAAATTTAAGTTTATTTGGAAGTAAACAGAAGCCTAGACATGTTTGCTTAAACTTTGTGTAAAAAAAAATAAATAAAAAATGTTAGGCTTTCCAAGGCAAGGAAATAATGATACCAGGACATTTTTTGTGTGGGGATTAAAAAAACTCAGCAGGTAGTGTCCAAGAATATTTAACTGACATTTACAAGAATGAAGGCTCCCCATGATCTCTTGCGAACTTGGAACTTGTGAAAATCAACAAGGTAATTTATATGAATAACTGAAGTTTAAATTTAATCTCCTACTTTGAATATGTAGCTTGTTTAATTGGGATTTTAAGGAGAAGCTATTCAAAGTACCATATAGGGACCTTGACTTACTTGAAGAGCTCGAAAATAATAATTATTTCTAAAAAATGTTCACCATCAAAACAACAGCAACATTTACACGTAAGCTTACAGTTCGCTTCCTGGCCAGAAGCCTTCAACATACGTGGCAGAAATGCTGGTAAATGCAATAGCAGTAACTCGAGGGCATTTAGATAAAATCGGTTACCGGGTAACCGCCCTTTTTCCCCATTCCCTTCGCTCCGGTACCGAGAAACCCCGCGCTAGGGGGAAGGTCCGGGACAGTACCGCGGCTGCCTCACACCGACCCTGCCGCCCTACACGGCTGGAGCGGGGCTGGACCCGCACCCCGGCCCCGCCGGCCTCCGCCCGCCTCACCCGGCACCGCCATTTTGCAGCTGCCGAAGCCCGCCCGCGTCCCGACACCGCTCCGACCCCACGGGTGGGCAGCAATCCCCCGCAGCTGCCACTGCGCACAGGATACTACGCCCGGTACTACTGCCCTGCCCGCCCCTTTCCCCATCGGCCCTGCGTGACGGCGACGGCCACCGCCTCCGCCTCCTGCTGTCAGCCCCGCCCGGCCCCGGCGGGGCCTCGCCGGAGCCCGCCCCGAGAGCGGAGATCGGTGAGTGGCAGCGGAGAGGGAAGGGGGCCGCGGCCGATGGGCGGGGCAGCACCGCCCCCCCATGGCTGCGGGCTGCCGGCGGAGCCCCACTCGGCGTCCGGCCGCCCGCGGAGCAGCGGGGACGTTCGTCATCGTGGGTGTCCGGTGCTGACTTCGCCCGGCCGGGCGCGGTGAGCGTCTGGGGCGGGACCCCGCGCAGGACGGCCCGAGCTGCCGGCCCCCTCGCGTCCCCCGCTGGGGCTCCCTGGCCTTCCGGAGAGGCAGGGCCGTCCGGGCACTCTCGGACCTCGCGGGGAGCGAGGCCGAGCCAACTCCAGTGCTCCCGACTGGGAGCGGCTGGCGGCGGTGGGTGCGGAGTCACCGCCGTGGGTGCGGAGTCACCGCCGTGGGTGCGGAGGTACCGCCTGCTGGCTTGTGAACAGCCCGGAGGAAAAGTTGGTGGTGCCCTTTGTAGGAGAAGCGCAGAGTAGCTTTTGGGACGGGAATGTTTTTTGCGAGCTGGCTGAGAGCGAGGTGAGCTCCCGCTCGCGTCTGTGCTGGAGAGGCACCGGTGCTGCCCGTTCTGGAAGGAGCCGGACCCGTCCGTGCCGCGCATCCCCCGCGGGGCGTCTCGGGCGCGGCCTGGCCGCGCTCGGCGTGCCTCTTAGAAAGCGCTAAGGTCAAGTTAAAAGTGGAGGCACAGTAACTTTTGTGATTGTATAATGGTTAAAAATACTCATGCTGGTTTACCGGGAAGGTATTTTAATCTCTGTGTTTTCCGAGGACTGTTTGAAGGTTGAACTGAACTGTGTTGGTTTATTTATAACTTGATGTAGAAATATAATACAGAAACGTATTTACGTGTATCAGTAAAATGTTTTCTGGTTTAGGGAAGCTTAGTCTTGGCAGCCAAGTTGTCAAATTACAAGTAATGTGTTTGGCAATGGCGGCGTTGCTTGAACTCTTAGCACCCTGTCGTGATTTTAACATCCTTTGAGTGGAAAAAGTTGTTGGTTAAGTTGTGTCTGTGGTTTTGGCTACACTACTTTCATCTTTACAAAGACATCTTCAGGTCGATATTCTGAACTAATTCTGTATTTATACAGAATTTAAAAATATTTTTTATTGCCAGAAATATTCTACAATGCTTTTTGCAAATTGCTTAACTTCAGGGAACTTGTTTTAAGCACCAAGAGTTACTATGTGTTACGCTGTAGTAGTATATGCATACCTTGCTACTTTTGTCTTGTGAAAGCTAAACTTTCAGTAGGCAGTTTTATGCAAGTTTACTTATTTAGGGAACTTTCTACTACAGAGAAGAGATTCCCCTCTTATTTTTGACAGGGCTTATAGCTAAAAGACCCTCTCATGTAAGGCCTTTCCCTCCCTGCCGTCTGTGAATAATTTTTTTATTTTTTAAAACAGGACATAAAGGTATTTAAAGTAAGTTTATTTTGAATCATGGACATTTAAGTTGGTAATGTCTAAAAACAGCATCCTTGGTGGTGTTCCTCCTCTGATTCCCCATGCAGAGTTCTACATCTCCTCTTTTGCCTTCTTATCATTATTGTCTTTCTCTGTCTCCTGGCATCTCCTTAGGTGATGACAATTAACCAGGCCTTTAATATTAAATGAATTTTTCTATTATTATAGACCTGCCCATAAAAAGTTAGGGGCTTGTCTGTATTTTTAAGCATGTACAAGCAGAACATTAAATTCAAAGAAGAAATTTATATGCAGCATTTACAGGATTGATTACTAGTTTTAACATTTGTTTACACTTGAAACCCAGTTATTATTAGTTGGGAAAAAAGCAGTCACTGTTCTGGCACAATGCTGTATATATGGTCAGACTCGGCTATAGCTGCTCATGCTTGGAATTACTCAAGAATATATAAATAAATCTTGAAGTTGCTGTCAGCCTTCTTGCTGTTTTCTAGGCTTTTTGTTTACCTACTTACATTCAAATTTTTATTCAGTTTTACATTGTAACCCTGCTTTCTGATAATTAATCATTATTTTCTTCTTTGGCAGCTAAAATGAATTCTGATCCTGATCCCGCCTCAGGTCCCTCTCACCCGCAGCAGCATCTTGGAAGGTCTCAGCTAAATGCTGCTCCTGTGGACCATAGTGAGAGCAGTCAGAGACCCAGAACATCTTCTGCAGATTCTGCAACTTCTTCAGTTCCTGGCTACTCCCGTAGCAGGGAGAAAACAGAAAGAAAGGGTAAGTATGAAAGTAATTCTTATGCAAAATGAACCTACATTAAACATTGGGAGATTGTTGTGTGTATATGTATTCTAAACTCTGTTTAAAGATACTGTAAAGTAGGAAAATAAATTTCTCCAATTTCTTTTAACCTGTTGTTGTGGAAGAGTCTTTACTTCAGCTTTCTTTGTGCACATTTTCTAGTTTTCCTATATAATTTTTCAGGTCTGTAGAAAGCAATAGGAAAGAACTTTATTTTAAAAATTGGTAGGGAGCTTTAATTAAATTTAGCACAATAATGTTGCAGTATAATTTCTTTATTTGGCTATAACTGTAGCTTTAATATGAGTTCTAATGTGGATGCATAAGATATTACTGTAATGTAGACTGAGGGAATAATAAGCTGGTACATGAAGCAAAAATTTGAGTTAATAGGAAGAGTAAGATAAGAATTTGGATTCACAGTCATGATACACTATGAAAGGCGGAATGATGGGGTTCTTTTCCCCTGCTTGCTCTGAAAGCATTGAGTTTCAAAGATGGTGGAAACAGATGGAATGGGAGAAAAGTTCTGTGTGAATTTTAGAACAAAAAATACCTGGCTCCTGTATTCACCTTCTGAGTTCCAGTTTTAATTCTGTTTGTAATCTAACACTTGTGCAAGATGGTCTTGTGCTCAAGGTCTAGCAAAAACTCCTGCTCTTTAACTTTCTTTAAGACTGGACTTCAGATTGTAAAGCTGCTTATGTACATGCCCTTATAATCACAAATATGAGTCTCTCTATTGAACGTAATATGGCTATCCAAGAGTTTCAGATTAGTAAATGTGTGACTGTGTGGCACATACCAGGTGCAACTGAGCTCTGCACGTAGTTCAGGCCAATATTATGGCTATGTCAGCAAATCAATTGTTTGCATCTAATTCAAAATTGACTGTTGGAACCTTCTGGGTTCCCTGTTCCCAATAAAGGAGAATTTTTTTTGGATACCTGAATTTCTGCATGCCTTAGTGTTCAGTACCAATTTTGTCATCTAGCCCACCTGTAAAAGAATTGGGAGATTATGGAGATTTGACACGTCTAACATTACCTACATGATTGCTAATTTAGAGTCAGTGCTAACAGATATGTTTTCTTTCTTCGTTTTCCAGTTTCTTAGTATGCTTCAACAGGGAAAGAATAGCAACTGTAATAGGAATATGGTATGAAGTTATCTTGGGCTTAGTTATACTATGAGTTGAAAAAGCAATATATAAGTTTCTGTTGTTGGTGCCCACATTCACACAAGATTCTGGAAATCAACACAAGCTATTAGTGGTGTTTTGCACATAGGTTCTGTCAGCTATTCTTTTATAGCTACTTTGGAGATTTTCTTATTCTACACAAATGTTGGACTTTTAAAATCACACTGATTTTTATCTTAGTTCTCTTTACAGTCCTGTGTATTTGCTAATGATCCGTACTGATGCAGCATCGTATTAGAGATGCTGCTTACTTATGCTCCTATAAAAAAGGGCTTTTGAGCATTGATGTATTTTCTTTTTCAGTTGTGACTCATTCCTGATGGCTTTAAGTCTCTTCCCATTAAAATATTATGGGTGCCTGGTGCCACTATCATTGCCCTTCCCATGCCCTTCTTAATATACAGCAGTATGCAGCAGAATACTTCTTAATATACTTCTTAATGTAGCAGAATGAGCTACCATTGCCATAGTGTCTTGCTGGAGTCTCTAACAACCAAGATTTTAGTGGATTTAGATAGAAAATATCTTCAATTACACATAATACAGTATTTTCTTATATGGCTGTTTTAGAGTTACGCTGTTTGTCATAGTGCTAAGTTTCTAGAACTGAAAACTTTATTAAAAGACAAGAAGTTCTGGTCTAGGGAACTTCAAAATGGACATTAAAAATGGACATTTTAGTAGGACTTTAGAAAGAAGTGCAAATAAAAATACAAATTCAAAGATGTACATGTGAAAATAAATAAAAATGTTTCCAAGGAACACCTTGGAATCACTGGAGCCCTTACCAATAAATAACATTTGAGTTTCTCATAGGTCTAGGAGAAGTGAAGGATTTGAAATCTCAGCCAGGGCATGTTGTGGTTTGATTGTATGAAAGGAAATATGCTCCAAACCAGATATTCTGGGAAGGGCTGCTCTGACTTCCTTCTTGGAAGATTAAGAAGTCAGGTAATTTTCAATAGTCACTATGATCATGACTAACTCAGAGATGGGGAAGAGGACAGAAAAGTACAAGAAGAGGACACGCTGATATACAGAAAGCTGTCTCAAACCTTACTAAATGCGGAGAACATTGCTCTTTAATGATGACTTAAATATCTTGCTCAAATTTAAGTTACTGTTACAAATCTAAGTTTGTATACTTTTAATAATTCACCTATGATTTCTGTTTGAGAAGGGGAAATGTACTATGTAGATCTCAATTATCTGGAAAGGCATTTTCAGCTCAGGGCTATCTACCGTGTGCCCTTCACCCACAGAAGGTCACTGGTGTCCTGGGCTGCAATATTGAAACATTGCCCAACAGGTGGAAGGAGATCCTTCCCCTCCAGTCCACACTGGAGTGCTTCACCCAGTTCTGGACTACCCAGTACATGAGAGACACGGAGAGAGTTCAGCAGAGGGCCACAGAGATGATGAATGAGCTGCAGCATCTCTCCTGTGGGAGACAGCTGAGAGAGCTGGGGCTATTCAGCCTGGGGGAGAGAAGGCTCGGGGGTCTATCAATGTGCCTAAATAGCTGAAGGTAGGGTGCAAAAAGGATGGAGGCATGATCTTTCCAGTAGTCCCCAGCACAAGGACCAGAGGCAGCTGGCACAAACAAGAGGTCCCTTTGTCCATCAGTGAGCACTTTTTTTTTACTGTGAGGGTGACTGAGCACTGGCACAGGTTGGCCAGAGAGGTGATGGTGTCTCCTTCCTTTGAGATACTCAAAAACTATGTGGACATGGTCACTTAGTGTGAGCAGAGGAGTTGAAACAGGTGACTTCCAGCAGTCCTTTCTAACCTCAATCATTTTGCTAATTCTTGTAATATTCTTGACACCATATCTGTATTTCTGATCTGTGCTTTTTATTCCATTTTTTTTTTTAATATACACTGTGTTTAAGGCTGCAGCATCAATGTGAATGTTAAGTAATTTGTTTCCTGGAAGCACAGATCACATCATCTATTCCTGCAGCATTATTCATATCTTGTAGTATAATCCAGCAAATTAATGAATGCCTTGGCTCTGACTCAGTAAAGCACTTAAACACACCTAAATATCCTCAGCGGCACAGGTGATTCCTTTGGATCAAACTCTTATACTGCCATTTTTTTTCTTAGCAATTTCTCAGGCTCTATTCTGCTAATGTCATTAGGTAGTAATGTAACTATCATTAGATAGTGTTTATGTTATTCCTTGAATAATTTCTTTTACAATGGGAGATAACAGTGTTGAGAATTTATTGAGCAAATTGAATCTGGATTTAATGAAAAAAAATAATCATTAGGATAATTCATAGATTCAGGTTTTGTTGTGTTACAAAAGGAGGACATTCCTATTTCTGCCCAAAACTCTTGCATTCTGCTTATGTATAGTTTTGATTTTCCATTCCTTGTGTATGTAGGAATGGAGTGAATATCAATACATCAGATTTCATGTTTAAAAATAAATGAGAAAAAAAAAAAGGTGCTCTTTCAAGGATGTTCGTGGACAGGGAGCTTATTAGTGAGCAAAGCATATACACTACTAATTAGGGCTCCTGAAATTTTAAAGCCATGGAGTCATCAGTATCCACAAAAGCAATTATGGGAGAGTTTGTGTACAGCAGGGAAAACCAGTGTCTGCTTGCTAGTGAAGTCTTTTAAAACAGACTAAGACTCTCATCTCATAAAACACTTTTATGCATCTCAGGTGCACAGGCCCCTCAGTTTCTGGTCCAGGTGCTACATACCCCTTTCTGTTTTCTGTGTTTCATCCACTCTGTAGAATCTCCTTCCTTCAGATGCAGCCTTAAACGTGAAACAACAGAAGCTTGGATGAGAGCTCTGGAGGTCCCAACACCAAATTCTCCAAGTAGGCTTAAAAACATCATTCTTGCTAGGGAAACCATTTCCTCTCCTTACACACAGAGCAGAGCTGGAAGAAAGCACTTTCAGTACGGTGACTTAGTTAGCATATGAGTACCTGTAGTAGTGCTGCTATTAATGCTTTTTGAAAGAGATGCCTGGGTCTGCAGTCAAGGTAAGTGCCCTGTATTGCTGAATGAGAAAGTAGATCTTTGTGTCCCAGGAGATTGGGATTTTGATTCAGATGAAAGGAAAGCAGAATTGAGAGAAACTTCACAATAAGGTGGTGATCAGATACTTGACTGTGATGTCTGGATTCAAACAACTGCTTCAGTTCAGCCACAGTGATAACTTGAACCAGATGACTCTCACCCCAGGTGGATGTTCATTGTGCTGCAGGTTATCTGGAAGAGTGACTATTTCTTGTGATGCTTAAGTACATTCAAACATGTAAAGTGACTTTCTTAAAAATTGACTATCTGCCAGTCAGCAGGTACAAGAGGTCATGCTAGGATACTAGAGAAACTGGGGAGAAGGTGGTAATTTTTCACTTGTGCATGAAACAGATTATTACTGGTTTATTACATCATCATAGCCAGTAAGGTTGCAAAGGAGAAATTGCAAAGCTAAGTTGCAGTGCTTGAAGAAAGGTCTATTTGGTTAAGGAACTAGTTGGGGTTTTCTGTCCATGGTTTTGCTGTAATCTCTTGTTGTAGTCTTGAGAACACATTTGAAACTGTTTGTACAGAGAGCTTTGCAGACAGAAATCAATTTCTTATATTTTGTTTGTAGAACTACAGAGTTCTGTGTGTACTTAGGTTATGAGTTTTTTGTACATCTAGGAAGAGAATTATTTTATTAATTGACTGACTTCAAATTTATAAATAGTAAAAAAATTTTTTAAACAGTTTACAGTGCATTGCAACAATTTACAACAGTGTGTCTCCAAGACATTGCTAAATGATAGCTAACAAATAGGGAACCTCTCTAATGTACAAATATTTTTCCAAGCATTACCCTCTTCTACTTAAGGTTACAAAGAACCTTTGCTTCAAAGCTCTATTTTAGCACTTCTGCATCTTTACTTTTTGGCAGTTAGCTATTTCAGCCTAACTCTTGAGGCAAAGTGAAGTGTTTGTGCAAAGCTTGAAGAAATCTCAGAAAAAAACCTTTGATTATTTGAAGGGGAGGATTATGCCTTGAAGTATTAATTACTTAACAATTTATCTGTCAGTTTATTAATGCCCTTCAAACTTTACCTTTAAATACTCAGGCTCCTAGAAAGCTCATTTGCCAGGCATTGCTGTGGGAGAGAAAGGATTCTATCCAAACAAAAGTTAATGACTGCATTTTTGATAAAATTTTGGGACATCATCATTGTTGTTGCAGAACAATGGAAAAGGGCTTTTTTGTATCTGCTGCTATTCTCAGTAACATGCTGGTATTTTTACCCTATAAGGGAGGAGAATTGAACACCCATTTATTTGAGGAAACATTCTCCATCTTTCCCACTTCCACCATTTGAAATACATAAATGGGGTTTTTGGCTGATAACAAAGATACTATCACTGCTATCAATTTTTTATATTCACATGATAAACCAGATTATGGAAGGTGCCCTAGCTCAGTCATCATTATTTTCCAGGTGGATCAATTTCCTAATCTGTTTATGATAACAAAATTTCTAGCATAGTCCCAGGGTGCTGGAAGAAAGAAGGGTAGAACGGGAAGAGCTATACTCATATTAGTGAATTATGTAATGAAATGGGAGTTGCCTATAAATTCTTTGGTGCAAAGGATTTGATATTCTTTTTATGAAAATTTAAAAATTTAATTCTAATGGCTATCAATTATAAAAAATCTTTCAATTCAGTTTCTTTCAGAAGAGATACAGTGTGTTCCACTGTGCAAACAAATCCCTGTTACAGTGCAGTAATCAAGGAGAGACTTGGAGCTGTTGCTTCTCACAGCAGCAGCCTCACTTCATTGTAAAAGTTGGAAGATGAGTCTGGGAACAGTAAACTGAAGTAAAGCTAATCCTTTGATTAGAAGTGCTTACTTAAGCCACTGGATTTGTGGATTTGCTAAAAAGTTGGAATGTTCCTTTTTTAAGGGCCCCTCTGTTTTGACAGCAAATGAAGTGCTGGAGTGTCAGTGTGGTGAAGTGCTCAAACTGCAGAATTGCTGAAATTTCATGTGCATTGTGCAGGTTGTTATGATAACTTTCCATCTGCACCTACAAAAATATGTGGGCTTGGTAAGCTCTATGGTCTCAAATTCTCATATTGTTTTGGAACTTCAGATTTATGTTGGATTTATCCCAGGTCATCCATAAAGGATTCATTGAGAGATGCCTGCATAGAAAAAGCAGCAGGACTGGCTCATAAGTTACATGTGAAATTACTTTAATGACTTTAAAAGATCATCGTACAGTAATAGCTATGCTAGAAAAATACAAATTTTAGGAATGGTTTTTCCTCCACTTTCAAAATTGATAGTCTATAATATCACTCTTTGTTTTCCACCTACATGTTTTTTTTGTTTTTTTATTGTTTTCCTGACAATTTATGTTCGTTTTGTGGGGGCACAGAAGTTGTTCCCATTTCAATTTAATGCTATTTGATGACTTGTGGTTGTGGTGTGACTAAGACTATTACCATATCTACAAATGCAATGCTCCCCTCAGAGAAAGCAGAGTTGAGTCCTAGACTTGAACAGCTCTGTAAACAAATGTTATTCCCTTCCTGCCCGTCACACCTTTTAAAATAGAATGCCTGCTAAAGTCTGAATGTGTAAGAACTCTGAATTGTTCTTGGGACAAATAGGATCATCTTAAGATCTGACCATGGAGGTTAAAGGCATAAAATAAAAACATGCTATGTACTCTTAATTGTACCAAGCCCTTACTATGCAGATAAGAATTCAGGAGGCTTCTGAATGGATGAAAGGATTTAGCACTCATGGATGAGAAGCTAAGCATCTAAAGTTACTAAAACCTTTTTTCAAATCTTTGATGTTTGTTGAGCGAAGGATTTCTTCTTCTCCAGTCAGTTCCTCTGTGTCATTGTATTTGATATGTACAAATCATGTTTATTACATGACACTCAATGCCAGCTTTTAAGTGAAATGTCAGTCTTTCCAGAAACTTTACTCCTACATAGTTACTGCACACAATACCACTGCGCTTTTGGAACTTGTGGAAAGTGAATAGGAGGATTTCTCTGGCTGGCTTTCTTGAACACTGAATGCTCAACAGTACCATCCAGTGACACAGAAAAGCTGTTTGAACCTGCATTTATTGTTACAAAATGTACAGATCAGCTTTTCTGAAAATTAAGTATTCTACCTGTGGAGGAAGGAGAGAGATCTGACATCTTTCTCTTAGGAGATGAGCCTGCACAGCATCCTCTAAAAAAGAAATTATTTTTATTTTGCATTAATTGTGTGTGCCTTTACTCCTAAGGGTGTCTGAGATTCTAGAAAGCTTGTTTCATAGTGAAAATAAAGTCTGCAGTAAAAAGCTGTATGTTGTTCCCTGAAACTGTTGAATTTGTTTGATTTTTTTTTTTATTAGCTTAGCAGATTTGTGCTTACAGAAAGAACTTCTCCTATGTAAAATCTAGTGTAACACTATCAGAGTTAACAACATGTACTTCCAAAAGGAACAGGATCTATTATCTGGGATGCAACTCCAAAAGAAATACCTTCTAGGCAGATTCTGCACAAAATGTGTTGCTCTGCTGTTTTGGTTGATATCCATAGGCAGGCACCCCCCTGAGCTTTTATTTTCCTACTTTTTCATGATTATCTATTGCTTGACAGATGGGCTTTGATTATTTACTTTGGATGTGCATGCATTCTTGTTGCCTGTTTCCTATCCCATGTTATAAAATTTCCTTCATACTAGCAAATGAGCTATTACAGAAAATCCACCACAAAAGGATTGCCTATAGCTAGTATATTTAATTTGTGAAAATTGTTAAAGCAAGTTCATTTACTCTTTTAACATAAAATAACTGCTTCATGTTTACAGCAGTGTATTTTTCTGTTGGTTCAGTCATGTTTGGGTTTTGTTGTTGTTTTTTGCTTTCTGTTTTTTTTAGTACTGTAGTAAGACCAGATGATAACAATACAATCCTGACATAGTTTTGAACAGTGTAGTAAGACCTCTACTGACTTAATGAGAAGCTATAACATTTTCTGACTGTACTATAGCAAAGGTGAATATTGGATAAATAGAGAACAGGACTGATGGAAACTGAGGTATAGGAGAAGGATTCCCTTTCAACAGTCATCTGAGAATCCCATTCAGTCATGGGGAGCTGAAAGATGTCAGTTCCTCAAAGTACTCAGCAAATACAGAGATTTTGCAGGTGGGTTGTCTTCAGCAGCTGCATGCTTGGTTTGTAAGAAACCAAATTATGCTTTTTCTTGTAGTCCCTTTTAGGTTATTTCTGTCAAAGGCATTGGAATCTAGGGAACAGAACACATTTCAGAGCTGTTGAGTACAAACTGAGGATGAAAAATTAGTATTAAAAACTGAATGTCTTCCAGGAAGCTGATGGTCTTTGTAAATATTTAGGTAATCGTTAAGGTGATGTAGGTCCTTTGGTGCACCAGCCTAAATTCTTTTGGCACAGGATTCAAAGCATGTTTTTGACCTTTTACTGGCTATTTCTTTTTCATTCTAATCTAGTGCTGGGTCATAGAGCTGCATTTTAGTTTTTTCTCTGATGAAAGCTGTGGTAAAGACTGCATTTGTGATTCTAAACTTAATTGTAGAACAGTTAGAACCTATCTGGAAGTACTAGTTTGAGCACTTTTATTAATACTAAGAATGGGATAAGCTTTGCATGTTGCACTTCAGAGGCATATTTGTATGGAAATTCCTAGACATAAAAAAAAAGGTTAAATAAAAATCCAGCTTCAAGTCTGTCATAATGGAAGTCATAGAAGAGATTTTTTTCAAATACTAATAATTCTATATTGTATATATATTTTCTGTGCCATGTCAGTCTCCGCCTACACATTCATTTGTTCATGTTACCTTGTGGAGCATGGTGGGAGGGGTGGAGTTTAGCAGTGAATATAGTTTATTCATACTATTATCCTCTCACAGTAGAAGCAGGTAATATTCCTTGTAATTTAGACAGTACTCCCTTTCAATTACAGGAAAACCTTCTTGCTAAAGCAATAAAGTGATGTATGCCTGAAGCTCCAAATACAGTGCTGTGCAATGTGGCAAAGTTCAGTTCAGATATCAATGCTCTTCATGGTTTATAGAGAATTTGTTCATATGTGGGAGATCTAATGTCAAAGAAGACATTCTTCACTCCCTGCTCCCACCCCAGTAATTTAGCTGGTAGAAATGCCTGGGGATGAAATCTTGTTCCATACTACTCCATCAAACGTCTCAATTACTCTTGTCAGTTAATAACGTGACACTGAGGGAGATGCCTGACATCCTGTGACTTCTTGTAAGTAGAAAACCCACTTAAGTAGTGAGCTTCTGGAATAAAGCTAATGGAAACATGAAGTGCAGTTTTTCTTCCTCTGGATGCCATCCAGCTTTTTCTTATACCTGAATTAACCTGTGTGTTCCAGTTTAGGAAGGCTCAGAGAATTTCTTAATACTCAGTGCTAATACTTGAGATTGGTGACAGGCTTTTTCAGGTTCAATATTCTTGTTACCTTTCTCATGAGAAACATTTACATTGTTATTTACAGCATGCCTGTTAGAGCCAGGGGGCTTTTTCTAAACACGGTGCTAGTACTGTCCTTCCTTTATTTTATTAAGAATGTTCTTTAGCTGCTTGTAGCCTAGACATTTTTGAAAAGCCTTTTTAAACATGTAGAAATATTTGACATTATACTTTTAATCCGTTCATGTAGTTTAGTTTTTGTGTCTCTTTATAGTCTATTTACCCTCTCCATTTCATTCTCCTCAGTTTCTCCCCCAGGTTATAAAGCTCTGATAATAGTGTCGTATTAGCACTGAGCTGTGTTTTTCTTAAAACACTGTTACAACTCTAAGGTGTTACGCTGAGTGATAATAGTTCAGAGCTTATTGCTGTATGTGCAATGATAAAGTGCCTTCGTGGTTTGCTGCATTTCATCTAGCCTTTTATCACTTGATTGTCCCAGTGAGGATGGCTGCCACAAACCTTTAGGTCCCCTGATTTCAGGGCAGCGTGGCTGAAAAGTAAATAGGAGCGGGAACGATGGTTAGCATCAGGAAAATAACACTTTAATAAGGAATAAAAGAAAATAGGGATGATGCCCAAGAGCCGAACAACAATAACCAGGGAGAGCTTTGTGGGGGTGACCAACCAAACACGAGAACAAAGGAAGGCACAAGGATATATAACCTTAGGGGATGAACATTCTAGCAGCCTAACCATATAGGGAGCAACGTTACCCAGTCTGTAACTTATTTAACAGAATAACAGAGGGGTTAGGCTGGGGGAAAGGCTTATAACTCAAATGAAAGATTCCCATGGCTTCAGATAGATAGGTGGCTCTTCAGCAGCAATAGTTGGCTGGCTCGTGTCCCCAGCCAGGCTGAGCTCCATACTTAATTAGTCATTAAATCCTTCTGCTGGTTTTGCTTAAGTTTTTTGGTGTTGTTTTTTTCCTGAATAACACAGAATCACTGACAGATTTTGGCACCTTGGTATGAGCCCTTTTTTCTTTCATTCACATATAAATGTATTGAATGATTTAGGCCTTAATTTATATCCCTGTGTGTTTAAATTGATAATCTTTCCCCTGGCAGAATGAAAACTGTGTTTTTCTAATTGTCATATTCTGTTTCTTAATTTCTCACTTTTCTGTGTAGCCTGCATTCTAATTTGTTTAGAGGACTTACGTGAGAAGCCTTACTTCCTATCTTTAGGGATGTAAATATGAGCTGGATCCAATCTGTCCAATCCAGTGTATCTTTTTTTCTTAATTACAAAAAAAAAGGGGGTTGTATTTTTTTTTTTTGTATACTCCTTAGCTGGAGGAACTACTCAACATATGAAGTTATGTATTAAATGTATTTAAGATCATATCCTGTTTTTGAATGTATAATTTTCTGGGATGTAGTTGAGGTTATTATTGTTGCTTTCTGGCCTTTTTGCTGCTTGGTCTTTTGTCAGTGTGTCTTAGTCACATTTATTTAAGCAAAAGATTAAGGAAACTACATTAAAAACTCTATACCTAAAACTAAAATTTGCAAGATCATTTGGAAGACTGCCTACTTAGCTTTGCTTGGCTCACTTTGCTGGGCCACCTTGATAAAAATTTTCACCTGCATCAACTGTTAGATCTTCTCATGGAATAGTGAGAATGGTATGTATTTTTTCTAGGTGTGTGCTCAGTGAACTTGGAGGTGTGTTCCCACTGGGTAGGACTGAACATAATATTTTGCTCTGCATATGCTTAGCTGTTCCTGACTGTTTTCAGTCACTTCAGGAATACTTCCTGTACTATAAAATGGGAAGGCTAATCCAGAAATCTTGTTTTGTATCCTGTCATCTTGGATCCTTTATTCTCCCCAGCACATGGGTTTTATCCTCCTCCTACTGCACATTCCTGTCACTTCTTTTTTGGAGCGCAAATGAATGCATGAAGTCTTGATCGCATAGTGTGTGTGCCATACCAGTTTCCTTCATACTCTTAGTGGGTGTTGCTTAATGCATTAATCTTTTGTTCAGTACAGTTTCCAAGGGCTTTAATATTCACTTGTAAAACCTGTAATTTCTTTTAAACTTACATATTTTGTATGAATGCTTCATTGTTGTTTTCTGTCTGAGAAAGTGCTTTCAGTTTTCCTTTTATCCTGTTCTCACTAGGTTTTCACCTTTTCACTGAAAACACTTAGAAGTCCCTAGCTTGTGTTTGTTTTAAAAATTATTTGTTGTGCATGATCGTATGACTGTCATGGGGCCAGCTTCCAATAACTGTGTGAACAAATAAAATCTGAAGATCAAAAGGCACAAGAAATTGTGATCTTTTAAAATATCTTTTTTTTTCCTTTGTTATTCCCTGTTCATGCTCTTTGTCCTCTTGCTTAATCTGAAATTCAGGTGCTGTAGCTGTGACCTAAGAAGAAAGTTGTGTGCACCTGACCAGGGGTGATATTAGCCGGCAAGGGGCTAAAACTGCCTTGAGCTGAGTAAACCCACTGCTGAGAGCTTTAATGTGTTTGTGTTGGTAGGAAAGTAAATCTACAAACACTTCTATTATTCAGCATGCACTCTATTGATCCTTTCTGCCTGAAATAACTTTAGTAGATTTTTTTGAAGGGAGGCAGTGATTCCTAGTGGTTAGAATAGCACTGAGAAAATTGAGGGTGTTCTATGTGATGGGTGTGTGCATGTTGATCCACTTTGTGTGCATATATACACAACTAAAAATCTTCCTTTATGTGAAAAGATTATTGCGTGCCTTTGAAGATTTCAGAATTCCAGAATGAAAGTGTCATACGCAATGTCACTTAAAATGCTGAAGTTTTGGAAGCAGCGTTTGTCTAAAATGTGTGTAAAACATTTTTGCTAAATATGTGATCAGACACTTTGCAACAAGTCAGCCAACTACAGTGATACTCACATGATGTGATTCAGTTGTGTATGTTAAGGGTATTAAAATGGTTGGGAATCTATTGTATCTATTACTGATTTGTGCTGGAACACTGGGAAGGAAATCTTGTGAAAAAAGTTTACTTTGTCTTTAAAGTTGAACATATTTTTTTTAACATATTTCTTACCAAGATTGTGTAAATTCACAATCTTCAAATTCACAATTCATACAAATTCACTTGTATGAATGTTGAAGAGTTTGTTGGGTTTTGGTTTTCAGTATAGTTCAAAGATGAGGTTTAGCTATGTTATTTAATCTTTAACCTATAATGGCATTTTTCTTTCATAATTTAAAATTTTAAGCATTGGTTTCTTACAATCTCACTTAGACTAATCCTCTACTGTGGATTGACTGCCTTTTTATCAATTTAATGGCTAAATTTCAGAGGTAAGGGGCAATAATTGCATCCTAGCAAAGTACTTGAGAAACCAAAGTGTTTCCTTTTTAAATATTTCCTATTTTTGATCAGAACCTAACAGAAGTAGTAAAAGTGCCTGCCTGTGACAGAATGAATGCTAAATTCCCATTTGAGCTTATAGCAACAAAGCTGGAATCCTACTTTATATGGCCAGTGTGCCAAGTAATGTGTAAAGCTTCAAAAAGTAAGTAGCTGTGTTTAGTTTTTATCAGCCTGTGTGCAACTTCCCTACATAAACACTTGTGTTTAGACTTTTATATTCTGAGTGTTTTCCCTGGAGGTGTAAAACATACTTTTTACTAGGAAAACAGAAATTACTCTATAGTCATGTTTGGCCAGCACTATTGAAGTCTATCACTTAATAAAAGGCAGTTTTAGCTTGGTCTTCTGAATGCTGTATGACTGTGAGATGTATACAGGTCTTTATGTAACAACCTGTTTTGTTGTAATGAGTGTTTTTTAAAAAATGCTTTCATAAAATGGGTTTTTAGAGACAACTTTAACCTGTTCAAAGAAAAGCCTATATATCAAAAATGGATATTTTTGTGGGCCTTCAAAAGTTTAAATGCTTTCTGAAGTATGATGACATAAATGCAGCCAAGTCAGAAATGCATCTGCATCGTACTTTGCAGATCACAAATAATTTTTTTTCTTTTTTTTTAGTGAAACTGGGAAAAATTAAAGCAGTGTAATTTCATATCTTAAACCTAAGACTTTATCACACAGAATAAAAAAAGCAAAACCACTAAAATTTTATTAATAACATTATTGTTGCAACACCTATTAACTAATTTTGTTGAATGATCTGTCTCTGGGAAGGGAGAATTAACTATGTTGGGAACTGAATTACAGAGCAGTTTGATGAACTAAGCTTTACACATTCTTGAGGTTCTTGGTGGCAGAGTTGGAACTACAGCAAATATTAAGTACTAACCACACTTCTACACCCCTGGTCTTAATTTCTTTTGTGAATGCTAGGTGCTATCTTAAACTTCTGTACTTTCTCTTGCCTGCTTGCATTTGAATGACTGTGGTATTTGTGAGCCTTGGATAACTGATAGACTTCATTGGCTTGTATTAACACACTTGACACAAAACAGCTAGAAAAGTCTATTTTAATTGTCATAAAAGATACATGAAGTATTGCAAGATGAGTGTTCCTGTCTTTTGGAAATTTTTATATTCAAGACAGAGTAAAATTTGACATTAAAAAGGCACAAGTTTTTAGCAAAGCTGGAAAATAAAGCTTCCACTGACAGCATTTCCATTGCAATACTCATATGTGGGAGGAATACACATCAAGATATTTTCTGACTAAAAACACACTTAAGAACAAGGGTGATAAGTTACAGTCATCAATTCTTATGGTATTGTTATGGGGGATGGGTATACTCCTGTGTAGTTGTTTGTTCAATGTTGAGCTGAATTGAAAGAATGTGTTGGCCATCCTTGTTTCAAAACACACCTTGATTGTGTTTTGGACCTTGTACCTTCAGAGACTGACCTGTATACCTTGTGAAAAAAGTAGATTGATAATGGCTGCCATGAGTCATTTCATGCTTGACCTGTTTAATTATCCTCATGGTTATCTTTTAAGCAAAGGAAAAATATTGCTGGTTACAAGAACTGTATATACTAAGATACTCTAAATTTTATCTCCACAACCTGTTCTTCCACCTTTACCCTACAACTACAGAAACAACCTACAGGCATATTTTCAATTAACTATCTGTTATTTATATTCATAGATCACATGTGCAAGTACATAGAATTGATAACTGGGTGGGAGGGATTGGGCAGTAGGTTGAAAATAACTGCAGAAAGTGTTTCTTTCCCCTGGCAGTCAGCTCTTCTAGCACAAACATTTCAACAAGTTTACTGCAATAACACCATTTTTTTTTTCTCATTGAAGGAGGTAGTTCACCATAAGCCTGCACGTTTTTAATTTTGCTTTTTTTCTTCCCCCATCTTTGCAAATACCATTATGTACATGTTAATCTGCAGTGTAATACAATAAAGTAACTATAACCTGGTGTTGTAAAATATACCCATTTTGTTTCTTCAGTTTCCTATTGAAGTACATTTTCTTATCTAACACATTCTCCTGAGCAAGAAGAGCTGAAAGGGGTCAGAGCTGTGCAATGCTCTTGTGTGTGCCAAGTGGAGGCACACATAAGGATGGAAAGGAAGAGACTTTGATATATAAGCTGCCAGAGAACTGCCTTTCTTATCAGGTTTCTTATCAGTTTAGCAAACTGCTTTCTGTAGTTTGTTGTTTTTCTTCTGTGTGTAAATTCCCCTTAAATAATTAACACTGACTTATGAATGGTGCCTCCTATATTATCCAGAGCATCACTGAAATATCTGTGGTGTTCTCAACGTGTAGAAAATCCTGAACAGAAAAAACAAAAGGCATTCCTAATTTTGATGCAGAAGGGCTTAATGAATTTGAAAGCACAGGAGGAAAAGGAGAAGTACTACCTTGCCCAGCTTGTTTCATTTGAGTAGTGTAGGTAGATAAATACTTCACTTCTTTGAAACAATATGCACTTCCCCTGTAACTTCGTGTTTATTGTTAGCAGAGAGCCCCTGAATGATGTTTGCTGGTGTTAATGGTGCCAGCTGGAAAACAGGCTTCTGAGTTGTTTAGAGTTAAATTATGTTGGTTATATATCAGGGCAAGGAGATTAGGTAGTTAATTTTGCTGGGATGCTGTTTGCCTATTTTACAATAATATTTCTACAGCTTTTTGAAAAGACTAAGTACTAAATTAAAATTATTTTTCATTATGTACCTTTTTTAGCCAGACAACATGTTATAATCTGGCATTAGAACTTTTCCAAGTGGAACTTGGCAGACAAAACTGTGGCATGGTGAGGAAGAAATCTTACTTCATGGTTTGCTCTTATTAAATACATCCATTTTAATGAAAGTGTTGGCTTGTGTAGCCTGTTCTTTTTGAAAATGGTCCCAGTGCCAGGGATGTTAAAGAATGTAAGTAACCCTGTTCCTCGGGAGATCATGTGGAATGGGGTTTATTTCTTCCTTCCTGCCATCTTCTGAAGAAGAGCTGATAGTGCCGGGCCCCTCAGCTGGCAGGGCTGCTGAGCAGCTTCTCGCATTGCTGCTGCCCCACTCAGGTAGGCACTGTAACTTGGAGTGGATGCCTGAAAGTCAGGTCCCTACACCTGGAAACTGCTTCCGAAGCACACTTGGCATGCTGCCACTGCCCTCAGGATGTAGATACAAAGTGTCACAGGGTGTTTGTGTGTGGTAATGGGTCTACCTTTCTAAGTATAATTTTAGATTGATTGGTTAGTAAAGCTGTAGCGCTGAGTCAGTGGTCAGTTGTCTGTTCTTACCCAACTTAAAACATACAAGTTGTATTTTTTTTTTCTTTAAAATTTTTCCTAACTAATATATGAGAAGTCATCTCATAGAAGAGTAGCAGTCCTGACCTTCATCAGCTTTGATATTAACTAATTATTTATTCATCAAGTAGCATGCAGCATGATGTTGTTTATAAACACTGGGTATCAGAGAAAGCTCTTGAGTTTTTCTTTAGGATTGACTGGTGGAGCAGTATGATGCTTTTGAAGAAAACCAATTGTTTAAGTCTGTATATGTTCAGTAGATGAGAAAAGAAAAATATAAGGTGGAGTGTGGAGTAAAATGAAAAAAACCCAAGGTTTAGCAGGTGTAAATGTTGTTAGTTTCTGTATGCTCCAGAGACTGAGGGACTGAGCTTTCAAATAGACTGTTTTAAAGGCTGATTATTTTTTCAAAATCCTAGAAAAGGTTTCAGTGATAAATAAAGAGATTGACAGGTGGAAGACTGAAGTGATATCAAGAAAAGAATAGTAATAGTACAAAAGCTGACATGTTCCACATGTGCTCATATTTTTTGTAATGAATATTCTGTTGAGAAATTAATTTTGTGGAAGTAAATGAGAAACTGTAAACTGTGGCATCCTGTGGCGTGTACCGAATAACAAGGGTAAATATGCTGAAATACAGTACTGAGATGGAGAGTCAATATTGTAATAAGTTAATTCCCACTGTTCTTGCAAAACCCTTGTGTTGGATTTTTTAGTCATGGTCATTTAATTCTTCAACCACATACAGCAATGATTTTTAAAATACTTAAAACTATTGCTAGTAAATAATTTTCTTTATCTAATTTATAGAGGGCATGAAAGAAGAAGCTGAAGTGCTCTTTGAAGAACTTCTTGAGAGGGCCAAAGCTGGAGAGCCAAAAGCACAAACAGAGGTAATTTTATATGGTTTTTGTCTGGTCTTGTTTGCTCTTAATTCCAAAAATAGCACTGCCTGCTGCAGAATTATTATCTCTTTCTCAGCTGAACTGTGTCTGTTTAGATGCTAAACTATTCAAAGAAAGGTGATGCCATATATTGAGAAATACATTGAGAAATGCTGCTTCCTTGAGAGTGAGTGGCTTCAGGTCCAACTTTTTAGCAAGGAAAAGGTACAGAACTGATTTTGCTTTTCTTCTTTTTAAAGCAGCATGTGTGGAGCTGTGCAGATAGGGACTGCTGAATGCTAATGGTTCTACACTACAGTGTATAAAAATATACCAGGGCTCTTAGGCTGCACTCTGGAGCACCATTGAGGTGCTTTAGCAGGGACAGAGGTTGGTTGCTGATATTTTCCTCATATACCATTTCTCTGTTGAATTACACATTTTAGAAAAGAAGCCCCTCATTTATTGAAATTAGCTGTGTTTACTTATTTAATGGCAGATAAAATTGAATTAATAATATCAGTTCTGTCCTGCATTTGTTAGCACTTCAGGTTTTCCCTTAGGTTTTAGAAAAATTATACCAGTTTTCCACTGCATTCCATCACTTGGTGTAGTGGTATAAATAGCTTAAAATTGTATAGAAGGGTTTTAATTTGTGTTAAACTTGGTTAGTGTTTTACTTGAGCATTCTTTTCCAAATTCAGCTTTGATGCCAAATAGGAGTGGTTGCAGTCTCCTACACGCTCATTGGTTTGGATTTTTTCCCAAGGAAATCAACACTCCTATTGTAAATAAAAATCAGAGGTAGGGATGGGAAAGTAATTCTTTTAAAGCTAGCAAAAAAAAAAAAAATGGCAGTGCTTGTTCCCTATTCCATCTCAACTTGTTTGAGGGGCAGGCTGACCTTGGAGTTGTAACCTGAGATAGTAACAAATTCCTCACTTTGAAACAGCTGGTAGCTTTGTGGAGGATGAAAGATTATCCTTGAGGGAATCATTGCTGTAAATTCATCTTTTGGCTCTATTCCTCCACACAGAAGAAAGCAAAGTCCATAATATTCTTTCAGGATATAATTTCCAATTGAGTACGAATACTCAGAAATACTAAGTCTGTGATGCATACATATGTATAAAAATTATGGGGATTTTTCTCCTTTGCTATTAATTCCACCTTTATCTCTTTAACTGTGTACATTTTCTATTCATACAAAATAATAGGATTCTTATAATAAAAAGATACAGCATACAATTTTGCTTCAGTGTGCACGCAGGATGAATTGACTGCCTGAACTGGAGCCCAAAATACAGTAATTTCTTCTTCATGTAGTCACATTTCGTGTTACTTGTGGAGAGAGAATCAGCTTTTTGTTTTTAAATCCTGAAAATAAATATATTTCTTCTCTATGGTTGAATACATTCCTTTAGAATCAATTACAAAATTGTATTTTTATTTCTCACATTTGTAGGAGTATGAATAAGAAGCTGAGATGCCACTTTTATGCTGTTTGTTAACAATTACAAAGTCAAACACTAGAAATCAGCTGGTTCAATGGCTTGCAGTTATTTTATTATTCTGTGTTTATTCAAAAATAATTCTGCAATGACTACGGAAATAAATGCACTCTGAGTGGCTGTCAACATGTATTACTCTAACTTAAACATATGTACTTTTAAATCGAGAAATAACTGTATGGCAGTTACAGAATGAAACACCCACAGCTGGAATTCTGTAATGGAGAAAAGGCAGTTCTGTGTCTTTAAACAGGGGATGTCTGCAAGGGGACTGCTTGACATTACCAACCCACTTAGCAAAGCCAGAGATGGGAACAGTCTATAGACAAGTACAGGGTGAGGGTCTGTGTTAAGATGTTACCAAATATGGCTTTATTTCACACTTCTAGCTCATGGGAAAGAGAGAATCCCAGGCTGCTTAAATGACAGATTTGAGGTTAACACCTTTTCCTATCCATTTTTCTTCCTTTGACTGCTACAGGCCAGAGCTTTGCAGCCATTTTCAGGTGGTTTGATGTAGGAACTTTGCTGTTAAAACCACAGACAAGCCAAAAAGCAATTGAGTCATAAAACAGGCTATGCTATCATTTTGCTTGTGCGGTAGTCTTTTGTGCTATGACTAGTCCCATGATCTGTTAGTTGATGTTGCAATATGTGTTTCTGTGTCCAAGAGAGCCTTAGAAACTTAAGAGCTGTGTGATTAAATGCTGCTACTCTTTAAGCTTTGCTCAAAATCTCAACGGCTATAAATATAAACATGCTTAGGAAACAGCTGTTCCTGTCAGATGGATGTTATTTGCCATGTAATTTGTTCAAGCAATTCCTTTCTGAAATAAATAGCTGTAGGTACATCTGCAGTTGAGTGATAGATTACCATGCAATTGCTGAAATATTTTATTTTTTATTGTCTCATAACCTCTGTTCTTGGTGTGCACTTCCCGTGGAACTCCGGCATGACTTTGTAATCAGTGTTTGGGTTATCTAGTCAAATTTTCTCCTTATCTCTGTATGGTTTTGGATAGCTTCACTGTATGTGCTATGGATTTAATGTCTACCCAATAACTCTCTGTGTGGAAGTTCTTGAAGTGCTCACTGAAGTATATGAAATCAGTTAAATGGCTGGAGAATTACCCTTTACTGGTTAAGAAAGGCCTTTCTGATTATAACAGTGCATTTAATCTGCATAAGGGTAATGTGATTTATTAATCTTTCAACAGCATTTCTTTAGTCAGCTTTAGTGGCAGTAACAAATGAAAGTTTCAGAGAGCCTTTCAAACAGGGTTTTTTGTTCCAGCAGGTAATAATGTGGATATAAAAAACTATTAAGGTATTGCATTAATTACTTCTAGAATGTAGCTGAAGTAACATTAGGGAGAGAGTGCAGTGAGCCAAGCAAAAACATTTCCCAGATTCTCTAGGTATACAGATAAAATATCCAGTAGTTCTGGGCATTTTCTGCCATTTAACTTTTTATTGCCTTGTGTTGTGATAATCAGAAGTGTTTCATACTATTGCATAAATTTAATTTCTGGTATATTTTCATATATTTTGATTTTTAAAAGGAAGAAAAAAGGTGGTGTTTTTTTCTTACCTGTAAAACAGTAATATAGACAACTGCTTGGTAATTTCTGTAATCCTGAATAGGAGAATTTTTATAAGCTTTTTTACTGAATTTGCTTGATGCTTAAACAGTATTAGTTTTATTCCATTCACCAAATAATCATGAGTTTGCTTTGATCTTCAGTGACTGAGCTGATGTGAGTCAGGGATTGCCCTTCTTGAAGCCTGCTTCTATGTCAAGGCCTTGTCAATAACTTCACCTGAATTTCTGATTGTCAGTGGCACCAGATTATATTACATTTACCTTTTCTGGCTCTAAAATGAAGTTAGCAGTATTGTCTGGTCATTGTTGTGTAGGAGGAAAAGAATTCAAGAAAACTTCTAACACCGTGAGCTTCACCTGATTCTGTCAGATTCCTGAACACCAATGGCAACTGATTCACTGACCTGGCCAAATGTGTTGCAATTCCTTCTTGCTTCCAGTTCTTCCAGATCTTTCCAGTTAGATCAGCTTACAGCTATGTTCTTTAGTGCTAGGAGCAAATGTTTTGACCTTTTGTTCAGAGAGAATTTATCTTAGCTGAGTTCCATGGGGTGGGAGGGAAGAAGAAAGACATAGAGACAAAGGGGAGTATGTTTCAGTAATTGAAGGAATTTTGTTTCCTATTTATTATAGGTGGGGAAGCACTTCTTGAGATTAGCAGAAGAGGAGGATGAAGAACTTAACAACTGCAGTGCAGTTGACTGGTTCATCCTTGCTGCTAAGCAAGGTCGAAGAGAGGCTGTCAAACTCTTGCGTAAATGCCTGGCAGACAGAAGAGGTATGGGTTCTCTGAGGCATCCTGCTTCCAATTCCCACATTATCTGAAATAATATTGTACTTATTTGAACTCTGAAAAGTTCAAATGATCATGGCAAAATTGCGTGAATAGT
Source organism: Pseudopodoces humilis (assembly GCF_049639895.1). Lineage (NCBI taxonomy): Eukaryota > Metazoa > Chordata > Aves > Passeriformes > Paridae > Pseudopodoces > Pseudopodoces humilis. Next base: position 11,989,060 of record NC_142205.1, on the reverse strand, counting down.
TGCTAACAGACTGCTCCGACAGGTAATTTAAAGAGCACTAATTACCAACACTGCTTATTAAAGCATTTTATTAGTTATTTGCTTGAATTTCTTTATGAAATCCATGCGTGTTCTGCTCATCCTCACCTTTCATGGAAGCTTCTTTTCTTTGACTCTGAAGAGCATAAATAACCACACACCAGCTACATATCTGCTGTTTCATGCTTTTGCCCCTCTCCAACCTCTCTTCTAATTGGTCTTGTTCACTGTCTTTTCTCACTTTAACATTCTTGTCTTCCTCCATGCTACTTCCCATGCTTGGAATGGTCTCTTCTCACCCACCAACTATATGAACTCTTACAAGGGGAAAAAAGCCCCAACAAAGCAAAAAAGAAGAACAACTTTTACTCAGTTCTTGGTGCCTTTGCATGTCACCCATGCCTATCAGCATTACCTTTTGCCTGATCCACTGTGCTTCAAAAGTTGAAGCAAGACATAGTATAATGCATGTCTTGCACAGCTTTGAAGTACAATTTAAACCTAAGCAATGTGATTAGATTTTGATAAGCAATGGACATAGAAGGCATTTGAGTAATTTACTTAGGTGGTCAGAATGTGACTGAAACTTGAGAAGTTTCAGACTAAACTGTGAAAAATTGTGAGCAAATCTATCTAATCTGTTTCTGCATGGGTGTGGGATAAGTGTGTAATGTATTTTTTCTTTTCTTGAGGCATAACTTCTGAGAATGAGGAAGAAGTGAAAAAGTTATCATCTGAAACTGACTTGGAGAGAGCTGTGCGAAAAGCTGCCTTGGTCATGTATTGGAAATTAAATCCGAAGAAGAAGAAGCAATTAGAGGTTTCTGAACTGCTGGAGAATGTTGGGCAAGTTGACAATGAAGGTTTGTTCAAGAACTGATTTATGGTACTGATAAAATACAGACCTATGGGCACAGTACAGCTAGAAACCTAAAGGGCTTTATGATCAGGAATGAGATAATAGTAAGTGTACAATCTTAAGATTGTACTTAATGTAACTCTCTCAATGACTAGCCCTCTTTTAATAACTATGCTCTCTGGACCAACACTTGCTGTAGGTCATGGGTCAGTTAAACACTTGTTTAAGTGACCATATATTTAAAATGTCTTTATTTAGCACTCACTGTCCTTGGAAAATAGGTATTTTATGGCTTTGATTTTTTTTTTCCCTCTAACAGTCATCCTGGTGATACCTCACTAGATGTTTCAATTTACAGATTCAGTCTTCAAGACATTCTGCCACTATAGCACTAAATGTTAGCTGTTTCTTTTTCTAGTGCAGTAAAAGGAATATAGAAAACTATATAGTCACTTGCTATCTGTTTTTATGTAAGTTTGTCTTCTCCCTCCTTTGAGGAGTTACCATTCCTCAGATGTTGCAGTTACTGGTTGATCACTTTAACTGACTGCTTTGACTTTCATACACTTCTTTTATTGAAACAGATGGTGAGAAGCAGCCTGGCCCGGTCCCTAAGTCCGTGCAGAAGCAGAGAAGGATGCTGGAGCGATTAGTGAACAGTGAATGTGAGTGCATGCTGCTGCTTTCAGTTTTAGTTTCTAGTTTGCTTTGGTAAACAATTTTGTGCTGGCAGACTAAGAATGTATAGAAAGTTTGGATTGCAGTAAACTGATAGTGTCAGTTTATTCTGTGTGGAAAACCAATAACTGATCTGCATGTGACCTCACAGAAGATATCACCATTACAGTCAACTACTACAGGGAGTTTGCATGTCATTTGTTATTTTTATATTCTTGCCCTTTCAGCACGCAAAAGTCTGTTCAGCAAAGAAGATTTTAATTTTCAATATTTTTTTTTAGTTCTAACTGCAGTAAGTTTTCTGATTACAGTGAGGGAATGAATTATGCACCAATTTAGTGCAGGCAGATCCTTCATTCTATTTGACTTGCTTTCATTTGTTCTTCCCTTATAATTAATATTTGTCTTTTCATATTTGTTCAATGAATGATTTAGGAAAGATGCACCAAGGTACTTATTTCATGATTTACAGCAGCTTAGTTCATGTATTGCAAAGAATTAAACCCCTTAACACACACAGGGTCAGATTTGTAGACCTAAGTCTGTGAGTTTTGTAAGGTTTGGTGGTGTGTGGGGATTGGAAATGAAAGTTTTCCTTAGTCTAGCATAACTAAGAAATGCTGATGTGCTTTTGGGCTTTTAGGAGGATGGTCAAAGAAAATGAATTATCAATCACTACAATGCAGCATGTGTAGTTTTACAAGAACAGTATTTAACATAAGGTTCAATTATTCATTGTCAGGAAAACCTCAGTTTCTTGAAATGTACCAAGTCATATGGAGCAGTTCATGTGCAGTGTAGATCAGTACTTGAAGAGCACTTTTAAATGTCAAAAAGCATATTATTTACTAATACATCTGTAGATAAGATTATGTGAAACTAAAATATCATACATGGAATAGGAAGTCAAATCTGGAGGTTTGCAGGTTTAAACTCCTTGAAAGATTAGATTTACATTTCATGAGGTAAATTTGGCCTTTACCTTCAAGGATTGTTCGTTACACAAGTGACTTGAAAAATAGCATTCCTGAGTGGAGTATTTTAGTTTTCATTAGCTTTGACAGAAGTAAAAGAGGAGCAGGGGCACATGCCTGTGTATGAATAAGGGATTAAGGGATGTGAGAAACAATATTTTGGAAAGCAAGCTTGTGGTCCAGTCAAACCTTCTGTGAGACTATGTCAGCTGTTTTTATGACTTGGCTGCCACTTCTGGCAAGCTAGAAACAGTCCTTCAAGGACAGCACTGAGTTTCATTGTCCAGTCATTTTATCATAATGCAAATGTATTTGGGTTCGTTTGAGCTATGTTGCATTGGGGTTCTTTCCATCCCTTTAGGTGAACTGGCTTATGCTGCTACTGAATGACTGCACAGCAAGTCATTTTATTCTGGATTTTTCAGTAATTCAGAGAGCTATCAGAAAAGGAACTGGCAAACATGATTTTTTGTTTTTTTAAGCCTTAAATTGCAGAAAAAATAGCAGGGCAGTAAATGAACCCATACGTAAGTGTAGGCAGAAGTGGATGTTAATATTTTTCTTTTCCTAGGGTGGATGGGGGGAGGCAGGGGAATTTGTCAGAACCAAATTGAAAAAAATCTATGAATAATAAAATAGAATCTACAAAATATGTTTTTTATATCAATTTAAGAGGCACTTAGGTGACAAAATACTAATGACATTTTAAAATGAAAAGTTTCAAACACTTAAAGTAGGAGTTAAGCTGTTACTTCTTCTCTAGAAAGCTTTTACCTTTTCATGGAGGAATAAGAAAGCTGTTACTCTCCATCATTTACTCCTCTGACTCAGAGTTTCTTCATTTACCTTTCCAGAAGGAGATTCTTCTTTCATTGTTAGTACATTGGCAATACTTGGAAGATAATTTTTAAGCTAGATATGTGTTTGCAGATACCTGATCTGGGTTGTCCTTAATGAAGGCATAAACAGAAAATTAGAGGTGACATTGTCAATGGGCAGTTGTTGCGTGCCTGAGAGGGTGCGTGTCATTGCAACTATACATAGTAAGTTAATAACTCCTTCCTTCTCAGGATGTCACATGATCCTGTAAAAGTGCTGTTAAGGTATTTTTACATGTTCTAACATGTCTGCTTGGCAGTTCTACACAAATAAGACTATTCCAGCACTGTATATTTTTTCCCAATAAGGCAGTAAATTTAGATCACACCTTTTGTGTTAGGCTTAGTCTGAAGCCCACCAAGACAGCCAAAGAGTCTCACAGATTTCTTGATGAAAGTGAAGTTGCCTTACACTCTGTGAATAATAGGAATAGTTAGCAAAAATAAATCCTTTCTTGTTTCTTGGGAGGCATGCCAGATGGTATTTTGTGGGACTTAAGGGTTCATGCATGGAGGTGGGGGAGTGGTAAAAAGTCCAAGCCAAAGGCAGCATCCATATTGTGAGATTAAACCAAAAGATAGATTGTAAAATGCTGATTTTCTGTTGAATTCTTAACATTCCTCTTCCTCTAGTATGTATCTTGAGACAAGTACTTTGTTCTATATCTCCAGTGTTCTCAGTATTAAATACTGAGCTATTTATGTGTTGCTTCTATAAATGTAGCATGTTTAAATTAAAAATCTTCTGGGCCCAAACCCATTAATGCTCTGATTTTGAATTTGATGAAGTAGTTATCTGTCTCTTTAAAATCTCAAACTAGTAAGCAGGCCAGCTTTCATATCTTTGCATCAGCTAACTAGTTAAATTTACCGTGTAGGAGATGTGTTACAGACTTTTGTCATTCAATTCTTTCATTTATACAGCAATGTAATTTGATTTAGTTTATGGAAAAACTAAATTGCCGTTAATTATTCTACTTTACAAACTGCATCAAGCTTGTCTGCCACAGAAACTAGTTAATCGATGCTAATGTAGAGAATTGGGTGCAAAGAGTTTGAATCAGTGCTCAAACAAAATAATCATCTTTTGTCCTGCTGTTTCCCTAGAGTTTTCAGTAGTAACCTCATGCCTCCCTTATGCTCACAGGAGTGGATAAGAATCTTCCAGGGCAGAGGGATGAATTTTGACTCTTTGTAAACTGAGCAAGGTCTGTTTTGTTGCTGGTAGCTGTTTTAGATACACTTAGACACTTAATACAGTTCCGAGGAGGCCCTTGTATAGCCACATAGTATATTAAATTAATATACTCTAAGTAATATATATTTAGTCTCATAGATGTAATAATCTAATATTTACCATAATTATACGTCTGTAACTTCTGAACTCAGAAAAATAACTGTTAAATGACAAATTATAAGTCAGTGTTTCAGTTGATGACATAAAAATAATTCATTACTGCTTCTGTACAAGTCTTTCTTTCCAAGGCAGCTGTTGAATATTTCTCTGAAGCAGATACAATAGTTTATGATTTAAAACTGTGAACTATTTCAGTAGTCTTTTTTTTCCTTTGGAATACTTGCAGATAAGCTACATTCATTCACTCTGTTATGCTATTTATTAGTATAATAAACTTACCTGATGATCTGACAAGATGTAGAGTATTATATATAATGCTGGCACAAGGAGATAGTTTTCAGCAGAGATCTCAGGGCAAGTTGCAAGGTAAGCCTGTGTTGTCAGTAGTTCAGTTTTTGTAGACTAGTTTCTGGCAGGAAAGAAAATTAATATTCCAGGTAATAATTAATACAGTGTTGTGATAAAATTTATTCCAAATTTTCATTTTATCTTTTTAGCTAAAAAATTCATTGCTTTGGATGACTTTGTTGAAATTACCAAGAAGTATGCAAAGGGAATCATCCCATCTAACCTGATTATGCAGGAAGAAGAAGATGATGAGCTGGCAGGGAAGAGTCCTGAAGAATTACCCCTACGACTGAAGGTAAAAAGGCAGTATGGAACAGGTTATGTTGAATGGCCTCTTAAACATTGCAGACAAAACAGGAGTGACTTGCACTTCTCTCTCAATACTGATGTTTAGTCTGTATAGATCAGTACAAGAATTGTTGCTGTAACTTCTTTTTGGACTTGACCTCATATATATGTTTCAAGTTTAGTATATATGAGTCATGTATTTAAAAGAAAGTGACAACAATTTTCCCTGTAAGAGATCAATCTATCTTCATTATATCTTCAGTGAGGATTAAAATGTACCTGTCATCACTGCCCTATTTTTATTATGAATGATGTTATATGCTTCATATCTTTCTAATTCAAATAGGGGTGCAAGCAGGTGGGAAAAATTATCCATAGCATGAAAAGGTTCTGTTATGACTGAATTGAAAAACGATGAACCTTGCTGCTTCTACACTGATACTTCTCTACACAGTGAAAGAAGGGAAAAATAAGGTGCATGCCTTCAATACTGGCATAAATTTTAGGTGAGGTAGGGGGTGTGTGGCCGCTGACCTGACATTTTTTGCTGCAATTTTGTTTGTCCATTATCATATTGCAGAGGTGGGGGGAAAAAAGGGAGAGTGAAAGGTGACACTCTTGACAAGCTTTTGCATGGCTAATTGTCTGATAGAGATGCTTTTATGAAGAACAGAGATGCCTTCACAAATAAAGAAGCTTTTGCCCAAATCACTGGGGCATGTGTTGTCCCAGTTCATCACAGTGCCACAGGTATTTGCTGGAAAATTCTTGGCTTTTCCCCTTGAACTAATAAAATTAAAAGATCTGGGAAAACATAGAAACTGTTATTTTAAGGGGGAAGGAGGATTGATTGCAGCATCTAATGTCCTTATGTAATATTTGAATGTGTGTTTGAAAAATCCAGTACCTTTTAATTGCTCTTTTGTAAAGTGTATGGTTGGTTATAGGGAGAATGTTCAATCCAGCAGTTTCTCTGTTGTCCAGTGACTGTGTTGGAAAATGCCACATAAAATAGGTAGAATTTTAAGATCCTCTACAGCTACTGTTGTGAAGTTAAAAGAATCTGTAAATGTGTAGTAATTGAGTTTAACATACTTCTGCTGCTTCCAAAATAGGTTTTGACAGCTGCATCCCTAGATGCTTGTGAAGGATTGTTTAAAGATAAAACCACAGCTGTAAAGACTTCCTGTATGTGTATATGAATCATAGGCACTACTTCCTGCAGTGTATATGGATGTATATACATATAGAATGTATAGCATAATCCTTGCAGAATGTGGCAGTTACACACTTTAAAGTATAGTACTTGGAGCTCAAGTAATGACTTAGATAGTGCAGGGCTGTAGCCATGTAGTTTATCTTCAGTATGAAGTTAGCAGAGCAGAATATTTGACTAGGAAGCCATTTAATTATATGTGTCAAAGGTAATGAAATACATCTTGCCTGAAATCAAAATTGGCTCTGAGCTTCGTCTGACTGAGTTAATCAAAATGGAGCTAATAATCTCAGACACAATAATCTTATTTTATTGGCAACATTGATCTGATATATAAATCTCTCCATGTTAGCTGAGGTTAGACAACTGGCTGCTACTGCTTCAGCTCAGAATGTCTGTGATGTAAAGATACAAAACTGCTCTTTAATAAAATGCTTCTTTCTCTTTTTCCAGGTTGTAAAATATCCACTTCATGCCATTATGGAAATTAAAGAATACCTTATAGATATTGCATCAAAGGCAGGAATGCATTGGCTGTCTACCATTGTTCCAACACACCATATCAATGCTCTCATCTTTTTCTTCATCATCAGTAATCTGACAATTGATTTTTTTGCCTTCATTATTCCATTAGTCATATTCTATTTGTCCTTCATTTCTATGGTGATTTGCACACTGAAAGTTTTTCAGGACAGTAAGGCTTGGGAAAACTTCCGTGCTTTGACTGACTTACTGCTTCGTTTTGAACCAAACCTAGATGTTGAGCAAGCTGAGGTGAACTTTGGATGGAATCACTTAGAACCGTACATTTATTTTTTACTATCAGTATTCTTTGTTATTTTTTCCTTCCCTATAGCAAGCAAAGACTGTATACCATGCTCAGAGTTAGCTACTGTCTCAGTTTTCTTCACAGTGACAAGTTACATGAGTTTAAGCACGTGTGCAGAACCTTACACAAGAAGAGCATTAATGACTGAGATAGCTGCTGGTTGCTTATCCCTACTGCAGGTATTACCTGGGAATTTTGGCTACTTGAAATTCTTAGGTAAAACCTTCTTTACAGTGCCTGTAGGCCATTTCTTTGTGATCAATGTAAGCATCCCATGCCTTCTGTTTTTGTACTTGTTCTATCTTTTCTTTAGAATGGCCCAACTACGGAATTTTAAAGGCACCTACTGCTACCTGGTCCCATATCTGGTGTGCTTTATGTGGTGTGAACTCTCTGTGGTCATTCTGCAGGAGTCCTCTGGCATTGGGCTCGTTCGTGCATCCATCGGATACTTCCTGTTCCTCTTTGCACTCCCAGTGCTGGGTGTAGGCATTGCACTGATGTGTCTTGTCCACTTTATTAAGTGGTTTTTGTCTTTGGAGCTCATGAAAATTGTAGTGACCCTGGTTTTGTGTGCTGTTCCTTTGCTCTTTCGATGGTGGACAAAGGTTAACTTATCTGTAGTTGAAGTGGTTAAATCGCTCACTCGAAGCTCAATTGTGAAACTCATCCTGGTGTGGATTACAGCTGTAGTGCTGTTCTGTTGGTTCTATGTGTATCGATCTGAAGGAATGAAAGTTTACAATTCCACGCTGACATGGAATCAGTATGGTTTCCTCTGTGGACCCCGGGCCTGGAAGGAGACTAACATGGCACGTACTCAGATTTTGTGCAGTCACCTGGAAGGACACCGAGTGACATGGACTGGGCGGTTCAAATACGTGCGCGTGACAGAAATCGACAACAGTGCAGAATCTGCAATAAATATGCTTCCATTTTTTATTGGCGATTGGATGAGATGCTTGTATGGTGAAACCTACCCTCTTTGTGATCCCAAAAATGTTACACTGGAGGAGGAAGAATTGTGTCGTCTGAAGTTTTTGACAAAGCATAAATGCCACATGAAAATGTTTGATCGGTACAAATTCGAAATAACTGTGGGCATGCCTTTCAGTAGTAAAAATGGAAGCAAGCCTATAGAGGAGGATGATATAACCAAAGATATTGTGCTGAAGGCAAGCAATGAGTTTAAAAAAGTGTTGCTGAACTTGAGGCAAGGGAGTATAATTGAATTCAGCACAATTCTGGAGGGTCGTCTTGGCAGTAAATGGCCTGTCTTTGAACTGAAAGCAATCACTTGCTTGAATTGCATGTCTAAACTCCTACCTGCAGGGAGGCACGTGAAAATAGAGCAGGACTGGAGGAGCACAGTGCATAAAGCCATTAAATTTGCTTTTGATTTTTTCTTCTTCCCATTCCTGTCAGCTGCATAATGTGCTCACATATTATTTTGGTGGTATTTTCAGTGTCCACTGCATTTACACTACAAAAGGTTTGGCTTCTTAAGAGAAAAGAAAAAAAAACCAGCAAAAATCTACCATGCTGTAGCAATGCTCAAAAAGTATGCTAATATAGAGCACTGGTTGAGTTTTGCAAGTGTACACACTGTATCCTGACCTTAAGCCCTGTATGACTGAAGTAATATATAGTACTTTAATATTACAAACTAATGCAGGGGATCACTGCTGACTAATTGCATGGAAACTGTTTTGTCTGAAATGGATATATTGCCTGTGGTACAACACTAGATGCATTCACTTGCTCAATGTTAAAAGCACTTTACTCTTTTAAGTATTCATTTTGTGCACATTTGTATTTCCACAGGTATGGTTTAGAATAGGTAGCTGACAACAGCTTTTGTTGCATTTATTGCTTGTATTTATTTGGTGTTTTCTAGAGAAAAGTGATCTTGGAGTCAGTACCTGTTAGTGATATTTGCGTGCAGCAATCACTGTTTCACTATTTGTCCAGAAGATAGTGACCACTGTTTTTTGAAGGGGCACAACATTTCACACCCCAGCAAGGTTTTATGAAGTCCCCAGGCTTCTACTTTGCATTAAATATTGTGTATTAAATTTGCTATTTGTTCTGATTGGTTACACTAAGGTATAGTCCATGCTGGTGTGTGAAAGGCAAATACCAAGGCTGGTATTGAGATGGTACCAGTAATGGACAAGCTACAGCAACTGAAAATATCCCTAAAAGTCTATAGTGGAAATGGAAATAGAATTTTTGTTTAATTGTATTTTGCAAATAAACATGAAGTACAAACTTGAATTAAATGGGTACAACATTTGTTCATTATGCTTTGATGTTGTGACCAGTTTGTGTTGTGCTGATAGCAGCTTTCACTGAAAAGTATGATTTAGAATGTTTAAAATACTCTGGTGTGAGATACTTGAAGTTGCACTTGATGATTTTGAAGCCAGCAGTAGAATCTGGTGTGCCATGTGAAGTTTTTGTAGCTGTGCAGTCTACACATAGTGCTTCCCCCTGCTTTTGTTGTGACTTTGGACCTTTTCTGGCTACTGTGGCTGCACGTCACAGATACATCCTGCCATTTCCCTCACTCCTCCACTGAGCTGGCTTTAGATTCATTTTGCCTTTGTGTGTCAGTGATCACCAGGACCAGGGGGAAGTACTAGCAATGAAAACCTGATAGAGAAGGGGAAGCTTCTGGGGACAATGAGGCAATGGCTGCAGAGCTGCGTTTGGGAGGGAGACTGCCAAAGGCACCTGCAGGTGTGCTGCCGGTGCCCACGGCAGAAGCCCCAGAGTCCATCAGAAAATCTATGAAGTAATCTTTTCTTCAGGGTGCTTCTAGCTTTGAAAATTTTCTAACTATATCTGTTTCAACCTAGGGAAAAGGAATAAGATAGCAAGTAAATGCAAATTTTGACAGCTTCCCTTACCCAGGCCCATTTTGACTGGAAATAAGTCAAACTTAGGCCTTTTTCCTCCTTTTCAGAACATCCATAGGCTCTTTAGATACCCAAACATTCTTCCTAGCTCTGAAATCTAAGCACAAAAGATTTTAATTTTTAGAACTTTTTTCCCCTTACATACACAAAATTGTGAAACTTCTATCTTTGTTAGGAAGAAAAAGGCAACAGTCTTGGGATTCAAAACTAATGTTAAAATTTCTCCTTTTAGCTTTTACTCTTTGTATGGATGTCAACTTAGTGACTTACTATGGTACATTTTGAAGGAGTTGTTACATGTCCTGAAAATGAAAAAGTGACTCAAGTCAGATACAGGAAGTTTTGCAGGAGGAGAGTGAGTACTTGATTTCTTTGGAATGAGTTGCTTTTTACGAGACAAAAGGCTTAATCTTGTTACCTCAGTTCCCATCTGTATCATAATAACTCTGAAACTTGTATTTCAGCCTTTTTTGCAGAAGTGTTAGAGGATATTGGCATATAACTGCTACTAAATATGCAAACTTAGAATTATTAGCTAAAAATCTCTGGTTGCTCAGAGGGGGAGAGCTCCTTCAAAAATACTCATATCAATATGGGTCAGATTCAAAGTTAAACAATTACCCTTTATGCACTTACATAAATAAAAGAAAAACCCAAAGCCAAACTCTGAATTATCTAGATCATAGGAAAAATAATTAATGTGCCCTGTAGTGATGGATTGATGGGGATACTTGTATTTTTCAAGTGCCTCTTTACAGCACAGGTGGGAAATTTTGCACAGTAGCACATTGAAGGTCATTTTCCATATGTTTTCAATTCTTCAGTGCAACCACAAGGGACAGAGGAAGAAAATTTTACTGCAAGACATTTAAAAATGCCTTTTAATGCTAGTTCTTAAGTGTTTCTCCTTGTTGCTTTTAAATTTTTATGGAAAAAGAGAATATGTTAATGGTAACATGATGGATTAGGTACCCCATTGTCTTATCAGTCTAGTATTCAGTGTTCTGAAACCTTTACCAAAAAAATCTTTTCTTTCTAAAGTGTGTCTTAGCTGACAAGCACAAAATTGCTGGAATTTAATAATCAAGGTGTTTTTGCAAAGGGTGCCTGTATTTACTTTGCATCTTGCGAGCAAACAGAGTACAAAATAACTTTGTTCCATTCCTGCTACAGCTCTGTATTTCAAACTAGTCCATCTTCTAGGTTGGAATCTGGCAGCTGCTGTTAATTATTCAATTAGTCCTACATTTATTATTTTCTTACTCAGTTTTCAATATACGATGAATTATAAACAGTTCCAAAGGCAGGTGCCCTTTCTCTAGGCTGGTAATTCAGTATTTTGAATTAGTATTAATTAATGGAAGAGGAGGATATTACATGGCTATTGACAGTTCTAAATTAGGTTCAGCTGTTCTTCTGTAAGTTCAGTTTTAGCATTTAGTATATACAGAATTTAGAAAAAATATTCATTTGAATTTCATCTTCAATGTAACATGAAAAAGTACTGTTTGTTCTCCAAACTGGTACATTCTTCCATAAGCACAGAAAAACAGCACAACACATACAGATACTCTGAGTAACTTAAGAGCCCACTCTGTAATGACTAACAGCATCTTGCAGGAGGCAAGAATGCAGAGTTTTGCCCTGTTCTCCCAGAGAAAAAAATTGGTAGATCTGTAGGAATTAAGATGTGGTTTTCTTTCTTATAACTAATGGATCTTTTAAGTTCCATAAAATAGCTGTTATTAACTGGAAAAATGTTGCATTTTTTTTTTTAACACAGGGTAACATGTATGTTGCCCAAAGATGCTGTGGCTGCCCTATCCTTGGAGGTATTTAAGGCCAGGCCGGATGGGGCTCTGACCAATCCGGTGTAGTGGAAGGTGTCCTGGCCATGGCAGAGGGGTTGACAGTCCCTTCCAACCCAAACCATTCTGTGTTTCTGTTTTACTGTTGGGGTAGTGTAGTGCTTTCTTATATTCTTACACTGAGCTGCTCATCTGCCTTCTGGCTTCTCTATTTCCACTGAAAAAGGCAAAAGAAGTTTCAGATAGTGAACACCTTTTCAGCACTTTTGAAACCCATTGCAGCCTCTCAGGGTAAGGCTCACACCCAGTAAAGCTGAAGGAGGTTGAAAAGCTGTGCTCCATCCTCAGCTTCACAGCTGTAATTGTTTGAACAGCAGATGGATATGAAGGAAAACCAACAACTGTGTCAATGAGTTAGAAATATATTAATTCATGCAGCAAAAATTAGGTGCAATTTGCCAGCTTGTAAGGAGGTAACATACCTGTTCTGGTACCAACATATAAACAAGTGTGTGCAGATAGGATTCCTGGGAACCAAACACCAAATCACATCACTGTTTATATGCATTAAGATGGTTCATTTATTTTCATATTATTACTCAAAAGCTTTAATTACCTTTTACTCTAGAAAAAGAAATCATTAGTAACCTGCAGTTCCTCTTATAAATCATAGCCTGATGTAGAAAAGATGAGTCACCTTTCCCTTAAGGATGGATGTTAAGCACTGAGAAAATTTGTGGTTTCCTCCCGTCTATCTAAGCTTCAATTTCAAGTTTTGAAGCAGACCAGAAACATAGAAACACTGCTTATTGCCTTTAAAAAATACTTTACATGAGTATGGAAGAAAATTGGGTATGTATCTGCCCACTGACAGCTACATGAAGCAGCTTCTCTAAGGCTGGAGCTTCACAACACAAATTTCAGCATTTTCATCTAACAAAAGTTTTCATTTAAATCTGTACAAGAAGCAATGATTTTTATTGTACATCATGATCTGAGTGCTAAGTTAGTTGGGGTTTCCTCTGGGCTGAACTGCTGCTGATGAAGCTGAGGATCTTTGCAATCCTTCTGAAAAATGTGTGTGTGTGCATACATGGGGAGCAGTGAGATGATTAAAAGAGCACTGAGCAGGTGAGTTCCTCGTTCTTGTCAGCCACACAGGGCAGGGTTTCCTCCTGCTAGTGGAGTTTTTAGTTTGTTGTGTTTTTGTTGGTTAGTTGGTTTTGGGATTTTTTTTATTAGTAATGGCTTTTACACAATCAAAAACTGCAGTTAGTAACTAAGTATATGTAGCCAAGTAGGACCCTCTGAAAAGGATGTGTCTGTCCAGACCCATTCCTGTGCCATGTTTGAGCTTATCAGTGGTACCAGGGGGCACTGCAGAAGAAGCCTGCCTGCAATGTGAGCAGGTGAATGATCTCCTTTCACTTCAGATTGCCCACACCCTGGGTAGGTAAGGTAGGAGCTGTCCCGTCCTTGGGGCCCTCAGGACCAGATGTGAGGTGTCCCTCCCCCACCTCTGCTACCTGGTAGACTCTTTTAGCCCAAACTCACCTCCCAGATGACCTGTGGGTTGAGATGTGAGTTCCTTTGCTGTCTGTCTCACTTTGCAACAAGTAAAATAAAGCAGTGAAGCTCCAGTGCATTATGGCTCATTCCCACTTGCTAAAGGACAAGCATGTTTTCCTGCAGTTGTATCCAAAGAATGGGCCATTACCTTCAAACTTGCAGAAAAAGGAAGATCTGTTCCCAGGACAGTGAGAATACCAATAATTCATGACTTGCCAGCCAACAGCCTGCCTGAGGCTGATGGCTGCACACCTGGAGACATAGCAGTACCTGCTCAGAGGGCTTGCTTTGCTTCACAAGCTGCAGCAAAAACAACATCCTCTCTGTTGGGTCTGTCTGGATCCTCAGCACCAGCACATGTACAGCCTCCTGCATCCTCCCTTCTGGAGGTCCCCACTACATAGAGAAAAGAAAACCCAAAGGTTTGTGGATGCTCCAGTTTGATGGGGAATGATTTACCAAGGGAGATTGTATTCCATTAGTTTTGAGCATTCCCATGTGCCACCAGTAATAAAAACTGGCCCAGCTTACATGCAGAAGTACTCACTCCAGTGCCATAGTGTGCTGGTTTCTCTCTTATTATGGGTCCATTGCCAACAGGAGCTCTCCAGTGGGAGAGAGATTGTTTTGTTTATCTTTTAATGGTGCCTCATAGATGCTGCTGTGAAGGTCGAGTCTCAGTGATGAAAAGACTTTGTGTATAGCCATGGTGAGGTGACAGCAGCTTCTGCTCCAGAGAGCAAAGTGCTTTAATAGTGCTGTGTTTTCAAGGAGATCTTGAACACCCCAAGAATGTGGTAAGCTGTTTTGCCACCACATTCCCCCCTCCTCCTTTCTAGGCTGGAGTATGATCTGAGAAATTCTTGGTAAGCCTTGAAAACAATATCTGGTCTCAGCTATTTCCAAGCTTATCAGAAACATTGTCTGTTCCCAGGAACTGGTAACAAGCTCCTGTTTTCCTTATGACCAGTGCTGGAAAATGTTCCTCATTCCTGAATGGCATAACATTCCTGTTCTCACACTTTCAAAGGGAGTGCTGACCCAAACTGGGACCAGGATGAAACACTGTTATAACTAAAGCCTGCTTTCTTCTGATCCTATAAACAGTGGTCCAAAATGAGACCCTTTGAGCTCTCCTGGACCACAGTATGGCTGTGACCAGCATATCCCTCTGAGTAGGATCCACTCTGGATCCTCTGGAGGATCGCTGAAACATGATGTATCCTGAGACATCCCCACTCCTCGGGGCCCCATCAGGAGATGTCCCTGTCAGAAGATGCAAAAGCATCTGAAGTGAGAATTTCACTGACCTCTAGGGGAAATTTTCACAGGTACCTTTCTTGCACTGAGTGTTTTTGTCTGTATGCATGCCCCAGCTCATATGATATAACAAATCTGAGAGAAGTACTGCTTTCTTAGATGTTGAAGTACCTTAGATATCTAAGTAAGTTAGGCCTGTAAGTAAGGTTAAGCTTATAACTATAATTTAAATGCTGGTAAGTGTTGTTCTTCTGCTAAATTGTTAAACACAAGTTTTAAGCTAAGCTAAGTGCTGCCAAGAATCTTTCTGTTAAATTGCTAAGGTAGAAGTTGTAAGTTAGGTTAACTGCTGTTAAGCATTACTCCCTTGGTGGATTGTTAAGGTTAAGCTATAAATTAAGTTATAAATTAAGCTGTGTATAAGTTAAGTGTTTTTACTATGTTAAATCTTTAGGCTTAAGGCATAAGTTGTGTTAAAGTACTGTTGAGTGTTAAGATTTTAGGCCATGTTCCTTTTCATCCTTGCCCCCACTTGTCTTTTGTCACACAGACACACACATACCCACACCCTCCTAGATAGTTCTCAGTTTACTTTTGTTTTGATTGTCTAGATTTTGTTTGATTTTGTTGTTGCTTGCTTTCCCTCATTGTGCTTGAGCTGTCCTGTAAATGGTAGAGTGAATCTTGCAACATGTCATGCTTGGCTGCTTAATATTAAATCTGACTTTTGCTCATACTCTTGCTAGTGATCCTTAATTTGCTGACCAATGCACTCACCTTGTCCTCTCTCTCCCTCCACTGCAGCATCACTAGGTAAGGGGAGTATACATCTGGTGTGAATTTCAGCCACACCTGTGACATGTGCTGGACTCTGTTTGGACTCTTAAGGAATCTTGCACCCTCTGAAAAGATGATGTCCAGCACCACTAATTCTCTTAGGTATCAGATACATTGGTCCATCATGTTCCACTATCCTTGGTGCACCTGGAGGTCCTTCTTAGAAAGGTCCTTCTTACACTTGTCAGCAGTCGCTGCCAGAGGCTGAGTTTCCTGTGTTTTCCTGACCCCCTGGCCAATGACCACATCCCAGGACAGGGATCCCAGTTGCCTGGCCTTGCTTCTGTCCAGAATGGTGTCACTGGCTGTGGTGTCCCAGATGCGAAGCAGCCACATCAGGATGGGCTCCTTTGCCTGGCAGATGAACCCCCTCTTCAGGTCACACAGCTCACCCAGGGACAGAGACCGAGTGATGATCTCTGGCTCTGGCTCTTCTGATGGGTGTGAAGGTCCTGTCACCTCCCCATCAGTCCCTATTGGCCTGATTTGGTCTTGGATTCCTTTTCTTGAATGGAGCACAACTGCTACTGACTTAAACTGTCCTTCTGGCCCAGACATGGTTTGTGTGGACACAATTCTTGTTGATATTCAAGCACAAACTACCTCTTTCACTCTCTCTGGGTCTTGGACACCAAAATGTGAGCCCTGGCCCCTGCAGAGCCTCACAGAGCATTGTACTTCACACACTGATGGGTCTGTTGGGAAGTGCTTCTGGCAAATGGTCATGAGCCTCTTCAGCCCCTGTATGTATTCCCTTTGAGTTTTGTCATGGTGCACATGGGCCATGTGCTTGGAGAAAATCTTTTCCTGCCTCATCTGTGTATGGATGCCAACCACGCTGACACCAATAGGCCAGGGAGCATTTCCAATGATCATCTGGAGATAGGCATTTTTGCTTTCACATGTTCTCTTTGTAACATGAATTTAATAATTTCCACATATGGGGAAATCTTTGATGTCTGCAGGAAGTGTCCTTTTGCAGAGTGTCCTGAAGAGTGGCCTCAGGTAGGAACCTGTTTCTGAGTGGTGCTGTTCAACTTCCCCTGCACTCCCCATTTCACATAGTCCTCTGTGGCATTCAACTCCTTGGCCCAAACTCCTACAAGCAACTTCAGGAACTTTGTTATGATATCCATATGATAGTGATCATAACCCCATCCTAAAAATTCTCCCAAAGCTTCTAGTTCTTCAGTTGTAGTATGTCCTCATGGACTTTCAGGTCAATCTGGGAGTTAACACCTCCTGCTTCTTGGCCACCTACAATTTCGTTCAGATATTGCTGATCAATCTTATTCAAAGCAGCCTTCAAGTCATTTCTCAGGCCCTTATTCACTTCAGGTGCAAGAATTTCTGTCTTACTCATACGTTGAAATGCATCATAATCTGTTTCTCCAAACAGCCTGGTGGGTTCACCCCTCTCTTGTAACCACCTTATAACCTCCTGTCTGGAAGGAGTCATTGGTAACTTGTCTTCTGCTACTTCACGTTCCAGCACTGGATTTGATGCAGTCAGTGGTTTCTCCTCCTCCTCCTCCTCTTGCTGCTGTACCTTGTAGCCACATCTCTGGAGGCAGATCTTCTCTTCCTTTTTAGCGAACTCACTGCATTTGAAATACTTATTTACCCCCAGGAGCTCCTTCTCCTCCAGCTGCTGGTGCTTCCTGCTGATCCCCTGCTTCAGGATGTCCACGGCAGTCCCAGAAGTATCAGCCTTGACTAGGACAGGTGAAGAAAACTGAAAATACATTCCAAATTAAATTAATTGATTCTAATGTTATTGTGCCATAAACATAAGATATTAACAAAGCAATTTTGATTTCTCCCTCAGTCTTACAAGGAGTATCATGAAGGGCAAATAGTTCCCTCATATGCAGAAATATGTATAGGGTAAAGTACAACACTCACATGAGTACATCAAGCATCATGATGATCAGGGAGTCTCGTATCCCAATACACAAATGCTTTAGAACAAAACTGTAATTCCAATTTCTCTCTCAGGCCGCACATCAGGAGCCAAAAGATGTGCTGGTTTGAAGGTGAACCAGTGGGAAAAATGAACCATGCTCTCAATTCAGAGAGATTTCAGGTTGGAGTTACAATTTTGTAGGAAGATTACAATAAATGTGATGATACACAGAAAACTGGCTTAAGCCCACAAAACCAGAGTACAACCTGGCACTCCGTGTGTTAGGGCAGTGGTCACAGTCCTGTCAAGTGGTGGTTGCAGTCCTATTGAAGTGATGGTTGCAGTCAAAAGGGGTGGTCCTGTGGAAGCTGTGGTCCTCTAGATCTGTCCAGCGGTGGCTCTGGTAATTTCCAAAGTCCCTGGTTCTATCTGCTCAGGTTCAGGAGGAATGCTCAGTACCTCCCCCTGGGCACTGAGTTTCACAAGGGAATGATGGGTCATGGGGTATTTGGATGTCCTTGACAGAGATAACCCCTCAGGATGGGTGGGACTGTGCTGGTGCTTCCCAGGAGGGGAGTTATCACAGCTGAGTCATTGGTGTGCTGAAAAACACTACCCTGGTGTTTGCCTTCTCTTCCTTATCTCACTTAACACCCAGCTTGTAGCCTGAGGTGTCTCTCGGGTGTGCCCTGGGGCAGCTAATGGGAATGAACATCATTACAGTTTGTCAAAAACAGCACTACGGCCTGGGAGAAAGGGTTTTGTGTGAGTTCTGGCAATTCAGTCCAAGTGGAAATGTAGATCACACTTGTGAGCTCTGGCTGTGCCAGCTCTGAACTCCTGGGGTTACACTCTGTCTTCTGCCACAAAACACTCCCTTGCTTCCTTTGCAGCTCCACCAAGGCACTGGGCAACCACTCCACAGCTCATGCCACAGCTGCTCTATTTCCAGTTGAGTTCCTGTGGTGTTGCCAGGGTATCTGATTTTATTCACACTCTCATGTCAGCTGATACTATTCTTAACCCTGTTCATGAATCTTGTAATTACATGTTTGTACATTTTAGAAAAACAAATTAAGTTTTATGAAAAAGTGGTCTGTATGGGCTAAAACCTAAACTTCACTTAAAATCCTTTCATTTCACTGCCAAGTTTGTAGCTTAATTTGGTTGGCATTTTGTTTGTCATGAGGCTGAATTAGTTGGTATTAGTGACATCTGCCTTGGCTTTACAGAGATGTCAGTGAATGATGTACAAAGGTAATTACCAATTCACGTTTTCAGTATTAATTATTGGCAGAGATTCAGTTCTTAGCTGCAGTTTGATGCCAGAAACAACATAGTGCATCACCCACCTGTTGGTGAATTATATATACTTCTTCAGTATGTTCTTTAAAAAGTCAGAAGGTCCAGTCCTGGAGAATCCAGGAGGTCGTGTCCTCACGCAGGGGCATTAATTAACCTCCAGAGAAAGCACATCTCTGCCTGGAGCCTCCTTGTACTGGTTTGCTTTATCTAGTCAGGACTTTTTTGCAAGAAAATGGTACGTTTGCTAGTTTGTCAGGGGTCAGGTGTCCCCTGGCTGCAGGGAGCAGGTGTGCCCAGCTGGCAGGGACCTCACCTGGCGCATTGCCTCCCATGCCATCAGGTGGCACTCCAGGCTCATGCGCTGCTTTCCTCCCTCTGCCGCTGTCTCCAGAGGGCACCGCCAAGGAACAAAAGAAGCAGGATCTGGTTTTACTCCATTTCGAAGAGGAAATGCAGTTAGGAAAAAAAAAAAAAAAACCTCTTATGAAAAATAGATAACCATTTGTGAAGCCGACTCCCTGCCAGATACAAGCAAGTTAAACAAATGCCAAGCAAAGGCATCATGGTGGAGTGTTCCTGCAATCCAAGACTATTAAAAGAGAGGAAAAAGATCTATTTTTTCTGTGTGACAAAAAACTGCACGATGATAAATGAACAGCATATGAAACAGTGCATGGCAAACTTATAAAAAGTGCAGCCTAGCTGATTTGAAGCTCAGCAGGTTTTGAGAATGTTCCTGTCTCTAAGATCTTATAAAATAAGCCTGTCAGCGTCAATCTGCATTGTCTGGTTCTGTAGTAAAGTGAGTAGTGACAAAACACGGTCCTGACGGTGCCGCTGGTGGAAACCCTGTTTTTTCCTGCATCTTTACATCTCAGATGAAAAAAAAATAATAATTATGGATTATCTTTAATATTATGGAGCTTAAACCTTTTTATTAACTATTATCTGCACAAGAAGAAATAGAGAAAATCTGTGGCAGAGTTTAATAATAACTTAGGTAGAAGCCATGCTGATTTAAGGGAAATTCTAATTGCAACTCTTGCTTGACATACCCATGGACTATAGTTAACACAAGGTTTGGGAATGTAGAAAACTTGTGGCAAGATCACACATCAGGTAAAGGCCAATAAGAGAAACACTGCAATACTGATTTGTCATGTTTTACAAATCAAATAGATAGATGACAGCAGGTTGCTAGAGATGTTTTGTTCTATTTTTGTAGATGGCAGCGTTTTTGTGCAATAATAGCAAGTTTGGCAACAGAAAGGGCCCTGTAAATGTTGCTGTTAACCACGGGAGACAGCAGTGCCTGACAGCAGGAGCTGTGTCATGCTAAATTAGAAAGGGCTTGAACCAAGGCCACAGAGCCCGTAATATCCCGGGAATCACTGTGTGTCAATCTCAGCATGGCCTGTCTTTATCTGAAATAATTTTGTCACTTTAAAGGGCAAGGCATTTCAACAAAGCATCTCCTCTGTAGTTCCTCTCCCATTCCTCCCTCCCTATTCATCGCTGGTGACAGCAGAGATGTTTCCACGACAACAAGCCATGCTGTTGCCTCAGGTGACAAACTAACTTCAATAAATAATCCCTGAAAACAGCTTCAAACAATTAATTAGATAATGGAAATGTTATTTTAATAGGGCTTAGATTCTTTGGAAGCAGTCTACACACCATGTTCTGAGCAAGAATTTGTCTATAATCAAAGCCAAAGCTGCCATCTGAAGGTCAGGATGGATATCACTGTCTGAATACTCTACGAACAAGCTATCTTTTAAAAAAATTCCTTCAAGATCAAAACCAGAAGATTCAATTCAAGATTCAATCCAGAAGATGCAATGCAAAACAATTCAGGGTTTTTTTTATTTGTTTATTTTGGTTTTTTAAAAATTTTCTTCAAAGCACATACTGGTAGGAATTTACCAGCTTGCTCACTGAAGGCAGTCCATGGTTGACACGCTCCCCATATGCATACCCTTGCACCAATGTGACAGACAGATGATGAGCCCAGCAATTGGTTTTGCAATAAATGGATTTTTCAGTTTTCTCTTTACTGAAGAAGATGCTTTCCTAGAGTTATAAATGGATGATTCATAAATCTCTCCTAATACCGCTTCTAGTAATAGTTCAATTGATCTTTAATAGTTGTTTAAAAAGTGAATCTCCATGGAGTGCTTCAATCCTATAGCCTGAAGTTTCTGTAGCCCAGGGCAGGTCTTCTGTCTAAGCTTAGATGTACACAGTGTTTAAGTGCAGATGGATACACTGAGTATATGCCTGTGCCTTATATCACAGTCCCCATTAGCATGGGCACTCTGTGGGGTAGTAGTTGCCCTGGCAGAATTTCTTTTTTGCTTTATTTATGATATCAAGTTTCTCCAGAACAGTGCATCTATGAAGCAAGAGCAAGAAAGACAAGGGCTGCCACCTTTCCTGTCCCACCAAGTTTATGGGGTGTGCAAAGACCTGCCTTTGCAGAGCCAGATGTGCTCCTACTCCTGGTTATGGATTGTGCTCATGGGTTAAGTCCTACCTTTCTGTGCAAAATATTTTCAGTCTGTGCATGAGGGACTCTGCACCGCTCCTACTGCATGTTCCTCTCAGGCAGCTCCCTTTGGGGGGATTAACAACAGTCCTTGGAGCTCCCTTTGCAGGACAGTGGGGTTCATCCCTGTGTGTCATCACACAGCTGGGAACAGGCCATTGAGTACAACAGAGAATGTGCACTAAATACTGGCAAGAATGTTTTTGAGGCAGAAAACAGTGAATAGTTGAAACTAACTTTTGCAGATGCCCTGTTTTTGTTATAACTTTGTCAGGTCAAGGATGAAATCCAGGTTTGCTGCATTGTAAGGAAACCTTGAAAGAGCTGCTGTATGGGGTGTCTGGATAAAGCAGGGAGAGTCTTGACTCCAGTTGCACAAATCCTTGGAAGAAAAGAACAGGGGGAAACATGTATCTGAGGACTGATAATTAAGGTATTACCTGGAAAGGGAAAATACTGGAATTCTAAGCTGTATAAGGGTATACATCCTGCATCACAGCAACTCTTCCAAAATGATCACAGCCCTGTGCTTATATCACTCTGAGTTTTCATTGTGGGACTTCTTTATTTCCCCTTGGCAAGTTTGGAAGATCTTGCTTTGGTCCTATGGGCATAAGATCAATGTACAAAACCTCAGGGTATCTCTGCAAAAAGATGCCTTTTCTCCACTTCTCTTCTGGAGGGAGAGCAAGGGATGTGGGTGTGGGCCATGACAGCACCCTCTCATTAGTGCAGGGAAGGGAGAAGGTTCACCCAGGCACCTTTGGCAGGTGGATGTGCATAGGGCAGTTGTGTCGCTCACGGGCTTTGTGTCTTATGCACAACAGCTGCCTCTTTGTGGTGGGCTTTATAATTGAAGATTTAGACAGTTAAACTGCTTTCTTAATGCATTTGTGGTTGCTAAGATACAACCTCTTCAATTGCATAGATCTTCCACTTGAAATACAGCACACTGGCAAATGGGGCTTTCCCCTCTGACAGCCCAGGAGGAGAGGGGGAGCTGACAGGGCACTTACCCCAGTGCCAGAAACTGCTCCTGCAGCCGCCTGAGGGGGCTGGGTGGTGTCCAGGAGGGAGTAACTGGTGGGTTTTACTGACTTCTGGCCACTGTATGTGAACGAATGAATGAATGTATGAGGTGGCTGAAGGGTGAATGAGCAGGCAGCACAACAGGCTAGCAGAGCGTGTGGGATAAGACTGCAGACTGACTCTGTAGAGAAAACAAGGGAAATCTTTCTATCCCCTTCTTTAGATAGCCTCAGGCTTCAATTGTCCTTCTCAAGAAAGAATCATCTTCTCTGCTCTTTGATAAAGATGAATGGATCTCAGGAGAGTCCTGTTTTGGGACAGGTTTGACAAGACCTTGGGGATAAATTGTGCAGGGATAGATTTCTTGCAGTTCTAGAAAGTGATTAGGAGATACGGATTTAAAAGTAGTGCTAGATTCCTCAAAATTCATTAGCAATATTACAATTGCAGCTCAAAATAGCCAAATATTTTAAAAGGAAGCCTTACAAAGTAAGTGGAGGAAGGTGGTATAAAATAGTGCAGCTTATCTCTCATTTCATGCTAAAGTAAGTCTTTACCTGTGAGGGCTGAAGAGAATATTTTGAACATGTTGACAGAGCTCAATTGATGCAGCAACATCTCTCTGAGTTTGCAGATCAATAGCTGTGAGAAACAGAGTGCAGCTGTTCATCCTGGAAAGGTGTTAGCAGAGATGTCAGAGGATGATAATTGAACCAGCAATGTTCTCCTCCCCACCTCTTCCACAAGGCAGTCCAAGATCTGCCTAAATTTTCTGTGAGCATCACCTCCTGTATTGCAAATAGATCACAATGATAGAATCTCTCCTATCTGTGGGAAACCTCTGCTTCTTTCTGCACCTTCCCACTAAAGTGAAGAGAAGCCTGGTCCAGAGCACCATGCAGATCTGCTGGAGGTGTTCAAGCCTCACCAAAAGGAAATGAAACCAAGAACCTGCCAGAGCTGGGGGGTTAGTAGAAGTTACCAACAATGGGGTATCACTCTGGTGTCTTGTTTGGGCAGCATTTATATGATATAGAATATAATAGGTATTATATAATATATTATATATTATATATTATTATATATTATTAATATTATAGAATTATATTATTAATATTATATATTATATATTATATAAAAGAATATTATAGGTATAGAATGGAGGAATATTAACCTGTTTTCTCCCAATCTGACACCCAAATTTCAATTAAGGTTACTTTTTGTTTTTTTAATAATTTACAGTGTTTTCCCTCTCCTCACCCCCCCTCCCCCCCCCCCCTCCCCGAATTGTTTCTCCTGTTTGTCAAATGATGATGAAGCCAAAGAAGGTGGTGATGTGGCTTCTGGAGTTCTCTGAGCTAAGTATTCTTCTCCTTGAAGCACAGTCATAGTGCCATATTCACATACCAGCTGAAGAATTTGGTCCTGTATTTAAAGTTGATCTGCTTGGATCAACCTATTGCATGTGACATGAATGTTAGTAGTATGATTAAGTACTAGTTTTAAAACAAGGAGTGGCTGTCCATGAAACCACCCTGCATACTTTGATCAAGTCACTGCTGCAGGGTTTATTAGTTTGAGCAGCTGTGTTATAAAAATAATGTATAGCATTGTCATGATACTTGAAATAACTGCTTAATGGAATTGTTGGTTTAAGGATCTTGTCCTACTCATTGACTGCTTCAATTGGCAAATAGCACAAATAAATTAGCTGTATCTAATGTATAAATTTGCCTGGCTGATCCATGATCATGGCATCTTTCAGAGCTGAGGGAACAGAGTTTACGCAGTCAAGTGCTCCATAAATTGCTTTGTATCATGGGCCAGATTTAGGATCTCCAACTGCCTGAAGAGTTGTGCTCACTTTCAACTGAGTAAAAGTTTGATCCTCATCCAACCTGAGAGAAGGAAAATACAATTTCACTGCTAAGAAATGCTTTTTCATGATACACTCTGAGAACAAACCATTTCAGAGCTGGCCTGTACAGAACTTCCAGACCATTTAATGGTTTCACAAGACCTAAGAAACATACCCAATCCCTATAAAATTAGGCCCATTCCAGTAATCCTGGTTCTGCCACATGAGCAAGGTAAGTGACTTTATGCTCTAATTTTAGACTCAATACAATTTGCTGACTAAAATGAAAAATAATTCCCATTGGGAGAGGGAGCAAATTGATAATAATGTTACTGAAAATTGGATATAAAGGCAAACAATCCTTCTACTTGCCCTCTCAATCAGGGGCAACCAAAGGCTCCAACCAAAGTCACCAAAAGACTTAAAGCAGCACAACATCCTGGCTGCAAACAGAAGCAGGTGGCTCACACCAGTATCTCCCCCAAGCCGCAAAGGGTTACATTGCCGTATGTAGCTACTAAATATGCGTGTGAAAATTTCAAAAGCATGTGAGTGAGCCATCTGGCTCCTGCTCCTACTGGGTATTTGGGAATGAAAAGGGAAACTGGAAAGGTAAATAGTGTATTGCTTGATGTGTTGATTTTCAGCTGAGATTTCTCTCTTCAGTGCCTAGCCATATTTGTCCATCTAAATGAGTGGGATTGACTGTGTCTTCCCAAAAACGGGTGAAAAAAATTGGCATGTAAGCTCTGGGAAAGCTGTGCAAAGCCACACTGCCTCATGTAACAGCTGAGGCAAATTTATTCTGGTCTGCATCCAGAAAAAGCCCTCAGCCTCTCGGTGTCTAACTCAGGTGTAAAGATGGTGGGAGGCTTCTCACCCCTGCACAAGCAGGATCAGCTGCCTTGATCTAAGATTCCAGAGAGCTGCCCCAGACCTGGGGCAAGCATCATGATCACCACAGAGAGTCAGGCATCAGCAGGTCTGGAAAGAGAATGGTTTCCTACCCTAAGTGTGTGTGCCAAGCCAGCCTTTTGTTGTTGTTGTTGTTGTTGTTGTTGTTGTTGTTTTTTATTATATTTTATTTTTCCCTGTGGTAGAGATTGAGTGGTGGGAGAAAGAATGATGCTGCTTGGCTGGTAGCCCTCTGGTTTGTCACCTGGGCCAGCACCTGTGTCATCTGGGAGGCCAACCTGGCCACATCCCTGACATGCTCCCATGGTTGGAAGGTCTCAAACCTGGCCGGTGATAATACTGTTGGAAAATATACCAAGTTTAAAATTTATTTTATTTTATAACTTTAGCCAGTTTTCACAGAATCCCAGAAGGAACTAGGTTGGAGAAGACCTTTGATATCATCAAGTCCAACCTATGTTTGCTTTTGCCCTGGGGGAAATTAGAATTTCCAGGAATTAGAAATTAAGAGTTTCCAGGGCACTGTTCTACCAGGTGAAGACCTGATGAGGTTAACATCTCAACAGACTGGGAGTAGCCCAAAAGATACCCAAAAATATAACGACTATCAGCAGAACATCATCAGCCATCAGCAAACATCAACAAACGTCTACTTCAGGAACTGCCCCCTGGCATGGTTAGAGACCTGCTCCAGAAAAGACTGATAAGGAAACCAGGGAGTGAGAACCTAATTAACATCATTAACACCAGAGGCGAAGAAATCCAGATCCAGTAGAAAACCAAACACTAAGAACTGTGTAACGTAGAGCCAATGAACATTGAACCAATGAATCTCTAGGGTCTTAACTATATAAAGTATTCAAAAAATCAGGTAAAATTCATGTGTCATGAAATTATTTTCTCTGCACACCTGGGATAAGTGTGAATGAAATGTTTTCTGCTGCACATCCTGGCCAGAACAACACCCTGGCCAGAAATAAAGTAATGCCTTGATTCTCTAATGCTAAAAATGTTAGAGGGCAGTTGTTGTTTTTCCTGCAGTTTCAGAGACAACACCAATGCAATTTTTTTTACCTGTGACTTTGTGTGTCAATTCACACTGCACAGCTCTGATTCTATCTACAGGAGACGGAGACTCAAGCCTCGTAAAGTCCAGGTTGGGCTATGAGCAAAAGAAAAAGCTGGTCCCAGCACTGAACCCTAAAGCATGTCTCCAGCTCTGCTAAAGCTGCCCTCACTCTTCATCACACAACACCCTTATCCCACTCATGGCATGTGCTCCCTCCTCCACCTGCCACACTTGAGGTTCCCACAGTAGCTTGCCCTCTGAGTCCTGATCCCTGTGACTCTTCCTCCTCTGCAAAAGGAGCTAAAATAACTCTTTCTTGCCTAGCTTAAAAATAAGCTATGCCTTGAAGTCATCTATTTATGCCTTTTTTTGGTTGTAGTTTTATTGAAAAAGCTGGTATTAACATATTTATATTTTTATTCAACAACAGTTAGCTAATTTGTGCAACACAAAAAATGCAGCCATGAACAACAGCTTTCAAAACAATCAGATTTACCAACTTTACCATCACTTACTCTACACCACTGAAAGCTCAAACTAAAAAGAGAAAAAAAGTTGGAAATGTTTACAATGATGATGTTAACTTTCCATACATTCAAGAAACCAGGAAACCGATCTGTAACAGTGGTGTCAAAGACAGGAACGGAATACTGGTCTTTGAAAGGCTTCTATTTATTTCCTCTATATTTACTTCATGGTATTTTGGTTGGGTATTTAATTAGTTTTATAAAGCTCCAAAGATATATTTGTTTATTTAATTTTAACATGTTCTTTTTGGTACCCAAAGCTGTGACAGAGTAAGGTACTTCAAATTAAAAACAAAAAATGGTTGTATTTAAGATCTGTTTTATAATAAGTTATCTATAGAATCTTACTTGAGAATGTTAAAAGCTAAATATATGTTTTACAGTATCTCTAGCTGTAAATGCCAATATGGGCTGATAGCAATTTTTTTTTTTTTTTCATTTTGAGCTGCAGAGATTAATGGAGGGGGCCAAAAGTCAAAGAAATTGTACGACACCCTTGAAGCAGTAGTTTGGCATTAACAAGTTCTCTATACAATTTACCACACTCTTAAACCTTTTTTACAAGAAAGAAGAAAAGGAAAAGGCAATTTTGTTAAATTTCATTAGAATAAATATGTACATATACTGTCCATGCCTGCTACAGCACACAGTATTTTATAAACAAACATTCTTTGTTCCCTTTAAAATCACCCTACACATTTCATACCATATGTGTTTAGTGTGGTTGGAAACTGGTGCACGTGTTTGCACTTCTACACACAAAATATACAGCATTGATCTAGAAAATTTCAAACAGACATTTCAGGTGTGGTGTTGAGATGTCATATAAAAGCTCTAGACTTTTTTTTTTTTATTTCTTGTAAGCAGATTTTCACCCACCCTTCCCCCCAAACCAAAATACAAAAGCATGCAGATCCCTTCATCAGTACATTCTCCACTTACCAAGAAGTCAGTGCATAATGGCTTAAAGACTTTTTTTTCTGAGGAGTGTTAATATGGGCAGATTAACAGGTCATGTGAGTTGTGCTCTTTTATTCATGGTTAGAGTAGGAATCCTTTGGGATATTGAATTATCTGCCAGAGCTATTAAGGGTGCAGTAGAACTTTCCCTGCATTAAGAGGACTTCCTGCTCACTGCACCATTCCTGTACCATTCCTACATGCCCTACTTTGTGTGTACTTTCCATTTATGCCACTCATCATTACAAAACAGAGATTAGGTCTAACAGCATTTCTGTGGAGGAAGGTTTTGTTAGGTTTGGATTTTTCAAATTTTCATTTTTCTCCAGGACTAACTTTGTCTCCCAGAAGTGGCCTGGTTTAAAAGTGTTAAAATTCACTGAGCGATGCTGCCTCTCACAGTGCCATTCTTTTCACAGTTACAGATACCAGGCATTGCCTGTACTCCCCAAAGGCCAGGATTAACATAACCATTCCGCAAACAACAAACAAGGGACTTTATCAAGTGTCTAGCAGGGATGTAAGTTTGTTCCCACTCTAGTTGGTTGCTGCCTTCAAGGAACATTTCTAGCCAAGGTTTCCAGAACTCCAACCCCAAATGGTAGCATGGGTTTGTGTGTGAATTGCCAGTCTGTGTCTGACCAGCCAGTCCCTGCAGAGTTGCAATGCCACGTTTTTTAACAGTCATCACACAATGAAGATACTACTTACTTTTTTAAACAGAGCAAAGAGAACCATGAAGAATAAACTTCTTTAAAAAGCTGGCTGAGTAACTATACGAGTAACTGTAAATCCACTTACTCACTTGGGAAGGTGAAGCACAAAGTAATGTGATAAATAAATAAATAAATAAATAAATAAATAAATAAGAGGGTATTGTAAAGAAGGGAATGGGATGGGTGAGATGAGGCAGCTTTTCACCAGCAGGGATTCTGCTTCCAGCTCTAACTGTAATGAGGTCCCTCCAATGTGCCACAGGCTCTAAAGGGATGTGGCTATTCATTCTTTCAAACAGGCTCGGCTTAATTGAAAGACAGGAAAACAGCACTGGAAAAAAACCAATCAAGAGATTGAAGCAAAAAGCTCTAATAATGTGGTAAATGCTGTGCACTGCAAAAGCAGGAAGGGCACCAGAACACCACAGTCCTGCAAACCACTGAGACCCTTGAAAGGATGGACAGGAGTTGAGGAGCCTCAGTCCTCCTCAGGAACATTCCTAAACTGAATAAATACCCCTGTTTGTTTAAAGGAACCGATACAGACCACAGTACTGGATTTGCACTCGTGCCTTTTACTCATACAGTTGCAGTGATGGAAAATAATTGGCTTGCCACCAATAATGATACAGGCTGAGGGATGAAAGGATGTAATCTACAAATCCCACCACAGAAGCCACAATTTTTGTGAAGATCACATCCTTCTACAACTGTCAAGAGGCTGGTTTGTAAATATAGAGGGATATTGATAAATCTAGTGCATTTCTGAGTTCACTTTATCCTGAAATATGTACAGATTGTTTGTCGCTGCTATAGCAATGATGTTCTCGGTTGGGTGCCATGCTGTGTGCAAGATCTTCTTAGTAAAGTCCAAACTGTCAACACTGATGTCATCTTTCCTCCGTTTGCCTCCAACGCAGACTCTCCGGGGCTTAAGAATGGCTCGTGGCTTACTGCTCTCGCGGGAAGCCTCCAAGGTGACATCCCGCTTGGTGTTGCGGTCAAACATTCGAAAAAAGTTGTTATATGCACCTGTCATTATCACACTGCAGAGAGACAGAGAGAGCGACAACAAAGGCAGTTAAACAGCAGCTTGTGCAAAGCCTACCAACATGACTGGATCAGGACAGCTGAGTTTGACCCTAGGGTTAGCTGTCTTCTGGTATCAGATGGGAAACAGTAAGGAAAAAAACCGGGTTTTCCCAGTTCTCCCCAGAATGAACGGTTGCCTTCTACCAATGCCTTCCCCTCCCTTATTATTCAATGAAAATTACAGTTACCTCAAATAATGTCTGCTCCCTGACATCATGAGAATCACATCACAAGATAATAAAAGCAACATGCTTTAATAAATTATTTTTAATTACCCTCCAGCTTTTTATGAGTGCTTAAGGATCATACATTTCATGCTTTTTCCCATTCTGTGGAACTTTAATGACAGCTGAGTTTTACCATGATTCCAGAAATAGTCTCAAAATTTCCCACATATTTCAAATCTTTTGATACAACAGTAACATTTAGTACAATTATATATTTTAAAGAGTATTTTGAAGAAGGGTGTTTCGAAAGGTTCTGAAAAATCACACTGAATTTTCACATGTAAATTCTTTCCAGATGAAACTCTTTTCCTTGCTGAAGCCACAGATATTGCAAGTCCAGACAACATTAAAATATATATCTATAATGCTTCTTAGAAATAAACACACTAGTGTCAGGATTCTGGCATTTCTTATATGAAGTTTGAATGAAACATCAAGTCAGGATATATTTCTGGGTCTGGGAGAAAGGGATAGAAAACACACCTCGATCTGTATAAAAATTACCTCATTAATCAGCTTGCAGTTTGAAATAATAGATTGCCAGTTGCTTCATTCCTCTAGTCCCTAGGGGAGGATATTTTGTCACTAACTTTAATGAATTCAGGATTTCATCCATGGCCCTCAGGTTATTGGATTAGCATAATCATGGGTTTCAGAGCCTTGTTTGAAAGCTCATCCCCTGTGAACTTTTTCCATATGTGAAACCAGGGCTGTTCTCTACTCTCCTATCTCAGCCTCAAACAGGGTGGTTTTGTTCTGAATTTCCATTTTGTAAGAGGGTATCCACCCCAAATGGTCAGATCTCAACAGGAAAAGCTGTACAGTTTTAAGACTCAGGCAATCATTAACTATTTGCCTTTCTAACAGAGCCCAAAAGAAGATATTTGCCGTGCGTGGCATTAATAAACAAACCTCCATTGCAAATGACAGCTGCTTTCACACTTTGCTGTTGGGGGGGGAATCTTTGCTGAGCAGTAGATGGCCAGGGAAACATGGAGCATATGGGAGAATCTGGGAGAACTCACAGGCATAAGCCTTACTCTGCACCACAGACATTCTCTAGCTGATTAGATTAGATGCTCCTGGAGTCACAAGTGCCTTGCAGTGCGTGCCCAGCCTCCAGCCAGAGCCGCTTGATCTCATCTGGGGCCATTAGGAGTGACTGTAATACAAATGGATGATCACTGGAAAAGCACAAATGTGAGCTGTGCCCCTCACTGCTGCGACTAAGCTGGGGAGGGAGCAGAGCAGGCTCCAGAGCCGCTGCAGGGTAACTGGAGTGGGTGAGCTGGGTTTGCACACTGGGAATCACCCAGCTCCACGCTGCTCCCGTGGCTGCTGAGGCCATACCGCAGCAGGTCCCGCACTGAGCCCGAGATCACAGCGCTGCACAGCACACAGCGTGGCACAGAGAGCCAGCACCCTCGGCCAGAGCTCACCTGCAGCCTTCACCTCATGGGGAGGGGCTGCTCCCGGGGCTCTGCAGGTCGCTCGCTGCTGGGGGATGCACAGGGACACTTGTCCCCACTTGTCCCCGCTTGTCCCCATCCAGCCCCGGCAGGGAGCTCCTCGCTGCTCTCCGGCAGCAGGACCCACCCCTGATGGAGAGGTTTCCCTTCCCTTCTGTACCCGCAAAAGGCCTGGCGCAATCCTGCCGAGCAAGGCACAAGTTAACAACATCACAAGCTAAAAAACAGGAGTCACCGTGACAGCTTGATAAAATGTATCCCAGAAGCTGCAGAAAGCCTATTGATCACGATTAGTGCCTATTTCAGAAATTGAATCAACAGCAGTAAATCAAGTGTTTCATTCCTTCCAAATCACCATGTCTTGTCATTATAGCTCCTGTTGTAATGTTTATTTGCAACATGAAAAAGTAGAGGTTATTTCATATCTCAGCACTAACATACACAATTTGTGATGCAAACAGTCCATCTGTGTATTTCCCCCCAGGCCAAGTTTTGAAACAGGTTCATAATGCTGGGGCACCCCTGTGCCACAGGCTGTAGAGCGGTGGCTCCCAGGGGAGAGAGGAGCATCCCTCCTGATGGCAGCAGGAGCTGCCAGAGAAGCAGTTCTCATGCTGGCAGAGTACCAGTGCACCAAATGCAGAGAGAGGTGTTTGTTAAGGGTCTTATTTTAGAAGGTTTTGCTTACAGTAAAGCTGCCTTTACAGTCCATTTGCTTTTTAATTTCTTGAAGTCTTGCATATTTTTAAAAGTCTGCTTTCTTCAGTTGGATTTACTGCAGTTATTTTTTTAACATATGTAGATGACTGCTTTTCATGCTGGCCCTATTTGTCTGCAGTTTAATGGCTCAGTAAAAAACAGCATTATGTAAATGAGAAAGTGCCCATTCTTGTTCAAGGTCACAAACACAGATGGATTATAACCTTACCTGCTGCTTAAAGTAATAAAAGAGAGTGAAAACTAGATGCAAGCCTGCGATTTTTTCTTGTTCAAGAAAATACAATGTACACTAATGGAGTCTATGTGATAAGGAGATATTTTTTTAAATAGTAGAATATAAATTGAAACTCAATGTAGGAAGAGTCTGTTCTGTATTCCCAGACACTGCTCTGCACAGCAGTGTTACGATGAGGACCTGCACAAAACCCTTGCAGGAGAGGTTGGTTCAAGAAACCAAAGCCCTTAATTTTAAACAGCCCACACTATTTCACAGATGTGTAAGGCAGCAGCCTAGAAAAGCTGTCTAACCACTTTGAATTTTCCTTAGAAGGCAGGTTAACAAGTTGTGCACAAGACCAGAGGTGCCATCATCTCCACCATGCAGAGGTTTTTAGGACACAGAACAGGCTCCAGTGCACCTTGAGGAGCAGTGCACTGATAGCTCAGGCTGGAGCAAAGCTGCAGCCTGACTGCACCAGCTCTACACCTCAGCTACAAGAAGCACCATTACAAAAAAAACCCAAATAAAACAACATCACACCCCACCTGCCCCCAAACAATCCCCCCAAATCAAACAAAAAAGCAGGGAAAACCCCCAAGGGCTGCAGCATGACTACCAGCACCTACATTTCACCTTCTGCACCTCATCCAGTGTCCTGGAAGGAGAGACAGCACCCCATACCTGCAGGGCCCTGAATGCATTCACAAACCCCCGGGTTTACCCTCCTGCGCTGCCCCAGGCAGGGAACACTTTCCCCTCAGCACAGGGCTGCTCTGCAGAGCACCCCGAGTATTCTCTGCTCCCCCTCCTCCATCTGCTCCAAGCAAGGTCCTGGCAATTCTTCAGGTGTGAGTGTTTGGAGTGACTACACAAAATGCTACTGGCCATATTTGCTTATTCATGATGCGATCTGAGGCATCTCACGGCCAAATTTCAGTCCTCATGTGGGGTCACTGGGGCCCAGTCTTACCCCTCCTTTCTTTTTTACCAGAATAACAAATGTATTTTTACAGAAGGTACAAGGGGAAAGGGAAAACTCCAGTGCAGAGCAATCCCTACTTCTATTGACTTATCTTTTCACTCCCTCCCTAGTTACTGTTCTTTTCCCTTTCTCTTCCCCTCCGATTCTGATTCTGTCTTTAGCACATTTTCCAGACAGGTTTCCTTTTTCCCCTCTCTTAATTCTCCCCTCTTCTTTCACTTCCATCTATCCTGCTCTACAACTTTAAAAAAAAACACTTTATCTGCTTCTCTCTTCCTTTTCTCCCATCCCTCTAAAGTCTTTATTTTATTTCTGTAAGTCTCATTCTCACCCTTTCTTGGTTACCTGCCCCTACCCTCCAGTCTTGAAGACTACTTTCTTGGATCTCCAGGTGTTTTGGCTTGCATCCCTGCCTTCTTTGGGCTGAAGGCTGTGGAAACAGCAAATCCCCAAGAACCAAAGCTCATTTGGGCAGGAGAGGTAGTTCCCAAACTATCAGACCATTAACTATACATCTCCCATCCAGTTCAGGCTTCTTTACCCTGCACCACATTGATCTGTCAGATAGGTTGTTTAAAATTAATTTTGAAAAGAAAATCTGTAAAATCATCTGAAATAAAGGATTTGAGAGAAAAAAAAGTTATTCCTGTTTGCATTGCAACAGTAATACTCAAAAGGAGCAGATGTTTACCTATGGATAATGATTTTGTTATGACATCAGCATTGTACCACTGATGTTTAATTTAGGGCCAGAGTTTTAG
This sequence comes from Pseudopodoces humilis, assembly GCF_049639895.1. Taxonomy (NCBI): domain Eukaryota; kingdom Metazoa; phylum Chordata; class Aves; order Passeriformes; family Paridae; genus Pseudopodoces; species Pseudopodoces humilis. Next base: position 11,954,916 of record NC_142205.1, on the reverse strand, counting down.
GGTCTAGAGAAGCAATCTCTCAACTACTGATGGCTTCTGCAACTTTAATTATTGAAATACTTTTAAGCATCTTAGTCTTGATATTTTGGTTTTGGTAGTGACTTTGTTAAATGAAATGCTTCAATATGGAATTTTCCCCACTAAAAAGTTCTGCTTCTCTTGGGTGGCCAACAAATTCTCTACTCACCATCTTCAAAGGCATCTGAATATGATTTTCACCATTTTACTAACCTCCAATAAGATATTCCACAATATTTTTTAGGCAATGAGATTTCATCAAATATCTCAGTCACTAAGAACTGGCATATCTCTGTATTTCTCAGTTTTGTTACTCCCCTACTTCAAGCCAACCTCTTAAATGTTATCCATGTTGAAGCCATCCTTGTACACAACAGCCTTGTCTTAGTTTAGGGCAAATTAGGAAGGAAAACTCCAAATGGGGATTTCCCCAGGGAAATGCCCCTCCCCACTAACTGGTCCGGGAAAAGAAAAAAAAATTCCTTAGAGAGAAGTGGAAAAAGCTGTTTATTTAACAGAAATTGAGTAATATTAAATAATAAAACGTCTTGCTGTTCAATAACTCTGCAGCACGGACAGACAGCGGGATAGAGCTTCTCTCTGGCTTTTAGTTAGTTTTAGCTAGCTGAGGCAGAGGAGTTCTCTGGACTTTTGTTTGGTTTTTCCTTAACACAAACTGCGCGCTTCTTCTTCTCCCTCTCTTGCTCTCAAAGCCAGTCTTAAAGGTGCAGAACTTAATATATAACATAAACTAGACGATTAGAGATACCAGTATCATAAAGTCACCCCAGGACAAGCCTTCATCAAAATTGCTCCATTCAGCTGCATTCCTGGAAGTCAGGAATTGCCCTGAAAATCTGGGGTAACAGCTAGAATTAAGGCCTGCTTAAAAACCAAAACAATGTTCCACATTGCTTTTTATTTTTGTTTAGGGCTTTTTGGTTTTGTGGGATTTCTTAACTCTTTGATAATTTTTGCACTAACTCTGGCCCAAATTAGTCTTCCCAGATGCAGAGAAGTTTTCATTCACCTGCAGATTTCTACTGTCTGGAGAAATTCATCTCGTTTCAGTGTTCCTCTCTTTCACGGTTGCTCAGGAGACCATGGAAGCCATGGGGCGGTGTGACAGGACTAAGAGAGGGGCTGGGCAGGGCTTCAAGGACCTTGCACACACCCTGCTGAAGTGTGATAGAAAAACTAAAGCAGCCCAGCTGTCCTGCCCCTCAGTGCAGATGCAGCAGCAGAACTTCATTCCCTGGGGCAAGAGGCAGGGCTTGGACTTCGAAGATCTCAGCAAAGATATCCCTCAGGCACCCAGCATGAAAAGGGACCTTTTCTTTGATCTGAAACTCAGTTGGTTTCCCAGTCTCCCAGTTATATTTTGAGCCCTTTTTTTCAGTATTTCACTGCCATGGGTACCAGAGAACATCTGCAGCCTCCTGGGATTAACCTGTAATGTCCACCAGATCTGGTTTCATGACAAGCTAACCCAATGAAAGAAAGGGGTGATTCCAGAAAAACTGTTAAACAACATTTTTTCATAGGAATAAAAAGGGATATTTATTATAGCAAAGGGAAAGGAAGAAGCATTGCTGCAAGCAATGAGGAGCTCATGAAATACTGGGAAATCTTCCTGTGCTGTGCAAAGTCACTGACTCCCCATCACAAAGAAGGAATTTATTTAAACCTGGGGAAGAGCCTGCTAGAAAAATGAGACACAGGATCCAGGGTTGTGGTACCCTGGTACATCTGGCTGGCGTAAGACTGGGAATAAGAACAAGGGATCCCCAAGTACTTCCAAGCTAATATTTGACATGCCAAGCTTTGAGAACAAAATGATGTCTTCTAGCTCTCCAGCATGGAGTGTGCTGCCAGACAGGAAGAGACTCTTAACTTCTCATCCAATGGGATCTGCCAGTTCCTCCTGATTGGAGTGAAGGCTGATGGATATTCAGGGGGGATGAATGACAGTTCAGTAGGAAAGGACTGACTGAACAGTTGTATGTGACTTCACTCATCTGCTTGCAGTATATCACTTATCATGATGGTATTTAGAAGTCTTCCTGGCAGGGGTCCCATCTACCCATTCATTTGAAATCTTAAAGAAAAATAAATAGTTAACTAAGGTATTCACTTTCTATCATGTAGAATTAGGTTTTGTTTGGGTTTTTTTTTTCTGGCTTCTTTACCTCACAAAAAGCCACAAAAGTGCTTATTTTTAAGGTAAAACTGAAAGCTGTTGACAGTGGAAAGAAAACAGTGTCCTCCAGGTCATTTATTAAAAGACTTGACTTTGGATGTGAATGGAAGAGCTAAATTAAATTGCCATATAAGTAGAGCTCACCTATTCTACATGGTCAAGTAATGATGTATATACACTAAAGACAGCATGATTTTTGTGTAATACACTCAACTACAGATAATATGTGCTCATCTGGATGAATAAGTGTAAGACCCCTGCTTGGCTCCCTCCCCTGACCACCACTGCCAAAGTACCTAGTGATTAATGTGCTCTCCAGCAAATGAGATCAGCTCTGTCTGATTGTATTAGTTCCTGTTCATTGGAGTAACTGAGCATCAATCACGTTCTAATCAGAGTTCACGTATGCTGATTATTTCTGCAAACAGCCTCACCATCAGGCTCTATCATAGCCTAGATTAACTTCTTAGTAATGACAAATCTTAATAAAAAGTATTTTCACCTAAATAATAAACACACTTTCATTTTTAACAGAACAATCTTGTCACTACATATTGTTGTTATAGCTTTGAAGTCTGCAAAAGATAAAAACAATACGTTTAGAGCAGTAGTTATTACTGTTATGCAGATGGATTAATAATCTAAGTACTGCAGCATCTCTTTGGAGTACAATTGTCAATATGCAATTTTTACCTTTATTAATAGTCCTTTTTTAAAAACTACCAAAAGACTCAAATTAAGTGACCTTACTGTTCCAGTGAACTGTTTCTTAAGAGGTACCAGAACCTAAATATTATTTAAATTATGATTCTCCAATAAAAAAATATTCTGGTAATGCACAGCAATACTTGTCATATTCATAAAGCAAGGAGCTTAGAGGAGTGAATCAAAAGATGAGCATCAGTTCTGATATATCTGACTCCTAAAAAGAAATAATTAAATTAAAGAGAGCCCTTTTCTTTTGTCAAATGTTTCCAGCTCCTCTACTCAAGTTTCTTACAATCAAGAGCAGCACACTGTTTAGTGACAGGTTTGGTAATTGTGCATGACTAATAACGCCTCAGTGTCTGGGCAGTACAATAAATGAAGCCCTCACAATCTAATGTTCCCACTTAATAATTACTCCCTGCATTGATCTTTCTGATCTGTCAAGTAGGAATGAAAATATTACACTCACTTTAAACCCTGATATTGAACAAGAATTCCATTACTACCAGGCAACTATCCAGAGAGTGGTCTTACCACACTAATGAGGACAGCAGCATTTCATCTGGCCAGAGGAGAGAGACTCTAGGCCTGGAAGTAAGTGGCTGCCCATCCTGTAAAACACTCTAGGAATTCCCATCAAGGATAAGCAAAATGGTTTGAAAATATCTGAAAAGTCCTGGTTTTTCAAAGTTTCCCAATATCTACATGATTTTAATGCACTGTTGTTCTGTGCCAGACTTAGGCAGGAACCAGCATTGTCTGTTTTTCAATAAAGGCTTTAACTTTTGTATTTCTAGTAGGGCCAAACTTAAGCCATAACCACACTGAGAAAACCCTCTGTTAAAACAACCATTCATGCATTGGATTGGGAGTTTCAGAGAAAAGCCCCAAAACCTGGATCTTCTGCTAAACTTTCTGTGAGTCATTCCCAATCTTTAACCATACCAAAGCCACAACAGCTGGTGCCCAAGTTGCAATGACAGCAATCTGGGAAGTATTTTGCTCAGTGTGGTCCACCTATGTAATTTTAAATGGCCAACAGTTGGTATCACAGGGGATACTTAATCCTGAGCTAATTCTTGTGAAAAAAACACATCAGTCTGGCATGCAGGCAACAGAGACAATGGAGTATGTATGTATTTTCATTTGTATAATGGATGATACAAGGCTAAAGTTTCATTTTTTAGCAAAGGTACAATCTTTCCAGTGTGTAGGTAGAAGAACTGAGCAAAGGAAAGTAGTCCAAAGAGAAGGTGCCCCTTACCCAGTGTACACAGCATAACACTTGATCTGCATTTGTGGAACATAGGACTAGAAGACACTTTGCTCTGCACTTCCAGGTTCAGACTCGTAATTTCAACCAGTGTTGCATGTAACTGCTTTCACAATTTTCCTGAGCAGCACCATCAGAACAGCTGGGTTTCTTGTATCTCCACCACTCAGGATGGGAAGACAGTTTGTCACTGTTTGGACAGGTATGAACTACCTCTAATTTCCAGGTAATAACTATCTTTTGACTCTCAGCACCTGCTTACTGTTGTGTCACTATCACTTCACATTTATCTGAGCTAGATTCTCTTCCTCCCTATGTGTATCTCCTTGGTGTACTTACTACAAGCAAGTAAAATCTTGGTTTCTCTTTTGCTAAGATGATGAAAACCAAAGTCCTGGCCTCTCTTCTTTAGAGCAGCTGTCCATCTGCTCGATGAGTTCATCCACCTTGGAGATGAGGGACAGGAAATGTCTAAGTGCAGTTCAAAGGTCTTTGAATAAGAGCCCAACATAATGTCACCACTACTCCTTTCTCTGCTGGATAGCCCTGTCTTGCCCATTCAAGGATCATATTTGTCTTTCACAGATGCCTCAGACTGCCTGTTTCACAGTCCTTGCCCACTCCAGGGTGGGTAAGCCTGCTTCAATACAATGAGACAGACTGTTTTCCCAAATGAGAGGCTGAGCTGAAGGAGCACTTCTAGGCTCACTGCCAAACTTCTGCCTCTTGGCTCCTAACTCTGCTGAACCAGGAGTCACTGCGTGTCACTCAATACTGGCTCTTGTGCTCTCTCTCACGCGCATTTTGTAGACTGCTAATCCCTTCCAAAGTCACCTAGCATATGAATGTGCCTGGGAGTTGTTTCCAACTGATAACATGAAGGCTTGTGCTCTTTTTTTTAACTAAAATCCTCACCTTGCATTATACTCTTGGATTTTATCCATTTTTATTAACCCAGTCCTCTTGGCTGCTCAGCTATTCCTGTACCATATTCCTACACCACAAAGTACTGCCACCATTTGCCAGCATTAGGGCATTAGCCCACTCCATCCTTGCTTGCACTCTCTGAGTATTTCTCATTAAAATGTCCAACAAGATATTATGTCCATGATAAAAATAAGAACCTCTCCATCAGTGCACCGGGAAAGAGACTGCTTTGACAGAGGGAGGTATCAGAAGTGTCATTTGGCAGGAGTTTGTAGAGAATCAGTGGGTGCCTGTGATGGTTCTTCCTCACATCCATTTCCAGTTAGTGAACTGAATTTCTGAGGCAGCTCATGTGCAAATACAGGATCATGTAAGTTTCCTTAGTGTGCCGGTGGGATTGTGTGAGTTGGCATCATTCTTTTTAGCTTTTGCAGCCCACTTATGGGTTGGGTGAAAATGGACATAATTTGAAGGATTTTTTCCCCTAAGGCACGAGCCAAGGTTATTAAGGCATACATCATGTCTATGGCAGTCAGAAACACTCTGCACAAATACCCAAATACCTTGTACCAACCCAAACACTGGTGTGTGATTCCATACACAAATGTGGAAAATAACCATGTGTAACTACTTTCAGTTTGCTCCCCATCATATGGGAGGTCTTCTGCTAAATGAGGACAGTGATGGACAGAAGGACGGATTGATTACCTGTCAGATCCATTCCATGCACATTCAAACTTGTCAAAGATGCAGTCGTTTTCATAGAGGGAACATAACTTGCTTCTAAGGTAATCATGGACCTGTTTCAAAGAAAATAACTGTTATTCTTGAAATCAAAGAAAACATAAGATTCCACAACCAGCCCTTCACTTTCTGTGTTATCTCCCATGTTCACTTTCAAAATATGCTGCATAGATTGGTAGGTCTGCAGAAGATACTGTGTTTAAACTTCAAAGAAGCTAACTGTACTTTTCCACAGCCCAATTAACCAGGTGCTACAGAATTACTATTACAGGAAGGCACAAAACATGCTTTCCTCAGCAGGCTGCTGACCACCCCTTTTCAACATATTTGTTTCCTGCTTGGGTGATTTTCTCAGTGCTAGCCCAATTCCCAGAGACATTTCACCACTTGATACCTTAGATGGGCTAATTAGTGTACAAGAAATCGAATTTAAATAGTAACAGAAATGCCATATTCCAAGATGAGTGGACTCTCACTTATGGCAGAAAGAACTTGGCTCTATTAAAAGAACCTTTATGGTATCACATTTATTTTTGTAAGGTATTTTAGAAGCCAAATACAGCACAAGGTTGCAGTTGCACAGGCTGCAAATAAGAACACTAATTTAGCCCAAGAATTTCTCCTATTTGGCTGAGATTTAAAAACAACGTTGCAAATTCTCACTAACTAGAAAAGTGGGAATACCCAGCAGATCTCTCTCCTCTAGGACACACATCTCCGCTGAACAAGGACTATCATAAAGATATGATGCAAACTGTTTCAGTCTTGCTTAATATGATTAGTTTTTTTTCTGGATGATTTGGTTTCTTCCATAAGGAAATAATAAGGTAGAAAATCCCTGCCCAGATAAATTTACTAATGCACTTAAACTCTAATATTTTCTTCTAGCTACTGTAGCAATTGTACAAACAAAGATGTGTAGGTGACCTCCTGGAGAAACACACCAATCCAATGGCTCAGGGATATAATTTAGTTCTCCCATCCTGAGATTACAGGTTCTTGCAAGTCAAGTGAAATTGTTCCTGCTCATGGATCCTCAGCATCCTACTCTGGCCTGAGGGCACAAACATTTTTTTTCTAGTAAAATAACTTCTATCAATACCAGATGAAGGACAATAACCTTTCACTTAGATTTTCTTTAAACTGACCCATTTTTGATAGTCAAATTGTACAGCATCCAAAGAATATTTGTAATGTAAGATTATTAAGGATAATAAATTTTAGTTATGGGTCAATTTTCATTAATAAATGAACAATTTTAATGAACTGTTCATTAACAGATAGTGCCTTATACAGCAATTACTTGGTAAATAGCAGATAGGACATTCCACAATTAAATGCATTTACCATCACAGTAAGCAATAGGTCAGAACACTTTTACTATTGATACAGTTTCCTATACTCTCTGTAATGAAATACTTTCCTTTTCTCTTTACTTAAAACCTTTTTATGTTAGCGGTGTAATTTGTTACAGAACTGGAATGCTTTCCTTTGTCATGTTTGTGAGCCCCCAATACTTGGAAGAAATAGAAAGCTTGGGAAAGGCAGAAGGAAGTAGATCACATTTGCCTCCCTAAATGTCATTTCTAGGTCTTTTTCTTGTTACCATTTCCAGCAGCCATCTGTCATGACCACTGTCATGTACACACCCTTTGTAAAATGTGTCCAAGTCCACAGCTTGGAGCTGTGCCTTTCTATCAGCTTTGTCAAAAAGGATTTTGCAGTTTCTCTCTCAGATGTCTTACCTTGTCACGGCTGTCAGACTCACCCTACTGCCTTGGACAACCACCTTGTTTTTATGTGGGCCTTCTGATAACCACATTTGAGCACATTCAGACCCTCAGTGGGACTGTGAAAAACTAACTGGAATAAACACTTGATTTTCGCTGTTTGCATATTCACATGCCTCTACCAACTGAGGGTAAAATCAGATTTGCCTTGTCTGTTACATCTTGTTCTTACCATGTATCAATAGTACTTGAAAGCAAACTAAATTCATTCCTCACTAACTAGCAAGGACCTTTTCTTCACTGCAATCTTTTAGGTCTGACCCTCATGGAATTATCTAGCAATTCTGTGCTCCAGACTAAGAGAGCAACACAGCTACACAGGGACCTGTTTTATTGGGACTGAACAGACACAACCAGGAATTTCACTTGTCCAGTTTTGGACATTGGTCCAAATCCCTACTCTACAGACCCTGCCTAAAGTGGATCAAGCTATTACCAGCTGTGAATGTGCTCACCTTGCTGCTCCTAAGGCTTCTGCTGGGGTAATTCACCTGGCAGCATCAGAACAGTAACCTGTTAGGCAGGGCTGCCTTGCAATATTCATGTACTGGACATTCCATTGCCCTGCTCTTTTAGTGCTGTTCAGTGACCATACTCTGCCCTTTTTTCTTTTGTGTGAAACAAACAGGAGAAAATCATGTTGAAACATTGTCAGCAGATAACGTGTTCAGCAGGGCTGCAACAGCTGCTCCATGCAATAGCATTCTTTAAGCCACAGCATGGATACAAAAAAAGAACCTGTATGAAGAATTATTTTTTTGTTTGTTTGTTGGGTTTTTAATATTAAAATTGTAAGCTGATAATGAAGCAGTACAGTTGTGGACTCTGCTCTTTATTACAACTCTGTGTGAAATCTCCTGTTGTGACCCTCACTGTTGCAGCTAGGCAATACCTAAGTGCTTATCGTGCAGTGGATGAAATGAGAAATTAAATCTTAAATCACACCAATCCTATGGAATCCTGAGCTACTGGCTTCCAAAGCCCCTAGTTCCAGATTCTCCTTTAGTCTGCTACAATGCCCAGCAACACATCTGTGTATTCTTTACAAGGCAATGGGTAAATATTAGAAAATGGAAGGCAATCCAAAGATTTAAGAACACTGTTGTATTTTGCTATATTTATTTGTATTATATAAGGGGTTTTGTTCTTGTGGGACTTGGGGTTTTTTTCTATAAACTTCTGACTGCAATTATCAGTACTCATTTTTCCCCATCTCAGCATGAAGAAATATAACTTTTTAACTGGCCCTACTGTTGGGTGCCAGACTGATTTAAAAGTGGCCAGCTTGTTTCACAGCTGCTTACATTAAGAAATAAAAGCAGGTGTCAAAATCAAGACAAACAGGTTTGCTTGACCAACTATTTCTCCCCAGCACAAGGCTGCCCTGCTAAATTAGCATAGGTATAAAGTAATATATTACCTAAGTTACCAAAACCGGAGATTCTATTTTGTTATATAAAACATAGTCTCACCATTACCCTCCCACTCCATTTTCACAGCATATCAACATTTCTAACACATTCAGCACTTAAAGCACTGCCATTTTAAGAGCAAACCCAATTCTGTAGTCTTAAAGGTAAACAGGCTCAGACTTTCCAATATTAACACACAGAGCAGTGAACACTATCCAGTGAAATGTAATGGATGCATTTAAGAACACTGGGGCCCACTCTGTCTACTAAATGCTAGCTAAAAAATGCTGGAGAATTTTGTTTGTTTTGACAAGAAATGCTACCATATTCTCATGGTGGTTTTTTAAAACCTGTCTTAATTATAGTTACTGTGAACTGCTGTATCCCACCTGCCATTACTTAGACACAGAAAACAAGGGACTGATCCAACACTGTCAGAGGATTGTCTCTCAGTGAGCAGCACAAGCCAGATGAATGGCATTCTTCCTACTTTGCATACACTTTTTTTATGTAACTCAACAGTTTTTTTCTTACTGCATTTTCCTAACAAGCAGTTTCTGTGTCACAGACATATTTTCCTTCTTCAAGCCAGAGTCAAAAAATGTAAGCTCAGCCCCCTATTGCCAAACATAACAGATGTCAGAGTACAAACTTAGTGCTGGCTGGAGCCACTGGCATTTTGTCTGGATAATATCTCAATGAATTCAGGCAACCAGATGTGTCTGGCATTTGTGAGCTGCTGTATCAGTGGTGATGCCAGGGTTTAACATGGAACACTTCTAGAACTAGGCAAAAGGGAGAAACACACAGAGGAAGTTGTAAAAAATAGTTCTGAAATGACAAAGATGTAAACTCTCAGCAGTTCCACCAGGAGCAGAGCGCTAAGAAACACACAAAACCTTTTCCTCAGCTCCTTTTAAATGTTAGTAGTGAAATACATAATTTGAAAGCAGATGCCAAAGTGATGATATCTCGTTAGAATAATAATTTCTTTTGAGTTCAATCCACAGGGAGTGCTACCTCAGCTCCCCAGGCTTTACACTTCCTTACTAATGCTGCTATTGCCCTTTTCCTGCTATAAGGATGCCACTGTGAGGATTTTAACCACCTTGATTAATTCTCTTAGCTTACTGCTTGTCAGATAAGGTTATGAGAAGTTTACAGAAACATCCGGTTTTTGAACACTGAGATCCTTCTATAAGGTTGCATTTTAAGACTTAGGAGATTCCTACCTGGTATGTTTCTACAGGCTTTGTTTCCATGTTCAGATCCCAAACCTTGACAGTGAGGTAATCTCTTGTAAGCATGTATCTACCACTGTGACTGAATTTGACATCTGACACTGAAGAGATAATTTCTGAAAAAAATGATCTGTTACTGGGGTCTTCTGGTTCTTCATAAACTGTTCAAAGAAAAAGAAGCAAGAGACAGAAGTCAGAATTGTATAAAATAACGCTCTGTTTTACAATCTGAAGTGTGCACTTCCCATCAAACATGTAATTCAATCTACCAACGAACATGATAAAGAATTAATTGTATCTCCAGCACTTAATTTATTCTTTTAACTTCATATAAAAATACAAACTGTAGGCGTTAAACATTACAATAATTAACGTTATAGCTACGGACTCAAAGCATGACTTTAGGAAATTATGCAAATACATTGGTCAGTTGATTACAGATACCTATAGCAAGGCATTTCATGCTTTCATCCTTTCTGGGGTCTGCATAACCCATTTCCCGATGTAACCAAAATCCAGGTGTCCCTGTAACATGAGAGGTGTGTTCATGTGGTGTCACAACAGTCCTGGCAACCCTGGGAGAGGCATTTACTCAAAGCCTGCCCTGCTTGCCAGAACCAGCTGGCCTGGCTGCAGGCTACTCATTGGTCATGTCTGAAGGCATCCAAGATTTAAGGATGAGAATTTTAGAAAGCGACTGCAAATTGCAATTACCTCTTCCTGAGAGGTGAGCATAAAACAGACAGGGATTTACCATGTGGATGCATGAACTACATAGTTGGTGTGCAACTGCTGACACTTCTGGAGACCACTGAACTCCCTGAATGTGATGGCCAGCAGTTCTCTGTGATCTGACAAGGCAGCAGATTATGAAATATTGCTTATACGATGTTCATATGTGAAAATCCAGCTCTTGTAGTTAAGAGATTGGTCATCCCTGTTCAACTGTACATAAGCATGATACTGGATGACTCTACCCCTACCTCAGGGGTGACTAGAGCAATTATATTGTCTTTCTGCAGGTATCTGTAGCTCTGTGATCCAACTGACCTCTATGGGGAACTTCAATAGAAAGTTGGGCTTGCAAAATCATAGGGTTTTGGGACCTATGCCTAAAATATTCTTTGAAAATTGGCAATTTAGTGAATTTCACTTTCAGGTTTCAAAAGCAGGTGAAGAAAAGCCATGTGATGAAACATGAAAGCATGCTGGAAGTAGAAAAACCTTTTACTGTCAGTCAAAATGAAGTTTTTTGTATAGGCCACTGGAACATTTCTCTCACAATTATTTTATCCATGACTATGATTCAGACTGTTGGAAGCAACAAGGTTAGTTTGCATTAGGTGAAATAATGCTCTGCTGAAAGTTAAGGGTGAGTATGTGGGAGAAGTATGTGGGGTATTGCAAAAAATTATGGGCAATTTTCTTTGGGGGTGGGCAGTGGAATGCAGCCAGGCATGCACATGAGAATAAGGTCTATATTTAAACATGCACCACACATCTGAATGGTAATGAACTACTTCAAAAAGAGCAAAAAACTTTTCAGATAGACTGTAAATGAACAACTTTAAATAGCTCTTCAAAATTTTGCCTAGACATTCTGCAAAGCAGGTATTTTGTAATTATCCTGTCAGATTTTCAAGAGAAGTCTGATGAGCACAAAGCAATTATCATTTCTCATACCTCTTCCCTTTAATCTGTCCAAACTATAGACTTGTCTGGCAGGAATTTCATCCTCCTAATTATGATGTGAAGCTGTTATTAAAACCAGGAAAGAAAAAAAACAAAACCCATTCTAACTGAACTACACCTTCATTTATAGCTTAGATATATTTTCTTGGCTCTATGCGGCTCATCCAACTCCCAGTGATTAGAAAAGGAGTGATATTTGTACCTGAATATTCTGCATTCTGTTAATGAGATTAAACCATTTCACTCTTTATCTGCCCTATTTATTGCTTTTCTATGCTTACTGTACTAATATTAGAAAGACTTAGATTAATTAACTGTGGAACTAACAGAGGCATGAAAGTCTCGTATCACTACAGAAAGAAAGATAGCAGTAGAAATTTTATAGCAGCAATTCTTTGGAGATAGTTCCTCTAGTCAGCAAAACCAACACAGGAAAATTGTTTCAGGAAATTAAGAGCAGCTCTCAGTGAAAAGAAGAGAAACCTTAGCAACTACCAGCATCTACCTGAGCAACCAGCACAGGGCATTAGCCTCAGGAAATGAAGGTGAGAGAGTGTTCTTGGGACTTGGCTATTTCTGGTTTAGCATCAACATAAGGTTATGCACATACTGCAAAAAAGCACCATCCTCCTTCCCCCCACCTTTGCCTAATACTAGTGGAGTAACTGGAGACAGAACAGCAGTGAAGTGACAGCCTTGTAACTTGGACTTCAGGCAAGCAATTCAAATTCAGCCCTGACCTCTCCAAGCTGGTAGGAAAAAACCATGGGTCTAGCCCACAGTTTCCAAAACACCTTTTCCGTTTATTACTGTTAAGACTTATTTTGGAGGGTGCTCTTACACCCAGGAACAATCAGGACCTGAAACATGAGATTTCAAATCTAGCTTACTTCTCTGTATTTAAATCTTGTTAGATCTGAACTTTACTGACATTTTCTTACAGATTTTATTATAGTCTTTAATTAATTTCATCATTAATTTATTAATAACAAACATCTTCCATAAAAAAGGGTATTTAACTTTTGTTATTATTGTTCTTGATAATGGTCACAGTGCTAATTACACGAAAGACACAAAGTTACCTGTCCAGCTACCTAATGAGCATAGGAATCACAAATGATGTGCTGAGTTCTCACATGACACTTGATCAGACTTAGATGAGACCTTGATGACAGGACTCTGGCATAGAGAAATATCACGGGATTACAGAGAAAAGCAGAGCATATCTCTGAGTACAGCCAGTGTTGAAAGAGAAGCCTGCCAGGAAGACACTGTTCCTGCCCCTTATGCCACCATCACATACTTGGGTAAACTGGGAAGTCTGCTTAGGGAAATAAAAATGCTCAATTCCTTTCTGCACAGCTCACAAGTTAAAATCCACAGCAGCTCCTCACAGAAGTCCAGACTTTGCAGAGAAGGATGGGTTCATTAAAGGATACTTGCCAGAGCGCTGCTTTCCTGAATCCTGAAGAAAATCTGTAGCATAAAAATATGCTGCTTCTTTCTTAAAAGGAAGTACCATCTGCTGAAAACCAAACTCTTATCCCTCATAAAAAATATTCTTGTTTCCTTGTGAATTTGCCTGATCTAATGTAGAATGAAGACTTTCCTTTTCCAGTGGATAGGAAAGGCATCTCTAATGTGTGCATTTATCATGCAGAAATGTATGCATGTATCTAAAGCTAAAAAATTTAAATGGCCAGGAACACCAAGAGTAGGTGGAAAGGTCCATTTCACAGCTTCCCTCCCAGACACTGGCCAAAAGAAAGCAGATGCCTTGTGCTAAAAGAAGTGTGTTGCACTAACACCTTGTGACTCTCATCTGCACTCTGAGGGTCACAGGTGCTGCCACCTCAACTTCCCATTAATATGGACCTGATTCCACGCACATGAAACTGCTGTTTATTGGAAAAGATACATCCAATAAAGAAAAACAAAATCCAACCCAAAGTAATTTTCAAGTTCAACTCTAAACAAGTATCTGAGCAGAGCTTTAATCATTGCAGAGTGTAAATTCTGGCATATGTGAACTTTAAAAAATATTAAAAATAATGCTAAAATTGTCTTATATGGTGGGTGCAGTGTCACAATCCGATATCGTATAAAAAATCCTGTATTCCTCCTGAAATCATCACAAGAAGGAAAACCTGAAGATGAACAGAAACATGCTCCACAGATTTTGTAAGAAATTCCATCAGTCATATGATAAAATTATAAAAAGCTTTAAAGACTCATTTCCTCTAGCAGAAAAAAACCCTGTTTTCTTTCTACTTATGAACAAATAATAACTTATTAAAGCTTTTTTTTTTTTTTTTAAGAGGCTACTGTTAATAGTTTTTATCCTGTCCTGAAAACTTCTGATTTTAGAGCATTTGCTGTTACTTAGATTTAAATCACTGGAAATCCTGCACCATTAAATAAATCTCTACCTCCCTCCAAAGACAGCTAATGGATATAGAAAATCATCCAGTTCCTGTTCAAGGGTCACAGCTACAAAGGGATGAAAACAGCTTTAGCAGCAGTGGAAAGAGAGGCAGTGTGATTGATTACTGAGAGGGAGAGGACCATGGAGACCGGGGCCATGGAACACGGGGCCAAGTTCATGGAATGTGGCAGGGAAAATAATCTTTCATTTTTATTATATAAGCAAGTAAACATTCTTCAGCTAGACTGAATTAAGAACTTTTTACAGATAAACCGCTACTTTACACTGGTACACAAACAACAGGTGAATTTCAGCTGGATCTGGAAATACCAGTGGTGGATCAGGTAATCCCTCAGTGGGTTTTAATTTCATGAACACAGAAAATGGGTTCAGTGTCAGGCCAAATAATTTATCATTTAAACTAAGTCCCTATTTAATTCCAGATCCCAAATGAAAATGGCTGAAATACCTGATTAGAACATACTTGGAAACAGTAGTTTGAAATGTATGGGATTTCACTGGTCTTGACAGACCAGCCACAGGAACAAAAGGAGCAAGCAATATGTTTTCCTAATAGATGATTTAAAAAAAAAATTAACCAAAATTACAAATTATTTAATTAATTATACTCTAATATTTTTAGGTGGGAAATTAGTACTATTCCTGGATCAGCTGTTATTTGCTCTATCACATATATTTCACCATTTAGCATAAAAAAACCTAATAAAAAAATTTAATTTGAACTTCTATGTAAATACTAATATTGTTTTTTCTTTTTAAGTACCTGACACTTGTTACTAATGCTCAACACAGAAAGCACTTTTTTGATGCTGTTTAATTCAATAAATGCTACGTCTTGAGCTAAGCATAATTCTGGGCTTATCTCTAATGTGGTAGAGATCTCAAGAAGACATAAAAATGGGCAATGAAAACGACCAGAAGTACCAAATTGCTTCCATGCAAGTAAGGGCTAAATAGACTGGGGTCTCTCAACCTAGGAAAGACTGAGAGGGTGGCAATTAAGAGTGGCATGGAAAGCATGAATAGGGAATGACAGTTCACTTTGTACACTGTCTCTTCCAATCCACAAGTAGGGGCCACCACATGAAACTAGGACAAGGTAAGCAGAGAGAAGATGGCCCTTCATACTGTACTTAATTAAGCTGCTAAAGACTTTACTGAAAGATATTGTGAATGGTAAAAAATACACACAGGTTCAAAAGTAAGTGCACAACTTCAAGGAAAGAAAAAAACCCACACATGCATTTCAGTATTGTTGAGTGAAGTTCACTTCCACTAAGGACCCTGAACCTCAGGTTTTCAGCTGCAAATTGCAGAGGGTAAAGATTACACACTTAGTCTGTTCTTACATTTTCTGTTGATGTTGCTACTGGCAACATCCGAGCGAGAACACTGGGCTAGAAGGACCTCTGGTCTGCCCAGGTACAGTCATTTTTATGCACTGTTTAAAATCTATTTTAGGATTTAATACAAAAGAGTGCCTGAGTTTATTCTAAGTGAATCAAGCCCAACTGCAAGCTCCCATTGAAATTCATGGTCTCTTTATACCTTTTAGCTTCATTATTCATGATAATAATTTGATTTACCATTATTATTTACTTTATCTTTCACTATCTCTGAATGTTTTATTGTTTTGCATTAAGCCAATCCACTCATACATTAATCTCCTTGGAAATTCTCTTTCAATAATAGAATATTCTGCTAATGTGACATTCTTGCCTTCTTGGTCTACACTGATTAATATGGTTATACATGAGAGGGAGTTTTTGAATCTGCCTTCATAAGCAATCCAAAATACAATTATTTTGTGAGACACATTTGTTTAACATTTTACATTACCATAGCCTGTAGCTGTTTATCCACTTTAAACTACAAAGTATCTTTTTATAGTTCAATTTTCTCCTTGCTTTTATAAAATTCAGAGGGCACCTCGTTGTGCCCTGGCCACTTACACGTCTCATTTTCCTTCTTTTACTCAAAGCAAATTTCTGAACCTACCTCCACACCAAGAGGCTGAAATTTCACCTACCACACAGCATTCCTTTATCCAATGACCCAGTATTAAAACCAGGCTTCTCATCAATACCTCTAGAGAGCACGGCTTTTAAAGTGGAGCCTCAAATCAATATTTAAGAATCTGTTTTACCATCTGCACTGAGTTACTGCAGCTTGTCACAAACCACAAGGGAGGGTGCATTAGTGCTGAAAGGCAAAGCCAGATCAATAGCTAAAGATCAGTGGGTGGGAGCTTCACTACAGAGTTGCTTAGATTAATATAACTTTGCCAGGGAGTTTGTTAATAAAGAGAGATGGTGCTAAAGAGAGAAAAGGAATTGGAAGCACACAAAGCCAGTCCAGAAGATCAAGCCTCTTTAAAGCTTGGTCTCACAAAGACTTATGTGCATGTTTAATGCCACGTGTTGTGAGCAATCCCAAGGAGTTAATGGGACATAAAACTACTACTGCTCTACAGCCAAACTGATGTGTAAGTCTTTCTGATCTTGATATATAAGATTAGTGATAAGTGATTTTTTTCTTCCCCAGTGAAATGAGATCTTGAAAGCTGGTTTCATGAGACATTAAAAAGCAGTATTTGTTGCTATTAAAAAAATTAAGCAAACAAGACAGGAATTTTAATAGACTGAATAATTAAATCAATCTTACAGCAATTATTTGCTTTATCTCTGTGTGGTTGGGGGAGAGGGGTTAATGAAACACCTCTTCAATCATAAATCATTTACCATTGCTTCAGGCTTTTCCTTTTCCTCCTAGTATTTGATAGCTAGAAGTATATAAATCAGGCTTTTTCTTCCTCAGATTTAATTTTAACATATCTTGCACAACTGGAGGAAATACTATATAGACATAATTGCATTTCTGTAGAAACATTTTTGTATTTTTATTAGCCATGTTTTAAATGTCTTTATTACACATTTGTCCAAACTGAGCAGAATGGAAGCTTTGGAGCCCATGCTAAAGGCAATCTGTTACCAAATTTCAGTGGGATTCCTGCACAAGGAAGAATCCATTCCAGGATCTAGTTTAGCATGCATGAAATTGTAGTAACAGACCTTTAGTGACAGTCATAAATACAAAACTGTGAGGTTACAGGCACATTTCTTCATTGGGGATATAATATCAGCAATGCATATATCCCTTTGTAGTGCAAGCTTAAAAATAAATCCAGAATTAGGATAAGGAGAACAAGCCTTCACCAAGCCTGGGGTCAAATCATTTCAGAAGCTCAGATAAATTGCAGTCTTGTCACATGAAACCTTGCAGATTTTGCCTGAAGTGGACATCACTTTGACAGGGCCCTCTCTGTGCCCAAAGGGAGAGTGATGACTGTCTCTCTCTCAGATGATAACCTGACATGAGACCAGATGCAGAAATAAAAAGTGTATTTTAGATGTAAAGCTCACAGAGAAGAAAAATAAGTTGTCTCTTCTTCAGTCAGACAATAAGCATCATTCATTTGGAAAGGTCAATATTAATTAAGAAATCCAGCAGGGATAGTCTGTCATAGGCTTTTTTGTGAATCTGGTTGTTCTCTGTTGCAAATGAAAGATAATCCATACTCAGTCAGAGGTCTGAAAGGTGTCTTGTCTCTGAAATTCCAACCTGCTTTAAACAATTGGTAAATAGAATTAATTTAATTTTAAAAATTCAACATGTTAAGTAGATTATCCTTGATTTGTGTCTTGGCTGCTTCCACGATTCTGAATTTTTTAAATTCAAAGGTAATCTCAAAAAAGGCCAGGAGATAACCCAATTGAGTTACATGCCTGACTGACAGGACAGTGGCATTTATCCCTGGGGAAAGGCTGGCATTTCTTTCAGGCCTGGTTTTCAAAGAAAAATGTGGGAAAATACTCTCCATGTTAAAAACAACCCCCTCATATTTGGGTGGCATCTATGAGTCACAAACCAAACCTGGAATTCACGCTGCACCGCTCCAAAAACTATTTTATATTTTTAAGAGCCTGACTGTCCAACCCATGGGGTTGGGATGCACCAGCTGAGAGGCTTTGCTCCGTTCAGGGACAGTCCAGGGAAGGCGGCTGGGATTGCCCAACACCCACAAATGTTTCCTTGGTCAGGGGAGGAGGGCTCTCAACAGCTCCTGCTCCAGAGGTCAGGAGCTTGAGAAGTCTGTCTGAGGACAGAAAGCACCAACTCATGATGACAGAGGCTAATGCTATATAAGCCCAAAATTTTTGTTTTTAAGATCACTATGGCACACGGAGCAATAAACTTGAAACCGCAGCTCCTCTTTCCTTGAAGTATTTTGCTGTAAAGTTTGCACATGGGTAATGGATAATTAGAAATAGGGAATTAGAAAATAAGGTTTTAATCTACAAATATGTATTAAGAAATGAATACTAAAAAACCCTTAAAGCAACATACAGAATTTAAATAAATTACTACAGCTTCTGAAGTATGCAGTGACTTTAAGATGTTAAGGCTATTACATGAAATATCAATAGGAGTTATACTCTTGAGTGACTTAAATTTCCATATTGCATAACTATACAGTTTATATTTACAATTTAATAATGGTTTTAATAATTCTGATGAACTATTGAAAAAGAGTTTTATTTTCTTTTCTGACTTCACATTTTTAAGCTCTGTTTTCTTCAGTTCACTGATTTTTTTGTATGATTTGTTGAAACAGCCATATGTACCCATCTAGTCTACAAGCTGTTTGGAAGAATGATATTAACTCCATTAACTCCATCATGAGGATCTCTGAACATAGTATTAGCAATAAAAATAAAAAAAACTAATTAGCAACTATTTGTTAATTGAACAAATGCTACTGTAAGTATATTTTTAGTCAGAATGATCTTACTGCAACAGTATCTCTATGATTGTCTTCCTTGTCACCTAAACCCCTTGCATAAAAATTTATGGAATTTGAGGTGGGGTTTAATTCTTTTATTTCTTCAACGCTCCCAGCTGACTGCTCTAACAATGGTACTTTTGCTGCTGTCACAGATTTCCACATACTGCCTTTTTTCTACACTGCACTGCCATACATGTTGCCTGATGACATCTCAAAGGCAATCTTTGGGTGCTTTGGCAAGTACACTATTTAGGTAAAAGGCTCCATGTTATTTAAATTAACTCCCTATTTGTTGCTGCTCGAGTCTGACTTTCATAAATGTTTTTAATCTTTACCTAGAACACCTGCTCTTCTAATATTCTAAACAAAGAGGGATGTTCATCTCTTTGGCACCTCCTCTCCAGAACATTTTTGATGGCCTCCTCTCCCACTATTCGCAAAATCTGATAATTTGTAACATGGAACAGCATTATGTATGTTCCTGTTCTACAGTTACAGAGTGGTCTTTCCCTGATACACATTTGCAATGGCTACATAAGATTTTCTTGCGATCCTCACTCAGCACTGCACAATCTGTTACAGAGCTGTGATAAGAAGCAGCTTCAGGTAGTCCATCAGAGACACAACACATTTTATCACACCTTATCAGTATCTCAATGACCATTTAAAATTCAGCTACTGCCCTGATATTCTTTCAATGCCTTATAAATAGATTTGGTGGTCTGAAACAATTTTTCTAAGGGACAGATATCCCCATCACACAAATTGGCAGCTTGCTATTAAATCTCAGCATAGGCATCCAGGATGAGTACATATGGAAGCAGTCTCATCTTGTCCATGTCAAAGCCATGAGGATTTAAAAGGGAAACCTTGTAGTGCTGCTGTCACTAATGCCAAAAAGAAACATTCTGTCACTAAGCTTAGAAAATCAGAAATCTTCAAGACATTATAATTTATTAACATCCTAT
Organism: Pseudopodoces humilis; assembly: GCF_049639895.1. Lineage (NCBI taxonomy): Eukaryota > Metazoa > Chordata > Aves > Passeriformes > Paridae > Pseudopodoces > Pseudopodoces humilis. The sequence goes on along the minus strand of NC_142205.1, from coordinate 11,934,651 downwards.
GTTGGCTGGCTTACACTGTAATTTATTTTTACAGTATGGCACAGTAATTATTCATGGCACTCCCTAAATCTGTACAAATGGAAGGGCTCTTTCCTCCAATGGACTTTATGACAGCTACAGAGATTTGAATAAATATGGGGAAAAGGAGTAAATGCAAAAGTTCACAACGTATGCTCATGATCCTGGAATTTTTGTTAATTTTTACATTGTATCTTTCATCCTAAAAATATGTACATCCATTACAGTCTTGGAACAGCATCTGAAATATAGCATGCAGTGATACCAGACTGTGCTGAGAAAGCAGGGGTGCATGGTACAACTCCAAGCTGGAGGGCTCACAGCCACTGCAGCTGTGGTGTTTTGCTTGAAAGGTGAAGTCAGCTATGGGGAAAGACTGAAAGCCAAGGCAGGCTAGGAGAGCAGGGTACTGATCATGAATATGCACCAGTTGTAAATTTAGCAACTCTAAAGGGGAATCAGTTGCACAATCAAGGTACCAGAGAGACAATCATGCAAATGACTTGATTTTGCAGACTGGTTTTTGAAATATCCTTTTAGGCTGCCATAGGCTGTATATAATTCACTTTGCTTGTCTCAGAGCTATACTGAAACCACTCCAATCAGCAGTACATGGGCCTACTCCTTTTAACACTTTGGAAGTTCTACATTGCTGTATCAATTTTGTACTGTACACACTCAGATTCTCAATGAGCTTGACTTGACTTCAGTACAGCAATGCTACATTAAATGGCTATTTTCTAAGTCATAGATCTGGAAAATGGGGTTTAATCAATGACCATTAGACCTTGCACTCCCTACTGGCATAAAATGCCTTCTTCTTTCATCCAGTGTTGCTGTATTGTGGCTTTAATAAGTTCTGACTGGCATTTGCCATTGAGTTACAGGGGCATGGAGGCCTTATTAGCAGGAAGAAATGGAAGTATTACAGAACAAAACAATTAAGTGGGACAGGATAACTCACAGCATTGTGTCAGGCTGTGTCATGCTTACATTTCACTACATGGTATGGAATTCCCCCTACAAATACAAGGAGATACAGCTAACAAGGTAAAACACTTCTCTGCTTGGGAAATTATCCTCAAAGTTTATTTTTTATAATTGGACAACACATCCCAAGGAGTTCTGAGCATGTGCATTTTTCCATGTAGTCAAAAGGTGTAGTCATATGCTTTTTATTAAATTCACTTTCATTTTAAAAATAGCATATGTATGAAATCTGTGCACCACTTATGTTTCATTTAAATCTTCACATGTTTCTTCCTCTCCTCTTGCCCCTACTAATAAGATCTGCCCGTCTCAAACAGGTTTAAGTAGCCACTGAATGGCATAAAATCTCTTATGCGCTCTGGTACTAAAAGAATTTCTCTTGAATTTCCTTCCAATGTTCCAGCATCACAAAAGAAACTGATGACCAAATTCTGTGAGATGGATGTGTCCTGGAAGAGCCCTTGTCTTGAAGGTGACTAAAGCAAAGCCACCACAATTCATTCATGAGGTTCTCAGCTCCTCAGCAACCATCCATCCACATGATGCCTTTGTCTGGGCGCTGTCAGACTCAGGAGATTAGGAACAAGCAGGTGGTTTGCACAAGGCAAAGTGCCCAGGCTTGCCAGATTACTGGTGGGAAGAACCACAGTCTGTCTTCTCTAGACCATAAAGAGCTCATAGTAAGACAATATAAACATGCATTTTTCTTCAACTTTTACTTTGAGAACAAAGTCACGTATTTTAAAAGTGTACATCCTTCTTCTTATGTACATTTCAGATATGAACTATCATGATTTGGTGGTTCATCTCAAAATTTCACAGGCTACATAAAATCATGTAGGACTGATGACAACTTCTATAACAACACAATTTTTGTTTCTTTCCCTCCTCCTCCCTCAAATACTTATTGCATTTCCTCTGAGTCTGTTCATACATAATATTGGAAAAATACATATAGAGAATGCTGGACTACATTTTTAGAATGGATACTGAGATTTCCTAATCCAGAAAATGGATTCAAAATTTGAAGACAGTCTGACAATCAAGATTTACTTGCTGCAGCATTCAGAACAGTACTTGTGTATTCAAATCAGCATGCTCATCTACTTAAACACTCCCTCATCCTCGTTTTTTGGGATTTAGGATTTGTTAGGAATCCTCTCTCTTTCGCTAGAGCTCTGGTTCTTCACTAATCTCTGCAATAAGAGCTGTAAGGGAATCAGTTACAGACATGTCTGTTACCAGGTTCACAGCTAATACTTGCACAAGTGAAAAAAATTCTTCTTTGCTGTTTTCTTTTCAAATCTGCCTGCAAGTGAGAAACTAATGCACTGGGGTATGCACCCTTCTACATGCTGTATGTGAATAGTAAGAGTTTAATGATGTCTGGGGCTCAGTGGAGCAAGGACTTACGCTTGGAATGTTTGTCACAGAGAGCCGATGCCCTCATGTCGCAGAGTCTCAGGGATCCTTTGCTGCTGCTGTAGACAAAGAGATTGCAGTGGTGGGGATGGAACTCAGAGGCTGTAATCACTTCCGTCAGATCCTCCATATTGGCTGGCTTTATATCTACAATGTCTGAATGGAAGCTTCATCAAGGAAAACGCAGTTGTCTGCAGGTAAACCACGACTCTTACTTGAAGGAAGCATGCAAATGTACATACATGTAATGCTTTTAAAGATACACTCATTTGTTTGGTAGTAGTACAGTTTTAAATTTCCATACCTGGCCCACTTATACCAAACTCAAAGAGCAATGTAAAACTCGAAGTCTGCACAGTTTTACTGCAGATGCCATTAGCAGGTCACCATTTATCGGTGCTGCGCAAAGACATCGAAGAAACATTGTTGCAGGGACAAAGAATTCTCACTTCAATTCTTCAATGAAACTAATAGAGAGCAGGTAGCTATATCTCCTGCACTTGCTACTGAAACCACTGCTCCATCCCAGATAATGATGACTGAGAGAGAACAATGCACAGCTCAGATCTGCTCACTCCTCTAAGGATCACTGGCTTTTATGATTATGCAACGTAAGCTAAAAAATACATGTAGCTTACTGCAAAAGACTTTTTTTTAAAAAAAAAAAAATGCAAAGGCGCATGTGGCAAACACAGAAGTATTTATGCAAATAATTTTGGGTAATAATTTACAATTGTAAATTACAAATAATTTACAATTTCCTTTAAAAAAATTACACACAGTATTATGTTTGCTATTTGAATATTCACAAAGAAGTATCTGAAATGGCATTCTTGGGTTCTTATATAAATGACACCTGCTATCAAAATCATTATGAATTTCTATGACTGCGAATCACACACCTGAATCATTTAAGTGAACATCAATCACCTGGAACGAAAATACATCAAATATCTAGTTTCCCCAAGCACAAACCTGTCAGCTGGATCACCGAAGACTACCCACATGACCATGGTGCTTCCCCAACACTTAAATCTCCACTCGTACATATTACTGGCCTTAAAACCCAGGACCCACACTGAGCCCATGTTTGGAGAAGGTCAGTCTGTGAAAGATTGCTTATAGAGAAAAGAATGAAAGCAAGAGTCTCATGAGGAGGCTGGAAGAAAGTAGATACACAAGCATAAAATGAAAGAAGGATACATATGTAAAGCAGTACTTTTAAATAAGATTGGGCATTTTCACATGGCCCTCAGCAATCTGCCACAGATAAGCCATCCAAATGTTAACAAATCCTTCGAACAAGAAGAGTAACATCACCCTATTTTACTAATGAGTTTGTGCAAGAAGCAATAAAGGATTTGCATAAGATCACATGAGAAATGCATGACAGAACAAACCCAGATCTGAGTTCCAATGCAGTTCCCTAAACACAAATCATCTCAGTGCCCAGATTCCCTGAACATAAAATTTGAATCAGCTGACGTTCAAAATTTAAACATCTCAAAGGATAAGATAAATGAGAAAATCTGTTTTATTGATGGTGAGAGAAATCATATATCATGGCACTAATCCTGTTTCTGTTCCCACTGTGAGCACTTCCCAAATGGAAGACCAATCAAAAACCTTTGATTGATTTCTGTGGGAATACATTACATTCTATCACCATCTTTACACTCCATACTTTGATCTTTCCCAAAAATATAGGTCTGCAGTGAAATAGTACAAGAGATTCAGAGATAATTATCTTGATGACTGTGCATACATCACCCTGTTGTGGTTTTGGCTTTTTTTTGTTTTTTCCCCATGTGGTTTACAAAGGAAAATATCAGTAAAACTATTAATATCTTGTGACATTTAATAACAACTGGGAATGAATTAATGTTGCATTTTAACTGCATTCCTACTTACTTGCACTATCACATTTGCATCCATCTCTAAAAATTCATCATGACTAATAAAAGTGCAGTAAATGTTAAGATGCAGAAACATTGATTTACCTCTTCTATAAAGCATCACTAAATAATCCTGAAAATCAACAGAAAAAAATAACCTTTATTCAGGTATGTGTATTTGGTGAATTTGTCTCAAGAAACACCTTTAAGTAAAAGTAATTGCTTTCAGGAATTGAATTGCTTTGTGGAGTTCAGAGAAATTATGGTTACTCAACAGAAGAATTTCACCTCTCAGCAGAGAGATGAATAATTTCTGAGTGATTAGAAAGATATAAAATATAAATGGAGTATATGAAACAGTCATGGTAAGTATAATTTTTCTGGATGCTGAAGACACTATTGATGAATTTCTTTTCATTGTGTAAAATAAATAAATATATGTCGAATAATGAAATTAAACATTCCATCCTCCTGCCAGAAAAGCAGTATTTAAATACTTATTTAATATTATTTAAATACTTTAAACATACTGCATTTCCAGACACAATCTAAATCTCCTCTGAGAAAGAACCTCATTTGCCTACTGAGGATCATAGCAAAAATGAAAATTCATCATTTCACTAGATTTAGAAAAATTAAAACAGTAACACTCTATTGAAGTAAACAACCAAGGGACTAGAGAGTTGCAGATGAGATTTACCCCAAATGCATTTGTAATAATAGATGGAAAAACAGCCTTTGTTTTGACAGCTACAGAACCCAATATATCAAAAGAAGAATATGTCACACAAAAGAACATTTTCCTCCTCTCATGATTTTTGCCATCTATTTGAAAACAATCAAGTACAGCTTGACATGTGATGTGTGGGAACTGTATTTAAACTAGCATGACATGGTAAGGGCAAGCATCTCCCATGAGACATTTCTCATTTCTATTTTTCTGTCTTCCCTTTGTGTCTTTTCTTCCTCTTAAGCACAGCATCGCATGTCAGGAAAAAATAATAAAATTAAAAAACCTGGACCAGACAGTGTGCTTTAGAAACAGGGCCTTTGGTGAACTTGAAAAGCACAAAATGTAGGGAATCTGGCAGAAACTGATTAAATGAAAATTCCACTGCTACAGAGAAGACTATGGTAATAGCACAAATCTGTAGTTGTCTCCTACTCTACAGACAGAAGGAACAGAGAGTTCAGTTCACCACTGTCAGTGTACTAGGATATAATTCTACTGTCCTAAAAAAAGTCAGTGTTTCTATGCCTTAACAGGGTAGAAATTTCCCCTAAGAAAATGAAACATTTGACACCCACACATGCTTGATAAGAACAAGGCATTTTGATCCCTGGCAGACAGCTGCACTAAGGGAAGGCTGAACTTCCACCTTGCCAGGGATGGGCTGGAATACATTGGCAGTCCTTTAATTCATTAACATTAAAACAAGAAATAGAAAATATCTTCTTGCTTGCAAAAGACAGAACAGGCCCTTCCCTGTTAACTATTTGATGTCTTACATACTAGACCTGGCCTCCACTACTTGGCTCCATGGAACAGGATAAAGCTATGAAGAGGCCAGCAGACTTTACAGATTCTCTCCACAGCAAAATGGAAATAAAAAGGTTGAGTAAACTTGGAAACTACAATGGTGAGAGATGATGTTCTCTTAGTTGGGTTAGTAGAGTTACAAGACCAGGAAGGGCAATTTTGGGAAAGGCAACAAAGCTACTCCAAGGCAATGGAACCTTAACTTTGGCTGAGCATCTACATTGCCTTCCCCAAACTATTCAAGAACAGAAGTATAACAAAGGAGAGTGAGCAGGGCAGGGCCTGGCTGTGAGGAGGCTTTAGGGAAAGATCTGAGGGGGGGAGGGGGAGAGAAGGAAAATTCTAAGAGAGGAAAGAGGAAAGAACATAAGGAAAGGCATGATTAACAACCTGCAATGATATGCAGTGTGAGGAATGTGATCTGAGTACACGATTCAGTTATATGGTATGTTTAGTTCTAATCCAGTATTATGTGCTGCTGTTGTGCAGCTGATAGCAAAATGAGGATAACAGGAGGAAGGAAATTTGTTCCACTGCCTCTGGGCCACTGATCTAACAGAAATATACCCCTCTGGGAGAAGTCACTCCAGAAAGTTCCCTTTATTGCAGGTTACAAAGTTGACCCTCACCTTGATCCAAAATTCATATTAATCATACTTCTCCTCTTGATCAGCTAGAATATAAATGAGCATGACTGTTTTATGCTCATGCCAAAACATGTATAATGAGAAAGTGGAAAATACATAGGGTTCCTGCTGAGCAAAAAACGTCCCAAAATAAGTTTCCTTATATGATAATGGAAATATAGCAGCCTCCTCAAAACAGATTAAATTCCCTTTGAAGTGAACAGTATGCATAAAGAAATAGCTGCTTCATTTTCCTGAAACCATCAAGGAATTCTACAAGAAAGTGAATTTTGTAGAGAACAAATTTGTAGCTCACAAGCTATGGCATACAAATGATAGAATCTTCTATCATTATTTTGGAACAATTTTTAAATGACTTGTGGGTCCACTGAAAGAAGGAAATAAATAGTTTTTATGGTCAGAAGAAGGCTCGATAAAAAAAAAATTACTTGCCCCTCTCCCCACTTTATTCAACTGCAGTGGAGAAGAAGAAGCTTTCTTTAGAATGCCAGACAAAATTTTCCACAGGAACTTCACAAGAAAAACAAAACTCTCATCTTTCGTATCTCAATATATGCTGATATAACACTTCATTTTTATCTCTGCGTGGGACTTAAGTTTTTGCAAATTTAAGCACTTTCAAAAAATAACCTTCAGCCTAACATATCTTTCCAAACCTGGCTGTTCCCTGTGTTTTCCACAGAGGTTTGTTCTGGTTACTAATTTTGTCTGCATCTCACACCTACATTTCAGCCTAGCCCTAGAACGATTCACTGACTAGGAGTTGAAATCAATAGCAATTCATGGAAGCTGCCAGGGCTTCAGTTTAGAGTAATTGATTACTGTGGTCCTGCTGAGGCTCTACACTTTTAATATACGCATTTCTCTGAGTGGTTTCCCCTGTTAGTCATTTAGTGCACACTATTTTCATTACAAGGAGGGAACTGCGATGCCTACAAATCAAGCTCTACCAGTTTTACACTTCCTACATGATGGTTATATCATTCCTACACCACGTGACAGTTAAGAAAATGAATTCCAAATGGCTCCAGTTTTCTTCCACGTTGGGTACATAAGGCCTCAGTGTGCTTGACAACATCATGATGTGATTACATCAATCTTATTATCAACGAAAGAAGCAAGCCCTAACTTTTAAATAACCATCAACTCACTCTTTTCTTCCCATTTCTTATAGATATGTTACATTGTAGATTTTTAGTGTTGGATGACAATTCTACAATAGGCATAACTTGACAGCATGGACAGCACTAGATAGGGTCCAGCTTCTCAAGCCTGTAATTCAGGCTTGTTGTCCAAGAGTCAAGGGATTCTGAAATGAACTGTCAATAGGTTAATAGAAGTGACCTTTTCTTCAAATTTCAGTGTTTTACCTTAGGCAACGAGAGTATTTATATTCCAAGTACTCCTAATAGCCACAGTGTCAAGGTTTTCCATTGCACGGCATTTGCCCAGTGCTCCACTAAAAGCATGTACTATATGGGTTTTATTAGAAACCCAGAGAGTTCCAATTAAATTTTCTGTATCATTTGACTCTTCTGGACCACAAAAGCAGGAACTGCAGAAGTATGTGCTCCTCCCAGATGCTCTGAACCTAATACCTATTAAGGCAAGGTATTAATCCATACTAAGTTATACAATGTTTGCCCAGTTCTATTTTTAACTCCATGGTATCTATAACAGTGATTCTTCAGACATCATATTGGAGTTGGGAACTCTGGCCAAACAGCCGCACACCGGTGGTGATTTGCTGAAAATACCAATTTAAATGACTTGATTTTGATTGGAAATAAAATGTCTTTATCAAAGGCTTTCTGACAGTGCCATTACAATAGTACAAAGGCTTCTGTAGTTTTCCTCATATCAGGATTATGAGATACAGAAAGAGTAAAAACCACTATGGGGCCTGTTAGCTCTATGTGGAAGGCCAAACCATAGCCAATTACGTTAGGTGCTGTGCAAACACAAAGGGATTGCTCACGATATAAAGAACATGTACAAAGAGCATACAAAAAAGAGATTAAGCAATGTTAACACAGTTCTGTGGACTTCTGAGGTTTCTTAAATCAAGGATTACAGGCTAAGCTAGATGAGAAAGAGCTGTTAGTGGAAGAAGGAAAGTTATGCTCACAGCTAAAAGGCTGCAGTAGCAATAAGCTTTCCATCTATTCAGCTAGAACTGGCCACAAAAGAGAATTTGGCTGTGTTAGCTAACAAGAGGTTGAGATCTAGCTCATCCAGAGACTGGATGATGATATATTCAGTACATTCTCCTGCATTATGGGCAGTGCACTTTTATACAGTGTGGGAAATAAGGGGTCTGGACACTGGAATGATGTTCCTTGTGCAATGGCCTCACATTTATCCTCAGCATAGCACTGTCAGTACAAGATGGCCCATGTCTCCCCGCAGTCTAGTACATAATGGTCCAGCCAGAGCCATGACTAATTTTGCTCACTATTTCTGTCTTCTAACACCATAACACTTACAACACATAAGGAGCACAAAGGTGAATACTCAGACCCTTTCTATGTGTTTAGGAACCAAGATGTTACTGATTTATCTGGCAGCTGATACAAACCAGAGTGCCTCAGGGTGATGGGACAAGAGTTTTTCAAGAGTGTAACCTAAATATCAAACTTCTGAGCCAAAGCTGAAACTTCTGGAATTTCTGGCTCAGGTTTCATTTGGAACTGGAGATACGTGGCTAGAAATTCAAAGCAGTATTAGAAACACTTTCCATTTGTTAGGTGTAAAGCAAAGTAGAGTCAATATCGGTGCCAATGTTTTACAGAAAATGAAACTGAGGCAGGAAGTGGCACAGATTAATTGACAAAGATTAATTTAAGAGCCAGCAAGACTGGATTCTGATCTAGTGGTCTCTCTCCTCCCTACCTGCATCTGTCCAGTCATGGGAGTATTCACTCAGTTCTCTGCTTGATTAATTGGTTTGGAGAGGTTGTTATTTTTATTATTATTCTTATTATTACATTCGTCTTTTGCAACTTTCTCCCAGAATGAATACTGGTCTAAAGACTCATTCTGAATCTAAGAAATCTCATTCTGATTTTTGCAACATTAGTATTTTTAGAAATCAAATTACTTAGCATTACTATTGTCTTTGTAGGATAAAAAGAGACAGCAAGAAAGCCCCAAATCTCCATTACATAAATGCTACTTGAAAAAAGAATGCACATCTTTTAAATGTACTTAGCAAAATTTCAGGGAATTGCTTTTACTGCCATAAATTCAGTAAACATCAGACTTTGCTGTATGCAAGTTGCAGAAAAACAAATCAGGCATATAAGAGAAACTGCCTATGGAGTAGCTGCTACATTTGACTAAGCGTTTGAAGCAGAGAATTGTAGAATAGCACAGGTAAGAAAGAGACAATTTTAAATGGTCACATCCAAACTTTATCATTGATAGGCCTGTTCATACACATTATAACCAGTGATTTACTTAGAGAATAATGAACTTAGAAGTAGATACTGGAAAACTTTAATTTACATAGGAACAGAATTTTTGGCTTATTTTTTTTCGAATGGAACGCCTGTATTTTCAGCTGTAGACAAAGTCACTTGCCTGCTTTAGCAACAACCATATGCAGATTCAAATTTTCAAGAGTAAAGACATCATTATCTGCATATACACAGCTGAAAGAAAAGTTAAGTGGATGAATCAACAGAGGAAGACCTGACTTTGTAAATGCACACCTGCAGTCACTCAGTCACTGGAAGATTCCAAAGTCGTTTTCAGTTCATATATTTGCATATGAATTGATTTTGATTTGTCTGAAATGACTGTGGCACACTTAATGTTACACTTGGAACACAAATACCAGAAGAGCCTCAGGTACATATAAATTATTAATAGAAGAGCCCTATTAAGTCCCCCAGCTGAGCTTCTCTTAGGCAGGGCTGTTCTACATAGTATGGTTAAGTGGCACCATGTACTACATACTAGCAAAGGTTCCAAGGAAAGACTGATTCTACATTAATGAGGCAAGGATAATTTATAAATAAAAGCAATATAATCTCATCGTTCACAAACCTTTCCTGAAATACATTAGATGTTTGACAGAAAACTGAGAGGTATCTACTTAGTTTACTGAATAGAGTCCCTGGTAGTACAGAGAAATATGACATATTTCAAAAATTCCCCAAACTCCAGGGATAGACAGGGATTTTTTCCCACATAACTTGAAATAAGAGATAAAATGTGTTGGTTTTTGTTTTTTGCTTTGTCTTTTTTTAACGAATAACCTATATACTGACACATAGTTCCTTATCAAGAAATTTCTTCTTGGTAATTACTAAAATTCCATGCAGCTGAGGAAGATCTAAATAAAAGCAGATGCAAATTCCAGCTGGAAGGTTAGACTCTTTAGAGCATTTAGGTGGTGATTTTTCTTTTGCAATATGCAACTTATTGTTTCATACAGATTTCAGAAAATCCTAATGCAATAGTATTTGTACTTCACTAGACTGAAGTAATTCCATATTTTCACTGATTTTTCAATTCACAAATGATACATTTTCGCAAACTTTAGCTAGCTAGAAGTGTCTTTCAGAACACAAAGCTCTCTCCAGCATGCTTGCTATGGAAGTAGTGAAATAAAACTATCTTCAAAAATATCCAGATGCTTCTGAAAAACAGCTACTTTAATAACACTAATAAAACTTACATTCAAATAACCTGTACTACATTACATAGGATACCTGAATAAAATCTTGTGGCAGGACTGGTTGCTTAATTCGCTTGAAAGTATTTTCAAAAATGCCCATCAGCATGCAGTATGACAACAGTGAAAACAGACTTGTTCTTAAAACTGGTGCTATAAGTTTGTGAAAGTTAGTATCGACTTTATTTACAGATAATTTCTATTCCAAAGGCACAAACTACTGCAATTTCACATAACAATGCGCATTATGACAACACAAAATAATGTGTGCAATAACGAGAGCGTCCCAGCTCTTTTAATAGTGGGAAAAGCTTCCAGGGTCTCAGGTTCTGACAGCTCACACAGAACACACAGGTACAGACTTCAAGCTTGACACAATACCTGAGATGACCACAGGAGCATTTTTGTGACATACGTCTTTGTATAAGTACTTTTCAAGCTAAAGATTTTTTAGCTAATGAGCAAAGCAAGTTATATTTTCTTCTTTTTTATGTTAATACTCTGAGAAAGATTGTGCTTTGCAAGGTTAATTTCAAGTCCAAACTCGCATGGGAATTAGAATAATTAGACTCATTTAAGAGAATTCTCCCCTCTGGCAGAGCTGATTAAATTATTTATACATTATCTTTTCATATAATTGTACCTAGAACTGTGTAAATGGGGTTTTCTATCTAACTTTCAATAAATTCATAATACACGTTTTTCAAGCTGGATGCACCGACTGCACCTGTGACAACAGAGAATGGCTCATTTTCAAAATGCTTCAATGAGAAATTAATCCAGAGGGAAACAGAAGCATGCAATTTAAAAACTTCCACAATGACAACACACTGATTAAAACTCATCAGCTGAAGAAATAAAATTAGTAAGACAGTAAATCTTGGGCTGAATCCTGTTACCCATTTCCACAGAAATAACTTCATTGACTGCAGTCACATTACACTAAAATATGAGTGCTATTTAGATGAGGATCAGTTCCATGATGTGACCCTTTATCTGTAATTGAATATTCTTTGACATAGTCCCAAAGCCCCTCTCTGCTAAGGATGTCAGATTCTGGATAACACCTGAAATCACTTTGGTGAAAAAGGAAATCTGGTGGTTGATGCTAACATTCGTTTCAGCTCTATTAAGTGCTCTTCTCTCTTCCATACCAAGAAACTTGAGAAAGGTTGAGATAATGATATTTTTAAGGGCATTCCTGATACAAAATAGTAACTTGTTTGCTACTGTCCCTAGTAAATTGGAAAGCAATTGGCTCTACAGAGATCTGTGAAAAGACAACTTTGCACCTATTGTAAAACAAAGTATCTCCTAGAGTCACCCAGATCACTCTACAAACACATTAATTCAGTGAAGTCCCAGTTGTGTTCTTTAATGCATTATTAAGGAATTTGAAACTGTTTTTATGGGCTCAAAATTTTGCACTATTATTTATGATTTGCTACAACTCCAGTCAATTTTTTTTCCTTTTTACAATTCACTATACATTTTCAAAAAGCAAGAGTATTCTAATGCCTCAGGCCATGTTTTTCCTTACCTCTGCAGAAACTAAATCATAGGTATGGGTGTATATTTGGGGATGACTGCATTAGAGAAGACAGAGGGCTAGATAGAGAAATCCATTAAAAGAATGGCATACTTCAAGTTGTGTATGGACAGGAGTGATAAGTAAGAAAATTACGTATTCTGATTAACAAATTGATATTTCTATTAAACAATAAATCTACAGTGCAGTAATTATCCCAAGGTTACAGCTATGCTCAAATCATCCTAAATCAACTTCTTTAAAAGCAACTGTGGAAAAAGGAAGAGTCTGGTCATTGCCAAGAAGGCCAAGGCCTCAGCTGTAACTAGTTTTTCACAGCCAGAGTCAACTCTTCCCATTTATTTATTTTGGAGAATGGCTAGATAGTGGATATTTCCATAATGCTATCCCATGCCCTGATGGCACTGGTATCACAGACTGCAGCCATGCACTGTTTGCTTTTGCTGCAATACACATCTCAGCTGTATAGCCAGGAGGATCTCACTCAGGAATTCAATGCTAAGATACTGCTTAACTAGCTCTGATATTGCTCCTTTGGCTATCAGTCATGCTCTGTTATCCAATTCTCTCTGACTGGCTGACAGTCAAATTCCTAAGACAGGAGTCAATTTAAGGTAATCAGAATAGTTAAAAGCAATTGTTTCTGACAGAGATCACAAAGGGTCCTCTGGCAAGAAGCAAAACCAAACAAAGTATTGAAATACCACTTCTGCAGATTTTGATGGTTTTCAGAGCTCCCTAAATCTGAACTTATAGATGCTTAAGAGATCTAAAAGATTCTGAGACTTCTCTATATGTCTTGAAAACAAATAATCTGCAAGGTCTTTACAGTGCCTACTCACACAGCCTTACTGCTGTAATTATTATCTAGAATTTGAATTACACAGCTAGTTATAAAGACTGAAATTTGCACAAGCTCACATATAAACACATAACTGTTCCTACTCTGAAAAGCTTAAAAGCTGTACTCAATTAAGATATTCTAAATATGATGACCACATCAGAAATAACATTGTATCTGAACTGGATGTAGTTTTACCTCAACAGAAGCAGAAGACAATTCAGTACCATCTTTAGAAGCTGTATTTACGTTAGTGCCTACTAGACAAAGCCATTTAAGTGATCCTAGAAATGCAGTTCTCTCTTGGCACTTTGCACTGGGGACACACAGAATTTTTCTTACAAATTAGTCTACTGAGAGTCCATGAAAGGCTCCATTTACTATTGGGATTCTGTGCAGTTCAAAGAAGATGACAACTTACAGTTACCCATCCTATTTACCTATTACCATTACCTGCTTACTAATTTCATCCCTTGACTTACACTAAAAGCATTTCTTGTGTGATTTTAATAAAAGAATCCCTACTGCACTCTTCCTAACAAGCAGCCAAAAAAACACACCAAGGACTTATCTAGAAGGCCCTGGACAAGCTCAAGAAGTGGGCCCAAGAGAATCTCATGAGGATTAACAGTACCAAGTACAAGGTGCTGCACCTGAGTCATGGCAAGACCTGGAATCAACACAGGCTGAGAGATTATGGGATCGAGAGCAGCCCTGCCCAGAAGGACTTGGAGATGCTGGTGGATGAGAGGCTGGATGCACTCACAGCCCAGAAAGCAATTGTGTCCTGGACTGAACCCAAAGTAGTGTGGGCAGCAGGTCAAGGGAGGGCATTCTGTCCCTCTACTCCACTCGAGTTAGACTGCCTGGAGTGCTGTGTCCAGTTCTGGAGATTATCTGAATTGTTTATACTTTCTGCTTACCTAATTAAAAGAATCTTTCCAGAAATAAGGGACTATTTTTTATGATTTCAAGAATTCCCTTAAGTACCTTTAGCACCATCATATCTATACAGCACTTTGTTGTCATCCCATCAGCAGCACTTTATGGAGTTTGTTCCTATCCTAAGCCTCAGTATATGATCTGTGGCCTGTTGGCTCCCATACATACCTTTGCTGACACAGAAACAATAAGCTTTAGGAATAAAACCTATATAATAACTACAGCACCTGCTGCTAATCTATTAATTACATCTTAGCAAAAGTTATTACTGAATTACACCAGTGTAAATGATCTTCAAGTTACCAGGTGATTTGGTATCTGTAGTTTCATAGGCAATATCAAAATAATTTATTTTTAATAAACTGAAGAGATCTCAAACCCAAAAGTTAAAAGGCAAAGTCAATGGAACCTGCCATTTAGCACAGCTTTGAGAATCAGATCACTTATTTAAAACAACCTGAAATAGATTGTGAATTGTTGCTAAATGGGTAACAATGAATTTCCCTCTACTATAGTAATTTTTCTCAAGAAAAGCTTTTCCATTGCTTCAGATAAAAGTAACACAAATGGAAAATTCTTGGGAAAGACAAGTGTCTACAAGGCTTAAGTAAGACATGAAAATCTTTGGGTTTGCCACTGTCAACTCTTAGTAGAAGACTCTTTTGCTAGACAGTGTTCTGTTCTGAAAATGTGGAGTCTAGCAAGGGAATCGCATCAACCCAGAATCTAATCAGCTCATTAAAACAGCTTTTTCCCCCTCAGTTGCTCACATAGGAGTGTCTTAATGAGAAAGGCAAAGCAATCCTTTCTCAAGAGTTAGAATAAGAGAGCTCTCCAAACCATGGGATCAGTGTTCACAGCACCCCTGCAATCCTCTGACTTACAGACCTGATTTTAGCTTTGCATGCATCTTCATTCTCCTTTACCAGAGAGAGACAGAGACACACACACACACAAGACATGTGGGAGGGGGAGAGACTCTAGGAAATAAAGAACAAAAGAACACAAATTTGAGGAAAAGCTACTCAAACGTTGCTAGTAGCAACTCAGCTGGAATATGACTCCATGGTGTAACATTCACCTTTTAAATACCTGATAGAGACTGACACACTCCTCTTGACAGAAAAGGAACTGCTAACATAGATTACACAGAGCTCTCAAAAGAGAAATGAGGTCTATCATCTCCCAAACAGAAGGTGTGTTCTGTAGGGAAACAGTGCTGTGGGCGAGGGTGGCACCAGTTTCTCACACAGTACAGACATGCTTTTGAGAGCACAGAAAAGGAACCCTTGTGCACACAGCTTGTGCAGTCATCCTGGCTCAGGCATTTTTATACAAACAGCCTTATCTCACTCACGGGTATAAACTTCCTCCACAAATAACAAGACAATACTGCAGATCTGCTTTCAGTTTAGCTTTCACATACTTAGCACTGAGGCAGGTACAGGGATTTTGTAAGGCTGGCTATCTCCCCCAGCCTAGGCTGCTTCCTGAGCTCTGTATTTGCCCTATATACTACATTCAGCTGCACAGTGGGCTGCCACAAACTTGGTCCCATCAATGCACCATGTTATTTTGGGTTTTTCCATTTTTTCCCTGTTGTTTACTTCTTAAGTAAATTCATTTTCCCAAGATATGATGCCTAAGAAACTGACTATCCAAGATATGCCTCAAATACCAGAATACATTAGACTAGAAAAAGGCCCTATGGTGATTTGCTAATTAGCTTAACCCTTTTGGGACACAGAAGAAGGAATTTTTTATTAAAACAGGATAACCCTGGACTATATTGATCTGACTGAGAAATGAGTATTTTAGTCAAGATGAGTCTCAAGATGAGCACATGCTGGAAACAGCGATGTTGTTTCCATAGCAATGCCATGACAGCCTCTAGAGTGAAATAGTGTGCTACCAGGAAATGAAGGGAGTTCAAGTGCTACGAGCTACATAGTTCTGTGAGCAATCCAAATACATTCTCATAAAGAATATTTAGTGCAGCTAGATAGTCCAAAGATTGCTGCTAATGGCAAGTAAGCCTTATCAGTATGTTCCTGGCAGTCCTTTTTTCTCATTCACTTCACCCAAGATGACTATCTAAAGGCTTAAACCATGGGCAACACTGCTAAACCAGTTCAGACCAAACATTAACAAATACAGCAACCCTTACCTTACTTCTTTTCCAGTGCAGAATATCAGCCATAATTAAGGTCACTGACTCTTGCTCTCCATAACACAACCAAACACATTAAGCCTTTTACTGAAGAAAACCCTAGTACGTGCCATTATTTACCAGGCTAACCTTCCCCCTTCCTTTTCTCTCACCTCCTCCTCTCCCTTGCCTCCTCCTGCCTAAACATTACTGAGCAGATCTGCTTGCAAGTGGGAAGTAATGTACTGAAGTCTTGCATACTCCTTATTAAAATTTACATGGGCATAGCATAAACTCACTTGTCTGCTCTTCACCCCAGTTAGTGCTCACACAAATACAAAAACAAACCAGAAAAGCACTAGTTGTATTTTATCTGCCTAAGGCTTTACCTAAGGTAAATATTCTGGTCAAATTCTGCAAAGCTGATTTAAAATATTTTCCCACAGACTACAGAAAGAGAATTAATTTAAGATCTCCACTGCTCTGTATTTTCAAAGAAATGAAAAATTATCAGTGATTTGTAAAACCAGTAAAATGATGGTTATAACCAAACTGTTCTCAAATTAAATTCTATAGGGAAAAGTACTTTGCTTGTAAAATACTTAAACACATTGCTGCTGATTCAGTCTTTCTCCAGCACTTCCCATGCTAAAGATGCTCAGACATTTAGTGAATGTCCAGAAACTCTACCACTGTATTTGTTGTTTGTGTCATTGTCACAACCAGCCTCTTGGGTAAACAGATTGTAGGTCATTATATGTAGCAGTGCTGCCTCTGAGGGAAAATAGACAAATACGCATCCCTGCCAGATTCCTTTTTAACCAAACTCACTTCAAACCAAAAAGTTTTCTATTTATTCTTTTAAACATGCATTTCAAGGAATCAAGCCTTGAATGTAAACAGCAAGATGCTTCATTTCTCTTTTGCATTCAGTAAAAAGATGTGTAACACACGTTTTTAGAACAGCCTCAGCCTCCTCCTGCCTATCCCCATAAATGTGTCACAGAAGGCACCAAGCCCAGCAACATTCATTTATAATTTAAACTGTTTGCTTGGCAGAATTTTTTCACCTTAATATGTCTAGTCTTAATTGCAACTGGCACACCCGCTGATTTTACCAGAAACTCATCTACTTCCAGGAGATTTTTATGCAAGTTGTTTTTCTGTAGGACAGAAATGCAGTTTCAGGGACAGATGTTATCCAGAGGAAAAACACATCTCTGCAATTTTACAAGATGTACAGGGCTCTATATGGACAGAAAGATATCTGTCAGGAGGCTGATGCAAGTTGAACTTAATCATCCCCTTCTTTCAGTTATCACGGCCTCCCAGTTAATTCCCTACTATGAACAATATTCTGTATGTCACCTTCTCTTGGAATACCTATGTCAAAATTTCTGTTTATCAAAGAATAAGGTAAAATTAATCTGTCTGATGGCCTGATTTTGACAACAGAGTACAGACAGGTACAGCTTATATTGTCTGAAACAGTAGTGGGTACAGCCTCTTTAACTCAGCCTACTCTCCTGAATACATACAGGTATCCAGCCACAAAAGCCAACCTGCTGCCACCATGGGCACCTTAGCAGGAACATTTTGCCTCTAGAATTGATTATCCTGTTACCTAGTGCTGTCTCCTATCACTGCCTGAACTCTCTAATCAGAGTCCTCACAGATTTTGATTTAAGTGTGAAAGATGCAGCAATATCTGTACTCCAATCCAAGACAGAAATGCAAATATCTCAAAGCCATTATCTCAGACACAGGAAATATTTCCTATCCTAAAACTCAAAAACACAACTTAATTTCCCTCTCATCATCATTCTTAGAACATACTCAGAAAATGAGTGTGTCATTATAAACTTTATCATACTTTAAGAGCTAAATCAATGAATCAATCAGAAACCTTCAAACACATTTTATCAGTAAATACTCAACCACAGCAGTGGGCTAAGCTTCAAACAGAGTCCACACAGCTATTCATTTACAGCTGATATTTCTGTCAGTAAGCTCTTAGTGTGTCAAATGACACTAAAATTTCATGTTGTCCTCATGAACTATAACAACTATTGTCTTGGTTTTTGAAACTTTTCAGGAACATTTGTCTTGGCAATCCATAGATTATGAAATCACTTTAATACAATAAAAGGAATTGCCAAAGGCAAAGCCTTATCTTGCATAAGCATTCTGGAATGTGATCTGATGATCATACACAGGCATACAGAGATTGCCGTGCTTGGTCTGACCCACTGCTCTGCCTTAGAAGAGGAGGAAACACAGTAGAGGACACACAATAGAGTCACAAGTAAAAGTGTCCAGGACAGAGAGAAGTCTGGAGGGTAAAGCTGCTGTGAGAAGGACACTGTCAGATCCACACTGCTACTCCAAATAGGTCTGCTGGCAAATAATTGTGATCTGTCTTACTAAAGAATGGAAGTACAGTTGCTTGGATATCAAGGCAGACATAGCTGGACTTTGAAGTACCATATATAAATTGTTCCTAAATAAACAGTCATATTAAAGAGAGCACCTACTAAACTTGCTTAACCTACACAGATGAAGGACAGAAAAACAGTATGAGTGTGGAAACAAACTGAGGAGATATTCACTACAATCCCCAGGGTAAGGGCACCTGTCACTTGACCCTGCAAAGGTAATTCTTTAAGGACATTCAGTGTTGTTTGATTCAAAGATCATTGTTACCTGTGACATTAGCAAGGTATGGGTTAAGTTTCAAAGCTAATCTGGCCCACAAAGGAAGAAACACAATCACCAGAGACAGGGAGAACACCCCATCACACTGGTGCCTTCTCTGAGGAAATCTACCCCAACAGGAGAACTTCACTTTGACATCTAATAGTCCCTTACATAAACCCACAGAGACATAGTCTTCTAACTCCTTTTGATACACTCAAAAAGAAATTGCCAAAGGAATACAACATTCTGACCTGGCCCCATAACCTATATCTCTTCTTACCAGTCTATTTATGTTCTGCAAAACACAGAGAATCACTTTTCTTGACTACATTTTCTCTTTCATTCCCTCTCCAAGACACCCTGTTGTAGTGTACGGGGCAGCCTCACAGATGGCCGGAATGACTCCACAATGGAGTTTTCAGGATAATACCATCAATGCCTGCATTAATCACAGACACAACTCACACAAAGCAGCTGAGCCTCAACCCCAAACTGTGCACATCTCAGGCATTAGGGTACTGGGAAACAGGATGATGGAGAATGGGGGACAGGGGCAGGGCAGGACTGACCTTTCAGCAAAACAAGGTGCAAGACTCTCAGCAAGAAATGTCTTCAAGATACAACAGTACAGAGTATTCTAGTCAGGTGGGTAGTTACCAGCTGGCATCTGTTTCCTATTTAAATGTCTTTAAGCACCACCATTACTTTTCATATAAAGTTCCCGGATTTTTGCAATCTCTTAGCTGTCTCTTACAATATCTCAGCATTTTCTGCTACAAATACTGCAGAGATTCTGGTAAGTAAAGGCATATTTTAAAACACACAGAAAAATATTTTAAAATAGCATTCTTAATCCCTACTAATTATGTGAACACTGAGCAAGGAATCACAATAAAGGATACTGAAGCTCCTATCTGTGATAGCTAAATGCCAGAGGTTAATCCTGAGATCATCCGCTGACATGTACGTCTCACAGTCACTGTTGACAGATATTGAGTTGACATGATAGGTGTGACCATTAGCAAAGATTCTCCTGGGAGTGACTTCTACCATCAAATCCATGGGTTTCAATACAGGCACCTGGCAAAAAAAAAAAAAAAAAAAATAAAACGAAAACCAGAAAGAGAGTAAGACATGAAATACTGTTTTGCTAGGATGATGATAATTCCAGCAGAGAGAAAGCACTGAAAGACTGTGATATTATAAAACTTCTTGACGGTGTACACAAGTTGAACTTCCCCATGGATTAACTGCTGGGTAAGGCCTTCCTTGCCAAGGAGGAAGGGAGATTCAAGAGAGGCAGGCAGAGTGATGAGAAGCCTGGACTGTGGGAAGGGAGGGACTGTCAGCTGCCACAGAACAGGTCAGTCCCACTGCACGAGCTACTGTCCACATGAGCAGGAGGCTCTGGGCCAGCAGTGAAGCACTCATATTTTGCTTTTGCTAAAGGGTTTGCCATTAGTTGTAAGTCACTTACCTGTATTTGTTTTGCTACTTGATGTTTCTCTTTCAAAAAACTCAAGTGGTGGAAATCTCAGAGAAATACAACAAAGAAATGCTTGCAAAACAAAGCCAACATGACATACTGTACATACACATATACCCCTGAAAAGCCAATATCGCAGATTATCACTTGTCAGTGTGCCCTCATTATTTCCCTGTGTGTCACTTCAAAGTCATGCTTCAAAAAGTAGACACTCAATTTACTCCCTATCAATAAAGCATTAAACACTGTAAAGCTGTGGTCCATGACTGGGACTATTCAATGTTGTTGAACATGCTTCAGAAACAATCACACCTCAATCCACAAGGTAGTTTAAGAGGAACATAGAGTAATTAAACATTTTAGTTTCACTTTCTACTAAAAGAACAAAACTCAACTCAGAATTACAGGACCACAGAATATGTCAAGTTGGTAGAGACCCACAAGGATCAAAGAATTCAACTCCCACCCTGAACAGCACCATCCTCAAGAATCACACCATGTGCCTGAGAGCTTCCGAATGCTTCCTGAACTCTGCCACGATGGTGCTGTGATCACTTTGCTGGGGAGCCTGTTCCAGTGCCCAACCACCCCCTAGGTGAAGGACCTTTTTCTAATAACCCACCTCAACCTCCCTGACACAAATTCTGGCCATTCCCTGGGGTCCTGTCACTGTCACCCCAGAGAAGAGATCAGGGCCTGCCCCTCCTCTTCCCCTCAAGAAGATGCTGAATTCTCAGACTATATGCAATCTGGAATAGTTTTGTTTGCCTAATCATACAGAATAGATAAATATTCCATTAATGGAGTCATATTTACACTTTGGGAGCTTTCTTTCCCAACAGACAATATTGGCTTGTTTTGTTTTCATTAATAAAGATGTGTTTATAGAACACAGTAGTGCTTATACAACATAGTCTTCCACTTCTAACCTTTAGTCACTTTCTTTGCCAAAACATCTAAAGTGAATGCAGCCAAAAAAAGTCTGAGAGCAAAAATCTACATTAACATGTGGATGATGGGTCTCCTCTCCAAGAAACAAGTGACAGGAGAAAAGGAAATGGCTTTAAGTTGCACTGGGAAGGTTAATATATTATAATTGGATATTAGGAAAGATTTGTTCACCGAAATTTTTGTCAATCACTGGAAGGGGCTGCCCAAGGAAGTGGTTGAGTCAGCATAGATGGAGGTATTTAAAATATGTGTTGAAGAAGCACCAGGGGACACGGTTTATTGAATATAGCAGTGCTGGGTTCATGGTTGGACTTGATGATCTTAATGGTCTTTTCCAAACAAAAAAATGATCACATATGCTTGTATGAGTTCCATGACTGCATATTTTCAGCAATGCAGAATCTCAGGTTTACCAGGGAACAGATTACTGCAAATCCCACTCTTACAATAATTCTTTTATAAAACTAAAAAAAAGATGAAATTTGGTGTACTGTCTTTAACACCGTTGCTCTGAATGTGGCAAGAGCCCTGTTCAAAATTAATCACAAGTAAAATGCTTCCAGCACAAGAGGTTAAAGAATGTTTTATGAAAGCACATTGAGTCACAATAAGAGAATTTTATCAGGAAAAATAAAACCAACGTGAACTCTCAAAAACGCTTACTTTGGTCAGTACATCTTAAAGCATTTGTGACCTGCAAATATGTGGCAGATTCAATACAGCTTTGTAGTGGTTTAGATTTGCTAATTTCGTTTTCCTGGCCAATGCACCAGATAAATGTCATGGTTTTAAAGCAGTAACTAAAAAATTACTAGAAAACTTACTTATTTCTTGCTGTTGAGATATGGATTAGAACAAGAGAAAAACAGACTTAATACTTAAAAGGAATAAAGAAAGTTTATTAACAGAACTTCAAGAATAAGAAAACCAGAATAACTTCCAGAAAACCTCTTTCTCCCCCACTATTCAACCATTCCCTTGTTCACATGACAACATAGAGACAAAAAACTTGGAACTTTGGTGTTTAAATCAGTCCCAAGTCCTGTTAGAGTCTTTTCATCAGTCTTTGTAAAGAAACAGAAGTCTTCTTCTGCTAATCTATGGAGTTTTTCACAAGAAAACTATTTCTGTTATAGCTTTCTATTTCTCTGATGCCAGCTGCCCGGAAAAAAAATCTGTCATCAGTCCACTCCTCCCATTTCACATCACTTTGAGGTGTGTTATGGGTCAAATGAGTCTAGGGATGTCATTTTTAATGATGAGTTATTCAAAGGCAAAAGTTCTCTTCATCTGTTTTTGTGAGCCTCCCTGGAAACAGAAGTTTTCTCTTTGCCTCTCAAAAGGCCACAAATCTTCAACTATTACTTCTCCCCCTCTCTTTCAGTATCTCACAGCATCACAATCACTTCACTATTTGCTCAAAATCCACACTTTGAACACTCCATTCCTCCCAATACACTCTGTCATGAATTAAAGGAGCTCTTTTTCATAACACTATTGTCCATCTCCATAGCTTTAACAGAAAAATATTTCAGCTTAATTAAAACATCTCCTTATTCTCTCTTCCTCATCTAAAACTTAACTCTTTTCTCACTGTTTTTGATGGTTTTATGATGTCTTCTTCATGTTATCTCTCTCTCATCCTTCTCTCTCTCTCAGAAAAAAGAGTAATCTGTAAGTCTCATCCAGGTAGTAAAAGAGATAGTCTTGGAAAGCTGCAGATGTTCATGGTGTCAGGTTTCAGTCCCGCAGCAGAAACTACAAACCAAGCCAGGCCGGCCAGCTCCGTTTCTCTCCCCGCCGCCCTCTGTGGCCTTGTCCGGCCTGGAGGGAGGCGGGGAGGAGGCCGAGACAGAGCCCTGTTACCTCGTCAGAAGCCGGAAACCAAAAAGAACAAGAAAGCCCTGGCTTTACATCTTAAGGTGGTGTTCACAAGTTGATCTCACTTCTCAATGGTCAAAACTGCTGTCAATCCTTAGAAATGACTGATAGTTGGTCACAAGAAAAGACTCCCATCAGCGTCTCACAGCTTCAACTTCCTCCCAGCTCCCAAAGCTATCTTAAAGGTAAAGTCACCCCATGACAAGCTTTCAGTCAGCTCAAGCTTCAGTTAGAATAATCATCCAAATGCTTAGCCTTAGGTACATATTTAAATCTTTTACTGACTTAGCACTACCTTTTTCATACAGAAACAACTGAATTTTGGACATGGACAGAAGCTTACCTGCAGTGACGTTACTGTAGAAAGATCTTTAAGCTTTCCTTCTTCATCTTTTAAGTTGTACCCCTCTGGTCTCTTATCTCTTTCAGTAATTTTCCACAATTTGATTGTTTTATCTTTAAAAGAAAAGATGTACAACTGTCAGCATAGGAATTCTGAATGGAGTTACTCACCTTCCACAATATATTTCGTAAATAAGTTTTTACACCTTGCTTTAGACAATTTCTGTGCTGAAATAGTCTGGGTCACTTCATTCTGCACACCCAGAAAATGCTGTCAACAGATGAAATAGCCATAAAGCACATCCCAGATCTTCACACTTAGTCAGGGGTTCCTGGCAGCTGGCAGACTGTGTGGAGCATGTAGAGCACATGCTGCTCATGTATTCAACCTGGCAGTTTGCTGGTGGAACAAACACAAGCTACTCAATGCTCACTGCTGAAGCTCAGTTTAACCATTTGACTTGGCAAGGAAATATTAACAATATTAACAGCAGTTTGGCATTAAGGCCAGTTTTCTAGGTTACTTATAAGCAGCACAAGAACAGCCTGGAGTACACAGCCAGACCAATGGTCCCTTCCTGGCCCACTGTGGGAATGGGCAGTGGAGCATTGGTGTAACATCAGGAGCTTCTACAATTGAAAGGCTGTGTAAAAAACAAGGCAATTCTCCCTCCTAATGGAAAGCAGCTGAGAAATAACTGAGGAAAGAGAAAAAAAACCAACCAAACTAAGAGAAATGTATTGTGATGGCAAGAGAGAAAAGTAAGGAAAAAAAGGTATTAATCTTGCAAGGAATGCAATAAAATCCAGACTCTTCCTTTCCCATGATGAGTGAAGCACATGATGAGAAAGTAATGACGTCTCTCAGTTAGCAAAGAGTCTCTGAAACCAACAAAATGTCTGAAACATTTCACACTGCATTTGTCTTTGGGGGTATTTTGTACAAGCTGAAGCTCCATATTTCCTAATGCTGATTGTCCACTCCCACTGTTGTGGTTCTGCTCCTAACCTGCCAACCCAAACGCTTTTTAGACTGAAAAATCAAGACCAACTCTTCTGCAAAAAAATCTGTCCCTAAGATTCTAATGGTTGTTTTGCTCATCTGCTTGTGCAGCAGCAAAAGTCTTTCCAAAGCTTCTGCCCTTCAGCTGCCAGCACAGATTTATTAACCTCAGTTCCTGTATAATTTCTGATTTCATCCCACTTTATTCCTTTCTTTCCCCAAGTACATACCAGAGCACACATAATAATACATAATCATTTCCCCAGTGTGGCTGATCCAAACACTACTTTCAAATACTACTTTCAAATGCTAGTACAAATCACTTTAAAGACAGGATATACAAAAAACATGAATTGATTTACATTTCTATAGCAACTTTTAACTTTCAACTTTCTTTGTTTCAAAATCAATCCCTCCATTACTCAGGTTTTACTATTATGTACCTCTTAATGATATTGATATGCTAATATACAAGCAAAAAAAATCACAATACAGTCAATCTACAGAACAAGAGGTCAGTTCAATCTGCAACTAAAAAGTTCCTTTTAAATATTCAATAAATTTCATTTGTATTGTATATCATGTTCATTAATTACTAAAAATACACAGAAGTCATGTCATGTCCTTGGATATTTTATTACATGTAAATAGTGCATTCCTGCTGATCTAGTCAAAAAATTATAAATACAGCAATTGTAAAATGAATTATAAGATAAAACACAAACAATTTTCCATAGTTAGATCTGACTGCTATTAATAAATCTACCTTGTTCCTGAGTGAAAACTGTTTTATAAGCAGGTAAGGTTATCATGTATTGGTGCTCTCCTTTATCCACCTCTGGACTTTAAATACTCCTTAGAAGTTTTAAGGAGGCTTATATTTTGCAAAATATAGAAAAAAATAGAAACATCTCTGTGAGGTTAAGCATACAGTCTCCAGAGTGTTGTGCAGGTAAAATTAATTAATGTCTGGTAAGCAGTCTGAAATCCTCAGATGAAAGAATCTGTATGGGCCAAATTCTGATCTAGTTTATGTAGCCCACACTGACAGAGGCCCAAATATATTCTGGTACAGAAGATACCAATGAATCATAATAAGTTGCTATCATTATACTACAAAATCATTGCATTTTACAGTGCAATGATTTTACAGTGCAAACTACAAATTTCCTAACTGCGAGCACTGTAAATCCACAGGGGGATTTGAAAGCCTTGGTGATTTCCTTCTGTCTTCATTAATTAAGATGCCACAATGAAAGCTTAGCTGATAACTTGCTGGTAACGTGAACTGGAAAGGAATCAAGATCACCTCTGAAAGATGTGTGCAGAAACAACTTCAGACAAAAGTCCTCCTTAGAATGACAGAAACAGATTTGGGCAGGTGCAGACCTGCAGTCTTATTTTGAGGGTTAGATTTAGACCGACTCTCCCCTCATGTTCCTGAGCAGCAGGATGCTCCTTCCAGCACATTCAGTGGACAGTGTCCACCTGAGCATGTGGAAAGGATGCTGTTTCACAGTTCTTATTTTTCTGCAAAAAAATATTGCATTACATCCTGAATTACCAGAGGGCAAAATGTCAAAAACTGCATTAAAATAGCAGACTCGTAATTTAGTAAACAAAAACGGTACTCAAGACATTTCTACAATCTGTCCAATATGAGCATGTGTGACAGGTAGTGCCTTCACATTAGGAAACATATTATTATCCTTTTCTATAGGCATGGAATTGATTTACATTGTAAAAGGCTTCTCCCAGGTAATCTGTGAGACAGTGAGTAATTCAATGTGAGCCGTCTGTACCCTGAAGTTAAAACCATCTTTAAGAATATGCCAGAAGGTGAATTTTGAGACTTCAATCCTGCTGTGCCAGGAAGCTAGGAATCCTCCTTGGCACATGCAAATGTTTTGCAATTCAAAGCCAAAATCCAAAGCTTATGCCAATGGAACCATTTCTGTTCCTCTCACCATGAAGAGGCCTGATGAGATGCTCCAAAACTAAGGAGGAGAAACAGAGGCCAAAGTATTTTTCCAGGTCCTAGGCTTGCTTACTGTTGGTTGAAAGTGGATTAACCACAGCAGCACTATGACTGATTATTTCTTCTTTTCTCCCCTCTCTTGAAAGGATGAAACAGAAAACTCATGTAATGGTCTATTATCTATAGCTGTAAAAGCTGAAAATCTGAGGACTTGGCTGTATTCCTCAGTGCTTCTAAAAACAAATTTTAAAATGAAAAGGGAGAGGTTTAATTTCAATGATCTGCTTCTGTATCACATGCTCAGAAGAAGACATTCTTAGTTATCTGAAGAAGGTGAGGGATATTTTGACCAAGGGAGAAGAGTAGAAATAAACTCCCAAACTTCATAAGGTGACTAAGCATTAAATTAGCATAAATCACCTGTCTGTAACAGGTGTGTTTCATTTCAAATAAGTAACAGTGCCCCCAAAAAGTCGAAGACAACTTTAAATAAAACAAACTAAAAAATACTAAAAAATTACTACTACTTTGAATGAACGTAAGCATTATTTAATGCTATATATTTTAATGCAAACCAATCACTTTGTGATTGTAGCAGTTCCCAAAGATGATATTACCCTATTTTTCATCATCAACTCCCAATTATACTCAAACTTCTAGAACAAAAAAAGAAAAATTCTGATTACCATTAGATCTCAAATTTAAAATCAGGTATTTTGTCTCATGCATCATCTGCAATAATAAAGTTTGTGGGTATCTAAATGCTTCCTAAATGAAACTTGTGCACGTTAGCTTACATTCAGTTTTTTCCCCTTATTTAGTATCTGAACATCCCCTTTTTGTAATAATGCTGTTTTCTTTCATCAATAGGCCTTAGACATGTTATAAATATGAGTCAGTATCAATATCCTGTCTTCCCAAGATTTGTGTACCTCTTTAAAACTTAAATAAACTATTCTGATGATAATGAATGAAAAGAAAAAATTAATCTCTGTTACCTACCTTCATTTACACATCTACAAATAATAAAAGTCATGACAAATACAGCAGAAAAAAATTCTAAATTTCACACAAAACACAAGCTGCTGAATAAGGTGATGCCTTTGTCACAAAGATATATTTCAGGACAGCACTGCATATAATAAAAAAATGGATAGCTCTTTAAATGTCTATGAATAATCAGTCGGAAAAACCTCATGATTCTATGAATAAAATATACAAACAACAGATATCAGAGGCAGTATGACAGTCTTGGTAAACTCTGAAAGAGGAAATTACTAAAACAGCAGTTTAAAATGAGCAAATATATACTGTCAGCACTAAAACACATAGAGCAAATACTGCAAATACTGATATGTTCTGCATACTCTCATCAGTCTCACCATTTGTTGATAAAAGTGAGTGAGCTGCATTTTGCTGTGGTAACCACTTGATCTTGTTTATTTTCTCTTCTATCTCCAAGCTCTTCAAATAATCAAATTCCGGTTCATGGCTCTGGAAAGTGCTGTAAACATTGTACTCCCCCTGATTGTAAGGCTCATTTTTACTCTATGGAGAATAAGAACAGAAATGTTGTTTATGACAGCGATAAATCTTCATCTCTTAGGAAAGGTGCATAAGCAGTCTTATAAATATAAAAATATTGAAAATTTAATTTAATTTCTCATTTAAAACATTATATTGATAGATTTGTTTCAGCAAGAATAGAATTTCCTGTGAGTACTGAAACACTTAATATTAGAATTTTTGAAGACATGTCAGCTATTCAGGAAAGACTTCTACACAAGATACTGCAGATGGATGGAATTTACAAGTGGAACATAAAGGTAAGTGAAGGTACTGTTTTAAATGGAATGGGGTTCCATCATCAGGAAAAAGCTATTAAAACAAGGCAGAAGTAAAACAAAAATTACCTTCTTTTTGCTTATATCGGACTTTTGGAGCTTTGAAGCATTTTTGCTTGGGACAGCAAGCTTACAAGTTAAAAATCCTTACCCTTTTTCACTTCCTCTCTAAACAGGTGACACTGTTTTACCGCATCTTGAGATTATAAACAAGTTTGTTAATTTAATTCAAATAAAGTATTAAAAATTCAGCCAGGTTTTATCAGGCTATTGAAGACTACACTGGTAACCCACATACCTCAGGTTCCCTTTGGAATATAACAACTCGACCCCCCTTGTCACCAGTAGCCAGCAGTTCTCCAGTGTGGTTGAACTCAACTGTAGAAATAATATCAGCTGGAGGAAGAATGAGAAAAAAGGCAGATTTTAGACTGCTGCTACAACACAAAGTCACTAGAAATATCAGGCACTCAACAAAAAATGTAACAAATTAAGGATTTGAAGTAATACAGATGGATTCACCAATGCAAACAGGCTGCATGCCATTACAATCTAATGAAACAAGTGCAAACATTAAAGAAGCAAATTTGTGTTTCCACACATCTGCAGTTCGGGAGAGGAGAAGCTCTCTGGAGAGGTTATGCTTCAAGAAGAGCCATCTTGGGTGGCTATAAAGCTTTTTTTTCAGAATTGGCAAACAGAACTGGCCTCCTGCTATATGCTCTAGCAAGGACCAATATAACACCAGTTCTCTTGCACATATTATTTATTCTATGACTTTTATGGTGATTTTTACATAACCGCCTAGCACTTTTCTCAAATATGTATTTGAGTCAAGAGTGCAAAAAAAAGTATGTGCAGCCTGTCCTACCACTGAGGAATGAAGGCAAAACCAGAACTGTTCACTGTGCAGTGCTGGCAAGAGCCCATTCTAATCACTGTTTTCAGAAAATCACTTCAGCACCGTAAAAATGTGTCATCAGAAGACAAAAAGAATCTCAGTCTCTCTTTCCCTGGTTTTCAACAACTGCCTTTCCCTAAGCAATTTCATCAGTTTAAACAAGAAACCCCATCAAAACCTGAGGCCAGTCTTGAGCACAAATTAGTACACATCAAGATGAGAGGGAGAAAGAGGCTGTAGGAGCTAAAGAACTGGTTCTTCTGTTTGAATGACAGTACATGCTAGAATCATAATCTGCAGTTAATCCTACACTATTAGCATAATTTGAATTAAAATGCTTAGTGCAATAGTAAATTAAGGAACCATCATATATACAATCACAGGCAAATGCAGGGTATTACTCAGAGACTGCATGTGTGAATCCTCTATAATGATCAGTATTCACTCATCAGAAACATGGGCCAAATTTTAGAAGTGTCAGTAGTTAGGAGTTCCCCTTTAGGCATAAAAAGCTGCAGTTCCCAAACACGTTCATCATCCATCAGTTTAGAGTGAGAACAATGAAGTGACAGTGGGCTAAGCTCTTTTGCAAACCTAGCCCCAAATGAGTTCACAGAAATTCAAAGGAATTGAAATAACATGTGGATGTACCATTTACTTGATACATTTTATGAACTGAAAACATCTGTTCCTATTATTCTTTTAATAAACTAGCAGTTTGGTGTTAGAAAGATTCTGTTGCCAGCAGCTCTCATCAGCAACACAGCCATCCAAAAGCCAGATTCTTACTCAAACATTATAAACTATTTACCATCCAAAAAAGGAAAACTTTGCTCCAATCACAGTAAAGAAAAATATCTTTTCAATTTTAAATAAATCTTCACCATCAAATTCCTCTAAATCAAACCAACATTCGTCCATTTTTTTTCCTCCACTACTCCATATATAAAGGAGCAAAGGGGAATCATAAACGGCTGTGTAGACTTTGAGAAAAATGGCACATGAAGACTTAAGAGTATTTTAGGTCTGAACCCAAAGCTTCTCAAAGGTAACCGCATTTGATTTTTATGTAGACTTCCACAGACTACATATTTCATAGGTAATGACTACAAAAGCCCGAGACTTACCAAAGTATAGGAAAAGGACAGAGACTCTGGATATGTTTCATGATGCTCTGGGGTTTGCAATGGGTTGAGTTTGATGTCAAAAATAAAAAGGTTTTTTTTCTAAAATCTAAAAATATAAAACTTTTCTGGCATGTAAAGTTCATTCAGACTTATTGCAATGGAAGAACACTTCTTGGCTATTTTCTCCTCACCATGCAGAATTCATACTGATAGTAGGTAAGGTCATCTGCTTATAAAATGATAACTGCATGATTTTACTCATTCAAAGCTGTATCTCACCCCAATCACATAGGCACAACTGTAGAAAATTCATACTGATACTCCTTTTAAACTGTGCCTTTTCTTAAGCATGCAGTGGGCAAGAAGGGAAAATGCAGAGGGAGGAATGCAGTATTAAAATATGTGCATATGTACATGTATGACTCGGATGTGAGACATTCTCAACAGGTCACAAAAGACTGAGATAAAGTAACTGCAAAAGGAATGAATGGTATTTGGACATATATGTGTGAATACACTCACTATTGGCCTGAAATAATTCCACAACATCAAAAAATATTTTTCTCTACAGTGACAGTGGTCATAAAATATACTGCACTTTACAGAGAGCACCTGGCATTGCCCAGTAAAGTCTACAGCAGCATTTTCACAGCCTCCAACAATAACTGAACCAGGATTGTAATAAAACAGCTCTGCATTTTCTTATTACATTGCATTTGTCATTAAAATATCATACACAGTTAAATGATTATTGTTCAAAGAAAAGGACTGTGGGCAGTGTGCAGCAATGTTGTTCTGAGGCAAAATTCTCACCCCCCTCCCAAGGTGTTTCTTCCAGATACATCTTTCCTTTCTATTACAAAACTCATTCTGAGCTGGAAACTACCTATCATTTTTAAATTAACTTGTTCTGAAAAAGAGAAGATCCAATATTATGACCTTATATAGGCTATGTAGCTTGTTGGTAAAAATTATCCTTGAATTGGAAAATCAGTTTTATTGATCCTGTAAATAACAGCTGAAAACAACAGCTATCTGTCCCCTGCACAGACACCATCAGCCCACCTCCCCCAAACATATCCAGCATATCTGTTCAGCAGGTGAACATCAGTCATGCTGTTTTCTTATAAAGGGTTAGCCAGGCTGGCACTTCCTAAAACAAAGGAGGTAAGGACAAAATCAATCAACAAAGCTCTTCATACTCTTCTGCAGGACATTACCCCATGTATTTATTAATGCTGCAGCAACATCAGCCTCTACTGTCCCAATCCTACAGATTCTCCCACTGCAGAGTGGCCCCCTGAGCACACAGAGCAATTAATTCCCAGATTTCAGCCTCTCCAGGATATATAAATGCACCACAATAGAAAAGCTGATGAATTTGCATGTACAGTAAGCCCTTGGCAAAGGATGGCAGAGATGAAAGACTCCTTCCAGCCTTCTCCTACACTACACCTTCCATATCTCTGCTGGCAGTGCCAAGCTTTGCACTGATGATTAGGATTATCAGAGACAGAGATAATTTACCTATTAAGAATAATTATGGGTAACCTCAATGCCAAACGCTTACAATCAAACTGTAAATCCCATCTTTTATAGAACATTAATCTTCCTACTCCAGTTTTAAATTTTCCATTTTGTCTATGCAGAAATGCATATAAACTTGGATTTAGAAGTCAAGATATTCAATACTTTCCCTCAATATACAGATGCTGACAGAGAAAAGTGGACCCAAAACTTTCAAAAGATGAAAATACCCCAGGGGTATAAATACCTGATTATCTGGTCCCCATCCAGCCGCAGAAAATTGTCCCAGTATGTAAAACACATTACAGACTTGAATCCCGAGACTTATTTTACATATTTACAGAAAGATACCACATGACTCTACACAGAAAGATATCACACTACAGCTTAAACTGACATGAAGTTTTTCCTGATCCAGCCTGTGAAGTATTTAATTTACTGACTCCTAGTCACCCCTGCCCTTTCATACCTCACTAATTCCTCTGCAGATTCACAATTTACAGTCTTTAAATGTTCTTAATGGCTATGCTGTTAATGGCTGCTGCCTAGCTAGATATATTCAGGTTTTGTGATAGATCTAAGTCCATCACTGTACTTCTGGGCACATCAAGGTAAATCAAGCTAATTGTACTGTTCTTTCCACTACTTCATGAGTATTGTTCCAGCATGGACACAGGCAAATGAACTCTCCAGCAGCCTTCCCTCAGGTTGAGAGCAGGGATGAAACAAAGGTTGGCACATGTAGCCCAAGTTAATTTTGGCCTTTATTTCACACCATTACATATTTTTCTATGTTCACCTTCTAGCCTCTCACAGCTTTATTTTAAGGAATAAGCTATTAAAAACCATAAAGAACACCAATAGGTCCGAATACCTCTGCAATAAATTAGAAAAGCCTTATCTATATATTCAGTCTTCCTATCATTTTGGGGCACTCAGGCATAATAGCATGCAATTTTCCACCTAATATGCACTCAGTGAAGCTAAGTGTGAACATACTTACACATCTTCATAAGATCTTTTGGTCAGAAACTTCAAGCAACTCTAAGAAAAGCTGAACTGTAATTTTCATGTGTTATTTTTACTAATAAAATGCTACCTTTCCAGAACCATTAGTCTGAAGACTGGTGTACTGGTGTACATATATATATATATATATATATATATATATATATAATTATTATTATTAATTTTTATTATTTTTTGCTTTAGAAGATCAGGAAAGCAAAGAAAATTTTTTAATTATTGCATCCAGCACACAGATGCAGCATTTTGAACAGCACAGCAAGTTTCAAGGGCAATCATTACACAGCAGCACCGGGAAGAGAAGATCAGAGAATATAATCTTCAACTGAATTCCAGTGTAATCCTGATAGAGAATTAAAGGATTTGTAATGGGCCAGAACACTGGAATTAACAACAGTACTCTTCTCTAAAAAAAGCTGTGAAATCCTACCAGCCAGAACAGGTCAGAACTTTTCATTAGTATCGCACCCACAGCAGCCAGCACGGCAGCACTGCCAGCCTGAGCTGACTGAATCAACATCTGGGTCAGGTTTTTGTTGTGTGTGTTCCCAGTGGCTAGCAGGCAATCTTGTACGTTGAAATAATCTACGTTATTTCAACCAAGCTCTGACCTGGCCTAACCTCGGTTTGTGAAATCCAATAAGATCACAGCACAATCTGGCATGGCTGCAAGCAATGTTCAGTCGTACTGATACAGAAGTCCCTGAGGAGCATAATCTGGAAGAAACAACAAAGAAGCTTGCAGCAAAGAGAGCCATAAAACAAAAGGACAAATGGCAAATAAAAGAGGAGCAGTATTACAGTATCTCGAAAGAAGGAAAGGCCAATACAAAGAGCTGTGCTGTCAGGATTTAGTCTAGACTAAGAAAGAAAAAGTAGGGACAGAAAAAAATAAATGGAAAGAAAAAACCTGCTACCTTTTAAAAGCTGAAGTTTCAAAGGTTTCTTCAAACAGCTAGAAAATAAAGTATGCAAAACCTCAAATGTATGAAGGCCTTCTTTTCTTAAATAGCTGGCAGAGAGATCCTTGACAACTGGAAAATTTCCTGCTTGAAGTAGCAGTCTGTGTAAAGTGCATTCACTTTGGGCCACAGAGCATTATTCACCATCAGTCCAGGGATTGATGGATATCAGAAGCATCCTCAAAGTTCAAGCAAGCACAGTGTGAACTCTCCCATATCACACCATCCACCTTGGCTGGCTCAAATACTTAACACCCATAACCAACACACCAGAAAGCCAACTTCACTCTTGGGCAGACAAGACACATCATCATAGTATCACAATTATCAGGGCTGGGAGAGACCTTTATGATCATCAAGTCTAACCATCAACCCAGCACCACCACTGTAACCCCTAAACCACCCAGATCATGGGTTCCTTGACCTACACACAAACTACCTGATCACCTCTCCAAGGCACCAAAACAACACAGGTTAGGTGCACAAGCTGGGTGGCCAGATGAGGAAAGTAAGAAAAAGAAGAGCACAAGGATGCATGAGATGGCAAGGGAAGGACAGAGTATGCAAATGTTAAAAAGAGCATGAGGAAAGGTGCAAAACAGCACACCTGAGCAACTATATACACACAGACAGCTTAAGAAAGCATGAAAGAGTACAAGGAAATGCTACAACAGAAAATAAGTCATTTGAAAAGAAGAATATATCTGTCCCTTTGCCCCAAGGATTATTTGTAATTCTGGCAAATCTTTAATTTTGCTTTTTTCCTCGTTTATTGTGGCTTTGAAGTCTGATGAGTTTGTGCTGAAAAATGGCAATTGTTTGCTCCATGTTTGCTCCACAACAGGAAGTGGATTTTGGCCAAGGCAAACTTTGAACTCAGATGCTGCTAACAGGGGAAAACCTTCAGGGATCACTGAAACAAGGTGGAAATTCAAATGAAATCCAGAGATGGGTGTCCACTACACTTCAGGTAGTTATTTTGTTAACTGCCACCTTGCCTAGCTTCTTTGCTGACATAGGCAAATACATCAAAGGCAAAAACCAAACAGCCCCATTTAATCTTGTCATGCAAGAACAAGGTTTATCAGGCTAAATATCACCTTTCTTCCAGAGTACAACCTCTTCCTGACATGAAATCCAGAAACACACAGCTGAATGCTGAATGGTCTTGAAAGGCTCCTTGAAACATGACCACTTCAGCTAGGGATGATATTAAAGAAAAGTTAAAAACCCCAAAGAATGGAAGCAACAAGTTTTTCTTAATTCAAATCCTGTCAAGCACTGTGTTAATCCTTTCCTTTTCTTCATCTTTAATCTCCAACTTTTGCATATTAGAAATGCTACACACCTTGGTGGCCTGCATCAGGTTTAGGTGACCATGAGACCACTATGAGACTGCTGAGTTTCACAAATACATGCATCCCTATCCTCAGGGACCAAAGGAAACACCTCCCCATGCAGAACATCTGAACGTATGTTCAATGCTCACTTGAAGAGAAAATTCACCTGAAACGGAATCTAAATAAACCAAAGCCTAAGTCTTTATCCCCTCTGTGAGTACTTTTGACCACTGTGATTTACTCTTTCGAGCCTGGAGATTTAACAGAGTTGGGTTTTCTCTTCACTATTTTTGTATGTGTTTATTTTAAGAGCCTAGAAATTGTTTTCAACAGCTTTTTAATCACATGCTAATTTCTAGCTGTATTTCTCAAATTAGAAAAATCAACTGTTAGAGCACAGTCAATGTAGAAAAGAACTGCTTACAGGACAAATATGTAAAATAGATTATCTGGGTTCAGTGCTCTGTGCTAAAACAACACTTTATACTGAATACTAGTCACTGAGATTCAGTGTTTCATTCACTGACTCTCCCACATATGTGTTCCTCATTCAAAAGCTCAAAGCCCATATTTCAGAGGTTCTGGCACCCATCTCCCACCTGCAGAGTACAAGGCCTCCAGGAAAAGAGGCCCAAGAGACTTGACCTTCTGCCTGCTGAGGTAAATGCAAAGTTTCCCACCACTTAAGTAGTAAATAAGGTCAAGGAACATTTGTCAGATGTAGTGTAGCTGAAAATTAGGACACATTTCTCAAAAATTTGGCTACAGTTTTTATGCACTTCAGTGTCTTCATATTCAAGGTGACCTGCTTAGACTAGCAAGGTTACAAAGGCAGAATGGGTAATTAACATTATTAATATTATCCTTGCTGAAGTCACCAGGTGCACTGCTTTGTGCCTTCTTAATCTGAAACATGCAGTGGACTGATAAAAAGCTTCCCACGATTCCTTTCAATATCTATTTAGGGTCCCCCATTAGTGGCAGGCACAGCACCCCTGCAGTCCCTGAGCTGTGAGCCTGCAGCTCCCCCTGAGCACAACCAGGCAATGCAGGGGCTGCTCCAGCCCTGCTTCCAGCAGCTCCCTCAGCACTGGGGATGGCCAAAGAGGGGAACACTGATCCCTCCATCCTGTTCACCCTGAACAAGCTGGGAAAAAAAGGCCAGAAAGCCTTTCAGTATATCTAAGCCTTTTGGTAACTCTGCTTATATCTATTCTTACAAGCAACGCTTAAAACTAAGAAAACACTGCAGATCAATATCTATTTTAGCATAAATACATGCACAGAAAGCTTCTAAATTTCACATTCCCTCAAATCCTCTTTCACAGCTTACACTGTGTAACACATGCTAGTCATTTACTCTTCTGAGATTTCGGGGGGGTAGGAGGATAAAAAAGAAAAACAAAATTGCAGCCAGATCTTTCTTTCTTCCTTTGCTGACAGATGAGACCCTCATCTAAGCAAAGGACTCAGTAACAAGCTTGAAACACTCTGCTTGATAAACATGCGCATATTTAGAAAATGTGCCAGTCCACTCCTCTTACCAACCCACACTGGAGGACAAAAGAGAAAAAATTGCCATGGGCATCACATCATGCATTTACAATTTCCAGAGAAGGGTTTAAACTGGTACCCACAGAAGGAAGCCTGCCTGAACTGGGAGCTGCTGCTCAGCTCCATGTTACTTCCCACCGAGGAACTGCACAGCCTGGCTGCCAGCAACAGACAGATTAGAAATGGTGCTGCCAAGTGTTAAAAATGCTAAGCAACCGGGTTTTATGGAGAGCACAGAAAGACCTTGAACCTCGCCCTTCATTTCAGAGCATGTATAAGCCAAATATGGAAAGCACACAAATTATTAGTATACACTAATTTTACTTTTATTGTCATAAATGATTATGCTTGTGCATAATAATTGCAATGATCTACGATAAGAAAACGTCAAGTTTTGTTAAAAGCCTATTCTAAAACAAGGACAAAAAAAATCCCACCCATATTTAGAATTTGAAAGGAGAATAATTAACTTAAAATATATCAAAGACTAATGAAAAATCATCCAAAATTTAAAATATAATTCTCAATAACCAGATTCAATATGAATGTTATTTCCATATATTACATACAAACTTCAATAGAATTTCACTGCCAGCTGGTTCTGAACTTTTCTTCCCCCCCACGCCTTAACTGAGCAATTAAATTCCAGAAGCAAAGTGCTCAGTAATTCTGTCACAGCAGTTCTCATGTTCAAAGCACTTTCTGGGCATTAAACTCCACAGCAACCCAAGGAAGTCAGAAAAGAAATGTCAGCATTCCCATTTTACACAAAAGAAAAAATTAAACAGATCCTCCAGAGTTTTTATCCAAGATCAGAGAACTAGTTTTGATTATACACATACTAAGGGACAGATAATCCATGCTGTGGCTTAGCAAAACATTTCTATTTAATAAAGCCCTTAATCACTTGTCTAGAGACTTAAATGTTCCTATATTCAGCTCAAATGAGTATGCATGTTGCTAAATGAATATACTGGAGTCCCAACAAACAAAGCCTCACAACAGCATGCACCCAGGGAGAAAAAGCCCAGTGAGCAGGCTTTTGGTGAAGTGAGTGGCATAGAATCTTAAAAATCATGAAGGACTGAAGCTAGAAGCTGGACTAGAGCCAGAATCTTTAAACACAGAGTGATGACAAGGCAGGCAGAGACACAACAGCCCTATCTGTGCTAGCAAATGAAGAGTTCCAGGATGTTCCTTGGTTTTGCAGTGCTATGATTCACACTGTTAAAATGATAAAGAGAGGACCTTCAGAGGCTTTTGGCTGTCATAAATTGCTCTCCCCTGAACACCACTCTGGCATGGCTCAGAGGCTACAAGGCAGGGCCATTTCTCAACAGGCAACACACACATGGCCACCATGGTTTGGAAGCTGAAGAATGTCACCCTCAGGGGCATGGGCCTCTATGCTAGCTGGTCCCAGGGCTCTCAAACATCCACTTTGCCCAGGCAGGTGTATTTAGTGAGAGCAGCTCACAAAAATCAGCATGGCACACAAAGAGAGTAACTTTCACACTCTGCTATGCCAGATTATATTAGGTTTTCCTGCTGCAACTGGCAGAGGCTGGGTTTTCCCAGCATACAGGGGGCTCTGGAGCCTGTAGAACTAGCACAAGGAAAACAAACTGTGTTTGCTTTTCTCAGTCGTAACCCAAGAGGGTGGATGGAAGTGTTTAAATCTTCTCATCAGAGACTCTGACTACAGCATCCAAATAAACTATATTCAAATACCATGAGCAACAGACAGCTCTAACTCACACATCACTAGACATCTCCTCTGTGATTCCCAGCAGTGAACCAGTAAGCTAAGGTCACACACAGGGCTTGCTGCTTGTCATGGGAGCTCCATGCCAAGCCATGTAGATACTCATCTAACATTAGCATCTGTTTGCTTGGCAGGCTCCAAAGGCAATTCAGCTGACAACTCTGAATTTGCCTCTGGGTCTGTCACAAGATCATATAACTCTGGGACTTCTGTGAATGCCTAATACTTCTTTGATGAAGATCATGCATATCATAATATATTAGCTCCATTCTAAGCATCCCTTGAAATCAGTGTTTGTGACCTCTCAGAAATATTCCAGTTGTGTGGCTGGTTTAAGTGTGTGAAGCCAAATTCAAAGATCATGCAAGAGCTCTTGTTTGCATCAAGATCTCTTCAGAAATTTTACATGATGACCTGAAGAACATAAAAATCAGATTTTTCAGTGTTAATATAGGTTGCTGTTACTGATGGAACACCAAAGTCTGCTCCCAAGCTTGCCTAAAATGCACAGGATAACTTTATCAGCTTTACTATCACTCTACTGCTTTAAGGTTTGAAATGTGTGTGAAAATGATAGTAAAAAAGGCTTACACAACTTTACATTAGTCTAAAAGCTCATTTCATAAGATTCAGTTCATAAAAGGCCAAAGTCTTTACTTTTTACTTATCTCTCTCTCTATATAAATACACACATGTATTTATCCAACTGAATAAATGTGAGGAAAGATGAGATTGCTCACATGATTAAAATTAAAATCATGCTAAATCACCCTATTATTTCAGGACATAGATGCACTCTTGGCCCTGAAACATTGAATTCCAGACAGCTGCAGTGTGAAAACCCAATGTTAAATTTGCCCTGAAGTTTAAATGCATTGTATTTCTATACTTAGTCATTAAAAAAAATTACTTAAAGAGCAGAAGACACTAAAAATCAATGCACTTTTCCCCAGTCTGTGTCTGATAAAGAGACTTCAAACACCGTTAACAGCCTCAGGAAATAAACACGCCTGTTTTGGGATACTCCAAATGGATATCAATTAGATAACAGGACTAGAGCAGCAATTTCAAATACTATGGACAATGTCTAAAACAGGAACCACTTGCTGGTCAGGCAGTTTCTGGTTTGTTGTTTTTTTTAATTCCGAATGCAGCAGCATGCAGGAAACCCAGTCATTATGTAAAACAGCCCTAAAAGCTCTTTCCAGTCTAATAATGCAATATTTTAAGTGGGAAATCAGACCATTCCCAGTGTTTACAGCTATGGAACAGAGACCTCAAAGCTTCAAACCTGTATTTTAACACTAACCAAAATCAGTCTTTTTTCATCAAAAGGTTAAACGTAAAATGCAATTTTTTTCATCCTATCACTAAAACTGAAAAGTCAAAAACAAAAGCATCTGGAAAAACAAACATCAGTACTCAGATTTCTGTCTCCAGTACAAGAACAGACCTAGAGGAATTCCCTCACAAGGCTCCCCAAGTCAGGGGGGCTTCAAAGCAAGTGGTGGTAGCTCACAAATCTGCAGGCGCCTTCCCCAAGGCCAAGCCTCCTGAAGCCATGTTGCTTGAGAATTGCTAATTTGCAGCCCACATAGATAACATTTAGACATCTGAGCCCTTGATAGAAGCACAAGGCTTCCAAGCTCCCATAATATCCTTGAAGCTGTGCCTCACAATCACCGTAGGTTGTTAAAACACAGTCCACAGTAATTACTGCTGTGCTCTCAAGGCAGAGCAGCCTTTGCTGCAATACAGCAGCTCTGAGACATGAGGCCAACTGAAGCCTCAAGTCTATTTTAATCCCACTATAATTATAAATTATGGATATGTAGTTGAGATGCTTCTGAATTTTTGTTTACATGAGGGTGTATTTATGCATTGCAGAGGAACACTGCAGAGGAATATCTGAGCTTGAGCTGACTGAGCTGGCATCAGAGCCAATGTAACAACAGCACGATGCTGTGCCCAAGACATCACTGCTGTCAGGCTTCACTGCTGTGTTCAGAGCTAACAAAACATACCTTTACACCATCCTCCATTAAGCAATGTTGACACATCCATTAAATACAAAATGAAGAGAAAAGGTGTTGACAGGCTTCTCCAAGGCAAAACAGGAGAAACATTCCGGTTAGTTGTTCAAAGGACCGTGATAAGGGAAAAGTACTATTACCCAAGTCAGAGCCACAGAGCAGATGCTGGAAAATTTGCCAAAGACTGGTTGAGTGGAGAGACATTGTCTTAGCCATGCCCGCGCCAGCACACAGCTGCCATCAGGCCTCACGCTGCAGTGAAGGGGACAGATGCAGACCCTGGCACCATTTCCTAACCCTGGAAGAAGCTCACTTTCTACAACGTTTCCATTTTTTGTTGCTATCCCCTACTGATGCAATATTTCTAAGTAACAAAAACTCTTCTTTTTACTTCATTACATCACTGTACTTTTCTGATACCACCTCAGATCAAATACCTGGTGTTTTTAGTTTAATACCCTGCTATGCACTTGCATAATTAGCAACTAATTATTTGGAGAAAGAGGCTTGCATCTACACATCCTCTGCGCTAACTGGAGAGTGCACAGTAAAGCAGTACCATATTGAGTAGATTGTAGGGATTGAGTACATTTTCCATCACAAACAATGAGGAGGATTTCTGTAATCAGCCTTGTAGAAGGATCTAGATTGATTGGAACATTGTGCTATGATGAATGGGATGGAAATTCTAAAGTCAAAATCCCAGGTTCTGCTTGAAGGACAAGAGTAACGCCAAGCACAAGTACAAATGGAATGAAATGTGGAGAGGAGCAGCTGGAGATGAGCCCTGAAGGAAGGGTCTGGGGGTGCTGGCCAACAGCAGCTCAGTGTGAACCTCGGCTCTGGCAGCCCTGAGGGCAAACCCCACCCTGGGGTGCATCAAACACAGCACAAGCAGCCGGTCAAAACAGGCCACTGTCCTGCTGTGCTCAGCAATGGGGGGGCCTCGC
Source organism: Pseudopodoces humilis (assembly GCF_049639895.1). Taxonomy (NCBI): domain Eukaryota; kingdom Metazoa; phylum Chordata; class Aves; order Passeriformes; family Paridae; genus Pseudopodoces; species Pseudopodoces humilis. The sequence continues at coordinate 11,892,610 of NC_142205.1, read as the reverse complement.
CTGGAGTGCTGCCTGCTGGACTGGGGCCACCATTTAAGAAGGATGCTCAGGTCTCTGAATTCATCAGAGGAGGAGAACAAAGGCGGTGAAAGGCTGGAAGGAATGTCCTGTGAGGAGTGGCTGCGGACTATGGGCTGGTCTAGTTTGGAGGAAAGGACACTGAGGGGTGACCTCACTGCTACCTGCAGCTTCCTGAGGTGAGAAGTGGAGACAGAAGTGCTGATCTCTTCTCCCTGGTATCCTGTGACAGGCCATGTGGAAATGGATCAAAGCTGCATTTGGGCAGGCTCTCACTGGACAACAGGGAAAATGTTTTGACTGAGAGGGTGGGCAAGTATCAGAACAGGCTTTCCAGAGAGGTGGTAGATGCCTCGAGCCTGTCAGCGCTTAAGAGGCATTAACAACACGGTCTAACTTTTAGTCAGCCCTGAATCAGTCAGGCAGTTGAACTACCTGGTCAATGCAGATCCCATCCAACTCAAGTAGTGTACTCTATTTTAATTATTTCACTGTGGCCTTCTCCAGATCACAGCTGTCATGTACTTTTTTCACCAAACACTAAAAAAAACCTAGACATGAAGAAAGAGATGGATCACATTATCATTTGCAGATATAAAACAAAGATGGAATAAAGAAAATTATTTCCTCAGGATGTTGTCATTCAGAGAGGATCAAGTCAATATCCTAAATCTTAGTCTGATGTCTCAGAATATACAACAAATTATTGTCTGATAGCTGTTCATGAGAGTGTTCTTGAACCTCCTCAGTCTTCAATCAAAATGTGGACTTGCATTATGAGTGAACTTCAATTGAAATAAACAGGAAATTGTTTAAATAATGCATCACACAAATTTTGAATGTGCTTCCTGAATATTCAGAAAAAGTGTTCACTGCATGCAAGGGAAAAATATAAATTTTACCTTTAAAAAAAAATAAAAAATAATGAGGGTCTTGCCTCAGTCTTATGAAGAGAACTAGCTATTATTTCTTTCTTCCATGCTTAGAATGGAGGCCTGAAGAAAGCAGCCAAGGTCTGAAAGGTCTCTCTTCTTAAATCCTATAAATTCACAGATTAGTTAAGGCAAAAAAATCCCTGCAGAAAGACATGAGGAAATACAGGGACACTACTTTAGGCTAAATTAACATACCAGAGGGAGGAACTTACTAGAATTTTAAAAGCGCAATCCAACACCCCCTAAAAGAACTGCAGAACCTGACCTGTACCCAAGTACACTCACACAGGGAAGCTGAAACAGGCAGTAAAGCTTATTTTTCCAGTAATTTTGCACATAATTTTGAGCTCCTTTCAATAAAAGAGACCCTTTTATCTGCCCACTTCCATTGCACTGCTGATTGTATACCCTGGGAAACTGTCTGCCATAAACATCCAACCATCAAGCAGTCACTAAAATATTCCTTTTTCAGAAACTAGACAAATGACAATCATTATCATAAAGGCCCTATTATGAGAAAAGAAATTTATTGTTGTACTAATGTTTCTCCTGATGATGTGAGATAAAGAGTCTTTCAAAAGATGTCAGAGTAGTACCCGGCCTGTTGGAGCTAAAAGCATACTGATAGCTTCAGAAAGTCAGAATCAAACCATACAAAAATCTGTATTGTTCTGGTAAAGGAAAGCAGAACACTATGAAGCACACAGAAGAATTTCCAAAGCTGGAATTATTTTTTTTTTTCAGTTACTGACAAGGTTTACTAGCCAGCCGGTAAAATAATGTAGGAAAGAGGCCAGAAAAACTATACAAAGCTAAGAGAAACTGCCTTGTACTAATTAGAAACAATGTGCAGCCCAACAACACTTTATAGACTTCAATTAGCATACTCTGCAGGAAGGAGCTTTCAAACATCTGTATGATGATTATTCTCCACTGGGATGTCATTTACAGTGCAAAGTATTAAAAACAGGACCAAAAAATCAATTACAATCTTTGTAAATGAGCATATTCTTTATCTAAGGGATTTGAACTTGTATGTGGAAATTTGCTTTAAAAGGAGAGACAGAATCTGGTTTGACAAAGAAAAACAGGCAGCAGTAATGCCCCCCCCATCTGATTCGCTCAAAATTAAATTTAAGGATCAAAATAATAAATTTATATAAAGGGCTAGAATAAAATATTATTTGAAGTCAAGCCCAACAAAGCAATGACTAACCCCATGCCAGATTCGAAGAGAGACTTTCATTATGAAAGTTTTTTGGTAAACATTCAGAAATACAGTTCATTAACCAAGATTACTTGGATGATTAAAGATATGTACACACTACACAGTAAGACACAAATAAGCAAAAGCAATAAGCAGAGTAGAAAGCAACCAATACCCAGTGAAAATGCTATTTCAACAGGTCCCTATTTAATAGATTAGTGTTGAGAACTAAGGATTTTAGCCTATAATCAAAGGAAACCAAAATAACGTGAAAAACCATGAACTACCAGACAAAATATAAAAATTTAAAATTTACCACAGTAAAATAAAAAGGAAAAAACTCAAAAACAAATAAAAAGGTTGTTTTAATGCACTGAAGGTTTCTTTTCTCATTTTCTGATTTTCAGACATGCCATTTATCTCAGAGAATCTGTTTAGAAGATATATGAAAGTAATGCTGAATTTCATTCAAAAGCAATGACTAACTGCAGAAAATTGCCAGATAATTTACCAGCCATTTTATTGGAGTTTTTAATTACAGTAGAAAATCTGGGAGCGTTAACCTGACTTTGCAGATCACTGATGACCAAGCACCCGAGTATTGTGTACAGGAAGTAAGATGAATACAACTATTCTCTTGGAGGCAAAACTTATTTGTCTTTGTAGGGGCAGATTAATGACCTACAAATATACAGCCATACTTCATGAATATATGAAAGCATGAAGTAATGGAGAGTGCAGACACTTGCTGAGTAATGCCAAAAGCATGTTATGCCTGTGCTCTAAAGGCTGTCTCATAATTAAGAAGGTACTAACCTAAGGCGTTGCATTTGACCTTTAAAGCCCTGAGCAACCTGAAAATCTAGCCAAGAGATCAGGCTCTCTGTGCTCTTTACCCCTCTTTCCTTTTTCTTTTACAGCAATGATTAGAGAGAAGCTGTCAGTCCCCCTCATCCAGTGTGTCATTTGGTCAGGCAGGACCTGGACCAATTAAACTCTCATTCAAACTTCACAGCTCATTCCTCCCGGTGGGTACCTGGGGAGAAAGTAAAAGGATACCCTGGAAGAGTTGTTTTATGAAGCTACCTCTCTGTTTTGTAGTAGGTTACCTACCAGATAAGCAATTTTAAAATGCTAGTGGGATTTTTATGGTTAAGGCAGTTCAGAACAGGATAAGATGCCAATCAGGTGTGTATAATCAAAGATTAGAGAATGGAGGATGCTGTCACGATGCCTGGGTCTCTCCATTGACATGGAACACCATGGCTGTCACTGGTGTTCTGTAAAAGGTACTGCACAACCCATTTAATATCATGTGCTCTGCGGAATTAAAATGAAGTCTGAATTTCACGAGAAAATTCAAGATAACTAGGTTAATGCAGGATGTCTGCAGCAGATTTTCAGCTGCACAGCACTCTCAAGCTATTTTGAGCAGCAGCAACTACTTACTTAAGTAGAATCAGCAAGAGGCCAAATTCCCTATTGTTTGGGAATAACAAAGCTGGAACACCTCTAACAGGCTACCTAGGGATTACTTCATCTAAATGCAGCTTTGTTATCAAAAAAGAAAAGAATTTTTTTCAGCCTGACAGCACCATAAAAACTCTTGTTCATAGTGAATGACACATGAACAGAGACTGGTGTTTATAATTTTCTGCTGGTTAAAGACTCATTCTTGCTCCCATTGAACTAAATGAGGCAAAACTGCCATTGATTTCAATCAGATTGCCAGCAGACCTTAAAGATACTAACCATCAGCACTTATTAATATGGAATTATCAGCAGAAAACATATTGACTAGTTGATCTAAATACTTTATCTTCATTCATCAGAATACTTAATCCAAATGAACAGAGACAGAAAACTGAACCCGGACCAAAGGTCAGGCTGAACTTATAAATTGCAATGACTGCTGATGCACATTACCAGCAGCAGCAGCATAACGTGGATTGTATCCAATCAAACCAATGGACAGAATATTAAATGGGAAATACACAGCATGCAAACACCCCCACACACCCACCTTGCTTTCCCAGAAGTTCAAATGCTGCCTCAATCACAAAAATCCTCCACCTTTTCACATTAAACATGAAAAAACTATTTTAAAAATCATAAAACTGTCTCCTTATTTGCTGAAGCTTTTAATATAAAAGCCAAAAATCAACTTCTGTCACTATAAACGCTACAATTCTCATAAAAAGCTCTTAAACTCCACTGGCCTTATTTTAACTTCAGAGAAATAATTGATGTACTATAAAGGAGAAAAAGAGTGGTAAAAAAAAATGAATTTAATTATATGAATGGTATTCTGTATACACTTAATTGCATAGCAGTAACACAACCACTTTCATTACTCTTTATAGCTTCAGATGCCCATTAGCACAATCCCTAAGGTTCCTTATGAATAATTAGATTAGAAAAGGGGGACTCTGATGAAACGCAATAGGATGCAATGCTTATGAAACAGCACATCTTGAATCCAGATGCTGACATGACAACATCATGAAGAGCTAATTTGCACATCCAAATTAATACCATCATGATGATAATATAAAAGAAAGATATGCATATGAAACGAGCTACAGAAAATAATGTCAAGAAGAATTGAGGTACTTATATTACAAAAATACGTCTTTTTGACATTTTAACTCAGTTGGAAAGGTGTAAATAGATAAAATGTCATATTCATGAGCATGGAGATATTTAAACAGACTTACTGGAATTTAATCCATTATTCGGCAATACATGGGCAAGCTGTTTAATAAATAATTAATACCCATCAAACATGTGCAGCACTCACATAAACAGGTAAATAAATTTCATTACATTCTATAACACATCTGTTTCTATTTGATACACTGAATGTTTTTGTATCATTTGGTGCTTCCTAGGTATATACCATCAACTAAATCAGCAGTGATATATTTCTGAAGGATCTTTTCATGGGGCCAAAGAGACAGAAACAAATAGGGTTTAAAAATATTTTAAAGACAGTCAGATATTTCTGCAGCTGCCCTGACTTGTATGTCTGTGTATTTATCTGTCCGAATGGTTAAGAAAGATCTCCCTCAAATATACTTAACAGGAAATAATGGCACTTCCATAGAAAGGCAAATAAGTCCACTTCACTTCTGTGTCTCTGCTTCATGTACAGATTAAAACGCAAGTCCACGTTAGAAGGCAGATTCTGCCATTTGCTACTCACACCCTGATGTCAAAGACAGCTCCTCTCTCCATATTTTACAGCTTGTAATGTACATGGATCCTGTTTGCCCTATGCATTCAAGAATGTGTTCTGGCAAGGCTAGCACACAGCTTTTAAGTAAAGTTCATATCAAGATGATGGGATCTCTTCAGAGTGAAGAAACATTAACATAAACTCAGAAGAAATTATATTACTGAAAAATATGGCAGTGACAGAAGAAGGATAGAAGTAGATGGGACACAAGCAAGAGGCATAAAACCAGAGACGTTACAGATATGTTGAAATAACAATCTGAAACACAATGACTGGAAACTTTCTTATGATGCAAGGTGAAGAAAAACCTCACTAGATTAAAAAAACATACATAAGGCTAATAATAGTGTTCTTCATTAAGCATTTAGAATCTCTTAAAGTGTCACGAAAACAAGGAGATCAGTGGGATTCAAGTGATATATATACATTCATGCACTTACCCACAAAAAATTATGACAATAATGACAATAACTGAAAATAACTTAGACAAAATTTTACTAACTGACAGGCATGTGAAAGAGAAAGTTATATCAAGAAAAATTAAAAAAAAACAAAAAAACAAAACCACAAACCCCAGACAATTCCATATCTTCCCAACAATCATGTCAACACTGTGGAAACTAAACATTTTTCTGGACAAATGATACCCACTTAGAACAGGACAGTAATAGGGGAAGAACAGCCAACCTCTCTACTTTGTATTTGTGTAGTTATAAGGAAGAACACATTATTTTTGTACATAATATTGCACCTACTACATGCACAATAAAAATTACAGGTACTTCATTATTCATTCTCACAAAGCACTTCCTTTTAAAAGAAATCTGAAGTACCAGCTTCTTCATTACCAAATGCCTACAGTCTTTGCTTACTGAGATTGATCCAACACTGTTTAAATCACTAGGAGTTCCTTCCAAGGACTTCAAGGGAAACGGTATCAGGACCAAAATCTATGAGTAGAATATGTTAACAAAAACAAAAATCAAATAACCAGCAAGACACAGAGACAACATGCAGTGAGGAAACGTATGTGAGGCATAAGTGAAAGCTTTTATTGGTATATGAAAGCATTTTCACGAGCTCTTGCCACTGTAACCCTGATGCTTCCTGTATTTATCTGCCCTTTTTTTGTTACCCCTTGCTGTGCACTGTGTAAGTTACAAAATTCTGATGGCATGTTCATTTTAATCACCTATAAGGCATCATACACTTCTGTGGTGCTGAACTGAGTAAATAATATGAGGCCTTTTATTTTGAAAACACACAACTAAGTGCTCTTAGTCATGATGTATGTTCTACTCATCTAAATAAAAGCCTCAAATCAATGCAGTCCTTCCTTTGGAAGGCAAAATACTAAAAAGTACATATATTTTAAAAGCTTCTATGCATCATCCTAAAGCTGAAGTTGTTGACAGTCTTCAAATTCATAAATTCACAAAAGACCATGCCTAAAGCCAGAGCTGGCACACTGCTTTGTTTCCCTCACAGTGTGCCTGCCACAGTTCATGCTTTGCAGCAGCACTGATACCCACTTCTGGACTTACATGGTGCATGAATGACATTTTAGTTCCTTTTTTCCCTCATCTGCTTTCCTGTAATTCTTAATTTTCTGCACAAAGGTTGGAAGCTCTGCCCCAAAACATGCTTCTCCTGAAATACTGTCAGATGATTTAGGGTGGTTTTGGCAGACACTGGTTTCTAAGTATATCAGCCTTGGTCTGTGCAGTAGTTTATATGCTGCTAAGATCTAATTAAGTTCATGTACAATTTCATACATGTTTTATTGCTAACTTTTCTTGTGGAATGGCCTTACATGAAATGTATGATACAATATTAGACCTCATTAAATCAGGACACACACACAATCTATTCAAAACCTAAAGAACACATACACTAACTCAGGATGTCATCACAAAACAGAACACCAATTCTGGCATGAGAAAATTTAAGCAGGCAGTTTCTATGAAGTATTTTAATATTTACTTTACTAGATACCAAAAAATTATAATAGTTAACAAAGGGTAAAACAGTTCTGGAACAGGCCCTAAGCTTTTCAGTGTTTTCAGACTGCAGTCAGAGAACTGATGACAGACCACAACCACCCTGGCAGCTGCCATGGCTTGGCAGAGCTGGGACACCACATGGCATGGATGTAACATGTATTGTCTTAATATAGTAGTTCTAAACATGAATGTTTCAAAGGTATTTAAACATATTAGTAGACAACAAGAGGGCAACAGAAGGTTGGGTTTACTATTACCTCAGCAACATCCCTGCTGTATTCTCTTCTCACATTAGTCTAACAGATTTGCAGAAGAACATTTCTGCAGGTTTTTTTAATATAAAGAAATTACGTACAGATAAGATTTGCAGTAAAGCTTATCATTCATCCCTCCTTGGTAGTCCCTTTATTACCCTCATTAATACTGCTTTTCTGTCTATAGACCTGCGCCTCCAAGCACTTCCCCAGTTTCTCTCACCTAAATAGGACTGTGGGATTTATCTCAAAGATAATATTAAGTTATGTTCATGTATTTCCAAGATTTTTTATGTATGCATCCAGTCTCTGACTTTCAGAGAACATAACTGGAGCTTTAACTCTCCTTCTCTGGGAATCAACAAAATGTATAATTTGCCTGGGCTTGTGATAACACTTCAGTCTATTTAAGTGCATTCACAGTGCTCAGTAGGATAAATTGTTATTAAAAGAAACTCTTGGGAATCAATATGGTTAAACTTTCACTGAAGCCCCCATATCTTCACAGCCACCTAGATTTTACCCTTGCTTTAATACCATGCACATTAAAGAGAGATGTGTATTAAAGACTGCATCTTTAGGTTGTCATAATATCCTGCTCAGAAATCAAAATGCATGAACTCTAATTTAAAAAACAAAAAACAAACTATTAGCAGTGGGGAAAGAATTGTTTCCCCCATTTAAAGCAAAAAAACCCAACAACAACAACAAAGAAAAAGCATACAAGAAGAGCCATCTCACAAGTCTTTATCTAGATCTGGAATCTGAGAAATAAAAAAAGTGCCAGTTGATGAATTACAAGCTTAATTACATCTGGGATAAGACATTTCAGAACCCAAAGGAAAAATTATTTTCTGAATGTCAGCATGCTCAGATGCCCACCAGTGAGCAGTCCCTCCTCTATTCCAGGGCTTCAGTGAAGACAACATACATGTCAACCACAGTAGAAGAAACACAAACTAATGAAACTGTGTGTAAGCTGTAATTACACTGTCTCAGTGAATGGCACTTGGGGTATTGTGAACAGATTGTACATGTTACTTCACACAGGGCCTAATGAAGCATTCCCTGTTCTACAAACTTCACCTCTTGATTTAATTAACCTTCATACCTATACATGCACTACCTACCAATCATAATTGTTGGAAACCCCTTAAATCAACTGTGGTGCTTTTGAACTACATTAGAAAAGTTACAGAGGTTTGGTTTGTGTTCAGTTTGGCAGCTCAAAAGTGAACAGCAAGGAAATTTTAAGGTTCTTAGAAAGTAAAAACTCCTATGGTGAATTTGGCCCTAAATCACCACTCCAAAACATAACATCTAATCCTTTAAATGAAATTGCAATGAAGCAGAACTGATTAATTCACTACCATAAAAAGCAACTAATATTTTACTAGAAGAAAAATAAACATGAAAATAATCTAGGAGAGCCAAGTTTATAGAAGTCTTCTGGATATTAAAATGTATCCTGTTTTGCAGAACCAGTCAGATGGCTAACTCACATCTTGGGTTTGTAGGCATGGCTTTGCCCAATACAAATATATAAATATATAAAACTACATAATTTTCACCAACCCTTAAAAATGGAAAGAACACTCATCATTTTTGTCCCAAATTAAAAAATCATCTCACAGATCATAGCAGTTAATCTTTTAAAAGTTTAGGACAGTGCGGGTTGCTTACAGCCACCCTCGAGGCCTCTTATTAGCCTTTATCTTCATGTTTGCCAGATGAAAATTTTCCTCCTGTATAAATTCCTGCACTCAAGGACAGATCTCTACAAACAAAGGGAAGCGCTGTCCATTCTCCTGGCAGGAACAAACCCAAGGAAGGAGAACAGCAAGCCCTCACTTTGTCTTCTACCAAAGGGCAGCAGTTTCTGCTGTCCTGTATTTTGAAGGGACAGAGAGAAAGAACTGCAGAGAGAACTCAGAGAGGCGCCTCAATGACACCAGAGCTACCAGGGCTGCTCCTGGCAGGCAGGGCTCAGCTGAGTTTCCTTCACGAAGACTTGGCAGCTGTGTAAATGACAAAGCAAAACTTTCCCTGCTTCCCTTCCCCCAGGATTAAAGTTTGCATAAGATACTTAATATTTTACTTCATTAAAAAATCAAGTTGAAATTACTTAATGCACAAATTAGAAAAATACTCAGAATTAATTTAGAAAATACAGGCTGCATTGGAGAAATATTACTAAATTCTACACAACAACAAAGAGCAAGTGAAAGCTGCAGAGATAATTCATGTGACTCTCCAAAGTCATTTTAATAGTACCTCTCATAAAAAATTAATCTGCAAAAGTTAGCAAGCATGACACAGAGGAGGAGAACCAGTGGACTGGATAGAAGTTGGCTGAAGGATAAAAGAGAAAGTTTGCCAGGCACAGAAAATGAGGACTCTCCTTGTATTTTAAAATTGAATCTTCTGTTTTTATATCCAGCTCTAAAGACCTACATTACATGCAAAAAGAAGTACAAAGACCTCCCTAAAAGCCTATGAAGCAACATGATTGCTGCTTTAAAAAGAACAAAACCACATAGAATAAAGCAGGAAAAAGCCTCAACAAAATGCAACATTTATGGTTACATTCGTCACTCCAGAAGAGAGATTTCAAGGAAGAAGCAGAAACCTGTGTAATAGAGGCCATAAAGCAGGGTTTTAAATTAACTGAGAATTCAGCCAGCCTTGACAACTTAAAGAGAAGGTACCAGGTCGGTCCTTTTCCTTCACTGGAGCTATGCTATTCATGAGAATATCAAACAATGTCAATTTCATTTCTGCATAAAGGATAATAATTCTATTTATGATATATCCCTCCAAGGCAGCATGTGAGATCACTTAAGAAAGCTAAAATACATAATACATGAAAATATTTGATATATTTTAAACCTGTATTTACTACTTTTCACTTCAGGAGAAAATTTTCAGCTACTCTGAACCAATATTATGTTTTGCCTTACATCATTTAATGAATACATAAACAATATGTTGCTCAATAATGTAAAAAGAGGAGTAGCTAAGCACACTTGCTTACCTCCCTGCACTGCAGCTACTTAATCAAAAGTCATCTTTCATCTTTTTATTCTCTCCCTGACTCAGTTCTTGGGCCCTGGCTTCATGGTAGTAATTGAACTGCCAGGTACCAAGATGGAAAAACATTGTAATGCCACAAAGTGCCACACTCCAGTGAGGCCAGGGACATGGAGCACAGCAAATGCCTGCAATTGGTGTGAGATGGTTGGGGAAGCATTTCATACAGGATAGGCTGAGAGCTGCTGTGGGGTAGCACAGATCCTGCTGGCAGGTTGTCCATCACTACCAGGCTGGGGTCTCAGCTGACAGCAGGGATGCTGAATGTCCCAAGTGAGCTTTGCCTCTCACCTGGTAGAAAGCTAAATTAGAACCAATACCTTCAAATTCCCCTTGTTTAAGCCTGAAACTAAAGGCTCTTGGTTTTCAAGGTGCCTCATCACAGGCAGAGTATCTGCTTGACTCCTGCCATTTTCTTCCCCTCTTCTACAGCATTACCAAACAAGGTGGACACTCACAAGTCCAGAGTGCTCAGCATAGGTGCAGGAACTCGCTAAGAATCTGAACACATCTATAGCTCAGATTCACTCAGAGTTTGAGTCCGCATCAACCAGAATTAAGTCAGAACTGGGTGACTTTAAGCCAAGGTACTTATGACTTGCATACTGAAGCACTCTGTGACCCTGTGTTTCAAATAAGCTGCATCATATGTTTTTAGAAATGTCTATATGCTATGTGGTACAGGCATTCCCATTTTTTTGAGGTTTAGACAGCTAGCACTCACCCATTAAGTGTGTATACACCACAGGACTAAAAAATGATACATTATTGAGGACGTAGCAATACTGGAAGCCACAGGTCAGCAAGTCAATCTTTTGGGGATGCCTCCTTGCACTCTCTTATCCTCCTTGCACAACTGACCCACAAACTCCTCTCACAGTGCCTCCTGTGAAAGTCACTGCTACCCAAATGAGAAGGCAAGGCTGCTGCTGCTACTGAACACACCAAGACTCTTCACCAGATGCTCACAACTCTAAGGGCAGTATGAGCAGCCTGGCTGCTGTGGCAGAAGTTGCCACAGAATCCTTCACTGCTGTAGTCTACACTAACACCACTATATAGTCCTGGAAGACCTAAAAAAAAAAAAACCAAGGAAATTATCAAAACATGGTGAAAAGCATTTCTGTTCAAACTGTTGTTCCTGGCATTAAAAAAGTACCTATAGCTTTTGTAAACATCAACATGGAGTTTCCTTACAGTGATCCCTTTCTCATCTGGAATGGTGAAAGAATAAGATATAGAGTATAATCCTGAATTTCTATGAATTTTGAAGGAAAAGGCAGAGAACTAAGTTCATGGCAATTTTAACACCCTCAGATTCTGGTAACTGCAAGGAGCTGTCCTGGGCAGATCATTGGGTTTGTTAACGTAAAAGCAGGGTAAGTTTTAAGCAAAGACAGTGGTCTTACTTCTTGCAAAACAAAACTCTAGATGAACAACAAGCCAGAATTCATGTAGTGCAAAAAACAGCACAGGCTTCTGGGTTTATAATCAGACTGCTTTCCAAAGACCAAAGCTGTGAACTAATTTATGTCCCCAGTTCACTTGTACTTGCTTCTATGGCAAAACTTAAAGCCAATACAGCTGATATCTGGCTTCCCAGAAAGAGCTTTTCACAGACCTAAGTAAAAAGCCATTTTGCCCACTAACCAATACTACTATAGGTCTTACCCAATAATTAAGCCTGGCTTCGCCCTTGCTGTTGTTGACAACAATCAGATTTGATAGAAACAACAGGTGTTTTGTTATTCCTGGGACTCTGAAAAATTAAATAAGTCCTCTATTTCTTATGTACCACAAAAATAAATAAACCTGAATCTGCAAAATCCAAATATGTAATATGTGCACTTCTTCAGACTGCAGCTGAATGGAGGCATTTGCTCTGGTCTTTCTGGTCTTCAATTTCAGAATACAGAGCTGAGCAGAATAAAGCTACAGACTTGGAAAAGCTATATATAGTGCACATGCCCCAAGGAGATATACCTAATAAGTAATTCATTTCACATCACACATTTGAATGCAATATGAAAACTTCCCAGTTTCTTATCAGCACAGGAGAAAAGACCCCACTGTGGCTTTCTTTAAAATAATTAAAGATTCTTTACCAAAACATTTTAATCAAACTACATCTCCACAGCAGTCTTTTCTTTCCCTGCCTTATAGCTATTTTATTAGGAGGTCCACACCTATTGATATTTGATAAAAGTGCTGATAAAATTTTTGATAAAATGATGCTAATTTTCCTAGATAACACTTTTGTTTATCAAACAGTTTTCCACAAGCTGAATTAAAATCCAATATAGTACTGGTCATATCAGTAGGAAACAAATGGAAAAATCTACTGAAGAATTCAGTGAGCTATGTAACTGTAATATCTGCATATGATGGGGTTTTGGATTGGGCTAGTTTTTTGCTGTAGAGAAAACAGATCAACTAAGTATTATTCCATGGACCAGATTGCTGAATATTTTATTACAAATGATTAAGAATTAAACAACAGACAGGGAAGATAAGGATTTGTAGTACTTGAGAGACATCAATAAGCACATTGAGCTTCTGTTCTGCTACAAGTGCAGCAGAAACAAAGCAGCAAGCTGACATTGCTCAGTGTAATGACGGCCTTCTTGTTTCTCCACACCCACAATTTTTGTTTTCCTTTGCTTTTCTTCCACATACTGACACCAGGTGTTAGAACAGCTTGACTCAAGGAGAGTGTCCCAAGAACAGTGTGGTTTCAGCCAGTTTTGGTGCCAAGAAGGTATCAGAAACAAGGCGGCAGGGGAGGCTGTGAGGAGCCCCAGCTGGTGCTCCACAAGAGCTACTATTGCCATGGGACTCTGATAACTCTAATAGAAGAGTAAGGGCCCTTGGAAACAAAAAGGAATTTTAAAAGTAAAAAAAAAGCCCCCAATAATACCACAGACTATTCTATGGCTCAGACTTAGCAATGACCCAACCTATTTAACCTGGGCCTTCTGTTACTTCTTAATTAAAAGACAAGTTCTTGCTAACAGGTTTTATGCTTAAATTAAAATTAATTGATATATCGAACAAAGTGAATGAACTCCACCAATTTGTAATTTGCCCCTAGGGCACTCAGTTTTTACTGAGTAGGATGACAATATCCCAATTTTACCACAGCAGAAGCAGCATGAAAATTGTTTGTAACACAGTAATAAACTGCAACTAGATACTGTGAGCTTACACAGCCTTTTACTGATGTTGCAGGATCAGTGAATGCTGGCAAACACTGAAGAATATATGCATAGACATCCTAATGATTTAAACATAACTGCCTTTCTGTTCGGCAGTCTTAACAGAAACAGAAGTAGTTACCTTGCACACGTAATGCTTGTTTGCAAATTTATCAGTCATGAAGCTCAATGGGTGAAACTTGAGTAAACATATTCTGAATCTCAAACTGAACAGAAAGAATGCAGATCTCTTTCAACAATCCTTTTAGGGTTTGGTTTTTTTTTCCTTTTAGCAGAATATTTTGATAGCATTAGACAGTACAGCTCACCCATTTCCAGAATCAGGCCTTTTATAGAAACAATCCCATAATTCATGGGTGTGCATTGATTTTATTTAGGAAATGGAGAGAAGCTGACCTGAGGTTTTTTTCAATTTTAGATTGAGAGAGGACTTCTGGTTTGGGTTTTTTTTCCCTTGTGTTTTCACCTCTGTTATTGTTCATTTCACTATATTTACCTTCTTACATGTTTATTGATCATATGCTTTGGTCTGAATCTCTTTAATATTCAGAAAAGAAATATGCCCTCATTGCAATTGAGCAAAAATATATTAACTATGATTATTAAAGCAGGCAAGGTAAATTATACTGGCAAACGAATGACAAAAAAAGGTTACAAAGCATAGTTATAAGAGGGCTTACAAATAACTGCTATGCAAAATAGCATTAGATGCTCAGTTTCTCATATTTTAGTCTGAGCTACAGCACATCCAGACTACCTGCAACACAAAACATGCAAAGATTCTACAACTTCTGGAGGCAGAAATCAGCTTAGTTGCTTAGATTTAAAAATATATTAAGGGTACATCAGCTACTGAAACCAATCGTCACTTTTAAAATTTTGCTCATAGGGTATTTAAAACTTTGAAGAGTACAGGCGCTATCTAGTCATCCTATTAATTCTTTAATTGTGATTTCTCCCATCAAGTCACAGATAACTTTTTTATATGCTAATATTTAAAATAATTTTTATTAATTGCTGCCCCAGAGCAAACTTTCTAGTGGCTTCATTACATCAATAGGTTAAGAAATACAACCCTAACAGAAAACACTAAAATCAAATTTAATAATACAATTTGATACAAATAATATTATATTTGATATAAGCTTCTCTGTGTTCTCTTCAAAGGTCAGAACTATCTACTTTCCCAGGAAATTCCAAGTATTTCACTTATAACTTTTAAAACAAAGAAGCAGTGCAAAGCATGTAAATTGCCAGAAATGTAAATTCATTAGTTATCAAATCTGTACATTTCAATGGCAAAAACCATAGCACTGCAGATGAAAGACATGTGACAGCACATTGGGTTTTTGGGATCTTTAAATGCATGGTATCACACTGAGTCAGCACCTTCTCTGTAACACAGGAAAGTCAAAATGTCTTTTGTCTTTTTTTTTGAAAGGGCAAGAAGAGAGGGCTAAGCAGTGATCTCCTCTGAAGTGTATTCATAACCACAGCCCTGCAAGGGCATGTGGTCACCGAACACGCTGTCTCCTGATGATGTACCAATACAGGAGCTGATGTGCCAGTCCATCACCTTGTCAGGAGCAGCTTGAGCAGCGCTGAACAGCAGCACACTGAGCTCAGTGATGTAACTGTGCTCAGCGACATAAAGCTCCCACCAGTCAGCTCCTGCTAAAGAACCAGCCCCTGAGCTCTATCCGTGGTTGTTCTGCTTCCAGAGGAGCGTGCAGGGAGAGAAGACAACCCACTACAAAAGCAAACACTACAAAGCACTGTGTTACATTCACTGCTTGTATAGATCAAGGCAGAAAAACAGCAACAAAAAATTATCTCCTTTACATTCTAAGGTCTGTCTCGGTTTTTGCTTATTACATCAGTATAGCCAATCCTCTCCCAAACAAACCTAGAAATTTCTTCCAACAAACACCTGAAACCTGCACCCTCTCCTACTTTCTTCCCATGATATATAGCAACACTGAAGAACTGGAGCTAATAACATGATGTGTCTATCACCACATTTTAACTCCAGCTACTGTCCACCTGGAGCATCTTGAGTTTCATTTTAAAAACTTAGTTATATATTTCAAATAAAATAAAGTGAAACCTTATGGATAAAGCTCTGAAAAACAATCACAGAAGAAACTTGCCACTTTCTACCATACCTTTCTATACCTTTCTGTAATTAATTCATTTAGTGACTACTAAGCTAATGTATAATCAATCTGTGATGATTCTGCCAAATGCAAAAGCAGATGACAAAAAACATGAGCAAATTTCCAACTTTTCACTGCTTAACTTCATTAAACAAATTTTTCATTTAACAGCAGCAGTGTACCTGGGTCTCAAGTATTTCTAAATTCTGCAATCAGTGCCTATTAAAACTCTCACCTATTAGCTGGATTTTAAAACCATCTTCAGCATTTCACTGCTGTTGTAGTACTATCTATGCTAACAGAAATTCTTCATGCTCTCGTCTCAGTGCAATGTGGGGTTAAGGAGAGTCTAAGCCATCCTCTCTTCTCTCAATTATCAGGGGCTGGAGGATAGCCTGTCCACATCCAGCACATCCAGACCAGGCATTCAACTCCAGAGCCTCACATCAAAGCATATGGTTAGCTTCCATTTTCTTGCCAGCTCCCAGATACTTCCAATGTAGTGCCTTCTTTTTCTCTTAAGAAGGAACCTTTGTCAAGGCCTTTTCTGTTGTGAAATTATTTTACTGACAGTCAGAAATTTCTTAAGGATTTCAAATAAAGATAGAAGCATGATATTTTATAACTTACAGCCACTGCAAAATACCATCAGAATTTCCTAAAACTAAGAAAATTAATTTACCTTACTCACATTTTAATGGAAGGTGTCCCTGCTCGCTACAAGAGGGTTGGAACTAGATGATCTTCAGGGCCCCTAAACCCAAACCATTTTGTGGTTCTATGATTCAAATGTTTTTTGAAACATCTGTCCAGATGCTGGATAGATATAAAATAGATATAAAGAATTATCACAAAAACCTGGCAATGGACAAGATAAGGAATCATTTGACACAGACCACTACAGCCATCCGCATGTCATCATAGACTGCATCACAACTCAGCAAAGAAAAGATCTAGTCATCTTCCTGTCCACTAATGACACACAGAGAAAATTTATCAATTATCTGTGTGCCAAAGTGTGACCTGTTGCTGTCAGCTGAAGATAGGCATATTCGTCAATTATTTCCTGTATTGTACAAATTAAACAGGAAAACTATTGAAACCTTTCATTAACCTCCCAGCAAGTATATGTCTTTCAAAACAAATACAGTCAAAAGAGAAATTATTTATACACCAATTTTTCAAGGCTGAGCACCAGAGGCACCCATTCTTTAAATCCAATATTCTTTTGCCAGACAACAGAACACAGACGTGACACAGCGAGTTCCAAGCCGTATATAACTCGCCAGTTGAGCGTGACCTTTTCCTGCGGTCAGCTGATGGTTCAGGCTGTGGTTGGTACGGGACCTCCCTCAGCAAGACATGGACATTCACAGGGGGCCAAATGCACCAGCCAATCTGATCAAGTGATCACTGGAGAACCCAGATTCTCTCTCAAGTACTTAGTGCATTAGAAAGAAGCCACTGGAAGGATTTGTTCTCTGGGCACAATACCAAAATAAGGATAAAGCTCAGCATTTGAAGGTGGAGGCAGCAAACGGCTGCAGCCCAATAAGGATCACAAAAGAAGCAGGGAGACACACACAGAAAGCATCCCCCCCATCTTTGGGCAAAAGAAAAGACAGCTTTGAATTCTCCCAACTCAGCAAACTATATAAAAATCAAAATTGTAATAGCCTGTGCAACTGGATTAATATTCAACCAATGTCATGCTCAGATAAGATATTTAAAACCCCTTCTTAATCAGTCTTAAATTTTAGATGTTATAGACAATCCAAATAGAGGGATATACTCTACTGGATATCAAAGTCTTAAAATGTGAACTAACAGTACCACTCCAAAAACATCTTTAAATTGTTAACATTTTATATTATGAAGGTTATGTCCCTGTACTACAGGAAAGACACAGGTAGGAGATAGAATATTTTCCCTTCTAAAACAAAAAGCAAAGAGAAGTTCCGACCTCAGAAAGCAGTCAGTTGGCATTGAGATTTCTTGCTCATTCCAACAGCTAGCTGAGATACCAGAGCAGATATAGAAACCTAATTATTAACTATCATTTAGAATAGTGCTTACTGATCTATATTTTCCATTGGATAATATACAGATGTTATTTTACACTCAAAATCTATGCTTTGTTAGAATACAGTCTGCTTTCATTTTATGATTCTTGAGCAGACAAACTAAAATGATATTATGTGTCAAAAGGGAAGTTTTGATTTACATTTGCACTTTTCCATGGGCAGTAAAACCAAATAAAGTTGTGTTGCCAACAATCCCATTGTTTTCCCACTGAAGGCAAGTTTGTGAATCTCAAGAGAGACTAATTTTCCCACCAAGCTGCAGACTTGTAAGGAGCTGTCAACATCAAATGCCAGAGCCAAGCCAGAAGTCTCTTTTAATTATTTTTTTTAAGAGTACTGGTGAAAAGATAGTCCACAAGAGTGGGGACAAATCGTAGTGTCACAACTACCCAAAAAGCAACAGAATCAAGAGTCAAATGACATCAAAAACGGTATACATGACTGTACCTTGGTCTATCATTTGGAAGATATAATTTATCAGTGCAAGCAGTGCAGCTTGTCTACTATATTTAGGGCTAAACCCAGATGGATTCAGTCAAGGAAATCTGAGGATTCTAGATGCCACCAGAGTCGCCTTGCACACAAGCTTCCTTATAGCTTTCCCTAAAAAACAAAGAAATTCAAGACAAAAATGGTGAAAACTTTCCTCATCTAAAGATAATTTTTCAAGCAGGAATAAAACTGCTGACCCTGTAAGCAAGCAAGCACCTTGTTCTCCCAATCACTTTCAGTAACAGAAAAATACTTCCTCAGTGAACATTCCCAGACTTACAAAACTGAGCTACAAACTGTGGCCCAGATCTTTCTAGCTCCTATATTTACCTCCATCAGTGCAATTAGCTGAGACTCAAGAGAGTTTCCTCTCTCATAATCCCAGAGAAGTAGAAACCAACTTTAGAATTATCAGCCCTGATCTAAGTCACTGAAATAACTAAGTACCTTGAAAATTCCTTTATGTGAAACCCACTGTATAGCTGTTGAAAGAATTTAACTCAGATTAATCAATTTACTCTCTATCAACAGTTCAACAGAATGCCTGTTGAAGCAGTTTCAAGAAGCATTAGCTGCTTCAGTCAATAAAATTTAAAATGGAGCCCACAAAATTAGTCTACAGGATCTAGAGAACAGGTGCTCTTTCCCTTTTAAAGGCAGGATCTTCCTAATGAGAAAGAAAAAAGTGGTAAGGAAAAAAAAAATCACACAAGCATATAAATAAAATGTTCTATTTCATACAAATAAACTGTATTTCCATCATCTGAATATAAGGGGAGGAAAATAAGGAACCAAATTTTTTATTAATATTGGTATTCAAACTGAAGCAGTCTGAAGTAGCAACCTCATTCCAGGTCTGTATAACATCAAAGAGAAAAACCTTATGGACCCATGAAGGAATATCTTCTCCATTTTAATTTGTATCTTTCATTTTTCAAAAGCCTTTCTTTTCTAGAAGTTACATCAGAAAGGAACACATGAGTGTGTCACAAGCACTGAGTAGGAAAAAAAGAATATTTATTATACATCCCAGGTTGATTTCCATGGTTATTTATACATGCTTATATTCAAATTTGCAGATCTTTGAAATTCAGAAAGATGAAGTGCTGTATCAAAGCAGTTCTTTTTTATTAAGGCATTTGTCATTATGTGAATCTAGTCCAGACAGCAGCAATCCATTCAAGTTAGTTACTCAGGTGTTTATTTGCATGCACCACGCTCTCATGAGAGAGTTTTCTTTCTACTTACATTTTCACTTAGCAAAGCAGTACTTTTAATAAATAGTGAATCTGAATCAAGCCCACAGTATTTCTTAGGTGGAAATGAGGCAAGTTCTCTGGCTATGTAGACATCCCATCTCTAATACATAATTTCCAAAACCAGTGGAGGTGCAATACTTAGACCAGCAAGGGACTGGTGTCCATCACCACTTGCAGGTTCAGTTTAAGCAGTGCAGAACTATCAGCTTGTGTCTTCAACACGTGAATTGTTAGGAAAGCAACATGGAGCAAGCCATGGCTTTGAACAACCAATCAGAGCACAGAGCATTCTTTATATAACCAAATTTAAGGATACTTTCCATCTCTCACATTGCGTTTCTCTTAAAAAGGCACAACCCTACTAAATGAAATCTCACTCTTTATGACTTGCCTCCCAAGCTGAGTGACAAGTAGGCATGAGGAATTGTTAGGCATGAGGAATTGTTAGCCAAGGGCAATTTCTAAGTGAAGTTATATAGGAATATACATGTACTTCAGGGATGACCCAAAAAACAACCAAAATTAATATCTTACATAAATGTTCTTGAAAAAGTAATAAAATGCAAGGGGCACTGCAAAAATTATTTTCAAGAGCTTGAATATTCTTGTCTGCTTTCTGGCTTAGCAATTTTAGATGCCCAACACTTTTGAAATTATATATTTGATTTTTCTTGAAACCAAATTAAGTTATTTCTAGATCATCTATGCTACCACTGGAAGAACTAATCTAAGTATTTATTTATGGAAAACAATTATACAAAAACTATGACAAGTCATATTTCTATTATTTCTCTGAAAGATGTTTGTTGAGGTTTTCTACATTTACATTTCAAACCATCATCCTTTAATAAAGTCACTATATCCCTAATACCATGTGAAAATCCGGATGAGAGACATTAGTTGGCACTTAAACACTGGCAGTGTGCTTATGAACATTTTGATTTTGTAATCACCTTCAGAATGCCTTCCACAGTGTTTTAATACCCAGAATGGTTACAAACTAGCCTTACTTTCCATAAGTGCCCTCCATACATTTTAAATGCATGCCTTTCATTATTTGTTCTTCCTCCTGCATCTACAAATTTATTTAGCCAAAAAGTCAATATAAAACGTCCCATGTTTATTAGAATGCAAAAGTATCCGCCATACTCTAATGCTATAATGCCATAATGACTGGTCATTTGTATATATCTTGCAACTTAGCATATAGTTCTTTAAAGTTTAAAACCAGTAAAAAACAATTAAAAGCTCATATAACAATAAAAATCTCAACTGAAAATATTAGAAGATAAAATATCAGTGAACTCTGTCACTAAAATCAATTGTGTGTAAAAACATGGTAGGCTTAAAAACCATCTCCTGGATGTGTGGTTTTCATGTACTCGTGCATCCAATGCAACAAACAAATGTGAAACACCACAGGTGTTAAATTTGACCATTCAAATCCATAAATTCAAAATACATTTGCTTATCCACCCGGACTTTCCTAGGGTTTTCACTTTACCCAAAAAGATTAGGAGATTGTCCCATGAATATTTTTTTAAAGCACAGACTTGACATAAAGAAAAATTAATAAGGGACCTAAAAATACTTCAGCCTGTTTAGCGACACAGTCAGTGGGGAATAAGCCATGTTCTACTTATTAAGATAGAGAAATCCCAGTGCAATAAATTAATACTTGCTCTGTATTATAAGCAAAGAAGAATTTTACTCTTCCTTTTAGCTTGCTGTGACACGACTGGTTTAAGCTCTGCTGATTTTCAGTTTGTTTTGGTTTTGCTTTGGGTATTTTTGGTACTATCTTGGGAGTTGGATTTTTCATTGTTTGTTGAGCTGACACAAATCTTCATCTTGATCTCTTGCACAGTCGTGTACCACATGCTTAGAAACCTGTGTCTCCTGAACATCACTATGGCTTTACTGTTCTGGTGGCTGCACAATGAGGTTTACCTGGGGGTCCAGTGACAGTGAAGAATTGAAACATTGAAACTGAGCTATTACTGATGCCTACCAGCTCATGGTCCCTACCAGCATCATTTAAAGCCTCTTCAAGATTCAATTTCATCACTTAGTTATTACTCTTAGTCAAACCCCTGATAACTAGGAGGTGGTTTTGTTCACAGCGAGAGCAGAGATATCACTATTCACTGCCAGCATTTTACTCCACAGTGGGACATTATTACCTGCATACAGAAATGAAGGGGTAGCATGTAAGGCTCTGGGAGAGCAAACAAAAGCTCTCATGACACTTCTGGGAGGAAAAGGCCAAGGCTTCTTCAGAATATCCTGCTATCCACAGGAAAGGACTGTGCCCCTCTATTTTACAGAGCACATGGGAAAAAAAACATTCCTAGAAGAAAGCCCTTCTCTGTCTAGTTATTTCCATGTTCAAATGCATAACTCATTGGGTGTACTGTCAACATCTTGATGGACTTTTAGTATGTAGCACCATCTTTTACAAATGTCATTTCCAAACTGAAATCTGAAAGTTTCATTTTTGATAAAGGCATGAGTTCAGCAGCAAGTTGCTTTGTATAAAACAAGCTCCATCTTTTATTCGTCCTGCTGATAAAATAGCAGCCTGGGTGGGTAAAAGAACCACCTTACCTTCAAGCCAAGAAGCTTAAAACCTTCAGAAGACCAGCAAAAGTTTTTGAACATTCAACTATCACAATATCTCTCTCTAGCTTGTCTTTCCTTTATCCCTGTAACACTGCCAGCTACACATCAGCATCATTAGAATTTTAAGATCCTTACAGATTATCTAGCAGTAGTCCAGAATTTTCTGATTAGCCAAACAGCAACACTAAAATTGAGCAGATAAGCAGCAGTCTGGTAATTCTCTGGTAATATGAGCAAATAACACCATTTTAGAAACATACTACTGTTTAATCATACAATGAAAAACCATCAAACATGGATACAGAATTTTAAAAACTAGTAATTTTTTAGCTATGAATTACTGATATCTTTGGGTAGTAAAACAATATAGAGAAATTAGTTCAGTCATCCAATTTTTACCATCATCCTGGAAAAGAATGAGTGCCTTTTATCATCATCACTAGCATTTAGTTACACATCGCAATATATACCATAAACATAGATTGTGATATTTTCTTGAAACTCAAATTCTGCCAACCTCTCCAGATTCTTCAAGCCAAAAATACCTGCTCTTTTGATACAGCTCTAGTCTATGTGACCAATTTCTTATTCTAAGCTGAATCATTACAAAAGCCAGCCGATTGGTTAAAAATAAAAAAAGAATGCTGAATACCATAGCAACTGGCTTGCAGCCTTGCTAACAGACAGGAAGGATTTTTTACTTGAACAAGAGCTACAAGTGAAAACACCATGCCAAAATCAGATCTGGCATAATATCAACAACGCAACAGAAACACAGAAATTACTTGACCCCTCCCCAATTTCCTCCCTGTAATATCTTTTATGCAGCAGCAATTCTTCAGGTTCTTATTAAAATACAATTCAAACAGCAAATTAAAACATGTGCCATGGTATTGATTCTACATCAATTCTACATTACGTGGCAGGATCTTTTCCAAAACAAATAGGATTAAATGTTGAAAAATCCTGTAATGGAAGCAGAACAATAACAGAGCTTGATCTTCAGTTTTAATTAATAGTCATATCATTCCATAACTAAAAGGATTAAAAGTTTCTAAAGAAACATCTCTAAATACAGATAATTTTAGTGACTAAGTGATCACTTTTAGGAACATATCAAAGAAGTAGCATTTAAGGCTCTTAATGCCAATACCATCTAAGAATTGCATCAAATCTATAAGGAATACATTTGAAGCAGCACATTGCTCTGGAATTACTGCAAAAGTACGTGTTGAGGGCAAGGTTTTGGCAGGGGGTAGGCTCTGTGGGAAGAGATCAGAAGCTGCCCTATGCTGGACAGACCCACTGCTGTCCCCAGCTGAGCCCACAAGTGACACTGGTGGCACCTCTATCATAACATATTTAGGAAAGGGTAAAAAACCTATTTGGCAGCTGTGAGAGAGAAATGAGAAAACATGAGAGAACAAGCCCTGCAGATGCCAAGGTCACTGAAGAAGGAAGGGGCAAAGGTTCTGCAGGCACCAGAGCAGAAATCCCATCGCAGCCAATAGAGAAGACTGTGACAGTGCAGGTTGTCCTCCTGCAGCCGATGGAGTGGAGCAAACATCCACCCTGCATCATATGGAGAACACCAAACCAGAGCACGAGGAGATGCCCTAAAGGAAACTGCAGCCCATGCAGAGCCCAAGCTGGAGCAGGCTCCTGACAGCAGCCACGGCCCAGGCAGGAAGCCCACACAGAAGCAGATTTTCAGGCAAGAACAGTAACCTGTAAGAACAGCACATTCCTCATGGAACATACCCCATAGAAGGATTCATACTGATGCAGTGGAGAAGGAGCTGTGTTGGAAAAGTTCCTCAGGGACTGTATTCTTTGAGTAGGACCTCATGGTGAGCATGGGAACATACTCCACCAAGAGGTCCTACTCAAAGAATACATAAGGAGCATAAGGAGAAGGAACAACAAAAATGAAATGTTATAAACTGAGAGTTTTCCCCATTCTCCCTGCACTGCTCAGGAGCAGCAGAAGGTGGCAGGAAAGTCAGGAAGGAAAGAGGGAAGTAGAGTCTGAGAAAAGTGAGGGGTGATGGGAAGGTGGTTTTAGGTTTCATTTTTTATCACTAACTTTCTATATTTTTAATTAGCAATAAATTAATCTTTCTCTAGTCAAGTATGTTTTGCCTTGTGACAGTAATTAGTGAGAGATGTCCTCTCCTTATCCTTTCATCTTACTTTCTCTCCTTGTGCTGCTGCAGAGGGGGAGTGAGAGCGCAGCTTGCTGGGCACCTGGCAGCCACCAAGGTCACTCCACTACCGAGTTCTTGCATTTGGGGAAAATGCATTTCTCCTCAGCAACTTAAGCTATGAAGTCTTTGCTTTGAAGTAGAGGTACCCATCTTTTCTAGGTCAGCTGTAATAGGTATTTGCTGCATTGCACAGTGAAGAATCACAGCCCTGTCTCATCTTCAACCATGTTTAGGGTGGATTTACTCAGAGGAGTCTATTTGCCTTCCAAGGATGCTCACTGAGTTTGGCTTTACAAGCCAGTAGAAATGTCAGCTCTGATCCTCTTTCTGCATCATTTAAGAGGTATTCAAAATTCCTATGAAGTATTAACAAGTGAAGAAAAAATGAAATACCCACAGCACTGCTTTTAATATTAGTGCTAATTTTTAACCCAAGTCAGAGTTAAGTCCATAACTCCACAGTATCAAATTGATTTATTTACTCTACAAGCATAATTTCTGAGCTTTTACTGGTATTATGGAGTGTTACACCCACACCTATGAAAATCCATGTACTTTTGCCATTAAAATGAGAGAAAAGCCTTACATTGGGCTATCTATTTCGTTTTCTATCAAGGAAATAACGAACTATGGGGTATTATACTTGTTAATATGTTTTCTGTATCTGCCAAAGGCCAAAAGATGTTTAAGGCCTTTTGACCCCCAGACTCATGTAGTCTTACAGGAACTTTATGTTCCCAAGAAACTCTTACATCAGTGACCACAGAGTTCGAATTAACAAAATTTACATTGGTTTTGGGAGGTGCTTCCATCATACTGGTAAATTGTTCTACATGTTCTGTAGATGTTGAAAATGGGCATGTTTCTGCTTTGTCTCAGATTTCTGATGTACCACAATTCAGACATGAAATCAGCCTAATTTTAACCATGCAGCTGAATTTTAACCATACATCTGTGCTTGATCTGTACATATCTCAAGATATGTCTGCATTTATAATATATATATATAGGATGAATACAGGCTTTGTTAAACATTCTCTCAGAAAGTATCTGTGCTCAAATTGGCATGAAATCCATGACAAAGATGCAGCAGAGATCCAGTGACTGAAGTACACAATGAAAAGGCCTAAACTAGTGCTCAAGAGTAACCATCAGAACAATGGCTCCAGCTGTTTCCAAAACTTTGGGAGAGGGCAACACAAATGCCTCAGAATGTAGAAGACAATGCCAAGATTCTGTTACCCTTCATTTACCTAGTAGAAAGGCATCATTTGAGCCTAAATACTTCCACTGTTCTTATTACAATTTATTATGACAAAATTATTATTATTATGACAAAATAATTATTTAATAGTATTATCAGAAATGTTTAAACTAACTTGAACCACCAGTTTCTTTATTAAAAAAAAAGTAAACTATTTAGGAATACATATCTGCATGTCAGCCCAACTGATGGGTGTCTGGAAGCAACTCATTCATGTGAAGGAAACTCAATGGTAACACTGTGGAAACTGCTCCTCCTGCTACACAGTACTGCTGATACATCAAGAGCCCAGAAAAAAATTACACAACAATTAAACACAAAAGAAAACATCTTAGCACAAGCACAGTACACTCATACAAAAAATAATCTCCATGATTATAATTCAGTTACAGAAAAACACCTAAACCATGAAATAGATGTGCAGCATGCTGAGTCTAATGTAATTAGAATATCTTAATGTAGAGCCTCATTCTTTCCCATAATACTTAGATTTCTGAGTTCAACAGTGAGTTGACCTAGGTAGTTCAAGGTGTTCAGCAAACTTAAGATGTTTGCCTGGTTAGCTTCAGAAGAAGGAATTTAAAACAGACAAGACTACCCAAATACCTTGTCAAAGATCCCCTGCATTATACACAAAATCATCAGCCCTGTAGAAATGTGTAATATTACTCTCTCTGAGAAGTTTTTCATCCTACTACGAAAATGATAAACCATAGCAATGAAATGAGCTAATTTGCCAAAGGATACCTGAAGAATTTGTAGCTAAATAAGAACAAAGACTCTTTATTTTAGATCAGTGAAAAGTCTACATCTACACATATATATCTAGTATAGAAGACAGAGTCTGTATTACTTCATTCAATTTTCTGTAGTTAAAAAATACAAAGGAAACAGTGTGCACAATACAGTTAGTGTCAGCGGCACAGAAAAACGAGAAACAAAGAAAGAGGAAAAAGGCTTTACTTTTATTGTAGGTATTCAGGGATTGTATTATCTCTGGGATATCTCAGACTAAATAGCAACACTCACAACATGGACTTTCTATATGCACCACTTCTTCTAAGACACAGCTGTTGTGAAAAATTTTTATTCACTGCTTGTAAAATGACAAAGTACAATCAATGACACCTTTATCACATTTACTTTTTGTAAATTCCACAGTCCATTGTCATAAGGGATTCCTGTAACCAGCCATCTGGGATGAAAACAAAAATAAGTGACAGGCATCCCTACCTCCTAGTCCATCTCCAGAATCAACCTCACAGATGCTCTCCCCTTCCATACTGTCTTTAGGATACAGCAGAAAGCAAGATCTTCCTCGAGTGATCTGCTCAGACTCCAGAAGGAAGCTGAATCCACCCACTCTGCAGCCAGCAGGTGTTATCTTTCAAATAAAAACATAAAAACAAAGCTATTGAGCCACCTCTGGTATACAACAGATTCATTTCATTTCATTTCATTTCTTCCTTAAACACTCAACTTTTCAAGACTGTGTGTCAGTTGCTTTTACTAGATGCTCTGACATTGCAGCTCCTTGTATCAATACAGTCTCTTCAATGGGTATCTGAGCTCCTTTTCCCACGTAAATTCAATGGTGATTCACAGTTCAAACTCTTCACTCAATATAAAGAGGCTACATCAGTCCAAATTTCAGGACTCTGTTAAGGTGGAAAGCCTCAGCACAGATTCATGCTCATTCACATGGCCTGACAGGACCAGGAGCAATATACTATATATCCACATGATTAGCTCTTCTCTGGCATACTGTGAGTACTGTGAAACCAAATTACATTCAGTTTGCAAACAACTACACAGACTGAAAACACACAGTTCATGTGGGTTCACCTTCTTACAACTCCTAGGGTTATTTTAAGTATAGGTAGAGAGAGCGCATCTCAGTTTAGCAATGGATTTGATTTGCAGATGAGTATAAAGAAGGAGAGTGTAAAGATGGATGCAGACAAAAGAATAAACCCACCTCGTGTTTTAATTAAAAGAAGGACAATAAGGGAGTAAAATTCTTTTCCCTTAAATTGAGCCTAAAACAGCTAATTGTTTTGCTATTACTGTCCTGTGCAGCTGTTTTTTACCAGCACCTTCTCTTTCTGAATAAATGAGAAATAACTGTCAATTAATTAAAATACATACTAAGGAGTCAGGAAACAACCATACATTAGTACCTTTGAGAGGCAAAAACAGACAAAAAGCAATCAAAACAGAATGGAGTTACTAGATTAATTTTGCAGCAGGTGGAGAACTCTCATGTGTCAGATGCTCATGATCTAGACAGTAACACAAAAATGAGCTCCAACACTCATCTAAGTGTAAGATTTGCAGTATGATTATTTTTAAAACAAAGGAAAACAGAAACCAAAATTCATATGAAAACAGCTCTCTGCTGTTGAACAAATGAACTCACACAGGCCAAGAACAGAAAACACAATGAGAGAACAATAATAAGTATATGAGTGATGTGACACATAAAACTGTGCAGATATCATTAGTAACTTTGAGCTAGTCATGGAGCAATGTATTAGCTGTTCCCTTGCCAGTTTCAAACGAGCAAATAACAACTAATTTCTATTTGCAAGTCTGTGGCCTTCTCTTTTGCTTCTGCATGTCACTAGGAAAGCTTTCTAACTGTCCCAAGTGACTGTGTCTCATTGAAGGTGTGGAAAAGGCAAAAAAAAATTGTATTAACATCAATTGCCCTGCATTTAACATGAATTACCTTCTTTAGCTTCCTATCACAAGAAAACAAATACTATAAACAAATCTGTATTCAGACACCAAGTAAAAGAAAATCAATAGTTCAAGTACTATGTCATTTTGTTGATAAAAAAGAAGAGCATACCTAGAAGTCTCACACCAGATGAACTCTAGTTCTTCATCTTCTTCAAGCATCTCTCTCAGCCAACATCTGCACGTTCTTGTTGATTTTCCTCTGGTTGAGCCAGGTGTATGCCATGTAACAGAACATGCATGGCACTGTAAAACACTGAGCAGAATTCCAGTGGAGTGAAAATTGTAGTACAGCCATCTTACGCTGCTGATGCCTCTTACACTTGAATTGGCAGCTCAAGGTGTTCTTCTAAACCCGCCTGCATGTCTTCCAGAAGGTGGGCTACAGCAGTTTGCCAGAGAGCAGAGACTCAGAATGGATCCACCATAATGCTGATCTTTCGTGGTGAAGTTTTGCAAAGATTTGGTAAAAAAATTCCATAGTCCTTATTTTAAAAATATTAAAATACTTACCAAATAAATAAATGGAATACAACAGCAATAGTATCAAGCTCTGGATGTGTGTTTACACATGAAATATGTATGATCCAAATGCTGATTCAGGATACTCAGAAGAACATAAACAATCATAGTTTCTGTTTATAAAAGCAAATGCCCTCAAGCAATGAATATTGGATTACCATGATCAAAGTTCTACTGTCAATGTCACAGGATCTAGTAGTACTACTTTTTCCAGATAAATAGATGAACAATTAACCATAATTTTAAAAAATCAAATGCAGCCCTTCAAATGTAAGAACTTTTCTTGCAAGTTTGCTTTTGGAAAGGTCATCTTATTCTACTCAGATCTGAGTTTTTATGATGAATGCTACAGTTCTCATGCACAGTAATACAGAAACATGTTTGTATAAAGTAACTGACCAAAGGACACTGTGCACTGTCTAGAAACAAAACATTACAATTTTACCTTGGCCTGCATATGTGGAGAAAAATAACCTGTGCCCATCATAAATGCCTACTTCAACATCTACTTAGACACAGCTGTTGCACAACCTAATGTGTTCACTTGTCTGTAAACAAAAATCGGTGTCCTTATGAAAAATCCATCAAGTGCCTCATGCATTGTCTTATACTGATTAACCAAATGAAGTCTACATGCCTTTATTAAAACCTGTAGGCATAGAAAGGACTAAATTTCAAGACAGTCAATGCATAAGGGTGGATTACTAAAATTAAGTATCAGCACTGAAAAATACAAGCATTTCAGTGCAAGATTACTAAAACAGTAACTGGAACCAAAGTCTCCACTGCCTAGTAGAAAATTACTATTATTATTCTTATAGAAAACTGAGATTAAAAAGATAAACAGAAGAAAACCTATTTTTAAATAATTTATTATTTTATATATATCATTGTGAAACAAATTAATTGTTCTTTATTACATGCTTGCTGTCTCTTTCCACTTGGCATCTGCACCAATATTGCTTTTAATAGCATTTCACTCATAGCTGAACCTTTGGGGAGTGAGGGGGAGGCATTGTTAGTAGATAGGAAACCCCCTATTGCTCTGTTCTCTGGCTATGAAAACTTTTAATTAAAAACTGAAAAGGATGCAACAGCACTGAAACAGAACAGTACTGAAATCTAGAGCTGCTCAAATGTAATCACAGCAATGGAGTAACCACAGAGGTGGAATTCTTAGTAAAGAACTGCTTCATGCTCGGCTGTGTGTTTACCCCTTATACAACAGAGAAAAACCTGAAATGTTTCAAGTCAGCCCTTCCACAAAGGAAAAATTTCACAATAGAGAAGCAGAGATGCACAGAAAAATGAGGTATGAGTAAAATTGTTTTAAAACAGAATGCAGCAACTAGTTTGATACTTTTAAATTACAAAGCATTTGAAACCTACATTACAGGGCTCCTTTGGTCACTTAGTTTCAGTGTTTGGAAGTTCCTTGATCATATTGCTCATTCGAATCCTTCTCCCTACTAAGATAATACAGTATTCCACCATCAAAACAGAATAAAGACACGTGACCCAACCATCATTTGGTGCTGTCATATGGTCCTCAATGAAAATGCTATCATGAGAGGGAAAAAAATCCAATGAACATGTTTACATAAGTCTTAGAGAAGGTATTTCTGCTGTTGAGGGAACTCGACACAGAAGAAAGCTCAGGAAGAGTCTCAGCAAGACCAGTTGTTCAATTCTTCCTCAGTGTTCTTCACAGAACCGTCCATGTCAGAGCAAGGCAGTGGGTGGTGGAAAGATGAAGTCAGGAATGCATAACTACTTGCATGACTTAAATTTTTTTCTCTCAGAGTGGTCAAAAAAGCCTCAGTTCTGTTTTAACCCAAGCCAAGTAGTTTTATTGCCAAGCAGGTGTGCAGAAGAAAGAGCAATAGATAATTACTGTCATTAGTCACCTTCTTCAGACCAGAGCCTGGCTCCAAGTGCTGTACAGTGGGGTGCAGAGAAATTGCATATGCATCCTAGAAAGCCCAATCAAATGTAAATGACTCCAGTCCCTTGATCTTTCTGAAATTATGTGGTTCACCCTCCGGCTGCAGATATTGGATTTTGCAGCATTAATCCCCACTAATGTAACGTAATACTACCACTGGAGTATATGCACATTTTGATAACAATATATGAAGAAGCACAAACTGTGTTAAAAAAATCAGAGTATGATAAGACTATTTATATCTGCGCACATTAAACCTTCAGGGAACTTGACAAGTTTAATTCTCCAATTAAAGTCAGAAAGACCAGAGTTTTCTACATTTCAAATCAAGTGCTGAGATAACAAATATGTCAGAATTAAAATGCAAAGGGAAGACTCAAGTCACAGAATCGCAAAATCTTTGGTATGGATTAGAAAGGGCCTTGAAGACCATCTGATTCCAACTACTTGCCATGGCCAGGGATACTTACTACCTACCTACTAGACCAGGTTGCTCAGAGTCCTATCCCTGTCTTTGAATGCTTTCCAGGGATGAGGCAACCACAACTTCTTGGGGCAATCTGTTTTGGTGTTTCACCACCCCCACAAAGAATTTCTTCCAAATATTCAACCTAAACCTTCTCTCTTTCATTTTAAGGCCATTTCCCTTTGTCCTGTCAATATATAGTCTTGCTAGGAAGCCCTTTCCAGCTCCCTTGCAGCCCCCTTCACATACTGGAAGGCCACAATGAGGTCACTCCAGAGCCTACTTTTTTCCAGGCTGCACAAACTCAATTTTCTCAGCCTCTTCTCACAGAAGAGGTGCTTCAGCCCTCAGATCATCTTCGGGTGCCTAAGCCACCACAGCAGCACACTTCTCTGCTAACTCAAAGACCCCAGTAGTCTCAAATACACGTTGTGGGTGCACCTTTTCAAACAGAATTTTTCACTATGGATCCTTGCATAAGCCCAAACTTCTAGGCTGCTGCTAGACAGACGTTCTTCAGGTGTACACAGTCAACTCCTGCCCATAAATCTTGGAGGGTGATGCTATATCTACTTCTGAAAAAGTCATGTTTCTCAAAGTTTACCATTAAATGGACTTACAATGAGTTACCAGCGACCTCGCTTTAGGAGTCCTGTGTCTCCGCAGGCAGCCAACCTCACATAAGGAGTTTTGTTAATATAGTTATTTTTGCTTTCTCTTCATTTCACTCATTTGTTGTAGGAATTTATTCAAAGTTAATGAATCAGTCCAAAATTCTTCATACATATTTCAGTGTTTTTTAAAGAAAGAGATCTACATTTCAGAAATGAGTATAAATTCAGTCAGGCATGACCATGCTTGAGTTGTCCTGCAGTAATACACTAACAACAAGCCTTCCTGACTACCCAACTTGATAATCGTAATTCCTTCCTAACAAGGCTTTCAGTGAGACTTTATTATTCTGAGAAAGTCTGAGTTGAATTGATTCACTGTCTTTTACCACAAAGCTGCATTTTTTGAGGTATCTCCATATGGAAATCTCAATGAAGTCCAAAGGAAGTTTGACATGGGCATGGGCATTTTAAAAACTGACAAAATCCTCACTTTCTAATACATTAAAATAAGCTGCCACTCAAATTTCTGCAATATATGGTCAAGTGCTAAGCAGTTTGCTGGGAACAGCCATGAAAGGAGATCTGAGAATTCTAATCCTGCAAAATACAGTTCAGGGAGGGGATAAAGATCACTACCAACAGATGAACTTCACAACTTCATTCTTCAAAACTATCCATCTAAATTGGCAAGAGGAGTGATTTCTGAGGTACTTCATTTCCACACACATTTTTCTTAACAAAGTTTATATTTCAAATCCTTACCTGTTTTACTGCTCCCATCACACAGTATTTTGTTTTCCAACTGCTTTTATTTACATATATTGTGACCACTGTGACAAAGTTACTTCATGCACTAATGTGCAAAAGGGTTGGCAATTCAGCCATTGTTTTAGCAGAACAGAGTCCCTCAAAACCTTTGCCACACTTCTCCCTTATGGGCCAGTGCCATAAGCGTGTGGCTGTGCACTGCAAAACAATTCCCATCAAGCTAACACAATATTCTCTTTTATCTTAGAAAAGTAATTTTGCAACTTGGTTCCTCAGCTAATAGCAGAAACAGAGCTATGACATGAGCATAAACAGTAGAGGCCAAGCTAGTATTTTTTAAAGCCACCTGATGATGTTGATAGATCTGGAAACAAACTACATATTATGGTTTCTGTTCTAGGCATACTAATTCAATAACAGAGGGCAGGATATTATATCAGAAATATTTTCTTTATAGATGCATCTAAAAAGCCAATTTCTCCAACTTGAGATTTACTATGTAGTCAGTAGGAATCTGTGTATTGCTGCAAAGATTCATGAAAGAGTGAATTTGACATTTACACAAATTGATTTCTGCATACAGTTAAGCTCTACTACTGTTACCAACACAAAGCACTGTCTAGGAAATTGTCACCTTATAAGCAATACCCAACATGACAACCCACAAAGAAAACCATAAAAACACTCCCAGAACACATCTCTTTGATAAGGTGAATATTCAGTTCAGTCTAAATATAGTCTTGAATTTAAAAAAATCATGTGTTTCACATTAGAGACAATGCTAATAAAACAGCAGGATTTTTCTATTTCTTGTAGGACTGTTTCCAAAGAGAAGCTATATTTCATTTTGAAACTGACATTCCTATTGCAATTAGCAATGGCTCTAGAAGCATACAGTAAGAAAAAAGACTAATCAAGATACTGATCAAAACATGGTTTGACAAAAACTATACAGGAAATCTGAATTTAAAAAATAAAGTTATAACAAGAAAGAACAAGTGAAATAAAAAACCCACTGTCTTTATTATTGGCATAGTTTTACTTAGCAGTCTGCAGCACAAAACCAGTTTGCCTTTGTTAAGTTTTAGCTGAAGGTCTAAATGAAGCATGCAATACATACAGAGTATTTTCTCATTTGTTTTAACATTCATTTTCAAGACAGTGTTGAAAAGCTGAATTTATACCCAGCTGTAGTTTTTATAACCAACCAAGAGAAATTTAGTTTGTATGCTAGAGCAACTGTGGAAATCAATTCTTAATCTATGACTTTGCTTACCACAGCTTGAAGTCTTGCAATAAATAAATGCCTTGAGCCACACATAAGAAACATTTAGTGAATCAGAGACAAATAACACAAATCTATATGTGTATATATAGTATTAGAAAGGTCATATAAAATACAATATAGGCTTTTTTCTTGCTCTAACATAATAACATTCAAAAGGCAAGACCTGGTAATTGCCTGCATTAATATCCAGGTGGTGAACAGTCACTAGAACCTATTTTCTTTTCAAATTACAATGTTCATCCTTTTAGACAACTTCTTGTAGCCCATCTTTTTTTTAGTGTGGAAAACGCTAGAATGCTTAGAAATCTCTGACAATATCTATTTTCTTTGTCCTAGCATATGAAAAGTCTTCCTCTAAAGCATATTTAAGCTTCCTTGTGAACATTGTGCAGTGTTTCATCACTAACAGGGAAACAAATGCCAGAGCTCATGTGTTAACCTGCACT
This sequence comes from Pseudopodoces humilis, assembly GCF_049639895.1. Classification (NCBI taxonomy): domain Eukaryota; kingdom Metazoa; phylum Chordata; class Aves; order Passeriformes; family Paridae; genus Pseudopodoces; species Pseudopodoces humilis. The sequence continues at coordinate 11,857,775 of NC_142205.1, read as the reverse complement.
TAGTTATAATTACCCTCTTTTATAATCTGAAATCTTAAATCCTCACCCCATTTGTTATTACTTATTTCTCACTGGAGTATATGCTCAAAAAGAACCTACAGTAATGCCTTCTTATTAATATTGCACCATTAAAACTCACAAAAAATCTTGTAAACAAATCTGTACCTCCTTAAAAACACACCTTCCATTCTTGATGTATTTGATTGACTGTAGATTTTAAAATCAAGTACTACTACATAGCGCTAGTTCAGCTAATTTCCCTCTCTTGATTGTCTCCTTCCTGAAACAACTGAAATTCAAATGTGACTGTGACTGACAGTCTTTTTGAGATTAGTAAGGCATTATTAGTTTGCACAGCAGGTGACCAAAGTAACTGCTGAAAAGGTTTCCCTTATTTTAACCCTAAAGGATGTAATCTAATACGAAAAGAAAGAATTTGGAGGCTCACAATTACCCTTAAATTGGAATTGCACAAAGAAACCAAAGCAGAAAGAAGACTTGTTTTTTGAAGTAAGAGTTGCAGTTAAGGTAGATCATTAAGTGCTTCCTAACATTACATTTTTATAGATTCTGTAACACTTGATATTCAGAAGAAAAGTGAGATTTACACTGAAATTATTAGGTTCATCCTACTTCATTCTACCTGTGGGCATAGGCACACCTAATTAAGATCCACAAAACAGCTCAGGAGACTTCTGAACTTCTGTCCTCAATGTATGGATTTATTCCAGTCTAAGGGCAAGTTTTATAAATATGATGCCAAATACGTATTGGTCAGAACTGATGCCTGGAAACAGAGAAACTTTCCAGGGGAACACAATTGTTCTCATACTGAAAATCAAGCTGTGTTCGACCCTACCCCAGAAGAGACTACTCTTACCAACAGCTAAAGAAGAGCAGGAGGAAGTACAATCTCATGTATGCTTTTCTCAAAAGCACTAATTTTTGCTTGGCAATGACTTTTTTAATGCCTAGCTGGAGTGACTCACATTCCAAACTGAAGCCCCTCAGGTAACAGCAGTACCCTGCAGATATAAAAGCACATTCAGTTCTCAACTTCCCAAATATTTTGGCAATGACACTAAGCAGAGCTCTCCACAGTGGTTTGTGGGAATGGACAACTGTCTGCAGGGCTGCTGCAGGAGTGGGGAAAGCCACACAGCCCCCTGGGCAGCCCCAGCTGCACAGCCTGCAGCCCCTCGCTAACCTGAGACCCCCAGCACCCAGCTCCACCTGCTCCACCTGCTATGTCCTACCGGGCATTTTAAATTAGTTTGCAGGGTACAGTCCTAAAGGCAGGTTGTTCTAACTGCAGGAGAGTTGCTCGGTGTATTGGCAGAAACTACTTCCCCGCTAACAAAGCAACAAATTTACATTACAATGTGGAGCTGTTTATAACCAATGATCCTTACAAAACAAGTTAAGATTTAATATTTGTGAAACAAAGCAAAGAATTCACTGGTGGCTTTGTATAAGCATAAATGACTAATTACTTTAATCAGGAAGCTCAAAAGATAATGAACTTGATTTATTATAAACACAGGGGCTTGCCCTCTTATAAAAATTACTTGCTCTGCAGTTCACGACACACATTGATTTATGGCACTACTTGTAATGCTCTTATTTTTAAATTTAATAACGGGTGAACATTAATTAAAAGTAAACTGGAAAAATACACATTCCCAATATAATTTTACTCAATTTCACAGCAATATTCATATGTTATGTATACCCCAGCATTTCAGTAACAGTAAAAATATAAAACTATTTTGAAAAACAGGCAGTGAGTAAAAGATTCATTGGGTCAAGATTACAGAAAGAGTGAATATTTTTGGCTTTCTCCTACCTGACCCCTCATTATTTAGTGATACCTGACATCTGTTGATGAGACCAGCTGAACTCAATTCAAATCCAGTTTAGCTAGGAATATCTGAGTCATAAAAAAATCTCTGAGGATAGATTATGAATCTATTATGGCTTAGAATTCCATCAGAGAGAGAGAGAGAGAGAGAGAGAGAGAGAGAGAGAGAGAGAGAGAGAGACTGAGTCTTCCTGGAATGTGGTAGTAGACAAGAAAATAACATCTTTGCAGAAAAGCCACTTTGGAGAGCACTTTACTCTGTCCTGACCCCTGCATCACCAGCTCTCTACCTCACTAAAGGGCCATTTGTGGACAGAGAGCACTTATGGCGTGTCAGGTCCCCATGACAAGGCTAATAGATTACTGCATTACCTTCAAACTACACAACACAGTGATAAATTTTAATGTACATATCTCTTAAAATACATTAAAACATTCATGTCAAATCCACTCACACTACGATTAAAATGCTTAAGACTGTCACCCATGTGAAGCCCTTAAGTTTCTCCAAAGAAGATGACTGCATATTTGTGTTGTAGATTTTTGAGGAACCCTCAGGTGTATTTCTATATATTTTGCTGAAATGTTTTCATAGCTCACTGTTAACCAGCAAAGTTCTCTAGGTAAAGTTTTTTTGGAGTAATCACTGGAGTGCCAGGGTATTCAAGGACACTGTCACACAACTGAGTACGAGTACAGTTGCTCAGTTATTACAGAAGTCATCATTATTATTACATCATTATTTGCAGAAAATAATGACGAAGGGCAACATGAGAATGCTTTCAATGTGAAGAATGTTTTCAGAGACTGGATGATCGGCTTGATCTACACTCCACTCTGGAGCTCAGCTAAAACAAACCATATTCCTCAGGGCACTACAACAAATGGATTACCATAAAATAAAGACACTTGGCTGCCAGGTTCCTATTACAGCTGCTTCTTGTGCTGACCAGTCATCATGACCTCATGTTCAGCTGCTTTAATATATCCTCACTCTGTCTCTTTCTTGTCTCACACTTAACACTACATTCCTCTGGGCAGAAACCACCTCACTCTGTGTTTACAGAACCAGCTGTGTCTAGTGACTCAGTGCTATCCCAGTTTAAATAACAAGAAAGATATGCATCTGATACTGATTTAGGGCAGAGTTGAACAATACATTTGATTAAATCTCTGCATTATCAAAGTCCATGGGAATTTTTATTCTTGAGGTTAGAGTTTTTCATGGTTGGTACAAAGAAGGAAGAAGAACCTTTTTCAAAGGAAAAATCAGTTCTAATGATGGTGACTGCAATTACTAACACAACCACATCAAATGCAATTAAGAGTAGTATTTTCACTGGCAATTCTGTCATATAATCTCTTATTTGTCTCCAGCATTTCTTCCAAGCCTGGTCATGGAGAGAGGAAGTCCCAGAATTCAGACTGGAATTCTGCAGTTTGAAGGATACCCACCACAAGGTTACTAAAACCTGCTTTGGTCCACGAGAGGCACAGAGGGGACTGACCTCTGCTCTATTCTGTAACCACCCACTGATGACCAGACACCAAACCACACTTCTGCAACGCTGCAGAAAAACCACCTGCTACTGCAGTAATTACAATAGAGACCAGAAGGTATGGGACACATACCAATGTAAAACAGTTTCATCAGGGTAGCCCAGTTAGCTCTGACAGCCTGGGAGGCGCTTATACAATGTCACACTACAATCATGGTTGTCTGAAACTGCATACATAATTTTTAAGGACCACTGATTAAGGTAGTTTATTTTCCTTGTTGGATTTTTAACTCATGTAAATGCCTTACAAATAAAGGTGCCCTCATTCTATGAAGTGAACCATCTGGAGTTCTATTTTTTTTTTTAATCCACAGTGTTAGAGGTCAGGCAGAGAACAAGTGTTCAGGGAAGGATTTGGAACAACTAAAAAGGAATGAGAAATATGAGTTCAAAAAGAATTAATACAAAAGAGGAATTCTCATCTGCAAAATGAAGTTCCATTATTTTACACCAAAAAAAGCCATTAATTATTAAATATGCATTTGCTGGTTACATCTGGGTTAATGTGATTGTGGCTGGAGTAATTTTCTTTACAGTGGCTATTATGGGGTTGTATTTTGGATTTGTGCTGAACACAGGGTTGATAACATAGAGATATTTTTTGTTATTGCTGAGCAGCACCTACATAGAGCCAGGGCCTTTTCTGCTTTTGGTATATGGCCACGCTGGGGGTGCATGGGAAGCTGGGAGGAGACATAGCCAGGACAGGCGACCCAAACTGACCACAGGGATAACCCAGACCATGTGACATCATGCTCAGTACATAAAGTGAGGGGGAAAAGGAAGAGAGGAGGGGACATTTGGGGTGATGGAGTTTGTCTTCCCAAGTCACTGATACACGTGATGGGCCCTGCTGTACTGGAGATGGCTGAGCACCTGCCTGCCCATAGGAAGCAGTGAATTAATTCTTCGTTTTGCTTTGCTTGTGTGTATGGCTTTTGCTTTCCCTATTAAACTCTCTAGATCTCAATCCATGAGTTTTCCAGCTTTTACTCTGAATCATTTCCCTGATCCTGCTGGTGGGGGAGTGAGCAAGCAGCTGCCTGGGGCTTGGCTGCCACAGGGGTGAAACCACAGCAGTTCTATACAGAGCTATTATGGCAATGAGAGTGGTGCTACAGAGCAACATTTTACCGGCATCCTGAAGATTGTCTCAACCTACAAAACTGCCTTAATCGAGCTTTTTTTCAGAAGGAAACATTTTGAACAAAAAAATTATGTAAAGCTTATATTTTAAAAGGTACTTCTGTTATTGCAGCATTAAGACTGGAAACTCACTCTCCCAGGCATTTATTTATTTTGTAACAAATAATTTAATTTCATATTTGGTTATGTTTGGCAACTCTCATGGGGAGCTAAACACTCTGTTGCTGCTGTGATTTCTAAGACAAAAAAATATGAAACAACTCTGGAAATGATAGATCAGGTTCACTGGGAGGCTTGTTCTGCTGAGCTCAGCAAGAGGGAAAGGCTGCCTGGTATCAGTCACTCCTAGGGGCTATTCTGACTTGCACTTGCTGGCAAAAATCCTTCAAGGACCATCTGCCAGCAAGAACAGGGGTGGGGGGCAGGAGGCAGGGTGGAAATCATTCATGTGCACATTCATGTGCCAAGTCCTTCCTTAGCCTCAAAAACTTCAAACAGTAGAAGCTACCACAAGCAATATTTAAGATGTCAGTATGCCAGTTTTTTCTTCTATGAAGTCCTCAAAATAGAAGCACTTCACCAGAAGAGACAAAGAGAGGCTACATAGAAAGAGAAGACAAAAACTGAACAGATGAAAGATTTCTCTTTTATAAATATCTTCAAAATATTATGCTAGTCCTCATAGAACCATGGTCAGCATTATCCAGCACTGCACGATGAATGTACTGAAAAGATACATCTCAAAAGGCTTACTGGAAAGGCAGGGGGACACATCAAATATACACAACAGATGTTTGCACACTAAGCTCATATCCTCAGAATTGCTGATACAGGTCTATTTATTTAACTTACTACTATAAAAACACATAACAATCCCAAAGCATTTAAAATAGATGTGCATAGTAGAGCCGCTTATGTTCCAATAAGAGAACATTCTGTTTCCCTCAATCAGATTTAAGGAAGTAGATCAAAGAGAAAACATTTAAAATTAAATACAAAATCTTATTCTGATTAGAGGAAAAAAAATCATATACTACAAATACATAGATATATACCCTTTACATAAATGTACATATATACAAATTGCAAAGTTAGAGATTAATCGGCTTAGCCTGTCCTGTTATCTATACCCATTCCATGCTCCCAGTTTTATTTTTCTGTAAATGCACCCTTGAGGGCATCAGCTTGTATAGAAGGGCAACAGCTGTTTAGCTCTTGGCATGATTAGGATTTTCTCCCACTATGGTATTGGACAAAAGAGTATGGTGATCGTGAATGAGCACACCCTACAGTTTTACTGTTAAATCCTTCTTTTTCTTCCCACCATGCATCTCTGTCTCTATCCCACTATTTACCACATACTTTTAAGTGACATCTAATATTTAGATTATACTTGGTCTTAGACACAGCCCATGGAAACCTTCACTTGAAATTAGCAATACTGACTTCAGTGAAATGCTTGGTTTCATACCACAGTGCTCTCTGCCCTCTAGCACAGTACCAGATCTTTTAGCAACAGAGTTAGCAATAACAGAGGTTTTTCCCTATCATCAAATCTTCAGTTTAGTTTTTTTATGTTTTCTTGGCTCATGCATACTTGGCTGCCCAGATGAAGCAAGTGTAACTGGTGACACACCGTCTGTAGACAATGTAAAACAAGTTCTTCTTCTGCAAGGAAAATTCTAAGCTAACCTGTAAGCCCCAGTCAGGTAAGAAGTAGATCTCCTTGCTGACACCATTTATAAATCTCTCCAGGATGGAAGAGGCTTTAGGTTTGTTTTACAATGGCTTTTCCTGATTTGCTGGTATCAGACACTTCTCCTCTCCCATTTCCATGCAGTTCTACAGCCAACTGCCTGAAACATCAGTTCCGCTGTTTCTTTTGCACACCAGTACTACAAAACTGATCCTGTGAATAGAGAAGATGTTTTCTGTATCTAACATTAATTAACACAGTAGAATTTTCTTCATTCATGTTCTGTTAAGGGAAGTCAGGGCGGGATCAATGTATGGAATAGATCTCTATGACACAGTCTCATCTCTAAGCAGTTTCAGCACACAGATTCTATGTAACCAAGTTAATAGCATCAGCAAAAGAGTATAAATATTAGGAAGAAAAATACCATCATTAGGAAGGTACTAGAAAATAATTATCTCTATCAGTGTGAAACCAGCAGCACCACAGATTAAAAAATGTTATTACTTGCAGGCAAGGCTCAATTCAATTTGCTTCCCAGCTTCCTTTATTTTGTGAAGTGCTCAGCTCAAAATCAGCATGAGATCTGCTCAGAACTCGTGTCAGATTCCAGTCCAAGTTACAAGAAAGCACATCCCCAACAAAGGAGATTACTCCACACAAGAAATCCCTATACACTTACAGGCTCAAAGGTAGAAGCAGCAAGTTCACAGTACACTTGTCAACTGTAAAACCAGGAAAGTCAAAATATACATGCCATAACATCAGTTTTCTTCTGCGCAAGCTTTTAGCCAGGAGGATATTTTATAGGGAGGGAGATGCAGAAGGAAGCAGGGGGAGGGAAGGAAGCAGCAGCATCAGCATTAATCTGATGGATTACAGCCTACAGAACCCCCAGAGGTCCCCCAGGATCCTCTGCACCACTGGGGACAGCACAGTCCATCAGCCAGCAGACAGAAGTGGGGCAGGAGACAATACTGAATCAATTACTTCCAAACAGACCTTCAAACTATTCCCAACCATTCAGAACTCGGCAGCCAAAACCTCAATTAAAATAAACAAAAATAATACCTACCCAACATCCTAAGAGAAACACAGCCCCAAAAAACCTATTAACAATTAAAGTTTCTTTCCAATTACACATCAATTCTTCTGAATGTTTTTTCATAGTTCTGGAGGTTAAAGAATACTGTCCCATTGTGCTCTACTTGTCATAAATAGGCAGCTTTCCCTCCAGCACTCTTACAAAATTAAGTAAACTAGTACAGAGACTCCTTTCTCCAACAATGCTGGTGTAAACGCTAGTAAAAAAACCAAAAACCTGCGAATTAAAAATAAATTTAAAAAAGCAATTACTATTCAGAATAAATGTAATTCTTACATTATCTCCACTGCTTCCATCATAAAGAACAAACAGGACGTTGCACTCCCAACCTCGTCACAAACTGCCAGAATACATTTTTTCATTCTCTCCCACTTAATTATCAAATTAAGCTCTTTTTCTTTTGACAAACCACAGAGCAATATAAATGGCAAAAGGTCATTCAGCACTTAACACACAGATAGGATCTGATAGATTGTTACAGCAAAACCTCTAAATTCCAGCTAAAAAAACTCAGCTAGTAAATTCAAATCAATTTCCTAGGATTTTAATCACTGGGTTTTTTTTTTCATTACAGATTAATAAAAATTAAGGGACTGATTAAAATGTAAGTGCTTTTTAAGATCATCTGTCCTTTAAAATAAATTGAGTTCTCTTTTTCTTTAAGCATGTTCTTAAATATTTTTATAAAAGAGCACATTTCCTAGTTTGCTTCATCTCCCTGAAACAGGCTGGAGTATTTGATCAAGCAAAAGAAAATATACAAAAATCCACAGCCTCCCAACACAACAGCCTTTAAAGTGCAGGAGAAATTCACTATCAACTCCAAATGCACAGTAGATGAGCCTAAGAAAGAAACTGCAAACAGTATTTAAGTGCAAACAAACCTTCCTTTTGCCCCAGAAAATCTCACAATTCTAGAGTCTCAGTGTTTACTCTGCTTATTTTGCATTTGCTGCATACTAAAGTAGAAAAAACTTACGGTAAATTTAGATTTTATCAGCCTCAATGCTCTTGAGCTGTTAGATCTCATCAGGCTTCCTAGAAATTGAAGAGTGACAAATACAAAAACCATGGGGTTTTGTAGTTGATGTTATAGCTTGACTTTGTGAAAACTCAGCTCATTTATGAGTCAGGATTTTATGAAATGCAGAGAATGATGGTTACCTGTGTTGTCAGTATGATAATCAGATGGCATTCTCATAAGGCTCCTGAAAAAGGACTTACATTCTGTATCACCTTTCATTTTTTGTCTGCCTATCTCGTCCTCTCTAAGTGGCATTTTTTCGGTTGAACTGTTTTCAACATGTGAGTTCAAATACTCTGCAACAAGATTAAAGGTGACACTCTCAAAAGCAATTTCAGTAGGCCTAAATTTTCTAGGCACTCAAAAGAAAATAATTAAATGGGTGAAATTGTTGTTGTGGGACTTGGGGGACTATTTGCTTGGTTTTCCCTTGTACAGAGTCTGCCATAAATACATACTACCTGCATTGCATCACCAGAATACCCAAAGACATAGGGAGGGTTGGTTTTGTGTGCATAGAAAAATGTATTCCCTGCCCTGTAAGGGCTCATGGCAATGGTTCTGCAATGAGTTCCATGTGTGGCAACACTTAAACCTTTACAGATGCCATAGTGTTGCTGTAGAATACTAAACTAATTTAAAACCAAGCATTTTTCATATACTCTGTTATACTGCTGGTCATTGCTAATGGTATCTTGTCACAAACAGCTGGACTAAAACTGTGAACCTAAAGATTAATGGACAGTAAAAACTTAGTCCTTCATGAAACCTAGAGAGACAAGTGACAAATTCTTTCCTAGAGTCCCAATAATTCTAAGCAGTAACATGATAGAAGCCTGAGATAATTATGTGACAAGTCTGTGAAACCAGTTGCACAGCCTGTTAGTTGAGCAATGAGATTTCATTTCTGATAGCTTTTGTACTTCAGTCTCCCTTTTACTTACACATGCCAGTGGCATTGATTAGAAGACATTTTCTCCTGCTATATCTCAGTAATTTACTTTTAGAAGTCCATTGCTGACACATGAAATAAATACTCAAATAAACACTTCCTTTTGAACAATCTGAGATTACCCAGTTCCTTCCAGATCATCACAGACAGACCAATGTACTTCACCTTAACTCCAAACCTGCTAGAGAAAGGCTTTTCAAGATGTATCTTCAGAAGACTGGGAATAAGCAAAGTCCCTTCTGGATCTATTATAAACACAGATCTGTGTTATCTTCACAGATAGAAAGTCAAAAAAGGAACAACATTTTAGCATGAGCATTTCCCAACTGTGCCAAGACCACACATTATTCAATGAGAACCTGAAGTGTTTCTTATTCCTTGTTTACAGCCTCTTTTCTGACACTTGATCCAAAATTCTGACTATGTCCCTTTAACTCTGCTATCTAGTGGTTGGTGAAAAAAATGAGTTTGTAAATTGAGCCTGAAGCCTCAAACCAATTTACTGTATCTTCAGAAAAATATTTATATACACTCTTGAAAGAGTTTAACCTTCCTCTACTCCCAGTCCCTGGGCAGAAGCTTGGAGGCTGTAGAATCACTAGGATTTAACTGGAGGTAAAGACAAGTTGATAAAGTGGAAGCTCTGAAGACAGGGATCTGTAACTAAGATGTAATGCAAAGCCTCTTCTCATGTAAGCAGTCACATCAGAAACAACAGATTTGTGTAAGTTAGGACCCCTGGATGAAGGAGCTCTGGGCCATATGCTGGTTTACAATTGGGCACCTTGAGATCACCACTATTCACTGTAAATACACAGAAAAAATCAGACTCTGTATTAATGAGTATTCACAGAAAGCAGATGCAGAGACAGAAAGATGAACGTGGTGTGAATAAATACTGTGTAACAAAAACACTCTCTAAGACCATTCTTTTGTGCTTGTACTGAAAATGTATTTTTGTCCTTGAATTTAAAATAAAGTCTACTATAAAAAAAGGTTGAATTGTGACAAGATATATATAACTATCTTTAAAGGTTTCCAGGGCAGAGAGGGAGGTTTGAGCTGAAGTTCTGGGCGTCAGGTGTGTGGGAGACCAACTCTGGACCCCTCTACAGCTTTGTCAACATCAGTAAGAGATTAGCACTCTGCACTGCATTCAAAAGAACTGAAAAAAAAAAAATAAAATCCACATGATTTATTGGCACCATAAAAACATTAAGTAATGTGACTTATTAGCAAATGTCCTAATGCCATGCATTCTCATGACACGGATCCTCAAATTGTTCTCCACTTTGTGGATCAGTCTCAAATGACTTGTCAACAGGACTTTGTCATTAATTTTAATTATGAATGCAAGTCCATAGCTCCTGCTACCTGACAAAATGTTAAAAGAAAATTAGAAGTCAGGAACTGTTTTAGCTGTATGCAAAATGAATACTATTCTTACACATATCCTTTAAAGTTAAAAAATTAAGAAATCCCTTCAGGAAGTCTACTTTGACTAGGAAAATTAACTCTTACTCTCTGATCTCATGGAAACAGACAGGAACAACATTAAATTCATACAATTATTGAACTGTACTACAGTCTCTTGTTATCACATCTGTTTACAAACAGCCATAGAAACAGAGTTAAACAGACTTAAGGGCCTCAACTACAAATGACAAGGCATTGCAAATCCTTCACACAGTATTTGAAACTAGAAAAGTAATTCACCATGACCTAACAGCCTTGCTAAGCCCTTGTTTCCCATTTTCTCAGATTTATTTCTGTGTTTAAGAGATGTAAATTTGTCTGAATACTTCTGAACAGAATACTTCTCATTGTATTTGAACTATGTAGTGCTTAAGTAACTCCAGGAATGCATAGGAGAATCAATTTTCCAAACTGGTAAGCACTCATTATTGTTATTCTGAAAACTTGCATCAGTCATTAATTCCTCTCACATAATTTATCACATATTTCTGGTTTGGATGACTACTATCTATTGTAATTGCAATACATACATACTCTTTATTTTCATATAGTGTAGAATATTGCATGTCTAGCTGTAGCTAGGCAGATTTCATTAATTGTAAAATAATCTAAAAAAGAACATTAGTTTACCATCTTAATTGATGTTAATATCTAAATTACATAGTAATTATGGAAAGAGAAATGGTTAAGATACGGCTTTGCAACCTAATTGTTCTTTTAGATACTGGAAACCAACATACACTTTCTTATCAGTTTCTGGTGCATTTCAAAGCATGCCTCCTGGTCTAGTGCCCTACAGCCCCTCTTGTACACTGGGCTGCCACCAGTAACTGCTTTTCTGTCCCACATTTACAACCAAGCTGCATTCAGTTATTCACATGCCACTTCAGAGACATGTACGTGAAGCACTGACAAAGTCTTTAACAACAAAACAGTGTCAAAAGAAAAAAGAAATGTACAGGTGCCATCCAACCACAAAGAAATACCAAAATGTGACAACAGTCAAGCAGAATAGTGCAACCTCAACGAATCCAGCCCACGCCACTTTATGATACATAAACTGATTGCCTGTTCAAGACTGGTGGTTCACTCAAGACAAGGGGCCAGCCTCCATCCAACAGCCTGTCCTGCAGGAACCACTGCCCTGCAGCAGCCTCTGCACAGAGACTCTTCCACCCACTCACCTCCAGAAGTGACTTCTTCAGAACTGGGCTGAGGAACATTGGCAGGACAGTGTGGGGAAGCTTGCATTGCTGCTGCCCTTGCTATACCTGTCCTGTGGAGAAATAGAGGACTTAATTTCCAGGGCTGTCAGACAGCACCTTCCATGTTACAAGTGACGGAAAAATTAATTAATTTGAAAATGCCTGATTTGAGAAAGTACATTTTGAGATGTGGTGAAGAACCCCCATTTTCTACAGAAGTATTTGGAATACTTTCACATCTTCCATGGAGCTCCATTTGCAGCAAGCTGGATTCTTTGGTTCATGAGCTGATTGATGATGCTCTTGCCAGTTACCTATGCAGCAAGCTGAGATACTGTCATTGAAAACCAACATAACAAGACAACCAAAATAAAATAATTAAGGAAATCATATTTAAAAAAATATCTCAACTCTGACACGAACAAATAACCATTGAGTAGCTCACCCTTCTATCTGCTTTTCAAAATGGCAGTTTTCTGCTCTTTAAACATTTCCTTTACAGAAACCACTACTATATGAATTACCTAACAGAGGAACAGTTATTTTGCTTCTCCTGTCCAACCCATTCCATACAGGATTTTTTTTTTTAATTTCCACATTAATCTACATAGGATTATCACATGAATCAATCCTAACAAAGACCTCTTTCCTTTTTAAAAGAGAAAAGGAAACTTTCCACAGTTCTCATGATTTCCAGCTGGGACAACAGTTTTCAGCCACCATTTAGTTTTCTTAGTATGAGACATTCAAATGATTTGTATATCCCAAAGTGCAGTCCATTAGAGGGACAGACACAAAAATAACTCTATCTGAAACACATGAATAAATCATCCTTTTGAGCCTGGTGATGAATGCAATGTTTTCAATTTCCAAAGAAACTCTCTAAAGCCCTACTAAAACAAGCGTGTTTGTTCCAAAAGTGATCTCTGTATCTTTCAGGAGTACTGTGGTGGTTTTCCTTCAAGAAGTATCAAGTTTAGACAACGAGGACTGGGAGCTAATGACCAACCACTTTATTCTGGTATGAGTGTGCACTGAATACCGATGTTCACAGGCAGGAACAATTTCCAATAATTAACTGGAAAAATACCAGCCTTCATTGCATTTGCTTAACTTTGGTCAACAGCAATGTTAATCTTGCAGGGGACCTGAAAGACAAGACAAAGCCTATACAAGTGAGCTTTATACATAATTCAGAACTGCTGAAAAGCATGGAAAAGAAGACAAGAAAAACATCATTATAATATGGCAGAACAGCTCTACTAAGGAAATAAAACCTAACCCAAAAAACCCTCATACACTTGTACTGCATCTATTACTTCAACTGAAGAGTAAATATAGGGGTAAACAGAATTGTTCACTTCTTATTTGGGCAAAACAGACTCATCATCAATCACTTCCTTAACAAAATACCGGCAGCCTGTCTTCCTCTTCCTTTTCTTTTTTTTAATTTGCAACTGCATACTTCTTTTCTCTAAAGTTCCCAGTTTCCAACATACTAACCCCTTCAAAGCAGTGAAATAGTTTGTGTCTCTCAGTATCTGCTAATTGGAGTATAATTACAGCTGTCTATGGGCTATGACTCTAAACAGATTTTGCCAAAATATTTGAAAGAGATCTCCAAGAGAAATAATAACAATTGGTCACATACATAATACCATATTTAATAAATCCAGTATATTTAAATATAAAATAAGATACAGCAGGTTGGCTCAAATAAATAGGATTGATTATTTCTGTTCTGGGCATTACAGGTCAATGTCCTGTTCACCTAAGAGAGTGATTACTCTCAGCATTAACAGGAATTTTAGTAAATATGCTCCTTTTCTTCGTGTGAGAAAAACAATGAATATCAGAAAGAAGCAAAATGAAAAGAAACTGACACCTTGGGTTTTATGTGTTGCCTAAAGCCCTCTCAGAGTCCCCAAAAGGTCATGACACATGAATAATTTAAATATTACAGTAACAATGCATTGATAGTAATGATCAGATCTCTAGAGAAAATAATTCAAATACTTTGAATTATTTGGCAATATCTTCTGATAATCACTGAAAGGACTAGAACTCCTAATACATTTACTCTCACTGAAATGCAAACTGGTAAATGCTAAAACTGTGGGGAGGGGAACCTCTACAATTGAAAGCAAGACCTGAATTGGTCACCGTGTGGACTTTTGTTTCTTTACTCTAGTAATCCACAAAGATAACCTTGCTATGGTTTTCACATTTTGAGGGTACCATACATTTATTCAAAAAAAAAAAAGTCTTAAGTGCTCAAAAACAAACACCTAATGCATTAAATGCTTCAAAGAGCCTTTCCTTCACTTACATCATCCCTGTTTTCTCCCCACACTGTTCTCCAGCCTCCTACAGTCTGCACTGACCTATGTACACCAAGCACTTCAAGAGGCACTTGAACCATATGGGATATTTCTAATAGGTAGGATCAGTTTCCCTGTCTGGGAGAGTAATTCATGGAATAAAAAAAGAAAACAGCTTTTTCTGAAGGAAGATATACATTCCAGAGATTAGTCCAATTCAAACAGAAAGCTCTTCCATCACAGAAAGCACATGCAATTTCTAGGATGAAGATGCATCCTGCCACCAAATCCAAGCTAGAATACCTCTTCTCCCTCCTTGTTTAAATCCCATGTAGAATCTATTGTGCATACAAGAACTCTTATACAACTCCCAGACTGACTTATCACCTCTGCCAGAAACTTTCCTCTGAGTCCTATAGAAATCATTGATTTTTCTACAGTTCATCTTCCCTTTGAAAAATTAAAAAAAGCCACCTTTCAGTCTCCATGACCTGGAAAAAGAAATGGTGAGCAGCGCATTGTGTGGGCTTTGACATGAATGAATCCATGGCTGCAGCAGTGGATTCCCAAGTGACAACATTCAGGAGGTGCTTGAACATAAAAGCTTTCCCATTCCCTGAAGGTGAGAGGACTGTAGCCCCACCTGGGTCTCTCCAACCAACCTACAGCTGGCGAAATAAAATAAAACAAAACCTTTTGTACCTGCAGCTGAATCATGTCAGACATCTGTTACAGAGCCCTTGCTTAAATCCCAGCATCCAGAAATAATACTGCTGGTACCTGAACTTTAATGGATAGTCTCCACAGAAAAAGGAAAATGGCATTTTCAATATAGTACACGGTATGGTTTTGCTAAAAACCTACGATTTTTTAATGCAAGCTAAAAATAATATTGATTTTTTTCAAGTCCACTGCACACTAAATATAATTTCCACCATTGCTATTTGAAATATCAGATAAAAATGCCATCTTTCTCACTAAGAAAAGAATCAACAAGTCTTTCTTGAAGCAGAAATGCCTAAGGCTATTTGGTATATTTCAAACAATCTTGGCAGCTGGTGGTAGCCAAAAATGAACACTGACTCATCAAAAAACATACAGAAAATTCACTCTGGTGCAAGCCAAGAGTAGGGTATGTTCACTGCGCACTGTGGACTGCAAGACATCTAAAACAATCTAAAACATCCACAGTGATAACTAACATTACAAACTCAGTGCATCACCTCCAAGTTGCAAACCAAGAAAAGGCAAGAAATGGAAAAAAAAAAAAAGAAAAAAGTAGCTTCAGGAGATTCAGCAAGACGTGCAAAATTCTGCACTTGGAGCAGAAGAGCTTCAGACTTTCAGAAAAGCAACTTTGTGGAAAGGACCTGTGGTCATTC
Source organism: Pseudopodoces humilis (assembly GCF_049639895.1). Classification (NCBI taxonomy): domain Eukaryota; kingdom Metazoa; phylum Chordata; class Aves; order Passeriformes; family Paridae; genus Pseudopodoces; species Pseudopodoces humilis. Next base: position 11,842,048 of record NC_142205.1, on the reverse strand, counting down.
TGGATGCTAGGCTGAATATGAGCCAACAATGGCTTGACATCAGCAAACCACATGCTGGCCCAACTCTAGGAAGAAAGTGGCCAGAATTAAGGGAAATCACTCATCCCTGATGGGGCTACATGTTGAGCAGTCAGAATTCAATGCTCTTCCATAAGTGACTGAACCAGATTATGACCAAGTTAACCATTATTTTGAGACTGATTAATTGAAACAAGTAATTCTGCATGTGGCACACAATTTTTCTCCCAGAAAAATGAAACTGTGCAAATTCTTCAGCCACAGTCTCTTCCTTTATAGTGGGTTAATCTTCCAGGGCTGTCCTCAACCAAGGAACTTTGAGATACTCTTAACAGGAATCGCTAACTACAGGAAGACTCCTCGTCAGCTTAAATGTTCACCTAAATGTTTTGCACACAGCTCAAAAACCCCTCTGTGTCATTATGACACTGTGAACTTTCTGGAATCTGTAAAAGTGCAAATTAGGAGGATAATATGAACATAAAAAATTAGCACAAACCCAAATGGGCAAATGAAGGGAAAAAAATTACTGTTTTCTTAAGATATACATTTTTAAGGTTCTGGTAGACACAACCCTAAAAAGTACCTGTAAAAAAGAAAAATTATTTAAGGGCTAAAACTATGTTAGTGACATTCATGAAATATCCTGTAATCTTTTTTTCAGAGAGATTTAATTATACCTTTCATACTACTCATGCAAAGATCTTCTGGTTAGCATTAATTTGACTTCTATTGCGACATAAATTAATACAACTTAGACACATTTATCAGCCCTTTAAAAAACAAAGTGATGTGTCCAGGCTGCATAATCTTGAAAAGGAGAAAAAGACATACAATTAAAACCTGAACTGCAATTACTTTGATTTCGGAAAGTTAAAAAGTAGCCTGGAGCAAATTACCTCCAAGACAAAATCTGGAGAGCAGTTTTGCTTCAAGAAAAGACTTAACAGTATTTAAAAGAAAACAATAAGCAGCATGAGTAAATCATATAGCACACAAAAAGGTCAAAGAAAAATAAATGGGTTGTACTTAAGTTAGTATAAATCTGAATGCATTAAACTCCTAAGAAAACTTGCAAAGACAGTATTAAGGTCATAGTATTCAACTGGATAATTTTAACCTTAAATTTAATAAATCATATTATGCATGAGAATTTCCAAGTAGATTTCCTAACTCATTATGCAAATTAACAAAATGATAACTCTAAATAGTTATAGTAGCTACAGAAAATCTGTTCTTTTGGCTAAAGGACAGCATATGGTTTACTGATGAAGAGAATCGCAGCAAACCCTAAGAAAACTTATAAATTCTCATAATTTTAGTTCCCAGAAATTTTTGTGCTAAACTGTAAAATGTACTTACATTTCTTGACAGTAGGAAAAGCTAAGCTTTGTAGATTCTAAGAATTCTGAATATGGTAGATGGAATTCAGCCACATTTTCATCTTTACCTACTGCTGTCCTAAAGAACAAAGCCAGCAATAGTATTGAATCTCTGAAGATTCAGCACACTTAAATTACCAGAAAGGCTTTTGGTGAACACTGAGATAAACTCTTCAAAAAAAGCTCTTCCAGTACCAGGGTTTATAACCTACATCCCCACACTATACAATGTAGTACTGAAGACAAAAGACTAAGGCTACTGTACAAAGTAGAAGAAATAGATGCAGAGATTAAGACAGATGAGTAGACATATAAATGCAGAATAGATGTAGAGGTGAGACACTGGAACAGGTTGCCCAGAGAAGCTGTATCTTCTGTGTATTTTCCTTGAAAGTGTTCAAGGCCAGCTTGGATGGGGCTTTGAGCAACCTGGTCTAGTGGAAAGTGTTTATAAGGTCTCTTCCAACCCAAGCCATTCTATAATTCTGTAAGATTAAAATTACTCAAAGCACAAACAAAATATGTGGTTTGTATATTTATTTTTTTTCTGGATTTACAGTATGTACATAGAGTACAGCCATGCAAAGTCATGCAGCTGGATCCAATTCTGTTCCAGACAGTGGCAGGTTCTCAACAGACTTCATTAGATACTAAATCACAATTACACAAAGGCTGTTAACAACTTGTCAGGATTTCAAATATGACACTGCTGTTTAACAGAAACATGTACAGTAATCTCAGTGTCCTAAAAACCTAGGTAGCGCATTTCAGTTTTTTAAAATTTACCAGAGTAAAAAAATGTAACTAAAATAAAATTTTCTATTATTTAGTCACTACCATTTCTATAGTAGGATGTCATGAGAGACTGAAATGTTAATGATGACTCAAACAATCAGCCATTTGCAGCAGCAGTGGGTGCCCTGCCAAGGTTGGCTCTGCAAGGTCACAGCCCAGGTGCAGAGGGGGTGAGCACCCACCAGCAGAGGCTACAAGCTGGATTTTGAGCCATGCAAGGGAAAAGGCAGGCAAGAAGCAGACCCTGCAGAGGTGGGGTAATGTTTTTTATCACTCTTAGATAACAGGCTCAGTTGTACAACTTCTCCCTGGGGAAGGACCAGGCCATTCACACAGAGGCCTGAAGTTTTCATCTCTTCTGATGGGCACAAGTGGCTCAACCACACTGGCATGAGAGGCAGCTGTCATGTTTTAGAAGGTGTCATAAACTATCAAAGACCCTCAGAATACCCCCTGACTAATTTTGGGGGCCTTCCACCAGAGGACTGCACGTGATCTGCAGTGTTACTTCAGAAAGGGAGGAGGTGTATGACATATGCATGTCTGAACATTTATTAAACCACTGAACTTTGTGTTTTGGGGGCTTCCCCACTCCCATCTGATAAAGATGAAGATCACCACTTCAACCAACAGACAACAAATAACAACAATCAAGTCTCCTTGCTAGATGGGTGGTGGTATCTTTCCTCTCCACTATCTACTCTTATCCTTTTCTTCTCATTCTTTCTTTCCCTTATATATTTTCTGAAGTGCTATTTTTATACTTTAGTACTGTTATATTACTACAGATAGATAATAACCAAAATGCCTACATACCTCCTTTCCATGGCAAGCACATTATTCTAAATTCATCCCTACATAAAATAAATATATATATTATATATAAATATAAAAAACAGTCATTCAGTGTCATTTCATTCTAATCTGTTTCAAGAGATCTATTAACAAGAACCTCAGCCACCCTCATCCTCAGGGGTGAGTCATAACAAGTAACAAAGAGGAAACGCCATTTGCTTTTCCCTTATGATAACATGATAAAATCCTGACCCTGTTCTTCAACCAGGTCTGTTGATATTAACGTATTTAACTGGGACCTTACCCAAGAAGGCTGCCAGACCTACCCCCAAAAACACCTTCTCAGTACAATGGTGCAGAAGAAGGGCCTCTTCAAACTAGAAAAGACTTTCCCCCTACACCTTAAGATCATCCGCAAATCAATTTATCAGGTCCAAAATGATTTTGAGTCACATCCATGTCATTTAATGACAGTGAAAGCATGGTACTAAGTGACACTTCCAGGTCTTGCCCCTCACAAGATTCAATACACAGAGCAGAAAGAACTTGGCAAAGAGTACCTAATGAGTTGTGGTTTTGGCTGGACTCCCTCTTTTTTTTTTAAATAAAGATTCCTGGAACTCAAACAGCAGCAAGTGCTGCAGATAAAAGCTGAATTATCACTACAATCAAGTCGAGCAGCAAATGGAAAGGGAATAACTGTAGTCAAGGAAGGAATTCTGTGTCCTTATTCCTCTCCCCAGCAGTGCTTGTATCTACATATTCTTGATGTCTCTGAAGTCTGAGCAAGGCATATTACTTCCAGAAAGAGAAATTCTGAGCATTTAAAGCTTTAGGGTCCTGCTTGAACTGAGATGGAACAGTTGCCTTCTGGCAGAAATTAAAGCTGGCATGGAAATTTCACAAAAGAAATTAAAAGATGCTCTGGAAAGTGGCCAAAAGGAAATCAAAGAACTTTAGCAGTATAAAGACATATACCAGAAGCACATGAAAAGGAACTTCAAGACAGACCATTAGGTTTAAGAGTTAGGGTTACCCATCTGTTGCCTGGGTAGAAGGCTGTGTGAATCAGGGGAAAATGTTAATTATTCCTGTCAGATATTTAGTCCAAAAATATTCATGTTCTCTTACACAATTTCCACTCTTCAGCCCATGTCAGACATCTAGGGGAACAGATGTATTTTAGCTTCAGCCCAAATTTTGAACTATAAGAACTGATCAACGTAGCCTTCTTCCAGTTCTTCAAGTGTGGTATGTTACTGGATCTGAGAATCAGACTGGGGCAAAAAAAACTATCTGATAGCCAGTCTGACAGCTATCTGTGAGGTAAAAGATCTTAAAATACTTACAAGCTTAAGACTTTAACAAGTTCTTTGTCTAGGATGTGTAAACTGGTTAAGTTACTATTTTTATGTGAAAAAAACTTGCTCAAGTTTGCTTGAACTGTGCAGCACTCTCAATGTCAGGTTCTACCTATAATGGCGTGTCCTAGTTAAAATGTTTGGGTATCTCTTGCCATCACATGTAGTCAAATCTCATCTAGCTACTTGTATTTATTTTAAACTTGCAGGATTAGCACTATTTCCCTAATATATGTTGCCTTCCAAAATCCTGTGGGGTTTCACTTACACAACAAAATCTCAGATTTTGGAGTCACAGATTATGGACTGCAGTGCAAAACTACCAAAGGCAAAGTATAGGAGACTCCTATAAGCTCCTTTATTCCTTTCCTCAATTTCAATTATTTGGATTCTGTTATTGTGTTAGAGTATGTCTGTGCCCATGTGCACAAATTTCACAATGAAGATTTTTGGATCAAAAGTGACTTAACAAGAGGGACATTAAGGACTTTGAAATATTTGCAACATTTCAGAAAAGAAGACTGCCAAACTAAGTAGTTTTTCAAGAAAACTGTGTAAATTCAACTGCTAATAATAAAATGACAGAGCTCAGCCATTAAAATGTAAAACATAGGAATAGCTTCCTGTGCTAACCTCAATATAACTACATCCATCAAGTCTCATCTGTAATAACAAGGCTGGTGTTTGTTCTGTGGAGTCCAAATTGCTAATTCTTCCCATTTACAACAACTCCCTGGCTTTCAGGAACAAAAATAATTTTCTGTCTAAATATACTTACACTTAACAATCAGAAATTAATCCCTCTGCAAGCAACTCTCCACACTGGCAATCGCCTTTGTTAGTAATTATTTATAGTGCAGAAGCATCAAAGCTTTCTGCTTTCACATTTAACATTGCTGCTATTACTATCGTTTCCCAGGTACATCCAGGATAGCTGACAGACATTTTTCAATATACTTTGTATTTCCTCCCTTCCTTCTGGGAAGAAATGCACCTCCTGGTGCATAACCATTGCAAAAGCCTTATCACAAGGTGGTTTTGAAGGAGCACAGCAGAAATCTTCACTGCTCTGGAAGTCTTCACCACACTGCCCAAACTGGTGCACACTGAGCAGGTCACAGGGAGCAGCAACACGACTCTGGTGACAGATGGCAACTTTGCACCAGCAGAAGACAGCACTGCCCATGGTTCCCCCTGCTCTCAGGAGCGAGCAGCTGTGCTGGTTCCCTCCCTGCCAACAAGGGAGAAATGTAAACCAGGCCAAGTTTGCTGATATTTTCTGAAGAAGCCTAGGTTGGTGGGCTAATCAGAGCCTCTTCCCCTCTGCTCTACCTCCCATGCGATGGGAGTGGCTCCAACCGCAGATATGAAAAAATAAAATATATTTTCAGTATAACAATTTTCAACAAAAAAATGGGAAAAATCAACACAACAAAGAGATGGCTGTTTCTATTATGTAAAAATCACATTCAGCAGTAATTTCTGCACCACAGCTCAAAGTCAAGGCGACTAAACCCCTCTGCTTGGATGTAGCATGAATTCTTGCAGCTAGTAAATCTTGAAGTTTTAATATAATTGGCTGATTTGCAATATCATAACTTCTGAAAGATGTAACTTATTTGTTTTAAACTAGCACCTTTTGTAACGTTTACTTATCAACACAAAAGGCCTGTGCTCTATTTTCTTCATTTTTCAGAAATGCATGTGGAAGCACAGAAATGGCTATCTATCAAGTAATGACACACTTAAGCATGGAAAATAAAATCCACATTCAAGGAAACAGTTTTTCAGAAAGCTGCAGCTCATCACCACCACAGATGAAAATCAGAAATTCAAGGACACTGCTTCTCACACCATGGTGTAAAGGAAGTTTTGCTCCAGTCAGAGACAATGTGCACTCCCCTGATCAGCACTGTCACACATAAACAGTGTGAATTTCATAGGACCTGAAGGACAGTGCCCTACATACCAGCTCTTACTGTCTCCCAATGCTGAAACTTGGCCATAGCCATCCCAGGACTTGTAGATTCACATTTCAAGCATAGCAGCTGGGAGGAATACAGACACACCAGAAACATGCAGTAGCAGTCATCCACAAAACTCTGAGTGTAGCATACACTTGTGCTACAAGTGCACACAACATGCACAGAATTATATCCATATTGTACCTGAGCAATGAGAATAACCATCATCCATATGACTTGACTCTTAGTAAGGTATTCCAGGAAATTCTGTAAGATGTAGTAATTCACATCTACCTATTTCAAAGAGACTGCATATGTGAATTCTGCTTTGAGCTTCACTGCTGATTAAAGAGAATATACTTGACCTAAATCTTCCATTTAAAAGAAGACTACAGAATACACATCTGACTTCGTCTTGTACTGGTTATTCCCATATCACAGATCTGCATGCAGCAATAAAAGATACCAAATCAAGCAGGGTGTCAAATTAATATGCAGCAGGACAAAGTTTCACATGCTACCTTAGCAGTCAATTCAGGCCTACACTCACCAGCCCACTGTGCCTATTTGTTGATTTTCTAATTAATTATTATTAGTATTGAATTTATTAGTTGAAGTTTTATTTTTATCATAGCACAATGTAGAAATAAAGGCATTCTATCAGAAATTATATCAGACAGGTCCTGATTTAAAGCTGTACACTAATTAAAGACCTCATGCAGTTTTTATCATTACTTGGAACCTCTCAAACAGTACAACATGATGTTTTGTTGAGTGGATGAAACTTTAGAAATGAATTATTGATAATTGGTGACCAGCTCATTGCTTGAAAACTATTTTTTGTTTCTATTTGAAATGTTTATTTATTTAGCATCTTAGAATAAGGAGAAATAATATGGAGTCATTAAAAATTGAGAGAAGGAAATAAACAATCATTTACTTTTAATTCAACTCTGATGATCTTTATTTCTACTAGAAACTGACCCAGAAACTGGTAGAGCATGTTATGGCTGTCTTTAATGCAAACAGTACTACCACACGCAGCATTAACCTCAGAATTTACGCAAATGATGTTATTTTGTAGAGCCATTGACTGCAAATCTGAGTCACACAAATGACAAAAGTACTGCAAACAGGAAGATGTATGGTAACAGTAACTAAATGCTAATCAGACTTAAGTTGAACTAAAGAATAATAAGCCAACTCTTAGTCTTTTACTTTCTTCTGTACTCTAAGTAAGACACATATCATAACACAGATGTCTGCATCCTTTTCTTCTCTTTTTTGCAGCAGATGGATCAGTGAATAGGAAAGAAACAAACACTGCTATATTTAACAGTACAGATCCCAAACCCTGTCAATATTAATAATCCACAAAAGTCACTGAACTGCATGGCATGTCATGCTGAGATTTTATTAGGAATCAGATCTCTTAATGTACATTTTTATTATTTGTCTTTCACTAGGAAATGAAATAAAAGTCTGCTTTTATTTGAATTAAAGCAATAATAAAAACAGGAACAAGAGCTTTTCAGAAAGGTAACACTGCTGAGAAAAGAAACTCTCTTACCACATATAAGGCTGCTTTGCTCAGTGGGGCTTTTGTTCTTGGTAAATAATTGGGGAACTTTCACCAGGTGCCAGCAAAACAGACCACATTCTTGACTAAGGGCAAACTTAGCATTAACCGGAGAACTACGGAAATAGTTGATCAGGAAAGTGCCTCAACATGGTTAGAAGTTCATTTTTAAACCCTTTCTTGTTTAAAAAATCCCAAATGTCCCCATTATAACTTTATCTAATTTTCTGAGATTACCCTTCCCTGGCCACAGGAAAATTAGGCTGAAATTACACTGAGGTTAGCCTGCAAATACTTTGTGTTCTCCCAGCATACAGTCCTTGAGACAAAGCCTTACTATGGTGACTAAATAAACCATGGATGGAAAGTTTCAAGGATACAATTAGTAATGATGTAGTAACACAACATAAACAGGATGGATTACCTTTTTATGGCTGTAACAACAGTCAGTCAGCTCTTCTTCATTATAAAATATTCAGTGTTATTGTATAGTGTTTCACATTTTAAACTGATGCAAGAGCAACATCTACATTCTCTAAATCCACCATTTAAATATATGATGCATTGCTGAGATGCCTGAGGTTTACATGGAAAACATGTAGAAAATATACTGCTAAATACAGTTTTCATAATGATACATACACTAAATAAACTGCTCCCATGGTGAACAATGACACTGACTCTACTTGCACAATGTTGTTTAGTTTTACATCATTCAATACTTTTAAACTGTCTGGTTCAATTAGAAAAAAATCTGGCAGAGACAGCGAGCCTGCATGGATCATATTTCTATGCCTGTGTTTTATCTTACACACACATTGCACAGTTCATGTCCTGAACTTCTGTTTTTAAGGCTTATATGTAGCTCAATCTATTACATATAACAGTTATATAGTTAAATATACTGTAAGCATTTCTATTTATAATGTTTCTAGTCTGCTGGCACCTGAAAAAGCTCCAGATTGGTGCAAGTATGTCCTTTCTCAGCTCCTTGTTGTCACTCTTATGGAAGGAGCTTGGCTTTAGCTAATATTCTAGATGGTTCTTTCCTTTTGTTAATACATCTTATTCACTTCTCCAGGATCTCTAGCACTATACAGCAATGAAATACATTTATTATTTAGATAGTGAGTGCAGGATCATCTGCTGATTACACATGCATGCAAAGAGAGACAAGGTTGCTATCAGTCCCTAAGGGCAACTCACCAAAACCAGCGATCCAACATGGGAGATTTATTTCTTTGCAAACAGGAAGATTGCAGCCCAGCCTAATCACACTTGGTAAAGCTTTAAAGGCACATGTGACACTGGTGAATAACTGCCATGTGGAGAACATGACATTAAATGAAGATCCAAACCAAGTTAACTGCATGCCTTTGAAACATGTCCTGCAGCTCAGAGTGGCTTGAAACGCCCTCTTAGGATGATCTAACAACCAGTCCTTAAAAATAACCTCATCCTTGGAGAGGCAGATCTTTTGAGGAGGCAGTAGCAAGTTAATACTAACATGCTCCTGCTCTTTGGAAATGCTGGGAACAGCAAACTAAGAAACTCCGAAGTCCCAGCCTAGGATCAACCTAGGGTCATCCTAACCCCAATCCTGATTTATGATTTCTTCATAAAGTACATTTGGCAAGCAAAATAGAGACAACAATATTATGAGCCTAATAAATGTAGTATGAATGAAGGACTTGGAACACGTAGCTGGTACAAGTGCTGCTGACAGTGCAATTCTCTCTGGCTAAATCTACATTGCCTTTTCTGGGATTGTTGGAGTGAATTGCTGGCCCATGTCACCCATACAGACATCACCTTAAATATCTGTGCTGTGCAGATCCAAGCTTCAAGCAGTATCAATGCTTGACTTTCCTGGATGCTGAACCCCACATCCAGCTGCAGGTTTGAGTGAGTGAGCAAATGGATGGGAGTGCAGCGCAAGCCAGTGTGACAGCAACGCTCCAGCTCTGCCTCCATGGCTTCACCCTACTAAGCTGCATGAATAGAGATTACAAAGTCAGCAACATCACTTGGATGGAATAAACCTTATTAATCCAAATCTTCAAGGCTACCCACAACATTCATCTGAATATCAGTGTGAATAAAAGAACCAAATCCATGCACAGAAAGACATAACTATATGCTGTGTAACAAGGGGCAAAGTTATGCTTTAACAAGGTTTACTCCTATTCACACTTGACTCAAGGAAAAAAAGAAATAACACAAGCAACTAGACTAAGAATGAGCAATAATTTCCAGGGTAATTCTCTTTCTAAATGAGTTATGTAAAAAGATTAAAATCATCAGTATTCACAACAAAAATCCTGAATTGCTGGAGGTTGAGAGGAAAAGTTACCACTTGGACTTTTCTTATAAGGAGAAATCAGTGAACTAGACTGACCAATGGTAAGCCTGAGCCAGCAGAGTGGTACTTGTTTGCTATATTCATCCAATTAATACCTCAGTTATTAAGGTCTAATTCAAATAATATTTGAGATGTTTATGAAAGAAATGCTCATAAATAAATTTCTTTTTGGCAGATGAAAATTGGTAATTTCTTGTAATTTTGATTACTGAAGAAGAGAGATACTAACTTCTCTCATTGAGGCAAAAAAAGGGTCCCAACATCTGTTTTCATTATCTGCAGAGGACTTTTCTTTAAAACCATTAAGAAAAGAAAGGGTTCCTTTATCCTCTATAATAAACATTTCACATGGTTATGATTCAATATGCTATATACTGCAATGCTAATTCTCATTATTCTTCAAACATCATATTTGAGGACATTAATACACTATTAATATGACTAACTTTTTCACAGAAGTTAAGCCATATGGAACCAAATGGCACAATTCAGCCGTATAAATGACTAGATAGTGCAGGCCACCTTCTGCCCTACTGCATCTCTGCTGGCTCCACTTGCATTTGCAGGCCTAGACCAAGGGAGGAACCTGTGTCTCTCCAGAAACTGGAAGCATAAGCAACTTTTTATTCCTTCCCAAAACAGAGATATTCCATAAAAAGGCAGGGATCAATTCATATGCTAGACTTGTCTGCATGAAACCTGCAATATGCTTCACCCACCAGAGAAGCATTTCTCCAAACAAATCATGGAGATGAAACACATCCTTTAATACTGTTTGGCAAGAGTAGTGAATTTTGTTCATTACTTCTGTTAATTGTTAAATCAGTAAAATACAGAGTAACTGAAATAACCTGGCAGTTCAGTAAGAGAGTGGCACCATTGATTCCTGCAACTTTTTGTCCCTGCCTGGAATACAGCAACCATACCAGGCAATTCACTGTTCTCAACCAGATCCTGTGTGTCTGATCCCAAGGCCCTGAGACAGCCAAGTGTATCAGCAGTCCTGTCAGTCTCACCGTTAATCTTAAGCACAGGTAACATCAAGGGACCTCTAGGACTGAAGGACATCCTCTGCCTGCTAAAGCACAGGAGCCTCTTTTATCCCCCCTTCCCCCAAACCCACAATTTTCTTGCCCCAACAGACTCTGTACAGTAATGAAGGATCACATTTCTCCCCTTCAACCAATCTTCTCTTCCCATGCCTCTCCTCTCTCTTCAGTCCTCCTACATTTGCTGTGGAAATAACACATTTTACTGACCCAACACCTCCTGGGCAGCTGGTTCCCACAGCTGTGGTGCAAAAGGCAATTAAGATAAAACACAGCTCCGCAATGAATCACAAGCCTGAACAGATCTCAGAGGTCATCTAGTCCATTCCTCTGCCCCACGGGAGGTTCAGCTATCCCCTTGCCACTTCTTACAGACATTTATGTCACCTTCTTTTAAAAACTTCAGTGATAAAACTTAGACAGGATCCCTAGGCAATATATCCCAGTGTTTCACCACCTTTGCAAAGAAGTTCAATCTTTCCTCACAGCTCACATTTTCTAACCCTCAGATCTTTTTCTCTCTTTCTTTACAAGTCTTACCAGACCTTTTCTATTTTCCTCACACAAACAACTGAAATCAAAGCACTTTGCTTCAAAAACTACTTTTAAAAGTGAGCATTGAAAAATTTGCTGTATATTGCAGCTGGAATTAAATCACCTTTTTCCATTGTGCAACTGTAACATAATTTTAAAGACTTTGAATTAAAAACTATTCACATTCTGCTTGTTTTAATGCCACATTGTAGTTGTGCATATGCAGCAGGAGAACCAGGGCCACTGTTGTCATACATAATAACAAAATAAAAAAAAATTGAGATTTAAAAACCAATTCAATTTTCCATAATCAAGGTAAATCCACACTTGTTACAGATAATCCCAATGTTAGAAAATAATGACCTATCAAAGAGATTAAATTTGACTTTGCTCAAGCAAGCAGTTTTGTTAGGAACACATTCAGTCCATTACAGAGAGCAGAGCAGATCAGATTTGGCTCACATCTTTCCTACACCCTGAATTCATATGTCATCTGACTGAACTGTTTTTAGATCAGTGAAAAAGCACGGCAGGAAGAGAAGTAAAGCAATGCTATAGTTAACCTACATCTTCATGATTACTGCTGGCTTTACTTTCCTCAGTGAATAGTTACAGGAAGAAAGTACATATAAGGGTTAGAAATACCTCCTTTTGTAAATTAATTTAGTCTGCTGCATGGAATAGCAAGGACAGAGGGCACCACTTACCTAGATTTTAATACTCTGAAAATGAGATAAAATTTTGGTTATTCATGAACAACAATGAATTTGTAACTTCTCTAATACACTAGACACAACATAAAGCATTTTTTCATTTTAAACGGTGGATTACGAAAGCCAGAGAAAAACCTGGATTGGACCCCAAAGAAGTATAACAAGGTAACACATTATTCCCTTTCTATTGTTGCTACATACTGGGCTTAACATGTCACAGGACCAAAGACAAGGCCTGTGAAAGGACTACAGGCCTTTACAGATAAGAAGTCTTAAAGTTCTTTCTTGGAGCCAAATCTTTAAATAAAAAAATACAAAATCCCACAGAAGAACAAACAAAGCACATTTTAAGCACGAGTTTAACTAATGTATTCATTATGCACTTTAAACAAAGTGTATCAATGAGAAATTAAAATTCGCGATGCTCCTCTTTGAGCTGAAGGTCTCCTTGGAAAAATTTCACGGATAAATCCATTCCCTCATGATTTCCAAGATCTTTTAAAAGGTGTGGCAATGTCAGATATAACAGATGTGAAGAATTCTATTACACTCTGCATTCCCAATGAGAATTACTCTAGTCCGAGATGAAAAACTAACACTTTGCTACTGAAAATTTCAAGAACAGATGCCAACATATTTCATGATGACTTCTGATTACAGGAAAAATACAACACAGGTCAGCACTGATATTCAAATTGTATTTTGACCCATTCCAGACAAGCCCCTCCATGTACAATGACAGAAGAACATCCAGAACTTATGATCCAAGTATCAAGTGAAGACAAAACATGAGAAAAATCTAACACTTGCCCCAGCAGTGTCACAAAAAATACTAAAAATCTCCATCTAATTTTTAGAACACTCATGATATATAAAAGAGGAGACTATGGATTTGCAAAATCCACAAAGAATTATTTTCCTCAGATTACAAACAGAGAGACTTGAAAATTCAATTTTTAACATAGCTGCACGTCTGAAATACACCATGTATCAAGTATACTGAGAAATTATACTGTGCATTTTACAGAATCCAAGGCATGAATTTACAAATTTCAGCAAAGTTTCTTCAAACAGGTGACCACATCTCAAAACATAAATCATCATTCTGAAAAAAACCATTAACCATAACTTCGAAAAAAAATTTGAAAATGCACCGAAACATGAACCAGAGTGCAAAGAATGTCCTAGAGGCAAGATTAGCAAGCAATTACAGCAGTCACTGGTAACAGTTACAGTACACAGCATTTTTAATTTTTCTTTTGAAAAATCTGCCTTGTGATCCCAGTATGACAAAATCATCCTACTGTTTTCTCTAATCTAAAACAATTCAAATCATCAATAATCAAGAGAGCATCAGCTGATCACGTTTTAGGATGCAGCATGGGAGTATTAAGTGACTGAGCATTGATCAAATGACGACAGAATCTGGAGACTGTGTCTCAAGGAGTATTGGTTGACCCTGATGTTAAGTATGATCATATTATATAAGCCTGCACTGAGTTACTGTTTCTGCTGCTGAAAAGTGCTGTTAAAACTGCACATACAAATATATTTGCAAAGTCAAGCACCTACTAACATATTTCTGCTCTTCAATCCATCTTAAAATGGCCTACTCTTAAACCAACTTTCTGGCAAGGAAATACGGACCAGTACCTGACCCAAGCATTTCACGTTCTCAAGGTAAATTCCATTAGCATTTAATGTATGTCACCTGCAGGAAAATTCCTTTTTATGTAATAACCTGCAAGTCACTGAATGATTGAAAATGAAGGTGCCTTTTCTCATGTACCTTGCACAGACACAGGGGATGGAAAGAAGGCAGCAGCATTTCAAAAGATGATGCTTACATATCCCTCCTAAATGCCTTCTAAATGTATACAGTTCTCTAGGGAACAATCAACTGAGCAATGTCTGTAATGCTCAGGATATAATTACCAAAATGAGATGCATACCCTTCATTACACCAGCAAACAGTTAACTTTACAGACTATTTCTCTTACTTTGGTGCTCTCAAACCTTTCTTTTTTCTTTTTTCTTTTTTTTAAGTAATCAAGTGCTTCCAATCTTCTACACTGCAGCTACTGTGCATTCAATGCCAGGTGCTGCACACCTCACTAGCAGAAACTCAGCACAATGCAAGACCTTCTCCAGCCCGTGTAGTTTCATATACAGCTGTAGCATGACAGAATGTCTTTGGGATTTAGCAAATTCAGACAGATTCTGTTGCTACATCCCACAGAAAAACTGCCATGAAATTCCCCCTGTTTAAAAAAAGAAAAAAACGAACAGCCTACATCTCCAAACATGACAGTGCATTCCTGGCATAGAACATGCAATGCAAGAAGAGAAAAACGACAGTATTTATGTTACCTTCAGTCACATAGTTGTGGTCTCGCAGAAAGCTGTGGTTAATTTTCCGTGTGTCCGTGTCCTCGCCCATTTACAGCAGGATTACTCAGCATGCCTATCCGCAGTGGACTGATAGCATCAGCAGAGGTCGTCACAAGAGCACCATCCATGCTGCCACTGCCTAGCAGAGGCGGGGAACACACCGGGCCACTGAGCACAGCATAATGAGAGCTATTGAGGCAGCACAGATTGGGGGGAAGGGGCTGGGGGGGGGAAGAAAAAAAAAAAAAATAAGAAGGGAGAAAAATGGGAAGAAGAATAGCGGGAGAAAGCCGGAGGGGGAGAAACGGCTCCGAGGAATGAGGGCTGCAGAAAGGCAGCAGGGAGCTGAGGGAGCAGAGGCACTTGTGGCAGAGTTGCGGCGCGGCTGCAGCGGGAGCCGCCCGGAGCGCAGCGGGTCGCGCCGCTGCTGTCACACGGCCCTGCTGCATCAGCCTGGCCCCTCCCCGCCCGCCCCGCCGCGGCCCAGCCGCGCCGCATCTGCATGGAGAAAAGTGAAAAATGACACTGCAGCTAATTATTCCGGCTCTTCTGCCGGGGAGATGGGCAAGGAGAGAAACTGAGGGAGGGGATGAGGGAGAAGAAACTTCAAGCTGATTGAACGCGTTTGAATCGACACGTACCGCACACGAACACGCGGCCGCGATTTTGTGCTAGTCGTGCTGTCATCTGCAGCAAAAGCAACAGTCATTCAATGTCAGCCTCTATAAATATTACCGAAATTGCCAAATGTCTGCCTGTGCCAAAGGATTCGTCAGAGGCCAGGCAACGGTTCGGAGGACGTAAGATAAAATAACTGTTATTTATCTTTTTTACACCCAGTTTTTTTAGATATACGTAAAATTACAAAGTATTTAAAAACAACCTCTCTGGCTTCCCTATACAGGAAAGAAAAGCTGGACAAAGGGAATGTTTGCAGGTCATTGATTTTCTCAGACCTGATACTCTTTTAGTGCTTTATCCCATCATATTGGAAAGCAGCGTTGAAATACATATACTCAGAAATATGAAAATAAGTAGAGGCGGAAAATTGCTCACTTGCATTGTAAAATAAAGCTTGCTCTTTAGTCCAAATGCTTAATGTTTTATATAACAGCAAATTTCTTTCAACTGAACAGACAAGCAATTTCCTTTAGCTTTTGGTTTCTATTCAATAAATCACAAACTGTTTGCTGCAGAAAGTATGCATTCAGAAAAGGTAAGCACCACTGAAGTTTAAATATTTGAATAGAAAACAAATGGCTGTATACCAAACCACCACTACAGCATGCTAAGGGAGTCCACAACCACAAAACCAATAGAGGAGAGAGAATCTTGTGCTTTAGGCCCTGGAATTGAACATGGAAAGTACAATTTGGTTGTCAGCATTACTGCATTTTGTGTAACACTGCATGAATTTTTATTGGGTTTTTGTGTTTGTTTTTCTTTCTTTCTAATGAACTAGAACATACAGCTCTTGATTCAAGTACCCTGTTATTCCTATAAACTGGCATGTGACTTTGAAAAAAGTAGAAAAAAATCTGCTTAGGGATACACAACTTATTTCAGGATGAAGCCAGGCTAGGGGGGAAAGAAGAATAGCAATAGAATCAGTTTTTCTTCTCATTAATAGAGAAAAATAAAACAGAACCATCTCCAGCCTGGCAAGTAAATATTTTAAAATCTTCATATTTGAGCAGGTGAGAAAGTAAGAGAAGTTATTCAGTACTTGAACCTGTACAAAACATATTTTACATGTGGGTTTAGGCAGTGACAATACTAGAAATGTTATTTCTGCATTGACAGCTGACAGTCACTACTGTGGCAGTACTGGCAGCTCTGCAGTATCCTCCCTATCCTCTTCAGAAAAGAGGAAGGAGGCCTTGCAAATACTGATATTTAGTTTGGACAAAATGGTTCTAATCCATGTGATGCAGCTGGTTTATTTTGACCTTCCTTGACATACTATGTTCTCACCTTGGATTTTGAGCATAACACACTGCACACGAAATCCCAACTCTGCCAAAGTCCTTGGCAAAGACTACAACAGCCATTTTACTCTCAACTATTTAACACAAGTTACACCATTCTGGGTCAAGAAGGCACCTCCCTTCAGCATCTGTGCAAACTGCCTGCCCTTACAAAAGTCTGTCCAGATCCCCTTGTAAAGCCTTCCTGCCTCCCAGCAAATCAAAAACTGCACTGGTGATCAGCTGCCAGCTAGCTGTAACTCCATTTACCACCACTCCCTGGGCTCAGCCATCTAGCCAGGTTTTACCCAGAAAAGAACACACCCATCTCCAAGCAAAGAGCTGCCAGTTTCTCCAGGAGAATGTTGTGGCAAAATGTGTCAAAGGCTTTACCAAAGTTTATCTAGGCAACATCCACAGACTTTCCCTCATCCACTAAGAGGGTCACTTCACCACAGCATGAGATGAACTGGGTCAAGCAGGACCTGCCTTTCACGAACTTGTGCAGGCTGGGTGTGATCCCGATTGTCCTGCATGTGTGTGTGATGTCGCTCAGAGTGATCTGCTCTATAACCTTCCTTGGCACTGAGGGCAGGCTGACAGCCCTCTAGTTCCCTGGATCCTCCTTCTGACCCACTTGACAGATGGGCTTCACATTTGCTGACCTCCAGTCAACTGGGATCCACTCCTCCCTGATAGCCAGGGCTGCTGGTAGATGATGGAAGGTGCCTCAGTGAGCACTTGCACCAGCTTCCTCAGTCCCCTCAGCTGGATCCCAGCCAGCCCCATAGACTTGTGTTTGTCTAAGTGGTGTAGCACGTCACTGATCATTTCCCTTTGGACTACGGGGGCTTCATTCTGCTCCCCGTCCTTGTCTTCCAGCTCAAGGGACTGGGTACCCAAGAACTGGCCTTGCTGTTAAAGACTGAGGCAAAGCAGGCATAAAATACTTCATCTTTTTCCTCATTCTTTGTTGCTATTGTTTCCCCCTGCATCCAATAGAGAATGGAGGTTCTCCTTAGCCTTCCTTTTGTTCCTGATGTATTACAGAGTGTGGATTGCTCTGTGAAGGTAACACTGAGAAGCTATTACTGTGATGACTCCTAAAACTGCAAGAAATGTCACCTTGCAGGGCATTTGATGCCAAAAATCCAGCAACACATTTGAGTAGGAACAACTACAGAGGAACAACTTCTACCTGCAAATACACAGAAAATTAACACAGAAATTATTCAAATGATGAGTACAATCTCAAAAAAGTCACACTGACAGTCTGTAAAAAAAAACACTGGTACCATTGTCTTTGTAAATACCTCTACATTTATGTGACCAAGATGGCTGAGAGAATTCTGGCCTTGTTGTTCCTGCTCTTCCATGTAAACTCATCAATAGCTGTCCTTTATTTTTTCAAAATTTACAGATTCTATGGTCTGTCATTTAGAGCCTACACTGGTTATTTGTTAGGTGTAATTTAAGCAGCTAGAGGTGTTTTCATTTTTCCTAGAAGCAAAGTGGACATTTTTTTGTGAAGTCAAAATTGCAGCTCCCATCCAGATATTATTTCCTCCACTCACCATTAGAGAGGTTCACGGACAACTTCCTTAGGCATCACATCTGGGTCAAATCACACTTACCCTGTTCTTCTTATTTTTAAGTTAAAAAGAATCTCGTAAGGAGGAATGGAATGAGGAGGAAGCCTTTAAGAAAAACCCTAGACAATATTCCCAGTGTGCATGCAAATGCTTTCTCTAAGATTATGAGCCAAATCCTTACTGTGTGGCAAATATTAGCACACCACTGACTTAAGTAGGTCAGTTCACATGAGAAAGATTAGCAAAACTCTGCTCTAAATTTGTAGCACAATGCAAATTTGTGAGCCAACATTTGCAAATAACTAGCTGTGCCATTTTAAAATGCTACTTATTATCAATCCCACCTATAACCTACATAATTTGATATGGTCAAATACCCAGGGAGAAGGTGGTGAAGAAGGAAGCTTTAATCAGAAGTGCATTGGTTACTTGGACTTTCATAGTAGTTCACAATCCTACTCATAAAACAGCCCTCTAATTGAGTTGAATACACTACAATCAGAAAAATAAAAGAGAGTCCTATCTTAAAGAATTTATAAGTAAACTATAAAATAGAAGAGCTACATACTGGTCAGCAGTGACATTTAGGTAGAGAGTCAGTAATGAGGATGAAGTCCTGGTTTAGAGCTTTCTAAAAGAAGGTCATTAGAGACTATGGAGACAAGCAATAAACTGGATTCAAGAGGTTGAAAAATAACTGCATAACAAGAATAAAACAAGCTTAGACATAAAAGGAGGCAAACTGGCCAGCAGGTCAAGGAGGAAAGTAAAAGGCTAGAGCATGCATGACACAGATGCTGATACAGACTGTAGGTGTCAGTAAAAGAAGAGTTAAAAGGAACAAGACAAACAAAAAATGGATCTGTGCCAGTCGGAGAAAAATCTCAGAGGACAGGGAAAGAAAATATTTAAAGAGAGGAACATTTCCCCTTGTCAGAGTTTTGGGCAGAAGAATTGGAGAAAGGGGAAGGTAGAAGGGAAAACAAAACAAAAAACTAGTCAACCAATCAACCAAAAAAAAAAAAAAAAAACCAGAAATGGAAGCCACGGGCAGCCAGTACCCCAAGGAAGGAAGCAAAAACTATTTATGATAAAAATGGAACTGAGAATGTAAGGATTGGTAACAGTGTAATCTAATGGTAAGGAATTGAAGAAGATAGAACAAATCTTTGGCTGAATGACTGTTGATCATGTTTGCTCACTGCATTTCCAGCAGGAAGCTCTGCAGCAGAAGAGAGGAAGGAATTAGGCATTAGGAGGCAGTTTGTCTTTTGTCTTGAAGGTTACTGTGTAATGCTGTTTATAAACACCTGTGGAATACATGGCCATCCTGTTCTACTCTTGCAGAACCTTTATGTTCTCTTAAACGTATTTTCCTGAAGAGCCTCTATTTAGCTTTGTCAGACACTAAGAGCACAACCTTTAATAATTAAAACTCTCAATATCTGGAATAGAACATCATCAGGTACTCTACGTCTCCATTTGACCCCTGAGTTATGCCACTTCACCACCAAATTCATCATTCCATCTGAATTAGAATGATTAAGCTTGTACTGCAGTTGAAGGAAATGGTAGTGAAATACTTAAATATTTTCTTCGTTCTAACTAAACTTTTCATACACAGATTATTCTGTACTTCATTTATTAAAATACAGTGGCTTTAAATGAAATTAAACTGAATTTTCAGTTGGCACAGAACTTTAATTATTTGTAAAGAACAAGAGATTTAAAGACTGTAATAGTAAAAGAAAACCTTAGAAGCTGCACAAATTTCACCAAAAATAGACTGTCTTAATATATTATCTTAATGTCTGTGACATCAGTGGAGGGTTTTAAGAGCTTTGACAGCATTTGCTTCTAACCATATCCTAGTATCAGAAAACTGTGCAAAGTTTCTTCAAATGAAATAAGGTAACACATGCACTTAGTCAGTTGCAGAAAAAATGCAACAAAATATTTAGCCAACCCTTGATAGTTATAGCTCATTGCATCTGAATTTGCTTACCAAAAAAAAAAAAGTTTGTAGGCCAAATATTGTCTCACTTTTGCACAGGTACAGAGATGTAAAATGCCCTGCTACTGACTTCTCCAGTTAGGCCATTGGCAAATTAGTTTTGCTGTTCATTTATTATTATAAAATATTAATATTATTGTCCACAAAAATAAGATTATATAGTGGTCATACTTCTGTTCAAAATTCTTTCATTTAAAAAGACAAAGCAATGTGACAAAAAGCTATTGTCCTAGTCTTCTTCCAGCTCTACTCAGCTTGACAGAAGAGGACTCAGAGCTCTCAGCCAGGTATAAGACAGCAAATTCACTCCCTTGAGTTTGTGTAGTTTTCCTTCTCAAGTCCTTCTGAAGTCGTTTTTGTATTTGTTTAATAGCCAGTACAATACACATTATGTATACTAACATGCACTTCCTTTTTTAATTATTCCTATTATTCCTATTTGTGGCTAAACAAAAGCAAATCAATACTGCCAAAAGCTAACATAAGTAGCAATAGAAGAAAAATTATATCAATCACAGCTCTCAAGTAAAAATTGATCTTGTCTGATTTTAACACTTTATAAGTAATCATTTAGAATCTTTACATTTACAGCATTTAATTTATATTTTGCTACAGCCTTCAGTTACATTTAATATTTAAAATAATGATGCAGCCCAACTATTTTGCAAAAAAAACTAATGGCTGCTATCACAATTGGAAAAATATGTCATCATTCAAAAAGGGGAAATTTCTTCGACACACTACCTTTTGCTGTGTTAAATCTAAAAATAACACCTGCCCAGAAGAAGCAATTTATTTTTAGCCTACATATTCCAGACATAGAGTAAAACTAATTCCTCCCAGGAGCTGGTGATTCTGGAAAGCAAGCCATTAAAAGTTATCATCAAGTAATTTAAATTACAGAAGCCAATTTCTGTCAATGTCTTTCACCCTCTCTGTTCAGGTGAATGTTGCATAAGGATCCTGGGCTGAGTCAGTGCCACTCTGAGGTTTGCAGAAAGCCAGAGCATGGGATGAACTGAACACACACCACACTCACAGTTTGTCACAGAGGAGCCAGCAGTTTTGCTCTTATTTTTCTGTGATGTGCTGATGAGAGTGGTGAAGCTAATCAATACAAAGAGCTCTGGGCCTGATTTAATGATTTTTACTAACTGAGAGAATGCAGCCAGGATATTTGGACCTAAGGGTTCTTGCAAGAAGGCTCCCTGAAGCAAAACAGATGCTCTGAGCTATGATACTCCTGTGCCTCCAGGATGCCCCTCTGTTCCTCTCTGGGGCCACTGCATCATTCTGGCTGCAGCGGAGGTTTCCCCAGCACAGCACAGCAGCTGCACACCACAACCTTCTCTATGCTCCATAATGATATGGTAATCCAGCCTGGAAACCTACACTGGGCACTGCTTTCAGGTGTTTGCTATGAAGAAAGGCAGAATTTGGAAACATAAACAGTTCCCTGTCGACTAGCCTGAATCAAGCCAGAGCAAGCCTGCAGCCAGAGAGCTGGAGCTGTGCTAGAAACAGCAACTGCATCTTTGCCTGGTCCTTTGTGGTTTAAATCACATCTAAAATCACATCTAAAACAAGTCCTGCAACCAATCAGCTAGTGAGCTCAAGGAAGCAGGTAACAAGAGCATGAACAATTCCAGGAATGAGTTCTGCACACTCTAGGGGCAAGCTTTAATTTGGCAAATTTCAGAATACTGCAACAGATTTCAGTGGGATCTAGGTTTAGCAAGAATGGAAAGCAAGGCTGCAAAATCACAGGGGAAGGAAAAGCAGAAAGAACAGACAAGATGCCAAAAGGAGATGCTGGAAGTTTTCCCAGAACTTACTAATTTGGAGGTTAAGCCTATTCAGTGACTGCAGAAGGAATGGGAAGAGTGGTCTAAGGGAAAGAGCACAGGATGAAGAGTAAAAGACCAAGCACTAATGCTTTAGCCACATGAGGCTTTAGCCATGTCATTTATCTTTCTTAATCTTTTCCAGTCTTCCGCTGCCTTGCCTATTTAAACCAAAAATTACAAGAGCATAAACACTGTCTTCTCTACTGTAGTCATCACATGGAAACTGATGTAGGAGCCTTGGGCAATGCTGATACTTTTGAGACACTGTTCCTAGCTGAAGAAGCTCATTTGTTTCTAAAACAAGCTCCTGTGTCCTCTAAAACACAAGGTAGATTATTTACTGCACTGCAAAAAACACCACAGTAAAAGAAAAAAACCACAAAACACAGGAGAAGGGTTCAAGATGAGTTTCAATAGAAAACCTCTGTGACAGAGCCAGTCACTGTGCCAAGTAAGTCAGGGACCCAGGTGGACAAAGGCAAACAGAGTCTCAGGAAGAAAGTAGGCTTGGGGACAAGTGTTGAAACAAATGCTTCCAAATTAGCCTTTAACTTTCTACTCTGTTTCCATGTTTCTCAAATTGAAATGCTCATACAAATATAAATACATTCCAAACAAGAGATAGTATGTTAGGTTTGGACTGGAGAAAGCCTACTACTAATTCTGCTAATTCAGTTCAGTTTTAGAAATACTTTATACAAGTATTAACTCAAATACAGCATCACTTGCACATTGCCTCATACCTAATATCTGAGACAGCATATACTTTGTTACTGCTGTTTGGTGTGTATGGGTCACTGTCTCTCTAAAGGCACACCCTATGACAGCATCCTCTCTCCAAATTTCCCTACAACTTCAGTAAGGCTCACTACCATGTTCTCCTGCTGTGCAGGGGAGAAAAACTCTTTAAATGTATGTCTCTACTTGCAAGGCTTTAAAATCATACTGCATATAGTTTATTCAAACTAAAAATTTTATGTTATGCCCTTTCTTACAAAAAGCAGAAAATCTACCAATACTACTAAAAAATTATGAATTTGTAAAGCAGAAGTATATCCTAAGAAGGATGGTTGAAGTTCTGCTGGAAAGGGCTGGAAATCATGAAGGAAATGTTTCAGTGCCTGTTCATGATGAACAGATCACAGGCATCAGAGTACACAGTGGCAGAGGCTGCTGATGGGGACTGTCACAAGAGTGGAGCCCCAGGACAGAGCTGTGTGCTGCCTGCCTCCCCAGCAAGTCACCCAGCACGCTGTCAGAAATGCTCTCCAGACAAGATCTATCACTGCACAGCCAGGCAAGGCTGCAATTACAAAACTTCATATCCTAAGACAAGATGACCCAAATCTCAAATAACTTCTGCAGATGTCAGGCTCTGGAGCAGGACATAAAGCCTGCTGAGACTTAAAAGCCTGGAAAGAGACTAAATAACCTACATATATATACATGGTGCAAAATAATTATAAAGTTGTCACTTGAAGGCACTGGGCCGTCCAAAGAAATGTTGCTTAAAACACAGATCAGAAAGGGGCCTGAAGAAGGAATTTAGAGAAGGGATAGAGGCACTGTCAGAACTTCTTTACACTGTGTAGACATATTTGTGTGCATATTTATCCAAGAAAGGAACTGGGAAGAGAGGGAGAAAAGCAAGTGAGAACAGTTTCAAACCCATGCTAAGGGCCATGTTCATCCTTCCTGAATATCAATGGACCAAAACACACATTTCATCAGCACACTGGTGTGGTTTCTGGGCGGTCAGGCTACTACACAGTCAAACTACAGAGAAAGAAAACCACTTTTTAAGACATCTTTCAAACCTCAGCATTCTGAAAAGACTAAGCCTGTAAGACACAGAAATCGCAAGAGATGGAGCTTGAACAACTTCAACAGATAAAAAAATCCAGAGGGAAGAGATCAAAGCAAATACTAAGAAACAAAATTTCCAGAGAAAATCAAGTGAAGAAACAGGAAATTATTTTAAATAATATGGCCTACCATAAAATATAAGAAGCTGACTGAGAATTTGTAATACCTCTACAATATTTGCTAGTAACTACAGTGAAAGGACAAGGAGTAATAGCAGGTGTGATTTGGTGTAAATTGAAAAGGGTGCAAACCGAAAGAGGAGAAATTTAGGTCAGATATTACATAGAAATTTTTTACTGTGGGGGTGTTTAAGCATTGGAACAGGTTTCCCAGGGAGACTCTCACTGGCCCATCCCTGGCAGTGTTCAAGGCCAGGCTGGATAAGGCCTTGAGCAACCTGGTCTAGTGGGAGGTGTCCCTGCCCATGGCACGAGGGGTTGGGACTATGATCTGTAAGGCCCATTCCAACCCCTTAACATTCCACAAATCTGTGATTTTTCAGACTTAAATAAAATAATTAAAAATCAAATCAAACTTGCATATTATATTCACTCACATTAAAATGCAAACCACAGGCACTCTTCCTAACATTTTACTAATTCAGACCTCAAAACATTTCAGGTAATAATAATTTAGGAACAATTCCTGCCCATGGCAAGTCTATTAAATAAAATCAACATACAAGATCATTTATTACTGATTTTGAATTCTATACACAGTCATACCAAGAAGCCAGTTTGAAGGGAACTTAGTCCAAAAGACTGTTATTCACAGGACCACAGAATAATGGCATGGCATCTGACAGGACATTTACCTTGACTCCTTCCTTTCACAAGTGTAATTAGTTAATTCAGATAGGTGTAATGCAAGCAGCTTTTTCTCCAGCATTACCTTACACCACAAAGAGTAGTTGCATATTTCTGTCTTCAGATAAGACACCTTCCAATAACTAAGGTGACATGCAAATCCAGCCATCCGAAGCACCTGCAGATCCCAGCCCTCCTGGGCCACAGAGAAAAACAAAAAAGCAAAGCAAAAAGCTGTTCTAGAAAATGATACAGTACTAGATTTTTTTCTTGTATATAATATTTACTGCAATATTATTAAAACAGCCTCAAGAGAAAGGAAGAGAAGCTAGTTGTGTCAATAAAAACAATGATTTTGCTGTTAGCCTTTCCCCCAAATCATCCAAATATTTAAACTACTGTAGCATCAGATGTACAGCAACAAATGCTGCACCTGCTGTAAGAGCTGAGATTTCTGAAATAATACTTAGTTGGCAAAACAAAAGCTAAAAATAAATTTAAGCTATTTAAAATGGGAAAAAAAATCACCGATGCACAAGAATCAAACTCATTCTCAATGGTGTGAGAAAAAAAATGCAGAAATGTTGAAAGAATGCTAGTACTGAATGACATTAAAAGTTTGCAAGACACGTTAAACCTAGAATTTTGAGGAGTATGAAATCCCATTCTACATTGCAGTAAACAGCAAATGCAGCTAAAGGTTCTGTTCCACTTCTGGCCACCCTCATACCAACAGCAGCAATCAAAATTCAGAAAACCAGAACAAATCACAGAGGTGATCTGACATTGCAATTTGAGAATTCCAAAGTAAACAATGATTGAGAAAGCTCCTGTAGGAATCAGCTGAATGGAATGGAAGAACAAACATCAAATGAAATCATTTTTATTTTGGCTCAAGACATAGCAAGTGCAAATTAAATTATAAATTAAATTACAGGAAAACTTACAAGGGAAAGTACAAGTGGAAAGCTATTAATTGATTTTGAAATCTAATGAAGGACTAAGCACCTACAAATCAAGTGCTGCAATGAAAACAACAGCAGTGCCTGGCCCCAAGGAGAATTTGGAAACGTGGGGTAAAGTGCTTTGCCTACCCAATGTGGAAACCTCCCACTCAGGGGAGCTCCCTGGAACCAGCACCCAGGATCACAAAACACAAAAGTTCAAACATTCTTTCCAGAGCTTAGAGATCTCAAATAAGGACACACGCTGATACGAGATCTAGACCCTGAGTATGAATATAGTCCTAATAGGTGGTGACACTGAGTATTATTCCCTGAAAAAAATGAGAGACAATCCTACCTTATTATATAATTGTGTGCTGCTAAGTCATAAGGGAAATACAGAATCATTTCCTTTAGTTCAAGAGAAAAGAAACCCCAAAAAACTGGGTATGGATATTTACCATATTTCCTACTTAAGCTGCCCCAGGCATTAGTAAAAAATACATTATTTGCAAAACCAGAAATTATCCCAAGTAAAATGAACACATCTGTGTATTTGTGATGGAGATGCTCATCATGGCCAGGAAATCTGAAATTTTTGAGCCAAGCCTGAGGTCAGTTTCAAGGTTTTGCACTGACAATTACTTTGTGTAACAGAAAAGCAATCACCTGAACAGGATCTAGAACCACAACTGCATGCAAATAGTGTGCAGGAGAAAATTCAGCTTGGCAAAGGGGAAAACAGGAGCCCTCAACAAACAGAGGCCAAAATGCCCCAGCACAACCTGTGTTGGAGAAGAAAGACCTGCTAAGCAAAACCAATGCCCAGTGCCTCACTAACCACTTTAACAAAAAAAGAAGGGGAGGGGTGGCCACTTAATAGTACAATTTTTGCTAAACTCTGCAAAATTATATTTAACCTTACTGACAGCTAGACAGGGATTAACACAGTTGCTGAGCAAGCATAAGTGCTAGGCCTCAGCACATCTGTAGTCTGTAAGAGAATGAACTAATTTCAACTAATGAACTGCTGAGCCAGCGCAATTCAAAGACCAAAGCATGGGAAACATAATGCAATAATGGTATGCTTAAGACAATTATAAATCAAAGAAAAGAGAGTGATGTCTCTAAGCTTCACCAAGCAACTACCTGGGGAGGCATGAAGAAAACTATCTATGAGACACCATACCCAAGGGCACAGAGACCAGTGATCTGAGGATGGAACAGAAGCAGTAAAACAAGTGAGTAGTCTGGGAAAGCTGGGAAGTGAGCCGTGGTTATAGCAGCTTGGTGGGAATAAAGGCAAATTCAAAAGTCAACATGGTGGGCAGAGCAGAAGAGGATAAACACTGCAGACACCAGCAGCAGAAAACTGACCTTTAGAAGACACATCAAGGTTTTTCCCTGAAAAACCTTGATAGAGCAGGAGGGATGCCCTTTGATCCCTCATGCCATGAGCACAGGCTGTAAGAGAGGGGGTTGGTGCATTTTATGGGTTGTGAAGGCATAAACACCTTAAAGTAAAGGTGTCTTTACCATAATCACAAAATTACAGAATCACAGAATGGTAAAGATTGAGAGGTCACCTGGTCCAACCTCCCTACTCAAGCAGGGTAGACCCAGGAGCACGTTACTTGGGATTGCATCCAGACAGCTTTTGAGTTATCTCCAGAGGAGATGAAATTACATATGCTAATGACTACAGGCTGTTCCTCATACCCACTGTCATTTATGTAATATCTTTAGTTACAGAATTCCTCTGTCAACACCCCCACTGCCATTCTTACCCCATCATAACCTGCCTCATGGTCTGATTGCTGACACTGCTCGTGATCCTGACTCGTTCTGATTATCCCACAGCTAAGTGCCACTGATTTTTAGTTGTCATTGCTTTGCTTTGCCCATAAACACTGTCAACCTGTATAAGCTTTCAAAAAACCCTATCTCGCTGTAAAATGAGTCTTCTTCCTTGCCAGATAATACTGCTGCACACACCCTCCATCAAAGCTAACCCACATTAACACAGTGTCAAAACCACAACAAAAAGGAAATACCTTTGCATTTTCTGTAAGGCTAAATGTATGCATGCAAGAAATACTCTAATCCTGGCTTGAGTTTTCAGGGTAATTTCTTAGTTTCAGAAACTCAGTGGAGAAACGGGAACAACATGATAAATTTAGCCATTTGCACAAAGTGGCACCCTATGAGCTTGACTACATATATTCAAGTATATTTAAGCATACAGCTAAGTACTGTTTAGTATCTAACCATAAATCTCATCCTCATATCAGTTAAGTACTTTTACAAATTTTAACATGCAGCTATATTATCAAAAAAGTATTTCAAATAAGATGTGGCAGAAGCATCTGGCAGTATGCAATTTGCATAGTTCTGTTTAAAGAAATTTAATCTAAAGATTTCCTCAGTAACACTCTTAGAAGTGTAATTTCTATAACTCCTTGGGACAGGAATTAAGAGTGGCTTCTTTATTATTCGATCAATCTATAATAAACCAGGAAGATTTATCTTTTATTTGTGCCAATGATGGGAGCTTTTCAAGTTCACCAGAAAACACATGAATAGACCAGTAATTTTTATACAGTATCATTTCAGAGGAAGTACAGTAAACTATTAATTCTATAATATCACACTGTTACAGGCAAAGCTCAAGAATAAACAAGCAGGTCAACATATTTCAACAATAGTTAAAATATAAACATTGTGAAAAATTATAATAATTTTATATTCATATAAAAGCAACATTTTATTTACATAATAAATATAACATGCCTGAAAAATTATAATAATTATTATTATAATAATAATGGAATAAAAAGAGAAACAAAAAAATTGCAATTCTACATTGCATTTAACCATCCAATTATCCCTCTTGCACTCCAACACCTCAGACACATTTTGTGAACATGGTAAATTTGCCCCAAGCTCCACTGTGCAGCTGAGTTGTCCCACAGCTTCTCGGTGTGGGCAAACATCAGCACTGCTGGGTCCTGTAAGACAGCTCTGGCCAGCACAGGCAGCAAGGCTGGCTCAGAGTTTTTGGACCACCCATTCCCACATTCCCCAGCACTGGGGACTCACATCAGCTACCAGAGGATGAACAGTCACTCTCTTTCCTTCCCCAGCTTTGTGTGTTCCTGAACCAGAACATTCTCTCAACTTCTAGATCATTTTGCTTGTTTCTCTCTTACAATACCATCAAAAGACTTGAAAACTTTCACAGTCAGATACAATGAGGAATACTTGTTGCCACAGCAATTCTTCAAAATTCTGTTCCTGCCACCACCAGTAAAGGTTCTGCCATTAACAAGAGCCTAACTCACCTCTACGACATTTTATGGCAAAAAGCTGATGTGTTGCATTGCCTATATTCCATGTGGGAAAGAAAAATCCAATTAGAATGGATTCATGACAAGCTAGACTTTGACCTTTAGTTTTGACTTTGGCTGCCTTTTGTTTGTTTGTGAGGCCCTGTAATTGTTTACACACAATATAAATTGAATCTGTGGCATGTGAAATCCAGGCTCTGCAGCCTCTGTAGGTAACCTAGGGTTAGAGGTTAAAAAACATTGACATTATGACAAATTGCTGTAATTTGAGGAATAATCTGAAATCCTGCTGGGACACAATTGAGCCAGTGAGCCTAGTTGTTAATGATAATAAAAGCTGACACAGTAAAAATGATAAAATTAAAGAGAACACCTAGTAATATAAGTACCTCCAACATATGACATTGACGATCCAGTTAAGGGAGCCAGTAAAAATATCACTGGTAAGTAACTCAATACTCCATTTCCAGTTACAGAACTATCCACTCATTTGTGGAAATGCTTTTGTCTTTTCTGCTTACTAGCTGTCTGTTTTTCATAATTTTCAGAACATGCAGTTTTCATAATATCTTCAGTAATGCAAGGTCATAATTCCACTTTCTGATTAGATTGTGTATATGTATCAGTAGATAAAACCTGTATTTTTCATATAGTACACCCATGATACCTTTCTCTGTCTCTCTGATACATCATAAACCAGCTGGCAACATAAAATATAAATTGGCTAGCTGTAAGAACAGATGAATCATTAATTACTTATTCTGTACCAAAATAAGAGAGACCAAATTTATAGTATCAAATTGCATGTGTAACTGCTAATTAAAATTATATTTTAAAAAAATCCCCAAACTCAATGAGTATTATTTAAGACTGGGTTGAAAACGATCTTTAAAGGTCATCTAGCACCTCCTATATATATATATATATTACTGTTTTAAAATATTACCATTTCTTGGAATGTAGAAACATGAGTACTGAATTTTGCTCTGGCTTTGATTCTGTATTTTCATTCTCCAGCAATACTTATATATTATGGATTAGTGCATTCCATTACAGAATCTTCAAATTTTTATTCTGTCATACTAAATTGTACCTTTCACAGGCCTCACACTTCAGATTATTATTTGCTTGGCAGGATAAGGGAATAGCGTTTTCTCACAAATACAGCCTACAAGACATAAACCATATATGCTGCTAATGTGAAAAAAATCACAAAAAATCCCAGAACTAAAACAAAAACTAACCAGTTTCTGACATTGCTTCCTTCTGATAATATGACCATCCAGGAGTCAAGAGTTTTCCATGAGAAATTGGCTGTATGATGAAAAAAAAGGAATACAACAATGGACAAGGCAGACTGACAAAACCTGAGAAACTACTTGGATTTGTTTTAGAAGTGCAAGAAGACAGAGATCCATTCTTTGGACTGGATACTGTGATAAAGTCTAAAACAGTAACACCACTGACACTTGGCTTGCTTCCAAACCTCTTCCAGCTTAATCCCTAAAATAAACACTCAAACCTGAAGACTGAAAGGTTAAAAAATGCTATGTCTTTATTCATAATTAGCAGCCAACTGCCACACTGTTATCATATCGAGAATGAATGCAATTATTCTGCCTTATAACAGCAAAGTGCATTTACAATTATTTACAAGGTTTTTTTACATCACTGAAAGCTATGCAGGAGGATCCAAAACTGCACATGCAGCCCGTAATCTTCATGCAGTGGATTTTGAAGATAACGACTGTTGCACAGAATGTCCAGTGCCTCTGGCACACCTTTATGTTGCCAGTCATGTAGGTGTTCAAAGCTTTATGTTGCTACATATTAAAACATTCTGAAATTGCTACATTTTTATAAGCTATTTATCTTTTTCTCATATTATCTTATTTCTCATAAGATCTTGTATTTTCTCTACTTCTCTCCATATCCAGCATCTTCTCACTGACACCTGCCAAAGACAGCACCACAGACAGGCCGATCAATTTTGTTATTAGGGTTTTCTTTTGTTGAGGTGGGAGCCTTCTCAAAGGAAACAGCTTTCAAGAGCCCATATACAGAACAGAAAGGGGAAATACTCCCCAACCAAAAATAATGTGCAAATTAGGTTTCCATTCAGTGCACACTATTTCACCATTTCCCAGCTGATAAGGAAAATCAACATGAAACCCGTCACACATTGGAGCAACAGTTCTAAGACAGCTTCTTCAAAAACCAAGGATAAGTTGACTGATTTGGTCATTTCTTCACCCAAAGTGCTATCTCTGTGCTGCTTTGCAGGCTTCTGTCAAGTTCTGCAGACTCTTCATAAAGGTCTCCAGATCAAACAGTTTAAAAGTTACAAGTAATGAAGATACATTCAAATAAGACTTTCAGAAGAACTTCTACATCCAAATGTTGTAAACATTCAGACTGTAATCAAACACACAGCTAATTAGTATGAGAACCGAGATTGTTCTAAACACTCCCATGTATAGAAAACAGCCCTAATTATTTGGTTTGTCAAAAAACAGTTTTTAAATATTTTATTTTAATTTTTGGTAAGAATTAAATATTCTAAATATAAATGTATTTTCAATGTGTACTTTAACAAAGCAACTGTAATTATACAAAGCTGATGAGTGCTTTGTCCTACTTTTTACACCAGATTTTTTATCCAAGCTTTTATCCTTGCTTGATCACAACAAAGCAGGATGATCACAAATCATGGTTCAACACCATGGACTCATCCCTTTACTAATTTACCAAGGACCTTCACAGATTTCAAATTTTTTTTTCAAAAAAAATTCACAGATTTCTTGAAGCAGGTTGATTTTATAGGAACTTTTCCTTGGCTTGTGCAAGATTGGGGCCCTTCTTGCTTTGTTCTTGTACAAATGAGCAAACACTTTGGCACACTTGACATTAACCCCACATTTCTAAAATTCAGGTGTTTTTCTGAGCCCATGCCCAGCCCTAGAAGAGAACAAAAGTTGGAGTAAAATGACAAAAGTTGCATAGCTTCTTATTTTGACAGTATCATTTTGAAAATTCTTACACATCATAAAGTGTCAAATTTGCAATTTTACACCCTGTAAAAGCAACAAACAAAAACTGCAGTAAACCCTGGAACACAAACTAGGCACAATTTGACTATGCTACACATGCTAAAGGAGAATATCTGGTACATAAATGAAAGAACTTTTTCCAAGATATTTTTTAAGGAAAGACTGGATGCGGCACTTCATGCCATAGTCTAATTGACAAGGTAGAGTTAGGTCATAGGTTGGACTTGATCTCAAAGGTCTTTTCAAACCTTATTTCTGTGATTCTTTGTTTCTTTTAGGCACCAAATCGCAACTTAAGATGAAAGACAGAAAGCAAATTCTAGTAGAGTTGCACTGTATTTCTACAGAGACTTACATGCACAAGTCTTAAACATAATACTAAAATTAAACACAAACATATAATAAAAGGTCTCATGTGTATCTTTATATATTTGCCATGGAGATATAAGCTGTCTAAAGAAGCAGCTGAGCTTTACCATATGAACAGATGCTCTCAAATCGAGTCTTCCCAGCTTTCAAATACATTTCCAGATACTAGTGATTAGAGAAATATCTGTATTGAAGAAATAGATAATAATAGAATATATTATTATATATTATGCATATATATATTATACATATATAAATATATGTATAGCATAATGACAAAATTTAAAAATAAAATATATTTTAAAGATTGTTGAAAGTTGCAGAAGGAACAGCTGAATGTATCTTGTAGCTTCCAAAGACAATTTAGAATGAACAATGGAAACCTCTTTTTTAGTAAGAGTACTTAGGTATTCTAGTGTTCATTGCAAGGATGAAGATAAATTTAGATTTTATAACTAACTCAATAACACATTTGAACAGGGATTTAGAGTTCCCCCTGGGAACTTCAGGAATGAAAAAGAAGCCAGAGCAAACCATGACATGGTTGCACCGCTATAAAATGTTTTCGGCTAAACAGAAGAACTAAAGTTATTTTGCCTTCTTAAAGCAAGCACCATAGTTTAAGAAAGTAATTGCCTCTAGGTTTCACAGTAAGTCTAAGGACTCACAGCCTTGGGAGCGGAGCAGCCTATGCAGTTATTAATCTCAGTAACACACTTTGCATGAAGACATTTTAAAGGGCAAAAGATGCAGAATTTAATATTAAATAAAGATAAAACATAAATTAATATTGCAAGGACAGATCTTACTAATATTATCACTGATCTTACTAATATTATTTATATAACATCTTTAATTAACTTAGTATATTTAGAATACATTATTTTATCTGTAAAACACTTGTTTCAAATCAGCTACACTTTTGGCAGTTTATGGAGAATTTGGTAGAACAGCACCATCAATATTAAACACTATATGGAATGTTACCTTGAAGTAGTATTTAAACTAGGTATATAAAATTGTACATTACATAACCGGACATATTGTAGAAAAATCTGAGTATTTAGTACATGCACAGATATGGGAGCTGGCTTTCATGTCAAATCAACTAAATAACAGCTGTAGTAGTTTTACTTGGAAATGCTATTGTAGGGAGAAATCAGAAAGAACAGACCCTCATTTAACTGTCATGACTAAAAATACTTTTATGCAATTTTTTAATTGACAGTGCAGTTATAGGTGTATTTCTCACTTTCATATCATGTTGGTGAGGCCTTTGTTTCTCATTTTTAAAAATACACTGAACTTCACATAAACTTTTGTCAGGATTACAGGACATGACCCATTTTGAAGATGCACCTTGCTTTCTACTGAAAAATGTGTATTATCTAACACAATACAAATAGGCCAGTACCTCTGTTCTAGTTCTTTTTGTTAGAGCTAAAATCAGTACAGACTAAAATTAATACACACAGCAGATAAAGAAAATAGAAGTTATTACCATATCAATACTCAAGAGATACAATTAGGTCACAAAAACTGGGGGAAAAAGAGCAGAAGCATCACTTCAAAATCAATAGGCACTATGAAAGGATGAATTTGCAAAAGCAATTATGCATTGAGCAAATAATCACTGTACAAAGAAACTAAAGGTGTTCAGCAAAGGTTCAAAAATACAAAACCAGTAATTCATGTCACCATAGTATTACCAAAGCATAAGGTGGTATGCCAGCAAGCCTTGGAAATTTAAGCAGAAAATCACTTCAACAGAAAATCGGTAACTTATGTTCATAAAATTTCAGTAACAGAAAGGTAAGGGGCTGACGAAGTAGTTTATACTTAAATCTGTAAGTATAACTCAAATGCCATTTCCTTCTAAAGTTACAATGTGCTCAGTGTAAGGCACAAAGTGTTTTTCATCATATTTATGATGCAGTGCAAGTCAAAGAGCAAAGTTTTGCCACAGTTCTGTTTTCTTGCAGTAACAACTGATGGTCTGAAAAAAAAAAATCAAAAATCAACATTTGCAGTTAGAAGCCAGAATTACTGGTGCTACAGCTGGTATCACGTAGAAAGGTAGCACAGGGATGGTGAAAGCCATGGGATGTCTTTTCTCTTCCTCATAGAAATTCCTCTGGCTTTTTGTGCTGGCCCATTCCCCCTCCTACCTCCTTTCTCACTTACTCAGCTCCAGACAAAAACCCTCTGTTTTAAACAGCCAATATATCAAACATATAAATTAACATTATGAAACCTCCTTACTTTGTTGTTTTATGTAAAAAACACACAAAAAGAAGAAAATACCTATACCACCACTTGAATATAACCAATATGTGCCAATTATTTAATATGCACCGTATAGATTACATTCTCATTCCACATTCATCTTTTGTTTGTGTCTTTCAGAAGATCAGCCCTAGGGGACAAGGGTAATAATATTTGTATGCTTAGCAGCAACATTTGTGCACCACCATTCTCTTACATAACACTGCTTGATATGACAAAGTTTCCAGCTCTGTAAAGGACAATGTCAACAAGATGCAGATTCAGAAACTACTTTCCATTTACAGCAGTTTCTTTTTTAAACAGCTGTTGTTCCATTTACAAAAATGAGACTGAATATATTTGAGCATGAAGAAGAGTGAATATTCAACACTTGCAAAAGCAAATATTATTGGGAAGTGCAAATAAGAGCATCAAATCAGCAGTACATGCTCAAAGATCCCTATATCTCAGTATCCTGAAAGGACAGCAGTCTCAGGAGGAATATAAAGAACAGGGACAGCATAGTAAAGCCTTTCCTGGGCTCCAGCACTTTCTAGGTCAGGGACTACCTCAGAATGCAGGTTTTCGACATCTGTCAGTCTCTCCCAGATCTTTCTTCCATTAATGTATCTAATTGTTCTTGAGCATATGAAAACTATGAATGTCCCTATGGCAGGAATGTTCCACAGTGTTGTGTGTCAGGGCATTTTTAATAGTGTATAGAGATACTTCTGCATGAGCAATTGCAGCCCAACTTACATATATTTTAATCATAAAATAGAAAATCTGGGGTTGCATTTTTTTGAACTGAAATGCTTTCTAATTAGAGCATATCAGAGTTTAATATAGTGCTTTTTAAATGCAAGATTAGTTAAGGCTTTTAAGTCTAAATACTAGCATGTTG
Organism: Pseudopodoces humilis; assembly: GCF_049639895.1. Classification (NCBI taxonomy): domain Eukaryota; kingdom Metazoa; phylum Chordata; class Aves; order Passeriformes; family Paridae; genus Pseudopodoces; species Pseudopodoces humilis. The sequence goes on along the minus strand of NC_142205.1, from coordinate 11,806,134 downwards.
AAACTTTTGGCATGAAACCGCAGCATTTGGAACAGCTGCTGGCTACTAACAACAACAGCTTGCCTCATACAGAAACATGATATGACCAACAGCATCTTTCTATCGTGTCTGTGGACCAGAAATGGAGACAGTCTAGTGCCCTACTCCAATTAAAGCTGACTGGTTCCCATCCACACTGCTGTGAATGAGCACCTTTCATATCGGCTCATTTCATATCCACATTGCACAGCACCTGGCTTGTAACTCTTCTGGGCTATATATGGTGTCTCAAGATGCAGTGACTGTTGTTCTGCTGGGTTTGGTTCGGTTTTTTTCAGTTCAAAGTGCTTAAAATTATGCGAGAGCTGTGTTGCACAAGCCCAGAGTCAGAGCATGATGCCAAAGGCACAAGCATAGAAGTAGGTCAGGTTAGGGCATACAAAGACGCAAGTACTGCTGGGGCAGAGCTCAAGCACAGCCAAGGTTGGCACAGTTCACATCTATACTGCCCAGAGCAGATCCTGAATACACTACACCTCTTGTGCCTGGGCCTCTTGTGCCCTTTCTCTTGAAGGGAACTACTTCAAAAGGAAGTGCAGGAGCTAAATTATCACATCAAATGAGCAAAGCTGGCACCATGGAGACACTGTGGCTTTGTCTACATTGCTAAGCTAGAGACAGAGCATGGGGCTAGGTGCTGGCATGCAATTTATGTCCCATTAAGCTGTTACAACAGCTCCCTGAAGGCCTTTTGTCTGTGTCAGCTACTGCTCTCCTACAGTGTCTGGGAATGGATTGAGGACAGCACAGGCCAAGGACTACACCAGTGGGTAGTTCAGATGTATCATGCAACTTTGCTCTGGAGAGGAAAAAAGTTTAGCCATTAAGATGAAAATTTTTATGTTTCTTGGTTTTAGAACCAAAGCAGAAATCCTGGTCCCTTTTATTTATTAGTACTGTCTCTTTACCACAGCTCCATCTGCATCAGCATGACCTAGGAGCTCAAGGCAAGATCAACCCCTTCCAACACCTTCCTTCCTTTCACAGAAGTAAGGTCAAAGCATACACACACATTAGTAATAGATTAGATATAAATAAAGAAACACAACACCTTCATTGTCTATACTAGGTTGATGAATTAATAACATGAGGAAAACCTCCCATCATGCTTGAGTAGAGTGCACTGTAAAATTCTGCTTTCTCTGGCTTTTAACTCCTGCCCTAAGACACCTGTCAAACTCAGAACACATTTTATTGTACATAAAATAGTCAACAAGTGAAAAACAGGAAGTTAATACTTTTCCATACACATAGATGGCCAGAAAACTAAGTTTTCAGTAGTTGCAAGGATCTTGTCAGTAGAGGCAAATTAAGGAAAATGCTGTACCTAATAGAAAGAAGGTCTGGTTCCCCAGTGGCAACAAAATTGTAGTAAAGAATGGATTCAACACTACTTGCAGTTAATCAAAAATATCCTGTTTTAAACAAGACTGAATCAGTTTTCAGTAAATCAGTGAATAAGTAATCTCTAGATATTCAAGGAACTTTATTTTCCAGGAAAATCCATATGGAATTTGCTTCTAATTAAAAAAAACAAAAACAAAAACAAAAACTCACTGATTTTAAATTTATCCCTAACCTCTGGTTTTTGCTGACTTGATTGTTATTACTTTTCTCATTTTGCCATGGCATTGCCCAAAGGCTTGCTCAGATTGATGTCTGAACTTACATTTTATGAAGCATAAATAACATTAATATTAGCATTTACCAAAACCAGTCATATTCAAAAGTCATAATAAAAGACATAGAAAAGCAATGATAAAAATAGACAGACCAAAGAATTCAAGTGAACAGGCTCAGTATCCTGGAAAAAGGTCACACTGGATACTAATCCTGGATTTTGATCAATGCAATGTATTGAAACAATACAGAAAACTTATTGGGTGATTGATCTTTGAACGTATACTACATTATTAAGAAATCTTCTCCTAATACAGTGGAGAAATATAAATATATTTTCAAGTCTTGTGTTGTAGCATATACAAAAGGCCAACATGAGACCTCTTCTTCCAACAGATAAATTACCTGCTGTGCTATTTGAAACCAAATCCCAGTTTCAGAAAACAACCATCAAATTAAAGTCTGCAAATATAGGCCTGTAAAATTTTAGAGCAGAAAAACATGATAAAGAATTACCTCTACTTTGAAAACTAACTGTCATGCAGCACACATTATTTTGAATTAATTGTAAAAGTTAAAACATAATGAAGAGGCAGGAGTACAAGTGAAAAATTAAAAGAGTTATAAATCAGGGAAAAGTAGCAAAAGTATTCATAAAGAAATACAAAGACATTCACATCCAGATCTAGACCTGACTGTTTAATACCAACAGTATTTGAGAGCTCACAATTGTTATGTAATCTGGAAAATTCACAAACTCAGACCAGCTGTTGACTGAACTATGTTGTACATCACACACAAACCATCTGAAGAGTGGGTATCTCCTAACCCACCCAGAGCAGAAAAGCCAGAGAATGAAGGGGTAAGCAAAGTGACTAGGCATGTAAACTGTACAAACATGCAGAGACACAGCCATACATCTAGTCATATCAGCTAAGGGAATCTGTACTGTTTTAATTCACAGCTATTCTGGGCAACCTGTTAAATGTAACCTGTTCTCAGGTCAAGACATTTTCCAGAGTTATTTCACCCACTATAACCCATGGGTTGAGGCAGGTAGAGTGGCCATGGATAGTTCCAAACTCCTGCAAAAAGCTTTAATTTAAGTCCATTATCTGAGGTGAACTCCTACCCAGCAGAGAAAATATTGGTAAAAATAGCAGTGAACAAAGCAGGAAGATACTCAACTCTGTTACTGAAGATTAAAATCTCCTCTGCTATTACCAAGGTGAAACAAAATCACAAAATTTATTATGCAAGAAAGCAGACTACTACCTTTGCCTTACTTTTTTCATGGTATCTGAAAAACTTACACTGTTTCACTATGGTTGTTTGTATACAACTTAAAGGGATGTTCTTATTTTAACCAGTTGTCAAAACTGAACCAAAATCTCTCCTCTCTACCAGGTATTGTGCAGACATTTACTATTGACTTTAACTTTTTTAGCCATTTTGGTACTGTTCTTTTCAGCAGGAAGAACTCTGGGGAACTGCAAGAGGAAGGAGAGAAATGGCTGAAGAAAGACTCACAGGGAATAAAAAAGATGATGGAGATGTAAAGGACATGAATTACAATTCCAGAGATTCAATTTACTAAAACAACTTTTAAAATAAAAGCTCACACAGATAAAGAAAAAAATAGTATAAATTTGATCCAGTGCAAACACTGCAGCTTGGTTCTACAAGTGTAAAAATGTCACAATTGGAATAAAATTAATCACTTCTTAATTTGACTCCTGAAGGCTGAAACTCACACACTGAATAAAAGTTCATTTAAAAATGAGTAACAGCAACAAAATGTTTCTGCAGAAAAACCCTCATTTGCTTTAATTCTCCCTGTCCATGACCTCCACAAAGAACAAGAGCATGTGAAACACGTGGGCCTCCTGTTTAAGTTTGTCTGGCAGTGTTGGTGACATAAATACAGAGTAGGGAATGGTTCCATTCTCATCAGCCTCGACTCACCATTACAGAGACTGATATGTTAAAGCACAGGCTGAATAATCAACATTTATTTCCAATCAGTAAGCTCAGCTCTTCAGGTTCAGGCTTCTCTGTAGCGATCTCACTACTTACCCCCTCTCCCACCAGCACCACTCCTTACTGCTGATGGCACCAATTACTATGCTAATGCTTACAGTAAAAGCAGTGAACATGGATTCTCTCCAAAACAGCAAGAGGGAAGATTATAAAGTCATAATTTCTGATTGTCTCATAAAATAACTGCCCAGGCATCCTGTGCTCCATCTGGTCTGTGGTTATCAATCTGTGATACGCCACCACACAGCAAGGACTGTGAGGGAGGTGCCATGTCTGATGGAAAGAGGCAGACTGACTTCCTACCTGTGCAGAGCAGCAAGGCTGAAACTGTGCTGTTAATGGTTTTGTGAACTTCTTTGAACAGAGACAACTACATCTGAACTAGAAGGATGAAAATTAATGCAATTTCAGTTACTCAAAATAATTTCAGAATATTTTAAAATTGTATTCCTTGTAAGATTGACCTGAATTACATTGGAATGTTATTTTGTTGCTCTGATTGTATATCCACTCAACACTATAGGTGAAGCCAAACCCTATAATATCAGCTCTCACCGTTTTATATTGCTCCCAGCTTTCAAATATGTTGCACACCAACATTTTTGTTTTAAAAAGATTTTTTGTGACTCAGTACGTCTCATGTTGCCTGGTTAAATTCCTCATGCTTCTTTTCAGCTGGCATAGAAGAAAAATAGCTGCTGTTTGTTTCATTATACAGGCTGAAGCCCTGCAGTCTGGGCTTTTGTTTTGTAATCACCAAATCAGGAGAATGAGAGGACAGATTTCATTATAAATATTAGAAAAATACTTTAATTTGTGCATTCAAAGCTAAATAGGCCATAAAAATAAAGACCCCAGTTAGTCCCCATTTCCTCCAGAACCTTCTAATTAATTTTCCATAATAAAAGGAAGGTTACAGATAGGGTAATTGGCAAAAACTTTACTGCTGAAAGACAGAGTGGTCTATTATGCCCCCAGAAAACACACCTTGCATGACCCTTTATGAAGCAAAAAAAAAAAAGAAGGGATCTATGAACAACTAATATTTCCTTCTAATTGGAGCTTTCTATGTAATACTGCCTTGCTCATCTTAGTTTTGTGTTTTTAAGCTTCTGAAAACATCAAGCTTTCCAATAAGCAATATAGAAGCTAGTCAGCATTTGCCTGAGCTCTGAATTCAGTGTTTTCAGCCAGGCATTCCAACTCATTCACAGCAACACTCACTTTTGTTTTTTTCCAGATATTAAAAACTAATCCCTCAGAAAAAAGAAAAAAGAAATCTAATTACAGCTTTAAAAATCTTTAAAAAACAAGAATGATTCTCTGAAAACTAGCTGGACTAGATGTGTCTAATATCTGTAATGGGTACACACATGGAAGGCACTTCCTAAAAGGGCACAAGACACTGGAAAATGTGGCTAACATGGCTAACTGTACTTCTTCTGATTCTGTAAATATCAATTGAAGAAAGATACAGACAGATGAGTTTCAAGAGATTCCAAGATTCATACCCAAGCCCCCAGGTGACTGGGCCTGACCTCCTGAACACACCACACAATTCCTGGCCAAGCAAACTAAATTGGGCAGGGTGGCAGGTTAATGCTTCCACCAGTTTCAGTTTCCAGCATCTTTACACTGCTCTTCCATTTAATCTTTCTAACAAGTTGCTTTTCCACCCCCAGTTACTTGAAGAAACAAACAATCCATCATTCACTCTCCAATTATAAAATACTTTTGTTGTTGTTTTTTGACCATTAAAACTGTCATAGATTAGACTCATCTCTGTGTCAGCTTAGGCACCCAGTTCTACTGAAGCTTCTTCGTAGAGTAGCTTTTATTTTTTCTCATTTTTCATATTTTATGCCCTATCACCATATTTGGTTCCATTTTCCAAAACTGAAACTCTTCCTCCTCCAAACCAATTTAAAGATTTTACTGGGGTTTTTTTTGGTCATTTTAAGAACCTTTTCTTATTCAGTCAGGCTATTTTTGAAACCAAATATGTCTGCTAAAATATGATCTCACATTTTTAAAGTTCCGTGTCAACTTCTTTCATCCAGAAATTGTGCAAACATCTTTATTTTTATATAAATAAATAAATAAAAATTCATTTATTTTAAAATACCATTTTGCTATCTTCATCCTCAAGATCATGATGCTATTAGCTGCTAGTCCTGTAAGTATTACAACTTAATTTATTGCCTTGCAAGTAGTTCCAAAAAGATTTTCATACATACAATCAAAATTATTCAAGCAACTCCAATGGAAGAATTTATGGTCTTTTCCCATCTGTCAGGGAAAAGGTTTCAGGCAGATAAGGACAATGTGAACATCATCTTATTTGTACAGGTTTTTTAATCTTTGTAACAGCACAGGCTGAATCTATATATTGAAAAAATCAAATAAGTTTACAGGACTGTGTGTTGTTACAAAATATTTAAAGAAGCAGGCTGAACTTTCAATTCATAATCAGGGAAACATCTTTAGATCTCAACCCAAAAGCCATCCTTGAATTCTAAAACCTACACAGTCTTGCGCAAGGGGAGGTTCTGAATGGCTTCAAGAGGCCTCTAGAACAATGTTGAGAACTCCCATGAGTAAAGAAAAGCTGAAAGACCTGAAATCTATCCCATATAATGGTGACTTTTAGCACAGGTACTTTATTAGTGTCTAGAGATTCATGTGACAGACCAGAGCCCTGTGTGCTAGGCACCATACAAAAGCAGCTCTGTAAATTCTCCATAAATTTATCCTCTAAACTCATTAGAATGATAGCCTAGTCCAGTCCAGTCCAGTCCAGTCGTTATTGCTGAGTAAAGCTTTTAAATGGAAGTTGGTTTTTCCAATTCTGACAGGGAAACATGCAGCTTCTGTGCTCCAGCCTGGCAGCTCCAACGTGTCAGCAGACCTAAGAGAAAACTAGTAAATTCCTGGAAAACACAGCCAGATGATAATCATAACTGTAAAACAGACCATAACAGCTTGAGATTGGTCCCACAGGCCAAACTCTGAGAAGGAAATCAGATTGAAGATGAGATGTATACAGCTAAACTGATCTCTGCTATGTGGAAGATCAGATTGAAGGAATATTCTACTCACAACACAATGCTCTGCAAACAAACTAGTTTAGATACTGCAAGCAGTACAGAGCAGTCTGCTCAAAACAGCACAATGATGGAAAAGGAAAATAAAGCCAAAGCAGACTAAAATGGCTCTGTTCTTGTACAGGACTCAGCTCTCCCTGCAGGTCACAGTCCCGCACCATGCAGCCAAATCTTTGATGTCCCCATGCTGTTTTACATTTAACAAATCCTTACCAAATCCTACCAAAGAAGGGACACCACTGCTTTGGGTTTGTTGGTTTTTTTCTAGGAAATAGAGATCAAGGCCATGAGCAAGAGAGAAGACCTTTCACTGCTTTGGATAAGGATGTCCTACAGACATCCTAACGTAAGTGGAGGGCTTTTAACGACGCAGACATCAGCTGAGAGGACAACACAGCACTGCGCTGGCAATGCCAGTTGTGATACTGCATTGGTGACAATTTCCTAACACAAACACTGAAGGGACTCAAAGTAATGCTGTGTGAGCTGCCAGTCACAAATATGGATAAACTGGTTGGTGATACTTGTCCAGTGGCCTGGGACCCCAAGATCACTGGCCTGAGGACTTGGAAGAAGGGTGGAAAGTTAAGCAGCAGGGTGAGGAAGGATTTCAGAATTGCAGATTGAGGTTTATTCAAAGAACAGCTGGGTAAAATCCCAGGAGAACAGGTACAGGAAGAGCCTGATATTTGAGAATTCAAGCAGGAGGAAGGCCCTGTGGAAAGGCTAGGAGTTCCAGCAGTATGCCCACTTGGCTTAGGAAGAAGCTTTTTGATGTGCTAAAATTTAAAAGAAAAAGAAAGATGAAAACCAGGACAGGTGAAAAAGAATGAGCACAAAAGCACTGTTCAGAAACTTGGGTACAAAACAAGGGAGACCAGAACTCACCTGAAGACAGGTCTAGGAAGGGACATTTTGGGAATGTAGGGAAGCCATGAGTGTGACAGCTGTAAAAGGAACTTCAGAAAACATGTGGGTGACAGAAGGGGGAGAGAACACAGTGACAGACAAGAAAAAGAATCAATGTCTTTTTTTCGTCCCCATCTTTACACAAAAAGCTTCTGCACATTGTAGCACACTACACGAGGCTGGACCATGTAATGTGAACATGCCTTCAAACTACCATTCCTGGGACTGGTGCACATATTTGACACAAAATCAAATAACTAAAAATACTGCAGAACTTAGGTATGATGAGGGATTTATCTTGTAATCACAGTGCACTCCCTGTTTGTCTTATAATGACCATCCATACTTGAAGCTACATATATCCTTCAAAAAAATATTCTTGGGGGATTTGAAATGTAATCTACTTGTTCCAATTACAGCTGCATATTGAGTGTGAACAGGCCATTCTGAAACAGTTTTTGGGTTTGTTATTCTCTGCAAATTACAACCAGAGAAACACAGGCTGTCTCATCAATCAAGACAAAACTGAAAAGACATGTTTCCAGTAGATTTTAACCACTCATAAGTGCTGATAATTTTATCCTGTTGTACTCCTACTGCCCTACATCAATGCTGTGAAAGACAAGCAAGCAAGCCAGAGGGGGAAACAATGTGGAAAGCAGTATTCCTTTAATCTGTAGAGGTCATCTTCTACCCTCCCCACCAAAGCATCTGAAACACCTCCCTGTAGTGTGTTTCTAGATCCTTTGTCATGTCAGGTGATGTTTGCTCTCTTACTCTCTCTCCTGGGTAAGCAATGTTCCAGGAGAAAATTGTTTTTAACACTTAGGCGGTTGTCTGTGGTTGTAAGTATTCTTTATGTAAAGAAAAACAAGCAAAAACATTTTAAGAATAAAAGGTACTTTTATTGTGTTTAGAGGGAATAATAAGAATAATCATTTTTCCACTTTTCTTTTTTTTAAGTGAGAAATCATAAAACATTCTCATGCTACAGAAAACATGAGAAGATTGCCTAGAATTATCTTTTTAACTCCTCATGGTTGCCAAGATATCACATTTATAAGAACATATGTACAATATACTTACTTGTCTCTGTTCTCACCTAAACTGAACCCTGGAAAAGACCTCATCCCTTCCCCCAAAATAGTCCTGCAACAGTTTCACACAATCTTGAACAGAATGGTGAGTACCACAGCTGACAACACTGTTCCTTTAGCTTGACAGTTACTTTCTAAAATTAACCTTTCATACTTAGTTACTTAATCTTCCTACAGTCCAATTATGAAGGCATTTCTTATTGAGCACAGCATTAACCTATAAATATTAATGAAATCATAAGCCTTGTCTATTGAGCATGGTATTGATCTCTTATTCTCCTGATAATCATTTAAATCTATATAAAGAAAATATAAACTCTCAATTAAGCAAAATCATGCAAAAACTCCTGCCCTTCTTTTATAAACTTGGGAACACAGGAGCAAGAAAATAAGTAATACAGGATTATATAGGGGAAAATTTCTTCACCCAAAGGGTTGTGAAGGACTGGAGCAGGCTGGTTGAGTCACCATGCCTGGAGATATTTAAAAGATGAGTAGATGTGGTGCTTGGGACATGGTTTACTGGTGGACTTGGCAGTGTTATTATTTGGACTCTATGATCTTAAGGCTCTTTTCTAACCTAAATGATTCTATAATTGAATATAATTTTTACTTATCTTCAAGGTAAAATATACATATCTGCTATAGCTCTGAATTAAATACTGTACAGAAGAAAGTACTTTGGAGATGGAACTTCTTTTTCCACTTGGATTTAGACTTTTATTTGATATTTCCCACTGCTTTGTATTTTCTTTGAGTTACTAAGCTGGATAAGTTTTTAACACTGTAATAGTCATTGCTATATTTGCAGTTTCTTAAAGAAGTATACATATTTAGAATCTCACACGGGACTAAATAAATAAAAGCAAGCAAACATACATAATTGTATCTGTGAATAAATCAAACACAGACAATAGTGAAAACGTCTGTTTCCAAATCACCAAAATGACTCAGTATCCAAATAAAGATGAGATTCCTGCTTCTATGAACATTATACAAACTCTGAGGCAACTCTGAGAAACAGTCCTACAGACACCTACAAAATGGCTAAAAATTTACCTTTTTCCCCTCACAGTAAAAAGAAGAAATCAACTCTCCATGACCCACAGACCAAGTCTTGGTTGCAAAACTTCAGGCTAGTGAACCTCTGTGAATCTCAGCATTAATCAGGCAGACAGACCATTAAGGTCCCAGCTTGCTCTGGACTTTACCATGTAACAATGAGAACTCAGTGATACAGCAAACACTAAACTGCCAAGGCATATTGTGGAATAATGAAAATCACATCCTACAATCACCAAGAGAACAGTAACATCTGATGATTTAGTACTCAAAGAGATACCATTGTTAATGCAGGAATTTATTTTTTTTTGCTTTTTTGATCTTTGGTGTCAAAAAAACAGATATAGGTCTTTCAAAGGCTTTAAAAAACTAAATCTCTTTACACCCTAATTCCCCATGAAATTATAAAAGTGTAAAAACCACCTAAGATATAGCTTTTAAGAATGGCTGCAGTAAAATACAGTTATGACCGAAGCATAGATATAAATCAGAGGCAAAATGAGAATAGAGGAGTCTTTTCCTAATCCTGCTCCCCAGTACAGCTACACAGCTTTAGAGCACCTGAGTAAAAGCTGCAAGGACTGGTTCACATGACAGAGGCCAGAGCTGATGCAAAAACCTTCTCAGGTGGTACCTCAGCTCAGAGCCTCTATGTGGAAGAAGGCTTCATAACCCCAGAGAACTAATCAGGGACCAACTCAGACACAGGGGGAAACAACAGCATATTTTCAACAAGCTTTGTTTTTCTCATCTACTGAATTACCCTTCACATGTTTTGATGCTTAAAAGCCATTAGGCTCTCAGGACAGCAGCTCAATCCAAGTGAACAGCCAAGAAGCAGCCAAGAGCTCCATGGTCACTGAAGGGCACAGAAACAGTCACCACTCGGAAGAATGGAAGCAGAACTACACAAAGCTACGCAAGATTAACAAGATTTTTTTCCACAACTAATTAGAAAAAAATCTAGGACTTCAACAGCAACATGAACATCTGTCCTTAATAAATACTTAGAGAAGACCAGGATATGTGGGGATTTTGTTGTGTGCACAGTCTGAGACAAAAAGGCAAAGGGAAGATCACAGTGAGATCATTCCCCTCACTGACAGCACAGCGGATAATGCCAGCTTACCCAGCCCACTGAAACGGAAGGAGCACAGCATTTGCAGCCAACAAAGCTGATTTTATGGTGTTACACTGCAAGAGTCACAAACAGAACCTGATCAGCACTGAAGTTCTTCCTGGGGCTACCAACCCATGGGCCCAGTACAGAAATATCTTCTAAAGATATTCAGAGTGCAGCACCAACCCTCTGAAATCATCTCCATCTCCCTTTGCTGATAAGGTGATACACAGTCGCTGCCTAACTGGGCACAAGGGCTCCTTACGTAGGGCATCACTCATCAACAAATTCTTGTGCTATCTGTTTGAATATTAGAATCCACAGGAAACGTTAGGGCCTTTTCCCTCCTTCCTAGTTCTAAATCCTCATATTTCAAAAACAATCATGACAATATTTCATTTTGATTACACAAAGAGTTTCTGCAGAATGAAGAATTACTGAATATATTTAAATGACATATCCAATGGAACAACAAACACCAAATAAACACATTATAAAGAACATTTGTACTTCAGTAAAAAATATCCTACCAAATTAGATTTTATTTATACCTACCAGAATTTCTTTGGCTATTAATAGAATTATAAACATAATGCCACCAGCAGCCAAACTGAAACAGAAATCTCTCTAGTGTCTCTCTATGTCAGGCAACTTCATCAGTGTGATAATGGATTGTTTCCTTCTTTTGACTTGATAAAGAAGTTTTAGTTTGACATATTTGTTTCAAAACCTATTCTTTTTTGTTCAAATACATGGGAGCGTTTCATCTCTACCATGAAGAATTACTGATAGCTCCTCTAAAACCTTGACTTCCAAAAAACAGCAGTATCTATGAGAGGACAGACACAGCTAGAAAGTGATTTTTCATATGTAATTTACAACTTTCACTTGTGATAAATGAAATATCAACCAAAACATTACTAACAATATTTTATACATAAATCATCTGAATAAAACAGTAAATTTACTTACCATATGTAGCACACAGAGATTTCATTTTCCTTCATAAATAGCCCACCATCTAAACCCTAAAACAAAAAAAAAGCCTAGCCAAAACACCAGAATCTTTACTTTTTATGTGAAAGAAATGACCAACACAAACATTTCCTGATGCAGAAAAAGTGCTCTATATATCTAAACTTGTCTATGACTTAGTGGAGAACAGCTGAGACTTACCTTAATATCTATGAGGTCAATTCTTTAACAATGAAAGATTCAACTCACTGAACAAAGGTCTTGAGAATTCAGTGAAGCCACACCCTTAGACGGGAGATCTTAACATTTTTATTTAATACTTCTTCTGAGAGAATAACTCACAGCTTCAACTTGACAACTTCACTAGGCATTGCAGAACATTTTAAGATGTTATGCATCTTAAAGATATGCTTCTAAAGATATGCATCTTTAAGATATGCTTTCTCCAAAGGGATCATGGTACAAGTTAATTTTAAACTAATTTAAAAGCTAAATTAGGGCTTTAGAAAAAGCATAGGTTTCATGTATTGTATCAATACACCTATCACAAATCTAAATCCTGCACTATATTTAAAAAGACAGCATTTGGATACTTAGCTAAATGGAAAGAACTCAAATTATCAGATACAGCTGTAAAAATAACACCTGCTCTACTCACTCTTTCTTGAGAATCTGGTTAGATTAACACATATGTAATACTTATGATTTATTCATTGGTTTCTGAGTAGAAACGTAAAGTAGCTAGACTGAACTATAAAAAACAGGTTAGTATAATTTTTCCTTTTATCACACTAGAGGAATAGCAATATGAGCCCTGTCAGATTGTACATGGCTTTTTTTCCCTTGTTTTAGAACAGCTAATTTAAGCACATGATTCATTTATCACTGCAGTGATACATTAGGCCAGGAAAATACATCCAACGCTACTTTAAGAAATCCTGATTCTCAGATTCTAAAATTCAAATACAGAACTGTAAGCTCTAAATACAAACTAACAAGCAATTACAGAAACACAACAGGAAGCTTGGTCTTCTCTAAGCACACATCCTTTAAACAGTTAATTTAAAAAAACCCCAAACATTTAGGAGTCTGATGATAAATACCTAATGCACTGAAGTAGTTACTATGAAGAAAACAGCAGTTCTCTCTTAATACCCTACTGGCCCACTGAGCCTTTAATGTCAGCTAGACCAGGAAAACTTTGATAAATCCTGACAGATGTTTCATTCATGTGGTATTTCTAAAATTTTTATACTATAATGCATGGTATTAGAACCTGCAGTGAAAGGCTTCTACAATAGAAATGAGCCTGGCACAGGCATTTTCCATGAAATAAGAATCAACTCATACCTCAGTAAGTTGCTTTAAGGCAAGGGCAAAGGGCTTCAGTGCACAGTAATTAAATATCTCGTTGATTTAATGATCATCTCATAAGGAAAAAAAAAATAAGTGAATCAGTACTCATTGTGAAAGCACTCAGTCTGTGGGCAAAAGCCTCTAAGAAAAGGGCTTTTATGACCTTCCTAGCAAAGACATGATGGTTTCAGCAGATAATCAGAGATACCTGGCAGAGGTACCAGGGTTGTTTGGGCTTTTTTGGAAGATGGTAATTCATAGTTCCATGCTCTCTTGACTGAGATCAGACAGATTTTCCAAGCAAACATGTATGATCTACAGCCTAGATTATTTTACAAACTGGCCTCAAACATATTCAAAAATCATATGAAATTTTCCCACAGTCTTCAAGGTGAACCTATTTGTATACGTGTTCCAAATTTCAGTTCACTCCCCATGGAACTAAAACCCCTTTTAAATTAGGTTTTACTAGAATAACATTTCAAATAAACTTCATGATCACAACATAGTTGTTTGGATTACATTTTTAACTTTTCAAGCACATAAGAAAAGAGCAATGGGATGAAGAAGAGTAGGCAACCATAATGCAGCCAGGCTGTGTCCATAAGGACAATGGTCTGCAATACATAGAAACAGTGTGGCATATGGGGACTGTCCATCCCTATTTACACACTGTAGCAGTGGGCAGTACAACAGAAGATATTTTTAAGAATGGATTTTAAATTCTGTGGTATTCTTAATTTATGAAGCACAAAACTGGATTTCTCCATTAATGGACAAAAATTGTTAATTCAATTAGAAGATCACTGAATGTTAACAACAGGTGTCAAATCAGGCTCAGCCATCCAGGATGTGCAATTGTACTGAACAGATGTGCATGGAATAAAAAGAAAGGATAAAAGCATCTTAATACACAAAAAATTATGTCCTTACATCTAGGAATTTAAAGTATATGAGCCAAATCCTTTAAATTTTTACTTAAGCAAATTACCAATAAAGTGAACAACAGTTTGCTCATCAAGGTACTTAGCTATAAAATTTAAAACTTACAGGAGCACTGCTCCCCACAGAAGCCCCCTCACAAAATTAAGATCTCTATTTCTTACTGAAAGTAGAAAGAATTAAAGAATTTGGGGCCTAAAAGCTGTCTTCACAAAATGATAATTATTTTCCAGTTCTGTCAAAAATTCTTCATTTAATGCTGCAATCACTGTGAGTAAATCACAGTTCATGTTATGAAGCAGGCCAGACTAAATTGTTAAAACCACCTCCTTTCCTTGATAATCAGTGTCTCTCTGAGTGCTTGATGTTGTGACATCAAAGTGACAACATTCGCCAATAGAAGCCTTCATAAATGAAATAATGAAACAGAAAGAATAAATATTTCAAATATTAACTATTTGTAAATGATCTTACTGTATTGATATTAGAGATCAACTAGATCAATTGCACACCAGCTTTCAGCAAAACAGTCCAGCTGTAGCCTCCGATTTATCAAAGGTCACTCACTGCACATACCCTAAAAATGTCAGCAAGACTTTATACAGAAGAATCAGAGTAACTGATACTTCCTAAATATTTGTTTTCTCTAGCAAAAAATGGCAACAACAGCATGTGGGTTTTTTTTAATTTTCCTGAAGGTTACTGTATATCTCCCTGCAACAGTGAGTTACTAGCATTTCATTCTGTTTTTCATAACTTGTCTAACAAAAAACATTAACTTTCAAGTAGTGACAATTTTCAATTACACTCAGTACAATGTTTCAAACGCTTTAATTTTATATGCATCTCCCCTAGGTAGTTTTCCTAAATTATATGTATGAAATCTAAATTAGACAAAACAAAAATTATAAAACATGTTTCTATTCTCCTCATACTCTACATTTAATCTACAGTTATGGCATATTTTCTAAATTTTCCCCATGAATATCCCTATGGAGAAACTGCAATCAATGCAGTAAAATACTCATGTCTAGTCAAGCTACAAGAGACAGAACTAAGAGAAAAAAGTAAAAAACTGTACAATTAAATATATACTCAGAAGATTACTATGCTGTATAAAAGGAATAAAAAGCAACACAAAAGCATTTCACAAATTAGTCTAAGACTTGGGTAATGCCTACAGACAAAGTTACAATATTGCTAAATAGACTGTTAGCCCTGAGACAGGAAGTGCTTTGTTTTTTTACATGGGAAAAAATGTACACATCCACAAAGGGCTGATGGTATTGTCAACATCTTCATCTGCCTGATCTCTGATGATTCTGTCAGACATTTCAGTACCAAGGCGAGGCACGGTGAGTGCAACAAATAAGCAGACCTAAAAGACTCCTCAAGCTAGACATAGCTAGAGTTATCCCCCAAGAATAAAGGGTTCACCTTCTTCTTATCAGAATAAAAGGGAAACACTTTCTTTTATTCTGTCTAAAACCAAGAAAAGCTGAAGGCAAATGCCACTTCTTTAAACAAACTAAACACTGTACAGTTGCAGAGGTGTATAGTATACAAAAAATAGCTGTAAAATAAGGGCTTTGTTACTTCTTTTTAAAATCATTCACTGTTTCGAATCTACTAAAGGTTGTCCCTGATATTTGGAACACCATGACAGTGAACACAGACAATTGCCCTTGAAATCCAGTGTATTCAGAAATGTTGGGAGACTTAACCCCTGAGTTTTTGCATAAAAACTAATATATTTGCATACTATATTTTATATGTCTATATACACTAGTATATTTACACAGTATCATGCTGAAAGGAAAATTTTAAATAATGTCAGAATAGTGCTCATTAAAGTTACAACTAGTCTAGACTTCACTGCACATGATTCCATCAGGAATTTGAATCACACTGAGCAGCTGGAGGTGGCTGGGTGGTGGGTTAGCACAACTGCTTCACATCTCTGCAGGTCCATGCGCACAAAGCTCACCTGGCCACAGCTGTCACCGAATGACAAGAACTAAACTGTCTCTGACTAGATCCAAAGACTGACAGGACTTCACAGAGCTAGATAAATTTTTGTGGGTGATACCTGCATTTACTACGTATGTTCTTAATTACCCTATCTTCCTGCCAAGAAGTTCCGTCTTCAAGAAAAGCTTAAATATTTTGATAGTAAGTTAAATGTATAATAATTGCAGCCTTAGGTCAGCAGTTTCCATCCCCTGTAAGACCTGTATCACAGAAAATGTAGTTCCACAGCTCTTGGAATAAAGAAGAGAAACCACGTTGATTGTTGAGCAGAATCAGGCATTCAAGAAAATGTAACATACTCTACATGACAACATGGAAAAAAGAAGTAGCTACAGGCACAGTTCTAACCATCTTAAATAAGGAATGAAGGAGATGGTGAAATAAAAGAAAAAAAAGGTAAGATTGTAGAAAAATAATTACATAATTCAGAAGATAAATGCCTTAAGGAATACAAAAATTTAACAGCATATGTGAACAAAAAACAAATGCTGTATCAAAAGGTATTTGTAGAAAACCGAACTTTTTGCTGATGGAGACATTGTAAAAATTACATTTTAATTACCTGTTTATATCTACAGGACTGGAATAATAACCAGTTTAAATCCTGCACATCTGTTGCTGTATTTTCTCAGTACTTCAAGGACACAGACTTTAACCTTACCCCATACTGGCCATCAACCAGTTAGCTTTTCCTTCTACACATGACATATTGGTACTTTGATAAAAGCCAAGTTAACTGGACATGATCTGAGAAAAGCAATCTCACACAAGCTGAGCACTGGAACGGGGTGGCAAAGGGGCCCAGCACAGCAACACAGTTTGTCCAAGCACTGCAGAACTGCTCATGCCACACTCCAGCCAGCCCAGCTCTCCTCCCATCAGCACATCTCATAATTAAATACATGATATGCCTGTCACGTTAGAAATCATCTGAGCTGCAGCAATCAGAATTCCCGTTTGAATAACGTAAATCATCATAATGCAGCCTAAGCCCCCTCTCTACAATCAGCAGCACAAACAGCCCTTCCACAGCGTTCACACGCTGACCTCTGAGACTTCAGGCGGTGCTGCCTGTCCACTGACAGGTCTGCAAATATGCTATGACAGACTCAGCCATAAAAATACAACAAATAACTCCTCTGATTTTATTACTTGTCATCTACTACATGTATTAAAAAAAAAAAAAATCCTGAGCAAATCTCCTCTGGGAGGATTTGAAAAGCTGTGATTTAACAGACATTTCAGGATTTTCAGAAAAGAGAGGTGTCTATGTTCTATATCCCCAAATCCCACCCAAAAGAGGGGAACAAAGCCAGCAGCTACGACTTCATGGTTTCAAGGAGTACTTTACAATTGTTCCCTGTGGAAAAACAGCCATCACCTCGTCAGCAAAAAATTGATATGAAAAGTCAGATTTCTGCTCCTCCTGAAGTCAATGAGTTTTACTGTAGCATTCAGTAGGTTCTAAATTGAGTCCCATTAGGATAGAATTCATTATTTAATGATTCTCTTCTTTTTTTTAAAAGAGCAAAGTAACTGCATTTTTAAATATTAATTATTATCACCTGCAGACAATTACAGTAGAACCTTGTGACTTTGTAACAATGATAGTGATACTTGATGAGATTTTCTGAATTTTGCAAATAAACCAACTGAAAAAACACAACAGGAAAGCAACACAAATTTACTGAGTTTAGATAAAATTGTTTATACCACTTCATAATGTATTAGTCAATCTGATATATTGCATCTTAGTGTTCAGACCTTTCACTTGCATTTCTGGATGTATTAAGCATCATTACTGCAAAATGATACTTAATGCTAGGAATACAAAGGAAGTATGACAACCTCCTGAACACAGTAATAAGTTTTTATTTCTCATCTAAATCCACAGATTCCTTGCTCACATCATTTTCATTCTGTAGTCAGTTAGAACTCCAAAGCCACTAGACTGTCACAGCAGCTAAACTTCCACAAATTTGGGGTTTTAAACTTAAAATATTACATATAATTGTTATTTTATATATATTATTATTATAAAATATAGTTCACTAGAAAAATATGGTTTCTGAATTTGACTTTATTTTTCACAACTACTGCTATATGGCTAATACCCTATAAAATTATGACATAATTCCATTTGAAACCTGTGGAAATTTTTTTCCCTTACACTTACTTTTGTTGTGTTGTTGTTTACAGCAAGGTCTAAGCATTTATCCAAAACCTCCAGTCCCTTTCATTTTCATTTTCTATGTTCACACATAGAAACAACATAGCTGTTTTTCTGCATTTGTACATACCCTTGAAGCAGCTAAAGGCACTTGGAAAAAAAGTTAAGATGCTAAAACAGTATTTTTTTAAATTGGCAAGACATTATGTGAGAAGATACGGTAATTACTTCAACTTATTTCCTTAATGTACTCTTTTTCATGCTAAATATTTCTGTAAAGTGAGCCATTTTCATCCAAAATTAGTTTGTATTTCTGTAGTTATGTGAAGTCTCTCCTTCTCCCTCACACACATAATTATTAAAAAGTTATTTGCCAGAAGTGCAAATGCAAATAACCAGAAATTAAAAACTGCAGTATGTAACTCGATGACTGCTACATGATGGGATCATGAAAATTTTAACTTTACTTTATTCAACACACAAAAAGGATATAACCCACTTTATGTCATACCTGTAGTTGTCTTGTTTTCTCCATACTACTCATTATGTGGCCCAATCCCTTATATTTTCTATAATTTATACCATTCTGTACAGGACATCCACTGAGTGTAAGAGTGCCTACTCAGCAATTCAGCATCCCAACCTAGATACCTAAAACTATAAACTGCATGACAAGGGACAACACATTCTATAGTGCACTGCTTCTCACCTTGCACAGAAACCTCGCCACAGGGAAGGAGATTCCAGCTATCCAGAATGCTAACAACATGTCTTCCAATTTTTGCAGTAGATCAGACACAGTTTATAGAACAGTATTCTGCATTTCACTACTCTGATTCATCTGCTCAACCAGGTGAAAATTAAATCAGCATCATAATATAATTACTATACTACAATGCATACATGTCAGGCATCTAAATTAGGCTGCACGGGCAACCGTACACTTGATATGGCAGTTCTGAAGTGTTTCTGAGAAGGTTTTCAAAGGTAAAAAAATTTCCAAGTTCTTATAAAAAAGGAAACATATTCCATTAGATGACAGGAAACCTAATACCTTCACAGATCTTCTCTAACTTTGCCATCATAATGTCTACTGGAAAATTCCCCGTTTCTTGAACTGAGTACATCACTGTTCACATAGAAACTTATCAATCTGTGCTTTTAATAAAGAACTGGTCCAAAAGTACACACCAAGAGCTCACTTGGTGGAGTACAGCTTCACTCCTCAAGAATGATGGCATCAGTGATGCCATGCAGCCTTCTAGCACCAGAAGTGAAGCAGCTCTCCAGTAAGCTGTGCTACTCTCTAGGCCCTGCAGGACATCTCCATGTCTCTCTCTCCTCCCCTCCTTGTAATGCCTCTTCCCATGTTTTCACCTCATTCCCGGTCTCTGGTCATGCAGCTTCAGCATGTAGTTGTGATGACCAAGTACTACCAGTGTCCTCCACACACTCCGAGTTCTGATTTCCTTTACACCTGAGCTCCACAGTGCCAGGCCATTCCTTCAACCCCTGCATCCTTTTCCAAGGTACTCTTGTTGGCCAGTACCTGCTCTACATCAAATCAACCAGTGATTCTTCCTCTACTCAGCCTGTTTCCAGCACACAGAGAGAATGCAATTCAAAGAAGAAAACGGAAAGTTGTAAGACTTCAATAAGAAAAAAAATATCTCTGATTCCAATCAGACCAGAATTGCAATTACAGAAAGATCAATTCAGCTCTGCATCGGGGAACATTCCCTGTATGCTGAGCTGACAGAAAAGGGGGGGAAAAATTCTATCTACCCACTTCTACTAACACTTACATGAGATTATTTAAACAATCATTTTTCCGAGGTTTATAAATTGGTCAAAGAAGAGTGTATATTCACAGGGACAGTCAAAGACACTCCTGAACATAGTCAAATTGATTATATTCACTTTGTCAATTTGAAGTTCCTCCTTCAAAGCATGCAAGTACTAGAGCTTTTTCAAGGAGAGCTTGATGGAATTCTTTCTTTTTATAATGGGCAAAAGGATAACAGGAGTTTTCTTGTGAGGCTTAGGGTCAAAGCTAAGTTGGCAGTCTTAACTAGATTTTTCTGTGAAAAATCAGCCTGAAGCCAATCCAGGGGAAAAAAATTTTTAGCCTCGGCGGTTAGGAGTTGGTCAAAGCTGAAAACTGGAAGTAAAATCCTGGTAAAGGAGCTGTAGTACCTTCAATAACAGAGAACAGCCAACTTCTATCAGAGTTAACAAATATAATTCAAACATCTTTGTGGTAATTTTGACAGGATGTCAAAAGAAATATGTGCAGATAAATGTAAAATATTGAAAATTCTTTATAAATTAAAGTGATTTTTTTTTTTAAATTACCTCTTTCCAGCTCATTGTAATTGACAAAAATACCTATTTTCAAATGAAGAGAAAGAATAAAAATCTTTAACATATGGGACAGTATATCCTACATACCAACCCTCCATCTACTAAGAGTGACTAACATATTTAATGTCAAATCCTATCTCATACCTAACAGCCTATAATGCAAGCAGATGCTTTTAATCCCACCAAGGAAATTTTCTTCTCCACTGAGAACTGTGAGGTGACAAGGCCATCCACTTTCATCAGAGTCCTATGTTCCATTAGGAAATCCATGTCTCTGGGGACACACACACACAGAGGAAGTTACTTGCTGGAGGAAAAATACATGTGTAAGTAGAATTACACCAACTTTCTCCTCTGCTGGCAGTGAGTGTTGAAACAGTGACCTTGTTCCCAACACCAGGCACTTTTGCCACTACACAGAAAGCAGTTTCCCATATAGGTATTTTCATCCCACAGGACCCCCATCACCTCAAAACAAAACAAGCTTGTCATGATTACCAGCAATCCCTGGCAGTATCGACTGTACATTTCTCTTCCCAGGGCCTATCCACACGGTGATTGATTGTATAAAATAACTACATCAAGTCATCCAGCAACAGTGTTGTGAATTCATGTTGTAAATATTGGCTTTTCACAATTATTCTGATAAATATATATTATATGCTTTCACTATATTCTTTTCTCTCTTAGTAAGTTATAGGCTTAGGTAGGAATTCTGAATAATAAAGATATGTTTCATCTGGACAAGGCAAGACAATGGGAGGATCAAGCTGTGGAAAACAGGCTGTTATCAGCAGCAGGAAAGGGAGAGCAAACTGTTATCAAAAAAAAAAAAAAAAACCCGTACCAGGACGTGGGCAGGGGGGAAAAGATAAGCTCAGCTGCCCCTCAGAAGAAGAATGAGGGGCCCAGACCCCTATCAACAACTGACCATCTGCAGAGACAAGGAAACCAGACCCCAAAAGAATGCTGACCAGCAAGAATAATGATGACAAGCAGAAACTGAGACTGTGCAGAAGCATGATCTAAGAAGGCGGAACCAGGGAGGGGACATGCTTGAATATGCATTAACCCTCACAGCAAGGAGGGGATAAAAGGGGTATCCATAGGATACCAGGTGTGCTCTTGGCAGCGCGCCAAGGCACCCGGCCGTTTTTAACCCTTTGCTTTATTTCTTATGTCTCCTAATTGTCTTTTAATTTATATTAAATTTCTTTTTATAAATTATTAAGTGAATCTCGTTTTTAAGAATTTTGGGGGCTCTTTCTGGGATAAGCACCTCACCTCTAGGACCACCGGAGATCCAGAAACGGGGAAACAGGCGCGCCCCTGCTGAGTTCAGCAGACCCCGCTCCGTTTCTCCTAGCGTGGGCCAAGCGGCTGCAGGTCAAAACCCCGAGGACAAGAAGGAGAGGAATAAAGCAAAGGAAAGGGGAAAAGGCTCCCTAAAAACCGCGGTATTTTTGCTCCATAATTCTTGTGCACGAAGACCCAAAGAAGAAGACGGATTGTAAGTAATCTTTGGGGGGAGCGGGAAGGCGGGGGTTGCAAGGTACCCCCGGGGTTACTGGGACTGGGGCTAAGGGGAGGGGGTTGCCCCCCGGGAAAGGGAGCCCAAGGTTTTCCTGGCACAATCCACTGGGAAAACAGAGTAAAATGTGGATTCTCTAAAACTTTGTCAAGTTGAGGATTAAATCCAAGAAATTTGGACTTAAAACTGCCAAATTGAGGAATAATCCAAGAAACTTGAGATATTTGACATATTACAGTGCCCATGGGCGTATATTAACAAGTAACTGGGAAGTAAAGAGCCACCTTATTGTCTTGTTGTGACTGGGTGGAGTTGAATGAACAGATGTGATGAGAATGCGTAAATAGGTGTGATTGTTGCGTTAAAGTTTGTTTGGTTTTTTTTTTTTTTTTTTGGAATTGTGTTGCTAAAGAGGAAAGGTATCCTGTGCTGTGCTGCAGTAAGAGTAAACACGGGGTTCGATGTTTCCACAGGGACTAGATCACGATGGGGACACATGGAGTGATTTGCTTCCTCCCTGCGAGCTCCTGTCATGGAGCCCCGGGGGTTGGCAAACCAGAACTGGGGCTTGTAGCCCAGGAGCCGCAGGGGTGCTGTTCTCAGCGGGTCTGGTCTCAGAATAAAGCCAAGGTTATCTTTAGTGGAGATCTTCCCTCCGCGCCTTTCCTCCCCCCCCCCCCCCCCCCGGCAAAAAAGCCCGTTTTGGGGGGGGGGATCGGCTTTGGGGGGTGGTATGGGGTTCAGCGTTTGAAGTTGTTTGTTTTTTTGGTTTTTTTTTAAAAGTTTTTTTTTTTTTTTGCCCCACTGTGGCGGCGGTGAAAGGTTTTCCTGGGAGATCGTGCTCCCAGGGCTACTCCCTGCTGAGCTATTGGGACGGAGGGGCGGGTCAGCCTCAGGAGTGCAAGGGAACTCCTGGAGCTCCGGCCGGCCGTGAGTCGGGCCGAACCCTGATAAGATCAGGCACAGAGGATGCCCTGAGGGGATGAATTCAGCTCATCCCTTTTGAGTAAAGTGAGGGCAGGGGGCCGTCTAAGTCTTGGTGCCGCTGGATTGTTTTTAAACTTATTTTAGAGCCCCCAAGCGCCAGGGCTGTGTTTAGGGGGCGGCCGGCAGGCTGGCCTGAACCACAGATGCTGGTTGGGGTTCCCTGCCCCAGGCACAGGGGGATCGGAGGAGCTCTCAGTGACTCTGGAACCTCCTGAAGCTGTGAAACAGGCCGGGAACATGCCCAATGGTGAGAGAGCCAGGCGAGTCCCTCTGGGACCCAGGTTTTCTATGCCGGGGTCTTATGAGGACCTCAGGCACATTAAGTTCGGTGATTCCGAGAGTAAGGACTGGTGTCAAACTGTCTCAGAGAGCTTTTTCTTAGCCAGATGTGTGAGTGAGATATGGAGCAGTCCTGGCGTATGGTATCAGCTCCAAACCAAGGGAGCTGCAAGTTGCAAGCCTTTGTTTTACGGGTTCTGAGAGAATTCCGTGTATGATGGTGCTGTAGGCTTCTGCAGCAGTAAGCTGTGTCGGTAATTAAAATTTGAGATTTCAGGAAGAGCAGAGAAGCTTTGGAGAGAAGCTTAGAAAAATTCCAAGAAATGCATCCTGGGAGAAAGTGGAAAAAGAAGAAAGCTCTGTTGGTTTTTTTTGTTTTTTTTTTTTTTTTTTTTCTTGAGTGACTGCAATATTTATTTTGTAGAGAAACAAACCCATTTCTTAGTATGCCTTTCTAATTTCTTTACTTTAGTGAATATCGTAAAATTTTGTAGTTGATTTTAATTTTAAAGGCAAGTTACATTACTTTGCTTAGTAGTCACTTCTTAAGGTGAAAACTTATCAGGTTGTCAATAAGTGTGAGAGCTGTTTAGCCCTAATGTTGTTTGTGTCCCGTGCTCATGGCGCAGCCATTGTTCTTAACAGCAGAACCTGGTACCAGCCTAAAAGCAAAATCCTATGGATTGTTGTAAATCTTTTTAACTGCTGCTGAAAAATTATTTTATCTCTCTTTTCACAATATGAAATGCTGATCATCTCTCTGATGATTTTCTAAAAAGAGTTATTGTGATGGTGTGTTTAAGTGAAGATCAGGCTCAGAACTGCCATGATTTCTTGTTCTTTTTGAATTTGCCAAGAAAGTGCACATGTCTCTAGGAGATGCTTGTGTTGTTTTGCAGCTGTGCTTATTACAGAAGCAAAAGTGGACCCAGTTAAAAGATTAGAATTAAGATTGTTAGTGTTTCGAATTGAGAAGAGAATTGTGGAGACTCTTAAACTTGGTCTATTTTAATAAGTACATTGTGTTTTTAGAGATGAGTCTTATTTTGTGAAAGAAGAGTTTGAAAACAATTGTAAGACTGGTTCTTGCTATAGATTGTTCATTAATATATAAGGTGCAAGTACTGTTGAAACATAAAGGTATTGTCAGAAACTTGTCAATGTATCTAAATTCCTGTAAAAATAAAAGACCTGATCATATCTTGTCATAAAAAGGTTACACTAGAGATTATTCACATTAAGCAGCTGTGTGAGGATAGACCCCTTTGTACTTGTTAGAAGAAAATTTAGAGAAGAATGATGTCTGTGTCTTCATTTCTAGCTTGACTGAAGATCTGTTCAAGGCAGTAGAAATAGTAATTGCAGGTTTGTTTTAGTTGGTAAAAGTTAGCTGGCTAGCTGACTGGTCTCTGTGTCTAGCGCCTTTGGGGTTTTGGGGGGGAACCCCAAAAACGGAGGTTTTAGGATTTTGTAGTTGATTCTAAAGCAAAGTAATTTGTGTAGTGGAGATTCTGGAGGGATGTGGTGTAAAGAGTGCGAGATGATAGTGACAGAGAGAGAGAGAGAGGTTTGCGATGC
Organism: Pseudopodoces humilis; assembly: GCF_049639895.1. Taxonomy (NCBI): domain Eukaryota; kingdom Metazoa; phylum Chordata; class Aves; order Passeriformes; family Paridae; genus Pseudopodoces; species Pseudopodoces humilis. Next base: position 11,780,930 of record NC_142205.1, on the reverse strand, counting down.
CTTTCATTAGAGTTGTAAAGATTTTTAGAAAGAGAGGTGAGAATTGTGCCCGAAATAGGAGATGTTAGGAGTATCTGGAGCGCTGGGTTAGGAGTTGCTAGGTTTTAGGTGTTGTTTTTATTGCTTTTATGTAAAGCGGCTGCAGCAGGACCCGGTCCCTGTGAGTGGCGAACAGCGGGGGCCCGGTGTGGCGGCTCCCGGTCCTCTCCCACCCGATGTGAAGGGTGCAGAGCGCGGTTCGTGAGGGGCGCTGCTGGAGCGGGACCCGCCGTGTCTGTGCCGGGGTCTCGAGGGGTGCGGGGTGCCGGCAGTGCTCGCCGGCCTGGCAGCGGTGCTGGGTGAGGTTTGCTGCTGAGGAGCGAGCTGGCCCAGCAGAGGAGCCCCAGACCAGAGCACTGTGGACTCCGGGCTCTGCCCCTCGGCTGTGGTGGGAGCTGAGTGTGTTTGAACATGCCAGTCCTGTGTGTGAAGGGACGGCACAGCAGGGAAAGAGGGGGACACGAGCTTTGCCCCAGGGTCTGCACACAAGTGACAGCCCCTCCCTGCAGAGGCGAGCTGCTGAAACAGCCTGCTCGGCCCAGAGCTGCGGCAGCAGGAGCGGGGGAGAGAGAAATAGCCTGAAAAAACTGCTGTGAATGGGAAAGAAGGAACGGAACAAAGGCTGAAGAAACAGACCGGTGTATGATGAGACCAAAGCAAAAGTAGTCTAGCTCGTTAGGTTCTGAAAACCTCATCAAAGTGTTTAATTTCTTGAAATAAGATCTAATTTTTTCTTCTTTTTTTTTTCTTTTTTTTTTTTTCTCTTGTTGTTTAAAAGAAGGGGTTTGTTCTATGAAACCGATAAAAGAAGTTTGTGAAGCTAAACAAGTAAATATTAACCAAAGGGTAAAGGTAATGAATGTAATTTATTTGAAGTCAAAACTAACCTAGCCTTTCTTGTTTAACTAATTTGAACGCGCAGAAAGAGATTGGCTCCTATGTTAACTGTTAAATTTCGCTTAAACCCAAGAATTTTAAAGAATACTGATGGAAAATTTTGATGTGATGTTTTCATTCTCCCTGTGTTATTAAGAAATTGTTTTCAGGTACTACTGATAATTAAGGCAGAGAAGCTGCAATCTGGACCAAAGAGTGAAGTTGGATTCACACCAATAAGATCAAAAGATCTGAAGACTGGACTGTAACACCCAAACAGAGTGATACAAACTGGACTCTTGGATAGAGGCCGGCGGTAATGAACTGAAACAATCCAAATGACCCAAGGAATGAGCTAAGAATCACGCCTAACTGAGAAGTAAGACCAAGCCTGTATCAGTTAGTTTCAAGTCCTGGCCTGGACAAGTTCTGGGACACTTTCAATATCCACCTTGGGGAGGAAAAATCCCACTCCAAACAGGAGGACTGGGGCTGTTGTGGTCGGGAAATCCTCGTATATTTTTGCTTTTGCCTGTGATTTGTATAAAGGAGGAGGGGGAGAACCACAACTTCCATCAGTGCCACATCATATACCTTGTCTAAATCATCCAATATGGGACATGCTATCTGGATTAAATATAAGTGTTTAATTAGAGAATAATAGGTATTATGGTTCACAAAGTTAAGCCTCTCGTTGCAGGAAGTGTTGGGTGCCAAAATCTATTAAGAATAACTTAAATGATAACTTTTTTTTTACAGATGGGAAATTACTAGTGCGTGTTGAGTGGGAAGTACCTGAGGAATGGTGGGAAACTGCTGCTAAAAGGTGTCAAAAGAAATTTGCTTGGAAAATTTACAAAAGAGGAAGTGACAAGGAAATAGGGGGCAAGACCAGACTGACCACTACAAACTCGCCACCGAGAAGAATATAAAAACACCTGCTGTGAGCTGCAACCTCATAGGCAGGATTGGTGGGGGTGTAAGTCATACTGGACCCCTATTATTCCTTCTTCTGTCACTTATCCTTTTCCCTTTTGGGACACCAGCAAAGCCATGTTACAAATGCTATCAAAAGCTCTACATGGAATGACACCGGGATTTCTTTCTTATTACCCACACCACTATCAATAGTCACTGCTATAACCCATCCAAGTTAAGTGCCTGTATACATAAATGGGAAAAATATTGGATCACAGAAAACTTAAGAGTCAGTGGTACTAGATTGGGAAGCATTTGCCCAAAAGGGGAAAAAAAGGATTTGCTTCACGGGGGCGGTCAAGGGAAAAGACCCAAGAATTGATAAAAGAGCAAGTGATAAGAAAAAAGAGAAAACCAACACAGAAACCTAAACCTAACTTAACCTCACGTCAGGACCTGTATGCAGGGCTCAAACAGCAATTAAAAGGGGAAATAGATATCTCAAGACTAGGGAAAAACCTGTTTGTGGATTTAGGGGAGAGGATAAGTAAAGAACTTAACATAACGAACTGCTGGGTCTGTGGAGGAGCCTTGATGACGGGGAGGAATGGCCATGGAAAGGTAGTAGCATAGGCCCGGTGGATACTCCTTAAGTGGAACCGGACCAATATAAGAGGGGGGGGGGACTCGACCAGAAGGATGGATTCTAAGTTCAACAGTGATAGGGAAAGAATGTTTATGGCGAACTGGTAAGGAACTTATTAAAGAAATAGGGAAAACTCCCTGTAAAAAGGTATAAGGTTAGCAATGGAACTTCTACATGGTGGATCCCAGAGGAACCAACTTTATATTGGACCCAAGGAAAAGTAAAAGAAAAGAATTGTGTGTATGATAATCGAACCAGACTCTTCAGATGTAATGGTAAAGAGAAAAATCCTTACTCTGGAATCCCAGAAATATCTAAATTTTGGGAAAATATAAATCAACAGAAAAATGACTATTGGAAGGCACCAGATGGCTTATTTTGGATATGTGGGAGAAGGGCATACCCAAAGCTCCCTTCACAATGGAAAGGGAGTTGTACTCTGGGAATCATTCAACCAGGATTCTTCCTTTTGCCAGGACCAGATGGAGATCAATTGGGAGTGCCGGTTTATGAGGACCTAAAAAGAAATAAAAGGGAATTGTTTGGAGGACCTCAAAAATGGGGAGATGAGGAATGGCCCCCTGAACGCATACTAGAAACATATGGGCCAGCTACTTGGGCACAAGATGGAAGTTGGGGATATCGAACCCCAATTTACATGCTAAATCGCATTATAAGACTCCAAGCTGTAGTAGAAATCATAACCAATGAAACAGCTAGGGCTATGGAATATAATAGTCAGTCAGCAACGCCAAGCCAGAGCTGCAATATATCAGAATAGACTGGCTTTGGACTATCTATTGGCTGAAGAGGGGGGTGTTTGCGGGAAATTTTAATACATCAGATTGTTGTTTGCAAATTGATGACATGGAAATGCCGTTCTAGATATCGCCAAGAACATCAGAAAAATAGCCCATGTGCCAGTCCAAAAATGGGAGTCAATGATGACCACCAATTGGTGGAATAACCTCTTTGGGGACAGAATGGTGGAAGAAGCTAGGTTTCTTCCTCCTATGTGCTTCAGCTGGTTTATTTTTCCTTCCTTGTCTTATCCCCCTTTTTCATCCAACTAATCACCAAAGTGGTGCAGGGCATGCAAATAGTAGCAATGCCTACAGACCCAAAATTGGCTACATCTGGAACGGCACAAAAAAATCATGGTATTAAGAAAACAAAATAATGTGAAAGATCCGCTAGAAGAAGCTAAATTGATTTGTGAGAAAAATGAACGAGTGCTAGAAGCTAGGAAACAAGAATTATTGCTCAAGCCAAATGATTTATAAAAAAATAAAAGGAGGGGTTGTTGTGAATTCATGTTGTAAATATTGGCTTTTCACAATTATTCTGATAAATATATATTATATGCTTTCACTATATTCTTTTCTCTCTTAGTAAGTTATAATAGGCTTAGGTAGGAATTCTGAATAATAAAGATATGTTTCATCTGGACAAGGCAAGACAATGGGAGGATCAAGCTGTGGAAAACAGGCTGTTATCAGCAGCAGGAAAGGGAGAGCAAACTGTTATCAAAAAAAAAAAAAAACCGGTACCAGGACGTGGGCAGGGGGGAAAGATAAGCTCAGCTGCCCTCAGAAGAAGGATGAGGGGCCCAGACTCTTATCAACAACTGACCATCTGCAGAGACAAGGAAACCAGACCCCAAAAGAATGCTGACCAGCAAGAATAATGATGACAAGCAGAAACTGAGACTGTGCAGAAGCATGATCTAAGAAGGCGGAACCAGGGAGGGGACATGCTTGAATATGCATTAACCCCTCACAGCAAGGAGGGGATAAAAGGGGTATCCATAGGATACCAGGTGTGCTCTTGGCAGCGCGCCAAGGCACCCGGCCGTTTTAACCCTTTGCTTTATTTCTTATGTCTCCTAATTGTCTTTTAATTTATATTAAATTCTTTTTATAAATTATTAAGTGAATCTCGTTTTTAAGAACAGTTATTGATCAACTCATAATGAACACAAATGTAAACTTAGTGTTTTCTAGACCCTGTGTCTATTTATGTATTTCTACTTACTACAAATAGATCAATTTCAAGTGAAACATTTTGCTGTTTTCCAGTTACCTCAATCTATGCAGTTCTTAGTTTCCACTGAAGTTTGCCATTTTTTATTTCATTTCAAATACTAAAACCAGAACTACTTCATGTAAAAAGACAGAAAGAAAAAAACAAAACCATCCTAGTAACTATGCATTCTTCGGGAAAGCCCCTAAGTATTAGCTATATACACTGGAAAAACAAATGTCATAAGGATGTTGATGGAAGCTTATGACCACAACACAGCTCTTACCCAAAACCTAAACCCAAAGTGTTCACACCTTCTTGTTTCAGCAGGACATAGAGCCTTATTAATCAAGTTTTATCCAGGACTCCACTCAAACACCAGGACACTACCTGCTCCTTGAAGAATTGCCATGACTTACAATTCCCAGTCCCCTTCCTCATTTCATAGAATTCAGACACAGTGAAGTCACTGTGGAAGGACTAGACTAACCCTTGATCAGATGGCAGCCAGAATTCAATTAATCTTCATGTGTTTACCCAGTAAGAAATTATTGAGCCACTGTGAATGTTTTAACTTTCAGATGGAGTTCAAATTTCAGGTTATAAATTCTTACACAAGAAAACATGCACTTCATATACACTAACAACTTTATTTTAGACACATGTACAGTAATATGTGTGCAGTTCCTAACTAGCTTTTGAACACAAAGAAATGGAACAATAAAGCTTTGGGAAGGCAGTGGGCTGCAGAGTGAATTCCCCTAACCCTGACTTTGAGGCAGGCAGTGACGGTCCCAATAGAACTCTGCCGAGCAGAGATAACAGGCACTGTCAAAACAGGTTTCCTAGAGCAGATTGCCTAACAATCTGGGAAGGGCAGGATCCAAAGATTTCCCAAGGAGAACATTTTCACATCCAATCAGTCTTTCAGCTCTGCCCAGACTGTCCATAAAAAGGCTCATATAGCAGGCTAAGATGTGATGGAGGGATGAGAAAAATCAGTCTGGTAGAAACTTGAAGAAGTCTAAATTAATTTTTTTGTAGTTTACTAAAGAGAAATTCTTATCATGAACCTTCCTTATCTTGTGTCATTTCCCTAGTTTTATTTTAAATGACTGGTGAGATACAGTTATGCTGTGACTTTTTTTTTCAAAATAAATTATGAGGTATTAGCATATGCCACAGTCAAAGGGAATTTTTTTTTTTTAATAATCATGAATACTCAATCCAGCCTACATATATAATAATTACCCATGGGAAAGGGACTTAATATACAAATCTTCAAACATCATGATCTCTCTCTCCACTGGCCATATCTGAAAGGCTAAGGAAGTTAATATAGGTATTTCAGCCAACCAACTTCTGGAAGTCTTGTAGATATTATTTATAAACATTTGCTGGGCTCATTAAGTGCTATAACTGAAATACTTAACTTTTTTTTTTCTAAATAAAAAATATAAATTCAAAACAAGGACACTTCCACCTCCTCACTAACTGTTATAACAACTAAACATGTCTAAGATGATCAAATCAGCAGACTTAGCTGACAAACAAAGAAACCAAAAGTTCCCTATAAGATATTGAAAAGAAATCTACTCCATATGCTTTAGGATATTTTATAATGGAACCTTAAGTGACGGATGAAGCTGAATAACAAGATGTGTAGCTACATGCAGATAAATATCTGATTTATTTATCCTTGGCAGGCAAACATGTAGACCCCATTAGCTGCAGGTTTAGTAATAGGGGTAAACAAAGAGAAAAAATAGAGTTAGATAAGGAAGTAGACCAGATTATATTTCACATTCAATATTACTCCCTTAAAAATAAAAGTCAACAGAAAAACAGAGATGGTAATATAATCAATTGTACATTACAAGAAAGTAAAAAGGTACACTAATCTAAAAGGCCCTTTTTCCATTTTTTCATTTCTGAACTGATTCTAATACTAAGAGATATGAAATGTGAATATAAATACCTCTAGAACTTGGAATTTATGGCTGTCCTAGCAACTGTGTCTCAAACTTGCACACATGCAGTATTCTGCATGGTATTTCGTGTGAGCTTTTGTGCTTTCACAGCAACAAGGTTGAATTATGGTTGCTGTGGGAACTATATCTTTGAATTTCTTGACTTGGGCTCTCATCTGAACTCAAATGTTACATTTACATAGGTAAGCACTTGCTGGTTTTCTCCATGAAAAGGAATCTGTGTGAATGGTTACATACTTGAGCATTCTTACCAAAGAAACAACACAGCTCCGAGCCTGGAGAAGTACAGAGCTCCAATCACTGTCACACTGCATACACAGAAGTAAAATAGAGACATGTAAAACGTGGGAGTCAAATGTGGCAGGGTACCTATAGAAACAATAATATGTAAAGATGTCACTGAAAGTTTGGGGTTTGCAGTCCTCCTTTATTTGTTCAGCTTTTTAACCACAGGGTTTGCATGCATGCTTTCTTTCAAATATTTGATGAGAAGATACATGGAGAGGGAGTGAGATACTCACACTGCTGTCAGATGCTTTGGAGCTTCTTTGTGAGTGAGTGATCTTAGCAAATTTGAGGGGGTCAGTATTGCCCAGGTCAGCACTGCCCAGCCCCAGTCAGCACAGGCACTGCTCTGGGTACTTCCTGAACTTGCAGAAAAACAAGCAATGACTACACAGGTCTGACATTTGATGTGCAATATGGGTCACAAACTGCTCTAGAGACTCATCTCAGCACAGGGAGGGAGAGAGGGAGAGACAGATCCTCTTACTGCTTCTAGAGATGTTCTCTAGCAGAGGTGACTGGTCATATTTTATTCTTTCTCATAGTAGAATCAAGAAGCTTAAACTCTGAGGTCCATTTTCTTGACTTAAAATACTCTATTTACTTTTTCCCCATGGATACATTTTATGATTTGACATCATCAAGAAAAGGGGAGTCAAGTCCTTCAACAAAGCTCTGTGCATTTTTGGAATTATTGTTGAAAAATTATGCCTCTAAAATCATCAGACTAGGAATCAGAAATACCAAGTTAATATTGAAATATTCTTAAATTGAAATAAATTTCAATGCACAGCTGCTACTTCCAGAAGTCAACACACATATCCTGCTTTAAGGAAGATTTTTGATTAATGTAGAGGAGCATGAAGAGAGGGAGAAATCAAAAAGCAACATAAAGTCACAGATCCTGAGGCACAGTGGCACCTTTCTAAAGAAACACGAATGCACATCTACACTTTCAGTGCACTCAGCAGACACTCAAGGTCTCTCCAGCTTTCACTTAGAAAAGGTGAATGTTCCACTAGGGCAAGTATTCTTGGGGAGAAAAAACTCAACCCAGAAAAAGCAATCAAAGTGAAATATGGCTGTGATGCCCTGGTTTAGAATAGAGGAATCAGCACACACTGAAAGTAACAGCCTGCCAAGATTAGGGTGAAAAAAAAAAACCAACATGAAAAATCTCAAGGGAAAAACCACCACCATTTTAAGATGTAGTGCATAGAAAAATAAGAATTCTTCTTACTTTACATTTATTACATCTACTTTGAATACCATTACAGAGGATACCAAGTTAGGGCTTCTTGCAAATAAAAGAAATCTGAATCATGGGGTATTTCCATGATAACCAATTAATTTCAAAGCAGAGTTTATAGTGTTAACACAAGAACTTATCAGAGAAACTTCAAGTGTTATCTGACAAACAAAACCATATATTGAGGAAAACTTGTCTGTATTAAAAACTTTAAAGATCATGAAGATTACTCAGTAAAGATTTAACAAGAAACCATCCAGTCTTCCAAGGATAACACTTCTACTTTGCATCTTTGAGTCTAGTCATAGCACAGAATTTTATTCTGGGTATAAGGAGAAGGAATATTACTATAATTTTCATCTCCCAAAGAAATTGTGGGTTATTTTCATTTCAGGATCTCAAGCTCACTAAACAGGGTAATTAGTTAGAGTAGTTGTGTGAAGTGGAAATGCACATCACTAACAATGCAACCACGCTGAATAGTTTTACAACTCACTTTTGAATGACACATGCCCTCTCTATGAATAGAATGTCAAATCAACAGCCCCTGTTAGTGTCTAGACATAATTGTCTCTGAACTGAATAAATCAGCGTTAACTGCAGTACCAAAATGGTCCCAAGTAAAATAATGGAACTGTCTCTTGCACCGTACTTCTGCATATTTTGTAGAAATTACACAATACAATAGGTGGAGAAAGATTTATGAGGTTAACATTTTGCATATTCCTGCAATCAGCCCAACTGTCAACTCTATTCACAGTGACCTGAGCCTCTATAAAATGTGCTTGCAAATAAACATAACCAGAACATCTGGGGAATGCATGCATTCTGAAAAGAAACTATATTTGATGGAAGACTTGAAAACTTACAAATAGGCCACCGGTTTTCTGAACATAAAAATATTTTTAAATATTATATATTTCAATTGTAATAGCCATGTGAAAAATATTAAATATATTAAAAAACAGTATTTATTTATGTACTTATTCCAAAGCCTCCTAGAGGAAAAGTCAAACATATCTACATTGATCTCATATAATTTTGATTTTTATACAAACCTTGCATAGACAAAAGAAAAAAGTGTACATGTGTACATTTATGAGCATGTAAAAATACAGAAATTTCAAAACTATTTAACAAAATAACTAAAAATTAGCCACAGAGTTCTTCATGTTGGCACATTCAGATTTTAGAATGTTGTGCACAACCTCACAATGTAACGTCTAAACTGTATAACAGAGCAGCTTGCATACATAATCTGAAGGTCACATGATGATACCAAAAAGAGGTATGAATGGAATCCAGTGGTACCTTCCATGAAAGCAGTCACATTTATAGATTTGCTAATTGGAAATATGAAGTAAGTCAACAGCAGGATCCTACCACATGTGGGAGTATTCAATGTCAATAACAAATGAAATGCTCCATTCTCATCCTTCACTGGAACCACAAGGTCTTTTACTATCCTATACCTGTCTCCAGAAAAAGAATCAGTTCGTTTGGAAGACACCCTTGAGATCATCCATTCCCACCACTAACACCACACTGCCAAGTCCTCCACTGAACCACATCCTGAAGTGGTACATCTAAGTTTCTTTCAAACCTCTTCAGGGATGGTGACTCCACCACTTCCCTTGCAGCCTGTCCCTATGCCTGAACACACTTTCAGTGAAGAAATTTTTCCCAATATCCAATCTAAACCTTCTCTGGTGCAACTTGAGGCCATTTTGCTTGTCCTATTACTTGTTACTTGGCAGAAGAGACAATCCCCACCTCTCTACAATCTCCTCTCACATGGTTGTAGAGAGCAACAAGGCCCACCCTGAGCCTCCTTTTCTCCAGGCTAAACAACCCCTGTTCCCTCAGCCACCCTTCACAACAGTTGTGCTCCAGGCCCTTGATCAGCTTTACTGCCCTTCTCTGAACATGTTCCAGAACCTCAAAACTTGCACAAAATATATAAGGTGATATATAAGGAAAGTATCAAAATATATACGCTGATATATCACCCACAAACATACAATCAACACAGTGCTGTACTCACTCTTCTTCATGAGAAACAAATACAAGCTTCCTGAGTATCCTCTTAAGCTTTTAATGACAAAAAGACCCAAGGAATATATTAGGCAGTTGAAAAAAAAAGTCTCACCTGTTTCTCAGTACTCCAGTTACCTCATGAGACAAAGTCACATCACTGGATCAGTTTATAACACAAAGTAACTAACAATGAATCTGAAGGCAAGATCTATCATTATAGCAAGTAGCAATCTAGGGTTCCCCCAACCAATATCAGAACCTAGGTTAAATTATGCACTTAAAAATATGCCCAGGATGCTCGGAATGTTTGGTCTCCTACCTGACCACGACTACAAGTTTTAACAAGTATGTGTTTTAACGTCTTCTCCCTGTACCTCATTGTTCCTTAGTTTTATGGCCCACAAACTATAGACTCACTATAAGTTGCTCTGCAGTGCTAAAGGGGAAAAAAAAGAAAGAGAAAGCACATTAGAAGCACAGTGTAGTGTGCACATTGTTTTTGCTATTTTACATATATATTGCTATTTTCAAAATACCAGGTGTATGCTCTTACTGTGACAGGAGAGCCACACCTCACACAGAAAAAAATACTACAATGACCCAGAAGCCACCTCTATCTCCAATGAAGTTGCACTGAAGAAGGCCAGCCACCACAAAGTTCTTCCTGCATGCTACAGAAAACTTCTATTAAAAATCCATGGTGGGATAGTCAGAAACATCTACATTTAAAAAAAGTCTGCAGATTAAGTAAAAGGGACTGCATTCACCACATCAACCAAAGGCTTTAGCATGGTATTTAAGCAGAATATTTAAAAACATGTACTGAACTGATACTGAAAACTGATGGAAATTAAAGTACTAAGTCTCTAATGCTGTCATTAGAAATCAGCAAACTATGAACTGAGTGACCAAAAAAGCATCACATGAAACCCCTGGAGTCAGTCTTAAAATTAAAAAAAAAAGTAAAAATTCCATGTTGGGGGGTTAAAAGGTACTTTACTAAGTTCAAAACTGCTAGAAATTTATGTGGCAGCTCCCTCTTCTGGATCACCAAACCCAGACAATTGAGCTGAGATGTAGAATCTGACTAGTAAATAACACCTTTTCACTGTTGGTGGGTTTTGTCATGTACCATTAGGCAATCACACAAAGACTCATAAGCTATTAATAAACCCTAAAGAGCTAAAATAAACCCATTATTTGGAATGAGCTTATATTCAAGTAGCATACTATGAGGGAAAGGTAGTTGAAAATACCTGAATAGTTTGAAATACTTTAGGAATTTTCTCATCAGACAATAGAAGCATAAAGAAGAAAAAAACTATATTGACTTCTGCTTTTAATCTGTCAGCATTTTACTAAAAAAATGCTGAAAAAAGGAAAGAACTGATCAATGAAAATATTACAATTCAACCTGTGTGGTCTGCAGTATGACTTCTGAATCCATATTCACAGAAGTTAAGCTTCTGGGTTGAAATAGAAGAATCTGATCTTGAAATTTCTTTCAGCTTTGACAGGTTCATACATAAAAAAATCCTTGCACAGTAGAAAAAACTTCTCTCTGCATCAACTCCTCAGGCACTCTGCAAGACAGCTTGGGCAATTTCTGCACACATTTCTAAACTGGAATTGGAAAAATCAGAAAATTGCTACTCTATGTCCCTATATAAAATTCATCTCCATAAAGGAACCCTGGCTTTCTGACTTGACCTATAATTGAAGAGGAGGCTTTCTGAAGATTTGGTCATTTTTCTGTATCTCAGCTGGAACCACAGGCAATTCTATACTCTCTAAATTGTCCATCACTATTCAAGCTGAATGACAATGTTTGACTTAAATATAAAAATTACTCTAAATGGCAAATTTACAGCCCAAAGGAAATCACTGTCTGCTTCATCAGTGTAACTATTTTTTAACAAAATTATTACCTGAATTAAATTATTAAATTTTTAATGAAGAAGAGGGTGCAAAAAAGATGCCACTGATAAATTCTGGACCAGGTAACTTGAAAACATGATTTTTGACTTGGTAATCAGTCCCACAACAGTGTGACTTCATCTTTTATTATATATATATATATATATATATATATATATACATACTCATATATATATATATACACTCATGGCAAACTCTAATACCATGAAATACTGAAATACCAAGGAAATTTTGATCATTCAAGCATGGATAAAACTAAAATTGCCAGGACATATTTGGATGGAACTGAAGGGATCATATAAAATGGAAAGCCTTATGGACCTAGAAAGAGTGAGAGAGAGGGAAAAGAGCTAAGATTTGCTATGCAGGCACCTGCTGCAAACAGCAGACTTTCAGTGACACAGAGGAGAGACATCTTTGTCAAACTGTACAGCAGTCAGTGGACTGAGACCACCCACAATTCCCTTTGTGGAGGGAAGAGTTACAGCGAACAAAGGAAAAATAAAACGAAGAGAAACTAGAAAATCCAACCGAGTGTGTAAAGGGGCAGACTGGAAAGCAGTGCCCCACTAGACCTGCTGTTTACAAGCAGAGAAGAGTTGGTCAGAGGTTTGGTGGTCAGAGGCCATCTTGGGTACAGTGACCATGAAATGATAAAAAGTTTTTGATTCTTGGTGAAATAAGGAAGATGATCAACAAAACCTCTAGCCAGCAGGACCAGAGTAGTGACTGACCCCCCTGCACTCAGATTGTACCCCTATACTGGTGAGGTCAGACCTGGAGTTCTGTCTCCCATTCTGGGTCCCTCACTGAAAGAAAGACACTGAGGTGCTGAATTGAGTCAAGACAAGGGCAGCAGAGCTGGGGAAGAATCTGGAGAGTGAATCTCAGGAGGAGTGGCTGAGGAAGCTGAGTGTATTTAGTCTGGAGAAAAGGAAACTCAGGAGAGACCTCACTGCTCTCTAAATCTGCCTGAAAGGAGGTTGTAGCCAGGTGGGGTCAGTCTCTTCCTCTAGGTGACAAGTGAGAGGACAAGAGGAAATGCCCACAAGACACACCAGGGGAGGTCCAGACTAGACATCAAGAAGAATTTCTTCACTGAAAGAGTGGTTAACCATTGGTATGGGTTGCTCAGAGGAGTGGTGGCATCACCATCACTGCCAGTATTCAAGAAAGGACTGGATATGGAATTTAGTGCTATGGTTAGCTAACACAGTTATGTTTGGTCAAACATTGGATTCAATGATCATGGAGGTAGTTTTTAACCTAAATGAATCTGCGACTCTGTGACTAGAAAGCAGAAAGGAAACTGGCTGAAGACCACATTCTGGAAACTGACATGATGAAGGCTGCAACTTATGGCATTTAAGATCCAGAGAATTAAAGAAGTAGAGAATGTTAGAGGCATGTGTTTAGTCCTTGAAAAAGGAAAATCTGAAAACCTGGCAAAAAAAGTCTAGTCTGTTTCTCAAGCTTAATCCAAACAGCAATACCACTTTTCAGGTTACTGAAAAGGAGCTAAAGTCTTTGGTCAGACATTTGCAAAATAAAATAATTAACAAATATTTGTTTTATGGTCAAATGACATTTAATGACTATTATGAGAAAACACACTCTAGAACTCATATTAAGTTCCAGTGGAAACACTATGTTGGCAAGGATTTTATTAATCATTGTAATTAAATCAACTTAATGTACTTTAAAAATTAATTTATTCCATAAATTCAAACCAGCTCTTAATCAAAACACCAAACAGGAAATAAACAAATAAAAAATGTAAATAAGTTACTCACCTTTTCCTTTTCATAATAAGTACATATACTTTCCAGTATTTTATTGTCAGTCTTTTTTATAATAATCTACAGAAATACCAGAATTAATGATTTTTATGAAACCCATGCCATGTATAAACCACATGTAAAAATATCACAAATGAACTACTGTAGAAAAGCATCAGTAGAATTAAAGATATCATAAATACAATTTCAATATATCCTAACCCTTCCTCTTTGCCTATCATGTTGAAATTTTATATAGAAACTTAATGTCAGATTGTGCAGCAACAACTAATAGTATAATAAAATACCCACATTTTCTTTTAATGAGTCATTTACTGGGTCTGGTCTTACACAACCACATTCAATGTCATAATGGGAGTAAATTATGATGATACCACTTCAAACAGAAGCCCTTTTCCTGTGCTGCAGCAGCTCTCTGACATCAGTGATAGGTAATCAATCAAATACCAATATAAGTCAGTGAAAAATAAAGGATAGATGAAATCCAGGGACGTGCTAAATGTATAAACAGGGATGTGTCAGGTAGGACTGGAATAACTGTATTATGCACATACATGGCATCAGAGAGGGCATCAGGGTACACACAAGCCCTGTGACATACCTTAGAGCTCAGAATGCAAGCTGGCAGCATCCTAAGCTGTTTAAGACTGGATGTAGAATTTAGTGTCATGTTCTGTGTGACATGGGGGTGTTTAGTCATAGGGTGGACTCAATTCCAGAGATCTTTTCCAACCTAATTGATACCATGACTCTGTAAATGTGCACTGAGCTGAGGCAAAGGGAGTATCAACCCCTTCCAAGCATTTTGATTTTCTTTGAATAAAAACAGAATTGTGGTCTGCAGAAAAATCACAGTTCAGCTCACTACATCCCACCATCATCAGTCACAGCCAGCAGGGTTTCACGAGAGGAAAGTCCTGCTTAGCAAACTTGATTTCCTTTTATGATAAAGTAATCCACTTAGTTGATCAAGGGAAGCCAGATGATGTCATCTTTTTGGATTTCAGTAAAGCTTTCAGTACTGTCTCTCACAGGATCTTTTTGGACAAAATGTCCAGCACACAGCTGGATAAACACATCATGGGATGGCTGAGCACCTGGCTCATGGGCGGAGCACAAAGGTTATAGTGAACAGGGGACATCAGACTGGGGACCTGTCACTAGTGGGGTTCCACAGGGCTCCATGCTCGGCCTTGTGCTCTTCAACATCTCCATAAATGACTTGGACATGGGACTGGAAGGGACAGAGACCAAGTCTGCAGATGATACAAAACTGGGAAGAGCTGTTGACCCTGTCAAAGGACTCAACAAATGAGAGGGCTACACTATCACCAACCATAAGAAGGGAACATGTGAAAGTGCCAGATCCTGCACCTGGGATGGGGCAACCCTGAATTATGGACAGACTGAGACACTGGAGAGCAGCACCACGGAAAAGGACCTGGGGGTCCTGGTCAACAGAAAGCTGGATAGGAATCAGCAGCCAGGAGGGCCAGCCCTGTCCTGGGGGGCATCAGGCACAACATGGCCAGCCAGGCAAGGGAGGGGATTGTCTGGCTCTACTCTGCACTGGGGAGGCCTCACCTGGAGTGCTGAGGGCAATCTGGGGCACTGCAATATAGTAAAGCTATTAGAAAGCACCCAAAGGAGTGAAGATGGTGAAGGGGAGGGGAAGCTGTGTGAGGAGCCACTGAGGTCACTTGGTCTGTTCAGCCTGGAGAAAAAGAGACTGAGGGGAGACCTCACTGAAGTTACAATTTCCTCATGAGGGGAAGAGGAAGAGGAAGAGGAAGAGCAGACACTGATCTCTCCGCTGTGGTAACAGTGACAGGAACCCAGGGAATGGCCTGAAGTTTTGCCAGGGAAGGTTTAGGCTGGATACTAGAAAAAGGTTCTTCATCCAGACGGTGGTTTGGCACACAAACAGGCTCTCCAGGGCAGTGCTCCAAGTCTGACAGAGCTCAAGAAGAGTTTGGACAACACCCTTGAGCACACAGTGTGACCACTGGAAATGTTGCTGTGCAGGGCCCCGGAGTTGGACTTAGTGAACCTTGTGGGTCCCTTCCTTCTAACTTAACATGTTCTGTGATTCTGTGATCTCCTAACTGGACAACTGGAAGCCCAGTTCTGTAAAGCACACCATCCAGATAAGATGGAAATACAACATCCATTCACAGTTATGATCCTCTGAAAGAAATCTTGGCAAACTGTGAAGTCCTAGGAAAAGGACTGCTACTGTGCCTTTTTGTAAAAGACTTTTGTAAAAGAAAAATCACTTATTTGGTTCTGTCACAAAAGGACTGGGATGTGAAAGCATCTACAGATGAGACTTCCTATTTAATTAGACCTTGCTAATGATCACATGGCTCACAAGAACATTACCTTAGTTGTAAGCTTGTGAATCACATTGCTTTTTGTGGAATTGGTGAAATAATGGAAAAGACAGTATTGAACCAAATCCAGACTCAATGTCTTTGATTGAAAACTGCAGTAAACAAAAAGCTATTGGAGGTAAACCTGAAAGTGATTAAATTCATATTAATCAGTTCACAAGTCTTCTAGTTCCTTAAAATGGTACATTGTTCAATTGTACTTTCACAACAAAACAGTAGATTACCCATCTTCTCAGTAAATCTCACTTCAAATTACTCACAAATGAAACAGAATATTAGAGCAGCATAAGGTAAGTAATAGGAAGGTTCACATTGCAATTCACAAGGCTAACAGATGCTAACAGAGCTTTCAACCACTGAAGAGCATAAAATTACAAAATAGATGAAAAGAAAATTTACACTGTAAACCGATCTCAAGTCTTTGATAAAGTAACTTGAAGAGTGAAAACTAAAAATACAGTGTTTGACAGAAACTTATCATTAAACATACAATAATTCACATCTAGAATAAAATAATGCCAGCTTAGAATTCACAGTCTAAAATATTTAAACATCCTTTAATTTACACAAGTTTGCAAGAAGTTAATGTGATTTGGAACTTAAAGCAAAGGCTTCAGATTAAGCAATCCTATTAAGTCCAGTAGATCATTGGACACAGAGCAGACTATATGACTTTTCAGAAGTCCCATGTTGCTATCTGCTTAATAGTTGACATTCAGCTTCTAAAAAAATCACATCCTTAACTTCTATATTTCATTCTTGAAGCCTGTAAATGGATACACTAACACTGTTCTTCATACAGCTTTTGTGAGGCTGCACTCACTGTGAGCAAAGTGCTTTGAGATCTTTAGTATGAATAAAATATATTTTGCACTTAGGCGTTAATTATAGAAGTAGCAATATTTGAAACAGGATTTTGTTTCAAGGCAGTAAGACTAAATCAAACATGATTATCTTGGCTTTGATTGTGATATTTCACTTACTATGCTCTATTTTCCTTGCATTTGAAATATGCAATTTTGCTTTTCTGTTATGTAAATGAATGTTTTTCATCTAACACATCTATTTTTGGAAAAAGAATAATTCTTTTTCTTAAGCGAAGACATAAATGTTGCAGAACACAATTCTGAAGTCTGACAGAGTACCACAAAGTCAATGCAAGCATTGAGTAGTAAAAGCAGCAAGAGATGCCCAGAAGACTAACTGAACTTATTAATATGCAAATGTTTATGTACACAGATATCTATCCAGCTATATAAATCACACTATAATATTTAATATAGACAAACTAGCCCTTTTTTCCATCAGTTAAGTGATCCTAACCAATGCAAGTTAGAAAGTCATGGCCTTTCTGAAAAGTAAAAAGAACTGGCATAAAGAGAGGAAAGAAAGTCAGTGATGGGAGTCATAGGAACAATCCATTTTAAACTAAAGATTCTGTTTAGCTCTGTGTAATTTATTTTACAGGCATACTTCAGGAAAGGAAAAGGTTTGGACTTTATCCAAAAACACTGTCAAGCACAAGAGGTCAAGTCACCTGCCACCATGGACTTTTCTTAGAACTATTTTTCACTTCTGCAAAGTGTGCTGATTATATTGCTGTATGTGTTCCTAGATATAAGTGGCATTAACAGCCAGCATGTACTCTGTAAAATACGTGTCATATTTATAGAAAATACTATTAACATAAACAGGGTTTACCACCTGCAGATGACTTTGATTCTACAGTTTGTGTGATCAAATTACATTGCTTCAGCTTGTTTCCTGGTCTCTGAATTTCACACATTTCCATGCTGAGTAAAGAGAAAACATGTAAGATTCCTATTTAAGTTGTGGAATAAAATTGGGAATCCAAAGATTGGCAGCATTAAAGAGAACTGAAGTCAGGGTTAGCAAAATAATTTAAAAAAACATGCCCTGTGAAAATAGATGACCCAATAAATCAAAGGAATAAAAAACCTGTTGAGAAAAAAACATTATCATCTCAAAGCAGTGCTGAAACACTGGTATTTACCAAGACAAATGAGGTTAAGAAGCATATTCTACTCATTCAAGTCCTTAAATGAAAGTAAATGCCAACCTAAAGCTCATTTTCAGCATTCTGTGATGCCTAAGAAATGCTGTCACTCACTCATTACACTCCCTCACACGGATATAATTTCCACCCCCATCTATCGTCATCACATCTGGTTTGGTAAGCAGTTTCACAAAAAAAAAATCACGTAGGCAAAAAAATCACATCTTTTGATAAATGCTTTAATATGCAATTGTGTGTAATTACACACACTATTAAGTGCACCTTGAAATATAAACCACCATGGAATAATTGGAAAGAAAAACTTAGTCCAAAGCCTTGATCAAGCTATAGCTTATTATTAGTACACAGGGATTTAAATCATTTCTCCAAACAGCAAAAAACAAGACACAACACAAAACTTTGAATCCCAAAGGATCACGGATAATAGCTGATGAAACACCAAGCAGGTAATCTTTCTGCCTGCTCCAAGGCAAGATCTGTAGCTTTATCTCTTCAATGAAATGTTTGTGAAACAAACCTTAAGTATCTCAAATGAGTGGGATTTCATTATCTACCTAATTCCTATATTCCAGTGCTCCCCTGTTGAAAAGCTGTCCTTAATGCTGAATATGAACGTATTCTATTATAGTATGCCACCTTCCTCAGTACTGAAAAGTTTTTCAGTCTAACTCAACTTCTGATGCATTTTAAACCTTTACAAAGAGTAAATACATTCTACTTAGAAATACATAACCCCAGCAGACCAAAACCACTGAAATAAGGTCTTAGTTCCAATTAACTCATTGACAAGAGATACCAGAATATGCTCATGAGCACTGCACACTACACATCTGGCATCCTGGAAAACACAGGCTCACACCTAAGTTTAAACATCCTGCATGTTCAAAACCATACACAGTTTGAATACAGTGTAGAGACTTGCCTGCCCTGACAGCCAAAGATTGCTCTTCTTCTGATCACAGAACATAAATAAATAAAATTTTGCAGGTGACTTCTTCCTTCAAAGTTAAGGAATGAAAAAAGGCCAGGAAACTTTCCAGACCACCTTGCACCAGCACCCACTGATGCCAAGGCCAAAAGGACTCGTGCCACCTAAGCTGCTACATGCAAAACAAACTTTTCCCCCCAGAAAAGGCCAAAAGGCCAAAACAAAACCAGACAAGCCACTTGCACAAGTGGCTGGAACATACAGCCACCAGCACATATCCCTTTGCCAGTCCACCTTCACAGCTGCCTTGGGCACACGCTGGGGCAGCTTCCACGGCCCCTCTCCCACCAGCGAGCCCCGTTCCTCCACACGCTCCCGGCCGGGACAGCGGGAGAGGGGCCGCGCCCCTCAGCATCCCTGCACTCACCTTCAGACACCTCGAACTCGGTTGCTCCATTCAGCTGGTAGAGGCACCAGTCAGCCGCGCTCTCGCCTGGGGGGCCGCCGGCTGGGCAGGAGGAAAGGCACAGTCAATCGGGCACGGGGCCAGGGGCACAGGGAAGGGACAAGGCAAGTGGCGGCGGGGGGGAGAAGCAGAGAATGGGGAGGAGAGATGGAGGGGACTGAGAAAGGAACGGAGGGATGAGAGGGGACAGCGAGTGCCGGGGGAAGGAACGCGTTTCCAGATACCCTGTTTGTGGGACATGGGTGTTGCCCTCCGGAACGCGCCCACTGCTCTGAACTGTTCTTTGCTTTGCTTCCAGTGCCCGTGGCTCGGGGCGCCTCCTCCTTCTCCCAGCGGAGCGAGTGCAGGCAGCCGCCGCTGCCTCGGGGTGCTCGGGGAGTCGGGGGAGGGAGGACGGGAAGGAGGGAAGGCTCCGCCCGGAGCTCCCGGCGGAGGCGGCGCAGCCTCGCCAGGACCCGCCGCGCCCGGCAGCGCCGGCCCCGCCAGGTGCGAGGGAGCCCCGGCTCCTCACAGTCCCCGGTGAGCCCGGCCACGGCGGCTTTGGCGGGATCCGCTGCCCCAGCCTGGCCTTGCCCCGGCCCGGAGAGCCGCCCCTGCTGCCCGTCCCATTTCCCTGTGAGCTCCCCGTCAGGTGCCGCCCGTGCCTGCGGTGCGGGCAGCCTGGCGAGCATGGGCGCGCATCCCGGCCTCCCCTAGAGCCTGGACCCTTCCCTGGGGGGACACCGCACACCAGGCACCCGTGCCGGTGGCACCCATGCCAGTGGCCCTAGTGCTGCTCCTGCCTCACCGTGGCTGCGTTCACCCCATAACATTCGCCTCCGTTCCCTTACCGTCCCTCAGCCACTTGGGCTGTCTTACTGATTAAGGGTACAAATGCCACGTAAACTGTCAGGGTATATATGCACTGCAAGGCTGGAGAGTTGTTTTCATTTGATCCACGAGCCCCTGTGGATACACAAACTGTCTTTACAGCATCCCTGAGAGGTCAGTAAGAAAGCAAACCTGTTACCAAGTAAGCCTGAAGGGCTCTGTGCAGTGACCTTTGCCTTCAGTGGAAAATGGTTAGGGAAATGGCAAATTATAAAACACTGAAACAGTCAGCTAGAGCAAATATATGTTAATAAATGCCTTTATTCCTAGAGACTTTCCTGAAAACAGGAGGGAAATATAAAGGTACATTAATTGTTCTGTTCACCAGGTGACTTTCTTGATACCTAATTTAAGACAATTGTGACTGCTTAGCTTGTAGTTGGGAGCATCCTGCCCACGTCTTCTGTCTTATCAAGGTAACAGTGTCAGAGGCCCACGTATGGCACAGTTCATGTCAAAAAGAGCAGCCACACTTTGTATAGGCAAATGAGAAAGCTTAAGAAAGAACAGAGGAAGACTATAATCAAGTCATACTATGAGATTAGGAACCAACGAGAGGATAAAGTATCGACGTAGGCAGCTGTCATGGCACAATTACACTGGCTCCTCCATCTATCTTTTTGCTATTTGTGAAACAGTATGTAAATGGCAGGAAGGAATTGCTTTCAGCATAAATTCCACCTGACATACCAACATTCATCCCTTCTTGCAGCAAAAAGAGACCCTCCTGATAGGATAGGGATAGGTTGCTTTAGGTGTGTGAAGTGCAGGCAGCTTGATTCACTTTTTCCTAATAAAAGTATTCTGTTTAGATATTTACATTCTTCTCCACTGCATCCAAGACAGTGTGGCCTTTTTAAAAGAATAAAGAGAACAAGTTTCTGAAGGAAATAGGTTTAACATGGGAGTAACATTCAGCAAATGTTCCCAGTTACTTTTAGAAACAAAGCAAAACACCAGTACTCAAGCTTTCCTGAGAACTCCACCTAAATTACAAATAATGTCTGCTGAGGTAAAAACACCAGTTTATTTAGACAGTGTGTGTATATATATCCTCAAGCTATATATTTGCTGGATGTGCACTAGCATTCTTGGAACTGAAAAGGTTTATGCTGATAATTTGGGGGGGGGGGGGGGTGGAATAAAGCTTCATCCAGCTACTTATAGTGGTACTAACTTCCCCTAAAAGTTACCTATAGACCTTGACTGCTCTTCAAGTCAATGTATTATCAAAAATAAAACTTACCTTAGCATTCCAGTGTTAGCCTCTTCTTTTTGCAGGAAACTCTAAACCATATGAATCAGCAAACAAAGGCCCTGTTCTGGGAGAACCTATTCATATGAGATTTAAGCTTTATGGAAAGTGACCATCTTATTGTGTTCAGCTCATTATTATTGATTTACATATAGTATTTTTCATTCTGGACTTCATTTACAAACTTTCTATGTTAAAAAAGTCACTGAGTTTGATATGTAAAGCAGCCCATTTTTTTTCTTTCTAAAATGAGAAGATCAATTCAAATTGTGTTTGTGTTGTGTGATCCTTTTTTACACGTCTTGAATATTGAGATGGGTTAATCTGCACTCAAGAGCCAGCTAGTACAGGATGAATTATTATTTTACTTTTATGAAAATCTGCAGATGGACACTACTAAGCTATTTATGAGTATTTCCTTCAATCACAGAGGGATGACTGGCTTAACTAGGTTTGGGATCTAGTGATGCTAAATCCGCACTAAAATTGAAGGTGGGAGCACTTTATGTGATGTGATGTTCCTTTCTTTTGCATTGTTGGAATGAGCAAGAACTTTGATATGGTATCTTGTGTCATTTCAGAATTGTAATGTTGTTAAAAGCATGTGATTTAGTCAAACTAAAATTAAGTAAGGTAATTAATTTGTACTACAGTGTATGTATTTTAAAGAATCAAAGCTTAAAAAAATAGTTTAATCTGTTTTGGCTTCGAATATCACAATGCTTTAATACACAGAAACTGGTGCAACTGCTTACAAAAACTTCTGAGGAGACTGGACTACATTATACGATAATATTTTTCAGTTTGGGGTTGATTTTTTTTCCTTTTTCACTAGGACTTTATGCAGACAGAAGTGTTTACCTTTTCACTTCTCAGCACAGAGTCCACCTGCTCCTAGCAGTGATAAAACAAATGACAAAACCAGTTTAAATGGGATCAGAAGGTCAACCACATAAAATTTCATCCCTCTTCAATTTCACAACTTCAGAGATGCAGACAATAATCCGCAATGAACTAGTATACCATGAAATAAAATACTCGCGCTCAATTCAAAGGAATTTCCTAAAAACAAAAAAAAAAGATTTATTGGTGTCCAAGACGCAGAACTCAGCCTCTCCCTGAGCAGCCCAGCGTTATCAAAATCCAGCTCCGGAATTCCAGAGAGAGCCACTCCGGGCCGGCGCTCTCTGTCCCTCAGCCCCGCTGTGGCGATCTCCCGCACCCGCAGTGCCGCTCGGGGCTAAGGCGGAGTCAGCCCCGGGGCCTCAGAGCCCTCCCGCTCGAGAGGAGCCTGCTGTCGCTCATTGTATTTATTTATTTCGTTCCGTCGGGGAGGCGGTGCCGCGGGACGCGGAAGTGCGGCGGGAGCGCCTCAGCCGCCATGGCTCCCCTGCGCTCCCTGCTCCTGCTCCTGCCGCTGCTCGCCCTCCTCCCGCGGGCCGGCGGCGACCTGCGGGCCTTCGTGGTCGCCCACAGCCACATGGACGTCGGCTGGGTGTACACGGTGCAGGTCGGCGGGGGCTGCACGGGTGGGGTGGGCTCACTGCGGCAGGGGCTGAGCCGCAGGCAGGGCAGCCCGGAGCCGCGTAACGGGGCCGGGGCGCTGCCGGCTCCCGGGGCGCTCTGGGGCGCTGCCGGCTGCCGGGGCGCTCTGGGGCGCTGCCGGCTCCCGGGGCGCTCTGGGGCGCTGCCGGCTCCCGGGGCGCCGCCGGCTCCCGGGGCGCTGCCGGCTCCCGGGGCGCTGCCGGCTCCCGGGGCGCTGCCGGCTCCCGGGGTTGCTGCCAGCTCCCGGGCGAACATCCTGCAGAGAAACGCGCAAATCCTTGGCCTGTGCAGCTCCTGGTGTGCCCTCCATCCCCTGTGTTTGGGGATCCTCCTTTGGAGGAGGCATGGTTAGCCTGGGAGCCGTGCCCTTGAACTGTGGGTTTCTGTGTGCTTGTGTTCAGCAGGATACTCCTAATGAATTTAATTATTTATTTTATTATTTATTTATTTGTTTGCTTATTTATTTATTTTTATGGAAAGTCTTGATTCTGTTTGATGGGGCTTTGATCATGTGGCAGATTTTCATGGTCTTTACTCTTGTTACAAAGCCAAGACTCCAGGAGAACCTTTTGACATTTCTTAGGAGAGCAGGATACCAGGTCCTTAGTGGCTGTGGTGGGGTTGAAGCCTAGTGCCTCTGAAGTACATTAGCAAAGTAATTTTTGCTAAATACATAAGTTGCAGAGCAAAATAAGTCGGGTGGGGCCTGATACCTTTTACATTTATTAGTCAAAATCCTAAATCCTGAATTCTTCTTCATTAGCATGAATTATTTTCATTTATGTGTGGAAGATGCTGTGGATACTTCACGCACTGGAGTGAAATGGCATTAGGCCTAACTAATAAAAAAGAGCTAGTGGCTCACCCGCTATCTCTGCTGTGCATGTGTTTTGTCTCCCCTTTTTCAGAAATATTAATTAATTTCTCCTTCAATACTTCAAACTCAG
Source organism: Pseudopodoces humilis (assembly GCF_049639895.1). NCBI lineage: Eukaryota > Metazoa > Chordata > Aves > Passeriformes > Paridae > Pseudopodoces > Pseudopodoces humilis. The sequence continues at coordinate 11,756,688 of NC_142205.1, read as the reverse complement.
AAATTGCATAAGAGAACACAAAACTAAAACTTCAAACCTCAGTTAAAATTTCACATTGTTTTAAATATCTAATAATCTTGATTACAAAAAACCCTTATGAACCAATGGGAAAATAAATGAGGAAGAAATTATTTAGATAAACCCAACAGTATTTTAAGTCATACCGCCTACACTCAAATGTTTTCCTTTTTCTGGTGGCATGAGCGTTTTTACAAAGATGGCTCAATTTCTGATGTGGAAGCCAAGGAGTTAGGAAGTTAATTTCTGATTTGGATTACCTCATCTCCTTATTTCAAATGGTAGTTTTCATGTAGGAAACGTACCTAAATTGAAACTGCATTCATGTTTTACATATCATGTCCATTAGTTTTTCAGTGGGGAGAGATCTAGGCATCAACCACTTTGAGATGTACATTTTGTGGCATGTGTTCTTAAGTACCAGTAGTTTAAGTAGGTAAGTGTTATGGTTAGTGTAAAATAACTGTCCAATAACATGCAGATAACTTTGTTACATGGAAAGACAGACATCTCAGGAAATCCTAGGATGTTGGCTGTTGTCTTTAGACATTCTCTATCGCTTTTAAATTAAGTAAAGGGTGGAAGACTGGATCTGGTCAACAAAAGTTGTTCTGGTCAAGGTAAGTGTACAAAAAGTATCTCTCTGTGTGCACAACTTCAAAATTAACACAGTGTTGTTAATTTGATACTGTATCATAGGATATAACACTGTGGTAGACTATTTGATGGGTACAGCCATCATATTTGCATTGCAATAAAAGTCCATAGGGCTCATTCTGGAATAGAGGTGTTTTTAGGAGCAAGATAGGGCAGATGCACAAAATGTCACACTTCCACTGATATTTCTGTGTTAACAGTTGAACTCGTTCTAAGGTTCTTTTACCAGCTTGGTTTTACTCTATCCTACAACATCAAACAAAATAGAGGGGTTTTTTTATAATAGTATAATTTACAGTAGATATATCACTGCATTGTACTGGTAATGAACAGCACAGAGTCATACTCACTCTGAAGAAGCAATTCTGAGAATTCAGACCATCAAAAGAAGAGCTGGAATGGGAGAATGAAGTGTGCATGCGGGGTCTTTAACTATGTTGGTGCAAAATGTTATAATTCATGGTGTCAGTGATTTAAGGTGAGCAATGAGGAACCAGACAAGCTGTTCCCAGTGTGTCCAAAAGCAAGCCTGTATTGGTGCTGGTCTTGGAAGAAGCTGCACCTTGATCTAGTCAGATCCCCAGTCAGGAGGATGTTTTCTGAAGCAGAAGGGCCAAAGGCTGTATGTAGTCAGAACTTGATCTTTCTGAGGGTACAAAGGAAGTGTGCAACAAATATGAGTTTTTTCATATCTCTCTTTTCAAACCCAGTGTTTAAATCAGCCCTTTTAATTTAGTTAAAACAGAGCTTATTTCCTTTTTTTTTTTTCTTTCAGGAAAGTATGCACGCTTACGCAGCAAATGTCTACACTACTGTTATAGAAGAGTTAATGAAAGGAAAACAGCGCAAATTTATTGCAGTGGAGCAGGAATTCTTTCGACTCTGGTGGGATATGGTAGCCACAGATACACAGAAGCAGCAGGTAAATTGCGCTAGAGCCATGCTTCCTGCTAACAAAGAATTCATGCTCTTTTCGGGAGACAAATAGGTGCAAAGTACTTCACCATTTGCTTTTTACCCAAGTCTGGTGTAAGCTGCCTCTGAACCTAGTACTTAAAGGACCTTAACTCTAAAGGCAGTTGCAAGAGGTTAAGCCCCAGCTATAGATTAGAGCAGTAGGAGGCAGTAACCTTTGCACTGAAGGTTTTTTACACTTTGCAGTTCTTGTTTCATTGGCAGCTTACTTATCTGGGGCCATGCTACTTTAGGATGTGGGTGAACCTGAAACAGGCCACACCAGTATCTGTTAAAACATCTGACACCTAACACTGCTCACAAGAAGGAACTTTTTGTTCTTTCCAGTTAAGTACTGCTCAAAAACCTGCCGTTTATTTGTAAACAAAGATAGTACAGCAAAGCAGTGACTGTACATTCAATGGCAGTGGTTTTTTTCTAGTAACGTCATTGTGAAGTTTTATTTGTCACTTCTTCTTTCCTCTGACATGAAACAAACATGCTGAATCAAAGACTGGTCTGATAGGCTAGCAGCTGGTTGTTTATTTTGGATCCTAAAACCAAAGGGTGTAGCTTCCCATGGGTACTTACTCAGAACTCCATAGTCTGTTTTGTTACCAGGGTCAGAACAACAGTTCTTTACATTTTAGTTTAAAATCCAGATGTGCGAAGCATCCTTTTGTCTGTTTTTTGGTTTTTTTAACATAGTCCTTCAGTGAATTCTGAATCTTCTGTTATGTTCCATATTCAAATAACAGCCTGTGCAAGGCTGACCTTTGCATGAGGGATTTTGCTGGGTTTAGGCAGTTCGCGGTTTTTGTGGGGACTCTGCCCATACTCACCTGTTGTAGGACAATTTTCTTGTAGATTTGTTAAATTAGAAAACTGTTCTGGAGATGGGGAAGAAAATAGCATAGGAATTGCTTTGTAGAGGGACAGGAACGTCCTCCAACTTTCAAAGATCAGTTGATCTTATTTCAGGAATGTTCTGCTGCTATAACCCAAAGGTAAAGTCAAGGCTTGTGTTTCTAATATCTATTCCTGCTATTATGTGAAATCCAGAAGAATAATGTGTATCACATTTGACCTTGGTAGTGCAAAATTTAGTAGCTATGATTCAAGCTTTAGTTTCCTAGCCTAATTATTTATAATTGTTGCTTTTACACATTGTATAGTCAGTTCTCTGGTTACTTTATAGTTTCTTCTCTTAAAATTAAAATGGTTAAAACTAAATTCCTCTTAAACCTGCGTGTCTAACTTTGAAACTCTAACTTGCAGATAAATTATATGTTTTTAACATCAGCAAGTTGCAAATACTGGTCCCTGAAATTAGGTCGCTCTGGTTACTGCCCTGCTTTTTCCACTTGAACTCTAGCATTAATGATTTTCTGTGGTATAGGCATTCTGGTTTTAATTTTCCCTTTATTTTTTTGTCATTTAGTGGTTTACTTGGAATACAGGATTTAATTCTAATTTGTTTTGGAGTGTCTGCTTTGTGTTGAAACTATAGCATTAAAAACTACTAAAAGGTACAGCCTGGGTACAGAAGCTGGTTTTACAATTCAGACAAGAGAATATGTGAGAGTGAAATGTACTGCTGCAGTATTCAGCCAGATGGGAACCTTGTAGTACATTTTATTAACACAGAATTTTCTTGTGTGAACCATTCCTACCTCCTTACCGTGGGTTGATGTCTGGATGCTTTAACTAAGGGAAAAAAAACGATTTCTGTGTGGTTTGTAGGTGTGAGTTTATGGTGGTATGGTCCAAGGATTACGGATATGTTCTAACGCCATAGCATCCTACTGCTGGTAGTACTACTGCATCTGTCTCCTCCATTCCTCCTTCTTTTTGCCCCCTTCTGATCAGAAAAAGTACTTGTCTTTACAGATACTGTTTTCTTTTTTGGGAGGAGGAAGATTGGATATTATTTTAACTAATTGAATGATTTTTCTTGTGTTTCCAGCCTCTCAGTGGTACCACAAAACTTACATTAAAAAAACATTTCTGTGGCCCCAAGTGTGGATCAGACATATATTTTGGATATCCATCCAAATGGGGAATAATAATCACAGAATCTTTTCATGTAGGTCAGGGCCAGTTCTGTGCTGACACCAGATATCAGTTATCTGGTCTCCCAGCATGCTAATCAGTCACCACAGTCGGCTGGAACTAATTTAGGAATGCTGAGCCCTGAAGCATTTTCACAACATTGTGGAGGAGAGAAATGATTATAATCAAAATTGACAATCTGGCATCCTATCTGAGTAGACACTGAAGGTTCCTGGGAAAATAAACATAATAGCTCTAAAAATGGCATCCTACATGACAGATTAAAAAAAGGAAAAAAAAGTTGAGGATTAAAATACATATTTGCATAAACTTTACTTATTGGAAGTTTGAGATATCTCTGAATTTCTAAAGTAACTAAAATAAAACCAAAGACTTCTATCACTTTTAGAAAGAGACATAGACTATTCTTTCCTCCCTCCAAACACCACCCCCCACTACATCCAGCATTCGCTGCAGGCCGTACTTGTCAGCATACCTGTTGTTTCTAGGAGCTGAAACTAAACTCCACCCCACCAAGAAAGAAGAAAAAAAAAAACGCTTCACCTCAAAAAACAGCTATCATCCAAAAGTTGAGCAGGTTGTAATACACTGTCATTTTTTAAACTAAGAAAAAGACCACAAATTAAGGTTAGCAGTGGGTTATTCAGGCAGGCAAACCTGTGGAATAACTATTTCTTAATAAAGGATTCTGTTAGTCACAAGTTGAGCAACTTGTCTGTGCCCCAAAGGCAAGATAGATGCATATGGAGTAGAGGAGAGATGTTTGTGGCCACAGTGTGATGGTACAGTCTGTCTCTCTCCTGGGTCTCAGAGATCTAGTTTCCAGTAAAACCCTGGGAGCCTGAATATTACTGCTTGCCTGGGGCTCCGCTCATGCTTGCAAGGCATTGCATATTGCTCCCTCGTCCAGACACCAAGTGCCTTCCCTAAGCCAAGCTGGATGCAGCAGCAGGAAGATTTTGGGAGAAGCATCAGTATCTTCTGTTTTAATCCTCCAGCTCTAGCTGCCTTGAGGCAGGATTACAGGCTGCTGCCAGTGCAGTGTCTGGTGTTCAGACAGTATAAAGAGGCACAGTAGCAGCACTACTGAGAAACACCAAAAGGTCAATGTCTACCTGGCAGTGCATCCTTTGTTCCTGTTTGTAAGAGATGCTTTGGGGTGCGGACAGTCCGGGACACGGCAGACACCTCTATAATCGAGTTAGATGTTAGTAGTTTATTTCAAGGCGTGGGAGAGGGAGCCCTGCTAGGAGTCAGCAGATGAAGCTCAAAGCAGGCTCAGAGGGAACAATACAAAAGGGGATAAAATATGAATTCATGAGTTTAAGACTTAAGATGGCTAAGAAAGAGTAACAGAACAGAAGTGAGAGAGCCGGAAAAAGAGGATAAAGAAGAGCAGAAAGAGCAGCAAGAGAAACAAGAGCGTAGTAAACAAGAGAAACAAGAGAGCGAGCTCTCTTTTACAATTGCTTATATAATCTATACATTTGAATATTCTATTCCTTCACTAACCAATCTTTATAAGTATATTTATACAGTAACATTTGTGTGCGACCTATAGAAATCGCTGCTTTTGCATATTTTTAGTTATCTCAGGGGTACTTTGGACTTTTCCTTATAAGGCTGGGGAGAGGGGTCTCAGCTAAGTTTTATTGGAGGAAAGAATGTGTTCTGGTATACCAGACAAGTTTCTTTGAATTATTCAAACCATGCTTTCATTTGTATTTCTTCCTTAGCCTTTCTGGCTAAAGAGTCATATTTATAATTCCTTTCTAATTCTACCTTCCCAACACCTGTTACCTGGTTTCAGTGTAAGCTGGATAAATCAATGCACTGTGCAGCACACTGGAATACTTTTACCCCTGTTATTCTTTAGATAGCCTCAGTTCAGACAGCCTAGTATCTTATTTTTATCTCACTTTTTGTCCTAAATGCCTTCTTGACAAATGTTGTGTCTGGGTAATGTGCTGCAGTATCAAATGAATTTGCAGCCTTTTTGAATAAGACTGAAATAATGCTTATGTTCTGTGTCTTAATTTCAATATCATAGGTCCATCAGTTGCTTCAGGAGGGACGACTGGAATTTGTCATTGGAGGGCAAGTGATGCATGATGAAGCTGTGACACTAATTGATGATCAAATTTTACAGTTGACGGGTATGCATATTGGCATTTAACTTTTATTTTTCATTGTTATGACCTTGGAGGTTTTGTTTGGTTTTCATTTTTCTGCTCCGAAATTGCTATTATTTTCTGACTTCTTAAGAACTAATTAAAGCATTTCTTATTTTTCACTGCTGGTGTGTTATTCGTATAAAAATAGTTTCTTAAAAAAAACACATTTGTTTTGACATGACAGTTCTGCAGCAGGCACAAAGGTTACCAAAAGCTGGTTTGTCAGGTATAAACTTGTTTGGAGCAGAGGCATTTTGTGTGTGTGTGTTTGAGAGCTTAAGTTCCTGGGAAGATAGCTATGGTGCAATTGAGGGTATGAAACACTCTTCAAGAAAACACCTGGTTGTCGCCCTGAAAACTCAGCTTCTGAGCTTGCTGACATAGTTTTCAAAGACTTTCCCAGGACAGTAACTGTAAACATAGATATGTGTACATTCTTTCTGTTACATGTTTTGTGATGGATATCTCTCATGGCCAGTGCAGTGGGAAAGTGTTATCCTGACCATTCAATTCCTGGCCGTGGTCAGAAACCTAAAAATCCTGGGAGGAAAAATAAACTCTTCTTCCTTTCACCACACCTCGAGCAGTGTCCGCGTGATCTATTCATCTTCAGCGGCAACACATTGTAGCAATTCAGAGTGTGGGGAAGTTGTATTGTTTAGGCAAGGTCTTCTGCAGAATGGGGGCAAGGGAATGTCACTGAGGTCAACTAAAATTAGTTGAAAGACTTCCTTGATGAAGAAACTCCCATTTGTTATCATTATCATCTTCTGTTGGAAAGAGGTGCATATTTCCAAGAGATGTGCTATTTAGCATTTTAATCTTTTAACTTCTGCATCTAACATTTGCATGTTACACCTGTCCATCTGATGGTTTTTTTAAAGAGTCTTTTGGTACATAGGTTTGTTTCCATTGGTTAGAGCAAGCAGAAACAGGATAACTGATGGCACCACTATGCTAGAGATGTCTGTTTATTGCCAGGAGGGCGCAGCAGGGAGGGGATGTGTTAGCACCAGCTGCCATGGCTGATGGAAACTCTGCCTGTTCCAGGGCTACGCTCTGGGCAGCTTCCTACATGGGACAGTTAAGGGACAGAAAACACTTCTGTTATTTTCTGCATCTGACTGCACAGCACCACTGGCTTTGTTCTGTGCTTGTCAGTGTTTATCAGGAGCACAGGATTAGCAGCTGCTTCAGTACCTCGCTACAATCTAGCCAAGAGGAGGAGAGGACATGAACTTTATTTTCCTCTTATCCAACTCCTGTGTTGCAAGGTTGCTTTATGGGCTTAGAACATTGAACCTAGGACTTCTCCAAATAGAAACTAAAATGAAGAGTCCTTTTGTTAAACACAAACCCAGCTTTTCTATTCATTGGAGTTAGCTGAAAAAAACATTATTTCTAATTTAACATTTCATTCTGTGTAAACATAATCTTTATTCAAAAAAAAAGAAAATTCAAGTTTGATAATTTAGTCATTGGGAACAAAAACATTAATGTATTTTAAATTTCTCATTTGTTTTTCCTGAAAGCATTCTGCTCAGTTTGAGAACATACAAAGAAAATGGATTATGTGGAGTTCAAGTTGAGAAGAGAAAGCCAGTGCAGATATTTGGGGTCTAGATTTCATGTATTCTCTTGTCTGTCCAGAATTCCAGGGTTTTGGAGAAGTTTGGAAAACTCTGCTTCAAATATGCCTCCATCAGAATACTTAAACACATTGTGAATATTCTAGCTAGGGAAGACATTAACCATGGGAAAGACAAAGTGAAAAGAGCCCTTGCAGCCTCACTTACTCAAATATATGATATTAAAATTGATATGATTGATATTGATTATTATTGTTGTTGTTATTATTGATTATGATCAATATTATTAGAATTGAATATGTTATGATATTATATTAAAATTTGAAATTAAGTTATTCCAAGCCAGGGAGTGTATTTTCAAATAGTTCTGAGCATAATTCTGTAACTATGACATAATGATCTGCAATTTTCTTTTTCTGTCTTTTTTTTATTATTATTATACGTATCCAAGTGCAATATACCTAAGTTCCAAATAAAATGTACTGCTTTCCTGGTTGTTTTACTTTGATTCAAATGAATTTTCTGTGTTCATGCTGTTGTCTGGGCTTTCCTAGTTTAGGGGTTTCTTTTTTCAAAACATATTTTTATATTAGTAGCATTAGTAAATACATTAGTAACATTAGTAGTAAATAACATCCTGTATCAAGTTCACTATTAACCTATGGCTTTTTTCTTTTCAGATGACTGATAATCATATTCATGCTAGTTTTGTTTAGAGGATGGCTTGCTTCCCCTGTCCCTTTGTCATTAAAATGAGACTGAAATTTTCTGAGAATGGGGTTTATGATTTGAGCAAACTTAAACTAAACCCGAGGTTGTTGTTTTACAACAGCCTTAATCTGATCTGTATCTATGTACCTTTCTCAAGACCTGTCTCTAATCATAATTCCTTTTTGTTATTAGTATTTTATAATGTTAATAAGTTATACTTGGCATAACAATATAAACATTGTCAGTATTAAGCTTTTTGCTGTGAATGATTAATTTCCCAAAACTTTAAATGTTTTGGGAAACAGCAACAAGAAGCTATCCTTCAAGTGCATACCTATAACACAATATGCCTATTAAACTTAAAAAAGTAACTTTTGGAAATGTTCCTCACCTAAACAAATTTTGCTTTGCAGAAGGTCATGGATTTTTGTATGAAACTTTTGGCTTCAGGCCTCAGTTTTCTTGGCATGTTGATCCTTTTGGAGCTTCAGCTACAACACCAACTCTTTTTGCTCTGGCTGGTTTCAATGCTCATCTTATTTCTCGTATTGACTATGATCTGAAGGCTGACATGCAGAAAAACAAGGTAAAAATACCCTTAGGAATGAAACCATTGCTGGCATCTACCTACAGTAATCTAAACCTTGACATTAAGATACAAATCTCTGTCATCTGTGCAAGAAAATGTAGGTAGTTTTTGTTTAAATGTGACATGCTGATTGCATGTGGTAATGGTGAAACATATTGAATCTGGGTTGTATGGTCAATTAGTGTCTTCATGACTTCCGGTCAGTGATACAATGTAGTCTAGCCTGAAGAAGACACAAAATGAAGGCAGATGTGCAAGTCTGAATGGACTGAATAAGGAGTGTTTGAAGCAGAGACATCTAGGAGTTCCAGCTTTCCCTAAGAAAATCTTGTATCTGTTGGGTATTATGTGAGCAAGTTTAAAGTGTAACCTTTGGGCACAGTGTTGTCAGGCTTGGAACATTTATTTGTGCCTGTGAAATTAATGATGCTAGGCCAGTTAAAGTGGCAGCTAGTCATGGTTTCGCTGAATTCAGGTTTTCTTTCATGTTCTGCTTTCTCTTGCACAGTGTCCCATACACAGTAAATGCTTTTCATATCACTGTGGTGAGCCCTGATCTGTTACCAGTTTTACTCACTTATTATTTGAAAATAAGGGGCTTTCACCACTATGTTCTGGGCACTAGTCAGCTTTTGTGAATCTTGGGTAAAAGTCAAGTGTCTCTGAAGAAGACAACAGAATTTGTGTTGAATTTAGTGAAGCTTGGACCTACCACCTTGTGTTTGCAATGATTTGCAGTACTTCTTTTCTGTTGTTTTTTATGAAAAAAACAACTTTTATGAGTTTTTGACAATTTTTTCCCAGCTAGATGATTTTTTTTTCCTGGCCCTTAACAGTCTGAAGGTTTCCAAAATAGTAAAATTCTACTCCAGTAGAATTTAAACATTAACATCAATTATTGATTCCCACTGACTACAGTGCAGTCAGACTACATCTGGATCTTTTCTAGCTTACAGGTGTTCAGCTTCCATTGAAACAACTGAGGTGTAATAGCTGTGATAAGCCAGGCGTATCTCTGGATTTTAGTACGCTGGCAGTGTGCTGCCTTCTCTCCTTCTGCATCAATTCTAATGGAAAGAGGCACTGATGTAACCTCCTGTATATAGTGTGTGACCTTGCCTGGGGTTCCATTGGCATTGAATCCTCAGAAAAAGCACTTAAAAGTATTAAAAGTGGTGGAAGGGAAGATGGGAACTCTGAAGTTTAAGTTGTTAATGACGTATTTCTGTGAATGTCATCAAGTGTAATGGTCTCTTACCTTCTTTTGTTTTTCAGAAGCTTCAGTTTGTATGGCGGGGCTCTCCTTCCTTATCTGAAAGACAGCAGATCTTCACCCATGTTATGGATCAGTACAGCTACTGTACTCCATCACACTTACCTTTTTCAAACAGGTCCAAAGATTTCCCAAATATGCAGAAATACTGTTCACTTCTGAGAGTTTATATTATTGGGGTTTAAGCATTTTCTTTGACTGTTTTCTTTCAAAAGTATCCTACTGCTTTCTCCTGGCCTGGTAGGTCAAGGAGATGTCTGGACTCTGTAGATCCGAGTAAGGATTAAGCATCCCCAGCTTTCCACCATAATAAATTAAGTTTATTCAGTACCTAACAATTGAATCCTCAAAAGTGACACTTTGTACTGACAGGCATTTAAAATACCTCTAAATACTGACACTTGTTTTCTTACACCTGGTGACTTGAAAACATAGGTATGGCTTTCATCTTCTTATAATACAGTGACTGATTTACACTGTCAGTCCTTATTAAAAAGAAATAGAATAAAACTGTGAAACAGTTTAATTACTGTAAGCATAAAATGTACAAGCAGGACTGAGGTCTTTTTTCTCTGCCTGGAAGTAAAGATTTAAAAGCTCCAGGAAACTCAGTAGAGACTTGGTTATTGCTAATTGATTTTCTATGGGAGATTTTCAGCATTATCTTGAGCTGGGATTGTGTATATTGTCCATGTATAAACTAAAGCAACAAAAAAATTGCCATTTATTTTGTGAAGAAATTTCAGAACTTTTGAAAACTTTATTTTGCTTACTGGCTTATCCAGTAAAATACTCTGAAAATCAATTCTAATTGGGGGAACATCCTCATTGTTACAAAGCTTGCTCATTTGTCCTATGGATTCTTTGACTTGAAAAGTTGGACAGTGTTCAAAGAAAACTGGAGACTCTTCTTCCTACCTCCAACCCTAAATAAATACTTAAATCTAAATACTAGCAATGAATATAAATGGAATTTTTTTTGCCTCTTATTCCCTGGGTATATGCATTTTACACCAGCACCTTTTGATATGTTTTTCCCAGTTGAGTAAATCCTGTTTACAGCTTACTTCTTTCTGCTTACTTCTTTCTGCTTAGGTCAGGATTTTTTTGGAATGGATTTGCAACTTTCCCAGATCCACCGAAGGATGGTGTTTATCCAGACATGAGTCTCCCTGTTACAGATGCTAACCTCCACCTGTATGCACAAACCATGGTGGCAAACATTAAGGAGAGAGCAGCCTGGTTCCAGACAGAGGAAGTGTTGTGGCCATGGGTAAGTGCTTGGTCAGCGTTTGTTTTAGAAGAGACAAGCACACTCCAGATTATAAGTGGATGGTACTTGCTGCAGTAGGTACTGCAGAAATGCTGGTACAAACCATGTGACGTGAAGTGTTTTTCTAATAATTGCAGTCCAAATGACTGACTAGTAATGATACTTAAAATTTCCTTGTATAGCCTGGCAGTTGTCTATCAAGTCTTCCACCCTACTCAATATAGAAAAAAAAAGTGACGAAACTGTAAAGATAACTTCTTGCATAACTATATATTGCAGTATTGCTTCCTTTTTTCACCCCTTGCTTTGTCTATTTAAATGATCTACTTTTTTAACTGTTTAGCCCAACATAACTGTGTGTTAACAAAAATTATAGCCTTATAGGAAAGTGTATGACACTTAGGTTGACATGATTAGGTAGATTTCAGATGTGCAATCATTTTCTCATACAGTCTTTGTATTTTAGCTAGAACCATAAGAAACCATATCCCAGCTTGGTCATCCAGACACTTTCTTCAGCAGTATGCTGTGTTAATTACGTCCTACACATACGTATAGCACTGATGTGCTCTTGCTGTTTTCAAGTCCTTAGGAAAGAATAACTTTGCCTAAACTGAGTGTACAGTCTGGTTTCTAATTTTGGTGGATGCTGTAGGTCTCATGATTACAATATTAAAGGATTATGTGTGTTCTTTATGGGCTATTTCACCACAGTATTTTCTGACTGATGCAGCTTTGAGTCACTGATGTGTTTTTCTCCTGTGTTTATGACACTGTTGGTTATACTGAATTTATTATTTTTGTAGAGAGAAGTAGAATATAACACTGTAGTTGTGCTATAGTGAAAATTGTGCTGGAATGGGGAGAAATTTCAAATAGTACAAATAAATCCCTAACATCTAGATCCAAACACACAGTTTTGCAGTAATGTAAGAAAACTTCTGGTTTTCTGTGCTTTTGATAGATAATGCTATGGGAAGAAGTAGAGGGAATATATAGTTCTAGAACTCTATGCTTTTTCATGATTTTTTCATGATTACAGACAATCTGTGTGAGTAGGCCTGCTCAGTCAGTCTTGATAGTTTTGTAACTAATATCAGTTATATGGGCAGTCAAAATCAAAAGAAATACCCCTGGACATAGACTAGTGTTAAAAATTATCCTCCTTAATTATGTGACCTAAAGTCATTTGGCTGTTCTATGTTTGGGATTTCAGGGCTGTGACAAACAGTTCTTTAATGCATCTGTTCAGTACTCTAACATGGACCTGTTGGTGGAATATATTAACAAGCATTCTGCTGAGTTTGGAGTGACTGTCCAGTACGCCACTGTCAGTGATTACTTCCAAGCGGTTTATGGCAGGAATCTTACATGGGAAACTCGGGACTCTCAAGACTTTCTTCCTTATTCAACAGGTAATCAAGTTCACAGCTGCCTAATGTCTGCCTCAAATGTACATAGGTAAAATTGTAATAAGGGAAAATGAGAAATAAAGAAGAAAAATGTCTTTTTATAAGATTTGTTCTCTCTGTGAGGTGTCATCAACAGACAAGTTGATTTGAGCTTAGTTGTGTAAAAAAGATGGATGTGTGACCAAATAGAGCAATGTCTCATTTTTACTGTATAAAATAACTGGATTATGCATAGCTTAAACCAGAGGTGGAAGATATGATGTGGAGTAATATATGAATGTCTGGAGAAGCTACAGGTGACCAAGGCAATCTGAAAGCTCTTGGGGTAGTTCTGTGTTACTACAGTGGGATGGGTGTTCCCAAAGTGAACCTGTCAGTGTTGAGGATTTGGTGTCCATGCTCCAGGTAATTGCAGGAAATATATAATCTGGTCATATAGATTTGAATGTCCATTAATGCTTGTTGCATCCATCAGGAATCCAGTTTGTGAGCTCCAGATCCAATCTTTTCTATAAAGCAAGGCACACTAGATAAGAATGACCTGATCCAAACAAAATACTAATGTGGATGAACCCATAGTCTCCTGTAAGAGAAAACCTTGCCTTTTTCATTAAAGAAAAAAGATTGAAATTCTGGGGTGGGGAATAATTTTCTTACAACTGAAGTCTAAACAAGTAAAAAATACTGTCAATATTTCTGAAACTTTGTAATACAGTGTTATAAAAATTCTTTGCAGCTCCTTATTGCTTGCTTGCATCTTACCTGCTGCACTAATTTAGCTGTTTAAGCAGAGCTGAAAAGTACTAGAAAAAGACAAAATACATCATGTCATACCCAACATCCCTTTAATTCTTTTCCCCAATAAATTTACCCTTTTAGACCTCATATCAAGGTATGCAGAGAGAAGACACAGACAGCTTCTCAATTTCTAAATTCATTAATTTATTTTATTGCTTGGTTTATTTTAAAAATAGCATTGATTTCATTAAAGCACCTTTCTGTATAATTGTAGCTACCAGTGCTTCATCACATTTTTTGGCTGTGTACGTATATTTCAGACTGTTCTGTAATGTCTCTGTTAACTTTTCAATGAATAAAAATAACCATTGCTTCCTGTGAATCATGGCATGGACTGATCCCTGACTCCCTCACCTCCCTCTAGGGATTGTGTCATTTCTAACAACTTGCAGATAAAAGCATTGCCAGTTCTAACTGCTAATATCCTTTTACATCTGGGCTCTTTCCTTTATCTTTTGGCATAATTTACCTGCAGGATTCAATTGCTATTAGTTTGCATAATAGCAGCACCTTCAGTGTTCCAGGTGGGTGCCCACACAGAGATGTAGTTTTTTTCCCCAAATGACTTTCTGTGCCTTGCAATCGCAGTATAGATTTGAGTGCAGTTTCTCCCACATGCTGTTTTGCTTCTTGATGATTAATCCTCTCTTATTCTTGCTATGCCCTTTTTTTGTGAGTCACTTGTTGGGCTGAGTGTCACTTATGACATCTGGAAACTCAAAAGTTTTAAGTCCCAGATAAGTATTTCCTTCTACTCTGCATTCATTGTACTGTGCTGTTACATATGTGTGCTTCTTCTGTCTGTAACATTGAAAACTAAAATGGAATTAATTCTTTTGAAACTTCTAGCACCTTTCAGGCCAAAAATAATTTGTCCTGAAGTTTTTTAAGCATAAGATCCTATTTTCTAATTGTTGCCTTTGCTCTTGGGCTGATAGCAGATTATTACAGTTGCATGTATGCTCTTTGGAAAACACTTTCTGCAACTTTTTTCTGGAAAACCTCTTTCTCACTAGTGTATTTTAAGAGAAACTGCCCCCAAACAAACACACACTCCCACCCCTAAGGAGAGATTTGAAGGTTTTAAAAGCAAATAATTGTTTTCCTAGCTCACTCTATGGGATACTGAAACATTAACACAAACAGAATATTGAAATACTTTCCAGTAACCACTTGAGGGCATCTTTTGATGTAGTTTGAAGTGCTGCAGTAGTTTGGAGTCATCATTTCAGTGTTTCTACTCCATTTTGAAGAAATTAAATTTAAGCTAAATCCCTTCAACCCCAAAAGGTTGAAATGTAGAGTGCGTATATCAAGCCATTACCAAAGATTATAATCTATTTTATTAACAACTAATAATAATATATACTTCAGTGAAACTTGGAAAATTCTTTTGTGCAGATCCACAAGAAGGAAATTTCATAATGAACACAGGCTAACTTGGTTGGTACTGGCTTTGTATCAAATTTGCATGTTACTAGGCCTGTAGGAGAGATGATAGTTTTTCAAAATGCATGTTCCTGGCTGAGTTTCCTTGTAGGCTTTATGACCTTTCTATTTGATGACTGCTGTGTAAATCCCCAGTAGGATTCATGTAAGAATCTGAACAGTAGTAGTAGTAGTAGTAGTCGTAGTAGTAGAATAAATGAAGTGGTATTTTGATGTGTTTTGGATCTGTTCCACTCTAAACAGAGCCATTCCAAGCATGGACTGGGTTTTATACTTCTCGGAGCACATTAAAAGGAATTGCAAGGAGAGCAAGTTCACTGCTTTACGCTGGAGAATCCTTTTTTACACAGTATGTCCAGAAACACCCAGAAGGTTCTATTTGCAAATGTAAAGCCTTAGAGCAACTTCAGAGTCTTAGATGGGCAGTTTCAGAGGTAAAGATCGATTTATTTTCTGCTTTGAATGAAAATGTTTATTTTCCAAATGAAAAGTTTGCATGAGCATTTCAGCTGGAGTGTCTCAAATTTGCTTTTATATTTTTGGAAATAACTTTCCCGCTTTTGCAAGTCATAAGTAAAAATAAAGCAATTTCTTAAATTGCTTCTGAATTGCTTGAAGTCCTGAAACATGAGTTCAGCCCCTTAACCATGCTTTCAAGACATGGTTACTGGCAAATGTTTTCTTCAACCAGTGAAAGGGTATGTGGTTTCAAACTTTGCTATGAAATTCCTTTTCTTTGTGTTAGTTTTGTTATTTACAGAATTGTTCTTGAAAGTAAATAAAAACCAAACAAAAATTGAGCTAATTGAAAACTACTGATAATCTCTACTTCTTCAAGTTAGAAGAGGGCAGATTTGTTTCTTCAAAGTTCAGCAGCTAAGTGATTAGTCTTGTATCATTAACGATTTGCAGTCCTCAGTGCTTTTGCACTATTATTTACAAAATAATTATTTTGTGCCGACCAGATCCAAGTAGGAAATGAAAAACCTGTCTTCTTACAGTATATTTGCTGCATTCTTGGTTTTGATAACTTGTTTGGTTTTTTCCTCTAAGGATGTAACTTCAGTATATTAAAAGAGAAATATGTATAGAGGGAAACCTGTATTCATCTTGTCTTTGACCACTTCATTCAGTATTTAGGAATTCAGAGTAGGCTAAATGTGAATCTGAATATAGCTGTCATGCCTTATTGTTTTAAGTTGTGTGTCAGGAGTGTAATTGACGATTATGTTAATACAAATGCAAACCTGAAGTTTTCATCCTGTTGTTCCTTTCAAATTACTTCTAAATGTAAGGTCCAGCACCACGATGGCGTAACAGGCACAGAGTCTCCCAAGGTGAAGGACATGTACATGAATAACTTGATGTATGGAATGTTCAACGTAAAGAAGCTAATGGCTTCCATAATCTTTGATATCAACAACGCGAAGAAGAATGGGGAGGTCTATTCTTCTGTTTACACTAAAGGCTCAGGAAAACCAGGTACTTCTTGCACAGCTTTAACAATTTGCAAGCTACCTTATGAAAGCTATCATGTTTTCTTCCAAAACATTTAACATATTATGTACATCTATATTCTGTGAACCATGGCTAGAAAATCCTGTTTGCTTTATGAGACACAGGATTTCTCAGCTGATGATACACAGAACTCTACCTGCATATATTAGACCTGGCTCTCAGATTCAGATCTCAAATGTAAAACAAGGGGAAGAAGAGGTGCTGATCAGAATAGTCACTAACTTTAGTCTGCAACAGAGCATTACATGATAAGGAGAACAGAGTCAAGTAATGTTCTTACTATAATGTACTGCCAGCTTGTGTAAAAAATGCAAAAGGATTTTTAAGAAGTTTATTCTAAAGACCATACACTCCCCTTTATCTTTACTTTGGAAACTTTTTAAACTGTCAGACGTAAGCAGTGCTGTGGGCTGTGCAACAGACCGATTTGGTTTTTTACAGGGCTGTTTTTAAATTAGGCTTCTCATTTGATCTTCTGTATAACTCTGATAAAGTTAATACTGCATGATGATGAGTTGCAAGCAGCTTATCTTCACTAAATGCATTTACATTCAACTCAGGTGTCATTTTCTGTATACATGATCTTTTTTGATTAGGCTGAGCATAGAAGAATGAAGCAAAGAGGTTTTTATGAAGGACTATTAAATATTTTCCTTTTTTCAGTCATGAAGTTTTACTGTAGGGTTTTTTGTTAAAATTTTGTAAGATAGTTGTACCTAGACAGATTTCTTAAATGCTTTTTAATACCACGTTTTAAAAATACATAATGTAGTGACTGCCAGTTTTGTTTGTTTGCACAAAGGTGCTACAGATGTTGACCAGTATGTTGTTGTCTATAACCCACTGGCATGGAACATCACTACCTTTGTCACGGTTTCTGTCAGCAATGAGGCAATGAGTGTATATGATGAACTGGGATATTCTGTGCCAGCACAGGTACTTCAACTTTATTTCTTTCTGTTGCTTTTCTCTCACTTGTCAATTTTCATTGGCTGGATTCTACCTCCTGTCCAAGTGGGATTTTCCTACTTGTCCTTCAAGGGTTTTTTTACTTGCCTGTTGTCTCAACAAAGAGACTTTTTTTACTGTCCAAAAGGACTTAGTGCTCTTGTAGTGTGTTTGGTTTGTCCTTTGCATGTCTGCTGTGTGTGACCTGGTGCTTCTTACCTTATTTTTCTTTCTCTAAAAAACACTGTTTCAAATAAATCTTTTTATGTAGAAGCACTGCCTTACAATTGACAGCCCTTTTAGTAAAATTGGCAGATTGCCTTGGGGAGGGAGAAGCAGAGAATTAAGAAATGTAGGTCTTAGAAACTGGTGTCAGTCAGCTACCATTTGATGGCTCATTCTGTCATAGCCAAGCTCCAAAACACAGCCAGCTGTTCCCTGGAAGGGAAGAAAGCGGCCTCAAGTGAAAGCTAGCACTAGCCTTTCTCTGCTGTACAGAATGCATCATCATCAGTGGCTTGATAAACCTCCAGGAATGCTTTCTGCACATAAGGCCTGAAGAGGCCTGATGCAATTCCAGATGCTCCCCTCTGACCCTGTGATGCCAGATAGCTCAGCCAATTCTGCCAGCTGCACAGTTTCTGTGACCTGTGGCTTATGACTGTGACGGTGCATGAAGGCACATTGTAGTCAGGTGGTGATGCACAGCAGCTATCCCTTGTCCTGTACCTGTACATGTGATGGCACAGGACCTTACTGCCTTCCTCTGGAAACCATCAGTCTCTTTGGGTTGGCACATGGTCATGCTTGCCTGTCAGTCACTTACCTCCCACAAGTCATTCTGTCTGAATTACTTCTGTCTTGTAAGATACAAAGACAAGATTGACATTTATTCAAGGCATTTATTCAGGATTTAGGAAGTCCTAAAGGTACGTTGCCCTTATTTTAAAGAGGCAGAACTCACTGTACCAAGTTGATCTGTATTCTTGGTTGCTAGAAGTTATTCTTATATGCATATGGATAGTCACTTGAGGCTAAGTAAAATCTCTTTAGCAGTTATGGCAAGATGGTTTGGGGTCTTTTAATTCCAATATGTGCAGTTCAAAAGTGCATGCATATTACACACTCTTTTCCTTTTGTGAGAAATAAAACTTTAGCTCAGGACAATTGTGTAAATACACAGCTGAGAGGAACTGAAACTTTGGCAAGTGCTCTGCTGCCTTCTGCACCACATGCACGAGTATCATGAAGGGAGAGAATGGGAGTACACTCTGCTGATATCACTATTGTTAGGTTGTCTGTGGTGTAACTGGACATATGTCAGTCCACAGTGTGAAGATACAAACAGCTTGCTTGAATTGCTTGTTAGTTGTAACTAGCTTCTTTGTCCATAGAATCTGTTCAGTATTTATCTAGCCCCATTTTCTTTCTCCAAATCAAAAGTAGTACTAAAGTATGTAACATTAATGGGCAGGATATGTGTAATTGAAAGATGATTTAAAACTGATGTTTAACGTATTTCAGTATTACATAACACTGGTGTTCTGTTTACTGTGCAAAAGGATGTTAAATGCTTCTATCTCCTTTTCATGTGCCTTCCCTTAAGTGAGGGTCCATGTTGGTGCTTCCTTCTCTTGTCATGAGTTTTCTTTTTTCGCACTGGTCATGTCTCTAGTGTTTCGCTCTCTTTTCTGTCATTTGACTGATCAATTTAATTTATTATTATTATTATATCTGCTCTTATAGGCATTTTTACAGTGTAATCTTAAATTGTGATTCCATATTCACATTAAAATAACCCTTTTAATTTGCATAGTGACTTTCCTTCACTAGTAAGGCTCAGCTTAATCCAAGTTTACCAGGCTCCCAATTAAAAACAGCATGGATCTACATTATAATTTAGAATTATAAGAATTGCATGTTTAGAAAGTTATTATTAAAGTAGAAGCTAATTTTTATAATTTAGGGCTTACAGCACATGAAGGTAATTGCCTTGCCAATTAATTTTCTGTAATGAAGCATTTTTGTGTATACTAATGTACAGGTTCAAAGCTCCGTGGAATCCCAGTCCACCTATGATCTGTATATCCTAGTTGAAGTAAGTGGTCTGAGCTACAGAAAATACAGTATTAAACCCTTGGATGGTAAACAGTCTGCATTTATTGGGAGCTCAGTCAAGTACAAGCGGAGAGACTTAACTCGTGCAGATCAGCGAAGTCCACGGTTGTTTCCTGTGGTTAACAACTGCTACCAGATCGTGTTTGACCAAAACACAAACCTGATGCACAGCATCACAGACAGGTAAGATTGCCTGCTTGTTTCAATAATGTTTCAGATTTTATGAAATACTTCATAAAAATAAATCCAAGGACTGTGTGATGTGTCTTAATTCCAAGACTCAACAAAATATTCTTTGCAGTCTTTAAAATTATTTTTTATCCCCACATGTCCTCCTTTTGACAGGACACTTCCACATCAGCACAGGCATTATTCCATACTAGTTCTGTGTTGTTGCCCTGTTTAACTTTGCAGTTGGTCTGAGATGACATACCACAGTAATAACTAGTATATCAGCAGAGTTTTAGTGTACTTCAGAACAAAAGAGGGTTACGAATGTGCATTTTTATTAAAAATTAGTAAATAAGCACATATACTGTGGCTACACAATGATCCTTAAGTGATGAACTAAGGGCTTACTTATACTAAGTACTGTTTTGCAAGTCCATATCACTCTGTGGTAGAAAGCTACAAAACTGTTTGAATGGAAACTTTTAACTAAGGAGTTTCCATTTAATCAGGTAGATAAAATGGAAGAATTATCAAGATTTAGGTGAGATTTGAGGTTTTCAGATGGTCTTTCTCAGCTGATGTGAATTGGCGCATTTTCTTCAGCTTCAGTGCAGTTTTGCTGAATTTTGCCTGCTCAGGATTCAGATTGTCACCTTTTGTAACTGATGGAATATTTGACCCCTTTTTTCACTGCATGGTGTTGGCTAGATCTCTTTCACCTTTGCAGTTTCATTCATAATTCTGCCTCCTAGAGCAAGAACTTGTTGTTCAGTATCATTAAAACCAGCTTTAAAAGTATAGCTGGACCTTATCTAAGAGCCCTGGAATAAGTATTTTCTCAGAGTGCCTCCAGATCATAACTGTCTCCAAATTCTATGAGAAATATAGTGCAGAACAAATATCTAAATTCAGTTCACAGTTTTCCTGTGCTGGCAGGCAGCAAGAGCTGGAATTCAGCATGTAGGGAAATGAGATACTCACTTTCTTCACAAGCCTTCAGACAAGCTCAAAATGCTTGAGTTTCAGAAAGTATGCAGTGGGATAATGGGAAAGAATGAGGCCTCAGGTCAGAATGGGAGGAAAGGTTGAAAAAACTTGGGATCTTCAATTGGGAAGCCTTTTACATTCAGCTGCAACAGCTAGAACTTGTAGATCCTGCTTCTGCACTAAAAGTGCCTCATAAGAGAAGTAGTAGAAAACATTTGGATATTCTCCTCAGTTATTACAAATTGTGGGTAGCTGTATCAATATGAGATAAAATATTTGGCAGTATAAATTTATATGCTAGATGAAGTGATTTTTCCCATTTTCACAGCAAGTTGCCAAAGGCAGAGCAGATAGCTGAGAGCCTTTATATGACTTTCTAAAAATTGTGATAATAAGTCATGAATAGCTAAACTGTAAGCTTCAGTGGAGAGAGGAGGAGATACAGTAGGTAGTGAGTGATTGTAAATGTTGCTACCCTGTTGATTTTATTGCTACCAGTGTTAAACATGGAAACTTGCATCATGCTGATTTTACCTAGCTACAAAGTTAAATGAACCTAATTATTTTATTCGTTAGTGCAGTGCAGTGTACCTCATTCTTGTGAAATGGGTAGTTTTAATCCTTTAGCAACTCTGGCATCAAAACAATGAGGTAATTAAGATGTTTAATATAAACATCTTAAGATGTTTAACCTTAAGATGTTTCTCTTCTACAAAAATAGAAAATTACATAGAAACTCTATTTGCTTACAAACTGACATGTATCTTAATGGCAAGCACTTTAATTCTTTGCTGTCCTTATTTACTCAGTCTCACAAAATCAATCCACTGTGAAGAAACAGTCTTTTGTCCTTACATTTCCAGCCTCCTGTTTCCACCTTGCATTTCCACCCTCCTTTACTGTTGCTGTTCAGCTTTGCATTTATCATGTACAAAATGTGTTTGTAACTTACATAATTTTTACTGTTCTGTGGATTCTCAGGGAGACTAACCAGACTGTCCAGTTCACCCAGGAGTTCCTTGAGTACCACGTAAATGGAGACACAAAGAAAGGACCCATTTCAGATAACTATTTATTTGCTCCAAATGCTTCAGCTGTTCCAGTATCAAAAGCAGTGGGGTTGGAAGTGATGTCTGGAAGCTTGATGACAGAGATACGCCAGTATTTCTACAGGTACAGCACCATTACAGCTTCACTTCACTGGAATGCTCAGATATGTATGAGGTTACATCTGTACAGTTATTCCTAAGCTCTGTGTATTTGTACTGTTTAGGATTTAGACAAAAGAACTATTATACATATGCTGAATGTACTGCTATAGAAGCACCTCCTGTAAATCATAGAATCATAGAATTGTTGGTGTTAGAAGGACTGTAAAGATGCAGTTCCAAACCCTCTGCAGGGACACCTTTCACTAGACCAGGTTGCTGAAAGCCCCATCCAACCTTTAGCCAGAGCTGGAGCCTTTTGCACCTCCAGGATGGATCATCTACAGTTTCTCTGCATCGGTGTGTTGTTACTCTCAGAGTAAGGAATTTCTTTCTAACATCTTATCTAAACCTACTCCTCTTTGGTTTAAAGCCATTTCCCCTTGTCCTATCACTGCATGACCTTGTCAAAAGTACCTCTCCAGCTCTCTGGCAGGTCCCCTTCAGGTACTGGAAGGCTGCCCTAAGGTCTCTCAGAGCCTTCTCTTCTCCTGGCTGAAAAATCCTAAACTGTCTTCATAGGAGAGCTGCTCCAGCCCTCTGAGCATCTTTGTGGCCTCCTCTGGACTCCTTCCAGCAGCTCCTGGTGCTTCCCATGTTGTGGGCCCCAGAGCTGGCTGCAGTACTGTGGGTGGGGGTCACATGGAGGGGAAGCAGAGGGGCAGAATGCCCCCCTTGACCTGCTAGCTGTGCTGCTTCAGAGGCAGCCCAGGACATGTTTGGGTTTCTGGGCTGTGACACATGCTTTACCAGCTCATGTTGAGCTTCTTATTAACCAGCACCCCCAATTCCTTCTCCTCAGGGCTGCTCTCCAGCCTTTCTCTGCCCAGCCTGCGTTTGTGCTTGGGATTGCCCTGACACAGGTGCAGGACCTTGCACTTGGTCTTGTTGAACTTCGTGAGGTTCACATGGGCCCGCTTCTAAAACACATTGCTGCAGGAGGGAGGGAGGGATGTGGAGATTGTTTAGGGTGATCCTCTGTGGTACATTTTTTAAGGCAACTTCTGTTCAGAAACTGGTTCTGTACAACTCAGTGAATATTGCAACTAATATCTTACATGGATGGAAATTGGATATAATGATACATTTTAGTAGCTGTGAATACCTATCTTGAAAGCAAATTAGAGAAAGGAGAAATAAATTCTTTATAAGGTCACTCTGACCCCTGATGAATTAGCTACTTTTCTGTGTTAAAATTTTATCAGTCTACAAACCTTTTACCCTCTTTTACATCTGGTTGTTTGGTTGAAGTCTTTTGCTTTACATGATGTTGCTCAAGGATTGTAGTTGAGGAGGACCTTTGGAAAGTAGTGTGGAATTCTTGCATCAAAGCTGATATCACCCAGATTGAAAAAATGCATGTATTCTGTACAATGTGAATATGTTGCTTAGGGAGTCATAATAACTTTTTAATTTTTTGTTAATTTTGAGAAAAGCAGAGTCTTTGTAATCAAATGAAGAAGCCTCCTGGCACTTGTAGTGTGAAAGAAACTTACAGGATATCACTTATTCTGGTTGAATATTTGTATATTTGAAAGTTAAATTGAAATTAAAAATATTTGTACATGAAATAAAAAATTGGCAAGAAAGTCTGCATAGGATGACATGAGGAGTGCCTTGCAAGTTTTGTCATAATCAGTCAAGTGCTCCACTTTCTAAACTCTGCATCCTTCCTCTCATTTTCATAGCAATGTTACTTCTCAGGACTATATATATGCAGTGTACACCAGGCTGTATTCAGTACCAGAAGGCTATGATGGGAAGATGCTTTGCCATAGGATAGAGCAAGAATACAGTGTTGGGCCTCTGGAATTAAATCGTGAAGCAATTCTAAGAACAAGCACAAATTTGAACACCAGACAACTTCTCTATACTGACAACAACGGATATCAGATGCAGAAAAGACCATTCAAGGCATATGTGAATAACACAGTGGCTCGGGTAGGCACAAAGGTGTAATCCAAAGTCAGTTGTGTCTTTGTTCTGCGTTTCCTGGTTAATTCCTCATAATATTATCTCTACATGGTTTGCTGTGTGTTTACAGAACTATTACCCAATGGTCCAGACTGCCTACATTGAAGATGATACCACAAGACTGATGCTGCTTGCAGAAAGATCTCATGGTGTATCAAGTCAAGGGAATGGACAAGTTGAGGTAACACAAATTTTTGTTTCTTTTTCTGGGTGAGCATAATTTCATGGTAGCAGATAATATAAGTAAAACCTGATGGCTGATTCCTGCTGTGATGTTTACCTTCCCAATACAGGTGATGCTACACAGGAGACTGTGGAACAACCTTCAGTGGGACCTGAGTAACAATCTCACTTTGAATGACTCCTCAGTGGTTCGCCCAGTAATTTGGCTTATTTTAGGAACCAAGGCTGCCACCAATACTTTGTATCGGACAAGTGGACTGGCATTAGAGCATAGGCCAGTAGTAATGTTTGGAGCATTACCAGGTAATCACTCAGCTTCCTGTGCTATCTTTAGCATCTGAATGGCTTGTTTATGTTGCTTTGATTTATGCTGTTGAGTTTTTAAATGCAGACTTCAAGCCTCCTGTGAGGCAGAGTTAGTATATAGTGAGTTAGGAGGGAGCTTTAGAGCTTGCTAATTACTTTGCATTAATTTCAAACGTGGATGTTGTCCAAGTATATGAAACATTTCTCTTGTTATATAATTATCTCTACTTTCAGAGGAAAATAAATTTTAAAGCATCTAATGAGAACAAAACGTTCACAGAGGGAATTAGTCCAAAGTAGGTAGTGCACCATATATTGGCTTCCTGGATACTGAGTCCTTAATGACCATTTTTGAGTCATTCTTTTAAAAATACTTGTTCACCTTATCAACTAAAACTGAAGCCTGGTAGTGAAATAGAAATTCCAAACTGCAGTGAAATTTGTTTTATTGAAAGCTCTGACAGACTTTTCTAGCAGTTAAAATCATGCTGCTTCCTGCTTTGTATCTTGAAAGGCCTTGGAGGAGAAAGCATGTTATCTATTTTGCCTCTGCCTTTGCAGAATAAGCAAAAAGCCCTTTACCCTTCCACAGTGTCCTAGCCAGGCTTGTGTGTGTGATGGATTTTAATGTTTGTTTTGTTTTATTTTGCATGAAGGAGATAAACCAAAGCTACCCAGACAACTTCAACAGAATTCAGTCCATGATTTGCCTGTAACTGTGCCACCTAATCTTCATCTCCAGACTCTGAGCATTCCAGGGTGGAGGTACAGCTCTAATCATGCAGAGCAGGTCCGCAGCATCCACATGGGTAGGTGCCTTCAAAGAGGTGGCTGGATGTTACACTTAAATAAGCTGGTTTTCTTTTTTTCTCTCTTCTGTGGCTAGTATTTTTATTTATGCAAAGCGTTAAATTCCTCAGTCAAGAAAGTTAATTGTGCTGTATTATTTCTCTGCTCAAGTAGTAAAATATTTCTCCTGCATGAGTTTTTCATGCCTGTTAGTGACATTCCTGTCAAAGTGGGAGCTGGTTATTTCCTGATATCAGTCCTCTTGCTAACTTTAAAAAATAGGAACTAAGTTCAAATTATGAGAGTTTAAAGTTTAAAAAAAATGTTTAATGCTTGGGTTTAATTTTAAAGTAAGAAAATATATACATTTTGATTTCTTTTGAAGGTAAACAGAAGCAAGGTGATGCAGATTTCAGTCGTGTCCTGCTAAGAATCAGACACTTGTATGAAGTTGGAGAGGATCCTGTGCTGTCTCAGCCTGTGATAGTAGATTTAAAGGTAAATCTAACCCTTCAAGACAGAATAGCAAATGAGGTGCTTTTATTCCAGAGAGGAATGGTTCTGGAATGACACATCATGTGTACTATGAAGTACACAAAAGATGGATGAAAAAGTATTATAGAAATTTAACCTCAGAGGGAAGTGAGCTTTTTTTCCTTGGCTTTGCATCAGAGAAGGCATTACTTCAGATGAAGTTGCAGTAGGCACAGCATGAAGATAAATGCTAAATATGGGTAGGACTGGATCTGCTGAGCTCTTGGTAGTTACCTAACCTGCAGTACCTTAACCAGTCCAGAGAGTAGGATTCTGTTTTGTTGTTTCTTTAGTTATTGAAAATTGTACCTATAATTAATGAAACATGGACAGGGTTAAAGGCAAACATTTTTTTTCTTTACAGTTGATTTCTGTGCGTTGTTCGAACTTTGTCATTTCCATCATGTGCTCGCTTTTTTTTCAGTTTCATGTTTATTTGATCTTTCCTATGGAAGTAAATTACTTTATACTCCATGGCAGGGGTTTATTATTTTGATTGTCATGACAGAAGCATGTAGGATGTGTAGGATTCTCTATTTCAGTAAAAGGGGGAGTGTGAGTTTCAGCCCTTTTAATAGACTCTGTACTACAACGCAGAGGAAGTTTTCAGCACCTCAGCTTAGTTTGAAGCCCAGTGAATTTGTATTTGCCCTTGTGTTGCCTGACCTTGAAGATTTTTAAAGTCTCTCTGCTGTAATTAACAGGCTAGAGTTGAAAATTCTATCTGGTCTTACTGTGTACTAGGCTGGTGAGTTGATACTATTGTCTGTGAACTCTCATTTGATTCCTGGTGTTTTCTTTACTCCCAGGCTTTGCTAAAGGGATTGGGATCCGTGATGGCAGTGGAAGAGCGATCCCTCACGGGCACCTGGGATGTGAACACTTTGGAGCGGTGGAAATGGAAGACTGCACAATATCCAGGCAAAAGTAGGTGGAATAACGTGTTTGGTGTCCATATTGTTGTTAACTGTTGAAGCTTGATGATTAGTCTAGTTAAAAATACTTTTTTAAATTGCAAGATTAGAAATGTATTACTGTTTTGTATGACAGACCTGGTACCTGTCACAGCCAGCAGGTAGGAACATTTAGCAAAGATTCCGTGCAAGTACCTGACTGTCATATTTATCCAATAGCTTGTTTTGCCTAGAAGTGTTCAAAAGCTTGGAATGTTTCTGGAGTTTTCTTTGTCCAGATAGAAGTGGCTACTTTATGAATTCATATTTGTGACACAGATTGGTTTTATCAGATGCTGATGAGTTGCGTTTATCTAAGTTTAAGCCTGTGGTGCAAAAAACACACAACTTCAGTTAAAAATCTCTGCTGTAATCAGCTTAAAGGACTCTGTGGATATGATTCAAGTTGGGGCTGACACTCAGATCCAGTGCTGTGGGTGACCTCATTTTACTTCTCATTCCAGTTAGTTTTTTGGACAATGTCCTACTGTCACATATATATTGTGCCTTGTTAAAAGCTTGCAGAGGTTTTGGAATGGGCTAGGTGAGAGTTTAGAGCTCTATTTGACCTGCAGCTCAGAGCTTGCTTGCTCTGTATTCATGATGAAGAAAAGGTGCATGACTGGGGAGTCACTGCACATTTTCTGTGTAAGTCAATGTGTGAAAAGAAGTTGTAATAATATATATATATATATATATATATATATATAATATTTTAATATTATGAATGGGTACAGGGTACATCTTAGGCTCTATACTACTTGGAGTTTTAGGGAGAAGAATCTGCTCAAACACTAGCTTTTAGGGAAGAGATGAGTTAAAACTGATGTGATAGAATAACATATCCATTTGAATAAAGCTGCTTTAATAAATTATCAATGCTTTTGTGTTTTACAGGATTCTTCAACAGCACAGAGACCTCAGAAGACTTTATAGTAACTGTTCACCCAAAGGAAATAAGGACTTTCTTCGTGTACTTTCAGGTTCAATAATGTTTGATGATGTATTCCAGGTGAATATGTAATATCTTTGAAGTTTTGCTTCAAGATACAAGTGATGATCTTGAAAAAAATTCCTACTGCTGTTAATGAAAGAAAAAATCATTTTGGAATAAACTTTGAATTTAATTGAGTTGTTGGCCTGAGGTGTGGATGTTTCTTTCAGTTCATTATATAAAACTTCCCTTTTCTGAAACTTGTTCAGTGCAAAATAGACCTGTGTTGCAGAGTGAGCATGTTGAATATTTTTTTGCTTGCTATTGATGGTTTTAAAGTGATTGCTTCTATGATGCTTCACTGTGGAGCACTAAGAAAATCTTATTAGTCCTACAGTCTTGAATTGTCTTTCTAATTTACAGTGCTGCCAAGAGTCTTCTCTTAAGGTTTTTATTGTTAGAGGAGTTCCAAATCACAGAATAGTGATTGGTCAAATGTTGTTCTATTCCTACATGCAAGGAGAAATGCCTGCTGTGTTTCAGCTGCTTTGTCTTCTGGGAAACAACTGCAAGGTTTCTACTTTGCTGTAAACTGAAATGGAATGTTTGTATTCCTTTGCCCCGAGTTCATTTAGATTGTGTCTCTTTAAGGTTCAGAACTGATGAAATTTTCCTGATGGAATCTGGGTCCTAGATATGTGTCTTGTGGTCAAGGTAAACTGAAGCCAGTTTGACAGTAGAAGGTGTCTTGTCCCATGGCCAGTAACTGACTCATCATGTAAGCTGAAGGAGGAGCACTGTTCTTGTGATGCTGTGAACTTTATTCATTCTCAGGCTCAGAGAATGTGCACAGTGGTAGCAGGAAATGTTCCAACAGCAGCAAGTCAAAGTTAACTATGGAATACTGTGTGGAGAGGCTAAACTGGCAGTGAGGGCAAATTCTAAGCAGATCTCATTGAGCAGCTGAAGGAAACTTGGAGAGCAACTAACTTTCCCAAGAGCTGGTAAGGATTTTTGTCAAAAATAAAAGCTGCATTTTTTCTGTTTTTGTTCTTAGCTCTAGACAGCATGGATGTGTAGAATCTTACTCTGTTCTCATGCCATTGGACATCTCTACTTATTTTGCCTATTCACCAGGAAAATGCCCACAGCTGAGATGAGAATCAAGCAGGTTACTTCACTACAGTAGTAATGATGAATGCTGCTTGGTGCAACACTTAACAAAGCTGTATTTCTGATGAGTGAAACATAAAACTGAAAGAGGAAATAGATTTAAAAGAGAATAGGTGCATTTTCAGCCAGTTAATAGTCACAGATCTAGACTCATGTAAAAATTACATTTTACTGTGGTAATTGTTCTAATTTACTTTGGCTGTTTAGCAATAATTTTCTCCACATGGAAACACTGTTCAAGAACAAAGGAAAAAGAGTGAAAAAGGCCCTTCTAGAATACCTATTGGGAAATAGTTAGGCTGAAGACCTGTGCTGGCGGTCAACTTTTCTGTGCAGACAGCCTGTTTTGCATCTCATTGAAATCACTGCAGAAACTGTCACATTCAGTTATTGGATGAAGAAAGGTTGTTTGGTATTTTCTGATGGTTATTTTTTGTCCTTGGCTATAAATATTTAGTGGTGTGCCGATCAAACCTGTCCTACTGCAGTGAAAGCCATTTTCCTGCAACATTAAGCCAGAAGGGGAAGCACATAAAAACAGTTACTGTGATGCAGTAAAGCATGATGGCAGCTGGTTTTCATTTTGTTTTGTGTATGTATTTGGGAAATGAAACATGTTCAACTAGGTCATTTTCCTTGCTTCTACATCTTCCTTCATTCTCTGCCTGGTTCTGCTGTGGAATATAATGCAGAGCTTACATAGGGATATGATTACAATTCATATTTTTGTGACTGAAGTGGTCATTAATACAAGTGATGGTAACAGCAACTCATGTTGATAGATTATAAACATTGAACCGTCCCTTCAGTGAGCAATTGCATGTCAATCCTGGCCAAGCAGCAAAGGATCCTACAGCTGCTACCTCTGGGCACTGCTTTCCCAGGTGGCAGATTGAACTAGGCCTACAAAAACCTTCTAATACAGCATAATATAAGCAGGAATACCTCATTACCAGCTGATTTATCTGTTTGAGGGAATTTCTGTTTTGATTAGTGGAAGCTTTCTGATTTAAAGGAAAAAAATAACATAAAAAGGAATATTTTGTCTGGAGTTATTTCAAGGCAATTGGCCATCAGGGAATAATTTGCCAGAGTCAAATCTTGTATTGCATTGGAGGCATCCCAGACTGTGGTCTGTAAAATGCATGGCATTCCTGCTAGAAGAAGATGTCATTCCCTATTTTGAATGTTCTTTTTCCTGAGAAGTCTCAGCCTAAGCAAATGGAAGCCTGCAGGCATTCAAATCTCAGTAGAGGGACCTGTTTACTAATGATCCTTTATCTTCCCTCACATATATGAATCTGTTGAGGAGGAATACTGCAGTGCTACATAAAAAATTTATAGAAATCAAGCCACTCAAATACTACTTCAAACCATACATCAGAAGGACCTGCAAAAGAGATTTGATGTAATGTCATAACCGGAAGACAAAGTCACACGTGTGCAGCATGTTTTGCTGTGGTAAGCCTTGGTGTTAGTTTCAGTTCCACACACATTCTCCTCAGTGTTTCTATCTATTAATAAATTTTCCCAGCTGACAGTTGCACCTCAAAAAAGCTGCTGTCTCATTAACGTTTGTATTACAAGCTCTCAAACAAGTTTGACATACAGGTGAGGAGAAGGAAAAGAGTTTAGATCTTCTTTGTTCCAAAGTTTCAGGTAATTTTCAGTATGCCTCAACTGGTGCTCTTTAAAAGTGACAGAGAAAAGTTTGGGGAAGAGAGATTTGTGGAAAGTGTTTGGAAGAGACTGACTGGCTCCTCTGAGCAGCTGCTCTGCAATCATCTCCAGCACACAGGTGAGTAAGTTTACACATTTAGAGAATCCAGATTCATCAATGTAGTTTCCAAGTTTAGATATGATTGAGTTGCAGAAAGATCCCATTAATATTTATTTTCTCTCTGTTATAGATGTTTTCCTGACCCACATAGTTATTTTGTATGCTACACTTCTGGCAGCAAAGGTCACTTAAGCAATTTTGACACCATATTTTTCCACCCACTCAGTAGTTTTGTGGTGAGAGTTTGTGGGGTTGTGTTGTAAAACGGTACAGAGAAGTTACCAGGGCTAAAAATAAACCTTTCAGCCAACCAATTTTTCTGTGTGCTAGTTCATTTCATCTCTGACGGTAGATGCTTTGGACTAGAACCAAAGTATCTCTTAGAGTAAATACAAGCTGCTATCAGCACTATGGAAAAAGCTTCACCTAGTTTCTAGACAAATTATTCTGCATGTTGGAGCTGCCAGCTGCACAACTCGACACTAAATTCACAAATGCAGTTATTTAAATGCAAAATAAAATACTTTTTCCTTTGGATTTACACATGCATCTTTGCATATGTAAATTTTTAGTGCAATCTACATCTTTGATCAGTATTACCAAAGCATGAATGTGAGCAGAATTATTTACATAATGAAATTATATCCTTAAATATACATTATTTGCCTTAATAAATCCTTTTATTCATTTGAATTTTAAGGTATTTATCTCCTCACTAGTTCTAAAAGATGATAAACAAGTCAACTGGATAGCATCAGAAATGGGGCTAGCCTGCAGCACTTTGTGACATTTATCCTTGCTCTCCCTTTTAATTTTACATGGCAATCTAAATAACACTGAAACTATGTCTGTAAGGTAGATACAGAGAAGAAGATGAGCTGGTGCACTGTGCTTTTGTTGCTGTTAACTGGAAAGGAACAATGCCTTAGGCTCTAAATGTGACACTGTCATCATTACAAAATGTTGTTTAGCTGTTTCTGGGCACCTGCCCAGTGCTGTTAAAACCTGACGTTAGTTCTAGGAAATAAGCGGCTGACAGATTCTTAATCAAGTTCCTAATATAACTGATTGATATTCTCAGCATGTTCTATTGATTTATTTTTAAAAAAAATTTTTTTTTCAACTCTGTCCTTGTAGTTTTGACATTATCCAACTGAACATGTTTGTGGGACAATTTTTTTCTGGCCTGGTAACTTTGCATTTGAAACATGTGATAAGATGGATAAGTTAAGAAACAAATGCAATGTTTTGTCTTCCAGGGAATGTCTCTGGCCAGCCATATGAGTGTTTCTGGGTTGGAGCCAAAAATCAATGCTGGAGAATATTAAGCAGCATACAGTTACCTACATTTGCAGAATTTTTTTTTAATAATTGATGACAAATAAGTTTTACCCTTAACTTGTTGAGATGTGTAGATAATTTTCTTTTAACCTATGCTTATAATCTTCCTGAAATAAGCTTTAGTTAATGTACATGGTGCTGGTACTGCATTAATGCAGCTGCACCCAGAGAGGTGATGGTTGATGCATTGCAGGCACAGCATAAGGTCCCCACTGGTGTTCCAGGGTGCTGTGGCCACTTGGAGTGTGATCATGGAACTCAGCATTCCTCTACTGCTCCTGCCAGTGGAGCTGTGCTGCTGTTAAGGCAAAAGTACAAAAGTTCTTCTCACAGGAGGGAAGAACTTAGGCAACGTTCCAGCCAGGAGGCAATGAAATGTACGATAAAGAAAGATAGGAGCAATACTTGGCCTCAGTGTAACCCGTGTGCAATCACTGTCTGGCTTTGGATAAGATTCATCTGGTTGGCTGGAAGAGGCTGCTGACAAGCACCTGCACAGCAGCTGAAGAAACCTCACCTTTCTGAAGGGCTTTTAAATGAAGAATTTTAGAAGGACAATGGCAAATGCTCCCATGAAACCACATTTGGCAAACCAGTTCTTTGTCATACCAGAAGAGAGGCTAATCTGAGTTGAACAGCAGCCACTTACAACACAGTTTAAATTTTAAAGAAGAATTTATTTAATTTCCAATAGGATGGCTGGGTTCTGCAACAGCAGTTTCACAGAGCGTAGGGAAAAATTGGGACACATTTAGGTTGTATCATCTCAAGCACATGAGGGAAAAGGAAGTTAAGCTGCAAATTTGATATGCTTTCAATTGATGTTTTGCTGACCTTCAACAAGGCAGCCTGATGTTAACACTAATAATTCTGCATGATGATCATAATTTCAATGGAACTTCATTTAACAATGTGTTTTGGCTGTTTAGGTAAGTGTTGCTTTTTTTTGTTGTTGTGTTTTGCTTTTAAATAGTTACCTGTAATTCTTGAGTCGGACTTAAAAAAAAACTTACGGCATATCCACCTCAAATACACATGTGAGACAAGGATAATATTAATTATTTTTTAATAATGCTGAAAGCAAGATTTAAAAGCATGAGAAATCAAAAAGCATTTTCACAAAGAAATTATTGCAGGCAAAGCATAGAGGAACAAATTGAACACTTCAACACCCAAAATGATTTTAGGTTAATGTATGCACCATCTTTTTAGGACTTCTGACTTGAATATTTTTTATGACAAATGATGACTGTAGAATTTTAAAATGTTAAGGAGGATTTATTCTAGATCAGATAGGTACTGAAATACAAAGCAGATAAGGATTCATTATTCTTATTCAATACAAATTGCAGTGGATAATGCTAAAGGCATTCCATACGAGTTAAAAAATCAGCAAAAGAATTTTTATCAGTGATATTTTTCAGAAAAATGGTAAAGTCTCAAGATGGAAATGTAGCACAGTCAATAGCACAACTGTGTTTTAAACAACAAACTGAATGAACAGAAAAACTGAAATTAATGATTATTTCTTTAACTTGAACAGCTTCTAGGTTTTCATTTACACACTACATCAATTCTGCTGCTTTTATTATCCCTATACTGTCCATATTGTTCTCTACAAGATTTTAGTTGTTGCATTGTAAAGATGGAGCTGCCTGACTCCTTTACATATAATGAATGTGTGTTTTTTTCCTATGGACAAAATAGAAAAAAGTATTTGCTTTTTTTTGATAAAACTGATCAGATGCCATTTTAGGGTGAGATATTAAAAAAATTGACTTAGTTAATTGAGTTAGTTATGTCTTGCTGTGAAATGTGCCTGAGTGATAAACAGAATAAAATTTAGAAGAAAATCATGCAGTTTGCTTTTATTATTAGTTCTTCACTTTAATGTTATAAATGACAGAAAAAAGCAAATTATAATTCTTGATACAGCATATGAAAGTAATTGTCTCAGCAGTCATGGGATTAGATTTTATAGGATTGGCACATTTGTAATGATCATCAATGCCATTAGAATGTAAAAAGAGTTACTTGATACCCACACAGTGGTTTCACTTTAGAATAAAATATTTTGAGCATATATTGCACAATGTCTCATGTATCAATCACTTTGCATGCTGACAGTGAGAGAAAAATGTATTGAAAGCAGGAAGGAGTGAAAAGTTTGATTTCTTCTGATGCTGTCCAAGTCAGCATCTTCTTAAAAGCCAGACAAGAGACCTGATGAGAGAACAGGGGTCTGCGTGGCCTCTCTTATTAAATGGAGGTGAATTTGATGTTACAAACTACTTGTCAGCAAGTACCTAATGGAAGAAGTTGAAATCAAATTTAAAAACCCACCTCTAAAATGCTGTAGACTGGTAGTTTTAATCCTTTAGAAGTCATTCATTAGAAGTAGTGCTGGACAAGAACTCCTACATGGGAACAAAAATTGCAGTGTCTTTTTCTATAACCTTGATGAATTTTTCACTATAGACTAATGAATCATTCTGAATTACTCCTTTTGATCGTTCTTTACCTGGCAGAGAGTGTTTAATATTCTTCAGACTCAATCTCTTTTTATAAAGCTTTTTCTTGAAAATAAAAAATATGTTTATCAGCAAGTATGCAGAAAATCTTCATTTATTGCACACAAACAATGATGGAGGACTTTAACACATCAGATTAAAAGTACTTTAGCCAGAAATCAATTGCCATTGTTCAAGGAAGAAGTAACTAGTAAGTAGGCTTGAAAATTTAATTTAATAATGATTTTACAGTATTAATTTTTAATATTTTTTTTAATATTCAAACACTTCTTTAATGTTTAAATTATTTATTTGAAATACAGCTTTAATGACAACTTTTTGTTGCTTTACCTTTGAAATTTATGTATATTTCTCCATTAGCTACAGGTCACAGTAATTTAAGAGTCATCCAAATACCAAAAAATATAAATATATCAGTCGGAGACTACACTAAAATCATTTGTATTTGGCAAAAATCTATTGAGAGGTGTAGAACAAGCTGGCATTTTGTTAATAAAGTGAACATCTATCCTAAAAGTATATAGTCAAAACGTCTCTATTCATCCAACATCATGCATGAAAACAAGGATGTGCAAACAAAAAAGTCATCAAATCTGCCAGTGTAAATGGCACTGGATTTTACTGCTGTGAGATAATTATTGAAATACCTTTCTTTAACAAAATACATTGAAATGGGATAACAGTGATTGTTGAAGAGAAAGGTAGGCTAGCAAGAACATGTGTGTGCCATTTCCCTTGTCATCATAAAGATTCTTCAGTTTGAAATATATTATGCATTTCCTGCTTCTCCCACCTTCCTCCCTCAACACTCTGGATCTCAGGACGGAAGAGACAAACACAAAGAGGGCCTGAACAATTATTAATGACAATTGAATTAAACTCTCTGCCTTAATATCTCCTGTGTAGAGTTTGTTTTCCTCCATAAGGATTTGCTAATAGGAATTATTACCTAAGGTTTACAAAAGTGCTGTGCCTGAGCTGTGTGTTTCACACAAGACCCAACCACAGTTCCTCCTCAGAGGAGGAGGATAGATGTGAGACCCTGAGTGAATCTGCTGTGTGGTTACAGGGGCCTGCAGTGATCACATGGTTACTCTGCTCAGTAATCTGTAACCTTTACTAACCATTTTATTTTTTTATTACAAGTTCTTAATAAAAAGTGAGAAATAAATCAATATGGATGATAGAGCAGTATGGACCCTATGTGGATTTGTGTCCAGAAGATTGTTGTGGCTGATTGTTCAATATGTACCATGTCTCCCTGTTTTACCAAAGTCATATGCTAACTTTTACAGGGGAGCAATTTAAGGTCCTAACTCTGAGTTAAAAATTCAAGCATTTAAAAGCATGTTTACATTTAGTATTCACACACATTAAAATTTTCAGCAATAGGAGTGAGGTCTCTTTTACCTTAACTTATTGATATAATCTGAGACAAGCAGAAGACAATTTACCTCACTTCTGTTATACAACTAACTCAAGACATTATGCACCAGCTCTGTAAGATGCTGATCTTCAGCTCTCTTTATAGCTTTCAAATGCAGTGAAAGACTAGGAGAACTAGCTATGATTTGACCTTTAGCACTATCAAACATCACTCACAGACTGGTCAAGTCACAGGAAGCCTTTCCCATCATGCAGTACACTCCAGTTTTGGACAGTATTTTATACTATGGGTCAGCTGATCCAAAGAGAAGCACAAAATTATCAAAGATGTAGAAAACATCAGTGCCAGAGAATCCATGAAGTAGTGTTCAAAATAGTGGAAAATGAATGTAGATTATTTTAACACTTTAACAGTCATTTAATGTCTACAATGTGTTAGGGAATCTGATCTCTTACTTGGTCAAGTACAAGCAGAAAAGACTTGTGTTACATACTGGGAGGAGGGGGAGTGTCAATCTGCAGGAGCTGTAGGAGGTTCTGACATTACTGATCATCAGGCATGCATCCCTCAGGAATGGGAAAGTGACCTTGCAACTGATTCACTCTTGAAACAGTTTTTAATTTTACCTGCCTTTTCTTTTCCTGTGATGTTCTTTTATCTTTGACCAGCACTTTATATAAAATACATGATTGCAGAAGATTGCTCACTGGAAAGGAGATGTTTGGAAAAATGGCCATCCTTCCTTTTTCAGTGGAGGCAGGAAGCTTGTATCTGTGCTACAAAAAGAAACAGCACTCCACCCTATCTGGTGAGTTACAGTATTTCCATTAGCACATCTAAGTTACATGCTTGGTTTGAGACCGCTGGAGAGGTGAACTTAAGAGGTATTTCAGTATATAACTTGGCTCACCTGGCCCTGGTCTGCTGAGGCATCTCGAGCTGGCAGGAGGGATCAGAGGCACAGCTTGTAGTCCAGGTGAGTGTTCTTGCAGCCACTTGCTTTCATTATTTGTCTTTTGAGGAGAGTCATCACTTAAACAGGAGATCTTGACCTGGCTAAGGTATTCAAGGATATCAGTTCTGATAATTTCTTGCTGGTTTCTGACTGAAAAAGTGAGGAGCCAGGACTTAGCTCTGCATCATAGTCTCTTATTCCTGGTAGTGACAACTGGAAGTAACATCTGAAAGACTCAGCCTTGAACACATGGTTCATAGTTTTTTCCAAGCTGTAATTTCGTTTTAATTAATTATTAATTTGGGTTGGTAGGGGGCTTTAGAGGGCAGTGTTGTTTGTTCATTTGGGTTTGGGTTTTTTGTTGTGTTTGGAGGGGTTTTTTTTAAATGTAGAACTTTAAAAGTAGAAGAAGTCATAGGAAAACAATGGTGAATGACAAAGGTGCAGGACAAATATAAATGTAGGACAGCGGTGGGCAGAGGGCTCAGATCAGTGAGGTAATCTAAGGCAGCCTCTTCAGTAACTGAGCTGTTTTCAGCTTATTTCACTTACAGCCTGAATACCACTCTAGTGCCTGTCATCAAGACTAGTTGTACCAGAGCTCTGCACTCTTCATCTCGGTGTTTATCGAGCTCAGGGGAGTATGGGTGTGGCTCTGGAAATGGGCAGTAAGTAAGCACTGACTGGAACTTGGGTATTGCTGAAGTCCTGCACAGCTTCCTGTGCTGACAGGAGAGCAGGAGCAGATGATGGAGGTGGAAGAGCTTCATGGGAGAAATGAATCCACCAGGGAAGCAGCTGTGGAAAACTCATCATGTAATTCTGCTGAATGGGTAAGAGGTTTGTAAAAAGACTCTCACTATGAAAGGATTTTCAAAATGAGACACTGGGGAGTGGAACAGAAAGCACACAACAATGTGCTGTTCCTAGGACAGCATCTTCCTACACATGAAAAAGGTTTAAAGTAGAGAAAATACACTCCAAAATAAGAAGAGGTGTATTTATGTAGTGGCAAAGTATTGAAATCTGTTGTTATATTTAATAACACTAAAATTGTCTGGAGAAGAGGGCAGGACAAAGCAGAGAATATCAATATAAAGAAGACTGAGTGAAAGAAAGAAGTGTAGGAGAAGTTAAAAATGGCAATAAAGTCCCTTCATGTGTAACTGTGTGCCAAGCTCAAGGGGCTTGGATCAGCTTCAGCTCATAGGGCCCTTCGAGCAGGCAACACTTGCTGAGAGCAGGTAGCAGATTTCTGGCAAGCTCCTTTCCCATGCAATCATTCATCTTTTAATTACATTAAAACATAAAGTAGGCAAGGGAAAGAATCCCCAATTTAACCTTTGCATGGGTTTCCATTGCAATCAGCTGGACAGGCTTGGGCAAGTCACACAGAGGCGATGAAAAATGCTCAAGCCCAACGTCACAATTGCAGTTACTGAGCTTACAGATTCCCAGGTTGTCCTGTAAGAGAACAGCCTTGGTTTGGTCACATTGGTACTGTGGTCATGGAGAAAGAAAATATCAATGTGCAGATAGTGAAACAGTAATATCTGTCTTTTATAGAGCAATTGTCATTGCTCTAAGAAAAATAAAATACCTGTGAAAATTCATTCCCTGTAAGTAGAGTGCTACTGAAGCTAAGAGACTTAGCTAAGAGACTGGAGATATCATTGAAGAAGATAAGAAGACTACAAGGCATAATGTGGTCTGGTCATAGTAATAAAATATTCTAATTACTAGCTAAGAAGGGACTAATCTTCTGCTTGTTAATATTTCATGAAGATGTAAGAAAACAAGGTTGAGAATGAGAAAACAAGCATCCTAGGGGATGCTGAGTGAAAAGTTCATTAATAGCCAGTTACTGCTCAGAATTTGTGTGGATAAGACTGCTCCAGAGGATGTGTGAATGCAATTAAAATATTTTGCAGCTGCTTTATAATTTAGCAGCTACCAGCCATGGTGATGTGTCATGACATAGATTCAGTATTTTCCTTCATGTAAACAGACCTTTTTGCTGTTTTAGTGGAAGCAGAAACAGTGGTTTTGTAGTGGCATCTTTTTAAATGTTCAAGCAGAATTGGATGTTATAAATCATCTACTGCTAACCAGTAGGTTAGTAAAGCCAGTACATACAATGTGTATAGACACCACATTTCAAACAAATTAAGCCAGTAGTGATGAGCAAATACTATGGTGTCTCTGGAATTGCACTTACTGCCTTCCAATTCTGTATTGCAGAATATAATCGCCTTAATTTAATTTTTTTTCTGATTGGGAAAAAAGTCTTTGCTTACTTGGGAAAAGCTAGTCTCACACTGGTTTATAATATAACTTAGACTTTTCAAGTTTGGAAATTTGGTGGATATTCTGGGTAGGTTTGGGCATCATTTCTAGAACAGTGAACATGAAGGTTCTGTCCGCCTCTGCAAGGCTATTTACAGTCTCATGCCTTTTTTACAATTCTTGGTGTTGAAAAGGAAATCCTGTAACACAAAATTGAGTCAAGCCATGGATTTTATTCTCACCTGTATTGTATGTCACAGCAACACTGAGCAATTAGGTCAGGGGACAACACATAGCTGCAAGTACCCAAGGTAACTTAAGCTGGGAGTGAACATCCTCATGGCAGAACTGCTTCCCATAGCTGTGCTTTTAGTAGCACTTGTCTCTGTCTCTGGAGAATCATCCCATGTTTCCTCAGCTGAGATGCTCAGGGAGTGTTTCCCAGACAGTTCTGCCAGCTGCAGGGGAATTTGGCCTTTGAGGGAATTCCCAGTGCAGTTGATTTTTTTCATCAAGTTCTGCAGGTTTCAGCCAAAATCTAAGCACTTTTGTAGCATTAGTACAAAATTCCAGCTCATGGCAGCATGCATAATGCTCACTGCTTACTGGGGTGTTCTGGTTGTTCAAAATGCACAGAACTGTGATCCAGATTAGTTGGCCATCCCTACCTTGCCTCCTGTTTGACATTTGTCTGGCAGGTACCTCTGTGCTGAACATGGTTCATCAGAACACAGACAGCAAATCCACACATTTATTTGTTTATGCTATCTCAGCTTGAGAATTTGGTTTTATATATCTGTGGGAATAGGTGTTGTATACATTTCAGGCAGATCCTTAATTCTCATGTTTTGCTAAAGGACTTACCTATGTATGCTTAGGAATAGGATGACTTTTGCACTGTCCAGAAAAGCATCTGAATACCACAGCAGTTTGCTTCATTTTACTGCATCAAAAGAGCATCAATCCAGAGGGAAAAGTATGATGAAGTTTTTTGGAAATATCACAGTTAAAAGATTAAGGGGATAAAAATGTTTTCCATTTCAGATTTCATAGAATCTGATCTACACTGGAACTTGACATCTTTAGTATGATAAGTATTTTGTGCCTGCTGCCTAATTAACTTAGAGAATTGAATCTGAACATAGTAAGGCTTTGCCTTTCAACATTAGTACTGAGACTTTATTTTCCTCTGTAATTGTAACTTCATGGCCTGTGTTGCTTTGTGTTTCCTGGGGCTGTGCTGTGTCATGGGTAAAAGTTCATTTTACATCTACTTTATGGGTAAAAATCTTCACTGGTATTTTCTTTGCTTTTTAAGGCTGTGTCTATGCTTTATGAATCACTTGAATGTTTTTGCAATGAATCAAGAGGAAAAGATGACAAATCCACTGCAACTATTGTATCCAATGGAGCAGATGAGCAAATCTCACAAACTAGGGCAGCTGAAAAGTCTAGAATGAGACAAGGATCTGCCATCTACTTTGACATTCACAACTAAACAAAATATGGCTAAATAACTATGAAACTGAAAAATATGATAATTTGCTGCTGAAAGATGGATTACGTGTTTCCTGTCAAAAGCTTGTCAGTGGAACAATACACAAGAAAAACAGTTAGTTCTAAGCACTTTTTGAATGTTTTGTCACTAACAAAATATTATTCTAAGGAGTCTCTGAATTTGGAGGATATGTAATTTAGAAGGCTGTCTTCAGTTCTTCCTCTGGTGTCCAAAAATACTATGTTACCATGCTTTGAAAAAAAAATTCTGGACTGAACAACATTCTCCAATAAAAGCATTCCTTCAGGAAACCCATGTGTGAGTAGGAGATGGTAGAGAAAAAAATGCATGGAGCCTGAGCTCTGAAACTGTCATCAGTACTGACCACATTACAGACACAGAGGCATTCCTGTGGGAAGGGACTGTCAGTGTTAATTCATTCACAAACCAGGAAAAGTCTTCCAGAGAAAGAAGTCTCCTACACACATATACTAGGTTTAAATGAAGCTATGTATATATAAATGTATAATTATTGTGTAACTAGTTGAGGAGGGCTTGTTGAA
Source organism: Pseudopodoces humilis (assembly GCF_049639895.1). Lineage (NCBI taxonomy): Eukaryota > Metazoa > Chordata > Aves > Passeriformes > Paridae > Pseudopodoces > Pseudopodoces humilis. The sequence goes on along the minus strand of NC_142205.1, from coordinate 11,715,581 downwards.
GGATATAGGGGTGGTAATGCTTGTTCCACTTTCTCCAGCTTTAAAGGTTTTTAAAAAAACACTGAAGAAAAACCAAAGTTGAGAAAATTAAGGAGCTTCCAAGGTCAGAACAAAGGTGAAGAGTTTTGACAGCAAAGCCAATGGCAGATGTCCAAGGGCTGCTGAATGTGAAGAGTGGATGTCTGAAATGTGAATGTGTTTATGTACCAGGGCTATGTCACCTTCTGTGAATGTTTTTTAAAATCCTGGCGGGCTTTGTCCTGAAACTCACTATTACAGATCCATTTCTTTTACTGCGTGGTGAAACTCTGTCATGCGCCATATTCCTTCAAGTAATCAGAGACAGGGCTGCTCTGGATTCCTCCAAACCCTGTAACTTTGTTTGCTACACAAGAAAGTCATAATCTGTAAAATGGTGACCTTCAGCCCAAGTCCCTGTTCAAGGAAGCTCTCAGTTATGCACCAGAGCTGTAAATGCATGCAGTAAATTTTGGTCTTTCTATAAACTGCTGCTTACTTCTCTGTTTAATTACAATGAGGTGTACAGTGTTCAGGAAAATGTTAAAGAAAACCACAGCTTAATAGTCTCCAAATCCTATTTTTGTTACATTTTGCTTAAATGTGGCTCCTAACAGCAAAGAATGCTGCCTCCTTAACAGCTGCTTTTGTCTGTTAACATGGCCATCTCTAACATCTGGCCATTTCCAGCATCTGGCAGTAGAATTTATCATGACCTATTTTTATCTGTGGCTGACAGTGGTGGCTATGAGCCAGCAGAGTATTTTTAGAGCTCCAGCTTTTGACACCTCTGCCTCAAATATATTAACTTCTGTGCCATTTGGGAAGCAATAAATCCTTATGTGTTTTAATTCTTCTTGGCTCTTTTGTTAGCGTTAAAACAAAAGAGAGCTCTGTAATTAACCTCAGCTCATGTTCTAGCATGCAGTATGATGTCTGCTTAACTGATGAGTATATAATGAAGGCATCTGTCTAATAATAGAACTTGAAGAGAGTCCTTGGCCACTGCTCTTAGCCATTTTATTGGTTATTCCCCTTTGAACAATCTGCTGAAAAATGATGGTTCCATTCCATTTAATTTGATGTCCAAAGTCTGTGTTAAGCTGAAACATGCTGATTTAGGAGCAAGTCTGGCACAATGATTTTGAAAGCCTTGTGTGTATTCTGTGCTTTTAATGTCCCACCAATGTACCTGGCCTAGTCATAGTCCTACAAATGAGGTTCCCTCTCTGTTTATGTCATGTTCCTGACCCTGGTTAGGAGAGCTAGTAAAGTCAACTTGAGCCTGAACTCTCCCTCTTCCCAATCCATTGCAAAACCATGCAAGTAGTCACATCTTATTTACTCTACCTAGCACTTAATCAGCTACTCTTAGTGACTGAGTATGACCTGGCTTGACCTGCAATTTTTTTTTATTTTCTTCCAAGCCCTGGACTGGCATTCTTTGCTCTCGTAGTATCCGTGGAAGAAGATTACGGAGCAGGCATTCCCAGCCCCATTACAGCAAGGACCATCAGTGGCAGGCAGGATGATGAGGTGTCCCAGTGAACGTGTTTGCAGAACAGCCCTGTTTGTGTTTGGTGCTGTGACTGATGTCCTGTGCCTGATAACGGGGCTGGCAGAACAGCAGTGATGGTGTGGATTAACCCTGTCTAGCAACCGAGCTCGGCACAGCCGCTCACTCACTCCTGCCTCCCCTGGCTGGGCACAGCGAGGGCAGCTGGAAAGAGCTTTTTATTATCATTGTTTTTACTAAGTGCTCTTCTGTCAGTACTTTGTAAACAGGAAACTGCAAATGCAGACTGACAAACAAATGTCAGAAGCACTTCCAGGTGGGATCCAGTCTGGATCAGGAAGTGCTTGATCAGAAGAACATGAAGCTATTACTCTAACCAAGAGAAAGGGCAGGTGATCATGTGTCAATGTTTTTTGTTTTCTGCATAATGTGGAATGCTGAGATGGGAGGAAGGATTTTTATGAACATACAGATCAAATGGTTTTGACTAAGTTGCTGTGGTCTGGTGAATTTTGTTGGCTGAGAGAATGTGACAAAAATTAGTTCCTTGTCTTTTTTCCAGAGCAGAGTCTGTTGGCACAGCTTGGCAATATCTTACACAGCCAAAGCTGTCCTTCCTAACCTTGTTTCAGGAAGTATTCAACTCCACAGAGGTGGAGGAGTATAAGAAGGGTAAGGCAGAGAGGCAACAAGTGCAGCATCTGTGTTAGGTAATATTAATGGACTTAAGACAGCCAGAGATCAGAGGCATAACTAAACAAGTGTTTGAAATCATAACTAGGAACTGGGCCTGTCACATACATTTGCTCTGAAATTTGCTCTGCTGATGTCCTTGTCTTGTCCTGAATTTGAATGCTCAGCTCCACAAGCCAGGAAGGTGTCATGTGTACAATCTGTAAGTTGCCAGGCCTAACACAATTGCAGTCTATGCCTAGGGCTTCTGATACTGCTGTGGAAATAAATCATGAAAGCAAGTAATTGGTGTTGCTGTCTCTATTGGGATCAGAGCAGATGGGGCCAACTGAGTGATGTTAGAAGAGGTATTTTATTGCATAGTCCATCAGTCTCATGGAAGGGTGAGATGTTTAAGATGTTACATTCAATGCCATCACCTCAGAAGCTGTCTAAATGCTAGTTACAATGTCTTTTTAAAACTTTTTAACCAATCAAGAGTTTACACAAAAGCTCACCAACATCTTCATAAACCAATCAATTGCTTTGTCTCACATGATGCTGCAACAATGCATCTTTTTTCATCCAGTCATATAACACTACAGAAACCTACATTGCTACATCTATGATTTCTTACTAACTCTGTAACTCAGGTTTTATGTTAAACTTCAAAATCTCTATTATCTTGCTTAACATATTTATTCACTTACATAAAGCATACTTCTAGTTGCTTAAAATATATTTCTACTTAAACTACAGACTTCTATTCCTACTTCATATTTGTATAGCTTCATTGTTCTAAAGCTCCAAGCCTTCTCCAAGGTCTCAGGTCAAACACTGTATCAATCTCTATCTCTGAGCCTCTATGTTCAAGGCCCTGAGATCCCTCTGTGCCTGCATTTCCCACACTCCCTCCTTTCTTATAAAGGAAAAAAAGCCATAAGCGTCTCTGACAAAGACAGCAAAAAATGGTCAAGTATTGGGGTGAAAGACACTCCAAAAATACCATTTCTTTTTTTTTCTCAGGTAGAAAAACTCTGCTTTTTCAATTTAGAAACTGTATAATATTAAAAATTGTCATTTCAAGTTCCTTTTTAAATACGGGCTAAATTTAATCTAAACTGCAGGTCTAATCTCAAAGAGGGGCCGCTATCAAGCAAGAAAAGAAATGGAAAGGGTAATTAGCATTTAATTCAAACTGCCTCTGGGTAAAATGTTTCTCACCTCGCCTGCAGAGGTGCAGTGTGGTAGCAGAATTATGTGAGTGGTGTGTTGGGGTGCTGAGTGCGGGGATATCAGACAGGTACAGCTTGCTCCCAAGACACCACAAGCAGTGTCCTGGCACAGCAATGACTAGCCTAGTTAAGACACATGCTAAGTAGGACATCTAGATAGGTATAAGCACATTCAAAGGACAAATTTTGGCCAAAATAATGCAGCTCCTATATTTGTGACCACATTTCCTCAACACAGTCAAGCATCTTGTCTTCTAGGTGAGACTCTATTCATGGTTGGATTCCCCTCTCCAAAGCAAGGATTGTCCCACTTCTGTGCAGATCATTTTTTATTTTCCCATTTGGTGAAACCCTTCTCATTTTCTGATAAGTGAAATCTGAAGTTAAATGATCTGTTATAAAAGCAGGCTCTAGTTCCATTTCCCACCGCTGCCTCCAGTATTCCTGAGCCCAGCGTTTCCTGTGGTTAGCAGTGACAGAACTGCTGAAAAAAGAACTTATCAGATGCACTACACTCTGTGATTGCTTTCAGGAAACTGAAAGCAGCCAGCTCTGTAAAATGTGTGTGCCTGGGGAACTTCCACTCCATCAATTTGTAAATCTTGTAAATCTTCCTGGCGGCATCTATGGATATCTCCTCACCTTACACACAGTTCTGGGATAGTAGATCAGTCCTACCCATAACCTCAGTGTGCACATAAATCAATATTTCAAAATTTAAAAAAAAGTTTTTTAAAAAGGGTGATGAATAGGGGTTTCTTTGATGTGTTTACTGCATGGACACTCAACACTAAACAACTTTCTCTTAGGGATTCCTTCCTCTCAGAAAATATTTTTGTACAATGAAGGAAAAAGTGTATTTCTTAATTCATGCTTAAGCATGACAGCTTAACAGAACCAAAATACACCTCCCTGCATACAGGGGTCTCTTGATAGCTTTCCTGAAATTAGCTTATTCAATTTTCCATGTTGTACCTCTCTATAACAAATAGGAACTTCCTCTAAAAGTTTTACTCCATTGCTTTAAGTGTTACAAAACAACCATCCTCCCTCCCTTCTGACCCTTTCTGATGTTTCATTTTTTCTTTTTCCTTTCCTTTTTCTTTTTTCTTTTCTTTTTTTTCTTTTTTCTTTTTCTTTTTCTTTTTCTTTTTCTCTTTTTTTCTTTTTCTTTTTCTTTTTCTTTTCTTTTTCTTCATTTTTCCTTTTCTCTTCGTTTTTCTTTTCCTTCTCTTTTCTTTTTTTCCCCCATTTTTTCTGACCATGCCATAGACCAACTTTTTATTATGCTCACCACAGCTCAGCAGGATTGGCTGGTAGCTGAGTGGGATTTTATATAAGTGTTAAAGTAGAGCAAATGACACTTGGGCTGCTGGTCTGAGACTGGCTGAGGAGTCCTGGAATGAGAAACTACAGCACTTGTGTGGACAACATTTGGTTACCTTAGGGTGTGACCTCTTTTTCTGTCATTACAACTAGAAATAAAAAGTATTCTTGGAAGACTAAATATCAAGAACTTAAAACTGAAGTATAAAAGAACCCTGCAAAGAATGGCATCCAGGAAATTATTCAAACAAGGACTGAAAACTAGACAGAAGTATTTACCCTGCAAATATTAATTTATTGGCTGCAAATGGATTCAGTGATTTTGCAGTCTAATGTGGGTATGTCTCCTGCACTAATAAATGTGTTTGATTAGAGTCAATATGCAGTGCTGAAAGTGTGTTTCCCATGGTGCTGCTTTGCCAGATGAGTGTTACTGCTCCAACTCTCAACTCAGGAAATCACACAGCCAGGTAGCTGAACATATTAATTTTACCTGCCTTTAAACTTCTCTGAAATGGTATGTGAGCTTATTAATTGCATTTTTGAAATACATTTTAAGGATATTCTGAGAAGTAAATGAAAATAAAACAATGAAAGCTGGTCTGTCTATAATTAACAGGACCTATCCAGTGTGTCACTGAAGAGCACACTGCTTGTATGAACTCCTCTTCTGCCTGTGCCCCACCAGTGCCTGTTTAATGTGATATTTTTTTACTTTTTTTGCAAAGTAATGTAGTAATTGCTACATCATTTGCTCACTAGATGTAAAGAAATTCACCATGTATTGCAGAAATTAAATTACCTCTAAAAACTGTTAACCAGACTTACAGAAAATTTTGAGAATTTGTGCAAAGTGAATGAAGTGTGTTGATACTTGAAGTTGAAACAGACTATCCAGGACACTAGAAAATTTGGTGAGTTTGATAATTTTATCACAATTTGGAAAATTAAATGTTTGTTTATTATTCAGATGTTACTCTCTTGCAAAGAGAAAAATAAATTGCTTTTCATACTGCTGCCAAGTAACAAGAAAAATAGCAAGTTCATAATTATAGGTTGTGCTTTCTTCCTCCTGTGCTTCTTCCACCCAGATACGTAACAGATTCGTGGAAATTGTCAAAAAGTCCTTCTCATGTGATTTCCTGCACCTTTAGGAATAAGATAAGCTGTAAGAGATGAAAAGCTCTAGTAGAAGTCTACCATTTCAACTATCCCATTTCAACTATTCATCTGTCTGTGGCACAAATGGGCCTTTACAGTAGAACTGATAAATCTATTTCTTCAGACTTTTCCAAAACAGACACTGTTGTAGAGCATGGAATAAAATTTATTCTCCAAGAGAATATCAGCACAGTCACACCAATCTCATGAAAGCCTGAATATCTGACCAAATGCCATAAAACTGGGGTACACCTGAGTGGGTTTTTAAAATTATGCATGTGACAGTCCAGATATGTATCACATATATAATTTAAACTTTTGGTCCAAATTAGGAACAGCAAGACCTAATTCTCTATAAACACTCAGTAAATGCTCATCCAATTTGTTGCCTATACCATTCTTCAAGGAAAAACCTGAATGAATCAAATAATGAGTATTATTTACATTACAATTATTATACAAAATTTGAACAAACCCACAGAAATTACTTCTCTCACTGGGGAGCTGGACAGATGGGTTGGTATCTAATCACTGCCAGCTTTCCTATGTGGGCCTTCTATTTGTTCGCTGTTTTGGTTTTGCAAACAACTGTAATAGTCTGTGCTGTGTTCACAAAGCTTCTATTTTTAATGACAAACACATCATAAGAAAATATTTAAACAATACAGAAAGCGTGAATTGAAAACTCTGAGCAGTGCTGATGTGTGTGCACATTATAAATACAGATAAAATGCACATCAAAAATAAAGAAACCCAACCAGGCAGCACTACCATGGTGACCTTTCTGTGAGTACAAATTCAAGCTCTGTGGTTTATTCTGTGTTTTAGCACTTTTGCAGCCATATCATCAAAAACTGTGAGTCACCTTTGTTTGCAGAGGAAAATTGTGAGAACACCTTTTCTGCCACATTACATGGCAGAACTGTGGACATACTGACACATCCTGTTGACTGAAGCTGATCTCCCTCTCTGCCCTTCTGGGAACACTTTTTTCCTTCTGTATAGCTAACACTGATGTTCATGGTTCAAAGTCATAAAAATGAATTAAATAAACATTTTCATTTTTAATTTTTTTTCCTTTAGAAGGAGGAATAAATTTTTCTTTACTGGCCATGTTGAATATTCATGTTACAGATACACATCAGGAAAGGACAAAGGAAAGTTGCTGGCACTTGGCACACCAGAGACTGCCACTGTGTGTGTGTGTGTGTGAGTGTGTGTGTGTGTGCGCGTGTGCAAAGACCAAATCATAGCTGACAAGGGCTCTATTCTTGTTTCTTCTTCTGAGGAAACTCAACACACAGGTTTCAACATGCACTTTAATATAAAAATTTCAAACTTTACTTAAAACCCTTATCCCTGTAATGCAAATCAGTTGCAACTATGTCATAAGGGTGAAGTCAGGAACAAGTAATTTTAATGAACAGTTTGAATAAAGTATACAGCCTGAGATGCTGCTGTGATTTTTTGGGAAATGCAACTTGTTGGAATCACTTGTTGGAAAATGTAAGATGGAAAATTTTAGGGGTTTTTTTTAGAACAGTTCTAGACTTCTACATACATGGGATGTATAATCTTGCTGTGAGATATTGTTGATGTAAGAGGATAGATTTTGCCTGAGGAATCAGACAGTTTGGTGTCTAACGATGGAGTACTTGGATTTACAAGCAAACCACAAAGCTCATCAAAGGCCATGGAGGGACACAGGACTTGAAAGTGACCTTTTGTTTTCAATGCAAGTCATTTTATTGCAAAATTTGTACTGCATAAAGTAAATAGCAAGTTATTTTACTGCAGATGAAGATGAATTTTGATACTGGATGTTTGCTCAAGTATCAGATTTATTGCTTCAGATATCTGTACCTGAGCAAGTTTTTTGTGGAACAGCTCTGCAAGGCTCCCTTTGCTGGCCCTGGACAGAGGCAGGGCTCCCTTTGCTGGCTGTAGAGAGATGCTGGTTCATTAGACCTGTTTGAGACATCTGCTATGGAATGAGCACAAACCCAGGAGGACTGTGTCAGCTGTCTGCATGGCAGATCTCTATTTTTGATCGAGACAATCCCACCCCAAGCATGTGCTAGTGATTTATGTGGTTTGTAACAAGGTCCTCGGTGTGGCAGAGGGCAGTCCCAAGTCTGCAGCCCCTCACAGTCCCTAACTATGGTGGTGAGGGAGAGGTGAGATGCTCCTCTCCCTCCCAAGTAGGCAGATACTGCACCAAAACTGGGCTGCCAACTCTCTTCTCCCATAGGGATATCTGAAAGGACAGATCTTGAGCAAATAGCCAATAACAAAATCTGATTTTCATTTGTTAGTCACACTGTGTACCTTGAAGGAGAGGCTGGTTTCTACTGGTGAGCAACTGGTGGTACTAGTCACACCAGGCAATAAATCTTTAGTTTTGAAAAGGTGTTGGCATGAAGGTGTGTACTCGATAGAGGTGTTTGCTAATGGATAACTGTCCCCTGGGTGTGTGGCCACTGATTGGAGGGGACAGATGCATAAAGAACCCCAGAAGCAGACCAGACTCCATCCTCCACGAGAACCCTGAGGCTGTGCCTGTTCAGGAGGAAGCCAGGCTCCAGAAGCAACATGTCTCAGCTGGAAACTGCGATGGGAATGACCATTGCTGTCTTTGACCAGTATGCAAGGACTGATGGCAACAGGCAAACCCTCAGCAAAGCAGAACTAAAGACTCTGCTGGAAAAGGAGCTCCCAAATTTCCTTGCGGTAAGAGAACAGCATGGCACCATTTCTGTGTAGCAGGTGCAGGAGCAGCCTGCAGAAACAGTTTTTTGTACATTTTAAGAGAAATTACATCCAAAAATATGCAAAGCTTTGTAGGAAAAGATGAAATTTTAAAAAGGTTTTGCACAAACTCTGTAAAACTGGTTTTGATATGCAGGGCCATTCCCTGTTTGCTAAATTCATCACTTGAGTTATCAGGACAATGGCTTTGAAATAGATTTGGCTTCAACTTCAGAATTCACTTACTTCTGTTTATCCCTGGATTTATCATCCTACTTCATGTCACAGCTTCTGTGAAGGTAGTTGTGCTGTAAGCAATTGAGGATGTTGATTGAAGATAGGAATCTCTAAAAATTTATACATTTGCCTTCTCCAGGTATTTATACTACATAATCATAATGCTCATCAAAATTATGCATAAACCAGAACAACAGATGAATTAAGAGAAAACTGTTTGGCATTTGTCTTTAATAGCAAAAGAAAGACCTGGATATATGTTGTACAATATAGATTTGTATGTAATCATAAAGTGCATTTCGGTAGGTATTCAAAAGTGCTTAATATGTTCTAGTAAAAGCTTTAGCTGCCAGGGAGACAATTTCAATTTTTGCTTTTTTAAAAAATTGTTTCCCTTCACTGAAAATCCAGAAAACACTTTAAAATATACTGTTTTTAACACACTGGAGTAATGTTTCCCTATTTGTACTGGTTTGTTACTGTTCTTAATGGCAAGAGTCTAGAACCAAATGCTCCTTGTGTGGCTCTCAGTTTTTGTATCCAGCATAGTTCAGTTTTGTAAAAACAGCTATTTCAGGGCACTGCAGCCAGGGCACTTGATACAATTCAGTATCTTTCCATGCAAGCTGTATGAATTCACCATATGAAATTCATGCCTGCTGGAGTTGTGTCTCACAAATTAAAGACGTGTAATATTCAGAATAAGGACCTGGATGGCTCAGGGGGGATATATTCCAATGTTTCTGAGAAATCTGTGTAAGACAGATTAGTGCTTGTGACCCAACAGCACCGCAGAAGGGTCCTGCTCCTGAGCATGGAGCTGCGTGGTACCCACAGCGCTTCCATGGAAAGAGAAACTAAACCAACAACAAAACCACAATTCTGCCACGGCATGGAAATCCCCCAGACACTCGACATTTGGTCTAAATAAGGCTGGGGAGCCCCTGCAGCAGGCAGCTATCAAATGGGATGATGCTCAGAAGTCTGTCCTGACTGTGTTTGGTGGCCTGGCACTTTCCAGTTCCCCACAGCTGCTCTTAGCGGCTCTACCTATTTCCTGCAACTGGTTGAAAAACTGGAATTTTCCAGGAAGAGAATTAGCTAATTGTCCTCTTATATTCCAGTCTCCATCTCCCTTTCCTTCTTTACCTCTTCTAGGAAAAAAAAATCAAAAAGCAAACAAACAAACAAAACCCCCCATATTTTTATGCCGGTATTTTAAATACATTTAAACCAACAATTTTCCTTCTTCCTGTCTTGCCAGACTGATAACTGCAAGAAAAAAACTGAGAACATAAGACTGACCTCAGAAAAAAAGTTCTACCTCCATTTTCCTGCCATTTATATGCGTAATTTTTCATTTGCAAGAAATTCTAGGGAAGTGTTTTCTAGTTATTCATGTATACTTTTGGCCTTAGAATTTGTTATAACTGGCACAGATCACAACTGCCTGGAAAGGTCTTGAATCAGTCAGGCATAAATACCACAGGACTGAAGGACTGGACTCAGTTATAAAGAGTTTCCAAAAAACAATTCCTATTTTTGCATCTCAGAAGTAATTCAGATACTATTAGTTCATGTAGCTCACTAAATAATTTGAAATATTCACTTATAAAATTAAAACAATGTAATTTCCAAAGTGAAAATTAACTAAACCTTCCAGACACATTAATCGGTCAAATCAAAGTAAATGTTTCAATTTTTACTGATTTTTAAAAGCTCTATATTTGAAGTGAAACATTAAATTACAGAATGAGAAATTTTGTTAATTAGATCATGATCAAAAATTGCCTTCAGATTTAAATTTAGGTAGTAATCGTTTTAAATTGGTGGACATTTTCCAAAGTTTATGTAATTTCTTTCTAATATTATATCAGATTTTTTTATCGTCTACAAAAGCCACACGATTGTTTCCTAGATTTAACAGGTCTGTACTGCCATCTCCTGTTTAATGTTAAAATTGCACCTTCGAAAATCCCTATAGATTATCGGCTCCAAAAAGCCCTCCTGTAAACTTCTTTTTATTTTAATTTATTTTGTCAAAAAGGAACAAAAAAACCAAAACAAAACAAAACAAAAAAAAAAAACACCACAAAAAAACCCCTCCACCAAACACTTTATAACTTGATGATGCATTGCTTAACATCAGCCTTGAGATGTAGTGGTTCACAGATTCACAGAAGCACAGAATATGCTGACTTGGAAGGGACTCACACAGATCATTGAGTGAAACCTCTGGCCCTACATGGGACATCGCCAAGAGTCACACTGTGTGCCCAAGAGCACTGTCCAAACTCTTCTTGAGCTCTGTCAGGCTGGTGCTGTAACGCTTTCCCTGTGATCCTCTTCCACTGCCCAATGATGGTCTGAATGATGAACCTTTTCTTGATATCCAACCTAAACCTCCCCTGACACAACTTCAGGCCATTCCCTGGGTTCCTGTCACTGTTACCACAGCGGAGAGATCAGTGTCTGCTCTTCCTCTTCCTCTTCCTCTTCCCCTCATGAGGAAATTGTAACTTCAGTGAGGTCTCCCCTCAGTCTCTTTTTCTCCAGGCTGAACAGACCAAGTGACCTCAGCAACTCCTCACACAGCTTCCCCTCAAGGCCCTTCACCATCTTTATTGCTCTCCTTTGAACACTCTCTAATGGTGAACTTTGTTTCTTATATTGTTTCTTATATTGCCCCCAGCACTCGAGGTGAGGCAGCCCCAGCTCACAGCAGAGCAGGACAATCCCCTCCCTGGCCTGGCTGTGCCTGATGCCCCCCAGGACAGGGCTGGCCCTCCTGGCTGCCAGGGCACTTCTGGCTCATGTTCAACTTGCCTCTGACCAGGACCCCCAGGTCCCTTTCCATGGTGCTGCTCCAGCACCTCATTCCCCATTCTGTCCATACATCCAGGATTGCCCCATCCCAGATACAGAATTCAGAGTTTTCCCTTGTTCCCTTCATAAAGCTGGAGATTGCCCAGCTCTCTCATTTGTTGAGGTGTCTCCACAGGGCTTCTCTACCTTCAACAGAGTCAACAGCTCTTCCCAGTTTTGTATCATCTGCAGACTTGGTCTCTGTCCCTTCCAGTCCCATGTCCAAGTCATTTATGGAGATGTTGAAGAGCACAAGGCCGAGCATGGAGCCCTGTGGAACCCCACTAGTGACAGGTCCCCAGTCTGATGTCCCCTGTTCACTATAACCTTTGTGCTCTGCCCATGAGCCAGGTGCTCAGCCATCCCATGATGTGTTTATCCAGCTGTGTGCTGGACATTTTGTCCAAAAAGATCTTGTGAGAGACAGTACTGAAAGCTTTACTGAAATCCAAAAAGATGACATCATCTGGCTTCCCTTGATCAACTAAGTGGATTACTTTATCATAAAAGGAAATCAAGTTTGCTAAGCAGAACTTTCCTCTCATGAAGCCATGCTGGCTGTGACTGACGATGGCGCTCAGTCATTCTATCAGAATAATGGCAACTTAGAAGAATAATGACAACTTAGAAAAAGATTTGCTGTGTTAACCCAATCTCAGCATCCTACAGGCTTCAGGAAGCACTTTCCCAGCCACCAGCTCCTGTGAGCAGTTTTTGCTGGGCCATAAGACCAGTGACAGCACTCAAAGCACTTTTGAGGCTGTTTGTATATTTTCTGGGGTGGAAGTGTTCAGTGAAGCTTCAATTTGACATTTGCCCCAGGAAATCATGTTTTTTGCTAAACTGCAAACTGCCTGAGCTTCAGCTGAGCCTTTCCAGTGGAATGGATAGGAAAATCATGGCATTTAATTCATCTGGGTGGTGTCCTCAGGGCTTTGTGCTACACAGGTTTAATGGTGATAAACGCTGTTTTAAATGTAGCAAGCACGCCTCGCTGTGACACTGCATGACTGCAGCTCTCAGGTGTAATTAAGGCAGGAGCACATGTTTTTGGTACTTGTTGCTGCTGTGCAGACAGTGGGAATATATGGGACCTTTCCAAGTGCTCAGAGCCCAACCAAAGACCTTGTTTGGAGAAGCTGCTGCATTGGGGTTGTGCATCCTCTCACCTCAACCTAATCCTTTTCTTTTGCAGTCTGGGAAGGACAAGAATGCTATTGATAAAGTCTTCAAGAACCTGGATGAAAATGGAGATTCCGAAGTGGACTTCAAAGAATTTGTTATCTTTGTGGCAGCTCTGACTTGCTGCTGTCACAAATATTTTGAGCAGAATGCAGCCAAATAGTTGTCAAACTACTCACATAAGCTGTCTTTGCGTGTGCTCCATATGCTAGTGATATGGATCCCTTCACTCCTTCCATGTACTGCTGTGAAGTTTGCAAGCACGCTGGACTGTAAAAATAAACCCTACTGAGCTCATTCTCTATCCTGAATGCTAATTTCTTCTCATTTGTGAAACAGCCTGGGTTTAATGACTCCCACTAACTCACATGGAGTAGTTTCTCCCTTTCTCTGGTTTTAAAATTCTTAACCAAAAGGTTCAATATTCATCCCAGTCCAGAAGCTGCACATGAATAAGGGCTGGTAGAGCCATGAATCAGCTGGAGGCTGTTTTGATACATCAGCATCTCTGGGATGCATCCCAAACCCACACATGTGCCACCATAGCTGTACAGGACAGGCCTCACTGGCACAACCTCTAAGTCTGTTTGGTATCCTCAGCTGTGTTGCTGTTGCAGGGCTGCCTTGTAGGTCCTTTATTGGTTAAAACAACAAAACAACTCCAAACATATTTTCTGGTTTTTTTCAGCATGGAGGATCCTGTGCAGTTTTGTGTGCTGGTGAGCCATCTCACCCAGATCACACAGATTTATTTTCTATGACACTGTAAGACTTGATATTACTTTAAAATAAATTTAAATACCCTCCCAAATAGTGTGCCATAGTATTTTTGCCTGAAGCAAAAATGGCAGCAATTGTTGCTTCCTTACCTGAAAAATGTGGGGAAGTGGAAGAATTTGCTTTCAGGAGAGAAGGCAACACGCATCACCTGAACTCTGCAACTGAAGCAAGGCTGTATACAAAATTAAATCAATATTTTGGAGCACTTTTCTGGTGAGCATCCCAATGCAAACTGCAAAAAGCATTAAATTTAGTTCCTTTGGTTCCCTCTACAGAACAGTACTGTTTGGTGCTATGCCAGCAGCCAAATATTTCCCTGTCCTATTGTAAATGTGCTGTGTAGGTAGAGGTGCCACAAGTGTCTCTGGAGCCCTGAAAGATCATGCAGCACAGCAAAAGCAGGAACAGGAGCTCAGTTTCACTGTGTTTCCTGAATCTGAAGTTAGGCCACAGGTTTGACTCATTCATAACCCTATAGAAACATACATTTTTGAGGTGTTTTCATCTTCTGGGGAGCTCGATGGGAAAATTTGGTCTTATTAGTTTATTTCAGCCTGGTTTAACCATTACAGGCTTTGTTTCATCTAGCTTGCTCTGATGCTGGATGGCTGCAGATGAATTACAATGCATCCGTGACATTTGCAGAAGTACCATTACCTGTCTTATTGACAACAGTAATATTTTTCTGTATTACCTGGGCAAGAAAACTACTAGTCATCAAAATGTGCAAAAGTCTTCCCAACCCAGGGATCCCAAATTAGCCTTTTCTTGGAGAGACTGCTCCATATTATTGCCATTTTTTGAGATATCTTTACAGCCCTAATCCAGCATAGCTCTGCCCTGTGGCTGCTGTGCCACTTACAAGGGCCAATTCCTCACTATTTTGTCAAGGCTATAAACGAGCAAAATGTTCTGCTTGTTGCAAAACAAGCTAATTCTAAATACAGAGTCAAAATTTTCCTATATTGCACATTTATCTAGCTATTGGTATAAACCATCCTCAGACAATTAAATCTTGGTGATACATATCAAAAATTGATCAGTATATCCTAATTTTTTGAAATGCATTTTTACTTTTACAAGTTTAGCGTTAGCACCTAATACTCTGCATTGCTTTAGAATATCCAGCCTCACTGAATTTTTTGGCTTTTTACCACTATGTGGCACTAAATGCAGCATTTTTATTGCTTATTGAGCCCAAAAGTCCATGTATCATTATTGAGATAGAATGGAAAAAATACGTGTTAAAATTAGGAAAAAAAAAATCAGAATTGTTCATAGCATCATTTTGTCAATAAAATGGCAATTTATGTCTGGACAAATACCATATGTCCCATTGAGAGTATTTTACTGATTGCAGTGGAAGCAGCAGGAGCTGAGGGCCAGGCAGAGGCTCCATCTCGAGCTTTAGCTGCACCAGCCCAATCTCACCTTTGTGAAAGGGCTTCCCTTTAACTTGTAAATTGCAAACCCCCTTTGTAATTTATTGCAGAGTTGTTCTCCACAGCATTGAAATTGCTTTTAAAACATAGCTCTTAAAGAGAATGCTGGTGAAAAGCTCTACCTGTCTTGTGAGCCAAGGGCTCCACCTTGTTGCTTACTGAGCAGTGAGAGCTGTGACATACCCCACATTTCACTCTTATTTCATAAACTTCCTGCCCCCAGTTCAATATCCACACCATTTCACTCACCCATTAATGCCATTTTGTCCATTTTCCTGGAAATCTGTTGGTTTTTTCAGTACTAGAGGACTGCTCATAGCAGTCCTGGTCATGGCAGCCCAAAGCTGCTTTGTAAGTGCTCCAGCTCCCACAAGGAGTTCTGACTGACAGTGATGAGCTCAAGTACCTTTGTCTCCTTGAGGGAGTACCCTCATTGTTCCTGCAGCACTCAACCCTCCAAACTCTTAATTGACCCCTTGGTCCCACATGAGGGGACATCTGGAGAGCTCAAAGCCTGTGCCCAGAAACACACGGACGCTGTGTGCTGCTTTGCTAACCCAAGGGAGCTGTGTGTGTTCAGAGCTGCATGAAGTGGGGGAAGAAAAGGGGTTTGGGGCTTTTTTTCTTTTTCCCTACAGATTTTTCAAAAGCTGTAACTCTGTGATGAATATTCATTTCAATGTAGTACTGAAAACTCAACTTGATGACACCTCAGAGAGAAAATGATCCAGGAATAAAAGAAATTAACATATAGCTCCCACCTTACCATAGAACAAAAGTGACTTTTCAGAATACATTATTTAACCTAAAAGCATCTGAACAGAGTCACTTCGGTATCTTTCAATCCATTAATTTTCTTTCCCAGTATTATTAATTTTCACTATGAACCTACAGTTTACCCAGAATGTACTGTGTATTTCCTTCCCTCAGTAAACTTCTGTAACTCAAAGTTCAAGCTACAGAGATGGTAGACCTGGTTTTGTCTTTTGGTTTGGTTTTGCCATTTAATTTCAACTTTTTAGGCCTCAACACCTTATGTATGATGAGATAAGTTAAGAAAAGGTATAGGCAGCTGTAGGGGAAGGGAGAAGAACATAAAAAGCAGCTTGGAATGTATAAGCTAACAGTTGTGGCTTGTGCACATTTGACTTATCTATCTGAAAGGAAAAAAGTATATGGGTAAATATATTACCAGCAAATGACAATATGGGAAATCATCATTTGTGATGAGCTCCAAATTAAGCAAGTCTTAAAGGCAGAGGTGAGAAAGCCTGCTAAGCAGCAAATCAGCCAATGGGTATTTTCATAATACAGAAAAAATATAAATTTATATTGATATCAGATCAATTCTATAGATTAAAATACTGCAGTTTACGTACTGCCATTTTGGAATCCAGTGGGCTACTGTCAACACTCTTCAATTTTTAAAATTACATATGAAATCTGATTTCTGAGTGTATGCAGGAGAAATCAGGCATAAAACCTAACCCTTAAGTCACTCTTAGCCACTTATGCTGCAGTTTTGGCTGGGAATATTCCTTGTTATTTTACCTTTAAATCCACTGAGGCTCATGAAAAAAATAATTCACCCCCAATTTATCTCCCCAGCTTGGGGCTGAAAACGGGGAGATTTCTTTTCCCGAACCCTCTGAGCATCTTACACTATCAGCATGCACTTTCAACACTTGACCTGGAGTGTCAAGAACAAGTTTTTCACAAAATGCACTTTAGTTGCTGATTTCCTTACAGAAGGCGGGCAGGGGAGGAGGAGGAGATGTTACCTGTCTTTTATGTAACAGTCTCACTGTGAAATGCTCCTGTAAGAGCTGGGAAATTGTATTCAAACCTTTCCTTGAGTGAAACCCACCCACGCCAGCCGTGTGCACCAAACAGCAGGAGGCCCAGGGCACCTGACACTGACTCCCTCCATCGTGGCAGAGGCTCATGGGGCTGGGGAGGCCTAAAAAAGGGTGCATGAGAAGCAGTACATCTCTCTAGCCTGGTAGATGGAGTACATGGCCAGTCCTGCAGGTGTCTGTGTCCCAGAGACAGGGCACCTTCTGTATTTTAGTCATTTAATTCAGACTATTTAATACAAAGCACACAGCTGGCATAATTTAAAAGATGTTTCTTGCCAGGTGAGCTCCCAAACCACTGAACAGTAGAAGTATGGTCAGTGCTTTGGTCCTCTCTCTTGAACAATGTTCTCTGTAACAGCCTGAAAAGGTACCAGCAGAGGATGAGAAGAAGCATCTCCTCCATCATTTTCTCCTCTTCATTTTCCTTCTCCTCCTCCTCCTTCTTACCCTCATCTTCTTCCCTGAGGGAGCATCGCCTCCTCCTGCCCTGTGGAACAGTAGGTGATGCTCAGCCCACCACCAGCAGAGTGCAAGTCCTGCTGGCACATCTCTGTCTTAACCAGTCAGCAGTGCTCAGAGAAGCTTTTGAATAAAAATTTTAAAAAGCTGACTCCTGCTCAGGTACCAGGAGGGAAGGATTGAGGTCTCTATTTTGCTAAAAAAGGTTCATGACTGCAGCCCAGGGGAGGTTCAGAGCTTGCCTGGCCTCCTCTGGGCCATGTCCTATTGACTGTCACAAAGCTCCCCAGCAGATGTGCTCATGCTTTTGGTCCCATGCTGAGGTACCTCTCCCACGTGCTGGGAGCAGAGCCTTGGGGCTTAACACAGGTTTCTGCAGTCTGCTCAGATCCACCCACCTAGAAATTAGTCATTCCAGCAGCTAATTGACTATGCTTTTGTACAGCTTTTACGGGCCATTTTCTTCCCCAAGACAAATTCCTTTCTTTTTCCTTCCTAGTCAATAATTTTTTCTTAATCCTGTACCAGCCTCTAAACCTCTTGGTCACAACTCCATTCTGAAAGCTGTTCATTATCTGAAAGGAGAGAAAATTCAATTTTTTTAAGGATACAGCTCTGCTACTCTTCATCAGGTGATCAATAGATGCATACACTGTATTACATTGCAGGACTTTCCATTGTATCCAAATAAATTTACTGATTTCCTTTTCCTCCTGATTTTATAACTTTCTATTTAGATGCAATTGCCAATAGTATTTTCTTTTGTTTCATGACAAGAAGTAGGTCTCTGTAGTATTAGGTAACTATTGACTGTTGCCTTCAGAAAGAACAAAAGGTTCCTGGAAAGAAATGGATAAGAAAGCTGAGCAGAGATCTGCTGAGAGAGCCAGAAACTTCCTTTCCAGGAGGCAAGTACATGAACACAGAGACTGAAGCAACTGCAGATCCCTGCTACAGTGTTAGCCATTCTACCTAAAAGGGTTTACATCTGATGGAAGTTTGAAAACCCAGGACTGTAGGTTTGTTGTGGAAATATTTTAATGTTTAAGTATTTATTTCCCTTAGTCTGTAAAATCCTTGTTGTAGTGATTATAACTCTTTTCTTTCTTGTCATTGCCAAACCCTACTCTGTAATTTAAGCCTGTGATACTTTGACCAAGCAGTTTCAGATGGAGATGTTCTGGAAGCCACCAATACATCACAAAAGTCAATTTTGTGTTTCTGAATTAACTTCCTCACCTGTGCTGACCTCAGTCTCCCCATACTCTCTGTGAGATTTCCTATCCATCACTGCCAAGTTAATATGTTTAAAACACTGAGCAGTAAAATCTGCAGAACAGGCAAAAGGTCAAAGACCCAGTGCCCTCCGATGCTCCTTCTGCAGGTACTAAGAGGGCTGTCTGAAATGAATATTTAATTTTCCATGAGAAAACCAGCTTCTTCCTTCCTATCACTGACTTCCCAAACAAAATGGATGAGAGAGAGAGAAAATCCAAAGTTGCAGCAGTAGGGGAGCTGGAAAGGATCTAAAGTAAATAAAGATCTCAAGTAAGGAAGGGATCATGCTAGGCTTGTCTTGGAGGGCTCTAGTTGGAGGCAAACGTGCCTTGCCTAAGACTCAGCCTGGGACTCAGCCTGGGACTAGGACTAGGAAAAAGGGAAATCCAGGCTGCAGTTTTAGGGTGCTGGAAAGCACCTTCCAGAGGTAACTTGGGGCTGCTGCTTGAATATTTGTTCCGAACATGTAGCTGGGTGCCCAACCATGTGCCACCTTACCTTCCAGATTCACAGGGATGCTGAAAGATACACACTCCTTAGGCTGGTAACATCACCAGCCATCATCTCAGGGGTAGGTTCTTTTTAGTCTGGTTTTGGCAGGGATAAGTGCAATTCCTGCAAACCTAAGTACTGGATCTTTCAATCAGGAGATTCTGTCGGCTCTCCCCCATGCTGAGGCAGAAGCAGATCCTTGCTGACAGCCTGCTCCTGCTTACAGACTGCAGGCACATCACCCAGGCAGGAAGCACAACAAAGCCAAGGCAGCAGAGTGGGGTGAGACAGACTGCAGGATAGGACACTTCCCCTATATCCTTGGCTCTCCCTGCTTTTCATGCTTTCCTTCTTCTTTTCCTTCCTATTTTATTCTGGCCCTAATATGAAGGAGCCTTTCATCAGAAAACCACTCTGTGGTTTATTTTGTAAATTACAAACCAAAGCATTTCTGTCTTGCAAAGTCCCCCAAAGACAAGCAAATGAGCTGTCCTCGACAGAGGCGGCTGCTATTTTGGCTCACAGTCCAGCCTGCACAACGTAGTCCTTTCTGGTGAGTCCCACCCTGCTACATGGCAGCTCAGTCTTTCAGCCCTCAGAGAATGAGCACATTAGGAGCTGAATATAAGCAATGTGTGATTCCAATTTGCTCAGGCTATGCCCAATTACTTTATTAATGGACTGGTTTGCAGCAGGGTTCAGATAAAACAAAGCTGTGCTTTAGGCTGATTTTGAAGCCCTCTCAGTTTTAGAGCAATAAAAGTGAAGCAATGTTAACCTTCTTTCTGGGGGATATTGTCTAGAGAAGCATGAGCTAAAGATCTCTCTATGGGCAGCCTGTCCTCTGCAGAGCTCAGTGTTAATGATAGCAGAAGGACAAATAATTTTACTTTCCTGATACCTTTAATTAGGAAAGGATGGCCCTTCAAGAGACAGTTCAACAGTACAAAATAGCTGTTTAATCTTTATTTTGGGAAGTGTAGTGCCAAGCAAGTCCAGGGTCCATTTGGCTCTGTGTCCTCCTGCAATTATGCTTTTGGGTTAAGTTGTCCTCCACAAGAACGCTTTAGGTAATCAGGAAAGCCAGGAAAGGCTCTCTAGAGAGATTCGGGAAAGCCCTGGACCAGTTCTCTGAGGATTAGGAGCACAGTTGCTGACAGCTACATGCAGGTAGTGATAACCAGGTTCTTCAGAAAAAGCTGAGCAAGGCTGCCAGCCCTGGACAGGAAGGGGAGACAAGAATCACCCCCACCACCCACCTCACATACGAGGTCTGAGTTTGGACAGGAGGACAGTAAGAGGAGGTAGGTTTACATAGGTTTCTACTATTGCCAAGTGTAATTTTGGCCATATTAATACTTCGCCTCTCAGAGATGAGAGCATCTCTGGGCTTTCCCATTAACTGGGCTTGGAAATATTTCCTGTAGAATCAGCGCAGGCAGAGCCATCTCATATGGAGCAGTAGAAGACACAGAACTGTAGAACCACAGACACTCTAGAAGTCTGCTGTCCTGAGAGATGATGTTCAGAGCCTGCTGTAAACTGGCCCCATGCCAGGACCAAGACTCAGCAGCACTGTCCCATCTGTAACTCGAAGAGCTCATCTTTAACCCAAAGGTTTTAATGGTGGTCAGTAGCTGAAGCACTCTCTAGATGCTGGTATGACCTCACCCTTTCTTCAAAATCTATCTGTTTTTGGAAAGAATAATCTTCAAATTAAAATAAACCAATTATTAGTATATTTTACCATCCTGTGGAGTTTATTGTTGTATTTGGGTTTTTTAATTATTTTTTTAGATTTAAAATTTTTTTAAATTAAAAAAAAAAATCTTTTTTTTAAGACCTGGATTTCATATAGTGTTGTAAAATAAGTTAAAAATAAAAAAAATTTTGAAAGTCTTTTTATCTCTGAAAAATGTACATAGTACTGAATCACATCTAGAAAAGAACATGAAAAAAAACCTGAAGTACAGGCCTGGTAAATGTGTCACAATTTATAGCCACATGATCTTTCCAAACAGCATCAAAAGTCATCTGTACTTGGACCAGAAGTAGTGACCCTCCTCCTGCCTGGCTACAGGAATGCTGATATGTGGTCATCAAACTTTGGACCTTGGCATAAAGATGTGGGGATTAAGATTTTTGGTTGTAAAAGCCCTTAATGTGATTTTTTAAAAAATGTTCTGGATCCCCAAATCCAGTGGATAGCAGAGAGTACGAAGTTTCACAGTTAGTCAACAATATGGGGTGATAGAAGACAATTCATGATAACACACAAAAGAGCCTTAAATGCTTTGCTGTAGGACATGGTTTGTTCTCTGTTTGCATAGCGCCTTTGTTTCAAAGTACAAGTGAAGGATACCAGTAGTGAAACAGAAAGCAATACTTGACAATGAAAGCAAACAAGTCATCAGATTTGGACCTCAAGTGAAAACAATAGATTGGGCTTACAGAGGAAAAGAAAAGATAAAGACAGTGGGAGAAGCAGCATAAAATGAAGGAAATAGATTCCTATGACCGTCTTTGGAGCTGAAAGTGTGAATGATAAGGAAATACATTTTTGCTGCATCTCCTTGAGGGAAGAAGCAGAGACCATGTCTACCTTTCTTTTAAACTTCTAGTGTTCTGCTTTGCTCATGATGGTGCTTAAGTCTGCAGTGCCCCACTGAAATGGGTGCTGCAAGTTTTGGATTTTCTAGAATCTGCCTACCTTGGACTCATTCATCTGACCTTCTGAGAAGCATTGCAGTACTTAGCAAAATCCTTTTAGCTTTGTTTTTGTCCCTCAAACAGACAAATTGCTCATGCCCTTTGACCTCCTCTTCCACAAAGATATTCTTCCTCATCTGTGTCATTATCTACCCTCCACTATGACAGCTGGACCCCTATTCTCCCCTCTATGCTCTCCCATGTGCCATCTAATTCTCATCTGCCTCTGCTGGCCTGGGACAGTCTCAGCTGGGCTGGGAAACACAGCAGCCCCCATGCAGACAGCAGAAGATGATGTGGGAAAACCAAAAAGTACGCTTCTAGAGAGCATGGGGAAGGGATGGAGATGGCAGGGGGCAGGGAGGGGTGTGGAAAAATCACCTCTCAGGGCATTAAACCAAGCCTGAAGTTACTCTTTCAATGCAGGAAAGATTCAAACCCTTTACTGTTTTTGAAATAAAACCAGATGCATTAATTTCCATAGGCCATGGGTAAAGAAGTGCTATGAACAACCAGCAGCTGAAGGACTGACAGTGGTGGCTGTGCTGTCCTGCAATCATTTCTAGTCTGATGCACTGGTCAGGAGCAGACTCTGTCATCCCAGTCCAGTCTGGAAAATCTTGAAAGCAAACATTTTGGGACATATGGAGAAATTTGAGGCCTGGAGATAAGTGAAGATTCTGCAAAAGACAAGCAATGTTAGCAGACACATCACAAGAAGGCTTTGACCTTCTAAAAACCTAGGAATTAAAATTATAATTAATGGTTGTGCCCAGAGTTTTTGGCTCCACTTAATATGATTCCTCCAACCATGGCTCGAGCCTTTGTTTTCTTGCAGACTGGCTTCTGCAAGAGCAAGGAGTATTTGCTCCAACAGGTTAGCCACTGATATACATAGAGAAGCAAAGCTCAATGAAATACAAGGAAAAGCCAAACTTCCCTTTCAGAAATAATCTAAGTTTAGGAACAATTTAGATGCTGATGTAGCTTTGTGACTCCAGAAGATGCAAAGCCTAAAGCCAGTGGTTTAATCTGTACCTGTCTCTTGGCAGATCCTGTTCTGCTGCTGATTTTCCAGCTAAAAAATCCCTGTTTAAGGAGTTACTAGTTCTGAGTAGCACAGACATAGATGGAGGCACAAAGAAACCATATTTCTTAATATGTAACAGTTTCTAAACATAGTATTTTCTATTAATTTAAAGAGATATGTTCTAATTTATGCATGATGCCCAGCTCAAAGGAGGTTCAAATTCCTGATCTAGGTCCCCAGGCAATACAGCAAGTAAAAAGTGTTAATAATATCTCTCATTATGTCTCTAGCTGCTTACGAGTCTTCTAACAGTTTTCACAGCTGGGATTTTCCAAACTCTTCAGTGTTGGTCTAACTCCAACGTTGTTGCTTCCAGTGATTGAAACATTCATTCAAAAGAGTTCCCAATATGAATATATAATTTGGGATGTGGAAATAAATTTATTTCTATTCTTATGGAGTAATATTTTGATGCTTAAATCACATTAAGTCAATCTTCTGTCATCTCTCATATAATTTATCCTGGTAGATCCTATGTTCATCTTACTGGTGTTGGAAGTGGTTGATGCTTGATGACCCAAGGACATAGTCAATCGTATAATTTCTTAATTTGTATCAGGAGATTTTAGAAGTGCAACTCATATCTCAGCAAAAAAGCTCTTACATGTGACATATTATTGGCTATCCATTTTGTGATCAAACACATACAGCAAGATTAGTTATCATCTGTAGCTCAGCTGTTACTTTTACTGGGTTTTCAAAGCCCTGGGGAGGATTTTGTAAAGCTATTTAGCCTGAAGGAAGGGATTAAAGAGGTTTCTTCCCGTGAAACATCTGTTGCAAATGTATTTTCTAATGTTTGGAACAGAATGTTAAAATTAATCAGAAAGGGCAGGAGTCTCTTCCCTGGTCAGTAGCTGTGCTCTCTGCTCAGCCATCCCATTGCTTCTTTCCCAACCCAAACCAGAAGATGCTCCCAGCACTATGGACAACAGGACCTCTTTGAATGCTGTGGCTCCCATTGCCTCGTTGGGATACTTCCACTTTTTCCTCAAGCTATCCTCCCTTTAGTCAATTAATGAGAAAATAGGACTTGAAGTGGCTGTCACACTCAGAAAGTCCAACCATCCATGAGCTCCCTCCCTTCCTGCCCTAATTCCCAGACTCTACACTAATGTGTTTTTGGTATATGCACTTGCACACACTTCTTCTATTTATTCTTTTCTAAACAGGTACCTGCTGGAACACTTTGTGATCATGTCTACTTTGAGCAATAGCTGATTATTTTCCCAAGTAAAACCCATCATCTAGAATCCCCCTGTGTGATCTGTGTGATTTTAAAACCAAAAGAAAATACTAGAGAGTTAAACAAACTTGGTTACTAGCAGTTCTGATACTGATATGGCCCAAAAGCTGTTGCCTGTCCCTTTCCTCTCTTCACACAGGGCTCTCTCAAGGCCACTTATCTCAGCCAAAGAATAAAGTCTGTACTCCAGGGGCAAGGATAATTTTTCTCTCTAGTAGCATATAGGAGTAGACTGTGCTGTGCTTTTACTGCTCATAGTATTGCTTTTCTAGAAAGCAATGGAGGAGGAAAGGAAATAACTGGTAATAAGAAGGCATATTCACTACAGAGCAATATATACTGAGCAAACTTTAGTACTAAAAGAAGGTGGATAAAAACAAATCTCAGTTATTCTTCTGGTTCATGCAGAGATTTCCAGAGAAATTGATGAGACCCAGCTTAGTCTTAGTGCTTTCATTCATTATTGAGTTTAAGAAAACCGTCTGGGATTTTTTTTCAATATTAGTGGGGAAAGAATTACAAGCTCATGCTTATAAATGTTTGGCTTAGTAAACTGAAGCCTCAGTTACCCTACCATCATAGGGGAATGGCTTACTGGTAGCATCACAGCAGTATCCTAGTAAGAGCCATAAGTGACGCTGATCACCCTGGATTTCTGTCCTCAGACCATCCAGACAAGCTATGGACCCTTTAGAAACACAATATCTCGCTGCTGCCTCTGCTGCTGCTGCTGCTGCTACTGCTGCTCTTCAAACACAAGAACAGGAGTAGCACAGCTATGGAGGCTGCAGAATGCTGAGCAGGACATACCTGTCCTTGTCACTCCATGGCCCCAGCTCAGAGGAAAGGCATTGAAGTGTCTCATTCCCTCGGCCAAGCTCACCTGCTGCAGGTGTGCTGCTGCCAACAGATGTGAGTGCAGAAGCAGTGCTGAAGTGGGGGTGCACCTACAATGCTTGTGCTAAGAAATAACAAAGCAAGGATACTAAGGCAACAAATCCTAACAAATCATGGATGCTTGGGGACCTCCCAGAAGAGCCCTGGACCTACACTCTGTAGTCAGCTGGGAAGAGGTTTATTCTTGCAGAGCCAGGTTGTGCTTACAGATAGCAGAGCAGACATTTTTAAAGGACTTGTTTCAGGCTGATGTATGAAAGAGTCAGAGAGAGAATTTCCAGTGCTGAGCATGAGGACAAGTCATAAATAGGAAGGCAAACAGTAAAGCTCCAGTAAATGCCTGTACCTACTGCTACAAATTGCAGCTCAAAGATTAATTGGTATAGGTAGACCAGACAAGCTTTTCTGCTATGGCACAGGCTTTAAAAAGTCCTTAGGCACATTGCCTGTTTGAGGTTGTGCCAGAAATCCTGGTGAATACACCCTGAAATCTGAGAAGATACAATAACCAAATGACCAGGCTTTCTTTCCAAGACAATGAGGAAGGGACAACCAGTCTTTTCCCATCACTTACAGGCACAGGCCATGCTGTGGTAATTTGGGAGTACCTTCAGTACCTTTTCAGACCTTGTGGCTGACAATAAAAAAATAGTGAAACATGTGAGGTCCAGCCTACTAAAAACTGGAGTAAATCCAGAGCAATGTCACAACAGGTCATAAACCAGCCTGTAAATAACCACTGAAAACCTGGGCTGCACTAAAACTGGTGATATGTGACTAAAATAAGCTCTTGTTCTCCTCAGACTATGTATCCAGAACCAGGTGACATGCTGCCCCCTCCATGGGGATGGCTGGGACACAGCAGTTGACTTGGCAACTGCTGCTGTAATAAAACATTTTCCCTCTTGATCAGAAAGCAATAAAAACCTAGTGACAAAATGCACCATGCATTTTTTCTCATGTAATAAATCTGCTTTTATATTTAAGAAATGTGCTTTTTCTCCTGGAAGGACACAACTATGGAATATTTATCCTCAGAATATGCTGTAGCAGCCCAATTTTTGTGTAAAGGGGTGATGGAGAAATGCAAATGAGGGGTTTTGTGTAGGTTGCTGCTGGTGAAGGCACAGGATATGTTCAAGGGACATTCATGGGCTTTGCTGAGGGTTCTGCAAGGAGCAAGCCATTATACAGCTTGCAGATTCAGCTGGCTAATGCAAGACAGAGGTCTGCCCAAGCCCTCCTGACCTTGGGAAAAGGACTGTCAAAGTCTCCCACTCTAACATGTTTCTGAGCATAGCCCAAGGCAGGTGAGAGCACTTACTCGAGCTCTAAGACCCCTATAGAATATATACAGCAGTTGTGACCTGCTCTTAAAAGCTTTTGACTCAAGATATTCAGATAAACGCTTCTGTTGAGGGGTGGGTGTATGAGAAAAGAGCTAAAGCAATTTCCAGGAACATCCTGCCTTAGGGGAGCCCTGCCTGGCTTTGGGGGACATGGAGCTGTTCCCTGAAAGGGGTAGCTAGAAATAACTGCAATCATATATGGCATCTGCAGCCAAGTCTCAGAGATGACAAATACCTTGCCTTGAATATATTCTTGGCTTTTTTATATAATAGAGATATCTATTAACTAATTATCAGCCAGCGTTATGCAGCCTTCCCAAGTACAGCAGAATCAGGATTTGTGGTGTGCATGGTAGCTGCCTCTTTTTCCTACACTTTTTGCAAAATAAAGGCATGCAGTGAGGCAAGCCTCTGAAACACATTTAATTACATGAGCTGAATCTGCAGTGTTGCATTTGGAAACCGTCCTGGTTCAGGATGGATAATTCAGTAATCTGGCTGGGTGATCGTTGACTCTGTTGATTTGTGTGTGAATCAGCTAGTGCTCTTCCGGCATCCCCCTCCATCCCAGTAATGCATTTGACCACCCCTTCCCCCTTCTACAGGTTGTGGGGTTTTTCACATTGCCATGCCTCTGAAATACAAACACACAGACACAGCAGTAGAGAAGTGAAGGTGAACAGATGAACTTGCACAATACTACAATATGGAACTCAAGGTGCTTGTGGCCTTTGCCCAGGTAACTGCACCCAAATTATTATTATTATTATTATAAACTTCAACCTGCTCACAGGTTGAAGTTAATTCACAATGATCCCAGCCACCATTATTTAACATTGTCTGAGAAGTGTTGGAAGTGTGTCACATCTTCTGCATGCCAATTTCTGGGGCCAGAGACAAAGTCCCATGGGGCAGAGGGCAGTGGGGAGGCTCCCAGTGAGAACAGTGATGGCTTTGCTGGAGAGAAGAGGGAGACTGGGACCTGGGGGGAACATCTTCAGTGGACGACTGAAAGCGCCAATTCTCGAGGCTGCACAGCAGATTAAAAAGAGGAGTCATTGCCTGGAATTTTCTTTCTCAACAGCAAACTGCTGGCCAGCTGCTGTGGAAGGAAACTCAACAAATTGCTTCCAGTGTCACCTGGAGATCTAAAATAATTCTTAGGTAGCTAGAAAATATTTGGACTGGATAGTACTGGAACCCCATGGAAAAACATGGTGAGGAAAGGAGAGACAGGGCTGAAAATGCAGGAGATGTGCTGTGTTTGCACAGCAGGCTGCTGGTCCCCAGGCAGCCTGTCATCACTCCCTGCTGCTCACAGAGCAGGTACTCGATGTGTGCCCACAGAATACAACAGAACAACACATCTGTGCTCCAGAGGATGCTTCAGCTTCACTGGCATATTAGCAGGGATCGAGGTACGTCTGACAAATGAAGAATTTTAAATGACAGACATCTGAAGGTTGATCTCAGAGGGCTTTGCGTGCTTGGCTGGGTTATTAAGTGCGTAATAAGGTGCAGGCAATGATTGAAACATTTCCTGCAGCTCTCTCCTCCCTCATGTGAGTTCCCTGGTACTCACTAACACATTTGCTTTCAGAGTTTAATCTGCCTTACTGTGAGGAGTGCTTATTTTCATCTGCCTCCCTGACGAAGTTTTGGAAGGCTATGAAAGCAGACTGTCTTTGAGACATCTAAGACTTGATCCCTTTAGGTTGAAAATTTTGGGGTTCTATTTTGGGAAAATGTGGCAGCGGCCTCAGGGGAGACAAAGAGTTACATTGTCCCACCCCAAACCCCTTGTGAAGGGCGGCCCAGGTGCTCTGATTGGGTTTGAGTCCCTGGGGGGTTCTCCCTTGGTGTGCTTCTACTGGTCCCTGACCCTGAACTCCACCCTCAAAGGTGGGGACCCTTGAGAGTTCTGTCCCTCAAAAACCCCTGCTGTGCCTCTGTTCAGGGTTCTCTGTTCTGGACCTGACTTTGTTCCTATGCTGAATAAATGGTTTCATGAACAGGAGCCCGTCTCGTTGGTGTTTCATGCTGGTCCCCAGAATCCTGCTACTTCCCTGGACGAGATCCTGAGGTTGCTGACTGCAACAGGAAAACAGTTGCAGGAGACCTTTATAAAAGCCAGATTCTTGATGTCTCTTTCAATTAATCATATTTTCCAAGAAAGTTTATTTAATATGTCAGAGTTAAACAGAAGTGCTGATATACCATGCAGATGCAAATAAATTTCCTGTTCAACTCCAATGGCATTCAAACCTCATGGAATTCCTTTGCTGGTAACTGGATGGATTAGTTGAGAACATTCTACATAAGTATAGCTCTTGAAATTAGAGCTAAACCTTTTGTTTTTGGTTACAGGGCAACAAGGAAGCCTGTGCTTCCTTTAATAAATGAACACCTTTAATAAATGAACAAGGAGTAACAGCATTTCCTTTTTCCAGGATTCGCCAGTGAGTACTTTTCACATATATTTTCTTCCTTCAAGGTAAATATATTGCTCTTTTGCTGGTTGAAAAATGAAGACAAAGAATCCATATTAATCTCATCATTTTAAGCTGAAAAAAGCCACCCGTGCTCTAGGAAGCTAACAAGAATAAATGGCTAACCAGCATCAAGGTTTCCACTCTGATTTGACTCTTGTTATGTGTCTGCTGTCCAGACAACTCCTGAATTACAAAGGCCAGAATCAAAGTGCTGCCTTTATACTGCAGAAGAGCACTTCAGCTCTAAGCAGGTTTAGCTGTGGGCAAATACCAACTCTTTTTTTCTAACAAAGATCTCCCCATTTGTCTCCCCAGCACATACCAACATCTTTTCTGCAGAACAGTCACTACTGCTACTGGTCCTGCATTCAATGTTTACATCTGTGCAAGACAAAGAAAGAAACTGGGGAAGTCTCAAGCCAGATTAAATGGCATGAATTCCAGGTATTGTATGGATATGGTGAGACTGGAATAATCTAATTTACATTATTTACATTATTATTAATTATTATTTACATTAAATTCTGGCTAATTTCAACCAAATCTGATACATAGCTCCAGAAGTCAATGAGAACTGAGAGAGTGATGAACAAGTAGACCAAAGGTTCCCTACAAAACAGAAAAAGAATCACATAGGGACTGCTTTGACCTGTTAGGCCTCAGCTTAGAAAACATATACCACTCATATGTAAATTCACAAAAGGGCAGGAAAAGCTTCTTTACCAGGTAGAAAGTCATGCTGACATGCTGCCCTATGTGCATGTCTTACTGCATGCACAAATCTTTTCCAAAACACACCTTCCAGCCGTATTCCTGTTTCTATGTGGGATGCATGCTCAGCCAAAGCTTGACTTCTGCATGAAAGTCCTATTCTTACCCCACTGAACTTACCAAGGCTTAGAGCTCTAAAGTGTGTAGCGGTAAAGGCAGCCAAAGACTTGCTGTAGTAACTTTTCTCCTTTGGCAACAGTCAATTGCACAGACAGAATGGTCTTGCAATGTGCTACAGATGTTTTTTATCTCTTTAACGGAGACTGTGACTTACAAAAAAAAATTTAGGATTTTTACAGGTCATAAAAGGTGAGTATGAAAAACGAATGAAATATCATTGAACAGATTTTTATATTTCTTAAATCCTTCCCACATTCTCTTCTGCACCAAGACCAGTCTAAAAGTATAAGGCTCAAAATATATTTCCCTTAAAGTGTATCACATCTGATGCAAACATGAAATTCAGGACAGCATGTTGTCCTAGACATTTTTGGGCACAATCATCTCATTTACACTAAGATTCTGCTCAGTGTCTCAAGGTTGCACCTCTAACAGTGGCATATTCACTGGGTTTGAATAGTTTAGCACGACTTTAAGGAAATCACAGAGCTTTTAAGGAGTATCAGCAAACCCATAAAATGGTAAAGGTTGTGTGGCACAAAGAGGCAACTGTGGAATTGAGCCTTCAAAGGATCATTCTGGCCACAGATGTAATTTAGATTTAAAGGACAATCTGTGAGAGACCTAAGACCCATCAGAGTGGAATTAAAACAGATATGTACTTCAAAAGGGTGAAGAGCTTAGTTAATTTTTAAAAAATGCAAATTCTAGCCTGATACCATGAAAAAAAATGAAATTAAGGTGTTCAAAAGTTCTCTATTAAGAAGTACAAAGATGCCTTAGTCAGAGGAGGCCCAAACTAATGTGTTAGTCGTAGTTGGATAGTTATTATGTGCTTCCACAACAGGACAAAATGATATTGAAAAGTTTCCAACACTGTTTCCTAGTATATTAGGATGGGGTTTAGAAGGAATTGTTTATTTTTAAAAGCATTTAATGAGAAATGCAGCTGCTAGTCAAGGTGATGACCAGGCCCAGCTATGTGACACTTTATTTGGGTACTGTACCCAGATAATTTTAAGATTCCAGACTTTTCTCCCAGGTTAAAGTCCACTGTGCAGGTGGACTGTCAGATCATCCCCATTCCTGAGCAGATTTGCCTTTCCCTTTTATCTCTCAGCTTTCACTACCTTCTGCCTTTCTCCATCTGATCAGATGAATTATCAAAATACATTTTTGCTGAGCAGAAAACCCCACCCCAGTGCGGCACAGACAGATTTTCAAAAGAACACAGTCTTGGTTCAACAGAGAAGATGAATCCTGATCATCCATGTGGAGATTCACCAAAGAGTTTCATTTCTCTGAAAAGCCTCTTAGATTTTACTTTTTAAACTCGGGCTCCGTCACTGTCACCTCTCTGTCTCCACACCCTCCTCTGCACCTTCCTGCCGCCTCTTTGCCCTGAGCCTCTCGCTGACATCTGCCTCGTCCCTCAGCTCTCCTGCTCCGGCCGGCTCTCCCGCAGGCAGGGCCGCAGCCAGGCCAGGCAGCCTCGCTGGAGTTTACCAGCTCAGGATCTGCCAGCAGCACGTCTTGGATCGCTCTGGGGCTGCCGTTCCTCGCCACCGAGGCGTGCCGAGCTCTGCAGGGCAGGACCGCGGAGCCCCAGCGTCACCCAGAGCCGGCAGTGTCCCCTCGGCCGCGCCGCGCCACAGGAGCCTCTGCGCAAATCACCCCGTCTGTGCACACCGGAGATCTGCCCTCCCAAACCAGAACCTTCGCTCTGCAGTGGGAAGGAGCTGCTGCTGCTCCAGGGCTAATGAGCACTCGCTCTCAGCAGGGCCAATTAGTCTGGGGAGGATGGTGGGTTAATTCGGCTGCGGCACTGGCTTGTTTTCTAGTTGTGACCTTGTTTGCCTCTAATTTAGGTACCTTTGCATGATGTCACACGGCATCCTCAGACCTGGCAGCATCCATGCTACTTCAGAAATGCCACTTAGTCCTCTAGTTCACATGAGCTTTGTCATGCTCGGCAGAGCTATACATAAATACATTTTAAACATCAGGCACCAGCACACTTCTCAGGTGTTTCAGGAATCCAGCCCACACAGCCATTTAATGCCAAGGGAATGGCTAATTGCTGCTTCATGCAAAACCTGGACCGGGACCTTTTTTTGCTGTATCTATCACAAAAGGAACCAAAACGCAGCATTAAAATACAATAATCAAATTAAAATTCTAGTGATCACCACACTACTAGTTCATGTGAGGAGGGGGCAGCTAGAATGGGCACCTAGAAAGCTGAAAATCCAAGGGAAAATCTAAGTTTAGTGACAAGTCCTGAGAACTGATTACATTTATTTGAACATTGAAATCCTGTTCTGTCTCACTCACTTGCTCATGAAGGAGGAAACTAACACTTAAATGTTGTATATAAAGCCTTCAAGAAAACATTTTAAATATGGTGACTGTCTTCAGTTCTACTTTCAAAATAAATTCCCTCACACTGGACTCAAAGTCACAAGGTTCAAGGCAGTGGTAGCAAAAAATTTAGTAGGCCTTTACCATAAAGACATAACTTAAATGAAAAAGGAGTTTAAATTTTAAAAAACCTCATTATACTTGCAATAACCTAAACTATTGTACCAAACCCATATTTGGATTTTACCTAGTGATCAAGGTTGAAATATCATGTTATTGCCATAATTCTCCAAGTAGCAACTGTATTACTAAAGACATCATGGGAAAAAAAAAAAAAAAAAAAAAAAAAAAAAGAAAAATTCCTGATTAGTAGAAGCACTGTGGCAGGACAAAAAAAAAAAAGTTTTATTCAGTATCTTTGAGGCATAGACAGAACCAAATTTCTGTAAAATCGTCTCTTTCATCTGTCAGAAAATTGAGCCTGAAATTATATTTTAGATCTCGGTAGAGACTTGGTATTTATATAATTGTTATCCAGTTCTTCTTTAGATGTATGTTAATGTGCCTTTTTTTTGAGTTTTCAAAATTTTTATGTATAGATGATTCATTTTCAGCAGCAGTAAAGGACTCTTGAGAATGTTCATCTCTTTTTTCCACACATTTTTGCAAATCCGGTTGTAGCTCTGCACGGATGGGAGTTTGTAACCGAGTATTTTCAGGCTGCATATTTACAGAAACAGCTCTGCGCTAATGCGGAGTAACCACGGGAAGCTGAGGCAGGCTTCGTACTCCAGCAGCACTGTAAGGAGATATTGGGAACAAGCTGCTGTTCAGAATAACTCTGTTAAATAGCGAATACAGATGTCGTGGTTGCGCAGGGCGTTGGGCGTGGGGAGGCGCGATTAGCGGGGCCCCCAGCAGGGACGGGGTTATCGCCAGTGGGGACTCCTGCCAGGTCACGGGGCAGTATTTCCCTGAAGCGCACAGGCTGCAGGAGTTTAGCCATAATAAAACAGGATAAAGCGTGTTTTCATAAACACGGAAAGGACGCAGGATAGTGCTGCAAAAACAGCTGTGAAAACTGTCAGTGTTTCGTAGTCTGACCTTATCAGACTTTAGATATTTAATTCTTCATGGAACATTCGAACAGGAATCAGAGGCCATAAGTAGAAATTTAAGGTCTGACTGGGGGGAAAATATTTTCAAGGGAATATGGTGTTTGGGATTTTGTTTATGCAAAATCTGGTACAAACAGAAGGAATTGAGGGGAAAAAGGAAGTAAACTTCTTTATCAGATGCATTTTCCCACAGAATGATCAGTGAAGCACAGACAGTCGTTCCAATTTGTGCAATATCCAGTTTAGGGAAGTGCGTGAATATCACAGGGGGAGTTTCAGAATTAAATGTCAGGATCTCTCAGACCTGGATTCTGCACAGAGAAACCAAAAGGAAAACCTCAGGCACCGCTGGTACTTCCAAGATTGCATCAATAACTGTGTTGCTTCACTCATCGCATGCTTGCTGCAGGGTGGTATTTTTGTCTTATAATGCTGCAGCACAGTGATAACTCACTGGGAAAGTGTGTGGGGCTTCACTGTGTAGTTTCTTCTGTGCTTGGGCTGACCTTCCACCTTGAGCCCTACCAGGTGCCTTTGCAGGACTCTGGGTAGCTCTGTTTCAGACTATGTCAACTATGTCAATGCCTTCTTTTTTTTTTTTTTTTTTTTTTTTTTTTTTTGTTATAAAAGGGTTTCCACATTTAATCCTTAATTCCTGCTCAAATTTTAGAGATTTGTCAACAAAAAAAAAGTTGCATGTGGGCACCTAAAAGTTTAATCCAGCTCTGTGTCTACTGCTACATGACTTGAGGATTACTCATAGACTCTTGTACAGCTCAGAAAGACTGTGCTTGCAGTCCTTGCAGGACTAGAGCCATGCTTCATGAGTTAAGAACAGCTCTCCATGCTCAGCTGTGTTTGGCCTTGGCATGTTGCATTTGACAAGGCCAGCTGTACTCGTCAGGATATGGGTGCCTAATCAAGCAGAAAGAGCAAGCAGCTATCTCTGGCGTCCTCCCCTGTTCCCCAGCAGAACACATTTTTCCAGAGCCACTGATACTCTTGCAGAGAGTCTTACAGACTAAGGCAGTCTTACAGATTTATGACTAGTGCCATCAGGAGCTACTGCAATGTTCCTACTTAATTTGATAGAAATAGTTACTATCTAGTTACTACTAGCACAAACCGATTACATTTACAGAACATCTTTCTGTAAATTACTTGTATTTACAGAAGAAAAAATCCATTACTACTTCCTTTTTTCCCAACATTTCACTCTGTCAATACGTGTGCTTCTGCATTTGTTTAAAAATATCCTTAAGATACTCATGCCCAAACATCATTGAAACATGCACAAATATATACATATAGATGTACAAGAGAAATACAGTATGGGAATTAAAGAAAAGAAATACACTCAGTATACTCTATCAGAGAAATGCACTAAATAAATACCTATTTTAAATTTCCCATTCAGCCCACACACAGTCCAACAACTACGTTGTGCAGTGGGAAGGTCCCCTCCGCTTTCAGTTGAAGTACACAAAGCTCAATTTAGCAATTAGATAAAAAGGTTCAGCTCGTTTCTGATTTCCACATGTTCAAGCACATGACTCAATTAGCAGAAACATTTTGTGGATTAGCTTTTGCAAGCCCTGCTAGAGGGGCCTCATGTTCTGAGCCTTGCTGGAACTGCCCACGGATGAGCTAATGCACAGGTGAAACCTGCACAGCCCTTTGCCGCTCACTGGAAACACTCTGCATGTGGGGGTAGGGTCTCTCCTATTAACTCCAAATGTTTTCAACATCTCAAAATTATTTGTTTGCTAGAGGGCAGTAAAGAAAGGTAAGAAGGGCTGTCCCTTTGACCCACAGTGTAGTGCTCTGCAGCAGCACGCAGTAGCCTCGGGTGGTTTTTATGCCCAGGATTAACAGGGATTGGGAACGCTGCCGAAGCAGCATGCTGAATCAAGGGTCGGAAATCGCTTTGCGGGGCAATTTTTCTGGTAAGATAAAAAACAACCATGATTTCCAAGTGCAAAAAAACACCCTAATGCCCTATTTTCAGAATCTGTTTATTTAATCGCAATTTTTGTACAGTAAATGGTGCAGCTAAGACTGTGCTCGAATGATCTGACAATGCTGTGTTTCAAGGCACAGAGGTTTGGCTGCCAGTGACAAAATTATCAGAAATTTTGGAAGGAGTGAATGCAAATAAGTTTGTCAGACTTTGACAACAAATGAGAGAGAAAAGAGGACATGTTTTCAATCAGAGACATATTATGCCCTTTTTTTCCTTGTTAGGGAAAGCAGTGAAGCATTGCTGTTTATGCTGAACTTGCTTCTGGTAGTTGTGGATACAATTACTTTAAAATATGCATTATTTTTAAAAATCTGTATCTTCCAACTATGTATTGGTCTTCAACAACAACAACAATAATGAAGAATCTCTTGGATCCATTCTCAGCCAGATGGATTTCTACCTCTGGCCTTATTTTTTCCTCTTATGCTCATTTTGGCCATATGAAAAATTCAGTATTAGGGAAGGTGAAACATTTATTTTGCTGCCAAGTCCTTCCCTCATAAAAGCATCATACCTTTTTTTCTCCTCACCCTTGATTCTCTGGGCCTTTGGTCCATTTCCTCTCTACAGTATCCAAGCATCATAAAAGCCAAAGTTCTCTTTTCCCTGGGTTTCTAATAATTATCTCTTACTTGTTTCTACAATTTTTCTTCTATTCTCCCTTAAGAAAATTGCCAATACTCTACAAAATGCATATTGAATAATAAAGAACTATTATTGCAGGCATAGCTGTAAGCATACTCATTAATTATTATTTCAGTTTGAATGAAGATTTACACTTAGCCTTGCCTCAGATATATATATGTATTGAGAATATCAGTAGTATCTGTTATAGACAGAAATGTCTCCAAGTTTTCTGGGACAAGAGAAAAAATCCTGTCTTGATTTGCACTATACCAATCTCAAGAATACCACTATGGAATGAAACTGCTTTCTCCTTTTCCCTTAACTGAAGGACAAATTCACATAGTTCATTGTGCCGAGCTAATGTATTTATGGTCCAAAGAGTTCTCCTCACTCCCAGGCTTCAGGCTTACAGTGGAATCCAAGGTATGTAACGATGATATGAACACGATATACTTTACTGTAACCTGTGCTTCAGGCAGCTGTTAACGCCAGTCTAGCTCCCTGTAGTCTTCAGCCAAAGGAAAGTTGTCTGCAGCATATGCACAGCTCCAGTCCCCAGGAGACGTCCTGTGAAGTCAATGGCATGCTGAAGTAGATGCCACAGAAGCAAACAGTCATTTGTTGAAACCCAGGTCTCAGATGTTAACATATATTTGGGATCATTTCCCTGCCTAAAAAAAGAAATTAATTTCCTTCCTGCCAAATTATAATTGCATCAGTGTCTGAAGTCTCACACAAAGACCCAGAGACACATTCTGTTAAACTTTATGGAAACACTGGGAAAGATGGTCTGGCTCCAAAAAGATAAAAGTCAAAGGTAGCAAAAAGGTCAAAACACAGAAAGGAGAAACCAAGAACTTCAGTGGGAAAGGAAACAGAGAGATAAACTGACCTCTTCACTCTGCTGAGCAGATCAAGAAGAGAAGGATTTGAACTCAGCCTGCTGGCTCCTAGTCTAGCCTTCTATTGTATGCTGTTGCTTTTGACAGTCTTGGTCAGAAGGGAGATGCCTTACTGTTTCAATATGGCCCCAAATAATCTTAAATAAAATTAAGTCATTTTTGCTATAAAGACTCTTATATACCCCTAGGATACTATGTAAGTTTGCAGATGACACTAAATTGGGAAGAGCTGTTGACTCCCTCAAGGGCAGAGGCCCTGCAGAGAGACCTCAACAAAGGACTGAGCAATCACCAACCATATGAATGGAATAAGGAAAAGTTCTGGATTCTGCACCTGGAGTGGGACAATTCTGGATATACAGCCAGCGTGGGGGATGAGATGCTGGAGAGCAGCACCATGGAAAGGGCCCTTGGGATCCTGATCAACAGAAAGCTGAACA
Source organism: Pseudopodoces humilis (assembly GCF_049639895.1). Lineage (NCBI taxonomy): Eukaryota > Metazoa > Chordata > Aves > Passeriformes > Paridae > Pseudopodoces > Pseudopodoces humilis. Next base: position 11,678,166 of record NC_142205.1, on the reverse strand, counting down.
AGAGTCAGCAGTGCCCTGGCAGCCAGGAGGGCCAGCCCTGTCCTGGGGAGCATCAGGCACAGCATGACCAGCCAAGCAAGGGTGTACTGGGACGGTCTCAGCTCAAGTCCTGGGGGTAGTTTTGGGTGCCACAATAAAAGGAAGACATTAAACTATTAGAAAATGTCCAAAGGAGGGCAACAAAGATGGTGAAGGGCCTTGAGGGGAATCCACAAGGAGTCACTGAGCTCACTTGGTTTGTTCAGCCTGGAGAAGAGAAGACTGAGGGGAGACCTCATTGCAGTTACAGCTGCCTCATGAGGGGAAGAGGACAGGCAGACATTGATCTCTTCTCTGTGGTAACAGTGACAGGGCCTGAAGTTGTTTCAGGAGAGATTTAGGTTGGATATTAGAAAAATGTTCATCATTCAGAGGGTGGTTGGGCAATCAAACAGGCTCTCCAGGGCAGTGGTGACATCACCAAACATGACATAGTTCAGCAAGCTTCTGGACAACACTCTCAGGCACATGGTGTAACTCTTGGGGATAGTGCTGTGAAGGGCCACAAGTTAGACTGGATGAGCCTTGTGTGGGACCCTTTTAATTCAGCATATTCTAGCATTTTATGATCCTAAATTTTCAGCCCTAGTTTATGCTGTTGCTTTATTCATGTGTTGCTTTATTAAAAGGGAGATCATTACATTTTTTTGTGAGTGCAAATGCTTTCAGTGTCATTCAGGTCAACAATATCCTACTCCATCAGTTTATGAACATACTATGCTTATGTATATGATGTGGATTAAAAATGTGCACAGTGAGCTTCTCTACAGCATCTGTTAGTGGTTCTGGTCCTGAAATGTCAAGGAAGGGCATCAGTCAATCTTGTTGCTTGTCCTTGGACTCCTGCTTTCATTGATCTGCAAAAAAACAAGAACATGATCAATTTTGAAGTTTAAACATTCAGAAAGCTAAGTAGTGTGGAAGGATTATTTGGTTTTATTTACATACAACATTTCTCCTATGGCATCCTCATAGGATGTTCATTTTTGTGCAGCAGTATGACATTGCTTACCTATATGTGCTCTTTTTTGCTTTCTTAAAATATTTTTTACTGAACTGCTGCTGGTAAGCAGTTTTCATTTTTGGATTATTAATTTTAATGTAGTAACATTAAATGATGTTTATCAGTACCTAAATGTACCTCAACTATGAAAATACCAGGTGAGGTATTATCAAAGGCTTCATTAATCTCATCACATATATTTACAGCTTCTCCCTATACTCTTATTTATGTGCATACATTAGTGAAAATAATGGCAACATGTATTGATTCTACTGTGGATTAGATTTTAATTATTACAGTTCATAGAATAAAGACATCATTAAGTTCATGCAATGCACAACTGCTGTAGGATAACTTTACCTTCTTTGCAAATCTTCTACAAATCCAGTTCCCTATGACGTGACTGGTTTTATTCACACTGCCAAAATATAGAACTGTGCTCATAATTCAGGTGCTGAACACTAAGTACATCTTCAGTGTGGGGGTCTCAACAACTTTTTGGAGCCGAGGGTCATCAACCATGCTTGCAAAGAGGTGAAGCTGAGGCATGGGTGCAGCTATCATGTACATCTGAATTTCTCAATTACAGAGCCAGCTATTGAGGTGGCATTTGCATGTGCACAGCAACAGGCAGGCTTTGTGGACAAGTGAAGATAAGAAGTAGGTGCAAAGTTTGCAGCTGATCAATGTGGACAGCACAGACATGCTATTTATCTTCCCAAAGCTCCTTGGAAAGGGCTCAAGGCACTTTCAAGGGCATTTCCTCTTACAAGAGAGAAAGTGAGCTCCTCCATGGCTAAACTCCTTAGTGATCTACGAAGGATCACTAAGGAGCATATCATTACATAGGGTGAAACAAGCTGAGACAAAGTTGAGAAACTGATTTTTTGGCTGAGAGGAGCACTCAAAAACACTACAGATTTCATAGTAGCAGGCAAAACTGATTTCTTGGATCTAGTGCTGCACTGAGTTATGGAAAGGGTGTAGACAGGAGAAGATGACAGCAAGACCACAGAGAGTAGGAGCTGGCTGCATGTTAAGAGGAGATGGAAAAGAAGACAGAAAATGCATTAATGTAAATTTTCTTTACATAAAATCCACATATCCTACAATTTTTTTTCAATTAGCCTACAATTTCCATGAATGGTGTCTGTTCATTCCAGTAATAAATCTAACCCACAGTTTCTAGATCCAATTATTTAATGAGATTTTGTAACATTGTAATTTGATTACTTGCACATTTCTATCATTATTTGCACATTTCTACTGAAATATTTGTCTGTGTGACATTCTGACCACTACATTCATCACAAAACACACTTTGGAGTAAATGTAGCAGTGGGGGCTTGCTTGCCAAAGCTTTTTAAAAATTGAAATGCAGTTCCAAACCAGGACCTAACCTGCATGTGTACCACCATAAGATTACTTTAGCATCTTTCAAACTTGTTTGCAGAGAGCAAAATTAACCATTTGAGTGTGCTGATCAAGGCATTGATTCTGCAAATACTTACTAGCAGGCTTAATCCTTTTGAAAGCACGGGGACTATTCACAGTCAGAAAAGCTGTGCCTGTGAGTAAACATTTGCCTCTCTCAGCCCTTGAAAATGATTACAGGCAGTATTTTTCTTCTGGATGGACAGTGCTCTCTTGTTGGCAGTCCACAAGTATGAAATGACATATACTATAATTGTGAAAATTATACAGGACTGCCCCTAATAATAGTGTGCAGCCAGCAATTGGCTCGGTGGTGAGAGGGAAGCGCTTAGTCATTCTGTGAGAGGCAGGCAGGAAATGTCGAGATGAACTGTCGTAATCAGACACGTGTTATTAGTATTTATTAAAACACAACTAGTTACACTGGTTGTGCATATTCTGTAGGCTGACCTTGTGCAAACCCAAGTAATCTAGCCTTAGCTGTGCAATATAGACCTTGTTTACAATAGAGAGTTGTGCTGACCTAACTACATTAGTACAGTTAAAACTGTACACCTCCAGTTTAGGAGCTGTATAAGAATAGCTTATTTTTCCTTAGCAGAAAGAAACCCAGTGGCAGTGTGAAAACACCTTCATACCAGTAAAAGCATACATCATTTTAAACAGGATAATTAAATTGGATGTAAAAATTCATGCAGCTGAGATAACGTAGTTAATTTGGTATATGATGTATGAAGAGACAAGACTCTATTTCACAAATAAATGCCAATGGATGAATCTCACTCCTCTTGCATGTGAGGAGGGGAAGTGAAAACAACCAGTGTTTACGATAGAACATTTTTGTCTGAGCAACTTGTGACCTAACCAGCATTTGCAAACTCAGTGAAATGCAGAGTATTCATTTGGCGGCTGCCTGTAAAAGTACTTGAATCAGTCTAAACTGATTCTTTGCATAGGGATGAAGAGGGAATCACTATGGCTGGATGGAGAGAAGCTGCTCATTTAAAGAAACAGTAAAAGATCACTGGGATCTTTCAAAGATATCCCTTTTTAAAGAGGGATAAATGTTTCTGGCAGCATAAATTTTACTATAATGTTCCAGTTTCTCATTGAAAATAGAAGGAATTTTCCTTCCATTTTTTCTTCCATTTTCATTCTTCCTGTCAGATAAAGTAATGCCTATAAATGAATAAGAAAAGGCCTGTGCTATGGCAAAAGCTGGGTAATACTCTCTGAAGAAGATTTCTGTTTCCCAGTGGTCACTGATGAGCACCATGGTGCTGGTGGATAGATGGCAGAACCAGGCAGCAGAAAATGGACTTCTGCTTGGCCCCTGCCTCTGACCTGCTGTACAACCTTTGTACAAACCACCTTCTCTCTCTGTGCCTCAGTTTTCTCCTTTACAAAATGAGAGAAAGTCAATTTGCAAAGCAATTTGAGAAATAACAATGACAAACAACTGCCCTATATTAGTTGGGTGGAATTCTTACTAGCTTCTATATCTTCTTTTCTTATGCAAGAGCCACTGTTACAGACAGAAATGTCAGTTTTCTAATTTCGGATCTAAATCTGAATTCAGATTTCAAGTGAAGCTCAAAGTTTCAAATTATTGAATGTGGTTTTTTTAGTTTCATTTTAAATAAAATGCAAATTTTCATACAGAATATTTCAATAAAACACATTTTGTTCCTACTTATGAGTATCAAAATGGAGACAATAAATCTGCTCAGCAATGCTAACACTTTTTGAAGATTCCACTCACAATGTATTTATAGAGAAATTGATCCAAACACTACCAGTGATTCCTTTATATTGAATCACTGAGTAACCTTGCTTCTGACACTATAACCAGGTATATCACATGAAAGCAGTGAACTGAATGCATCATGTACTGGGTGGCTGCTAAGTAAGATATACTGAAAGTTAGGAAAGAGAAAATAGCACACTAATATGGGATCTAACAAACTAAGCAAGGATTTGGAGCCCATTGTTCCTTGCTGTGGCTTACTAGTAAACATACTATAATTACATTGACAACAACAAAAAAGTTTTGATTTGCATAATTACCTGTAATGTGGCACATCTTTTACATAAACTCCAGAATAGGGAAATAAAACAATTCACATGTCAAAATATTTTCAGGATGAGAAACTATATAGTCATGGAATCATAGACTAGTTTGGGTTGGAAGGGACCCTTAAAGCTCACCTAGTCCAACCCTCCTGCAATGAGCAGGAGACCTTACATTAGACCAGGTTGCACATAGCCCTGTTCACCCCGACTTTGAATGTTTCCAGGGGTGGGGTATCCACTGCCTCACTGAGCTACCTGTTCTAGTGTTTCACCACCCTAACAATAAAAAAATTCTCCCTTACAACTATTCTGAATCCCCCCCGCTTTCATTTCAAACAACAGGTCCATGGCTTTCTTCTACTGAAGATCCCAAGCAGGATGCAGTACTCAAGGTGGAGTCTCACCAGAGTGGAGAGTACAGGGGCAGAATCAGCTCCCTTGACTTGCTGCCCACACTACTCCGGATGCAGCACAGGATACTTTCTAAGCTCCAAATGCACACTGCCAGCTCATGTCCAAATTTTCATCCACCAGCACCCCCAAGTTCTTCTTCACAGGGCTTCTCTCAATCCATTCATCCCCCAGCCTGTAATGATACCAGGGGTTTCCCCAAAGCAGGTTCAGGACCTTGCACTTTACCTCATGTTGAACCTCATAAGATTGCCATGTGCTCACTTCTTTAGTTTGTCCACGTTTTTCTTGCTTAATTCAAATTGTCTCTATTCTGTTTTTACAGTTGTCTCTATTTTGTATAGAGAAATACATATACTAGCTAAATTTATTCACACAGATCACACATTTTTTATCTGAAATATTTGGGGTTTTTTTGTTCATGTAGCACAGAAAATAATCTAAAGCATACATTTTAATACATTCTTTGTCAAATTATTGAATCTATTTCATAATGGACCACTCCCTTATTTTTTTCATTTTCTGTGTCCTTGGTAAGTGCAAGAAATTCTCTTTACATGTCATCAAATCTATACATTACAATGATACATTATTTTCTGTAATATAGAAAATTTGTTGGTATGAAAATGGTTCATTACACAATTCCTGGTAAATCTTTCCGATATTCAAAAGTAGGATCCTGAACACTGGTGACCCAGACCCCACTGGCTTTATCAATATGAATTTTTGTTGAGCTGTTTGCCAGGATGCACATTGTGAAATATGTTAATAGCTTTTGTTTCACTAAAAGTCTTTTGGATATCATCCCAGCATCTTCTGGTCATTGCAAATCATGTTTGCAAGACATGGGTTTGAAGCAATTCTCCAAATTCAATAACTTCTCAGTTCAATTAAGTTCAGAGGCAGGCTCTGATGTGCTCCCTTCTCATACCAAGCTCTAATTCTGCCCAGATTTTTATGAAAATGGATTTGTAAACATGCATATATGGGTGACAAGAGCAGTCTAGGAGCTAAATAGGTTGTGTCCTTCCCATCCTTTAGTTGTACACTGTCTATCTTTGTGGTTCTATCTCAGGAATCCATTTTAACCTGTGATTAAATCCCAGTGAAATCAAGACTTCAGCACACAGTTAAGGCTCAGCCTACACTTCACTGCTTAAAGGGGCATATTAATAACATGCATTCCTGAAAGAATATTTATCATAGTAAACCATTATTTCCCTGTGATTGGGAAACACAGGCAATCCACCAAAGGAAATCTATGAGATCATGAGACATTTGAAAATATATTAAATAACACTGAAACAACTTAAATATTCAAATTTGTGAGGTCTGACGTAGTAAGTTTGGTAGCTCCACCCTTTCCATAGCCTGCAGGTGACTCCTGCCATTATCTCAGTCCTCCACACCCCCCACTCCCTTATCATTCACCTTCAAGAACTCAGCTGATCTCTTGAAACATGCATGGAAATTATGTACACTTATACTGAGAAATGCAGGGATGTACCATTCATCACTCCATGCTGAAAAACCCATATAATTTATAGACATTAATATCTATATATAGTAGCATATACATGTATATTTATGGATTTCTGCTTTCACTTTTATGCACCTCTGCAACAAACTTTGCAACACCAGGATTTTCTTCTTTCTAGAGAAATAAGGACTTTGTGTATATTAACCAAGTAAACATAGATTCATCTCTGTGTAGCATTTTATCTGACATCTTTCTGAACTGCAAATTGGATGCATCAATGTTATTCTGTGCTCTCTAGAAGTCTTCAACTAAGTTGTCAGCATGCTGAAGGTGGGAGACTATTAGAACATTCTATATATGCTACATCCTGTTGCATAGCTCATATGGTCCTTCCACAGGGACCTTCCAGGTATAGGGATTTACAGGGTTCATTCTGATCTGACAGAACCAAATGCACACCACATTGTTTAATGCAACCTAAATGGTTTAATTAGTGCTTGATCTTCAGAAGCAAGTTTTCCAATGTCATATAAATGGAAATATTCTGTGGTGGCTTCTTGTGAAGTCCCTAGTATTGTAGGTGTACAAATGGCTCTTTTGATTATTTTATGATGTGGAAAAGGGACTGAGAGTGAAAGAAACAACCCTAATGCAAGATGAAAGAAGCATTCACAGTTGTATGTGATAAAACCTTCCCAAAGAGATAAATTACAAAACTTATTTTTCCATTGGCATTACATCTTACTAAGACATCCAGCCACTGCAAACAGCAGCTATCATACACTATCATGGGTGTTGTTCCAACCAAATACAGCCCACAGGACAATTCCTGTCACACCACCATTACCATCTTATACAATTTTGGACTGGAGATGAAAGGAAATCACTAACTCAGGAGGTGCATGAATCTCAGCAGAAGTTGCTGCTCCCACATGAAGGAGTGATTTGCAATCGCTTGGCAAATTTGGCATATTTGTCCAGCAGCTCAAGGGTTACAAAAGTGGAGAATGCAGGACCATGAATCTCCATAAATCTTTTCAGCTTGTAGGAATGGGCTGCTGCTGCAGCAATATTATCACAAGACCCTGTCTATAGAGAGTTCTGCCACTGTTCCAGTGAGTGCAGAAATGTTATGGTACAACCTCTCTATTCAGCCCTGGATAGCTTGAGAGCCTGATAAGACAAGAGGAAAGAAAGAGCTTTTGCCAGCAGAGCAGCACCATAATGTCCACTGTGCTAATGATGACATACTCTAGACAGATGGTAAATCATGTCAATCTCTATACTGCCATAATGTTTCCATTGTGACTATATCTATGCATCTATTTATGGTGATATTTTATCTTGCAGCTTAAAATATGATTTATCAAAACACGGTGCAGAGTAATCCAAATGCAATTAAGCAAATAACTGTAAAAGCCAAAATTAGGATACAGAGAACAATGTATTTCAAGTTCAGTGGGAACAAGATTACTTGTTAGCTGAAAATAATGGGCACCTTCAGTGCCTTATGTGTATACAAGTGATAGGTGTGCCAAAGGAATATAATCTCAGATGACATTACAAAATCTACCACCATAAGAAATAAGAGCAGTGCACTGGAGAATCTAATCATTATGGAATTAAAAGAAAATACCTCCTAAATCCACATCACAAGCAAAGAAGACTGTTGATTTAACATACAACTGCATAAACTCAAAACCTGCCTGCCCCAAATGAGACATGACTCAGGTGAACCCCTGAAATGGGGTGCTAAGCAATTAAAATATTCTCTGCATGTACAGTTTAAAAAAAAAATAATTACCAAATAATAGGAGCTTGTTATCATCTGCACATCTGTATCATAACTGTACATAATTCTGTACAAAGCAGAATAGTTAATGCAAACAATCATACACTCCAAGACCAATCACAGAAAAAATGTAAGCACTTATCATTGACTTTGGATGAGACAGCAGCAGCAGTGAAACCAGGCAGTTATTCAATTTCAGCTGAGCTATTGCTAGGATTTTCTTTGTAAAACAAATGAGGCAGTACTTTTAATGTACATCGGAAGTACTTTCTACCACTAGCTCATGTAACAGTTTTCAAAACTCCCTTGTCACAAATAATGACAAGCAGTGACTGTCTAGAAAAGTCAGTTAATGAGTTTGCTGAAAAGAAACTGCAGCTGAATACTTCACTTTCACTGCATGATACATTACAGGAAGTTGGTGGTGAATCTATGAACATGGACTATAGTAGATATATATGGATAATTTCATTCACAGAGGGAAAAACTGAACAAACACACAGAAAAAATATCAAATGTCTTAAGGAGTTGAATTCAACCTTGAGGAATTTACTCCCTCATTTAATATTGGGTAACTGTAAGAAAGGAAACTGCCCTCTACTTTTCCAAAAGTGCATGTCTTGAAGATGAGAGGGGAAAAAACATGTTTCAGTTATAAGAGCCTACTTCTGCTCATTGGTCTTCCTGTCAGTTTTGTAATAGCTCCAGTCTGCACAGCGTCTAAAATCCAGGAGAGCTATTCAGGTCACCTAATATCCATGGAAGAGCTTAAAATTTGCTAGAGTCTCCATACAGGACTTCAAAATTTTCTATGTAGACATCACCCCCCTACCCCCCTCCCGATATATAAAAGTATCCCAAACTGAGCTCTTAAAGCTGGGAAAGAAACGCCTAAGTTCATCCCCAGAGAGGCCATGCCCACACCTAACATCCATGAGTAGCTCTGAATTCAGCTCAAATTCCATTTAGTACTCCCAGCTGACATTAGCACTCTTATCTTGCATGTGGGGTGACCTCTTCAAGACTGCTCTAACCAGCAGTGTAGAGCATACCTTAGGATGAGGTTCACATCTTCCTCCTTCCAACTCTCAGGAACTTGCTCCTGAGATAGAGACAGTATTCTGGGTAAACTGCATACATATAAATGGAAACAGAGTTTGAATCCCAAGAATTTTAGACTTGTCGTTTCAAAGGAAGATATTCAGCAACAAGATAAAGGGATTTGGGTCTGGTTTTATATTCTTGGTTCTGTCTCTCCTTTCTGAACAATAACCTAGCTGTAACAAGAGAGATAGAGAGTAGCCTGTATCCTTAGGCATTCTATCATTTGCTCATTCCTTGGGAAAATCAGAATTTGTGGGTTCTGCTCACTCAAGACTGAAAAGGTCTTAGACCTAGACCTAGAGTAAATATTTCTGTCTTCCAGGACAAATACCCAAATCAACTGTTACTCTTGCACAGGACATAGTAAGTACATAATACTTAACTGTTAGCACAGCTGGCCCAGCTGCCTAGCATCATCAGGAGGTAGCACAAGCCAAGAACTATCCCTGATAGGAAACCTGGATGGAGCCACACTGGCTTCAAGGAGTAGGAAGAAAGAACTGTCATGTGAATGTGAAGTGGGATCCTCTCATGGCTCCTACTTACTTGTAAAAATGTCTTGGTGTCAAGAGTTCGTTCTGGCAAAGCCAAACCTGCTGACTCTTCAGATGGTTTTCAAAAATGTTTTATACTGATGAGCTCTAAGCAGAGCTCCATTTCAGCATGTGGGAGTGCTGGATCAGCTGGCAGACGTAGGCAGTCAGAGCAGAGAAGCTGGTGCCTCACACAGGTGCCCTGAATTCCTTTTTACAGGGCCTTATAGTTTTTCATTGACTATGGAAGAAACGTTGTCATAATATTTTTTGCCACAGCAATACTTCAATTCCAAATACAGAAATCACTTTTATGCACAACAGTGAAGCATGGAATTTTCATCTTGTTTCTTAAGGATATGATTTCCTACCCAGAAAAGTTCAAAGTCAAATACTGTTCATTGTACAGAAGCACATGCAATCTGTGAAAGTATGCTCCCTGGAATAAAAATCTATAAAATCAAGACATTGCAATAAGCCAGAGAGTGATGCCCTAGGCTATCAATTCTTATTCAATGCCATGAATATTGACCTTTACATTTAGGAGGAAAATATTTATTCTGAGAAATAAACTATTCTCTTATTTAATGTTACTGCATTCATTTTACCCCTGTAACAAATGATGTTCAAGCAATCCATCTTGTAGGATTATGCTCCCATCTGTGATCTGTACTTGTGGCCCAATCCTGCCACCTAGTATTCTCTGATATACCACCCTGCATAGCATGATTAGCTCGATCTTTAGTGCTTCTTCCCTATGTAATGTGAACACAGAATGGCTTGCAGTCAGCCTCAGAGAAAAAAAAAAAATTACTTTCTTAGGAGAAATGACCCCTGCAAATGAATGCTCTACACCTGGAAAAGCTGTCTGGGTTTAGGCATTTAAATATTCCTTTATTTCATGACGTCTTCAACTGCCAAAATGTGTGGGGGTGATTTAACACCAAGATAGCAATTTTTGTTCAGACAGTTAAAGCTATGCCTGCTTTTTGTTTCTCCGCAGTTGATATTGAAACAGTATCAAACTCAAAAGACAGCACCATTTAAACAACAACAAGAAAAAAATCCTAATGAAACCAGAAAACAAGTAGTTTTTATCTCAGCAGTGTTCCTCTCTTGAGAGAAAACACCTTTTTAGCATAAACACATAAACTGGCCTTGGAAAGTGAGGTCATTTTCTTCCCATTAACAAGTTCCAATGAGTAACTTTTTAAATGAGCATCTAATCTAATTCCGTTAGAATTACAAGCCAAAATATCATGAAATACACTTTTGAGAGCATATCAGTCTAGTTGCAAAATATTGAAATATTAGCTAATTCTTGACAGAAAAATGCCCTCTCCTCTCGTGCTGCTCAAAGTTTCTATTTCAGGCTGACAGCCCTGTAGTCGATCACACCAGCTAGAAATCTCTTCCTAGAGCAGCTACAGCTTTGGAAATGCAGATACTAGAGCTCTGCATGTACTGCCAAATTTTTTTTTCCCCCTAATATCAAAATAGTAGTGTATTTGGTTGGGATTCAATACCCATTTTTAAATGCTGCTTTTGTCAAACTTGACTTTTTCCCCTGTTGTACATGAACTCTTTGTAATGGCTACTGTTATTAATCTGCCATTCTTAACGGCCCTTTGAATGGAATTAGTTATTTCTAATGGCAGCACTTCCCAGCCTATCAATTCTATCAGAAACCAGCAATGGCCATTTTGCCTTTTGCTCCCACACAGATAAAACTGTTCACACACATAAAAATATCAACATTTTTATTATTAAGAAAAACAATAATAATCTTATTACAGTCTGCAAGTCATGTATACAGATTCCTTTACTTTCAAGTCTCAGCTTTCCAACCAAGTTTGAGGGGTTTTATTTTTGTTTTTTAAAGCATCTGAAAACATGCAACCTTTTTGCTTTGTAGTTTTTTACTGCGGGATCAGATAAGAAAACTTTTTGATCAGTCAAAACATAATGTCAAAGTGCCAGGACAATAAGCCATTAATACACAAAGGAACACTTTTCTATTACCAGGGTCTGCAACAGAATATCTTGTTAAGAAAATGCTAGGGAAAACAATAATACCTTCAGAGCAATTGCTTTAAGAACTCAATAAAATTTTAAGTGTTTCTTTAGAACATTAATAAAGATAGTAGTACATTCATTCCAAAATCTGTGGCCAGATTGTCAGCTATGAGACTGCATTCAACTCTGTTTTCAGCATTATCACTGACTGAGAATACAACAAATATTTGGGGAAAAAAAAAAAAAAAGGTGGAATTAGTGTAGGACAATATTGTATCTCTGACGAGCAAGGCAAGGATTGAATGCTAGTGCTTCAGGCTACTGAAGGATGTTTAATTGTATTCATGAACTATTTGTAAGACAGTGAGCTGCCAAAACCTCAGACATTTCCAACATGGTAACTCTGGAATGGCTGTAGTATATAGGAAAAAACAGATGTCATAATGTGTTTCATCTAGTTTAAAACTTAACATGTAATTAACTTAATAGCTTGACAATAGCTGATGTAGCAACAAATATGCAATTAAATTCATACCTCATTATGACATCAAATTCTTCAACATATGCATTACAAAAAAAGATCAGATTTTGAGACACTGGTACATTTAAAGGTGACTAACTGTCCTTAAAATGCAATTGCATGTAATACTTGCTTTGAATTTCGTCACTTGTGAAAATGATTTCATTTTTGTAACACTGTACTTCCTGTAGTCCTTTCATTACACCACAAGCGAAAGCCATTCCTTGGTGTATGGTTTCAAATGCTGCATATAGGTACTTGGACCTTTACATTCATTATGTAGTGCAATGTTTTCATTTTTTGTAATCTTTCTTCACTGGTTGGCTGTCCAAACTGCTGCAGACAATTGCCATGGTTCTTTATAATTTTCTCTGACTACTCTTTAAAATAGACCTCAGGTGGTCTGTTTTATGTACACAGCCCCAGAGTCCTGTTCATGTATTACTTTGGGCTGCCCAAAAGTTTCTCAAGGTATTATTAGGGTTTCTCAATTGTTAGTGCTACAGGATGAAAAAGGCTAACAGTAACACTGAAGCAAATTAATTAAAAAAAAAAAAAAAAAGAGTCCTAAAGAAATACCAACACTGAGCCCAGACACTGTTACAGAACAGCGCTGCCTGACCTGCAGTTTCGGGGACAGTTTCCTACATGCATTTTGTGTTCAAAGAAAACAAAAATACATTTTGAGGTTATAGTGATCAAGTAGCATTAAACAGAAAATAAATTTACTTTGAATTATGTAATTGATTTTTCAAATGACTCTTCCAAGCTCACCATGCTAGTGTGTTTTATTAAAGATATTGAAACCTCTTTGGGAGAAGTCTGAAAGGAAAAGGGTTGAACTGTGGCCTAATGAAAGCCGCACTGTTATAAATGAAATCTGTCAAATTTTATCAATAAGGACTTTATTGAAAAATGTGCAAAATCGGATTTCAGAACAGCCACAATCAAAGTCAGCGTCGAGCCAGGGGGTCGGCGCTGGGTGAACTCTGAACCAGCCTCTATCGCACTGGTTCCCCCAAAGTTCACAAACTGTTCTTCGGAGAGCGAGTTTTATACAGTTTTTTCTGGCTGAGGCTATGCCGCTTCAGTTTTTTCGTCCTTCTCGTGTTGTTACATATTCATATTTCAGCTGCTGGTCTGTTGATGAGATTTCCCAGAGGCAAGAGAGTTTGAGTAGATTTTAAGGAATTGGACATGAAGATGTATGGTCCTGAGGAATTAGATAGATCCGTATCAGGCGTTAATCACTGGGTCGTTGCAGGCCCATCGTGCCTGGGTGGACTCATCCTCTCCCAGTGCCATCCCTGTTCTCTTGCAAATTACCCTCTTCCTGAGTTCTCAGCAGCAGCTTTTGCAATCCCAAATCCTTTGTATTTGATACATGAAAAATGCTTTATACCTGATTTTATACATGTACAATAAAATGCGAATTATACCAACATATATTACACCCACTAAAATTTAATGTCACATTCCACTCATTGCAGTAGATGAGCTCCTTGATGCCGACAACAGAGTGGTCCTCTGATCCCGTGGTTATGTACAGCTTGGTTTTTCACTGCACAGGGATATTATTAGGAAAGAGGGATCAGTAAAAAGGAATCTGAAACCTGATCTAGTGTTGAGGAATGCCTTTTGAACGTGTCATTTGAACCGAGTTACTGCTTCTGGGAGGTGTGAACGTCTTTGCTCAAAACCTGAAAAGGACCCTGAAAAGAAGTAAAAAAGTTTCAATCTGTGCATCAAGATTTCAAATAAAACTCATCACAAGTCTGTTGGATATTCCCTCTTTCAGTTTACTTTAATATACATCCATTTTCTAGATTTTAAAAACACATTATGAATTTATGTGTATATTTAGATCCCACACACTTAGATGATCTTTTAAGTTCTTAAACTACATATATTCCCCCACGAATGGTACTGCATCTCCTTTTCTAAAATGCTGAATGGGCAGATCGTTTTTATCAAGCATTTCCTATGAACAGTTTATGAACTGTGAACAAGAGGATTATCTAATGATTGGTTATCGTGACTTTCAAAGTTAACTGATATATAATCTCTGCTCAGGGAAAATCAGGGGATTTTTATTGCGCCAACAAGGAAATTTTAGGAAATATTATAAACTGACTGATTTTAAGGAAGTAAGAGGAATGGCTGACAATAAAATGCTTACTGTGCCTATGTAATACTGAACTGCTGTGCAATTCTTCCTTCAGTAGGCTACTTAAAGGAAAAGATACTGTATGATGCAATGGATACATTTTTAGAAATTTATTGGAGACCCTTTCAGCAGGGATCACAATGAAAAAGGGAAATGGTGCTACTTGTTGAGGCTGACAGCTAAAGGCACAAGTCCATCAGTCACTCAGTTATGGTTTAGCATTCTTTTCAACACAGGTCATTCAGCCTTCGTCTTCCAAACAAGTGCTGTCACCTACAATGCACACCCACATAGTTTTTCTCACAGGGTGCAGGTTGTCACACAGAGGCAACAAACAGGGTTCCCATAGAAAACTTCCATCTTTGATAGCACTTCAGAAAGGAAAAAACACTGATTGCAGCTCATGTGCTCTATCCCTATGGCTTTTTGGAGGAAAAGTTCATTAGCTGCTTTGCATGCCAAGGGACCAGCTGTCCTTCAGCACATGGAGCAACTCTGATTGACCAGGAGGACAAGTGGGAAATAAGCTCACAGCAGTGCCAGCACAGCATATGGTCATGTACCAGCTGTTTCTGAAATGCTTGCCAAATGGAGATCAGAACTGGATTGGTTGTTAGGAAAATAAAACCCAACAAAAACCAACAAACAAACAAAAAAGTTCCACAGTCAGTATTCTGAAGATGTGACCACAAAACCAGAACTGGAACAATTTGAAATGTCACACAGCAACTATGTGAATATTCAGAATAATCTGTCATTGGCCTCCATGCTCTGACTTGCTCCATTAGGAGAACACCAATGTCCTGAGCATCTATTCCTCCTACAGAGCTTTCAGAGAAAAAATGTTTATAGGGTGAAATAGAGTAAGTGGATTTGTATTGATGATATACATTACTAATACATTGAGGATATGCATGGAGATTGATTTAAATTGGTGCAAATTAATACTACCAACAAATCCCAGGTGCCCTGTATTTTAGTATATTTTACTCTACCTTGTAAAGGGGAATTCAAATTCTGAGCTCCTGAACAAAAAGATATTTGATTGTGATTGGCGCGAATTGTGTTACAGTGGTTGTGAAATGCTTCTGATAAACCCGGGGAATGACTCAGCAGAAAACAGTCAGCAGGATTTTTTCCCCCAAAGCATTTCAGTTTCAGCTTTTCAAAACATGAAAATAACTCGAACAGCAATTAAATGGTTCAGAGAACAATTCTGTCCTTTTATCACACAGTTTAAAGCATTACTTTCTCTTTAGATTTCTCCCAAAATACTCCTGCAAGGTTTGGAGAAAGTAACTGATTAACTGCACATTCATACGACATCAATTACTGCCTCAGCGGCATTTAAGAGAATGCTGGTAGTTCATGTAGCTACACAAGACTGCATACTTAACTTTTGGCTAGCCTAAATCAGATTTATGACTAAATTAGGTGCTAAGGATGTTCAAAATTGGCAAACCCTAGCTAAAATAAAAATAAGAATAATGTTGCTCTGTATCAGGAAATGAGTATACAGGCTGGGAGGCAGTGTTTGCATTCATGTTTCTTATGAGATGTATTTTTTATATACAGACTTAACTTGTTGAAAGGCCTAAATGGGACCACATCTGGTACTGGGGGATCATGTTTTCAAAGGCAATCTTGGTTCTAGTGACTGAAGATGTCATGCACAAAAGAAGCAGTGTGAGCCAACATGGATGACATACTGCATTTTGGAACTCTAGGAGCCACACGTTGAACAGTGAACAAAAGGAAGAAAACCTCAGGATTACACAGGCAGAAGACTTACTTTGACATCTTACATAATATTGACTTTCCTTAGGCCCATATGCGTTCACGTATTTGAGAAATGTAGGGTGGTAGTGTACACCTGAAAAGGGCATCATTATTTTCCCAATTAAGAAGCTTGATGAGTACTTTGGTGTGTCTTGTCATGTTTTCAGCCTTACAATGGCCCATTTTCACCCATCTATTATGCTAAAAATGTTCTTTCATTACTCCACGGTTGTGTAAACAGTTGTGATTAAACTGGCATTTAATCAATTGGAACAAAATCTCCGTGGCTCCCGAGGAGCTCACCTACTAAACCCGACTTTCAGTGGCAACAATCTTCTAGGAGACGACTTCCCTTCCAGACGGGCTTTCATTGCGCAGTAAAATAAACTTTTATTTGCTAACCTTGCCCTCGGAGTCGTTCAGGATTTCAAAAGGACCTCACATGACAAACACCGCTACGCTCCATCATTATCCCCCGCTCCCTCCCTCGCATTCCTGCGCCGGCCCTGCCTGGGTGTTCCCCTCCCCGGCGGCACAGCCCTCCTGAGGGGCGCGAGTGGACCCGGCCACGCCGCCGAGGGCCGGCGCCGCTCCCGCCGCCCTCCCGGTGACTTCCGAGCGCCTCGCCCGCCGCTTGCCTCCTCGGGCGGACAGCGCGGCGCTCTCCCGGCGGGCGGGAGGCTGTACAACCAGGGCAAAGGACACTTCCCCTCCTCCCCCCGCCCTTCCTGCGCCGCGGGCCCGACATGAAGGCGGCTCGCAGGCGCCCAGGCCCTACGGCCGACGACAGAGTTAGGGAGAGGGATGGGTGCGAGACAGAGCGGAGCGGTCCCGTCGTCCCCCGTATCCCGCCCACCGGGTCGATGCTGGCGAACCCGTTCCCACCCGCCCAGCGCAGCCCCACGGATCTGGGATCAGGGATTCGAGCCGCCCTCTGGGCGGAGGGATACGGGGCGGAGCCGGCGGCGCGGTCCGCCGGGGCGCTGAGTCCCGTTGCCGGGTGACGGAGCGGCCGGCCCGGCCCCCTCCCTCCCTCCTTCCCTCCCTCCCCGTGGCGCTGGAACCGCCGCCGCCGCCGGTTTACGTAACGCCTCCCGGGGTAGGTCCCGGCTCCGTCCCGCCCGCCTCACTCGGGGACGGCAGCAGCGGGACGGAGTCCGCCGCCTCCTCCGGCTGCCAGAGGCCCCAGGGCCCCGCTCTGCGCCGCCACGGCAGGTAAATGCCCGCCACGGGCCCGGGGAGCAGAGGGAGGGGCAGGGCTGAAGGGAGGGAAGGAGACTGGCAGCCGCCCTGCTCGTGGAACGGGAGGACGGAGCCGGGAGGAGGCGGCGGGCGCCCTTCCCCCCCCCGCTTCCTTCCCGCCGCTGCGTTGGGACAGCTGGGCTGGACCCCCGGGAGCGCCGGGCCAGCGGCTCGGCCCACGGCCGGGAAGGCCCGCGCATCTCTGCCCTCTCCACTAACAGCCCGGGAAGAGGAGGAGTTGCGGGGCCGGGCCTGGTCCCTCCGGGAGGACGGTTTCCCGGGACGGCGCGTCCCGCTCCTGGGCTGCGCCTGGCGCATCGCGGCGGGAGCGTGCCGGGGGGCGCGGGAGGAAGGGGCCGGGGAGGGGGTGACAGGGGCGCCGGGGGCCGGGCGGGGGACGGCAGCCGGCCGGTGCCGGGCAGGGCCCGGGGGCGGGGCCGGGGGCCCGGCCGGGGTGCCCCGGTCAGAGCGCTGCCCGGGAGGGGAGCTGAGCCCTCTCTGGCTGCCGCCGACTCCGCGCTCTTCCATCCCGGCGGGACCCGGCGCCAGGTGAGCGGCTTGCGCCGCGGCTGGGAGGGAGGCGCCAGCCTGGAGCGGGAGCCGCGGCTCGGTGCCCTCGGGCCGGGTCACGCCCGGGAGCAGAGGAGGAGAAGGAGGGAAGGGAAGGCGGCACCCGGCACCCACCCGCCTCGGGTGCCAGCCCGCGCCGGTGTCACCCGGCAGACGGGAAAGCGGAGGATGCGGCGGTTCGGATCGGAGTAGGGAGATCCCGATCCGGGCAGCGCCTGGTCTGCCCCGCCTGACCCCGAGGCTGAGGTGACGGGGTTGTGCCGCTGCCGGCCCCGGCCGGTGCTCACGCCGTGACCTTTCATCCCGTGCGAGCGTTCAGAACGCAGCAGCGGCCGCGCACCGGGGAGGGGGAGCTGGAGACGGGCTGGGGCCGATGGAAACCGCCCCGGCTGAGCCGCGCCGTTACATCGCAGCCCCGGGGGCCTGTCTGGCGGGACTCCCCTCTTTTTTTTTCCTCTCTCTTTTTTTTTTCTTTTTTTTTTTTTTTTCCTTCCTCCCCCCCCCCCCCCCCCTAGCAGCATTGTCCTTTAGGGCCTATTGAAGGCAAAAGGCGGATAGGAGGGCTAGGGCTGCTGCTGTTTGAGGAGGCGGAGCTGGGCTGATGGGAGACTGACGGGAGCCGCATCCTATGGGCGCTGGGAGCCGGGCGCCGCTGGGGCGGGACCGCCGGCCGCGGCCTCTCGCGGGCGATGGGCGGGGTGGGGGACAAGGTTTGGCGAAGGTTATAGCTGAATGCAGAAGTGACACAAACTGACACTTCGCTCCAGCAAACTCGTTTCCATCTTCTCCTCGTGTCGTCTCTATTAAAAGTATACACGTATTGAGTCGTGTTATGAAACTTTGAGAAAACCGAAAGTGCGGTGCTTTTTTTCTGTCTTGTCTTTGTTTTAATTACTCATTGCAGTACCTGATACTGATCTGAAGGGTGAAAATAGTATGATTTGCTTGTCCTTCCTTTCAAATAAAACACATTCCTGTATTCTGATGTTTTCTGTGTGTAAGTGATTTGGGCTGTAATTTATCAGCTTGGGATCAGAGGCCTCCATGCTATGCGTAGTTGCTTGTCCTCATTCAAACCCTTTTAAATGTTTATGTACATCATCTATTTCTTCCGTGTTCCTGGAATGAAGCGGGAATTGCTGGTCGACTTTGGTTTCTTAGCTGTCAAAAGTGAACTCGTAATGATTCAGTAGATGATAGTGTAAAACGAAGTACTTCACTGCAGTGCTTAAACCCTAGGTATTGCAAGCTCCTCGCAATCCACGGGAGTCTGTAATTGACATTTTTCATTATTGTTTAAGACAAAAATATGCCCTATAAAAGTAAATAACATGGAACTTGATTGTTCCTTGACATGTATCTGTACAGATTTTATTCTGTACTAATCCTCCATCTGCTGTTTCTTGTTAGTATGGATATGCTAAAATGGTAGTGTACAATCATTCTCTTCCAGTCAATAAAGCATATCATATAGGTATCGAAATCTTCTCTTTTCATCATTGAGACAGAAGAGGGATGTAGGTGACTTGAATAAAATGAGTAGTATGTTATATGTTCATAATGTTATTTATTTTCAAAGACTTGACGATTATAGGGGAAATCCTGAGACAGGCCATTTAAAGCCTCGGCAGCGTATATCCCCACCATGTTCTGCTTGCCAGATATTAACACATGTACAGTGACAGCATTTTATCCATCTGTTCGGGGCACCATTGGGATTAAGATCCTTTGAGTCCACAGATTCTGGAAATTTGAATTGGGTATGTGACCCTCCAGCTTTTCTGCTCATGGGTGCTGGAATTGGAAGGAAAGTAAGGGTCAAATAGATCTATATGTGACCCAAGAAATAAAAATGGAGGCCTTGAACTTGTTACCTTATTATGCCTGTTTCATAGGCATATTTTAGCATTCTCTACTTTTGTTGTTGTTGCTATTTGTTATTCATCCAAATAAGAGAAATTCCATAGGGGTAAAATGATGTCAGCATTTTCCTTTGCTCATTTGCTGTGCATTCTTGCAGGAGTAGGGACAGAGGAAGATCTAGATACTTCTCAAAACTTCATTATTTGTCCATCTTAAGCATCTTGTTTCTAGGTGAATAGGAGGAACCAAGCAACCAAGAGGTTGCGTAGGTGAATTTTCTTGGGGGATTTTACTGGGTTTTAGACATAATGTTGTAGAGTCAGAATAGACACTTTATATACTTAGCTAGAATCCTAGCAAAATCATGTCTCAGTTGCTGCTTCTTTAAGCAGTAACCAATAACTAAAAGTAACTGCTTAGTACTTTAATAGGATAGGCAACAATGTCTGGTAAAGCAGTGTGGTGAAGGTGGCAAGACTTAGAATTCCTGTAGAGTTGGAGAGGTAGCAGGAAATATTCCCATTATCTGCATTGCTAAAGGCGCTTGGAATTCAAATGATCTCATAGAAGCTATTTAATACGTTCTGTTTATTGGAATAGTCTGTTTTTAGGATATTCTTCTGTCTTGTGGAACAGAGGTTGGAATCCTTAATTTTGTCCAAGAAAAGTGACAGGCTGGTTGGATGATTTGTAAATGTCATTGCAGAAATGAGTTGTGTTGTTCATCCCCATAGTCCTGCCCCAAGAATTTTTTCCCAACTAAAGTTAATCATATAATACAAAATTAAAATGTTAGTATTGGTGTGCTTAGTTACATTTTAATACACCGACAAAGGGAAAATTATCTGATTGGAAGGAAAATTATGTTTTTTAATTAATTTGGAAATAATTTACCAGATTTTTCTAGTCAGAAGTACTGTGTAACTGTGGGACTGTCAGAATATTTTTGTAGAAAAAGATCTAGATGAGCTAGTTATAATATTTTTACTAAAAAGCATCTTACTCTACTTTCCTAAAAGTTGGTTTGGTACATTTTTAATAGATATTAAGAGATTGAATGTGTCTCTTACTGGCCTACAAGGTGGTTGGGGGTGGGGGGAAGGGTTGAGTAGCTTAAACATTCAGTACAAAGATTATTCTTTCACAGACATCTTACTATCAGCTATTTCTGTAGATTTATTGGAAGCTACTGAATATTTTAAATTTTTAATCATCTGCATTTATAATTTCATGTGCAGGATGTTTGGATCTACCTGCATAATACTATACATTGTTTATTTTGTTTCTGCATCTAAATTCTGTTCATAACTGACACCAAAGAGGACATATGGAACCTGTCCAAGAGATTTATTTCTGAGGCAGTAGTATGGAAATTTAAATAATGAAGTATTTAAATTCATTTTGCACTCTTGTGATATTACATGTAATAATTTAATTATATTAGTGTGGAAACTTAAATTATGATGTATTTAAATTAATTTTTTTGTTCTGATATTACATGTAATAGTTTAATTATATCCTGCTTAGTCCATGCTCATGCTTGCTGTAGTGATTTTCTTTTTTAATATAATTTGGGGAATGTTTAAATTTCTGGGTTTTGCTGTATTGAGGAAGAAATTTCAAATATGCGGTCCATGCCAATGTTACTTGTGTCAGTAACTTCTTAGGCTTTATTCTAGAAAGGATTGCATATGAGAATTTATACTCTGCAAAAAAGTTTGTTAATAAATAAAAGTAAATTGTAACAGGGATGAAATCTGAATAATTTTGTGGGATTTTCACAGCTTTTAAAAATCTTTCTCTAGTTACTATTAAATTTTACCAAGGAAACTTTACAAGGTCTGCTGGATAAAGTGCTGGGCGAGGATTGAGAAGAGAGACCTGCATGCTGTTTTCTATCAGCTGTACCGCTGAGTGAATTCAAGTGAAATTTCATTTTCATGTGCTTGTGTTTAAGTTGCTATATGGGAAGGAGTAGCTGTTATCCCTTTTGTAGGTTTTTTAATTGTGTGAGTTTGTTTTTATGGTTTGGTTAGATGGACTGGCTTTTGGTTGTAGAAGAATTCTGAAGGGAGACATGGTTGCATTGCTGATGAGATATATAGTCTGTGGAAGAAAGGACAGAGAGAGAGAGATAAGGAAGTAAGAGTCTGGGGGTAGCTGAAGGCCAGAAAAAATAAAGCAACCTGTCATGAGATGGTACAGTTTTAACATTAGAGCAGCAGAGCAGAGTTGCAAGATCTGTATCCTCTTCAGGGTCATTCCAGGTAGTGTTAGTGTAGTTAGGACTTAGATTGAGAAAATAATCATCAACAGTAAAATGGGAAAATGTGATAAAACATACACAGATTGATCCAAGAAGTTATTTTGTTAATTTAGCGTGTGTCATATGTATTTTTAAAGAAAACAAAGCGTTTTATTAGCCTAAAGGAAAAGGTCTGCTTGAAGAATCACTAATGAAGAAATCAGTAATGCGTATTGCTGCCACTGGATGAGTAATTAATTCTCACTAGATCCTTGTGGCACTGTAATGTGTTATTATGAACTTGAAACAAATTTGAAGACTGTGGCTGAGTGGATGTGCAACTTCAAAACACTGCATTGTATTTAGGACACTGGAGTATCCTGAAAGAAATGGAGCCAGCTTCCAGTCATTTGTCGAGTTCGTATCTTTACTTTTAATAGTACAGTAAAAACTTTTACTGTTTCATGATACTTGTTTCTGCTCTCTGAAGATTTTGAGCTAATTACTGTTACTAATTAGCTAAAGACAGCTGTTCAGTGAATTCCTCTTCTGGTTCTGTTTTCTGGGGTAGAAGTTCATTCTGGTGCATAGTCTACTCCTGCATTTGACAGTGAAACTGAATTTACATTTAGTAATTTTTGTTTTATTGTTGTTTTTATAGCAGTTTTGATGGAAGTCATGTTGAACTGTTTGAGGTGACACAAAAGTTTTAAAATGTCTCTGTAAGTTCAGATGTTAGTTTATCATATGTAGATGATTTTTTCACCAGCCTCCCCGAAGAAAATATCTTACTAGCTTCAGAGAAACCTCAGAGTTCCAGTTTTTAGTAAATTTGTTCTTGAATTGTGAAAGAAATGCTTTGGTTAACAGTACAGCAACTTCCTTGAAGAGGATTAATGTAATGCTTACCTGCTGTTTTTGTAGGAGGTTTTCTGGTCACATTTTAGTAAAATGACCTTTTCAGCTGTCATTTGAAGTATCAAGCAGCAAATGTATTATTTTAAGAGCAATATTAAACTGTGCTACCTATTCAGTTGGTAAAATTTTCTTATTTAATAAGTAGTGTTTTTAAACAACATACTTAATCATAAAAGTGGAGATATTTTAACAAATATCACCACTGTTTTTATGGAAAAAGACAGCCTGGCAGCCATACAACATAAACTGAACAATAAATGCCTATGCAAATTCATTCAAATGCTAAAATAGAAATTATTTCATGTTGACTTGCTATTTTCTTCAAAATTGCAGAGTATCCTATTTCAGATCTTAATTTCATAAATAGATAGAAGTTCATTTACTAATATTTTGGAATAAAAATTAGAGGTGGTAGAGGGGCAGAGGAAAAGTATTTGAAACAATTTCCTTTGTAGGCCTACTATATTTTATGTGCTGTATAGTCAGTATCTTCTCTGCTGGTTAAGTTGTAGAGCTTGCAAATTCAACTTGTTAGACCTCTGTGTTTTCTGACCCTCCTGTGGCTGACACATCTTGTAAGTTTTTACACACTTATTAATGAAAACCTTGTTTATATATGACTTTCAACTTAATTTATAGTAACTTTTTAAAATAACTGTTGAAAAGGCTGTGTAGTTAGGTGAAGTTAGATTTGTTTTTAAACTCTTTATGAGGCTATTTAGAGCTTTTCAGCAAGATAGTAATTAACTCCCTGAGCTGCAGACTAAGTATAGAAAACATCAATAGTAAGTATTCAGACAAGACCTTCATACAAATTGAAGAAATTAATAAACTAGAGTAAAATATATGGTTTGATATTTAACTAGTTAGCTGTTTATATACAGCTTTTATTACAGGATTATTAACCTTGGAAGTATAAATAGCAGGACAAATATCGTAGCCTTTAAATGAACACTGGTGGTTGAATCTTTGCATTCATAATTCATTCTCCTTTTCCGTGCTTGACTGAAAGATGCAGTGTGCCTAAGAATAAATTGTATATTAATTGAATTAAATCTTGTGTTTTGCACTACAAGAGTGGCCACTGGATTCCGGCTGATATGAAGAGCACTGAATATTTCATCAGGGTGGTCCTGCTGGTGGCCTGGGGGATGATTGCACCTGGTGGCTGCCTGTGCCATGGAGGAGTCTGCTACACATGTTGGGGTACATGGATGGGTGCCTCTGTCTACTCACTGAGGTGTTCAGGACTGGGGGCATGTCTGTTTTAGTGCTCACTCGTGTAACTTGGTGCACGGGCCTCCGAGCATTGGCATCCCTCTTGGGAACGGAGTTCAAACACAGGCAAGTACCTGTTGGTAGAAGGTAGTTTGAACTGATCTCAAAGTTGAGTAAATAGAGGACATCACAAGAGCAGGAAAGAAAATGATTAAATAGTCAAGAGAGATATCTAACGTTTCCATTACTTGACTGCATCCTGTATTGTGTCTAAGTTCTGCATATATTGTAGGTGATAGTAAGGCTAGTAAATATAGTGAGACACAAGTAGTAGAAAGCTTACAGAGTTTACCTGCCAAGAATCTTGAAGATAAATGTCTTTGTGAACTCAAAATATGTGTGCCTGTGTGATCACAGTTCTATTTGGTTTTGTTGTCTGTTAACTCCATTTATGTTTTCCTAAATCTGAGGAAGCGTTATTGTGATGGCAATCAATGATGTGTGGTCTGTTGCTTGTGTACATAATAAAAGATACTGCTTTTGATAGTGTCCAAGTGAAGATTCTCATGGGACTGAACAGAAAAGACTGTAGCTATCTCCTCCTTGAAGCTGCATCTAGAAAAGTACTTCTCCCCAGGATCTCTCAGGCCCAGTAGCAGCCCATCCAGGCCATCCCTGTGTAAATAGACTTGAGGTAAACAAGGGAGAGCAAGATGCGTGTCTCTGGCATTGCTCTTTTACACTGATAACATCTACAAGTTTGAACTGAAAAACTCAAAAATTACACTACTGTCTTCAGTGGCAAAAGAAATGTAGCAGAAAGGTCTGAAAGCTGATATTAGTGGAACTGAAATTACACTAATGGTAAGAGGGTAAAGTATGAGGTGAGGCAGTGCCTCAGTGTTTCTGAGGTCTACACATGCTGCCTTCTGCACTATCATATATTCTCTTGGGTTCTCCACACTTTGGTGATCCATCCTATTCTGGGCTAGTTACAGTGCAACACCTGCCTCTCTCTCAGCAGATCTGAAGGAACCAGTAATTTCTTTTTCATCACCAGGCTACTGTTTGAGACTGGATCTGCTGAATATTGCAAGTACAGGATATGGTTGCCTGGTGAATTTCTGTAAAAATTCTGGAAGTAAATATCATACCTATTGAAGTACCTGGATTGTCTTTCATACTTCATGTTCCTAAGAAAATCATCTGAAGGACTTGGATTTGAATTAGCTAAAATGTAGCTTCTGCATTCTGCCTTCCTAATGTTTTCTTGTTATTCTTAAGTGGGTCTATAGTGGGTTGCTGCTGAAAGGGGCAACCCCACTTCCTCTCTTACGCTACTTGTAGAAATTTCATGGCGAGAGAGCAAGTTGATCACTGATTTGTATTTTTTGAAGATTGGGTTACCACAAGTGAAATCTTTCTATTTGGACCAAAAACTTGATACGGTTCATCTCCGCAGCCACAGGGTGCATGTGTCAAGTACAGGGACAAAAGGGTGGGAGCATGGAGGGGAGGATGAGAGAAGCAGTGGAATGCCGTGAACTCTCTTGGTGGCAATGTGCAGTGGTGGTGCAGTTCCTGTTACACTAACTCACTGTCAAGTCATCCACACAGGTTTCTCTGTCAAAATGCTGCTGTTGTTGTTCTTTTGAAAGTTAGTTACTACTACTATAAAAAATTCTGGTTTTTGCAAACTGGTACTTGTGCTGGCAGCAGTAGTAATCCCTTTAAGTTTTTGTGTGACATTGTTTTAATTATTTTTTAATGTTAAAAATATTTATCTAAATTCTTTGTCATTAGATGCTGATTTGTGTTTTTAAACTTCTGAAAAGTTACATACATCTAAGTTATGTTATATGTGTACATTTTTCCATTTTTCAGCTAAGATTTTTTTAAAAAGTGGTCATGTTTAAACAATGTAAAATTTGGTTCAAACACCAGTGTAGGCAGCAAAAAACTAAATTGGAAAAAAAATTCTCGCATGTGTTTATGTTTGTTGTTTTTAAAGAATTGAATGGAATTATTAGTACTCTGTTGGTAGCTGGATAGTCCTTTGGACAAATTCTTAAATAATGTAATTGTTACCATTGTTAATGGCACTTCAGCATTTGTTAATAGTGAGGCAGCATTTCACTTCTCTAGATTCAGACAGTTTACAGATATCTTCCCATTTCTTAAATACAATCAATGGAGGTATCTTTAACAGTTTTAAGTCCTTCTTAAATAGCAAAGTTTTTGGAGATATTATTCTTTAGGTTGAGGTGGATACAGATGTGCTATACTTAAACTTTTCTGGTGCAATTGCATAATCTGTTGTACCAGAGATTGTTTTATTTGTCAAGTTTTGTTTTGTCAGAAGTGCTCTGAGCTCCATTCTGTTTATTGAAATAGAAGTGGTATCTATGTATTGCATAATGAAGTGCTTCCTTTTGTGGTTTTTTTAATGCAGCTTTAATACTGAGTTGACCACCTGAAACAGTTTCTTGAGTGATGCTATACTTCCATCTTGAAGATAAAATTTGCTTCCCAAATTATCAAGATTCCCACTGAACCATGATCTGCAAAACTTGCCATCTATTAGGCTTATTAATGATTTTTTTTTGAGTTATATTAGATATACTGAAGGACCACTTCATAAGTCTCCACTCTGTAGAGATGATTCTTTACAAGCCTACTGTATCCTTTCCAAAAGAGTCTTTCTTGTGAAGGCTCATTCAGACTTGTAATTCTATGAAATCCAAGTTTTGGGGTGTACACAGTGTTTTCAGGTTTTGCTGTAAGGTCATGCTTTTCCCATTTCTGTCTTGCCTTTTTTTCTTAGCTTAAAAGTTTTACATTTTCCAGCTTGCATACATATTTGTTTTGTAGAAGTGAAGAATACACAGATGACAAGAATTTGGGATCTTTGATATGCAACCGACCCCTTTGTGAAAGTGTCTCACCTGCTAATTCTGCTGTCTGTTAACAGTTGTTTCCCATAGCTCAGTTTTTGATCCCTGACAGGATTGATGTTTTGACATCTTTTAACGAAGTTCACATGTGTTAATAATGTGCAGCCCTGTGAGTGGATCAGCTTGTTGCACTCCTCCAGCAACTGTTTTTTGAAGTGTTGTTCTTGTATGATGGTAAACATAAATGTTTTATAAGAACAGCTGTACTGGTTCAGACAAAGGCTTTGACAAACCCTGTACTCGTCTGCAACATCATCTCTAAAGGAGCAGTTAGGGACAAAAAAAGAACAGGGTGAGTGATACCTCTCCTAAATACTCCCTCAGCCATACACTATTTTCAGCCTAGGGGATTTCCTGACCCTGATATGGTTTGTCTAGTTGAAAACTGTCAAGGGATCTCTCTTACTCAATTTCCATTGAAGGCCATCTAATTTTATTTTTTTTTTTATCTTTTGAGTCTTTGGTATATTTTGCAAGGTATTCTACTAGCTGTTGTGCAGAGTTTTGTATGTAGATCTTACCTAGCTCATTAGTGCTTTCTAGTAATAAAAAATAAACATTGAACAGTCAATCTCGATCCATGGAGAGACATGGATTAATAGCTCACAACTCATTGTTTTATGCATTAATAGCATCAGGTGGTCATTGCCCCTATGCCCCATTTCAAAATTGTCTATGCTGAATTTTGTTTACCTTTTTATTGCCCAGTCAAGTTTCATAATGGTCTTTTATATTTTTTCAGTTGCTCTGTAGTCGCTATCCCTGATCACTTGCTGTCCTCTGGTAGCTTCTAAACTGTGTCACCCATCTCATCTTCCAGGCCACTTAGGAATTTATCAGGTAATGCAGGTCCCAGAGCAGAATCCTTCAAAACTGTGCTGGTGACTTTTCCTGGTGTCATCTTGATTATATCTGCTCTTTTTCTTTGCTAACCTAAGTAACTGAGGCTTACATGGTAGCTCTTGAATCCTTTGAGTAATTCCATTAAGCTTTTATACAGGATTAGCAGCTTCAGATTTTCATTTGGATAAGTGTTATGAAAATAAGATTGCAGATTTGTAAGGAAAAAAAATCCTGCAGTAACACCCACACACTGGTTTCTGTTTCCCCTTTTGGTTCTTTGGCTTGAGTTACCCTAGAACCATGAGCCCAGCCTCATTAGACATCAGTCCCCTATAAAACATAAACCCATTATAAGTAACACTTGTGTTACTCTTGCACCTCTTGGTAATGCTTCTTAAAAAAGATGATTCTATGTATATTTAAAGTTGATTCACAGAGCTGCTTTTATGCTTCTGACCACTTTTAGTGCTTTGATTCCAGCCAGGTATTTAATCTCTGTTTCTCATGGCAGGACAATATTTCTGTGGTGTTTGGTGCCTTGGTTATGAATCAAGCTGCTGCTCCTGCTGTTTGTTGTGCAGTAACATCAAACATCATCAGTGCATAAAAAAGCTGTCCTTGCTCTGAAGATTACACAGCCAAATTTCTTAGATTATCAAGGAATGTGGTTAAAAAATAACTTCTCTTACTTCTGAATTCACATGTCTTTTAAATACCATATGAAATTTATTAAGCACACAGATTCCATTGTTTGCTAGACTTTAAATAGGCTTTGGTTTTGGGCTTTGACAGTGCCTTTCCCAGTGTGTAGTTGCTTGGTTTGTCTGTTAAGGATCTGTTCAGTGTTTTTGTGGAAAGACACAAAAGAAATTAGGGTAAAATTGCGGATTCTTCCATTATATATAAGAACAATTTGAAATTCTGTTGCCATCATAGAATATATACAGTATGATATAAATATATAATATGATCATACTTTTGACTATCAGTTTTCTAAAGGGGACTGGAATTTGCTGCACTGTGTATGGATTTTAGTATGTTGTTGACCAAACTTGATAAAATTTTTATTTTTTTTAATACTAATTAGGATTTCCATATTTTTTCCCTACCTGTAGTTGCCAGAGAGAGGACATATTGTTTGCTTTTAATAAAACTGTTCTGGGAAAAAAGATTAGTTTGAAAAACATTGCCCTGTTTAAAAAAGGTGGATACTTCTATCCATATTTTTATATTTTTATATTTTTATATTTTTATATTTTTATATTTTTATATTTTTATATTTTTATATTTTTATATTTTTATATTTTTATATTTTTATTTTTAATATTTTAATATTTTAATATTTTAATATTTTAATATTTTAATATTTTAATATTTTAATATATTTATATATATAATCTCTTTTTTTCCTCTGTTCATTGAATAAATATCATGCAATGTCAAAGTGGAGAAAAAATTTTGAAATGAGAGCTGTTAATTTGAATTGTGTAATGCACTGGTGTATTTCAAAGAATAATAGGAAACTTCGTATAAAACAGTAGTTTTTACTTAACTATTGTGTGAAAATGTGTTTGGTCTAATTGTTAAAATGTAGCAGTAGGCAGCAAGAAATGCTGGAAACACAGATGTTTTTCCCTTTTGGGAACTGAAGGAAGGAAAAGTAGCATCTATAGATTATCCAAGAGATTGGCTTCCCTGCAGTAATATGTAAAGAGTAAATTTGAGTTTTTAGGGACTCAGTTGCAGATTATGCAAATAAACAGCATATTAGTTTTCAACTTATTTCAATATGTAATCCAGTAACTTTTTTTCCCTAGTTGGTGATATAGAAGTGTAGTGAATTTAAGCCTGCTGACAATTTGCTTCCTTTTCAAGTTACCTTTTATGATCTCAAATACATTGTCTGTGGACCTTAGTTTACCTTATAGGACAGTTTTAAAAGGTATAGTTTTTACTGTCTTATTCCAATATCTTCTACTGCTTTGGAAGTTGCTATTTAAGAAAACTTGAAAGATTGTTAAATCAGTGTATTGTTTTGGGTTTTTTTAATTTACAAAAAATGTTGGTTTGGGACCTTGCTGCATAGATACACAATTTTCAGAGGCTTCTTGGTGCTGATAAAATAGACATTAGGTTACCTTAGATTAATTTGTGGTTTGGCTTTGATTACTGTTTTCTAACAGTATGAAAGAGAGTGTGGAGGAAAAAAAGCTGTTAAAGACATGGAATTATCTTGCTTGGCATGAACTTTTAATCTTTCTGTTGATAATCCATACATTAACACTTCCTTGGTGTGCTTGTATCAAGCTTCATTGAAGAGTGATATAATTATACTTTTCTTTTACAGCACTCTTTGCTAATCTCCGATTGTGTCCCATAGACACAACTGCCACAAGAAGTTTTCTGTATTACTTCCACTATTGTAAAAAACTTTAAAAAAAGTTCTCTGTATTTGTTAGGACAGAACCCAAATTCCAGTTATTTCATGGGGAAGACTAGATTACTTAGTCTTCAAAAGAGATTATTACCATGAAAGAACAACTGTGTTGTAGGGAACAAACCTGGAGAGCTCCAGTGTCACTTTCTGTATCATTGATCCTCCTTTCTGTTGCTTGCTATAGGTTATTTAAAGTTGTTGCTTTGCCACAGCTGGATCTCAGGAGACTAAGGCTTAGTTATTTTCTTCTGCTGTCTATTGTAGATCAAAAGAGTATTTAGTGTCTATCACACTGAATAGAATTTTAAGAAATATATGTATTCTAAGACAGTCTTAAGTTGAAAAATCTGAGTGTTTATACAATATTGTGTTCTCACTCCTTTAGAAGATGTTTCATAAATCGGTTCTTTTGTCTCTAGTGGTTGAGCTGCTGACAGTTTATCTAGTGTGACCGTGTTAATATCATTGATTAGTATTGCAAAAACTGAAGGTTACTTAAAAGGAAAAATATACTAAGAAGTAGAGTAAGGAGAAATTATTTTGAAATAATTTTAACACGTGTTTTTTACATTGTAAATAAAAAGTAGTTTTCAGAAGGTATTGATACAGATGTTTAAAATTTTTTGTTATAAGGCATGTCCATGTGTCATACTTTATACCTGGAAACGGAGAATTCTTTTTGACTTAATTAAAATAACTAGCCTTCCTCTAAGTATTTAGGATGTGATGTGCTCCCTCTGTTCAGATTAGCCCTGGCCTTGTGAGGATGGAAAAATTATTTTTAGTGAGACAGTGTGAAATAGATTTAAGAGGGATAATAACTTATTTGTCAGAAGGTGTTATCTCTAAAATTAAGCTTCACATCTATCAGCAGAAATGTTTGCTCTTTTAGTAACTTGTATTAATTTGATATGGAAAGTCTCTCTAGTACTGGGATGGAAAAATACTCTGTATGAAATTTTGTTAATTCTAAAACATAATGTAAATGTTTAAGACCATTTGTGAGACAAAGTACTTGAGAGACGAAAAATGAGAACTCTTAAATAATATTTAATAGATTTGTTTAGATTTCTAGTGCATGTTAAAAGAAGTAACTGAAGACGATATTCAAAAAAGCTGGAATGCAAAACAAATTACAAAAATTTTGTTGTCTGATTTCGTAATTCCTTTTTATAATCTGTCTCTCTCTTGCTGTCTTTTCCTTCTCTCCCCATCTAATAAAAGCAAGACGCACTTCAGCTGACCAGGTGAAGTTAATTAGATTTAATTCTGTCACAGCTTTAGCTTTCCTAACCTGATTCCTGGCTGCTTGGACAATTTCTCTGTATTCGTCCCAAGCTATCTGTCCTTGCTTCCACCCTCTGTAGGCTTCATTTTTCTGATTGTGTTTGTCCGGGAGTTTCTTGTTTAACCACGCAGGTGGCTGGTGTTTTGCCCCACTTCCTTTGGTAGGCATTCATCAGTCCTGAGCCTGGACGATGTGATCCTTCAGTGTTAACCAGTTTTCTTGGGCCCCTCTACCGAGCATATCCTTGAGAAGGCCAAACTGCTCTCCTGAAGTCCAGGACAGTGAGCTTGCTGTGCTCCCTTGCTGCCCTAAGGCTCTTGAACTCCACTGTTTCATGGTCACTGCAGCCCAGGCTGCTCTTGAGCTTCACGTTCCCAAGCAGCCCCAACATTTTGGTGCAAAGGAAACCCAGAATAGTGTCTCTCCTTGTTGGCTTCTTTAGCTCAGGGAGGGAAGGTATCACCATCATCACATTCCAGGCATCTCCTGGTCCTGGATTGCTTATGGTCTGCTGTGTTGCACCTCTAACAGGTCTGGGGGTGGTTGAAGTCCCCCATGAGGAATGGGGCTTGTGAGCATGAGGCTGCTCCTATGTGTCTGTAGAGGACTTCATAGCTCTGTCTTCCTGGGTAAGGAGTCTGTAGCAGACCTCCAGTCTCTGCCAGTCCCTTCCCTCCCTTCCATCCTGACCCATAACCTTTCAGTCAGCTCCTCTTCTGTTCTGAGGCAGAGCTCTGTGCACTTCAGGCAATCACTGACATAGAGGGTAACACCCCCTCGTCTCCTGTGCCTGTTCTTCCTAAACACCCTGTATCGTTCCATTCCAACACTCCAGTCATAGGAGTCATCTCACCATGTCCTAGTGATGCCAATAAGATGATAGCCATGCAGGCACACATGTGTCTCTAACTTCTTTTTTTTTATTGTCTTTGCTATGCATGTTTCCATAGAGGCATTTTAGCTGGGTTCCAAATGGACCTGACTTACTGGCTGGAGTGGCAGAAGTTCCTTTGTGCTGCTCTTCAGGTGCTCTCCTGCTGACCTGTGGTCCCTTTCCAGGCTCTGAGCATCTTTTGCTGGCTCTGGCATCAAACTCATCCTAGCAATGGGATGGATTGAGGCTCCTGTTCCCTTGAACCTTTAGGTAGTTGTGCACCATGTCTCAGAAAAGATAAATGAAGAGTGTCAGTTTTCCTCTATCTATGAAATACGGGATTTGTGGGGCTGACAATGCTGTAGCATTGACTTGGGGAGAACATTCATCACATGCTGTGCTATGGAGAGCCAACAGGACTAAACGGATTTTCTGGAATGCTGTTCTTCAGCAATTAAGATAGTATGGACTTCTTAAGAGTTTGTATCTGTGGCTCTTGGATTTGGACTACCTTGGGTCCAATACTAGACTTCTCTTAGACTTTCTGTTCTCTAATTATGTGATGAAGCAGTAACCTCCAGTGCCTTGCAGCATGTTTCTACCTTGTCATTTGTGCTTACTTAAAAGATTCTAATTGAAACATGTTGCTGAGCAAGATTGAATAATGTGTTATCTATCCCCTTTCCCAAAATGAGCACTGCAACCAGAGCAGTAAGGTCACTTTAGGAGAGGGAAAGGGTTTTGGGAACTTGGTATCAACTGATCATAATGGGTTTCTTTTTGGTGATGTTGCAATTGACACAGAAAAATCTGGAGTATACAGTTGTACCTGTGTGGTGGTGTAAAGAAAGCTCCTAAAAATGATCATCTTTTGTTGTGTTGACGTGTATTGACTTTCAGTTTTGTTTGGCCACAAAACACATGCTGCCCACATGAAATGCTGCCCCCAGTATCTAGTTCAGATAGTTATATCAGATGATGTCTATTGTGTGTTGTTATCTTACACTGGGGTAGGTTTTGCTTAGTCACTTGAGTCTATTTTGTTTCCTTTCAGTGAAGGGATATTTCCTGCATTGAGCAGGAAATCTCCTGGATTTCAGCTTTGTTTTCTCATGATAAGAAGCTGGAGAGGAGAAAGAAGTCCTACACAAATGCCAGATTGGCATGTGATTGATATGTAGACCAATCCAAAAATGCCTTTTTTGGGCTGATGTTTTCTGCTTTTGAGAGCAGAGTGCTGAAATGTGTGGTGCTTGCACCTTCTGCCCCTTGCTTATCAAGATTGATTTGTGATTGTGGGTGGTATAAGTCTTAGGATCGTTTGTCTATTTTAGGACATGGTTTAGAGTTTAAGCTCTCAGGTAGGACAGGTGTATGCTTTGTGTAAAAAGAGTTAAATGTTAATTTTTGGCACATAAATTATGTTCTGCTCAAATTTTTGAAGTTATTCCAGGGAAGGACAGATTTTGGATGATAAAATGTTTTACTGTGCTGGAACAAGGCAAATAATTGAAACTAAGAAAAAACAACCCAAAAACCACCACCACCAAAAAAAATGAACTTGAAGTTACTTGAAGTAACTATTTAGTAGTAGGATCTATAAAACTTCTGATCAGATGAATTTTATTAGTTCGGTGTTTTATAAAAAAAACACTTCTATTCCAGAAATGGGTATCACTGCAAAACAGTAGGATTCTATTGTCTTTTAGTGATGCAAAATATGCAGTCCTTATTCAAACCAACATAGTTTGTTTTTTTTTTGGTTTTTTTTTGGTTTTTTTTATGAAAGTGGGTCTTTTTTAGCTGATAGTGAAAGTAATAAAATATCAACTTTCCCATAAAGCTAGGTCAGACATATATTTTAATCAACAGATTAATTGTGAAGTCTTTGATGAAGCAGTCTCTCTTCCTACAGTAAAAAGTACCTTTTCTAAAAGTGACCTTTCAACTTGT
Organism: Pseudopodoces humilis; assembly: GCF_049639895.1. Lineage (NCBI taxonomy): Eukaryota > Metazoa > Chordata > Aves > Passeriformes > Paridae > Pseudopodoces > Pseudopodoces humilis. The sequence goes on along the minus strand of NC_142205.1, from coordinate 11,643,410 downwards.
AATAATTTCTGTCACTCTTCAATATGATGCTGAGTAGATGTACAATATGTTTGGAGTAACCAGTATGTAAATGACTGCTTTCTACTTTGGGTGGTTTTTTTCACTGTTTAATATTATTCATGTATGGATACATATTGTCACAGCTTATCATTTTTTCCTCTTTATAGGTCCTGCTGGGGACTTGCATCTGGCCTCAATGTGAAATTAAGGTAGAAAAACACATCTACATATGTGTTTGCTATTAGGATTTAGTTTATTCACTGGTCATGCCTGAAGAGTGATGTTCGTCTCTAGTCGGCTAACAGCCAGGAAATATAAATGATTGTCCTAGAAGTCAAGCCTCTCTCCTATTTACTGGAGTGAAAATCACCTCCAGATATCGACGGAAAATCAACTACAGAAAATGCTTCACGTTATAAGGATGCCAACCACCTAGATTCATGCGCCCTATCTGTACAGTTGTTGTGGATGGTTTGCCATCTGAAAGCTCCTCAAGCTCTTATCCAGGCCCTGTATCTGTTTCTGAAATGTCTCTGCTACATGCTTTGGGTCCAGTGCAGACCTGGCTGGGACAAGAGCTAGAGAAGTGTGGCATTGATGCCATGATTTATACTCGGTATGTCCTCAGTCTTCTGCTGCATGATAGCTATGACTACGACCTGCAGGAACAGGTATTTACATATTTTAGATGTTGTCCAGTGAAAGTGAGTTTTTGTACCAGTTATGTTTTGTGTATTATACCTGGGTATGCCTCAGTTGGGGGGGTGGTTGTCTTTAAGTGTGTGGGTGGCAGGAGGGTATAAACCACACAGGAGTCAGATTTGATGGGTGAACTGAGATTAGTTAGGTTACTGTATGGGCAATGACATTAAACGTTTTCACATGGCTAAAATTGATATCAGAATTTTTAACACTGGAATATCTGTGTCCTAAATGGAGACCATCACTACTTGGGATTATAAGCATAATTTAATATCGGAATATTAGTAAACAAATTTAATTCTTGTAAACTGTGTCAAATTGCCCAGCTCCACAGTAGTTTGTAGATCCCTCCCATCACTTCCCATAGATTTCATGTTGTGCTATTTTCAGTAAAGAATAAACACCCACCAAATATTTTTTAGTGTTCAGGTATTTGAAATATATTATTATACATACATCACTCATCTCTTCTAAAATAGTGCTGAATGCTGATAAAAAGCATGCAGGAGAGTTTTGACTCTAGAACATACTGTTCAGCCTTGATACCTTTTTCCTTTTTTTTCATATTTTTTTTTTTTTTTTTTTTTTATTTCTCTGCATCATACACCTTTGTAGAAATACTTTTAGTAGTGGAGTTTTGTGAATTCAGGACTCAGAGAAATTACAGTGTTTTCAGAAAAGGCTGATGATGCTGTTAAACATAGACTTTGTCTTAGAAGGTGGCTGTGGTGACAGTGGGAAGAAAGGAAAGCAAATACCAATTATATGATAGCTTAATTATTAGTCCTTCTTTATTACTGCTGTTTTGGTTATACTTCAGACATTACCTAACTGCTTCAGAACGTCCATTGTCACCTCACCTAGTTTATAATTTTAAAAATCCAGCAAGAGCAGAGCAGGTCATTGTGAGATAGATATAAGTGTAACTGAAGCACAAAAAACTCATCTCAGATGCTGCCAGTTTTTGAACTCTTAGCAGCCATTACTGTGCATAAAAGCCTTCATGCTTCCCTTATGCAAAGCAGAAAACTTGTATCTGTAGAAGTTTTTTTGTTTCTTTTTATTCAAAAGTGTATCTGGCACCAGCAGGTGACATCAGCAACAACCCCATGATTACATATAATTAAAAAAACCCAGTGTAAGCGCTTTCTGGAATGTATCTTAACATGTGTGTCTTGGTCAGGCATGAATAGCTGTATGTAGAAGGGGGCAGAAAAAGGTTCCAAAACCTGTTTGAAAGGAGCATGTGGGATGAGGACATTGAAAACGAAACCAATTGAAACCACATGAGAACTTGAGGAGCTTTAGAGATAGGCCAGTGGCCTTGGGGAAATGAAGACCTGTTTCTTTTCAGTCCATTTCAGACTACAGTCATAACTTTGAAGTTGCTACTGTGATATATCAAATTACTGAAGTGCCAAAATTAGTTTTCTTTTTATCAGGCTTTGCAAGAAGCAGGATAACTATATTATGAAAATCTCATTCAGTTTATTTCTCGTTTTGATTCCTTAACTGGATTCTTTGTGGGTTTGATAACAGAGCTTTAAGGAATGTGTCTGTTCTTTTTCCAAGTCGATTATCTGAACCTAATGAGCCAAAGGGAGAAGAATACCACATGCTGACAGGGTAGCCAAAACCTGTGTTGCTGAGTGGGCACTGTGGTACCAATGTACAGGATGTCTTCTGAACAATACTGGACTTTGAAGTTGGAAGATTTTTTCCACCTCCTTGAATTTGATCCTGTTTATAACATACTTTTACTTAGGGTGTTTGTTTGCCCTACTTCAAATAAGCATTTTCTAAGTTTTGAGACCTAATATCAATTTCGTTTTGGGATTACATTCAGTAGTAATGATCAGATGCACCTGTTATGAAACATACTGCTCCCTAATTTCTTTTTCAAATAGCTTAGTCTGTAAAGACTGCAAGTATAAATTTCTTACATGGAAAATTGAGGAAATCTTTAACACATGTGCTGGTTTTGTTATTTATTTATTATTGATTTTAAATTTATTTTTATTTTACTTATTGCTTACTGGTTCTTTGTATCGCCTGACATTTTAAATTAGTTTTGTGAAGGTTTAATGAAGTTACTCAGAAACAAGAAAATCTTTACTCTAAAACACGTACTTATGTATAAGCAATTTCAATCCAGTTTTGGTGATGGGTACAATGTTAAGACAAGGGGGAAGAACATATACTAGTCTTGTTTACAAATAGAAGTCAAGAAGGAGAACAGGAATTAAATACCTAAATGAGAAGTAATTTAGGAGTAAAAGAGTTGCTGAGCTCCTTTAACCCAGATTAATTCCCATTGAAGACTTGGTCCTTGGCATCTCAAGAATTATTTCTCCCATGTGATTCCTTTAATTCTTAAAAAGATAAGAAAATTTCCATGAAAATAACTATTCTCAATGGTGGACTTATTGGATTGATTTCTCTTCAACATAGAGGACAGCTACAAAGAGGGCTGAAGCACTCTATTCACACGGAGAAGACAAGGGGCAATTGGGTACATATTGCACTGGGAGCAGTTTCATCTTGATATGAAAATATTTTTTTTTTTCTTGTGAGAACAGTCATTCACTGGAACAACCTCCTTGGGAAATGTGATAGAATCCCTGTTGCTGGAGGTTTTTGAGATGCAGTAGGGTGCTAGATAATCTTGTCTACTCTTCTTTTCCCTTGGAAGGTTTGACCACATGATTTTTTGAGGTCCATTTCAGCCTGAGCTGTTATGTGATTCTGTGATTCTTTGCTTTTAGAGCTCTGTTTTTGGGGATAGTGAGTAGCCATCCCTTTTTCCTCAAGATACAGCAGTGACTTCTTTTTAGAGCAGGTTACAAGGAATGTGTGGCCTCACAATGGGGTTATACATAGGAATAATCCATTGCAGTTTGCTTTTTTGTGGGCTGGTAGTGAAGAGGACTAATTTAGGAAATCTTAATCTTATGGATACTGTCATCTTCATTAGAAATGTTACAGACTGAAGCTAAGAGAGTCGTTAAGATCTTTCCACCTCAGAATGTTGATGGTATCATTAGCACTGTTAGAGTTGCTTCAGGGATCCTCCTTCAGTGCTTTATAGTGTTCTGGTGTCATCAAGTGTAGCAGGGAAATGGAACTTTGAAGTCTGGACTGAGGTTCTGTCAGGTAAATACAAAAAGATTTAGTATCAAAAATAAGTAAAAAAAACCATTCCCAACCTTACTAGGCATACACAGCTATTTAAGATATCACTGTTATCACATTTTCAGTCATTTCTGTTTACAGCTAAAATAAGAATTGCAAAAGTATATGGGAATCTTGATTGACTATGGGATTCTTGATTGATTAGATCTTTAGGGTTATTTTCGAGAATAAGCAGGATGTTCCCTTCTGCTCTGTTATTAATATTTAATATGTGGGTTTTGGTCTTGATTCAGATGCAGTCTTCTGTGGGTTTCTCCAGTGTTACTCTGATGCAGATTTGTGTGGTTTTCTCCAATATTATCTGTTTTTGTACAGTGTGCTAGTTTGATGTCAGGGTAGAAGATAAGACTAAGAATGTGTGTGTGGGGAGTTGTGTTGGTTCTCCTTCCCCATTTTTGGATGTATATGAGGGTGGTGGTTTTTTTGTTTGTATTTTGTTTGGGTTTGTTACTGATTTTACTTCAATGCCTTGCCCAATTAGAATGGTCTATGTTGGGTATCGTTATATGGATTCGGACTCAGTATCACAAAATGTTAGACTCGTAAGTCATGTGTTTCCAGAGAGTTCATAGCAGATTTTTACAAGTACAGAAAACATAGGTGGAAGTAAAACCCTAATACACTGCAACCAAATTTTAATGGAATGTTTGCAATTTCTATTCTGGCTCATTGGCTTAAACTGAAATAGCTATTAAAATATTGGGAAAATTTATAAGCCAGTATGTTTTGCCCAGCTGTATTTGAAAGAAATAGAGAATTTCCAAGAAAGGAGTCTTGTTTATGGTAAATTTTACTGTGTCTTCAGGACTGCTATGGTTATACATGTGTTATACATACTTATAAAGAATTACCGTAAAATTCTCTCAATATACACACTCTAAATGCATGTTTGTTTGTTTTTAAATAAGCAAGTACTGAAGGTAACTTAGTTATTGTTGGCACCCAGAGCACAATTCTTATCCAAGCCATACTTGCTACTTTTGGAAGTGAGTCTAGGAGCCCAAGATGTGAAAGTTCTTAAGAACTCCTTCATTCTTACTGTGTACTCTTACTTTTTTTAATTTCCCTCTCCCCTCAGGTTTCTTTGGCAGCAATGATATTGCTGGTGGGAGGGTTTAAGTGGGTGGAAGTAGGAAGCTCTTTGGGATTTTTTTCCCCCAGTACTGACTGATGGAGTAGGAAATACAATGATAGTATGAGCTGGGTTTGCATGTTTTCCTTGATTCCTGTGATACAGTTCATAGAAATAGTTTTGGAGGTTTTGTGGCCAGTTCAGGTTCATCATATAAGAAGACAAGTAAGGAGTTCAGTGGACTTGCCCTTTTTTTCCTACAACCAAAGATGTTGCTTGCATACAGTCTTTCTAAAGAACAATTCTTAAATTGATTTACACATATATTAGATGTCTACGTGGCCTAAAGGTTACTAAAAAAAAAATCTCTTGAACCATGCTATATAAGATACTCATTATTTAGGTTTGTTAGGGGGTTTATTTGGTTCAGTTTGTTTTGTTTTTGTTTTTTTAAGATTTGAAGCCTATCAATGGTCTCTTCAAAATGTTTGGAAATCACTGATATTTTGTGCTGAAATAAATGACTTTTTAGTCACTTTTGGTCCATTAAGGAAAACCTCATAAAATTTGTGTGGATTTACAGATTGTTTAATGTAAATAAAGTGCAGAATGTTTCTGCCATGTATACATGATTTCATCATTTGCATTTCATTACTGAATTTACTTACTTTGGAATAAATGATAAATTAAGCGGAAAATCACGAAATTGCTGTCAAGGTTTTTTTTGACTTTTGGAGACCCACAGAATTGCTGTTGTTGGAGATCTAAACACTGTGAGACAGCCTTTTGACTTCACACTAAACTTACTTTTAATCAGAATGCCTTGCTCTTAGTTTCCTAGTGCCAAACCAAATAGGTGCTTTTAAGATTTGTTTGTTGTTTAAATGCTAATTAAGAATATATTTGTAGATGCATGTGTTCTCAAACCAGTTTGTGATACAGTAAATATTGCATTGAGATAGTATAATCTGTGCAAAGCAGAAGGCATTGCCTTAAAATATACTTTGTGTGAAACATTATTTCATTGATCTTTCTTTGTACAGTATTAAAATCAGTGTTCTGTGTTGTATCTTTCACATACTATTTGTAAGCCTAGCTGATTTTGAATATACCAAATTTATGGTTTAGAGCCATAGACTTGTTCCTGTAGACTGTTCTCCTTTTTGGAGGGATAGAGCCTTTATTTAAAAAAGTCCAAAACCTATCAGCTAGACATTCTGTGAGATAAAGGCTTTGTTTGCAAGCCTTTGGTCATGCAGCCGGAAGATCGAAATGCATTTGTTATGCATACTTTCCATATCAAGTGTCTTCTGCTGCTTTTGATCTACTTCTTTCAACTCATTTTTGGAAGTTAACAGTTTTTTTCTGAAGCTCAAAAGTAAAAATACTTTTTTTTTTTTTTTTAAGATGATGTTTTCCTAACTCTCAGAATTAATTTGCTATTGCACTGCAAACTGTGTACTTCTGTGACCAGGTTGAGATTTTTGCTTTTGATTTTTCAGTTTTTAACAGGGAGGCTTTTTTTGCAGGAAGACTTAATTATTTGTAGACTGATTTGAAGTAGTTCCATTCAGGTAATCTTTTATATGGAGGCAGAAAAAGTATTCAGAATAATAGTTACACTTTTGGTGACTCTGATCATAGTTTTTATTCTTGCTTTTTTATCGTTTTCACTTATATATTTAAAGTCCAAAATGTAGTTTTGTTTTTATATTAAGAGGAGAGCAGCAGAAGAGACACCTCAGTCCACATGTGATATATTTTAGAGCTTTACCTTGTGATTTTAAGTCTATAAATTATTTTGGCCTCTCCCTCTGCCCTGGGGTGGGGATATCATTGCCACCGTTAGTCTATGTTTGGCTTGCATGTGCTAATGACACAGGACACTTTGGTGACTGAACTTGGGACGCACTTGCTAGGTTCCCAGATCAAGTGGAATGTGGGCTGTTTGTTCTCCTGCCATCCCATATTAACCCAGTAGAGGGACCTGATGTCTGGTTTTATATTCTAGTAATAGATACTAGTTTTTCCCATGTATATTTTGGGGGAAAGAGGATGTGGGGTTTTGTGTGTGCCTCATCCATAACCTAAAGTGAGGAGGAGAAATGAGGATGTGGTCCTCTGCATTCCACTAACATGTCTAAAATGTAAATTTGGCTGGTATGCCTATTTGACAAAAATAACAGTGTGCTTCTAGTATAATTACACCTATTCTTTTATCATCCCTAAGAAATACTTTTGGGTCACTCAAACACATTTTTTCATAATGCATTACAATATGCAGAGTGGGTTCAGCTACAGTAGGGAAATGTTGCGTGACTGCTGTAAACAAGTGTCAGTAAAGTTTCGAAGTTCACCATCAACATGTAGAAATAAATTTCTTGCATGCAAAGCATTTTCCGTTTAGTTTGTGTTTGTGCTAATAATTTGCTTATTAAGCTGTTTAACAGTCCTGTAGGAACAATTTTTTAAATTTCCTGACCGCAGGTTTTTAAGTCAGGACCCCAATTAAGTATGTAAATTTCAAGCTGTGGGAGTCAGTGTATGAAGAAAAGAATAGGTGGGGGGGTTACTGTGAGACCAAGACTGTTAGCTGTACTTTTTTATATGACTAATTTGAAATCCTTAGATTACTCAAATGTGTATGTTTGCAGCAATGGGATTAATCCCCTTCTTCTTCCCATATATAAGCATGTAAACTGAAGAAAGGACTGATTAAACATATTTAGAAAATGGTAGTGTATCTTGAAATTAATATGCCCATAAAGCTTATTCATACAAAAGTTAAACCACTTTCTAAAAGCTCAGTTAACCAAATTTAAAAGTCCATAGAAGAAAACTTTGCTGTGGTCATGCTTTTCATCCTTTTCTAGGAATGGGGGACTATAGCTGAGGACTATATAATTAAAATTTTGGGAAGTAACTTTTTTGGCACAATTTTAGTTTTTCGAGAGAAATTAGATGGATATGGATTCCTCTTCGCTTAAGCAATGGAAGATGGCTGAAATGTCTTTTATAATAAAAGCATGTGGCTCAGGAAACTTATTTATTGATTTTTAGTTCGCATTTATCTTCTGCAGCAAGTGATCTGTTCTATATTTCTCTGTACAGTGACTGTTAGATACAGGACAAGTTTGGAGTATCATGGACTATGAGTTTGTATTCTCTGTTTTTCTTTAGGGGTGGGAATTGTAGTGGCAGGGATTGGAACTCAGCAGTAGACTTGTAGGGGTTTTGTATTTCTGCAAACTCTGTGGGTTCCAGGACAGTCACCTTCGGCTGAAAAGCTTTCATTCCCAAGGACTGTGCTGAGAAACGGTATTTCCACACTCTCTGCTGTGTTTGTATTGGTGTGAGTGATCATGTTGAGCTGCTTGTTCCTTTTTTATTAAGTTGTGACTACTAATGTATTCGGACAAAGGCTTACATAATACAAAGCAGATATGGAATCTCAAGTGCCAGGTTGGTGAGTACTCCTAAGAGTCATGATTTCTTTGCAGCCACCTCTGTGCTGATACAATTGTATTATTTGGATTTCTGAGGATAATTGAGATACTTCCTTTGTGTTCTTCGGGTATAGACCATTGCATGACAGTACACTTCCTACATTTCTCCAAGCATAGATGTGTGCTGCCTATATTCTCTGAAATCAGATGATCACAGTGGTCTGTGATGCTTGCCACACAACTCTATCTCTAAATCCAAGAAAGCAACCATAAATGCTACAAAATAACTCCTCCAGTCCCTTTCAGACACCTTGACTCTGTAGTGACAGTTTCTGTTGAGTTCCTGGCTTTCTTTTCTGCAGTGTAAGTCAGACGTGTAAGTAAAATGATGTCTTTATAGCTCTAGCTCTAGCCTTGCTAAATTTTCTTCTTTTCTACTTTTACTTTAATGGGAAAAGTCTAAAGGCAGTCTGCTCAACAAACATAAGATTTTAACAGATGCAGCATTTGCATGTTCTCTCATTCTTTGGAGTGGGTGTGACAAATTTATTCTCCTTAGTTTTAGCCTAGAAGTAATTTCTAATTAGTGAACATCACAGACTGCCCTTTCAAACTGTTAGGATTATAAGCAAAAGTTTATAACTGACAGAAACTCAGATTACAGGATTTTATACTTGGATTGGTTGGTTTTGATAAGTAGAATTCTTCCCTGCCTGCCATCAGTCCCAGGTACCCTGAGGTCATAGCAGTGCATGTTGTGATCTGCTGCATTATCAGCTGGTCTGTTACAGTCGGGCTCCACAGGGTTACAATGTTCTGGTTGTAACAACTGCAAAAGAGGTGACTGTAGTGGCTAGGTGGTTCCCTGGTTTTTCACCAGAAGTCTGTGATGAATTTTTCCCTGACAATACCTGGATTTGGAGTTACATTAAAGAATGTTCCCCAGTCCTCTCTGTTCTGTGTTTAGCAATGTTTTTTTGCCATGGAGAAAATTTACATTGCTCTCCGAAATATACTCTTCATCTGCATTTCTTTTGGGGCATATTAGCTGAGTTTGAGCCAATGTTCTTCTGTTTTCTTCTGAACCATCTCATCTATGTGTTATCTCTTTGTCTTTGTCTCAGTCTGAGGAAACCTGTAAGGAATGTCTAAGCTGATCCTGGCCCATTAAACCTTTCTCAGTATTTATTATAAATTTCATTATGTAAAGGTATCCATTGCTGTGGCTTTAAGCAATCTATGAGATTTTTTCCTGAATCTCAGTTTAGTAGAAGCATTTTTTCAGGCAAGATCACTGAAGGTTTTAATATACTATTATATTAATACTACTATTATTATATTATATTCCATTTTGAATATAATTTTTCATGGAACTGTTGAATGGTTTGGTTTGGGAAAGATCTTAATGACCATCTAGTTCCTAGCCCCCTGCCATGGTCAGGGATTCCTTCCACAAGACTGGGTTGCTCAGAGCCCCATCTACCCTGGCCTTGAATACCTTCAGGAAGAGGCAGCCACAACTTCTCTGGGCAATCTTTCAAGCATCTTATAACCCTCAGAGTAAAGAATTTTGTTCTAATATTTAATCTAAACCTGCCCTCCTTCAGTTTAAAGACATTCCCTGCTGTCACATTCCCTGCTGTTACCCCATGCTCTTGTCAGAAGTCCCTCCTGAGCTCTCTCCTGCAGGGCTTTCATGTCCTGGAGGGTGCTGTAAGGTCTCCCTGGAGACTTCTCTAGGCCAGACAACCTAGGAAACTCCATCAGCCTGTGTTCTTAGCAGAGGTGTTCCAGCCCTCTTGTGGCCCTTCTGTGGACTCACTTCTACAGGTCCATGTCCCTCTCATGTTGGGAACAGACCTGGGGTGCAGTACTGTGGGTGGGGTCTCATGAGAGTGAGAGGGCCAGAATCACCTTCCTTTGCCTACTGGCCACATTGCTTTGGATGGAGCCCAGGACACAGTTGTTCTGGGCTGTGACTGCACATTGGCTGCTCATGTTCAATTTCTCATCAACCATCAGCCCTAAGTCCTTTTCTTTGGGCTCCTCTTGATCCTTTCTCTGCACAGCCTGGATTTGTGTTTGGATTTACTTCAGCTTGGGTGGAGTCTCTTGCACTTGGCCTTGTTGAACTTCTTGAAGTTCACACAGGCCCACCTCTCAAACCTGTCGAGGTCCCTCTGGATGGCATCCCTTCCCTCCAGTGTGCCAACTGCACCACAGTTTGGTGTCATTGACAAACTTGGGAGCACTTGATCCCACTGTCCACGTTGCTGGCAAAGGTGTTAAACAACAGACCCAGTTAAACAACAACCCTGGTTAAAATACAGATACAGAGAAACACTTGTCACTGGCCTTCACTTGGATATCAAGCCATTGACCACAGCTCTTTGAGTGTCACCATCCAATCAAGTCCTTATCCACTGTTGGTCCGTCTGTCAAATCCATGTCTCCAGAGGCAAGGACAGTGTCACAAGCTTTGCACAGGTCCAGGTAGTAGACATAATATACTCTTCCCTTATCCACCAAAGCTGTTGTCCTGTCATAGAAAGCCACCAAATTTGTCAGGCATGGTCTTCCCTCATTGAAGCCACGTTAACTGTCACCAGTCACCTCCTTATTTTCCATGTGCTTTAGTACAGTTTCCAGGAGGTTCTGTGCCATGATCTTGCCAGGCACAGAAGTGACACTGCCTGGCCTGTAGTTCCCAAATTCTTTTCCTTTTTAAAAACAGTTTGTTTCCCTTCCTAATGTTGACATTTATGTGGACCCTGATCTTCATAATGTTTTTATTTCAGTCATATCACAAGGTGTCACGTTTATTTTCTTATGGTTAGTAGATGAAAACATCTAGTAGGTGAAGAGGTCAGAAGTCCTTGCTTACTCTTTCCACGTGGAGGAAATAGTTTACCTGTCTTTGTGCATGGGCTTGGTACTTTTCAGACCCTTGGGAACTACTGGGTTGTCTCTTTGTCAATTTAGTCATCATGAAAGAAGAGGATCACTCTGTGTCTCACCATTCTACAGACTCACTCTCTGGGGTGTATTACATTTTCTTGTTTCTCAGGCATTTTACTGTAACATTGGGCTTTGTGAAAACTACGTCTTTGATCCAGAATAGTTCTGATACACAAAAATTATGCCTAAGGATTTTTTTTTTCTTCACTGTTCTTGTAGGGTTTTATGGGTGTGGTGTGGTGTTTGATTTGTATACAGAAGGTGCAAGATCCTCAGTAACGTGGCTATATCAAAGACATACATAATGCTGATAAATACTGTAGTTGAGATGAGGATTTTAAACTGCAAAATTTTGCATGGAATAGATGTAATCAATGGTGTTTGCTAGTCTTGTAAAATCTGAGGCTATAAAACTTAAAAGTTTGTCCAGGATAAAAAATCCAAACTCAAGTTTTAAACTTGGCAGCCAGGTGTGACTGAAAACCACGAGTCCAAAAATTTTTTTGTGTATATTGTATAAAGAGGTAGAAAGTAAATGAGGATTCTATTGGAGCTATGTCCTCAATCATTGCATTTTGAAAGACAAGCCATGTTGTTCCCAGAATGCACAGACAGCTCACTCTGGAAGGAGGGATGAGACCATGGTACCACAGCTCTAGGGTGGGGACCTGAGAGAGAATTCCACTTAGCTTCCCTTCCTCCATTTAAAAAATTGCATATCTCTTCAAAGAGATTTTTCATTTTTTAAAAGTTGAAAACTGTCATCGTTTGTAGACAAGTGTCAGATATTTTTCAAATTACATGTGTGAAGAACTGAATGAAATGCTTTGTAAATTTCTGTGAACATGAAGGTTCTTTCTGCTCTGCTGACAGATAGTTGGTAAAGCTGTGATGTATCAGTACAAAGTGAACCTTTGTTAGCATAGAGCAAAATAGTAATACATAGCATTTTGGGCATGTTTTCCTACTGCAGATGTTGTCTTTGTGAACTTTCCATGTAAAATCAGAATAAATGAAGTTAACCCAGTGCAAATTTGCTGGTGTACCTGGATTTTCAACCACACAAATGGATCTGTATTTACTTATTTGCAGCTGTTCCCATGTGAATGGGTTGGGGTGGTTTTTGAGAGCTGGTGGGGCTTAGGTGGTTCTCATCAGTTTGTTTTCTTTCACATGAATATTGGGAAGAGTTCAAGTGCTCTACAGCCTCGTTGTATAAAGAAATACATAAACTGCAGTTTTGGAAAAGACTTAAACATTTATTTTTTAAAAATGAATTGTAGATATGCACAGGCTTTTAGACCTCTTTTTTTTTTTCTTCCTTATTTTTTCTATTATTTCTTTTGCGAGTCCTTCAGTAGCCTATTCAAACTTTAAGTTTACTTAAAAACAGTTAAACTGTTTTAAGTGAATCACTGGCACCTTGCACAAGTGATAGGAAAACCAGTGACTGGTAGCTTTTTGTTCTTTCAGCACTAGATGTAATTCTCCAGTTTTGGTGCTCAAATAAGACTTGAAGCAGCAAATCCAGCAAATTGCTCTGCTCCTTCATGTGAAGTCACACATGGCAGCCCCGTGGTGGCTGCTTCTGAAGATGATTGGTTTCTCTTGGCCCCCATTTTTTACCCATCTTGTTCTTTGATTGCACAGGGACAGTTATTTGTACTGACAACTTGCTTTTACTTTTTTTTGAAACCGTGGGGAATTAAGAGTTCTTTTAAATGAGGGTAGCCTTAGCCTGGTTTTCTTTGGAAGCAATAACAGATATATTGAAAGGGTTGAAACAGGTAGGCTGAAAAGCATCAGATATTTGTGGATCTCTTTGAAGAGGACAATTTTAGACAAGCATACATTTTAAGATGTTAAAGACTATTTTACTGATAGCCAGAATATTTCTTTCATGAGATGAATATGGGAAATCATGTACATGTATGTGAACAGACAGTGAAGAACGTGCAAGACTGGTAATAAATTCTGTAAATTGTGAAAAGCCATATAAAAGGGACACTCCGTATCTTCAGATGATTGGATATAATACAGTAGTATTCTACTTTGATTTTATTGTTCTTCATTGTTCTTCCATGTATTAAAAGCTGATCCCTCCTACTCATCATCACTTCTCAGTTATCAGAATTTTTTTCTGAGATAGTTCAGGTTTATTTTATGATGGGTACTGTTTTCTCCAGCTGTAATCATGTTCATTTTAACACTGAGTTGAAGGCTTCAGGATTTAACACTGCATTTTCTTCTTCTGGCTTGTTTAACTTTCTTTTAAGTTCAATCTTAACTCAGAACTACTTGCTTTTCATTCTCATTATTTGAGAGGTCAGTGAAACTAACATTTTGTGTAAATTGCAGTAAAACATTCAACCGTAAAATTGCATTTGTGGATGTACTTTGCAACTGGAAAATATTACAGTGAAGTGTGAGTTGCCTCCATGTGCTGTGAAAGATGCATGTGCTTTTCTGAATAGTAAGTTTTTTTGTAATCAAACTAATCTTTAATTTGGCAAAAAGTAGTTTACAGCAGATAGAAAGGGGTTGGTTTCATTTCCCACAGTATGTTACTTGTAGTCCTGTTGTAGTCCTATTTTGCTATGGTACTGAGATATTGCTGTATTTAAATAATGTAATTTATTTATTTGATTTTAGGAGAATGACATCTTCCTGGGCTGGGAAAAGGGAGCTTACAAGAAATGGGGAAAGAGTAAGAAAAAGTGCTCTGATCTAACACTAGAGGAAATGAAAAAACAGGCTGCTGTCCAGTGTCTTCGCTCTGCTTCTGATGAAGTAAGTTTGGACTATTTAATAGATTCTTAAGGCTTTATGTCCTTCTTTGTGCTAGATATATTTGGCTTGTGATGCTTATCTTTTAATTTGTGGCTTCTTAAAGTGCTAGTTTGCCAAGAGTTCTCCAAAAATTCTTTATTTTTATTTAGGAAATTATGAAATCCATGTATGTTGGGATGATTTCACAAGAGATTCTGTACTATGTAGTGTCATGCTTTCCTTTCTGTAAACCCTCTAGTCTTATTGTCAGGTCAGTTGCAGTGCACCCATTTGAGTTGAAATAACCACAAAGCTTTGCATAAAGGTAATTCTAAAAATTCTAAGTTGACTTGGACTTTGTGTTGTGTGTGAATAGAAAGGACTGGAATATGTGGGCAAAAAGCCATCTTGCTCTGCGAATGCAACATGTGTAATCCAGAATTCCTAGATAAAAAGCCATGTATAGTAGCAAATGTTCACTTTCCAGATTACATGATTGAGTGGAAGTGAAATGCACTGACTAGAGCAGCTGAGGAAAGGTGAAGGCTGCAGGTTGAAGGAAGACAGCAAGGCAGCAGATATTGTGTATTTGAGCAGAAAAATGGACAAAGGGAGAAGCAGTTGAAGGCAATATTTAGAAAGAAAGAATGATCTGTAGCACAAGTCAAAGGAAGCTCTCCAGAGAGATTTTTCAGACGGCAAAAATGAGAAACTGTTTTTTAGTTTACAGAATGATAAATACTCTGATCTGTCACTGCTGTAAGAAGAAACTACCCCACCTATGCAGCCTGGTTGCATTATTGCTCTACATACCTTCCTAGTCATAGCTGATGCTTGCACAAGCATTTGGGTGGTTATGTGGGGAACTGGTTTGGGAAAGTGAATCAGTTTCCTGAGATTAACCTGGTTGGGGCAGAGGAAATGTTCACCCAGAGAGGTTTCCTGGTCAGACTTGTGGCACAGACACTCTTGCCAGTAAGGCTGTGGAAGAGTAATCAAGGAAGTGGGGAAGATTTGGTGCTTATTCCCACCACCTTCAGCAGCATTAACATTACATTCTGGCTCACTCTGAAGCTACTTGAGTACTTGTTCAGTTACTAAATTGCTAATTGACTAAGTGGGAGATTTCTGAACTCCCATTTTCCCATTACTTATTATCCTAACAAAGTGATGCAAAGTACAATTTTGTTGGTAATTTGCTCTGCTCTCATAGTTATAGAATATTGAGGTCAGCATTCTAACTACCATAGAAGTTAATTTGAATATGAAACAAATATGGAGAAATAATTTCAAGAAATAATGTCTTTCTTGAGAATATGTTTGTCTTTGTTTACTCATTTTATGAACAATAAAATGTAGGACTCATACACAGACTACAGGAATACTGATGATCGATTCTTCACTTCAGAAATTATACTCTTGATGTGTCTCCACATAGCTAAAAATCAAGAATCATCACTTAGAACTAAATTTATGTTATATAGAGAAATTTAGTTGCAGAGCAAAAGGGAGGAGGTGAATTTGATAATAACCTATAACAGAGAAGGGAAGAAACTATTCAACTACAGTTTTGAAAGAATAAAAATACTTGGGACCTGAAAGGTTGAAAAATAACTTCACTTTTGACCCCTGTCACCTTATCAAATTTTTAGTGTTCAACATTAACCTATAATCTGCAACCTGTATACTTGAGTTATTTCAGAGCTGTTTTGACTTCTGTTGCCCGCTTAGACAATTAAGCTTGCACATTGTCATTAATGAAATTGCAGTCATAATTTTTATAATGTATATTCAAACACAGAATTGAACCTTTAAGCCTTTTTTAAAAAGCTTTGACTTAAAGCTCCTCTGTAGGTAGTTTAACACATGCATTGCATGAAAGAAATACACTTTATTTTTTCCTCCAGAATTAAAGAGAAGGGTGATCCTGCTTAAATGCTAGTAATGCTTTAAAGTAACTTGTAAGATATCTCTTATTTCTGAGTTTTCAAACACATTTCTCATGTTGTTGGGTTTTTGTATGCAAGTTTGTGTGCTGATCTGATTGGAATAATGAATAGATTTTGGACTGTGAAAGATGATAAAATGCTATTTCTGCTGAGGCATTCAAGTTGCTCCATACAGTGTTTGTGGTTTTGTCTCTACGAAAAGATAAAAATATTCTGTAGTTGAAATTGTAGATCAGTTGTGTGTAAGGAGTATTTATAAAAATTGTTGAGATACAAATAAATACTTTTTTTCCAGTCCCACTTGAATTTTTTAAAATAGTTTTTTGAATCATCTGAAAAATGTTTACCTGTGATTTTTTTTCTGTTGTCAGATGAGGTAGATGTATTCATTAGGATGTTCTCTTTTTGCAAGTGGCCTGATAAATAGTCCATATGGGCAGTTATGGAGCTTATTTATAGTTTTGCTTACCTTCTGTGATCTCTTTTTCAAAGTAGGTGGATGCAGAAATGCCAATCTGCTCACATGGGTATGGAACACTTGCTCTTCCAGCCTAACCTCTTCTTTCAACCTTAGTATTAGAGCAAAACAAGCAAGTTTGAACCCCTTTATTGGGAGTAACTGGAAGAAAGTCTTAGTGGATTTCAGCTTGAATATATTTAAATAAAATTGTATTTAAGAGAAGTGATTACAGTGTTTACCCTGTGTGTGTCTATAGAGAGAGTATATAGACACACGTATATAGGCACACACAAACACACAGAGAAGAGCCAGAATAGGATGGCAATTCAGTGAAGACTGTAGGATTTTGCAGCCTGATCGTTTTAGAGAGAAAAGTGTGCAGAGGATAAAAAAGTAATGAGTGTCAGTAGTAACTTTTCTATCTGTCATAGGAAATTACAGAGATACAGTTAATGTAATTTTGATTTTTGCATTTAATTTTTTAAGCCAATAGCATGTTAAGAAATGGCAGACAGACTGCCTCCACCTCCTACCAGTAACCAAAAGCCTTAAAATTTGGTGATCACTTCAAAAAAGTGCTTGATGGAGAGAGGAAGTAATAAAATAAATTATATGAAAACTGGCTTAATAGCAGTAAGTACTTTTTTGTCACTTTCATTTAGTGGTTGGAACAAGTATTTTGAAATCACCTCTTGTGGATTTTCATTTCCACAGCATTCATTCTTAGAGTGTACTTAATTTAGTAGCTTAGTTGAATTCAGTCCTTCCTCTCATGTTAAAAAGAGTAATACTGTAAAATGCTAATCTGAGACAGAAATCTAAAGTTCTAGTTTTAATTTCACAGTACTGAAAACAAACGTCTGACTTGAAGGAGCAAGCCTAAGTTCGGTGTTGATTTCTAAAATGTTTCCTACATTGTGAAGAATGACAAGTCAGGGAAGCTGTTGTGTCTCACAGTGTCTTTGCCATGGCAGTCTGTTGTGGACTAGATGTGTTTGTGACGGGAGGCCTGATTTGACAGACACCATCTAGTACATGTAAGAATGCAAATTGTTAATGTATGTACATTCTGAGGACATTATTTTTTGTGTGACAAGCATTTTGGTGTCTCAAATTGTCTATATTCGTATGAATGAGTCTTTAGTTGCAGATGCTCTTGAAGCAGTCAAGAGCAGAGGAAATGTAAGTACATTGCAGCTTGCCAGAAAATGGAGACAGAATGATGGTGAGAAAGACTTTTAAGACAAGTACTTTAATGTAGCAATCAATTACTATTCTTACTGTAGTTCTGAAGTTTATTTTTTTCTGAAGCACTCAAATAGGAGTTTAAAGACGTGCTGAAGAATTGCTCAAATTTTAAAAAGCTTGTTAATATTGACATTGAGCAGAGATTTTGTCTTAATTTTTATTCTGCTGAAGTATGGAAGAAATTTTAAAATGTTGGATTGCAATTAACTGGTCAAGTAGGGATATTCGTTCTGTTGTGACATAAGGTAAAAAACCCTAATGTTTAGGACTGGAGAATATTTATATAAAAGTCTTTTGATGACAATAAGAAATATTATCCTTAAATTACTGCCTCAAATTTTGAGTAAAAACAGCTGATCTGTCAGCATTAAATAACTTGATGTTTTGTTGTTATTTGTAGTTACTATCTGAAACACAGTTTGTTCACATGCAAGTGGTGATTCTTTTTTTCTTTTTTTTTAACCTCCTAATTCTGAAAGTACATTATTTTGTATTTGAAAAATGAAACTTGTCATTACTTGTCTCGTTACTGTAAAAAGAAAACCAGTATCTTTGAGACACAGAAATTTGTTATATAAATTAGAGTTTAGAAATTCACGTGTTACTTTTTACAAGGTGGATACTGTAAGCAAGGTTGGAATTAGGTTACTTACAGAGACTGATACATGTAAGACTTTTTGACAGATACATTTCCTAGTAATAATATTGAAATTACTTATGTGCCTATGCATTGGTCACAAATCCAAGCTTAATTAGCTTGTACCTGACTACTTTTCTGGTAAAATTTGCATTGTTCAATAGAGCAAGCAGGTCTCCAGCTGTGCCGTTGCGGTTCCTGTGAAGGGCAGTTCATTCACTGAAGGCTTGCAGTGTGACACATGAAGCTGCACCCCAAGATGGTGCCAGAGTTTCAGTTAAAGAAGTTGCTGTGTCCTTCTGCTGAAATGTGTGAGCACTTCTTAAGAATGAGAAAAGGAGACAGTTTCCTGTGGATCTTACTTTCTGCACTGATGAAACCAATGCTCCAAGACTCTTTCTTTCTCCCAGTGTAGGGGGCCACTTTACCTAAGCTGTTCCACAGCATATCCTGAGATATTCCTAGTGTCCAATGCTGATCTCCCAAGGCCTGTCGTAATGGGGTTCAGGCAATGTGGTCCATTCTGAACTAACCAAGCTCTCAAAATCTGCTAACTGCCATGAGTTCTGTGTGCAACATGTTAAAACAGGAGCTAGTCTTGGTTGATAGATTCCGTGATGAATTTTGAAAGAGAGCTGCTCTAATATATTTGACAAGAACACACAGTGCTTTCCATCCCACTCTTCTAAGTAATTACTGCTTGGTGGTAACATGGAAACATAATTGGTGAAACTTCATAACAGTAATTTCTTTTAAATGTAGTCAGGTGTGGGCATGCTAACAGCATAGAGCATTGGCTTTGCTTACTTTGAATCATGAGGGGGGAATCTAACTCTTTTGATACTTGTGTTATCATATAGGACCACATAGAGGAACAAGTGTGGCTCTAGTGAGCAGTTTGGTTAAAAATTTAAAATGATAATTTTATTCTCAAATGTGCCTTCCTTTCAGCACGAACTTGAGATGTGTCTAAAATAAGATTTTTTAAAAATTTTCTTAATGTTTGTCATCTTTCTTACTCGAAGTGCAGAACTGTCAAACTTTCACAGAATCATAGAATCCTAGAATGGTTTGGGTTGGAAGGATCCTTAAAGATCATCTCATTCCAACCTCCTACCATGGGCAGGGGCACCTTCCGCTAGATCAGTTTGCTTGGAGCCCCATCCAACCTGGCCTTCAACATTTGCAGGGTGGGGCATCCATGCAGTTACTACAGTTCTGCACATAAATCTTCTTTGAAGAAATAATCTGCTAACCAGGCCAAATTAATCAATTGGTTATGATTGTACATCTGAGCATGTTTTTATTGATGGGTTACTCAGAGCAGCTATTGCTGCCTCCAGAGATTATGGTATCTGTGTGCCATTTAGACCAAGGCAGTGTTGCATAATCTGCCTTGTACTTTGCAAGAGTGATAGGTGAGAGCTGAGGAAAAATGACTTCTGGAGTTTGTAGCAAGGGAATGGTGGGGTCTTTTCCTCTTAAGTATAATGGCACCTTAAATAAATTATTTAAAATTAATTTTAATCACTGTTCCCTGCTTCTCTCATGTAAGCCAATACTAATTTGGTAATACATACAGACCACTACACTGGGATACCAGGGAATCAATCAGGTTGAAAACATCATGTGGTTTCTTGAGTGATTTAAATCACACATTTTTGTTTAACTAGAAGTGACATGAGTGAGAGTGTTAAAGTAAAGATAATGGGACAGCGCAAGAATGAATCAAGTTGTGTAAAAGCCATGTTAACAAATCAGAAAGGTGAAGTGCATGTGGAAAATTTGAATTTATTAGAACAAAAATTGAAGTTAAGATTCCAAAAGAGTCTTAATGGTTTTTGAAGCATTTATCCTGACTAGCTCAGTAGTAAGTATTTCTGTGTGTCTGAGGATGATTGTTCAAAGTATTTTACTGGAAAATGCCAAAACATTTCACAAAATCAATGAATATTATCTTTCTTTTGGGTTGTATCCAGTTGCCCCTATTGAAAGGGATAATGCTAGTGGTTTCCAGAACACACAGTTTAGGAAAGAATTTTAAAAATAACTTTAGACGCCATATAGGAAATGAAAGTCATTTGTCTTGCCCAGGTAACCATCACAGAATAAATTAATTATAATAAATTGATTTATTTTTCTTTATGACTATGTCATTAAACAGTATATCAGGTACTGCATATCTGATTTGTCATGTTACTGAAGCTGCTTTCCTGTCTGTAATAGCAACATTAATTGAAGCTGACAAAAGTTCTAATTATTCCAGTTTTAATATGCATTTTCTCAACATAGAAGAGATATCTGTTGAACTGGAGAAATTCCTTTTGGGAGCTTAGTCTACACAGAAGTTGCTTCATAGCATTAAGTATTTCAGATAGTATAGATGATAGCATAGATGTATTGGAGGCTGAGAGTAGGTGTTCAGTGTGATTGAAAGTTTTCACCTTGTATGCGCTTCCAATGAAAATGGGAGCAAACTGGGGCAAGGCAGCTCTGTCCTCACAGCAGCTTCTCTGATAAGCCTGCAACAGAAGCGAAGGTGGCTTATGCATTTCTTGGAGGGAGGGGCAGCGCCATCTTTCAAGCACAAAGGAGTGGCCAGGAAAATGCTAGAGGAATTGGTTACAGAGCTCTCCTGAATAATGCCTTGTGTTCCATCACAGAGAAGTTTTATTAGATTATAATTTTTCTTCATGCAGAACAATCATTTTTACCACAAGTTTGAGTTGGGGGTCCATTATGAATTCTTATCATACAGACAAGCAAACTTAAATGAATCTGGCAGATCACCTGCTGAGAAATTTCAAGTGTCCTTTCTGCATTTCACTTGATGCAGAAAAGAGCTTTTGCATAATTGGTGGGAACACACTTTAAAAGTTTCTCCCATTTCATTGATAATACAGATAAGAACATTTTGGCATGGGCAAGCCGAAGTACTGTGATTAAGTGAAATCTCACAGCAGCACTGCTTACAAGGATAGCAAGTCTGTTGTGGCTTTGAAGTCAGCATGTTTGTTTATAAGTGATGAATAGTAATCAGGAAGAATAGTTTCTGGTGAGGAATTATCCTTTCTTGGGGGGGATAACTTCTATTTCAGTGTAGCCTGCTATGGGAGGGATCAAAAAGAATTAAGTTTTAAATAACAGAAGTCAGATTAGCTGCTCTAGTAACCTACATTTAGGGATAGCGTGTTCATTTGAAGTTAATTTGAGCTGGCAGATGATCTCTTTTATCTAGAATTAGTAAATAACATGTGCTATTTATTATGTCTCTCTCTCTTAGGTGTTGCGTGGTGAATCATAGCTCTGAAATTTGAGCCTGATCCTAGTTATGTGCTAGATATGTAATTTACCTTTCCTAATGTTTTAATAGCAAAGACAGAATTAAGAGAGTTGCAAGGAAGTATTTTTATATCCTTGTTGGAGAGCTATTGCTCTCATATTTCTTAAAATGGTTTGGATTTTTGTGATATTAAGTCAGTTTGCTTGGAAATTGATATTCTGAGGTCACACATTGATTGAAGATTACTCTGGATCAAGTATTCATGAGCCCCAAAAAGAGAAGTTTTTAAATAGAAACAGTTTTTCTGACTGGTCCAATATCTTTGTTGTAAATTATTATGTATTCAAATGAAAAGATAAAGATTAAATTGTGTTCTTACTTCTAAAGGGTCAAGAAGGTTGTACCAGTATAAGATACTCTTAAGTATTTCTTAGTGTCATTCACCTTATTATCATGGAGGAAAATTCCATAATGCAAGCTGGAATCTTATTTTATTCCTTTAAACTCCACCTGGGTTGAACACCATAGGGAAGCTGCTGTTTTAATGGATTGATTTATTTATTCATTCATTCTCATAGTGCTGATCTTGGGCCAAGATTTTTTTTTTAGTCCTTTTTTTCAGTCTGTCTTGAGCACCTCTTTTGAGAGTACTTGTAATCAGATGAATTATACTGTGTCAGAATGTTAAAAAATGAAAACCTAGACTTCTAACTTTCTCTCATCATCCTAC
The DNA here is from genome assembly GCF_049639895.1 of Pseudopodoces humilis. Taxonomy (NCBI): domain Eukaryota; kingdom Metazoa; phylum Chordata; class Aves; order Passeriformes; family Paridae; genus Pseudopodoces; species Pseudopodoces humilis. Next base: position 11,620,964 of record NC_142205.1, on the reverse strand, counting down.
AAAATATAGAAATAGATGTGTGGTTGCAGTGAATCACATTTTGTGCCTTACTCAGTTCACGTGGCTTAACAGCTGATTCATATAGAAAAGCTATCTAATCCTGCACTTGGTGACAGGAGACATGCTGAGAAAACAGTCCTGGTACAGTCAGAATACAGCCTGTGAAATCAATGATTTGAAACTACGAATATATTGATTTACTTTAATTTCTAGATTGTTTGAACTTGTATTCTGTGAAAGGACTGTCAATTCAATGTTCTCTAGTTTATCCTGTTTCAGCAGGGGTTTGGACTAGATGATCTCCAGAGGTACTTTCCAACCTAAACAAATTCTGTATGTTTCAGAAAGGGAAATGAAGATTTGTTTTGAAAGTGTAAGCTAGAAAGCTCTCAAAACCCTAGTAGCAAATGAGTGATTATTTTAATGGTTCAAGTAAAAGGAAGTGTAATGCTTTTGCTTTTCAAAGAGATTGAAGAGGGGCAAGGACCTTTTGCTATACCTTACAAGCCTGAAGTAACAAACCATATTTAGTAAATATTTACACTGCACAGTTCAAAACTTCTGGAGGAAGCTTTCAATTTATGTTAGATTAGAAGCAAAAAAAACCTGAACCTGCCAAAAACCTAAAGGCAATCAACATCTCCTTAAAGCAACTTCCCTTTGAGTTGTACAATCTGTGATGGAATTTTTTGGTTTCTGTCAGATGTGGAAAATCTCCTTCTAAGTACTGGCTATGAGAATTCTGTTTTCCTTTGTTTTGTCCAGAAGGCTTAGCTATTGCATATGTAGAGACCTGCAGGACAAAGTATATGTTTGCATGGTATTTTTTTGTTGGAAATATGAGACTCATAACCAGGTATTACTGGGTGATGGGAAGAGGTGAAAACTCAGTGAAAATTAAAAATTTTGTTGAACAATCTCCTTCTCAGTTCCATAGTATAGCTGTGTGAAATAATAGTGGTGCTGTTTTTGATGAAATTTAGGAAAAACTTCTTAAATTTTCTGGTTGTTGACTGTACTGTGCTTGTCTACAATATTCAGAAGTAACCTGCTAGCAGAGGTGAATATCAGTTAAGAATTAAAGTGATTTGTCAAGCATATGAGGGGAGCTAATGTTTCACAGATTCTTATTCAAAACTTAGAAAACATAGAAGCCAGTGCCCACTGTTTACATAGGCAACAGTTTTTAGTGAATTTCAGTTTGGTGTATATAATACAGGTATTTTTCCATGGTTCACAATGTAACTGAATACTTTAAATTTATAAAAAAACATTTCAGAAGAAACTACACTTACAAATGTAATATCTCCTTGGAACATTTTATGCAGCTATACAGAGGCGTGAATGTGCATACGAAAGCAATTGGACTGCTTTAAGCTAATGAGCTACCACTTGTCATCTCTAGCTGCTCTACTTCAAAGTAGAGTGTGTTCAAAAGGTCTTTGATTTAATATTTGACATTATATATGTATGTATGTGCATGTGTGTTTAGGAAAAAAATATCCAATCTCAAAAAGAAGTGAAAACTACCAAACATATTTACAAATACATATAAAAATGTGTGTGAGCTTTTGTTTTGTTTTGGGATTCTTTTGTTGTTATTTTTTTTAAATTGGTCTTATTCTTCATTATGCAGAACTGCATTAATTAGGCTCCAAATAGGATCATGGTGGGGTCAGTAAGGAAGACAGTGGTTATTGGAGTCCAGTAACTCCAGCAGTCAGATTGACTGTTCTTGTTCACGCTGGGTGAGTTCAGAAGCTTAATTTATCTGTTAGCACCGTCACTCCTATGCCAGTAACACAACACCTATCCTTTATGTAATCCTTCCCTTGCTGCAGCCAGCTGATAAAAAGCCAAAAAGAACTTTTGGTGAAACTGGGTATATGTTAAAGTAGGGGAAAGAAAGAGAAATGTATAAAAAACAGTAAAACAGAATAAAATGCGTGTGGTGTGCAGGAAATATTGTTATGCAAAATAAAAAAAAATTAATTAAAAATGATGCACTGTCCTTTGTAATTTGAATGAGAAAAATAGGTTGGTAGAAATCTGGGCCAGACAATTTTGAGATTTAAGCCTTTCACGATGGAATTACATAAGCAGTCATAATTGGGCACTAAAACTTCCATATTTCAAAATGTTTATAAGGTGCTCCAGTATTTCTATTGTATGGGGACAGTCTTTAAATTTGAACATAAGCAAAGTACTTCAACCAGATCACCTAGTTTTGTTAGCTAACGGTGTCCTATTGAACCAAGCCAGTACCTGGAACTTCTTACTTTCAGGCTCTGGGTTGTTACAGCTACAACACCTTAAGGTAAACAATAAAAAAAAACAACTAAATCTCATATTCCAAGGACCACCAGTGTCACATATGAAATAACTGCCATGGCATTCATTACATTAAGTTGGCAGCACGTTTTCATGTGCTGCAGGAAGAAGTTGAGCAGGGGGTCTCCAGAGTCCTGGCATTCTGCACAGTGGGTCCCACCCCCCTTTTTTAAAGCCAGCGCTGTCTCCTTCAGCGCTGTGCAGGACAGCGGGCGGCGCGTCAGCTGACTCAAGTATTAATTTCATGGTACAGGAGGAAATGAACGTTTGATTCCAAAAGTTTTCACTTCTTCGGTGTAATGGTAAGCATTTTGTTGCTGGTTAGGGTGTTTTTTTAGCATGGTGTTATATTAAGGCAGTGAATCTGTATTCCTTGGAGTGTTTGCTACAGGTGTCTGTTTGATTAGACAGTTGGGGGAGCTAAGGAAAACCAAGGCCAGCTCCTCCTCTGTTGACCTTTTTGAGGGAAGAAGGGGGAGTCAAAAGTGATATAGGCATAAAGTGACAAATTATTACAACTAGCTTTGTCCTTATTACTGTCCTGCTTGGTTCTTGCTAAATGATTTAATTTATACTGGTAAATTTACTGATACGGAAGATACCTTCTGAAGCTTGATATTGCTAAGTCATCATCAGTTAAGTATGTGGCATAAAGGTTTATATTTAGCACTTCAGTGCAGCAATACTGTTAGGAATAGAACATTGCTTTCTTTTTCACTTGGCTGCAAATAATTAAAGTTTGGAGTTAGCATATAAATCATTGTTTCACTGTATGATTTTTCAAGGGTGTTTTTCTGGCAGTGAATTAAACAAACTAGTCTGACTGTATAAATTAGTATTCTCTTTTTCATAATACTTTCTTGTCCTTTACCAACATATATTCATATTTCTCAGCAATTTCTGGACAGCAATCAGGAGAGATGAGAAACCCTTAGATCTTGGAAAAAATAAATCTTTATACCACCAGGGTGACACAGCAAGTCTAACTCTTTTCTGTGTATTTCTGTAACTTGATACTTGGTCGGCGTTACCTTTGGAGAGAAAACACATCCCATAACATGTGCACAATATGATCATGTTAAATTCAGAAGATAAGTTTCTTGGGGTTTTGTGTAAGTTTCTCCAAGTATAATTTGAACTAGACTTCCAACAGTGATGGAGTTGATATTGAGGAAACTGCACAGGATGCATACAATGAGATGCATGGTCCTCCCTCATTACCACTCCCAGCTGTAGGGTGACGTGCAGGGGACCTCTTGTATCCTCCCTAGTGATTCCAGATTGCTGTGTTTAGCTGTGATTCCAGCTCTGTTTGCTGCTATGGAAAGTGTGAAGTGCAATCCCCAAGCATAATTCCTGAGCATCAAATAATGACAGTACAAATATCCACACAGTACTCACCTCACCTAGTTTTCCTTCCAACAGGAATGGTCATTTCAGGCTCTAAGTTGGTGTTTAGTATTTCACTGACTGTAACTCAGATTTTATTCCATTGGAATGACATGGGGTTTTCCTCTGTGGGTAATATATTGGACTGTTTTGTGTGTGTGTTTATTTTCAGTATTTATGTAAAGGAAGGAAGGAGGAAAATAGGGGCTTATAAGGAATATGAAGAAGGTGTTTGTTTTTATCCTCTGCTGTCCTGTGTTGTTAATAACACAATGTTTAAAAAGAAAAAAATACCTGGTCATTTTAAATTGGAAAGACTTTGGGATGGGTTTTGCATATAGATACTGTGGAAGCATTTCCTCTCCCTCTCTGCCACATATGTAGGCATTCCTTCCTACTGTTCTACTTTCCACCTTCATGCCTGATTTTCTGTATCCTTTTAATAGTCCTTTTCCCACAGATATAAATTGTGCAGCCAAAAGGATCAGGCCTAGCTTTTTGAAATGCATCTTAGTGATCAGTGGGTCATTGAACTTCCATCCTGAGACTCCTGGCTAAATCTGCAGCAATACCATGCAGTAAATGTGGCATGCTGTGTTTGCAAAGCTTGGGATATCCAATGATGCAACAATGTGACCTGTAGCTTGAAACCTCTGTGTGAATGTATCTTCGTGTTCCTTGGAATCATTTTGACCTCTAACTAATGTATTTATAGAATTGGATTTATACTAGTAATAATTTTTTGTTGATTTTTCATATGTAGTTACTGTGCAAAAAGAACAGTATGTCTGCTGAGATGTTTATTTTATTGGTATATTTTTATGACATTAAAATTCTTTTTAGTAAGTTATGTTTTCTTTTTTTTCCTTTTTCTTTTTTTCCCCTGTGGTTTTGTTGTGCAGAGCTCTGGGATTGAAACATTAGTGGAGGAGCTTTGCTCCAAACTGAAAGACCTTCAAAGTAAGCAAGGTGAGGAAAAAAATGTCTAAACTTCTGAGGCCATGTATTATATTTATAAGCTCTGCAACATTCTGAGGTGGGGGTGGGTGTGAGGGAGTAGGTTGTTATTTCAGTAGCTTTTAGTACAGGCCATGTGATTTTAAAATACATTTGAATAATTTCATTCAAATAATTTAAGCAATTTTGTATTGGCTTGCTTTATTTACCTAAGGAATAGCCAGTCACAAATGGTGATTTCTTTATGAAAAGCTATAACTGTTCATATCCTGCTGTGTCTGCATTTTTAGTAAATATTCCAAATTCAGCATCCCCCTCCCTACCAAAAGGAATGAAAATAAATAGGCTTGATTCTATTCCTTTTGTGTATTGATTTTTCCAAAGAGCAGGTTTGCCTCAGAATAATTATGTGGAAACTATTTGTGTGAAAAGCATCCAAATAACCATCACTACTTAAAATTTCTGGGGTATAGGAGAATAAGAATGGGCGCTTTATGATATCAAGCTTAGGGCAGGGAGCATAATGTAAAGTTGTGTTGTTTCCATTAAAAGTTCATCCTACATAAATGTTTGTTCAGGTACACAGCAGCAACCTTGGACACTTAGAGTAAAATTAATATGCTTATTATGTAGTATAAGTAGCTGTAAATAAGAGATAAACATTTACCTGCTTAAAACGTGGTTTTAGCTGTTTTCATTCCCTTTTTTGTGTTTTCAAGCAGTAATCATTAGTCAGCTCTTAGTATTTTGCAGTGGTGTGAATTTCTTCCTGAGCCAAAGGTGATGCTGAGCATTTATTTTGGAAAAAGAAAGAAATTTAAAAAATAGTATGTCTCATTTTTATTTTAAAGATTTTAATATGAAGAATTGGAAAATCTTCAGAGTCACCTCTCACACAGGAAGTATGCCTTTACATCCACTCAAAACTCAGCAATTACTGCAAGGATATTTCCTTTTAGTAAAACACATGAGAAGTTAGATGTGGCCAATGATAAAAACATTTAGTTAAGTAGCTGATTTTTTTCAAGAAATATTTTCTGTGTCTGTAACAATGCAAGAATGAGATAAGGGTTTGGATATGAAACAATTAAACATTCAGCAGGAATTCTCCCAGTGGGGCATTGCTAATTATGAGGTTGCATGGAGCTGCTGGCCAGTCATGTTTGGCCAGATTTCCAGGACTGGTCAACTGTGAAAGCTTGACTCTTGAGTGGTAATTCATAATTTCTTAATGTTATTTACAGTGTTGTATAGAAATTTTACTACTATTACAGTTACGCATCCTGGTGCTTTTTGTTAAATACTGTTATAAAGTACACTGGCTTTTTTGAATTTTTCTGTTAAGCATTTGGAATTTTCTTCCAAAACAGAAGAGAAGATTCACAAAAAGTTAGAAGGCTCTTTGACTCCTGAGACTGATTTATCTCCCACAGCAAAGGATCAAGTAGAAATGTATGCATTTTTTTTCTTGTTATTATCTGAGATGCTTTTCTCTTTTTATTCACATATTTTAACACAGTGAAGTTAACTTAGTGGGGCATCTGAAGTTTTCTGGATATTAAGAAATGAATTTCTTTTCATGACACCTCCTTTTGTTAATCTTATGTATTTAAATATAAACACTTGGTACCATGGACTAATTTGATTTCTGTCAAAGCCCAGACTGCTTTCATTTGACAATATACAGAACTCAAACCATATTTTATTTCAGAGACTAAGTCAACCGGACAAAAACCTTTAAAACAACATTAATTGACATGTAGATTTGCAAGGAGGGAATAATCTGTTTCCTGGATTCAGTTCTCGTGTTCTTCTATTGCTGAAATGGCAAACAAAGTTTCTTATAACCTTTAAACTCTTGATAACCAAAGTGATCTCCTAGTTAACAAGTACCTGAGTCCAATGTTACTGAACTACCCAGCAGTTTTGTCATTGACCCCTCTTGGAGTTACAGCTGCTTCTGTGTCTCTTAATAGTAGCAACAGCCTAGTAAAAATGTTACTAAATGGATGGTCCATCCGTCTTCAGGGAACTGATTGTGCTAATGTGCATTTCATTTAACTGACTTCTAAATATTTTTAATAAGTTCTCATTGAAATATATGTGATTCAGTATAAATCTCTCTACCACCAAACACATACTACTATAAATGTTACAGAAAACCATATTTTAATCTCGTACCTCTTGCATAAAGCTATTAAGCATCTTAAAAAGCATCTACTCAAAACCTAATCTTTTTTAAAAGCTTTTTCTTAAACAAGATGATCAAACTATGTAGAACTTAGCAGATAATGTCTTACTTCATAAATGAGAATTTTAAAAACTGAAATAAAGGACTGAACTAACTGAAATTCAGGACTTCCTCATTTATAATCTAAATCAAACATTTAAGACTGTAGTGAACTGCCACATTATCTAAAAAACCTGGAGCCACTGTTGTAAGCATCCACAATTTCTCTCTACAGTGATGTTTGGTAGTCTTTGAAAAGGAAATTGTTTTATTTGTGTGCAGTATATTTCTAAACATATATTAATATAAGCATTTTTAAAGCTCCTTTTTAATTTTCCCTTTGGTATCATTCAAATAGTGCAACAGGTGGCATGTGCATATGTAGTGGAAACTAGATTTTTAGCAATTAGACTGGTAGTGTTATGCTGTGTTTTTAGTAATTCTTTCTAATCTTAATGCTTATTTGAAGCTCTACTATCCAAATGTCCCTTTTGTTTTGCTTTCAGGTACTATGAAGCATTTCCTCCTCTTTCTGAAAAGCCAGTTTGCCTGCAGGAAATTATGACTGTATGGAATAAATCTAAAGTATGCTCTTACTCTAGCTCCTCATCTTCATCCACTGTTCCACCAACTAGCACGGATACATCTTCTCCAAAGGACTGCAATAGTGAAAGTGAAGTAACTAAAGACAGAAGTAATAAAGTATCTGCCACTGTACAGGAAAGAACCCAGCAGAAGAAGAGTAAAAACGAGAAAGAAAACAAGTTTAGTAACAACACTGTTGAAGAGAAGCCTGTTTTGTACAAAAAGCAAGTCCGACATAAGTCTGAAGGAAAGATGCGTCCCCGCTCCTGGTCATCCGGATCCAGTGAGGCTGGCTCGAGTTCTAGTGGTAATCAAGGTGAATACAAGGCATCAATGAAATGTATTAAAGTAAGACACAAAACAAGAGAGGTTCGGAGTAAAAAAGGGCGTAATGGGCAGAGCAGGCTGTCAGTGAAATCTGGTGAAAAGATTGACAGAAAAGTCCACAGCGGAAGCAGCAGCAGCAGCAGCAGTGGGTCCGTCAAACAACTGTGCAAAAGAGGTAAAAGGCCATTAAAAGAAATTGGAAGAAAAGAAGCTGGTGGTAGTGATGGAAAAGATTTGTATTTAGACAGTAGAAATGAAAAGGAATATAAAGAAGAGCCCTTGTGGTATACTGAGCCGATTACGGAGTACTTCGTTCCTCTTAGCAGAAAAAGCAAGCTGGAGACTACGTACCGCAACAGAGAAGATATATGTGGAGTAACATCAGAGGCTGTAGAAGAGTTGTCTGAGTCAGTGCATGGTCTTTGTATTAGCAACAATAATACTCATAAAACATACCTCGCAGCAGGTACTTTCATCGATGGTCACTTTGTAGAAATGCCTGCAGTTCTAAATGAGGATATTGACCTCGCTGGGACCTCAATATGTTCTCAACCAGAGGACGACAAGTATTTAGATGATGTTCATCTGTCAGAACTAACGCACTTCTATGAAGTGGATATTGATCAATCCATGTTGGATCCTGGTGCCTCAGATACGATGCAAGGGGAGAGTCGGATTTTAAATATGATTCGACAGAAGAGTAAAGAAAAAACTGATTTTGAGGCAGAATGTTGCATAGTGTTAGATGGAATGGAGTTGCAAGGGGAAAGTGCAATATGGACTGATTCGACCAGCTCTGTTGGTGCTGAAGGGTGGTTCTTGCAAGATCTTAGTAATTTAGCTCAATTTTGGGAGTGCTGTTCATCTTCTAGTTCTGGTGATGCAGATGGGGAAAGTTTTGGAGGAGATTCTCCAATCAGATTCTCCCCCATTCTAGACAGCACAATGCTTAATTCACACATGCTTGCTGGCAATCAAGAGCTCTTTTCAGATATTAATGAAGGGTCTGGTATAAACTCTTGTTTTTCAGTGTTTGAAGTGCAATGCAGTAACTCTGTTTTACCATTTTCTTTTGAAACACTCAACTTGGGAAATGAAAATGCAGATTCTAGTAGCACTGCTAATATTCTTGGGAAAACACAGTCTAGATTGCTAATATGGACCAAAAATAGTGCCTTTGATGAAAATGAACACTGTTCTAACCTTTCAACAAGAACCTGTAGTCCATGGTCACACTCGGAAGAAACACGTTCAGACAATGAGACTATAAATATTCCGTATGAAGAATCCACGCAATTTAATGCAGAAGATATTAATTATGTAGTTCCTAGAGTTCCTAGAGTGTCTTCGAATTATGTAGATGAAGAAATTCTAGATTTTCTGCCAGAAGAAACCTGCCAGCAACAAGCTAGAAGTTTAGGAGAAATGCCCACTTTGATTTTCAAAAAGAAATCTAAGCTAGAATCTGTCTGTGGTATTCAGCTAGAACAAAAAGCAGAAAGTAAAGACTATGAAACTACACAAGGGTGTAGGGAAAGCAGTCCACATGGAGATGGCTACAGCTCAGGGGTTATTAAAGATATTTGGACAAATATGACAGACAGAAATTCTACAGCGATGGTAGAAATAGAAGGAATAGAAGATGAATTGTTTTCAACTGATGTAAATAACTATTGCTGCTGTTTGGATACAGAAGCAAAAGTTGAAACCCTTCAGGAACCCAATAAAGCAGTGCAAAGATCAGAGTATCACCTTTGGGAAGGTCAAAAGGAGAATGTAGAGAAGAGAGCCTTTGTCTCAAATGATTTATCAAAAATAGATGGTGGTGACTATACTACACCGTCAAAACCCTGGGATGTTAACCAGGATAAAGAAAACTCATTTATACTTGGTGGTGTATATGGGGAGCTCAAAACATTTAACAGTGATGGAGAATGGGCAGTGGTGCCACCTGGCCACTCAAAGGGGAGCTTGCTGCAATGTGCAGCTTCTGATGTGGTGACGATAGCTGGTACAGATGTTTTTATGACTCCAGGTAATAGCTTTGCCCCTGGCCACAGGCAATTGTGGAGGCCATTTGTATCATTTGAACAGAATGAGCAATCAAAGAGCGGAGATAATGGATTAAATAAGGGTTTTTCTTTTATCTTCCATGAAGACTTACTGGGAGCTTGTGGTAACTTTCAAGTTGAAGAACCAGGGCTTGAATACTCATTCTCTTCCTTTGACCTGAACAATCCATTTTCACAAGTTCTTCACGTAGAGTGTTCATTTGAGCCAGAAGGAATTGCATCTTTCAGCCCTAGTTTTAAACCTAAGTCTATTCTGTGCTCTGATTCAGACAGTGAGGTTTTACACCCCAGGATATGTGGTGTGGATCGAACGCAGTACAGGGCTATACGGATTTCTCCGAGGACTCACTTTCGCCCAATTTCTGCATCTGAACTTTCTCCAGGTGGTGGAAGCGAGTCAGAATTTGAGTCAGAAAAAGATGAGGGTGGTATGGCTGTCCCTCCTCAAGTAGATGTATTTGAGGATCCACAGGCAGATCTCAAACCTCTGGAAGAAGATGCAGAAAAAGAAGGGCATTATTATGGAAAATCGGAGCTTGAATCTGGAAAATTCCTTCCCAGATTAAAGAAGTCTGGAATGGAGAAGAGTGCACAGACATCATTGGATTCCCAAGAAGAGTCGGCCGGGATGTTGCCAGTAGGAAACCAAGATCCCTGTTTAGAATGCAGTATGAAAGAATCTCTAGAAGGGAGAGTGGTGGAGAGCTCTAAAGTAAACTGCAGAATAGTGGAGCCACGTGAGGAGACTGGCAGGTTTTGCAGTTGTAAAGCAGGGTGTCATTTCCCTACGTACGAGGATAATCCTGTTTCTTCAGGAGAGCATGAAGAGGTATGTGGATATATAAAATTACAGAATTTGCAGCTGGCAGCTGATAACCAGCAGTTTGTCATGTGACACTTCAGTTTAAATGTTTGTGATTGTATAGATCTCTAGAAAATACAGTGTTGTAGAGAAACTGGAGGTTCCATCTGAACATAAGAGTAAACTTGCTTATTGTAAGGGTGACCGAGTGCTGGCTCTGGTTGCCCAGGAAGGCTGTAGAGTCTCCATCCTTGGAGATTCCAAAAGACATCTGGACAAGGTCCTGGGCAGCCTGCTCTACTGGGCCCAGCTTGAGCAGGGGGAGTTGGATGTGATGACCTCCAGAGTTACTTTTGAACCTCAGTCGTTCTGTGATTCTGTGAAAAATTAACCATCTTCAGGTATTTTGGTGTCATCTTGCATACCTTTAGAAATATATGCATGTGTACACTCATGTGACTTTAAAAATCTGTTTACCGTAGGTTTTTTAGGTTATTTGATTTACATACAAAATGTTAAAATGTGCATAAATTTTGAGTAATGAAATACTACTGATTTTGATTGAAACATATTTTAAAATTCTGAAGAAAAAGATCTGAAGCCAGTCTTTGCAATATATAGTTTCTTCCAAGTAGAAGAATTTGGAATTGAACTACTGGATGTAAACTTCAGCAAAGAAAGACCAGTAAAAAGGCTTGATTGTCTGGAAATTAAAGCATCCTCTTGTCAGCATAGAGCCAAAAAAAAAAAAGTGGATGCAAAACATCTGTCCATACCACAATACCATAAGAAAGCCTCAGCATAACTATGGGTTAAGCTCAGAGTTTTCTTTCTGGTAATTGTAGCCATAAATTAAGTAATAATGAAGATAAAAAACCCTTTCTAGCCAAAAATACCCTGAGTTTTTCTTGCTGTGAACTCCCTCTGTTCTTGAGTAGAAACATTTAACTATCAAAATAAATTAGATGTGTGGCCAGCGCAGAGATATTGTCTGGATAGGTATAAATTGCATCTTACATTTTCTTTTCTTTACATCTTACATTTTCTTTTCCTCTTCAGCCTCCTCTTGCACATACTCAGCAGTTGCAGTATTTACATTTGGAGGAAGTTTTTCCATTTTCAGCTGAAGAGTTGCACCCAGCTTGTGTTGTGCAATTACGTATTTCTCAATTATAAGTTTGAAACACTAACGCATACATAGGCAAGCTAACCTTTCTCTTGCTAAAACTAAAGCTCACCTTTCTGTTGAACAAAATCAGACTTTCTTATTTTCCTTCTTCCTCTTTTGTTTCTTCTGTCATCCTCCTTTAAATTAATTGCTTCTTTTCCCAGCATCAGTAAGTTGTTATCTGCTGCTTGCACAAGAGAAACAAATTTGTGACTTTTCCAGACCCTTTCTAGACATCTTGGTTCCTGCTGCTCTGTTAAGTTAACAGAGAAGAAATGGCTTCAAAAATCTTTACTGGAGTCTGGGAAGTTTCTGTGTTGGTGCCAGGCCTTGCATAAAGAGTCATCAAAAAAATAAATAAACTTAGGCTGTAAGTCAGAACAGATTCTGGAATTGCCTTTTACCAGGAGTAAGTGAAATCTAACTTCATCATGCAGTAGGGCATAATGAATGAACAAGTGATTATACAGTTATTTGTGACAGCAAGAGTCTGAAGTTCCTTCCAGCCGTTTTTGGATCTTCTTTCTGGATGTGTAGTGCTCTGTGAGGCTGCTTATTCTCATCTTCACTTCAACCACTTATCCATTCAAGAACTTGTAAGTGGCTGGTATGTACAGTGGTACCATAGTTTATGGTAGCTCTGAGGCTTGTGAAAGGTCTTTTGGTAGTGAATAGTGCTCAGAAAGCTCTGTTGTTTAATTTTATTTAAGTTCCCAAGTGCAAGAGGAAAACTTACTGCTTTCCTTGCTCAGGTCACATGATTTTGTAGGCATTTTCATAGCTTCAAAGTGATAAACCACTGAGAAGTACAAAGGGCCAACAATCCTCTTAGCAGTCTAGATTCCAGTTTAGTTTGCAATTAAGCTCTTCCTGGGGGGCTTGGGGAGCCTGATTACCCCCTAAGCTCAGACAGCCTGGGTTAAGTTGTCCCCCTCTATCTACCATGTCTCAAGAAGGTGTGTGCACACCCCAGGCTTTTCTAAGCACCAGTAGTTGGAGTCTGGAGGTAATTGGCTTTTTGGCTCAAGAGCATTTATTTAAATTTCTTATTGTGCTTAAATGTCTGTAAGAGATGTGCGAGAGCTTTTTTCTTTTTAAGAGTGATACTATTTATTTTCATGAGCATTAAGCACAATCAATATAAAATACTTAGAATTCGGACAGTCTAGGAGAAACTTTTTTCATGGACACCCCACACGTACATGCATGGGGGAAAAGCAGGCACTGTGGTCTGGACTGATTATTATAGATCAATATTTGTAAAAACTTTTTTTTTAAAAAAATGGAACTTTCTATGTTTCTGTGCTTGACTTTGGACAGAAAGTAATTATTTAACTCAGTCATCTAATGTAAAGTTTGAGTTGTGTTCTGAGGTACGTCAAATATTTTTGAAAATAATAATGGCTGAGAAAATACTAATAGAAACCACAGTATAACAGTAACACATTCTGTTTTGCATCACTTAAATTTGAGTTATATATGTGGTGTGGAAACACACATGTCAGAATACCTCCTATTTATAAACAAGACTGTAAGAGAATCTGGTTCAGTTTCCTCCCTCTTACCTTCGATATTAGATCACTTCTTTTAGAATTACAGTGTATTATGCAGCAGGAATTTGAAAATAGCTCCTGTAAAATTTTTCCAAACATGAATGGTATTTATATATCTAGCCAGAAGATTAAAAAAACCTAAAATTAAACCAAAACCAACAATTAACAAAACAATTAAAATAAAAACTCCAAACCAAACAACCTCTACAAAAAACCACCAGCACATGTCACCCAAACAACTAATAAAGCTCCACAAACACAGCTCCCTTGCCCCCCTTCAAAGTTCAGTCCTTTTTCTTCTGAGTAAATGCTCCTACCGTTTAGCTATGGAGTCATGGGTAAGTACACGGTCTGGACCAGCTAATGGCCTGTGAATATACCAACACTGCATCTCCTCTCAATATATTTTATAAGGGCTCCAATCCAGCAGGTGTGCTCAAAGAATGCTCATACTGTTGGGTCCTTGAGATAGATAAAAGGACCTATGGGGTTTTAAGGTCTGAACATGCCAAAGACACTGGTTTTGGGGATGAGGAAATTTTACTGACAAAAACTGTTTGTATATCTCATGACCGAATTGGCCATGGGGTTTGGTGAGGTTCTGTGCTGGGCTGGAGTAATGCAGTGGAAGTGCATAACCCCTTCAGAAAGGGCTTCCAAGAGAGGAAGGGAAGAGGGGTGCTTTATAAACATTGGTTCTGACTGAGGTCAGCAGTGTAGAAGGTAAGCTGTCATAAATCCAGGCAGTAGTAAGAGGGAGACAGAATTCGTAGGTTCTGCTGTGTGCCTTAAAATCAGGGAAATCAAGTGGAAAAAGAGCATGTAGAGTCATCCACATACAAAGCAAAGGACTGACTGTAAATAGTAGTTTGGGGGCTACCTAATACAGGACTGGTCCAGATAGTCCTTGGTAAGTGCTGATCATGGCAGGTGATGAAAACACATACAAAGACTCTTAACCTCTAACCTTCTAATTAAGAAAACATTATTTTGCAGAGATATTGAAGGGTTTGTATGAAAGGACTTTGTATGAAAGATAGAGTTCACAATAACAGTTAAAAATCATGAGGGGAGAACCCCAAGGTTTAAACAAAGCAAATAAAAAAGACAGGGTGCGCCTGAAAGTTCTCTGAGTAAATGAGAAACAGAAAGATGATGGAGAGATATTTGATAAACATTAACTAACAAGCTTGGAAAGCTATGAAAATGTAATATCCAAGGTATTGATTAGAGCATCTATTGTCATTGTTAATGAAAATACAGATATTACACTGTTTCAGTTAGTAACGGCAGTATTCACCTGAGTATCATGAAGAGCAGCAACTAATTTAAGAGCAGCCTACTAGAATATTTGTTTGAGAACACATGGAAGATGGAAAATATATAAAAAGCAAATCTTGCTTTCAGAGAGGACGATGGAACACAGAAAATGTAACCAATGACACTCATAAATTGCCTAAACTGTACTTTAAACTGTGAATGGCCCAAATATGTAAGTAACAGGAGGTTTCCAAGTATTAGTTTATGAGAAAGATTGCACTCTCAAAAGAAATCAGCAGCTTACTGGAGGACAATGAAGTTTATATTTTTCTAGTGTGTGGCATGTTTATGAAAATCCCTGATAATAACAAACTGGCAAGGTCTGCAGCTACACTGGAGGACAGGATTAGAATCAAAAAGTTGTTAAATCTGTGCAGTGTCTGACACATAAAATGCAATCCTGCAGGGGCAACTAAAATTTCTACATAAAATAATAACTCTCTTTACAAACACTATGGGAGGAGTCACAGGTGAGGAAGGGAAACAGAGAAGCATCTTCAAATAGATCATAGTTGAGTGTAAATCAGGAATGATATACTGCAAAAGACAGCAACTTTGAGATCCATGAACAGGAATACTCACCTGTAAGAGTGGAGTACCGGGTTCCTTGTATCAGGAAAGATGTCTTGAGGAGAAAACACAAAGGTCACTAGTTACGAAAAGAGAGTGAAGGAACTGGGTGTATGTTTTCTCAAATAAGAGAGACTTTGAGCAGAGGCAACAGTTTTGCAGAAGCCAGGTTTATAGTTAGAGGAGATAAGGGAAAAGCTGTGTTCTCTGTAGGCTTCAGTAAACACAAAGGAACTGGATGTGATGACCTTAAATCACACTAAGGGAAATTGAAGAATAAGAATTCTAACCGGTCAAGGGGCATACTGTAAGGCTCAATTATTTTTTAGGGAAGCAGTTGAAATTCTGCCTTGCTGAGACAGAACGTTGGAATAGTGCATTGATTCCAGCTTTGTGTAAGTGTAGAGGCTAGATTATCTCATAGAGTCCCTTGCGCATATATTTTTAGTGAAATACAATGAAGTAACTGCCAATAGGTTTTAAGAATGTAAAGTCTAGACTCGGCTCCCTTTGTTCATTTGCGACTGGCTTCTTGAGCCAAGTGTATCTTCATTGGGTGGCTGATGAACTAAAATTAGGGCCTGATCTTTTGGAATGGGACTCAATGGGTTCATTGCTCCTTTGACTTCTGAATAACTTGTGTGTTGTATTCTTCCTGATAGTAAGGGGTTGCAGAGCAGGTTCAAAGAAGTATGTGCTTACAGAGTAATATGATTTTTTCTCAGTTGTAACACTTCTGGTAATATTTATTCAGACAATACTGAAGTTTTCTTGCTTATTCTGTTCACATTCTGCATGCCTAATGTCACCCTTGTCAGCCATGGTCCTTGTCAGCAAGCATTCTGAAGCAGTACAACTAGTCAGTGATGGTGTTTCCAAATTAGTATCTAATAGCTGGGAGAAGCCTTAGTTACCCTATGCCTAGCTGTGAAACCAGAGAGGAAACCCATCAGTCTTTTCTCCTGCAGCAAAACTGGGAGTGAAACAGCATTGCAGTTGGATTTGCCCTGCTGTCTGTGAGTTCAGTTTAAGAACAAAGTGAAATAAATACTAATAGTTTCAGAGAGGAGAGACTTCCAGTTACAATATTTAATATCAGAACCATTCTATATAATAGCTATTTAAATGGTTAGCTGGAAAATTTAATAAAACTTTTCATAAAACACTGGAAGCATATATGAGTATGTGTGAGAGAGGAGGAGGAGACATAAATTCCTGTTTTAAAAGAGAAATATTGCCAACAAAGGAAGGTAGACTCATGATGCTATTCTGGAGTTGTTATTTTGTATTTACTGATTGGGAGTGTCTCTTTAATTCACAAAAATATTCACAGTGTGAGACTGCATTTCTAGGAAACACTAAAGCAACACCGTTGGAAAAAATTTTTCTTCTGTAAATGTATAAAATAGACATTTTTTAAGTGTCCTCTATCCCCTCCCAAACAAATCAACACTGAGCTGTGAGCAGTCTGACCTGCTCCAGCTCTGCAGGTGCTGGGGTTGTGATGGAAGCACAGGGGACTGAAGCAGCCACTGCCAGTTCAGTCACGGAGCCATCTCAGAGCAGGTGCTGAGCTCTGCCAGTGCCTCAGCCCGGGAAGCAGCCCCGGCTTCTTGTGCCCTGCCAGACTCAAGCTGGCTTTGCCTGTACCTGCTGGGGTTCATCCAGCTGATCCTGTGTACAGGTGTGACAGCAGCAGTGGGAGAGACTTTGAAATTAGTAACACATTGTGCCTGTGGAGTTTAGATGCTCTATGTATAATCAGCACAGAGTGAAGCTTCCATGATTGAATGTATTTGTAAGTGCACATATTTCTTATTATGTCCTGCTTATACCCTTTTTTGTCTTTTTTGTCTTTTTTTTTTTTTTTTCGTTTTTTTAATGTTAAAAAAGGACCAACCAGTCAGTTCCTTAAGAACTCCCTTTTCTGGAACTAAGGGTTTGAATTTTTGGAGGGTGGTTCCAGAAAGACTGTTCCTGGCTCTTATGACAGGAAACCAGCATGGATAAGTTCAAATAAGTTGAATCTAGGATATGTTTCTAAATACAGCTCTCTTAAGTCACTCCTTTGGTTTAAGGGGCTTCTCTTTATTAAGGAAAAGTGTTTGTAAGTTTAAGTTCTATGGATGTGTAGTTTTTCAGCAGGTTAAGGAGGAACAAAAGGATGCTCATTAATCTTCCATGTTTAAACATTTTCAAGTTCACTGAGGAAAAAGCTGGCTAGAAAGTCAGTGTTGAAGCTCATTTGTTAATGTTTGTTGTAGGCAGTTGCACTGTCGTTTCTTTTTTGAATCATTCTAACATCTATAGAGGATGTTAAAAAGTGGCATAATCTTTTGAAGGCTAACGGAGTTACCTCAGGTGCAGCCATGAAATTGGAGACATGTCTATTGTGACAAGCTCTTGCTATTTTAGCCGTGTCCATCAATGTCATAAGGAAAGGCCTCTGATAGAGTTAAGCTAGCATGAAAATAGGGGAGAGTATTTTGGCAGTCTTTGTGAATGGATTACTTCTAGCATAAAGACAAATTACTGATCATCCTCATAACCTCTTTTTCTTCATGTTAACACATAATTCTCTAATTTTGTGTTTTTCTGTTGGGTAATGGTACTGCTAATTCATCCTCCCAAACTTCAAGCATGAAATTTTCCTGCTTTTTCTTTGCTGTCTTCTCTGTTTTGTTTTACACTGAACTGTTTGTCATGTTGGCTAACATTTCACTGTACTTCCATCTCTTCAGTAGCTCTCTCTAGATTATAAAGTGTAGGGCTGGAATTATTTTTTTTTTTCTGGATCTGTATAACTCTCTATGGGCAAAGTCTGAGCCCCAGCATGGAGTTCATATTGGCTGTAAGAATTCAGAGAATGGATGTTCCACTGTAGTTTGACAGTCATTTCCCATTAGTGTTACAAATTGAGCAATGTGACCTGTAAGACTTAGGAAAATTCATTGTAATACCAGAATTTCCTCCTTTACATGTAAGTATATTATTTATGGCATAATGAAGTGTGATTATTGTCTAAACACTTTCCTATATTGAATACTAATCTGCAGAGAATGAGTGGCAGCCAGGAAAAGCAATGCTGGTGGGAAAAGGCGCTCTATTCTCCCCTTTTTCCTGCGTCACAGTGTGAAGGTAAGCACCTCTGCCTGTTAGAACTAACTTGCTGTTGCACCCATGTTAGAATGAAATGCTCCGTGTTACAGATTGGAATTGCTGCATATGAATTGGATTTACTGTCTATATTCAAAAATCCCACACCAGTAAGCTTCCACAAAAATCTCTCTGAGAGAGAACTGGGATGCTTCAGTTGCATCTACTGTAGTAGACTTCTAGCATTATTCTAAATTTGTTTGAAAAGGAAGTGGCTTTAAAATGATCTTAACATTTACACAAATCTACTTAATTCCAAAGCCTGCAATTAAACAAACAGAAAATCTCTGATTATGAAAATACTTTATTACATTCTTTAATGTTTTGTCCTGAAAAATACTTATTAGGTAGGTAAGTCTGTAAGAACGTGAAAACATGATGGTTACCTTTTATGGGTGTGCGTAAATAATATGCCAGTTATGTGTGGAATCTCTCTGAGACTGGGAAGGAGAGGGATTTGCCACATGGCCACTCCTTTCACACTGACAGTCTGTGAATTTTTCTGCACAGAGAGCAAGTCCAGCCTTAGTAGGCAGGCTGCTCGTGACCAGAAGAAGCAGGTGTGCTTCCAGCACTCCCAGGAATCTGTAGCATCTGACAGCTGAGGCCCAGGTTTTCAGTGGACCGGCAAGAATCCAGGCAGCTTTTTTTGCCTACATACTAATACACCTTTTCTGGGGAGAAGGCAAGAAGCTAAACAAGATCACTCTGCATCCTGAATTGACAGGATCTCCGGTGCTTTCTGTTGGTACAAGCTCAGGGTGAGAAAGTTTTGATCAGAGACCCGGTTCCTTAATAATCGGAAAGTAGATTAGCCAGTTACTATATTTGAAGCGCAACTTTAAGTGCAACCAACTGAACCGTGGTCTTGGTTCCAAAACGGCCTTACTTTGGTGTTTAGGACAGTTTGGGTGACCTTCAAGAACACGTTAACAGTTTCTGCAGTCCCACCCGTGCAGGAGCAGCTGTGCGCTCGGAGCCCGCCCCGTTGGCGAAAGCCGTCAGTGTCGGAGCGGGCGTTTGGGTCCCGCGGGGCCGGGGCTGACCCCTGGCGGCGAGCGCGCGTCACTGCGGCAGCGCTTCCCTGGCGGGGGGAGCGCGGCCCAGCCGGGGCGTCTGTCAGGGACAGCAGAGCCAGCCTTCGCTCTGTGCGGCTCCGCTTCTAAACAGACCGGGACTTAATCCTCACAGCTGATGGTACTCTTCCACAAACCTTTATCTGTATCCAGTTTTCAGTATGGGTACTTTTTATATGTGGGTGTTGATGCATGTGATCCATATGTATCTATCGACGTGATAGATGTTGATATTACATATATAATTTTACTCTGGTAAGTAGAAATCACAGCCATTCATGTCAAATGGGGTTTTTGAGTTTCAGTGAGGATCAGGCTACTGTTTCAGCATATACTGTGCGGGTATAGAAATAGGAGTGATGTGGAACACAATGCAATATCAGAATTGAAAAATGTACCGACCCATTCATCATTACAAAAGAAATTCTTGTTCTTTGGTATTTTAGGTGTTTTCATTAACTAAGTAGCTTCTTCTTTTACTATTACTTATCCAGGTAGGATTTGATGAAGCTTCTGTGAGGTATTATGCTGATTTCATTATGGGTGTCAGACCATAAAAACCCCCACAAGCACAGAGTTTACATGGCATAGAGTGTGAATTCCAAGAATACTTCTCTGGATGCTTTAATTTATGGTAAATGTAAATAACAGTGTTCCTCAATTCTGTTTTTTCTTCCTTTGCATCTGAAACACCCCCACAAAAACAATATAAGAGTGCTATACAAATGCCAAGGGAGAGAATGGTGTAGGAGAACTTGCAGATGTAAAGGAAGTATCCAATGATGATGAACATCTTTTAGATTTTAATATGGTAAGTTTGTCAATGGTTTTGGGGAGGAAGTTTTTTACTTATTTTATAAGGGTGGGCTACTCCATCTTTCCTTTCATCACAGTTCTTAGTTTACCCTCAAATTTCTGCAAAAACCTTCAAAAGCTTCTCTTCTCTTACTTTGATTTTTTAACCTCCTCTTCATCTTGAACATCCTTCTGAAAGTTTCTCAGGGTGTTGTACTTTGGGGAGTACAACCCTTTGTACAAACAGCTATACTTCTAGTAGATAAGCAAAGCCAGTTTCCTTTGGGAACGCTTGCCATTTGCTTGTCATGAGTGTTAAACATGAGTCTTCTTTTCCTTCAACTTCTAATTTCAGTAAGTGTAGAGTGAGCTGAAGTGCACTTTGAGGGCAGAAAGAACCAGTAATTAAAGGCATAAAGATAATATATGCTGAGTACTGTCCTTATTACAAGCAAAAAACCCTGATTTTTTTTCTCTAGGGAAAAAATTTCATGTGCACATGTATTTACTGATATACTTTTAAACTTCATAGTGATGATAGTGCTTAGTTTACATTGTGACACACTTGCTATAGCTTTACTCATTCAGATGAAAATATATTTAAAATAGATTTGCTTGAAGTTTAGTCAGATCTGTGCTGTGTTTTCTATTTAATACTTACTATGAAGTTTTGGAGATAACTTTTACAGTAATTTTTCTAACATGAACTGTGATAAAGATACATCCTGAGTTTACTTTTGATTCTCTTGCTGTTTTGTGCAAATCCTAAAATTAAGGAATAGGAAAAAATTATAAAAGCCCCACCTTTTTTTCCCTGTTGTTCTGCAGTCCTTTCTACGTATTAGACTAAGTCAGGAAAGGGGAGGACTTGCCCTGTAATCGTGGCATCTCTCTTGGACAACTACAAAACCATATTACCTCCCAGCCCAGAGAAAAGCAAGCGTGTTCTTTATTGTTCCCCATCAACACTGTCAGTTTAAATCCTTAGGTTTCTTCTGTTTATGAAGCAAGATGTGCAGATGATATAAATGCTGAGGCAAAACCAAATGGCTTCAGGAAGAAGATCTACTCCAGTGATAGCTCCAGCTCTGAAGACACAGCTTCAGAAGGTGGAAGCGGATGGGCTGATCCGTGTGAGGAGGAGCTTTTTTCTCGAACTCAACTGTAAAAACTGCAGAGTAGAAAAGATGAGTGAAAAGTAACATGAGATGGAAAACTATCTTTCTTGAGGGTCTGTAGCTCTAAAACAACAACTTGAGTTTCCTCTTCAGTTAATGGATTCAGATGTGTATTTATCTTTCTCTTCTTGCTTATTTTATAGATGAGGACACAGCTGTCCTGTTGAAGATTTTTTTTTCCCAAAAAATACTGTTAAATTCTTGGCTATTTGAACTAGATTAGATTGTGTTGTCAAATCAAGAATGGATGTGCATGTGCTTGTCTTAGTAGTACCACTGCTTTTTTGCATCTTAATTGCAGTTATTTTCTTTCGTAACTGTAGCCCTACCACTATTACGATCTTCTTAGCATCGCAGTGTCTACAACTACTTCTGCTATTCAGAGACTTCAGCTTTCTGCACATTAGGCTTTGTTCTTTAAGAACTGGGAGATAAATACTTAACACTGTAATCTATCAGTGCCTTTCTGAATGCAGGAGAAAAGCATGAATGACTTGTCCAGTCTTCATTCAGTAAATCTCATAACTTTGAAGTAGGAACAACAGGGTTGTGCTTTAGAGACTTACAGAAACTGTGTTTTCTATCCTATGATTCCCCCCTCCCACAAACCAACACTGAGGATACAATGGTTTGTATTTTTGCTAACTGGAGAAGCCAAGGATTTTTTGTAGGTATGGAGGCAATGTGGGGTTTTTTTCATTTTTTTTCTTTTTTTTTGTCCTTTTTAGCAGTTTGCCGATGTGGGGCAGAAGTTCAAAAAGAAACACCAAAAATAATAAACCACTGGGGTGATGTGTGGATTGTTGTGAATTTTGTTAATGAGTAATGAGAATGTTGTCTTGTTGCAGATGAAGGCATTCATGTAACCTGCAAAAGCATCCTGTAACTGAACTTGAGCCTGAATGACTGAAACTCTCTAAAATGCTCAGAGTGTTCAATGTTTAAAATGCAAAGGGTCAGTGCTTCACTTGAAAGAAATCCTGTGGCTGCTGCAGTTAGCTGCTGTTGTGGCTGTAATTTAGTAAATCTCGTAGTTCATTTTGTGTTTCTGAGAGAATGTGTGGGGCAAGTTATGTGTGTGGTGGGTGGGGGTAGGGAAGGTGATGACTTACAACATACATGTGTGATTGCAGTAGTGATTGTTGCTTTATGTGACTTGCTTTTAAATTTTCTTTTGTTAACTTAGAAAGTCAATACATTGTCAAGTTGCATCTGTACAAGACTATCAACTCCTTCTGCTTTTAACACATTATGCAAAATGTACAAGCCAGGAGGAGCAATATTTACAAAACTAAACATTCTAAGTTTTTACCAACTCCTAGTTTAAAAAAAGACAACTAACTAGTCTACATGATCACAGCATGTCTATAACAACAGGAAATGCAGAAGGTCCATTACTGACTCGAAAAGCTTCACCATTATTTTTTACAGGCAATAAACCTCACAAGAAACATAGCTGTTTGAAATGTGAGCTGAACTGCCTTTGAAATATGTTCTGTGCTAGAAATGCTTTCTGAGTAACTGGGTTTTGTTGCCTTTATTCAATTGACAGTGTAAGAATTTAAATACATGGTTGGGAAACTATGCCGGTCTTTGTGCAACGCTTTTGGTGAGATCCTTATTAAAACTGGCTTGGTTGCCCTTATCCAAGGACTTTCTTTTGGCCCTCCTCTTAGACTATGTTTTAGGGTTTGTATTCATACAGCAAATCTTTTGACACTTTACAGTTTCTTTTCTTAATTTATTTGCAGACTTTGAATAGATTTTTAAATATTTTACTTTCTTCTGGAGCTTCCTTGAGAGGTTGTTTAGCACCTGCACTGAAACTAGCTAACTGTAACAGGAAAGGAAAAAGAACTTTACACACAAGTTCTTCAAATCACTACAGTGAAGAATGGAATAGAACTTCATTTGAGAACAGGAAATGACCAAGTGGACATATTTCAAACACAAACTTCAGCTCAGTTAATTCTGGCTAGAGCTTCTTCATTGGTAAGAAAGGGCTCAAAAGTAACAAAGGTGTTGCTCATAGTTACACTGTGGCATGTAATGATTCCAGCACCTTTGCAGAAAATAAAATCCTATATTGAGCTTGGGCAATAACAAATTGTCTTTACTTGTTTTCATAGCTTAATGGCTAAAGCTCTAAGGCTTTCAGTGAGAGTTGAAGTGTGGCTTTTAGTTTTTCTATATGGATAGAAACACACATCAACAACAACAAGAAGAGCATCAAAGGTTGGCATACGCTGAACCGCACTGTGGGATGAAGCGCATTGCATATCCATAGCATTGAAGTATCAGTTTTCCATTCCTGGGCTGAAATTTGTTTCTACTTTTTGCTTCAAGTGGTTGTATTGTTCTGATTTCACGTACACCAGAGTAACTGATTTTGTTTTCTTGTGGAGTTACTTAACACCGAATAAAAATATAAAAGGACAATTGGATGGTGTGTGTGTGTCTTCATTTTCTTGGGCTAACATGTGTAACTTAGATACACCATGCAGTTAAACATTAAATACTATGGAGAAATAGCATGACATACCTAATTTGGGAGTTCTTTTCATTGCTGTAATTTTTTAAACTATTTTTAGGATGGAGGAAAATGAAATACATTGCATATGTTCTTCAAAAAAATAAGACAAAATGAGTTTTTTCCACACTTTATATCTGCAGAAATTAATTTATAATGACAAATTCATGTTTAGAAGACATGAGACCTTTTTAAAAGAAAAAAAAAAAAAATTCAAACCCAAGCACACCCAGACCCTCTCTCACATAAGTTACAGAACTTGTATATATTATATATATATATACTATATATATATACTATATATATAATATATACTTGTACTCAAGTAATATGGGACTAACCCAGCAGATTCCTATTTCTGCTTTCAATTTGTGTTCAGCCATCAAGTAACCAGTATCTCACTTCTACTTACAGAAAACTATATCTATAACAACAAAGTCCACTTTCCTAATTCCATGGACACACCTCCTTTCAGAGAAAGGAAAAAAAGCCCCAACAGCTCACATTCTACTTGGTGGAGCCTTCTGCATTTTGTTGCTCTAAGTTTGCAACCAAAGTGACCTGGGATTCTCTACAGAATGATTCCAACCTCTGCTGAATTAGAAGTTCAATGAAAACAACACAGAAACACACACTTGGAAATAATGGAAGAGCTTTTGTTCAAACTTGGTAGTTGAAACTTTTAAAGGCATACATTATTTTCAATTATTTCTTAAATACAGCAGAAGTAGTATATTTTCATTGCATTTATAGAAGATAACTTAATAGAAGAACTACATTTCATCAGTCAGGCTTTTCAATTTCTGTATCTGAATTAATATTAAATACACATACTGTAAAGAATTTGTTTCCAGTTAAACAATGCTGCTTTCATGCAAAAACTACCACTATACAGTCCTAGGCAGTAAGTGCTGGCTGTAAATGCATGTCCCACTGCCTTCATTAGAGTGTCTGATGTGAAAATACATGGGAAGGCAAGGCAGTGAACCTTCTGGAAAGCCAGGATTCCTTCACAATAACTCATTCTTTCCCTGCCAGGACCAGCATAGTTAAGTATTATCCCCAATGAATTAGTCATTACCTTTCACGTATAACATCTCACATAATTTTCTGTCATTATCTGTGAAACTAATAGCAAAAAGACTCCAGAGGTTTGGGACAAAGGAATCTTTACTGATACATTTTAGCTTCCTACTCTAAGACTTGTGTTCCATTGTTCAAGTTCCTCTCAAAATGTAGTATTACATGCAAATGCTTATAAATTTTATGGTCCAACTCTACTCCAATGGGATGATAATGGGATGAACAGGAAAAAAACAGCTGACAGATCTGGCAGTGGGCCAACATGCTGCTGAGAAAAAGCCACTGAGTGACAAAACACTGGTGTCCCTGCCCTACTTCACCTGGGTGTAACAACTTCACCTATAAACAGTGAGGACAGAGGCTGCCACTGACACTGCCTTCTGCCTGACAGCCTTCCTGCAAGGCAAATGAGTCTGGAAGGACCGTGTCTTGTCATTACTGTATTTGCAGCTTCTCCAAGAACGAGGGGTTGCAAAAGCAACACTAAGTCTCTGTGTCCCTCAGTAGTGATGCAGGCTCCCTTCTGTTAACAGCTAACAGCCATTTAACTGCTTGTCACATAAAGATTTTGGGATTTGCTAATGAAGAGTTAACTGCCAAGCATTTCTGCACAGGCCTTATTTTACTTATTACTTATTTTACTTATTTTACTTATATTACAAGCAAATAGAGACACAGGAGAAGCAGCAACTCTCCTTGTCTCAAAACAGAGCTCTCAAATCTTTAATTTCTTCTAAAATCATTCTGAGCAATCACACCTGGTAAAAATACTGTTAAAAAGTATAGATGAGTACTGAATTTTCAGATTCATCTCTGCTTTCCTGTTCATAGCCATGGAAATGTTCAGGCAAAGAACAGTAGGGGTACAGTAGCAGTACTTAAGGCAAATACGTAAGCACCACCTAGAAAAGGAGATGCCATTTCCACTGCTGGAGATTTCTAGGAATGTATTAGACAAATGTGTCAGAAACTATGTAAATGACCTACACAAAATTGTGTAGTTTTTTCCTTTACCGATCCCCAACTTATGTTTGAAAAAAAGTACAGCTTGTGTGTTGTTTAGGCCTATTGTCCAAAAAATAATTTGCCTCATTAATCTCTACCTGCTTTGATGGGCCAGCCTGATCCCTTACAGATATGGAACAGAAACTAGTGTTGAATTTTTCATTTTTGCAGTTATTTTATTTGTGCAATAATGAATATTAGTAACATCCCTTATGTTTCCAATACCCTTTTAGTAGGAATTTGCCTTTTTTCTTATATCTCATAACTTCTAATTTTTTTATTGATATTTGGCTTTGCATTGTTCTCACTTTGCAATGGAGTTCTAGCCATCATTTGACTCTGGAACCCTCATCTATTTGACAACAGAGTCTTCTTCAGGAAGGCTAAGTTGTCATTCAAAGGTTTTAAATATTTTTCCACCATTTTTCCTGTAATTGTATTCAGTACAAAAATTTTAAATTATTTGAAGCACTGCAGATCCATGGCCACATAATAATAGGATTTGTTACCTGCCCAAACTGAATGTTACTTACTTTCGTTTGTCCTTACAAGGTCTGGAAAACAATTGATTTTTAGTCCAGTACTTCTTTTTTTTCGTAGGGAGTTCCAATAGATGTTGCCATGTTGGCAACTGCTACAGCATAGATCTGTTTTCTTTTGGAAATGTAATTTAAATTGTGCTTACTTAAGAGAATAAATCTGTTACAGAACTCCAGCTTTTCATTATGCAGCTGTGCATAATAACAACCGTTTCCTTCTCTGGCGTAATTTAGTAAAGAGTGAAGATCTGCAACAGAGGTACCATGGAGGCTTTGATAGCAATTATTTATGGGCACTCAGGATTCTGCCATTCTGAGATATTATACAAGGAGTAATATTTTTAGGTTATATAGTTTTACTCCTTCACACTTTATTATTCATGTTGCCTGTCCTAAACAGCTTGTAGACAGTGATAGAAACAATCCTGTCACACATTGTGTTTCAGTAATATCAGTTCAAACATGCTGGAAAGTCCCACATGCTCTTCCCCTACCTTTCCTGCTCTTCATTTTCTTGCTGTCTTGTGGAGGGGAATGATCTTAGTCTGTTCTTACCCAGTGATAACAGAAGGGTTAACAGTGATGGTAGCTACAGACCAAGCTTCCTCACCCTGTATTAGGTCTAAGTTCCTATAGGAAGAGGCAGCCTTTTGGGATAATGGCATGTTCTCCAGCTGTTATTGGTTCATCCCAACCCTGTTAAAATGGTCTGGTGTACACACAGTCCACCTCTATGGAAATGCCCATGTACATGGTGGCCATTCTGAAAATGGACTGCTATCAAATACAGACAGGCAAAAATAGTTTTGTGTGAACAAAATTAATTTCTGATGAATCTGAAGTAGAAGAGCATAATATTAATTTCTTAACAGCATCACCATTTGCTTCCAAGGTATTGAATTTTTTACAGAATTATTACCCTTGTCATTGCAACGAGTCAGTAGAAACCTGAATTTATTAATTGTTCCCTTTTCTTGTGCCAAATAACATGCACAAGTTATTTCACTGTGCCTACAGGTAATTCTGTAAAGCAAGAAGGAAAAGGAGCAATGTCTCCTGTCTGTGCTAACATTTGCTTTCAAGAGAGAGCTACTCTGTCTCACATTATGATGGATAACTCAAGAGTATCCAGCACTGCCACACTTGGTACCTTGCACTCTGGCTTGGGTGAGCTAGAACTGCCTTAAATCAGTGATAGCAAGTGGAGGCAGGAGCTGTTGGTCAGCTCACATTCAGCGAGGCACAGCTGTTCTACCTTCACAACATGCTAATCTTTGGTTAACTACAGAAAAAAAAAAAAAAATTGTCCTCTAGCTTATGACAGAGAACTACTGACTTTCAAGAGCCGCACAGCAGATTCAAATGAAGCTCAGTTTGGCTGGCTCTGAAAGCTGCTTGCATCACACTTGGCTTGTGATGAATGAAAATTCTATCTAGATGTTCTCATCTAGCTCTTAAAAAAATAAATTTGAAGTTGTATCAATTACAAAATTGCTGAAGCTTCAAAACAGAACTGAAAGCCTAAGCAAAGAATGCTTTCTCATATTTACAGGCATAAGAAGTATGACAGAAACTTGTATTTGTTCCTTGGCTCTAATGAAACAGAGGAAAGACTGGTATTTGGTGTACTTTTATCATGCGTAGTATATTTTGGAAAAATCACTGAGACAGAACAGCGTACAAACTCTTCATGCTTTCTTGCAGAATAACCATAAAATTGGGATATTGAACTCTGCTGGCATGAATATAAGTCTGTATAACAGAGTTTTTAAACAGAGTGTTTAAAAAAAATTAAAATCTCTAGCACCAGTCTATTATTAGACATGTAGAAGTTTTTTTGCCCACTAGGTGAACATCAATTGCCAGTTTGAGGCTGCTCTATGTAACATTTCATTTCACACAACAGCTATAGGCAAGACACTCTTAAACAAAACATGGTTTTATCCCAATAATTTTTATAAAATTAAGTGTTCTACATGTTTACTTGACCCTGAATCAGTGGCAGAGCACTGATAATAACTATGTTGATTAAGTGCCACAATTAACTTCTTACCATGCTTCTGAGGATTTACTTACAACCCACGTGTTTGGACTTTAAATTCTGCAGAGCTGCTGCAAAAGGAAGGTGCTAAAGGTCCCCTCTGCACTGTCTTATGCTTTTATACTTCCTGTACCTGGCAGTACCTGTTCTGTTTCCTTTTAGTAATTAGCACATGCCACACTTCAGCACGGTTAGTGGTGTGACACTATTTAGTCACAATGTGAGCCCTTCAGCTTTTCTCCATACAGAGAAATAGTAATACACAACGTTTGCAGACAGAAATTTACCTTATCTGGGATGGTGAGGGCATGAATGACTGATACAAAGTGCTAGTGCAAAACACCTTTTGGTAACAGCTCTTCCCCTTTCCATGAGTTATACAACCATTCATGTGCAATAGAGGGGTGTTTTTTTAATATTGACAAGGCTGCAATTTTCTGAGACTTTCCATATGCTAGGCTACCACTGAAGGATTTTCTGCAGCAGGTTTTTCTAACAGTTTCCCTTCTTCAGCCTAAATTATATTAAGCTGGGAGTAGGATTATTTTCTGTGCGGACACTCCACAAAATTAGAGAATTCCTGACTGTTTCCATTCTGTTATTTACCCTGGGAACCAAACAACTGACCTAGGTACAATGACACATCATGATGACAATACTCTCATTTGATTGCTCCAGCAGAAGAATCGATTCCCACTCTCCAAAATATATAAAAGAAGATACGGAGAAATTGGTGCCAATCTTAAATCATTTTATGTTGATACCCATCTTAGGAATACAGCAGACAAAGGACTGATCCAGTCACAGAAACAATTTGCAGAGGTACAATTTTTGATTGATGGTAGATTTTCACAGCAGTTTCATAATGATCTAGTTCTTATCTTTCTACTATGGAACTGGTGTCAACAGTCATGGTGGCAAGTACTCCTGTACAGGTTTACCTCAGTCTCTCACAGTTCATTCAAGAGAAACTTGCCCATAGCAAAGCTTGAATAATCATGGGTTTGTACTGCTTGATAGCCAACCAGTGACACCAACACAAGTTCAATATTTCTGTGTTCGCTGCCCTCACATTTCCACCTTCAGTGTAGACATGAGAGGTGTGAGGTGACAAGAGTGCTTATTTCCTCGGTTCAAATGGGGAACAGCTTTATCTTACCACCGAAATAGACATGATCACTGACTCTAGGTGCGAAACACAGGACCTTTGCAGAAAAAACAAAACAGTGCCGAGTTTCACAGATGATAAGGAAACACGACAGCTCTGCTCCTGTCAAGTGCTGACTGCTCAGAATTTCAGTGTGGGGGTAGAGCAGGGTGTGCACAGCTTCACCATGTGAACGGCGAAAGGGCGCACTTTGAGACGGAAGGTGAAGAGAATGGAAAGATAAACATACAAAAATAGCCATTACCACCATAGAGCCTCCCCACTTTTGGCATTACAAAACGTAACACCAAAGATCCACAGAGCTAAGGACACACCTGCGCATGCCTCCATACGTTCCGTAGCCCACACTTGTAAACCCACTGAACTTTGTTTTGCTCCTAAACGCAGGCAGCAACACGAGTGCGGCCCGCCCACCCACCTGCTCCCCCCGGGACGGCCAGGGCCGGCCCCGGCACTAACGTGGGATGGGCTGCAGGGCTCGGCAGCCAAAGAACGGCTCCCGCCGAGAGCGGGGCTCCTCGGAACCAGCGCCCTCAGCCCCAGCCCCGCTTCCCTCCGTTCCGGAGACTCCTCGGAACCAGCGCCCTCAGCCTCAGCCCCAGCCCCGCTCCCGGGGGGCCTGCTGGGCCAAGCGGACACCACCACCCGCCCCTCTGCGGACGCTGAGGCGATTCAAAATGGTGCCCAGCGGCGGCCGCCCCTCGCCCCCCTCCGCGCAGGCGTTTCCTTCCCCAGCGGGCGGTGCTTCCCCTAGCGCGTCGGGTAGGGGGAGCGGCGGCGGGGCGGGAGGAGTCTGAGCTGCGGGGGCTGGAGCATCGTCGGAGGAGCCCAGCACCTGTCCCGCAGCCAGGTGTGCGCCGCTGGCGCCATGGGAGGTCCCGCGCCGCGCCGAGGGGGCGCCCGGCGAGGGGCGACTGCTCCGTCTCAGCCGCGCTGAAGCCGGCGCTGCTCCGCGGGGACCGGAGAGCAGCGACATGGACCGCCCGCCGCAGCCGCCGGCCGTCTCCTAGTCCCGCAACAGCGGCTGTGGGGCGGGTCGGGCATGGCCCAGCGTGACGAGAGCGACGGAGGGCAGCGCTACCCCGGTGAGGTGTCCGGGTTCCTCGGAGCCCTTCCTGCTCGGGCGGCGGCGCAGCCCTGCCGGGGCTGGGGATGTTGGTTGGTACCTGTTGGTGCGAGGGGCAGAGCCCGGGGCAGGCGGAAGCAGCCTCAGCACTGAGGGGCTGCACTGGCTGCGGCTACTGGCCGGGACCACGTTTAAAAGTTAAGAACAGGTGGGCTGAACCTTCGGAGTGTTCATTGGTGGGTTAAAGACCACAGAGAAGAGTGAGCGCTGCTTTTTCTTTTTTTTTTTTTTTTTTTTTTTCCCTTTCAGTTTCTTTGGGTTGTTTTGTAAGCGAAGGCCGCTAGCTCGGAACCTTCGCAGAGCGAGTCGTGTTCAGCCCGTGAGAAGGAGGAAACTTTCATCTCGCTGCCTCTCTTCTAGTCGAAGTCTTCCAGGCAATTAGCAAAGCCCAAACAAAACTACATCTTACAGTAGCTGAAGTTCTCCTGACGTTGCTGCTAATTTAATGTAATAATTTTCAATAATACTGGTGTGGGGACGGTAAAAGCCCTGTAAAGCGTTTCTGGAGCAGAGGCTTTAGCAGAGCACTGTAACTTGTTTGTATTGCCTGCCTGACGGAGCAAAAGCAGTCGAAAAGCAGTGAATGGCTTCCTTATGATTACTCTCCGAACACTCCGCTCAGAAGCCAGATTTGTAAACCTCACGCTTCTAAAAAGGTCACCAGCTGAGAGTTAGATAATAGTCATCTTAATTAAAAAAGAAAAAAAAAATCCTCACTAGTTTATTTTTGCCGGTAAAATTTCGGCAGTACTTACATAGTAGCCTTAATTGCTGTTTAGTTTAAAGGCAGACTTTTTGTAGCGTCAGGAGTTCTTCACTGTTGTCAATGCTATGGCTGTTAGAACATGCACTTAAACAAATGGAACCAAGAAATCTTTAATAAACGAAACTGAGTTTGATGCTCTTGTTCACCGAGGTCACCCAAACCTGCCCTTGATAACAGCAGTTCTTAGTACATGCAACAAAAATATTGTTAAACGTGAAGAATATAAACCGTTAATTAAAAAAAAAAAAATCCTTTTAAGAAGAAAAAAATAATTGCAATTTTGTAATTGAAAAAATTCCTTATTCTTAAAAGCTTGTGGAAAAAATGCTGGCAGAAGTAAGTGTTGAAGAGATAATGTGTGATGTTAACTCTTTGAGAACTGAGATGTATATGCAATCATTCCTCGTGTCATTCCTGTGAGGCAAGAAAATATAAAGCCTATTTTGTAAATTGTTGTCTTACTCTTGTTGCGTGCCTAAATTGCAACATAACTCCCAGCAAACTTGGAATAATGGGCCTTGAGTTGGTATCTTTCTGGTTTTGTTTTACTCTAATAGTTTGGCATTGCTGTTATCTTTAACTTTTATATCAAACTGGGTTAAAAAGCCATTTTATTGTAGATCTTAGGAATTATAATCAAATATGTCTTGTTCCCTCTGTATGGTTGAGTGATATGCAAAGCCAAAATCTGTTTTAAAGCCTCTGGTTATTGTCAGAACATGCCTTCTTGCATGCTGTGATTAGAATTTGGGGAATGTGAGGCTGTATGGACAGCCCTACTGAGATAGATGTAAACTCCACCTGTCAGAAAAAAAATTTACCCAGGAGAGGTCCTGAAAGCAGAACTAACGTATGTTGCTGTTTTCATGGGGTTCTGATACTTGTACTTCAGAGCCTTTCTGAGTTTCTTTTTGTTTAGGAATCATCAGTGATTTTTTATTCCCAAACTGACATGTAAATTTCTGGCATCCACAGTGTTCTGTGGCAGAGTAGTGCAGGTTAGCTGCCCTTTATATGAAAAGTTGTGTCCTGATGTTAATTTTAAACCTGGCTACAAAGCTGTCTTTATCACATGCTCCTTAGCACTGAAGTTGGAAGTGTTAATGACTAAATAACATCTACCTGCTCTCTTATAGCCATGTGACCTCGGCTGTATTTTCCCAACTACCTTTTCCTTCTTATTTCTTGTGGGATGTTCCCTCTTATGAGCTCATGTTCTCTATAAGACATTACAAATACTGTTTTTATTTAGATCATCATATATTCAAATACACAATAAGTAAGCAGACAAAATTGCATACTATTTCTCAATATGATGATAATGTTTCAACATAGTTATGTTAATAAATGCTTTATGGAAAGAAGTTAGCATTGGAGTACATGACAGAGTATTTGACATCAATTGTCAGATTTTGCACTTACTAGTGAGGCAGCTAAAACAGAGTATAAATATCACTCCATCCTTAAAAACAATCCTACAACAACTTAACTCAAAATGAATCGAGTTCTCATGTGTGTTCTTGACAGCTGATTGCATCTCAAGTTTTCATTTAAAGCCCTTGATGGGTACACTTCAAAGCCTCCCACGGTTTCGCTGAACTGTGTAAAACCTTTGTAGCTTGCTGTTGCATAATTTGTTCCAGCAAGCTGTAGTGTTGTATACTTCTGCATTTCCTGGTTGCCTGTTTGAAGGATCTCTTCCTGTTAAATTTATTGCTTGAAAAAATACCAAGTCAAGATAAAATAGCTTCAGAATTGGTGTGGAATTTTATTTTCAGTTTTTAAAAAATTCTTTTGTTTACAGTATTTGGCCTCTTGAGCTGCTGTAGTTACTGTTTCTGCCAAGGTCACTTGAATGCTTACCATTTGTAAACTTGGTTGAGAAGAGCAAAGCAATTAAGCTAAGGACTGGCTGCTGCTTGGGAAAATCATTGAGCAGAAGTAAAGGTAGTCATGGGAGGAATTCATTATGGGAACATGCTTGTACTGTTTACCCAAACATCATCAAAGCTGTTCCTGACAGATTACATTTCTGTGTTTTGTTTTCTGGACTGCACTTTCTAGATGCATTTATA
Organism: Pseudopodoces humilis; assembly: GCF_049639895.1. Taxonomy (NCBI): domain Eukaryota; kingdom Metazoa; phylum Chordata; class Aves; order Passeriformes; family Paridae; genus Pseudopodoces; species Pseudopodoces humilis. The sequence continues at coordinate 11,587,122 of NC_142205.1, read as the reverse complement.
AGTTTGAATTCTTATACGTCAAACCCCTTGGTTACACTGTTCTGAAGTGTTTGTGTATATATGCTTTAAAGTAACATTGGGGCTGGATGTGCTGTGGATTTGAAGAACAATGTAATTTATACAAAGAAATAAAGGTGAACACAGGGAGAAGAAAACAGACTTGTGTTAGAAGAACAAGTGAATTCAAGTAAGACGGTCTGAGAACAAGAGATTCCAGTATATACAACAGTGATTATATCTAATGCTCTATGTTATGTCTTATTTGTACACTTGAGCTATCACCATTGACTTCTTGAGTATAGTTTGTTGCCTGCATTCAAAGATTGCTGTTTAGGGTTGTTTGTTTTTTTGCTGGCCCTTGCAATTTTAATTTAGTGAATAGAGAATTCATAATGTACACAGTTGGTGTGCCAGCTATTTCAAGACATCATTTTAATTGCAGGGGATGTAAACTTTTCAAACCATGGTAATATGAAAAAAAACCGAGTTGCTATAGCAACTCTTTAAGAAAAGAGTTCACACATCTTCACAATCTTTTTAGTCAAAACAATACACTTGAAACCTTGCTGAGGAAGAGGATTTGGCAATTGTTGCATTGATTGATTGGATGGGTAGCATATAATTGGCTGTTAAAAAGTTCTGAAGAAGTCTAAAAGATGAAATATCCAGGGTTATTTCTCCTTGACTTTTGTCTCTGCTTAGGAGTGGATTGAACTGGAATTTCATATCTGCTAGTGAATATCATTTGGGTAGTAAATTAAAGATTAGTGTGGCATACAAAGTACAGTTGGATTCCTGAAGTTTCCACATGATTGAAAACTTGTGGAAAAAAAATTTGTTTGAATGTGAGTGAGATATGTTTGAAATGAGTTTTCTCTCACTCTCTGCCTGTTGGTATCAAAATGCCAAACTATTGATATTCTCAGATCTAAGAGTGGACTGTGTGTCAAAGCCTGGTGTTTGGCAGGGCTGAGGTGACATTAACCAGGAGTTTAGATCTGCTATGGGATGGCAGTTTTCACTGATGTTTGAAATTGGGAAGTTTAGGTTTTCTTTTGGGATATGTATTTGTTTTTTAAAAATAGAATGTGGGGAAGACCTTCTAGAGAACAACTGTCACCTTTAATTAAAGTCCTTTACTTGAGAGAGGATAGGAGACCAGAAGCAGGAGACCAGGCTTCAGAAACAGAAGAAAAATCTGTCTAAAGCAGTCTGTTTGCAAGATGGAATGAGTACTGTTCTTCACTCATTCACACTTATCCCAGAGTGTTTCAGAGAGAAGAAATTGAAGCAATATGCATATTTGCGCATATTTGTTCTGCCAACTGCTGCAGGGTAATTGCATTGCAAACTTCAGAAGAGCTGTAGACAATTTAACTACTCATATGGAAAGAGAAGATCTGTGTAATGTCAGATTAATGATCATATAGTGTTGAAAGGATCAGTAGCAGTTCTGGAAGCCAGGGCAGTATTCCTGATGGTGTTCCAGATGTATGAAAGTTGCCATCGAGTTTGGTGCATCCACCCTGTAGCTCCTATTTGACAGGCTTTGCTTTGCCGATCATTCAGATTCAGACTGCAAGTGAGGCACTGAATGGATTAGCTGACCTGCTGGCTGCTCCTGGGGAGACAGCATGGAGCGATATTGCAAAGATGAAGGATCACAGTCCCTGAGTGCAGTAAATACGATGTATTTGCAAATGTTACTGTTACTAGATGTGCACTGATGAAGTGCGTTGTATATTGTGGAAGCATTGAATATCTGGATAGCTTTATAGCTGTTCAGATTTTACATCTGATGTACATCTCTTGCTTAATGCAACAATGATATATTATACATTCTCTTCTGTGACAAATTTATTATCAGTTTTATGGTTTCCAGAAGAATACTGAGAAACTCTGTTTAAATGAACACCTCTGAATCTGGTCTAAGTGTATGGAAACAAGTTTTATAGCCCTCTGACATCAGAAAATATGAATTTGAGTGTATAAAAATAAATTTCATATATTTGCTTCAATATTGGCAGGGAACATTAAAATATTGCAGGTTTTATAGTATGTAATTTCACTCCCAGGAGATGTGTAAGAAGCAATGGGCACACAAACTGCTTATGAAAAGCTTTTCATGCTTGACATTTTCTAGAAGTGTAATTTAAGTTGCCATTGTCCTGGTTATTCATGCTGGGGGAAGGGATAGTAATTGTTTGCAAGAGAAGACAAATAATTTTTAATTAGAAGCCTAAATTAGGACAAGACTTGAGTGCATTAAAAAAACAAACCAAGAAATAATCATGGAAAAAAAAAACAACCCTATGAAACAGTCAAGAAAAAATCACAACCTTCCTGCAAACTCATAATCTTTTCTTTCCTTTTAACCAGTTACCAGCTGGGACAAGACAACTGATGCAAATTTATCCAACACTTTAAATGGTTTGACCTTCGTGGGAATTCTGGATACAAGAGTGGGCAGCAGTATCCAGGGCCTTCAAAACTTGAACTCTGGGATGCCGAGAGATATCTCATTGCCTGAGTATGGACCTGGCCTCCTGTCCAGTGCTTTAGAAGATTGTCATAGCCTTAAATCAGTGGATTCTGGTATTCCAACTCTAGAAATAGGAAATCCAGAGCCTGTTCATTGCAGTGTGTTGAATGTGAAGAGAAAGCAATCAGAATCTGAACTTGTGCCTGACAGGGCTTTTCAGAGCGCATGCACACTGCCACCATATGTGCCTCCATATTCGCTGACTGCTGAGCATGACCATGCCGTGCAAAAATCCTCGACTTTCCCAAGAACTGGGTATGACACTGTCAAACTTTATAGTCCAACCTCAAAAACTCTAAATCGAAGTGATGATATCTCTGTTTGTAGTGTGTCTAGTCTTAGCACAGAACTGTCAACAAATTTATCAGTTAGCAATGAAGACATTTTGGACTTTGTGGTCACAAGCAGTTCAAGTGCAATTGTGAATCTCGAGACTGATGAGGCACACTTTTCAGACATTACCCTGAATTCCTCTAGAGAGAGCAATGACCAGAACCAGCAGCAGTATCGTCACGAGACAGACGTGGACAGTAAACGGAAAATACTGGGACCTTTTACAAACTTCTTTGCCAGGTAATGTTTCCATAAAATATATTTTAATGGATTATGTAAGATCTTAGGAGAAAGGTCTTGTTTGATATCGCACTTTGAAAGATAAAAGAGCTTGGTGTTTTATTTTTTCTGTTATGAGTAAATAGGCAAATGTTGCTTGAGACTAAGGCTCTGCATCCTACTTTATGTTAAGTTTATGGTGTATGCAAGTATCTTAAATCTTGGAAAATTCCTTCTATATTACAGTAAAAGGATTTCTGAACAAGATCTTTTTTCTTCTGAACAGTGGCTTCTCCATGATATCTTTTGTAATTTTGGTCTTTAATCTTTTGTCACCTAAGTGGATGAATATAGGTAGGATCCATACCTGTATTAAAGAACTTTTACATCTGAGGATTCATAAGTGGTTTAGTAGGGATGGAATATTTTATTGATCATTCTAGGGTATGAAGCTTAAAATGCAAATACTTTACAAACACTTGGTGTGACTATTGTGATCTTTTCAAATCTCAGTTACTGTTTTTTTAATATCCTTTTCCTTAATTTTTGTATGGAATGAAAACATCTTACATCACCCGCTTGTTGAAATTACAGCATTGGCTATCCAAAGCAATTACTAAATGTGGCCCTTGTATGAACAATAAGGTTCTAAATGCAGAGACCCCAGGGAAGTGGGCAATGAGGAGGAGAACTGATCTACTTTTGAGGGCTGTTTGCTGGTGGGTTCTTTTTTTTTAAGTTATGTAAGGCCTTCATGATGTCTCTTAACTTACATCATCTGAAGTTTGATGTATTTTACATAAATTGTTCTAGAAAGACATTTTAGACATCAAGTGGAGCTAGCTGTAAGTAACCTGTTTTGCACATGGCTTCAGCTAATATCTTTTTCCTCATGCTTTTTTTTTTTTTTCCTTTGCATGAGACAAGTAGGCTAATAAAATACATCAAGAACTGGGAAAAATCGTTCTTTGAAAGGCCGTCTCATTTGCAAAGCATGAGAAAATCAATTTGCTTAGACCTACTAAGCTGGCTGAAGCCTTTGTTGGTTTTTATTCTTAGGTTAAAGTACTGTGCAGCAGAACTCCAGTCTTCAGTCATGTTTGAGGTGCTGATGCTTTTGTGGACCCTTGTCTGTTTGTTGCCATGGAACCAGACTTAATTCTGAAGCAGGAGGCTTCTCAGCACTTCAAAGCATAAACTTTTGTTACCCATTCTGGTAGCACAACTGCTAAGTCAAACAAATGCTGTCCTTCAGCTTGGAGGGAGCACAGTTGAACAAGCACATTTAGACCTCACTCAGAATAGGATGTTTAACTGCTTCTAAACTTTTCTTATCCAACAAAGCAAAGCCATCTGTCCAAATTCTGTTCTAGTGCTGTCTGTGGTGGGTTTTGCAGTAACTGTAGTACTCACTAGATGAGCTTTTTAACCTAATCTTTGCAGGTACATTGAATGCCAGAAAACAAAGACTGTCATTACGCCCTTAAATGGAGAACAGATAATCTTGGTCACTGGGTGATGTCATTGTAAGAATATGAGGATTAAGTTCAAACTGGGTGATCGGCTTTGAAGTTCCAGGTGCTCAGTCTGTAACCTGACCTTGAATATCCTTCTCTTTGGCATCCAATTCCTGCTCTGTTTTGGAAACAAGAGTTGCCCACTTTTTGTCTGTACTTGCACACCACACCCCCATTTTTTATGAGATGGTGGTGAGTTTTGCAGGTATCGAACAAGCAGGGAACCTCAGAGGTTGTTCTGTGCCACAGGGAGTACTATTTATATTTATGCTGTCAGCACTGTTAAGGTTCAAAACATGCCATTGCTAGTTTTTGTTAGTACTTGTAATCTGCCATCCATGGGTTTGAAAACTCCCTGTTCCCTGGAGTTTCTGCGAGCTCCTTGGATTCCCAGGACTTAAACCAGCACTGAAGTAAATTAACCTGGGCCTTGCAGTGTTTTGTTTGAAAGTAGCTGCTTTCTAGAGACCTTCCCAGCCAGCTGACCCTGTGCTCTGTACTGGGGTCTGTGTGCAGTGAGATGAAGAGGAGGCATTTTGAATAGCATTGTTGAAGACCAGCTTGCTGAGATGGAGTTTCCTAGAGCAGTTTGTTACAAGTCCTGCAGTGGTGGGTATAAACAAAGTCCCAAAAAGGAGTGTGTTCTTAGCGCTGTGCTCTGTGCTGAAAGTTTCAGTCTTGCAGGTTGAGTGCATAAATTTCATTTCAGAGAACCGAGGGTGAGCCATGGCAGGAGAAAGTCAAATTGCATTGGCTTTGATGAGTGATTGACACACATGTATACAACATGGAATAATGAGACCTGGGTGCTTTGTACACAGCCTTCTGGCAGCCTCCTGGTCATGGGGTAAGGCTGCAGTGCAGAGACAGCCTTAATCTGCAGGTTTAGCTCTTTGAGGGCTTCTCTTGGTAATAGGATATAGGTCTGAACCACTGACAGCAAAGATGAGTCAGCTTAGTTTTTTGCACAAGTTGTTGATATTTGGTAAAAGGGAGAAATCTTGCTTCTTGAAATGGCACCTGTGCTTGTGTTGAACCCCATCTGGCCTCTGAGGATGTGTTAATTTCTCTGATCTTATCAGAGTAAACTTGGCCTTGACATGTCAGTTAAGATTCGAGGCTGCCTGTAGAGATAATACTGACAATAATTAGATGCCTCCAGTGCTTGGTCACATGTGCTTAAGCTACTTACATATCAATTAGGGGTAAGTCTTTTGCAGTATCAGTAAAATGCTAAGAGAAGTAGTTGTTTTAGAACATAAAGTTATTTTTTGGCACTCTGTACATTTATTTTTCCTTTTGAGACTATATGCGTGTGTGCATATGCACTGTGCACAAGGTTGCGTGTTCTGTGTCTGTTCTGTGATGTTATGAAGTTTTGGTTTGAGTCTGCATTTACAAAATGAGCTGTAGAAGAGATCAAAGGAAAAGGGAATCCTGTTGGCTCATTTCCTTCAAGATCACTTGGGAGTGGAGTGTTCCTGCCCTGCCTCCTTGAGCTATGGTGAAGAAAGTTTCCTGGACTGCTTCTCTTGCTGAGTTTGTGTCTGCTGCAGTTTGAGTATCCAGGAGGTCTTGTTGTTTCCTCGGGCTGCTGGATGCATCTTTGGGTGTGGGCAGGAAGATCCAAAGTGAGAATGAGGCCACTTTCTTGCTTATGCACAGCTTTCCTCTTTAAAGAGTTTAAGGCATCACAGGTACAGTGCTCTCATTGGGCTCCAGGTTGGCATATGAAGATGAATTACTGCTTCTGAAAGCAGCTGTAATGCTGGCTGTTGACAAAAATCCCTGACATATTGGTTGTTTTCAAGTGTCACTTGTATCAGATTTAAAAGCTCAGAGGTCTTTCACGTAAACATGAGCTGGAATTAATTTCCTTCATTTGAATACATGCAGGAACTTGGTTTGAAAACTAGTGTGAGCAAATAACTGAGAAAGTAAATTACTGGGAGAATAAAGAGTCGGTGGCTTGTCTGCTCCTTTGCCTTATCGACCCAGAGAAGTGTGGGTTCATGAGTTGTACCTTTGGACTTTACTTCTGTAATGTACTGCTGAAGCATTTTAATTGTGTAGATCTTAATCAGCTTTGCTGAATCAGGACTGTAGTGATCTTACTGCAGAAGTTGCCCTTTTCATTTATCATTTTTAATTATCATATTGGAGAGTGAGAATGAGCATTTTTGTGCTTACATGAAGAGTGACCATAAAGGGATTAGGACTATATACAGTTAAATAATAAGCCATGCAGTTTGTTTAATTTTAATGGATTACAAGCAGTGCAAGTCTTTACTTAGTCCACTGCCATGGATATTGTCTGTTTTCCCAAGAATCTGGATCTTCTTTCTTTTCAGGCTACTCTTAGAAGTTTTTGATCCGAGTGTTCCGAGTATTTGGATCTCAGGAAGCCTCTAAGGACCATAGGGACTATACATGGGATGAATGGCTTTAAGAACTTTGCATTTTACTATTTGCAAAGAATCTCTGCATTTCTGGAAGAGAGCTTCTGGAGCAGGATTGGCATCCCATGCATAGAAGCACATACCTATGACCTTACTTGTAATCTGCTAAGAAAAAGGTCTTGATTTTCAAATTAGTAGCTACTGCTTTCAGTGTTAAGTCTGAAGTCATGTGAATTTAGCATGTTTAAATCACATATGTGCACCTGTGTTTTGAGATTATTGGTCACACGTAATTTGGAGTTCTGAACTTGGGTCCAAAAGTCAGTCATCTATGTTAATGGATAGGACCCTTTCATAAGGCTGTTTGTTGCTTTTAATGAGAGAACAGCTTATTGTACTTCTCTAATTTTGATGTTAAAAGGAAGGTAGAATGACAAGAAGCATTGTAGTGTTGATTTCCCGCTTTCATGGGAATTCTCCAAAAATGCAAATTCACTGACCACAGGACGGAAGAAAAATTATGAAGATAATTGCAATTGATCTGAGATATTAGATATGACATTGTCTCATCTTCCATGCAAGTTTCTGTTCAATGAAGCCTCTTAGAGTGTTGGCTGTTCAGGAGGAGACAGGCTCAGAACAGGGCTGAAGTGTGTAGGAGGAGGAGCAGAAAGCCGGATGCATCGTGGGGGCAAATATAAATTCACTGCTTCTAACTGCAAATGAACAAAACCAAACTGAGCTGCAGGTGGAGTTGTCCAGAAGCTGATGGGAAGGATTCCAGAAACCCAGCCTCTGCTGGAGGGAACCTGCACGGCCACCTAGCACAGGCTGCTTCCCTGCCCTGCTGTGGGCTGGGCTCCCAAGTGCTGTAGTTGCCTGGCCCCACAGGATTCACTGCCCTGGTGGAGGGAAGAGAATAATTTAGTGGCCTTTTTGTCCTTCCCTGCTACTTTATCTGGGTGCATTTCTAACAAATTGTTGTCAGTAGCAGGTGGCTAAAAGGGCTGGGAAGACAGGAGGGCAAACAAGCTCATGCTTTGGTGGTGTGGCAAGCAGCATAGGCACTGAGGATCTGTTTAACACAGGATGCTGGCAGCAGTATTTCAGCAGCCCGTGAGGCATTCAGGTGTGCTCATCTGAAAGGTGCTTCAGTCTTCACAGTGTGGTTTTGGATAGTTCTTATTTGAAAGCCACTCTGTCTACTGGAACTGACAGACTAAAAGGCCTCTCCCTACCTGTATTTACTACCACAGTTCTGTGGGAAACAGAAGAAATCAGCAGAATTTTCTGAAATAAACACTCTCTCTCAAAGCAAATCTTCCACAGGTGGAAAGTTGGAATTCTACAAAGGTAAGAGCCTTTGCTTTTGATAAAGGCTGAAAATTGTATGATACAATTTTCAGAATTCCTGTCTTACTCAGAGAATGAAGTTCTGAACTTTGTCATGTGGCCTATTCTCCACTAGGTGTTGAACTGAAACTGTCTAAATTAATTTCAATCCTTTTCCCTTTTGTATGGGACAATGTAACTCTTTACAATTACAGTTCTTTTCGTTCTGCCTTAAACTGTTAACTAAATTTTGAGATATGGGTCTTTAGAATAAAGAGAAGTTGCTTTAATAGATTAAAAGCTTAGTTTTTGCTGTTGAGTAACTGGAAATAGTTTTACACAAACAAGACTTTAAACCAAGAGGCTTGTTGGACTTATTTGTTCATTGTGGAAGCTAAATGAAAATCTGCTCAGTGATACTTTGAGTTTTGGAGTTTATTTAGTAACTCTACAAAACTATGCAGTAAGTGAGGACTTAAAAGCAGGTGAAATATCTGGTTCTTTTCCAGTGGCTGGTGGAAAGCATTACAGATACTGGCTCATGAATGAAATTTATAGCATAGATGGGTGTTGAATGTTGCTTGCAGCACTGAGCTGTAATGCTCCCCTCACCCTCCTTTCCCTTGTGGGGTCACAAATCCTGCAAGCAAACCTGCTCCAGTGTGGGCTCCTCATTCCAAGGGACCACAGTGCTGCCAGGAGCCTGCTCAAGTTCTTACAGGGTCATCCTCCTTTAGGCAAATCCACCTGCTCCTCTGTGGTCCCCCATGGGCTGCAGGTGGATCTCTGCTCCATCCTGGACCTCCATGGGCTGCAGGGGCACAGCTGCCTCACCATGGGCTGCACTGGGAGCTGCAGGGAAATCTCTGCTCTGGCACTTGGAGCCCCTCCTGCACCTCCTTCTGCGCCGACCTTGGTGTCTGCAGGGCTGTTCCTCACACAGGCTCACTCCTTTCTTTTGACTGCTGCTGCTGTTGTGCAGGAGATTTTTTCCCCCTCTTAACCCTTATGCGAGGGAAGCTACCAGTGTCTCCATTGGACTCAGCCTTGGCCAATGGCAGTTTTGTCCTGGAGCCCACTGGCATTGGCTCTGTTGGACATGGGGAAGCCTCTGACTGCTTTTGACAGCAGCTACTCCTGTAGCCCCCCAGTACCAAAACCTTGCCATGCAAACCCAATACAGCACTGTACATGCTTGCTTTTGAGTAGAAAGAGTGAGAACTGTAAAAGTTTATCACAGATATGCATGAGACTTTAGGAGCTAATTCAGATTAATGAAATTAAGCTCTGTTTTCATTCTGGTTCACTGTCTCTATGAAGGTTTAGTGAATGTGTGTGTTAGATGGTCTTTGTGTCTTCATTAATTTGCAAGAGCTTTTCCAATGTTTTCCTTTGTTAAAAGGAGCTGTGAGAAGTGGATGATACACGGAATCGAGAGTATCAGCACAATTACTGCTGTGTGATGCTCTGTCTCTCCATCTGATCAAAGTACTGTTTAATGTTTAGCTGACTTTTTCTTTCCTGAAAAATGCAGTGAGCAAGGTGAAATTAGATGGAATAAATATAAGTTTTGTTCCTTGATGTTTTGATTTATACAATATCCCTTCCCGTGTTACATAATCTGTGGAAGAGTTGGAGTCAATATTAACTTTGGTTTTAAACATATTTAAAACAGCTCAGACAAGAAATGGTCTGTTGAAGTTTTCATCTTTATGTAGAATTTGATTAACAGAAATGGTATATATAAACCATAAATTTTCTGAATTGATTCCTTATTTGTGTTAAGCCTCTCTTTTTAGTCATTAAGTTCCTCCAAAGTTGTCCAGCCAAATCATAAGAATAATAAAGAAAAAACCCTACAGTAAATATTAGGGTCATTTACCCTTTGGAGCTGACAGAATAAACACAAGAACTTGGCAGCAGTTGGAGGTTAGGACAAGGCATGTACTTGGTGCTTGGACTCCCCTTTGTGAGTGGGAGCCTTCTGTGAGTGTGGAAGGTGAGAGCAGTTCAGGTCAGGAGGGATTTCTGAAGCGCTGTGTGTAAGCGCCTGCTCACTGCAGAGCTGGCTTCAGCACTAGAGCGTGTTACTCAGGACCCCGTTCAGTTGTTGTGAGTACATCTAAGCTTGGAGTTAACCTCCATAGACTGCACAATTCAGGATTTATATTCTGCCACTGTGATTCTTTTTCCCTTCCCCTTTTATCCATTCCTTGCAGCAGTTTGCTGCTTTGCCTCTTGGGATTTTTTCCTCATTGCATCTCTGAGAATAGTTATCCAGGCTAAAAGAAAACACCTTTCTCAGCATCTCTGCTTGTATGTTGTAGGCCTCAGCACCCAGTCATTGTAGTGGTCATCCATTGGCCTTCCTCCAGCTTTTGATCTCTGCTGTAGTCCAGGAGCCCCACACTAGATATGGTCTTGTAGGTACCAGGCAGAGCTTTTATTCACTTTTTCCTTTTGATCTGTATGCAGACTGGTCCATATGCAATTGCAATTGCTGCAAGGTCTTAGAGTTTACCTTGGTTCAGCTTTTTGCTTAGGATGACATTTCATGTACTCTGTTTTTTTATTTGTGTGGTAATAGTGCGTCAAATCAATGAAGAAGTCTAGTTTCAGATTTTAGGAATGGAATTTTCGATTACTCTGATAATATGAGGATAACTGGGAATTTGGCCAGCTAGAAAAATGACCATTAATTATAGCTGGTTGATGCTAATATATTAGTTTGAAGTTGGACCCGAGTCTTGGTTTTGTATGACAGTCCTTACTTGTTGAAACTCCAGTTTCTGAGAATTCTTCAGTATTTGCATGGTAGACCAGCATGGTGTGTTATCCATGTACAAAATAATTCTTGGCTTGCTGCAACCTGTCCTAAAGCGAAACTTGCAGGGTTACTGCCCGATTTATCTTTGCATGTCTTGGATACTTCAGTGCAGTCAACTCTGCTTTGTTCCCCTGTAAAATGAGGGAAACCTGTAAAAAGAAAGATAAATGTGGAATACAGTACTTTTTGATAAATAGTTTATTAAACCCTGCTCTTTTCCCCAGAAATCTTGAGAAATTTCCAAGTTTACCCTATTGAAAGCTATCAGGTATCCTGTATTGCTAACTTATATTGTATTACTGTTTCTCTCAACTATGGAAGTTTTTTTTTTTTCCAGAACTGCAGGTGTCTGTTACACTCTAAAGTGTTACTGTTTTTGATTCTTACCGAACATACCGGAATGTTAGTGGTTGGAAAACTTTGTTTATCAAATGTGGTAGGAATTTATAAAGCATAGTTCTGTGATTAGTCATCTTTTTCATAGGTATGTCAACTTGTAGGCTGTCTGGCTCTATTTCTTCTGATTTGTTTAGCCATAAACCATTGTTTAGTCTGACCTTTGGCAATCTCCCAGAGACAAAATTCTGCAAACCCTGTTTTTGTATGTAGTTTTGTAATCTTATTCAAAGCATAACTTTTGACTTGTTTGTGGAGATTCTTCACCGTAGCCGAAGTACTTGAACTTGTCTGATGATGTTCCATCTGTTGGTTATTTTGATGTATAGGTTGACTGAGAGGTGATCTGGGTTTGAGAGGAGGGAATGTGAAAACTGCGTCTAGTGAATTATTTCTAGAAACCAGTGTTACCGGGTCATGGGTACAGTCATTGGCTTTTCCCTTATGAGAATGTAGATTTAGGGCATTTCAGGAGATTTTGGTGGGTCACCTGACCACTGTGCCTTCTCAAGTCCATCAGTTCTCCAGTCGTGATTTATGTGTCAGTCTTGTTCCTCCACTAATCAGGTAACAAAAATTCCTTTAATGGAATACGTTGCCAGTTTTTCGGGATTTATTTTCTCAGTCTCTGGAAATTGAGCAAATAAGGAACATCTAGAGGTGAGCATCTTTCTTCTGTTTATTGCAAAACTTATGATTAGTGCAGAATAGAAAAGGTCATTGGAGAATGAGAAAGAAACAATGTTGTTGTTAGGAAAATTTCATAGATAGTGTTAATTGAGTTAGTACCACTTCTGATAAGGTGGTTGGACATCTTTGCTGACAATGCAGCAAATATTTAATTAAATTTATCTTAATATATTTTTTGCTTAATAGGTGCTGTACATTATTTAAAATGTTTTGTTTCAATGTAATTTTCTGGATGCCTTGTGGGGTAATGTCTGTGGAGACATCTCTTACAGTGCCTGTGTGCTCAGTGTGGGTTTACCTGGTTCTTAAGATTAATATCTGCTTACTTATCTAAAGTCTATACATGAACTTAGTCTTGGATAGGCTTGGTGCTCTCTCCTTGTGTACTTTAGAGTTATCAGAGTAGTTTCAGGGTCTTCCTTCAGAAGCAGCTGAAATGAACTTTGACTTGCCTCTGTTTCTTTCTTGCTTCTTAAGAACACATGCGAGTCTGATACTCATTTGAAAAATTGTCTTTCAAGATAAAATTGTTCTACAAAACTGAACCTTTTGAACTTTCTCCACTGTCCTTATTTTGCATCTGTTCTGCTCATGAGATTGGTAAGTCCTTCCAGTAGTTAATATGCATGACTATTCCATTTGTTTTGTCCTCTGAGCATAACCTTAATTGAAAGACTAATTAAAATTTGGAGCATGCATCTTGAGAGCGGGAGACAATGTATTTTTAAAACTTGTAACAAAAATTTACTTGCATTTGCAAATTAGTGTTGGTAATGCAGATAAGAAATTGCATCAGTTTGCACGAGCTGGGTCAGTTTTTAGACAATTTTCATACATATTTTTTGTACACCAACTGTCTTTTTAAGAGTAGGGAATGCATTAACTTGCAAATATAATCTCTATGCTAGGTCAGTGTTAATCTACCACAGAGCAGCATATGCCATCTCAGTTTTCTCTTGCTTGCAGTTATGATTCTGTGCTGAATGCCAGTAGTTCAAGTACTGCAGAACTTCATCTAAGGAGCCCTGGCAAAATAGTAACATCAGTAAAGCTGAAATTCAGATTTTCTGAATAACCCAAATGCTCTAGTTATAAAAACTCCTAAATCTCAAACTCCTCTACCCTTTTGTTTCAGTAATCTGGTATATCTTGGGTATTCTGATAAAAAAATACTGTATATTGCCTGGAAGTCCAGAGGGATGTGTGTGTGCACCAGCAGGTGTCAGTGGGTGTGTCTGTGCTTGCCTTGCTCAGCTCCACCCTCTGACAACTCCTGTGGGAGCCCATCCTTTTTTCCTGTTGTTTCAGTGATATGTGCCAGAGAAACAGTTCCTTGACTCTGGTGACACCAAACTTCAGAGATACCTGAATGGGCTCAGTGTTGAGTCTGCCTGGCTTGAGAAGACTTTGAGACTTTTCAGGAAGGAACTTTGCAGCTCACTTCAAGACTTGGAGTAAATTTGCAACAGAAACCATGGCAGCACCGTCTCTGCTGCTTTAGTGGATAGGTTTGCATACTGAACGGGGTGGGGGACATGGTGGAAAGAAATGACCTCTTAAGAGGTGACTTCACATAGGTGACTAACCTTGCTTGGGACAAAGCACAGCTGAAATGTGAAAAAATGAATACCTGAATATTTGCAGAGCTGCTGCTCTCAACTCCTCACAGGGCAGGAGTTGATGGCAGCTGTGTTGCAGACCTCTTGTCTTTTTGGAAAGAATTGGACAGAACTAGATAAACTTTCTGCTTCAATGGTGATGCTGGATTTTTTTAAAAGCAAAAGCTTGAAAATGCTCTAACAGATGCAATATGGGTGTTTGACTTGATTACTTGTTATTGATGTGGTTCTAATTTTTTTAGAACCACATTTTTAAAATCTGATAGCGGCTTCAGCCTGATCATGACAACACACAAAGCTACATGAATTGTGGCAATATACACATGTGCAGTACATATATTAACAGCTATTTTGTAAGCTTATTTTAGCAGTGCTTAAAGAACCAAAATGGAATTGTTTCTTAAGTTTTATTAAAAAATAAGGTTTTCCTGACACTGCTAAACTTGCCTCTTGGCATTAACTTCCTCTTTTCCCCACAGAAAAGACAGTGGGCAGATCAGTATAGAGTGATGATGCAATATCTGTATGTTGAAGCAAAAAATTGTTCCATCTCTGTTCTGTACCACAGGATGTTCTTTGTATGTAAAAACTAACTCTGGAGTCAGAATTAAATTCACTTCAGGTAGGTAATCCCTCTCCACAGCCCAATTAAAATAACAAGGTTTTTTTGGTGCCAAATACTGTTTTTAGGGGACTCTGCAAAAGCTGTTTTCTAATTGAAATTTGATCTCAGTTTCAGTTCTGTGCTTGGCTTTTCTAAAATAAGCAGCTGCAGCTACTTAGTGTAAGATAGTGAGCACGTACAATAAAAATGCAGATGTAACCTATGACACTTTAATGACTCCACAGTGATAAGTCTGCAGTCATCATGCATCATATCAGATGTTTTTATTAATATACCTATTGTAAATCATCATGATGTGTTCTGATAGTTGTGAAGAGGACAGTGAGACTGAACTAAGGATGAGCATGTAATCTTTTCTTTCAAGACATATCAACCCTTTTTTTACATTCAAGATGTAATGAAGCTTTAACATCTTTCACCCTAGAATTTCTGGGTGCATCTTTGGAGTGAAGTTTTTTTTTTTTAGGGTTTGGTTTTGTTTTTTTCAAACAGAGAAGTTTTGCTTCTTAACATGTATTTTCTGTTAGTAAGATCTCCTTAAGTTACCTTTAGTATGGAATTTTTCTTAGTGAATTTGTGCAGAAGTGGAGTGGTTTAGTGCTTTTCTTGAAAATCCAAGGGAGCTGTGTAAGAACAGGAAGAAAGTAATTCCTTTTTGTGCTGTAGTAGCAGAAAAAATGAAAGGTTTTGCTATGAGTTATTTGCTCTGACATATATATGGCAGAAACTTCCTCCTAAGGCAATGGCATATTTTAAGGGTTTGCTTTCAGTTCAGGAATCTCAAGCAGTGGTATTATCAGTACCCTGTGGTGTTGTCCTGATTTAGTGCAAAACTCTGTAGAAATTGAACCAGAGAACATTCCGTAGTTCTTTTTTTTTTTCTTCTTTCTTTTTTCCCCTCTTTTTCTCAGAGTAGGTGCAAGTTAGGTGGCATCTCTTCTGCTCCTTCCATGCCATGCTGTCATATATTACCTTTGGTGTGTTTAAGTCTGGGGCAGATCAGGGTTTAATGCTGTGTGTCCTCAGTCAAGGCAAGAACAGGTTGTAGTTTACTGTTCTACATCTGATTGTGCATATAATGTTAAGCCTTTGGAGGATTTTGATATTTTTGGAGTTTGTAAAGAGTGCGGGCACCAACCAAACACTGGGACTTAGGTCCAGACAGAGTGTGAAGGAAAAGGACAGTACAGAATGAAATTTATATATTGACTATGCCTGCTGCTTTCAGTTCAACATATATATATATATATATATATATATATATATATATATATATATATCTTAAATTTAAGGTGAACTGGAAATCCCTGACATACTACAAAGAGAGGAAGGGATGCCTGGTGCCCTGGAATGAAGGGATAGAGAAGAGTGAGCTGAACAAGTGCTGTGCCATCTGTTAGATAAGCTGTAGAACAGATTATTTATTATGACGCTGCCTCTAAAGGGAAAGTAGATAGTTAGGGTTGTGGAATTGAATTGAGAGAAGTGTGTGAGATGGGCTTTTCAGATTTAGTTCATCTTACACAGGCAGCAGAGAGCCGTTAAAATTTTTCATTCCAAATCATCTTTATTTTGCTCTGAGGGTAAAGACCTACTTAAAATCTTAAAATCCCTCAGAGGAACTGAAGGAGTTGCTTGTTGCTTGTATATACACTTGTGCTGATGTAGATAGAAACAGTGAAAATTGCCTTTAATTTTTTTGTTATTGCAGTGCTAATGAAGTCTGGTAAAGCCTTTTACTTGCAAAAGGATGTGAATGTGTGCAGAGCTGTCACAGAGATGTGCCTCCTCACAGGGATCTTCCAGTGGCCCTGATCCTCGAAGTTCTTGTTTTCTCTGAAGATAGTTTGGAGTCAGGAATTTGCTTGCTTGTGAAATAGTAACAACTTGAAAAAAACCCTTTTGCAAGAACAGCCAATCTGTTTTGCTTTGGGTACCCTATTAACATGCAGTAGATTTTATTATGTTATTTCTGTCATGTTTTCCTTTTTATTCTTAGATATATTTTAGAACTTGCTTGATATTTCTCCATTTAAAATGGACTAAATATATATATATATATATATATAAATTAATCTCTTGTTTGTCTGTTTTTATATTTTATTTCCCAGGTAACTGTCTCAAATGATGATACAGATCCGTCCTCTCAGGCTTTAGTTACCTTACAGTCTCTGCGTAGCTGAAAAGGGTTTGGAGAAGAACAGTTACTGCTTAGCTTTGGCATCAGCTGTAATTGACTTGCATGGCTTCTGTACACAAACACTTTGTTCTTATCTTTTAATATGATAATCTGTTCTTGGTTTGAATTTCAAGGTAACTGTACCCTTGTGATACAGAAGCATGTGATAATTTGTATAAATATATGCATATTTAAGGATGGCAGTGCATATCATTAACCTTATAATACATTTCAGCACACTTCAATGTTATAACCTCAATTGTTTTTCACATATGAAACATATCTCTTGTATTCCAGCAATGTTATCTCTGTTGGTATAGCTATGGTATTGTTCATGGCATCTGATACAAAGTGACCTGGAAAACCCACTTTTTAGGGCCTAGGTTATTCCTGTTGCAGACATGTTTCAGCTCTTCTGCAATGAGAAGCTCAATATAGTTTTAGTTCCCAAACTATCACACTTTTTATGTAAGAAACAATCTGTACTTGATGGGCCAACACACAGGATATTAAGGTGGTAACTGTAAGGAAAAGCAGTAATCTCAGAATGGAGGCATCTGTGCTTTGAAGGTGCTGGAGCTACCTGCTGATTGCAGTAGCAAAAATGCTTTTGTCTCAGTGGATTTTTTTTTTTTTTTTTAAATGAGGGAGCAAAAATTACAGTCAGTTTCCAGAAAAACCTGCCTTGAGGTGAGAAAATAATGGAACTAACCTGGATATATTTGATTACTTGATAAACTGGACAGTAGTACAAAAGAAAATTTGTTACTTTAATAATGCAGGCATGTCATGGGGGTAGAATATCTGTGCCCTTGGAGGAGCTGAGTGCTATCAAAAGCATCAGGACTGGTCTGTACTCCGTGTCCAGTTTTGGAAAAAAGTTGTGGTGTGAAGATGCAAGTCTGGCAAATCGCTTTATGATTAAAAACTAACAATGTCAATAAAACTAATCTAATTTTCAGTGGCTTTACATCTAACTTTATAACTGTTCACACAGTGTTTAAGCTAGTAAATATTAGACATTTCAGAGAGACTTCAGAATTAATGTGTTTTGATAGCTACTTTTAAGCTTATTTAGAAAAATAATCTTTTGTGAAAGCAGATTAAATACAGTAAAAGGATACTATGTCTCCAAGCTTTTTGTGATTTTTGGTAGTAATGTGTTGTAACGGGTGGGTAAAGAATGTTTGTGCGCCAAGAGGTTTAGTGTCTTAAGTCTTTTTTTAAAAGAGTGAGGCTGAATGATCTCCAGGAATGCTAAAAAAATGTCCTCTTTTAGAAGGTTGAAAAAATAACTTTTTTTTTTTTAATCTACTAAAAATTGTAATTTAACGAAGTCCATTGCCTGGTATGGTGGTAATACTGCATGATGGGAAACTTCAAAAGGGGTCTGTCAGCACAACCACAAGAGGAGCTGGAATATATGATTAGGGTACATAAGGTTAGCAAATGTTCATTCTTCTTTTTATTATTATTAATCAACCTTTTTTCTTAATAAAACTTCTTGGGTTTTTTTTGTTGTTTTTTTTTTTAGGAATTTGTTTACTAGAAAGCAGAATGCAAGATTTGAAAAACAAAATGATGTGCGATGGAAGTTGTTTGGAAAAGTACCTCTTGGAGAAAACTTACAAAAAGACCCAAAGAAAATACAAAAGGTATTTGTTTAATTCTGTGTTAGAATTAGTGGTGATTGAAGAAGCCAGTTAAGTTTATGTTCTGTATATAGGGCTGTGTAGCCTGTTTGTTTGAGTTGCACACAATTTTAGTACCAGAAAAGGCCCTTAGTTGAAATTTTACTTCTGTTACAACAGTGCTGTTCATAAGTGTTCTACTTGGTCATTACACTGAGTACGTGAGGCATGAAGAGCCTTCCTTAATGTGTCATAAGAGAACAAAAAACATAAGTGAAACTCACTTTTTTCCAACATTGTTGAAAGCAACATGAAGAACTGGTTCTACTATAGATGACCTCAAGCTCTTGGCTAGTGAATCAAATGATTTGCCTTTCCAATGGGGAAAATCTTGTGAAATCCAGCTGTGTGGTCAGTAGTTCATGAGCTGCTCTTTCAATGGCAAGAAAACAGCCTCTTTCAGTCAGTCTGACTTGATCTGGGATTTTTAGATTGCATGTAGCCTTTTTATGTGTTTGGAGCTTTTTCTGTATTTCAGTTGTCACTTCCTTGTTCAAGTGACTGTGGGAATAGTAATGTTTGCATGGAAAGAGACCATATAGTAAAACTTTAAAACCAGCTGCTGTGTGTAAAATGCAAATGATGATTTGAAGGATTGTGCTGCTTAATTCAGGGTAAAGTATTCTGAAAATCCACATGTTATGTGACTATTCTTAGCTGTAGTTGGGCTGTTAAGGTGAAATTGAGGCAGCTTTTTGAACTTGTCACTGTATTCAACCATTCAAATTTTATCTACAGCTTGCCTTGATACAATTAATGGTTCTGAAGTGTTCACCAAAGATTTTTATTGACAAAATTGAATAGGCTTAATTAGTGCAGTACTGACATTTAGCAGTGTATTTTATTGTAGTGCCTGCTCTTTAATAATTGGGTAAATAATTTATTGACATTTTGTGGTTATTGCTGGTACTGTGAATATTTTTCCTTTGCATCCAAACTATCTTACATTACAGCTTTGAATGGTTGTATTAAACTTGTTACAAAACAGTCACTTAAATTATTATGTGGTATGGCATCCAACCATTAGTGAGTTTTTGGCAAAATTGCAGTCTAAAACAATTGTCTCCAGTGCCTCTTGGGTAACAATAATTAATCCTTCCTAAATGATTTGATGGTTTTTTGAAGTTATTTTTGACATGTAGACTTTGAGTCATGAGTAGTGCTGTAAATCACTAATTGAGCCTCACCAGCATCTAAAAGCACAGCCTGATTTAGTTGATCCCTCACCAAAACAATGGTCAGACAGGTTTTTTGAGCACATGAGCCTTTTCTCAACCCCTATAAAAACTCTTGTGACAACACTCAATTGTTCCAACAAGTGTATATACAACATAGCATCATACTGCATTTTAACAATGTAGAAATTAAAATCACTCCAGCTAAGATGTTGCTTGTCCTGTTTTTAATGCTGAAAATATATGTGTTAGTCTTCTGATGAGGAAGCAGTACTGGTATATGCTCAGGCTGGTTGCTTTACTGGGTCACAGAAAGCTTTTGTACAGTTTTTATCCAGTTAAATGTTTTAAAACATAGAAGCTGTCAGAATGAGTAATCTTGGAGAAGCTGGAAATGCATTTGCAATGGAGATTTGCATGATTAATTTTTTATATCAGTTCTCTTCAGGAATTCTGCTTGAACAGAACTGGTTATGCCAGTTGCTTTTGCAATTGATATTTGAAAACGCACTAAGTCAGATTACAGAACCTCACCAAGAATAACCACTGAAGTTAAATTTTCTTCTCTCCCAGTAGACTGTAGAACTGAGCTAGGCTTTGCAGCCACTGTTTCTTTTAGAAGCTCTTTTCAAGCCTGGCATGCACAGAAGTATATGTAAATACCATTTATTTGCAACAACTTCTCTATCCTCAGTTTTGTTAGTGAATGCTCTTCAAAAGAAATTCCATTAAAATTCAAGAAGAGGTAACCAGCATATCATTTGATTGTCTGTCTTATGTGATCTGTCTTCACAGAACTCGTTTGCATGTGGCCAGTCAAGATTTTGTGTATTAAAAGAATAAGGTATATAGAGAAAAAACAGATTTTGGCTAGGTCCTAGAGACATGCTACCCAGTGGAATTAAATTACTTTTCTTTTATGCTGTATTTATTTTAATTTTCTATAATAGCAAAATCCATTTTTAATCAGAAAGTTTAAGTTTTTTTTTCCCTTCCAAGTGTGCTTTGACCCTATGAGAGTTGTATAATTTAGCTTTTACTATATGAATTCAAATAAGAGCTCAATGGAATATCTCCATTTTTTTTAAGTTTCAATAATGGTAAAATTCAGCACCTATAACACTTGAGGTCTTTCAGTTACAATCTTGACTCAAAAAATCAGGTCTAAATATTTTATGATCTCATTTTCTGACATTCCATGTTGGAATATTTAAAATTTTTAATGGTCTTTTAAGGTCCTTAATTAAAAATAACTATGATTTTTAATTTGGGGGTTGTAATTTTCCCAAATGTTTTTTTGTAATAATTTTGTAATGATTTGTAATTTTGTAATGATATGGCTATATGTGTGTGGGGGGGTCAACATTCCAGTCAATTCAAATCAGTTGTACTGAAGAGGCTCACTCTGCAGCACATGATAAAGTGAAAATGAACTCTTGAAATAGGTAAATAAATTCCTTGTTCTCACAAGTGACGCTTTGTTATGGAAAAGTAAGGCTTATAACATTAGTGTAGGAAAAATTTCGTAAGTTGAGTTGGGTTAATTATAAGTCAATTCAATTTTCACTTTATTTAAGCTATAATCCTAGTTGATGAAGTAAAGTGATTTTATCGAAGTCTGGTTTTTGTCTTAGATCTGTTAGATGGAAAAGAGTTTGAAAGCGACAGTGCCCAGCAAGAAATATGGAAAGTATTTACTACATCCATGCTTTAGGCAGACAGTGATAAAATCTCCCATTACAAGCCATGTGTTTTCTCCAGGTTAAAAAAAGCCCAGAGCTGAGCAAAGTCCCCAGACTGCTGATGTGTGGAGGTTCTCGTGCAGCTCCATGTGCCTGAGCAGTGCGGGTGGAAGCTGTGCAGCGTGGGGAGCTGCCGCCTCATGTTCCTCATGCACACATCTGCAGCCTCTGCTGATGGCTGGCAGTGGCTAAAAATACAGAGCTTTTCTGAGTGTTTGCCTGAGCTGGGCTTTACTGCATTCACATGGCCCATTTGGGGCCTTTGGAAGGGAAGTGGTTGGTTCAAGCCGGCTGCTGGTTCTGGCAGGATCTAGACAGCTTTGGATAGAGCACTGTCTTCTGTTTATACGGAGTTTGTCTTTGGGTAGCCTGGGTAAGTCTTTGTGATTGATGGCTATAGCTGCCAATAGAGTGTGGACCTGATTTCTCTGATCCTGAGAGAAGTACAGCCTGTCAGTGGCTGATCTGTTCCCAAGGGAAAGTCTCTTGAGAGCATCTCTCGCTCAAGGTCTATCTCTGTAAACAATTTAACTTTTTCAAAACAGTTCTGTACAGCTGTATCTTAAAAACGAGATTCACTTAATAAATTATAAAAATAATTTAATATAAATAAAAGACAATTAGGAGACATAAGAAATAAAGCAAAGAGTTAAAACGGCCGGGTGCCTTGGCGCGCTGCCAAGAGCACACCTGGTATCCCGGGGATCTCCTTTTTATCCCCTCCTTGCTGTAAGGGGTTAATGCATATTCAAGCATGTCCCCTCCCTGGTTCCGCCTTCTTAGATCATGCTTCTGCACAGTCTCAGTTTCTGCTTGTCATCATAATTTTTTTGCTGGTCATCATTATTCTTGCTGGTCAGCATTCTTTTGGAGTCTGGTTTCCTTTTCTCTGCAGATGGTCAGTTGTTGATAAGAGTCTGGGCCCCTCATCCTTCTTCTGAGGGCAGCTGAGCTTATCTTTCCCCCCTGCCCACGTCCTGGTACTGGCTTTTTGATAACAGTTTGGCTTCTATTGTTCTCTTGATAAGAGTTTGAGCCCCACTGTCCTTGCCCTCTGGGGTTTCCTTGCCTGGTACCTAGGAAATTCTTTTAAGCTTAAGACTTGTTAGCAAGAAAAAAGTACATACATAGCTGAAAAGTATTTAACATATAATATTCATCTGCGAAAGCCAATATCACAATACAAATTTATAACATGTAGATAGTGTGTTTTTCTCTTGTCCCACCAATGAGACAAGAGGTGGTGTTCCCTTTACCAATCATGTTAAACCTGTAACTTAATACCCTATAAAAAACTAAAAAGTTATAGAAATAAAAACCTTTCCTAACAACTTGTTCTAGTATACTATATAAAATCCACACTTACACATTGTGTCCAACAACAACAATAGGGTGAGTGTTTGCATAGACTTCACTGCTGCTTTGAAGCTCAAAACTGTGTAGTGCGTTTTTTGTCTTCTGCATGAGAAGTCCAAGGGTGTAAATGAGTCACTTCCCGTGTTCTCCACTGTTGGGTTCATTTCTACTTGTCAGCCTTCAGAAAGGCTTTAGATCTGTGTGGCAGAGTTCCTTTTTTTAACAAGAAGCAAGTGCAGTGTAAGAAGGTATAGTTACTCTTGTTAGTCTAACCTGTGCCTATTATTGTTACTTTCTCTGAAAATAAAGGTAAAACTAACTTCCTCACTTAATAATTATAACCCAGATTTTGCCTTAATGTGCTGCTCTTTTGTGTGTTTCCATCTGAACCAGTTACAAATACCTTTATTTTATTGTAATCATATGTAAAGGGCATCTAACTTTTGTGAAGGTAAATAAAAATTAATAAAGAAAAGAAACCTATTATATAACTGATGATGTCCTAAAAAGTATTTTCTTTTTCCCCAATAAGAACAGTACTAAATAAATAATTCAGCAATTCCAGTAGGTTGTATTAATCTACAAAGAATGTTGCCTTTCTGTCTTGAAGATCACCTGCCTCAAACAAAAATACTATTATATTTAAACAGATAAAGCAAGAGTAGTAGCTTCCATTCACAGTAAATGAAAGGGTGATTTAATACCATGTCAGGACAATTGTTCCTGAGTATTTTAATAATAAAAGCATTTAATATGACCCAGCCAGGTATCATCATTTAGCGAAGTGTAGCTGACAAAGTGCTGCTTTTGATGCTGTTGGAACTTACTCACATATGTTAACAACATGTGAAAGTACAGAATATGCTACAAGCATCAGACTAATAGAAAACAGTGAGCTTTGAGTATTGGTTGAAATACTATGACAAGCTACAAAGTGTTTTTGGAAAGGAAGTGAGAGGTTTTTTCCTCCTTTTCCAGATTTAAAGCTTTTATTTTAGCTTTCTCACTCTCTAGAATGCCTAGTAAATTGTGGGGATCAGAAGCCTTGGAAGCTGGAGGGATCCTAAAGAGGTGTAGCAGACAGTGTTGGAGGATAAGTATCTGCTTTCAGGAGTAAAGATACTAAATAGAGGTATAAGGTTGGTTAGTTGGTAGTGCAGTTTCAATGTCAGCTGCTGGTCTCTGCTGCAGGATCTGTTTGAATGCTGGTGGTGTGTTTTGGGGGAAGTGCAGTAACTTTGAAGTTGTTCTCTTTGTCTCAATATAGTTACTTTGTAGCCCAAGTTGATACTTAGCATTAACTGGAATATGAATATTGATATCACAAGATTATTTTTAAATGCAGGAAGCTGCAGATTGATGGAAAAAATGATTGACTTTTGAGTATCAAGTACACAACTCTTTCTAACCCCAAAATTTCAAGGCCAGAGATTATGACTTTTCAGGACAGCTGATACACCAGTGGAAGTTTGTTTTTGCTCTCATTTGTGTTAAACAGGAATCCATCATGCAACTGGTATTTGTGTGTCTGCCAGTGCTAATAGAAAGATACTTAAACACTTCTTTGTGTAGTCAGGAAGCTTTTTTCCATGCACTGGCAACACACAGGAGGCTTTCAAATCCCTCCCTCCCCCCCCCCCCACCCCGCAACTTCATGGGCTTTTGAATGAAAATAGATGTCTGTAGAGAGCAAGCCTGGAAATAACACCAAGTGCCTTTGGCTGTTGCATTGCACAAACACTTAGCAAAGCATACCTGTGAAGCAAAGCTGGCAATAAATTTTTGAAAGCAGGTGTGTAGTCCCTAAATACTGTGGTGGAACTGCCTATTCTAACTGGAGACTGAAACATTACTGACATATAAAATTGAGAAAGCTTTGCTAGACTCCATTGTGCTAATTGTGTGTTAAGCAGAAGCAAGCTCCCAAGAAACTCAGCCTAAAGGTTTTCTCAGTCTCCTAATTTATACATCTCAAACTTCATCTAAGATTAAAGTATAGGGGTAGGTTTTGAAAGGATAACTCTTACCATGTTCGCTAGCAACAGCAAACAAAGCTTATGTTCTTTAGCTCTGCAAAATGAATGGAGGTACTGTGTGTTACTGGAAACCCTGAAGATATGGATGTAAGGATTTTGAAAACCCAGACTTGTACTTTTTCCTGAAGTGTCCTTCTGAAGGAAGACTAGCCAATTTTATGATCTCATTCTCCTTTTCTCTCTGAGGACTCTTGGTCCTATTTTTTGCCTTGATTTTATTGCAGCCTTTTCATGCCTGTTGGTATTTCCAGATAATTTTCTTGTGCTGTATTGAGAAGTTGTCACTTGAGCATGGCAAAGTTCAGTGGAAACAGCTTCATGAATATTAAAGCCTGAAAATAGTCATCACTTTAAGCCACACCATGAAGGTGTGTTGCCCTCCTTCATATATTTATATTTGCGTGTAGCTTTAAAAAACTACAATTTTTTCTTATCAAGACTGAACCTTAAGTTATGAAGATGATTGTGTTCAGGAATATTAACATTCAGATATAGTTTGTTTTGTAAAAGTAAACAAAGAATGCACAAGGATCAGGACAAATGATGAGAGAGAATATGGTGCACACTATGAGTACAAAAGAAGCTTTTATTAGGCGTGAAAGAACCAGTCATGGCTTCGAAGGTAATTTCAGAGATCAGAGAAGCAAACATGGGTGGAAAAAACACTCAGAGGTTTTAATGCAGTAGACTTGTTTACTTATTTTTCTGTAATTTCCACGGCCAGACAAGCATCAAACTTGAAGAGGTCAGAGACCCTTAAAGATACCCAAGTCTTGATGAGGAAGCAGAAAGGAAATTAGCAGAGAGATTTAAAAATGGGAGAAGTAGAATATGGTTAAAAGTATCGAGTGAAGTACCTTTCCTTCCACTAGTTTGGTGTACTTGCTGGAGTCATGGAACTAGATACAAGTGTGCACATACTTACCTACAGAGGCAACTGTTTGCAAACAAAAACAGTGACTGTGTGCTGTGGAGGGTCTCTGAACAGCATAAATACAAGTTGTTATGCATTGCAAAGTAGGTGGCATTTCCTGGGTGACTTTTGCACTGTGTTGAAGATTACAACCAAAGTATTGGTATTTGCAACTGATTTGAGAACTTGCAAGATGAAATGTGATATTCCTGTGACTCCTTTCCTCTATACCCTGGAGTTAACCTGGAGTTTTGGCCATTTCAGAGTGGTGTCAGCATCAGGTTGATGTGGCACGGAGACTTTTATTTTAGTGTCTCTCTCAGAATGAGAGGGACAGTTCTGACATGATCTTCAGCCACAGTAAGAAAGTGTTATTTGAAACTAGATAGGAAAGGTAAGTTTTCTTCTTCAATGTCAACACTAATGTGAAATGTCAGAAAAAGAAATTGTTGAGACATTAATTGAAAGGGTATGATGCTGAGACTATAGAGATAATTAAGGTGGAGAGATCAGTGAGCAGGCATACAAATTAAGTAATGCTCTCACATGAGGTCTATATCCAATCGAATTCCCGTTCCTAGAAGTGCTGTTTATGGCATATGCTGAAAGCAGGTGTTTATAGAATTTTATTCTGGCAGATGCTCATATGAAAATAGCAGTAAAATAAAACAACCATTTAGCTTGTATTGTCTTGCTCAGACATTTTCCAGATGCTTGTCCTGCTGGAGGCCTTTCTTGCAGATGTTTCCATTTGATTAACATTAGTACCAGATAGTGACAGTACCCAGGGAAACTGTGCACGTTTGTATGTGTGGATTAAATTGTGTGCTTTGCAGTGTTCTAAGCGGGAGGGTGTTGGTTTTTGTTGGTACTGTGACTCATGTTGGAGTCACTTGTAACAGTAACTGCACAATCTGATTGAATTTCCCACTTTTGACAGAAGAAAGTTCTTAAGCAACATGGTTCATGGTATACTTTGTCTCTGAGTACTTCAAATATTTTCCTTCCTTTTTTTTTTTAATGAAGCATGTCACTCTATATAACCAAAATCCTCTTAAATTATTTACATATAGTGCAAACGAAATGTGAACCTGGAAGGTGAGAACCATGTGATACATAGCATGTTGAATGATTAGCGGCAACAGACTTTGAAACAGCAAACTGTTATTCTTTCTTGGAAGAACTAACCTGGCCTTGTCTATACATAGGTTTTAAATGTTCCGTAATCTAATGCCTCTGTTGCTTAAAATATGATGGTATAAAAATATGTATATGGAAAAATTGTTACAATAGTCCAGGGGCTGGAGCACAGGGCTGCAAAACAAAGTATGTGGCTTCTCACACTTTTGCTTTACTCGTAACTTTCTGTAAGAGGTATGGATTTATTCATTTAACTTTAGTGTGATTGTGTGGGATCACATCACTTGCTATCCCAGGTTCTGTATCCCCTGTAATCTGAAAGGAAAAATAGATGCTTTCCAGGGGAAAAGAGGCAAATTTCAGAGCACTTGAAATGATGTCTACAAATACTGTGAGGTTTTCCTCACAGCTTGGCCATAGTATCTTATCTTTTACATTGCTTAGGCATTCCTAATTTGTAAAGTATGGAACAGGAGAATACTGTGGTACTAAAGATAAGAAAGATGTCCTGTTGGAAGATAAAACTTCACACATATAATGTTATTACAGTCAAATTCTGTCATGTCGTTGCTATCTTCTGCTCAGATATTCTTCCTTTACTGTAAGAGGATTAAAGATATATGTATACACATATAGAGAGAGCTGTGTAAAGCAAGTAAGGCTGATGGTTCTTGAATCATTAATTATTAGTAGAGCAGCAATGAAAGGGAACACTGAGGCACTGTTGAGGTAGTGATAAGACTTAAGAACCAGGAAAAAAATAGTTTTCTTTTTACTTGTGCAGTTCTGGTCCAGCTCTTATTCCATATGCTGATTGAGGCCAGTGGAAAAAATAAAGTGTAATTAAATCTTGCACATAACCTGTTTAAGTAGTCTCAGGTACTATTGTAAATGCAGCAACCTAAAAATAATGACTGATACCAACTATAACATGTGGCCAGCTGTGGTTTGAGTTACAGGGAGTACTTCGCTTTTCACCCCACTGTATCACTAGGCATCCCTCTGTCTCAGGCAGTGCTTTGCAGAAGAGCTGCAATATCATTCTATTTTCAGCGTAAAAGCACAGACATCTACTGCAGGACTACCACTGTCCATCCAAGGGTGCTCTTCCTCATGGGCTGCTTTTTGCTTGTGTTAATAGCTATAACTTTACATGAATGTTTTTTTGCTGTGTGTGATAACTTAGTTTTAGATAGTTCATGAGATAAAACATTAGCACTGGAGCCTGTAGTGTTTTGCATGAACTGTGTTGACTTGTGCTCTGACATGAGATCTTTGGATGGCAGGTGTCTGTAATTGGTGGTGTTGGGAATGAAGCCAAGATACTTTTAAACAGTGAGCTGTTCTGTATTTGGCATAGTATCGCTGCATCTGTGAAATAGATGTGCAGTCACAGGTTGAAAACAATAGTTGATACAACACCTGGCAATTCTGAGAAAATAAGTTGACTTCTGCAAAACCACCCTTTGAAAGCAGAATACTTAAGTGACTGGTTTTCAGGTCAGTCCTTGCTGCTCATTTTGGGACTGAGGATCAGACTTTGATAAAGATCATGAGCAATTCATCCTGGCGGCTGCAAACCACAATCAGTGATATTTATGAATATGAAATCCTTAGTGCAGAGCTTAGAAAATGGCAACAGTTGCAGGTCAATAGATAACACTAAAATCCAATCCAACAAAGATGGAGCCACAGCAACTTGGGTGTCTCCACTGAGTTAAATAACAGAGCTTTTGGACAAATTAAAATTAAGGTTGATATTCCATCTGGATAGAGGCAAAATATTTAGCAAGAGGTAATATAGGAGTTGTCCGAACTGTAGAAGGGATTTATATATCTATCTCTTAGAGCTGTCAGAGGCAGACAAGGCATGAGTGGTACTGAAAAGATGCTTATGCTCTAGGAACCACACACTGCTGCTGTTCCTTCGGCACTGATGTAGGGCTTGGTGAGTTTTAGCTGCTCTTGCACTTCGGACAGGTTGCACTTCGAGGCTGTCTCAGCAAGGCACAGCAGCGGGACTCGGTACAAGCAAACGCCCGGCTTGGAGCCAGGGACGCGGGGAGGGGCGGGCGGCAGTGTGGGAAACCAGTGGAGAGATGCCAGTGTTTGAGGAATGCAGCTGCATCCTAAACCAGCACCCGTAATGCTGAGCTGACAAAGACTGCGGCTAATGCAGACGAGCTCGTGCGAGGTTTGGGTTGTTCGTCATGGACGCGGATCTGCGCCGCGCAGGGCACGGCTGCCGGGGCGGTCCGGGAGGCGGGCAGCGTGTGCCAGGCGGAGCCGTGCGTGCCCAGGCAGCGCTGGGCGAGGCGGAGAGAAGCGATGGTGTGCGGCGGCTCCGCGGGTGATTAGCGCGGCTGGCGGGGCGGGGCGGAGCGGCCCGGCCGGACCCACCCGCGGGAGGCGGCCCGGGCGGGGCGGGCGGGCGGCCCGCGAGGCCGTGCGGGCCCGGGCGGCGGGAGCCAGGCCCGCGGTGCGGGGCGGGCAATGGGGCTCCGGCGCCGCCGCCCGTGAGGGACCGCAGCGTTCATGGGGAGCGGGGCGGCGCGGGGCAGCTGCGGGGCCCGGGGGTCGGGGCAGGCGGGGACTTGAACGCGTGTCGGTAAACCCGGCCTCGTCCGCTTCTCAGTCGCCTCACCGAGTCCGGCGGAGAACCGGCTAACCAGGAAGGGAATTCTCTTTGTGCGAGGCGAGACTCCGCCGGGGTGGAAGGCGGCGGTACAGCCTTGCCGGGTGTTCGGGCTGTCGGAGCGTGGGGGCTGCAGGCTGGAACCCCGGCTGTGCCGGCCATCCCTCCTGCCCTGCAGTGCTTCCTGCCGTGGAGCCAGAGCCCCGCAGCCTGGCGTCTGCCGCTCCGACACCCAACATGAATATTTCATATTCGGCTCCTTCGGGAAGTGGCTATCGCTAAACACGCAGGGCCAAAACAAGATGACCTTGATAGAGCAGTTTGTGTTATTGTACGTTCAGTTCTGTCGTGCTGCTGGTGCTTGGGGAGGCTCGGGGCGTGTGGGAAGACTCGAAGCGCTCTCCTGGGTAGAGCAGTTGGTCTTTTAGCGCTTGCCCTGTGTTCTAGAGGGTTATTCGTGTCTCTCGGTAGATATTGTTGAGGATCCTTTGTAGATTGGCTTGTTTTTTTTGAAGAATCGCAGAGGATCACTACAGTCAGAGCCTCTTGCATCTCAACTGCAAAGCTGGCAGGTTCCACCCAGAATTAAACTTGGTTTCATGAGGCGTGTTTCTGTGGGATTTCTTTGTTTGCTTTGGATTATTTAAATCAATGCTTTAATCTACAGCACGCTCTTATAGAACATCTACTAACCTTAGTTCAGCCCTTATGAACAGCTAAAGGTGAAACCTGGAAGACAGCCTAAATGATCCCACTGATAAGGCTGTATTTTAAATCGTAAACCGTCAGCTCATCCTAAGTTGATCCTAAAATTAACTTGCAACCATGTCAGGTTAGTAGCCTCTAATTGCAGTATTTAAATTGCATAGTGTTTAAACAGATCCTGAATTATTTGTACCTGTGAGAGATTTGAGTCTGGTTTAAAAGAAAAAAGCTTGAAATGAGCTATTGTGTAGCTCAGCCTATTGCAGTATGCCTGTATGTGCAAATACTTGTACTTGCTCAGTCAGCAGATACTCTTAATACGAGTTTGTGGAGCCTTCAGTATGTTTCAGTGCTGTACCATACATTGTGCTCTGAAATGACATTCTCTTCTCACTGGAGTGAAAGATAATTTTCATGAGCTTTCGTTTTCTGTGAATTTTGGGGTGTTTGGATTTTGTGGATTTTTTTTGCAGGGGGAGCTGGGGTAGGAGGTTTTGTTTGTTTGGGTTTTTTAAATCTTCCCTAATTAAAAGTCTTGTAGATAATATCACCAGAGAACATTTTAATTCTTTTTTGGCTACCACTGAAAAGAATGAAATTGCTACAAAGGAAATCATACTTGTAATCTGATCAAATGTGCCACTCCCATTTTTGTGCTGGTCTGGCTTTTTTACTGTAGGGTAGTGCTGAGTAGAACACCAGCAAATACTTGCTGAAAATGCAGGGTGGGCTTTGGCTCTTTTGAGAGGTTTGTGCTGTACCTAACCATCCATATTTAGAAATAAAACATTTTCT
Organism: Pseudopodoces humilis; assembly: GCF_049639895.1. Classification (NCBI taxonomy): domain Eukaryota; kingdom Metazoa; phylum Chordata; class Aves; order Passeriformes; family Paridae; genus Pseudopodoces; species Pseudopodoces humilis. The sequence goes on along the minus strand of NC_142205.1, from coordinate 11,556,256 downwards.
TAACCAAGAAATTCTTGGAGATGTGTAGTGCTGTTCTGGAGAACTTTGTGCTTAGCTGAAAGTGATTCCCAAATCAGTTTGGGTGTACAGAATAAAATTCCCATTGCAGCCCAGTCTGGACATTATTTTCTCACTTTCCAAAAGCAATTTTTCTCACTTCCAAAAAAAAAGTCTCCAGTTGTCTTTCAGTGAAAGAAAACCCTGAATATAATTTTTATAAGTCAAAATTAAGCAGCTTTTCTGGAACTTCTATAATAAACATTGAGTGCATATGTTTTAATGTCAAATTCTGAGATGCTTTAGGGAGTAAGAGAGGTTAATGTTTGACTATGCTAATTTGTGAAAAAGAAGTCATTAAAAATCAGTCTCCTAATAGAAACTGGGAGAAAGAAAAGCTATTTGCTTCATTCCTATCAGTGGATTTACTCTGCAGCTGGTGCAGCTGAAGCTCATTATGAAGGTGCACTTATACACTGGTCACTTGCAGTTGTTTCCTGGTGCAAGTGACCAGTGTAAGACTACTGCCTGTGCTTTCTGAATATGCTCTTTATTAATACCTTTTTTACAGTATTTTTTTGCTTAATTTCTTGAGATTTTTTTAGTGAATGGCTTTGTCAGCATGAGCACTGTCCCTTCACTTGACAAAGCTGAGTACTAGTCCATAGTTTAAATGCATTTTCCTTGGTTCTTTTCCTTGTTTTCAAACTGATGTCATGCATAGCAGTATTAGCTGGTATTAATGAGCCAGACATTCCAAATTCGTGACCATGTTTCCCATTACAGCAATGTAGTCATCATAGGATTGATTGTTGGAGCAGTGCCCAGTTAATAGACAAGGAAAAATAGGGATTTTCTGTGTCCTGAGGGCTGCACAGACCTGTACTCATGAGTCCACGGAAGTTGTTTGAGCTAGGATTGAACTGTACAACACAGAGTGGAAGACCAAGGCTGTGTTGGTCCACATTCAAGACATCATGTCTTGTTTTCATCTATCCCCTTTATGAAGGTGATTTGAGACAGCCTTTTTGGGAGGGGTGGATCTTGTTTTAGTTGCTGAATGAACCTTATTGTGTTGGAAATGTCCTAAGCATTGCCCAAGGAAGTTTTGATGAAATGGAGAGGTTAGGTTGAGAGAAAGAAAGCAGTACCATTTGAGGTACTCTTTGTGCTATTAGGAAAAGGTCCATGACTGGAACACTCTTCATAGTGCTCATTGATAATGTACATTTGTGTTTTTCTAATTTTTTTTTAATAGAAATGGTGTTTAAAATGCAAGCCTTTGCATTTTGGAAGCTGCAAGAATTATTATAAAGTTGAATGCAGAAGTAGCTATAATGTGGATGTGATTTTTCCATAGGGTTGTTTGACCATGTTTGTTGTTTGTATATCACTGATACTTTGTATGCTTAATGTTTGCTGTAATACTTCAAGCACTGAAGTACATGGAAGTTGTGTAAAGGTTATTTTATCCCATTAGGTCACAGTTTTAGTATAGTTTTTTTAAACCCGTGTTTGTAGGCAAAGTAAAAATAAAATGGTACCTGAATACCAAGTCCTCTCCTATAGATGAGGGTGATGCAGTAATAAAGGGTAGAAGGAACTCTCCTCTCAGGGCAGTCTATTTAAACCAGGTTCTCAGGACTCATCCACCTGAGCTTTGAATGCTTTCAAGGTAGGGAGTTCCGTCACATCTCAGGCAACTTGTCCCAGTGCTTGTCTCCCCTCCCTGCAAAGCCTTTTCCTCTGGAGGCTGAGCAAGCCTGGTTCTCTTGGCCTCTCTTCATATGGCACTAGCTCCACACCTTGACTCCCAATGCCTGTTTCCTAGTTTTGCTCCAGTGTGCCAGTGTCTGATTACGGGCACAGGTTGGCATGTTCTGCTCTGCTGTGATTTAGGATTGTGTAAGGCGTTGTACTGAGTGTGGACTTTGTCTTAACACTGATTTTAACCTTTTTTTCTCTCCTTCTTGTTGAGCTGTTGCATGTGAAAACAGCTTGCATAGGAGAAATCTTAGAAGGAGATTTTAAGACATGGAACTTATGGTAATTCTATACTTTTATTTCAAAACTGTGTAAATAGAAAAAAATATTCTAAATAGGTCCTATTTTTGTACCTCAGATAGTATCTGCTGTTCGTAAACTCTTTCTTAGTAATACTCTGTAAAAGCAGGCTGTCAGCCAGAGGAACTTAAGATGTTTTTACAAAGAGAAAGAATGGAAAAAGCCATCAGGACTCACTCCTGAACATAAATTTTGTCATTGTTTTCAGTGTTGGGATTGCTGTAGCTGAAAAGCTTCAAAGGAACTGCAGTAGGGCTGAGATGTGAAAGCATTACCTTGCAGACTTTTGTAGATCCCTTTTAAGATTCTCAAGCACACCATGTGGTGCTCTCCACTTTTTTTAAGTTTCCCTGTCCTTTTCTTCTCTAGGAATATGAAGAAAAAACTGGACGAGCTCAGAGACCACTCTCTCCTAAACAGAATGTGAGGAAGAATCTTGATTTTGAACCACTCTCCACTACAGCACTTATTTTAGAGGACCGACCAGCGTAAGTTTTGGAAGAGCCACAATGAGGGTCTTTTTAAAATTAACTTAGCAAAGATTTTCTTACTCAGTGTATTTGCTTACTCTAACTTCAATAGATTATTTGAAATCTAAAGTAGATTTTCTTTTCAGACTAGTGAATATGAAATTGTGTTGATTATGAGAAAAATTACTCAAACAGAAGGAACTTTATTTTATATTAAAAGCAATGGCTTTTTGTGAAGGGAGTTAATTAGGGTAGCAGAGCTTTAGTTTTGAGTAATTCTATCTCTTAAACATGATTAAGGGATTTTTATTTTCCATGAGAGAACCTGAGCATAAAAACAAAGTGGTATATGCTAAAGAAATTGAGAAGCAAGAATACAGTGTCCTGTTTACACAGAGAAAGACCACACCTCCATAAATAATGAAACAGTATAGTGATTGCTGTGCAGTGAGTTCAGCATCACGTTTTGAGCACTGTCAAGCACTTGATGAGTTGTTTCATACCTTTTTATTGCAAGATTTTTGCATATGCAGACTGACTCCGAAGCGATTTACCGGCAGCTGCTTTACCATGTTTTTCTCTTGAATTACACAAATTCAGCCATGCTTAGTCAATTTATGATTATGGATGTGATCTGGCTTTATGGACATGACATCTGCATTTTTAGTACACCTGTGCATTGGTGTGAAGTACTGGCATAGCATAAATCTGTGTTTTCATCAACAAACCTGTATGAAAAATCCTCATATCAAAGTAGTCTAATTGTAGGGTTGCTTAAGTAACTTACTGGTTTGGCTGATGGGACTATGTGGCAAGACACTGGGAGATGTAGAAAAATGGGATTGTTATAGCAGGCTTTATTATGCACAACTGGAAACAAAACATACTAGCTTATCTGTTGTATTTAAAACCTGTCTGTTAAAAATCTCTTTTTTATGATATAATCTGAGTAGTAGAGTGCTCAGACAGGTGGAATTAGTGTTACATTACAGGATGTTCAGATTTTGCTTTCTTTCTTACTGTTGACAGAGTGAGAGGAACTTCTAGCAGAAAGGTATTTTTAAAATTGAAGACAATTGACACATCACTTTTTTCATCTAATGGGAAAACTCCTCTGGACAGTGCTGTCCTCTGACTCTCACTAAGGAATCTTTTTTTAATTGTTTACCTACGGTTTGCATACTATTTTTTTATGTTTACCTATTAGGCTTTGAGTAGTTTCTTTTTTAAGACTTCAGACAGAAAAGTGGAGTGAGATGATTTTTTTTTTTTTTCAAAATACCTGCTTTTGATTTCACACTCATTTGTAGGGCTTTGGTAAAACTTCATAGTAAAAAATGAATAAATATTCTATTGTGCCTCTAGCTTCAACTGGAAAAACTATTAGTTGAATTTAATAGATACTTAATATCATCTCACATGTATGTGGTGATGTTAAGACATATGGTAAATAATTTGACTGGTAGAATTTAAGTTAGCAAAACTTGACTTATTTCATCTGGTTTTCCTTTCTGAACTTCCCCTAATTTAAATAATTTCTAAAGACTTGGATAAAAAAAAAAGATGGAGATCAATTTACCAAAGGGAAACTGGAAAAAGAGGCATCTGTTTAACAAACCAACATTTCACCAATGTGAAAATTTACTTTTGTTTTTCTAGCAACAATCTTGATTTGGAAAAATACTCATAGGCCAGTATCACATGGTTATGTGTACATTACAGGCACTGTGATTACATAAATAGTAATGCTAACTGTTAATGGTGTTGGGAACTGTCAGCTGCCTGATGTGTGACACCTTACAGGAACATGAAAGTGAATTTTTGCATAGCTTTTCTATTAACCAGAGATATAAACTGTCCTAGGAATAAAATACAGTATTCTACAATGGAGAAGAACAAAATAGGCATTTCCTGTTTTGATGTTTTGCTGATCCTGTAGTTGTAAGAGATATGTATGGTCATGTTAATTACAAATATGATTAGCTGAAAGGTCATAGGTTCTGACATAGGAACACATGCATTTGTGTGGCAGAGCCTTAATCACACATCAAAATGTTAAGTTAGTGTTAATAAGCAGAGAATATTGAGCATAGCTCCAGTGCCACTTGTTGCTCTGGAAGAGAGGGGAAGGCGTTAAGTCTTTAAAATAGAAATGGGGTTTCAGAGAGCAGAGGGGAAAAGGCTGGGTTAGGGAGTCATTTTGTGTGGGTAAAGAAAGTTGCAGATGTAGCTCTTAGAAAAGGTGAACAGTAAGAAAGAGTACAGTCTTATATCTTACTAGCTCAATTCAATACCAGCCAGCTTTGTATATACCAGTAAATTCTCTTTAGGAAGATCAGCCTGTGGGTTCAGTTGGTTTAATAATAAAAATGCTGAAATTACCAAACGTAAGGAAATTGCTCAGCGTATTTTGTGTATAAACGTAGTCATAGCTGGTCAGTGTTCTTCCCTTCTGCTGACTCTGGCAAAAAAAAGATTCTTTCCAAGGATCTGTTGTTCTGCTCTTTGACTGGAAATTTTGACAGGAAGCAGAGTGTGCTTTTCATTTAGAAGTGTCTAGAATTTTATTTATACAGTCATGCCAACTGTAAATACTTTTTTTTTTAGGAACCTTCCTGCAAAACCAGCAGAAGAAGCTCAGAAACACAGGCAGCAGTACGAAGAAATGGTGGTTCAAGCAAAAAAAAGAGGTGACGGAATTTCTTGTCTTCAAAAGAGAAAAGTATAGGGGTATTTCTAAACCTGCAGTGCACTTTTATCAGTCTGTTGCTCTGTAATCTGAGGCATCTCTGCTGCCTCCTCAAAGAAAGATCATTCTCCAGAGAAAGGAGCAAAGGTAGTTTTCTTGAAAAGCCCCAGCCCCAGACTGAAAAGAAAATGGTCCTAGAATCCAGCAGGAAATAATTTTTTAATCCATAACTCTTAAATGATTGGCATCTATTTGTGGGTTTAAAAAATATTGAAGTAGATTGTTGGTCAAATTAGTGAAGACTGGACTTAAAATTGCAGGATATTTGTCAATTTCATGCTGGAAACAACCTGTTGAGGCTGTAGTCCATAAACACTTAATTTTCCACATAGGAAAATATATGCAGTTATGTCAATTTGATAATCCCTTGCTTAAAACTTACAGCTTTCTCAAGGATTTGCTCCTAATTTCTTGGTTGATAGTTTTCACAGAAGAATCTTAGTAACACTGTACCATGAACATGAGGTAGAGGTGATGGTATTGGTTTCTTTTGCCTCGTATTTTTGACCATCTGGGTTTTCTAATTAAAAACAAGCATTGCAATAATAGGAGATTTGGACTCAGGTTTTGCATCCACTGGGGGCTACTGGAACTATTTTTTTTCCACCTGGCCAAACCCTTGAACTGTATTAGACAGTGAAAAGGGTATATGAACACAGGACTTACTTGCATTCTGCAGTTGACACACTAATAGAAGTATCCTCTTGTGATTTTGGACATCACTACCAGTGAAGTTCTAACTTCATGTGATTCTTGTTCAATATATCTACTACTGTATGTGTAGTCAGAAGGAGTTTCCCTGTTCTTTCTTTGCATGTAGAGTGGGTGGGTTGGGGAAAATGGATTGATTGTTAAGTGATGGACCAGGTCCTTGTGCTATCTTCATTGAACTGGAGTATGTCATTCTGTCCAGATAAATACCATGACAAACCCATTTTTCCTAAAGCCACTCCAGATGAACAGCTTTGCAGAGCGATACATTATCTAGAGGTCAGGATATCAAAGACTGTAAAGACCCTCTTGTTGGTAAGAGAAAAATGGAAAGCCTGCATTTCAGCAGGCTTGCAAAGTGCTTGTATCAAACCTGAAAAAATGAGGCAGTTGCTATGGTTCTGCTCAGGCTTAGCTTCTGTGGAGCTTTAAAGTCGACCCATCAGGTAGAATCAGACCCATTCCAAAGACCTTGTTCATGGTACTGCTGTTCTTCAGTGAGTTGTGCTTCCCAGGTGAGCACCTCCTCATACTATAGACAGCATGTGAATGCACACCCATGTCCTGCTCTAGAGACTGCCTGTGTTTGTCTAGCAGACTTGCCAGTGGAAAAACCAGTAGCTGATAATGCACGAAGAAATACTGAGTGATAATTCAGAACCACAAAATACATCTAAACTAGACATGAAATATGTTTTCTTGTTAACGAACTGAAGGTTACCATTTGTGATGTATAACATTTAGATTATTCATAGGCAAAGTAGCATGGAAAATGTGGCTCTTGTGATTTCTTGACAGTGTACTTAAATTGCAATAGAAGAATGAAAACAAAATGAAAATTTATGTTCATTTGACCTGTAGTTCTGAGTCTGCCATAAAAGGGGTGGGGCTTTATTAGGAAATACTCTGACCTGTTCTACTGGGTGAGGCTGTCTGAGGTGCTCATTCAAAGTTAATAGTGTGGTTAGATTTGAAGAATCAAAGAAATCATTCATTATCTAATTCCCTTTGTTCCATCTGTTGAAAATGAAATAGTTCTAGTTTATTCTTTATTCACATTTGCAACCACTGCTCAGCTTGCTGTGTGCTTGGGAAATTTTCAGAACTTGAACAGTCCACTGTACTTTAGGGTGAACATGGTGTGCTTTGCATGGTTGCATAGCCATGACTAACTGAATATTTAGTTCCTGGTTTTATTAACTTAAAAAGGAAATTCCTTTTTTGCAGAGCTTAAAGAAGCCCAGAAGAGAAAGAAACAACTGGAAGAACGCTGTAAACTGGAAGACAGCATTGGCAATGCTGTTTTAACTTGGAACAATGAAATCTTACCCAACTGGGAAACTATGTAAGACAGTATGTTATATTGAGTTTTAATTAAAAATTGCAGTCTATATCCTGAAGAGAAGTTGCAAGTTGGGAAGCATAATTTTAAAATGCTCTTGGAAGCTTTTGTTAGGAAATCAGTCTTGGACAGCTACAAAAGAAATAAGCAACATCTTTATTTCTACAAGGTGATTGGAAGTGATGCAGTGCTAAGTCTTATTACTAGTCTTTAATGAAGGCTCAAGATACTCAGAAACTGCAGCACTGAGGAGTCATCTGTGGTAGAGAATGTAAAAGCATAAGGCATAGTACTTGAACATCATTCCTTTATCAGAAATGAGCTTTCCTTGACTGTTTGAGCCGTTCATGTAATATCAATGTAGATTGAAGTTTGTGGGTGGTTTATGAAGCCTCTTTTGTTCCAGAATGGTATACATGCTGGGATAATCAAATGATAGAAAAGCAAAATAGGGAAACAATTATTTATATTAAGTGCTAGAGGATTTCCTCCAAAGACATGGCACAGGCAGTTGATAAAGTACCTTGGTGATGACTTTCCTAGTCATCTTAAAAACAAAACAGTCCCCAGTGCTTCAAATATAACCACCACAACAACATAAACTATAAACTAACAGCTCTCAGATTTGCAATTTGCTTAACAATGGAATTCAGCTATTCTGAGAATATATATTAAATACACGGACAGAATTTGTTGGAAAATATGTTTCTGGAGACCTGAAGTATAATAAACTAAGTCTAATCAAATTGTAGATTTACATGTTTGTTGTTAGTATTTGAAGATGAATCTGTTATGGTTGCTGTAAAGATTAGGTCACCTTTTCCTTTATTGGTTTATAAATTCAGAAGTTCCCAAATGTTTTCACTGTTTTATATTTTAGTTTTCAGAATCTGCTGAAAGATAAATTAATTTGTTGTGGTTTCATTGGTGCTTTGGTGCTATTTTGTTCCTCCTTCTGGGCTCTCAGGTTGCTGAACATCAGCTACATCCATTTCAGAGACTGTTTTCTGTTAAAATGTCTTTCAAGCTTTCACCTAAAAGTTAGTCCTTGTCACATCTTCATACATTTTTTCAGAGGCACAGAACTGCAAAGATAGGTGGGAAGCTGCATGTCTGTTTGCACAGCAGGGTGATGACAGGGCAGAGGGTAGACCTCCATAACTTGTTTCGGTACTTAGTCTTGTATGGAGCTGTCTAGTCTTTAGCACAAGCAGTGGCACAGGTGTGGACTTCCTTTCCATTTGTTTTCTTTTTCCCTATGATTTTTGCTAATCAAGTGTGGCTGCAGATTATGTGTATTGTACTGCCGTGCTTCTGTCAATATAAAGCCATTACATTGGAAGGAGGAAAGATTTTGTTTGCAGTTCAAAGCAAAATAGTACTAAAGAGTCTCTATTTGCAAATTGTATTTGACTTCTTGGGCCATTGATGTTCATTTTGGTTTGAATCCCATCAGCAGTGGTAGGAGGATATAGTTGCAGTTCAGCTGGCAACAAAATATTTCTTGGAATAACCTGTTTTACTTTAAACAGGTGTTGTTCCCGTAAAGTCCGAGAACTGTGGTGGCAGGGCATTCCACCGAGTGTGAGAGGCAAAGTCTGGAGCTTGGCAATTGGAAACGAGTTAAACATCACCCATGGTGAGGCTGCTGTTTAGTCGACGTTTTTTACAAAGTGAAATAGCAAGGGGACGTTCTCGTATCTGTTGTAGTGTGGGTGTGAGGAAATGTTATCTAGTTATGCTTTTTATATGCTGCTTTGATGTGTTTTGTTCAAAAATACAGCATCTTTTAATCTTGTAGCTGTTTATAGGACTGCTGCTGTGAATTGTTTCTAAGTATTTGTGTCACAGTGTCTTACTTTGACGTTGGATGGAGATGGTCAGAATTAATGACCACTGGGTTTTTATTAAACATAAAATTGTTGTTAATTTTGAAATGCCTGTGAGTATGTGTTTAACGTATTTCCTTTGATTTGAAGACAATAGAGATTAAAAAGTGATCACAAGAGATTGTGAGAGATTAAAAGACCCCTGGCAAGATTTGTACTTCAATTTGTGAAAATAGAAATAATCCATTACTTCCGAGTACAGAAAAATTCAGCTCCGCAAGACTAACAAATGTAATTAATTCAAACATGGAAATGACTGCCTGTGCTCCTGCTGTATTGTGCTGCTTTTCTGTGCATTGTTCAGTTACCTTGGGTGTAGTTCTTACATGTAATTTGCTAGACTTTCCTAATTATCCATTCGGACTGTAATTTTGAACATCAGTGCTCTGCAAGAAAAAGCAAATATTTGAACATAAAATGCAACTTGGATTGATTGCATTTCCTTTTCACATAATATGAAGTTACTGGTGAGTGGAACATGTCTTTCAATACTGTAAACCTGTTAGAAGTTCTACTACTGTTAATGCCTGGGGCAGCGTTGCTCATGTGGTGGGTGGTTAGTGGACATGAGCATGTACAAATAGTGGATGTGGTTTTGTGCTTTTCTTTTTCCAGAACTGTATGATATTTGCCTGGCTCGTGCCAAAGAGAAGTGGCGATCACTTAGTACAGGAGGGGCTGAAGTAGAATGTGAAGGTATGCTTTTTGTAAATGATTTATGCTGTGTTACAGAATAAGATATTTTGTAAAGTAGTTCCTTAAAATGAAATCACATATTTTAAACAAGAACAAAAAAAAATCGGCTATAAAGAATGGTAAAAATGGTAAAAAGAAAATGTCTTCTGGAGAAAGCAAGGAATAACTGTATTTTTCTCAAAGAAATTCTGGTATTGTACAAAACTCACTTGTTAGGGTTTTTTTAATAAACAATCTCTGGGTACAGTTCTTATTATGATGCAAATTTGTAGGAAAACTACATATAGTAGTTTGGGGATTTTAATTTGAATTGCAACACTAAAATACTTTTCTGCATCTATAGCTTTGGGACTGCAGCTCAGGTTAGAGCAGAAAATTGCATTTTAGTCCTTTTTTTCAGCTTTGAGCTCAAGTCATTGGTGTGTTTCAGAGGGCAGTATTTTGGGGTTTTTTTGCAGACAACGTAGTTTGAGATTTTCTAATTAATCTGGAAGAGTTGATTGTTTTTGAGAGATTTTGAAACACATGCAAATGATTGAAATTGCCTTCAGTAAGTAATTACGCTGAGCAGAGTTAAAAAGGAGAACATACATAATGGCATTTATAAGCAGAAATATTTTGTTTGGAAATTCCCACTTTGTTCCCTTAAGATTGTTTATATCTTAAATAAGATAACATCTAGTATGTTTCCAGCTTCCTCTTGCACTTTATTTTCTGGAGTGTAGATGCTCGTGTGATTTATACAAGCATTGTCTAGTGACAACTTGCTTAGTAAACAGCTGTAGGAAATTCCCATCTATCCAGGACAGAATACCAGTAAGACATCTTGATACCAGAAAGAAGGCTAATGCTATAGGAATATACTTGGTATGAGATCTGTTCAGTTATGGATAGTGTCAGTAACAAGATCTACAAAGACTAAACATGAATCTGAAAGGAGAGTTTTCACAGTAGTTGAGATAGGTGGCGTCCATCACAGCCTGCCCCTTTAGGACTTCCCTCTCCCATCACAGCTTTTCCACAGAGACAGCTATTTCAGGATCCACTGGGAAGCCTTGTTGGAGATGAGGAGGTTACAAGTTAATAGGCTTGTATCTGTCTAATGATTTGTCAGCAGATATAGCAAAAGCGTCGCTTTGCTTCAAAACGTATTGAGGGTCACTGGGCACTGTAGGGTTGTTCTAGGTCAGGACTTACTTTCTGCTTAGCCTGTCTGCTGAATTTGGGGAATTATTCTGTCTGTAGCCTTATTCCCTAGCATTCACATCAAAATAAATGAACTGTGCAAAAGGTAAACCTTACTGGAAAATAAAAACAAGAGCAAGTGTACGCTAACCTTTGTAATAAATGTTGTAACTTTGGCTTTTGCAGATGCTGGGTTTTCTGCAGCTGATAGAGAAGCAAGCTTGGAGTTAATAAAACTGGATATCTCAAGAACGTTTCCTAGTCTCTGTATATTCCAACAAGTAAGCAATATTAACTTTTGTCTTGACATCTCGGGGAAATTAAGTTTACATACTCTGGCCTGTCCTTTGGTTGGAACAGGCTCTTGAGTTCTGAAGGAGCGCAGTTCTTGAGAGGAGAAAGTTCCTAGTGATTTTGGAAAACTAGAAATAATCCAGAGGAGAGTAACATCAAGATACATGCAAAATCCCTAACTGTTTGGTAATTATTCTGATTTATCGAACCTAGTTCATGCTGTTTTCTGTCCGATGAAGTGATGCAGGTGAGTGTTCCGAAGTCAGTAAATCAACACTGCTGGTTATAAATACACCATGAGAGAGAACATCTCAAAGGGGATTGGTTGGCCTTTTTTGGTTTTATGCAAAACTGATTTAACTTGTATGGTTTTGGTGTGTTTTAGTGACTCAGTTTAATCAGATAATCTGCATAGATTTCAGCAGCCCTATAAAAAGTTTAGATTGTGATAAATCAACGTTTTTTAGGAAAAAAACTTTTCCCTTTGGAAGTTCTCAGTCAGAGAATTACAGTACTCAGTGCAAGATACGGCAGCTGTTAATAGTCAGCAATGTGAAATTCTTTTTAGCTGTATATGTCCTTTGTAATATGCTCTTTCTGTGTTATGGCATATTGTTGTTTTGACTGTTTTCTCTATGGTTGACTTTGGCCTCCTGTCTCAGAGACAATTATGTGGTTTGCATTATTGTTCTAATTCCTTAGCACTATTGCCAAAGTGCTGCTGAGCTGTAATCAATCTCTTAGGTTTGCATTCCTCTTGTTGTATAAGTATTTAATATGTAATCAATGTACTGGATGAACTGTATGTTATAATAAATGGGGTTTGGAGAGTTTCATTCTGTTAAAGCTAAAATTGTTTGGAAGTTCTGCTGTTCTAAGCTACATTGGGAAAGAGTGTGTCTCTTGTCAGCGCTAATAGAGACCATCTGTAGCACTGAAAGTTTTTTAACATGCTTGTTGTATAATCAGATGTATTGTGCTGTTTTTGTTTAATTATAGGGTGGTCCTTACCATGACACATTGCACAGTATTTTAGGAGCCTATACTTGTTACAGACCTGATGTAGGCTATGTAAGTGAAGAATTTATTTTTTCAGGGGTGGGGGGAGGGAGGTACTTTTAGGGGGAGGAAGGATTTTATTAGTCAGTCATTTTTAGACCAGTATTAAATGGTTGTGGGGGGTGGGATGGGGTGTTTTTTTTTCTATTCCAGTACATGCTTGAGGAGTGTGTATAACATTTATTTTGCTAGATTTAAGGTTTTTACAGGTTAAGTAATTGTAAAACTCATATTTGTACTGAGAAGTACATAATTTGAAAATTTGAGTTAAAGACAAGGTGTAGTTATATCCGTATTGTTAGTATCAGTCTTACTGAGATTGCTGTTCAATCTAAATGACTGGCATTTCCGCATCTTAGCGCTGAGTTTCTGGACCAGTCTCTAAAGCAGTGCTCATTGAAGCTACATGAGCTCTGTCACAGTGTTTTAAGTGGTGATTATGAGAGGACTGAGTACATTTCATTAGTCTCTGTATGCAGAGCAGGGTTATACAGAGAGGTTTATTTAGGAGCAGTTTTAGACAAGGCAAGTGTAGAAAGGGGACGTTCCTACTTTGTAGGTAGCACATAATGCTTGGCAAGAGGTGCTGAACATGACTGGGAATGAGACAAAGGGCAGATCAGCTGCTGTGCTTTATGTGGCACAGCAACAACCTGTTGTGTTGGGAAGGAGCTTGTTCCTCAGGTTTGCAGGAATGACAGTCACACCTTGCTCCATGTGACTTGAAATGGCAGCACTGCACCCTCAGGGTGAGAGAGGTTTGCCTGGATTCCATAACAGACTGTTGAGAAAGGGAACAATATCATGAGCTTATGGTAAATGAAACGAGTATAATCTTAAAATGGTTTTGTTTATAAAAGGAGTCAGTGCAGTTGTCTTTAACTGCTGGTAATTTATTGAAAAGCAAAAGTACAGGCTTTGTCTGCAGGGTTCAAGTCCAGCTTTCCACAAATAAGGATCTAGATGACCCATCCCTGGGAGAAAAGGGATTACTTCAAAACACATTTTTCTTAAAAAAAACTTTATTCTATATTTGAAATTTCGACTCTATTTGAAAGTGTTGTCAAGCTAGCCTATTTTAGGAGTTCAACTTGGAGTCTCTGAATAAGCAACATAGGAATTGTTAGCTTCCATGCACTGAACATGTGATATCAAGGGGCATGTGGGTTAAAAAATCCTGCTTTTCTGAACATTTCTCAAGGTGCAGCAGCTCAGTGAGTGCATCAAACTCCAGTGAACACAAGGACAAAATGAGGCAATATAATACAGTTATTGCTAAAGGATAACACTTCTCCTTTCTTCAGGTGCAGGGCATGTCATTCATAGCAGCTGTATTGATCTTGAACTTGGATACTGCAGATGCCTTCATTGCTTTTTCTAACCTTTTAAATAAGCCCTGTCAGATGGCGTTTTTCCGTGTGGACCATGGCCTTGTAAGTATGAAAAAAAAAAACTGTAATCAACATGCTGTGGATAATGTGTAGGAAAAGTTTAAAAAAATAAAAAAAATTATGATTTCGGCAGCTTGGAAGATAAATCAGATTTTATTTTAAACCAACACACTTTATAAAACAAAAACAAGCCAATACACATAGGCAGAATCCCTCAAAAAAGTCAAAGCCAACTAAAGATCACCCCATCAACCTTTTTGAACAAGACGTGAATGAAATTGTTGAGTAGCTATTTTATGATGCTCAGAGAATAGTTATGAGACTATTACTGTAGGTGGTTTTCAACAGCGCTGTAGTTGAAAGCTGAAAACACCTTAATGTAAGTGTCTTGAAAGTACTTTTTGTCATAGCTAATGGGTTTCTAAAAACAGACTGTTGCAGGGAGAACCAGGTTTTCCATATCTTCCTGTACTAGCTGTATTGGAGTCCCATAGGCTTCTTTTCAGAGAAGGGAACCTCTGACCCCTCAAGTTTTCACTGGGAGCTGTTTGCCTGATTTTCTCTAGTCTCTAAAATTGTGTGTCAGCAGGTACACTAGCAAAATAAGAGACATCTCCTCAAATGTGGTTTTAATTTACTTTAAAGGTATTTTTGTGTAAAATATATGGCATGCTTTATTTCTTTCTCACCTCTTAGCACTATGAAAATAGGGTCTGCCTCTTAAGAGTTCAAATGCAAGAAATAAAGCAACAGAATGGGTGATTACAACAGTCACTGTTGTTGCTCAGAAAAAGTAGACACTAGAAATCCTATCAGTATTCCTACTGGAAAAGCATTCCCTGTTCAGCCCCTGAATTTAACAGTTGTAAATACCATGGGAAAATGTGCCACAGAACAGACAGCATTGCTAGGAGCAGTATCAGCTATCTCCATTACAGTACTTGGAAAAAGATGACATGCTCATGCATTCAATGTGTAAATACAGTTTTTGTGAAGGTGGTTTTGGAATTGAATTGGATAGAATAAGATAAATATTTTTTTAGCTGAGCTAGCGGGGTTTGCAGTTCTTTCAGATAGTGCTGTTCAGTTTTGTTAGCCGGGCCAAATAGGGACTATGGGATAAATGTGTGCTTACAGAGGACAGAGATGGTGATACATGAAATATTAATGTCATGAAAGCATGCCCATGATTTAACAACATAAGGAAAATGTCATCTAATATTTCAAAGGGGCTAGTTTCCCTTGAGTGAGACAGTTTTTGCTTTCTGTGGTGGACATACTAATCTGCAGCCTACCCTCATCTTTTTGTGTCAGCTTAATAAGCAAATGCTGATTTGTTGTACAGTAAATTAATAAAAAATAATACCAGCATAAGTTAGTTTTGTGAATAATAGTAATTTATATAGGTTTATCTTGACTTCTTTTGTTGGTTAATTTTATTAAATGATACTGTTTTTTTCGTTACCACTAAGAAAATGTCTTGTTGAATGTTGATTGAATGTGGATTTGATCAAAATAACTACTTGTACTGCTGCCCACATTGGTATCAATAGAAATGACTGCAGCAGTTATGTGTAAGATCCTGCTTCTGCAGTGCTTTTGAAAGTAGGAACTTCTGTTGAACTGTTTTACAGTGGTGCCAGCAGATTATTTTAAAAGTAGGACTGTCTGATGCATTACCTGCTTTCTTTTTTATACTCGCACGTCTCATAGGTGCTTGGATTTAATGCATTTAAAAACTCACACAGGGAAGCTGTTTCAGGGGTACAGTCCTCTAAAGTGGGTTCCTGGATTTCTGGTGTCATGTTTGATGTGAAGTTCTCAGTAACTGGCAATTCAGAGAGTTCAGTACCTTCAGTTGTTTCTGTAGCATTCACCCATCTCTGATTGACTTAAAGACTCATACTGACTACCAGACTTAGGTGTTAATTTGTCACTGTTAATGAAAGTAGTCCACCATCTGTAACTTCATTCAGAGGAAATGGGAAATACTTCTGTAAGGGCATTAAAAAAACCTGGGAAATAAACTTTTCATCCTTTAAAAGGATTTCACACAGAGGTCTCCAAAAGGATCCCTTTTCCCTTTTACTGTCGTGATGTTTTGGAGAGAAGTATGCTGTTGCAACTCACTCTTAAAAGAAATCACAGCCTTTCTTTATTGCTTTTATTGGGATTTGTATTACTGAATTATTCAAGTAACTGTTCTCCCTATAGTATTAGGGAGAGTGATTTAATAACCGTTTTTAACTCTTACTTGAATTAGAAGATTTATTTTTAACATGCTCTCTGTTATGAAATTTGACTAAATACTCGAATTCTAAAATAGCATAAAAGTCTTTCTGTTAAAAGCAATGAAGTTCAGGGGTTATGATGTCAGAGAGTTACAAACTTTTTCTCTTGCATAGATGTTTTGTCCCAGTCTTTGATTTTTTTGCTTGAAACTCGTATCTTCCTTTTTGCAAAAGAAATGCCTATTATCTAAATGTAGAATGTATGGTATTACATTGGTATTAGACTCTTAGAATAGCTTTGGTATTAGAATGTGATTTATGACTGGAATATACTGGACTGCCCACTGTTGCTGTGGAGTATTAACATTATTTTAGTTTTGTATTTCATTATGTTCCATTGGGTCTTGGATTTTATTCAGTATAATATTAAATTACTGCCACAAGCATAAAACACCATTCTGTTATAATTATTTCGAGAAATTAGCAAAAAACTTCTCTTCTGCTGGTATTTTTCTGTCTGAAGGAAGCTGGCCAAGACCCAAAGCAAATATTACATTGTTTAGTATGAGAATTGTATATAGAGTGGATCTTAAACTCTTAGTGCTTGCAGATGCTGTCTTTTATGTAAATGCTTAGCTCTTTATAGTATCATGTAATTCATTGATCCTGTTTTTGAAGAGTGTTAATCCTGCAACAGATAATACGTTTAAGCTTGTTAATAACACAGCTAACTGCTTGTTTTCTCCCTGTTATATTTTCCCAGATGTTGACTTACTTTGCTGCATTTGAGGTATTCTTTGAAGAAAACCTGCCAAAGTTATTTGCCCACTTCAAAAAAAATAACTTAACTCCAGACATTTATCTAATTGATTGGTAAGACATAGAAAGTGTAATTAGTAAGTTTGTGTGACATACAGCTCTGTGTCAGTGTTCATGACAGAAACTGGAATGTTCTTACCTGGTTTAATAGTCTTCTAAGATAAAGGCTTTATTTTTTGTTCAGTACTTGAGTTGTCAATCCAAATCATTCCCACATGCTTCTGTGATGTTTGACATTTGCCTAACCTTTTTTACTGTACTTGTGTTAAGTTGGAAGGTTCTTTTGAAATACTGCCAGATAGCACTGTTCATCCATATTTAGTGCCAGTTTGGATTGATCTTCTGAGAAAATTTGTCTGTTGTATGTGCAGGTGTGTACCAGGGTTGTCTATTCAGAAAATATTGCCAGTCTTGCATTTGAAATGTATATTTTGTCCTGCACGTATCAGGAAAAGGGTAATTAAAACATTTGTCCCTACAACATAAAGCTACAGAAAAGCTATTCCCCTTAGCAGAAGGGAAATTAGAGTATTTTTATTAGATTAAACTGTCTTCTCTTTAAGTTCTAGTATAATTAGAACATTTTCCTTAGAGAGGAAAAAAAGACATCTTATTTGCACTTCTGCCAAATTTCAGTGAGGTATTATGCACTCCAAATTGAGTGTTTCCATTTGTGCCTATCAGACCTTGGTTTGGGGCAGTTAAAGTCTCTTTTCTGACTTCATTGTCAATTTTGGGATGACATGAAAGATTTTATGTGAAAAATTGGTTTGCCCTTATATTGTTGACAATGTCTTCTATTCTCAGGTATCTGACAAATACCTTAAGTAAAAGCATAAATTCCTAGTGATAACAGCAGGATTTTTTTTTCCTGAGATTAATAAGATGTTCATTTGGAAAATATTTGTAGTATCAGTGTGATTTTACCTGAATGAACGTCTCTGGCAGTGCCCTGATTTTTAAGACCTAGTTGGTTTAGTTGGTAGCACTCAACATGTTGCTGATCTCTTAGACAAAAACACGTTTCAAGTATATCAATCAATACAAGCTCAAAGTTTGAATACATATGATCATAGAATTTCTGAGGTATTGGAACAGTCCTCTGAGATCACCTAATCTAAACCCACTGCTCAAAGCACAGTCAATTAAAGCAGCTTGCTCAGGACCTTGTCCAGTTGGGTTTTGAGTATCTTCAAGGAACAATACTCCACAGTCTCTTCATGCAACTCTGTTTCAGTGTTCAACCACCCTTGTGGTTAGCAAGTTTATTATTTTCTTATGTTTAAAATGGAATTTCCTGTATTTCATTTTGTGCTTGTTGGCTCTTGTCCTTTCACTAGATACAACCAGGAAAAGTCATTTCTGTCTTGTTCTTATCCTCCTATCAAGTGTTTTCAGATATTTAGGCCCAAGCCATCTCTTCTCCCAGCTAAACAGTACCATCCTGCTCAGGCTCTCCCTCTGTGTCACATGTCCAAGCCTTTCATGACATTCATGGTGAGCTCCAGTATATCCTTGTCTCTCTTGTACTGGGAAGCTCAGAGCTGGCTTGTCAATGCTGAGTAGATGGATGACATGCCTTGGCATGCTGGCAGTGGTGTTTCTTCTGCAGCCCAGGAGTTTGTGAACAATCTTTGCTGCAAAGGCTCGTTGTTGGCTTACATTCAGCTTGGTGTCCACCAGAACCTCCCTGCCCTTTTCTGCAAAGCTGCTTTGCAGCCAGCTGGCTTCCCATATACACTTGTAATTGGGCTTACCTTCTACCCATATGCAGGACTTGGCATTTTCCTTTGCTGAACTTCATGGGACTCCTTATTCTCCAGTTGGCTTATTCTCCAGTGTCTCAGTGTTGGTGTGGAGTGGTATCAGCCACCTCTCCCAGTTTTATATCACCTGCAAACGTGCTGTGGGTACAGTCTAACCCATCATCTAGGTCCTTAATGAAGACATTTAAAAGTGTTGGATGTGTATCAAACCCTGGAGTACACTACCAGTGGACTGGTTCGAAGCTATACTTCATGTCACTAAATGACAACCTCTGAGCTTGATAATTCCAGCTAGTTCTCTATCCGCCTCACTGTTTGTTTATCTAAGCCATACTTCATGGGTTCATCAACAAGGATTTTCTGGGATACAATGTTGAAAACTTCAATAATATCAAGATACACAATGTCTATTCCTCTCCCCTCTTCCACCAAGCCACTTACCCCACTGGATAAGCTGTCAAGTCTGGTTGGGCACGATTTTGCTTTCATAAATCCATCCTGACTTCTTGCAATCATCTTTTTGCCCATAATATATTGTGAAATAATCTCCAGGACTTTTTCTTACATTACTTTCTTGGGGATGGAGATGAAGCTGACCAGCCTGTAGTTCCCTGGATCCTGTCTCTTGAAGAGATCCTTCAGGTCCTCAGGAACTTCCCCTGATCACTGGGATGTTTCAAAGATAATTGAGAGTGGTCTCAGAACAACATTAGACAGATTTCCCACGCACCTGTATATGCTGAATTTATTTAAATGCTCCCTAATACAATCCCTCTCCAGCTAGGGCAGGGTTTCTTCATTCTAGGCTTCTCCACTGGTCTGGAGAACCTGAGATTCCTAAAGGCAAGTCTAAGTAGAGACTGAGATGAAGGTGGCAGTGAGTACCACAGCTGTCTGCATGTTATTTGTCACTGGGTTCCTTGCCCTGTTCAGCAGTGGGCTGATGTTTTCCTTAGTATTTTTTGCCTTTCTGATGCAGGAAAGCCTTTCTTATTGTCCATAACATCCATTGGTCGATTCAGCTCCAGATGGACTTCTCGTGCTGCCTTTGCTTGATTTGTGTTGCACAGAGTGTGGTGTAATGTGGGATTTTAGTGATTTGGCTGTTACACTGGGATTAAATTTTAATGAATTATGTGTAGGGGAATTGTTGGAGGTTGTTAAGAATAGGCTCATTTCTCCCAACATTTAATGGGAGAAATACCATGAGCAGGATTTTTTGACTGAAGGCTGAGAATATTAAAATGAAGTAGATCTGTGCACAGAGAATAGAAAAAGTACTAGTATTGAGATAGAAGGGAAGAAAGAGAGCAGAGGCTGGTGTGTTCAGTGATAAGAGGAAAGATGTTGAAATTGTATTGCCTCAGTGTTGTGAAAGCCTGTGTGTGGAGAAAGCAATTGAATAAAAGGGACATCAGAGTAAAATGACTGTAAACATGTTGGAGAGTAACTGGATAGACAACACTGAAATCACCAGGTTATTGTATTTTTAATGGACAACAATGTCAATAGCAGTCCAGAAATTACATCAGCCTGTTACATGATGAGGATGGTCACCTTACCAGCAGGGACACAGACAAGGCAGAGATATTTAATGCTGTCTTCGCTTTGGTTTTTAACAATGATGATGTGCTTTGGTGGTCCCAGAGCTGTGAGCTGGGAGACCAGGGCTGTGAGGATGATAAACTTCCATTCGACCCTGAACTTGTGTGGGATTTGCTGCTCCAGCCTGATGGGTCTATAGGGCCTGATGGGATTTATCCAAGAGCTGGCTGATATCATCATGAGACCTCTCTCAATGATTTTTGAACAGTCTTGGGAATCTGGAGAGGTTCCATTTGTCTGGAAGCTGGCAAACATTGTCCTGATTTTCAAGAAGGGTGTCTCTGGAAACTAAAGGCCTGTCAGAGTCACTACAGTGACTGGTGAAATTATGGAGAAGGTTATTCTGGGACATATTGAAGGACACCTGGAGGATAGCACAGCCAGTGCAGGTTCACAAGATGAAAGTCTTGCTTCACAAACTTAATTTCCTTTTATGACAAGGTTACCCACCTAGTTGAGTATATGTGATATTTTTAGACTTAAGTAAAGGTTTTGATACCATCTCTCACAGTAACCTGTCCAGATTCTGTATCTGGGATGGGGCAATCCTGGATGTATGGACAGAATGGGGAATGAGGTGCTGGAGCAGCACCATGGAAAGGGACCTGGGGGTCCTGGTCAGAGGCAAGTTGAACATGAGCCAGAAGTGCCCTGGCAGCCAGGAGGGCCAGCCCTGTCCTGGGGGGCATCAGGCACAGCCAGGCCAGGGAGGGGATTGTCCTGCTCTGCTGTGAGCTGGGGCTGCCTCACCTCGAGTGCTGGGGGCAGTTTTGGGCACCACAATATAAGAAACAAAGTTCACCATTAGAGAGTGTTCAAAGGAGAGCAATAAAGATGGTGAAGGGCCTTGAAGGGAAGCTGTGTGAGGAGTTGCTGAGGTCACTTGGTCTGTTCAGCCTGGAGAAAAAGAGACTGAGAAGAGACCTCATTGCAGTTACAGCTTCCCTGTGTGGGGAAGAGGAAGGGCAGACACTGATCTCTTCTCTGTGGTAACAGTGCATGCAGCTATGTCAAGGGAGATTCAAGTTAGATATTAAGAAAAGATTTTTCTTCCCAGAGGGTGGCTGGGCACTGGAACAGGCTCCCCAGGGAAGTGGTCAGAGCACCAAGCCTGGCAGAGTTCAAGAAGAACTCTTCAAGTTTCAGACAGTGCTCTCAGGCACATGATGTGATTATTGGGGTGGCTCCTGTGCAGGACCAGGAATTGGACTCAATAATCTTTGTGGGTCCTTTCCAACTCAGGGTACTCTGTGATACTATGGATTACTAGCTGGATATGATACTGTCATAAATAAGGTGATTGCTATGTAGGAGAGACTAAAATTGAACATCCTTGTAGTATAGACATGTTATATCATGCTATTGTCTAACTTTACATTGTCAAGAAGAAATCCTGATAAACTATACCAGAAATTAGAGATATAGAAAAAAATACTGTTTTGACAGAAGATTGAAGGTTTGCATTCCCTTCAGCAATTTTGCTTTAATAGAATACTTATTTTATTTTCTTAAGTAAACATTTACATGATTGATTGTTCTCTCTTAGTACATATATAGGGAAGAAACCAAACACAAAACAAAAACCAAAAAGAAAAATGGACTGACTTGTGAGTGAAGAATTGAAGTGATGAAGTCTGTGTTGAAATGTCATTGAAGTCTTGAGGCATATCAGGTCCCTCTTTTGTTACCTCTGTGGGTGTTGTTAAGAGCTTTTGAAAGAGACTTCAGTGAGGAGTGACTGTGGAGTGTGCTTCTCAAGGTCTTTTTATCAGTGAACTGGCAATTAACATTTCTTGCTGACTACCTGCATCCATATTCAAGCTGTTTATTTTAATTTCAAGGACAATTTACCATGTTCCTTCCCATCCCTAGAGAATTACAACAGTGATCTCACACAGGAATGTAGGCTATTCAAGATAGATCTGCCCAATACTGTATTAAGTGTTTTCACACTTGTATTGAACTACACAGCTCATACTGCTCTGTCCTTAATTTTGTTAGATGGTGCAGGTTTTATTTATGTTAAACTTATATATTTTATATATTATTAAACTTATATATTTTACTTAAGTATATGTGTAAATGTATTCTTATGTGTGTGCATGTATACAAGTACGTAGTTTCTACTTCAAAATACTTTGATCCTGTAGGAAGCAGATTTAGATTTTTTTTTCCTTAAATTGCCACTAAGAGTGTGACTGCAGTGTATTTTAAGTCAGGGAAGAATATGGTACAGCATCTCTTTGAGTAGGCAGACCTTTTGCTTGTAGGTAAAAATCTCTGTGTAACAGCCTTGCCCTAACATTACTTTTATTTAAATGAATGTTTGTTTTGAGCTCATAGGGATGCCTGCTGCTATTCCAGTGGCTGGTGTGGTTACTGTGCAGGCATGTGTGCAGTAAATCTCAGCTGGTGCCAGCTCTGGGAGGCTCCAGTAGCCAGTGCCGCACAGACCAGTTGCTGGGAAACCTCCTGCTCCTGCCACAATTAGAGTGGAGACAGCTAGTCTGCTTTGTGCTTCTTCCTGTAACCCATGCTGCAGGGAACAGCAGTAAATTGATGTGCTTTAATCATTTTTGAAGGGATATGTTCCAAGAAAAAGAAGGCCGTAGGTGGGCCCAACTGCGCAGGTTTTCTTGGAGCTGGTAGAGGACTTAGGGAGGAGACCCCTGTCTGCCAGTTTAGTTCCACTGCTGCCTTCTATGATGGGAAAACTCCAAGGACTGAATAGTTTAATTAAAGGCACTGTGACATGATTATCGGGGGACACCTGCCATAATTAAGGCATCCCATTTAAAAAGGACCCACGTGCTTTAAGCCTAAACTCCAACTGATAAATCTTGTTGGAAGAATTCAAAAACTATACAAGGTTTTACTTTTTTTGGTGAGTGTATAGGGAATCAGGAGTGAAAAAACATAAAGAGTAATGTGCAGTCAGGTTCACAAAGAACAGAGGGGAAATAGTGTGTCTGAATAGCCCAGTTTTGGCCTCTCCCTCTGTCAGCTGATGTTCCACAGGCTCTTGTGAGCAGAGTAGAATGTGGATTTGCCAAGGACACATGCTATCTATTTATGGCCTGCTGCTGCTATACAAACACCTCTTTATCCCTACTCAGGAAAATAATTTTGGCAGTAATTATAGCCAAGGGCTGTGTTTGTAATGATGGATTGATCAGTGGTTCTTTAGTATTACATGGACTGTGATTGTGCTCTGAACATGAACTTTCTGTTGACACCATGTGCTTGTTAGGATAAAAGTTCAAGCCACTTTGTGTGGCTGTTTTTAGTGGGCACTTCTGCTAAGGTATGTAGAAGTTTGCTTCCTGTTACTTTGAGAAAAGCATAGTCCATGCCCTCCAAAAAAATGCTCTCTTGCAGTCAGTATTTTATATTAAGTAGTATTTACTCTTTTTTTTTTCCAAATAATAAAGTAAGTGCTTCTCCTTTTTTTAGATTGTAATAATTTAAAAATTTACAGACATGGGAAAGGAAGGTGCAGTGCAAGAATACATAAAATCTGATTTGCATCAGTGTTGTGTGTGAGTTGCCAGTCCAAAATCTGGCCTACCTGTCTGCATTGCTCTTGCTAATATCTTACGAAGACTTTTTATTAGAAAGAAAAGAGAAAAAAAGAGAGGGGTGGAAAGAAAAAGCAAAGGAAAGAAGCATGGAGCTTATGATTATCAAGGTAGCAGTGGTTTGCTTTCTTGATGACTTCATAGTCATACGCTTTTGCTGTGAGCAGCAAATCGGGACTTCATGCATCAGAAACAGGTCTGGGGAAGAGCAGGAGCATCTGGTGCTTGTTTTCTTCCTCTTCCAAACAGGAAGAGGCCAGGAGCCTGCACCTGCATTGCTCTGACACTGGACATCTCTATATGAGTGAGCTGTGTTGTCTGCACCTGCAACTTAGGGTGGGTTGGAAGAGAGCTGCAGACAGAAGTCACCCTGCGGTACAGTGACAGCAGGTCATGTGCAAGGAGTGTGCCAGTGCTGCTGAAAGATGCTGCTGGAACTTCCTCAGTCTGGCAGCTCCAATAAATTCCAGCTGAGTTTCAGACCAGTAGCTCAGAGGTCTAATAAAAAAAAAGTCTTTCAGTAGGAAATGTTTGGAGGGATGAAGTGCTGTATTTGTTCTAAGCAGTGATTCCTACTGACCTTTCACTGCTTATTCTAGGGGGCCCAGTCTCTGCTGTTAGGGTTTGATGCATCAATTCCATGCACATATTAATGAAAGTTAATTGCCTTGTTAAGTTCCTGCAAATGGTGCTTCCTTGCAAATTATGAAGAGCTCAATTGCAAATACCTGACTTGATGTGACAGCTTTTTTGATGTGAGTAAATCCTTTCATACAAAAGAAATGTCCTAATAAATAGTTCTTTATTCTGACAGTTAATTTTCTGCATAGTTGGAGATTTAATACAAATGGGTTATTCAGGTTAGGTCTGAATCATGACAGAATAATGGCTTTTGTGAATAAAAACAGGTCTATAAAGTTGGCATTGTTACTTATCTGTAACCAGGACTTGTTTCTGGCTGGGTGTTTGCCTGCTACTTGGTGACCAGGAAAGGACTCAGTTGAATTACTTCCTATTATACTGTTCCTTTTAAGTTGAAAACATTTTTGCTATTTCCTCTGTGTGTATGTGTGTGTGTGTACAGACAAAAGTCTTAATTCTACCATGTAGGTATTCTGTGGCAGTATGCTGACTGTGCAAAAAGACTGAAAGAATGTACGAAGTAAGTGAAGTCTGCAGTGCAGAATGGGCCTGTAACCCAAAGAAAGAGCTTGTATCATGCTCTTCCTACACCTTCATGTATGTGATGAACAAGTCTGTGGGTTTTTCATCCCAGACCTATACTTCTTGTTCATTTAATTTTATAATTCTAACTTAGCTTTTTGGAAAACAGGATTTAAAATGTTTCCACTTGTTATAAGATTGCAATGAGATGTAAAAATAGGAAAACCAACAAAATCCTAAGGATCATAAACCTGCAATTCACTTGTCACCTGCATTTGTGCAAATGCTAGTTTCGTCAGGATGTTAATAAAATGAATATATTTTCCTTTTTTCTAAGTGTGGTGATTCACACAGAACCTGTGTGTATACTTAACGACACATCATTCAAATAAATTTTTTTATAGTAAAAAGCAAATAATGCAGAAAACCTTTGATTATTAGACTTGGCTGTGAAAATACATTACTTCATATTCTATACCTATATGTATGTGTGCGTATATCTGTTCCATTTTATCTTTTTAATGTGAATCCAAATTTCCCAAATAAATTAGAGGGGATAGAGGGCAGTTTTAAATACATGAAAACTACTGTTCAACTCAGCATACTTGAAAAGGAGTTTTTTGTTAAAAGCTGTGGGAAGGTTTGATTGAAATTTGAGCCTTTGCTGACCTCTGCTGGGGAGAGAATTCTTTGCAGTTTTACAGAGATTTTTGTGCAGTGCATCTTTGTAAAAGTAATTTCTGAATTCTGAAGGAAAAGGCCACTGTAAGTCTTTCCTCTTATATACTGTAAAACAACTCCAGGAAGCTTAATTCTCATCGCTTGCTGTTAGGTCATTGTTGGTGGCAGTGCTCCAGCTCTGCTGTGCAGAGAGATGTTGGATAAAGGAGAGAGGAGGGAGCAACTGTACATTTCTGGCTGCAAGGTTGTCAGAAATGTGCTCATGGTAGTTAATGAGAATGGAGTTTTAGCAGCTGGGAGGAGGCTGTTGCTTCTGGTGTCACCCTTTCTCTTCAGGGATCACATCCGTACAGGTACACTGAGCCACCATCTTATCACCACTGTCTACACCTGCATACACCTGGACGTCCTGCTTTGCCTGTTTCTCTCAACTCAAGGGAGTTCAAGCTGATCCTTCCTCAAAAACTCATGATATTATTACTTTGCCAGTAAATCAAGCCTGGAACTCAAGAGTTAATTTTACTCATTTCCTTTATCTGAAACACAAAATTCCCATTGCTGTTTGTCTTGAGGTTCAGCTTTTTGAGTTTTTGCAACTAAAACTGCATCAATTTTCAGCTTTGAAGTGATGATTAAATAGGCCTTTTATTACATCTGTGGTCATTATATGCCCATTATAGAACCCTGTGTATTGTTTCTTCTGGCATGATCCAAGAAAATCAAACCATGAGACCAGGCCTTAATGGTTGTACAATTTTATATTTTTTCATGGATTAGTGTGCTGCATCTAACAGAAGTATTTCTGAAATATAGAAAGAAATATTAAATCACAAATATTTGAGAAGCCTCAAACTTACTGATGATTGCCATGTGTACTTCTGTGAGTAACTGAGACTTCTTGTCCAGTAATTCTGAAAATTTTTTTCTGCCTTTCAGGATATTCACATTGTATAGCAAATCTTTGCCACTAGACTTGGCTTGTCGTGTCTGGGATGTGTTCTGCCGCGATGGAGAAGAGTTCTTATTCCGTACAGCGCTGGGAATACTAAAACTTTTTGAAGATATTTTGACCAAAATGGACTTCATTCATATAGCTCAGTTTTTAACAAAGCTACCAGAGGACTTGCCTGCAGAAGAATTCTTCACATCTATTGCTGCCATTCAGATGCAAAGCAGAAACAAAAAATGGGCTCAGGTAAAGAGGATGTCAATCTTTGGTAACTGATGATTTTACTTTACTCATAAAAATGGGTTTTGGCAACATCTGGAAGAAGGTTTTAGCAGAGTTAGTGTTTGATTTTATGGGTAGGTAGGACTGTGTAGCTCACTCCATGCTTTTAGCATACATTGAGATGAGTGGATTCCCTCAGCTTAATCTCCTCTGGAAAGGGAGAGCCCTGTCAACATTCAAAATTGAAATATTGAATGACATTTATGAAGTAAAAAGTCACACAACTTTGAAAATTTATTAATTACAAAGCTGCTGGCAATATTGCAACTTGATACTTAAAATCAGAATTCCACTCTTTGGGAGAATATGACAATTTGTCAGGGCACACATCATATAGTCATTTTTATCTTCTTGAAGATCTCTACTCTGCCTAATTTTGGGCTCTAAAGAAGTGATTGCATCTCTGACTTCCTTATTGGGATTTAGCATGTGATTTCAGAAATTGTTTCATCGCTGTAATTTCAACTAAATTCCAGTTTAAAGAAAAAAGATGTGTCATCTGAACGTGGAAATCATTAAGTGGCTGTAGCAGCCATTCATGTTGGAGAGAGGAAGCTCCCTCTTTTTCTTTTCCTCTTTGTTCAAAGCAGCAATACAGTCCAATTTGTGAGGCATTCCATAATAGACCTCTTCCCATTTTATCCAATTGCTTTTTTGCAGAGAAAACAAAAGGTGGTGTTAAACGTAGTGGCTGGGGAAATCCAGCTGCAACTGGGTGTTTCTGGTTCCTGGGGTAGCAGTTCCTGTAGATGCTGGGGATTGCCAGCTTTATCTTTGAGATGAGGATTTCTAACCTTCACAGCAGGAGTGGCTCCACAGGTTTTTCAGTTTTCTCACCTTCCTTGAACATACCATGTGTGCATGAGGATTGCATTCCAAATAACTTCCCAGCTTGCTGCTACTTCCCTCATGGGAAAGGAGAGATAAGGATCCTGTTGTGCCAAATACCCCAAATCACAGGCTTTGAAAGTGTGTATTGGAGGGGGAGATGGAGTTTAAACCTATCATAAATGTGTTTCTATCCACCATGTCACAAGGACTTATGGGAGAGGTCTCTTGTCAGTGGCGAAGTTCTCTAAATTTAATTACATGTGATAGTTACAATAGTACTGCTCAAACATAATTGGGAACTCTTCAGAATGAATTTATGAGTAATTTTTTTAATCTAATGCTTTTCTTCTCTCTCATTTCTTGAAATGTCTAGATACTGGCTGCTCTGCAAAAAGATAACCGGGAAATGGAAAAAGGAAGTCCTTCACTCAAACGTTAATGTTGGGTTTGCCTCCAGTGACTCCCGGGAAAAGAGCTAAAGTGGCAAAAGTACTGATTACTGTCTGACATGTGAGCCTGCAAATCAAAGTGTTAGTTCAGAGTTATATTTAGTAGTAGAATAGCCTTAAGGGGGAGAGAAGAAAAACGAGGAGGAGGAGTGAAAAAAAAATGAAAGAAACAAGGACATTAGGGGATAAACCCCTTATAAATTAAACCTAGGCTTAGCCTTAAATTTTTAGTAGTATGAGCATATGCTGTGGAGAGCATTACACATTCTGTACTTCTGATGAGGGCAGTGAAACAAAATAATATCAAGGGTCTAAGAAAAAAAATTTCTAAATTTTTTTTTTTAGATGTTTTAAGATTGGACATTCAGCAGTGTTGGTTGCTTTGACAGCTATTCCCGTTTCATTCTTAGGCAGGATATATTTCCAATACCTGTAACAGTAGCTGGATCTGGATTTTAGATAACTGGTGCTGGAATTTTAAGGACCATTTCTTAAGAAATGCTTCTGATTTTATAGGCTGTGGGTCCCATTTACCAAAGAAATCATGTAGACATAGAACTACATTCCTTTCTTTAATAAGAAAAAGTTAAGTAGAAGGTAAGCTTGGAGGAGAAGTCAAACTAGCAGTGCAAAATTAATTATTCTTCAAGATGCCTTGGAAATTTATTTTTCCAATCTGGATGCATATGGAGGAAATTCCATCCATCAGACTAGATTCCAAACTCACCAAGAGGGTTCTAGTATTAAGGTGGCATCGTTTCCCAATTGTGCTCTCTTTCCTCTGCTTAAAGCCGAGGTCACATACTACTAAATGCATGTTTCCACGTGTCTGTCCCTCTCCTGGCACCCTGCTCTTTTGGGATGTTCTTGCCTACCAGCTACTTATTCATGTGCCATGTGTCCAGTCATGGAGATAAAACTGGACTTAGCAGATAAACTGAGAAATGGTTAAAGCAACTTTGGTAGCTTTAAATCCAGCTTTGCTCACTGGCAGAACTAAGGAGGAAGAGCAGTAGGAGAACAGTTGATGTTTGCCAGTGTTGCTGCAGAAAAGGTTTTGTGTAATCTCCTGAAGCTGCTGCTGCTGCCATAGTGGGAAAGTTATGTGGAGCTGATCCATAGAGTGACAAGTGAAAGAAATTCATTGGGAAACGTGCCAGACACCATCAGAAGAAGTACAAGCTGTCATTTCTGAGCGTTTTATCCGACCCCTAATACATGAGAGTGAGTTACAGCAGCAGCAGCAAACTGCTGTTACATAAATCCCTCATACATCTTAGATCCTCTCTGCATTCAGGTGAATATTGAAGGGCAAATCATGAGTGCCTCTGATTTACAAGAATGTTTATTGCATAATATATAGTGTAAAGCCTATTTTATACTAATGATAATGATTGAAAAGGGAAATGTAATGAAGCAATATTTGTGTTAACTGTGAACAGGCATTACTAAATCCTCCAGCTGTATGGTCAGCAGTTTCCCAGTGCTCATCAGCTGATTTATGCTGATTATTTTGGCATTGTCTGAATAAAACCAAGAAGAATAGTTGCACACTGCTCAACTCAGCATACAGTGTGAAGGACTGTGGGACATAATCAAAACACACTGTCCTTTGGTGTACAAACATTATTTCTATGAGGGATAATTTGATTGTAACTTTAAGAAGAGTGAGAACAAGACTCCCTGGTAAGTGAGGACTCACAATCACTTTGAAAGATGTGTAATGCAAATGCAGCCTGCAAGTCCGATACCTCACTGACCTCTTCTCCTGTCCACTTCATGTAGCTGGTGTAATGGATGTGGTTTTTTGTTGGTCATCTTAATTCCTCCACAAGACATCTTCTAGGTCATCACTTACTGAAAATAGACATTAAGATGTGATAAGAAACATGTTAATTCACTCAGAATTTGTACAGAATTTGTCCTCAGTGACTGGTACTTGTATGCTCCATTGCTTTGAAGTGCAATAGAAAGCAGGAAGGTCAGTAAGTGTTTTTTAATATTACTTTTTCTATTACTACAACAAATATGCCTTTCCACAAAGAATACGAGAGGCCTACCATCCAAAACATTTGCACTATGCTTTTAAATGGTTTATTGAACACAGAGATCACTTTTTCCTCAATATACGTATTTAGGTGGTACTGTAACTGGCTTTGTGATTTAAGTCTTCATTGCAACTACATTTGTATCTTCTTTTAAAGCAAGTCTACAAGTGTGGTTCATTTGTCTGCTTAAAAATGCATTTTTTAGCTACTAGGTATCTTGGCAGCCATTGACAGCCTGTTCTTTTTCTCTTCTCAATAAGATGTTGAATGTAACAATGACAGTGGGCATAGTTGTGGGGAAAAGGCCTGCTGCAACACTTGTGCACTGTTTGTTACTTGCAAATGTAATTACTTTGTTTTGTGATTTGATCTGTTCTTAGAAGTTGTATATATTTTCTAAATGATTTCTTTGTGTATATAAGGTATGTTCTTTAATGAAGAAACAGCAATGCAATAAGGAGCTTTGCACAGTTTGTTTTCAAACAAAATACATGTGAAAAAAATCACCTGCCTAAACATGCAATTATTTCAACTTCTCAATAACTTGATTTGAAGGTAATGCTTGAATTTTGATAAAAACAGAGCTGAGTAGTAATGGCATAGAATTTCTTGCCATTGAGCTTTTCAAGTTTATTGCAGTATACGAAATCTCTTAATTAGCTAATACAGAAATCTTCTTTAAGAAATTCAGGGAATTGCATAAAAAAATTGACAATTTTATTGTCCAGGTACTTGAAAGTATCTGTAACAATATGCATGAGATTTTCTTTCATGGAGCAAATGTCCCCATCACGCAAACTTTCGTTTCTTCATGAGTTTAAAGAAAAATAAAACTGCTGCAATTCATGAAAAGTACCACTGTACATGCAGCAGATCAGAGAAACCAGAAAACTCCAACCAGCTTTGGGATTCTTTACAATCTGCACTTTATAATAAAGCAGTTTTGCAACTTCAATCTGCAGTCAATCATTAATGTTATTTCATTTAGTAAACAATTTCATTTGGAAAAAAAAGGTACCTTGTAACAGCTTATTTTTGAATGTTTTAAAACAAGAATGATATATAGAGAAGTGTTGGTACATCTCCTGTACATCATGTTTAAATTGGGTTATGTAGTTACCACGTTTGTTTTGTTTAGATATGTGTATCAAACTGGAACTTTTTTCAACTGTAAATAAATGGTTTTGTTAAATAAAGTCATGTAAAGTTACCTTAATCCACTGTTGTCAGTGTAGTTCAGATAT
The DNA here is from genome assembly GCF_049639895.1 of Pseudopodoces humilis. Classification (NCBI taxonomy): domain Eukaryota; kingdom Metazoa; phylum Chordata; class Aves; order Passeriformes; family Paridae; genus Pseudopodoces; species Pseudopodoces humilis. The sequence goes on along the minus strand of NC_142205.1, from coordinate 11,524,762 downwards.
TAAAAATTCCAGTACTGTTCTTCACAGGTGGCTTTAGAAGTTTTTGTCTGTTCAGAAAGAGAACTTTGGGCCAGTTGTGTGTAGAAGGTAGAGGACTTTTTGTTGATGCTTTCCAAGTTCTCATGTTAAAATACTTGCTAAATTCCCTGAGACATTTAGAGGATCCCATACTTACTGTGCCTATGGTTTTATCCCTTTTTATACGTCTTTCTCTGGACTAGGCCTGAGGTCTGATAAATATATTGTGAAAAATATTTGTAAATATACCTTTGTGGCATGCACAGAACTCAGGAATGCTTAAATATCTTGTCCTGCCTTTGTTTGAAAAGGCGAAATCTTAGTTTACTGCAAGTTGCGTAGTCACAAAGCTTTTTTTTCCACGCCTCAGCCTGATGTTTTCTGCGTGGGCCGGGAGGAGCAGAGCTGGGAGAAGAGCTCTGTATCTCCGCTCCCCGCCGGGGCAGCAGCGGCCGGACAATGCCGGCTCCTCCCGCGGCCCCGCCCCGCTTCTCCCGTTGCCGGGCACCCGCTCGGCCCCGCCCCTTCCCGTGCGCAGCCCCGCCCCCTGGCGGGCGGCCCCTGCGCGGTGGCTCCGCTGGGGGCGGCCCCTCCCATTGGCCGCGGAAAGGGCCGACGGGTCCGGCTCGGCCAATCGGAGCCGTCCCCTCGCGCTGACTCCCCCCCGTGCCCGCCTGCCGCGGCCCCATTGGCCGGTGCTCGCCGCGGCCCCGCCCCCCGAGCTCGCTGCCATTGGCGGCGCGGGCGCCGGGGGCGCGGCCGCGCGCGCGCGCGGGCGGGGTAAGATGGCGGAACTGGGGAAGAAGTACTGCGTGTACTGCCTGGCCGAGGTGAGCCCGCTCCGCTTCCGCTGCACCGAGTGCGCCGACATCGAGCTCTGCCCCGAGTGCTTCTCGGCGGGCGCCGAGATCGGCCCGCACCGCCGATGGCACGGCTACCAGCTGGTGGACGGCGGCCGCTTCACCCTCTGGGGCGCCGAGGCCGAGGGCGGCTGGAGCAGCCGCGAGGAGCAGCTGCTGCTGGACGCCATCGAGCAGTTCGGCTTCGGCAACTGGGTAAGGGGCGAGGGGCGAGGGACAAGGGGCGGGGGCGATCCTCCTCCGCCGACCAGCGGCCCTGACAGCAGCCCCGGGGGCGCGTCGGGACCCCGGGCTGCCCCTGTCTCTCCGGACGGGCTCTCCGCTGGTCCGAGGAGAGCACCCGGCTGCTCGGACCTGTCGCTCCTTGAAGTTGTGCGTTTGCCCCCCGTCAGCCCGGCCGTGTCACAGATCTTGCAGCTGCTTCTTACTCGTGCTCGGCCTTTGCCTTCAGTATGTCCCAGCTGCGGGCTGGCTGCTCGCCTTCAGGGTCACCGCACAGCCAGACTTGGTTTTAAAAAGCAGCAGTAAGAGAGTATTATTTCACAATCACAGAATGGGTCAGGCTGGAAAGGACTACAGTGGGTCATCCCAGAGCACATTGCACAGGATTGCATCTAGACAGTTCTTGAGTGTTTCCAGTGAGAGAGACTCCACAGCCTCCCTGGGCAGTCTGTCCCAGTGCTCAGTCACCTGCACAGGTGAAGTTCTTCCTCATGTACATGTGGGACTTCCTGTGCATCAGTTTGTGCTTGTTGCCTCTTGTCCTATTGCTTGACACCACAGAGCAGAGTCTGGCTTCATCCTCTGATACCTCCTTTCAGATACTGATGGACATTGCTGATGTCCCCTCTCAGTTTTCCCTTCTTGAGGCTGAACAAGCCCATCTCCCTCAGTCTGTCCTTGTAAGAGAGGCACTCCAATCCCATAGTCATCCTCATTGCCCTCCACTAGACCATTTGAATAATTTTTTGATTTGTTGTTACTTATGTTTTGCTTCATTAAAGACTTTTTGAAAATCTTGAGGTGTACAATCATTGAAGCTTGCTTAGTTGTTAAATAACTAGGAAAGAATAAATATTGTTAATCTTAGAGTAAATACTGTTGTTTATTTTCGTGTTGCTCCTCAGCAATGTGATATAAAGAAGCAAAACCCAAGCTGTACAGTGCTCTTGGTGTTGGCTTGGGACTTGGAAAGCTTCCTGGTCGTGGTGAGCTGGCTTCGTGGGAGTGCCATGGGTGCTCAGGGATCACTGTGTGGTGCTGTTTTCGTGGCTTACCTGCCTCTATGCACTGTAAACACTCATCCAGAGCTGAAACCGCAGATCTGATAGAAATATGGCCAGTATTGCTAGAGGAGTTTAGGTACTGGGAGTTGGCTTTTGGGGAGCAAGGAAAAAGTCGTGTTCATTCCTGCATGCTCGTTATGCTGGAGATGTAATGAGAATCGTTTTATCACTCCTCCTTTTTTTCTGCTTAGGAGGACATGGCTGCTCATGTGGGAGCGTCCCGAACACCTCAGGAGGTGATGGAACATTATGTGAGCATGTATATCCATGGCAACCTGGGAAAAGCCTGCATCCCTGACACTATTCCAAACAGGGTGACGGACCACACGTGTCCCAGTGGCGGCCCGCTGTCTCCAAGCCTGACGACGCCGCTGCCGCCGCTGGACATCTCGGTGGCTGAGCAGCAGCAGCTGGGGTACATGCCGCTCCGTGACGACTACGAGATCGAGTACGACCAGGACGCCGAGACGCTCATCAGCGGCCTCTCGGTGAACTATGACGATGACGACGTGGAAATTGAGTTAAAAAGAGCTCATGTGGACATGTACGTGAGGAAACTCAAGGAGAGGCAACGGCGGAAGAACATTGCGCGAGATTATAATTTGGTACCGGCCTTCCTGGGGAAGGATAAAAAAGACAAGGAGAAAGCTCCAAAACGAAAGATCACAAAAGAAGAAAAGGAGCTGAGGCTGAAACTGAGGCCTTTGTACCAGTTCATGTCTTGTAAGGAGTTTGAAGACTTCTTTGAGAACATGCACAAGGAGAGGATACTTCGAGCGAAGATTCGGGAGCTGCAGCGGTATCGGCGAAATGGGATCACCAAAATGGAGGAGTCGGCAGAGTATGAGGCGGCCAGGCACAAACGGGAAAAAAGGAAGGAGAACAAGAACATAGCTAGTTCCAAGAGAGGGAAGGAAGAGGGTAAAGAAGGTGAATTTGCTGCCATTGAAAACCTGCCTGGCTTTGAACTCTTATCGGACAGGGAAAAGGTGCTCTGCAGCTCTCTGAACTTGAGTCCTGCACGTTACGTGACTGTAAAAACTATCATCATTAAAGACCACCTCCAAAAAAGACAAGGAATTCCTTCAAAGAGTCGCCTTCCCAGTTACTTAGATAAGGTACTGAAGAAAAGGATTTTAAACTTTCTGACAGAAAGTGGTTGGATATCCAGGGATGCTTCATGAAATTCAGTTGATCTACAAAAACACAGCAGAGGCCCATTACAGCCTCAAGGACTCCGTTATTTTTTCCTTCCCTCCCCAAAGATATAGAAACCATGTCGCTTAAAAACACAAAAGAGCAAATACATAAACCCCCACAGTCATCATGATCCATGGTGGTTCAAATAGACTTTTGCTTTGGATCATGGAAAATACTTAATTGTGAAACTTCTACATTGGATTTCACTGCTTTTGGGTACATTATTAGAACAGATTTTTTCACGTGAACTTACTCAAGTCCGGTAGTCCCAGAGTAGTTGTTTTAGTCCGTACTATTGGATAAATGAATATCAGTGTAATCCTTGCTTTTCTTTGAAGGTAGGAGATAGTTTCATTTGCTGGAAACTTTCTTCACCTTTTGTTTTGTTTTTTTTTTGGCATAATGCTGGCAGCAAAATGAAGTTTACAAAAGTCCTGTGCTCAGGTGCAGGTGAGCGGGGACTTCTGTGACCATTGCTAAGCTTTTGGAACATTCTCCTTAGTAACTACAGACAAGGTTTGGGGACACCAGGATGAGAGTTCCTGTTGAGAATAAAGCAGGGGTGAGCCGTGGCAGGAAGGAAGGAAGGAAATGTGGTAGGTGAGATGCCTCCAGGGATGTGTGCTATGGAGGGGGATTCTTAAAGAGCTACCAGCTGATCCCGGAATTGCTTTGATGTGAGTTTCCTGAAACAGACCCCTCTGTAGATTTGACGTTTCCTGCTTGGTACTGGAGTGTCAGGAATCCCAAGCAGCTGTGGTGCTCTGCTCCAGAGGAGGGGTCAGCTACAGAGAGGTACCTGATTTGGGCCAGAAGTGGGGTTTGGGAGAATAGGCAGTGAGGTGTTTGGCAGAAGTTGACAGCCTCAGGCAGCAAAATCAGTTTTTCCTTGTTGGGGGAGCCCGCTTCTCCTCTGGGATCTTGACTGCTGAGGTCACATGGGCTGAGGATGTGTAGCTGCTGCCTGAATTTCATTGGGAAGTCAGGGAAAGGGAGTAAGATTCTCAAATGGGGTGTGATCACTGAGATTGGTCTTTAAAAACAGAAATAACAATTGATGCGGATTTGGTCAAAATGCACAAAGTGTTCCTGAATTTGGAGTGCTTAATCCAGCCACTGTAGGGTTCTAATTTCACATACCTTGAAATGTAGCATCCCAGGTATGTTGAATCTGAATTTACTGACAGGTAGAAGAAGAGTGCACTTTGGGAGGGATCTCCTCCAGTTCTGACAGCTGCAGCCTGGAGTGCTGCTGGAGCTGGGCACCAGCTGGGATGTAACACAACAGGAAACACAAATACCAGACCCACAGTACCATTCTAGCAGTATCAATTGATTAAGAGAAAGATGTTGAAGAAGGATTAGAAAAAAAATTTTATGCCCATTTCATCCTTCAGTTCCCATGCTGGTATTTAACCAAATGAATAAAAAATAGTGGTTGCCATGTGGAAGATGGCACGAGTTACTTGTGCCTAAGCCTCTCTGCTGGTTGTGTCTGGAGCAGGAAGCTGTGACTGGAGGCAGGCTGGGCAGGTCGTCTGGAGTGCAGGTGTACCAAAACACCAAAACTTGGAACCTGACTTCAACATGGCTTCAATATGAGTGCAAGATCTGGAAGTGTCATCTTGCTTTGATGCTTTGGGCTGTAGTCAGTAAGGATACGACAAAATCTTAAAACAGTATTAATTCTGCAGTTTGGCAGAGCTGTTCTGATCAGAACTGGGTTTCCTTTAATACATCCAGCATTACCAAACTAGTGTTACCAGTGAGTTTAGAGTAAAAGGGGTACAATTACAAAGCCAGCATTTCTAAGGAAAAAAACCAAAACTCTAGTGCCTTTTTCTTTTGACCTTATGATGTTATGTCCCTTCAGAAAAGGTAAGGGCTATGTCCTCTGGGATGTAATACTTTGTTTGGCTTATATGTAAGTGGTTTGTTGTGGCAGACTTGAGACAAAACTGTCTCTTCTTGGCAGCAGTGGAGCTAACTGCAATGTGCTGAGTAGCTTTAATAACCACTTCCACCCTATATGCATGTACATGCAGCACACCAAGTTCATAAGGTATAAACCCTTGGTTATTTTCTCTGTCCTACTCCTTTGGGAAGGTAGCTCAGTTTTTCTTTTCAGCATTCTAGTTATGCAATTTGGTTCTTCCTGTAACTTGTTACCTAACTACCATACCATGCTGTTATGAAGCCTCAGTTCTGCATGTAGCTGGGAGTTTAAGAGAACTGTTTCAGTTTTGGTTCTTTTGGGTTTTTTTTCCCCCTCAAATCTGTGATTTTCATGTTTCTACACTGTTTTGGCACATCTAAGTTAAACTGAAGCAATAGCGTAAAGCCCATCCGAACAATAACTTAGGAAAAAATCTAGGCACCAATGAGTCCTTTAAATGTTGAAGTGAATTCTGCATTTACACTTTGTAGCTTCTTAATTCCTCAACCCCCCCAAAATGTTTCTTTGGTGCTAGATGTAACTTATTAAACATCAAAATGAATGTAAAATAAAGTATTTTTAATGTATGCAATATGGATACCAATATTTATTTTGTACTTGCAAGCTAACTCAAGGTGGTAAATGTTTGCTTTAGCAAATACTAGTCCCTTGGAAAGGGCTTCCCTAGAAGCAATGTCTCCTTGTCAGCTATGCTTTTAATTTTAAAGGTGACTTGCACTAGAGGATGCTGCTGTTCCGTATTTCACATGGAACTGATTTAGTCTAAGCATTCCTTTGTTATGAGCTGCTGGTTTTCTGTTTGCTTATAAATTGAGATGCAGTTAACGTTAATCCAGCAATTTACTACAACTATGCTGCTTCTCTTCTGTGGTGAAGGGGCTGAGATGACAAAGAGCTCTTTCAACTTGTATTTTGTGTTGATCTGGAAGTGCTTCCTGTACTGTACAAATAACCCAGCCTTCATGTTGCTAATGACAAGGTGTTTTATATGCTTAACGCTTGACTTTTCTAATTAAAGTTATTACTAATGATAGTATCTGTCTTAACAGCATTGATGTAAGCCTATGAAAAAGCAACACTCTCTAAGCTGTTTAAAATCCTGACCTTGTGCTCTGGGTAGGGGCTGGGCTGTGTGTCCCGTCCCAGCGCTGTGTTGGAGGGAGCTCCATCTCACTCCGTGTGCACTGCCCGGCACTGGGCTCACATGCTGCAGAGTATTCTGGCTGCAGCCCCTCCTGCCCCCTGTTCATGGCAGGCCCAGCACACAGTGAGAACAGCGTTTAGGGGTTTGTACTAGTCTGTGACCAGGAACTGCCTTGGAAATCACCCAAACTAAGCACTCTGCCATTATTCTGTTCTGCAGCTGCTGCATTTGATTCCTTTACAACTGAAACACAGGCTCATGAAGCCTTCTGATTTTTTGTTTCTCACAAAATGTTTCTGCTTGTGGCCCAGTCACTCCTAAGTGATGATACATTAAATACTATGAAGCAAGATGCCCCAAGAGTATGTTCAGCTTTTCAGCTTCTTTCTTCCTTAAAGGGAATGTTGCATTCATTTGATGTTTACATTTGTAGCTGTGCCAGACACACAAACACTCGTGCTGAAATCACACAAAGCCTAACTGATGTTGTGCATACAGCATTTTACTAGATTTTTGCATTGTGTATTGGTAAATAAACTTATATTAAAGTTTCTTTCTATGATTGATTTAACAATAATGTAGCTTGGGCAACGAGGAAAATGACTTAAGTCTTTAGTGTAAAAAGTGGAGATGGATTGTAGCTGAATGTGATGGGTGGAAATGTAGTGTTTATGAAAGAGCTGGTAACCTTATTGGATACTTAAATTTCAGAACTACCTTGCTGTTCTTAGCTTTCATCAGTGCTCCTTCCTGGGGTACCTCAGAGTGCACAGGTTGGAGCTCTCCATAGACTGACCCACTCCGTGCCAAAGCCCCTTGGAGGACAGGCCAGGGAGGAGGAGCCACTTAAATGACTCAAGTTACCAGCTTTAAAGGTGAACCTTGTGCTGAACATTTAACAGGACCTTGTGTTTAAGAACACCTGAATGAATTGATGTAGTCCAAAAATGACAGTGTGTGTGAAGCACTGGGAAGCTCGGTAACAAAATCTTCATCTGCTAGGGAATAAAGTGTGCCTCCGTTTTAACTCCCTTTTGGAAAAACTTCTATATTAAGGACCTTATTACATTTAGTTTAGATCCAGAGGGTTTGGGAAGGGACAAAACAACACACGACAGTTATTAAAAGGTACATAAAATGGTCCCTTTTTGACATCACTTGTGAGAACAGGTCCCAAGCAAAGTGCAACAAAACCATTTCTTCAATCCTAATTCACACAACTACAGTGTGCTCTTAAACCCAGATGGAGGAAAGATACTTCCAAATTCAACTTCAGTATATGGAATCCCCTATTTTCCCCTGTATTTTTAAACTCCATCTTTGCATTTTTTCCCTGTACTTGATTAGTTTAAAAAAAATTAACATTGTAGTTGTCTTCACACATCAAAAAATTACTCTCCTTCCCCTGCCCAGTTGAAGCATTCTTTCTAAGAGTTGAGAAAGAAAGAAGATGTCTAACATGGCTAACCTCCAGTTTTATGCACTTAGGCTGTTCCTGGTTAACTGTTTAATTCCCATGAAGGAAACCAGCACTGGGAAAAATGTCTTAAGGAATGAGTAATCACTTCTCACAATGAGTAGGTCCAGTATTCAGTAAGCTCTTGGCAACTCTGCATCTGAACCACAAAAAATATCAATACCTGACTTTAAGGTAAGAAGCTCCTTAATCCACAACAACCAGAAACATGGTAAAAAATTCAGAAGTACTTTTTACAGGGCCTAATAACTTCCCTAAGTTTGAATATTCTGTCCTGTGTGTTAACAGTGTGGGCTTTCAGGATACAAGAGGAGGGATCCTTTGTCAGTTGCGTAATTTGCCAGGTTCCACCCACTCCTATATCCAGGTGACCAGACAAATGTCATTCAGTTGTTGAATCATGTATTATATTTTAGGCTGATTCTGCAGGATTGGGAGCAGCAGTAGAGTTAGACATGGCAAGAGCTGAATGGGGAAAAGTTCTGGTTCAACCCAAGATCCATGCTGAGTAAGAAATAATGAAAATGAAACTAAGTTCACACTTTCGTTTGAGCCACTTACATGCAATTATTTATGTAAGTCTAAAAGAAATCATATACCAAACTGTCAGCAACTCACTTCTTTGGGTGTTCTGGCTCTCAGCAGGATTGCAAGTACAGTTTGCGTAACAAACTGATTTCAAAGCTGGAAATTACAAGACTATAAAAATAGTTTAAACCAATTTATACAACATTAAATTAAAAATCCAGAGATAGGATAAATTCTAGTGATTCTTCAATGCCATACAAGTATTGGATGGTTTTCTTGATTCAATGTTAGTACAGGACAAAAAGGCTGAATAATTACAAAAGATATCTAATCTCCATTGCCATTTATTTACAGGTCAGAATTCACACAGGTTTCAGGTGTTGAGAGATTATTTTTGAATAGACAAAACAGGGCATTTCTCACATCAGTGTGTAAAAGCTGATGGGTGCTTGCAGAAAGCAGTTTGGTTGTATTATATCACCCACTTCTGCAATGTGAGACTGTACAAAACCAAAGAAGTGTTTGAACCACTATCTGCATTTTCAATCTACACACAGTGATAAACCTGAAATTGCAACACTCTTGTGAGCATTTCATTATTTCCAATTTAATTCACCTTCTCAGGAGCAATAGTTGTAAAATAACGTTATCTAATCTAAAGCATCGGAGGGCTTAATTAATGGCTCTTGTAGTTCACACTGAAGAAGAGCTTATGGAACAGTGATGTTGAAGGCCACTAAGTATGAGAATTTCATCGGTTACTTCATTTTCACTGGGAGACCTCAACCAACTCATTTAAACCTCTCAGGGAGCAGAGGAACGAGGGAAGCATGGTGTGAGAGAAAAACCATCCAGCTGTTTAATAGTTGTATGGCATTTGAAACTCTCAGCTTGAGCAGCTAAGCGTCTTTCACAACACCCACCAGGGCGGGTCGCAGCGTGCGCCCGTGCAGCTTATAGCCAACCTTGGATACCAGCGCGATAGTGCCAGGCTCCTGCCCCTCCACGGGAGCATGGAACAGCGCTTCGTGTTCATAGGGATCGAACTTGGCTCCGACAGGGTCCAGTCTGAGCAGGCCATGCTTTTTAAACACTTTCTGAATCTGTATTTCTGTCATCACAAGACCTTCATATAAGTTCTTCAAGTGAGGGTTTTCATCCTTAATTTCTTCTTTTGGAACGCTTTCTGTTGCTTTCTCCAAAATGTCTGCAACTTCTAGTAAGTCCTTACAGAAGCTCTGGATCCCTGAAAAAGTATAAAGGAGGAGAGAATGGGATTAGTCCACTGAGGGAAACTAGTGTTAAAATCCCCCAACCTCGCAACCCCAAAAGCTACAGCAATAATCTACACTCTTAGGGCTTTTAAGAAGATACGTGATACTGCAATCATTTGGAGTAAAAATCCTTTCTGGTTTTGGATGATAATAAAGAACTATTACAAATACCTTGAAATCCACACCAGTCTCCTCTACTTTATGGAGCAAAAATGTGATTTCAACTCAAAAGAATTAAGTTATGCTAATGACCTAACAACAACAGTTAAAATTCTTACCAAAGTTACCTAAACCTTCAGGTGACTTCATGTAATTTCCTCATGTCACTCATCACCTAATGTTCAAAGCATTATATTGCCCTATTCCTACCTATTAATCTGATGTCATAAAAAGATTTCCAGAAGACAAAGCATGTAATCGGACTGATGAGGATTTCAAGAGATGAACAAGGATTCTTCCTTGAATGAAAAGAACTTGCACCTCTCCCTCACACTACAAATCTCTTTTACAGAGTCAGCAGCTGTGCCTTGCAAATACTGAGCAATTTCTAAGTTAACCATAATCCTTGTCCTGAAGCTGCTCTCTGGCTCACATTACAGAGAATCAGGACTAAGCTCACTTAAGGCATTAGCAATCAAGAAAAAAATCAAAACAGTTCAATAAAATAATACATTTCTACATAGAGGTAAGCAAAGGACAAACAGCACTGGGTTTTGGCTTGGTTTTTGGTTTGTCTTTTTTTTTAAGCCAGTCAATCTTTTTAATTCTAGTTCACATTTTGGATGTTTTCTTTTCCTTACCAAGAAGTGGTTATGACCATTACCAGAGGCCAAGTCTTTGTTTTAAACAAAAAAACCCCACAACTATGGAAGCACCTTACAAGATCTGTGGAGATCACCTAGTTCTCAAGAGAGGGTCTCTATAACAACTGCACAACTCTGTAAAGACTCAAGCTCTTTACAGTAACTAACAAACAATGTCCAAGTAGTTCCAAAAATCTGAAAAAAACCCATCATAGTTTCAAACTAAAAACTAGAGCTGTGGTAGGGGCTGAACTGTACCAAATATAGATAAATTAGCTGTCTAGTTATCTGGATCAAACCAAATAACCAAACCTTTCAGAAGGTGGTTTTGTTTGGTTTTTTAATGTGTACATTATATTTGCAAATATCTGTGACTGCAACTCAGAATTTATGCTAGTCTCAGAAATGAGTTTCTCTTTTTTCAACAGAACAAGTGGTCATGCACAAGCAGTAAAACTTACAGATTATATGTAATCTAGTTTTCAAGGTAAATTCATTTCTGTTGTAGCACCTCTGAGTTCAGACATGACTGCAGGTCCTTTACGGTAAGTAGAAGATAAGTGAAACAACGCTTACTGCAAATCAACCTCAGGATGAAGCACTCAAACATCCATGAGAAAGAATGCAAGAGTACTATGTACTTTTTCTTACAGTACACATTAACTGAAGACCCTGTATTCAGAAATTAGAACTTGAATACTGAGAAGCTGTGTATGGTGCATGGTGAAAAAGAATAACTCATTTTTCGAGGCAGCGTGGCAATCGAACACCAGGATAAAACAACACTCTGCTGCAGCAGCATTTGCACACAATTTCTGTTTTACAGATTTGTGTTGGAAATGTCAAAAAACTAAATCAGATGTTACTAGCCTGGCTCTTGAAGGAAGATGTGCTTCTAGCACTCTTGTCAGCCAGTGATTCTGCATTCCTAGCACTGAAAAGAATCCATTCATTTAGAGGTATTACTTCTATTTAGAAGCTATCACCTTCAACAGAACAGTTATTCAACTGTAAAAGGCTAAAAAAAAAAAAAAACATTAAAATATCCTGAAATCAAAAAAGAAGCAAATTCAAAAAAAACCACTAACAATAAAAAACCCCAACCAACCAAAAAAGCAAAACAAAAAACCTCAACAAACAAAAAAAACCAACCAACCAAAAAAAACAACCAGCCAACCCCCCAAAATCCCCCATGTATACACCCCCCCCCCAAAAATAAACAACAAAAACCAAACCCAAAAAAACAACCAAAAACCCAAACCAGAAGGCAAACCAATATTCCATGCCCTTGGTCAGATCTGAGACCAAAGTACATGAAAAACACAAAGTTCAGGCTGCAAAACTTACTAAAACAATATACTAATGCAGTACACGTTGTAGGAAACAAGATACCAAATTTAAAGAAAATGTCAGCTGTCGACTTCTGCAGTTCAAGTCTTGCCCTTTGCTGGAGAAATGATCACAATTCTGATACAAGTTGAGGAACTCTGCCTCAAATGCATTTTTTAAGCAAGTGGTCAGGATCACTGGGAAGTACAACTTGTCAATACTGCAAGGCCAGTCAGCTTCATTTTTCCAGGCTTTGCATTTCCCAGGTCTTACTGAGGAAACACCAGAGGAACTGACACTGACCGTATAACTTTGCCTCTTCTACCAGTTTCTGGCTCCTTTGCCTCACATTTTCTGCATCTGCCAAGGCACGCTTGTACTTGTCCTAAAGAAGAGAAACCAGTAACAGAAGTTATTCCTCCTAGTCAGGCAGCTGACAGTAATTCACACCAGCATATTCAGTACAAACCAGCATTTTAAACAGTTTCACAGCCTGAATCCACCATTTAGGGTAATATGAAACAACATGCCAATTATCACACCATCCCTCCTACTAAGACAAAAGTTTGCTTCACTTCACAAGCACAGAAATGAGGGAAAGGAAATCAGATGGTTTTCTCAGCCTTTACAAACTATGAAGCCTAACTCCTCTGACATTGAGATCAAGTTTTGGTCTATTCCTAGAACTACAGCAATTTACCAGCAGACGTACAACGATGTGAAATAGAATGATATTATTAAAATAAAAATTCACACTGAGTACTTCACCAGCCAATCCCAAATGGCTTCCACCCTGAATATGCTTGAGCTTTCTATGCCATTGAAGAATCTCAGAACAGAATAAAAATGGTCAACAAGCTGAAGAGCTGCATTAGGCAATCAACAGCAAACAAAGAAATTAAATGATACCTCAAATTCTTCCTGTAGAGCTTTGGGAAGGGCAACAGAAAGCAAACTCAATCCACGTATGACCCACAGATGCTGGTTCTATAAAAGCTTCAGGGCTACCTCTTGAAGTCTCAAATGCTCCAGAAAGACATTTTATATAAAGCACTTATTAATGTCTTTGCTTAATGCCCACCTCCCACCTCTCAGGGCATCCTTCAGCTGTTGGATTATGCACAGGAGAGAATGCAAGACGGGGCCACACAGAAGGGATGTGACGTTTCACCCTTTGAGTCTGAAGGGCTCTCCAACAGACAAGGTTTGAAACTTCCTAACTACGGCCTAAGTACACTATTGTATGAAAGTTAAGCATCATTAAGTTTGACCTTTGGAAAGTCAGCAGCTGTTTCCATAAAGTCTACTCTTAACACACACAAATGCACACACCAGAGACACATTCACACCCTTCCATGGCTCCCAGAAATTACTTCTCCACTGAGCAAAACCTATGTGAAAATCAGCAACAAATTTTCAGGCTGGAAAATGTCCAATTCCATCCAGAAACTGAAAATAAATTATCCACGATCTTAATTTTGGACCAGGGATGCATGACAGATCTTGTAGTACATGTACTCTTAAGTTTAAAGAAATTATGAAATTGCAGATTTTATACAACTTAACAGGAGTCACAGAACTGTATCCAGACTGTGCACTGGGAACCCACAGTGCAGGCTCTTGGGCATACAATTTGTAACATGTGCAACCTAATAACCCAGAAACACTTACATTAACTTCTTTTAGTTGTTCTTCCAGTTTGGCCTTTTCTTCAGCTAACAGTTTTTCAGCAGAGCTGGGTTCCACCTTCTGCTCATTTTGGCTCTGATTCTGGTCCTCTTCCAAGTTCTGGCCAGTATTTTTCTGCTGTGTTGCTGCACAAAGCAGTCGTGGAGATGTTCTAAGGCAAAAAGATAGACATTATTATTCTGATGCTTATTTTGTAAGATACCAGCATCTTCTAGACATACGAGACACTTTGACACATAATGTCCACAAAATTCTCATATCAAAGCACGAATTCATACAATTCTAGGCTTGTGAATACTGCGTGCAGAACCCTCCGTCACAAGCAGCAATCTCCACCCAATTAAACTGTAGTAGAAAACAACTGCTGCAACGTATCAGCTTGTAAGCATCCACTACGTTCAACTTATAGCCACAGAACTTTTATGGGCAGTATGCGTTTTCAGAGCACCGTGGTCTATCTGGAAACAAATTCCGTGATGCAATCGCCGACAACAGCCTCCCTGAAAACACACGCGGCAGAAGAGGGCTCGGCCGCTGGAGCGGCACCCCCCGTGCCGCCTGTACCCGCTGTATAGCGAGCACCGCGGCAAGCACGGGCCCGTCTGCATAGATAGTGATTCTTCATCCCTTCTTGACACTTCCGAGGCCGAGCGAGCTGAGCCACCCAAGGACGAGGCTGCGGGATCAGCGCCGCGCTCACACGAGGGCTCGTATCCCCGCCCGCCGCACGGACGCTCCGGGCCCGGAGCTCTCCAGGCTCCCCTCAGTGCCGTGCCGGGCCGGGCCGCTCTCCCGGAGAAAGGCAAGGGAGAGCAGCGAAGAGCGGCGGGGGATGGAGGGCGGCCCCGGCCCGTCGCGGCTGTGGGACGGGGCTCCCCAGCGCTTGGGACCCCAGCGCGGCGGGACCGAGCCTCGCTCTCCTCCCATTCCGGCGGTGAGCACGGCCCCGGCCCGAATGTCCGGTGTCGGGCGAGCGGCAAGGCGCGACCCCCTCACCTCAGCGCGACGTTCAGTAGCGGGAGGCGCGGGCGCAGCGCACCCCGCACGCACTGGGCCACGGCCGCCATGGCGCTTTCCTGCCCGCCGGCCGCCTCGGCCCGCCCCCCGGGCCCCGCCAATCAGCGAGCGGGCGGGCCGGGAGTGACGCGGCCGGGAGCCAATCAGCAGGGCGGACGCGCCGCCCCGGCCGAACAGGCGGCTATTCCGGGGCGCGGCGGAGCGCCCAGAGGGGCGCGCGCGCCTCGCCCCACCGTGACGCGCGGCGGGCGGGGCCGCGGGCGGGGCGCGTGCCGGGCGGCCATCTTGTCTGGTGGCGGGGCGGGGGCGGCTCGGTGTCGCGTTACTGGTGCTCGCGTGATCCGCGTCGTTCCTGTCTTAGCTGTGACTGGAAAAGTTTGAAAATTTTAGCTCATTTTAAGTGCTGGATAGCCCGGTTATTAATAACACCTTGTAGCGCCCGTCAGCAATTTGCAAACCACTAGACGGAGGTTTCAGTCCACACACGCTCGCTGTAACTGCTGTGTACGATCTTGCTGGACAATCATTTCATTTAATGAACTCTTGAGATTTCATTAAATGCGATAATGTTGCTAATCCACTAGTTCCAGATTTGGTCACCTGCTTGTGCAAGCTGTTTGTGCAAGTGTGCTGTGTCACGGGAGGCTATGGAACCGTGCTCTGTGGGATAGCTGAACTGGGGCAGTTCGTCACTTGCCTTGTCAATATCTCCTAAAAGGGGAGGGGGGAAAAAATCAGGGTCAAGTATTTACTGTACAGCCGTGAACTTGAGTGCTAGATTATGCACAGATGCTGGAACACCAGCTGTTAGCCTAATTCCTGCACGTGTTTGTGCACTTTCCAAATGAAATCTGAAGGATGAAGATGCAAATTCCATAATGCAAATTTAGTTGATGTTATAATCAAGTGAATAATTAAACTGTATACTGAAAAAGAAGGCTTAGAAGATGTTTTTGGCTTGCTGCATGAGAATCCTCTGGGACCTTGCTCAGTACAGTGGAACTTCGCCAGAGCTCACCAAGGCTCCAACATGGCCTTTATTCAGCAGATTGGTTTGTCTGGGATGGGCTGTGTCAGCCTGTGCAGAAAGCAGGATAAATGGTACATGAGGCCACTGACCTCATACTATGGCAAGTTTAGATCCCTTTGAGTCTTATTTGCCGATGGCTCTTCTGTGATGTGTAACTGGTACAGTCCCATGGCTTGCCTGTGCAGAACACAGTGAAGAGGAAGGTTGTGTGCCTCATCTTGTCCACATGCAGTGGTGGTCAGTATCTGCTTTCCAGAAAGCTGATGAGACACAAATTTCAAGCTTCATGCTCAGAAATATTGAAATAAATAATTGAGGAAATTTGTTAAGATAATGCTGAGAAAGAATCAGAGAGAGCAAGGAGAAAACCAAGAACAGCTATAAAGGATGATACCCACAGAAAGACATGACAAAATGAGACTGAAAAGGTAATTGGATCTTTAAGTCTGATATTTTTAAAATGTTTTCCGAAAAGATTATTCCTCACAAAACCTAGACAAGCAGTCTGTCTTGTCTCATCTTTTTTGTCTGTTGTTTTTCCCCACATCTTTGCATGCAGATTCCTATTTCAGCTTGTCTCCATTTCTTTGCTGCCCACCATCTTTGGAAGCTCTGCTTGATTAATGATTGATCACAAAATCACTGAATTGATAACAAAAGGTTGAGAAGAATCCACTGCCGACATGTCTTAATAACTGATATATATTAGACTTAATATGTCTGGAACAATATCCTTCATGTATTAGATCCATTTACCACAAATGACATTTCACTGGCCTTCTGCAAGTAACCTTTCAAGATAACGCATAGTGAAAATGCATTTTGTTGTGAGTCATGCAAGTTGAACAGCTGTCATGAAAAACCTGCAGCTGGCTTAGATGCTGATGGGTCAAGACTAAACAACATCTGCAGCTTCAGAAGAACATGCAAGTTTACAGGAGCTTGTTTGCATCATGGCTGGTGTTTGCTGTAAGTACTGTCCCACTCAAGACTTTTTCATGTCTTGTTTTGACTCAGACTATTGCAGATTAATGTTCTGGTTTTATTGCAGTGTCAGCTTGTTTTTGGGTGTTTTTAAACTCAGATACTGAGTATTCAGCATCTGTTGCTGGACCTGTATAACTGTCATAGTGTTCAGGAACAAGAACAGTTTTTCTCATCCAGTCTTCTCCGTATCAAATGATCTTTAGTTCTTCACATAAATACTGGGTTTGAATATGAATTGAGGATAAATAATGCTTATTCTGAATTTTAAACAGTCAACCATCATCCCTGTATAGGCCATTCACTTAAGAGTTGGACTCAATGATTTTTGTGGGCCCCTTACAAATCAGAACATTCTGTGATTCTATGAACCAGCTGCTGCTTTTCAACTTGTGGTTTAAAAGTGACTCTAACCCCTAATTACTGTGAGCTAGTGATAGAATCAAATAGTCAGGATAGCATTCCCACTTCCTCTAGTGATTAACTTTGTGGTCTTGGGCAGTTACTTAATCTCATTTCTACATTTCTACAACTACAATTAAGGTAATCTTTCAGTACCTTACAAGAAAGTTGTGCAGGGAGCATGAGGGAATTTCTGTGATATTTTGAAAATTCAAAATATCAACTGAATAAATCTTTCTTTTATTATTAATATTGCACTTGCAGTAGAAAAAACTGTACTCCTTCAAGATGAGCAATGTCACAAATGTAAGATTTGTGCTTGAAAACTTAAATAAAAAATTAAGCCATTTCTATTTCTCTTTTAAAAAACCCCAAATATTGTTCTGTCTCCTAATGCTAAGATGTAGTTTATTGATATTCCATCAGCAAACAGAATGTCATTACATTTGTGTTTCAGATACGAACTTTATTATTAAGGTTTTGAGGGTAAAGGAAAAGACTGTCATATCATCTCCAATCAAATGTTATATCCCAGCCAGAACCATACTGAGCTACGGTGGGAGCAAGCTTGGGGTGGGGGGGAACCACCAGAAATATCTCTGTAAATATTCTAGCAGTGACCTTTCTGGCCAGTAACCAGGAAATACCTAAATCAAATTAAAAAATATTAGTGTAGCTGTGGGATTGTTACTGAACTATATGGCAATGAAGACAAACATTAGTACCTCTGCCCTTTAGAAAAAATCATAACTCAGACCACATAGCTACAGTATTGCCTAGTCTGCTCTGGGAAGATGCCTAGTGGCAAATTAAGAGACTGATCCTTGTGTATAAAATAATAGCAATTTTTCTTCTGTAAGGGTTATCAAGACTGAGAATCAGATACTGCATGGGTCCATTTCAGATGGAGGACAATAAAGATTAAATCAGTACTTGAATTCAGAGACTTTTAATCCTGAAATGCAGGTTGGGATGTGGGTGTGTAGGAAGACAACCTTATTTGCCTTCAATGAGAGCAGTACTAAAATAGTTAATCTATTAAACATTCAGAATTTATCATTTTTAATGTAAACATTTTAAGAAAACTCCCATGAGTGAATCTTAGGTTCTCCCTGGTTTCTCTTTAGGCTGAAAATACAGAATCATACATCTTGCTCTGATTATAAAGAGTACTTTCGGGTTCCCATTGCCTTTTGCTAACTATTTTGAAGGGTGTATTTTGTAACTATCTTGTTGCCTGGAGAATGTTGTCGCTGTGTTGGAAAGCTAATAGCTATAGCCACAGGGCTCTGAAGAGCGCTAATTAGAGCAATTTAGAATAACAAAAGTTCTCTTCCTGGGAGGACACTGAAGTGTTCCTTCCCCAAAGCAGCATGCCACAATTTCAGAGGCAATTTATTGTAATATAATGCATAAGTCATCTGGTATCCCAAGGATTTACAAATCTGGCTATCTATTACCGTTCTCTTAGCCCTCATGTTATTGGGGACACTTGTGTATGCCTTGTAGCATTCCTGGAGATATAAAAATGGAAAAACTCTGTCAATCAGGCATTGTCTATCTTCCTTTATTTAGTTACCAGTCAGAACCAAGCTGTTCAAATGCACAGAAACAATTTACTGTCGTGCTGATCTGGCTATCTACCTTGAGACAAAATTATTGAGCATTGAGAGAAGTGTTGTCAAATCCATTGTGATTCTCTGAGTGTGGTGTCATGGATTTTCTGAAGATTTTTTTCATAAAAATCCATTCTGGCCTCTCAGTTTACCAGAACAATTGGACAGAAGGGGAGATCAGCTCTCTGGTCACATTCAGGTTTGCCATAAGACAGCAGTTGTTGGTCTCTATTTCTGCACGTAGGCTAACAATGGAACGGTACTTTGACATTCAGATCTACATTTTCTTCTCTTAATTTTTCTTTAAGGTTTGATGAATTAGTTGCTGTGGGCTTGTTTCTGCTGCCCTTGTGTACAAGTGATTTGTATTAGTCAAAGTGAGTGCTGTACAGTGAAGGACTGCCAGACAAGATGCTGGCAAATAGGCTACCAGTAGCACCATAAAAGCTTGAGGTGGCTAGTTATTGCTCAGGTGTGTTTTTCTCCTTTGCTTATGACATATTTTTTGTGATGACTGACAGGATGTTGAACGGCAGGGTTGGTTGGGCTGGTACACTGAGCTCTGTTTCATCACAGTGTTTTAGGGCTCAGAATTGCAGTGCACTCCCACTCTGAGCTCCCCGCTGGCTGACAGAGGGGGAATGCTCATTCTGCTGACGTTGTGCAATGGTTTTGAAAAGATATGAATGGAAAAAGTGTAAGCAAAATTTAAAAAATATTATCCTCTGCTTTTATTCAACTCTAGAAAGCAGAAAGAGGTTTTAATTGCATTTCTATGCCTAATTAATGAGGGGGTAAACACTCTTGTGAGACTACTGCTGTGCTCCATTTAATCCTAATCTGGCTAGATGAGTCTGTCCAGAAGGAGTTAAACTAAAAATACCTATAGTGGGAGGGAATAAAAGGCTTTCCAAAAATTGCCGTATAAATAAAATCTACCTAACACATCTTTGGTGCTTTGTGTGAAGATTACAGTCTCTGAAGCTGGACTTGAAGCTGTGTCTAAAATGAATGCTTCATGCTTTGTTTGCTTTCCACAAGCATCTCTGAAGCTGCAACTTCAGCCGTGTTATAGGAGCTCATATCATTAAGATGACATTTAAGGCAAGAGTGTGTTTTTGTCAGATTTCCCTCAAAATCATTTGGGTTCTGTTACTCTGGTATATCTCCAGGTTTTGGATATAAAATTGGAATGTAAATCTTGTGCCAGGCAGGTACAGACAGAACCGAAGGAAAGCACTTAACTACATGCACAGTGTTTGCACCTTGTTCAGAAAGCAAGAACATGGCTGCTTTAAGTTTTTTAACAGTTGCCACCCAAATTATTTCCACTACTATTTTACAGGGTACCTCAGATTCATGAATCACTTTGGGTTAATGTGTTATTAATCATCAGAAACTGGATGAAATTACTTGTTCAGCATTTGTCTTTCTCATTCTGCATTAAGCACATATACTGAATGGTGTGTTTGTGCTAATTTTAGTATTGTTTGCTCTGTAGGACAGATCCACCTCAGACTAACTTGATATAATTTGAAAGCTGACAGTAGTCAGGAAGTATCAAAGAAATTCTGTTCGAGCTAGAAAACTTGCTTTTAAGTGTCCCGGTACATTGTCATGCTAATTAACGCTGAGCTGGTTGTGCTTTTGGAAAGCTGGAGTACCCGAGGCAACTTCTATCTCATGCAGCTCTACACTGCTCTGCAGATAAATTAGTAACTGTCTACACATTGATCTGACAGTTTTTCTGTTATTTAGAACAGAAAGAGCTGTTTGGGACTGTTGGTTGCTTTTCAATAACTATTATTAATACTTTGGTACAAACCCAAGTGAATAAAATGTGGATAAACAAGAAGTTGAGGATTCAGAGATAACTCTGAGAGCTGTAAAGTAGATGTTGTACTTTGCCAGAAGACAGCATGACAAACTCAGAGGATCTGTTCTCTCTCTGCATTGCAAATAACTGTATTTCAGAGCCAAGTTCTCCATAAACTCCTGCTAAACTATGTAGATCATGTTAGCAGTTGGCCAGCACAGCTATAAGCAAGGTCAAGCAAGAGCATAGCACAGGAAACATTTATGCATTAATGGCAATTTCGTTGTTACAGCTTATGGTTCGTAAGGAATAACTTCCCAGCTGGGGGCAGTTCCAAGGCAGAAAACAAATTTACCCAGCTTTTTACTTTTCAGATATTACCTGCCTTTGTAAGGGCTCTGCAGATCACAAAGTGTGTGCAAAATGCTGATAAAAGTCAAGTGATGACTTGAAGTCAGTCTCAGCTTCTCCAGCAGAGCCAGTGAATGGGAGAGAAGGGATATATCTGTCTTTCTCTGGTGATGCAGTGTGATGGGTTGACCCTGGCCAACAACAAAGCACCCACCAGCCCCTCTGTTACATCCTCTCATAGCAAGGAGGGGGGAGAGAATTTGAAGGGCAAAAGCAAGAAGAACTTGTGGCTCAAGAAGAAGACAGTTTAGTAAATGAAGAAAAAAATTAAAAAGGCAATTACCAGTGCTCACCTACAGGCTCATGCCCAGGCAGTGTCTGAGCTGTGACTGCCTTGGAAAGATTCCCTCCCCAGTTTTATTGCTGAGCAAGGCATATGGCATAACCTTTTGGGTAACTTGGTCAGCAGCCCAGCCATGTCTCCTTCCAGCCTCCTGTCTGACCCCAGCCAGTTGGCTGCTGGATAGATGAAAAACCAGAAGTGGCCTTGGCACACTAAGCACTGCTCAGCCTTAGCTAAAATCAGTGTGTTGTTAACACTTTTTTAACTGTGAATCCAAGACACTGCATCTCCATCCCAGCCAAAGCTAGTCCATAAAATAATAGGTAAACCTGACCTTGCAGTGAGATTAACACCCTGCCAACTCTAAATGTGTTCTGATTTTGAGTCTTTTTTTTATTTTCTTTAGTCCATGTTAATGACATGTTCCTTGTTATAAATACCAGTATATAAACTTCTAATACATTTTATGAAAGCTATAAGCAAAATTTTCAAATGTAGTAGCTGAAATTGTTCATCTGATCTCTATGCACATAAATATTTTGGTCTTCAGATATGTTCTTTACTTACAGCTCCAGAAAATTTGTATTAGGCTTCATTTTACAGTTGTGTACAGTTGTGGTTGTGCATTCATTAGTTTTTGTTTGCTTTTCATTACATATTTTCATTGTATATTTAGGTGAAATTATAGTTAAGTAAATCTGTAACTTAGATAAATATAAACCTATGGTTTAGAGAAACTTGTTCCTGTAGAACTGTCTTGGTTTTCTTCTAGAAAAGCCTGTGCTGCCCTGTGGTGAAATATCACCTTGTTTAGGGACTTTCTGGAATGTAATTTATAGCAATCCTCCATTAGACCTGTAAGCACTCCTTCTTTACTTGAACTCATGTTTTTATGTGACATTTGTTACATTTCAAGACTACTTGAAGCACAGAAGCCGAGGTGACATATAATGTGAGATAGAGGTGGTATTAGGCTGGACACAGTAATATTTTCAAAACCAAGCAGTGTTTTGTCATACAAATGCTAAAAGGATAAGGGGAGCATCAGACTTCATTTTGTTTGTCCAGTGAGACCACTGTGGAACTTCTGTATCTGTCATTTGTGTTGACTGAGTTTTGTGTCTTTTCGACCGTGTCAGTTACAGAATAAGCGATACAGGTGCTAAGCCTGTTCAGTCCTGTTGTAGGCAGCTCATACCCCACCTGGCCTCCAGCTGCTCTTCTAGATGTGCACAAGTCTTAGTAAGTCCTATTCTATTTCCACCAGTCCCATACTGGTATCTTTAAATATCTGCTTTTAGGCAGCCAAATCACTTTTCAAACATCAGTTCTAGTGGCTAAGTCTACACAAATCCTGTAAGCTACAGTCCTACAGGTACAATAGCAACCATATCATTGGAGCTGCTGTACAGGCTCCTCTGTGCATGTCACAAGAAGGGCCTCTTGAAGATGTTTAAGACTCAGCAAGTTGCTCTCTGTCTTGCACTCAGCACACAGCTTTGCTTCGTTTGGGTTTGTCTGCCTGTGCATCCCCTGTGTTTGTGTGTCTGTTTGGCTTTTGGAAAAATTATTTATGCCCTTTCCAGTCTGCCTTTCAAAATCATCCTGAGGCCTTTGGCTGTCTTCTGGTCTTCAGTCTGGTTTTTCTGGCTCTGCTCTCATCTGCTTCACAGCATTTCTTGTGACTCTGACTCGTCAGTGGTTTACCCAGCTGTTTCAGGAGGTGTTTTGAGTCTTGACTCTTCCATTTTGTGCTCTGTCTTGTGAGTTGGCCAGAAATGTGAGGATCACCATAACCTGGATTTGAGTTATCTGAGTACATCCTTATATCTCATGTTGAATTCCTACATACTTACCAGCATGTTCTTCTTGCTTTGAACCCTGAGACAACATCAGGACACAGACTTTTAAACCAAACCATTGGCCTAAGAAGGCTTTGGATGTTCCTCAAGGTCCTCCTGTAGCTTTGGATAACTCATTCCTTCTAAGTGAATAGAAAGGCAGATCAAATGTTTGGTGCTTGGACGACATTGAAAATAAACCCCATTGCATTTCATGATAAATGCTGCCCCAAGTGCCACAGAGAAGTGGCAGCCAGCAGATAGCAGATTGGAAGGACCTTCTATTATTTTTCTGAAGTTCTGAAATGAAAAGAACATGCCTGTGAATATATTTAAGCAATATATTCTTTTTATACTGCACTTTGTGTTCTGTAAATGCCCCTGAAAATCAATAAAATCAAATTGTACCTAATGTATTCTGTGTTTTGCAAAGAGACCGAGCCTTTCCTCCTGATTTATTAATGTTTGGAAGAAAGTCATTGCACATAAAAATCTTATATTAAAAATAGTAATTCATGATGTTTTAATATCTTTTTCCCATAGTTAAAGAAGAGCAGGAAGTATAGGAGTATTTTTTTTCTGTTGCTCTGAAAATATTTCTATTTTTTGACAGTAACTGGCATCAAGAACAAGAAAAATAATAAACCATACTGAGTATTTGTCCCCTGATGTTTTATGTCTTCTCAGAAAAGATAGGGTACAGACAATTTTTCAGCTGCAGTAAAGTTCTCATTTTTATTTTGCAGAGCTAAATTTATCCTTACTGTAATTTTTCTGAGATCAGCAGAATTATTTCTGCTAGGCAGGAGAGTGACCTGCTCTGATTGTGTTGCTGTTGTAGGAGGGGCTGCACTCCAGCAGAGTTTCTTCTCTTTGGTTGAATACACATGTACAGGTAAATTGTAAACTGCTTGTATGATTGTAGGCAGCACAGAGAGAGCATGGAGACTTGAGTCTTTGCTTTTCAGGTGCAGGAGATGAGCTCCTGTTGTTTCAGGGGTAGGATGCTGCTATGTATCACATGCTTTATCTGAAAAGCTTTACCACAGACATGATTAGGCAGAAACCTTCTTCAGAAAAAAATTGGAATTAGTACTTATGATATGTCCAGGCTTGATACTTTCTAGAGAGTTTCCTGAAATCAAGGTGGGGAAAGTTTTGGTTTTGAAAAGAAGCTTCTCATGTTGTAGCACGATATTTTGTGTTTATTAAAAAAAAAAATGAAACAACAAAACCAAACCAACAGGCAGGACAAAATAAAATAGGAGTTCATCCAAATCTTCTCTTTTAATAAAATAGTATGTCAGAAAGGAATAGAGGAATATAAAGTTTAGACAGAAGTAGGATCAAACTGAGATTTTTACATCCAAATTCTATTTTGATATTATTTATTTTCTCCGTTTGAACTGTATAGACCCAAATTGGGAAAGCTTCCCACAAACTGAAGATTCACAATTGACTCCCAACATCACATGTTCCAGTCTCCCTTGCATTGATTTGAAAATCTGAATTTTTAATACAGCTGATTAATTTTTTTCACCTTCTTTGGAAGTATCATGTTTCCAGAAATGTATATGGTTAATTTCTGTGCTTATTTTTATTTATTTTTAATGGGTTCTCTCACTCTCATCAGTAGCATATGTATGATACAGGTTGCCATGGTAAACAATGAATTTTTTATTAACATTGTAAATATTAATTTAAAACATGAGTAGCTTGTAACTGAGATGTTAACACTGCTTTGGAGATTTTCCTGCTCCTGAGGTGACAGAAATTATATATGGAGTTAAAAACACGAAAAGCAACGTGTCTTGGGAAGGAGGTTCTTTAGTGATAGTACAGCAGCCTAAGGGCACAGAAATGTAGGATATTTGGACTGTGAAGCAAAGACAATAGAAGATCAGACATAAGCTGCTGAATGTTATTACTAGAGATGACATGGAACCAAGGTTCAAGTTTTAAATTCCTTTCTTACATTTCTGGACCTTTTGCTGTCAGTTCTTAGCATCAGTGTGACCAAGTGGCTGAGGTGAATCCAATAAAAGAAGAAGAGAGTGTAAAGTGATGTGATCAGCTTCAAAGAAGGGATGGGCACAGGCTAGCCCCCTGCAGTTTCGTTTATGATGTTACATCTAACTTGCTGCTCTAATCAAGTAGTTTTAGGCACATTTTTGAACACTCATAGTTACCCAAGTTTCACTGAGCTCAGTGGGAGCTATCTGCTAGGACGTTGTTGAAAATTCTCTTTTCTAGACATATCCTATGTCTTAGACTCATGCCCTTCATCCATTGTAAAGTGAGTCCAGTGCTTCTTTCTTTCTTGGAAGATAAGGATATAGAATTATTTTTGGATAGGAGGTGGTTTTGTCCAATGGCTTTTTCTGCATAACCTGTGGTTCCTGATGAGTTTCTATTCATCCATTAAGTCCTTGGTGACAGAGTGTTAATTTTTCACTGTACATTTGCTTTTGGAGCCGAAAGTTACAAGGTGGTTGTTGTATTGCCTTGGGAATTTGACTCGTATTTGATGCTGTCACTGAAGAGTGATTTTAGAAGAAGCAGCATGATAAGAGGTACTATCTTTCAGCTGATATGTTAAATTGAGGTCGCTTCTGTCAATGGCCCTCTTAAAAATCACCTCTGTGTCTTGTCAGACATTCCATTTCCCAGTGAAATTAATTCTAAAAATCAAGGACTGTGTCTGAGATATTACAAAGCCCATAATAGTGGCTCTGTTTGCCCCATCATCTTTGGCACTACTGGTATTTCACTTACTATTTTTGTCAGGACTTATATTAGAAAACTCAATTTTACTCCGTTCTGTATCACAAAGCAGCATATGTCACCCTAACTCTACTGAGCAGAGTAAGATTACTACATGAAATCTTATATCATCCTGTGATATATATGTACACACAAGATTACTCAGAAAATAACTTGTCACTATTGTAGACACTTCATGGTTGCTGGAAAAAACAGTCCCTACTGAAGGTCACATGTATATATATATATACGGATTTTACAGCTCTATTTACCCTTTGTAGAACAGTGCTGCTAGCAGAATGTCAAGAGACCAGTAAAGCTTCATACTTCCAAGGAAAACTTTCTGATCTCTGTTTAAATGACTGAAGTTCATTATATTGGAAGGAATACAACTTATTCACTACATTGTTTTGTGAAAGTAAAAGCACTTTCAACTCCATTTCACCTTGGACTCTACTATGAGGACTCCAAATGTGTGACAAATGTTGCCATACAGAATACCTTATTGATTTCAGCATTAGATTTGACTTTGAGATTGTTAATTAATTGATTTGAATTATGTTGGGGATTTTTTAAGTACTGATAAACAGTTTAGGTAGTTCAGTGTTTCTTTTACCTGAGATGTTTGAAGCATGGTTCCTTTCAGATTCCTTGCAGACTGAAGTCTTAGAGGCCATTCACAAGGACAGGGCTTTGGAAAGCTGATTTTGGTGCATCTCTCTCCTCCATTCTTTGTTCACTGTCCTGTGTGCTTCTCTCCTTGATGCACTGCAGTAGTGATTTCAAGGGCAAGAAGGCTTCCCTTCTGCTGGTCTCAGGAAAGATTTTTCCATATTGTAACCTACTGAAATGTAACATTTATATTAGTGTCCTGTGCCTTTCAGGTGGCTCCCAAATGTCCAGTCTTTCTCTTGGTGTTCTCTTGGTCTTCTGACTGAATGTGTGTCTAAAGTTTGTCTTGCCTATGTGATGCTGGTTATCTTAAAACTTTTCACAAAACCACTAAGTTTCTTTTATTTCTGTGGAATGTATTGGATAAGAAGCAAAACCATTCAACATTCTTATTTTGTCCACAAAATTATGTTCTGAGTGATTTATTTGACTTCTAACAGACCCACACTCAGTTTTTCTTCTGGCCTTTTGTTGATTTCATTAATGATTCCAGCGATATCTTACAACAGAAGAATGTTATATGCAACCCAGTAGTGTTGTATTCTTTGTAGTCCATAGAAGACACCTAAAAAACTAAGCTCTAAAATCATTAGTTATAGATATAGGCAAAGGCTGAGGTTACTCACTGTCAAATTCCCCTCCCTGTCCTATTTCTTAAATAAAGAAATTATAAAGCAGCATAATGTTTATGAAGTCTAGTGACAATGCTTATTTTTATATATAAATTAGACAGTACTTGTTCAGTTTTGGAAATGCACTGGAAAAATTTCAGTAAGCAAAGTTTCTAACTTCTTTAATAAAAATGGAGGTCTCTTTCTGTATTATGTAACAACAACAATCCAGAAACATAATTGTGCTAACTGTCAGTATCTCTGTGTAGAATTACTTCCTGATTGTTAAATGGCAGCAGAGTCTCTCAGCACTGTTACAGAAAGCAAGCTGTAACCTAAATTAATATTCTACCTCTTTCACATAAATTTTAGCAGTTATATAAAATAAATAGACACCTTTTGATATTTATTCAAGTCCTGAGTGTTAAATTAAAATGCAGAACTTCCTAGTTATGTCAAATGCTGTCATGAAGAGTTCACTTGAAAGTAATTCAGCCATTACAGAGTAGTGTATGGCTTAGTCAGCTCATTTTTCTTTCACTTGAGTTCTAATGTGAAATTGCTTAAAAAGCTTTGTTTTTTAAAAAAAATGTTTTGTGGGCTTTCTTTCTGCACAGAAATTTTAGTTGTCATTTTTAATTCAGGAATCTTTCCTTAATGAAATTTGTATTTATATAAGTTGGCAACCTTATAGGCAAAATATTGTGTTTATTCTCAGGTCAGATATAGCATAGAAAAGAATGTAGTGCTGTGGCTAGCTGGGTGTGGTAATTTGGGTCAAGCTGCAGTTTTGGGCACCTCAATATAAAAGGGCATTGAGCTATTAGGTAGTGAGCAAAAGAGGGCCATGAGGATGGTGAAGGGCCTTGGGGGGAAGCTGTGTGAGGAGTGGCTGTGGACACTTGGTCTGTTCAGCCTGGAGGAGACCGAGGGGAGACCTCGCTGCTGTAACTGCTT
This sequence comes from Pseudopodoces humilis, assembly GCF_049639895.1. Taxonomy (NCBI): domain Eukaryota; kingdom Metazoa; phylum Chordata; class Aves; order Passeriformes; family Paridae; genus Pseudopodoces; species Pseudopodoces humilis. The sequence goes on along the minus strand of NC_142205.1, from coordinate 11,496,794 downwards.
CCCTCAGGAGGGGAAGCAGAGGTGCAGGTACCAATCTCTTCACTTTGGTGACCGGTGACAGGACTTGAGGAAATGGCATGAAGTTGAGTTGGGGGAGGTTTAGGTTGGATATCAGGAAAATGTTCTTCCCCCAGAGAGTGGCAAAGTCTCAAAGCATCTCCTGCAAAAGTCAGCTGAGACATCCAGCTTTGCATTGAAGGAAAGGAAGAATATTTGCTTATTTCTTCTACTTGCAAAGGTTTGGGGGCAGCAGCCTGTGGCAAGGCATAGGAACAAGACTGTAAATAATTGATAACTGAGACATTCTTCCTGCAGCCATGAATGTGAACCACTACCTGAAGTTCCATTTCACTTGTTCAGTGATACTTCAGTTTTTATTTTGAAGCAGAAGAACAACTTCCAGCATTACAGATACGCTCATTTAGTTCTGCAACTTTGCAGTGTGACTTGTGATACAGGTTGCCTACACCAGTGTAATGGGAATGAAAAGCACTTTTACTGTAAGTTAATAACACTGAACACTTCTGCCTTATTTTAAATAGCTGAAAATTTTGCAGAGCTATGATCTGTAGGGTTTTGGGATCTTTCCACAGAAGGGAAAGGGACTTGTGCTAGCTGTATGATAACTAACATGTACAATTTGTAATGGTATATGGTATATACACAGCCTGCTTTTCTACAGCAGACATAATTTTGTTTTAAAGGCAGTATTTGCAAGTAATACAATTGAAATATTAGCTTCTGCATAAGAATTGCTCTACCCACTTTTTTTTTTTTTTTTTTTTAATTTTAGTGTAGTTTTCTACCAAAACCTGCAATTTTGGTTTGAGCTAAAGGTGCACATTTGGACCCCTGTTTGAATCTGTGCTGAGCCTGTGCAGATGCTGATGAAGTGTGGGCAGACCTGCTACCCAGAAGGCGGGTAAAGGGACAGACACATTCTTCAACTGGAGGTTGGCATGGCTCATGCAGAGCATCAGATTGCTAAGTGTGCAGTGTGGTGCAAAATCAGCCACTGTAGCCCCAGCTACAACAGGCATGGTTTAAGGTAAGCTTTGACCTTGTCCTGAGGAAATGAGGACTCACATATTCTCACTTCTTGGCTCTAATGCAAAAGGAGTAGTTCCATCCAGGCAATGGCAACATGCAGCTCTAGGGTAGTGACACTGCCTAAGGCAATGTTAGGGCAGTAACTGCTCCAGACAGCTGCTAAAAATCTAGTTTTCATTTGTTAGTTTTGTACCATAAAAATATACATATAAACTCTCAGAAACTCAAAGAAGCAGATGTAAACTACACAGGTGTTAATCAGATTAGATGTAGCACAAGAATGCTATAATAGTCATGCATAATACTTCAAAATAGCCTTTATTAATCCCATTCAAGTCACAAAGAGATTTATGGGGATGAAAGGGTGGTACATAACAAAGATTAAGCCCCACTGTTTAAATCAACTTGGGCATTGGAAAGAATAAATGTCATGGAAAGTCAATAACATTTGGCTCCTGGGTGACCCATGTTATTTTAAATGTCATACTCGGTGCTAAATTGTGACTAATTTTGTACATGTTACTGACTTTTTTTTTTTTAATTATCTAGATTAGACTAATGTGAATCAGCCTGTGAAAGGAACAGTCACTCCTTGGCCATCCATTTCTGATTTTTTTATTCTTTACTATTGATACCCCTGCAAAGGGTCTAAGAGAAAAAGTAGTTCATAAACTAAAGGTTGACTGAAATGCCTAGTAAAGATCTTTAGCAATGAAACCAAAGGTGTCAAATGCTGTGTGAATTCTGAGACAGAAGTGTTAGGTAGAGAGGCAGACACACTCACAGGTCTTAAGTATAGTTTGGGTCTGAAAGAGGGTTTGGCATGTACTTGAAATTTTCCAGAAAATATTTTGCTGAAGTTGTGTTTATGTGAAAATAAACATGTTTAATTTATTGAGGTGAAAACCACAGTGTTTTCCAGCTATTTCTGTCTCTTAACTGTCCTTAAGTGTCCTCCACATAATACAGATGGATTTGATTGTCAAATAGTTGTTAACTTTGAATTCCAGGTTCTTTTCCAGAGGAAAGTTGCTTTATCTGGCTCTCTCAGAAGAAGTTCAGATTGCATATATGCCGGTCTCTACTCTTCCTTCATATTAGTCATGTACTCAGTGCAATCAATGGCTTAGTCTAACACATACTGAAAGCAGTAAGAGGTATTCTGTTGTTTAATAGGAGCTGGACTTCTGAAAGAAAAAAAAAATCATCCTCTGAGATGAGAATCCAGTTTCCTGTCTGCAATTTTAAATATATTTCCTGACTTTCTTTGTGACCGTGAGAGAGATTTTAGAGAAGTATCTGTAAGTCTAAAGAGAAGTTGAATAAGCAGAAATGTCTTGTCTTGTTTTTGTTCTAGACAGATAAATGCTTTATTATAGTGTTCTCCTATATGACACCATGGAAAAGATTTGGCAGTTTATAGCTGTTTCGATAATTGTGTACTTTGGCTTCAAATAGCATTCCATGTGGAAAATCTGCACAGCAGGTGTCAGCTCAGGATATTCAGAATTCTTACTTCCTCTCCTGCCACATCAGACACAGGAAACATTGTAAGGATTTTGTAGTTTCATGTTCCACTGGGCTGTTTTTAATTCTAATTGCTTCTGTTACACATCCAATCAATTGTTCCACAGGTTTATTAAATTAATGAGGTTCTACAGAAATGTAAGCAGGGGAACTATGTGAACTGCAGGCTTGGTAGCATCTCTCAGACCTCAAAGAGATCATGAAGGAAGTCATGTTGAAAGCTACTTCCCAGCTATTTGAAGAGCAAGAAGATAACTGAGAACAGCCCTGATTTACCAGGATAAACGATGCCTGACCAATTAATTGCTTTCTAGAATGAAATGAATGCTCTTTTGTAAAGGAATAGCTGTGAATGATGTTTACCTTGACAAGGCTTCTGATGTGATCTCCCACACCATCTTTGTAGCTAAGTTGGTAAGACATGAATTGGGTAGTTTTGAAAAATTGGACTGTTTGCTCAAAGAGACTCCTGTATGGTTTGGAATAAAACTGGCAGTTATTTATACAAGTGATCTTCTTCAGCAATCAGTATCGGGGCTGATACTGTTCAACATCTTCATAGCTTTAGAGAATTATAGAATCATTTAGTTTGAGAAAGACTTGTAAGATCATTGTATCCCACAGTTAAAGCAGCACACCCAAGTCCACCACTAAAACACATTCCTAAGCACTGCTTCTACATGTCTTTAAATACCCCTAGGGACAGTGACTTAACCCCTTCCCCAGGGCAGCCTGTTCCAGTACATCCCTAAAGGGGCAACATGCATCCTCAGCAAGTTCATGCAAAACTGTGCATGTGGAAAGAGAGCAGTTGATAGGCTAGACTGGGGCAGAGCTTCCATACAGAGGGACCTCAACAAATGGGAGGAATGGGCTGGTAGAGCCCTCATAATGTTCACAATACAAAAATAGTGTTCTGCCAAGGCAGATTAGTGCAGGCTGGGGGCCAACTGTCTAGAAAGTGATGCTGCAGAGAGACCTGGGGGGGTCCTAGTAGGTGATCATGAGTCCACAGGAACATATTTGGAGCAATGAAAGCCAGTTGCATACTGGGCACCATTGTCAAGTCTGCAGCCAGCAGGTCAAGTGGTGATTCCTCTCAGCTCATTATATACAAGACCCCATGTAGAGAACTGTTCAATTTAGACCTGCTCTGCAAGAGAAAGAGGAATAAACTGGAGCAGTCCAGCAGAGAGTTAAGATGGTTAGAGGATGGCAGAATAGGAAAATTGAGGCAGTGCAAAGAAAAGTTGGGAGCACTGTGGTCATTTATGCTGGACAAAGTAAGGCTAAGGGAGAATCTAACTGCAGTCTTCCACTACCTCTAGGAGAGATAGAGGGAGAATGGAATTAGAAATGCACAGAGGAAGGGCCAGGTGTAACGGATACAAGTTTCTGCATAGGAATTCAAAGGCACTAGTCAAATTTCTTAGATATGATATAGTTTATGTTACAGGGAGGGGAGGGTATTGAAGTACTGGAATACACTATATCTGGAGAGGTTGTCCATCCATCTGGAGAGTCTCCATCCTTGCAGATACTGTAATCTGTTAAGTCTTTGGGCAACCCAGTTTCACTTTGGAATTTACCATGTTTTGAGGAAGAGGTTGATCTTAAGAGGTCTTTCTCAAACTGACTATTCCATAATTATCCTGCTCTATAACAAGTCTTTACCTCTGGACATGATATCCTTCTGAAATATAGGAGAGGTATAAAATGGAGATGGGAAAGAAGTGTGAGGTTACTCTGTGCACTTTCACAGAAGATGTTTTAGATCCTAGGTTAGTCCTTAGAGTCATCTGTCCTCCTGATTTCCACGGGTTTATCTATCCTTAGAAGTGTCACAGAGCTCAGGTAGTGCCTGAAAAACAGCATGGTCCCACGTGGTAGCCTGAGCTGGCTTTTGGACTTGACCATATTGTCGCCTTGATAATGTATAAAAGTCACTGTTTTGTTTTCCTCTGCCATTCTCTCCCTATTTAGACTGCAAACCTTTTGGCTCTGGAAGTGAATTTTAACTAGCTGTTTAGCATACAGCATGCCGGGGCCTCATTTTGGGTAAGCCTCTAAGTAAAACAGCATCCAAAAGTGAACAATACTGTAAAAATGCAGAATGTTGTAGCTGGAATTTCTGTCTGACTACATTGGTTGTTTAACACTGAGAGAAACTGAAAGTCCTCAGTGTTGTGCTGCTCCCAGAGAGAGACTTAAATTAGCTTGTATTATAAATGGAAGTGCTAGCAATGGTGACTGGAAACTGGGATTGAATTAGAGTAATGTGGAGTAAAGAGGCTGGAGAGCCTTGTTATAGTTAATGGGGCAAGACAAGGGAGAAGAATCTGTATTTGCTAATAAGACTCTGCTTGTATCTTGGCTCCCTTCCCTTTCCTCCTCCCAAAATAAAAATAAAACCACAGGGCTTTATTTGAAACTGAAATCCTTATGTTACTTGGTGGAAGACTTTCTGTGGCTTCTGTAGTGTTAATTCCTGGAGGGTACTGTGAACCCTTGACTTCCAATTAATGTTGATGTAAAGTGCTCACAGGATTTATGAGCCATAATTAACAAAAATAACTGATGTGGACTGCTGCCATAATCTGTTTAGATTCTTTTGTAGCCAACTTTGCTGCCACTAGAATTGTTTCTGGCAAGGTACTGCAGCTTCCTTTGTTTCCTTTTCCAAAACAAGGAAATGGCTGATCTTGCCGTTTCCCTGCAGGTTCTTACAAAGGCAGCTGGCACAACTGTTGAAACGAAGAGTTCAGAAAGCAGTGAATAGCTCCAGTTGTGTTGCCACTCATAAGGCCATAGCAGAACAACCATAATACCCACTCCATGGGCAGGGGCATTGCTCCTTCATGGAAGAGAACTGTTACTACTTTCTCCTGGTCTGTGCAGCTGTGGGTGCCATCAGGACATAATGTGGTATTTCAGCAGTGTTAAATGCCTGAAGAGCCTCTCTTTGGTCCCACACACAATATCTGCCACAGCAATTTCTGACCATTGGGTAAGGGAAGTGTGAACTGTGTTTGCTGATTTCTTTACCTTTCCCAAACTGAAAGCCTCTGTCTGAGACAGCTCAGGATGGGCTGAAACTTTTAAAAATATTAGTTCCCAGCAATTATTTTTCAGAATTCACCCTTTTCATTAGAACAACGACAGCAAGGATTCTTACCTACTGAGAGTATAAAGCTATGATTTAAATTACTGTGGAGATTATATTTCTAAAAAAATTACTATTTTTGGGTTTATATTAACTTATCCTGTGCTCAGTTTTGCTCTGATAGAACTCCTATGAACATACAACAGGTATGTTGAAACTCAGAAAGCTTTAAATTTTATTTTGTCACTGCCCCCCCTTGTCTCATTACTCCTTGTGAAGTTCCAGGATGTGATCTGTAAGTGATTTGTTATTATATGCAACTAGAAAGGTAATGTTGGTCTTGCAGAAAATCACAGGACTTGATGACAGGAGATTTGGGCTTTTTCAGCTTTGTTATCTTTGTGGCCTCCAGCAAGTCATTGGATTTTAGTGTCTCACAGTACCTATGTGCGTCATTTGGCCCTGTCAAGTACAACAGAGACTCAGTATTTTTGGAGAATGTTTAATGGACTGTTGTGTGAAAGTTAATTATATGATTTTGTAAGTCTCAACCCAAAATTTAGAGCTCACCCAGGTAGCACATGTCTGGTGCAAACATTGCTGTTCTCAGCTCTGTTGTTTGGAAACTGGATTAAAGTGTGTGCAAGGGAGGAGAGCCAGCAACAGTGTCTGAAGTCTCTAAGGAGACACTGCACAGTGCAGCTTCTGCCTTTATGTGAAGCCACATTGCTGTCTGTAGTAACACTGTATGATGGGCAGTATCAGAGTGGAGCCTCAGAAGAGGAACACAAATCCTTCTGAAATTAATAGGCTAGAATTTGAGTATCTTGTCTAAATATCTAGGTGAGGAAAGGTCTCTTCCAATAGCAAATTTTCTGACAGAAAATTCTTGATGTGTGATAATCCTGGGAAAACTGATTAATGGTGTAATCCTGCACACAAAATAGATTTTGATGGCCAGCGGTAACCTGGTGTCTATATCAAAGATAACGGTCCTATTAGATAAAGGCTTTTTTTGGATGGTTCATTTTGTTGTAGATTATGATTACTGTTGTGCTTGGTGTCACCTGACAAATAGCTAAGTAAAGAGAGACCATTCTAAAGCACCATCTATCATCTTAAATTTTTTGTTGAAACACATTTGTGATAATAGACTTTATTGATTTTTTTGCTGAAAAGGAAGTATCTATGCACATAATTCTGTAAAATTCAATTTGACTTTTATTACTAGTATATTTTTATGTGATAAACAGAGGGAGATAAGGTGATAAAAGAGCCAGAAAAAACAGTTGAACTATACTGATCTCAAACTGTGTGCTGGAGTCATGGGTCCATTTAACTACAGTATGAAGATTACCGAATACATTTTCTTCTGTCTGATGATTTTTAAGTAAGTCTTTAAAGTTTCTGTATTTTTAAGGATTTTGTAGTGTTTTTAAAATTATGTAGGGCTAATGGATTGCTTATAGCATGGAGAAGGCTGAGTAAAATTTTTTCTTTAGGCTTATGATTCTGGTACCTAGAAGCCTGTCCTTCCAGCTGATTGAAATTTGAATTGATAAAAATTTGACTTGAGAACAGATACTAGCCATAGTGTCCTTGACATATTCACACTCTATAAGGATAACACCTTACTCCTGTTTTTTGCAAATGGTCTAATTAATTTCAGTGGAACTTGTCACAAGAATCAAGAATTTTGATGGGTTTGGGGACTTTTAAATTGATTTCAAATTAGACAGTTAGACATGAGTACCATTCTAAGCTTTGACATCGAAAAGTGTAGCTCTGTGCTGCTAACCAGCTGCTATGTTCCACTCCATTGTTTGAGACTCCTCTGTCTTCCTTTAATTGTTTGATTAACTGGGAGGTTTTATTGGTGTCTGTCAAGGGCTTTGAAATCCACATATGAGCAGTGGTGTAAAAGTGAAAAGCCATTCTTTGTAAGTGCCATAAAAAGCAGGCATTGCTTGGAGTGTGGCCCATGGAGTTATCCTCAGTCACTCCCTTATCATTACTTGCCTTTATGAAAAAATAAATAAAACAATGAGGTATGACTGTGCTCATTAAAAACATATTTTATTATTAGGCATCCTATAAAGAACATACTGTAATATCAATTTTTGGCTTCAGCAGTTAGGATAAAGGGAGCACCAAAGTGCATGAAAACCAATATGCACCAATGGTATAGTCATTGATTTTCATAGGACTGTGGGAGTCAGAAATGGAAATTGATATTGCAGTGGCGACCTGGGTAATTGACCATTTAAGTGATTCAGGAGTAGTCCTGTAGGTAAGGGAAGAGATGCCCTTCTTTGGTGCCTGTTCCATATTAATGAGTTTCATACTTAGTCTTTTCTGCTTGTTTCATTCAGAGTAGAGCTCTAAGTACCTTATCTTGACTTGAGAGTTCTTGGCATCTTGCAGGATCAGGAACTGTGCTTGCTGAAGCTTGCTGCATTTAATTTAATTGTATCATTTTATTCACTGTTACTCACTCCATCTGTCCCAAAGGGAACATAGAGAAAGGAAAAGAGAAAGGAAAAAGTGCCAGTAAATTATAATAGCAGAAAGAAGGAACTAATTTTAAACTGCTTTGAAACATTTTTTCTTGTCCTCCCAGGTGGCAAAATGCTTAATATAGAGGAGAACTGCAATAAACTTTGGATTTCTTCCAACAGCATAACATAATGTATTGATAACACCTGCTTATAAGCACTGTCTAAAATGTTTTTTTTTTAGCCTAGGGAAATTGTCAAGTGGATAGGATGCAAAAAAACCCCACAGAAATCCATGTTGTGATCAGAAGTTATAGTAAGGATCATGCATAGTGTAAATTAAAGACTTCATAGATAGTTGGGTAAAAAGAAGATAAGCAATTACAATCCAATAGGTTATTTATGATCATTGCCTTTAAGTAGAGATTAAATCTTCTAATGATATTGTCAGCCTTAGTATGTAAACCTTATATATAGAAATCTATACCATCTTAATAACATTGTACTCATTTAACCATTAAAAAAATATTTGTAAGTGGAACCTTATTGTAAGTGCAGCCCATATTTTGTGTCGTAGGTTTCCACCCTGCAGCATGCTGCTTGTTGTGCAGATCAATATTGTCTTATTGTTTCTGTGTATTCCCTCATCTACTTATATGTAAGAAATGAGGATTTTTTTTTTCCAGATTAGTATCCCTTTGGTCCTGTGCAAATGTGTTTAAATTAAAACCTTTTAAATTAAACACACAAATATTATGAATGGCTTCCAAGAGATCAGTTTGGGAAATGTCAAAATAAATGTTACCTGTTCCAAAACAGGAACATGCAGTCTCAATGTGAATGGCTTCCATCTCACAGTGGTTGAAATTAGGATGTCATGTCTTGCTGCTTCAGACTCCCAGAAGGTCCAACAAGGTATATGCTGGAATATGGTCATGTTTGTTACCTTATACTGCATGAAAATGTGTTTCTTCCTCTTTCTTGGCCTGTGTGATAATGAAAAATCAATTCTAGTAAGTTTTTTATTTATCAACCTGGCTTGTAATGATTAAGCAGAATGAAAAACAAGTAATTTAAAATAATTTTAAAAATTTAAGTTATAATTATTTTCTTCTGAAAATACATCTTAAAACCCCCCCTACATTTAAAAAATGAGTATATAGTAAGTCATGATATTAGTAAAAAATACTTTCAGTTACTTTTTAGTTATTTTTATTACATAGAGGTTTATTACATTGTCAATATTTTCAATAGTCAAACCACTGAAGTAACTGTTTTAAACCATTGGTTACTGAGACTAGAATACAGGTTTATTTTTTTTTTTCTTCAGATACAAAAAATGCTGCCTTATTTTGGACTTATTTTTGTTCAGATAGTTCAGTTCAATAATTATTTAATGCCAAGCTAAGAAATTGACCTGTCCTGAAAGAGCAGAAAAAGTTGGTTTTCTCTCAAACTGTTGATACAGCAATCAGATCTACTAATTAAACACTTGATGACAGCAGGAATAGAGAAAATCAGATTAGTTTTCTAATTTTAGATTAGGAATGCCTTCTTTATCAATTAGGAAGTTTTGTAGAGAAAATGTGAGTTGACATTTTTCTTTCAGTATACAGCAGATTGAAGATTTTTACTTTTCATAAAATAGCTTCAAATGCTGTGTTATGCATTTGGGATGAATCACAATTTATAATCCTAATTAATTTTGACAGAAGTTATAAAGAAGCAGACGTTTAACAAACGGGACAGATGCTATTCACAGGAGTCTGACTCTTAAGACCTGAAGAGTCCAAACAATTGTGTATTACTCAATTAAGCTCTTAATTTATTTTTGTCAGTAAAGAGAAAATAACAGTGCATGCCAACAATGAAAATTTACTAAGTAAAGAATACAATTGCAAAATGAAAGTAACAATTATTTAAGGTTTTCTACATAGTAATTCAAATTATCATTAAATTCTGTGGCAGTCGGAATAGCTGCAAATTGTCAATAGTTCAAAGGCAACAACATAGTTTTCTTTACTTTTCAGACAGTCTCACTATTCAAAGATAGAAATTTCTGTAACAAGATGGGAAATAGAAGAAAGATTCCGTGGCAGGAGCCTGACAATTATGTTTTTAGTAATTCCTTAGTAGCACAAGGCTTACTCAGCAGTTAAAGCTGAATGGGAATGTTCTTCCCTATATTGAAATGCTAAGTTACTCTGTAGAAAATCCCATCCACTGAAGCATTATGTTCAGTTACACGGTGGTTAACCAGTCTGTGACTATGCATGGTCTCTTACTTTTTTTGGTATTTCTTCTTACTCCTGGTAACACCTTCTCTGTATTTTTAACTGTAAGTACATAAAAATAAACTGACCACCATAAGGAAATTGAGCCAACAAAAGCAGCTCACCTTTGGATATGAACAACAACGAAGAAACAACAACAAAAGCCCTTAGAAGACCATTAATTTGGACTGAAAATGCTGAGCTGTGTTTTTAATTGTAACACTTTTAAATTCTGTGCTGTTACTTCAGATTGTTTCACAGTGGATTTAAATGGTTTGTGATGAATAAAATATTGATTGGTGGTTTTGGATGACAGATGCTTCTAAATCTGAACAAACATAACTAATATGAAATTCAAATTCTGATCAAACAAAAAAATAATATGAATTTATTATTTTCTTGCTTTTAATAAGCACAGATGTCTTGCCAGTGGCTCAGGCGCTTTCAAGCATCACTGCATCAATTTTTGTGGGCTCAGACATGAGGTTGTAGAGCTCTTTCTATGTATGTGCCTTGCATGCAGAATCAAACTGATGGATATTCAAGCATAACTGATGTTGCCTTTCTTGAATGGAGATTGTGGTCCTAATGTAAAAACCTGGAACACTTTGCTTTTCAGGTACAATATGTATTTAGTAATTTAAGACTAGAAGGGTCCTGCCTCATGAGTGAATCCTGTTCTGGTCTTGCAGGCAGTTTGAACATATAATCCCCATAACAGGTTGATGCAGCTCTGGGCCTCTTACTGATTGACAATGGGTAAAAAATGAGAAAATTACTGATACTTGTTTTATCTTCTGCCAGGTTGCTGAAGATAGCTAATGCCCTAGTCTAAATGAATTATCACTTTAATGAACAATGAAGTATATGAACACAAGAATTGCCATGTATGTCAAAATATTGTATCAATAGTCTGGTATCCCAGGTCTGACAATGGCCTGTTCCACAGTGAGATTTGAGAAACCCTTTTCTAAAATCACACAGTGACCTTCCTCTCAGAGAGGCATTTTTGTAATGTAATCAGTGAGAAATCCACCCAAATATGAAGTGAAATATTTTTTTTTTACTCTTGCTATAAAAATTGTGTGTTCATCCTGTTTATATAAATATTTAAGATTTGCTTTTTATTACAGAGAGAGATACTTTCAGAGGTTAACTGACAATTTTTGTATTTAAAATACTTCTGCCTTTTACCTTCACTACTTTCCTGAGTGAAGGTATACCAAACCTTGGCTGACTGGGGTTATACCATTGATTATGTATGTCCATCATATGTCTCTTCTTGTTGACATATTTCTGAAGCACTTATTTTCAATGATAATAGAGGCAAGTAAGATTCTTAGAACTAAATGCACTATTTCAGCTGAAAGCATACTAATGACTAGAATAAGACGGCATGCTAAAATATTTTTTATATCAATCCATTACAAAAAATGTCTCAGATCTCAAGAAATTGTTTTCCCCTCCTCCCATAATCCTACACACTGTTTGCCTTTTTATTTGCAGTTGCATGTTGATCAGAAGCTTTTGTATTCAATCTGTTTACAGCAGTGCTCCTGTCTCTTTCCTGAAAGCTTCTAATTAATTTAGAATTTATCATGTCTAATTAATTCAGATAGGATTAATGTATAGTGAACTGTGTTTGGATTAAAACCCTCACGTGTTGGATTGCTGAGTGGACTGGTGAAAGCACGCAATGCCATTCAGTTCTAAGGCATTTTGATATGGTAATGAACAAAAATTTTCACCAATGGGAGCAGAATTTGTAGTGGTATCATCCTGGCAATTTTTTCCTAATTAATATGTTTTTAGGAAATCTTCACCAAGAGGCCAAGGCTGGCATGAACCAGAGCCTGTGCAGGTGTCTTTGAATGGTGGGCCAGGAGTGAGAAAACTGACATGGATGCTCGCTCTGCATTGTTGGTTCTAAAAATCAATAATGGGGAAGGGCAGAGGAATATTGTTTTTTTTTTTTTTGTCAGCCTGGGACTTAAACATATTTCTGTCCTTCCCAAAGAGATGTCCTGACTGTGTTTTCATAGAAGTCATAGAATCCTAGGATGGTTTGTATTGGAAGGAATGGTAAAGATCATCTCATTCCAACCTCCCTGCCATGGGCAGGGACTCCTTCCACTAGACCGGGTTGCTCAGAGCCCCATCTACCCTGGTTGCCTTGAACACTTTAAGGGGTGGGGAATTCTCTGGGCAACCTGTGCCAGTGTCTCACCACCCTCACAATAAAGGTTTTTTCCTAATACCTAATCTAAACTTTGTCTCTTTCTGCTTAAGGCTACTTCCCCTTGTGCTATCACTTCATGCCCTTGTCAAAAGTGCCTCTCCAGCTCTGTTAAAGGCCCCCTTAAGTACTGGGAGGTGCTGTAAGGTCTCCTGTGAACCTTGTCTTCTCCAGGCTGAACAACCCCAACTTTCTTAGCCTGTCTTGATAGCAGAGGTGCTCCAGCCCTCTGAGCATCTTCATTGCCCTTCTCTGGATAGGTTCCAATAGGTCGATGCCCCTTGGGTCATTGAGTCAGACAAATATGTTGTCATTCTCTTAACAGCCTGAGCAAACTCAGCTAAAGATGGGCTGGTGACCACAGCCATGGCCAAAGGATCCAGAAGGGATAATATATCCCGATTAGAAAGCAACAGTGCCTGAGAGCTGTAGCTTCATTAGCTGCAATTAGCATGAATAAGCAACATGCTGAGATATGTCCAAGAGTGCAGGATGAGAAAAATCTGAAGAAAATTGCATCCTTTTCCCTCAAAACACTTAAAGTGCACAACAAAAGTGTCTGTGCAGGAGCAATAGTGTATTACCTGGTTGAGTCCTGATGTGTATATAGATATGAAAATCTCATTTCATGGCAGGAATGTACACAGTGTGTTCAAAGAGTGAAAGGACACAATACATTGGGTACACAAATTAACAATATATGAATAGTTACATATCATTTTAGATTGATACAGAGATATATGGTAGATAGGTATATCTAGTATATGCACATATATATTAGACACAGGAATAAAATAAAAAAATAAAATAAAAATATTTTTGAATAGTAGTATACATCTGTCATGTTATTTATTAATTGCACACATTTTATCTGAACAGCTGGATGATGTGATGGAAAAAAAAATAAATTATTGTTTCCCAAACTTTCAAGTGCACAACAATTAAAAAAATCTAAGGATTTATTATATACTTTCTGTGATTATAAAAGAATCTTCACCTAATGCATGAGTCAGCCTGTCATGATGGGTCTTACTATTGATCATCAGTTGTTACTTACAAATTCAGCCTTCATCCCCGGTGTCCCCTCCTTATGGCAGTCAATCCATGCAAGACCCATCTGAGATACACGCACATGATTCTGTCTTGGTACGGAGCTGTTCAGGACTCTGGCCCTGATCACCACTATCAATAATGTCTGCCTTACTCAGAGGAGCTGGAGAGGACCAGGGCTTTTCTCTGTTTAATGCTGCATGAGTCTGATAGCAAAGTGTCTGGCTTCTACAGTCTAAGGTTGAAGTGGAGAAACATAAAAACATCCAAAAGAAGTTGACCATTCCCTGTATAAAGTCCACAAATGTGTGATCCGGGCACATGTTTTTGCTAGAGTAAGTAAAGAAACCAACCATTTAACTTAATTATATGTTAGCTCATTTCATCTACGCATCATGGCAGAGGTGGATAATGATAAAAATCTCTGTATCAAGTAAATAAATTTTGAAGTGCTGAACTACTGATACTGAAAGAGACCTGCTGAGGTTAGAAGTGTCATTCCCTTGTCCCAGTCTTCTCTGGGTTTGAGTGCACAGAGAGACCTGGCTACACTGACAGACCTCATACAACACAAACTGGGATTTGTTCTTTCAGTGCTCCTAACTTCAGGTACCTGTTCACCTTCTGTACTCTGTTTATAATTAATTATTTGCATATTAATTATGCAAAGCACAGGTGCCCAAACTGGTGATTTTTCATGACACTGGAAGATTGATTTACTATACTGAATTGATACTGAAATGAAACAATATACAGCTGTTTTTCTGCATTTCTCCTCCTTACATTGTTTCTGTAGCTGGTGCATTATCAGTCAGCTAGTACGGTTTTGTTTGTCTTGTTTTTTGCCAGTTTGTCTTCAGACTGGCTCATAATACATAATACAGCAAATGCTGTAGTTACAGTTTCTAGTGAGATATTTTAAAATTCTAATTCAGTTTTGCGGCTGCTCAATATGTCTGCAAACTGTCAGATTGATCATAGCATTCACATCACTCAGTGGTCTTCTGTGTAAGGACGTTGCAGCACTTGAGCAGCTTTCATGCTTTTAGACTACTCATTGGCTGATATACACTCTGCATGGTACTCAGAATTCGCCAGCATTTTTAAAAGAAGGAAATAAAAATATTGTGAGAAATTAATTTTTATTTCTGTTTTGTTTATTACATCCTCTTTTGTGATTATAAATTACAGAATCTACTATTCATTATATCAAGGAATGGGGATTTTAAGAAATGTTCATCTGCAGATTATAGGAAATTTATTTTAAATGCATTTTCAGGTGTTTTTTTTTTTTGGTTGGTTGGCTTTTGGGTTTTGGTGCTCTTTGGGTTTTTTGTTTGTTTTTTTTGTTTGGTTTGTTTGTTTTTTTTTGTGGAATGTGAGTTATTTATGACTTTTGTCTTCTCCTTGTCATGGAGTGTGAAGATCTCAAGGTCTTATAGACTGTATTTCCACAGTGTACCTCCAATAAAGCTGTTTTTGATTTCAGTGGGTGCCATTGCAACAAGAATTGTCCCTCCAATTTTAAAACTGCTGAAAATAATTAGCTTTTATTCAGAGATTTGAAAGTCAAGAGAATGCTACAAATTGACCTAAGAAGAATGCCAGTACCAGATGCAGCCATAATGTGAAAGAAGGGATGCTGCTGGGTACATTTGACCAGTATTATGTGCTCCTCCTGGTCCACTGCTTTCCTTGTACCCACAGTACTTTGTGAAGTGTAGGGACAGAGAATGGAGTGAAGCACCACGACTTTCCTCCACAACTACTGTCACAACAGCAAGAAGCTCCTTCCTTTAGGGTCAGATTCTGACATATGAGAAATAATCCTTCCACCCCAGCTCCTTTTTTTTTTTTTTTTATTGCAGCTATATCTACTCTTATTTTCTAGACAGTGGTGTGTTCTTGCAGATGGATGTTCCACTTCTGGTTTTAGCTTCCTTTGTCCTTTAAGCAGCATCGATAAGTTTTTTGAGTAATTTAGTGACAATAAATAACAGCCTCTTTGCTAGGGAAAGACACAGCCAGGTCTGGTTTCACCAATAGTTATGCTTAAATCACTAGAATTTGAAAGGTAGTAGTAATATTTGAAAGGAAGTATAATATTCCTGCATGTTTTCTGAAAACAGATTGGCTAGTGAGGCAGGTGTAACCCATTTGTGTTGGAATAGCTTTGATTCAAATGTGTTCAGGCATCAGTGTCAATCCATCTTGAGTTTTCTTAATGCTAGTAGCTGTTGAAGTACATATTTTAAATCAGGGGAGCTCACTAAAACATGGTTTATGTTGATTGTAGTTTATAACTGGAAGGCTTTGTCTAGGAAAAACTGGGCTTTCTGACACTGTGCAATTGCTTAAACTGGACAACCTTTTGAATATGCAAGGAATAAGTGTTGAAATTGTAAATGTTCTCAATTCCCTTAAAAACTATTGAAAAAAATATTCTAATTTATTTATTTGTAATTGTGAGTTTCTATTGCAAGAAGCTGAAGGCAGATATTTCAGCCTCCCTAAGACTCCTGTGCTTATCACCTCCCACATATTTTAAGAGCATACTTTTAGATATAACACTCAGATCCTTATGTTAGATCATTTTTCAAACTCACAGAAATCAGGTACATCATGATGCTTTCAGAATGTAAATATTTAATACAGACTTTTTTCAGGAGATGGAAGCATATCGATCCTGTGTTCCGAATCTTTACAACTTTGTCATTTTTCTGACTGAAATTTGAAAGCTATCCTTTCCGGGGTTTGGTGTGCTCTTTCAATTTGTGCTGAACAACCTGACAAAACCTCAAACTGTTAAGATTTTAATTGTGTAATTCAGTTTCTCAGCTTTATTGGAACAGTGTGTTTTGGTTCATTATTGAAATAGACTGCACTCCATAACTAAACTGTAAGCTGAGAGTCTAAGTGTGAATGAAAAATTTTGAACTTCATACTCAGAAGGTATAATTCAAACAGCAAAGCAGATATTTTTCAGAATGAGTAGTCATTAAATAGAGTAAAATCAAAGCTTCCAACATGTTTTCTATGTTGAGATTGTAAGTTAGTATAATAAAAGTTTTACTAAAGAGAATTAATTAAGTGAAGTAATATGCAGACCATAAGTAACAGAACATTCACTATGACTGTGATGAGAGGGCACTTGATTTTAGTTGAATCTGCTCTCTTTTTATGAAATTAATTATACATGTTTTCCATGGTTTAGAGCTAGAATTTTAATAAGTAGCAACTACGCCTTACTTCTATTCAGATTGGTATTAATTATATGATAAAGGTCATAATTTCTGGTATTATCTGTTGGTGACATTATAATAAGGTGCAATAGACTTTGCACCTTATTATAATGCAAAGGAGCAGGTTGGTGCCATGTAATGTTTTAAGAGAACAGGCAATATAGAGGAGATTGGTGTGAGCAAAAACTCTAAAACTGAAGTTGTCATCCTACATGAGGCTAAAACTGAATGTTTAGAAACCTAATAGTTGCAGCTCCTTTTTCCTGGTAAGCATTACTAGACTTTTACCATCACTGTGCATTAGGAAGAGTTCAATAAATTTTAACCAAAATTGTTGCTGAAAATATCTAGTAACTAATAATAATCTATCCAGCAGATACAGATTTGTTTCTACAGGTCTGTTTTTGCAATTATGGCTTTAATCCTATTTGTCCAGAACAAATACTCCAATCTACCCTCACAATTTCTGAGACATTAAATCATTTCATTTTCCTAAATCCCTCTGTGGCTAGATGATGATTTCTTACTATTCAGCAATCTTCCACCACTTCCTTCACTGAAATGGCACATTCCTTAAGCGGGAGACTTCAAGCTTGATGTTTTTGCACCAAGTTTCTTGAGCCTCAGATGTTCACATGGCTGACTTGCTTAATGTCTTTCAAAAGTCAATTAAAGATCATGAAATTAATAGCAGTTGGACAAAATTCTGGTAGTTGTCCACCTAGTTTGATAATACCATCATGTCAGTCATTGAATTTCTCATGCCTTTGTTGTTATTTAGTTATTATTGCTTCGTATCTGAGTGTAGTTCATAGGAATAGAAAGTTGTGCTTGCTGCTGTGCTCTTCTTTTATAGTTTAGCTACTTTGCATTTAAACAGTTATAATGATGATACAAACAAAGCAGAGAGATATAAATACAGCACTTTCTCTCAATATCCAGTAACAGATGTTTGGAGAAAAATAAAGGTAACAGGGAAAATCCTGAATAATCTTCCCCTGGTGCCATCCAGCCTTTCTGTAAATGGCACTTTTGGACTTTCAGACCTGGCTGGATGTTCCATCTGTATCATGATGCTCAAATGCCTTAATGGGCCGTTACCTGTCTCTACTGTCTCTTTATACTTCTGGCTTCTACAACATCTCACATGGAGTTTAATTATAATAATAAATGTTTCTTTTAAAGTATGTTAACCCTTCTGCATGCCAAATTCATAAGCTTCTCTCTCCCTACCAATTATTTCATAGAAATATATTGTTCTCCTCTGTAGTCATCCTTCAGCTAAGCTCAAGGGTCTGACTAGCCTCTTCTTCTACAGGTGTTGCTCATACTTTCAATCATCCTTTGCATGTTCCCTTCTTCAGGTTCTGTTACATCCTTTGTGATATGGCAAGATCAGCACTTCACACAGAATTTCATAGAATCATAGAATGGTTTAGGTTGAAAAGGACCTTATCCACTCCCCCTTGCCACAAGCCTGGACACTTTTCACTAGAACAGGTTGATCAGAGCCCCATCCAACCCGGCTTGAACACTTCCAAGGATGGGGAATCCACAACTTCTCTGGGTAAAGTATAAATACAACAGTGATAGATGTGTTTACATCTATTCACAATTTCATTTTTTTAAAAAATGTGAAAATACTAGGGGAAAATAATGTTTGAATACCTTGTCATGACATTTACAAGGTCTTTACAGGGCATTTACATTACAATCAGCTGTGCAGTTCATCCAGGAAGATGACACCTTACCCCTTTAATCTCATCTAATGCACCCTTTCCTACTTCTAAGGATTTTCAGAGCACCCAAAGGGCAAAATTCTCTTCACTAGATATGATAGGTTCTGTAGCAGATACTTCTTTGACCTGTACTTCCTTTAGTCCTTTCACTTCTGAGCTCAAGAGCTGCCTTTGGTTGCTATTTTGGTGTAACTGCTGCTCCCTAGGTTATGTAAGCAAAAGTCCTCCCAAAATTATACATGCCAGGACCTGCCATGCATATGCCATATTCTGGTCTATGCAGTATATATACAGTATATGTACATTATAATACAGTATATGTATATGCTCCTTCTCCATTACTTTGTTTATCAAGTGGTAACAATTACAATCCAGGTGATATTTTCTTGTACCTTAGCTGAATCTTCAAGTGAAGATGTCAAAAATCCCCAGCTCTGCAGCTACAGTAATAAACAAACTAAATAAATTGTTAAATGCACAGTAGGTTAATAACAAGCACTTCCTATCATAGTATTGTATTCATGGTTTTATGCACAGGAAGTCTTTTGTACTTGTGACATGATAAGTTATTATTGATAGCTGAAACATTTGCTTAAAAAAGCTACAAAATATTCCACTACTAACAAACTTCTACCTAAGATATATTTTTCTCCTCATAAGCTTAGACCTGTATGTACAACATGTAAGGAGTTTTGAGAATAATAAATGAAAGTTGCTGTAGAAATAATACAAGAGTGGTTAAGAATGACTTTTAAATAGTTCGGTGAAGTAGATACTGGAAAAGCAATCTAAATTCTATCAGACAAGGTAATGGAGGGTAAAGAAGCTGGAAAGCAGAGTGACTGGAAAACTAAATGATAATATAAGCCTAAAGCATAGAAGAGCTTTGAAAATCTGTATGCAAATGGGCCAGGAGACCAAGAAATACAAGAAAGACTGTAGCTTGAAAGGAGTAAAAGGACTATCTGCTTGAAAAGGGGTAGAGGAAAAGCTGAGCCAAAGGTATTTCTGAGTACTTGTGCTCTTTTGCGGGCTAAATTCACATTTGTGGTGTTCTGGTTTAAAATAAAGCCTATGGACATGTAAAATATAGCTGGTAATGGCCATCTGGTGAACCTCTTGACTCCAAACAAGGGTCAGCTGTACCTCAGCCATTCTCCAAAAAGTCTTGTTCTACTGATGCTTTAAAAAGTGCTCAGGGCTCTGCAGTCGCCAGAGGCATTCTCTTCCAAGTGCTGGCAATTCACCTTATGGAATGTTTCCTGATACCTCACCTTACAGTTCTTCCTGTTTTCAGATCTGTTACTTCCAGCCACCTCCTCAGCTGATGAGAATGAGATCTTGGTACCATATTAGCTTGAATGTCAAGCTTCAGTTCTCTGCTCCCCAGATCATCCTTAATATCTGTATGATATCCTTGGGCTCTGGTATGGAGTGATCTGATCACCTCTGGAGACAGGGAACATGTGTCATCAACAAAATAGAAAAGATGCTGTATTTCTGTCTAGTGTAGTTTACACAGAAATATTTGCATATTGGCCTGATAGCTACTTGTAGCTACTTTTTTAGCTGGATATCTAGCACCCAGTTACAAATGTATGAATGCACCATATTAAGCCTGAAAGAAATGCCTGGCTTTAAAAGGAGAATGCTTCTTAGAGAAATCCAGTGGAATACAACCTGGGGGAGAAACATTCATAGCTGCTGAACTCTAATTTGAATATTTTTCATCAAAAGTGTTGTGACAATAGAGTGATTACTGATATTTTTTGAGAAATGCATAATAAAAATAGCAGAGAGACAAATTCAGTTCTCATATGAAACAGTTGCTAAGAAAGGTGTTCCCAGTGCTTTTCTAGAGCTAGACAAGTATTCACAGGTTTCTTTAACAATAAAGTGCTCTGAAAAGAAGGCTCAGCACCCCAGTCCAGCCACATGACAAAGTATCCTGAGTGAATCAGTGTATCACATGCCTATCCTGTGGGAGTTTGAGAGATTTGGTGTGTGTTGATGGCCTTGCTGCTGTTAAATATGGTAAAATAACAGATGTTATGTTGAAATTTTGTGTGAGGAGAGGACTGTTTCTAAGTATCTTTTCCAATGCAGTTCCTTGAGGATTTGGAAAGAAGGATGTTCTGACAACATGCCGGATGAATGCTCTTTCTGTATTGGTCAGCTGCATTCAGTCTATAACCAAGCCTAAGCTCAACACATATGCTGTTTGGACAGTTAACTCTGTTGACTTCGAAAGGGGTAAGAATTTGATGTAATTTGCTCTAGTTTTTGCCAGTTGGATAGCGCCGCACATTATTTAGTTTTGATTAGCTTTGTCAATGCACAGAGCTAGTACATGTTAAACACTAAAATGAATCATACAGCAATGCCAGTTACCAACTTGCAGCATTTTGATGAGAAGAGCAGCCAGGAGTGCAGATGTGAAGATGAGGAATGTTGTGGCATTAAGAGCCAAACCTTTCTGCCTCTTACACCTGCACATGTTTGGAAAATAAATAGAGCCAGTGAAAGCTCTTCTAAGTTATTATTGTCCAAGGATTCCCTACCCAAACCCTTGTGACACACATATATCAGAGAAGCAGATGCTGTTGTGAGAAGTGTAAAGCATGATATTACACAGAAGGTGATGTGATCTACTTCATCAGAACAGCAGGAGGTATTTGATTGCCTGCAGTCTGGCCCTAACTCTGTAGACTGCTGTATGGTTATCTAAAAAACCTCCTCTTGCTCCCTGTTAAACCAATGACAGCGTTCATCTTATTGCCATTAGTGGGTGAACTCTTGGCAATATTTCATGAGATTTTATTCACATTCATGAGCTTTCAACTCAAATCTTTGCAAATATCTTCTTTCTTGTTTATTTGTTTTAAGGGAGATACTGAAACTTTCCACCTGTCTTCTGTCTTTTTATTTAATTTTATTATTTTTTTTTATCTTACTGTAGGTTCATTTATTTCAACACTCAAAATTACAGGGTCAAACTAACTACAGAAGTAAGTGGTGTGTTTATTGATTCAGTGATAAATGCCTCATTCACAACCTGCATGGCAAAATCTGTTTTTTTAAGAAAACCTACTCTGAACACTTGCTCTACTATTTTGAAGATGTTGATTCAGAATGTTTTAGATATTTGGTCAAGTGAATTTGTAGAAACAATAAATCCCATGGGATAATATTCTCTGAAAGTTGCACAGACCCTGATGAAAGTTGTGCTGCTGGAAAGCAAGGTCCTCTCGTAGTACAGGATGTGCAGATGCCTAATATGTATCTTCTGGAGGAGATAAGAAGATAAAGAATGGTACAGTTGATTCATAATCAGGAAACCTTTTATGAAGAAAAGTCAGATCCTGACTTGCCACTTCAGGAAGCTCCCTAAGGATAAAGCAAACATGGATGTGAATCTCTTCCTGGTGTCTAGTGAGACGTGTCTCAGGTAGGAGTTGGTGCAGTCTCTGCTGGAGTTCCAGCTGGGTAAGTCAGCATAAGCCCAGCAGCCTCGGTAACACAGCTGGAGCCAGCACAACTGAGCTTTAGCAGAGCTATTTGGGTTGTCTCTTTCAACCCTATGTGTGAATCTAGTTTAATGTGTAAAACTTGGGGAAACCACAATTACATGACAATGATAGGGAGTACTGGCAGAACTCTTTAAGTTAATAAAGACCGTGAAGAGAAAGAGTTAAACTTTTTGGAGATACCAAAAGGATATCTAATTAATAGGAAATAATGGAACCTAGTGAAAAAAAAGGTTAGGAAACATGTCTTATTTGCTTTATGGCTCTAATGGAATCTTTCTTGGAATATTTTCTTACACTTGAGCTTATTTAAGGCTTACAAACACCTGAAAATGATCCCTGGAAGGCTTGGTTTGCATGTCAGTAAGACTATCTAAGGTTCAACCCCAACATTTGCAGTAGGAGAAGCAGTAAGTGAATGGCTGTAGTTGTTAAGACATTATTAAATTTGATGTATATGTCAGAGGTGGTAAATTTCCAAATGGCCAGAGGCTGCTTTTATTCTCTGGCAGGTGTTTGGTGGCCAGAAGTAGCAGCAGTATTTCTGTTGCATTGCATGACCTGTCCTATATTAACAGCTTCTGTATAACCCATACGCTGAAATATCCTTTAATTTGGCTGGTCTGTTGACCTGATGGCATATCTGGGATCCAGGTATCTCTAAGGTGTCATCCCTCTAGGACCTGAAAACCTTACTAAGTGGCCTCTCCCTTTAACTGTGCTGCAAATGGGTCTCCAACCTGGTTTAGGGGTCACAGCATGATTAAGGCTGTACAGTAAGTTGGAAATAAAAGGTCCAGATGACCAATATGACAGCTTACACTGAGGCATCATTAGTATGGGAAATACAACCACGAAATAAATCATTCTCTGAAATGCTAATGCTTAGTGGATGCAATGGACATGAAGTCAGTATTTACCCCATTTTAACCCTTTTTAAAAATTCATAAAAATGTTTTATTTCAAGAGATGGAAAGGAAGATTCCTAGTGAAATCAGTGGATCCATTTGCTTGACTTAATTTAAATGAGTTAAATATGTGCTTAAGGTCTCTGCTGATTTGTGAGTCTTGGTAAAGATCTTCCTTTTTTTTTTTCTTTTTTTTTTAAATTGCAAAATCAGTAATGTATTGCACATATTTTCCATAATTTATAACCTAACACTGACAAGCACTGTATCAAATGCTGCTGTGGTGACTGATTAAACTAATAACTAATCAAGTCCAGAGCCATATGCAATACTCCACAGCTGGACAAAGAATTAGACTGGTTTTGGAGATGGAAGGATACTCAGGCAATAAAAAAAATCAAGTATTAACCTGATTCACAGTAATACTCATATCCCTAGGGTTAACTACTAATACAGCTGAGGTGGAAAACCTAGAAAATTAACGTGCTTTGAAAATAAAGTGATAGAAATAAACTGGGGATGAGAAAAATTTTGTATCAAGATATCTACAACTGAATCTCTTCACTAATATTTTATGCTGACAACAGAGACCCCATGAGAAGTTTGTTGTGGTTTTTTTAATTTTTCTTCCCAAATCAGAAGATTTATATCCTTTCATGCAGTTCTATGCAGGCTGAAACTACAAGACCTGGAACTACTGCTGGAAAATTGCAGGAACAATGATTTATTCCTGTATCAAAAAGAAGGAAAACATATAAACACTGAGGTATAGGCACAAAGAGTGATTATTTTTGCCACATAAAACAGTTTTAAAATTCATGGGGAAAAGTAATTTTTGACATATGGTGTAGGTGGTTTCAGTCTTACAAAAATAGCTATGAATGGTTTATTTGCTTTTCAGACTTCTATTTTTGCTCCACCATTCAGGTATTTTTAATGTCTTTTCTTGAATAAGACTTACAGTAGTTATGTTTATTGATGTATGAATTTATATGATTACAGCAGACTAAAACTGCTGAATCTTTACAATAGCAGAAACAAATCTGTGGGCTTACTGTATTTTTCTTGAGCAAGTTGTCTTGGAAGAAAAGATATGATCGTTCTGTTTGATTGGGATATTTTTAACCACTGTATTTATTTTAAGTATTTTGGTGGATAAATGTGCTACTTCTCTGGTTACACTCTGAATCATATATGAAATTAGAGTGAGGTGTGGGAATTTAGCAGTAGTGTTATCACTAAAATGTGTGTAAAAGTCATTCTCTGTTTCTTTGTCAATTTTTACAGTTCGGGTGATGCAAATTCAGATTTCAAACACTCTTTCCTGAGTCCTAGGCAGATTTGTTTTGTTAGGTGTTTCAAATGTTATTTTCCCCAGATTTCATATTTTGTCTTCTGTAGTTCAGGAATACAGAATTATTAAGCAAAGACGGAAAAAAATTGTAGTTAAAGTTCCTATTTCTTAAAAATTACTTCCCAAGGCCAGGCTGGATGGTGCCTTGAGCAATCTGGTCTAGTGGAAGGTTCCCTGCCCATGGCATCTAGTTGGAACTAGATGATCTTTAAGATCCCTTCCAACCCAAACCATTCTATAATTCTGTGATTCTAAGTATAATTTCAAAAGCAGAAGCAATCATCTCAAGTCCAGTAATGTGATAACCACCAAATGCTTTTGCAAGTTTAATCAGGCAGGAGATGTTGAGAACATCATGCTAGACCCTTCTGCTACAGCACTTTGAAAGGAAAACTAAAATGTTGAAAAATCATGAGCATGTCTTAAATAATGTGAAATTAAAATGAAGTTCTTGATCCCTCATTCTTTGCTTTCCAATATCCTGAGTGTAGAGGATTAAGTTATTCTGTGTTTTCAGTCTTTCTTTGAAGACATGAGGACTGTCATACTTGGTAAATGCAGCAATGAGACTTTTATGTAGTCTCCTGATCTTGCAGGTGGAGCTATATGAAAAATATTGTAACTCTATACTCTTATACACACATTATAAGCTTTACATATTAGAATCACAGAATGGTTTGGGTTGGAAGGGACCTTGAAGATCATCCAGTTCCACCCCCTGTCATGGGCAGGGAACCTTCCACCAGGTTACTCAGACCCCATTTAGCCTGGTCTTGAATACTCCCAGGGATAGAGAAACCTCTCTGGGCAAGTGAATTGTTTCCTGTGGATACACATTTGCTGTTACTTACCTCTTACATGGTACTTACTGCCAGATTCAAAGTGAACAATGTACCAAGCATATGGAAAAAACATAGATGTTTGCCAGACTTCGCTGTTTTTGATAATTCCAAAGAAAACTGAAACAGCCACTAATGCCAAATTTCTAAATGCAAATTAATTTTTTAATGCATATGGGCTCAAAGCTCCCATTGATCTTCCTAGAAATTAGGAACTAAGAGTATCAAAAATGTCTACCTGCATTTTTAGACATTCAAACTCAAGATTCTGGGTAAATGGAAACTTCACAGTAGGCCACAAATGTTTGGGACTGGAGGGAAAATATCACATAGAAAACAAAAAAATAGAAAAATACTTTACCTTTTCATCTTTTGTGTTTCTGTGGGGTACCAATGATGGGATTTATACAGGGCTGTTCAAAATAATGTGGTATTTATGCACTGGTTTAGTTTTTCCAAGGTAGTTGGGTCATCCCGTGTTCATAGGACAATGACAAACAGTACCTTTTCTTTGAGAAAAGTACTATAGCGTCTTGATATAAGTAACCTGGCTTGGTGCATAAAATAAGATTTTTAAGATGTTAAAAACATGGCAAGGTTTTTTGTTGTTTTACTGGCTCAAATGCAGAGCAAGAGTGACTTAAAGGAAGCTAATGCTTAAGTGGAGAAATGGAGTCAATAAGGGGTGCCTTGGAAAGTGTGAAGTGCTTTGTATTTCTCCAGCTCGTGATTCCAAAGCCCTCCAGGCTTTTACTTACATCAAACATCTGCCTTCAGCTGTTTTGCTTTTCAAAAACAATAGTTTGTAGGAGAGGAATTGGCACCAGTTGTCTATTATGTTTCTATTTCTTTAATTTTCACTATTACTCATATGGCTTTTTTTTTTTTGAAAACGATCTTCTCCAAAATGTGTGGCAGTCAGGTTCCCTGGCATCTGATAATACACATTTTTCACAGTGCTACGTAATTTCAGTAACTTCCTTTTTTGGGGAAAGACTTATCTCTATCTATTCACTGAGACCACGCAAATTTTTGTAGCAAGCAAACAAGGGGACATAAAAAGGAATAAGCTCAGAAGAAAAAAGGTTCTACCTGAAAAAAATACATGTACAGTTCTGTTAATTATTTAAAGAAGACAGTCCTGAAGGTTGTCGCTTTAAGCAAATCTATTTCACAGCTTAAAAAAAGTGTGGTTTTCTATGATGTTTTAGCTGAATATGTCTTCTACAGAAAACCCTCTCATTTTTCTTGGTTTGGCTTTGAACCAGCTAGTTCTGTATCTGCAGACCTCAGCCATGAGACAAAATTTAGCACACTCCCTGGAAAACTCAGGGAGTCCCACAGTCCTACACCCACTTAAGCTTGCAGGCTTGCAATAGAGTGGATTTGCTCTATGGTCAAAACCCATTAACCATAAATTGGAGCCTACTCACATCTGCATTCCTTGCTAAGCTCTTTCCATGAAGAGTTCAAGGGGATTGAGGTAGCTGTAAACATGTCATATTGACTTCCCATTAAACATCTACCAGATGGGAACATCTCCTAGAAAAATGGTGCCTTTATGTAGTCTCCAGATCTTACAGCTGGAGCTCTGGGTACTTTGCAAAAGTCTAAGACTGATTTAGGTTTGCTTTTAGCTAAGCTTGATATATATATATATATATATGTATATATATATATATATATACACTTTGATATTTATTTATATTTATTTTTATTTTTTCTCAGAAATGCAACTGTATTAGCAAAGTGTTCAATAAAATGACACTGATAAAAGTACTGTTAAGATTAGATCAGAATTTAAGTGGTTGGTAGGACATTAACATTATATTTAAAAGAAAAGGAACTTAATAGACAAATATGAAACTGAATCTAAACCTGAGGATTATATCCTTCACATCACATCGTGTTTAGCTAAATACCCAAATATTTCTCAGCTTTCATATTTTGCCAAATAAACACCATGAAATTTTAGGGCAGAAGACACATGACAGCAAAGCTATTATGGGAAAAACAAGTTCTCACAGTTTAGCTGGCCACATAAACAAAAAATGCTTTGTTCTCTTGTGAGCTCTTAAGGTGTAGACAATGAATCCAATTCTCATGTTTTCAGTACTCTGCCCATTAATTGTTGATGAGAAATTATGAAGGTTGAAGACAGATGATTTTACAATAACCACTACAGCATTACAGTTCACTTTGTATTTTCTGTTTTAGACTAAACCACTGTTTCAGGCTTTGTGGCATAACAAATGTGTACATACAGGTTAGTTGTTTTTTATTTCTTTTCATTGTTGGAAGATAAAATCTAAGGAGATCAAGACAGCTTGTATTAATTGTCAGCCTGTTTTCTCAGTGACTGTGATTTTACAACTTATTTTCTCTTTTATTTTATGAGCTAGAACTAAACAAGATTGTAACGTGCATTTACCTACTCACTAGTAAAAGTGCTGAGCTGCTCAATTACTTTCATTGAATGAGTGAATGCCTGTTTACAGGCTACTGGCCAAGGCATGGTTGTGTCAGTTTTTTCTGTGTACATGCTGTTTACTAACTTAATACTGGTAAAATTGGAAGCTTCAGTCACATACAGCTCTTACAAATTTTTTCTTGTAAGTGCATGTCAGCTAGTATACCCATACCTGGAGAGAGCTCTCTGTAATAATCAGAGATAACACACTATACTGAAATCCACTCTTTTATATTGTTCAAATTTGAACAGGATAATTGAACATGTACTTTGTAGCTTAGTCAGTTCTTCATAGAACAAAGGCAGTTGCTCACTTTTTTTGACTTCAGAACTTCCCACAGAAGTAGAGTTTTTTTTTTTCTTTGTGACAAGAAATGCTACCTATTAATTAGGCTTTCTTCTGTGGGCATCTGGGCTGGTTGCTGACAGCAATGTATCAATGAATTAATGAGAATAAAACAACCTGACACCTGCTTCATTTTTTATTCTGACAAATGGAGCAACTACTGAGAAAAGTGTTAAGACACCTAGATTTGTTGACTGTAGAAAGTTTGTGGGTTTTTTGTTTTCTTTTTTTGTTTGTTTGTTTTATTGTGTTTTTTGAGGGGTTTTTTTGGTAGTTGTAGTATACAAATAAAATTATTTTGGGACCTCAGAGGCATAGCTAAATAAAAGTTCTGCTGTTTGGCATAAGAGTATGGCATTATGTATAATAATTTTAATTTAACAGAGAAGAAAGCATTTGAGTTTTGTTAATTGAATAATGAGGAAGTAAAGCTTTGCTGCTTATTAATTTATTATCTAACAATATGGTCAGAGTGAATCATAAGGTGTTTTGGAGCTGGGCATTTTGATAACTGTGTGAGATTAAGTTGCTTTCATGCATGAGCATTTTGTCATAAAACCTGCAGGTCCCTGTGCTCTTAGTGATGTGGTAAACATAAACACAATGTAACTGGAAATTGTTTTGTCTCTAATGAATAGAATAAGGTATACTAAATGCACCTTGCTACATTAATTTAAACCAACCTCTAAAAGAGGCGAACAATATATGAGGAGCATGCTTAAATGGGTAATTCTGTGATTTTCCACCATATTGTGCATCTGCAGTCATCTTATTTATCAACCTAAGGCAGCTATGAGGGTGAACCATGTAAAGAAATTGTTATCAATATTTGTATTTGCAAGCAAAAGGAGTATTAGCATTTCATCTTGGTTTCTACCTGAGCAGAATTTGAAGCTTTCTGTAATATTTCCAGTATTTAATCAGAAATGAATGTGGTAAAAATGAAGTGGGTTAACTGAAGCCTTTTAATCTAATCTGACTGTCAGTAAAAATGTGAGTAAATGTTATTAGTATAGCACTAATAATTTTGCCATTAACAGGACGAAACTTGCCTTGGATTTTTAAGCCTTTTCTATTTCTGTTCTAGGACTAGAGGAGCTTAGAGGTTTGTGATACTCAGTTATTTATCTTTTTGTCTGCCCCTGAGTATTTGCTGAGCCAGAGTTTATAAGAGACATAAAAGATTACAGACATTTGGGGAAGCCTCTTTGTTTTAGGAATCCTTAAACTAAGTCTAAACCATCCTTTTGGCAGCTCTTAAGAAGTTCCAGTTAAACAAGATTTGAAACTGGGAGAACTCCTCACTTATCAGAGTTGGTCTCTTATATTGCTTAGCTTGCTTGGGCTTTCTAGACAAAATTATATTTTCTAGTCTTTCAATTACCTTCCATCCTTTAGTAGCAACCTTGATGCTAACAAACTCATAAAAATCAGTAGCACTTCTGTTCTCTTGTGTTTGCATTTCACCTAGAATAGTCACAACAGAATAAGAAGTAATTAAAAATTCTGGTCATGCTTTGGACTAGAAGTATGTTGTTTTGATTGTCCTTTGCATAACCAAAAGTGGATGGAAGCTGGATCAACCTTTGTTTCTCTTTTTTTAAGACAATTGGGCTCTGACCTGTGGGTCAGTTACTTGACTTTGGACAAAATAAAGACATCATTTTATCTCTTATGTGACTTAGCTACAGGACTTTGAATGCATTAATGGGATTTATATAATGAAGCTTCTTTTCCAGTTTTTCAAACCTTAGAATTCTCATTCAGTCTGATATTTGTATTTTGAAACTCTATTGTCATTAAGTGTGCACCACAGTGAAATAATGCCATAGAGGTACTATATAGACTGTATAGACTACATTGACATCCCTCATCTAGAGATACATTTTATTTTTGTGAATTACTGATACATTAAATATGTATTATTTATTAGATTGCAGTATTCGGTATGTATTAATCTGGTTGATGGAAAACCAGCTTCAAAAGCCATTGAAGAAGCCAGGCAAAAGCCTTTCACTAAGTGGCAGAGACAAGAGGTGGTGCAAAGATTTTCGTAGTGCTGCCCACACATCTCTCTTGGTTATGATAATCTCTAAAGAAGGGAAAATTGAGAAGTTACTTTGGGTCCTGTTAAATCCTTGACCTCTTAAAAGCTTGATACTAAGGGATTCAACTAGTGACAAGTACAGTTGTAGGTTGACCGATTCATCCCCATGTTCTCAAGACTTACAATTCATACATAAGAATTACATTAATTTCTCTCAGCTCTAGCATTCTTCAGGTGAAATATTTAATTAACTTGCCTAAGAATAAAAAGCTTGATTAGTCCTTGTCAGTGACTGATTCATTGGTCTGTGGATCTGTCCATCCACCTTGGTCAGAGTCTTCTGAACCCTTAAGACAATTTCAGCTAAGTGGACAAACTGGGGGTGATCATAAAAATAAATGGCAAGTTTTGTGATTGGGCAGACAAGGAAAGCTTTATTAGTGGGTTTGCTAGGTTCCTGTGAAAATCATGGAAAAGATATTCTGACAGGGGGGGAAGACTCGAGCAGACCTTGCAGCTGACCATAAGGTGCAAGGCTGGAGGAAACCAGGCTTCATTAGTTCTGCAACAACTGCTTGGTTTTCTTTTCCTTTTTAAGTCTCATTATGTCATTGTGGGAAGTGTCAGTAACTGACAGATACAGAGAGCTTAACTCCTAGGAATGTGGATGTTACCATTACTTTGCTGCTGCTCATGGGAGCCCAACCTGTCAAACACAGTGGTAAATGCAAAATGGATGAGGATGACAAAGTCCAGTTGCCTTTATTCAGATGAAGTATTAGATTTTACATGCCAGTGTTAACATGTAGGGACTTGGGCCCTCCCATCTCTTCTGAATAGTTTTAGGTTATTCTACAAACTGTGGGTAATTGCCACAGTTACACAGGAGATAGGCCATGATGTAAGAAAATTATTGTATTCCTAATAATGGGCAAATGACCCCTTCATGTCAGTTGATACAGTTGTGGTTGGTCAATATTTTCTTAACAATTAGGCATTGCATTTTTTCTCTTGTTCCTCTTTATGCAGAGGTGCAAAAGATGGAAGGTGACTCAGTATGAAACTGTTATTCCAACAGGAATCACCTTCTGCTTGTGTGTCTTCTGTGAACTGTTGAATCACTGCCCAACTTCTGTGTCCCTAAAGAACATGCCCTAACAGCAGTGATTCAAACAAGCGTTGGACCACAGCTGTTGATGAGACCAGTTTACAGAGTCAAGAGGGCTTTGTCTGCAAAATCAACTTTCTGCTCAGTTAAACCCAGGTGGATTTTGCTTTACAAGGGTATTGTTTCAGAGGGATAAGACACTGTGAGAAAACTGAGTGGATGCAAAGTCAGTCTTGTTTCATGCTCCTGTTTCACCTTCCTTAGACAGCTCCCTATAGCTTCTCTTGGGACTCCTAAGCTTTTGGTATTGTCTCCACAATCAAGATCTGAATCCAAAACTTAACTTGCTCTTTACACAAGATGTGCTTCACAAATGAATTTAATGCATGGCCCAGAGGTAGCTACTGGTGACCTGGGTTATGTGGTGCTGCCTGCCTGCCTGCCTGGGCTCTTGTTGTCAGGGTGCTTGGAACAGAATCTCCGTAACTGGCATCTGGAGACTCTTAGATAAAGGGCAATATGTTCTTTGAGTTCAGACACTGTGCTGGAAGAACAAGGGGGAAGGCTGCACAGAGGTTGTTCTGAGATTGTGGGGCTGTGCTTGGAACTCTGAAAGAGGATTTTGTTGGGAGCTGCAGACAAAGCACATGTGATTTTTTAAAAAATACTATTTTAATTTTTATTCTGCATTTCTTTTGAAATGGAGAGTCATCCTGAATTTGAAACTGCCTTCTAGTTTGAGCTATTACAGTAATAACAGGGTAGGTTACCATAGGTCTTCTAGCACTGAAGGTGTACAGCTAATACGTAGTCATATGGCGGGCTGAAAATAGTTTTTACACAAATTTGGTATAACCAGGTCACTTTAGGTCACTGTGGTAGTCATCACAGGCCTGTAAATGGTACAGTTAAACCAGTGGATACTATTTTTTCTATTAATCTTCCCAGAAAAGCCTCTGTAATCCTAATTTTCTAGGCCATTAGGGTAAAGGCAGATTACATCTAAAGCTGGTTTATTAACTTTACTCACCTTGGGTTTACACAGTCCAGATCTCTTCTGTTGGGTGCCTATACCTGAAGTCGATACTTTCCTCAGTGGTCTTTCAAACTTGTTTTCTTACATTTAGGCCTGAGTATCCTTATCTTACCGTGAAGTTAGATGCAGCTTCAGAGTTGGCCCTGGACTGAGCAGCAGGCTGAACCAGGACTTCTCCAGAGGTCTGTACCTACCTCAGTGATTCTGTGTATCTAACTTGTGCCCTCTTCACAGCATGTGAGGCAAACTGCTTCAAAAGTCTCAGTTTATTCACAGTTACACAAAACGCTGTAGTGAAGCAGGAAGAGCACCCAAACTGTGCTGGCTGAATCTTATTCCACCGCTTCACCTGTCAGTTGAGTGATACCACCCTGCACATGTCCAGTCATCGTCCCTCCTGGCTGCGATCACGCCTGGAGAGCATTTATTGGGGCTGCCATGGATCAATCCCAAATTACAAGGCACACATCCCCACAGCGGGCAACAACGGATTAGCAGTTGTCTCTGGACAATGCAGGTGACAAGTCTGGTACCTCCTAGAGATGAGGGGCAGAAGAACGGACAAGGTCCTCTTCCCCATGGAAGCGTTTGTCTTAACGACAGGAATCGTATTTTTGCACCGGCTTCACTTGCTCCTCCGCTCTCATCTTCTGACCACGGACCACTTCTGACCGCTTCCTCCTGGGACGGACGGCCAAACCAAGGCCATGCCTCGCGTCCAAAGAGGCAGCGGTGGGTGCTCGGCACCAGCGCCCCTCGGGCTGCGGCGCATCCGCCCCGAGATGCTGCTTGAATCTTGCTCGGGCGCTCTCGGAAAGCCTCTCCCTGGAGCTCTGCGTGAAAGTTCACAAGCGGTGGGGCTCCGCCGCCGCCGAGAGAGCCGTCCCCGCCGCGGCTCCCGCGGGGCGCGAGTATCCGTGTCCGTGAGCGCCGGAGCCCGCCCGGCGTTCCGGCGCGGACCAGCAGATGGCGGCGCCGCCCCGGCTGGGCGCGCAGCCCCGCGCACGGCGCTGCCGCTGAGCCCCGCTCCGGTTACAGCCCTCCCCCGCCCCCGCCCTCCGCCGCGGTGTCTCCCTCCCTCCCCGCCACCTCCCCGCCTGTCACTACCACGCCGGAGAGCCACCATGGCGCACGGCGGGCCACGCGTGTCCGCCGCTGCCGCTCCGCGCGGGGCTGCCCGGCCGGCGCCGCCGCTGCTGCTGCTGCTTCTGCTGCCGGCGCTGCTGGGCGCCGCCGCCGCGCCGCGCTGCGCGGAGCCCGGCGGCCGCCCGCGCCCTGTAGCCCTGCCCCGCGGGGCGCGCAGCCCGCCCGAGCCGCGGCGCGGCGGCGGGGCGGCGGCGGGGAGCAGCCGCTCCAGGAGAGCATCCTTGGCGGCCGGCCGGGAGCAGGTCTCCCTCATCAGCACCTCCTTCGTGCTGAAAGGGGACGCGTCTCACAACCAGGCGATGGTGCACTGGACGGGCGAGAACAGCAGCGTGAGTGCGAGGGGCAGTGCGGGTGGAATATGGGGTCCCTTGCCCTTGCCGTCGCTTTGCTCTTCCAACTTGCCGGGAGCAACCTGCGCTCCGCCGGCCTCCGTGCGGCCGGAGCGCGCTGCTCCCGCCTCCCGCTAGCCGGCCCGGGGCGCGGGAGTCCCCGCGGGCAGCGCTCGGGGTGCTGCGGACCGTGAGGTGCCGCCGGGAGGCGAAGCGCCGCCGTGGTCGGGCCGATCCCGCGTACCCCTCGCCACTTCCCCAGAAGTTTGGAAAGTTTGCGAGCGCGCATCTTGCAGAGGCGCCGGGTGCGCGGTGTGCGCCGCGCTGCGAGGAGGAGGAGGAGGAGGAGGGTGGTTTAGGTCCGGACCGGCGAGGCGGTGTTTCTGTGCGGTCAGCGTGCCCCGGGTCTGTGCCAGGGTATCCGGGTAAAGGAGAGGCGCGGACGAGCTGCGGTGCGGGGATTATCTCCTCCAGTCCGCATGAAGTCCCAGATTAAATTGTCGAGGCTTAATCGATTCACCGCGATTCAGTCATCCCCGTGTAATCTCCCCCGCGCCGCTCTTTACCTCCTCAAGCGCCGGGGAAAGAAAAGCCCGAAAAA
This sequence comes from Pseudopodoces humilis, assembly GCF_049639895.1. Classification (NCBI taxonomy): domain Eukaryota; kingdom Metazoa; phylum Chordata; class Aves; order Passeriformes; family Paridae; genus Pseudopodoces; species Pseudopodoces humilis. Next base: position 11,462,368 of record NC_142205.1, on the reverse strand, counting down.
ACCCGAAAATGAAATAAAACGTAGCTCTGGGCTTGAGGTGATGTGAGCAGCAGGGGTGAGAGAGCGAGACGGCGCCGCAGGAGCGTAGGGACGTCCTGCAAAGATCCGGAATAGCAGCAGCTCTCCTAGAGGGCTTTTGCAGCCACATCGGTGGATAAAAATCTTGCGCTGGGGCGAGTGATACTGCGTTAGAGCATCAGTGTTCACAACTTTTCATGGTTAAAGCAATGTGTCTTGCCTTTATTGTTTATCTGTTTTAGACAGCAACTCTCACAGTGGGTGCCACTAGTATTTTTAAAACTAATTTTCAATTTCAGCTAGTCTTCAGTTCTTTATGTATTGAATGGATGAGTGAGTATTTGAACGAGTGGTTTCAGGGATTTGCTGCTCTAATTTATTCTTCACTGAAACATTATATCATAACAGTGGCCGGCATGGGTAAATATTACATAGCACCTTGCACTGTCTGTGTAACTTCATAGTCAGGAAAATATCGTTATGAAAGCTTAAGATGAACTTTCTCCTGGAGGATTTTAGTGTTTCTGGAAAACTCCTGAGTGTTTTAACTACTACTGTCTCTGCTTGAACTTTGTGAATTTAGTATAAAGTTTACTTAAACTTGGCTTAGTTCAGAGTGTGTGTTATACTTCTCATAAGTATGCGAATTATCATCCTTTCTCTAGGACCTGAAGTCCTGGGTTTTTGCCTCTTTTGCTAGGGAGTCAGCCAGGATGTGGAGCTGCTAAGGCTTCACTGATGAGGATGCAGTGATTCCCTGAAGCATGCTGAGTGCTTATGTTAATACTCTTGTATAATCAGGTGTCAGAGTTGAAGTCAGCATCATAAAGCTTGACACTTTCAAAGGCAGTTTTTGATTTGTTCAGGAAGGAAGTGTAAGAATGGTCATTTTCTGTGAAAAGAAAGTGTTGCAAATCAGCAGCATCAGCTATTCTGATTCTGTTCTCTCTCCATTTCTCTGCTATTAGACTGCTGCTGTTTTGTGTGGACAGTGCTTGCAGGCTGTTAGGACAGCTTCCTTGAAGAATTTAGTATTAAAAAGTTGGTATAAGTTCATTTTCTGACATAGAAGGCAAGTAACAGCTTTCATGCAAAGCATTCTGCACACTAAAATGAATATAGTAGAACCTTGCTAATCCACAGTTATGACTAGTGGTCTCGCCTCGCCTCTCTGCAAAGATTTAATAACAGATGCTGCAGTGAGGGCTTGTATTGCTAAAATGTTATTATTTTTTCACAGTATGCTACAGCTCACTTACTAGAATACTACCCCGTAGTCTCTTCAAAAGCAAAGATAAATGGCAACTGTCAGAAGAAATGAAAGTGGTTACAGTCTTTGCTGCAACTTAGCTCTTTTTTTATTTGCTTAGTTGCTATCTACTAATTCAATATTGCAGAATGACGTGCTCATCATTAATGCCTGCAGACGTTCTGTACATTATTTGTACATTCAATAAAAAATACTTTTGCAGAGTTCCTTACAAAGTATGATGCTTACTCTGCCTGCCATCAGGTGATTACTGTCAAGCAAGACTCTATTTGAACGAGTGACCTCTTAATGAAAGACTTTGCTGCCTCAACCCAAATGAAAGCAGCCAGTCTTTGTACTGGATGTTTTACAGTATGATTGTCAGCATCTTTTTCAGCTTCTCTTCTTGTTAGTCAGCTTTGTTTTATTGTATACTTCCAGAAGAAGAGCTGATTTTAACAAAGGCTTCCAGAGAAAAAAATATTTGTAAAGAAAGTTCATAGAATCTTCTTCTTTTTAACTTTGTTTTTTTTTAAGAAGTGGAAGAAATACACTAAGCTCAAAGGAAACAGAATGGGCTCAAGGGGATTGCAGAGAATTTTTCTGCATGTTTGTATGTTATATTCAAACAATTGAAAATAAGCACCTGATCCCAAACATATTTAAAGTAGTCTTGAATGTCTATTTGTTTAAGTATATGTGTATGTATTTATTTATATTACTCTGGGTTGTTTGGAGGTAGGAACACTATGATCCAGTGCTTCTTGAACCTGCCACCTTATTCTGTGTACTTAAATCTATGGCAAGTTTTTCCTTGTCTTGGCAGCACAGGCTTGAGTCTTGGAGCTCTGTTCTGTCCCGGGCGCATTGCAGCCAAGGGGAGGGCTGTCATTCCTACAGTGGGGTTTTGGATCAGGCCCTGCAAGCCTCAGGAGGCACTCAGTAATCTGAAAGTGTCACCACACACATTTGGCACCTCATTGGAGGTACTCAGCACTTTGTAAACCAAGGAGCTAAACTAGTTTCTTTACCATTTACAGCTGCTGGGCTGAAAATTTGACAGTGATGAGCTACAGATGATCACATATTCTCTTAAACACCTCACCTAGTAAAATAAATGAAGAAGAAATATGCAAAAGGATTATTCCTTTGAGCTCCATGATGAAGAGACAACTATAAAAGCAGAGGGGCAGTTGCATCTCTCAGGGATGTTCACTTGCATGAATAGTTCATTGAAAGTGCTGTCATGGAATACTCACATGTGTAGATCAAGGGCAAGTAAGTGTGAGAGGGGCAGAGGCTAGGTTGATGTGCACATGGAGTTTTAAAAAAATAATTTGCTTCTTCATGTAAATTGTCTTGTGCTGCAATAGTAGGAGCATGAGATTTTTGGTTGCATGAAATATCTTGAAAGAAACTAGGGAGGCTATAAATTAAATTTATCCTCTCCTCTCTTTTCTGTGCTGTAGAAGTCTGATGTTTACTTATTATCCTCTTGTAATGCTGTTAGTTTGGTGAGTTAGAGAAATGGTGGCTTTGATGGCAAAGCAGAGGATGTGGTTGTATGGATTCTAAAGTGGGCTTGAATCACTGGGAAGATCAGGGTACAATTCCTTGTTTTGTCAAGAGAGAGCTGTACCAGGAGATAGGCAATTTGCTTCCTGCTTTGTGTCCTTGTTACTTTATTTCATTGTCTGATAATTATTTACAAATCCTATGAACAAGAAGCATGACCCCAACCTTTCTTTGCAGCGGGATGTATAGTCAAAACCATCACTGGTGATGCAGGTCAGTGCTTGTCACAGCAAGAACGTATCTGGTTGGTGAATTTCTGCAATTAGTATTTCTGCTCTCTGTCCCCTCTGCCCACAGAAAGCTGTTGTGTGGTCTTACTTTCAAACAAAGGCTCATGCAAGTGGAACTAATTTTCCTTCCAGTCTTAAAATATCATAAACTGAAGACATGGCAGGTGGGTGGTGCAACGCACCATTTACTGTGGGAAGGGCAAGTAATTGCCATCCATGTAACTGATAAATAACACTGAGAATTGGAATATAGACAGGTAGCATGCCAAAAGAATAGTCCTTAGTGTGTTAAGCTACATATGCATGTCTCCAGATATATTAAAAATATGCCAGCCTTTCTGATTTGGGGAAAAAATTAATGTCAGCTTTTAAAAATCCTACTTTTCCTTTGGAGAAACCTGAGTCATCCCAGGAACGTTTTTTTTGGTGCTAGATAAACAACTTTGTTTGTAAAACTATATTCTTTTTGACCCTTTGAAGAATTCCCATTCTGCATTCATACTAGCCAATTTAAAAAAAAAAATTAAAAAAAAAAAAATCAAAGCCAAAGCAGAAATAGGGGGAGATTGAGATTCGTATTCACAGTTGATTTTGATTCAGGGGCTGCTCTTCATGCTGTGTGCAGACTGCTAAAGTAGTGTGAGCAGGACTTTGGTGAGCTACTTCCAAGTCTGCACTTTCATGGTGCCAGTATTTCTTTTTTTTTGTTTGTTGGCAAAATATTAAGTCCATGCAGGCACTTATTTGTCCAGTAATTCGATGTCATGATCCCCCAGAAACAAACTTGTTATGTAAAATAAATATAAATATATATGTAACTTTTTTTTTTGTCCTAAAAAGCAGTGACTTACCAGAAAGGAAGATTTATTGCATGTCTGCAGATACTGCTATGCAAAAACTTCAGCTGATCCAGACTTGTTTCTATTTGATATACAGATACTTTGTTTCATTTAGAAACTTTCTCTTTTTGATACAGTTTCACCGTATATGATTTGTTGAAGCTAGTGATCGCTACATGTGTTCTTCTAGCAGAAATTTTATTTAATTGTTTTTCTGTTTTGTTCAGTTTGCAATCAATTGTGAGAAAAACTATAAAAAGCATTGACTTCGACATTACTGTAGCAGTACCTGTAATGGTAAATGTAGTTAGCTATGCAAACATGGGCTAAAGTCCATTTGTGGTAAGGTTTGAATGGTGTTTCTGCAGAGTAGTCAGACTAGGTTCTATGAAACTAAAGGGAGCATGAGGTCAAAAATCCTGACAGCTCAGACCTTTGATAAATGGCAGATATATTTGAAAGTGAAAAGTAGATTTCCCATAGGGAGAGTTTTCTTAAAATTCCTTGAGATGATAGTGTGATTATAAAAACAAACAGAAACCAATAATCATATTTGAATGGAACAGCAGAATCCCACATGGAAAGCAGAATGATTTTAATCTGATTGAAGTAATGCAGGAGTTTAAAATTTCTTTTTCCTTTTTCTTTTTTAACGGTATAAACTTTCTGGCTTATTTCATCTATTTGCTTCTACCAGCTGCTGTTTTCCCTCTCTACCAGGCTTACATCTGGCTGTAAGTCATATTGCTGCCTGCTGAGCTCTATCCAAATTTCAGCTATTTCCAGCTGGTAAAGGAAAGAGAGATATCACCTCATCTCATCCCCTAAGTAGACACTTAAAATTGATACATACATTTAATTAGTAAATGTGTATTTCAAACATGTTTCAAAGTCCTCCTCCATGAACCCTCCACACCTGCAGCCATACCTGGTTTTAGCTGGTTTGCGGGTTTGACTGGCATTACCTGGCTTGCTTAGGAACGAGCTATTATAGCAACACTAATGTGCCGATGCTGGGACAAGCTCAGTTTAAATCTAGGAGGGAAATTTAGCAATGTACACTCTTGAGAGGCACCAGGTTGGAATCCTTCCTCCCTCTGATACTGCTGATGTATTACACGTGCGTGATAAATGAAGCGATCCTAAGGGATGTGTTCAGGCTGGGGGTAGCAGTTCACGTATCACAGTGGGAACATAATGCATTCTTCCCAAGTTTGATGGGCTTAGAAATCTACTCATATAGATATTTGGAGAAAGAGTTGAGGACATCCCTTTTGACTTTATTAAAATTCAATAGAGTAGTAGATCCTTTTTGAGAGAATGGAAGGGGAAATTGATGAGCTTTTCATAAAAACAGTAATTGTTCTGCTAAAATGGGAAGCTCTGTAAGGTATAGACCACCTTATGAATTTAAAATGTGAAACTGCCCAGATTACAGAAGCTTTTATACCAAGTCCTTTGCCTGTCCAAATATAATATTTTATGGTTGTGTCAGTTATGACCAAAGGTTGTTCACCTAAAAGAGAGAGATTCTGTAGTACAATCAAGTGGGATCCTCCTATGTTCTGAAAACTCAACTTCATTTATACAAAATCACAAAGTATAGGTTGAAAGTATTCTTCAGCATATGACTTCTTGCTGTAGCTCAGAATGGAACTTGATAATCTGCAACATCATCAGCATTTTTATTCTCAAAGTCTCACATTCCTTGCCAAATATTCCCATCCCTAACCCCCTGTCCAAGTAATACTAATTTAAAACTCTAACAAATCACCAAGGACAAAACCACTTTTAAAGAAATAATGGATGGGATCCTTTGCTATGCTTTACTTCTTTAGGAAGGAGAAAATTCTCCACTGCAAGGGTGGTGAGGCACTGGAAAAAGTTGCCTGGAGAAGCGGTGGGAACCCATCCCTCGAGCTGTCCTAGGCCTGGCTGGATGGGACTTTGAGATACCTGCTCTAGTGGAAGGTTTCCTGCCTATGGCAGGGGGGTTGGAACTAGATGAACTTTATGGTTTCTTCCAAACCAAACCATTTTGTGCTTCTATGATTCAGTCTCAGCTTTGACTTCTGCAGTAGGAAGGAGATGAGGATTGTCTCTGGATTGATCCCTGACAATCTTAACAGACATGCTTGAGAAAGCTGAGAGCATCTGCTGGATTTGCTGTTTCTAGTGCAACGAATAGAGAAGTGCTGGGCTTATGAATCCTACTGGATGTCTGGATGAGGCTGTTGTGGAAAGAGGAAAGATGCTGAGGTGCTGCCGTCCTGCAGGACTGAGAGCCCCTGGCAGAGCTGGTGATGCTCTGCACAGCCCCGTCATCACATCTGTGAGCTCTAAGCAAGAGTTGAGGTGCAGTTGATGCCTGGGGGAAATTTAAGGCTTGGCCAGAGACAGAGCATGAGGTTCCAAATGAACAGCTGTTGGATTAAAATGAAGCCGAATAGTAGGGCCAAAGAACTTTTGCCAGTTACCTCACCAGTATCTTTGGAAATACCACTTGCCTTACATAGGTGATTTTGCAGTTTCCTACCTGCAAGGTGAGAATAATAGTACTTCTCTATCTCTTAGGATGACTTTTGCCTAAAAGCTAGCTTTGCACATTGATATCAAAGTAATGGTTATCACCATAACACCTAAAATAGGCAGGACTATAGAAAATTGCATCTGTGACTTCTTTGGCAGTAGAGCCCAGGAATTAGAGAAGAAAAGCCTCTCACAGGTTGTGCAAACTTGTCTGCTTGTTCTGATGTTTGTTTTTATCAGGACTCCTTTTAATGTATAGTCCAGCTTAATTTAAATGCCTAGACTCTGGCACTTCAAGATCATTGAACAGTCTTAAGATTATGTGACTAAAAACAGTATCACTTAAACTTATTAACCTGTGTTTAATATGATTTTTTCTGCTATTGTTTAGCAGATTAAGGGAACAACTATGTTTCTTTCTCATTGTTTGTACTTTTTTTTCTCTCATGGACTAATAATTATTTCTCTGAATAACATTTATTTTGACCTTATAAGTTTTCTTTTATACCTTACTTTTGCTAGCTCTTTAATTGCACCATCTAGATAGGACAGTACCTAGATATAATAGTACCTCTCTATTGTGTAACTGACTGGCACTTTTTTAGAAATGTACTTGCACACAGAAAATATTGTTAATTTCTGGCATCCTTCTAATTGCTGTCATGATTATCTGTTTTCCTAAAAAGAAAATCACAGAACAGTAAATATATATATTTTTTTCAGGGAAGTCATAAAAACACTTCAATAATTTGGTCATTAGCAAAAAAAAAAGCTGTTTTTAGTGGTTTCTGTGCAGTAACATTGTCAAAATTTTGTTCTAGTAGATGAAGTAGATGTATTTAATGTTTATTTTCCCCATTCATTTTATGAACTTTGTTTCTTTGTCACTGGAGGCACAGTAAAGCTGCATGAGTGTTGCAGCAGCGTATTTGGGAGCACCAACCCCTGTGATGTGTCCTTCCTCCTGGGGAGCCGTAGGCCCATGTTTACTGGCCAGTGTTAAGTTTTAGCAGATGCCAAGTTACACTCTGTGCAAACACTTTTTTTTATCACGGTAACTGTCTCTGGTCTGGCCCCTGGACTGAAAGTGCCCAGGGAAAGAGAAGTCTTTCCCCTGCATGTGTATGAGCAGAATGTGTACTGGGGTTCTGCTCAGAACTGGTAGCATTTAGGTACTGTGTAATACCAATAAATAATGATGATGATGATTGAGGACCAAGCTGTTCCACCTGTAAATTTTACCCATGTGCAGCTTGGCCTCCCTGACTGAGCTATGGTGGTGAAATGTCGCTTTTCTTAGGTGGTGAAGAGCCTGTTTATGATTAATGCATTCCCATGCTTTCCTCCACCAGCAACTGTCACTGCAAGACAGATGCCCAAGGGGATGGAGCTGGAGAGTGAGAGGAGTATGTTGGAATCACTCTTTGAGCTTTCAGCACTGTTTCACAGTGGTAAATGTGACTGATTCTGAAGAAATAGTTGTTTCTTCATTGAAAACACAGTTACATCTGGGGTAGTAGGTTGCCATAAAATTCTCAAGGGATACAATAAGATATTTTTCCTGTGTTTGCTAGCAGAAAGATACCTTGTAACTTGGTCTTTTCAGAGAATTGGAACTGTTTGTGAAGTCTAACACATCTAAATCTGCAGCAGCACTTGTTAAATCTTGCCATTTATGGAGAGCAGAATACGCTTCTCTCAGCTCTTGTTTTATGCTCCCAGCAATTGTTTTGGGTGTTCAGCCTAAGGAGGCACCAGTGTTAACATAGGTAGAGATAAGAGTATAACCCCGAGGGAACTCGTGAGCCCCTTCAGTATGGGCAGCTCTATTTTATGCATGGATTTTGAAGGACTCCATGGATGAGATATAGAACCAGAAATAAACCAAACAAAAGTGATATGCGCCAGGAACAAGTGGATTAGTGGATTACTTTCTCGGTGCAGAGATCTTTACTTCAATTACCACCACCAGTCAGTGGGGATCCAAATAGATGTCTTGAAGTGCTCCAACAATCAGCTAGGTGCAGAGCTCGTGAGGTGAATTCTGGGAAGGTTTGTGGCATCAAATGCCTGGAGATTCCCACAGACCTGGCTGGTGATGCTGGAGCACATTGGGCTGCTGGAGTAGTTGGATGTTATAGAAAGACTAATGCTCTTGTGCCCGTATTACCTCAACCTGCAGCGATTTTCCCAGTGGAAAAGGAAGCCAAAATCAGATTATTAGGATCTGCTATACATTTGTGTTTTTGTACTTGCAGTCTCTAATCTTGATGATTCTTAACTAAAGAAGTCCCAATATCCTACTCCATGGGAGGTTGGTAGCAGTAAACTTCTGTCTCTAAGTTCCCAGCTGGTTTTAGGAGGAATCCCTCAGTGTTCTTTCTGAGCACTTTGTGGGGCCCTGTTAAGAGTAGTAAGGGTTCACATCAGATGTGGCTGCTATACACTGCTCTGCACACGTGCTAAGTGAACTTTATTCCTTCTGGCCTCTCTCATTTTAGTCTTGTATCCTGCACTAATTTAATTGCTGTATATAGGGCTTTGGAATCTTCAGTACTGTATTATTTAATGAGGTTAGAGCATAGAAAAAGCTTTCTTTTCCTAAGCAGAGATGCCTCATCATAGGCAGTAGGACTTCATCAAAGTTGCAGCTTTTGATGTAAAAGGCCATTTCTTATTTTGCTAATTTGTTTGGCTTTTAATCAGTGGTTTCCTGTGTTTCCCAGCCTGTTACCCAACCACAAAATGTCAAATATGTGGAAAGGTCTCAGCTGCCTTGAGAGCAGTCTTGAAACATGTTCTTTGCCCTGAGTGAGAAGTACAAGCTGAACTGAAACTATGCAAAACATTTATGCTGGGAGTAGGGTGGCTTCAGAGTGAGAGCTGTGTCCTGAACACCAGTGACAGATTACAGAGGACTGACAGTGAACACTCTGGTTGGCCTTGACTGTACTGGTGCTTGGGGTAGAAAATTGGGAAGTTGTTACAATTAGTGGTTGTGAGCTTTTCTTTCTCCCTGGATGCCAATACTGGCAGAGTCAGCTGAGATCTGATCCTCTTCTTTTTGTGGTTTACCAGCCTGATAGGAAAAGCAAACCTGAAAGAATCCAGAGTTTCTTCTTTCCTCTCTTGTATGTGACATCCACCAAGGCGCTGCTGAGCACATGCAGGAGGGAAGAGGATGTGTGGATAGAGAAAAAGTGTCCATATTTTTGGAGCAAGCAGCCCACTACCAATGTACTAAATTTCTCTGGGGTCACATATACTATTATTTAACACTATCTAAAACCACTGTAAAGAAGAGAAGTAAAAAAATGTGTTGCATGTCAGCTGAACAGCATTTTTTGTAGCTCTGTGAACCCTGCCTTCTGATTCACTGATTAAGTTGTTGGTTCCTGTTAGCTGTGAAGTAAGATGCAGAAGGAACACATTCCCTGCACAGAGGCTGAATCAGGCACCTTTGCTTAAAATATGGTAGGATATAGCTTCAGTGAACATACTTTCAATTGAAAATGAAATACATATGTTCATCTTCCTGCAGCATCTCTCAAGGGCTACTGGGTAGAGCACTGAGGGCTACTAATAAGATCTTCTTTTCTTTCCTTCCTTCCTTTCTTCCTCCTCTTCCAACTGCTTTAAACTAGATGTTTTTTTATAAAGTGGGCTTCATTTAGAAGGCTTTGAACCTTTTAATAATCTCATTGCCCCTGGAAAACCCTAAGAGAGAATTTAAAAAATTTATTATATAAGCACCTTGTGCCCTGTGTTCCATTTCTTGATTTAAAAACCCTTGGGAGGGAGATGACTAATATCAGACCACCACGTATAATCCATGTGAGAACTGGGTTGTTAGCTGGTAAATTATCAATATAAAATATTTTTTTGGTGGTTTCATTAACTGCAGGGAGGCACTTCTTAAACTGATATGAACTGCTACAACATAAGAATTGAATGAAAGACAAGTTTCTTCATCAGTGGGTGTAATTGGTTTAGTTTGATCAGTCTGCAGGCACACAGGAATATTCATGATGTTTTTGTGTGTTTCTGAGGCAAGAGATGCTTTATGAACACTGGAGATGCATGAAAAGGAGTGCCTCCACTTCCTGTTTGAATCAATGTCCATCTATTGTGAGGGATTACATCTTGGCTCTAATTTTCATGACTGTGAAGAGACTGTTCCTGAAGATGGGAATGTAAAGCTACAGAAGGATGTAATTCTTATCTTGTTTGCAGAAACTGCCAGCAAGTCTGGTTATTGCATTGCTGTACTTTGTGGAGTACATCAAGGCTTCCCTGAGGGAGCAGAACTCAGCCCAGTGTGATGTTTCACAGGGGTCGGTACCTCAGAAGTTGAGCCCATTGAGATGAGAGCATTGAAATTCATATTTAGGTGTAGACTCCATGCTAGGGAATAATATAAAGAGTTCATAGTCTTTGATCCACTGTCTGTTGTATGTGGATGGTTTGCACAAAATAGGCAAGCTTTTTATTTTCTGTAGCCACTAAATAGGCTTGTATTTATGAAATGAACCTGGTTGTGACAGTCACTAACTGAAGTCAGTCAGAAACTTTGCTCCCCTTTAGGCAAGATCTGCAGCTGTCCTTTGTTTCTGTTACTCGCCTGTCTGCTTTTCTTGGTATGTCTCATTCCTCCTTCCTTTGTCTCTGTGTGTCTCCTTTGTTATTCTCCCTTCATTTCCTTCTCAGTATTAAATCACCTTTCTCACCCCTGAGGGCTTGAATAGCATCACCTTCCCCATTCCATCTGAAAAAGAAGATCTTGAAAGACATGGTTAGTTATGACGCTGACAAGTCATCAGTTTGGGAGTTGCCAGTTTCCAGTGAAAATAGATGTTCACACTTGGTCACATGTTGTGTGTAGAATTGGACAGACTGCATGGCATTGCTTAAGGAAATCTTGTGTTCATGGCAGGACCTGTAGCTCTAGAGCATAGCAATAGCAGATGTTTAAAAAAACAAGTGTCCCCAAAATACATCATCATAGTTGAAACTGGCCCAGGAGCAGTATTCACCTAATGCCTCAAATCAAAAGCTGTGAAGAGATCCCTTAAACTTACCCAGGGTTTGGACTGGGGACATACTATGAAATACACTGCTTCTGTGTTAAGCTTCCAGGTGAGTTTAAATAATCATAAATAGAAATGAAATACTCAAAATTCCATTTCCAGTTCTGAGACATGCACATGCCATCTAATAAGAATTTGAAATTACTTGGTTGCTCATGCGGGTATAATTGAAAAATAATCATAATCTATTCAGTTTTAGATTTAATATATAAAAGAGGTACTGTGAACAAAACACAGCTTCTGAAATGTCTATTACCCTGGATTTTATTGTCTGGATTAAGTTCAGATATTAGTGCATGTCATTCTCATACTTGGGTGATGTCATTCTGAGGTGGGACTTTGCCAAGTATGCCTCATTATTACTTTTTGCAGTTGATAGGCAATGTATTCTTTTTCCTTTAAATGAAATGAAATATTTACAAGCTGTTACTTATTGCGGGAATTGAAATGAACGAAGCTTCTTTTGAAAACAAACACAACCTGAGGAAAGCAGAGACAGCAAATGAGTTTGAAGCTGTCACAGGGGGCAACTTTGAATCTCATATATCCAAGCTGTCACTTTATCAGAGCCCTGAAAATATGGGAGTCAAAAGCAGAAACATGTAAAGTCGTGGTTTCTGGCATAGCTTATTTCTCTGATGCAAGTGCGCTTGCTGTGTAGTCACTGAGGTTCATGGACTGAAAGAAGATGAACAGATTTAGAGTGCTTTTATCTAACATGAAATTGATACTGTCTTATGGGAACGACTTCTAAGAAGAACATGAGAATGTCTGTACTAGGCTAGACCTGTGGATGTTTGGGGAAGAGCATCAGACTCAGATGAAAATTTGTGTTCCTTAACCACACAGCTTTTCTGGCCAACAGCAATTTGTGGCTCAGGGGTAACTGTAAAAGCTTCTCAGGTGCAAGAAGCAACTTGTTTGTAAACATGAAATGAGAGGGAAGGTGAGCTTATGTACTCACTAGTACTGGATTTCTATTATCCTTTCCATAAATGGATAAATAAATGAGTTCAAATTTTGGGGTATGTTCTCTAAGTGATTGTAGATTTGTCTCTACATTTCAGAATTTTAAACCCATTTATTAATTCTATATGGATTTAAATAGTATTTAAATTCAGAGAAATTATATGAAGTAACAAGTATATCTATCAACACAATTTACAAATGATGGGGTTTTTTTCTATTGTAAGTTTCTCAGCAATTTGGGTACTTTAAAGAGTGTTATTTCTCTTGAGTGAATGTTGTTTCTGGAAAGAAAGATGCATGTCAAAAGCAGTTTTAGATGTCTTTTTGTTTCTATAGAATTTATTAAAGGATTCTTTTAGATGTGTGGGGGATTGTGCTGTCATATGCAAAAAAGTACAAAGTATCCCAAATGTTTTCCTTGGTTATCTGAAGTTGAATTAATGTTCATTAAATGGGCATCCTCATCTAAGTCAGGATTAATTTTAAATTCAAGCCATTATTCTTTTGGTATGTAATTAATACTGTGTATGTTCTTATCAATAAGTGAGTCTCATTTTCAGTTTGTTGAAGTTTACCTGAGAGTATTCAAGTGTCTCACCCTTTCCATGTATGAAAATATGCCTTTGATGTCTCAGCATTTGACTTTAAAACAGCTGATCTTCTGGCATGCTGTATAATAAAGTTGTTTTGATACATACAAGAAATTCTGCTTGTTTGTTCCAAGTTTGCATGGCATAGTTAAGCTAGGTTTTTGTTCAGTAAAAATTTGTGATTCTTTTGAAATGGAAATCAATCCTTTTCTCTTAAGTTGCTTAAAATGTTTATTAAGCAGGCATGATCAAGTTTCTTAGATTTTAAGAAGTGCTGAAGGTGAATTTTGAAAATCTTGCTCATTTTTATTTACAAATAGTTACTGATTTTAAAATAGAGATTTTTAGTGCTCTTTTTCCATTTTAAATACTGTTTTGAAGGGCATCAGTAAAAACATTCAATTATAGTGTTCTATCTATAGACTCCCTGGGAACCCAGGCTGTGATTGTATTTCTCAGCTAGAATGAAGCAGCACCATTTCATTGACTTAAATTTCTTCCATTATGGAAGGATCCTTGGCTTTAATTTGTCTCACAGGTAATGAATGGAATGTTAACAGTAATGGAAAGAAAGAGGTGCAAGAGCCTACAAAATGGAGAAAAGTGAACAGAAACAAGTAATAACCCAAGTATTATATTTTATTGTTGAATTCCACACTGTTCTTTCTAACTGTTCTTCCTCTTCATTTTATTTTCCCTAAAATTCTATCTTATTTCATTTATCTAGAAGAAACACTCCTCTTAGCATGAGCTGAGGGCTGTTGTTTTTTTGCCTTTCTTTGTCTTCTTACTGTCTCTTAGTCTTCTACCTTCCTTTCTGTGGATTGGTTAATTTAATCTTTCTAGCTGCTGTGTGTTCAGCATCACTAGGGTCAGCATGTTACATATGGAAGACCCATCAGCTGAAGGAAACTAATATCCCAATCAACTTACTAGCCGTGCAGATGGAGGGAAACCAGCTGGCATGAGTGAATTGATTTCTGCATCAATCTCCTTGCACAGGCAATCAATTCAGCAGAGAGAAACGAGACCTGAGTCCTCATCACTTCCCTGAAGCAGAAGGCTCCCTACAGTGGAGTTTCATCATCCTGAGCTCTCTGCTGCACTCACAGAGCTGTGAGAGCAGGGGTTCTCCATATGGTGTCACTGAGCCCAAAGCCTGTGAAAAGCCACAGCAGCTTCAGTGTGTTTTGAGTCAGATCCTTGGGCTGATGCTGCAACCATACTATCACAGTGTTAGGTAACAGGTATTTAAGCCCCCAAAGCATTAGGTGGCTCTCATCTCTCTTTGCCAACAGCATGAGGCTCATCCTGACAACAAATGCAGAACCAATTCTATTTGTAATTTTTTGTAGTTTTTGAATCACATGCTAATAATTCTGAGGAATGATACTCAAGTAGGCATCATTATTATATCTACATGGGAAAAAAAATATGGTTTTCTTCCTTCACTTATTTTTTTGGTGAAGGAACAATGGTGCAGCAAACCAAGTCTGTTCAGTGCTAAAAAATTTCAGGGCTTTATACTGTGTAACTTAGGTAATTGCTTAAGTAGTCGAGTTAAAGAGAAAATAATTAGAAGGCTAATTTGGATTCATCCTTCCCTATTACCACTTAAAGATGTTGACTGTAGGGTTCTGTTACTGCTTCATTTAGCTTGACCATTGCAATGAACATCCTTGCATGTCAGACTGAGGTGAGGTAGAGGGTTTGTGTTGCAGGATCAGAGCATGTGGTACCATAGAATTAGGAGCAGATAGGCTGACATTCGCTTTCAGAGGGGAACACACTTGCTCTGCTTTGGTCCCAAAGGTGTCATTGATTCTATTTGCAGTACATGGTCAAATATCTATCCACGGTATTAGAGAGGTTAACAAAAGGTTGTCATAGGGCCATGTTTGTCACAAATAGTGACATTAGGATAGTATAATGTCAGCATGTTGTGGTGCAAATGTCATCATTTTGTGATGTGACAAACTGTCCCCAAGGACAGACTTTTAAGAGATCCTAACAGATGTTGGAAAAATGAGTGAGTTTAGATTGATTTTATTTGTGTCATATTCAGGAACAATCAGGAGTTTAGAAAGCAAAGCTTGCAGCAATTTGTATGACTTTTCATTCTTGAAGGGTCTTTGCTAATGTCACAAACTTTAGTCATTATATATGTGATTCTTCCTTAGCAGGCAAATTGGTTGATGCGTCATGTTTCAAGGCAGCTCCAGAGAATGACAATTTTTCAGTAATAAATGTGTTTAATTGGACTGTTCTCCATTTGTAACAGACTGGATTTTCCTATTTTAACCAGAAAATAGTAGGGGAATTTGGGCAGTTTCCAGTGTGTCAAAACTTAAGTGCAATAGGAAGTAAGATAATTTTGTTTGTATTTGTTCTGTCCTTCATTCAAACCTTGTTAGATGCAACTATGAAGCATACTAAGCAGTGCTGCTTATACTTTATCTACAGAACAAATTCAGCTGGGATGGCTGTGCTGTGTTAACACAACTAAACTCAACCACACTTATATTTGATATTGCAATGTATTCCTGGGACATTCCTGTGTATGCTTGACACATACTGTGAGAAACTGCAGGAGACGATGTTCAGTAGCTTCCAGAAGACATTTTTAATAAAATTAAGACATGCAACTTGCACTGAAATCAGGGCCTTTGAGAATGCTGATTTGGTTTCTTAAATGTGAAGGAGATATTCTGGTGAGAACGGAAAGCTGGTTTTTCTGATGAAATGGTAGATTTCTTGTTCTGTAAAAATAGACTAGGTGGAAAATTTGTTTGTCCAACCACAAAATAATTGAATCGTACATTTGCTCTTTAGGTGAAGTGTTTTTGGATTTAGTTATGAAATGTTAGACAGGTCTAGTCATTCTTCAGGATGGTGGCAGCATGCAAGGCTGATTCTGTCAAACGTGGGTTGGAAAAGCAGCATGTAAAAGCACCAGCAGGCTGTATCCTGGCCCCTCTTCCTGAAGAGCATGCACATTCTGAACTGGACTTCAGATGAGTGATCTTGTATGAAACTTCCTTCCTGTGTGTCCTGGTTCCAGCCAGGACAGGTTTAGTTTGTTTTGCAGCATCCAAGAGGGAGGCATGGCTAGGACACAGAGGTTATTCTGTACCACCTCTTGCCATTGCTGGGGTGGGGGGAAAGGGAATCCCTTCTCTGGAGAAGGGATTCCTTCTGGTCAAGAACACATGGTGGAGGGATCCATCTGATATTGTCTATTATTGAGAGTTTTTCTATGTGAATAATATCTTTTCTTATACCTTTTGTTATAAATATTGTTGCTGTTATTGTTCATTTTCTAATTTTTTTTCTTATTGCTGTTTCCAGCAAATTGTTCTTACCTTAATGCATGCCTCCAATTGGAGGGGGTAGGGGATTGGCATGTGGTTTTAGAGGGAGTACAAAATTGGAGAACACATTCCTAAATCACAACAGCCTAATCTGGCAACAAAAAGGACCATGCCATGGTTTCACCCCTGCTGGTGTGGGACTGGGGAGAGAATTGCAAGGGTAAAAGCTAGAAAACTCGTGGGTTGAGATAAAGACAGTTTGATAAGGAAAGAAAAATACACAAAGAAAAACAAAAAATTAATACCCTGCTTCCCATGTGCAGGCAGGTGTTCAGCCACCTCCAGGACAGCAGGACCTATTATGGTAACAGTGACTTGTGAATACAAATGCTACTACTCCAAATATCCTGCCCCTTCCTCCTTCACCTCATTTTATATACTGAGCATGATGTCACATGGTTTGGAATATCCCTTTGGTCAGTTTGGGTCACCTGTCCTGGCTGTGTCTCCTCCCAATCTCCCATTCACCTCCAACTTCTCTGCCAGACTGGAGTGTGGAAAAGCAGAAAAGGCCTTGGCTCTGTGTAAGCTCTGCTCAGCAATAACAAAATCATCTCTATGTTATCAACCCTGTGTTCAGTGCAAGTCCAAAACACAGCCCCACACATGCCAATGGTGAAGAAAGTTAACTCTACCTCAGCTAAAACCAGCACACACTAGATAAGAAAGATCTGTTGAAATTTGTGCTTTCCAAGTCTTTATGTTCTCAACTTTCTTTTCACACTTTTAACACGTTTTGTGTTAAACACTTACCCTGCCTATGTAGATTGTAGATTTGAAGTTTGAGCTGCTGTTGTTTTAAAACACAGACTGATAAGTAAAACACAGTGTATTCTCTAAGTGAGGCTAAGATGGGCATTTCTTGGATAGCTCCTCCCCAGGAGCTGGGGAAACCTGTCCACTCATGTTGGCTTTAACTGTGATGCTACTGTCAAGAGAACTGTGCTCCTAGGAACTTTCCTTGCTGTACTTGGCCAATACTGAGCTAATTCTCTGTGATTACACCCTTCCTGTTGAGGAAGAGAAATTGAATAAAGAAAAAACATAGTGTTTGATAGATATGAACAGGATTGAACAAACTTTAAACACCTTTCTAATTACTTGGACATTGGCCTCTTTTTCAAACTACTTGGTCCAGAGCTGATGCACAACCGATCTTTCTCCTCAGTAAGTTCCTAAAGTAGGAAATTTTTGCTCAGATTGCCAACAGAGTAAGCCTCTGTTTCCATAGTTTCTGTCGCAAAAACAGACTTGAGGTGAGTTGTGATTTGTCTACAGACAACTGTCTGGTTGCACCTTGATGTGTTACTGCAGAAATGGCAAACAAGGTGGGTCCAATTGTTTTTGAAATCTCTTGGGCTTCAAAAACACTTTTGGTTTGTGGGGCTGCCAGAGGCTTTCTGTTCAACCTTGAGCAGGTAACTTGATTCTTTCTGTATCTAAATATCAAATATGGTTGTCTTGTTCCACCTCTTTGGTTATAAGGGCAACATCAAAGATCATTAAGTTGTTGGAGACTTTTGAAATTTATGCTATCATGTTACCATAGGTAAACAGAAGGGAAAGAGCGGCAGTCTAAGGGAGGTTGTTTTTCTGATGTTAATCTGATATAAGGGAATGTCATTTTACAGTCCCTTATCTAGATAAGCTTTTATGTGGCTTTACATCCTCCATGGTATTGCTTTTTAAATGCTGTACTGTACAAACAGTAGAGCATTGTGAATGGTTTTTCATTTTTATATATTTTTAATGTCTTATATTTCCATTAGTAGAAAATCCTTCTTATTAAGCCGTTTTAATTTTGATATGTTACTTTCTCTCATAATAACATCTATTTTAAAAATCTTTGTGAAATTTTAACTTCTTTAAGGAATGTTTTTTATTTTTAAATTATTTTTCTCAGCTGTATGTTTTTTTAAAATTTTAGTTTGGTAAGAGTTATAAATTTCTTAGAATCATTGCATACATAATAACTTGAAATGTGTCTGGCATTAGTTCTGTAAAAACAATCTGGATGTTCTCTGATCTGGATCTACAGAGTCATAAAATATATATGGCACTGTATTAAGTTTTATAATGCTCATTACTTCACTGTTGTACCTGTTGGGTAGAAAATCACTGAAGCGAATGAAGAGTATTGCTCTTTGGGCAGCAGAAATATTGGAAGTGCTTTTACATGGCACCGTCTAGAGATGAGTTTCACTGCAGGGTTCAGCAAAGAAATAATTAGTATTTAAACTGTTTGCAAAAGAATATGACTTCTTCTCCCAAAGAATTACAAATCAGTGAAGTGCTGCAGAAATTTTATTTGGGCTAAAATAATTGCCACATGAGGTATTCAAGTTCTAATGAGGGATATCTGTGGTCTAGGAGAGTGAGCTTATAACTCATTATAGTAGGACCTCCTTTTGAATCCTGAATCTTTCACATGACATTGCAATTTGAGGTAATGCTTTTTGTTCCTGTTCCACTTCTTAAAGCTGTATTAGCAATGTAATCTTGCATCTTTAATATTAACTGGGCCTTCATATTTAGTTATTTTCAGGGTCAATTGCTAAGCTACTTAGACAACAAATTTAACTTACCTGCTTTGTAATCATTACAACTATTCTTGAAGGTCTTGTACATGTGTTGTACAACATTGACCATTGTATTCTAGCAATGAGCTCCAAAAGGTTAAATATTTAGATAATGCTAGCCAACCTTCTGCTTCTAACTATAGCCCTAATAAGCTTCAATATTTGTCTTGATAGCTTTCTATTTTTGAAAGGGATTTTCATTTATGTTCTGTAGTAGATGTATTTATTTAATGAGAATTGTGTTAGCATTGCTAATGGTCATAATACATTTAGTTTCAAAAGATCCTTGCTTTGAAATTTACTGCAAAATAGTGTAAGTGTGGAGTGTCTAGGACAGAGTCGTATTGACACTTTAATTTTAGAATATGTCATTGTAGCATTCCACTTTCATTACTGAAGAGCCAGCTATTTGTTCTCAGGAGAGTTGTACAGGGCGTGAAACAGCCCTGTAAGCATGGTGGTGCAAAGCCATCAGAGAAGGTCTAAGTCTGTGGTGGGTGTAAAATGCCAGTGCAGTTTTGCACGATGAGGGCTTGTAGTCTTGATCTTGGGTGTAAGCAGTTCCTGAGTGTCAAGCATGGCATGCAAGGCCATTTATGTGAGTGGCTGAGGTTCACCTGTCTACCACTGGGTTTAGATGTTTTGTAGTAAGTTGAGTTTGCATTCTCCCATGCTCTAGCCCTCATAAAACACACCCTCCAAATGCAAGGCTGTTTTTAAGTGTACTGGCGCTTGGTGCAGCTCTGCAGCCGCTGTGCTGACGCAACTGAGATAGATCTGACACAGGCAAGGGGCTGAGAAAACGTGGCCAAAGCAGTATGGAAACATGAATGCTGGGGAAGTAGCTTCACTGCTGAGTCAGTGTGTTGTGAAAGAGAGTCCTTAATGTACAGTTTGCTACCTGTTTGTCTGGGTAGCAGTGCTGCCTCAAGCAGCTACAGAGGATTTCCGTACAAACACTCCCAGCTGGTTTCACTGTAGTTATTTGTGGAGAGAATTTATTGTGATAACAAGAACCTGGACTGCTGAGTTAGACTATTTTCTTTAATGTTTGATTTAAATCTGCTTTGCTTCAGTTTACTTCTTTCCCTATCCACTCCATATGGAGAAAAGTTTATTTCCTGTCTGTTTTCATCAAGCTTTAATATCTCTGAAAGCCTTTATTAGACTTCTCCTATGTATCGTGTTCTTTAGATTTAATAACCTCAACTTTGTCATCCTTTCCTTGTTTCTCACTTGGTGCTGCTTTTCTAGATTGCTCATCATTTTTATGGTGCTCTTCCAGTCTCTTTCCAATTAATCAGCATTAGTCCTGTGATGCTTTGGCAGGAACACACTCTTCCAACTGTGGTCTTCTAGGTAGCTTTGTTTTTGTAGGTAGCATTTTATTGGTAAACTCCGTGAATTTAATTATTTTTCTTGCTGACTAAATAATGTATAAAGAAATGAATATTTTAGAAAAATAGGAATTTCTGTATTTCTGTGGCTTTTACTTCTCATGGCAAACTCTGCTTTGAATTAGCACATCTACTTCAAGTCTTGCATAGTGTCATTGGGTTTTACACACCATTGCCTGGATGTTCTTCCTTTCTGGCATATGGGCACACAGCATATGTCCTCCCACATTTCTCACCTCTACCTCACTTCACTTTCACTGTTGGGCAGTCTCCTGGTCTCCTGTTAATCTTTTTTTAAAAATTTATTTCTTCTATTTAGTCTCCTGGCACTGCTGGAATTTTCTTTCTATCTCCCTCTGCATCCTTAATTTTTCAACCTACATGAGCTTCATAATGCATTTCTGGATTATAGACATTAGATGTAAATTTTGTATAAGCAAAGTGCACAGATAAAAACAAGTTATGTTAAAATTAGAAGTTCTGTGTGCATGTGTATATACTTATTTATGTCTCACTTGAAATACTTTGTAGGTTAACCTCTATTTTTTTTTTCTTCACAGAAAATCATTGAAATGTTTACAACCTCTGTTACCTTGGTTGAATTTTCCCTTTTCTCTGTTGCTTTTCCCATGTGGCCAATGTGAAATCTGTGCTTCTGAAACAGCACCTTGTATGTCCCTTAGATTTTGGTTTTGGGGTAGGGAATAGAGATGCTATGGTAAAGCAGGTAATAATATTCAGCAGATGTTAATGCATTAAACATAGGAGTTCAGAGGGAGGACTCCCGCTTTTATTATTATTACTGCACAGCTTTTAAGTGTCCCTGCATATTCCTAGGCAGATATCTGGAATTTATTGAGTGAAGTAAATTCCTTCAGGGTGTTTACAAGAAAAAGTGACAAATGTGATTTGATAACACTGATTGTTGCACAATTCCCTTTCTGCTGATGAATTCAAAACATCTTCTGAGAGCAATATGAAATTAAGTGTTACCAAGACCAGACACAGAATTAAAGTAAAACCAAACGTTGGTTAAACCCTCAGAACTATAGAATTTCTTGCAGAGACATTCAGAGAACAGAAAAAAAAAAAACAAAACAAAATATTAACAAGCTTCACATCTATAAGAATTAAACTGATTTTTCAGATAAGTAGAACTGCATAGCTTGCTGAACAGAACAAAAAAGAAGCATTGGTGGTGCTTCTACCAAGCCATTGCTACTGACAGGGTGAAGAAGTTGTTGAGGAAAGTCTATTGAAGAATAACCAGTGGAATAGGGGACACCACTGAGCAGAGTGTGTTTGCTCTGCACACAGGAGTGCTGTGGTAACTTCACACAAGATTGGGTGAAGTTTCTGGTGCAGCTCATGTCTAGCAGAATGCCTCACTACCTTGCATGTTCTACATTGGAAGCTGAGTAGGTTTCAGAGACTGCTACTGGCATTGGTTTAGGTATGAAAAGACTGAAAACTACAGGGCTTGCCATGAATTGTGAGGAAACTGAAATCCTGAAGGCATGGAACTGTGTGTTTCCCAAATATTTTTTCAGAGGTCAGTGATGCTTTATTAGCAGTTGTGTATGCTGCCTGTGTTGTAAAGAAGTGCTCTGAATTGTAATATGAGAATTTCCTTTGGTAGGGTCCAAGACTTAATTAGCTGAAGACAGTACAAAGCTAGAGTCCTGAAGGAAGGCTTAATATCCCAGAAGCGAGAGGTCTTGGATCTTCAAAAGATATTGTAAAAGATTTGGCATTTAGGTAGTTTCACTGAATATTAAAGATTGCTCTGGATTTGACATTTTTACTACTTGGACTGTTTTTTAATGCACTCAGGAAGTTTTTGGAGCTCATGGTGTTCTTGTTGTAGGAACAAACAAAGGTGAAATTTATAAATACATAACAGAGGCTCTGAAAATGATTAGGGACACAGAAACAAAGAGCAAAGAAGATTGAGCCAGTGGGAGTTGCTACTGTGATTTAAAGTCTGCCACCTCTCTTGGGAGTCAGGAAGTTTAGCTCAGAGGTAGTGTGGGCTCATGTTGAATATGTAGGTATATTTAGAGATGTGGGAGTTTTGTGATGAGGAATAGTGATACTGTTGTCATCAGGCTCGGTTTCCCACTTTGGCTTTACTATGGCAAGGATGGATTTTTGAACCCTGAAATCAGTCTCTTTCTTGACTAGTATAATCTACATTTTATTTTGATTTTGATGCTTTTAATCTCTCCAGATAAAACTTCAGGGAAAAAGCAGTTTCTTATAATGGATTTATGTGGCAAAGTGCAGAGGAATTCCAAATTTGAACAGAGTTTGAAGTTCTATAATGTGGAAAGCAGAGTTCACCAAAAGCAGAGTCGATGCTCATTATTTTGCCTGTAGAGCTGTAGCAGATCTTTAGAAAAAGTTTACAGAGAGAGATTGGCTCTACTTGTCTAATAATCTATGCTTCAGTAGGTTGTGATCCCGCATGTGTTCTGCTTCAGGCTAGATAATTAGTGTTGCCAGTGGTTATCTCTTTCTGTATTATAACTCATATCTGTCCTGGGCTGCAGTACGATAAGCTTTTGTTGCATCT
This sequence comes from Pseudopodoces humilis, assembly GCF_049639895.1. Taxonomy (NCBI): domain Eukaryota; kingdom Metazoa; phylum Chordata; class Aves; order Passeriformes; family Paridae; genus Pseudopodoces; species Pseudopodoces humilis. The sequence goes on along the minus strand of NC_142205.1, from coordinate 11,439,360 downwards.
AAGGGTTGCTGTGCATTCTCATGCCACTGTATATACAGCATTTAATCAGTAATAGTCTGGATTTTCTTGCTTTTCTGTGCCAGTGAGCATCTTTCAGGGTTTGAGAAAGTGAGGGGGTGATACGTTTCATTGGGGAATGAGGCCTGTTCAGAGCAGGTTATGGTATATCATGCTATGCTATTTTGTTAACTTGGGCAGACAAGATTTTCTTTCACCAGAGATCATATTTTAAACTTCCATGGTGAGAAAAAATGCCTGTGACTTTGCTTCCTGAATGAGAGACATGTCATACAGGGCTGTGCACAATGTAGAACTTAACAGGAATATTTAGCCATTGGTCTGTATCAGCACACACGAGATCAGCCTTCAGAGTCTCTGGTACTGATGGCAGCTTGCAGAGACTTTGTGTGAAGATGGTTCTTTCTGCGTCTGAACAGCACCAGTGGCTTGGAGTGGGTCCAGGTTCGACTCTATGCTCCCAGTTTTCTTGGGAGAAATGTCACAGCATCCAGTTATGACTAAGGCGTAGAGAAAAGAAGTGGGGAGCAGGAGACCATTGCCACAATTTCTGATTGTAAGAACTCCTTCAGTTAATCTTTATCTGTACTAATCTAAAGTCAATAAGGAATAAGTGATGAGGAATAGACAGAAGTTATGAGTGAGATGTGCAGTGTAACTGAGTCCCAAAATGTTTACAAGATCACACTTTGATTTTTAAACAATTGCTTAAACAGATAGTTTATTGATAGAAGGACATTCTTGCATTTGAAAATGATTTACGGTTTATACAGTAATTGAAGTGGCAGTCACTTCATCACACTTAAGTTTATTGATTCCATTAGTACATTGACCTTCTTTCTGCTGAATCACCAGCTTGAATGTCTGTGCTGTGTGGGATAAATTAAAAGGAAAATATGTCATTTTTCCTAACTATGCAGGATCCAGTTTTCTGCAATAAATAAGGAAATGAGAATAAGGAAACTAGTGAAAACTTAAATATTACAGGAGAAACAATGTTTTGAATCTCTCTAATATTTGATGGATTTTTTGAAGTGACTTTGTGTTTGGCACAGGATGTCTTTTCTGCAGGTCAGTCATTAGTGCTGAGATAGCTTGCTCTGTTACAGTGGCCAGCATCTGTATTCTGGCAGCTTGAATACACAGAATTCCAGAAGAATATGAAAACTATCATATGAATGGGAAAACAAGGCCAGCTGGAAAGTTATTTCTGTGAGATTCCACTTTGTATATTCTGCATGTTAGAAAACAGTTTCCATACTTTTATTTTTCCCCAGAAAGATTGCTCATAGTTGGGTGACACTCAAAGCTGCAAAAATAAAATTGGAAAGCATTGGCATCTGTAATCTGAAAGACAGAAATCACAAAAAGATAGACATTGCAGAAAGACAGAAATCCCTCTTTGCTTATGTTCTGCTGGGGCAGCAACTCCCTCCTCCTCTGGCCTCTTTAAGAGTGAGCTGCCTTCTGCACTCTTGCTCAATCTCACCTCTCCTTTGGGAAGATAGTGGTTTTCTGCACCAAACTGCCTGTGAGAGCAGGAATTGCTACCTTGCCAGAAGAAAGGGATTCTTTATCTCTCCCTGTCCTCCCTGAGTTCCTGGCACTGTTCAGCTTGTGGCAGTTCCCTGGGACAGAGTGGTGTGAACGCTGCTGGTCTGCCATGACACTGAGTGCTCATCCAGCCTGAGCATAGCAATAAGGAGGGAACATTTTGGCTTGTGCTGTGTGTCCCTTAGATTTGATAGCTTTTCTCATTCTCCCCTTAATCACTGATGAAAGTCAGCCAGACTGAAAGGACATGTTTTGCTCTTTGTAGCTGGGAAACAGAACAAAACAAGGTAAAGATTTGGCCTTTGGGATAACTGAAATGAGAATAACCCATCATTCTGTGTCTGTTGGAAGGATAGGTAATGTTTTTACCATTGATAGTATATGCTGGGCTAATGGATTTAAACCTTCAAAAGCTCCTGTAGGATATTATGGCCATTTAATAATGCAATTCTGAAAAGTAAAAGACTTTGATTACAATCAAGGCTCCATATAACACTACCAAGCTAATGTTCCAGGTCTCTTAGTGGTAGAACATGTATTTAGCAAAGTCATCTTCAACAGCATGCTTTGTGCCTGAGTTACCACAAAGTGGGTTTTCACTGATTCCAGGAGCCCCTTCTCATTGGATTTGGCCCAGGCATGCTGTTCTTTCACTGGAATAAGCCTGGAAAAGCTAAAGGGTGAAAAAGAAATTGGGAGCTGTCATGCTCTTTCCAAAAGTTTTTTTCAAGCAGATTTGTTTTCATCCTATTGTATCCTATTGCAAGAATTGAAACTTTTGGATGCAGAGTCTGATGCAAAGGGATCACATAGTCTTGCCTTTATTAAATTTTGATGTGAGTTGGACCATATGGCACAGAAGTGGAACGGGGAGACTGTGAAGGGTTTTCTCCAGGGATCCAACTCTCTGTGACTACAGTACAGTTATTGTCGTTTTATGATGCAGGCATGCTCAGGTGCTGTGCTGAGAAGTGCAGTACAGGAATCTGAGCTGGACTGAATTTATTTCTTCTATAGGACATGGAAGCCTTTGGCCATATTTTGAGGTTGTTTATATTAGTGTTGCTGCTCAGAAGTTTACAAGCTTTCTAACAGCCAAGTGGAAAGGGCATTTCTCATTATTGTACTGATGCATGAGACATTAAATGCTTGATGTTATGTCCACAAATGAGTGTACAGATTTTTGGCAAAACCTAAGAGTCAGATTCAGTCATGCAGATTAAGGTCATATTACAATATCTCCAAGGGGCTTTTATACACCCAGATTGAACTGCTGTGTCTTTCATGTGAAATAAGGAGTTGTTTTTTTCTAAATGATACAATTGGCATAATATTTTATCAGACCTTTTATTTTTTTTTAACACATTTGATTAAAGAAAAAAACAGAATCTAATTTAATTTCTCTTCCTGCTCCCTGAAAAAATCTGTTTTACTGACAAATTAGAATTTCTGAAAATTTTATCAAGCAAATACTTTCCATCTGACAAGGCTGAAATTACAAAGTTGCCAGGTAACCAAAAATCTAGTGAGATGTTAATTAAAGAAGATGGTCTGGCTTTTGCTTTTGCTATCTAACTCAGTTTTTCTGTCTTTGCATCATTTCACAAAGTTCAATAACTATTTTAGGTTCAGTAGCCAGCTGATTGTCTTTTCTTTAATATTGCATAGCATGAATGAAAAAAGAATTTATTTGTAGAAGTATCATGAAATAGTTGTCTGTGGTACCTGTGAAAATATAATACATTTTTCGGATTTTATGTGGCCTGTGCTTAAATGAGAAAAGGTGGAATAGGAACCAAAAGAGTGGCTAAGCACATATAAACTGCAAGAAAAGCCTTCCACAAGCTCATTGTTTTCATTTTATTGGAATGATGATTAGGAACCAATATGAATACTTTGAATACAGAAAGGTTGTGCTTCCCACCTCCTGATTTAAGGAGATGCTTAAAAATGAAATTAAAGCAAATGTGCCTGTAATTTACTGTTATGTTGTGTGCATTCAGCATACTTGCTCTTTGACAAGTATCCAGCTCTGTTCAGTGCCAGCTACTTCCTCACTAAGTAATAGATGAGGCTGGAAGGAGCAGCTCAGCATATTCTGGTTGAGTTTCGCTGCTGGGTAAAGAGGTTTAAGGGGGCCCGATGCAGAGTAAGCAAGATGAGACAGGATGCTTTAGGAGCATGGAGGCTGCTTCAGCTGCTTGTTGTAGGCTATATTTATACTTTCTGTTCTTGAAGGATCCTTGGTTAGAGTGCGTAATAGGTGATTAAAGCAGTGGATTTATTGCCTACAGTTGTTTTGTGTATACTTGTGTCAAAGGAAGTGATCCACTATCTCCCGGGCTGAGGATTGCAGGACTTTCCAGAAGAGGTGATTTTGGATAGTTCTATCTTCTCTTTGTTGCTAGCCTGAATATTGGTTACCTTTTTTTGCCATTTAGCTTTCACTGTAGTGGCCTCTCACCTTGTGAAATTTATAAACATTTGCTGTCAAAAATCCCAAAAGATAAATTAAGAAGTAAATGTGAACGTAAAGTGAAGCTTCTTTAGTCCTGGTATCACAGGACTAAATTAATTGATCCACAGTGTGGGTGTATTAGGACTGAATCCTCTTCAAGGAGAATTCAACCAGATATTAGGGATGAGCTTTTACCATCCTGTGGAAATACTGCAGGATAATGTGAGTTTAGACTGTGCCATAAAGTGTATCCATTTTTCCTGTGAGTATTTATATGTAATTTTTTGAGAATTTTGGTTAGAAGCTTGACTTAAATGGAATCCTTTAAGTCACAGTAATAGAGATTCTTTTGCATTTGATGATGGATGTCATAGTCTCAGATCAACAGAAGCCAGATCAAAGTGACCGGTCCCTGGACTCTTGAGCTTTTGCTTTGACTCTGTAAAGTGAGAACAGTGATGGTTTCATATAGTTACCCTGAAAATTAATTTATTAACCTCCAGCTGCTGGTGATGGTAGTGTCGGTACTGAGTATAATTACACTATATCCATGGAATACACAGTAATATATTTGAGGTTTTCTGAATTTTGGTACATTGTAGTACAAGTGAGATGAGATCAAAAGTGGAACTGGAAGTTCTTGTTTTTGTTGAAGACTACTGAGTTCACCTGACTCTTCTTTGGAACCTGAGATTCTTTTCTTTCCAACATTGTCCAAGTTAAAATAAAAGCAAAATAATGTTTTGCATTGTCTTCCAATAGGGATTGGATATGTGCATGTGCCTTGATTATGTTACAAAGTCATGGAATAGCAATAGTTCTGGTTTGTGTTGGAGAGCCGAGTCCTGCAGTGTGCTGGACACTCCTGCCAGTTCTCACTGCCCTTGCCTTGGACTGTTCAGTGTGCCCGTTAGGACTGCGTAACCAAGCAGAAACATGTTGCATCCACAGTATTTATGTTTTCATTCTACTATTTTTCTTTCTCTCTTAACTGTTCTTTTTGTAAGGTTTTGGGCTCTGAATATTCTCAGTTCCATGGATTGTTAACAAAGATTTCCACTACCTGTCAGCGTCGCATTCCCTAATGGGAACCTTCTATGTAAGAGTAGAAACCTTCAATCTGTGAAGATCTGGTGAGCTAAGAAGACTTTTTGCAGCCAAATTAATTTTTAATGGTGTATTGATTCAGTGTCTAGCAGCTCACATGTCAGAGTGCATGAAAGTCACCCTTTGTCCCATCACTAATGTATTTCCTTTGAGCAGTCACTCTTTGTGCATCTTTTTGGTTTTCATTTTTAAAATTCAGGACCTTGAAGTGCTCCGGGGCTGCTTCGTTACTTTTTCTTTAGTCAGAGTGGATTTTGTTTGCAATCAGGGAAGGTGATGAGTGCTGAGGGTTCAGTGAAGCTCCACACACCCCTGGTGTGCTGTGCCGGGTGCGATGCTGCTGCTCTCCCTGCTGACATACACCAGAGTATTGACAGCACACCATACCTAACTTAACTTTCACATTTAGTGTGGCATAACACAAAACTGCCTATTGTGGGAAAGGAGCTGACACTCCTGGGTTTGGCAGATTGGTGACAAACTGGGAGTACACATTTTTGGATGCTAGTGCTGTTGTCCTGCTGATTTCTTATTGCTGTTCCTTACCAGAGTGTCTAAGCATCCCAGCCAGGGAGCTGAACGTCTTTGTTTTGCGTGTTCAGTACACATAGCACAAAATGGGCTTTGGAGAACACTTTATAAATTTGTATGAATAAAATTAAATCTCTAAAATTTATATTCCAAGTATTTAGATGAACCTGGCTGTTGGTTTGTTTCCAGAAGGGATATTCTGCTTTTTCACTCATATTCTGCTTTTTCACTCTTAGAAAGACCAAGGGCCTAGCTCTTCCAGTAACAAAAAATAAAATAGCAAGAGCAAGTGTTTTAGAAGTGATACATTATAATGATATATTTACAGCTATTTAATTATTACAAATATTTAAGATTTTTGGATACTCGTTTTGAATTTCTTTTTTTAAAAGGATCATCTGAAAGGACTGAAAGCACAATACTTTATAAAAATGAGATCTAGTTAAGGTTGCTTAAAGTGGAGATGAGTGCGAGTCAGTTCACCAGTCATTTTTGAAAATCTACTTCTATCTGATGTTGAGGAGCCATATTTAAGGTTCCTGTTTGGCAACAATGATGCCTTTTTTTCTCTAGCTTCATTTAATCCCTCTGTGCAGGGGACTAAAGAGATGCAATTCATATTGTTGTCAAAGTTAATACTTCTGAAAGACTCTGAATGCTTCACAAATTTCACCTCTTGAGTGTTATTTATATATTGTGGCCCCTGGTGGACACATACTTTGCCTATCTGTATCTCCCTATGTGGAGAACACATGAACATGAATGGTACATGAATGAAATAAACACGGTGGTATTATTTGGTATTAATATGTTTTTTCTGTGGAGAATGGAAACCAGTTGATGGAGATAGGGAATTTTCATGAATTCCCCCTTTGCTGGTCTTGAAGCTTAAGAGTTCCCTTTGCCTCACTGCTAGCCCCTTAAGCTGAAATTTTAAGCTATTTCCATCTCTTGTTTTGATGCCTACTTTGTAAAATATTCCTATTAACATTACATTTGTGTCCTGCATTGTATCTGGTGCTGCTGTGTAGCTGGGAGATGCAGGCATTTCAACCCAGAGTTTGTGGCTTGTATTCATATTCAAATTTTGGTATCATCTATCTATGAAATCATTCATCAGATTCCTGCGTGAATGCTTTTAATGGTTTAATATGTTCAGCTGATAACAAACTGCATGCTCAAACCTAATGTTGCTCTTTTTAGACTTGATTAGACTCTACCCTTGATTGTGATTTAATGGCTGTTCACAAGCTTGTTCGCCCTTGCTGTTGCATATTAAGTACCAAACTATGCAGCCAGGTCTGCCAAAGTCTTTCAAGAGACCATGGTTTCTCAAGGAGATGAAAAGCCCTAAGTAGGCTAACGTTTTGATTCAGGACTTGGATTGTTCTTGATCACCAAAGATTTTGTCCATAAATCCCTCTGGAAATGTTCAAAGACTTAATTTTACTCTCCTAAAATGCTATCGAAACAATCAAATAAAATCTTTTTAAAAGCAATTAGTACAAGCAATAGCTATCAAAACAATTCAAAATATAAGTTTTATTCACCTCCTTTTCCCAAATGCCTATCTGAGCTGTTGTGCCAGAAAAATCAGTTTATGATTAGAATTCAGCTCCTTCTCATATGCTGAGAAGGATAACATCTCATAGTTGTGTATCACGGGTATCTTGCATGGCCCTGGTTACCAGAATCTTTACTTTTTAGCAACTCAGGTGTTTAATGTACTGACCTGGTGCCACTCTGGCTGTCTACAACCAGAATATCCTGTTAATATACATGGAATTGGCCTAACACTGGACCTGGGAAAAATACATGTCTTTTTAGGCAGCCAAGTGTGTTACACGAAGGCATCTGAAATGGCACTAAACACTTATTTTAATTCCATTTTAAATGCCTGGAATTCTTCTGGCTCCATCTATGCACAGTTAGCTCACAGCTGGCTGCACACCTGTGCCTGGAAAAGATACCAAGCCACCAGCCTTTCATTAGGCAGAGGTACATAGAAATTAAATGTAAAATGTTGTACATGAAGGAATGATTTTGCAGTAATAAGTAATGTGATGAATACAAGTTATAAGGGAAAAACCATAGGAAAACTGCAATTTCAACCCCTGGTGAGATGCTATTGACTTTTGAGATTAATCTTACAAGGAGGCAAGTTCTTGTATCTTTCTTTAAAATGCTTCCAAAGAGTGAAAACCTTCAACATGCCTGTTCTCATCCAAGTGGCTCTTTGCTGCTTGTATTCAATCCCATGCCTTCATTACTGCCTACTAAAAGTCCTTCATTTTTCTGTGGGGAAATAATCACCAGCTGAAGAGGATCAAGAATTACTTTTACATGGATCATACTCAGCAACAAGTTTATTTACAGCTGAAGTGGCAGATATTCACCTTGTAACAAATCCTCCCTTTATAGGCACCAGAAGAAACATTTAGCAATGGAGGAACTTCTAACTTCCAGGAGAATATTGTGCATTTCTCCTGCTCAGACCAAGTAGCTCTTATGATATTCCAGCTGCCCATTTCTTTCAGGAGAGAAGCAATATATATCTTGTGTTTTAATGTATATCCAGCACAAGGATATGATACAGAATTTTAAAATCAGAAAAATATTCTTCATACTTTAATTACATGATACTATTTTGTTAATGCAGCAACTCTGAATTTTGTTAAGATGTACTGTAGGCATTTTAATTTCTTATTAATCAAATCCTGGATATGTCAGGAACATGGTTTAGTTCCTACTTAATAATCCACTAAATGAAAATACTGGAACTCTTCAAATAAGCTAAATATTTTTTCACTTGAGCTTGATGAAGCTGATTAAGAAATATCTGCAATAAGTTGTTTTACTTCCAGTGTAAACTATTGGTTTAATAAAATAAATTACCACCTCATGGGAGTGTAAAGAGAAACAGTGGAACATACCAAGGGCAAGGTTTTCAGAAGTCACTTTGTAGTGGCTTAGCTCTGCTCTGTGAATTTTATCTTTCACTTCAAACAGAGGAAGGTGAGGGAAGTACCCAGTGTCCATCTTGCACAGAGTATGCATAAACATTTTTCTTCTGTGTTCTTTCTAAAATGTTTGTTCAGCATTGCTATGAAATCCTAGTTGTCTTGCTAAAATCAAAAGTCTTCTGCCAAAGGCAAGGACAGGTTAAACTAAGTGAGCTGAAAAACATCTGTTAAACTCACTGGCAGTACTTTATTGTCTGTGTCTTGTTAGCTTTTTGTTGAATTTGGCTCGGTTCCTTGAGAAACAATCCCATCTCTTGAAGAAATAAACCTCATGTTACCACCTTAAAATAATATGAAAAGTACTTGATTCTTCTTGCTAAATTCTTCCCATCTTCTCTTTTTAAAGCTGTGTTGTTTGAACTTCTTAATGTTGTACTCTTTCAGTACTGAACCCGATACCTGGAGTATTTTATATTGCTATGCCCTAAAAACTCAAGCATATCACAAAGCTTGCCAGAAGCCATTCAAGCCAAACATCACCAGATTATGAAATATTTTTAATTAACATGAGAAAGATCCAGTGTTAAAGACTGTTCAGCCAAACTAAGCATTGTGCTGTTTTTTTATCCACAGATCTTCCCTCCTGTCCCTGAATCTCTGTTGAATGATAGCATTAAACTCCAAGTCCTTCAGAGGGTGATGGATTTGCGTAGTTTGCCATGGGGCTGGGCCCCACCCTGTCTTCTGGAGCCTGGGAAATATTAGACCGTGCTAGGGAAACAATGTGGATCCAATTTGAAGTCCGAGAAGTGAGGATGTTCTTTCTGTAGGATATCAGAAATGCACAGCTTTTAACTCACTTTCTCAGGCCTGCTCTTGGCAATGTCCTTGAGAGCATGGTGATCCAACATGACTCACAGCACGCACTACCTCAGCTAAGCACACTGCAGTGGGGGGGAGCAGAGCTATGGTGTTTGAATTTTCCATGGTTTGGCAATAGATGGAGCATAGTTTGGTGTGGGTGCTGATTCGCACATTGTGCATTCTAAAGGGAAAGCACCTGCACTTCCCTGATGCTCCAGGTGGCTCTGGCCTCCTGGAGAGCAGGACAGGGCTGTCAGGCAGCAGCACTTTACAAGCTTATGAACCAGCAGCTGTTCACAGCCACCTCCTGTGCAGAGCACCCAGATTGCAGGTTTATTAGTTGTTGTTAATTGTCCTTCTGGATGGTGATGAAATACAAAGTGAAAAATATACTAAATGGTAACTGCGATTTCTTTTCTTTTGGGTACTGGCATTGGATGCATCTTGTAATGTTAGTTGCACACTCTAGGAGTGTGTGGTGAGTAAAGTATCCACTGAAAGTTCATTGCTGGAGAAACTGGATGTGATTGGGAAGCAGATGTATTCATTTAAGGACCCTGCTTATTAAGCTTCCATAGAGAAGGAAAGAGAAGTTCTGTGCATGATTCTTTTCACACAGATTGTGAACACCTCTCTACGGCTCTATCTTTTCTTTCAGTTTTGTTCTACCTCACTGCAAACTGCATTTGCATGCTGAGAAGGCTAAGTGAGGTCCTCTGGTTCCATGTCCAGTCCATAAGCCTGACTGTCTTTGCAGCCTTAAATAAATAAGGCCAACATTTTTTGAATGTTGATATCTGAAGTTAGACATCCAAATTTGTAGTTAAGCATATAAGTAGGACTGCTCTGATTTTTATAGATGCTGACTCCCACTGTGTCTTTATGTGTTATATTGTGTGGGGGTTTGCAGCATTACTGAAAAACTAAATGAGAATTTCGGAGTATAACCTAAGTCAGCCAAGTTTGAGAATGTCAGCCTTGACGTACACACTGTAATTTTTTGCTCCTCTGTTCAGCTAACCCAACAAGGGGTTAGCTCTTGCTAAAGACCTCTTGTTGAAGAGGAATGCAGAAGGACTAATGGACAGTGTGTTTTGATGAATGAGTAATTGATATTTTCTAGTTTATAAATAAAGACAGTAATTATTACAATATAAGGAGGGAGATTTCTTCAGATCCATTGCCCAAACATAATGCAGTTGTCATGTGCAAATGTAGCAATCTAATACATTTCTGAATATCAAGACTGTGCTGTTAAACACAGCCTGGTTTGATCCACCCTCTACCAAAGCAGATAAACCGCAGTTTCTTAATGAGTAGTTAGACAGCTTCTTAGAGACATGTGCAATATCATACTGATGAGATAAAGGCTCCTTTGTGGTACTCTGTATTCATAAACATGCTGGCTTGATGGGCTGGAGCAGAATGTTGGAGCATTTGATTGAAAAAAACAATTTCCACTGTTTTGGTAAAGTTTTGGGGCCACATTCCCATCTCATTTTCATGACATAACTCTGGCATAGAGAACAGAAGAGCTTACAGCTATACTGAGATCTAACTTCCTTTTCCTCACATGGGGACCAAAGTGTAGAGCTTTCCTTTTAAATTCCTTTGGTCAGGGCTTATAATGGCAAGGCCAGGTTAATTTTTCTATTTTGCTATATATTAATATAAAGGGAGTGAGTTCTGTAGCACACTTTAAAGGACTAGATTTGATGGTAGCATGTAAAGTTGTAGCTTTCGGCTTGTGACAGTCATACTCCAGAATGTGCATGTTAAAATAGTCATTCCCAGTGAATACAGTATTGTTTGCAGGCAGAAGTGTCTTCAATTCTAGTATCCCTCTTCCTTCTGTTTTGTGAGGGCTGTCACAACTCTGGTCCTTTTGGGGACAGACCAAAGTCTGATGCCAGTTTGTGTGGAACGTGTATCAAAGCCTACTTTTGTCTTGCTGAATTCAATGGGAATTTTGTCTTTAAATGTAGTGACAGCCTTGCTGGATTTCTTCTGTTATAATTTATTCTTTAGGGAGTTTATGTCCAAAAGTACTGACTTCCTCTTGCTTCCAGTGACTTAAACATGAGCTGACTGCTCACTGCTCTTGGAAGATGTGGTTCTTTACTGCAGAAGATTCCAGTTTAAACAAACACATAATTGCTCAGAAACAAATTTTCTCTGGACTTCTGAGAAGACTGTATTAAATCAGGCTTGGTTTGGTTTGCTTCGATGCAGAGGTGTGACAGTGCTTTTCCTGTAGTTGTGTTAACCCTGAAAGTTTTGTCTATTTTGATTATGGTGGTACAGTTTTTATTTTAATGGGTGGAGAACAAATACAGAGACATTACAAAATTACAGTGTAATTTTGATTGTGAGAAAAACATTCTTCAAGTAAATGGTTTTATCACATACTTGATCAATCTTTCAAAATCCAGCTGTTGAGCAGAATCAGCACAATTGTGTTTTTTATAGTTTTAAATAATGTATCAGAAAGGACCTTGACTGTTAAGAAATACACCGCCTATGTTGTTTTTTTCATTCTGAAGAGATGAAGCTGCTTTGCTGCAGTTTGGATTTGAGTGTCTTGTGCAGCACAGGGCTGTGTGCAGTACACAACTGCTGGAATGGTTTCTTTTTTTAACTAAGTGATTGTCAGCCACTTGGATGAGTCACAATTATGAGCCTAATTTTAGCTGGTGTTGTATGTATGTATTGGGACAATCTACCAGAGACAGTTGCATCTGAAAGGGTTGAGAGAGGTGAAGTCAATTTAGTTTTGGGGCTTCTAAGAAATCAGCTTTTGTGTCTGAATTCTTTCTTCTCTTTTGGTTTTGTACAGTGATATTATATGACCTTTCTGGTGGAATACACCTAATTCCTTCACCTTCAAAGAGTTTATCAGAAGGAGACAATTTAGAGACAACATCAATACTTTGACTGATGCTTGTTTGGTATGTGTTTGACTTGTGTTTGTGTTTTGAACATAATGAAGTGCAGGGTTTAAGCTCCCTGTAGTGTCCCATTGGTTAATTTGTCCATTTACAGCCTCTGCTGGTTTCCTCCAGCTGACCTGGGAAATAGCATCCAGGCAGGTGTATTAGTGTAGAGTCTGGGAGGAGTTCAGTATACGCAGTCAGAGCCCTCCAGTCATGTGGCCGCATAATCTGGCTGCCAGCACTTACACCACTGTTTATAACAGCTGCTGCTGTTAGTTTAAGGCAGTTGTGTTGAAGTCTGCATTTTGCTCTTTTGGTCCACCTGTACCAAAGTAATGCAACTTCTGCCAGGATCTGGTTCCTATTGCAGCAACCTGTCAGGAAAGCAATGTGCACAGTGGTGCTTGCCTTTAAATGCTGTGTCTGTGAGAAAGAAAAGGTGTTTTCATGGCACCTTGCTGTTTCCTAATGCATTATTCCTGTTTACTGTGAGGCAAAGGTGTCAGACTGAATTGTGCAAGGAGATGGAAGCCAAGTTGTCATTTACTGCTTGTGTTCTGAAAGCAGCCATTAGTAGTACCCAGGTCCCTCCTCTGCTTTGTGTTCTGCTCAGCCTCTGTGTGTGCCTAGGTAGTAAACTACCATATGTTGTTTATAGAGAATGCAGAGGCAGTGTATCGTTTTCCACTTAATCAGGGTGTTTCTAATCGGGAAATTGCCCAGAGAACTAATAAAGCCAAATGCACTCAATAACTACTGTTTAAGAGACACAGTAATTCTGCTTAGCAGGAACATCCTCAGGTGATTTACAGGTACCTGGCTATGTCCCATTTTTAACTTGAACGTGGCCTGATTTCTCCTAGGAGAGCTTTTAATGTTTGTCTGAGTTATGATGCAAGGAGTGTCTGTACAAGCAACTTCTCTCAGTGTCTGATCGGTATTGAAACTTTATCTTTTCTAGACCAGGTAAACAGAGTGTCCTCACAGTCAGTGCTGTGGCTGGATAGCAAGCTGGGCTCTTGCTCTGTGCAGAGACACTTCTTTCATTGCCCTGAGGAGTCTCAGGCTGTGGGCTGGTGGCAGTGATTTGATGGTCCTGCTTAAGCTTTGCTTATGCTGAGCATAAACATGTCCTGGCCCTGGACACGTGTTCCTGATTTGTGCTGCTTCTTGTGTAGTCGTGGCAAACTATTTGTTCAGCTGTGCAGCAGCTAAATCTGCAGCACAGCTAAATCTGCATACTGATCTGGCTGAAAAATAACTTACAGAAAATGGGGAAGAAAGAAGAGAGGTGTCTCATCCAAATGGTTTTCTAGCCTGGTTCATGATGTGGCTACACAAACAGCTGTACAAGCACAAAGAAGGGAGTGGTGGGAATAAGTGGGTGAGGTCAGGGAGAAAGGAGGCTATTTAAGCCAGTACTGCTGCCAAAACATTACTTGCCAAATTACTTTTCAGCTCCTCTGTTTTCTTGGACATTTCCTCACATCTGTTCTGTCATAGTAAACTCTTATGGATGTTACTGCTTCTGCATAATAACAGCTGTGCTGGTTCAGACAAAGACTTCATCTCACCCAATATCCTGTCTCCAACAGTGGCCACAGTAAGGAGACCCAGGGGGTAAGAAGGGGACAAGCCTGTCTGATGTTTCCATGAATGTTCTCTCAACCTCAGACAATATTTAGCTCAGGGGATTTCTGGAACCTGATATGGTTCATTTACACAGTAACTGTCAATGTATCTCTTACATACCTGCCCAGTTCACATCGAACACCATGTAAAATCATGGTTTTCATGACATCTTTTGCCAAGGAGTCCCACAGGTTTTCTACTTGGAAGCGTGATCATGAAGTTCATAAGCAAGACAGACCTATCATTTTTATTAATATGTCTTATAAATAATGTTGATTCACCTGTATAACAGATAAAAATATTTGAGAAAAGACTTCCCTGAAAAATTGAAAGAATCTTGGGGGTTGGTAATACCTGCTTACTCCAGCTGACGGTGAAATGTTTTCACCATCTCAGTCCAGTATGGGAAAGAAAGATGTGAAAGGATGCTTTCCATAAGCCAGTGAAAGGTAACTAAGTTCTCGGTGTGCTAAGCCAAAATGATTGGAAAGGAATATCAGGATGTTCATTACTGCTCTCTTCTGCTCTGAGATGAATGTGTTGAGTTTGTATCTAAAAACACACCAGTCAGTGGGAAAACTTGCAGCCCGCATCCGTTCTGCAGGCAAATGAAATTTTTTAACATCCTGATTCTTGTCTAATTCCATTTAGATTCATATTAGATTATAAACTGGATAACTCTGAATGCCATCCTTCTCTGTGCAGATCTGTGCTTTGTGACCAAGCCAGTGAATTTTAGTGCTGCTTGGGAAGGGTAGAACCACTGATAGAAGGCTGTGCTGACAAACTTGGTCAAATTTTAAATGTTTGTTTGGGGATGTGTTTGCTGGAGATTATAATTCTTCCCAAAGTATGCATACCCATTTACCAGGATGAGAAGGAAAATTATCTGTCTCTTTTCCCCTCATGTTCATTGTGTTTCTCACAGTGACCAGGCCAGGGATGCAGTCCTACATGCTACAGTGCTCCCTGAGCCACCTGAGTTGCTTTGTCAATGATAACTACAGGGACAGAGTATGAAGTTCCCTGGTATCTATTTGCACAGTAAAATCTTTTTATGAATGGAATGTACATTCCTTTCTCCTGCCCCCTTGGGATGTGATTCCCGCTCTGTAAGGTGTTCACCATTTATGTAAATGATTGTGATTGCCAAACTAATCAAACCAAGGACAAAAGCTATCACAGGCACTCATCTAGCATCCAGCCCCCACATTAGCTTCTACTTCATTAAAATATATATGATCCAATTCAAGAGCTAATTTGGACGAAACCATTAGGCTTCTGTCCTCATCACCGGTAGAAGTCTGAGGTTCATTTTCACACATGAGTGAGCAGTTGCAGCTTTAAGATGCATGAAGGTTATTGCTGTGTATGTAATGCATATGAAAGGGAGAGGGAAAGAAGCAGACAGTGGACACACTTTATTTCTGTGACTGCATCATTTTATAAGGTCTTATTTGTGTTCCACCTGTGGAATGCTATACAGGATATAAAAATATATGGCTAAGTTAAACACAGGAAAGGAAAATCGAGCCTCTGAGAAAGGAGAGTGACAAGATGATCATATCGCATTTTTACTGTTGTGTATCTGATACAAAAATTTGTTATCATCTCAGTGGGGTCCCTGGTGGAAGATGTGTTTGGATCTCCAGAGGTGTTTGGACCAGGTACAGAGAATCTCTACACACTCTGCAAAGTTGTTTGGTTTGGTTTTGATTTTTGGTTGGGTTTTTTTTTGTTGTTTTGTTTTTGTTTTTGTTTTTAAATATTAGGTAGCTGTTTTGAATGCCTTCACTTAAAAGAAGACCTTAGCAGAGAGAATTTGTGAAAATACTTAGAAAGTCCACAGATTCAGAATATCATGATATTTTTTAATCCAGCAAATCCAAGTAATTTATCCCCATAATATCCTAATCTTGGGAAGGATGCCATGACTAGATGGCGCCACTAATATCTGCCGGCATGTGTGGCTAGCAGGGGTTGCTTTCCTGGAGCCGCTATCTGGGGTATCAAGTTGCTCTCCAGACTGATGGATGAGTCACCAGAATCTCTGTTTTGTTTGTGGGTTTTATCAGAGCTCATCAGGTAGCCGTCAGTATGATTGACTAACTCTGCGCCAAGTGTCAGGCAAAAGGAGCTGAAGTGAAGTAACACAAGTGACAGCTGAAGAATAAGCAACAATCTGTCTTTTCAAATGAGTTGTTCTGTTGGCAATTTGACAAATTGTACGGTGTAACTGAAAGTTCTAGTTAATGTGTTGCATTACTTTATTTCAAAATATTCTGTTATGAATTGCTTACATTTAAATTCTGGCAGATAGAATGCTTAATGAAATCAGTACAAATACAGTAAAACTGACATAAAAATACTGAGACAGTGCAAGTCTTCTGAGATTTATTCCTAAATATACTTGCAAAGTCCTGCTTCAGCATTTTTAAAAATAATTTGACATTTTTGTCTTCTACCAAATAAAATGTCATGGAATAGTTCTCAATATAAATGGACAAGAGGGAGAAAGGGTGGGATTAGAAACAATTTGTTTCCCTGTAGAAAACCTCATGCAAACTTTTGCTCAGCAGATTTATTCGGGTGCCACACAACTGTTTGTTCTAATTTATATGCATGGGTAATTAGTATTTTTCCCATTCTAAAAATCATTTTACTTCCTTTTTAAGTTTTTTTATTTTCATCAAAATTACTCTGATTCCATGATATTAAGATGAAAATTTAATGGACATGTAAATAAGGAGTATCTTCATGAAATCAAATTTTATTGTACAAATATGCCAGGAATGTTAAAAGAATTTTCTCCAAACCTTTGTTTTTCCTGTCTGGTAAAGCTTATAGCTCTTGTGAATGTTGGTGATTACCTGTAGTTTTTTCTGAAATTACTCTCATTGTATAAGAAAGGGTGAATCATGGTGGATTGAGCACTGGCTGTGTTATGACCATGTTTCAAGGTTTTATAATTTATTTCTCATAGGCTGTCCAGTCAGTGTTGTTTTTACATGGCCAGCTTGTAAAAAGCTTTACTGGAAAAATTTAAGTGTGATTTTAAACAATTCCAGATTTACTGGTATATGTCTCTATGGGGATATCTATATTCTACAGTGATCTTTTTTTTATTCCTTTTTTTTTGCTAGACTGACAAACCCAATTTGTGACTAAATTGAAATATTCCCCTCTGATTCCAGAGGAAGCATCCCCACATGAAGAGCTGCTTGCAAGCAATCAAGTGGTCATATATTAAAAACTTGCTGTGAAAGCACTTTATATGTTTTTGTTTTATTTTTTATTGCAAAGGGCGTGTACATTGTCAGCTATCATGCTCGACTGAGAGTGCTGAGTCAATCACTTGATCATTGAAAATGTCCATTAAATTGCTGATACTCTGTTTTGGGCTAAGGTTGTTTGGAGGTTTGCAGCAGTTTGCAGTATCGAGGTGCTTTAGGTTTCCTGTCATGCTTGTTAGTCTGATACAGTGTGAAAACACACTGCTTCTGTTGGCGGGTTGCAGCTTAAGCACTGTTTGTATGGCAGCACATTTCTGGTTTGTCTTCCTCACTGCTACCTGCTTGTGCTGTGGTGAAGATTTACCCAGGAGTCTCCACGAGCACAAGAGCTGACAGCAGGAGCAGGTTTTCATAACTATCTCTTCTTATGAGACCTTGCAAACAGCAGAGGTTTTTTTTTGCACACGGCATTGCCCAAGTTTTAGTCTCATCCCCCTGATAACTGTAAAGTTGTAGGGAAGAAGCTCAGAGTGCTGTTACCATCATTTTGTTGAGGGTTGGGGCTAATGCAGGAGACAAGGGAAAGCTACTTCCCAGTTCCCCTGCTGGAAGTGAGGCAGCATCTTCCCAGTGTCACTCTGGTGGGGCTGGTACTCTCCCTGCTGATGCAATGGCTCTCCCTGATGTTTTGGTATGGTTTAAGCACCGTTGGTATCAAAATGTGTGGTTCTCTTCTAGCATAGCTGAGATGACAAGTTTCTTCCTTAAAATTGTGTGATACTGGAGTTCAAATATTGTCTTGGTGGTCATGGCCTAGCATGGATAAGAAGGAGCAGAGACCTTTCAAAGAGAAGATTACCAGCAAGTTATTGCAGAGAGTATAACCAATACTTGTCCTGAAGATATTTATCTCTTCTCTAATAGCTGAATTTGCAATGACATTTTAATGCCTGTGGAAACTAGAGCTACAAGAACCTTTTCTTTCAGACACCAGCTTTGTATCTCAGCCTTTCAAAGGCAGAAGCTGGTGCAGTGTGTGCTGGAAGCAGCCTGGCTGAGGTAACTTTGGCAGCCCCTGTTGCAGCTGCAGCCAGGCCGATCGATGCCTGCATGACCAGTGGTCCCTTACTGCATCCTCTGCCTTGGGACTACCTGCTCTGCAGCTGGGGAGGCAATTTCAGAGAGGGGAGGAAGAAAAGGGAGAGCTCTAATACTTCCCTCTCCCCTAGTCAGCCCGTTTCTGTGCAGGGCTCTCCTCTGATAAGAGGATGGGTTTTTTGGAGGACATGTACCTGCTGGCATCATTCCAGAAAGTGCAAGACATGACAGTGCTTTTGAGATCCATCACAGAGATCTGTAGGTGGAATCTCTTGGCAAGAGTTTAAAAAAGAAAAAAAGACAATTGTACTAACGTTTCTTCTCTATCCCAGTTTAAAAGAACTTGGATGTTGGCATTTTCTTTTCCATTTTCTTAAAGATGAACACAACCCAGTTTCTTTCCTAGTTTTTCCAAGGCTAACAATAAAATTATGTTATCTAAATTCAAACAACTACATTTAAAATATTTTATTACTTTGTCAGCTGCCTTTTTTATTATATAACTCCAGACTTTTGAAACACAGAGGTCATCTTCTTAAGGAATCCCACCACTGCCTTAGTTTGAAAATTAGCTTCTTGAAATATCAGTTGTACATATCTTGCATTTAATACATTAATATATTAAAGAAGCTAGAAATTGATTATTAAATTACTTTGTAATTTGGCACCGAACATCCTAGTATGTTAGATGAAGCATCAATAAAAGTCTATTTCATCAGCATTTCTTAGTAGTGAACTAGCTTCTTGGGAACAAAGGAGAGCACACACATGCAAACCCCTCTCTCTAAATGTTTGCAGATGATATGACTGAAACATAAATGTCTGTGCAGTAAATCTGTATGTAATCATGGATTTTGTTGTGTGTGAAATGCAATTTGCATTTCACTCCTGGAGGAAGGTTATATAGATTTTGTTTGTGTTACTTATGTCTGAGTGAGAGATATGGATCCCACTAGTAAGAAACACATTATAAAATCTACGTGCAGAGAAAAAAAATGTGTATCTAAACATTAAAGCTGTGCTGAGCATGTGCAACAGTCCAGAATCAAAACTGTCAGGTTTGTATGTGTCTGCCTGTTCCCTTCTTTTTTAAGATTCTTACATCTTTGCTTGAGAGCAGGCTCTTCCAGATAGTTCATAGACATTGCTGCCAAACATTTCCTGTATAGAAACCACACAAAGCAAAACAAGTCTTTTCACTGGGAATTTATATGCAGAGTGATTGCTGAATACTTTGCAACCTTTTCTGGGGGTGGGGGGGATGTATGTCAAAAATATTCCTGTTGCAGTTGATGATCATGTCTTACAATGTACTGCATGAGAATGAATGAGCTTGCCACCTTTCGCTTCCTGTTGCTCCATTTGGATTTTCAGCATGCAAGCATCAGGCCATTGCTTGCCATTGTAAATGTCTACAAAATAATGATTGTCCTGGGCAGTAGTATAATTATTGCAGTTTTGTTGGCAGATTTGTTTAGTAATCTGCAATTTGGATTCTCCGGGCCAGGTTTTGTGTTCTTCTAGGTAAGTGTCAGACCTTTGGTCTCTGGAAAATGTTGGCTGTGGTTTGTGTGGAGTACTGAGATTAAGGTCATGACAGTGCTCTTTTTCTAGTGGCTTTAGTAGAGTTCCTTCCCGTTTACACCTGAATGACTGACATCAGAGTCAAATAATTGGTGTTTGGAGCCTTATTGTTATTTCTTCCTATACTAAAATCAATCTAAAGGTATTCATCTGCTTGATGAATTTTGAAGAAACCAAAGTAAATATTGCTTTGTGGTATGGAAGTCTTTCCTATATTTGATAAGTTTTATTTTGAAAATAAAATCATACAAGCTAATTTTAATGCATTTTTCAAAACGCTGCTTTTTATCTATGGTTTGTGTTACTGGTATATTCTCTTCTAGCCCGAGATCTCCCAGATAGTCCTGGGAGATGTTACAGAAGTAGAAGAATCTCTATTCCTCTTTCTATGAATCTGTAAAAACTATTACCACCACCACAAATCTACGCAGATGAAGGAAGCAAAGCAAGTTAAACTTAAGGCAGATTTATGTCCCTCTTCAGCCAAATATTTCAGCATGCGTTTGACTACAGACATGGCTTCAATCCAGCTTTAGTCAACAAGTCACTTTAGCACATGACTAAGTCCCACTGCATTACCATGAGAGGTGAATGTGGGTGTGTGTTCTTTGCTGGCTTGGAATCTATTCCAGTGTAACTGCAGGAGTCTGATGGTGTGGTGTGTGTGACGTTAGTGCCATGCTAGTTAGGTATAAGGCCACAGACTAAGCGTGAATCATCAACATCACCACAGCAACAAATTTCTCAAAACCTTTCTCTCTTGTGAAACACAGTCTCTTGCTACATGACCTTGGGAGAATGGTAAGGAGATATTTATTGGAACAAGCTGAGGAGGAGGCTTTCATGTGTTGAACTTCAACCACCAGCCCTGCTTTGCTGTGCACAGGACATCTCAGTAACTTCAAGTCCTGCCTTCTGAACACTGCCCCAGCATTCTCAAGCACTTGTGTAAAGCTGGGGTCATCCCTGATGGACGTGCAAAGAGAGGAGATGAGACCCTGCTGCTCCCTGTATTTCTTCTGCCTGAAATCTAGAAAGGAAGACTTTGTTAAACTCACAAACAATTGTGTATCAGTGGAAAGTACATCTAACTGCACCATGTAGGGCCCTAATCCATGAAATTGAATTATTTGATATACAGATTGTCAACTGGTGAGATATAGTGTCTGGATTAATTACAACGATGTAAACATGCCACGGGGAGGATCCATCCTTCTTCCATTTGGAGTTTGCTCACTGAAGCAGACATCTGAAGTGTTGTTTTGTTGGGTTTTTTTTAAATAGAAACATAAATTGATTATTTTGAGAGAATGCAAATATTCAGAATGAATCATGTTTTACCTGTTTTGGGATTTTAATGATTGTGCCAGAAACTGAGGCTGGTATCTCTTCTAGTGTCCAGCAGGATGAGGAGCTTTGTAGAATGAATCTGATGTTGTCCTGCTCTCACAAGCAGGTGTACAAATGTTTCTGTGAGGACTCAAAGCAAAAATATACTTTTTCAACTTTTGCATCTGTTTTTCAAGTTGATGCTTTAAAATTATTTAAAAACCATGATGAGTCAAATGTTTTATAAGGCTTTTTGGCTTCAGTATGCTTTTCTTGATATGGATGAAGGTACTTGAAGCTGAACTTAGAGCAAGAGTCAAAAGAGTGGCTACAATGAGGTGATCAACATGGGACTCCTTTTTTGCCCCCATAGTATTTATTTTGATAATAAATCTCTTGATTGTGGCAGAGAAGAGATTCATGTCTGCTTGTGAGAAGAAGGGCATTGCAGGTGTTGCAATGCTGGGTACCCATTTGAAGTGTTGGCTAATATTTCATCTGCTGTGATAGTTTGAGTTTGATTTTTTTTTTCTCTTCCTGAATAACAGCAGGAGGCAGAGAATATTAAAAACTACACTGAAAAGACAGAATTATAAAACTGTAGAATGGTTTAGGTTGGAAGGGATTTTAAAGACCATCTCTTGTTACAACCCTCCTCCTATGGACAGATACACCTTCCACTAGACCAGATTGCCCAAAGCACCATCCAGCCTGGCCTTGAACACTTCCAGGGATCGGGCATCCACATGTTCTCTGGCAAATCTCTGCCAGATCGTCAGCAGCCTCACAGTAAATAATTTATTTTTCAATTTAAAGTAATTCCTTCTTGTCCTGTCCCTCCATGCCCTTGTCAAAAGTCCCTTTGCAGCTCTTTTGCAGGTCCCCTTAAAGTACCACAGTAACTATTCTCCAGTTGCTGGCTCTTGCATCTGTATGCCTTATACTGTTCTTCACCTCAAGAAATTTATTTGAAGGTAGTAGAGACACTCCTAAATTCAAAACAAAACAAAAATCACCAGAAGAATTTGTTGTTGAATATGGAAGAGAGAAAACAAATGTCTGGCCAGCTCATATATGTATTTTTTTAATGTCTTGTCTTGTTTTTTAAGTCCTTGTCCTGGAGGTTGTGTTGTGGGTCTGACTATGCTCATTTCCCAAAATTTATATCCATCTCTAATCAGAAGTTAATGTGGTAGAATAATTTCATGCCTGCTTCTGTGCTCTGTCTCTGAATTAAATTATTTGAGACAATTTCAGGTGAATAGGGGAAGCTATCCAGAAGCTGAAACCTTTTCTCCATCTTTCAGGAGCTAAGAGCTATTTTGTGGGTATTCCCATCAAGAATAAGAAGCTTCCTTCCCAGATGAATATAGTTCAGTTTAATGATTTACATTTACATCAGTATCTGTTAAACCAAGTTTTTGTGCCAGAAGAGTGCCAGCTAGGGCTGGAAAGACTTTCCAAATGCTCTGCCCATCTCTTTCAAATGTGCATTGTTTTTAATATGATACTGTCTGTGGAGTTCACTGACTTTGGCCTGGCAGCAATTGTGTGTTAAGCACATATCAGCTGTGAGCTTTAGTTCTGGGACTTCTTAGGGTTTGCTTACTGAATATATTTATAGTTGATATTTTGAATTTTTAAGCGCTATACTGGATGTATTACACTGTGTGGTTGCTCACTATAATGAAATATTTGTAAAATTTTCTATCATAGTCAATTTTTATCGCTTAAACAGAACACTTTCATTCCTGAGAACACTTTGTTCTAGGTTAATGGATGAGATAAAAAGGGGAGAAAAGACTGTATGAATCTGTTAATGAACAGGAGATTTAGAAAACATGTAAGAAGACATTTTCCCTAGGTTATATACACCCTGTAGCTTGTTGCACTGCAAAACAGGTGATGTGTTGAGTGTACAGCTCAAGAGACACACTTCCAATGTAGTTTTTGATCATTTGAACTAGTTAAGACCCTTATGACTTCTCGATCTTGAATAAATAAAACTTTTTTTGTCTTGAATTAACCATTAGATTTGTAGTGTAGCAATATTTAAATACTACATAAACTTTCAGAGCTTTCATTTCTCTTTTGATGTACAGATTGTAGTTATTTTTGGAGACAGAGTAGTCCTTTCCAATCACATATAAGAGTTGCTGGTTAGTTTACATTATTTCCTGAAATGTTTACATTTCTAGGTACATTCCTGGAGAAGAGGCAAATATAACATGATGGTTTTCTTTTCAGTCCACATGATTAATTTTTTTCTCATTATATAGATACAACCTAAGATTTATCAGTTTTAATTTTTCAGGTCATAATGGCCTTCTTTCCAGATGTAATATATTGAGCTCAACAGACAGCAGCCTTTTAACATTTCTGCCTTTTAAATTGCTATTTATGTGGAGAAGATGAATCAGTGGAATCAGCTGGATTCACATTTTCCCAAGTCTTCAGAATGGAAGACATGGGGGAAAAATAAACTTCTGAGTGCCTTCTGGGTCTAACTGGCAGAGGTGGGTTATTCTCTGCCTACACTAATCAAAATATCAAAAGTTATTATTTGTGGTCCACAGGCTAATAAATTCTACTGTGTGCTAGCAGGGAGTGTAAAATATGACCTCGAGAATTTGATATCCTTTGATATTGAAAGCTAGACAAGACATGGATTCTTTATTTACCATGAAGATTCAGAAATAGTTTCATATTTAATGGCTGCTATTGATTTACTAGGGTTTAGAAAGAGGAGATCTTTTGCTCATGCGTGAAGTCACAGCAAACAAAATTTTCAAATCCCAGGCACATATAAAGGTATATCCCTAAATCAGCATAAACTGTTGGTCTTTGGCTTTCTTGTAGTGCTCTGTCTTTCCTGGAGAGGAATCAGAGGAGATGGGGATTAGCTCACCCTGTACATGGAAAGTCACTCAGAGATGTCAATCCTGCATCAGCCTGGCCCATGAAAAGCTTCCCAACCCCAAATCTGGGATGTGTAGCCTATCTCACAGATGAGATTTCACCATTCCCTCTTAAATAACCAAGTGACCTGATCTGTATCACTGCTAAGCACTCATACTTTCTAATAACTTTAATTAAAGTTTCATGGTGTTCATCATTTGGACATAAGTTGCTTTGATAATTTTTTTCCAGCTTTAGGATGAAGTTTTCAGTCTTTTAGCCTTTATTTTAATGATTTGCTCATAGGTTTCAGTGCTGTTTTTTGGAATAGTCTTTTAGATGCATCATCTCTTTGGCTGCTCTTATCTTCTTCCTTCTCTTGCCCCTCTCATCTGTGATCCTCTGAGCAGTTACAGCTGCTGTTCTTGCACTGCTCTGGGTCAGCTGTGGTGAATATTGCAGAGTGAACACATAACCATCATTCCTTCCCACCACGATATTATCCATTCTCTCATCCACAGCTGCCTCGGAGAGCAGGGATGACCTGAGCAGCCATGTGTAGGTGCAGTTAGTGTCTATCAGTGCTTGCCAGAGTTCTGGCAGCTCCAGGCTGTTGTGGCTCTGCCTGTGTTCAGCGGCTGAGGAATTGCAGTAATTCTGCAGCTTCACAATGCAGCAGTGTCTTTGCTGGATGCTTCTGCTCATGACCACGTTGATTGCTTGCATAACAACAGCACTTTGGATACTCTGGAGATTTCTGCTTGAAGGACACCTTTCCATAGACAACCTCACTCATTCAGTCGTTTGAAGCAGAGAGCACAGGCTTTTTATATGTTAATTTGTTAATGAGGAATTTATATTGTACAAGTAATGGTGCAGTGATTCATTGAAGCAGGAGATTTTATGTGGTTTTTGTATGTACTGTTATTTATTGTCTTCTTGTCTTTTTATACATTCAAGGTGACAGAGTAAGTTGAAAAAATGAATTTATATAAAGTATTAATTGTTTGAAAAAGTTAGAGGACTAACTCATTCCCAAAAATGAATATTTCAAATACATTAAACAAATTCTGTGCAAACTTTGCAAAACAAACAGTTGAATATATTTCAATAAGTGTCAATGTTTTCTATAGCTTTGCTTAACTCATTGAAAGGATCTGCTTTGTGATGTACCTGAACTCTATAAACCTCACTGGGAATTGAATCCACTCATGAAAGACATTTGTATTTATTAGATAGCCTGGTGTATTCTTAAAAAGAAAATTTCAAGATATCTGAGAAGGATTTGGTATGTGTTGAATGAGTATATGATTTGTATACTGCAGAAGGGGGAGAACTGATTTATCTTGTGATCTCTTGCCTATACAAAAGCTTGTAATATGTTTAACAAACTTGGGATACTGCTAGCACGTACTGGAAAAAAGCCAAGTTACTCCTATTTGGCTTCAGTTCTAGTCAATTCAGAGTAATTTTTGATTATTTCAATTAAAATATTCAGTTCATGTAATTCCATAATGCCTTGACAACACAGAGGCCTGTGCTGCATACCTGCAATGTCAACTTCACATAATAGTTATTATTTTGGAGGAACATAATATAAACTTGCTGTTTTTATCTTTTGGTTACACCAGTAGTTTTGCGGCATTCTTGTTCTCTAATACCTATCTCATGTATTCTCTCAACACCCTCAAATAAACAACATTTTTGAAGAATAAATGATCAATTTCTACTTTAACAGCTCTTTGGGACATCTATTGTCTGGTTCCATATTGGGGTGCTGGCTGAACTTAATGCAAGGCTGTAGCTCTTCCCCCCAGCATTTCAGAATCATGGGTTGTGGCATTTGGGATGTGGTACCATCCAAATGCAAAGGCATATGGCTAAAGATGAAACAATATTTGTAATATTAATTTCAGAGCATAAGCATGACTTCTTTTTTTTCTTTTTTGTTTGGAAACATTGACGCTTCTCAGTGGTGCCTGTTCATTCACAATAACCCTGTTCTTCAATGGACAGGATTCTGCAATTACCATAATGCCCCTGGCTGGGCTTGCTGACAGGGCTGGTGTATCTGTAAGGGCTGTGGCTGGAATTGCAGCTGCTTCTGTCTTTGGCAAAGGAGAAAGGATTTGTACTTCTTAGCAGAGATAGTGCATAGCTGCTCTTTAAAGCGGAATTTCTTAGTGAGTCAGAGATATTAATGTAGATACTGGTTTCTGATAGGGTACTACCCAACCAGAAAGCCAGGCTCTTGCTTTCTAAGCTTAAGACACTTGCATTGTTGGACTGTAAATATAAAGCTGTAATCAATAAGCTGATCAGTTTTCTGCAAGCAAAGAGAGCAATAGTGTATGCAATAATCACTTCGTGTATATGTACCTTGTTGAAGTGATTAGAAAAATGATGACATCAGCCTTTTTATTACAGCAGTTGGATTAGTTAGGGCTTTGGTTTGCAGTATTATCTTTGAGATAGCAAGCAGATAAAGCAGCTGTTTGGAAAGCTTTCCTTGTTCCCATTTACAAGGAGCTTGCACCTGTACTTGTTTGTTTTCCAGTGTGTGGGAAAAAACGCTGAGAGCATAAATCCACTAGATTATATATTATTATAAAGTGGCCAGAAATGATACTAGTCCATTTCAAGTTTCATGGTTCATATTTTTTACTGTGCTATAGGTAATTAATGCAAGCCACCCATGGAAACACGCATAAACCATGTGCCTCCCCTATAACGTAGTATGGAAATACTACTGTTTGCCTTGTTCTCTTGTGAGTGATATATTCATCCTGATTGTGTAGCCTTCTTCCATGTTTAACAGTCCTTCCTTAAACGCCATCCTGGCTCAGCAGGACCCTCTCTAGAAGTACAGCTTTGTGTGTGGGAGAAGCTGCTGAGTCAGGCTGTAATTTCTGTTTTAACTTCCCAGGTGCATGTATTTCTACTGCTTATTGATCAAAGGCAGTAGAAAATAAATATACCCATGCCAGGATTAAGACATACAGATATGCAACCCTTCCTTTCTTTGGTCATATATGATTTGAAAGGTAGGTTTTCAAGTTTGTTTGGTTTTGGGGTGGGTGGGGTTTTTTCAAAATTACTGCTTAAATCCTCTCTGAGCTTTGAAGGACATGGTTTGATTTTCAAACACTGAAAATGGAACCACCTGACATCGTACACTGTACTTTCAAAGATCTATAGATGAAGATTTTGAAATCCAATTTAGTTTCCACTGGGGTATGAATTTCAATATGTTTATTGAGCTTTATTTTTTAAAAAATAAGACTATGAGTATGCATTTCATTCTGTTAATTCTTTACATTCACAAAGCTATGAATGAAACATGTTTTTTTCTCCTTATGGGGATGATTTTTATCAATGGTTCACCTAGAGCAAGGTTTCCCCCAAATGTAGTTTATGTTTGGAGTTAAATATCAGTCTTTGGCAAATTTCTTTTGACAAGGACTTTAATATTTGGCATCCAGCCATTGAAAATACTTGGTCCTTGCTGCGTCACTCAAAGCTGCATTGTTTCTCGAGAGTAGAGCTATCCTGCAAGATCATGGAAAATGAGGGGATTGTAGAGACAGCTTGGTTAAAGGATTTGCAAATTTAAGACAAGGCTTTAAAATGTTTTTGAAATTAAAAAGAAGCATTCATTTACTGCAGAGATATGCTTGTGTAGGCTCCTGTTTTCTGTGTGTGTCCTTATAGTCATCTACCTTGTCCTAAATATAGACAGATAGAACTGTATCAGATCCATACTGAAGCAATAGGCCACTGTTAAATTTGCTTCAATAAAAATGTCCTGCTGTTGATATTATTAATTAAAACTAGGAGGCTTCCTTTAACACTTACAACACTCTGAGGAAGGAAGGTGATCTTAAAAATAGCTTGGACCTAACCCTTCATAGCTCAGCATCAAGATCCTGAGCTGTATTAGGGTTAACAGGGCAGTTGTACAGTCTGAAAAATTATTGTGTTCCTTGTTGATAGCTGCCTTCTCCATTGATTGCAACTTTTAAGTGATCCACAACTGTTCCATGTAAAAATCAATACAGTAATCCAGTCTGGAGGTCCCAAGGTGTAGCAGCAGTGGCAATTATGCTTTGACAATAGACTCCTTGCATGTGTGGTATGGCTTCATTACAGCGAATAACTAAATATACTGCCAGGTTTTTGATACTACTCTGATTGGGGCTGAGCTGAAGGAAACATCTTAAATCAAGACAGCTGCTGTATCTAAGGAGTCGAAGTAAAGGGGTACTAATGGTGGCAGCTAGCATGGTATTGAAAATCTGTTTTCTGTGTGTAGCGCCTATTGCTTGGTGCAGCAGAGCTTTGGATGCCACAAAAGTTCGTCTTCAGATGAGTGGGGGCATTATGATTTGTTTAAGGTGGCTGGGACAGATGGTTAAAGAAAATTACCCACCCTGTATTTCAGGCTAACAGGAAGATTTCAGATTACTTTGTGCTACCTTTGTTGTTTTTTTTTTTATTGTAGACATTTGCGAAGATTACTTTGAATGTGTACATAGCTATAAAGAAACTTGTAGTTTATGCAAACAAGGAATCTAACCAGCACATTTATTTGAGATACAGAAGATATTGAAAGCCATTAAGGAAAAGAAAACATAACGATAGAAATAAGCCCATATGGATATGAAAAGATTGTATTTGGTCTTCTGCCATTTATAGCCTTTGGAGTTGTAGTGTTTTGCTGTCTTTAGTATAGAGATGTGGCCAGTGACTCAGGTGGTCAGAGTTGGAAGTTACTTAAATCAGAATTCAGTATTGCCTGCTGAGACTTGCAGTTGTAGAGGACTGTACTTTCATTGATCAGATCAAGATGGATGGTTGCAAAATTGGATCTCCAGCCTCACTGGGCCACACCGGAGTGTGAAGGATGCAGGCAGAAGAATTATGTTCTGGCTTGGCCATACAGCTCCAGCTGTAGCCCCAGGGCTGCTGCTGCTGCCGTTCCAGCAGTGTCTCTTTTGGCTAAAGCCTAACTGCCCCACCCTTGAGGAATTTAAGATAAAGGAATGTGTGTTCTAGTATTAAGGAAAAAAAAAGTGTTTCTAGCTGTCAGTACAGTGTGTATAGCAGGCCTTTTCTGCTCTAACTTCAGGTTCATATGGGAATTAAAAAGGTCAATCTCTTGCAAAGTAACTGACAAGACGAAGTTAAGTTGCTCAAACAGATATCCCTCTGTTTCTCTGGAGCGTAATCTATCAATCATTTTTCAGCCTCTTTCTTTGCTGTCATGAGATGATGGAAAATTAATTGTGTGTCTGAACATCAAACTTCTAAGTGCATCTATGTGCTCCTCTGCAAAAATATGTTTCAAATGGCTTGGCAATTATAATTCTAGTGAACACTGTCCTTTACCCTTCACCCGTAACGTTTTGAATCTTTAGAATCATGAAGAAGAATTTAACCTGGTTTTAAAAATCAGTTTTTAAAAATTAGTGATTATTAACAGAAAAGGATGACTCTTAAGTGATCTTACCTGCAGAAAATGCAAGCACCTCCCTAAGAACTGAAATCTCTTTGTTGCCCAGATTTCTCTGGCAAGCTGTCCCTGTCAATAGGAAGGAATTTTCTATGGAATTCCCTTGACAGTGTAGCAAGGGTGCTTAAAATAAGTCAAAATACAGTATTTCTCACAATTTTTTAAAGGGCAGCAGGCTCCTACGAGTTTGTGTGCCTTGCTGCAGCAAATGGGGGTCTTGGCTGTCTGTGCATGTGCTGTAGGATTGACCTACACAGTCACATGAAAGGGTATGGGCTGTAGTTTCATGGGAAAGTGAGCCTTAAAAATCCCATTCTTCACTGCTTAAACTGATTAGAAAGACCAGTACCTTTTGCAGGGCTTTTTGTAAATCCTAGTCCTGTTAAGATAAATATCTAGGTCAGAAGCTAGAGGTGCCGTCACCTGTTTTTTTCAAAGGTATGGCATGTCTGAAAACTCTTTATTAAAGTTGGATTGCTATAAGGAATACAGTGGGTTTCTAAAGCCCTCATTGAATTTAACCTGTAAAACTCGACTTCCAGCAGGTTAGCTGAGGATTGTCAGCTGGTGCTTTCATCTTGGCTTAGCCTGACATGAAAATTTTGAGAAAAAGCAAAGGAAAAAAAAATCAGTGTTCTCTTTATCCTATTCACATGGTTTTGGAGCTCTTCTCATTTACTTCACTTCCTTCATTATGTGGCAAAATCGAGCTTACCTGTCTGTCACTGAGCAGCACAGGGCACCTGGCTGTGTGGCCGCATTCTGCTGCTAACGAGGGTGTGGGGTGAGCTCCGTGCTGCTGAGGCTGTGCCTGCTGGGGCATTGCTGGCACTGGGGACATCCAGCTGGGGAGCTGCCAGCATGGCCAGAAGCTGTGTTCACTCCATGGAGCTGAGCCGGGATGCAGCGGCTTTGCCTGGCTTGTGCAGAAGCAGGACACCCAGAGCGTGCTTGTGGGGCAGAAAAGCTGTGCTTCTGAAATGAGCACCTTTGTCCTCCAGGACTTTTTGGGACTGCATGTACTTTGCTGGTGACAGGTTTGGTTTTTTTTTTCTGTTATGAAGTGATGCTTGTTGCTTTGGAAGTCAATTTAGAGAACCATCTGATTGTGACCTCTTCAGAAGATGCGTCATGCTGATATCAAAACACATGAATTCTTTTTTAGATGTTTTTTTCTCTGACTTCAAGAAAAGAAGGTTTTTAGTTACTTAAATATTCAGACAGTTGCCTTGTGAAATTTTTGAAATTTTTAAAACAAACCTGTTCTTAGCCTGCAGTTACTACAAGTGCTTAAACGCTCTTAAAATCTGCCCTGTGGCTTCTCTACTCTAGATATTGCTTCAGTAAAATGAAAATATATCCAGGATTAATTCATTAATAGAAAGTGTGTGGCAGCTGGGCAGTGCACTGAGGACAAAAACTAATTTCAAAGAATCCAAGATATCCAAGAAATGTGAAATTCTCACAATGTCTTTATAAGACCAAACTGAAATGACAGGTGTGACATGGTGGAGGTAGTAGGAAAAAGAGGGTTTTTCATATACACGCTTAAGAAACAACAACCCCTTAATGGCAGAGCTCTGGGGTCCTTCTTTTCAGGAAGCAGACTGACAGCATTTGTAGGTTAAATGAAATGAATTAGCAAACAAGTAATTATATTTGCATGTAACTTTGTTAAGATAATATCCTGTCCATCTTAGACCTGTCATATTAGACATATTTAATCTTTGTGATGCATGGAGTGTTATATTGTGTTTGACACCTTCTAAAGGAAGAAGGACGAGAGGCTGTAATTGGAATGCTGCCACTGGATAATAATGATGAGCACTTCTCATCTTCAAAGGGCTTTCAGCCTCCCTAGCTAACACACATATCTGCTGCGTTAGGAAGGTAAGTTTGATTCCTGTTTTACAGATGGGGAAGCTGAGATGGAAGGAGTCACTACATTAGAATTTGAAGTGCCTAGGTACTAGTCATCCTGTGTAAAATAAAAATTAATTTTATTTGTGAACTCAAATTAAGTAAATGTGTTGTTTAGATTTGGATTACATGGTTGACATTGATCATCCTGACATTTGACCTTTCAAATATAAAGTTGGTCTCATGCTATACCAATGTAACAAGTGTTCTCTAGTAATCATATTGCTAATGAGTTCAATAATCTTTACAAGTAAAATGTGCAGAGTTTCTGAATGTTTGCACTTGAAAGCAAAGATCTGATCCCAAAAGCCTTCTGGATATCAAATCTGTTTTGTAATTCTGGAACTTTAGACTCTGAAAATTGCGAGAGTATCACCCATTGCACTGGCAAAGCTCTCACTAGAGTGGGGAACTTCCTGAGCAATTTTAGTTGTTGGATTGTTCAGGTAATTTGAGTTTATTGGTTATTCAAATGGTAAAACTAACTCAGTTGCTGAAGCAGAATCTTGTCCCAAAAATGATTGCTTTTGGTGTTAAACCACTAGTAGTTTAAAAGCAACATTTTCTTTTTAAGTCTTTAACTTACATGTAGAGTTACTTACAGTACCTTAAACTGGAAAATGTTTTAAATTAATTTTGCCTACTCCTGTTCATGCTTTATTTTAGATTTTTCTTTTTTTTTATAAAAAGAGGTGGGTCAGTTATTACACATATTACTTGCCTGTGGCACATTCTGTTGTGCAAACACCTAGTGAGTATAAAATAAACATTAGAGATATTTACAGAGTCTTTAATGAAAAAACAAATACTAAACTATTTTCTCCTCATTTTTAATTTAGTAAAACTTCCCTATTTTTATTGTACAGATGAGCCATAAACAAACACACTATTTTCCCTTACTGGAACCCAGTGGATGAACTTTATGCAGCAGGTGAACAGCCATGGAAATATTCTGACTGATTACATTAATAATTACTATCTACCTGGAGAATACTTCATATATACTAAAACCAGAAGCAAAATTTGCAACATTTAAAAACCTCATTAGTAAAACCCAAAACACTGCCTTTTCCTCTTTCTGGTCATCTTCCCTCTTCATGGAATCTTCATGGAATCCCTCTTCATCCATTTATTTTCTTTACCTTATTTCTGCTGAAATTTATACATGCACTTGTTAGTTCCCAAATAAAAGAAAACATTTTAGTCTTTACTTGAGTTCTACTGGCTGAAATGACAACACTATTAAAAATCAATGTGTAGAAAGCTGGATCATTACTGAGGTTTCCCCTTGAACACTTCATAGACACAAAACTCAGGAAAACAGCCTGAGTACATTGCAAGTGATTGATTTAAAGTACATGTGATGGGGTATAATTGTCCACCTGTTAATTTCTCTTCATTCTCTTCTCTACATGCTTCCTCTTTTGGGATCAGATAATCAGTACCAATAATAAAAAGCAGTAAGAATGAAAAACCAAACCAAAACAAACACCCCCCCCCCCCAAAAAACATCAATTAAAACAAACAACCCTCAAAAAGAAACAAAAAGCCCCAAGCAACCTAGCAAGCAAGCAACCCAAAAAAAACCCCTACAAAACACTCCAAAAACAACCAACCAACACCAATCCCAAAAAACGCCATAAAAAATCCCCATAGAAACGGTTGCCCATAAGGTTTGGCTGCAAAACTAAATAGCTGTAGCTCAATTTAGTAATTCCCATATTCCTCTATAATATCATCATAATCTTTGGGAAAGCACTGACTCCACTTTAGATTAATAAAAACACACATTTGGGTTTATATTAATGATTATGCTTTTAGTGGCATTGAGACTAAATTTTCAGGTGTGTCAACATCACCATCAACACCTTCTCCCTCTTCTTTTATAATGTGGCAAGAGAATCTGTACTTTGAGGGGGTAGGATCCTAACATTTTGGGGTGATTGTTTGTTTGTTTGTTTTGTTTTGTTTTCCTGTGGTTTTTTTCCTTAATTTTTTCATCTATGAAAACATTTTTGGGACTCAAAATAGAATCTCTAGTTCCAGTTCAGAATGTATGACTCTTAACTGGCCTGTTTGAACAGAGTATTAATTGTGGAATATGCTCTGATATCTACTCAGTAGAAAACCAGATTATTGAATTTATATTAATAAACTTCCTTCAACAGGCATCCAAATTAAAAGAAATTGAGAATTTTCTCATATTCTTAACCTTTTAAATTCACATAATCACAAATTCTGCTGGAAACTCTGGAAAAATATGAGAAGAAATTGTTCTTTTATAATTACCTACCATGCGTCATAAATCTGTTTAAAAAATCACACCTGGCTTAATATATTATTCTAGAAATTATTTACAGATTGGTATTCTTGCCTTCAGGCACAAGGAAATATCTAAGGCAGAATTTTGGTTTTCTAAAACATATATAATAGTACTGTCATCTTACTTATGTATGGGTATAACATATCTGAAAATTGCAGTTACTTCACTGAAAGGCGCTGTTGTCATGAATGCAGATGTTTTTGGTTTCTCCTTGCTGTAACTGCTTTCATACCATTAAGGATATTGTCTTAGCACTGTGATTTCTTGACATTCTTTGCTCTAATGTTGTATATTACTTTGGAGTTCTGTTTAGATCTAAATTGCTGTCTCAAATAATGCCTCCGTTGGTACATCCTGGGGTTCTATAGTTGCAACTTGTCAATATTTTAAGTATTAAGTTTACAAGTGAGAAACTGTGTTTTTTTTTTTTTTCTGCCAGACCCATAAACTCAATTTTGAAATGTGAGAATTAAGTTATGTCCCTTCTTTTTCTGTTTGTGCTTAAATCTATTTCCAGTAAGAGATAAGCTGCTTGTGGCAGAAGGTTCATTGACTGTCATCAGAAAAGAAAAATCTACTTTTTTTTAGATTATACCTTCAGCGACCTCACTCACTGAAGGCGATGGAACTGTGCAGTGAGAACAAGGTTATGAGGAAGGAAAGCAGTAATATTTTGTTTTGTTCAGGTATCTTGCAAGGAGCAGATGCTGTGATAAAGAGGATGTCATTCTGTTTTGAAGCTCTTCAGAACAGAACAATACTTTCAAGTTTCTGTCATTTTTATAGGGAGATCATTATACACTTTCCAGCTATTCAAATGGTTTCTCCTTCTGCACTAAATTTTGGGTGTACCTAAATCCTTCCCTTCCTTCCTTCATTCCTCTTTGCTTTTCACTTAGGCATGAACTACACTGATGTTTCCTTCTCTTTTTTGCAGCTCACAGGTTTTGCTTCCTTTATAATTTCATTGTATGTGAGCTCCTCCAGCACTGAGGATATTTTGTTACCCTCTGTGAGAGCTCTCCAGTTTAAAACATCTTTCAAATAATGCAATGCATAGAAGCACTGGCTGGGCTACCAGAACTGTGTTAAGCCTGTTAAGAACTGGTTTAAATGTTTTCAGCTGTGTTAATATGTTGATACAGATAAATTTGATCAGTTAAATATTGGCAAATATTTTCTAGTTCTGTATTACAAAAACTTTTCTACATTCTCTTCCTATTTTGTCTGTGTATTTAGGGAGTGCTATTTGCTTTTGCCATTTTAGATGGATTCTTATATCTGTTTATAAAAAGCATAAGATGACTTTATGATAGAGACCACACTGAGACCTTCACAGACAGTGAAGTTTTAGGGAAAACAGCAATGAAATGTTTTCTGATGAGAATTATCATTGCATTAATTAAATACTTAATTATATCAATTTTAGAATACAAGCTGACATTGTGCATCTTTTCATTGTCTCAAAATGTGTTTTCATTAATTAAGCAAGATAGCATAAGGCATAACTCCCCTCCAGTTTAAAATAAAGGAAAACATTTGATTTTACTCAAAGATGTGTAGATTGTGTGTGGTTTTTTTCTTGTATTTCAGGGAAGTTCAGATGTACCGGTATAGTCCATGAAAAGTGTTCAGCAAGGAAAATCTGTGGAATTTGACTCTGAGTTCAAGATAAAATACCACACACAATTCTACTCCTATATTTGATGAAATTCCAGCCTATTTTTCATTTTTTTTATTCATTATTATTAAAATATAGATGATGAAATAATCTTGCTTTAGCTTATTTAAAAAAAAGGACAAAAACAAAACCCAAAACCAAATGAAAAAACAAACAAAAAACCTCACTGTATGTCAGAAATCAACCTGGCATTGGAGAAGAGACTTTGAGGTGTGGTTCACAAAATCAAAATTTTGGGCCATGATAAACCCTTTTAGTTACATATCCATAATCAAACAGCCAGTTGAATTCTTGGGAGAAAGATCCTTGTAACAAATATAACAGCTGATGCTGCATTGTGTGACTAATTCACACGTTTGTTCCAATTGCATATTAAAGCACAGGGACACACACTTCTGATTTCATCTGTTTCCAAGCACAAAATTACACACTGTTCCTCATTAATATTCTTTTAAAAATAGTACAAGGATGAAGACAAAGCCTGGAATATCTCTAATAATGATATCCCGGAGCATTAGAGATTCTATAAACTTTTGATCTTGACATGAAAATAGTGAGTAAATGAAAAATGTGTATGTACCAAGAAGGCAGTGAACTCTTCCTTAATACTCTTATGTACTTTTTTTGTTTTGGTGGATTTGGATTTATACCACTGTGGTTTAACTCTTGTCCAACATAACACATTAGTTTGTAATTACACTGCTCTTCAAACCAATATAGTTCTCCAGGCTGTTTTTAGAGGTGATGGTTTAAGATATTAACACAGATTATGAATCACAATAGTTGTTTGTTACTGAAAATATAGAAGCTGTGCTGTTCATAGAGAGGGAAGACTACATTGTTCCTATGAAATTTGAGAGACTGAGATGTATTTATTTATCTTCCACAGATTTTCTGTGCTATTATGGGCAAGTCTTTTAGCCTCATAAAAGAATTGGGTCCTAGTATTTACTTCTTGTGCTGCTTATTTTTCCTCTAACCTTTATTATTTTTTTTTTCCTTTGAGTTATAAATACCTAAATAGTCCATTATATTGGCAGTAGAAATATTAGAAAGTATCTCTGTTCCAATCTTTTTAATTGTCTGGTCAGTGGAGGACCTGTTAAAGAGATGCGTGTTTCACTGTAGGACCAGAATCTGTTGGATGTTTCCTCCTTTATATTAATAAATAGAATTGTGAGTAACTGAGAGTTATGAATGACAGTAAAAACCTGGGAATAATGAATGCAAGTACATGCATAACTGAATTCAGAATTAACTCTTTTGCCAGGAAGCTTTGCACTTTCCTTGATGATTTCAGTTATTTAAATTTCCCAAGTAAAACTTGTTCTGTGCAACTTCTAGTGGAAAGAGGAAGAGGAATTGGTTTGAACAAAAGTCTGTGCCATTGGGATGAAGTGCTCTCCTCAGAGTCCTTGAGAAAATAGTTTTGGGAAATCTACCTTTTGATAGAGCCAAAAAGAAACCCTAGAGGGGCCATAACAACAACGATAATATTGGAAGCAAACAGAAAGACATTTTTGGAAAGTAATGCAGGAAGACTAAAGAGCAAGATACTGGGGCAACCTGTCAGAATAATCATTCTCTTGCTGCCATTATGATTGTATGTACTAGACAGAAAGGTGAAAGACTAAAATTGAGTCACCTGTAAGGAAGACAAAAAGGTGCAAATCTCTGTGGCAGGGACATCATAGCTGATATTTCTAAATTGATGCTTTCAGGTCTGAATACTGCAGAGCTGTCAGGGCAGCTGGCTAGGCTGGGACTGGCAAGACAGATCTTTGTAGCAGAAATATGTGTTATACTTGGGAAACTGCTACTAAGAAAAATGCCTTCAAGAAAGAAGCACCCCCGCTACAAAGCCACTTCACCAGTTTTAAAGACTGCTCAAAACTCCTGGATTTCCTCTTCAGTTCCTTTTTCAGTGCTTTGTTTCTTCCCTCTCTCTACCAAGGTTGTTTATGTTTAATTGCTGTGTCTGGCTTGTAGGCTATTTAGACTCTATAAAGGACCTGTAGCAGAAAAAGGTCTAATAATATGAGATGCTCAGTTCTTGTTAGTGTAGCTGCCAGTGGTGCTAAGGGAATTCTGCATGGGTGGCTGTAGGTGCAAATTGAAAAAAATGGGGAGATGTTGAAGAAATTGAAGGTGTTGTGAATGTGAATGGAAAAACTGGATTGTTGAACATTTCTTGTCCTGCAGCAAAAAACAATTATTGATGAAAATTTTACTCTGCAAAAAATCTGTTTTGAGCTTTGTGTGCATGAGTGTTTCCATTTGGTGTGCAGATTTAAATGATGTGGAGAATGCAGTCTCTTTTAGAAAGTATCCACTGATAATAATGGCACTAAGCTGGAATTTGTTTCTATTTCCAGTGAGTTTGGCAGAACTGGCTAGAAAAGCACTGAGCATCCTTTGCTACTCTCACAATGAAGAGGGCTGATATTTTGCACTGTGCTTTGGGTTCCTCCGACTCTGCCGAATAGATTATCTGTTGCTTTTTCAGGAAGAAGTTACAATAATTGTATTGATTGTCTTTCATTTGACTCTTGACTGAGAGGAATAAAAAGCTTCACGATTATTGATTTAGTTTGCACTCAAATATGTTACTTTTGTTTCCACTTCCCATAGGACCTAATCCCAAGGCCATTTATGCAGTTGTGTAAGGCCTTAATGCAGTAGAAGTAATGCAGCCTGGCTGCGCAGAAGCCTGAATCAGCAGACATCCTGTGTGCCTATTTCCTTGCTCAGGCATTTATATCATCTCAAAATACACCTAAAATAGATTAAGAGAAGTTGAAACAAACGGATTTGTTTATTCTTTTTATGAACTAGTCTTTTCTCTTATGCACCCAAATGACTTCTAGGTAGATCTTTGTGGTATCTACCCCTGTCAATAATCAGTACCAGTGGTGCGGGAACTCAGGGCTAGAGATTTTCAAGTGCCAGGACTTCCCTGATCTTATTGCTCCTAAAATGCTGTATCTGTTATAGTAGAAATGGTTAGTGCATTGTGCTTTGGAACATGCACTAGCAGGACTTGGGCAATGTTATCACAGTCAGCACTTAAATTTTAGTGTTTAAATATTATTTTCTTCTTCTTACACCCTATTCTGCATCCTCAGACAAAGCAGAGCTTAGACAATACTGATCCTGATAATTCTGTAGGAAAGGCTGTTGAACTCCATGCAAGCTAGAAAGGTGATGCCCAGCTCAGAGGCTGGAATTAAGAATCATTTTTTCAGTCTGTAAGTGCTTCAGTGATTGTGCAAAATTGGCTCATGTGAATGTGTTGAATTTTATGCTTAATACTGATGTCTCTAATTTTTTTTATTTGTAAAAAGAATTAAATAAACCTATAAATATAAGCAAATTTTGCTTGGGCAGAAATATTTAGGCTCAAAACACAGTAAAGCAAACAAGTAGTACAAGATAAGCACAGAAATATACCATTAAATACAAGAAAAACCTCATGGATTAGGTTCTGTTGAAATTAAAGGCTTTGTAATTAAAAGACCCCGCATAGAATCAACACAACTTCTTTATCTGGCAGCTTATGCACTGTGCCTCTATATGTGGTGCCAGTATGTGCGTTACTAAAATCACACAATCCTGTAATGACACAAGTTTGTCCTAGACTTCTTGGACAATTTTCTTCCATTCCACTTCTTCCAAACTTTTTCACAGGAGTCACATTGGTTCTATGTTCCTCTGCCACCTCAGTTTCTTGATGTTGCAAGTAAGGTATCTTAAACACTAGCAAATCTTTTGGAACAAAAGGTGTGTGTGTTTAAACTGTTTTAATTTGGCTTCCATTCCAATCTGAAATACTGCCTTATGCACATCAGAATTTTAGGAAGGCAATTAAATGTTTTTAAGTCCAAGTCAGGTATGGTCACATGAACAAAGTCCTTTCTCTTAGGATGGTTGGTACCTAAGAACAGTCAGGTTCTCCAGTCTTATCTTTCACTTAGTGGATGGCCTTTGCAAATCTTTTCTGCCTTGTCCTCATTTAAAGATGAGGAGGCAGAAATCCATTGCACAATATTTTGTCATCTCTTGATGACAAATGCCATTTAATTTCCAACTTTTTAGTTGTTTTTGTTATTATCCAAGTGTAGTTGTTAGTACTGTGTTTCCTTGAGAACATTAAGCCCTCTCCAGCCTGTGCTTTTTTCATCCAAAAAGTTTGTGTATATCTATCTTATGTCCAGGATCCTCCTGGTATTTCAGAAAGATTGGAGGATAGCATGTTCTGTTTTATAGATATAACCATGAGGAATCTGTAAGGAACAAGATTCTTCTTGGATAATGTACATCTTGCTCAGTCGTCCAGATTCTCTCAGCAGCTTTAATCACTAGACAACTTTGCTACCCTTTGTAAGAGAGAGATGGAGAAGAAAAAGCCCATCTGCTGCTTGTGGTTGCTAGGGAGTCACATGCTGCCCTCAGGTTAGATTGAGCCACTTTCTCTCACATTTGTATTGGTTTGGGCCACTGCTCTGTACTGAGCTGAAGTTAATTTAGCTCTTGGTTTTTAACTCCCCTGCCCAGTAGTATGGCAGCTGGAAAATTCATGGTGGCCTGCATGAATTTAAACATATAAACTCTTAATATGTGCATGCAGAAAGGGAGAGGAAATGTAGATTTTGAAAAGTGTTGCTCTTCTACTTCCTGTTAGTCTGAGGTATGCAGCATGGAAAGAAAACTGCTTTTACTGAAGGATATTCTCACACGAGACACTGGCAGAGAACTGAGGTTTATAGAAATCTGTTCATTATGGCTCTGTGGGGAATTTCCAAATGTATTAGCATTTTTAGGTCCTCTTATCAGCACTTCAAAGATAAAGTGGCGTGAGATGAACGCTTCTCCCTTTGTGTGCCGGGTTTTACATACCTTGTGCACCCAAAATAGGTAGGAAAATCTAAAAGGGATTTAGAAGCAGATGTTAAAAAATGCAGTGAATGATTTTTCAGATGGTTTTTAATTATGGTTTGTCAGATGGCTTCTCATAGGAGCATAATCACAAGGCACATATTCACTGATGATTTATTTAAAGAAAAAAGAAGTGAAGGAAAGGGAGGCTGGATAGTGTTTTTGTGAGTACTGCTTTTGGGGACTCTGTGTGTCTCCATAATGTTTGTCTCCCTGCTCACTGTAGTCATGGAAGCTCAGAGCCAACTGGAAGATCCTGCTCTGCACGGGACTGGATTACTGACCCTAACACATGGAAAATTGAATGTATTAAGAAGCAGCCGCATTTTCAACCGTAAATTCACAAGGAATTTGAAACAAAAGGCCAGAGACCTCTGAGGAGATTT
Source organism: Pseudopodoces humilis (assembly GCF_049639895.1). Classification (NCBI taxonomy): domain Eukaryota; kingdom Metazoa; phylum Chordata; class Aves; order Passeriformes; family Paridae; genus Pseudopodoces; species Pseudopodoces humilis. The sequence continues at coordinate 11,398,401 of NC_142205.1, read as the reverse complement.
TCATCCCAGGGGGGAGTCTCATTTTTAAAAAACAAATTAGCATCACCATAGAGAAGCAGCTTCCAATGACCAAAAATTAGAATACAAAATGAAAGATTTTTTTATTCTCCTGGGTGCTGCTTTCTATCTTTTTTTGCCAGCTGAAGGAGCTCTGTTGTCTTAAATGTAGCTGAGGTGAGCTAAGCTCTGACCTCAATGCAGTCAGTTGCACTCATGTTGGAAGTGGGAAAACTAGTGACATCAAAATGTCTTGCCAATCCATGAGTGAAAGATAAAAGACTCATTCTTTTATAGAGGGCTAACAACGGTGGACTCTTTATTTATATTTATATGAACTCACTAAGGTCCATGAAAGAGGAAATCTACAGGAATTAATCTAGCAGGGACAGATAGGTGGGTATTTTCCCTCCTTTTCCTCCTTGTGGCAAATATCACAGATGTCTGTGAAAAAAGACAGAATTCTGAAAAGAGATCATGAGTTGTAGAAGTTTGGTTTGCACGTACTAGCAAGTGGAAAATGTGGATATCCTTCAGAACAGGGATAGCCAGGAGTTTTGGGAAAAGGGCTTAAAGGTTTGCGTTTGGAAGTGCAAAGGATGGAATGGCCAGATGTAAGGCATAGGCAGCGGCCACGCGTCTCCTTAACTGCAGTTTGCTGCTCTGCTGCACAGATTTGTGTTGCAACAACTGGCTGTTGAGGTGCATGGAGAGGTTAATGGCAGATATGTGTCTGTGTGTGTGAAATGGAGGGCACGAGACAAGCCTGAGAGGCTTGTTTTGCCATTTTGCCCCCTGGGGCGGTGGCAGGATAGCTTCTGCCAAGGAATCCTGTGGGGACTGTGTGCTGAATTAATGCAAAATGTGTTTCACCTACCTTTTCCTATGACAGATGCTATCCCCTGAGTTGATAGTATATGTTTTGAACTCCTCTAAGGAGCTGTTTTAGCCTTGTCATAAATGGTAGCAGATTTATAAACTAACAAGCTTATACTGATGAGTATTTTCACCTTAGGCCTGGCTATCCAAATGTAATAATACTCTGCAGATTTTTCCCTGAAGGCTGCCTGTGTAGCCTGTCACTTTAGAGGATGTGCATTAAGCCTGAAACAACACAAAAATAAGCAGATTTTAATGATAGCTGTTGTCATATGAGATTTTGCAAGTGAAGCATGAATTTTTGGTGAAACCAAACCAAGGCCAGACCCAGCAGTACTTACTGTTTTTTCATTCTTTGCTGTAGAATAATACTAAAAATATCTACAGCTATTGGTTTTTATATGCAAAACACTTTATAATTATTAAACAGCTAGTTCTCACAAAGAATACACTCAAAGCCAAATTTGTCAGAAGGCCTCCTCAACTCTCAGATTGCTTCTTAATTTCTGTAATTCCAGAGTTATTAACGAGTGCTTGTGATTTGGTTTTGATGGAATAGTACTGTAGTATAGTAATGAAATAGGTAACTACATAAATTACTTTAAAATATCATGTGTTACAGCATCCTTCAGTATATGTGTGTGTAAGTCTATATGTGGGCATGTGTCTCTGTACAATTAACCATACTGACACAGCAGTTTTACCACCAAAAGCTGTGGGTTTGGACACTGTAGGACATAATAGAAATCTTTTATTGTAAAGGTGGCAACAAAATAGCCGTTTTTTGGCTCTGTACACCAAACACTTAAAGGTCACACTTGTCAGGACCAGCAACTTTATTTTTGCAACATAAGTGAAGTGTTTTGTCCTGGTTTATGCATTTTACTCAGAGCGAGTTGTGGTGTTTGTAATGTGACTTTGCACTGTTCAAATTCAGTGAGTGTTGGGTGACACACTGCATTCAATGGGGGCTCAGGCAGAGAGGCACCATTCACTCTGACGTGATTTTGATATGAATCATTGTCTACTCTGAAGAAATCTCCAGCAACGCAGTTAAAAGGACAGTAGCTTCTCAACTGTGATACTTGGTACGAGCATGTAGTAATGGTAGGAAATGGGATGACCAGAACATTGCACGGGGTAACAGAGTAAAGGTAAATCGTGACAGAGGAGAAAATGGAACAGAGATCTTTCCTCCAGTGCCAAAGGTATATGGGAACATGGCAGGGGGAAAGGGGTGAGAAGGGACACCCTCTCATCCCAAAAAACCAAACCCAAACCACAAAACCCACGCTATGATTAACATGGCAAAAAAAGCAGAGATGCTGGCATGCCTGTGTGTGAATGCGGAGGAGACAGTGGTGACAAATGGACACACGACAGCCCCCCAGACATTTGCAGCTGATTAGAAGCACGACAGACGAGCAGCTGTCATGCCAATGAAATATTACAGAATGGAAATGAACTTACAGCTGGTTGGGGTGACACCCCTAGTACTTCACTTTTATCACTACAGCTCCAGGCTCCTGCTCTTTACCCGGTCAATTAGTATCTCTATCTCCATGCATCCTATTTAATTAGGTTCACTTCAAAACAAAATGGGGGTCAGTTCCAGCAAACATGTGTTTTATAAGGTGGTGAGGTGTGGAGTAGACTCAAACTGTCCTCCTCAAGCACAGCTGAGATTGGGTAGGTTATCACTGGTACAAGAGTGATGCTGATCAGCTAATAGCTGTGAAGGTTTGGAGATCACTAGCTTTCAAAAAATTCTGGTATCACTCTGCTTTTTGCTCTTCATTTATCTCAATCTTCTTTTCCATGCTCCTTTTCTTCTAACACTGTACAGAAAGCTTGTTCAGCTACCAGTTAACAGAATGAGTTTGCAAATAAGGGAAATACTTCTGAAGTAGTTGTATCCTTAAAAATATATGTCTATATACTTAAAAGCTGAGCTTTGGTGTAAAACATATAAAATATATTTGCAGATCATTTAGTTCAAGCCATGGTGTGAAAGGTAAGTCTAGTTGACTGCTGGGAAATTGGAAAGGTAGCCTCTCATTTTCTGCTTTCAGTGCTGAGCTATTCATGGAACCTGCAACTTCTAAAAATTTTTTTCAGTCTCTATTATTTTCTATTATTCTCTAGATTTAGCGGCTTCTAAATCCTAAGGAATACTCTGGATTTAAAATATTGCCTCCAGGAACAGAAAGTCTGTTTTCCTATAGGATGGATGTTTTGCTCTTGAGTCTATTAATTATGGCCTTTTCTTTCAACAGGAATAATTGTGTTATTAATAGTCTTTTCATGAACAGAAGAAAGGCCTCTTTGGAAGGAGAATGCTTTTGCTTCACAAAAGGTTTCTGATAGCCTTAAGGTGGATTTATCTGGTAGAGCCTTGGCTAACCTTCATATTAAACAGACAGAAACAGTTTAGGGAATTTGGGGATGTGAAGCAAATTAGAAAATAAATTAAAAGCATTATAGCTCAATAGTATAAATTAATGCAGCTGCTGTAAGCTTCATCCTGAGAGAGTTGTCAATATCTGCAAAGCTCCTGCTATGGGGAAGAAAATTAATGTGTATTTTAACATTTGTGTTTTGCCCCACAAGAAGCAATTTGAAAGAGTCCCCTGTAGCTTTGATGGCTTTCCTTATCTTAACTCTTTCCACACCAGTGCCCTGGGTATCCCAGGGGACTGCAGAGGGAAGGGACTAATAGCCCATCCCAGGCAAAGCATGTTGTGAGTAAAAGCTGTGCAAAACAGCTGCTGATGGCAACACTGAAGCCTAGGCTTCCCTCTGCAGATGCTTCTCTGGGCTCCCGGCTGTGCAGGTTGTGGCAGGCTTGGTCCAGCAATTTCTCTGTTTTGCAAATGAATATTTGTTGAGTCTGATGATTCTGCAGAGTAAAAATCTCTTCTGTTTTGCTAAGGTTTTATTAATGTTGGTGGGAGAAGAGCACTAACCTCCCTCCCCCTCCTTATCCCAGCCCTCTGCAATGCCATTCTCTCTGCAGCAGCTCTTTGTATCTGCTCTTCCCAACAGAGATTTTACTGTTGTGTTTTTCCTCCCGACTCCTGGGGACACTTGGGTGGAGGCTCTACCAAGAGATCAGAGAGGGCAGTATGTGCCTTTTTTTACTTAGGGAACAGAATGAGGAATGCTGGTCATCCTAAGCCTGCATGAGACAAACCTCCCAAAGCATGGTTACATGAGAATTGAGGAGAAAAGAAAATACATGCTCCATTGCTGATTATAAAGAAGATTCATATGGTATTTATATTTTTTTGGTACTCTTAGTATGAACAGGAACTGAAAACTGGTTGTATTTATACTCTAGTTGTACTGGGCAATCTTAGTCAGATCTGGTCCATGGTGATTGTCCTAGTTTAGGGAGTGATGCTTTTCCTTAACACACTGCGCGCTTTTTCTTCCCCCTCTCTTGTTCTCAAAGCCAGTCTTAAAGGTGCAGAACTTAATATATAAGATAAACCAGACGACTGGGGATACCAGTATCATAAAGTCACCCCAGGACAGTGATCCAAGAACTGTGCAAACACATAGTGGTAAATGAGAAATTACATTTCAACTTGTGATCTTGATCAAAATAAGATGTTTCAAAACTTGTGAAGGGATGGAAAGTTGTGATGACAACCATGATGTGGCCCATTGTTGCCTAGGCAAAAATCAGTCCCTGAGGGCAAGCAGAAGGAGATAATGTCTGGCCACAGTAAACTGCTAAGCTCTAAGAGAAATAGATTTGACAGAGGAACCTTTTGAGCTGGACCTGGGACAGCATTTCTAGGGCTGGATGTGTCAGAGTTGTAGGTGACAGGACAATAGGCTGTTTGAGGTTGGTGTTACTGGAGGGAGACAAGCAGTGGAAATGTAGGCTGTGCAGAGGCTTACTGCAGAGGCCAGGGAAGGTGGCCTTGAATGACAGGAAGTGGAGGGAGTTCAGTGATAAGAATGATGTGTCAGAGCATTATAATGGTCCCTGTGGAGACTGAGTTTGCATGCTGGGTACATGTTCCTCCTCTGTGATGAGAAGGAGAAGGCAATCTGTGGCAGAACATGTCAGCAGCAGATCTGGAGAAAATTTGATAGATTTTTCTAATTTGCTGATACCTATGAGGAGATATCCTAGAGAGACTACATTCCATGGTTGTAGACAACATAGAAGACATTTTTCTGAATTTTAGCTTGCAGGGTCTTTTTAGGTGTTTTTGTGTCCCTTATTTTTTAATAAAAAGAATGACTTGCTGTCTTTAGCACATGCTGCTACTCTTTAAATTTCAGTCTTAGCACTGTGAAATAGATTATAGCATGCTTCTGGTGGATCATGACTTGCTTCCAGAGCAAACAAGGAAACTCATAATCTTAAAAATCTGACCTTTGCTTAATTTCTTCCTAACTCTGTGTTTCTCCTGTAATTTTCTCTCTATTTAAACCATGAGAAAGTGTGAATATTGGCTTTGTCTTTCTGCCTTCTTCAAGGTATTCAGTGAACTTTAGATGACTTGTAATTTTCTGTGTAAGGAGAAGGATGTGCAAGGAAGACAAGGAATTGCACATATGGCGAGAAAGATGAAATAGAGTATTTGGAACAATGTTGGACTGAAAAATTCATGTTAAATGAAAGCTCACCCAGGCATAACTTTGCATCTGGTATGTAGCCTAAACTTCCTGCAGCCTCTGTTGTAAAACTAGAGAAAAGCTGTCTGGGCAATTTGTGTGAGGTCCAAACAGTATGAATGGAGTAAGGAAGCCTCACATACAACAGCAGGTGCTAATATCTTTATTCTACTGCACCTGAGACCCTGACATTCCCCCTCTAATGCTTCTGAAAATGCAGGTCAATTAACAGGACCAGAGTTCTCATTTTTGATCCTGTGTGTAATTCCCTGAAGCTATTATTGCCTTGAGGGAGAGGGGAAAAAGTGGAGAAGATAATTATACTTGACCTTGTGCTATGGACTTGTGCAAACTCTTGGATTAGCAATGAACACTGTCAAAGCTTGGATAGGAAGCAGTGGGGGACACGACACTTTGTAAAGCATATTGCTGAATATGCAAGTGACCAAAATTGAAATGGATAGTACAAGAGAGGAACGGAAAACAAATATTGAGGCCAACTCTGTAAGTGCAGTGCTGTCAGGAGTTAATGCCTTTTTCTTCCTTGTTAGAACATCAGTGATAATCAGACAAAATGATTTCTGTGTTGTAGACAAACAATTAAGTTGGGCCTTTACAACCCAAGTGATTAAAAAAAAATAGGAATTACACTACAGCAATGTGTTAGAACAACTGGTGATGGCTAAGCAGCAGCTGTATATCAAAGAGTTGGAGTGGAGAACTGATTCTTAGCACTGTTATTTTTCTTTACCATTTCCCACTGCACCTTCTCTCACATTATCCAACTATTAGCATTACCAGCTTCCATTTTGGTAAGCATTGCAATGTCTTGAATAAGCCTTTTTTGGGAACCATCTGGCCTCAGATGTCAAAGAACAGCTGTAGATAGAGCTGGCTTCTAATGTAGCTTAAGTTCACATCTCTCTGTAAAATAAAACAGAGCACTGCCCACATTGATGCTGACATAGCAACACTGAGCCTTGGGGAGTTCTGTTTCTCCTTTTGGTTTTCTTTGCCTTCAGCCTCTTCCTCTACTAAGGATTCCCAGCCAAATCCTGTTCACCTTGCATGTATGAAAATAGATTTTGTTATCAGTAGAATTACTCACTTGCATTTTTAGACCATACAGTCTGTGTCCTAAATGTAGACATTGTTTATCAAATAAGGATGAAAGGAAAAGAAAGCGATACAAAACCTCACATATATTTAGAAATGTTGCTATGATTTAAATTTTGCTAAATACTTTTTTTGTTTTGTCTGTGTCTTTGTTGCACTGGCACTCCAAAATCAAAGCAGTTCAGCAAATTGAAACACACCAGAAAACACTTTAAAGAGTGAAACTGTAGGGCTGGATTCTGCTCTTATTTCTTGTGGTGCAAATCTGGTGCAATGTGGACATCTTACAGATTTATGTACCTGTCACAAACTATACCCAACCTAGGAAATGAAAGTGATTGTTGTTTTCAAGACTTGACTGTGTGCAAGAGGGAGAGTTTGAGAACTTGACATGATTTATGAAAATGTAGTAATTTTCTGAATTCCTAGGACTTAGCAGTAGCATTACAGCTCAGCTGCAGTTTAACGTGAAGTTAGAAAATTTCAGGGGCAGCATTAACAGCCAGGCTGCTTCCAAGAATGGGCATGTGGTTGTTGCATTCCCTGTGCATGGATCCACAGAAAGGAGAGCAGTGCCACAATCCTTTCCTTTCTCTCCTGCCCCTGGGGCTTGGCACAGTGAGCAATGCTGGGCAAACCCAACACACTGTACAGGGGTACAGAGCAGTACATAAAAAGATATGTTGTCTTCATCCTCTCTTCTGGCTTTTGAGAATCAAATAGCATTTGGAAATGACCTGGCTTGCTGATTGTCCCTTTCTACTTCCATTTCAGTAAGTAAAAGTACCTGTGAATGCTGTGTACTGTGGAGCAAGCAGAATTGTATTTGTGTTATTGCTTTAATAATGGGCTGTGCTGTCAAAACAGAGCAAATGGGGAATGAGCAATGAGAGAGGAAAGTAATCCCCTGTTTATACCAAATCATTTTCCGTAGCCCTCTCTGAAAGGAACAAAGAGAGAGTAAAGTCAAGGGAAGAAGGTGCTGCAAAAACATGTTTTGATTGCTTTATGAAGAAGTATCTGTTAAAATTTATCTTTAAAATTTGTTACACTTCATTGGTTAATTAACTTCATTGACTGCACTTAACATGGGCATTTTCCTCCAGTGCACCTAGATTACCCTACCCCTGACCTCTTTCCTTTATTTGTTTTTTTATTTTTTGAGTGAATTTTTGATAATGAATTGAAAACCAAAATGTGATTCGCTGTTTTAAGTGGTCTCTTTACTTTTCTGTATCCTTTGGCCACTGAAGTAATTGCTTATAGGAGACAAATATGTTCATGTTATGAAAAGCATTCCCTGTAAGTGTAGTGTATATCCAAACTCATGTCCTTATCCTGATCAGATTTATTTTTTAGATAAAGTGCTCTTGCATGTAGTATCACATTTAACAAAGTGCCTTGACCAATAAATATTCCAGTGAACATTAAATGAAATAGGTATTGGGCTGGATGAGTTTTATTATTTTGTACTTCTTCCATGGAGTCCCTGAAAGTTAATCCAAACCCTGCTTCCCTTGGGCTGCCAAGTAATGAGGAGCAGACAAAAAATGGGGAAAAAAAAAGAAAAAAAAATCTCCAGCAAACTGCAGGGTAAAAGGCTATTACATGATGAATGAAATATTAAAAGGAGAGGTTGAAAACACTGCCCAGCCATACTGTAGGTTTATACCAGGATTACCGAATGAAAGCACAATGAGAGGAGCATGTATGATGTATGTAAGTGTGATGTAAATGTAAATTATATGATTATCATCCTACATCTAAGGAAGTAACAGAGCTTTAGATTAAAGTTTATATACAAGATACACTTTGATTAAGTACTGCACAGGTGAATTATCTGAATTGCAGGGGCCTTGGATGACGTGCTGTAGCTACTGGGCCAGTTGCAAAGCTGAGATTAACTTTGAGTAACTTCAGAGCAGGGAATTGTGGTGTCCAGTGGATCCAAGAGCAGAGATGGATTTGGAGCTTCCCTACATGAAATGTCCATCAGGATGAAGTTGCAGATGGCACACAATGTTCTCGTCAATTAAGGTTGAAAATAATCTTCAGCTGTTGAGGATTTTTTCATTCTTTTATCTTTCAGTTGTTCTGGCATCTGTCTGAGGACTTTCTCTTGCTGTGAGATCTCTGTGAGTCTGTGGCCCTGTGGTTAGACAGCAGTCAGTATTCAGGATGTATTCATGAGCTAACTTGATGTTGAGAAGCCAGGTTTCACATTTGTTCACTTCTTTCAAAAAAGAAACAACATTGTGATGCTGAATTGCCTTCTATAGGCTTTTATCTTCTGGAGACTTTGCCATCCATGGATTTATTTAAAATTGACTTTTTTTCCCCAGGCTATAATTTTCTTTGTGAATGTCTGTCCAGAAGTCAAGGGAAGGATATGTACTGCCTTAGCTATTTCATATTCTTTTGCTGGTATCCAACCAATGACTTTCTGGATTTGGGATTCTGGGAATTGAGTCTCATTTTCCTTTGCACCATACTTCTTCAGAGGACTCAAACTCACCACAGGTGGTGGTGTTTAACCAGTAAATCAACTGAGCCATGGTGACGTCCTGTGAATCCCTGTTCATGAGGCTCATCTCTTAACTGTGCCCTGACTGTTCACAGATATCTCCAGTGAGATATCAGTGATTTGACTGGCTGTACTAGCTTGCTATCTGCCCTCCTTGTTTTTCAATGGTGTATTAGTAATCCTAAATCAGAAAAATGATTGAAGTTTTAGTTCAGTTGCTAGTCCTTAAGGAAACTTGTTTTTTTATTCATCTTAAAATTCAGTTTACCTTTCCCCGCCCCCCCTCTTTTAAATCAGGATGTGTATTACTTGATAATTTGATCAACTCTGCAGCAAAGACCAGCCAGTGCCTCATTGTGTGTTGTGCCCTCTGGTTTGAATAGTAACAGCACATTTTCATGCTGAGTTTAGATGAATTGGCTCCTGCCTGTGTGTGCTGGATAATGTCCTTTCATATTCTTGGCATTGGTAATGAATAGGATTTTGCACACTGCTTGTAGATGTTAAGGCTTATTGTAGGAAAAATGCATGCAAAAATTCAAAGCTTCTAATAAGAGCCTAAAAGCCAAAGAGGGTATCAAAATTATGGAACTAATTCAGTTGCTATTGGTTGCTTACTTGATCTCTAATTGCCTGTACAAGCACTTAAACTCATTTGCTCATAGGTGACTTGACTTTACAGTTCTCAGGTTTTTTTTTCCTTTTTCCCATACATAAGAGAATTTTGTCAATCTGTTTGCTAATAGGTCTGCATTAATTTTTAAAACCCCAAATCTTCTTGAACATTAGTAGTATTCTGGCATCTTAATTAAAAAGAAGTTTGACCTTTTTTTTTGTCTAAAATAATAAAAAAAATTAGCTCTGTTACTGATAACATGGTTTGCAATAGGGTCAAAAACCCCATCAAGAACCCTAACCAAAAAACCTGATAAACCCTCAAAACCCCAAGACCCTACTAAAATGTCTTTTGCCTGAAGATGGTCAGAGTATTTTCCACCATGTGATTTATTGTTTGCAAAACCAGAAACTGTCATAACTGTCCACTTCTTATTTAACAGAGTGTATTTCTGAATAGTAACACTAATTATAAACAACTAAAAAATCACCGTTTTTGAGGAATTACTGTGATTTGGAGATCCTGTTTGATTTTACAGCAGAGTAATCCTATTGAAAAGCTGGATTTAACACAAACAGTAAAGAGGATTCTTTATGTTGAGGAGTTTTTTTGATTGTGAGCTTTTTTTTTTCCAAGAGACATGTTTATTTCAGCTGTGGATTTAATCCTTCCTTCAAAGAGAACTGGAGAATAAAGTGAGTGCCAGAACAGCACTGTGGGTTCCTACTGTACTTTTGTTCTTTACTACTGCAGTATTAAACAAGTTTCTGTTAATGTGGTGGTGCAGGTGAAAATGCTGGACCTTCATTAAGGGTCCTGCTGATGAAGTGTGAGCCAGAATAAAATCCAGTTCCTCCTCTGTTTGCTGAGTTAGATTTGCAGGACGAGCAGGGGCAGAAAGCAGCATACCCCTGCTCGTGTTGTTCTACTGAAAAGATTTCACTGAGACTCTACAGGGGCAGTAGAGTAAAAGAAAAATAGCAATAAAAATGTGAAATCTTTATGCAGTCACATTTCTGAGTAAAACCAAACATCTGAGGCCTTCTGAGTGACACTTCCCAGGCAAATTACAATGGGTCATCTGTGCTGTTGCCAAAATATACTGAGAAAAATAACTGGAGAATGACACATTAACAAGGAAAATGTAAGGAAATGAGCACATAGTTTTACCTTGCAGTCTGTGTAATTCAGCACAGTGTCAGAGAAGGGGCTCAGGCTCTGACACAGGCATCTGTGGTTCTACTGGTGCCTGATTTGCTACCTCCTTAACTCTAGCATGCATAACATGGATGGTCTTGTGGCTAGCAACCTCTCTCGGACTTAGAAGTAAATCTGAATGAATAATAATGATTCTTCCAATTTCCTAGTTAGAATGAATTTAAAGAATTGGGAACTAAATAAAACGTTTTAAACCAGTTTAAAGGCATTGACTTGTTCTTCCTGCTAGTTGTTTCCCAGCGCTCAGGTGAGAGTAAATTCAGTGCTATATATGCAGTGTTGCAATGGATAGTTTTAATAGACAGGCAGTGACAAAGAAAGTCCTGTCCAATTAAAAAAGTTGCCAGCTCACTGATGAATTACAGTGGATGCTAAAGGAAAACTCATTTTTTTCATAATCTCTTTGGTAATCTCACTGGTAATTGTCTCTTTCATAATCTCTATTTTCTAAACAATAATTTACATAAACCAATTTAACTCATGTTAAAGAGTGCCTCAAGAAGTTTTTTAAGAGACATGAAGAAATAAAACATTTTTCAACAATGGGAGTGCATCTTCCAATTCACTGTTCCTAAGTATCACAATACAGAGGCAAATGAAAAGTAGAAAATCACAGTCCAGTGAAGATGGTAACAACAGAAATTCTTTAAAAAACAGTGCTTCTGGTCTCTTGGTAATGCAATCAATATATTCTCTAAAAGATTTAAGGCAGTAAGAGTTCCTTTAAATAGTAGAGTAGCTTTGAAATTCCTTTATACTTGGGTAGAGCAACATTAAATCAAGAGCAGCATCATCAAACTTGCTTTGACTGATGAAAGAAGAGGGGTGGTGTTTTTTGTTTTTTGGTTTTTTTTTTTCCTCCAAAAGATCTTGCTAGCTGAATGTCATTTGTGACAAAAATGACATTCATTTCAATTTCATTTTCATTTCATTTCAATTTTCAAATTCATTCATTATTTCAAAAAATAGGGATTTTGTATCCCTATTACCTTCCTGGGGAGACCTTTGCAGTTCTAACCCATGCTTTGCCTTTCTCCCTACAAATCACCAAAATCTTTACTGTTTTTTGCTAAGTTATGTATGCTGGAGACTTTGCTTATTTCCCAGGGCACACTTCAGATGATGCATAAAACTTAGGTCATGAACACTGGTGGTAATTAAAGATCCATGGTATGTATGTTCTAGGTTGTTAACTCAGGTATCTGGGCAAAATTCCAGCTTGGGTAATTATGTGCTGTCTCGCTGGCTCCTGTCATCAGCTGCCACTGGGTAAGGTATTGCATTCAGGTCCTGTCCTACATGAGTGTGTAATACTATTGTGTGTTGGTTTATGAGACCCTCAGCATGAGCTAGGCATGTGCACTCACAGCCCAGAAAGCCAAACGTGTGCTGGGCTGTATCCAAAGCAGTGGGAGCAGCAGGGCAGGGAGGGGATTGTGCCCCTCTGCTCTGCTCTCCTGAGAGTCCACCTGCAGTGCTGCATCAGCCCTGGGGCCCCAGAGCAGGAAGGACATGGACCTGCTGCAGCAGGTCCAGACATGACCACACGAAGGCTGGAGCATCTCTGCTGTGAAGACAGGCTGAGAGTGCTGGTGTTGGTCAGCCTAGAGAAGAGACAGCTCCAGGATGACCTTCCAGTACCTAAAGGGGGCTACAAGAGAGGTATAGAAGGACTTTTGACATGGGCATGTAGTGACAAGCCAAGGGGAAGTGGCTTTTAACCGAAAGAAAGCAGGTTTAGGTTAGATATTAGGAAGAAATTCTTTACAGTGAGAGTGATGAGACACTGGATCAGGTTGCTCAGAGAAATTGTTGATGGCCCATCCCTGACAGTGTTCAGGGCCAGGCTTGATGGGGCTTTGAGCAACCTGCTGTGCACTGGAAGGTTCCTCTGCCCATGACAGGGGAGTTGGAACTAGATATTCTTGAAGGTTCCTTCCAGCCCAAACTGTTCTATGATTTTGTGATTTATTTTGCATTCTTCTGGGCATGTGTTCTCGGAGCAAATTTACCCTTTGAAAAATCACTAATGACTTTATATGACTGTCTTGTTGCCTCATAAAAACATCTTGTTCTGACAGAACACATCCTTAACACTTACTGAGAGTCCTTTCAGTATTCCTTGTGAAATTAAGCATGTGAAATCACCAGTTATTTTGGAAAAAATAAGCTTTAATCAGAAATTCAACAATTTCTGAGCATGTTTTGTTTGCTCCTTTTCCCCCCACAAATTCCCTCCTCTCCCCCTATTAGCACTGAATTTGCCTGAGAATACATACTGTATCTTAGTGTCAGAGAAGAGTCAAGGAGAGCTGTGGTTCATGCTGTCTTTATGGAAAAGAAGTCAATTAGTAGAAGAGAATTCTGGTTGTTATTGTCTTAATGTATTTGTATATTTATAAATATTGACATTATGTTCCACTATGTTGTCTGAATGTTAGCTGAAAGCTTTTAAATATCTAAATCATTAATACTCTAACAGACTCTAGATTGAGGAAAATAATGCCACTTTTTATTCCAGCAAATGCTTTGTGAGAATTGTATTTTGTCTTTTTCATGCTCTGCTGGCAGTTACTCCTAAGTAGCAAATTCCTGAAGATATTGGAGGCGTAGTTCTAACAGCATCTTATGCTGCTTGGAACACAGGGCTAAATATAGCTCTGGTCATTTTTATTTTTAAAATTGAGTTTTATCATAAGAATACACTCCAGTAAAGTATCCCAAGGGACTACTGTGATGAAGTTAATATAGCAGAGAATTTATGTTTGATAACATCACCTGCTGCAAACTGCTGTCACCAAAAACATTCTGCCATTATGGAAATAACCTCCTCAGGCATAATTTCTGTGGTTTTTTGGTTTTTTTTTAATAACAGCAATGCAACTCCAGAATGAAAATTTCCAAAAAAAAGTCAGAGACTAGATATTAGTGGGATTTTACACACACACATATATATAATGCCTCAGAGAATAGGATACCCACAGACAGCCTCACCATCTGTAAGTCTGATGCTGGGACTGTTGACTGCTTACACAGATTTTCTTTCTGTGCGATTGTTGGAGACAATCGTAGCAGTCAGTGTCATGGATTCCGAGATGTCAAAAAAGCCAGACTTTTTTCCATCTTTTTTCTTCTGCATTTTTTCCTGCTAAAGAGGAAATAAAAAATGTAGAGGATACAATAGGTCATCAGATGTGATCAGAAACTCTCTTTCCTATTGAGGTGGGACTAGCAACAGTTCAGGGAAATTCTTGATCCTTTACTGCTATAAAGAGCATAAAAATATCATTAGATATTAGTAAAAACTTTTTTACTATGAAAGCCATTGGTGGTTAAGCATTACAACAGTCCAGACATGTGGGATCCTCACTGTTTCGCTTGGCACAACCCACAACAGCCTGCTCTGAGTTGGAAGTTGACCCTGCTTTCATCGGGGCATTGGGTCTTATGACCTCCAGAAATCCTTTCCCTTATATTTTATGATTCTAAATACGTGTCTGGATATTTGGAAGTGAATTTATTGCTTGTTTTTCCACTAGCTTCACTAGCTTCACTAAATTCTAACTGAAAGGTCTGTCCATGTGCCATTACAGCAGGTGGAGATGTTAATTTTGACTTCAGTTGGAATTAGTACATGTTCCAAGTCTCGGTAGTCCTGTTCTAGTGCCCATTAAATCAGACCTTATGACTCTTACTCATTTCTCTAATTTCTCTAATCCATTTATATATGTGACATCTATAATAGTGTGTGGGAGGCAGTTCCACAGTATTACTGTATGAAAGAAACTTTCATACAGTATTTTTGTAATTTTGTAGCCTAAAAGTTTAGCTACTGTTTTATTTGCATTCTTTCCCCATTGCCTTCCCTCTGAGGCTTGATACGAGTTTGTCAGGCTATTTATATGAAGCAGAAACAGTAAGAAAAACATCTTGAATAAAAGAGCTTAGTACATAACACTGGATTGGGAACTGTCTACCATGACAGAAGATGAAAGTGTTGAAATTTAAATAAGCATCCTGGGCATTTCTACCAGTGTATTTCTACCTCACCCTCAACACTAATGTGCTGTGGCTGTGATGGTAAGACATTCTGCAGGCAGAAGTAGAGTCCTCTCAGAGCAGGACTTGTGCATAATGGAGTATTTCTCAAAACTCACTGACTAGCAGCAAGGGCTTGGCAGGTTGAAGAGCATCCTTGCACCCAGCCAAGGAGCAGCCTGGTAGTCTTGTTGCTTCTGAGAGGAGCCAGATTTGAGCTTGTGACCTGGAGGTGAAAAGTGCTGTATCCCATTAGCTTTCCTCGTGGGGATATTCAGTCTTTCCATTTTTAAGTGTTTAAGGTTTGCTGGATTTTCTCTGATGGCTGCATTTGGCAGCAGTGAACTGTTGATAAGAAATGAGTTCAGGCCTGTTCCCCCGAGGTTTCCTCCCTTACCCTTTCCACTTGTAGCTCAACAGTTTGGGTAGTGAAGAAATCAGTTATCTACCAACAATGTATAATAGTTAAGAAGAAAAATGTCCTCACATCTCTCCAAGAGTCTTTAGCTCCAAGTCATACAAGACACTGTTTGAAATGGCTGGAAATATGCATGACTGCAGCAAGACAAAAATGGTAATGGCTTTGTAATCAAGTCAAGTCAGGTATTGGAGCCTTCTCGAACTCGCCTGTAAGGCAATTTGCTGGTGAGAATGTGATCCATCATATTTGTACCTACTTCCCAGACTGCTCTTTAAAACACCAATGGCAGACCTCCCTGGGAGGTGGGAGAATGTGGCATATCTGTGTCTATGCAAGAGACAATTGAAACAAATAAAAATAAGCAAATATGGACTTTCCCATGAGCCTAAATGTTTATTCCTGGGGGGTTTGTAGTATAGGAAATTATTTCAGGCATTTCTGTCTTGAATGATGTGTGAAAATGAGTGGTCCTACTTGAAAGAACATAAGATAAAAAATGAACAGTGATACTGATACTTTTTTGACAAACCAGCTGGGTTAAATTTTTCTCAGGTGCTTCTCAATACAGTACAGCCATGTTCAGCAGCCTGTTATAAAGAAACCAAGGATTATGTCTTGTGCTATGGAGAATCGATTTGAGCAGATAACCTGGAGTGTGGGAATCTGCCAGTACAGCTGATATGCCACCAGTGAAGCTGGGTGACATTCCTTGTGGAGCCTGACAGGAGGCCTCAGTGTAGTGCAGCTCTGCCAGCTGTTTCCCTTCCATGGAGTGTAGCACAGTCCATTTAGATTCAATTTTGTTTTTATTCTTTGATGAGTGTTTAATAACCATTTCCAAATCTCTGCACAGTTGGGAAGTGACATTGTCAAGAACAGGTGCAGTCAGCTGAAATTACGTGGTAATGCTTGTTGTAACAGCCCTGGGAAGATGTAAAGCGGAAAAGTTTTATTTCCATCAGGGCAGAGTTAGCTAAATGGAATTGAGTTACCCCAGGATAAAATAATTAACCTCTTGCTTTGTCTCACTTTTCATTGTGAAAAGAATGGGATGGGATTTTTGGTTAGGGAAAAAATTAATATATTCTCATCTCAGCTTTGAGATCAACTTGCTGGATGACATTTGAAAAATCCCATGGACAAAATTTTGAGTTTATTTCTTCTACAACCAGGTGCTTATATAAGCCACCTAGTTTCTTAATGTAAACCCACAACTCCGCTTTTCATTCTGGACACCCAACATTCCCAGCACTTGCTATTTCTGTAATTAACTGTATTTTCATACAGACATTCGTGACTGAGTGTTTCAGCTTTATGCTTGCTGTAGGAACTCTGTGGGTTTCCAGGAAAATTAGTGGAACTTAGTGGAACATAGAAGTATGCAGAATCTTCTGAAATAATACTTTTATTTCTTAGTTTTTTCCTCTGATTAAAATTGGACACAATAATTCATATGTCATTGCATTGTTTTGAGGCTTTTCATCAATTACAGTTGGGTCCTGCAAGATCCTGAACATCGTTGGCTCTGATGGATATTAATAGCTGATCATGAAGAGTGCCTGGTCAAGAAGGAGCCTTAATATTTTCAATTGCTCTGAGATCTTTGCTTTGAGATGCTTTTCAAGCATTCAGGCTTATTAAGCTCTGTCCTAATGGTAGGAACACATTTCTCTGTCAGTGGGGATGAGCTGTTTGTGGCAGTGTTCTTTTATTCACTATATGTCTTACTGCTTTTTCTCTGATCTTTTTCACTGACTGCTTCATATAAACATTTTAGTGAACTCTGTAAGCGCTCAAAAGCCTTCTTTCTTGCAACACTCCACTCTCCTTCTCTGTTTTCTTTTTCTGATACTCCACCTTTTTGCTTTGCTTCTTCAGTGCAGCAAAACAGCAGGCACAGAAATCTCTGTCCTTCAGAGCAAAAGGATTACAGGGGTTAGATATTGTACAAGTATACATGGAATGAACAATTCCCATTAGAAAACCAGTTTGTTGACTAAGGAAATGTAGCTGGGGAAGAAGGGAAAAGATTTACTTGAAATTATTGTTCCCTGTTAAGTCTTTGTTAGTGTGAACAGCTGATGTCTGTGGGAATTCTCTAAATCCTTGCCTTAACCATGAATCCCCTCTTCACTGCATTAACTCCCTGTTTGCCAATAGATGGGTTGCCTCAGTAGATGGCAGTCTCTTTCCTCAGTCAGTGCAGAGGCCGTGAGCCGGAGCTGCAGGGCGCTCCTGCGGATGCTCTCTTTGGGAGAAGACCAAGCCCACACCCCAGTGCACTGGGCTCAGCCAGGATTGTGCACACATTCCATGGAAATACGTGTGCCCCACCCCAGCGGCCTATAGCTCTCATTAATTACATCTCATCTTTCCAAGTTAACAGCTGCTCTTTTTTTATTGTACCATAAAGTTTGGAAGCAACAGGGACGTGAGATCCAAGCTCTGTCTCACTAACAGTAGCTTTATATGGCTGTGGAGCCTTGGAGCTGCTGTTCATCCACACAGTGGAAATGGAAAGTGTGTCAATCCCAACATATTGTCTTTAGCAATGTGTTTATCCAAAAATATGAGAAAAAGCCCAAGGAGGTAAGTAATATGGGTAAAACCCTAAAGACAAATGACATATGAGGATGTGTATTGCTCCCAAAGCAAAGCTTCTCACATAGAGACAGATTTCCTCATGGAAGAGAAGCTATTTTTTATTTCACTCACATTATGATAGTTGTGGCAAAAACTGCACTGTTTTTAGTGTAACACAAAAAATAATTTACTTTACATTTTGTTAGTAATAATTAAATGTGAATATTTTATTAAAATATTTTAGGAAGAAATGAAATCTGGTATGCATTCCTTGTTAAAATATTAAAAACTTTCAGTCCTAAATTAATTAATTATTTTTAAAAAGTCACTCATGAGACTTAAAAAGAATACAAAATGTTATTTGAAGTTGAATTTTTTTTGGCTTCTGAGAGAGATTTGGCATGATTTTACTTAAATCCAAGAGAAACTGGTATGATTTTAAACAGTGCATTTGGTTTTCTACATGTTAGCTTTATAAGGCAAGTTAGCTTCCAGTCCCAGACACCATCATACAGTGGCAGAAACTCAATCCTGGAGTTTCCAGCTGAAAGTCAAATAGTAGGATAGATTTGAAGATAAAAACTCTGGTGGGTGGTTAGTGGTTTTTGTTGTTGTTTTTTGGTTTTTTTTTTTTCTTTATTCTCATCAGCAAGTCCAGAGCACCAACATGTCTGTGAGACAGCAAACCCATAACTAATTGGCAGCTGCCTGTTATACCAGCTGGAGTCTGTTAGACCCCTCCAGCTTTCAGTCCCATGCACTGTGTGCTGCAGCAGTCAGTCTTGGAGGGCACGGATGTATGAATAATCCTTGTCTCTCTTCCATTAGTAGAGAAGAACATACAGGCCTGAATGGATTAATTACAAAGTTCACTCCAAAATGTCCTAGCTTATTATAATTTTTGCCCTTTGAGCTTGAAAAATAATTTTAAACTTTAGCTACTAAGTAATACTTCTAATTTTGGAGCCTCTGAATACATTCGATTTAAGTATTTTGCACCCTGCATTTTGACATACTGTATGCTGTCATAGTGTTACTACAACACCTGCTTCAAATTCTTCTCTCTCCTACCTGTCAGTGTATCATTTCATGCTCCACTAAGTGGTGCAAATAGCAAACCCATCTGTTCATTACTCATGTAGCCATTGTGTGAAATATGAATGAAACATCTCATGGCTGAAAAGAGTCATTGTCAACTGAGTCCAGCTGGTTTCATTGTATTCTGCCCAGAATCCAGAGCCCAGTTGCTTCCTGCAGTTGTGCTTAGTCTCAGCTTAGTACTATCCAAGCAAATGTCTAATCCGTTACTCAAAATCTTCATTTATTCACCTTCTCCCCCTTGAAGTGTATGTTGGTGTTGAGATCCTTGCTAGGACATTAACTGTGGCATGAGGTCATTCTTTGATTTTATCTTTGTAGGCACAGATAAGTGAATAATACATGTATGTATGCTTATAAATGAGGGAAAGAGATGAACTTATGTACTACAGGAAGTTAATGAATGTTTTAAAGAGCCTGTTTTTCCTTTCCTATCTTTACTGAAATAACTTCTATTTGCATTAGAAGTTTTCTCAACCAGCTCTAGAGTTCCGTTTCCATCAAAGCTATTTGTACTGTTCAATGGTTTGGCAGAAGGAATTGTTCCTTGGGAAGCCTTCATTGTCAGTACTACAGATCAGATGGCAATGGCTTCTAAAATAGCAGGTTAATATCCCTGTCTGACAGGATTAAATGCCTAACAGTGATTCTTGCTTTTACAGCTATCAGGGTAAGTGATGCCATATGCAATGATAAAGATGTGACATTGTTCAGCTTGTCTTTTGGAGAGTGATTACATGACATGCTTAAATCCTTTGTGGCCTCACAATCTACAGTGGAACAGAACAGCTAAACTGTAAGTGAGGAACAATGGCTAAGTTACCTGCCTAAAACTTATTCTTCATTTACAAGTTGCAGGGAGAAGGAACAGCACGCACTTTTTTCATTTGTCTTAACAAACTGATCTATTGTAAAATCTGTCTCTGGCGCAAAATTCCCCACACCTCATGAAGGCACTCCTCTCTTTAGGGTGGAAAAATTTGGATGACAATGCAATCAGTAAAACCTGAGCCTGCATCATCCCTTCTAGACCTTAGGGTAAGATTCTATTTTTGAATTTAAGTGTCTGAATAGAGTTGTATACATGTGAAGGAAGCAGGAGGCAAAAAATCTTTTACTAAGTCAGTAAAGGCTGCATTGTAGCAGTCTAAGGTTATCCAGCTTGTGAAGTAACACAGACTAAGGCTGTTCAGCATTGTGTGCTGGTTGATGACATCAGATTTAAAAGCGGTGTTTGGAGTGGTAGTTTGGTCTGCTTCCATATTTTTTCTGTTTCTAGCATAGAATTAATCATTCACAATAGGATATTGCAGAATATAGTGTTGGAAAGAGAGATCTCAAGTACTAAAATGGTCATCAAAACTCCAAAGTCAGGATTAGCAGTGCCAGTATATTTGGAGAAAGCCTTGGATGGGTAGACCACTTCTGGTAGGTGCTTGGGAGCCTCACCCACCACTGACATGCTGATAGTCCCATTGATCTGGATTCTGTTACAGATGTTTGAGGAGCTTCTTTTCATGCTTAATTTTTTCTCCAATATGGAGGCAGGAAGAAAGTACTTTAACTTTGGTGTCCTTTGGCTGTTAGTCTATAGTTCCTTAGTGTTCTTTTTTTAAGAATCATGTATTATTTCACATATAGAAATGACATCATTAACCAAAAATAAAAGGAATTTGAGAATTCTTTGATTAAATTTTAATATAAGATTATGTGTTTCTTTTAAAATGAGAAGTAACTGTCTGGCATAAACCTTTTTCATCAAGACAAAAACCATCACATCAAAACCTGTGATTCTTCAGTCTCTGTGTTGTCTAGCTTTAAGATATCCCCCTAATTGTAAATTAACCCTTCTATAATCAGGCAGTTAACAATTTACAGTAGGATAAAATATAACCTGCAGGATTGCATTATGTACAGTTTCCAGGCTTGTAGGACATGAGAAGGTTTGGGTCAGCCCTAGTGTTAAAAAATGACTCAAAGTTCAGAAAGCTGGAAAGCTGACAGTGTTTGCTTTGCTTAATAAAGCAAACTGTAAGTCAAACATTTAATCACAGCACTCTGGTAACAGGGGCCCTGTTTTAGTACAGCTCTTTTATTGGCCTCTTTGTACTTCAGAAATAATAAAGGCGATCCTGACAGATAAGGTGCTTTCAATGCAAGTCTCATGTGGAACTTTTATTTTCAGACACAGGCCTTGTATAATAGTATGAATCACTGATGTGAGAGCTGTTCTGATCTGTGGTGGTTTTTCCAGTAGGGAAATAACCTGCTGAGTTTATTAATGTTTGTCTAATTTACATCATTAGAGTCATTTTTAAAATAGCTCTGACTGTTTGCTTTATTGCCGGCACGTGTGTAGGGAGGAGGGATGCCAGAGTGTGAGGATGCTCATTTCTAAGTGGGGTGGGAAGCCGAGCCTCACATCCTCCTGGGTGCTCCCTGAGCAAGGAAAATCTTTGAGGCTTCAAGCTCTGCCTGCACAACCCTGCAGGTGTTCATGTTTCAGTGTGGTTTTCCTGGTTCAACAGACCTTTGTGGCAGTGGGAGAAGAGCAGGGGCAGGGGAGGCAGGAGAATGGGGCATGTGTGCTCAGCAGGGAGACAACACAACCCCATTTGAGTTTCAAGATTTTAAAGGGCAGTTGGTGAGTTCCTCCTGCAGGTGTTGCACATATCAGCTGCCAAAGGGGGATTTTTACGGCTTTTTGTGTGCTGGTCATCTGGCAGTGCCTGCAGACCTCGCCGGAGTGTTCTTGTACTGCTGTGGTGGGGAGGGGGCTCAGCAGTGGCCCTGGGGAATGCTGTGGTGTTTCTGAAAGGTTTGCCCAGCACCCACCCTCTCCTCTCAGGGGTGGTTTGCAGGAGACAGAGCCATGTCTGTTACTAACACTGTTAGCAGTAATACAGATGATACTCTTTAGCTGAAAAGACTTGATTTGTACCTCAGACTGAAATCCTGTTGGGTTTTTTCCCTCCTCATTCATTCTCAAAGGGAAATAAAGGAAAGGAAAAGGTAATAAATACTGCAGTTGGAATCTAGCAGACCGAATTGTCATCTTGAAAATCTGGAATCTCTCTTTGGTTTGCTAGTTACTCTGGATTTGCTGCAATGAGATAAGAATTTGATGAAGCTGCTGTAATTTTTGTGAAGTGTTTGTAATTGCTATCTATCTACACATACATAGGCAATATGTGGACAGTTATTTGTTCTTCACTAAAATTGTACTTCATTGTTGTAGTGGCAGAACTAATTAAATTCATAGTTTCTGTGACTAAATCCTTTTTACCTGAGGGGAAAACTTCAATGAATTATCCAGTGTCAGCTGTAATGCCTGTTGAGTTTGTCCCCAAGAAGCAGTGAGGTGCTCTACCCTATAGTGCATCTAGCCAGGCAGGTAAAGCAGAGGCTGAGCGTTGGAAAAACCCTGATCATTTCTGTTTCTGAGTTCATGTTAAGTTTCTGAGTTAAATTTAACTCTCTCACCCATACAGTGTTATACAGATTGCTTGAAGAATTGTGTTTGAATGACCGATTCTCTTTGTGTAAATACATTGCAGAATTAAAGGTTCTGAGGTTATTTAGATTTTGGATAACAAGGAACTCTGAAGGAGCTGTTTAAGTACACTGGCTGTACTTAGTTCTGTATTTGTAGACTGTATGGAAGAAGTTACAGGCAACATATTTTCTTCTTTTCCCTGGATAGGAAATTTTTTTATTCTCTTTGTGTGGACAGCTGCTCATCTGCAGGTAAAAAATGTTATGGTTTATGGGACTGCCAGCTGGAGCCAATTAAAATCTAATGGACCAGAGTTGGCACTAAAATATCTTATTCTGCCCTAGCAATGTAGATGCTTGTTCTGCTGCTTACATGTGATTTAAAAGGTTTACAGTGTTGTTAAGGAACAAATTTGCTTACCATTTTGCAAACCAAATCATGTTTGAATTTGAAAATCTGACAGATTTGAATTTAAAATCTGACAGAAATATTATCATTTGGGTCCTTTAATGAGGTCATGGTTCTACAGCACATGAAGAGTTGTGATGGAGGGACTGTCCTTGCCCGCTGTCCTCTCCTAAACATGAGATGGAAGCAGAGAGCTGAAAGACTTGCTTTGGTTACACCAAGAATCTGCTACATACCTAGGAAAAAATGTGGGTCTTAAAATAATCTCTTAGTTCTGACAGCAACAAGCCAAAGAAACCTAGGGAAAGATGAGGAGCTTGAGTTAAAGTATTGGAGACTGAAAATCGTCATTACTGAGAGTAACATGGGCAAAGGGAGGCACAGATCAGGCGTGCCAGAGGGGCAGTATAGAGAGTAAGAACCCGTAAAAAAATTTGATTTTTTGAAAAAGAGCTCAGTTCATTTGAACTGGAAGGAGCTGTCATTTGTTCTTGAGAGGTATGATTCAGACTAGGTTCTTTGTGCACATCTAACTGCGTAAAAGCCATTTTTGCCTTTGAGAAATGAAATATTTTTAAAGATTGAATTGAAACTTTTTCACTTATTTTTGAAGGTGGGGAGAATTTTTAAAAAAAAACATACAAAATTCACCAACACTGTGTGAAAAATGGTTCATGCAGGCAATTTTTCTATCTTTGAAACCTTTTAATTTCTTTACTTAGTGGTAGTTTACATTAATTTAATTTCCTGTTTTCAGTGAGAACATTTCATCCAAGGTTTGTGTGATAAGCAGGAACTCAATTGTATGGGATTGTTTCTCCATGCTCTAAAAGATTTCTTGGCACAAAAAGATACCCTGATAACAAGAACACTGGTAATCCTGTAGATGCATGAAAAAAGAAAGAGATTATTCTTGAGGCCTAATCCTGGAGCATATTGTCCAATGGTTTCTACAAACAAACAGGCTGTGCATTTGAAAGAATGTGAAATGTGAATAGTGGCCATTTGAAAGTGTCCGATTTTTCTGTTTTGCTATTCATGGGACAGAACTAAGCTGCTTTTAAGCATTTTGTCACTTATTCAAAGATTCGTGAATTCAATGATTGGTGAACCGTTGCCACTTTTAATCCTGAACTAACCATTTTTAACCCAGAAATGGGTTATTCCATGTGTGTGTTCTTATGTGCTGCAGGTGGACAAGCTGCTCTAGAGGGCAAAGAGAAAAGAGGATTGGGAGGAAAATAAAAGAGCATGAGAAAAAATTGAGTTTAGAGATAATTGTGTGGAACAAATTATAAAATGCCTGAACAACTTGTCTTTAGATTAAGTGCTTCAAAATGTCCAAGGAGAGTCACAAAACCTAGAGTGCATCTAGTGTAATGGTATATACAAACAGTGCTTTTTGCCTTGCTTTGACTTGTCACAGTGTTTTGCTGCTTCCTGGGTGACCAGTCTGCTTATGGATGAAATACTTTCTGCTCCTGTTGATACAGGCAGTTACTTGATGTCTTACTGGAATGCCAACCTTGGATGGGTTTGTGCTGAGGAGCATTTATTGTTAGACCTCACCACTCAGTGGTGAAGATGTGGAGCTCAGAGAAAACTGACCTCAGAGGAATGAGACTAGAGCCAGGCCTAATTCAGCCTTAATTTTCATTTTTTCCCATAGTTTTCCTTTTTTATTTTGGGAACCATTTCTATGTATTTTTGAGACAATAAGTAAATTAAAATACAAGTAATTTCCTGGAGCTTTACACCATTAAAACTAGGTAGTTTTCCTCCTTATGATATATTCAGTTCCATTCAATACTGAAACCAAGGATTCCAAGAGAAGTGGAGATCACACAGCTACAGTTTGGTTCTCATGCACAGGATTGAGACGTTCTCATGAAACCATTGCAGATACTCCATAGATGGTATTGTGCCTCTATCAAAGCCAGAGCACTTTCTTCTCTGAGCTTGTCAATGTGTCACTTAAAATAGACATTAGTAGTTGAAGAAACAGAAAACTTCATAACATTAATAACAGCTCAATAATGTTAGAGAAATATATAACCTAATTGGGGAATGAATGTAGACTTTTTTGGCTGCTCTTCAGACAAGAGATTTATTAGAAACACTGTAGTGTCTAATTCCTAACCTGTCTCTTTTCCCTTGGTTTACAATAAGGTTCTCCATTTGTCTCTCTCTCTGGAAACTGTATCTTTTTAAGTACCATTATTTTAGCAAACATTGTAGAGGAGAAGGAAAAAGAAACCAATCCAAACCAGAATAGGGATGATTCATAGTAAGAACTACTGAGGCTGTAAAACCCTGGTAGGGATTCTGACGAGTTGGCGTATCTCCTTCCACATCGATAAATTTGCCACTGGTGAAACTGTTTATTCCTTTGCAGTTGTATGATTTATGCTGGACCTTTTGTACTGCTTATGTGGACCTATAGCTCATCCTCAAACAGTAGAAGATGAACTCTGACTAATAGATCCCAGTGACTGTCCTACAATTTATGCAGGATCAGTGTTTTAAAAGGGTAGTGTGCATGATTTAAGTAGGATTTGAGTATATAGCCATGGTTTGTCCTTTGCTGTCAGCAAAGCCATCCTAAGTTCATTTCTTTAAAGAAGCTCCAGGCCAAATGTCAGGAAAAATTAAATCAAGCAGTGATGTAGTCCCATAGGGAAAATGTATTTCAATTGTGAGGTATTCATGGGTATAATATGTCATCCTGTAGTCTGTGACTGTTGGGTGCACTTACAGGCAATGTGGCTTGGTAATTGCTACTTGTTAAGAAATTTGGGTATAATAAAAAATGACCTGCCAGGGAGAGAGACAGTTTTGTTAATTTTATTTATGAGACTTTCATCAAAATTGGAATGATGTGTGTATGTAGCAGAAAATCTTCTTTGTAACAACATCTTTTATTAAAGAACATAGTTTTTGTCTTTCAGCAAGGAGATACCATAATCTTTTAGAGCTTTGGTTTCTGCAGTCTGAGAAAAAATTTGGGCACAAGCTCCTTATTTTGCTCAACCCAACATTCTGAAACACAATTTGCCTTTCCTGAGGGCAAGTGTAAGCAAATTTTCCATCTTCCCAACAGATGTGGGAAAAAGACAGGCTTCTTGGATCAGCCTGAATCCTAACCTGGAAAGAATTCTATCTTCTGTAGTTTTGTTTTTATAGAAAGTTTCTTCCTTTTCCTGGCATATTCTAAATAAACCAGGCCAGAACCTACAGTTTGGCTTATCCTTTATGTGGATACCTGACCCAGGAATAAGATTGAGGAGATCATATTTGGAGGCCTGGTGAGCTGAGTTGGAGCCACAAGCTGCCTGTCCATGAGACACTTCCCTGCCCATGCAGTTGTATTATCTTATTCCCAGCTTTTCTGAGGGCCTAAGGGCTTGCAGTGGTTTTCTAGATCATCTTTAATTGCAGATAAGTAACTCTGTGGTATCAGTAACCATAAGCACTCATGTGTAGCACTGAAGCATCCATGTCATTCTTAGCCCTGTTATTTGATTACTGTGAAGCATTGCATGTGGAGCACACATATAATTTAGGATATTTTCAGATGCAAATGGATGTTTAAATGAGGAGAAGCTGATGCACATTTGATAGCAGTATCCTTCCAGAATGGAAAGTTTTATCACCTTTAAGATCCTTACAGAATAATAGACCTGATCTCTCTGCTGGACAAAATCACTGTATTTCTTTGGGCTTTATCAACTCTCTGACATTAGTGATCTAACCCAGTATTGCTCCTATATCTGAGGAAAAGGGTGATGAAGCCATATTTCACTAATTCATTTTAAGGATGTGAGAAGTGGAAGAGGCCAGATTTTGCTTCAGCTTGTGTCACCCTAAGTCCAGAAGAGGTGAATTAAAAATCCAAAGTAATTTTAATCAGAGCACTTGTGTTATTCCGCAGTAACACATTCCTAGCCAGCAGCCTAAGCATTCCTAAAGCCAAGGACAGAAAATGAATGAATCACAAGAATTTCTGAATACTTCCATTGTGCTCTAACACAATGCATGAGATGTTCCGGGTAAGGAAATAGGTTGCACAGTTTTGAATAGGAAAAAACCGTCATGTACTTAACCCTTTAGAGTCTGCTGCAGGCAGGAAAATTAAGGATGAGCTGTCATCAGACAGTTTCTTCTGGCCCTTGCATGTCTGGCAAGCCAATCCTTTTGGGGAACATTTTATTATTCATGGCCTATTTGAAAAATACATCTTTTCACATCAGTTTCAGCTTTATCGCTTTTTATTTTTTGGTGTGGATTTGTTGAATTAAAAAACCCATCTAAAGGAAGACAAAGTTTTTGTTGCATTCGTTAGTATTCATTCTTCTGTGTCTTTTAAGAATCATGAATTACTCGAGTTCTCTTAGAACTGAAGTACTTCAAGATACAGTTAACCAATGCCTCTTAACTGGAAAGAATTTTGGTTCACACATCAAAGTGCATCTTTTCCATAATAGTGAGCAAAAGATTTTAATCAAGCTGCCCATATGACCATAAAGAGATGATGTCTTTTCCTGAGGAGTCAAGGCTGATTGTGAATTCATTGAATCTTTCCAAATTGCATTTCATTGCAGCAGCTTTCCTTTGTTGATTTGCTGGAATTTGCTGTATTGCTTGGATTTAGGACTTTTTTCCAGGTTGTTTCAGTGTCCAGCCTCAGTGATGCTGTGCCACCCAAAGACATCCATTTTAACTGTTCAGATTTCTAATAAGGATGTTACATAGACCATAGATTACTAACAAGATGGAACCCTGCTTGTAGATTAATTTCTTATATAAATACTTTTCTAAACATTGGTACTGTCTGTTTACATTGATACCTAATGATCACAGCTCTTGGGTTGAGTAAGCATTCATTCCCATCCTTTCTTCCCTAGGGTCTCCTTTGTTATATTTCATAGCAGTTTTCCTGCCTTTGATATTTCTGTGTGCAGTATTTTTCTCCTTTGTTTTGTCTCCTTTCCAGTTATTTACCCCTTCCTTCATTGGAACCAATATTAGTAATTTTTTTCTAGATAATTGATTTCCTCAACTTTTTTCCTAGTTCTCTCTTTCTATTTTTTTAATATGTTCTCTCTGGTTTTGTTTATGGAGAAGTTCTTTCCTCCACGTTATTTATATTTTTGCAGGTAGTTAAAATATATTTCCCTCTTCTACCTTCATTATATTGGACATGAGATTGTGCTATAGTAGCTGCTACCTCTTGTGCAGTTGATCAGAAACACCTGCAGGTATTTCCTTCCTTTTTAGAGACTCATTCATTGCCCACTGACTCTGGCTGAGGCTCCTGGGAGATGGAAGCTCCCACTGAAGCTATGAGAAAAGGTTTGTGAAAAGGCAAAGAAAGAGTATTCTGCTATTGGTAAACGAAGCAATCTTTGCTGAAGAAGGTGGAAGACAGTACGGTTGTTAGTAATTGTGATTCCTAACCGTTCTCCTTTGACAAAGCAATTTATTTAGATGTTAGCAAATGATGTTCTACTGAGGAGAGCACAGCCCAGAGCCTGCCTGTGCTACAGATGGCAGTGGGACTGAACCAGCTCCTCTCAGATCAGGGAGACTGAGCTCTCCAGGTCTGCAGCTTTCTATTTCTTTGCAATTAGCCCTTGAAAAGTGTGGGTAAATTTTTCAGACTCATTTATGTAGTTTGGTGCATAATGATGTGCTTTTTTACAGAAGCCATTTGTAGCACAATGGTTATGTTACACTTATTTCTAGAGACTTCTGGGATTCTTTTCGGGCCATATGACTCACAACTTTGAAGTCACTGAGCAAAGGGTCAAGCCCTTCCTCACTCAATAGATGCTTTCAGCTCCAAGTGCTACTAGTACATTCAGGGATAAAACTCTTCTTATTGAAACAGCTGTAGCTTCGAAATGTCGTGAAGCTGCGCTAACGCTTCATTTCCTGCAGTGAATCATTTTACTTATGAAAGTATAAAAGCCAGGGACATTTAGAGAAAAAAAAAAAGACAGAAATAGAAAGAAATAAACCTTCTGTGCTCTGAAATGGATCTATTTTTCCCCCATTGGATAGGTTTGTCCTATCGCAGCAGTAAAATGTAATGATATGGAATAATTATATGCTCCTAAGCTTTTCCAATTGATCTACTGTTGTGAAAATATATTCAGTAAATTCACCTAAGTGACTTTGGACAGCCAAACACAAGGACATTATGAATAAAAGAAACACTAATTTGGCTGATACAATGGAGTATTGTGACCACAGGAACTTCATTGTCAACCTCTATTCTAGATTAGAGTAGGTTTGTTGTCAGAAAAATCGGTGTGTGGTTCAGAAGGTGACCTCAGTGATTACTTGTGGGCTTTCATATTTATTCCCTCCCTCTACTTTCTGTTCTTAAATTTCATTTTGATTGGAGAACCAAACTCACTTTTTCCTGTTACTGATAGCAGGAAAATTATTTTATTAATTAATTAATTAAATCAATCATTTATTTATGCTTTTGGAAATTTTTCTGGGTGAGGAAACAGTTAAAATAAAGCCTAGATTTCTTCTCCTGACTAGCTTTCTGATAGTGCTCATATTTAAAGTATAATTTAGTTTTCAAACCACTCAGATTTAAGGGAGGAGATGAAAGGAAGAATGTACCATTATTAGTGATTTTCATCTATCAGTAACTGCATTTTGAAGCAGTGCTGTGTTAGCGCTGTGAACAATGAAAACAGAAAAATGCAATGTCATAGATAAGAAGTATACTCATTACTATTCCCCTGTTTTCCTGGAAGTATTCATCTTCTGCATTTGTCAGCCATATTTTAAAATATGAGGTAAAAATTGTTTAAATGTTTGTCAAATGGGGATGTAGGAGTTAGGAAATGCTATAATGAGAAGTTATTTCAATACATGAGATGATATATGTGCTTTGTAATATACACAGTTTGATATTATTAAGACATTACTGCAGAATTAACAGATTTCAAAGGACACTATGTAACAGCCAATTAATATGATATATTGCAAATAAGGTCATCTTGTTATACAGATAGAAGTAATAAATTTACACTGCTCATGATTGTTTTTCTGTATATATTTATCCTTCAGTGGCATTTGAATGTTTTCCTTTGTGTCTTAAAACAGCAAAAGAACTTACAGGCAAACATCAGAAGCAATGCAGATAGAAAGAAAATTAAGAAAAGAAAGGAGGCAAAGTGCATTTCAGAGCCTGGGTAGTAAAGGAGAATATGCCTTCCAAACTACATGTTTATATATTTTAATTTGAAGAGTATAATTTTAACGAGAGACTGTAACTTGCCCAGATACAGAGCTGCTTTAGCAAAGAGAATAGCAACTCTTTCATGCTTCGAGTTTTTGTACTAATAAAAGTTTGAAAATTTCAAGAGAAAGTTTTAAATTTTGTGGGTTTATAATTAAGTGTTTGAACTTTAAATGCCATTTTCATCTGTCTGCCTCCTACTTTTTGATTTGACTACAAGAATTGAAAGAATCTGGGAAAAAGAAGGAAAGAAATCAACTACAGAAAAAAAAAATTGAGACCATAAGTTTTGTCAAAGTAAGTAACAAAATCTCCCAATCTCTCTTCAAAAATATTAGGATTTTTCCTGCCTGTTTTTAATATGGAGAAGTCAATTTTTGTCTACAAACACCTACTTTGAAAAAGAAAAACCTGACTAGTTTTATTTGCTAAATTATTATGGTATAAGTGAGCATTTAGAATATTTTTGAATGGTGTGACAACTATAATTTACCCACACAGGGAATAATTTTTGAGAATAGAGGGATCTTCAATCCTGTTGTCAAAGACATGGCAAGAACATTTGGCTGGAAACCAAAGCATGACAAGTTCAAGCAGAAGGTAAAAGCACAGGTTTTTAACTTGTGTGTGTGTGGACATGTTATCTGTATGAACTTCTGCAGAGCTAATATTCGGAGTATGTGAAGAAGTGGGGGGATGGGAAAAGAACTTTGCTTACTTTTTCTTGGCTCTGTATCACTTTGAATGCAGTGACAAGAACCAGGGTGGTGTTACAGATTTGTAGGCTAGTTCCCATTCATTAAATAACATGGCTGTCCAGAGGATGAAGCAAAGTCATTTTAAGTTTGCCATGTAAAGCAGGGAGATTGAGACAACAATATTTGACCAAGATAGGGACTTGTTTTATGCTATGGTCAGCTGCAGCTGGCTTCAGCTCCTGGTTTGCCCAAACTTGTGCCTGGGTGATGGAGCAGGCAGGGCAACGTGCTGTCTGCTGGGTTCCGAGTCTTTCCAAGGACAGGGGAAGGGCTGTTGGGTAAAGCTGAGGCTGTGACTCTGTGCCTGCTCGAGAGTTGCTCCTGGGAGGAGACAGGAGACTGTTTAGTGAATTTTTTGCAATCCCAGTGGATGAGCAGAAAGCAGTGTCATGTTAACTTGCATGCTTCAAAAGAATTCATGAGTTGAATTGTGATAGATCAGAGGGTTTGTGCAGGGTTAGTCAGCATTAGTACTGGGCCATTAACAGTTAAATTGTTTTCCTAGAGTCTCAGGAAGGAGTGGAATTGGAGCCAGCACTTGAAGCCAGGATTTGAAGCCAGGTCCTGTGGATGGACAATGAAACTCAGCTCTTTTTTCATGGGGTACAGAGCAGCTGGGTAGGAACATTTGTAATATATGAATTCAGAATATCTGCACAATTAAATTGTAGCATCGATCCTTCAGCAGTTGCATTTGAGACCTCTGTGGACTAAGGAAGTCAGACTTTAGTAGATTTTATATTTTCTAAATTGATATTGTAATAATGTTTTCACTATTTAAAATTTTTCTCCTGAAATAGCAACATTTGATATACTTCCTCCATCTGTCTTTGTCCAGATTTGAATGGTTTGTGAGGTAAATTTAATCTCTCTATTGCATCATTAGATTCAACAACTTCTCAGAATTTCCATCCTGAGCCGTGTTACAGAGGTCTTTGTAACTCATCTGTGTACTAGCGAAATCTGGACTTATATGACTAAGATGTGAGTGGCTTTCCCCCTTGTTGCTTATGGGTAATTAAAATAAACTGGTGTGGGATGTATCTAAGTTTGAGGAAGACCTAATGTTTAGACAGGGAATTGCTTAGGAGATTTTTTTTTTTCTGCTTACACTTAGGTAACACTCACCTCATTAGTTCAAATTGCAATTATTGTTAATTAGTCCATGCAAAACAAACCAAGAAGATTGCCAATTCTTTTCTAAATGTCACCTTTTTTAAACTGTTGTTATTCCAGCTTCTATTATAGAATTAGTGTAGATTTACACTTAATGAGTACCATGACATCCTGAATAATGCTCTCCAAGTCAAACATTTCTCTTGTTTGGTAAAAGCTGAACTCTCTGATCTTCAGTTGCACTGAGAAGTCTCTCAGGTCAAGTGAAGGTGTAGCTCATTACCCCTGTGTACTTGGGCACCTCTGCTTTACTGCGGGTATTTACTGCTGTAAGCACTCTGTGCCCAGAGGGTGCAGATTTACACAGCTGTGTGCCCTCTTAGATGCAATTCATTTAAGCTATTTGCTTCATTGACACATAGAGAGGTAAAGTGTTGACCCAGGACTTGTGGCAGCATGATGTCTGAACTCTTACTCAAGATATCCTCGCTTGGAGTAATTTCCAACTTTTGCTATGATTGACCTTTTTTGTTCCATCTCATTAGTCTTTTGAAATCTAGGTATGCAGTGTTTACTTTAAGGACATTGAATCAGCTTTTGAAGTCATAGTTTAGCGATCCTACTTTGTGTGTTCCGTGTGCTCCTTGAGCATTATTAGCCCCATGCTCTAACCGAGCTAGTTCATCAGGAATGAGTAGAAAAGAGGTACAGGATATGGAGACAAAGAAACAAGTATGGTAATTAAAAATGTTTTGAAATAAATTGCTCCCTGCATTAGATACAGCTGGGAGAGATCTGTGGTGTGCTGAGATGGGCGGAACCCGGGCACATTGATGCAGACTGCACAGTATCTTGTACTATGCCTGACATCCAAGAGGCAATGAAGGACCATTAGAAATTCAAATCAGAAAGTAAAAGTGTAAGTAAAACTCTTTATATGCTTCCATTCACAATATAGAAGGAAGACACCTAAAGGGAAATCTACTTTTTACCAGAAGGATTTTAAATGAGAGTAGCAGTAATAAAGACTAAAACCCAAACATTTGTTGTGTTGAAGCAGGAGCCAGCCTGTAGCATTTGTGCTATTACTCTGCAGCCAGTGTCTCTGTTTCACCACTCTGGAGGGTCCTGCAGGCTAAGGAGGCTGCTTGATGTTTGCTTACAAATTAAATCTTCCACATTCAATGTTGGGTAAAATGTTGACTCCTCTGAAATCATTAGATCCAGCATTTGACACAGGTCTTTCCAGTGCTCATGCTTTCATCAGCTCTGAGAGGGATTAGGGATACTTCCAAGCCTCTGTACAAGAGCTGAAGATGAGCCCTTCCTTTCCACTCCAATTCTGTGTGATGGTTATTCAGGAATAGTCCTCATATTCAGAAATATTTACTGTATATGCTTTTGATCTTATGCAAGCATAAATATTTTTTTTTTTGTTTTTACACTTGTCAGTCAGTTGCCTGCACATCCTGTAATCCAATACTCAGAGAAGTAGGAAAACTCCAAAGTGCTTTTTTTGGCTTTTCAAGAATTTTAAGCTTTGCAAACAAAGTAACTTTTGGCAGATGTCTAGTATGAAGGGTATGAGTAGAAAATAACAATCATTATGTATCTACTAGCATTGTATCTGTGTTTGTTCAGAGCTTGGCAGCAAGTAATGTTCTGGTTTGTGTTTTCGGGTGTATATTTTGGTTATAGTACAGGCAAGAGTTGCAAAAGCACACTTGTTTGTTTCAAGTTTCAGAGGAGAGTTAGGAAAGGATACTTGTTGAAGAATGAGATTAAAAAGATGTATAGTCTAGGATCACAAACCCAGTCCTCTTCTTGCTCAAACTGGTCCAGCTATTGCCTTGTGTGACTCGTAAGCACATGCACATCTACTAGATCCATTATACTGCACTTGTGTACAAAACTGGAAAAGGAAAAGAGCTGGTGCCTTTGGTCTCCCAGATTTGAAGTATTAATAAGTTTGCTTGCCAGAGTCCTTTTACTGAACTCACTGTATTAACGTGCAGAATAAAATGGGGTACATAGTTGCTTTGTGCTTGACTTGGTCTTTTTTATAAGGGAATAAAAACTAGGGGCTGAATTAAAATGACCTGAAGAGGTATTCAGTATCCTCAACTAAAATCAGTGGTTTTCTAGCCCAGGCCTGCCTTATGCTGCATGTTTTTTCAGTCAAATGAGTGGCATCTTTGCACAATATTTAACAGACAGAGCTGTGTGAAAGAAGATGCTTCCTTAAAGCATAGAGCAGAGGAGCAGAAAACTGTATTGGTGGTGTTCTCCCTACAGGCTGAGAAATGTTATTGTGTGATCTCGTGGTGAGAGCATTTATCATTAAAATAATTAAATTCAGTATGGCTCAAATCAAGACAGAGATTTTATACAGTAGTCACAGAGGGTCTTTGCTGCTGCTGCTGCATGTTTACTTTAGTCACTGCTAAGTGACTAAATAGCTTTATATTTTAGATGACAAAAAATCCAACAGTTCAGGCAAAATAAACCCAAAACAATATAAAATAGAAATACAAAATCTATGGGCATCGTGTATTAGAAGTGACCAATAGCTTATATTTAAGTAACTCAAATACAGCTTGCATGTGTGTTAACAGACAGGTGCCAAAAAACCCAAAGCTGCACAAGCTTATCTTAGTTTCTTACTTGAATTGTTTTCCCTGTTTATCTTGAAAGCTGACATATTTTTGTCTTTGATATCTCTGTATTACCAAAATAGTTTAGATAACAAGTTCTAACTCAATTTGTGGAACTTGACTGTATTTTCTGGTTTTGACACTTTGTGTGAATCTTAAACTGCAGATAGGTCAAAAATTAATGAAAGGATACTAAATGTCCCTTAATATTAACCCTGCATATAGTTATTTCTGGGGAGTCCAGTGACAGCTGTACTTCTGGGGACTTTTGGCGGAATAGGAAATTGAAACCAAGAGATTCTTTGATTTGGTTTAGCCTGAGGCAGTAGGCAGTAATATTTCTGAGGTCTGGTGGAATGCCACAGGAAATTGGAACTGAGCTCAGTGCAGCATCAAAGGTGACAGGTGTCATTGTCCAAATCTTTCTTGCACTCTTAGAAGAGGTTTGAAGGAGCTCAGACACTTGGTAAAGGACATGCCAATGGGGCAGTGATGGGAAGATGCTGCTTTCTTTCTATGCAGTTTTAATTTGTCATTTGTCATTTGTTGGTATCACTATTTTGATATGGTGGAGCAACACTTTTAGCTGTATTAAGCTTTTTCCAGGCATCTTATTTCCAAATGTGTGCTTTCGGTCTGTGACAAATGCCACAAGTTAGCAGCTTAAAGGAAGAGGTAGCAGGAGGTGGGAGGAGTTAGGTAAAGAAAATATAGGAATTTGACTTGAGTGTGGAAAGAAAAAGCAATGATATCTTGATCACTGCATTTTTGTAACTGATTTGACACAGGTCATTGGTGACTGGAGCCTACTAAAGGGATGTGGTCACTTCACACAAGTGATCAATATATAAATGCAAGACAGATATGACAGATAGGCATGGTTTTCTTGACTGCTTGGCTATTTCTTGACAAGTGCAATATGTAGTGGTAAGGAGTCCCCTCCTTGCCATTTTTTCAGTGTGCATGTATGGGTGAGTGATACTGAGGGGTGAAAACAAACTTTCATTCTCTTCCCTACACACATCTTTCTCTCTTACTTTCTCATCTATTTTTCTTTTATTAATTCTCCTTTCACTGTTATATGACATCAAGGAATGCCATTCACATTGGAGGTTTTGGGAATTTGGTTAAAAAGGTAGGGAGTTTGACATGGGAACTATGCAGACAGAAGGTGTGTGTGTGGCAGATGTTTCTTCTGTTGGTGAGACTGGCTCTTAAGCTTTTGTATATATCAGAAATATAAATCAGATCTGACTTGGTAAAGAGCCCCTAGCTCTTGAGCAGCTGACTTAAAACCTCAGGACAGAAATCTCCTTGGTTTCCTATCAGCTACAGCTTTGAAATGTAAATTAGTTCATATTGATTTTGTGTATTTGTGTGAATGTGTTCATACCTACATACTTCCTTCCACCTCCCATCCTCCCCCCAAGTATTTTAGAATTCTCTTTCCTGTAATTTTCCTTTCCTTCTGTTTTGTCCAAGGCCTTACTGCCACTTCAATACATACAGGATGCTGTGGAATAAAAATCTGTGTAACACCTTAAACTGTCAGTCAGCCCTTTGCCAGGTGTGGTCAGGCACACAGACCATTTGAAAGCACTGTAGTTTGAAGAGAAAGCCAGTTTCAGAGGAAAGATAATATTTGAGGAATAAAACTCAACTTTCAAGGACTGGGGCACAGGTTGGATGCCATTTGGATTTTTCTTCATCTTATCCTTTCTAAAATTTTCTACTTTTAGGTCAAAACCATGCTTCTTGCAGAAATCCAGCAACTTCAAAGTTATTCTGCTGACAAAAGTTTCACAGCTTGGGCTGAAGTTACTGATATGATGGAAACTGCTGTGGGCTTTGAGACCTCATGGGGTGCTCTAGCCAAAACTCTCTTGTTCATTAAAAATTGAAGTTAAGAGCTAAAAGCAAACCAGAGGAAAGAATATCTAATGTTTTTAAAAGACTACACTTTTAAAACTACTGTATTTTATTCTGTTTTCTCAATGTTAAAAAATGCCATGCAGCATTCAGAACAACCCATTTTACTGTTTCTGTAATTAGATTTTTTTATGCTGGTGGCGTCTACCTGTTCCACCATCAGTTAGTACCTTGTCTGTTACAGAGATGAACCAAGAAACCATTGTGATTGAAACCATTCACAGTCTAAACGTGCAAGTATTAGCAGTAGGCAAAGAAAACATTAGTATCTTCATGTGTAAATGAAGTGTATGCATGGGGAAATTCAGTAATTTGGGTTTACATAATTTGCATCTTCTCAAGACCTGGATCCCTAGAAACAGAGCCTACATTTTGCAAAACCTCTGAAGATATGGATCTGGTTTGTATGACTGGGTGTGCCATTGGATTTAAGAATCATTTAAGAATCACATAGAAGGTGGCCTCCCTAGTGGAAGTCTCCCCACAATGTAATTTAACTGTTGTTTTTTAAGCCTCATTTCACTGAAAGAGAACTGATAGAGAAGTGAAGTAGGTTTGCTATAGCATTCCCAAGCCAGGTATCCCAAAAAGGGGTTATAAAGCTAATGTAGGATTTTCCTTGCTTTTACAGTAGTTCTCCTGCTCAGCTTTCACCACTGAGATATGAGCAGAATCACAGTCTTCATTACTAAATGCCACTGATTAGTTAAAAGGCAGGTATGTGAGAGAGTGCTACTACATACTTATATGTGATCAGAGCAACTATAAAATTCCTCTATGATGCTGTATTCAAAAAAAATTTAAAAAAAGAAGTTGTATCTGTTTGTCCAGGTTCAGGCTTTAATAAATTTGAAGTTTGGGTCCTATCTAGCTTTTTAGGCCTATGTAGAGCTAAACAATTTAATAATGTAAAATGGTAGATACATTATTTTACCTTGTGATTTTTATAATATTCTTATCTGCTTACAAAAATTAATCTCTTTTTTACTGTGAACTCTGTTAATTGATCTCAGATTTCTATACAGTAGCTTCTGCTTCCTAATATTTCACTGAGTTGGTTTGGAGGCAAATTAAATGTACCTCTTTGAGAGCAATTCTCCTTTTTAGTTAATCATCTTTAACTTTATAGCAGGAATTGTCTGAATGCTACTTTTTGCACTAAATGTTAAGTTCATTTAATTTTGTATTAGAAAAGCACTTTCTGTAACAGGGTTGGCGTTTATTTCAACAGTACAAAAATGTTCTGTATCATTATCAAAGTAACCACCTGGAGTGCTGTAAGTAATGCACATACATGAAACAAAACTGCGCTTTGTTACAGATTTTCAAATGCAAAGTAGCTGCATGTCAATTTAAATAACTTCAGCAGAGTTTCTCAAGATTTACACATGCGTAATTGAGTAAAAAATGCAGCTTCATGTATACATCTAACAATGCAGCAGCATTGCAGGAGAAGTAAATCTAAACTTTACTGCTGTCTAATAAATTATCTGGTAAGCACTATAATTATACTACAAACCAGTTCATTAGTTGCAAGCGACATCACTAAATTGGGTCTAATAGAAGCTATGTAGTTGCAGAATGTGAGTGTCTGATTGTGAATATTACTGCGGTGACAGCAACAGTTAATTCAAACGATGGAACTTTAATGAATGAGGTTGTGTGACAGAATTAGCAAGAGCAGCTTTGCTGAGTAATTGGTTCTTTCTTGGTACAGTAAGTCATTGATTTCTATTCTCTTCGTTTTCCTCCTTCCTCTTAGAGTTGTTATCATCAATCTGGTCATATGTGCACGATGTCCTGAGACCTCAGCTACAGCTGCCCCAACAGTCTGATGCCTATCAGAACAGAGCAGGCCTGGCAGAAGAAATGCCAGACCAAATCCAGCACCAAGCCTGCAGGGGTGGGGTCCCAGGGGCGCAGGTTGT
The DNA here is from genome assembly GCF_049639895.1 of Pseudopodoces humilis. NCBI lineage: Eukaryota > Metazoa > Chordata > Aves > Passeriformes > Paridae > Pseudopodoces > Pseudopodoces humilis. The sequence goes on along the minus strand of NC_142205.1, from coordinate 11,359,723 downwards.
GAAGGAAAGGGAGGGAAAGCTCTCAGTGCTGAGGAACAACTCCCCTGCTCTGCTGCAGCCAGAGCTAGGACAACAGTGAGCATTCTGCTACAATGCTCTTCTACCTGTTCCTCATTGTTTTTGGAAATGAAGTTGCAGCCTAATGTAGTGCTATCCAAGTGTAAAGTGATGTGTCTGCACTGCAGATCTGATGTATTTGTTTTCTTTGTTCACTTTTCCTTGACTTGATCTGTTGCTATTTTGCTTACAGATCGAACACATTGTCCTTTTCTCTTACAGTGTGAATACTCATCCATTTTTACATACATGAGCCATGGCAGAGTGTGTGCTTGCATAGGAGCTCAAGAATGTATACATCTATACATAGCACATGCTACAGTGTTTGCAAAGCTATGATGTCAGTTTCCCAGCAAATGCTTTCTGGGTGTGTAGCATCATCTAGTACGTGATCCTGTTTAATACAGTTTTTTTAATAGCACCAGACTATGGCTTGTAGTGCCAGATTTAAATTGAAAGTAGTTACTGTAATAGCCATATTAAGGAGAAATGAAAAATATGGACCAAACCACTGGAGGCAGTTGGTTAAGATGTGGCTTGATAGGCAGGTGTCCAAAGATCAGATGTCGCTGTAGACTCTGTATTAGAATAAGTCAATTTTCTTGTACATTTCATTTTTTCTTAGCATCTCAGAAAGTTTAGATTTGGAGCTATATTTAGTCCCTCAAGGGCCCTGCTTTGATTTTGTTTTCGCATGCTGCAGGCTTTGATTGGACCTGCGTGTTAACTTGCCATCACTTCAAGGAAGTGTTACATAGATTCATCAGTACTCATTTTCCCGTGCCCTGACTCCCTGACGCGTTCTGCAGCAGGCGGGTGGAATGACAGCTCCCTGCTGCTGATGCCACTGCAGCCTGTGCACTCCTCTCACACACAGATTCTGGCATTTTTTAGTGCCATATAACTGCATTTAAGTTTTCAGAAATTTGGAACATCTACTTTGCAAACTCTGACAGTGCTGAAACAAGGCTCCTAAATAATTTGTAAAAATAACATTTTCCATGGGTCTCCACACATTGGAGTGACAGGTGCAGGCTGTGCAGGCACAAAGAAAGCTGTTCCTTTTCTATGTGCTCTGCATCATATCCTCACCAATATTATATGTTCTGGAATCACAGATGATGCCACAAGGATTCTAGAATTCCTCTAATTTTGAGATAACCTTTTGGGTTCTAATTTCATAGAAAAATGAAGTATTGACCCAAACAAGTGATGTAAGTGTCCACAGAGCTGGAGGAGAGATAGAAATGATTTAGGTAATACACACAATTTGGTTCCTCTTTTATTAGCATGTAAAATTTTTATTTGATTTGGGAGAGTTGAGAAAGTCAGGCTTTTTAATCTGCTGTAGTCTGTAGGATTCTTGCAGATGCTTTGCAAACACTTTTGTACTCCAAGAACTCTGGACTGATCTTCTGCCAAATCCAGGAGGTGTTCTCCTGCTTTTTCTGATAAAGCAGGCAGTCTTTTTTTGGTATCCTGTCAGCCGGGATCTAGAGTAGCAGGATGAAATATGTGCTGCTGTATTATAATCTTTAGTGATTGCATAACACTTAAAATAATTTTCAAATGCTAAACTCAGTTGCAGCTCATCATTATGGCCCCTAAAGATAGAGGATTAGGTACAACAGAGTAAAAGCTCAAAACCTTGTTTAAATATTATAAAATCTGAAGACTTTCTAAATCTGTAACTTTATGCCTTGATTCTGCAAAGAATTGGGCATATATTATTTATATTGTGTGCAGACTAATGCCATTTTTCCTTTCCAACTGAGTGAGGTTTTTAAATGACAATTATTTTTGTTTTGTAATAATTTGTAATATACCAAAGACAAGCTGACATTTACACTTTGGCAGCATTTGGATGCCACTAGAGAGCTTCAGTTTTGACTCTGGCCATTTGTGTTGATAAAGCATCAGTTGCTGTTTAAACAGGTGCTGAATAGAAACAGTTTTCATCTACCTCCTTATGGACCTTTTCTTACCAGTGCTCACTGCAGCACCCTGTTGAGGAGTGCTGCCAGGAACCACCGACTCTGTATTTTAATAGTTTACATACAAGCATTAGACAGTTCTTCATACCAAATTCACTTTGTGTTTCTGGTTTTGCAGCTATTTAAAGAAACGAGCAGATGTTCTTATTTCTTTTGAAGGTCATGGATTTGCCTACATTTTCTCTTTAAACTCTTCAGTTTAGTCTTTTCCTTCTGGAACAATAATAGATGTAAATTCACTAACAAGAAGATACCTGAAGGAAGTTGTGGCCAGGTGGGTATTGGTCCCTTCTCCCAGGCAGTGAGAGGACATGAGGAAATGGCCTCAAATTGCACAAGGGAGGTTTAGGTTAGATACCAGAAAAAGCTTTTTTACGAAAGGGTTGTCAAACATCTGGACAGGGAGTCCACAGAAGTGGTGAAATCACTGTCCCTGGAGGGATTTAGAAAATGTGCAGAACTGGTGCTTTGGGACATAGATTAGTGGTGTTTTTGATACCTGAATTAATTGTTAAAATTGATAATATTAATATTAAAATCCAACCTAAATGATTCTGTGATTCTATGAAATCATGGAATGGCATGTTATATACAAAATTTACAGCAATTCACTAATAGGCAGTTCCTGAAGGATATTTAAATTTAATTCAACATTTCCTTGCTAGATTAGCTTTCATCTCCTATATCAGTATAATGAAGGTTTACCTATAAAGTTGTATATAAAATAATATCATATAAAGAACAATGTGTATAGTTGCTGTTTGACTCTTCAATTATTATTATCATTGATAATCCTTAAAGATCCAAAAAACTATGTGAGACAGGTATTTTAGAGCTCTACTGGCCAACATACTCTTAAGTATAGTCTAAAATTTACTTTATTTAAGTATGAGTAAAAAGACACAGATGTGTTTAAATGGATTCATAGTCTTCCATGCACAAATCTTTATTTCTTAAAAAACAGTTACATCAGTTTAATTTGCATTTGAATGTTTACTTATGGAAATTAAACCTATCTGAGTCAGTTATATTTTTTAAGGGCAACTGCATGGTGCTCAATGATGCAGTTTGAAATTACATTGTAAATGGTACAGACACAACTGAGTGTGGAATGACTAACTGGAAGTTAAATTGATTTAAACCACCTCTAGGGATGCTTCATATAAGTATCCACACAGAATGGTTGGTAAGTGGTAACTTAAGTGATTGTAACTCCATGACTCTCAGCAACTGCCGGTATCTTTAGGAGAAACTTAGGGCTCAGACTTGTAATCAGTTTATTAAAGCTTAATAAATGACCTTGCATCAGCTGAGGTACAGCAGTGAAAGCCCAGCAACATAATCTACCTTAAATCTCAGTGTAAGAGGTTTGAGCTCCATGGGATTACCAGGCTGTGGGCTGAGAGAGTGCATAAGGATATCAGAGTTGTGGCAATGTGAATTTGAGATGATAATGAAGTGTGTTGGGACAAGTGTTTGTGTTTTTCCTGATGCATTAAAATACCTCAGTTGATTACAGCCACCAGTATGTAAATGAAACATCTGTAGTAAGATTCTTCCAGTGGTACTGCCCAAGGCCTAAATTAATTACATATGTATTTATTAGAATTGTCTTCGCAAATTCCAGTAAGATTGTGTTTAGCTGTTTAAATTATATACCTTACTGTTTTTCAAAAATCTTGAGCTTTGAAATCATTGCAAGTTGCTTAGGGTTCAACACTAACAAAACAAGCCATGTGTTTAGGCTCTTCATGAAATAGGTGGGCCTGGTTTGAGCACCCTCAGGATATGATCCATAGTCTATTACATTAATAAGAGGCCTTCAATTTATCTTAAAGATATTAACTGAGTCTGTTTATATTTAAAAATAATTTATTTTAAAGAGTCATTCTGCAATGGATGGACTTCTGGAGAGGTATTCACATACAGTGATCACATCTGTGTAGCTGAACAAAACAAACCAGTGACTTGGCTTCGAAAGAATTGTTCAGGGACTGAAGTCCATACAACACAGGTCAGCAGGTGAAAATTCAGACTCTCTGTAATTGGTAGTGGTTTTGTTATTCACAGGTGTAATGTTTCCTCTGAGTTGTTCTAAAAGACAAAAGATGTTGAAAGCCTGTATTTTGTCTTGGGTTCCTCTCTGTGAGGTGAAACAATGCTCCAAGCTCACCTGCTTCCCAGCTATGCCAAAAAGGAGTCTGAAGTATGTTCCTTCACTAGTGCTTGATTTAAAAAAGGAAAATAAATCAGAATGTCAGGACTGTGGGCATTGACCCACTGACTTGAATCCAGTAATTTCAGTAAATACAACCCAAGCTGCTGTAGAGTACTGATATTTTCCCTGTTGGATGGGTGGTAGGAAGTAAGCATTAAGACCTGAGTATAATTCCTCTTGGACAAGCATTTATCTTGCCTTACAAAGAAGCAGCAATGATGCTGCACCAGCTGCAGGAGCCAAACCCAACCCTCTTCTGTTGAACACCCTTCAAGTGAGTTCAGAGGGTTGTGGTTGGGCATGCTGGACGGACTTTTTTGATAGCCCAAGGATGGCAGGCTGTCTCTGTCATCTCTGTCCATCTGGATCTCTGTGTCCTGACTGTCTGATTGGGGAAGCAGTAAGTAGAAATCTAAAACACTCTTTTGAGGCTTCATTAATTTAAGACAACACTCAGGTTTTCTGTTTCTTTGATTAAACTTCTTTCCGAGTTTAAGTGCTATGTGTTTTCAAAATTAAGATGTATAAAATCAAGATGAAGTAGTAAGCTGGGATGATATTTTTTAGAAAATTAACCAAGATAGAATCTTACTGTCATCTAGTACAATATTTTTTATTAATGCACTTAAATTTTCAAATTGGATATGATCAATTAATGAGATTGCATTTGATGCAAATTTCAATTCATTGTTACTGTCATCACATTCATGTGCATTGTAATAACATCTGTGTACTGAGCTAGTTCAAAAGGAACTCTGCCATGGAATGCATTGATGAGCATGCAAAGTTGGGAAGAATCTTGCAGTGAGTCAGAATTGTGTATTTAATATTGAAAGATTTCTGTGGTACTGTAATGATCTGCAAACACTGAGCTTGAAACAATAGCTCATTAATGCAAACCATGCTGTCTTATGAACAACAATTTACATAACAACCCCAGACTGGATAAAGAATAGGTTTTTATTTATTTCTTTATTTCTTTCCAGATTTCACTTTCTTCCTTTAATTATTGAGCAGAAATATTAGACTGAGAAAGCTTCATTGTTTTCTTCACCTTTTCCAGAACTGAATATAATCTCAGACCAAGAAATCCACATAAACAATATAACCCATTGAGGTTAACAAATAAGGAAGGGATGACAGAATATTAAGGAACTAGTAGTTTCTTACCAATTCCTTACTCAGTTTTTGTTCTCTTTTCAGTTATACAAATAATTTTTACTTGAGGAGCCTCCATATGTATTTCACTTGTAGCTCATGTCTTCTCTGGCCTTACTTGGGAAGATAAAGCTGTGCTTGCATTTTCTTTCTATTGTAAGCAGCTTTTGTCCTCTTTCAAGGGACATGTTTTATATTAGTATTACGATCTGTGGAAGAAAGGGTCCAAGACACTACCTGAAAGCACAGTTTTAAGAGTATGTGCTGCGAAACTGTGTTGATAGTCAGTCTCTGTCATCCTTCCAAAAGGCTGATGGGCTAATTTGGCTATTATTTGAAATTAAATTGAGGTAGGAGAAAAACCCATGTAAGTGTTTGTATTGGAAGTGTAAAGGAACTCTTTCAGGACCCCACCTATGAATAACACTGTTAGCAATGGAAACAGAAACAGGACTGCTCCTGATGTGTTTCCTTTCACCATTTATCCTCCTTGTTTTTCAGCAGCAAACTAGAGGCTGGAAGCTATTCAGTGGCACTGTACAGTGCTGTGGCTCTTCTGACAAGCCTTTCCCAATGTTATCCAGGTATGAAAAAGCCTTTGAACACTTCATAGATGTGGCTGAGTGTGACCTTTTCTGGTAATTCTTTTCCCTGTTTTCTTACTCAGAAAGAGGGGCAACTGCCTCTTTTCTAGAAGCCAAGATCTGAAAGTGGGTAGCTTTAGTAGCTCTCTTTCATCATTCTGCTTGGAGGAAGAGGTCAGGCCACTTCACAATAATGAAGACTGATGTATCACGGATAGGGTCAGAAGCAGAATTTGCTTTATTCTACTAGAATTACTTGAACTCTTAAAGAGCTGGATTTTGCTCCAACTTACGTTCCGTAGGCAATATCTTCTTAGTTCTTTTGTGGAACAGTTTGCAGATAAAACATCTACTGTCCAGCTGAACAGATCATCTTAATCATTGCTTATATAAATCTGTTTTTTCCCACCTATCATCACTTTGTGAACAACTGTCTTGCATTTTCTTTCTTCAGAGCTTTAGTTTTCTCTTCAGTCTGCTTTGGTCACTTAGTTGCATAAAATGTCCTTCTTGTAGCCATGGTAGGAATTATCATAAAATTCCAGTGCATAAAGTTTCCTAGATTGCATAATGTGTTCATTTATATTGGCAAATTTGGTTGTGTGAAATACACGGTATGGAGTCTGTTCTAAATCTGTCACTGATGGGAGGTTTGTCAACAGGCCCTTCTTGAATCCTTAGTAGACAGAAGTTGGCAAGGTCATGATCATGCAGTGACTATGGTGGAGCAAATGCTTGGCTGAACCTGAATTTTGCTAGGAACTGTCAAGGTTTCAGAAGATTACTGCCATATGATAGCTAAGCAGTGACCTATCTTACTGCTTAGTTTTTCCAAGTCCCTTTGAAGCCAGTGCCTTGAAGAGATGTGTCCTATAATGCCCATATGCAAGACCAGGTTGAAACGTATTGCTGCTCTAAGTACAGAAAGGCTGATGTTGCTACAGCATTCTCTACCAGTGTCATGGCTGTTGAGACATTGTTGGTCTTTAATGTTGTTAATGTGTCATGTTTAATAAAAGTAACTACTTCTGGTCTGATTTAGTATCTTGACCCAGATCTGACAATCACGGAAGCAACTATCACACAGGAGTTTCCCTGTTCCTCCTCTTGACAGATTATGTGCTTTTGTTTCAGACAGAGCTGATCTCTCCTCTGATGCAAATGCACAGCCACTTTCCAGACAATATATCTCATGAAAAATTTATTAATTCCAAAAGTCCCTTTCCTTAGTGACTCTCATAATCAATTTGTACTAGCACCATCTTTCTTATCCATTTCCTTCTGGAAAGGTTCATAAACTAACAGTGTAGTTAACCATGAACTGACAGTAAATGCATAGAAAGCTGAGTCCATGCAGGTCCAGAAGGTCCTAAAAGTGGCACAGTGTTCTTGTTGCAATGATTTTGTTTGTTGAAATCCAGTAAATGAAACTGGAGCTTTCAAACTGAATGTGGCTCCTACTTAGAACAGTTTAATCTTTTGTTTTCTCTAATAGGATAATGAAAGAGTATCGAAAGCTTGATTGTCATGACCATACTCAATTCATAATGAACCACAGTGCAGCAAATTTTGGGGTTCTGTCTGAGGTGGGAATTTTCACGACTTCTGGTCGTGTTTTTACTGGAGATACTGTCCCAGGGATTCAGAAATTGTTCTTCGTCCCTGTACATGTAGGATTAGATTTTCAAAACTGTCAAAGTAGTCTGCTTCCATTGGTTGCAGTCAAGGACAGTTTTACTTCTGACTTCAGTGATAGAATCTGTGCCGACTCTACATGCTGTTAACAGTCAATTTCCCTAGTTGTTTTAAATTTGGATGTACTTACCCCTGAAAATTGTACTTCACTTCATAAAATTCCTTCTGGACTTGGTTCTTGACCATATCCCATGACCAGTATAACCTTGCTGATAAGGAATTATAAACTTGTAGGTGGTTTCATCTGACCCAACTTTCCATAGTAGTGCCTTTCTACTCTCACTGTTGCTATTTGATAACCATTTTGTCATCCTTGAGTGGCAAGGGATCTGAAAAAGGTTTCTTCTTGAACATCCCATTATCCAAAGAATACCTGAAGGGAATAGTTATGGTACCATGAGGCTTCATGTAACAGTAATTGATTGGAAGGTGGTATTTTAATGTTGAGAATAGTGCTCTATAAAAGACTTAACTGAAAATTGCCTTGCATTGAATACACCAGTAGCTGAGATCATCGTTTAGGTGGTCACAAGGGATATCTGTCTGTTTCCTTGTTATTCTCTCCTGCATCCTCTGCCATTCTTTTCCTCTAGTCTTCCTATTCAAGTTCAGCATGCAGAACAGCTGCCCTGGGCTGTCTCCTGCTGAGCCAGGCTGATGGGAGAGCACAGATTTTTGTTGCTTTTCTGTGCTAAGTTGTGGGTGGGTGTTGCACATAATAAACCCAGACCAAAAAAAAAAAACAAAAAAACAAAAAGAAAGTACTAAAACTGAAACAGAATCTGAGCACCTTTGGGGGAGGGTGAGATGGTGTTCTGGGAAAATGCAATTTCTGTGTATTCCATCTGTGTCGGCATCTGAGAGGAACAGTTATTAGAGCAGGACCCAGAGCATCACACCTGCAGTCCAGTCTCTGTGGGATCAGTAATTACATGTTAATTAACAAGTCTGGAATGACTGAGAGTTTGCATGTCAGCAGATAATCTGTATAGTGACTAATAAACTGCAGAATGTTTTCAATTAGCAGGCTTGAAAAGGAAATCCCAGTGAGTGTTTTGCTTGGTTGGGAAAGGATGGAATGAATGCACTCTGTTGTTAGTTACCCTCCAAATAGGAAAGTGGCAGATTTAAAAACTACATCGTAAAGATTAAGATCTGAGAACACAAATGCTTAAGTTACTTGCTACTGCTGTGCATTGATGAAATCATCCAGAGTAAACTTCAATGAAATGAATTTTTTCACTTGATTAAATAAGAGCAAACATGGAAAAAGTCCATTCTTGCATAGATTCTTTCAAGGTTTAAGGTATAAAATGTATTTTTATTGCAATTTTTTAATGGACTGAAGTAGGGACAACTCCAGAACCTGTTCTCCAGGGAAACAAATGTTGCATTCTTTCTTTGGCCAGAATTCTAGGAATCATTGACTATATTCCACCTCTCTTAGGCTTTTCACCATAATCTCCAGGTGTTAGATTCCCTCCATTATATGTTTACATAGTAATGTAAGAAGAACTTATTTCTTGGTAACGTGGCTTGTCTGTTTTAACTTGACTATTTCTGTTCTGCCCATTTGCACCCAGGGGCAGCATTTGAAAAGGTAATTTCTAAAAGTGTTGGAGCAATTTTATAATTTTTAAAAATTTTTTCCCCCTAGGATGATATTACAAGGGCAGGCAATTTGGGACCCTGCTTTTTAATCAGCAACAAGTAAGGAAAGGTTATACAGGGGAAGAATGATGAAAAATTTGTTTGGGATTTACAATTTATAGATGTGAACTATAAAACTTCTGCATTAAGTGCTCCAAGATATGTAGTACATAATTTTGAACAACTTTCCAGCACTGCAGATGGATCAGAACCATTAAAATCAACCTGAAGTCATTGTTTTTAAGTTATTTCTTGATAAGTGAGTTGCATTAAAAATTAAAGTGAGTCAGAAGATGTATACTGTGATGGCCACGATGTATTTAGAATTCCTGTTATGGAGATCTACTCAAACTATGGATGATTTTCAGCCTTGTGAATATCCAGAACTACCTGTATCTGGCTCTGTGTTGTGAGGGTGCTTTTACTGTTTTGTCCCAGAGAGGATGCTTTTGGGAAAGCTGACACAGATCTGTTTTGTACAGTCTTCCACTGTATGGCTCATCTACAGCTTCTCCCAAGAAGGATTTGAGCTGTGTGGAGACCTGGCTGGGCTGAGCTACAGAAGCAGGATTATAAACTCTACTCCTGTGCTATTGCCACATCATATATCTCTGATAATGAATATTTTGCAGCAAGAGAATTTTTAAAAAAATCTTGGAATAAGTGCAGCTTGGATATGAATAATGTCAACAGTTGTAGCTTTTCTTCTTAATAATCATCAGTCTTCAGGCTGGCAATGAGCTGTTGGCCTGTCTGAAGTGCAGAGCATAGAATCCCCTTTTACATCCTGGGTGCTACATTTTACCCCATTTATCCACTGAACTAGTAGTGTTCAAGGCATGAGTCGCCCTTTTTGGACTTCCTGTCAACATCAGTTCCTCTCCCTCACCCCCATCCCTCAGATTGTTGCTGCCATGCATAGGGAAGCAAGGCTAAGGCACGTGGGAAGGTTCTAGATCATTTCCACATGGTGAGATGTAGCAGAGTTGGGCCAGTCACTTGAAAAGTCCAGATGCTGTGAGAAGTTTTTCCCAATTTCTTCTCTGTGTTTTCCTGCACATCCCTTCCTGGCTGCTACACTGAACTAATATCAGATACAAGGGATCTCAATACAATCTAAGGCATCATTTCTTTCATTACATTTTAATTAATTTTTATGGTTCTCTGTAGCATCTTTTAGGAAATGAGACTGGATTTGGCCAAGCCCCTTCTAGGGCAGGCAGACAAGTTTTCTGCTGTTTGAGATAAATTATGATCCCTGACTTCAAGACCTTTCAGTTCTTATAGGGGCTTATCACTGCTCACCACCATCAAGTGCATCCTTAATTAATCTAGTTCAAGATCTTCCCCTCCTCCCTTCCTCTTTCCCTTCCCTTTCTGTATTTTCTGAAGGATACATGACCTTGTATCTCACTCACATCGGCTTGAAGATGTTTTTAGTTTTCTTGTCATGTTAAATCCAGGTTGGTTGGAGCACAAAAAATGGGTTATGTTTTTCACTCTGAAGACTGTGTGTCGCCCTGAGAATTAAGCCTTCTGATATTGTTTTTCATAGTTTCTAGACACTTTCCCAGGAAAGTAACTATAAGCATAGATGTTTATACATTCCAATATGTATATGGATGTTTCTTACGACCAGTGTGGTTGGGAAGGTGGTAACCTAACTATCCAATCCCTGGTCGTTGTCGAAAATCCATAAATACTGAAAGGACAGAATAAAGTTCTTTCTTCTTTCTCTATCCCACATTGAGTGGTGTCTGTGTGAATAATTTCGTGTCCAACAGTGACAAGTGTAGATCTATAATTATGTCCTCACAGGTAACTGAAGTTGCAGCTGTTGTACCAGCCACCTCTTTTCACACTGTCAGGGAAAAGAGGTACTGTGGAAGGTTACTAGCACTTCAAATCAGCAGTTGGTGTTTCTAACACATGCAGACCTTCACATGTGTTAATGTGACAATTTTTATTTGCAAACACTGAGGTTGAAATTAGAGGTTTCTTTGGATACAAAACTTTATTGTGGTCATCTTGTATTGATCCTTTGGGTTTTCCACCAGTCTGACAGCTGTCCATAACTTACTGCTCAGAATGTTTGTAAAGGCATAGCAAGTTATATTTTTCCTCCCTTATAAGACTTGCTCCAGAGAGAATTGATCTAATTTTTTTTAAAGTAATTTCTCTTCTAATTTTGGGTACATGTAGAAATTATCTAATCACTTGTGGTTCCTCTTAGAAGTTTGTACTTTGACAGGTTATACTGTACCAAATGCTAAAATAAAAATATCAGTGAAACAGTAACAGCAGGACAGGATTTTTCAATTGGTATGAAATAAAACCACATGGAAATGGAGTGTAAAGAACTTGACTTAAGTTTTCAGATGTTCAGCCAACCTCACAGAAGTCATTTAACCCTCTGTACCTGTTTGTCTCTTGTTTACCATCACCCATGTGATTTACAGTTTCTAGAAATTCCTCTCACAAGTGTCTCTAAAAAGTGTCTCTAAAATGTTCTGAGACACCTGGATGCCAAAGAACTATAAATATTAGCAGATAGTCTTCCATTTGCATTGCTGTCTGAACTGGGGTCACCACCATAGCTTTAAAAACAGGCTTTCAAGCTATGCAGTCTCAAATTAGAAGCAGTTTAAAAAAGCTGATGCTTTTTCCAAGGTCTATAAAATCAGCTAATCCTAAAGAAAAGCTGATGTCCTTAATTCATCTTGCTTTAATTTCTGCAATGTTAATGCCTCTTGTCCGGGCTGTCAGTGTGGCTCTGTGGTGAATCCCTCTGTATCCTATTTGCAGGGGCTGCTTGCAATGCTGTGGGATTCCTGAGCTGAGGTGCCTGGCCAAAACCCATCCTGCTGTCCCCTGTGTGAGAGTGCAGTACCCCACCAGGCAGGGGGCTGTGCTGAACCTGCTGGCTTTTAACCAGGCATCATGCGTCAGACACTTTACTGTTAAAAGTGCAGGGTTTGGGCTGTTTAATTATTTGTTAGCTGTAAGAATCTGAGGACTCACAAACCGTCTCTTTTGAGGAATGCAGTGATTTCATCAGATAAATGTTTAAAGCAGGGCTAAGATAGCAGCCAACCACAGCAGAAAAATATTTTTTCCTTTGAGATAACCTCTTAAATATATACATATTTAAAACCATTTTATCTTTTCTGTCTAAGCACCCCTTCTGTCAGCAGTAGACAGAATTAAAAAGAGAAAACCCTCAGCAGATGCCTTTCTTTTTTTTTGTGAAATGTGTCAGATGACAACCAAAATGTAACTGGGTATTTATTCTACTTTTCATGTGCCCTGCAAACTGTGGAAGGCAGCAAGAGATAGAGCAGCAACAGCCTGATAAGCCTGGCTTTTCCCTTTTTGCTGGCTTTCTATTTACTTTACTTCCTTTGAGGGGACACTGGGCTAGAGACCAAATGTCTCTACTCATCTGGGAGATTTTAGAGCTGTTGGAAATAGACTGGTGCAAAAAGCAACTCCTTGATTACAAGATTTGTAGGTAAATGTTACGCTTGCAATAATCACCATTTCCCCTCCATGTCCTCCACAGCACATTCTGTTCTAGCAGTCCTTAACAAACAATAATAGCAAAAATAAGCTGGTTTTTTTTTACACTAGTTATTTTCTCTCTCCTTACTGAAAAGGACACATAATGGAATGAATCTGGCTTCCCATCTGTTGCTAGGTGCAATTCAAAGTGGCAGTTTTGACCTATAAAGATTTGGCTGTTTTGCGTCATGCGTACCCTAGAGACAGCCTCTCCCCTTTAATTTCTCTGTGTCTCCATTTTCCGTCTGTGAAAAATCAGGATAACACTACTTCTCTACTTCACAGGGATTTTACAAGGACACATTTATTAACAAGCACAAAGCATAGGCTCTGTATTAGACATCATGCAAATATCTATGTCTAAAAACTTGCTGCCACCCTCAGTCCCACAGAACCCAAGTTGATGGACCTTCGTTATGTGACAGAATGTGATTTGTTGTCCTAGGCTGCATTATGGATGTCCATCTCTGAGTCTTGCCATCTTAAAACACATTCATGATAGGATACTTGCAAGTCATCCAGCCGAATTTGGTCTGTCCCATTAAATAGTTTGGGATAACCTAGGGGTAGAGAATTAACCTATCATTAAGTGTATTTACGTGTTTACACAAGTGTTTTGCACGTGTGGGTCACAAATAAAGTAAGGGCCAGTGGGAACCACAAACTACTGGACTGGAGGAGGTATGTGTGAGATACCTATTTGGGAATGGTTTCCTCAGATTATGTATCTCCAGAGCTGTGGTTGCCTGTTGTATTATAAGGGAAGTAGTTCTTCAGTCAGCTCCATAAATCAGTAGTTCTCAGGTGCATTTTTGCAGTCACGTGCAGGTCAGGTTTAAGCAGTTCAACATGCTTGTTTGAGAGAAGACATCTCCAGGGCATGTTGGTTGATCAAAGCGATAATTTAGACTTGTACTAAATTATGGACTTAGTACTGCAAGAGTTCAGGGGATGGGTAGTGGTGCTTTGAGAAGCTGTGGCTTTACAGCATCAGTCCTTCAGTGCAGACTCAGGGTATTTCATACGTCTCCTATTTCCAATGCGATTGTTGGAATGACAAAATTCAAGCTCAGCAATGATAGTAGTTCTGTGACTGAACAGCAGACAGGGCATCAGCATTCCTTGTGGATGATTACTAGACAGGGTCCATCAGCTAGATGGACTGACTCGCTCATTGATGTGGGCTCTGTGCCTACCAGCTCTTTACAACCCTTAGTAAAATCTTTGGAGTCTTATTTCCAAGCTGTTCTAAGCATGGCTGGCACATATGATGTTAGCCCCCACTGGGGATATTGGTAGCTATTCCCAGTCTCACAGCGACGTGCAGGCTATGCCAAAGTAGCACATGGGAAACTGTTATAGGGTCTATTAAAGATCATTGCAATGTTTTAAGTTTTTCACCATATTACATCCAAATATTCTATTTTTTCATAATATTATCTTTGTAACAGTAATGAAAATTGACCTTGTTTAATAAGAAACTGTTCTATTAAAACTCCATTGCATTATGTGTGTAGGCATACACAGGCTTTGCAGAAGATGCGTCTTCTGCAGAGAGCTCTACCAGCTCAAAAACAAGAAAATCAGGGCTGCCACTTAACCTCTGTAACTTCCCTTAACTCTATTCTTCGTGGTTATGCTAAATGTAGAATTTTATCCTTTTTAGGTTTAGCTACCTTTTAAGACTCTGGTTGAGAGAATTTAGAATAAATAGATAAAAGGAAACTGCAGCAGAGCTTTCTTCAACCTGTGTTTAGGAAAGTTACCATAAGTGTAAATAAGCAGTTAATTAAAATTTAGCTTAAATTGTATTCACTTTAGTTCACTAAACAAAACAGAAGCCCCTTCATGTGAACATCAGTAATGTGGAAGCTGCAGTTTTGAGGTTTGGCAGTGACACAGCTTTTGAGAACTGGAAAAGAGTATCAAGGAAAGAGAGACAGGGCCTCATCCTGCAAGGCTTTACTGATTTGATAGCTCTTCTTATTTCCTTAGGGCATGTTTGCCTGTAGCACTGCATTCCAGTGGAAAGGCTGTTAATTTTGCTCAAAGGATGGGGTCAGGAGGAGGTGACATCTCCCTGCCTATGAGGGAGCAGGCAGGTCGAGCTGCACTGAGCCTCCTCCCGCTCCTCCTGCTGAGGCGAGGAGCAGTGCCTCGCAGGACCATGTGAGCTATCTCACAGCACCTCGTTAGCATGGGATGATGGCTTTATTGGAGAAGCAAGTCATAAAGAAGTTTCCTTTGGTTAAAAATGAGCAGTTTTATTTTAGTGTGATGACAGCCTGATACTGAGGATTGAATTTTTGCGTTGCAGCTAGTTTTGTGTGTGTGCAGGCAAGGGATGGGAGCTGTGGACATACACAGCTAACAAGCGGCTGCTGCAGGGGGTGAAATCCAAAGAAGAAAAACTTGCAGTGATTTTTTTTATTTTTATTTTTTAAACTTCAGAGGTTTTCATGGTCATGTCAGCTGAATGAATGTCTCTTTGAGTAGCAAACTGCTTATGTGGAAGTCCTGGCTCTGAATTTCACTTAAAAGTGATCATTTGCAACTATGGGTGAGAGAACTACCAAGGATGAAGGTTTCAGATGTAGTTTTTTTGCTGCTAGTTTTAAAGCAAACATTTAATTGAGGTATTGCGCAGTTCTGTATCTTGTCATCATGGAAACACAATCTACAGAAAGATTCAGTGTTACCTGTTCCAGGGAAAAAAGCTACTGTAGGAAAATGTGTCAAAAAACCTCCCACATAATGTAATACCAGCGTTTAAAAATCCACGCTCACCTTTCATGTGAATATCCCAGAGTGCTTTTCAGATGGAGAAACTGGAACCCAAATTAATGACACAGTACTTCTGGCACCCTTTTACAATACATTTATTTCATTTTTCTTTTGCATGTTGTTACCTAGGAAGGCCTGATTTTTGTTAATGGGTCACACCAGAGAAGTGCCCTCACCCTGCCCTGCTCTGGAGGGCTCCAGGCACTACTGCAATGTAAATGATGCATGGCAGCAGTCACCTGCTGGGGCAGGGACACAACCAACAGAACCTAGGCTCCAGGGTGAGTTTACCTGGACACTAGAAGAGATTATCTCCCTAGTGTTGGTTTTCATCACTGCTATTATACTACAGTCCAAGGACAATGCCACAGAGAAGGAGCCAAGTACTTGCTGAAACAGGATCAGCGTGATTGTTACATTTGGAAGGACAGTACATGATAGCTCACCCCAAAATACACATGAATATCTGCCGTCTGTCACAAGCTAGTATGACTGTCACTGGATAACCTCAGACACGCACCACGAACATGATGGAAACCCTTCAATACGAAGAGGACAGGCCTGTCTCTCCGCCTGCCAGGGCGGCGCGGTCCGATGGAGCTGGGGAGGGACGTGACCCAAGCTCCGAGCTCGCAGCTCGCGTGCTGGCCGCCAGCAGAGGGCGCCGGCAGATGCGGCTCCGGCTCCGCGCTCTCCCGGAGCCCCGAGGAGCCCGCGCTGACCCCAAAGAAACCCACACCGACCCCAAAGAAACCCGGGTCGACCCTAAAGAAACCCGGGCCGACCCCAAAGAAACCCACACCGACCCCAAAGAAACCCGGGTCGACCCTAAAGAAACCCGGGCCGACCCCAAAGAAACCCACACCGACCCCAAAGAAACCAGCACCGACCCCAAAGAAACCCACGGCGATGGTGGAACTGGACGCCACCAAAGCGCTGCTTTTGCTGCCGCGGTGCTTCACCCCGCAGGCGCTCAGGGCTGCTCCGGCTGCCAGCAGGCAGGTTTAGTTCTTCAGCACGCACTGTAGAGCTCGTGCTTCAGGTCAGGAGGTCTTCATCTAACACCATGGGCAAGCAGAGCGATAGTGCTTGTGATAGAGGATTTTCTGCTGAAATAGCAAGTAATACGTGCAGATAATGAGTTGGGATATGCGTGCATCTGTAATGTGACATCTGTAATTCGGGCATCCACATGTAATATCCATATTTAGAGAGTAGCTGGGGAAGGGGAGAAAGTGTTACAGATCTTGTATAGTTCAACCACCTTGACTGAAGATGAACTTAACTGGAAATACTCTATATCTGTCCTTATTGATTAAGGTTTTAGGTGCAGCTATTCTCTGTGACGTCCCTACTTGCCTGGATGATGTAATGTACAACTAAAATAAGGATATACTACCTGCAAGGGAGGAGCTAATTTAAAAAGGAACTAATTTAAGAGGTATTAAGAGGTTGTGAGAAGATGAGTAAATGAGTTTATCAATTGTATGGACTCAGATTCTCATCTGAGATGCTGTGACTCTGGGGCTCTGGCCCATTCTCTGTCAATATCCACCTATATATTTAATGTATTTTTTCATGTCATGGCTCCATTTACCTCCCATTCTTTGTAAAGTAACTACCACATAGTGCCCAGGTTATTATCATGTCATATCATACCCAGAGGCCCTGGGTATTATAATGTCATGAATAACAGTAATGTCATTTCCACATTTAAAGCCTGTCCTGACCTCATCATGTTCTTTCACAAATATCGATCTTTTAAATGTTGTTCATTGTTACTCTTTATAAAAAACTGAAAGAGGACCATCAGCTTGCCAGAGAGAATACTGAACCCTAGAGCAAACAAATCAGTTATGACCATTTTGGGGTGTTTTGATGCCTTTGTATTCTTCAGGGTAAAGTGCTATATATTCTTAATGCTGCTGACCAATTTTAATCCTAGCTAATGTCTTACAGCCACTGAATGGAATATATTGAGTAGAATAATGAATTCAGTCTTACAGAATGATGCTATAAGAGCAGTTTAAAAAAGGTCAAAGATGGAATTTATTTTCTCTCTGTTGTTGGAACTCCTGTGCTTGAGTGTTTAGAAACTTGATAGGCCTTTCTAGCAAGTGAATAAATCAGAGAGAAGCTAGAGCCTTATATTGGCAGTTCCTGAGTAGCTTCTCCTTGGAGCTAAATCAGTGAGAGGTAAAAGGTGTTGAATGTCTTCAGCTATTTGTGGATATAAAACAGATCAGAGCAGGACAGAATAGAATCCATCCATGAATTAAGCCACCACAAATGATTTTCAGTCAACACAGTTTCTTCACACAATATAATAATAAAGAATAGGGGTGGCTGTATCAGAGGTCATAAGGAAAAGCTGAAGTTTGTTAAATGTTCACAACTGTCAATCCTGTTCATTTTAGGAGGGATGGAAAATAGCTGAAGAAATCATGATATCTGTACTGAATTACTCTATGCATGCTATGGGAAATTTCTAGGGGTAGTATTTGATTCTGAACACACTGTCTTTTCTCATCAGTCATCAAACTGGCATTGCATGCTGTTATTAAGCTATTACCCATTTTTTTTTGTGAAACACTCAGAATCTTCTCAACAAGACAAATCTCTGGGTGCAAAACTCTGTGGCTCACAACAAACACTTCTTGAACAAAGCAAAATTCATATTCTGATTTTCTTCTGATGATGTTCTAAGTCCTGTACATTTAATACACAAACATAGCAGCAG
The DNA here is from genome assembly GCF_049639895.1 of Pseudopodoces humilis. NCBI lineage: Eukaryota > Metazoa > Chordata > Aves > Passeriformes > Paridae > Pseudopodoces > Pseudopodoces humilis. Next base: position 11,341,282 of record NC_142205.1, on the reverse strand, counting down.
TTGTAATCAAAATGAGAGTAACAGAGAGCCTAAAGAAATGAAAAAAATTCATGAAACCTACTCATGAAAGTGAGGATTTTGTAAACTGCTCCCTGGAACAGTGAAATCCACTTACCTGTGAGCACATACATGTGATTCCTGTAACTTGACAGGGCATGTGAAGCTGCTCTTACAGGAGAAGGGAAAAGGCTTCCTAGCAGATATAGTACAATTTCTTGAGAGGATAATTGGTGATTATAATTATTTTTTGACAAATGTTTTTGACTGTACTGAAGTACTTAATAATTTGTGGACTTAAAATTCTGATGACTGAAGATAAGTATTTTAATTATCTTGGAGACTGGAAAGACTTAATACTGTCTGCCAGATTTCCATTGACTATGGTGGTATAGAACAAGAAAATGTTTCTCTCTTTAAGGGGGAAACCACTTTGGCTTTTTCTCTAGTGCTTGTGATGTTTAACTTATTGGACATACATTTGCTTTTTGATTTGTAGATGTATATTGTTTATCCTCTACTGTTTTTTGATGAAACGAAATAAACCTTTAGTTTTATCTGCTCTCAAAGTGAAAGAGGAAGCTTATTTTAAATACGGTATTTTTAATGGAATCTTAAAAAAAATCAAAAAAGAAGTATCAGAAATACTTAACTGACACAAATTTTTAGAAAACATTTGTTCTTTATTTTTTAAATATTATGTCTGCATTCTAAAATTATGGCGCTCATCCCTTTTTAATATAGACAACATAGACACAGGGAAACACAGACAAGGAAGAGAGAGAAATGATTCCATGTATTCATTAAGTTCATTAAGTTTTTACACTGAAAGATATGATTCTTCTAGTGTTCAGTTTTCTACAGATGGTTTAGAGGCTATATTAATGTACAGTGGAGGCACATCGATGTAAACCCTCAACATTTGGAAACAAAGTAAACTTTCTTATAATAGGCACAGAATTTTTAAAAAAGGACTAAATTCTCTTCCGTGCTGTACAACAGAAGGGGCTGTTAGCAACAGGGCAGCAGCATTTCTAGTAGAACTTTGCCTAGTAGAAGATGTGTGGTAAGGCCTTTGTTTCAATTTGAGAAGGCTTTAAAAATGTTTTTTCTAATTCAGGATATTTTTATATTCAGTAAATAATTTAAAAGATTCTGGATTAGGATGAATGTCTTTAATAAATGTATTGTAAATGAAATAGGATTAAAATATTAATTTTTTTCTGCCTAGCTCCAAGTTGCCCATCAAGGCATATTTTTGGCTAGCTCCAGATTTTTCCCCATGTAAAGTCACAGGGGTCAGCAGAGTTAATATATGCAAATGTTTTTGCCCAGTGTCATTTTTGGTAACTTAATTTATGCTTAATTGCTCCACATAATTACAAAGAGTACTTTAATGGTAGTTTATGAGAAGTAATCTCAATGAACCATTGCTAACACCATGGCTCTACAAGTGAAACATTGCATCACAGTCTGCTAGTTCTGGTACCAATTTCTGTGTTAAATAAATGAAAGGTGACATGAATAGCTCAGCCTGTGAAAAAGAGTAATTTCCCCAATACCACATGAAGATTTCTTGCTCCTTGTATAATTTCCCTGTCCTGAGTGTAACAGGATTCTGTATAAGCCATCCCTACAGTCGAAGAGCACCTGGTCAGTTAGGCTGGTGTGTTGATGCTTGGTATCTCTGGGCTATGGATGGGTTATAATAATGACACAGTGCTGAGCACTAATTGTACTGGAGAGTCTGCTGCTTACAGGTTGCATTTGTCCAGTGCCTGTGTTGCAGAGGGCTGTGTGGTTTAACTTAGGAAACAGCATCTATTACAGAAGATTAGGCTGGCTTAAATTGATACTGCAACTCAGAACACTAAGGAGAGTGACACCACCAGCAGCTGTGGAGTTACTCATTCCTGCTTTTTAAGTTATCTAGAAAAACATCTATCTATTAGTACATAAAGTTGCAGTAGATTTATATTCTCTTTTCTTCAGCTAGTCACAATATTATCCTTTATTTCTCTGTATTGCATGAAGATTTCTGAGGTTTCTTTCAAGCTATTTCCTTAAATATTTGATTTCATTAGTGTTATGTAAATACTAGGAATCTGGGGCAAGATTCTGGTCTGCTTTCATTTGCCAAGGTGTGGAGGAACTGCACAGATGAACTGTTCTAGGCTTGTGTAGCAAGGGAGGTCATGGTCTTGTCCCTACCAGAAAATGTGAATTGTAGTCTCTCACTTGATTCATGTGCATTATTCTCATTATCCTTAATGGATGTTGCGGACATATATTAGGGGAATAGGCCCTATTAGGAACTGTCTAAGGAGTGAAATGAAAATGATAATCACTTTGTCTTGGATGAGGTATTGTATTTATTCTATGGGATTTTAAAGGCTATTTTAGTGTTTAAATTATCTGGTGCATTAGAGAATGGTTTAGATAGGCTTTGGTTAATTGACAGTGGTGGGTATGTTTTAGAAAATTATTATACACATTGGGACTTCAATTTTGCTGTGAATTATATTATTTTTGGAGATGTAAATTGCAGTCTCTCCCAGGAGACAGAAATAATGTGCTGCTTATTTGATTTTTAGCAATAATTAAAATGATGTGTTAAATTAGGCGTATGTATTGTCACGAAACAGGACAAACCTACTTGTGTGGGGGAGCTCAGAATCCTTGACAAAGCTGTGACTTTATTGTAGTAAAATAAACTGTGTACCTTGTGGTTTGTATCCTAGAAATCATCCTTCTCCATGTATATCATCACGTAAGAAGGCCAAGTAGTCTGGCAGAGAGACAAGGCAACAGAGCTGTTCACTGAGATGGAGGGTGGATGCACTCCAAATGGGAATTAAACTAATTGAAGTGGACTGGAGCTATTGCCTTGCCTGACACTTAGCTGACACAGAAGACTGTAATTTTGAATGCTGTTGATCCTTTAATTTTCATCCCTTGCCATTCAGATCAGACGAGGCTGTGACTGAAGCAGTAAGTACCTACGTAAGGGCTTCGAGGGAGGATTCACTGCCAGCTGCACAGTGCAGAGATCTGCAGGTTACATCTCACTTCTCAGATCAGCAGGCTGTGTGGAAGGGCTGTAGGAGGGAACAAGGTTAAAAGAAAAATAATTTCATCTCCTTGTTATTTGGACTTCAGGCTTCCTACCAGCAGCCCCAATTTAGTTAAGGCTGTTTTTCTCTCCTCTAGAGTAGAGAAATAAGTAACATTTGTTACAGCTGATGGAAAGCAAATTGAGTGCAGTGGAGTGGCTGATCTTTATTGAGAACTGGGGGGCAATGTCACATATCACCCTGTGTGCAGAACCTGCAAGAGAAAAGATCTTCTTTCCTTCCTAACCGGGGCAGGAGGCATCATGCTAGATGGATGGAATGAATGTGTGAGGACTTGGAGAGTTCTTTTATGCTGTAATTGAGAAGAGTCTTAGATAAACTGGTAATCTCTAAGGGACAGCAAAGAAAGTTTTATCAGCCAGTTGACAGCTTTGTTAAGAGAAAGAAAAAGACTTAAGTGTGAGTACTCTCAGTTCAGAGGAAGTTGTTTCTCAATAGGGCTATGTGTGTCTGTGTATATCCTGAAATGCTTCTAAGTACAAGGTGTTAATCTGAAACACAGTTGTGGGATTTGGAATAGCATTCACATAATTTCCTAAATTTCAGAAAATACAAACCTAGTATATTAGGGATCAATGGAATTAAGTCTTAAATTTGTTTCTGTTGTACAGCATTGTCTGCAGATGCTCTATTTATAGTGAAACGCTTTGCAACTTAACCTTGCCAGTTCTTAATGAGGTCATCCAGTGCTTTGAGACCACTTATTATTCAGATACTGGAAGTAGCACCAAGAATGATTCTGAATTTTTTTCCATTTTTGTCCTGGGCCTTAGCACAGGAGGCTTTTATTTAACTTTAATTTCAAATTACTCATATATTTTGTGACCTGTAAATGACAACATGTACTCACAACTTGGGATGTTAAAATTCAGCTGTCCTAGGAACCTACAGTCTCTGGGATTTCACATTATATTTCTCAGTGTTTGTGAAGTATAAGTTAGCAATGTGGTATTCAAATTCTGTGGAATTAAGGACCATCAACTTAGGCATCTCTTTAGGCAAACTCTGGATGCAAATGTTAACCAAACATAGGGACAATGCAAAACTTGCAGTGTTGCATCAAAAGAACTGTGTGACTCCTACAGTCTCTACTGTTAGGAAGTACTTGATTTTTCCAAAGGCGGGGATAGAAAGTGGCCAGTAATATGTAACTGCCAAATAAATATAAATTTCAGCATTACTGAGGCTTATTGTATGCAAACTGAAAACAGTAAGTAGTATGTCCAAAACATTATTTATAACATTAGTGTATTGACTGGATATTCTCTCAACCATTGTTTTTATTGACTTTATGTTCATAGCTGTTCATCATAGTACTTACTCCTTCCCTCATTCCTTTTCTTTTTCATACTTAAAGGCAAAAGTATCATTTCATCTCAATAACAATAGGACTTGATGATTTTCATGTTCAGAAAACAAAAAAGCTGGAGAGGTTCCCCAAATTTTCACCATTCTCAATTCATATTTTTCTCTATCACTTTTACTAGCTTCCTGTGCTTTCATCTTGATGACCATTTCCCTGGCAAATCAAAAAGTCTTCTTGCTGTCAGAGAAACTCCTTATTTCTTCTATCCTTTGGAACAATTTTTTCACTTCTCTCTAGCTTATCAATTCACGTAATTGACAGTCCTCTGTGCTTCACATTTTGTCTAAGAGTGTATCTTTCTCCCTACCTTCATTTCTGTGTCATTCTGCTCTGTCTTGGTATTGCAGTCATTAACTATGTATTTTCAAGGTTAAAATAAATAAATAAAGAAAAAGAAAGAAAGGAAAGAAAGGAAAGAAAGAAAGAAAGAAAGAAAGAAAGAAAGAAAGAAAGAAAGAAAGAAAGAAAGAAAGAAAGAAAGAAAGAAAGAAAGAAAGAAAGAAAGAAAGAAAGAAAGAAAGAAAGAAAGAAAGAAAGAGGTAAATTTGGTTTGAAAAACTCAAAGTGAGATGAAATTTTATAATTTCTGCTCTGTCAATTCCTGAGGCTTCTCCCTGCAAAAATGTTCTGTAAATGTTCCCTATCAGTTCCCAGCTCTATCATGCAAAGCTGTATCTTGACATTGGTTTATCTGTGTTGTTCATGGCTGTGTAGAAAAGGAGGGCAAGAAGCATTATTTTCCTACTGTTTCTGCTAGACCAAATGAGAATCATTCCTTCTCAAAACCACAGGCAAATATGCAGCCATTTGCTGTGTAGCACATACAAGGAAAAGCTATCAAATGAAAATACCTTGACCATGAAATATTGATACCATTTTTCTAGAGCTGTAAGACAGAAATCACAGAATCATTTAGCTTGGAAAAGACCTCTGAAATCAGAGACTCCAACCTTTGACTGATCACCACCTTGCCAACTAGACCATGGCACTGTGCACCACATCCTGTTGTTTCTTGGACACTCCCAGGAACAGTGACTCCACCACCTCCCTGGACAGTCCATTCCAATATTTAGCAACTCTTTCCATGAAGAAATTCCTCCTGATGTCCATTCTGAACCTCTCCTGGCACAGCTTGAAGCTATAACCTCTTGTCCTGTCAGTAGTTGTCTGGGAGAAGAGACCAATTCTCACCTGGCTACAGCCTCCTTTCAGGTAGTTGTAAAGAGCAATAAGGTCTCCCTTGAGCCTTTTTTTATCCAGACTAATCATCCCCTGCTCCCTCAGGCACTCCTTGTAGAACTTGTGCTCCAGACCCTTCACCAGCTCCACTGCCCTTCTCTGGACTCACTCCAGCACCTCAGTGTCTTTCTTGCGTTGAGGGGCCCAGAACTGGACGCACAACTGTGAGGTATGGCCTCACCACTGCTGTGTACAAGGGTAGAATGACTTCCCTGGTCCTGCTGGACACACTCTTCTGGATCCAAGCCAGAAAGTCATTTGCCTTCTTGGCCAACTGGGCACATACTGGCTCATGTGCCGCTGTCAAACTGTGGCACTGCCTGGGATTGTTGTGACCTAAACACAGGACCCAACACTTGGCCTCAGCCCATTGATCCAGGCTGTGCAGATCCCTCTGCAGAGCCTTCCTGCCCTCCAGCCTGACTTGGTGTAATCCACAGATTTGCTGAGAGTTACGCTCAATCCCCTTATCCAGTTCATCAGGCCAGGACTGGGCCCAACACTGGTCCCTGGGGAGCACGACTAGTGATAGGATGCTCACTGGATGTTTTGCCGAAAGAGCAAATTTAGAGCTGAAGGGAATAAATCCGCTGATGAAAAGTGATGAAAATAAATCTGTTTGATGTTTCATGTTTTTTTCCGTGCTGAGACGTGTTTTGTACAGTGTAACAGTAAATGGCCAGAGTGGCCAAAGAAACCAGGGTCTGACCCAACAACACCTGAGCTTTCTGTGTCTGTTAGCACCCTCATCTGTCCTTACTGCTCTGTAAACAAGAGCATTACTTGTCTGTCACCTCAGATGGCTTTGTGTTAAGGAGCTGTGCTGTCCTGTGGGCAGGCTGCATTTCAGACATTCTTGGCACAGAGGAGCTGTCTGGTCTTGGGGAGTGATGTTTTCCTCTGCTTTTGAGTGTATCATATGTTTTTCACAACTGAATTTCTCAGTCTGAATGTGATGCCATGGCATGTGGATCAATAGTGTTCCTCTGTGGCAAGGTGTACTGAATGCCAAATGTCTTTGGCCGTCTGTTATTCTAAGACAACTTAGCAGAGCCAAGAAGCCTGCACCACCACTTTCATTAGGAGTAATTATCCTTGAGCAGCTGGGATAGGAGCCTGAACCTGAATGGTAATTAGCTGCCATTGCTAGGAGATGCATTTGGAGGTTTCTGTACCATTTCACTCTCTGTTTAAAGAACAGACAGGGAATTGTGATAAATCTTCAGTCCTTGCTGTTGGAGAGGAGCTGCCTGCCTGCAGATCAGCTTAAATTAGGATGTTCTTTGCATGCCCATCCATGTGGTCTTGCTGCAGTGAGAAATCATCCTGTACTTGGATGGTTTGGGTCTTTGCAGCAGCATGAACATTTTCCTGTATATTTTCTCAACAGATGTGCTGCTTTATTTTTTTTTTTTTTTTTTTTTTTTAATGTTGTAGTAAAGTGACAACTACTGCAAATCTGTTTCAGTTTTATTACAGAGGCAGAGATATGTATGTATGATCACCTGTGATCAGAATCAACAGACTGGTAGAACCAAATACAAACCCCAGTCAATATCAAATCAATATAAGATTGATGTGTTTCTACCCATCAGTATTTTCAAAATGTACATTTTCAATAGTTTTGTACTAGACTTAAATAGAAGAATAACTTTTTAAAACATTTTCTTCCCCGCAACCATATTTGTTATTATGTTTTGGTATCAGTAAATAGCATTTGAAGAGCTCGTCCTTCTTGCAGTATCTTTCTGTGATATGGGAGAATTTTTAGAGAGATGGGAAAGAATTTGGAAAGCTTTTTTTCATGTAGAACAAATCTGCACGACACTTGATGACCTCCGCTTTGTTCTTTGATAATAGCAATAGTCATCCCTATCTGCTAACGTTCATCTTCAAAACTTTTTACAAGTATTAGTTAATGAACTTTGGGAGCACTATTTAACAAATAAAAAGAGGAGATGCATGATTAAAACTGAAGTAAAGATGTTGAGCAATGCATACTTATACTGTATTGTATTGTATTTCTGTGTAGGCAACACAGAAATGTTTCTTCTAACTTCTTGTTAGGTTGGAAAGAGAGAAAGCAATCAAAGGATTGTTTCTGTGTTTCACTAAGGACCCCTGAAGAACTGTGTCAGTGAGAACAAGGGCATTCAACATGACACTGCTGGGTGCTGGGTCTGATAGGATTTGTCCTGAATGTACAGTTGCGTTTTGTGGTTGCCAAGTTAAATTTTCCATGACTGGCATTTTTGTGTACTATGTAATTGTTGATTTCTGTTCACATTGCATATGAGAATAAACAATAACAATCTCGCCTGTTACAGATTTTTCCATATACCCTTAGAAATACCTTATATCCTGAAACTTCAAACGTTTGAGTTAAGGTTTTTCAGCTTTCTGTGGGAAATGTAGGGCCAGGTTCATTACCTCCTCCAGATACAGCAGAATTTCAATATACAGTATTTATGGGAGTATTGAGAATCAGTGATGGATTGCATTGGTGAGTGTGGACTTCAGCAGAGACTGAAGTGTTTGAGGGGATAGACACAAGTTTGATTTTTGCTGTATGCCTTGAGTTGTGTTTTACAACTTTCTGAAAGCCTTTGTGGAAGTCTGCTGATCTCTGGAGAGGAGGCTGCACTTGTCTATCTGTTAATCAGTAGCAGCAGTATTCATTGTCAGGTACATTTCTTCCTTTGATATTTTTGCTCTGCAAACCACAAAGTCCAGCAGTTCACGTTCTGCTGTAAATTTGCTTTGTTAGTGCTGGTATTACTGTGGCTGCTGCCTTTTTGTAAAGAAAATAATGTAGTATGAAGGCTTGGTTATAGTGAAGTCTAAAAGAGAAGAGCTCAGAGGATGGAGTAGAGATGTCCTGACTTTAAAATAATGATCCATTTATGAATAAAATATTTCTTCACATACCTTCCCTTGCAGCAAATCTTTTCCTTGCTCTTGCATTTTTTTTTGGCTGGACTTCGTGTCCAGAAGCTTATTGCTGTAAGTTCTGTGAACTTACAACTTAATTGAAATTTCCCTATTGTCGGCTACATATAAGCCCCCTGGTGCCTTGTTAAGTGCTCTGTTACCAGTGAATGTTCATAATTATGTTATGGAAGATGTTGTTCAAGTCACAAGTCATTTACTTAAGGTTTGGGCTCAGCAGGTTAAACATTTTCAAATTAATTTCTGTTGCTAAACAGAAACAACTTGGATCTCCTGAATGCTGATAACTTGCACTTTCTATTCAATTCTGTGGGAGATTATTTCCTGTATTTTAAAATCAGGCTAATTGCTGGTTAAATGACAGAATAGATGTTTCTAGTCTCCCACTTTAGAATATGCTGATTATGATTTTGCTAGAGAGGTGTCTATAAAGTCACTGATTTGCATATTCAGAAGGGATATTAATTATGTGCTAATGAAAACAGTCACCTATAGAGTACTAGGAACAACTTCTGATCACAGATGACTAAACACAAAGATTTGTTGTTCTCTATCTTACCAATTTTATATGAAGTAAAACAGTAAAGCTGTCTAAGAATCTCAATAATTCCTTTGTGCATGTAGATATGTACAATAGCAAATGCTCTAAGCATTGGAGATACTAAAGGTATTTTTAGGTGAATGGGTTTTTTTAAGATCGTTTTATCTAAGGACGTATCTGTTTTTACGGATCTTCACTTATATGTAATTTTTTTTTTCCTTTTGTTGGAAGTCACAGAATCTTTCAAATTTCTTTGGTGTCATTATCATCATCTGCTTTTCCTCTGCCCTTCTTAATTAATGAATGACAGCCACTAGAAACCCAGACTCAGAAAAATACAGGATTGTGGGTAGCATGTAGGACAGGGGTGCAGTTCTGATATGGAGCTTTGCAATAGAAGACTTATATCTGGCCAAAACTAGATGCTGACAAATAATAGGGAAAAGTGTTCCCCTGCATCCCATATCCAGCTGTAAATAAATCGATAAATAATGCTAGTTAACAAGTAAACTAAAAGCCTCTGAGTAGATATAGATCTTTAGCCAAGCTTAAATAATTTCATGAATTTTCAGTAGGGAAGAGCATTACCATGTCCCGCTGACCAAGAAGGGAATGTTAAGGTTTGGAGTTTCCCATGAATATGGCCTCATTTTATGATGGTAACATGATAGTAACAATTAAAATTATACCTGAATTTCCATAATCATATTTTCAACACATTTTGTTAGAAGAAGCATAGCTTGTATTAAATGTTGTCATGGGTTTATGTAGAAAATTTCAGCCTGGGCATATTATTATTTTTGTCTCTGGGACTGGGGATTCCTGCTACTGTATCTTGAATTACATGCAGTTTTGTTTTTTATTCACTCTTGCCTGTCCACCTTTGTGAGAACAAACCTGTTCACCTCTGGGAAAGCTTGTTAGCTGTTTTAATCCAAGCTAGTAGTGGTGAATATCAATACTTTTTAGTGCTGTACTTCAGTTTCTATCTGTGACTGTGTTAGTATAGAACTTCTGACTTCCAGCAAAGTGATCTTAATCATAGGAAGCATTGAGCTTACAGAAAAACTGTCAGCCATAGGATTTAATTTTATAAATAGCTGTAATGCTATACTTGTTAAGATTACTTTGGGAAAATACCACTTCAACACATATCCACATTCACCCACAGTAAAAAAAGATGATTTTTTTTTTTAAGCTAGGTAAGACCAGAAATTACTGTCAAATACTATTCAGATTGTTCTGTTTGGGTTTATGAAGTAAAATCTCTCTATATGTAAGTGAATTTATAATAAAAATTTGGATTTTCATCCGTGAATCTTGATTAAACTATTGTACATATAGGGCAGGGATGGGAGACATCAGACCCTTTGAAGTGTACAAGAAAAACAGCCCCTGACTGACTTCTCCTGCAAAGAAGTGGGTGAGTTGCAAGGCATCTGACAGGCAAGCTATATGTGGATGGAGTACTTAGTCACTGGGAGGTGGGTGGCTTTAAAAATGGGTTTGAGACTGGTTGTGTATATTGAGATCATACAGGTATTGTGGGTATTTGGCAGCTGAGTTGGTGGAAACTCAGGGGCTCCTCTTGGAAGAACACAAAAATAATGGGGATTTGGGCTGACAGTAAAGCAAGTAAGTGATTAAAAGAAAAAGTACTGGGTGCTTGAGGAGTGTAAGGTAAAGCTGGATTTGGAAGAACATGGGACTGCTAAGTCAGCAGCAGGCCCTTGAGCTGATGGTTGTGCTGCCACACCCCTGTGGTCTCTGCTGAGGCAGCTGTAGAGGAGGTCTCTGTCCTTTCTCCAGAGGTGGCTGTAGCTTGAAGCTCTGGCTGTGTGCTTGGGGTGTTCAGCAGGACTTGAGCTATGGGTCAGAAGGGGTCTGAGGTGTGGTGAGGACTTTTCTTCTGGTGAGTGGGCAGCACACCAGATTTCCCCAAGTACGTGGGCCAGAAGAACAGGGATCCTGATTCAGTACCTATAGGCACTTGGACACATGGTTAAAATGAAAATATACCTCAGTAGAGCTGGCAGGAAAGGCAAAAATTGTGGATGTAGTGGTTAAAACAGTTATCAAGTGGAAACTGGTTGCTTGATCCTTGTAATAGGGAATTCAGCCTCTTAATGTTTAACATATGGGACATTCTCCTTAGTTCCCTTTCCTCTGAGAATAGAGAGATAGTGTGTCTCGGTCAAATTCTTCTGTCCTGCCTTCTTCCCAGGTCAATACAGATAAGAACTTCTTTCCCAGCCACTGTTGAAACCTGTTTTATAAACAGCTCCCAAAATTTTTGCTTCCATCTGAAGTTTTGTTTGCTTCTGAGCAGCCTGCCATAATGGAGTTATTCCTGTGTGCCAGATGCCTTCCTCAGTTGTTTTGTCCCCAAAGAATTCCCACTCTTCCCTTTTGCTGAGGATGTGATGTTGTGACTCTGCCTTTCCTAAATGACCTAGATCAAAAGGGACAGAGCTGACAAGAGTTATGGTAGCTTTCTCTGCAGCACATTTGTCCTACTTGCCTGCTGATCTACACATGGTTTCCTCTTTTGCCAGTCTTTTTAGTCACATCAGTGGGACAGTGTCTCCTGTAATAGTCATACACTGATATAAAAGGGTTTATTTGAATTCAAGAAGCAGCAGTTGCTGCTATGTATCAGCAGTAATTAACATTCTTTAACTCCTCATCCATAACAATGCAACATCAAAGGACCTTGAAGATAAAGAAGCAGTAGTGTCTAATGGTGCAGAGACTCTTTTCACCAGGTCATACATCTGCTTTTTTAAATAAGCATTTGAAAGCAAAAGTAGAAGTTCTATTATTTTTATTACTTACAGGAATCCAAATACTTTAGCCCATCACATGTGCAGAAGGTATGAATATCTGCCCACTTGTATGAGGAAGAACAAAGAGCTCATGGGTAGATTGCAAAAAGCTTCTTGAAGACTTCCGTAAGTTGAAGCTCTAGATTTATTCTGCCAGTTCTTGATACCTGATACCCCACTGCTGTGAATGAAGTATGCTGGGGAGTTACCATACTTTCCTTCCTGCGTCCCTGTGTTGTGGCTCATCTCCTTCGTTCAGAGAAACCTGAGATAGCTTTTGTTGTATGAACTCCTCCATGTTTTAAGCACTAAGAATAATCAAATTACCTTCCACAGAAAACAACACATACCTGGTAGCCCTTACCTGAATAACTGGAGATATGAGAACTGCACTGTATCTGCATGTTGCTCACCCCTAAAAAACTCTCTACTGTGTTATGGAAACTCCCCTGGACTGGGGTGACCTCACTGAGAACACAGTCCTGCAAAACCTGCAAACAGAAGCAAAATTGTTAACTAGATCAATAGACTGAACTGCTATTGAACTATTCCAGGCTCAGCAGCATTGCTTTCCTTTGGCAGATATATTGATAAGACAACACAAATTCCTCAGGCTGTTTATATTTCATCTTGTCAGAAAACCATCTAATACTTTCTTACTCTCTTCTAGAGGCTAAGAGAATATTACACTGCACTTTTCTTTCCAAGTTACTGTTACACTAATGTAAGTGGAAAGACGTATTCAGCTAGTTTCAGCTGATCTCCTTGTGTTTCAGTCTCCCCAGCTGTCCTTACTGATCACTTGCACTAGTTTCCCTTGCTCAGCCTTTATCTTTGTCTACCTGGGCATCAAAAATTGGTGGAAAGGCAGTCTCAGCTGGAGCTTTTTAGGTTAAAAATGTGCTTCTGGGTTTACTGCAACAATGTCCTGAGGGACGTGGCTTGATTAGGCTACATGGAGCTTATGTGAACCATGGAAGAAAGCAGCTGATCACTTAGTAAGCTAAAAAGGTCTGAGAATGAAAGGTGACTGCTTTGGAGGGACATCGGGTGGGACCACCTTCACCCAAAAGTAAGTTTACTCTGTCAATGCTCTATAAAGTCTCACGATGTGAGGTGAGCTTTATCAATGGGTGAGCTTTATTTTTAGTACAGCAGTATTAGAAATACTGTTTTCAATGTATGTGTTTACATACAGTGAGCAGAGGCTTCTCATTCCATCACAAGTAATTTTTTTCTTGCTGTAAAGGCTGGTGATGAATTAGACTGTTCTTTAATTTTTGGATAAGTAAAGGAAAAAAATTCCCATTCATAGTTCAGGAGTTTTATCTCATGCATAGAATTGCTTCAGGGCCTTGTATCAGACCACACTGTGGTTCTGCAGCATCTCCATGTGTCTAAATACCAGATACCAATAGATATCAGGGCAGCATCTTATGTAGGCTGCTGTACTAATTGCCGCTGGTTACTCTTTCTGCATCAGCCACTTCTCAGTTCCCTGGCACAACTTGACTCTGCAGTTTAATATCTGGTGTTCATTGACTTCATATTATTGTTATATGTTAGCTGGTTGGGGACTTCTCTTGTAAAGGATCTTTCTCATCTGATTCTTGTGATACTAGTAACTAACTTGTATATGGACCTTTAATTTTTTTTTATCCACTTCCCTGGCAGTTGTTCCTTGAATTGTTGCAACTGGTGTGAAGTAGTTGCCCTGTGGCTAAGAATTAGAGCAGATATCTTTAGGAAAAATCCAGATTTGGCATCTACTTTATAGGTCTGCACACAGTGGGGTCTGTAGTTTTGTGTAGTTTGTTTGCATTGCTCACCAGTGCATTAGGAAGCTCCCTTAGGAATTGTTTGCAAACTGACTTTCCATAGACGATGTCTTTTGTTTTACATCTGGGCACAGAACTCTGGCTGGGATGCCCTGGCCAGACCTGGCACAGATGGCTTCACTTCACTCGAATTGTCTCTTAAGACAACTGGCACGAGGAAAACTACATAAATGTGTTTGCAGTGCATACAAATAGGCATTCTGAATTACTCCTCCTGTCTGCCTTCTGGCTTGCCATCCCTTTCAGTGTTTCAGAAAGCCAGTCTTAAATGCCTTCTCCCCTCCCTGGAAGAGCTGTAAGCTTGCACAGCTATCTCTAAGACTTGCTGAGAAATCACAAGAAACAGGTTTTGGTGCTGCTATTGAAAATTCTAATACACGCAATGCAGTTTTTTCTTTATCATTTTCAAATGCAGAAGCAACAGCTCCAAAATTCGAGTACAGAGATGCTTGCTTTGATCAATATGATCAGTAAGTTTACTCTTGTGAAAATGCTTTTACCATCTGAATCTGTTGGCAGCACTTATGATTGTTTTGAAAGACCAGAATTTTTTGAATGCAATGATCTACAATTTCAGACATAGTTAGGATGCAACTATTTGTCACCTACTGCAATAGATAACTACTGTCTTGTTATCTAGCTTTAATGCTAAGATGCAGATCTAGAAGGTTTTTTGGCTGGATAGGTATGGTTTTACTTGGCAAATGCAGCTGGCTTGCTGTTCTAGTTCACCCAGAAGTGACACAGCAGATGATACTGGTTCTCACAGCCAATATGGCCGGGAAAAGGTAAAGAATTTCAGAATGTAAAAGAAATAATAGAGTAGAAGAGTAATTTTTATAAAATATTGCTGTTCACTTAAAAATGTGATCTGTCTGTATTGCAGAGGTGAAAAGGCAAAGGGCCAAATCATCCCAGTACTCATGGTAGTACAATTCTGTGGTAAAATACCAGTATTTCCTCATTATATACAGAGGTCACAGCCCAGTTGCATCCTTATTATACTACCTATAACCATATAGAATTAGAAATGCTGCACTTTAGGTTCAGGAATGAGCAAAATGAGTAAGCCAGGAAAGGCAAAGACAGAAATATGTGTGTTGGTGGTAACTGTATCATTAGCAGTAATCCCAATTGCCCAGGCCTCATCTCATGTCAGGCAGATGAGATGCATTAAACAGTTTTGTAACAAGAGGCACATCACCTTCTGCACTCCTAAAAACAAACTAGCCATGGATGGAGTGTTATAGGGTAAAATTGCACCATATGCTTGTGTGTTGTACTGAACCCCAGTATAGAAAACGAGAAAATCAGAAGCGTTTCTGCACCTCAGCAAAAGCACAGTGGGTGTTTGTAGAGAAGGCTGATGGAGGTAGCAAAATCACTGCAATATTCTGTCAGATGCCATTGTAGTGTGGCTTGGTGCCAAGCCTGAATGAGCTTCCTGGCCCCATGTCCCCACAAATAACTCTGGCTCCTGCCGCTTAAGGACCCAGCACGTCTGCACAGACTGCCAGTGTCTCACTGCAGCAGTGGGCAGAGGCTGGCAGACAGAGGCTTTCCACAAAGCAATTTATCCTTGAAAAGCTTCATCCTGCCCACAATAGTTCAGCTTTGGAGAGCAGAAGGTCTCATTGGTACAGGATGCATTGCCAGTGCATGTGGCCTTGCACTTAGCTTAACTTCCTGTTTGTGAGGAAAACATCATGCAAACCTCACACATCCAGAGAAAATAAAAATCCAAATGTGAGCATGGTTTTAGCAGTGCACATCTTGATGCAATCCCTCTTCTCCTGAGCTCAGAAGCTGGTCCCACTCTGTGGGGCTAGCACTGGGGGAAATGTGGGCAGTAGGAATTAGCAGAGGCCCAAACCACACCAATTGCATAGAAACTCTCTCTTGATGTAGTTTGCCAACATCTTCCCAAGGGGACCTGGTTCATGTGTTGAGAAAAACACATTGTTGTCCATACCCAGTCTCTTGAAATGTTCTCCTTAAACAGCTCTTTCATGCAAGCAGCTTGAGGCTGTCACAAGCTATTGGGAGCACGTACAGGGGTCCAAAGAGCCTGATTGTTTACAGACACAAAGCAGCAGCTGTTCAGGATTTTTTCTTCTGTTGTTTTTCTTTTGTTTGTTTGTTTGTTTTTAACTCATCATATGCTGTAGGTCCTAAATATATTTTTATTCCTTAGAACAGTAGACTTAAACACATTTCTTAGTATTGTATGGCCTGGAGTTCTTAGATGGAGGTTACATAGTATTTAGGTAGTTGAGGCTGTTTTAAAGCATGTGTAGAATTGAAAAGGTTTTTGTTTTTTCTTTTTACTTTTAAGGCTTTATATATGTATAATATATAAAAATACAAAATACATATTTATAAATATATATTTATATATATGCATACACATATGTATATATGTGTATACACACAGAGAGAAAAACATTCTGATTCCATTTTATTGACATGGAACTGTTATATGTGCAAGAACTTAGGTGAAATGGGAAGCTTTGACAGGTTGTTTGGAAGTCTAAGGAGAATTGCTATTTTTTTTCACTGGTTGGCTGAACAGTGTTTCCTGCACAAGCAATGAGACCTCCTTCTCCTGTTGGTTTTATTTTAGACACTGAGTGCACTCAGCCTCTACACAGGGGATGGTGATCTTGACTCCTTTGAATGAATATTAAAATCATACAACCAGCTTGTGCACATTGATTGCTCCTATCATCCCAATTGGCCGTGACCAAATCCTTTTCCCAGGAGAGACAGCTTTTCATGCTGGCCTTCCGTGCTTCTCATTTCAGCTGTGAAGTAAGATGCTCTAATGGAAATAACTTTAGTGCAAGTTGCTCTCAAGTTCTTATCAACAGGAATTAAGGTTATTGGCACCTACTGCCTTTGAGATAGAAAACAAATCTCATGATCTGGAACTCAAAGAAAATGTTTCTTGGTTTTCACTTGAGAGCACTAATCCCTCTTTTTAATTGGGAGGTAAAACTTTAACAGGAAGATTTTATTAGGCTTCATGTTCCATGAAGTAAGAGAGCAATTTATACGGCAGCTTTGTAGTCCACTGGTAGTAAAAGAAATATTTGAAATGGGCATAAAGGCTGAATAGAGCTCCAGTTCAAGTGTGTTAAACATCTTTTATGAAAATGTTGCTGACATTCTGTGTTGTTGGTTTTGTGGGGTTTTTTGTTTGGGTTTTTTGTTTGTTTGTTTTTAAATTTTTGCGTGTGTGTGTGGTTTTGTCATTGTTGTTTTTGGTTTTTAATGTACCTTTTCTGGGGAGAAAAAAAAAATATACCTGATACAGTATAAGGGCTATTTATTCCCTCTTGCTGGGTTCTTCACATTTTTACTTAAAGCCATAGAGCTTTCATATTCTGAGTGTGTCTGGATAAATTGCTGTGCAATTTTTTCCTTATACAGAAGACCTGCACCTCTTGAGGATTTTCATGGGCAAAGAAGTTCAATTGCTGGAAATGAAAGATAGTCATTACAAGGACAAACTTTGTCATCTTACTGCAGAGGAGAACACTATTTTGGTTTGGGTTAGTCTTGATCTGCAGGTAGGAAGGGTTGATATGAACTTCTCCGAGTCCATGCTGTCAATAAGTATCCTGCTAAGGCTGGCCTTGTTTCCCCCAGTTTCCCTTCTAAATGCAGTTGTAGTGGGTTCTTAAATTTAGAGCTGGCAATCTTTCTGCCATGCTTATTGCAAAAGTGGTGAACTTTCAGCTATGAAATTCTGATAGAGGGGTACTGCAGAGACACAAAAACCTGAGCTAATTTCCCCACATTTTTCTTCCTCCCCTGAAAAAAGGAACGAAAGTCTTATCTCATATTTCTAATGACTTGTCCAGATTCTGCATCTCCCACTACACCTTGCAATACAGAGTAAGCAGCTGGGACTGATTTTAGTGTAATAGGACATATCTGTGTTTCCAGGGGAAAGGAGACTCTTGAATTTACTTAAATTTCTTAGCAGCTCTAGTCAAGTAATTCAAGACCTAGCACATCCCCTGTAGATCTGATAGCTGAACCATGTGTCAGAGAAACACAATTAAATGTAATAAAATGTAGATTTGAATCACAGTTTGGCCTGAATGTAACCCTGAAGTATGTGCCTTATAGTAATATTTACAATAGATATAAATCACTGAAATTAGTAATAAAACTAATGAGACAGAAGCAAAATAGTAACCTTATTAAAATTCTCATTTCAGTAATGGAATGTGACTCAGACATTTGAAGTGAAAATGGATGCACACTGATTAAATTTGAAAAATATTCTTTGAGTATATTTCTTAAAAAATTTCTTATTGCTTGATTTGTCACTAAGGTTTCCACTTACCTGACATGAAAATTCAGACTTCTGTTAAAGCAAATGAAAGTCATCCCTGGAAATGTTTGAGGTCAGTCTGGATGGGGCTCTGGGCAGCCTGGTGTAGTGGAAAGGGAGTTGGAATGAGATATTTTTAAGGTCCCTTCCAGTCCAAACCAGTCTGTGATTCTGTGATCAGGAGAAGGAATAGCTAGAAGGTTTAGTCTTATAGTAGACTCCTGCTGGAACAACTTTGATTATAATTTATCTCTGGGGTTATGTGTCTTGCAAGTTAAACACCATTTGCATAACCTAAAGTTCTTAGGGATTAGGAATATTTATGGGAACCATAAAACACATGATCATGCTATCAGATGTATTCATAGCATGAGGTGTGATAAAAATCTAGTGATCAAAATACTGGGTTTTCTGTTACTTATCCTATTTTTATAATCAAAACAGCACTATAAGTTGAAGCACCTAATTTCTTATTGTGCTTATGAATTTTCTGCTAACTCAGGCAGTGAAAGGACAAATCCTTCTCACCACATCTTAGCCAAGAAATGCATATTTTAAAATGGATTTTGAGTACTTCCTGCAGTTTTCTGTGCTCTCCTGCCAGGAATCCTGGGTTCTGATACTGATTATTATGAAGTTGCAGTCATGTTAGTCATAATGATAATAAAAGTTACTTGGTGCTCTAAGAAAATACCATAAGCAAGAGAGTAGAAAATTATTTCAGTGCTGTCTTGGATTTGCAATCTTAACAATGTGATATGTCTCATGGCTGTAGTTTTTGCAAAAACACTTTTTCTCACAGATTCTTTCCCATCTTAGGATCTTAGAGAGCCTCTCCCTTTTTCCTCTTCATTTCAGACTTTTGTAATTGCTACAAAACCTAGCTCACAAAAGTCTCATCTGAATGCATCATGCAAAATCTTCTTGGCAGTAGCTGAAATGTCTGCCCTGGTTTTGGGGGTTGTGTTTGTCTGTTTATTTTTAAAGCCCTACTATAATAATTAAAGGCTTACTTCTGTTAATTTTGTAATGGTTGCATACAAAGAAATTAATCAGCTTTTGTCTGTAAACATGTCTTTTCTCTTATTAAAAACATTTATTGTAGCAGGAAATGCTGCTGTTGCCTGATTCTCTCAGCTTTCTACATTTGGTAAGCATGGAGAAGTACAGCGGGCAAAATTCTAGGTAAACTGGGATTTTTGAACCACTTCCTTTTGCTCTTTACTATGAAGAATCTCCATTATTGATTTTGGAGAGATTCTCCCTCTAGCTCCCCATTATGGTATTTAGTCTTAGAGAATTTTTTTTGTTCAGTTTTGCACTTTCTGTAGCTGGTCAAAATTCTAAGAAGGTCTGGTCAATGCTGCTTTTTCATGTCACACCTGGGCTCAATATTTGATTTTGAGATTAATCTTCTAGAAAGGTGCTTTGTTTTGTTCAGACCATTAGCATGGTGGAATAATTGCTTATGGAATGAGAAAGAAGCCTGTCATCAGTCTTTTGGCACTCCTGTCTCACCTTGCCAATTGGATCCGTAGATGTTTCTTATTCTCCACGTGGATATACAGGTGGTGTCTTCCCTGGGCCTGTGAATGCAGTGAGCAAGAGCTGCTGTGCCTGTGGGGCCTTTTTCATAGCCAATATGGAAAGGTTGCCTTGGCATTTCAGCACAAGTTGCTGTGCTTGAAAAAGGGCATTTTTTGACTAGCAATGACTGAGTGATTCAGAGTTATTTCTGCATATGTGAAATGAATTTATTTTCTGTGCCACCTCAGTTCATGGGTTAGGCACTCTGGCTCTAGGGTCCTCTAGTATTGTTAAATCTGCTGTATATATATTATATATGGGCTTGTCTAGACTTGTAAGTTCTTTGGAGTGGGGATCTTTTGGGCTTGATGTTTGTGCAGAATCTAGCACTGTGGGTTTAATAAGAGACCTATTGTGCAGTATCATCATGAAAGCTAATGGTCTGGTAAAGCTTAGGGGACAGCTTAAACCAAGCTTGTACCAAATTTTAGTAGGTTCACTATCTTCTCAGGAAATCTTTTCCTTTAAATAATTTCACTTAAATCAAGAGCAGAATATACAGAACAACTACAGAGGAGACACAGGTCTCCATACTGCTCGCCAGACTAACCATGCTGACTGTCTTGCCTGCTATTCCATTTATTTTCACGTGCTTTCAGAGTGCTTTCTTCCTTTCTCACAAATTGAAAATCAGTTATTTCCACACCCCCCCCCTTTTTTTTTTTTTTTGGTTTCAACACTTTTGAACTCCCAGCATGTTATTAGAGCCTTTTCATTATTTTCTTGGATTCAGGGCTGTTTTCCTTACCCTTGATAGGACTTTCATTGCTAACTGGGAATTTGACTGACAGGAGAAATGATATCATTTTCTTGCCTCTCTTGCTGGTGGTTTGGAAATTTCCAGCACGCTGTACACGGGACATACCTGTATAGACATCTGTCACATGAAAAGGGGCATTTTCCGATCCTCAGTGTGAGGAGAGTTCTTCAGTCCTTGGTGTTTGGTTTGTAAGTGCCCCAGGAAAGCTGAGTCCCTTGTGCCCAGCCATTCTGCTGGTGTCCCATTATAGAGCCCTTTCACTGAGCAGTGCTGCTGGATCAGAAGGGGGTTTGACTGACTTGGGAACACTCCAACAGCATAAGAGACCCAGCAGTGGGTCTACCCACTGCTGGCAACCATGGTGCCCATGAAGGAATCACACCAGCAGTTTACAGAGTAACACTTTATAAATTGTGACAGGTTAAGTTTCAAGGATTGCTGGTGATAGTATCTGAATGCAAAAACGTATTGAAAGTAATAAACAGACAAACTCTAATCCCAATTAAGAGTATTCAGCAGAGTAGGGTTCTTACCCAATGGATGTTGCTGCGAGGGAGAAGAGATTCAGTTTGACTGATCCCAGCAGTTATGATGGAGTCTGCCCTGACTTTTCCCCATTCTCGACTTACTTTTGTACTATTTCTTTGTTTAGGTGGAGCTCAAGTGACTCTAGTCATACATACCTTTGTTATTGGTTGGTGTAAAGTTCTCTCACTTTGCTCCTAAATTCAGAGGCCATACTCAGTGAGAGGTGGTTTGTACCTTGAAGGTGGGTAACTTTAGGATGGCCATGTGTGTTAGTATTACAATTAGGTTTTAATGAACCAAGTTCATCTGAGGAGAGAGATTTCAGCCCTGAGTTGCTGGCTCAGCAACAGGACATCTTCCCCCATCTCCCCTGGCTGACATGCACTCTGTGATTACCAGCTGGAAACTACCATTGAGTTCCCCTCCCTGCAGAGATTTCAAAAGAGCCTGGCAGTGGTGCTTCTGCTCTGCTCCACCCCCCATTCACCCCCAATTAGCAGGTGCTATGGTTGCAGGTTCTATGTGTGGGGAAGCATCATAGCAGAGGTTTTAAGCTGCCAAATGCATTCCATCCAGGGAGCAGCAGCTGCATTTTATCCTATAATTTCTGTAGTGTTTTAACTTTTGTTAGAATGTGAATATAACTTCTCAGTTTCCTCTAATTTTACCCCAAGCCATCTTTTCACACTCTCCCACTGGAGCTCCATATAAATTTAGTCTTATTACTGCAAGCTTTTGTTTCTTGATAACTCCTGCAAGTCATTCCCTCATGGGAAATATTTTGGCACTTAAATTTTATTTACATCTGGATATTGTGCCTGCAGACTTACCAAAGTAAGACGCTGACTGATTAGATGTAGTCTTTTTGTATTCCTGTTAAAGAATTCACCATCTGTGATCTGTAATCAGACTTCTTACTAATTAGATGCAACAAAACTGCATAAGGCCAAGTTTGAGGAAAAATTTATTAGAAATACAATGTACCATATGACTGATTTGTTTCTTTAAGTGTTTAACTGTAAATAAAATGTTCCTCCAATGTCCGAAACATCCAGTTTCCGACCCCTGTAGGCTTAAAAAATTCCTTTCAGCCATTCATGATACTGTGTTGGTTGCTATAGTGATACCAATTTCCTGTCTCAAATTATTGTACTTCAGAGGTACGTGAGGCCTTTTAATCTTCTTTACCTATTTCCCCCATTTCACTTTTTGATTTTACAGATGCTCTTACTCAAGGACTGGAATTCCTATGCTGTTGGTCTATTTTTTCCACTGTGTGATGGAAACCAGAATAAATATATGCCTTTTCCCCACAGGGCTAATGAAGATTCCTGCTGCCTTATTGGTACCCTCATTGAACATCGCTCTATAGCAAAGCCTTAAAACATTTATACTTATTTTCATTATGGATCACTAAGCTAGAGAAGCACAGGCTGTTCACCTTAACCAAATTAAGAACAGCTGCACCCAACCAAGTGAAATCTAAACACTAAGAAAAACAGCTTGTTGGCCATGATGCTACTGAAAACCAGTAAAAGTCCAGTTAAGCCAAGCCTCCATAAGGAGACTTAATGGGGACTGAACCCTGACTGAGGCAGTTTGCTATTCCTCTGATACATGTAATAGAAAGAAACCCTAAAACAGTATTAGCTGATCAATATTTCCTTTATCTACCTATGACAAAGGTATCCTGGAGATATGTATGACAAAGGTTGTGTGATGGTTGAATTTTATGTAAGGTTTAGAGTCTTTCTGGGGGGGTTGTCACTGTGATGCTCTGTATTGCTTACCCTTCTCAGTGTACATCCCTGTGAGGGCTGCTCTGAGATGGGTGTGCATTTGGCCTACTAGTCTTTTGATGCAATGTTCTAGTTGATTGTCATCTCAGCCCCTCTGAATTTTGTTCTTCCCACAGTGTGCCATGGCCACTGTAACCTTGATCATCAGTTTATGCAGAATTTGGTGTGTTTTGTGAGATGTGTGGCCCCAAGTAGCCTCAGTTCAAAGGTCTGTACTGCTAAATGCCTTTCTGTTCAGGAATCACTCGTACAGATGAATGATGCTGTTTCTGATATGGATCACATCCTGAAAAATCTGTGGGATTGGGTAGACTTCTAGAGTTTCTAAGCAGCAGGAAAAAAAGAAATCTTTACTGAATAGATTCCAGATGAGATTACTGACTATCCAAATGGGCAAAAACTGTGTGAGGAAGATGTGCATAGAAAACATTCAGGAATGTCAGGAAGAGATCCATGTGGCTGGGAAGCAAGCGATGTATTTCTTTTTAGGGGGTAATACATGTTAAAACTGAAGGAGTAATAGGAAATGAAGAAGATGGATGTGTGTGGATCCTAGGATGAATTATGATCCCACAGAATTAAGCAGGTTGGAAATGGTGATTGTATAACTGAGAAGGAATGTATAGTTTGCTCTTTATGAATGTCTTTCTCATTTATGTATATGCTATTCTACCCCATTTTCTTTCTAATTTAGGCTCTCTTCTGATTTTTGTCCCTTGAGTGGCTCTCTAGTATGGTGGATTTATGCTGTTTGTTCAGCAACATTCCTACTCTTCTGCATTCTGTCTCATGTGCATTTAACATAATCTTCATTTGCATTTCCACTTGCCTACTTGTTTAGCTTTTTCTCCCAGGCCATTAGTTCAGTTCTGTTTTCTTGTGGGGAAAAAATTTTCTTTATGTGGTAGAAGTAATTAAGTCTCCTATGCTAAAACCATCTTCTCCAGGATACTCCAGATTTATTCTATTAACATTCCCTTGAAATCCATACATAATGTTTTAGATTGGTGATAGAAAAAATCCTGGCTTCTTCTGCTCTTTTTCCTTATGATGGAAGTTTCTGTGGCTGAGCTGGTTGGCAGCAGGTGGGTCCTAAAGCAGTACCTGCACCACACCATTAGCAGCTATTTGCTGTGGTTCCAGAAGCTTAGCCTGTGGTGTTGTCTTCTTTTTATTTGTGCTGCAGTTCTCGGTTAGCAGCTGCTTGCATCACTATCTGTTTTCAGCTGCCTGTATGTGGGCATAAAACCCATACAAGGATCACTGTCCTGTGGTTGTAATAGCAGAAAATAGATGTATTTTCATCTCTCAACAGATCTTTAGATCTTTTCAAAGAGAGGTGAACTGTGATTGTGCAGGGTGAAAAGGGTCTTGTGCTTTTTAACTTCTATATGATGACACAAGGGACAACTGCATTTCTTTCTTCTTTTTCTGCTCTTTTTATTGATGCTGGGAATTCAAGGCTTGTTTGGCTCAGGGGAATCCATGGGATTTATCTTTTCTCTCTCTTTTGTACTTTATTTGACTTTTTTCCAATGATTGGTTTAAAAGTATTTCTATTAGCTTTTTAACATTAATTGAATGATGGTGCTATTTCTCCACCTCAGCTGGCAGTGTGAGCTGTAACCACCACCTGAAACTGGAAGAATATTGTAAAACAAAATGGAAAGAGCAAGTCAACCAGGCTCTGAAAATTCGTACACTTTTAATTTTTTCTTGCTTTTTAAGTTTGCTCAGGATTGAAAATTATGTAGAATGAGTACTTCCCTAGTTGCAGGGAAGGTCTCAAGCCAGGTCCAAAGTCAACCCATGAGATCTAAGTAGGGCTCAGGAACACAAGGAACTGGCATGGGGAACAGGCACACCCATGACATAGCTCAGGCCAGGACTCCGTGGCGGAGCTGGAATAAAGATGGCAGGCTCTGCACAAAGAAGTGCATGGTTGGGGGTCCAAGATGAGACTGACCACATAAAGCCTGTTGGTGCTCTCAGGACTCTGACAAATAGAACTTGCTGAAAGCATTTACTGGGACAAACTTATGGCCAAAGTCACTGGGACAAATTAAAAGTGCCCAGTAGAGCTGAAAGGTGGATGATGCTGACTGTGTTGAGAACGAGCACGAGAATCTCATGTGGAGTGCTGGCTTTCAAATGGAACAATTATAGGGGAAAATGTAGAGAAGAAATATCATTGCAACATCAGGCTGGATGAAGCTCCCACAAACCTGTGATTCCAGTCCATGCTCTTTTGTAACAAGACTTCTTGTACAGTAGAGGAAGAGGGAAGAGGACAATTATATTTCTTAGAACAGATGAAAAATATGATAATTGTAACTGATTTACTCTGAAAATAATCAGTGGACTTTAGATGACTCTTGCCACAAAAGCCTATCTTTCAAAAATCTTTTTGTGCTTTTGATCTGTGAAAGGATCTTCAGGGTATACTCAGGTCATGCTCATATCAAAATACCTGGTTTCACACAAAAATCGAGTACTTAAAAATAATTCAGACCGTGGTAGTATCGTTTCTGTAAATGATATGAATGTTAAAAGAGGTGACAGTGGAGAACCAAGGTCAAAAATCAGACTCTTAATATTATATGACTAATATTCGGTTTCCCAAGGCATTTGTCTTTTAAGTAGAATACTCTTGTGGTAGGGCTATTTTCTACACAATTCACTTGGCCTTCTGCCAACAGATGAGTGCTCCAGATGGATACTAATGAAAGAAATATTAATGCACCATAGCATGTCAATTATCTTGAAAAGGTCTCCAGCAACCATTTATCACTTAAATTTCACATCTTATAGCTTGGGACCAAATTGTGTTATATGTTAGAATAGTTCTGCCAAATTTGATCCATCATTAACTTTCATTTGTTGATAATTTGAACATGAATTTTTATTTAAGTTATGCATCCTTGTCAACTTGATGGAAACATCCAGAGTTATCATGCTGTCATAGATGAGTGATGCTGTTTCCCAGCATCAGAGAATGGACTGAGATTTTACTGTATTCTGAAAGGACTTTAAGGGTATAACCCCCCTGGCAGAAATCCTGAGGCCAGGTTCTTTTTGTAGTACTGGAGAGGGATAGGGTAGGGAGGGAAGGAAAAAGTAAAACAAGAGAAAAGGAGAAAAATAGTTTTATGAATTAAATTGTATGCTCAGTTGCTGAATCATGCCCTGAAACTTAGTTTTGGTTTGTTTTTTTTAAAAAAACCTTATCAGAATGGTGGCTTTCATTGCTAGGGTTACCAGGCTTCCAAGCAAGACAGAATAGTTATAAAGCAGAAAGGTAACAGCAGAGTAAGCATTATTTATCTAGGTGGGTTTCCTGGACTGGGTGATGTATCTCAGGTGCAAGAAAGCAAATGAACCCATTGCAGAGGATGTGATGTTAAAGCAATAAGGGATATTAACATCAGTGTTCTCTGACTTAAGATGAAGGCAACAACCCAGAGGGTCAACACTGAAGCATCTCTCCCCATTATGCTGGGGAAAATCCTTGGCTGAAGGAGAATGTTGGACTTATGCAGTATGAGATGGCTACCCCTACCTTCCAGTATGGGATAGCACATGGTAGGTAGGCTGTGTTTGTTCTTATTGTACAATTGTATACAAAAATATACAATTTGTGTCTTTTTGTGTAATATTTCTGGGCAATATAGAGCACTGCAAAGCTTATCAACTTATTTTGCCTATACCAGGCATGCTTCATCTGCTTGCCTTTTAAAAAGCAAACACCGAGAAGGTTGGATTTGTGTTGTTTTATTAAAGCCCTTAAATTCTTGGTGGCATGCAGAATCCTGGCCAAGAGGAATCTTGCAGAAGGTTACATGGTAGTTTTTAATTGCTGCTTAGTATACTTCTGTAATGTGCTTAGATGATGTTTTCAGGAGTATGGCCTGTTGAATAAACAGCATGGAAATCAAAGAAAAAGTGCTTAAGCAGCCCGTAAATAATTTAACAAGCCCAGGTGACACCACCAGATTATATAAATTAATAACAGCAAGATAGGGATGACAGAGGGTTAAACAGACTGTAGCTGTATGCACCACCTTGGAATGGAAGCAAAGCCTTGGCATTGGGAATACATATGCTTTTTTTTTCTGGAATTGGTATGTCTGATCAGTATTGTTGCCTGTGTCTAAATGGATAATGGAAATGAATTCTTCATGTAGAGCTCAGGATTTCTGCATGTGTTGTATTTGTGCCTATGTTTGATCTAATTTTCTGAGAAGCTGTAGCACTGTAAAGGCCTCAGGTGGCCTTTTTTGTCACTTGGTATAGTGATTAGATCCTTGCATTGTAAGTCAAGAGATCAGTGTTGTAGTCATTTCTCTATTATCCAGGTTATTGGGAGGTTGGTATAGACTTTGGATAATATGTGTCATCCAGAATATGCTTGGAGTGCAGTTTAAAGACCCTTGAATCACTGCTCTAAGCCCCCAGGACTTTGGAAAGGCTAATTAGCTCAAGTTGTGAACATGAAATACCTCTGCTCTGCTTCTAGACAAAACCTAGGCGAGAAGCCGCAAAAATGAGTTGTTGCTGTACCTGAGCTAATAAACCTTAGTTTTGTGTGCTCTGTCTGGAGCTGCATCCATTACCCAGGACAGTTAATTGGCAGCTTAAATAATCTGATCATGGCTGGGCACAAGTGACAGAGTTGCCAGCGTTTCGCACCTTTGTCACGTTGACCCGACTTTACAGTGACCAACAGCGGTTGTCAGTGTATGAATTTTTCTGACCCCTCTGCAGCAGCCCTTATGTGTAGGGTTGGGTTCTGCTTCAGTGTGTAAAGTCCTGGTGTCTGTCAAAAACCATTGTGCAGGGAGAGTGAAGTTACATTTCTCAGGCACCAGACTGAATGAAAACCTGACTGTGGGAGTATGGTGATGTCTCTTTAGGGAATTGTGGTACTTCATGGGGGAGTTCTTTTCTGCTTCCCTTAGCTTTTAAAGCAGAGGGCAGTGTTGTTAGGGCAGGCTGGGTTCAGAGGGAGCACTGCTTACACATAGGGTCAGTTATGGGGCTGTCACCAATGCACAAATGTCATGTTAATATCCCCTGAACACTTAATACATGTGGTTTTAATTTTATGTTGCTTTAGAAGCACCATGATTCCTTAGTGGTACATGAAGAAAACTCAAATTTGCTTGTTTTGCAGCAAGTTGAGTAGTGCTTTGACAGTGAGAACACTTCTTTATCTAACAGTAGAAAGGCATTAAAATTTTCTTAATAGTTTGTTATTTTCTGGTTTGTGTCTACATTATTCTAGACCTTGTATTACAATTTTTTATGTATTTCGTATATATTTGGTACATGTTTTTGGGTCTCTTGATATTTACAGTTATTACTTCTTGGTGTTAGTAGCTCATCTGCTTAATCATCTCATCTACATAATAGCATTTAGAGTTGTGCTTCTTGTTTAAGTTGGGGGAAAAAACAAATGTGGGCCATCAGAAGAATAATAACAACGCAATCCTGAAAAAAAACGTTTCTCCCCCCTCACGGAAAAAAAAAAAGGAAAAAAATAAGCATCAGACTGTATATTAGAGGTCTCTTCAACAGTGTATATAGTATGAAGAATGGAGATGCTCCTGTAGTTCATGTATGTCTCTGAACAGGGAGGATTTGAGTCTGGCAGTCACAAGAACAATCTTGAGGATTTTTTTCTAGTGATGATACATCTATTTCACTTAAAGTAAGTAGGGAAGAGTTTGGTGAAGTTTATTTTCTTACCAGCAAAAACCTGTTTAGTCCTAATGTGAAAAACTTTATAGCAGGAGTAAGTCTTTATATTAACAAGCTACTTAGCTTATCACTGCATTAAGTGAAATAACTCAGTCACCCTCCGTCTTGCGGTACCATGGAGTGCAGGTGGGTGCAGAAACTTCCTGTTGGAGGACAAGTCATGGGCAGTCACCTTAGCAGCCAGGGGAATTGTTGTGGAATTGATTTTACACAAAATACTCTGTAAAAAGGAATAACTTAAGTTTCAGTTGTTATAAACTTTCTGCTTGTTCCTAATGTTAATAGATTTTGCAATGAAATTGGTCCTCAGGGAGAGCAAGAGTGACAACAATCACAGTTACACCAAACTTTTGCTTCCTGTATCCCCCATGGTGGTTCTGCTCTCTCTCATTACACACGTTCATGGTTCATGTAAGTCTGTTATTGATTCAGTGTTGCTTTTCCTGCCTAGGTGACTTTTAGAAAAAATAAATTTAAATGTTGGGGATCTTTGTTATCAGCATATAATACCATTAAATTGGATTCAGGAATGAGGTCCCAGACTGACAGTGTCTCAGTGTTTTCCACTGAATGGCAGATAACCTGGATGGCTTCTGAAATATGCCTTCATTTTTCAGAACTGTGTGACCCTGACTGGTCTGGTCAGAATGGCACCTGTTCACCCCTGCTCAGGTGAGGATGGCTGGGGAGCAGTTCACCCACATCTAGGGCTGTGCAGTATGATCTGTTGCCATGAGGCTGTTTCTTTGTACCGTGTCCGCTTCAGGTAAGAGAAATGTGACTGCTGGAGTTGCAAAGCAGTAAATGAGCTTTGACAGCCTTCAGATCCTCATGACTGAGGTAGTCTTGGTGCCAGGTTGTGGGGAAAGGTTTTTCTGTGGGCTCTGGACATGGCCGTGAGTGCTCTCTTCCCTTTGGTCCTGGACTATGTCCACAGGCAGGAAGGTGCTGGTTCTCATGCTGTTCTCCTGTCCTCCCTGTTGCTTCTTCCAGGCTGGTGTGAATCAGAAATAAGAGTCCAGCTCCATGATTGTTAATCCCAGACCAGGTGCTCCTTTATCATGCAGCAGACCAAGTGTGATCTGGAGCACTGCTGTCAAATTAGCCAGGCAGTGCAGCGTGAAATCCATGCTGGCTCTGTGCCTGATGCTGGAAGACAGATGTTACCTGATCCATAGGGGTGATTGGAGTGGTGCAGGCGGATAATACCTGAGCCAACATAAAGCTTGACAATAGCAAATTAACTTCTCAGCATTTGCTTGTCAGATTGGAACTGTCAGGCTGAGTTAATACTGAAGCAGTGCTTTGGTGTTTTTTTAGGAGCCCGAGGGGTAGCTCTGCAGTAGTGTCAAACAACAGCCTAACTCCGATTCAACAGCTATTTATGTAAAGCCGCTGGTGAAATGTTGAAAGAAAATGAGTGGTTGCATTTCCTCACCTGCTTTGGAAACCTTCCTGTGAGAGAGGTTTGAATGCAGTGAGCGCCACAGCTCTTCCTAGCCAGCAATCAGATTCTGCTCATCTTAGTTCTAGATGTAAAATAAGCAGTCTGAGCCTGGCTACCCATGTGCTGCCTGTGTGCAATGGCACTAAATGAAACCAACTGCAGATGAAGCACGTTAGGCACAGTGCTGAATACTTTTTATTTCTTGGCTCTAAGTTTTTAAGGACATTTTACTATGGATTCTTCCTATTTCTTTTCTTTTTTCTCCACAGAAGGAGAAGGGGGTTACAGTAAAATGAGTTTCTCCTTCACATTATTAGCAACATGATTTGCTGTTTTAATGGTGATGTTTGTAGTCTAGCAGTGTGTTAGATATGTTATATAGGTTTCTATATGTTTCTGTAAAAGAAAGGAATGCTTTGAAATAAGTCTTTTCACCAAAATAAAAAAAAATCAGAAGTGCATAATATACTTATTTATGAGGAAAATCTGATTGTAAATTCATACAACTTATTTGTGCAATTTTAACAGTCATTTAAGGGTTTACAGTTAGTTAATACTCTCACTTTGAAATCCTGATCAGCTGCCATGAAGCATCATTTCAACAGATGATAATTTTGCAGTCTGAAGAAGTTGCTGAAAAGTCTTTGTGAGATTGATGTTCTTGCAGGATCTTACTGGTGCAGATAATTTGTGTAAATTTGAAGACTCATTCTTTGCAAAATTAGTTCATTTTCTAGATTGAAACTACACCAAGTATCAGAGCATTGTGTTAAGGAAATAAATTGGTCTTAAAAGATGAGTAAAGGAAGGCTTCCTTCTCATGGTTCTGTGTACTAATGCAAAGTTATCCTAAGGGGAGAATTCTTGCTTTAATGTTATCTGGCGTTATCCTGTTGGAAACAGGCTATTGGTTGCTTTTTTCTAGTGTGACCTACAGTGCCTTGTAGTTAGCAGATGTTACAACAGTAAAATAAATCATACCTATAGATTATATTTTAAAATAATCTTAAATAATATCCTGAATGACTTTTTAAAGGTTTTATTTTCAAGCCACCAACATTTTCTGTTTCAAGTGAAATGATTTGGTTCAGAAAAAGAAATGCATCTTTAACAAGGTATAGTATTTTTTATATATTCATGTAGGATCTAAGGGGACTTATTCTGATGAATTACAATGGACTATGTAAGTGATCACATTCATGCAACAAGAGATATTCATGTAACACTGACTGAATCTGTAGAGAATGAAAAAAATAAGAATCAGCCAATTTTGATTTTGTGGGAAGAATTTTATTCTAACTGCAAGTCTTATCTTTCACACTGGCACATTCTTGGAAGCAGAATTTCATTGGTCATGAACAGACAATCTTCGTGGCACGAGAATTAGATGCTGAAATGGAGTGTTTGGTTTTGTCATTGTTTTTTTATTTAATTTTTTTAAAATACAAGCCCATGACACCACTGATACTTACAGAAACAATATCACAGCTTATTCAATTATGTTAGTACTATAAATAGACTTGAATTACTGGGGGCTTCCAAGGTGCTACAGGTACGTAGGAGATCATCATAAAAATGCTTGTGTTGTACAAAGCAAATCTTACTCTAGCATCAATAGAATGGCACTATTCTTTATTACAGTAAAGTTCAGTCACATTCAAAGAATTGACTATTATAGGAGAAATATCAGACTTCAAAAATAGAGTAATAAAACCTCCACTTTTTGAATTTTTTCTTTAATTCTAAATTGCAGCTGATGAATGACATTCTCTAATCCATTGTATGAATGGAATAAAAGTTGGGTTTGAACAAATTGCTGCTTTCTAGGTCAGCAACACAGTTATCTTTCAGAAAATGAGTGAGAAAGTTTAGGCCTAATTTGATGAATACTTGGTATGTGCCTGGGTGCATTGCTGAATCATGGTTTCTGTGCTGGAAGTACAGGCTTGGCTCCTCCTAATTGAGCCCCCTTTGGGCTGTCTCAGTGTGTTGGCTGGCAGGGATTTGGATCCTGGGAATCCTGCACACTTAGAGCTTTTTGAGTTGAGGGAACGTCCTCTGCAGCAGGGAACTCTGTGAATTTGTCCCTTCTGTGGGACAACTAATACATTAAACTCCTCTTTTTAAATAGAAGTCTGTGTTTCTATGCTTCCGAAGGTCATGATTTCTGTCCCTTTTGAGCACCCTGCACGGGGCGGTGGGGAAGGGTCATTTTAAGTTTATGATGAGTATTTGAGAAAGTCACCATTCAGGCTTGGGAAATGTTGCTCACACAACTGAACAAGTCCACACTTGTTGCAGTGAGCTGTGGCCACTTGCTGCAGCTGCACTGTTCTTATTTTTTTTCCTTAAGCTATGGGTCTGTTTGCTGTGAAAGGTTCTGAGCTCTTTTCTGTGTGTTTGTGTGCAGTTTAACAATAAAAAGTACTTTTGCGGTGGCTTTTTAATTTTTTTTTTTTCTTTTTTTTATTAGCAGCATTGATTAAGACAGCAATTCATGACAATTTGGCCATTAGCCTCCATGGTGGTTTTCACAATACACCATTATTTTCTTTCTTCTTCATAGTGGGCTACTAGCCCAGAATCCTTCCACTTTTGCTGCAGTAACCGGATGGGCTTAACAGAAATCTCTGGGCTCAAAAAAAAAAAAAAAAAAAAAGACTCATCTGCCCATGTACATGTCATTAAAAAGAAGTTTGTGTGATCATTTTGTTTCAAAGTCAGATAGACATTCAGTCTTCTCAGTCTGCTCAGTTTTTCACTTAAAGTCATGCGTTCAAAGGAGTTAATGTTATCTGAGAGGCGAGTGAGCGCTCAGGGCAGATCCTGCTCACTCACAGCAGCCCTGCTGCCCGTTCTGGCTGCTGCACCTCACTGCAGAGGAGATGTGAAAGACATGCTTTGCAGCTCCAGCCCTGGTCGCTCTGGGAAACCAGGCACCCTAGCTAAAAATAGGCTCCTCTAATTTAGCAGCTTTGCTTGTGAATGCACAGCCTTGAGATGCTGATTTGGGTAATAAGTGGTTTCCATGGACCAGGGCTAGCTGGGAAGAGACAGGCAGGAGAAAGAGTTGACAAAAAGTAGTAGTTTTAATCCTAGCTTTGGCTATTTATGGAGTGCTTGATGTTTCATCCTTTAATTTTGCTAACGGCTGCGCATTTCCCTGAGATTTCAGTCAATGTCAGAGTTTGATCCCCCTGAATGCTTTACTTACATGAGAAAAAGTGTTTGTCTTGGAGACTGCAAAGTTTCAGCAAATCAAGGACCGTGTGAAGAAAACAAAGAATTATTGTATCTATTCTCTGGTCATGGGGAGTTAAGTGAAGGAGACTTTCTTGGGGCTGAAAATTCACCATCAGAAGAGCTTGATCTGAATTCTCTGTGTTCAAGATGTGTGCCTCCCAACTAGGTTCTCTCTTGTCCTTATTCCTGTTTGGCTTGGTTTCCCCCCTCCCTCTGCAAAGCTCTCTGTAACCCCACTTCTTTTCAGCTGTGCAGCTGAACTGAGCTGGCCCCACTGCCAGGGAAGATTCCTCTGCTGCGGGGTGAAGCTGTAGGCATCAGTGTTTCACTTGGTAGTGTAAATGGCTCGTTTTATCAGCTATGGAACATTTTCAGCTAGCTAGTTTGTGGTACAAGGAGGAAAATAAAAATGGGGGTTGGGAAATGCAATAGATAAAGTCTTAAGTGGTCACAATTTAAATCTTAAATTGCCAATTGCATGACTGGCTAGAAAAAGGAAATGTGAGCAGACAAAGAAGGCAGTAAACATGATGATTAAGTGGATCTTACTCGGAGTAAATTACAGCATTCCCAAATGAAAGTCTTCTCCTTTACAGAGAAATCATTAAATGTTAAACTCACACTATTATTTGCGTTTCATTGGGTAGACTTGCATGTGCAGAAATATCCATTTTAATTAGTGTTGAAAAGAAGTCTCGTGTACAGAGCACTGCCTGGTAGGTATTTTTATACTCTCTCTCTGTGAACTCATTTTATATGATGATGATTTCTTCTAATTTTTAATTAACATGTCTAAGTTAGAGTTGGGGAAAATGATCGGTGTTTCATTAACTACCTCACACTTGGAGATCCATGCAAACCTAATTGATGTGGTTGCTACAGGGTGCTTTGTCAGAATGAGCCATCCTGCCACTCTTTTCTGCACTTGCCTTTCAGCTCTATGAATATGAGTGAAAGGCATACTGCAACAGCATATAGTTTTACCTCCAAAATGACAGTGTATGATGTGGTGTTATAATTCAGTGCAATGTTTCACCAAGAATATTTGGAAAGATTTATAGACTGTGTATTGGAAGATCTTTTGTATATCAGTGGTATATAGTCCCCTGCTTTGCAAAGAGTGTACATAACAGTGTTTTGGAAAAGCAGTGAGAGTTTTTGTTCCTTCTCTGGGGAAAACTATTAGCTCAACTCTAAGCATCACAATTTAAAACATACTTGCTCGTGTGTAACAAGTACCCCTGAATTCATAATGTTTAATGTCACAAAATATTACAGCTTGTTGTTGTTATTTATTGATTTATTTAGCCATATATACAAGTTAGTTATATTATCTCACTGGAAAAAAAGGTTGAGATGTGCAAAGGCTGCATGGTCGAGTGGTGGAGGTGGTGTCCTTGGCTCTGGTCCCAGCTCTGCCACCAACCTGTCCAATGACTGGCACCACATCAGAGAATCTCGGGAGGGGTAAGGTTTTAAGGGACTCAGTTGGATCATGTGATCCAGCCTCAACTCAGTATGACAATTGGCGTACTAGAGAAAATAATGTTTGGTATTTTGGGGAGAGACTGTTATTAATCATACTTGTTAGTAAGTGAGTGTATTTGTACTGAGTATTATTCAATGGGTTTAGTTTATTGTAGCTGTAGTGTTACTATTGCTATAACGTGATAATGTAAAAGGATAGGAAAACAGCAAAGGCAAAAAGCCCCTGATGTACTGTGTACAGTACAGTGATGTGTACAGTGAAACCCAGTGATGTACTCTGACAAAAAA
This sequence comes from Pseudopodoces humilis, assembly GCF_049639895.1. NCBI lineage: Eukaryota > Metazoa > Chordata > Aves > Passeriformes > Paridae > Pseudopodoces > Pseudopodoces humilis. Next base: position 11,306,148 of record NC_142205.1, on the reverse strand, counting down.
TTATGTCTTGAACTGAATTAAAGATTGTCAAGTCGGAGTAGCAATCCTATGTCTGAACTTTCTTTATCTAAGAAAACCAATATTTTTTCCTGTGTTCTTATCATAGTGATAACAGCTAACTGCAACAGCATTGAGAAAGTTGGTAAGTTATAAATTCAAATATTTTTTATGAAGCCGTTATTAATAGGATAGAAAAAATTGTTTTCCTTACAAAGTGGTGAAAATGGTTATGAATTAAAATATACTTGGCTTGCTATAAAGTTCTGGACTTAGAAATTTGATCGACAGACCCTTTAAAATACGATATTCACAGAAGATATTGAGGCACATGAGATTAATTTAAGCCATTCATGTGACATGGAATTGCAGAGAAATTGAGGTTGGGACGTACATCTGGAGGTCATCTGGCCCACCTCCCTGCTCAAAGTAGGACTCATATCAAAAGTGAGATAAAGCTGTTAAGGGTCTGTCTGGTTCAGGCATAATTTGAGAACACCAAGGTTAGAGATTCCTCAGCCTCACTGGGTGACCTAGTACCTAACTACCCTCCGGGTGAAATTATTTTTCTTTTTATATCCCCCTGGAATTTACCCTCCAGCTTGTGGTTTTATTTCTCTTGTTCTCAGATCCTGGGAAGAGTCCATCTCTCTCTTCTCTTTAGGCAGTGGAAGGTGCTGCCTTAGTTTTTTCTTCAATGGACAAATGGAACCACCTTACTTTTCCTTTTCTGACACATGTTTCAGGTCTCTAATCATGGTCCTCTACTGGAGTCGCTCCAGGCTCTCAGTCTTTGTTGCAGCAGGATCCCCAAAACGGATACAATAGTCTAGATTGTGTATGTTGATGTATGGAATTACTGAGTCATAAATATCAATGGGAGGATCCCCTCACCTACCTGGATGTGAGGGCACATAGTTTATATGCCAGACTTGTCATGAGAAGCTGAATGCATCCAGGAAGGATGAGTTACACAGATCTTTGTCTTTCCACATTGTATTCCATTTCTGAGGGGGAAAACCAACCAAAACAGGTAGGGAAGAAACCCAGTTTGAAAGAAGAGAGTGCTCAGTTATATTGGTGATATTAAGTACAAATTCTAAAGCTTCATTTTTCAGGAGAGGTGACAAAGAAGCAAGTTTTGGAGAGATGAGTGAGAGCGTCTTTTGGCACATTGCTCATTGAAACACTGGAGCCACTTTAGTGCTAAGCATGATGTAATGCAGTGAACAGTTTCCGTTTTTAACTGTTTCCAGTTCTGCAATTAGGAATGTAACGCATTGCGTTATGAGAATAAAATTTATTTTTCCTGGTAGGCTTTTTAGTGTTGGGTAAATATGACAGTTGAAACACATGGTGTTTCCTTAAAAGCTGTGAATTCAAAAGATGGCTTAGTGCTGAAAAAAGGATATTGGGTGTTTACGATCCAAGGCAGGTCTGTCAGCTACAGAAGTCAGAGTATGTTTTCCACAAGCTGGAATAGTCCATTTGGGTCAAGTGCCAGGAAAAAGGGAAAATGTCCCTTGGGGAAGCAGTGGGGATGTAATTCACGATTTTGTGAAAACTCATTAACTTGGTTTCTAAGCATTAGTTCTGAATCCAGTCCCAGTCACTATTTCCATATTTTCAATCACCAGTATGGATAGTGACATGAATTTGCTGATAAGTTTGTAGATAGCAGAAAAATTGCTAAAATAATGGAGGTTGTTGCAAGCATAATCTGAAATGGTTGATTAGATGAAAATTCAAAAATTCACTTTTATGCAGACAGATGGAAAGCTGTACATGCAAAGATATATGGTTTTCAGGATGGAAGGCTGCTTTGGGAATTAGCAACCCTGAAATCAGTGTAAGGTTTTTGAGGGTAGCTTCCTCAATGAGTACATCAACAGAATTGATGGGAAAGAGCTCAAGAGGTTTGTTCTTGATGCTGATATTCTCCTATATATGTATTTGTGAACTGAACCTGGGAGATGTTCTTCCTTTCATTTTTTTTTCCTCCTTGTCTCCAGCTGCAGACTTTTTCTTGACAAACTTGCTTGCTCTTCTGCTGAAAATCAGTTGAATTCTGCTGGCAATTAGCCCAGGGAAGCAGAGACTAGTTAGAATAATTATTGCTGGAGGTGTAGGTGTAAGTCTACAAAACCTAAGGCTAAACAAGAGGAGACAGATTAAAAGCAGCTCTTTGGAGTCTGAGAGATGAATAACGTCTGGGCTTAGAAAGTTCTTGAATTCTCAGGAAATACTTGGTGGGGTGGTTGAAAAAATGCTGATTATTTTTGTATGTATATGCATTCATTTAGTGCCTCCTCTGCATGGCCTGATTTTATTAAGCATGTTTGCCAAGTGGTCTTTCGCTTTTAGGGAAAGAAGAACAAAATGTTTTAACTTAGTTTTCCAATAGCAGCATTATGCTGGCTTATCCCAGAATTGCTGGTTCCTGGAAACCTGTGGTAAGGTTCCTGTAAGCTGTTTGTGGGCTGGCCATAAAAGGTATATCAAGAACAAGTAAGAAAATTAACTTGGCTTTGCCTTTGGTAGCTGCTGCTTCTCAGATTTGGTATCCTCACCTCAGAAATGTCCTCAATTCTGGAGAATATATTCTGAAGGTAAGGGGCGAGGATTAGGGAGAGGACCCAAAGAAATTATCCAGATGCTGAAAAAGTCAGCTTTATGAGGTGAACTGTAGGGAGGCCAGTCATTAATCTTATCACAGAGGAAAGGTCAAAAAGCAGTGTGATTACTGTGTGTAAGGACTTATTTATGGAGAATATATTTGTCAGCAGAGGTCTTTTAATCTTCTAGAAAAGCACATGACAAGATCCCGTAGATAAACATTGAAGGTAAATAAATTTATTTAAAAAATAAGTCATCATTACTTTCTTGGCTGCATAAATAAATGTGGAACTCATTGCTAGGGAAGGGGTAGGAGCAGTATATTTTTTGAAGTGTAGATAGCTGCATTTTGTGCTATGTGCTTTGAGTATGTTTCTGAGTTATATGGATTTGGGTCTGGAAGTGGTGGAGGAGAGGAAAATGGATGTAGAAGACCAGGTGATACTTTCTAGCTTTGATTTAGCATCTGAGATGCCTTCAGTTTAATTCTTTCACTGGAGGGATATTTGTGTTTATACCGGCTTCAAGTCTAAAGCAACACGATAATTACCTGCCACCACAGAGCACCAGGAGGTCACAAAAGATCCCTTGTTCTCCTGAACATGTTCTTGGCTCCAGTTGCAGTCGCACCTGCCCACGTGCACTCCTCAACAAACCTATGTTCCTGCAGGGAGCTGAGGACAGCCACAGCCTGGGATGAGGCAGTGCCTGAGGTAATGCACACAAAGATCTAGATCTCTGGCTAACCACCTCTTTATAAAAGGGAGTCTTTTTAGGAAATGTAATTGTCTTTTGTGCTTTTTGAGGGCCATTTCCACTGTTCAGAATTGTTCATCTCCTCCTTTTGCCTGTGTCATGGCAATCTTGACCATGGGAATTTTGTCCCTGTCTTCCCATCCCAATGTAAGAGCAAAATATCAAATTAATCAGTTAGAATGAATCAGAACATTCCTGACGCATAAACCTTGAGGAACAATCACTGGATCTTACACAAAATATAAACAGGCTAAGTAAGATTGTACATCTTAGGAGCTAGAACCTACAGTTTAGAGACTCTAAAAGCTAGACTACAAAATGCCTTACAAGTTCTCTGAGGTACCTAAGTATAGAAACCCTTCACTTTATGGTAAAAAGGAACCCTGCCAGGAAGCAAAAATATTTTATTAGTTCAGGAAAGAATTACCTTCTCTGCCACCCTAGTAAATACTTTGTACCCTTTATCCTCTTGGATTCGTTATGAATTAAGCCAGAAAACATTTGGTTTAGTGATCATTATCTGCCATTACCTGCTGTGAGGACTGTTACATTTCACTGTATCGAACACTATTGGAATTAAGGTCATAGTTGCAGAAATATCTATTTCCACAGATTTTCAGCTCAATTCTAAGCATTCTGAGTAGGAAACATTTAGCTCCAGGCAGTTATTTAATATTTTATTTCTGTCTTTTTCCTTTGGTGTTGAAAATAAAATTTTCATAATCTTTGAAACTAAAATAAAAAAACTGTTGTGGAAGTTTGCCAATTCCCACCTTCCCCCTCCTTTTTGCTTTTGTCCATCCTCCTACTTCTTTTGTAGCTTCAGTGGGATGGACCCTTTTCTCTGGTCTATCAGTGTGAAGTAACCATGAGAGGCACTGCAGAGCTGAAAGGTAATTAATAATTAAAGACAGATCCAGAGAAATGTATCTATAATGCATTGATTTTGCGGGGAGGAGTATGTAAGCTGCTTTTTTCTTTTTAAGTAGAAGAAAGAATTAGCAACTAATTTGTCTTTGTTTTGGACACAAATCCATTTTGCAAAATTCAGATTACACTTCTTATTTTCCACAATGCTGTTTCTGGGCCTGGGGAGTTGGGTTTGCAGATCTCTCTCTGTCTTTGTATTAGCCAGTCATGCACAGCCACAGACTGTTAGTATCCTTTGCTCTGAGAAAATTAAAAAAAAAAAAAAAAAGGAGGGAAAACCCTCAGTACTAGGATATTAAAACCAAAACAAAACTCACCTCAGCTGTGATCAGAGTCCCTGCATGTTTCTCTAAGCTATTTTTCTTAAGGTACTGAGGAATAAAAATTTCTTAGGGAGTGCCCAAGAGCTACTACTGCAAGTAGGCTAACTCACTGAGAAAATATGCACTGCTGTAGTTAAGATAGAAACCAAGAAACTGAACTGATGTGTTTGAGTATCTGTTTCCCCCTTCCTGGCTGATTCATTTCTCTGATAGCACATTTACTATTTTATTTATTCACGGAGAACTTGCATTATTTCCAGATATTGGACAATTTCTACTTCTTCATGTAGAGAAGTCTAAATGCCATAAAGGTCCCCTGACCTTTATGTCCATACAATGGATTTCTTCTTTCTTTTGCTAAAAAATTTTTGGATCATCATCTATTGGTACCTTAGTTAATAAGCACCACTGATTAAGAGCTGTACATATTATATCTCCTTCCTGAGAAATGCACTTCAGGCTACTTGTGTTGTGATTTGGGGAAGGGATAGATAAGCTGCAAAAAATACTGTTTCAGGTAAATTGCTGTCAATTTGTTGTCACCGATATTAAAGAATGCTTTCACCTTCTCTGGACCAAGGAATATGGTGGGGACTTGATTTCTTTCCCTGCCGATATCGAATCAATGTCCCTGAAATTGTTTGGGTGTCGGTGGCTAGTGCTCTGAGCTGGGCAGTTAGTGAACATAAGTAGAAAATGCCTGGACTGGGCTAAAATCTCCCAGCACTAAACTTTAAAATTTGTAATTTCTCTCTTCACATAGCAGTTGTAGGGATGCTGCATTAATTAACTGATGTGATGTGTTATCCTTGCTCATTTTAAGTCTCAGAAAGAAAGCCTGAGCTACTTAATTTGTATTCTTCCTATATTATGCACAAAGATTTTCATTGGGTTACCGTTCATACAACTGACTATTAAAAGTCAAATTTTAGCTTAAATAAACTTTAGTTTTCTTATTTTTAACACTGTTTCCTGAAGAAATGTTACTTGTCTTCTATTTGGAAAAAGACAATTCATTGAAGAATTGACAGGGAAGACAGAAGCTTCCTTTGGATTTTTTTTTCCCCCCCAAAAAAACTTGGTCAGTTTTGACAAGCTCCTGTCTTCAGGAGGTGTCTGAGTGATGTCTCAGTCTTGAACGATGCTTTATTCATTTTACTGTGCCTACAAAATAATCTTCTACAGCTATTTCTTGGGCTGCATTGAAAGCTTCTTTTTTCTTCTATTTGCTTTTGAAAAATACTGGCCTACTGCTTTGTCTAAGATGATGATGGGCTTGGAAGAGGTTGGAAAATCATTTCTGCTGATGAAAAGATATTTCTCGTTCCAAAGCAGGGAAATTGAAGGAATTGAATGTTGTTTTAAACATATGGGTGATGCATTTTTCCTGGGGCCTCTAATCTTGTAAAATTCTTGCAAAATACAGTATTTAAAAAAAAAAATAGCAGCAAATGTATATAGTTGATCAGAGATTGACATAATAGGTCTGAGGTAATTTCCAGTAGTTACTTTTCCTTACTTTCTCTTATACATTGTGAGTGAACTTTACTTCAAGAAATGTCTATTTAGAGATACCTTTGGCAGCATAAGTTGCTGTATGGTGAAAAAGCTTACATTGTTAAGTTTAGCTCTAGCTATTCTCTTTCAGTAGTCTCATGTCCATTATAACTTGACATTTGAAGTCATAAATTTGTACAATTACATGCATTTCACAGAAAATACAGTGTGGTTGTTTTTCCTGTGCACAGAGTGTGTGAGGCTTGCAAATACTGGTTTCATCAAATCTGGATCCTTCTCTTCATGTAAGAAATTTCAAGATCTGATTTATTTTTCCTGTGCACAGATTGTGTGAGGCTTGCAAATACTGGTTTCATCAATCTGGATCCTTCTCTTCATGTAAGAAATTTCAAGATCTGATTTATTTTTCCTGTGCTTGGAGTGGGCTTAATCCAGATTCTAATTAGTTTAGACTTTGGATCAGACTCTGAGTAAATGCATGGGTATGGAAGGGGGAGGAGGGAGCTACAAAAACATCCATTTACTAGACAACATTTTGCTGAAAAGCTGCCATTGGTTATGGGCTGCAGCTTCTTGGCTCTGGTTATTACCGTCTTTGTCATGGTATCAGTTAAACCCCTAACTTGAGAAAAGCAATTTGCAAGAATTTAAAGGTTCAGATTTTTTCTTTGTCTTGGGATAAGTTAATTTCCATAAGAAAAAAACTGTTGACTGGTAAACAGAGAAGACTATTCTCTAAGTTTCAGAAATAAAATATAAATAGAGAGAGGCATTTACAATTCAAATATAGAAAAAACTCATTAGAAAAAATGATTGGAAAATAAATAGGAGTTCCAGAGAGATGCTCAGTATAATGGAGGACAACAGTAAATGTCATCTACACTGTAGAGAGGTTTTAACTGTCTGATAGTATAAAGTTCCTGTTGTAAAGAACCTTGGAATGAAGTATATCATAGTCATACCTACCATTTTTAAGACATTAAATATGGGATTTTTTAGTAGGTAAAAAATTTAGTCTGCTGCATCTTCTGAGATGATATATATGATTTTACAAATTTCTTCAACTCTTTCCTTAGTTTTTCTTTTGTTCCTTGCTGGAAAGGGAGGTAAGGGGAAAAATGAATTTTTCCCATATTGAAGACAGTGCCTCTTTGGCACAGTTTCTGTTAAATGTCAGGACACTGGTGGTACAGAAGCACATGCAGACCTCCTGGCTCCACAGTGTGGGTGTGTTGCAGAGTTGTGGGTAACAGTGATAGGGAAGGGTTCTTGGGACCCTGAAAGCTTTTGAGAGATGTGGGAATTGGGTCTGGGAACATCATGGATCAGAAAAGAAGGTCCTTGGGGTTAGGGATATGGAATTTAGACATTTCTATTGATCTTGCTTCTCAGTTTGTTCTTGCTTTATATGATATTTTCTGCCCTGCCTGGACTTCTCTGGCAGCTTCTTTAGACAGGGATTTATCCAGTCTTTCTGAGAGGGTCAAGATGGAAGTGTAGGTCCTCAGTATGAAAAATCACTAGGAAACAAAGACCTTCCAAAGAACTGTTCACATCTAGATGGGCAAAACTGATCTTTAGAGGTATCTTTCTTTTCCTGTTGTGAAGTTGGAATAAGCCAAGGTGATACATCTGTCTCTGTTTCTCAGCTGTAAACTAGACATTGTATTAAGGGGACACAAGAAGACTGAAATTACCACGTTTCTACAGAAAAGAGCCATGACAAGGTACAAGTGTAGAGATAACTGTTCAGAAGAGTTCCAGGTGTGAATTAAAAATATTTTCCTCCTACTTCTTGCATTGCTTAACTGTTGTACCTGTCCTTAAATCCATGAAAACAGAAAAGACTTGTGCTCATAACATGAAGAAAGAAGTACTTAGCATATTTCTAAAACAATCTGTGATCACAGGGAGAGACCAACCATGAAAAATATCAGTCTTTAAAGGGGAGAATTTCACATTCAGAGTTTGTTACTGAAACTGCTTTGCAGCTCTAGCTACAGCTGATTAAATGCTGACATGCAAAACCTGTCTCCAAAGAATCTGTTGAATATCTAAGCCTTTACCGGAGTAAAGAAATATAGATCTCATTTATCAGGGCCTACAATCTTTTCCTGCTTGTATCTACTTGATCTGAGGGTCATTTAAAATGTATTAGAGGTTTAAGATTGGAATGCAAGGCTAATTTGAAACCTGGCTCTAAGATGACAGATTATGTTATTTTACTTCACACTAGTTAAACTAAAGCACAACGTCTGTGTGACAAGAGGGATCCAAAATGATGTGGCATTGCCTGGTGAAGGAGCTGTTCCTTTTCACACATAATGCTATATAATTCCACTTAGCTTTTTTATGTCCCCATGGCTCTTAAAGTAATGGACACCTAGGGCAGAGGCTGGGTGAGGAAACACAAAAAGCTGGCAAAAACTCAGCGCTCACAGATTGGAAATCTCCTGGTTTGGCTTCAGACTGAATGTGGAGAACTTTCCAGCACTCCCTCAGTTGCTTCCAATGTTTTCTTTGACGTATTTGGCCCCTGACCAATTTTCCCAACTGCTCCCAAGCCCTTTCTAATAGTCTCCTAACCCACTTGGATGTTCTCTCAGCTCCTTTAAGCCCTTTCCATTGGCACGGATATGAAGTTCTGCTGCTTCAGGAATAATGCTGAAGATAAATGTGCTTTCATCCTACTTCTCAAAGGGGTTCATTCCCAGTATTTTACAGTAGTTGAATTCTGTTAATGTCATTTGAGGTGTTCCAAATTTATTGTGAATGGGACCACGGGGAGCAGGCAGGCTTGGCATTTGTGTGAAAATGGTTCCCTCTCACATTACACTAGGGGCAGTGTGTTGGTACTTCTGAAATTAATTATTTTAGCAAGAAAAATAGAGACAAAACAGTTAAAATGAAAGGCAGGCCTAGAGAGACAAACTTCCACCCAGGAAAAGTGGGTGGTGTTGGGCCTTGTCTGTCCCTGTGTGAAAGTGCAGAGAGCATGGTCCTTGTTTGGAGAGGCACCCAGGCACTCCTCACTAGGAAGGTGATTGAGCTGGGGGACTAGAGGACTTTTAGACAGCACCTGGAGTATCAGCCCCAGATCTGTTTTGGGTTATTCCTGTTTTGCTAGGCACTTCACTCTTTTTTGTGCCATTTTCCAGGCCTGTTTTTGACTTTGGAATAAGCAGAGTTAAAGCATCTCTGTCCATGTATATGCTGATTAGTGCAACATACACGCTCCATACTACAAAAGGTGTGAAACAAGTTTTTCATCTGCCTCTTGTTTGTCTCTGGTCTTCTGACTGAAATATTAATCAGCATCATTCTGTCTCTGTAATATAACTGCCTTGGTCTTTAGCATGTTTGTCCTGGCAGAATTCCTTTCACGTAGGAGTATGTCCATGTTCCACCCTGTAGACCATGTTCCCTTGTTTATCTTTCTCATTTATACAGAACAAACTCAGGCACCTACAATATTCAGTTAATTTAAATTTCAGCCCTTATTCATGATAAAGAAGGATATTAAACAGTGTGATTCTTTGATTGATCTTCATGAAGCATCCATGAAGAAGCCCTTGCTTCCATGAACAGTCTTTATAAAGCCTTTTTATGATAGACAATTAGGGCTCATTTGGACACTGTTAGCCATTCCAGAGATAATTAAATGTTATTTTGAGGTCATTGTAGGTTGATGAAACCTCTGGTAAATATGATGTTATTTGGTACAATGATACTTAATCCTGTGGTTCTGGTGAAGACAGAAGCAGCTGTGAGGGAGAGTAACCAAAGTGAACGTCTGCCAACAGCCCTGTGTCAAAGGAATGCTCTTCCTAGTTTGTGGTATCCTCCTTTATAGCTATTTCCATATGTCTTGCATAATAATTTCATTTTTAAAATAAAAAGTGTTATTATTTTTATATGTAAATGTTTTTGGTTTTTTTTTAATGAAAAGCTCTGGCCTTGAGAAAGGATTTAGTGATGCAGATTAGAAGCTCACTTTCAATATTTTACTATTGGGTAGTAACACTACATGAGAGACTAGGAATATTTCACAAACTGCACTTAAAATCTGATTTTTCTTTTCTGGTAGTGAATAGTTATATAATAGTGATGATGGAAGTAAATAGCATAGCCATAATATTGGATTGCTAAAATATTTGGAATAGAGTAAAGATGTTTTACATATGCCATCTTTCAATGTTAGCTCTGCCTCCTCTTAAATTTTCATGGGAATAAAAAAGAATATTCACATAATAAATTTGGTTCTGCAGGAAGGATTGTTAATTCAATTTAGAATACATTAGCAGGGAAGATAAGTAAAGCTGGTCTGTATTTAAAAAAGAATCACAATTAGGAGACTAGAGAGACGAGAAAAAATATTCTTGTTTCATGCTTTAGAAATTTATTCTCTTGGCATGTTTGCAGATGTGGTTTGAAGAACTTATCAAATGCTATGTTAAATATTTAAACCAAAAAATTGCTCTGGTTGTATAGTAAAGGCAATGACAAAAAACGGGAGATTTTTGTGTTAGAGGTGACATTGTTTGGGGCTGTCTGAGAAAGAGCAGGAAGTTTAATTGAACAAGTAGTTAAAATGTTAGGCAGTTTCCAAAGCTGCAGATTTGAGTCCAATAATTCTGTGGCCTTCACACTGAGCTCCCTCCTGTTTGCTTGAGCAAACTCTGCATCTGCAGCATCAGAAATGTTGGACCTGCATCTAATGGTTCTAGAAAGGAGCAGCAATGTGTATATGTTGTGAAGTAGCAGCAGTCCAGATTGGCTGACCCATTCTATGTGTGCTTTGATTTTTGGGGACTGACCATTAAGAGTTGCATAACAATAGTCTCTGTTCTTTTGTGGGTGGGTCACGCAGTAGCACATAGAAACCTGTGCTTATCCAGGCAGCCAGCTGCCTGAGTTGCAAATTACTGAAGATAGGAAAATATATTTGGGAAGCATTTTTATTTGAATGCCTTCCCCATTCTTATATTTTTTTTTTTTACCTTTTTGTTTATTGCTGTTCTAGATGCATCTGTGCTATGGACTTGTGGTATAAACTGATATGGCTACTTCAGCATATGGCTATCTACTTCTCTGTTAAATATGATTGAAATCAGTCAGTGGATTTTGAATTAAAATATAGGGATGAGGAGCCAAACCCATATATATATATATATATATACACACAGTGTGTATATATAGGCAGTGGCATCACGTAGACATAATTTTCTTAGGAGCTGGCATTGAAAATCTGTCATAAATTGATAATGGGCGATGGTGTTGAAGGCTTCTTGTGTTCTGTACTTGAACTATAGGCCCGTGAAGGCAGTAGGTTTTCTTTTTGCTCTGTGTTTGTACAGAGATAACAAAGTGTAATCCTGTTCTGTGCTAGATAGTGGATTAAATATATTTGATATCTTAAAGTTACTTTTCTGTATGAATGTTTTCAGGGTCAATGTGTGAAGGAAGTACTATGTTTAAAATGGTTTTGAATCTGGAAGCAATCACAACCACTGCTTTCAAGACTATGCACTTATTCAGCTCCTGTGGATGGAAATACCTCTTAGAGAACAGGAATTGAGCCATTATTGTGTCTTACTTTGAATTATGAATTAATTCACTGTAAGTAATTCTTACTAATGTTTAAGGCAAGAGCACTGGTGTGGTCAGTGACTTCATACACAGTAAGTCCTCTCATCTCCCAATACAATTTAGTTGGAAGAAATAAGAAATCAGATTCTGTAAGTATTTCACATTAAATCATCCACTGCTTTTATGAACTTTATTACTAGAGAGGAGTAGAAGCTTATACAGTGAATTTTTAATAGCTTTAGTAATGGTTTAAATGTTTGCTTTTTTTACCTTTCATAATAGTGCTGCAACAGAGTAAACCTAAATGCTCATTTTCTGTTTAGTTTTCCCAGCATAATCAAATTATGATGTAGTTATTAAAAGTGGTATGGTAGTTTGTATAATGGCCTTTTAGTAATGTACCTTCATATTAATAATTTCGTGCATCTTATTTTTCTCATAAGAATCTTTGTTTTAAATAAGAAATGTGAAAATTAACATTGCTCTTAGCATGATGATTGAAGAGCCTGCTGCTGCAAAAGTAGAAATGGCTTGAGGGATTGGAACAGTGGGTGGTTGCCTATAATTTGTTAGGGAGCTTTTTGATTATTGTCAAAAAAATTTTGGAGTTATAGGGGGTGGTAGTGAAAAATTAATAGGATGTGTCTAGAACCTCTTGATCTCCCCAAAATAGTTGTGGTGTACAGTGGAATAGTTAAATAGCTGAAAAGGTGAGTGAGGCTGTGTTCTTGAGCAAAACAGCAGCTTATGTTCCAGTCATACAGAGTATTAAGTACTGGTTCAAGCCACTCTCATAAACACTTCTTTGGATTTCAGTGGGTTCATTCACATGAATTAAATTAAGCAAATGCTTAAAAAAAGTTTGCAGAAACTTGAATCTGTTTGAGGAGTTTATTTTCCTGGTAGCTCTGGGTGCCCAGGAGTACTTAGAGCATGCTCTCACTTTCTCAGAACTTGAGAAGAGACAAAAACTTGCATAATCATACTTGTAATTGTACTTTTGGAAGTATGAGACTTTCGCTATGAAATTTCTGAATACACGCCAAAAAAAAATTACATAAAATCACAAATTTCAGGGGTCAAGAAAGACTTTATCTGTAAGAATCTACATGTAGATAGAAAAAAGAGGTCTTTGTTAAGAAAGATCCATGAAAAAAAGCATCATGGAGGGAGCATGGGGAAAAAGTAAAATAGTTTTCCAAAAGTTGATGTTTATCAGAAAGAGAAGGATCTTAGCAAATCCTCCACAAAAAGATAAAATATAGACACCAGGAAAAGTGATTGATCTAGAACTCATTCCTTTTTCCTTTCTCAACCCTCTTAGCTGACACAGTGATGAAAAGAGAGGATTAAAATGGCTTCCTAAAGCCAAAATTTTATTAGGAAATGATTGAAAGCACATTGTGTCTCATAAAGTGAAGTTGTGCCCTTTTCAGCCCAGCCTCACTGCAAAGCATTTTCAGAGGAGAGCAAAAGAAAAGGAGAGGGGATAGACATAGATCATACTAACTTTCATTATTCACAGGTAATAATATTTGTGGATTTTTCTATTTGTTTTCTTAGTCTGTCATTCACTGAAAACCCAGTGCACCCCTGAAGACAGGTCTATATCCAGAAAGGATTTTGGATCAAAACTGCTTCAACTCCTTTGTTTGGAGAACAGTTTTGAGCTGTGACTACTATAGCAGTGAGAATTCACACAGGCAGGAACGGAGAGGCCTTTACCAAAGGCTTTGATGAAGAAGCAAGCAACAGAGTACCAATTTTGTGATAAAATCTGAAAGTTTTCACTTTCTTTTTTCCCTTTCAGTATTTTTGTCCAGAAGCACCATCAGGTGTTCTGAGGTCCCTAGCACACAACACTAATCACTGTTGCCACCTCCATTGTCATACTCTGTGAGGGAACTCAAAGAATTTTGAGTGAATTTAAGATTAAATGGTTTAAAATGGTTTCACAGGTCTCTGGAAGTCTTGATGGAGTGAAGATTTCTAGATAATCCTATAAATCCACCTTAAAGTAAAAAATCTGATAAATCTTGTTCTCCTTCATTGCCTAAATTTATTTTAGCAGTAAAATAATAACAGAAAAAAGTTAAATTTATTTTAGCTGTCCATGACTAATGGTAGTATGAGCTGGTTAAGAATCACATCCTTGATTATTGCTCAGTTGCTGCTGTGCCTCTCCCCAGCCACAGGCCACCCAAGCACTTTCACTAGGAGAACCATGTGTATGAACTACTGGCTTCAATCCAGCCTGTAAAATGCTTGTAATTATGGAGTCTCATTAAAATTAAATCAGTGAAACAGGCTTCTGCTCTTAAAAATGATGGGTAGAATCCAGAGATCCTGAAGACCTTTATGCTTTCATTGTGAAATAATTCATTCTGTTCTTTGGATCTATCTATTAATTTAGAAAAGAATACCATACAGTTAGCAGGATCGCCTGAAAAGTTGCTCACAGTCTAAAGGACTGTGGTGTAAAATTTGTTAAATAGCTGGACTCCATTATTCAGACACTGGGATGAAATCCACTGGCATAGTTGAAATGATGGTCTGCCTCTCAGCAGCTTCATACTTGAGTCGTGACAGGAACCTGCTAATGGTGTTTGAGAGTTCGATGGCTTCTTATGGCTTTGTATTTCCTACTAAGTCATTGTCTTTACTTCCAAAATGAAAAATAAGGTATTTTAATTTTTACATGAATCTACCAGTCAGATTGGAAAGTAATGACATCTGTTTTTCAGAGCTCTGATTCAGTTTAAAGCACCAGTCCTGCAGCATCAAGAAATGTTTTACTGCTTGTGACTACTCCCCACTGCAGTTTGCAGTTACCTGAAAGCCATTCAGATGAAGTGTGTGGAACAGCAGTGGCTTTCTGGCTCGGTGTGTGCATGCCCAGATGAGCTGCAGCTAGCCAGCAGGACCACGAGCCTGACAGTCTCTATTTCTGACGGGTGCTGAGTTACAGAAATGGCTTATATGGAAGGTTCTTTGTTGGTACATCCTTACAGGTTGTGGAAAAAGCAAGTGGACTGACTGAGGGTGACCCAATAGGATTTTCTGTGTGTGATTTTAATCTGTTTAATTAAAAAATGGAACATCAGTCTTAGTGTGTAACAGGATGGATCAAACACATGTTGCTGAAAATTATCTGAATTTTAAAATTCCTAATTCTAGGATGTACAGGGATGAAGAAAATTGGCTCACCAAGTTCAGGATTCAGCCTCCATTTCTGTATAAATGGAAGGAAACAATGTATATAAGCTCTTGTATTTTTCGGTATTTTCTTATTTATTTTTCATGTACCAAGTAGGCATTCTTGTATCCATAAATAAATTCCAGATCAGTTTTTCTCACATAATAGGAATTATACTTGTTTGGAGAAGCACAGTCTGAAACTTTTTCCTTAATAATTGGAGTCAATAGATGCTCCCAGTAGTGAACTTTCTTTCTTTTTCTTCTTAATTGCAAGAAGCAGAAAAAGCTGTAGTTAAGACACTGACAGTACAATAAATAGCTGACCTGGTGGAACGTGCTTGGGCTGTAGCCAGGAATCTCATCCATAGATACAGTCTCCTTTGGGAAACAGTTCTTTCTCTTTTCTTTGTAAGTCTTGTAGTAACTGATTAAATTTTTTTCTTTTTTTTTTTTTTTTCCTCTGTTTTAAGCTAAGCCTTTATTTTTATAAATAAGCAAATTCCAGAAAAGTGATCTGGTAGATTGTGACTCTTTTGAGAATAGGAGTGAATAATACTACTTGTGAATTATGGGTTGTTTCCACTTTTGCTTATATCAATATACATCCAGGAATATGTGTTGTGAATTTATTAGGTTTGGCTAACCCTGAGGGAGACTGATATTATGTCTCAGTTCTGTAAAACACTGCATTATTTCCATGTAATAACATCCTCAGTCTGGAATTCTGTTCTTTCACAAGCTCCAGCATACAAGGAGTGCAGCATAAATGTATCATCGGCATATTAATTATCTGAATAATCAAAGTGAATGCCTACAGTTGCTGCTTGCTGGGGATTTCATCTGGTGGGCAGGAGCAGAGCAGTGCCAGTTAAATAACAGCTTGCTTCAAACTGTTGGAGACTGGTGTTGACCCCACACTAAAGGAAGCCTCCAGCTGTGCAGTGAACCATCCTGTTCTACCGCTGTGGGGTTGCTATGGGCATGTGGCTCTAAGAGCCACTAACGTGGACTGGCAGCAAGTGAAAGAAACCTGTAAAACATCCAAACATGAACCATAGTATTGAGCTTGATGCACTGGTTGTGGACTAGCACTTTACGTTATTTGACCAGTGAATTTGTCACATGTTGAACAGATGGAAAGTATTTCTTGCTGACTCTTTTCATAGGATGAAGATGTTTTGTGGAAGAAATTTGCTTGTGTATTTTGTTAGCTGTTGCTGATGTAGATGAGTAATTTACTGAGCAGAAAGCTGGTTTGTGAAGGGGGAAAAGTGATTCTTCATGAAATGAAAAGTGATAGCTATGAAAGTTGCATTGCTGATTTTGTAAGGAAGGCCAGAGCTAATTTTTTTTTCCTGATTTTTTTTTTTTTATCTGGATAGTCAAAATTAATCACCATTGTTTTATATTTTGGATTAAAAAAGTAATTTTGTCTGTAGAGTTGCCTCCTAAATTTAAACTAGCAACCAGATTGGTTTTTCCTAATCAGAAAGTCATAAAGATTTCTTGGGGAATGTTAGTGGTGGTGGTATTTATGTGGTAATTCCAAATCCACTGCTTATGTGAAACGGGTAATCTTTCACAGTCACCAAGTTTGCAGAAAACTTCATGTGCTGAAATCACTCTTCCCAGAAAGAAAAATGAAAAATCCAGGCTAAAAAGCAAAACTCTTAAGAGTTAAAAATGAGGTAAAATGCTGTTCAGATTTTCAGAAGCCTCGCCTTTGTATTTCCCAAAAACATGCTGCCCATGTCTGTTTCTGTTTCTTACATCAGTTTACATATTTAAATCTATTTATTCTCATTTTCTTTCAGGTGATCCTGATCCTTACCAAGTATTATCATACTGACATGGGGAAAGTTCTGGAGAGCTCTTTGTGGAGGTAAGTTCTCTGCTTTTCTATAACCTTCCCTTCTACTGTTGGAATAAATCCATCACTTCTTTTTCCTAGACTGCTACTGAGTTGAGTTGGTACCTGACTGATGCTATTGTAGAGAGATTATCCAGATTGTCATCAAGTCTTACTCTTACTTGAATGCATTTCCTTGTAGTTGAACTAGAGTTTGTAATGAGTTGGAACAGTAGAAACAAAAGAATGATGAACACTATATGGTACCTTCTTGAGGCCATTTTTCAAGTTGCCATGTTTTTTCTTTTCCTAGAAATTCTGTATCAAATTTATTTAAAAACTTTGAAATGCTTATTGTGTTTGGATGTGTATTTTGGGAATTCTTGCTGCATGAGTAGTGTACTGAGGTTAGTAAATAATCCTGCTTTGGAAGTAGTTAGGATTGTCTGGATGAAGTATACCAGCAGTGTAGGTTATATTGTTTTATGACAATTGGGAATAAATAGTAATCCAAATAAATTTCTAAACTGATTTTCATTCCCATAATACTTGTGAATTAAGATACCAATATGCTTATTGCCTGTGTGTGCACAGATTGCAAGTTCAGGTGTACATCAGCACAAAAGCAGTGCTGGGGTAAGTCTGTGTTATACTTGTCACACTGGTTATTGTCTCAGGTCTTAGTTGTCTTTTGCTAAGGAGGCTTTTTGTGCTCTAATATTTTGTTTTTGTGTATATGTGGGTCTTTACAAATTTTCCACCACAAATTTTTCTAGACCCATCATGTACATTTGAAAAGCAAAAGTATTTCACTGTTATCACTAAGTGTGATACTGCACAGTATTTGCTCTGCCAGTTTTTCTGGATATCTCTAAGAGTAAAAATAAATGACAGGAGACTTAAGCAGTCATATGTGAAATTCAAGTGTTGAAAAAATTATTAACAAATAGTTTATCCAAAACCTTGTGGCTTTGGTACTTGTAACCCTCATGCTGTCCCAAGAGCTTGTATAGGGACCTGACCTCCAGATGTCTCTGTAAAGATGTCTCTTTACAGAGACAATCCAAGAAAAGGACTGGGTAAGGGAATAGGGAGTGGGAAAGGTCAGGACATGCTGAAAAACAGCCTTGCTACTTATTTTGAAAGAGGTGGCGTAGTTTTGACTATGTGGGGTTTCTCAGTGGCAGTACTTCTGCAATAACTTGATTTTACACCAGTGTCTGACTAGTGCTTCAGTCTGGCCAGTGCCAGTGGTCCATGCAGAAAAAGGGTATTTCTAGAAATTTCTAGTCATAAGAAGGTTTTCAGGAAAGAAAGAAAGAAAGATCAAATGGAGACTGCTTAACATTGGCTCAAGACTGGCCTTTTTAGGGCTATGACAGTTCATTTGTAACTATCCTTTAAACTTAGAAGATGCAAAATATATTGCACATTTGTTTCTGTTTTAATTTTTGTCCAACATCTTGTGCAAATAAGACAACCAAATGATAGTTTGGATAATCCCAATTGCGTAAGCACACGCTGCTTTCCTATTACTTGTCAGTGGCCCATACAACATGTGCAATATATTTCAAGTTTCCCAATCCATACTTCAGGATATCTATCATAGACTTTTAAGTATTTTCAGTTGGATTTTTCAAAATAAACTCTTTGGTCTTTTAAAATAAACATAAAGCAGGCTTCAGATAATGTTTCTTTCTTTGGAGAACATAAACACTTAAAACAAGGTCATCCAGACCTTGCTGACAGCTGGTGTAAAGAACTGGTATGAACTGCATTAAAATAAAATTGATACTAGCATGTATCATCTGGAAATCGTGCCTTTTTACGTACAAGTAACAGATGTACCAGATGCTTTGGTACTGGCACTGGTCATGGTTCTACCCCAAGGGCTGGAACAGATGTCCTCAGGGCTCTCAGTGGTGTCAGTCTTTGGGGATGTGCCAGGTGTCCATGGCTCCACTTCAGTGCGGCAGGGATGGGGCCTTGGGGGACTCTCCTTGGGCATGTCTTGCAGTTTCACAGGGCACAGCCCAGCCAGGGTCTGGACATCAGGGTGCCTTGGGCAGTCCGCTTTGTCAAGAGAGCCCCTGGGAGCTCACTCCTTGATGTGAGGATGCCCAGAACCTGCTGAGCCAGGGATGGTGATGAAGGCTGGGGCTTGTTGACCAGGCAAGCTGGATGGGTTCTGAGTCACCTGGTCTAGTGGAAGGTTCCCTGCCCATGGCAGTGGGGTCTTTAATGTCCCTTCCAACCAAACCATTCTATGGTTCTGTGGGTTCTGAAGCCAGGATGGACAAGCTGAAGGGAAGCAAGTGCTTGGGCCAGGGGTTACTACTTAGATGATCCATGCCTGGATATGTTCTGGGCTCACCTCCATCCTCCACCTCTGCCCACTGTGATGTAGAAGAGACACACACAGTTGTCAAACTGGAAGAGTTACAAAGTGCTTGGATCTGGAAGAGTGCAAATCAAACTATTGCAAAAGTATCAAATAGTGTCCCTTTCTGTTGAGATATATCTCACTATTTATACTAAATAATTGATTGAAGCTGAAGTCCCTTTACAGTCAAGGGGCTTCTGTGTTTCTCCCTGTGTAAAATGGTTGGAGTTTCACCAGCTGTCACCCACATTTGCTGATGGAACTGGGGTGCTGTATTCACATTGGCAGCCTGCCCAGAATGCATAGTGTATATATTTTTAAACTTTTTTATTTAATTCTCTTTTGCATTCTCATTTGTGTCAAATAAATATGCCATAAAAGGTGTGGAAAACGATACAGTTTTTTTTGTTTGTTTGTTTTGGTTTTTTTTGTTAGCAGAGAAATGCCATTAATCTGTTTCTGTGCCCTAGTGGGAATAGACCCTCTCTAGTTATTTCCTGCATTAGCCCAATCTTTTTGTTCCTCTCTTGCCTGGGTAGATAATACCAGAAATCACATTGTCTAAGTCACAAAGTGACTTAGTCACTAAGTGAAAATAAACTAGTTTTATAAACTGATAAATTCTGACTAGGATAATTTTTTAATGTTAATATCCCAATTTCTCTTTCTGGTCAGTAAATATTAACCTACCTTGGTGTTTATCAGTTATTTTGTTCCTTGAAACTGCATCTTTCATCTTTTAAAACATATTTCATCTCTTTCCTTTTCTCCCATCGCTCAAAATAATTTTTTCTCCTTGTTTATTGGAACAAAGAATGAGAAAGGATGGTCTAGTGGTACTTGTTTGTTCTTAGTGACCTTGGAGCTGCAGTCAGACCTCTAACAGTGATGCAGATGGTGGTGAAAAACACCAGTCAGAGGTACATGCCTAGGTGAAGATTTGTGGGTGGTTCTTGGTGACACATTTTTGTACCTCTGCAGAGCATTGTCAATTTTTGTAGGTAACTTATGCCTGCCCATGTAAGTCAAGTTGCAGGCTTGGGAGACCTAAATTTGAATTACCTTAGAATTTTTCATTGTTGAACAAATAGGGAAAATAGTGCTGTGTAATGAAATTCTTAATAAGGTTTTTATTTTTAAGAGCCACTGGTTAGACTGGAGAGATAAAGGCAAAATCTTGATGGAAGTATGCAGTCAAAAAATACCAGACTGTGCTTCTTTAGTCAGCTATTTCTGATGCTTTCCCAATTTGCTTATTAAGTATTTGTCAAGGTGCAAACTGTATATTTATTTTATTTAAAATAAGGTAAGGAAATAAATAGAGATAACATTGGTTGTGTGGTAGTTTTTCTGAACTACTACAGGTTGCCACTTGAATATAAGCTAAAATAACTTTTTTGAGAAGGAACAGAGGATTGTTTTCAGGACTACTGTTAGAATTTCTAAACTGTGGTACATATTGGGAATACAGGTTGGCTGTCATGTTAGAGCTCATTAGCATAACGAAAAAACCGAGAATTCAAATATTAAAATTATTGTCACATACATTGTATTGTGTATACATAGAAGATACTTTACATACTAGAGCTGTTTGTATCAGAGTTCACACACATTTATCCAGCAATTTTACAGTATGAAGGAGCTGAAACCAGCAGACCATTTAGTCTGAGTGTGTGTTTTCACATGCTTTATGGACCCATTTGTGCACAAATATATAGGTGCACATATTTTACAATCTCAGGTGCCTGCTTGCATCTGTTGAATGCCTGCAACTTTAGAAGTATTAAATTTTACAATCAAATAATTTAACTTTGAATCAGTAACCACTATAAAATTAATGATAATACTTATCTGAGTTAATTATTTGTAATAATACTGGAAATGTATATTATTTTTATTATTCCATTTTGTACATGGAAGGACTGTGATGGTAATATTGCTGAAGGTTATACAGTGGTGACTCAACTCTATATGACCATGGAATTACCCTCCAACCCTGTGCTTAGACTGGCTCAGAGTCCTGTTACTGGTAGGCATGCAGCCTTCCCTTTCTTAGCTGGATCTAACTGATGAATAATAGATGCTGCTTATGATTTCTAATAAAGTTTTGATTGCATATTATCAAGCTGTAATGATACAGTAATGCTGAAGTGGCTTGCTGTGTAATTGCCATTGTTCCCAATGGCATCACCATGTTGTTACTGTTTCACCACAGCAAACAAATGGCTTTACTTGATGTTAACAGCACCGCTGGATCCTCTCAGCATTGCCTGCTGAATGCTAGGTAGCCCTGGTTTCAGAGATGTTGGGTTGTTTTGCCGCATGTTGTCGGTAAAGAAATACTAAATGAAGAAACAGACTTCCCCACCTCCTTAAACATCCCATCTGTGGTGGCACAGCTCTTTCTATCTGCACCCACAAGACTCACTTGTGCAAGCCTGCTGGCCATCAGGAGCAATCAGGGCACAGTGACTGAATGGGGGCTCTGGGCATTTACACAGAGTGCAGGCCTACACTAAAGCTAAAATCCAGACTTGCAGAGCTGGAGATTCTTTTAAGGTGGATACAGTGAACAACATATGGCTCAGGAAAGTAAAATTTCCAGGTGGCTCACAGAATGTGTGAAAATGAATACAGACATTTGTTTCCAAAATCTTTGGACTTGTAGGTGAAACTCATTTCAGCTGTTTCCTGAAATTAATTTAAAAAGGAAAACAAAACCCCCCAATATACATTTCAGTGTCCCGGTGAAATTTTTGGTATTAAGTACTGCATAATAAATGAGCGACG
Organism: Pseudopodoces humilis; assembly: GCF_049639895.1. Lineage (NCBI taxonomy): Eukaryota > Metazoa > Chordata > Aves > Passeriformes > Paridae > Pseudopodoces > Pseudopodoces humilis. The sequence goes on along the minus strand of NC_142205.1, from coordinate 11,284,199 downwards.
GTATTCTGCAACAACTTGCACTTCCAGATGGCCTTATATTGTGGCTCTGCTTTGAAAAGTGACTTTGTAGAAATGGCCCCAAGGGATGGAGTTAAGTCTGTGATTTTCATATCAAATTTTCTTCTTCCAAGTTAAAAAAGAAAAAGAAATTACTTTCTAATTATTAGCCCAGTGAACTCAGCTTGGGATCTAATGTCTAGCTGTGCTTTCTCTAGCTAATGCATCATCATGAGTAATTCAAGTTCTGCAATCAAAATAGAGTGTCCTCAATTATACCTGTGCAGCTCTTTTGTGCTCCTGTTATATCCTTATTTACACCTGTTCCACTGAGCAAAGGTTTTGGGCAGTAGCATTGAAAAGGCAGCCTTACAATTAGAATTTTATTTATCTTACTGAACAACAGATTTTTTAATGCTCTCTTTGATCATATTTCCATATTAATCTAATAGTATTACAAAGAATTTCATTGTCTGCTGCAACTTGCATTGTCCTGCTAATACTCAATAGTATGCCATTGTGAATTGAATTGTGCATGAAAGTCCTTATTTTAAATTTATTTTGGACATTTAAAATGTGCTGTAAAACTGAACTTAAAAAGTGGATGTAGTGGGTTTCAGCATATCTGCAAGGTTCTTTATGGGTGTCAGGAGAAAAAATATGTAGAAGGTAAAGGAAATTAAATAAATATATATTGAGAAACCTTGGAATGTGCAAGTTATTGAGGAGGTGATTATTGATGTTTTTAATGGGTAGTGGAATTGATTCAGGCGCACAGAGGGTGCCAATGTTGCAGTGTGTGCTCTAATGGACGTGTGACCATCCACTTTCTGAGACCAAGGCCCAGCATTATGGGCTGGCAGTAACCCTGCTCTTACCTTGGTGTTGCACTCCTCCTGCCACATGTTTTGGCTGTAGCTTTTGGCCATTCAGTGAGGAATGAAATTTGGCTGTGGATATTTGTTACTGTTCTCTGAGTTGTGACCTGTAGACTCCTCTGAAGGAGATGTGTTTTAAAAGGCTTTCCAGTGGGAAAAATTTAGGATGGGATTTAGCTTAAGCAGGTACTTTTATGTCTGTGTTGCCATAATAGCATTTAAAGATTATTTTGATGTCTAAGTACATATGAAGGTCTGAACTGAAAAATATATATATCCTACAAGCAAGTAATAACTACCAAATAAATCTATCCAAATTTCTTTACTGAATCTGTTGGTTACAGATGAAAGTGCTGTGTCATAACTACTTTTCCATGTCTTCAATGACTTGGAATAGTGATGATGATTTTGAATGTTAACATGTTTCTGTACTAGCTTGTGATCATGTAGAGAATAGATGACATATGAATTAAGATACAGTCAGAAAGCTGTGATTTATGTACTCAGTAAAGTGCTCTTTAGTACACTTGAGCTTATTGAAGCTGATTGCAGCATGGCTGCTGAACATGTTAAATACGTCTTGAAGCATGAGAATTTTGCTGCTTTACAGGTTTATTTTTCTCTTTTTCCCTTAATCCTCCTTCTGGAAAATTAATTAAGTCATTGTAAGATATAACTCATAATGAGTGACTCAATTTATTGAGAAAGAATAACCATTTATTTTAAATGACTTAAGAATTCTTTTCTCTTGTTTGAGTAACTTTAACCTAAGTAATAGAATTTCTGATTGCTTTAATTAGTGCTGCAGACTTTGTGGGAATTATACCATAGGTTCTTGTTTTAAGTAGTCTCTGTTTGGCCAGGACTGATAGTAACAAAATTGATCTTTCCTTCCCAAGACCCATGTGGATTGGTAGCAGTAGGATGTGTAGGAAAGTTGCTTTGCTGGTGTTTCCTCAGCTTTGTCATGGTATCTTATTGAATAAACCTCCCTATAAGAAATTATGCTCTTTCTTGCCAGCCTCAGCAGAGAGGTTTAAGGTGAGAAACAGGAAATGCTGTCTTTCTTTGCATTAATCATCCATGGGGCTTGTGATTTGCTTTTGCCCTCCCTCCCTGCATAAAAGAGGGAAGATAATTTTGCCCATGATCTGCTCTTCTGTGTGAACAAACTGAGAACAGCAATCTTGGAACTTTTATTGTGGCATGATTCCTCTGTACTAAGTTCATATGAAAACAGTTGAGCTGACAGGATTTTTGGTAATGGGAGACACTTTGCTGCATTGTCATCCATTAACTCCCACTGTCAGTAGGCTAGCACAGCAGGGAGGTGCAGGGCCCATGACCTGGGGCAGATGGAATGATACCATCTCTTCCTCCCTCTCTGTCTCTCTACATATCTATATCTATATATCTGTATCTGTCTGTATATGTGTATCAATGTTTCCTTTGCCACTTTGTGAAAGGAAATAAATAAGAAACCACAATCAAAGCAGCTAGTTCCATTGCTCATCACATTTTCATGATGATGAATGAGATGTAAAAACTGGGATGGGATATTTTTAAAAATCTGAAAAGGGTGAAGTCATTATATCGGATGATATCATGAGCTTGTGATAAGGTACATGTGATATTCCACTCAGCAACTTGTGATACTGCTGGTTCCATCTTCAGCCTATTATGTGACCTTTTGTGAGAACTTGCAATTACTCTGCTTTCTTCACTTGGTCTTTTGTTTCTTGGGGATATAGGTAATTTGGAGAACTGATTGTGGGATTCCCATCAGTACTGGGCTGTAATACTGCATTAATACAAGTAATGAGAAGGAGTAATGTAATGTTTATGGATGTTTAATGTTTGTATCCTTGTAATTTTTGGCTTGATCCAAGAAGCCAAAGGAGAAGGACAGGAGTCCATCAGACACCACGGACACACCATGAGACTCATGTGAAAATTCCCATATTTTCCCTGGGAGGCAGCTGATGGTGCAGTGCCTTTTCATAGCTGATCTTTGATAATATGTTTTGCAACCCCCTGTTGCATCTCTTAGAGGTTGAGCACCTTGTGCACTGATGCGGTGTGTGGAATGTGAGCAGCTTCACTTGCTTCTGCAGTACATGCAGTCTGCTCCAGAGCATCCACTGTGAACTGATTGCAAATTAGTTTGGTTATTGGGACTGAATGAATAAACAGCTGCATGGTTAATTATGCAGAATGGTATAGAAAAATGTAATGTTAATGTTTTATACCCTCATTATCTCTGCAGTATGGAATATATTTTTCAGTGTGAAAATAACAAAGGCAATATTTCCCACATAACTTATTTATTAAAATCATCGTATTGTTAGGCAGCTTTCTCTGCTTTAATTTGGTAAGAATTGGGACAATTAAAAACTCAATACAGGCCAGTTTCTAAAATGCAAATATAATCTTACATGCTGAAGAATTTGAGGGTGTGGGTAGTTGACAAAAATGAAATGCATTTTACAGTAAGATTTAAATGTCTCGATTTTTTTTTTTGGCTTTCTGAAATACAGAATGTTAGTTGAGGGCTTTTCCTCCCTCTCCCTGCAGCCTCTCATTGAAAAGATGACTGACAATTTGTCAATTAGTTAATTGAATCTCTGTTCCAACTAATTTTTTAAAATCTATTTTGTGGGGGGCTTATATGTAAGTTGAATTTGTCCCCTCCTACTTCTGCTCCCCCTATTTCTCACCGGGTGTATTTTCGTACTATTGCATACAGAACAGGGATAGCAAGTTACTTTGTTTCAGCAAATGCCTATTCTTGAGCTAACCTTCATAAAGGATATTTCCCTTTCTCACTGATTTTCTCTCCTAGTGGCCTTTTTTTGCTAGCTGTTACCCTCCCTCTTTCATAGAACTGATTTGTCTCTTCTGGGCTGGATTGCTTCAGTCCAGACTGGAGAAGCTGCTTTTAAGATGAGGTGTTAAATAAGTTTTGGTATTTTGGCTTAACATATCAGCTCCAAACCTGGTTTTTTGAAGCTGTTCCAGAGTTGATATCCTTTTGATGTCAGGGGTTTTTCTCATAGTTGCTTTGCCAGACTGTAGATATTTCAGTGACCTGTGAATACATTTTATCCCAACTTTCTATCATAGGATCTTTAATTGTAACAATACTTGTTATCACCTATTTTTTGAAAAGCATCTGTGTGAGTTATTTCTTTTTTTCAAATCTAATGTGTACTTTCTTTACCAGATGGATTTAATTTTTATTGAAGAGTGTGCTTGCAGTTCAAATTATTCCCCTTGAGAAAAAGACATCACAGTTTCAGTGAAATGCAATCACCCCTGGGCAAAAGCTAGGGAAACAAGTAATGAGACACGTGGGAAAATGTGGTTTCTTAATATAAAAAAAAACTTAACAATTGGGTTCAAAAGCATCTATGTCATTCAAACTTTTGATAGCCTGGCTTCCTAACTTTCCTTTCTGGCAGGAAGGGGATATATGGTTCTGCTTTCTGTGTGATTTAGAATAGTTTTCTGTAATTCTGATATTCTCAGGATTGTTGGCTGTTCTGAAGACTTCAATGTAAAATTATTTTAAATTCTACTCTCCTTCAAAAACTTGGAAAATTATCATTGTTTTATCTTAATTCTTACCATATGCTGTCCAGCCCCTAACTTTGCAATGACTCTTTGAGATAGAATGTAAAAATCAACTTGTGCTGTTCTGAAGTACACTGACTACACTTTGCGATTTCTCTCCCTTTACCCTACCCCTATGCACTTTCTATGCTAAATACTGGTCTCTCAGTTTTCATTATTTTTAAATTTTCTTCAGCCTGACATGTAAAAGTAGAAAAATAATAGTATTTTACTTTTTATCCCCATTTAAAAATATTTGGAAGCAAAATGTATATGTGATGGACTTTCGTATATATGATGATTTGAGGTACATAATACTTAAGCTCTTGATGCTATTTTGGTGCAGTTTTCAGTACAATTCAGACTGCTCAGTGCTAGTGGGGAGGATGCACCAGTAAAAGATTAAACCTCTGCATTGTGAAATTGCAGCACACTCTGGCACAGTGTGGAAACCAAGAGTGAAAACTCCTATGCCTCAGCTTTCCATGTGGCCTCAGGTGAATATATGAATCTGTTAGTATTCCAGAGTGGAAAGCATCTAAGAATCATCTTTAAATAAAATTGAATAAGGAAGTAAAGTTAATTATGTAAAGACCAGAAAAGTATGTTGCAAATATGCTTCATAAAACACCATGACCTATCACAGCATTACCTTAACAGGTGCAGTTAGAGGAGATCTCTTAATGTGCCCTGGGTATGTGAAAAGTAGGCTTTGAGTTCTGAGATCTTCAAAGTGATAATAGGATTTAGCTTCTCAAAAGCCTTGTAAACATTTTTAAGATACATCAATAAATAAATATGAGTGAATATTTAAATGTCAAATTAGATTTGATTTCCATGCTAACTGGAAGTCTTGGTACATCCAAATGTTTGAGTTCTTACAATTTTTTTAATTTCATGTTTGGAATAGATACACAATGCTGTATGTTATTATAATAAAAATTATTATTTATTTTTTCTTTAATGTGTTTGTTTGGGCTGAGAATAGGACATAAGTTTTTTGATACCCACTTGGTCAGTTATATCACTGCTTTACTGGCAAGTTTCTACTCTATTGCATCCATGCAGAGAATGATTTTGGTTGCATGGGAGCACAATGGACATAAAGTACAACCCCTGCTTAAAGCAAGAGTTGCTGCAGAAGTTAATCAGGCCATTCATGGCCTCATCCTGCCCAGTTCTGAGGAATGTCCAGGTCAGAAATCTCACAGCTTTGCTGGGTAGTGCTTTGCTGCTGTCATTGCGAGGGGTTACATCAGCTGCCATTTCCCATCTTGCAGATTATGCTTGCCATCTGTTGCCTTTTCACTGGCTACCCTGACCCTGTCTTATTTAAAACTTCTCTTTAGATGTTGAAAGCGTGAAATGAGATTCTCCATTAGCCTCATTTCCTAGGATGACCTAACCCAGCTCCCTCAACCATTCCTTGTACATCGTATGCTCCTGTTCCCAGCATCTTAATGACCCTTCAGTGGATTGGCTTCACATTGCTGATCTCTTTCCTCCATTAAGTGACACAGACTTTAAAATATTTTTATTAAATTTTATTTTTATAAATTCCATTTGTATAACTGTGATTATCTATTTTCTGGAAGTTCCTTTCTGCTGCTCTCCCAATATAAAGTAGACTGTTCTATAGTGAATTGTTTAGAAGAGTTACCTTATTTATCTGAATGCAAAAAAAAGTGAGAAATGCTGAAATCATTAGCTGGGGAAATTAAATTCTTTAGAAATTGCTTGGACACCTAAGTCACTTCATTACCTGTACAGAAAGATAACATTGGTCTTGTTTGCACTGAACCACTCCGTGTAAGAACAGTGGGGATGCCAGCATTAACTTTTTGTCCTCACTTTTGTTATGCACTATGAATTCTTGATAGGTTTTGATTTAGTTGCTGGTACATTATTTATGACATCTCTTGGCTGCAGCTGCTGTAACCCACAAACCAAAGCCAAACCTATTATTTCTAGTAATAGAATTGTATTTTGTTGTAGAGCAACTCCCAGGTAATTAGGCAGGATGTGCTGTAATTGGTTTTAACATAGGCTTGTCTAAAAAAAGCATTAGTCAGACTGAATGGCAGATTCTTTTGAAGATTTGTCTACCACAGGTAAACATTAATGTGACCACAAATATTAGGTTTTTTCCAGGAAAGGAAGGAGATTTGTTCTAATGATCCTTCACTTAGAAGAGTGTTCTTTTATGTAAGAATATTGGAAAGCATAAAGCAGAATTTTTTGAGGGCTTTTCGAATGTAGGTAAATCTAAAGTCTTATTTAAAGAGTGGATTTCATACAGAAGTTTTTATTGCTATTGGATTTGGGTTTTGGAGAATTTTGAATTATCTTTATCTTTTGTATATGTATATTGTTAATTGTCAGTGCTTCAAGGATTAATGTAGACACCTGAAATCTCTGGAGTAAAATCTGCTGATTGCTTTAAAAGGTGATTATAAGCTGAGAAGTATTTGTAAAAGGTGCAGTTTGGTGGATTTCTTGTCTCTTAGCATCTTCCCATCAAAGCTGGATTCTTTTGTGGACTATGTGATAAATACAAATTAACTGGAAATATATCAAAGGAAATGTAATGAAATTCAACATTAGCTTTGAAAGTACAAAATACAGTAGCTACCTCAGACCCTTTAAGAAGCTGATGGATTTGCTTCAGTTTATGTAGTAAAATAGTGAAACAGTCTTTGTCATGAGAACATTCAGAACAGGGGATGGGAAACAAAAGGGAGTCAGGTTGCACTTGTTCTGTTGAAAGTTGTTCCCTTGAAATTGTTATTTTGCCAGTGTTTTGTTAGGAGAGAAATGAAAGAACAAAAGGTCTAAACTTTTATGTGTTATGAATCTGTCTTTTTTTGAATCTATATGTTCCATTTGGCTGGCTAATGGGGAATGGTGTTTATGAAAAGGCTCTGGTCTGTTCTCTTGCGGGCAGTGAAGCAAAGCGAATGACTGTGTTACACATTACAAAGAAAATGTTGGGATGACACTGAGGCAGAGCCTAGACCACACAGGATCTGTTCCAGTTTTCTTTTCAGAACTCCACGTTTTGCTATAAATTCACTGTTTAATTTTCCTTTGCACACTGTCTATAAAATTCCCATGAGAAGCAGCAGCTGTTGGTGCTGCTGTGCTCACAGTGAGCAGGATTTCCCCTTCAGCAAGTCACAGGTTGATTACCAGAAAACAGCCACTCCGGAAGAAGTGAGCTGTGTGGTCTTACCCTTGGGGCCAAGCTAACCTTGGTGGCCCTCCATCTTCTCTCCTGGAAAACAAACTGTGTTTTAGGGTACAAATGCATGGGGGACATGAGAATGAAGTGGCTGAGTTGGCATAAAAGCACTCCAGTACCTTTGGAAGCACTAGACCTCTATTGATTTGTATAGGTTACAAGTCAGGTCCTAAAATTGTACCAATTGTGGATTCTTTAGACTGAACATCTGTGCAGTGCATTTCTATGGAAGACCAGACAGCTACAGAAGCTGAACTGGGTAGCTCTGTAGAGCTTTTGGCTCTGGTAGAGTGAAAACCATGGGAGAGATAAATTCAAGGCAAGAAGAGAAGACATCACGTCTGGTCACTCTGACCCTCTGATGCTGACCATTCTGATGAGGGAAGATGTAACAAGGACTTTGCTGGCAAAAGGACATTACTAGCATACAAAGGATAATTGAGAAGATTGTGTTTCTACGGGGACCGGGGCAAAGGGGCTTGAATGGAAAATTTTTTATGAATGTAGTGACCTATAAATACTGGTAAACTGGTGTAATAAATGGCTTTGCTGGCATAGCAAATAGTGTTTTCAATTCCCCCACATTTCTTACATTATTTCTTCTGGAAGTAGTAATCATCTGTTCCCATTCCTTTTCCCATCTGCTTGGTGGCCTCTGAGGAGGCATATTTTGGATTGCTGGAGTATGTGTTCTACAGATGAAGTCCTGCAGCAGAAAAAGGGTTAAACTTGAGCTCAATAGCAGGAATTTTCTCATCTTGACAGTTTGCTGAGCAATTTTGATTTTTTGCATCATAAAGAATTTTCAACTAGGCAGATATTTGATGATTTTCTTCAGGGTGAGAGAAAGGCAATACTGAATATCTACAGGTTAGATTAATCTGAGTAAAAAGTGTAGACTTGAAAGGCCTTGGGCTTCCTCTATGCATTTGACAATGTTTGCATCAGTTTGGACATCAAAATGAAGAGAAATTGTGTGTCAGAACTGAGTCTGCTGATCCACTTATTGTCTTCTCCCTGATCTATTCTGCTCTGTCACAAGCAAGGATCATTGTTGAGCCTCGTACCTTATTACTCGTTTTGTCACTTATTGTAATGGGCAGAAGGAGGCACACTGGAGGCCAAGTGGCTTGAGTAGACCCTTGGCTCTCCATTTGAGAGCAAATGGCAAGAGTCCCAGTGTTGAACTGAGTCCCTCTTCCCCTTTATGTTAACCAGGCTTAACTCAGTGCTACCTGGACAGCTGAATGGCAGCAAGACAGCCGGCTGCAGACAGGCAATAGTTTCTTTCACAGTTTGCTCACAACACCTTGTCTTAGCTCCATATTGAAACCAAGCAAATGGATCAGTCCCAGTCCCACCTCTGCTAAAAGATGTGAATATCCAAATGTAAGAAAGCTGATTGCCTCCAGTTGTGTGGGACCACTGCTCAGAATTTGTTCAGTGGTAAGGTGCACATGAGGTGTGGCTTCTGATGGTCTCATTTTATTTTCAAATCAGCATGTGACTCACCAAGAGTATTTTAAGACTCACCAAAGCTGTTAGCATGTGTGTTAAGTTGGTTACTGTCTTTTTTCAAGTGCTAAATAAATTAGTTAAAAATTTCAATAAATGACAAGTACATCAGGGCATGTAGAAAAAGGGGGATAGAGTCATGGGAGCATTTGGAAGCTGGAGAAAATGGTCTGCTGTGAGGGATGCACAGCCTTCAGATGTTCAGCTTATCAAAGGGAAGTAAAGGGCTGTTTAAATCTGAGGTACAGTTTACAGGACAGGGCTTGATGTTTGTTCTGCTCAACCCTGGGTGACTCTTGCTGTAGCCAGTAGGTTTCAGGGAAGTGATGGATGCATCTATTTATTTGTTTTCTCTTTCTGATATTCCCCATCTTACCTGGTTTGACCAAAAATACCTTTCTGACTTCTTGCTCCCTAGCCAGATTTCTCTGTAAATTATTTTTTGTGAGTTTCTTTAAAAAAGAAAGGGAGGTAGTAATTTCTCTGTTGGATGGGTGTGTTCATTCTTCAGTTGTTTTTCTACAAGTCGGGGGAAGGAAAGGTTGGTCAAAGAGTGTAAGGCAAGTAAGAAAATAAGTACATGGCAAACATTATCACAGTCTTTACAAAAAGCTTTATACCATTCTGACTTGTCAATAATGCTTTTTAAAAAGCATTACCTTAGGTTATAAATTTCATCCTATTTATAAATTAATAGTACATAGCACCAGCTGTGCACTGGGAGAGTTGATAATCTCCATCTGATCACAGCCAAGTTCTTAAAGTGGTCAGAAGCCCAAATAGAGTCACTGATGATTTATGTTCCAGTAGGGAGCTGCTGCAGAAGGATCAGGAAAATGATCAAAATGCAGCTGTGAAATATGCTCTTCTCTTGGGATGTGGGTGATTCAGACTGAGGTTTTGGCCATCAGCACAATGATCAGTTTTATCTTCTTAAATGTTTAGTGTCTTAAATACTAAGTTTTGAAACTGTGAAATGCTAGTCAATTCTTTTAAAGACTGTGTGAAGTCAGAAGTCATCCTCACCTTTGTGCAATAGGGAGGGAGGAAGCCATCCATGCCTGGGTTTTCACTGAGAGCCTGATTAACTCAAGTATCTTACTGTGATGTGCACAGACCAGGGCTGTGTGCCTTTGGGTACCTGTGCGCTCTCAGGCTTTGGCATTTCCTTCTGAGAGCAGAGACAAGGATATTATTCCTGTTTTCTTTGCTTCTTATCCATGTATTCTGTCACTTTGAATGGGAATGTTTTCCCCAGTGAGCATTAATTAAAAGGGAACAAGGTAGTTCAGATTGAAAGGTTATCAGCGAAAGCTGCATGAATGAAAGCGTTAAATGGGTGAATCTTTCGAGTGTCTTCTGTGTCAGTTCTGCTTAGAGGAACAATTCTGAAAAAGAGACAAAATATCCAATGCCTTAGATTGGTAGCATTTAACAATTTGAAATACTCAAATTACCCATGTACTCATTAGGAAAAGGGGTCGCTTCTCAGAGGGAGAATGGATGACTTGCTAATTTATAGTGTTACTGAATCATGTAAATGAGGGCTTTGTTTTGCTTTAAATGGAGATGTTATGCAATGGTGTTAGACAGCTTGGATGTGGGGCATTTTTCTCATTGAAGATTGTATGGTTTTGGTAGATTTTAATGGTCAGTTTGCATGGCATCCTTACTGGCTAAGCAGTCTTATATAATGTGAGAAATTATTCAGGTTTTGTTCTGAATTGCTCTATTAAATTTAGATGGATTGAATATTATTATAATTTAAAATAAATGGGTAGGAAGGGGAAAAATAAATCAGGATAAAATCTCAGTTGGAGAATATGGTTTTGCAAAACCCTCCTATAAATACCTTGTACATGTAGAGGAAGCTATTTAGGAGGTTATTGTTTTAGGAATATCTTCCTTTACATATTCCCTGCCTAGTCCTGAATTTTATCCTTCTGGTTTTTTCCATCAGATGGGGAGTGAGGGAAAATGACATTAAACACATTGAGTATGGCAAGAGTCAGGATGATGTAGTGCAAAACAATATTAAAGTTGTTCTCAGCTACACATTCATCATTTTCTGCCCCGTATTCTTTGGTTTGGGATAAGAAGATTCTTACGAGTCAGTTCCAAGCACCTTTAGAAGGAAGATTAGGAGTAAAAATAGATTCTTCTAATAACATAACCTCCATTTATATCCTGGGGAAGTTATATGAAAAGGATAATCTCTCCCTGGAAAGCTTTTGCAATGTGAGAATTGAATTTAACAGGCTAAGCTTTCCATGATAATAATTGCACAGCTAAGGATGATACAAATTTAATGGCTCTAATCAGATGAGGTGAAAGAAAGCAAATATTACACTTATGCTTTAATTTGTGATTTGCTCTAGTGTTGATTCTTCCATGCAAGAAGAAAGCAGAGTTGTGTATGCTGTTCTTTTTTCTTTCCTTTCATTTTTTTAACCTTTGAAAAATATTAGTCACATTGAGTAGTCTTCATGAACATAAATTGATTTAATTTTAAAATGATACATTTTACATATTTTAAATAAAAATAGTTTCCTGCAAATTATTCAGAAAATGGCAATGACCACAGGTCATGACAGAGTACTGAGCTGGGAAGTTCTTTTTCTTTTCCAGTTGCTCATAGCAAATTGAAATGCCAGAAAAGGACAGAAGTCTGTAGTGAAGTTTCACAGAATCACATAATAATTGAGGGTGGAAAGAATCCTCTCAAGATTGTCTAGTCCAAGGCCCTTCTCAAAGCACTGTCAACCCAGGACCACACTCAGCTGGTTTTTGAACAGTTTTAAGGATGGAAACTGTCTGGGCCAGCAACCTGTTCCAGTGTTTTACCCTCTTCACATTCAAAGGTCTTTTTTTAGGTATGCCACAGATGCCACAAAAAAAAAAATCTGTCTCAGCTTCCTTAAACCTCCCCATCATGTATTTATGATATGAATGAGGGGCCCCTGAGTACTTTCTTCATCAGGATGAACACTCCCAGCTCTCTGTCTCTCAGTCGGGGATGCAAGGGAGGTAGAGGTGCTTGTAGCTCCCTGGTTCCCACTTTTAGCCTTCCTTGAAGATAGAGGGGACATTGATTCTTGCATGAACACTCTCCTGGACATTTTGAAAAATGTTTGGGCACATTTTTTCCCCCACAACTACTCTACTTTATCTTGTAAGCTTTGGATTTTGCGGACACTACAGTTTCTGATCCTTGAAGAGGAGTCATTTCACTTCTTTGCTTGCCCTTGTTTGTCCTAGGTGTATTTCTTATGCTTCCCTTGTGTCTTTGTTTAACTACAGCAGTGTTGAACATGTTAAAGGTAAGGGCACAGTGAAGGGGCTGATACAGTGCTATAGTGGTGGTTTCTAAACCTTTAGATAAAACCTGTTACTTTTCTAAATATTTCTGAGGTTGTGTTTTTTGAATCACTGCTGAATGGCAGGTTGGTGTTTTCATGGTAGCCTGAATCATACAACTCAAGTACATTTAGGGTTTGTTCAAAAGCCTTAATTTTGTATGCAATGCCCGAACTTCCTTTTGATTTATGTACTGTGAATGTATTTTGCCATTTTAATGACCAATCACTCAGCATCATGAGGTTCAACTACAAACTTTCATATTTACTGTCTTGTTTGATATTTACTTGTCCTTGTTTTACTCCTTTGAATGATATAGTGCTATCAGCATACCTTTGTCACCATCTGCCTCATTTCTATAATTATGATATGTTGAATAGGACTGATAAAGAACCTTATGGGACTCATTTGAGGACTTTTCTCAATAGCAAAAATTAATCAAACCTATTGTTTCCTGATTTTAGAATAATTATTCCTCCAAATGAAGACCTGTCCTCCTATCCTCCAGCAATATGGCTTTTTGAGCACATTTTGTGGGGGATTTTTCTGAAAGACTTAAAGACAATTTGGTTGAATTTTACTTTTTTATATTCATTGATTCTGTCAAAAAAATTAATGAGTCATGCATTCCCTTCCCAAAGTCATGTGGACTCACTCGGTACCTTTTATTTCTCTGTGTTTCAAATTACAGAGATGGAATAATTTTTACTATTTTTCAGGCTTTAGTGCCCTGAAGTGCCTCTCTGCTCTTGGAGACCTTTAAAAAATTGGAAACCATATTTGCAATGTTCATTTCTCTAATACAAACATTATTTTAAATGATAAGACACTTTGCAATTAATGGCTTAGTGATTTCATCCTTGAGTTCCTTTAGAACATTTGGATGAATACCATCTGGTCTGGGCAGATGCATAGTGTTGATTTGTGTAAAATTTCTTTCACTGACACTTTAATATGAGACATTTCTTAATACAATGACAACAAAGGAGAGCTCTGACATGGGAACCTTTCAAAGCAGCTTTGGGATGAACAGAGATGCAAAGCAATAGTTTCCTTTCTCTGCTGTGGCTTTGTCTCTGGATGCTCTTTTCTCACCTTGCTCATGTATTGGTTCCACAGATTGCTGTGGCAGACTTTGCATCTTTGGGAGGTTGACAGATTTATTGTTATAGTGTAAACTTTTTCAAGTTGTGTTTCAAAGGTTTTTATTTTGGCTTACTGCATCATAGGGTTATCCTTCCGAGGATGTTTTTCCTCATTATCTTCAGTAGGTCAAATTCAGCCCATTAAAGTTGTGTGTCTTTGAGTCATGTTTCTTTTCAATCCTACCTTTTGTTTTCTTTGGTCCACTTTAGTTAGTATGTACTTGCACTGAAATTCAGTTTCATGCCTTTAAAAAGATATTTCCAAAATTTTACCTTTTGCATTTATTCTTTTAGTTTTTTGGGGTTTTTTTTCTATTCTTTTTTTAAGCCAAATTTTCTTCTTTTTGTGTAAGAACCCTCTCCTCGTGGATATTTTTGCTTCCTTACTTATGCACAGATGTTGAATTTACATCCGTGCTGCTCATGGTTGCAGTGACTCACTGACAGCCCTGCTGAGACCTGGTGAAGAGCTGCTTCTCCTCAGTTTCCTGGATAGCTGCTCATGAAGCAGGCTCTGATAATTTGCTCTTGGCACTGTGCCCCAGTATAACATTCAAGCAATCTACACGGGGTTGTTGAGATCTCCCATTACTTCTGTGTTTCCTGATCTGGGGTTTGTTGAGCTTGTGGAGCAAAGCTGGCGGCTCCCACCCAGGCCAGCCCAGTGGTGATGTGCTGAATGCTGCATGCTGTGCTCCCAGCCCTCTGTGGGATGACCTTCCAGTCCATGGGGATGCCAGGTTACTTCCTACACTTAACTCATGTATTAGATCTAACTTTCAGATTTTTCTGATGGAGAGCACCCTTGCTAGTTATTCTGGTTTTTTTTCTGTATCCTCCCTTTGTTTCTTTAGTATCTAACATTTATATATAGAAGGACACTGACTTTATTTATCCTTAGGTATGCTTTTCTACTTTTTCATGTTTGTTTAAATGGGAGTTTTTTTAACTGACTGCTTACAATGATCTGCAGTTTCAGTTTTACCAATCTCTCTCTTATTCTTTGCCTAACAGTACAATATTTGTCTTTCTTCTTCAAAAGTTGCATGTCCCAAAATGTGAGTTCTGTGCCTTTGAACATTCGTTTTCTATATGTCTTTCCTTAATTTGCTTTCTCATCATGAGGCTGTCAATGTTATTGACTTCAAATGTAAGTAATAAAATAAGTAGAATTACTTTTTAGCATTATTATTACCATTTAAAAGAAAAAGAGCAAGCGGTGCTAAATGCTATCACATATATACAATGGCTCTCCTATCAGTATATGTTTTTGGAAGCTCTTTTATTTTCTTCTTTTCCTATGACTGAGAGTTTACACACTGGAGATGGTAAAAATGAGACAGAACTGTTTCTTTTTAGGGAAGAGGGTCATTAACTCAAAAGAATTTCTGTCTTTCTCCCTCACTCCAGTGGCTTCCCTGGGAAAATTCTCACTAAAGAGTGAGGAAGCCTTTGTAAAATCCTTGGCCATGTGTTTTTTGTACATTTGTCATCTGGTCTTTTTTTTTTTTTTTTCTCCAGTTATACATATTATAAAACTAAGTTGAAACTAACCAGCATGCAGAGGCTTTGACTCTTCTGGTGAATCAAAACAGAGATAGTACACATGAGAAAACAGACTTTGCATGTCTGCTGCAGCTTCCCACACTACATCCACCAGGCAGCCAACATTTTCTGCTGGCTTTACAATTAAAGCTCTCTGCATTGGCCATCCTTTGCACCATTTAAAATAAAACTGCTGTTTAATGCTTCATGGACATTACCTCCAGAACACCATTATTTGCTCTTTTAGTGGCTAGAAACATTTTAGTCATCTTGATTGTAGTTTCTGTCACTACTGCTTGTGCTTGGAGTAGATCCTGCCTGGCAGTGATGTTGGGGAGTCCCTTCTTCGCTCTCTGCGCCTCTTGCTTATGCCTTCCCCTTTACAGGGAGACATTTGTCATCTGTCACCTGAGATCTCTCTTCACCCTCTGCCACCCATTTTTTCAGGGTGTTTTAAAATATAGTCAGAAATGTTAATAAGAGGAGATCAGCATTTCTAAGAAAAACTATCAAGAATTATATTTCTTAAGAAAGTAATTGTGGATCACATTTCCTAGGAATTTCATTAGGTTTTGAAGCCCTGCCAAATATGATTTCATATATTTTTAAGATAAGAGCTTTTTGTTTTTGCAGTAGTAAGATTCTGCCTATGACCTTCCTGTACAACACAGGGTCCTTTCCTTGCTAAGGAGCCTGTTACAAGAGCAAGTCTTTATATCAGAGCTGTCAAGAAAAGGAAAGGAGGAATCCTTGTCCTCTTGTCCCTGCATTTCTTTCATCTGGCCTACTCTGTGTCTGAGGAAGGGGAGAGAAGAGTAGGAGAGGAAAACTTGTAAAAAAGAAAAAAATGTGGGAGAAACTCCTAGGAGTATTTCATACTTACTCTCTTTCTTTGCAGAAAAAACTAATGTGCAAATAAATCCTGCATGCCATCTAAAACTATTAATACTTCTGTCATCATTACTTTGTCAGCCTGGGTATGTCAACTTGACTGTGTGTATTTAGGGGTACATCATTGCAGTGGGGCCTTAATCCTGGCAAGCCCAAACCTGGAGCTATGTGCTAAGTGTAGTAGGGAGAAGGAAGTGGGCATCGAGTGACTCATGGTGCTCAGATGATGAAAATTTATATCAGTGCTGTTTCTTTGATAAGGTGCTAAATAAAATCATTATCTTTTGTTATTAGCAAAGCAGCCTTTATAAAAAGAGAGGACTTAACCCTATTATCCTGGACACATTTTAACTGCTACATGCACATTTTTGAACTTTGTAGAGGTGTTTCTCTTGAGTAATGGGGATGTTTCTGTATGCACACATGTATCCCTTTGAGGAGAAATCCACTGTCCTCTCTAGCAGAGGAAACAGTAAGTACTGGAGAGCTCTAAACTCCAACAAGAAAAAGACATGAATAACAGCAATGGCTGGGAATTGAAGCAAGACAAATTAAAATTAGAATTCAGGCACATATTTTTTAATTAGAAGCATAATTGTATACTGAAACAGAGGAAGTGACAGATTGTTCTAAGACTGGGTGGCTTTTATAAAGACAAGTGTTGGTCAGATGAGTTGCTGTCGTCATGAAGGTATCTGTACTTGAGCAAAATGTTCTGGCCACTTCTGTGCAGCAGTCAGGTTAGAAGCTCTAATGCTTGTTCCAAATTAAAATCAAGTGAATCTAAATACTTAGTCTTGTTGTGAGCCATGTGTATTTAAAACTGGAAAACAGCGAACTCAGTAAAATGTAGAGGGGAAAGTGTTTAAGGAAGGCACATGTTAAATTCCTAGTTTAAATTTCTAATTTCTAGCTCTGTATTATGATGTTTTTCTCTCCTCATAGGCATGTACTTTACATGTATTGATAAAAAAATTGGATGTAAAAAGCTTTACAAGCTAGGATCCAACTGGACTTCATAGTGAAGACTTTTGTCATTAGTTTGATTGGGAGATACTGAGATGCTTTCATTTTCCAATTAAGAGTAAGTTGCAGCAATTTAAAATAAAATTTCTTTTCCTTCCTGTTTTGGCACATTTGAACCTTTTAACATGTTGATATAGGAATAATTTTCTCAGTGCTTTTTCTGTTGTGCTGTAGGGACTGTATTCTTCTATTTTTAATCTGTGATTTATATGTCAATTAGAAGTGTGGAGTGAAAAATTGGACTTTCTATCAAACTCTGACTCTTTATATTTGTGGAGTATGAAGGGAAGTAGGGTTTGAACAGGCATTTTAAACTGTTTTTCAGTTCCTTCTTTTACCACTCACTATTGTGCCCTGGCAGACAGGGAATACTGGCATTCCCTGGAGAGGGAGGAGAAATCCTGCCTTGGTGTTCTGTGGATATGATCAACTTGAAGCAGTTGCAGGATCTCAGCCACCCAAAACTGCTGTTGTCATCCATCTTCTTAGTTTCAAATATTTGCTTTTGAGTGCATGTCCTTAAAGCTATAAAAATACATTATATAACTCTTAAAATAGTATGCAATAATATATCTCTGCAATAGTATGCAAGATTTTATATATGTTTATATATGTTTATATATTCCAGGAGATTAAAAAATGTATAGGATCTCTTGGAGAGCAACTGTTTCTGTTTCTTTTTTTCCCAATGGTGTGCAAATTAAACAGGAAGTAAAAATACCCTGTTTTCCCAAATTTTAAATAGGTTTAGCTATTCCTATGAAGTCATCAGTCACCTAGTTACTACACATAAATGTGTTCCTAAATGTAACAGGTTTCAGATTTCTGGCTGAATTCCTCTTTGCCTGTGTCAGAAAAGCTCCACAAACTACAGACAGCTGAAGCTAAAAAGAAATAATCATTCCCTGGAAGTTCCTTTACTGTGTTTGGCAAGTGGACCACAGTTACTTAAATGCTTTTTAGGTTTGTCTGTGTATTTTTGTCAAGACTGCACACAATATTAAGGAGGTTATAAATTTTAAATTGCCCTTTTTGCTTCTTTTCTTACAGACACGAGTAATTTGGAGTTGAGGAACTTATTAGTAAGGGCTTGAATCCATTTGTTCTGCCAAGCAGAAACTATCTAAAATATTTAGCAGTGCTACTAGAAACAAAGAGTAAAACAAAGAAAATACAGATACTTAAGTTTTAATGAGCAGAATTGTAACTAACTCCATTTCCCTCTTTTCCTTTTTTTTATTTTTTTAAAGGAAGACCTCTTCTAAATTCATCAAGTGACTGTAAGCCCCAGATATTCCTATTAACTTAAATGCTTCAATTAAGTAGGTAGTTGCCTGAGGATGCATGTGTTGCTAATGGAGATGAGTACAGGTCTCCGGAGGATGATTGGGAAGATAGGGGTGGTGACCTGGCCACAGCAGTTGCCTTTGTCTGTCCACTGATTTCTGTAAGGTGAATGTTAAGAGGGATGAATCTGGATCATAAGAGTCCCATTGGGAAAGGAAGAGGAGTCAGTAGGTACCAGCTCTCTCCAGTTCTTGTTTTGGATCCAAAATACATTTAGGGGAAAACAGGGAACAAAAATACAACAAAACCAGTTCTGGGTGGGTGGGATTGGTGAAGTTCAGCTTGCTGCCTTGTTCAGCAAGTGCCAGTAATGAAGGTGGGAGGAATACAGTAGGAGAATGACGGAGTCGCAGAGCGAGGAAAACAGGAACAGATGAAATTGATCTTTTCCAAATGCCCTTCAGATGATGCTGTGTCTGGTTCACTCCCATCACTCAGTCCATTCAGGACAATTCTGGAGTAGGGCAAGATTGCTGCTTGTATGCTCAGAGGTCTTCCTAGGTAGGTAATGATAGCCACAGTTCTAGGTTTTTTGATGGAATAGGGATGTTGCTGCCATCGCTTCCCACCTTGTTCAGTGACTTGCTAGACTTTTCCTTCTGAGAAGAAGTATACAAAAGAAATGGATGCTACAGTCCTCCTCAACTAAGTCCTGGCTGGCTTGGTTTGGAGATGGGCAGGGAGAGTCCCTTTTATTATGTAAAGAAACAGCTTAGCATGGCACCTTCATTTGCTGGTTGAACAGATTGGCATCACGGGTATCTGAACTGATTTCAGAAAAAGGAATTAACACATTGGAAAATGTAAGTAGGAAGGTAGCATAACATACACTTTAACCCTTACTGAAAAATGGGATTTAATCAGCAAGAGATGCAAAATTACAGCCGTCCTTTGGATGATTTAAATAATCTTTTGTATTGTATTTTCATGGCAGGGATATAATTACATTGTTTAATTTCATAATATACTACTGTGGAATATAACTTGACTGATACAGGCATATCAATATATTTATACTACTGAAAATATGATTAAATAGACATCTTTACTTGGAACATCATGATTTGTTCTAAAATGCAACCTTGTGTAAATCAATTAATTACATAAACTGTATATTTTACAAAGTTGGTGTTTAGTTTCTGACAATGTGTTTGATAATTTCCTTGTTATCCTTAGGGTGTAAAATGACTTAATTGCTAATTAAAATGTTAATTCCTCCTTAAGAAATCTATTACCTAAGTAGTTCTACTAAATATGCTCTATTCTGTACAGAGCACAGGGAAGTTTTCATTTTTAAACTGTTAGTCATTTAAGTACTTAAATGTCTTAAGTAATTAAATGACTTAAATATTTAAGTCTCTTACTGTTGCTACACTTCATCATTTGGATTGTGCTTGGAGGAGGAACTTAGAAAATGTGTTTTCCTTTTGAGACTTTACTACAGAAAATACTCTGTGTGGCATCCTGAGATCCTTCAGGGCAAAGTGATTTCTTCTGTGTCCCAATAGTGGATGTACACATTCAAGACTTTCCTGAAGCAAACTAGAAATGTTAGGAAGGGTAGAGGTGAGCTCTATCAGTTGTTAAGTTTTCTTGGCAGGGCAACTAAAATAGTGTCTTAATGAAGTCTTGATCTGTAACTTTGAAGTTTGATCATTAAAAGGTGCATATTTCCATATTTTTAATTTGTGTGTGTAAATTGCAAGTATGTTCCTGAAGTTTAACATTTGGACCTTCAGTATAATGTTATATTCTTGTTGTTTCCCTGCTGTTGTTTTCATCTATACGGAAAGCCCAAAAAAAAAAAAAAAAAATCAAACCAAAAAAATACAACTCCAACCAACTGAAAATTCCTTCTATCTTTCCTTATTTCCTGGGAATATGATTACCTTTATATACCTTGATATTGATTAATCCATTTATTTAAATGTGGTTTTCGGATACGTGTGTGTGTGTGTGCATGTGATTACATAGAGAGGCTGAGGGAGGCATGAATTTCTGAGCTGTACATTTCAGTGAAAAGGAAACCAAAGCGATACAAGAGCAATTACTGTCAACATCTTCTCATGCCTATGTTTAGAGTCATAGTTTTGCATCTGGATATCATAGTGACTTTTTGATGGGAAAAACAGTGTGACTTAATCCTTTTTGAATTCATTGATTTGAAAGCACTGAGAGTCCTGTGGGTTTCAAATGCAAACAACTTATATTAACCACACAGCTGAGGACAGAATGTAAATTTTTTTTTTTTTTTTAACGAGAGCTAAATTATAAAATAAGTCAAAACAAAACAGTATGTTTTAGCATTTTGGAAAACACTTGAGGTAGAGGCCAAGCTTGCTAACTAAGTAATGACCAAATTAAAAGATTATTCTTGTAGGTATAAATTCAAACGAAACCTTGTGCTTTGCTTAATGTAGCTCCTCTTCTAGAGTGGCAGACAATATACCTAGCATTATGTAATTGCAGCATGCAACATTAATAGTTTGGTATTACTAGAAAACATTTCTTTATTATATGAAACTTTTGCAAAGTGTTTGGATTTGAAGTCACTGATGCTTAGTTTTCATTGTATTGCCTATGAGAAGATCTCCCAAAAGCAGCAGGATTTGGGAAGGAAGTGGTGTAAACCTGATCCGCTGTTCATTTCTTAAAAGCTGTTTATCATTAGAGTTCCTTTCTCCAGTCTTTGGTAGTTTGTACAGTGTGGCTGGCAAGAATATGAATCTACTATCAGAAGGAATTGCACTTTTCATTACGTCCTCTACATATGTTTGTCTGGTATGCATTCTGTTACTCCACTTTCTTTCCTTTGAGAGGAGACAGTTTTGCCTTCATGACGATTATTTTCTCTCAGCAAACACACTCAATTAAGAGAACATATCTATCTTAAAAAAAAAAAATCAGCCCAAACAGAGTTTGAATCACCATTAGCGGCTGTGCAACATTTCCATTTTGTCCTATTAGAATATGCAGTTTATACTTTGGCACTGCAGACAGCAGAGTACAATACATAAATGAACTTTGAAGAGTAACAGCAGTCAACCTTTTCAAAGACAAGTTGATAGTATATTTCCTAATAATGTACCATGACTAAGAACATCAAAATCTGTTATTTGTTGCTGCCTGGACTGGTGGAAAATATTTTAGGAATGGTAAAGTCTGTGAATGTTAGGTTAATGGGCCTATTAGAGGGTTTTTGTGCTAGCTCCCACTTCAGAGACATTGACTGATATTCCTTCTTCAGCCTTGCCTACAGGAAACTTAATTAAAAAATGAGAGCTTGTATTGCTGCAAGATTTCAAATCCAAAGAGTGGAAAATATACTCAAAGGGATCTGAAAGGATATGCTAGTATGTCTGCCACAGAAATGTCTGGGTTTGATGTCTTCCCTGAAAAGTAAAATTCATTCTTGCAATACCCCTCAGGCTTTTGAACTCTTAAGCCATTCTTCAAGATGAGATTATTTGAACAAATGACCTATATCTTTCTAGGTTCTTCCTTACAGGGGTGATAACAATGGAGATTTTTTTCCTTTGTCTTGGATTTGTTTCAAGTTAAGATAGAGCTTTGGTGGTCAAAAAGAGGTTTACTGTATTTTATACAATATACCAGGTGCTTTTTGTAAGCCCTTCTGAAGGGGAAGATCTACCTCAAATCAGGATTGCAGCTGGAATTGCCCACTTGCATGAAATTTGATGTCACCTTGGCTGAGCATGCCAGAGACAGGATTCCCATCTTTGGAAATGGTGATTAGAATGAAGCCACAGCTCTGAGAATGAGAAGTCACCAGAAGATGATTGTGTTACCTGGCTAAATTGCAGAACTGATGCATATAGAGGAGTGAAATTTCTGAATTTCTTTCTCTGTTCAATACCAGAACTGCATGTACAAGTCTCACATTTCTCTTCTTACTGCTGCATTTCCTTGGAAAGAATTGTGTCCTTGAAGAAGTGTGTCTGAAACTGTCAGTGTTACATTTTTAGCCTACAAATCTTGGGGACTTGGGCCTCCTACCAGATGAGAGAGAGACTTCTCTGTCTACGTGTCAAGGAGCACAGTGGAGGCAGCAGAGGCCAAGATGAAGCTGAGCATCTCCCTGGCCCAATGCAGGTGGTTTAAGGGGAGATGGCATGGCACAGGAGTTTTACATCAGATGAATCTGAATTCCCTTTGCAGGCAATATAAACAGATTTGTTTGTGGTCTAGTCTCTGAGGCTTAATTACCCACAGTTTAAAGCTCACAGGAAAGGATAAGTGAGCTGTAGAAGCAGGATCATAGAATCACAGGTGTGTTGGCTGGAAGTGACTATTGGAGATAGTGGTGCAGCCTCCTGTGATCTTTGCATTGGGCAATTTCACCATGAGCAGCTGTGCAAACTGAGGCGAGAGATTATTGCTGATGCATCTGTGGGGCTGGGTATTTGTCTTGTACACATGCATATGTTTTAACAATTACTTCTTTTGGTACTCTTTCTTCTCCTTGTAATAAAGGTAACCCCTATGAAGTGCGTATGAGAGGGATCAGACGACTGAGGTGTACTCATATAATTAATTAATTAAGAACCATTGGATATCCTTCCACCTTAGGTGCTTAAAACAGTGCCCTAAACAGGAATTTCAGAACTTGGCTCCAAACATTTGACTTTGAATGAAACTAGATTTTGGGAGAGGGTTTTTTTTTTTTTGGACAAAGGCAAAGTTTCATCAACACGTTAGGTGAAGACAGGCTGGTTTTATTTTGGCAATAGAAGTGCAATAGAAATGCATATATGAAGTGATGAGGGAAATAATATGGAAGTGTAATTCAGACTTGAATTTTCATGGGGCACTCCAGAATTTATTAATTTCATACACATACATACCTTACTATTATTTTGAAGATATATTATAGTTGGGAACTCCATCTTACCATGTTTTAGAAATATCTTATGGTATCTAAAGCATAAATATTTAAGAAACACTTTGTGCTTTTGAAATATGAATCATGGTGTTGGGAAGTAAGGGCCACCTTTTATCTGGAGAGTGGGTTTGAAGAAGGTGATGGCAGGAGCTGTTTCTCAGCTCCTTGCTGTGGGAAGGTCCATCTTTAGCACAGGGAAGGTACAGCCTCTGTGGCTGTTGCCTGTTGAACCACTACCACCTAGTGTGTGATTGATAATTAGGGCTAATTGTGCCCATAGCTTTTGTGAGTCTAACTAACCTTTTCAATCCATTCATGTTGCTTTCCTGGATCTTGCTGGAGTATTAAATGCTACCCACAGTCTGTAAGAAGACTTATGTTGCACTGGTACCAAATTAGATGGTTTAATATCTCTACCTTGTTGAACAGTGATGGGTGTGATTTAGGAACACCTGAGTGAAGATAAACACCGACAGCATCTAAGAATAATACAATTTGGTTTTCTCATTTTTAGTTGTGGGCTTTTGCACACAGTGGTGATACACAGGTATTAATAAACCCATCTGCTCTTTCAGCATTTCCCACCAACTAAAATAAGCCAATCTTATAAAGCCAATTGAGTCCATGTCTTTGAAAATGTGTCTGCCTCCATCAGCTCTGATGAGTTTTACTTTAATTTCTGTTTTCCAAGGGTTCATCTGGGTGTGGTGTAAGGGGAGGGGTGCGCGTGTGTTTGTGTTCTTGTACTTACTGCACTTAGGGCTGAGAAATTAAGGGACGTAAAACTGAGATCCCAGAGTTGAGGGTACAAGCTGTTAGTCTTTGGATTCTTATAGTTCAAGATTTTTGTTAAGTATTGGAGGGATCCCCTCTTTGACAGGGGCACTCTGCTGAGTGCTCTGGCATGTTGCCATTTACTAACTTTCATGTGAGTCTAATCTGCAGACTAATACTGATTTCCCAAGTAAATGTTTTAAAGCTGCAGAATGTTCTCACACTGAAAGAAACCCCAGGGAATCATCCGTTTCCTCTCTCCTTCTACAACAGAGGAGATTATTTCTGCCTCTTTCTTTCCACAGTATTTTTTCCAAGGGTATCTCTTGTCCCAAGCCATGCAGTAACCTAGGTATCTGGCACTGCCAGTCAGAAGTGACCCAGGAACTCAGGATGTAAGTTGTAAGCAGAATGAAATATTTCCTACCCTTGGCAATACAGTACTAGGTGGAAAGAAAAATGCTTTGCTTTGGGAAGTTGAAATTTTATGCTCCATAGATTAGTTTGCTGTGTATTCAGAAGTTGATTTATTCTGGCTTTACATCGGTTATAGAATGAAGTGTAAAATTCTTATTCTATAAGAAGTTGTTACAGTAAGATGTGAATAGCCTGTTTAGTTCATCATTGAGAAAAGATATAACAGAAATATAAATACCCACTGGTGTTTATGTATGTACAATTTAAAAATTAATTAAGGAACTATAAAGCAAATGAAGTTTTTTGTTTGAACAGGTTTTAAACAGAAGTTCCTGTGGTGCTTGCTCTTTCTGAGTAGTGATCTGTCCAAGAGGAAAAATTAACCTGGGATCCAAATGCAATTTGTGAGCATCCTTTCTTATTCCTAAAAGTCAGCAACATCATACCATGGCCTTAAAAATGTGGTGTTTAAGGACTGAGGCATGTTCAGAACATGGGCTTGAACCCAGAGAAGTACTCCACTGCTGTCAGATTTGACAACCTTTAGAAATTCTGGGGTATTGCCTTAGTTAAGTCTTCTGTTTCTTAGACTTGAATACTGCTTTTGTGTCAGGGTGAAAGAGAGTTAAAAGAATTTATTACTGAAATAGGGAAAGAAAATGAAATTCTGCTGGCTGCCACTGAAGAGTTATGGACAAAGAACAGACAGACAATAATTACTTTTAAAGCCTCCCTGGAAAATATAAAATCTCTTGCTATTAACTAAACTGCCTTTAAAACTAAAGAAGTCATGTGCCGGGCTTGCACAATTTCTTTGTGTGTGTCCATGTGTGATTCTTTCAAGACTTTTCATTTCAAGTCTGTATTTGCAATATTCTCCACTTTCTTTTCATTCTGTTGAAGAACTTCTAAAGCCTGTTTAGACATACAGAATCCAGAATTCCACTATATGTTTTGTTTATTTTTCACTTGACTATTTATTATGTTTTATTATAAAATTACATGGATATACTGGTTAGCCAAATATACGTGCTGATTGATAAATTTACAGTGGGAGTATGTGAATTAATACAGGCAGTTCTTCCTTTGCAGAGACTTTTCTGGTTGCTTGCAGTCTCTTTGTACTTTCCTTGATAATATTTCCCAGAGATGGGATTTGAGGAAGGAAGTAGAGAAAATCTAGATTCAGATTTTGCTTTTGGATGTCCTCTCTCTAGAGGATCAGAACAAATCAGTGAATTTAATCAGGCACTCAATTGTGATGAAAATTTGGATATTAATCAAGAGGAACCAGTGTTCCATGATCATTAAATAGCAAATTTTGGTGAGTGCTTCCCATTCCCTTATGACTTACTAGAATTGCACGTACACACCAAGCAATGTCAGGTCATAATGCAAATTTTCTTGGAAGTAGAGCACTGCATATTGTATTAGTTATCAATGAAATCTCAGATTCCACTTTTATTCATGTAACTTTAACATCATGAATATGTAAAATTACTTTATCATATGCAATACAGGATTCTCATAACTTTTGTTAATGGAAGTCTGGACTATTTAGAAAGACCAGTTGTTAGAGTCAACATGAGAATTAGATTGAGAATCACATTTCAAGAGTAGGGAATAATAATTCAAGTGGCATTAGAAATAAGTGAAATCTTCTGACTTACTTAGTGAAGTATATATTTTTTTAATTAATTATATTTGCATACAAGAATAGAACATGACCTAAATACTTGGTGTCATAGAGAACTTTAGGCAATGTCAATCCTGTACATTCAGAATTCAGAAACAGGATTGAGTTTATTAACTTTGAATTCATTTTGCTTGTCTTCTGGCATTTTTTGTCTTTTGGGCTGGTATTTTTAGTTTA
The DNA here is from genome assembly GCF_049639895.1 of Pseudopodoces humilis. Taxonomy (NCBI): domain Eukaryota; kingdom Metazoa; phylum Chordata; class Aves; order Passeriformes; family Paridae; genus Pseudopodoces; species Pseudopodoces humilis. The sequence goes on along the minus strand of NC_142205.1, from coordinate 11,257,678 downwards.
TTTTAGTTTTTTTTCTACTTTAACAATGAACAGACATTTTCTTTTGCATTGCTTTAAAGAAAGGAATTAAAGAAAGCTGGGATTTGTTTTGATGATTATCTGTCTGAAAAAAAGGCCACTTAAAGGAAAAAAAAGGTATCTAAAGTCTCAGAATGATACTTACTCAAATTTGTCATAAGATTTCACCATATGAAGAAAAAGAATAATTCCCATGGCTAGACCTGTGTCTTGCCTATTCCTAGAACAGGGTTCCCTTCTCTCTGTATTGCCCCAGAGCTGGGGCTGACAAGGCATGCTGAGTTCTGCTGTGAGTGTTTCCTAGTCCTGTTTCCTAGTCCTGTTTCCTAGTCCTGTTTCCTAGTCCTGTTTCCTAGTCCTGTTTCCTAGTCCTGTTTCCTAGTCCTGTTTCCTAGTCCTGTTTCCTAGTCCTGTTTCCTAGTCCTGTTTCCTAGTCCTGTTTCCTAGTCCTGTTTCCAATTCCAATGGGCTCTTTTGCAGCAGGCTGTAGGACACTGCGATCCAGCTCCAGCTCGTGCTCCAGGTTGCTTTACCCACCGCCATCCTCCCTCCTGACCCCAAACAGGCCTTGCGCCGTGTGCTGCCACGGGGCTGTCACACAGACAGAGACAGCACTTACAAGTTTTAAACCACGAGGGCTCCCATGGATCGTGGCACTGAGCAATTCTGGGAATGCTGTGTCCATGTGAGGGCTCTTCCACCACACAGAATGTCAGAGCTTTTCATACTCAGTGTGGGCATGGGGAGTTCCCCTACAGTTATTTTTGGTTTATGCTATAGGAAGCCAATAGAAAAATGATGAAAGATCCCCATGTAGCGTCAGAAGGAAATAAACCAGACAACAAGAACCTCAAAAAGAACCTGAGGGATTTTAGGGCAATCAATATAGAGCATTTAGGAGCAAAGCAAATCCTACAGGGAGTTTAAATTGTCTTTTCTCAAATCACTTTAAATATGGAAAAGCAGCATCTATACTAACCCAAAGAATGTAACTGAAGCTCTGTATAAATTTGAAATCATTGAGTGCCGAGGTGAAGCTGCATTTTTAGAATACAAGTATGAATTCACAAATATATATGTTTTAAAACATGCAAAAAATCCCTAGATTTGGAAGAAGCAGTTGAATTCACGCTATTGGATTCCCTAAAAAGTGTAGGGATCACATACATAGCGTTTTTCTCAAGCAGATCTGGGGCAGTATCTTGTTTTCCTTCATTCACCTTGCAAGTCCGATGTTCCAGGTTGAAAACAGAACATGTCCCTGTGACAGCTGGTGAGTTGCATGTAAATACCACCAGTAGTCCCAAATGCAGAACCCAGAAAAATGATAAACCCCAATATTTTTAGCTGTATTCCCATTTACAGTGTAAGTCCATGTTTATAAAGGTGAATTTTTCCAAATGTTTAAAAAAAGTCAAGTTAAAAAAGCATATGCCAGTTTTAATACATATTCTTTGCCAGCTAATATCACTTCAAAACACACTTTATATGCATATATTATTTGTAAGTTCTTTTTCTATTCACAAAACAAATATTAAGTTTAAAATTATTTATTTAAAGACAAAGTACCATGTTTGTACTTAATTGTGTATTAGAACATCACGTAGTAATACAATGTATGTTATTTAATGTGTGTGTGTTTGTAATGTAATTAAAAATGATGCCTCAGAAGAGATTTTAACTTCTCATTGTTTGTTACTGCTCTTTTGATTTAAAAAACCCAATGCTTGTGGTGGAAATGGTAGCTATATTTTTATGTTTGGCGTGGGTGATGAGCAGATCTCCTTCCAAGACTGGTCCAAACTTGAAAAACTGTGTAAACATTCTTATACTAATAAATTTAATATTAGATTTTATACAGTCTGCTTAACAAGATCCAAATGGGAGACTATTCAAGATACCCTTCTAAATCCTGTTCTCTTGTGCAGTTTCCTACTGAGCTATGTAATTATTAAATGCAATTACTTGCTCAGTTTGCATTCTTTCCTAAATGCCATCTTTCTGTTTACTTGGTTTGTAGGCAGGAGAGGGCCTGGGGAGGCTGTGGCCTTATTTATTCTAACCTTATAATAACACAGTTTACTTGTGTACATCAGCAAATGTATGCTCCACATATTAAAGGAAAATATGAAACCTCTTTTTTTAGTGGAGTTGTTTTAGTTGAATCTAGATTTAAAAACTGAGATCATCTGCCCTGTAAACCCATTTGTCTGTAATTTACTCACTACAAAAGGCTGTTATTTTCTTGTCCTTCCTGTCCTGACTGACTGGCTTGAATTTCAAGAGTAAATGAATTTGTGAGCAATGGTTTGTTCCATTCTGGCTTTAAGGCTTAATGAGGCTGTAATGCATCCAGCCTGAGGTTTCTGTTTGATCTCATAATAGTAGGAAATGGACAAGTAGATTGCACTAATCATTTGAATTGCCCATGCGCTTGTTTCTCCCTGCTCTGACAGAATGGTCATTGAAGGCATGGGTTGGAGTCGGGCACATGGTAAAACCAGAAGGATCCTAGTGTGTATCTTATGTAATGTCACTGGCAAAAAATACACAGCTGGTAGTGGAGAAGACTGGGCATCTCTCATGTCTCCTTCTGTAGGAGCTGAAGATGGAAAGGTCAGTGCTGTTTGAAAAAGCAGGATGATTTTATTGGGGTCTTCCTTCTCCTGTGACCTGCTCTTCAGGTGTGACAGCTGATCCTAACACCAGTCCTGGAGTTGGACACCTGCATTCATGCCCCATGGGAATTAATAATCCAGAGCATTGTGGTGGAACTGGTGGCAAAATTGTGTTGAAAAAGAGTTCACTTTTAGTGTAATGACTCTGGTGCTCTCTGAATTCATTCCTGAGACAGCCCTCTCACAGGTGTTGGAGTGAATTACCTGTCCTGCAAGAAAAGTCTGAAATGAGCTGCCTTTAGGAAAATTGCAAAATTAAATTAAAGAAACCACAGAATGCCTTTTGAATATTTAACTTAAACCTTGACTTTTTTTTCTTCCTCTCACGTGGCCTGCCTTGGGACAGAATCAGAAATGAGGGCTGGAAATGCAGAATGGGAGAGCAGCCCTGAGGTAGAAGTTGGGTTTTTGGATGGTGGCCCATCTTTGGAGAAAGCCAAATTGGAAAAATTACAGAGGTGCTAAAGGTTCTGAGCCTTTACTAAGCTTGAAAAACTGCTGACCTGAAAAGGTAATACAAAATGTGTTGTAAAACTTCTGGATGATGGAATAACATATGCAGTGACATGAGAAACAATGTTGGCCTTTTCAGAAACATCTGGATATTCTGAGGATTTTTTGTTGGTTTGTTTTCTTTTTTCCATTCATGTTAAATAGGACCTAAAGAATCTGCAATGTATGGGAGCTGCAAATTCTCACCATGTGTTGCTGCTAAGTATAAGGATATATGGTCTGTGCAACAAGTTCTGTTTATTTATTTATTTAGCAAAGTGTTCATGTGAATTGGCTGCTTGCTTTGCTTTCTCTTCTACCTCAGTCAGTGAAGGCTGTCAGCCTATGGCAGGAGAGATAGTAAAGCCATTGCAGACAATGGCCTGATGATCTGGACATGGACACAGAACCTGCCTGAAACAGACCCCAGGAGCCCAAAGTTTCCAGCCTAACTTGCCTGCCCGGGTCGCTTTCCACAGCCCCTGTCAGCAACACTCAACTGTGGTGTTGATAAGTACTGTAAAATGTCAGGGATGTTGTCTAGACCCAGATCCAGATGGTGTTGCATTAGATTTGATCTTAGGAATTTACATTCTTAGAAACAGTTCTGATATAAAAAATAAGCTTTCTTGCACCAACAATTGGTTGGCAGCTCTGTAGACACTTTACAGTAACAACACAGATGACTTTATTTGCTTTTGGAAGGTTTTGCTGAATGAGTTCATGCTCCTTCTCTGCCTTTCCCCACCTGTTTTTTTCCCTGAAACAGGACTAGATCAAGGCCCAGTTAGTTTTGCAAGAACCCTTATGTTTTTTGGTGACAAAACAGATAAGAAAGTCAAGTGTCTTTTTCTGCCATACAAACATTTATTGACTGAAATAAACTGTGTGTGAGGCATATTCAAACACTTGGAGAGAGAAGAATGGCTGTGGTAGCTGGGCTGTATTTTCTAATTGTGCCAAAGATAAAAACATTCTGCTTTTTTGAAGCTTTTTTGAAGCTAAGAAGATTATTTACTTGAGGAAAAGAAGGACATATTCCAGTGTAAATGAAGGAAGCCATATGCATGCTACACTTAAATTCTAGTGCAATGATTTCAGGAAGTTGAGGAGCTGGGAGTGTTTTCCTTGCTCCACAATGTTCCCCAGAGACGTGTGGAGCAGGGTCTCGCAGCCCAGTGAGGCTGTAGCAGGCTCTTGGGGATCCTTGTGCCTTGTGATGCCTTTTTTTAAAAGGCACTCAAACTTAGGTGATCTGCTTTTCAGTAGTAAGTACTTAGCAATAGGCTACCTCCTTTCTTTGAAGCTTTTCGGTGTTTGAAATGCTGGGATTATTTCATAGTTCACCTTGGTGGCATGGTGAAAACATTAATAAGATGCCAGATGGGTGATACGATACTGTGGACAGATGAGGGACTATGACTAAGACTTGTGGACATCTAGTCATAATGGAGACCATGAATAACAGATGCTGTATAATTTTTTAGTGCAAATGCAATGAAGAATATCTCCCTGTAATTCAGAGCATTAGCAGCCTGTTGAATAAGCAGATGGTTCTGGAAGCCACCAAATAACGACATTAACTATCTGTTGTATATGTGACTCTTGTGCATGATGATGGTTTATTAGTCTTGGAAACAAGACACAAATTTTCTTTGTTGTTTCTTTTGAAAGATTTCTTTGCAGTTGATGACTAAGATTTTCTTTGCCTGGAGTTTTCACTGAGAGTTTTTTTTGGTGTATCACAGGATTGTGTCCCAAGCCCTGAACAGCGAAGACTAATCAGGTAGGAACAAAATGCAGACTTTGTGCCATGTTTTCTGGAACACAGAATAGATGGACAATCTATTTGAGGCATAAATCCTGCTTTTAGCTCTGCTAGAAAGTTCATACATGGTGCTCTCAGAGATTTTTCTAGGAGCTTTTTCTATGCATCTACAGAGAATCTTGGTGACAGGTTTTGTGCATTTAGGAAACATGAGGCTTCAGGGTCAATTGTGGCTCTGGGAATGTGACACCCTGGGCTGGGTACTCAGCTTGTTTCACTGACAGACACATATACTGTGTTTCTCAAATCCCATGCAAAGTGCTCACTGCACTTTGAGTCCTATCTTTCTGGATGTTTATTCTCTGTTTGCAATTGTCATAATCTCAGTGCAATTACGATCTCCACCAGGGCTACTCGTTACCTGTTTTCACATTAATCTTTACTTTGTAGGATTTCAGGCTCAAAGAAACCACTAGATAATTTAGTTCTTATTTTCTTTAGAGAAAGTAATTTTTAAATTTTTTTTTTAAACTCAAACACCCTTTATTCAGATTAAAGCACTTTTGTCTTTTGGAGACTTTTCCAGAGAGCAGGAGAGATGACAAAACCTCTCAGTATGTGATACTTCTGGAATGACAGGGAATTGATTAGGTATGATTACATGAGTTCCTCAGAAAATAAAGTTTTCATAGCACCATTTTCCTAGTTTTAAGTTTTGATTGTGTTTAAACTCTAATAAAGTAGAATAAGCTAAATAGAGTAATTTCTCTTCTGCCTTTGGAGTAAGTCTAGTTAGCTGAATGAAAGGGCGAAGATGGTGTTTCTGACCTCAGTGGGTGATTCAGGAAGCCCTAGAATATGATATTTCAGTAAAATCATTTTCTTAATGGAGAAGAGAATTCAATCTGACTCTTTGCAGAGAAAGGAAACTGTGAATGAAGGCAAGAACCTGTGAATGAAGAAAAAGGAGCAGGCAAAGGGTTTGGAGTCTTACTTTTATAGTCTTTCTGCCCCTGAAGTCAAAGCATGATCTTTCCTGTTCAGTCCAAAGCATGCTTACTGCAGAGAATTTTGCAGGGAAGAAAAAAAAAAAAAAAAGAGAAAAGAGAAATATATTCTAGAAGAATGGCATAATTTTCCTTTAAAGACTTCAAGCAATACAGAATCCCCTGTATCCAATCCCAATTTGATTTTCCTGGCTGTGAAAGTAATCAAAAGCTTCTTTCAAGGTTTAACTTGCTAATGAGATCCAGTGACTGGAAGTTAGCTGTGCCATTGTCTGCATGATTAACTATTTCCATCCTGTTATCAGATAGCTTTTATGAGTAAAAATACCGGTGTGGTGATGAAGTCAGCTTATAACCTTCTCTTTGATGATCCAAGTATGTTGCACTTCTTAAGTCTCAGATCATAAATCATGTTTTCTAGACTGGAGTAATTTTTTTGGCCCTCCTTTTAATGTTTTCCAGTATTTCCACATGTTTCTTAAATTGTGGATGTTATGCTGGTATTCTGTCAGAGAGCTCACAAATAATATAATATGGGGATGATTTCTGTTTGTCTAAGCCTTATATAGTTATTTTTTCCCCTCAAGGATGTAATAGATGCTTTTCACTAAGAAAGTATTTCAAGAGATTTTCCTGAAGTTCTCATTCTTCTTTTTCCTTTGTTTTTTGTTTTTTTTTTTTATCTCACTTCCACTGAATTTGTTTTCCAAGTTTGCAAACTTTGCTTGGGTGGTTGTTGTGGCAGTGACCAACTGATAGCCTTCAGCCATACAACTCTGGAAGTGTTTATTTCTTTTCTGTAATTCTATAAGGAAGCATAGGCTCTTATTTTAAAAACTTTGACAAACATCTAAACTAAATTCCTTAAGTAGGCAAGTCAGGTACAATTCTGGACTTCCCATTCAGCGCATAAAAACTCCGTTCTATTCCCCTTGCATTGTCTTGCAGTTGGTTCTATTATTATTCTATGAAAATGACTTTTGTTAGGTTCTCCATGTAGGCAGGAACTCAGTTTATTTCTCAGGCACCCCATTTTCTTCCCTAACCTTGAGAAGCTGTCTCACCTAGCGCTGTGAACACAGGACAGTTTATATTTTTTATAAAAATACCATCAGATGAAGAATGAGTTCCTTGTAGTTTTACTAGAGAAGTAGTTGTTGGTATCAAGAACATTTTGAGACCTCTGAGTATACTACAATTGAATCCAACTGAAGTACACTCTGTTAATTCCACATCATCATTTTTTAATTGAGTTGTCATGTTGTACTAAGTCAAATGCCATGGAGAAATCAAGTGCACTATAGCATACAATTGTCTTTGTCAAGCAGACCTGTTATCTCTTCACAAAAAGACAATAGGTTTGTTTTACAAGACCAGCCTTCCATTAAACTAACTGATTGACATTAATTAGATTTTTAGCCTCTAATTCTTTGTTGATGAAATTTGAAATTAATCACTCCTTTTACTGAATGCTAAATACCTATTGTAGAGGTCTGTGGCCCATCTCTTTTATCCTTGTTTAAATATTAGGTCTCCTTTGGCAGTTCTTTTTGGAATTTCCTCATTTTTCAAAGGTTTGTTTAAAAGTAATATTAGCAATTCAGGGAAGCTCCTCAACATGCCCTTTTAGCACTCAGGGGTATGTGTTATCCAGGCTTCTGATTTGAACATTGTTTAATTTCAGCAGATATTGCTTAACATTCTTCTTTATTGCATATGGCAGACTTCCTATTCCATCCACAACTTTGCGTGAGGTGAATGCATCCTTCTGCTTAATTCTGAATACAGAACAAGGAAAAAAAATAGGGTACTTCTGTGTACTTTATGTACTTTACATCATCTTTTGCAGTTTTGCCACTCACCTCTTGCAGATCTGCTGTATCTTTCCTGCCGCTATTATTTGTATGCTCTTTCACTTACCTTTCTTCAGCCTTATACATCCACATGTTCATTTTTATTCTCTTATCTATTTTATATGTTCTAGTTTCTTTTGTGTTTTCATTGGTAATTCCATGTCTCATTTTAAGAATAGTACTTTCATAGCCTGTTTTTTGTCCATCTGAGTAATGATGACTTCTTGGGGATTTAGAAGCTCTTACTTGTAAAGACACCCTTGTATTTTGTTAAACTTACTAAACTTAATATTCTGGTTTGTTTTTGGTTTTAATGCAAACTATTGTTTTAAAGTTTGGAGAAATAATTCTTCAGAGTTCTTAAATTTCCTGTAAAATACATGCTTGACTTTTTAAATAGAATTTTATTTTATGAAGATGATTTGCTCAAGGTAAGCACAGTGAGTGTTGCATGAATATTGCAGTCGGATGTTGAACATGTTTTTTTGAAGTGTTTCTCATTCAGATATGTGAAACAGATTGTGGGTGGAGGTTTTGAGGTTCTTGTGTGTTGATTTTGTGATTGTATGAAGTAAAATATTTGTCTTTGCTAGGACTTCTTTTCTCAGCGGAGCTGAACGAATCAGCTGGTGCAGAGCCCATGGAAAGCTGTGCCATTGTGCAGAGATCAGTGCCATCGGCAAATTCCAGCAGCCAGTATCTGCAAATATGACATACTTTTAACAATTCTCAGTGGTATTTGCACAGTAGTACAGTGAAAACATTCCATTCAGGCCCTGTGGTGTGTGAGCTGTTACGCCATGTGCTACATCTCCTGCTTGCTGTCCCTTCTGTGTTACAACTGCAGCAGTATTACTATGACTCCCTACTCCCCCAGTGTTTGAGGAGGTGTGGTTTTGGGTTTTATTAAACTGTGTGGGCTACCTGTGGCATCTTCCATGTGCTGTTCTGGCACCCACTCCTGCCCTCAACAGTTTGGTGTTTTGGCAGCAAAGAGCTTTGTAGCCTCACAGACTTAGATTTACATTTAGGAAATTCTGCAGAGGGAAAGCAACTGCCCAGAAGTGATCAATGCCTGGTGTGAACCCAAGCGTGGCTGTCCTGGGACAGGCTCTGTTCATGGTGGGGCTCTGATGGCTCTTCTTGAGTTCAGTGAGCTCAGGTGGGCTCAGGGTGCTGCTGGGGTGACAAAGGGCTGTGGGCAGGAGGTTTTGTGAAGCTGATGAGGAAATCTCCTCAGATAAAGGACATCTGTTGAGATTTTTTTTAGGAAGCAGAGAGGCGTGTAAGAACAGGGGCTGATAGTTGAAAGTAGAGGACACAGGTTAGCTCATGTGCACATGAAAGCTTGTCTTGCAGATACTCCTGTAACTTTCCAACAGGGTTGTTTCCAGTATCTGAGTGCATATCTTTAATATCTATTTCAATTAGAAGTGTGTCACATATCTATATGTTGCTGTTAGCCCCAAGAGAGGGACTGGGGATAAAATTTGAAATGCAGAGACTTAAGACACTGCAGACTTGATGTCCTGAGCATAGTTACGTCCTTCAGAATCAGACGTGTTTACCCCACAGTATTTTCTATACATCTCATGCACCTCTTCAGATTTTGACTCTGATCCTGTGCTTTAATCCCTTGCTCATTAGTGCTCTGCCTATCTCAGAGCATCCTCTGACTGCTGTGGTAAATATAACTTTATTATGAATACAATTAAGAATGTTCTTTATGGTTTATTTGACCCTTTTTAATCACTTTAATCACTTTGCTGGCTGCTTTGTTTTGTAGCTGCCACTGAATGTGTGAAGACTAAATAACCCTGTACTTCAATCATATCTTCAATGTTTGTGTCTCTAATAGAAAAGTGATTGATCAACTAATTGATAAAACCCAGCTAGGAATTCCCTAAAGTGCTTGTTGGCACCAAAGAGGTGAGGAAAAATTGGAAAACCTATTTATTCTAATTAACTTGGTAAAAAGCAATTTTAGGAAACAATGCCTGCCTCAGTGGTGTGGAAAACTACAGACACAGGCAAAACAGCTCTGTATAGTGTTTCTCATTTTATAAAGAGTGAGTTTCTGATTTGCCAGAGAGGGTCATTTTTGCTATACAAGTAAGGTAGAAGAAAAAAGTTAAAACTAGATTTCTGGAAGCTTGAATGTAAAATGTACTCATCAGTTGTCGTTGTTCTTGCAGCCCCTAGCACAGAATATCTCCTGTGCTGTTTCATTTCTTACCTCAATGCATATATTTGAAGTAAGCCTGAGACTCAAAGTCAGTGGTAAAATTCAGTGTCTGAGACATGGGAGTAAAATGGAAAGGAGCTGCAGGACATCAGCTGCTGTTAGAGTTCAGGAGAAACTTTTGGCCCTGCCTCCTGTGCTCTCCGTGAAAATGAGAAAAGGGTTGTTTTGGCCTGTAAGTGCTTTGGTGTTAGAGTGCATGTGCATGGATGGATAATTGAATCACTTTCTCCAACTCTTCCTGAAATTCTTAATATGTTGCATTTTATTCCTTGGGTTAGCTTTAGTCCTGTGGCTAAGCTTTTCTAAAGAAAAGCCCCAAACAAAGCATCACCACTATCACCAAGGAACATAAAAACCCCTAATCTAACAACAGCAACAAAGAAATCCAAAACAAATCAAGCTCCTCTTTTTTCAGTAGTTTCTTTTAGATGTTAGAAGTGCAAAGCAGCAACTCTTTGTATGTTTGATTTTTGAAGCCTGACTGCAAGAATAGTCATTAAGAGGTGTAAATATTTATTTCACTGAGATGCCAAAATTAAAAAAAAAAAAAAAAATTAAAATAATCAAATGATAATGAATCGGGTGTGGATACCAGCTCTTTGAAGTTTAGTTAATTGTTTCATTGCCTAGATTAGGATGTGGAATAATTAACTAAATAATATGCTTGATTTTCAAACTCAGCTTCCTCATGTACCTAAACCTTGCAGTATTTCCTCTCCATCTGTCACATTTTCTGCTCTCCCTGCTCTCCCTATAGCCTTTTCTGACAGGATTTATGATGTCCTTCTCCATTTTCAGTGCAAAACTTTATCCACGTTGCTATTTAAATCTTCAAAGACATCCAGGTTAATCAAATATATTATAAAATAAAATATGGAACTAAATGCAGACCAAATCATTTTAGTTCACTGTAAAATTTTATTTTTCATTTTGCTACAAGACTTCCCATAAATTGCAGTAAATCCCTGACTCTTACCTTTGAATTGAGGCCTTTTTCCTGCAGCAGGTGGTGCTTGCATGCAGGCAGGTTCTTCTCCCTGTGCAGGGCTGGGGTGGGCAGCAGTGGACACTCGCAAACTTGAGCTGCCATTCACTTCTGCCCTAAACAAGATTATTGTTACCTCCCTTTGGCATCTTTAGGAGATGTACTTTATGGATCAGATATAAATTATATAACTTAGGGGAGTGTAGGACATTTTCTTCCTAAAAATCTCAGATTTCTCCTCTCCTTTATGAATAGTAGAGGGCTAGTGCTGTTACTGCCAGTGCTGCATTTAGTGGCAAAGAAGGTTATTCAATACACCTCTGAAAATGCTTTGATGGCTCCCTGGCCTGCTTTGGAAATGCCTGGCTATTAGAAAAAACAAGAGAGATGTACTGCTTTGACTAATCTTTATTTAAATTCTAATGAAGTTAAAAAAAATATGTATTTTTACCAAATGGTTTTTAATTTTCTACAAGAAGCATTACTATATTTTATAGCTATAGTACAAGTATGAAACAGGATTTGGTTTAATACAGAGAGACTGTGATCTCTTCTAAGTTTGCCTCATTATGCTTCTGTGTACCGTGAGTTATATATTGTCAAGTGAGTCTATCGTGTCGTGGAAGTTACAACTTCAGTTCAGGGTGCCTTAGCTCAAATTGCTGCAAACTGAATATTTCTGGTTCAAGGGTCTAATAAGCTCCTCAAGTCTAAATAAGCTCCTCAAGCTCCTCCTCATTTATAAATCAAGATATTTATATCCCCTGCCTGTGTAGAGGCCCGGGTAGTTTGTCCTGCAAAAAGAACAGTTTGAGAGTGTTTTCTCCTTTTCTGCTTATTCCATAATGAGTGAGTGATTTTATGTTTTTTTTGTTTTAATTATTTCTCTAGGTTTTTCTTACTTTCTGCACTCACAATACTGGTAAATAAGCAAGTCACACACTCGTGAGTTCAGTTCAGTAGGGGTGGAAAAAAAAACATACACAAACATCAAGAAGCTCAAACTAATTGAATATCCAACTCTAATTTGACCCAAGTTTTCTCTGCAGTAAGATAATGTATTTCTCTGTAGCATCAACTGCTTAGCATATAATTAAATCTGTAGTAATTCTAAATTAATTCTAAATCAATAGCTGTAAAAAGTTAAGATTTTCAGATACGTCACACATTTGTCACAGGCTTTGAGAGCAATATAAATACTAGTCAGTTTGTAAAATGTTTATATTCTTTAAAGTTGCATACTGCAGACTTAGGGCCTTTAAAATAGCATTAATTTCTTACAACTGAAAACCTATCTGATATGAATATTTTATATAAGAAATTATATTTGATGTTTGGAATACATTATGAATAACTGATTATTTTTAAGAAGAAAATTTCAAGTGATGCTCAGGTTAAACTTGGAGAGTTGGTGTGATGTGTGGAGAGTCAGGTGAAAGCCAGTCCTATGGAGGATGTGAGATAGGAGCTCCTGCCCTGAGTTCAGGGTGTTTGCAGCTCAGAGAAGACCTTTAACTCCTGGTGCAGAAACCATTGTCCAAATTAAGCACCCAATGAAAACTTACTTTTTTTGAAAAGCCCCTTGTAAGGCAGCAGTAATGGTGAAAGAAGGAAATGCTCTTCTGCATGAAAACTTTTGCCTCAAGGAAATCCTCATCAAAAGTATGTCTTCTACAGCTCAGCATTTTCTGCCTTATTTGGACATTTTGTGTAGCATTATTTACATGTGTTCATGTAATTAAATTTACTGAATAAAGCTGACACCTTTTCTTTCTTATTAGCTTTCTGATGCTGCTTTCCCTTCTTCCTCCCTATTCCATTTCTAAAAAGAATTTCATATTCTTGGGATTCAGACCCTAAAGGATGAAGTCAGTGTCATATTCTTGCACATTATCATTATGTATGCCCATATATAGATATAGATTTTTATTATGACTCAATCTTTCTGATGTTCCAGCATTGTCACAGAGAGCTTTTTCTTAAAAAGGAAATAAAAGTAAAGGTGAATATAGAAAGACAAAAGTTGGTCTTTGTCCTTTGATGTCTTACAAATGGGAAAAATTTCTCTGGAAAATGACTGCCTTCTGAGGCCTCCCTCTGATACAACTAATCTTTTAAAATTGATGCTGATACTCACTTTTGTTCAAATCTGAGAATAAAACCTCTTCTAACAATGACCTGTGATCTGCTTCTGTTTTTCTCTGCTCTTTTCTCTGCCTCCTTCCCTTCACATAAAGCCCGCTTGTAGTGGAAAAAAAGTCAACATGCTATACAAAGCTAGTTTTGAAAAATATGTAGCTATGTAAAAATGAGTTCACTGTGAGCAAACTTGGTCAAAGTTGCTCTATTTCTCCACTGGTGCCATGCCAGCAACTTAGTTGTAAATTACTGAGCTACTGAGGGCCACATTATTTTTTATCGTAGGATTATGGGTTGGAAACATACGTATGATCTAGTGAATGCACACATTTTATCTGTGATGAAATATGAATTGGACACAGATTAAGCAGAAATTTGTATATGTGAATTCTAGGCAGAATTATGATGCTCAAACAGTTGTGTGCAAAAATGACCTCCAAATGGTGGTTGCTATTTATTTTGATTTCTCTGAGGTTTGGCTACATGGTTTTACAGCATTTCAGGTGACAAAGATAGTTGGTGTTTAATGTAGTTGATGAAGGGATCAGCATTATTCCTTCAGTATGTGTCCTCATCATGGCAAACAGACCAAGGACTAAATAATACAAGGCAACATGGCAACCATGCGAGGACTAAAAATACCATCCGGTATAGTCCACAACCTGCATGTGTGTGCTGGTGAATAATTCCCTTTTACTGGATTAAGTCTAAAGAATCTTCTGTAAGTAAGCCAAACTGCATTTTAATTTACAGACAAGGCAGAAATGATGTTCTGTATTTAGCAGAATTTAACACCACCTATTCCCCAAGAATTCTCATTTAACTGTTAGGATGTTAATAGAAACCCTGTTTCTATTAGAGCAGGGAGTCCTGAAGGAGGCCCATGAATAGAGAGCATGGTGGCCTTGCAAAGCAAATGTGTTGGAGCTTGTGAAGTTGTTTTCCTTTTCCCCCACTTACAGTTATGAATGCAGTGACTACCTGAGCAACACAGACAAACTGTGCAATTCCTTACTGGATCAGTCTAGAAGACAATACTGAGAGATCTCATGGTCTGTGAAATTGCTTGCTGTGAAGCCAGAGTACAAATGTTGAGGTGTTTGGGTGTTGGCTGGATGTGTCCCAGGGACAGTAAGATTAAATGCTGTAGTGCAGTATGCATGTTGAGGTAGGCATTGCACTTGCAACCTTCCACAAAAAAAACCAAAAAACAAAAAAACCCAACAAATAGAAACAAAAAATGTGTGTTTTGCATAGCTCAGAAATAGCTGCCTTTGGTAGCAGCTGTTGAAGCGAGCAGAGCATGAGGGAGATGGGAAGGTGGTGGCAATGAATTCCAGGAGGATATTGCCTACGAGTGGAGCTGGGGATGTGAGAGCACAGGATCATCTGGGTTGGGAATAGATGCTTTTGCATTCTATAGCTTTGCATAAATGGTTTTGTTTCAGGAGTTCCCATGCATGCTGTCAGCTCTGCAGGGAGGCAGAGTTCAGTTAGAAAACTCAGCCAGATGTTAAGTTGAACAAAGTCAGATGATGACCTTGAACATTTGTTTTTAGATGGATGTTTTGGCTTGTTATTTACTGGGTTTGTACAAACAGATAGCAGTTAGCATCGTAGTGTCTTCACTTCCCAACAGTTAAGACTTCTTATATGCCACAGTCCTGGTGCAGGTAATGACAACCATGGAACAAATACTTTCTGTGCTGCAGAAATTGCTCCTATGTCTCAAGGTAACCTTTTCCCACAAAAAGAAATTCCAGAGTCATTTGCCATACAGCTAGTGCTACTCTTGCAGGAGGTAATATTGAATAACTGTAGATGTGATCACAGCCCTGTCAATTTTGATCTGGAAAGGTGTCCTAAATTATTCTCAGCATTTTTTTCTGGATCATAGTCTCGCTCCTTATAACAGAATTTTTGTCCTGATGATACTGTCCCCAACTGGTCATAATACCTAAATGGTATTATATAGCAGAAATTGAGGTGGGTATAGTTTAGTGCCAGCAGTGTACCAGAGAATTGCAGTTTTGTCTGAATTAAGCCCATTTTCATAGGAAGTTTATTTTTACCAAATTAAAGCACAACAATTGGAAGTGATTGAAGAAGCCTAAATCCTTGTCAAAATTGGAAAATGTTCGGCTCATGGAGTTTTGAAGCCTGGTGTCTTCTCACTAGCAAGGACTGACATAGGACAGTGTGAAAACACACAGATTAGAGATTCAGAGACATGTCCTGCCTCTGTCAGCATTCAAAGTTTCAGATTAATGGAACCACAGGTTGCATCAGGATTACTGCAGCTACCTGTGAGTTCTTTGCTGATGAATACTGAGGAAGATGATCTGCAAAGAACCAGTAAGGCTGGGATCTGTTCTATGCACATCCAGGATTACTCACTGGCATAGGAGTCTGCTGCCCCTGCCATGAGCATATATATTTTGGAAAACTGTCCGCCTTTTTTTATAACCTACTTTGTTATCATCCTCTTCTCTGCATGCGGATTTTGCTGTACTATCTCAGTGAAAGTTCATCTTCCAAATCACGTTTTTCAAGAGGATTTGTCTTTTCTTTAAAGATAAAGGCATGGCTCATACAGTTGTATCCCAAGTACTTCATTCCCAACTCTGCCTATTATTTGCTTTGATTTAAGACAAGACTCTTTATCCATTTTGTGGAAGTAGAGGTAATATTTTTCTCTAGAGAGGAGTTTGAAGTTTTTTAATATTTAAAGATACTGTACTAGTAGGTCCACACTATATCATAATACTTTATTCATGAACTGGACATGTAAATGCGGCTTATAGTATAGTGAGATCATGAGGTATTACCTGGGAGACAGCTTAACTTTACCTAGTGGTGAAAATCTGGTGCACAACTGAATATCTCTGGAATTTCAGAAATAGATATCTGAAATACATTGATCTTCTTCCTTAAACAACACTTCATCGTAGATTTTTTTAATTTTTTTTTTTAGAAGTAAGGCCAAATTCTTTACATCCTAGTAGTAGGTACATGAATTTGACCCATATAGAATGGTGATTAAATAGTCTCTGAATTTTCCTATCAGCTGTCAACCCCCTTTTTTCAGGGTTTTCTTACAATTCTTAAAATGTAGAAAGCCTTTTGGTTCCACCAGCCTTCACTGTCCACATTTGGCTGCTTACCCAACACGGCATGCCAAAGCCAGTTTGCTGATTTCAGCTCTTCTAGAAATTGTTGAAAGAGCCAAGCTGTATTTTTGCCTCAGAAAGTATAAGGGAAATAGTGATTTATTGCATTTATTTCCAAGTTGAAGTACAGTGCAACAGGCTTGTTTTCATCATGTTTTCTTCTGGTCTAAAGCACACGCTAAAATGTGTGTGTGCTTGTGACGCAGAGAGAAAATTACTCCCATTAAGTGGTGTGACTGGCTACTTGCATGTGGGTGATGCTGAACAAATGGTTCTAAAATTAACTGCTGAAATGTAACAAGGAAAACCACTGTCATGCCATAAGGTTTCTGTAGAAATCCATTCTCCCTGATCTGACATGTGGAAAGAATACTATTGCTCTATAACTACTGCTTCTACCTCACAGAGTGTTTCCCTTTTTTTGATGAAAGAATATTTTTGAAGATTTTGAAAATCTAAAATCAGAAAGGAAGGTCACTTCCTTGTTTGAAAGTATTTATTCTCTGTTGTGTAAATTAACTGAAAAACAGTTGTGCTATAAGTAAATGGACTGCTGTGCTAAATTAGGCAAGAAATATGTTATTTTCTATGCATTATTCTAAATGATGTATTCTAGCCAATCCTATTCTGTCCTATTCTAGCCTGTTCTTTTTTATTTAATTTTTTTTTTAATTAATGAGACTGCATTCCTTAAAGGATAACAATGAGTTTAAATGCAGCAAACAATGTGGTCAGGAATAGTGCAAAGCCATTGCTGGGCCAGTTTCTCTGTGGCAGCTCAGGGCTGAACTACTCTGAACTGAGCAGCCTCTGTTATCAAGTTCTCTTTGAACAAAAGTGAGAAATCTTTTAATTGTTGACCCTCAGAGTGAATAATCTTGTCCATTAACTTATAATGTCTCCTACCATACTGTGTTTATTGATTCACAGGACCAGAAGTGTGGATAATAACAAACTAAAGTTCTTTAACAGCAAATTACTGTAATAATCATGATTGTTTGACAGCACCCCTTCCCCTTTTCATTCTCTTCTGCAGCACTGTCTCATCTTCTATACTATTGCTGCATCGTTGATCATCTGTCCTCCTGTTTAGTGTCTAATGCCAAGTTTTAATTCCTCATTAGACTATCAAAGAATTTTGTGTGCACCAAGACAAATCAAGTTTTCATACCCATATATTTGCAGTTCTTCTCTGGGTCAAGTTCAATAGCAAAACAAAATTCCTCCTGGATACACCATTTTAGAAGTTGTTTTGTATCTTCAAAGTAGAGCAAATACTGTTTGTCTAAGAAATGAAGAGCTGCTGTGGACTGACTTGTACATATGTTAAACTGCCTCTCATTTCTTTGCATCTTTGCTCCTTATTTTGGTCTTGGCAAGTTCAGAGCTCTGCAGGGAAAACTTCATAAATGCTCTACAAATCTTCAGTAAATTAGGCTGTAAGGAACATCAAAGTAGCATTCAATCTCATTATCTAAAAAAGGCATGGCTTGCTGCAGAATTTAATGGTGATTGTTGAATTAGATAATGGGTTTTATGCTGGTTCCTATAATCTCTGGTGATGTAGATGGATAAGCTATTATTCAACATGCAGCTTATAGAGATAGTAGCTCAAACTTGGATGGGGAAGTGCTGAAGATGAGGGGGAGAGGGGAAAGAAGCTATTGATCAGTGAATACTTATGTTTGATGCATTTAATCTTTCCCATAATGTACATGGTATTAAATGGATCTGGCAGGTTTTACTTTCTAGGTAAAATGTTTGAAGAGGAGAATGCCTAATTCATTTAAGTATGAGGGGTCTAAACCCACTAACAGGATGTACAAATGCATGTGAACTAAAACGTTGAACACAAACACATTGCGACAAGGAGTGACTGCAGCTGCTGTAGGTGACTAAGCCACAGTAGAAAACTGCTGTAATTAATTTTTTTATAATTTCTATTAGTTTTTGCCTCTTTAAAACTGCTGATCAAACCATGTTTTAAGGGTAGTTTTTTCCTGGTGTGGACAAATTCTTCTTTGTCTGGATTTGAAGCCAAGGCATTGGAGTATCTTATCAATAATATTTAAAAATCCACCAATTATTCTCTTCATTCCCTGACCTCTACAAGAAAAATTAAGGCAAAAAGTGTCTATGGATATGATAGGTTAGAGCAGACCTGTAAAGAAATTTAAAAGGTGATTATTCAAAAAAATAGGACTTTTTGAATGTATAGCTTTTAGGCAGAGTTTGATGTGTGATTTTGAGAACTGAACATCAGTGTCATGATAGGCTAATGAAGAATTTGATTCAGACAGTAAAGAATGAATTTGAATTATCAAATTTCTGGCTGATTATTCCAGCATTATGCAGTAGATTTCTCTGAAGCTCTGCAGTGGAGAGAATGAAACCAGCATGTTTTGTTAGAGTATGACCATTTGTTACCTGTGGTGCACGTGGTTGAGGTCAGGCTCTGGAACCTGTAGATGGCCATTGTGTGCCCATGGAGATGGGTAATAAAGCTATGCAGAGGTGAAATATGTTCTGTCACCTGCTGGGCTCTAGTGAAATCTCACCAGCACAATATTGATTTTGTTTCTAGTGCTGTGTGTAGCATGATTATGAATTGATTTATCATGTGCCCGTGTCACCTCTTGGTTTCAATATATCACTCCAGATACAAAGATGGCCTGGTATGGCTTCTGGATCAATTTTTTTTTGAAGTTATTTTATTGGCTACTGAGTTATGCAGTGTAGTGGAGATGATCTTCATTTTCCAGGCATTACTGCAAAAGAAGATAATATTTTAGGACAGCTGAACTACCTGTTAAATTTCTTGATTGAAGATGTAAAGTAGTTTTGCAGACAGCAGAGAAGAAAGTTCTGCTAATGAAAGTATTTACATTCTGATTCCTTCTTTTGAAGACTTATTTGACCAGGGATGTAATTGTCTGTGCTTGGTCTCTGTCCAGTAGAGTAAGGGTTTTGTTGGTGTGAGGGGGATTCTTGTCTACTTTTCTTTTTTAATGCAAGCCAAAATGCTTTAGTCATTATACAGAAACATGAGAAAATGTAACAATTCAATTGTCCCTGCTGTCATCATTCAGAATTAGAAAAAAATTGAAAAGGCTAAATAAAAAAAGGGCAAAATCTAGAATTTGGAGTTGAAAAATCCTTCCCTTGGAAGAATAATGGTATATTAATCATGTTCAGCAGTGGGAAAATATTCATTTTTATGTTGACTCATACAGCTGGTTTTAACCTCACCTGCCAAGGCTCCTCATGAAATCTGGCAGGTACACATGCTTGAATATCATTCTCTGTGAAATGTTGTGGATGTTTTGTGATGTACTTACTCCAGGTCATATTTTTTTTATGCATATAGAGGGTGTTTTTCTTAGACCAGGTGGAAGAAAAATTGAATTGAAAACTTTTGCTTGGCTGTTTGCCTGAGTACAGGACAATCACCTACTGTGTGTCTAGTTTTCCATGTTTTCTGTTCAAGCCTGTGCTCAGGTGCACTTAGAAATGTTCTACTTTGTGGTCCTGTGGCAGCAGGGTTTCATCAGTATATGGATGGTCCTTGAAGAGGGTGGAAGGTGGGCTCTGAAGCATCTCTACTCCTGCAGAGTCTAAAGGAGAGACTGTCCAGGGAGATTTGAATGACCCCTTTAAAGGACTGGAAGACATTGTCTGAAAATTGACTCTAGTATGACAGGCTTCTGGAGATTTTCAAAATGTCCAAAACATAGTGGGTTTTTACAGTTAGTTCACTGAGGGCAACTACCTTCTGATCGCCTCAGTAATTTGCCTAATGGACAAAATTGAGACTGCAAAATATCCAAAAGAAGATCAAAACCAAAACATGCTTTGCATTAGCCCAGTATGTGTTTTCTTAACACATAGCTTTGATTTTGGTGGAGATCTGGGATGTTGTTTGCTTTGATTCTGTAGGTTGAACTCAGTTTGAGAACAGCCAATTATTGATTAAATGTTGGAGAGAATTTAGACTTTAAGTAACTTAGCCAAGAGATCATAAATGATAGTTGCCTAATTTCTTCAAGCTATTCACAGAACTTTTTTAAAGATGTAATTGAAATCTTCGTGATATTATCCTTGTTCTCAAAAATAATAATAATTTCCATTTATAGTACTAGCATGCAATTGTTACACTGTAACACGATGCTCTGGGTAGTATTTATTAAATGTTTTTAATTGGGACAACTCAGAGCATATCACAAAGAATTAATAATCCCTGTAACTGCCCTCCTAAAGGAAGTATTCATAGCCCCATTTTTCATCTAAAAGGAGATAAAGACATTGAGTCATTTGCCCTAGGTTACAGACAAGCCAGTGGCAGAGTGAAAGTGTAACCTGTGGGTCCCGATCTCCGAGAACTGAAATCAATCAAACATAGGCAAATGTTTAGCACTGCCTGGGAATTCCTTTATATGAGAAAGGGGAATAGGATAGATGGGTAGTTTTTATGAGTGAGTGCTTATAGAGTTATGTACTAATTTTCTTTGACTCTTTCTCATAACTTTTTCTTGCATTTCTTTTTGGAAGAGTGGAAGTCATATTTGCAACAATGCTAAATAAGAATGCTTGTCTTCAGTATGGTATTTTCACTATGGTATTGTAAGAAATGGAAGTACATGCAGTGCTTTTGTGAGCATTTGAATTGTAGATTAGTTTTTAACTGTTCAGTTGCAATGATATCAAGCATTAGCAAACAGGGCTCACACAAGTGATATGGAAATATAGAACAATGAAATTTTTGCATCTGTGAGGAGATTCAAATCATTAGACTGTGTAGAATAAAGCATGTTTGAACAGATATCAGCCATATGAGAATAGACACTTTTAATTGCGTCAAGCTTATTCCTTGAATATAAAAATTCTTTATTTATATAACCAAAATTATGCTACTACAGCATTTTTTCTGAGATATTTTCTATATTTAGAGCTATAAAAATATGAAAGTTTAAATTACTGCTATGACTTTAGTAATTAACATTCTGTTGTAAATCAAGTGTATAGCTTAGTTTGATGTCTTCATATCAGTTTCTTAAATAACAGCTTATAAATTAAGTTTCATAGCAGAAGAAAAGAAATTCTAGATTAAAAAGGAAATAGCTATAATGAAGAGATTATATGTCTGAAGTTTCCCTTTTCATTTATTACAGGCCATCTTATTTTGACTCAATTTTTACTCAAATAAAAAGATGATTACAATCCTTCCCATGGTCTGTGCTATATTAAAATAATATTGATAGCTTTTTGCATTTTGGAAGATAACCCCATTGATTGTAGGATCTTCTGCCTTTTTTATTGAAGGAAGGGAGTCTGATGCTGTATTGGTTTCTAACATAAATCTTTCACAAGTTCATGGCATTAGATTTTATAGTGATATAGCAGGAAACAATGACTGTCTTATAGCCCCTGTGGAGAAAATAGCCTACTCTGCTCTTCAGGTCCTCAGACCTGTGGTAGCACTAATCTTTTTTCTGCTGTTAGTAATTTTGGAAAAATTCTATTACTTTGCACTACTGTGATGCTTTGCAAAAGAAAAAATACTGAATTTTAAAAATAAATGTCATAATAAAAAAAAATACTTAGTGATGACTTTGGTCTTTTTATGTGGGGTTGGGTGCCTTACTGAAATGAATCTATTAAACATACCATAAGTGGTCCTGAGCTGACTTGAGCTGTTGAGAAATGAGTTGTTGGTATTAGGATTTTTAAAATCAATATTCAGTCTGCAGTGCTGCATGAAATTTTATAGATTGAACGTATTCTGAGTAAAGCTCCCAGATCTACTTCAGGAGAAGTAATTAATGCTAGTTGCAAGGCATGCTGTTGTCATACAAAATCCAAGCATTCAGTTGAACACACCTGTTCTCCTGACTGATCTTTGTACATCACTTGGAGACTGTTGTACATTTGTGGCCCATGTCTGAATGGCAGCTGTCCTTTAATGGGTAAAAGAACAAAACATTTACAAAAAAAAAAAATATCACCTTTGGAGGTATATCTGGAAGAAAAGTCAACTATTTAAGTGCAGCAGATAAAGACTGAATAAGCCGGAGACTGTAAAAGGGCAAATTTTTCAATAGTGCAGTTATACTGTCAGGTAACCAAATTACTTTGTCTTGCTGATATAAGAGAATCTGTATGTTGATCTTCAAGCAGCACATAGCTACTAGGACTGCTTATGCAGTTAGTCCAGTGTATAACATCTGAGTACCAAATGCTTAAAGGAAAGTGCAGATTGGTTTGAGAGGTTTCTTTGGAATCTGAACTGGTTGAGACATTGAAGAATTGGCTTCAATAAGGTTTTCAAAATGTGATGGAAAACTTTCCAGTAACTCTAGAAAATTCCTATTTCTCTAAGTATCATTCTATGAGCTAAATATAATTCTTCTCTACTTGATTTCGTTATGATGTGACAGGGAAATCTATGCATCAGTTGTTCAAGAAAGATTGTTTTGCTTGATCTGGTTTGCTTTGACACATTCTTTGTTTCATTCGGAATACCTTTGTCATGGTACTGCATTAAATAAAAAAAAAATGTTACATCAGCCCTCTGTAGCATGTGCATTCGTGATACAGCATGCTTATCATGTTTCCTCAAATTTTATCTTTGTAAAATAATCTTTCAGCCTTTTAAGTCACTCTTTTTGAGGGAATACTGGTATCACTCCATATATTTCCATCCCCAACCCCTTTTAGCTCTTTAATAAATGGATTTAGCCCTTTGGATTAAGCATAAAGCAGACTTACTCAGCTAGAAAAGGATTTAAACTTGTACTTTTATGTTTTGCTGAACCTTGGCCTAAAAGAATACATTGGTTAATTCAGAAGTCTTTCTTAATTAGGATGCAGACACTGGTGGATGAATATTAATTCCTTATTAGCTATTTTTGGATTAGGTTAATAAAATTACTGAGCATTTAATGAAGGACTGTTTTTAATATTTTTACTCCTGTGCACTGCTATATGTGTGTGAAGTTGTTTTCAGATCCTAAGTTTTTCTTTGCTCCATAATAGATCTACACCACATTTCAGAAGCACACTTGCATTTACTGTAGAACACAAATAATACAGTACTTACTTTGGCATATAAAGGGTTCACCAGAATAAATCCTCCACTTATCAAAGGCTAGAAAATAAACCTTGACTGACCTTTAACTTTAATGTCATAATCATGACTGCATAGCATAGAACACCATATAGGATTTCAGGTGAAATCACTGAATTTATTTTAAAACACTTATAGGACATTGGAACAAATCTGCTCCCTTTGATTCCAAGAAGCCACATGCTGTAGCAGCTTTGTTAATCTTCCAATATATGTAAGGCACACCACAGTTTAAATCTTTGTGAGGGATATGTACACATACACAAACAATAAAATGATTGTATGAATTAGGTGAAAAAATTTTATAACATGGATTTGTTAGGATTAACTTCCATCAAGGCCTGAGCTGTTGGGAGTGCAGTGGGAAATGTAATATGGTTTGGCTGATGAATCTCCTTCTCTTACCCACCCCCTGCCCTTTTTCTTCAGTTTCCAGCCCGAAACCTGAAGCTTCCCCAAATCCACATTCAATCCACAGGGATAAGTTGCTGGAAGTGAGTTAGCCCTCCAGTGAAATGTGGCTGGTCTGGGGCACTGACATCTGTGGCCGTGACCTTCCTGTGAACCCTCCAGCAAGTCTATTGCCATTTTTCTGCATTTCATTCAATATTCGGGGCAAAGATTCACTAATTGCATTTACTGGGCTATGCTACCTTTAAAACATTGCTTTCACAATGTCCTTTCCCCTCAGTTGCTGTTTTTTTCCAACTTTTCTGCTGTATCTGGAGAGGATCAGACTGATAGTTGTAAACAGAATATGAGCTTTTCGAATATTGCTCAGCTTTAATGTTGCGAATAAGTATATTATTGAGAAATATTAAAGACAACTGGAGTGCTAATGACATCATACCTGATAAAAAAATGATTATTCTATCAGTAGAACATTTAATTTCCAAAAATTAAATTATACCCAATTTTCAGATTTGTAATAAAATAATTAGTGCCTGCACTTTCTCATTATTGACTGATTTGCTCTAATTTCTTTGTATGAAAGGGGCTTTGTCATTGAGTGAGGAGTCATAATATAGTCAAGTTTTACACATTTTATTGTCTTGACTTCAGCTCCAAGAATTACATGTGTACTTGGGAAATGAATTCACAGTTCCACAGAGGCTGGCAAGATTCCAGATTTTAATTGCTTACCAGTGAGGCTTAGGGCAGACTGTTCTTCCTAGGGTGGGAAAATGAAAAAGAAACAAACTTCAGTTCTGCTAAAGAAAATGGAAATTATCTTCTTGAGAAGAGTACTCACTGATATGTGAAAAAAAGAACTGCACTGAAGTTATCATTGGATATTGAGCTCTGTGGCTGAATTAACAAAATTGGAAAACTAAGGAAAGCTGGAGCTGTCATGGTATTTAGCCAAGACCTATTTTTTTGTAACTAACATCTTTTAAGCAGACTGAGGTAGCTGACTGGAAAAGGGACTTTAGATCAAAATGCATGGGAAATGTTTATAGGAAGAATGGACTGGAAAGCTCAGTTGTAGCAAACCAAAGAAGGACCCTGAGCATGTCTGCTGCTATGGAAAGGCACTGCATGAGGAGGTCAAGTGATGAGATCCTCTTACTGAAAGCCAACAAATCTGGATTCCAATCTCTGGCTCCACGAGAGCCTCCACTCAAGACGCTGTTTCTGGTGTGCTCCATCTGCAACACAGAAAAGTTTTTCACCTTTTGGCTAAATATCTTTCTTTTTTAAAGAAGCATTTTCCATTGTATAACTTCATGTCATTGCTTTCA
Source organism: Pseudopodoces humilis (assembly GCF_049639895.1). NCBI lineage: Eukaryota > Metazoa > Chordata > Aves > Passeriformes > Paridae > Pseudopodoces > Pseudopodoces humilis. The sequence goes on along the minus strand of NC_142205.1, from coordinate 11,232,458 downwards.
TATCTCCATCTTGTAAGTGCAACCATCATGATGCTGAAAAACTAGTGAAAATAACAGAGTGAAGGTGTGATGAAGGGTAAGGATCTGAAGTAAACTAGTAACTATAAGTGTAAAAAGATCTCTGCAATTTATAGCTATCAAGCTGTCTAGATATTATCTATAGATGTTATCTATTTAATACAGCTTCAAAAGATACTTTGAGACGGAGAATGATGTGTTTCCCTTGCTGACACTAGTGCAACAGCTATATAAAATTGCAAAAGGTGGAAAAAAAAGGGAAGAGGATAGGCTCAAACCTGAGCTCTGGTAGGCAGACTGATTCTGATGTGAAGTGAGTTTTGTGTTTGTGCATGAATAGATGAAAAAGAACATGCTGGAATTTGGATATGAGCAGCTCCACCTGTGAAGGAGGTGAGATGTGGCAACCAAGAGCTGTGGGCAAGCTCGGTGGCTGGGTTGGTGTGGCTGTGCAGGTGCGTGTCGTTGTTCCAGTATTGTTTACTTGGGGCGTGGACAGCCTGGCATCTGATTGTCTTCCAGTGGGGCTTTGAGTCTCAACTTCATTGCTTCTCCTGAGCTTTCCTTTCATAACTATTAATTGGCTTATAGTAACGTGTGAGCAGCCCTTTTATTTGTCATTGTTCTTTCCATTGCCAGCCTGGTAAATGAAAGGAATGTCAGTTCAGTTTAGCTGCAGGAAGGACATTTCCATGCAGTACAACACAGACTCTAAAATATATTCACCAAGCAAGAGGAAACTGCTTATATGACTTAAGATCTCTTTATCTGTCAACAATTACATGCTCCAATAGATCTTGTTTAATCTCAAGATACTAATGATATGCATGCTAGAAAGAGTTCTAGTTATATTTGTCAGATCCAAAACTTTTTAAGCCTTGCTATTCATTCACTAATGTTCATACTCACCAATGTTCATGCTCATTAAATGTAACACTCATTAAAAATATATAATCCATATTCATCATTTTAGTTATCCATCACTAAATCAGATTAATAGATCACCATGCAATTTTACATTCTTTTTACAACTTAATGGAAATGATCCATTATTCAAATATTTAGCATTGCCCATCTGCACTCTTCATATTTTTTTTTCCTCCATTTGAGTCACCCATTAATGAGTGATAAAATGCGAAAGGTTGACAAATGAGTTTGGATGTCTTCAAGTTGTTGCTGCCAAGACCCCTTGTAGGGTTTGGTCAGCCTTCTGAGTCATTACTCTCTGCTTCTGGCTTCTCGTGTATCCTCAGGTAGGGCACTCCTGTTTCATCAATGCTTCTGAAAGATGGCATTTCTGACTGGATTAACGCCCTTATTATGTTTGATGAGTTTTCATATTTCTCATTTTAATACATTTTTTAAAAATGGACTCATGTCTTGGTAGCTTCTTTCCCATGACAGGAGGTCTGTTTTAATCAGAACACTTATATAAAAGGGATTTTTTTGGTAAATATTGCATTTGTTTTGCCAGTACTGCCATCTCAATGTATCTATCATTATGCATTTTAAAATTCTGTGTATCTGAGGTAGGCAGGATACTTTGTGCCTTTCTATTCCGTTCTGTGGTTTCTAAGTATACTTAGGAGACAATGATAATGACATCATATTTAATTTCAATATTAATCACGACTATAACTAACTACAAGTACATCCCTCACTGATTTGTTTCATCTGGATTTAGCTCAAGAAAAGCCTTCACTTTAAGGGATGTCCCCCTCAGGATTTCCCTACCTGTCTCTGTTATTAATTCTAATTGGTTTTGTCTTGAGTAACACTTCCAGAGGAAGTGGTTGCTGAAAACCAGGATGTAGTAGTTGGTCCTGAGACTGCAGCCTCCGACTCCCAGACCTGTCACCGTGAGGCTTCTGAATAGGGTCTGAAAGCTTCTGAAAGTGTTAGCAGCTTCTCAGCCACTGCCAGTGCTAAATGATGCAATTGCAGGAGAAACTTTTGGCAATGTTTTCTTCTTCAAAGCCAGCAATCAGCTAGCAGATGTACAGTGTGCCTCAGTTTCTGCACAGTTTATGTCATAGGTACACAGAGATGAGGGATACTAACCTGACTTAAGAGAATTGCTAAGGGAGAGGGGTGAAAAAGGGGGGAGGAGAGGTAACGCAGGTTTAGGTCATTGTAGAAAAAAATTACTTCCCAGCACCTGTGAAAGACTGTACAGCTCATGATGAGTTTTCTCTCTCTGTAATGTTTTCTATGTGTGTATGTAATTCCTTTGGACAGGGACTGACAGGTGGAACACGCAATATATGCTTAAAAAAAATACAGTTTAGTAAATCCAGGACATTTTTTGTCTCCCTTTATCCCTAATTTTGCCTCTGTAATTTGTTCTATTTGAATTTACTGAAGAGCTGCTTGTTGAGGCTGCAGTTGGTAGGAATGCCCGGCAGGTGATGTACTGGGGGAACAGTGGGAAACACCTTTTGTTTCTGGCCTTCTCTGGCTCAGCCAGTGCCCAGGAGTGCTCCCAGAAACAGCGTGGTGCCCTGTTGAACCTATTTCACACTGGGCTCACGGCCTTGAAAGGCTGTGCACCGAGCCAGGTCTTTCCTCTTTTCCTTCCAGTTTTCCTTTTTCGTTCTTACCTTGTTTTCCATGTCTGTTCTCTGCCTTTTCTCCAAAGATGCCTCCTGAGGTCTGCTGTTAAGGGGAGTGGGTGCAAGCTGGGCTTGCTCTCTGTGAAGTGTTTTCAGAGAGGAACCTTGTAAGAGGCTGAAAGGTGAGAATTGTTTTCTTTTTCCTCAGTAAACACTTGAAAAAAACAGCTTTGGCAATGAAATAAACCCTCAGAAGTGATACTAGAGGTAAAAGTGAATTTTTTTCACAGTGTAGAGGACATATTGTGCAATGTGTGCTTTAATTACAGGAAAACAATCAAAGAAACTTGTGAAGTCTGCAGTTTTTGTGATTTGATGATAGAAGAATTGCTGAGAGAGAAGTGTTCCCATGCTGTGAAATCATCAGATTCCCCCATGCTTGCCCTATATATGTAAGGCAAAACAAACTCCACTTTGTGTTTATCTAAAGCCTACTTGCTGCTGCTGTAAGCTTCTTCACAAACCAAGACTGGATCCGAGTTACTGAATAAAATAAAGAAAACAATGGTAGATCCTATATCAATACTTTAAACATTAAGTAAATGTGTTCCATACACATCCTTTCCCAATCATGCATTTTGTAGCAGATTTTTTTTTGTGTATAGTTGCAGATGCAGTTGTTCACCCCTACAACAACATTGGGTACAACAACATTTGATTTCACCTGTGTTTCCAGCTCAGGAAAAGTGGCCACATAACCTGTACAGATAGGATGTGAGCTTTGTCCCACAGCTAAAACACGATGAGCCAAGTTGTACTGACCTTTCTAAGTATTTGGATAGGCTTTTAGCTTATGAATGTTTTCTTCTAATGTTTAGTGATTTGATAAGATTAGTATTTGTATTTGCTGTTCTCATCTCTCTGCCTGCTCTGCCTTTGTATTTCCTTCCCAAATACACTTTTTCTGTATGTCCTTATATCTTTTTCTGTCTTTTTCCCGTCCTTTCTAAGTTGAATTCCTTTTCAGCATCATATAGCTTCACCTGCATCCTTACCATGACTCTATAAAGCATTTCAGGGGCAGTCCTCCACTGAGATCCCCTAATGTCAGGAATTGAACAGAGCAACAGAGAAAAGAGCCCAGCTTAACACATCTTTGTACATTTCAGTATTTAGCCCATGTGTTTTGCTGGGGCTGTGTGCTTTGTTAATACAGTAGAGAAAATTCCTTGGAGAGCATAAAGGCGCTGAAAACAACCACTGGAGAAAGCAGTTGATTAAAGGGGTTGCTATCACATGCAAGCACAGCATGTTGGACAAAAAAACCAAAAACTACGAGAAAAAAAAAAAGTTTTTTGTTTTTTATGGGTTTGTTTGGTTTTTGTTTTTTTTTGTTGTTAATATAATGTTATAAATGGCAGTAGGGGGTCTTCAGGAGGCATGTGAGCAATGAGAAATCTGTAGATGAATCATTTGCTTAACAGAGCTTCTCATGTATAAAAGGGGTATTGGAAGGAGGGGTAGGAAGTCACACTGTCAATGGAGGAAAAAGGCAGGGGAGCAACTTCATGAGAGATCAGGACAGGTTTGTAGACTTTGTGCTTCAAGTTCAATGAAGCTTCAAACTGGAACTGAGCATTTTGGATGACAATCTGGCCTTTTCAAAAGATGGAGGGGTTGTATCCTCCTTAAATATTTAAAGAACGCAAGGAGCACTTTGAAAAGACTAAAGCATCAAACTAGGCAATTAAAAGAGAGGATTCTACTGAGACCTTGTTTCTGAAGATGTACTGAAGAGGTGAAAAACAAGTCCAAATTCTTAGTACACAGAAGATAGCAGACAGTAATTGCTTAAGTAAATGTGTGCTGTAAAAAAAAGAAAGTGTGCAGTGCGAAAAAGGCTGGTGCTCCCAATTTGCTGTTGAGAACCTGGGCAGAATTGTGCGTGTTTGCGGTAGAAATCCATGCACTTGAATGGGAGCGTGACATACCCCTCTGTACTGCTGGAATTGGGAGCCTTCCAGCATCATCCATCCCTGGAAAGATTTCAAGGCTAGGTTGGATGTGGCTTTGGGCAGTCTGGTGGAGTGGAAGATGTCCCTGCTCAGGGGAGGGGGCTTGGAACTGTTCTTTAAGGACCCTTCTAACCAATACCATTCCACAAATCTATGATCCTTCTACTTGGATAAAGTTATTTCATTCAGCTTCTGTCCATCCTGTAATTGAGAACTGATGGGATATCCCAAGATACAGATAGTTTTGTAGGCATTTAAAAAATCATAGATTTTTCATGGCTGAAAAATCTCTCCAAAGGAGTTAATTGTAAGATTTATCAATTAGCAAGAACCCCACCACCCCCAATCCCTGCTGCCACAAAGGAATTTAATCCTGAATTAAGGGAATCTTTGATATGACTGGTAGTACCTGTAATGTGCTTTAGAGAGGCATAAATGGGAAAGCCATAGGTCATTCCATAGTGGATATTCACAATTGAAAGAATCCTAGGAAAATAATTGGCTTCAGAAGACTTTTGATTTGTGATTAATTATTCACAGCACAATTTCTCTAGCCTGTCTTGATCTTACACTTTAATCTCTTCAATTTGTCTGGCTTTCATTGGTTTTATTTGTAAGTTCATTAAAATTAATCTTTCTGAAAAAGAAGTCTGACTTTGAATATAATGTTGCTTGTGCAATGAATGTGGGCATTTTGCTTTGTTCCATGCGTATGTATTTTATGGGGTTGCATATGAAAGAGTGGTCATGTGGGTTAGATGAATGTGCAATCAGTTGTCTCTGAGCATAATATCTTACACAGCTTCTGCTCTAGAGGACAGAGCATCTGCATAGACATGTGCCACACAGCAGCGCTGCCTTCACACTGATGTACGTTTTTTGAAAAAGATAAAAAACACCACTATGAAATCATTTGTAAGTGGACAGCAAGTGCAAGGCTTGGGGTATTGTGGTTGTGTGCTGGGTTGGGCTTCTTAGTTCTCCTTATGTCCAACACGTATTTAAGGCCGGAGTTGCACAGGCAATTTAATGATCAGAAACTCCTCTGGTACAGAAAGGGGCAGCTCTTTTCCCTCTCCTCCCCAGGGTGGCACAGGCCACCCATCCCTGTGTCAGGGGCCAATGTTGGTGTGGCTGCAGGGAGAGTGAGCAGGGTGTGGGCTGGCTGGAAGCCTTTGGGACAGGAGGAGGTGCCAGCCAGGTGTTATTGCAGCACTTCCTTGCTCTGACTCACTCCTCTTGCCTGGGGTATTGGTAGGGATGTGGGAGCCATGTCCTGTGACAGGGCTAGGGACAGCCTGTGCATCTACTGAAGGCATCAGCAAGCTGTGTTGTACACAAGTAGAACAGCAGTGCAGTTTGTCAAGGCACCTGGATGGGTGGAGAACAACAGCATGTTTGGGACAGCATTAATGCTAAACAAGTTAGGTACTCATTAAAATGGATGTGCCTTTTACTACAGTGGTATTTTAATGTATTGGTTGACAGAAAAAAAAACGGTGAAATAATGCTTTAGCAAATTTGATAATCTCATTCCTACATCATCTCTGGTGTATTTGGCTGTAAAGTGGCTCAGGATCCCCTCTGATTTGGGTCTCTGTTTTATAACTCTTTGTTTGAATTCCATGTGCTTTCTTTTGATCTCTTTAGAAGTATTTCTGTACCCCTCAGCAGATACCTTCTTGGTCAGGTAATAGTGTTTCATCTGAGCTTTTTTCAAAATTATAATGATGCTCTGCTAGTTCCTATTCCAGAAGGAGTAGGTATCACTTTGCTTTAGTCTTTATGAAATTATTACTTGGATTTTGTCTTCTGTATAGATTTTAAACGGGCTTCAACAGCTCAGCTGAATACAGTTGAATTTGCTTAGCCCTCTTTTGTGAAAAAATAATAAGCCTGAATTAATATTTCTTAATTAGCTGTGTCGTCTTTGCTGATAAAAGTCACTTTGAAATGAATCCAGCCAAGGTTGCTATAGTGCTAGAGATACTCATTAAGTATTTCTGCCCATAAGACTGTTCCAGATGTTCCCCTGGGTTTTACTGCTGCTATTTGGAATGACTGGTAGCAGTTGGGAGGAGTTTGGGGAGTAAGTCCTCAAAATAGCTGATCTCCAGTTTTGCAGTTGGCCAGTTTGGACCAGAAGCCAGTGAAAATAGAGTGAAAGTGCCATTTAAATATGAGTTGAGATTTGAGACCTTTTCCCAGACGAGCTGTTCATCAATTTTTTTTGCTCATAAATAGCACTTGGAGCTTTACATGTAGAATGTAGCACATACTTTCCTCCTCTTCCTGAAGTTAGTGTCAAAGTTTGTAGCACTGAGAGGCTGAGGATGAAACCCAAACCTTAAACCCTGTAGAATTAGCCCAATATCTTACTCAGTATTAATTCCTGGTAATTGCAAATACCACCACAATCATATGGGACCACAGATTAATCCTAACATCTATTTAATTTTAGATTTTGATTTGATTGCTTAAATACTGACTGCATCTGGAACATTGGCTGATTATTCCTATTTTGCCCTAGCAAGAATAGAATTATTAACTTTTTCAGAGGTTTGGCTTAACTTTTTAGCTTCCAAAACCTTAGCTGAGCTTAAGGTTCAGAAAAGAGACATGCAACTATCAGGTAGTGAATTAGTTATTGTTACAGAATATAGTTATCAGTTCAGCTGTTAGTATATTTCAAATGTATTGTTTAGTAAATATTTAACTTCAGTCATACTTGCTTCGACAACTGTCTTCATGGACAAGCTTTTAAGCTGCTATATTCAGAATTTCACAAATTTGAGGGGTTTTGATTTAGGTTTTGTGTGGCTATGTGTCAGACTAGAGATTGCTTTAGAAGATTAGTAACCTCTGTCTGGACATCTAAATCTGCTTTGTGTGTGACCATGTTTGCAGCATTTCCTTCTAATGGCATATTTGAAAAAGATAGATACTGGAAGTTCTTGAGTATCCATACATTAATTTTACTGACACTTTGGCCTTTAGGTAGTGGGTGGTAGAAGAATAGTGGCTGTTACTTTTCTGGTCGATGGCTTTGTCTCCACACACACATTGCATGTGAATTGCCTCTCACCATGTGTCCCAGCTGATCGAGCCAATATCATCTCCTTCCAAATGGGCTGAAATTGGGCAGTCAAATGGAAACTCCTATTCACAGTTTGTAATGAAAAAAACTAACGAAATGCTCCATTAATCATTTACTTTGCCCTTCATTCCCACCGCAATGAAGACTGAGAGGCAACATTAGCCCATCTGAAAGGCTTAAGCATTTAAGATTGATCTTGAATAGGATACGACCATCAGTGATATGATACAAGGTTACTGAAGGCTTAAATAAATAACTCATGTCTTATAGTTGTGTTAACATATCAATCAGTCATACATAGTGCTTCTAGGTATTGTACTTAAATTTAGTTATTGAAATGCCTCGCTGCTGGGAGTTTTGTGTTCTTGCTGAGCAACTTGGTAAGGCTATATTCAGGATATTTCAGGCTATTTATTTTGGCTATTCAGGATTTTATTTCACTACTTATAATGCTGTGGATGTTAATAGTGCTAAGTGAGGCAGGAATTATTTTTTAATACCTGTGAAATAAAAACACTGCTGCTTTGTGCAGTTTCCTCAGTCAGTGTTAGTAGCAGTCTTCTCTTTATGCCAGATGATCCCAGATTGAAATCCCACTTAGACCCATGGAGATAAATTGTCTCAACAACTTTACATGGGGTCTGGTGTTTTGTGTGAGATGTTGAGCCATATCCATCCATTCAGAAGTGCAAATTCTGAAATTACAGGCATGATATATGGAAACTGTGGAGGAATTTAGAGTACAGTGTAATTTTTGTTTTTTTCTCTTTTGTTATACTTCTTTTGCAACCCTTAAAATTAGGAGAGAGTACCTATGGAAACAAGCATTGGCATTCAAAGGACTTTGCATTGTAAGTGTCTCCATTAAGCAAATAAATGTAGGAGTCATAGCAAAGCACTTTGTTGTTTAGCTGTATAAAACACCAGTGATTTGTGCTTATTGAATTTTAAAACAGCACAAAAAAGTTAGAGCAAAATTTAGGAAATAGCTATGCAGTTCTTGTTCACTGCTACAAAAAGTTGAGTGATGCATACAAATAGCACTAATTAATTTTTCAGTAGGGAACCAGCACTTTGTGCATACTGATTTTTCCACCACTGGCATGAAATTGGTTACACTATTGCTACACTGGGAGCAAGCGGTGCTGCTGCAGGGGATTGTGTGTGTAGAAAGGTGTTACGCAATCAGCACTGCTTGGATCCACGGTCTCATTGACTGAAAGCATTACAAGTAGGAAGATGTAGCATTCTGGTTTTACCAGTTACTTACTTTGAAAATGTATGAAATTGAAGTGCAATTTTCTGATTTTGTACTTTAGGTAAATTAGGCTATGATCAGTCTGTAACAAATGGAAGGATTACCGTGGTGCTTGAGTCAGGGTTGATGGCGAGCTCTAAGCAACACTAGTCTGTAAATGAGGTGAACCTATTCCTTGTCAAGCAGTATTTGTCAGTAGAGCAGGTTTAATGTGAGACTTTTAATAACAATAAGACTTGTGGATTTGTAGAATGTTGATTAAAGATCTGTGGAGTCTCTTTTCTTTTATTAATGAACAAGGCCAAATATATTTTTTCTTTTACCAGGTTACAATATTTGAGATAATAAGCCTTTAAAAAATCTGAAAAGCTGCAGATGTTAATGTTATCTCTTTGCATTCAGCTTTTCACTTGCAGTGAAAAGAAACATTTGTGAAATTTCTATACAGTAGGAAGCTGAATGGAGAGAGTAGGAATAGGGAGAGTAAATTTTCTGGAATATTTTTACAACAGAAAAATGTGTTAGAATAATAAATGAGTCTCGATAGCTAAAACTTCAGGCCACTGAGGCAATGTCTCTGCATATCCATATGGTCTTAGCCCATTTTCAGCTTTGGATGAAGAAGCAAAGAAGGTGGAAAAGCACTGTTAGTGTCAGAGCATAGAGTATAAAATGTTGGTGCAGAGCTTCTGATGGTCACAGTCACTTTGCACTTCCCTGTGATATGGCTCTACATATCTTTCCTAGGGCAGAAGTACAGTCTGCAGAATTAACAGATGAGGGTCTTGCCTTGCACCAAAGAAAATATTTCAGTAGCTCATATATTTAAAAAACTGACCTAACTTAGAGTGGATATGTTTGTGGCTTTATGAATTGATCATATCATGCTTAAGTCTTTGCAAAATGTCTAAATTACAGTCCATGGCTTGGCTGCAGTCTCTGGGATGACTACTCCAGACCTCAAACAACTAGAAAGTTTTGGTTTTTTTCCCTGCCTATGTCAGAGTCCTTTACTCTTCAAACTGTAACTCATGTTTCATAGAAAGGGGTGACTGATGTATATACCACATCAGACATTTGTCTCAAAGACTTGAGGATATTGAACAGTTCAGCCACAGAATGCAACAACAGCACCATAAAATTTTGTGAAGATAAATTTTAGTAAATTTCACTATTAGAAACTTAGAGCATGATACAAATGATACAATGTTAACATTTTTACCAGCCTCTAGAAAAAGTGATTTCTAGCTCCCAGCCTTTCTTTATGTCTTTAGAAAGTTCCCTTAACCAGCTGATACAGAATGACTTGGAATATTTTGAAAATTTCTTTTGTAATGGTCTCTGGCAATAGCAATTCATCCTGCCAAGCAAAGGGCTTGAAGACTGTCACCATGCTGATATATTTGGAACATTTGTAAGTACAGTGCTTCTGTGAAGCTCTGGAAGCCTCGGGGTATTTAATTTCACAGCTCCAGTGTCCTAATACATATCTGCAGCCATTTTAATAGGGAAAGACCTTTCTCCAACTGGAAAATTTGAGCCAATCTGAGGATTATCTAAGTGTTTCTAATGATTTTTCAACCCCACTTACTTTGTAACAAGACACCCAACTAACAGGCTTACAGTATAATATGACATTTCTTGTTCTGCTGTAGCAAGTTTTGTGTGTGTTACATGGTTAAATGACTCATTCACTCTTTATACTGCACTCTACAACCTGGAAACTGCTCTGTGCTGGTGGGGCACTTTCTCCTGATGTAAATAAAGCCTGGGGGAAGAGCAAGATTCAAGTCCCACCTTGAAGAAACAATAAAATCTTATTGTTGCTTTTTGATTGGACTGTTTTAATATTAGAATGATATTAACTCAGTGTAGCACATTTTTTAATTGAAGGAGGAAAGGGAAAGTGCTCCAGAAAACCCAAACAAAAATTCATTATCAGCTGATAATGACAGACTAAGGTAACTGTTGAAAGGTATTACAATTACTAAGGTAATTGCTGAAAGTGATATTTTATGGTTAATTCTAGAGCCTTAATAGAGGTATTGAACTTAAAGTAATCTCAAGAATTAATATCTGTTTTATAAATAAAATTTTATTTTCTCCCAAAGCTTTTGGTGAAAATAAGTATTATAGTTAAGTACAGGGGGGGTACCATTTGTGAGAGAGAGGCAGGTTTTGTCATTTCTCACTGTACCAGACATGAAAGTATGCAGAACAAAAGATTTATTACAGAAGAAGTTAATGTGGTCTGGTGGTTGCCCAGCTACCTGCCCCTCCCTGATTGAGCCATATTGGTATTTTTATGCCTCAGTACATTTTCCAGTCCTATGTTTTACACCTCCCCCACCCATGAAATCCTGCTGCTACCTGACAGTGTGTTCTATATGCTGCACAGACAAGTCTTTGTGTAGAATGAATCCCTCTAATGCCTTTTGTGGCCAGCTTTTCCCCTCCTTTCACAACATGTCTCCTTTTATTGAGGATGGCACTGATTTAGACTGTCTGATCTGTTCATTTCAGACTTTTGTCACTTAGATTCTTCTCCCCAGTGTCCTATGGCAGATGATTTCTAAGGTTATTCTTCCTTCCCTCTTTATTTTTTTTTTAATTGTAACCTAGGCTTTGTAGTTTGAATTTCACTGTGAAGTGTGGTAGAATATCTGAAATACCTGTCTCACCATGTCTTTGTATTTCTAAGTCATTAACAATTTTGTTACTATTTCTGTTTCTCTTTAGATTTATATTTTCAGTAATTTTTAAAAAAGCTTTTTAGCTTTCTTCTGAGGCTTTAATACTGACCATTTTTAGATTCAAGCTATTGCTCCTTTTAGATGTCTCTTTCCCATTGTAAATAATCTCTTGCCGGAAGGAATTATTCTTGAAAAGTGTACTGTCACCTTTCCTGCCAGGTATAAACAAAGCATTTTCACTCCCTCACCTCTGGGCTTTGTCTTTACAACCTGTGCATTGCTTTGCTTGCCTACTTCAGATTTTCTCTAATTTATTAATGCTCTTTTTGTAATAAGTGCCCAAACTGGCATGCAGTACTTTAAAAGCACTGGTACTAAATAATTTATTTTCTATGAATAATTTAGCCTGTACTCTGTTAATGAATGATCTTGCCTCCACAGAAGCATCCATTGTTCATAAGCATGTGCCAAATTGTTTGTGCAAACAAATGTCAGGTGATGTGATCTTGAATGGTGCAGCTGTTTGATTTTGGTGGTATAAGACTATTAACATAAGGTCTTAGCATAGTCTTCCTTAATTAAATGGGGCAAAGGGCTTATGTCTTAAGAGGACTTAAACCTGCTCTGGATGTTGATAATGTTACAGGTTCAATTCATCAGCTCATTTTCATCAATGGAATCTATGCCCTTAGTCCATCACAAATACGAGATGTCTCCCTTTCAGATAGGTTTATTCCAAGGCCTGGAGTACAGCTGTTACAGCTCACAAGTCTTCAGCACATATATTTGTATTCTTGCTTGTGTGTCTAAACTTAGTTTGCCTTCAGTGTATTCCTACAGCTTCAGCTAAATTGAAATAAATACATGGCTTAAGCTGAAATGAGAGCAGATACAGACACCTTGCAGAAGTGCAGCACAATTCTGCAATCTGGTCCTGTCCATGTGCCTGGATTCCAAGGGAGAAATTTGTCAGTGTAAGAAAGCATACTTATAGGGTGTCATTCAGTTCAAAGAAACCAAGTTAGGCCTGCTAAAACAGGCAAATACAGGTTAATACCAGAATCCTTCATCTCTTCCAATACTCATAAGAGTAATTGTTTTCAAAGAACTAAACCAGAAGCAACATGTAACAACATAAGCAGAGTCTTTTGCAGATTGTCAGGAGTAAAATTTGGAGTGGTTTCATTCATGATTATATCACTTTTTAAATCCAAGAATTTTTTTAAAAAATATGTATCTGGAAACTCATCATTTGTCAGTGAAGGATAACAATGAAGGATAACAGTGCATTATGCTTTCAGTTATTAATCTGCTTGCCACAGTCTGTAGGACTGGAGACATGGAATTTTGACAGGGACATTGAATCTTGTTACAAGAATATTCTGGGAAAGTATCACTTAAAATTATTTGACGAGCAATTTGTTATTTTGACTTTATATTCAGTAGCATAATTGCCTACACTGTAAGGCGTTGTGTCAAGACCATCATCCTCTTCTCTGCTCTGCTGTCTGCCTCAGGTTGGGGGTACAGATAATGCAGTGACACAGACACACAGTCATACTGACATTCCGTATTAGTTTAGTTCTATGTTCATTTGTATTTTTTAATTCAGGCTCTCTTTATAAATTTAAATATGAAACGATACATTTAAAACAGTCTCACAGCATGTTATATAAAGGCTGACTTTAGAGATAAAGTGTCTCTAATACTATATTCTGAGGGGAAATGGCAGCAGGCTTTGGTCCTGAATGTTAGATTTCAACTAGGCAAACCACTTGTAATTCCTCTATCTGCAAATTGAAGCATCACTCCAGTCTTGGTTGCTACCTCTGATTTTAGGATTTCTCAACTAAGGAGCCTATCTTATCATGGATTTCAAAAGTAGTTGAAAAATTCTATCCCATCCCTCATGAACTGTTACAGGAAATGGTATTTCTTTGACTGATGGGCTGATTTTGACTTCTAATAAAAAAATGGATTGCAGCCATAACTATGAACTCTCTATTTCCAATTCCCGTAAGTGCTCTTTGTTATATATTAAGGACATGAGATCTGAAAGAAGATTTAGGAAGGAGGGCTATAATTCAGAATTAATAGAGTATCTGGAGTTATATCAAAGTATTTGATTGGCTAGTGTACAACATTACTTCTTAAGAGTTCATTTAAAACACATTGCTTCAAAATAACCATATGTCCATCATATTTAATTTATTTTGTGACAGCAATAAAGTGAGTACAAATAATTTTTGTGGAATCGATTGTCAGCAAAGGTTAAATATCCCAAGAAGTACCTTGTGTCTCAATTACTGTGCCTGAAAGAGTTGTGGATAGCTTAAAACTTTTAAAAAGTGTTGACAAGTACACAAAAGTCTGCTCTCAGCCGAAAAGATGAAAAACCATATCAACAAGAAGTGGGATGGAGCATAAAGAGCTATTCACATTTGGAACAAGGAATAACTGAGAGCTGTTCTACAAATAGTTCCTGGGAAACTTCAGGTTGGTGTAATGAAGAGCAAGCACATCAACACTGAATTTTAGCACAAAAGTGTATCTTGGCTTTATCATGATTTGGCAACTAGAGAAAAGCACAGAAAGTTGCACAAGAAAAAAGGTGAAGCTTTAAAGGATTTAGGGATGGCAGAAGTAAAACAGAAAGCAACATCGAAAAACCCAAAGAGCACTTCAAAGGTTTGTTTGAGCATATATGTGGTGGCATGCAGCTCCCAGCACACTAGAATTCAGCTTTTTTTTTTTTTTTTTAATTATTTGTGTTTGGTGATGATAAAAATACTTACTCTTAATGCATAGATTTGTGAGGAGGATTATTTTGCAAACTGGTATAAGTAGGTGACAGCAAACTAGCTAATGTATTTGTGAAAAAGTTATTTTCTATTTTTTTTGCCATTGGGCCCAATTCTGTAGTCTCTGTGGAGTGTAACTGATTCAGTGTCATTTGGAGAATTTCTCAAGGGCAGTTGAACATGGACTTTCAAATTGCTTTATTACAAGATTTTTCCTCTGATTAGAGAGAGTATTTACCTAATACCCCATGATTATCTTTTAAAGGCCTGTGGACATAAGGGTTATTTTCAGAACAAAGTCTTTGAAATTTTGCACCGACTATGTGAATAATGAATTGAAAATAACAAATAGTAGCATATTCTGTTGGAAAATATATTTACCCTTTTTTTTCCCCCTGAAAAATAATATATTCCAAAAGCTAAGAAAATTGAATCCTCCAGATTAGATGGATGTTAAGAACTGACCTCAGGAAAGCATTCAGGAGAGTTTAGGCATGATCTCCTTAGTTTTCAGTGGTTTTAAATTCAAAATCAAACCAACAACAAAACCCATTAAATCCTCCTGGAATTGTATGCCCCGAAGGCACTGATGGACTTTGGTGGCCATGACCAAGCTCCTTGGGGATCATCATGGCCTGAGCCACACCATGGGTGCAGCTGTCTCCAGCTCTGCTCCCACACCAGGTCGGGCCATGTGCTCCATGGTCTGGACTCTGACACGAGCCTGATGTGGCTGGAGCTCAGACCTGGCTCATCACCTGGACATTGCCTCACCTCTGGACTCACTGTTGGACCAGGCCACCATCTCCAGCCTGCCCAGCTCACTTTGCTTGATGAGCTGCAATGGAACACTGGTCAGTGAGGTTCTTGCCCTGGTGACCTTAGCCTTTGGAGACCAGTCACCCCTTGTTGCACTTTGACAAATTAAGGATAATTCCATCTATTTTACAACAGGAAAAATTACCTCTGCATGAATTCAAACACCACAGCCCAGTGCTTCAGTAGTTGTTTTAGGTTCATTCCACTACAAACCCTGGTGAGGGAGGAAAGGAGACAAAATACACAAGCCTTATGCTCCATTGCCTGCTTCTGAGAAACAATTTAAAAGGAATGTCCTATGTGAAAAGCCACTTTTCCTTATACTGGTAAATAACTTCCTCCTGGTAAAAGTGATGTGTGTCCTGGTGATTTTTGGAACACAAATGTGAGACCAAGGAGAGATCAACCCATTCAGGGAGAGAGAATATACTGGGTTGAGTTCTTGCAGAAGATCATAGTCACGGACTTATTTTCCAGTATTGAAACTGCAGTAAGTACAAAATTGTATCTGTTATGTATATATACTGCCAGGAAGAGTTGAATTTTTCTCTTTACAGGGTATTTTGCCTCTAAAAACTACCTGGATGGATGAAGGGAGAGCAGTGGATAATGTGTACCTTGACTTCAGCAGGGCTTTTGACACTATCTCTCATGAAGTCCATATAGTCCTTATAATACCCAACTGAAGAAGTGTGGGTTGGGTGACTAGAGAGCGGGATGGATTGAAAACTGGCTGAGTGGAAATCCCCAAGGGTTGTGATCAGTGGAACAGGGTCTAGATGTGTCCCCAGGGTTTATACAGGGCCCAGTATTTTTAACTTGTTTGTCACTGACTTGGCTGAAGGAGCAGATGTTTCCTCCGCAACTTTGCTGATGATACAAGGCTGGAAGGAGTGGCCACTACCCCAGGGAGCTGTGCAGCCCTTCAGAGGGACCTTGACAGGCTGGAAAGATGGGCAGAGAGGAACCTTCTGAAACTCAACAAGGGCAAATGCAGGGTCCTGCACCTGGGGAGGAATAGCCCCGTGTGCCAGGACAGGCTGGGGGCTGACCTGCTGGAAGGCAGCTCTGCCAAGAAGGACCTGAGGTCCATGGTGGACAACATGCTGTTCATGAACCAGAAGAGCCCTTGTGGCCAAGAAGGCAAATGGAATCTTGTTTTTACTCTTTATTCTTATAATCCTGTTAAAAATGGGAAATTTGGCACCCAGGATACTGGCATAGGATGTGGCAGAGCTTTTCAGGGAGAGGTGGCAACTCTTCCTGGATTGATGTAGCCGCTGAACAACCTTATGGCAGCAGCATAACTTAATCAGTGTCTTCTCTCAGCTGTTTCATTTATTCTCGATGTGTGCTGACACAGCCCTAGTAATAACAATCACTGTTACTTTTCTAATGGAATTGTTTTACACTTTGACCAATTTTCCTTTTTTTAGTCATGAGATGGGCACACAAACACCTTCTCAAGCACAGTACTGCCTGCCATGCAAGGGCAGGAATAAGTGTCTGGGACTGAGGAAGATTAGTTAAGCTGCTGTAGTCAGTACTGCTAGTGAGTGTGTAATTATAGCCTAGCTTCCACAGCTTCAGCCCCTGTCACTTGTGCTTATAGAAATCTGAATCATTGTGTACAGCTCAAGAATAATTCCTATTGTAGACTTCCAGAGTATTTGATCCGAGTACTTGGCATTTTTAAACTGAAATTCCTGACCTCTTCTGGGCTTACTTATTTTTAAGTGACCCCCTGAGTTGACAATGATTTATTTCCTCTACCATGTGAAGACTGAGATGCATCTGTAATTACTGGCTCACACAAACATTTTGGAGGATCCGAGCTGTTGTAAACAATTGTATTAGATGAGCACTTTCCCAGCACGTGAAACCATGTGTAGTCACTAATCACAGCCTGCTCTCAGTTCTCTACCTAGGAAGAACTGAGTTCTTGCAGATTACTGCTGCCTAACAATTCTCAATCTCCTTTAGCTCCTTTGTCCCTGCTCCAGAGGGGCCATGATCCATAGTATAATATTACATTCGCATTCATGAACTGAATGTATGAAATGTGTAACCCAAAGCGAAATTGAAAAGAGGAATATGAATTTTGGAAAAGGGGAAAAAAGCCCTTCACAGTCATTTAATCTCTTTTGAACTTCATCATTATAAGAGAATACCTAGAAGAATATGTTTCTTTTATTAACCTGAAAACCATATTACTTGAACCTTATATTAAAAGTCATCCTCTTGCTTTCACTGGGGCTTTTTAAGAAAGTAATATGAGTCAGTATAATGTCGTTTAAATATTGCTGTATGTAGTAGTTTAAATTGTATTTCCAAGGTGTTTTCCTTTACATCTGACTAGGGCTGTTTTCTTTTGCATCTGACTTGGGCTGCCTTATGATTTATTTTTTTTTAAATTAGAAATAAGCATTTAATGTGGTTTACTAAAGCAGCTATGGAAGCTTGTCATGTGTCTGTGACTGAACCATAAACAGGCTTGAGACCACAGTCTGAAAGCCTATGAAGGTATGTAAATAACTTTCCATGTTTTGTTCAGAAACTCAAGGTGGGATTGCTTATAGTAAACATCTGAGTATTGTTGTTCTATGATTTGCTTTATGATCTAAGAAAGTTAAGAAACAATATCTCAGATATCTGCACCAAAGAAAAATGCATTTGTAGGCTTAAATGAGTTCAGAGTTTGTTTATTAATATAGAGAGAGCTTTTCCATCACTTGCTTGCTGCCCAGTGTGGGCAGAGGCTCTATGAGCCAGTGACAATTAACTCTCGACTTTGCTAATTCAGTATATTTGTATCTTGAACTGGGTAATGCTTTGGTTCTCCTTTCTGTAATTTCTTTTAATTGTAAAAATCAGATGGAATAAACTTATTCTAGAGATGTCTGGGCTTTAAGGGATACAGCCAGCTTTTCATTATCACATGCTCTTACATTACACTTAATGCCAGTGAAATACATCTGTCAAGGCTTATCTTTCATTCTCTTTTAAATATACAGTTACACTTAGAAACATAGCACAGAGAGTTTCTCATGAGTCTTGTCGGAGTGTGATGGCTCCCTGTTGAGTCATGCAGGAGATGGTAATGGAAATCTTCACACTTTTGTCTTGAGCTTGGGCCAGGGCTTTCAGCCATAGCAGCCATGGGCTGAGGCAGTGCATACTGCCCAGTGGGTTAAACAAGCACTTTAAAACTAAATAAGACTCTTTCCAAGACTTAATAAAGTCTGGACTTGATCCTAAATAAACATTAAAAATTTTGAAAGGGACATAGTCCCAAGATGTACTTTATGAGCCACAGATTTTCATATGGGCCAGAAATAGATTTTGATTAAAGTAATGGCAGTAGTTCAGCTGGTGGTGCTAAGAAATACATTGGTGGCATGTAAGCAAATAAATATGATTAATATGTAGTTTAGTTGCTACATAGTGTCCTTCATGGCTTTACATCAGTTATTGACAGAAATGTTTCATTCCTCCACTATGTTTTATCCTTCAGTTGGAAATGTATTTATTTGTGATTCTAGTAATTAGGTATGCCAAAGTTGTCACGTATATTTTGTCATTTTGAGGGAACATAATGTATGTATGAAGGAAACTATTTGTTATGTTGTAGTAGAGAGGAAGATGAGTTGTTTAACTCTTATTTCTATAAAAATATTTTATGGAGCTTACAGCTGAAAGCCAGTCTCCACTGCTACTATGGAGTTATAGTCGCTCTGTAATAAACTCATGATGCTGCCACAGGATGAAATAGATGTGGGCACACAGTTGTGTTGTTGATATTTGATTCTGTGTTTTTTCAAAGACTCACAGCTTGAATTGCAGGCTTTTTTGAATTTCTTTGCAGATTGTATGAGAGTAAGTTGATTCCACATTGTACAAAAAAACCCCCAAAAAATCCTTTGGCGGAAAAAATAGAGTGACTGAATATCAAGCACAAAATGGTTTATAGCAAACAGTAAAAGGAAGACAAGCAAGAAAAGAAAAAAATTAAGATAGGGAGCTTGTGATAGTCACTCCATCAAACACTAAACCAGACTTGTTCTCCTCCAGCATGCCTGCTCAGTCTATGCTGCTTCAGGCTGCTGAATCCTGTACTCTGTCAAACACCTGAGGTCTTTGGTTTGTTCGTTAATTTTTTTTTTTTGCTGCTATTCACAGCAAAGAAATCTTCTCCAGAGGACCATTGTGATAAATGAATAAAAACAGGGATATCCATCTTAATTAAAATTATGACCTTGCGACTTTTAAGGAGTATTTGAGGGATTTTGTGCCCAGGTACTGCTTTTTCGTAGTAACAGTCTTACAAATGAAACTGGCAATGAACTGTTCATAACACAAGGTCAGAGAACCATCTAATGCTACTTGAGTGTGGAAAAAAGTATTCTCTAATGTGGATGACGTTAGCATTTTACTAGTTTATCTTTGTAAATATGGCATTGAATGCCCATTATCTGCTGTGGATTATCATTTAACCTAAATATAAGGGGGAAAAAGTCTTCTCTCATATTTCTGTCTTTGTATTAGTCATGGTTAATAGTGTCACCCAAAATTGGGAGGCTGTCTAGGGCTGTGCAATATTGACAGACACTGCATCCCTTTAAAGTGCCTGGGCGTGCAGAAAATTTTGCTTTAGAATTATGTGATACCATATCTACAGCAGGAAACATTTGTACAGGGAATTCACATCCTTCTTGCTGTGCAGGAGCAGCCTCAAGGCCAGTCTTAGGTCCAGCTTCATCACCAGTACTCTTCAGTGTCTCCAGCGCCTTCAGGCGTGCCCCTGAGCAGTGTTTCTGGGAGCTCCTGCTCCAGCGCACACTCGAGTGTGTGTTTATTCATGCACACCCTGTGGCTCTGGCAGACGTGCATCAGGCATTCCTGTGGTACTTCTTAAATGACCACCAAGTTTATTTGCCAAAAATGTAGATTAATTTCAACAGTAGCAGGGGTTCAGGATGTCCATATAGAAAATGTGGAAGGATGATGCAAGCCTGAGAACAGGAATAGCCAGAGCATCTCTAGTGGGACCAGAGGCTTTGATGAAATAGGAACAACAATAATAAAGAAGGAATTGGTCCAGGCCTTGGAGTATAGAGGAAATACAAAAAGGTTCAAGCTAGGCTATTGCTTCTATTGCTTCTTATTCTTCTTTTTTTCTTTTTCTTTTTTTCTTTTTTCTTTTTTTAATTTTCAATATGACATCTCCTGTGGATTTCCACATCCACCATCTCTCTGTCTTTGTAGAGTCTCCCCAAGTGTATTGTCTCCAATAGTTTTTCTCCGTATTCTTCAGTGGAGCTTTCCTTCCTGCCTCTATTATTTGAACTACTTCTGGTCAAATATGTTGGTCCAGATAAGGGAATTACTTCATGCCTCAAACCCTAAAGTAGTAATAAAAAAGGAGTAGTGGAGAGGGAAATCAATCTTTTCCCTTACTCTTCATATCTGCCAACTCTTCTCCAAGCCATCTTTTCTTTGTAGGCATTGACCTATATGGGAGTAAATGCCAGCAAGAAAAAAAAAAAGGAAAGCAGAAAAATCCCCTAAATTATAAAATGCAAACAGAACAACACAGAAAAACTGCTTGTTACTGATAAAAGTGTCTACAGATATATGGCATGTGCCTGTCTAAACAATACAAATATAGGTACTAGCATGAGAGTGAGAAAGAAAAATGTGGCAGCAGCAGCTGTATCTTGCACTGGAGCAACCAGGGGTCACATCACCTGCATTCCCTACAATCATTCCGATAGCAGTAGGCTGACTTGGCTAATCTGGCAGCAATCCTTAAGTGTGCAAGGATACAAGGACAGAGGGAAGAAACTTGCTAAGAAAACACATCTCTTAATTGATCTGGGACTGAAAGTAAAGGAGTTTTTCTGATAAAAAACTCCTCTTATTATCTCTGCATCAGGTACAAAGAGTGACCTGGAGCTCTTTGTGTTAGAAATATTTTTCACTGTTAGCAGCAGCAAAGCAAACAATAACACAGAAGTCAGGCTGTAGATGTGCATTGGTAATATATGCAAATTCTCAAAAAAAGACGTTTCCACTTATTTATATACACTGTCATCAATGTGGTGGGAATTGAAAATAATTATGCCTCAATTGTTTAGTTGTTTTTTGGATAAATGAAAAGCATCAAATGTAGGAACTTGGTAATATATATATATATATATATATATATGTGTGTGTGTGTGTGTGTTTTAGATGGGGGTAATTTTAAATTGGTTTTAGGTCTTGTATTCTAGAAGATGTTTTGCCTCTGAAGATACTTGCTCTGTTCTCTGAAGAACTGCCATGCTAAATGAGGCTCTGTTTACTGAGATGTTACAATTTCTGTACTAGAATATGGGGTGTTCCTTTTCTAGGTACTTGAAGGCTTTTTCTCTAAGGAGGGGTATCCATTACTCAGTTTAGCTGTCCCATTTCCAGCATAATTTTCTTAATCTGAGAACAAGTCTTGAATTTTCAGGACAGAAGAAAAGAAGGATTGATGCAGCTCAAGCAAGACAAGGAGGAATTAAAGCTTGGCTGCTTTGAAAGATGGATGCCTCCCAGCAGGAGCTCAGAGAAGAATTGCCTGTAAGAATAGAAAGTGGGGATAGGTTGCTGGGAAACGGATTAATGAGCTGGAAGATAAATTGAGAGGAGAAATTAAACAGCAGATAGACCCTGCTTTTGGTGTCACAAAGACTGATGTCCGGTTCTATGTAAGAGAAGAAGCTGTGAGTAAAACTGTCATGTCAAAGCCTCATGCTTTAGTTTCCAGACCAAAATGTTTCTGTAATCCCCTCTGTTGGTGAGGCAAGCTGGGGTCTGTTGCCCTGCACGTGTGTCCTGTTTCCTGCTCACAGGGCCTTCAAGAGCTGCTGGATTGTCTGGGCAATGGCTCTGATAACATTACTTGGGAGAAAGACCAAACTGGACCCTAAAACAAGAAGAGTTGCCAAAGGGTGCCCTGTTAAATCACATTTGTGTGCATTGACCTTACTTCTCCTGAGCAGAGGAGAAACCATAATGTTTTTTGACATGCTTTTGAGGAGGGAAAAATGCTTTCTTACTTGATTTAATAGTTTGTCTCTAAAAATGAACAGAATACCTAAGTGATTGCCTTTGGAAACAGATTATTAAGGTGCCTGATGTGCATTCATTGGTACAGAATCAATTTATCATAATTTTACAGTCTACACATTTGCATCTAAGGCTGAGTCAGCCTTAGATCACTAGGGACACCTTTTACTGTCACAAAAGTCCTTTGTATTTGGTAGAATAACAGTGCTTGTATGTCATTATGAGCGAGTCAGTGGTGGAGCTTGTAAGCGAGAAGGAACATTTTGGATATGCATGGGAGACCTGCTGCAGATTCTTCAGAGAAAAGAAGAACATAACCCATTTGGAGAGACAACAGTGGAAAGAGCAGATTATGGAAATGGGTCATGCTCTGCAACAAAATGTAATGCCTGAGGGAGTATCCAAGAAGCGTCTAAGAGCTGGAAATGTAACGACACGGTTATGGATGAAGCAGCTCTACTCATCCATTGGAGCAGAAAACAAATACATCACTTTTTCAGAGCAAGTGAAGACAGGTGCAACAAGAACTGAAGGCAGTTAAAAGTTACACACTGTGTAAGGCTCCCTCTCCTGTGCTAAGAACTCAGTGTTGAGTCCATTTCCCAAAATATGAAATTGAATGGATTTTTTTTGTAAAATCTTAGAGGTCTGGATTATGTTTTCGGTTAACCTGATGCAAATTTAGCCTTATCCTGTTTAGCTTGGTAGAGTAACTTGGAGTTTTTAATAAGTAAGGCAACTGAAGCAGAGTCTGGCCTCAGTGAATTTTACACATTTGAATGCAGGAGAGAGCAGTGGTGTGAGATGATGCTCTTGTTAGAGGCTGAGAACAAGAATGTTAGCAGGAAGGAGGTTGTCCTTCTAAGTTGATAAAATTGCATTAGATTGCATTTTCTAAAATTCTGGCCTTTAAAACAAGCAAAGATTAGCACAGGAATGAATTTTATAGGCAACCCATCTGAAAACAGGCTGAGATGACTGTGTACAGAATAATCTTACTGGGTTTCGATAGATGTCACTCATTGATGTCACTGATTCAGTGTCTAGCCCACAGGAGACTAGAGATGGAAATATAATGAAAAGTCTGGGAAACAGCTAAGTTGCCAAGTATTAGGCCATATAGATCTGGTAGCCAAAGAAAAATAAAACAAAGAGAGAGAAGCAACACCTGAACTATAGCATTTTTAGACAACATGAAATATTTTACTGCTCTATTTGCACATCTAGGTGAGAGAAGGAGAGAAAATATGGGGAGTTAATTTTATTTATTGATCCTACATATATAAAAAGTAATTTTAGGTTTTTGTGATGCTTTGCCACTTGTCAAAATCTGTGGTTGAGCCCTGCTTGTTCTCCTTGTCCTGATGATTGATTTACTACAGCAACTGCAGCCACAGGTGGGTGATGCAAAAAAGATTGGCTTTTAAAATACAAAGGCAAGAGCTTCTTTGGTGTTTCAGCTCCCCCAGCCTCTTTCTGGAGTCCAGCAAAAGACTGGAGATAGCATCAACTTTTACAGGGTGCTCTCAGATTTCTACATTCTCATAATGTCTGCTAAGTTATGACAGTCATATGCCTGGTGAAGCATCTGGTTAATCTTTAATTCTGTAGTGAATAAATTCTCCTGCCTTTAGCACTGATGTGAAATAATGGATCTGACCTTTAATTTCAGACCCTGGTCTTGTGGGATAAAGTGAAGCATAAAGCTTTTTTCACAGCTCCAGGAGGTTCCCAGTTTAATATTGGCAGTTGTACAGCAGGATCTCATGTCTCCTTATCACTGGCCAGTTTTAGGGATTTTAGTAGAAGCATGTAGAACAATAACAGGAGATGCTCTTGGAAGAAACTTGTGTGTAATATCCTGATGAAACTTTTTAACAGAGGCTCCTTATAAAGGCCTGAAGTAACTGCACCACTGTTTCCTCACTGTATCATATGTAAAAGTCCAAAATACCCCTCCTGCTTTTCAACTGTTTCTGGATTTGGTTTTGTTTTGTTTTGCTTGTGGGTTTATTTTGGTTTTTGTGTGTTTAGTTTTGGGGTTTTTTTTGGGTGGGGGGGTTTTTCACTATAGTCCAATGATCATTAAAATATTCATCTTGAATCAGATGTAAAACGGAAGTTACAATGAATGTAAATTTAGAGACATAAATGCTCAGATCTCTTATTATGAAGATTAAATTCTCCCAGTGCAGACTTAGAAAGTATGATTTTACAAATAACTTTACTTGAAGAATATGATAGAAATGCTCAAAGGAAGTACCACTGCAGTAGGATAGTAAGAGGAAATGCTATCAAAGGATAAGAAACATAGCCTATAAGCTATATTTTGAACCTACAGTTGTTCTTACAAGCTTCAAAAATGTGAGGCATTAAGAAATTTTTTCAAAAATTTCAAACTGCAGAGAATTTAAATATAAACTTGATGTATCTCCATTGTACTGTTAGGCAAGAAAGCTTCAAGTCCTACTAATTTCTGTA
This sequence comes from Pseudopodoces humilis, assembly GCF_049639895.1. Classification (NCBI taxonomy): domain Eukaryota; kingdom Metazoa; phylum Chordata; class Aves; order Passeriformes; family Paridae; genus Pseudopodoces; species Pseudopodoces humilis. Next base: position 11,207,629 of record NC_142205.1, on the reverse strand, counting down.
GATAAATTTTTTTAAAATTTTTTCTTCACACTGATTCATATTTTCACATTTCCAGTTTCACATTTTTGCTGTTGTGTAGCTTATTTCCTGTTAAAAATGCAGTCATTTTCAGTAATGCTGATACTGGTAATGTAAATCTCAAGTGTAATCTAAAGTACTGATAAAATATCTTCATCTCTACATCTCTGCTGTTAAGAAGTCACATTGCAATTATGTCTGTACCTTCTACTGTCTGTGGAGGTTTCTTTTATTTTCTGAAATATACTATTAGGCATCAAATTAAAGAACTGACAATGCTGATGGCTGTATCCTCTGTATTCCAAACACAGTTTCTTTCATTTGTGTTTCTTAGACATAGCTTATTTCATGTCACAAAATATACCCTTCAACTTAAATTAATTTTACTTTTTTTTTTTTAGTTTGCTAGATATATTAAAAATATAACTGTCTGATATTCATTTATTTATCTATTTATTTATTTATGTGTTTATGTATTTATCTATTTATTTATTTATCTATTTATTTATTTTCCTATTCTGTTGGAGTTTGCTGTAGAAGGGGATCGTAATTGCAAAAGTCCCATTGATTTGAAGCATGCCAGAATGTCATGTTTGTGGAAGCATATTTGAGCCAGCAGAGAAAGTAGTCTCAAAATATTTTGTTTCCTTTTCTTCTGTTTTAAATGGCTGTTAAATAGAATTTTCAGTTTCAACTTTAAGAAAAGGTGGGACAAGTGGAAATTTGTGAAGGAAATAAAACCTTAGAGGATTTCTTCCCTGAAAACCAGTTTTAGCATGTGTAATCCATGAGCATGCGTAGAAGTGTATGGTCCTCTTTCATAATCCCCCAAATGTTCATTATGAAGGGAAGTTTAAAGACCACAGCTATAATAATTTAGTAAGAAACATTGATATTTCCCATTATTTTGAATACAATTTAAAAAGAGTTTCTATCAGTTAGGATATTGCTAAGGCTTTGATAATTCATTAATTTGTTTTCAATTACACTTATTCTCACTTATGGACATTCCCATTTGTTTAATTGCCAAAACTGTGGGAGACAGTTTTTAAAATGCCTTGAAGTCTATAATGTATCTATCTGTCCTTTTTAGAACCCTAAATGACATTTCTCATTAGTTTCAATAGGAATCAGGTTGACATAAAAATTAGTTTGCTTTAAGGCTAATTTCTACTTTTTTTTAAGTAGCACATATCATAAACTGTACATTTTTTTTTCTTATCTCTCTCTCTCTTCCATTAAAAACCACACATTGTTGGAAAGAGAAGCTCTATAATCATTGTGTGGTTGGAAGACAAATTCTGCTTTTCAGCTCGTAGTAAGAAAAATTTCTAAAGAGACTCATTTGTCACCTATGATGACATTTCAACTTTGTCACATTCAATGGTTTCAGTTAATATTGTTCATTCTATTGAATTTGTATTTCTTTTCAAGAAAGGAGGGATAACTATGGGATGCATAAAATTATGAGCTAGAAAGCAAAGAATTGAGAAAACAGCTGTAGAGTGTTAGAGGAGGACTGGGGTGGACATTTAGAATTTTGGCTGCTCTTAAAAGTATATGAACAGGTTACTGATTTCTGACTTTATCGTTTCTGAATGGGAAAATGATTGTTCTCTACAGGAGTCTGCTTGCCTTAATCTAATTTGCACATGGGTTTAGAGTCACAACACTCAAGTTTCAAATGAATACATAAATTGAACTAAAATCAGATCTGTCTTTTAAACAATGAAAATATGAATCACATTCACTCTGTCTTGGAGAGAAGGGAAAAGTCCATGAAATGTGGGTGGTCAGAAGTCTGCAACAGACAGGAGTTCAGATTTATACAGGGGTCATGATTTTAAGGAATAAATGTTTATAATCCCAGATGGGAAAAGGTTTAAGAAAATAATTTCACAGTCATGGCATTGCCACTTAGAGAAGAATTACTCTCTTATGGACGTATCTTCAGTTATAATTCAGTTAAATATGTGTATGTACACTAGTAATAATTTAATACATTCCTTCTGTTGTGTCTCACTATGATGAAGAAAGGCTTTAATTCATCAATGGACTCTGTCTGTTTTTCCACCTCTGTTGGTTCTTCCAGATGTCTGCTATAGATGCCATAAAATGATAAAAGGATTAAGGTTTTAAGCCATCTGTTGATGTAAGTCTTGCTAGAATTAGAAGTTCTAATTACACATCTCAGTGTAGCACACATTTTCAAGGCTCCCTTTATTCCATTATCAATGTCCTCCTTGTGAGATCTTTTAAGACATCATTTTACTCCTATCCATTGGAGAGATCAAGCAAGAATTCAGTACCTTGGTTATTTGGCAGCCAAATATATAGTATTTTCACTCACATGTCCTCACAAATAGTGAAATATTTCTCCTTTACCTTTTAATTTTAGTTGTGAAATGTATTTATTTTTTTCCTATTTTATATTCATTAACAGCATTCTAGGTAATCTGTCTTTTTACTAAAACATCTAAGGTTCTTAATTTTTAACTGCACCCCTTTGAGGATCTCAGCATGATTCACTGCAAGGTCCGTAGAGCTCGTGCAATGCCGTGTGATGGAAATGAAATGAGAGTTAAGCTTCTTACACTGCACTTTGTATAGCTGCTTTAATAAGCCAAATGCTCTCAGTGTAACTGAGTCAGGCAGCTCACAAGTGGCTGAGAATTGCAATTGTAAAATTATCCAGTCCTTCAACGTGAATCTTCATTGCAGCAGCTTCTGAGAGAAAAAGTGCCTGTGGATGGACTCTGGAGCGTTTGCAAATGTGTACCATGTTCCTGTGGCTCACTGTCAGCACCCAGGCACAGCTCCCACCTGACTTTCAGAATGGTGAAATATCTCATGGGTTGTGGTGGTGTAGAAAGACATTGCAGGGACAGGAAGTTTCTAAACATGCAATGCTTCAATTATTCAAGGCCATGTTTTATTTTATTTTTTTTTTATTCCAGATAGCTAATTTAAATAAGCTATCATTTAAATATTGCAATATTGGCCAAGACCTGCTTTTTGGCAGAGGACTATTGTCCTAAGATACACATTCGTAATAGAAATAGGATTGACCTGCATGAAATTCAACTGCAGCTGGAATTTCCAAAGTTAAGAACAATGTTGTAGGTGAAACTCAGATACAGACACATTTCTGGAGGACCTTTACAGAAGAAATAACTGATAGGTCTTTCTTGCTTTACTACAGCCAGTGTGCCATGTAATGTCAGTTGATGTGTTCTGTATCTTGGCTCCATCTGATGTTTTCTTAAAACTGATAGTCCTAACCTGAAGCACCTGAATTCAATCAACAGTGAATTTTCATCCCTTCTTTTAAAATTCAAGTGAAACCATTATTCTGCTAGACACATGAAATTCTTTCCACTTTTATTAAAGAACTTCTGCCAGATTTTTGTTTTTGGAAGGCTGACTTTTCCTTACCTAAGTTGTTGTCTGCTCAGTATCTTTTTCTACCCTTAGGATTTTAATCAGAAGCCTCTATTTTCATTTTTGGCTTTAGAATATCATTCGTTCCAAAAGACACAGGATATCTCATTGCTGTAATTAGAAAAACAGGGTTTGGGGCTGGGATTTACATGCAGCCCTAGGTGACTGTCAAAAACAATCCATAACTTTTGTAATCTCTTTTCTTTGGGAAGGGAAAAAATGTTTAAAGCACCCCTGCTCAACTCTTCAAGAGTAAGTCACTTCAGGAGTTTCTCTAGACTTAACCCAGAAAGGAGAGCACAGACCTGCATAGGGTCTGTTAATGGTATCAGTTTAATGTAACACTGAAATAGCAGAAAACATGTTTTAGAAAACCATATTGAAAATATGAATGGGTTTTTTAATTTGTGCATTTTTGCAGTTTCTAACTCAGCTGATTCAGTGCCCTATACTGTTTGTTTCTCAGGCTCCCTTTTATAGCTGCAGAATTTGTGTGTATTCATTAGCAGTAAACTGGGCTAGGGCTTGGTATCTGTTTTCTTGGCCTCAAGTTTGCTTTTCTTTCGAATAACTCTTCTTTTTAAGGATTTGCATATGATCTGATCTATTTCAGTAAATTGCAAGATCAGTAGCAAGGGCATTGGCTACATCCTCTGTCTCCTAATAAATCTGGAGGTTAACAAACTCAAAGCAGTCTTTCTCTTCAAAATGTGTCTTCTTTTTTCTTTGCTCAGGATGTCCTGATTTTGCCCAAGAAAGAACAAAACAACTGCTGCTGTGATCAGGGCAAGGGTCCTGCAGTTTCCTTCCTTCAGGAAAGATCAGCACCTTACAGAGAAATAGAAAAAGACGTGACATTGAAAAGAATCTTTAGAATACTTTAATTTGTTGAATTTATTCTGGCCACTGATCCAACCAATACAGTTCTCCCTTAGCAAATAGTACTCTCATATATGAAATAGACATTTTCATGTTTTAGCAGCCTTACACAGTCAATAGCTGTTTTATGTGCAAGCGTAATAGGTACTTAATAATTTTCTTCCTTGACTTATATGCATTTCTGTATGAAATAGAAAATTCTGATAAAAATGCAAATGTAGCACAGTCTCTCTCCATGTTTTTTAATTTATTAGGCCTGTGTACAATAAATCTTAATCTACTCTGTGTGCTACATACAGAAAATATTCTCCAGCTGTTGAAAACAAGTGTAAATAATGTCAGAGAAAGCAGAAGCTGACATGGATTAAGTGACTTTTCTAATAAAAGGAGTGATAATTGTAAATTAAACTTTCAATTACCCAACATTCCTATGGATCAATATTTACAGATGTGCCTTATGTTGGGGCAATAAATACTGAGGGAAAGGACCTGTATACAAAAAGAATTTCTTTTTAAGTATCTTCCTTCAGCCTCTGGAATTTTTTTAAAAATTTTTTAAAATTTCTTTTCTTCTATAAAATTGCCTTTCTGTCCCCCAAACTAGAACTTCTTTTCCTTATTTTCATTTCTGTGGATGTGCCCTTGGCCTCTGTGGTTTTTATCCCTCCTGTTGCCCTCCCCACTGCTCGGTTTCTTTTTCCTTGGATCTCTTCGCTGGCAAAATTAATATCATCCATTTATATGCTTCTCTCTGATGCTGTTTACATTTCTGATTTTCTCACCTTCTATTTCCTTAGCATGCTCTTCATAGTAAATCTTTTATTTTTGTTTTATTTTATTTTTCCTGTGTGAACTTTGATCTCTTATTTACACGTGGAAGATCTTCCTCATTCAGTGGGGAAATAATCTCTCTTCATACATACTCTTTTCTGAGAATTCATCTCCTATGTGTGATTGATACTGATAGGTCATACAAATGATTTTAGGTCTTCTTAAAATGATTTACAGTTTAAGATAAAGTTGTCTTCAGCTCTGCAATGTCTTATGTGTCTGTCTTGTGTGTGATTATAGCTGCCTTGGGACAGGATTCCTGTCTTTCTTTTGCCTGCAGCTCTGAGAATGTTCCTGTCGCTAAATGAGTCAAGTCATTATTGACTAATAGATGGGGTGTTTTACTTTTCAGTTTTCTTAATTTGAGCCTTTGTGAAACACAATTTTATGTTTCATTTTTTAACCATTTAAAACTTACCTTACAGCTACTATTGTTCTCAGCCCAATGGAAACAAACAGGGTATTTTCTCAGCAGAAGCATCTTAGTAAAATGTACTGTTGGCACAACTCCTAAATCTTGATTTAGAAGATTTTAGAACAGACATTTTGAATGATTTATAAGTGAAATGCAGGGACTGATGTGCTGTGTTTGCTTCAGAGATTGACTGACGTGTAATCTAAGATTTCTTCACAGTTGTGTAGTTACTACTTTTGACTTTAATGGGAAATTCAAGTCTTCACTATCAATTTGATTAATGGGGTAATACAACTTGTGGCATTAAAGAAAGTTAAATGTTGATAAAGACAAGAGTTTCCTAGGAAGCTGAAAATGTATTCCAGTTGTTGCGGAGGAGTTACGAAGTCTGGTCACTTGAAAATGTTAGCAAGATTTTTAATATTTGAACTTTAAATAATACTTGTCATCTGAATATTTGTGCCGTTCTTCATTCCACAGGACTTTATGCTGAAATCTTAATCTCTGCAGGGATAAAAAACTTTGTAACATAAACTAATCAGTTTTGAAGAAAGTAAAAGAGCATAAACTGTCACATGAATAAGCAGAAATGCTACTCTTTGAAATCAACGAAGTAGAAAAATTCTCAAAAAATTACATCTGCAACAAAAACATGCAAAAAAGTGTGTTGGCCTTTTTAACATTTAATCTTCTTTTTGTGTAATATTTCAATATGTAACATTTTGATTATTTTTGACAAGTTTGTTAACAAAATATAGTCATGCCCACCATTTTCTGCACGGGTAAAGTAAGAGAATGTAGTTATGGAGGGAGAGAGTAGTGGGCATACGTAATTAATTAATTTAATATTATTTTGGTTGTGTAGTAGAACTATAATCTGAGAAAAATAGTTTTGTTAGCTGTGAAAACAATGTTGATTCCCATATGCCAAGTCACTGCTTGTTAGTTAATATTTCTTGGTATACACTGACATGAAGTGTTTCTCTGTGGAGATGGAGTCCTCTCTGCCAGAGCGTGTATGTGTGTGCAAGTATTTTGTGTGTGTGTCTGTGTGCAACTCTGATTTTGTATTCTCATTGGTTCAAGAGTTTTGTTTGGGAAAAAAAAAATTGCCCCCATTTGCAGCTGAAAAGCTGGAGAATGGAGAAATTAAGCAATTTGGGACAACAGAACTATGCTCACTCTGACAGAGCTAGAACCTGCTGAACCCAGAACTTTCCTCCATAGGAGTGTTATTGCTGTTGTTCCTCCAGCTCTCCACTTGTAGTAGACTAATGTTGTCCATGAGATACACTACAGGGTTATTAAGATTTATGTCACAAAATACTTCAACTTTTAGGAAACACCATTGTCCTCAGTTCTGCCATCTTGCCTCCAATCTTTTCAAGGACTTGATTAATCTAAGCTTCTCTTTAAGATTGGTATTCCTTACAGATTTTGTGTTTTTAATTACCTTTGGTTTAGGGAAGATTGGCTTGTTGTTTCGATAATCATGTAAATTCTTAATGGAAAATAAGGAGCCTAGAACGACATAGATTACGTGTTTTATCATCTGTTTTCTTCAAATAAATTGACAGTTTCAGACACTTAAATACTTACAGTCCCATTCTCAGTTAAGACTGTGAGCAGGCCCAATGGCATTGATGACTATTTTGGAATAATAAGATACTGCACAGAATGAATGAAAACAGCAAATGTAAGCCCTGTGCTGTTATTAAAATGTTGATGCACCAGAGGCATACAAAGCTGTGGCTAAAAAAGGGCTTTGAGAGAAAAGGAGGCTAGGAACAACTGTGAATGGAGCTTTAAAAGGAGAAAAAACTTGACCTGAAAAGAGTAAATTTAACATACATCTTGCAGAATGAAAATTTAATCCCTTCCCTTCTCCCCATTGGTATTTCGCTCACAAGTTTTTAGAAATAAGCAGTGACAAGTTATCACTTTACACTAATTAACATTTTCTCTATAGAGGACTTTAAAGTTTCTGCATTCTTGAAGAAATCTAAATTGCATGGTAAAATATTAAAATGGTGTTTTTAAAATTCTGTCATCATCTTCTGCTTGTGACAAATGAGAACCCATTTGCTTCTGTATTTTCATTCTTTGTCTGTCAGTTTCAAGGCCTGGTAAACTTAGAAAGCTTTCATGTGATGTTTTGAATATGGACTATTCATATCAGGCCCTAAATCCAAAATATTTCCCAAAGTTGAAACAAAGATGTTGCATTCATTTAATTGATGTATTTTTTCTTCTGTCCATACAATCACAGTTCAGTGTCCCATGAGGTGGATTCCCATCTTCTTGGTCCTGTAAAGAATTTCTCTGAAACCACTGAGCCTCTGTCCCCAGACAAAATCCATTCTTCAGTGAAGCTGTCAGTGAACTGACTGATGCCGTGTGTATGCTCATTTCCACATGCTCTACGTACTGATGCCCTGAAATACAAAAGTTTTCTTCATTATATAGATAAAATCAGGAGCAGAGATATGTGGAAATATATTGCTTTTCTTGGTATTATTTTAGTATAATGAATCTTTATTTTTGAGCTCACTGTACTAACAGCTAGTGATAAAAAAGCAGAAAATAAAAGTTGAGCACAAATATGTTTTAACGTAGCAGTGAATCAGGTTTTGTATCTAAATTATTTCTTCTTCCTATTTCTGTTCTTGATGTTCTGCATTTTAATGTCCAGATGAACCAGTTTTATGGTTGAGAGGTAATTTTCTAAAGCAAATGATGAATGTAGCTTTACACAAGAATTTTAATGCAACAGATGCGTTCACTTATAGAATAACTTCAAAGACTCTTTGACAGCAAATGAAAATATATTAGTTTGTCATTAAAGGAATTTTGAATTTCTTACTAACTTAGATAAATGCAACAAAATATATTTTTGACATCTCATTAGTTAAGTTGATTTCAATGGAGTCGTACATTGTTAAACATAAAACATAACATTAAGACCCTTGACTGGAAAATGCCATACAGAAAAAAAATGGAATTTATTTGATTTGTGGTTATTTTTATGCACCTTCATTTTACATATGGTCCCCAAGAACCTGGGAATTCAAGTGTTGATTTTAAAGACATGGTCTGTTAACAAGGATGTAGTACAAAATCTTTGTCTGACAGACAAGAAATAATAGACTAAGCAGATAGAGAAGGAAAGGAAGACCAGTGAGAATGACTTGCCTGTCCTAGAACCCCATTTATTCACACACTGTGTTTTTGAACTTATGAATTTGACTAACATTTATTTTACCTTCACCTATTACTGGATTTCTTGGACCAGTTTTACATCAATGCAGATGATTTCAACTTGCATCCTTCCGTAACTGTCTCCAGTCAGTCCTCTGTCTATCTAGTAGTTTCATCAGAAAGATCAAAGAAGAATTAGGTCTTCCTGGGGTCTCCTTGCAAAAGTTGTGCAAGGTTTATTCTAAGACTGGTACATTCAAATATTTCATGCCAATTTATGTTTGTAAATATAGAGGGCTAAAGTTTGAACTGTTCTATGTCAATATATGAACACATTGATGATATGTGGCTATTAATATTTTACATTTTAGCCTTTTGCCAAAGGTAAACTGAGAATAGGTCCAGCTCCAGACAATACTGCTTGTACTCCTAAAAATATTCTCTTGTTCATCTGATGAGTAGATATTCCTAGGTTCTTTCTTGTTTTAAATCGCGAGACACCTCATATCTGTTCCTTAATAATTGCTGGCAATGTTGTCCCCTGATCTTTTCTCTCATTCATAAAAATTAGTTAGGGAAGAGTTGGTACAAACTTTCCTACGTTTCCCATCTTACTGGGGATGATTGCTTGAATATACAGTTTCCTGAAGCTGGCAGACTGGTGGGTGATGGATGTTCTCTTGGGAGCTGGCTTTCTTCAGGGACAGCTCAGGGCAATGAAAGTTTGGGACTTCAAGTACACATTGCACAAATGCACCTATACTTCTTGTTTTTGGAGGGGGGATCACTACAGGGCACGATGGATGGACATGATACCTGACTTCAAACTGGTCAAAGATAGATTGGAAACTCCACCTCAATCCTGATCCTACTGACAGGAAGAATCCCGTATGTGTGCTCCATATCCCTGACCCGTGGCCTTTGACAGAGCTGCTTCTTGCCTTTATAAGCCCCCCCTTTGTGATGCAAGAGCCAAATGTCATGAAGCTGATACTTATCCAGGTCCTTCATGAATGTTTCTGCATGCATTCCTGTGCTCCCATTTCTAGGAGGATTTTCATTTGCTCACTGTCACAATACTGTGCCTATGGTAATGTAATGCAAACACCTGAGCCAAGCTGGCTTCCTACAGACAGGTGCATTTATTACAGGAATGAGTCAAACCTCCCACAGTGTCTGATTATTTGGGGCCTTGCCCTTTTGGGGAGTGTCCCAATCCCTTTCTTTGCCTTAGATGATAATTGACTCACTGAAAAGATCTACTATCATGATAGACTGGGGACTCTTTCAGAGGTGATAAAAGCAATTACTGATGCTGGCATTGAAACTTTCTTTTCTGTATTTTACATTAAAACCTTCAGAGATGTGGAATCTGGCTGAGGAGGAGTTTTGTGTGTGTGTATATATATATTTGTTTCATCAGAAACATATGAGGGACGAATTATGAAAGATGGTGTTGAAATGTTGTTTGATAGGATTCAGTCTTTCCAATGCAGACAAGACTGCTCCAAGTACATTGTTGAATCTTCCTGAGATGACATAATGTTCAACTAGTCTTACTCATTATGTGTAAAATTAGAAACTGTGCAGAATTACTGAAATGTCCGTTGCTGAAACAAAGAGTGTAATTCCAGGGCATAAGTAAAATGCAGATCAGTCCAAACTTTGTAGAAGTACTAAATTTATTTTTATTCCTATACAGTTAACCCTCAGTATAGTTAACAACGTGTGCAGGAGCATGGATGCAATTCCCTATAATACAATTCAATGATTGTATAGCTGCTATTATTCAATTCTATATATATATATATGTATATAGCTATATATATATGTTTCTAGAAGTAAGAAAAAATGAAAAAAATTAAAATGGTTCAGTCAACAAATTGGCCAAAAGAAAAAAAATCAAGCAAAGTAGAGATCCATAAGGATGCAGAAAGACGGGATGGATATCACTATAGCAGTGACAAGTTTATGGCAAGAGAGATAATGAGCAGGAAGAAATGAGGCAGCTAAATGATAAGGTGGAGAAAAGTAGATGTGGAAAGACTGATGCAAAAAAAGTATGCTGTTTGGCAAGAGAGGAATTGCATGATGGTCTATGAAATTAGAGAGTAAAGAAAGATAAGATGAAGTGAAATTGGATTTAATGAGGTAGAAGAAAGGTGATTAGGGACAGAAAAAAAATAGAATTTAGTGATGAGAAAATTCTACTAAATTATCCAATAAATCTTCTTTCCACTCAAGCATTTCCCTTTCCCCTCTTTCTCTCCTGGATAATTTCTAGGAGGATTGTATCAATATCTAACCATAGAGTAAATGCCCTTTTCACCATCTTTCCACAGAACCAGGAAAACAATGTAAGTGTGCTCCTGGCATAGTCTCCAGGCTTGTAGCCTACATGGTGTATTAGCTCTTTTCCAAGACCATGGTTAAGAAATCAGTAGAACTTTTTCTAGGCCTCTTTTGTTTAGAGTGGTTTTTGATCGGCATCATATCCATTCCTTCCATGGGATACTCTGTATGATATAACCATCTTTCCCTTTTTTTTCATAATCTCCAGTGCATTAGTTAAATCTCTGGAATTTGTGTCATTTGCTTATTTTTAATATTGTTTAGTTCCCTATTACAGCTTATTTAAATCCAAGTATGGCAGATAGGAGCAGCAATACACGGTGCTCGTGTGTCATGGTTTAACCCAGGCATCAGCCAAGTACCACACTGCTGATTTTTCACAGCTCCCACCCTCCCTCCCATGAAAGGATGGAGAGGAGAATCAGGGAAAAAACCAAACAAGGAAAACCTGTGGTTCAAGATAAATTTTATATATTATATATATGTATACATACATATACATATATATATACACACACACATACATATATATATATAAAAACTATATATTTATATGTATTTATATATATATTAAATAAAATATAATAATGATAATTATAATGAAAAGGGGGACAACAAAAAGATAGAGAGAAATAAATCCCATGAAGAACAAGTACTGCACACTGCAGTTGCTCACCATCTGCTGCTGACTGCCCAGTGAGTCCCTCAGCAGGGTCTGGCACCTCAGCCAACTCCCTGTTTATTTCCTGAGCATGGAGCTCTGTGTGGAATATCTCTTGGTTGGGTGTCCGGCTGTGCTCCCTGCTGGCTTCTGGTTCATCTCCTCACTGACAGACATGAGCCACTGAAGAGTCCTTGACGTAGGGCGAGCATTACTGAGCAGCAGCAGTAAATACAGCAGAGTGTTGTCAAAATTATTCTCATCCTAAATCCAAAACAAAGTGCTGTGCCAGCTTCTAAGGAGAAAATTAACACCACCCCAGGCAAAACCAGGACAGTACAGCAGATAGCTTTCCATTAATTTAACTGAATTATATTCAGAAGGTAAAGTTCACAGATTTTGGGCAGTTTACTTGTTTTGCTTTTTTTTTTTTATTCTTTTTTGTTGTTGTTAATTGATAAAGAGGAAAATTCAACACTTCATGCCTCATACATGCCTCATACTTCATACAATTCATCAAAACAACCAAATTGCCACTATTTCTTTCTTAATGTGTCACCTTTCTGTCTTGATGTCATGTCACTGGGACCTTGTTTGGCAAGAATTTGCCTATAGGTTGAAATTATTCTATCTGTTTGGACAGTAGGGTGGAAATGACAGCAAAATTACTTATTTCCCACAAAAAGTGGTTTAACTAAACAACCCTGGACAATTCTCAGTTTAGGACTGTTCTGAAGAAGCAGAACAGCTAAACTGCAAATTAATTAAAAAGTACTTTAACTTGCATCTAGAAAACTTTCCTGTGCAGTTATGGTAGATCTGATGCACCAGCTAAGCTTCAGTCTTTAAATGGTATGTTTTAAAGAGGAGAAGGCAACTAAATTGAGTAGGAGTTCTGGAGATCTGATGTTTTAGTGATGACTTGTTCTTAAGGTTTTATTTCTTTTTCTTTTCTTTGAAGACTATTTTACAGAAAAAAGAAGAAATCCAGGAACTGAAGTTAATGCAGTTGTCATAAAAAATCCCAAAATTGGTTTAGTCAAATCATAAAACTACGGAAAGTGTCCTGTTCTGCTTTTCCTACAAACTGGGAATGCTGAGTGAAAATTAGCATGTACTAACCAAGTCTTCCACCTCTGTGTCCTTCATGGGAAAACATTCTGAGTGCTGCAGTTTCACAAGTCTATTTGTTCAGCTTGAAGTACATTTCAAAACTGTTCTGGTCAATTAGATAAGCCTGATGGTTGCTCAGCAAAGTCCTTAATTTTTAGTGCCGTAAAGTTGCAAGGAATTTCCCTTAAGTGGTAGTCCCCTTGACACGGAAGGTGCTGAAATCCAGCCTGAACAAGCTGCTTCCCTTTCCTGTAGTCTCTGGCTGATCACCCTGTCTCCACGAATTTGTGTTACTTCCCCATTGTCACTGCAACTGGCAGTATTTTAGTGAAATAGAATTGTTAACCTCTTTCAAGAAGAGAAGCAGTATCCAAACAAAGCCTGTGTACCAGGATTTTGGAAATCCCTGCGAATATGAAAGTAAGAACACTCCTAATGAGTATGAAAAAGAGAAAAATGCTGAAGTAAACACAAAATTTAACAAGTGAAATAAGTGTATACTTTTAGCTTCATGCTTTATCTATTTCTTAAATACTTGTTATTAACAGTAAGGACTCTGCATACTAATCCTAAAACCTCTCTTTTTGGGGTGGATGATGCACACAGCTGTTTTTCCAGCCATATTAGTACAGTCTGTGTTTTAGTGATGGACCAAACACCCATTCTTTTACTGGTGATTCTTGCATCAGGCTCTGAGCAGACTCCTGCTGTGTGCACCAGAGTCAAATTGTTTGTGAAGTGAAATTTGAAAGGAAGACAGCATGAAAGAATTTCATAAGGAATATAAAATAAAACAAGATAGCTGTTGAAAACCACAGGAAGCTTGAACTGGCAAGAAGAGAGGAAGTATTCTAAATTTATAATGAAAATTAATTATGCATTCATTGCATTTGAAGAGGTCAGACATGATGAATTTAAATAGTACATGAGAATGAAGGCCATCTTTTATATTAAAGGCAGTATAACAGGGTGGTGTGAGGGGAGGCAAAGAAAGAAAGGAAGCAAATGGGGAAAATTGCAAGACTGAGGCAGTAAGGAACAAGAACATTTAATCAAAGAGATATGCTTTGTGACTAAATCGATTCATGATTTTCAGAAAATTCAAAATAATGATAATTTATTAGCCATAAAATTATACTGAAAAAATGCTTAAAGCTGTTAAGAAAGTTAATAAAATAAAGAAATTCAAAGTGGATTCTCCCTAGCTCTCAAAAACCTTTAAAACTTATGCAGAGTGGAGTGATTTTTTTCTTAAAATTTTATTCCTTTCTTACATATAGTTGCTATATATGTTTCTTGTTCTTATGGGATGAATGCTAATTTTTTTTTCTTTTTTTTTGCTATCTCCTGTCACATCTGTCATGTTCCCACTACCCCATTTCATTTGTGAATGCAATATCCAAGCAAAGGGATTCAACACAAGCCTGAGTAAATGCTGTATGGGAAGACTGGCTGTAGGGCTAAAGCAGAGTATGTTGCTCCACTTTCTGGGTTACTGGAGCAGAGAGTTATTCTTAGCAGGGATAGACTATACTGAATAACACAGGCAGAAATTCAGCAGAACCTTTCTGCTTAACACTGTTTAATACACGTATTCTGGGATATATGAAAGTACCACATTGCTCAGCCACCTTTCTGTTAGAAAGTCAGATACTTCAGAGCTGTGGACCCTATAATTTTCATATGAACTTGGAAAATATTTATATTGATAGCTAAACACTGCTGTCAGACCAAATGGTTTTGTTTGAGCAAGGTATTGCTATGGAGCTTGAGCATACATAAATAGTTTGTATTTTGGAATGTGAAGTCAGAAACTATTGGGAAGTCAGAAACTTGCTCTGGTTTTCCTGGCAAAGGCATCCCTTTAATCATGGAAATTCCAGGTGAAATTAGTCCTTCAAGAGTTTAATTTCTATGGCCCTGAGCTAAGCATCATTAATGGCAAATGAAATCAGACAGGTTTAGTGGCTAAGAAGGGTGAAAAAAAACTTGGAAGAGAATATAGTAAATTGCCATCTGAGTCATTTACATAACAACACATTAGAGAAGTAAAGAATTTTTTCCAGGGGGTGGTTTCATGTACCTCATTGTCCATGGGGTGCAAGGTTACCAGAGCAGGAAAGTGTGCTGGATAATTCCCTTATGGCAGTTGTTATGATTCGCTGGCTTTAATAGTATCCCCAGCTTTACTTGAGGGAATTCTTCAGGCAAGCTCCTAAAGCATCACATGGAACCTAATAGCTTTATTGTTTTTATTTTTTTATCACAGACATATTCTTCATTTACTTGTTGTCTGCACTGAAAATGGCACCATAATTCCTCTAGCCACAATTAGATAACAACAGTTATGTTTAATCAATACTTATTCTTCTGAACAACATTATACTGACATTGTGGAGTATCTCTCTAAATATCTCTCTCTCTCTCTCTCTCTCTTTCTCTCTCTCTCCTGACAAATACAATTACCACTGCAAGTACAGCCCAAAGTCCACCTAATTAATGTAACTGGTTATTTCCAATTAAATATTTAACACGTGTGCTGTCCTCATAATTCAGAATCCTAGAAGTTCAGTGTGATTATCTATTAATGACTGGTTATTGCACTGTGTTTGGTGAAAATCCTAACAATGTTGGTGGTAGGCTTTTAGTGCCTAGGATTTTTTACACCTTTTAAGGTATGTTGGGTTTTCATGCTGCATTTCCTTTTCCCTTGTGTTCTCCTTGTTCTTCACCCCAGAAATGAGTATGTATGACAGTTTTATTATATTTCTTCTTACCATCACCAAAATGCCTGGGGTTACTGTGCATTTGCCCCATGAACAAAGTTTGGGACACTGAGTAACCAAATTTGAGATAATTCTCTCTCTTCTCCATGAAACAAGTATTAGGTAGTTCTGGGAAAAGCCTGTAGATGTCCATGAGAAAGACATGCTAACTAGAATATGGTGGGCTATCAGCACACCACATCAAGCAGAAGTTTGTTCCTTAGAGGAGCAATAGATAAAATAGAACAATCATCTCCTGTTTTCAAATTACTATTTTAATTCTCTCCAAGGGCTTAATTCAATTCCAGTCATTACATAAATTTTGCTTTAAATTTAAAATTAAAATTTTATGCTTTTAAAACTTCTTTGGAGTATTAAAGTGTTTCAACATCATTTCTCTCATTTCAATACCTCCAGCCTGAACCGAAAGTAGATTTAATTTTTTTTTTCCTTTTAAAAAAGACACAGCAGGGGAAAATCCTTCCCTGCTAGGATCCAGTCAAATTTTCTTCATCAGTTAGGTTGACAGCAGGTTTAGCACATTTATTAATTATGATTGCAATTTGTTAGAACAAACAAGATTCCAACCCTTTAGGAGGCCTACCTAGATTATAAATAAATAAAATCCTTTGAAAAATTCTTCAGGGCAAGAGCTAAGCAGAGAAAGAGATTCTACTGGCAGTTGTTCTCTCCTTCTTGTGAGTCTGATTGTATTTCCAGCTTTGGGGCACCTTGTTCTTATCTTCTATGCAGGAGATAAAATTCTGCAACAACAGTGATTACTGCGCACTTCTCTTCTTTTTCAAGAGAATGGTTGCTTGCCAGGTCTTTTAAGGGGTCTCTGGAGGTCATCAATCTAGTCAAACTCTCTACTCAAGAAATGCAACCACCATCTTCAAAATAACCATCCAACAAAATTTGGGAAGGTTAATTTTCAATCATTTTCCATGTGGCATTTGTTGCTTAGTAGATTTCTTCTTGAGGGGAACCCAAATACTCATTCTGGGGGCATAGTTGTCATAAACTACTACAAGAGCTTCTCTTTGTGTGTCAACAGATACAAGAGATTCAGGTGATTATCAGCTGTCATGATCAAGTACTGTATCTAGAAAGTCAAAACTGTTCTGTGTTAGAGGCAGGCAGTGTGGCAATTTAGTTGGGTAGCACTAAGATTATTGATTTCAGATTTTGAGAGGCTTGTTAAATATATTGTGAAGGCCAGTATTCATTAATTCATTTTTTTATGAATGGCCATCAACACTGAAACCTTGAAAGTTGAGTGTACAGTAGTGACATGAATAAACCTCGTGTTAATGTCTTCAAAAAAAAGCAAATAGCTGTTTATAACAAGCAAAGTCATATTTTCTGTGTTGACCTAGCACATGTGTCCCTGTTTACTAACACGATTTTCATGATTTCAAGTTTTCTATACCTCATCCTGTGAACAGGGCTGTAGCTACTCCATTCCTTCATACAAAACCAATATGAGCAGTTGAGTGTTGTCTCACTGACTTGGGATCAGTATTTCTGAATTTTCTTCTATGGCAGGGATTTGCTTCCAATAGTTTACATGCCTCTATCCATTGTTGTACATTTGTCTATGAGAAGCAGAAAATAATATAATGCAAACAAATAATCTGCTCATCGCTGGCACTAGAACTTTAGAAATGAAAATGTTTTTCATAACTAACCTGGATGACACTTTTTCAAGGAAGTCTAAGAGCTTTTGTGCTGTGAACTGGACTCACCTCTTTGTTACACTGATGATAAAAAGGGTTCTTTGGTTGCATTTATGGCACAGTTCCAATGAAATTCAGTGATCTGGTCCAGCTACACACATTGTAAAAAGCTGAATTTGAGTCATTAACATATTTTTCTTCAGATGTAAGATTTCATTTCACCAATGTACTGCTATAGTGCATTGCTTTTAGTACTACATTCGTCTTTTGAAGCTGCAAATATGACAAAGATGTGCTGTCAAGGTAGATCAGACCCACAGAAGAGTATGAGATAGTCAGGGGAAGGATATTGTGGGCTGTGAGAGTATCTGTGACCCAGAAAGTAGCACAGAAGTGCATTTACTCTGTGTGCTGATGACATACTCACTTTGTTTTTTCAAGAACTCAGTTACTCATTTTCCCAGTCTAATATGTTTATTGGATAAGTGCCACATAGTTCATGATCAGCAGAAAACTGAGGTCACACCATCAACATTTTTTGGCATTCATAGCTAGACATTTTTCCCCTTTTAGCAGAATACAACTTTGAAATAAATAAATAAATTTAAAAATCCAAAAGCTAATTGTAGTAGCTTGTAGGTCAATAAGTTGCTTTTCCAAAAAATGGTGCTTCCTGACAATATGTTTTGGCAAATTTTCAGTAATTCTGAAAATCAGAGCATTTGCTTAGGTACATCAATGTAAATGCCACTGCCTGACTTACGTGTTCTGTATTATTTGGCTGGATTTTCTTCCACAATTTTTAAGTGGCTTGTGGTGTTTTTTCCTTGACAAAGAAGTTAACAGCCAAAGAAAATGGAATTGAGAGAGGCTCAGATTGTGAACATTTAATATCTGAGTTGTTCATCATTGTACGTCTGGGAAGTTGCTGCTTTGATCCGAAGGTCTGTGGGATCAGTTGATAGCTGATACTTCTGTCACTGTTTTAGAGCCCTAAATGCTCTGTGCAGCCCCTCCTGATTTTTCAGTAAGATATATTCTTTCTGAATATTTCTATCAAAATTCCTGAATGACCAGATGGTACAGGATTAATTTCATGATTGACTTGCAGGTTGAGCTTGGGCTTTATAATTTGGGATTTCAGTTCTGGTTTAGCGGTGAGCATGTATGGATGGCTTTGTCTTACCCCAAATTTCTCCCTCTCTGGCCTCTTGCTTTCCCAGTGACTTCTACTGACTTGGCATGGGAAAGACACTGTTCCTCAGTTGGGTGATTTTAGCTTTTATTTTGGGAGTGCAGGCCTGGTGTGACCCTTTCCAGCTAGAAATGGCTGTTCCTGACCCCACACATGGGCTGTGCTTCAGGATGTGCCTCAGTCTGTACCAGGAGCTGCTCGCTTTCATTACCTTTTCTCTCATTATACCTCACAGCACAAAAGCATCATTTCAGCTGCTGTCTGCCCCTGGGCTTCAGACAGTACGGCACAAGGAACGTTTTGAAGGATTCATCTGTGGACATCTGTATTTAATAAAGATCTCCTGAGGATTTTTGAACAACACTGTATTTAAAATTACCAAAATTCAGTCTTTACAAATGCTTTTGTGAGCGTTTCATAGCCATGCCCAAACTGTTCTCCGTGTTTTGTGCAGACAAGGAGAAATTATTTCAAAGGAAACATTGTGTGCCATTCTGGATAACATCCTGCTGCTTCCCAACCATTTTTTTTGTTTGTCTTTTTTTCCCTCTCTGCTCCATCATATATTAATTCCGTCTCTTCCTCCTTCAGAGACAGATGGTGAGCTGGTGGTACTAATGAGCTCCCTGCTGCCCAGGGAAGGCGGATTGAAATGCTTTGTGTTCTGAGAACTAACAGGCTGAGCACCCTGACTGAGCATGTAACATGTGATGAAAGGTTTGATGCACAAATACTGTAGCAGACTTTTTTTCACAGGCACCTATGAACCGTGTTTCCCCAAGAGAACAGCTTCCCAAAACAGCCTTCCTAATAGTCCAATCCTTACTGTGTTTATTGGAGTATTGCTCTGAATGCTACAATAATCTCTCTCTTTTATGGAGATGGAGAGAGCATTAGGTTGTGGACACATGGCAATTGAATGCCCTGCTTCTCTGGCATGAGCACACTGAGAAATAAAAACAAAGAGCACCTGCTGTTCCTCAGAATGAGTCTTTGAACATTTAAAAAACTTTCTTGGCAGAAAGCCATTCTCTTCTAGGCTGACTTTAAAAGGAATGCAATTAATTATAGGAGCCAAAGACCTCTAAGGTAAAAAAATGTAATTATCCAGGGATTCATGATGGATTCTGTTATGTCTTGTTTAAAATGTAACAGAATTGTCAAAAGTGACTTGTATTGAGGATGCAATTAAAGACAGATCCAGTTGGCTGGGAAGTCTAATGGCTGTAGTCGTGTGACCAATTCAAGGCCGCCTACAAATTTTGGAATGGTAGTTATGTGGATTCAGCATGATCATGATGAGTGTTTAAAAACCTAATGAATTAAGATTCTGGGAACTTTTGTAATAGATTCATTAAATGTGCTCTCTCCAGCAGAGACTACAAAGATGGATCCCTTTCCCCACAGTCAGCAGAGAAACTTCAGTGAAACAGGATTTCTAATTGAGTGAATGTGAAGCATTTGTTCTTGTGTTTAAAATGAAAAAAATACTAATATCAGAGTATCTGTCTTTTTATATGAGATTTCTTCATAAGAGAGACCATTTTGCAACTAAAATGGAGACCATTAAAAAATCAAGGTTTTCTTTTAATTTACTACATTGAGATCACATGCATTTAGGGGATGGATAGTAAATCTAGCTCTTACCTGAGCAACTATTATAGCTAAAAAAGAGGTGTGTGACTCTTATCAAAGCTGGTGCTTTGATATCTGTTGATTCAGGATAGTACCCAGTCCACATTTAAGTTAATTACTGTATAGTAGCAAGTAACAGATGTGCTACAGATGGCTAGGGTGATTAAAATAAAAAAGCTCATAAATAAAGATTTTACAGGTTTGGAAGCTAACAATAAATACACAAGATAAAAAGAACTGTATTAAAACTCAAATATTTTAGTAATCTAACTAAAAATTATTTATTTATTTATTATCAGTGAGTTGCTGTGAATAGGATTGAAATAGAATTTTGAGTTACACACTCATTCCCATTTGACTTCTACTCTGCCAACAGTCACTCTGGGATAAAGTGTGTGTACTGTCTTCCTGGTTCTATGCTTTCACCAGCTTTCAGTAAGAGCATATAATGAGGGTCGGTCTGAAAGTGGCTGGTGTTTTTTTGCCTTTTTTTTTTTTTTTTTTGTCTTGTTTTTTTTTCTTTCTAATGTACATTTACATTTATGGAAATAAAGCTTTTTACAGACCTGTACTGGTTTCACCAAGAATCCTTCTACCACGATTTCTAGTTTATGGCTGGAAATTCTCTGTGAAGGGAGAGGGAGCCACACATAGGAAAACAAACACCTATCTCAGAAAAAAAAAATGTGGTCCTGTAAGCAGTGCAGGGTCAAGAAGTTGAAAAAAGGGTTCCCACATGACTAGTGGATATATTGATAAAAAGCTTTTGTTTTGTTGTTCTTTTGCCCTTATTTTCATCCTGAGTCAAACCATAGCAATATGGAGTCTCAAATTTTTTTTTAAATTTTTCAAAAATTTTATATGACAAGAAAATGGTTTCCTGCCCAGCTGTGAAGAGCATCATTATAAGGTGAGAAAGATTATGAAATGTTAGTAGAGGAAATAATACAATCTCAGTAATATAAGTATGTATGTATAGGCTTACCCAAATTCCAAATTAATAATAAAAAATTATACCACCTGATACATATTCATGTATGTGTAGATATGTAGATATGTATATATGATACTTTATTTGCCAAAAGGTGTTGATCTGAGCATTGTTGTGTCATGTGAGAAGATTACCACAAGATGTACTGCAGAAATATTTCCTTCTCTCATGTCTTAGTCACTGTTAGTTCCAAAGAGAGGAGTAGCGTATCCGGGGGGTGCTCAGGTAAGAGAACATTATTGAAGGCATATGCAGTACACAAAGAATAATTGAGAAACTTGTTCAAAGGTACGAAGTTCTGTTACAAGTGGTTCGTGAACTAAAAAACTTCTTGAACTTCTCCCCCTGCACATTCTGTTGAGAGGGACTCAAGATGGGGAGGAGAAACAGTGATTTTGGATTATGGAAATAACTTTTGCTTTGGATGGGAATATGTTCTCAATTGAAATTATTTTTAACCACTTGGATAAGCAGATTTCAGGATGAAATAGTGTATTTATAAATGCTTGTCTGTAGTGAATAGCATTTTAATAGAAAATTAATATTTACATTATGAAGGACTCTTTAGAGAATGAATTGTTAAGTTTGAAAGTGTTGTTGTTTTGCATCAGCAAGGATAGTGTCAGAAAAATGGAAGGAAAATGCTGCAATATTTACTTGTCTCTGGATGAGCAAGTATTTTTTCCTCTTGAGCACAAGGTGACCAGGAGCTCTGGCTCCTGTGAAAAACCTCCATGACTAAGAAGGGCAGCTCTCATTAGACCTTGTCTTCTGCAAGTTCTGCCAAGCTCCTGGATGTATTTGGGAGTCTCAGTGTGGCCTATAAATAGAATCAGCCCTGATAGGAATTATTTCCATGTACTTCATGGCATGTAGACCCCGTTCCATTTTTCATATCACTCTTTTTCTAAACTGACTGTTCTCTAGGATCAGACTGGACCCAGTGTAGGTCCTCTGCTTCTGTCTGCAAGTGTATATTCTGAGGTGAGGAGCTCGTGTTGTTTTGTTCTATGGATGCAATTTGATGGACATCATGGTAACATTATTCCCACAGTGAAGGTTAATTGACAAGCCAAAATCATTATGGAGTCAGTGAAGGTGCATCCCAGAGGATGATTGTGGCATTTAATTTTCCCTCAAAAGTCCTCTCTGTATTTGAGTGTGTTTGAGATTGCAGTTGAGTTTGGTTTCAAACAGGAGATGTATGGCAGAAGGCTGGGGAGCCAAGTCTTATGTTGGGACATAGGACATCAAAGAAGCTACATGACTAATAAAATCTCTTGTTCTGCTTGAGTCAAGCAACAGAATATTGTTTTCTATGAATATTAGCTCATATCTGAGAATTAATTTATTTCAGTCCTGTCTAGACATGTATTTTGTTCATCTACAAATAGACTTCAGCAAATGGCAAAAGGATTTTACAAATCAATAGATTTTAACTATGCATTACAGAACTCTTGAGGATGGCAGTCAGAATTTATAATCACAAGTGCTAAGGGAAGAACTCTGATTCTCCAAGTCACAAGTTGATCAGGCAAGAGTAAACTTACCTGGGCTCTGACAGGGCCTAAAGAAGCATTTCATTTTGCCCCAAACAAGATACAGGCAAATAATTACTTTACAAATATTCTGAAGCAACTATTGTTGATACCTTGCAAGCAGTAGAATAATTCTTTTCTGAATAACATAATTCACTTATCACACACTTGTATACCAGTGTTCTGTGATATACTGGGGTATTGAGATGAATTTAGTGTTCATATACATAGAAATCACAGAGCTTGATTTCAAGTGATTTACTTAGGTGGGTGCCTTTTTATGGGGGTTTTAAAAGATGAGCTACTTTCCGATTCTTAGCATCTCTTTTCTTCCTGTATACATCTTTGCGGAATATTTAACCTTTTCAGGAAATGCAAATTGTCTCACCATTCTCAGTTTCACCTTTTCACAATTATAATGGAAACTAGGGTGGTGAGAGTGGCAAGTGAGGTCTGCAAGCCCAGGGGCCAGTGCTCCAGAGCTGAGCTGTGGAACAGCATTGTAGGTGTGTTGTGTTCAATGGCCAGTGTGTAGTGATATTTGAAATATTCTGACAGAGATGCCCTTATTTAACATTTTTGGAAACAGTTGCCTGCAGACAGCATACCTGATATTTAAGGAATTTGTCTTCTCTTTTCTGAGACAAGGCAGTAAATTGATATCAAGCGTTCTTATGCTAAAAGAGAAGATAATAGAAAATTCCAAAGCAAATGCAAATAGGCCTTTTCTACTGTGTCCAAGGATGCCTGACATTGCTATCAGTCCTGTTAGTGATGCTGTATGGGCAATTTAGATTAAATCTGTGCCTGGCATGTCCAAAGTAAGGACTAATGCATTTTTCTCTCCTTGCTGTGCTACACACTGAGTCTTGTGTAATCACTGCTAGAAGATAAGAATGAAATGAGAAGAAAAAGTAGCAAAAAACAATGCTATTGTCATGGGGAAGGCAAAGAAAAGATAGGTAGAAAAGAAAGATTGTATGTACAATTAGTGCTGCAATAACAATTGGAAATACAGTTACTAAAGGTCAGCCATCTCCAAAGGCAAATTTTACTTTCCTGCTCATAGACTTTGAAATGGTGGGGGAGAAGTTTGAGGGAAGTAACAAGTAGGGGTAGGGTGGGCAGCAGATAACACATCATATTTGTTTCTCTCCTCAGGACCTTAGGTCTTCTAATGATGAAGTCACACACATCTCTAGTAATTGTATGCCTTGCAGTATTGCTTATTCACTGCAAGGCATGGAAGATGCCTCTCTCTTCCTATTTCATTATACTCTGTGTATGTACTTCTCAAGGGAATTGAAGAACAGCAGAACAAATTCCCTCCCACATTCTTCTCTGACTTTTGACACATTTACTAAAAAAAAAAACCAAGGTATTTTTTTCCCCCAGATCTGTACCTAAAGATTTGAAGAGGCAACTGCAAAGCATAAAACTAAAGCCTGGAAAAATACCTTCTATATGCATAACCCAAGCTGTATTTTCTTTAGGACATTTCATTGAAAATATAAATGTTCTTTTCTTTCCTTTTATACTTGACAGTATGTGTGTAAAGATGTGAAAGCCTGAATGTGGTGTTACTTATTGTTGTTATTTAGTAAAGCCACAGAGCTGAAATGATAAGTAATCCAAACCTCATAATAATAAGTAGGCATGACTCATGGATTACTTGTAAAGTATTTGTTCCATTAATCCAACTCTACTGTGTGGTTTGAATGTAATTACATTTTGAATATCAGTGTGAATAACTTAAAGGTTTGGGATCACATGAAGTTTCTTATCAATCATCAGCTAATACCCCTTATAATTTGCATTCTTAACAGGATATGTGACTCCAAGCTATTTTTTATTTTACTTCTTTTTATAATTATTTACAATTTCCTTTGATTGTATGGTTATATCCATCACATTTACATCCTTTAGTGTCTTAGAGGCTACAAGTATCAAATTCATTTGATTTTAATGCTTTATTGAGACAAATCCAGAAGTTTCTCTGACCTCTTGTAAAACTTGGGGAAATATGAAGTATCTGAAGCTCAGTTGTGTTGAATGCATATTTATTTATCTATGTAAAGTATGCAAAATATTAGGAGAATCTGAGACAGATCAAAAAACTGTAACAAAAAACCTAAATGCTAATCAAAATGCTATCCACACAGCTGCTGAATAGCCCATATGTGGCCAATGCAAATTGGGATGTGATGTGACTGTTCCTTGTTATACTAGTTTAGTCCGTTCCTGAAGACACAGTACTGATATGGAGGGCAGTTTCTATGGGATTTGATGGGTCATCTGATTATCATATTTCGTATTATCCTTACTAATCTCATGCAGTAGAAGAGGTGGATTTATGAGCAGGTAAATAAGGACAGTGTAACTATATTCACACCCAGAATATTCTGACTTGGAAGGGGGCCAAAAGGATCATTGAGTTCAGCTCTGGAGTGGATGGCCCATACAGGGGTCAAAGCCACAACCTTGGCATCATTAGCAGTCTGCTCTAAATTGGAACTTCTTTTGCTTCTAACTCAGTTATGCAGCAATGCAAATATTTAGGAAACACAAAAGAAAATTACTGCCATATGTAATTTTTTAATGTAATAATGCTAATGAAGGAAGGAAAGTATTACCACTGGAAAATATTTCCGTTCTCCATCACACTCCTTAAGTCTGCTGTCTCATTTTTGTGACTCCGAAGTGCAGGAATGCTGACTCCATGTTAGTGAAAGAGGGAAAAATTCAATTCTATACATTGTACATCTTTGATGAAAGAGTAAACCAGTTTTGAGGCTGCTTCTGAAACTTGCCCAGAGCTTGCTCAGTAAGAGGTAAGAAAAAGCTTTTTAGATTCTGTAACTGTCTCTGGGAAGTGTTTTGCATCTGTCTTCATCTCATGTAATGTGGCCTATCTTGTCTCAAAAAATAATGTTCCTCAGACAAAAGAAAACCTAAACAACTAAATCAATAAAAAACCACAGCGTAGTTTAAGAATTATTTTACTTGTCTTTAACTATAAAATGGAAGAATTAAATTTGTCTCTCTTTCTTAAAGTACAATACAGATGACCCTACTGTCCAAGCTCATTTACTATTATTAGATCTTTTCAAACCTGAGATGTGCTGACATCCTGTCTCTAATGCTCTTGTATATTCTGAAGTAAACAGATTTCGAAGACACTTGACTGTTAGTGTGAAGGCAAGGTCAAAGAGTTGAATGACACATCCTCCTTGTACAGTAAGACTACCTATCAATCAGTTTTACTAGCAAATTCTTAATGAAGAAAAGAGATCAGAACATGAGAAAAGTGTATCTTGGAAAATATATGCATATGATGTCCATTTTGGTATCCTTGGAATAGTAGTTAATGATGAAAACCATTACATACGACCTGGAAATATGGTTGTCTCCTGTAGGAGAACCTCTTCTGCAATTTATTACTTCTGAAAATTAGCAATAGAAAAAATCTATTATGTTAAAGTGGGCTGAACTTTTTAAGTAACTAAACTTAAATGTGTACTGAACACATTTAAGTAACTAAAATAAGCATGATGGTTAAATTTAATTTAAGAATTATCATCTTTTAGTGTTGATAATTCAAGGATGGTAATTTACAGACATTAAAAAAAAAATTCAATTATTGCATTCACTGACAATGCATTTGGTGAATACATGCTCAGAAGTTAGGCCATTTTTGTCTTTCAATATGCTGAAAGATTTTGGCATTTTTAGCATGCACTGTGGTGCCACTATCTTTCATTTCCCTAAATTTTCTGTTGCACTTTTTCTACAGGGTTAGACGTTAGAGTTGAGTTAATGACTCAACTGACAACCTTACTGTTGTTTTCTCCAGTGATAGCTGGAATCTGCATTTCTTTGAAGAAGCTTCCCTGGAGTGGATATGATCTGGAAATAAGAACAGCAAATGTCTCTTCCCAAACACCGGCATGTTGGGTTTTAATTTACTGGTGTAATATCAAGCTGGTTTCCAAGTCATGTGTAAAAGGTATTTAATAAAACGTGTCTGGTGGGACTAGTGGCTAGAATTTGTGATCTCTGCATTTATTTGTACAGTAGTTGTATCATGCTGAACTTTCCCTGTGAACTGGCAGCTTGACCACATAGACCAAAAGGTTTGCCAAAGCTTTCATGGGTTGAATTCCCCAAAGTGGGGGTTTAGGGTAGAACCAACAGCAGCAGAAAAGGGAAAAAAAAGCTTTCCTTGGGCAAATTTTTTTTTTTTTCTTTTCATTTAAGCTTGACTGCTTTGGGCAGTTGAATAAGTCTGAGCTATGTGATTGCAAAATGACATTTAGATAAAATGCTTTTGTGCCACTTTTCAGATATCAAATGTTGAGTTGGGGATACAACTATAATTTCAGACTTCACATCCAAAGATAGTGCAGGTTCTGTGTTGTAAGTACTTTTCTTATCAGTAAATGTGGATTCCCTAGAAAATATGTAATGAAGTTTCTTCTATAACTTGGTGATGCTTTAACTGTGTTGTCTACAGAAAATTACTTTTGATGCACAGTATTTTCAACAAAGTCAGATTATATAATTTAACTTTCAGTAACTACAGAATCACAAGTTGAGTGATGTTGGAAGGGAGCTCTTTGACATCATTGAATCTAACCCCCTTGATCAAAGCACAGTGATCTAGATCTTGTCCAGTTGAATTTTGAGTATTTCCAAGGATGGAGATACCACAAGTTCCCTGGGCATCAAGTCCACTGTTCAGCCACCCTCATGGTAAAAAAAAAACAAATTTCTTATGTTTAAATGGAGTTTGATGTATTTCAGTTTGTGTCCATTGCCTCTTGTCTTGTCACTGAGCACTGCCAAGAAGAGTCTGTCTCCATCTTTACACACATCAATTATTGATATACATTGGTAAGGTCTCCTCTGAGCCTTTTCCGGGCTGCCCAGCCCCAGTTCTCTCAGCCTTGCACGTTATGATAGGTGCTCCAGTCTCTAATCATCTTTGTGGCTCTTTGCTGGGTATATTCCAGTATGGAATATACTCATTCTGAGGGGCCACATTACTCAGCTGTATCTCAGCAGTGCTGAGTGGGGACAATTGACCTCCCTCAGCTGCTGAAAATGTTCTTCCTGATTCAGCTTGAGACGCTGTTGGCTGCCTTTGCTGCAATGGCCCTTTGTTGGCTTAGGTTTCATTTGATGCCCACCAGGACCTCCAGGACTTTTTCTACCAAGCCTGTTGGCCTCCAGTATGTACTGGTGCTTCCTGGGTGTAGTCCTTTCTACCTCACTTTGTCAAGCTTTATGAGATTCTTGTTTGCCTGTATCTCCACAAGATATATTACTGATAAATCAGCCACTCCTCACAGTTTTGTATCATCTATAAACTTGCTGCCATCATCTCGTGGATTTCTTTCCCATCTTCCTGGACACTATGAAATTTGCTGGGCTCCATCTGCAGCTGTTCTCTTGGTGACCTTCAACCACCACAAGGCTTGTGCAAGGAAGGAGCCCATCTCCTGCTGTCCCAGCCTCAGTGAGAGAGCCCGGACACCCAAACAGTCTCAGAGCTACATCCACTACTGGCAGCTCCATCTGAGCTCGAGTAGCAGATGATGGGGAAAGCAGGAGAACAGGTTCATTCCTACCAAAGGACTCCTTTTTAGGGTTGCTTTCTTCTCTTCCTCATCTCCTTAAATGTCAGAAGAGAATGTGACTGAAGTTTTCAGCTCTTTCAATGCTTTGAGTTATTTTCAATGCTGAGAATATTCTTATTCTGTGGGGTTGTTTTAACTTGCATTTGAAATTACATGTCAATAATTTGTAGTGGACCAGGCTTCTATTAGGGGCAGTTAGTCATCACCTAGTGAATGGATGTATTAGCATGTCACCCTGGTATATATCAACCTCCTCTCCCATAAAGCACAGTGGCAGAGTTTGTGTGAACACACTCTTAGTGCAGCTTTCTTTTAAGAAAATAGATCCAGCAAGGCATGATTTCAGAGGATCCTTTCTATCAAGGATCATTGTGCTACTGTTTTATTTTTGGAATGTTCATGAATGTGGCATGGAAGCACCATAGATCCATGTGGAGGTGTTAATGGCCATAAAATTGGCTGCTTCCTGTACTTGTTGCTATGAACTGTGATCTTAGTTTGGAAACTCCTGTGTAAATGTGTGTATTTGTCTTAGGATTCTGTTTCCTAGAAAACCGTGACACAATGCAAAATGTGCTGCATTTGCTGTGGCTAGCCCTCTTAACCTGTCAGCCTAATTTATGGGAACACTTCCCAACACCTTCTGCTGCTAATTGTCCCTCAAAGTCCTGCAGAAAAGGCTACTTCTGCTTCCTAATTTTGAGCCATGATGGTGGCACTTTTTATCTCTTTTCTGGATCTATTTTGGATTTATGTCTGGCCAAGGGTTTAAAAGAGCTGCTATTAAAACAGAAACATCTGCTGGGGCTTTATGTGCTGCTGGCTTGCCAAGTTCAACAGCAGGCCAATCTACAGCTGATGGGCTCAGCCCTCCACAGGTGTCACTGCAGTTACAGGAGGATGACAGTAAGGGAAATTGGGCTGCTGAAAGCTTTAAACAAAACAAATAAATAAATAAGTGAAACCCCTTCAGCAACTGTGGAAGGCTGCTAGAAGATTATGGTTGGGGTCATTAGCAAGTAACAGAAAGAAATCCTGCTGAAGTGTTGTGAGTGAATTCTCTGGTGTCCCTGGTTGCTGCAGCACCCTGAGATGTGCCTCCTCCCATTCCTACGTTCTGCATGCTGCCAGCTCAGGCAGCACAGACACAGTGATTTTAAACACTGTTAGGAAAATCTGATTTTGTTTAACCATCTGAATATTTTCATGATTCAAACACATCATGGCAATCTCATTTGTGGTCAGACATGGATGAAGCAGATGGTTGTTCTGACATGAACTGTTTTTGAAGGAGACGAATTCAAAACAATGCTTAAAAAATCCTCATAAAGATTTTGTTCCAATGCAGTTGTAATAACTTTAAATAATCACTTCTCTGACACTGGGGACATGGGAACTGATATCTTGGATGAAATTGAGCTGCATCTGAGCACTGCCCAGCTTCCATCCCAGGTGTGTACTTGCAGTTTCAGAGAAGCATGCCAGAAAACACACAACAGGCAACAGTGAGTCCCTGCTACATTTCCAGAGTCTATATTTCTGTATTTACTTATTGTTTAGGATTTTTATTATTTTCAAAATTGTCCAGTTACTCCTTTAGTTTGCCAAGCATTTTGCTTCAGGTGCAGAATACCACAGTCAAATTACTGACAAAACATTGACTTCATTTACCTTTTTATAAAGTGCTACACCTGGCCATATAGTTCATTTTACCTCTCACCTCCCCCACAGCAATCATAAAATGGAGGTCAGCACTTCAGCAGCAAAAGCTAAAACTGCTACAATTGAGTAGTACAATTGGAGTTAAGGAAGAGTTCTGCTCACTGAGGAGTGAGTAGAAGACTGTTATAGCTGGCAGAGCCCATTGCTAGAGGAATAGATAATTGCATGTGAATGTGCATATACAGTTTATTAAATTATTATCTGTTCTTTTTTAATTTTATAAATGTTCCTACTCAAACCAATTCTATCCAGTGATTATAAGAAAATTTGCTGTTCTGGTCAGAAAGCACAAGGCAAAATTTTCTCATATATCCCATCATGTTTCTTGCCTTCCAAGAAACTGCCTGACTGAAAATAAAGTTGTTTCAAAAATATTTCAGCTGTGTTTAGTGGTTTAAATAAAAAGCCTGGGCTATGGGAAATGCCTAGCATTTTTCCATGATGAAAAATTTTAATGTTCCTTGCAAACCTCAAGAAAATATTCTTGAACCATCTCCTTTCCACAAAGAACACAAGTATGTGAGATAAGAAGTAATTCCTTTGTAATTACTCATTTCCCCTCACAACACTCATAAAAGAGAAATTATACTGGAAGTGATATATGTATGTTTCCACTTCTGGCTATATAGTTAATAAGCATAATTTTGGAAAATTGCATGTTAGCAACAAAGACTTCTTTTTCCTAAACTAATAAAAACCCAAACAAAAAATACCCCACCAAAACTAAACCAAACCTTTTTTTCCCAAAGATGGTTGTCTAAATAGATGAAAGGAAGTTAGTATTGCACAGGAAGTATTAACTTGTTTTGTAGGTAGTAATTGAATAGTTAATTGAATAGTTAATTAAATAGTTAAGTCTCTCAATAGCAAACCTCCCAAATGCTCTATGATACACTCCATTCCTTGCTAAGAACTACTAATGCAGTGCTGGACTTGCAGCTGCTGAAACTGAATCTACACGGGGCTGTTTCTTGGGATAAATGCTTGCATACTAACTGTTAGTTACACAATATGTTGAATTCAGTGAAGAAAATGCAGTAAGAAATTGATCTTTCCCTATTTCCCACAATTTCATTCTTGTTTTCTATTCCCTCATGTAGGTCACTGGAACTGTTTAGTACTGGGAAGGGATTGTAAGCAGCATTACTGAAATGGTCCAAAAGCAGGACTTCAAAACCTTTAATTCGACTGTGAATTATTTCAATAAGTTTGTTTTTAAAGGAACAAATAACTTGGGTTGAACGATTGTGGGGGAATTTTTAATTTTCCCCCAAGCACCTTAAAGTACCCCTGTGCCCCTTGAGGGCAGCGACATGCCCCAGCTCTTCCATGGCTGCAAAGCTGAAGGAGAAATAACCTAGAGCTTTTCCTTTCTGCAGAAGTAAGACATAACCCTGTCTTGCTGGCGGTGTCTTGTCTGCTTTGTCACTGTGACACTGCTTGTTTCATGGCTGAGTGGATTCATCACAAGTATCTGTGTACTGCAAGCATGGCTACGGGCTGTACCTTCCAAGGCGTACTGTCAGCAAGTGCTGTGTGCTGGTGACGGAATTAATGCACCAAGGCAGTAGTTGCAGAATAGGTGTCTAACATAAACTAACACTTTCTGAGTGGAAAGGAGATGGCTGCAGCTAATAGAAGCTAATGTGATGTTTTGTCAGCCTGTAGAATATAAAAGCTAATTGTTGGAGCTGTGCAGCAAAGTAATGAGGATCTTGAAAATGTAACTGATAAGCAGCGTGATTATAGGCTAATGAGCAGAATGTTTGTGGTATACTGAAGGACTAATGAAGGTCTGCAAAAGATAACTGTGATGGTATACAGATATGCATATTTATATGCAGAGTAGGAATGTTTAAGTACAGCATAGAAAGATGTACAGTAGATATTAAAGACACAATGTTGCTAACTATTGAAATTTGAGCATGTGTGTGTATGTGCATTGTGCAGATGAAGCAATTAACCAAAACCAGTATACTTGATAAATGCATGACAGAATATACTAGTACAAGAAAAAATTATACAGCAGGTAAATACTTGTATAATTCACCTCCATCTGTACAAAGAACTCTGTCTATCACCACCCATGTTCTCTCATGAGAAAAAGTGAAGATTGTAGCCTGGCATACCAGTCTGGGGCCTGGTCAGGCTTGGTACCGTGTGGTGTCAGAGGACCTGGCTGTGTGCGTTGTAAAATAAGGTCATGTCTTATTCGTTGCTGTGACATTAGCAGCCAGACTTCCTGAGGAAAGATGTGACTTCTTAAAGTCACCTGCCATGGTAATCCTGGCTTTTATTGTTGGCTACAGAAGACTGGTTTTCCCTCCACTGTGGCCAGTGGAATTGGATAAGTTTTAAAAGCCCAGTTCTAGAATATGTGATGTTTAAGACCCTCTTTGAGTCTTCACATGATGCAAATGCAATCTTTTTCTTTTTTTTTTTAATTTTTACAAATGGAATTTTTCAGGTCAGCAATTTACAATCAAATCTATATGGACATTAATACCTGTAATTATTGGAAGGAGTCTGTGTAACTGCATAAATGCAAAGTTGCACCATGACCTGTACACAGTGGAGCATTACAGAGCAGGTCACTTCAACTAAAAAGACAGTTGGGATTAACAACAGCTCTTAAAAATATCTATGTTATCAGATATGTAATCAATATATGATATCAATAACTGATAAGTGAAAATGGGATGTGTTCATCTCTAGTGTTTTGGGCAAAAGAAGGTAAATTCTCAATTGCCTAAATATGAAGTTGCTAACATATTTATGTTACCTCTTGCCTACACCATTGATTCTTTAGTGTAAAACTGGATTAAGGAAGAAGCATTTCTATATTTTTGGTTTTGGGAGGAAAAATGTGTCATTTCCAAAAGGCTCAAATTTCTGGAAAGCAGAGAGAAAGGTATTTCCAAAAAGTACTCCAGCAAAGCTGATAGCTGATTAGTAATCTGTTAATTGGATTCCTGGGTGTTAATTGGATTGCTAAGAGTCCTACTCTTCTCTACAGCCTTTGAAGAAACTGTCATCTGCACGAATTCCTCAGTGTATGAGTTGGGTGTTGGAATCCAATGTTACAATGTGTTTGTACTCAGAAGAAAGGCTTTGGGGTTTTGGAGGTTTTTGGTTCTGTTTGAAAGAATTTTATGAGGCTAACCAAAGCCTCTGCAATTTCCACATTGGATGTGTAAAAGCCCTTGAAGGTTTCTGTGCTGTTTAAGTGCAGAAGATGAGTTAGTTTTTCACTTCTTTAATGATATTCCTCTGGTTTCTTTCCTTTCAGTAGGTTTGTCTTGGTACTTGTTGGAACCCCTGATGTATCTGTTTTAGATACTCCATCAGCCAGTTCATTCCTCTGCAGTATCTATTTTCCTTACAGACATTTGAGGTATAGTCAACTGTGTTGTCTCTATTATTCAGGTGAGGGACCAGAGCACAAAGGGAATCCTACTGTTAGATGTAAGTCTGTCACAGAGCAAGAACCTAAAATAATTTCTCCTGCATTTTAAAGTTCATGCTGTAAATCTTGGACTGTTCTGCTGACTGAAAGGAGGGGAAGGTGGGAAGACAACATTTGCAATAGAGTCTGGAGAAAATTAAGTGGGAAGCAGTCAAGTGACTTTTACGTACAGATCCACTCTTCCTTCATTCTCTAATGTGCATCTCAATTGAATCTTTTTTTCAACAATTTACCAATTATCTAAACCATCTTTTGTATTCTTTTCCTTCAAAGACTTTTTTCTTTTTTTTTTTTTTCTTTTTTTTTGTTTCACTAGTTAAGTAATATATGAGTCATTTGAAATCTCTTCATTGTTGTCTTCCAGTATTTTAAGTTAATGGAGCTTGTACAATATGACTCATTTGACTAGAATGGATCTTGAGTTAGTCTTCAAGAAGAAAAAGTAGAGGAAATCTGATGAACATGTGTGTTAAGTGTTCCAACCATTCTCTTTGTAGTCTGTCTCTTCATTTAAAAAAAAAAAAAAGGAAGCTTTTTTTTTCAGTTGATGTGTCCTTTGGGTATTACATGTAATTTCGGAATGCAATTTTCATCTCTAAGAATCTTCATTAACATCTTATTATATCAATTTTAATTTTTCTTATATATTTTAAAGTATCTATTTGAAAATGTATCCTGGAAAAACAACTAACAATGAGCAAAGTTGAATCATAGGTGTGAGTCACCAGGGGAGAGCTTTATAATGATAGTGAAGTTCAAAAAGGCAAACATTTGGATCATGTCTCTTTTGGTATCTGCTAAATTTCTTCTTCTTTCTCAATATTTCTGTTGGACGATATCCAGATCCAATGTTTAGGTACAGTTCCAAATTATGTTAGATATAGATTTATTTTAGCTCAAATCTAAAAAAGTTACATTTTTGAGGATGAGACCCAAATTTTACACAGAGCTTAGGGGCTTTGGAGTTTTATTTCATCAGGGTACATTTCTCTACCACTTGGAAGTTTTCCCAACTATTTTTTTTAGGTAACACTACTAAGCTAAAAAGACCTAATTGTGTCTGTGCTGTAATATCATTGCATGATTTTGAGGACTCTTATCTCAACATGCTGTTCTTACAGTGGCAACTGATTTATTTCATAAATAAAAAAAAAAAAATAAGAATAGCACAGATTTCAGCAGAAAGATGTACATTACTTCTGGAGAAGCTCTTACCCAACCACACAGGTTGTGTGATGTCTGCATCAGTATGTGAATAATACTGTTCCACCATCCAGTGGTTCTATCACCTGAGTACAGGAAGATGTGTTTCCTGTGAATGCTTCACTGAGTTTTTCTCAGTGAAGAAAGATCCTTTGCCTGTAGTGCACAGGTGGATACACAGCAGCAGGATGCAGCCTGTGTATAGCTTTCTGTTTCCCCTGCAATGTCTGACATAAAGCCAAAATCCTGATTAACTGTGTCCAGATCAGTCAGAACTGCAGGCCAGACCCTTCTTTTTATAGGCAGCCTGTACACTTCTTGCTCTGATTTATGGAGTTCTGCTGTTGTGCTGCCACTTCAGATAAACCATGGTATAGGAGGAAGTTGTATTCTTCTCATCAGGTACATATGTATCCTTTTTCCATTATAACTTGAAATATCTTTTCATGATTTTTAGTGAGGAAAGAGGGTATTTATATCCTGATAAAAACAGATTACTCATGTGGAGTTTTTCCATCTCCTTAACACTCTTGAAACAGCATGAGTTTGGTTCCTAACAGAAAAAAAAAAAATCTCACTAAGATTGGAAAATCGTGAAGGACTCCTCCTCTCCTTAATTTTGTACAAAGTATGTTTGAAATATTTATTGAAATAGGTGTGTGCTGGGATCATGGAATTCATCCTCTCCAACCCTGTCTGTAGCTCAGTAGTACCATTAAAGGATATTCTGTTCTAGCTGCATGCTACAAAATGCTTGTTCTTTATATACAAAGAGTCAGGAACTTGGAAGCTATATCTTAGGTGAAAAAGTCGAGGTGACCTGTTTTCTATAGATTGTAGTTGATTTTGAAAACCAATTATTTTGTACAGTGCCTCTCTTGAATGATGTCCTTGAACTATGTACTCTTCTGCGTGAATGTCTCAAAGAATAGCTGACATTCCTGGGCACTCTCAAATCTGGGCTAGAGTGAAAAAGATTTGGAAGTCAGAATACATTTCTCCATAGATCCACAGATCTTCCAATCATGGTCTTGCTGCTTAGACATGGTGTACTTTTTGGGAGATACAGTTGCCTATTTTCTCAGGCTGGAACTGGATTTTTTTTTTCCCTTGAGATTGCTAATTTTTACCTGGGGGAAAAAAAAAAAAAGGTTTTTGACTGTATAATTTTACTACATTTATCTGAAAATAGTAGTTATCTTAGTGCTCTCTTCTTGTTAAAACCTCGTTCTTTTTGTGCAGTACTTTCTATAAGTCATGAGAATTAGAAGCAAAAGTTTTGGACTGGAACTTTTTATCTTGGAACTTCTCTTTTTTGGGCTTCCTGCCTGGACTCTTTTCACACATTGACACAGTTTCCATGGTGTCCCTCGCATGGTGTCACTCTTCAGTGGTCCCATTGTATTAATCCTGGAACTGCCTCTTCAAACTAAATTGAATCATCTTTAAGGTTCAGAGAATTATTTCATGATGGTATTACTGGGCTAGCCACCAACCTGATATTCTTCCCTCAAAGAGAATAGACTAGGTTATATTTCCATCATATATTGTTCTGCATGGTTTCATTACATGTGTCTGAAGTTGGTATTTTAAGTCTTTGCTTTAATTTCTTTCTGTCAAACACCACTGACAAATTAGGTTTAGCACTGTCCATCCTATTCCCCTTCGAATTTGAATTAGTTCTGTGCTGAGCACCCAGTTGTACATTGCAGTTGTATTTATTTGATATCTACATATTTGTCAAAATTGGATTGCTATGATTCAGTTAATTCTCTAATGAATTACTGTATATCTGCAGAGAAAGCAACATTGTGGGGGGAAAAAACCCCAGATCAAATGGAAACTGGATTGGTGAAAGCACAGGAGGTGCCTCTGGCTTCATACAGTGTGCCCTCCAACTTCAGTGACATTCTGGGTGGCACTGGGATGTAGGTGGGATGCTCATGGCAGCCTGCTGTGGGCACCAGCCCTTCAGGGAATAACCCGCCTCACATGGCTTGGAGGAGACCTCAGGCAGTGCGCTACTTCTCAATGTGTACACACTCAGGCAGGGATTTGGTTTTTCACTGTTCTCTCTCATTGCACTCAGTAATGTTCCTGCAGACTTTAGCAGTGACTGCCCTGGGTGAGGAGCATGAGGAGCAGAGCCTGCTGGGGAACAATGAACACGGTAGAAAGGAACTGTAGGGCAGAAATCACTGCCCAGGCAGTGCAGTGGCACACTGGGAGGGACATTCTTGTCTTGTCTCTCTTGGATGTGAGAGCTTTTGAATGCTTCCAATTGCTTGAATGATGAAGAAGGGACAAATGCCTTAGATGTGTCTGAGTCCCTTTCCAAATGCAAAATGAGTAACTGTAAATATGGAGAGGGCATATGGTACAACTTGATCCTAAACAGAACAAGCAAGGTTTCATCCAAAGTGATTTAAATTTGGATGTGACTTGCTTTGAATTTCACTAACTTTTCTTTATACTAGCATTTTACTTGTCTGTTCTTTTTATAATTGACATTGGCAATACAACTGCAGAGCTTGGATGCCATTTTTGAAAAGACTGCCGGCTTTTCAGAAATATGGAACAAATGCTGCAGAGTGCCCACATTTGAAATACTCAAGAGATGTGACATACTGATGGCCAAATACTGACTTCAATTTTTTTAATTCAAAATTTAGTGATCCTCTGAGAAGGAGATGGAGGAGTCAATGGGATACCTTTATCCAGTACTGAGTCTGCTGGAGGTCTAATGTGAGTCTTCCAGATCTCAGGCCAAATTATTCTCTTATGCAACAAACAGCTCTGAAGTCAACTCTTCTTTTCTGCACAGCTGAGGAAGTGCTGTTAGTACTTGCCAATGAGCCTGTGCTCTTCATAGCTCTTTTTTTCCACCTTGTGGGTGGTGATGGAAAGGTGTACGTCAGGCTTCTGTCGCTGCACAGAAAAAATAAACCAGCACAGCAGAGAACTTCAAAGTACAGACAGAACTAGCCAGGTTTTTTTCAAACCTAGAACCTAAGTTTCTTAATAGTAGCTGGTTTCTTTCAGTAGCTAATGAGCACTGGAAAGAACAAAAGGATGGCAGAGAAGCATTGAAAATGGTCAGTTGTTACACAGAGGGGGGTTTTCTTTTCAGAGTTTCAATGCTGAAGTCTTTAGAAGAGAGCTCTTACAGATGTTTGATTTCTTTCAGGTCTTCAGATTTTGGGACATTATACACAAAGTTGAATCTACAGCCTGGGATTGCCACTGTTATTGACAATTTCTACATTTGTTCCACCAACAAAAAGAAGGTATGTGTCAAAAAAACATTTTTGTAGTGCAGGTGAGATTCTGTGACTACGTGAAGTGTGTTTTACAGGTTTTCAAAATATAGGAAACTGATTTTCATGATGGTGAAGATCACTTTGGGTGCATTTGTAACATATAGAAGGGGGATATTTATTGTTCCTGAATAGAACAGACAGAAAAAAAAAATACTTTGATGGACATAGGAACTTCATGAGGTCATTGACTCATACGACTCCTGGAAATCAAGGTTTCATAGTGTTTTCCATGCAATTGAAAAAGGAAATTCTGTAGGTTTTCACACATCCCAGTGGATACTGAGGCTAACATTCAAACTCTTCATCCTTTATGCACAAGGTTCTTTGCATGTTCCTTAATATAAAGTATAGGGATTGGGCAGGCTGTCATTGATAATGTTTATCCTGTGTAGACCTTAATTAAATACATTTTTAAAACCTCTCTCCTTGAAGCTTTCTTAAGAAATGTTCCTGCATCATTAGTGAAAACAAAATGCTTTTCCTGGACTTAAGTTAAGTGGACTTCATAAGTGAGAACAAAATTGACCCACTGAGTGTATTTACAATGGATGTTTTACTAGAAACAACAGGAAGAATGAATATAAGAAAAAACACGGTAACAGTCCTTCTATGTCTCCAAAGTGCTCGTAATTTAAAGGGCAAGAATTCCGAAGTACAGTGTGAAACACAAGCATAGTAGGTCTTTCATGAAATAAGAATTTTCTCTTGATAAGGGCCTTTTAAATCCAGTGTAATACAGAAACACTGATTTCAGGTAGAGGCCACTGATTGGAAGAACAATGTTTGTTGTGTTTTGCTTAATCAAAAGTCAGTGGAACTCAGCAAGGCTGCCTTGATGATTAACTACATACTGTATTTCTCTTGAAATTGTCACTGGAATTGTGCCCAAGCTGTGCTGTGTCTGAGTTGGGTAATATATTTTTAATCTGCTGCAAAGGCAGAAATTATTTTTTTGTTTCTTGAACTGGAACTGCCAACAAGCACAATTTCTTCAGATTGTGTAGCTCAGATATATGATCTATATGGTGGCTGCAAGTCCAAAAGAATAAAACCAAAACTCTTTACCCATCTCAGTTTCTGGAATAAAAGCTAGAAGGATGAGATGGATGAGAGCTCCATGGAGGATCATTCCCAGCTCCGTCAGCTACAATATCAAAGCCTGCCCAAGCACAAGTGTTCAGTGACAATATGGTTGTGCCACTTGTCTGAAAAAATAAACAGCAGTAAGATCAATGCTAAATTTCAAGCCTGAATGAGACAGCAGTTCACAAGAACCCTCATGTTAATCCTGTCTTAGAAAAATCTATATTCTACTGAATTTCACAGTTCTTAGAGATACAAACCCTTCTTAATAAACTAATATGATACTGACATCCACCTGATACAGGAAGTCCCTTTGAGTCAATATAAATATGCTATTTTTATGTGGATATTTGCTTCTATGAAGGTGTTGTTTATTAGTATGCAAACAAAAACATCAGAGCAGAAATAATTTCTAGTGCCTTTAAATGATGCCAGAGGGGGATCTATTAATACACACAAATATACATACATGCATATGTGGTACAAAAATGATGAGAGTACTGGGGTTGCATGCTTTAGCCAACAGCTTCAGACTGTTCTTGGAGGTTTTGCAGCCAGATGTAGAAGGTAAGAAGAAAGTCTTCATGTTGTAAGAGCTTTGTCTGTTGTAATGGGAAATTGTAGGTGCTGGACCTTTGATTAGGGCACTAAGACTAAGTTGATCTCACACAAGTTATTTGGGGTGATGGAGGAACACGTCTCCCTGTCTGTCTATTTTGGCACAGTTGCACTGGGGTGGAATAGAATATTTAGAATTCTGACTCCCTTTTCTGAGCTGAGCAGAAGTCTCAGGGTTTCACTTGTTCCTGATATTACTTCAGATCATTATAGTGATCTGATTTTCTTCAATGACTTCACGTCTTTTAAAATGTGCTGAAAATGGAAACTGGAGCACTGTGTATAGTGGAACTGAGCATGCACTTTAAATTTAAAGTATAAGTAGTCCCATGCTACCACTTAGCATTTAGTGACTGGGAAAATACATGAAAGCAAAGATAAAAGACACTTATAGGGATTTTTAATACTTCGCATATTAAAAAGTGTTCTATGATTTCATTTCATTTAGCCATTGTTGTCCTTATCTGTGGAAGAACAGATACTGTACATTTCAAGCTCATTGTTCCCATCATCAGAGCATTAACCACACCTGATTTAAGTTCTGTAGAATTAGATATCTGGTCAAGCTCACTCCCTCTGCAATAAAAAACAAACAAATCAAGGGAGAAATATGGGTATCTCCAGGCAGTTTATACTGTTAGAATCATAGTTCTTTGTGAGAATTCTATGAGAACAAGTTTGAATTACGTAGTGGAGGTCTCTGTAACTGACTTTGTGACTATTGTGGGTCTGAACAGAATCAAACTGTATGTCCTACAAAGACGTACAAAGAGATGGGTCATGGTTGAACCCCAGGTGGCAGTTAAGTACCACACACTGCCATTGGCTCATTTCATCCACCAGTTCCCTCAGGGCTGTGGATTCCTCTCATCAAGTCCCATGGACTTGTGCATCTTCAGGTTCCTTAGATGGTCTTGAACCTATTCTCTTCTTACCGTGGCAAGTTCGGCTTGGGTAGTATGACTAGAGCTCTTGTGGGTCAAGAAACAAACACAAAGTGGGAGATTATTTGTTTGTTTGTTTTGAAATGCAATTAAATATCTGCTAGAAGGTTCCAGTCTAGTTCTTGGCCTGACATAATTTTTACAGTTTATAGCTACTGGTATACCAGCTCCTGGAGTGGCTCAGACTTGCCTCCACTCTGTGAGCTGCAGTTATACCAGACAGACTAATGGACTTCTGAGTGAGCTTTATACAGTAAATGTGAAATTGTACTGGAAATTTTCTATCAATTACTCTAATTTTCATTTTCCTAAGAATTATTGAGAATAATGCAATTGATGAAGAAGTGCAATAGCAAAAAGTACAACAGCATCCTTTTCACATAGTACTATATGGAAAAGGAATTGCATAAAAAACCCCACAAGGTTATAAGGTGAAATATAGGAACGTTAGGGACTGAATGAGCTGGAGGAAGCTTGGAAATCATCTATAAACCCCACTACACTCATTCAAAAAATGTGGCACATTCCATTTCTCTAAGCCTTCTATGAACAAGTTGTGATGAGTAGTTTTCATAGGCCTAAGAATGGGGAAGGAGTTGTATCAAGGTCATGTCTACACAATCTTTTAACAGTTGAGGTAAATTCATTCACTCTGTGTCTTTTTCTGGCTGAAGGCAGCAGAACTCTAATGCAGAAATTGTGTTGCTGCAGAGGACTCAAGCTATGAAACCCAATTTTGACAAGAAATGATGGCAAATCTCTGAGGGTGTAGAGCATTAGAGGGCTTTGTTGCTCTGAATGGACCTTTCTGATGAAATCATAGGATGGAGGTGTGAACAGTGTCTGTATTGTTTGAGTCAGAGTTGAATTGTGGTCAGCCAGCTGCACATTTTTACCTACCTGCAAATGACCAAGAAGGATCATAGATCATCACCCTAAATTCTATGAAACAGCAGAGTAATAGGCAAGGTCACACTCTAATTAAGAGTTCATACTTCCTAAGAATGCATAAATATTTGCTTTGCATTCTGTCTGGTTTTAGTGTAGTATAAACCAGCATCTAAAAACACTGATATGATTTTGGAAAGCTGTAGAGTAGTGAAGGGGAGTCCTGCTAGGTAAACTCTCAGATGCTAACTTCATTGGAAGCACTTTTTCATCGATCTGTGTCATAAAATTGCCTTTCCCTATGCAGCCTGGAAGTATTGTGCAGTGATAAGGTATGTCCCTGTACTTCAAAAAAACCAGAATTTATGTAATTATCTCCTTTTCACTAATTAACACATGCTGATAACATCAAATCAATCTGGGTGCAGGAAACCCATCAAGTACCATGTGCAGGAAATTATTTGCTTTGTGTTCTCTGTTTTCCAAACTAACATTTTAATTGTGACTTGGAAATGTGATGTATGTGGCTTATAGAGTATGGGCTTAAGGCTTCCACAGTGTCAATCTGGAATCAGGTGAACAAAGTAAATTCTTTCTACAGAAGAAAAAATTAGCAGAATTTAGAATTTCACTAAATTATCAATAAAATATTTAACATTTTTTGGGACATATATGCTGTTGGATGTAGAAATTACATATTTGATTTTATGTGGTGTTGCTGGGGAGGTGTTGAATGAACACAGTGATTTTTTTCCCTCACATTCAGTGCATATTTTAATTTTAATTCATGCTAATGCAATTGGTACATCCATCCTTCCGTTCATATGCTTTTGGAAGACAGGCAGCTAAGCGGTTTATGTTCAGGCTTTTGATATTAAGAGAAAATAAATGTTGATTGTGCATACACTAACTTATTAGTTAAAGGGGTCGAACACTTACGTCTCCCACCTGTCACAATAACCAATAGGTGCATGTTTTTCCAGACTGAAAGGCAAGGTGACAAACATGTATTCTTGCTTGCCAAACAAGTAAGAATAAGCAGAACACTTAGAGTAATAAGGGTATAGGCTTTCTCATACACTATTTTAACTCCTGATAATTTAAATAGTATGAATTACACTTTGCAAAAGAGTATTTGCCAGAGCTATAAAAGCATTTCCCAAGATGCAATTGTCTTGAGCAATGTTTGTAAGCACTTACAGGTAAATGCAGTCCTACATAATTTTGACATTTGTCTTTCAGAGCAGAACAATTGGTTGTGGAATTTGTCAAAATGCAGTATGACTACATTTACTTGTAAGGAATTATTCTGCTCAAGTATCAGTTTCCTTAGAGACCATGCCAGAACATCTGCAAATATAGAGAGCAGAATTATCTTACACTTTTACTGGTAGTCAGCTAAGGAATATTCCTTTCAATACAGTAAATAGTTACTTCAGGAACATTTCCCTGTGAAATTACAGAATATGAGTCTGTATGTTGAGATCTCTACCATGATGTGTTCTTGCCTTATAAGCAGTGTCACCATTCAGTTTTATTCCAGTGATGCA
Source organism: Pseudopodoces humilis (assembly GCF_049639895.1). Taxonomy (NCBI): domain Eukaryota; kingdom Metazoa; phylum Chordata; class Aves; order Passeriformes; family Paridae; genus Pseudopodoces; species Pseudopodoces humilis. The sequence goes on along the minus strand of NC_142205.1, from coordinate 11,164,485 downwards.
CCATCAGAGCAATAATGTGACCTGACTACATCATTTTGCTTAAGGCTTAAGTCCATGACGGTTCAGTTTGTCTTCAGATATTCCAGATACTACCAGCAATATACCCAATAACTGACCTCTTTTTTCCCCACCCATACTTTGCTAGTTGGTAAATTGCTGGGAGAGGCAGTCCTGGACAGACTTATTTATTCACACACAACTGATGAGCAGTTGCTTCGTTGACAGCCAAGAGGCTGCTAAATGCGAGTGGAACTCAATAGGTTAAACCAGTCAGAGCTTTCATTGAGTTGTTAGCTGGAGTCACAGTCCACAGCAGAATTCATCCAGCACCACCAAACCCATTACATACATGGGGAGGATTTGATGGATGCTGTTTGATGTGGTGTGACTATGTATATGTGGAAAAATAGATAAAGCTTTGATAAATGTAGTGGAATTGTTGAAAATTAAAGCTGTGGATAAAACAATGGCTTGGGATCTGGCTATTAAAGAAGTATTTGAGTTATTTACTGGATAAATGGAGGGTAGGAGCTATAGCTTTCCAGCTGGACTGATTTCTGCTGTGGTTGAGAAACCAGGGCTTTTTCACACTTTGTATCTAAACAGGCGTGCACAAAAAATGTATAACTCCTGTCATTGTCATATTCTAACCCCTTGTAACCCTTTCAATAAGTGGAAGGTAGGAGCAGTGTTATTGATCTATTTGAGAATACCCTCTCTCTTAACCAGTAGATTATGAATGCATTTTCCCACACAGCGTGACAGAGAGGGCTTTCATTTAGCTTTGTTTCCATCAAAACTCTTTCTGTGCATTTCTCCATCCTGTTCTTGTATGTTCAGAGCTAGAAGGAATCCCCAGCTCTTGTTGACCATGGCAGCTTTGTCTTTGAATACCTTTCTGAATGCATGTCTGCTAAAACCTTGAACCATGCAAGCTGAAGCTGCCTCTGAAATTTTTGTGTCAGTTCTACTCTCTTGGAACCAATAAATAATCTACAGTCCAGCACCTGAAGTACACTGTCATTAAAGGCTTCACTTGATATTAAAAAAAAAGAAAAAAAACAACCCACAAAAACCAGCCAAGCCAGCAAGCCTGATAAAAAATACCAGTGAACAGTAGAATGCCATGACCAGCATGTAGGTTTCCAACAGTACATAGAATAATTGCTCATCAAGGCAAGGTGTGTGAGCTAAATGGCTGCATGCTTGAATAGACATTCTGTGTTACTGTTCTATCCTAGAATTCATTTGATGCTGAGAGTTATCAATTGATGTTTTTGATACTGACCTTCCACTGTGATTTTGTAGCCCAATGTGCAACTTTTGCGTTCTTTTGTGCTCAGGCATACAATTATTCTGAGGAAAAATAGGCCTGTCTTTGTGGTATGCTCATTATAGATGCTTTTGTTCCGTTTTTATGAATGTCCTGTCTAAAACTCATTAGTCATAAAAGCAGACCAACAACTACCAAAAAGACGTAATGTTAAATTAAGTTTACTGTAGTGAAGCCAAAAATAAAATGACTAGTTGGTGGGAGTACAACATAAAAAAGATTTATGTGAAAATGGAAAAGACCTCCGAGCGACTGTTAAGAGACCATTGTGCATATGATTCTGCACTTGAGAGACATCTATTTCCCTCCCAGTAATTCTGGAAAGAGAAGGGTTCCAAGCATCGTATTTTCAGCAAGGTTTTATTTGCTATTATGATGAGCAGGGGTCATTGCTCGGAGAAATAGGAACAGTCAATCAAGAGCATGCAGCAGAAAGCAGGTCTGAAGCTGTCCTCAGCACCTGGGGGAGGGTGTGCTGCTGAGGGGGTGGCTGGTCAGAGGGAATGGGAATGCACAATATTCCATGCCAGGGGGGTTTAAAATTTTTGGGATTTTGATTTGCTAGGTCTAAAAATAAGGGTAATTGTGCAAAATTTAGATCAGGTTGTTATTTCAAAGTTCATTATTTTAAAATGTAGATTTTTAGGCCCAATTCTAAATTTGAGCCATATGCCAGAGAAAAATACACCAAAAATAGTGGATTTGCTGTGCAGGACACCGGGTAAGTTGTGTGTTTCCCTGTGCCAGCCTGTCCATTTGCTCATTGACCTGAAAGTACTTCTGAAATCCTTTGCTTCAGATAACGAAGGGAAAAAACAAACTCAAATAATCAACCACAACTGTCTGCAGGAGATGTCTAGACCTGAGTGAGGCCTGAATGAGGCTTTCCTCCGGCATGTTACAGAATTTCTTGTGTTTTGGCAAAGCTACAGCAGTCTTCTAATCAATAGTTACAAGGATCATGCACACCTTTCTTTTAAGGCTGTACATTTCTAGGCAAATATCATCCTGGAAGATTTTCTGATGCAATATGGGACTTGCAGAATTAAATATAACAAGGAGGCAAATCATAATATATGGGGTAGTGTCCAAAGGAGAAGGTGTCCATACGGAGAGTGAATAGAGAGTTACTTGATCTGCATGAATTCTGTCACAGGTAAAACAAGAAAGGAAGATGTGCTGCATTAGTGGTGCTGAATATTAGCAAGAGGAAACAGGAGAAAGAGAGAAAAGATAACTGGAAAGAGGAAATGGTAAAGGATTGGTAACAAGCCTCTAACTGTACTCAATAAGTATTTAGTTGGTCACCAAATCTGCTTGGATGAAATGGGTACAGGTAAGTCTACAGAACAGAGTCAGGTTTCTGTTGAACTGGCGTAGGCAAGATGAGGTGATGACTGATTTTGATTATTTGTATCAGTTGCAATTATCCTGTACGTTAATTATTTACTGAACATCACAACATGCCGAGAGACTGTATCATGTTCCCCAAGTTGCAGAAGGGAGGACATTGGGAACTCTCATCTTAACCAGAGTCTAAGGCAGGAACCAGTAAGTCCATGTTAAGGAGATGATATGAAAACTACTAAACTGTATTTGACAAGAGGTGAGTACCATTCAGGAGGTCTGCAAGGACAGTATACAGTAGGTGTATTCCCCAGACAGCCCTGAGAAAATAATGGTGTAGTGTGTTTGAAACATATTCATCATGCTTGCTGATGGATTGTTTCAATCTCCTGGAGACCTGAGTGTTTCCTTCTCATTTCCCCAGTGCTGGAATGGCAGATGAATCCCAGCCTCCACTGTTAACACTGTGCTAGCATGGTCCAATCTACTGATGTGTCGAATCCTGCTTCTCTTCACCACCTTTGTTCAACTTCCCTTGTGCTGACCACACAGGCTTCTCTGGCTCTCAGTAGCAGAGATGCAGCAGGACTTTTTTCCCCAGAGCTGGCATGGAAGCACAGTGGAGATGAGCAGGGTTTAAATGATGCCCATGGCCATTTTGCAGGGCTGGCAGTGTGCTCATCCCCTGAGAATCCCTGGGGCTGCTGCCCCTCTGATCTGCCAGGAGTAAAACTGATGTTAAACCAGTCAGCTTCTGCAATCTGCCTGTCATGGCACAAGCCTCTAAACTCTTACGGAAATTAAGTATTCCAGTGGCTTTGTTTATTCCACTCTCTTTGTGGCATATACTAGAAGGGATGAATGTAACAGTTTGCTTACCTGTTTCTAATTCTGAAATGAGCCCTGACTCCCAGTAGCCCCAGCACCCTGCAGCAGCAGCAAAGGCCTACTGAAAAAGCAGAACCTGTGTGGTAAATATGTCCTAATACAGCCTGCACCCATGTGTTTGAGCACAGCTAGCTGAAATTCATACAAAGATAAGACAGGATTTTGATTTGGGTTTTTTGGGGTCTTTTTCACACTATGTGTTTCTGTCAGAGAAATATTCTTCCTCCTGGAAACTGGAATCTCACATTCAGCTAATCCACCTCTCAAGCCTTCTGGATGTGGTCTCTCTGGGGCTTGTGCTAGAGACAGATTTTTTTCCATCTGTGGGAATAATGCACTTGGTTGCTGCCATTCCTTCATAGAACAAGATTGCTATGGAAATGAATGGTGGATTCTCCTTAATATTGCTTGTTTGGTTTTGAGGAGAGATCTTCTGCAAGCTTGTTTAAGTTTGTGACTACCAGGTATTTCTTTCTTCACCATTTTTTTGGTGGGTTTTTTTTGGCAACCTTTCATAACTTCTTTCTGCTTTTCCATTTCCTAATTTCTTTCTAAAATGATTTCTACTTTTCTTTCTCCCATTTCTGAGCATTACTTCTTCCTACACTTCACACATAGATTGTGGACTAAATTAAAGCTTTTTCTTTCATGGTTACAATTACTAAAGAAAAATATTATTTAGGAGAATGTAGCTAATGGTCTATGTTTCTATTTAAAAGTCACAATATTCTTGGGATAATAATAAAAAAATTCTGCTGACACATCCTTAACTATCATTCATAAAACTAATCTCTTCAACAATGGTGGTAGGATGAGTCAGGGAGCTGTTAGCCAGGAGACCTGACATCACTTTCTATGACCTTGAGCAAGCCTGAGCCTCCCTGAAGTCTGACTTCCTATTGCCTCATACCTTGTAATGGCATTTGTCTGGTGCAAAACCACTGTGACGTGACATGATTTGACAGCCTACCTTGAGATCAGATTGCAAGGTAAGGTTTTGCAAAAAATAAGAATTACTCTGGCTTAATTTCTTTATTTATAAACTTAAGACCATAATACTGAAGTCTGTAGATGAGCTGTGATCCCTAAATAAATGCTAAGTTTATTACATTTAATAAATGCTAATTTTTATTACATTTCAAGACAAATGCACATTTATCAGGTATTTTTTTGTCACATCCCTTCAGTATTCAACAACATTTTAAGATTTTCAACATGCTGAAAATAATTGTTATAAATATGTTCCTATATTTCTTAAGATCATTTAGCATTTATCAGTCATGGCTGGTTCAGTACATAGGAAGTAATGTGAAGATGATGGTAATACTTTCAATCTCACTGAAATGAGGAAAGTCAGCTTTTTGCCCCAAATAGAACAGGATTAATTTTTTTTCTGCAATCTCTGGATCTACAATTCACAGATATATTATTTTTTTCTCAGTCCTCTAAACAAAATTATCAGTCTGGGTATTGAAATGGCTTTCAGATTTGACTAAGATGCTGTCATTCTTTTCTAGAAGGCACAAGCCTGTGCAGGGAGGGTCTGGGATGGAAGTGTGTCAGGTAGCACTGAGGGATTGCAGGTGTTTACCATGTAAAACTCAGTGCCAAAAATGGATGACTGCAAGCTGCATAAAAGCTGTGCTTTCAGTGTAACTATGGCTACAGAAATCGACCAGGGATTCATGGGAATAATCAAGGATCTCATATCAATTTAAGATATTAAATGCACTAGAGTAGTTTTTTTGTGCTAATGTATGTCCTGGTTTTTTCATTCAACCATAACTACGAACTAATTTTTTTACAGATTGTATCACTCTATGTTTAAATGCTTTTACAGTTTGTTTGGGATGCTGGCAGGCATAAATTAGTGGGGTTTGGCTAAAGATTCCAGTATGTCCATGATAATAATAATGTCTTGCACTTTGTTCTTTCTTTGGGCTCCAGCAAAGGTAATAGTTCTCTTACCTGCTGCTGCTGAGGATTTCAGAAATGCTTCTCTGCTCTGCAAAGTGCTGTAGCACAGAGCAGGAGGTCTGGGTCTCTATTTTTCTTTTTACATATTTGCTATGTAAGTCTGAGGGATGCAGGGTTTGTGTTGGGCTTTGCAAAGCAAAGGCTCCTCAGAAACTCTCATGTGCTGTGTATTATCGTGAGGCCCAACTGTAAGTTTTCACTTGACTTAGGCTGACAAAGTCTATAAAAGTGTCCATTCTGAACTAAAATTCCATTCAGGAGGTACTAATGTATTGCTTGGTATATTGCAAAACCATATTAAAACCACTTGTGTGCTGTACTCTGCCATGAGATCTCAGAATTTTATGTGCATGTGGATGACTTGGCATCTCCTGTTAATAACTTTGGGAATTCTGGAGAGGTTATAAGATTTCCCTTTTACAAATGTGGAAACAGAAAGATGTAAATTATTTGCATGGGAAAGAAATTAGAGAAATTTAATAATATGCAACACATCAAAGCCAGTCTCTTAGCTTGAAGACTAGTCTTGAAAAGTAGTCTTTTCTATCACAACAAAATATTAGATTAATTCAATAATATGCATTATTACCAGCTTACAGGGGAGTTTGGACTTGCAGAAGGTCTATCAATACCATAAATATCAGTAGTCAAATATATGAAAGTATATTTTGATGACAAAAAAAAAAGGGGAAAAAGGTTATTATTTCCACAGTCAAAGACTGAAATTTAGGAATTATTTTCAGTGGTAAGATCATAATTAGCTTTAAGAGGGATCAAGTAAATTTTTACAATTTATGTTGGTTTTTCTTAAAAATTAAATAGGTGAATACATGATTTGATAAAATATTAATTTATCTGTTATCTAAGATAAAATATCTCTAAGACTAAAGATGTGACTTTTAAGATAAATTTCCTAATTTTGTAGAAAGCTATTCTGTGAAGATAATGGAAGTTTTAAAGCTTTTCTAAAGTGTTTGAGGCAATTTGAACTACATCTTAAAAAAAGTTATACTCAGAAACGAAGAATCAAGTTTAATTCACACCTAGGACCTTAATTCTAGATACTCAGTTGGAAAACATTTCCCCTGTGTTTCTGCACAGTTCATAGAATTTAATTTTTATTAACTCTTATCTTCTATAAACCATTTACCATGTAAAGTACCATCAGTACCTAATACATGGCTGTATTTTACCAATTTTTACCAGTACTCTGAAAAGTTCTGAAAAAAATATATATCTTGACTTCCAAATTAAATAAAATGCTTGGAAAAGTGTTGATGGAGCTAAGAAAAACCAACGAGATAAAACAGAATATTTTGTTCAAGTTGTCACTTTTTTTCAAGTTGTACTTTTAAATGTAGTGCTTTTAAATTATGTCAAGCTTTACTTATAAAAGTAATAAATTCTCCTAATTAAAATTAATGTTTGGCTTGGGAGACCAGTCAGAATTAAAGTGTGCATTGTAAACATTGCCTTTGCCACTTCAGCATTTTCTGGCAAAAATTTATTTTTTTCTGAAAGTGCCCTGACATTTTAATAGCTTGGTAAGTGCCAGAGCCTTACACATTTTTTTACTCTGATATCTGGTAAATTTTTGACTTACATAATATTTATAACTCTGAGTTATAAATAACTCATATATAACTCACATATTTATATATATATAACTTTATATATAAATATAACCTCCAGGCTATAAAGGATGCTGCTTTACTTATGTGTTTTTCACTTTTTTTTAATCATTAGTAAAGGCATTATTCTCTTCCCACCCTTCTTTTAAATCTTAAAATCTTAAAATCTTAAGAGGCAAATTCATTCGGCTGATGCTCGCAGTCTACGGGTGGCACTACTCCGGTTTTCTATCTTGTGTTCAGTAGTCCATAATTTAGATATTTAGATAATTTTGATAATAGATAAAAGAGTTATTTATCTCTTTTGAACATTTTGATAGCACACTGTGTTGTGTTTGTGGTGGTTTTTTACCATCTCTCTTGTCTGCTCTCTGACTAAAGAAGCTACTGCAGCTTGTCAGTGTTAGAGGTTAGACACTTTGCTGTTACTTAACACTACACTTTCACCTGCCACAACCTTTAAGCCATGTTCAGAAATGTAAGCTAAATATCACTCAGGGAAAAAAAGAGACAAAGTCTAAGTCTCTAAGTGTTCATGATAACAAATAAGTTTATTTAAAAATCAACAAATTATGTAGTGACAGAATGCCAGACTCCTTCTTTCTGCCTTCCTGCAGCTTCAGCTAACAAAATTACCCCAGAGAATATTACAATTGCAAACTGACACTGACATCTACTGTGGCTTTTACCAGAAGTCTCCAAAAAAGGTCTCAAGGCTCTAGGCATTTTTAGTAGATATTAGGAAAATTAAGAAAAATGTAAGAATGCACAGTAAATTTTCAGTTTACTTTTTAATCCAGTAAATATATGTTGATTGTTGCAAACTAAGATGCTATTGTATTTCCTCCCTGAAGTTTCCAGCTTATTTTAATTTCTTAAGGAATTATAAACATCAGGAGGAAACCTTCAATTTAGGCTTGCCCAGCTCTGTTGTAGTATATTATATGGTAATCAGAGGTATCCAGTTTGATGATGACCTTTCATCTAGGATTGTTGTTAGGTAGAGCACAGTGCTGCAATCTGGCCTTTCATGTGTTTTGAGTATTGATTTTTCAGATAGCAACAACTGGAATTGTAACCTGGGGAGGTCTGGCATCACTGTGACCTGGTTTTCTTTTATTCCTTGTAACTCTAGTCAGCTTCTGGGAGCAGTGTGCTGATGGAAGTGGCATGTCTCTCCCCACTTTGCTTTTGTGAAAGCTCCTAAAAAAGTGTTTCACCAGTGTCTCTTCCTCTGTTTCCATTCCATCTTATTTCCATTCCAATTCTCTTTTTGTCCTCCCACTCTTCCAGCTGCAGATTGACCTGGAGGAGGCTTTTCCTGGCACCCTCACCCCAGGAGCAGCAGCAGCATTCAGCTGAGCCTGTATGTCTGGGCAGCCTTGCATGGACACTGCTAACGACTGCAGCTCTGAAAGTTGAGGGAATTGTACCTCGGATGAAAAATTGCAGTTTTGGTCAAGAATCACCTCAAACTGGTTCCCTGTTTTCAGAGTGTCTTACCTCTTTCATTTGGACAGAGAAATGTCCTGGCATTATTTTGTTCAAACCTCTATGTCAACTCCTTCCCTTTCTAAAGCTCCAGGGTACGAATCCCCAGTTCACACTGGGGTACCATAAACTCACAGAATTATTTATATTGGGAAAGACCTTTAAGATTATCAAGGCCAACCGTAACCCTAATGCTGCCAGTGCCACCACTAACCCATGCCCCTAAGTGCCAGGGATGTGACTCCCATGAAGGGTCATGAGGGCAGGACCTGGCACTTCCACCTTGTTGAACCTCATGGAGTTGGCCTTGGCCCATCAATCCAGACTGTCCAGATCCATCTGCAGAGCCTTCCTGCCCTCCAGCAGATCAACATTCCTGCCCAATTTGGTGTTATCTTTGAAATCACCACATGTGCGCTGCCAAGACTAATTGTATTCTAGAGGTCCCTTCCAACCCGGTATTCTATTATCCAGATTGCTGATAAAGATGTTAATGATCTGGATGAGGGGATTCATGGTGATGGGTGGCTTCCAAATTAAATAAGTGTGATGATGGTTGCTGTGACACTAGTTCTGTGTGAAGAACCCATAATCTGGATGAAATGCTCTTCCTGCCTAGGGAATGAGAGTATGAGCAGTAGTGCCACAAGGGGTTGAGCTGGTGACTGATGTCAGTACTCCAAGTTTCTAAAACAATGTCAGCAGACCTCTTTGTAATCTTGAATATACTTCCTCAATCTAAAAATCTCTTCCTAAATGGAATTCTCTCATGGGAATGAGGTTACTTACCGACCATTTCAGAATACAGTAGATTGTCAGTGTTTGTTCCTCTCATGTAATGGTGGGGATGCAGTATTTATAGTCTTTCCATAAGGATTGCTGTTGGAAATAGCAGAGTCACAACTGATTACCTCAGCTACTGTTTACAAAAGCCAGTTGAATTAGCATACCTTGGTTGGAATAATCTAGCCCCATGTTAGAAGTGTATTACCCAGTAAACACAATGCAGTTAATGCCTGTTTGCAGAGACTTCACTCATTTCAAAAGTCTCAGGAGACAAAATAATTTATTTCTGTGTCTGAGCTGCTGAACAAAAGAGAAGCTGTTGTTATCTGAAGTAACAGGACAGCATATGTTTCACTGCAGTGTGGCTGGCAGCCTAGAGCCTTGAGAAATACATTCGTATCTTCAGGGGAGCATAGACATCAACTTTGTGCATCTCAAGAGGTGTTAAAACAACATCTGATGAGTCAAGTTACAATCAAATGAGCCTTGCTAGGGAAGAACAAGCAATACAGTCAAGGTTTTGGCAACTTCCATTTTACCTTTGCCTTTTATAATCAGAGAAAATCCACTGTGATTTCTTACAAATTTTCTTCAGCTTTACAATAATGAAAGATGTCCTGAGCTATTCTCTCTGTCACACAACTATCTTGAAATTTTAACCTCAGAAGTGAAAACAAAAAGTTAAAGTACATTTTGTATTTTATCTTCTATTCCCTTACCTATTAAAATTACTGAATCTGTCATCTAAGACTTCCTGTGTTAGTCACCTGTGGAAATTTTCTTTATTCTGGAAGAATAAATCGCAAATTTTCATTTTTGAAAACAGTTTGCCAAACAATTATCTTGAAATGTCAATTCTGCAGATTTATGTAGTCCTGCATTTGTTATGTTTGTGTTCAGCTATGCCATTCCATCTGTCTTCATAATTATAATATAGGCAGCCATTTGGGCACTTTAAAGTTTGTATTTTCTGGTAGAAGACATCAATGATGCCCACATTTTTAGCATCCTCACACTAGTAAACAAGGAAAAGATGTTAATCATTAAAGGCTTTTTTGCTCCCAACACTTTGCAAAGCCTTTGAAAAATATTCCCTGTATGAGATAAAGATGAAAGGTGTGTCAAAAGGTTTTCAAAGTCTGTATGATTCTAGAAGGTCAGGCAATTTCATCGCCAGTCCTAGACAAAGAGAAGGGACTTAATTTGCTGCTGATGAGAACAGCCCCAACCAAAGGGGAAGAGTCAAGTCTGTGGGGGAGTGTCCTGGGTTGATTATGATGTTAAATTGTATCACCATTCATCCACCTAACCCAGACACAGGTTTTGTATTCTTAAAATTCCATCTAAGAGTAAAAGTGAGTGGAAAAGAAGCACCGAGTCTGTTATCAGAGACTGTACTTGCTCCCCCCGCATCAGGAGTTTTGACTACAGCACAGACAGACAACAAGACACAGATCGCCTTGGCTTTCCAACTAGCCGGAGCAGAGAGGTCTTCCTGGACTGTTTTCTTTCCCTTTTTCTGAAACAAATCGAACCTGCTCTGGACTGAGGACTCGGGGGAGCACCGGGAGCTTGCACCCATGGACTACCGGGAGCCCAGCCTGGGCAGCGGCATTTTCCAGCGCCAGAGGGACTGATAACAGAGCGAACACCCACAGGAAAGAGACCCTCTGAAGTTTGTCATCTCTTCTGAACGGCGAGAGGTTTTGTAATTTGATATTGTTCATTTTTGTGCTGGGTAGTGCTGTGCCTGTGAAATAAACAGGTTTTTTCCACTTCTCTCAGAGAAATCTCTTCCTGAACCAGTTGGGGGGTGGGAGAAAAGGGCCACGTGTGTTTGCTTCCCGGGGGGAGCCCCACTGGAGGTTTTCTCCCAAATTTGCCCTAAACCAGGACAGGGAGTGATGTGCTCTGGTTGGATCTGTAATTCCATTATGCTGATTAAAAGGAGTGGCACAGAGAAGCCTGAAGCACTGATTCTTCTCTTAAGGAACAGGGAAAGAGAAAGCATGTTCTGTCTGGATTTGTCTGGCTGAAGTTGGAACCACAGGGTGGTTCTACAACATCTAACTATGGATTATTCACTCAAAGAGCCTCAGCTGGGACCATGATACGTAAATTAACAGAGAAGTCCATGGCCATGTCAAAGGCTCAGACTATTGATCTTCTGGATTAATTAACAGCTTCATCTCTTCACCTTGTCCACCTCATACAGTTGCACACCAACCAATCCTTACCATGGTGCCCTGTAGTACTCTTGCACATCCATCTAGGAGCAATTGCAGCAAAAAGGTGGATGACTTGGAGACCTGATCTTTACATTTTGCTTGTTCTCAGTCAAAACTCTAGGGCTTATTTTCCTACCCCATCCTTTGCATTAATTTAGAATTACTGGTTCTATTTGCTGAACAGGTTGTAGGCAAATGGGGAGACATGCCTTGGGTGTAAGATCTCTCATTTCTGTTTAGTTTTTACCTCAGAATTCCTCTTTTCTCACAGAAGTCATATTTATAATGGAAATTAGAAAGGATATAAGGAAATCCTTTCATCCTCTCTCTGCTTGCCATGTTGAGGAATTATCACCAAAAGTAGAAACACTGACCTTCTCCTTAATCAGAAATAATAGAGAAAATGAATTCAACCAGTAAAGATTATTTCAGTATGCCTAGGACAAAACTACTTGGTTGTGCTATACCTATTATATCCTAGGGAAATTGACACATTAGGATGGCTAATAATTGCCTTGCTGAAAGATCTTCTATTTTGTTGGCAAACCTTGTGCTATTGCATGTTTATTGCAAGGTAACAGAGAGCTTCATTCACATGACACTGAATTCTTTTGCCATCTTTATATTAATGCCTGATCATGTTCTCAAGAGCAGTGGTTTGACTGGTTTATGGGTGACAGTGATTAGTAAGTAAAGCAGCATAAACAAATCTTTTGAATATTTGTGCTTCTTTTTGTTTTTTATTTCTCTGTGGCTGTGAGCAACATGGAAGAGCATCACAGGCATTGTGTTGCTCCCAGTGCTGCTACAGGATCTAATCTAAGTTTGATAAAATGTAAATTAGCTGAGTTTACTCTTGAGGATTTAAGTAGGTAAAGAAGGGGTATTTATCAAAATATTGTACAAAACTTCTGCTGTGTTTGCTTGTGCCACTTCATTTGTCAGCAACCTTCTTGAAGCATCAACCTGTAGTCTGGCATTAGAACTGGAGTGTTGAAAATAGTTTCCTAATTCTTCTATGGACTATGAGTTTCTTTATTACCAGATTATATTCTTATGACACAGATTATAGTTGGAGGTACATGGTAGACAATATAAATATGATAAGAGGTGTCATTACAGCCCATCCTTGATTAAGATTTTATTTTACTCTCCTCTTAACTAGGATTGACTGGATCACAGGCTGTTTCATTTAAGAGGCTGTATGTGAGAGCTTTGTTGATTTTTAATTTTCCTCCATTGATTTTCAGCATCCAGAGAGCACTTGTTCTCTAATGGCTCTCTCTGTTGGTGTTTGCTTGCAAATTGAAGTAAAAGATAAATGGCTTTCAGGGTAATACCTCTCCAAGGGCTTCCACTTGAGGGCTGGTGGCTGTTAGCAGAGCTGCATTATGTTTAGAAAAGTTCTGTGCTCAAACAAAAGCATTCTTGAGCCTCTTAAGTGTGGTAAAATTGTTTTTAGGTCTGGTGTGACAACAGTCTCTAGCTGATCTATAAATCTTTGCAAGGAATAGCCCATTTGTCTACTACTTGTTTTTCTATGAAAATAAAATTCTCTGCATTTTTTTCTTAGGAATTTAAATGCGTTCCTTGCCCATGTTTTTTCCACAGGAAGCAATTGATTTTTCAGTTAAAAAAAGAAATAAGAGTTGCTGGTATTCAGTTATTTTTAACAACTATTTGTGCTAAAATGCAAAGCTAAGTTGGAAATTTTGGTCTGCACACTGGAAAACAGTATTTTTGAAATGGGTATAAATTAAATTTTCAAAATCTTTGCTTGCTTAGGAATGTTAACTTCACCTATAGCATAAGGTCCTTTATATTTGGATAGTTCAAGGCTTCTTGTGCACTGTTGCTGTGATATTGCATTGAGTAATAATGTTCTGTCTTACAACCACTGCTAGTGAAAGGGTCCTACTTAACACCCCTTGCCCTTTGCCTCCTAAGACCAAACTTAATTATTTAGAAAAGACAAATCCTTATTCTAGGCTTAATTTATAAAGCCATGGAGAAAGAAGTGTGAGGCACTAGGAGCTGAAAGAAAATGATCCAGTGGCAACGTTTCTTCCCTTCATCTTCACTGGAAATGATTGCTATTCATTGTCTCAGAAAGTCCTATTTTGGTGTCAGGTAGCTTTGTACTGTTTGTACAGAAAGTGCAGTATGTGTTGTCATGCAAACATATCTAATCAAATTTTTTAAGAGAGTTTATTTGTCAAACATATACTGTTTATAATCCATGCATGTCTTTTTAATTAGGGTTTCAGTTCTTCAAATACCTTGTAAAATCAGTAAGGACTCAGCTTAAGGGACCTGTAATACATATTTGTTACTCTGTTTTTCCTGCTACTTGTCAAGCTTAATTCAAGCAGCTTCAGGAAAGATCTGAAGTAAGATTCATATTCAAATGTCTTGATCAGGACTGAAACAGCTTAACAAAGTACCCCATTAGTATATGGGTCTGAGAAATTAAAGACTCAATCTGAAACAAAAAGAAGCTACAAATCCTGGGGTCCTTTCCCTGCTCTGCTGCAGCATCATTTTGTGTCTCCCAGATGAGCATTAGAACAGCCTCAACAGTCCCCTTGCCCTACAGAGCATTGGTCACAGCTTCATCAAATCTGAAGAATTAAACCCTGGGTTTTAGATTGGTTTCTGCGTTCTGCTGCAGCTGGAGTTTTAACTGGTCATGTTTGGCACTAAGCAAGTGGGTGATGCTGTTGACTTCAGTGCAGTGCTTAAGGTTAAGCATTTGCACAATTACATTTGGGAACTGGGGAATAAGATGGAATGTACAAAAATTAGTCTTTAGCAGAGGAGTAAGACAGGAGCCTCTCCATATCTTAATTTATAAATTAGGAGAGTAGCTTTTTTTCCCAAGCAAATCAAGTCTCTGTTTTACAAAAAAAAAATGCAATTTATATGAAGCCTTGTCTTAGGTGTTTTTTTAAAGTTATAGTTTGCTGATGACTGTGTGTGTCACAGGGCACAGAGAACTCTTTTGCTGGAGGCTTTGTTTCAAGCTTGTAGGGCTTTTCCTTCTCAGTAGTCAGGCACATTACATTAGATGTGCTTTTGTTTTGTTTCTTCAGTGCAGCTTTCAGGGTGACCTCTGCTGAGATAAAAGGACTAAAACCAGTGTGGTTTTTCCTAAAGAAATATCTTCATCAGAAATGGGCAGTTCATTGCCCTGACAGCAATTTCCAAAATGAAACCAAACCAGACTTGGAGCAGGCCTGGCAGAGCCACTGCCTTTCTGTTCCCTCCTTTATTGCTTGTGAATCAGAGCAACGTTAAGACTTGAAATGCAGTAGTATATGTAATGACCATAGTAATGATTGAGAAAAAGCACTGTCTTTTTTTTTTCTTGAGGAATTAAAGGAGTATCATAATGTTTCTACATTTTGGGTTGGCTGTTCATTGGAGACTCTTCTGGAAGAGCCTGAAATTTGGGCTATGTCTTCACTGCATGGTTCAGTGCTGTTTATACTCAGGCAAATGTAGTGTGAAGGGGTTTGAAATTCTGCCAAAAGTAAGAGTTGGATTTAAGCTACTGTTATGGAAAGCACCACCAAAACAGGGAAGATGTCCAGGTTTAGCTCACGCAGAGGTGGCACAGAAGCTGGTCTGTGTTGGAGGGATGTGCTCCACGTATGTGCTGGGGATCTGTCCCAGAGCCTCCTTTCCCAATGAGAGAGTTTAAATACGATTTTAGGCCAGCATGGAGCTCCAGACAAGGATCTTCTCCCTCTCCCTCCCCTCTAAAGAGTGCAGTAGGTTGGCCTTGAAGTAGCTCTTCTTACAAAGATATAAACCCCAAATGACTGAAGGGGAAAGACAACCAAGGGATTTAAATTAAACAAGTCCTGATGTTTTTCTGTTTGTATTTCAAATGGAGTCTGATGCGGCAGCCTTCCTGCAGGAGTGGCTTGTCACCCAGGAAGGACTCTGTGGAGGAGAATTGCTGCTCTGCTCACACTATAGGAGCTCCTGCTCTGTAGGGATGCAGCAGTTTTTGGTGAGAGTTTGGGTTGGGTGTGTTTACTTTTGTGGAGCTGTGAGTGGCTAATTTGAAAGTCAGGGTATAGAAAAATGAAACCTCCATCTCTTGTGGAAGTGGCAAATAATGATCTCTGTTGTGAAGGTGACTTGGTTTACTCTCATTGCAGTAGAAAGTAGGAGATTTTGTAAGTGATATTAGACCATATCACAATCCATAAATCAATCCATGTTCTTTGAAATGGAGTGTGGGATGTAAGATATGTGCATGTGTGTGTTTATCAGCAATGGATACCCGAGAGCATTTCATGGGAAAAAGCTAAGAGTGATATCAGAGAATAGTCCTGGAATAGACTCAAATGAATAAAATTGTGAATATTTTTCATGATACTTGTTTTTAATCAGATGCCTAGCAAGGGAGTTGAAGAAGGGCACTGGAGTGGTTTGGAGCTGAAAATCAAGCATTATTATGGAAATAGACTCATTAAAACTGCCTGTTATAGAAGGGACACTGTTTTTCTGTGAACACGATATTTTTTTGATAATTGAAATATGTTTCTAAAAAAGAACTATACTTTTCAAGTTTTTTTCTTTTTTTTTGTTATGTGATTCATGAATGCCATTTATAAGTAGACTAGATAACTTGCCCCAGAATATCTTGAACATATCAACCTGCTTTTTACTGATCCTGTGATGTAACCAAACTGCAAAATAAAGGTTTCTTTCACTACCTATAATTAGTATAAATTACTAAATTTGGATCTCTAGGTAGTGATCTGGTTCTATACCACAGCATGCATTGTCTGATGTTGATGAAGTAAACTCAAGTAGCTTGAAGTTATTTCCATTATTTAAAATACTTTATATGATCTAGTACCATTTTTTACAATACCTTTAAAAAATATTTTTAAAGCATTTCTTTCACTTTGAACCTTGTCTTACACCTGATACAATAGACCTTCTTGTAGCATTTGCATACAGGTTTGGAGCTATTTGATTACTTATCAAAGTTACACTGTCATCTTTTTAAACTTCCTATTAATTCTAAAATTCTAAAGTGCTATTTAGTTTTTATTTTCACCACACAGAGTGACAGCCTTGGCTTAAAGAACTCTGTTCAATTTATTCCAGCTTCAGTATTTGATGTCAGAGGGTGCAAGGTGGGGCAGCTGCTCCCTGGGGGATGGGGAGCTTGGAGCCAAGGGGAATCCTGTGGCCAGTGAGGCAGAGATTGCCAGGCACATGATGGTGATGATGCTGCAGGGAGGGGGGCTCAGCCTTGACTGTGGCTTCCCCACAGGGTATCTGTGAGCCTCTTGTTCCTTCCCACCCCAACATTTTTCACAAGTATTTTCAACCCAAGTTAGCTGTTGGACTAACCTCAGAATTCAGCCCCTAGGCTGGTTGGCTTGAGCAGGGGTCTGAGGTTTGTTGGGTTTCTGAGATGACTGAGTGCCTCACACATTCAGAATTCAGTTTCATGGGTCTTCCAGTCAGAGAGTATGATCTACTTACTGTCATTTTATTTTTAAGTTGTTCAACTTAAATTTGAAACTGCGTAAGAGTTTTTTCATATAAGATGTGCGGTGTGAGTCAGCCCATTTATATATATAATCTGGTTTTATATTGCAGAGTCAAACACACCAAAAGAAAGGAAAATGCAGTGCAACCTGCAGTATAAATCCTTAAAATAGATCCTCTGAGTCTTGAAGTCATCAGTTTCCCACAATTCACTGTACAAAAATGTCTTGGTTCAATCCTCCAGTTGGCCAGAATACCCATTTTAAACATTTATTTTTAATTTCCTTGCTATCCTTTCCCTTTTATAAGTATCTGGACTAGACCTTTCAAGCTTGTTGCATTTCCTCCCCCCTCCTTCTCTGATGGAATGAAAAGATTGCTCCTGTCATGCCCCCGGAGCCCGAGTGAGACAAGAATCTGTGCCTTGTTAGCCTGAGAGCATCCTGATTTCTCCAGGGATGGAAAGCCATGCTGCTGTAAGCAAGATCACCCAAGTTCACTTGGTTTGGTTGCATTATGTATATTGATATTGGTTCTTTTGTCACTTGGCTGACTTTTTACTTAACAGCCCTTCTGTTTTGAAGTCTAGCAGCGTGCTGGAGACCAGCTGAACCCAAGAGGCACTGGTGATCTATAGTGTGGGAGTTAAGGGTCTCTGAAGCTGTGGTGTGCAATTCAGTAAATGCTCATCAGTTTCTGTGGCAGATGCCATTAGTTATGGTTTCCCCTTAGGCAAAAGGTTTGCCAGCTCCTTTTGTAGCAAAAGGTAAAAGAGGAAAACGTAGTGTGCACACGGAGTATTCACCCTTCTCCAGAGCCCTCCCCTCTTCTGGAGATTTTTTTCTTTTTCTATACATCCCATTCTTTGCTGTTTATTGATGGGCTTTTTTCCCCCACCTTTTCAATCCAATTTTGTTTACAATATGTCTATGTAGGTAAATTGGTTTATGCCTTTCACTTCAGATGAAGCTAGACAAATTTGTGTAACTCATGGCAAAATTGTGTGTGAGGTGCTGGAATGCAATTTTTCATGGAAAAAGATACAGAGAAAAGTAGACACCATTGAGGTGGGTCACACTTTGTGTGTGACAGCATCAGGGATTGCTTGCAGAGTGCTGCTTGCAAGCCAATTAACTGACAGTGTTCCCAAAGTGTAGTTTTCTAGGCATATATCCTCACTGTCAGTGAGTGCATGAGCTGCTGGCTGTGCACACGGGGTATTGATGGTAGAATTTTATAGGACTTTTTTTTTGTGCCATCATTTTGAAGCAGATAAGCTGTGAGAATCTTCACCATGCCTATAGACAAAGTATGTTCTGTACAGACCCCTGTCAGCTCTCCCCATAACCCGTAGAGCACATACGGGTGGCCTTTGTGTTGGCATTTTCATCAGGTTTCTGAAGAGGCAACATTGATGGCTCGATCAATACAACTCAGTTAGATTTACTGATTACACAATTCTCTTTTCCCGAGACAAACAGCAAGTTTGTAATTGCTCAGCGTACTTTATTTTCTAGCAGCTATATCCAACCACACCTGTCAGTTTGCATGTCACAGGAAAGGATTCAGATTTCTTTTGTCTCCCCCACTGTTGTGAGCTGGTGGACTTTCTCCAGCAGAAAAAGAGAAACACACTTTTTAGGATCTGAGCCTGTCACTGCAGACTTCAGAGCAGTGACCATAATGTGAGACAAATGTTTCGAGATTTTCAGAGAGCACAGTCTTAAAGCTGTGTTCCACTTTAAAAAAGAGAAGGACTGTGTCAACATAGCATACTAAACCTACAAATCAATAACAAACAAAATTATTATAGTTTGTCTAACTGACATATTTTTACTGATTTTAGTTTTATTTCTGAATAGAAACATAATTTTTGTTGTTTCCAAGACTATGCTTAGAACTGTGAGTTCCATTATGTGTTATTACCTCTATAACCGTGTACCTGCTCTTTTCTTGTACATTGACAGACATGTCAGTCTCAAGTTTTGGGAGTTTTAAGTCTCCAGTGCACGTTAAAACTCTAGGCTCAATGTGAGTGTTGGGCCTCTTGAGCAAACTATATGCCAGTCAAGAAAAAGCAGTAGTTAATCAAGCCTGTCTAAATATCTGCAAACCTCTGTGCGCTATGTTAATGGGCAAGTCTCTCAAAATGCCTTTTTCTCCCTGGGTTTGCTAAAGCAGTTATTTTTCTCCTTGAAAATGCAGGTCTTCTACTACTTGGAAAATATGTGCTAAATAACACAAAATAGTTAGATGAGACCTACCATTCCTATAATCACATTTTCCCCAGGATTGCTCTTGCTTTTTAGTAATCTATTTACGGCTGTAAGAATGCTGCAATTACTGGACCCAGGTGTACTTACTGAAGGACTTTCTAAGTAGCTCTGTTAGAGATATGTTATTCTTCAATTTGGCTTCCTGCTAAGGAATTACAGCCATTCTCTCCCTGGTTTTTTGGGTTTTTTTCTTCTGGTACACAGATTCTCTACTGATGTGAACAAAGTTTCATTGATAACTACACTTGATTTTGAGCCTATGCCCTCTCCCGTACTTTAATTGATATTGCTGCAAGAATCTCTTCTCATCAGCTTGAATAATTAGTTTTGGTAAATATAACAGCTTGACCATTCTTCTTGCTGGGGGTGCAAGCCTGATATCAATGGAAAATCCATGCAAAAAGAAGGGAAGGAGTCAGTGAGGCTGAATAGAAGGAATTGACTTCTCTTATGTCTTTTTTTTTCCTAAAAAATTTTGATACTCCGGGGCTTGAGTGCCTGTTGTCCTGAAACCCATTTACTGACTTCTACAACGGTGAGAAAAAGCTACAAGCACACTACTGTGGCAGTGTAAAATGGAGGCAGCAGGGAAAATAGGGCTGGCTTTACACAGCAAGTAGAAAGGATTTGAGGAACCTAATACAAAGATTAATAAATGCTCTTAAGGGTAGGAGCAGCCTGAGTTTCCTAATGAGCATTTTATTGTATTTCAGGAAACTGTTTCACCAAAATTATCATTGTTTTCTTTGAAGCCAGACTGACCTGCAGCTGAACTGTGCTGAGAGTTTTAACAGAATTATTCCAACTGTTAATAGTTAGAAAAGCTCTGTGCTAGACTCACAGCTGGTATAAACTGATGCAATTACATTGTGTTCAGGGGATCCTGCTTGTCACATCAACCTGGAGGTCTGGTGTCTGGGGCTTTTCTGAGGCTGATGGGTGGCATGTGACTCCTGTTTTCCTTACATGCTGTGCTGTTTTTCTTACTGTGAGGTGGGGAAAATATCTCTGTTTAATCTTAGAGATTCCTTGCTCAGACTTTGAAGAGACCTTTTACCACCTGTAATGCTTCCCAGCTCTCGAAGAGTGCAGCATGCCAAGGTTTTCCTAGCTGGGATCAGCCATCACCGTTATGGAACCTCCCTAATGTAGGCAAAAATATGTGTGGGACTTTATTTCACAGCATAGTGCAAAAGTGCTTAAAGGAGGTCAAATTTTCAAGGAAAAACTGTATTGTTGAAGGTATTCTCATGTGAGGAGTATCTGTAGTTTTAGCCACTGGTTTGAAAAGAGGTGGAAGTAAGGAGATGAAATTGGTGGGCTCATCTTTTCCTGGTTGTCTGCTCCTTCAGGAAACTGTAATGAAGAACAACTATAACTAAAGCTTTGTCCTTTTACAGATTCATCTCCTCTGGAAGTTGGTTGCTTGGTTTTCAATATCAGATAAAATTTTTAATTGATAGCTTAATCTCTTAATCTCTTTCAGTAGTTCTCTTGTAGTGCTCTTAAATTACAAAATTCCTAGGAGATGGGTGCTATTTAAATCCACAGGAACCCAAAAGAATGCTAAGCTGCTTTTTTCCAGAGCTGCATATTCTGGTAATTGTCTACAGTAATGCAATCTCTGTGATAAAGGTGAGGTTTTTTCATTGTAATTTTGACACCATGATGTAATAGCTCTATGATATAGGTGCTGTTTAGTAGCTCTTGCTTAGTGCTAGGTCTCCAAAACAAGTAAAGGTAAATAAATATATGGTGAAGACATTTTGAACATTTTTACTTTTTGGGATGTTTAAATAGAGACTTTTTTTCTGATGAATACTGCTTGCCATTTTCCAAAGCAAGGGATTGTCTTCAAGTGAATGTGCTGGAATGAGATATCAAATCCACTGTGTCTTTGCTCCCTAGGTAGCCTGTTACAGCTAGAGGGAAGGGCAGCCAAATGTTAAATTATATGTCTCAGGCCATAGATACTCATTTCAGAAACAGCATTAAAATAGTGAAAACAATTAGCACCCTTCCTTGGGCTGATAGCTTTCAATGGGAGAAAATAACCACCCCTCAAAAATCCCCTGTAGTTCTCCCCCATTGTAATGCTTCTATTTTATTTTTTTTTTCTTGTACCTCCTTTAAATTTATAATGGCTTATGTAAGTTTTCTCTCCCCATACAAAGTATTTCTTATGACCAAAGGAAGCTATTCCTTGTGTGTAAGATACGTGGGTATGAATTTCTAGTCTATTTTAATATGGTTTAGCAAGTGGAAGAGGGAGCAGAATTTCTTTCAGGTGGCCAGGTACACCTTGGTGCAGCAGCAGCAGGTGAACTGCTGGCCTCTAGTGGTACATGGGAAGTAATTGGAGAATGTGAGTATCCCTTGCTCAAAGATGTTTTCTGATGTTATGTCATGTAAGTGACACCAAGATTTGATATGTACCTGAGACCATGACTGCGGTTTAGTTTCAGTTACATGAATTATTTAGTGTGATTCAGATAATCTTGAAATTAAGTACTCTTCATTTTAACTAAATGAAAGAAAGCTCAAGCTGTGTGTGAGCACTGGAAGAGTAAGATTTGTGTATTAAGGGCCAAGGGTAGAGTCATTTTAAGGGAACAAGCAGTCAGTATTTTATAATTTCTGTAAGGAGGAAAAGCTTCTGTCAGGCTGGTTGTGACAAATAGATGTCATTGTAAAACAATCATCTGAAGGTACTTAATTATTTCTTTTCCAAGTGAATCCATAAAGAGATGCAGCTCTCCCTGCAATATATGGGCAGTTAATGAGGAAAATAATATAAAGGCCAGTTTGGTGGCCTGCAGGTAAGTGCTGTATTACAGGGCTGATCTCTGCCTACCTGGGACAGCAGAAGCCACAGAGGAGACAAGATGCAACATTCTCATTTTTAATACATCACTGAACTGTGCACCAGTCCAGGAAGTGTTGCAGTGGTGCTCGTGCAATGAAATTTAGTAGCTGTCACATGGAAATCATAGCCAAAACATGCTGAATCTATCCAGAAGCCTCCAGGACAAATGTTCATTACAGCAATACCTTAGAGGGATTCAAAGAAGGGAGGAAAATGCAAACCTCTCAGGGCAGTTGAGGGGAGAAGAGCTTCCTTTATCAACCCAAGAAACAATTACTGTGAGAAGTGAGACATTTAGTCTTACTAATTTGTGTCTTGCCAGATGCTTTTACGTTGCTTTATTTTCTTTGATTAATGTGTCTGAATTAAAACTTACCCATTGCTCAACTTGTATTTATACCAGACACAGTTACTCTCAGCTTAGTGCAGTCTTTTTTTTTAAAGGCCATAAATAATGGTCCTGAGTCCTAATCACAGAAACTGGTGTAATTCAGAGGTTGAAGCAAAAGATCTGTGCCAAGATAAAACGAGAACGGAATTTGATTTCCTTGCTCTGAATGGGGAGAGTCTTTGGCACTGAGCTTGAGCTACTGTTTTCTGGTTAGCCCAGACTAGCTGCCATTTCTGCACAGATATTCCCTTCTGTAAGACCTCCTTCATCCTCACCCCTTTTTCCTCTGAAGTGACAGAAAGGATCTACTTACGCTTATGTGCACCTCAATAACAGTATTTCCCTAACATTCCCTGGCAGGACATTTTGTAGTGACTAATAGTTTCTCTTTGTGTATCTGTTTGCCCCCTTTCCCTCCTCCCTGTCCCCCCTTCCCTCCCTGAGACCAAGGCTGTAGAGCCCAGCTTCTTGCCCGCCTGCCTGCAGGCTGACTGGTGGTTTTGGGGTTGTTAGGACCTGAATGAAGAAAGCAGCAAAAGCCATAAATTGCAAGAAGCAGAACAGCCAGGTGTTGTTTACTCAGTATAGCCTCCATGAAGTTTTTAGTACTGTAGAGATTTTCATGTTTAAGATTTGTATCTGAAAGTGTCAATATTTCAGTGGTCCCAGAATCTTTTGGAGCTTTTCCCTGTGTGTCCACAGGTTGGAAGAATGTCTTGCTTTACTGTAACTGCTGGAAATCAGGCTTTGTGTTTGGTTCCTAGTGCTGTTCCCCTCATTCACAGGGAGCAGTGGCTTGGAAGAAAAGACTGATGCCCCTTCTGGCATTCATAATAGGATTTCCTTCCATTTACAGGGCCTTAACATTACTTACTCAGCTGTGCAGGGGTTGATGTCAGTGAACAGGTGCCTGAGTAATTTTTGAGTTATTTAACATGTTGAAAATAAGCCTGAAGCTGTCAGACAAGTAACATCTACATAGGCTTTTTCGAGCTGCAGCCATTCTCAATTTCTGTGCTGTATTAGACCTAAGCTAATAATAGTACTTTGGGTGATACTTTGATGGGAAGCTTCGGTAATGCACTTGTGAAGACTAAAGGGACAAGCTAAGTCAGTGCTAGAAGTGTGAGAGAGGCAATGAAGCTAAACTGGAGATTGAAGAAATAGATGGAGCAGCTAGTTGTTTTGCTAAAGCAGACAAAATATGTGTGTAGGACTTCACAGCACATTAACTAGAGAGTAGGTGTAATAGCTACATTGTCATAGTTAGAGCTTCTTTTTTTCTTTAAAATAAATTGTTTGTTAAAAGTGAGGCTGATTTTATAAATATGAGTACAGGTATTCAGATCCTTGTTACATGTTAGTAGTCATTCCCACACTGAATCTTTTTTTCTGCACTACAATTTAGCCCAAGTTAATTAAGAAGAAGATTGAGTGGTACATCTTTCTTGAGCTGTCAGCAGATGATATACAGAAAGCACCTGTGTCTGCAGTACTGTGCAGCAAAGTAAAGTGGGGCCATCTGCCACATCATTTGGTGACTTGGAGGTCAAGAGAAGAGTGCAATTGAGAGCTGCATCTGAGAAGAGCAGGGGGTGCTGGTGAGGATGCTGTTGTGGCACACTTTTGTGTCAAATGTGCCCGTGCTGGTGGGTCAGACCCCTGTTTGGTAGCATTGAGGGACTCAGTGGGACTTGTTGACTCGCAGCCTTTGAGATATTTGTCTCAAGTGACACTTCTATGGGCTTAGAGCTGTGGATTAGCTGATATTCACCACTGTTTAATCTGAGTAAGATATCCTTGTTAGGAAATAAAATTGTTATATCTAATAATAAACATAATAGTCCCTGCAATACTGTAACCCCTCAGAAATCATAGATTTTTTTCTATTTTAATAAAGTTCAGAAAAACTTATGCTTTCTTAAAATTAATGGTTTTATAATTGTATCAATAAGGTTGTAAAAAATATTGTATGATATGTGTTAATTTTGGTGGCTGTATGTTTCCTTCGGTGTGGGAGTTGTAGGGTGAGATCTAAGTGTATCCTGCCAGAGTTATTTAGTTTACTTTCTTGGTTTGCCTTACCCTTTTCTCTCTCCCTGTGGAATAGCTGTAATGTATTAGATAAATTCTGTTCATTCTATAAAATTGTATAGATAAGCTTGAAAACTATTCTAAAAAATACTAAATTATATGGATTGAGTTTTTTTTCCTTTTTTCATATTGAATTAGGCTCTAGAGGAAAAATTATATAGTATATGGTATTGTTTGGAGTTAGTAGTACTGGCAGAAGATGGCTTTATATATTTGAGTAAAATTTCCTTATCTAATTCTGTGAAAGCATCAAGGGCAGCACAAAGGAACAGGACAGGTAAGAGTAGGAAACATGCTGAAAAAGGTGGTGAAACATGAAAATACATTAGAATAAAGACACTAAGCTTGGGATAGTCTTTTGTTGCCTGCTCCATAAATGCTCACCTTTAAGGGGCAAGCCAGTACGTGAAGTCCTGCGGCAGGAAAACCACTGCAGGTGTACTTATTGCTGATTGCCACTGTCAGCTTGTCTTTGTTACTTCCCAGCAGAGAATTTTGGTACAATTTTCAAACATTATGCAGAGAAACTGCCATCCAGACAGGTTCTCAGGCACATCTGGGATGCAAAGTCCAGGGACGCGAGGTGGTTGCAGAACACAGCCCGTGGGAGACTTTTCTTCTGTCTTCCCCTGCATAGCTCAGTGTGGCAGCTGTGGTTTTGTGGGAACCACAGCACGTTTGACTTTCAGGTGCATGTGTTCTTTTGATTGCAGAAAACTGGTCAGTGCAGAGTCACAAAAATTCTTGTAAATTACCTCCATGGGGGTTGTGGAGCCCACCAGTGCATGTTACACTGCTGGAGATATTATCTGTAATCTATATATAATGTACAAAGGGAGCAGAGACAGATTTTCCCACCTAGGAGTGGCAATTTTCTATCCAGACTGAACCCTGTTTTGTATGTGAGGAAGATGATGGGTTCAGTACTTCATATTTCATGTATCCCCCTTCCCTCCAAGTGCACAGTTTGCTTACAGCATACGTAAGCAGATACAATCCTCTCTTGTATTCCCTTTGTGATTTCTTGGCATGCTTTGCTTTTTGCCCTCCTCTTTGTACGTGGACTGAGTAGTAAAGCTTGAAAGCAAATGTGCAAGAATAAACAGATTGTCCACGCCCTGTATCCCTTACAGACAATGCAGACTTTGATATGCTTTTTGTTTTGGCTAGAAATGTCAAAATAGTCAGAGGCTGGAAAGCTACTGCTTTGCATTAAGGGAGAACGTTGACACCATTTTCACTTGCATCAAAGCCCTTAATGAGCAACTGTTAAGGAAGAGAGGACCAACACAAGTAATTGCATTTCTCTTTGGGATTACCCTGTCAGCTACAGTTTCCTTTTCAGAAAAGCAGAATAATATTTTTATGCTAACTAGAAATGTAATATATATTGAGACTGAGACTCTCTTTTTACACCTGGAATATGAAGCTTCCAATCATCCTGCAAAATTGAATAACCATTTCTACCACTGTGTGTTGAGAGCACGCTTGCATATGTGAAGTGGGGCCATTATTCAGGCAATGGTAGATCATTGTCCTAACCTCGTCTTGGCTTCTGGGTCATTTATAGATGAAGTGTGAATATCTTTGGATGATGCAATTGGATAGGATGCCTCTTCTTGAGATTTCTAAAACTCACTTGGTCTCTTGCCTGGTACTGATATACTTGCAGGGACAATGAAACAGGAACATTTTTAGCAGTTAAAGTGTTGAGAAGTGGAAGCTAAGGGAAATAGTCCTGCTTTGTGGGATTTATGCATGAAAAGGCTATTAATACCAATGGCACTAATGCTTTTAAATTCTGCTAGTATTCAAATGTAAAAACATATTCAAGTTAATGTAAAGTATGGATCTTTTTTAGCCAGGATTGTCTGAAAACTGACATATTGCTGTTCTAGATTTTACTGAAATGGCTTTTGCTTTTTTGAATAAATAGAGCAATCACAAGTTTCACTAAATGGATGTCATCACTCACTGGTTTCTGTACTGTGTAGCTGTGATGCTTTGTGCTTTCTCTGTTAATTTCGCTGTCACTATTCCAGGTACAAAGGCTGTTCATGTGGGATCTGTACACAAAATGAAGTATATTTTTTAATACACAGACCCTTGTAAGATATCTCTGTGCAAGAATTGGTTTAATACTGGGCCAAAGTCAAGAGAGAATGCCGAAGTCCAAATTCAGGTTCCTAAAGACTGCAAAACATGGTAGGGGAACTAGCTTAAAGATCTCTTTCTTTCCCTGACATAAAAAGCAAGCAACCAACCAAAAAAACCCAAAAAACAAAAACAAAAAAAAGTGTTCTAAGTATTTGGAAGCAGTATTTGTTGTTTTTATGTTTTTGGTTTTTTTTTCATTGTTAGTACAGAAGCAGATTTTTGTGTTCAACCAGTGCTGATATTTTAAGCAACACAAATAAAATGTCAAAGAGCTGGATTAAAAGCCCCAAACATCACTTTCTCTGTATTCTCTCATTACTCTTCATCTTCCTAAATGATACTTCCTACTTATACAATGAGTTTAAAAATCTGTTGACTTGGTAAAATGTGAAAATTTGATTTGCTTATACACATCTGGACTATTAATTTTTTTTATTGTTGTTAAAGATTTTGGATTTATCTTGCTTTGTGATTATATTGCTGAGGGCCTAATTCTAACAGCTACCATTGTAACTCAGTTTATATTTTCATTGGAGCCTCTCCTCTAAAAATTAGATTTAAACTTCATACTGGATTTAAACCTCATATCAGTAATAAGGACTGCTTGTTTGCTTCTGAATGCTTTGATTTTATGTCCTTATCTCTAGAAGGTCACAAGTTCTGGCTGTCCCTCAGTTTTCAGGCAAAATGAGATCCTTTAGATGCATTTTGTGTTGCTGCTTAACAAATAATATTTGGTTATGTACTTAATGAAAAAGATTGCTGGTGGATGCTCTTGTGCTACTTTTAGTTGTTATCTGTGCTCATTGATCCATGACAGCAGTTTAATTACATGAAAAATGAATGTCGATGGATGTAGAAAGAAATAAATCCCTTAAATCTGTGCAGCACAGTTCACTGAAATTACTGAGTTTACTGCATTTCCTCAGACTACCTTTGAGGAAGGTTGAAATGGAGCTATAATGTATTGTGTGTCTGCATCCTTCAGCACTGTGTTTAACCTGTCTCTCACTGCTTTTAAAATAAAGGCCTGGAACAATAAGCTGATTTATAGAGGACAGCTATGAAGACTTGAGGTCATCTGTCTTTATGTGATATCTCATGTTTATATTGCGTTGATTTCCTGTGGATTTATTTTAACCACACTTAGAATGGTGAGAATTAACTATGAAAGGGTAGGAAGCAGGCTTAACTCTTTCCCAGATAACATATCAAAAAGAGTTATTGACTGAGCTTAGCTTTGTCTCTTAGCTGTCAAAGTGGCAGCATTTTGGTTAAGTGGAAAATATAGACTTCATTCTGTTTTGCTCCAAGGAATTGAATTCTGGAGAAATTTTTGAATATAACATATTGTTTAGCCATCGCAAGCTGTGTTTTCCATATTGTGGGGTTTAAAACATTTGTATGTCTGTGAGAAAAAAGAATAATTGGACCTTAGGTCAGTATCTTTTAATGCTCTCTGAAAATAACACAGTAGTCGTGTGAACTGGTTGTTGATAATCTCTGTTCCCAGTCTAAAAATCGTTTAAGGATTTTGGCTGCATTTTCTGGCAGTCTCCTGAATTGCTGAATGGGTGAAAATATAGTAATTTAGAGCAATTCACATTTCTTCAACTCTATTTTGTAAGTGAATTTCTCAAAGGGTTTGATAAAGCCTTTAATTACATAGTAGCCATGGAATAAATATCCATAGGACAATGCAGGTACCATTTAAAGCTCAGCTATATCACCTTTATGGCAATCATGCTTAATGTCACCTAATGAGCGTGGAGCTCACGAGAGGGTAGATATTGACAGGATAACACACACGTTGCTGCAACTACTAAAGGTCATTGGATTTTTTTAAGCTTTGAGTTAGCAAACAGCTACTTAAATGGGCAGGAGCCAGGACTGATATTTCAGCCATGGTCACAGTAAAGTCACTTAAGTACATAAGAACAAGCAGTGAAAATCTGACAGCTTTCACCTCCATGGCAGTAGGGATAAAGCAGACCTGACCTTGGTGGCTCTCTGTCCCCCACCCATGCACTCATCAACTTCAGACATTAAATCACAGATTCAGCTATCCCTTCATTTCAAACAAAACCCCAAACCTTTCTAATAAGTGGTAATCAAACTGTTTTAGAGACTTTTTTTTTTGCCTGCCTCTCTTAATGTTACGGTGTGTGCTTTTGAAACTGAGACTGGCTGAAGTGATTTCCCTGAAATCAGACAGAGGCTAGGATGTGGAAAAAGAAATTATAATTTAGGTCTCCAGGCACTGTTTGGTTGATTCCCTTGGGAATTCTATATGAGTGCTGTGTGGCCAGTGTTTCCAGCTTTCTCCTGGATTTGATTTTATAGTCACAGCAATGAGTATTGCTCACCTTGGTTACTGCTAGACCATTTATTGTATTAAAATCTGTGTGCTGTGTTATCCTCAAGTTGAACTCAAGGGCTGGTGTATAACAATCCAGTGTTTATGGCTCATTTAACATTGCAGCTTTTAAACAGTTTTTCATACTCCTTTGTCATTTATCCAGAATCGCTGTAAGAACTGAGTGGTCCTAACTGAGCAAGTGTATTGCCCAAGGAAGTAGCTTGCAAAACGTTAAAGAAAAGATGTCTGTGGAAAAAGGAAAAGTTGTTTGTAAACTGTACCTCTAGTTACTCATGATTTAGGAAAAGGAGAAATTCTTCAACTGTATATAATTTCTTTTTAAAGGAATGGCATTTTCCCCCTCATAATTCTGCAGTCCTGTGACTTGTAAAAAAGAAAACATAAAAGTACTTTTGCTGTAGTTCTGTAGTCTTGTACAGTGTTGGCCAGATCCAGAAATGATACAAATGTTGGTAATAATTGCTAGTAATCTAGTAGGGAGTAGGGTCTCATTTCCTTTCACTATAGCAATCTAAAAACATAGGCATTTAATAAATTTTGGTTGTCAAATTAATAAAAAGCCAATGACATCTCATCATGAGATGAGATGAATCATGATCACTATGAGATGTCATAGATTGGAGTGAGAGATGAAATACATCATTGACATGGCTATGACCAGATTTTTTTAGAGACTGAGGAAATCTACACTGAGAGGCAGATTTTTAGAAATAGCCAGTGAAGAAGATTTAGAATTTGGCTTTTCATTGTCATTATTGACTTGCTCCTTGTGTGTGTTTGCTGTTAAAATCTTAAGCATTTAATCCTCTGTTTTCTAAATCAATACAGAAAAGGAAACTTTTGTTTGCAGAGTTTTTTTTCATCTCTGACACAACAAATGAAAGCTATTAATGAGGAAGTCCTAATATCCTTTTGCATTTCTACCATGTATTATAAAATAACTTTAAACTGTAGATAGATTTTATTGGTTGCTCAGTCGTTCACCACATCTTCTGGTAAGAATTGCTGTTATGATTACTCTTAAGAATATGTTCGATGGGTGACTGGGGTCTGTTGCTGTTGATACCTCTCTTTGCACCAAGGGGATTGTTGAGCACCTCCCAAAGCAATCGAATGTGACTTCTGAACCTGTGTAACTGTGATGCAGACTGTGAATTGGTGTAATGAGAGTGCAGCCATACATAAAAAATAGGTGGTCTAGAGGGCTCTTGTCTGCAAGATCACAGGATGCCTGGAGATGAACATGGTCAGCTGGGGATAACTTTTCTAACTTGAAGTTTCTTAATAGCTGACTTCCTTACAATCCAGGTCTTTTGTCTTTGGAAAAGTTAAGTTCTTTCTCAATTGTGTGTACACTGTTAACCTTCAGGGAGAAATTAAATTCAGAATAATATACACTCATGACAGATTTGAGCTCCATCTTTGCTGAAGTGTCTTTTCACCCCTCCTATGGGGTTATTTTGGAACATGTAATAGAAAATACGCAATTATCTATGTGACACCATTTTAAATAGTCTTCAATGTCCATGGCAATTTCCTATTGGTTACTTTGGCATAAAAGTGTTTGCTGTGTGTTGCCTCAGATGGGCTCTACTGAAATACAATAGGTGTCTTTTTCAAGACAACAAGTGTATCAATATTAGGCAGGTTTTCCTGCAGACATGGGAAATAGGGGACAATAATGGTTTTGTGTTTAATGTTACTCAAATAGAGATGCTAAAAATGAACAGGTGGGAATCTCCTCATAAAGGTAACTCTGTATCTGTAGATCAAAACCACTTGCAGGTCATTTTGAGCTAGATAGCAATCTGTGGTGGGCATAGTTTTAGTAGGGTATAATAAAAGGTAGTAATTCTGACAAGAAACTACGATCATTAAGGTATGATTGAAATAACTAATTCCTTTAGAGCTAGCTCTGAATGAAAGTCTCAGTGTGATTAATAAAGCAAGGAATTCTTTATAAAATTGTATGGTAATATTATTAATGCATAGCATGTACTGAAAATTACTTATGTATTTGAAGAACTTGAGCATCTTCCTCAGCTGCATGCCAATACATGCTTTCTGAAATACATAATTAGTGAACTATTTCAGCGTGGTACCAGTCAGATTTGGCAGCAGGTGTGAATGTCATCTCCCTTCTGAAGCAAGTTAATTGTCATTTGTTCAATTTAACACAAGTATTTTCTGCTGAAGGGGAAATATATAGTGTGCTACCTGCTTGATGAGGATATTTAGATTCCATGGCTCTTTTAGTAATGGATTAGTTTTGCATTCATTGAGACTGTGACCTGAAATCTGTAATTGTTAGGCATGTTCTTTAGCTGTCAGCTGTCACTCTGTTGTAGAAGCTTCATTGGCCCTATGTGACTTAGAAGTCTTCTGGGGTAGGTGAGCAGAACTGCTGTGTTAAAGTATTACTAATAAAAATGTAAATAGCAAAAGACACATTATCCAGATCTGCAGAGTATGCAGATCTACATGGTGAACCTTAGTTCACCATGTTTGTTTGAGGAGCAGCGGCAATAGAAATTTGGATATCAAGACAAGCAACATTGGCTTTTGACCCTTCAAAGTGTCACAGAGGGCAGGGAGGCAAATTAATAATTCTTTGAGAAAACATTTGTGTGCGTTACCAGGCTTTTGACAGATGGGTTTCTGCAGTAAGGCCTGCAAGCTACAGTTTCCACTGCTGCTGTTGACTTAGGAATTCAATGGAGTTAGTGTTGCATCAATAGGGATTCAAAAGGCTTGTACTGGGAGGTGAGTGAGTGATATCCTTGGATATCCAAGCAGTTACTTGGTAATAAGTCAGGCAAAGATATGAATTTCTGCAGCAGTGATATGAAAGAATGAACTTTTTAACGTAAAAGAGATTAATTTTTCTCTCTTCAAGAAATGTGCACATGACTGAAATTCAAGTTGGTTAAGTTTGGAACATGGATCAGAAGTTTCCATGGTAGAGCCTGGCCACTGGACATGCTGATTATAAAAGCATAGTTCTGTTATTCCTCCTGAGAACCTCAAATGAAATCCCTTTGTTGCAGTTTTCTTTGAGGTGGCTGAGCCTGTCAGTGATGGCCCTCTGGATCTGGGAGCAGTATCTCATGGATCTGTCCTGTATCCAACTTGTGACACAAATTTTGAGCCACCTGAGCTCCTGGAGTGGGGAAGGAGTAAATGCCTTAAGAAGAAGAGACAAATTTCTACTTACTGGTTACAAAATAAATCAGAAGAGATCTAAATCTAAATATTTGATAAAAACCAGAGAGTCAGACTGGGACAGGGTTGTTGCTGTATGCATGGACACAAACTCATCTTACGGGAAGAGAAGATCGGTGTATACGGATATTGTAATGTCTTAAGCTTCTTTTCTCAGATGTCTTCAAGTATCTTACAAAAGAAAAAAAAAAACTGGGCTGGATTAACCTGACCTCAGTTCTGCTACACAAAGTCATATTTAACATAGAGGAGAAGTAGGTCTTAAAGAGAATTAAGAGTGTTTATCTGGATGGTTGTAGAAATTCTTGTCATTTTGGATATGAGCCAATGTGCGGAAATGAAAAATTAGGAAACAGGGAAAAGGCCTAGTGTAATTGGGCTTCACCCAGAGGGTGGCTGGGCACAGGAACCAGCTCCTCAGAGCAGTGGTCACAGCCAAGGCTGACAGAGTGCAAGAAGTGTTTGGACAATACTCTTGGGCACATTGGGTGACTCTTGGGGATGGTGCTGTGCAGGGCTATGAGCTGAACTCAATGATCCTTGTGGTCTCTTCCAACCCAGGATATTCTATTATTCTCTAAGAAAAAAACACTAGGATTTACTGGCATCAGAAATTCCAGTAAAAGGCATGTCTCACTTCAGAAAAATACTTTTTCTATATTTGATGTAAATGATTTGGGAATACAGTCTTTTGGCTTTTCAGAGTGGGTGTTGTTGGTCCTGCAGTGCAAATGGATGGGGATGTCTGTAGTGCTCTGCTGGAAAAGTAAATTGAAAACCAGAAACATTGCTGATCCTTTCTAAGTTCTTCCACAATGACTTAGTATTCCCTCATTTGTTCTGAAGTGTGATTTTTGCATTTATTTTACTCTGAGCCTCCAGTGACACCCATCAAGCCTGATTATACAAAGGGTTTGCAGTCAGACACTACTCAAGAAGAAGGAAGGATATAAACATTACTGCTTGCTTCATAGAGAAACATATTAATCTCACTCTGCCAGGCCTTTGTGAACCTTTGCAGTGGATAAATGATACTACAATTCTTAAAGCATGTAGGGAAGGGAAAGCTGGTTACTTGACTTGTGCTGTCAGCTATCATTTGAAACATAAAGTCTGTGTTTCTACAACTGCTGACAGTTTGTAGAAGTAGTGAATAAAAATATGCATTCTTAGTCAAGTTGTGCTGCCTAACCAGAATATGCTGCTAGCCTGATATCCTATTTTTGGGTGAAATGTAATGTATTTGATTGAATAATTCTATTGTGAGTTTAGTATTTAATCTTTCTGTCTGTATTTTCAAGGCTGTAAATAAATTCATAAGACCATTTTGACATTATCTTAGAATAAATATCTATGGTAATTCCAAGATAAGATATAAGAATTAATTTATTTTGATCAATCTATACTTACACGTATTCATTGTCATAATATTTTAGTCACCCTTACAATTGTACTCGTAAGACTATAATTTCAAGAAATGTCCTTTCTGGTAGTCAGTGTTAACTCTTGCTTTGAAAGGTAGATTTAAAAAAAATTATTCTATTATTGTTTTCTTGAGGTCATAAATAGAATCATAAATAAACCACAATAATGCAAAATCTAATTCATATTTCTGTGTAATTGTAACCACACAAGTGGTTATTTGTCCTCTGTAATTTTCTGACTGTATTTCCTGTAAATGCCAGCTCCACCATTTTTCTATATATTTTCATTTTGTTAGCTGAAGGAAAATGTCATTTCCCAGTAGACAGAATCAGAATCCTCTGTAAATAAAGTAAAATCAGAAATGCAAAATGTCAGCAACTGTTTTCGTTTAAGGAAGGCCATTTTCTTTGTGTGTTTGCATGCAGTGAATAGGGAAAAGAAGTTGCCTTTATTTTTCTCCAGTATTGCCAATAAAGATGGTATTTCAAGCAGCATTTTTAATTTGTTCTTCTCCGGGGGCTGACTATGAATTATTAACAGTTTTTAACAGCAATGCCACTAGTTCACAGTGTGTCTGTAATCCGAGGTTGAGTCCTATCCTCCTTGAAGGAGCAATACTTTGTTCTGTGAATTCAGTGCAATTTTAGCTGTGCCCAGATGACCTTTAAGAAATACCTGTAGTGGGATGAGATGGTATCGTACCTGAATTGTTCGACCCTTGCGCTGTAGGTTTTGCTGGAAGACAGCTGAGGCAGCAGAACAATTCATCCAAGTGCTTTTCAGCATCTCTTGTGCAAAATAACTATCTTTGTTCAGTCAAGGCTCACTAGCTATCCAAGTCAAGCCACCCAGGTCTGTGCTGAAGAAGAGGGATTCTTATACAATCAATTGCTCAGTCAACAGCAGGAAGTGTGGACTTCAGCCAAAGAATTAGCCAACAGCTTATAGGAGGAAAAGGCTTATGCCTTGTAGAAACATGGGCCCACTGGAGCTGCCAGCTTTCAGGGGTTTTTTTGTTTATTTTAATCATGGAGAAAAAAGTGTGGAAGTGGAGAGATTAGTACATTGGGCTCCATCTTAATTCCAAAACCTGCACAGCTATCTTAGCTATCTCTGATTTACTTTCCTAACCTCCATTTTATATCGCCTTGTGGAGGGGGGCCTGGCCTTTGGAGGGTGCATTTCCTTCCGTCTGGGATGTGATTAGCCCAGTGTGAGTCTTTGCACTGTAGAAGGAGCACAAACCATATCATACATACAGGTGAAGTATTACCCTTGGATGGCTATGGTTGGGAGGGATGAATTTGGTGTTAATCAACGCCTCAAAGTCACAATCAAGTATTGTGTCTGACAAAGTCATGTAAGTTATCTTTAACAACCCCTCGTGTATTAAGCTGAAGTGCATTCATTTGTGTTTATTGTGGTCTAAGACTGCATACACTGATGGTTGCCATGGGCCAGGTAATATTTGTTAGCTGAATAAACTATAATAACTGGAATCTAATCTAACTGTAATTTGTAATCTAATCCCTGGCTGAAAGCATGCATGGACTATTGTTGTTATTGAACTTTATTAGAGTATTTGTGTGCTAAGAAACCAAAATTAATAGATGGGAATGTAAGGTAGGTAGATGTGATCTGCTTAATTTAATATCCTATGTCAAAGAGAAATTTGTTTAGGATAACTATATCTCATAACAAGTAGTGAAGAGGAGTTAGTTTCCTTTTTTTGAAGTATACCAACTTTATTAGAGTATTTGTGTGCTAAGAAAGCAACATTAATAGATGGGAATCTAAGGTAGATAGATATGAGCTGCTTAGTTTAATATCCTGTCTCAAAGAGAAATTTGTTTAGGATAACAATAACAAGGAATGAAGAGGGAAGAGTTAATGTTTCCTTTTTTTAAAGTATACCACTAGTCACTTTTTTGGAATGACTCTTCTGTCGTGAGACAGAGAGCTAATGTTCCCTCTCAATATAACTCATTATTTTTGATACATTAATTATGACTCTTCTTGTTTATTTCCCTTCTGGGATAAACACTATCAATGTTTTCAAATCCAACTTCAAAGGAAGAAGCTCTGTTTACAAAGAATTCCTAAAAATATGGCTAATCTTAAAAGTATATTCCAAATACAAACTCTTTGTTATCATAGTAATGTTATATTTAATAAAGCAGCATAGAGAAGGATGGAGTCAGAAAATAATGCCCTCTCTGTCCATTGACCTGACACTACTACATTTACACTGAAGATAGCTGGAGTTAGTATGAGAAAATCTCTCTTGTTATGTTTTGGAGGATAGGGACAGTATAACATATTTCTTATAAAATCTAAAAGTTGTGTATTTGAGGTTTTGAATGAAAGTGCTTCCCAATTCCACGGCAGTGCCTTAGAAATGGGTAACAAAGGGAAGCATATACCAGGCAGTACAGTCACTGGAGGAACAAAGATAATCTACATATTTATAAATATGAATAAATACGAACTACTTTTTGCTGTCTCTGTTGCTTCTTCCAATTATAGCACCACTTTTTATCTGTCTTAATGTTTTTCTTAATTAATACTGGTGAAGTTATACTCATCTATGTTGTCTAGACATTTTTTATATGTAAATGTATTAATTATTAAAACATTTTATGTTTCTTATGACCCCAGCGTATTCTGAGATGGCCTGAATGCCCCTAGTATCGTTTGCCTGGGGCTGTATTTTGCATACTGAAGACCTGTAAGGTAGATATGGTTCAGGCACTGGAATGAGGTGCCCAGGGAGATGGAGGTGTTTAGGAAACTTCCCTGTCCAGACATCCAGGAGCCACTCTGGCAGTCACAGCTGCAGCACCTGAGCTGGCACTGAGGCCACTGCAGAGCTACACCTCCCACTCACCCAGCCTCACCAGGACTCCCATCGCAGTCTCAGCTGTAGTGTAATTAGCAGTGAGAGCTGGGTGACCTTGACTGTACATGAAGGGGGGTGTGTATATATATAACCTGAACACAAAAGTGTTTCCTCTGTAAAATCCTCAGACTTTTTCATGTCTCAAAGCTTTGACATTTCAATTAGAAGTATCTTATGCCAATAGCAGCCTTTCAGATGAGCTTTTTTTATTTTCTTGAGCACTGGCTCTCAATTTATTATTGCAGATGACAAAGAATATTCAGGAGCATAAAAATGCACATCAGGATGTTCTTCGAACCAAAATATTTGTTTAGGTTGCTGTTGCACAGGCACAATGATATTCTGAAAGGACCAAGACATTAGAGTAATTTTAAAATAGGTTTTACAGCTTCATAAATTTCTTGTATGGTGATAGATGACTTGTTTTACAATACAAATAAGGTATTTGTATTGTAAGTTGAGGGGTATAAGGTTAAATATAAACTTGCTGATTCCATGCAGAATTGTAGTCTAACAATTATTACATCCTGGAAAATTATTAGATGTAAGTACATCTCAAAACTTGTTTTTCAATTTGGGAGATAGGTCTGAGCTGTCTGAATATTTGATGGAGCATATTTTATATAAAAATTGAAAAAGCAGGTTTGATGGTATCAGTTTTGTTTTTTTTTTCATGTATCAGCATTCATTAAAAATAATAAAAAAAAAGGCCTTCTGATTTTCAATTTCTCTGTAATGAAATCTTAGTCCAAATGTGGTAGCTATTACAAAAAGACAGGTCAGAAAGAGGTAACTCATGCCTAGCCCAGGGGCCAGTCAAAAGTTATTAGTACCTCTGCCTATGTATTGCTTAATTGTTGTTTTTCAAGGAGTCAGAAGATGCAGTGAGGGTGATGTTAAGAGCTGATGTTCCTGCTGCCATACCATAACTGCACGCAGCAGAGGCTGCACACACCTTGTCTGAGGAGTCTTTACAGAGTAAAGTGAGCAATGGAATTGGTTTTTACTGTGTCTTTGAGTATAAACTCCCAACTTAATGAGCAATGGGTTGCTTTTGCTACTGTAGAATAACAATAGAGGTTGCTTGAATTTTTTATTAGGTCAGGAAATTCAGGTTAAATGGGTGCAAATTAGACCATGTTCAAACTTGCGTTCCGTAAATACAATTCAACTTTTAATATGCTTTTTGTAGACTTTTCATCATGGTTATATTTATTAATATTATCTTGCTGCAAGAAAATAATTATTGGAGGATTACTAGGGGGCTTTTTCTTCTGTCAGGGAAAATAAAAACATATTAAAAATAAGTTTGATGTGAAAGTACAAGATATGTGTCCTTCATTTTGTATATAAAGGCTGAATAAGTGCCAATTTTGCATGTAATGAATTAATTTTAATGAATTTAAATTTAACAAATATTCATTTACTAAACCATGCACTTCTTTTCTTATTGATATTGCGAATAGGTGTATGATATATGTATTTAATTCACTACACACAATTGTACAAGTAATTTAATCCATAGTCGTTATGCATTTGTCCATTGTTTGGGAAAGAAACCATGGCAGTCTGCATCCATATTGGTTCACATGTTGGGGCCCAGGATTTGAGATGACATAGGTGATGTCTGGCTGCCAAGGATCAGTGTTCCATTTTGCCACTTAAATGTGAACAATAATTGCTATAACCCAATTAAAAATTAAAATCCCAAAGACAACAAAAGAGCTTTTCAAGGGTACTATCCTTAGTGTTGGAGAAGTCATTTCAGGTTTCCCTTGACTGTCTGAGGTTTCATAACAGTTCTCTCAGCTGCTCATTTACTTAGTGTTTTTAAAGATTCTACAGCTGAATGGAAGTGCCTATTAAATTAAGTAACCCTGGTAGCAGGAGAATTCAGCTTTAAGTTTTTAATAAAAAAGAATGTATTTGACATACTTCAATATGATAATCAAGATATATCTAAGGATGTAATTCTCAATTATATATTTTTTTTTGTTTTTTTCCTCCTAAGACTTCTCCACTGTTAACAGCTAAAAGAATTGAAACCTTGGTAATAATTTTTGTAATTTTCATACATGGAGAAAACAAAGTTTTTTGTTTGTTTGTTTAAGAAAAAGAAAAGAAGCAAAAGCAATTAGTTCAGCTTAGAGCACTTTCCTCCACAGCTAGACAATTTTAAAGTGGCTGAATTAGTTTATTTTAGTAAAGGCCAGATAAAGAGAGACCAGATCAACAGTGCAGTCTGAGTATGAAAAGCCTAAACCTGGTTTAAACAGATGGTACTAGGTAACCCCACAACAGGTTGCTGTTTGCTGTTATTCTACTCACATATCTCCTGTGTATATGAAGTATTGATTCCTTCATCAAAATTCTCAGTAAAAAGAACAAATACCTTTAAATCTTGATAATATTTGGCTACTTTTGTTTCCCCTTTCTGTTTTTTTACATTTCCATTTTTGTTGCGTTGACTTGTACTTGAGATGATGCACTTGAAGGCTTTTCTGCTGAACTTGGTCAATGAGACATGTGAGATTGCAGTAGATGTTTGTTGTACTTGAGTGCATTTTGCTGACCCTATTTACTCTAGAGGTAAAGGCAGGCATGGGTCCCTGAAATCACTATTTGGCAGCAAGGGCTAATGACAAGACCAACCTCCCAGCCAAGTCTTCTGAGCATCTCCTTGCTGATGGCTGATGCAGACCTGTGAGTTAGAAAAGAGCTGTTGTGAGAAGTGTTTGACTGAAGGTTGGCTTTTTGGAATCGGGCAGCGTGCTGCCTGCTGCTTTCACATATCCAAAGGTGTTATATCGCAGACCGTAAACGTGACCATTGACTGTACATCATGATTATGTCATATAAGTGCAGCTGGAAGAACATTTGTCTGGCATTAAACCAAACAGCTCAACTCTTTCAGACAGCAGCACACACATAACAGTTTCAGATCGTTCATCCGTCTAGTTTTTGATATACTGTGAAAAGTAATGCCGGAATTTATGCACATGGCCATGCTGCTGACAGATTCCTCAGGATACTTTGAAGAAATCTGACAGCTCCAATTTAAGTTTACTAATGTGATAAAGTGTTTTTTAAAGGGTATAAACATTTTATATGGGAGGCTGCTGTCTTGCCAGTGAAAGTGTTTGGCTTTACAAAAGCATAGAGAAAATTAATGCCTCTCCATAAAATAACATGGCTTTACAGTAATATTGTTAGAGAAATTTATATAGTTAAATCTGCAGAAGGAAGTAAAGGATTCCATAGGCCATTGGATTTCTGGGGCAAAATCTTGAAAGATCATAAATGTTTTAATAGAAGTAAGGGTAAATTGTGAGATTAAAAACCCCAAACAAAATAAATAACTTCTGCTTTGCTTTTCTTTTTTTTTTCTTCTTTTCTTTTTTTTTTTTTTAATTTCATCCTCTAAATTAGACTTCATTCTTTATGAGAACATCTTTACAAAAGTCTAATCCAATTGTTTAACCTTCTAAAAT
Source organism: Pseudopodoces humilis (assembly GCF_049639895.1). Classification (NCBI taxonomy): domain Eukaryota; kingdom Metazoa; phylum Chordata; class Aves; order Passeriformes; family Paridae; genus Pseudopodoces; species Pseudopodoces humilis. Next base: position 11,124,083 of record NC_142205.1, on the reverse strand, counting down.
AATACTCCTTTGTTGATATGAAAGTTTGGACCAATTTTCTTAATGTTTGTAACCTAGCATGGATGAAATAGATTTTCAACTTGAGCTTGTGAAAAACTTAATTGCTGTTCAGGATAATTACTTGTCTTCTGCTGTACAGTACTGCATAATGTTCTTTTTACAGTAAAGTCACCACTTAGAGTGAGAACACTTAAATAACAATTACCCTGACTTTATAACCATCAAAGGAAGGTAAGCACTTTGTTGTTCCCCACTTCAGAGCTGCACAGTGAAGATAATCAATTGGTTTGATTATGTCAGGTGTAAATTTGGAACAATACAGTGGAATAAACTTCTACTGTCTGCATTGAGCCAAGGGGTCCTCCTACCATTACTCTCATTCAAGAGGAACATCTGAAGTGACAGTAGAGGAGATACTAAAATGTATTGCCAGAGGCTGATGGTAATTACTCAGGAGGGGAAGGAATTTAGGGATGAAATAGCTCTGCCTTGTACCAGCAGCTGAAGACTGATGTGCCACCTGAGCACTAGAATGTGTGCAATGTTCCTCAGTATTGGAGGGGAAGAAGAGGGAAGATGTGTGATCTGAGGAACTACCCAATAAGCCGAAGATTCATAACTAATCATTAGAAACAATTTTAAACAATAAAAATAGTAAAAAAGAAATATATTAAGGGGATTCTGAATGTCGGAAATATGTCAGAGGTGTTTTTGAGAGACCAACTAATATTTGATAGAGAAGGATTTGTTTGATAGTCTATCTGGGTAGGAAAGGTCTTACTTTCCTTCTACAGTTGCATTGTGTGTTTCACTTTTGGCACAGGAGTCTGTGGATGCCAAAACTTTGCATTGGTTTAAAAATGGATTAAGAAATTCATGGAAGAAAAGTACACTTATCCTCTTAAACGTAAAGCTGCCACTCTTGTTCTGAAAACTTCTGAACTGTGAATTGGTGGAAGATAGCAGTGTAGAAAAACTGTAGGACAAAAAGTGTGGAGCAGAAATTTACTTTTCTATGGTAGTTTGTCTCAGAATCTATTTCCCTCCTCTCATGGAGAAAATACATTGATGTGAACCCTCTATCATCACTAGTGTGGTTAATCATATGAACCTCTGAAGAGCATAAAATTGCAAAAGCCCTGTTAAGCATCTGCATCTTCCTCTTGCCAGTGCTTCTTGTGACTATATTATTTTTTAAAAAATATTAAATGATAAATTCACCCAGTATATTTTAAAGTTTAATATTGTTCTCTGTATAGATTACTATTGAATATTTGCTCTTCTATAACTGAATATTCTTAATTAAAAACTGCTTCAGTAGTATGATACATAGTAGTACATACATAGTAGTATGACACAGTAAATGATCCTGTTCAGAAGGATACAAGAATACATCTGGATGCTCCTGGAATGATTCAACATACCCTCGCTCAACCTACAAATGGAATTCCCTTATAGCTTTTTCATGTGATGTTTGCTGTATATTGTCTTTGTTAAATGATGGATTCAATGGATGAGCATGATATTGGGTGCTAAACGTTCTCATCACTTTCTAAATCTTCTCATTTCTTTCAGCAGATAGGTGTGAATACACTGTGAATGTGACACCCATTTCTCCCCAGTTACTCATTCCTTTGTTGCCTCTTACAGCACACTCATTGTTTTTGCCTAAGCCTCGCTCAAAAATTAGCATCTAAGTAAAATTTTGATGGAATCGAAGTGCAGGATAATAATCCTGAGAATGTCACTGAGTGAGCTGCAAAACCTGGAAGTCCAGCACTGTTCACTGGTGGAGTTCAGGTGTTTTACTGCCACGAGGCCCCAGAGGAGGCTCAGGCTGAGCTGAGCTGGATGTCCTGGCTCGTGCCTGGTGCCAGAGGCTGTGGGATCACACAGCTGCACTCACTGCTCAGCCTCCCAAGCCAGCGCTGTAGCAGGTGTGTTCAGCACCTGCCTAATGTGTACTGACAGTGCTGCAAAGCTCTGCTGCTATAGCTGTTACAAATGGGGGTTATTCCTGGGTACCTGCGGGTAAGTGATAAGAGCATCTGTCCAGGCAATGCAAAACCAGGATCATGGAACTGCTTTAACTATAGGGAATCCAAGCCAGAGCTTGTGATTTTCACAGAAATCTCCATTCCCATAGGAGGGTTTCTACTTTCTACTGTGATCAGCAGATATAAAGGTACTTCTGAATGGCAGGACTGAATTCAGGGCTTTGCCTTCCCAGATGATGCATGGAAGAGGGGACCTAGAGACAGACCTGCCACTTCCCCTTCTTGCTTCTCTAAATCTCTTCTTGCTGACCCAATGACCCATATTAGTGTATGTCTTTGTCCAGTTTGGCTTTAAGCTGGGAGTTATGCTCTTTAACCTAGTGTGTAGCTGATCATGCAGTGCAGTAAGTAACAATTCCTACACTCCTTCCTTCAATTTAAAAGACCCTAAAACTACCTATGTCACTTATGTCTATACAAAGTGAAACACTTAATTTGGAGGGAAGCTGACAATTCCAGTGTTCTTTCAGTATCAAGCTGGAGACCTTTGCTCAGTGTGCAATCTCTAGGAGGAGGTGGTATTTTTCACCAGTTTATGTCATTTACATTAGGTGCACTCTTGATCCTTAGCCCTTTTCAGTGTACCAAGAGGAGCTGAGTTCCACTCTACACACCTCAGTCTTTATTCTACATTTAGAATAGGGAGTGGATTAAAAAAAAAAAATAATAACAATAATTTAAAAAGTACCAAAAATTTATCACAGACACAAGGGAAACCAAATATATGCAAGTTAACCTTTTTTACCCCTGTAATCAATGTCTGTGCTGGCAATCATGCCAGCTTATCTCTATCAAGATAAGAGTGTCTTTTCATTGTGCTTCTGTCTACAGGCATAGATGGCTCAGGGAGCCCTGTCAGGGCAGTTGATTAGACAAACTTTTATGCATCTAAAAAGCAGGGCTGTTTACTCTCCTTTGGCAGGTAGGTGTCTTGACTTCCCTTGTGGATGTGACCAGAGGAGCATGTTGATAATTATGCTGAAATTCAATACAGGTTTTCATCCCCTTCTGCATTTCTAGCCTTTTTCCTTCTGCATTCCCAAGCCTTTTCTATAAGGAAACTAAATTCAGCTGTGGAAGTTTTAGAAGTAATTACACTGAAAATGCCATGTAGTGGGAAGATTTGAAAACATGGTTCAATATTTTGTTTTAAATGGATTTATAATTACATATGGGAATTCTTTGCTTCCACAGTCCTGAATGGGACAGGAGGAGAAGAATGACAGCATGCGTGGGAGTATTGATTTTAAATAACTAGACTATTAAATGATAGCAAAAAATGTATCACTCAGTAGGTACCTCTAAGGATGAAATCACTTTCATCTGTCACTGTGGAATGGAAATAAGTTTTAGACTTTAGCTTTTGCTATAGATTTTATGGACTTTTTTGCCTGTATAATTGGATTAGAATTGCTGCACATGTAACCTTTTTAGTGACTACTCATTCAAGTATTGACACACGTATGTGTTTTATCAGTATCACCCTTGTGGCTCAAAGGTTTGGTCTACAAACAAATGAGTATCTGTCTCTCAAGATATGTCTCTCAATTACTGCAAACTTCTAGAAAACATATAATTTACAGTAATATTGATTTTCATTATTTTTCCCTAACTTGAATTTAGCAACATTTCTTCAGACTGACAGTGCTGGCTATAAAAACCCTTTGTTTGAGTTCAGTTGGAACCATAGTTCAAAGAATCTCCCTGGATGATACTTAAATCGTGTTAGTCTCTCTGCAAAGTCTTTTATGACAGTTAGTAGAGTTGAGAGGCATTAAATTGCCTACAATGCTTTTATCCAGTGAAAAGTTTGGAAATTTTGAAACTACTTTCAAATTTATGTTGAATAAATATTAATACACAAGAGATTGAAAAAAGAGGTTATGATATTGCAAGGTATTGGCTCTTTAAATTTAATTTTATTTTTAATGAGAAAGTGGGAAAATACATTGGGGAAGTGATTTTATTAAGGACAATTTATAATCCTTTTTTTTCTTTAAATATTTGAAAATAAAGGAAACTTCTCTTAGGACCTTTTTGTTTATCAGCTTCTAAATCTCTCTAATTTAGAGATTCAGTAATTCATGATTAGAAATAGAAACACATAGATACAAAGCCCATTGGAACTGGAGAGCAGACACATATTTCATTGGGAAATATGATTGCAGATAGTCTGAATTTTCATGTGGATACAGTATGTATTTGAGTTGGTAAAGAGGCAGTTTCCAAAAGCAAATGCAAACCTTTTAGCCAAAATGCTTAACTGATATGACAGTAATATTGATCCAAAGGTGGCCTTTGTGATCTCAGATTAATTTCTTTAATCTCTATGCACAATAAGTAATAATCTGATTTTTTTTTTGTGTGCAGAAATCCATATAGCTGTCCTGTATTGCAAGCATCAAGACTTAGATTATGTACAGTACCAACAATATGAAAGTGTAACTTAAAGAACAATTTTTATTCTAATTTTTTATTCTGATTTTATTACACTTTTATTCTACTTTTAATTAAAACCTGCTTCCCAACCATAGATGTTTTTTTATGTATTGCTGAAAATACCTGAGCACATCTGGGGATACCATATCCATATGAACAGTACTGTTAACATCAGTGTTTGGGGTTAAGTGTCCTACAGAAGAATTGAACAGTGGTACAGATTCATTGTCAGGGGATTCTTTAGGGTTGAGAAGCACTCTTTGATTTTCCCCTCTTCACTCCATTCTCTGCCCTTTCCACTGGCCTTTGATGGTTGGTTAGGTTGGCTTGGGGTAGGGGTGGATGGTTTTCAGCCTTCCTTTAAGCTCTAAATATGTTACCTTTTTGTATAAATGGAACTTCACACACATTAATAATCTTTTATAATTCAGTGGGGAATAACTGTGATTTTAAACTGCAGATCACCTTCATTTTCTGGGGCAGGGACTACTTATGAAGTGCAGAGAATATTGTCAGGACTCAAAACAAGTAAACCACCGATAAAATATGAGGGTTAGATTGATGAGAGTGCAGAAAAGTGCAGAACTTTTTTTTTAATGAACAATGCCACTGCTTTCTTTCTTATGCTTGAATACTCAAAACAGGCTAAATAAACTTGTCTTCAGCTTTCCAAATTTTTTTTTTTTTTGGAAGGAAGACCAGGCAGGATAAAGATCTTACCAGCTGTATGCTTTGAGAAGGTATATATAATGTAAAAGACACAGTTAGAAGTAAAAGAGATGCTATTGCAACTTGATCTTAACATCCATCCCCAGATGATGCTCTGTGAACAACTCTAGTGGTTTTCACTTTAAAAACCTTGGTTTCCCCTAATACCTGGCATGCTGAGGCTCTCTGCAGTCCACATTCTCCTTCTGGCTGATGCATTTCTGATGAAACAGGCTTGAGATAGAAATATGCTGGCAGAAATTCTGGTAGCAGTGCTAGCAATCTGTATTTGCAATGGGGAGAGTCAGGTTGTGCTTTTTTAGTGGAGAGCAGAGGTCATTCACCTGGGAAATGTGGATGAAGTGTGACTACATTTGTCCTTTTTTTTTGTCTGTTTATCAGCATTTCTGAGGTGTGCATCTCTCTCACAGGAATCTATCTGTGCTGCGCACAAACCAGAAATGACCTCTCACTGAATCAAAGGCAGGCTATCTCCAGAATAATCACAATCTTTATACCCTAAAAATGCTTTTTTGAAACAAGTCAGGTAGGCAATAAACAGATGTTTTCTGGATCCTGATGTGTTGTTCAGGTGGAGCTTTAGTGCCATGAACTTTCAGCTGCTGCTTCAGGAACCTGTGGATACAAACTTGCTTGGATTTCTTACAGTGTGTGGTGATGATGGGAACAAGCACCACTGACATCTTTTTTCCTCTCCTTCCTGGTGGCAGTCCTAGATTATATACAACTGCAAACTTGGAAGTATTGGCTGAAGAAACTCAGGCTAATCATTTAGGACACTTGTGGGATTTTTTTTAATCTTTCTCTTAAGTTTGTTTTCAGGTTACAGAAGGTTGCAGCAAGGGGCAGATTGGGAGCTCAGCAGCAGATGATGCCAGCTTCGAAGGGGGCTGAGGACATTAAATGAGATGAAGAGAAAAATAAGCTGCAAGTCCATCTTGAAATCTTTTGAAGCCATAATCCCCCTGTACTGTAGGTTTTGTGGTGTTTAAAAACCCATGTCGAAGCAGCTTTTCCAGCTTCAGATACTGGTGATGGCAGAAGGCTAAATCAAAAAAAGTGTGAAGTTGTAGTAACTCTAGTAGCAGAAAAAGTTGAAGCCACAGGGGTGAACAACAGCTAACATATCAAAGTGTAAAGTATGTTTTATCTCAGTTCTCAGTCCTTTTGTAAGATATTAATGGTTTATTTGAAATGCAAATGAGAAAGGATGAAATTTTATTGCAAAACCATATTCCACATCAAACTTTGATGTCTCATTATATGGAAAAAGCTTCTAAATTTTTTCGTCTTTTTTAAAATCAGCTCAACATATTCTTAAAGTTCCTGCATTTAAGATAAAAGATTTGGTAAGCAAACAGCAGTTGCTGTTTTAGATGCACGTTCCTATTCTCCAAAGCATTAAGTAGGGGAGTCATTAAGTCTCCTTTGTTTAAATTGAGTTGAAGGAGAGGGCGGAAGGTGAGTAAAGACATTGTGGTCATTTTCTCAGAGACTATTTTATACAGCCCTTTTGTACCACCTGACTGGGAATCAATAGTACTTTATTGGAAAACAGGCAGCAAAATGAAAACCCAGGACAGCTCTTGAGCACAGCTGCTGTCATTGCCATTAGGAAACAAAATCTTTGTCTAGCTTTCAACATTGGTACCAAAGGACAGTGATTGGCACAAAAGGACAATGATGCTGTTGGAGTTTTACTTTAAATTTGACTTCTCAGGATCTAAGATGTTGCTTTGGTGGTTTTTGTTTTTTTTTTTTTTACAGAAATCATTGTCTGCTATTTTTGTGAACTATAAATCCCATATTCTTGTATGTGCTGTACCAATAGAGTAACTTCTAAGGGAAAGAGGTAACCTTTTTTTTTTTTTTAAAGTCAACTCCTTGTTCTTGCTTTCTTCCCTCTTTTCTTCCCCCACTCCCATCCCCAGCTTCACTTCTCTACAATGACATAAGAGGGAATGAAATTTCAAGAAAGTGGAGAAGTGAATTTTTAACTGACCTTGTCTCAGAGAAACTCTTGATTGATTTGGTTTGCACATTGAGTGCCCTGCTTGTGTGCCCTCCTGAAATCTGACCATGGAACTCAACAAAGTAGCAGAGAATTCAACTCTGCAATTCAAGATGGAAGTTGTCAGATGAAATGGAACCTTTTTTCCTAAGAACAGAAAGAAAAAATTGTTTGACAATTCTTCAGAAAAATCTGACGAAGCTATGAGAATTATGAATGGAACAACATTGATTTTGAAATATTGTCATTAAGATAAACACTGTTGACCCATTCTGGTGGCCCTTATTTCTTTGGTTTGGTAATCACTTTACAAAACTGACTTCAGGCCTGGGAGGAAAATCTCCTAATTTTTTTTTTTTTTTAATAGGCTTTTAAATTTTTTTTTTATTTCTTTTTTTTTCACATTTTAAAAAATATGAATGGATGGAATTGTAAAAATTCAAGATGGTTAATTGGGTAGGATTCCTTAGGCCTAAGGTGTAGATGTCAATACTACTGTTAGTTGTAATTGGTGGAAGAAACTGAATTTTTAGGATGCAGTTCAATTCATAGAATGCATGTCTGAATTTGTGCCTTAAAAGTGCCTATATCTTTCATTACATAGAGAAGCTTGGGTAACTATTTCAGGTCTAGATATTCATGCAGGTGTTTAAATTTAGAAGTCAATTTTATGCTATAACTTGACAGCATCCAGTCAAAAATAGATCTTGGCATCAGTGAAAACAGCTATATTCAGGCTTCTATGTGCAACAGCTGCCAAGGAATAAAAAAATCTTCAAAAGTTGTGAGAATGAGGGAGGGGAAAATTCTGAGAACATTATGACTATGATTTTATTAAAAACACAAGAAAAATCAGTTCTTTGTCCTCATCTCAAATTCTGGGTTTGTTTCCAATTTCTGCATCAGAAAGACACTGGAGAGAGACAGAGAGGGATTTAGAGGGAAGATGAGGATGAGGTGTTTATGGAGAAACCGTATGAAGAGCCTGAAACGCCTTGGACTATTTAAGGAGAAATGAATAAGAAGGAAACAGTAAAATTAGCCAAAGTAGTGATTACAGTAATGAAAAGCAGGATGTAAATTTGTAATTTATTTTTAAAGCTTGAATAGAAGAACAAGGAAACACTGATTGAAACTGGAAGGGGAAATAACAAAATTGATGGAAGAAAACTTTATTTTAAATATTGTATAGTTAACCCATGCAGTCATTTTCCTAGGATGCTATTGAGCCTAGTGTTTTACCAGCCTTGGAAAAAAGGACTGGAAATATATATATATATATGGAAGCAAGTGAAGCACCTACAGCTATGATAATGTGCAACATCCCCTTTCAAAAATGAGAGTAGCTTTGAGTGTTTTCAAAGTAATTTCAGAACTCCTGGACCAGCATGTCTTTGGGATGATTTCAGATTTCACCACTCTTGAACCAAGTATAAAGTAAATGGTTATGAGGAATTCTTTTTCAAAAGTTAATTTGTTTATGCAAAATAGATGAACTGTTTGAAACCATGAGATTGGATCTTGCTTGGTTATCATCTCTTCTCATTTATTCAACTTTATGCAAAATCCATTGTGGCCCTCTGTCAGAATGAAGCCGTATTTTTGTTTGTGATATATTAAGAGCAAAACAGCAGTGATATTTCAAAAAGAGTGGTCTAAATCAGTTTCAGTATATTGTCTGACTGGGAGATGAGCTCAAAGGAATCTCAAAGCAATTCAAGCAGGTTGCAGCCTTTAAATGCTAATTGGGTTTGTCTGCAGTGTTATTGATAGAGCCTCTAAGGAAGAGAATGAGAATTCATTATTCTTATACGAATAACCAAAGGAAGAGGAAGTGAATTAAAGGGAGATGTACTTTTTCTTCCTAAATTCTGCATCTGTCAAACCTATTTCACTCACTTCAGTCTTGTGTCTAGTGGCCAATGTAATGTTTTAGATTTAGTCCTGTTTATAGGTCATTATATATCTGTTACAGATATCAGTGAGGTTTTTTTACTTAAGCAGCTACCAAATATGTGAGCTCCTGTTATTGCTCCAGCTGTGGGATGAAATGTAACAATGCATTGACAAACAAAGCAGTCTGCTCTTGTGTCAGCTTTGGTGTGTTACTCAGAGTTTAGAATAGATATTAGGGGGAAAAAAATATGGAAAGAGTTATAAAGCACTGGAACAGACTGCCCAGGGGAAGTGTTGGAGTCACCATTCCTGAAAGTGCTAATGAAGAATGTGGATATGCCACTTGATAATCTGTTTAATTAAGTGGTGATGTTGGTGCTACATTGATGCCTGGACTTGATGATCTGAAAGGTCTTTTCCAACCTCAACAGTTCTGTTCTTGTATGATTGTATGAAGTCCTGTTTCTCTGAGTTAAAAACTAAGTTTTCTGAAAGCCCGAGGATCATTTTATCAAGGACATGCAATTGTGGGGCTCCTTGAACCCTTTCAGGTGTCTCTGTGTTTGGTTTTTTTTTACCAAGGAGATCTGGAATTCCTGTCTTTGCCTCACTGCCCCCTCCTCATAGTGGCATTGCATCCTGCTGTGTGATTCAGTTTAGTTGGGATGGGGTTTGGGCTGTAGAGGACTGGTGTGAGGAGGCAACAGAGCAGCTTTCTGCAATCATCTGTGGTTAACGGGGAAAAAGAATGTGGAGACCATTTCCAGATGGGTATGACAAATATGTATGAGGTAGAGCTCTGATTAGAGGTGGTGGGAAGCAGCAAGAAAGGAATTGCCTGGAACTAACCCGTGGGGGGTTTTTTGTGTCCTAATCAGGAATGGCATTCTGGCAGTGTGCATGTCTTCCCCCTTTCTCACTACAGTTTACTGTGGTCCAAACCTTAACATGGTTACCGACCAAAAATTTCCAAGAAACTGCTGCTGCTGTGAGCATCAAATTGGGTTAGAATGGAACGTAGAATGAGCAAGAAAAAAAAGCTGGGAGCCATGGGCTGTATTCATTAGTGCATACCAGCTGCTCTGGTTTGACGTGAAGGGTATAAAAACATCATCAAATCACAAGATTAAACTGTTTATGGCTGCTTTCTCTTACTTTCAAAGAGACTGCCATACTGGTGAATCCCTGTAATTTTGAGACTGGTTTGCAAAAAGGCCATTCATCTTTTAGATTTATTTTGTTAAACCCTGAGAAAATGGATGTCCTTGAGAGGACCATTATTTTTCAAAGACTTTCAGTAAAATCTGGAGAGCACCTGTAAAGCCTGTGTTGGATACTGTGTATGTATACCATGAGTAACTGTGCCCCCAAGCATCTTAGGAACCATTTGTTAAAATTAATTTTGTCCCCCTCCCCCTAATTTCAGTAATGATCTTTCTATTCACTTATTTTTTTCATAAAACAGATTTAAAACAGAGGCTTTGCAAATTATCAGATACTCACTGATGAAGTGTGTTAATTTCTTTTAGCATTCTTTCTTTTACTGTGGCATTGGAATAAGCAATATAATTATGATCTCCTAAACCAACCCAGAGAGGATTTTCTTGTGACTGGGCAAAATTTAGTGACCTTCTCTGGGACACTGTGGACCAGAGCCCATATGTGTTTCTTGGCACACTCTCGTAATCTTAAATTTAAAACAGGAGAAGTAGAACAAAAGTTGCATTAGTACAGATTTTTTTGCCTGTGTGATTCTGGTTTCTTCCTTGTCACAGCACCTCCCAGCTGCTTTTCTGTGGTCTCTCCAACAATTCTGGCCATATTTCTCTCTTGCATGTTTTCATACTGTTGATAAAAGGTATAATGGTGCCTTCCATTGAAAATCCAGCACAACAGCTCTTTATCTCAGTGCATTACAAACCTGTCATTTGGGGCCTTGCATTAAATTCCTTAAATTCTTTTATGGGGTGGATGCACAGCAAATAAAGCTTGGATTTGTAAGGACCCTGAAGAGGTCCTGTTTCTTGGGATATCCATGGGATGTAATGCTGTTTCTCCCCTGAAAATCAGTCCTTGTCTTTACAGGCCATAATGTGTATGTTTTAAACTTACTGGGAATTTCTGCTTGAAGTTTTTTTTAACCTTCCTGCCACTAGATGATATTTTCAAAGATAATAATAATAATCTCTTATCCATTCTCATAGCAATATGTATTTAATGTACTTTTGTCTATTATGCTCCATTGTTAAGTATTAAACCTATGTCATTACTAAGTGAAGAATGATAATTTAAGTTAACAAAATGCAAAAACATGTAAGTATTTCTGCATTCACATCCTGAGTGATGGATATTTGAATATAATTGCTATGTAAGATGTGATATTTATTTTGTAGCTGACAAATGAAAGAAGAGTGGATACATATTTAAACTGAACTTGGTTTGTGCAAGCATTGGGCACAAAGAGCCAGGTTCACTGCAGCTCTTCTTGTTACTGTTTCTGAGGAGAAAGTGTGCTTAGATGGAGGAGGAGAGAAAGGGTTATAGGGTAGGGTTACAAACCAAACTCTAACTAATGAGGATGCTTGGCTAGGTTTTTCCTATACTAAAGTATCGGCACATATTAATAGTGGATCCATGTCTAATAGGTAATCAGAAGTCATCTGTAATCACTGTGTGTGTTTGGACATATATAAATCTATAAAATATTTAAAAGTTACATCTGTAGCAGAAGAAATGTTCCAGAATGAAGACTTAGGACACATATATTTATAAATGAAAGTTGAGCTGAAGTGAAATAAGAGTGACCCCATGTAATAACCTTTGCTTTGCCATAGGTGTGCTGAGAGGAAAATGTGCTGTGGCAAATGTTAAGAATCAGGAGATGATGAGTAGCCTGGTTATCTGACATTGTTAGTGCTCCTCTTTGTGTCCTAGTGACTGGCAGGCCCTGGGGCACGGCTGCTCGGGCTGTACAGCCAGCAGAGCAGCTGCCTCTCTTTTTTCAAATGCTTGTTACTAATTGCTGTGGAACTCAACCCTGGCACAGAATTTTTCGGAGGGTTCTTTCAACTTAATATTGAAGTTTTTGGATACTTTCTATGTGCCTGCTTCATGGATATGTTTTAGTGTTCCTTTGGTCTAGTTCACCAGTCTCTGGTCTTACAGAGCACACAAAATGCTCTATTTTTGGTTTTTTTTTTTTACTATTTTAAAATGTAAATTATATTAATGAAAATTCAATGAGAAAGCAGAATATTATTGTATTGTCGTAGTGCCCAGTGTGCCAAGAGGTGCAAACTGAATGCAAGTCTCTTTTAAAGTGAACTTAAGGTAAAATGAAACATATTTCTTTTGTCACCAGTGGAGTACCAGTGATTGTAGCTCTAAACTTGTATTAATTTCCTTTAAAAAATAACAACAATAATATATTTTTTAAAAATAATAATCTTTGGAGTGAAAGTATCATAAAAAACCTTTGCTTTCTTTAATAGTTAAGTCTCAAGAACTGGCAGAAATAATTAAAGATATGTTCATGGTGGCATTAATGAAAATTTCAAAATTATTGTTTACTCTCTTTGATTTATCTACAAGGGAGATAATTTTTCTTCATTGCTTTCCAAAGGGAGACATCACAAACTGGCAACACTAGGAGAGAGCTTCATTAAATGAGAATATGATGGTGTTTCAAAGCATTCAGAATTAGCTGTGCATGCATAAAGTGACTATCTGCTCTCTGTTACAAACCATATACTGCAATTAATTGTGTGGCCTTTGAGAATATTTTCAGCCATCTGGATGTCTACAAAACAGTGGAAGAGCTTTATATCTTCAGGTTAAAAAAAAAAGGTAAACTTGATCTTAATATCAATTAGGGCTTTAACATCTGTTTCTAGAACTAATAGTCCATAAACATCAGAATTCTCAATATCAGATGTTAAATGTTGTAACATTTCTGGGTTGTTGTTGGCAGTATAAATATTATGCATTCTGTCCTAAAGTAAATGTCTAAGATGACTGGTAAAAGTTGCCCTTTCAAGGTGTCTGCCTTTGTGCCACAACTTTAGAGAGAAAAAAGGGGTTTTGTCTTTCTAGATTTCTAGGATGAAATCAGATTGTAAATTGAAATCCAGTGTAACTACCAAATTGCAGTTTATTCAAAAAGGAAAAGAAATAAAATGTAGTGTGAAGTGGCAATGGATATCTCATAGCAGGTGTAAGTCAAGCATAAACCTTTTAAATCTCTCTGGCTTTGGAATTAGAGCTGCACAGGGAAGGGGCAGAGGAAAAGCTATTTGGAAGTAGTTAAATTAGACAAACAGTTATAACTGGAATGGTACATTCTTAGGCATTCTTAGTTTGGTTTCTTTCTCTTGTTCCATGTAGGTCTGGACCCCAGTGAGCCATGCAGTAGGGACTGTCTTGGCTGTTTAAGTTGAACCAGTTTTTAGACTGATTTTTTTACAGCTCCTCAAGCGTAGATGCTGATGATTCTGTGCTGCAGGGTAATTACCATTTTCTCACCTTAAGAGAACTTTCTCTAAATAAATTAGAACACTTCTATATCCATGCTTCTTTCTCAGTGATTTACCATATCCCCAGTGTATTTGAATTGTTTATTAACCAGATGCTACTTAGATTAGAAAGGAAAAGGTAATCTGCCATACAACATGACCCAATACTGGCTTAAAAATGAACTAAATTTGTTCCAAACCATGGCAAACAACATAGGGTTGTCCCTTGGGCTTTGCATGGAAAATTTCACACAGAGTTTATAAATGTAATCTCTGTCCCTATGCAGTTTGTACACATGCTGGCTTGTATAATGAGGTTTCTTGTCAATCTCAGACAAAGCTGAGATAATGTTGTAGGGACAAACTGCAGCAATTTTTTTTTTCTTTTTTTTTCTTTTTTCCTTATAATGGCATTCATGGGGAATCAAATAAATAGTTCAATAGAAATTCTGGAATAAGAAGTGTTTCCCTTCTACATAGATCTCGTATGTGTTTAAGATTTCATGAATCTTTAAGGTCATGTGAATAAAACTGCAGACTCTGATTAAGGTTTATAAAGAAATGAAGGGACCAGAGGAAGCAGGCAGACTTCTTGTAGAATTTGCATAAATGTTTAAACAACTTGGTGATTAAAACCAAAGTTTAGCTAAACCATTATGGGAACTACTGGAGCTCATTTTAAGCACATATTTGTATTTGAGTGCTTTCAGTATCTTCATAAACCTTACTACAAGAGCTAAAACCTGTAATAAATGTATAATTTCTGGGATTTTTATATTAAATTATTTTTATTTACAGTCCATAGGTGTATGCATACCACTGGAAATGCTTAGGAAAGAAAGAGTGTTAGGTCAGGAGCCAAGACTCACACATTCACTTGTGTTAGAATTTTAAATTCCTATAGTACTATATGAAGTAGTTCAACTTTTTGCCACAGAAACTACAGGAAAAGATCCAGTCCCCACCTGAGTAATGTGCAACATATCAAAAAAAAGCAAAAGAAATGTAACTACTATAGGTTTTGTGTGATGACATTACTAATAATAGCATAGTAGTAACATAATACAGACCTGAGACACCCTCTTGGCATTTGTGTGCCATTTAAAATATGTTTGTAGCCTCTGTGCCTCTGTTGTTAAACCTAGCTACAAGCTCTGAGCTTAATTTTTATTTTTATTGCTCAGTGTTACTCCAAATGTTTCAGATATTTCCTTTGATCTTTCCTTCCTCTCTCTTATAAAGCACATAAAGTGCTGTGTTCAGGATCCAACCAACACGATGGAGAGGGTTCAAATTTGCTGGAAAGTATTCACTTGTTTTCAACAAAGATAGAAAATATATCAGACAGGCTGAACTATTGTGTGATTTTATGAATATTAAGTATTATAAAGCAATGCTTTTCTTCCTGGTGAAGTTCTTGTCAACATGCTTTTGTGATGTTATAAGCTCGTGTTTTCTCTGTGGAAACCTAACAGATGGGTTTATATTAAATTTTTTTATTCACAAAGATGTTCAATTATTTATATGCTACTTTGCTTCCCATCATAAAGCTGCTCAATGAACAGATTATGAAGGCTTTTGAGTTTGTAGAACACAATTTGGTTCAGTTTTTCTATTCTTTTATCTCAAGCCTCTCTCCTCTCATCTGTCCCTACTACTGCTTCTTCTCCTGTGTGGTGCTTGTACCTTTCTGACCACCATTTTCTGTCCTCTGCTATTTCTCCTCTTTCCTGTTTACACAATTTCTTCTAACCTTCAACAGCCTAATCATAGTTTTCACAATTTATTTTGCTTCATGAATTTACAGAAAAATGGCAAATTTTTACCCACAAAAATGGTGAGAAGTAGAAGTAAAATTCTTGTTTTCCCTTTAACATAATTGAAAATATTCATTCCCTCTTGCCCATTCTGCTGAGTAGCTTGACATTCAGTTGTATTCTCTCCTTTGAACTGGTATTTCTTTGCTGCTGGTAGTTTTAAGAAAAGTTTCTTTATCCTGTTGGCAGGAATGTGCAGCATGAAGTACTTCATTTATTTCTGCATTATTTATTTTCTTTCTGCAGTTTGACAAAGTAACTCTCAAGAATTTCCATTGGAGAAATTAAAAGTCTTAGAAGGCTCTGCTGACCTCAAAATTAATGAAGTAAAACCATTGATTTTATTGGGGATAGTGCCATGCCAATTAACAAACAAATTGCTTTGTTATATGGATAATCTGAGGATGGTGAAAAGATCCGAAAGAAGAACACAAGTTAGTAATTTCTTTTTCAAATCAGGGTGTATGGCACTATCCACTAGCATGAAATTTTTCTCATACTGCAGTACATTGATGCAGACACTGTTGAATATTTATAAATGTGACTTAATTTTTGTTAATATATGAAGATCAGGAAGGTTCTATTTGTGGCTATCTAGATTCTATGTGATATTGATGTTCAGAATCTATTTGATTCTAAAATGTGCGCACTCACTAATGAGAATTCCTTTTTAAATGTGTTAAACACATGAGGCCATCTACAATATCTGAGAGTGCAAGAGACAATTTCAATCAGGTGCCATTGATATTCTGATGGCTTTTCTTAGTGATCCATAGAAAAGGTTCTCAGCAACATCCCATATTAGCTCATGGGTTTGCTTTGGTTTTCCTTGAATTGAGAAAACCAGTAGTTCACAGTTTGATCTAAAACCCATTAATTGTTGAAAAGTTCTCACTATTCTTATGAGAGTAAATTAATCAAGACTAATCTTGTCAGACCAGTGTTAGTGGTTAGAATATTTTCTGAGTGTGATGGTTTGTTGGGTTTTTTCCCCAAAGACATTTGCAAAACAAGATTGGCTAGTTGGAATTGGGAGCAGATTTCTCAGCAGTCATAGAATTGTGAAAGTTCAGCTAAAGGTATGAAAAAGGAATCCACAATAATGGTTTGACAATGCAATATATTGAACAGAATTTAATATAAGAGGAGAGTCATGACACACCGTCCTTACAAAATGCAGGTGCAGGATAGAAATGTGCCTTAGAGGAAAGCTGAGTGTGAACCAGGATAAACCAGTGCCATCTCCTAATCTAGAAGTTGTAAAATTGCTGATTTAGAATTCTATTTAATAAATGGATATTTTACTAAATAAGCCCATTCTTAAGTGACAGTTTAGTTGGGTTAAGCATTTATACAGTAGAGATTTATAACAAATTAATGAGATCAATTTGAAATTGATTCAAGTTAAACCAGTTCAGTTTCTCATGAAGACTGAATTTCAGATGGATCAACTACTGGAACAAGGGATTAGGACAATGTTTTTACACAGAGAGAATTTCTAGATATTTTGCAGTTAGGAAAAATCAAGCTTCATATTGGTGGTTAAATCAAAGGTACAAACTTTGTTCTCTTTTTCTGTCTTCATCTTAGTGACTTGCCCAGGGTCATTCTGTGAGTCAGTGTCTGAGCTGGAAATAAAACTGAAGAATTATTACTCCCAGTCACAGGCACTAACCACAAGACAATCTTTCTCCTCATTTCCCTTTTAATGGACTACACTTGCATTGAGCATTCCACACCAGTCAACAGGGGAAAATTATTGGCTATAGTTAGACAAGCGTACTAAAGAGTACCTTGGAGTTTATGGATGAAAGCAGCTATAAAAATGCTCAGTTTTATTATGATTATTTATTGTTTGCAAACATGGAGATTCAATAAAAGTTTACAGATAAAGGAGGCCCAGTGCAGGACTTAAGTTTCCCATTATTTCTCTTTTGTTCCAAAAGCAATATGCATAAAATATTTAGTTAACAGAGGTTGTTGCCAATATTTTTATTTACAATTATTTTTGAAAAAAAGAATTAAAATATGGAAGAAATCGTTATGCATTCTTAGCTTTTCTTCTTCACATAGTAATTGTTACATGGTTCTCTGCTAATATAAAACAGGACCTATTAGTGATATTAAGAGTACCTGTAGTCCTGAATAATCTGTGAAGGGTTTTGTTTCATTGACAGATCATTTTCTTTAGTCTGAATGCCAGCTCAGTTCTCCACACTGAGGTTAGTTCCCCAGTTTTTTAGTTGATTTGCCTTCCTGTTGTTGCCGGTCAGGAGTGAGTGGTGCAAATGAGCTGGATTATCAAGTACCACTCGACATGGGCAGCTCATGAAAAGTAATGGCCATGTTTTCCTTTTGGGCATTCCATTAATTTAAATGTGAATCATATTTGACAGCAAACATTTACACCTTGAGTTGAAATTACTGGGAATGGAGATGAAAAGGTAAGGTTACTAGATTATGAAATTTCAGAGTCTTACTGCACAAGTTCAGCAAGGATATCAGAGAATGGCCAGCACACCGGGCACACACACAGTGGGTGAGACAGAAGGGAACTGTCTGCTTGAAGGCAGTCACAAAATAAACGAAATGGATCTGTATACCTGGTGGAACCTGGCACAGATTATAGGGCTGCAGCAAAAGCAGCTGAACACCAGTCAGCAAAGCAGTGTTTGGTTTGCACATCTGCTGTCAGTCCTGTCAAGGAGCTGCGGGGAGGAGAGGAGAGGGGAGTGGAGAGGAGAAAGAGAGGAGGAGAGGAGAATAACCCTCAGGAGGTGTGTGGTAATGGGGCTTGAGAACAGCCCTTCACAGTGCTCAGAAATTGCAAACAAGTTCCATGAGGAGGGCACCTTCCCCCCATGCATTCAGGGTACTAGAAGAGCACAGAAGTTATTGGAGAAGTGACAGAGAATATCTATTAAGTTGCAAAACAAGGGGCCATATGTTGCTGCAGAAGCCAGTGTGTGTCTTTTAATTCAGAATCATCTTTTGGTACCTTTGTGGAAGCATCTATGAGTGAGCCCAAAGTGGTGAAAAGGGGAGTTAGTACCGATAATAGATAAGATGCTGGTACTGCTAAGAAAAGGTAAATAAATTAGCATGAGCAAGCAGGCCAGCAGTGCCACTGCAAAAAATGAAACAGATACTGTTGAATGCTCTGCTATGCTATTCCTGCAAAATGGGGCCAAAATTGCAGTTTTGTGAGGAACTGTACAAGTGTGTTTCTTGCCTGGAACTATGTGGAACTTCTTGTCATCCATCACGTCCAGCCTCTGTTTTCTCAACTTAAATGACTGCCTTCTCTTTCTGTTTTTTTGGTTTTGTTTTTTTTTAAATTTATTTATTACAAAAGGATTAAGAGTATAATTGACCTCAGTTGGCCAAGAAACAGCACTTTTAAAGCCGTCTACTCCTGGGTCATTAGTGTGACTCATATACTCAAGTTTTGTTTATTCTTAAATGCTAAATCCCAGTAGAATGAGGAAAAAAACAAGCAATCCTCAAAACCTAACACAAACTACAGACAACAAGTAGCCAAATCCAATAGCAAATTTCAGGCTTCACTTGACTTGACTACAAATTAATTCTGCATTCTAACTGTGCTCTCTGGTTCATTAACATTCCAGTTTCTTTTGTGTTTTCTGAGCATTGTATTTAACTCTAACACATCCCTGTTTCTTTCTGCATAACCTCATTCCACCACAACACCACCTTCCAGTAGCCAGCACCAGGCTTAGAGAAATGCAGCTTTTTTTTCTCCCTTCTACTGCCTCCCTTCCAATATATTTCTCATCAAAGGAGCAGGGGAGTTTTGCCATCAGCTTCCATAAGGTAGTATTTCACCAATCATGCATTAAAAATAAGGATAAAGAGTATAAGTACATCTGTAAAAATAGCTTTCCCCCCTCCTCTGCATTTCTTAAAATTTTATTTTATTTGCAAACCATTTGATTCTTTGTCTTAAAAGTCATTAATATTTTTATGGTAGTCTCTAGTCTCAGTAAAGAGACTTAACCTATTAAACAGACACAAGGGATGAGGGGCATCCTTCAGGATAGCAGCAAAACCAAGCTTGTTTTGCAAGACTCATCGTTTCCCCCCCTTAGAAAGGCTTAATTCATAACAAGTAATCTTAAAATATGATGAAGAATATTTTTAATGTGAAAATGAGTACAGTAAAATTTATTGAATGTGAAATGATCATGTACATTTTAAATATAAAGTACAAATTATGTGAAATGTTGAGCTTTCATTTTGCAAGCTGATCAACTCGATTTCTAGAAATCTCCTAATCTCCAGGTGCATGAGGTTTTATACATGCCTCTAAAGCATTAGATCACAGCTGGAAACAGATGAGGATGATCTGTGGCATTTTGTGTAACAATTTCCAGAAAAAAAATGCATTTAACATTTGCAGCTATGAGATGAGTACATTTATTTAATAGATTTCTGCTTTTTCCCTTGGGCACGTGGTGTTCCACAAATGAAATGTTTGTCAGATTGCAGTACCAAGTGTGATCCAGGTTTTGTGTGTGGAGAGGGTTTTTTTGGTTATCCTTTAATAAAAGGTAAGGGTTGCAGTGTAATTCTTCCACTCTGTTCTCCTTCATGCACCTCAGTCACTAATGTGTAATAGGAATGTGGTGTGACATGTGTCTCCTTTGCAAACTGCTCCACAGCCAAATGTCAGGGCACTCAGACCTGACTTCAGAGCCCTGCTGTGGGCATTTTCTCTTTTCCTTGGGTGGCTGTGTAGTGTACAATGCATAAACTAAGCAGGGTGCATAACCCAGTTTCTCCCACTTCCCACTGAGCACTCTGAGGCCATAGAAACAGCTCACTCTGCCCGCAAATACTCTGCCCTCTAATGTGCAGCCATGAAATGCATCTTCACCAGGCTCTCCTGTAGGCTGTGGACAGGCATTCTGACTTGTACTCCTCCCAGAAAATTCTAGATGCTTAATTGAGATGCCCTGAGGTGTTCAGGATCTCAACTCAATAATGAATGGGAAGAGAGAAGCAGTTGTTCATCAAACATATTTACAGATAATTTGCCCATGGGGTGTAAACACACATTTATTCTCTCTCAACCTGGAGAGATAGGCAGCAAATTCTCTCCAAGTTTAGGAAAGCACTTGGAATTAGATGGAAGAAGATTTGCCTGTCTGGGATGCCCTACACATTGAGTTTTCTTCTACCCAGTGAAAGATTCTGACCCCACCTCTTCCATTTCTGGCTATAACCTACAGGGCACAGTGTAAGTGGTCCTTGCCACCCACAATTGGACGTGGCTTTTAGGTACAAGTCCTGCCTCTGGCACCTGGATCTCAAGTGTAAGGAGTCACAAAGCCCTTACTCAGGTGCCTTAGCTTCAGAAAATGGCAGGAATTTATAGACAACTCTCTTCTCCAGCTGTAGGTTTCTCTTTGTTAACTTTGGAGCTTCCTAGGTAGCTCTTTGGTTCATTTTTTGATGCTGGTATTTTTAATTATTTATTTTTATATGGAGGCAGAGAGATCTTGGTTATCAGAAAAATAAGTATATGTTACTGCCTCTCTCTCTGAACTGCCTTCTGTCACAGCCCTTGCTGGATTAGGCAGGTTTCTGACACATCCCAGACTCCTTCAGGTCTTTGGCTCCATTAAAGCTGTTCTCTCTCTGCAGGATAATGGGTAATACTCTTTTCACTCCTCCTTCCTGTTTTGGATGAAGGAAGTGTGAGCAGGGCTGATTGCACCCACAGGAGATTACTAAGCACTTCTGGCAGCTTGGTATTAATATACCCATCACAGCATCAAATCCTGGTGCTGTGAAAAGGAAATGCATCTTAAAGCGCTTAGCCTGGAAAACACAATTTAGTTGTGAATAGGGATATTTCTGCTAAAAATATAATCTCCTTTGCCTGGTTTTACACTGAAGACAGTCACCTATCAGCTTTTATTTGCAGTTGTAAGTCGGTAGTAAACTGTGTGACTTAAGCATGTTACATATCAATTCAATACATAAGTCATGGTCAACAGAAGATAAGCCAGATCTTTGGATATATAAAAATGTTACTCAAGTGAACAGAAAGGTCATGCTTGCATGATCTTTTTTTCTCAGTGTAGACACTGAAGACTAAGGGAAATGCCAGTTGTGGATAAGCAGTTATGCCATTTAATACTGTTAAAATTTTCAGGGTCAGCCTAATTTAGCAGGTTCTCCAGAATTTTTCTTTATTTTTTTCAGCTGAAGATGTGATAGGATTGTAATAGGAAGAGAAGTTGCAGCAGCATTTTGGTCAATGTAGTATGAGGTGCCTAGCAGTAAATTGCAGTAGAGTGTGTTAAACATTGTCATGCAGGCAGTAAAGGCTTGCTGAGCAAGGACATCCTAAGGTAGGAAAATGAAAACTGTCTGTTTCTTCTCGTGATGACCCTAGATTTGTTTCTTAAACATGTAAAGAATAGGTGTTTTGGGTGTTTTGCTTTGTTTTTAAGGAATGTGGAAGAAATTACCTACCTCACCACATTTTATAGTAACAAAATTCTGCTGACATCTGTTTTGTACAGCCCATTTGGAGATCTTTTAAATAAAGCAAGATTAGCATTGTCTCTCTCCAAAGTGGTCACAGATGATGCAAAACATCACCTGAGCTGCTTCTTACCTCTGTTCAAAGCCATTGTGTGATAACAGCTGTTGGGTCTGCTGTAGGGTGGAAAATACATGTGATCTCCCTTGTCTTTATACTAGTGCTTCAAAGACTGTCCTGATTCCTGTGAAAGCTATAATAATATAAAAATCATTAAAATCAGTCTATTAATGAATTCAAAAATGATTGGCTACAGCATGCTGAAACCTGTCTTACTGAACATTGGGTAAGATTTCAAGTTTTTTTATTACGCTTGAATAAGTGAAATGTTTGAATAAGGTCCCAACTCTTGAAATGTCACAACTGTGTCTCTAAGAAGAAAATATTCTGCTGTTAAGAAGCCTAAGTATTTTAGGTTGCATGAAATTTGAATTAACTAAGCTTTTAAAAGTCTTATTTATTTTAAATTAATAGCTGATACATCCCTTTTACTCAGGGCTTCAGCTATTCAAGTTTTTTACATATTTTACTTCAATTACTGGAAAAATACTGGAAGTCACTCAAGGTACCTGTAAGCACCTAGAAAAATAAAGGAGATAAAGGATGGTAAACATACATTTGCCAAGAAGAAAATGTGTCAAACCAATTTAATGTTCATTTTGTCTAGAATAACAGGCCTTGTGGATAAAGGACAGGCAGAAGGTGTCATATTTTGACTTCAACAGAAGAAATGATTGTAGTTGGATAGAAAACCGTTGGAAAAGCTATAATAGGGGAATGTTATTAATATTTCACTGTCAAAAAAGCCTTGGTGTCAAGAATGTGCTTATTAAATCTGTAGATTACACCAACCTGAGGACTACTGTAAGCACTTGGAAAATAGTGAAGCAGAAGATCAGGAAAACAGCTTATAATGTGATTAAACAGGGAGAGGTACCTGGAAAATGTAATGATGTTGCAATGAGTGGTGAATGCCTCAGTTTTGCTGAAGTTTAAAATAAACTGTGGCTGAGTACAAAGCATGGCATTTGATATTTTTATTGATGATTGCAATTGAAAAAAAAATTATTTTCTGCATCCATTTTTTCCCCTGAGGTGTGATATTTCTAATGTATTAGGTGAAAGACTTCATGCAAATTAAAAGGGACATAATATTTGTTTCAGAAGATGGCAGGTTTTAATATGGAACTTTAAAGCTATTTCATATCACAGCTGCCTTAAATTTATATTTCAGCATTTCAACTTCTCTACCCAACAATAAGCTTTTTCTTGTACTAAGTGATGTTTTATCATTTAAGGGAGTACTAGAATTTATTTGATCATTTTAAAATAACAAATAACAAATATTCTTGGTAATATTAGTTTAGCATCATAATTGAATATTGTTGTTAAAAGGATATTGTCCCTTTTGGTTGTTTTGTTTTCATACCCTATATTGCTTCTGATAGAAGTATTTTAACACCCGTATATATGTCCTAATACACTACCTTGACACACATCCCTATATGCATGTTAATTTTAATTGAGAGCCTTAAATTTTTTAAAAGTTTTTCCTTAAACCCTCTTTTAGGTAGCTACTATTAGTTTAAGAAAATAATTTGCTTACATTCACAAAAGAAATAGAGGACTGTAACTCAAATCCCTGTTCCCTTAATACCATAGTGTTAACTTCATTAAAGAAATTGTATTTAGTGTAGGAACACTATATGGTTAAGCAAAGGCTTTCCAAACTATTTATTTATATCATATCAAAATTATTGCTCCTAAGTGATCAAGTGTCAGAAAAATAAAAGCTTTCAAAATTTGTTTAACTTGAAAATAACCATGGAGAATGTTTTTTAATAGGTTAGTTAGCATGTTAGATTTTCATTTGTGGTGTTTCTAGACAATATGTTTTTAAGATTAATCCCATTAATATATTTTAACATCTATTTCTTATTTTATCTTCACTGAAATAATTATCTTTTCTTTAATAAGATGAACATTTAATGTGCTCTTGGCATGAATTAATTTTTAATAAACTATTAATAAGTCAGATCTGTATGGATTTCTTTCCCTTGAAAATAAAACCTCTTCTAAAAAGGAGTTTTTAATAGATTCTGACATTTGAATTTATTGTAGTGTTTTCAACATTATTCATAAGAAAGGAAAAATTCTGGTTAGTCAGACTGTAGATGATACTTTTTTTTCCCATTTGATGCAATTATGAGACAGTGTGAAAATTCTGTTTCTAGAGAAACTGGGATGTTATATCATGTGTTATATATTCACTATATTTCCTAGCAGAAATTAGTGAAATTGGACATTTCATCTACTTATCTACTTGTCAAAATGTTTGTGTCCTACTCAATTAGCTCTTTAACTGGTTGATGAGTTCTGGTGATAGTTTTTGCATTGATGCTTCAAAGATCTGAGTTGCAGAACTGACATGGTTGGAGTATGGAAACAGAAATGATAATTAGAACTTGAAAACCTGCCTTGGTAAACTGCAGCCTTAGGCTTCTCTGAGCTTTCCAAGACTTACAAAGGAGGCAAATATATTGGCAGTTGATCAATGTTTTTTTGTACTGACCATAAAGCTGTGAAAGCTGGGCAAGGTTTTGGACTGTTCTCTTCCAAACAAACTGGTAAACTTGAAAGAAAATGGTTTGTCAATATTTAGTTATATTAATTCCAGCTATATCATTTGGGAGAAGACAGTCTGGTACTTGTAGATGGAATGGAAAAGGCTCAGATGTTCTCTCCAAGGAGTAGGAGGTCAAGACTGTAGGAATGTAAACTATCCTTTTGAAAGAAAGGTACTTCTTTGATAAGTTCAGGAAATCTGTCAGTGACTTTTATCTGCTCGCAGGTACTCAACACTTGTACCAGAGGAGTTTAGTTGTTCTCCAGTGGGTTACTGCCCCTAAACTGAAGTCAGTGACTTTCTCTTTTCAGTGGAAGTTGGAGTTGTAGCTCTGCAACCTCTTGTACGTAGTCTGTTGTTTCTCCTCCTTTCTGAGAGGAAAACATAAAGTCCTTGAGTGGAAGGTATCTCTTGGATCTTTTTTTTTTTCATCTATTCCCAAGATCTCCTATTTTCCCCACAAGTAACTGTGTGTTACTAATGAAAGAGTCACGAACCTGACATAACTTCAACATTTTAAACAAACTTCAGCATTTTAGGGGAACTGCAGTGTAGGCATTTCTGTTTTCTGCAAAACAGATGTGGTCATTTCTTCGTCCACTAAATTATGGAGACAATGTTTTTCTTAATTTTATGCCTTTTTCTGTGATCAGAGGCGTTGCTCTGTGCCTGAGTTTCAGAACAAGACATGTTCTTATGTCTTTTTATGTATTATTTTGGTTATGTTTTAGAGGTGTTCTCAGCCTAATCCATTAATTTAAGAGGAAGCTTTATTTTTGTTGAATTGGAGCTATAAGTTTTTAGAATACACTTCCACAAGGAATGGATAAAACAGCTTGAAGACCATATAATTGTCCTGGATTTATAAACTGTGTAGCTATTTATATGTTGTGGTTACTTCCAGAAAACTTGTCAGTTTTTTTGCTTCAAGGGTTTACATTTTAAATAAGCCTGTGAACATGCAAATGTTAGCAAGATAAGCTCTTGCTAACACTAAAAACCAATTGATCAGCTGGAATGACAAAGGAGGCCATGCAGGGCTGAACCAAAGTCTGGAGAGGATTCTTATTGCTTTATTTGTATTCATTTTCTTTGCTGCTAAATCCCACATGTATAAGAGGAACACCCAGAGGCATTCCCATGTTATATAGTTCTGTAATAACAATGATTTTGTCTTTTGCAAGCATCTTTTCTAAGCACTTGCTGATGCTTTGTACCTTATAATGAATTAGTTTCTATTATTTTCTAACTTAGCCACAGTACATTTCTATGTTTATGTTGCCTATTTTTGTTTATCTATCTGTATAATCTCAATCCATCCTAAAGTAAGGAATAATTAATAGCTTCTATATACTTTTGTTTTGATATGTGTAATCTTCTGGTTTTGGTTGTAGTGTTGTTTGTTTGGGGTTTTTTGTTTGTTTGGTTAGTTTTTTGTTTGTATTTTTCCTTTTAACATTTAAACATGATTATTGTGATCAGAAATTTGTGATATGCTAAATGTAGTGGGTTTATTGTTACTGTTAGGAAGCAAATTAAAAACATGATCAAAAATACCATTAAAAGATATCTTTGTTGGAGGAAGGGATTATGTGCTTTTTTTGACATTTAGCTCCTTCTCAGGCTATGGTTTCTGAATGTGATCACCTCTTTGTATGTATGGGTGCATTGAGATAGGTATTTTTATGTATTAGGAAATGAATAGAGTATTTTTATTATAGTTCATGTGAGGAGTGAGTAAGCATTCTTGCAGTGATATTTTCAGGCACACAGACTACGTCAGTACTTCTAAGTGCATGGCTTCAATCAGTGTTTTTCTAACAAGGTGATTTCAGTTTTGCTGATGTAAATGAGTTCAATACACTTGGGTGAAACAAAATACTGTTCTAAAGGTATTTGTTAAACATTAGAATTGACTTTTATAATATCAATGTATAATGATTGATATTTTTACATATTGTAGTTATAGTAATTTGGACAAACACATAATGTGTGAAACCTTATAAGATACTCACAATCTAGGAAGATGGCAGTAATCTTTCAACTGTAGTTTGGAGGCAACTTCTGAATATATTAATGTCCTGTGTTAGTGGAATATTTGCTTTGGAGGTGAAAGAGTTCAGTGCTGTCATCAGCATGATGGGCTCTGACTCTCCTGTCCTGCTGAAACTGTCCCCTTGTGCCCTGAAAGGCACAAGAAGTGTGAGAGGAAGACTCCAGAGGGGTGATATTGGATCCTTGTGACTCAGCTTCTGTACTAAGCAAAGACTCTTTGCTATAAAATACAGGAGTGGTGTTGTAAGAAGGGCTGCAAGACTTCATCATCCCTGCTCCTCCCTGCTGTGCCTTCCTGAGAGGTAATTTCATATCTAGAGCTGCTTTGATTTGAGACGTGGATTTGAATCCTTCCAGGCAGAGGAAAATGTTGGACTTCAAACGTCTACTGCTGCATTTTGTGCAGGTCTTTATACTGGTGGTAAATGTTACTCATACTTTGAGAACTCCTACCAGACTGGGGCTCTGTAAGCTTATAGGCAAGAAATACTCCAGGTTTTTTTTAAACTGGCTGGCCTTCAGTGGCATGATAGTTTTGTAAGCAAAACCTGATTGAAAAGGGTAAACATAATGCCATCTGGAAAAGAGGGGAAGGAGGAAGAATCTTGGCACTACAAGGTTGTCAGTTTAACTAATTTTTAAGAAAACCATTGGAAGAAATAAATAATTTTATTGTAAGCAACTGGAAGATTGTAATTATGCATAATAACTGTAATCAAGAAACCAAGGTTAACCAAGAAAAGAGTGTCATAAATTCTCTTCTCTATTCTGACACTTTAACAGTTCTGATAGATAGGAGAGAAGCTGTAGATGTCTATATACTTAAGCATTAGAAAATCTGTCAGAATGGACAGATATATCAAATGGGACTTTTCAGGAGCCCAGTTGGTATTCTATATTTTCATTAAATACTTTGAATGAAGGACAGATTGCTTATTCAGTCTTCAGGTCATGACAAAAGCATTATAAAATATACAAGGATCTTTAGAAGACAAAGTCTGAATCCTGTGAATTTAAAATAATTGTAGCTATTCTGTTACTGAAACACTATGGGGAAAAAAAAATTAAGCTTTTATATTTAGATCAGAATAATTAACTGTAGAAACTGAGGGTGGGTAATGATTCCTTAGCATCAGCCATACAAGAAAAAGTGTGCACTAATAGTCAATTTTAACTTGAACTTAGGTAAACAATCTCTTGTCAGTGGTGTCAAACACCATCTGGAGTGTGTGACAGGATGATGTTTAAACATCAGAAGCAATTCTTTAGTCCTCCTTGATTCTCCTAAGGTCAAAAAGGATATGGACCAATTTAGGAGAGCTCAGCAAAAATCAAGAGCCCTCAGAAGTCTGTTAAGAAAAACAAAACCCTAGTAAGAAAAAGTTGAAATAATTGGATTATATGTATATATATTTTATACAGAGAAGGTAGGACTAAGGTGTCATGATACAGCTTTCAAATATATAAAAGGCTGTTGCAAAGAGGTAGAGAATGCATTTGTGGGCTTTTACAGGGAGATCAGTGAGAAACAGGCTTGAATTGCAGCAAGGAAGATTCAGGTTATACATCAGAAGAAAACTTCTAACAATAAAGAGGGTGATGCCTTGAAACAGGTAGAGATAATGTGAGGCTTTCACTGAGGTTTCAAGAACAAGTATCTGTACTTGGTATTAGCAACATCTATTATCTTTATGTTGGATTTTTGCAAACAACATGTTTGTATTTGAATAGTTGTATTTTACTGGTACATGAAAGTATTGGGATGTAATGAAGTCAAATATACATTGAACTTGGAAGAGGAGCAAACTTTGTCCCTGGGTCTCTCATTCTTATGTGCAAAAGCATTTCTATGTTCTAGTCTTTCAAAGGTGAAACAGAGAACAAACTTTCTTCCAGATTATTATGCTCCTAAAATGCTGTTTCAGCACTCAGCAGCTCAGAGCACAACACTTGCACTGGAGAGTTGTAGTTCAGACCTAACTCAGTCCTAATGGCCCCACTGGGCTCCTGCTTCTCAGCCAGGGCTTGTTTCTGACTTTGATTTTGCAGAACCTGACAGCAAAGGTCCTGCAAATTTCAGCTTTCTTATTGTCTTGTTTCTATGTCTCATAATTTCTACAGTGGCATTTTTCTTGAACTTCCTTTTTTATTTTTTTATTTTTCTTTCCCCCCCTCTTGTTAATGTAACCCTGGTTGGGATGATATCAGATGCTGGTCTTAAATATCAGGTCCAAAGCCATCTCTGCTTTCTTCTGCTTTTGTTGGGAAAACAGATCTTTTCTGGTTTTGATTTTAAGCAGCAAAGGACTTTACTTCAGGTCAGATTGTTTATCTGAAAGACACTCAACAGATAAAAAGAAGAATTGCTGTATTTATCTTGCAGTAACAGCAACATTCAGCAAATAGCGCTGCCGTCTCCCTTGGCCCTGGTGCCTGGGACACAAACAAACCCTCTATAGAAAGCAGTCCATGTTGCTGTGAACTCTCAATT
Source organism: Pseudopodoces humilis (assembly GCF_049639895.1). NCBI lineage: Eukaryota > Metazoa > Chordata > Aves > Passeriformes > Paridae > Pseudopodoces > Pseudopodoces humilis. Next base: position 11,094,877 of record NC_142205.1, on the reverse strand, counting down.
TAAGCACTGTCTATTAAAGAACATCTACACAGCCAAATTTTTCTGGTTTTCCTCCCTCAGGAGGAAAAAAGGCCTAGCTGTTTTTCAATAACAAAGGTTCTCAGTCCCAACAGATGGAAGAGCTGTCATCTCTCTTCTCCTGAAGTGGAAAAAGGACATTCATCAGCTCTTGGAACTGGGTGCAAAAATCAATAGCTCCTATGTTGTTAAAGCCATTCAAAGCTGTAGTTTCAGCATATTTTTAAAACGGCTTAAAGTAATGAATAAAAAAAGGAAAAGGCATCGCAGTAGGAAAGCCTCACTAATTTCAGTATTAGCCAGAATATTTGCTATTAGCCTACTTAAATATTAGTGTAGAACCAAACTCAGTTTTTTTTTTTCTTCTAATCCAAAACAGACTTAATTTTAAAACCCAGAACTTCTCACATTTCTTATCTTCTAAATACATACTTACTTCAAAATTCAATTTGTCACTAGCTTAGCTAGTGCTGTGTGCATCATAAGCTGTGAAGGAATTGCTGGTACAATCTGGGTTGTTCAGAAGTGACTCAAAAGCAAGAAAGAGCTGAATGGGTGCTGCTTCACTGACTTCCTGATTTTGAATGGATCTGTAGGATGTAGTTGAGCCTCTCCTGCAGTGTCCTCCAAAGGTGACATTTCAAGGTGCTGGAATTAGCCTTGGATAAATACACCGAGGCTTTGGCAAGTACAAACTTTCGTTGCTCAGGCAAGGTGAGAGCACTTGGTCACACTCAGCAAGAAGGTATTTCCTGATGTTCAGAGGAAACCTCTCGTGTTTCAGTGTGTGCTCACTGCCTTTGGTTGTGTCACTGAGCACCACTGTAAATATCCTGGCTCCATTTTCTTTGCACCTTCCACTGATAAGGTCTCCCTGAGCCTTCTCCAGGCTAAACCATCCCGTTTATAGCATCACTCTAACACTGTATCACACTAAACTGTACTCTATTCATGAAAACTCAATAAGGTTTATATGTCAGATTATTTATTGACCTGAAAGAAGTTGCACTTCTAAAAATCCATTGAAAGCAGGTGTTTTGGCATCTTAGTAAAGTCAGGGTTGAGTACTATGTATTTGAATAAATATAAAATTATTTAATACATGATGCTGTATATCTGGTTGTGACAAACTTCTGAGCTCAGCTTGTCTTTGTCAAGTTCAGCTTGACTTTGATTTCCCATCTGGAGTATGGACTGAAGGACCAGTAAATAGCTGGGAAAAATCTCTGAAGGAAAGTGGCATCTACTATAATATTTTGCAGTCATACTTATAATGCAGATTTTACTAAATTTGTGTACTTCAGGATAAGCAGGGATGATCTTTCTTTGTTCAGACCAATTTATCCCATGCTGCAGGGAAATCCCTTTATCTTATCACAGGCTTTCTTCTGTGGTAACAAGGTATTATCAGTCTCATTACAGTGACATCAGATTTTGCTTTCTACTGGAGAACAAATGTAGCTGCAGTAGCAGATCTCATTCAGTTCATTGTTTATAGGCAAAGCCTTGAGACATCCTCCTTGTAATGAGAAACTTGGAATTCTTAGATCTCATTATTGCTTAGGGAAAGTTGTGGTAAAGTTGAATTGCGTTAATAAAAATGGTCAATTGGTTAAAGAATTCACTCTTGTAGCTATAACATCTCTAGAACATCTCTTTTTCTTGTGACTTTAAAGATTAAAGGTGACTTGTTAGAAGCCAATTTCACAGAAAGCTTAGAAGAAAATCCTGGTCCACTATTCAAAGAAGACACAAAGCTGTAATTCCTTCTTTAATGAAGTCCACCACTGTGAGATGTGACACTCAAATCCCCATTGTATTTTCTACATGCATGATGGATTTCTGATAGTATGTGCTGCTTTCTCATCTGGCTCTATGTGTGTTTACATGTGGGTATTTTAGAGGATATGATATCTCTATCCATTCTTGTTGTCAGTGTTCTCAGGATAAATAAGAGAAGGTCTTCTAAAAGTTCTATTGTATAAATTAAATTCTAGAGAAAACATTATTTTGGTGGCTTTTTACTTGAGAAAAAGTATATATATTTTTTTAATTTCCCATAGTATTTAGAAATATGCATCCATAGTCTTCTCAGAATTATTTAAAATTTTCCTCAACATAGATTTTCCTCTCTGCTTTAATACTTTTTGATAAGCATGCAGAATTTAGTTTTGAGTACTTGATATGTGGAGGTTAAACATAAAAATTAACTAAATGCAGCTTGGGTAGATTTCTCATAAGATCATTAAGAATCTTCTTCTGCAGAGTGGACAAAATCTGATAATGCTTGTCATGACTTTGCCTTACTTGAGCAATGTTACTGGTGAGAATCAATCTCCAACTGAAGAATATTTTACTGTGACTTCTGCATTTTGTTGCTTCAAAAAAATGAAAAAGTAAATTTAAAAAGGCAGTTCTCTGAGACCAGTCTATGTTAAATGGTCCTTTTGTGGCATGTACTTCAAAATGCCAGAGTGCGGTTTTGTGCTTATGGCTTATATTAATGTTGTTTTTTTTTTTCTTTTAGACATATTGACAGGTATTTTATTTCCTTTCCTCTCTTAACAACTCTTTCCTACTGGCAGAAGGTTCAGCTTCAATTAGAAGGAGTGTTTTGGAGAGAAGTCAAAGGAGTTACAATTCTTTATGGGCATGAGAATAACACAGCTTGTATGACATCACATCTGCAGAAGATATGCAGGAATTTGGATGCTATGTGATTTGATTTCTTGGAGTCTGGATCCCTGATGATAGGTTAATATATCAGGTTAATACCCTAATATTAACCCTTATTTCTTCAGCTGGGTTCAAGATATACCATACTGAACATTGACCATTTTTCCAGATGGATTAGAGGAATGGAAAATTGTATCACTGTTCTGGAGGGATATTTTACACTTGGCTGTTGATAGATCTTCTGTCGGGCATTTGATAAGGGAAGAGGGGTGAGAGAAGACAGATCGGAACAGCAGGAAGAATCAGAACCTGAGCATAGCCAAATCATTTATCAGGGCAGTAAGAGCTGATTAGGCCACTGGGTGATGGGTGTGTGACAGCTGCAGCTCTGAGGCTCTGGGAGCTGCAGAGAGGAAGAAAGGTGCTAGAGATGTGCCATGTGTGCGCTTGGAACGTCCAACACCAGGTAAGAAAGAGATGGAGGATGAAGTGCTTCGGTCCCGTCAGGCTAACACTCTCCAGTGTATTTTCAAGTGGATTCTGTGAGTTATTGGGATTTCTGAGCATACACCCTCATTCACAGATGCGGTTATCCATCCTGGTGACAGCTTCTCAGCAAATAGCAGTGCTCTAAAACCTTATCAACATTTAATGCCAGCAGTTAAAGGTTGTGCCCAATATGCCCTTCTCCTCAAATCAAATCAAAATATTTATCTTTTTTCCCACATCCAGGAGAGATTCTCATATCTTTGTTTCATTTGACTAAGACAGGTAAGGGGGGTACCTAGACTGAAGGCCAGCATTTTTTCTTTAACTGTAGAGGTAGTCCTCTCAAATGAGTAAAACTCACTAGCAATCTCCAGTGGTATTTAATGGATTTGTCATTTAGATGACAGTTTTCAGTTACCTGTGGTTCACCTTGCACCTCATGAGTTCATGCAGGGCTGGATCTTTTTGCAGCATAGTAAAGAAATACAAATTGTGACAAATTAGGTGACTCTTTTATTGAAAGCTGCATATTTGGGGGAGTTTCATATACATATATATTAAAGAATTTAAAACAGTCTCATTTGTCTTTCAAAAGAAATACTAAGATATCATGTGACTGTGGTGCGACTACAATTTATGAATATGGTAAGAGGAGGTATTTTTCCAGAAATTCTCAGCCAGACAATTTAAACTTCATATTGCATGCAAATTTTAATGGGCTATGACTTGCATCTCTTGAGGTACCATGTTTGAAACTATTGATTTATCTTATAATGTAAAAAGATACTGTAGACAAATACTAGTTGGACTTGTGAATAATAAGTGGTATCACATAGTCCTTACTGTGCTGATTCCAGGAGTTGTGATGATCCTTTCTATTAGAAATCTGTGAATCAGTGGTTCCCCAAGTAATAAAAAAAGTTCTGGGAAAACTAAGTTAATATTAATGTCTCAAATTCTTATTAAAATTAAATTGGCAAAGTTAGACCAAAAAATGACAGTAAACTTTGTTAGCAGAATGAAAACCTTCTTCTGTAGAGGTGGAAGAATAGAGAACTTGAAAATCATAAACTTTTCTTGATATCTTGGCAGTTACATCTGGCTTGTCCTATGTTTTGCATCTAAAACTGAATAAGCAGTTGGAACATGATCTTTGTTACAGTCATTTGAAGCCGTCTGTGTCACTATTGCTGGACATTTTCCCAAAATTTGTGTCTAGTTCTTTAGAACTGACTGAACATTGTGTTTTCAGTTTTGGTTTTCTAGTTCTAATTGTGGATTCTCTCTTACTCTTCATTTGTTTTCTCTCTGATTTTACCAACTCTGGCTTAAATAGATGGCTGAACATTTGTCTGAATTACCACTTTTCAAAAGAGTCTTCTTTGGATCTTTTCTGAGTGAGCAATAGTGTTAAGACTTGATCATGTAATAGCATGTCTGTCACTCTCACCCCTAGATGTTGGACCTGGTCTCTTCCTCTGGGCTTAAGTTTCCTTTTTCTTTCTTATTCTAGAATAAGCCTGTCAATCCATCAAATTTTAGTCATTTTCTGCTATTTAGTTGTGTTACTTAATCCAAAGCAGGGATATTTCTCCTGTATACTACTGTAATGCTGAAGTGATTTATTATTTGCCTGCTAATTTGTGCATGTTATTGAATACCAGCCTTTACTGTCATCCCAATATAATGCTTTTCACACCATTGGGAGGATTTTTTTCATTTGTAAAGGTAAGAAAAGTGATATTAAGTGAATGGTAAAAGCAGAATATCCCAGGAGATAACAGACATAAAGGAAATTTCATAAGAAAATACTTGTGTCTAAGAGAAAAAGGAATGAAATTAAGTAACATCCACTCAATAAAGACATCAAGAGAAAGGGAGGAGGGTTCCCTACCATTTTCATGATACGTATTAAAAAAAAGTGAATACCCTTATGAAGTGTGACAGACCTGTCTTTTTTTTGGAGGAAGACAGCTTTTGGCCACTAGAATTCATTAAGTTTAGTCAAATTCAAACCATTTTGGGGGAGAGGGAGTTACTTATTGTTAGTGAAGAATATGAGACCTAAAATCATAGAATTATAGAATTATTAGGGTTAGAAAAGACCTCTAAAATCATCCATAAACCATTGATAAACCTTTATCCAGCCATAAACCTACCAGGTTCACCGCTAAACCGTGTCCTAAGCACCACATCTACACATTCGAGCACTGGAAGGGAAAGTGATTCCCCCACTTCCCTGGGCAACCTGTTCCAATGCTTGATAACACTTTCAGTGGAGAAACTTTTCCTAATATCCAGTCTAAACCTTCCCTGGTGCATTTTGAGGCCATGTCCTCTTGTCCTGTCCCCTTTTACCTGGGGGAAGAGACTGATGATCCCTGCCCTGCTCCTGCTGGCCACACTATTGCAGACCCAGGCCAGGAGCCATTGGCCTTCTTGGCCACCTGGGCACACCTGGGCACACCTGGGCACACCTGGCTCATGTTCAGCCACTCTCAATCAGCACCCCCAGGTCCTTTTCCACCGGGCCCTTTCCAGCCACTGCCCCAGCCTGTAGTGCTGCAGGGCTTGTTGTGACCCGGGGGCAGGAGCCAACACTTGGCCTTGTTGAACCTCCTAAAATTGACCCATCAGTCCAGATCCCACAAACTTGAAACAGTGTGGAATAAGCTGTAACTGCTGTTGTGATGCTTTTTAAGGGAAGTGCATCAATTAATAAATATTAGGCTTGAAGGCCCATTGAACTTTGTAGAATACAGATCACAGACTGTTAATGGTGTGATGGGCTGAAGAGAACTTGTCTGGAGTCTGTAGGCAAAGCAGACTGCTTGCAAGGTGCTTTGAGTATTGTTAAAATACTAGATTATTAAATCAGAAAATATTTAGTAAAATTTTCTGATTTATAAAGCATATAATATATAAAATGTAGAAGTATTTTGGATAGTACATATAAGGATTATAAGACATCTGCTATAGCATGAAACAATAATAATAGAAGCCATTCTTCAGTAAGAGACATTTCCTGCTCGTTGCAGGCATTCTGTTTAGGTTGTAAAATAATTTATTTTAATGTTTAAATATAATTTTATTATAGAGATTTCTGTAACTCAGCATATCTATAATTTTAATGGGGAAAAATAAGTCAGTGATAACCAAACAAGAAAGTACTTATTAAAGTGATTTCCTGGTACTGCCAGGCTGTTATGTCTGGAAATTGTCTATTTTGTGACAAAATCAAATACTAAGCTATACATCTGTACCAAGAAATTTTGTGTTTTGTTTGTTTGCTTTTTGAATTCTTACTGAATCAGTGCTGCTCCCTCTCAGTGCCTGACAATTTATTTTTTCTTTTTCCCCTTCATCACTGCACTGTACAGCATTGACACTCCTTTAGAGAAAAGGGATGTGGCCTGTAACTTTATCCAAAAGCTTTCTTTCCAACTGCTTGTCACTCTTGACAAGGCTGGGAAGTCTATTTCAACCTAATTGTAGTTGGTTTTAGAAGTAGTCTCCATCATTTTTTACACAATAGAACCCAAAATATCTTCATTTTGTGGATTATCTTTGTAAATTAAGACAGGTGAATTGTGAAGGTGTGTTGCTGTGTATTTGTCAGTGAGATATTCTAAAATACAACTCAGAAACAGTCCCTTTGCAACTCTGTTGTGCTGCAAGGAGAAATATCTCTCTGGGAAACACTGTCAAAATGTTTGCTGAAGTATATCATTCCTGATTCCTAAGTTCCTATTTTCAGCTGGGCTCAGGGTTTTATTCATCGTGACTCACTTGGGAGGTTTAAATAATCATGGGCTCATCTCCCTTTCCTCCCCACCTGTCCTGTCTGGCCCTTTCTTCTGACTAATCAGTGACTGAGATGGTTTTATTTCCTTGAATTTTGTCATCATGGTGACTCCTCTGGAGACAGTGCTGAGTTGAGATAATCCATTTCAATTCTAAGCTCCAGACAAGTGCAGAGGAAGACAGCAGGGAGTGATAGAAAATGGCATTTGGAGGAATAGAAAATAAGCAATAAATTTTTAAAACCCGAGTGATGAAGAAGTGGGGAACACACAGGAAAAAAAAATAGCAGCAAAAATATTTCCAGAAGTAGGACACTTTTTCAAGTCCTGGACTGAGAAATAGTGGGTCATATTATGATGTCCTAAATTCTTGCTACACCTTTTAAAGACGTTGCACACATGGCTTCAAAAAAGGCACTGCAGTATTAGGTGGGTAAATTCTTAATTAGATTGATTTTTTTTGGATAAGCAAACATCCCTTGCTACCACATGAGTGATGTTTCACTGGCAAGCTTATGAAATCAGTACAATCAAAGCTTCAAACTAAGACATTTTCCTGTACTCAGCTGATTAGTACACCATAGTTTGCACTAATTGAAATTTTCACAGTGATTTCTAAGTTCAGAATGTAAGTAGAATGTAAATTTAAAGAAATATAGTGATTTAGCCAGTTGGCACGTCTGACTTCTCAGGATTGCACTTGTATCTTCTAGCTGTGTATAGTATACATAATTTATAAAATCCAAATTTCAGGAATGTGCTCAGCCCTGTAGTAGAATGGTGTTGCAAGGTGAGCTCAGAGAACATGTCACCTCCAATTTTCTTCAAGATCTGAGAGAGTTTTACACAGCTGTGGACTTTATTTGTTTATTTTTGTTGGTCTTTGTTGTTATTTTTGGTTTTTGTTTGAGTCTGGGGTTTTTTTGGGGAAGGGAGAATAAGGTTTGTCAGTTTTGTTGGGTTTTAGGGTTTTTTTTCCTTCCCCAAATTAATTGGATGAATCACAAGGAAAAGTTGTCTAAAATCATCCAGAAAAGTTCACAGTTCAGTCTCTAATCTTTCCTAGGCTTTTTAGTGCCTCCTTTAAGTATTTGATTGCATGGTGGCAAGAACATATAGAAATCTCATAAGAAAAAACTGCTGCAATTTGGAAAGTTACAGTGACCAAAAGGTAACTTTTAACATTCAACAGAGGTTCAGGGGCTTTCCAACACTTTTATTTCAGGAGGATGTAACTGGTAATTGAGAAAAAATAGCTCAGTACTCGGTGATATAAGCAGTTGTAAGACACAGCTAAGTGCCTTTCAAGCAGTTACATAGTGGAGGATCTCTGAAATACAGACTCTGCCTCCCCTCTTGGATTAGCATCTCAGCAGTGCCTTGAAGAAAGCAAAAATTGATTATGATGTTTTGATTTTAAACTGAAGAAGTTATTTAGTGGTAGAGTACATTAACAATGCTTAATACTTAAACACAGTGGACATATACAAATGCTTCCAACTGTGAAAAACTCAGCTATGACAGTCTTTGTAGTCAAGCCTTGAGAAGCATGAAAATAATTAAAAGTAAAGGACATCTTTTGATAATAAAGGTGATGGGACCCATCATGGTTTTGGGTGTTTAATGTATTTTTGAAAATGGAAATAGCACGTATTTCCTTCCAGTTTCATTTTTGGCACAGAGACCCATCTCTTTGATGTAGCTGTTTTTTTCTGTACTGAGAGGGGCAAAAATGTACGTGTGTTTGTTTGAGAGAGGCCTGATCCATCACTGTTGAGGTCAATATCAAATGGCTTGCTCAAAGAAACTGTTGTCATTACAGTTCTTCCTATTGAGTGCTGTAAATTTTGTAAATTGTAAATTTTGTACCAGCCCAGTGCTAGGTCCCTAGCAGAAGAAAAACAAAAAAGAACAGAAAAGCAATTTTCATTTTAACTTAAACAAGTTTTGAATGCCCTAAAAGGGAAGTGAGGCATTACCTTCATTCTCTCAAAGCCTTTTGTATCACCCAGCAGGTCTGAAGGTGACCTGGGATAGGATTTGCAACACTGCTGAACATCACCACAGTTGTTCTTTGAAAATCCAGCTCCAGGAGTGGAGCCCACAATCCCACCTTCCAGCACGTGCTCTTTATGAAACAGATGAGGACTGTCAGGTGTGCAAGATGTGAACTGTGCTGGACTGTCTGGCCAGCTCAAAGCTGGAGCCAGTTGCCTGGGGCTGCAGGACGTAATGCAAAGGTGTAGCAGCAGCTGCAGACTGTCAGCAGTGTCATAAGAAAGGGAGGGGAGACAGTGAGATCCCTGAAGGAACATGGTTTGGGGGAAGAGAGAGAAAGAGATCTTCAACCATCTGCAGCTTAAATAGCTGTGATCCCTGGTCCCTCAGAGCCAGCACCTCCAAATCAGGCAGATCCCAGTACCTCAGTCCTGCTGTGAGCCTTTCACACACAAGTCACTCCAGCTGCTGTTGCCCTGCTGATAACCTGCTCCTGCCCCTCCTGCAGTTCCCAACCATGGGCCTTGCCACTACAAAACTGAATTGTGCTTAATGCTATTGAAGCCTGGAATTGCCTGTGAGCCATTTGTCAGGAAAATGTGAACAAAGACGGCATGCAAAAATGTGCCTGTGGCCTGACTGGAGTGTTCCTGGTATGGGCATTTGTCAGGAAAGAGCACAGCTCAGAAATCACACTGCTGCTTCTGTCTGACTCTGCTTTATGCTCTTTATATTCCTATTTTTCTACAATAATAAATAAGTAGTTTTTATGCGAAGATGTTTGGTCTTGCACTTCCCGGGCAGAGTGCTCAGCCACCGCATGCTGTTAGGAAAATGTGAGCAATGCTGCTGTCTTCTGCTCTTAGTTTTCCACCTTTTTGAGCTTCTTGCTGTCCATGCTTGTGGACATGGCCTAAGTACATCTTGCAGATGAGTAGACACAAATTTTAGACCTAGAGATGCCTAACTTTGTGAGTCTTAGCTGGAGCTGGTATGCATTTACAGACACTGCTGAGAAAGTCGGCAAGTGCACAACAGCAAACACAAAATATCCCAGGATTTTTTTTTATTTTTTCAGGAGAAAACAGAAGTTCTCAGGGAACATTAGATATGGGAGTTGTTACAGTAAAGATTATTTTGTAGCTCTTGTGTTTGGACTTCACTTAAATTTTGCTTGATTTGAATTTTGGATGCCTGAGTGCTTTCTTACCTCCATAAATATAGGCAGAAGAAATATGTCTGTGGAAACTTGAGGAACTCATCATTAATACTTTTACATTGCAATATAATGTTTCATGTTAGAAATTCCTTCTCATATCAACAAATGGATTGGGTTTTCTACTTTTGATTTCATTAATAGTGTGTTAGGATCCAAAGGAGTTATGATCTATAGATGTAATGGTCACTGAATTTTGAAAATCAGTGAATATACAAATTCAATCTTTTAAGAAAGGAAAGATAATGCAAACCAAAATGTATTTTAGTTCTTTATTTAACAAATGTAGATTAATATTGAATTAAAGGCTTTCTAGACAACTAATAAATATTATTTGATAAATTTAAATAATGCTGGAGATTTGTACGGTAATGTACAATTAGAAATACAATAAATTGTAAATCTCATTATGTTGGTCTTTAGAAATCCTTTCTGAGAACAAAGTAGGTGATGATTATAATGCAAATTATGGTGTGCAAACTAAATAATATCTAGTAAGGTGCTAGTCTGTTTAGATTTTATGATTCTTGTTTTCTCAGATAAGTCTACTGCATTCACTTTAAAAATAAATAGTGTTATTGAGTTTCTGTGCCTATTGTAGATTAGGTTAAAGTCCTAATTCTTTTGTTTGTTTGTTTTTAATTTTTTGTTTAATATGATATAATTTATATGTAGAGATGAAGAAGAGTGCTCTCCCGCACTCTTTCCTCCTGCTCTGAAATTTTTATTTTCTGCTGTGATTGCTTACTCTGGAGAAGTGGAAGAAAGGTGATTTGCACTGGTGTGATGTGGCTTTCTGGGTTCTCTGGCACCTCTTGTGGCCTTAATTTCATTCAATCAGTCAGGACTTTCCTCTTGAGCTGTCGTCCCATCTCTTGACAAGATGCTGATGCTCACAACTGCTCTGACACCCCTTTGTGACAGCGCAGTTGTCAGAAAAGTAACTTTTCCTCTGCATGTGCAGCACAGAATGGAACTGTCTTTATGTCCAGGGTGGATTCCCATGGCAACAGCAATGTGTTTCTGAAAAGGTTAATTACAGTTCTGTTGTTAAGTGAAGAGCTCCGGGAGCTGTGTGGTAACTAATGCCATCTACCTGTGCCAGTCAATGGGGAGATGCTTGGTTTGGGACAGAATATAATTCCCTATGGTTTTGAGTTATGCAGCCCATGAAGCAATACATTTTGCAACACTCAGGGCAGAGGAAATTTTCTCAGTGTTATTTCAATCAGATTCAGATTAAGGCCACGGTACAGGATGCTGCCCCATTGGCCTGTGGTCCTACAGGTCTGGGGGCAGTGGTGCCCTTGAAGCACCTCATGGGATATTTTCCTTGGCCAGCTTGGGAACCTGACAGCAAATGTTTTTCATTTCTCACTCAATATTTATTGTGAAGGTTTCTTCTGTTTTGATTAGTGCATTAATGTAATGTCAAAATTCATAACTGTTCTTGAAAATAGATAAACAGGGAGGTAAGAGCCTGAGAGCCAATGCATTCTCCCTTCTTCCCTGGATGATCCCATCACGAGGAGATTGTACAAAACTGGGACACAGAGTGGAAAGTTTCAGATCAAATTCTTACAGACTTATTAGAATCCATGTTATTGGTATCTGACAACAGATGTGAGAAAGTGTGATCTTCCTATCAGCCCTGCAAAGGTATCAATGCATGATGAATATATTGAGAGAAAACTCTGAAACCCCCTGAAGGCAAATCTACAACTGTCATCTTCAAGCTGTAACTAAACTTTGCAAGGACAAAAGGGATTGAACTGTCAGGTGATGTTTAATAAATGCATCTTTCAGTCAGTTACTTATTCCATTTTCACTTGTTGAGTCTCAGAGAATGTCTCAAGTTAAAGTGGACCCATAAGGATTTGTCAAGTCCAACTCCTTGCAGGACTACCTGTATCCTAAGTCTTTGTTACACTGCTCACCATAGTGAGTTTCTACAATTCTGTTTTTGGAAGCCCAAACTAATTCAGTGATTTTTTGGTTTTATAGTGTAAAGTGTAGGTAAAATCCTTAGCCATGTAAGAAATAACAGAAGGGTTTTTGAGGCAGGAGGCAGCCTGGGAATATATTCAGATAAGGCACTGGGATACTGTTCCACCACTTACTCTCAGCACGTGTGATCCCAGAGAGGAGTGTATATTGCAGGGTTTGTACGCATTGCTGCCCAACTTTTATCGGGCTGTGACTTTATATACAAAGAAATGTGGAAGGAAAAGCAAATATAGTTGAGACAACAAAATGTGTACCGAGCTTAGGAATGCTTTTATCCATTCTCTTTTATTTCTTTACCTACTTTGATTTTATGCCTTTCAGAATAGCATACATCTGTCTGTAGGAAGTGCATTACTGTGTATTTCTGACACTGTGCAAGTGATAAATACTAACAATATTTCCCCTGACCTGCAGTGAGAGTCCAGAACATTTAGAGAAATGTACTTAGTGAAGCAGAAAAGGCCTCATATGATTATTGGAATTTTAGCCTTTGGAAGACTGCAATCACAATTTGCAAATACATTTGCAAATTTCCTTGTGACATAATTGAGAAGATGCAGATTGTTAAATTGGATGCACATAAATGTTTGATTTTCTTTTTGGGTTTATGCATTCATTTTGGTTATTTTTTTTTAACAAGAAAATTTGTTTTATAAAGATCATCTTTTAAATATATCTACTATTAAATGAGATGTCATGGTGGTTATTTCTTAGCCCAAGCTTAGATCATTCCAGTGATGGATGCAGAATAATTAGATACCCTATTTCTTGTGTGATGGAGCCTTGTGAGATGTGATAGCTGTTCATCAGCAGGGATAGCCTGCAAAATGTTGAAGGACATGACAGAGGTCACTTTCTAAAAAATCTGTCTACATTCTGTCAATATTTTTGTGTATCCACTTAGTTTATACTGCAGCATTTGAGTTTGCTTAGTCTAAAAACTTAAAAAAAAAAAGGGAATAAACCCACCTTGTATAATTAATAAGAGGTAGATAGAGGGATTTTTTTCCTTATTTTATTTTCCCAATACCATGTTCCCTTGCACAGCACACAACAAGTTCAGACAGAAAAGATCCAAGTAGAAGACCACAGAAATATTCAGGAGGTGGGTGGGCAGTCACTGTTATCAGTGATTGTTACTGCAATAATCTACATTAGTCTCATTGCAGATAAACATCTTGGCAGAGTGCTCCCTTGTGAAGGGAGTCAGTGTGATCTCGGACGGGACAAGGAGGTGAACAGTAATAAATACGTATACATTTGCATGTGAATAAAAGGTGTGCATGAAATAATACCATTCCCCAGCTTCAGTTTGGGATCTGAAGAGCAAATGTAACAAATGTACACCCTGTATACATTTGTTCTGGAGAACAAATGTAAACCCTGTGCTGAAACAACCTGGGCAGGGCACGCCATGGGTTACTGCTTAGCGTGGATAATGTAGATGCAGTGTTGAAGAAATGCTTTTGGACAGCTAAACCAGTATATAAAAAAATTGTGCATGGTCTGTCTAACAGTAATTTTATTTCCAAAAGCCTTGAAAGTTTCCTTGGGGGGACAGGAAATGTCCGGTGGGGAAAAAAGCACTAGAGCTGTATGCTGTTATAATAATAGGGAGTGACTTCAAAGGCAGGGACCCTCATCAGTAGATTTTGACCCAAAGCTTCACTTGCCCTTAATAAGGTTTAGTCTCCAGATTTATATGTAAAGGCTAGAAAAGCACATATGTTTATGCAAAAGACATGAACATTGGCTGCTAAGTAAGTGTCTGGCCTGCTGCCATCTTTGGGAAATCTACTACAATAGCGTATGTTGGCGAGAAAACATGTTTATGTAAATGACCAATTTGTCGACAAGGAATGCCGAGTGGGATTTGTCTCTCTGAGCATGCCTGAGGTTAGAAGACTGGAAGATTAGCCTCGTCAATAGTAATTACCCTGTCTTCTTCCAGCCCTTGCAGGGAAAGAATGATACCCTGAGCTCTTCACTGCTCACTACCTGCTGCCATGTGATAATTGCTTTGGCTCAATCAAACCTTAATTAAAATGTTATTGATAATTTGTCTGGAAAAGCAACACTTGCTCGCATTTTTTAATGGGAGGTCAAATCATGTCATGTCATCCTTTACCTTAATCAGCTAAAACTTCAACAGAAATGAATTAACATTTACTGTGGTCTCTTTGCTTTCCTGTGGAGGTGTTGGTCAGTAACAAAGGGTACAGTGTGATGTGCAGGGACGTGCAGGGATGGCATGGAGAAAAGATGTGTATCTATACAGATAACACTTTACAATTAGGATAATGTAACAATTGCTTAGCAACTATAGCTGAGCTGAGCTAGCTCACTGATTTTAGTTCTTCTGCTTTGCTTTCATGAATTACTCCTAGTTTTTGGTTCTGAAGTGTAACAATTAACTTCCATGTAGTCTTCCAGTAGGAAAAGAAACCCTATAGATCTGTATAGTGAAACTCAAAACTGCTCAATTTACCCGAGTTTGCACAAAATGCATATTTCAAGGGATTTTAAAGAAAAATCACTGAGGGTGACTTCATTCAGGTTGCTTCATGAGCAAAGGTTTTCTAAATCATAGTACGTTTCTGTATCATCATGTATCATCCTCTGTTTGGACCTTACAATGTGTAGATTTAATTAAATAATGTGTTTCAGGTTCATTTGATTTGCTGAAAAACGTAGATAAATTTTGTGTTGGCAAACTAGGTAAATTGCATATGATTTCAAATTTGGTTGCCATGTTAGACCCCAACAACCATTTGGATGTTTTTAAATCAGTAGTGGATGCATGTAAATGTTATAGACACAAATAATAGTAGAAATCCTGCTGCTTTCCTCCCTGGCAGCTGTGACTCCCATATCACAGAACATCACCATTTGGGTTTGAAGGGAACATACCTTGGCAAAAAGATCAGTCTGAGCAGTGGTTCCAGTGTAAAAAATGTTTTTTGTAGTAGCTATTATTATTGTATATACTTTTTTTTGATTTCTGATTGAAAAAAACCCTTTGGAGAAAATCTGTCACTGGCAATTCCTTGTCTATCTTTTGTGCAATCTTTCAACAAATGTGTCATCAACTGTCTTTGTGGGATGTATTTTGGTAAACTGTGACTAGTTTTTGTCCAGCATGCACAAGTCTTTGAATAAGCATCCTGCAAGTATATAGGACATGGTCTTCACCTGCCTTTTCTGTGGGTTTTCACATTACATGGTAGCTAATTTGTGGATTTATGTATTGTGGTATTTTTGTTCTGAGGCTAAAAAGAAACCTATTTTTTTAAGTAAGTAAACCTATTTTTTGAAATAGCCAAGAGCAGAAGCTTCATTATGAGCTTGATGGAACTGGTGGGTTTGGTTCTGTAAAAAGTGGTGAAGCAGTATCTGACTAGCAAAGATATTGATGCTGCAAGAAAATATTATAAGCACACTCTTAAATTTCTTCTCACATTTGCACATGAAGGACTGGTTCAGTCAACCACTGTTGTCCACAGGTACATTCTTACGTATGTAAATTTTTTGGGGAAAAAAAATGGCAAAGTAGCACATTAACTGAAAATTAAGTTTATTCAGAGCATATAAGCACTTTCAAAAGCTTAACAGTTGTGCTCAGGAAAAGCATTGGCTAGGTTCTGGTCTGAGACACCCTTATCAATTATTTATTCTGTATTGATTTTAGAATTTTTTCCAGCTGTTATTTTAGAAGGCATAGATTTTAGTTTGTAGAGTGATTTTCATCTTAAACCTCCACCTTCACATCAAAGTCTTAACATTCTGCTTGCTTTCATGATTGAGGCAAATCCCTCTGGGAAATTTATCCCAGTATATATCTATCAGATAGGGTGGGGATTTTCTTTGCTCTCATAAGTAGATTATGTAAAAGGCCTAAATTGAGTCTCATTAGTGATGGGTATTGGAAGGCCAGTTTCCTCATTCTCTCTCCACCAATAATTAGTAAAAAATGTTACTGCAAGCTCCAATATGCTTTTGTGATCTATTTTTTGTAGCTGACATAAGTGAAGTACACTTTACACTTAAATGTTGCTCCCGAGTATGTCAGCGTGTTGTATAAATCATTATCACTCCCCTTTATTTTTGTGATTAGAAAGGGATTATCACCATCATCTTTACAGAGAAGTGTAATAGTCAGGAAAGTAAAGAGGCTTCTTCATTGTGGCTGGCAGAGAGTCACCCCCAGATAATGACAGCTCCTGGAGCAGGGTGGGTGGTCACTGGGGTACAGTTTGTGCTGCTGAAACCTGCTGCCTTGCTGGGAAGAGAGGGAAGAAAGGGTTTAATAAGCGTTGCTCGGTGGCCAGAGGCAGCTGCTTTAGGAAATGGGACAGTATTTATTGCAAAGTGCATATAGCTGTTGTATTTTCATGCAAAGGAAGTGAAAGCATAAACATCAGCCAGATTTCTATTTATTTGTATGCAGTTAAGGGGACTATGCAATCTATTTGAGGCTAAATCACTGTGAACAGAATGGCCATTTTTAGTTGCAAGCCTTCTTCCTTCTCCATCATGTTTCTGTAATTCCTCATTACACTAGGCTACTTTACTGCTTTGAATCCAGCTAATAATAGGTGACCAATTTCCAGACAAATTTTTTGGAAGTTGTTTTGTTTCAGCTATAGTGAGACCCACTTTTTTAGTAAGGAATCTGTTTGCACATTAAGCATATTTGTGACCACAGTGAAATCCCACTTCAGCATGTCTTCCAATATTCACTAAAGTATTGTCACTGATATTTGAAGAAATACAGAGATGAACACTAGTGATATATCAAAGTCAGGCACTAGAAGTTGGTTTAAAAATTAAACATTTGTTTGTATCTCTTCCTGTAACCTTCATTTTGGATATAGTGCATTTTGCTTTTTAATGAGTAACTTTTATAGTCTCACAAATATAAAAGAATTGCTCATCTTTGAAAGCAGCACTATTCCATCTTCTCCTTAACTCTTCTGAGGACTGTAGCCTTAGTAGCTCATTTGCTCTCTTGTCTGTTGTCTTGACTGTTTTCAGACTTAAGCCCACTTAAGCCCACCTAACCAGTTTGCAAAAGTTTTTTCTCATTAGTTGTATGATCTAAATGATTTAACATTTGAAATGTGAAGCACATGTAGCGTGCCTTGGGCTCATCTGGTGTAATTTGTATTTCTCTGTGATTTTTTTTTCCAGCTAAAACCAGATGAGGAAAAAAACCTCAGTGTTGTGTGTGTCATTGAACAGGGAAGTAAAAATGGAATCCAGAACTGATGTCTTTTTAGCTTAAGCACAAATCAAGCCCAGTCCAAGATAAAATTACCAATCCTAAAGGTTTGGAGGTTTTGCCATTAATATATTTTGTATCAACTACACTGGTTATAAAGAAAAAATATATTATGCAAATGATAGCTTAGCATAAATGCTTTCCATTTAGTCTTTTACTTTGAGATTCTGTGTCATTAGTCTGACACTTTTGTGTCTCATCATAGTTTGACCAATGTGATATTAAAGTATTAGCAAATTTCTTGAAGCTGCATAATGTGTTTTTCTGTAAAAGATAAGCCTCTCAAGTGTATACCATATTAATGGAGAAGATCTGAAGGAGAATATAAAGCTGTGCATGGTGTTTTGGATTCTAGTAGATGAAAAGTCCTAAGGACTTTGTATAGTGAAATTTTATCATCAAAAAAATTATCCAGCTGAAATTCTTTTCAATGCCCATATACCATGTGGCTGTAGTTGTCAGATTAATAAAGCAACCACCTAATTCACTCCTTGACAAGCTTACATGCATGAGAAAAGTCAAAATAAAGTAAATGAAATCAAGTGGAACCTCCTACTCTCGGAGGTTCTATAATTCTGTAGCTTAAAGTTGAATCTGTTGCCTAAAATTGGAATCCTGTGCTTGTGCCAGGACAGCATCGCACACCGTGAGTCAAGGGCATCTAATCTGCCAAAGTTCTGACATAGTCTGATTAATAATTTTCTTCATGACAGTTTGCAAGAATAAAATCTTAAACCAGGATTTGCAGGCAGACACCAATCTGTTTATTCAAGTACTGATCATATTTGTTTTTACCAGCTGCTCAGGGTTGGAAGTTGCCTTTATTTATGACAGAGCATTTGGCTTGCAGATGATGTATGTAAGTTTTTCAGTAAGTCTTATCATACTTTATAGTCAACTTTTTGTGCTCCTTCTATTAGGCACATTCCTTCCAATGAGTCAGAAATACAGGTCTTCCAATGGAAGGATTTTTACAGCAGTGCCTCCTGCCTAAGCCCCTTACCTGTTGTACAACTGTCTACTGAAGAAATTTCAAAATTTCCCAAAATAGTCATAACTAAACAAGAAGGGAACGAAAAATAGTTGAAATAAAAAAGAGTAGTAGGAAGAATGTGCAGAAACAGACAACCTTTTCTTTTGCTACTCTTGCATAGGTGTTTTATGTTCCTCTTAATATGTTTCTTTTTCAAACCTGGCCTCCAGTTGAAAGTTTGTTTCACATAATTGATTTTTTTTTGGCAGGGAAGCCCTAGATAACATGGCTTATGTTTACTGGAGGGCTCTGTTTGATAGCAAGTTCTGCTAGAACATTTTAAAGCATTTCAGCTACCAGGTGGCTGGAAGAGTTTTCAAGAGAACCTTTTCTATTTTTTGAACCTGGACTTAGGTTCTCTCAGTGCTATTGTTATGGTTCATGAATTCTGAAAAAAGCTTTGGGGAAGTACACAAGGACAATACTACTTTAATGCACATACTAATTGAAATTTTCCTTTTTCTGTCTACTAATATTTAAAGGAAAGAGTCACAGTGATCCATTTCAGGATGGGTTGGGTCCTTCATGATTTGTGTTTGTTCATTTGGGAAATAAATGCTAAATTTTCAAACTGAACCTGAAGAATTTAACTATGTTTGGCATGAAGTGGTATGCCTTAGAAAGCAGAATCAATGTTATGTATTTGTGCCCTTTAAGAAAAGGCTGTGGTTTAACTGTGTTTTTAATTTATGGGTTTTATTTTTATGTTAAGGATTTCTGCCATTGTTTATTTGCAAAAAACCCCAAATGCAAATCCAAAATCTCAACACCAAATATCTCAGCAATATAAGAACTTTTCTGAAGGTTTGATCATAGAATTATAGAAAGGTTGGGGTTAGAAGGGACCTTTCAGATCACCTAATTTCAACCTCTCTACCATAGCCAGGGATACCTTCTAGTAGACCAGATGGCTCAAAGACCCATTCAAATTTGCCTTGAACACTTCCAGTTATGTTATTAATTTTATAATTAATTTTCATAGCTTTAAAGAAAAAAAGCCTTTATATTAGGACTTAATTAATTTAAATATTAGGTTCATTTTCAGTTTTAAAAACTTCATTAAGTAATCACACTAGAAATAGCACTGAGTCACACTCATTGATTTTTCTATTGCTCATCTTAGTTAACCATAACTAGGATAATTTTTAAGATGACTAAATGACTTACAAGAATATGTATGAATGGAAAAGGTATGCTTAGATACCTTAGAAAAATATTATATCCTGTGCTTACTGTACTCTGTGGCAATAATAAACTTTATTAATGCATAGGCTAAAACATGCTACAATCAAACCAAGCACCCTGGTCCATTCAGTAATGATTTATGTAAAATCTTCATTTCTCAGAGCATAAGCATTGCTTTAAAAATATTAATTTTTTTTTTTAAATTAAAAATAAGGAGCCTTGAACATTTTTTCCTATCTGTGAGATTTGCTGTAACACTCTGACTGTTGTAAGCAGAATCAGAAGTAACAGGAATGTTTTAAACAGCCAGAGGAGTTTGGAACATCCATAAATAATCGAGAAGACAAAACTGACCTTGAAATTTGGGCTGTTATGTAGTCTTAAGTTAAACAGAATCTCATGGTTTGCTTTACTTATATACGAGCCTGATTCAAGCTGAATCTTCCCATATCCTCCACTGGGATTTGAATAGGTTTCAGATGAATCTCCCATGACTGTTACGAAGTTTGACAAGTTAATGTTTGTGCAGTGCATAGAAAATGTGAGGCAATCTCTACCCGGTGAATATGCTGAATTTAGACGCAGCTGTAGTCCAAGTATAGATGGACAGGAGGGAGGGTGAAGGGTTGAGGCAAGTTACATATCTACACAATGATGACTGTGTCATATGAAGCACAAGTATGTACTGCTGTGTCTAGTGGTAATTGAGAAGCAATTGCCTCTTTAATCTTCCCTATCCAATAAATCTATCTTGTCTGAAATAAGCCTTCCAAAAAATTTAATGAGTGGTAGCCTTTATGTAGACAATTGTTTCACACTCCTTGTACCACATGAGTATAGTCTTCCTTAATAAGAATGAACTGCATCTTTGGAAAAGAAGTAACTATCTTTGAAAAAATATGTAGGTAAGCTATTGTTGGATTGTGCTAAATATTAGGGATGCAAGGTGAATGCTTCCATTTTGGGGTTATTTTACCTGCATCTGGGCTAATGATGCTAGCTTGTGGATTTTGTCTTACCTAAGCTATTCTAGACTTGCAAAAATTTGATTTTTTGTCAAAAGACCAGCTGTATGAGTAAGGTCACATAGGGAATGAGATACTTTTGGTTAAGTTCTTTGAAAAGACAGTTTATTTCCTAAACCAATTAAATGCCACCCTGTTGTATTTGGGATCTGAGTCGTAATATGCCACCTTTGAATCTGAAGGATTTCCTTTAGGGGAGGAAGCCAAGAAGGAAGGATGCTGAAGATGGCAGAGGGCTGGGCTTAGGGAATATTCAGAGGAAACTTGTGCTTTCACATGGTGATTTTGTGTTTAGAATAGTGAAACCTGTTAGTGTTCTTGGCTGATAGAACAGTCCCTATGGGTATTTTAAAAGAGGAAAAAAGCATTGCATTAGTTTTCACTTAGTACCTTTAAAGATGTTTGGCTTCTTGCTTTCTCTGACCCTTCCACGCAGAGGGTACCTTAAGAATATGTAGCATCAGAAAACTTAGTTGCTTAAACAAATTATTAATATGCTTTTGCCTGGAAGCAGACAAACTGCTAAATTTTGCACTAAGCCATGAAATCCTTCCTTTTTATTGTAGATTTTCACAAAAAAGAGAATGTTGTTTCCAAATAGTTGTTGCCTTTTCTTTATTACCTGACATTTCCTTGCCTCGGTTTTTCAGTGCAGTTACAATTGGGATCAAGGAGGGTAGTGAACTTTAGAAGTGAAAATCGGGGACAGCTGCAAGGTATGCTTTACAGCCAAAGAGGATCACTCATCGTCTCTGCTTCTAAAAGCCATGGGGTAGCTTCTGTCCTATACATGTCTTTGAAGAAAAATTTAAAGACAGCCAAAGATGCTGAGATGCATTCTTTTAATCCTGCCTCTTCCACCAGCTATTGAACACAAGAGCTCAGGGAATGTACTGAAGTGCTGTAATAAATAAACATATTTGGCAGTGGATAAAGTCAGCTGGACACATCCCCCTCCAGAGATGAATAATACAGCCCTGTGTGGCAGCCAAGGGGGCTAGTTAAAAATGATCTGAGCTGTTTGGAGCCCCCAGAAGATATTAATGGTTGCATTTAATGCTTATGTAGCACTTTTCCAATATTTAACTGGATTACTGGAGGCTTGTAACTTAAAGGCTTCTGGTGACTTAGAACACAAGAGTAGCTGAAATCCATTAAAATAAAAAATGCCCACGAAGCAGCACAGTGTTCCCTGCCTAAGCCTCCAGCTCTGCATCAAGAATGATAAAGAACAAATATAACCAAAGGGCAGAAAACTCCTCCTCCCTTTGGACACATCTTGGGGCAAAAGAAGAAATAGGTCTTCTTGAACTTCAGCTTCACCAAATGTGAAATTTGTTATGTACTGAGTGTCCAACAGGTCATATAGTAGGCAACCAAAAAAGCCCCAGAGATGACATCATATTGATAGCAATGATAGATAAAGAACTTTTTTAACATGATAATAAATTAAACTTAAGTTCTTTTTATTGAAAATGTAATCTGACCCTTACATGTTTGTAAAAAGGGCCAATAGAGAAGACATGAATAAAGCTGAAAATAAAGCCAGTCGATATGAAAATAGAAATATATCATAGTCTTTACAACTGGGAAGAGCAGCCAAAAATTGACTTTTCTGTTAAGTGGAAGTGAGGAAGTTGGTAAAGGATTTTGCTGGTACAGTGTAAGAATCCTCTCCCTAGGCTTCTTGAACGCTGATGGAGCTAAGAATTGTGTAGTACAAAACACTGAGCAACAGATCCGAAATCTCCTGCTAATATGAGGCACAGACAAGATACTAGAGTTTTGAAGCAAATCATACCAGACATCTTTCGTAAAACATTAGTAGCAAAACATTATTCCCAGTAGATACCATGGCAATAGAAAATAAAATGCACAGATAGCAAAACTATGGGATTGTGCTGCATGCGTTGTCAAAGGGATGAACCAAGTTTTTGTGATTTTCATTTAAGTTCCCTTCTATTTCCTAATGTGGGACTTTTCGGTTGCTTATAGCTCTGGCTGGCTTTACGTAAAATTGAGACTGAATTTTTATTTTCCATATCTACTACTTGATTGTTTTAATAATAGGTAGTAAACAGTCTTTGAAAGCTTAGTATCAATCTTTTGCCAGGGAATGAAGAAGGTATGTGGGACTATATGCAAGAAGGAAGGGAACACATGTTCAAGGACTAATTTGTGGTGAACGCCTGTGATGCTGAGCCAAGACTGTGCAAGCAGCTTCAGTGTAAGTTTTGGCAATTACAGCTCCAGCATTTCTGGTCCGTATCTCTGGGACAGGAGCATTGGAATATTAGGAGCTGTGAAAACAAGTGGGATTTTTTTGTAAACAAATAACATGTTGGAGCCCAGTTTCAGTGACTTTACTTGCCATGTACATTAGCATCTAGCTGCAGGAATAAATCTACGGGATTCATTGGATCTGCTCATACAGCAAGAGGTCTCTTGCTGTGAGTGAAGGTAGAGAAGGGATTCTCTAGCACTGCACCAAACAGAAGATCTGGCAACAACAAAAATTAATGTTTTCATGATTTCTTTCTGATTTTGAGTTCCATCAAGTTCTGCTAAAGATAGTAGAAAACCACAGAAATGTGGAGGGAGTAAATACTGAGGTAGCACATCAAGATTTGGTTTCTTTTGGTAATGTGAAAAAGATGTATTGTGATATTAAGAGCACACTGCAAATACAGTGTACACACACAAACCAGGTATGTGCATGGCTGACCTAACAAATATAATTGTGCTTGGTCAACCTGATTAAATGATGACACATGATGTGTTTCTTTCCAGCGGGACATGATGTGTGGTTTCATCATACCACATTACATGGGCTGGTAGTCACCACAGAAGTGCTTTTGATAGAGGAAATCAAGAGGTTCTGTTGTAAATATGAAGGAAAATATATTGTATGTGTATTTCTTCATGATATTTATGCATCTGTTTTTCTGTCAGATGAAGTTTATTATGTTTTATAAAAATCAAATCAGTAGCCAATCAAATGTGCATTGAAATTTTATCTTTATCTTAGTCTTTTCTATTCTATGGAACTTGATTTCTTAGCTTTTCTTCCACACACAAAACCAGAAGACTATACTTGGTTTTCAGTAACCATTTTGAGTGCCTTTATTCATATGTTTGGAATATGTATGTATAAAAGTGTACAGATCTGTGTAAGCACAAAAGTCTAACCTATGTCCATAGCGATGATCAAAATTCACTTGTTACTTCAGTAAACATGTCCATGAGATGCAGTCCCATATCTGCATCTACTTGCATGTGTAATTATGCATGCAACTTTTTAAAAATTAGGTCCTTCATTATGGTTACACTGTCATATGACAAAATGGTCATTCCTCTTAGCATTTGAAGAGATTGCTTGACACTATGCCCATTGGTGTAACAGAGTTAGCAAGTTTATAATTGCAAAAACTCTTCAATCCCCAGGTAGCTGGGAGAGAAGATAAATCATAGATAGTGCAGGCAACACTGGAAACATGAGCACCTGAGTCTTTCTGGGGTGAATTAAACTGCTGGAAGCCTATTTGTCCTTTGGAGAACTCTTATTTGCTTAGTTTGGAGGTTTGGAGGGTTTTTTACATGAATAAAAGTGCAGAAAAATAACATTTTCATGCCATAGTCCATAATCAAACTGAAAAAAAGGCTAGAATACTCTTGGGTTTTCTTTATAGCTAGAGGAATTTTATTAAAAGGCTTAAGATAACCAACATTTTTGAAGAGTCTTTTTTTACTGAAGAACTTTCCTATGCTATAAATCATCAGTCTCCAAGACTTGTATTTGCTTAATTTTTTAAGCAAAGTAATTTGGCTCAAACATCACAGAGATATTTCCACACTGCTAAGAAAAACTTGTAATTTTGGGGGTTTGAATCATATTATATATTCAAGATGCACATTTTCTTATTTTTTTAAAATATATAGGGTACTGAATTCAATGTTGAAGTTCCTCATATTGAAAATATTGAAATATTAATAATATTGTTATGATTGAGTCCTTACAATCAGGTATCTTAGTTGCTTCTCTGTATTGCCACTGTGTATCAGGATAATGGACTGCAGTTTTATTTTTTCAGTGATTTTTAGTCTGTTTATGAATACACTGAAGCATTTTGCATACTACGCAGTCCAATTGCTTTCTAATTATTATACAAATCCAATGTGAAGTTCAGTATCTGCAAGATTTTCGAATTTGTGCTGTTTCTCAGCTTGTTTGGTGCCAGATACTTTATTGAGTGTGGTCTTTACAAAAAACTATTTTACAACATAATTAGAAATTAAAAAGAGAAACAAAAAGTGTACAACTGCCCAGTGACTTGGTGGAGGGTGTGCCAAAGTTAAACTTCTCATGACTTTTTCTAGTAAGGTTTTCTATTCAATGTGGAACCTCCTAGCAGATCTCACTGGGAAGAGGATGGTGCCTTAAATTTAATCATCCACACAAATCCTTTATAATGTACCATGAGTCTGAGGGGAAATCTTACCCACTGCCAATTCCTTTTTCCCTTTCTACTATAAAATGGTGTTAAAGTTAAGGATGGTCTCAGTGGATTGCAGGTTGATCTCAAGCCCTATGTGGAGCTTATCAAATTAAGAATTTTTCTCAGGAATTTTGGTGGAAAAAAATCAGTTTAAAAGTTTTAAATCTATTTTAGAAACAGGCTTCAGGCAAAATCCATGCTTCTCTTCCATCCTCTGTGTACCTGCTGAGATAGAACTTTAATTTTATTTCTTCAGAGGGTTTTTTTCCTGCCACCTTGATTAAAATTGTGAAATAGCAATGAATTCTCGCAGAATGTGTCTACACAATGTTTGGTAGTAATCATGTAATCTGTCTGATTCCACAGGCTGATTACAAAAGCAGGTGTTCAGACTGATTACATGAAACAGCTTCCCTTCTGCAAATAACTGTCATTAAGGAGCAAATTGTGCTCCATGCTAGTTTAATTCCAAAGTCATTCCATTAAAATTAATGGAATGTTTTTGGATTTCAACCAACATAAGTTCTCTAGTGAGCAGCTCAGATGGAAAACTGACAGCCATACATATTTGTGATCTTACTGTATTTTTTTCCCCCAGCTGTTGTCCTAAAGGCAGAGAGAATGTTGTGGTTGCGCAGAGTTCATTTTCTGAGACACAGACTAAAGAAAGAGCTATGTAAAGTGGAGTTTTTGTTTGTTTATTTTTAAGAGTGGGTATTTCAAGTCTGATATAAACAAAATATTTCACTTTGTTGATGTAATGGATGGCACTGAAAATTTGCTTGAAAATAGGCTTCGGGCAAAAAATACAGCGTACTTCATGAGCCAAATTTACTTGCCACTGCTGCCTCTGCAATTCCTAATGCTGTTAATTCTCCTTCTTGATAGCTGATGACCTTTCTTCAGCTGAAATATGATTCCATTAATGTAGAGATAAATGGAGGCTACTTGGATACTAATGGTGTCCCAGTATCTTCTGATAAAACCTGAAGTATTTTTACACCCCCCCATGGTGGATTTGTTTGCTATGATATTGAGTAAGATGTTGTTAGCATGACTCTCACCAGCCCCTCTTGATCTTTGGATTGTTCTGCTTTTTGCAATGAACTACATTTTACAGCAAAAGGGGACATGTGCAATGAACCCTGTCTAGGAAATAAAGTTGCCCTATTTCGAAGGTTTAGATCATAGTGTTTTTTATAAAACAAGTATAGGCAGCATAATATTAAAGAAGTAATTAGCAGAGAAATGGGGAAAATCCAGCAACCTAGAAAATTATGCCAGTGTGAAAATGATGCTAGAAATTTACAGTTACTATCACATGCAGTTTCAGCAGTGTTGCTCCCATGAGAGACTTGTAGCGGCCTTTTCTGGACTTAAAAGGTATGAAACTATGAGGCTTTTAGATAGGAAAAATACAGCAATTGCTCTGCCTTTTTATGGAAAATGAATGCTTAAAATTGCTTGGTGTCAATAGCTCAATGCATAACTGACTCAGCTGTTACGTATGTGCTGCAGGCTGCCTTTTAGATCAATTCCTCCAACAAATGAAAGCCTCATAATAGATGTATTTGGGCACTATTATGTGCTCAGAGTTAATATTAAGACATGCAGCAAAACTTTTCATAATTTTAATATGGTTTTATTTGGTTTATTCATGTCACAGAGAGATAAAAGGTTTTCCAGTTACCTGGCCTTGTGAAGCATGCCCTGCATTTGAACAGGAGCACAGCTTAAAGGTATCACATTGCAACCTCAGTTCACTGCACTGAGACCAACAGTGTCATGCTTTAAGCACAGCTGAGTGTGTTCTCTTGTCTAATCTGTAGGTTCACAACCTGGTGTACAAAAGTTGGTTTATCAAAACTTGATTAAGAGGTAGAAGCTGGGGAATAGGATAGGAATCTCAAATGTTACAGCTTTTGAACTCTCTTGAAACCCCTGGTGGCAAATATCTGATAGCAGAGAGTTGCTATGGCAAAGACTTGGACGGGTCCCATAAAGGGCAGCAGTGCACATCTGTCTCAGCTGTGTATCAGTAGTGATACCTGCCTCTCAATTAAACTTATCTCTGGATTTCCACAGGTACACACCACCTTCATAAAGCTCACTAAGCTAGACTATGTCATGCACAGAGCTCAGTAAAAAGTTGACTGTCTTGCATGATGCTGTGTTGGAAAGTTTCTGATGGAGGATCTGTATAGGTGGGGGTGTGAAGAAGGGAAGAGAAAAACACTTTAATAAATCTGCTTGACTCTAATGAATGTTGATTGAATGTGTAACTTTTAGGTAGGTTTGAGCTGGAGTAAATGTCAAATATAATTCAGTTCACACAGCAGTATGAAAAGAACTGTTACTTTCCTTGAAGAAAACCTGACAGCCCAACTTTCTTAAAGGGCTTTTCTGTCTTGCTCATTTGTTCTCTCTTTTTAATGAAGCCTTTCACAGTTGACACTTCCCTAACAAAAGGTAACACAGGTCGTTCTATTAAACAGAATATTTTTCCATCTGAGACATCACAGCTGTGATCTGAGATCAGAAACTGTTACTTCCTTTTTATCAGATAGAAAGGATGAGTTGTTGCTCACAAGAATAGTGTGATGTTCTGAAGTAATGTCTCTATACTGTGGGGGCTTGGTATTAATGACACATGTTGAGAACAGGTATTTAGCTGCCATCAAATATATACATACACGAAACTAAGAAATGTGTGGTATTGAGCTCTTGAGTGAAAAAGAAAATGCACTGCATTAATACCCATGCCTGCAACAGACTTCACAGTTATAGAATCCTTTTGGGAACAGATTTGGGGGTTGGTAGGCAAGGACAGAAAGGATCAAAACTGCTTAGTGCCTAAGATTAAGACCAGATTTTCAAGGGCTTAGAGTAACAAGCTTTGGCATAATTGGAAAACTTGTGGTGTCACAAAAGGAATTTCTTTATTCTCAGTGTTTTTCAAAGCCATGTCTGCTTACATGCTGTAGTGGAAGGTAAGAGGTTTTTTTTTAAAACTGATCTTTGTTTTTTTCCATCAGTTCACAAAATGGAGAGCAATGGTAATATTTTTCCTTTGTCCTTCAGTGTATTTGCTTTTTTACATTAGAAATTATAGAATCTCTTTCCTTCTCATTTCACTGTTCACATTTCTGAGCTGCTGTGGTTTGTAAAGAGTTATGGAAGTATTCAGAAGTCCTTCAGATACATCTGTTGTATTTTAGCCTTCTGGGACAGGATCACAGAATCACAGAATCACAGTACAGGTGAGGTTGGAAGGGACCACAATGGGCGTCTGGTCCAACCTCCCTGCTCAAGCAGGGTCATGTCAGAGCACACAGCTCAGGTTTGTGTCCAGGCAGTTCTTAAATACCTCCAGTGAGGGAGACTCCACATGCTCTCTGGACAACCTGTTCCAGTGTTTGGTCACCCACACAGTACAGAAACTTCCTGTTACTCAGGTGCAATATTTCTTGTGCATCAGTTTCTCCCCACTGCCTCTTGACCCAGTGGCTGGCACCACTGAGCAGAGCCTTGCTCCATCCTCTGGACACCTTCCCTTCAAATACTTATATATAAGATCCCACTGCTTTTAATTGTGGGTATTTCTGAGCAGACAGCCAATACATTTGACAATTAAAGTCTGAAGGAGCAGGAGTGTTAGGTTTGTACCTAACAGGGAAGGACCAAGCCAAGTGGATTGAAAAAAGACAAGTATCCCTCCAGGGGAAATCAAGACTGGTAGAAGAGCAGGGAGAGAAAGGAAGAGCAGCAGCAGAGAGTTGTAGGAGCGGGAGATTGCTTTTGACAAGGAAGACTTTTTGACTCAGGAAGGAATGTCACGTCAATAATTCAGTCGTGTTGTACCAAGGCACCTAAAGTGCTGCTCCTTGTTGAATCTTGGGGTATGTGTTAATTCAGCACTGTAATGAGAATAAAGAAATATATGTGTCTGGATAGCAGGGAGCTGGGTTGAATTACTAAGAGCCACTATGGAAATGTAAAAGGGTTTGTCCTTGTGAAATATAGCAAGTTCTGCTGTAGATGTAATTAAATAAGCAAGACTGAGAGTAAAGAGATGATGAACCAGGAAGAATATACCTGTATTGTTCTCATGTAAGACTGACTGTATCTATAATTATTACTGAAAGCAAGGCAAATGGAGGTCCAGTTTGGTGAAAATGGAGTTGTTTATGTATAGGGTATGAATTGGGAATTAAAAATTTTGTCTGTTACTGTCATGGTCTTTTTTATGCATCTCTTGAAGTGATAAAACTAATTTTAGTAGTCCAATACAAAGGAACATTTTCACATTTTCCAATCATTCCTTAATTACAGCTGTTTGTGACTGAGGAATAGAGCTAATGATGTGGTGTGAGTAATGCTGGTATACCCAGTGATTGTTCAGAAGGCAGTATTACTTTTTATTTCCTGCAGTTTTTGTCTACATTAACTGTACAAATGCCACATTTTGATGTTTTTTAAAATACTTTTCAAGAAGCCAAATACTGTTGTTCAAAGGCTCTTAAAATTACTCTAGTAAATGCATTTGCTCTGTAAATAGAAAGAAAATAATTTAAATTTTAGGATTATTTGAAGTATTTCTCAGCAATATATTCACTCTTGTATTGGAGCACACTAGAACTGCTCTGATATGAGGCTCATACATGATTTTCATTCATTTTATCCCTTTGTTTTTTTACAATGTTAAAATGTCAGGTGGAAATCTATGCGACATATTTACTGTTTTCCAATACTTACTGTTTCCATACTTACTGTAAAGGATATTGGGGGAAAAAGATTTCTGGTAATTCAGCAATAGTTGTAAATTCTGTATTTATTTATTTATTTTATTTCCAGTGGGGCTCCATGACTATTGTAGTTCTGCTTTCCTTTTACTCCCTAATTCAATGAGGAAAGCTGTCCTTGCAGAATACAAATCCTTCTTGGGGTTTGGTCTAAGGGATTGCTAACAACCGACAGCAACCTCCAGGTTTTCCATCTGCAAGGGGCACTCACAGTCATGTATTCTGCAGATGACTCAAGTGCGTGTATTTTAATAAAACATCAGATCAAGACTGTGTACAAAGATTTCCTTGAAAACTGCTTTTAAGAATCTTTCTGTGATCAGACTGTATCCAGTCTGTATTCCATTAATTCCAATAAACTGACACAGAACTCAGCATCCAGAAGCACCAGTAGCTCTCAGTGCTGATGGAGTGACCTTTTCCCTGAGTCAAAGAAAGGTTTATACCACCTTATAGTCAGCATGCTTTGACATAACATTGGATTCCTTGTTATTGATTACTTTAAGTCCATTCATGTTTTTTAATATAATGGTGAGTGTTGTGATTCAGGTCTTTCTTCAGAGTGGTGAGAATCTGAAGAATGGTAATTACTAGAACTAAAAATAGGTATATTGGCCAACTTTCAGGTCAGAACAGGTAGGGTGGGGGAAATGGAGTGATAGTACAAGTGTTAACTTCTCACACTGAATTGAGTACTTCTTCATAACATGAAAGTCACAGAGTGCTGGTGTGCTATGGAGGAAGAACCAGCTCTAAAGCTTGAATTCTTACACCTCCTAAAAAAAAAACCACTCATCACAAATTGTGTTAGTTCAACAGATGGTTACAGCAGACCTGATTCTGCCTCGCCTTACATAAAGAGTGGTTTGTTATTTCCCCAAAACACCTCCTATATTAAAGTGAAGAAGGACTGTACAGAAGTCCACCTCTGTTTTTTTGAAGGTCAAAATGCGTCTGGACTTCATTGTTTTAGCCACAACTTTTACAATGGCAAATGTGATTAAAAAAGATATCATAGCAAGAGATTTTATTTCTCAGAGTAAAGATTTGCATCTGTTAGATTGAGCTTCAGCAAATTTAACAGTTTTCATATTTGGCTCTGTCATTTCTACAGGGAGCTATGAAGTTGAATGAGTAGAAGATTCACTTACTTTATGGAAAATCTGCTTTTGAGGCTCCTTCGAACAGTTCAGATGTTTATTTTTCTTCATAATAGTTTTTGTTTTCTTGTTCTGTGGTTACTATTTTGACCCAGACTATGCCCATTCCAATGAAAGTTTTACACTAAATGGTAAAAATGCCAGCAAAGAAAATGAGAAGCAGCCCACAAGGATGAAACCTGTGTAGTTATTTTGTTGAGAAGTGTAAGTAGGGATATTCTGGAGTATTTACAGCAAAGGACAGTTTAATATTAAGGCATATTTTTATTCCATCACATTAATCCTGCAATCCACATAAGCATTTACCTACATTATGTTGATGGGTATTATAAAGCACAGAGAGGTGAGGTAAACACTCCCCTAAGTCTTACACTGAATTGCTGAGAGAATATCAAATACAGCCTGGGATCTCTAATGCCTTGTTTTGCTGCCTGTCCATCACAGCACATCTGTGTTGGGCTCCAAGAGTCATATCCTTGTGAATCTTGTTTAAACTACCAATAAAGCAGTTTAACATAATATTCTCCTCTGTGACCAGGGCAGGCCTTTTCACTGCACCTTTTCTGTAGTGTAGCCTTCATCAGAGAGGTTGCAGAGACTCATCTCAACATACAGCAGAGTTGGCACAGCTTTAGGGTCTTGTGTTGAGAGGGAAGGCTTTGTGAGCATGTAATTTTATTACAAATCTTCTGCTAAGGAAAACCTGCATGGTTTTTGCTGCTGTGATCTGTGCTTGCAGAGTGCAGTGTGCTTTGGGAAACAATTATTGTACCTTTTCAGCTTCCGTTATGTTACACCATCCACAACAAAACTGTTTTTTTTACCATAACTACATTGCAAAAAGTACCCTGAAACTTTTGAAGGTGTTTGTTTCCCCCTTACATTTAGCATAGTGAGTATGGATTAACAACGGTCACAGTTGACTGTTTTGATTAAAAATAGCAGAGGATTTGGGAATAGATTAAAAAAATCTTAAGTAATTCCTAAATTCTGAAGACAAGTGTAGACAGGATATTGACAGAAAGCCAAACCACTTTTCATGGTTTTTCATGGTATCACAGGTATTTGCTATCATACTACATAGTGGGAACTGCAGACAATCAAATGCTTCCCTGGGAGGCCCAGGTATGCTAAAGATAGAGGGCAGCAAGAAATCACTTTAAATTGCAACTTTTGATGGAGATGAGTATTTACATTACCTATAACCTATACTGCTTCTTCTCCTTCTCCTTTTCCTTCAGTAATAGTTTGTCAACTTGCAGTTATGCTTGGACACGAATAATGGAGAGAAATCAAAAGATGCACCTGAGGGCTGGAGGAACAAAAGATATAAATTCCCAGCCTGAGCATGGTAAATCTTGGAAACTAGTGACAATAAAAACCTGAAATGCATATTGTAACATGTTCTGTATCTCATGAATGTTTCCAAAGCTCTGCAGACATATAAAGACTATTCATGTTCTTTTTACTGGCAGAAACCAGAGATAACCAACCTCTGGTTAATAAGTTATAGTGTGGACATGAGGGTAGGCTGCAGAATTTAGCTTTTGCTTGCTTCTGAAAAGTGTCTCAATACAAGACAGACGTTTTTTCAGTGGGAAATTGCTTTATTCTAGAACAAGTTTTAGTTGGAAACCAGATCTGAACTACATTGAATGATCCCACTCAGTTTCCTGCAAAGTACCTGTCTGCAGTAGGTGAAGGTTCCATGCTCTGTAAGAATCTATTGCCTAAATCTGAATTCACAAATTGAATTCTCAGAACTGAAATACTAAGTATATTCACTCATTGTAATTTAGAGTTTTGTAAATTTGGATGTTGATAAGAAAGAAGCAAACAATTGTTTTGTACTAGAAAAATATTGGCATCATGCCGTACCTGCCCATTTGGTTGGATTTCTGTAGAATCCTGTTCAGCAGAGAGACTTCACAGTCCCTCAATGTCACTGAGAGAGAGATGGGAACCAGATGAACACATCTTATCTGTGGTTTGACAGGTTGGGTATGTTGTTGTTGAGAGTTTGCAAGAATTTAACGTTCCTCAGGAATTATATAAGCCACGCCAAAAACATAACTTCAACTTCTTTTTTCATTCTGTTTCAACTAGCTGTTGGTAATCTGACATTTCTCAGTCACAGCATGTTTTCCAGGGGAACAGTTCAGCTTCTCAATTGCTTGCAGTGATTATTGTCTGTTAGCATGGTGCCACTTCAGGTTCTTGGGGCAAGAACCTGTGTTGTTCTCTTTTGCTGTCTTTCTCCTTGTCTTCAGCTCATCTAACAGCCCAAATCACAGTGAGCCTTTCATTAATACCCACGGCCATGGTTGTTTGTAAAGTCACATTCGTAGCTCTGGGATACTGAAAACTCTTCCTACTGGTAAACCTTGGAAAAGATGCTCAGAATTGGAGGCTAAGCAGACCCAGGCTTCTCTGTAGGCAGAGATTTAAATTCTCTAAAAATTGTGGGAAGCATAAAAGATGCTGCAGTTGGCAAATTCTGATGCTGAGCAGTTTGCAAATCACACCACTATCAGCAGTAGTACAGTGAATGAAATTAGTGGAGCTGCTTTCTGAATATGACAGCAGAAATGAGGACAGTGTGTAGCTCATTTGAATTAATTTGCCATAAATAATTGTTTCTTTAAAGATCACCAAGCTCTCATTTGGGGTTAAAAAAAAAAAAAAAGGCAAAAAACACTCAGCTGCTCTTAGCACTGGGTGTGACCAGCCTGGTTTTTGCAGCTGTATTTATTTACCTTTATCATTATTGCACCTATAGGCAAAGGTATGATTGAGCTCGGCACTGTCCAGATGGGAAGCAGGGAGAGAGCCTTGCCCTGGGCAACTTGTAATCAGAGTGACAGAGAAATGGATGTGCTGAAGCCCTCTGAAAACCTAGCTAGGACTACAGGCATGCTGAACACATTTTAGATGGTGGGGTCTTCTTGCTGCTTTGTTTATGAATTCTAATATTGGTATTATTTCTGCATCCCAAATCAACACCTGGATTTATACAGTTAAAACTCAGAGAAATTTTGGTTATTATTCCTGAAACATTTTTATTAGGATCCCTTGTATAAACATACAATATATTGTTCAGTAATCGAAGGCAAGTTATTTCACAGACCACAAAGGTCTGTTTGGAGGCAATTTGGGACAATTAGCCATCCACCTGGGCAATCTTTCTTCTTGAATGAGGCTTATCTTGTCTCTTGTTTTTTGGGGAAGATTGGTTGGGTGGGATTTTTTGTTTCATTTTTTGGAGGGGGAGCTGGGGGTTCCTTGTGTGTGAGCTTTTTTGTAAATATGTCATCTTTGATACCTTTTGAGTTCTATAAGCTCTTTAGTTTTCAGTAATAATAAATAAGTTATAGTCTATTTCTCTACAAACTTTTTCATGTCCACTTATTAATTCTCTCAAGAAATGCCTAGGAACAAGCTGATGGAGCGAGGTAGATTTGAGTGTGAGACACTGTCAGGCAAGAGAATAAATTAGGTTTTTTTCCCCCTTTTTTGTCTCTGCTTGTCACTGAACTCTTTAACTTGCAATAAATTATCAAGAACTGTTAGCAAATTAGTATGCCACCTGGGACAGGCTGTTGATTATTTTGTGATTTCTATTTACTTTTCTGGAATGGGCTACAGTCTCAGATGAGTGCTTCTTTCAGGAAACTCACTTGAAGAAATGACAAAAGGCCATTTTTTCTGGATATAGATTATACTGGGAGTTTTTAATTAACTTTTAATTATGTGAAAGAGGCTCTTTATATATCCCAGTGTTTCATTTTTTATGTCTCATCCTTTATGGCTTGCTCACATTGGCCTCCACCCAGTTAGCTGTTTTGTATTATGGTGATTTGATGGTGCTTACAAGTTTTTTGACCATTATCTCAAATACAATCAATAAAAAGTTTGTAAGTATTCTTACATTTTTATCAGTGTCTAGCTGTGGTCCTGGGCTGTAGTGGCTTAAAGTATAAGAGGTGAAGAACAAGATGTGCTGGACAGTTATACTGGAAAGGATTTTATAGACATAAGAATGAACAGTGTCATTTACAGGGCTAATGCCAACAGGAAAGAAACCCAACCACAAAAAAAAAAAAAAAAGCCCTAAACAAAATATCAAAAACCCCCAACCCAAAACAGACAAGAAAAGCCACCAAAAATCAATTTTTTAAATTTTTTTTTTTGTCTTTTATGGCATTAGGCAGATTAAGTTCTAGCTAGGTTTTGGCCCTTGTATTTTTCTCCCTGCATAACCTCATGATGTCCTTGTTGGCCTCCTGAGTTGCATGCCTCTTCTTCCAAATGTCATAAATGCTTCTCCAAGAACAGCAGACGTATCATTTTGTGATCACAGCAGTCTCTCTGTTCCTAAACAGGAGTTCCAGCAGGGCATGTTCCCTAGTTGTCTCCCTCATCAGCTGTGTTGGGAAGTTGTCTTCCACACACACATCTTTTAACACCACCCAAAGGACATGTATTTTTATTCCCATCTTGTTGGTATTGATGGGAAATTTAGAGAAATTGTGATAAATGTAAAGTCTCATAAGAGATTTATGTTACAGCCTCAAGAATCACTGCAAGATCTTTTAAGTGCCAAAGCAGTGATAAGCCTGATATTTTGTTTGGATTCTGCTTTAGATGGCATCAGTCCCAGGGTCTGCAAAATGGTCAGTTTTCAGAGTTCCATCTGACTGGGATCAGAATTGGAACTCCAAGACTAATCTTGGTCTCATGTTTTTAGAGCTCTGTGTAGCTGCTTGTCTTAGAAAAGAAAATAACAATATTGCCTGGGTTTTATTTTTCCATATCGACTATACTTTGTAGCTGAATCTCTAGCAATGTTCTTGGCAAGAGAGAAAGCTCCTGAAATCTTCCTAGCTGCTTTATGTCTCTAAACACACTGCTAGGAGCCAAGCTCCTCAACTTCCCATTTCCAGTAAAATATTATGTTAAATCCAAACAAAATAACAAACAAACAAAAGTCTGGTTTAATTACAAGATTTAAATGTTAGTAAAAGGGAGAAAAGGGTATTAGGAGAAATGTTTGTGCATTAATTTATTAATGTTTGTATTCACTTTTAGACTACTCATTAAAAGTTTCTGGAAAAGAGTGAAAATAACATTCTCAGGAACAAAGATAGAAACAATAACATTTGCCTCTAAATTTTTCCAATGTAACAAATGAGCAAGAGCATGTTATTTCTATTTCTGAGATGATTTGGGTGATGTGCAGCCTTTTCTCTCTCATATGTGTGAGAATATGTACAGAATTGCCTAAGGTTTAGTAATAACAGCATTCAACTGGGATGAGGCCAGGACTTGTTCCTGCAATGACACGTATGAGTGCTCTAACAACTAATGAACAAAGACAGTATCTCTGCCCCAAAAAATATTTTCTAACTATGTGCATAAGGTGAAGCATCCCCAGAGGGAGCTATTCTTTCCCCCTAAATCCCTCGTGGGCCCTAGGAATCATGTTCATAAATCTGATGTAAGTTTTCAGCAGTTATGGGGAAAAAAAAAAAAAAAGCTTTTCAATAGAAAAAATATTTTAAACATCCTCTTCCAAAAGCACCAATCAACACCACTCCCAAGTACACCCAGAGAAAACTAGGACAAGGGCTACCAGGTATGTGTATTTACTAAAACCCTACCTCAATATCAAATGCGTATTTTACAGCTGCAAAAATGTAAGCCCCAGTGGAGAAAGGTTTATTATCTGCAGTGCTGCTAAAATCAGGCACAGCAGTACTGTATGCTTCTGAATATAAAAGCTCTATTCTTCAGTGAAGTCCTTTCTCTATTAATGAGATTCACCCTAATGGGACCAAAAATTACTTTAAAAGACATTTTCTTTCTGCTTTTCAAGGTTTTTTTTTTTTTCTAGTCCATTTGGACTGGATATCAAAGATAAGGGAAAATATTTCAATAGCAAGAGCTTTTATAATTAAGCTTTGTAGCCTACATAATGGAGATATGGCCAAATTCAAGTGAAAAATAATTACTGTTTTTCCAGCACTTGCCTCTGCTGCTCTCCCTTTTTTCTCTCTCTCCCATTTTCTCCTTCAAACCCACATAATCTGTTGTGACTTAAGTATGAAAGAATTGCTCAGAGCAGCTCTTTCCCCCAGATTTGTATTTTCCCTCGTGGTCTAGGGGAGAAGACCTGTTCAATCTTTAACTATACCCAGACCTCCTTTCAGGCGAGTGCCTACACTTTTCAAAAGGAATCAGGTGATTCCTGAAGGATAAGGACTTTAACAGCTCATTTCCTAGTGCCAGCTACGCCTTTAGATATGGAAATGGGCAAAAACAAAATATATGTGAGATGTGTGAGACACATCTGAAGCACTTTGTAGATTATGCTAAGACAGGCATGATGTTTATTGTTTTCCAGTCCTCAGGAACTTCTCCCAGTCACTGAGCCTTTCAAAGATCAGTGATTAGAGTCGGCAGCTTCAGCAGCTTTGGAGGTGGCCCATCTGGTTATTTGACCTTGTTTGTATTTGCAAAGGTGTATATTCACATATACACACACATTTCTCACCTACAAGTTTGGAAAATGCTACTTATCCTTTTTAACTTGTGACAGTCATTAAACACCTTGATCTCCACAAGAAGTACTCTATAAAACTGGGAGAGAGAGGAATAAATGTGCTTGAAGTTGATGCTTCAAGTGGTAATAGGGATGTCTTGGGTGCCTGTTGGGAAGATCTTTGCCTATGAAAACACCTGATGAGTATTTGGTATTGGAGGGGAAAACTGTGCAAAGTGAGATTCCCCAGAGTAATGTTTTGAGAGCTCATTTTTTAGGCTTCCCAGAAAATTCTTATACAGCCTTCTAACAGAGAGGAGATTCGTATTAAAAGATCAAAAGGCATACCTTTAGTATTTTTAAGAGACAGAAGTGCTTACCTATTACAGAAGATGATGAGATCCTGATCAATCCTATATGAGTGATAATTTTAGCCACCACAACTTCCTTTCCATCATGTTTTCTCCCTATCACTAATTAGCATCCATGTAATTTCTCTTTGAGCTTAGTGCAGATTTTGCTGTTGACAAATTAATGGCTGGTGGCTAGGACCTGTTTGAGCTCTTTCTTCATTAATTTAGATCAAATCACATATGCAGTCATTTGTTGTGCATCCATTATCCTGTTTGGAAAGCATTGTTTTATACTTTGCTCTGAGATGTGTTCAGGCAGAAAATATTTGCAGTTTAATTGGAGGTCTACAAAATAACTTTTTGAATTAGATTAATCTATGAATGCCTAAGCTAAAAAGATCAGTGTGTGCCTGTTTTGTCTGGTAAATACTAATGTTTGTGGAAATACCAGCAGGAAAGAGTGAAACTTGCCCATTTCTGCTTTTAGTGCAACTCCCTTTTTCTTTTCCTCTGAGACACAGAAAATGTTCTTTTTTCATGGGCAATATAAAACCAGGTTAGGGAACATTCCCCTGCTGTGACAAGAACTGGCAATATGCCTTCCCCAGTGCTATTCCCCACTCAAACCGCTGATTCAGAGCATACTGGAGAAGACCATCTCATTTAGTGCTTGGTATACTGGAGTGCACTGATTTAAAACCAAACTTTTGAATATGTGAACAAACATATGAGGACCACCCCTCAAACCATCTCCACATTAAGTTTTGCTCACTTTGGATGTAGGATTGTACAAGAAGTAACAATAGCCTGTCTACACATTGGACTTTGCAGGAAGATCAGAGAACTCTTCTGTTTTTACTGTGACCTTTGGCATATTCATGCCTTTCTCTGTATATTGCAGGAATTCCTAATTTGCTTAAGGTGTGCCAGTTTTATTGAATTCTCAGGATGGCAGCATGAGATACTGCTGCTCTGAAATGTTTTTGAAGAGAGCATTTCTCATGAAAATTTGCACTGTCATGGTGGTCAAGTGGCAATGATTTTCTGGTTCTAGCAGGTTATAGATGCACGGGTTTTGTTCCTGTGGAGGAATTGGTAAATTATCAGGTTGTGTATCCTACCCTTCTCTAAGTGAGGAGACTGATGAATTGAGCTGTAATTGGTATCCCCTAGAGACTTGTCATCCTCAGCCCCTTTGAGGTGTTCTGTTCAAAAGATCTGGCTGATTTAGGTAGATATAGGTTGCCAACAGGGCAGAATTTTCAGTTGGTTCATCAACACCAGTCAGAACACCTGTAGCTGTTTCTCTGTGGGCATTCATTATTATGATATGTAAGTGCCCTTAAACTAGATTTCACTATGGTGAATGCCCTAAAGGAAAGACAACCATTTCAAAATTATTTTCTTCTATGGTCTGATTACATTATTTCAGGCTTGCCTTGGTGCAGTATAAAACAACTGTACTCTTTCCAGTTACTCTGAACACATTTTTCTGTTAAGGTGCTAACTCTGGCTAACTCTGATGTTCACTCCCTCTTCAGTACATCTTATATATTACCAACTGCCCAGCTTATTTTGAGATCCTGACCTCTAAATATTCATTCCACATCCTAAAGTGTCTAATATATTGCTGATACTAGATAAAAGATATTGCACCTTCCGTTGTGATATTCCAAATGATTAATGAGCTGACCACAACCCAGGGGAGAAGAAACTGTGATACATGCTTTCCATTAGCTCCACCAGGATTGCTTCAGATAGTCTTTGATTGTGTCCTGAGACTGTGTGATCAGTGTAGCAAATAATTCTCAGGAATCATCCTTAATATTCCCATTTTCCCTTCCCTTATGGTGGTCCTCCTAGAGACTAGTTGCTGTTTTGAAATGCTTCTGTGTGATAGCTTAAAAGGGACTCTTCAAGAGAAAGTAAGAATTCTAGAGGAAGCTGTGAATGCTTAACATAAGAAGTAAAATACTGTTCTGGGGTGTGTGTAAGTTCCTTTCTATCTGTATTCCCCCCAATTCAGTTGGACACAGAAGCAGACTTATTAGATCCACTTATAACTTCACATTTGTGAGGAGTGATTCTATAATGCAACTTCCAGGAAAAATTTACAAGATTAAGCTGCTATCTGGGAGACATTTTATTTTACTCTCTGGTTGGAATTACCTTGGGTTGATTTTTTAGGTATTGTTTTTCACCACTCTGAGAGTAAAGGGACTATATTTCACTCTCACTTATCCACTCTTGAGTTATCAGGTCTCTCACACCATCCAAAATAAAAATCATAACCCTTTTCAGTCCACTTCATGTGTTTCATGAATGCTGCCTGAGAAGCAACATCTCATTTACAAGTGGGACCAGGAGCTTTAGTAATATCTCTCTCAGCCAAGCGTATCTAGTAACACGTGAATAAGATAAATTGTAAACCCAAGAAAAATCGATGAGCTACTTATTCTTAAGAATGTTGAGGGTGTGACTGCAGTGCTGTGGAGCTGTGTGAATCCTGCCCTGAGATTGGCAGTACTGGCACAAAGACCATTTCCCTTCAGAACTGTGTAGGCACAGAGGTTTCTGTGCTGGTGTCATCAGGCGATGCCCTGAGCTCAGCAGCCTTGTCTCCAGCTTAGCTAAGCACCTTCGTCTAGGCATTAGTACTGCGTGTTCTTAATGGCCTTAAGATGAGGGGTGATAGATTTGGATTGGATATTAGGAAGAAGTTCTTTACTGTGAGGGTGATGAGATGCTGGAAGGATTTGCTGTTCAGAGTAGTTGTTGGTGACCCCACTTCCTGGAAGTATTCTGTGAAATTATTTGACCTCAGTGGGGATGGCTCATAAGTTCACATCATTAAGGGTTTTTTCCTGGAGTTGGTCCAGCATTCTTTGGGATTGTATCCCCAGAGATGAACCCTCTATGCCCAGTGGGAGTTCAGCCTACTGGGGGTGGCTGAGGAAGTTCTTCCTGACCATGCTTGGCTTCTCAGTGTGTGTCTGCTGTGTGCTTAAATGAAGAGCCACTGTATTTTTTTCATTTCTTACTCTGCCCAAATGAAGTTTCTTCCTTCAGGGTCAGTATAGAATGCTGAGGAGTGCCTTGATTTCTGGCCTTATGGAGGATTATAGAATTTAAAAATAGCGTGTCTTGTCTCTCTCACCACTGGCTGCAGAAATCTCCTACAGCAAGTCAGATGCTGTGAGTGTAAAAATTTATTCATCATGGACATTTTTACTTTTTATTTTTTCTTTTGTAATACTAGGGAAATAGAAAGGACAATAAAAGCTACAATTAAAATTAGGATCAGTTGCTGAAGCTGAAAGAGACAGCACAATTGTAATATGTTAGAAAATTGCCTTGTTTTAGAGAAAGTGCTGATTAAGATCAAATTTGTCTTGAGTTTAAATTTTGATTGGACCTAAACTGAGGGGAGGGGGGGTTATATTTCAGACACAGTGCAAATGATGCATGTTAATATCCTCTGTTTATTGCCACTTGAAATTGCAGCATAGCTTTGAATTGCTGCCAAATCTACAGTTAAGACTCCCAAGTAATCACTATGATTATTCCAAATCTTCATGGTAACAGTGAAAGAAAAAGTCTGTTACGCAAAGAACTGTAGCCTAAGCCATCAGAATCTTTTCATCCTTTGGGGCTCAGATTCTGATTCCACTCATAGCAGGAATGGTTAGACATGCATATTGGCCAATCAATCTTGAAAGAGAGATTAAACAAATGGATTTAATTATGTTATTTTCAGATTTATTTGGTTTTTCTATTAACCCCTGCCTCACTGACTTTCCTGAAATGAGGAAAAGATTTTCTGAGGAATGGCTTTTTAGTTTTGGAATGGTTTAATTGCTATATTGGCATTATGTAGTTTTTTTCATTTTTATTAGATTTTTTTCCCTTTTCTCATTGTTC
This sequence comes from Pseudopodoces humilis, assembly GCF_049639895.1. Lineage (NCBI taxonomy): Eukaryota > Metazoa > Chordata > Aves > Passeriformes > Paridae > Pseudopodoces > Pseudopodoces humilis. The sequence goes on along the minus strand of NC_142205.1, from coordinate 11,052,873 downwards.
ATCTATAGTAGATATTATTTTTACTCTTTCTCTTTACAATCCATAGCACTGTTTGTCTCCTTGAAATATTTTGTTTTTACTTCTGTCTAGCTACTGGAAGTTGTAGACTTACATCTGACCTGAATGTATACATGTGTTATTATGGTTTATTTAGCTTGATGGAGATTAAGTACTGAGGTCTGAGATAAACAGCATAATATAAAGTTACAATTTACTAAAAAAAGGTAGAAGAATTTCACAGGAGTGAGAAATTATATGTAACATTTTTAAAAGGAGCTCATGTTTATCTGTGCTTAAAATCTGTTCTGTTTTTTAAACACAATTATTCAAGGAAGTGGTTTATTTTGAGTTAAAACCCTCAGCCACCACTGCTAGTTGGCTCTCCAGACAGTATGTCCCAGTTGCATCCCTTCATCAGTTGCTTGCAGTTGCTTTGCTACTTGTTCCTCTTACAAAGTAAATAAAACTTGTTATGGAAAGCATCTAATGTGGATACAATATTTACTCTGGAGCATTTTCCTAAATAACCAGTGTTAGCCAGCAGGCAAGTCTGAGCACCCGGTGTGTTGGCTGTGGGAAGGAAATCTGTATGACTGGCACATAATGATCAGTTTAAACTGTTGAAATATAAATCACAACACTGAGTGAAATTCAGAAATATTTATTTAAATGAATTATGATGTGTGTGTGAATAAAAGAATAGTTAGAGACCCTGCCATATATGCTTATAAGTCTACAATCTTTAGGCTATTTAAAAAGATAGATTTAACTCCAAAAGATACATAGTATTTTTGAAGGACAGCATTAGCAAATATCAGAGTGTGTTTGCATTACATTATAACAAGTATTTTTCTTACATTTCAGTGCTGTTGAATCCACTAGATATGCCTACATTTAAGCCTCATTAACAGTGAAAACCACCCCCTATTTTATATATAACATTTCTTTATTTATTTTTGAAGCCATAATTTTGATATTTTTTGGAAGTGTAAGATTTATAGGGTCAGGAAAAAAAAACAAAAAAAAAGCAAGACAATATTGCTGTGGTTCAGAGATTACTGTTCTGTACAAGTACAATTTGTGCCTTTTCTGGTGACCAGGTCCTTCTCTCTGTTCTGGTCATGAAGAAACAGGAATGAGCACTATATACCTCTCTCAGCAGGAAAATAGTTTGAATTTATTTATTTCCAAGAGAAAATAGATATTTTAAGCCTAAGTCACAGATGGGAGTCTGGCAAGAAAGTACAAATCTCTGTGCTGGGTATAAACACTTCTTCACTCCCCCTTGAGATGCAGGCACAGGGACAGGGCAGCAATGGCAGGCACATTCAGTTTTAGGTTCATGCCATGCCCACTGCAGAAACCCGAATAAATGAATGTGTTACAAGAATCTTTGGGTGCTCTATCTAGGCCACCAGCAGTTACTGGTGGAGTGTAGATAGTAATGAATTAAACTGACACTGTTTGAAGCACTTCCCAAGAGACAGAAAGCCATTGGATAGAGTAGAAATAAGAAAAGGCATTTGTGGAGGTGTCATTTACAGGGGCTTTGCAATAAAAATGTCAGTTTTCTACTCTTGGGTAAATTATATTATTAAAAAATACAAGATTATAACAACGTAATGGGTTATTATTTTGTTCTTCTTACTGACCTAGTCATGCAGCTAATGGAGTAGATTTGCCTTAATATATGCTTTAGCGTGGGATTTCAGCTCTGGGCCATGAACCCTGAACTATCTGCAGTTGTCTCTCTTGTTCAACAGTGTATTTCAATAAGTGCCCCATTTGAGGTACATGAAAGCCCTTGAAATCAGTGCCACTGTGTATGTGCTTCAAGGACAAGTGCACATGCTTAAGTTACTTGTCAAATTGGAGCATCTATAAATGTTGAATTTATAGTTTTCCCCCCCAAGACCAATTGCAGTAAAAGCTCAGCCCAGCTGCCATATCTGTATAATTCATTAGAAGTTTCAAAATTTTAACTTCAGCTCTGCTCTAAAAAAGAGACTACATAAAAATTATACTGTTTTTGTTAATCTCTTTCCTTCTCTGTGTTCACATTATTGTAATTCTGTTTGCATAACTCGTTGCCATTTATCTCTGTAAGCAATTTACAGTCACTTTATCACAGTGATCAGTATTCTGTAGTGTTTTCTGCACCATTTGCTGAAAATTCTAAATACATTTTGAATTAAGGATTTTTTTTTAATTGTTTTTGAAGTGTGAGCAAGAGAGAGCCCAGCTGGACTTTGAAAATCCAGTTTGTTTGCAAGCTATCAGTTGATAAAGGCATATTTTTGAATGCCAACTAGACCCTTCTGATCTGGAAAAACAATCAAAAATGGATCCTCACATTGACAGTTTTAGAACCATGATGTTACAGCAAAAGGTGAAGAAGTTGAAATGAGTGAAATTCTGACTAAATTATATGGGGGGAATTTCTTTGTTGTTTAAAGCTTGACATAAAGGTCACACAAGGACACAGCTCAAGATATTATCTTGAGTCAAGGCATTGTTTGGACCTGAGAAGGAAATGCAAATAATTTATTGGCATAGTCTTCTGCATCAAAGTGAATTGCTTTTTTATTCAGAATATTTCAGGAAGAGGAGAATGGTGAAACAATGGAGAGATATTAGAAAGAAGTTCTTTCTCCTTGGTCAACCAAGGCAGTCATTCTGAGCAGAGATGATGAGCATAACCAGTTTGGTATGGGTTGCAAGAGAAGTTATAGAATGTAACATATTTGGTCAGGGAACATTAATAAAATTTTGCAGTCCTTATCTCTTAGGTGATTTGAGTTTTTTGTCTGCAGAATTTTGATACATAAGGTAAGGTGTGTACAAAATCTGACATTTATACAAAAAAAATATGGCTGTGTTGTCTGTTATAGAGAAATCAGGCTTCTAAAGGAATGTTGTTGTTTTTGTCTTACAGATAATTCTCGTAAGTTCTTCCCATAATGACCGTGACCAAAGCCTTTTCATAAGCACAGATGAAGGAGCCACTTTCCAGAAACAACCTATCACTTTCTTTGTGGAAACTCTCCTTTTTCACCCAAAAGAGGAAGATAAAGTACTTGCTTATACCAAGGAAGGCAAGGTAAGGCTTGAAGATACCACATTTCTTTGAAATTTAGGAATTACTCTGTTAAGATTATATAAAGCAATACTGACATGCTGACTAGTGTTGGGTTTTATGAAATATCAATTGCCCAGAAGGGATTCATAAAGTGGTTTTGAGATTTATTTAAATATTTATTTTATTCATGTCCAAATCTTTGTGGTTATGGTAGTTTCAAACCTGTCATTTTCAGTTGATATGGATATTGGGAGTATTTCTCCTTCTGCATTATACAGTTAAATAATAATGAAACATGCTTCTCCCTAGAAAGTGACCATAAACAATTTATACTAGAGTAGAAAGTTAATGAAGTTGAAATATTGCCTCCAAAAGATGTTCACAGGATATAAAATAGACTCATACAAAGCAAACTGCAAACTCATATAGCAGGATAGGATTTGTGGAATCAGTGACTCTGTAGGAATGTAGAATAATTATCTCATAATTATATTATGATGGCTTTATACCACTTTCAGATTCAGGAGCTGGTCATGTTTGTAAATTTTTACCCTCTTTCAGATTCCTTCTAGTTAGACTGTGAAGTCAGTGTTCTCGGTGGGTTGGGCTAAGCACTGACGGGTGTGCCACCAGCTGTAAGTGTGTAGCTCATCTCTTTTTCACAGTGCCAAAACTGCAGTTGCAAACTCGCTGTTGTTCTGGTCCTGATATCAGCCTTGACTCACCTTTACTCCTTACTCCTGTTTTGAACTTAAATTGGTAAACTCCAGTCCATTTTACCCTCATCATACCTCATAGAAATTGTATATTTAGGTGGTGAGATAAATCAGAGAAGTTGCACATTCTGCAGCCAAATATTGCACTGATTCCAGTGATACTATATCAAGTCACCCTTTTAGACGTGTTTTTGAATATATAAGTAAACAATATATAATATTATATTATTATATTAATATATAAGCTGATCCCAAACCAATTCAGGTATCTACATGTGTTTACAAATAAGGATAGAACTAGAATAAAAAACATAGCAAACCAAAGTCACAAATTATGCTAAATATTTTACTTAGCTTTGATTTGAAATCCTAACACAATTAAAAATAATTTGAATGCATGTTATGTAAATAAAATACTTCATGGAAGTAATGAAAAGCCTTTGTTATGAAAATATCTTTTTTGGTTTGACTTTTGTTCCTGAGAATAGATATAATTACTGAATTTTTTATAGTTACAGAGTGGCAGAATTGTGAAGTGTAAGAGTCCAAAGTGCATTGAACAAGTAGTCCAGCCCACAGCAAGTGGGTAGAAGTATTTGTCAGAAGAGAGCAGGAGGTAGAAGCACGAAATGAAGCAGTTGGTTTGTGTTTTGATTAATTAATTATGTTAGGAATCTCACAAAAGGAGTAATGCTGCTGTTTAGCATGCTTAAAATGTGACTGGACAAAAAAAACCCAAAAAACAAAAAAACAAACAAAAAAACCCCAAAAAACAAAAATCTATAAAAAAAATTCAATAAGTAGTTCTGCAGGAGCAGCTGGAAGGGTTAGGTAATCTGATGTACTTTTCTCAGGCTTTCAATGACACTAAAAAGAGTCAACCAAAGAGTCAACTTCCTTGACAAGTCCTACATCTTTACCTTAGATGTGTAGGAATGAAGAATGCCTTTGACTATAACTGGGTCAGTAACCTGCTTATGTTTTGTATGAAATCTGATATATTTGGTCTAGAAGGAAGAGGAAGATAAAGTGATATTGGCAGAGAAGGAGTTGAAAATCAAAATTGCAACTTGACACAAGAAAAGGTCACTGTACTAAAATCAATGATCTTGAGAGAGAAGGTTGATCTAAAATTGCCCTGAGGAGTCAGTATACTCTAGGTTTTTGAATTAAGTAACTTTACCTTCTCTAAAAGAAAGTAGTATCAGAATGTAACACAATCTAAAACTCAGGAGAAAACATTAGCTCCTGTTACTCAAATGATTTGTTACAAAGGCACTTTGGAGACTGCAAGGAATGCAAGGAATCAGGTCCTTCATAAATAGCAGTCAGCAAGGCTTCTTTCTCTACTGTAGCATCATGGCCTTTTCACAACTTTTGATTCGATTTAGGGCTTATTTCATATTGCAAAATATGCATTGTTCTTTCATTCAGAACCCTAGATTCTGTTTAAATAAATCCCTAGCCTCTAGCTGACACTATAAATGAATGCAAATCCAGTCAATGTGGTTGGATTAATCCATTTACTGCCTCAAATCTATACACTCTTTTTCTGGCTACCCCTCAGTTATAATGAATAACAATCATCTATTTGCTGAGCCTACATAAATGCTTTTAGATTTTTTTTAAAAAATTGTCAGGGATGCAATAGATTTAATCATCCATTTGGAAGCAGAAAGAGTGAAATAATGGCAAAACAGAAAAATATTTTCAATATTTTTTAAAAGCTTTTCCACTCACTTATTGCACATTTATAATTGAGAATAAGCAGAATTATAAGACTTATTAGATCTGTTTGCTTCAGCCACAGATTTTAGCTGTCTGCTAAAATAACTGTTTTAACATCCTATCTAATCTCATTTAATAGTTTTATCATATGTACCTGTGGAAAAACAGAATACATATAGGTCACTTGGGTTTTTTTATTACAGAAAGTTCAATGTGTATGCAAGTCAGTTACATGCTATTTTTTATCTATTTCAAATACTGCGTCAGTTAAAATTTCATTTCAGTTTGAATATGCCTTATTAGTCCTACTTCACTCTTCATGCAGTAAGATTGCAGGAGCTTCTTCCCCCTGCAGAAAGCCAAACTGTTCACTCCTAAGCTCCCAGACTTCAGTCTTAAACATGTGTGTGAGCAGGCAGTTTGGGTTTGGGGGAGAGGGGCTGGGTTTGGTTTGGCCTTTGGCTTCTCTTGTACTGGTGTCATTGTTCAAAGGGTGAGAATCTTCCCTTTTCTTCTGAAATTCATTGATGACAAAGATATATCCCTTTGTTCATGTGCCAGTGTTATCCCTTATCCTAAATATTTCTCTTCCCTCTTGCCAGGAACTTCTGAATTCTTGGCTTTCTTTGCAGCTTAGATAACAGGGTTAAGATAGTGCACTAAATGATCATCTGTCCCAGATTTAAACAGTCTACTGAGGGAGGTTACCCAGTGAGCAGGGACTTTTTAGAAAAATGGTAAATGCAGTGGTTATCTTTTCTGCAATGCCTGTGGTGACAAGGGTTTGAGGAAGTAAGCAGCTTAGGTTCTTCACCCTGCACAGTCCAGTCCATTCACAGCCACATCCGTCCTCCTGAGGAGGTTGCTCAGAGCAGGATGTTATAAAATACCCTGGTTGCAGCAAATCCTAAGCCACATAAAATTAATACCAGATATTTAGCAGGCAAATCAGGATCCTGGCTCTGCAGCCCAATCATTTAGCCCATTCATGAGGATGAAGAATTTTCAATCCCAGATCATTTCTGTGTGTGCATCAACTGGGTCAATACTACAGTAAGCAGTCTGAGTCCTCATTGTAGTTTCCTTTCCTGTGGTCTATCTACTTAAATCAAGTGTGCAGTGGAAGAAAACCCAGTCATTGTGAAGTACAGAGTAACTGGGAAATTCTCTTCTATCTCTAATTCAAACTTCAGCAAATTTACCCACAGAGTTTATGCTATGTTACCTCGACCTTTATATTTACATATTAATATTGCTGTTTTTTCTATAGTAGCACATAATAGATATCTGTGGGGGGCTTTTATGGTTTGTCATTGAACCTGTCATTTTAAAACATAAATATTCCTTACTACTCCTTCTAAGACACTTTCCCCCTGAACACTCAGTTACTGAATTTGTGTCTTCTACATCAGAGAAGAACAGTTTTACTTGCTTTTTTATCCCCCTTATTAGAGACATCAAGAGAAAACCCATCTTATGTAAATTGGATCAAATAAGAAATGCATGCAGACAGCGGGGGGCTTTAAATCGGTCTTTTTAGAAGTCTGATAGAGACTTCCTATTTTAACTAGAGGAAACACATTTTGAAGGCAAATGCTAAAGGAAGGGGATTTGTTAAGATCTATTTTAGATCCCACATTATTCTGAGGGAAAACATCTTTCATCTGCACTCTTGATATCCATCCATATCATTAGCATTTGTTTTTTTACCAGGGGGGAACTGTTCATAGAGAAGATGGAGCTGGAATCCTTCTCCTCCAGGCCATCTTCTGCCTCTGTGCTGAAGGACCACTTCTTGTGGGTTACAAATTAGTATCTATGGAGCAAGCCCATAAGTGCATCTCTCATCAAATCTCTTAAGCATGTCTGTAATATATTTTGGTCCTATTTTAGCAGAGTTTTAAATCCATTGACTTCCTGGCTTAAGTATTTTTGATGGCATTAAGGATTGAAGCATAAAGTAAACATTGCATCCCAATGAATGAGAAGGAGAAGTGCCTTTTTACCATCCCTCTTGTGTAACCATGCTGAGGTAAAAAAGAATCTGACCCCAAATGAATTGTGTTTGCACAAGAAAAAGTCATTGTTACAGAATTTTCTTTATTATAGACGATATTCTAAAATAATTTCTCTATGCAAGGCTGTTACTCTGAAAAACAAGGTACTGAGCTCCTGGTAATGTGTTTCTGGGTTTGCTTGTTTGTTTTTTCTATTTTAATTTGTGTACAATCTGTCTTTCTAATGGTGATATAGGGTCTGTCTTTGAAGCCTTACAGTGTTATCAATTTCCTATAATCTGATTTTTCACTTTTTTTTCTCCTTTTCTAGATTTATGTATCTATTGACTTGGGAAAAAAATGGAACCTTCTGCAGGAACGAGTTTCTAAAGATCATTTTTTTTGGTAAGAAGTCTTTTATTTTTTAAATAATAAAATGAGCAGTGAAAGTATTTCATTCTAATCCAAGAAGATGTTTCCAGAGGTACAGATGGGGACTATGTGAGCCTTGGCATCCTTTGCAGATGGTGGCAATGTTTCTGTACCCACTATTGCAAAGTCATGGTCATGCCAGGGATCATACTGAGTATCAGCACATGGAAGGGTTATAGGTCTGGATCTATGGAGCCCAAGATTTAAAGCAAGCTACAATGTTGAATGAAATTGCTCTCCATTTTACTGGTGAAATTGATCTTTAGAAAAGAGAAGGGTCTTTTTGTAGAGAAAAATCTACTAAGTTTTTTTAAGAGAGGCTGGATCATACCTACTAACAAGGGTAATATTTACACTTGCACTGCTAATGAAATTGGTGAAAAATATGACTTTATTGACGACATATATATCTAATTATTTCATTTTCAGCTCAAGTATTATGCAGAAATCTCACATTTTGCATGTATCTCACAAAGTATTTAAGGAGTGACTTAAACAGATTGACAAAATGTTTGAAAAGTTACTGTCCTTATTTTTAAAAAAATAATTAATTTGAAAATGGTATTCCTTCTTTAAAACCAAAATAAAACTTTTGACAGTGTTTTGATTAATCTTATTTTTTAAATGGGTCAGTTTCACACTCATTTCCACCTTTCACAAGGTGTAAGTATGCATTTTTTTATTACAGGTTTAAGTCATACTACACTAGATGCTTGTGTTCCCTAAATGGCTTTTAACTTCTAAATGGACTCTGATCCTTGTTAGTTGTGCAAAGTATAATTTTCCATATCTCTATGGAAACATACCTGGCGTTCAGTGGTATTTTGTGGCTTGCTGGGGTTGGTGCCAGTATTGCAATAGATGCCTGATCTTGGTTTCATCTGTGACCCTCCCAGTTTTTCATGTAGTTGTTTTACTCTTGTGTCAAAATAAATAATCATCCTGGCCATACTCAGGGTAAAACAAAACAACAAAACAAAACAAAACCTGCCTAAACTTGTGGTTACAAAGCACACAGAGGTGTTATGGTATCTATGGCTGCATTGCCCCACTGCCCAAAGCATAATTTGGTGAGCCCAAGGTTGTGCTGGCACGTGTGCTGCTGCTGCTGCAGCCAGGCAGGGGCAAGGCTGTGATCAGGACAGAGACACACAGACAGTTCAAATCCTGTCTGAAAGAGCTGGGGGCACAAGACCTAACCTACCCTGCTGCCTTTTTGGTCTCATTAGCCCTGGGCACAACACACAAGCCTTGTCACACTTCCAAGTGCCTCATTTCCAATCTGCAACCTACATACTGCCCATGATTTTAGAAAAGTAGCCTATGGTTGGGTTGTAGAACATTAATCTGATTTATTCCAGTTTGCCTCAACCTTATCTGCCAAAACAGTTGAGTAGACGCTTTCTGCTTCCTTGCTCCTGCAAAGTATAGTTTTGAACAGCTATTGAACAGCTTATTTCTGCATAGCAGAAAAGTTTCATAGGCCATACACTTTGCAGGTCTTTTAGTACCCTGTGGAAAGGTATAATTGTTTTCAAGTAGCACTGTGTGTCAGAAATGTCATGTCTGCCTCATAACCAATTCTTCCCTAGCAAGATTATTATATAGGATGTAAATCATGAGGGCATGTGGTTATCTGTCTTTAATAAAAATATTTTAAAATGCATGAAGGTCGAAAACCATCCAAGTCACTAACAGGTAAGAAATAAGAGTGGAAGCCTCTCTCTGACAGACTTTGTTACTGGAGTTTTTTCACATCTGACACTTAACACACTTAAATTATGAAAAATACAGAAAACAACTGAAATGGGTGTCGGTTTTGCTCCAACCCAAATAATCTGTCACTGTTTTCTGTATGTAAGGATTAGAGCCAACAAGAGCATGTTTAATATTAAGTCTGTATTTTGCTGTGTTTCAGAAGCCTTATGTTTCCTTATATTATTTGATAGGAATAACTCCAATGTAGTACTTCAAAGTCATGGTTGTTCATAAATATCACATTCCTTGCAAATAAAAATTATAAATTTGAAGAGTCTGTACATCTATAACCAGTAGAAATATTTTCTATGGGGTTGTTTTCCTCTTTTCTATATATAGACCAGAGTGATTTCTCTCAAAAACTGTATCAGCCAGCAACAGCAAGGATTTGGAAGCAGATGTTTAGTACATCACTACCAAATTATCCTTTTCATAAAACGACATAGAATAAAGATATATATATTACTTCTATCCCATATGGAAATTTGCAATATATAAAGAGTGAGATGTGAGTGGAGAGATGGACATGATGGCTTTCCAGTGGGAGTTTGTCATGTGAGACTTTCCAGTATTTTATGGCCTTTGTCACCCAAATTATCTGAGTGCTAGATAGAAACAAGTGTTTTCAACAGATGTAAGAATTGGGCTTTGTAATAGTTTGACTGTAAGGTCACCAGGTCTGGTGTTGTTTTCCTGTCAGCAGACATCTGATGTGTTAAAAATATTGTGTCAAACTAATTGTACCTCTCATGATAAATGAGGGCATGGCTCTTGCTGATTGTGGCTGGTTGTGCCAAGAACATTTCACTGGGCATATCTTTAGCAGATGTTTCCTCTTTGATTTCAATTTGAGCTTTGCCACTGAGGTTAATAATATAGCCTAAGATTTTTATTTTAGTCTGATAAGTATAAATATTACCAGTCATGATATTTTCCAGTGCTTTGTAAAAAAGCATTTTTTCTGTGCTTTCAGAAGCAGCCAGATCTTCATGCATTTCCTGAAGAAGCATTTTTTTTTTGTTTTGCTCAATGAAAATCTAAATGCAATTAATTTAATGGAATGAGTTATGTATTTATATTAAGGGAAGGTCAGTAGAGACTGAGTATTTTAAATATTTATATTCAGATAGATATTATAGATTTATAAGCAATATAAATATAATGGTATTAATATCATCTTCTAGGGTTTATTTGCTTTCCAAGTGTTCTTGATCCTTCCTTAAATATCTTTTTAGATTTAATGTGTGGAATTTGATCTTTCATGATAATGGAACTAATGAAAATATTATTGGCATCAGTGGAAAATGTGTACAATCATCTGTAATTTAGGAGCATAGAGTATTTTATTTCTTCTGTGATACAGTGTGATCTTTTCTTACACCATCCTAGCTAATTTTCCTATTTGTTTCATTTATTCTTTTGAAAGAGAAAGCTGACTAAGCCTTCATAAGGGTTTGTCTTCTCCTAGAATTTTAGGAGGCAAAGGAGGCTTCCCAGAGTGCTAGTTGATGCCCCAGGCCGGCCAGTTCTTAAAAGGTATTTGGGCAATGTCATCAAGCACTTGCTTTAAATTTGGTCAAGCAGTGGGACTGGAGAGTTGTTGGTGCCTTCTAAATGAAGTAGTTTATTCTATTCTATTCTGAAACCAAAAGAGCTATAAAGAAAATCATGAAAGGCAAATTTGAAACTAACAATAAAATAAAATACTAAGTCACACTGTAATTAAAAATAAAAAAGTATCATCATATAGAAAATAAATATTATATTTCTGTATAAATAATAATTGGCCTTTTTTTAATTTTGAGCAACTTCTTATTCTGTAAAATTAAGAAACTTCACTTGCTGTTTTACTTCTGCCTACAAACTGCATTTGCCCAGTGTGATGATTTCTGTTTAAGAGATGTTACAGCACCCATTCTTTATAAGTGCTTTTTCCAGTTCTTGGTGCATTTGCAGCATGGAATGCAAAGATATGAGCTATCCCAGCCAAACATCAAACACCCACCCATTGCATGGTATATAACTGCTTTTGTGTATGAAGCCCATTTTAAAAAGTGCTGTATTATGTGGTAATCCTTGAGAAGAAGAAAGAGTAGTGGAGTTTGGGATTCCTCTGTGTCTGCTGTTATTCTTCTCAGTCCCCAAGGCTTATGCAGCATTGAGAAATCTTTTTGATTTCTCAAAATAGGTCTTAGTAATACATTAGCAAAGAATAGATTGTGAATCAGCTGTCTACACCATCACAAATATACCCAGGGACAGTAAGAGATGAATTGGTAATTACCAGAGAATTAGGCCCAACACATTTCTTTTGTGACTGTCTAGAGCCTCAGGAATTCTTTATCCTTGAATCACTCCGGTATTTGGATCCTATGCTATTACTGTTACTCTTATTTTTATAATATCTGTTACTCTTACTTTTAGCTACAGGTTTTCCATTTTCTTGAGAGGTAAGAACATAAAAATAAAAAATGATGTGTTTAATTTGATGAAGCAGTTGTTCTCAGGGGACAAAGTTCTGTTCTCATCATGAAATTCCATAGAGATGTTCAGTCACAGCTGTACCCATTTATATCAGATGTAGTGGGTGCCTGGCTATTCAAGTGTCAGGAGAAAGAGAGGATTTCAGCCATGTCCTGAAGCAGAGAAATGCAAAGAGGATTTCCTTGAGACTTTGTCATTGGATTTTTTTTGCTTGTGTGTAAAGCCAAGAATCTATGGGCAGTTATTCTTATGTTTGACTTAATCACTTGAAGCAGGTTTAGTTTCTGTGTGGTGGTGTGTGTGACTGCTTTATGTGGCAAGGTTCAGTAGCAGGAGCATTCAGGGCTTCTCGGGGATGAGACCAGGAGCTGCTCTCGTGTCAGACAGAGCCAGTTCCAGCCAGCTCCGAGGACAACCCTCTCCTGGCCAAACTGAGCCTGTGAGTGATGCTGCTGGTGCAGATAATGAGAGAGGCAGACAGAGGAACACGGCAAGTTTTCAAATGGTCTTTGAATGGAGGCTCCTGCACACCAGCAAGCATGTTTGTCTTGATTTGTTTTTGTTTTCAGATGTCCTGCTTGAAGTTGTCTTTTCATTAATATTCACCCAAATGAAATGCATCAAATGTTTAACAGTGAAGGGTCCACTGGAGGTAGGGAAGACATATGTCCAGAGCACTTGATCAGTGTTGGCAGACAATTGCTACCCTACAAAATGAGCCTGGACTACTGGAAACAAAGAGTTTCCTGCTTGAAGTAAAATTGAATCATAATTATCATAGAAGAGACTGATTCTTATGGTTCACATTTTGAGATATGTACTGTTACATGTCAGTGATAATTAATTGAATCATGGTATTAATGATAATAAGAATGGATATTGCATAACTGTGAAATTTCAAGTATTAGTTCTTTCCTAATGCTGCACTGAACTAGAGGAAGAAAATATTGGGACATTTAGGGAAAAACAGAGGTAGCTGTAGAAAAGAAAAACTTTTATTAAAATAATACCAAAGGTCTCCCATAAAACTTTAAACAGGAAATTCTAAATTCTTAGCATTTCAGTATGGTTATTTAGAACTACAAAATATCTAATGGTTGTATCATGAAATACACATTTATACACCTACTAAGACAAACCCAAAGGGCTTTTCAATTGCCTCCATTGCACCATTTTCATGCTGATATAATGGAGTTAAGGTCAGTGAAATTACCTGGTGAAGCACTAATGCAAAAATTATGAAGAATTAGGTCATAGTACAGAAAATCTTTTGGGAGAACTTCTGTAAAGTGTAAAAACTCATATGCATAAGAAAACTAATCCCTGAAAAAAAATCTAAAATTGCATTCTGCAGAGCTATTTTTCCCAAGAGGCTCAACATGGTGTCAGACAAGCACAAGGGAGATAATGGGAGCTTGTGTTCACAGGAAAGGGAAGAAGCATATTGAGGCTGCTTCTATTTACACCACCCTGCAGTCAAGTTGGGCTATTTTAATTCTGAAGTGTTGTAACCACCCTGTTATGTGATCTGAAGTGTTGGTGTTTTGCACTTGCTTTATCCCTCATGGTACATTTGGTCAAGAAATATTTCTTCTCCTAGAGGAAGACATGTCTGATCTGAAAGTTAGTCTGAATTTCATTGGAAAACTCAGTAGTTGAATGTAAAACATTAAAAAGCCAACCAGAAAGCCCTGAATTTACCTAAGTAAAACCACTCATTTTATTGTGAATTTTAATCAAACCAAAAAACAACCTCTACTGAAATTGAAAAGTATAGATAGTTCCTAAGAAGATGCTTAATTCTATTTGGAGGGAAAAAAATATTAATACTTATTCTGAAATGTCAATCAAAAAGGAAGGAGCTGTCAGATTCTCAGGGTCCATTGCATCTGTGCTCTATAAAACAGATGAGGTCCTATCCTAAAGCCAGCTGGGGAACAGCAAACTGTCCTTGTGAATGGATGTGTGGACACAATGCTCACCCTGGTACAATGCACTTATGTTGTGGTGGTAGTAAGTTTGTAAATGAAAACGCAAAAAAAACCCAACTTTGTCTTACATTTCTCCTTCAATATGAAAAATATGCAACTGAGCTTTCCTTTTCAGTGGACCACACAGGGTTTGTGTTCCTCTATGCACCTTGTTTGCCTGTTTTTCTCAGAAGCTGGGCAGGGAGCCCTGGGCTGTGTTTTGCCTGCAGAGTATCACACGACTTTTCCTCTGGCTCATGATTTAAGCACAAGTGAAATAACAGTATTATCTTTTAAGTACTGTTGGCAGAAGAGTCCGCTGAAATGAGATTAGTTTATTCTTCAGGGATATAGCTTCAAATTCTCTATATTATTTATACTCTCTTCTGGAGATTTTCTTAGCAGCTGTAAGAGATTTGGTCTTTTTTTCAATAAAAGAAGGACTATTCCTAAGTGTTTGTAAAGCTGGGTAAAGGGACTTTGCAGTTCAGAAACTCTGCTTTGTAGCTGACATTCAAAAGTAGACTTTGAGGGTGTAACATCTTCATTGAGTAAACAGTGTCTGCTGCTAGAGTTCATCAGTACATTCACAATAATGAAAAAACACAGTATTTTTAGAATATTCTTCTTAATTTAGAATTAATTAAATAATTATAATTAAGAAAAATCTAAAGGAGAAGAGTAGTCTGGGTGGGAAAATTTCATTCTGGAGTGTTTATTAAAACAGATCAGTTACATCTTTTTTCACTGAAAAATTAAACTAGAAACAAGATTAGAGTCCACATATGCTACTATTAGGAGGAGCATGATAGAAGTGAGATCATTGTAATTCTGAGCTGTTGAAATAAAGATGAGAAGGTAGAGATATTGACAAATACTTCAAATTATGCTTATGAAATCATGTGCGATAAATTATAGATACAAGAAGTAATTTCAGAAGTACCCAAAAACTTTCTTTGAATTATAGATGCTTATTAGCATGTCAGACTCAGGTTCTGAAAATTCAACCCAAAAGTTTCTTTGGCTCAGCTGTCTGAGGTCCAACACTAAGAGTAAAATATTCAGCAAATATTTTCTTCCCTCAAATTGCTGACTACAGAGTTACAACAGGTTTGATTTTGTATTAGGGCTATCTAGAAACATAGATAACAGCATACTCAGCACCAAAAGTTCACAGATTCCTTCCTTCTGCTCATATATATATTCTCATCATACCTCCGTGGAAATAAAATCTTCTCTAACCTAATATATTGCCTCCAAAATGCTGAAATGGTTTGTGTTTGAGAGATCAGATTCATAATAGATAGAAGATTTTTCCATGCATTTGCTAAAAAGAAATCTCATATATATTTTTCCAACATCTTATGGCTTGGAGGGGACTCATCCCTCCCCATCCCTTTCCTCCTTTGGACTAATCATTTATCTTATTGGGGAAAAACAGCATATGTGATTGTTTCTGGTTGTTATGCAGCAGTGGAAATCATCCAGTTTCTTCCCTCTGGCCTATGTTCCTAAGCCACTGAGCCACTGAGTCTGACTTTTAACCACTCCTCATAAATCACTGCTACTAAAAACATTAAAAAATGATGTAATGTCAGTCAAAATAAAACTTTATTGCACTTGATTGTTAATAATTGTATCAAAATGATCATTTTCTCTTAAGTATCTAAATGGACCTTTTTAATATCTGCATCCAGCTGCACTTTATCACTCAGAGTATCTCCTTTGCGTGTCTTCAGCAGTTTCTGACTGGATGGACTCCTGCCCTGCTGGGGAAGGGCCTGGAGAAATGTGATGTGTCTGGGGCTGAGGCCAGATTCTGCTTCACGTTGTGACTGCACAACTGCTAGCTCAAAGCTTTCTCTGCAGAACCTGCCTGAATAATGACAATAGAAGGGCCAGAAAAAAGCACAGCTGGGGCTGCCATTCCCAGGCTGGGATGGAAGCCCTGAGGGTAGAAAACTCATCTTTTGGCTGAGCATATTTGACGTGAGAGATATTGGGAGAAAATCATCCTGTGTTCCCATTACACCTTTACAAAGTTAAACTGTACCTTGATCAACTCTGACTGAATTTCCTTCTCAGGATATTTTTCTCAAAATTTTTCTTCACTTTCTTTGTCAAAGCAGACTGTGCTCTTCCCTTGAATATGCTAATCAAAGATACATCAATTTGCTATGGAAACCATGTGTCAGGTTTAAGATATTTCTAATAAGAAAGGAATCTAACTCTTTTTTAGCGTTAAATCTGCCTTGTTGTCTCAAATGTTAATTGTAAAAAGATGCTATAGCGTTTGCCAGTGCATGTGTCTGCATATCTCTGTGTGTGTATATATCAACTTATGATTGTCAAGGTTTTTTCTAATTTCATGCATATTTCTGTCCCTTTTTATCAATTTATTCTATTTGTATGCATTTTTTAGTAGAAGAGAGTCTAAAGAAATTTAAGAAAAACATAATGTAAAGTAGAGAAAAAATAATTTCCTTATAGATATTAGTAATAGGATATTATAAATGGGGTTTATTTTATTCCCAGCTAGAATTCTAAAGCTGGTTAGTATGAAATCCCCTCTTTTCTTCCATCCACATAATTACTATTCTGTAGCTGGCTCTACATAACTTGATTATATTATGTTCTCAGGGCTGTTGCTGGAGTTGACGGGGACCTTGATTTAGTTCATATGGAAATCCAGGACCCCAGTGGAGGTATGCAAATTAAAATGTTATCAATTGATACATTAGTATCTAGTTATTTCTCTTTAGTTTAGAGGTGCTTTTTGGATTGTTTTTAGAACTAGTCAGAAAGTGTGCAAGTCAGATTCTTTCTTTATTTGAAGTCAGCAAAACCGTTCAGTTATATAAAAATATAGTATAATTTACAATCTACTTGTTTTTCACTTTAAGAGGAATTGATGTCAAGATGCTATGCTCTGTTGATAATATCCATTAGTTGTGCAATTTATCCTGGCATTTAAACATTGAACAGTTTCTCCTGATTTGCAAATAAAACTGGCAATGCAGTGTTAGTGCTGGGTGTCTGTTAATGTGAATCCTGGCACGTGTCAGGTCTGGTGCACCAACCAGCACTAGACTCTCAGAATTTCCTCATGTTATAATATCCAGTTTTGAAACTTCAAAAGGAAAAGAAATGGAAAAGAAGATTAGTGGTCAGAATGTGCTTAAAGAGTCACCATGATTCCAAAAGCTTGTATAGTTTCTTGTTACCAGGCATACTCTTGAAAGGTAATTTAATTCCTTGGATCAGATCATCTAAGTTCCTGTGCAATGTTAAAAGTGAGTCATAAAGAATGCACAGTTTGGCTTGCCCTGTTCCCATAGCTTTTCTTCATTTCGACCCTGTTAAAAAATCAAAGTTACCATGTTAAAAGCTGGATGATAAAAAGTATAAAACTTTGAGCAGTGAGATTTATGAAACATGGTGACAGCTCCATCAGCTGCTTTCTTTAGAGACAATGTAAGATGATTATTCAGGACCTGAATGCAAAGGGGGGTTTTGGTGGTGGTAGATTTTGGGTGGTTGTTGTTTTTTTTCATTTGGTTGGCTTTGGTTTAGGGTGGCTTTTTTGGAGGGCAGTGTGGTTGGTTGGTTGGTTCTTGTTTTTTTTTGGTTTGGTTTTTTTGTTTGCTTGTTTGTTTGTTTCAGTTTTGGTGGGGTTTTTTTGTTTTGTTTTGTTTTTGTGTGGTGTGGGGGTTTTTTAAAATTATTTTCGTTATTTAACAGAAACAGCAGAGAAAGATAAACTCTCATAAAATATTTTCAGGCTAGATTCTCAGCAAACTGACTTTATGCAGTTATGGTCAATACAAGAATAGCCATTGATATTAGTGGAAACAGAATCTTTACACTACCCATATGACAAAGAACTGTAATTTTTATGTTGTGAAGTGTGAACACCTGCAAGATTTTAGGTGGCCCATTGCTGCACCCAGTGTCCTTGAGATGAGGATTTGGACATAAGCAGGAGAACTTGGATTGACTGTAACTGCCTCTGAAACAGATCCAGATTTTAAAACAAATAATTGCATCCAATATACTGGTTTGCCCTTCTCTAATAAAAAGTCATTAAATGTGGGATGCATTTTCCCTCCCACTGAAAAAGTAGTGAAGGACATGGGAGTACATTATTTGCTCTCTCACACCACCTGGAGTGTGGGTAGAATTAGTGATCTGGGCACATGATTGTGTAAATAACATTTTCCTCACTGTGCTTGGGCAAGTCACTTGACTATTTTGTGCTCAGAAGCTTGTGACAAAGGGTGAACTGTGCAAGAGCTTAGGGAAGGTCTTTAAGAGTCCCAGAGAAGATCTTTAAGTCACAGCTGGTGTAAGATAGTGATTGTTGGCTCTGCTCTCTCTGATAAGGGCAGATTGTATCAAAGATGCAGTAGTGCTGTTCTAAGAACCCAGGGAGAGAAGATAGTCCTTGCTAACTGGAGAGAAAAAGAAAGGCCATAGCCTCCTCTGATTATAAATCAGTCTAAGCTTTTTCAGCAAGGTATTAACTCTGAATATAGAAATCCTGCCCCAACAGACCAGTTCCAATAGTGTGCTAATAGTGTGTCTGAACATTCTTACAGAGCTTTGAAAATAGGCTTTAAAATTCTGCACGCTGTCTATTAAATGGAGCCTGATTCTTTTCTCATCCATCACGATTTTATACTGGGGTTGATCTATTGATTTCAGTTATGTTGTGTCAGGCTGCTATTTCTCCAAGTGAATAATTCGGCTCTGTGCATAGGTTAAGTGAGAAAAGAGGCTCCTTCTATTATCCCCACCCATGAATGGCTCATTCATCTAACCCGTAATCTCTCTGGACCAGTAAAATTTGGATAATAACAGGCTGCCTCCAGGGAATGAGCTGAACTGTAAGCAGTTAATATATTCTCAGTATGCTGGAGATTGAAAAAGTCTTATATGAGAGTTTAATATAATAATTCTACAACTAACTCACCTGGCAAAGGCAGCCTTTTGCCTACATGAACAGCATTTAATACTGCTTGCTTCTTTTTCCCTTGATAGCCCTGTCATATGTTTCTGTCTCTCTTCCCTCAGATTATCGCTACATCACTTGCCAGATTCAAAACTGTTCTGATAAGACAATGACAGTCCCATTTGCTGGCAACACTGATCGGGATTCCCTGACTGTGCAGGATGACTACATATTTCTTCAGGTACTGCCATTTTTGGGAGACAGCTCATTTTCAAATTCAAAAATAAAGTTCTAAACAGTGCAGCAACACTGTAAGGAAAAGGGAGGAATTCATGACTGATGATTTATGATTTTTTACATGGAAAAAAGCATTCCTTTATCATTCCAAACAAAAAGGAAATTAAAAAAAAAGGCATCTTTGATTTGTGTCTATAGTTATAGTTGCCCTTTAACTATATGAGAATTTTCAAGTGGATTGTGTTACTTTTTAGGGATAGTCTTGTGTGTTAGGTGAAATGCAAACCTTGTGTTCCTGTGATTGCAAACTCTTCTGGGTCCTTTCCAGGACAAAATACAAAAACATTCCCTGAGAAAAGCTAGCATCCAAGCTGCACAGCTTCTTCATATGGATTCTCCTCTGAAGAGGCTTTGCCAGGAAAGAACTACTAAAATGGTGTGCTTAGGAAGCAAAAGGGTCAAATGGCCATAGCTGGGGAGCTTGGAGCAAATTAGCGTAGAATCATAGAATGATTTAGTTTGGAAAAGACACTTAAAATTGAGTCCAGCCATAAACCTAACACTGCCGAGTCCATCACTAAACCATGTCCCCAAGCGCCACATCTACAACTCATGGTGGTCCAAATTACATTGGGGTTATTTCATTCCCAAACTACAAGACCTGCCTGCAGAAATATGGGCTGGAACTTTGTCAGCCATATGGCACCAGTACATCTCAGGCACACTTGTATTGTTTTATGTGTTTGGCACTGGTTGTGGTTTGAATCTACAAGAGCTGCAAACTTCTCAAGGAGCAGTTATGTCGTCTTTGTTTTATTAGATTTTACTAGGAAAGTTGATTGTGCTTTCCTTAGTGCCCAGCTATCATTTTTCCCTTAGTTTGATGAGATTTGTTTGCTGCAAGGCTTATCTATTTATTGAATTTTGCAGGAAAGCTATTTCAGAGCAATGGATATTCCTCCCCACCAGTGCCTCAATGTACATCAGATTGTCTCCTTTCCAACTTTCTCCCCTTGAGGACCTGTAAATCAGTAGGGTCACAAAGGATCTACACCTCTTGTTTGGCATAGTGATTTCAAGAACCCATATGGCTTAGAAGAATCAACCCTAAAAAAAAAACCAAGCAAAAAACCCAACCAGGAGAAAAAAAACCCCAAAAACCCACATAAAAAAAACCAAAACAAATTTAAAAACCTCAAATAAATGCAAAACTAAAACCCAAACAATGGCATTGGGAAAGAACTTTATGACTAAAGTAGACATTTTTCAGATCAGATCTAGCACTCATCGCACTCACCTTGCTCAAAGCTCAGTTATAATCTGGGGCTCCCCCCAGGCACAGTCTAAAATCCATTTCATAGTGTGTAGATGCTGAGAGCTGCTTCTCACCATGTAAACTTCCAAACTGCTGTGCTCAGCAAAACACTGGCTGCTTCATCATCAAGCATTTTGCTTTGCTGGATGTCATGTACAACTGCATCTTGAGCTGTTATTCCCTTTCATGACAGACATAAAATGGAAGTGCAAGGTGGAAATGTACACATAAATACTAGACAGTTGCTACTCAGTGATGCCTTTGGTAATTTGGTCTCTGTAGATCTGAGACATGTCAGTGCCAGTAGATGAAATGTTCATGTGTTCCACATAATGGAGAAACATTTCTAGTCTTTTTCTTTTAGACATTCCTGCAATAAACCACAGTATGCAATGTATATCTTATTGCCAAATTGGTTTGCAGTTAGCCATATCTGTATTACTGGAAGATAGAAGGTGACTCTGGGATCCTATAGTCACATCTGAAGCACAGCCACCCCAGAGGTGTGAGGCAGGACAGCATTTACCAGTTCCAGTGAAACCTTTCCAGTGAAACCACACAGCCGCTGCATATCTCAGAAACAGCACACTTCTGAAACTATGTGGAAATTATTTTATCACTACACTAAGGCTTAGTTATAGGAGTTATAATCAGATCAGGGACTCCTCGTGATATCACAGCAATGCTGGTCAGAAAGAGGATGGGACAGAACCCTCTGTGCAAAAAGAGGAGAGTTTGAGACTGTCTCCCTGGCCTTGGCATTGTTCATATTCCCTGAGCTCAGATATGAATCAGAGTGTTGCAAGCCTGCACTGCTAATCCTGGCCCGAATATATTTCAGAGATTTTACCATCTTAGAGGAAGATCTCAGCCACATTTCTTTCTATCTATATCCACAAAGATCAGAAACTGTCTAATACTAATTTTTTTCCCAGTTTGCACTGACAGTCAGACACTTTTCGGAGGTGATTTTAGTAGGAGGATTAAAGTTTCAGTGCTGTTCTTAAGCACTGACCAGCCTGTAATACCAGTAAGGCTTGACATGACTAGGTGCTTCAACTCCAATTTTCCTCTGCCTTGCATCATCTGCAGTCATTTAAAATGAATGATGTTAAAACATGCATTTAAAAAAAAGCCTGTGAATAGACGGGTAAGACTGCCATTTATCACTAGTTAAATGATGAGGTTTTTGGTTTGATCCGTCATCATTTAACAAATTATATTCCTAAAGGCATCACATTCTTTATACCACAAAAAATGTGTATAATATTAAATACTTTGTTACCTTTAAAATATTCAGGCAGGTGGACCTGCTGTCATACATCAACTTTTTTTTTTTTTATCAAGCCAAACCAAGTTTTCGTGTTTCAGGATAGGTTGTCTTTCAAATCAGGTTCCCTTTTTAAACACAAAAATTTAGGAGAAAAATAGTGGGATTGGGGTAGGATTTTAAATGTGTTTCCCAAGTCAAAGAAAGAAGATGAGTATCAATGTGAAAAAAAAGTGAAATATTACCAAAGGCTAACTTTTATTTAATGATATCATCTGGTGGTGCTCAAAGGTTTAATTGGAATTATGCCAATTTATATACCAACACATTGGTGTTACATTTCTGATTAGAAAATCCAGGAGAGGTTGCGAGTTGACTATTTTCACTGGTGTTTATTTGGAATATTCCTTTTGGTACTTTGGAACATTGCACTAAAAGTAATGACTACATATTTCACTTACAGGTTAAAAGCAAAGCATTCTTCAATCTCAGGTCCTTTAGATTTAACATAAGCTGTCACAGAGTTTTGTTTCTCCTTTGTATAGACAACATCAGCAAATCGGACCAAGTACTACGTGTCTTACCGTCGAAATGGCTTTGTACAGATGAAGTTGCCAAAATACGCCTTGCCCAAAGTAAGTGTGCATGCTTTTCTTTCTCTTTTTGCATTTGTCATCTTCTCTTTCTACCTAAACTAGTTTTGTTCTGCTCTTTTTCAAACCTCATTATTCTGAGTTCACAATTTCTTCTTGTAAGGATTTTTGAATCCTTATTTTTCTCTTGAATACTGCTTTTATTTTTATTCCATTAATGTAGTTCTCATAAACTGTAGAGGGGAATAATGTACAACAGCTTATTTGTCGTCAGTTACTGAAACAGTTTTTGAGCTTTACTTCCATGAGGCAGTGCTATACACCCAATGGCAATGGAATGATATAGAGCAAGTGTTCTTTCAAGAATCAATTACACAATTCCACATGGTGTTTTCTGGTATAAGCATGAGTAGTAATATAAGAGAATTTTTCTACTTGATGGTGCTCATTTCATTAAAGAATCCCAGTATAGACTTGGATTGCTCAGTGAAATTGCAAGACTTGGAGAGAGGTTCTGTCAGTGTTCCATATCTCCTTAGTGATAGGGTTCCTATATTATGATTGCATAGTAAATCAGCAATTAAGCACAGAAATTTAAGTATGGTCTCACTGATGCAATTGAATCTTTTGTGCTGCACACAGTGTAGCTTAGTTAGAAGGCTTCTACAGTCCTGATGAAAAATGGAAGTTTGAAAGACCCAGCTGGATAAAACCCTGAGTAACCAGCTCTGGCTTTACAGTTCACACTGCTCCCAGCAGGAGGCTGATCTGGAGGTCTCATGAAGTTCCTGCTTTTTTATGTGATTCTCTGTGATTCTATCACCTAGCAGGAAACTTGGGGTTTTTGTGTGCCTTGAATTGCTCTGGTTTAATTCATTGCTCATCTAATGGAGGACATTAGAGTACAATCTATTTCCTTTTGCTGTTATTGTTATGAAGCAAATATGCTAATATCAGGGTTTTTTATCTTATTTTTTTTTTGTGTGTTTGTTTGGTTTTGTTTTTTTTTTTTTTTTATGTTAGTATAAATGGTGGTCTGAAGGCTTCTCATTTTAAATGTACAACATATTACCAGAATCTCAGATCAAATCCTCAGATATTAGTTGAACAAGAATCTGAAAGTTGGATATGCTCCATGTAGAACTACAGAAATATCTATCATCTCTCTCTCTCTCTCTCTCACTCTCTATTTATTTATCTCTCTCTCTCTATCTCTCTATCTCTCTATCTCTCTATCTTGTCAAGAAATCTATAGTCAACGATAGGTATATAGACCAGCCCTTCCACAAAATTATTTCTATGTTTTTCAGGCCTTCATGGCAGCCTTTATGCTCTCTTGGGGGAAATCATAGTCAGGATAACAGCAGGAGAATATCCAGCTTTTGAATGTTAAAATATGCCAAACATGGACACCTCAAGGGACTGCAGCCCACTGAACCCTGCGCTGGGACACAAATAAGCTATTAAGGAGCAAGGCAGGGAAGCAAAGTGTGAACAAGGAGTTTCTGACGCATTCATAAAGTGCCAGTCACAATTCCCTGGCATTTCTGGCATATGGAGTCTGGATTGTTTGAAATAGTGCTGCATGCTCAGTTCTTTGCCTTGGAAAATGCAGCTTTTGTTTATTTTTCTTTTTTTTCTTGCTAAGTGGATTACCCCAGGCCTGACTAAATAAATAAATTAAAAGTTAATGGTTTCATTTTGGATAGAGTCTATAGCTACCTAGGAACAGCTGATTATGTAATTTGAAAGGGATGTTTTTGTGCTCTTTCTAGTTCAGGCAATACCCAACAAGAGGAATGAAGTAAATATTATCTCTCCAGCATTTTGACAATGCTTCCAGGAGACTTTTCTTTGGTATCTGCACAAAATAGAGTTGAAAATTTCAGTTAGAGGGCCTGGAAGCCAGACATGGCTTTAGAACATTAGAATAGTGGAGAATATGAAAGATTTTAACCTTTTTTGAGAAAGATAATTTTTAAAAAAAAATTATACCTTTGGTACCTTCACATTACAACAGAAATTTTACATACTGAAGTAAATAAGAACACAGCTCTGAAATTTTTTGCAGTGTTTTATTTCAGTGAGAATCATCCAAGTGCAGTAGAATTGGTTAATGGAACTTTGCAAAGACAGGATATCAGCAAAGACACTGGCACATTACAAGTATATCTAGAACATGTGACTGTGGAGTTGATTCTTTTATGGTAGTAGGAGATAAACAGAAAGGATGAATTTACGAAGGATTTTTTTAAAATATTGATTAAAACCAATAGGTTTTGAAAGATCTGAATTTCAGAGAGTATTAAATATTTGATTTTGCCTAGCCAGGTGATGAAACATGACTATAACAGGCTATATTTCATTTTTCTCAAAAGTGTGAAATGAGGTGTCAGAAAAATCTCTTTCCAAGTGGTCTCTGGACAGAATATTTGAGCAGTGATTACATACAGGGAAGGAAAACTGTAGCCAAGTCAGAAGATGCTGTAGACTGGTCAAGGATGTGTCTAATGACAGGAGAGCTGTGCCAAAATGCAACCTCTACCCTTAGGGAACAGGGCTGGGTTCTTCAGATGTTCTTTTGCTGCATAGATTCCTTTCATGGTGATTTTGCATCTAGAGATAGAATGAGCAGTTTCAGACTGAACAGTTGCAAAATGTTTTTGATGTCTCATTTTCCTTTCAATATGAAAAGCTTGGAAATCTTCAAAGAAATTATTATCTTTTTTTTATTTATTTTTTTTTTATTGTTTGCATTTGTATTTGTCCAAATGCATCCCCAAAGAGAAACCTAGAAAAGAATAATGTGTGTGTGGACATATCTACAGTCTTCCTTACTCATGAATGAAAGGCTGCTAAAAAGCAGCTTCCAGCCAAGCTTTACCTCTGTTAAGTTTCTGGGCTCCAGCTCCACAGTGGCACTGAGATCACCTTTTTGTAACACATCATAGCTCTGTGTGTGTACAGACAGCAGAGCCACTGGGGGCCATCAGGATTCAGATAATTTTTTTAACTTTTTTTTTGTGCTGTTGAGAGATGTTTTCCTTTCCTTTTTGTAACACTGTGTTTGATACTGACATTGCATGGAATCCCACAGCTGTTTCCTGCATTTGACAAGTGCTGCCTGCTGCCAGCAAGGGTGATAGCAAAGGCTGTTGAGACCATATCAAAGGTTGCTTGTATACTCCCCAAAAAAGAAGAATTTTCAATCTGCTGTTTTCAAACTGATTTTTTAAAATCCAACTGGTTTAGATACAATATTCCATTTTACCAAGATTGTTCTGTGCTGCTAAAACTAGATCAGAAGTTAGGAACTCATAGGAAGTGAATACCAAAATCAAGCCAAGAGCAGCAGGGGTGCATTTGTGTGTCAGCTTGGCTGGTTAAGCATCCAGGAGTGTCCGGGGATCCAGCAATCCCCCTTGGGCTGTTTCCAGCCTGGAGCAGAGGTTCAGCTGCCACTGCTGGGATGGCAGGTCTGCCCAGGGGCACAAGCTGAAGCCCCATCCAGACTGTCAGCACTCTTGTATTGCACAAATGTTCTGCCTTTGCCTTGAGAAGTGCAGTTTGGAGAGGAAGAGACGGAGGAGTACATTGGGTCTGGTCCTTGTTCAGGTATTTGAGTCATACTCTGATGTGGGTAACAATAAAACTGGGAGCTAGCTCATTCTGAGAATTTAAGCAAAAAATTGTTAACAAAATTTTTGATCAAGCCAAGGAAGATGCTAAAAATTATGGCAATTTTACTATTGCAATTTGGAATTATTTATTTATTTATTTATTTGGAGTCCTCTTCCCATCTCTTAGATAAATTCCATTGATAATGATCTCCTTTTAAAAACTTATACAAGGCATTGATTAATTCTGCATTCATTCATGCCTCCTACAAAATCTTAATGATGCAAGAGCTCTATTGTCTATTGCATCCTGCTGCAATTCAGGAAGTTTAGTTCTGAAATGACATGGTGTGGAAAAAGCGTCTTTCATCTTTTTCAATCTCTATGTATTTTTCAATCTTGTGAAATAGGCAATAATGTAAATTTTTTCAGGTAACCGAGATAAATGGAAGTATAGGGGAAGAGTGAACAAAAACAAAAGAAAAAAACCCTATTGCCTTAGAAATAGGTTGCCAGTAGGTTGTACTAATAAAGTCTGTACTTTATTAATGGTAATATGATTATCCTATAGAAGCCTTTTATCAGATCCATGTATTCTTTTTTTTTTTTTATTACTTAGTCACCTCAAAGCATGCCCACCTCTTCCTTGCCTGACTCTGCAAACACACCACTGTTTTAACCATAGACTTCTGAAATTATCTGTATCATTCAATAATAGATATAAGATGATCCTTAAATGGCCCTATCCATTAACAGCAGAAATGGTAGAAGATTCCTGCAGCCCGTTTGTGTGATATTCTCTAAGGATTTGGCTGCCTGATGGTTGGCAAACTACTAAGTCTATGACAGCTCATTTTTAGCAAGGCTCTTAGTCTCCCAATAATTTTTGTTCCACTTGGGAAGCCCCTTCACCACCTCTGCCACTTGCCACCCTGGGAGGCTTTGGCTGAGGTTGTTCTCCTGTACCAGGCAAAAGAGCAGTTTTCATCTGCAGCTCCATTCTTCTGAGAGTCCACTGGAATGGCTATTGAGCAAAGAAAGAAAAAGGGAACAAAGTAGAAAAGCAGGTGGCAGTGGCATTTGATGCAGGGGAAATATTCCTTTCCCAGGCAGTGTCACCAAGCAGCCAGTGAACCTGAGCAATAGCAGCTGTCTGACTTGCTGGTTGTACAAATCCATCTGAGGAGGATTCAAGTAACTGTTCTTTTCTTCACTGTGCAACTTATTGATTTCTCTCCGTGAACTTTTTTTACTTGGCCAGGCAAGGAAGATTATGAGGATTATCTTTGGGATATGTGCCATGCAGTCACCTTGATTGTGCTTGAGAGATTACAGGGGTATAAATGTGGTACATCTGGAGGTCAAGACTGAGGCTACAGAGCCTTGAGTGCTTACATCTGTTCCACTATTGGTACATTTACTCCTCACCATTCTCTGTTTAATACGTTGCTTATTTCATGTTAACATTTTGCTCAACCACAGCATTAAAAGATTGCAAAGGTGCAGAATTCTGACATATAACCAAAAATTGCAAGATTTAAAACCCAAGAATTTTGAGGTTCTCCTTTATTTGCCTTATTGACTGAAGCACCACAGCCCTACCTGTGTATCATTACACTGACCTACAGTTTTTTCACTGTCTGATATTTCTACATCAGCAGCACATTGTAGACAAAGGAGCACTGGTAGGCTTTACAATCTTTGTCATCTTTTCTAGCCTTCTGTCTTCAGGCTGTAATTGTACTTGTTTATGTCATAGAGTTTCTCATCACAGTTAGAAATATGGTAAAGCATACTGAGTATTTGAATATAAAATTCTGTAAAGTATTTGCAGACTTACAGGCTGGTCGGTTACTGAATGTAGATGGTATATGAGTGTATACAATCAAAACAACTCATTTGTCTTCCCTTCCTCCTTTAAACTTTCCTTCTTTTCTGCTCTCCACAACTCCCCCATATCCCAACTGTGTTTAATAGCTTTGAGCTTTTTGAACCAACTTTTGATTAGGTGTTCATTCAGCTTTATGTGATAACAGACTTGACTACATTAAAAGCAAGCAATTATGGAAAGACTGTTCATGTTGGTATCTCTGTGTTAAAGAAATAATTCTTAAGCAATGTTTACAAGAAGAAACATTTGATTGTGTCTGTGTACTTGCTGGAAGAGTTCATGGGGTCCTGTGCTCCAGGTTGTGGCTGAACATGCACAGTTCTTTCAATGCCTTGTGTATACCCTCAGACTCATTTATTTAACAGTCCATGTCTGTCCATGTGATACGGAGTTTCTTTGAAGTTGTGCTCATTTCTTGGCCTTCTGTAAATGCCTAATTATTCTGGGTATCACTTTGAAACTGTCTTTGTGTTATTTGTTTGTTAATTATGTTTTCTGCTATTGATGTAGTCCAAACATAGCAGATTACAAGTCCCTGAGAGAGCAGGAGCAACATGACCTGTCACTGGATGCCTAACTTAATCATGCCAAATTTTAATATGAAGTCTTTGATCAGGATTCATTTAGCATTTTTTTTGTAGGAAAGCAATTTTGATTCAACAGATGTTCAGCTGTCCTTAATACTAATTCCATGGGCTGGTTCACTGCCTTGGACCTATGAGTAGTTGCACAGATTTTTAGTGATAAATATACAGATTTCTGTGCTTAGTGTGGTGTAACATGTTCCAGTGAAGAGGGAAGGATGAAGGAAATATTGTGACAAGAATTTGCAAAATACAAAGGTGCACAAGAAGCACCTTAGTAAGCAAAACATTGGAATCTCATGGGAGCTTAGAGGGTTAAAAAAAACCCAACAAAGTTTTGGACAATGCAGCTTTCAGAACCTCAGAGCTGTCCAAAAGCTTACAACCTAAGAAAAGGAGATAAAGGGAGAATACTGGTATTTGGGAATTACAGTCTAGGCTGATACCAACTGATATTGCTGAGCTTTGCAAAAATAAAGAAAGAGGGAAATGAAAATGGCAGGAGCATGGATTCTTGTGTCAGCAAGAGAGAGCAGAGCAGGCAAGGCAGACTTGAAAGGGCAACAGTAAAATACTGGAGAAATAAGATGCCTATCATATGAGCATACCACAGAGGAAACAGCGTGGTTTGGCAAACTGGGGAAAGGTTCTGCCTTGGGACATCTAGAAGGGCATGGACTCTCATTTCAGCATGGAAGTGAAAGAAAACCACAAGATTTAAATACTGAATGTATATGAAAATGCAGCCTGGAGATACCAAAAATCTGAATACAGACAATAAAGAATGTTCCAAGTGCTGAAGATCTCTAGCAGCAGCAAAGAAGGTATTTATAAATTAATTTGAATAAAATGTATGTGAATAGCATAATTTCAGAAAAATAAGATGATCAGTGGCACTTTGAGTAGCTTGCAGAATGTAGAGAGAGAGAAAGCAGGAGGTCCAGCAAGAAGGCAATTGCTGTAGTCCAAGCGTGAAATCATAAAAGAATAAATGCTTTCCTTATAGGATCTGCTGAGGTTACAGCCTAAGGTTGTATCTGTGTCCGTGAAT
Organism: Pseudopodoces humilis; assembly: GCF_049639895.1. Taxonomy (NCBI): domain Eukaryota; kingdom Metazoa; phylum Chordata; class Aves; order Passeriformes; family Paridae; genus Pseudopodoces; species Pseudopodoces humilis. The sequence continues at coordinate 11,023,200 of NC_142205.1, read as the reverse complement.
TAGATAAAGCAGTAAAACATGCATTCCCTCCATCAGGCTGTTTTTTTTTTTCCTCAGACATCCTTTCTAGTTAACTCTTAGGTGACAGTAGGTTCTGTCTAGCAATATTTGCTGATGTCCCCCTCCATGTGCTTTTCACCTCTTGAGCAGTGGGTAGCTGGGATGAAGGAATGGACTTGGCACACTGACAACCCATCCTCTGTATTTGTCAATCAATTTCTTCTTTTTAAATTCACCTTTCAGTATAGGAATAGTACAAGAGTGACATGACAATTTACCTTTGTTTTAAGTAGATTTTCAGCAGTTTATGTCATCCAGGATTTTGAAAGATAAGCTGAAGAATTGGGCATGAAATTTGCAGTTTTCCACACGTTGTCAATTACTTTTCTCAAAGGATTGTATCAGAAAGCACTGGGCAGGAAATGCTGCACTGGACTGTTGCAAGGTAGTATAACTGAAGGACTGCTTTGTTTCTTAAGGGAAAAGAAATCACTGTGAAAGGAAAATAGCTGGAAGGCTGAACAGGAAAGCTGAAAGCGTAAATTCTGAAAGGAAGGAACAAAGTTCAAGGCAGTGTAAGGGTAATTTCACTTACTAAGACCAGGATTGTTAAGATCTTGCCTCAGCAAAGATGCCAACCAGCAGACTGAGTGGACAAACATCTTTATTAATAACAGCCACTGCCAAGAAAAAAGTGAACTCTCATTTGCTGAGTAAACTTTTGCATCCAACCCCTCTTTCCCTCACCTGACCCCTACAGTCTGCCCAAAATTAATCTCCCTGTCCTTCTGCACTGCACGTTTTGGCTCTTCATGTTGCTTCTGATGGCTCAGCTGCTCCTACCCCACCCTGGGATGGAAGTCCCGGAGCTGAGCCTGTCCCCCAGCTCTTCCCTCTGCCACCAAGGGCCACCCGTGCCACCACTGCCACCTCACCACAGAAAGCTTGGAGTGGGAAAGCATTGGGGCATGGAAAGTGCCTTGCCTACAATCCCTGGAGCTTTACATCTGTCTGTGACACTGTATAATTGTTTTATTGTAAAAATGGAGATTACAGTTTAGCAGAAAGCTGTTGGCTTCGTGGAAGAGTAAAGGTTTTCTAGAAGTTTTCACATTATTATTTTTTTTTTATTCCTTTTGACTTTGCTTCACTTCCATCCTTATTATCAGATAGGCATGGGAACTTTCCATGTGGTATAATGTGGGCTACCAAGCCTCATGTTGCCCTGGTTTAAGGCAGGAGATGAAACATTCTGTACGTTAAAGAGACTTTTAAAAGAACCTGTTGTGACCAGTTGCTGTGTTTTGCTGGCATTTCTGCCAGACTCTGCTTTGGAGTAATTTTTCAGTAAAAAAAAAAAAAATAATAAAAAATAATAAAAAACTATTCCTGGAATGCTAAACAAAAATCTTCTTTACTGCAAAGTTCAAATGGAAATCGTTGGAAACAGCATTGAGCTGTCATTGATAGGAAACTTCACTTAAGATTCTTTTGTGTTGAGATGTGTCACATATTCAAAAGTACTTTGAATTTAACTAAACTATTAGTATTTAATAATCATAAACCTCCTCTGTTCTTATTAAAAATCTTTTGATTGCATTATTTTACTTCTATACATGTATTTTTTTCATCTAAGAGCCTCAGTCACTGTGCATATTGCCTACAGTGTGACTGCCATGCTTTGCTGAGTACTCAGTGTTGCTCTGTTAGACTTCAGTCTTCACTGGATTCTTACGAATTTGGTTTATTTGTCTCCCTGAGTTCTATAAAGCTGTTTTCTTGATTTCTTTCTTTCTTTTTTTTTTTTTTAAGCCAGTTCACCGTAAATTTCTATTCTCTTGACATTCTGTTAGCTTTATCTAATATTCACTCCATTGCCTTAGTACTTTTCCAGTAATAAGGTGATCAGAACTGGATACAGTATCCCAGTTAAGTACCAAGGTCATGAAGAGTTTACAAGGTTTTGGTCTCTGTGACTTGATGTAATTTCTTACATTGCCCCAACATCTGCCTTTGTGCCGCCATATCATGTTGCAAACTCATGTCCCTTTATTCTCTTTCCTAAGCTTAGTTCAGCGTTGCTACTTCCTGATTTATTTCTTGTGTTTAATATTAGTGTTAAATTATTTTCCCCAGCTGTGCATTTTTTTTTGTCTGAGACATTTGGAATGAAGACGCTGGGAAAACTGAAAGCAAGCTGTAGCAATATCCGTGCCTGAAATTCCTGGGTAGTGAATGCAGAATGTCAGCTCTTCTGTTATAACTGTTGAATATTTAATTGGTTCTGTAGACACAGATAGACAAATTAATCTAATCTACTATAATTCACATGAGCTGTGTGCATGATAAGTACTAATTCTTATATGAACTACTGTGTATTGTATCTGATCCTCTTTCTGCTACGCTATTTTTTTACCTAATTTTAATTTCTCTATTACTCGAAGATTATTTTTTAGATTAGCTTTGTTAATGTTGTTTCAGTCTTCCATTGACTCTTATCCAGATCTTGGAAAGTCAGGTTTTTTTTCTTTCCCTATTTTTCCTTTCAAGAAGTCATTTCCTGCTAAAATCAAAGCACATTCCTGCTATTGCACGTTCATGATTTTTTTCTTCACTAAGGTGGTTTGCACTGCAGTCAGAAGGCAGTGAGGAACCACCTTGGAGCAGTGGGATACAGCATGCTGATTAGTATTATGTTGGGAGATCATTGTTTTTAAACAATGTTTTCCCTCCTCCCCAGTATTAAACTCTCCTGATCAACTTACTGCTTGTAAAATAGAAATTATGTAAAAAATTAGTCATTATGTATCTTATTTTCCTACAGGATTTACAGATAATCAGTACAGATGAAAACCAGGTGTTTGTGGCTGTACAGGAGTGGTACCAGACAGACACATACAACCTGTACCAGTCTGACCCACAAGGTGTTTACTACTCCATCTTGCTGGAGAATGTCCGGAGCACGAAGCAGCCAGAAGAGAATGTCCTGATAGATATTCTGGAGGTAGATCTTTGTATTTTCCATTATGTGTAGTTGATGTGAAGGGTTTTTTTTGGGGTTTTTTTGGTTTTTTTTTTTATTAGTATAATTTTAAATTAATGTAATTTCACAGTTATATTCAAATAAATTAAAACGTCTAGGATTTTTCTAGCTTATTTGTAGCACATTGTTACTACTTACATGTTTCCCTGTTGCCCTACTAATGTGTTGTGTACTCTAACTAGATTCTTGGGGTGGGGTTCTATGGATGTGCAAATCCAAAACTTGCTAATTTAATTCTAAAATATTGAAGAGTGAATCTGGCAGCACAATTTATTATTGAAGTAAGAAGTTATGCAGCTGTCTATGCACATCTTGTTTCTTCTAGGTGACTCAGTGGTGCATTTCCTGACTTAAGAGCAGGACATCTTTTAGCCAGTAGGGTTTTAAGTAGTAATCCTGCAAGTCTTGTGCTAGGTTGTGTCAGCTCTGGAAGGCTAAGAGCCAACAAAATTAGATATTGGGCAGCAAATCCACTTGCTTTCAGTACGTGTCTTGTGCCAACAGCATTTTCAGTGAGACAAACTCGGCTGTAAACAAATCTATCTTGTATTTTAACATCAGTGCACTTGGCAAAATAAAAGACTATAGTGTTTTGGAAAAGTATCACAGACTGTTATCAATTCCATTTCTGTTTAGGGAATGGAATTTCAATGTAATGAATTTCAATGTAATAAGGTGTACATTTACTCTGGTTCTGTTCTTTCTGGCCATTATCAGAACATTAAACTGGCAGAGCTTTGGTCTGACTCAGTTTGTCCCATTACACTGTAATTTGCCTGGTGTTAATTTGAAAAAAAACCCAAAACTTTAAAGGTGCACCAGACTTCTTTGGCAAAGGTTTGTGGTAATTCTGGATACAAGGCACACACACTGACCGAGCTGTAAATGGCTGTAATTAGACTCTTCTTGGTGGGGGAAAGTGATCGTGTTTTCTTCTTCCTTATCTCCTCTATCTTTCTTTAGCTTTTCTATCTAAATGGCTCTAGTAAAACAAAAAGGTCTCTAATTACAAGTGATTATTTTCTAGACTCTATCTTTTTAGAAATGAGGCTTCCTAATGAGTGAAGCTACACATTTTGTGTAGCCACGTTCCCACAGGGTGATTTATTGACTGCATTAGTTTACAGCATTTTGCTCTTGGTCACCCTTGTGACCAAGCAAAGCTAAAATGCAGTCAGGTGCAATCTCTACTCCTTGAATCACCTGTAACATATAATTTCAGATAAGTTCAGAGATTCTACCCCTGGCTATCCTTTTGTCTACAAGAATTATTAACTTAATTCAGTTACACTGATTGTTTCATAATTTCTCAGTGTTACCAAGGGCATATTAGATAATGCAATCATAGTTTATTGTATGCTAGATCAACTTGTAGGGTTTCATTAGAAAGGAAATGTACACATGATAAGGATAATATACATGGAGCCATGCAATTCAATTTTTTTAAGCTATTTTTGAAATTGAGTTGCTTTATAGGAGAGTACTGATGGCTTCTAGATAGCTTGCGTGATAAATAGTACTCATTAGTACTCATCTTGTTTACTAGAATGGGATCGAGTGCTTATAATGTGTGGGTTGTTTACTCAGTATAAAATTGCTAATAAATAAAACACATATGGCAGCCTTTGAGGATGGGATGTTTTTTTGGTCTAATCTGGGTTTTCTTTTTTGGGCATTTTAATGCAAGTATCCCATCCTGGGAAGAGAAACCTTTAGTGCAGAGACAGTCTTCAGTGGTAGAAAATTTCTCTTTCTGCCAGTGTGTAATTCTCCTTAAAATTTGTACTGTTCATCTTCGTTATCTTCTGCTGACTCCACTTCATCTTTTACTTGTATGTCTGCTATAAATTTTTTAGTAGGTGTCTGCCTGTCTGTATTCATTTTCTTTTATAAAGTTAATTCTTTTTTGCACTATATTTCTTCTTATGTTGCATGGGTAAAAGGGAATAATTTTCAAATATTTGTTTAAAGATGAAAAAAAAGAAAAAAGATTAAGTATTAAATGACTGCCCAAAAGGAGCATGCCCTTGAATTATGTGGCTGTATACAAGGAGCAAGTCCTTGAATTTGTATCAAGTCCTGCCAGTGTGAAGGAGTCACAAATTTGACACAGGCATTTTTGCAAATGGGCACATTAATGTAATACCTCTACATTGGTTCCTGCTCTGACTTATGTAGATTAGAGCTACACAAATTGCAGTACAATTCCTTCATGCCTTTTTCCCCCCCAAACAACAAATTGTATACATTTAAATTTTAGTCACAAACATATGTTATGTACCAGTAATTTCTACATTTTGGTAATTGCTGCTAATAAACACTGTGGGACCATCTGAACTGTGTTTCTTGCTACCAACTAAACAGAATATTGTTGGGATGGAATATCAGAAATGTGACAAGGACCTATTAATAAGTCATAGCAGAAAATCTCAGAAAATAATTTTATAAGGTACAAAGTGCTTCCCTAAGAGTACTGGGGAACATTTATCCCCTGAACTGTTTAAGAAAATAGGTACTCTGAGAACTAATTTCCTAGTTCTAGAAACTAGAATTTCCTCATGTTCAGCATTCTTGAATGGTTCCTGGACTGTTCATCAGCGTATCTGAGCACTGCACAGTGTTAAAATGTCTTCTTTTCCATAGCAACTTATTATCAATGTGAATATTTTCCTTTCTTGATATAAAGGTACTTAACTTGCAATTTGAGATTAGGGAACTAAGTCAAGGAGTAGTATGTACAGAAGAATTTTTGTGCCTTGTCTTGGCATCATGGTCCAGTCCAGGAGGTAGACTTGACACACTTCATTTCCAGTATCTACAGAGTCAGGTGTGTATTTGTATTTGCACAAGACAAATTAAATGGAAAATGCTACAGCAGGGGTGGGATGTTTTAAAAATGGCAGTTTTTACACACCGTAATTTTGTGTTAGTTACTGGGTTTTAGGCAAATGCAGCACTCTGAACATGATAATTCTGAACTTGCTCTGAAGATAGATGCCTGAAACCTATTTATTATTTCAAGCAGGGTTTATGCCTTTCATTCAAAATACAACTGCTGTGAAGTGCTGGTCAGCTTTTATCTTTTAAAGCAGCAGTGAGAGAAGTTAACTGAGACACTGGAAAAAGTGTTTTCATAAGCTTTCAATGTTTGATAGATTCAAACACTTGTGTCCCATATTCTAGAGAGGAAAAGTTACCCTAGAGCTTAGTTAGATTAGAGATGGGAGTGGGAATGGAGAAAAATTTTAGCCTGACTCACATTTGATGATTATATGGAATTATTAAATATTCATTAAATGAGGGGGTGGGGAGGGGAAAGAGAGGAGAAACAAAAATAATCATGATCCAGCGCTTGTTTTACCATCCACAAATGAAGAGGGAAACCTCAGTTGCAGTCCCTGATCTAATTATTGTTTAAATATTTAATATTGTGTTCACTGGAAGAAAGACATGCGCCGAAATTTTACCCTAAGTCTGCCTTCCCGCGTAAATATTTGAACTGCCAGTCTTCTCATGGCTGAGCTGTCTTTCTAAGATAGACAATGTAAAAAATCCCCAAGATTAAAAAACTTTGAAAGTAAAGAAAGCAGGTTCATAATTTCTTCCTTTCCTTTCCTTTTCTCACCTGCACTGCAACATAGTTGACTTTTATGGTATGTTTGACTTGGAGGTGGTTCTGAGCTTTCAGCATCCTGGATAAGTAACCCAACCTCATACACATGGGATTTAAGAAAGAAGGAGCTCATGAGAGAGTAGAGTATTAAATGTTTATATAGATTTTTAAAATATAAACTTATATATGTATATATTTCCAAGTTCTAGGCTGTTACCATAACCAGCAGAACATTCTTATTCTCTGTAGATTTGGATCAGTTCCTTCCCATATTTATAAACAGTGAGTATCAAATCTGTAGCCTGCTGGTAGGGATGCCTTCTTTTCACCTTCAATGCAGGCTTCTGCTAAATGAATGTTAAATTGAGCTAATAACTGCCAGTTGGAAAAAGAAGGGAACAGTAAATATTTCAAATGAAAAATAAAAGTTCAGAAGTTAATCATGTTATCAGGAGGCAAGTATTTCTGATCATTCAAAAAGCTGGCTGTCTCGTGCATTTATTTGTAGTGAAAGGTTCAGTTTTGTCAAGAATCAGCACCCAAGGAAATGAGAAAGTTCTACTGTGCTGGCAATGTATATCAGTTTATATGTGTTGTCCATCCAAAAATTCAGGAAGTCTCCTAAATAATGGCAAGGGAAACAAGAGCACTTTTAAGAAAGCCTTCACTTTTAATAGAAGATCTTATCTCATGCCCTTGGGTGGAATATACATTACTATGTTAATAATAAAGCTAGGTCTAGAACTAAACATATTGAGGTATAATTACTGTCAGGTTTCTTCTAAAATTATACCCATTAACTTTTACACTTTGAGTTGTAATAATTTTCTAATACAGGTTGTTTTGAAATAACAGGCCAAGAGAAGAGGGTAATTTTTTTGTTATCTTTTTATCCAGAGGTTAAACAGGTGAAGGGTGGCTAAACAAGTGGGGGAGCATTTCAGATGCTTGAGAGGGTGATTCAGCCCTCGATGTTTCTTCCTCATATCATCTGCCTGTATTTATTTCCTGCAGAGGACAAGAGTGCTTCCCAATTCAGTGTTATTTTAAAGGACATGACACTGTATTGTGTTATTGTAACCTATTTGTGTGATATTTCTATAATATGTGCACAGAAATTCAGTGTAAAAGTTAGATGGTTGTTAAAAATTGCTTACATCTTTTGTAGAATAGCATTTTAAAAATGCCCATATTTAAAGAAAATGCAGAAGTGAAATTTTAATGGTGAGGCCATGTTATCATAATTTTTATTATGATAAACTATATAAACTATTGTGTTTTGCTATATTAAACATGTAATTTGGTTAGCCTTCTGACATGGAGAGAACTGCGTATCCTTTTTAAATACGTTTAGAAATAAAAATTGGTTTGTAATTGCCCTTGCCTTCCCCTTTTCTCCCTTTCCTCTTGTCTTTTTGCTTTCCTCATATTTTTTTTGTATCATCCACTTCCCTTTCAGTTTCCAGGAGAAACTACCTGAGATACACAGTTCAGAGCCACAAAAGAGCAGCTAATCAGGGATAATCCTTGTTGAAAAAAATGTGTATGTGCTGGATATTAACTTTTCTTCTCTATGCTTCAGGTCAGAGGTGTAAAAGGAGTCTTTTTGGCCAACCAGAAAATTGATGGGAAGGTTACAACTCTGATAACCTACAACAAAGGCCGTGACTGGGATTTTCTAAACCCTCCAGACATCGATATGAATGGCAAACCGACGAACTGCAAACCTGTAAGTGGCTCTTTTTGGTGTATCCTCCCTCTAAAGTGTGTAAGAATTGTCTGCATGGTAGGATGTGCAGTAGTTCCAACAGCCTGAGAGTTTTGTGCTGAGTTTACCAGCCAAACTAGCAGGCAAATGCACTTGCATTGCATGAGCTGTGTTCCACAGCTGTTCTTAGTCCAGTCATCGTGTACAGTGAGTAGTCAAGGCTTTCTGTTGCACTGCATTTCACGTTTGAGATTACTTTGACACAAAGAGGACACATTTCTTGTGTGTCAACCACACAACCCAGTTCAGAATAATCATGTCAGTCATTTGTGTCTGGATATATTGAGCACATCATGAGTCAAACAGAGATTGCCAATATTTTTTTTCTTTCTGTCTTTTCATACTTTTTTTCATAATAAACCAAGGTAACACTTGGTTCCCTGTTAAAAGGAACTCCTGACAGTTGCTTGAAAATAAATACCATGGTAACTTGCATAAAATATTCCTTTCTTTTTGTAAGATGATATTATTTCTGTTTGTTTAGATGTCCCAAGTGCCCACAGTATTTTGTTATTTGCAAGGCTGTGCTGAAAACCTTGTCTTTTCCTCACTGACTCTGCTTCTGGGGACTCAAAGCTCTGCATTGGTTGGCAAAATAAATGCTTGTAGTCCTGCCACTGCCAGAGCTTTACTCCCTCTCCACATGGCAGAAGTGGAGGGCTGGAGCTGCTGGTTCCCTTTTGAAGAGCTCAAGGCTGTGCTGCGAGGTTCCAGCCTGCAGGGTTGGGTGCAATCTGAGATGAGTGGGACAATTGCAGTGGCAGCAGCTCCCAGGCAGTGCTGGCAGCTGGCTCCTGCTAAAGCTCCTGGTCACATTGCTGTGAACAACATGACCTTTGAGTGCACTGCACAAAGGGCAAGAAACAGTGAGCTTCTTAGAAAGGAGACATGATGTATCCTAAAGTCATTATGCTATTCTTCATACCACTTTTTATGTGGCATTTCAGCCCAAACAATTGTTTTTAGTCATAATTTTACCATTTGCCTGGGTCCAGGAAACATGCAGTACTTGTTGCTGTTAGTTAAAATTTTAAAGCAATTATTCTGTCAGAAGGGTGTTAATGCTGACTTCTTTGGGTTTGGAAATCTTTCTGTTGAGACAGTGGCACACTATGCAGACATCACCAGAGATTCTTGTCATAAAGTGAAGACTGATACTTCAGGCTGGAATTTGGCTCCATGGGAAGCAGCCATTCTTTTTCTTTATGAAGACATACATTGCTGAAGCTGCTCCCTGTCTGGGCTTTCATTTATTGTAGGAGCATAACTGATAGTGATTTTTAAAACCTGTTCTCTGCTTCTTCCCCCACAAGCCTGATTGTTACCTTCACCTCCATCTCCGGTGGGCAGACAATCCCTATGTGTCAGGCACAGTGCACACCAAGGACACTGCACCAGGGCTCATAATGGGGGCAGGTAAGTGCATGACTTGACTTTTCAATGAAATGTGGCAGGGGTTCTTTGCGGGTCTAGTCTTTGGATTTGTAAGAATACCACGCCACAACTATTGCCAAAATAAGGCTTTTCTGCAGAATGATACTTTATGGAATCTTTTTATAAAACAATTCAATACAAGTTAATGGAAGGCCTGGAGTTGTGTCTCAGACATACCTGTATCAGTCACCTGGGCACATCATGCTCTGCTGTGCTGTGCAGTACCTCCTTCCCCATTAGTGTGCTCTGGAGGTGGGGTGGTGGCTGAAGAACACGTCCTGCACTCTTTTTCTCTGGAAGTGATGTGTAAGCCCTCCAGCATCATGAATAACCCAGAAGAACAGATGGAAATAGTGCTCAAGCCTTTGTTCTTTAAGTCTTCATATAGATAATTTGTGTTGTAATTTTTATTAATTCATTTCTGCCTAAAGAGAGATTAATTGAAAGAGACAAATGTGTTGCTGTGTTTGGAATAATGTTGGTTGTGGTTTCTCCATTATAGCTTACATATGGAGTCATGTCAGAATGAAGTGGAATTTAATAAAGGAAATTCCATTGCAGTGTTGAGCAGTCATCAAGAAAAATATTAACATAAGTCAGTTTTGCTTTTTATCTTTGTAATCCATCTATTAATTTTATTTATCTCCTGTTTCTTTGTTTCAAAATTGTCTAAATGTTAATGATTCTAAGAGCTTTCTAAAATTGTATTATTTTATTCTTGTGTTATGGATAATGTTTAGGTGAAATGCACACATGTAGGCTTCTTTTTTCATAAAAGTGTATCTGTTTTTAATTAATAATGGCTTCTACTTTATATTACACTAGTCTCTGACAAACAGCTTACTAAGTTGAAAGTTCCCTGAGAATGTCAAGGTGAGAATATCTGGGGTTTAAAGAGTGTCAATTGCCGGTACTGGTAATCTTCAATATAACTGAAGACTTCAAGTTTTTCTGTTATGTAAAGGGAGTTTAAAGTATTTTACTGGAGACAGACCTACCTGCTGAAATGCTGCTATGTTTTTATTGGTACAAATGAGACTAAGATTTTACACAGTGCCCTTGTAGATAGACTCCTAATATGTGTTCAGGTCAAACTTTGTGAACTCATATGTTTCAAAAAATATCTTCCATTTCAAATGTTTTCTTTTTTCATGAAAGTACTCAAAATGTAGGTTCTTAATTTTAGCCTCATCATATCATGTTTAAATGCCTTCCAGTAGCAAATTAAGCAGTGAGATTTAATTAGTCAATTATACCTATTTCATTTTTCTTTCTCTTTGCAGTATAATCTGATGTGTTGAACAGATATTTATTGAGATATTAGGTTGTTTTTGTTTGTTTGGGGCTTATAGATGTATTTTATGTGCACTGTTCTCTGAGACTACATTAGGGAGGGCCGGTTGTAGAAGAGTATATTTCCCTTAATTCCTTTCTAGAAAGGGGTGACATTTTATCACTGTGACATTGTCTTACTCTGCTAGGTAAAGAACTTGTCAACAGCTTTCCTCAATGTTATCAGGAGGGAGTGGTTTTGATTACATCCTGATAGAACTGAAAGAACTGAAAGAACTGAAAGAACTGAACTAATGTATTAAATTTGATTTGCTTGTGGGGCAAGCAGTAATGTAATAGTAATGGTAGAAGGCACCCTTGCTCAGTTGCAAGACATCCCACTTTTAGCTACCTAAAAAGCTGGGAGGGGTGGTGTGAAAGTGGGAAAAATTTGCTCAAGAGAATGCAGTGTGTCCTTTTTCTGGTAGAAGAAAAACTTTTGTAGCTGGAAACAGAGCAAAGGGATCTATTTTGGAGCCTTAAAAATACTACAGAGCAACTGCATCCCCTTACCAAAAGATGACCTGAATCAACTCTGATTTTGGCTGGCATTTACATTATTTGGATGCCCAGGTCATCTGGATTCTGTGCATGTGTTCAGTCCTATCTGGCAAACCTGATAGCCTTGTAAACTTACACTTTATCAGAAATACTTTACATAGAGTGAGCTTGAATTTCCTTTGGCCTGATCCTTGAAACTGATAATCCTACAGAAATCAACATAAATATTATGTTCTTAGTACATTCAGGAATGAGATTATTTGGGCTGCATCACACACTATTGGAATTTTACTTAGATTTAGGGAGAGTACATCTTCTGGAAATGACTGAAGATGATAAAGATCCGTGAATGTCAGTTGATCAGCATGTCTAGGAATCATCAGTGCCTTGTGCTGTGAAAAAGCAAAATTATTCTCAGGATGAATTAGGTAAATAATTGCCAACAGAGGGAAGGAAAGATTAATACACTGGCAAAATACTGTAAAGTGACATTACTAATACAACTGTGTACAATTCTGATAATCAATTTTCAGGACCAGTGAGCAGGTGCTAAGAAGGCCTCTTTGGCAGTTGATGGAAATAGAAAATATTTACAAGAAAACCCCCATTAACTGAAAAACTAAAGAACAATAAAGCATATGATTTACTTTTTTCCCCTGGAAGTGTAACCATAGTGCAGAAACAAGTGATGTGAACAAGTGGATAAGAACTGGAAATATGGTTTCTAAGCATAAGAGCCCTATTGATCAAAAATTAAAAAAAAATAAATAGCCCTAATAAAAAGTGGATTTTGGATTCTTTCTAGGAAGCTTATGCAACACAGCTGGTTGTGGTAATGGAAAAGCTATTCTGTGACTTAAGTACAGTTTTGATATGGAAAGTGTTGGAAAAATCAGATATCAGAGACAACTGAATATTCTTTTAATTTTAAAAAGGGAATAATTAAATGGTGAACTGAATTAACACCTAGAAAATTGGGAAAATTTAGCATCTTTAATAAGATGTTAAAATTGCATTTTTTTAAAACTCATGTTTACAAATAAAATTCCCACTCTGTTAAACTTGCATAAATAGTTCTCAGGAATGCATATTTTTAGCTTATGTCTATATATATAAATTGTTCAGGCAGGATATTAAATTTTGTAGCTGCATATGAAAGTGGTATTTTAAATAACTGCTTTGCTCTCTTTAAGAAATGCAATAGGATTTTGCATTTACATTTGATTTTTGTGCATTTTAATCTTGGCAACAACTTCTATTTCTCACAGCATCAGCTATGAAATGTGTGTCAATTGATGTGTAAATTTTTACTATAAACTTGCTAAGGACTTTTCTATGAAAAATGTTTAGAGAAGTGTAGCTTTTTCAGGTGCTAGTTTACAATAATTGCCTGCTTAGCTTCCAATCCAGATGGCAAATCAAGCAAGCAGTAAATTCTGCACATTCACACAAATTGAGGAAGTGCTGGAAAAGCTCTGTTTACTTTTTGTCATATCAGGGCCAAATATAATTGCATACATTGTGATGAATTTCTGTCGTTTTTCACAGACATAGCATACTAGGATGCCTCTATAAAAAAAGGATAAGGGAACAGGGAGATGATTGACCATTTCCCAGTACATTTTGGAGTGAACGTCCTGAAATTCCTTTAAATTTTTGTTACATTCCTCAATTCCTACCCCCTCATCTGAGCACATCTTCAGCTTGCCAGGCAAAACTATGTGTCTGGGAGATTTAAATACAAATTGGTTGTATGTTTGTTCTATACTGTGACTTCAAGATTGCAAACCATGAAATTTTAACTTATTGTGCATGGCCTGAAGGCATCTTACAACTGTATTAATTACCAGTAATCCAGGCAAGGCACATCTTTCTTTTTGGAGTAGGTGTCTGCCTGTATGCTAAATTTAAGTGACTGGAAAAGAATTTCCATATTAGAAGGATTATCTAAGCGTTGCATATGGGGATTATTTCTTCTTACTGTAAACGTGTCCAAAGTCACATATAAAAATATGGGTAAACACGGTGATAATGAACACTTAAAACATGTAAATTGATGGTAAATTTTAAATGAAGTAATCTTCCATATTTTTTGTGACCCAGTAAGAACCTGACAAAATGCCTGACTCTCTTGAGATCTCTATTGTGTTTCTCACAGCTATACCACCTTTCCAGAGAACTTTGCTGGCCACCAGACATAAAACATTGTTTTCTTTCACATCCCTGTGCTCCCAGCTGCTAAACTGTCATGTGCAGAGTTACAGAAAGCTTGGAGAACTATGTTGTACAGTACTTAGTGCCTCTGTATTCTAGATTTTGGTACTGGCAGCCTTGCAAGGATGGAACACATGAATTTATGCAGTTATTTAAAATCAGCCTTTACTCGGGACAAGTGAAAAAGCAAAAGAAGATTTAATGTGTCCCAAGCACAGATTGAAAAGGTTTCTAAGAATTCAAATAACGGAAATGAAAAATGGCTGTTCTTAGTCAAAAACTGAAAAATACAGGCCAAAGTGTTTTGTTTTGCTTCCTGAATAGAATCGGTGTCAGAACAAAACAGCAGAGCAAAACTGACTCAGGCTGAGTCCATCTAGCTCAGTATCCTGGCTGTGATGGTGGCAAGAGCCTTTGGGAAAGTGTTTAGGACAATTCAGGTTTATATCATGCCCCAGGCATTGGAGGAAACACACACATGAGAATCATTTAGTTACAAAGAGAATACAAAATATTGTAAGACAAACTTGAGAAATTTCTGTATTACAAACAAAACTTCATGAAACTGGATGGCAAACACTCTGTGTCATGTGTCAGAGGAGTTTTCAGGGCACTCAGATCAGAAGTCATGTTAGAATAGTACAATTTGTAGCTGTGGCTAATATAGCCTTGGCATGGTTTAAGTCCAGCCAGCAACTAAGCATCACACAGCTCCTTGCTCACTTCCCCTCCAGGAGGATGAGGGAAGTGAATTGGGAGGATAAAAGTGAGGAAACTCACAGATTAAGAGCAGCTTAATAAAATAATAATAATAAACTGTAACAAAAAGAAAGAGGACAGAGAGAAATGAAACCCAAGACAGAGAAGTGATGTAAATGAAAATAGTTGCTCACCTCCAACTGCCTGGTGGCCAGTCTGTCCCTGAGCAATGTCCCTGAACCAACCTCTTCCTCAGTTTATTGCTGAACATGATGACATATGGCCTTTAATATCCCCAGCTGTGCCCATTTCCAATTCCTTGTGTGTGTGTTGGAATTTCTAATCCCTCCATCTCCTCCCTGGTGAAGTGGGGTGAGGAGCAGAAAAGGCCTTGACTCTGTGTAAGCATTGCCCAACAATACTGAAAACATCTTTGCATTGTCATCAACACCCTTTTCAGTACACGTCCGAAACACAGCCCGGTACCAGGTGCTGTGAAGAAAATTAACTCTGCCACAGCCCAAAACAGCGCATGCCTGCAGCTGCTTACCCATTCCAGTGGCAGTAACTTTTTCAGTATGAACCTGAGTTCCCTTCAGTGTATTAGATTACATTTACTTCTCCCCCCAGACAGATTCTGAGATCTAACACAGACCCACTAAAATGACAGAAAAGTTTCTGTGCTGTAGTGGCACACCTGAGGAGTTACTGCCGATATTTACAGCTGTAATAAGGAGCACAGTTTTTGTTGTGGCCCACCAGGCAAAGTAACACACTGATATTTGGGGGATGTGGTAGACTCCAAACACTTCAGGACATGGTGGGAATGGTACTTAAACACTGTTGGCTTCCAGTCTTAGGTTGAGCATAATTGTTTCTTTCTCACCTTCTTGTGTCACTTGATCACTGTGTCAGTGGTGCTCATGTGTTTTTGGCTGCCACACTTACCACAAATATGTTTTATAATTCAGATATGTCATGGAAAGGTTCAGAATTTCTCAGTTCTACTTTGAGTGCTGCTGTGGCTTTGCAGTTGTTTGTTTGCAGTGTTATTAATGTCATGATTTTTTACATTTCATTTGATGCCAATTGGAGCTGTTGTGAAGGGGTTTATGGGGTGCCATTACATGCACTGTATTAAGTTAGCTGGCTTATCCAGTAACACAACACTTTGCAAGGTAGCTGGAGCATAAAATTATGCACTTTATTTTAAATCTCAAAAAGAACAAAATGCTCCAAATCTTTGAAGTTATTTTTTATTAGCATATTGAAAAATAAAGTTAAAACAGTGTAACTTTTTAACTAGAGAATGCTCATAGCTCTTTTGTCACATATGTTAAATAGAAAGGTTTGCTAATAAAAGTGGGGGAAAGTTCACTTAGATCTTTGAAGGACTTGGTTTTATTCCAGTTCTACTTTTTCAGGCTAACAGCTTTCAGAGTGGCTTTTCTGTGGCTTATAAAACTTACGCGTCACTATGTGTTCCTGTAGAAATTTCCTTCTGTCACATCTCAGATCTGGATGCATGGGTGCTTCCCACTGCACTTTGCAGGAGCCTGCCTGTCTCCCCTGGTGCTGCAGCTTTCCTTCTTTTGCCTGCTTTTTCTTTCTGAATCCACTGACTCTCTTTTTCAGCAAGCCATGGTCTGCAGTACCCACAGAGCAAACTCCAGGCGCACTGAGAAGTTTTGTCTTTCCTCAAAGAAAGGTGTTTTTGTTGTTTTTTGGGGTTTTTTTTCATCAGCTTCAAGACTTCATTTTACAAAGTTTACAAAATTATGTCATATAATTGTGTGTCCCGAAAAATCTGGAAGTAATGAAAATTACAGCCTTCATTAATGACGCTATTGAACATTGTGTCAGCAACCAGCAGGTCCTGCATGCACCGCTTCTGGGCTTCCCCCCTTGGCCCATTCAAAGGTCAAATATCACTGAAGTCCTTTTTCCCAAAGCAGTGTTCCAGATTCTGTTCCTGTTGGCATCAGTTGTTGTTTAGGAAGAATAAAAAGTCTCTGGAATTATAACTGAGCCCACCCATTCTTTTTGCTCTTCTACCAAGACAGTAAAGGTAAAATCAGAGCTAGGAGAAGTAATGTCTGTCTTTTAACAGGGCTGCAATTACAGCGCTGTTGCTAATATCATTACTAAATCAGCTGGATAGGAAAGACTTTTTAATGAAGCACAAGTAGATGCCATTTAGTTTACAGACTAATTTTCCATTAGCAAGGCAATTTACCACTAAATTCTTTAAGGTGAAGTTCCCTAGCAGTGCTCAAAATAAAGACCTTCTCATGCAAGTAGGATTCAGGAAATGGTGAAAAGAGGTAAACAGCATTTCTTCAGGAGAAAAACTATCATTGCATTCATTAAAGTTACCTGTGTAAAGAAGAGCGTAGATTGACATCAGTATGTTAGATTCTAGCAAGAGAATAAATATTTTTGTTTTCAGCTATATTTCAGTCCTATAGAAAACATTCTGTGATTAACTGCAGAAGCACAAGAATATACCCATTTGCAGGTGATATAGCAGTGAAAAGAATAACAGAGGAAAGTAAGAATAGAAAAAGAAGTGTATTTTGTATATGCAGTTAGTCAAATCTTCCTTCCCTTCCTTTAGCCTTGAGAAAGTGATTTCTCATTCATATCTCCTTCAAGTGATCAGATTAATCTTAAAGCTGTATTTGGGAAGAAAATATAACTGAATTAATATGTGAAGCTTTCCTTTTAGAACTGTTTCATTTGATTATATTCATGGGAGGTATAAGTTAGATATCAGGGAAAATGTTTTTCACCCAGAGGGTGATTGAGCTTCGGAACAGGCTCCCCAGGGAAAGGGTCTGAGTTCAAGAAGCGTTTGGACATGCTCTCAGGCACATGGTGTGACTTTTGGAGAGTCTTGTGCAGGGCCAGGAACTGGATTCAATGATCTTGAAGGGTCCCTTCCAACTCAACGTATTCTATGATTCTATGACCAACTAAATCTGTGCTGAATTATTTGAGAAATGAGAGAATGCAGTGTGTTGGAAAGATGAAAACCTAAGAAAAGCCCAAGAATGGGAAGTGGAATCTTCTGAACTGTTAGATGCAATTTGGAGGAATTAAATGACTCCTATAAATTCCCTGATTCAATATAAATATTCCAATCCTGTCCTGGATATATTTAGGGTTAAATGATGCAGAGTTATCATATTAAAGGGTGGAGCACATGCAAACTTGATGTTTTAAATAAGAGCATGTATTTTGGGCAGTGGGCCAAAATTGTTGTTCCTCTTGGGAACCTTTCAGAACCAGTAAGGACACTCTGCTTAAACAGATCTGCTTTAGTGGTTAAAAACAGGTATTTATATAATGCACAAGTGAAATTTCTTAATGCTATTTGAATTTCAAGTGTTTTCTTTCATCATCTCTTCTGCTTAAGAGTATCTGATAATTTTCATCTTATTTCTACTGTGAAAACATGCAAACCATATATTTAAGTCAAAATCCCCAGGAGGATATAATTTAGAAGGAATATTGTGCCATTACTGAGTCACCTCTACAACACTAGACTGCCTGGTGGTTTAATAATTTGCTATTTGAAATACTGCATGTTAAAATATAGAGATCTCTGTATTTGGGACTGCATCTGCTATCATCTTCCCCAAGTTTAACACTTCTGTTAACTTTGCAGGAACCTGAATTCTCCTCAGTGCTATTTTTCAAAATATTCAGTAACTTTCTGGTAAATATTTAGGTAAATGAAATAATTCTGCTTTCAATTCTTTTATATTTGCTCTTTTTCAAAAGCCCTATCCCCTCTTTTCATGTTGCATAATCCATCAAATTCTAGTCTAGCTACCATTTCATCAAGTCTTAAAAAGATAAAATATTTAATTTTAACAGTTTGAGTTCAATGTGAGTAACTTTACAGAATATGATTAAGGTTAAGGTTAAAGCTTCTGAGTTTATGGATGTTTCATACTTACATCTTCAATATACGTTGTTTCATAATAATTTTTCAGCATACAGCAACAAAATAAAAATGTTGGTCTGATTTCTGTGTTTTGGATTAGAATCAAGCCTCGCTGCTTCCACCTATGGACAACCTAGCAATGGAAAGGAAGACTTTGAAATTGTACATATGTGTTTTTAAATGATTTTGCTGGTTCTACCAGAAATTAAGTAAGGTTGTTCAACTGTGTTTAGTTCTTGCTCTGACCTGGAAACTTACTCAGACTGGCACCAGGACTAGATCCAATCGCTCTTGCTCATGTGGATGCAACCCTTGTTTTCTCCTCTTTTGTGACAGGTAACCTGGGGTCCCAGCTGGTTGAGTATAAAGAGGAGATGTACATAACATCTGACTGTGGGAACACGTGGCGTCAGGTAGGAAGCATAAATCATCAAAGGAACCTGGAAATAATTGTAATGTACCAAATGCGATGAATTATGTAATGCTTAACCAATCTTTAGATACTCCCTTTTTTGAAGGAGGTGGTATTATTATCTCCAGTTCACTTGGGAACTAAGAGATTAAGGAGGTGATTTTCTAAGACTCAAATTGATCGGGCTGTCAGGTTCTGCTGAAGTTCAAATATTTTGTTCTCTTTAAAGATCTTATAAGTATCTTATGCAAAGAAACATAGTGTCTGTTTAGGTTTTTAATAATTTAAGTAATCTTCCTATGCTAATGATGAAGTGGACTTGGACTAGATCTTGCTGTACAAATGTTCCAAGCTAAAAGACATGGCTTAGGTACAAAGGCAAAAATTCTTCTGCTTCATAGTCTGAAAGCTGTCACTGAAGCATAAACTTCTTCATTGAAACAGACAGTGAAAAGAGATTTAATAAAAAAAAATAAAAAATTTAAGTGTTTGGCATGATTTAATAAATTCAGGACTACAAATACCAAAGTGTTAAAAAGAGAACAGTGATATTGTAATGCTATTTGAATTCTGGATGGCTTTTTCTTCCATTGAATAGTCTCAGTTAAAGCTTTTTACCTTTCTCATGTATTGTTTCCTAAACTGCTCTGTCTCTCTGGTGGGTTTGCCCTGGGTTGATGCCAGATTCCCATCAATCGCTCTTTGTCACTGCTCTCCTCAGCTGGATGGCAGAGGGAGAGTATAACAAAAAGCTCATGGGTTGAGATAAGGACAGGGAGAAATTGGTCACTGACTACCATCATGGGCCAAACCGACCCGACTTGGGGGTTATTTATTTGATTGCCAATTAATAACCAGAGTAGGATAGTGAGAAATAAACCCAAATCTTACAACACCTTCCCTCTACCACTCATTTCATCATGGGCTCAATTTTACTCACTGATTTTCTACCTCCTCACCCTGAGCCACACAGGGGGATGTGGAATGGGGGCTGTGGTGAGTTCAACAGACATAACTCTGCTTCTTTGTCCTCCTCACACTCTTTCCCTGCTCCAGTGTGGGGTCCCTCCTACAGGAGACAGTTTTCAATGAACTTCTCCAACATGAGTCCTTTCCATGGGCTGTAGTTCCCCATGAGCTCTCCAGAGTGGGTGCTCCCCATGGGCTGCAGCCCGTCAGGAACAGGCTGCTCCAGTGTGGGTCCCCTGTGGGATCATAAGTCCTACCAGCAAACCTGCTCCTACACTGGCTTCCTATGGAGTCACAGCCTCCTTCAGACATCCACCTCCTCCAGTTTGGGGTTCTCCATGGGCTGCAGGTGGATCTCTGCTCCATCCTGGACCTCCATGGGCTGCAGGGGCACAGCTGCCTCACCATGGGCTGCACTGGGAGCTGCAGGGAAATCTCTGCTCCGGCACTTGGAGCCCCTCCTGCACCTCCTTCTGCGCTGACCTTGGTGTCTGCAGGGCTGTTCCTCTCCTATTCCCAGCTCCTCACTCCTGCTGTAGTTGCTGTTGTGCACTTTTTAAATTCATAATGCCCAATCAGCTGTCGCTGATTGACTTGGCCTTGACCAGTGGCGTGTCCATCTTGAAGCCGGCTGGTGTTGGCTGTAGGATGTGAGAAAGCTTCTCTAGAAGTGTCTCAAAGAAGCCACCCCAGCAGACTAACCTGCTACCTAAACCTTGCTGTGCAAACCCAACACACTCAGCACAGGGATATTTTCTTTATATATGTATATAGCGACAATACACAGTATCACATAGATTCTACTTCTACTATATTATATATATTTTATATTATATATACCATATATATTCTACATATATCCAGGATAAAGAAAAGCACCCTCAAAGGACCAAAGTGCTTTCAAAAAAAAAATTTAATTTCAGCTAAAATAGTGTTGTAGTGTTCAGCTGATATCAAATTTTTTTATTTTCTTAGAACCACTAAGTGTGGAAATGTTCTCAGTAGTATTACTGAGCTTGGGGAATTTGAGGTTAAAAGAGAAAAATACAGACAGTTTCTTATATTGCTATGGTAGGGTGCCAGTAGTACTCCACAGAGTACTTTAAAAAGAAATGGGTTATGTTTGTAATTATAATGTCCTTTGATGTTTAAAAGATAAAATTTTATAACAAACTCCTTGAAATCTAGCATACAACAAATAGGTATTTAAATGCAAAAGCCTTCCAGGATCTACAGTGGATGTTGTCTTGTTTAATGCTTTTTAGAGGACTCTCATTATTGATTGTCAGCATTTTCCAAAGTTTTCTTGTTTTTCTGTGTGTGGAAAATAAGAGGAAAAAGGAATGATATCAAATTCATTTTTTCACTGCTCTTTATTTGTAGAGACACACAGGTAAATGACATGTGTTGCAACTTGACTCAGCCTAATTGTGCTGTAAAATCAACCACAAACTGATCCCTCATTGTTACAGTCAAAGTGGCAAACAACATTGCTAGCTTTATTTTAATTAAAACTCCTATGAAGCCCTTGAAAGAGCATACTCAATTCTAATATTTGTGATCAGAATGAAACTGTGCATTATTTTATGTATTTTATGGCCTCACTGGTGGTTCACAATTAAATAATTCTTCCAGAGGACAGCAGCACATTTCCTTTCTCTGCTGGAGTTCTTACAACAAAAGAGAAGGCTTCAGTCAGGTGATACAGGAATTTAGATAATTCAGTAAATTTCAGGTCTTGTGAGCTGGTGAAATCCTGTGCTTTGGCACAACATTTTGTCTAAGTCTCTGCCTTGGAGACTTTGTGGTTGTCGTTAATGAGGGCCTGGCACCTTTCTTACAGGCTCACATGATGCTGAGCTGTTTACAGAGAAGAGGAGCAGTCTATGCTTGTGTATCAAGACAGAGAATGAAGAGAAGCAAACATAAGGGAAAAATGTAGTGCAAGGAATAAATTAAACCTTTCTTGAAATAACAGCGGTATTGGTTCATAGGACTGTGGGGAAGGTCAAAGATCCTTTCTACCTTTCTGTTGCATGGCTGAGCTGCTTGTTTTTGTATCTTGAACCATCACTCTTTGAGGAAAACTGAAAATGGCTATGTGCTGTACAACATTGCACTGTAAATAGCAGTGCTTTAGGAGCTGATTGGCAAGTAGCTTAAATATCCATGCTGTGAACTGGACTGTAGAAGAAAGGAAACTCAGCTTGACATTATAATGATATATGTGGGCATAGAATCATTAAAGTTAGAAAAGACTCTTGAGATCACTAAGTCCAACCACTAATTTAAATGCCAAGTGGACCATGAAGATGTAGCCTAAGGTGAACTCATGTTTATTTGAAAGATTTCTCTGTCTATTATAACAGGAAGGTAATATAATAAAATGTGTTAATGAACATGAAATATTAGGATACTCTTTTAAGTGCTAAGGATTACCTTAGGTATACATATGAGTGTTTTTATTTTGTTTTAATACTGATTTCTGTTCACAATTCTGGTTGCCATTGTTATTTCAACAGCACCTCTTACAACACTGTACTTGAAATACAGCAAAGTATTTATACAGCAAAGAGTAAGAGAAAGGTCTAGCTTTCAAACAAAATGGCATAAATAAAAGAAAAAAGTCAGCAACAATAAAGCTTTCACATTTGATCTGCTACCAGAGTAGCTCTTGCAGCAACAAAATGTTCAGTTAAGCTAATGAGGTTACACAGAAAGCCTTTTGGATGTCTAGGATCTAAATCTAGATCTCTGGAGCTTTAGTCTGGTGGTTTTTTTTGTTGGAATATTATTTATCTGCGTCAAATCCTTGTGTATCAAAGTAACTTGGAAAACCTTCGGTTAAGTGAGAATACATGTTTTCCTGCAGGCATCTTAAGAAATAGATAGTAACACTTCTAAGAACAACAAAAAAAGGATGTCATTCCAGCCTTTCAACCCTGAGAAGGTCCAACTGGCTCATTCTGTGTAGAAAAGCTTCTGTTTCCCAGATTTGAATTTAGTAATGGATATCACTTGATGAAAGAAAAAAGTAATCTCAGGATTTTTTTGTTTATTTTTGCAACTTTTGTATTGCAAAGTAAAATTTTATGGCAAATATTTTTCTAGGACCACTTAAATATCTCTCACTGATTTCATGGAGCTGTCCCAATTTCTTCCAACAGATATTCTGACCTGAAATAGCTGCTGAAGTTGTTTGGACAGACATAGGAAGAAAAGCATTTAGAGCAGGAGGAAGAGGATAGAATAGAAGCTGACACTGTGATTATAAAGCACAAAACGTGCACAAAAAAAATACAGAAATAGGTTATAAAAATCTTCTTCTGTAGTGGCTGGCTACTAGTAAAGATCAGAATAGATTTATTGTCTCCTTTAGTTAGTGGAGAGATGTATATCAGAATTTGTGGCCTGCTGTGAACTCACATATCTCATCTTCTAAGGTCTGAACTTCATCTCTCACACTGGGACCACCTTTGCCTCGATCCTTTGCAAACTGTTTGTCTTGGTTTTATTTCCAGAAAGTAGACATAAATATTTACTTTTGTGGTAAACAGGCATGAAACTGTTATTTTTTTTTCAGTGTATTGAAGATTAAGAATTGTTTTCATAGGCATTTATACATTTGTTTTCAAAAAGTTTAAAGTGTGTGCAAGAACAGCATGATATAGCAACAGCATTAATATGCTTGAAGTGTGCCCTCTGTGCTTTATAACGTGCTAAAGCAGGGTTATTAAAAGGGTTTGTGAAGACCTACCATGGTGCTTTTCTGGGAAATGCTGATTTGCATGAAGTGCTGCAGATATCAGCTTCCTTTATCTGTGGTGGTGGAGCTATGGGAGACTTGGTGTCCCAGCACATACTGTTGCATTTTGGTTTGAGGGAAAGTTCAAACAAAGTTTAGTGGAGGATCAAAACTCTGCTTGCTTATCTGACTCCAGCTGATCTAATCCTTTTGAAGTGCATCTAAAATTATTGTCTGTCCTTTACTGAATTCTCTTCTAAAATACACAGCTGGGTGAATGAGTAGATCGGACTATAAATGCCTCATATCAGGGTTTTGCCTGTAAACTGGCAGCACTGAAAAACTGATCAGACACTTGAAGCCCTAGGATTCCTATAAAATATGTTCTTACTAGATGAGAAGGAGACTGAATTCTCAACCCAAATTAAATGTTTCCTATTTTTGAAGTAATTGTGAGTGTGCTGTAAGATACTTTCACCCCAGCTCTAGTTCAGTCTTGCTGAGAAATCCTCTAAATGTAGCATTTAATTTTGAAAAAAAAAAAAAAAAAAATTAATTTGGAATTGTCAGTAATTTTTCATTTACAAGGCAAAGTAAAGCTAACCTTTATAGTTTTCACATTTGCTTTGTCAAAACATAAAGGAGACTGCATGTTTGTTTATAAATGCTAAGTTGTATAATTCTCACATATCACTTTGTCTTGTCTTAAATGAGCTTTCACAGGTTAATAATATAAGTAAATCTTGTCTTAAAACAGATTTTAGATGTAAAAAAGGAAGAATATCCTGCCTGTGTTTTTATTTTAGCACTGCTGATAAACTCTAGAAAAAAGGAATTTAAATAATTTATGAAGTTTTTAATCCTTTGTATCATTAAATCAATATTACATGTACTTGGTTCCAAACTCACAGTAGCCTCCATGGGGCATCATGTAATATTTGAACTTAAACTCACTGACACTAGAAATGCAAAAAACATGCTTACATCAATTATTTCACGTTCTGTATGTTCTGGGGAGTATGTGAGAAAGTCACAGACAACAGTACTTTTCCTTTTTTTCTTAGGATTAGACAACAAAGCATTTTATTCTACAGGATACACAGAATATGTCAAACACCGAAGTAAGGTGATGGGTCACTTGGTGATATATAACAGGAAGGAATGCAGACTGCAACTATGAGAAATATAAGCTTGGGCTAAAATCACTTTAGGCAGTTTAATCTGTGATTTGAACCTGAACATTTTCTGATTCACCTGCTTAACTTTCTTTTCTTTTACAGCTGAGAGAAATATAAGAGTTAACCTGACTTTTATGTCCTTTTCAGTTTGAAGTGTGAACATTATAAAACATAAGTCTCTTAATTCTTGTTTGCTTGTTCATTTGATTTCAGCTGTTTTGTACATTTGCTTAGCTGGCTTTTCTTTGTCTGACTTATAGGTCTTTGAAGAAGAGCACCACATCTTGTACTTGGACCATGGTGGAGTTATTGTGGCTATCAAAGACACCTCTATTCCTCTGAAAATACTCAAGTAATTCTGCAGTCAATTAGAGTAGAGCTGTTGTGTATTCAAGACCTCAGGCAAAGTTCAGAGTTTAAGATAAGCATTTCAATGTGATCATGTATGAAATGCAGGTGGAGTCAGCTTAATTTAGCATTCATCGAGTCTACAAAATGTAGTTGGATATTTACTTTAAGATTACTTCATGGTGCTGAAGGTACCATGGCATCATGCATTAATCATAATAAAATTTTCTTGCATCAGTGTAGGTATTTTTTCCTTAAAAGACTGTTCTGGAACTCTACAGTAGAAGCCATGTTCAGCAGTATTATTTATCCTGCTGCTGGCTGGCACCAGCAGTGCGTGTCAATGATGCTTAGCCTGTGCTGCATATGAGGCTTAGGTGTGCAGTTAGGAGAGTTCATTCATACTGTAAAGTCTCTGACATCTCCAAGGGCCATAGGGAACAGGAGAACAGCCCTGAGTTTCTCTGACAAGAGCAATTTAATGTAGAGTTTAGGAGCCAACAGGCAAAGGACTTATTTGCGCTTACGTGCGATGTAATTTGGTGTACCAGAATCACAGCTCATCTGAGATATTTACAAATATGCACAATTAACTGCAATGTGCACAGATCCTCTCATATGGTGACAATGCAGCAAATGGCCTTTTCAGACGGTTTGGCAGGAAAGGTTTGTTGCAAAGCATTTTGTTATAAAATACCAAGTTGTAGACTGCATGATAGTGCAGCAAAACATGGCAGCCTTGTGTAATGGCACACAGAGCTATAATCTTCAGCATAAAAAATACTGTAAGACATCTTTATCACTTGTGAATTGGCTCATTTTTGCAGAATTGTGTTATGTACCTGAATAGGAACTAGGCTCTGTACCTGGTTATCTGGACTGAAAGCCATCCTTAACCTACTGTCTAAAAGACCTGGAGGAAATGTACTGAAAAAAAGAGACTTGGACTTAAAAGTTTTGGATGCACATTTGAAATATGTTTTGAAATATATTCTGCTGATTCATCAATATCTTTTGCAAATAAGATAAAATTAAGTAGATGGTAGCAGCCATGAAGGGCCGTCCTCATACTGGTGCCTGGAGTTAGACCTCCCACATTTTAGCAGCTGGCTTCTCATGTTCCACTGGCCTCTGCTTAACAGGTCCGTAGCTCAGAGACTAGTAGAAAGAATGAAATGTGAATTAACTTGCTTTTGAATCTTCAAGGTAGCAAGATTGTTTGTTGACAGAGCTTAGTTTTTAATCTCGGAGTTTGATTGCTGTGGAATATTTATTACACCTCCTTATAAAGATGTGAATCCCTGGATAAGTTGCTGAGATGAAGATCACATTAATATCATGTGCTGTCTAGGCATAATGTATTTTGTGATTGAAAATCCTAAGCTTTAGTAGAGAGGAGACTTTTTTAAAGTGCATTCTGCTTTGTATCCCAGTAGTTGTAAATGAAAGCCTTTTCTGCTTTTTTACAGGTTCAGCATAGATGAAGGCCAGACCTGGAGCACCCATAATTTTACCAGCACTTCTGTCTTCGTGGATGGATTACTTAGTGAACCTGGAGATGAGACACTGGTCATGACGTAAGGTTTTGGTTTCACCTCTGTTTTCAGGGCTCCCTCTGTTATGCATTTGCATAGATTTTCAACTGTGCATGTTTGAGATGGTCCCTGAGTCAGTGGGTTTTTCTTCTTGCAGTCACACAGACACACTGATGTGTGAACCTCCCCGGTATGTAACTGGTCTTTGGAATCATGTGACTGCAGTACTTCAGATTTTAAAGAAGTATAAGTGCTCAAATGAAATCTTGCAAAGTTACCACTGGGGAGAGTGGAATAATAGGACTTGTTTACAAATCTGAAAGATGCAGGGAGAAAAATAACTATTTCCTCTTGTTGTTTTTTTTGTTTTCTACAGATTTTTAGTCAGACATCAAAAATGTTAAACATCAATTGTCTTCACAGTGTAAATAACTATAGTGTTGTCTTAGTAAATAGCACTGCAGTACTTGGTGTGACCAAGCACTGGGCTGTCAAATATTTGTTTTTATTCTGTGCAGTGACAGAGGCAGCTACTGTGAATAGAGTTTAAAATAACCAAATTCTGCAACTCAGAATTGTTGATCCTGTTTATCTGTCTTTTTCTAAAGGATCAGGGACATCTGGATCTGAGCTGCACATTTTGCTCTATCTCTAGGATAAATGCCAGTGTTTTATAAGTGTCTGAGAGGAAAAAACACCTCTCCAGTTATGGAGAAACAGAGTCAGGCAGCACATGCTGCCTGCAGCCAAAAAGGGGAATGTATTCAGGGCAATGCACACAGGTTGTCTCCTATTGCAACAGTTTGTGTGATTCTTTATACTGGAGCTCAGTGTGCCAGTGACAAGCTTTTTCTCCCAGGAGTTACAAAGAGAGCTGCTTTGACATGTACCGGTAGCATTTTCCCTAGGGAAAAATAGATTAATAGGCCAGTGTATAAAAAGGACCTTCAGCAAAACGGAAATCCCACCTAAAGTACTTCAAAGTGTTGTGCTGAGTTCATAGCACTGCACTGCTTAGAGGGGATTTGGTCTGTTGGTTATTTCTCTCTTTCTCCACTGCCCCATTTACCCTCCATTGGATATGACCTGAGAAGAACAGTATTATCCCATCATCTTCCCCTTCTCTCAAACACAGGTTTATTTATGATGTAGTATATGCCACATGGAGACACTTATACCTCTGAATGAGGGATTTCCATTGATTTCAGTAAAAGTTGATGGATCAAAAGCTTATTCCAAACTGTATGTACTGGCAGATAGAGTGTGGTGACTCTGTGCTCCAGGCTTGGTTTTATTTTCTTATTAAATATCATTAAAAACAGTGAAGATGTGCATAAATATCTGGCTGAATGGTCTAAAGAGCTCTTCTAAAAAATTATGCCTTTCTAAAATCATCTATCTAAAATGCATAGAGTTGCAGCTATGTTTGGTACATGAGCCAAAATTGACAAGAAAAACATCATGTGGCTTGTAGATTTCTAAAGGCACAGCCAGAGTATGACTCTAGAGTGTAATGACAGGCTTGTAGATTCTTACTTTTTAGTTGGTTTTACTGAGCATGAATGGCATCAATCATTTAATAGCACAGACTGCCCCTGAAGACACATGCAAACTTCCTATCAGATTCTAAAGACAATGAGAACAATAAGCCTGCAGTGTGTGTTTCATTGTTGCCATTGCATCAACTTCCTTGTCTCTCCAGCTGCTTTTGACTGTGTTTTACCTTCAGGGTGATGTTGTCAGCCTAGTGGTGCTCTGTCTGACTTTATGTCAAGACCCTTTGTCGTTCTGTCTGGCTTAGTTCATTTCTCCTGAAAACTTATTCTTGTACTAAGTTATTGTGCTTGACTTAATCTACAGTGATTTGTTGCTTTTGAGAAATACATATTCCCTGGAAAAAAAAGATCAAAATCAACTATGCCATCTTTTCATTTTGTTAGATAGAATTTTTTTCAAAGTAGAACATGGTAGGATGAACTTGCAAATGGTAATGGAAATAAATTACTAGTGTCTTTCACCTTGAGGAATCCCCAGATCTATTGCCAAGGACCTAGTCTGACATTTTTTACTAGTACAGGAATTTGATTTTCTTCCTTTGGTATGGAATGTGCTTGAATAAAGACTTTGAATAAAGAGAGCATAAATTAGGAGAGATAGCATAATTCTGAAGTGGGAAGGCAATAACTGAAAAAATGTGCAGCAAAATTAAGGAACAGACAGTATTTCATTTAAAGCTTCTAGAATAAACTCACACAAGAGTCAAAGAATATTTTACATGTACTGAAAGTGTCTGTTATCCTGACTCCACTGAAGTCAGTCTGTGTGTAAGAGACTTCTCATTCTCCAGCATGGTGTCTGGGATATTGACCGGACTTGTAAGTGGCTTGCATTTGAATTCTAGTTCTGTCCTAATTTATCCGCAGTCAAAGAATCATAAAATCACAGAATGGTTTGTGTTGGAAGGGACGGTCAAGACTTTTTAGTTCCACCCCTCCCCTCACGGCCAAGGACACCTACTAGAACAAGTTGCTCAAAACCCCATCCAGCCTGGCCTTGAACACTTCCAAGGATGGAGTATCCACAGCTTCTCTGGACATGGTCCAATGCCTCCACATCCTTCTTATGCTGGGGACCCCAGAGCTGGAGGCAGCACTGTGGGTGGGGTCTCATGAGAGTGGACAGAGTGGCACAATCCCCTCCTTTGCCCTGCTGCCCACGGTGCTTTGGATGCAGCCCAGGACAAATTTGGCTTTCTGGGCTGTGAGCACATGTTGCTGGCTCATGTTGAACTTCTTGTCAACCAACACCCCCTACTCCTTCTCATCAGGGCTGTTTTTAACTCATTCTTCCACACAGCCTGTATTTGTGCTGGGATTTGTGCTTGACCTAAGCCAGGTGCAGGACCTTGGCCTTGTTGAACTTCATGAGGTTCACACGGGTCCACCTCTCAAGCTTTCAGGGTTCCTCTGGATGGCATCCCTTTCCTTCAGTAGACTGCACCACAGTTTGGTGTCATTGGAAGATTTTCTGAGGGAGCACTTGATCCCACTTTCCATGTTTTGGTAAAGGTGTTAAACAGCACTAGTCCCAATACTGTCCCCTAAGGAATGTCACTCATGTCTGTTTTGCATTCCAAAATGAAGTGGTTTAGTAAGCTTTACTGAAGAAGCATGAAAAGGTGAACCTGGTTGCCTCAAGTTGTCACTTCAGAAAGTTTTGTGTTTTCTCCAAAGCAGAGAGGAAAGCCAAATGTTCACTTGTCAAAAGTTTTCATAAAACTCAGTTGTCATCTGTCAGTCAACATTAATCTAAATCACTCATTGAAATCCCCTGCAGTATTCAAGATGTGTACATACAAATGCCAAGGAAAATATATTTTATTCCATTGTCCTCTGCAAAAAAAAAACTAGTTAAGATGTTTAGGAGTTTTAGTGGTAAAGTATTCAAAAACTTTAGGAAACTCATTCTGTTTTCAGTCTGTCTGTATTTCCATTTCTAAAGAGACCTAGTTAGGAGTTTAGGAAAGATAAGCAATAAAGTATTCATAAATTTTAGGAAATCTGATCTGTGTAAAAATCAACTTCTAAATGAGGAGCTCAAATCCAGTATTTATTGCTAAATGAATAAGTAAGGTTTGCTGAGAACTTTTCTCAAACAATATATTTTCATCAAAATAGTGAGTGGACTAGTAGGTTTTATTCTGTTCTAAAATTGTAACAACTAAAGTTACTGCAACCCAGTGTTATACTGAACAATATTTTATAGTTGGGAAAAATTGCTTGCTAATACTGGATTGAGTAATGGCCTAACTCAGTGCAAAAGGGAGAATTTTTGTGTGTCTGAAATATTGATGTTCCTCTTCAGAGGAAATAGTTAATATAATGAAAGCTTCAAACCTGTTGAAATTGCTTCTAAATCACATCTCAGCTTCTGGGAGTGTTTCCTAAACCAGATTATTTATATTGCAGTGTAATCCCAGTAGGCACAATAATCATGGTACCACAGACCACAGCCCCTTCTAAAAGGCCAATAAGAGGTTACCTAGGAAAACTGATTTTCTTTATGTCAGGTAGAACCAAAATCTTCCTTGTGGGTAATTGTATTTTTTCCAGAGGGTTATTTTTTTGTAATGTCTCATAGAATAACAACTTTGGAAGCTGCTGGGAACTTTATGACATCTCTGAACTGCAGAACTCCTGTATATATGTTTTGCTGTCTTGAATGCCCATTGTTGTATTCCTTTTTGGTTCCTGGGCAATCATGGAAATAAGAAGATGTTCTAATTTAAACTTAAAACCAGGTGAATATTAACAGGTGTTAGATATTAGGTAGAGCCGTCTGGATTTTTGTAACTGTTGATTCTGCTAGGAATGTCATCCTCACCTTTAACAACATCAGTAACAGTCAACATTACATGTACTTTTAGAGCTTATTGTCACACATGGCAGCACACTCCCTCTCCTGTTCTCTTTGAATATCTTTTTAGGTGGAAGTATTTCTCTCTGTTTTGAATTCTTCTCTACTGACTTTTTCGTATTGCAACACTTATAAAAGGTAGATAAAGCCTCATTATATAGGAGAATAGCTGATTCCTGAAGGCAAATTCTAGGTTTTCTTTTCAGCTAGTTAATGTCTTGTATGAGAATCATTGCTCAGTTGTGAAATGGTTATTCTGCTCTCTGAATGACTAGGAATGTATTTGAGTAGGTAGAGGAAACTTGGTGAAAAAAAGCATTGGAAAAGCAAACTGTTCCTTCTATTCCAATCTAATTTAGGTATCAGCTAATGCAGATGTACAGATATCTGTTTAGTAGCAAGTCTAATGCTTTTGCTGTCATCTCTGTGGACACAGATGTTAGCAGAGCAAGTCAAAGCATTGCAGTGTCACTGCCAACTTGTGACTTTGGAGTCAAGACATGGTACTGCCCCAGTTTCTCCCTCTGCTCAAAAGAAGTTTAGTGGGTAAAGTTTGTTTTAAAAAAACAAACTTTATATTTTCCTTATAGTTTTGTACTGTAGTCAGAAGCACAGGAAAAAGATGATCACAGTGCCAGTTTAAAGCCCACAATTAATACATTTTTAGGACAGATCTGTTAATATGTTTGAATAAGAGGAACTGAAAGGTTCTGTAAGAATCTGTTATCGCCCTGTCCCTATTTACAGGAGGAGAGGACAGAAAAAGGGTGATGTGACTTTTTCATTAAGAAGAGACTGTGCAATTTTGAGCCCTTGTCACACAGTGAGTGGCTGAAGCTTTGGTCCTCTAACTATGCTTCCATTTTAGTTTCTATTTCAAATAAATAACCATTACAAGCTTAGTCAACAACTGAATCTTTTAAACACTATATTTACTTTTGGTTGCAGCCTTGAATTATATTTTGTTCTCAAAATAAAGGAACCACAATTTGGATGAATGTAGACTATTAATGAATGAAAATTTTCTAATTGTGATGTGACTTGTTTTTTAAATATATGAGTAGAAAAGAGAGTATTAGCTAATAAATTATAAAATTTTCCAAGTATCCCAGATTAATTTGATCTTTAAGTAAGACGAAAACAGAGTTGAATGACATAAAAGCTATCTTCTACAGTGTCATGTATTTCTCTTTAAACAATTTTGTTCACTGTCCACCTTGTATTTACTTCTGTATAAGACATTAGGCTAGGCACTAAATCTGCAATGTTTTCCAAGAGG
Source organism: Pseudopodoces humilis (assembly GCF_049639895.1). Taxonomy (NCBI): domain Eukaryota; kingdom Metazoa; phylum Chordata; class Aves; order Passeriformes; family Paridae; genus Pseudopodoces; species Pseudopodoces humilis. The sequence continues at coordinate 10,990,762 of NC_142205.1, read as the reverse complement.
CATATGTGTTAAAAGGTTATTCTTGGACGAGAATTTATCAAATAGATGGGAAAAAATATTGGATGAAATTCAGAACTATCATGGAGCCACTCAACTCCTGGATGAAGTGGAAACACCCTCATTCTACTCCCCCATAGCACTTCTCAGAACCTAAGCATTCATTTCCATTCTTTTTCCCCAAAGGAGCTAAAACCAAGATGTTTGGGCATTAAAGAATGAACACCAATTATTAGCTTATGGGAGCAGGAAACAATGAAAAAACCTATTTTGGTTCAATTTCAACTGAATTGTTTCCTCCCTTCATTTTTCATTTTGGCAGCCAACAAAAACCAAAACAACCAAAACCCAAAAAAACAGCCCGATCAAGAAACCCTAGTCTTCTCTTTAATGCATTAAGTATATGCATGTGTTTGTAGTTTAAGGCATTTAAATCATAAATGTCTCAGCATATTTGCACATGATCTCCTGTATACACAAGCACTTTTTATGTGCAGTTGCTTTATGTAGGCAGGTGTCTACTTTTGCACATGGAAGCATTCATCATTTCTGTAGCTGCAATTTAGGAAGACCACTGAAATGTGACCTCTGTTATGTTCTTATGGAGAATTAGAAAAATATGCTGAATTATAATCTTGATGTGTAACAGACTGGAGCTTAAATCTCACATTACTTTCATCAATTTTACCAGAAGGAGCCCTCTGACTTAACAAGGTTTTTGTTGATTTTACTATGGTAAAGACAACTGTTGGAAGGAAAGCTCATCTAATAAAGATTCACTATTTTCTCTTTTGAAAATAGTAGGCTTTAAATGTCACTGTAGTACACAGTCATGGCTAACTGTCTCTGCCAACCTGTATCCCCTTGGAAAATCTATCATTAATAATGTTATTCCTGTGAGTTAAGGAGTGCACTACCTGTTGGCAGTGGCTACACTAAAATATATCCTTCCATGCCACCATCTCATCTCTTCATTCCTCAGCTAGGTAATTTCTGCACAGATTTTGGCATGTCTTGCTCTGTGTTCAAAGACACTAATAATATGAACTACAACAGGCAGAACAAAAATAATATTGTCACATTTATTTGCTTTTTCAGGGATATTGTCATCATTTGTAGTAAAAGTATATGTGAAGCAAAGGACTCAGCTCTTTGAACTCATCATAAATTGACAAGAGACTTCTAATATAATCCTTTTATGTGGAAGACAGCTGAGTAACATGCTGGTTTTTAATGTAAATAACCTCTGATATCTAGTGAACAGTAAGGTAGATTGGATATTTAATCTGAAATCGCAATTGTGTTATAAAAATTAGCAGAGAGGTCTGAGAGTTAAAAAATATTTTGACAATACAATAAGTTCACTGATCATTCTATTTCCTTCTAATATGATTTACTACTGGAAAGCAGACCTCATATTTGGAACAAGGTAAAAGTATAATTTTTTTACAAAGCTCTGCGACTGCTTCCATTTGTAAGGAGACAGAAAGAATTGTTAAAGTAATTAACTGTCATCTCTGGTAGTGTGGTTTCCTTTCCCAGCTTGATCATATACTCACTGTTTGCTACTGAGATTTAGATCTATGAAGAATTTCAGGTACATGCTTGGACAGCTTTGCTTAGGTGTTGTCCAGAGGAATTTAGACATACTACCCGAGAGAGAGCCCTTGAGATTGCCCGTATCACCTGTATGTGGGACCCTCAACTGACCCTGATTCTAATCCTAGGTTTTACTGTCAGTAACTCCATACTTTTGAAGTCTCTCAAAAAACCTAGAGGCCCTGCTCCGCCCCTAAGTGTCATATGAAGTTATCAGAGTGTGCCAACAGTGCCATCACTGTGCAGACACTCTGCTACAGCGTTCTGTTTTGAACATCACAGTTGATGGCAAACTCATATAGAGGAGAGCAAAAGCCAGTGCAGCACTTGGAAGGTTAAGGCAGTGAGTCCAGAATGAAAGAGGCTTCTGATTTCAAACAAAAGTAACTGTGCATCACACAAATGTCATCACTACTCCTCAGTACAACTGCAAAACTTGCCCAGTTTTAGTTGCTACATTAAACATCTGAATAAATTCCCCATGTGACCTTTTTGACCTTGGTGGGAAAACAGAGATCACTCTCACCACTCTGAGGTCTTTGAGTACTCTCAGGCATTCATGAGTAAAGCAAAACACAGACAGAAGATGACACAGCTACTACTTCTCAGCTGAACAAGGAGTCTCTACTGAATAGGTCTTGTCTATTGAACAGAATTTACTGGAAAAGATTATCATAGCATATAATTTCTGTTAAATTAACTCTGCCTGATTATGAGCTTTATCAGGAACAGAAATAACCAGCAATCCTCCAGCAAATAGTTTAAATGAGTTAGCTTAAGAACTGCATTAAACTGTCTTATCTATCAAATGATGCAATCAAATTAAAAAATTATGTGCTCATAAATGAACTAGGAACAAATGTACAAAGTTGTTATGGCAACTGAAACACTGAAGTTAAAATTATGGATCCTAAATTCTTGCAAATAAAAGTAAATTAATTTCCAAGGTAATTGGAATTTCTTCGAAAAATTATTTATCACAGCATCATCTTTTATAGTTTGAACAGAATTGATTTGATGCCTTTCTAATGAAATATAGTTAATCAAGAGGAAGGTTTTAGTAGCTTATGAATTGCTATCATCTTGATATATAACTTCTAGTCATCAGTTACACTTGGTGCACCATTCCAGTTTTTTTCATTCATATGATTTTATTAATCATATATATTATATATTTTGCACCTGAGCAATTATATTGTGATTGCTGTTATGTATTGCTTTATTGTAGCTCATATTTTTGTCTAATCCATTGAATCCTACTTAATACATGCCGTTATTACTTTGAAAAAATACTTCTGTTTTATTCTTTAGCATCACATTTAAATGTGCTCATGCGCGGTGTCTGCAAAATGTGCTATTGCAGAAAAAGCATTAATAATCATTAAAACTCTTCTTGCAAACAGTTTGCTAAAGTGGATGCATGTAGAATATTGCAGTCCTTGGAAAATTTATTCTAGGAATTACAAAGATGTACATCTGCATTTTTAATAGAGTGTGTGACTGTACTGGGACACTTTCTTAAATCTTGGGGATTTTATTTAAGCCAGAGGATGTTGGGAACACTTGTGTTGTTACTGTGCTCTGTGAGAACGTGGTTTTCAGTCTGTAGAATCAGAACAGCCATAATGGAAATGAGTTTTTTGGGGTTTTTGTTGGGGTTTTTTGTTTGTTTGTCTGTTTGTTTATGCCCAAGTGGCTGGACCAATATGCAGAAAAGTTATTTCAGTCTTCTGCTAAAAATCCACAGAAGGAAATGTTACAGTTCAGCCCTGAAGCAGTGACTTTGCCGTTTGCACATATGGTTTTTCCATAGCTGACATATTATCCTACTAGATTTTGCATAATTTCCAGAGTAATTTCTAAAGTTTTTCTATCATTATAGGGTGTGGAACTGGGACATATTTATCTAGTCTCTATCTATAATGCTGATATTTTCTGATTTCTCACTCTAGTGGGGCAGAATAAACAAATTCAGCATCTTGAATCATTACTCCTACAGAATTCTAGAATCATAAAATCACTGAGGTCAGAAGTGACCTCTGGAGATGATCTGGTCAAACCTCTTTGCTCACACAGACCTACCCAGAGCCAACCACAAACAGCTATTCCCAGATGGCTTTTGAATATCTCCAAGGGTGGAGTCTCACAACGTCTCTGGGCACCTGTAACAGTGCATCCTCACAGCAGAAATGTTGATTCCTGATGTTCAGAGAAAACTTCCTGTGTTTCATTTGGAGCCTGTTGCCTCTGGTCCTGTCACTGGGCACCACTGAAGACCTGGCTCCAATCCTAGCAAAGAATCTTCTTTGTACCTTCCCTCCAGGAATTTATAGGCTTTGACAGTTTCCCCTGAGCCTTCTCTTCTTTGTGCCGAACAGTCCCACATCTCTCAGCTTCTCCTCTTACAAGAACTGCTGCAGCCCCTTCGTCACCTTCACAGCCTTTTGTTGGACTCCCTCCACTTGTTCCATCTCTCTCTTGTACTGGGGAGCCCAGGACTGGACCCAGTACTTCCCATATAAACTCACCAGTAGTGAGGAGAAGGAATTAGAGACTAATGTGGCTGTATCTTTTAAGTTTATCCTTGTCCTTCGTCTTTCTTGCCCTTCCTCCAGGTCTCTTTGAAGACAGCTTTTTACTCTATAACAAGACTCTGCAAACATTATTTTGTACTTCTCAGCTTTATCTATTCCAGTGAAAAACCCAATTCTTTCAATCATTTTTCATTGGTTACATTTTCTAAGCAGCTTATGAGTCATTTTGCCCCTCTTCAAATTCATTTTTAGTGGGTCTGTAAATATGCATATAACATCCAAAATTAGACACAATATTCTTCCAGAGGCTTCACCAGTGCCAACTATATCAAAATAATTACCTCCATGTCTTCTGTTTTGAAGTCCTGGGTACAACCTAGGATTAGTCTTTATTATTTTGCAGCAACACTGCATTTCTGTTTTAATTCCACAGAATTCCCCAAGTCTTTTATTTGATATTTGAAAGTTATTTTCCATTTTGGTTTCCACCTTTGATGTGGGTTTGGGTTTCTTTTTTCCCAAGGAGTACTTTCTGCGCTTGGTTTTGGAGTATTTCATCATATTGATTTCTGAACATTGCTTCCATCATTCAGTGTCCACTCCCTTCCCTATGTTCCCAGTGAAATTTCTTGTCTTTCTTATTTGACCACAAGTGTTAATGAAAATATTGATTGTGAACCCATCATACCTTTGTGATACATGTGTCAAAATATTCTTTATTTGACAACTACCTTTTGAAAATGGATTCTTCTAATTCAATATGTATTTCCATTCCTCTTCACAGTGATTTTATCTGCACTAATGTTTTCTTTTTTACATTGAGACAATGTCAGCTAGAAATGTGTAACAGTTTTAAAAAAGGTCAAAATATGCTACATTTTTACTTTCCTTTATCCACTAAATCAGTTACCCTGTAAAAGGAGAAAATTACATTAGTTTGACATGATTTGGTTTTGATAAATCTGTCGTAGCTGTTTGTTATCATTTTAATTATCTCCAAGGTGCTTAGAAGTGGATAGCTCAATAATTTGTATGGTATCTCTGTGGATATCAAAATTAATTCTCTAACTCTCTGAGCTCTGTTTTGCTGTTTTATATCACTGGTTATATATATATATACACACATAAATGTGTATGTGTGGTTGTGTGTGCATATTTATATATATAAGCAACATGTTTCCCTTGCCATAGTTATTTGTAATCACCCTCATGAGGTTTCAAAGATCATTAATAATAGCTCAGAGATTATGTTTTCAGGAGAATGTCATTATTCTCTTCTGCCTTGAACTCAAAACACCATCTCCTTTCTTCCTCCTTCTGACTAATCATTCCTGAGATAGCTAACACGAATGGAGAAAATTTCATTTGTTCTGTAGAAAATACTTTTCTTGAGTCAGGAGTGAAGCTTTAACAGGACTTGGCTACTTACACTTGAATTTATTTTTTTATGATGAGTTAATAAAAGTAATGTAGTAAATTTGTGAAGTTTTGTGATGTCTGGAGCAGCAATCACTGAGGTAGGTAGTTGCATAAACACATGGTGAAGTCTGCCTTATGTTAGCACGTTGTATGGAGAAGCAAGGATTTTAGAAAAGAGGTACAGGTATTTTGCATGCAAAAGACACTTCATGTCTGTCAGCAAAGCCAGTCATATTGAAACAGGCGTTGTGGAAAAGGCAGGAGACCACCTAAGTAGATACTTTATTGAGTATGTAACTACCAGTGAAGATTATATGGTGACAGCAGTTCTCAGGATCCAGCTGAAGCAGAAAAAGGAGCCAAACCCTTAGGCACAATGAGAGAAATGGGACCACACACCTGTGTGCACATACAGCCAGTGGACTGACACACGTTTTTTAGTTTCTGTGTTTGCTTCTACTTCTGAGCCATGGGTACATTTAGAAGGAAAATAATTAGATAATCCAAGTCCTTTAAAAAAAAAAAAAAAAGACGTACAAACTAAATGCATATGTTTGTGTTTAATTAGCTGCACTGCTGGTGGTGTGGTTTCCTGTGAACATGGGTTGTCCAGTCATCATAATGTGAGCAGTGTGGGCAATAACCTATTGATATCTACATCTCTCTGCTGTGGAGGAGAAGACACCAGGAAGGAAAAGGGGAAATCACTGTACATCTTTAGTCTCCAACTGTTTTTCAGCCTTTTTGGTAGATTTCAGAGCTGTAAGCCATTTACCAGGGAACATGCTTCATGTATTGCCTGTGTGATGTGGAGAATAAACCACGTCTGGTCTACCCCAGTTCCAATCTGAACCTGGTATTCAGGACAAGAGAAATGACTGGGCACTGCAGAATGCTTTTAGTAAAACTGTACCATTCCTGCTGTGTCTGGATTTGGACAAAACTGAGAGCAAAACAAAAGGAATTAATTACTTTGGAGAATGATGCTACAGCTTGGAATATGAACTCTGTGTGGTATGAACTGCACAAAAATTGTTGGCTTCAGAATTAACCTTAAATTCTTTGGCCAGTAAGTCACATAAGCCTGATACAAACCACAAATACATTTTACTTTTGCCCAAACAGAATCTTTATCCTTTCTAATTTGTTGCTGGATGTCATACTTACCCATTTTGTTTTGGAAATAAAGATTCTGACTTAGAAAATGTTGGCAGCTTTGAACGTGCAGCTTGGTTTTTAAAGCAATGAGATTTCCTTTTTTTTTTCATTTTCCCCCCCACAAAAAACTGTGCAGTTTGTGGCTGGTTTTTGATATACATTGAACTATCTGAAATGAAGAGACTCTGAGTTCTCCAGCACAATGTGAAGATGTAATGTATTCCTTAGAAATTAATAGTATCATGATACTGCTGTGATTTTAATAATAGCACATTTCTATCTGAAGACTGTAGAAATTAACACAAAATCCCACAACAAAAACAACTGAAGAGATTGCAAATCATAAGGAATGAGTGACAGAGCTGGAAACTGACTTGTGATCTGGGATTCTGCTCCCTGATCTGAGCTTCCTGTCAAAATCTGAGACTTCTGTCTGTTTCACATAGCAAGATAATAGGAAAAAAAAAATCTGATTCCAAATTAGAAAATATTATTAAATTTCTGAATAGTTTGCTAGGGAAAAAAAACCCTTTAATATATGAGTTATATCTCTTCATTGTAAAATTTCATAAAATTGACAAGTGTTTCCTAACTAGACTCGTTGTACATAAAAGTGGAAGAAGAACGATGCTGGGACCTTTTAGCAGAGAACTACGACTGTGAACAGGATAAGCTAGGACTGAAATTTTGAATCTCGCTTGTATGGTATTTCTTTGCAGTAAGAGTTTACCTTTGGTCTTTTGTTCAGAGTCTTTGGACATATCAGCTACCGTTCAGACTGGGAACTGGTGAAGGTGGACTTCAGACCATCCTTCCCCAGGGAGTGCACTGATGAAGACTATGAGTCTTGGGATCTCACAAATCTACAGGTATTCATGGTTTTGTGTTAAATGATAAAATGTTTCCATAGCGTTCAGATTCATAGAGTTATGTGCTGAGAAAATGTTTCCAAACTGAATTTGGATGCTACATGCCCAGCTTAGTCTTCTTATGCTGATTTCACAGGAGTTTAAAGTGGGAGAGGATTTTGTGTTCCCTTTGGTTGTGTGATCTGTGTCCCAAAAAAGGAGGAAGTATATCTGGGGGGCTGCCATAATAATAGGTGGTCCTGCTGGATTGGGAAGCATGTTCCATAAACTGAAGTGTGTAATATTGATTGAAACTATTTCAACATGCAGTCATGTTCTGCCAACTTCCTGACCACATACTGTATTCAGATATAAATTGCCATAAGTAAAGTCCATTCCAGAAGTAATTTAGGATCTCAGTGGACCAATCACATAATGGAGTCCAGTTGTTTTGGGCAATACCCTTTTTGCAGTAATGTACTAGGGCTGTGCTTATCCTGATGCTCTGGCCAAATCCACTTTTCAGAAGCTAAATTCTCTGTGCAACGTATTGATTAAAGGGACCAATATGAGTCAGGGTTTTTTGTTAAATGGAATACATCACATTTATTCATAATAATTCTGATTGTTATGTCTGCTTCTTCCACCAGGGTTGGTTTATTTTTTGCATACTACTCAGTGTTACTCCAGCTTTCATTTTCTAGTTCTCATGCCTAATTTTACACCTCTTGTTTGGGACTGCTGTGTGTGAACAAAGAATGTTATGCAGCTCTGAGCCTAAGGAGTAACAGTATCTTGGGATATTGGCTAATTTCTGAAATGTCTTTCAGAAACTAGAAACTACTAAAATGACTTTGACAGAGTGCTTGCAGCTGTCCAGTTACCAGTGGAGTGTGTATGGAGGGAGTTCATTCCGTGTCCACGTGGTTGGTGCTTCAGGTGGACAGCCAACACAAGATATGATGATTTAGAGAAATTCAGCTATCTGCAGCTAGAAGAGATTTTAAAATTACCATTCAGAGCTTTGTACCACAGGCTGGGCACTCATGAAACATAAATTGCACTTGCATTTTCATGTGCATCTTCAGATTTAAGTCCTGGAAATATAGCCTGTGTTGCGACTCTGCAATGACCTGTTGCAGTGGACAGCAGTGGATGTGAGGTCTTTCTATATCTGTACATCTGAGGATCAGAGGGTTGATAAAGTTTACAGTCTTGGCAGCAAGGCCAGCCTTTCTCAGGACAATTCAAGGTCTGTGTGGTGGAGGTTCTGTTGCAATAAGTCCAGTGCTTTGATATTCAGGGTGATCGTTGCATCATGGGCCAGCAGAGAAGCTTTCGGAAGAGGAAGATTTCATCATGGTGCATTAAAGGGAAAAGTTTCACATCAGCTCTCACATCCAAAGTTTGTGAATGTGTGAACACTGATTTCTTATGGTGAGTCTGACTGTGGGCCTTTTGACTTATTGCTAATAAATATTTACTTAGAGTTTGAGATAGGTTTATTTTCCTCCTTTTTCCCCAGTTCCTACATAGCCATGTATAAGCAAATAGGTAAGCTGTAATTGAATAACAGGTTTCTTTTACATTTGCATTTGTTTAAAAACATTGCCATGTTTCAGTATTTGTTTCACCTGACTGAACAAATTCTGACATTCTTCTCTATTGATTAAAACTTGAAAAATGACCATTGAGTTAATTTTAAAGGCAAGCAAGGCCTTTCTACTTTAAATAAATAAATAAATAAATAAATAAAATGCTTAGTCTGAGTGTCAAAGGAAACATTTAAAAAATCTTTTTTTACCAAGGGACGTAATTTTGCAGAACTGACAAAGTAATTGCAATCAGTTTTTCCCCAAGTGTACACAGTTCCCATTGAAATTAGAACAGAATTGGCTTCATCAACTTACATGTTCATCTAGTAGAATAACACTGAAAAAATATATTGACTTTGAAAAATGTAATGTCATTCACCCCAAACTGGATTGCAGAGTGAACTGGGGATAGTAACAATTTTGGTGTTGATGTTTTTCAGTGATTATGGGTTTGAACGCTCTGCACCTCTGAAGTCAGAGTCGAGCAAATGCTTTGCTGACTTTTGGTTTAACCCAGAAGCGCCTCCTGAAGACTGTGTGTTGGGGCAGGCATACACCAGCAGCACTGGGTGAGCTGATTTTGCATTTCACAGGCTTGATGAGGCTTCCAGAGAGGGGGAGAATATTTCAACCAGAGCCTTAAATGTGGTTTGAAAGAAATTCACATTTAAATACTTAAATGGAGTCTACAAGAGGGCTGGAGAGGGACTTTACACAAGGACATGTAGTGATACGACAAGGGGGAGATGGCCTTACACTGAAGGAGGAAAGGTTTAGATTAGATATTAGGAAAAAATTCTTTGCTATGAGGGTGATGAGACACTGGCACAGGTTGCCCAGAGAAGCTGTGTATTCCTCATCTCTGGAAGTGTTGAAGTCCAGGTTGGATGGGGCTTTGAGAAACCTGATCTAGTGGAAAGTGTCCCTAGGCAAGGGGAGTTGGAATGAGTTGATCTTTAAGGTCTCTTCCAACTCAAAGCAGTCTGTGATTCTATGAAATGTAAATAAGGCAAACTGTAAAAACTGGGAAATGGAAAAATTCTGATTCTGACTTAGGGCATAAGCAGAAGCTTCCTACAGACTAATGAAGGAAAAATATTGCTTTGCATGTTCACAGTAGTTAAAAAATTAATCCATTTGAGAAGATGGGGAGCTATCATTTCAGAATTTTTTTTTTTTTTTTAATTTTTTGTATCAATTATTGCACTTCTGATAGGAATGTTCATTCAGAACCTTTTCTTTTAGCTCATTTATTGGGTTCAGAGTAATTTTCATTTTGGATCCAATGAATTACTCTGAGGAACTGGCAACATCTCACAGAATTTCCAAGTTTCTCACTTCCATAAGGGTAAGGAGTTCTGTGGAGAATAGATTCTTTTCCTGACCATATGGGACACTCAGAATCAAAGGAAAGCTTTAGTAACTATAAACAATACTGCATAGAATATGTACTACAATGCAGTCTGACGTCTGTGCTGAGAATAACTTGCAGCTGGCATCTATTCTGGCTTATCATAACACCATCACAGTCGGTTGTGGAGATGAGAACCAAATGCTAAAATGTCCAATCTGACAATGGAGTCACAGTCCCTCTGTATATTTACCTTACTGAGGAAAATGCTGCCTTTTGGGTTGTGGCTGACAGCTGTGATATACAGAATGGGAATTCAAAAGAATGAAATATGACTCTGGTTTTAAAGGATGTTTAAAAATAACATACCTGTGTGAAAGTGATCTGTAAATAATTGCTGTACACATCCGACTATTTCATTATTAGCACTTTAAAAGTGTGAGTCTTTTCACTCTTTTATATGGTTATATTAAACAAATGCTTTAAGTGTTTTAAGAAATGAATGGATTTGAAAGCAGCAGTTAAGCAATTAGTTCTGGGTTAATGCAGAAGCTGTTTGGTGTAATTTCTCCCTGATCTCTGGGATTTGAACCAAGACCTCTGGGAGCATTGAAGACTTGGACGCTAGAAAAGGAGACGGCAGAGAGGACAGCAGACTGTCTAGGTCCCCAAGGGCTAGTCAGGCATGTTTCTAAGTTGGAAAACACAGACTTCAAATGCATGCAAGTGAAATTCTCATCATGCTTCACACCCCCTTTCTTCAGCAGGTTTCCCATAGTAAAGTCAGTGTCCCCAGTGAAAGTACTTGCATTGTGAGTTGGCTTGGATCATTTGCAGTCCTGTCTGTTTGTGATGCCAAGGAAAGTGCAGTAGCTACAATAACACATGCATTTGGTGCCTTTGCTGGCATTCTTTTGCTTATCTCCAATTCACTGTGTCCACTGTTTACTGTTTTTGCAGGTACAGGAAAGTTGTTTCTAATGTGTGTGAAGGTGGAGTAGACCTGCAGCAGAACTTAGCACACCATATGTGCCCATTGATCGCTCCCAAGGGACTTCAGATCAAAATCAGAGAAGAAAGTCTGGCTGTTAGACCTGGGGAAGACATCACCTTCATTGTCCAACAAGAGCAGGTAGTAATGAACATTGGCTGTATGGAAGTTGAATCCATGATTTTAGGGTTAGTTTCATTCCTACCTGTTTTGCTGCTGAATGAAGATTAATTTGTGCTTCAGACAAACATTAACAGCTTTCTAAGTACTGAAACTTGATTTCAAGTGAATAAGACAAGCCAGTAAACTCAGTGAACCTCTAAATTCTACCCACAGAACAGGATTTATCTCCTCAGCAGAAAAGGCACTGGTTTCTTGGAAAGTCAGAGTAACTGCATTACCAAAGTGTTCTTGGACTGAAAATTTCAACTGCTGTATCAGAGAAGAACAGAAATGCAGAGAACATTTAATACTCAGGTTTAGGTGTTTTTGAGAATCGGCTTTTCAGAAAGGAATGAGGCAAAGCTTTACAGAAATCAGCAAGTAGCTCAGAATAAAAGTATTTATTATATATTGGTTTTGTTGCCGAAGATGTGGGGTTTTTTTCTGTTTAGTGAGAAACAATGCCCTAAGGCCGTGACCAACAGCAGCGAATAACTTTTGGATGAATTGTTTGCCATGGGTTTGTTTTCTCATGCTTGTGTTTTAGCATTAGGCTATAACTGCTCTGCTCAGGTTACCAGAGTATTGTAATCCTGGCTAACCCCACTGGTTTGCAAGAACTTGAAGAAAGTTCACACATTTTGGCAAACCTGTGCTATATAAATTGAGCACTTGGGATTTATTTCTGTAATAGAATCAAGAAGGTTACGTGCAGAACGCTGGGCTGCTTAATACTTCGCAGGCTTTGTGTCCCAGTGCGTGCAGTGCCCCAACAGTTTGTGTGGCAAGTTCTGCTGCCTTCTCTTTTTAGAGTTTGTTTGGAAATGTTTATTGTAAGCCTAGAGCATTTGGTTACAATTTGGACTCTTATGATTTTGATTGGCAGTTTGACTTTTTTCCTACTGAAGTTTTCATAAATCTCTGTGGCAATGTGAAAAACATGTAAAATTGTTCACAAATCTTCAGAAGTAAGGAATCTTGAAGAGAATTCCTTGCTGTGTTTTTTGGTGAAGTCTTTGCTCCATACATCAAAGAGGAAGACAGATTTAGAAGAAATGTAGCAGTTTGGTGCCCTCTATGGCTAAAAATAATATTTAAACTCAAATGTCCTTAGCATTGCTTAGGATTTAATCTGTATGACAAAGTCTAATGAGAATTCGTAACGATTACTGAGTTCAAGAAACATCTCTACTACAACAAACTAAAACATACTACTTTCTCTGGTGAACAAAATTAATTTGCTAGTTTCTGTGAATGCATGTTGTTAGGTGCAGGAATACCAGAAATCAGAGGTTAAAGGAAGCAGGCTTCTGGTACATTTGGGCAGTTTGCAACTGTCTTTAGAAATAATAATAAGAAATAAATACATCATCATTATCATAATTTTTCTTAAATTTTGTTGGCTGAATATATGAATAAATAAAGTTATGACAATCTCTCTCCTAATTTTTATGCAAGTGGAAGCTCCAATTTCCTATAGATTTAGATACCTTTTCCCTTTGTCATTGTTTTGCTATCTCTCCATTCTCTCTGTTTTCACTGGTCAGGACATAGAAAATAGTGTTTTGAAGGCAGCACTCTCGTCTTTACACTAGGGAAGCCATTAGAATAAAATGTTAAGAGAATCTTCCTCTACTGTCTTTCAGTGCTGGTTTCAGTCTCACCTGGAAAAAATACATGTGTATACTTGTTAGCATAAGAAAGAGTGAACAAAAACTGCAGGCAAGCTGATGTCATCTAGAGATTCCACTTACTAACACATTGCTGGCAAGGAGATATCTCTTTTGCTTTAAACTTTAATAACATATTATCTCCTCTGCAAAATTCTACTCTTTTGTTGTCAAAAGAAAGATGTTATTTGGGAAAAAAAACTATTCACAGTGAAGAGGCTTTCACAATTCTTTATGTGTCTTGAAATTGGTGCTTATATATTTGATAATCCTACAGGTTCCTTATTATGGGTATTTTTTACATTATGAGCAATATCGTTTCATGAGATAAAACATGGAAGAAAATCATCCACACTGAAAAATAATAGAAGGAGGAAATAATAGTATGTTTTCCTTCCTTTTGTAATGGCAGGGTACGTAGGTTGTAGGCATGGTACCTCCTTTGATTTTCAAAGAATCATAGAAATATAGACTGACAGGCTGGAAGGGACCTCAAGGTTCATCTGATCCAACCTCTTTTGGAAAAAACAGGGCTGGATAAGATGCCTGGCACCTGTCCTGCTAAATCTTGGAAGCATCCAACTTTGGGTAATTAACCACTTTCCTGGGGAGATTATTGCAATCATTGATTGTTGTCAAAATAAAAAGAATTACATTAGTGCTGCCTTTTAGGATTAAATTTTGAAATAAAGCAATTTCAGACAGTGCCTTTTGGAGAAATGAAGTGATTTTTGAATCCTTTAATGTCAACCCTTTTCTGCTTTGATGGCCTTCCATGTTAATTGACCAGCATACGTGTGTATACACTCCTTTCCTAGAGGCAAGGAAGTTTTTGAAATCAATACTTGTGTTTTCACAACAAAGAGGCTTTTCTACAAAGCCTGGCTGCAGCAGGACTGCAGCCTGTCTGATTTGCACGGCTGTGATGGCCATGATCTCTGGCAAGCAAGCAGGAACATCCACTCTGCTGGAGATCAAGGAAGCAGGGCCTCTCGCTCAGACAGTGCTGCCAGTAGTGTTGAGAAAATGTTGCTGCTCGCAGCTAAAACGAATTATCCTTTGGCTGCATCCAGATCACCAGTCCATGTGGCACAGGCCTGATTTCTCTCTTGAGCAGCCATGCCATGACAACATGAGTGATGAGCATGTTTGTCCTCTGACAGTGGTATCAGTCTTGTGGTACTTTAGGCCTGAATTCAGGAACAGTGTCACTTAAAGGAGCACTTAGCAGAAATATGATGAATTATAAATTCCATAAGACGTTTGACATGACAGAATTATTTGACTGGGCTTTTAAACCATTTCCCAAACTCAGCTGAGTGATCTGCTTCATTAAGCATGCATCTATAATTTTGCACTAGAGCATGTTAGTTCTTGGCATGCTGGTAGATCAGTGTAACACTCTACAATACAACTCTATGTGAAGATCCCAGCTTGGGTCTTAAAGGCCACATGGCTGACACTAAGAAGGTGTGGCTGGAAGGTGTTGTGAAGAACGTGTCAGACATTTAATTTTACTTTATAATTGCAAAGGCTAGAAGATCATGGGAGGAGTAGTAAATTGCTAAAATAGCAATCTTCTGTTGCTTACAATCACATGAGCATCACTTTTGAACCTGAGGCTGCCCTGCACCATTATGTTACATAATGTCCAGCTGCATTAAGAGAAGAGTGATGGTTTCTGTGCCATACAGCTTGGTTAGTGGTTTGGGGTACATAATTTTAAGGTAGCACCTTGCTCTGTAAACATGGTATTATCTCTATTAGTGCACAGAACATCTGTTGCACTAAGGTAATGGCCATGGCAGTAGTGGTTTTACTGCAGCTGTTGCAATTGGGTCAAGATGTCTGGCTGGGGCTGAAAATGCTACTGTGATTCCATAAAAGGTTATGAACACGTGTCCTGTCTATTTTGGTTGTGGCCATTTAAGATATTTTTGATGTATTTTCCTTTTAGGGTGATGTATTGAGTACCAAATACCAGGTAGATCTTGGAGATGGCTTTAAGGCGATATATGTGAACCTGACAATGACTGGAGAGCCCATCCGTCACCGCTACGAGAATCCTGGGATTTACCGTGTGTCCGTCAAGGCTGAGAATGTGGCTGGGCACGACGAGGCTGTGGTGTTCGTGCAAGTCAACTGTAAATCAGCTCTCTGGTTTTCTTACTTTCATCACTGCATAAAAACCTCATGTCAGCTACGAAGTAGGAAAGAAAATTACTGGTCACAATTAGGAGAAAACATATTTTTTCAATGTCCTCATGCAGCCTTTCAGTGTTGTGTTGGTAATGCAGAGGCTTGTGAACCTAATCCAGTAGGAGGTCAGAATCAGTTTTGTTTGGATTTGGCAGAAGGATGGTTTATTAATCTTTTAAATAACAAGCATGCTTCAGTATAAATTTCAGGTTTGATCCATCTTCCTGATTCAACATCCCTTGTCAGCCTTAGCAGCTAAAATTTAATACTTCAAACTATGTCTTTGTAAAGCTTCCAGGCGCAGTGTAAAGCAAATTAACAGACATGTTGGGAAACATATGAGCTCTTGTATGGTTTTAAAAAATCGTCAAAATCTCAGTGGTTCTAAATCTAGATTTTAGGTAGTTAATTCTCACAGAGTTTGAAATGGTGCTTGGCTATAACTTCATGTTTGTAGGCAGTATTACTTGACTTATGCTTCTCTTCCTCTCCTTAATTAAGACTGAGGAAACCCAATCAAACAGATATAAAATAAAGAATAGCATGGCCCAGGGAATATCATGCACCATTGCAAACTTAATGTACCTCAGTCATCTCATAACTGAAATGAAGAAGAAAACTCAAAAGTGGAACTGATTTTTCCTCTTCCTTTGAGACACAAGACAACTATTGCCTGTTCTCAGAAGCTTCAAAAATTCAGAAACTAGTAACATCAAAGGAAAAGATATTCATCTTGCATTCTTCAGGTGTCTGTTTCCCTCTCTTGTGAGTGGTGTGTCTTCCATCCTAATCCCAAAGCAAAGGAAATCTCTGGAGCCATATGCCAGCTTGTGCACAGAGCTATCTGCTTTATGTCAGCTTGTCTAGTGACTGCTGATATTTATGTATTTTGCTAGTCAGAGTTTCCAGTTCTTTGATTAACAGATGAATCCAAACACATTCATGCCAAAGACCAGTCTCCTGTTAATATCAATCAGAGAGAATCAGAATCAAATTTTACACCTCAGTTTCATTATCTGTTGTGTTTGTTTTTTAAATCATTTGACAACTCCAGAGAGCTCAGATAAATTACTTTGGGCTTCACTGTTACTTTTAAGAAACCTCTAGGTGGTGAGAAGTGGAGTAGGCAAAGAAATAGTCGATCTGTACAAGCAATGAACAGGAAAAAACTCTGTGTGACATCCTTCTCTCCAAGAAGAACTTCTAACCCTTCAGAGACTGACAGGCAGTAGCAAGCCCTGATGGAAAGCAGAAGACTTTCTCAAAGTGTGCTTTTAATATGGCCTTTGTTGGGATAAACAGTGAAACTAAAAGATGTTGATTTTCTTTTATGCAGCAGGTTTTAAAATTGGAAAAAACAGAATTATTTTAGACAAGTAGATGGTGCACTAGGGGGACTTTGGTGCTGGAGTGCAGAGGCAGCAGGGCACTGAGGCAGATGTGATCCCTTCCTGAGCCTGCCTTGCACAGACTAGCAGACTCATGGGAGTGTGTTACACAGCCTGCTTGAGAAAATGCTTTCCATGTGATTTGCTCTGTTTAATTTTTTTAGGTAAATTACAAGATTTGAGGAAATTAGTTGGCACTAATTAAACTGCAATTTCTACATTCTAGTGAAACACTAAAAGCCATTAAGGGATATTTTTCACTGTGGAATACCATGAAAGCAGGAATCTCTTTCAGGAGTCAGCAGTCTCCAACTGATATATTCTCAGGGAATTTTTTCAGAGGCAAATGGTGGAGGAAATATTTTTTCACTTCTGCCAAGTTGTTACGGGATACTCTGTAATGCAGGACAATTATAAGAATTTTGGCCTGTCATCCAAATCATGCTTTCTGATCCAGATTAAACAATCTACAACTTTCTAATGAACCACAAGAGAAATTAGAAATTAGAATTAGAATAAATGTGAGTCGGCAACTGTAAAGGCCGAAGAACTCAGATTAAAATGAACTGAAGAAGAACTGAATACATACATTAATACATATGCTGCATACATTTTATTTTTTATATGAACTATGGGAACTATGAACTATTTTTTATATGAACTAGGAACTATGACCTTTATACTGTGGAACTTTGGACACTACTGAAATTTTAACTTAAATAAAAACCATATAACTTCAGTCTTAATTATTCATAGCACACTTAAGGGTGCTATGAAGCTTGTTCAAATGCATTATAGAATTGTGTGGCAGACAAGCAGAAGGATTTGAAGTAATTATTTTCAGCTTTATTTATTTAATATATATTAAATAGTTATTTAATATATAAATATATTTATTTAATATATAGAAACATATATAGAAACAGAAAAGTTGAAATTAATCATCATTCAAGTACCAAAAAACTTGTCATCTAAAAATTTTGGAAAAGAAAGTAATCTTCTTCAGGAACAAAACCATATCTCAAAGTGATCTGTTTCCTCTGTGCAAACACAAACTTATGGTGAAAGCAAAAAAGTTTCTCATATCCTTACAGAAAGTAAATATATTTCTAGGAGGAACAATTTTAATGAAATTCCTAATATTTCTGAATTTTCTTCAGGACACCATCACCAAAGAAGCATTTTTACTCCTCTAGAAGCTGCTGGAGAAATTATTTGTTAAAGCACCTGACATTACTTTAATTCATGTAGGTGGTTAAAGAGTTACTGGAGAAAATGCAGAGTGAAGGTAGAGCCTTACATTTGGATGAAGCATCACACAGACCCGGTGAAGTGAGGTAGAAAAGGAGTTTGGACAAGTTGCTCTCAGAATTTCAGTCAGTTTAGTCAAAGTGAATTAGAAGTGAACAAGCAAGAACTTGACTCAGTTCAAGATACTTCAAGATACAAAATAAGATAAACAGTTTAGACCAGTGTTAATTACCTTTAAGTCTGCACTAAGATGAAAAACCTTTGAATGAGTTAAAAGATATTTAGAATGGAACAGAAATGGATGGGTTAGTATTTATTCTGTGTAATGAATGAATGTTGAGCTATACAGTGGTTTCATATCTCAGGGAGTTGGTGCAGGTGAAGAAGTTAAGAAATTCTAGTTATCATCCTGTAGTGTTAAAAAGCTTTTACCTTCAGACACTCTGATGAAAATATACAGGGAAACCTCTGAGGGAAAGATTTTCTTTCAACACAATTATTACACTGTGAAACAGCACAACACCAATAAACACAACACTTACAAGCAGATAAAACTGTTGTAATGATGCATTTCTTTTAAACAAATAATAATGTTTATGGTTTTGGTAGTTCAGAAAGGAATAAACTTACTCTAAGGCACATTTTGTAGTCCAGAGGTTATCTATTTTGATTGGAAAATAAATGCTCCCCTGATCTACACATCTATTTTAAAGCATGCATTAATGAGATTTTTTGTGTGGTGTGAGCCTAACAGCTGATATTTTATAATGAAAATGAGTAGTCAGCAGCATTCTTTTTCAGTTTTCTGCTTTTCCCTTAGCAATTTGAGATTTGTTAGATTTCTATTCATTTTAATCTTTTGTTACTAAGTAAAAAAAAAAAAAAAAAAAAAAGCTGAGATTGCCTTTTCCACTTTTTAACTGGAGTATTTGCTTATGTGTTCTAGAATTGGACATGAATTAAAAGAATGGGCTTGAGAGAAGTGTGTTTTGTTGATCTGTCTTATTGCTCTAAGATTTTGTTTGAGGGGTCTTGGAGTGATCTGGGGGATGTTTTTTGGTTGAAATGAGGTCTTTCCAATTCTGTCCATATCTTTCAACATGGATGTAAAAGAGGGAGGAAAGGAGGGAGGGAAAAATAAATTCAGGACATTATGGTCAACAAATGAGAGGCTTTTGGGGAAGGAAGTGTTAATAAATTGATGGATTCTTGTTCAGTGATATTTTTGGAACTTTGTTCAGCTCCTCTCCAGGCTTTAAATTTAGAAGTGATTCCAGTCATTGGGAGAAACCAGGAGGTGAACCTGACAGCCATCATACTGCCTAGGAACCCTAATTTGACAGTTTTCTACTGGTGGATAGGAAACAGTCTTCAGGTACACAAATGGTTTTGACTGAGATTATTTCAATCTCTTTCCAATAAAGGTTGTTTCTTCATTTCTAAACTGTTTTCTTTGTGGGGGAGAAATCATTACCTGTGGAAAAAAGCAGCTTCTAGATGGGGATGGATTTGGGATCATAACTGGTGAATTATGCAATTCCAAGCTAATAATGTGAGTGATGTAAATTAAAGTGCTGAACAAATATACATATACATATAGATTAATTTGGGGTTTTTTTTTTTCATTGTATAGACAAATATTACCTGGGAGTCTTAAATAACTGTCATATCAAAAATAAATGTGTTATCCTAAAGGATATCAAAACAATCTAGTGTAAATCATTTGGGGATCAAAGTCTATATAAACATGTCCTAGAGCATTAAATATCCAAGTATTTCTATTGGCAGTATTTGTTGTATAGCTGGGTTAATTTCTTTTAAGGCAATTTTTTCAAAAACAGATAAGTAAAATATTTTCTTTATGAGGCAAAGTGTGACAGAGGAATGGTTCAAATAAGTGCAGTGAACTTTCTTCTTGTGAATGTGCTGTTGACTGTAACCCCAGCCTGTATCTGTTCATCATTATTGACTTTGCCATTGCAAGAACAGGCACTGTGGGTCTTGTGAAGGGTCTTGTCATTCTAAAGGATGTGGTAAAGCAACAGAATATCTCAGCTCCACCTTAGAGGTTACCGTGGGCTCTAAGTTGACAGCATTAATCCTTTTGACCCAGACATACCCTACATTTTTGAGGCAAATGACTTGCTTCATATAATCTTGTAGAGATTGCTGAGTCTCCCTCAGACTCCATTAATTTTAGTGGGATCTAACTGAAAACCTAATATTCAACTGATTACTCTAAAAGAAATATTTTCCTCATCTGGCTGGAATTCTGATTATATAGGATCCTTTTAGGGAAAGAAAATAATCTACATTGAAAATTGTAATTGATCAATTTGATAAAACATTGAAAAAATTAAATAGGATGTGAATTTTTTTTGTGCTATTTTTAACAACAGTTTCTTTCATCACTGTTCTCATGGTTGTTGCTGAAATTCTGTTTTCAACTGTTCTTTGGTTTTTTAAAGCCACTGCTTACATTGGAGAGTTTTCTGGTGACAAAGTTTGCTGAGACAGGTGATGTCAGAGTTACAGTGCAAGTTTCCTGTGGGAGCTCTATGCTTCAGGACTCAAAAGTTGTTCACGTTTTTGGTGAGATGTTAGACCTTTTATTTTTAATTTTTTTAAATTTTTTGTTTGTTTCTTTGTTTCATATGTATTTTTATTGGATCTCTAAAACCAGCCCTACCGCAAGTGAGCCTACCGTGTATATATATATATATATACACACATATATATATAATATATATATGTTAGATATATGTGTTAGATATAATTATATATATATGATATATATCTGTATCTAATGTCTAGATTATATCTAATCTAATGCCAGATTTAATTGTTGAAATTAGAGGCATGAACGGTCACTAAATAACTCCACTAAGCTGAACAGTGGGATTGTATGGGAGGTTTAATCTCAAACATTTTGTTTCCTCTGCTTATTTTAGATGTTGCTGTGGTTCTCAGATCCTATATGTGTTTCA
The DNA here is from genome assembly GCF_049639895.1 of Pseudopodoces humilis. Classification (NCBI taxonomy): domain Eukaryota; kingdom Metazoa; phylum Chordata; class Aves; order Passeriformes; family Paridae; genus Pseudopodoces; species Pseudopodoces humilis. Next base: position 10,969,613 of record NC_142205.1, on the reverse strand, counting down.
GCAGTATTTTGGCCTGTGGCTAGAAAGTTTGCCAGAATTATTTAAATAAAGTAGTCTAAATACCTCTGAAAAAAAAAAAGAAAATTTAGTTGTGTATATGCTCTCAGCATTGAAAACCATGTGAATTAATTGCCTTTTATCACAATGTGTCACTGTTACCTTGATGTTTATCTGAGAATTTGGATCAAATATAGCTCTGCTGTAATTATTAAATAACCCTTCAGCTCTTGTTCCACACTGTGCCCTGGTGCGGCTTTTTTGTGTTTTATAATGTGGTGACAAGGCATAATATAGTGTGGAAAATGTAGTGCTGGGAAATTATTTACATTTGTATTTGTGCTGTCACATGTGGGAATTGTGATAAGTATAAAAGCTTTTATTTTAATGCAGAGCTAAAAGCCTTCAGATATCATGCAATTCAAGACGTGATACATCTCTATTGTCTGATGAAGATTCTGTTATTTTTGCTTTTAGTGTACTTACTAATTTGAAATAATGGCAAAATCCCCACTTATGCTAAATGGAGCTTTCATGAACCTTCGCCTTTTCTAAGATAAATGGATATAACATTTGTGCTACCACTTATTAATGCATCAGCATTTTAGAAATCTTTAGAAGTATAAACCCCTTAGTGTGACTACATCAATGGCTTTATCAATCCAATTTTTGCCAATCCTGATATCAACAGCATTAAAGTACTGGCCATCAGGAAGATAAAGAAACTTTTGAAAAAGGCCATGTTAAAATAAAATTCTGTTGGAAATACTGGGGGGAAGCAGGTTTGACTTGTGCATTCCAGAGGTTTTCTATCCCTGCTTTGCATTAAGTTCCCTAGGTTTTCATTCAAGGATCCTGTAGGGAGAAAGGGAAGATATTAGAGACTGCTTTCTGAGGATCAACCCATTTCTGGTATTTCAGGTATTTTTGACAATATCCAGAGAAATATTGTGGGTGTAGCTTTATTTTTTCTTCAAAGAGAGAAGTAGTTAGCCTTTGTCACATCATATCTGTTCTTATTTTTGTATCTAATTTATGGAGTAACATATTCATTTTATATGGAAAAACAGGAATGTGTAGTAGAAAAACCCCCATATGTTTATGATTCAGTGAGAATAAAATCCATTGGTGCATTATCATTTCAAATAAAAGAAACCAATGAGTTCTTTTTAATACTCCTTTATTGACCTAGGGGAAAATTGTTTGGAACATTATGACCCCAGAGCCTGTATGTAAATCTGCTTCATTCCCTTTTCTTCCTCCTTTTTTAGTCTTTGGGCACAATTTTGATGATGTTCATGAAAATACAGAAAGAAATTCAACACCTGACAACAGAGAGCAGCAGGGGTCCCAGATACTGCAGTACTGCACAGCAAAACGTGCTAAATAGGGACTTTTACCTTTTAGTTCTATCCAACTCCTTTTGCAATCTAGTTTATTTCTTGCTGGTTTGTTGTTTTTTTTTTCTAGATAATTTTCATGTTCTTCCTCTGAAGTTTACTAAGCACCTGGACATGTACAACCCCGACATCCCAGAGTGGAGGGAAGACATTGGGCGGGTCGTGACGCGACTTCTTGCAAAGGTGCTCTTTCAGATTGGTTGTAAAATGTTCCCTCACCACTCGTAAAGCTTGAAGGTTAAGTTAATACCTTCTCATTTAGAAGGTATTTTGAAATGGAGGCAGAGCAAAATAATAAAGTGAACCTCATGAGCTACATTTCAAGCAAGTTTGAGCCTAGTGTCACTTTTAAATGCAAGCTGTCAACAATGATATTTTAACACAGACAGTTTAGGTCTAACACAGCCTAATTGGCAATTAATGCTAAATAATTGCTCTCTGGGATTAAGGATAGACATATTAGCAAACACTGCTGACTCCAAAGCAGGAAGAGTTAAGTAGATTTAGAAGCTAAGCAATGTGTAATATAAAAGATATCATCTTTGTGTAAAAACAAAGCAGAAAGAAAGAATTTACTGTGCTTGTTCTGTAACTTTGAAAACTATGTATAATATGTAGGCACACAATTTGTACAGCTGTGTTTTTGAAGCATGTTCACAAAAGAAATGTGGATTGGGAACATCTGAATCCTGTAGGGTAAATCAAATACAAACTGTGCAGTAGTGCTGTGGCATTAGATCACCTCATGGAAACTTGGAGCTCGAGAGCTCTTGAGGCACACACCCTTCCACTAACTGAGGGTGCACTCACTGGCTTTCAGGAGGGCAGCAGCACTGAGGTACAGCTTGATATTTTATAAAATATTTAAATCACTTTACTTTTTCCAGATTTGCAATTGTGCAAATCAGGTTCTGAACTTTTTGACTTTATAGAGTTTCCTGTTGGGTTTTTTTTGAGATTCTTATCAAATGTCAAATTAATTTCTTGCTTTTATTAACTTAAACTCATTCCATAAGGAGTTCCACTGATGTCAGTCAAAAAATATTTTACTCCCCTATAAAATAGCTCTTGCATTTTATAATTACTAAAACATTTGCCAAAATATGTGACAAAGTTTCAGAATCTTTTTGAGGAAGGCTATGTGCCCAGGTTATGGTCATTAGAATTGTGTGGCTGCATTGTACAAAACATGGAGAAATTTGGGTCTAAAAGCCAAATTTGCACAATCTATTTTACGAAGAGATGAATTTGACTTTTAGCAGGGTAATTAAGGTATTCATTACAATTTTCAGGAGCTGAACCTGAGTGTTCTTAGTCTCACATTGGAGGACTTCTCTCTGTCCATTAAGCACCCTCCTAAATAACCTTCAAAAGCTAAAGTTAGCTGCAATGAATACGCACTCCTAAGTCTACACTGTGTCTGAATGGCCCACAAAGGATCCTAAATCACTTGGGATTTATTTTTAATGTTACCTTAGAAGTGCTCAGCCATTGCAGAGTTTTGATAAAACCTGAAAGCCGCTTCATTTTAATTATTTTTGCAATGCCACTGAATGACTTTAATGTGTTAACAACACTTAGGCCTTCCAATACTCAAAGAGCAACTCACATTTCATTACATTTATGTTTGGCTTTGTTCATGTTTCAGCTTCTAGTGGAATTCCCTTTAAATATTAAGGATCTGAACACCAAAGTCTAAAAACCATGTGTGGAGTTACTTATGTGTTTTATATAAAACACAAAGCGTGCCTTTGTTGTCTTCACAGGAGACCAGTATACCTGAAGAAACACTCAGGACAGTTGTGAAACCTGGTCTGCCTACAGCTGCTGACTTGCATGTGCTACTACCAGCAAATCAACCAAAAAAGAAGAGAAGCATAACTAGTGATAAGGTAACCAGAGCAATGCACATCTGCCTAGGACAGTCTGTTTTGCAACAAGTGGCTGTACTCTCATTGTCTTTATGTGAATTTAAGAGGTCATCCCTGCTTATGTAAAGATCTCACTCCCATCTGACAAGATACATGTGAATACTACAGCAGCTATGTCTGCTGTGTTTGACCATGTACAGACCAGCATAATCTACTTCTTTCTGGTATTAGTGTATTTCTCAAGAATATTTAATATTGGTCTGTCTATTAAACAGAAATAGCAGGGATGCATGTCATTCTGTGAAGATCCAGTAGAGCAAACAGTCTCTGCACTGTCTTCAGAAGGAAATTGGATTTCAGGTCCAAGCAAACCCAGAACCTTAGTTGTTTACCCATAATGTAAAGAGCATCAAGCAAGTATTTTCTGACCTTGTAAGAAAATGTCCTTTTCAATTGGTAAGAAACAAAGTTAGTGAACACGGGATTGAAAATTGGACTTTAATTTCTCCCTAGTTGTTTTCAAACCATGTTTCCTGAAGTAAATGAAGTAAAAGACTTCATTCCAGTTGAAAACCAAAAGACTGTGTGGCACTTACAATTTATTATATTTGTCCTTTTGCTGGGATAGAGAAGAAGCAGATCCCAGTTCTGTTATTCTACCTTGCAGTTCATGTCCTGCCAGTTACAAAGAATCAGTGTAAGGTATCTTTAGTTTTGAAGGGGATTTTTCAGCTTTTTGACATTTGGTCACTGTCTCCGAAGAGCAGGAGAAGTAGGTAAGACAAAGCTTTTCATATTAACATAAACCAAATAGATTGTGTTCATGAGATGTATTTTGGAAAGTCCAAAGGAGTATGTTGAAGTTGTCCAAATACTTGAACAGGTGTCTATTATCAAAATGCACAGACTATAGTCTGAGTGCACAAAGTTTTCTACTTTTTTGGCAGAAACCTTTACTGTTCTCCCATGTAGTCACAGTGAGAATTCCTGGGAGTCTGAATTCCTGATTATGTTGCAGGAAATAGTTAATTTTAGCAGGTTGTTTCTTTTATAGAGACACATTCATGAACTAAGGTTTTCAGCCAGGGGAATATTACCGCTTCAAAATTATTTGAAAATTTCCATTTCTTGAAGAAGCAAGGTGAAGCTTCAACAGGAAATTCCTTATTCTGAGCCTGTGGGGAATGGATGTGTTCAATAATTTAAGGAAACTAATGGTGATAGATTCTTTTGGTTGTACAAACATTTTACTTCAGTGTGAGGTGTTATGCATATTAGTTCCCTTTAAATCTCAATTTCTATATTAGTGCTGTGCTTCAAGGTAGCTTTAAGAGTATCAGTTCAAATCAGTGCTGTGTCAAGGTTTTTCTCATGTTTGTGTATAAAACATCACGTGTGTTACTTTAAAGCACAATGAGGAGCAATCACATGCTGCAAATGATTTGGAAAAGCTTCCATTCAGTGGGGCTATAGGGATGTCACAGTACTGTAGCAGGACATGGTTTGGAAATTAGTTCTACAGTAAGACCTTGCAAAGGTTTTCTGGAACTAGAGGAACACAGGAAGGGGAAAGTAATTGTATAATCTGGAGAATAGGTACCTTTCTAACACTGTTAGGATGAACCAAGTCAGACCCCTGGTGTCTGGGGCTGGAGCAGGAACAAGGGAGACCGGAGCAATTAGAGCAGCCTATGCTGTGCAGTGATAGTAAGTCAGGTACACCAGTCTCACATCTCAACACTGATTGATTTATAGAGCACAATGCTGTAGAGATGTACAGCCAGTCTTCTTCTGACAGCTGCCTACATTTCTGTTTTTATATTATTGCTAATGGACATTGTTTTGGTTATTGATATGTGCATATAAATTTGTTGCTATAGACTTGAATGGCAAAAATGTTGATACAATGTGTTATATCAGAATCAGCTGTAACTTGAGAAATATCCTGAAAATATACCCTATATAAATAAACTTAGAAGCAGTAGCTTCTGGCAAGTCAACAAGAAAATACTCATGTTGTCATATATTTAAAGATTCCTTACATTCACTTCTGTTACTAGAAGAGAATCTTGAAGGTTTTTATCATGAATCAGTGGAAGGAAGCTTTGTCACGATGCTTGTGCCAGTTCTCAAAGTCAGTGTGGTGACACTTTTGTGAGGACTCAGCAATCTAGAATGTTTTCTGCATATTTGGAGGAGGTGTCCCTGATACCCTTAACTTAGACATAGTTAATAAATGTCTTTCCATAAAGAGAACCTCTTTGTTCTCTGCTGAAAACCTTTTATATTTGGAAATATTACATTATTTCAGGAAGATTAAAAGCAGTAATTTCTTGCTCAGGCAGAGGACACCTTCTTGCTGGAGTTTTTATTGGTACTTTACATGGAGTGTTGGGATGTCATACTGTTTATAAGGTTACTTATGTAGAATATGAATCATTACTGATAAAAGTAGCCATCAATAACAAAGATGGTAAGCAAGCTGTCAGTGCAGTAAGAGGAGCCCTTTGGAAAATTCTGAAATTTTATTCCACTCTGACAAGAGCCCTTTTTGTTTCAAATATATGCAGAGAAATAAAAGCTGACTGTGATTTAACCTGCTTTCAAGAACAGAGAAATTTCAAAAGTACTCCATTCTAATTATTGACTCCAGAGAAGACTTAGTTGCTTAATTTATGCACATCTATTGCATGTCTAATGTCAGGTGGGATGAGTCCAGTTGAAAGAGTCAATTAAAGTGCAATTAAACTATAATCTGGAAGGCAGGGGCTCTGAGGAAGATTTCTATCCAGACAAACTACTTCATGAAAATTGCTTTGGCAAAAAGGGAAGGTCAGAACCCAAGACATATAAGTGGGTAAGGGTTTGAATAGTGTCGTTATTTTTCATTCTTTTATGTTCTTATAATGCAGAAGCCATTGTGTTCACATGTTCAAATATTGTCATTGTGAAGGAGGTAGAAAAAGATGGAAAATTCAAATTCTGGTATATGAACCCTAACTTAAGAAGTCTAGAGAGGAGCTCCAAAGACTGCATTTGGTTTTTAAAAAGCTGGAGAGGTGGCAGCACCATGCTCAATAAATACCTTGGGGCAGAAAAAAGACAGCCCATGAGCACTGAAAAAACCATCAGTCTATCAGTGAAATAAATAAGCCAGAACCTTTGGCTGGATTCACGTGAGATTCAAATTTTTGACCTGAGGCCTGTTGTTCATATAGATTTGGGTACGAATCCAGCAGTGGGGAGTTAAATAACAAACAAGTCTTAATCACTTAAGCAAAAACCCCACCAAATGTTAGGAACCTGCCAGGAAAATATGAGGAATCAAAAGTTATGGAGCTCAGAAATTTCATTTACTGTCTGTAAGTCAGATTAACCTAAAGTATCTTTGTCTCTTTTGCACTGTACACCATGAACACATGAATGAGCCTGGATTGATACAAAGAAAATTTATTTCATTGATAGCAGAATCACTTTAAAGCCTCCTAATCAGTGGAGTTGTCATATCAATTTTCTTTTCAGGCTTTGGGCAACAAGATAAATACTTAAGAGCTATCTCCTATAATTGTCTTGTGAAATAACTGAAGCCATGCTCACTCCACCCTTATGTTGAGTCATTCCCACATGAAAAAATTTAATAAAGTCAGTGGAATGGCTTCAGAAGTTAGATATTCCTCAAAAAGAATGATGATATGTGAACTTCTGTATAGTCTCTGTCCATAATATGAGAGGGACTACAGGGATTTTTATCCATTATACTTCAAAAGCTTGTCAAAGATGGGCACCATAATTGATAATATCATAAAAGGAGTAACTTGTGAAGGTTTCATGGATATAAAGCAAATTTCTAATTTGGCATCCTCTGGGAAGTCGTGTCCCAAATTATAAGACAGAGAGTATAAAACTAGCTTTGATCTTTTAGAAAATTGACCATGTTGAAGACACAAGCAAGTAGAAAATATAATTCAGACAATTTTTCATCTGGGGTTAGGATGTGAGGGTATATTTAATGGTTCTGCTCCATAAAAATATGAAAGTCCATATTTCACAATGCTCTGGCCACTGGAGGAAAATGGGAAGAATACTGATCTTTTTCCACATGGATGAATGTATATATTTCTATGGAGTATTGTTAACAATTAGCTATAAATGGAATTCATTCCATTATAGGTAAGGAGGTAAGGTAAATTATGACATGCAGTTCATTATTAAATAGTAGTTACTTTTCATAGCAAGAAATCCAAAGTGACATCATAGGTTTTATTCTGATAGGTTAGAAGAATGGGGGTTTTTAATATGGATTATGCGTTGTGTGAGTTATGACCCAGGTAAATCCAATAGCGCGTGCAAATTACTTGCTGTCTGTCATACTGGGTAAACGTAAAGACTTGGGTAATCAAAAAGAAAGATTTGGCTATAAAATTGTGACATTTTCAGCTTTTATGTCTTTTGGAGTTTTGCTTGATTTTTAAATATTGAATTTCTTTTAGATTTCAGCTCATCATTGACAAGTGCTTTCACCATTAAAGAACCAGAGGTTTTCCCTTTTAAAACAGAGCATCTCAAAGTGGAACAGAGCACAAGACATCTGACATTCTCTCTGTTGTATTTTCAGAGAATAGCAGCTATAAAGCAGGCCCTGAATGCACACAACATCAGTTTCTTTCTGAGGGGAGGATACTGGGTCTTAGTGACTTTAGCCGACTCCGGTTCAGGTAAATATATAAAAAAAGCTATCAACAGACCAACTTTCAGATGCCTGTTCAAGTTCTAATAATTTAAGGAGAAAATCCTTTTATCAATGGGTATCACATATACATAATCTTTTTATCAATTAATAACACATCTGTATATACTTACTTGGTACTTGTTACATATAAATAAACACATGTATATATGATTATATATATATGTTAACATATATATATGCACACACACATACATACATACACACACATATATATGTATACATTTTCATTTGGTCATTATTAACAATCACAACCAAATAAATATTTTTTTTCTATGTTTCCATTTTGTCATACCTCACGATTTGTATCACAAGCTGCTTGCTTTTTCTGTCTAACTACAACATAAAATAAATACCTTCATCGTACAAAATAGTGCCCTGAAGGAAGAGCCAATCAGGCTTCAAAAAACTCATCTGGTAATCCAAAGGCATTTTAGACTGCACTGGCTACTAAGAAAACAGAACTTCTTTGCCCTTATATCAGCCATTAACTCTGCTGCTGTAACTACCTGGGTCTAACACAAGGCTTGCTGTATCTATGCCATGTATCTCTGATCTGATCAAATCATGGGAAGGTTCCTGTAGGGAATCCACATTGCTAATCCTGTCCTGAGATAAATTATGTTTTTTCTCTATTTAAAACAAGTGGAAATGGGGTGGGGGCAGGGGTAGTTGTGTGCATTTTCTGCCTCTCTGGATTCACTGGTAATGAAAACTGGTTGAAGAGAATATGTGTGCATACACACGTGTATTTTGAACAGAGAGATGTTAAAATTATGTTTTAACCAGAAAGTCCAGCTTTGACTTAAATCTTTTATGAAAATGTCCTGTAATTTTTTTTTGTGTTTTATCTCCCTTAATATATCCTTCTTTATTAACTTCAGCGTGCTGTGGGAGAACAGCTTTAGCCACCCACTATCAATTTATGTAAATGCTGGTCTAATATTTTATCTGTCAGCGTTCTGTAGAAGACAAAACTCTTTTATCTAGTTGCTAATGTAGAATTGTGCTACAGTCTCACTGTGGTACCTTGTCTGGTGTAAAGGGCTGACATTCGTTTGCCAGCACTAAAGGGATTGAAAGAAGCCTGTGTTCATTCCAGCCTTTACTAATGCATGACCTTGATGAGTTCATTTGTTGTTCAGAGCCTTAATTTCTCAATCTGTGAAATTAATACAGCCCTACTTAGGGTGTGTGATTATTTACTATGATAACTTTAGATTCCCTGAAAAAAACCCAAACAACCACCGAGTATGCAAATAATGAAATCTTCAGGATCCTGGGTTTTGCTTTTTGTTGCTTTCTTTTTTTTTAAATGAGTCCTCTGTCCTTCAGTAACAAGTCACCAATTAATTCTGTGGTTTTGCCTTTCTGAAGAAGCCACAGACAGAGTGAAAAGAAGAGGTTGCAAAAATAACAACCAATGTCTTTATTTGACAATTAAATAGAAAAGAACACTCAAGAATGTGAATGATGTGGAAGAGGACATGCAAAACTGTTATTTTATTTTGTGTTTCAGACTCTCAGAGGATTGGAGGAGGCAGTGGCTACTGGGCTATTGTGGTTCTCTTTGTTATTTGTCTAGTTGCAGTTGGGGCTTTCATCCTCTACAAGTTCAAAAGGCAAGTAAACCTTAATCAATATATGCATTTTAATAATTAGATTTATCCATAGATTAGCAAGACAGACTTTGTTATTTGTAAAGAAGATTTCTTGAAGAATTGCAAGAAGTACGCCACTTTGAAAGTCATATTTTTCTGAAAAGTGTATGTCTCTTGTTTTCAGACATCAAGGTACTGCACTGATGCTTGTTTCAATCCAAGATAAATATCAGCAATATGGGAACTATGGAGAGTTTGTTCAGTTTATCTAAATAATATCATCAAGAATCAGATCTGAACTAAAATATTATTCCTGTTTAATTTCCTTCTCATTACTCCTAACAGTTATGAATAGGCTAAAACTACTGGGACAGGGAGTGCATCTGCAATGCTGATTTGCTTAAAAAAGTAGTTTTATCAAAGCATGTAATGCTCTGGGGCTTCTCTCTGCACACATTACATTTTAATTGCTGAGGCAATGCCATGGAGAATGACTGACAGAAAGAGATTAGCATTAATTTGGCACTAGTGTGTGTGGAGGGAAGAAATATTTCTGCAAGCAGCCGTTATGTGGAGCATATTCTCAAAACTGAGCAATGCCGGCCTTGGACAGCCCAATATATCTTTAGTCTGGAAATTATTTTAATCCAAGCTTCTGTGCAATTTAAATAATTTGTTCTTGTTCATGGGACAGTGTTATCATTGTCTGTCCAACTGGCATTTCTGTATCTCTGAGGCATTCAGAAGCTGTTGAGTTTGAGCATAATGGAAACAAGCCGCCATCATCATCATCATCATCATCATCATCATCATCATCATCATCATCATCAACTCCTGTATCCTTCCTCAGTGAGGAGTCATACTGATTTACCTCATTTTTTAAAGGGTGATTTTTATTTAAAATAAATATAAGTTTATAGAACTAGGAGCAGCATTGAGTTTGTGACAGCAGTAAATGTAGCTAGCGTCAAGTAAGAGTTTGTTTAGCTAAAGTATTTATATGTCAATTGAGGAAAACCCCTTTTCCTTCAAGAACCTAAGTTTTTTAGAGTTCATAGTGACTGATTTCTTTAATGGACAAAGCACAGAATACTGTATCAGACTGTCTACAATGAAATAAAAATCCATTTTACTCTTTTAGGTGCCTGAAGCGAGGAAAAACATAAAAATGGTTGATGTAATGTAATTATATTATTTCAATAGCAATACAATGGAGGATTTTCTGTTTGTGGTTTCGGTCATAAAACTTCCTTATACTATCTTGTAAAAGATATCTGATTTATATCTTTTATTAGCTCTTAAATGAGAGCAATTAAATAGCAGACACAATTACTGCATGATAGAAGAAGTATAAAATATTCAAGAAATGGATAAAAACGTATTCTTCCTTGAGTTCTTTCTAAAATGCCCAATGAGCCATCGCTTTATAAGTAGGGCTTTTATTAAGGAGGAAAATATAATACAATTTCCAAATTGTGAGCTTTAATGTCTCTCACACTTCTGTATATAATTTGTGAAAATCCTTTGCGTTTGTATTTGGGTCTGGGGGGTAATTTGGATGCAAGTGAGGACCATTGTGAGATTTATTCAAAAGTTTGTAAGTAGCTTAAAAACTGCTGTTGGCATTGATGAATGACCATGCAGTAGTGTTCAGTTTCAGTCTGTATCTTATCTGTTTCTGAGATATTTGAAAGAATCCTTTTTAAATATTCCTGCTAAGCTTTTCAAAATTGACAATATTTTAGTTGCATCCTTCATCTACAATTTCTTCTTCAAAGAATATTGAGCACCTAATCAGTGCTATGTTTCAAAAATTGCTTTTTCCTCATGGGCTCATTGTGAACTCCTGTCCCACCAAAATCTTTAATCCCTTTTAAAAAGTCTTTCCTGTGTTTATGGAAATGGTTGTTGCATTGCTGGTTCCCCGTGGAGTACTTGGGAGTACAGTCCCTTTAAAGTCAGTACAGTGAGTACATAAGTTTACAAGCTGGTCCACAGGGATTGAGGCTATGAAATGAGTGTCCTTTATAGATATAAAAGTTGCAAGTTATAATGCATAAAGGCAACTTTTCAATATTATATGCCTGGGTATTAAAAATTAATTTGCTGAAAGAATGCCATAGGCAATAAAAAATGCTCAATTGTAGGTGATAATTTCAGAATTACTGTGGCCTATGGTAACTCAGATAACTTGGGGAAATGAAAATATGATTTAATTTCACAGAGAAATTACAGATGTGTAAAGTGTTGAAATGATAATACTGTCCATAATTATGAAGTATGATTTACAAACCTAAGGAGGAGCTGGAAGACATTTGGTGGTGCTTTCCCTTCATTTATGTGGATTAATAGAAGGGTTAAAACTCCTTTTTCCCTACATCAGTGAATTTTTTTTAAATCCTGGTTTTATCACTACACTGATTGGGTGGACAGGACCGGCAGCTGGTGCTGGAGCACGTGCAAAGCAGGTGGTTTGCAAGAGGTTGTATGGACATATGAACAGTTGCTTTCTCCAGGCAGCAGCTGACAGAATGAGAGGACACAGTCTTAAGCTGCACCAAGGGAAATAAAGGTTGGGTATTAGGAAAAAGATTTTTACAGAAAGAGTGATAAAATACTGGAGTGGTCTGCCTAGGGAGGTGGTGGAGTCACCATCCCTGGGTGTGTTTAAAACAGACTGGATGTGACACTCAGTGCCATGGTTTAGCTGAGGTGTTAGGGCAGGGGTTGGACTCGATGATCTTGGAGATCTCTTCCAACCCAGTGATTCTGTTTCTGTGATTCTGTAACGGGTCATGGGCTGCTCTCTCTCTTCCTCTCTCTTTGCTGGCTCAAAGTTGTTTGATATCTGAAAAGATGCAAGATGGAAAAAGTGGCTTGCAAAATAAGATGGTAACTGGATTGGCAGGAGGTTACAGCTTCATACATGAGAGCATGTCATCTATTTGCAATGACAGAGTTCAGGAGTTGTGATGAAAAAAGGAGAGAAAACAGCAGGCTTCTGTGTAGACCTACAGCTTTGACTGAAAATAGTGAAACATGACCAAACTGCCCCAGGGTTTCTGAGTGCTGAGGCTTCTTGTCCCCCAAGCATGGTCACCTGCCCAAATTATTCCTGAAGTACATAAGAACTTGGGTAGAAATTTACACTAATTTTTGTCAGACTGAGTTGGGAAATGAAAGATGGTGTTGACAAGACATCAGAGACTAATCCAATACTTCTTTTTTTAATGAATCTTTCATAAGTAATGAAACTTGCTATTTAATTTCTCTTCTTTTTTGAAAATTGCAATATTCAATACTAAAATTTGGTGTCCCTGACAAGAAGTAAATCTAATAAAATTAGTTTAGGAGAGGGCAGTAATCTAAAAATAACAATTGTTCATAAGAGTCTTTGTCCAATGCCTCATATGCAGAAAAAGAAAAGAGTATTTCATCTAATTAGACAGGGGGGTAGGGGAAAAACAGTGGCGGATTCATATAGAGGTAATGGGATTTTGGCTGATTAGTTACAAGCATAGTACAAACCAATGCCATCTCATCTCTCCTCAAGGGATGCCCATTACATAGAAAAAATGTAAATGGTATAATTACTCAGTGCTCTAATCAAGACTAAAATTTTATGATCTGCTGGATAACCAGATCTGTCATGGCTGTCTAGCTAATGGTTAGGTGACTGTAGGTCACGTCTGTTCTTATATGCCCTAATCCCAAATACTTAAGCATTGACTAGGAAGACTGCTGCCCTCTGTTTTTACATGCTGTAAATTTGCAAGCATTTATCATTTCATGTCCCCATTCCTCAACCTCATGCACTCCCAACTTTATCTGATGGCTTTTTTGTGCATCCAGACACTTCTTGAAAGATTGGTCCCTGGGAAAAAAAAAAAAAAAAAATTTGGGCTGGAGTCCCCAGAGCTCATGAGATGACTCCTGGCAATCCCAAGCATGGTTTGTTGCTTTAAATAAAGGGGAAAAAAAAAAAAAAAGAGAAGCCAGAATGTTTTGAGAAACACAAGGGTTTGATCCTTTGTGATCAAAATAGATAATGACTTCAGATTAGGGCTATTTTCACTCTGTGTATGGCAAGTAAATTTTAAATTATAAATGTGATGGGTTTTTAAAAGCTAATTGCAATGGTGTTCAGCAAATGAGCTGCTTGGTTTATCTGAGCTATTTGTTCAGGCAGTTTAGGGGAGGAATTTTGAGCATGGCAGCAAGGAGCAAGGGGTCATTGCTGTCAGGTGAACCAACTGTGGCTGTGCAGGAGGAGCAGCGCTGTCGGCAGATGTGGGTGGTGGGCAAGCCACGAGTAAAGCCACGAGTAAAGCCATGAGTAAAGGGCCTCTGCTCTGCTCTGCTCCCTGGAAATCACCGAGCGGGTGCCTGGAGCAAACAACATGTTGCAATGCTCAGTAGTATGCTCTAGTTGTTTAAGCATTCAGGTAAAATGGACTGCAGCTGCTTCTTTTGCCCACAACAATATGAAGCAGCTGGAAAATATTTTTGAAAAACTCAGGGCTATTTCTTAATGCGGATCTGGGATCTGTGTATATTTTTTCTATACCATACCATCTTTACTTGATTTGGTTCAGTAAAAACACACTTCTTCCGTTCCCTTTGAAACAATGTATTTTTTTGTGGTTTTCAAGCTGCCATCCAGAAGAGATTTCTTCATCCTTTCAGAGGAAGCTTTATGGTGTGGGATCCTGGGCAACAGTATAGAGAAGGAAAATAGCACTGTCTGTACCAGGCGAGGTGGAGAAAAGGAGAATTACATTTTAGCCACATCAAAGCTGCCATGTAATCATCATGCTACTAGCGGAAGGTCTGAAATCATAATTTTCTTATTTTTAATTTCTGTATAATAGCAGAATATTAGAGTAGCCAAACCAGAGAAAATAGAGGCTTTTATGCTTATTTTTTGTGCATATTTTACCTGGTTAATTGCAGCAAATTCAATTCTCTGAAAGAGTATGAAAATTTTCATCTTTTAATTTGTATGCAAACTATTGCTGATGTACTTAAAGCTGCATACATTGTTTTCACAAATCACCATGAATCCTTTTCACCCAGATTTATACCACTTTGTGTGTATTCCTTTTTTGCCTGCTACTATCAAGTACCAGTTTTGGTAAGCGAACCCCCTCCTGGGTCATTTCCACAATCTGGAGCAGAACTGTGTTATCTTTCTGCCTCATTGACTTACTATCTCATTTTCAGTCTCTGAAGAAAAGCTATCTTTTTTCCCCACCTTGCTTATACTACTTTTATGTTCCATGAGAGCAAGCGTGGTCCCAATCCATGCCTTTTAGTGATAAAAAAACAGGCACTAATTTAATGTTCCATAATATTTTGTAAAAATATCCTCAGAAATCAAAGCAATAGCATACAGAAAATATTTTGGAAATGAAGGAGGAGAGTATATCAGGAGTGCTTTAAAGCACAAAGAAGTCAGTTGTCTGAACATTAATTCAAACATAATAAAGTCAACACCACAATAAAGTATTATATTTAATGGCTTATTATTATTGTTGTTATTTTTATTTAAGTTCCAAGAGAATGCTACATTATTCCATATTCTTTGCCATGTGAATATGTTCGTATTTTTTATACTAAACGGAATTTTAATCAAGCCTCTGGAAAATGAATGAAGTTTCATAAAGGCAAATTAATGTTTTTTTCTACAAAGAAGGAATTGAAAGCCAAATAAACTAGAGCTTAAATGAGTAGGAATCAATATCGCATCCCCCTCCTGCTGTTCCTTCCTGCTGAACATTTTTAAGTGCTAACAGTTTGGGGTATGAATTGATTAGAATTTGTGGATAAAGGAAGGAAAACAAAGGACCTCCTGCAATATCTTCTAAAAGGTGGGGGACCTGGAGAGCTTGGTGAAAATCATGTGCTGCAATCTTCTTTAGCAGTGCTGTGCAGAATTACATCTCTAGCTCATATTTTTATGGTCCTCAAAGCAGACATAATATTTCTTCTTTTTCATTATTGAAATAAAATCCTACAGGAAAAACAAAAAGAACTAAAAATGTAAACCATGGAGTGCTGCTCAGCAGAGGTAATTGTCTCCAGTGATGGATGTGAAGCACATGCATTTTGCAGATGAAGAGTAAAGTCCC
The DNA here is from genome assembly GCF_049639895.1 of Pseudopodoces humilis. Classification (NCBI taxonomy): domain Eukaryota; kingdom Metazoa; phylum Chordata; class Aves; order Passeriformes; family Paridae; genus Pseudopodoces; species Pseudopodoces humilis. Next base: position 10,953,866 of record NC_142205.1, on the reverse strand, counting down.
CAAAGAAGCTATTGCATAATCTTCTTGTCTGTTCTTCTAAATGTGCTTTCAATTTTCATACTGCTGATACAAATCTCTTGGGTCCAATTTCATGTCTTGTCATGTTTTCACAGTAGTCTTTTATGTAGACCCAAAAATTTCAGCTCTGCCTGCTTCAAACAGTTGAGTCCATTACATTGGACTCAACATTGCTTCTTGAAGAGCAAAGCACATCAGGGTACACTGCAGTTTTACTCTGTGTAAGTAGGGGTAGCAGCCTCCTTCCTGCATGTTAGAGCAGTAAGAAGCAAAACTGTCAGAATCAGACCCTTCTTTAGCAAAGCTCCAGAATCCACATCCTCTTTCATCCCACAGTGTGGTTGTCTCTTGTAAACAGAACATCTGGCACATGTGTTAAAAATGCCTCTTGAAAAGGCTTGGACTATCATTTCCTTCAGGATGGTTGAGTGTGTTCCTGGTAAAACTGAACTGATACGAAACACAGAGAGATCTTTAGTGTATGAAAGGTTTAATGCCTACAGTACTTCTTCTCAAGGCCTGTGATATTCTCCTTCCTCCAATCCATTCAATGTTTCAGTCTTTCCCATGTAAGTGTGAGGAGCAAAGGAGAGTGTGGAAGTACTGAGTACCTCAGCTTTATACCTTCCCAAAGGATCTGTACTTAGCAGAATTGGGCAGGATAAGGCGAGTGAGAAATAATAGCTCACACATTATTTTTCTTCCTTTTAGTCTTAAACCATAAGGAAATGCTCTTAGCAACAATACATTTAAGAGTTATTTGTGAATTTGGGAGGTTTCTTCATTCTTCCTGAATATGATTACTAGTATGTGTTCTGCTCGTGGTTATCTCTGACTAGTAGGTCATGCAGGAGCTGTGAGTTGAAGCCTCAGGATTTACACCAAAGGACACATTTTGTTGACCTGGTTTCATACAGGTCCCAGGCAGTAGTCACACTGGAAGCTCTTCTCCTGTTACTTAACTGCAAAGGTCTGATGTGCCATATGGGTTTGAGATGTTTAACATTTTTATTATGTCAGAATTGTTTCGATAATGCCATTGATGCTTCTCCAATCTGCCAGAAATAGTTCTGAGAAGGTTATTATAATTATTGTAGAAACATATGTGCTAATTCTGCAGATGTGTTACAGAGACATTTTTCTGAGTTTTGTCTCCCTTAGGCATTTGATGGTGGACTGAAAGGGAGCAGTTTGACAGGTTTGATGCAGGTCTGATTGAGAGAATAGTTTTCCACATGACCAGTTTCATTACCAGACACATTAAAAACAGTCTGGAGTTACGGGCCCTAGAGAAAAAAAATCAAAATTAATTACCTAATGTATTTGTTTTGGTAATGAGGACTGTCCTTCCCTCTTGCAAAATGGCTTTTTTCTATCCATATAATGAAAGGAGAATGATGCAGGGCTTGGCTTTATGTGTATGTTTTTGTTGGAGGAGCCCTCAGACCTGTTGAAGTGATCGTAATAGCACAGCATTGTGTCATTAGACCTTCTTTCCATCCTCGTCCTTTTCCTTTTGGTTTTGTACTGCTTATAAATAATGGGATAAAATACCTAATTTTTACTTAGAGATATAATTGTGTGTGTGTGTGTATGTGTATACACATACCTATACAGATATGTGTGTTTGTGTAGATATATAGGACTCAATTTATCTTTTGGATTGTTCAGATTAAAGGGAGGAGATTATCTTCAGTCATCTTTACTTTCTTAGTAATTTTCGTTTATTTTCATTACTTCGATGCAATGGAAGTTGTTTTTCAGAATAACTTGTTGCAGTAACTTTTTTTATCTCAAACTAAAATGGTGCCCCTGGCTAAAAACACCTTGTGAAATGGCATTTAGAACAGATCTCCTTCAAAAGCCTAGAGGAATCTGTGTATTTATCCAGCTTTTAAACTGCTGCCATAATCTGGAGCAGGGGATGGTTGCTTTTAGAGAGATGCCTAAAAATTAGTGTCACTTTTTCTATACTCACTGTCTAAAGGAGCTCAACAGAAACCACAGCTGTTCAACCCTGTTTTTTCTTTTCTTCTCGTTGTCTGCCCATTGTAATAATCTGGCTTTAAGCACAGACTTTGACAGCCATGATCTGCTGTCATGCTGCTCAAGCTGTCAAGCAGCTTCTGGCGCTGTAGGAAATGGAGCTTAGCGCCTGCAGCTCCCCAATCTGAAGTGTCTGCTTGGTGCTTGGGAAAGGATCTCCTCATGTGCCTAGGCAGACTGCAGGTGAACACAGCTACAAAACAAAGGGTATGGCTCTTGAGGAAAGTTTAAACCATAAAATCTGTTGCAAAGCTAGCAGTCCCTGATTTTTCCCTTTGAGTTTACAAAGGCTAATTTTAATTAATCTAGTTAAGAAGCCTTTATCAATATTAAGTCATAATCCTCCCAGTCTCAGCCATGGTGCTAATTGTCCATTAGAGGCATTTAATAAGATGCTTTTTGTTTCCCTAGATTCTAGTCAGAGTGAGTGAATTATTGTCTCTTGTAGAGTTTGTCTAATTCATCAGTTCCCAGTCCGAACTTTATACTCTGTCTCCTTCAGTGCTTCCTGCTTAAACAACCTCCTCTGTCTTGTGCTCTTATCGATGCCTGTTTACCTTCTTACTCCTTAGCCCTTAGTCCTGGCCCCCTGGCTCTTCACTCTCTGCTCCTTTCCATTCCCTGTCTCCTGGACTTCTCCCGACTTTTTCTCTCTGACCCTGATTGACAATGTGTGCCATCTGATGCTATCACACTTCCATGTCAGCCCACATGCTCAGGGAGATGTGATGATTGCAGCCCAGCTTAATGTATGTGAAGACAGCTGAGAACAAGAATGAACACCCACCGGGCCCTTTTATTGCTTGTATTCCTAAAATAGGTTTTCTGTGGTTTAGTAATTATTTTTCAACATTGCTCATTGTCTGTCAATCTTAGAAATGGATTATTAATTACTATGTTAGTATGAAGCTCCTGATAAGGTGGTTACATAAAACTGTGACAGAGAACAAAGAGTTGGTAAATTAGGTTGTGATCACAAAATTAAGGAAGGATGGGATTGGTGATGATTTTTTGTTCCAGAAGAACTTTGCCCTGCTGGAGCTCTGCTCTGATGCCAGTATGTTTGTGACACAAAAAATTCCAAAATTTTTTCTTCTTGTCCCATTTAGGAAACTGCCAGGCAGAAATGTCTACGCCCAGATGCACAATGAAAAAGAGCAGGAGATGACAAGCCCTGTTAATCACAGTGAGGACACCCAGAACATCATCCAGGGTGAGGAGTTTATTGATGATGATCTGGACTCTCAAACACTAGGTAACGCAAGAGGTAACTTCGTTTTTAGCTTATAAATTTTCATAAGTAGTTGATTTTAAATTGATGTTTGTTTTAATTTTAGTTCTTTTTCATGTTCTGTTCAGTCTCAAAAAGATGCAAATGGTGACACCACTAACAAGGGATTATCTCAAATGCCTTCTTTTGGCTTGCTTGAGATACAGGCTAATGTATGGATGATGTGCTATATAGAGCATGGTACAGAGACAGTAGTTTAATGTCAGGAGACTGACTTGGACAATTTTAGAGATAAATTATATTCAGAAGGATGGGATATAATCTGCAACAGTTGAATTCACTCAATAATCCCCTGAATTAGTGGAAAATTGAGTTCAGACTGGAAGGATTTTTAGAGTCAATGCTTCTGTGATTTCAGATGGATTGTATGGAGATCCATTGCTTTATTTGCCTTCATATTCCAATGGCATTTAAATTTTTTGTGATTAGAAACATTACATTTATTCATGTATAGGAAGTATCAAAAGTCTTCCTTAATTTAGCTGTTGATTTTCTAGTATTCATGAGGTGGTTATAAAGAACCCATAAGGGAAACTTTCTGTATCTCTCAGTGCAGATGATTTCAGGTGAAAGTGCATATCATGGCACCCTGTGGTTAGTTTTAATGCATCATGGAGTTCTGATCTATAATACATTGTCTTCAGACTGCTTCCAGATCACAGTCTGAAAATTGTTGGACAATGTAAAAAACACTCAACTCCATTTCTGAAAATTTTTGAAAATAAATCAGATGATCCAAAGCTTTTGGAATTTGTACCAGTAGCTTGATGGTGTGAAAGGCAATTGTAATGTCTTCATGAACCCTGAGGAAGAAGATGTGTTTTAGCTGCACCTGAGGTAGCCTGGGAAAGACAGAACCTGGTCTGAGGAGACATTTCTTTATCTTGGGTTTCACCTTTTTTGTTTGTTGTCGATGTCTTTATTTTCATTTGCTGAACTGTGTGCTGCTCTAGGTTCTTGGAGGTGTTAGCTTTGAACACAAGGGAAGAATCCAGCCTCTTGCTTTGCTTTGTGTATTTCTATCTCTTCTTTGACAACCTTGTGTATGAATATCACTGCTTTCATTCTGATTTTGCAAGACGATCTTGGTTGCTCTCCTGAATTTACCAGAGTTAGTTCCAAAAACAAACCTGAAAAACAAGGTCTATGTTAAATCTGTTTGGACATTTTGTCTCCAGAGTCTTTAGAGGAGAAGCTGAATGCTAGCAGTCCTTTCAGATATGCCTATTAAAGTGGAGCATTCAAACACCTCTAGTACAAAAGCGTAACTTCTTTCAATGGTAGAAAATCTCACATGGTATATTTAAAAGAATGCAGCTTGGGATGCTCTAATAAAGAAATGCTACCCTGATTTGTAACACGTTTAGAATTAATCTCTGTTTGCCCTGCACTTGTTAATCACAGAAAACAAAAATCTTCCATCTGAGCAGAGCATTATTTTTGGGTTAAAGACTACAAGATCATGATGTTTTGATGGCATAAGAATGTAAATGTGATCTCGAGGTGATTTGTGCTTCAACCAGGTGTCTGCAGCAGCAGACTCTCCAGGAGAGTGTAAAAAGCTCATTTTTGTGGATCATAATCGTCCATATTTGTCAGGTACTGTACAGCCTTTAGACACAAGATGTTATTTAATACATAAAACTACACTCCTGCTTGCTCTACTGTTTTGTTATTTGCAGTACTTTCCACTAGCTCCGGTATTGCTCAGTACTGCCAAGGAAATATTCCTGTTAATGATACTCTATTTTATCTGGCTTAGAGTATGAAACATGTTATAATCCCTGCTTTATATTAAATTCTGGTTTACGACATTATTTGCAGAAGGTTCCTATGCTATGGAGATCCCTTCTAGTTCTGGTGAGCTTTCTCCCTCCCTCTTGGGAGATGTCAGTAGCCGCCTCCGCTCCATGTGCAGCAGGGAGTTACAGGCCTGGGTTTCTGTTTGTTCTCTCTCTTCTCATAACTTTTGAATTTCCTCAGTACAGTATTTCCAGACTCACCCATCCACTTTTTTTGTTTTCTATATATTTTATGTTGCCTACTTTATCGCAACCCCCACCTTGGGACTCCTCAACACCATTACCTTGCAGTGACTCCTTCTGGGAGAAGTGGCAACTTGAACAGCTACAGAGTTCCCTTATTGCTGATGCCGGTCAGTGTCCAGTCCCAGGTCAGTGGCATGTCGAATGGACGCCTCAGGTTCCATTCTCCTCCCTCACCTGCACCCCTCGAGACAACTACACCTTTATAAGCCACAAAGAGAACCAACTTATGCTGTCACTGGGATAGAAACCCTAGGAATTCACCACAAATCCACCACCATGAGCAAAAGCTTTGTGCAAAAGTGTGCTGTAGGTATATGGAGCTGTTGCACCAACCTTCACCTGACCTGTTGTTTGATAAAGACACTCTCTTATGCAATTTACTTGTCTCTGCAATAAAAGGGGGATTTATTGTGGAGTACCTGAAATACACTAATGTTGGCCTTTTGTTTCTGTATTTTTCCAGGCAATCACTCAGGCGTGGTTTTGAGCATCAACTCCAGAGAGATGCACAGTTACCTGGTTAGCTGATATTTGCAGCTGAACGCAAAAACCAAAAGACTCTTCTCTGTACCGTTTTATTTTTCCCTGGTGATGTCCCAAAATTGAAAATATGGCTGTAAATGCTGATGGAGAGGAGGTTTCTTATCAGTCCTGTGGGAAAAAAGCATCCATCATCAGTTACCAAGGGCGAAGGATAACATGTCTTGTGCTCACTCTATGGCCTGGGAACTCATTGCGATTGAAACTCAAACTATGGTAGCAAATTTGTAGCCCTAGGCACCTTCAATGCCACCTTATTTCTTTTCTGTATATGCTCTATTTCTTTATGTTTATTTTTAGAATGACTGACTGTAACTTTTTAATTGTATTTTTAATTGAAGTATTCGGTGGAAGGCTGGGAGGCTTCAGCCCAAAAAGGTGATTTTTACACAAGTGACTAGACCAGAACAGATGGTTGGTTGATCACAGTGACAATTTTTTTAGGAGGCCGTGTTTCTGTACTGGGAAAGGACTGAGAAAGAGACAAATGCACTCCTAGTTGAGACAAGCTCTTAACTTAAACATGTGTGAGACAATCTAACAAATTTAGGCTTAGGCCCTTCTGAGGATTGAAGGAAGTAAAATGTTAATTAGGGTATCTCGTAATATACAGTAATTCTCTTGTAAGTGTAGCAAGTCCTGACAAACTATCAGCACCAGTATCTCCCCCAGTCCCACCACGTGTGAAAGAAAAACACCAGCTTGATGCTATTTCCAGACCAGGTGCCTTCACTTGCGGACATTCATTTTAGTTGCTCTTTTCTTTTCTCCTGAGCGAGCCCCTCTAGGATGATGGCAGCTGCCAGATGAGTTATACTGTTAAACCCTAGGCTGGTGGCCTGTCTCTTTTTAAATTTCCAGACAGTGTAAATACCTCTTTTATGCAGCTTTCTTTGTATGGTTATTTTTTTTTAAAACTTCCTATAAGGGCAGCTGTGCCGGGTGGGTCAGAATTCTGCTCTGGGAAGGGCTGGGTAGCACTGCCATCTCCTTCTCACGACATCCCTGTTTGGGATTTCCTCTGGCATTTGCCCTTGCTGGCCAGAGTGGGCAAACCCCAACCTGACCTCTTCTGCTTGGGTTGGTTTGACAATCCAAAGGGTCATGGGGATGATGGGAAGGGATTTTGGCTTCCTGTTTCCTTCCCATCACCACAGGGTGTCTCTCAGTCCCTACCACCACTGGCCCCTTTGTCTGCAGGGAGGGCAGGGGAAGGGCTTCTGGAGGAGCTGCCTGCAGAAGGGCTTGTGAGTCGGGTCCTTGTGTCCTAATCCCAGTTTTGTCAGTCGGGTCAGAGTTTCCTCATCTCAACCTCTGCCTCCCTAGGGAACGGCAATGCAGTGAATCCACACTCCTCTTGTCTTTTCTCTGTGGTTTATTTTAGCCATGCAGGAAAACAAGTGCAGTGTGGTGAGTTTAAATGTCTGGCATCCTGTGTGTCACAGCTGCCTGGGATTAGGATGCTTCTCTCAGAAACCTATATAATCTCTTCACTTTTTGCCTTTGATAGAGGATAAATAACTCTGTACTCACTGAATGTCATACTGATGCTAGTGACAAGCTCACACACCACCCTGTTTAAGAAGGATACAGGTAGTGCATCGTCCAGAATATGCAAACAGAAAATAATGAATGCTAGTCAAATAGAAAAGAACTGTCTTAAAATCAGTGTATGCATTGGAATCATTCTTCCATGTAGCTGTTAATATAGAGCATATTATCATCAAATGCAGCGGACTGGGATGTAGTAATTCAGTGTAGTACTGTAGGCTCTCACAAACCCCATAGGATGTATGTGTAAAGCACAAGAAAATCTAGATTATAAATTTACTGTAAGGAAATAGGTGGAAAGTTAGAATGAAGATTCTGAAAAGCACTTGCAAACCGCTCAGGAAAATAATTACAAAAACTCTTCTAAAATTTCTGCCTATTTAGTTGTATAGTGCCATGTAAACATGTTAACAGAGAAGCAATGCCCTGGCTGACTGTTGTGTGCCAGACTGTGGAAATCCAAGGTCTTAAATGTATCTGAGTCTGGATTTCTTGAAGAGAAGTGCATATACAAAACATGCTGTGAATTGGAAACTCTTGGGATCATTGCACCAGGGGCTTTCCCTCCTCACCAGCTCTTGCTTTTTCTAGTGGAAAGGAGCTGGAGCAGAGAATAAAATAATATTGCAAACATCTTACTTGTTCCTGTGAAATAAATCTAAAATAGGTTTTTTGTATAAGGCAGGAGAGTGGCAAACCAGCTTCATGGATAAGGAATGGGATGGAAGCTCCAGCTTGGGGTTGTTCTCACATGGTTAGTCTGATTGGTAAAGGGCTGTGTTGGAACTAGGTCACACACCTAATTTATGCTTTAACAGCTACTTTTATACATTTAATTCAGGGTGATTTGTGTCTCTGATCACAGGAGTCTTTTGGAACACGGTAGAATATTTAACTGCTTGGTACTCTAATTAACACTTAGCACAATGTAGTGCCTGTAATAATTTTTTCTGATGCTTATTAATTTGATTCATGCAGAACTCCTGTGAGGTTGGTTTGTCATGTCTTAAAAACACTATTTTCTAAAGACATGTTGGTATTTCCGTAACTGTATTAATAATACCCAGCAGATAATAAAGGAAGCCTTTGATTTCCTCATAATAACTTTAAAATTAATTATTTTAAAACTGAGAAAATACTATTACCATTTTCTCATTCATGGTGTCTTGGTTTATCTGTAAATGAAAAGACTCAGTAGTACTAGTTCTCAAATCTCTTGAACTACATCCATGATATCTTAGCTTTTTATCCTTTATATGTATCTAAAATCCTGATACATATTCTGAGTATTCAGAAACACAGAGTTGCTTCTATGCACAAGTGCTAGTCACACATGTGTGCATGCACACATGCAGTATTTGTACATATTTTGGTTAAGGTTTTTTTAGTGGGGAAGTGGTATGTGGTGGCTAAGAAACAGAAGATGACAGATACCTGGATTCTAGACTTTGAGCAAGTTACTTCCCTTGTATGTGCTACAGTTTCCCCACCTATAAAATGGGGCTGATAATAATTACCTACCTCACAGGGGTATTGTGAGGCTAAATTAATTACTGTTTGTTCAGGATCATGAGAGCAAAAGAATTTTGTGGGCATAAGTTATTAATGGTTTAACTTCCTTTGTTTTACTTGTAATTATCACTGTTCTTAAAAGTTCTCTACTAAAACCAGCTGCAGTTATGTATAAATGTAAAAATGTATAATCCAAAAAAGGTGCATAACTGGCAAAAAACTAAAAAAAAAAAAAAGGTAATTTTATTTAAACATTGCTATTGGAACATACTGTTATGTAGTAGCACTGCAACATTGGCTGTGATTTTGCTGTTACACACTAGTATTGTCAACTCCTCTGCATTGTTGTTTGATCGAAAACCTTATAAAAATGGGTACAGTGATATTTATCAGTACTGATATTGAACTATACTGAATCCAAAAAAACCTGGCAGTGTACTGGCCTCATTGGCCTCTTTTGGTCTTCTTAAAATCGGATGTATTTGCAGTTTCAAAAACACTCTGTACTCTGCACTTTCAGAGTGCTCCAAGCAGTATGATCTGAAGCATTCTAACAGAGCCATCAAGATTTACAGCTGTTATCTTTGCTTTCTCTTTTGACATTGAATGTTTTATATGGCTTTGGAACAGCCTGTCCATATAAAGTACTCAGAAATGCTCAGAGGACATTTAAGGAAAATGCACACAATTTTAATTAATTTTTCAATAATATAAGCAATATAAACCAGTGTATATTTTTATACTCTGTTGAAGAGGGTGGTGGAAATGGCTGTGAAGAAATAGAAAGTACCAGCCTGAGGCGAGATGTTGTTGTTACCCACAATTCGCATCCAATTTCTTGGAACTCTTTTATGATATTCTCATTGAATTCCATCCTTCTTGATGAGTTTTCTTCTTTCAATGATGAGTAATGAGGAGTAAGTTGTTTATTCATATAAAGTAGATGATTTCTTAACTAACTGTCCTGTAGACAAAGACAAATCAGTGCTTTACCATTATAGTTTCTGTGCCAAGCAGGTTTCATGTGACATGCTTATCATGGTTAGCTGTGTTTTCAGTGCAATGAGACCTTCTTCTAGTGGGGAGACTCTTACTGTATCCTGTATCTTTAGTGGAGGTCAATGGAACTGCAGTAATTTCCATCCTTACACAAGTACATGCTCAAAGAAATGCGTGGGGAAAAGAAAATCTTTATAAGAAATTAAATACATGCATTTGGTTGCAGTAACTTTTTGATGATGAACCAGAGGTTCTGATAAGTTTTGAATTTCTAGTGTTATTTCAAGTCGATGTTTCTAAGTAGATAGAATCAATGACAATTTCAGTCATAGATTTTTCCTGTTTCCTATTAAAAAAGTTTTGTAATTTTTCATTAATGAGACTTTGGGGGAAAAGAGAGAGTAAACACTTTATTTCATTGCACAGTCCCTGCTAGTTGGAGTTATTATAGTTGTGTTATTGTATATTGATTGATACCACTGTACTGTTTCCATATTCATTTTTATTTCAGCATTTTAGATAAAAGTAAGCGCCCATTTCTCTCAAAATATTGGATTTCTACCAGGACAAAATTTATAAGCATTTACCTTTATAAATCTTGATTTTTGGGATGCAAAATTTTATTTTGTCCTTTAAGTCCATCCAAAAAGCTGCTTCCTGGCTCATTTTCTCTGTTTTGGTCCCAGTTGCGCATTGCTTCTACAGCTTTCTTCAGGAGACTGGCACACAGCCAGTACTAGTCTGAGAAAACCTAAAACTTTCATTAGAATGGCATTTAATTGACTATAAGTAAGGTCTGCTCAGATAATTTTCTTAATGTTAAGTTTGTATTTTCATGTTCTGTATTTCAGTATCTTAGCATTTTCCCTCTCTGTGCCATTTAAATGCATTTTTATTCCTGTAATGTTTTTTTACTTGTTTTTAGACTATAATCATCAAAGTGACAAATAACTCAGACCCCCGGTTAGTTTTTGCAATTAATAGCCTAGCCCTGCAGTCTTTGGGAAATGTGAAGCTGTGTCCTCTGAAATTTTTAACCTTCTGTCCCAAGCCAGCCCTTCTACCCAACTGATCACCTCAGCATCATTGCCTCCACTTGTCTGTGCACATTCAGACTGGAGGGGGTGCAGAAGACACCTAGAACAGCCTAGAACAGCTCATTTCCCAAATCTGGATGGGAATGTCGTGCAGACAAAGTTCTTATTTGTTCCTTCTTTTCGAGTGTGTTGCATAAGCAGAGAGGATGCATATTACTGGGGAAAGAAGAACTTGTGACAGTTCTTCAGGCTGCTCTGGAGGCTAAAGAATGCATCGTCTTGGAATGTTTTTCCATTGAAATTGATACATACAGGAAGTTGGTTTCATGATTTTTAATATGAGATCTCATTTCTGCAAGTCTTCACCCCCAGATTTTTTCCTCCTGTAAAATGAAGTATCAAATTACTTAAACTATGAATTGTGGAGCCATGTTTGACTTCCATTCTTTTCATCCCTTTTTGTCCTTATGTGAAGCTTGTCAGCAATACTGTTTCCAGCTAGTTTATATGCTGGTAGCTGAGATGATCTTCTGTAAGACAGTATCTGACATAAGAAATTCTGGAAGGCTTAGAAATATGTACTCTGAAATACAACGACAGAGCTGTGTGAAAAAAATCCTTATCAAAGAGCTGTTATGGTTTACATTAAATACTTTTTAATAGTATCTCTAAAAATACATACTCTTAATTGCAAACTCTTTGCCTCTCTCTCCTTCCAGATTGATTTGCTTTCAGAAGCAACATTTACTAGCCCTTAAAGGAAGTGCATTCTTACACAAGTAATTTTGCTTAATATTTTTTTTTTCCTTGCAACACTTGCATTTCACACAAGCTTCATCTGTCTTAATCAGCCTTGATTTCTGACTTTCTGTAAAATTTGCATCTCTACTCTGCTTACTTGCAATACAGTGGACATAAAGCCCTGTTGAGCAGCAATAATACAAACAGCAGTACCTGGCACTGCTTAAATAATGCCTTTTTTGCACGTATTTTTAATGGTATAAAGAGTATATTAATCACCAGGAAGGCCAGGCATTCTGAATAACTTTCTTAGCATGTCTTATATTTCTATGTTATTTGTTGCTAATTTTAGCCAGCTTTTGATACTTATATTTAGTTCTTACTGACAGTGATCTCTGGCAGATCAAAGCAAATGAATTGGCTTATCCGCTTTTTAGAAAAAGTATTAATTCACACTGCTTATTGATTAAAAGAGTTTTAAAAGGAAATCTTTCTGAGATGGTGAAAAAGATACTTTTTAATGAGAACAACTAATACAAGAAAACAACAGGCTTTTGAATCCATGTGGCTTTTGAGATATTCTTGTTACGGATTTTGAATAGAAAGGACTGTGCAGAAGCATAACCCCAAACATCAGTGACATACGCGTAGGCATTTTACAAATGGTAAAACTAGTCCAAAGGAGAGTATTGTAATACACCACCTGTATGTTTCAGGTTCACATTAGGGCCTTTAAATGGCTAAAATTACAAAATATCTTCATAAACAAGATGCTGAGGGAATTGCCAAATTCACTGGCTCCATTTACTCATGAATACACTCCTCTCTTTGGGGTTAATCTTTGGAGATGCTGAAGTAGCAAAGTAACTGTTCATGAAGTCACCTGCATTGTTTCATGTTTCCAAATATTTGCCAAGTAACTTGTGAAACCATAGAAAAAAAAAAAAATCCAAATTTTCCACTCTTTTCTGTTTCTCCTTTTCCTCCCACCCCTTCTTTTGTAGTCCTTTTGTTCTCTTTCATTTGCCTGGCTTCTCCAGATGACTACAGTTCTCTACAGTCCACTTTTTCTTCCCTGCTTTTTGTTCTGCTTTATGTTACTGTCTGTGTTTTTATTTGGATATGCACCCTACTGTGACCCAATTGATAGTGAGAAGAATCACAATCTCTAGCGAGAAGAATCACAATCTCTTCCCCATTCCTGCCTCTCCTCTAAGCTCTGCTGTATTGCCTGAGGTTCCCTGTGCTTTGTGTCACTGCAGTCCATCCTTCCTGTTTCTCTCCCACTTTAGTATCTTTTAATCCTTTCAGCTTTAATTTTGGCTCTCATTTTCTCTAAATCTTTCCGGAACTCTTTATCTGTTGCTTTTCAAGAACTTTTCTCAGATGTTCATCCCAGAGACCACATGCTTCTAGTTTGAGATGTGGATGAGTATTATACTCCCTGAAAGAATAAAAACCAGCATTTCCTCTCTCACCAGTGTATATATTGATTTTGCCATTGGTCTGTAGTGAAATTATATATTTAATTGGCAGAGATGGTCATCTGTTAGCACCCAAATATCTTCCTCTGTCTCCTTTTGGGTTACAGGCCGAGACGTGGTGTTCCCATGTCTTTCCTGGAGTACAGCAAGGGCTGGCTTGCTTTGCCAGCCTTGCATTCTGTCAGGAACAGAATTGCAGCGAGGTTGAGCAGAGACACCTTGCCAGACCACTGGGCTGCATTTGTATTTCAGTATGGGAAATGCTGAAACCCAGGCTCAGACACAGCCTTTTAGAGATATTGTTACAGCCCAAAGCTGAAGACTAGGTGAAGTAAAGAGAATTCTTTGTTAATACAGGGTCGGGAGCAATTTCACTTGACAGGTTTATGGAATGGGTCTGTAAGGAACCTTTCCTAGAGGCCGGGGAAAATGGCTTGGATTCAAGTTCCATAAAATATAAATTTAAGCAAAGTCACCGGATAGATTTGGCAGAAACATCATGCTGGAAGAGCTTGGAGAACTTAATGGGAGTAAAATCATTGAGAAGCTCAGCGGTATCTTGGAAGGGTACAGCCTGTCTTAGGGAGTGTGAGAGAGATGTGGGAGGGAGGGGAGCACTGGACTAAACAGGACAAGGAAAAGCAGGGGGAAAGTCAGCGTTACCAGTGTGTATGATTTTACCACATGTTGTTGATTTTGCTTTGCTTAAGTCTTGAAGCTTATTTTAATTTGTAATGGCAACTATTTTATTTTGTTTGTTGCATGCAGAGACTTTAAACCATGAATCTAAATTGATGCAGCATGAGGAACATGCAAAATTATCACCATCTCTGCCTTTAATTTAAGACAGATCTGACTTGCAGCAGCATCCCACCTGAGGTGCATGGAAAAGATGTTGCTTTAGGAGCCAAGATGCCTGTATGTGTGCTCCAGATGACTGTGGGTCATTTGCTAATGGTGTTCCTCCCTAGCACAGCACTGAGCTAGGAGACAAGGGAAAAAATTATTTTATAGAGTCTGTGTCTTGCATTTATACTGTTTAAATGTAATTTGCTAGAATGCCTCTATGAGCTGTAATTTTATAATGTTTAAAGAAGATGAATGGAGCTGGTATAGTATTCCTCAGGGTACACACCAGTGACTGGAGTTTACTGAACATGTGACTAGAAATTTTAATTTTAGGAACAGAGAGTTCCTCCATTTCATATACACACCAGGCCTTTGAGTACAGATCCTTTTTTTCATTTGTCACTGACAGGCTGTGATTTATTTCCTCATGGGTGTAAAGTCATGGGTTGTGCTTGCTGCAGTGCAGAAGGCTCTGGAGGGAAAACACAATCAAATGGAGAAGTATATTTGAATTCTCCTGTCTTGATCACAGTCTTCTGAGTTGCTTTTCTGTCATTGTCATTCTGCCAATAAACTGCATTGATGTTAAAAGGTGATTATCTAATTTTCATCCTCTTCCGCGTGGCTGAGGAAAAATAAATACGAGAAGTTTGCAGAGGAAGAGGGTGGGGAAGTTAATCATCTGGCAGAGTGCTTTGGGAAGCTTCCACTTTTTATGTTTCGCTTACCACTTATTTCTACAAATATGTACAGCACCTGTGATTTACCTCTCCGTTAAACTTTGATAGATTTCTTTGCAGAAGGTGGTTTTAAACAATACCACCCTAGTGCATTGCAAAAGTGGGTTTAGGAGGCATCAGGTATTGCCCTTCATCACTGAAATGAAATTGGTATAATTGCTCTGTATTTATGAAGCAGCACTAGGAATATTGCTTCATCCTAGATTGGAGGAATATTTGGAAAGATGACAGTTGTACTGGGAGAATTTTCCTTTTTAAGAGTAAAGGATGGAAGCTGGCTTATTTACAGTGCATCTGTGGCTGTTCCAGCACAGGTGGGTGCAAAATCTCTTAATCTATATACAGACAGATAAATACAGATTTTGCTGGCATTACCCGTGAAAACAAAAGGAGAAAAAAAATGGTAATTAAATCAAGCCTAAATAGTATTTTTTGGCTAATTAGAGCTGCAGCTCTTGGTAAGTATATGACAACCTATAAAATAAAAACTAGACATATATCTTGTGAAGACAAAGCGTGTCTCGCTACCCTGATGTTAATGTGGAACACTGTTTATTTTCCATTACAGGGCCAAATTCTACCCTAATGTATGGCCATGCAGTTCCACAGACATTATCAGTTCAGCTTTGTGATACAGAAGAATTTTATCCCTGGTGAATTTGAAAAGCAACTGCAAGTTAAAATCAGTTTTCTTCTCAATGCACCTGTACTTACACAGGTTACTAACTGATTTTCACCATAATTTTTATTTCCATTGCTAGCATGAGAGTTCTTTGGGTAGATGAAATTAATTAAAACCAAGGTAGAACTGAATTTTTTAACTGCTTATGACTGCTTGGTCAGCAAATGCTTAAACTGTCTCCAACCAGGTTTTTGACCAAGGGGTTATTCCACTAAATGTGAAGGTTCTTAGCAGTCACCAGAATGCTATAACCCCAACATTTAACATACACAACTACACAGTCCTCTCCTTCTGCCTTTGCACATTCTAGTATTTGTGAAAACTGAACATGCCTTCTCCTATTTTTGTTTCAGGTGACCTTGACTTTAAGCAGGTTTCTTTGTATACAGTAACAGGGCTCAAGTGAAGAATGAAATAAATCCATAATTGGTGCATTGTCATAAATGGGGAAAAGTGTTATTTGTATATTTTTGTAAATATGTAACATTTAATGGCAGTTTTGTAGTGACGTGCTGTTTTTGAGATAAAGAAACAAATATATGTTTGAATATGCTTGACGTAACACTTAACTGTGATTCAATTGCACAAGTAATAGCTTAATCAAGAAGTCTTGTGCAATATGTAGTGCACACACATAACCAAGTATCTGTTAGCAATCCACAAGCAAGTTTTTGGCAACTTTTAACAGTGGTGATGAACTGTGCAGTACAGATTATCACGGTCTCTTTCAGCTTCCAAACATGTAGCAGGCAAACTACTGTATACGTACCTGTGTACTCCACTGCATCCAAAGGTATGCATTTGTCCTGAGAACCTGCACTCCAGGTTTTTCTTTAATAAAATTTGGTTCTAAATATTAATTGCTTTTTTTTTCCTTTTGAAGCTTTTCATGGGGTTTGTGAAGGGGAAACGGTTTAACCAGTCCCAAGAGTTTGTGTGTCTGTATTCGGCAGCAAACTACTCAACTCAGCAACACTGAGCTCAAAGGCTGCAGCAAACCTTCATTCTCCTCCTCTTTAGCCACTCCACTTCATCCTCCACTGCAGCTCGACTCCATTCCTAGGGAAAAAGGGAAAAATCCTTTTTCCTTTTCCCTGGGAGCTGTTGCTGCAGTGTAGCTGGTGGAGGCTGACATCCTGTGGTGAGACAGAAGCTGTGCAGCTGCTGTTCTAGAAGTCACTGAATCAGAGGCTGAGTATGTCTGTCTAGCTAAAGAATTCCGTGGGTCTCAGCTTTGATCTCCCTATGATTGAGCACCATGAATAGAGCAAAAGTATGTGTGCTCTGCCCTTCCTCTGCCTTTTTTCCAATCTCTTTTTTATTTTATTAATTGCCCTTCCTTTATACCACTGTTTTCCTGAGGAGTTGCCTGTGCTGTAGAAGCTGAATTCTCCTTGCAAAACTGAGGGGACTGCAAGTCAAAATTAGCCCTTAAGCTGGATGTAGCTGTGTGCAAGGACCAGGCCCTGACTAAAAATAAAACTGAGCTATAAACTGTATTCAATCATATACAAAGGTGGGAAAACCAAAATCCTCAGAATTATGCCCATTGGACATGCCTGGCTACTGCATATGATATTTCTTTCACTCTGCCTACAGTCTTTGGAAATTGAATGCAAAATTATATAGTGTGTTTCTATTAAGTCTTGGACTTAATGTCCCAAAGATTTTCTCCTACTGTTCCTACCTAGCAAGTGCTCTCTGTCTTTGCAAAAGTCACTGAATTGCTAAAGTCAGAATATGTCTTGAATCCCTAGACTGGGCATTCCCTCCTGCTTAAAGTTTAGAGATGAGCTGCTTTTGGTGTAGTTCATATTTCAGGCTGGAAGAGTTTATGGTTTGCTGAGAGGTGGTTGCTGCTGTGTAGCTTGGTGCCTTGCCATGGAAAGTCTGACACTGGTAGAATAAAAGCTTGATGGCTCTTTTCACTGCCTGGTGCCCACAACAGGGAAGAACAGAGGTGTTGCTGGTTATTGAAGTTCTGGATGAGCAATGTGAAGTCTTATTAAACCTCATACTGGAATAAAGCAGCAACATGAATTATTATCTTCCCATTTTTAAATTAGCTATACAAATTTTATAGACTGCAATGAAGTTTTAATAGGACCACAAATGGATTATTTGTTCACAGAGTGGCTGTATTTTGAAGATCTAAAGATGGGTAACTAAGAGGAAAAATAATTCAGACAAGATTAAACTGCATTTTCTCAGTCTGCCCTAGTTCAGCACTTTCTCATGGTGCCTGCTGAAGGAGCTGGCAGCTGGAGGAACGTTGTGGTGTGGCCAGTCTGACCCTACCCTGTGGCACACCATGCTCAGTGTGAGGCTGGGTGCAGGAATGAAGCTTAAGGCTTCCCCTACTTGTGTAGCTCAGCTAGAAAACATTGCAATTTGTCATTTTAAGTTCTCTAATCCTATATTGTGGTTAGCTGAAACTTTAAACTGAAGTTTATTAGAAATAAACAACAGCAGACTGATGAATCTCAAATGACATCTCATTTTCCAAATTTAGTACTGTGATATAAATAAAAGAAAAACGCAAAGAAATTCTAAAGTCTCTTATTTTTAATGATGTTCCAATAGTTCTTTCCAAGGAAAGCTCCTGATCTGGAAGGTCAGGAGCGAGAACAGACACAGCCAAGCTGTTCCCATAAATGAGGTAACAAATAAAATTTGCTAATATTTAACCTGAAGGGCTACTTTACTTCAGAAACTGATTTCCGTGGAAAGAATAATCACTTCTGTTTCCTTTGCTGTCATTATCAAAGTCATATTAATTACTATACTATTTTGAAGCTTAATGGTTTCAACATCATCATAAGTCATGTCTCTATAATAAAACTTCTGAGG
Organism: Pseudopodoces humilis; assembly: GCF_049639895.1. Classification (NCBI taxonomy): domain Eukaryota; kingdom Metazoa; phylum Chordata; class Aves; order Passeriformes; family Paridae; genus Pseudopodoces; species Pseudopodoces humilis. The sequence continues at coordinate 10,935,478 of NC_142205.1, read as the reverse complement.
CATAAACAACAGCCAGTATTTTTTCCTGTTTTCCATTAAGACACTGATTTATTTTCAGTTTTTTTTCTTTTTGTGATTTATGCCTTGAAAGATGTTTTGCTTTCTCATGGATCCAGCTGCTGTGGAGAAAATGCTACTGTACTCTGACCCTCATGGTTTTCAAAGCTGAAGCAAAATAGTACAAATGCTGCACAGGGTATTTTGAAAGTGATAAAAGGATCCATTCTTGCCATTACAGCATCATACCAAAAGCTGATCTCAAAAAATAAATTCAAAATCAGCAGTACATGCCAAAAAACAGGCTAAAAAAGTAATAAATCTAAGGAATAATTCAGTGAGTAATTTAACAGTCTATTTAAAACTTAGTAATTAGACCAGGAATTAAGCTTATGTTCAGCTTAGGACCATGTAGCTATAATTCTACTGGTTCTACAAAATCTAATAGGAAAATTATGCCCTTGTAATCAGACTACTGATGAGGAATACCCTTGATAAAATTTAATTTTTTTGTTATCTAATAAATTGTGAAGGAGTAATTTTTCATTGCCTTGATCTTAAAAGAGAGATGCTTGCTTTAGAAGTCAAATTGAAAAAAATATGATACAGTGCTTTATAGAAGGGAATGTTTTTGTAACCACAAAAAAAATTTATGTGTGAAAAAAAATTTATTTTTCTGTGAAAGAAAACAGCTTTATTTCTCAGTAGCAATATGCTGGGGGAGCAGGGGGAAGGACACTTAAACAGAGCACACTTCCAGCCTCCCTGGAGCTGGACTTTACTGCTTTGAAGCAAGGAGCTTTGTGTTTGATAGCTTTAAGTAATTACTTTCTGCCACGAATTTTGTTAATTGTTTATGAACCCATACAAGCTTTTAGCATCAATAAAATTCTGTGACAAGTTCTGTAGCTGAATTAGACAGTTGTTTTGAACCTGATCATTAATTTTGATAACCTCAGTGTTTGTTCTGTTAGTGGCAGACAGTATTTTGTTTCCCTATTTTTATAACCTGTTAACACAGTCCCCGCCTCAAGATTTTTTTTTTCACACTGGAATGACCTTTGTTTTTCCCTTGAACTTCATTGCAATATGAATAGGATTTTTCCTCATCTGGAGGGATTGCTGTGCCCTTTCTATCATCACTCACAGAGTTTATCTATTTATGGCAGTCAGTGCTCAGACTTTGGATAATGTTGTATAGGTCCAAAGGCAGATGAGACACCAGCAATGCAGGTGGGTTGCTTTTTCTTGCCATTTGCTTCTGCAAGTTTCATGAATCAGACAGAACCTAGAGATACCTATTGCATTTTACACCACAGGATTAAGGCAGGTTTATTTTTTTTTAATTTTTTTTGGTTGCATTTTTAGGTTAATTTTTGTTTTTCATTTAATTTTCTGTCTTTAATTGTTGTTATTGTGCAGTACATGTACCTACGTATTATAACTCCATTATGATCTTGGAGGCCATAACTATAGAAAAAAAACTAATTAACTGCTTCAGAATGTTGCTTCCCTCAGTTTGGGAAAATGAAATGTATATTCTACTTAAGCTTTCTACTTTATAAATTTGGTAATAATTGTGGTGTAACAGGAGCAAGAGCAAAATCTACGAAAAGCAGCAAGGAGTAATTACAGCTTAACACTTCTCAATCTCATCTGTCAGTCATCTGTAAGAAATTGCTACATTCATCTTTAAGTAGCCTGATAATCAGCTCTGTTTAATTTAAATCCACTTTCATTTCTTAGGGGTAATTTTTAATGTTTTACATATTGCATAATTTATTAGTGGAATTGACATCTAAGCAAATTGGTGCAGTTGCAACAGGCAAATGGGAAGTGCTGCTATGAGCTCTCAATACATCAAATTCCACATTTCCTTTGCCAAGAGAGTCCTTAGGCTGCATTCAAGTTGCAGGAGATCAACACTCAGTTAAATGGGGATGCAACTAATACCAAAAAATACTCATGATAATGTCCAAATGCTTTTCAACTGACTGGCACAGGAGAACGGTTCTCAGTTGAGGCCAACTATTGTGGGAGACCTGCTAAGGTGCCATCTCAGCACCTTAAGGTGCTTCTTGAACTGACAAACATCAAGAAAAAACAAAGCAAATCCATTTTTTGACAGGTAAATTTATTAATAATGGTCTCGGATCTGTCGCACCTACCAGGTGCCAGTCTTTTTTCACACTTTGCAAGACTTTCTGAAGAATAAACTAGAAAGGCATAAAGTTAATTGAAGCTACTAAGACACACATTTGAAGGTGGGTCTGTTTTGGACTTTTGTTTTGTTTTTTTTTTTTAAACAGAAATGTCCATGAATGTGTGTCAAAAAAACTTAAATACACTGAGAAATACAGTAGAAAGGCTATATTTACAATCAATTACAATGGGCACTGCCAACATATCCAATAACAAAAATAAAACAAAACCTTTTTTTTCATGTTTCTATCATGCTTCTTTTCACAGAGATTTTTTTTTTTTAAATATGATTTTGTTTTTTAAAAAATACAATAAGGAAATAATTACATTCTTAATATGAGAACAGTATCATACACCATACACCCTGGGCCAATTAATTTGAAAGTGTCTAACAAAATTTGATACTAAATTAATATTCTCCATTTAAAAAATCAAATTGCCACAATCATCTCATTAAAAAAACACCTTCATCCCCCAAAGTTGTGAGCTGGGGTTTTTTAAAAACAAAAGCATCACCCATTAAAAAACAACCAAACAAAATTTTAAAAAGCACCTGGTACAGTAACAGGCATTTGGTGAGGAAGCATAAGTGTAACATTTTCATAGAAGACATAGAAATGGTTAAAAATACAAAAGTTTTCCTTTGAAACAGAAGTCATGCTGCTCTATGGGCTGAGTTTGCCTGGTGAACCTGAAATCTAAAAACAGTGAAAATACAAGCTCTGTCGCTCTTTATAAAAAATTGTGCAGCAATAGTGCTATTCAAGGCTACAGAGTACATTTCACAGCACTGAGAGTGGTCTATAGAGAGGTTATTTCCCAAGCTTTTTGGTTTCCTCCTTTCAAAACCTTGGCTGTTATATGGAATAGACTAAAGCAGTGGTGGCTTCATGCAGCTTTTGCTGGAGGAGTGGGAGATGTTCAGTACAGGTGGCAGCCCCTGTGCAGCAGGCACTCTGGGGGTCCTGTGTGCACTATGGGGGTCCTGTGTGCACTATGGGGGCCAGTGTGCACTGTGGGGGTCCTGTGTGCACTATGGGGGCCAGTGTGCACTATGGGGGGCCCTGTGTGCACTATGGGGGCCAGTGTGCACTATGGGGGGGCCTGTGTGCACTATGGGGGCCAGTGTGCACTATGGGGGTCCTGTGTGCACTATGGGGGGTCCTGTGTGCACTATGGGGGGTCCTGTGTGCACTATGGGGGCCAGTGTGCACTATGGGGGTCCTGTGTGCACTATGGGGGGTCCTGTGTGCACTATGGGGGCCAGTGTGCACTATGGGGGTCCTGTGTGCACTATGGGGGGCCCAGTGTACACTATGGGGGCCCAGGGTACACTATGGGGGTCCTGGGTGCTGGAGGTACAGAGGGAGACCTGCACCTACAGCAGAGCTGAAGGAAGGCTGCACCACACACTCTGTTTGCCTGGGCAGAGATTTACACTCTTCTACCTCAGGCAGAGATTAAAATCTGTCCTTGCCAAGGAATTTTTCTTCTTTTTTACTTTTTTTTTTATTTTTTTTTTTACCATGGGACAAGGGGGTGGAAAGAGACAATGCCAATATTGGGTAAACAAGAGAACTGATCTGGCTTTTGACTACTCTGCATCATTTGATGTGGGACCACTTCTTAATGGCAACTGTTACATCATTGCTAATGTTGACTAGAAGCCTAATTTGCATTATAAATATGTACAGATATAAATTAAATATTTATTGAAATATACAAATAAATAACTTAATTTGAAATAAAAAGCCTAAATGAACTTACTTTTGCTTCAAATTTGTTTCCGCTATTATTTATGGGCATTTGATGCTGTTTAGTCCATAGTCATACAGTACAGAACGTGCCCTCTAGTTAGAGAGTTAATAATAAGTGACCTAAACTAAAATTAAAAAATTGTGTTTTCAATGAAAACCACACTGACACTTGCTTTTCTACTGTATCTGCATTCCTATGGCACTTTGCACTAAGTACAGTCACAAGAAGCAAAGAGCCTTTTCTCATGCTGGGCCCCATTTCTACACTGCAAAGGTCAGGGGGATCCCTGGCCCTAAATGCATTTGGGAACAGGACACAGCCCCGTCTCCTGCCAGGAGCTTTTGATAGCTCTGTGCCTTCAAATCCCACAAGCTCCTGCAGGAAGTCCTCTGGCATCCAGCTCAGCTGAGAATCCCAGTGGATCCCCCAGGAGTTGCACACACCCATTCCTAAAGGTAAGAGATAATCTGCCCTAAAGGGATCCTTAATGACTGCTATCTTTCCAACTTCTGTGATTTTAACTGCAGTCTTAACTAATTATTAAGACTCCAGCCCTAACATCTGTGATTAAAATACTACTCATATTTTGAGGTAATTTTTTAAATTAATTTTCTACTCCTCACAGTTGAGGAGAAAAAAAAATCTTGAGAGTATGATTGAAAGCTCTCCAAAGGCCTAAAAAAAAGCAGAAGAGAAAGAACTTAAAAGAAGCCATCTTATTATACATTCTTCCTCTAACCCCCTTCTCATTTTTTAAAACCAATCTTGAGATTTTTAAGGGCTTCAGTGGCAAATTACTGCATGTAATTTCTCGGGAATTACATGGATGGAGAGAGACAAAGAAAACAGATTTTTATAATTTTACGGGCTAAAATGCAAGATGCTGTTTCCTAGTAAACAGAAATGGAGTCCTGTTTGAGAAAATCCCCAATTATTTGTTAAACTGTTTATCAAAGAGTCTGAAAATTATCACCTTTTCAGTCCATCTTCCTCAAAAATAATAGCTGAGGTCTGAAAAGACAAAGGAAACTAAGTACAGCAGTGTTCTATACCTCAAGTTTAACAATACTATATTATAAAAAACAAAACAAGATTGACTGCATAAGTTATTCTGAGTTGCCATTATCTGTTGAGGACTAATTTTAATTGTATCATTTTACTTCTTCAAAATGTATAGAAAAGAAGCAGTATCTAAAAATACCTGTGTGCCTTTTAAAAAAATCAGGAACAAGTCATAGTTCAAGAACATGACCTTTGAAAATGACCGGTGCTTTAGAACAGCAATAAAGAGAACGCAGAAAAACGCATCTGTCTCGAAGTTTGGCAGCTTTTCATCTCTCCATGACAAAAGCATCTGTCTAAAAAGTATCCCAAAAACGCTTCACCAGTGGTTGTTGTCATGGCCCGGAGGGCGGTGGCGTGCAGAGTTCCTGGGCCGAGCAGGCACTGCGAGCACATCTCTTCTGTTTTGTTTTGCCATGTGAGCAGCCACCAGCAAAGCCTCTGCTGAGGAGTTACACCTGCTCTGTGGCAGAGTTCAGAAGGCAGTTTTAACCTGTGAGAGTCAAGATTTCACACCAGTCTTCAGCAGTGTTCTGGCCGTCTGATGCACTGTAATTAACACTGCTGGTTCTCTGCTGGCTCAGCAAAGCAAACTTTCAACTGTGACTTTATGCTCCTTTTTAATTCCTGTGGTTGCGTTTTTTTGGTTTTCATTTTCTTTACCAGTGAAGTTGGAAACAAGGAGTTACAGCTAATAAAAAGGGGCACACATAGTTACACAGCAATACAGTAGAGGGAATACAGGCAAGTTAGCGCCAAGCTACCATTAACTTAACAGAGTTATAAAACTTCTTATGTTTTATCACTTGATGTGACCTTTCAGGTGAGTCCTTTGCAGCCTATGTCTTGGTCTGTAGTAGGTAAGGCCTTTATGGAAAGTGAGTGGCTTTACTATGTTTATGTTCCATTTTTCATCTCCCATTCCTGGAAAGGGGAGGAAAAAAGATACAGAAAATATTAAAAGAAATCAGGATATTTCACTGATGCCATCATATCTGTTAAGCCACAGCTGGAGTCAATAACAGTTTTTCCATTATCTTTGCTGGATTCAGCCACAAATTAGTTAGGGAATGCTAACAAGTATGTTCCAATAGTCTGTGCACAGCATTCCCCCTTCCACATCTATACATATATACAGCAACCGATTTTCTAGTGCTGTGCAAATAAACCCTATTTGTATTCTGGAGCAATTCACACCCCACAGCTGGTGTGAAGCACTCAGCTGTCCCTGAATAAGGGAGAGGCTGATTTAAGCACACAGGGCTCTCTAAATGACTTGTGAGAGACAGCAGGAAGCCCTCAATATCTCTCAGAGCTGACACCAAGTGATTGCTTTGCTGCTCTTCAATTTTTTTATTATAAGACTCATGGCAAACACAATAATTCTACGGCTAAAAAGAGCAACTTAGTAGAGAGACTAAGAGGCAGAGTTAAGAAAAACAAGCCAGTTTGCATTGTATTTGTTTCCCTTATAAATAATCCAAATTGAGCTATTGCCTGGCAAGTTAAAAGAAATTGCTTTGACTGTGCCTCAGTTTCCCTACCTGTTAGCTGAGGACAAGGAAAACATGTACAGCAAAACATGTAATCTATAATGCTTTCGTTCCTATGTCTCAGAGCAAGGTACTTCCATTTCTCCTGCCACGTAAGTGAAAATCATGAGACTGCTACAGCTGAACACCTGGTTCAGTAAAACCTGCAGCTATCGAAAGACACCTACAGCATTTCCTGACAGTACACAGGAACAGAAGGGCTAAGGCAGGACATGGGCTCAGGACATGAACACTGAACCACTCCCGGAATCACACCCTTACAGCCATCAGGAGCTACAGAAGATCCACAGAGGGTGGCCTGTGGCTCCAGCAATGCCCTTGGAGAAACTGCTCAGCTGCTCCTCACCAGGCACTGGGGGCTGCAGATTCCTCTCTTACCCATCTACTCTGCAGAGACACTCTGCAGGCAGCCTGCTGACTTGGCTTCCAAACCTGAATTCCTGAATTTAACACTCATTCCACAACATTTAAGAGCTCTGACTGAAATCCATTACTTATCCATGTAAATAGCTGTTTCTGCTGCTGAAAGGAGTAATAGCATTAGTTTGGCTGAACAGCTGTATGACCATGACACCTCTCAGCTGTTGTAAAATAACAGTAAAGGTTACAGCTGATGGCTGCTTTATCAATGTAAGAAAAACAACCCCTTGGGTTTAAAGATAGACAATAATTTACTTTGTTTCTAAACTTGTGTTCTTTGTTTAAATGGTGCTTTGACTAAAATTCAGTGTATTTTAAATATTCAGTTTTAATTAAAATTATGGTAATTCAAAAGGTAAAGCACAGTACTGGCAAAAATTAGATTACTTTAAAAACTCTATTAAATGTATATTCTCTGTGGATATGCTACCAAAGGTATAAAGGAAGTCCTTGGCTAAGCAACTGCGAGGAGGATTTTTTCAAGTGTTAAATAAGCCTTGAAAGTAGAAGCTTCTTTTGCAGGTGCAAAAAGAAGTTTGTCTTTCTTTCCACTGCTCCTGCAGGTTCACACCAAGGAAAGAATGTCTAAATCAACGACAGCCTGACTGGGAGCTGGGAAACTGGGACAGCTCCTTTTCTTCTCCAGTCCTAGAACACAAGCAAGATGTAAGATGCTGATATTCACCAGCCCACTAGATTCAGAAACAAATCAGAAATACCAACTTCAGTTTTCTTGCTGCACATAAAAATTTGGTTTAGAAACTAATTTTATATTTGAATGAACACGTCAAATGTTTAAATAATTGCTCTACAGCAAGGATATTTGAATTGTTTTACTTCTCTAGGACTACTGACACAGAATATTGTTTTCCATATTTTAATTAGAGTCTCCATTTCTAGCCAAGTACAGATTAGACAAAATTGCAATTAAAATGCCTTCTGGCTTCTTAAAAATATGCATAATAACTTTCTAAAAAAAATTTAAAGATACTTGCAAAGAGAAAAGTCAAAAAATTCAAATTTATGTATGCATGTTTGTGTGTATGTATAGTGTATGTCCTGAACAGCCAATCCCCAAATTATTATTCCTTCTTATACTTAACACTAGATCTGCCTTACTGCTCATTCTGTATTTCCTTCTAATGTCAGTGCATCTGAGAGGAGAAAGTTTTTGGTGGCAGAGTTTCCAAAGCTGCTGTCCCAGGTGCCTGAGGTGCCCTCATGGGCCCAGCTGTGCAGGGTACAGCAGCAGCAGCACTGCAGCAGCAGCAGCACAGCAGCAGCAGCACAGCAGCAGCAGCAGCAGCACATGCACAGCGCTGCTGCCTGGTGAGCAGGGCTGTGACACGAGGCTGGCTGTGACACAAGGCTGGCAGGTGATGGGCTCAGCACCCTCCGTGCAAGGAAAAGGGCAGAAAGGGAGGCACTCAATGCACTCAAATACACAAAACACATTCTGACATTTTGAATGTTTATACAACTCCCTCTCAGCACCGGGAGATGTGTCAGCTGCAAGTTGCAAGTGCAAGCACAGATGGGAGATCTGTTTCACTCCCACAAACACCACTGACATCCAAGTTCTGCTCTGGGATACTCACTTGTGACACCCTCTCCTGAGCCACATCTACAAGGCCTGGGCTCACTCTCAACTGCAAAAGGCCAAAAGAATTGAGAGCCAAATTCCACCCCCGCACATGCACAGCCACCCCCAAGCGTGGGGCGTGCTGCAGATGTGCACCTGATGGCAGCTGTGGCTGCCAATGGGCTGGGAATAGATTGGGTTGCACTATCTAATTCAGCAAAATTTCACTCTTAATATTTAGTGTGTGAGGTTTTAGGGAAAGAGCTGTTAAAGCTGAATTTGATACTTTGAGATGTTTTTCTCAGCATGGGAAAAATATGCTTAGTTGCTTCATATCCTTTTTGATTCGCCTAATCCTATATCCAAGATTTCTCTGTCAAAAAGCTTGACTAACTTATTGTGCCATCCCAAAGCACACTGGCACCAAACAACGCAGCAGGGTTTTCCCTGTATGGTATATGCTGACCATAAAAATGTACTACAAGAAGGTATTCTTTACACCAAAAATGTTTAGGGTTTTATAATGCCCTGGTTTCTCCAGCTGTAACAATTAGATGGCTGGATTTAATGTTCCTGTCCAGCACAAATCCATGCTCCCATCTGCAAGGACTGTGTTCTGCTGGAGCACATTTCCTGAGTATTGCTGAGCTAAAATCCACATCTAAGACAAAGTACACAGTTAGAGATGATATTATGGGACAAATTAGGGTATAATTGGAATACGCAGATAAGCTTTAGAGCACATAAATCCGTTTTCAGGTTTGAAACACAAGTTGCAAACTTCAAAGCTCATTAGAACTGAAACCTGAGTGTAATTATGTTGAGTGTAATTAGATGTATTTAAATGTATCAGGCAAACTGGCAGGAGAAAGCAGTTGATGTCCATGGAAAGGGGGTAGAAGGGTGAGAAAGTTCTCAAAAATGGTATAGCAGGAGAAATAATTATACTGCGATAATTTAATAATAAAATAGGTTTTTGAGACGCTGAATTTTCAGTATCTACTACATTTACGTTCCAGGCACTGGAAATACATATAATCAATGAATACATGTAACAAAAGTTACTTGAAAACTTTTAAAGTTTTCAAGAAATCCCGGTACAGAAGACACTAATGAAAAAAGGAAATACCCTTCATGAATGACAAGTGTTTATGATTATTGCTGTTTACAATTACAACTTGAAGTGAACTACTAAATAAACAAAAGCTTGGGCCCAACACTATTACTGTCACACTTGGTTATGTGCTGCCCACATACTCATGTTGCCAGCAAATTTAGCCCAGAAGAATGGTCATACAAATCCCATTTAAACTAAACCACAAAAATTAGCAAACTGTAACAAGAGGAAAGCAAATTTCAGCCTGATATTTGCAAGACAAAATTCAAGTAATTCAAGTTTTACTTTAAATGTACATTAAGTAGATACTTGCACAACACATTGTCAATAATTATAATGTACATCTGTTCTGTTATTGCAGTGGCTGGAAAAGATCAGACCCAATCTTGAGCCATTTTTAATCACTTACTGTAACAGTGCTCTTTTAACCACTTCTCTGATACACAGAGTAGTGGACACATGGACTGCCTACACCACAGACCACTTACTTTGCAAAATAAATCCATAAAGCAACAGAGAAAAACATGGAATCAGAGAAAAGTCAAATCTGTCTCCTGAACTACTTACCAATTATTCTGCAAAAGGTTCCCCAAACCAGCAGTATTTATGTAGTAATATGAATAATTTAGATATTCTCTTTTTAAGGCTAAATAAGACTTTGTAAGAAAGCATGAAAAAGCACAGAAAAAGAAAATGAAGACATCGGTTCTCTCACCTTTGCTTTTCGAAGGACATGGCCTCGACATGGAGAACTGTTTGATGAGGGAGGTCGCTTCAGAGCTGCTGCGCTGTTCACAGGGATGGAGCATTCAGTATCACTGGTGTCACAGCTGGAGATTGGAGAGTTCTCCAAAGTTCGGTGCTTGAAAATTGGAGACTAGTAAAGAGTGAAAAGCCTATATTGAGTTTCTTCCAAGTAGTCACATATGCAATATTTTCTACTTTAAATTCAGAACTGCAGAAATCCTTTTTGAAAACACTCTATTCATAATAATGACGAATAAATGAAAAAGAGATTAGAACAAAAGAAATAAAACGTGCATGTGTGTTCTGTGATGAAAACTGAAGTTTCTTTTCTGTTAAACAACTACAGATCTGATTAAACAATTATGGATAATCCAGAGGAATTGATGTATCCCTCTCTGGGCTTTCTGTGATGGCTGCTTCAGACAAAGATCTATAGCACAAGCTGGGACTGCCAAGCTCCCCCCTGAAGGTGTGGGATACAGTCCTTTCAAAGTGTGACACAGCTGACAGGGGACCAGCACAAGCAGGTCTCCACCACTGCAAGATGACTTGGTGCTCCCTGGGCTGGAGCAATGTCTCAGTTCCTGTACCTCTACAACCACTGAGGACAAGGTGTTGACTTTTGCACAATATCCTAACACTTGCACGTGATTCCATGTCTACCTGCTCCGTGCTGCTGTAGGAAATGTAAGTAACACAGAAAGGCATTTAATTCTGCTTTACTTCTCAGGCTTAATAAACCATTATAAACTGTCAATTCCTACTCGTTTTTGCTGGAGCTGGGAAGGCTGAGCACTGCCAGCCCATGGTACTGGGATTGGCATGTTCAATGGCTTTGCATACCTGTGGACTTGATGTTCCTGATTTGGGCTCAATAGCCAAGCCCAGTGTGATGCCACCAGCCAAGGCTTTCTTAAGGCTCTCCTTCACCTCAGTCAGTTCTAGCTCCAGGTTTACACGCTCAGCCTCCTTCTGCTTGCACTCCTCTTCCAGCTTCTTTAACTTGTCTTCAAGAATCACTTGGGTCTTCCTGCCTGTCATTCACAGCAATTTTATAATTTTAATGATATTCAATTGACACTTAGAGAATTTTTTTTATTTCTAAAAATTTTTATGTCACTACAAACCAGTGACATAAAAAAAAATAGGTACTCTCCATAAAACACTTTTTTCATAAAAAAGTAAAAAGTTTGGTAGCATAAATCAAATGCTTTCTATCAAGTGACATTCCTTGATATCTAGTCTGGTTTCAAATCAGTATTTTTTCTGTTTTTCTGTTTCATGAAAATATAATTAGCTAGTGACAAAAATATTATCCCCATGTTCTGCTTATCTCAAGTTTTCACCAGTGTAATTCCTTAGGCATGAGTATACATACACATGCATATATAAAATAAGTATATACACTTACACGTATGTTTTTTTATCTTATACATTTTGTATCTGTATGGAAAGGAAATACAGATATTACAGAGTATTGCTCAGCATTGAAACCAAAACTTGTTTAGGCTACTGTCTTCAGCACAGAGTACAAAGCTGATTGGATAATCAAGTCCAATTCTCAGGTGAGAATTCAGCACAAAAAAGCACCTCCTACCAGCATTGACTTCAATGGCAGCACGCAGATCTTTTCTTTCTTTCCGCAGCTGGGCCAGCCTATTCCGGAGGGCTTCTTTTTTCTTTAGCAGCTCCTCCTCTTTGCTTTGTAATCTCTTTGCATCTGCCTCCACACGATTCTTGCCGTATTTGTACTGCTCTGCATCTGCGTGTATCAGATTGTAGTTAATTAAGATTTAAACTAACAGTACAACTCTGAACTACTCCCTGAGACTAAACACGACATGAAGCATGTCATGGCTCCCCACGGCAGGGCTGTTGCAACTAGATGATCTTCAAGGCTCCTTTCCAACCCAAACCATTCCATAATTCTATGGTTTGAAAGAAAGGTTTGGCATTCCTCTTCCACTGGCTCTTTCTCAAGGTCCATGACTTCTGCCAAGTTCTGCAGCGCAGCTACAACAGTGATTCAGGAGGGAGTTTGTTCTTTATATTTACATGAGGAAAATGAGAAAAGCCAGTTATCTTACAGCACACAGGTTTTGAAAAATGGCCTTGCCTTTCTCTGTAGTTGAGAAGATCGAAAGGAGGCTCCTCTCTAGCTAAGAACCATTTGTTTCTAATTGGAAGGGTCAGAGGAAAAACCACCTGCTTGGCCTTTTGCCTGGCTTTCATTCCTACTTCAAGTGCACACCTTTTCTCACCTTACATAAGAGAATACAAAGATGTTCACACTCCTTTGATTCTTGACAGCTTTCTTTTTATTTTTTAATCTCCCATACAAATGCTTTCATTTCATGGCCCACATATATTTGTGGCCTGATTGATATCACAGCCCCCTCTATGCCTCTGCTCCAGTTGCAGACTCAAAGAAGGTAGGTCAGCTAAGAGATCACTTCATCTGTCACATATCTCAAGGCACACTCTGTGATATGAAATCATTCCTGACAAAGAGTTGTTAACCCAGTTTTAGTCAGTTACAAGCTACTTAATTTTGTCCTAAAGTCTAACACAGATTTCTCTTGTTGCCATTAAACCCACAGCTTCTTAAGACTTCATTAGTAAGTCCACTTTTGAGCAACACAGTGCTCTTATATCTACATCAGCTTCTCATCCCCCTTTTCCAACAGGAAGACAGAATTCCTCTCTGTTCCAAATGAGGAAGCATTAGCCTTCTTTTTTCCCCTGCTGCCCTCATGACTTTGCAGAAGCCACAGGTCCACATTTCATATTCTCCCATATGACACCCTTTTCTTGTGTGGTGTGGCTGGAGTTAAGTCACAAATGTATCTTCTATTCAAAGTCTTGGCATCTCCTCCTTGGCCTCTCAGCCACACAAAAACCACACTGGTTCTTTACATTGTCTGCAAAGACAAGAGCTCTTCTGGGCACCCTCCTGACTCCACTCCCAAGTGAGGCAGCAGTAAGGACAGATACTTACTGGATGCAGTGCGCTTCACACTGGAAACTGTTTCAGATTTCTTCGGCTGGCTATTTAAGGTTCTTGCTTTTCCGGTGATCCCATTAGTAGTCACAGGAGGCTTCTTACCTTTAAACTGTTTGAAAACAAAAGTACAAATGGACTCCAGCTATTCCCGTGCCACTGGCATTACTTTCACCCTTTCATCAAGGGCAGAGCTTGACAGAAAGCTGCTTGCTACATCAGACATCCTTAACAGAGCACATTGATTGAGCTGGAGACGGCGCTTCCTCCAGAGATGCCTCTGGGAGCTGCCGGCTCAGCGGGAGCTGTGCCAGCAATCACAGGATAACAAGGGGATGAACTCCCTGTTTCTGGTGGCATCATGTTTTCCAATGCATTCAGAAGTCTGCCGTTTACAGTATTAGGAAAGCCATTGCAAGGCAGAAAAAAAATGTACCTTTGAAAATTTTTTACTGTAAAGACTCTGGAAAAACAAGTTTTTCAGTTAATTTCACACAGTAAAACCCACCAGGGTTTGCCACACAAAAATTCAACATTGTTTCTTATTTACTTATGACCTTTCCATCCTTGTGGTAGATATTTTTTTTAAACAATATTACATTATTACATGTTTTTAAGTGCTAGGAGTTAACATATCGTTTTCCCTTTATACACCTTCTAGCTACTACTTAAAAGCTTTTCTTACTTAAAAAACCCTGTCATAATGGCCAGACAGGCTTAGAAGATTACCAGGAACAGAATATCTCATGTTCAAGGGGTTTCCATTCAGGACTCACGGCAATGAACTGAACCCTGGGAAGATAACCCTGTCCTGACTACTCATAGTGTTTCCATGGAGGATGTTCCAGCCAAGCAGAGGGAATATGAGTGCCATGCTCTGTTCTCCTGCTTCCAAAAGTTTGCAAGGACTGAATTGGGAGTGCACTGAGAAGCCTGCTGCTGCAGTAATGTATTGCTCATGTCCACCTCCAATTCTGCAACTGCACTGAATTCTAATATTCCAATATAAGGTTTTTGTAAGGGTTAAGTGAATTAACACACAGTACGACAGGAACTTCATACAAGGGAAACATTTATCTTAACTGTTCCATGTCAGATTAGATTGAAAACCACCCATCACTGTGATATATTCACACTGTGATACATTGGTTTAAGCCAATGACCACCTTTCAGAGCCCAGCTAAGGGCTCTGAGAAGGTTCCTGGCATGGCTGTGAGCAAGGCTTGCTCTGCTCCCCTGCTGGGTTGTGCCCATCTGCTGCAATGCTGTGCTCACAGGATTTCATCTGCTCTGTAGGTTCATGTTTGAGGTACAAAAGCCTGTAGCCACCCTCAGAAAGCAGCAGAGACATAGACTTTTATTTTTTTTATGGGGGAGAAAATAACAGGCAGTAATATGAAGATGGTATATATGAATATATACAACATAATTTACTAAATATATAACATCAAGTTTTTATATTTATGCATATTCACAAAATGTATAACCACACTATGCTTGATATATAGATTAGTACAATTCTAAAGAGCCAAATTTGCTGTCACAGTCAGGTCATATGTCACCTATATTTTTTTGGGTTTTTTTGAAGATAGCTCTGCCTGAGGAACCAGAAGGTAGCTAGACATGCATTCAGGTTAAGTGTGGAAGGTCACGTTTATTTTTGTTCTTATTATTCACAATCTGTAAATCATCAAGAACAGGTGGACAAAGCCTTTCCCAAGTACCACTATTTCCACATTGGAATTCTTAACTTTGCAATCCTGATTCATTTGCAGTGGGCTCACAGCTAAACTCCAGGCACTTCAGTGCTAACACTAAGGGACTCTACGAGTCCTTTCAGATAACAACCAGATAAACAGAACAGCCAACAAATAAAAAGGTTTGTTAAGCATTAAATAGTACAGTACCTGCGAGCCAGATCCCCTCCCCACAGCAGAGGTATTAGTGACAGACTGAGCAGAAGACAGATTGGATGAGACAGGATATTTGTAATGGTTAGAGGAGAGTTTGTCAGTAGATAACCTATTGGGTTTCCTGTCAGCTGGCGGATAGCGCGCAAAGATTTTTGGAGACGGCAAGTTATCGTACAGGCCTGCGTTATCATAAAGCATTTCTTCTCCAATGTTCCTGCTACGAGAAGAAGGAAAGCCATCTTCTGGTTCCCACTGCAACACACACACCTTGGCAGTTAGTGAACAGAGCACCATGCAAGTGAAATTAAAACATTAGTGATGCTTTGGGCTCCAGCAAGCCCTCAGTGCTTAGCGAGCATACACTTACTACTTACACTTAAACTATTTAGAAAGTGGGGGGAGAACACTGTGTGGAAAGCAAGCATTGCGTTCCATGGCTCACAGCCTCAGCCCTGAGCGTGTTCCTTGGTATAAGCAAGCCTATCACCCTCGCTGTTTCAGGGACTGCACCTTCAGCTGGTGGCTTGAGCACCAAGGCAGCACAGGCAGACTGTGTTAACGGGGGGATACTCACAGTTTACACAGATGAATCCACGGGATTACATCTGGTACATGCGTTGTTAGAAGTAATACAGCCTAGCAGTTATCAGAAGCCAAGATTTTTCTAGTTTGTTTTTTTTTAAAATTTCTTCAGGCTGCACGTTTTTCCCATGAATATCAGCTGCTGGTATGCTAGCACATTTTATTTGATGGAGATTTATTATTCTGAGCTGCAAGGACTAAAATAGCTCTTTTTTTTTTTTTTTTTTAATTTTTAGAAAAATGGAAAGCTCAACAACAGTACTCCAGTGATTCATATGATTAACCTTAAAAAAAACCAATCTGATTGCTAAATATCCTTCCTTAACCCATCCTGGCCATGGCAATACACTACTCAAATAAAGGTATGAACACACCCAAGAACTATGCAGAGACTGCTCTCAACACAAATGATCATGCACTGCTTCCAAGAGGGGATTTCTAACATCTTTCAGACATTACTGACATATTGGACTATTTCACACTTTGAAACTCTTAATTTCTCTTGAGTTTCCCCTCAGTGGGGCCTTTAGACAACAGCCCAAATTAAGAGCTGACATGAGCTGTAGCTCCCCTGTAAATCTTCCTGAGGACCCCATATTGCTATTGTTTAGCAGCACTAGATGTTAAATCCTATTACACATCTGCCTTCGATGAGCTCTGTGATTTGTGAAGATGGAAGTGACCACTGTGGTTCTCCTTTGGGATGAGCAGCACCTGCAGTCCTCAGGAATGCAGCCTCAGGGACTGAGAAGTGTTTGGGGTTTGGTGTTTTTCAACAGACACCAAAAAGTTCCAGGTGTAATTAAGTCCTTAATTTTGCCCTTTTCCGTGTGATCTAAAAAAAAACCTCCTCAAGTGAATATTACATCCAAGGACTTGGCAACAAATTATCAACAGGCAACTGCTTTCTAAATGCACACTGGCTCACATGCAGGTTAATGTAAACAATATGTCCCATGCCCTTATATTCTATAGGCGTGAGAGGAGTTTGCAACCCCCAATCAAAAAAATATGATTTCATCTGGAAACTGCCCATTGAGGATCTTTAGATAATATAATTTTCAGATGTCCTCGCATTCAACACATGCAAACCATTTGTTCTGTGCAAATTCAACTCTTACCGATCCATTTATGCAGGGAACATCATCGTAATGAAGTGCCATTCCACTCGGACAGGCGTAGCCATTGGCAGCGCTTCCCCGGTACGGATTGGTAGATATAACCCGCCTGTTCATGAAACTGAATAATGCAAAGTAAAAATAATAAAAACCAGCACTTAAACCTAAGCCTAAATGATGATTCAGTGGTACATTCCCCGTGCCTGATCATGTAGCCTGGAAGCACAGCGCTGCTCACTTTCTGCAGGGCAGTTTTTCTTTGCTACCCACACATAGCTGCTACAGCCAATAACACAGCATATGTTCCTGCTCTCCATTGTGGGGATAAGACTGTGTGAAGGACAGGAGGGCAACAGCTGTGATTGCTCAGTGGTCTGTTTACAAAGGAACCTGCTGATCTCTGTTATACACCAGCCTGACAGGGTCCCAGAAGCTTTCCCTTGTTGTCTGCACTGGGGTGAAGCAGGTGCTTCTGTGTGCATGCATGCTCAGAGGGATGCAAACTTAGGAAATGAGAGAACCAAAAATAAAATCCAGCAAAAATTTGAAAAGAACCCACATAATTTCAATGAGATCCAAGTTCACATATCAATCAAAATTTCCTGAATAATTACTTCCTCAAAACCTGTGAATTCTTCTCTTCTGTATCAGAACTTCTGGCTAGCTATGGCACTATGCTTCCCAACCCTCTCTGGGTAATTGTAGACACAAATAGTCTATATGCTCATTCTCATTCTGTTACACGTGGTGGACCTGAGTCCTCTGGAAACTTTAAAGGGGATATATATATATATATAAAATATATTTTAATTTCTTCCCCCTTATCCTGTCCCAGTCAACACTGTCGCTTGTTTTACTGGAATTCTGCAGAACACACTTGAGGTATCAGAAACTACATCAGGTTTGAGAAGATCTAACAATGCAGACAATGGCAGAGTCATGCCTGACAGCAATAATGACCCCAAAGGTGAGTCTTCCTTTGTAGCAACTGCTGGAATTGAATAAGGTACAGAGTGAGATCCAAAATAATTCCATTCCTACAGTTTCAGGTGTACGTGAATGGGAAAACAATGTTTTCCATCCCAAACAATGGAACTATTCAGAGTCTATGCTGACATTCATAAAATATGATAAAGCACTGCTAAAGCAGAGAGGGTCTTCTGTAGCATTGGCAGGAACTCAGGAATGCTGTGGTTTCAACAGTTGCTTTCTTTTGGCTTTGGAATAACATGAGTCCATTGAATTTCTCATTCAGAGGGAGAACTGGGGCTCACCTGAGCCACGGGAAACCTGGGCTCACAGGAGAGACAAACCTGCCCAGCTTGGTGTGAACCTTTCAGGGCAGTGTGGGGATGGAAAAACCATCAGACAGAAGCTTTCCTTATTTCTAACAAACTAACAGCAAAAAGCCCAAGGAAAATTCCATTATAAAAATGTTTTTTAACTTTATCCTAACTCATACCTTGTTAGGCATTATTAGAGGGCTGTGTTTGTTTACTGTTCTTAAAGTAGAGCGTTACACAAGTGTTTCTGGTTGGTCTGAAGAACTGAGCTTGGAGTTATTGCTCAATTTCTTTCTAGTTAAGGGGTTCCAATTACAGCAATATATAATAACCATGTCTGAAAACTGAGATATTCATTAGTGGCATATGATGCACCTGTAGTAACTTTCCACCACCAAAGGAAGGCAGGATTTATCTCAGTAGTTGCAAACAATTCATAATAATTATTTCAATAATCCTCATTAATCATGTTTTCAGGTGCATCCATGCAAGTTAATTGCATTTGGAAACTGCTAGAAGGAAAATGGAGAAACTTGCCTGGAAGCACTTTTTCTTCAGCTTTTCCCCCATACCTAATGATTTACACGAAGGAAATTGATGGGACTATTAATGAGGAGCCGACAGCTTTGCAAAGCATCAGTCTTAGTAAGTGAATAACCAATAATGTAAAGTGACTGAGCGATAAACTAAGTTTTAATGATAACTGCACTTGATTTGGAATACTGATATTCATTCTATGAAGGGCATATGTAGTAGTTCATTAACATTTAAGTATCACTGTAATTTCTCCTCATTTTCCACTAGTAGCTGAAAATCAGCAGACAGCTACTCTATTGATTATCAGCAAGCCCTGACAGGCTCTTAAGGACACCCAATGAATTTTAATTAATTCTTAACAGGGAAATTCTTCTATTTTGCAAGTTGTTTGACATTCCTTTGTAACATGTGGTCTAGTTGCATATGTTTTTTCACTTGGCTCCAATTAGTACCACATATGTGCAGAAAAGGAAAGCCATACAGAATTCAGGGGGAAAAGGTTACCATTCTATTTCTCTTAAATGTGGTTACTGCTAGATGCTGACTGAAGCAAAAATACACGTCAACACAGGACAAACTTTTTGAGCCCTATTAACTTCTAAACAAATATCAACATAAGTCTGCATTCTAAGTGCATTTCAATTCTATCAAAACTATTTGGTTTTCACAAAACAGGGCTTGTGTTAACACTGAGTCACTTTGATTTCTATCAGAAGTCATTCAAACTGGACTCTGAAGCTGGGCGTTTTCCCTTGTTAACTTCTCTTGGCACCTTGCTAATGGCAATAGGATCTTCTTTTGGAAAACTCCAAAACTTTTTTCCTTTTTTTTTTACCCCCTTCATTTTCTATCTGTTTAAAGCCATGATGGGCAGATGGACTGTGATTCTCTAATGAATTAAGTCACACAAATTCCAAATTAGTCTAGGGAGTGTCATCTTGCAGTGGGATAAGGGTTGATGCCTTTGCCAGCTGTCTTCTCAGGCCACCCACTTTCTGACCATGGGGAACAACTGCAGCAGGGCATTCCCCTGTCCTCACTGTTTCCTCACTCCCATTTCTAAAAACCTCATCTAGCCAAGGAAAAAGGATGGTCTTTTCCCACCAAAGACTGCTTTAATGCCTCAAATGATTTGAATATGCAAATCACTGTATATGCTAAGTATGCATATGCTTGTAGCAAAAGATCAGTAATGGGGAATTCGTTGCACTGATTAGCAATTTAAACAGTTTCCATGCTGCACCCTCTAGACACTTTCCCAATTTCCACCTCATATTTTAAGCCCCAGAAATTAATTGAACTGGGGTGAGTTTGACAAAGTTTTTAATTACTCAGAAAGAATTTGAGAAGGAAACACTGATTATGTGACTCCCCAAGACTTAAATTTGCTTTACACTGTGAGTGTGCAGCATATATTGATCAACAATATGCTGTATTATGCCCTATATGTACAGCCAATAAATGTGAATTACGTAGCTGCATATTTCAGAATATTTGTGCTCTTCAGGGATAGCTCTAAGACTGTAGGCAAAATAGAAGATTAAACTATAGCATTTGATAAGGGGACTTACTGAGAAAAATTAGTAAAGATTTGGGTAAAGTTGCATAGTGCCTTGCATCTTTTACAGAACTTAGCAGGATTCCAACACTATAATCATAAACACATCTACTAACATACTGCAATGCTGAAATACTTCAGGAGTTCTGTATCTGGCAAAGGGGGAGCTGGATTTTGATAAGCTGTGTTGGCAGTGGAGTTAATACATGGACATGAACCCTCAGAGCCCTGGAAGCAGGCAGGTAGCGAACAGCTCTCACCAGAAGGTCTGTTTTGCAGCCTGGATGACGCTTGCCGTCATTTCCACGTCGATATAGTCGTAGTGCAGAGCTCCAGGGTCTGTTGAAGATCCTGTTTCTGCCAGCAAAATTCCTATCCATCTGCCCATGTCTTCGGAGGAGGAGGCCTGTGAGGAGAGGCCAAAAATGTAGGTCAGGTCTTTGCTTTGCCACTGGGCTGAGCATTATTGCAAAATGCGCATTCTTCTCGGTTGAAAAATTGCTACCACATTGTATGAGAGGCTCTGGTTTCATTCTGCTGAACTCCTAAAAAGCCCAGGATTTCATATTAAATCTGCTTTGCTAGAAGGATGGTACTTTAAGTAAACTATGTGTTCATCAGTTATGATGTAATACAGAGAGGGCAATCCACTAAAAAGAAGAAAAAATAATCGTTTAAGGCCACTGGATTTTGATTCAAATAATGCTTATTTTAGACTTCAGAATATTGAAAGCTTTAACATAATTATTTTCCTTTGTTAGGCTGGCATATTTTTAGATAGCATGACTCCTGAGAAGAAAGTGCTGCTGTTAAACAGAAACAAGAGGAAATAGGGAACAAAATAGTGAAGAGATTTTAACACTGCTTTTTGAAAAAATCTGCTACATTTCTCTAGATGATAGCATTCATCTTCCTGATAACAC
The DNA here is from genome assembly GCF_049639895.1 of Pseudopodoces humilis. Taxonomy (NCBI): domain Eukaryota; kingdom Metazoa; phylum Chordata; class Aves; order Passeriformes; family Paridae; genus Pseudopodoces; species Pseudopodoces humilis. The sequence continues at coordinate 10,914,125 of NC_142205.1, read as the reverse complement.
AAGTAAAAGCAGTAATACTATTAAAATAATTAGTGTTTTTTCATATTTTGCTTCAAGTCACCAATTCAAAAGTTAAACAGCAGCAAAACAAATATTGGATAGAAGTAGTGGGGGAAAGACAACTTGTCATTAACAAATTTAGTGGTTTCTAAATTTCTTATTTTTATGTATTTAATTTCTTTTCACAGTTCCTTGAGCTGTTTTCTAGATTTTCGAGTTCTCTGAACTGCTCTCAGATAACAGGCCTGGCTGCAAGGATAGGAGACATGACTTGTAGTCAGAAACCCAAAGCAGCCAAAGTGCATGTCCTGCCACTGAAAGCAAAGGCTGCCTCCTGCTCATTATACTTGGCTTTAAGTGTCTGCTCATTTCAGGTTTTAAAAGATGATGAATAAAGCCCCTATGAAAAGCCTGACCCACCTAACACAGATAAAGGTGTTTGCACATGAGGAGAGTCGAGACACACCAGGCTGCTGGCACACTGCATTTTCTTAAATGCATAATACAGACACAGAATGAGCAAAAGGAGTTCCCATAAATAGCAGAAAAATGAAAGTTAAAACTCCCATCAACAGTGATCCATTTATTTAGTTATTGCTAATTTATTTATCCAAAGTAATTATATCCCTGATACAAAACTGTGCCTAGAGAAGGAGAAGGGATATTTTAGTACCAGGTGAAGGGGAGGTCAGTGAAGACAAAAGTATTTTACTGAGAAGATTTCTGAACTACATTTAATCTCAGTTCTCTCTTTGAGTACAACGCTTACTATTTCTTCTCTCCTTTCAATATTTATTGTTCAGCTCTGCAATAATATTATTCCAAAGATTTTTTTCTGAATGGACAGACACAGGTTGTATGAATTCTTCTCTAATTCACCTTGTGGGAGTTCCTAGAAGCCACAGCTATTGTACCTCAAGCACAGCGACCTCCTGCCCGTTGCGGAGCAGGCGGAAGGTCAGGGGATGCTTCGAATCCAGCCCCAGGATGACTTCACAGCCACGGAGAGGGATAGAAACAATGTGTGTCTTCAGATCAGTCCTGTCCTTGTGGAAAATGAGTTTATTGTCTTTCACTCTGCACCAGCGCTCACGCCAACGGTTATTAGAGAGCACGTTGAGATATCCTGCAATAAAATGAAATGTGAGATATTTCACTCCTCACTTTTTCTGAAAAGGAAGGAAAAAAGAAACTTACTTCTCATTGTAATGCTAGCCTTTAAATAACTTGTTCCTCTTCTAATAGAAAGTCCAGATGGATTTTAGGAAGACAAGTAAATGACCCTGCCCCACTGCTTTTAATGAAAACTTTCACTGTGCCAATAACCTAGAAAAAGCATATAAATATGTGATCCATCTCATGTGCAAATGGCTGCTCTGTGTCAGTCCCTGCAGCAGATGGATGCGTAGGAGCAGACAGGTCCCCAGGATTTGAGTAAGAATGGGAGAGAGACATTGAGAAAAAAAGTTCCATACACAGCCAATGTGCTGACTCTGCCTCTGTGGGTAACGATTGATAACTGTGGCTGACCTAATTTTTCTGGGAAAATCATATTATATAATTATAATAGCTCATATTAAATATATTAAATTCATATTAAATATAAAGCTCATATTATATAATTACGTATTGAGCTACCTTGTGTAACTCCAAAAGCAGTGTTTAAAAAAGCCTACTAAGTGTTGATGCTCTATGTTCTAATTACATTTCGAAAGAAGAATGCACATCTGGTTTGCAGCACTTGCAAACCAGAACTTAAAAGACTGTTACCTATGCAAATAGAAATAAAATTCATATTGGCTTAAAATTCAGGAAGTGATTAAGGTACAGTACCCTTACATATTAAAATGTCATTAAAATTTTTCTTTTGAAACCACCCACTTTTCTTACCATGCTCTATATTAATATAGTGTCTAGGCATATAATATTAAATGGGTAGAGTTTTGTGGTTTTCCTTCTCTGTGAAGGAACTCAAACGTTACAATCAAAGCAATGCCCATTTTTCCTGCCTTAGTATAGTTTGGAAGTAGAAAAAAACAACAAACCAAAACCTTTGAATTTTGCTTCCACATTACAAATAGTACATGAATTCAGCATGTTGCTGCTTCCAAACAGGCTATGGGGAGGGAAATAAATGATATCTTGCAAAAGCCAGAAGTGAAGTTAAAAAGTTGTCATCTATCTCAGACACGATTTTCATTTAATCCTGTTATAGAATTCTATCTTTGGTTTTCATTAAAACTATGACTTATTATTAATTTCTCTGGGTTTTCTTTCCAATATTATGGTTCCAATGTCAAAGTGTGATCCAACAGGATATAGCAGATCAGAATTGTGCACATCTTGGAAGGCACTATAAAAAATGAGGATGTGCTTAATCCTCTGGTTTTGGCTCCTTGTGATAATCACACTCTTCAGCTCTCCTCCCTCCTCCTGTAACAAAACCCTGTATCACTGTGCATTGCATTACAATCCCTAGAAATGAAAAAAACCTGCCTGTGCAAGCCAGATACAGCTTGTTTTGGAGTGAGAGTCCTTTCTTTCTGACATTTTTTTCCCTTTTGCTGCCAGTGCGCCTCTCAGAAAAGCTCTCACAAAACTTCCTGCTTCAGAGTTGAACTATGCAGGATCCTACTTTCCCCCCAACTTATCTCTGCTTAAACCTTCACAAGCTGACATGACCAAAATGCCTCAAGTGCTCCCCTTTGGGGCATTAGTGCTTCAGCTTAGTGCAGGCAGTCTAGGAGCAGTGATGTAGGCAAGAGCTTTGCCATGACAACAAGTGCAGGTGGGTTTTAGTTTCCACAGTAGCTGGGTGACATCTGCAGCCCTGCTGGGATTTTTCCCTTTGTTCATGGGAAGTAAAGTGTAAAAACCTTCAACTTATGGAGCAGCCTCCCAGAGGCCACTGAACTGAGCCAAACTGCTGGTGGTGAGAAACTCCTTCTAGTAAAGACTTCCTGCAATGACCAAAGCCTAGACATTCATATATTTTCCTTTAAAAACTGCAAGTGGTGCTGAGTAGAGCCAAATGCAGGCAAATAGTAATGGCTGAATCTGTATTTATGTCCATATCCAAACTAATGGTGGAAATATGAGGGATTAGATTGTACACCTGTGGTTAGCTTCTCACATAATGCAGAATAATCAACGGAGTATGAGAGCACTGAAGTCTGGGCCCTTATGGAGGCCAGATGCTTTGGACAATGCATCTGGCTGGACACAGCTTTTCCCAGCTGTTCTTTTGGTCAATAAATCACATCTGTTCTTAGCTGATGTATAGACACATATACATACACTTAATCAAAGTTTGCTTATGTGAATGATTCCCAAAGTGTGGCTTGAAAGCCACCTGTAATCTACAAAGTTCTCTCTGGTGGTCCATGGACCACCACCATCCATCACCTTGGGCAGGCATCTATCACACTTCATGCTCCAATGAGTTCTGCCAACTGCTCCCTAATCACAGACTTCTGAGTTTCCCTAAGTTTTTCTGGTCAATTAATGGGTGAAATCCAAACTCAGAATCTGGTGCAACTGCTTCAAAGCTTTCTAAGGAAATTCTTGTTCTGAAGGGATTGGGTGAAGAGTAAGTTTAATCTCATTGAGGTATGCAAGTGCTACCTAATACTGAAGCACCCAAAGATAAACTGGAGAATGTAAGTCCATTGCATTGTTTTAAAATAGCAGAGCTGTGAGGACATCAGCTAAGTCCATTGCACAAAGTCTTAAATTGTGAGCAAATCTTAACAGCTATGATACAAAACACAAGCATTTCTGCATGCCTTTTTATATGCTTCCTTGAGCACTACAGCTGTCATATGAAATGGTCAAAATAAAGAGTTAAAATAGCTTACTAGAAATTTGTTACTTAATTTTGTCGAATATGTACCACTTTAGGAACCCATAATTAAACTCAAATCACTTTGCTTGAGGCCAATTGACTGCTGTCTGCTATTCCATAAAACCTTAACCACAATCTACTATAAAAGACCTGATCACTTTCCAAGAGCCGTCTTCTACTTTGTAGCCTCAATTTATTTCATAGTTCAGCCTATATTCATTTTATAACCATTTGTTTGAGAACAGTGCTTGTCTCTTTATGCTTCTTGTTCACATTTCTCTTCCTCCTCAATTTTGCAAAGAGCAGTGATACCTGAGACTGTGTTACCATTTTATTTAAAAAGTCAAATTATTTTAATCTCTTTGCAAATGACAAACTCTTGATTACTCCTCTTGCAGTCTGGGTGCATTTTTCCAATGCTGGGGGAAGAATTGTTGCAGTAAAAGCAGTTTTAGAGAAATTCATAGGCTAGAATGCTATAAAGTTTTAATAGCAGTGAGCATTTAAGACTCAAGGGGAAAAATCATTTACCACATGTTGGAACATCTTCTTCAGCTGATGAGGTCTGTTCATCTGTTGATGGCTTTTTCTTTCCTAAACCAATGATCTTCGTTATTTTTTTCCCTGTTACTTTAGTCACCGTGCCCTTGGCTTCTGTTTTCGAACTTTTTTTCCTCTTTACTGTTAAGAAAGAAGTGTCTATTTAGTAGTGTGTGTACACCAACCAAGAGAGAGAAGCTGAATAAAAACAGAAGTTCAGACAAAAATATCCTATGCAAGACACACCTTTGTACAAGAGTTGCAGATTTCAATGAGACAAATTACCTCTCATTACCTCTGTGTTATAAAAACAGTGGCATTCTGAAGGATAATAAAACAAAAATCGATTTTGCAACTTCATTTAATCTAATCAAGCTTCAAGTCTTTTTCCACAGAAGTCATCATCTAATTTAGGAGTACAACTGAAGTACATGTATATAAATTTACCTTATATACACAGCAATAAAAATCCATTCAGACATTTCTTCATTGTTTTCTTCAATGCTCCTAAACACTTTTCTCAAAATACTTCAATAATTAGGTACACAAAAAAGATAGCAAGATGCTTGTTTAGCAAAATTACTTCTATGTAGAATTAGGTTAAGAAATCTTATCACAACGGACATTTGAGAAAGAAAAGACAAGACAAGACTATGAATTAACTACTAAGAAATTAGTGGGATCAGTATGAATATTCAATAGCTATAAGCTGGCCATTTTTGTGACCACTCTAAAGAAAAAACTCTGCTGAAAAGAGGTATTTTGCTAACATCCAGTCTATGCTTCCACTAACTTCATTTGATACTAGAAATATTACCACTCTGAGACCTGAAGCATGTTCAGCCACTGAATGCAATATGGCAAGGACTATGGATAAGGTTTTTAAAAGTATCTACCAGATTAAAATCCTAATACTTTTTTTTTAAAGAAGAGTTTCTAAGACTAAACAGATTCAGAAAAAAAGAGGCCTTTTATTTGCAAAACAGAACAAACAAAATAAACTTCAGAAACTGCATTCAAAGGACTAAATGGGATTCTGGTAACAGCAAAAGTCTCTGCTAACTGAAAAGGCAGCAAAAATTCCATCAACTTGCCCTGATATGTGATTTTGATGAACAGTTAACTTAAAATAGTTACTAATTGATTTGCTCTATCTTTATCCCCAACATATAAACTCCTTTTGCAACAGGGAACACTTAGTGGTTATGGACTTACACAAACTGAGGGGAAAAATAGAGAAAATATTCACATGAGAAATGACTGTATGAACTAATGAGCTGGGAAGAAGAATGCATGGAAAATAGAGAAGCAGTTCGGGACTCACCATGGGATAATTTATCATATTTAGTTTAATTGTTAGCAATCATAGAACATTATTTAGAAATTATATCTGTAGCCATGACTGTACAAATCTGCCAGTGCTGAGGGTGTAAGACAGCTCTGCAAGTGCCAATAGATGTCCCCCGGCCAGTTCCAACACATTCAGGCCTAATTATCTTTTCAAGGGAAGGGTGTTCACAACTAACACTGTGCTCTCTAAACATAAACAGGCTCCCTTGTTGGAGGGAGGAAGGCCACCCATCCACCCAGCTCATGAACCCCTGCCTGGGGGCACAGCACCTGTCCTCAGGCAGGTTTCCATCCCACACAGCAGCAGCCAAAGGCCAACAGTGGAATTAGGCCATTCTAGTGTTTGTGTTTCTGTCCTGTCTTCCCTTTATGTTGCTGGGTTTTTTTTCCTGCAGAGCAGAGAGGCAGCAGAAATAAGGCCTTCATGACTTAATCTTTTTGAGTCTAAAGAATATACTAATTGCCCAACTGCCAGTGATGTTTTTTCACAGAAGCCTTTTATTCTCATTTCCTTCCCCCCAGCAAAGTAAGCAGCTGGTTATGAGCAGAGCAGAGGCTGGTGGCTGGTGCCAGCTGGAGATGATCATTCTCTGAAGCCTTCCTTCCCACCTACTCCCTTACACACTTCCTATCCATTTCAAAAATGCACAGCTAACTTCATCAAGGACGCTTCAGCCTTCTTGCAGTCATTAATGCCCATTGTTTTTCCTACTATGTATTGAAAGTCAATTTTCAAAAGCCAATGGTATTTTAAATGACCCTCCTTGAGGCACCTCAGCTGGGCTGTTTTTCCAGCTGCATCATCACACCTTCTGCAGGGTACCTGAACCACCAGGTACCTCTGGACATCATGGACAGCACAGGCTTTGGGTCACAAATGATTCTCCACAGGTTTTGGAGTTTTATGAAAGCTTAATAGAAGATTTTAAAATGTGAAAAAAAAAAAAAAAAAGTATAAATGTACCACAATACCACAACTTTCAAAAAACCACAAACCATGACATTGTCCCATACTGTTCAGAGATCTGTACAGCCAGGAAATGCTGGAAAATGACCCAGGGAGGAGATAAGGGAAATGAGTCAAAAGGCGAGACAGTGCTGGCACCAAGGGCAGTATTGACATTGTGCTCACTGCAGCTCACATTACCCTGCACTTAACAGCAGAAAAATCCCTTATCTGAGCTACACCATGCTATGTGGCACATCAAGGAACCCACAGAATTTCTTCTGCTTTGTGGAGCAGGGAAGAGGATGGAGAAGAGAGCATAAAGGTTGAGTGTATTAAATATAACTTGGCCAGAACTCTCTCTGGATTTAGGATTTACCTTTGTTAGATTATAAGGACTACAGAACATGCATGACTCCAAAGTAGCATATGCAAAACTATATACATATGTACTCAAAAATACCTTGATACTGCATGAGTACATGTTTTTTTAATATAAAAATCATATGTATTATCATAGTTTATATATGAAGGTATCTATGTACACACACACAGATATAGATATATACATGTATATAAATATGTCTTTCCTTCTAGTATTTAATTATAGCTTTTTTGCTTTGAAGTTTTACACCACTATTTATATTGCCACTATACAGTCACTAAAACTGTTACTTGCCTATAGTCATCCAAGCTCTGAAAAACTGTACCTTTGAACAGAGAAAAGGCCAAATCAAAATTTCTATATTCTGTTTTCTTATATCAATTATATTGATTTTACCTGCACAATAACATCAAATGCCTTATGTTACTGCCAAAATTTAAGGAATCCTTCTTGACACAGTTGAGCTTTCAAGTTAAATTGAATCCAAATAAAACCATCCAATAACTTTACTTTTTTGGACAGATGAAAGTGAAATATTTCCCTTTCTCTAAGCACACATCACTTACACCAGACATACCTTGTTCTTTACCATTGCACACAGTAGTGATGCCATTTTCCACAGCACCTTCCCCATCTGAGCTGGGCCTCTCAAATGACAACTTCTGCAGGGGCAAAGAGATTAGCTGACACACAATGTTTGCACCTCCATAAAATCAAGTGTCATGAGTACCCTTTAAAAAAATACTTACTGTGAAATAAAATACACTTTCAAGCTGTCATCTACTTAGAAGAGAATTAGGAGATAATAAAAACTTCAGTTTAAAAAAATCACAGAAACAATAAAATAGTATGTATTTGAAAGTGTACTAAAAACAGTGAAATATTCATTATTCACCATATATTTTAATGTATTTCTAGACTCTAAATGTTGCAATAAAGAATTACATGGATCAGATATGAGTAGAATAAACGCTGTATCTTTAAAGAATGCTTCATACATGCACTTGCAATTACAACTTATCAGAAAATAGTGTATTCCTATAAGGTGCTTCAGTACTTTCAATATTTGCAAGAAAGGCTTTTGAAATAAATTTTTAGCACTGATTATTCTGTAATGGTTATGCATGAGATCTGGGTTGGAGCAGACAGAGCTTATGACAGCATAGTTTTGATGACCACATTACTCAGAAGTGGTGAAGCCATGAAGAAGATTATCAAGATAAGGCGATCGCAAAAAGGAATGAATGACAAAATAAATCACACATTTTCATGGCAAGCATTTTAGAGAAAACCCCCTACTTTTCAACACTTTAAGTTACTTTGTCAATACTGTGCAGGTGTGTGCAAACATGCAAACACAACAGCTTTTGCTTGTGAAACCAGGAAGTCTGGGCTGTCTTGGAACAGTTCCCAGGATCAAAGCAACATAACGCCACAGGCAGTGGTGCACTTCCACCAGGGGGGTGGCACTTCCCAATAGGAACTGGGTGATGAAACCTCTGTCAGAGGGATTTTTAAGCAAGGGCTGGAGAGAGATTTGCTCACACAGATGCCTTAACGAAGCAGGGGTTTAAAGTAGTGCTGGTCATGCAGCAATCATTCACTGCAAAGCTGCTCACTTCTCTAATTCGTGCTCTCACATCCTGCTGAGTCAAGGCAGTGGAGTAGCCAAGTACCACGTGTGAGTAGCCAAGTTTCTTTATTGAGACACAAATGCTTGGAAGGGTCTGCCAAAACAGTGATCTCAGCATGCCCAGGGAGCTCTTCATGGACTAAATCCCCCAAAATAAGAGACTTTCCCTTAAAACCCTGGTATAACCCTCATTTACTCTTCTTCAAGAGTGACACCCCTGCTTGTTCTTTGCATTTGTTGGAGACCATCTCTGCATCTCAGCACATGTATCAGACCCATTAATCTGCACCCTTCTGTGGCTGAAGAGAAGCTGGACCCAAGCCAGCCTGCTGCTTGTTCACAGCCAAACAAAGTGAGACGGCAGAAACCTCAGTTCTGCAGGATGTGTGCACATATCCAACCAAACCAACACAACACAGGGACTGTGTGCCTGAAACAGCAACACAAGGCAGCAAGGGATTTACACCCAGTGCCTACCAGTGTCTCTTTGAGTAATCAAAAGGAATTTTGCATTCACCATTTTGATAACTTTACCTTTTCCAGCTCCACTTTGTGTACTGGAGAACTAGACAACGGCCCATCAGAGTCTACAGCTCCTGTACAGTTGCTGCACACATCTTTTATAACCTTAGGAGACAAGGCAAAACTTATTAATGATTCATAAAATACAAATCAGAGATATTAGAAAATTTATATATATATATATATTAATTAAAATTATTATTTATTATAAACAATTATTATTAAATAATAATTATTTTATAGATTATATACATGTATATATATGTGTATGTATATATATGTATGTGTATGTTTATATAATATGTGAAAGAGAATGGAAAGGAGAATGGAAAGGAGAATGGAAAGGAGAATGACACAGACATTACTAGGCTGGCAGTTGTCAGGCAGGCTGACACTACAAGAACTTCTCCATGCTCCCTCCCTAAGTCATTTCATATATGACCTGAAGGAGACACAAAGTCTAGAGGTGGAAGGTTTCAGTTTCTAAACAGACTAAGCTCCAAGGCTCTCCTAAGTGAAGAAACCAATAGGACTGCTGACTTCCATGAGCTATTTTTGCAGTATGAACTCAGCTGACACCACCAAACCAAGTTCACTACAATGATGAGAAAATGGGATCCAAGGTACCTCAAGCCAATGGACAAGAGTTTTGTATAATACATTACACAGATGCTCTTTTTTTGCTATCAGAGAACTAATGAAGTGCTGATCAGCTTAGAATTAACACTGCACAGTGGTATTTCATGGCATGTTTTTATTATAATTGCACATTAACTTAAGAGTTAAAGGTCAAAGTAATTGTAAATATGTTTGTAGCAAATGGAAATGGCACTTTCTACTCCTAAAAGTTAAAGAAAAATCTTGAACCAGGAATTTGCTGGTATTTTGATGGAATTTGAAGAACTTAAAAACCTGAAATTACATAAATGTAAAAATACACAATGAGTAAGGATGTTTGATGATTCCCCATGGTTTTTATCTCTTGAGAGGTTACCACCAGCCCATTATCAGCCTGAAACTGCTTTGTGCTGATGGGAACAGGCTCTCGATCCAAACTCATGCTGAGTTTCAAATGGAAACTGAAAAGCCCAGGATGGCACCAAACAGTCCTTTCCCAGCATTTATGCTCCCTTTAAGGCTGAAGCTAAAACAAATATAGTGTTTATGAGCTTATAAAGACCCTTATGCTACTCAGGAGCACATCATGAATTACAGGCATTATACGCCATAAAGAAAGGAGGAGCACCAGCCCCATTTTACAGAGGGAGAATGCAGGATCTAAAGAATGATGAAATCACTCACTCAATGACACATAAAAAAACCTAAGCAAAGCTGGGAGATGAACCTGCACTTTAATCTGTGACCTAGAGTCTCAAAACACTTCAGCATCCTTTCCTGTCTGACCTGTCCTATATTTTGTTCCAGAAATAAGATCAGCCTTTCATGGCTCTTGCTGTCCTTTGTAACACAATATGTAGATGTATCTGTGGCAGAGTTAAACAAATCCCCGAATTCCCAAAAATCATAAGATTTTTTTAATGTGTCTGGTTTTTGGTTTTGTTTTGGTTTTTTTCAATTGCTGGTCCTCACTATGGTGCAAATACACTGCTGTCTTCTTCCTAGAGAAATTTGACTGTACAGTTTCTGGGAACATTCATTTCTGTCTCCTGCATGACCCTGATTCAATGGCTTATGTTTTCAGCATCTGCTCACACCACACAGTTAGTTAATTCTGGCAAAGGCAGATTGTAATGGGAGTTACAGACAGAACAGAGGGAAATGATTTGGCAGCACTAACTGAGTAGTATGTGCTAAGTCATGCACTCAAGTAAATCCGGTTCTTATCATACCCCACATATTTAAGGAGAAACTGAAGTGTTTAATTGGGTTGTAATTAAATTTTGATTTTTAAAATGATACATTGTCAAAAGGGAGTTGGTGGCAGGATCTAAAGTAAATGGATATTCAAGGGTCCAACACTTCATTTGGGTTCAAAAGGTTCATTGGCAAAGACTTGTTCATCACCTTCTGTGTGCAATATAATTGTGTTCAATGCACAGCACAAAACTCATTCTTCTCCACCTCACCAGGATGAAATGTCTTTAATATATAAGGGTTGCCTGGATGCACTCTCTATAATTAGATTTGCAGACAGCTGCCATTAAAAATCTGGTTTTCACATGCATATAACTTTAGCTCAAAATTTTAAGGATAAAACATTCCACCAGTATTGCCAACTTGCATAATTTCAATCACAAGACTCAAAAGTTCTTGTCAGTTTTTTCTATGTTCCATCTTCTGGAGGTATATGAAAACAAAAGATCACTATTTTCATTAAAAAGTAATTGTGAGGGTGAGGAATGGAGTTCAACAAACTTTTATCCATTGCAGTGAAATGTATAAAAATATAAATAAACATATTTTTATATGTTTATATAGATTCAAAACCAGAAAGGAAAAAAAAATTGAATCCTCAAAAGTGTTATTTTTAATAAAATGGCATCATGTGGAAGGCTGCACTGAGAATACCTTGTAATGGCAAATATTCCATTAACAGCTTAAGTTTTCTCACACATTAAAAAGAGGAAATAATTCTCTTTTTCTCACCACAAATGCCTTTGTACACATGTACACACACATGGTGTGATCTGGCAGGAAAATCAAACTGAGATCATAAACAGACTATCTTCAAATATTTAAAATTATTGAGCAAATGTAATCAGAAAACTGAAGACCCATTATTTCTTTGGACAGCTTCAAAACTAAATCAGTTTAAAATAATCTTTTGTTATTCCACTGCAAGAACCTTAAGTACCACAATTAGCATTACAATGTTATGATCAGCAGACTTCAGAAGCGCCACTTTCAAATGCAGACCTGGAAAAAGCTTCTGCAACCTGAACTGTATTATTATTCCTTATTTATAGAATTATAGAATCGTTTAGTTAGAAAACACCCCTAAGACTGAGTCCAACTGTTAACCCAGCACTGCCAAATCCACCACTAAACCATGTCCCTAAGTGCCACATCTACACAGTATTTTAAGTATCTCCAGGGACTGACTCCACCACTTTCCTTGGCAGCCCATTCCTTTCAGTGAAGAGTTTTTTCCTAAAATCCAATCTAAACCTCCCCTGGTGAAACTTGAGATCTTCTTCTCTTTTCCTGTCACATGTTACCTGGGAGAAGAGACTGATACTCACCCAGCCACAGCCTCCTTTCAGTGAGCTGTAGAGAACACAAAGGTTCCCCCTAAACCTCCTTTTCTCCAGGTTAACCAGCCCCAGCTCCCTCAGGTGCTCCGAATCAGACTTGGGCTTTAGACCTGGAATCCCCAGGTGGATCAGGACAGACATCAGAGTACAGCACTGAGTGCAGTGACATAAAGCACAGAGGGGAAATATTTGTAGGTAGGAAGCTGGAAAGATTCCCTGCCCTGAGCCACGGGTGAAGTCAGTGAAATTTCTGCCACATGGTGTGTCTGGAATAGTTCTCTCTTTTAAACTATCTTACTACAGAAGCACTAACATTTACTGTAAAAAACTTCATACCTACATACAAATTTCTATAATTCTTGTATCTTATTGTAAAAGACACGCCAGTACTGGAGGCAAAATACTTGCCCAACATTTATTCTTTCTACATGCAAAGTCAGAAAAAGTAGATTAGATTCCTCTGGATGCTTTAAAGTTCCAAGCTCCAGATAAAAACACTGGCTCTGTAGCAAAACCAGAAAGCCAGCTGCTTGCCAGCCAGTCCCTGCCACACAGAAACCAAACAAATTCTCAGTAAAAGTACATTTGTAGATAGTTCTTTATGGCTGATCTCTTTGGGACCTGATAAGGAATAAGACTAAAAGTTGGTCTGTGCTCCAGGAGCTTGCAGTCCTCTCTGCCAGTGGATACCATGGATGAGCTCAAGCTACAGCCTCCCTACCACAGGGATGTGATTACAGCATTTTGTATCATCTTGTTCTCATGGAACTCATATGAGAAGCTCACACTTTTAATATGACTGAGTTGAAGACAGAGCTCACAGCCTGACTGCACATTTATTTTACTTTATATAATCAGGCCAGAAATCCACCCAGCCACCCACCCACTTGTCCCCCTCTGCCCACATGTTTCGCAAATACTGGAATTGATAGAAATGGGATGGGCTGTATCCCTTGGCTCTGCCACTTAACTCTGGAAATAGGAATATGGCAAAGCTTGAGTCTGCTTAAGTACAACACAGCAGAGGGAAAAGGGTTTGGCTCCAGATGTAAGTCAGTATTTCCCATTCCTGAAACACTCCTTTTTCACTGCTGGAAGAGTACTGACTTTCTGGGACTCTGTCATTTTGGCATGACTATATCCTCATTTTCTCTCTCTTGTGGACTGTTTCATATGATATATGTTAGTGTCAATACCCTCCTTCTTCAGAGAGCAGCAAAACTCTTCTTAGTGTTGTGCAGAGAAGAAATGCCCCAAGGAGTTTACCTAAAGGAAAATCCTAGGCAGGAAAGGCAGAAATTATTCCCATCATAGACTACACTTTAAGTCTCAGAAAGAAACCCCCTTTACCTTCTGTACTGGAAAACATTATTCTCAGGTATCCCTTAGCTTAGAAAGATTAATCTTTCTGCCTTACTGCCATTTGCCTGAGCAAAGTGAGGATGAGATTCTGGCAGACCAGCAGTCAGTCAGCCCGTCCTTAGTGCCTGTGCATCCTCTTAGAAATACTTTTCTGACTTACTCAACCAAGACAAGGCCTGTATCATTTCTCCTGCATTATTGCCATGAAGTCCATTGACTTACATGGCTGCTGGATCAGGCAGAGCCTAGGGAGGTGGCACTCGTCAGAGGCTGGGGAGGGTAGCAGGAGGTGCTGCTGCTCCAAGGGCAGAGGTGTCCTGTGCCAGGGGAGCTGCATCCCCAGCCTGGATGGTGCAGAGATGCACATCTCACTTCAGGCTGTGAGTCTGAGCTAGGTGTGATTTAAACAATTTTCCATCCAAAGCTGTGAGCAGGAGAGAGGAGGAATAGTGAAGGTGAAAGTCCCAGCCCTCCTGGGTTCTGCTCTGATGGCGACAGCTTGCATTTGTGATTTTAGCCAGGAAACCCAAAGGAAGATTATCACTGAGAAAACAAGTAAGTGGGATGTTTGTGGTTCTGTATTCATGGGTGGTTTGGTTGGGTTTTCTTAATTTACATACACATCTGGTTCTTTTAAATAATGTATTGTTTCCCATGGTGCTGGTCACACAGACACAAACTCTGGCTCACGGCCAAGCTGGGATCCTCTGGCTCTGCCCAGACTGGTCAGAACTCCCACGTGCAGCTTGGTCCATCACTTCTGCAGGTGAGGCCCTAAACAGCTCTTATGCAAATTCACTGACCTTGCTGTGACTTGAACTGAGGTATTTTAAACCGTCTGTTTGAGACAACAGGGGTGTAATTCCCAGGATTTTATTATTTATTATTTATTATTATTTATATTTTTATTTATTGTTTATTATTTATTATTTATTGTTTAATTTAGTTTGCACAGCCTTCGCTGCTGGTGGTGATAGGCAATGGAGAAAGAACCTGGCCTGTCTTGGGTTATAGTACACTCCTTAAGTTTGTTACAAATTAACACTGCATGGAAATCACTAGTACTAAGTATGCATCCCCAAAACCACTTGTTTTTCAGCCAGTTTAAAGGCTTTACCATTCAGCACTTGACTCTACTCAGCTACAAAATGGAGATAATAACTTCTTTGGGGAGCATTACATAAGCCAAGAAAGCAATGCTTGAAGTTTGAAGATCTCTAGCTAGAAATTCCCACAGAAAGCAGAAGAGCCACACATTGTTTACAGTTATAAGCTCAATTTTATGCTGATATAAACTGGCTAAAGAACAGCTCTGTCAGTAGTTTACTCTTCAGTAAAACTGTCCACATAAAGACTGGAGGCCAGAAGTTACTTGACTCCCTTCACTAAACTCAGGGCAGTGAAAAAAAAGAGATGTTTTCAAAGACTTTCATGAGAGACAACATGCAGTTAATCAGAGAGAGAAACTGGGTAGGTGAACCAGCTAAACAGCCCTACAAGGAATGTTGCAGGGCCTCTGGATGACTGGATACAGTCCCAACCATGATTTTATTCTCTCTTCAGGGCAAAACACCCCCCTTATTGTGACAAGTTCAGAACTGACTGAGCATTGTCAAAATGATAGATGAAGAAATGTCTCCTTATCGCTGTAGAAGATTCACAGCTCAATTACAGACCCTCAGCAGAAGAGATTGCTGCACAGTGGCACAGCACTGTAAAATAAAGAGAAGTTAAGGGTGCCTAATGTTAGGGAAAAATGAAAATCAAGGCCAGTACTCCAGAATGATATATTACATTTCATGCATGATAAATCAGAAATATTTTTTCAAGAGGAATGTTAGGAGAAAGAAAAGCCTGTGGGACCAGTCACCATTTCCTTCTTCTACCAGTCTTCTACAAGTTAATTTATTTGGCATCCATGTATTTTTAATATTGAGTACAGTTTTCTGTGGCCTAGTCTGAGGGTTCTGCACACAGAGCACATTCATCTGTATAAACGAAGCCACAGAACAAGCATATTCTTGTACAGTCATGGTCTTACTAGTCCTTTTATTTTTAATGCAGCATTTCCCAGGGATGCTGACAATAAGTGTAGTTTTACCAGTCAGTTGGATGTGCTGAGACAAACAGGAAAATTTCAGACCTTACTTGACCACCAAAGGGCACACAGATGCACACACAGTCAAGCGCGCATGGAAAAAGATCATTTTTGGGTCAGAGTGTGTAACTGCATACATTTTTTTCATGTACATTTTTGTGGGAACATTTTAGGACTCAAGTCTGGAAAATTCCACCACTTTTTGTTGCCCACCATATTACCAAGATGACCTCAGCTCTAGCCTGAATTTATACTAGCTTTGCTCCTGCCTCTGAAATCTTGACAGGGTCTTTGGTGACATCAGCTATCTGTTTTCATCAAGCATTTGTTAGCTGGTAAACCTGAAACTCCCTTTGTGGTTTCCAGTCTAGACTTCAATTTGCACTATGTTTATCAGCTGGGGGTCTAAAAAAAAAGGGTCTAAAGTATTCTACATAGATTTAGAATTTGTCTTCCAATAGATATTTTAAACTTATTTACTTAATAAACATATTGTGTACTGATGACATGCGTGAAGTGGAAAGAAAAATAATTTGGTTTAGCTTTCAAAGGACAATTTGGCCTCCAAAAACATTTTGATCTCTTTAGGATTAAATGTAAAGCTTTAATGTGACCCTCAGCATTGGAATTCATGAGAACCCATTGCCTCTGGGTGATAATCTGCCTCAAGTGGCACAGTATCTTTGACCAAGCAGGCATCTTATGCTCTAAAATTGTGGCTGCAGAGTTCCTTCTCATTGGCAGTCTCTGGATCTGCCCATTTTATTAACTATAGAAATCACATGTAAGGGGCAGAGCACTGGGAAGCACCTTGGCCCTCTGGCTGACAGGCTGGGAAAGCTAAAATGTCCCAAGATGAAGCAGTGACCTCTTTCACACTGTAAGAATGTCCTACACAAAGCCACACATGATTTTCAGAAGCTAATTTTGAGTAAAGCTTGAATGATCAAGTGTAATTGCTTACATAATAATAAAAAAAAAAATCCTTACATTTTGGTGTATTTTAAAAAATACAGAAAGCAACGCTTATTTTATTTCTCCAAAGGCCATACTTCTTTTGGAAAACACTGGAGCTGTTGCAAGAGCTGCACAGATCATTTCTGGTTAGCTGTGGGACAGGCAATTTGTACTGGAGAAGCAAAGGGCGGAAGCAGCCCTGAGGACTTGGAAGTTGAGTATAGTAACACTGCCATGTACTTGAAAGATTTCATTAATAGGGAGCTTTGCAGCATGAAGGAGCTGAATAAAGTGCTGTCAGACTGTCTCCAAATGCTTTGCAGACACACAGAATACACAACTGTGTGAACATGCAACTGAACTAAATCCCTTTTTTTTTCTCATTTTGAAGGAGCTGGAATGTATCTGGGAAATGGAAAAATCTAGTACTGCTCTGTCTGCCTGTGTGGGGATGCTTTATATACAATTTAAAAAAAATAAAGCAATTTTTATGAAAGAACATCTGATAGATGCCAATGAATTCAGCATTACTAAACCCGAATTTAGAACAACACAGGAAATAAGGGTGCAGTTACTATGATCTAATTACAGCGGAATTCCCTTGGAAGGGAATATGACTTATGAACTTCTTTTCATTCCAATCAGTGGTTTTGAAATGCTAGCTGAACTAGTGGGACACTTCCATGACTTTAAAACTTAGAACAAGATACTGATGTTAGTAGAAACCTAACAAATACATGGCTGGGATTAGTTGCTATTAAAATGACAATAGAGAGAGCATTTTCTGAGCTGGGATACAAAGTCACAGGCAAAACCAAACACACACAAACCCCCAAAAGGTATATTCAAATATTGCAAAATAGGAAATTACAGATTAATTTTCCATTTAGTACATTAGCCCACAGCAGAATTTATACCGCTTAAGCTGAATTTTATGTCTCCCTCTTCTGCAGAAAAACTATCTGCCATCAGGAAATTCCTATGTGTTTAATACAATTGTATTTGGAAAAATACAATTTATTCTTAGAAAAAGGAGAGCCATATAAGGTTAGATCAGAGCACAGCATGGAGAATGAGACTGATGCATTCAGAGTTATACATGTATTTAAAAGGCTGGATTTCAAGGTCTATAAACAGTTGCTACTCCAACTGCAGTGATAGTTTCCCACACTACTTCACTGACCTCCACCTTTGAGACTGGCAAAGCTCTACATAAATACTAGTAATCTGGTTAGGATCTGTAATTGCAGCCCTTGCCTTGGGATTTTCCATATTTGCAGACACTGAACAGAGAGGAATAGAAGATGACAAAATCCCGTTTTCTCAGAAGTCTGCATTCCCAGGACAAACCATAACAGATGATATGTTGCAAAACCAGAACTAGGAAACTTGAATGGCCTTTGGGAAGCTAAAGGATTTTTCTTCATCCAGAGCAATTAAAACAGGTATCTCCTCAGAGAGTCTTCTTTTTAAAATGGTGACACCATGCCCAGAATAATATGGGTGCCAGCTGCCTCTACCTGAGGGAATTTGAACCTTTGTCTCACCAGCAGTGTGCCCTAACCATCATATCTTTCTGGAGAAGAAGATGGAAGGGAATTTTCCACCTCTCCTCTCTGTGCCAGACTATTGTGCTATTAGTAGTGAAAACCATCACAGCAGCACTACTGGGTAAACCCTGGGGAATTGCTTCGAGGCCTGAACTTAAAGTCTGTGTTTCTGCAGTCCCAAATTAGATGGGATTTAAGTGGTCTGGATTTGTGTGGAAGGTGCTGTCTGTGTCTGTTTGTAACAGCAACTGAGCAACGTGATCCCTTTGTGGGTAGAAAAACTCCTGGACAGAAACCCCCCCTTACCTTTAGCCACTGTTCTGCTTGCTCTTTGCTCTGCACTGCCAGAACCAGGGCATCTGCTCCTTGGTGAGAGATTTTCAGCTCATGCTTCTTCTTTTTGCTGTCTTTGGGAATGTAGGTGATACTGCAGTCATTCAGGAGCAGCTCCATCTGGGGCTGCTGGTCCTTGGAGCTTTTGTAACACTAAATAAACAAGGAAAGTTCCAGAGTTAGATATTACCTTTCTGAACCTTGGGGGAAAGCTCTTGTTATGTACAAATGCTATATTTTTAATTCATAAATTTTTGAATGTATTTTGCACATCCCTTTTCCACATACTGCAGAGTTTAGCCAAAATGAACTCATCCACTCTGTAAAGCAAAATTACTTTCAGACTGACAATAATAGATGTTTTATTGCAGGGCAGGTACAACATATGGAGAGCATTAAGTGTCTCTGTGTTATCCTTAAGACTCAACCTTGACCTTGGTCAGGTAGGGAGAGGGTGATTTAGGATATCTGTTCATGTGTAGCAGCAGAATAAACTTGTAACTTAACAACTTTAAAGCCAGATGTTTACCTTGCCCTCCAGTGACAGGCCAGCATATGAAGGCAAATCTACATCAGTGCCTACACACTGCAATTGCAAAGATGCTGGCACATGCCTTACTCATCTGTTCATTTTCTTGAGATAGTTTAAAAAAAATCATGGAAAGTGGGTAAAGTCACACTTTTTCAGTTAATAAAGTCTAACAGTCTCTGCACAAATTTCCATGCTACGTTATTTTGTAAGCTCCTGGCTACAGTGATGTACTTACACTTTTTCCCTCACTAGTAAGTGCTGTCAATGAGCAGCTGTTTCATGCTGGGTCACTGATGACCTGTTCTCTGCTGGAATTAGTGATCTGAAGACAGAAGGTTCCTCTTTACATCACTTGTCCTGACCCAGTCTCCATTCCCACCTTCCAGCACATCAGTACAGCTGAGGCTCCCAAAGCTGTTGCAGTGCCAGACTGCAGAACAATGTTTAGCTCTCTATACAAATATCCAGCTATTTTATACACTTGTGTAAATTGGACTTTCACTCACACAAATAAGGCTCAAAAGTCATTTGATAATAAAGGGGTCTCTGACAATCAACAGGACTGACTAGTATCTACATACAAAAAATAGCTGAGCATTTATGTGAATAGAGAAAAGCACATGAATTTCTGTATGTGTGCAGCAGTATTCATGCCAGGATGCAATTGTCAGCAAGACAGTGGCTGATAAAAGTATGTTATAAACACTACAAGCAAATTCAGCCAACTCTAAACCAGCCTCTGCAGATGATTGATAAGCCTTCTCTCTCCAAAGTCCATTATAACAAAGTTTCTCCAATTTCACAGATTTTACATTTGCAACATTTAAAAAATACTAAGTTTTCAAGCTATGAAATATTGAAGATGTACAACATTATTCACTTTAAGAACCAATAAACAGCTTGTAATTCCTTTTATATTAATCTAAATATTTTATTTATAATTATACATTGCTAAAACTGAAGTATGTAAATATTAAGTGAAAAATGAGTCCCTAAAGGACTTTAAGAGAAAAGCAATTCCCTATTAAAAGCTATTTCTAATGTCTAATTCTAATTAAAATATTTTTGTTTTATGATAACAGCTGCATTTCTGACACAAGCAATTACTAACCCCTAAGAACACATATTTGTTTTACTTGCATATATCATAAGTTAACTGTCCAAGTCCTCCTTCCAACAATAAACCAATCTTGTGTAACTTGGTCGTTAGACTCCTATTGTGATTTTTATTTTCTTAATCCCCATTATAGAATTACTGAAAGACGATCCCTATAAGGAAAAAAAAGCTTTTCGGACCACACATGTGGGTAAAGGAAATGAAAATATAAAAAATAACATATTTTTATATGGAACAATAATTGTAATTGTATAACAAATGCTGTATGACTGCAGGGAAAAATCTGTTTCTCTGTCACTGTCTTTCCTTTCTTCAAGCTGTTATCAGATGGTCCTGAAATCTGATATGATCCTGATATATGGTGATAAAAATGTGCATTAAGGATAATGGCATTATGAGAATATAATAAAAGCTGAATCAGAATGTACTTTTTTTTCAACATTTAAATACAGATGGATACAAAAATTAAAGCTACTGCAAACTAGCAAATTCATTCCAACTGTATTTTCAGAAACCTCCTACCTGCATTTCATATCCTGCTATTTTCTATACTGCATATAAAATATATATCTATACTGCATACTGCACGTATGTACTTGTAAAGTGAACACACCCAAACTGCATTGTACCACTGTAGAACAGAGAGGTTCTACAGAAAATGCTCCATGACCTGTTATTCAGCTTTTAACATTTGGGATACTGCAGTAATTGTTAGTTATGTAATTAGGTACAATGGCTGGAAGCACCATATCAGGAAGCAAGAGTAGCAACGACCCCAATTTATTGATTAATATAGGCATTTTTTAGCTCATAATGACACACAGTAAGTGTTTCCCTCAATTATGGTCTCTTTTCAGAAAACAAAAACACATCTACGAGCGGGTAATTCATGGAATCTTTCACTGCTGCCTCCAATCAGAAAGAAGCATAACAGATTTGCTTAAGGAATAAATACATCCACTTGTTTCCATCCCTTTTATAATGCAGCTGTGCATTATGTGAATGCTGCATCGTAATTACTGCAGAACAGATGGCAAAGGTTTCGTTTAAGTGTATACATTACCACAGCATATGCTGCCAAGTGAATTCTCAGTCCAACAAGGGACTTTTCTTTTCAGCAGTCTGATCCAACAGTTCACACACAGAGCTCCCTATGAGATTTTTTGTCTGCAGGGAATGAAAGATTGGATTTACAGTTCCAGCGACTTTTTTTTCCAAATTAAATATTTTAGAAGATAATGGGCCAGACGTTCTTTCCAATATCAGAGAGCTGCTGGGTTCAAGCTTAAGTGAAATAAAAATCAAAGGTCTAAGTGGCTAAATGATACACTTATAATTCCGTGCTTCTTGGGTAAATCATGACTGAACTCTTTGGTAAGGTTACTGCAGACTTGGCCACCGTTTGCAGAACATATTCCAAAAATCAGATTCCTGTAAAAATAAATACATCATCTAAAAGGCACAAAGAAAATATAGCTAGCTAAAAATAAGAATTACCAGTAGTTTGTTTTCTTTGATAACACACAGTAGTTTGGTCCATTGCCCAAATCGTTTTTTTCTAAGAAGGAAGGCACAGATTTTGGCATCCTTCACCAGATCCATAGAGGCTTCCTCAGAAGGCCACTGATGTCTCATTTTCTTCCCCTTTCCATCCTCCTCTTCTTCATCGTAGGATTCGTAAGAGCTGCTCATAGCATCTGAGTCATAATCTTTAATAAAAGTGTAAAAGAGTTAGGTTAAAACACTTAGCCATGAAGCACATTGAAATAACTGAAAACCTCAAGATGGTTCATTTTAAGTGAAAGCTTTTGAAAGTCAGCTATGAACAAGTTACTGTTTCAGTGCTAAGTAATATCAATGCATTAAGTTAATTAAAAAGAGATACTTTGCCAATAAGAAACTTTATAGAAGACCCAAACAGACATCTTGTGAATTTTAATGAAACTGTAAGCTGGGGAATACATAGCTAGAATTTCAGATAGTCTTTCATTATCTTCAAAATATTATTGGACAGTTAGCTTCATTTTTTTGTAATTCTTTCACAGAGAAATACCTTCATCTTGCTTTAGTACATCACATGGAGAAACAGACACCCCATATGACAAAGGTCATAAGAACACATTATGGAGCAATATCTACTCACCATAACATTTCATATAACTCCCAAATACAGCCCCTATACTGCTACAATTAGTGTTTAATAGACAATGCTGTCCCTTGAACTATAGATTTGATGAAGGTAAAAGCATTGTGAAAAATCTTTTGTTCTGTGCTGCTTAATTCTGCTCCAAGTTTGGTGATGGAATGGCAAGCCTCTGTTTTAATTAAACGATTTTTCTTCAGGCCTTTCATTTTCAACAATGCAGAAAGATCTAGCAGTACCCTGAAGTAGCAAACTGTTATCCCATTATCACAGAACCCTCTCTTCCACCATCCACACTTGTTTCTGTGGGTGTATGTATGTAAAGCCCTTCAGATAGTAACACCAGAAAGCCTGTTATCCACTGGCACATATTCACATGCAGGAAAACTGACTGGAATGTTTTTAAAATTTCATCTAAACATTTCATGTAGACTTTGATGTATTTTTAGGCCAGAAGCTAGGTAATTAGGAAACAACTGAGATGTAGGAAGGAGAACTGGAATGACTGGGAAGAGGACAAGAGAGCGGATTGCTGGAAAGCTGATTCTGCATCAGTTCCTCCCTATGAGCACAGTCAGAATGGAACATACCTCACATCTCTGAATCAAAATTAGATACTCTGATCCAATTTGTGTTTTCATAAAAGTGGATGAAACAGTATACTTTCAGCCCAAAATGAAATGAAAGTAAAACTTAAAAGTCCTGGAAGCTTATTTGTAAAACTGAATTGCCATTTTCTGGTCAATTATGCTACAGGGTGTTTGGTTTGGGGCAGCTCCATATGGGCAAGTGGTAAAAGCCTCAGATGATTATCAGTGGGAAAACATTCCAATTTTTCACTTGCGTTACAAAAATCAAGAGGAGGATGGAAAAACTTAGGGCAAATATTTAAACTGACAGATTTGGAAACATTTATTCCAAAGTATTTATTTTTGAATATGTATTTAAAAGAATATATAAGATCTAGTAGATCTGCTTCATCCTTCCTACCCCTGAAGAAGGAAAAAAGCCTAAACAACCCCCCCACCAAACCCAGAACCAAACCAAAACATTGTCCCTGCTCCAATTTCTTTCAGAGCAGCTTTCCACAAACTTTAACCCAGAAACATCAGGAAATGCCTGAGCCATCACTGACCAGTCACAAACACGCAGCAGAGTCCCAGCCTGCTGGGCACTGAGACCAAACAATTCACAGGGAGCCACCAAATACAAACTGGAAGGCCTGATCACTAAATCAGCTTCTTCAAGATCTGCCAGAGGCACAGGCTGTGTGACAAGCTGCCATAAACTAAAGCTGCCATCTCTCTGGGAACTTCTTCTTCAGCTCATGGCTTTCCCTTTTCAAGACAGTAATTAGTGCCCATAACCTCCTCATCCTTTCTTATATTCAATTGTGATCTTTGTTGCAGCTATGCCAATGTCACAATGTTCACGTCAATGTTTGGTCCCTTTCTACAACATTCTTTTCCCTCATTTGTGATTTTGCCTGGGTTTTGGCAAAAACATTATTCTAAAACACGTTTTGTTTTTTTTTTTAGATAAGAAGCAGAAGTAAGAACTCACTGTTCATATGTTGAGATATGGATGCACTATTCTGGTAGAATTTTTCTGTGTCATTACTAATGAGATTTTTCCAGTAAGAAACTACCTTTTGAATGCAAGAGTGTCAAGGGGATAAATTTTATCAGATGAACTTGAAGCTTAACTCTACAGGGGGGACAATGTCCAAGTATATTCTTCCCAAGAGAGTGGAGCTGGGTCATTTCTCTGCACTCTGAAGATAGGAAGTTTGCATGACAGAGACTTTTCTATCAGAGGACTACATTTTTAAGTGCATCAATCAAAAGAATTAAAAATTTGAATCTGCTTCAACACACTGTTTTTCTTCTCTGTTTAGACCATGATTTAACTTTTTCATATTGCAGTAAAGAATGTTTCACCTTGGGTAAAAATTACAGGTCATCCCTGTGCCCTACAGAGAAAAGTTGATTTTCTTCTGACTATAAACCCCATGCAACAATCTTGCCTTATTACTAGCAAATTTACTTGGTTAAATAATTGCTTCTTTCTCACAACATTGAAACCTATTATTTATTTTTTTACAGCAAGTTATACCACTTTCCAGAAAAAAATAATTGTAAAAAGTGCTGATTGTGACTTCACAGTAGAAACTGAAATTCTGCATGTTTAATACCCTACAGGTATTTCCTGTGTGGCTCACAAGCATTCCAAGTGCAGATTTCCTGTTAGCCATAAGCTGTATGCTCAGCACAAGGACTCTGCTGGAACTGCAGTCACAGCTTTATCCAAATCCCTGTTTCTAGGAGATGAAAGCCAACAGGAGCTTCTGAGACTCCCATCCTGACCCAGGCTAATGGGATCTCTGGGGACCTGTTGTCATATCCTGCCCATTAAATAGTCCTCATGTCTCCCTTCTTGGTTTGTGGGACTCCTGGCTGATGAAGAACTTGTGTGACTCACACCAGAAGGATGCCCACCCTGAAGTGCTCATATCATCCCTGATGATACTGGCTCCTCTTTACCACATCCTGCTTCTACTGCTTGTTCTCCAAACTGCTCTATCACATCCAAAACAAGGTTTCCAGGCTCCAAGACACAAACTAGCATGTGGAGAAAAATCTGTGTCTCTCCCCAGAACAAAAAGCATTTATGAAGTCTGTTAAGTCTCAGAGAGTATGGAGGCACTGATACAACATGTTCCAGTGCTGTTAATCTACCAGTTTTTGCATATTTGGCACTTTCTGATTAATCTGACTTCTGACATTGGGTTTTCACCTTCATGTTCAGAAAAATTTCCCACTGTTATGAGGTGAAAATCACAGTGGACTTTCATGTAATTTGAATAGTGTATTCCTAAGACTAATCTGTATTAATTTAGGCATATTGCACAGATCAGTAGCTTTTAATACAGAGAGAATTATTGGACAAGTCATACACACTCTAGCTTTCATCTACATGGAAGCACTTATTTACAAACCAATTAGAGGAACTGGGGAAAGTTATGGATATTTCATTTTCATGGCCATGTTCTGCAATTTTCTTCAGTGCTTGTTTACTTTTACAGGTAAGACATGTGGTACATAAGTCTCCTTGCTATTAATGTCATTACAAAAATATTCCATAGGAAGACTTACTTAAAATAATTATATCTATCCCAATAGATGTATTCTTGCACTGCTTCTACTTCAAGCACTTTTTTCTACTGTCTTCTCTATCTCAAATACTCCAAACATATATTTTAATACTCTTTGGTAGCTGTTTTTAATTACCACACAACTGGATTTAATGGATGTTTTGAATGAGTGAAGATGTATTACTAATTGCACATTGAATTTAAAAGCAACTTGATTACCAGTGAAGAGAGGAATTCTTTTAACACCATTTTTAAGGTATGATAAAGTTCAGAACGTAAGAAAATAAAACAAAATCTCAGCAAGCAAGATGCTAAGTCACACTAACAGAGCTTTAAATGTCTGGAGATACATAAATTATGGAATTATTAATGAACTTTTAAGGCTGATAGCCTAAGCATTTTTCTGCATTTAAATGGTTAGGTACCATAAGGAATCAGCTTCATACTTAGTCTTGTTTTTCCCTTGGTGATTTTTAGCCGTAGTATTAATGTTTGCACTATTACTATTTTTCTGCCTGAGCATGGCTCTTGTTTAACAAAAAAACCCAAGTCAGGATCTCACTGGGTTACAGGGTGTAGCAGGAGCACCCTGCAGCATTTCAAGGGAGGAAATGAAGAGAAGAGTGATTCTGCTGCTCTTCTAAGTCTGTATGTTCTTTCATTTGCTTTCCAGTACATGAAACTCTTTCTTACATTGAATTTCTTAGGTTAATTAAAAGCTGCTCGATAACATCAGTTTGTGCAGTGTACAGATGAATAGTATTTGAGTTTTAAAGTGACTCCTATGCATATTTTAAGAACAGAGAGATAATTTAAAATCATTAAAATGGCTATAAAATAGGGGAAGATATGCCTTTAATCTTTGGAGCATAGAAAATAATGATTAGTGATAAATCAGCCCCACACAAGTAATAAATTACCCCAGCCAATAAAAAAGCAGCAAAAAGATGGTCCATAATTTGCTGTTGACTGACCCTGTGTAAAGGTCACAGCAGTCATTTCAGTGTTTCATCAGGGTGCCCTCAGCACAGCTCCACTGAAGTGCACAGGTCTTTGGGGAAGTATTTGTGTATGAAAAAGAACATTTGGGTGTTGCAGAAGGACGTTCTGGCAGACAGCCAGAGGCAGCCCTCTCTCTACTGCCCTGAACAAGTGGTCACAAAAGCACTGTCACGGGCTTCACACATGGCTTGTGGGAGCTGCTGTCACCAATTCATCCCTTTCCACAATGCATCATCAGAAATGCTGCAAATCACATCTTTCCAATAATTCCTTTTTTTTCTTTCTATTTGTCTATTTTAGTAAGCAATTCAGTGCAATAGAGAAACAGCAGGGAGATGTGCAGGTCAGTACCAGTTTCTGAGATCTCTACATCCACAGCGTCATCAGTTTAGAGGGGTTTACTCTGGGCAATATTTAACTCTGGACTCCTGGTCCAATGCCCCCATCATCTGAGGTTCAAAGCAGTCTAGAAGTTGTCTGCTTGTGGTTCAAGCAGACAAACAGAACTGGCCCAAATTGTCAAAGTAAAGCTTACAACACATCACCACAGCACCAACAGAAAAGGGGTTCTCAAATACTAAAAAAGCTGAAGGACACTGGAATTGCCAATTGCTCAGAAACTGCCTGGAAATATCTTACTCACTGGAAGTGATGTACTCAGGAGCCTTCCCAGGACTAAGTGGCACTGCCTCTTCATAATAGCCTTCAGGAAGGGAAGATGTTGGCAGTGGTGGAGGCCCATTATCTGGTGGCTAAATGAACAAAGAAAGAAAAAGTGATTACAGACCAACAAGGTGTTAAATTAAACGTGGACAGACCATCTGCTCATGATCAGTGCCAATGCAAGCAGCTTCATAAAACCTTGTGACTGTTTCTTATATTAACTATCTCCAAAGGCAAGGCTCTGGAGGGCTCAATTAGATGTTCTGCAAGTAGCATCTTTTAGATGAGAAGCAAGCCCAAATCTCAGGTTCCCCATAAATTGTTATAATTAAACAATAATAAGTAAAGGTTGAGACTTGAAGCAGTTAAGCAACTTAATTATGCTTCATAACATGTTGATACATTTTTAACTGTGTCATTATTGTCCAGACCTTTACAACTGCTCATGATAAGGAAACAAAACCTTCTTGCATTTCCTCCGAGTCCTTTGGAGATGATAAACACTGTAGAATCCTACTTGTCATTGTTAAGGATGGCAAAATCAATATAACAGCTACATTAAAAGAACGTTTCTCTACAACAGCATTAAGTGGTAAAAATTCTGAAAAGATATAGTTCTCCACTTAAGAACTGGAAATATAATGGGTCTATGTAGGCAAGAGATTTCTATGCATAGACCACTTTATAGTGTTAAGGCTTATTTATTAGTGTTTTACACCTAAGATTATTAACATTACAGCAGCAAACAGTCTCTGGGCTGCCAGAGACTAAGGACAGAAAATTTAACCATATTTTCACAATAGGTGTTTTCCAATGGCAAATCAATTCTTAATATACGTATTAATGTTTATAATGCTATTTCTACAGAGAGCTACAAACAAGGAAATGTTTGAAGCATCAAGAAACTATTACATCATAAAATAAATATATCAAATACTAGGTCAAATTATAAAATGCTTTTCTTAAATATAAACCTGTCTTAAATTTAAAACTGACCAACTGTTGATATGTTGATATAATAACCAAGTAAATTTAGTACTTTGTGACTTCTTCCATATTATTTTACTGTTCTATTTCCTTAATGAGTACAACTGTATTTTATGGAACCCATTCCTATTTGTTGCAGGTTTTTAGTTTCATATTTATGTGTTAGAGAAAATACTGAAGCCTTTTCTAAGCACCAATGGTTTACTGCATGATTACCAAAATTTAACTTGCAAGCAGAGTCTCATTTCTGCAGTGACACTTTTTCAATACATCGGGTTTTGTTTCTTTTTTTTCCCTTCCATGCAATGCCAGAGATGCAACGGTGTTTGTCTGCACTGGACTGAGCCAGTGTAAACTAAGGACATGAATGGAGATACTGAAGTGAGAAACTGGTCAGATACTGACGCTTTTGGTCTGTACCTCAGGTGGGCTGACCAGTCTAGCAGAGCCCTCCTCCACATCACACAGATGACGCCACAGGGACTGTGCTCCTCTTCTGACCTGAAGTCACCTGGGAGGAGCCTGAGCTTTAATAACAACCACCATTAACTGTAATGAAATTACTTGTGTGGGTAATTACTTTCAGGGCTGGATTCATCTTTGAATATTTCAAAGCTAGACATCTCCCAATCTCATTGCTGATGGCACACCTACACCAGTCACCTAATTCTTAACACCATCACTAAGATGAGCCTTAGGGTGCTCTGTAGTTAAAACTCATATCAAGTGGGTTATTCCACCTTGCAGGTAAGTGCTTGTGCATTCCCAGTGTGCAGGAAGGCAAGGAGCTCGTGACTAACCCTGCCCTTCAGCTCATCCAGCATGGACTTACCTTTGCACACCAAGTAAAATCAGAAACTTTTTCATGAACATTGAACTGATTCATGACTGAACACAGAAACTCCTGGTCAGATTGAAATTTACACTAATATTGCTTCCATTATCAAACGATACAGCCAACTTCTTACATCACAATCAATTACAAATTATAGTTGGCAATTACTGTTACCTACAATGTGAACCAAATGCAATTTCTTCACAGACCAGCTCTGCTAGAGAAATCATGTGCTGAAGAAGCAAAATAAAGAAAAAATAGGATTTTTAGTGTAGTGACCCTGTAATTTTGCTGAAAAATCAAATTGACAACCTGCACATCATGACAAAATAAATGAGTCTTTCAAGGTTAGCTGCTGCTGCACAACAGGTATTAGGAACATTAAAAATTATTACATGTTCATTACTGTTGGAAAATTGACAGCAATTATGAATTTCTCTACATGTATCACCTCTGTGTAGCCTGAAGTGATAGACACAAGAGGCAGAACTGCCTGCAAAGAGTTGATTTTTCCCCTTCACACAAATGGCTAGAACCTTGTTCTCATTAGTTGGGGTCCCAGTTGTTCCTGGGGCAGTATAGATTCATACCACCTTTTTCATTAGACAAATTAATTTCTTGGGCTAGCCTTAAACCATTTTTTCCTTCAGGTGTACACAATATATGAAATTCCTATCATTATTGAACCTCATTCACCCAGGAAATACATGTCCTGAGTCATTCCAATTCTGACTTGACACAGCACCGAGGTTTCAAAGCTGTATTTTATCCGGGGACAAATGAGAGGTTCCAATAAAGATCAGGAGGAAAAAAAAAAATCCTTGTTTTTAGACAAAATGTTATTCAGAAAGAAAGAAAAAAGGAAATGAAACACAAATGGTGCTTGTCTGATTTTGACCCTGCTGGAGCACCAGTTACTTCATACAGCTGGGGCGGGCTGGGCTGTGCAGCCAATGTCAACACAGATGGAATCCATTGCTGAATTAACTGGGCCCTCCTCTCTGAAATGCATTTTGCAGTGCTTGCCATAACAAAGTTGAAAACAATTATAAATTTTTATTTTTTTTTTTAAAGGAAGAAACGGAAACATCCAACATCAAATACTTTCTGATAAAAGAAGGGCTGTTTTAATATTAAAAAAAAAAAAAACCCTGAAATTGATTAAATACAAAATAAAAATATCTCACTCAAATCTGTACCATAAACCATTACATCTTTTGGCAGCTATGGAGTATATGAGTCTGACCACCAAGATATGTAAAAACGTATATGTGTGCATTCTGGTATTGGTTACTAACATTTATAGTTCTTTAATGTTTTTACTATTGCTAGTTGTATTGTTTCATTCTTTCCACTCAGCAACTTTCAGTGGAAGAATTTTGATGAAGTTATGAATTATGAATTTTTTATTCAATAACTTTTCAATAGTTTACCTAAAAAATAAAAAGGCTATAAACCCCACAAAATTATTTATAAATTCTGTAAAAAGATTAAATCTAAAAAAACACTAGAATATGTGTAGCTTGAGTGGTATCAGGAAAAAAAGACCTGGCAACCTACAAGGAAGGTATTAGCATGAATTTCTCCGACTGTTTTATTTTTTGGTTGTTTCTGTTTGTTTTGTCTTTGTTTTTTGTCTTTGTTTTGTTTAATGACAGGCATCAGAGAAGAAACCTAGAGAATACTGCCTCTCAAGATAAACCACCTCTCTCAGCCACAGGAATAAGAATTGAGAAAAGAAATTGACATTACTTTTATCTCTCTGGAGGAAAAGGGACAAAGATGTAATATGCTGTTGTCCAGAATAATAACAGCAATAATTAAACAGTACTGATAAAGACATTTGTCAGGTCCTGGGTTTGAGATCAACTGAGAGATGCTTTAATTGAAACCAAGCAGATGAGGTGATCATTACACTACAGAGTTGAGATCTCTGATGAAACTAAAGACTGGTGATGAAATTAAAGACATTCTGTGGCCAATCCCAGCTTACAGGATTGATTGTTGAGAGTAACAAAATGGTAAAATTTGTTATTCTACTGGACTCTGAAACAGACTTATATGGACATTTTAATTTAATTTAATAGCATATTATGATCTTCCCCTCCACGTACCCACCTGTGTTCCACAGACCACAAATAAACTCTTCCTTTATCCTAAGAGTACGCTACTTTACTTCCCCCTTTCTGTCCAAGGGTACTGAGCCAGATCAACAATAACTTTTATTTTATGGATGATCTATCTGATAATATTGTGACAATATGGAAAGCAGTCTGAAAGACAAAGGAAAATAAATGACAATGTATAGAGTATAGAAGCCTGAGGATATAAAACCACTTTATACCCCAGTGATGACTTACACTGGGTAGAAAATAGAAAGAAATACCTTTCTTTATGCAATGATTTAAGATGTGGAGATTTCCAGGGCAAAGCAGTGTCAGTAACCTGTGCTGCAGGCAAACACTGCCAGCAGCTCAAGTGCCACACTTTAGATGTGTGTTATTCCATCAACCACCAGCTCGGATCCAGTGGAGCCAGCTGACACATCACCCCTCAATGCTGAAGGCAGCAATATGAGAACAGAAAAGAGATCACATGCTGGGGATGTCTAAGAAAGCTCTTCAGGAGCCAGCAGGACAATTTGGGCTGTTAAGAAGAAACCCTGACATGGGCACATGTCATTTGCTCTGGAGCTTAGACTGGACCTCTGCACAACCCCACTGAATCTTCAGCTTGGAGGTGTGGGAAGAGTATGCAAGCATCTATGATCCCTAATTCCACATGTGAAAAAATGTCCAGAGAGCAAGATGAACCAACAAGCTGAGTAAAATGCAATTCACAAAATTACTGAGCATATGTTTCAATCGGGCTTTTTTTGTAACACTGTAGGGGTTGGAAACTGGGCATTAGTACTTGCCATGCACTTGGTATGACAGCCCTTAAATAAATTCAAAATTAGGCTAAAGAGACATCACTATCCGTTGCTAGCAGCTGAGGACCTGGATGGACCTTGGATTTATTCAGGACAAAAGTGCTGACTTTGTGGGACATAAAGATCATATTGAGCTGTGCAACATTAGCCTAAGTGTACACAAGGAAAAGCTGATAAATATTCTTCATTTGACCTCTGCTTTGTATTCTATGGTTATTATTTCTGAGCTTGTCAGCTGGAGCCCACAAAACTGGAAGCCAAATAACGTGAAGGAAGTCTAGCAACTTATCTCCCCAACTTCTGAGCATAAAAGACCACAAAACCAGCCATTTTTGAGCTACAAAACTCAACATTTTGGAAAGGAGTAACTGTCAGTCCCACCAGAGGGGGAAACAGGGCCACATGATGAGCTGTTGGTGTAGCCCCACCTGACCATCTCTGACTACACATATGTAATTGTAGCACACATCTCAACAATGCCAGTGCTACCAGAAAAAAACCAAAAAAAACCAGAAGGAATTCCCTGAAAAATCAACAACCAGAGTTTGACATGATGGGAGGCTCAGTAAAATGAATCCCACGAAGAGCAGAACTGGTCACCCACCAGCTCCTGCAGTGCTGAACAGACGATGGCAAGGGGGAAAACAGTGGAAGGCAGAGGATGAGTATAAGCTCAAGTGGAACTTCTCCTTAGGGGGTGATCCTGAACAGGGACTTGAGCAGGTTTAAGGTCAAGAACAGAAGGCACACACTTGGCACACTCCTTCAGGGAGTGGAGGAACATCTGACACAGCCTGAGAGCGTGTCTGCTGACTCGGGGGTGAAAGCCTAATTAAAGGAATCACTGGACAAGTGATTAGTATGTACAGTGACTACAAAAAGATCACAGCCTCAGAAAGCACAGCCTGATGATGGGAAACAGATCTGAACAGACTTGCTCGCAATAAAGAATGAATCAGGGTGTCCTATGGCTCCACAGTTTGATCTGAAGATTGTCTGGAGAGCATTTACACACGCACCTCAGGAGAAGCTGAGTTACTATTTCACAAGATACAGCACATCTGCTCGGACACCTGAATTACCCTCTCACCTAAGAAACGGGAAGGCAAAGATGGCAGGGAAGAGGAACAAGTGGAAACAGTAACAGAATAACACAGTACATTGACTGAGTAGAAAACCCAGCTGCTTCTTGCGTCTCTGATGGCACTGTCTGACTGGCACTGCACTCATTTGTCCAGACACAAATTGTCTCAGTTCTTGCTGCTGTATGAAATTACATTTGTGATAGTAAATAAAACCAAAAAGACTGGAGCATGGAATGCACCACTGAAAGGACAGGTGGCTGGAAAGAGTTACACCCAAACTCTGTGGAAGACTGGAGTGAAAATAAACTCCAGACTCAATGAGAGGGACAGAAGATCTAACAAAATAATTAAAAGTGAAAGCAAATGAGCCAGAAACAAAAACAAGGTATTTCTGTATCATTCATAATTTATAATAAATGATTATTACACAGCCAGCTGGAAGCATCACTCAGACAAAACAATGGACCTGACTCATGTCAAGCAAAGAGTCTGTGTCTACCAAGAAATGAAATGGGCTTTAATTAATGCTAGGGAACACTTCCATACATATTACATGAGAAAGATTAATCTGAATTTTAAGCATCATGGGGCTTTCAGTCTCAGTTGTTTATTGGGCTCTCAGTCTCAGTTGTTTATTGTGACTGTGCTCAAAGAAGTGTCTGTATTCCCCAGAAAAACAAAATCACCTTTTCTCTTCCAGGAGTTAATAAGCTCATCCAAGTATGTGACATGGCAGTGAGGACAAGGCAGTACAGTGATAAAAGTGTAGGCAATGCCATTTCCACTGGAACACAATTGTCTAAGGGCCTGAGCACTGCATCAAATTAAAACAAGAGGAGACTTGATACTTACTAGCCTAATTCCTTCCCCCTGTATTTGTGAACAGAACATTAATGAGCATGACCAGGAAAACAAAAAATCTGATCCCTAATGAACGACACAGGGTGGGGGGGAGGATTTATGGACAGGTATAGCATGAAAAAATAAATGAAAAACCTGAGGTCAGAAGTCTAAGCATGCTGCAATAAATGGTGGGACAATATCCTATGAAATCTGTGGCATTAGTAATTTAATAATTTTCTTATAAGGTCAAAGATCATCAGTATCTAGTTAAAAAAAGACAAAAGGGCAAATAGCTCCACAATGATCATAAAAAGAATTTGGGAAAGAAGTTCAATTCTGCTCTAACTCATCCACTTTAGATGTAAATTCCAATTAAAGGCAGCTGAGAACAGCTCATTCTGGCAGCTTAGACGAGGAAAGTTTTGAAATATGGCGATGTGTATTTCTACACAGGTAGACTATAAATTAACTGAGGAGGTAATTGCTTTAACTAAAACCTTTCTGTGATACCATTTGCAAATGTGAAATAAATCATCAACAATAATTCACCAACCTCAACCATGGAAAATGGGAATGGCAACTGGAGTCCTGCAAGACATTGCTAACACAAAAGAGAGGTGGTGTACATTTCTTCATCCTTATTCCTTATGCAATCACATATTATATTCCACTATCCCAGTGTGCCCAGGTGGTCAAGAAGGTCAATGGCACCTGGCCTGGATCAGCAATGGTGTGGCCAGCAGGACCAGGGCAGTGATTGTCCCTCTACACTTGGCACTGGTGAGGCCACACCTCAAATCCCTTTGGGCCCCTCACAAGAAAGACACTGAGGTGCTGGAGTGAGCCCAGGGCAACAGAGCTGGAAAAGGGTCTGGAACACAAGTTTTAGAGGCTGTGGGAGCTGGGGGTGTTTAACCTGGAGAAAAGGAGGCTCAGGAGAGACTCGATCCCTCACCTGAAAGGAGGATGTAGCCAGGTGGGGTCAGTCTCATCTCCCAGGTAACAAGCAACAGGACAAATATAACAGTCCCAAGTCATGCCAGGGGAGGCTCAGATATTAGGAGAAATGTATTCAGCAGAGGGTGGTCAGGCACTGAAACAGGCTGCCCAGGGAAGGCGGTGAAGTCACCACCACTGGAGCAATTTAAAGTCATGCAGATGTGGCACGTGGGGACATGTTTAGTGGTAGCTTTAGGAAAACAGTTGGACTCAATGATCTTAAGGGTCTTTTCCAACCTAAATGATTCTATGTCCAGAAGACTGCTGTTCTGGTCGCATATGATCAAAGTACACGATCCTGATAGCAGGCACTCGGGAGAAATACTGATATTGGTCACCAGCATTAAACCATAACTCAGAACAAAACTGATAGATTCTTTCTTATACAGTGGAATGAAATGAAATCTGAGAGGAATATGAATGGGATTACAAAGGATATCTGAGGCACACATATCATGGCGAAGGAAAAGTTCCTACTTAAACACGAAGACTGGCAATGAACACCGGGATGGTGGAACAACTTTGAAATAGTGGGTTAAAGAAACCTAAATGCTGGTAAACAGATTTTGATAGGTTTCTGAAAAGGTTAATATTTTATCATTGCCTGCAGTAAGAGTAACTGCACTGATAATTTAAAAATGCTTCTTTACTTGTTCCTTAATTATGGAAGAATTAGCTCAGATCCGTTCAAGTTGAAGGTATAGACAGCTCTGAATGAAACAAATTAATATTTGTTAAATTTATTTTTTTGGCTTTTGACTCTTCTTTAAGGAAAGAACCTGAAAATTAACACTATCTTAAGATCATTTTTAAAAAGGAACTGTGAATAACAACTGTTTCTCAGTGTAAGAAGAAAAAGGCAGATGAAACTGGGATTCCCAAGTACCCTCCTGACACACGGACCCCTTGCTTCTGCCATGGCACTTTTCTCACAGTACACTTTAGAAAAAGCTCAAAAACTGGCACTTTTTTGGTTTCTGTGCAAAGAATGATTAATATAATTGGTGATATATCGCCTCAATAATCCTTTAAATTTCCAGGTGATTTTTCTTCTTCTCCAAGGACACTGTCTCCTTTCAGCATTTTCTAATAAATATCTAAGAGTTTACCTGACAGGCAGCCAGATAAAGGGAGGCTGTCAAATCATTTCTCCACAATAGGAAACCCATTTATATGAAGCACTCCTACAGAGTGACTGTGCATTGTGCAGGAATGGGTTGGAGGAAGATGACCCATTCTTTTGATTCAAATCTGCAGGGTTCTGGAATTTTGCTAAACATTTGTTGCAGTTAAATAATTATTAAATTGTCAGTATTCCAAGAAAAACAAAACATACACTTGATTTCACCGTGAAAATCAGGCAAAATAGCTAAGTGTGCTGTTTGTGTTTGATTTTGTTGGACAGCACAGTGCAATGAAATCACCAACTGTGATTTTACAATCAGATGTAAAATGACAACCAAATGCTTGGAGGCTGGAAGTATTCTGTCACTGTCATGCTGTGCATCATTTATGCCAGTAATCCTCAGGCACATCTGAGCAGCAGGACACGCCAGATATTATCCTACTGCCTGAGTGGAAAATGTGCTTCAAGCAGCTTGGTGATAGTGCAATGATGGGATCCCAGGTGTTAAACCACCAGCAGCACTCTGAAGCACGCACAGAGCCTTGGCTGTGTTATTCCCCCAAAGCCATCACCGAGCACTGCTTCGTGCCTTTCCAGAGCAGGGGAAAGCCCTAAAGGCAGCTGCTGATGTAGAGGTGGATGGGGCAGGCTGAAGACAAGCCCTGGCAGTGAGCAGGTTCAGGAAAGGAGAACAGATCCATCTCAAACACAGTGACCTCCTGCTCTGCAGCTGACCCACACAAAGCTTCAGAGCACCACATCCCTGCTGGCAAGCCCAAAGTCATGCACCCAGCCACGTGGGCTGTCAGCTCTGTGGAGGGACTCAGCCCTGCCCTTGAGCTTCACATCCTTCATCTGCACTTCACTTTGCCAGCCACCTAAAAGAGCTGCACACACAGACTAAAGCAAGAGGGGGTTTGGGCTTTCTACACCTGACAGAAAGTCTGCTAGACCAAATGTAGCCAAGGAAATGTATACAAAAGAGAATTACTAAGAGACTGTGTGCTCAGTGATTTTCTTAATTCAAGTATACCTAAGGCCCAACTTTGTCCCTCAACTTTGTCCCTTCAAATACCACTGAGTCCAGAAAAACTCTCCAGGCTCTAATGAGTTTTAATAACTGGAGACTTTGTTTAAACTGTTAACAGTATGTCTCTTAATAAAATGAATTTTATCCTCTTTGTTCATGGGCTGATGAATAATAAAACTGATAGAAGATTTGGCCTGAGTAAATATGCAAGTAAATTTACAGATTTACAAAGGAAACCTTGCACAGCACCTGCCCACACATAATTCTGGCTCCTGGCACTACTTTAAGGAGTATTGAATTCCTTCCCACCCACACATCTTTACACAAGTAGAAACTTAAACACCAATTCAGACTAAACATTTTTGAATGCAGAAATCCTTGAGTGAAATAAAGAGAAACAGTGGTGTAAATGAACCTTTAATTTTCATCACATCCAATAACTGATGGGCTAAACCAGAGATTTTAAAACAGTGTACAGTTTATTTGAAGTTATTGATTCCCACTTCCAGCAAATTCCTGCTTCATCAGCACAATGTGCTTTCATTGGAGGCTGAGACCATCACTAGATATTACTTAGCAAGTGGAAAAAACTTTCTGTCCTGAATAGCTGTCAGAAAGAGGTGCCATACAGAATGACTTCTGAATGAATTCTGAATGTGAAGAAGGGCAACCAGCAGCAGGATATTCCAGCCTCTGGTGGGCCCAGGGAATTTTTTCCACTCAGCTTTGAAAACATGGTCTATGAAAAGTGGCTAGGAAAGGTAGCTCAGTATTTTTATCACTGCAATTATGTATAATTAAGAGATTGGCATCAGCTACAAATTTTTAGGACTCCATTGATTCAGGGTGGATGGAAAATCACCATACAAGAGCAGTAATGGATGGGAGTATTAGATCTTGGCCACTGTCACTAACGTCCTGTGTTTGAAAAGAAAGATGATCTCTGAACATATCAATAAAAATAAGGATTTAACAGAGAGACATCTAATAGTGAAGGGTTTCCAGGAAACAACTAGTGATCAAATTCATTATATCAATGTGACTTCAGGAGAAGAATTCAAAGTCAGACTGGGGTCTGAGCTTACCATAGTGTTCAAAGGATAAAAAGCTGATGGTTTTGTCTTTCCCTTCTGATTCCTCTGGTCTTTAGCAGGTTAGCAGCAGTCTGTCATCTTTTTCACAAATTACAATGTGCTACCGTATTAAAATAGCACCATCTGTAACCTGTATTTGGATACTGCAAGTCAATGAGAGGCTTGGGACATCTCCTGGCTCGTCTCATAGTGACACTGACACCAGAAAGGGAGGTGAAATCAACCATTGCTGCTGACCAGCAGCAGAATTGCAGAAACCCTGGCTTCTAATACCATGGAAAAACTTGATGAATTCACTGAGGTGCAAACATCCACAGTGCTACAGGCAGGGCACAAGGGAGGGATCACTTGAGCAATGCTCAGACTACGCTTTGCCAGGCTCAACATGGGAAGACCACACTGCAGACCAGCCAGCTCCAACACTGTTGGCTTCCATGGTGATTGCCAGTATCTCAGACAGTATCTCAGAGGAATATTTTTGTTATGAAAAAATCTAAAATGAACTACTGCAAAAGCCAGTGCTGACCTCCTGGACCTAATTCATACTTAACACTGTTTCACTTGCTGTAGGTGTACCAACTTTAGGGGAATTTACACATTAGTGTATGAGAAAGGAAAAGGAGATGGGTTGTCTTAAGAAAAACAGCTTAAATCTTCAGAGCCAAACTGAACCCACACAAATGTAAAATAATGAGGATCTCAGATGGTTTCAGTTTATGAAGGTGGTACCTGAAGTCTACATTTCAAAGGTATGTGCATTTTGCATAATTTTCCTGCCTCTTCTGAACCCTTTCCTTTGTAATTTATGCTGTGTGTATTTTGAATTAAATAAAAATAATCAGTTTCTGGCACTGTTAACCGTGAAATGGATTCTCTAAGTTTCACTGCATATTAATAAGACTTCTTTTGCATCCATTAAATATATGCATAATTAATTTACAGTCACAAACCTAAAGCTGGCATTGCTTAGAGAGAAAGTAAGATTAAGGTATTCCATACAAGACATGTTTGCTGTGTTTTCTACTTTTTTCTGCAGTCCATAGCATTTTACAAAAGGCTGGCCAGGAGTTCAGTTTGATAAATTAGTTCTTATGTTCATTAAATGCTACTGGCTTATAGATCCCTCAGGACCAGGGATAAATGTGATAACAAAATAACACACTAAAATGAGGCAGAACATCAGCCATCCAGTTACTCTGGCCCTGTAAGCTGCATCTGTGCTTCCTGAGTCAATGCATGTGTGTCTCCACGGATGGTCCTTATCCTTTTGCACAACACTTTCCACACAAGAGTAAAGAGATGAATACTTCATCAGTATCAGTTCAACCTTCAACAGGCTAAACCACAATATGCTTACGCTCCTCTAAAAAAATGTTGAAAATGTTTCTTTCTTCATCATATCTACTGTAAAGTCAGTTTGAGGGAAGCATTGAAACTTGTTTACAGTTTTTCTTCTATAACAAGACAGCTGCACCCAACTGGAAGATTGAATTACAGATCTCAATCAGTATCTTTGCTATAAACAGCTCTAAGAGTAAGTGCATCTGCTTGATCTGAAGGGAATTTCCTATCCAGAGACCAGGCAGGAAAGGCACTAAAGACTTTATTCCAAAATAAGGAAGTACTCTTTCTTCATTTTAAAACATCGTACCTTCATTTTTCAGCTACTTAAAAGAGTCATCTCCTGAGGCTTGCTCCAGGAAATGTTACCAATAAAAGGGCAAGAAACTGTCTGGGACCAGGGGGCTTGGCCAGGCCAACCTCCAACATAGGACAGGTCAACCTTTCAAATTAAGGCTATGTTGCTCAGACTTTTGTCTGAATTTTGAAAATCTACAAGGATTCCCATTCCAGAGCCCTTGCAAGTGACCTATCCCCAGGTTTATTTCACCACAGGGAATTTTTTGACATCTCTTCTGCAGGCTGAACCGAATTCCCTCAACCAAAGCAGAGGTGAGAAGAATAATTATTTCTTTGGACTTGCAGGCTCCTTTCCCTTGTAACCATTCCTGTTAGGATTTACCATAAATACACTCTCTCTTGTATATATTTATATAATTAAATATAACACTCACCAGCCACTGCTGAGGTATTTCTGGCAGAGGCATTTGAGGAGGCGCCGGCAAACTGTTGGCAACTTCTTGCTTCTGGACATGTTCTTTTATTTCTAAACCTGTGGAAGAGCAACAAACATCACTTAATAATACCTTGGTGGATGCAAAGGGGATGTTTTCTCCACATGCGGATCGCATGTCTGCCTGTCACACACTGAAATCTGGAATGCAGTTCTGATCACAGCCCACCTCCCAAGTGCAGTTACTGAGGCAGGACTGGAAGAATGCTGGGAATTCAGGAATTTAATCAAGCAGAACAAACACATACTTGGTCTATATGATAATGACATATATGCTGTTTGGATCAACAAATACCAGACATTGAAAAAAATTACAGGAAATCATTCTGAACTGCCCATCCATCTCAAACTCAAAGACTTAAAATTCAAACATGCTGCCAGGTGCCTGCCAGATAAAAACATTTATTGGGGGAACATACCACGTTTGAAAACATCCCAGTGGCACCATACAGTGAATACAACAGGGCAGTATGTGACTGGCTGCCTTTTTTCAGTGGAGAGGAACAACAGTTGTTCCCATTTTGGATGGGAAAAGCCATCATGCAGAAAGAGCCCCAAAATATCTTTCATGCCACAAGAATGGAGAAGAGAGCAGAAGAGCCCCTGCCTGCCTGCTTTTCCTGGAAGTGATGGTGACAGCTCTTTGGCCAAGTCCCCAGTGCCCATGTTCCCTGGGCTCCCTGCCACCACCAGCACCTCTGATGGTGGAGCTAAGGTGTGAGCCCAAGTCCCAGGGCATGCGGGATGCTGTGACACCCCAGCCTGGAGCACTGCTGAGGGACACTGCCCTGACCAATTCACCATTAACAGAAATGCACACTGAGCATATTTTCCCACCATTTCCTTCTTACTAATATTTTATTTTAATAACATTGTCGTTTTCCAGGTGAATTTGAAAAGGGAAAAGAATGAATGTAAAAGCTGCTTTGAGGGTCCTTTTGCATCACTGTTTCATCTCCCTCACAGGGACAAGAGGACAACTCACTCTGTGTTTTTGGCACAATAATTTAAATCACAGTTGAACTCCCTTCATAGAAACATGATATTGTTTATTCTTCTAAATATCAAAAGAAAATTAGGGTGCATCTCCTCAACGTTCTGGCAAAAATTCAGTCCACGGATTGTACCCTGTTTAACCCTAGACTGAATTAAGTTCCTAGTGTTTAGCTGCATTTTTAAAATATATATTTACACAGTCAAATGGATGCCTTTTGGTCAAGATCATATAATTCTCAAAAATGTAATCAATGATGAAACATTTCTTGTCATAATATCCCAGTCCCACTGGATGTGAAGTCATGGGTTGAAAAACAACACTGATATATTAAACTGTCTCTAAAGACTACAGATTCTTCTTTCTTCCTACAAATCAAGAGAGTAATTAGTCTTGGGAAACATTCCTTTATTTTTTTTTTCCAGTATAACTTTCACTTGTTGCTCTTTACGTAGGATGAATGATGAATCTGTATTATGAGTGCCACCCATATCCAAGTCTCCCGTGCTTTCCATAACATCCAGAAGTCATATATGACGGGATTTTTACTGAAAAAAATCCAAACTATTCCAAGTGAATATTATTTCCTCTGTAAAACTGTTTTTCCCCAGTTTTCATCTATGTGTGTTTAAACAAGAACCTGCTTTAACATTTAATTTTTTCTACCAATTTGCACTGCAAAAGGAGTACTACAGGTTATGGGCATCAGGTCCCGTTTAGGAAAACAGGCAATGTTGACAGTCATATGAAATTACTAAATCCAGCCACAGTCCTTAATCCAAAATAAACTCTTTGTGTCTTTGTTTTTTAGAAGAAAGTCTGAGTTTTAGAATGAAATGCCAAGTGTTTTCTTCAGACCTACAATACACTGGGCATGCCAAGGCTCAGGAAGAAAAATAAGGTTTAGAGTCCTGCCAGCTATTCCAAGTAACCACTGGTTTGGACGCAGAGCAGGTTGAGTCCAAGCAGCTACAACCTGAAGAACACATCTGCCCAGCCCAGTTCTCTCTGCTTGATAGACATTAGATGGAGAAAACAGTGGGCATTTGGGGGAGATGGAACAAAACAAGGCAAAAAGATTTCTGAAGAATTCCCCAAGTAAGAACTCACTCAGTTTGAAGCGTTTTACTGAAACCCAACCAGCCCACTACCATAATTTCTACACCTTTACAAAGAAAACTTAATTGTTCATTTCCAGGCATTCTAACAAAGCCAGCTCTCCAGATCCATCATTACCATTTCCCATTGATCTTACATGGTTTTCTCCTGTAATCAAAAAATCTTGTTGGATTCACCCTGTTGATTTTTGCAAATGCAGCTAAAGAGCTTGAACTCAGCATAGTCCTCAAGCCTCTTAAACTGTGCCAGCAACCCAAGAGCTCTTGTGGAGCTGTGTGGGTGGAGTAAAACAACAATTCAAAAAACAGACTCCAAATGATAGTTCATCTTAGTTAGAGTACTGTGGGTTTATGTATCTTTTATTGCTTTTAATTTTAATGAAGAGATGAATAGTTTCAAAGGGATGGGAGTACTGGATGTTACAACTGATAAAAAAAGCAGCAGGGTCGGCTCCAGTAAAGTACATGACTCCCTGGGTAGTTTCAACACGCTCAAGGCCAGGCTGATGGCAGAGCTCCCAAGGAGGCAGCTCCTCTCCTTCCCTGCCTTGTTCCTGTCCCTGCACCAACCTCTCCTTTGAGCCAGCATAAGCATGTGTGTGCCCTTAGGTTGAACCAGACCAGGGAAGCGACACTGGTTAGGACTAAACCAGCAAAAAAGCAAGTAATTGTTTGTGCTAGCAGAAAGGAAGAGGCAATACATGAGTAGCCTGGGAAGAGAAACTGGATGCTTTTTTAGAGGCCATGCTGGCTTTAATTCTATTCAATTACATAAACTAGAGTTTATAGACATATAAATCATAGTCCTATGATCTCTTATTTAACTGAACTCTGGGGTTTCCTTAATTCTAGTTTGAACTAGAGCATATCTTTTAGCAAAATATTCCATCTTGATAAGATGCCAGCAATGGTATGCAGAACTTGCTAAGTTCTTCCATTAGTTCATAGCTTCAATGCTCAAAACATGTGCTTTATTTCCATTTTGAAACAAACATTTAACCATTGCACTTACTGTTGTGTAAGTCTAGGAGCTTGTTCTCAGTCATTCCTTTTCTATATAAAGATTAATTATGACACCTCATTTTGGATAATTTGAAGGCATATTTCTGGATCCTTTAATCACTTTTACAGCTTTTCTTTGAAATGTCTACATTTGATCTCCTTGAATGAAGGCACTAGAGGTGAGTAAAACATTCCAGTAACAACTGCACTGAGCCAAGCCCTACCAATTAACACATGGATCTCACAGGGATCTTGGTGATGGATGGATCCTGTAATTGGATGAAATGGATCTTGTTACAGAGCCTGCAATAGGCTTTAAAACCTAAATGGTAGGTGCTGAATAGGGGAAAGCTACGGTTTGGGGTCCTCTTATCTGTCACCACATGTAGAGACACAGACTGAACACACCTAGGAAGGTGCCCTGGCACACAGAAATTGATATTCTCACAGTTAAGACCACTCACCCTCAAAATGATTTTGAACTGTCTATAAGGAGCAGCTCTTTGCCCAAGCTAACTCCCACATCATGCCTAGGAACTGATGGAGGTGACAAGTCAGCTCAGGCAAAACCAATGCAAGGATCACTCCACAATTTAATAGCATAAATAATTGATCTCTAGAAGCCAGAAACACATTCAGCACTGTGAAATGAAGGGCTTTTTGCCCTGGAACACCATCCACAATCCCAAAAGAAAGAATCTGACAACCTTTCCCCATGTTTTCAAAGTTGGCAACAGAGTGACAGCTGACTTCTAGAAAAGTCAAATGTTTTTCTTAATAAACCTAGTTACAAAGATTGCAAGATCAACATGCAGTGTCAGCTCAGCATTGCTGAGGTTCTTCTGAACCCCAGTAAAATACAGCTGTTTCAAAAACATATAACTGCAGGTCCACAGCTACAGATTTTTGGGGAGTTTAGTGTATTTTGATGAGCTTTTGTAGCACGAAGACCCCTTCAACAATACGAGAAATTGGTATCTGCCTTGTTCTCTCCATATGAAGTAGAAATAGTGGTGGGTCTTTAAGAATGTCAGAATGGAAAAGAGGACAATCATTATTTTAAAGATCTCCTTAGACTTGAATCCCACGGCAAAAACTATTTCTTTAATAAATGGGGGCAAAACTGCATCAAACAAGACCATA
Organism: Pseudopodoces humilis; assembly: GCF_049639895.1. Classification (NCBI taxonomy): domain Eukaryota; kingdom Metazoa; phylum Chordata; class Aves; order Passeriformes; family Paridae; genus Pseudopodoces; species Pseudopodoces humilis. The sequence goes on along the minus strand of NC_142205.1, from coordinate 10,869,457 downwards.
TTTTTTTAGCAGCAGAGAAGAAACAAATCATGAGAAATACAGCTGCTCACAATGTGACATTTTTCTTCAACAAAGTCTGGTATTTTTCAAAACTCTAAACTGGGGGTTTACACTGGCAGTACTGTCAAATGTAGTGGAGACAGAGGTCTAAGAGCCCAGATGTCACTGCACACAGCAAAGTGTGGTCAAACATACTAGGGGAAAAATAGAAAAAATCATGAGGAATGTTCTTCACTAAAGTTCTGTGGAAAGGTTCCTGTACACAGTGAATCACTTATGTTGCACTCAGTTCCATAATCTTGATGGAGACAAGGAATTGTGCAATAGAAATGGTTTTAGATAGGAAGAAAACAAGAAAGTGAGTCTAATTGCAAAATGCAATCCAAACATTCTGACAACCATTTCCTATCCCTGGCTTGGCACTCCTGTATGAGTTATGCACCAGACTCCACCTCAGTATCAAGTTTTTTGATGGATTTGGGTCATTTGACACAGATGAAACAGTGCTGTGGGCAGCACTCCCTGACATCAAAACTCACAAACAGCATTACTGGCACAAATTACATGAAGTAGCCACTCTACCAGCAGAAGTGAAAACATTCTACCTAGGAAATAATTCTGTGGCTGGGTTCACCCATGTGCACCCAACATACTTCTCAGTGTGCCTTTTACTGTATTTTACTGCGGGACACAAAGGAAAGCATTCAGGAAAGTTACACTTTGGCTTCACCCAGTCTTTCTGTCTTGCTTCAATTTAGGGCTTGTCTTCAGCTCTTAAAGTCATTTCACTGAGCACAGACCTATTCTGTGCATTCTGCAAGTGAGAAAACACACCCCGGCACTGACCTTTTGATGACTGTATCCTCAGGAGAATGTTAGTTATTACTGCCTTCTTCTCCCTGACAGTGGAAGTTAGATATTCATGGTCCAGAAGTTCAAGAAACAGGCGCAGCTCAACTATTAACTCTTCCATGGCTGAAAGACAAAAGAATTTTTTTTCTGAAAATATTTTTCTGAAAAGTTCCACTGGAAAAAAAGGATAAGAGTTAATTCTCATTTCTCTACACTCATAGTTATTTTCTAGCATTTCTTTAAAATGTATGGTCCTCCCTGATGAAAAGAGACTTAAACATTATTAAACATTAATAGAACCAACAGAATAATCCATTAGTGAGCACTGCTGGCATTTATAACATTTGTTTCCAAACTGAAAGACACGTCTTTTCACATGACACATGATGAAGCCAGCGCCAGACAAGTTAGACAATAATAGAACTATTCCTAGTTCCACAAGGAATGGTGGCCCCTGGCTTTCCTCTGCCACTCTGCTTTCTCCCACCCATTAACAAACTGCAAAATAAATTTAAAGCTTGGTAAAGCTTCTAGAATTTGTTTATATCTAGTATTCATAGGTATTTTAATGGATCTTTCCTTCATCTCTTTTCTTCCGTTTGCTGTGGGAAGAAAGAAGAAGTATTCTTTTTTTTTTGCAGTGATTTTTCTTTTTTATGTTCTCCAAAGACAAGCTCCCAATATGTCACATATTTTTTTATCACTCCCCAGATTCCACTCAATGCATTTCACATTTCATCTTATTCTATTATTCCAGATCTCAAAGCTTTCCAACTCACTCTAGAAAAAATTACATTCCTTCTCTCTTTCCCAGTGCTTGTCAATTTTTTAATCAATGAACTTCATAAGCACAGTTCTACTTTTTGCCTTTCAAGCTATCCCTTAAGTTTTCCATCTTCCTAAGAACTGCAGTAGCTCAGGCCGTACATATAAACACCTTTGTTACAGCCTGATCATATGATATCTCTTCATCAGGTTTATGAAGAAACCCAGGGTATAGAACCACATTTTCATGCTTCAGTTCTCTCATAATTCTGAGATTCTCTGATCCCTTCACTTAAGGGGATGTACTACTTATAGTTTTGTGACATCATTCCAAAATGCCTCCACTTAAATTTTTCGCTACTTAATCACATTTGTTTTTATAGCCTTTTCAAGGTCTGACTGGGCAACTGCTGCTAAGCCCCTTCAGACCTCTAAAAGGTACTTTCTTTGCTGCTTACTCCCTTACCAGCCCTTCCCTACACCTACAACCTTTCTGATACAATTGTTTACCCAAGTGAACCTGGAATCCTTTCTTCCATTTCTGAGAATGTGTCTGGATGCTTAAACAGCCTTTGCTTGAGATGCATTTGCTTTACCCTGCATTTGAGAACAGCTCAGTGCAGGGAAGCCTGCAGATGTCAGCTACACTCCAGCAAGGGACTCTTGGCCTGTTCTTGTCTCCAAGAAATGTAGGTTTTCACATTCATTTGGAGACTGTACCTACACTCTGACTGCTTTGGCAAAGCCAACAAACTGCTAGCAAGAACAGAAGATGTGCCAGTCAGTAATACCAGGGCATGAACACATCTTAACAAAGAAATCCCTGAAGCAGTACGCTTGGGCAAGTATTTTCATAGAATCATTTAGGCTGTAAAAGACTTTTAAGATCATCAAGTCCAACCACTAAACCACGTCCCTAAGCACCACATTGATGTGTTTATCATTGACAAGTTTACCACTTTCCTGGGCAACTATTCCAATGTTTGACCATTGCTTCATGGAAGGAATTTTTTATAATATCCAATCTAAACATCCCCTGGTGCAAACTGAGGGCATTTCCTCTCATCCTGTCGCTTGCTGCTTGGGGGAAAACACCGACACCCACCTGCCTACAACCTTCTTTCAGGTAGTTGTAGGCGATGTCCACAATGAATCCCATTTTCTCCAGTCTAAACAATCTCAGCTCCCTTAGATACTGCTCCTTAAGACTTGTGCTCCAGAACCTTAACCCTTAATTTTCTCAAAGACACTATTCATTTGTACATACAAATCCATCCTGCCCAAGTTTTTCTTGGTGATGATATTCTTTTATTCAACTGAGCAGTAGCACTGCTGTTACATAAACTGTCCACATTTTCAGAAACTATATTTCCCAAAGGCTTTGACAAGATATTGGCAGGAAGAAGGTATTTAAAACGACAGGAAAACTGTCTGTGTCACTTCACAATGTAGCTCATTAAAAACATTCCATGGCTACAATGATAATTTTTTTTTGCTATCACATTTGTAACTGTCTAGGCTCCCTAGAAGTCTGTCAGAAATCCAAAGTATTTCACAATAACCCTATTACTTCCAGAGTTGTTCAAATTATGAAACAACAACATATATACAGCATACAGCTTTCTGAAGCACAAAGGCATGGGTTCAGATTTGCAAAGTGGTAAGTGATCATGAGACTCTAGGAGAAATAAAAAGACCATAAGAGCAAAAAAAAAATAATACCCAAATAATGAGCTCTTATTTTTTTCTCAAATTATACCGTCTAGAGATAAGATATATATTCCATTCTGTGTATAGTGGTCTCCAACTTTAAAGTATGCTTTGAATATAAAATGCATTAATATTGTTCATTTTAGTTACAGAATATATGAATATTTTAATAGTTACTTGGTATGATATATGCTTTCAAAAGCTATCATTACCATACAATCTAGGCAATCATTGTGAACCCTAATCAGTATGCAGTACCAGAAATATATATTTTTCAAGCAGTTCTACAGCTATATTTATTGTTAGTAATTGCAATTACTGTTAGTAATTGCATATATTACTGCACTAATATTTCTTTGCAATGCCAGGTTTCCTGGTTTCTTTAAGGCGAGGGACTCTAAATAGGCTGAAAGGGAGCTCTCCCTTCACCTCTTTGCCAAAGAATACCATATGCCACAGTCACCTCATTTTTTGCTGAGAACCTTCACTTCTAGTAAGGGAAAAAAGGATGAAAGCATCAGATACCTTTGATATGCAAAGTGTACACAACTGTGTCAAGTTCTCAGAAATTATCAGATCCTTGTTCTCAGGATCTTATATTCTAATATAAACAGATGGATTGCACAATGAGAAATGAAAACAGAGCAAGAGGGAGTGGCCAGAGAAGGAGACAGGGAAGCAAGAGGACAACAGATAGGAAACCTCTACTGGAGAGACTTGTGGGAGCCGGCACCAGCCCAAATCTCTCCTGATTGTACCATAAATGTGTGGCTTTTCTCTATGTCTTAGGAGGAAATCTGCATTGCAGTCCCTGGAGACCCCTTCCCATTGACCTAATGACCAGCCCACCAAAGGTACTGGAAGCAATTTAATTGCCCCAGCGAGGATTTAAAAACCAAAGCTTTGGTTAGGACGGGTAAGAGGATGGGAAGATGAACCTGATACCGGTGAGGCAATACTTGAAAACATGCCAAAACACAGCCTTAGCAACACGTCCACATGCACTGCACATTCCCTGCCCTGGTGTCCAGCCCTGCAGCCCACAGGTCCAGCAGTGCATCCCCAAGGAATACACAGCATGGCAAGACTTGTTCCTCCTGCCTTGGGAAGCTCACAGGTCTATGACACTGACTTCAAGCCATAAATGCTAATTCTCTGTTTTAGTGTGACAACAGAATGAAATTGTTAGCAGCTGTTAAAAAATGCTAGACATCAACACTTAGACATTGTTTCTACCAGGATTAAATTAGGGATGTATTTTCTTTTGTGGGAGTTAATAGCATCATAAATATGATAAAGTGTGAAGGAAAAAAGTTCTGAATTTCTCTTCATATACGCATTGATACTGAACATCCAAAAGGAAAGAAGGGAAACAGTGCTCCCAGCTAGCAAGAAACACTCTTTCCACTTATCCCAAAAGCATACTTTCCTCTGTTAGTACTTTTGCTGCTTAAGGAAAGAGCAAAAACACTGCCATGGAGTGTATTGAAATAAAGTATTGAAAACTCTTTTTTCCAAGATGGCAACAAATAAACTTGTATGTTCAGGGGAAGAAACAATTTTCCCTGTTGTCAATCCTTGGCTGATTTTCTGGATTAAAAAATCTTATTTTCTCCTTCCTAGAAACGTGATGATGTGCTCACAAAAATAAATAAAAAAATAATGGAACTGAATAACAGAAAATCTACATATTTTCAGTAAGCAATCACTTCTTAAATGGAGACTCAAAAGGAGCGGGTGATGCAAGTCCCAAAGAAAAACATACTCCTCCAGTGAGAGACTACCCTTGGAAATCTGACATCACCACAAAGAAAGAATAATAATCAGAAGAAGGCTCTCAAAAAGGGGCCAATTTATTTGACAGTTTTGGCTGTATTCTCATTGCCAAAGGAATTACTGGTAAGTGGCAGGTGGTGAAAGGCAGGGTGGAGCCCAGGGATAGCAATCACAACAGTAAGCTGATTCTAGCTTGACTGAGGAGCAAAATCACATTCCATATTAAATGATGAGAAGTCCATTCTATGCTCAAAAGGAGTTATAGGCCCCTAATGGGTCGCTGTAATTGCCATGCACAAATAAAAAAACAATGATAAATCCAGAAGGGTTTCCAAGACCAGCTCTCAGGAATTTTGAAGTTTTTCAAATGGCAGCACATAAAAACTATATACACAAGCCAGCAACAGAATACACCAAAGGTAAAAATAATCAGAGAAAGGCAATTACATCACACTGCAGATTTTGTTCCAAACCAGAACTAAAACCAAATGGGACTAAAAATGCATGATGATGCAATTATTCCAAATCTATGTTTACGGGTACTAGCCTATAACCATTTTTTAAAATAATATAGTTTTCACTTCCAGTTGATTAGAAAAAAATCATAGGGGTGGTTCTGTATCACATGTATGATTTCAAGTTTGCTTAAACCAGAAGAAATAACCAGAATGAGCTCATTAGAAAAATGGTCAGATTGTTTTTGCTCAGTCCTAGCAATTACAGTATTTCTTAACCTTGCCATAGCACAAATGACCTGAAAGGTTTTTTTCAGTTGACTAATATACATTAGTGAACTTTTAAAGAAAAAGAAATGCAAGTCCAGAGAGGAGGACAGGAAGTATGTTTATTAATTATTGTGTTGTCCATACAGCACAAACCTCCCACACAGAGCAACTTTACTTCCATGCTTGCATGTCTGTTATAAATGCATTTATGAAAATACATAAGTATACAAATCTATCATAGAAATATGAATTGTAATTTAGATTCAATTTGTCAGAAGATCCTATTGATCAGTTCCTTGAACGTTGCTGAATAAAATTTCTCCGTGCCTACATTTACTGTTCTCTCTTTAGTTTGTCATTTTCAGAAGTTGAAGGCTATAACAGAAACTCACTATGAGAAATCACCTAATTTGATCTTGTATACAATACAGGCCAGAGACTTTCACCTTGCTACCCCTCTGTTTGTGGAGAGATGTGTATTTATGTGAACTACATCTTCCAGGAAAGCAAAAAATCTATGTCAGCATTTTGAGCCCCAGCTTCACAGGGGGTGATCCCACTTGACTTCCCCAAACAAATTTGATTGGATTAAGGGGCAATATTGAGGCCAATTTTCAACCTATATATAAAAGCTTCTTGAAACATAGAGACTGTCCCAATCTTTCAAAAAAATCTCATTGATATGTGGGTACACATGCAACACTGTAGAAACCAGACATATGTTCTCATTTAAAACAAAAAGCAGAATGTGAACTTCATGTTTATATCCATTTCTCCTGAAATAGTGTCACTATCCTTAGCTTTGGATGCTGTAATTTGAATTTTTTATTAAAAAGGTCATAGCAATCTACTGCTGAGGAAACCATGCTGTTTTTTATAAAGTTATGAGTATCAGGGACACAACAATGAATGCAGAGCCACAAGGAGACAAAAATCTTTATGAAGAAAAATACAAAATCACTTTGATTCACTTCCACTCAATCCTATAACACAGTTACAAATATCCTGTATCCAGCAATTAATAAAAAAGCTCCTTTAATGATTATTTTATCATTATCCAAGAGAAGATTTTCACACAGAAGCACACAAAATCTGAAAGCAAGCAGTGAGAGCATATTTAGCTGTAGGAAAAGTTTCTAATTCTTTCAATATGCTACCAGAAACTAGTTGACATATTTGAAAATTGTATTGAAATCCCCTCCCCCGAGAAATGAAAAGTCTTGCTGCTTGAGGAACACCCTGTGACAAGACTTGATGAGTTTTCTCTTGGTCACACTCATCCTTCTCTGCTGCCCTGAGAACCATAATGTGCAAAGTGCCATGGATTCTACCTGGTAAATATGCAGAAAGGGCAGATGATCAGCTTGGGGATACATGGTATTAAAGAGTTCACCCTAAAATAGGTGAAACCTAAATAGCAAATGAAGACCTAGAGATGAAGAAATAGTATGAAGCAAGTAAAACATATATACGGATTTCCATTAGAGCGCTTCAGCAAAAAAATAATTACACCTCTCTAAAAACTGGCAAAAAACGTATTTAAAATGTAATAATAAAACATGCTTAAAATTTGGCTATCCTTTCAGATAGCTTGGGGCAATAGAGATAAAATGCATCTACTGAAAACTCCTCCTGTCTCATGCATATTTATGATCAGCCTCAATGAATGTGAAGGGATAGCTTCAGCCACACCCCACATTTATTCCTCTTTCTTCTCTCTGCTTCATTTCTCATGGAATTGGCTTTTACAAGACCAGCTTTGCAAAAAAGCAAAAAAAACCTTTGCAAGATCAGAGCTCCAAATGTCACTGTTACAATACCTGGGTGATAAGACAACAGGCAGGAAGGCATTAAGGAATGTTTGGACAAGAAACAAGCTGCTAAAAATCCTGCTCCATCAGTGAATCCTACAGCCATGCCAAAAATCCCACTGCCATGCACTGAGTGACAGCAACGCTGGGGTGTAATCCATTAGCATAGGGTAGATGCAGAAAGCATTTATTTTTTAAAGTGCAGACCAGTGTTTAAGCAATACCACAGACTTTGGAGAGGAACATCTGCTTTTAAGCAAGTTCACAGACTCAAAGAAAAAAAAAAAGTAAAAACAGAAGAAAAAATGAAAAAATGAGAGAAAAAATAAAGAGGAAAAAGAAATAACAAAAGAAGAACCAAAAAAAAAGGAGAAAAAATAGTTAGTGTTAAAGGCATTTATATTTAAGTACCAATTATGTTCATGGAACTCATAATATGCTAGCCAAAAAGAAAAAAAATGATGACAGCTAACTAAACAAACTGGCAGTGGACTTTAGAAAGTTGTTCAAGACTTTATCTAAAAGTATGTTTTCCATACGGGATTTCTTTTGTTCCCAAAATAAATGTAACATACTTTTTAAAGCACATGAACATGAATTTCACCCTCAGCAAGCTGAGAAAGTCTCACCCTCCTGCCTCTGTGCTCTCTGTGGGTACCCAGGCTGAGATTTCCTTTTGGACTCCCATTGCCCTTCTGCAGCAGGAAATTGAAATTTCTTGCATTTAACCATATCCAAAAGTATCAGCTGACATTGTCCCATCAGGACAAGACATTCCAGGTCCTGTCTGCTGGCTCCTGCATTATCTCACCTCCTCCTTCTCTCCAAACCACCAAAGATAAGCAGACACCACAGAATTAATGAGCAGGCTCCGATTCCACAAAATAAAAGTGGTTCCCCCGATGATGAAGACAGAAAATCTGCGGCAGGAGGTGAAAGTCTGCGCCTGTCTCCAAACCCCAGGGGAAATGGGGCTCGGATAAGGCTGAGACACACAGACACAAGTGACCTGTGGCAGAAAAACAAAGCCAAGAACTGCAGCACCCCTTGGGCGCTCTTCACTCGGGTCCTCAGCTGAACACAGGTCCCTTTTTAGGGTAGAATTTCTTTCAAAGTTATGAATAATTGCATGTCCAGAAGAAATGTGAGACAGTAAATTAAGGAAGTTAATGGAATGGAGGAACAGAATAGCAAAACAATGACAAAGAAATACAAATATGGCAACGGTAGGAACTCCACATTATAATTTGGTATTTTTGTATTGAGCAATACAATTTTATTATCTATGTCAAAGAGCAAACTTAAAAATTGTTCAAGTCTGTAGTCTGATCATGTCATCCATATGAGCAGTACAACTGAAGCACAGTTTTCACTTTGTGAATCTGGAGCCCCAAACTTCCAGTGTGCAGCTAAATTAGAGCCAGAAATGAGACAATATTGCATTTTATAAGAATAGATTCATAAGTCCTCACATTCGTATGTGAAGATGGAAAAGAACCCCTTCTTTTTCTGTCCTACTAGACTTTTTTATATGACAGTTCTCACTGCTGGGCTCATTATGCAATGAGTAACTTCTGCTATACATTGATTATTGTCTGATGCTTTCCCCAAGGAGAGAAGCATGTTCTGCTTTTTTGTCAGGCTTTTGAAAATTTCTATTAATAGATGTCCATTGGCATAGATGACACACATGATCCATAAATGCAAGAAATATATTCTCTGTTGAAAACAGCAATACATGCCTTTCAACAGTGGTTTCAGCTAGCTGTGATGAAGTAGGAAAGCTGTAATTCTAAAATGGGGAATTTCAATTCCCTCTACCCCTCAGGTTAATTCTCTGAAATACCTCAAGGTCTCTCTGATTTTTCCTCCTTCTGGTTCTCCCTCATGATTACTATGAAGACAGGAAAATTAAATAAACTTTTAATTTTACAGTTTCTGCAAATAAATTAAAAATAAACTAAAAGAAAAAAAAAAACAAGAATTGAGCTCAGCCAGCCTGAGGCAAATTATTCCTTCCAGTTCCTTCACTCAGCACACCTCTGCACTATGCCAGACAAGACAGATCAAGGTTCCCTCCCGTGCCAAGCACAGAGAGTGCTGGAAGTCTGGATTTGATCCTGGTGCCTCTGGGCTTGGACAGGGGCTGCTACAAAGGAGGGCAACAGCAAACAGCCTGGCCACAGGGAAGGGATCAGCCACCAGTGGGATCCACACCTGCTAATGGAGCTCCACACAGCCACCTTCAAGGCGCCTTCTTTGTCTCCATTTGTTAATAAGTGATGAAAGGTTACACTGTCTCTCTAAAAGAAGATAAAGTCAGAAAGTACATTTCGGAAAACTGTGAAAACCTAGGTCCCGAAACTAAGTTATATTTTCTTACAATAGGAGAATCAGAATTCAATCAAGTGCACTTTTATATATTTGTTAGAAAAGAAGAGGTACTAAAGAATATACTAATAATAGTTGGTCCAATAAGTCAACTGAAATTTTGCCACTTGAGCTACGGACTGTACTGGAACTCAAAATGCTCTTTTGTCACAAAATCTCATTTTCCCACCTTTAAAAATATACAGAAACTTCATCATTTACATATTCTATCACGGAATGCTGGAAGTGCTGGTGAGAGTTTTAAATAATGGCAGCAGTACCCATGAGAGGCTGATTGTCCTGGCAGGACATGGGTAATACTACTGTGATGGGACCTGGAACTGAGCACGCTGAAGAGAGGAGCACAGACGCTCTGGCACAATTTTCATGAATGGATTTAGACCCCAGAGATCTCATGTAAGCAGTTGTCACCATGTCACCAACGCACCATTTCAAATACACTAACTGGAAAGCTGAATTATTTTCAATATCCATAGTATTGGCAGATGGTGATTTTCATCTGCAGTACTGATCAGCCAGAAAATAAGACAAATTCAGAAGACAAATAAACAAACAAATAAATAAATAAATAAATGTTTCTCCTCACAACAAAAAGAGAAAAGAAAAAAAAAAAGAAGAAAAAGGGAAAAAAAACCCAAACAACCCTTATTCAAAACTTTGGGTCTTTATCTGGTGTCCTTTGTGCAGTTTCACCACAGCCCAACTAATTCACTGCAGCCTTGGACATGCAACAAATACTTGTATTTTACAGAGATTTCATTTTAATTATGGCTGTTCTCTGAATTTACCATAAACCCAGAAAACGTATGTTTAAGTAACAGTAATAAACTGCTGTCAACACCTTTCTCTCAGGCTGCTCCAGACACCTTTACTCCTCTATCCAGTCAGCCTTGCACCTCTTTGGAATACAGACTGTGCTAGACAGACTTACCTGTAAGATCCCAGGGAAAATTTACCTCCATGGCTTGCATTCCCCCTGCATCGTTTTCTGGACATTATCTAGTTCTTTTACATCTGGTCACGCTGCCCCATATGTTTGGAACAGCCTCCCCTTTCCCTGCCAAGCAGCCTCCCTCTCTCCCATGAAATCCCTCTTTCTTTCAGCATTCCCTTCAGCAATAATCCTCACATTCCCCCTTGAGCAGCAATTGCACCATGTCTTGTCATGCAGCTGCTTTTTTTATCTACCTTTGGGTCAGACCCTGAAAACTTTTTCCCATGGTAAAAAAAAACTCCCAATCCTTCTGATCAGTTTCACTAACTAAAGCAGCAGGATGAGTTCAGAGAGAGAAAAAAAAATGTGTTTTAGTTATTAACATCTAAAAGGCATTAACTTCATTCCTATGCAAAAGAAGCAAAGCAGACAAACAGACGTCTGTTCCTCCTGCCAGCAGTGGGAGAATGCAGCTCTGAGGATGGGAGACCTGAGCAGCTGCCAGAACATACCCTGGCACCAGCATGGGCACTGCCTGACCAGCTGTGCCAGCTCCATCCTCCCCCTCACACCTGGCCCTTCCCAACAGAGAGGAGGTATTTACAAAAAATAAAATTATTATTCCATATTGCAAGAATACTTCTAAGTTCTGAGGACTTATGTCCAAAATGTTACCATTACCGGCAGATCTCACTCACTCTAAGTCTGGCTGCATTTATTCTGGTCAAGGAGATCATTTATTGTTTGTAAAAAGTGCTGCCATGGGACCAAACAGCACAAGCAACACCAGCTCCTCATTGTTCCAGCATCTAAAAACTTCGTATCAGGCCACAGGAGAGAAGAAAAACACTTTACCTACATCCTCAGCATATTCTCTCCATGACTGCCCACTTGTGTCAGCTGATGGATACCATAAAGATAAAAATGGACCACTGGGTTCAGAACAAAACCTTGTATTCAAACTACACAGCAAGCACAAATTACCTCTGAGCACACTTCAGCACTATCACTTGGGCAGGGAAGCCACGGTTTATGACTAAGAGGTTCACTGCATGTCCATTTGTCCTCACCAAAATTCTGTCACAGCTGGGGGAATGCCCTGATCAACATGTGCTTCATCAAGGGTTGGCTGTGCCATCAATCCAAAGCCTTGTTTGTCTGGATGAGATCCCGGATGGTTTGTTTAACCACATTTGCCAAAAGGTGTTCCCCATTTTTTCCTGTATTCCTGAGTAACAAAGAAGATGCACTGCCAAATGTCCTCCCACTGAGATCTCAAAGGCAAAAACCCAGAACCCTCCCTCAAGAGAAAAAAACAAAACTATTAGAGTTTATAGCAAGTTTGCACATTTTCCTGAGTTTATGTGCTTTGTTTTTCAGACTCATAACCTAACAGGGAAACCACAGACCGATGCATCTGTTGGTCTCAGTTATTACCAAAAATGTGCTGACTCTCTATAAAGTTATCCCATTGCATCATAGCACAAACAACCGGTGTCAGGCCCGTGTCTGGCAGCTGAGTCCTGTGAGGATTCCTCCCAAGGCTGGGACTGACCAGCTGGGGTGGCCCAGCACCCGCCACAGCCGCTGCACAAAGATAAAACCTATCCATGGCAAGCGTTTGCATCCTTGCCTCATCTCACCATCTGCTGCTGCTGCTGCTCACTTGAAAATTAATACAGTGGCTGCTTGGACCAGAAGCTAATGCTACATCTGTCCTCCTTAGATCATTATTAGACTTTACATCCACCCTTCTTTGCAACCCAAATGGGGTGACAGCGGCCTCTAATCTGACAGCATCTGCCCTCCATCAAGAGACCAAATTGTAGACCCTGAAACAAATGGACTGAATCTTCCCCCTAGTCTGTGCTCCTTTACTTTCCCCTTCTTCTTCCCCCATACACTTTCATCAGAGTTAAAAAGTAAATTAATAAAGCATACATCTCTTGCAAAGAACATAAGAAGGTCTTTCCCAAGCAAAAGTACAGAAAACTCAGGACTGGTCTTGCTTGTATAAATTACATCCCCCAGTCCAATCTCTAGGGGCTGTTCATGGCTGTTAAGGAAACAAGTGAAATTGCATTCTATCATCTTGATCATTTATTCCTAATAGTTCCCCATTTGCATCTAATTTGCACTGCATGAAGAAAAGCAAAATGTGAGAAGAATCAAGCATATATATGAAGGTTACAATTCTCATACAAATCTTAGTTCTGTGCCTTTTAATCCAGAGAAAGGCTCAGAGAGATGTTCCCTATACATAAATTGCAACATACTGATTTTAGAGAAGTATTAATTTCACAGGCTTCAGGGGCAATAATCTGAGACAGAAATCTGTTCTTTTCCATGGAAGACACACTAGAAACTTCTTACAGAAACATCATCAAATTAAGCATTTTAAAATAAAAAATCCTAGTAAAATGTATTTTACCCTAAAGGTATTTTTTATCATACAGTTTAGAAATTATTTACAATAAGAACGTGAGCAGTCAAATTCACTTGAGCAGGTTTTAGGTGAGTTTTAGCAAAATATATGTATCTACCAAAAAACAATGCCCAAACCATTTCCCTCCTGTTCAAAGCACTTTGAAAATAAAGTGAAGAAACTGCTAAGATGAATGTTTTCAACCATTTTTTCCTAAGCTACAGTTTGAGAACCATGGCTATAGCTAATAAACTTCTAAAACTAAAAACAAAAAAAAAAAAAAAAAAACCGAAAACCCAAACCCAAACAATATTAGAAAGGATAAAATGTTCCATCATGTCCTAGTCCTTTCTTGAAACCCATATTTGTTCCCTTATTTGTAGGGACTCAGGACAGATATATACATCAGCAATAAAGTAATGCCAGGTGACCTTGCTCACCTCCTAGGAGCAAGAAATTGACAGACAACTGGCAAAAGGCAGAAAAGACCAGGAGAAAAATAGAAACTATTCAAATAAACCCTTGTTTTGAAGCATTTAAGAATGGCAGAAAGGTGCTTCAAAAAGGCCAGGTGGTCCTGATGAAACAGAAGAAACGTGAGAAGAAAAACAAGAGAAAGACGGGTCATTCACAATCCATGAACCTTTACAGCATTCCTTGAAGAAAAACAGAAAGAATTATCTCATTTAAATAGCTTGTCTATAGGAAAGATGTAAATGTGTGCTTGGGATAAGGCTTTTTGTCTTCCTTGCTTCTTTAAACTCTTTTCTCATGATTACACTTTTTTTTTTACCACAATCTTCCTTAAGATAAATATGAAGAAAGGCAGAATCAGCTTACACTTTCTTTTCATTCCAGATGGCAAAGTGACGAAAACTGACAAAGAGCTAAATCAAGAAATTATTATGATGAAGACACAGATTCTAAAAAAAGCCTTTGCAATTTTTCAAGTCAGAGAAACAGGAGAGCAAATATCTCCTAACTTTTAGAAAGCAATGTTCATTCTCGAGGCACTAGAGACTACTCCATTTTCCTGCCATCCTTTTGGGTTACAAAGCAGCACTCTGTGTGGTTTTACAGATGGGAAACTGAGACAGGCTTAGTACCACAAAGACTGTCACAGAGCACAACTTGGCACTGCCACCAAAAGAAGCAGCCATGGGCGCCCTTCCCAAACCACAGCTTTCCCCAAACCCAGGCTGTCATTTCTGCCTCTTCTCTGGGCTGGCATGTGTGCTTGCACAGCCACAGGATGGACTACAGCAGAGGTCTGATGCAGTTTTTAAGAGCAATACCCAGTCATGCTGGAATAACTTGATGGTGGAACACGACCATAGACCTACTTGTACCTAGATTAATGCTCCATAAAGCTCATAGGGCTGTAGTCACAAACTCGGGCTGTTTTGAAATTCCTTTTATCCTAGGCAATACTGGGGTAATGAGAGAATCATGTCATCCTCTGTGTCCTGTTTCCTGACATACCACAGGCAGTGACCGGACAGGGCTGATGTCCCAAATCACACTGCATGCTGGGGCAATTCTGTGCACACCCTGTGCACACCCTCATGGGGACACCAGTGAGAAATGGGAAAAAGTGTCATGCTCTGCAGTTCTCTAAATCCACAAATTTGGTGTCAATCTAACTGCTGTGCTATAGCACCAAATTAGCCCTGCAGACCAAATATATACATGTTGAATGTGTAACACTGAATGTGTGAGACGGAATCTCGGATCCAAAAAGCCTTTGTCTAATGATTCCCATTAATGGTAAAGTTCTCCCAATGTCAATGGCTGCTGAGATAATCTAACTCTTAGCACATATGAAAATCCAAATCAAGCTGTGGCCCTCTCAAGATAATGTGACTAATTTTATCCTTTTTTGACAGTGTTGTCTATTTTTGTCTTTGGCTTTGTAATGAAAATGTGGATCTAAATTGTGTGACCCGGATACAGTGGAAAGTTCCTACTGACCTGTTGAAGAAGAGAAACGTTTTGTTAATCTTAAAAAAGCCCAAACTCCCATATAGTAAATCAGTAGATATTTGCATTAGAAAATTATTAAATATTTCTATTAAAACCATATAGAATTTACTATTATGCTATTAATAACTTTCATAACATTAAATTAAATTATTAAGAAGTTTCCACACAACTTTGCAGGTTTCCCTGACTCTGCAGGACTGTCCCAGCCCTGTGAATGGAGGCAGATCCCACTGGCAGGAGCTGCCTCTGCACAAGCCACAGCATGGCCTGGCCAGATGTGCAGATGTTAATAAATAATAATAACGGTGATGATGATGAAGATGATGGCAGAACCATGTAAGCATTCATGACTTTCTACTTTCCAGCCTCTCCTCGATCTACAGTGCCAAACTCGCTGAGATGGCTGGCGAGAAGTCAGGGGCTGACAGCCATCCTGGCAGCGCTCTCGGCCCCCGGGGCCCCTCACCTAATTATCCTGACATGGAGCAGAAGGATGCTGAGCCACTGCCAAGCAGGAGGTGTGGGCTCAGAGGGACACCCAATCTCCCCAACCCAAGGAGTCTGGCCTGGAAGGACAATCACAGGTCACCTTGGGCCCCAGACCTACATTCCTGGCTTGCATTAGCCTGCAGGCAAATGGATTACCTAGCTCCAGGAGTAGGGAGGAAGAGGACTGGATTGCAAGCCAAACCAGAGATTATTTGCAGCATGGATTAATTAAAACGACTTGGATTTCATTTTTTAACCTCTCATACTGAGAAAGAATAAAAATATTCAAGCATGCCAAAACATCACCCCCACTGGTGGCTGCAGACTCCAGGGCACAGCCTGGCCATATGAGGCTGGTGTCACCCTTTGACACGATGACACTAGCAAAAAATTATATCACGGGCTACAGTGAAACTATAACACTCTAACAGTTCATCCTAAAAGCCTGAAACAAGAAGAACACAGAGAAAAAAAATGATAGGTGAAAATTATCATCATATTCAAGCAAACCACATGCACAGCTCTGAAATGTTCATTATAAAATTCCAATGGTCTCAGTTCCACAGCCCTGAGAGACTATATGAAATAATGAAAGAGCAAGGGTGGAAGGGGGCTTGGAATAAAAGTCAGCAGGTGTAATTATTATTTGGAAAATTCTTAGGCACTTAGTCTTCAGAGCACTGCATGAATATTCATTAAACCTCCCAGATTAGGAGGCTTCAGGTTTGAGTGTTGGTATCTTCCCTCTATAGACAAAAAAAACAAGGCATGCAAGCCCAGCTTCAAACATCTAAGTGGAACTTGAGGATTGCTCTTGCTCCATAGTCTCATCAAGCCTTACACCAATTATCTATCTTTAAGGTAAAAAGAGTAACAACTAAGCGACGCTGGAGAAAAGCAATTGCCCAAGATCACTACAAAAGTAAATGGCAAAAACAGAGGTGAATTCAGAATTCTGAAAACAGTCCAGTACCCAGCTCCTTTGGGAGCACTATTTAAGTGTAGCAAATCGTGAGCTAATAATATCACTCTTTCGAGTTCTGGTAACAGTTTCCTCAAGCTTGCTCTGTGAGGCCACAGCTCAGTGATCCATGCAGCAGATCAATGGAGCACTGCTGTCAGCAGAGCTTCAAATTAAAAGCCAAAAGAAAAGGGTTCATCGAGCTCTTGACATGAATTTTAGGTTCAACAACGGTGCCTTAAAAACGCTGCTCTTTGGCAATCATCACAGTCAGATGGCATTTTTCAGAATATATATCAACTTTGGAAAACAACATTTTGTCAGGGAGTGTCTTGCAAGACCCATATGCTGTGAGCTGCAGAATTTGCAGCTGAGGAGCACTGCAGCGAACACTGGAGCAGAGTTAGAGATGGGCACCTATGCAAGTGTAAGCTAGCCACACACCAGGGCAATAGTTGTGCCTCAAGGAGCATCAATACCATCTCAGAAACCTATTTGGAGAATCAACAACCCTGCCTACAAAGCCTGTATGGAAAGCCTAGGAAGCAGAGAGGTAATACACTGTGCCCCCAACACCTCCGCTCCTCCAAAATTAGAGAACTAGAAGAAAGATCCCAGAGGACTAAGCAGACCTGCTTCTGGTTCTTCATGGACCCATGAGATGCACTGAAGTGAATGATACCTCCTCTGGGGCTTTTTATCACCTTGTCATTAGAAATAAAAATAATATTATGTCTTTTAAAACATATATGAAAGCAACGTAAGAATTCTTGTGTATGGCATCCAACTGTTAAGTGGTTTTTCATCTACAGAAATCTGAAACCTTGACAAGAAGTAATGTAGCTAAGCAGAGTATGATCCCAAAGGTCTGCCAGCAAGCAATCCAACCTTTCTGCCTAATTTGTTCAGTTACTTCTCACTTTCCCTCCATAAGACAATACAGAATTGTTATTTACCCTATAAATATATTATAGTATATTCCTTCGAGTAAAGGACACAGGACAGGTCATTGGTACCTTGGCAGGGTTTAATCTTCTAGGTGGTCTAAGTAATGGTGAAGTTTTTCCAAATGAACATATAAATATGTATCTTCTACTCTTTCCCACTTAAAAAATACGAAGCTAAATAACATAAGAACTTTAAAGAGAATAAACAACATCCAAAGAAAACAACTGATACAATATGAATGGTAGAAACTTGAAAAATGCAAATGAAAAGTATAAATATAAAATATCAGCAAGGATGCAAAGAATATATCTTTGCTAATAGTTCTGTCCACAGGGTAGGACACAGACCAGACAGGGTTACCTGTTTCTCAGGGGTTATTAAGGAATTTCCCAGAAGTCTGGTTGTGCCAAGGTGACCAAAACAATGGGATGAGGCATGCTTTTTTGTGCATTTGTGAGAAAGCCGGATCTCTGGCAACAGAGCACTCAGACATGGACAGACAGGAGAAAAGGCTTGCAGCTGCTTTGGCAGGATCTTAACAATATTTGATTCCATCATCATGAATTGTCCCTGTTTCTGCCCCTACAGTGGAGCATGTCTTGGTGCCAGTGAATCATCAGAAAAGTCAAGGGTGAAGTGGGGTTCAAGGAATAGCCTGGGTCATAATTTATTTGCTTATTATTTTGCATTTCACTTAATTCTATGAAATTCTTTTCCAATTTAAATGTTTTCTAAGAGCATTGAATCTTCATGTTTCCTTATAGGTTCAGCACCTCATAATGAGCCTCTCTGCTTCCTTTTGCCTTTGGACAGGCTGCCACCTCATCTGTCTTCTCAAAATTTTATTTATTCTCTTTGCAAAATCTCATTTATTGCTGGGCACTGGTGTTGAGATCAGCATCCTTAGAACACAAGTGTGTATACACAGTCCAAAACCCTGTAAAGTTTACAGTCCAAACATTCACTCAGCAGAAAATCCTCATTAGCTCTGTTTCACCCCCATCTCCTACCCCCTATTTATTTTGGCATTGTTCAAGAATATGCTGTATTCCTGAAACAGAGGTCTCCTTTATAGTAGGATTTAGGTACATTAAAGCAGGTAAAGTATAATTTTGATGAACATTAATGGAATAGTCTGGTGGGAGTACAGCTGTCCAGCTGTGCTTTTCATGAAAAGATGCTGAACTGTGTGCCAGAGCCACCAGCTTCACCATAGCAGCAAGTGAGGTGGAAGCAAAGAAGCTCCCATCCCAGAACTATGAAGTTTCCGTGTTTTAAATCACTTTCCTGTTAACTGAGCAGTTGTGAGAGCCTCCAGAGAAAGGCAGTTTGTAGGAACACACAGGTCACTGCCAAGGGTCAGCTCTGATGGCTGTGAAGGGTTAAATGGCCATTTCCTCAGCAAGAATCAAATGCTATGATGAAGATCCAGTGCTCCTATGCACCTCCTCAACCATTTTTCTCTCTTCTCCTCAAGACCATGAGAAACTGCCACACCAAGAGGTGAGATGCGCAAAATGCCAAGCACAAATACCATGTGGGGTAGTGAGAGATCCCCTCAGAGAACCAAAGACCTGTTCAGAAACTTCTATCAAGAAAAAAATCTAAGTGTCCCACCAGCCTGAGGTACTGAGATAAGAGTCAGAAGGTCCTCTCATTTATAGCCAGTGATTCAGAACCATTTTTTAATGCTTTAAAAGTACAAGAACATTTTATTACACCTCAGATTAACACTGTGTTATATGTCAGAAAAAGATGCTCTGGAAACTTACCATGAAAATTACTGGCAAATAGCCAATTCTTGGCAGCCTTGTGTATTTAAGGAGGTATTTTATTTAGTTTAAAAAAAAATAAATTACTAAATAAACATACATGTTATTATTCACATCCAGGAGGAAGTGTGACTTTTCAGGAAAAATGAACTTTCTGCTCAGGGAGTTTCCAATTAGAACTCAGAAGAATGAGTATAATACAAGTCAGATTTATTAGAAGTAAATTAAAATCATCTGTCATAGGAAATTTCTTTTTTTCTCCTATCAACTCTTATTCTGAAGCAGAAATAAATTCAATTGTATTCAAAATAAAGTAAATAAAAGCTTTTGTAACTTGCACTATCTTCTCAATTGTAGTATTTATGATGAACACAAGGTATTTATTTTTGGAGGGTAAAAAATGAACACTATTATTTTAGTCTATTCTGTGCCTTTTTAACAGCCAAGTATTTCATCCCTTTCAAAATGCTTATTAATTTTTGGCATTCAAATTCCTTAAAGTAATTTTGTAAATAGAAAGACACTTAAGTCTGTGTCTTTACAGCCATTATTTTACATACTTTTCTGAACATGAATTTTGTTGATTCATTTTTAAAATCCCCACAAGTTCAAAGTTTTCAGCACTTTTGAGAATTGCCCCCTAATATCAGTTAAAATATCACTGTATATTAACCTGCTTGGAAACCAGAGCCTCTTCACTTAATCATAAACACCACAGCTAAAATCTGACCTAAGTAATCTGCCAAATGCTGCGCAGGAGCTCATGCCAGTTCGGATGACAATCTAATTCTCTCTGTTTCCAGAGCTGGATTTTATCCAGGGGACGATTGTTTCTTAGAGTTATATTTTTTCTAAGCTAATTTGGGGCATTTTGCCTTTGGCTTGGAACATTTTCTAAATAATACAAAAACACAAATTTGGACACAGTGTCAATGCCATAATGTACTACTTTTACATGGTTTCATACAAAAAAAATATCCCTGTTACATCAGAGACAATTGTAATAGAAGAAACAGTCCTAAAACACCTTCTTGCTTTCTGACATGTGGGAAATGTCACTCTGAACAGACCTGCAGAACCAATAGCAAACACAAAAGCTACCTTGGGTCCTTTTTTGTCTGGCACAGCTGGCTAGAAAATGCAATTCCTTGCTCCTACCCCAGTGCGACTGTGGGTTGTTGGGAAAGGATGGAGGTGCTCTGTCCCCACTTTCTGCTGTGGGTTTCTTTTCCCACCATCAAGGTGTGCTTTTCCCTCCCTCAAGGACTAAACTCAGCAGTGCAGTGCACCTGGACTGACTGCAAAAGGAAGGATTCCTTTTCCTTGAGTAAGAGCCATCTTACCCTGTAGCTGCACAACTGTTAGATCTGGTGCATCCATCATGAAGCCAACCAAGTCCCTGGTAAAACAATCCAGTCAGGTGCTGTAATCTTCAGGGCTGCTGACTTTAATTTTAAAATGACTCTGAAGCAACTCAATTTCCAACTGCTTTTTTTGTGTTCTTGCTAATGTCTTACTCTGTTGAAAATGCAACCTTTCAATAGTCGGGTTTAATCACATACAAATCCATTTATACATTCAACAAGTCACTCTTATTTCAAGAGAATGCTTTGCTAACATTAAGATATAGAAAATTCAGAGCTGTCTCCATGGAACTGACCTCTAGATTTTAATTAAATACTTCCTGCTAGTGTTTTTTTCTATTAGGCTACTGTCTCCTGGAACTACAGACCTGACGTTGGTACAGGCTGCAATTCCTGAGGAACAAAACAACTCTGCTGGAAGCTGAGCTTCTCTCCTACAGGTCCTCTGAGCACTTCGTGCACAAAGACACAGCCATGCCTTGGAACCACTCTGTGCTGCAGGGCCAGTGCTTGCTTTTGTTTGTTTTTTTTTTGTCAGTGATGAAGCTGCTAAGGAAAACAAAGAAAAAAAAAAAGATTTCTCAGAGTGAAAAGCATAATTTAAGAATAATTTCAAAGTAGTAATAGAACTAGATCTGAGAGATTTTGGGAGAGACTTGCTGCTGGGTAGATAACACCTGGAGAACCTTCATCCTTACCAGTTGTTAAGGTTTGCTCTATAAAGCAAAATACATCAGTCTGAGCCATAATAATCTGAATTCATGTGACTAGTCACTCTTTTCAGAACATGCTCCTTCTGGACTCAGCTACTCAGAGATTCAGACATTCTTTTGGGTCCTCAGAAGGCTGGTACATATTCTGGCAGGAAGGCATTTTTTCATCCAAATGCAGCTGGACACATACTGACAGATTCATTCCCCTTCTTTTCTGCAATCACCCTGTCTGCTCCTCCTCACTCAAGGAGACAGAGCTTGATGTTCTGCATGAAGCTTTTTCCCCATCTCCTTTAGTCTCAGTGGCTGAAAAGTGATGTGAGACTCTCACAAACATCTGTCACAGAATGGATGGGGTTGGAAGAGACCTCTGGAGATCTAGTCCAACTCCCTTGCTCAAGCAGCTTCACCTAGAGTAGGTTACACAGGTTTGCATCCAGGCAGGTTGTACATATCTCCAGACAAGACCACAACCTGTTCCAGTCCTCTTTCAAGCTCAACGAAAAGATTTTCCGCATATTTAGATGGAACTTCCTGTGTTTCAGTCTGTTCCTGTTGCCCCTACCCTGTCTCTGGGCATCACTGAAAAGAGCCTGACCCCATCAACATGACACCTGCCCTTAAGATATTTGTATGTACCTTTAATATTCCCTTCAGTATCCTCAAAGGTGAACAGGCCCAGCTCCCTCAGCCTTTCCTCAAAAGGAAAATACTCCACACTCCAGGGAGATGTTCTATGGCTGTAAAAGATCCCACCCTGTGACGTGACTTAAATTTCTAAAGACATTTAATTCTACGGTTTTTTGCATCTACAGCAGCAAATGTCTGGGGTGTTTTTAAGTTTAATACATATAAGTTCATTTAACTGAATTATAAACAGAGAACTTTCTGCAGAACGCCATGTCTGCAGAACAAGTCTTTTGATGACAGTTACAACATATTGACAACACTTTTACTATTTTCATTATACTAATACCCAGAAGATTGCAAAACAGTGTGACACAAACTGAGGTTTTACTATAGCTACAAAGACAGTATCACTCCTTGCAGGACTAGATGCTCAGATTGTTTTTTCCATATATAATCTCATCTACCTCTAGTATTTATCTTAATGTTAGGAGAGACTCAGCTCTTACATCCCTTCCATTCTGGATCAAAGCTAATTCATCTCAAGGTTTCACCCACACTCAGACATTGTAATTATACTGAAGGTTATTGTACTGCATCTGAAGTACATCTCTGTCATGAAAAATCTTATTTCTAGAAGCCCAGCAGGCATAGCACGACAATGTAAGGGAAAACTCCAAAAGACATTCTCTCCACCAGAAGACCTCAAACATGATACAGACAAATTTTTTTCTAGATAAAAAAGCTTTTTTACATCCTAGGAAGTTACATTGTATGTTATTTATATACTTAACTATGCCCACTACAGACATATTTTCTGCATCAGTTGCAGCAAAAGCATTTTACTATAGATGCCTATCAATAACTAGATAAGACTTCTAGCTCATTTCACACTAGCCTCAGTCATGTTAATGACTTTGAAGTTGGCTGAATTTCAACTAATAACCTAAAGATGAATAGATCTATGTATCCAATTACTGTGTCCCTGCAAATAAACACCAACAGAATACTTCTCTTTGTATTCAGAGAGGAAAAGGGAAAAAAAATTAGCCAGGTTGGCAGAAGCCATTTATTTGGCATCTGTCTGAACTAAATAGTAGATTTATTAGTTTAAACAGTCTAAAAATTGGAATTGCCATGAAGTTAAACATACATAAAATTATAATCCAATTCTAAATTTCTACTATAATCTTTGAAATTACATGCTTGACTCAACTGTCAAATTTTAAAAGCCCAGGGAAGGCTTGGTGGCCAATCAAAAAGATAATTGGTAAAAGCAAGCTGTTATACAGGATAATAATCCTAACAGATGCCAGTGGTGACTGTGTGGTCCAACTTTCCTTTCTTTTTCTTCAGCATCTACTGAAAAAGTACACAGACTATTTCACATTCTGTCTTGAAACGAGTAAATAACTTATGAGTAAATGGCTTTTAAGAGAAAAAGTATTTGGTAAATATGAATTACAACAATGGAAAACGTGCAAAGATTGTTTAATGATGTGACTGCTACTTAAAATAACTGCAAATTTTATGCCACCAAAAGTGGAGAAATCAAAACTAAAAATACAACAAAAAATAAAGAGATTATGATCACTAATATATATTTTAAATGACAGATTTTGAAGTAAATCCAGCTTTCTTTAAACACTAATAGATAGTCTAGGATTGTTTGCTTTTATGTTTTCCCTAACTTGATTTGTTTCAAATTTATGAAAGTCTTGCTATTACCAGATGTATTCCCTTCTTAATACTCCAGTGACAAACAAGCTACCTATCCAATGTGAAGATACAGAAGAGTACAAAATGGTGAATAATTAATAATTTATCATCATAACTGGACTAAGGGCATTAATAATTTATGGCAAAATACAAATATGCTGAGCAAACACTGTTTTTCCCAAGAGTTCCGTTAATTTAGAAAAACCCCAATGAGAAACCACTTCTCTGTATTGCATAATTGTGCCCCTACGCATTTGCTGCTCATGAAACCCAGGCTCCTGCTGCCTCTGCTGTCCCTGGCAGATGGGACACCTGCTCTGCAGACCAGTGTTACAAGAGTATTTTAATCACAGTAGCACATGGGAAGGTGTATCGAACCCCAAAGGCATCCTATATGTGTCCCAGTGGCATGCATATCAGACAGATACCACTTAATAAGAAAATCAAAATCTCAAGGTTTTTGTTCAGTGTCCAGGTCTAAGAGAGCCAAAGAAGGATTGTTTCTCTGCTGGTAGCCAAGGAGTGACCCTCAGTGACAAGAACTCGGTGTAACTCCAGCTCTGTAAACTGATCCAGAAATGGGATAACCCTGCTGAGTTCCTGATGGCTTTCAAGCTTCATTCCTCTGTAAATCAGGAACCAGTGGCTCCAATAATCAGATAGGGGAGGCTGGAAGTTTAGATTGCAACATTTTAGTCTCAAGCTCTTCAGGTTCTTCCAGCACAACCTTTTTTCACGAGTGTTGCAATACACTGAAGTCCTCTGATTACTGATGGAAGTGGTCAGACTGCCAACCTGCCTCTCCCAGCCACCACATCAAGCACTTTACACAGCCTGCTTCTCGGGAAGGACACCAGAGCCAAACCCCTGACCATGTCACTTCTGCAGAAACAAAATGAACCAACAATTCCTGTACAAATGGGCCCTCATGTGCCATGTTAGCTGACATAATGGAGTAAATACACTAACACTTTGAAGACACTGATTTTAACCACATAGTATTCTGTTAACTTCCATGCATTTACTCCTTACTTTGTTTTACAAGAAGATCCAGCTATATTCCTAAAATACTTAACACAGTACTGTGGCAGCAAGAAACCAGTTCCTTAACCCTTATGTGTTCTTTCATTCCTCATCTCGATCCCTCAGGAAAACTGCACATCATTGACAAGATTCTGTTTGTTGGGAATTGTTAATGCTTACTTCCAAAAAACATACACATATTTTGCTAGGCAGAAAACTTAACAGAAAAAAACATCATGTTGTTTATGCCAGAATCATGTAGGCCACATTAAACATTCTGACATGGTGGTTCACATTGACATTTAAATATATAAGAAAGAGGGGTGAGATTTTCTGATTTTATTACACTCTCATCATTTCCAAGGAGCACTAGGTACCTTTTTGGCCCTTATGTTAAACATAAAAACTCTATCCTACATTGTCTGTTACTTGCCTGAAAAACTAAGCTTGATAGTAGAAAATCAGTATGTATTTATAACCGGTTTTTGTGATTTTATGAGGAAAGAGACCACAAATTTTTGCAACTATTTCTAAACAAGTTTATCTCAATAAAGCTATTAACAAAACAGGGCAGTCCATTTCTTCATATCAAATCAAACCATCCATGTCCATGCAAATACAGAAAAAGTCAGAAGGTTCCCCATGGACAACTCCTTCCTTCCAGAGAATCTATCATTTGAAATTCTATCATTTGATAGATTCTCTTCCAGAGAATCTATCATTTGAAAGGCAAAAACTATAGGAATCTCCTAGAGAGAGAATATCCTCTACCTATTCAAATAAAAATTAGAATCCTACTTTTTCAACAAAGAAAAATTTATTACTCTTACCTCATTATTACTAAGACATTAGTACGGCTTTTTCAAAACATTCCAGTGGCCTTCCAAACTGCAAAACCTGCCAAATTCTTTGACTCAGTTGCCATAAAACATTTCTAAATTGCTGGAAGCAGATCCAAGTTTTATAAAAGTATAAAAAGGATATGAGTAAAACCGTGAGTTGATTCATTGTGAATGTAACATATGTTAAAGGGTTTCCGGGTCCTGTTACTCATTATGAGAAAATAGCGATCCAGATACCCAGATATATTATGGTGGCTCCACAAATTTAGTCTCATCCTATTGTTTTTGGTGGTGTTCCCTTTCATCTAATCATCTGCATCTGGATTTTCCCTAAGTAAACCCATGTATTCCAAAACCAAGTAAATGAAAGCAGTTCTATCAATAAAAGTGTGCACTTTCTCTAGTAATATTAACCACACACTTTTCTCTTTGTCAACAGAGCAAATTGGACCACAGAGAAAACAAACCTTTGGAATTCTCAACAATTCAGCTATATTACTATGAAATTTGGAGTATTTTTATCATTTGAGAAGACAGTAATGTAATTTTAAATTGGATTTATGCCCAGCTTGTATGAAGAGCTACAGAGATTCTCAAGGGTTTTTTTTTAATCTTATTCAGAATATTTCAGTTTTCTGTTCAGTTTACAGCTTAGCAAATATTTACAGGCTGTTCAGTAGTTAATTAACCTTGCATATAATCAACCAAGCAGCCATCATGATACTCAAATATTGGAGTGAACAAGTCTTTTGCTGACGGAACATCTGCAGCACTGCTCGGGGGACTAACCCAGTTCAGGTGTGGGACTTCTATAATGCACACATAAGATAACTCCTGCCTTTCCACATGGGCTTTGCAAGAGCTTCTGGGAGCGTATCTCCATAGGTTCACTCCTTCAGGCACATGCAGGCAATTCTGGGAATGCACAGGTAGAGAAACAACTCCTCTGTAGCTCAGCCCCTTCCTCGCTGGGAAGCAGCAAGAACAGCAGCCCACATGAATGACCCCACTCAGCTCTTCCCTTATCTGCCTCTGTTGAGCTCCTTGCCCACCCTGAAAGCAGCTCCAAGCTCCATTCTGAGGGTTTTGGGAAGTGTGTTTGGGAAGTGACCTAAACAATACCTGGGCAAGTGCAGGAGTGAAGGGATCAGCAGATATTTCATGTTCATCTGCCCTTCCTGGAGTCTCAAAAGTCTCGAAGCGGCAGCTTGATGGAAGGTAACACAAGGCTTAATATTTCTGTTTGGCACAGTTGTTGGGTTCTTTTGTTTGTTTTTGTTTTTTTTTATTTGTTCTTGTTTTTGTTTAAACTAAAGGCTGGAATTACACACAGGTATAAAACAAGTTGAATTCTTATTACAGCTTGTGATGTTCATGCGAAGTGCAACTGCGTTTTCTGAATTTCAGGAAGATTCTTTCAGAGGGCTCAAGTTTGGGTAGTGCTAGAGGATTAAGGGCTGTTTAAACCTCATTTCTACAAAACAGCATTTCCATGCCTTTAGTGCCAGTTTTCAAAAACAGCACAGTGCTTCTTTTTTTCTTTTTTTTTTTTTTTTTTTTGTTAGTATTTTTAACTTTCAAACAAAGGCAAACGTGATCCATTGCTTTGGAGCACTGCATGGGAGGGAGGTGTTGCTAAAAAATATCTCAAGATCCTCTTCAAAATAAACCCTGCAATCTCTTCTGCCCTACCACTTGTGGGTTTGTTTTTGCCAGCACACTGATTTTTTTAAATGATTTTTTGTTGGTTTTTTTTTCCTATTTGACTGTAATGTAGAACAAATATTTACTCTCAAACAGAAACATAAAGCCAATGCATTCTTTGAATTGTTTTGCTGACTCTGTTCCTTCCACAACATAGTTTGGTTTTTAATGCTCACCACCCATATCAAGCTGCTTTTAGGCAGCAGCACAAGAAACTTCAGGATTTCACTTAATACTCAGTATCCCTCTCCCTAAGGAATGGTGGTGTCATATTTCAGCTTTTGCTTTATATTTCCTATTGTCATGCATCTCTGTGTGTTTTTAAGACACAATTTAGGCAGAATACATTTCTGAATACATTTCTGGGACTCAGAGCAGAAAAAATGTGCTTTTAGTAAATAGAAAGAGGATGACAAGAGGGAAAAGTGAATGGAAGAACCAAAAAGGGAAAAGCAAGCAGGGTGTGATTGTCACTCCAAATTCTCATTTTTAGTCTCAAATGTTTATAAAAAGTGGAATCTTAGCAATTATATCTGGGTGTTTTTGTTTTTGTAGCTAAGTGATTTTATTTGACACAGCTTGAAGCCAGTTATGTTTATACAAGTGCGTGGGTTTAAGATGGAGAACCAAAGTTTGCCAAAAGCAATTGAACCATAAAAGTCACTGGAAGTTTTCATATTCCACCAGA
The DNA here is from genome assembly GCF_049639895.1 of Pseudopodoces humilis. Lineage (NCBI taxonomy): Eukaryota > Metazoa > Chordata > Aves > Passeriformes > Paridae > Pseudopodoces > Pseudopodoces humilis. Next base: position 10,841,235 of record NC_142205.1, on the reverse strand, counting down.
AGAGGAGAAACACAGATACTGGTGCTGTGCTCTAACCAGATAGCTGAAAAAGAAAGCTGGGATTTTGCTGGTCATATTTTCTTAGAAATGCTATTTCCACAATACTTCAAAGCAAACCCTTTTTGTACTAAAGCCACTTCTGAAGCAGCAGCCATCAGAGGAAGCAGGATGAGACAACAGAAGTAGGGGGAGGAAGGACAGACCGCAATGGCAGAAGGAGATGTCTGCTCAGTCAGAGCCTCTCCAACATTCCCTCCTTTGAACACTCAGTTGGATATTTTCCTCCTGAAGACTCAGGCTTTAATAAGCAGAGATTTCTACCTCACTCTGAGCAGACTGACTCCTGCAAGTCGTGTCCCTCATCGGCCAAGGCTCAGGAGGCTGAGTGTGGAGCTGACTCAGGACAACGATGTGCTCCCTCCAGGAAGCAAAAAGTGACAGCAACTAAAAAGTGAAAGAAAACAGTAAGCACGTCCCAGACTGACAGCAGATGGTTTTCAAATTCTGGCCACTTGAGTGGCAAAGGGGAGGGAGAGAAAGGGAAGGTATTGCTGTTGAGTGGAGGTGGCAAAGCAAGCAATCCTGCAGCTGCTTTCAAGGGTGAATAGGTGAAGGGGGAGAGGGGAGGGGAGGGGAGGGGAGGGGAGGGGAGGGGAGGGAGGGGAGGGGAGGGAGGGAGGGGAGGGGAGGGGAGGGGAGGGGAGGGGAGGGGGAGGGGAGGGGAGGGGAGGGGAGGGGGAGGGAGGGAGGGAGGGAGAGGGAGGGAGGGGGAGGGAGAGGAGAGGAGGGAGGGAGAGGAGAGGGAGGGAGAGGAGAGGAGAGGAGGGGAGAGGAGAGGAGAGGGGAGGGAGGAGAGGAGAGGGAAGGAGGGAGGGAAGGAGGGAGAGGAGAGGAGAGGAGAGGAGAGGAGAGGAGAGGAGAGGAGAGGAGAGGAGAGGAGAGGAGAGGAGAGGAGAGGAGAGGAGAGGAGAGGAGAGGAGAGGAGAGGAGGAGAGGAGAGGAGAGGAGAGGAGAGGAGAGGAGAGGAGAGGAGAGGAGAGGAGAGGAGAGGAGAGGAGAGGAGAGGAGAGGAGAGGAGAGGAGAGGAGAGGAGAGGAGAGGAGAGGAGAGGAGAGGAGAGGAGAGGAGAGGAGAGGAGAGGAGAGGAGAGGAGAGGAGAGGAGAGGAGAGGAGAGGAGAGGAGAGGAGAGGAGAGGAGAGGAGAGGAGAGGAGAGGAGAGGAGAGGAGAGGAGAGGAGAGGAGAGGAGAGGAGAGGAGAGGAGAGGAGAGGAGAGGAGAGGAGAGGAGAGGAGAGGAGAGGAGAGGAGAGGAGAGGAGAGGAGAGGAGAGGAGAGGAGAGGAGAGGAGAGGAGAGGAGGAGAGGAGAGGAGAGGAGAGGAGAGGAGAGGAGAGGAGAGGAGAGGAGAGGAGAGGAGAGGAGAGGAGAGGAGAGGAGAGGAGAGGAGAGGAGAGGAGAGGAGAGGAGAGGAGAGGAGAGGAGAGGAGAGGAGAGGAGAGGAGAGGAGAGGAGAGGAGAGGAGAGGAGAGGAGGAGAGGAGAGGAGAGGAGAGGAGAGGAGAGGAGAGGAGAGGAGAGGAGAGGAGAGGAGAGGAGAGGAGAGGAGAGGAGAGGAGAGGAGAGGAGAGGAGAGGAGAGGAGAGGAGAGGAGAGGAGAGGAGAGGAGAGGAGAGGAGAGGAGAGGAGAGGAGAGGAGAGGAGAGGAGAGGAGAGGAGAGGAGAGGAGAGGAGAGGAGAGGGATCCAAATATAAAGTTCTATGGAAGGGCAGCTTTGGGTGAACATGAAACTGTGATTTGAGAAAAACTATGAATATGATAAGTGAAGCAATGTTATTTTAGCATTTAAAGCTTCCAAGAGATCAAAACTATTTTTCATTACTCACTGTATGACCACCATACTGTATTTGAGATGGGGAAACAGAAGCTTTCAGGTCACCGAAGAGAGCAGCCAGGAAATCCAAGCTACCCTCATGAATAAATTTCCTTTACTATTGTTTAAGTTTACTTTGTTTAGACATCATTAAGCATTAGCATGAGGAAAGATCAATCTTTTGTGTGGGAAAGGGTTAAAAAATATGAAAATGCACACAACATAAATAGTTTGTGTTCAGTCAATGAATATGGCTGAAAGTAACATTGAGGAAGTGATGATATTTATCATTCTCGTCCTATGTTAGACCAGCTATCTCATTCCTCATGGAAATCAGTCCAACCTTTCACCTGGCAATCAAACCCAACCTCCAAACCGATCACCTAACAAAGAGTGCTTCTAACATGCATTATCAATCTTCTTTCTTGAGTCTTAAGCCCATTTTTTCTGGTTCTACCCACAAAATATATTAGGAACATGCTGCTTTTCTCTTTATTGCAGCCTTAACATACCTGAAAACTATTATGATGCCTCTCCTCATTCTTCTCTCTGCTAAACAACTGAAACCCCTTCCCCAAACTCTCACAGGCTGCATCCTCAGAACTTTTGAATATTCCTTTTGCTATTGTACTGAAATCTCTTTTATGACTCAAATTATCCCTCAAGCACTGTGCCCCACATGAGACACTGCTCTAGAGACCTGCTCAAGGTTTTTTGGGCACTGAGGATTATGTTACATCTCTTCTAGACAATGCTCCCAGTAAAGTGTTTGCTGTTACCGTGGCAAAGGCTTGCCATCAGTCCTTCAGCCTTGGCCAGGATGTGGCCACAACATCTCACACCTTAAAGTGTACACAGTTATTTGATTTTTTTCTGTAGGTAATGCAACTACATGGAAGGTAACACGTTTACCTTAAATTATTTCTATTACTTCAACACGGGTAAGGGAGGGCAGGGATGACATTTTATAATGTTACTGGCCTTCAGCTTCTGCATAAGCAAAAAAACACCATTAAAAAGCTCTCCAGGGTTTCATCACCAAATTTATCATACCAGAGATGAAAAACAAGTGGGGAACATTCACCTAAAGTGCCTAGAATAATAAACCTTTTTGTCATCCAGGCATGAGACGAGTTGACAAAATAGCTGCAAACATCCCAGCTGGTGGCTGTCTGAAGAAACTGCTTTGCTCCAGACTGAGAGACCCCTTCCCACATGCAAGATCCTGCAGAAGGGCTGCCAGCTCCTCCCCCATGTTCTAAAAGTCAGTTTTATGAAAAGCAGAATAATGGAACAGGAAGGATTTGCAAGGGAAGGATTTGCAAGTGGGTCATACAAATAATGTGCTTAGGAGCCCAGGAACAACCTTCAGCCTGGCCTTGCTACGCCTCTGCTCAAGCACAGTTTGAATAACAGTGTCAGCACACGGGGAAAAAACATGACATAATCCAACACCTCCTGATATTACTGCACATCACCTTAATCAAAGAAATAGCTCTGGGTTTGCCCGAAGTATTAGCAGTGACTATATATATATATATATATATGGTCCAGCTGACCTTATCCTTTTATGACAAAAGAAGTTGTGATGAGGAAACACAGCTCTGCTAATTTGACAAATAAGGAAGTTGTAAAGAAGTGGGCACATGACAAAGCCTAATTATGGAACAGCAATAATGGGTTATTGGCTCCTGTCAGTCCTGAATTGCTACATATGTTAAGGCAGGAGAAAAAAAGAAAGAAGTGACACTACACAGGCCCTTCACAGTCAGCTCACCTCAACAGAACGAACAAGGATCTCTTAGGGCTTGGCACAGTTGCCAAGGATATCCCTCTCCCTCCCCCCCAAGCACGGAAGCTGAATCAGTCTTATTTCATCTGTTGAGCCATTGTGGCTGGGAGAGTCATGTTAATGCAGAAGATCCCTGTTTCTTGTTAGTATTTAAATGCCAAGCAGTTCAGCAGCTGAATCTTAAGCAGTTCAGCCATGCATGGGTAGAATTAACTTCAGCTGGACAAGAAGGGTACATCAGCTCTTAACCAAGGGTTTGACAGGCTTAGCAGTAAAGAAGTCTGTGCAGAGCTTGTCCTAAGATCCTCCTTTTCTTTCTTAGCTTATCACCATACATTTTCACAGGAAATAAGTGATCCTCATTACAAATTTGATCTAATCATGTTGAGTTGTTGAGCTATTTAAGTGGGAAAAGAAATCAAGTTCTTATCTCTTTAATGCATGTCAAAGAGTGGCAGTTTAATTTAGAGAGTAGCTGTAACATGCCATCCAAATAATAAAAAAATCTGGAAAACTCAGGACAAAAAGTGATTCTGACATTGTTAAGAGTTTAAATTCCCATTGTATTTCTCTACTTCTTTTTATAATGTGGCATGAGATAAATCATATATTTTGTGGGACAACAAGATGTACAATTGAATATAAATAAAAAACTCCTGTTGATGCTCTCTCTACTTCCCCCCTTCCCTTCTCCAAGATACTTGCAGGGTGCTTTCATCTTAACTATTTCCTGATTAGAGAACTTGTGATCCCTTAGGCCAGGCTGGATGTTCTCCTTGAAATGAGTCACCAACACTGAGAATAACTGGAGAGCCACTTTCTGAGATACTGAGATGACTTTCGGCGCAGTCTGTACAAGTGAAAGAAGCACACAGAAGTGTAGGTATTTCAAATCAGATGGTTATTTTTGGCTTTTTTTTCATCCCTGCCTTTCCTGAAAGCTGTGGTTTTACAAAAAGTTAAAGTTAACCTGGGCTACTGCTGAGAGGGACTGATGTCATCCCTGACCCCTCATTTCCATGACTTCCTTTGGGTCAAAATTAGCATTTCTGAGCCATGGGTCAGCCAGAGGATGGCATGGAGCCTGCTCACCATGTGCCAGTGAGAGTTTCTGCTGGTGCTGGTATCTCTGCAAGAGACTCTGCAAGTGCAAGAGCAAGGAAGGAAGAATGAGCTGGATCATATTTTGCAGTAGCAGCCCACATTTAGATTTAAAGTCACTGTGAAACAGCAGTCTCTGGTGTAGATGTCACATAAATGTGTGTGTATGAAACTGTACATATATCTATATCTATGTATCTCCAGACAGCTGTACATGTACATACGTGACTATCCTCGTGCTGCTGTGGGTGGGAACACGACAGCTACCAGAGGACAAGTGGTGGGAGAAAACATCTCTGTCTCCTGGGTCAGGCACTCAGGGTATGGCAGGAAGGCTGCAGCTCACTCCCAGCTCCTCAGAGAACAGCCCCTATTCCTGTGGGGTTTTCCTTGTTTATCTGAAGGACTCGGTAGCTATGTGGGAGCAAAAACAAGGCTGTTTTTATTATGCAGTATGCTCAGCTTCTTGGAGCGTGCCTGATTCAGACAGAGATATTTGTAATAAAATATCACCTAAATATAAAATATTTCCTGAAGGAAAAAACTGTAATTATTAAAAACTTATGCAAAATACTTCCGTGTATTACAAGTGGAACAGACTCAGATGCTCTAACCTGCTGGAATTACCAGAGGCAATGTCACCAACAGCCTAAATGCTATAATTATTTTCAAATGAAAGCAAAAGCTGCAAGTAGGCTCACCTTTAGCTTTCTCCTCCCTGGGGCAGTGCATTCCTAGCAGGGGTGTTATCCTGCACCTCTGTGGAAAGCATGACCTTCTCTGATAACAGTGCAGCACTGTGCTTTTAAGGACTACAAGGCAACCATGCAAAGAGTGGGCAAGTTCATTCTGAATAATTCTGTGAGAATTAAACAATCCTGTAGTCTTTCATGTTTTACATTAGGGACATCATTTATTTTGCCTTCTGATATTTCATTTAAGGTAAATAAATACAACATCAGTAGAGACTGTATTTTCTTACATAAATAATGAACCAATGGGCTATCATAGCCACCCTTTCCTTTTTATATTTTTGATTTGTGCTCCTACCTCTTAATTAAATAGAAGAGAATGCCAACTGCATAAACAAAAGCTGTAACAGAGGAATGTACACAATTATCCACATCTTACATTTCAAAGGGAATTATTTAATTTTTTTATGTATTTTAACCCTCAGGACATTGTTCTCCAGGTGAAATTGAATACATTACAGCTCTTACTACAGTCTCTTTTCCTAGAAATAAGATTCAAGCATATTATTCAACCCTTACAGAAGCAGACTACATACATACCCTTATACTGTAAGATGTATTTAATAAAGCTGTTTATTGGAAAAAACAGTTGACAAGTATTTTGATTTGTGCTAACGTGTGACAACCAAGAGGAATGACCAATTTTAAAAATACCTTCTGGCAAGGTTTTGAAATCCATGAGCAGCACGGAAAATTAAAGCACTGAACAAAAACCGAAACAAAACCATAACCCCACCATCACCACAAAAAAACCCCCAAAGCAATAAACCCCAATATTCAAACAACAAGAAAGAACCCATACTTTGAATGAGTATGAATGAGAAGAATCGAGTATGGAAAGGTAGAAGGTTTTGGTGTTTTCAGTTCATGAGAGAAATGCAAATGATCTGAAGCAATAGGAAGAAATCTCTCCTGGAAGCTTTTAGAATTCCCCTGCTGTAGGTTCCATGTATTGTATTTCTATATATTGTATATATAATACATGTATAAATACACGTGTTGTATTTATCTGTATTCATATACATATGACCTGCTGTCCATAACTGTGTACATAATACAGTTAAGTACTTGTGTCTTTTCTACCCCACTTGCACTCAGCTAAACCAATTCAGCAACTGGAAGCACTACCTAGTTTACTTAGGGCTTCTGTTTCTAGATGAAAATCCAACAGCTCAGGAAAAGCTGAAAATCCTCACCAGGACTCAGGAGAAGTGGGCAGACTTTCATAAATTTAAGCAGAGAAGCATCAGGTCCCCTGCAAAGATGCAGGAGTGTGTGTCACACAGGAATCTCAGTGCCAGGGATGAGACATACAGGTAGACATGGATTTGAGTGTTCTTGCACACCATGGCTTCTCTCAGACATCCTCCACTGACCCAAGAACAATTGGTGTATACTTCTGTCTATCTGTCTATCCATCCAGATAGACAGACAGACAGACAAATAGATAGATAGATAGATACAAGCATATTCTGTAGAATATCAGGATAGCAACAAAGGAGTGATAAGCACCAGCTAGTCATCTTTAAAGAAGCTGGGGTCAATTCTCCCCAGATCAGCAAATGAGGTTGTTTGAATTAAAAAATATAGAAGCTTCCACTATTTTGCAACTGAGAGTCTCTGTCAGTGTAAGCTTGTTGAACTGTAGTCCAGAACTACACTTGCAATACATTTTGCTAAATTAGGTGAGACCTCACTACTTTGCAGGGGAGAAGACTAGTTACAAATTAGTTTAAAGTCAAGAAATCCTATCCAATGTTGTATTTATTAATATTCTTGTGAAGAGGTATAAGCACCTATGTGCTATATGGTTGCTAGTAAAACCAATCTATTCTAAATCAAGGTCAATAGTGAAAGGCAAACATCTCCAGAGGGTTGTTCCTTGCACTTAAAATCCTTAATCCCTGCCCAGTCCTTTACATTGTGATGCATTTAAGGTCTTCAACTGTCAAAGAAATCAGCAATTCTCTGGACAGAAAGGTAAGGAGAGCTGTGTAAATATATTTACAACTAATCTCTTCCTACCAGCACCTGCAGCACCTTGTGGTATTTTGCTGGGGATCTTGGATACAGTTTTGAAGAAATTACAGTATTTACCAAGGCTTGATGTGCTCATCTAGTTCTGACTTGCCTTTCTGGTTAACACAAAAAGCTAACATCAACTCCAGCTGCTCAGTGTATCACCAGCCCTTGTAAAGAACACATAAATGGACACTTGCCCAAATTAAACAGCAACCGCGTGGTGGTCTGCACTGAGTGAATGTGATGTGTTTATGAACAGCACTTTCTAAAATACACTCTACCTCTCCAACTTTTAATAATATTTAACTTATCTCTTTCTTTCAACAAAAGCTATTTAGGTAAAACAATACAGGAAAAATCATCACGTTCCAAACACTAATGAATCTTTCTAGGCGGTCACCCACCATACAAACAACATGTATCCACACAGCAATTATTCAGCCTGCAGAAGTGATGAAGAACTACATTCCTTACAAAAATAGCTTAACCTTATTAAGCTTTGAACTATTTTTAAGATTTAAACAGCAACAAGAAGTCAGACAAAGGCTGATACGAGTAAACAAATATCAACAAAGGAATAGAGAACATGGGTTGTGTGCGCTGTCTGCCTCAGGGGTAAATGAAGGAGCTCACAAGGGGCTCTGCATCTTCAGAGATCTGCAGTTCCACTGAGACTCCTAGCACAGTAACACACATATTTATGTCTCTGAACTTTTCCATTGGATTCAATGCTAACACACATGTGTAACAAACTCTGCCTGATTGCATCTCATGGGCAAACCCATTCTTATAGGTGTTCATTTCCCACTTGAGTCATCTGAGTGCTGTTACAAGTTTACAGTTTCCATCCATCTCTATTTAAATCTCTTCTACATTCTATTGAAATAACTGCTCTATTACACTACCTCAAAATGATAAATATATAAAATGTTTTCAATATGTAATATGATATAGTATATAAAAAAAAATCAAAACAACTGAGTTTGATTAAAAAGCAGCCCTTAAGGAGATCACCTTACAATATAATATTTCATATAGAGATTTCTGCTGAAGAAAGGAATATTTTTCAATTATCTATATCTATACTTCCTGGCCAAACCTGAAACATACTTATAAAAGAATCAGGTTTGGGAAATAAATCCAAGACAATGGTCCTCCCTGGGTTTCCTATCAAAATCTCAAATCCTTGATATTGTTTAAATGTAAGATTCATCTTTAAACAGATTAGTAAATTATTGGTTAAACCCAGGTACTTCAACTTCCCAGAAATTACGATCTCAAGTGTGCACCTTTTTCAAAGACACAAGCAAAAAAAAATTTTCCCAAATTCTATTTGTAGTTTCTCATTTGATGGCTTCCAAGCCACTACACCATCAGTTTCTTCTCCTGTCTTGAGAATATGTTTTATTTTGATGGCACATTTATTTGTTGCTCTAAAATTTTAAGGAGTGGCAATAAAACTATTTTTTTTGTTTATTGAAGATTAAGAACCTCAGTTGTGCAAATGCAGGACATCCTAATTAGTTAGGCACGGAGAGCAGCAGCCTAAGTAAAAATCTCACAGCTGAATGAACTCACATTTGGTATGCAAATAATTTTATATGTGACCAATATGGTAAACTCCTCATAAATCAAAAAACTAAAATTATACAGCAATGCCCAGAAGAACACCACTAAGAATTTTATCATAAACCTCATTTACTGAGAATCTGTCATCCTTCCTGCATTTCCAGTCTCTTCCCAAAGATGCGTTCCCTGAATAGAATAAGCCAAAGCCCTGAAATAGCCTTGCAAAGATGTTGTGACAGACCTTTTTGTAAGCACTAAACAAAAAGTAGGAGTACACTTAATATATGCAAATGCAAAGAATGATTATCTTGTTTTAAGCCTCCTGAATAAATTCCTTTAATTCATAAGAATTACTCCTTTTACAGGGTTGAAAGCTGAAGCAGGCCATTTAGGCTTTAGCAGTGACATTGCTCTGACTAAATGCTATTGCTTACAAAGCAGTCATCTGTATCTCAGCTAGCTGCCCTAGGCTCAATGTGCAGTCAATGGAGAAATTCAGGCTTTCTAAAATAGATGTCTAGAATAGATCAGATTAATTACATCCTAGAGAAGCCAATTTGTATCCCCTGATTGTACAGAAGGTCTGCAGGGAAGGAGCTCAGCTGCAGACCTGCTCTGCCATGTGTGGCTCAAGTCAGGCAGAATGCATCCCACTCTAAGTGCCTATCAGCTTTCACATGCCTTTCATTTGGAAATCTGATCCCATGTTTACTAAAATGAAAGTGAAAAAGAGCTTTCTCATTACAGCAACATATTCAAATATAGTTAGAAAGTTGATTAGTGATATGCTATACTCACATATATTTACTTCTGCTATTTTTATTTACCATCATGTTCATGTCATTTTTAACTGTGTTCAACCAGTTTTGCTGAGAACAGAAGTGAGAGAAATATCAAGACTTGCATTTTCTGAAGAACCTATTAACTGGCACCACAGAGAGCCACAGTGGAGATCCCATAGAGCCTCCTCAGTTTCAGACTCAGCACTCACATGAGGCTGCTGTTACGAGCACCAGGGACAGGCAGGACTTGTGAACATATGATGATACTTAATTTCATATTCCCATTTTCTCAACAGATGGTCTGAGTGCTTTTCTTAGTGCCTTCCAAGTACCAATTGTTGAGTCCTAATTTAGAAGTGAAGAGATTAAAACAAACTGTTTATCCTCAGTTAAGAAGCACATTTCCAAATGCTAATCTTCAAAATTGGTAAATGTAACATAACTTCATAAAAATACATTCTCATTTCACTTTAACTTTGGCCTCCTCCTGTCATAGACTCATCACAGTCTTTTTGTCCACGCCTCAAAACTGCTGTGAAAAACGTAACAGATGTGATGTATAACTCAAAGATTTCATCCCACTGTCCTAACAAAAGAGAGGACAGAAAGAAAGCAGTTTTGGCTCATAGCTGACACCCATCTATCAAGAACAGTGAATGTGACAGGCCACCACAAACATACTGAAAATAGCTTTAACAAACACCACACCTAAGTGCCACAGATAAGCAGGGCTTGCATTGCACTCAGTACCTTCACTTTTCCTAACCTACCAATACCAACACCAGTTCAGCCACAGAAATTTAGTTCCAGCCCCAGATTAGACTGAATAATGCAGTTAAATATCTCTTTACTACCCCTCTGGATCCCACTACTACTGCTTTTCTACACCTGATTTAGATAAGCAGCTTATGTATTTTCAATCATTCATATCTTCAATCCATGTCCAAGTTGGCTGCCTTCTGTTTCACTTTGCCTTTAGTTGCACATGTCAAGTTGCATTCTGTCTTTGAAGGACAGTGATTGAAAGTAATCTGAAATTAAATCCTCAACATAATTTCTACCCATGGCTGCCTGATAAGAAAGCAGACCCAAGCAGGTTCCCAACAGCAAGATTCTGTACTGAAGGACTGAAAATCTCCATGATGGAGTATCTTGGTCTCATTTCTTACAACGGGAACACTTACCATCTGTCTTCCAAAGCAATTTGTCAGGATTCTGACCCTATCCGAAACTCATCACACATAAAAATTAACAACAGACACAGGACTCAATCAAAGAGTAAGGCAAGGCTTTAAAAAAGGATGGTGAAAGTCATATAAAGAGGATAGGTACCATTCAGACATGGTCTAAAATATCTCCAGTGTGGGGCAGACTTAAGAACAAGAATAAGCATAAACAATAACTAATATGGTTGTTTTGGGTAAGATATTTTCAAGTGAAGTGTGCAGACAAACCACTTCAATGTTTTTCAGCTCAAGCAGATATATTGTCATCTTTGGACTTGTGGCTAGATTAAGGTCATTCTATGTTCCTAACTATGAGTAGGTGCTGATAGATGAACATTTGGAAAAGCAGCTGTATCAGACACAATCAATACATCATTCTAAATCTTCCCTTCAGAAGTTACTGTTTTTAATCTGGAAAATGACACCAATCTGACCTAACAAGTAAAAATCCTATAATAGCTATATAGAAAAAGAGCAGTGGCACATTATTTATCCAGAATACACAGTTCTTGATTTGAGAGATTCTGAAAAGGCATGCATGTATGAAGAAGGTAGAAAAAACCCTCTCAGAAGATAAAGAAGCTAGGGCAATAGGAAGTTACCCAAATTAATCCACTTGCTAGTCTTAATACACATTTTACAGTTGTTTTGCTAGCTTAATAATGCTATTTCTTAGCCCTCACACTGAGCAGATGGGATGCAGCCCTTTGATCCTCAAATTAGAAGCCATGCAATTTTATGCTGACAAAATGTTTAATCACCCAGGACACAAAGTCTACCACTGTCAGAATTTGAATTCAGTGACATAATTCCATGGTGTGATCAGATACAGAAAGGAAAATAATGGGATTTTCAAAAGCCCAGATTCTAGTAATCTTTGTTACTAGTAACAAGCTGGCAGACAAGCAGAATGTAAAACAAGATAATGACAGCAGACAATGAAAATTCTCAATTCTCTCCACTCAAAGGGCTCTCTGCTGGTGTTCAGTGTTTCCCAGCAGTCCTACTATTAGGGTCCAACGTCCCTGATTTTTCTCGTATTAGTCAATGACAAAAATTCACTTGCCTACAGGCAGACAAAGAGTTATTGTAGACAAGAATGTTAATTCTTAAGCATAGGAAGGAAGAGGCATCACCTGGTTATAATGCCAAATTAAAAACTGAATAAAATGTTTTAATCGTGTGCTGGGTTTACTACTAGTAAATACTATAAATAAATAAAATACTACACTATTAGTATAAATAATTCCATATGAAAATGCACTTTATATGTGAAATTGGCAACCAATGAACATTTCTTTTTCCAGGTGGCTTTTATTAATTCTGTACTTAACAGTTTGAAATGGCATTTTCCCCTTCTGCTTTGGACAACTTCCACTGGTGTATGTGAAGTTTCCTCCTTACAAAAATCTCGCCAGGAAGAAATTCTCACTTTAATGAAGAAACAGTGGCAAAATGAATTAAATATTTTCCTAGGTAGGCTTACTTCAGATGGTCCAACAACTACAATTTTGGAGAATTATGCCTCTAATAACAATTTCTCCAATCCAAGCAAAAACCTTCTTGTCGTGCCCTTAGTCTGCTTTTATGTAGTTATACCCTGGTTAATTCTCATCACAAGGTGCAGTTGCTCAATATTACTTTTATATTACTGAACTATACAAAAATGCTCTTTATTACAGATTGTAACAAAACAACCCCATGAAGTGCTATGGTACACACAGAGCCATGCCTCATTCCACCCCTCCTAGAGCTGGTAAGAGCCCTCTGGAATTATACACATACTTTTTGTTACTTCATTGCACTGTGTGCAGCTGAAACAAATTGGGAAAGGATAATTTGGCATGAACTGAGCTGATCCAGGATTGTCAGCTCTTACAGCTGGCCCTGGTGAAGGCAATCAAAAAGAAGAGCACATATGTGTGGAGGGTCCCAGCACATCCCACATCAGTGAGAAAACCTGCCCAGCTTTTCTCTGCCAGCTCACTAAGAGAAGGGCACAGTCTGTAATTTCAATAGCAAACAGCAGAGCACTAAATGGCACCACTCGTGTGAGGAGTGTGGAACAGCAGGTGAGATGTTTGCTGCAGACTGCTTGGCACAAGGGCCAGCTGAGGCAACCCCTGCAAACCAAAGTTCAAAGGTGTTGGGGCAAAAGGTCCTAGGGATGTAACACCTGGCATTATGTCAGAAAGGTTTACAGGTAAAGTAGATAAAAGCTTGTGTATCCCAGAATTTAGGAGTATTCCTAAACTCACTAGCATTGTAAGTGTTAAAAAGAGAGCGGTTGTAACATAAATAAATGGAAAAGATGCTAAAGGATTCCTACATGCTTCTCTCCCTTCCTTGTACTTCATTAGAGAAGATTGTGGGTTTGTACTGAAATCTCAGGAGTCCTGAGGCACCAGCAGGGCTGATGGGAGAGGTGACCAGTGTACCAAAATCCTTACAACTTTATTATGCATTTCTTTCAAGCATTCAGGCAGCCTGTTGGTTCTTTCCTTCCCTTTGCACCCTGAACATCTGTCATTTATAGTTCCTACTGCTTGTCCAATTTCATGAAGTCATTAGATTCAAATTAATTATTAACATACAAAGAGCTGCTCTAAGGTACCAAGTGCTTTAAAAGTCACTGATGACAACTTGCTAGAAGGGCTGAGCTTCTGCTCTCTATACATAGCTCAAACCATAGCTTGAGCAAGGGCATATTCCTGCACCTTTGGTCCTGGCAGAGGATGGGCCATGCTCCTGGCCAAGTGCTACTCTGCAATCACACCTTGGAGAGCAGCACCATGTATCTTTACTTTCACATTATTTACATGTAGTCTTGCTCTGGGATGTTCAGGTCCTTTCTCACAGAGGGAAACACTTGGAGCTCCGTAGGAAACAGCCCTTCCCTACAGCAATGTGCAGGGAAAGGGCTGGACTCCCTCACAAATACCGCCTCCAAGTTACCTCCCTGAAGCAAAAGAAGAATTTAACTAGTGTCAATGCAAAGACTGAGACTACTTAAAGCACACTCAAACCAAGCTAAGGTTTGATCCTTGTTTGGCAGAGTACTTTCTCTTTATTTGGTTGTTTTTCTTTAAAGCTGGCAGAAAACACCAGAGCAGCTGGGTTTTTTTGTAAGAGCTGGTATGTCAGGAAACCTAGCCCAAATGACCCTAAGTCTTGAAGATGGATTTCACCCTTTGCTCCCATAAAGTACAATAAACTTCAGGGCAATCTGAACTTGCACTTATATCCTGGAGCCTGTAGGTTTGCTGACCGTAAACCAGACAGGAATCCCAAGTGCAGGAACAGCAGAGCTAGCTCCATAACACTTTAAAAGATGTCATTGTGGTGGAAAAAAATACTTTTGAAGGATTCAAAAAGGGTTGAGGAAGTCTAGAAATCCTCAAACATCATACCTCTTCAAGACAACTTCTGCTTTCCTTTGAATCTAATCAGTATTTTAGTTGTTTCTTCAGGACTGTCAGTCATTTGGGCCTTCTACACATATATCTACTTGCCCTTGGGTTGTAGAGAGAGCTACTGTTTACAGACAAGCCTTCACTACTACTTATTTTTTTACACTCAGACCACTTTTAAAAGTTACATGGTTGGACTATAAGCAAGAGGACAGGAAAATGAGAGATCTGAAAAAATTAGGTCGAAGGGGGGACAGCTCTCAGCAAGATTTTCCACATATGCAAAATTCACTTATGTTTTGCAAACAACAATAAAGAGGAAGATCCAAAGGGAAGTGAATGAAATTGCAGTGTTGAGAGGCTGTGAGGCTCAGTGATTGCAGACAGACAGGAACAATAGTCAACTGGAGACTAATGGAAACCTGAGTCAGACTAGAATCAACTGTTGTATTTTTGGGTCTTGTTGAATACAGTTTGCTGCAGACTAGCTCTGGAATAATGCTCAGGATACAGCTGTCGCAAGGGGAAAGGTGTCTTGATGGCCACAAGCTGCAGGACTAGAGGCTGGTGCATGCTGGGCTGCATTCAATCCCTCTGCCCGTGTCACTGACAAAAAGTTAAACAAGACTGGTCCCAAAACCAACCCCTGAGGAACAGCACTCATCCTTCATTTACTTAAAGCCTAGTGCTCGCATAAACACTTTTCTAGGCTCCAGGGAAAGAAGACCAAGAAGCTGAAAAAAGCAAACCAAGGACAGCAGAAAGTCCCAGAGAAGATGAAAAGTTCACAAGCCACAGGAACAGACAAATTTTCCCAGAGAGGGAACAACTCTTCCTTTCCCCAGAGGACACTTGTTTTGTTTATCTGAGGTTTTTGGCGTGTGCTTTCAGCTGTCTGCATGTTTGGGGACTTGTTTTCATTAATTTCTGAAGTGAGAGACTTGAAGATTTTTTGTTTTGGGTTTGTTTTTTTAAGGTCTCCAACCATTTGTTTTGTTTTGTTTTTTTTCCTTTTAAATGAAACCTTACTTGCTAAATATCCCCTTTTTCAGCAGAAATAGCTAACCTTGGAAATAGGATTGTTTTTGTAACCAGGTGGGGTCCCACCCATCTGCACTCAGCATTATTCATACTGGCCCTCACCCAGAATTTTCCCCAAGACTCTTCAGGGTGGATTTCATTCCTGTTAAGCTCAAAACAAAATGCTGTGGCCTGACCTAGCCCCTCGTCTCCACTCAGCTCTCCTGGTTCTTCCTGAAGGACCACCATGCACCCATCGTTCTCCTCTAAGGAGACTCGCAGCTTTTCATGGTCCTAATGACAAACACATGGTGCAGACAGAGGGCTCAGGCAAGGAGATGAGTCCTGTATGTTCTCAGAAGCTCTTCAGTCTGAACACTTTTTCCCCTTGCCAAGAACCAGATCTTTTAATTTTCCAAAGGGTAATCTTTTGATAATGCTATGTATTAACAGAGCTGAGAATCACTGAGCTTCCTAACATTTTCTCATATTCACTTTCTTCAGCCTGATCTTTCACAGCCAGTGACAAATACAGTATTTCACTCTATTCCCTAGCATGGACTGCATTACACGAATAAATCCCACTCTCCAAGGTGCAATTTCTCTCTGATCTAGAGAACATTGCTGCTGCTGATCAGCAGAACAGCATCAGAGTGGCCCCTCTGCAGCTCAGCTCCCAACCACCACTGCCCCAGTGACACTCAGCAGCCCTGCTCCTTAACTCATCCCTCTGCCTTTTGCATTCTCTCTCCTGTTTTCAACTCCTGACATTTCAGTACTTCCTCATTACAGCCTGAAAATCTGAAAATGAAAATTACATTTTCAGGGCTGAAACCATGTCTTTTTGTTTGGTCTGACCCACAGCAGGCAGCCAGCTGGTTTGCTGCATCCTCATGAAGCAGGAGCCCCCAAACAATGACACAGGACTCTGCATCTCAGACCAGTTCCTGCTGGCAGCTTTCCCTCTCCTCCTCCTCCTGCTGCTGCTGAAATGGTACTGCTTATGGCTTTGGACCCTTAAAACCTCTCTACCAAGTGTTTGTGCAGCCGTGGTGCCTGGCTGCTGGAAGCAGAAGATGGACAGGCAGTAGAGTTTTGGGCAGGCTCCCTGCCCCTCTGGTTTGCTGCTCTGTGGGGCAGGGGCCGAGCGCCCAGCCCAGTGCCAGTGCAGCAGCTGGGGCTACCAAGCCTGTCAAACTGACACAGTACACACTGAGGAAAAGCACAAAAGTAAATATTCCATAACCAGCTAGCCAGTTCACGTGATTTCTTTATTTCCTGATAGAGTAGATAACCTTTTGCTAAATGTATTTCACATTTTATGACATTTTCCTTGCACCTGCTATTGCTCGTTTCATATGGCGTTTCAAACTTCCTTGCTCAGACCTGGTACCAAGATGGCTTCTGCCAAGAACTGGCTGGTTAAAAAACACAGAAATTACAGATCACACCCTGCTGTTGGCCATCAACATCAACAGTTTGAAGCTCAAGGCCTTAATCTTTTACTCAACAGTATAACAGTACATTTATTTATTTATTAGCAATTAGACATTTTTCTCAGAAAACCTGTGTGACAAAGGCAGCTCTAACGTATCACCTACACCTATACACACTTTATCTATCTACATCTGCATATTCATTTGTATATACCACATATACACACAAACACTTCACCATGAAGGCAGCAAGAATTACACATACAGTAACAATTCTGCCTGTCCCCATTGCTTCTTGCTCTCCCATCTACCTGTCAGCAGGCAAGGCAGGCGCAAAGTGACAACCTGTCAAACTGTCTGAGCCCAAGAAAGGAAAGTAAGCAAGTTTTATCTATTGCAGATGGCAAAAAAAGGAGAGCAAAGAAATTTGCAAAAGGCAGTGACCTTGGTGTAACAATGAAAAAATGCAAGAACACAAAATGTTTTAAATTTTAGTAAAACTCCATAACCAGACCAAGGTCAATAGGGAAAACCAACAACCAACCAACTAACCAGGCAGAAAACAAACCAGCGACTTACAGGGTGTTAATGTTGTGGATGCTGAAAAGGGAGAGGTTTCAGCTGACCTTGGCTGCTACATTATGAACTTGCCTCTGGAAGAGACCTAGAGTAGCCTGCAAAGGCACACATGATCCCACAAAAAAAAAAAAAAAAAAAAAAGCAAACAACTTCATCTGAGAAAACTGTTATTTCATATAAGAATCAGAGAAGTCTAAAACCACTTATTTATTTTATAACATTTCCCTGTGTAGAAAACACCTGGATTAATCTAACTGCATAAATTCCTTTGTAAAATTAATATTGAGGATTAGAATGGGACTGAAGAGCGTCACCTGAGAAAGGCTGAAGCTGCAATTGCTTGAGAATGAGTTGCCACTGTCATTGAAATGTAGTGAAAGTCTCTTCCACCGCTTTAAAATCATCATCTTTTATTAATCAGCCCAACAGAACATGGCAAAAATAGGAATCTGCCTACAAAGTTGGTACATATGGGAAAAGCTCACTCCTGGTTGTTTTATGTTAAACAAACCCTACAGTAGCTCCCATTGTTTGTTTGTTTTTCCCCCCAGACTAGACAGCATGTGGCTTATGAGCCACACTGATAGACGTGATAAAGCTCCTGCCAGATCTGATTGATGATGGCACTAGGAAGTGCTGTGAAGGTCACAGTGTAATTCTCTCTTTGCAGCTGCTCCTGGTAAAAAATGGTACAGGAAAATAAAATCTGGATCTGCTAACTGCTAATAACAGGGAAATTCTGTCCTTACCTTCTCCTCTCTTCCAATTTCTAACAGGAATGCCATAAGCATGTGTAACCAATGAGAGACCAGATAAGTTTCAAAGAGATACTTAAGCATCCTTTAATGGACAAAAAAAAAAAAAAAAAAAAAAATCTATAATCTATCTACAGCAACTGGCCAAATATTTAGCCTTTATACTTTGAAGACAGTGCAGAGTAGTTTAGCATGAAAGCTGCATATTAAAGAGCTTTTACTATTTGCTCTTCTGCAAAACTGAGATAACATACCACTACATATTCCCTGTGAAGGAGTGCTATCTCTGATAATGAGAGTATATGGACTAAGCTCCTTTCCCAAAGTCTATTAATTTTAAATGACCAAGGCCAGCATGCTCACTAGAAGTGGCTACCAGCAAGCCAGAGCACCAGTCTGTCAAGTGGGACACCAAAATCCTCTTTTCCATAAATGTTGAGATGTGATGAGGACACTGATAAGAGACTTCGGGGAATTCACAAGCATGATATAATGACAGTCCCCTAATGAATAATATATATTCAGCATAACTCATAGCAATTACCTCACATACAGTGTTGTATTTCCTGGGGGTAAGATGTTGTTATCTTTGAGACATCAGCTACATTACAGATTAAATTTGAAACCATTTGTGTACTCTTTTCTGGCACTCACTATTAATGGATGGAAATATTTTTATTCAGCATTTTGTACTCACAAAGATTTTGGCACAATAAGGCCATTACCAACATCTGTCTTAGAGAAAGATAGTCTTTATCACTCAGCTCAAAACTACATAATGGCAGAGAGATGTTGGCAGCTAAAATCCCCCAGACAGTCAAAAAATCCCACCACTATGTCACCATAAAAGGAATAATACATTGATTTTTGTTTTTTCCTTTTTCAGGTTAGGAAAGAGATTTAGAAAAGACAGGTCTATCAGTTTGCTCCTTTTACTGCCAAACATACACCATCAATTTTTAAAATACTAATACATGTAAAAAGCAGTATCTATCAAGATCCAGCTGATAAAAAAGTCCTCTTAAGAGTTTCTTTCCTAGATTTCTTGATGAACACTGGCAAAATATACAATAAGTATTGACTTATCCTTTTCACAGCCTCCTGTATTCTCCAAGACACTCTAAGAGAGGTAACCACCAGCACTTCATTTGGACATTGCTGTCTTAAGGGTGCTCAGCACCTTTGGCAGTCAAACCTTACTAGTCACACTAAGTTATGACTGACATTTTGCTAGGATGGCAAAGGGGAAACTGATGGCAGTTCTGCCATTCAGGTTTTAATTTCTTGCCATATCTCTGGCAAATAGGGATTATGTCTGAAAAGACTGTTACCTGCTATGAGATATCCCAAGTTATGTTCCTGCAATATTTTTCATCACCATTAATCACAGCCACATGTCTTACATGACATGGAGAGTCAAGTTAACCTCTGATCACAGAGTATCACGGAAGGGTTTGGGTTCAGAGGGACCTTAGCAATCATCTAGTAGAGTAAGAGCCAACTGTTTTAGAGTTGTTTTAGTTGTTGTAGAGTAATTTAATAATGTTTCAGAGCACTGAGGCACTACAAATGGCAGACCTTCATTCGTGCTGGTGTAACCCCTGCACTCTGAGCTCAGGGTCACCCCCGTGCCATTGCAGCTACGTGTCTTCCTACCTGCCCATACTGTGTTGACAGACTGTTCTCGGTATCACTCCATGCAGACACTCCCCAGAAAGACATCTGGGGCATTTTTCAGTCTTGAAAACTGAAATTGCTCTGAGGTCAGCTTAGGGTGCTTCACAGTACGAAAACTAATTCCTAAAACTAAATCCTCCTAGACAACCCTTATAGATGGATTAGTACATTCAAGATCTGGCTTTTTCAGTCCTTTACTATAAGCTCAGAGTTCACAGTACCTGCAGTCCTCTTGCTGACTTCCACATTTCTATTACTCTTGTTGGGTTTGACTGTTAAGAGTTCAACTGGGAGCCTAAGAACACTTTACATTAGAAGTGTATTAATCTGGAGTAATACCTACTGAGTGTGTAACGCAGTCACCCACCCAGCCCAGACAGTTTCTATACCAGATGAAACACTATTTGTCAATGAAGTGATGAGTCAGGGAAGTCAGAACCATACCAGCATCTAGGTGTCATTCACATCTAAAACCAGTTGAACTACATAGCTGGAAGGGATGCATAATTTTTTTGAAAAATTGCCACAGTACTCTTTACTGCGACTAACCCATAACAATATAGAGTGGAAACTACAGGAGTTTGGAAGTGCAAGTCCTTGCATCCCACCCTCCCACCTCAGCAGGAGATCTGCAAATGAACACAAAGTACATCCCTTCCTCCTCCTCCTCCTCCTCGACCCCTCCTCAGGAAACAAAGAGCACAGATTTGAACAAAGCGGTTAACCAGGCAGACTCCCGGATACCACACTCCCACTGACTGACCTATCAGACACAAAACTTTTGAAAATGGATGGAAATTAAATCGGTCGACTCCAGATATCATCAACCTGAACTGCTGGCTCTTTGTCCTGAGGCAATGTCACAAGGGAGAGGGCAGCAAGCAGCAGGGCAAGACAATTCCTGGGCTTACAGCAAGTTGTCTTTGCACCACTGAAAGGAACAGCACAATCAGTCATACATGTACCAAAGACAGCCTGTCCCATTAAGACTTCAATATTTGATTTTGGGTTTTATGTCTCAGACAGTATCTCTCCAGCTCTGAGAGGAAAAGGAAAATCAACCTTCACTAAAATTGTAAAATTTTAAAATAGTGTGAGTGGTTGATCTATTGAAGACTTGCATTTAACCCCCTCCTTGTTGGCACTGCTTCAATACTGCAATTTCAACACCACAGACCTTCTAAATCCCTTAATCTAAAAATCTACCCAAGACACGGGAACAGAAGATAACACTTTGACTTTTGATGACAAATTTCCTAGGAAACACCAAACAGTGCCACATATCACCCAAGGCAGTGAGTATCTGCTCATTGTTCTGGTTGCTGGCTTGTCACTGCAATCACTGGCTGACACACAAAGAAAACTGTAGATCCTTCTTTTTCAAATCCGTTTCAAATTCTTCTTAAACCCATGTGGTGTTCTATAGCCCCAGAAACACAGAATGCTCTCCCTGTGGCTCTAGTGTAGAATTTGGTCTTCTTTTACATCAGTACTAAAAGGAAAAATGGTTTGTTCAAAACAAGAAAGTAATTGTGCAGCTCTTCCCATGGAAGCCACCAGGAGGCATAAGGGATGATGGAAGGGCACCAAGTGCCCATATAGAAGAGCACTGATGGAGAGATCCATCTGGCTGCCAAGCTGTTCCCCTGTGCCCCTGCACTGACCATTCTCAGAAAGGCACACAAAAAGGGTTCATAATACTATTATTTTCATGAAAGAAGAGTGGCCCCGTAACACTTGGAGCAAACAGTAGCAGATCACCTGCAAGGCTGAGACACTAGTTATGGAATAATCATTAATTGTTATGGATACCGCTGAGAATTGAACCAAGCCATGCCGTGACATTTTTCTCCCCATGGAACAAAACAAAGAGCTGCACAAAGAACAGCAGAATCTGTCGCCTTAAGAAGCCCTGGACTGAAGTACATTATTTAATTGGATCTCTCTGGCTTTGAGATTTATCATTTTGTAGTTGGATCTCAGCCGCAAACTTCAGTAATACAATAAACAGAACAGGCACAGCAAGCGTTTGCATCAAACTGATCTTAAAGGATCCAGAGGAAAGATGAGCTAAATACCTCGTCTTGCCTTTCAGAGTGTGCATTTACTCAGCTGCACTGTCCTTCAGGGCAGGTGAATGCCTGCGTTGCCGAGGGACGCCTGCCTGAATCCATTCACCTCCTGCCACTCCAGAGCTTCCAGGTTTTGGAGCGACTCCTGCTTTGGGCCGTTTATCTGCCTCTTTTGCCGCCCATTATTTTCCTACCGCCTAAATCTTTGGCAAGTTTCCTCTAACCCCTCCGCATAGGACACATACCGCGCGTAGCACCGACAAACTTGAGTTTCCAAAAAACCTCTCAGTGGAAGAAATCAAACCACGTCGCTGTGACCTGTTCCCCGCAGCCTCCAATGGCAGGCTGCTCCTCAGCTCGAACCTCCGTTCAACAGGAAATTAAGGAGGGGGTCGGCCCGGGAAGCCAACGGGATGGATCTGGAAAGATGGTTCTGTTCGCCTTTGCCCTGTGACTCCAGCACTGTAACATGATGCAATCTCTCGGCTGTGATGAAACGAGATCAAATGGCCAAGCCTGCAGGGAGACCACCTCATGCCCATCCCAAAAGGCAGAAAATAAGGAAGCTCGCAGCGCTACAAAGCAGCAGCGCGGCCGCCTGGCCGGTGCCTTTCCCGGGAAGGGATGCGAGTTTCGGGATGGCGGACAGAGGGCTGCGTTCCGGAGGATCTCGGCCGGGTTCCTGCCCTTCCAAAGCCCTGGCAGGGGCCGCACCGCCCGATAACCGGGTTCCCTCCCAGCTCTTTCCATGTGCTGCTCCCGGCCAAGAAAACCAGCGAGACTGGTTTTTTTTTTAAGCTTTCTTTTTTTTTTTTTCCCAGTAAGCCCACAGCTCTCCTAGCACGGAGCTGCCTGGAGCAGCAGCGGAGCAGCGGCTGAAAAAGCCCATTTCTGAATCCAGCCCTTCCCCTCCCTCTTCCCTCCCGTGCCCCCTCTCCGCCCGCGGAGCTCGGCAGGGATGCTGCCCGGGGCGGGCGGGGAGCGAGCGGGGCCGGAGCCCTCCTACCTTCGCGGCCGTCCTGCGGCGGCTGCCGGCACAAAGCGGCCGAGCTCGGCGGCTCCTCCCGCGGCTCCTCCCGCAGCCCCGCTCTGCCGCGGAGCGCAGCCAGCGCCGCGCCGGGAGGGGACAGCGGGGAGGGGACGGCAGGGAGGGGACAGCAGCCCGCTCCCACCGCCCCCGGGCCCGGGCCCGCCCCGCGGGGAGGGGACAGCGCTGAGGCGGAGCCAGCGGAACAAAGGCGGGGGGGGGGGTGGCAGCAGCCCCTGGGCAGGGGCAGGATGGAGCAGGATGGGGCAGGTGTGCGCACCATTCCCTGGGCAGGATGGAGCAGGATGGGGCAGGTGTGCGCACCATTCCCTGGGCAGGATGGAGCAGGATGGGGCAGGTGTGCGCACCATTCCCTGGGCAGGGGCAGGATGGAGCAGGATGGGGCAGGTGTGCGCACCATTCCCTGGGCAGGATGGAGCAGGATGGGGCAGGTGTGCGCACCATTCCCCGGGCAGGGGCAGCGTGCCCCGCGGGCAGATGCTGGCAGACCAAGCCTGGGCTTCTTGCCCCAGAAGAGACGCGGGCTTGTCCCCCGAGTAAATGCTGGAGTACTGCGATATCACAGCGAGAGCCTCAGTGCAGCCCATGCCCTCCCCATTCCTGCCCAGGAGATGCTGTGACCTGGGCACTGAGCAGTGGAGGAATAACATGGATTTGGGGCATTACATGGATAATGAGCATGTCTGCATTTATCTAAAATTTAACCTCTTTTGTTGAAATGGTATCAAATCATGCACTGACCAAACATGGATTTAACACCTGGTCCCATCATCTTAGTTTAGCTTGGTACAAGCCAGATCTAAATCAGGGTGAGACTAAGGTTTATATTGATTAAACATGCAGGCTTCAGTTTGTAAGAAGATTGCTGAACCAGGGCAAACTTGCATAGGGGCAACCCGGGTAAACATGTTACAGCTGTGAGAAATTAATTTTCCTCCCTGTCCATACAGAAATTGGAAATCTGTGGTCACAGAAGAATGTCACTAAAGGACAACAATAGTTAAGGCAACTTTGTCTTTAGTCCAGCTGGGTGTCAGAACTCCTTTGACTTCAGCTCTAACAGCTGGATGCACAAGAGTGCTCTTGTGAGAAATATTTGGGGAACATGGGACATGCAAGTGCATAATTCTGTACAAGCTTGCAGCTTACTTTGTACCATGCATAGAGTACGTGACTTATTAAGCACCTTAAATTTTGATTAATAAAATTTGGTTTGTTCTGGCCAGGTTTAATGTGCTTTTCTGTTCTGTTTCATCATCCTCAGTCATTCCAAAAAGAGGATACCAAATGTAACAGGTTTGACCAGGGAAGATTCTATTTAGTCAGCATGTACACTGTGTGGCCACTTAGGATATGCATGAGATCTCTGTAGCCTAAAACAGGAGAGCTGAATTCACAGTCCAACCTTTTCAACAAATATTACTTAGCCTAAAATCTCCCTTTCAGCTGTTCTCTTTCTTGTATGCCTTTGGGTATGGGCAGGGAAGAACTTGCCTACTGGATGAGCTATTACAGCTGCAGCCTGCTCCTGCCTGCCTTTTTGTATTCTGCTTCTTGGGAGTTGGCAGGGAGTGCTTTGGAGTACTTAGAAGTAGTGATTTTTCAGGCAATAGTAAAGTGCTTAGCTGGACTTGAAAAAATTAAACCATAGCTCCTCTTCTCCATGGTTCAATTGCTTGCAGCTATTGCTCTCTTCGAGCTACTTCATTTGTATCATGACCTGTAAAATATGATCTCTAGGGAGAACAATCCAGTACTTTGCTGTAAAAGCACAGCCCTTGGCTGCTGTGGCACAAGCAGTGTAATCTGCACAGCACCACTGATTTGTATGCTTGCAGTGAGCACTTCCAGTATTTGCTGGCTTTACTGCCTCTCGTTTGGTTTTTTTTTCATTTTAATGCACACATCACATTAAGGAACACTTCAGTCTCTGCCTGCCCTATGACATGTTGTGGGCTGTAAACAGGGCGCTTGGTTCTAGCAACACTTCAGAGTATTTCCTCCACAGAAATGTCCTGAAGAAGTTAGGAAGCTGATCAGCAGAGAGACACAGATGAGAGAGCCATCACAAGACCATCAAGATAATAAGCACTTTATGCCCTCTGTCAGATATGAAAGTGAGATAACTTGAGGGTTTGTCCTTAGGCTGTTGGAGAGATTGGAAAAGACTTAATGTCTTGTGGTGGTAACTCCATAGGGACTAAATAATGGGCCATCTATCATGAAGACAATCATCAGACAGCACAAGCTGTTCTTCATGGACATTCTCTCAGGCTGAAAGTCTCAAAAGGACTTTTTTCTTATTTGAAATCTTAGTTTTCACAATGCTACACTTCAAAATGGCATTACTCCCCCACTTTTTAGTTTGTACATATGCATTCCATAAGGTACTTCAGCTGCAAAATACAACTTAGTGATTCATTGAATTTCTTTCCCATGAATCTTTAATGACACTACTTAAATGCAAATTCTATTTTATAGAATTGAAAAGAGCAGCATATAATTCACCTAGAACACAATATCACCAAAAATAAATCAAGTGATTCCTAAGGAATTGCTTGTATGGAAACTGAAGTCACAGCATTAATAGGAAATCTGCGGCCCACATTAACTCTACGTCATACTTTGCACCCAATAAACTTTTTAAACTAATCATCTTTTAACACAAAGTAGCAGAAAGCAAATCTGTGTAAATGTCTCTATCTGAAATACATGTCCGCCAGTCTTAAAAAGCACTTTTTTAACTTTAATTAACCAAATATTCACACAGCATTCCAAACTGTCTTTATTCCCAATATTTCACTATACAGTTCCACTCTGTCGAGGCTAACTTCATTACTGTAGAAATAATCTTCACAAGCTTTATGCAGGACTTGGTGAAGCTTAGTCATAGGGATCCCTTATCTTCCTGTAATCTTCTTAGCACTAGTTATCACAGAAGAAAAGAAAATAATCAGAGCAAAGAAAAATAAAATAATCAAGTAGTCTCAGCAGTAAGGTATCCAAATAGAGTTGTTTACAAGACTGGGACTTTAACCATCAGATTATCTGTAGTGTGTTGAAACAGAAAAGTCATGACAATGACAGACCACATTTATTATCTTTAGGATGTGCTTAAAAGAGTTATTTATGCATAGTTTAAGATATTTTTTTCTCTTGGAAAATCAACATTGGATGAAATCTGAGAAACACAGGCATGAGAAAAAAAATCTCCAATCATTTGTTGTGATTTATGTCCTGTAAGGTACTCCAAGCAATTTGGATTTGGCTCACTTAAGTAATGTAAAAAGGCAGGAAAACAGTACTTGAGGCATTTAGAAGTATGGGTCAGTTTTTAAAGATACACTCAATTCCACTTCAAATCTGCCTTGGACTGGGTCCATAACCTGACAACTCACTAGTTTAAGAGGCCCCAAAAATTCAGCAACAACCTATTGAGAAAACAAGTGTAAGAAAACGTATTGGATGCTATAAGTGATGACTGATATTCCCTGAAAGTCTGCTCAATACTTTTCAGTAAGACCTTTCAAAGTGCCTGTACAAGATTATGTTCCTTTTTTTCAGTAATTTAAAGTGAAATCATAGCTGTAAGGAAAAGCCTGTATGTTCTTGATTCTTGGTATGGGAAAGACTGTAAAACAATTTGCCTCTTTGGATTGTTTATTTCTTTTCTTTGGAAGGGGGGGTTGAGCAGACAAAAAAAAGCCTAGAATTGGCAAAATGTTGACTTCATGTGAGACCCCAGAGTGCCCTGTGACAGGCAGGGGCAGTGAGGCTCCCTGGAGCAAGCCTTGCTGCAGCTGCCTCCTGATGTGTCCCCAGCTCCTGCTGCCAGGGGGGGATGGATGCTCTCAGGGAGGAGTGAAAAGCAGGCAAAAATACCATGCAATCTGGGCTGTCAGGAGATGGAGTGACATTACAGCAACTGCCACTCTCTTCAGTAAAACATATTGATGGCAGGATTTCAAACGCAGGAGGCAAGTTAAGGATTTTCAGAATGGAAATCTTTTTCTGTTACTTTGAAACTGTAATTTCTCAGTACGGAACACATCACTGTTTCTGTAGTTTTCTCAGACACTCAAGGCATTTACAGACTAGGAATAAATGTATTTTACAAATAGAAAAAAAGTTCTTGATAAATATAGGGTCATTTTCCCTTTCTTATTGTATACTGTGATCCTGTTACAGCAGAATCTATTGTTATTAAGAGTCTAATACTCAGCATTGTTTTGGATTTTTTAAAAGAATATCATGAGTTACTTCATCTTGGGTCCCACATAATTTCCAGGTCCACTGGGGGAAAAGGTAATTATAATTTAGATACACTTGAACAACTTGCTTCAGGAATCTTACAGTGCTAAGTACATATATGCCCCAAAAGGACTTACACAGCAGAAATGCCATTTACCTTTGTGCAAAAAGCAAATTTGAAAAAGTATATATTAGAAACTTCAAGAGGGATTATGCTGCTTTTCTATAATGCACAGGCCTCTCCTTACTCTCCACAGGTTGTCTGTGTAACCAAACTATCTGCAAGCAAATTCACAGAGATGTAAATACCTTAAATAAGGTTCTTGATCTTGAATCAGGGTAAAGGAGGGAATATATAAAAAAGGATAAAATACATTTTACAGAATCCTAATGTGCAGGTAAAAATAGTTACTTTCCACTTATATCCTTCTGTTTGAACTAAACATAAGCAAACAATCCTTTCTTCTCATTTCAGTTTTGGAAGAAATTCTGTAAAACCTGACCTTTGTGCTCTGGTGCAGGTATGAATGCCAGTGATTTCAGTGGGATTGGCATTTAGTTACTGACATTTTCAAAATACTATGCTAACATCCTTTTATTAAATGCATATTAAACCCTCAGAATCACTGAAAAGTAGCTCTGCCTTTGGGTATTGCTAACTTGAAAAAAAAAAATCCTATTCTTGTAATTTTACTTCTTATGAATTTAAATTTTATATTAAAATTGAATACAATAGGAGAAGATTTCCTCTAAGTATTGACTCCTTGCCCCTGCTTTCTTTGAATTCAAGCAACATTGGGCCAAAAAAGGAATCTTATTAAAATATGAATTTATATTGTCTCCTGTGTCATTTAAAATGGAGTAAATTATTTCAGTTGTCTTTGATTATTTCATTGTTTCTATTGCACTATAAAAATATTGCACTATAAAAATAATCACTTATCATACTCAAAACAGGGATTAAGACAAAAAAAATGCAATTTGAAGAATTTAATCCTTATATTGCATCTCATGCAGTCCTTCTGGTACTTCCATCTGTCAAAAACTAATTGTGAGATGAAAAATGTCTAGTATAAAATTGGGAAAAAATGGGGAGCACAAATTCTTTATTCTTCACATCCATAACTTGAGAGAATTTTTTTTAAAAGTCTGACTAGCAAAATTGTCAAGTGACATGAAGAGTTTTAACCCTGTTCCTCAAGTGAATTATTCCAGGTCAGAGAACTGAAAGGAAGTTCAGACAGACCATTAACAACCTCAGTTGTTTAATTTGCTATCAATCATGGTGCCTTCTTAATTATCAGTTAATAGAAAAAAAATTATAGTAGTAGTGTGAGAAATAATAATGACTCATGTCAGAGTTCAGAATCATGTCCACTTCAATGGAAAAAACCCCAGCAATTCGCAAGAGTGAGGTTAGGTCAAGCAAGGCGTCAGCATGATGTAGATTTGCAATAAAAAAAGCCAAAGAACTGCTTAGGTTTCTTCTTCCCCACCTGCCCCCCACCACAAAAACAAAACAAAACAAAACAAAACAAAAAAAAAAAAAAAGAAAAAAAATATGAGAAAAATAAAGGAAAAGTTATAGTGCTTGACATAACACAGCAAAGAGGAAACATTTATTTTGTCAGGCCATTCCTGAGCACAAGGTACAATGGGCTGAGAGGAATTTGCAGGAGAACTGTCAAGGGCAAAGAAAGGTTTTAATCTTGAAAGAAATAAAAAACATTGCATTTTTTTAGTGAGGTGGAGGATGTAATAAAATAATGTATCATAGCAAATGGAAAAAACAGGTCAACAGCAAATCATCTGTGACACAAATGTGACCAGATTCAAAACCAGAAATCAACGGTATCCAGACTTGTAACAGAAGGTGAATAAATAATAACTGGAACACTAATGTCCAAATTGTGATACATTTACCTGCGTGGGACACGTTGCTTTTGCCTGGTTTTGGTTTCCTCCGGATCACTCTGGAGCTGCTGCTTGTCCAGACTGGCAGGGAAGGACAGGCTGGTCCCAAGTGCTTGGGTGCTGCAGACGCCTGTCCAAGCATTACAAACATTACCTACTTACACGTACCTGTGTGCACAGCTGTCAAACACCGAGGGGAAGGAAGAAAACTTCCTAAATCATGAAAAGCAGCAGCATTTATAACTAACTTCTCTGAGCTGTAACTCACAGAGATGGTAGTTATGAGAAGGGAGTAACAACCTGTTGCAGCAACACAACAAACTGCAATTTGCTGTGGATGCTTTTTTACCTGGGAGTTAAAATACTGAGGTCTTGCTTGTCATGGCCATGCACTTTTGCTGAGTACCACCTTTTCCACTAGAAAAGGTGAGAAAGGATACAAAGGCTCAAAAAGCCTGAGGCAGCACCTCTTATGAGCCTTTAAGGATTTAGCCATACCTCAGAGGCAGCTTGGATATGAAGGGATGCAAGCCTCCAGTATAAATTTACATGTACAAGAGAGTCACATCTGTCATTGTGATATTAATAAGTCATCTTTTTTTTTTCAGATACTCAAGATATATGAAAAATGGTAGCCACAACTGGCTACCTATCAAGTAATCCCATTGGTCAAAGGTCACTTGAGGTCTTAGGAAGATTATAAAATGACCCTGTCATTTTCCTCACACACAAATCAAAGGGGCAGGAGAATATAAGGATGCTCTGAAGCTCATGCATCAGAGTTGAGTGCCAGACAGAAGTGCCTGGGATCTCATCTAGCTCTTCTGCAAATAACAGAACAGCATTTTCCTGCAGATACGTGAAAAGGTTAGTAAAATAATTGGTCTGTCTTGGTCACACTTGGGAAATGTAAAATAGATGGCTCCTCAAAATCAAAATGTGTACTGTAAGACCAGGCATCTCTCTTGGTCTGAATTATATCTTTTTTGCCCATGTAAAATTAGCCTTGTCTCGGAGCTTTATTAGATTATTAATTATTAGATTCCAGGTACTGTCTCACAACTATGTACTTTCTTTTTTCTGCAATTACAGGTTTCAGAGTTCTCCCCTGAACCACGAGGAAAAGAAATAGCAGAAGGTCAGACAAAATTGTCCAGCCTTCTCAGACAGCTGTAATGGTAACCTGGCAAGCCTGTTTTCCTATCTGGAATTGTTGGTCAGATATTCCTTCAGCAACCACAAAGCCCCACATATTCCTTTGTCTCAAAGACTGTGATGATGAAATGCTGGCTCTTTCATTGCTGAGTTTGAGACATGTCTTCTTTAAAATACATGAGGTGAGAATTAGGTCATACATAGGGTTGACATGAGCAGCTGACACATACAGCTCACATCCAAGAATGAAATCTCTGACAGAATTCCCCTGCTTTTTGTATACGTATCAAAATAAGTTTCTCCTATTGATCCTTTTGAGCTGCACAGCCACATCCATACTTATAAAATTCCTGAAAGGCAGCATGTCCTTGAAAACAAGACTACAGAACAGTAACTTAGTAACTCTAAAGAGCATTATCTGAAAAACAGCCTATGATTTGTCGAGATTCAGTTTTTTACTGCCAACACCAGACCACACTATCAGATGGAACATTCTGGCAAAGTCTTATCTCATTACTCTGAATGCCTTTTCCATTTCATAATACTATATAAGATTAGCATATGGAACCCTATTAAAATAAACCTGAATATTTACTATGCACATGTCAGTCTATTCACATTTAATTAGATGCTTAAAGTTCCTGAAAGAAAACTACATGACTGAAATTCCAATCTGCAATTTTTAAACAGGAAAAACATGATAGATTTTAGAAACAGAAATATTGTCTTCTCTGGTATACCATGGTCTGGTTTATGGAGTTTAGGTGATATACAGACAACTTGGCAATGAAGTAAATTACAATGCTACTCACTTTATGGCCCTTTTACACAGGTATATTTGGCTGGTGCCCAATCCAGCACACAATATCATATTGTAAATGTGAATTTAGTTAGGCAAGAGAGCAAACTGAATAGGTCACTGCACCATAAGACAGTAGATGCTTTTAATACAGAGTATATACAGTATATAGAGTATATATAATACATTGGCATGTATCATGTAGAAAAATGAACATCTTACTGAGCTGTGCCACCTTTGCACAGAACAGACATCTACAGACCATTTCAGACTTTCATGGAAATGAAGTAAGGACACACAAGACTACTTGTTCATCTAAAGTCAGCAAAGGTTTTGTGTATGGAAGCCAAAATTCCTTTTTGGTTTTGGCTGGTAGTAGGAACGTAAGTTGATAAACTGACTGTCTTCTAAAACATTTTTGTGTGTTTGGCATTGAATGCATGCCTGTTTAGTGAATAGTATAATGTGCATAAAAAATTACTGTGTTAGGGAGTTTTGTGAGATCTGTGCAACTCAAAGTACTTTCCTGATTGCTTGAAAGTGATTTGGTAACATGGTCTAGGAACTGCTGGTGGTTTCAAGACTGGTATTCCACTAACTTGGTAAAAACTGGCTTATTTCCCCCAATAGACCGTAGGAATAGAATTAATTTCATCCAAGGTTAGATAGCCTGCAATGTGTACTTCTGCAGAGGGATTGCCTTTCTTTATATTCAGTGGACAGGAATATGATAGGGGCAATTCATCTCACATTTGGAATGTTAGGATGTGAATGAAGAGCTTTTTTTTCTCTTCACTGACCATAAAAGGAAGCACAGAGTGACAAAGGAATTTGCCAGCAAATATAGAAAGAAGAAGGGGTGCAACTCCTCACAGAGTTGGGCATTGTGAGAAGAACTGATGATTGTCAGCTAGAAAGTCTAGATGGGGTATTTAAAATGAGAGTTGTACCTAATTTAGCTCAGGTAGGACGAGGACCTCCAAGAGACACTTTAAAGGCTTGGCATTATAACAGATGAACTGTCTCAAGATGGGTCAAACAGCCCACGTGAGCTCACCACCCTCACTTGTCATCAGCCACACTTCTGCTGGTGCACAGAACAGTAGAGCAGCATAGAGCTCTGACTGCCTGTGGTGCTCAGTAATGCTCTTTTTCCTTAACAGCGTAGGTTGAATCGTACACTGGTACAAAAGCTGTTGTGGTTAAGAAATTTTCAAATTATTTATGAAAACCCATACTGAAGCTGATCGGCACTGATACATGGATTTCTTTGATCAACCTGTGATTGATCTGTGATTGAACCTGCCATAACACTACTCTGAGGTTGAAGAGCATTATGGATGTGGTCTACATGTGATCAGCATTCTCATTTGAAACTGCCTAAGGGTTCTCTACACAGGCTGATGGTTCTGTACATCACCAGTGAAGCAACTTTTGTTTGGTGAGATGTGACAGTTGCTCGATGGGTTGTTTAAATCAAGACCAACTTTACAGTAACTTGACATTCAGAGGTACACTCAATGCTCTCCTCAGTGAGCAAATTTAATGCAAAGGAGATATTATTTACATTAATATCACAGGAAGACCCTATCCAGAGCAGCAATATGATATAAAAAATTATACACACATTAGCAAAGTCATTGAGTTACGTCTTTGTTTTAATGAATTTTTTTAAACATTTGTATCATCAGACAAAACATTTAGGTCATGAGAAAATATTTATTTCCAACAGCATGGACTTTGAAAGTTAGTTGGAAGAAGGCATGTTCAATGCTATGATTTTTCCAATGCTGGGTCAGTTGAAATAGTGTGTTGTAGTGCGTATATTAACCAGTTACCTTAAGGAAATGCAAAAAGACAGTGAAGTAGGAGGTGAGTACAAACATCCAAGGCCATAAAAATGCAGAATACTGACACATGGCTGAAAAATGTACTTTTTGTAATGCTCATTTAGTATCACACAAAACTAGCAACTCACTTTAAAACATTCTTTGTCAGCAACCATACCTCTGACCAAATGAAACTATTAAATTTAATACAGTCTTTCAGCTGGAAGAGATATTAAGGTCTAACACTTAAATGCTTAGATTTTGTTAGCTTTACTTGTTATTTAAGATAGTTTCAAGGTACTGCACCAGTATCACATAGTTGGTTTTTTTTCAAATTGGTTTGTACAGAAACATGCAAATAGAAATGCATGAGGGTTTTATGTATTTGATTCTAATTGTCTGTATTATTGATAGAGCACACCAAGCTTTTTTTGTTACATTTTATGCTGAACTGTTCCATTTCCACATCTACCAAATGCCATCACAGCTCTCATGGCTTACTGTGTAAAGCTGGAAAGTTGAGAAAGTAAGAATGCCTTCACTTAGGACATATATTAATGAAAATAATTATTTTATAGATAGATGTATCTATCTACATAGTAATTAAGATTACATGGTATTTTATCAGCATGAAATGTAAAAAAAGCATTCTTCAAACACCCCAAACTAGTAGGAAAACACAGTCAACTGGCACAATACACTCTTAAACCAGTTTTGTATAAGGCTTCAGTTTTCCTGATGAATGGGACTAAATCTTAGTAGGTCTGTATACGTTTTAGTAATTATAACTGTTTTATGTCACAATATATTCTTAATAAAATAAAAACTCTGATGTTGTAATTAAAGATAGCTAGTTACCTTCTAGACAAATATGATCTTTTAAAGA
The DNA here is from genome assembly GCF_049639895.1 of Pseudopodoces humilis. Lineage (NCBI taxonomy): Eukaryota > Metazoa > Chordata > Aves > Passeriformes > Paridae > Pseudopodoces > Pseudopodoces humilis. The sequence goes on along the minus strand of NC_142205.1, from coordinate 10,807,291 downwards.
GTATGCTGTGTTTAAATATAAGAAGTAGAATTAAGGTGCTTCCATATTTCTGCTTTCATTCTTAAAAAGTACCACACATAAACGATTGCAATAATTGCTTGCAGATATGCTTTTCTTTGGCTTCTACCATATTTTTAGTAGCATCTGATCCCCAGCTGGAAAATTTCTATAACAATTACTTACTTGATTTTGTAAAAATCGTGTTATAAAACTGAATGGAGCAAAATGTTGGATGCATTTCCTGTGTACAGCTACACTTTTTTCTCTTCCTATCAGAATTTCCATTTGCATCAAGCAACAAATGCAAGCAACAATAAATTTAAAGCTAGATTTTTTGCACATTGTAAACTGGGTAGGACCAGGAGTTACTGACAAAACCAGCTGGAAATGCAAGATTAGCAAATTCTCTGTATCCCAACACATTACCATCTAATCTGTCTTGTTTCCCCGACACATACTAACACAATGAAGCTGGACAATGGTTCAACAGCAAGTGCATGTGATAGTTCTGGCAAGACTATTTTTGTTTTGATTAAGCACATATTTTATCCAGGAGGGTTTAGAAAAGCAGGGCCTTTTTCTTCAGGTCATTCCGCTTCCAAAGTGCCAGACGATCAAATTCCTCAATACTCATTTTGAAGACTTCCTGGAACTCTTCAGGGGACAAATGCCTCTTGAAAATGAAAATACAGAAGATATCATTAGGCTTGTCTGTGCACAGGAATATTTCTGCCCTAAGTTTTAAAACACACCACAAAACAATGCATTAGGGTTTGCACTTAAATTCCAGAATTGTTTCTGGAAAAGGCTGCACTGAAACCAAATGAGCTCAGAATAGCTGGGAAATGAAATTATTGATGGCAGTAATAACTTGAAAAAAAGTAATCTTTTCTATAAAGTTCTAACTGAGCAGAAACTATGTTTTTTGGGAAAAAGTATGTTTATGCAGGGTGTCTGATGACAGAGCACACTGAGACAAATTTAAGTTATTCCAGAACTTTAAAGAGATTGATAACAATGTAATTTTACAGTTGGATTTGTTTTGCCTTGAACTTTAATGAGAGAAGTGGACACCACATGGGTCCACTAATAGTAACCTTGTAACAGAGGAGAAAGCCTACTGCTAAATTCTGAAACCTGAAATGTGCTTATCCATGGGGAGGGACTCTAGTCAGAGGTTAAGGCTGGATAAAGTATGGGGTTTTTAAATGTCAAGAAATATGCTTCTATTTGATGTTTTCATGCTTTAATATTAAAATAAAAGAAAAAAGAAAAATAGAAAAAAAAGAAAGATAAAAAGGGAAGAAATCCAACATTAAGAATTAGAAAGAGGTAGGATAACAGTTTCCTAGCAACTATTAGTATCCACACAGAAAAGACAAAAAAAGTAAATATGTGAACGAATTTTGAAGTAAAATTTCACTTTCCATTTACTAACAAAGACTTCATCTTTGTAATGCCATTTACTCAAGAAAACTAAAGAAATTGTTTGTAAGAAGTCATTATATATAATAACTTTGAATGATTATCATGGGTCCTTGTTTTTTAAGGACAGCCAGCCTTGGGTTTTTTTCCCCTTGAGATTCCACATATTCAAAACAACAGTGACCAAGATCTTGGAACTGAGCTTTCACTTTTCATTTGACAAATGACAGCAACCCACCATGAACACTGCTCATAGCATGGAACAAACACACCATGCATATTTAGCAAAGGAGATAATTTTTCGCATGAAAATCAGAGCAACATCTGACAATGTATTTAGAAACAATCTCTCACTGACAGAATTTAATTCTATTGGGTTCAGAAAGAAAATATAACTTCTCTCTGCATTGTTTTTTTAAGAATATTTTCCTGGTAATCCAGTGGATAAATGGCAGGAAGTTTAACTTTAGCAACTTCCCACAGCAAAGGACATGTCTGTAGGCTGTAGGGTTGAAAAAGAAGTCTGGATGAGCAAAGTGTGCGATATTTTATTTTATTTTATTTTACTTTCTAGATTGTGGATAAGACTTGAGACATCTCCTCACTCAGGAGAAAGCAGTGGCAAACTGTAGTTCTTACTCAAAGAGAAAATGAGAAAGCCTAGATAACTTTACAGGTAAAGCTACCTTGCCAATCGTCCAAAACCATAGAAAATTACATAAAACTTTAAAAGGACTATGTTTCCACTATTTTTCTTTTCTTGAGGCAATTTACATCATGTATTAGGAGCCCATCAGATCTGTTCCAGTACTGAAAGTCAATGGAGGAAAACTCAAGGAGCTCTAAATCATCCCTTTCCTCCAGGGTGCCAAACATTTGCTACATCTTCCCCTCCGAATGAAGCTTGCCACCTATCTCAGTACAATCTGGGCAATACCCCCTTCCCTCTCCAATGCTGTACTTTGCCATTTATCCTTTTGCTTTGCCCTCAGGCTTAGTGAGCTTTTGATCCACATACAGCTATCAAAGCCAGAACGAATTAGTTGTGCACTGTGCTCCTCTGCCTGTGCCCAGATGACACCACCTTCATTCTTTGCATACACTCATTTTCTATTTCTTACACCTAAGTTTTGTTTTATAACAGCACCATTTTTTTCCTCCTCACAAAAGTTCTCATTTGGTGCTGCCTGGTCAGAAAGCAATTGTTAGTTTCCAGCCCAGGGTGAAAGCGACTGAGATGGGGAAAGCATAAGCTCACTTATTTCCACATCCAGTCAATTAGAGAGTTTCTTTGCTTTTAATTTTCTTCCACATATGCCATCTCAAGGACTAACGAACTGACTTCCATATTATCAGTTTCTTACTCCATCAATGCTTTATCCACATGCAAAAATAATTCTGGTAGAAGGGAACATTTTCCCTTTGGTCTGAACTCTTTCTGAGAAGGCCAGTCTGTCCCCAGTGTAACATATTTATTTCCTGCTATTGTCCCTGCATCTTAGAAGCTTTCACCATATCATTCTTAAGCACCATCGGCTCTAGATTTGGGACTGACTCTAGAAGCAGCAATGACTTCAGTTCTGTCTTCAAATTTGGAATAAAACCTTGGTCCCAGAAAGATGTCATCAAATTGGCAAAGCTACAGATAAAAGCAATGGAAGTAATCATGGGTTGCAGTTTGATTTATGAGGAAAGACTAAAAGGCCTAAGTATGTCTAATCTCAGCCAAATGATGACTAAGGTAAAATATGATAATATCTACAAGTATTTGAAGGGTCTAAACACCAGAGGAATACACCAGTGTGACAAGTTTATGGTCACACTTTTCTATGTATATGTGATGCTAAATTTGCCCTGCACTATGGTTGGGACTTTGCTAACAGCATTCCTTATAGCTTTAAAACCTAGAGCTGTCCCCAAACCTAGAGGCATAAAAAATGAACCAGTAAGAAATCCTGGACTGATTCATCTTTCTTCTCAGCTGTTGGAATATTAATTTGTCTTAACTGAAGTATTACCTTCTCTCATTAGTCAAATAAAAGAAGGGAAATTGAAAACTAGGAGCAGGGAGTATGAAGATATTCATCTTGAGGTATGAAAGAATACGTGTGAGGCTATGCTATACAAGGCCAAGAACATGAATTCCTTTTTCTTTTTTCAATAATGGATCAGCTTAAAATATCCAGTTATGTTAATAATGCATCACTGGGCCATTAAAGGAAGGAATGGCCAAACTTACTAGTAAAAGCAACAGTCATTCCTTTTTTTTACTAGAGTTGGCCTTGTTTACATAGGAAGTCTGGGTGTTTTACAGTGTGCTAGTAAGTGATTCCTAATTCCCTTTGTGACAGTTTGGCCATATTAAGGCAGCTTAACTCAATCTGCTTCTCTGCTCAGTATCAACAGCAAGGCTGGGCACACTGCAGACATTGAGGAGAGTAGAGAGGACCTCCCAAGGTCCTGTTCTGCCCACACTCTGAACTCACTGTATGTAAGTGAGGTCATTTTGGAAGCTACAGAATGATTTTAACATGAAGCTACCTGAAAAACCTTGCTAAAAGACAACAGAAGCAGTTTAAAGATTATTCTTCACTACAATGACTGCTATACTGGACCTCACAGCATCAGAATATCAGCATTTGTGATATAGTTAAGTGTGATACTGCTACAATAGAAAGGATGATGGCATCAGTTGTTTTGAGAAGATTGTATTAATCTGAGCCTTTTACTAGGACATGCAGAACTAAGCAAGGGCTGAGCTAAACCTCTGCACTGCATTGCAAGCACTAGAACAGAAAATCCTCATCCTCTATGAAACACGAACATGAAAATGAGCAGCACAGACATGACCTCATTTTTTACTCTCTCAGAACAAAACTAATTAATTGCACATTCAAATACTTGCTCCACAGTGTTATCTCAGAAAGAAGTGGTGCTTTTTGCTATAAATTAATGGGGCTTGTCTCTATTTCTGTGGTCTGCTAAAAAGCCAGTAATAATTCTAAATAGAGTTATAATCTTTATTTAATTCAATGATATTTCTTTTCCCCAAGAATAATTTAGTTAAGGAAATTTGGAGATGCTCAAAACTAATACATAGTGTCATGGTTTCACCCCCACTGGCAACCCACACAGCCATTCACTCACTCCCCCAGCAGTGGGATCAGGGAAAGAATTGGAAGGGTGAAAGCTGGAAAACCCAAGTGTGGAGATAAAGACAGTTTAATAGGGAAAGAAAAAGCCCCATACACAAGCAAAACAAAACAAGGAATTAATTCACTGCTTCCCATGGGCAGGCAGGTGCTCAGCCATCTCCAGGACAGCAGGACCCATCATGCACAGCAGTTACTTAGGAAAAGAAAAACTCCAAACGTTCCCCCTTCCTTCTATCCCCCACTTTATATACTGAGCATGATGTCACATGGTTTGGAATATCCCTTTGGTCAGTTTGGGTCACCTGTCCTGGCTGTGTCTCCTCACAATCTCCCATTCACCTCCAACTTCTCTGCCAGACTGGAGTGGGGAAAAGCAGAAAAGGCCTTGGCTCTGTGTAAGCTCTGCTCAGCAATAACAAAAACATCTCGCTGTTATCAACCCTGTGCTCAGGACAAATCCAAAACACAGCCCCACACATTCCACTGTGAAGAAAATGACCCCAGCCAAAACCAGCACTTAGGAACGTGGCATTAGTATGAATAAGTCACAGGAAGATAAAATTGCAGTTCACCTGCAGCCATCCTGCAGTACATGGTGACCAGGGCGTGCTTCACAAGCATCTCTGTTCTTTGTCAGTAACTGGATGGGAGTCCTCATGTTAAAACCTGCTGAGGTAGGAAGCTCAGAGGATATCCTGTTTCCTCATGAGTCAATATTGAAGCAATGAAAGAAATCAGTGGATGGCATGAGTGTGATGAGGTGATGAGTTCAAGACTAGAAAAATCAAGGTCCTAGTTCCTAGAGGAATTTAAAACCTCAGGTTTGTCTCTCTTGCTTCTTTGTTTTTCTATTGTCATGGGAAATGGCAGCTGAGCCATAGCTGCCTTTGCTTGAATCTGTAGTGACTCTTTCAGCCAGTCTCTCTGAGGCACTACTGTGCACTCTGTTTTACAGAGTGTAATTTTAATTAGCTGTCTAGGTCAATTCATTTTTATTCAAAGTCCTTGCAACACTTCCAAGTTCTGATTCACCAAATCCAGAAATAAAAGCTACAGGATCTTCTCCAGAGATTTCAGTATGAGAAATACTCAAAATAAACAGGCATTTTTTGAGAAAGGTTTATTCACAGGTTAGCATTCATGTAAATAACCAAGCCTTTGCTCTTCAAGTTGGTGTACAAGCTTGGCTGTTGAGATTACTGCCTTTTTCTATAGTAAGATTCAGGATTGTAGAAGTATCTCAACACATATCTACGTATCGTAGAAGTATCTCAACTTCTTCCCCTCTCCAGTTTTTTTTCTTCTGCACTGCCCTTCCACTCCCTTCTCTCATGCCTCTCAAGGTTAGCCCAAATAAAATTCTCAGATGGCCAATCAAAATTTGCTGGAAATTTTTTTTCTATTAACTTTTGAATCCTCATTTTGCTTTCACAAGGTTTGCACTCTTCACCCCTCTTTCTGTTGCACTGCTGGGGCTCAGCAGGCTTTTCAGAAGTTTCTTCTAAGCCTTCTGCATGGCTAATTACAAAGCTGTAATTAGCCATGTGCCACATTCCCAAGGGAGTACTGAATGTTATGCTCATCTACGGCCTAATTAAGCTTCATGCTCAATAAATATTTTAAACTATTAAGTAATTATGTGATTGGGGAGGGAAAGTTAATAAATGGCATGAATTGCCACCCTAATGAACTTTAAAAGGTATCAAAAGATCACTAGGGCAGCTCTGCTGATCAGAGGATAAAGCAGCAGGCACCTGCAGTTACCCCAGATAAGGGCAATTAGTGGCAACACGAATAATTAGAGCCCTTGTGCAGCCAAGTTTTGCAGGAGCCCCAGATCCCTCTCCACACAGCAATGTGGGTCCCCAGAAAGGCTCCCAAGGAAAGCAGTGTAATAGAAGCAGTGAGCAAAGGAGTCTGAGACCCTTCCCCATGCCCAAATCACCTCAAGCACCTCTCCAAGGCTGCTGGACCTGTGCCTGCGTCTCGTTCAGTATTTCGGGGAACCAAGGAGCCTCACAAGGAAGCTGCATTCCACTCAGCACTACCACTGCAGGGTACTTCCAACCTTACCTCCTGGGAAATACCACAAGGCACACAGAAAACTTTCTGTAGAAGCATTCTATAGTCAGTATTTTTCCCAGCTGAGTCATGCATAAAGTTAGAAAAAGCTGGGACGATGTATTTCTCTCAGGTATATGAATATATTATCTAAATAGCATATACACAGAACATCTCTGATGATAGTCTATGCCACCATCCTGTCACTCAAATGAGCTTTTTCATTATCAACATAAGTCATTGCCTCCAGCTGACGGCTGATAAAGAATTCTGTATAATGAAGAAAATGATTCATAAATAAAAATGAAACTTGGAATCCATAATAAATTATGCAAATATAAAGACGATAATGAGTTTCAAAGATTTCATTTGTTTTAGGCACAAAATACCTTATTCTTAAAGCAGATTTTTCAGTTACCTTTCTTAGACTTTAGTACACCTATAATGTAAATGTTCCACATCTAATCTCTGTTCACTCCTACAGTGTTTCCACTCATACAGAAATTACTTTTCACATCATATCACATCAATTCTAATGCATATTTTCATTTTATAATGGCTCCTTTTGTAAAAGGCTTTGAAATCTGATATAAACATGCATCACTGATCACAACACAAGCACATGCCTAGAATGAGGAACACTACACATGTATTTTTCAACTTAAACAGTATGAAGTAGTTCTACTGAAGTCAGTGACCCACACTTTTTCACCCCAGGTTATGAGCTTTATTGTGAAGTGAGCCCATAATCTCAAACCCAGGCCCAAACTACAAACTGTAAAACACATAGCATTCCAGTTTTGCTCTGCTTTTCCCCATCTGAGCTGCAGAGGAGGTAGAACACACAATGCTACTTGTATGAATGACATCCAGGAGCCTGGGCTCTTAAAAATTCAGGCTCAGTTACTGGAAACAAGTCCTAAAATGGTTGGAGCCCAAATGGCTGGAACCCAGGGTGATTGTTGAATGAAAACCAGTGGAAAAAATGTTATGCCTAAAGCAAATCCAGACAGGCAGTTCCAGGAGAAAAAGCATGTTTGACTTAAAGTGAGTGCTCTGTTCAAATAAGACCGCACCCATGTTTAAATCTCTCATTTCTGTTTACAAGAGAACTAGGTGGCAAATGAAAGTTTGCTGCTTGGCATTCCAGAGTACTTTTTCCTTAGCAACTGTCTGAGTTAAAAAAAGAATTAACAGGCTCAAACAAAAAGTGGAACAATTTACTTTCAACTACATTTGATAGGCATGAATGCATAATGCTTTTAAGCCTTGACATTCAAAAGAAACAGCTAACAAAACTAAGACACATTAAGATAACGAAATCAAATGAAAACACTAAAACATGGTTTCCAAGTGGGAGATTCTAACTTCATTGGCTTTCAAAACTACCAGCCTGTGACCACAAGAGAAATCTTATACTCTGTGATAAAAGCAACTGCAGAAGAAAAAAAAATATAAATCTATGCAGCTGGGCACAAACTATCAATTTGAATGTGCAAATACTGAACCACACTGTTGTGACTGAAGAACAACCAAACAATATCCAATCTAAGATAAAAGTATCAAGTTCATGCTTTCAGGAGCCCCTGGCTCAAATGATAAAGGTATTAAACTACTTAAAAGAGGTTTCAAAATATTTGAAAGCCCAACTTCCTTTGAGAAGCAGCAGGTAAGGAATGTGCCAATGTGTACCATCCAAAGGTGATATCTTAGTCCTGAAAACTCAGGACTTAAGTTGTCCAAAATGGGGAAGTTTGGTAAGTTTGGTCCAGAACACTTATATTTTAACTGTTGCATTACAAAAAACAAGTTTCAAGACATACCAAATTGTCTATATTTTTTGAATGCTATTGCAGCAAACTCACCAAATAATCACATTTTGTAACTATACTGTATCTTCACAGAATATACCAATCTAAGCAAATTAGAGATTTACAGAGGTCTTCAAAGCAGGGGCAACTTTAAAGACCATGAAGCCTGTAAAGACAAAACAGACCATGTTCCTCAAGGCCTTGTCCAGCTGTGTTTTGCATGCCTTCAAGGGCAGAGCCTCCACAGCCACTTGGGCAACCTGTTCACTGCACTACTTTTCCAGTGAGGAACATTCCCTTCATATCCAATTGTCATTTCCTTCCCTGCAACTTGTGACTGTTGCCTCTAGGGTTTCCAGTGCCACCTTCTGGGTGGGTTCTGCCCTAGGGGTATTCTAGGGATATGTTCTACCCTAGAACCCCTTTAGAAGGTGAGCTGCTGACTCATTTTCAGCTTATTTTCCATCAGCATCATCAGGCACTTTTCCTCAGAGCTGTGCTCCCCATTTTGTTCTGATGGATAGTGTTACTTGTTCACAAGTGCAAGAATGTGGATTTATCTTCACTGATTTTCATGAAGTGTCTGTCAACCATTCATTCCTGCAGCCTGGCCAGGTCCCTCTGAACAGAGGCTCTGCTCACCTCAGCACCTGCTGCAGCCCCCTCAGATTCATGTCATCTGCAGACAAGGTGAGGATGCAATTCCTCCTCTCCACCCAGGCTGTACAGCCCACCCCTGTGTTACTGCTCTGCTGTTCTGCAGTGTTATGTGAATGAACTTCTTCTTCACCATTTCCTGTTGGAATAGTTCATGGGAATGCTGCTCTGCTCGTCTAACGTTACAATAAACAGCACTGTGGAAGAGAGAAACTCCTAAAAAAATTCCTTGGCCAAATCCTTATCTACTGCAAATTCCTTGCATTTCTGATCAGTTTATACAGAAGTGAGATCCAGGCTATTTATTCAAAAACCAAAGTGCCAGTAATGTATTTAAAAATCAGCAGGCTGTTCATTATAACCGGTTCTTGGTGCTGCATGCATTAGTTCACTGCTGGCATAAACATCTCCTTGGATGAGCACAAGGAATCAAGGAATTGGCTACTTCTGTCTCACTGCTGCGTTAAGACAAGCAAACAAAAACATGCTGAGTGTTTCTACGCTTGGTTACATGTACTTTTGAGGAAAGAATGACTATTATTTGAATGCACTTATTACCAGTTGAGCCTTCCTAATCTCTAGATACCTCTTGGGCTTAGAAAAATACGCATTTTTTGCAGGGAAATATTTTTTATAATCCTTAAATAATTTTTTTGCACAACAGTGTAATCTAGAAAATACTCACAATGGGAGTGAAGTTAGGAAAACACTACCACCCATTAAACCCCCACCCTCCCATGGTCCTTGAACATTAGCCAAGGTTTCATTGTAGCCTCCTTTAATTTGATCCCAGGAGCTAATACCATTGACTTTAGTTCACTTTTCATGATAGGAACACTCAATACAGGAGACTTGCCTTGGAAGAATGACTCATAGACAAACAACAGTGCCCCTTCCATGACATCTATGATGGATCATTCAAAGTTCACAACAAACTGTTTCACAAAGAGGAGGCTGCTTCAAGTCAAATTGTGAGACAGCTGTTAAACAAATCTACTTCATGGAAATTTAGTCAACCTTACTACTCCTAAGTGGACCAGAAATCAGAAGCATCACATGTGAGAGAGAGAGAGACCCTGTTGATCCCAGACCCAGTAAGACTCTTTCCAGGTTTGACAGCTGATATGAAGCACAGAAGCTCTAGGTCTCCTTTCACTGACAGCACCTGTGCCCAGGCCACAGCCATCACACCCAGGAGCTTGCTCTGATTCACAGCAGCAAGGTGAGGCTTCAGCGCACACAAAAAATCAGAAAAAAAATGGTGTATTAGAACATGGATCTTTTTCTGACAAGATTTTCCTAGATATATCACTCTACAGTATGGATAATACATGGACTTAGCACTGCTACCATTTCTGTAGGCAAAACCCAGCCCTCTCACAAGTGACACTGGATGTGCAGGATGAAAACAGAACATCAGCTGGAAACCAATTCAGATTGGAAAGAACACTTGCCTCTTAGAGATCCCAAGCATTGAATCACACCTTCTAGCAAGTATGAAAAGGACCTCAAGAAAAAGTGAAATATTACCTTAGTACATGCTTTCAGTGCTCCCAGTGCTGATACCAAGGTATGTTGAGTGGGCTCTCCACTGACAGACAGTTGCCTGTATCCACATTTCTAAGCCCAGTTTGTTTCTATGCAAACCTATAAAACCATATTAGTCCTGGGCTCCCTGAGTCCTGGGTCCTGCCCAAGCCTGAAATCTGCTGAGTGTACAAGTCAATAATCAAGTTATTATCTTCTAATTCTGTCACAAAAGGGAAATAACGATAAGCTGCTTTTCTGTGTAAAGCTACTTATTTCCAGCAATTCTTTAATACAGAAGAAAGGCTCAGGAAAGAGGGGAAGAGGCTGACAGGGAAGGCAATGGTTTGTGCCTCTCACTCAACTCTGCATATGGTTTGAATGTGTAGATGAGCAATTGCCTCTGTTCCTACAGTAGTTACAGTGCTATTAAAACTCTGCTAATTTGTTTAAAAAACTACCAATCCCTATTAAATGCAAGACAGTCTACAAAGGACTCCTTCCTGCAGACACATGTGTTTAGCATAGTTCAGCAATCAGCAGGATTGGCCTGGTCCCCTCACTGCTTTTCTGGTGCAGGTTTGAAGCAGATCTTGTTTATTGTTCTTTTTTGCAAACCTCTGTGAGATCTTTGAAGTGGTTGGGCTCCTTGAGCCAACAGGCCCTGTGCTGCACCTGGTGTGAGGCAGTCTGAACAGCTCCAAAGTTAAACAAACAGCGATCCCAGCCGAGCACGGGGCACGAGTCACAGATAACAGCAGCCAGGGCAGGCATGATCCATCTAAACCAAACTATATCTTGTCTTGAAAAAGCAATTTAGAGCTGCACTTGCTGTTCAGACCAGTCTGCTGTGTTTAAACAAAGACCCTATTCTTTAACACACACATGAAGAATCCTTCACAGGATATGTCCAGAGGAGCATCCCTCCAACTCCCTGCTCCTTTTTCCAGACTCATCATCCTTTTTAGTATTGTTATCATGCCTTGCTATAATCCATGGTTTAAACAGCACGTAATTGAGGCTCTCTTTTCCTTACAATCAAATCAACACTACTTGTTGGGAAATCAAGTGACAAGAACATTCAATTACTCAAGAGCATAACACCAATTTCAAAACATACTACATGTATACACATTTGGTAAATTAATTGTTTTCAAAAACTGATCTTTAATGAGGAACTTTCTGCTCCTTTGAAGTTTTTCTTTTTTTCTTGTTTTAAAAGTAATTTTTCTTTCTTCTTTTCTTGTCATATTATCAAAATACAGTAAATTTATTAAATTATAAATCTCCCTAAAAGTCAAAAATTGTTACCACAGATTTTTTTTTGGAGCTATCTCTTCTTATTAATAGTAGTTCACAGAAAGATAGATTAGTTAAGGTGAATCTTTATTCAGTCCTGTCTTTTGATCAGTCAAAAAAATTGACCTTGGGAATTTTGCTTGAACATCAGCTTCAGGATCTGATCTCTGGAAACTCAGCCTTCTGTTATGATAAATTATATCTGCATTTCTCTATCTTAAGTGAGATGTGGATATTACAGAAAAGCTGTAGTAGAGTGACCACAGATTACACAGCCAAAGGAGAGGCTGAATAAGACAACAGACCAAACACAGGTTCATTTATTTTCAGGATTAATGGAGCCTTTTTGTGAGATTTCGTTTATTCTATGAGCATGTTTTTTATATGAATTCAAACCAAAACAAACTCTACATTTTCCCACTCCCCACATGAACTTCCAATACCCTGTAAACTCCTCCAAAACTGATGAGTTTCATCAGTATTTTTGTAAAACACCACTTGGTCAGACATTTGCCAGGTTTTTGGCAATTTTTTAGTTAAATTGCCTACATACTGACTTTTTTTTAAAAAAAATATAATACAAAATGTTATTCCTCTCTTCTCTCTTCTTTGTTGCTATTACTGAGACACAAGGATATTCAAGGATAGTAAGCAAACAGGAGAAAATGCTTGCAAAACTGTCGAGCAAATATAATTCCTACCTCCAGCCTGGTCCTGTCCACATCCTTAGGCAATTTCACACGAACTCGGTTTGTTACAATAAGTGTTTCATAAGGATAAATCTGTTAAAAAGACAAGAGCATATGACCTCCAGCTGAATCCAATTCTGAGGCATGGAAATGGCAGTATGGGGAACTTACTAAAAAATGGTACATACTTGCATCCTGATTTGACAAATATTTCACTGGGACAAAAATTAACAAAATAAAATAAAAGAAAGGAACCCATGTAACCTTGCTAGGAAGTGCTGAATCTGATTGTTCTTCCAGTGTTGGGAAAGCCCTTCTTACCTTGTATTCTGCAAAAGAACGAGAACAGGTTCACAGTTTAGAATTTATAGCCGTCTTTTGGTGTCACCACAATGAACATTTAGGTACATCACAAATGTGCTATGCTACTACATTTCTCTCTTCTCAGTAGCTGTTGGATAACTGCATGCATAGTAAGAATCTGACCCCCATGCCCTGAATGCCTGTAACACTGTCTATTACCAAAGCAATCGTCCGGGAAATCAAAGGCTTATTACAGAAAATCCATCTCCTGATGCCATTGGGTTACACGGTGAGTATGTCTGGCAAAATTGGGTATCTCTTTATACAGGAGCCTTATGTGCAGAGTTAAGTCAGTCTGTCATCCAAAACTCCTGCCCTTATTGTTCTTTACTGAAAATAGTTAAAATATACGGATTATTAAAGGCATGTCAGTTTGGAAACATATATGAAAACCACTGAGATAATACGATATTACAAGATGCCACCACCCTGCACTTGGGCTGACTGCAGTGGGAATAACAATAGGGAAGAAAATATGATTTGTGGATGTGGTAATAATGACTCCTGAATCTACACTAGCACAAGGGAATTCTAGTTAGGTCAGTGTATGACTACATATGATATGACTACCACAATTATCTATTCACAATGGTGATTAAACGCGACCGGGATAGCCAAAACGTTTTCACAGACTTCTTTATGGTCTGAAATTAAACCAGAGATTGAATCTACTTTTCAAAATCTGTACTTTAACCTATTTAAACTGAGACAAAGATTTTTATCAACACAGAGTCATGAAGTGAAGCATTAGAGTAAGATTTCTAAAATGAGTTAAAGTGTCTTGGAAATAAAATTTTTCAGCTCTTTTGAAAATTCCAACCCAAGTTCCATATTAAGTGCACAGCCCACTTAAAACTGCAAATGAAAGAAAATACTGCAAATGAATTCTGCTTTTTGAACTCTGTACATTTTAACCACACTGTAGCACAACCAAGAAGCACAATGGACCTTTTCCAACTAGACTTGAAGGAATAATTATCTTAAATTTCCTTCTGTCTTTGATATGAGACCAACACCACAAGGCTGTTGCCACATATGGAGGATCCTGCTATTGACTCAGCCTGGTTGCACCACCCTATGATGCAAGACCTCTGTCAGGCTCAGGTTAAGGTTAAGGTTGGGCTAAGTAAAAAGAAGAGTCTGTGATATTAATGATACTGAGCTGTGTCTCTGGCTAGTCATTATTATGTGAACTACAGGAAGAGCTCAGGATAGTAACCTTTATGGCAGTATTTTAATTAAAATTAAGGGAGTGGAAATGGTATTCCAAAAAAAAAAATGTACCTTTCATCCCCCAGCTTGCCTCCTGGTCCGTTTCATATTGGCCCATAGTTTCAGGCTGACAGAGAAAGAAAGAAGCAATGTAGCAGCAAAATACACAAACCCCCCACTCTGAACATTGTTGAGAGAAAAAAGACATAGAACCGAAATACAGATCCTTGTGTGAGAGAAGTAAGTCTCATTCTAATTTGACCTAACTGCTCAAGTAAGCAAGCTAACACTGGAACTGTCACTATTCTGTGAGGCTGATGTGTTACTGCCATCATCACAAATCACTTCTGCTGCACTGCAACTTTTCTCCTTCTACTTCACACTGCTGATGCCTCTGAACAGGGAGAACACTCCATGTGCCATATATGTGCTGTGTTTGAACCACTGTCTTCTTCCTTTGCTGACAAATGCTATGATGATAAACAGTACAGGAAATCAGAAAAGCACTATTATATGATATTTTTTTTCCCCCCAAGTCTCATTTTTGCCTGCTAGGGTATCAATGGTGTGCACAGCTATGCTCACAATAACCTGCAAGGCTCCTTGTTTGCTTTTGGGGTTTTATTTATGCAGCACTTGGACGGCTGATTAAAAATAACAAACCACAAAAGCTGGTACGAACCTACAATCCAAACAGAGGACATCCATTCTGAGAGGAATTCTGTCCTCAAGGATTTGACCATGAGCAACCTTTTCAACAATTATACAGGCTTGGGATTCTTTATATGGGACAGATGCTGCCATCTGCTGCTTTCCCATCACATTGCAAGGCATCCTGAGTGCTTTGGCCTCATCTCTGGGAAGTCTTGGGATGGTTTTGGTGCCTCACCACAGCAGTGGCTGGGCACAAATCAGTGTCTTGCTTGTTTCAGGTTACTGGCAACACCTATTGTGAAAAGAGAGAAAAAAACTCTCTTGACTCATAGGTGGGATTAGTTTTATATGGACCCTCTTAAATTCCTAAATATTATTCGATAAAATTTCAGTGTCATTCCTTACTTCAGAGAAGAATTCAAGAAACCAGGTATTGAAGCAACACAGGCATAATTAGTCTTGTAATATTAACTCAAAGGGATGGACATTTCAGCAGCTACTGAAAAATCCATTTAGCTACTCCCTGATAATTTCCTTCTTGTAGCTCCTTCCAAATGACTCTCAGTTTGACTCTTGTCACTGGGTAAGTTTAATCTTCCTCATGTGCTTTTGCAGGTTTCACATCTTCCTCTGGAGACAGAAGGGCATTTGAACGAAGTCCTCTCCATGCATTTTGGACACCAAAAGGTAGGTGCCCATGCATCTATATATTGACAACTCATTACTATAAGCCACAGTGGTTTTTCACCTAATAGTATCCATACTATTAGGAACTGAGAATCCATAATGCTAGATGTCAGAGATAGAGAGGCCACACTATCAAAGCTTCCTTTTTATTAAAGACTAATAAAAGTTGCAAAAAAAAAGGATTAAAAAAACAATTCCTAGTCTGTTCTGGTAATAATTTTGTTAGACAATTTTCTTTCTAGATTGCTGCTTGTCATTCAATCTTCACTGATCCCTCCCTGCCTTAAAATCACAATGGTTGTGTGTGAATACACTCAGCATACACACTGACACACATTCATACTAGGAAGAACAGAGCAGATGGTTCAAGGAATGCAATGGATGTGGGCTGTTCCACCTTTGCTTTAAGACCATTACTTCCCTAATTATAGGCCTGTCTCTATCATTAATTCAAGCTATGCTATGATTAATATGTGCAGTCTGTATGTACATTTTAGATTTTTGTTTGTTCTGGGAGGAGAATCAAGATTCCCAATGCTCACAATGCACACAATTAAAAGGAGAAGCCGAAGTCAGTCTTACTCTTGCAGAGAGCCAAACTGAAACCCACATAGGGAATGAATCTGTGAGACAGGGATGGAAGCCAAAACACCTTTGAAGTGTTATTACTGTGTAGATTTTTAACTAGTTAATGAGTTGTATATTTACAAGACCTTATTTCCTGGAGAAAATATTTAAATGTGTACCTACCTGATGTAAGCCATTCTTTCCATAGCCAGGTAGAGAAGCAGACTTAGAATATGGAAATCCTGTAAAAGACATAATATATAGCTATATTTTTGCAAATCTTTTACAGTCTACAAAAAGAGGGAATCCAAGAAAACATCCAGAAATAGAAATTACAAGATCAATGCAAATATTCTATCAATGAGATGAAATATAACTGATCTATGCTCATCTTTTCTCCATATTTCATGCACATAAATGTGTGTAACAGCAGCATGCCAGGGGCACAATGTGGAGGGAGCTGTGGGGCTTACATTTTGAAAACCTCGTGCATCTATGTGATGCAAAGTTTGTGATCTGATCGATTGTAAAATCTCTGCCTTCCAATTTGAAACTGGGATGATTTGAAATTGGGATTAAAGGGATTTAGATTATCACTTCTGAACATGCTGTATGAGTTCTGGGTTATGGTTTTGTTTCTTAAAAAAGATGGGTTGATACACTACCACTTAAAAAATAAAAACTTTCTTGTTTTTCTTTCTGTAAAACTTCTCTTGGAAAAAAGCAAAAATGAAGATGCAGCAGGGGATAAAGTAAACCAGCCAGAGTATACACACCCAAGTGAAAGGAAGTTTTAAGGTGAAATAAAATTGGCAAAGTGGCATTGCCATGAATAAATGATGTAACACAGTGACGAAACTGTGTGTGGCCATTACAAGACAACTGAAATGCCTTAATTTTAGTATTAAGACTCTAATAAGGAAGTATTAAAGTTAAACAGTAGAAGAACAAACATATGTGTAATAAACATTCCTGATTCCAGTATAGGAAATTATGTAAAACTGACGTGAAGTATTACAGAAGTAAGCTCAAAGAACTGAATGTACAATACTTCTTTCTGTCAAAATTGTTAGCAGTCTGTGTCCAAAGAGGAATGCAGGAAGGGAATCCAAACCCCACTGGATTAATAAATACCCTAAGGAGATTATTAGGAATAAGCATACAGAAAGAAAAAACAAAAGATGGATCAGCAGAGAGCTCAAAATGTGCTGAGATAAACTGAAAACTGCCAGAAGTCAAGCTGAGTTAAACATTGAAAATGACATTAAAACAAATAGCAAAAGTTTCTCCAGCTATCCAAATAAAAAGAGAACAAGGAAAAAAATAAATGGGATCACTGGGAGTTGCACTGTGTCAGTACTGAGCACTCAGAAAAGGTGAAAGAAAACCCAGGTAAGGCTTGAGCACTGAAGGAGTATTTCATCCATGGAACAGAAAGTGGAGTACTGAGCAAGCATGAAAAGCCAATGGAATAAGGGTAGGCCAGTGAATCACTGTCACTATGGACAAAAAATTCAAAGCACTTAATGTACTTAAACAGGGACCAATAAGCTCATATTGAACTGCAAGCCAGATACCTCCTACCATTAAAGAAGGGCAACTACAGTTTTTGTATTTAAGACAGGAAAAAATAATGAAACAAAAAACTTATAATTGCCTGTTGTGTGAATGGTAGTGCCACCAGACAGCCAAGAGTAAAATACCTGTGTGACAGAAAGCCTGGATCTGCAACAAAGCTGTCATCTCTGCTCCTGCCTGGAAAAGCTGCTACGCTGGACATGAGTGTGGAGATCAATCTCTTGGCCTTTTGTTTACAGAGAAGGTGGGCAAGTGTCTTTTGTTCTGTCACTAAATAATACTCAGTGACAAAGGAGCGATGCCCCAGGGTAAAGACACGGCTGCAGCAGCCCCGGGCAGGAGAGACACTCCAAGGTAAAGACACGCTGCAGCAGCCCCGGGCAGGAGAGACACTCCAAGGTAAAGACACGCTGCAGCAGCCCCGGGCAGGAGCTGCCGGGCTCCGGCGACACCGTGCGGTGAGCTGAGCGCGGAACTGCGCCCGAACAGCCCAAAACAGCACCGAGACCCGCTGACACCAGCAAATTTCCCCGTAATTAGACACTATCTGAACATCAGCTCCCCTCTCCAGGGATGTGGCTCCTGCTTTGTCCAGTACAACATTCTCTCCAGTCTGAAGTTGCCTCTCAGCACATCACGGACACATGAACAGCAAGGGTTACGTGCCTTCCTAGATGTCTGCTTTCCTAAATACACAACACTTAAAATCACGAATTATGGTAAATAATGAACTATTACACATCTACATACACAGAAGCAAGACGCATTTTCACAGGTGGATGTAAGGAGATACAAGCTCCACTCTTTGCCTGTTGATTGCACAGGTCTCACACTGATGTGCTGTGCTGTTAGTTGTGTTCTTCTGGGCATTTAAGCAATGTAATGTGGTAAAATGTCTTCCAGAGCAAAACAAGCCTTCTCTGGTTTGCTCAGAGACTGGACAGAAAAATGCAGGGCTTTTTGCTCAGTGTATCTGGAAACATCACTACCAATTCACAGCCTGCTAACTCCCTCCACACTGCATGTTACCACTTGGCACCAAACTTATACCTAACAAGGTTATTTTCTCTGATAGCCACTGACTATGTCACAGGGATGGGGCTGAAAGCCAGAGTTCCCAAGCATAAGTGCAAGAGGCAGAGATGTTACTTTTCTGTGGCCAATGTGGGCCATATGACAGACATAAATATTCAGAACTAAACAAGGAAACACTGAATAGAGAAGGAATTACTTAGGATGTACACAGGTACTAAAATAGTCAAGTAAGTGAATAAAAAGATTAAAATAGGAAATAATAAAATTAATTTTATTAAAAACAAAAAAGGAAATAAAAGCATAAAGAAAGGAAAAGTAAGTTTCAGGAAGATAAACTTCCTCAATGTCATTTATGTGTAGCTGCTAATTGTGTAATGGGGTCAACTTTCATGAGTGACAGAGAAATGCTGGTAAAAAACAATGGAAAATGAACAACAGAACCTATATTGGTACAAATGTGGTATTGACCCAGACATAGAGGTGTGAATTATCTATTGCTTTTCTTAGTTTCAATAGTTTCACATTGCCAAGATAATAAAATATATTTTGTTAGAATGCTAGTATAGAATTCTAAAATAGTATAAAGTATAAATATAGTATATATATATATATATACTATATATAGTATAAAGAAATGCTAGTATAGCAGAGTGACAGGTATAGTAAAATTCTCAGGGGAAAAAATGAACACCATATGTTGTTCCTGTATAAGAGTTCTTGGTGTGCTAGGTATGTCGCCTTGCTTAAAATCTGCACTGAAGAACTGGTCTCTCAAAACGTGTGTAAAAGAGCAGCAGATCTACTCCCTAAAGCTTCCAGACACACCCCATTTGTGTATGACAATAAAAGGTTTAGGTGTTCATTCCTGGGCAAGGATTTAAGTGTGTGAGGTGGTCAGATTGTTTTCCCCTGCACAGGAAATCCTGCAATACACCTTGTGCACATGTTTGTGATTTCTTGTGAGGATCAAGTTATCAAATCCTTTACAGCTAGACCAGTGAGACTGATCTAAAATAAGTTTTCTTCTTTATCTTCTTTATCTTATTACAGCCTTTTGACAGCATATGTTTTCCCTCTTCCTTGCATAGCTAAGCCATAATTTCCTTAATATAAGTTGATGGAGCCAACTATCACATTACCAAAATGCCCACAAGACTGACATCCTAGCCCTGCTGCCAGACATGCCTTGCATTGGGTGCATTCTTTTGGAAAACTGCTTCCCCAGCTTGTTTACCCTGGATGACCTGCTACTGCTGCACGGTATAAAGTGGAGGAAGCAGGGAGAGAAATGTCTCAGTTATCTCTTCAAATTCATTAAACTCATTTTTTGTCATGTACGTAACTTAAAAGTAAAATTCAGGCCCAACACCGATGCTTCTGACTTGCTGAAATGTGTCATAAGAAATGTGTAGAACACGCTTTTGGTACTGACAGCTAGCACAGGCATATGGTCTCCAGGCCAGTATTCAGTTACAAAATTATTCCCTTTCCCACCTGGAATATTTCTGTGACCTTATAACTGTGAGTGATAACAGAAAAAAAATGCTTAAGTTAATCTCTGGAACAATAAAATCTTTATCTGTATCATGATAGGAGAAGAAATGGCTTCATCAATATTCAAAATACATTGTTCGTGTCAAGGACTAATTAGCACAAATGAAAAATCTTCTTGATACTGGTATCCTGTCTACTGAAAATAGGTACCATACAATAAATGGGCACTTTTATGAGGAGTGGGTTTTTGTGGTAAGGCATCTCTGCTCTCCAAAGAGACAACAGCTCATTTACACAGGCAATGCTGCTCCTTTCACTAATATGAAACTATAAATAGTTTCATCAGCATAGTCTGGAGGCACTGAACGCGCACAAGCCACGGCAGAGCCAAGTGAGCAATGGGATAAAGATGGCAGAGATGAAGTGTGGGTGGGCTGCAGCAGGGCCACCTTCCCCTGCCCCAGCACTCACGGGAGTAGCCGGCAGTGGTGCCCTCCTGCGCTCTGTCGCTCCCGGCAGTGAGGGACAGCGACCGCGTCTCCGAATCCGGGGAGTTGGTTCTGGTGTCCGTATCCCCTTTCAGAATCAGCCAGCTGGTCTTCAGCTGCAGAGAGGAAAAGCCTGTTACCAGATACAGGATGTAACACCTGGAGGCAGTTCTCCCACCTCAGCTGTCTCAGATGCCTTGTGATCTGCTTGTCTGTTTATGCTCGCTGCAGCTCCAACCATCCTCTATCAAATTATAAAAGCTGACTGTTTGATGACTTAAGACATCACAGCTACCAGAAACTCTTAATTTTTAGCTGAGCTGAGGACATTTTCTCCATTCATGAAGCTGCCCACAGCACCCCACTTTAGAAGATGCTCTATGTCATGTTCTTATAATTAATCTGCTCTTGACATTTTTCTTCTAGGCCAATATGCATGCTAAATCTGCAGCATTAGCTGAATCACCAAGGTAGATATTGAGACCGAGTGAAAATCCAAGAGTTTACTGCTCTTAATCTCAATATCCCTACTTCTCTTTACTGTAGAACATACATTCTAAACCCTTTGGGTGAGAGATTAAGCTTTTCTATGTCTTTCTAGAAAAACCTAAAAGTAGTAATGACTATTTCAATTATTTAAAAGAATACCTTTATATATGAATGTGTTTTAAAAACAAGTTACTTCAAGAATGATCAATACTTCCTTTTGTCCTTTCTGATCATTACCTTCTTATTGTCCTGATCCAAGCTTCCATCCTCCCCATCTGATCTTCTTGCTGCTGTAAGATTAAATTAATTTTAAAAATTTGAACAGAATGCATCTTATTTTTTGACTTCTGTTTTGACTGTAGTTATGGTCCAAATATTTTTAAGAGGGGGAGAAAATCAATTAAAAAAAATAGAGTTTGACAGAAAATTTGATGTGTGGAGCTATGGTTTTACAGAATTACTAAAATGATTTTGAAATTATCACAGTAATACTCATCCTCCATAGATGCAGTAAATTTAGAGGATCTATTCCTGCTGGATTTTGAACCCACATTTTCAGGAATAAACTACTTTTGGGGAATGATTGATGGGAAGAAGAACTGTACATCATAACTTAGGGACAGATTTCTTTGGCCTCCACTCACAGGGAAGCCATTTCCCCCTTCTGTGTTACAATGACCATGAAAGTACAAGGAGTCACACAGATGTTCTGTAGTCAGCACACCTGGATCTCTTGGATTCCTAAAGAGGGCAGACAATCATGGTAAAGAAAATGATGAACAAACTTGGCACTGCCTCTTTATAAAATTCTATATAAATTATAAAATCTGCAAGACAGATTATGTCAGACTCTAAAATTGAAAATTCTTGACCAACCAATTTTATCACTGTATTTTCCTCTTCTACCCATATTCTCCTCTTGAAGAGCGTTCCCCAAAAACAGTTGCTGATGTTTTACCATTGGGTTATTTCCTTGTAACTTTTCAACTTGCATTTAGAATTTAGAAATTCTAAAATATTTTCATTAGATAGTTCCCAACCCATAAATGTGTTTTTCCTTCTCTTCTATTTCCCAGGGTATTGTTCCAGACACCAAAATCTTACAGAAAGTGTTTTATGCCAAATTTCACAAAATTTCAGTTAAGTTCTTACAATGTGAGCCCTACTTGCCTCTGTATCCCTCTGAGTAGTTTGGGGAGTTTTAATGGTGCAAAACTGGAATAATGGAAGGACATAGCATAACTTTAAGCCCACGAGAAATTAATGTAACAAGGTGGTTCTCTGCAATGCCTGAGAAAAATGGCCCTGTGCAATGCAATGCAGACAGAAAACATAATTATTATTAAAAGAAAGAGTATGATAATACAAAAGTTAAGGCTCAGATGAGATTCTTAGAGACAGAGATGGAGAGGAGATTAAATTGCATTGTTACAAGTGCTGCAGAACTCCCAGCAAGTTGGGAAAAACTCTGCCCTCTCCAGTTCCCCAGCCATCATGTCTGCAGAGGATCTGCCCTGCATCAAACAACACAGGCAAAAGGCCACCACCAAAAAGCATGTCAGTGTTATTCTGATTCAATTTCTGGTGCCATCACACGGCTCACATCCAGACCTTAACTGGTTTTGCTGAGGAGGTGAAATTAAAAAATGACAAATTGCCATAAGGAAAATATCTTTAGGCTTAGAGGTGAAAATCTGGAACTGTAGAGGGGTTTGGCTGCTTCCCCCCACTTCAATTTAGTGAGGAAAAAAAAAAAAATATGGGTTAGAAAATATGAACAGCATTAGGAAAAAACACAAGGTTTTCACAGTTATAGCATCCTGACAAGGGTATTTTCCCAAGATGGCAAGCTGCTTCTCTGAGGAATAAATAGGAAGGAATATTCAAGCATGACAGATGATGAATAAAGTCCCTACATTGCAAGAAGGACCTAAACCTGGTTCAGAGATATTTTGGGAGCACACCCTAAACTGCGAGTCAACAAGTTATTCCAGGTCATGTGTATTGATCTTGTTCTCATTAAATCAGAAATCCATATAGAGGATCTGATGCACTTTTGGAAATTTTATTTTTGTTTCAAGACACTGATGTTTTCAAAGGAAAGAAAAAACAAACATGCTTGATTCAAGGTTTCTATTGAGAAATTTCAAAAGTTCCACAAGATCTTCAGAGCATCTGACTTCAAAGAGATGCAGAGGGTTTACAACTAAAATCAGTAAGGGCCATGATGGCCAGCCCCTCCCAAGTTCCCGAGAAGGCTTCATTTAACACATTGCTGGCAGAAAAATGCAAGTGCCCTGAACTTCATCAGTACTGAGCATTCACTTCACCACTGCAAGGGATACTCAGTTCTGCCATGAATCTCGATGTGCTTTCAAAACTTTTTTAGTAACTTTGAAGGGTGTTCAAATATTTCTAAAACACAAACACACACACAACCATGCAGGCTCCTACACTCCTCACTTTCCAACCCCAGCTCTGAGCCTGATCTCTTCTTGCATGTCCCATTTTTCCACCACCTTTTTTTCATTCTGAAGTTGGTTGTTTAGAATAGAAACACCAAAGCTGTAACTTCAGCAAATCTGTTGGGTGCTGATGTAACTAAAACCTTTTAAAGCCAAATGTTTTGGAAGAGCTTCTTGCATTTCTTGTTTTAAAGAACATTTTTGTGTTTGTTTGTTCAAACTTGGTCTCTTCAACAAAGGAATGTTCTCTGGCTCCTTTTCAGCACAGATTAGTTCAGTGTCCCATCAGCTTGAGGAGCTGAATAATTAGCTACTCATGTGTTCATGCTTTAGCTGGGAGTCCTTCCAGAACAGAAGATAAATCTTTTAAAATTTCATTTTAATTTATATTATTTTTATTGGAAGGAAAGTTTATTGATTTGTTTGAGTTGTTGTTTCTGGATTTTATAGTTTTTGGGTTTTTTTGGTTAAAGGAAATTATGTTTTGCCTTCTGGTAAGAAAAAAAAAAAGTATTTCCAACACAATCTTTCAGAACATCTATAATCTAGAAAAGAAAGTTTAAAACACATATTCTTGTTAACCTATTGAGATTGCTGCCTCGCTAGTTTAATTCTCTGCTCACTTCAGTGGTTAAGAGGATAACTCCATACAGCAGTACCAAACTGACATAATCCAGACTTTGACAGACAGCAAACTGATATCAAAATGCCCAGCCTGCAAATATAAAGTTTTTGCTTAGAATCCTCTTTGCAAATCAAAAGTATCTATTAAATTAAATTACACAGCTAGGATACAGGATATTAAGAGTCCTATCATTAGCTTCTGTAAATGAGTGAAACTATGCTGATTTACACTAGATGATTGTTACTTTGCTTTTGTTCATGATTTTTTCCAAACACCACTACAATATTCACATTTTTTTGTTGTCTTTTTTTTTTTTTTTCTCAGCCTGAGAAGTTGCATTTAATGATTTATATTGATGAGCAGGCACAGAGGGGCAGGAGAGGGTAAACAGGGTGAGAACAGCAGTGTAGCATAGCACTTTATGCGGCACTTGTGATCAGCTCTGAATCACCATGATATATCAAAATAGCAGTATCCCAGTTTTGGAGAACTCACCACATCCTTGGACATCATGTTATACAAAATGCTATTCAATTTTCATGTTACACCTTTTTCTCCTTTCCTATTTGATGTTATAGGGACATAATGAAACGCACAGACTACAGCAAATGAATTTGAGAGTCAATACCCATTTTTGTGCAAAGACACACAGATAAAACTGCAACAGAGAAAAGCACTGTACCATGCTGTTTGTAGATAGGAGGTTTCCTATAGATGTTATCTTTTACGCCAGTGTCTGAGGAAGAGGAAAGAGAAAGGAAAGAATGAAAGAGTAAGCAAGCAGTTCAGACCACGCTGCTCTTGTCTCCTCTCAGCAACAATAACAATGCAAAAACTTCAGCAAAGACTATGCATTCATTCAGTGGTTTGCCATCCAGTGGAACTTTATCCATCATGTGCTGAAAACCTTTATAGCTACCTACGCAGCATAATTCCCCCTGAGGCCCTCAAAATACTCTAAAACAACTTGAGTGGCATTCATTTGGTGATATGTAGGGGTTTCATCTGCACTACCAGAACATACTTACATTATAGACAGCAAAAAGAAACTGGCACACTTACCACTACTTAAAATTAACACAGGAGTACAGCTATTACTGTCAGACTTGGAAAAGGATTTTCTCCATTATTTACACAGTGTATATGTTCAGGTATGAATGATTATACTGGAAATACAAACCATTCTTTTCGGAAATCCTAAAATTTGTCTTTCCATTGAATTGTATAGCTAAACTGGCCTTCCAGGAGTTTTCTGAAAGCCCTCAGAGCCACAGTCAAGGGTTCCCATATCACATTGTACAGACATCAGATTTACTCAGTACTCTGGACCTGAGAAGATACAATTCCTAAAAGTGCTCTGTTTACAGAAACATTAACCACAGAAGCTAAATGTGAATAAACAAACAATTACAATGAGGAGGCAGATGTGTCTAGCAGTCAAAAAGCTGAACAGTGTGGATGGGATGTAAGTTTAACGTGCTTGTTGACTGAATTTGAAAACAGTAGAGTACATATACAAGGACAGCCACAATGAGCGCCCTGCAGTTCTGAGGTCTTCCAGCTTCAAGTTTATATTAATATTACTTAAATTCAGATAATAGACTGATAAGAAAAACAAACAAACAAAAAGAAAAAACCCAACAAAAACCCCTTCAGTCATTCCTCCTGCATACAAATTCAATACATCTATGCAGTTATGGCTCATAAATCATAGGATCTTACAATCATTAGGGCTGAAAAAGACCTCTAAGATCATCTATTTCAGCCACTAACCCAGCACTGCTGTAACTTTGTACTCTTGGTAACATTTTTCATTCTGTGCCTTCTGTAAAGTAATTTTTTTAACATATAGGTACATGAGCACACAGCTCTCTTTTATTTTTGAGATTAAGTTTAACAACAGATATTCACTCAGTAGACATTTTCCCCTTCTGCACTTTGAAATTCACAAATCAATGCCAAAAAAAAATAAAATAATACATTCAGGAGAGAATAAACAGGTGCCAGAAACTGAAGATCAAAAGCTAAGCAGTTAATGCCTACCTGGAATATGGAAATGCCTAGGAGCCTGCTGATAGACAGAAGGTGAAGATTTGCTGTCAGAGTACATGGATAAACTTGGAGTGCTCCGACCACTTTCACTGCCTCCAAGGGGAAGAGCAAAGAAAGCAGATAAAAGAAAAATGGAAAGCAAAGTAGAGTATTTCAAGCATAAAAGCTTGTTTAGAATGACTTGTTAATCCAACAGTTTTAAATATATGTTTTTGTAAAACCCATTATTTTTCAGCATAGTATATTGGCTTAGACTCCTAACACCTCATCAAAAATTACTATCTGATAGATATCAGATTAAGATGCCCTACTTTGAAGTGAAAAATTCTCTTTTAATGACACTTTAAAAAAGAAAATCAAAGGATAAGAATATCCAGAATCTTGCAATGTGTTTTGCATAGCCTTAACTGAATAATCTACTGATCAAGTGTTTTAAAAGTTTAATGCTATGGCTCGTAGCCTGCCCCTGAAACTAGAAATACATAATTCAGTACTGTTTAAATTATCTCAAAGCAGGACTAGACCAAAATATAAACATTATGGTTAAATCAAAAAATCCTGCGTATATCAGTGACAAAAAGAGATGTTGAAATTCGGCTTTCAACTGCAAACTTTTCCCACAGGTAACATGCCACAGCATTTTTATGCAAACGAGGTTGGATTATCAAGTCATGAATCTATAATGCCATAGTCACTTCACCAAATTTCAAGATATACATAGGATTCTTCCATATTCATTTTTCCACTTGTTTTGTCAAATGCTTATCAGGTGCCATTCATCTGCTCTTGGCTTATTTCCCTGAAGCACACTCTATGGCATTATAGTGCTGCTTGGCAAACAAAAAAGTAAAGCTCTACTTTTTTGGGACTTGTAAAATCCTTTTAGTTTACAGCACTGTTAAGCAACTGGAAGCAAACATGACATTTATTCTTACATCAAATGATTGTTAATTTGCTGTTACTGTTTTAGTGTGGATGAAGCACAAATTTAATGGCTAGTAACGATGATGTTGTAGCAAGTTTCTCTGGGGTAAAAAAGTGCAGCAGCTCAGGGCATTAGATGTGCAACTGAGTTCTGCCTTCATGAAGGGGGTTTTTCGTAAGCACAGAGCTGTGGGGTTACCAGAGCTGTCGAGGCCATGCCCATGGTCTCTGCTGACAAGCAGTGGGTGCATGGCCATCCCACTGTCACCAAAGCCAGCCTTGCCATGCACCACTGAGGTCAAGGGGACAGGGCCACTGAGCTCAGCGGGAGCAGAGACAGGACAGACAAGGTCAGAGGAGTGTGCTGTGTTATCTCATGACAATACACTGACTAATCCATCCTAAATTTTGTGTATGTAGTGTTCACAGTAGACAAAAAATTAAAACTCAAAAGCTATTGAGCTGCAACTACTCGTTAACAGTGATTTCTTGCTGAAAAAGTGTCATCTGGGACTACAGGTGCTGATAGCCTATGGCACTTCCAAAATATTAAGAAAAAATTATGGAATTACTAAGAATGTGGTGCATCACCATGACTTTGCAGGCAAGTAGTCCTCAGACAAGAAACCAGTTATTCAGTTTCTTGATTCCCACTTTGCTCTTGGAAGGAAAAAAGTGGGGACAAGTTTTCACTCTGCATTTATAATTCCCTTTTTCTTTGCTGCTTGCTGCCCAGATTCCTGCCCATCCCTATTAAACAGGAGAAGCCTCCATGTCACTGGTAGATACTTATGAAAGAAAGGTCCCTTACACCTCCAAAATTCTTAAAAATTTTGTAATGTCCTTCACTGAAATAAGATACTGTTATTGGAGTTTTCTAATTTAAACAGAAAATGAAAGTTCTCAAGCGATTTCCACAGTGTATTAATTCCTCATTTACTTAAAAATTAGCATATTATTAAAATGTCTGTTCCTATATGATCTGCATGAATAATCATTGAGCAGTGACCTAAGGTGCTGGTATCGTACACACACAGAAAGTCATTCTTCAGTGATAGGGTAGAGTGTCAGCAAGGAATCAGGAGGAAGCATTAATTAGGAGAAATAAACTTGTAGGAACACTAGATATAAGTGCAAGTACCAGGGGACAGGGAATCTAAAAAAGTGCAAGGATCATCTGTGTGGAGCAGTTTGCAAAGCCATCACCTCTAACTTGCTCAAAATGGAAGAATTAAGGATGAAATGATGAAAAAGGTTCTTCTTGGACTTACTCATACAAACTGATGCACATTTGAACTTTAATTCTGCTACTGATTCAGAAAACATCTGAGTAGTTGTATTTCACATTTTGCATACAAAAATAAGTGTTTAATAATAAATCAAACTGAGGACCCATGTAGAAAGTTAATGAGTAGGAACTATGGACAGCTTCTTAAGCTAGGCTATAATTTAAATCTCTAAAATGAGACTTTGCCAATAAACTATCTCTTTCAAGGTTTGCCTAGTATAGACTGAAGAAGAACTTCAAATAAATTCTAAGAGAAAAGGCAATTACCAGAGAGAGCAATTTTTCAAACTTTTGGGTTTGCCTTCTGCCATAAGTAGCCACAGGCTGTGATCTTGTCCACTCATCAGTGGAGAGCAAAAAACCATAATCCTGAACTGTTCTCTGGGTGCTGTTTAACTTGGAAAGAATCTGGAAAGGCTTTGAACTTGAGAGTAAACCACAAAAACTTCCTTGTGTCTTCTGGTTGCTGACAGGGCAGGCTGTACTTTTAACCCTGTGTGTGTAGAGCCAGCTGACCAGGGCTCAGACCATGCTCCATCTTCAAGAGACTGTCAGGAAAAGTATAATATTGCTTGTATCTCCTACTTACTCAGCTTTTATAAAATTTGTGAGGAATTTTATAATAATTTGCAGTAAGAGCTGTCTAAGTTCAGGACTGAAGGAAAAACAGATGCCATCGGTTTAACGAGGGAGCTGTCCAAGCCTACTCACAAAACTGGACCCTTTTAATATCTCTGCCCATGGCGTATTAAGTTAGAAAAAGTTTTTTAAAGTCTAATGACTAATTCTATTCAAGTTTTCAAAGCCAAGAAAAAGGGCTTTGGAAGCTATGTTCCTGCACTAGGAAGGTGAGATAATTTCTGCCTGTTTTAATTTCTATCTGTTATTATAATAGATAATTTCTATCTGTTTTAAGCAAACATTTTTTCAGCAGGGCTCAGCACACTCAAAGACTACATCACCTCAAGAGGAACTGCTACAACAAGCATGGCTTGGAATCTCACACCTATGACTTGCAAGGGCATGAACTGTGAAGCTTTCTTGAAGAGAAGTTGTCATAGGACTTATTTTGAAGACCAAAATCCTCAGAAGAGCACAACCAAATAATTTGCCTTCATGAAAAATAACAGCTCATCCCATTACACTTCATGGGAGCTAGACTGCAGAAGAACAGGAGCTTAGTAATCATATTTGTCACTGGAAAAAATGATGAACCCTGTCATTCTCAGGAAGAATATGAGGCAACCTCAGTGAAACCAAAAGGAAGATTTTGCTTGTCTTAATTTCCCTAGGGTAGTAATGTATCTGTCTACTGGAAGTGTAACGAAATCTCTTTTATGACATATGTGGAGTGCTGGTTTTAAAAAGATTAATTCTAGCATAGTAAAGCAGTGCATTAGTTTTGGTTCTTAATTTTTTTTTTTTAATAAGCAGGATTTCACTTTCTTAAAACTGAAGTGGCAACATTAGGGTTGGTCTGGATACAAACCAACTAATGCTACAATCTCACTCTTCCCACACTAACCACTTTGAAGGGAAAAAAATTATTATTTCAGTGTGTGGAGCATATCCACACCATCAAAAGGCTCCTTAAGATAAGGGAAAAAACACATTCTGGAGCTCTGAATTCAGAGACCTTGAAGAGGATGAAGCAAACCTTCAGACTCATTTTGGACAGACATTATCTCAGTGCAAACCGGTGAATAATCTGTTCAGCCCTTGCAGGGCTCAGGATTACTGACTTTAGAAAATTATAAAAAGGTTCACCTGCCTCACAGGAACACTGTGAGGCACTGTAAGGCACTGTCTGCAAAATATTTTAGCTCCTTGATAAAAAAGTGCTGCAGAATTGCAAGTTATTACAATTTTGATCACACTAATAATTATTTGGGCACAAGGAGCTACCACTTGACAATTCCTTCATCCAAACAGCAGCGCTTAATAATTGCTGCTGCTCTGAGAAACAGCAGGTAGCACTGAGCAGAAACCCATTTGCACAGGAATGCTGCCAAGAAACTGCCAAAGGGACTTTGAGAAAGAGCTTTCCATACACTGAAATCATGTGCTGCAGCACACCAAAGAAGTTTCTCTTACTCAGTCCATCAGGTTGGATAATACCATCCAAAATGGAGAGGACAGATAAAAACCAGTTTAAGCAGTGCCTCAGAGAATACCAGGGATTGTGCCAGCCTTTCAAGAAATGTGTGGGAGGCCTACTGCTTCTGGTTGTGGAAAAGAGCTTTGCAGGTAGCCTCTAAAAAAACAACAAATAGTTTAATCTCATCAGCTTTCTTCCAAAATTTTCTTTCAAGGACCATATTTGACTGTCTCAAGCTTGATTCTGTTCCTGTTTCTCCTAGTAAAATTCAGCTGAATTTGGGCAGCATCAGGGCCCAAAGAAGACGCATTAGCTATTATTACAAAGGCAATGAGTACCTGCTATTCATTTGAATGTGCAAGTCTGGCTCCTGCAGAGGGTCATTCCCTTTTCTTTGCTGGTTACAACCTCAAGAACAGGAGTTTTACTTTATATCAGAGAGTATATGAGAGTCAAGGAACAGGCATTGAAAGCGTTTGCCATTCATGTGGCCTCACAGTTCACATTGTCACTAGAGAAGAGAGACTCAGGGGAACACAACTCTGGTAGGTGAATGCCTTCTCTCTCAGACATTTAAACTGACTAAAAAAAACCCTTTGTCTCAGAAGTTCCTGCCATTCCTCAGCACTCTCATCCACAACATGGAGGTTGCTAGAAGTCAATATCCACTGCAAAAAAATTTAATGGCAAGAAGAACAGATTCAGTCATTGTTTTATAAGATATGGCACAGATTAATTGATAGTCAGTGCAGCTGCACTGATGTAACCAGCTGTCATAATTTTTGGCAATGCTACAAATAATACAAATAGTATCTAAATGTAGGTTGAAAGGTTAGAAAACTAACCATCCTATGTTGTACCAAATGTGTAAGCTTATACTATTTAGCATCACCAAAAAGGGCAAAGGTATTTTAGAACTAACAGATTTTAAATATTTCTCTTCCTCAGTTTCATTACAAAAGCTAATTTCTTCCCTCTATCCCTTTGAAAGACATTGAACACTCACTGAAAAAGCAAAAATAAAACACCCCATACCCACTCAGTTTGTAAAACTTACACAGTACATCAAGGAAGCACAAAATTAAGACAAATTTTATCCAAGTGGAAGCCATGCTTGCACAGACATAAAAGTGAAACACAGCTGAATAAATCTACATTATCACAGCACGGTTTTGCATTCCTGGACCTTACCTTTGAAGAAAGGGATGTAATGATGTCTGAATGTAGATGTAAGGCTTGGGTGTTGGGGCAGGGAGATGCAGCTACTGGTACCAAGACTGTGAGTACCAGCTGGGGGCAACAGAGAGTAAGTGAAAATAAACTATTTAGTTCACTTACTGAAAGCCACAAATTACAATGCCATCCTTTTTTTTTCAGGAACATTTTCCTCCTGATGCTTAGAAAACATACAGTTTACATTTAAGTCTTCATCTTTCTCTGGTTATTGCTAAAAACATGCCAGTGGCCACGCTATGGGGTCAGCCAAGGGACAGGGGCTGTCCGCAGACAGAAGGCGCAAAATGCTGTAAATGCATCAGAAAATATTCCAGAAAAGGCACCACAAAAAGCATGGCTGCACTCAGGGGAAAACCTGCATATTAAAAGGCTGCAAGAGGGAATGAGAAATGCTTATAATGGATCTAATGAAATGAAATGGGAAGAGCCTTGTCGCTGCAGAGAACTGTGCCACGAGTGGGTCCAGTTCTCACTGTCGGTGCTGCACCCTGGTAGGATTTGGTTCACAATGCACCAGGGCACTCCAGTGCACGGCTAATTTAAGTATTTGGTGAAACATCCTGAAGTTATTTGAGCTCTGAAAGTTAGACATGAGATTAAGTACCTTGAAAAATATTCTCAAGTCATCTCTGCTCCGCTGCGGTAATGTCCTGATAACATGGTTTGGAGGACTAGTGGCAATTATTAAAAATGGCGATTATGAAGATTATCTTCTAAATTTTAAAGCATTAGAATTTCTTTGGCATTCCTTTTGTCTTTCCTCCTTGCTTTAACATTGTGCTGCTAAGATTAGGTGTGACAGCTACCAGACCTTCAGCAGAGATTAATGTCACTCCAATAGATTTTTTTATACTCCACCTCATTTCCATTTTGTGAAAGACTTTGCGTTGTACAAATATTCAATTCCTGTAAAAACTGTCTATGTTACCTCTAAAATCTTCATTTCCCTTGGAAAGGTTAAGAACTAGCAAATTTCCAAAGCAGTTTAGAATTACAATGTATCTCCAATGAAATTAAAAGACAACAAAAAAGTAATATAAATGCTCTGTTCTTTACCTGAATTATGGAGTAGAGAAAAAATACAATTAATTTTGAACAATTTCACTGATTATTTCCAAGGATAAAACCTTGCACAGAGCCCAAATATGAATGGGGTTTAGTAAAGCATTCCCATGCAAACATCAAAAGATGATCCTCCTGTCTATCTGACAAGAACACCAACACAGCTACTACTACAGTCCAAAGCTGCAAGAAACACTCTGTAAACTTCTCAACTAAAGGAACCTGGCCTTCAAAATCCAGCCATCAGGACTAGTCATTCCTCCAGCTCTTGCACTGCGGACCTTGTGGTACAAGAACGTAACACAAAGTCACTCCATCACCCTCTTGGCTTTGTGTGCATTCAGTGCTACTGCGCACACCTTGGGAGAGCTGTGGATTGAGTGTGCACCTTCAGGCAGGGTGAGACCAGGATTTAAACCCTTTAAACCCTCCTATCTTGTGTCCACATAAAATCAATTTTTATTAAATGCCTAGTTTTGTTTTCTTGGATGCACATCCCTGAAGCACTTGTTCCCTTTCTCCCCATGGAACTCACTTTTCACAGTAAATAAATCACTGCAACGAACTGCTATTCCACCTTAAAGCCCTGTCTTCTGGAGTCAATTCTTCTTACAACACAGCACAAAGTAATGGAAAAATCTGGAGAATAAGTAAGACTGCTTTTGGATTACCTGGTCTGCTGTAATGCTGAGGAGAATGGGAGGTGGGAGTGTACCGACCATAGCCCAGGGAGCCAGCAGAGCTAGGACTTGATGTCCTGTACTGCTTGAAAGATCTGTCATCTTGGTCACCCTTAGAGGAAGAGAGGAAATACATATTATTAGGGAAGAGAAGTAACTTCTCAAACAGGCAGAATATGCCATCTCACGTGTTTCTGTGATGGGTAGATGGGGGTCGATGCTGTCCTAAGATTCCGTGCAATCCTAACAAAATGAGGTGGCTTTCAGCACATCCACCTGTGTGTGACTGAAAGAGCTCTGCCAAGTGCCAGAGAACAGCCATGTTGCCACAAAAGTCAGTTCAGACATAAATTAAAAATTACAATTTAATTTGAAAAGAATAGTAGAAGCGTTGCTTCAGGACAGTGCAATTTCCTGAACAAATAAAAGTGGGTGGAAGACAAGCTCAGGTCAGCATGATAATATTATGGTGACTTTGTACTCATATGAATGGATGCATAACAGTTACAGACAACACAAAAATCAGCATTTGCTTGTTTCACTACATCATGAAAATGACTGTGTATACATTGCCCAGTTTGCCCCACTGTAACATGGTCATTACTCTAAGAAACCCAACATTAACACTCGTGTAGTATTAGCATTACCACTGCACCACTGGGCAGAGCCAGCCACACAATCCAATTCCCATTAAACCCTTTAAACCAGTTAAAACCATGTACACACACTCCAAGCCTCTGATTTTCAACAGCTAGTCAAACTGCAACTGCAATTTGCAAGTAGGGTCTTAACAATAAAAGCACTACTGAGTGAAACAGAGGGGGAAGTGACTCCATATAAACCAGCTATAAAAACAAATTCAAAATTGCCCTTTTTTAAGGCACGTGAGAATTGCCTTGAGTTAACTTCATATTAGAACAAATCAATGTAACCTGCAGATGTTCTTTTATGGAAAATCATACTCAAAAAATGCTTCCCCTCTCCTAGTCCAGTAGAAAAGCATGAAGATATGCTATACTGCATCAAGTGTTAGTCACTTATCATGAATATGGGGATGCCTTTAGGCATCTGTGTGATTCCCAAGGGATCATTCATCATTTAAATGAACCATACAACCTACTTAGCCTTACCATCATCTCCCAAATTCCTATCAGAACAACTTGATTATGTCAATACATGCATCTTTAAAAGAATTTGGCTTCTTTGTGACTAACCTAGACTCTACAGAGATGTACAATATTTTCACATCATCAGGCTTTTCCTGTTGACAAGATATGCTCCATCCCTTCAACATCACCCCAGACATACCAGCTGCTGGTTTCAAAAGTGGAAAATCAGTTTAGTATAGTGGCCAGCAGCATTATTGCTTTAATATCAAGTTCAGAAATAGTTAACAAAAAGCAAAGAACTGATGCCTTTCCAAGTGTGCAGTGTTCTGCAGGCATTCTGCCACCTACTCCTCTATGTCCAGCTCGAGGTGTTTCCTTCCCAATGTACCTACATTGTGTAAAAGCCACTCTAACCTTTGTGAAGAGAATTACAAGCAGCACTGCAATGGCTCTACAAACTCGTGTAATGATACTAAATATCATATGAGTGTCAGCTAATGGTCTGTGATGTGTCCAATTGTATGACACAGTGGAACTCTCCTCCAACAAAAATCCCTGCAACAAAACTGGTGACAAGTTTGCAGATGACGACGCCCAAACACCTGACCACAGACTCCTTAAAAAGAGTCAGCAAGCACAGAGAAGCTGGAGAACATGGGAGTACACACAAATCATGGCAGTCCCAACCTCCACACCAGCATCACTTTTGGAAATTAATATTGGCAGTTTGGTAACTGAATTTAAAGGACATTATTATAATCTTCCAAAACACCAAGTTTTCATTTTGTTTTGGACCTTACCTTTGTGTACCTTGTGTCTCTGCAAGGAACAGTCAGCCCAGTTCATGTAGCCCAATACTACATAAAACATGCTTTTATTTTTAAATTATCAAATAAATTACATCTCTACTGGTTAGCTCCTCTGTTAATCAGTTCTTAAAGTGATTTACAGTCCTTAATTCTCCATGATTACCAAAATTTTGCAGTACATAAAATTGGGATAATGGAGAAATTAGCCAGAACCATTATATGTAATTGCGCTACTATCTGGGAAAATACATGAAATGCTTTCACTGCTTCCAAAGTAAACAGTGATTAGCTTAATTAATGCACATCAAAATACACAGAGCTAGAAGTTCAGGTATGTGCAAATGATTTACAAGTAGGTGTACACAAATAGTATAAGTAGTTTAACTATTTGTGGAATAAAAAATGAGAAAGAAGAGAAATCTATGCTGAGCATTAATTCAAATCAGCTCACACTGGCAGCCTTAAATGTGAACATAAATCATATTTCCCAATATAATTTATTTAGTAGAGCTTGAAGAAGTGACCACCATACAACCTTTATTTTGGAAAGCAGAAACATGGGTGATAGTGGAAACAGATGCAAACAGATGGTAATCCAGAAGCAGAGCACATATTGAACACAAGTAACACTCTGAAAATCATAAATTATAAACACCATGCACTGCAGAGGCAAGGGGTGAACCCCACATTTCAGACATTGCTGGTTATCAATATGACCAGGTTTATGCATCACAAAATGTGTCAGAATAGGAGAACAAAGGCATTGGGGATTACCTCAGTAGGTGTTGGAGAGAGCAACTGAGGTGACTGCAAACAGCAACACACAACAAATTAGTGATACAAATTCATGCATGATGTTACTTGTGAGAAGAATTACTCTTAAAATATCACTATCCATGTATAACACATGATACAGCTAGGAAAAACACCTGTCAATTAAGTTAGGGCAACTTTTCTTATTATCTTTTTATAATTAAGTACTTAAGGACTAATATACAAATAATTTCATATTAGTCTTTGAATGATTTCTCTACTACAAAATCCTGGGGTCTGGTAAGGCCAGTTCTGGGCCACAGAGAAGGGAAATAGGGAACTCCCAGATAAAGCAGTAGTAGTCTGAAACTACACACAAGCCCTAATTAAATCTGCATTGAAGGACCTCCAAAGTCAGGACTAGAACTGACCATTTTTAGGGAAAGAAAAATGTCTGTACTGTTTATTTTCAATTAAACATCGGGTAATTTGACAATTTGCTACTCATTTTCCCTTCTAAATCAAACACTACGTTTGTTTAGTTTAGCAAATTGACTGAAAGTATTGCAGCTGCAGGTAACAAGCCAGGATACTGAAATTTGGGAGACAGGATTTTTCTTTTTAACCCCTGGTAATATCAAGGATAAGAAATATTTGGAGCATTGGGAAATGTTGCAAACACAGTCCATGTTTGGTCTTCACACTTCTGCCAAGCCTGGATGTCACCAGGCGCTTGAGGAAGGCCACAACCATCATCAGAACCAACAAATTTTGACACAGAAAGGAAGTGATTATGCTCCACAGGTTCAGGGTGAGGCAGCAGCTTTTGACTTTGTGAAATCAGAAACCTGAATACCATTTAAACCCATTACCAAATACGATCTAATTATTTTTGAATACCTTATAATGGAACTACAGTGGTTCAGCACTGTGCAGAGAGAGCTTGGAAGAAAGTCTGCAAAACCTAACATATGCACTGCACTTCACCTGACAGTGTTACTGAGACCTTAACTGATTAAGTGTTAAAAGGTGCAAGTGATAGTATGACTAGGGCTATTATAAATATCATGACTATTAATTATAGCATTTATTTCTGCCCATTCACTTACACCTGGAGAGAATAAAGCAGACTTCTATGCTAGACTGTATGTATCTTGCTCGTATCTAGCATATTGTAAAAGTTTAATTTGTAAAAATGTAGATAGAATTATAAAAGCAATCAGAAAGTCAAACGGAATGCAGGTATGTTCAGAGAAGAAAAGCTAACTTGCATGACAGGAGTTATATACCAGTATGTTTCACAAAGCCTGGAATTAGCATTAGTTACTAGCATGTTAGTATTATGTTAGATTAGATTTCATTAGCACAAACCGTATCATATTAGCTCTGCATATGAAAAGGCTGAAGTGCATGCATGACATGAGGATGAAGTTAAGTAAGGGACAGTTGAAAGAAATTTGTACACAGGAAAGTGATACCATTGTTGTGTTACCAAAATAACATGGTACTCTTTGATTAAAAAAAAAAAAAACAAACATGAAAAACATTTGGCTTTGCTTCTCATTTTTTCATTATAATTAGCAATGGCTCCTGTTTCCTACCACATGCAGAACTACTCCCATGGAAAAACATTTTAATTACATGTCATCTCTAAAAAATGATCACCAAAAGCAAATTTTGAAGTTCTACAAACTAAAAAATGAAATGAACAGAAATGAACATCTTGGGTTTGGTTGTTCTCTTTTTTTTTTTTTTTGGAAGGCATTGTGAATGAATGGATGACATGACTCAATTAATGAGAGCTATAAAAATTACATTTTTTAAATAAAAGTTATGCACACGTTAACAGTTTTTGGCAACATGTTCAATGATGTTCATAAAACCTGAAACTCATAGTAAAAAAAAAAATACCCATGTTTCAGTACCTCCCCGTAACTATGCCTGTCATCTGAAGAGTAACTGATATATGGAGAATAGGAGATCATATCTGGGCGGTCAATGTTATAGATGGCTTTATTTTTAGGAAGAGCAGCCAAGTCCCTGTAGTCAAGAATTTCATCTCCAAGCTTTGCCTAAGAAAAGGAGGAAAGAAAGCAGTGA
Organism: Pseudopodoces humilis; assembly: GCF_049639895.1. Lineage (NCBI taxonomy): Eukaryota > Metazoa > Chordata > Aves > Passeriformes > Paridae > Pseudopodoces > Pseudopodoces humilis. Next base: position 10,768,899 of record NC_142205.1, on the reverse strand, counting down.
GAATAAGAAAGAATATGAGTAGATTGCAATCAGACAAGGAAAGATAAATGCAGGTAGGAAAGTCATAATCATAATAAACCACTTTTTCTGTTTGTGAACAGTTATAGCTCTTGTATTTATTACACAGTGCTAAATATTACTGCTGTTTTCTTTTGTATACTGTTGCTTTCTGCCTTGTCACTGGCATTTGGCTAACCGGAGTAGCATGACATCATTCCAATTCCCTGGTTATATCCCACTTACTCCTGAATGCACAGATATAGGGGACAGATACTGCAGTCTTTTTCAGGCAAAACACACAGAATTTTGAAGTGGTTTTGGTGTGCAGAATTTCCCTGCTGTAAGCAGGAGTGAATAATCAAACACGTATTTCCAGCACATACTCTCCAGATGCTGAAAAGCATTAATCAGCTTTTTGATCTTTCCCACTCAGTCGTGTCCCACAGCTTCACCTCCTTTCCTGACTATGTCTAAACAGCCTTTAATTAGGGGTCACAAACCAGCAGATGATGGATTTGCACCATGGTGGAAGATCACAGAAGCCACTTTACTTAAGTAAAGTTCAAATCCCCTTATGAGACTCATACAACCAACAGAGGGATAGAACTGTGCTGGTCCCTGCTCTCCTCCTACTACACGTATTCCAAAAGCATAACTTCAATCAAGCTGCCACATTTGCACAGATTATCCTTAGGATAATTGCCAAAACAGTATCCAGCACATACTGTGTTGTAGATATGATGACAAGTTGGCCACATTGAGAGTGGAGAAGTGGGCAGCATAATTGTTTCATTCCCACTTCAAGTTTCACAGAACGATAAAGTCTTTGCTGGCAACAAAATGATGAGTGAATCTTGCTGTGCTCTGAAAATCTCAGTATGATCAGCTATAAAACTGTAATAATGTTTTCCACATGCAAAAGTACAAAAGTATCCAGGATTTATGTGTGCAGTGATTCTGTATTTTTTAGTATGAGCTAAGAAAAGTTCATTAGATTTTCCAGCAGAGTTTTCTATCACACGTTAATAATCCAGGAGATTGTAGTCTGACAACTTTCATTATCCCTTTTTCTAAAACAATGCGTGAATTTGTGCAAACATAAAGTACACAAAAAGAAGGAAAATGACTCAAACAAGAAAGCAGAAACAAGCTGCCATAACCATCACATATTCCCATCCTCAAAACTAATGAAAAAAATGTGTTTTAACCAAGTATGTGATTCTTCAGCAACCTACAGATCTCACTTTCTTTGCAGATCCTTTAAGAAGCTACAGAGCAATGAAATAGTCCCTTAGTGAAAATAAGTCCCTCCCTACTGAGAAGCCAGTGGAGAGATCTGATGCAGAGACAGTTAATGCAAAGGTAAAGAATCTGTCTGCCCCATCTGTCCCAGAAATACTTTGGGCAGTTTTATACCTACAAAGAAAGCCAAAGAGGCTGTGATTTCAGTTAAGGGATCCAGGCTTTTGGCCATTATTCTAGTGAATCCAAAGTAGTTCAGAATTGGGAATATTTAAATGTGAATTACAATAATTTTGGCTCTTTTTCTATATGTGCAACTTCCTGTTAGATTTCAGATCTGTCAGAAGAGTAAAACTTGTCTTGTTATGTAATTTTTTTCAATTTAAATATAACAATGTGGGAAAATTTGGATGAAGAAACACCTTAGGGATATAGTTGCTTTCAGAAAACTCAATTCTCCACACATTGAGTCTATACTGTGTTTTTGTTTTATTTGTTTCACCTACATTCAATTATGTGAATGGAGTCCAAATCTGCTCAGGAAAGCTCAAATTACAGCTGGGAGGCTTCAAGCCATTTCTTCAGTAATTTGGTATGTTGGATTCTGGTAAAACCATGCTCAAAGTATAGAGTATCTATTTCATTTGGAACATGTAATTTTACAATCGTATAATTGTGAATTGTGAATACGGTCTGCATAAAAATATAGTGTGATTTCTACTCCTTGTATGAGAGCACATATAACACAGCTATGTAAACTAAATGTAAGCCTTCCAGCTGGATATATTAGGTTGGAGCATCAAATTCTGTCTTAATAAAATTAAGCAAAGTATAAAGCAGGACTTTTATTTAAACCTTATTTAATGGCATATTTACAAATCAACAAATTTTTAATTAGGGACTCAGGTTTTGCCAGCACTACGGCAAATTTCAGTCTGGATATAATGAAATCATCCCTACAGGTCATGAAAAGATGCTCATTACCTTGAAAAGACACTGGCCTGTGCCCTCTCTCAGTGCAAGAAGACATCGAAGCCTGTTATCAGTAGATGAAGAAGTGGTATGGCTTTAATAAACCGTCTGTATGATGCACATTCATGTTTATGTAAAAAAAAACAACTTTCCTCACCTTTCCCTATGTGGCCAGGCCACCACAGCCCAGAACCACACCTGCCCTGCCATGGGGCAGTGCCCACGATGATGTTCAGCCTTCCTCTGACTCGATGGCACCATGAACTCACAGTTCTCAAGATTGAACTTTTTTTCCTAAATTCTTTTGTCCATGAAATACTTACTTCACAGAGCTCAGCAGCTGGTAAGGTATGGTTTTACTGTGGGTTTTCATGATCTGAATCTATGCTGGTGCTGCAAGCTGCTGCCCTGTCTGCACCATCCCACCCTGCTCTGCCTTCCACATTAGCATTAGAAGCCATGTTTAGGCTATTTTTTTTTGCCTCTTTGGTTGTCTGGAGTTTTTTCCTGGGTTATTGTTTAGCTCAATCTGGCCTCAAATTTGACTGCATATCTCTGTGTACACACTAGTATCAGCAGCAAAGAGGAGATAGAAAGACATGGCCAGAAAGGGACAGGGCCACGTGTGGGTGGGACCTTCCTTTCAGTGGCAGCGAGAGTTTAGGTTTGGCAAAAACCAGCCACAAAAGCACACAAGACAAATCTTGAGCATGCCTGCATGTTGTAACACTCCTGTAACAGAAAACACATGTAAAAACATATAGCCAAGGGACCATTCTGATAATAAAGAAGTCAGTAACATGTTTTTAATTCTTTTTACTTTCCTGTTCGTGAAAGCTAAAATAGGATTTAATCAATCAATCAAAATCAAGTTTTGACAATTAAGCAGTGAGAGATGGGATAGACAGAACACAAACTTGCACTCCTCTGGGGAATCTTTTTATCTGACTCATATTTGCTAGACAACTTTATTCTTTCCCAGTCCCAGCTATATATCACAGAAACAAATATCAGAGTTGTGTGCTGATTTAATGATAGCCTTTAAAAACAAACAAAAACAGAAAAGGAGAATGGAGGTTTGTCCTTGACTTTTAACAGCCACTGAAGCATGTTTGAAGTTGTTACCACAATCAATAAAAACAGTACCATCCTGCAATTAGATAAATGTCTCTAAAAACATATAAATTTTAGGAGAATTCTCATGCTTAAAAACACAATGAGATGGTGCATGCCTGAAAAAAAAAGAGCTCACCTGCCCAAAGAAAGTGCTTACATGATAATAGACTCCCAGCACAATGAACTGTCTTCACAATGACATTTCCTGGCTGGTAATATTCCACTGATATTCACCAGCACTCACAGTCACTGGTGAGCATTTAGAGAAGAGGCACTTGTTCCACCACAAGTTCAGTCTCACTCAGATAAAGTGCATATTGTACTCAAAGTAACTTTTATTTGAGGAAAAAAAACAAGTTTGGATCCAAAGCACTCTTTTGCTTGTTTCAGTGCAGGAGATAAAAGCCCTTAATATTTGTATATTAACCTCTGGAAGTCAATTGCATCTCCAGCAATTTTCTCACTCGATGGTTCTAACTAATGAGGGTGACCTGCATACCTGAGGGATACTTGGCCAGGAAAAACAAAAAATCCTGAGAATGCTGAAGCCCTGCAAGAGATATCTATATGGATCATACCACATCTGCATTTTTTCATCAGTTGCTGGTAGCCTTGAGAATTTGGCCATGAACACTACACTACAGCAATTTCAACCTTGTATTGGAAAAAAAAAAGCAACAAAACACCCTAAGATTTTATTATACTTGTTAATTTAAATTCTCTCAGTGAGCTTTCCAGAGCTCTTCATAAGCCATAAACACATCCAAAGTCCTCTGAGCAAGGGACTGGCATTTGGCAATGCAGAGTCCTGCAATCGTACCCATGAGTGTTTTCATAAGCAATCAGATGCAGGCTCAGGAGCTCAATTTAAACAAGTTGTGTTCAAATCTAAGCTTGTAATCTACCTGTGGGTTGTACTCTTTACTTAAACTTTTCAGAAAGAACTGTGGTTTGTATGCTTTGGTATAAGCCAGCTCTAGCTGCAGTGTAAGTGCTACAAATACTCCCCCCAAAATAGGAGGAAATGCCAAAATTCTATTATAGCAAATGCAGTATTCAAATATTTTAAACTTGAGAAAATAATTCCATTTTAGAGGAATCACCAACTGTGGAGGTTTGGAGACACTAACTTTCCATAGAATGTGCTAAATTGTAGGAAGAAGCACAAGGTTTTCACCATCCCACAGAACAAATTTCACTGGGAAATACTCACATAGATCACACGGCTTGGGGAACCTGATGTACTTGAAGCAGGTACAGAAATAATACTCTCAGAGGAAGTCCTAGTTTCCTATGGCAGGAGAAACGAAATAAATAGGAAATACAGGAGAGTTAAAGATAATATAACTGTTATTTCAAAAAAAGCATAGAAGACATTTGATTTAATTCAATCTTTACCACTCAAAAATGACAAAGAGCTCAAAACATGGAGTTAAAAATAAAAGAACACTTGCAGACAATCAATTTAACCTTTTGAAAATGCAAGAATTGTTTTACACATGGTTTTCTTATCCCTGCTCTTCAGAACAAAATGTGCCAGAGCACTTCTGGGGTGCCAGGACAACCTTTGGGGACTATCAGAGACAGGTCAAGTCACAAGAGGATACATGTGCAATCAAACCATTCTACATCATGTCTGAAGCATGTCACACTGCCATGGCATTCACTCACAGCAACACAACATGGAAAAAGACCTGGGGAATGATCATTTAAGACAGACAGTCTAATTAAACACCTCTTCTGCATAATTAAAGTGCTTTTCAATTTTCCAGAACTTGTGTGGATGACATGAAAACATTGCTGCTACACTGATGTAATGTACAAACCATATTTCTCTTTCATGACGTCCCTACAGGACACTCCATGCAAAAGGGAAAAACAACTTCAGAAAATTGTGCTATTCCAATGTTTTGAAACCTGTTAAAGTCAAATGACAGTTTTGGGTTAAGCCCAGGATTCCCAGATAAAGCTTCAGAGCTTCCTTTGTGTCCTGAGCATGGTCATGGCATCTGGCCCAAGGCAGCCAAGCTTGAGCAGAAGGGCTGGACAAGATAAGCTCCAGAGGCTCCTTTCAAGCTCTGGGTCTTTCCAAGGGCAGACAAGGGGTGAGTCCTTTCTTCCTGACACCCCTTGGAAGAGCCCAGTCAGGGCACCAAGGTTACTGGAGCTCCCAGCTTCTGCCTTGCACATTTCCAGTAAGCTCTGTGAACTGCCCAAGTGGAAACCAGTAACAAGTGGTGCTCCTCAAGGGTCCATACAGGGAGCAGTAATGTTTGATATCTTCATCCATGACCCAGACAGTGGGATTGAGCCCATCCTTGGCAAACCAACAGATGACACACAGCCACGTGGTGGGGACAGCACACAGGATGGAAGGGATGCCATCCAGAGGCATCCTGACGGGCTTGGGAAGTGGAGCCATGCAAACCTCATGAAATTCAACAAGGACAAGTGCAAGGTCCTGCACTTGGGTCAGGGCAACCTCCAACACCACCTCCATAAACTGGGTGGTGAAGGGAGAAGAAGGACTTAGAGAATACGGGTGGCTGAAGAACTGGATATGAGTCATTCCACATCTCACACATGTTCTTTATTCTCTTCATGATCCATTACTCCTTTTAGCATCCCCATCCATGCCTGCTCCACATCTTCTCCCAGCTTTTTCAATAAAACCTCACACCTTTGTTGACTCTATTGCCTCTGTTAGCTCATTTTCTGTACTACACATTTTTCTTCCTCTTCCACCTACGTCTTTTTCCTATATGGAAATTTACAAACCTTACTTTCCCTTGCTGCTTTGATTTCTCCTGTCTTTTCCAGCTTCCTCCCTTCTGCTTAAAATCTCACTCTCCCATCATCTTTCTTTACGCTGTCACTCTCTTTCACAACTTTGTTTTCCCCTCCACTCCATCTCCAAAGTTTTGGAGCATGCTGCCACTTTCTCCTTTTGCCTTTGTCGCCTACTTTAATTACATGCTGTTCATATATCTATATATAGGAAGATAACTTAAAAACAACAAACTGCAAGGTCAAACAGTAAATTTCTCAAGCAGTAGATCCCATTCCAGAATTTACAAGTGATGTTGAAAAGTTCATTATTACTCTCTTTGAAATGGCATCATTCCTTCTGGTTTTATTTTTTCAATAATGAACATAAAGATCAGAAAATGGGAAAAACTGAAGGATAAAGAAAAACTGCTAGGCTCGGGAAAACTATTTGATATTCAGAGTTTGTCATAAAGAACACCAGAGCAATCACTTTCCAAACACATGGGTACAAAAACTACAGCCAAGATCCTTTAGGGTAAATCCCAAACACTTTTTTTCCCCAAACTGTAACTTAGTCAAAGTTGGACTTTTTAACACACCAGATTTAACAATCTTTTTACGGATGCTGCCTGCTGCTCTGACTTGTCCCATGTGCCTTCCTCCAAGCCTTGAACCAAAGCAGAGCTTTTTTGAACAAGGATACCAAGGGTACCACTTGGAGCATCAGAGAATATCAGAAGTGAAAAACCCACACTTGGCCTCTACATTAAATGAGATAGTTTTAACTCATTTCCACCACTTCAGAAGGATCATTAATTCTTCATGTCCTACAGACAGCTTATTTATCTTATAATTATTCAAGTTGCCAGAATTCCCCCTTGCACACAGAGGTGCACAATCATCCAACTTAAGGAGGTACTTAAAGCCAGGGATTAAATTAAATTGTGGCTGGCTTGCCAACACTTTAGAAACAAATAATAAAACAGAAACTCCAAGGAGATTTCTTTTTTTGCATAAACAAATAAAGTGAAAGTCTTCTGATCTTTTTAGTTCAGAGCCACAGGAAAAGAGGTCATGAACTGATAATATCACAATCAGACAAGTTAAAAATTAACTTTTTCTTATTCATATTTTCACATTTTTCCTTATTCAGCTTATATATATATATAAGTCTTAGGTCAACATTCTCCTTTTTCTGTAGCTTTAATCACTGATTAAAAGTAGAACATTTATATTACATGATTACATTGCATTAGCCAACTAGAGTCCCATAATTTAAAATTTAACATTACAGCAGTGAAAAAATTTCCAAACCCTTCCATCCATGCTTGCTGCTGCAAATAAAGGATAGAGAATAATATGTCAATTGAATAACATTGGGTAAAAATACAGTTTTTTACCTTGTTTTTTTCTTCAGCCTTTGCAGCCTGTCTACAAACTGGATGCCAAATGGATGTTCCTGTAAAGTAGATTTATAGTGCTGCTTAATTCAGTTCCTTCTTAAGAACCTTAAAAAGTTCAAAATAAGGACTTTATTAAACCCTCCTATAAGGTGTTTTAAGACATAGATTACTGACTACTTCCCCTGCTAGAGCAGGATACTTTCAGAGGTCAAGATGACAACCTCTCAACACCAGTGAGCCTGATCACAGACATTTAAAAGACTTCAGAAAGCTACATGTGCTTCCATATGGCAGATCAACATCAAAATCTGAGTCCTAAGAAGTGTGATATGGGATCTCTGGAGCTCCACTAGTCCAACCTCCTGCTCAGGGCAGGTCTCAGTACAGCAGGCAGGGCTGTGTCCAGCTGGGCTTTGCCTTTTTCCAAGGATGGAGATTCCAACCACATCTCTGGGCAACCTGCTCCATGGTAATTTTTTTCTTTATATACAGTTATAATTTCCTGCACTCTTATAATACATATTCTTGTAATAGTTGGGCTTGGGTCACACACAGTAGCATGCTGTGGTGGGATGGAACAGCATTGTGCCATGTAAGCCCAGCTGAAAATCCAGTCTGACCATCACTATCTATTTATACACGGTTCTCATCTTGCACTTCCCATATGTTTGTCTCTACTAAGTCAGTTACTAAGGAACTGCATAAATTCAGGGGAGTATCCATCCTGGAAGAAGCAGGAGATTCCAAATGAAACAACTCTCTATTGCCTACAGGTACTGAAATGAGGATCTTGGTGAGATATAAGTAAACAATGAGTGTGAGACAGAAACTTGAATAGCTTTGCACTACTCACAAAGGAAAAAATTGTTTCAAAAAGTTGAACATGATGTTCAAAATAGTGTTCAGCAGAAGTAGAATGTGTCTAATGATATAAAATAAAAAAATTATTTGCAAGTTTTAATAGTAAGAAGGAACCTTTATGTTTATGCCAGTCTGAGCTCAGACCCGCCACAGATAAAAGCTCCAGAGTTAAACAAAGTGAGTGCACTGCAACTTCTGCCTGACTAAACTGGAATCTGAGAACCTTTGCATAATGAATATTTAATGTTTATACTGGGTGGAGAGTATCAAGAAGACTTATTGGAAATGCTTTGTTTTCACAGCAGTTTGATAGTTTTCTAACTAGTGGATTTTGGAAACAAGATAGAAACAGAAGATATTTCCCAGAAGACAGATGGAGATCATTAGAATTTATTACACAAAAATAACCCAGATGAACTCAGACTCCTGCAGTAAAAGAATGCCAATAAGTACAGACCAGATAAACTATGTTTACTAAGTTACTGATTTTTTTGTTACTGAGGGACTAAGAAACATTTTTATAGCACCTTTAAATTCAGTGCTAAGTTATCTTCCACTTACAAGCAGATCTGAGCTTGCCCCATTTGTCCCATAAATTGCTTCAAATTATCCCAATGGATTTAAGAAGTACTTAGATCACTTGTTTATTTTGTTGTTTTTTTTTAACTACTCCTGTCTGTAGCCAAGCTACACTGGGAAATTTTTTCACACTGAAGAAAAAAAGTCCTTTCACCCAAAAGCTGTCTGTTGGATGACCACTGAAGATTTCTGCTAAGGAACAGCAACACCTAAGGTAACTTTACAGTAGCTTATTAAGAGAATGAAGAACATATTATAAAACCCTGGGCTCCAACGTTTTTTATTATTTAACAGGTTAGGCAGTCCAAATAATTGATCATAGATCTTTCACGTCATTAACACCAGTTTCTAATGGAAACTGCTCTCCATGTGAAGACAAAAGAGGTATGACAGTAGCTGGTGTAAACATTCCATGAATCAGAAAATGAAGTAAGATGGATCCAAATTAATAGAACCTGAGCATACCCTGCTATTATTTAAAATTGTAATCAGAACAAAACCTAACAAATATCCACCCTTACACCAAATGAAACTTAAAAAGAAGATTGACTTGCAAACAAATTTCAGAAGGTTTGAAATCTAGAAACAAATTTGTAGTTTGATGTACTTTTTAAAAGCATTGATGTCATATGGGATTTTAGTACTGCTAAGATCCTTTTCAACTGGAAGAACTGCAGTATTTTCTGGCTCCTGAGGGAAAATTCATGAGCACAGACAAGTATCACTATGTCCTTTAATGAGCTATTTCTTGTTGCAAACCAAAGTGACAATAAAATTGTCATTTAAAATAAAGTACTAAACCATAATTAGAGCTTACTGAGACCACTGTTGTGTTTTAAATAAGGTCTAAGTTTTCCAGCTTAAGGAAAATTTTCCAAGTACACTTCTAGAAAATCATGGACAATTGCAAAGCTGTAAACAGATCTGGGCAGGCATGTGATTTTAGGATAATACACCAGTGTTGCAGTTCCCACAGCCTACTGAGTTTCTCTTTTCTGTTTTACTTTGAAAAGATACTGCCAGTCAAAGACATATGCAAAAGCCTTTACTTTCTCTGGTGTTTTCCCCTGTATCTACCAGTATAAGCAGTTTGCTTTGATCAGTTTAGTAGAGGTAGAAGTTGCCACATACAAAGGATTGCAGCTCGTATTTATGTTAAATGACATTTTTTCCCATTGCATACTTTAACACACAAGCTTTCTGTAACACTGAATTTCTTCTGTGTAAGGCTTTGGTGTGGGCAAGAGAGCCAAGTGTAACTTTCATTTTTTGTTTGTTTGATTTACCTTGGAGATACATTTCTTCTCCTTCTGCAAACATCTGATTGCACCTGACACATCGTGCGCAGGTTGGGTGATAATGCTTCTCTCCTGCCTGTTCAGAAAGAGGGTACAGATGATTAAATATATTGATCAATTTAGCAGTTTTTCTTTCATTCTCTTGAATATGAATAATTTAATTAGTTAATGATAGTCTAACAGTCTCCTACAACCACAACGCTAATTTTTCATTCTAGACAATTCATGCTTTAAAATGTAATTATTGTCTTGCCTACACAAAGTAAAAAAAAAAAAAAAAAGTTTATGAGCAATAGTTAAGTCTGAGTTTATGGGATAGAAACAAATTTACGCAACAAACACATTTCTGTAAACCAAGTGCAGGGTAGCTTAGGACTTACCTGCAGGAGGAATTTGGGAGGTCATAAGCTTGACCATGGATTTGCACCTCAACCATATGTTCCTCATGCATCAACTGAATACATAATCTTAGTGCCCAGCAAGAACCCTTCTGTGTGAGGAATGTTTGTAGCTGCTTTGAAAGTGCAGGTGACCTGTACTCAAGAGATTCCATGAGGAATGTGTACAAACCTGCCTACAGGACTGAAAGTCCAGAGCAGGCAGTTCTGGGTACTGTGCACTGATACCCTCACATGGACAGGCCAAGAGTTTTTCTATCTGTTCAGAGATTAATCCACATAATTTAATATCACCTTTTTCATTGACTGAAATGAGAACAGGACTGAGCCTTCAATTTGCTCAGGGTTGCTTAGTAACTTACCAATTGTCATATATTTAATTTCTCAATTACCTGCAATGTTGGCTTGAGCCAGTGACAAAAACAGCTCCCAGGGAGTTGTGCTCTGCTGAGTGAACAACATGGGCCAGTCCCTCCAAACTGCACTCCAACCCCATCTTTCAGATGGCTCTCATAAAACAGAGTTCAACATCCCAAAGACAGCTCTTGCACAAGCTCCCAGCACTCCTCACTCTTCAAAACCTCTACAGAACTGAAAGCCAAATCTTGCCATCTCCTTTCTCCTCTTTGACCCCATATTCTTCCATGCTAGACAGAACTGCCCATGGTTTAAATGGTTTAAGGTCAATGCCATTTCCACTAGGAACAAGCCAGGAGATCAAATAATTCTACAGCTCAGAGCTAAAGTAAACTAAGTTTAACAAGATGAAGCTAAGGCTGACTTCAATAAAAATTCTCCTGAAGTTAAAAACATGCAAATTTGGTCCATATAGGATGTCTAATAACCTGCTTACCTGAAAAACATTGAAAGTGCTACTAGGATTGTGGGTGCCTTTAAGTAACTATCAACTATTGCCCCACTGCCTTCAACATGTAAATAGGCTCTCACAGCACTGCACTGTAAATCTAGATTGATTGATTCCATCAATCTAGAAATTTAGCTCTGTTACTACAAAGGTGATTTTTCTAACTCTTTCTTATTTTACTCCATCAGTGTTAACTTGATTCACTTCTGAAGACCTGCTGCAGCATCTCAGATTTGCAATAAAGAGCAACACATCACATCAGAATTGCCATTTTGAAAACAGATCTGCTCCAGTTCACTCTTTTCATGTTATCATTTACGCAGATTTCAGAGTGATTTTTGCACTTTTAGACATGGAAGATGGTCACTACTATCTGTGATGACACCTTTAAAGTACTATACCACAAAGTATCAGTATTGAGCTTAAACTTCAGGTTTAAAATTGCTTGCCTTAGTGCAGGTGTTTAAGCACAGAAGAGTATTTAATTATTACCAGATAAACTTATGTTTGGCAGATCAAATTGAAAAGGAACATAATTTCCCTTGGAAGTGCACAAGCATTGCTGATGGAATGCATAGCCTCAGTAACTCAGGGAATCCAATTACTTCTTTGCTAAAATAAACTGCCAAGACAGATTCTCAGACAACCTAGATGCATCACAGAACAAAGTCTATTTCCCTGAATTTAACAGTACAACCAAATATATAATTTTAATTCACTTAGTGAATTCACTTGCATAAGTAATATCAGCTAGGTATAGAATGGCACAGAAAAACCTCTTTTATGACACAGAGACAACTGTAACAGAAAAATTAGGGGAGAAAAATGGAGTGATCCTTTTGCTAATTATCACACCAAGAGAACTCCAATGGATTTTGTCTAATTATCTCTGAATTAAAATGGCACAAACTCAAAATTTTTCACGTAAGTCCAAGTGCTGACAGTGGCTTTTGTTGCACCTTTTTATTTTTTTTGTCCTTCTTCTAATCAAAGCACAGAAGACATAGCAGACACTTCATCACCTGGAAGTACTTAAAAAAGACCACACCATATTTCTAAATCAGAGGTGCTAGCTGAACCTGAGGCTAGGCAGCTGATGCAGGAATTAACTAATACTATTTATTGATATTGATATGCAGTTACCCTGATCAGATATCATAAATTATATTCAAACCTAGGACCTGAGACTGAATCAGAGAGTCCCTTGGGTAAATGCCAAGGAGGCTTTCATAGTGCCCCTTTCTCCTGTCCCTTCAATTTCAGGGGCTTGGTCTCATAGATGAACAATTGGTTCCAGCAGAACCCAGCTATTTTATAAGCTTAGGGCAGCAAATATTGTATTGTTTTGGTTTAGTTGTAATAAAGGCCTCATCATTTTTTCTCTTCTTGCTTATATTGATGTGAGGTAGTTCAAGGCAACAAACAAATTCCTAACCATATGGTTACTTCTTCTTTGCACAGTTTGAAAGCTTAGTTTGACAGATTGTTGTCTCAGTGTTTAATAAAATACCAAGATACACAGAGCACAGAATAGTGACATTCATCTCTGAGATATCTGTTATGGTTGAAGTGATAGGTTTTAAAAAACCTCCTCAATATGCTGCATTTGCTTCAAGACTGCACCATGTCTTTGTGCCCAGGAATCCAGATGTGAAGATAGTATTATTGTGAAGATCAATTTGAAGGCTAATTTTCAGCTGAGATTACCTCAAACCTGAATAGCAAAGTGTGTCCTTAGTAATACAGTAAATTACCAACAATTCAGTTTTCCTTCAGCTGACCATGAACCAGCTTTCCACAATCACCAAGTTGCACTCTTAGTACGTAACTTAAATGGAGTCAAAACAGTCCTCAACACCCTGAGATGAAGTATTATGAGTTACTTCTTTCCCTCTAGGTTTAAGAGACCCCTTTGAACATGAAGTCTCCTCTGCAGAGAAGGAAGAGCCTTATAGGCTGATCACCACGAGCAATGTTTAACCACGGGAGCCTCCTGGACCTCCTGCAGTCCTTGTCCTGAGCACAGGGACCATGACAGCACTGCAACCTGTCCCACAGCACATCGACAGACAAACCACACTTCACTTAAAACAGACAAACCCACACTTCACTTAATGCAGAGAGCTCTGCAACAAAGTACATACAAACACCTTTCCTCATTTCTCATCACTTGAGGGCTTGAACTAAGAAAAAGGAGAATAAAGCTGATGTGACAAATGTGAATTGCATCATCCAAAGCGCAATTTGAAGACAGTAAGGAGCATTGTTCAAAAGGCTTCAGAGCAGTATGATCACCAGGCCTGGAAAACATGCAGTGCTAGCAAAACTAGAGTAATTCATACCAAAAGGAATAACCTTAATTAGTTAAGTTTGAGTTTTAAATTAGCTGTCATCACCCAGGAAAAATGTATTACATTACTGCAGACAGCTCAGCAAAAAACTCTGCTCATTTTCTGACTATGGCTGCCATAACTGATGAAGTGGTAGAATCCAGAAAAGATGATATGTACAATAACTGTAACTCTACCACAATGACATTGCTTGTCTGGTCTTTCATGCTGTTTCTAGAAGTGTGATATGATTTTTTACTGCACTTGATGAGCGACAATTGCTTACGGGTGGACACATGAGAAACTGAGCAGCCTAAAGCTCAGTGTGAGATGAGTCCTGGAATGAAGACTCAAGATTTCTGACGTCTGATTCATCACTGAAGTCTAAGTACATCCTATCTCACTGCATTACTCAGTGAAGAATGAACTAGTTAGTAAAGGGAAAATAGAAAGTACAGAAAAGCATTTAACATACTAGATAAACTTACGACTACTGATTCTTTTCCTGAGAATTAAAAGCTATCAGTCAACTTTTTCCTGTAAAAATGAAAAATAACAACACTAAAAAGAATCTATCCTGTTATCAAAATGAATAGGAGTAACTGATATCTTTTATTGCTGGGAGTAAAGAGCTTGTGGAAGTGACAAAAGGTTATATTGCTGCAATGATTCAATCATATCAAAGCATATTTTCCATTTTGAGTGCATAATACAATATAGCTGCTGCAATAGTTCCTCATTACCACTAAGTGATGTCTATTGAAGTAGATCCAAATTCTGCCAACCTTGTACTCTAAAATCCCCAAATCAAGTCCTAACTGTACCCTATGCTGAACAGAAACAATGAAAAACAGTCTACAAAACAATGAGCTGGTGGGTATGCCAAGGCATGGGGCAGCTGCCTGACCCACACACAAAGCCCACAGAAGACTGGGATAAAGCATTCTTAGTTGAAAGCTTTTCACATGGAACAAATTTGCTGGAGAGTTGTGTCATCACCAGACAGCCACCTGTCCAAGCAAAGGGAAACAGAATAAAGCACAAAACCACTGACAGAATAAGCCTTTCCATCAGGCAGCTTCTCAAGCTGAATTGAAGTACTAAAGATCTTATAGAAGACATATGACTTGACTACTGTTGCTTTTTATGTTGAGGGAAGTTACCCTTTGTATGGAATGGGAAGGGGGAAAATACTTGGGCAATGTAGGGATGAGTGAAAGTGTAAAACTTTGATTAGACAATAAATTATTCTCTTTTGTATATTTTGTCTCCATTTCCTGAGTAATGTCCATTCACATGGACATTCCCATTTGTTCATTAAAGGGCACTGATATTCCTTCAGGCAAACTTCATAGTACAGGCAACAAAATTCAGTTTAAAGTCAGGAAATGTGCAAGTGACCACAGAATGGAAGACTAATTCATCTAACCCAACCTCCTGCTCAAAGCACGGTTGATACTCAATTCAGATCAGTCTGCCCAGGAATTTTTTCAGCTGAATACTGAAAACCTTCAAGGATGGAGGCTATACAGCTTCTGAGAAATATTACTCCAATGGATGGTAGTTATTAGTTATTCTTTGGGATTTTTTTTTTCCTTTTTATCCAGTCACTGCTTCATTATCTGTCATTTTAAATGCAACATTGATGAGCATGTAGTTTCAATGGAAGTATTTTTTTTCAGACTATATAAATAAAAAAAGGTGGAAAATCACTGAACTCCTTTAATGGCTATTTAATTAATCCTGTTTATACTTCTTCATTAATTCTTCAAATTATTGTTTTTACTGAGAGATTAAGCTATTTTGTGAATGAATTGTGCTTTTTCTTAGGTGCCAGGAATGTACATGGAACTGATAATGAAGCACAGGTACAAAAAGGAACTCCACATATTTATCTTTATGAAATTTAATAAAGTTTTTTGAATGAGATACATAATTTTGTTATTAAATAGCCCAATCAGTCAGTGCATTGATTTATAAAGGCAAATTCAAAATTTCTGGAAGCAAATGCAGTTCTCTGAATTTAGATAAGGTTCTAATTCTTGCTTCCAGAACTACATTAGATATTATCTAATAACTCTCTGGCCTAACAGCACAGAACAGGCTTAGAAAATTTTCCTATCAAGTTATTCCACAACAGGCAAACCACAGGGGTTGTTCTTGCTTATTCCCACGTGTTAATACAACCCTCCTGCTCTTGGCCTGCGCTTCAACCCACATTGTACAATGTGCATTTAATCTAAAAGGCTGTGTAAAACCTAGGACTCAGATGTTTGTCCTGTCTTTACTCAGGAGTACCATGAAGAAGGTGCCCAGCACTGCACCATCAAGTGTTATCAATGGATGCACACACTGATAACTCTGATAACTGATAACTCTGCCACTGGATCCACATTCTGGCATTTTACAAGGCCTATACTGGCTTCCGTAAACTGAATTCTAAGGGGTATATTCAAATTATAGTGATGTTATTCAGAAAAATAACCTTTGTTCTTGGAATAGAACACTCTGCTCAGTTATCAGCTTTAAGTGGAATCACATAAAATCTCCACTCACATTTCTAGCAAAGCCAGAGTTTTGCATATGCAACAGAAGGACTTGAACAATTACTCAGTAATAGTTGTACACAGTAATGGTGAAGTTAGCAAACAGCTGTCATATCATCTACTGGGTTTGAAGGGACAGGCAACATTGTCAAGGCAGAGGTATTTTGGCAAAATATCTATTGTTTATGCCACACAACAGTGTTGAGGAGAAAAAAGTGTGAGAGCCAGAAGTTAGAGACAGAATTCTGTGGAGAAAAGCTCTAATTCTCTTAGTCACAGTGGATCTGACTCACCACTGACTCACTTCAACAGCGTGCCATGGCAAATGAACCGTTTTCATCAGGATTTACACCACTGTAAATGCAGTGTAATGTTTTGTATCTATCATTCTCCTAATCTTCTCCTTACTGGATTCATTTATCATCCTGCTGGATGCCAAGAAACAGTCACATGAAATGATCACTCTGCACACCTGCAGCATTACCTACGGCTTTAGCAATCTCATGTGTGCAGTTATTTCACGTTGTCTTGGTTCTGCCTCATCCTGCTGTGCTTTGCAGAGCCTTGAGAATTCCCACCCATATTTGAGTCATTTTAATTGCTTCCCACATACTCCTTATTCTTCCAGGTATAAGGTGCAGATCAAATGTACCAACAGGAACACTCATTTCAGAATGATAACAACTTACTATGACACTGGACTGTCAAAAGAAGTTTCTAATGGTTGTGGTAGAAAATAAAATAAAAGTAATTAAAAAACCATAAGGGGGGATAATTGAGAAAAAATAAATAAAAGAAGGAAAAATAGCACTATTACAACTGTAATCTTATTCTGTGACATCTGCAAACAAGTTCTGGCTCAGGAGCAAATTCAGCCCTGTCACAGACAGGTAAAATCTGGAAAAGGACAACAGTGCATTTTTTCTATAGAATTTGGTAAATGTTCTTGTAAATCAAAACAGTTTGTCATCTCTAAAACCACTGATTTTGCACTCAGTTGTTTCTGTTATGGAGTGAATGATCTGCCTCTTTTGTCTTTTTCTTCTCAGCTTTGTAATTTTTCTTGCCACCCACTGAGACTGGAAGAGGCTTCTGTTTTCCATCTGCTCAACAAATCTCCTTTATTTCTTTTCCACTTTCCTTTCCCACTCTTTAAAACCCACCTAGGGGCCAAGACAAACTGCAGCTGGCTCTCACTTATGCCAACTCTTGATAGGAGACAGGGAGTGAAGAAGAAGGATGACTTGCAGACATATTCCCCTTAATTTTTGACTTTGCAGCTGTGTATTTAGCACACCCATTTCAGATGGGAAAAATGCAGCTCAACCAACACTGAGCAGCCCTGGAGAAACAGCCCTATTAGACATTCCCCTTTTCAAGCTGAACATGGTGATCTGGGATGTAAACATTTAAGAACAGAAGTTGTCTCATTCTATGCCTGAACAAGGAGTGCTATTCTGGATCACCAGATTTACCTGGGAGTGGAAATTCTGCTGTTACATGCAGAACTGACATTAATAATCCTTCCTGAAAGTAGGAAGCTTCTGCTTTCAGACCTAATCCATGCATTTTCAGTTCAATGTACCATTCAGAAGTTCTTACACTTTGGGAGGAAGAAAAGAAATTTGAGAAAGCACAAAAAATGCTGAAGGTTAATAGAATGAAAAAACTTAAAGCTACAAGAAATGAGTCACAGGCTGCTCTCCTGCTATCAGCAGACAGGCTGAACTATTTTCACATGGGCCAGAGCATCCTGGAGATACTTTATTAACAAAGGCAACTGAGTGCACTTAGTGCTGCACCACTGCCATGGTTACGGGATGGAGCTAGAGGCAGGGGCTTGTGCTGCTGACTGGGTCAAGGGAGGTCCAGGGCTTTGCAGAGCTGTGCAACAGCAGCAATCCCCTGATGTGGGTCAGAGGAACACCAGGAATGAGAGAATACACAAAGTAATTGGATGAGGGACTGAAGACATCCATGAGGTGCAACTTTTCACGTTGTAAGGACACCCAAATGCTGGCAAAGAGCACTGGATGTTAATGCATCACCACAGCAACACATGGCTTAGAGAGACAGTGTAGCTGGCAGACTGTGTGCTGCTGGGGTCTGAGGCTCAGGAGGGATCAGGGGGACTACTGGAATCACTCCTTTCATCCTTCAGTCAGTCAATCCAGATAATTTAAGATAGTCAACTGGTACTACATTTTGGGTGAGGAAAGGAATTGGCCACCACAAGTCTGCCAGGCTCAAAAATCAAACTATGCACTAAAACTAACACATACAAACCCACACAAGCACAAACGCACAGCAGCACTACTGAGGACTTTCCCCATACATGTGGGAGGAATTCTCAACAGAAAAGCAAGTAAGCAGCTGAGAAAAGAAATAAAAAAACCCTCACAAAACCTGCAATAGTCATTATTTTCTGTTATTCAGAAATAGTTTGCAGAACCCCTCACTTTGGTAAAAATATAAGTTTTAAGCTATCATCAAATGGTACTCTGTGCTCTTCAATAAGCCTAACAAATCATTTATAGGGTAAAAGCTATGCAAAAAGTTTGTTTTAATGTACAGTTTTCTCCTGACACACTGACAATTTGTGAGTTTTTAGCAGTTCAGATAATAAATACAGATAGGCGTAGCTCTGTATTTCTGGAGAGAAGAGGAGGCTAAAAAGGGGAAGGCTGAAAATGAGAAAGATGAGGTGAATTCACCTAGACCAATATAACTGGGCTACAGAAAAGATTAAAAGATACGGGAAAAAGGCATTTGCATTGCTTGCTGACAGTATTTTTAATGATGCCTATCTCAAAGCAGAGGGTCTAGGTCAATTGTCAAAACTTACCCAGATAAATTCAGATATAATGCACTGATGATTAACCTGCCAGCAGCCCCAGATAAATGCAAGTGGCATCAAACCAGAGACCATTCCCAAGCTGCAAAATGCCCTGTATCTCAGCAAACACTAGGCATTGAAAGGGCTAGTTAATGTTTCCTACCTTAGATGGTCTCCTTTTGCTAATGCTGATTTATTTAGATGTGTCTTTCCAACAGTTTTCTTTCTTCTCTGTTGAAGGGAGGGAAGTGGCGTAGAGAGCAGTTTCTGAGGAAGGCAGCACTGACACTTGGATCCTTTTGCTGCTCCGACAGCCTTCCCGAGGCTGCCCATGCACAGGGTACCCTTCGCTCGTACAGAGCTGCCTTTATTGCATGTTTCACTATTAATGCCTATATTAATAAGCTGCTCAAGCACCTTTCACACATCAGTAGGTCCTGTTGTTAATGAAACAGCGGGGTTACAGACATTGCAGAATGAACCATTCTCCCACACTGCAGGCAGAAATTTGTACTCCCTGCTGTAAAGAATTAGTATCGTCTCTCTGCTATACGGAGACTCTTGCAAAGGGAAAGGCAATCGATTTACAAAGTAGATATGGCTGCAAACAAAACCAGCTCAACCCTAGGGCAAAGCAAAAAACAATCTATGAAAAATAAGATTCATGCGTTAATTAGTAAGTCACTGAGGTATAAGTGACATTTAATTGACATATAAATTACTGACATTTCTAGTCTCATTCCTAGTGCCTACTGCATTTGTTCCCTTATTTCAAAATAACATATGGTTATGATTAATAGATGTTAAAAACATATATTGATTATGTTTTTCTAGACATTTACACATATATGTAAACTAGTAAAATGCTAACCCTTTCTTCCCCCACATAAACTGAGTGCCATGCTGTTGTGCATGTTAAGATGTCAGATACTAAAAACATAAAGATGCTTCCAACTGCTGTGATTTTCAACAGCATTTGTAAGGCACATTTACACTAGTCATGTAGCTTTGAATCATGGGACAGTTGTAGATAAAATCAAGTGCTGAAAATATCCCTGAGGGGTATTTTGGCCACTGATGGGACGCAGTTGCCTACCCAAGCAAACGCGACCCCCTCACAGCCTATATTGTGTTTACCATTAAAACATCCCTGGAAGGATATCTTTGGATATGGAGGCTTCCTCTAACAATGTAGGAAACCACCAGCTGAAAGAGCAGATGAAGAGAACCCCTCACCTCAAAGTAACGTCTCACTATGGACTGTCAGTGTTAAAGAACCCACAGAAAAAAATCACACCAGTGTAGAGTACACCAGGAAAGTACTTTCTTTAGAACTGGTGGAAGGGATTATTATCCCTGCACAAGACTGTGGTGAGGCGTTGTCTGGAGTACAATGTTCATCCATGCTGGGAGAAGGTGGCTCCAGTTAGGAACCCACAGTGGGGAAGTCCACCAGCATCACCAGAAAAGCCTGGAGCTGACTTTACAAGCAGTGGAGAATTGGGTTCACTCAGTTTTGCAAAATAAAAGCTGAGAGGGACTAAAACTACTCTCTATAAATTCTCCATAGAGCTCAGCAATTGAAGGGGACAACATTTAATAAAAGCTAAAAATCAATCTTATCCAAAGCATTTTTAACTATTTTAATGCAGACCACTTTAAAATAGAGGCTGGAATTGAGATGATGTTTCTAAGCATGAGATGTTAAGGAAACCCAGACATGCCTCCCAGGAGAGGACAAGGAGGAGTCACTGGCTGTCACACAACTTTGTCAGGCACCTCAACAGCTTTCCAAACCTTTTACACAACCTGCTGTGTGGGAAGGACCAGGAGAGAGACAACACATCTCTGCCTCCCCCAGCAAAACGCAGCTAAAGACTGATTAAAAATGAGGAAAGAAATGGAAAGTATTTTCTTGAGTGAAAGGGCTTTACAGCAGACTCTGAATTACCATAAGAAATATAGTATATTTTTAAAAAAGAGACAATTACATGTTTTTTAGGATATTGTCATTAGAACAAGTTGAAATTTTAACTAATAAATTACTGCTTGTAGTAGAAAAGAAAAGTGCTTTTAGTGCTAAGTGCAGAGAAATAGATTGCAACACAACAAAAGGGAAATGGCTGGTCATAAAAATCAATGGCTTATAATTTTAAAATGTGTGTTATTGCATGATCATAACTATTGCAGGATTGGCAGCAGAAATACAGCATAAGCACTGAAGTAAACCTTTTCTCTCCCTAGAGGTTTTCAGGCACAGTGTATTTTAAGTCAAACTACAAAAGTAAACTCCAGCAACCTCTTGCTCCTCACTTAAGCTGGCAGGTTTATCAATATATACGGTCAGGGACAATACAACACAACTTCTATGGGAGGACTGACTTGCATTTAAGAGTGTTCTGTATGCATCACAAACAAAGCAAATCTTGCCCATAAATGCAGTGGTGGATTGGGTTTAAATAAAAAAAAAACAAAAAACCCCAAAACCACAAGAAACAGCAAAATCATTGCTTTTAAAAGTAATAAAATTCATCATCTCTATAAATGAACTGCTCAGCCCCTTTTATAGCTTTTCCAGTACAAGTTCCCTGGGAGAGCTGGTGCAAGCCAAGGTGGACTGAAGGGGAAGAAAGAAACTAGAAAGGAATTATAAACAAGGATGTCTTATATTAAAGCCCATTTACTACTGCATGGAATGAATCTGGCCCTCAGAAAATGGGCTGAGAGAATAATTTAGGTAACTAAATCATCACTGTATTTGGCTGACAACCTACAAAAACAGCCACATTTTTTTAACTTATCAGTAATGCACACTAGTTGACTCTCCCTTCCTTTCTGCTGAATAAACACAATGAACAAGTGTTGGAAAGGGAGACAAGATTATAAAATCTGGACACAGAATAGTTGTGGAAGCAGCTGTCCTCCTGACATTATCACAGAAATCAGAGATGGAAAAAATCCTATTAGGTCATATAGTCCCTCCCTTTGTCATCGCAGGACATTCCCTAACAGATTTTCCAGTGCCTTGTCCAATCTTGTTGTAAGACTTCCTAAGTGATAGTTTCCAGCAGCTCCTTTGGGAGAGTATTCCTCTGCCTAATAAGTACTGCTGTCAAGATTCCCCCCCACTTTAGGAGCAATTTTCCCTATTTCTGTTTCTCCAGACGATATTCAAGATGGTAAAAAGAAATGCTTCTTAATACAAATTTGAAAAATGTGTCAGTACTCCAGACAATTCCACAAATAATATGTCCTACAACAAAAGAACAGGCACTGACTACCCTGCATTTTTTCTGTCCTCCTGACCAGGAGATGCACAAACATCAATTAGCCTGCTACTGACAAGCAGACATCGAGCTCGATACCAAGAGCAGGGAGGGAGTGAAATCAGCCCAGTTCCAAGCCTTTTGAACAAGCCCATCTGCTGCACACAAACAACAAATGCCTTAACCATGTTAGCTACAGACACGGCCTCTGCATCCTTTCAGATCTGTTTGCTCAGACCATGGCTTTTTGTTTGGCTTCTGACTGAAACGAGGTGTGTGCATTCCCTCCTCACCCAGCTGCTCTCCACTGTCCACACCGAAACTCAATGGCTGTTTTAAGTGATCCCTTACAGAGTTCCAAAGACTCATGGAAATCCAGGCTGACCACCATGGAAGAAGGCTCACAGTGTGAGTCACCTCTTGTAAGCAGGGAATGTAAAGAAAGCTCCTGAGATATGTCACGGAAAAACAGAGGGGATGAGAGCAGATATCTTGGGAGATGCCGTGAGGAACAGGACCTACAGTGACAGCAGAGTGCTAGGACATGTGACATGCACTCATGTTCAAGCTTCATTAGCTTCATTGCTGCATACAAACCAACAAACTGTTCTGTACAATTCTATAGCAAAAAAGTTTACAGATCATAAAAATTCCAGGTTGTTCCGGCAAGTGTCCAGACATTAAATGTCATTGTAACCACTCAAATCCATTTCCTGCTCCATCCTAACTTCAACTTATGTTTCCTGTTTCAGTGATAATATCTATGCTTTTACAGATGGTGAAAGTCCTGTCTCCTCACCTGTTTTTTTTTAAATGGTTTCTGACTCTTACATCAGTATTTTTTCCACAGTTAAATGCCACAGGCCGATGGAAGTAGCTCCCAGCCTGAACCAGTACCAAAGCAAGATGAGAATCAGTGCTACAGAGCTGTCCTTAGAGCAGCACTGGGGAATGGAGAGGAGGGGGACACACACTGACCAAAACCATCATATGGAATCTGTCATGGTAGAATTCCTACAATAACTTACAAAAATTAGCTTTTCCCAAATTTGTTACTGGCCCATCAACAATAAAAACAAGGAACTGTCTTCCTATTCAGTACACTCTCACCAAGCAGTCAGAAGAATCAGCTACAGTCACATCTGCTCCCAGGTGCCACAAATCACACTTGGTCCTGTTAGTAAGTCTAAATGTTAAATTATGTTACTAAAAATCTTTAAGACTTTTATTTTTTTCCTTTTTATTACCCATTGAGACAGTAAGAACCCAGTTCTCAATCACATCACACCACATGCTATTGTTTAACCATACTGCAGGTAAAATATTACCACATAAAAAGAGCATTCTTGCACATATATCAAGGCAAGCACTGGGACAGGAAAATAAAAACTTGTGAAGCCAAGAGTCAGTACAGAAACTGGAGCTTCTGTTCTTCTTCAGCTCAATATTAATCACTCCTTTTAAACTGCTCTGAGGAAGTGCACTCCCAATTTGCCACATTTAACTCTTCTCTCTGCATTCCCATCTCTTAATCACCTTCACCTTCAAACTTCACCCCCTTTTACTCCCTTTCATTCAGTGTCAATGGCTGACACCTCTGAAAACATATAACAGCTTCCACTGGTCACCTTTTACGTTTTTGAAGGTTTTAAGGTATTTTCTTTTGTTTTGCCTCTTCCAGTTGAGACAACCGTGTGCAAAAATGTGAGAAAGTTGTCTTTTTACTCATTCAAATTCCCATTTAGAAATCTCTCTTCAGAGAGGTCTGTAAAAACATTTGTTAATGGAAAAGTCTCTCGTGCCTATGTTAACACCATATCATCCTCCAATACAGATTCCCATCTGGTATGGATACTTGCTCATCAGTTCCTAACAAGTTGTAATTGTCCACCACTTGGATAGTTAAGTCTTTGTGTAACATCAAGCAGCTCTTTCTCTGGTGGAAGCCCTTTGGGACCTCTCTCCAGGCTTTCTTATCTAAAGAGAAGAGTGAACTGACAACTCTTCCTAACTCCTGTACTGCTTGGACTTCACAGAGAAAAGCAGAAAGAAAATGCAGATAATCGATGACACTGACAGGGTAACAATACACTTAGATGCAAGGATTAATTTTATTCACATCAAAGGAATGTATTCATTTTGTGACACTGGGTCAGTTACATGGAAATTTTTGCATAATGCATAAACATACACCTACACTAAACAACCTCCTTCCTCTTAGAACAAGTGCAAAAAAATATCTGCCACAGTTCATTTCTGGGTGCAAAAACACAGTTCAAATAATTCATTTTACTTTTCAACAGCTTCATAGGAGAACATAAGAGAATCAAAAAGCAGAAATTAGAAATTAATTTAGTGCAAGTTTTAAAATGTGCCTGATAATACATTCATTTATTACTTCTGCTGCCTGAACATTCCCCAGTACCATAAATACCCGTTTAGGGAGTTTGGTGTGCCAAATCATTAATAGAAGAGATAAAAAACCCGATTACAAAAAAAGTTCCTGGTATTTAATAAAAAGTAACAGTAAGCTGTTGCATTAACACTCATTTGTGAGCACAGGACTAAACCCAAAAGAGCTATTCTTTTTGTACACTTTGAGATGTGCTTGAACAACAGGTTCTCCTTACCTCGAGCACTCTTCCTGTGATGTACTTTTCACAGTTGTCACACCTGATCCCAAACTTGGCGTGATAGTCTGTTTCGCAGTACGGAACCCCATCCCTAGGGAAGAACAACAGGCTGTACAGATGTGGCTCTAAGCAAGCTTGCAGTTTACTGGGAGATTATGCATACAAAATTTGTCACTGTTTCAACACTTCATAGGGTATTTATGGGCCTTCCTGCCTCCCAAGTATCTCGTATTTATTAATATTGCAAAAGCTGGATAGCAATGAACAACTATTTTTGACCACTTTTCTCCTTTGTTGCTGAACTCAGCCGTCAGCCTTGTAGCAACATCCAGTCTCTGAGACCCTCACACCACCTGTCTAATTATGTTACCTACTAACTCCTTTCACATGTTTCCCCCTCTGTGGAAAAGATAGTTATTTCTACATATTACTCTTCCCCTCTTATCTAATCCATCCAGTTGATGTATCCAATTTATGTATTACCTAATCCTTTAGCTGAGACTGCAGAGAGTAATTTCTCAAATTTCTCAAATATCTTGTCTGCAAACCAAGTTTTGATAAACATTAAATCTACTAGCAACTCTTGACTGGACTTGCTTAAAGACAGTCATGGACCAAACATCTTGGGAATGTGCTCCACAGAAGCCAGCAGTGACTACAAGAATTCAGCCTGAGCAGCAGTGTGTTCATGCATGATGTGACCAGCCACTCCACCACCACCAGTGCATTAAGATACAACTTACAGATATGAAGAAAAAAACCCAGAGTCTCAGCTTTTATTTTAAAGCATCAAGACCAGAACATTTGGACTATTTCCCTGACAAGAACCTGTTAATTTTGCATTTTACAATTTTATTAAGTTGTACATGTAGACCATTGAACTGATGAATGAAAACAAATTGCTCTAAGAAGAAACTGGAGAATCTTCCCATGTTTCAAAATCCAGGTTAAACAAAGTTGAGTATGTTATATCTTATAATATCTATATATTATCTTATATATATATCTTATATATATTTATCTTATATATATCTTATAACGTTATAAGTTCAAACATAGTTAAATATATTTCATTTGTTATACTAAAACAGACTATGATCAGACAGATTTGTTAGTAGAGGCATAATTTTATCAGACATTTCCCTGGAGAAACATAGAAATTAATTTTATAGCATGGAAGTTGGATTTATTAGAGACTAACCTATAAGTTTATCACAATAATTCATTGAATTAAAAACAGGATATTTCTTCTCTTGAGTTATTTTGTTTGGCATTTAGCCTTTTTAAAAAGAAGATTTTGTAATAATTATATCTTTACAATTTATGGGAGGGTTACATTAAATAACAAGAAAAAAAAAGGACTGCACTGAAATACATCAGACTAGAACAACATTGATACAATGTAAAACCTTATTAAAGAACATACTTTTAATGAATATTGTTCTCTAGTGCAAGCCGTGAAATTAAATGTTGTACTTGCGTTAATCGAAATCCAAAAAATTGTTGAAAGTCAGTGGGACACAGACTCTGAAACTACATCATCTCTGGGCACTGGTGTTACAGGAGTTACTTTGCTGCTTAAGAAAATTTCAATGTAACACACTTCTGCGAAGCAGAAATTAATCCCAGGTGCCTTGGCCAGTGAAAGGCCTGCATGTCACTGGCCTGATGAAAGTGCTGACATGGGACGTGGTCTGTGTGCATACTTTGTGCTGTCACCACATTCAGTCCAAATCTGACACCACAAGGGTCTGGAGCAGCACGAAAACATGGTGTGTACATCCTTAATGAACTTCTGGCTAACACTTCTTCTTATGTAATACATACAGAAAGAACAGTACCTGCTTGTTTATATTACAGCATCACAGAGAGCAAAACCATAGGTAACTAAGGGCATGCATTTGGGTCTTGGAAACATATTCCACCTGCTGCCTCTCTGTAGCATAACTGCTTTGTCAAGTCCCATCCCAGGTAAATGGAAAATGTGACTTTAACCTTCCTCCGTTTCATTTATTTTAATACAATTTAGATAATAATTTAGACAATAATCTCTAATATATTATATATCTCTGAACATATATATATGTATCTAATAAAGGGTATGCAATGATAAATTAATTATTTGGCATTAGAATACTGAAAAGAAGTGAAAATACTCCTCTACTTACTTGCTGATGTACTCTGCATTCAGTAGCTTGCCACATGTATTGCACTTAAAACACCCCAAATGCCAGTGTTTGTCCAAGGCGACCAAGGACTGACCATTTTTTATTTCTGAACCGCAACCCCCACAGTCTGCAAGAGAAAAACCCAAATTAGTGAATCATATTCTTTAGGTGGTCATGCAGCAGTACCAGGATCCATCAGTGCTCCAGTAGCAGCTCAGGAGGGCTCTGTAACTCACTCCACCTCTCACTGATGGATGGCAAATGTTGCAGCCCTTAGAAAGCTCTGACATTGCTACAGGGCATGCATCATTCAAAGAAAAAACCTGATGACTTCAGTTTCCCACTGAAATTTTATTCATTTATACTGTGTTTAAAAAATACGAAGTCTTCCTGATTAATTTTTCAAGCATCAAAATAAGACAAAAGATAATAAGATAAAAGAAATAAAAAAGACAAAGAGTAAAATTAATAACTGATTCTTTGTATTACCCTTTGCCTTTGGATCTGCATGCCCTACTTATTTCAAAATTCTTTTTGCAACCATGAAAAAACTCCAAGCTGAAATTCTGGTATGAAATTTCCTGTAACCAGTAAAAACACTCAGATACTTAAGAGGCATTAGTGATATTTCAATATGTGAAAGTAATGGCTGTCTATGTATTTATTCTCTATAACAATTCACATATATAAAGCTCCATGGGTGCTAACAAAAAATACATGTAAAACATGCAATAACTGGGTAACAGAGGTTAGTTTGCACTGGTTAAACAGGCTGTAGGTGAGCTATACTCCCCAGAAGGAGGAACTGAGAACAAGACTGGTTGGGGGTTTGGTTGCCTTATTTTTTAACAATGGAAGATTTTGACTCAGCTAGTAAAAGACAAATCTACACTTGGTTTCTACATGAACAGTGCACCAGAATGCCCTCTTTGGAGAGGTTATGTAGACATGGGATTTGGATCTGGTTCTCTATATCCCAAATGAGCTCTCCAGTACAATACAAGGTCCATCTCTCACTCTACAGATTTCCTGTCTACGTAGGTTTTCTTACTGAATGTTAAAACAGACAGAATATATGGAAAAAAAAAGGGGTAAGTGCCAGTGATAAAATGATTCTAATGCCAGTACCTCAGTAACCCTTCTAACCCTCCATCAAATATCTTCCATCTCATGTGGAAAAATAAACAGTACTTTTAGGAATTCTTCGGGTATATCAACAATTTTCTAGAGAAAAGACAAAACTTGAAAGACACTTAATCATTCAGAAATGCCAGGAGAGGTAAAACCCAAAACAATGTCTTGCATGGGAGAGAAAGCTATGCAAAAACATTAGAATGATTTATCTAGTTATTAAGAAAGAACTCTCAACCTATGATCTCATTAAAACATTTAAACAGTCCTCTTAACAACTTTCTGATTTAAGACTGTATTTAGTTGGTTACCTGACCCTGATGAGACAGTGTAAGTGAAATTGTAAATGTTTGACTCCTGAGCACATGATGATAAAGCATAGTTTATATTTTCCTTTAGTGGATTTGGAATGTATTGAGGGAGCAATAATGTGTCTCTTTAATGTTACCCTCCAGAGCACCCATACATGGAAACAAGCCTAGCACAAAAGCATGTGCACTACAGATCAGAACACTTGAGTTTTGCTAATAAAAAAGAACATTTGGGTGTGTGCCTGGTTTTATTCCCTGCAGTATTCTACAGTATCTATTGTTTAACTGCAATCAGAAATTTGTTTGTGATCTCCCCTGTACTGGGGATTCATCTGGAAATCTAATTTATTCTGACTGCTTGAGGGTTTATTTCACAAACTGAATACAACATCATGTGCTCAGATGTCATTCACCTTTCATCTGGTTTAAGCTTGGGTGGGCAGAAATGCAGCATTTTGTGAGCTTTTTTTTTATTCCCACTTGCTGTTTTCTCTGCAAAGTGCCAGATAATTACAAACAAATATTTTGGTTGCTATGCCAACAGTGCCTACTGATGCAGTGTCCTTGTCTTCCCATCTTGGATGCAGCATCCTTTGGTGACTCAACTAATTTCAAGCAATAACTCTGCAGAACACATCAATTTGCTGCTACATGTTGATATTCCTCCTTGAGTACTCTCTCAAAATCAACACTGTCACAAGAAGTTTTCAGAGTTATTGTTTTATGAAACAAAACAAAACAAAGAGGTAGGCACTTAAAAAATTCAAGGACTCAGGCAGAAAGCAAGTATTTTACATTCTTCATTTTCTTCCAAATGGAATGCATGAAGGAGGTTAGAAGCAAAAGGGGAGGATGAAAACAGAAGGACTTGTCAGAGGGGGCAGTGATGTTGGGAGCTCACTGAGTCCCCAAGAGATGTTCTGAAAGCACTGCTGAGGTAAATAGGCTGCTGAACAGCACACCTGGTACACATCAGACAGCTCTGAGACAGGAACAAACCCAGTGTAACAATGGGTCAATGTACTACTCATTCCTTGAAAAAATTTGCCTGAAGTCATATGTTTTTGTGCACTCCTAACAAGAGTTGATTGCTTAAAGCATTAAGGTCTTTCCCAAGAAAGCTGTTAGGAGATACACCATTCACTGCTCTATATAATTTGGGGAAAAGTTAAAACTTTTATTTTCCAAGGTCAGGTTTTGCCACAAATATGTGCTCCCAGTGCTGTTTCCCTCTGAGGCAGGCAGTTTGCTGAGGTTTGCAGGTAGCTTTGTTCTGGGAAGGCTCAGTGCAGTGACCCAAGAGAGCTGGGGAAGTGCAATGACAGGAAAAACTCTCCATGGTGAGTGTGTGTGTACAGAGAAAGGGAATGTAAATACATTAAAGGATTCTGTATCACAGATAATCAAATGAACTTGATCTGTCAGTACTCAACCAGGCAAATAATGTCTATTATAGTCAAATGTATTTTCACGAGAGGACAGCAAAGATATCCAAGGAGGATCCATCTCTGGAATAAATGAAAGAGAAAGCACCTAACAGAGAGGGGCAACCTATCCCCAAAAGAGAATGGAATTAGCAAGAGGAATCAGTAGAGCATCTCACAGAGCATTCACACAGCAGCTTTTGATGATGAACTGTAGAAAGGAGATGGTGAAAACTTCTGTGAAGAAATGCAGGGTGAAAAAGAAAACAGAATTAAAAGAAGGAGAGACTTCTCCCAGAAGTGGTCCAGATTTCTTACACAGGAAGATGAGCAATCCTTGGGGCTCTTCCTCAGCCATGCTGAATCCAGCTTGACATAACAGTCATTAAAAATTTTTCTGTCTTTGCTGTTTAATTGAATTGCTGCTGCTGTTTAATTACATAAAGGTAGTGGTGGACTCTTAAAGCATGGCAGCACTTCATGAGCAAAACAGCAGTGGGATGGAGTTCAGAGCAACACCACCACTCTATGATCTACAGCAGAAATGTGGGTGTGAAAGGACCACATTTTCTTTCCATAGTGTTTGTATCTTCTGACAGTGCACAATAACCTGAGGTCAAGGTGAATGCCCCAGTGACATTCCATACATTGAAACCCTTGCTGTGTAGTATTTAGCCATGCAGTCCTGCCACTGGTATTTTCTGAAGCAATACAGGAACACTTACAAATCATTAAATCTTGCATTGGATTTTATCTCAGCTGAACTTGGACTAAATAATCAGAAATATTAATATCTATATTATGTTTTTCTCCAAATAATTTGATTTTGTTCATTTTAACCACATTTTTGAGAGGTTCAATGTATTGTTAATCCTATAATGGCACAGTCTGTGTTTCTTTTTAATATCAGACTTTCTTGAAAAACCACCCTATACTTTTTCATGTGGCTACCTCATACTTTATGACACTTCTTATACAGCTGAGTAGTATAAGTTCCAGCTGTACATACTGGTATAAAATTCTGTCCTTTAAACCTGTGCTAAACCAGACTAAGAAGTACTGACTGAAAAGAGCAGAAATCTGTACTTACTTCGCAGGTTCTGTACAGGGAAGGAGCCAGTGCTGCTGGAAGGGGGCAGAGAACATTTCTGGCAGATGCATTCCTTCCCATTAAAAGTTACCCGGTCCCCTGCAGGGAAAGGCAACCTGCAACAGCAGAAAGAAAAGCAAACTGGTTACAGTCTCATGCCTTTATCAAAATGAAATATCTTTCCATAAAGGAACTGATTATACTCTGGCTTCTTTTTCTCTGCTTGCCCAGTTCTCATTCAGTTTTCCAGCCACTGAGAGGCTTAAGTATCAAAGGGACATGTCAACAGACAGCTTCAAATCCAGATGGTTACAGCTTCTTAGGAAAAAAAATAATATCTAAAGATACAAAAACACAGTGAGCACTCAAGTCTGAGTTGTTGTGTATCTAAGAAATGTAAGATCAGCCAGGGTTCATCACTAGCAGGATCAGTTACAGAATGAAAATAAAATTGGCATTACAGGGAGTTAAGTAGAGGCAAATGCAGCTGCTTTTATGTTGTTAAATAGCTGCACAAGAATAATGACTTTTATGCATTAAAAACCAGCACTTCCCCTCACAACTTTTACCACATCAAAGTCCTTCTCTCAATCTATGTGCTCAGAAGGCAAATGTTCATGAACTCTCAAAGGGAAAAACTTATCCCACTTATAAAAACCCACAGGTTCTACATTACTTGTTTTCCCTACTGAATAACAGCTCTCCTTACACTTCATTAAATAATCTCTTTTTATCAACATCCTTAAAACAAAAGCTCTCTGCTGTGCATTTCCTTATCTGGGCACAGAAACCACTGGGCCTTTTTCTCTAAGGGAACCAGATGGACAAATCATTTCACATGCAGTGAAGGATGGTGAGGGTTTAGAAACACGCTTCACTCCACCCAAAGCTCATGTCCAACTAAATCTCTATCCAAGATATCAAAATATGGCTTAAGTGGGGCAAAAACATAACACAACCTTCTGCCTCATGCTGAAGTCCATCTGATCAGACTATTTCATTAACATTTCATTAAAATTCTGCATGGCATTGCCCCACAAATGCTATCTAATTCATACCAACTGTGAGGTTGTCTTCACCAAAAAAGCTACATAGATACCTTGTGCTAAACTTAAAAATTATTTTGCTCCCTTAACTGCCCAAGAGACACTTAGTCTACATTTGAATCACATTTAAAATAGATTTTTTATTAATTAGAAAAAGAACAAAAGCAATGCTGTCCTTTGTTTCTATATAATGTAACTAAAATATATTTGAAACCAGCTAAATGAGTGTTCAACACTGACATTCATTTTGGACCACTGGTGACAATTTAAAAAATCACGAGCACACATGGAATGTAACTACTGTGATCTTTTTTGATATCTGATAATGAATTCTGCTTCTCACTTTTTTTTTTTCCCCCTCTTTCTCAAGTTTTTATAGTGCAGGAACTTCCTACCTTGTCTTTTACCTAAAGTTACAATACAAAAAAATAATTCATGGAAATAGCCTTTAATATTGCCTTACTCTCTGACCCAATTAAATGATCTGTGTGTGACTCTGGTACAACGAGGTCCAACACCACGTTAGTATAGATCCAGGAGGCTGAGATTTCCATCTGTTTCAAAGAGGATTTTGTACCATGGATTTTACTCAATAACCTAACCAGGAGACAACACTGTTTCTCGTGTGCCAGACAGGAATGCAGGATGGAGCTGCACTCCAGTGAGCAAACCTGTCCTGTCTTGCAGCAGTGCAGCAGCAGCAACCTTCTGTGTTATACATATTCAAAAATCTCACAACGCTATCTTTTTAGGTCATAACTGTCGTCTGCAACAGATTTTGATGCTTTTTAAAGTCAGAGATACTTCTAAGACATGGAATAATAGAAGTTTTATGAACTCACAGAAGAGTTGAGGTTGGAGAGGTCATCTGGACTAACCCAAAGTTTATTCAAATGAACGCACTTTTATTAGAATAAAAATTGGTAAACATTATACATTTCTATATAGATAATATGAATTCATGACTAATTACCAAAAACTGTCTCAAAAATGGAGTGATACAATTAAAATGCTGTTCTAGTTTTCTACTGCAAATGTGAAAGAAACCATTTAATCATGTCTTCATTTTAACAACATATTACAAAATCAACTAAAACTTAGCCCTAATTGACCTGGAAATACTCAAGCCAAGGGATTTCAACCATTCCTGAAGTGAGACATAAACTTGTCTCCTGCATCTCCTGCATGTTTTCAGGAAGACATCTCATCTTGATTTACAGATGAACACAGACTTATTATAACCACTGGTGATCTGCTCCAAATTAAACCTCCACAAAGCCAGCACCCTGCTCCACTGCCACCCTCACTGCCACACAGCTACTCTGGCATCTTTCACTCCTATGCACAGTAGCATGCCCTGGGCAGTACCTTCTGCCGTGTTTTGTCACAATCTCTGTGGGAACCAAGGCTGGGTTCAGCTCATGACCCAGCTGGGCTCTCATGAGATGTCTCAGTAAAACAGCAGGCTTTGCACCATTAATAATCCTGGGAATGGTGATGTGCTGGAGCTCTGAGCAGTTCACTGCTCTGAAGAATGGCTGTGACTACTGAACAAGCTTGGGCAATATATAAGGAGCAGTAGGGGGAGGTAATGTAAATATATCTTCCTGACTCAGGGATCTACCTAATAAAGATCCAGCTGAACTTCCAAATGAACACAGAAGCCTATCTCAAACAGATGCACCAAGCAGCAGCTAAAGTAGAAGCAGTGACCACCCACTTCAAATTGGTTCATCTCATCACTGTCTAAGCAATCAGAAAATCTAAAAGGAAAGAAGTTAAAACTGGAAGAGAAGAATGGGATTATTGACCTCCCATGGCACAAAGACATAACCAGGCAGATGACACCCCCAAACATGCCAAAGCTCACAGGCACCACAGCAAGTCACAGAGCCTCCTTAGATGGGAAGGCACACAGGGGATTTCCTAGCCTATAAAAATACTGTACCTGGTTTATTTTCTTAAAGTTGAGTAAGCACCATGCCTTTCCATTCCAATGGGAGAGGGCAACAATTTTGGTTGGTTCCTTATTGTCTCCAACCAACATGCAAGAAATTTTGCTCTAAATCCCAGAGAAATATTCCTTGGAGCTGTCCATCCCAAGGTACAGACAGACAGACAGATGTCTCCTCCCCTCACAGGTCTTCTAAACCCATAAATAAGTCTCAAAGTTTGTTTCACTGTCTTGTTCACTGGGAACTCATACCCAACACATTTGCCAGCTTTCCTGTACCAGCTGACCTCTCCCTTTCACAAGCAGCTCTGCTCAAGCATTTCAGTGCCAGTATGAGTGAAGGCACAACAGAAGGTGGTAACAGTCAATTAACAAGGTTTCAGTTTCTGAGCTCTGTAAGTTGTGAACAGGACTATAGATAGAATTTTAGGCTGAGAGCAGCATATTTGCCTTCAAATACAATGATATCTCACCACCAGTCACCCACTGAACACTGCTAGCTATTGCAAAAACCAGGACAGGGTTTTAATTAGCTACTTATCCTTTAATAAATATTCAGTGAGATTTTTGCAGTTGGATAATCTATTTTTAAGTGAGAATTAAGAGCATTTTTAAAGCAGCTCTCTCAAATGACTTGTAGAATTTTAACACATCTATGATTCATTTCCCAACAAATTTTGTTTTATCCACCTGCCTACAATATTTGCAAACCCAGAAAAAAATCTGGAGGTGACCAATGAAACTACATTGTAAAACATCAAATCACCTGTAACTGTGTGCTGATACCAAAAGGTCAGGTCATGGTCTCATCTTTCTCTGCACCACACCTCAATCTATGCAGCTGTGGGCAAGTCATTCAAGCTTTCTTGGAGGGACAAAAAAAAATATTTTTTTTCAGAGCAGAGGGATGGCCATCTTTAAATGGCAATTCTTTAAATTGCTGATCTGACTCTGTGGCTGAACAGTCAGCTAAATTTGATACATGAAAATTAACAGTGGTCAGGTTGAGGAGAGAGCAAAGCTATTCATTTCAGTAGCTGGCTGCAGTTACACCTGGTCAGGTCTAATGTCACACTGCAACCTAAGGACCAGCAGGATCAAATTCTGCTCTAACTTGTACCTGGTACAATCACATACCTTGAGGTGCTCCACAGGGACGAATCCCCGTGGATTAAAATGGTGATACAAAGTGGACACTGAGTGCTATCTACCATCTACACATATTTCAGCAAGGGAAAATGCTAAATCCTGCAAGCAGTGAGGAACAGCCCCATGCACCAGTGCACCACAGGGTTAATCAGCTGGAAAGCAAAAGAAGATGTGGGGGTCCCAATGGACACCATGTTGGACATGAGTCAGCAGCGTGTCCCCACGACAGCTGACCGGCCACATCCTGGGAGGCATTAGTGTAGCCAGCAGATCCAGGGATCTGATCTTCCCTGCCTTCATCATTTAAGAGACTGCAGCAGCATCATCTTGGGGTCCTCAGGACAAGATTTACCAGAGGGAGATGAGGGAAGGTGGCCAGGTCCAGAGCTGCAGTACAGAACACACAGGCAGGCAGGGGCTGCAGGAGATGTACCTGCTCAGGGGAGATCCTATTGCTGTCTAGAGCTACCTGATGACAGTACACAAAACTGGAGCCATGCTCTTCTCACATGTAAAGAGTGAAAGGACAAGAAGCCAGACATAAGCTGGAACATGGGAAATGTCAACTCAATATAAGGAAAAAAAAAAATACCATGAGCTTGTTGAATGCTGGAACACTCTGTTCAGCTTCATGGTTTGAAATATGTTAAAGGAATGCCATCAGCTGTCTACTCAAACTGGACTTGCTTTGAGCCAGGGGCTGGACCAGAGGACCACCACAGATCCCTTCCATCTTACATTATTCGAGGGCTATAGGGGTGGCCCATATATAGAGAGTTTTTTAGCAGATGGGGGACACGATATATTAGTAAAAGCCTGTCTGCACAAACCAGCCTCTGGGTTAAGTCGTAATATTAAGGGCTAAAATCCTTGAAACTTGCCTGCAGAAAGTAAAACAATATTCCTGTGTACAAGGATAAGAATGTAAACTTGTGTGTACTAGCCAATAGTAGCTTGCTCTGCCCG
Organism: Pseudopodoces humilis; assembly: GCF_049639895.1. NCBI lineage: Eukaryota > Metazoa > Chordata > Aves > Passeriformes > Paridae > Pseudopodoces > Pseudopodoces humilis. The sequence continues at coordinate 10,732,546 of NC_142205.1, read as the reverse complement.
CAAACCCTGTAGAACCCTATAAAAAGTGTGCTAATAATAGAAATAAACAGCGTTCACAATTACTTCTGTGAAGACTGGTGAATAGCTCGGGGGTCCCTCAAGACCCATACAGAATCAAAGAACCCTAGAATCACTAAGGTTGTAAAAGACCTCCAAGACCATCAGTTCCAATCTTTGACCAAACACCACCATGCTCATGTCATCACACAGTGCCACGTCTACTGATTTTGTGAACACTGCCAAGGACGGTGACCCCATCACCTCCCTGGGCACCCTGTTCCAATGCTAAACCCCTTTCTCAGTGAAAAAACTTTTCCTGATTTCCAATCTGAGCCTCCTTTGGCATTGCATAAAGACACTTCCCCTTGTCCTATCGCTGGCTGCCTGGGAGAAGAAATCAACCCCCAACTCACAACAACCTCCTTTCAGGCAGTTGTAGAGAGCAGTAAGTACCCCCTGAGCCTCCTTTGCTCCAGATAAACAACTCCAGTACCCTCAGCTGCTCCTCACAGGACTTGGGCTCCAGGTTCTTCCCCTAAAGAGCAGCAGACCTAAACCTGAAGAGCAGCCCCTTGTTCCCCATCCCTTTGTTCAAGAAGAACCACATATTGATAAATTCATCTGGTTTAGAATCAAAATGCCAAGAACACTCAGGCTGATTTCAAAATCAGGCTTAACACCCCAGGTTTCTACAATACCTAGCAGTATTCAGTGGGTGACTGGTGGTGAGATGAAGAACACCACTTCATGAGATGCCTTAAGAAGCACCTGGTACTGCTTAAGTGGGAACCAAAGCCTTTCCAAATTTAGCAGGAGAAAAAATTAAGCAAATAAAAAGGTTTAGCATACTCAAAAAGTCTGTCATGATTGCTATGTTTAAGAAGAAACTGAATTTGAATTTCTAATTTTCATTATTAACCTAATTTCATAAGACATACATACACAAAAGTTCTCCATTCTTTCTAGAAGCAGCGGTGTTATATATGTAGGACTATCTTCTGTTGAAAAAAAGAAAAGGATTTTAGCTTTCTGATATTTTATATTGAACCACCTGGCTAATGTGAACTACCTTCTTGACAGTAGTAAAAGTACAAATGGGTTGAAAGAGGTTTTATAGCTGGGTTTGGCACACGACCCCTTGAAGAATATGTATCTGTCTCTTTCCTCTCCACTCACTATTCAGCTCTACATGGCACATACTCAGCTTTTGTCAAGATTCTGTTTTAAAAGAAAACTTCCTAAGCTCAGAAAAACTTAAATATAGAAATTTTGTACAGCAAACACAAACCTGTTTCCTTATTAATCCGGGATATATGTGCTTATCTATCCTCCATCCATGGGTCAAGTTGTCCTCTCTTTATCATTTACGTGTCAAAATTATTTTCCAGCTTTTAAGTACAAGAATACTGAAACTAAAGGGGTAACTATTACATGTACTCCTCCAATTGGGTACATAAACACCAATCCCCCCAACTTTACTAATTACAATAATACCCATACAGCCAAATCCCAGTTTTGTGATATCCAGAGAACACACAGCCCATCAGTAACAGAAATCATACTCTAGGTACCACATTAGATGGACCACACATCTTATATAAGCTTACTAAATCTGTATGACTTATTAACACACTAAGACATCTCCTGAAAATTCCATTTTCAGAGTATTATCAGAGGTATGACAACCCATTTCTTTTTGAAAGACTCAATGTCCTGCCCTTTCCCATCCTACCTGACTGTCCTATGACAGCCATGTAAGAAGTGTGTGCACAATTTTAATAAAACTAAGCTCCTATTGCTACAGCCAGCCTCAATTTTCTCCCTCTTTCTATTTCACTTTTACAAACAAATTAAGCTTTTGAAGGAAATGTCTTTGGCAGCCCTCTGGAGGACACAGCTCCTTCCAATTAATGAAGCTGTAAGAAGATTGTTCAGCCACTTCCTGGAAATTCAGAGTAAGCATTTAATCTGCAACAGTTTTCAATCTATGTTGTTATTCTTTCACTCATTCCTAGTTTTAGGCATTATCATCACAAAACACAACAGCAGAAAAAAGGTTTCACAAGGCTATGAACAGCACTAGAAGAAGAAGGGATTAAGCCCTCAATCTTTACTCCAGCAGAGCAAACACACAGTCGAAACCTGATTGTTTTTAAGAGCCACTTGGTTAACATAAGATAGAAACAATCAAATAGGATGGCACAATGTATTGTACTTTTACCATTTTTTTTCTCTAAATACTAATTAATTTTTTTTTTTTCAGAGTTTAGCTTGTGGCAGCCCTGAGCAGTAGTATCTGACTCCAGAGATGAGCTGGATTTTTCTGACACTCCAGCTTTTTTCCCCAGAGGAGGGTAGCAGGTTACGAATGCAGCACAGAGGGTACAAGGAACACAGCTCCCTGTGACACTGGGCTGTGTGGCAACAACAGTAGTAATATCAGGAGATAACTGGGCTTGGACTGCGTTTTCCCACTGCTCTCACTAGCTCGATTTTCTCACTGATGCTACCATACACTTCCCACATGTTTCTATTCAAATCTTATATTCTCTGAAAGTAAGGGGGGAAAAAAGCAGTTGCTACTGGCACTGGCTTAGTACTCAATGTAGAAACAGTTCAGAAGTGTTACTTCAGCAGCTACAGAAATAGGGGGTGCAGAAATGCTCATTTAAAAGAATTCACCGATCCTCCAGCATTCTGGAGAAATGTGTCATGAGTGCAAAATGCCTTCTGCTGCCAGTGTTTTCATCCTGGCTTGGTTTCCATGAGAGCAGGATCAGCCCCACTGGCAGGCAGTCACCACCTCTCAAATTCACACCATTCTGGAGGTTAGATTTCTAACACAGCACCCACATTGAAGTCTGGCTCTAAAAGGTAATGCCAAATGTGGTTTGTAGTTTGGCATCCACCAGCTACTACTGACAGTGTGCTTTGGCCCAGTATTTAAGGTTTCCACCCAGCTGTAAGAAATGATGGCTCAAATGGTTCTCCTGACTCTTCCCACCAAGGGAAATGTCTATGTAGAGAGCTTTACACCTTTCTCCCCCTTTATTATTACTGTTTTTTCAACTCACAGACAAGCTCCTTCTTTTGGCTTAAACACTGTCTTTACAGTCTACCAACCTTATTTTTACTGAGGATATCAGTCAACAAAATAAATGCTGATGATGTTTAGATAGGACACTCTCCCCCATAAAAAACACAGGTAATGTCTAGCTTGCAATGACAAGGGTAATTGAAGCTGATTTAAAGCATATAAACACATGACAGGATTCTTCTGCTGCTATGCACCACAGATCAGTGTTACAACCCCCCTGGGAGACACTAATTGAATCCTGCTAGTCAGCAGGGCATCAGTTGGCTCTGATGAAGACAATATGAATTTGTGTGTCCTCCCAAGAAAAGCAACAGAAGTGTCTCTCTCTAACAACCAGAAACAGTGAAATAGCATTTAATGCAACTATTTAGTTATGCAGAAGGTTAGGGAACATCTCTGATTTTCCTTTTTAAATGATATTTTATTTTATCAGGAACTTCATTTTTAAAAGCTTTATCACATCTTCATCACACATGATATTTGTAGCATGAATAATTTCACAGCGCTGCAATTTAACCCACCTGAAGTTAAATTGTTAGGTACTTATTAATAAATATTTTAGTCACAAGGAAAATCATTCCAAATTTCCAGGGAGACAAAACAAACTGCATCAACAAGCTCCAAGCTATCAGCTGAAGAACTGACTAAACACAGCAGGAGTTGGTATATCCAGTGGCCTGAAACCCAAGGTAGGCAATTTCACAGTTACTGCGACACACAGTTAAATAAATTTCCTCTAAGCTCCAGTGATGTGAGGATACAAGCACGTTTAGCCAGAAAAACAGATTCAACCAGTTCAGTTTTTTGATTTCTCTTAAATGAAGAAGTACCTCTCTTTACAGAAGGTACTAGTGCTGAGAATAAAGGTACCAAAAATTTGCTCTGCTCATCTCTAGAAGAGCTGTAATACTGCCAGGCCAATAGCATGTGCAGCTAGCAGTTAACTCATGAGAAACTCTTGAAGTAATTTTCCTTACTATAAAAAGAAAAAATAAAATACAGAAAAGATTTTAGAATTTTTTTCTTATCTTTACTCTTCACATTTGTTTTAAGTAACCAAAAGGATTGCCTACTAAACAGAGGAAAACTTAGAATTTAATATAATAAAGGCTTGTCCATTTCAAAGTCTCCCCACTATCACAGCTATTATCATTATTATTATTATTATTATTTGCACAGTTGCTTTATTTAATTGAGATTCTGTCACAAGGCATGGCTGTTCTGGAATTTAAATTCCTGCTCCTGCATCAGCTCAGGGGGATTTCTGAGCTCAGCAGCTCCATAGGGCAGGCTGGGCTGGCAGACAGCCACAGTGACATGGACATGCTGGTTTGGGACTGCAGAGTCACCTGCATGAGGCAGCAGCACACAGAGCATCTAAATTGTGCTGCACCAGTGCCTCCTTGGCCTCTGAAACCCTTTCAAAGTGGGGTTGCTTTTCTTGTACTCCTAAAAGCTCAAGTTTAGCCAGAGAAACTATGGCAGCATTTCCATTTGCTCCAAACTGCCACAACTGTGTTTTTTCTGAAGGTTTAGTGCACTTCAAGTGCTTCTTCATGAAGTCTTCAATAGATATGTTTGTGTTATTTCTACACAAGAGGATTAAGATGCTGGTCAAAATGACATCAGTCCCTTGTATTGCTGAGTTTGGGACCCATGTGGGAAATGATCCCACTGAACTACACTGGGCTTTAGCAGTAGCCTGCTGAGGACTCAGCCACTGGCATTGCAATCCTTTGAAACTCCAGGCCAACAAATGACTTAAACAGCAAACACCAGAGAAATAAAGCAACACCTGGGGCAAAACATCTTACAACGAGGACAGTGGCAGTTTCTGGAGTACTTTGAGAGCCTCACACAGAAGATAATATAAAAAAGAAAAGCATTTGGAAAAAAGGGAGGCACTCAAAATCACACATTCTTTTTTTTCTCTTCACTTCTGCAGTTTTTTTAAGGCGTAACAGAAAAACCTATCTCTAGGCTAAAGGTTTGAATGTCTGGCATTCAGGGCATTCTGGTATCAGAAACACAATTTCATGTAGAAAACCTACCTGCAGACAGCACACACAAAACAGTCTGGGTGATAGGTTTTGCCCAGTGCTGAGACCACTTCTCCCTCAATGAACTCCTCACAGCTGAAGCATCGTGTGCCATAGAGTCTCTGGTAGTCCAAAGTACAGATGTAGTCTCCCTGTCTCACAAAAAATCCTCCTTGAGCCAGGTCACATCCACAAGCTGCAGAAAGAGAAAAGGCAGACTCAGAAGGCAAGAAACAAATGCTCTAAGGTTAGACTGATTTTGCACCTGTGATCTGAAGGGTTCCTAGTGGAATATTTAAGCACTTCAATGTATGGGCTTACGATCACAGAACAGATGTGCATCTGAAAGACACTACTCATACAGTAAATTACATCACTCATGTATTTTGGACACTAACAGCCTGGACTTATTTGAGGTAAAAATGTCCACCTCAGAGCAGCAGCTGTGAGTACAAAGTTGAAGTCTGTAGGAGTTGAGTTCAGGGTTACCATATACAACATTTACACATTTAACAGGTTACCATATACAACATTTACACATTTAACAGGTTAAAAGAAATGCATAAAGGATGTAAACCCTTAAAATCTAAAGCACCAGTGTAACAAAGAAACATCTCTGACAGATTACAAGTGTTTGACATTCCTCCTGGACACAAAAGGGGTTTAAGTACTGCTGTCTCTAAACATGGGGGCTGATTCTCATGGCAACTGCTGCAAGTTTTCACAAGTTAAATCAGTTTAAATCAGCCCTCGTGTTTACCTGATGAACATCACTCACCATGTATGAACTGGAGGCAGCTGCAGATTCATCTGCTGCTGGCAAAAGTAAGGTTTTAGTCCTAAATGTCAATTTCCATTTTTTAAACTAAACCTGTAGGAAAGGGTTAAAGTTGATGCACCAAAGGCTTGTGAGACTGTTCAAGGGTTTTCTTCACCACACCAGGGATGGAACTAGGCTGGAATTTTGAGAACATGTAAGATGGGGATACAACGGTCTGGTGAAGTCATACAGAAATAGCAGATATGTAGAACATAACCATCCATATTGACCAGGATCTTTGAAAACAGACTTGACTTGATTTAAAAGAGAACTGGACTTCAAAGTGGTGATTCTGCTGCTGTGTTGACTACTCCTTTACTGTAAGTCCCAGCACCACACTTGTTACTACATACTTCTGCTCCTGTAGGAATGTGTTCCTGTCAGCAAATGGTGTTTACAGTCAAACGATGCTGAACCACACAGTGTCACTACTCACAGCCCACAGAAAAGGAGTGGGGAATGCTGCTTATTAAATTTGGGTTACATGTACAAAACATTGCAGAGTTGCTCAGTGCCTTGGTCCCAAAATAGCAGAAGTATCTGCACTTCTAAAATTCCAGATTGAGATATCGGTACCCGAGAGTCCACAGGCACTTTGGTTTCTAAATGTAAAGCCTGGCAACTCACACCCAAGCCTGTTTACAGTGTCAGAATCAGTCATCTTGCACCTAAACTATAAGAAAAGAGTCCAACAGAGGTGCCCAAGGCACAAAGTAACACATACAGTGCAGAAACCCCAAGAAAGCAGAAAATCATTCATTGAAAATTTCATCCAATCACATCCCCCCCCACCACCCATTTTTTATAGCCTTTGTTAACTGTACCACAGAAGGTCTGGGCTCAAGGTCCTCTTTGAAACCTCAGGCTCATCCCTGTGTGGAATTTCAGTGCTCATCATTCTCCCTGGAGATGGCCCTGACTGTTAAGAGTCAGAAAACAACAATCATGCTAGAACTATATTAGTGCATGGCCAAGAACAGAAGAACTACGGGTTCTAATCTTTCCTATAATTCAAAACAATTCAGACTATATTGCATGTGTCATGGACAACATGGATTAGATGATTTATATTTCAATACATTGTTCATGTTCTCTATCTCACAGGCTTAACACATTTGAATTCACATTTCTCTTTCTCACCCATGCTCTCATTTTTACGAAGGACTGGCTTTTTGAACAGACTTTCCAAAAATCTGGCACACTTGCCAGATATCATGAGTTTCTTTCAGCCTGTGTCTTTCAGCTACCTACTGGTGTCACAGAAACAGAGCTCAGCTATGGATTTAAGATGATGTTGAGCAGCATGCTGAGCTGATACTTATGCCCTAGAGCAGTTCTAAACTGCATCATACAGTGTTTGAACTTGCAAAGCAGATCAGAAAAGAAAAAAGTTGAAAGCACATAACTGCATTTCTGAAAAGAGAAGAGAGGGGTTATGTCCCTACATATATTTCTTATGTTTTGCACAAGCAAATCTGTATCTGTTGCATAAATGGAAGTCCAGCAGACTCTGTCTCACTGCAGTTGAGAGCTCTGGTGCAAGGTTTGGGGCAAATTGGGTCAGCAACAGTCCTGACACTGGCATTTGGCAGCACAATGTCTCACCCTGAGGGTACTGGCCTTTCTCTGTCCTGCCACTAAGGTTACAACTCCTACGAAGCTGTGTACAACTCCAAAGCAGTCTGAACTAATGCACTTAATCCTGGCTTCTCAGGAAACCCTGCATGCCTCAAAATCTGCTCACTCAAAGAGAGAAAGAAAAACAAGTTATTTGAACTTGAAAATAAAAGTGAGTTCAGCATCCTCTCACCAGGCCCCTTTCTTCTTCACCATGACTTCAGCCTCCCCATATGCAAAGAGTGGCTGAATGAACATCACTGCACCACCAGCTCTGCCCCACAGGACACAACTTGAGTCACAAACCCTTGCCTGATCCTTTACTCTCCAAACCATCTGATCCGATTTACCTTGACACTCAGCTGACCAGAGAAGAACACAGGGATTCCATTAAATACTGGCTTGGATATTAAAATAGTAATGGTTTAAAGCTGAAAAGAGCAGCTCTGAAAAGAGACCAATTGGCCTTCCAGTTGGTGAGATGCTGTGTCCCTTGCTGTCTACTTATGTGGACAGAGACACTGCCCATCTGAGATGCTCCTGCAGAGACAAGAAACCAGGAAAGGAAAGCTGGAGGAAGTCTAGAGAGAATATCTGAAGGCAGCTACCAGATCTTACTCTCCTAGGACGGGAAATCAGCATTATATCACATGCACTCCCACCTAGCATTTGTCTTCCAAAAGGAGTATCTGGAGGAAGGGTTATTTATAATCTAGAAACAGTTTTCAACAGTTTCTGGAGTTCATATTGGTGATAAAAGCAAAGCACTGCAAACACAGCAATTGTATTCACAAAGAGACAAAGTAACTCATCTTCTTGTCTTGGTATTACCCTGCATACAAGGCAATGCCTTTTCCTGAACAGTTATAAGCTTTAGGAGGAATTTTTAAGTAGTGAATAAATTTGTTTGTCTCTTATTCTTATGATATCTAGTAGCAAGCCTGTACCTGCATGCGCCCTGGGACTTGAGAGGGACAATACCCACACCATTTTTAGGGAGGGTATCTCAGAGTAGCTTCTCTTACAGCTGGATAATTCCACTCTTCAGTTACCTGACACCAAAATATTTTGTATATAGATGTTAGGGGTTCCTCTACTGGTTTAGAAACAGACTACTTTTTTCCCCTAGCACAGTGTCTGTAACATCAACTGAAGCACTGGAATTAATGCAGTGTGTACTGGTAATGATTTTAAACTAAAATAGGTGCAATTATACAGGATAGATGGAAGTATTTTTTTTAAGTGAGGCTGGTGAGACACTGGAATGGGTCATCCAGAGAGTTGGTAGTTGGTCCATCTCTAGAAACATTTAAAGTCAGGTTGGAAAGGGCCATGAGCAAACTGATTTAGTTGAAGATATTGCTACTCATTCCAGGGGAGTTTGGACTAGAGACCTTTAAATGTCCCTTCCATTATACTATGATTTTATAAAAATAAATAGTAGTAAATCAATTAATCAATGCACTTTAAGCACATTGCTATTCCACTACTGTATGCCATCAGTATTCCATTTGCAGCGTACAAATATAAAATGCACCTATTTTCTGTGCTGGCAAATGAGCCTACTGAAAGTAGATTAATTTTTTGGCTGTGTGCTAGGCCTAAAAACCAGCTGTGTCCTGAGCTGCTTGGGGGATGCTAGGCTTGCTGTGCTGCTGCACATCACAGCAGGCTGCAGCAGCAGCAAGCACTGCAGGTCCTGTCATCCCAACAGTGCCCTGCTGCTGCCAACGAGCCAGACAATCAAGTGGTTTGCTTACATGCAACTGCACGTATCAAGTCTACATTTTTCCCTCCCATTTTCAGCCTGATGTAAGCTAAATAAAATTTTTCTTCCTCAGCACTGTGGTTTTATGTCCATTTCTGGTGTTTTCCTCCATCCGTGAGATGGATACCACTGACTGAATAGGATCCCAGGAATGACACATAGTGCACTGCTGATATTATTCTCTCCTGGCAGCTAAATTGTATGTCTTCATACACCATTGATGAAGTCTGGGATCCCATTCTCCAAAAGCCCGTAATTATATGTGGAACATTTCTCCTGGCCACTATGCCTGTGAGAAGGAATCACAACCACCTGGCAAACTTCCACCACTACAGCTTTGACTTCAAACTGAACTGCAATTACTCTGAAGCAGTCTAAGCTCATTTCCAGCAGATGGCTGTGGCTGTGATACTCCTTCTTGCATGGTCTGGTGTGGTAAGTCCAGATAAGCTTTTCACAAGGCTTTTGGGGAAGTCTTTCCCAACTCCAAGTTTGCTGGCCATGCAAATATGGGCATGGGAATATCTCTTAGTTAATTGACACCTGAACCTTCAGTCTATAGGTGAGACACAGAAGACAGAAGGAACATTGCACTGGGGCCTATAAACCATATCATTCCATCACTCATCTCATCTGTCTTTCCAAACACATCTGTGAAATCAAGAATACTCAAGCCTGTCAGTCATTGTCAGTGTACTAGCAACAATATCTAAAATAACATCTATAATCTCAAGGATTTGAATGACACCTCATTTTGTTACTATCCAGGGCAAAAAAAAGCAGCATGCAGTCCCAGAAAAGTCTTGGACACCTGCTGGCCTCTTTTCCAGCTTCCAACCAGGAAATGCAGGAAGGCAAATAGGTCTGATGGAAGAAAACCAGCAACTTTCAGAAGCAGAAAAGGAGCAGAGAACTGTGATCATATCCTGCAACACTTCACCAATAGAATATTATATTACATTCTATACAAGCTCCCAGGGTACACTAGCCATGATACCCATAAATTAATTTGTGGAGTAAACACTTCAGTGCAGGAAAACCCTTTCAGATTCAGAGCACTTTTATGAGATTGCCAAAATTAGAGTGTATCAATTGAAATACAGAGTTTTTCAATTTGAATTTGGGAAGTTTCCTGAGCACTATGTACCTTGATTCCTATAATAAACGGGAACTACATATCGAGTAATTTTTTATTAGAAAGTACATTTCCATTTTCCTTCTGCAGAGCATGGTTTCCCAACAGCTTAGAGACGGTGTTACTGCCCTATAAAAGCTCTCCTGTAAAAGCCTATAAAAGCTCTATAAAATCATAGTCTTAGAGGTGAGCAAGGTCCTCACAGCATCAGGTATGTAGCTGTTTCAAACTCCCAAAATAATCCCCAGCAAAACTCGGAAAAAATGTCCCATTTGTACTGATTTCTTGTTTTAAGGACTCAATCTGGTTATTTAAAATTTACAAGTATGCTAAAGAAATTTAAGAAAAAGAGGAATGTGCTTTAACCCATTTTCAACCTAAGAGCAATAGTGTTTATGACAAAATACTTCTGTCATTTGCCAGACCAATTAAAACAGGTTTTTAAAAATAATGAAATAAAATAAAACCCACAACCCAAAAAAACCCCAACATGCCAAGCACCAACATCAAATATTTTCAGGTGTTTGTTTTTTTTTTTTTTAACAGTGCTTTGGGTGCCAGTTCCAGGTTTGCAAATTAAGTCCCTGCTCTATTCACAGATCTGGCAGATGGCCTCGTGTTAATGAGTTGCAGAAAGTGGGAGGTGGAATAACACCACTGTGGCACTGATGAATTTTATGCAACAATTCTCTCTGGGTCACAATGTAGGCATCACATCACCTTAGTGCACTGAACTGCCCAGCAGTGCTGCTGTAGCCCTGCTGTGTCCTCAAGGGAAAGAGCATCACACAGTCTAAAAGTCCCCTGCATAAAGTCATCCTTGCACTGACAGGAAAAACCTTACCCAAAAAGAGAACTTGAGTAATTAAAAAGATTTACAGGCTTTTTTTTTTTTTAATAATAATAATTCTGTGTCATTATCTAATGTGAGCTATGAAACTATGTATGCTCAAAACTTCTTTATATTAATAGTCTGCAAAGCTTACACAGAATTGAAAATCCTATCCTTTAACGAACACTTAGCTTTCTACTGTAACTTCTCATTCTACAGACTAGAAGGCTGCAAATAAAGAGTAAATAAATTGGAAAACAGAAGCAATAGAGATTTGGCTTCCTTTGGTGGGTAGTTAGTTAGCTACCTTATATTGAGTGTTATTAAGAAATTCCTTTACCAGTACTCGTAACCAGGATTCCTCCCTGTTCATTTCACCATGCTTTACTAACATTATGTATTTATTAAATTCATGAAAGATATTCTTCAAAACAGGTTGATCAGACTTTGGCTGAAGTATATATGCCGTGTTGCTAGAGCGCTGATGTGATGGGTATATGACCAGGACTTGAGAGGCTGCAGAAAGTTCTTAATGAATGCAAAGAAAGGTTGAAAGAAGAACATTATTATGAAAAAAGGAACATTATCCATCACTTTGTGATAGTGTAAGTTAACTAACTGACCAAAATTTGTTCATGCTTTAATAATTGAGTTGTTTTTAGAAAATCAGTGATTAAAAATTTTGAAGTTCATGTTTTAAAACTACAACATAAAACCATTTACCACTAAATTACTTTTGCGCCAGCAAAACTGGTCATTATTATCACCATCATAATTTCAGTGACATAACAATGACAAAGTAACATGACATTGGTAATGCAGCTCCAAACCTACCACATTCTGAAACCCTGGTGAGGGTTTTTCCTGTTATACTGAGTTAATAGGATCTGGGATGGCAAACTCCTGAAGGACCCAGGAAGTGTTGGACATGTTGCTGGGAGGGCCTGGTGAGTAAGAGTCCCTACACTAATCCCCAGCGCCCATCACACCATAAATACCAGAAATCACTACTGCCTGGCAAAAATCTGGGACTCGGAAATCTTACAGATGAGCTTCCCATAAATGACTCCCATTTTGAAAGGTGAAACCCTGTAGCTATGTTCAAATGTGAGTCCCTCAGATTACTCAGCGTAGCTTTGAACATATTTATATCCTAGAAGATGCATTTGATCTAGCAAACAAATAACTCCTATTGCCAAGTTACTCCATATTTTTAATATTTTCACTGAATATTTTGTCTTAGCCCTTCCCATTAATAGGACTTCACAATAAATGATATAACTGGATTCTTTTGCATGTGCTACTGAGAAAATTGTATAGAAGTGATATATCCAGACCTGGGCTTTTTCACAATTCCCAGGACACAGCATGGTCACAGAAACACTAACCCCCCCCACAAAGCACATACCCTATTCTAAGCTGAAGATGTGATAAATTCTAGCAGATTAATTTTAAAAACCATGACAATTAATGGGGGGAGAAGTATACTTGCAATAGCTAGCTGTGCCAGCGCGGAAGACTGCATGTGCTGCACCCACAGCACCACAGCAAGCAGGAGAATTTGGATTAGGGACAAAATGAGATATGAGATACAATGAAGCAGGTATAGCACCTAGGTCATGTTTTTACCTCTATGGCTCAGACTGATAGTTTATTTCCTTCCATCAAGACAACCAAGAAAAGACACAGATGTGAGTTACAGCTTTTCTCACATGCACAAAGAACACTCTTTGGCAAGACCACTTAAATTGGTCACTGCCACTTTGGAAATGTCAGGATACTATCAAAACACAGAAAATTAAATACATGCCAGATACTAATGGAACAGGGTAATTTCTATCCTTATCAAAGATATAAGAGGCTACCCAAGATAATAAAATAACAGCACCTACATCTCTCCTATCTACAATTCTATGTTAACCTCTCTCTGTACTGGGTCTACTAAATAACCTTGCTGTAAACAAGCTCAAGATAATATTTGTCTAATACCATCCACTCGATTAAATGCAGTCCTGACCTGACAGACACCCTCAGAATAGTTTATATTCAACACAATTTTTTTAAAATTTGACAGCCTAAGTCATTAATATTTTTTCACTTTAGTAATCTTCCTTGCTGCTTTTATTACAGTGGCAACAAATAAAGAGAATAATTAGCAAACATGGGAACCAAAGCTCTTGAAGTCTAATGAAACTTTGCCTTACTATATCAGATACCTGCAGTCTTTTATAAAACCTGAAAATAAATATTTTCTAAGAAAAAAACCCAGAAAATAAAATGGGATATATTTTAAACTAAAAGTTAAGAGGTTAGATGGCATACTCCCTTATAGCATTTATTAGCAGATGTGCAGCTAAAGAGGAAATAACACATACAAACAGATATGAGTATAAACCTTATTTATAGTGCCTATTTACTTCCCTAGGTCCTATTTAACTTTGATACTGAGCAAAACTAGCAGATGCTCCCAGTACTGCTGTTAAATTTTTTAATCTGGATGTGTCTCTTAGTCTTGAATAATAAAAGAGTTGTTCACCTTTTAAAAACTTTGAACTGCTTAGAATCATTATCTGGGGAATATGAGAAGAACTGGATGGGAATTAAAGAAGAATTGCATGGGAATTAGTGACTTTATACTAACCTTCCTTGGTTATGTAATTTAATTTTAATACAAAAGGCATCTATATAATTTCTGTTACCATTCTGAAATTCACAGTCCCCACAAGAAAGGTTGTCCAGAGAAGTTGTGGCTGCTCTACCCATGGAAGTGTCCAAGGCTGGATGGGGCTTTGAGCAACCTGGCCTAGTTGAAGGTGTCCTTCCTCATGGCAGGGGGTTGGAATGAGGTGACCTTTGAGGTCTTTTCCAACCCAAACCATTCTGTGAATAACCAGACAGCAGTATGGTAATACTACTACTACAAACATAACTACCTTTCTATCCTAAAGAAAAAAGGAAACAATTCAACGTATTTGACCCTCTGAAACCTCCTAATTTATCCAAAACTATAAAAGAAACTGTTTCAAATTTCACACATATTTAAAATGTGTGAAGTCTTCCAGTGTAGGTCATTCACACAGACCTCAAATACCTCTAGACACCACATCATGGTAATTTCTCATTCTTATCCATGGGCTCTTTGTCAGTTTGCATTTTCCATCAGCGTACAGCTTAAATTCTGTGAGAGGAACCAAAATTTCCTGCAGCTTTATAAATATTAAATGTTTTCTGATGCAGGCTGCAAGATGATTTAATACAGAGGCAGTCAACCAAGCAGACAGGCATCTTAGCAGGGCAATGCAGTCAGCACACACTTGGGATTATCTGTCCTGGACAGTCCTGCAGATGCACTGGATGCTGGATTCACAGCCTCTTTCCATGTGCTATCTTTGGTGGAGACAAGAACAAACTGCATTGCTGAGCAGCATCAAAATAAATGCACCATAGGGAGGAATCAACAATAAGATAAATACATTCCCAGAATCATCACCCTGCCCATGCACAGCAGGGGTCATGGCACAAAACTCTCCTCCAAGGCTGAAAGCAGTTGACTGATCAGAACTGAATACCATTTTTTTTGCTAAATCCTAACACATGAACTGTATTCTTCCATCCATTAATTTAAAAATCTAAGTCACATTTGCCTAACCTGATTTTTCTCCTTTTATGTAGCTAGTGAAATGTATATTCAGTGCTCTGTTCCGTTCTAAAGCTCTTCTCTCATAACAACATGGCAAATCTGTATTACAAAGCAACTTAGCTTCTTAAGTAACAAATAAAACCCAGAAACAAACAAAAACAGACACCAGAAGAATGCCAGAAAACTGATGGAAACCCTTGAAAGGTGATAAAAGAAAATATGGCATTTAAATAATGAGAGAAAACCCTCAAACTAACCATGTGTGCAAACTTAGCACCTAAAAAAACAATTAGTAAGGAGGAGTCCAAGAGCCCTGACACAAAACAGCAGTTTAACCTCACCTCTCTGACACTCTCCTGTGCCAGCTGAGAGACTGACAGGTGGCTGACAGATGCTACCCTGCTACCTCATTAAAATTGTGATTTTTTTCCTCATTTTATTCAAGATCTGCCGGAAGGGAACAAACTCCTCATCTTACAGACAGATAAGGGAATGCAGCTTCTACACTGCATCTTCCTCTGCATGGGAAAAAACCCTCTGCACTGCCTAAATTTGGGACCAGTGAATTGGTTCAGTGACCACACGCTGCATTTGCTGGTGACCTGGCACCATCTAATTGGAGACTGCCTAAAAAACCAAAAATTGGATGCACTGTTCTGTGTTACTCCCTCTGCAGGATTTGTCTTTTTCTTATAGCAAATCTGTTAAAAATAAAGGGGGCTTGGATTTCATCAAGATAATAATATGGAGCAAACACCAGAATGTTACTGAGGCTTCATGTAGGAGAAAAGACTCCAAATAACAGATCAGCTGCTCTTTTCCTGAGTTAGGTCTGAAAAACTGATTTAATAGTGAAATTTGCCATAAGAACAGTTGGCCTTAAAATAACTTAAAAGATGCACATATAGGCTGTGTTCTGCTTTAAATACTAGTCTCCTCTGAACAGATGACCAAAATATTTTTGCTGTTTAGGAAAGTGCAGTATGTTTATTTTGCTTGCTGTGCAATTTTACAAAGAACACGATTATTGAGCTGAACATTTAGTCCTGTCTAACTCATTAAATATTGCCTCAGTTATTAACAGTATGTACTTAATCCCATGGGATTTTAAAAAATATCAGTATAGCTAACAGATAGTGACAGTTTTCCTTCTAGTATTTCCTCTAAAGAGGAGTAGAAACAGTTACAGTAACACATCTGGAACCAGAGACATGCTCATGTTCCTGGACTGAGCTACAAGGATTAATAAATGTCATCTGAAGCACTGGTTAATAATGGAGTAAGCAGGTTGTTCAGTAAACTTCAGTTAATGTTTACGTACTTGTACAATTAAAACAAATTAGACCCTTGGAGCTTTCAGATAAGCTTTCAAATAAGCAAGTATCTACAGAAGGGGTGCTGTATCAGATAATTCCCTTTTCCTGTGACCATCCTTCTGCTATTCATGTGACAATATCAGAGATCATCAGGCACCAACCTGGAGTAAACCAAGTCATTCCCTCCAAAAAATGGAAAAGCAAAGAGGGTCACACTGGAATTTAAAGATCACAGTTCAATGTAAGAGAAGAACCTGAACAGTTGTGGCCATGGCCCACCCTACAGCATGCATTAGAGAGCTGGAAGAGAGAGAACCTCTGAGTTTCTTTGAAAATGTTAATTCTCTCCCAGTCCTGCATTGTTCTCCCAAACTGCTCTTCTTCCTGACATCCCAACTCTATAGTAAACTCCAATACGGATATAAACAGGTTTATATTCTTTGATTATAATCCTGGATATAAACAGGTTCAATATCCACTGAATATAGTCCCACTCTCCAGTTTTGGGACTTAGGATGTTTCTAATCTTACAGTAAGTAGTCAGAGATTTCACAGTAAATCCTTTCAGGCATGGATTGGATTGAAAAATACACTTGTGAAGTTTCCATGATCATTAAGTCACACACCACTGGTGATGCCCTACTCATAGAAGTAGCGGTCACACTTACCTTTGCAAACAAAGCATTTAATATGGAAATACTTGTTCTGAACTCTCAAAACTTCTCCTTTGCATGGTTTTCCACAGGTATTGCAGAGAATTGCAGTACTTGATGGCTTCTCCAGTTGGCTATGTACAGCCTGTGGTTGTGAAACTGCAGGGAAAACAAAAAGTAGAGCATTTTAAAGGCCAGAGATAAGATCTACAAGTAACGACAACTAACACCTAGGACAAATCAGGTCAAGAAGAATAAAATTTTAACTTTTGGGATTGGAAAGCACAGGAAAAAAGATCGGCCCAAAGCAGTTGAGCCAAGCCAACCTTGTTATTTCAGAACTTTGAAAGCTTTTGACTGAACACACTTCAAACATAAATCAGATTCCTTATAGAGGAAAGAATTCACATGATCAAGTCTTGAGAACTTCCGCCTGAATTTCAAAAAATGCTTTGTCATATTTTCTCTTCAAGAAATCAGACTACAGATAAAAACTATAGTTTTTATTCAAAATATCTTGAATGGTATGGTAACTCTTACACTCTGAGCTACTGATCTTTAAAGTTCATAGTAAATGCCGGTTTTTTTAGTGATTTTAAGGCAGAAATATAGTTCTGTAGATGTTTTGAGTACTTCTGAAACATTGACATCCCTGTAAATAGCACACATATCTGATCATTAAACAAAGTTTTCTATCATTTTATAAGGAAACCACAATTTCAAGAGGTTATGTTAATATAGGTTAGTGAAAATTAAGTGAATTAAAAATTTGCTGCCATCTTGTGATGTAAATTAGAAATTGCATTTATTGTGCTATTGATAACACGAGATAAGTTGGCATCTCAATGTGTTAGTGGAACAGGTGAGATATGATCTTATCCTTGCAATCCTGCTGCAGCACTTGCATCAATTTTTTATCACAGTGTATTTAGGAGTCAAGAGAGGAAAGATAAAGGCAGCTTATAATTATAAAGGAGCTATACTGTAGCTCAACAGATCTGGCTTTTTCCCTGTGTGAAGAACTAATAACAGGAAAGCATATAGAGTATTTTAAGTAAATGACATATTTAATGACATTTTCTTCTGTAATGTGGCATGCTTACTCAAAGGCTGGATTGCTTATTTCAAAGTGGTTTTGCTTAAGTTTTAGCTACAAAATAAACTCGCCAACCAACCAACCTGCTCAAGATGGAACAACCTCTCATACGCCAATAGGCCTTAGCAAAAAAGGCCTTTCCACAGCCACTGAGTTGAAGGAGTCAGTATTTCAGTAAGATGCTAACCTTCTCCTCCCACACACTCTTCCAGGGGACTTGCTGCAAGTTTTACCCAAAACAGCACTTTCTACTCCTGAAACTACAGTGGTTTGGGTTGGTTTTTTTTTTTTACCCAGAAGATACATGGCCTTGAACTTCTCATGGCATTATTCACCACACACTAGCATTTTGGCTTGTCTTCTAAAATAAACATTCTGTGATGGTCAAAAAAGTCCTGCTCAAGGTACTCATGAACTTTGGAGCAATTACTGAAGGCCTGTAATTAATTTACAATTAAGGACATCTCCAATGAAAACAACATAAGCACGACAGGCAACTGGAAGTTTATAGAAAGGCGGATGCCCAGACTTACACAGATCAAGTAGAACAGATCACCCAGGCTACTAAGAGGGTCTGATTTATTCCTCTAATAAAAACAGAGGAAACTCTGAACTTTACAATACTTTACTTTTGACACAAGAATCTCTCTGTACTGTAACCTGCCCAAAACAAACGACCCACCCTGAAAAAGAATCAACCCTGTAAGAAACCAAAACAAAGTATTTTCCCGAGTTAGTTACTAGAGTAGCTGCTAAAAGTTTGCAACTATAAAGGTTTGCTCTCTCCAGCTTTGCTAACAAGCATCAAATTTGTAGCATGTAACTCATGAAAGACTTGAGTTAAAAGGAGCTGACCAGAGCCAGAACATTTGGGCTTAAACAGTTGCATTTGAAATATAAAATTTGGATTAGAACAATTAAACAATTGACTTTTCTTCACACTCCACAATTCCCGAGGCATCCGTGCCTGGCCAGTGCAGAAAGCTGTGTGTGGTGTCCCACAGGCCAGAAGAAGCTGGCTCAGAAATCCCAGCTGCAGAGCAGGGCCAGAGCCCCAGCCCACCCCACCAAACATCCCCTTCCCCAAAGGGACAGCAGCCTCACATTTCCTGACAAAACACTGCCTTGCTAGTTGCTCTCTTGCCCCTGGGAGTCCAATGCCGCACTTTTTGCAAAGCAGCAGAACACTGAAAATTGTTGCCAAGTTGGGGTTTTTTTTTGGTGTCTGGTAATGGTTGCAAACTGAAAATGTAGCAGAAAACAGACAAATTTGTTTTCCACAATGTATTTGGTGCTCAGTGCCCAGAGCTACAGGGCGGGACTTCACACATTTCCTTCTCTTTGGGTCTCTAAATCAAGGTTCAGAATGAAAAAAACCCTCAGCAATTCAGGTACAAAATAAATTAAAAAGGAAAACATTTAGGTTTGTTTTATTTTTTAAAAAAAATGTATTTGAAATTTCTTTTGGAATTTTTCTATGAATCTTGAAGTAACACAAAACATATTTAAAATGCACACTGCAGACAAAGAAGTAATTATTTTTCTTTTCTCTCAGTTAAGAACTAAGCTACTAAGTATTTCACACAAAGCCCCACTGGGAATACAGTGCCTCTGAGATCATAACAAAGAGGTCCTTCTGAAGACAGTTTAAAAGACTTACTCTTCCCTCTAGCATAACAAAATCATATAATTAATCACATATTAGTTTATATTTTAAAACATTAACACTTAACATGGTTTAGGTTGAAATGTCATCTGCTGACAATTCTGAGAAACTAATTCTATTAGAGAACTTCACATTTTAACTTACGTTTCAAACCATATTGAAGGAGATAAGTTTACACAGCAATTTTCAGCATTCTACCTTTATGCCTTTATGTATTAATATCAGTCTTCAAAGCAGCAGAATAAACAATCAACATATTAAATAAGTGAAATAATGAATTACTGATGGAATGCAATGAACTGAAACTACTCATTGGATCATAATTAACTAAAGAGTTCATTGAAAATGAATGCTTCCATTATATCCTAATTTGTAGAAATTTCCTTCTTAACTTTAAGCTACTTTTTCTAAGCCAAAATACAACTGAATATCTGATTCTCTAAATTTGCCTTTTTCCCAGACTACATTCTGCTCCAGCAGAGGTATCCTCATGAATCCTTAAATCCTAAAAGGATGCACTCACTTTTTGACAAGGACAAAAACTGGCAAGGAATGAACAAGTAGTTTCCACAGGACTTCTTTGTGCAAGACTTGTCTGCTGGGGACATTACTGCCAATATTCTTGCCAACTGTCCAGTGCTCACACATCTCTGATGTCAAGACTCAGCCTGTCTCCACCGGGCTACACAGTAGATAATTCTGCTTAGTTCTGGACCAAGTAGGGCACATTAATCAGCAACAGTTTGCAGAAGAATTGTCAAATAAAATAAACTGCTCAGACTCACTTCTGTACTGCTTACTCTAGACATGCACTTGCTGCATGTACCACAGGGAAGGAGGGACAGTGGCACAGCTTATTATTAAAGCTGCATTAAACATCTTATGGCTGCTGTCAGGTGATGTTCTCATTGTGCTTACCACTTCTGCAGATTCACAGAATATCCTGCATTGGAAGGCACTGGCAGGTATCATCAAGTCCAACTCCTGGCCCTGCACAGGACCATCCCTAAGAATCACAATATTTGCCTGAGGGCCTTGCCAAACTTTAACCATTTACATAAACATTACTAGAATTTGATGATCTCAGACTCATTTCTTCAGGGGAAGTTTCAGATAAAATGTTTAAGCTTTTTATGAAGGTGGAAAAATTTAGTATTTTATATTTTATACTAACCTTTGTTATTAGTTAGCAATAGTGAAAACCAATTGGTTTTCAACATTAAAAAGAAAGCAGAACAACTTGCTTTTGGAAGTATTTGGATCAAAGGCTGCAGCCTGACCTAGGTGAACACTGACAGGTACACTGGATCCATTTTACCACAGTTTGTGGTAAAAAGCCCATTCCTTTGACTAAGCCCAGCTCCTTTGGCATCGCTAGACTAAGCAGGATTTCACAGCTGTGGGGACTGGGATAAGGTGCCAGAGATAAGGAAAATATTTGGGAACGCTTTGGAAGCAGAACAAGACAAGCTGATGGCAATGACAGAAGGGAGAGAATTCACCAGTCCCTGGTCCTGCTCTGCTCAGGAGCCTGGGATAGAAAATGTCACCTTCTCTCTGCTGTGAGCAAACTGCCCAGGGAAATCAAACTCTTGCCAAAAGATCCAGCCTAGGACTGGTCTGTGCAGAAGATGAAAATCCTCTTTGCTATCAGGCTCTCCAACAGCTAAATGAGCAATCTTCATGGTAGATTACAGACCTGATAAAGAAACACGTCCAGAAACTGCAGAATCCGACACAGCCCTAACACTTTTTCCAGTTTTTTGTGTTTTGTTTCAGCTCTGCATAGGAACCTACAGAAGCCATTTCTGAGCTTGGAAATCAAGTACTGAAAATTAAGAAGTGTCATGCTTAAGAATGCACGTTTAATCTGGAATTAAACCTCAACTAAAAAGTTTAATAATAAAGACTTCCACCTTCTTTGTTTACTATACAGACATAATTAAGGCCACAAAACTCATTTGCGTCACATTCTTTAACTCTGCTCTAAAAATCCAGTTTAATAGATTTACTGCTCCTGGTGATTAAAGAAGCCCAAAATGATAAAGGGCCAAATGACACAATTTGATATTATAATCTCAGGATCCTTGAAAGATTTGGGTTGGAAGGGACTTTAAAGGTCACCTAGTTCCAACCCTCCTGCAGTGGCAGGGACACCTCCCTCTACGCTACATTGCTCAAAGCCCCATCCAACCTGTCCTTCTGTGATACAGACATTTTAAAGAGTACTGTGATCTAAAGAAAGGTGTAATTTGAGTGGAGAGACAAGAGTCATGTGAAAAGAAACTTTATTTATATTTGCACTGCCCCCAATTACCTGTCACTGCAGGGAAAGCGGTAATTCCTCACCAAGGTTCCTGGACAGATTGAGCCTAAAGGCAACAATGAAAGGAAAAACAAAGGGCCTGGGGGGTGGGGGGCACTTTCTCTGTCCTTTTTGTGGGTTGTTCTGGGACTTTTTTTTATTGTGTTATGGAGGTCAGGTTAAAAAAGTGCAGGCCATTCATTTCAGACTCATTAAAATACCATATCGCTGGCCTGCAACAGCAACCTTCCGTCAGCAGAAAAGATACAACAATTTTCTTTACAAACTATCAGCACTACAGGCTCCTCTGTTACTTCACAACCTTTTGCTTCATGAGATGAAAACATATTTCTGAGGGGAAAACATGTTATACATCAATATTTAAAACTATAATTATCAGCTGTTTCGTTCATAATAATGTTCAGCTTTTTCAACAAAGGCAAAGGCCACATTCCAACTCTGAACCAAAACCACACAGCACTGGCAAGGGATATTATTTTGCATGAAGGAATTACCAGCAAATTATTTTTGAGTTGACACTGAAACTTTTCATCTCTATAGCTAGAGGTGGTTACTGCAAATCAAAATAAACAAATATGAGACCCAAATGCCATTTACTCACTAAGTATTTGAGAAACAGGACAGAATTATTGATTGCTGACATGCTGTATCAAGTGATTTGGGGAGGGCAAGGTTCACAGCAGCCCAGAGGGAAATTAAATTTGCAATCTTCCTGGAGCAGGATTAAAGGAGAGCACACAAGTACTGCTGGAATTAGAGATTGGAGTTTAAGTTGTTGTTTTAACAAACCCTTCTTGTGTCAACTGAGTCAAAACACTGAATTTAAAAACATGAAAAGATGAAAACAAAGGAAGGAAGCATTCAAGTGCCTCTTAATATCCCAGTGAAGCATTATTCCCACTGCAGAGCTGGCCCCTGCTCTCTCCCTGTCCTGTGTCTGTGTTTAAAATCCAGTGATGAGGAGCTGTGCTGATGTGAGGATAAAACACAAATACATAGTACAGAAACACTTGCAGTGATCAGAGAACTGCATGGGTGTCAGCTGTACATTTCACTTAGATAAGGGGATTGGTTTGGTTTTCTTTTTTTCCTAAGAACCAGTGATTCATCATGGAGCCTTGTGGGGGCCAGAGACCCCATTGCTACTTTCCACAGAAAATATGAGAAAAAGAGTAATTGTGTAATGGGAACTCCACAAGCTCTTCCCACCCATCCTGCCAACCCCACTCGGCAGTGCGGAAGAGCAATTCCCTGGCCCCAGCCCTGCCTCAGGAGTTCACAAGTTAAATGTTCTGGAAAAGAATATTAAATAACTGGGGGTAACCTGGCTTGCCCTATTTCTCAATCAGCACCTTGTGTTAAATGACTTTACAGATGTGTTTGCCTGCTTTATGGTGCCTTCTCACTCCAATGCCCTGTTCCTCTGTGTGTCTCATGGGAAACCAGATGATCAGGAGGATAAAGGCAAAGAAGTTTTGCTGTCAATGTCCATATTATGTGGTCCCTTGAGCCCTCCAACTAGCCAGAGGGTTGAAGCATCCCCAGGTCAGCGCACACACTCACTCCCTTTCCCAATAGTGCTTTTCTGCACCAAGAGGGTCTGGACACCCCCCAGAAGTGCTCACTGCTCTTTCCAAGACCTCTGCAGTGGCTCCACTGCAAAGCACTGTTACTTCTCTCTCTAGTTCCTGTATTAAAAGAAAATATTCACCAAATTTGATAAATCTCTATGTCAATAGGTCTCTCTTTAATTCTTTCACGCTGTCCAAAAATACAAAGTGAAATGCTTCAGGAACTGTGCTCCTTTTTGAAATGTATACCTGCTTCTACTACAGTGCCTTTCCAAGGCATGCCTCTTCCAGCACTTCCTACTCCTCATCATCAAAACAGAAACCCACAGCTGATACAGGGTGCACAGAACAACTGAGGTCACCTCTGCTTTCAACACCAATTACAGAGTTTATGGGAGCAGAGGCAAAAGGAGAGGTGTTATCCAGCAGGATGTGAATAAACCATGCACGAGAGGTGCAACACAGCTCAAGTGTTCACACAAGAGCTTCAAATCTCACCGTATGCTCTGTGCTAAATTCACATCGCATAAACAAACCTAGCACAAGCTAACCTCCCACCCTCATTATTATAATAAAATATTTACTGAATTCAAACAAAGTTCATAAAAATCTCTGCTGAGTTTGAGTAACTGCTACTGCAGCATTGTAAATTTTTGTACAGGTTTGGCTAGATTGCAATGAGATGGGATATAGAAACAACACTCCAAGATATCTGCAAAAAAGAAATAGGGGCTTTTTTCTCCATTATAGTCTAATATGAACTCTAAAGTCAATTTAAATTTAAAAAAAATGAGGAAAGTTTTCAAACTGAGCTGTCAGCTAACTAACAGAGTCATTATCCTTTCCAAATCATCATTCATATAATTAAAAGAACACAAAGCATAATTTACAAGAAATGTTTAACCATCTTTCCCCACTCTGCTGTGTTTCCACATAAACACAGAGCTGTTATCCATCCCCATGACAGCATCAGTGATTTAGTTACCACAGCCCCAGATGAAAAACAAGTCATTTCAGGTCTAGGCTGACCAAAATGTGGAGTCATCACAGCGTACCTGTATCCTCGGGCATTCCTGCACTAATTCCCAGGAGCAGGGCTGCGGTGGGCAGGGGGATCTGCAGCGAGGCTGCCACAGCCGACCCCAGCACAGCCAGGGTCAGATGACTCCTGCAGCTCCCACGCACAGGCGGGAGCAGAGCCAACCTCGCCGTCACCGCCAAGTAAAAATAGCGAGCTACAGAAGCCGAAATACTGTCACGTCCATGGGGGTGGCAGCACCGGCAGGGTCCCGGGGCGATCGGATGCGGGACGTGCCAGCAAGGGCTGTCTTTGCATCAGGGGAGAGCACAGCCGCTTCAGGGTGGTGCCGGGCACCTGGGGAGAGAGGCTAAAAGAACTAAAACCTGCAAGCTCCTTGTCATAAATTAGAAGCACAGGCTGAGGTAGCAGGGAAACCCCTCTAGACATCCCCCAGACACAGAGGTCCTTTCCCCCTGGTGCAGGAGGGCACAGCACTGATGTCAGGAGATGATGTAAGCACTGAGATGCTCTCACTGTGCGATACCTGGCAGCCAAAAATCTCTCCCCTGACTGCTCATATGGAGTTGGAATGTGTACCACTGGAATAACAGTGATGTGTTGAGCTATTTAAAGCACTGCATGGGAACAGAATGAGCATTTCTATAAGGACTGACTTCAGAAATGTATATGGTGAGTACACCACTGCCCTGGGCCATGCCAGACATGGTCTATACCTTTAAATAGTCCTCAGCTGACATGGCCTGAGACCCAGAGCAAAGATCTGAAGACCACAGGTTCTATACACTGAGTCAAATCTATGAACTGCTCAATTTTAAAAAAATCTTCTATGTGCATTATCTTGCAGCAACTGCCTTTTGACATGAAACTCTTATGTCAGCTTTTCATTTTGTTCAATATTGTTGTGCTGCCTGCATGAAACCAAATCCATAATCACACTCTTCTGGATCAGCATCAGCCACCCTGAGTTCTCCAGATATTTTCAGGATTTGGCCTACTTAGTTTTTCCCAGCAGCTACTTCAGCTTGGCAGAAACACAAAAGGCACTTTGCTAAATGGCAACACTCTGAAGGCACGTAAATTAATAGGCAGGAAAAGTGAAAGGGCTTTTACTCTAACACAGCCTTTCCCTCTGCTTGCCAGGCTTCCAAGGCTAAACACTTGGTAACTTGCACTTCAACATTGTATGATCATAATGCAGTCACACAGTGCCCTGATTTGTAATTACAATTTGAGGTGTGATCCCTGAGCCTCCCCTGCAGTCTCAGCACTTGGCTACAGCAAAGGAGAAATCACACTCGAGGAGCTCAGGGTTTTGGTGGAGTTTCTGAGAAACTCCATCACCACTCATGGTCTTCAGAGGCACGGAGCACGAGGCCATTGCACTTCATTAGCATGATGGGCTGACTCGAGGGAGTGTGACAAGGGACAGCAGTGGCAGCAGCACAGGTGGGACATCAGAGAAATGATCCAGAAAACCATGTAGCTTTAACCTGATTTCTCAAATCAACACAGACCAAACTCCTGTAACTCAGTAATAACAGAAATAACAACACACTGCCCTTGCTACAGAAAAGGACAGGGTGCTTGGCTCCTCTTAAAACCTCCAGTGAAGTCCTGGTAGCCACAGCAGTGCTCTTGCCCAAACCCTCGTTTAAGGTTTGCTTTTTCCAAGGTTATATTACTCAGGTCACTGCCGTCACCAACATCTTTGCAAACAGCAAACAGACAGCAATGAATTCAGGCCACTCTGAAATGGATTAGTTGGCTGCAAAATCTTTATAACCTGTGGTACCATGAGTTATAAAGGACATTTTAAAAAGATTTCAGAACCGTTCCTAATGAACTCTTCTCTCCTGTACTCACTGCCCTCTTCCCCAGTGTAAGCTACAGGGAATGTCAATAGTTACTGGACTGGTTATAGTTCAATTTTAGGTAGTTCCTGCAAGGAACAAGGAGCTAGACTTGATGATCCTTGTGGGTCCCTTCCATTTTGAGATATTCCAATAGGACTCTATGACTCTAGGAAGGTGACAGTACATACTCTAAACCCAGTCCTGCTCTTCACAGCACTTCACTAGGCCCATTTTGAGCTTTTTCCACAGTCTGTCTCTGAAAATGTTTTGGAACAATTATTTTATTAGATGTCAAAGAATGTAGAGTTTGTTCTCCACTATAAAATATGTAATTATTTTCTAACTAAGATTTCTTTAAAAAAAAAAAATCAGAGTTATAATGCTACATGAGATTCAGGGACTTTGCTTTATACAACAGTTATGTACCTGTTAGCTTGCAGCAACTCTTATGTTGTTTGATTGGCATATTGGTTTACATTTTAGGTTGCCCTGTGTGGAGTCAGGAGTTGGACTCAACAATCCCCATGGAGTCTCTTCCAACACAGAAGCCTTTAAGAGTTTATAAAACTTTGTCCTTGGACTTTAAGTTGCTCATCAAGTTTCTACCCAACCACTTATGCGTCTGTCTAATAGCAAATGGGGACTATAGAGTCCAGCCTCAATATAGAATAAGATATTAACTTTTCACAAATAATCTCTAATTAATGAATTTTACTTTGAAAATACTGGAAAACACAGATTATAATCATATTACACAGATTTTCTCAGTACATTTTAAGATGCATTTTCTTCTAAGTTGCTAAAACTGGTTGCAGTGCTGCTTCATGTTATTTTTGCTTTTGGTTGTTTTGATCCAGGTTAGTGATAATTTGGATATTCTACTGGGGATAATATGATCACAGATGAAGAGAAGCACTGTTCTCTTCTCTTCTCTGTGATGATCCTGTCACTACAGGAAGCCAGGGAATGGCCTGAAGCTGTGTCAGGGGAGGTGTAGGCTGGATATCAGGAAAGGGTCTTCAGCCAGAGTGGCTGGGCACTGGAACAGGGTCCCCAGGGAAAGGGTCACAGCACCACCCCGACAGAGCTCACAAAGTGTTTGGACAATGCTCTGGGGCACACGGTGTGACTCTTGGAGATGGTGCTGTGCAGGGCTAAGATTTGGAACTTGGAGGATCCTTGTGTGTCCTTTCCAATCTGAATATTCTATCATATGAAAAATACAATAAAATTAAATACACCTCTATATATAATGATACAGATTTCTGTCATATTTTATCACTAAGACAAAAATAAAATTAAGTAATAGATGTTTCCTTCTAATTATCACAATTTATTAATTGAACTGCTGTATTCCTAACAGCTGTGCCCAAAGTTGGAACCACTGCAGAATGGCCCTTGTCCCCATGCATTCATGATAGAAACAAAAAAGGACAAACCCATGGCAGAAGTGAAAATGAGCAGGAAAAGGGTAAATGAGTTTGGTAAATGGTGCCTCTACAACTAAACTCATGCCTTCCAACTTTCTGCCCAGCCTCTTTTGCATGAATCCCATTTTTGCTGGGAATGGGCTCGCAAAAACCACCCAACTCTGCCCTCAGTGACCTGTTGCATGCCACCAAAACCTGTCCTGCTCAGAAACAGCCTGAGTTTAAACTTCTGGCTCTCAAACACCTCCATCCTCAAGTCCATGCATGAGAGAACACTTCTCATTAACTGCACAGCAATGAGCCATGTGAATGGTCATCTTTAATCAAAACACATACAAGCAGGTCAGAGACAGTGGGCTCTTGTACAAGAAGAAGGAAAAGAAGTAAAGAACCTGCTTCAGCAGGGAGCTTGGACTAGATGAACTCCAGAGGCCCCTTCCAACCTAAACCACTCTGTGGTTCTGTGAATCCTGCATATTTATAAAGCAGGAAAAATCAGGCTGAGGATCCCCTCTGAGCTCTGACAGAGAGCAGGCAGCTGTGTTTGCTCCAGAGGTAACTGGGTCATGAGTCCTGCTCTGCTCCTTGCTATCTCTTGGGAATAAAGAGCTTCCTTCAGCCTTGAAATCCATGATGACAGCCCTTGACTGCTGGCCAGCAAGTTGCATGAGAGAAAGCAGAACTTCTCCCACTCCCAGCTCCATTTTCCAAGGGGGACCTTTCTATGGCAGACCTAGATCCAGACCAAAGCTGGTATTTGTGCTCCACCAAGCAGAATGAAAGCACCATCTAATATTCTTCAGAAAACTGTGCACCCAAAATAATGATCAGAAATCAAACATAAACCCTACAAAGCCTTTAGCAGAGATTTTACAGTGGGAAACAGTGGCGCATCAAACCTAAACATAGGGTGCAAGAAAATGCTTAGAGAACTGAAAAAAACAAACATTGCCCCATAATAAAGCGAGAGCAGGTCCAGAATGCAAAGTGACCCAGGTCAGAGGATAAAGGGAGAGGGTCTGGTTAGCAGCAGAGAGACAACGAGAGCCACAGCAGGTCACACACCTTGAGGAATGAACCTGCCACACAGGGACTCTGCTGACCTTAGGAAGCTCATAGGGATTGCCAGTAAAATGGAGCAGACATCAGATAAAGCAAGATCCGCTGAAGTAGAGGTCATAGGCTACAATTTAGCTCAGAGAAAACCTGGCATGTAATAAGGAGAAGGCAAGCAATTAACAAAAGGCATTAGTTTCTCAAAGGGACTACAAGGGACTTTTCACAGAAAGGACTTCAGAAAGCAAGAGAGAAACTGTAGACTCAGTGGTGAGCTAGGATAATGGGATGTATTGTATTAAGGGAAGGTATCCTGGCTGCAACAGAAAAGGTACTGTAACAAGAACTGCCCAGGAATAAACTAGAATCCAAGCCCAGCATTTTATGGGAGGGAAATCAAAGAAGCAGAACGAGGCAATAAAAAGTCATTTGGTGTGGCTAAAAATTGCACATGGTAGGTATGAGGGTTAGAAAAATTAATTTATACCTTTGAATACAGGAGGATTTAAACTACAATGTGAATTGGGCATTTAGGGGATCATGAGTGGTGCAAGAAAGATGACAGGCACTCCAAAGATGCCAAGATAATTTTTGGGTATTTCTTTTGGGACTAAATGAATGCATGGAGGTTTTTAAGAGAGGATTCTTCTGTGTGGGCTGATGCTACGTGCACACAAAAAGAGAAAAAGATTACTAAATTTTAATTTATCATTGTTTTGTATATAAAATTATTGTTTAAATTGTCTGGATTTTTAATCAATGGAAATTTCAAGTGCTTAAATAGAGAGAAAACAGAAGTATTACCTAAAGAATTAGACAGACAAAGAATCTTCACTGCATTGCTCTCTTCTGATAAGTTACACAGACATTGCCATAATTCTGCAATCAACAGCCACCTATCATACAAAAATTTTAAATGATGATGTGGGTTGGGTGCTATCTAGAAAAAAGATTCAACCTCTCATGTGTTTTAATTGGAAACAATAAATTTAACTTTGAAGGCTTTGTACCAAAAAAAAAAAAAAAAAAAAATTAAACTTCACAAACCCCACCCCCATCATCCCTCCCAAAATGGGACATTTTTATAATTGAGAGGTCTGGGTCTATGTAAAGAACTCACGTGCCTGAAATGCCACACATGGAAGTCCAAAGCTGCAAGGCTGGAAACCCCTCCTCAAAACATCCAAAGGCAGGGTAAGCTGATTTTTCACTTCCCATTTCCCAGCTGACCACAGCTGACTGCGAAAGCACCTTTGGCTTCCACTTGTAGTGAAAACAGTGATGTGTGCTTGTTTGTAGCTTGTGTCCTCCGTGAGTGTGGGTACCGAGAGCTTTACTCCGAGTCACGCCCAGCAGATCTGAGCAGTTTCCATCTGAAGAGTTACCTTCCTTGTTTTCCAAGAAACAACAATTCTGTGACCACAGAGACCTTTCTGAATCTTTGTCACATTTATTGGATACACTCATCCCACAAGCCTGGGATGCCTTTCCACAAACCCTGCAGCTCAGTCCAGCTACAGTGATGGCATGACCAGGACAGTTTAGAGATGGCCATGCAGAGAACTCCCTGTGCAAAAAAAAGCTGACTACCATCTTCAGGTAGGGGCCACCTGAACAAGTGGCAAGGTGAGTTTTACACCAATAGATCCAGTAGGGAGCCATGGGTACAAATTCCTCTTCCTTAGAGGCTCAAGCAGCTGCAAATCCAACCCTGGTGTTTGCACTGATAGCTCTACTTGGGTTTGCAAACGAGAGACACTGAAAATCATACTTAGGAACTGGACTGCAAATCCCAAGTGAAAAGCCCTGAAGAGATCTGTCCCAAAGGGGAGTGGGGATTTCAGACACATCCTCATTTGCAGCACTCTGTCCTGCGGACACATGCACAACTCCCAGCATTTTAATCCTTGCCTTCAGCCCACAGTGACCATGCCAGAGAACATTTTTCTGCCTGCTTTCCAAATCCCATTCTCTGTGAAGGGATGTAGCTGCAAAGCAGCAGGTCAGATCCAAATCCTACTTAAATACATTCATTTTGGTTGATGATCACTGAGGAATTTGTCAACAAAGTGGAGTGCTGTTTTGAAAGTAAAAAAGAAGCCATCATTGGAAATGTGATGCTGTTACACTTAACCTTGTTCCCAGTGAAGTCCATCAGTAAAACCATTATTGATCTGGGTCAAAGACTTTCATCAGCATTCATTTCTGAATTCTGTCGACTTTTGATCTTAGCAGTTGGCTCATCACAACCAGAAAGTTCAGCCTTTTCCCTGCTTGCCCGAGGTTACAATTTCCCATCAGTAACATCTGAAATGCAATTATTTCTCAGAACTTACTTTAATACCAAGAAACAAAGCAGATTTTTCTTTTATTGGAGTGTGTCTAAATTAATGGATATTCTTTATTGCTCAGTTCCACTGTAAGCAGCTCCAAAAATCTTAAGAAGTAACTTTAAGGAAATCACTGGACTCTACATCTATTACTGTTCTGCATCTCCCTGGCTGCCTGATGGTAACTTCTAGCACCTCCACCAGTTACCCAAACCATATTCCTGCCATTCACCTCATCTTCAGGGCATTCTTTTTTGAGAATCATGACCCAATACCAGAACCTGTCACCGTGGTGCTATTTCCTGCCCCTAGGTCTGTAGCACCTGCTGGGTGCACCCCTGCTCTGCATCACTCTTCACACTGACATCTGCTCCATCTGTACCCTAAATGGGCGAGCAGGACAAGCACATTCCCTGGCTTGGAAACGAGCAAATGTTTGCAACTGGGGAAAAACAGCATAGAAGGAATTTCCACGGCTCATTTGTCTTTCCATTCTCTGGTACAAACAGAGCAGTAATAACAACAATGATGCCTGTTTCTTACAGCAACACCAAAAAGCAAAAGCAAGATAATATAGAAAGTAATGATTCATTTTGCTAGCCAAGCCACAATACATCACCTCCAATCATTAATTAATACAATTTACTAACTTTCCACTAACACTATATGAAATACATTTCTAAAAAGATTACAAATAATAGCGACCTTTGCAAAGGATCTTTCCTTTTTATGTTGTAGTCCACAGAATAAAAAATGTCTAAAATAACTACTTTGAAATATAAAACTGAACTCCTGCTTTTATTTGCTCTGCTTAATTTGGCATTAGAAAGTGATTACCTCTTGTTTTACCGCAATCATAGAGTTAACTCAAATGTACACAGATATTGATGTTACTGAAGTTCTGGTGCTAAAGTCACACTACCTCACACAATGTCAATTAGTTATCTTTGGTGAATTTGTCACAGTGTAAGAATTTCTTCCTAGATTCAATTACACCCATACAAATCTAATTCTGCTTCATCCCGATCAGACAAACCAGCATGTTGCCTCCCTTTTCACATTCAGGCTACACAATTTCTGCAATCTATTATCTCTCGACACCACATTCATAGCAGAAATGTGTTACATTCACACAAACACGACCCCAGAACCTTCAGCTACAGTGCTAATTCTTGCACAGTTCTGCCACTAACAGTTCATTACCAACAGGAACATTTCTGAGGTACCTATACAACATGCCTTTAGACCAAGTTTTGAGTTGCTTAACTTGCAAATCCCCACCTCATTCAGACAGCAAATGAGTTTTAGTTAAAAATGAATATTTTGCTCTGAAGCTTTATATTTGCCTTTTACAGACAGAAGGGGAAGCAGCAACATCATCTGATAAAATCATGTCTTATTTATAAAAAGAAAGATATCGTACAGCATTTTTGCCAGGTAATGTACAGAAATGCAGTTTAGTGAAGGACAGTTGAAAATCCAATGCCAATTCCACACCAACCTCTCTCCCCTGATTTCAACAGGGTTGAAACACAAAGTATCTTTATTGTGTCAAGTGAGGAGTAGTGTGGTCAGGAGATCCTGAAGCACACTATTCCCCATCCAGCCTCATAATCCAGTTAATTCCTCACACTCTACACAAAACATACAATTAATCTAAAATTGTAGCCAAGGCCTGGTGAACACCCAGAACCTTTTATTTCCCTCTGTCTCCAGAGAAGCCTTTAGCTCTGTCCCTAACCAAGAAAAGCCTAGCAAGTCACTGCAATGTGGAGCTTGACAGCCCCCTGGGCAGATGTAGGTCACTCCTCCTCACAAGGGCAATGAAACCAGGAGTTTCATCTGGCTGCAAGCTGCTCCAATTGCCAATAATCCTACCAATTCCAGTCTTTAATAACAGCCTACTAAGACAGCAGTGACGCAGGATGCTGTCCCTTGACCCACATGCTGCCGAAGCGAGACTTGGGTTGCTGGGCCATCATGGACACGGCTGTTCAAGGACCCAGCTCATGCCACAGCACGTTCTAGCACATCCCCTCCTTGCTGACTGCCTGGCTTTTTGCACCCACAGTCCTCCCACCATAAGCAGCCCAGGCTCCCTCACACCACCCCGCACCGGATGGTCGCTTCCATACAGGTTTGGTCTTCGCTCCGACGGCTGCTCTTCGGGCAGCTGGCTTTATGTAGAAGCAGGACAAATTCTGCGTAGCCAGATCTGGGGACCACGGGGTGGTGTGTGTCCACACACAGCCAGCAAGGAGCCCAAGAAGCACATGCAGCCCCACCAAACCCACACACAGTTTAAGAACAGAGGACAAGCTGTGGCCATGAGCTGCTGGTCTCATCCAGATCACGACAATACCCAAGAGACAATCTACTTGCAACTGGGTCCATTTACTTCTAATTTAGCTCTATTTTCCCAAAAATGCTCCTCCCCTACCACCCTTTACGTCACCTTTTCCCAGCTTCAATCCTTCTGGACATCTCCCTTGTCTTGGGCACAGTTTCTTCAAACATTCCTTCCACCACATTGCTGGAGGAAGTGAGTCTCCCTCACTGCTTCCCAGAGCTGTGACACCTGGGAGCTCTGCTCACCCCACTGCTGACCATGTACCAAAGGAGCATCAGAACACACTCTGGCACTGTTCTACTCCCAGAGCATCACAGAAAAATAACAGATTGAATTAAAGAGAAGCCCAACTTTAGTTCAATTCAACACAGAGAAAGAACAAATGATCAAAACAACCACAGCACATTTCCAGATTCTATTTCCAAAACAGAAGATGAACAAAGATAGATCTCCTCCCAGTCCAAATACTCCTAAAGTAAATGATGACTCAGATGGTAAATACCCTTTCTATCACATCCCACTTCTCTCTATCATTTGGAGTGACAGCTCTGCTCTCAATGAATTAAAGGACAATTCTGCTTTGTAAGGAATGAAGTCAACATTCTCTCCTGTAGGACTTGTTTTTCTGTTCTGCTAAGAACTATTGATGCCATAGTTTTAGCTTTCATGTTTTTCATATTCTGTGCTGCCTAGGTGTGTAGTTGTGAGCTGCATATGAAGTGTTAGTGAGCTCTCTTCACAGAGTAGGTAGACAAAACAATTCCTTTTCTAGCTTGATACCACGGACAGTTGTTAAAAGTTTCAGGCCCAAAAGCATAAACAAGGATGGACTGAAGAGAGAAAACAAGGATGGGACTTCATCATCTGAAGTTGTAACTGGACAATGAACCCCAATAGGCAGATGGACCAAAACTTACAAAAATGTGACACTTCGTGACCAGTCGTCCCTTTTGTGACCATTTTTAGGTATATCTTGGGTGTAGCCCTGGCCAGGCTCTTGTACTGCCCAAGGTGTATCCTTTAAGACCTTTCAATAAATACCTACTTTATTCTTAATTCTGTCTCGCCTGTGTTTTAGGTCAGCCTTCTCAAGGCATCACTATCATTATCTGGACTTTAAAACTTCTTCATTTTTATAATGTTCCTGTAGAAACAGGCCTAAATTTCAAAAAGTTATTCTGCTTTTTGAGGTGCTCTCTTAAAATACAGATGTGACTGTAGCACAGAGTGATGCACCTAGGAAAAATATAATCTAAAAGTTAAAATGATCAAGCTGGATGCAGTGAGTATTAATTTCATATTCAAAACATGATACACAACTCCATGAAAAGACTGATGGGTTCCTCAGAGTATGAAAAAGTATATGATGCAACTGAATTATTTCAGCAATACAGTTTCACACATTAGAGCTAAGAAAAGGACAAAGTAAGGGCTAAGGTGTTAAATAAGCAGAGAACTAGGAACAACTCCTTAGTGCAATCCAATCCTTACCTCTGTAATAATTTTAGCTATAACTGCCACTGGGGCTGCCAAAAATGTGACATCTTGTGGAAACTCTTCTTTCTACTGACAACCAACTAGTTCACCCAGCCAATGGCACCTTAGGTGCCGAAAGCAGAGAAGTTTGAATTAGTCACCATGACTTGCAGAAATTCTTAATTTGACCTAGCTTCCAGGCTCAGTCATCCTGACAACATTTTTCATACTGTCAATCACAAATCAGTCCCAACTCTTTAAGTGACTCTCTTAGTAACATTTGCTGTATCACTACTAAGCATTAGAAATTCTGCTATCTCAATTTTAGTCCCTCTTCCAGTGCTGAGCTGAAATGGTGTTGAAAACTCTGGTCTGAATTTCAGTCTGGCACAGAGCAATGACTTCCACTTACGTTGTAACCCCATCATGTTACAAGTTCCCTGTCTGACACCCTGCTAGAGCCCAGGGCACACAGGTTTTAATGCCTTGCATTGCACCACTGAGTTGATAAAAACAAGAGTTTTTAGGCACCTTCATATTTCCAGAGCACTATGAGTAAGACTAACATGGCATCTTTTCCAATGGCAGCTGTAATCTTCAAAGGAACAAGTTTTCAGTTCTTCCCTCCATGTAAACATGACCTTTATACAAATTGAGAGATCAGGTAACACTTCAGCCTTCCACTGTTTTGCTAGAGTTTCCTGAAATGCTACTGTCAATAGCAATGCAAATTTTATCCCAGGAGTTAGTAACTCCCAAACAAAATCACTCAGTGAGAACACAGTATATGAAACAACGTGCAAATGTATTTTACTCAAAGCAAAGATATAATATCTAATGGTTTAAACATTTCTCTTGGGCAAAAATTAACAATGTGTAGTATTGCATAATAAAAATTAAACATCTTTAATCTCTAGCTTTAAAATAAGGCACTGGAAGAAGAAATTCTGGTTGTTTTCAAAACGTAACATCTTGCTTCCAATGCTGATTATACAAGTTCAGGATATAATGAAATACTAAATAAAAGTGCAGACTGTATCTTTAATGTAGACTCATATCAAAACTTTACGGACTAAGTGAAAAACAAAGGAAGAAGAAGAAAAACAAAGAAAAAAGAACAAAGCTGCCTCTTTTAGGGGAAGGTTGGTAAAACAATAGAAAATCCCTGCACACAAATCCCTGGGAACTGCTGGCCAACACAGATGCAGTACTGAGGAAAGAAAAGGACCAGGGAAAAAGCAAAACCCACCAACTACTATTTTCAATACTAGGAGAACAACAGGGTCTCTAGAGTGGAAAAATAGCAGGAGATCTCTGCCTGATCTTGGGCCCTGCTATTCACACAAAATAGGCCTTTCTTCATATTATTTTCTTGAGAAAATGTAATTTTGCAAGGAATACCTGCGGTCAATTTTTCCTCTTAGCCAAAATAATAAAAGGTGCCCCAAACCATATGGAAAAAAAAGAATACTGTGTCATTCTACAGTTGTTGTCTAAAAATATAGGATTTTTTGATAAATATTCTTTTGTCAAGATATTGTCAAGGAGGTTTTCTATACACACAGCAACAGAATTATCTTGATTTAGAAATACACCACTAACACAAGGATATTCAGTATGGCTCTTGAGAAAGCAGTAGAATCCCTGCACCTCTAGTTCAAGAATATTTTCTGCTGCACTTCACAATTTGCTTCTTTTCAACCTCTATTTAACTTTCAAATTGCAGGTGAAATCTGCCACCTCATTCCTGCCTTCAGTCCCATTACTGACAGTCTACTAGGGTGGTTATATCCACACAGGTGTAATCAACACTTATTTACAAATTGATTAGCTTAATTTCAGCTGTGAGTTCCATTTAGCATCAGGTAAGGGTAAAGCAAAATTGCTGGAAGTCATCTCTTTGTTCTCCAGACAGGCAGGCTAAGTGTCCAACTCTACAGCACTATAGTCACCAAAGATGCTCCCAATTTCCCACTTCCATATTTGATCTGTTAATAATGACCAGAAACTGGAAAAAGACAGAAGACTCATCATTATCACTCTGAAATCTACTGAGATGGAATTTTCCTTTCATTTTGTACATTCTCTTTTCAACCAGTGAGATTACATTTGTACAAAGGTAGAATTATAACAATCACTTTAAAGTTTATTATTCTACTCACATAGTAAGATTTCATTAATTTTTATTCAAAGCACTGATCCAAAACCTTTCAAACACACTGAGACTGACTCAAAAGCCTTAATACTTATATGCTAAACCTCAGCTTTGGCACATATCAATCATTTATTGGTTGTATGATTAGATATGGATATAATTAGAAAATGCAATAATAATAATGTAATGAGTTTCCTTTTTTAAACTTGAAATTGCTCTATCTTTAAATAAAAGCTCCTTTTTCTCATTACATTTTGCTATTGTTTTACAGACAGTTTTATACTACTGAGATTATACCTCTCCTATCTAGGAATTTCTTGTATTTTTTACATTCACTCAAAAAGAAAATACTGGTCCCAAGATTTAACTTTAAATTTCAAGTTTCAAGACATTTCAAGTTTCAAGACATTTTCAAATTTTAAGTTTCAAGACACTATCTCAAAACTGGCCTAACTGTACTAACAACATATTAAATTATAATGAGAAGGTGTATACTCTGCTGTGCTGCAAATCCACAGACTATTAGAAATTTATTCTCAGGTCAGCTGTACAAGAGATTAGATCTTTTAATTATCTGTCACAGAATGGGAGTTGGGAGCCTTGAATCCATTCAGCTGTTCAGTTTGTGACCTGCAGAAATAAATCTGACCTCTTACAAAGCACACATAAGCACCACACACACACACTCAGGCATAGCTGTGGTTTTAAAAACACCATGTAATTCTGGTATAACAGTTTGCTTCAGAATAAGAGAGGTTCCACTGGAAATGGATGTGAACCTGTGTTTTTTCAAAGCACTGCACAAGAGTCTCAGAAGCATTGTCTTGCTGTCCTGCTTTAACTTTAAATGTAATTTTAATCATGCCAAAGTCAAGTTTAGCACTCCCACACACTATATTTAGAACCAGAATAATTTAGGTTGGAAGGCACCTCTGGAGGTCATTTAGTCCAGCCTCCTCCTCAGCACAGATCCCACTAGATCAGATTGCCCAGGGCCTCATCCCATCCAAATCTCAACCCTCCAAGGATGTAAGGCTGACACCTTCCCTGCTCCAGTGCATTACAATCTTCTTGGGAATTTTGTTTCCTCTTGTACCTGATCAGAACTTGCCATGTTGCAATCTGCCATGAGGTTGAGTCCTGTCCTTTTGCCACGCACCTCTGAGCAGAGTCTGGGTGCAGGCTCTCTCCAGCCCAGCAGTGGGACATGAAGACATGGACGTTCTCCCTCAGCCTTCCAAAGGCTCCTGCAGAGCCTCCTGGTACCTCCAGCCTCTGCCCATCCAGGCAGCCTGTCCACAGCCTTGCTCCACCTCTTCCCAGTGCCAGGACCCGGCATGACAGCAAAGCAGGTCTCTCTAAAACCCCTGCCTAACATGAACACCATCACAGGTGAGTAAGAACACAAATATAAGGCAGGGTGATTAAAATTAGCCTTCCAAACCCGTATTTTGTATAATTTAAAAGCTGACTCAGTGTTCAGGGCTGCTGAACAACTTTAACTCACAGCATCTTACCCATCCAGGTTTTTTAACACAGCCACCTTCCATCATAGTATCATGTATCATAATAAATAACAAACCAAAACTCTTTATCTGGATCTTCCGTAAAGAAGAATGCCTTGAGGGAGGTGTCAACATTTCTCATCTGAACATGTAGCTTTAGACCACTAGATTCTAAAATACTAGAAACTAATATTATACTCATATTTAAGTGGCTAAATAAATGGCTTTCTTTTAGATATCAGTATTTAATCCATGAATTTATTGTCCCACAGCGTTATCACTCACAACAAATACGCAGATTTGCAGCAGCCTAACCCAAGGACCGACCCTACAAATCAAATATTAGATACACAGTGACCTTGGTGATCCCAAGGCCACCAAAAATTCACAGCAGAAGTAACAAACAGTTTTTAAATCTATGCACAGACATACAAAGAAACAAAGGCATCTTACAAAGTTACACATTTGACATTGCAACTTGCCTTAGAAGTAGAGATTTTGTTGAGACAAAAAATACCAACCCCACCTAACAATATATCCTCAGGATCACAGGTGTCCAGTTTCCAGCCTCTACACCCTGCCCAGGTTCCTTGCCATGTAAAGAACAGGCAATGTAATTAACACTGCTAATCTGGCTGCACTGTGAATTTTGGCTGACTCTTCCATATGGGAGCTCTGGGAGTTTTGACTGCAATATAAGAAGTATTGTTAAGCCTCGAAGTTCTATCATAGCCTTGAAACACTTGTTGTTTTAAATTAAGTACCATCCCTCAGAGATGTGTGACTGTGCAGCAATCTGTTCTTTAGTTTTTCATTAGATTAATTTGGCTCTAGTTGTCATAGTTGCAGGAAAAAGTTAAAAGTTTTTAACATTCTAGAAAATCTTCTCATCCCTTTCCAGTATGAACAACATAAACAAAAGGCAAATGGTGAAAAAGAGGCTCCAATTTCCATTCCAACTTATGATTTTGGAAGCCGCTGCTTGCGATTTTTCCCTTAATGTTCTCGTGCATGTACATGGCCTAATTTATAGATCTCCAGGATACACATAAGGTTTTGGTTTCTGCTTATATACTCTCTAGTAAATTGATGATACTACAGTATTTTTTTAAAAAATACAAAATATATGTATTTATTTATTTTAAATCCTAGAGATATACTGTAACACCTAGCTTTGGAGAAAGAACATCAATCACATGAGTTTTGGTCTGACGTGACTTTCCCAGGGTGTTGGAAAGAGCTAACAGGGCAGTTCCACTCACCAGTGTAGCCCCACAGAAAAAATATTTGGAGAAAAATAGAGAAAAAATACTCCCACAGCAAGTGATAGTCTCCTTGGAACCAGCAGAAATGGCCTCTTTGTTCCACTCAACGATTTTATGGCTGTGGTGGGGGAAACAGGACAGCAGTGACAGTGTCCACAGCTGAACATCTTGTACCAAACCAAGGCAGGGGCCAAAAGCATCTCACCAACACAGCTGGTACCAAGGGATCCAGAACTGGCCCCAAGCCCTCCATCACTTGGAGCAAATCCTGAGCTGCTGGATCCATCTGTCTATCTTTTGCTATAATACTTCATTTTCCAGCCCGTAGGCAACTGACAGCAGATGTCACTGAAATGACTTAACGTATTAAGCTGCTATTTGTTTAATTCTGATGTGGAAAATGTGTCACACTCTAAATAGTTTAGTATGTTAATGTACCACTGCAGCAACCTACAGCAATCTTTAATCATTTTATTTTTAACATATTTGCTTATTTTACTTTAAATAATAATCAAAACCTGTTTTCTTGCTTCCTTTTAAGTGTACTTACTCTTAACTTCACGTCCAGTTTCCTCAAGCTGAAAAAACAGAGCTATTACCACAAATAAACATCTAACATCTATTTTATCTACAGTTTATTTGCATTAAATTACACAAGACAGATGCAGCTAAAACTTCCAGTATAGTATATTCCATTAACAATCTGCAGCACAGTAACTCATAACTGAAGGGGCTGTGGGGGTTTAACTTTAAGGAATAACAGATTAATCTCTGTGTCTGCATAAAAAAGCTGACCAAACTATGATTATAATGGGTCTCTGAGTAATGGTATTAAAATCTGAAATAGAAATATTCTTATTTGAATCAAACTTTTTCAAAAAATATTCTTCAAAATTTTAATTCTAAGGTAAGAGAAGATTTTAATAACTACAGAATGAAGTTTTTATTTCTTATATAAATATATAGCTCCTTATGCTTCAATGGGATTAGACATGACTGTACAGCTAGTCTTGAAACTGAAGATTATTTCTCTCAACAACCTTTGAGGAATCAAATCACTTTTAGAAACATTTTTAAAACCTTATGATGAGCAGTACAAATGAGGAAATCCAAGCTGTAGAGATGAACACCGCACATTTCAAACTGAAGGAGCAAAATGAAGTCTACTGAACCTTTCTGTGCATTCCCAAGAGATGTAGCAGAGCCTTATTAGCCTGACGAACCCTAAGCATGTATTAGTAAAAATAATCCTCTTGCATGTAGCTGCAGCCCTTTGATAAGTCAGCATTCCTTGCATTAGCACTTCTGGTTTCTTGAGACTCTGGGCACGATTAAAGCACATTTAGTTTGCCAGTGCCTTACCTTGTTGATGTGGGTTAGGCACGGCACCATGACAAGCCTTTCCTACAGGCACTGCAGGGCTGGCTGCTGCTTCAACAGCAGGGTCATGTCAACAGCTCTGCAAATAACCCTCGTGAACTTCCTAAACTGTAACGTAAAATCAAAATTGCAGAGTGCACTTTTAAAAATACAGCTTTTGAAATATGCTTCTGTGCTTGCAAACCCAGTTAAAGGATGATGTTGTGTGACATTGAGGAATTCCTGCAAAGAAGCACCTGTCTGTTTTTCTGTACAGCAGGCTCATCTAACCTGATGGTGGGTGAAGAGCCACTCCTCACTGAGACTGCAATGGCCATTGCACAATGGGTACAGGCACAACCCACTGTGAGACACCTCTGGAACAAAGACTAAATGTCATCAAAAGGCTTCTAACAACAAAGAAGCTGGAAGGATTGTGTTCAGCAACAGTTTTTCATAACCACCCTGTGCTGGTCCCCAGCATGAACCCCCAACGTGGCCTGTCTGCTCCACCTCTCCTTGGAATGCTCCTCATTATGCACATGCTTTTCCCCCCAACAATTAAATTATACCAGCAGTGGCACTCCTCTGCAATGATGAAATGATCAAAACCTGCTGACAAAGAACACAGCAATCTGATGCTTCCAAACAGAGCAATAGGACACAATCAACGTGGTGCACTTCAGTCAGATTTCTTTAAGATGGACTTAGTTGTCTCAATGTCTTTTGAAGAGGAGTGCCATGTGTGGCTTGGAGCAGGCTCCCTTTATCTAGACAAATGTATTAAGTAAAGCAGCTCTATTCAGTACCAGCCCTCAGAAATTAAATAGTCCTCACCCCAACAACTCAGTGTTTAGGTCACTGGGGGATACAAAACCTGACACGTGCTATCAGTGTGACCTGGAAAGGATCACAAATATTTTCTAAATTACCTATTGAATCCATGTGATTGTAACTGATGAAAGCTGCAGAAATTGAAAAATTGGAAAGTTGCCTCAAACCCCAGCTTCCCTACCCAGCTGAGAAAGGGAGATGGGTGAGCAGAGGGAAACCCAGAGCTTTTCCACTTTGCTGCACTTATCCGTAACAATGGCCTTTGGGGAAATACTAACTTAAGCCTGCTCCAGAGGAAAAAGCTGCATGTTATCTCTTTGCCATGTTATGCCACCCTTAAAGAGCTTTAAAGAACTGGCAAGTGACAGTGACAGCTGCTGGCAGGGGTCTGCAGGGACAGGCGTCACTGTGGGCTGCACAGATTCCTTGGTGGGGCTGCACGCTCACGGCTTGGGTGCCAGCACATGCTGCCTCTTCCTACCACGTAAAAATAAAAATAAATAAATAAATAAATAAATAAAAACTCCAGGGTTAGGTTCTAGGGATTTTTTAAGAAGTATTTTACAAGAGCAGTTTTATCTGATGGGTGACATCTACTGCAATCTTGGTTTCTTTTTGAAATGAAATCTCCTAATGGATATGATCCAGAGAGAAACAGAAAGCAAGGGCTGGAATATTTAGGCTG
The DNA here is from genome assembly GCF_049639895.1 of Pseudopodoces humilis. Classification (NCBI taxonomy): domain Eukaryota; kingdom Metazoa; phylum Chordata; class Aves; order Passeriformes; family Paridae; genus Pseudopodoces; species Pseudopodoces humilis. Next base: position 10,689,630 of record NC_142205.1, on the reverse strand, counting down.
CCAGGGGCACGGAATTGGCAGCAGGAAACTGGCTTTGTTGCAATTGGTTTTCTCAAGGCCAACACTTCCCTCCCCCCTTGAGCTGCTGGACAGGCTAAGGACCAGATATTATTTTCAAAATTTAGGGAAAGATGGCAAACAAATTAACCTTTAACTTTCCTTTCTTACATCTACAGACAAATGTCAGCCACTCATGCCAATGCCAAAAATAACCCAAAATGTACTAAGTCTTACACATGTAAAGTCAGAATGACCAAACAGAAGGAACATTTAATTCAGACTTTGGTATTTCAGACTCTTCTTCTCTTGACTAATCCTACCCGATAGCAGTCATAAACTCTTCTCAGTTCTGCGTGCACAAGTAAATCCCCTTCTCTTGTGAGAGCTTTGCAGTCAGTTGACAAAAAAATACTATTAGAAAGCTAAATATATTTACAAAAATATGAACACCAAAGTACCATAATGAAACTCTACCAAAAAGAAACCCTGACATCAGAGAACATAAATGTGATACATCCTACCAAAAAAGGAAGGTATTCCTGCAAAACATGGCAAAATTTTCCTAAATATGTTATCTTTTAGTTTGGGATTAAAAATAGTACAACTGTATTTTTTGTATATTTGTATTTAAAAGCTTTCCAGTCACTTACTGCGTTTTTGCTTTCTCTAAGCCATACCATTTCAGGATGCTTACAAAGAAGTATGTGATAAAAAGTTGAAATAAATTGATAAAAAGAGATTTTAACACTGACAGTGAGATTCAAGAGCCATGCTGGAAGCAGCCTAGAGACAGAAGGAGTGGAACACAGTGTGATTTGTTGACAGGTCAGTACAATGGCTTTGTGGATGTGCAGCTCCTACCGCCCACCCAAAGCGCTCCCTCCCCACTGCTCCAGTGCTCCAGAGCTGCCAAGGTGGAATGCCAGGTAGCCTGTGACCAATCTGGTTCTTTAGTAAGTATTTATTCTTCATAGTAATCCTATCAAAGCAATGGAAATAATGCCCACATAGTATTTTTTTTCCACAGCACAGTTACAATGATTTCCCTAGAAAATTCACAGGGGCTATCTGAATTTCAGTCCTTTGTCCTCCAGCACAAAAGACTGCCTTCCAGATCCACAGCACAGAGCCACAAGGCAAGCTAAAGGCAGGAATCTTCCTTTAAAATGTCAAGGTTTGTTGCTTACCCACTGCTAAGGTCTCTCTAAGAAACAATGGATGTGCAACTCCTTAAAATAGATTCATAGGTTCATTTAGGGAAAACATGTTCAATTAGAGAAAAAAGAAAACTATTTTTTTATTACAAAACCATAAACCAGTACAGCATTTCTAAGCATGCACTGGAACTGGCACAGAAATGGACTATCAGGAGAGGTGATAGGTTCAATACCTTTTATTGTCATGAAAGAACACACTTCTGCAAGCAACTCAGTATTGGGACATATGAGTGAAAACAACCACTTATACAGAGAAGTAGGAGATGATCAGATGGTTTAGCAACTGAATTTGACCCATAACTTAGGCAGTGTCTTGAAAATAGTTTATGCAAGTAACTAGAATTAAAGATGAAATTCAGAACTGAAATATTTGCACTTTTTGATGCCCACAGTGTGAACAGCTATACTGAAAGCATCCATCACTCAAATAAATAAATAAATAAATACTGACCATACAAAGCACATGTATGATAGCAATATTACTAGGATGGAAAATGGGACTGCCTCCAATATACAGGATTTCTATGTATTTCTAAAAACACTATTTACCCTTGTATTTAGAAAGGCTCTGTAAAGCTGCATCTTTCTAATTCTTAGCAGGACAATGTAAAGAGGTAAAGACAGGTAAATCGAGCATCCAACCAACATTGTGACAGTTTCTGACAGCTTTAGCTTAACAACCAGGCTTCTTCTGCCAACTTAAATTTGCAGCTCATGCTGTTTGCTGCTTTCTAAAATAGGCACGACTATAGCACACTTCTAGATCTATGTAGACCTTATGTGCTTCAGAGACAAGACACAGAAAGCTCAGCTGAGCATTTCCTCAGAGCTGGCAGCACTCCCCTAATGTCAATCTCAAACTTCACAGGACACAGCCTGAGTTGTTCCCATCAAAAGTCAGCTTTGACCTTGGGAAAAAACTCAGGCATATCACAAGTTAAAATTATAGATCTATGGAAAGAAATGCAAAACATGTCTATCGCTTCAGCAGTTTTTCTGAAAATGTATCATATGACTTCAGACCAGAAAGATGATTTACCCCGAAGTTTAACAGTAACAGAAGTTAGTGGTTCTCAGCACAACCTAGGCTTTAGTCTTAGGTCAAATCCTATTAATAATATAGACAGTCAAATCTACAGCAGTGGGTAGCTCTATTAAGATATAAATAGAACTTTGTTAAGCTGGCTTTCTGCATTCAATGAAATTTAGGCCACACTACCAAAAAGAAGCTAAAATTCATCATCTGAGGTGACAATCCATTAGTACCATCTTGAAAAACATGCAAGACCAAGATGGACACAGCCACTGTCATCATTAGTTCCCAGGGCAAACTGGGAACAGCTGGAAACAAGCTGCTGGGCCACACAGGCACTCGATCCCAGCTTGTACAGTCTAATGATCTGAAATAATGACAGTAAATGTCAGCAAATTAAAACACAATCTATTGTGTTTTATCATTACTAAAGGTCTCATGGCTCATACAGACAGAAGCCATAAAGAAGATGCTAGAAATGCTTTGGTTATGCTCTCACTGACAACACATTAAGGCAATATGTGAGATGCCTGTTACCTTTGTTTGGTACCATGAAAACCTGTGGCTATCAGAAAAAAAATGCTGAAATGATTGCACCTAATTCTGTACAAAGGCACATAAATAAATGCCCTGGTTCCAAAGAGATAAAGCACCGCAGTTCACAGTGATCTCACCCATGGGTGATGATATTTAGAACTTCTCAAAGTCTCAGCAGAGGAGAAGCCAGGTTTTCACACCAAACTCCACGTCCCAGTTGAGGAGGTGCTCTACAGCTGCACATACATAACCCCCAGGAGAGGTCTGCATCTTCAGGCAATCATTCAACAGATTTGTGAAACATAAACCCTGTTTCTCCATGGGGTCTGACTCAGGAAAGCTTACCACTGTTCATACATGCAGCTGATACTAGTTTTTCTCCAATTTTCCAAGGCAGGAATAAGCTATCAAAACATGTCCAGGAAGATTGGTTGGTAAATGGCCACACAAAACATTCAAGATTCATCTGCCTGTGGATCTCTGTAGCAGCACAACAGATGCTGCAGTCATGGTTAAGTACAGTTTTAAATACCCTCTGAAAACTTTGGACCAGATGCCCAGAGATCCAGCTGACTGCAGGCTCATCTTCAGTTTGGCAAGTGCTGGAGCAACCTGGCCTATTAAATTTTAAAAATTTCAGAGGCTGGAGATTTCACAGCTCCTCTGCTACCCTCTTTGGTTCCCTCCTGGGCTCAAGCACTGTCACTGGGATTTCACTTTTCCTTGCAACCAAGCATGAACTTCTCCTGCTACCCCTTCTGACTGTTGCTTCTGGCCCTTTTTCTATGTCTTTGTGAGAGGAGCTTTGCTTCATGTCCCCTTCACCCACCCATCAGGGGGTTGAAAAACACAATTCAATTCCCCTCTGTCTTCTCCAGGTGGATCAAGGGCAGACCTCTCCATCCCGTCTCCCTGCCTGCCACACTCTCAAGAGAAGCACACGGCAGCTTTCCTCACCATGCTCACGGCAGGTCCGCTCTGTTGACCAAGTGGGTGGGAACATCATTGCTGAGTTACACTATTTGTCATGGAAAGGTCAGTGCAAAACAACTCTCCTCCCTCAACACCAGTATTCACCCATCTCCTGCACCCAGGAATGTTTGTGTCACCGCTTGAAGCCAGCAGCAGAGCCCAGGGTTGAGCCCAGTCTGAGCAGGGCCGGAGCTGCCAAGCAAACGGAGGCTCAGAGCAGAATCCCTGCAGTTGGCAAGGCTGACTCGCAGCCAGGTTAGCAGAACAGAGAGCATATGTGCGAGTCACAGGGCTGAGGTGCCGAGCCAGCGCCAGACACACGGGACAGACACACACAGCCCCAGCTGTTCCCTAGTGCCTTGTGTCCCAGCCAAGGCAATGACTGCAAACCCTTCTCCATTCCCCTCTTCCTCTCATCAACACATCAACACAGCCATTTCTATGGTTTCCTTCGGTATAGGTACACAATTGTATATGTGACCTTAAAGATTAGATCCTCCTTATCAGTGTTGCATCTAAAACCGTAACCGAGTGATTGCCTTCATCCTGCTGGCATTGCAAAGCCAAAGAAAACCCTACAACACCCCACAAAGCCAAACTTCTCAGCTGAACTCAATCAAATATCCTCAGTGAGCTCTTACAAGGTAAAGAACAGAAAAGCCTGTTTGACCTGCAGCTGAGTTTGCAATACTGAGAATACCCACAGGAAAAGAGAGGGGAAGAACTTGTAAACAGAGCAAAGCAAATGAAGGTGACTGAAACAAAAACAAAAAGGAAACTGTAAAAGTATTTTTCACAACATCTAGAGCATTCCCATTATTTCAAACTGCAAAATGTACAGCAGTCTAGGATTTATAAATGTACCTGTGTAAACTCTCTTGACAGAGGTAAAAATAAGCCGAGAAAAAACCAAAGTGGTCTCTGATCAAGAACTCTCCAAATGAACCCCTGCGTACAAGGCTGCCCATTCATTCAGTCCCACTCAGAGTTGCTCAGCAGAGAAGATCCCAGTATATATTTAGACATCAACTAGTAAACTGCCTCATGAATCACTTGTGAAATTCCCTTTTTCCTAAGTCATATACTCTATGTCATATAATCTCTAAGTCACATACTTAGGAGGAGAAGGAAGTATATGACCTATTTTTTAAAGCGACAAGAGCTCTTGCCTGACACTTAAGCAGAACAGGTTCTGGGCTTGTTCTTCATATGATATGCACTGAACTTTAACTCTTGCTTCACCATGAATTTTACCATACAAACAGTACCACAGCAATTCAATCTTTGTCGCTGCCTGAAACAGACTCGAAGGAACACAACTATGGAATGCTTAGTGCTCCCCCTTTGTACACCATACCCAGCTATTTCCCTCCATAAACCAACACAAGGAAGGGATTTTTTTCCCACTGAAGTACAAATGAACTTGGCAAAAGGGAAGAGGAACCACATTTCATCCTCTTCTGAAGTACCATAGTGCCTCATGCTAGAAATGAACTGACAGAAGACATACTTGAAAACTTCCCAAGGAACTGGATGCTGCATTTGTGAGCAGCTACTATGCAGTAACAACCAAGATTACACACTTGTTCTTCATATCCACCATGAGGAGCAATGCAATCTGTTACTGTTTTACAATGACAGCATTACTTAAACCTAAAAATAACAGTTTCTAAGTAGGAAAAAACCAACCTGTAATAAAGAACATTTAAGTATTTTCAAAACATCACTAGTGATCTCTTGCAATTCAGGAATGTGCATTTTTCATGGCCAACTGCATTTAGACTTTGTTTTCTTCAGTCTACAGATAAAGAAACATGTCCTGTAAGATCAAGAGATTCTTCAATTTGACTAATGCCAGTAGAAGGATTTGATTTTACAGAGAAAGGGGAAAAAAAAGTCTCCTAAAGCTACAGAAATATTAACTGAATAAAGTTTTTATTCATCTCACATTTCTTGTATGAAATGGAAAAATAAATAACCATGCTTCATGCAAAACAATACTCCATCTAGATTTCAGAGCACGAACATCAACTAATAAGCTGTGAAAAAAACCATTCCAACATTTCAGACGGTAACAGTTATGGACCTTGACATGCTGCTAATGGATCTTGACACAGGGAATAATCTAAATTCAGAAATGCTTGCCTTAAGGTTATATTTAAGGATGCAGAGAGCAAGCCAGCAAATTGTGCAATAATCTCCAAGGCCCATGCACTGCCCTCCATCTGATGCTGGGCTTGTGCAGAGACCCAGCTCTTTCACCCTGGCACTTCCAGAGCTCTGTTTCCAACACCCCCATGCAGCACAAGCCCTTCTAACACAAGCGTGTTTAATTCATTATTGTGAGTGCTGGGTGCTTGGTTGGAGAACCCAAGGCCCAAAGGTGAGTTAATGACACCAGCAAACCCCTACAGGATGCGAAAATGCAGCAGTGAGCTTTAATTAACAGTAGTCAGGAGAGAGGAGTTTCCACTGCTAAAGCCTTAATCTGTGTAGTGTAGAGGGGACTTGTTTGTCAAATTGAGCAAAACTAAAATCAGGATTTGTTCACTTCTCCTTGAATGTTGGCCATCCCATTGCACAGAAGAAGAGAGATAAAAGTTACCTCTGTAACCATACTTGCATTTCTCAATTTTCTCTAGATTTCTTAGCCCTCTATGTTCTTATGTCAAAGACAATTATTGGTGATTAAGTACATAAGCAATAATGTCTCGAGGAGCAAAACTGAAGGCATATTACATGTACATCGTACTGCAGGGGCAGTCAGATGTGAACAGCTGCCAGCCCATACCAGCCCAGAAGGGTGCTCAGTACTGCACTGAAGACAGGCAAGTGGGAAAGAAGGAGACCTCACTCAGAAAGACAAATATCTAGATTTTGTCAAGCAGAACTAGCCACCTCTCCAGAGATGGACTGCAGCGCTCAGGCAGCATGTAAAGGCCACTGAGAGACAGGATGTCCTGCAGTCAGGAGTTACCAGCTGATGTGACATCACCTGAGAATCTCTTCTGACCTACTTCACCCTCTCCTAACTGTGCTGTGTGTTTCCACCATCCAAGAACATGCTGCCATTTAAAAGATACATACACTGAGCTGAAACCATTTTCTTAAGAGCTGGAAAGAATCCCCCAGAACTTTAACAAATGCCAAGATACAGCCTCCTGCTTTTCACAGTCTAAGAAATTAAATAGAGTCTTTGCAATTCAACCTGAGAGGAAGAAAGTACCATCAGGAAATATAAGTCATTGTTTGTTTCTTCAGGGAAACTTGGATAAAATAGCAATGAAATGAAGTAGCTCTGCTTTTGTTTAATTATGAAACATGCAGGATTGCATCTAATAAGGTGAACATATTCATTAGCTGGTAAACTCCAAAGCAAGCTGACCTCCTGGTGCTCCTGTCTAGTAACTCAATACTCTTTTACCAGTGCTCAGAACGAAAGGCTGAAAGAAAAATGCTGTATCCAAGTATAAAATATAGCACAGTCTGACACAATCATAACTATTGTCTCTAGGGAAGATTCTTATCAGCATAGTTGCATGTGAACTTTGAAAAGGAATTAATCATCTCCAAGCAGAGCTGGACCCTGTGTGACCAACCTGTGTAACCTCTTTTGTAACCAGAGCCACAACATTCCTGCTCCATTTGGGCTGCGACACTCGATTAGCTGTTCTCTGATCCATGCAATCAAATTGGCCCTTTAATATAATAGTTTAAAGACTAAATAGCTGTGTGAATTTGTGTCATGACATTTAATTTAATCTAATCTAAGATAACTCACCTAGTATGTAATTAGCTCTGTGATTCCCTTTTTGCACTTAAACAGTAGACATCATGTTACCCTATTTCTGGAAATTGAGGAGAACCTCATTTTCACAATCTCAAATAATTAACCTATTATGTTCTTCTTGCTATGATTTCAAGATGGTGAAGAACTGACTTATTAGACTGAAAACCATATTATAAACTCTTGAAAGTACCTTTAGTATCCTAAAAGCACAACCATTTCAGGCAAATCTCCCAGGTACAAAAAGCAGTGAATAGGCTCTTAGAAATAGTCAGCCAAGACCAATGGTAAGTATATAGAAGGCAGCTAAGGAAAATCATGTGTGGAAAAATCTAATTACAACATATGTAATAATGCATCTGAGCTGTGTTTTACTCTACCAGATGATCATATGCTTTCTAGATTTAAAATTATAGCATGAGTCTGCAGCCCTTTATCAGGACAATGGCTCAATGCATGTACTACTGAACCATTTTAACTGTATCATTTATATCAATATATTACAATCTACATCACGTTTACCAAACAGAAGAATTTCTGTATCTAATGCCAAATGTTATGGTTAAAGTGATAAAGCAGTGTAACAGCACTGCCTGAAACCCTCTTGATACAGACAGTGAATGATGTGCCTTGGTGCAAGAGGGGACACAGACTGAGCAAAAGTTTCTGAAGTAATAAGGCAGATCCACAACGATTTGCTCCATCCAAGAGTAAAAGAAATATTGGGGATTTCTCCTAGATTACCAGGCAGAAACTCAATGGATCTTATGTGGGGCTTATTTTAATACCCCACTGAACCCTGTTTTCTTTGCAGAATCAGAAATATCTTTCTGTTACAGTAAACAGCAAACTTTGAATTAAAGCCTTTCCATAGTAATTCTGGTGGAAATTTTTTGGGAACAGCAATTTTAGACAAACCATGGCACTGAATTTGTTGTACAATACTTTTGCCCCATCAATGTTAATGGAAAATTTCCATTGATTTTACTGAGTAGATACGGGCTCCTCACATTTAATTTATCATGAGAATTGATTGCAGGTTGTTTACATAGCCTACACAGACACACAAAATCAAAATCTGGAAAGATCAAAGCTAACCCTATACTTAAAATAAAAACTCCTAAAACTGCCAGTTATTCTTTCAAATGAGACCTAAGAACTCTCAGGGTTTTTTTCCACTCTCTTTTTTTCCCAGGATGTTATTTTTATCTTAGCACTGTTCATTTTTGCTATTTAATTTACACCACGTTTGGAGCAATTACTGAGATAGAATTGTGTTGAGTCTGCACTAACTTTTCTACTGGGTTTATAACTTTAGAATCTATGTAATTGACAATTTAAATATTTTATAGAGAAAAATTTGGACTCTAATATTTCCTCTATCACGCTCAGTTCTACCACAATAGAATTTAAACATTTCTCAGTATTTAATGTTCTTCAGTTCAAAATTGCAGCCAGGCGACCAAGGAAAGGATTCCCTACTGGCGTTTCACCAGTGCCAAAGGAGCTGTTACCATCCCTGTTAACTATCTCGATGCTCTTTAAAGACAGGAAACAGACTTGGGATTTCTATCGCAGTTCAAACACCCTGCAACACATGCTTTGCTCTCACCTGCCTTAGCCTGGGCACCTCCACAGAGAGGACCGGCAGTACACGTTTCACCCGCAGACCATGTGAGAACGTGGACAATCAGCACACATGAAAGCACTTACGCCATCAAGAGACATGAGGAAATGCCAGACTAGGTTCTCAGCTGAAATCTGCAGCAGGTGCCTGACCCCAGGTCGCTCACTATCCTAACCGGGAGCTCGTTCTCCTCTCTGCTTGCACCAGGCTCCCATGGGCTCGGTGCGAGGATGCGGTATGATTAAGCGTGTTGACATACAGAGTCACCACATAATTGCAGCCATTCAGCCTCTCCCTGCTGTTGTGGTAGAGCGTATATTTAGCACTACAGTTACCCTCAGAAACGAAATACACAACCAGCTCCCACAGTCCCCTCCTCCTCTGTACATAACCCTGCATTTGCCTTAAGGACTGTAATATTTTGCGATCAGCTGTGCTCTGAACTAACCACCCTCCGCCGACACACAAGGCAGATAAATGCTGAATCGCTAAAAAAATATAGTTCCAAGTCAGTTCTCAAATCCTGCGTGTATCACACGATGAATTACTTTTGTATTGCCCTGAGCAACTGGATTCCTCCGGGCGGCAATCCTAGCTTGGGCTCCGTGGCACATCCCCAATATCCACCTTTTCTATCGCCACGGTATCTTGGGCAGCAGAAAAGGCCGGGCTTTTAACCCAATTATCCCCGTCTGAGAAGCTGTGTGCTCCCACCCGGGATGCCGGGCGGGTCGGGGCACCGGCTGATGCCACCCCCAGCGCACCTCGGCTGCGGGGCCGCGGCGAGCCCCCCGAGCCGCCGGGTACCAGCGGGGGGATGGACACAGGGCGGCCCGGCCGCGGCCGGCCCAGCCCGCCCTGCCCGGGGGGGTCCCGCCGCGGCTGCGGGGGATGCCCGGGGCGAGGGCGGCTCGGCCGGAGCCCCGCCCAGGGTTCCGCCGCCCGCACCGCGGAGGATCCGCAGCCCCTCCCGCCCGGCAGCGCCCGAGGCTCCGGCAGCGCCCGAGGCTGCGGCAGCTCCCCCCGCGACAGGAGCGCACACAGATTCTCGTATTTTCGGGTGGTTTTAGATGGGCAATTTTTACCCGGCTGCCGCTGCCCCGCACCCCGCGCGGCAACGAGACGGACCCGAGCATGGGCAGCGGCAAAGGTGCCCCCGCCACCCCGGGGGTCCCGGCCGCCCCTGTGCCTACCTGTGCCGGTGCTCATGGCGCGCAGCAGGGGCCGCTCCCGCCCCCGCCGCCGTCACCGCGGCCCCGCGGGCGGCCCCGGCCCGGCCCCGCCCGCCGCGCAGCGGGGCCCGCGCCCCGCCCCCGCCGCCAGGTGCCGGCACCGCAGTCCCGCCGCGGCTCCGCTCCGCTCCGCTCCGCACGGCGGCACCTTGGGAAGTGTAGGCAGCCCCGCGCCGCCGCCCGCGGACTACATCCCCCTCCGTGCCTTGCTGCGGCCGGGGGCGGCTCCGGCCCCGCCGCTCCTGAGGGCAGAGCTGCTGCAGCACCCCCGCCTCGCAGAAACTTCTCCCCAGGTCTCGGCCGGAGCCGTAGCCCGCTCCCACCTGCCGGCCGCCACCGCGCAGTCCGGCCTGCCTCGCCCTGCGGCTGAGATCTCCTGCATTTTCCCGTCCCGCCTGTGCTCGACTCGTATGATGCCCGAGCAGAGCAATGAGGTGCACAGGTGCTCCGGCTTGTCCCCGGAGTGCAGTGACGATGAGGATGCTTGCGCTGTTCCTCAGCACAGCCCCGACTCCCAGGCAGCGCTACATCGCACCGAAGGTGTTGGCAGCAAGTCTGGGCGTTTAGCAGGGGAAGCAGGGCTTTCCGGGTCAGGTGAACTTTCACTGATTTGGATTTGAAAGTACGAGGGTACACAATTACTACTAACGCCATTTGTTTATTAAATACCGATTTATTCAGTATTTCATCAATCTGAAAATCTGATTAATTTCTGTGAGAACTAATGAGATTTTTTAAAGTAGAAACAAACATCTGTTTTAACAAATACAAAAGCAGCCAGCGTGGTTGCATAAGCGTGCTGTACTGCACAGCTGCTCTGATGCTGATTTCACATTGGGTTCAGGGCAGCTTGGGGTTACAGTAACAGCGTGAGGAAACGAGTGTGAAGACTTGCTTTGCATTAATATCAGTCTGCTGATTACTCTCTGTTCCACTGAAAGTTGCCTAAAAGTTATAATGTAATTAACAGTTGTAAGCATAAAACCTACACAGCTTTCCCAGCCTCCATTTGAAATGGAAGATAGATGAGCTCTGTAGCAGTGTTTACATGTCACACTTTGATAGAGAATCATGGTCCTTGGCCCTGTGTAAGAATAGCAGTAGCTTATGGCTCTTAACGTCGTTCGTATGATGTGCATGGGGAACCCCCGGACATAATCACTGCGTCAGGAAGAATGTGGACCTGCAACCCGAGCAGCCACAGGATCAGACAATGCAAACAAGTAACATCCCATTCCTGACAGCCACCATCAGTGGGTATCTGCTGAGGGGATTTCCTGAGCCAGATGTGTGTGTTCTTTGTTTAGAAGCACCTTCTGTGGATTTTCTTCTGTTGTCTTGTCCAGTTGTAGCTTGAACCCATGCATGCTTCAACTACAGCATCCTGTGCAGGGAATTTCACAGCTGAACAGCCTGGTGTGAAGAACTATCTGCTGTTGTTTTGAACCTGCTGTTTGCTGTTTTTACGTGATACCTACTCATTATTGTAGCAGAAGAGAAAGCAAACATATAATTCTCTGTTCACTTATGAATTTACACTGCTCTGTCAGATTTCACCCTTCACTCCTACTCTAGTTAGTCATTCTTTAAAATGGGTGACTTGCAACTTCAGTACCATGCTACTATCTGTCACTTTCTGTCATTTGTTCTGGAGTTTTATTGTTTGATTATCAACTTTGGTTTTAATCATGAAGTGTCTTTGCATATAATAATCATCATGAGTTCAAGGCAATCTCCGAGTGATGTTAGTGTGGCTATGCATATGTGTTGCTTTTAAAGTCAAATTAGACAGAACTCTTGTCTTGAACGTGGTGGGTGTACAATCCATATTGGGGGTAATGAAGAGGAAACTGCCTTGGGCTTGAAGGCTGCTAAAAGACAGTGTGACCCTTCTGCTGGGTCCCAGTGCAAAGGGAGAATGCTTGCTAAAGCCTTTCATCATTCATTGCAGTGAGAACCACAGGGCCATAAGAGGGTTTTGGAAGTTTTTCCTACAAGTCATAGAGACAACTTAAAGGTCAAGGTTACTACACGATTTCTTAAAGTGCCCACAATTTAGGGCACACTGTGAGAAACAGGCCATGAAATTCAAATTTCTCCTTGTTTAGGGTAATACCACCTGCCACAAGCTTGATTAAGAGCTCATGTGAACCACTGGAAAAATCAGTCTGCTTCTGGTAAGATCCCATTACTGCAACCAATGAACAAGGGAGTAATCAGCACTTAAAAGGTCTACTTTCTGAAAAAGATCTTCTCCAAGCTTATTCAGGAAAAACCCTGCTTCAATGACTTTTGGAGATAGTTCAGTAACATGGATGACACAGATGACACAAACTTTACTTGGGAAGAGGTCACAGTTCAGTGCATGAGTGGTCTATGGCAAAAATAGTTGCCAGAGTTTATTCTGAATTCTGTTGGATTTGATGTTATCCTTGCTCTCCAGAAAGACATTGTCTCTTCCTCTGAGAAGCTGGCCTTGAAAGGGTTGATAGTAAAAGTGGGGTGAAATTGATGGCTTCACAGTCAAAGTGAAACCATCCAGAAAGAGTTGCCAAGAAGGCTTATACTTAACAATTTAAACTGAGTGCCCAGTCTCACAGAAGAAACAGCTCGAATCTTTCAGGACAATGATCCGTCTATAGAATGGGCAGATACGCTCTTTGGGACACTGTAATATTCAGCCTCTTGTTGCTAGTTTCAGGTTAGTGGGCAGTCATCTCTTGATTTTCATTTTTGAAAGCAATCAGCTTGTTCAGCTACTGTGAAGAAGGCTGAAAAGTCAGCCTTTCACCTGTCAGCACTTTGCAGCACTTCTGTCATTACTGGGAATTCAATTGGCCCCTGGCAAACCTGATGATCCTGGATCCTGCTTCTTCCTTCATGTCCTCAGTGTCATCCTGAATTATTCTAAGAGTGTTGATTTCTTTTTTTTTATTATTTTTTTTAGCTTGAAAAATGCTATGCAAGACAAGTTTACTTATTAGCATAGATGTGCTTTCTAAAGTTTCTCCACTAATATTATTTGGACAATGTTATGGAAGAACTTTGCATTTTACTGTCCGTGTGCATTTGAACTGTATGTCCTGCTCTATTGTATTAGCTGTATCAGGAAAATAAAATCTTCACTCTCTACTGAATTTGTAATCATCCCAGTTATCAGAAATGCATCCTCCTCACATATGGGAATATATCTTTATGTATCTCCCCTCAAGTAAGGGAATATGTTTTCATGTAAAGGAAAAAGGGAGCACTGTGAATGGAAAGGAAAAGAAAATATTCAACATAGTGTGTCTGCAGTTAAAAAAGGTCCAGCTGAAGCAAGAAAAAAAAAGATTGTTTCTAATATTTCTGGAGTTTCCATCTTCAGGGTGGTCATGGTCTTCCAGGACAATAAAATTATTACTTTCATTTGATTATTTGTCTGCAAAGTTTTTTAGGTCATTGCCATATGAGAGGGGTCATATTTTAAAAGCACGTCAATCAATGATGGAGGATCCAGTGAGAGACAGAGAGAGAGGAACTATAACTTCTGCATTTGGAATGAAGAAGAACCTTTATCTCTTCCAAAAAAACCCAACAAAACAGGCCAACCCAAACCAAAAAAACCAACCAGCCAACCAAAACAACATCAACAAACAAAGCAAAACAAAAAGAAATTGTGAAAAAAGCCATTATCCACCCAGTTGCCAGAAGGGATTTACATGCTAATCTAGACTATAGAAAACTACAAATCCAAGCAGCTGTTTAACCTGGTGAAGTTTTCCCTTGGCTTCATGTTCAAAGCTGATACAGTATCACAAGATTTTCAGGTCAAATACCAGCTTGGAGTGAAACTTAAAAGAACAATTAGTTTGTGCCAGTGATGCTATTAGTTGTTTAAACCATCCTGAAGTTGTCAGAAATAGATAACTAATGGGGAAAAAAAAAAAACAAAACCAAAAATAACTCAGAAAAAAATCACATAAATTAGACCTGCTTTTGTAAATCTTACTGTGCAGCTCTGTATTTCATGCCTTTAAGTTTTATTGTACAGTCCTGAACACTGAATTTAAGCTTCTAAGAATCCAGTAATTTTTACTTTTTAACCTGAAATCTACTTTATAGGCTGATTTTCAATCTAAGCTGCTGTCTTGACTGCCGGTATGTCTTCTGGAAGACAAAAGAAATCTTGCAATTTACCATAATGTATTTTGAAGTGCTTATGTTTTAAATGACAAATTATCCTTCAATCACGTTATATAAATTTACAGAAATATGTAATTTTCCTATTAGTTCAATCATAGAAATTCTTTCGTGTCACAGAAGATTAAGAACCTGACATGACATGCTATCATGACCTCTCTTTAGCTTTTTGCTTATTCTCTTTTGTGTGAAGAAATCTCCCTAGACATCTCTGTGTTAAAAACATTTCTAGTTTTATTTTCCTGGTGTCGTATACCTCTTAGGAATTCAGGGATGGCCTATTTTGCCTGAGTTAAAGTCCTGTAACTAGACTTAAACTTCTCCAATTTTATGACTAATTCCATCTTGAGTTCTGAGGTTTTTGACATTATTACTATATCACAGAATTACTGGTACTGAGGCAGTTGGCAAAATAAGCCACCCTTGTATTTGCAGCCAGTGCCAGCAGTTACCTCTCCACCACTTTACTCTGTTTGTATTGCAATGATATTGATAGTAAATAAAACATAAGGCAAGTCTGAAGTTCCAGAAGAGTAACAAACTGGGATCTGAAAATGAGATTCTGGGTATGGGAATAAATTGCCAGCTACTCACTGAGCCAGAAGCACACGTGTTGATAAATAATGAATTAGTGTGAAGCAGCCGTAATGAAATAATAACATGGCACTATATTAAGATGTCTGAGCTATACTATAAAGATGTCAGTAATAACTTTGATACTCTCACACTGTGGGAAGATATAACACTGCATCAGCAGCTATAACTTGGACATCCATTACCCATTACAAACCTAAATGTGTTATGATCAGTAGGTCAAATAAAACTCCCAGGCAAACTTTGAAAACAGAAAGCGTGAAATAACATCAAAGGGAACAAAGGCTGAGGATGAAAGAAATCTTTGTTACAGTGAGACAATCAAGGACTGTTCTCTTATGTCAGCAGTCAGCTTTTGGAAAGTTGGTCAGAACAAATAAATTTCAATGTCTCAGGCTGCCTGCACATGGCAGGAAGTCTAGCAGGTAATGATGAGCATCCATATAGAATTCATACACAAGGATGACAAACTCCAAGGTTACGGCAATGAAATGGGCAGGAATACAAATGCAGAGAAGGGTTTGGGGAAGAGCCAAAACAAAGCATGAATAATATGAAAGTCACTACACTTGTAAAAAACATTGGCAAAAATTTAATTTTAATTTGGGAATGGCAGATGAAGCTTGCAAGGATTTCAGTGCAATGTCACACAGTCTGTGTAACCACTGATATCAATACAACAGTAAACATGTAAATAATGTTGTGGTTTCTGTAGTAAACAAGAAGGATAATGTGATCCCTTTTGTTGCAGAGAATTTAACACTTATTAAGCATATTCTGATCCCTTGCAAATGTGACTCCTTGGAAAACCACTTATATGAAGCTACATCTTCTCCCTTGGAGTAGTTGATATTACAATCCATTGGCCTTTAGTCAATTTAACTCTGTTTTTCAGCCCAGCCTGATGTGCTGATTTCCCATTCCTCATCCTACACTGCATATCTAATACTGTTCTTATATAAAAAAAACAACATACAATACAGCCCCATGCCAGCAGAATATAAACTCTTCTGAAGTGATAAAATTCTCATGTAGCACTGTCTTTAAGTGAGGCTTTGCCTGGGAAGATGTGTGACAGCTTGCAGGAGCTTTCAGCCCACTCTGGCAGTGAACATTCCTGAGACATCAGGCCCTAGAAGAATGCAGCTGTGACTGATACTTCTCTCTGTGTCCTCACTGCAGCAAAGCTGTCCTGTACTATCAGTGTTGCTCTCCAGGCTTCACTAGGGGAAGGTCTCAATCTGTGTGAAATGACCTGGACCAAGCCTACCTAAAAGAGAACTTGAAGTTTACATGGGGATTGTGGATAGCATCTGTATGCACAGATGTCAACTAGGAAAAAAAAAAAAGGAATGGAAACATATTTTTTTTTTCAAACATGGGAAAAAGTAGAAAAAATATCACTGTATATGATTAATGGACTTGAAACATGCTGTGCATTTAATGGAGTGAGTCCAAAATATGTTAATGCTTATTAAAATATTTGTGTTTAGCTGCATAGCCTCAAACTTAGTAGGAATCTTTTATAGCATCCCCCCACACATTCACACCTTAACACCATCATTGTCTGTGGTGGCCAGTGCAAGTAAAGTTGATTTAATCAAAAGTCCATAAATGGAATTGTAAGATGGTTCCAAGGCCAAATTTCAGACAGGAAGCATCTAGAGTTTTCATGATTTTCAGATCCATATTGACAGAAGTTCCACTGTCTTAGATTTTCCCTGATAAATAGAAAATATTTCCTCATATTTCTCAAGACTGAGTGTTGAGCTATTCCTTTTAAAGGCTTTATTCTTCTTATAAGAAGTACTATCTCAGGCATACAAGGCTGGATACTTAAGCAGAAAATGTTGTGCTTGTTATGTTTATAAACACCTTTTAATACACTTAGTTCTGGTACCTGTCGCCAAATGGGCTAAAAAGATAAATGTGAGAGGAAGGTTTTCACTAGAAATTATATCTTAGATCAACAGCTAAAGCTGCAAAAAACGGACATGTAAACCCTTCTTTGTGTCTCAACTAGAGGGCAGCAGTAATTTGGAAAAATTCCAATTTTTTTGCTAGCTTTATGTGAAGCCAGACTTTTATATTTATTTGTTGAAGTCAAACGTATCACAACAGAATTTTCTCTACTGCAGACATTTTGGTGGCTGGAAATCCCAAGCTATAGGAAGACAGTATTTTGGGCTACCTTGGTCAAAGGGAAAACTTCTGACACTAAACCATGTTGCATTTAGTGAATGGAACAGAGCTTATAGGATGACAAATTGAAATTCTGTGATTGTTTCTATCCTCATGGCTATCTATTGATTTTGGTCTTCCAGATATTCCTTCAGGCATATTCTTCCTCAGAGCGTTAGGAAAGCCAAAAGCAAGCCTTCATTTCTACTGAATCCATGTTGAAATATCTTTTCTCCACTTTTTGAATGCCTAAGGAAGTAAAAATTTACTTTCTCAACGCCAAAACTGGCTCAGGAGATGTCTGTATTCCACATATATTCAAGCTCCTATAAATAAATTTCCATGGCCCTGCACTTTTAGCACTAAGCAGAATCACCAAACAGATGGGTAAAATTTCAGTTCTGCAAATTAAGTGTTTCAGAGTATGGTTAAGGGTTGTAAGTGCTTCTTTCTTGAAAGTCTTTTTATCCATCCCAGAAGTGCTCTGGCATGCTAGTAAAGAAAAGAGTTGAATATGTATATAGAAATACAAAAATACATTTCAAATAGTACACATTTATGCAAATCCTAAGAAGGGAGAAGGAATTGAAGCAGAACTAAATATTCATTGCTGCTGCTCCTCCCCCTTCTTTTTTAAGATCAAGGAGCTGTGGCTTTCTTATCCCCTCCTCAGAATAAACAGTTTAAGATATACTGACATAGTTTCCTCTACTTTAAAGGACAGCAGAAAAGCTGTGACAACCTCAGTGAGAAATCTTATTCCGGGAAAAAGCCTTGAGTGGTGCCCTTTTCTAAATGCTTAATGAGGGACTAGATGGTCTTGAAGGTCTCTTCCAACCTTGATGGACATGTGACCCTGTGAAAAGAGATATCAAATCCATTTGAACAGCATAAAAAATAATCTCTCCTTAATATATAATTATAATATATAATTATTTCCTGGCTACCTGTGAGGTCTACTTAAGACTAAATTCTTATTTTATTGTTACCTGCAAATGTCAAGCAGCTGAAAACAGTTAACCTTTAATTAAAAATCACTTCACCTAATTATAAAAGGAAGTACCTATTTTTCCTTGCATTTCCCTGTAATGCTGTGAAAGGTGGGGATTTAGTCTGTCAAGAGTAAAAACTAATTATTTTTTTAAAAAATTATGTTCTGTGGGAGTTTAAGTGTAAAGTGCCTGGAATATAGATTTATTTTTTTTTCCCCCTTTTAGTTGGAGGTTTGTAGATGAACAGAATTTTTGTTTCCATGTCAACATATATTTCCTAATTTCTTGCTACTTGGGCATTTTAGAGGTTCTATTTGCCAAGTGGTTTGTTAATTCCAGTAGATAAGAGGAATTTATTTCTACTTACAAGATGAAAGAAAAATAGGGAAAGCTCATTTTCTGTGCTGAAGCTTGTGAATACAAACTCTCTCAGTGTATTTGGTTTGGAGTGATTGAGAAATAATGTGCTTTCTGTGTTGCATGGAACTCCAAAGTTTGTGCTTGATTGGAGGAGCCTGTTATTCCTCTGGGGCAGAGAATAAATCCTGCTCAGCCATTAATTACAGAAATGAATTATTAGTCTAAGTATTAGTGATTAGTGATTCTAAGTGGTAAGTGATAATTGCAATTTTTATTCTGAGCTGATGAGACTCTTCTAGAAGTTTTCTCATTCTCTGCTGTGGGAAGCTTGTGGCTGAGATGGAATAGTGAATCCAGTCATGACTGCATCCCCTTTTGCCTGCTGAGATTTGAATATGGGCTTCCTTGGTTAGGAGTGTGTTGGCTTTTAGGTCTGCAGATAGAAGTGTTTTCAAGAGAGTAGCAGTGGCTCTTGGCAGATGCTAGACTTGGAAGGAAGCTGTGTCAGGTGTGTACTGTGGTCCTTCTTGTGCTCGGGAGTAACAAGCTCAGTAGCATCTATTATTAGCATTTGGTATTTGTAAGCAAACTCAGCCATCATGTATTGGGCTGTGTAAATAGCTCAGGAACTGTGTAAGTGGTGTAGCAGCTGGATGTTTTGACTCAGCATTTTCCTGCAGACTGTAAGGCGCCAGTATTTCCGTACATATGGGTGGCAGTACATTTTTCTTTTTGTGTTTTCTGTTTTTCCTTTCTGAACCTGGCTATGGAGCTGGGATGGTGCGCTTTCAAGACCTGGGGGAAGTGAAGCTATCTGGGTTTCATGCAGGCAGATGCAAAGATGACAGGAGACCAGAAGAAAGCACTTTAGCTATATGAAGTTGCTGTGGAGAGATAACATGCTAATCAAAAGGAAACATATGGCTAAACCTATTTCTGTGGAAGTTGTGTGTCATCATAGCATGAACACAGCACAACTAATACCCATGCACGCTATGCATGCTGATAATCTGGCTAGAATTAATATAATTGGGTAAGTTTGCTAAAATGTAACCACTGTGAGTTAGTACTTCAAGCTGAATGTTTTCACAGATAGGGTCTCCATTGATTTTTCTGTTTGAATTTTTTAATACAGATTGCATAATACTGTATTAAAGAGAAATATTATGTTTCTTTTTAAGTGAGTGTACTTCAATTACTAGATGAAAGAGGAACTAACAGAGACTTATTTAGCCAAGACAGCAGTCAGTATTTTATGTGATTTCAAATTTGCCATGCTAGATGTAAATAGTGGTGAATGCTTATTTCAGCAAAATATGGAACAAACAAGATCTTTATATGATTGGTTCTAGCAGGAGGCAATAAGCTTGTTAACATACTGGACTTGGGATGAAAGAAATCAGACAGTAATTTGTGTAGAAAGATCCCTTCTCACCTAAAGCTGCCACAATTATTTCTGTCACTTTTCCATGAATAATCAAATGAGTTATGCTCCAATATTTTTACAAGTTAGAGTTCCTTTGGCAATGGACTAATCTTTCATAGGTATTTCCCCAGCTGTGATGGAATAATAGTTATACTGGAAGGTATAAGTTTGCCTTAATATTAAAATGTTTTGTTTTCCCTAAAACAAACTGCTGAAGTGAAAAATGGTCAGGCAAACATGCAGTTGCAGAAGGGCAGACAAACAGGATGATGAAAAGCAGTGCCTGAGAGAGACAATTAGAGGAAGTGTCTTGTATCAACACCCAACGTCCTCCCCAGCCTCCTGTCAGATTCTTTTAATAATTCTGAAGAGATCAGGGACAGTCCAACATAAATGGGACCATCAAGTCTTCATGTAAGTTTACTAGTTAAAGAATTGAGTAGAAGAAACCACTCTGAAGCCTTTTCTTAGCAAAAGGAAACCTGAAACTGGTAGCACAATTCATAGTAATTGGAATGTAGTAGAGGGGTGTGATTACTAATACAGAAACCAATCTGTGCCACCTCTGTTTTTTTCCTATTTGCTGTAATATATTGGTCTCTGGACTTGCCTCGTGACAGCAGCTGTCTGATAAGGTTATTCATCTAGATTTTTGTAATGCAGATTAGTACTGCTCCAATAAGACAATAGGAAGTCCAGGGCCAACTTTTGATGTCATTGCCTTAAAGCTGAAAACTTTGTTGTTCTTGTTTCTGCCTAAACTACATGTCCATGTACACCACCAAGAGTTTGAAGTACTGGCTGTGGTGTGATGAAATACCGTGGAGCATGACTTCAGAGTAAAATCATAGAGGAAGCTGAAGGTTTCTGATCTAGTTGGAGATTGCAGGGAGTGGTTGGATAAGACAACTTTTAAAGGTCCCTTCCAGCCCAAACTATTTTATGACAGTATGGAAAAGGGAGCCAAGGAGCCTGGAGTTCAGTTGGTGCTATTCTGTTATGAGTTTCTTGAAGGGAGTTGTGTCTCTCCTAATTTCAGTACTCTAAAATAAAAATTAGTTGTTTCTTTTAAGATTTTAGGGGCATAGTAATCAGTGATAGGTTCTACAATGATTTGGGCTCAGAAATAGAGACTAAAAGACTATTATCCATTGGGAAAAATATAGGCTTAAATTACTCTGAGTTTTTTTTCAAAACTACTTTAAATCACATAAGAGTAATACCATTGAAGAACTCACATAATAAAATGTAACCAAATATTCTCTTTAAATATATATATAAAATAAATGTGATTAAAAGACTTAATTATGAAACTTATGGAAAATTAGTCAGTAAAGTGATAACAGAAAGGTGATATTTCATGTTGATGACATAGTTACTACATAAATTAATTACTTCTGAAGTGGTATGCTTTGTGTACTGCATTATAGTGCAATATCAAATTAATTCCCTCTGGGATGATTGGTTGGTTGTGATTTGCACAATCATTTGAGTACCTTCCAGCTTCATAATTTCAGGGAAGGTGGAGAGTTCCCAAGCACACTGCAGGAACAGACTGCCCCATCAGTGTGAAATAGCATTTATAACTCATGTTTACGTAGTGTGATGGGATGAAGGAAGGTAAATGAGAGCATGATTTATAATTAATACCTGATTTCTAATGTTTAAAAACAACTATTTAGTGCATGTTCCTTGAGATGGACTGGCAGGAGTCATAACTAAGGTCTCAAAGGCGTCTGAAGGGTCTGGTTTGTTACTCCTGCTGGCAAGAGCTGTAGGAGGGCAGCAGTGCAGTGGGGGCAGCCCATCACCTCGAATCCCACTGCTTTTTGGGTCATTTAGGATATGGATCAGTCTTGTTACACAGAAGATAAACCCTGTGTGCATTCCACAATAGTCTTGCTCAACTCCCCAAACTGATATTTAATACTGCATAGTGCATGATACATCTGCTAAATAATACTTCTGCAATTTAAACCTAAGGATATTGGTGTAAATTTTTTGTCAGACAATTTGTCATCAGGTTTTTTTTTTCAGCTTTAATGATAGCAAGAAATCTAATTTTGCAATCAAAAACAAAGGGGTGACAAAGGCCTGTCCTGTATCTGAAGGACAGTTTGTTACTTTTTTCTGAATGTGTCCCTTGGAGCCTTTTAGCCACCAATGCAAAATGCCACAATGAATTATTGCTTTGAAAAGCTGGAGTGTGTGAATGAACCTTCCAGCACACTCAATACATTTCAGTTTGCATAATGAACTTTAGTAGCACAACTCCATCCTCAGGAATGTTTCTTTCTTAAAAAAAAAAAAAAAAGTTTTGAAATTAACAGTATTGGTTAATAGACAACTTTTTGTACTGGCCACATCCAAGCCAGGCTGTGCAATCAACAGGAAAGATAAGAAGGTCAAACAGGAAGAGCTGTGCTGGAGTCAGTTTTGAGCAGAGCTGAGGAAGGCAGGGATCTGCCTGCTCTTTCCCAGCATGTTACAGTGGCTCAGACCTCGAAAAGGTAGGGGAAGTCCTGTGCTCTATGTCTACATCTCCCTCTTTTGCTCTACTTTAGGTCCCTGTGGTCTGGTGTTTGCCTGTGGGTTTATTGTGGATGTGTTGGAATTGCAGCCAGTTAAATGGGTAATTTTGGTAGTGTTCTGTTCTTTGGTGTGTCCATAATGAAATCACTGGAACATATGTATAAATGTGATCTGTCACAGTTATGAGAACCTGCTGGGATTTTCTGGGCTGCTCTGTTTCTCTCTTCTAGGTAGTGTGGTGTCAGCTGAGCTGCGATTCAGTATCAACAGCTCCTACTTTATTCCTCTGCATTATCTGCCACAGGCCAAATTCTGTCACATCTAGCACTCAGAATGAAGCACTGAGATTCACAGATTTTTATAGTTTTCTAACAGTTTTCTAACAGTGATCTGATTTTCATTTAAAAGCATCCCTGGAGTTTATGCTTATTTTTAAGCAGTTATGAGATTGCGGAATTTAGTCTCCAATTTTCCATATCTAAACTTGGAAATTTTGGACATGTGGTGCTTTTAGAATTGTGTTGAGGATGGAAAATATATTTCAGTGCTACTGAGATATAAGGAAAATTAATCTTAGGGAGGGCTAAAGCTTTTAAAGGCATCTATTTTATCTCTGAAGCTTGCTAGGGCTTTTTTGTTTGTAGACCTGCTGGGAACAATGATACTGCTTGCAACATTGTTTACTGAGAATTCCTAAGTAACCTAAAGCTACTTCCTTGATAAAAGAGTCAATCTTCCATATTTGGAAAACACTCAGATTCCTAAATTTGTTTACTCTGAGTATAGATTTGCTTACTTTTCCACAGGAATACATAAAAATTGTTGAGCATACAGAACCTAATTTGGATTTTTTTCCTGACATCCATGGCTGTGACTGAATTTCATAGAGATTGAATCTGTGATTTACTCTCAAAGGAAAAAGTTTGTAATGATCTTGGCTTTAAGATGCTTGTAGCTTAATACAGAAAATGTGAAATGTTAATTGAAACTGGAAGGAAGGAATAAAATAACTACTCTAGAGTCAGTTTGGGAAAATGACCTAGATTAACTTAGTGTGGCAGAGTTGCAAGACAGGTCTTTAGTAAATCATTAGTACATTGTCCTGAGGCTCCTGGAGGGATGATGGTGAATAAAACAATATTGTATTTCATACAAGTTTTGGGCACTACTTGGAATAAAGGCCATTTTTGTATATCAGGTCCTAGTCTCAGAAATATCTACCTTTAGAGAGGGAGAGAGAATCTGGTTCAATGAATATTATTTGTTTTCTCCTACAAAATGCTTTAAATGGGAATGAATTGGTGTTCCTGTCATCCACAATACCTCTTAAAATAGTAAAAAAAAAAAAGGACGGGGAGAAAAACAACTCTCAGCCTACATGGAAAATCTCAAGCTATGTATTTTTTTTTCTGATTAGCTGAGGTTTGAAAACACTCTGTAAAAAAGGAAGCAGCCACACACAGAAAAGCATGATAAAGGAATTATTCAACTTCCAGAAGGAAAATGAGTGTCCCATTTCCACCTGATGTTCAACAGCTGTTGGATGATGTCCTTTCCTGCCTGCTGTGCCCTGAGAAGGGACAGGGAAGGAGGAGTGCCCTTCTGAGCCTCAGACAGTGTGTGGGGCAGCACCCAGAGCTGGACACGCTCCTGGTGTCCAGGGAGCTTTGGATGTGGGCAGGGTGGACACCAGAGCACCCAGCAGCTCTCAAGGTGTTGAGCTGTCCAGCATCTGACTCCTCCCTGCTGCCTCAGGAGCTGGGGTCCCCTGGGCAGTGGGGAGTGCCACAGCTTCACCACATGGATTTTATTTTGAGTAGAGGTTGGCTCTGGGTTCAGAAAAACGGGAAGATCATTAAGTTCTATGGCTAACATCCTGCACCAAATAGGAATGTTTTGGTCAAGCCTCAAAGAGCATGAGAAAACCAGTTTTATCTAAATTATAAATAAAATGCGTAGTCGGTACACATAATCTACACATAAATGTAAATTGTAAGAACTAGTTAGAGATGACAAGCTTTAGCTAGATCTTTAACCTTGAAGAGCTTAATCTTGTATTTGTTGCCATCAACAAATGGCTAGTTGCTAACTTACCTTTATACTTACTAGCATTATAGGTTTATGAAAAAATCTCTAATAATGAGAGTGACTCAAGCACAGCAGTTTGATATTCTCTAAAGCTGTTTTATATTGGATGAATGTTTTTCTCTGGTTCTGTGCCATTAAATCTGCTTTCATTTGTGGTGGAACAGTTTAATAATTGAGAAAGCATCAGCATAATAAATAGGATAGTTATACTCTAGCTCTGCTTATGTATCTTGGGGTACTTACATGATAGTTAAAGGCAAACAATAAAAGCACAGAGATATAATGTAAATTTCTATGAAATCTTTGTCACTTGGGACAAAGTTTGTGTCAGGATACATTTAGATGCCAGATAGACATTCAAAAGGGCCTAGGTAGATGAGGAGCCTAGCTACAGGGAAGTTTACTATTTTTTTTCTCAGTACTTACACGTAGCCATGTGGATTGACATTTGGTGGTTAAGGCGAACATTAAAAAAGGGAAAGGAATCTGTAGAGGAGAACACAGCTGCTAAAAATGTTTGAGCTTTGAGCTTTTCTTCTGTGCATCTTGGAGGAACCCAGAGGGAACATACATAAGGACATACCTGTTTTGCTTTTCTTTCACTCATTCTGATTTTTTTCCCTTGGCTTAGGCTCTATGACTGAATCTTCTTAAAGAGATTATATCCATTTTGATTTGTTTAGATGTCTTACTTGTTCTTACAGCACCAAGCTTTCTAAGTTCATTCACAGACCTGCATATGTGTTACTCATACCTACAGAAGCTGATGCAAATTTTATCAGTATTTCTTCTTCAATTCAACTTAATTCTAATATTCCAGTCAGAGCATGTTTTTTTCCAAAATTTTGTGCAGGATGATACTTTTGTTTGTGGACAGGAGCTTATGGAAAAAATAACCTGAATGCTGAATTTCATTTCTGGGATTAAGGGTAATCCTGATCTAAAAATAACCACTGGGTTTGGATTTATAGAACAACGTAATTTCAACAACCTCACTTGGAACTAAATTATCATTAATACCAAATATTTATATCTTAATCAACAGGAGATACTATTATTTACAAAACACATGCAGAAAAGTATTTAATTTCTGAATTTGGAAATTGGAATGCATTACGTGTAATACTGGTACAGTAATGAAAAAAATGGTGTTAGTTACTGTCACTTCTTCAAGGAAAAGATCAGCTATATAAATGGAAAAGCAGATTCCTGGTAATGCGAGTTTGGCCTTTGGCAGGCCTGTATTTGTAATCATTTATAACTAGGTCATTAAGTCTGATAGGGAGTTTTTCAGTGTCAAGCAAATATGTTAATGAAACAGTTCCTTTGTGAGAGAAAGAATAAAAATTACTTGTGTTTGAGTTACTACCTGTGTTTCATAGGTGAATATATGAATTTTTACACATAGCTTTATATAGAGAACTGTGATAAAGCACCAAAAGCATCTTTTGAAAGTCAGCCTTAGCACTCTGATAGACACTTTTGAATAAATGGAAAAATGGGACAATGAAAACATTAAAGCAAAATCCAGCCCAGATTCCTTCATACTTCATTAACTTGTGGTAGATACAGTTATGATTTAATTCTCTGAGCTGGTCATACAACCTGTAACTATACCTCATTAATTTTCTGTAATTGCATAACTTGCCTTGGTCTATATATAGTTCGCTGTTTTTTCAAAAATGTTCATTTGGGTAAAGGTTTCAATGACTGTAAAAGAGTAGGAAAGTTGTACAGATACAGCCTACTGTGTGCCTGCCTACCCTGGCTGCTGTTGTGCTGTTCACGTTGGTACTTGGTTTGCTCAGGTTTACGGATTTATGATGTGAAACTTGGAGGGCAAGAAGTGTTGGAAGGCAGGTTTGTGAAGAAAAAAGCCAGAACCACGTGCTTTGGGACATCCCATTTTATGGTAAAGAGAGAAAGGAAGCATTTCTTGACCAGACTGAAGGCAGGTCATAAGTAGATACTGGTTGACCAGGCACTAGTGTGAGGCTTTAGCAGAGCAGAAGTGCCTCTTTCAGCTACAGCTTCAGATTTAACCGGTTCCTGCTGGAAAACAAATGAGATGAAATTCTCCAAAGATCACAATCTTGGACACTCATCATGAATGCAGATCATTAATGAGTATGGCTGGAGTAAACACAGAGGGATTCAGATTAAATCCAAGTGACAGAATAAAGCAAAATCTATCCTGTGGCTTCATGGAATCATTAAGCGACATGTGAAAGCCCACTGAGGAAAAGGGTGTAAATATCAGTGGGTATTCCGGTTATGCGAGTCACGTCCTTTGCAGATGCTTTGGCTGGTGGTTTGGCTGCATATTCCTGACCCTGAAGTACCTTGTGCCCAAGAAATGGGATGCAGGATGCCTCACCTCAGTGGCTGGAGGGAGCAGTGAAACTTTCAGCTACTTGTGCTCTACTTCCATTTCTACTCCCTCTTCCTGATCATGCCAAATGGAGTCTTGCTGCCAGACTCAGCCTCTAGCTTCAGTAGGGCTTCATTTTTCTGCTTTGCTGCAAAGTAATTCTTGGATCCTTGTATGTCTGTCTTCCTGCACAGTGGGTTCCTGTGGAGGATTCATTCTTTAGCTGAATTTATATAAGCCTTCATTGTTTTTTGAATTCAGCATGCAGTACTTGTTCCATTCTTGTCACCTTTAGAAAATGATGTTTTTCCCCTGCAATTCCTCTGTTAATGTGAATGATGTTATCCCTGGGAGGCTCAGCTTTATAGCTGGCCAAGAATGAATAATTAGCAGTGGGCACAAGTACATTTCACTTCAGGCCTTGGATTGTTGCTGTTAGCCAAGTCTATTGCTTTGTTCCTAAACCAGCGATGCTACCTCATTGCAGGAGCTTTTTCTGGGATAAATTTGGGTGTTACACAACAGTTCCTTTGAAAGAAGCCTATAGAAAAATCTTTAATCCATATTATAATTAAAAATAACTCCTGCAGGAGATGGACAGTTTTTGAATATGTTCATCTTTTCTGATGCTTTTTTAAAAGAATGTTACTGATTTTTTTTTTTTATTTTCCCCTTTCAGGTTGTTGATAATGTTCATTGTGTCACTGTGAGGAACTTTAAATTATGGAGAGTTTGGCAGTGCCTGGTGGCACATCTATGCTCAGTACTAACACCATTGTCCCTGCTCTGGAGGGAGAGCAAGACAGGAATTTGGAGGGGGAAGAAACAGAGCAGGGAATGTGCAGGTGTGACCACAAACATGTGGAGAGCAATGCTGCCATCAGCTCTGTCAGGGATGGAGTTGGGATGGACACGTCGCGAGAACAAATGGGTAAGATCTCAACAATACATCCTGGTGCCTCTGCTCCCGACTTCTCATGCTTGAATTACTGTGTTTTTTGAATGCTGCACAAGCTGAGAACTGTCATGTGTTTTTCACAGAATCACAGAATCCAGATGGGGTTTTTTTTAACTATAAGCAGCTATGTTTCTTCCATAGAAACACTGCATAGATTGGACTATTGAACAATCTACACTGAAATTCACTTGGGGCAGGCAAATGGATTATCTTTTAGTAAGATAAAAGGAGATGAAAATTATCAGAACCCAAGAGCCAAGGTACTGAAATAGAAGTTCTTTTTCTAGCACTTTTTGCTATATCTGTAAGATTCAGAAACCAAGTTTCTATTTTAATAGTTTTTTTAAGTTCCTTTTTCATCAGAGTTGTAGTACTACCTTTGTGCAGAAGAAAACCTACTTTGTGGGGTAAAATCCTGCAAGTCAGAAGGACTTTTTGGGTGGAGGAGTAGAGTGACATAGGCAGGTGGCAATGGCTAGGCTCTTTGTTTACAGTAGGTTCAAGAGCTTTCTTAATGTGAAAATACTTCAAACAATCATGGAAAAAACGATTCCATTTAAAAGTATATGTCCTGTGACTTGTGCAATGCCTTTCTGTCCACAATTGCAATGCTTCTGACATCAAAGACATGTACAAGCATCCCAGGGCAGTATAAAGTTGCTCTCTAGCTTTCCAAGAAGAATACAAGACATTCCACCAAGTAGGAGTTCATTAAGTTTTTGAACCTAATTACAGTACTTTAAACAGTTTAAACATATTCAAACTGTATTTATAGTAACTCTTACCCTTTAACTCAAATTTAACAGCAAACTATTATTTTAAATTAAACTGATGAGTAATTCAAATGCTTGCTGATAGCCTTTGCCCTTTTTTAAAAGTCACAGAAATGGATGTTAATGTCTTGATAACTACCTTTCAAGGAACTTTATAGTTTTTAATATCAAAATAATAGTGATAATAGTTCACATATCAAAAACATATGCTAATTTATTGTCCTTGTCAACTACTAAATTATTATCAAAGTGATAACATGTTGTCAAAGTTTTGACAGCTTCTGTGTTTGTAATTGTGACTAAAACCAGGAAAAGTAGAACTACAGGTAAGTCTGGTCCCAGAAGCTCTAGGGGACTTAAATTTAAAATGTTTCCTAAACACAGTCAGCCCGCACTGTGGTGAGCCCACTATCAAATTTCTATTTAAAAACAAGCATCATATAGTCCATATTAAGAAAATAAAACCCTAACCCCAATGCTTCTGTCAAACACCCAGCCAAAACTATACAAAGCTAAAGTATTTTGAGATTTCAATTTCTAGAGTATGTGCTAGTAATAGGCCTTAAAGACAATGTTTTCAGTGCTTACTTGCTTTCCTTGTAAGGTGGGAAAACCCTGTTTTATGTATCCTTATTTATTTGCATGACTTTTTTCATGTAACATTCATAGATACACTTGAGGGAAGATGCGAAAGACTTTGAAATTACCATGTCCTGCTATATTACAAGGTTTTTTTAAAAAAGCAGAACTTCATAGGATAATGTCTTGGGATACATGAAAATTGCCTCAGAAATTTTCTAATAAAAATGAAAGATCTATTTCTCTTTTATTCTTAGAAATATGATGCTTTGTCTTCACTGATATTTGCCCAGGGAGCCTTGAGAAAATGGAAGTGGTTGCAGTGGGTGTTTTATCAGCATAAAAATATATCATTCCCTGAAGAACAGGAAGAAACATAGGCTAAAGGAAAAAAGAGATTACTGTTAATACAAAACATACCTTATTTGTGATATTTTTCTGCAAATTCAAATCACTTGATTTTACAGTACCCCCATGCAAGTATTACATACACATGTAACAGATAAAGAGAAGAGTTATTTTTCTCCATGTATTAATTGGTACAAGGCACAGCAATTTCTGCCATTGAAGCATCAGTGGGAGCCATTTTTAGTATAGGTGTGAGGGAAGAGAAAATTAGGTCTGACCCTTGCTGCCTCCCAAATGAGAATTCTATTTCCTATGGACCTGGCTTTCAACCAATTCTCCATCTTGAAATTTCACATCAAAATGATGCAATAAAGATTTAACTTCCCCCTTTAGCACAGGATGCAATATTATGCAGATACTTTTTGCTGGGTCTGGGAACAATATAGCAGGAAGGGGAGAAAATAGTTATACTCTCTTAGGAATTATCTGATGCATCAAATCCTTAGAAAGCAAGGGGAATTTTGTTGTGTTTTTTTCAGTGTGATTTGTAAGACTTAGAAAAGGCACATAACCATTCCTTTCATTTATTGTAATAGAGTGTTCTCCAAGTGAAAAATGCGTGAATGTCAGTTCAAGGACCTTTCCCAGTCAGGCAGAGAATTTTCCAACTGGTAAGGCATTTTTTCCCCTCATCCTATCTTTATATTATAATGCTTTTCTCATAGCTTACTTTTTATTTTTGAGACAACTCAACCACATCAACATTTGCAGTCATCACTCCTGTAAGATTTATAATGTATTTCATGGCACCTGTGAAGTGACCAACTTGTACATAAGATTTGTTGAGAATCTCTCACAAAAAGAGGGAGCAACTGCTATAAAAACCAGAAATAATTTATGTACTATATTGTACTGGTTACAAAAAAAAATGGTGAAACAAATAAAATGTTCATTGCTTATTTTACATATGCCCTTCAATCCTTCAAATGTCTTATCTTTTAAAGTTTGTGGCCTTTCCAAGTATCTATTTTTATTGGTTTTGATGCTGTATTTTCAGTGAAGCGTCAATTGAGTACAGTTTTTCAGTAAGTGGGTTCAGTAGGCTTCACCTCTGGAGAGCTGATGGCAGGCACTGTGAATGGAGGGCCTTGGCACATTTCCCTTCTTGTGCCATCAAAACCAGCACTGAGCTGTTCTCTGCCTTGACCTGACAAATCACATCAGTGGCAGACTTCCCCAGGCATATGGTAATTTCTAGTCAAATTATTTGTGCTTTATGTACCTGCTTGTCTTGCTGTGTACAGAATTTGGGTTCTTTGTAACTGGAGGTATGGGTCAGGGATCATAGAAGCAGACAGGAGATTATAGTGGGGTTTTAGACCATATGTCATCTCTATAAGGCATTATTATAGGGGTTTTTTTTGGCAGAAGTAGCTGTATTTCGTTGTTTTAATACAATGTAATAATTCTTTCATTAGCATTAGCTTTCTATAAAAAGACTGTGTGTCTACCATTATTTATTTACCTCAGAACCAATTTGATTATGTAAAATGAACATTTACATTTTCCAGTTAGTCTTCCCTTGTGCCGGTATGTTTTATGTTTTCAGGTAAAATGAAAAGGGCAGTAATTCTGTTCTAGCAGTGATCTGAACAACATTCAGAGACTCTAGTTTGTGTCCTATGTGACCACAGCTTAAAGGGAGAGGCCTTGTAATTCAGTAACACAGGTTTATATTTCTGAGCCGCTCTTCTTGACCTTAAAATAATGAGTAATTTAGTTGCAAGTCAAGGTAAAACTCCTGCAGACATGGGTAGGAAACCCTCTGGGAACAGATCAAGATACAGCATATTAGACTATCATGTGAAAAACATCTATTTTACTGGATTAAAGCGTGAAACTCAGAGGAAGGGGAACATTTTAGTATGCACAACAGTCCCATATTGCTGGAAATGTGACCTATTTACATACTTTGCAATTGGAATTCCTACTGACTGGGTATTATTGGCTTATATGTGCCCATCTGGGTGTCTGAAAACTTACGATTTACTGTTATTGAGCTAAATGAATGAATTAATGTGGAAAGAAAGCAGCTTTATCGAAGACCCTCTTTATGTGAGAGAAGTTGCCAGGAGCTGTACCCTTAGCTGTAGTAAAATCTTCTAATAAACAGATGCAGAGAGCTTGGGAATAGGTATCTAGCTGCTTTTAGATGTGCTGGGAAAATCATCTATGTGAGCTTTTAGTTGGACTATTTAACTTGGTTGGGTTCAAGTAGCTCAGCTGAGAAACAGCTTTTACAATATTTGATTTACAAAAGACTTCTGTAGTAGTGGGGGTGACATGTCAGAGAGCTATGAATTTAAGATTAGTGTGAAGGGTTGTAACATGCTGAACTATCTGTTGTTCAGGTTTTTTTTTTTTTTTTTTTTTGCTGTGCCAGTATCGGTTTGCTTTGATTTTTGATATGCATGAAATGTTTGGAAATCTGGGCATATTTGCAATGCCCATAGCTGTCTAAAATTATAAATTTCCAATCTACTTGCTTTTTTCTTTTTTTTCCTTCTCCATCCATAAGTATCAATTGTCTCTCAAAATTTTTTCATGTTAGGCTCCTACAGCTATAGGATAATAGATGTAAAAGAAACATGCAGTAGATCAGTGTTCTGTGTGCCTATGTCTGAAGCTGAAAAAATATATCCTAATGTGCTTTCTATGATTTTGAGGCATTTTCTGGCTCTCCAAAGCTAATTCACAAAGCTTGTAGTACTGAAAATGGATCTCTTCCTCCAGATATCTCCTTGAAGTTAACAATGGTAAAAAGGAAGAGTGGCTGTCCTGATCCCAGGCTCCAAAGACAGCTCAGAGGGCAACTCCGTCTTCTGGAAAATGACAGCAAGGAGGTGATGGCTGTCTTCAGTGTAAGTCAATAGCTTGGAAATTGTTTTATTTATTCAGATAAGACCCCTCGTGCTACTGAAATAGTCTGCAAGATATTTGGGTCCTATTTCTGTCTACATGCTGGGTGGTTGAATTTGAGTGATCCAGTTTCCTGTGGCCTGAAAATATTTAGGGGCATTAGAAATATTGAATTATTGAAAAAGACTGGAACATCAAATTGAACATCAAGGAAAATAAAGTGGCTTTGATTTATTTTAATTTGTCCCTGTATTGACTCAGCAGTTTCTAGACACTTGGATTTATTTGGCATGCTAATTTCCTGGGAAGCTCACTGCTAAGCCAGAGAAGAAGCCTGAAAGAGAATAGCCTAAGCATTGGACTTCCTAGGGCTAAATGGCCATAACTTTAAATAGCATACAATTGTTGGGCAAATTTTATTACTGTCTTTAATTTTTTTTGTATATGGGAAACCTGTCCTCTACAAGCAATAAGGTTTACTTTGAATAAAGGCTAGCTTCCTTCTCCCTCTTGGAAAAAAAATCAGAATGATAGCATTTAACCTCAGATATGTTGTCTTTTGTGCCATGTGTTCCAGCCTCCTTCACTAGCAAACCAAACTACTGAAATCTAAATTAGTTATGGTTTTGACTTACACAAACACGTTTCTACACCACTTCCTTTCATGTGTTGTGACCACCCTACCAACAAGCTGCTGACTTTGTGGCTGTGCAAACAGTCTGTACTTCTGCTTCTCCACTCTGGATCGTATATAGAGGGAGAGGTAGGAAGGAAGACGGGATTGGGATGTAAAGGAAAAGAGCAAATAAATGGACTAAGTTTGTGGCCTTATTAGAAACAAACTGGAAAAGGCTTTGAAGGAAACAAGATTGATAATGTTAAGCTTCGTTAGAATGTTGTTTTGATATTCAGCAGGGCATGAAGCCCCTGAGGCTGACATACTTTAGCATGTGCTGGCAATTTATTAATAGATTTCAGGCTCTCATTAATATGTAATCTAGTGTAGAAAGGCGCATGCAGAAGATCAAAGCAGTGATGAGACAT
Organism: Pseudopodoces humilis; assembly: GCF_049639895.1. NCBI lineage: Eukaryota > Metazoa > Chordata > Aves > Passeriformes > Paridae > Pseudopodoces > Pseudopodoces humilis. The sequence goes on along the minus strand of NC_142205.1, from coordinate 10,655,878 downwards.
GCCTGCTGAAGAAGCCTGGGTTGGACTTTTATACTTTAATGTGTTCAGATTGTGTGAATTGAAAATACAGATGTTAAACAGAATTAATTCAGAGATAATTTTAAAATTGTGTGGTAAGTGTCATAAAATCAGTAGATCAGTCCCATCTTAGTTGAATTCTAGAAAAAATTTGAGAGACAATTTCTTCCCTGCTGCCTACAGTTAAACTCAATTTCTTGATCAGTCCTTCAATTGTTTCAAGCTGCATTTCAATTTTAATGTGATGGGAGCAAGGATGTAGTATTATCATACCTGTTAGCTTTACATTTGATTCATTCTCTGTGATTCAGATACTTGTCCCATAAATTACACAGTTCTTTGTATTTCCCTGAAAGGCAATAGCCAGCATCACTGGGGAGCCCTGCTTTTAAGCTACAAACTGGAGTGCAACCAGACTCTATATTACCCGTCTCTGTCTAGAATCCATAAAAATGTGGCTTTATTTCACTTATTTGGAGGTTTATGTAATTTTTCCTTTTAGCACTTCTGGAATAACTTAAAAATCCATCATTACCACTTAGAATTATTACTGCTTATCTTTGTTAAAAGTGTAATTTAATGCTATTCTAGCAATGTGAACCAGTACAAATGAGGATAAAAATATCTTACTGCAACTTTAAAAAGATAAAAATAATACTTCAGTATATTTTTTTAACCTTAAAAGAGTAAACTTAGAAATAATTATTCAATACCTCTTCCTGATAAAGACTGGAAGCAGGTTCAAAGTTGCATCAAAGGAGCTGCCTGTTTGTGTGTGTACAGAGCTCTGAGGGTAATCTAGATTTGGAGATTGTAGAACCTAAAAATTTACAGTGATCAAATGAGAAATTTCAAGTTTAAAAAGCGCTGAACTAGCTCCTTTCTGCTATTTAATATTAATGTCCACATGTCTGGGAAAGGTCATTCCCAAGCTGTGAACCACCCTGTGTGGAGGATATTCTTGGAAAGAACTACTATGTGCTTACCTATATGTATTTATATACATATATATATATACGTACATTTGACTATGTGGTTATTCATATAACTCTACACAGATATTTCTGAATTAGACAAACCTTCAGTCTCAGTGCAGTCTTCATTTCCTCTGTAAATTAGCCTCACTGAAACTGTTGGTACAATTGCTAAGCAAGAGTCAGATTAAAATTTGGCTCCCTGTAGGGTAAAGAACAGATATCTCATACAGATAAAATCCTGGATATTTTTTTTTTAATCCTTCTTAAGGCATAGTATTTAGCCTAAGTGTTACCTAGTAAGAAATTGTGCTTAAATCTGGTGTAATTGTTATTAAAGTATTGGTTTTGATTTTTAGGAGCTTTCTGCCAGACTCCTGTCTATTCACAGTGACCAAGATTTAATAGTGGTGACATTTAAAACTTTTGAAGAAATATGGAAGTTTCTAACCTACCACTCACTGGGTAAAGTTGTCTCACCATACAATAATTCAATCTATTAATTTGTATTCAATGGCACACAATTTCTGGGAACTTGTTGACCGCAATTTTGTGATTTATACACTGTGCATTAAATAATAATGGAATAGTCTCTAACTGTCTGAAAGTTTGTATTTTTGTGAAATGCTGTAAAATAATAAAGTAAACAAACTGGATTTTCTTTTTCCTAGGTTTTATAAATCATTGCATGGAGAATTTATTCCTAGACCAGTCTTTCTGGCTATATTCCCAAGAGGAGGAAGATGTGGGTATTGAAGTCTGTATAAATGAAAAATCATTAAATTTGATGTACAGAAGTCTGCTAGTACAGGAGGGTAAGACTCTACATGCTAAGGCTAGGCTCAGGGAAGCATCTTTATTTAAAATCCCAAAATCGGACATTAAAACCTATTCAAATAATTAATGAAGTTAAAGTTTAAATTTACTCACTCCAAATGCACATTGTAAAGAGAAAAGAAAGGAACAAATGCAGTGAGATAGTGAAGGGATTAAAGAAATTCATGTGCAGCTGGTGCATAAATGGATACCAAAAGGATTAGGAAGCGATGTACATTCTAACTTGCTTAATATTATTGGAGATTCTGGAGATGTGCAGGAGAAGGATTATAAACAATTGCCAGGCTCATGTGTTTCTCCTAAGCAGCATCACCTGCAGGTACTGCCAGACAGGATGGCAGGATAGGTGGATTATTTGTGCAGCAGGGGAGGATGTGCTTCATTAAGACATCATCTCTGCATTTTTATTTTTATTTTTTTTTACTGAAAGACACCCTAGACAGAAATGTATGAATATCTGACAATAAGCAAGAAAATTCTTGACAAAGATCAGATTTTTCAATTTCTAAATTAATATTACTGGTATTCTTGAAGACCATTTCAGGGCTTATATGACACTAAAACATTACATGAAATGACATCTGCTCAACTGCTTTTGTTTTAGGATCTTTTTTTGTTTTGTATCCTGATAATACCATACAAAAGATGATGGTTACAGACAATGAGACAACTTATTTTGAGGCTGGGGCTTCTACTGAAGATTCAGCAGGTGGATCAGTGGATAGTGACATGCCCATGTGGTCTAATGCTTCTCTGGAGCCACTGGAGCCTTTCCATCAGTAGGTACCTGACTCTACCTATGTATTTCATATACATCTGATTCACATATGCAGGTCTGCTTAGAGATGCCTCTACCTGGGGCAGGAAAAATGGCATGGATTTCTCAGTTTGGTTTGTTTTCCTGAAGTAGCAGTACTTTTACTACTAATATTAATCAAAACGTCTTATCGATCAAATATCAATTAAGTGTGTCTGAAGTGTATGAGCAGTGCTGAAATTGAAAGCTAATTTTGGGAGGGATACATCAGTTTTCATGTGTATTTTAAGTAGGACTGATATTGTCACAACATTTAGTGAAGTGTTCTATACACTAACTTCAATTTCTTTTTCTGTTTTCAGATGGTTTCTTAAAGGGTATTCTAATCCCATTGATTTTGCATATAAAGATGAATCTAAATCCATCAGAAAAGTTGGTAAGAAACTTGATTCAAACATCAACTTTAGAATAACCCAAACTTACTCTATGCTTTTGCTAAAACAGACTCTAAAATGTTCAATAATTTTTGCCCATTGTATTAGAGTGGGGAAACACCTTTCAAAATTAGTTTGCAGTAAAGTTAGTGAGAGTATAAATTTGTCTAAGACAGTCACATTCTAAAGCCTTGTCTTTCTCCTTTTGCCTCCTAAATACCACACAAGGCAGTATAGAGTAATTGAATTGAGGATGCCTCAGAAAATGCACCACTGTAATTGTGGATCTTTCACATGTGTGCTGCTTTATCTTATACTGCCAGAGAAATAAAACTTAGACAGATGGTTTGAGGTTAGAGAGCAAATATGGCTTATTTTCTTCTGTGGTGTCAGTTTTAATACTGTACTGACTGGTATATACCAATATTTATCCCATAGGGATCATTTTAACTGGTTCAAAATTGGTTCAAGTGCTTTACTCTGGCCCAAGTTCAGAGCCCTTTGTAAGAGAGAAAGTAAGGACTTGAAGCATTTCTTTTTGCTGCACCATGATGAAATCTGACAGAATTGTGAGAACATTCTAGGCTTTTCTTTCTAATGGCTGGCAAACAAGGATTTTCATGGTATTTACAGATCTATCAAACAAAACCAATGAGGTTTGGGTGCTTTAAATCTTGTCACAGTAGATATTCAACTCACAGGTTCCAGGAATGTCTTTTGCTAAATATATTCTGCTGAGTTGCTGTTCTATTTAAGTGCATTTCTGTTGTTAAATTACTTTATCTCCAAATATTATTTATCTCCTTATTACACAGCAATGGGATCCTGTCTAGCTGTGATGAATTATGAAAGTATGGTGTCAGAAGAGCTGAGTTTCCAGGAAGGGGACAAAATTGAAATCCTTGGCTACTTCATTGAATGCATGGAATGGTTTCTTGGAAGACATGTGTTTACTGGCCAAATAGGTTTTGTAAAGACAGATCATGTTAAGCTGGACTTATCTAGAAATAAGTGAGTGGTGCATATTTATATATCATAAACAAAAAAGGACCTAGTATCCTAGTTTCAGCTTTAAAATGCTGAACATTAAATTCAGGGTGTGGTTTTGGTTTGTTTTTTGTTTCTTTGTTTGTTTTTGAGGATTTTTTGTGTATTTTGGGCTTTTTTGTGTTTTGGGGTGTTTTTTGTTTGTTTTCTTTTTTGTCTGTTTGGTTTTGGTTTTTTTTTTGTTGTTGTTTTAATGTGAATTGTCACAGCATGTATCAGTCAAAACTACAAAGGAATTGGAATGTGAAGTCTGATAAATGTTGCAAAATAGTATTAGTCTGTAGCTGAATGTCTTCCTGGGAAAATAGGTTGCTGGACTTATTATATTGGTTCAGTTTCCATTCTTTGGCTCACAAGACCCAAGCAGCTTTACCCTTGCAGAAGGTTCTGTTGCTGGTCTCTCAAGACCTATGTTAAATATCTAAGCTCTGTATTTTTTCTAGTACCCTCAGTTATACGCCTTTACTTGCTTCCAAAGGGACCTTTGAAAATAGTTGCTAAAAATGCAGAGTGAAACCTCTATAAAGGGTGTATTTCATCATGCACTGGCACCATGTAAATAGGCCACTCTTATTACTATGCCTGAACTGTTTGCATGCTGAAACAAGGAGTTCTTAAATGCTGCTTGCAGGTCCATTTCATATATAACTTAAAACTTGTATTCGAAAATCAATACCATGAAGTCCTTCAAGACTCATGTTTCTAATAAATAGTCTCATAAAATGCTGTACAATGACACTGACAAAGCTTACCCTGATATGGCAGAAACTGTTAGCTGTAAGTATGGTTGCTATCAGTTTATATGCATATATTATAAATTGACTGAAATTAATTTTGATCACAGCACAACCTATAATGTGAAGATTGTATTAGTTTCTCTAACAAGTTCATATTTGACTGATGCAGTGAGCTCCTTAAGCCAAATCTGTTTTCAGGCATCTTCAAAGTTACTCCTTTCCTTGCTAGACCACAAGATCTGGATTTTCTTGAAGAAGAAGAACTATCTTTTTTTTCAAAAGAAAAAAATTTGGAAGAAATAGTACATTTGTTGAAACAAACCTCCATCACAGATGTTTGCTCCGTGTACAGAATAGGTAAGTATGAGTTTTACTCCTTTTTACTGCACAAGATACATAAGTAGTTCCTATACCCCTGTTATAATATTTTTTTTCAATGACATCCCAGCATTTGTGCCTATTTTGAAAAACTATTCATTTGGATGTTTGATATGTCATGTAAAAATCCTTTACATTATCTTTGCTATTTTTCTGGTATTTCAAGACTTCTCCCAGCAGAGGATTTGTAAATCTTTTGTCTTTTTTTCTTTGTCGTGAGTGAATTTAAACAACAGGCTTTTAAAAACTCTCTTATTGTGCTGCACAGATCTCCAAGCTTTTACATGACTGAATTATAAATTATAATTTTACATGGCTGCATTATAAAAAGCAGTATTTTTACCCAAACTGGCTGGCTTTTCGTCTTGGGAAAGATAGCACAGCATAATAATTATTGATAGCTAATGCAAACACACACCTCTTCATACTTGATTTAATTTTCAAAGGTATAGAAAAGTAGCAAAATCTAGTCATAGAAACATCATCTCTGATACAGCTGTTATTTCTCTGTGCTGTGCATAAGCAGTTGGGGTAACGGGGGTTTCACCTTTGTAGGCTTTCTGCAAGGCAGGGTGATGTAATAGTCTTGTTGAACTGAAGAGAGGCAACAATTTTTTATTCCACCACAGGCTGTTGGTGATGCTTGTCCAATTTTTAACAGAACTTTGTCTCCATTAGTGCCACCCTGAGAGACAGGCCCATAGGCTCCAGGTCGAAAGGAGCTGCTGTGTAGGTTGGAGTTGGGCGCTTTGGTTTAATTCTGTAAATCAGAGTGTGTGTGTGTGAGTGTGAACAGTAACCAGGGCGTGTCAGACGTGCTGTGGCAATGTGCAAAATGCCTCCACATCTCACCTCCTGTGCTCTAATGAAAAGCCTGGGAACAAAAGCTCAAACCTCTAAGCACTAAAAAGCATGTCATGGGCTTAATGGACATACTGCTATTTTTGCTGTTGCACATTTTTCAATAATCTCCCTAATCTTTGTAAGTACCAACTCCATTTGCACCTTCCCCACCTCATAGTACCATCTTTACCAATTTTCTCTTAAATAGCTCAATTGATTCACATAACTCAGTTTATCCAGAGTAAGCATTTTCAATATTCACTTGACTCTGTTGTGTGATCTGACTAAATGAATTTTCAGTTCCTCTGTCTACATGAATCTACTGAGAAGTATTTACTTATGAGCACTTCCTTGATTAGATATTTAGAGCATTAAAGTACAATGTTTACAGAAACATCTGTGCCCTTCATCCACCAAAGTCAGGAAAGCATTTATAAAAATGGTCATTCTCAAAGGCTAGTAAAGTAGCTTTCCAGCAGCTTAAACAGAACTTTAATCAGTCTGTGTGCCTCTGCTTTTGTATATATCCTTCATACCCTCAGTACCATTTCTATTGCATCAAGTGTAGTAAAGACAGCGAAAATATTCCTGAAACGTGGCATGACAACTGAAATGCCTTGAGAAATATCTGCTACACAATATAGTATTTCTTAAATGTTCTACAGATGTGCTATATCTAAGTATAAAGCTAGATCTATAGTCATAATGGCTACAGAATTAAGATACATATTCTAAGATGAGTGATTTTTTTCAACCACCTGCTATTGGAATGGCTAAGAAGTCTGACACTTCTCTACACAAGCAACCCTAAATAACTTCCCACCTCTCTCCTCGTTACCCTGGGAGTGGCACTAAAAATATTAAGGGCTCCTTGCTATCTCATTTTATGAGTGGGTTGTGGAGAATGTTCATATCTCTGCTGCCCACTTGTATTTTAATGCAGCAGAAATGCCTCCCCCCTGCAGGGCAGGCTGGCTCCAATTCTGACTGTGATATGCTCCCCACCTTTCTGAGCAGAGGTAGATGCATGATAGCCATGCGGAAGCAGTGAATTGTCTCAGCAGGAGGGCAAGTCCCTGCTAGCTTTGGGACAGACCTAGAATATTCATTTTCTTCTAAATTTCCAGGATGTATCAAATTCTTCTGATATAAAGAATTATCAACTAAATATAGCCTTATTTTAGGAGATTTAAAACAGAAAAGTAACCAAGATACTATAGCTAATATAATTTTTTTCTTTCTTACAGATAAATTAGAAGAACCTGAATTTCAGAAAGCTCATGAATGTGGTAATACTTCATACACATAATTTTTACATAAAATTAATGAGACTGCTGATATTTTTTAATGTCTTTGCCAGCTATTCTCCTAATGTCTCTTCACATGCTAATTTTCTTTTCTTATTGTTTGCTTTCTGAAATTTTTGCTTCAACCCTTTCTTACTAGATTTTCTGTAAGACATTGTGAGTTTTCACCAATATCAAATGTCTTTCTTGGGACTTGCTATCCAGCTGCAAATTGTATGACTGACTTTCACTGATGTGACACACATGCACCACCTCCCAGCCCTCCACATTGTTTATCAAGGCAAAATACTGCTTATGGGGCACCTGGCAACTGCTGAGTTTGAATTCCAGCGGATTTTTTTGTCTGCTAGAAAACTTTGTCCCAGAAATAGATTTCCCGAAGGAGATATTTTGTTGAGGATGCAGAATTATTTCCCTTTGGCATTTTGTTGCTAAGCTGTCACTATCATTACTCATATTGTACTACATTTTCCTAAACACCAATTTTTATATTTATGATTCTGCTGCAGTTTCAGAAATTAGTCTAAGGGAATTGAGCTCTAAATCTGTAACTTCAACAAGCTCCTGTTGATCTGCAGCTGTATATTTATGAACTTACTATGACTGTATACTCCAGCCCTAATCCATGCCCTATTAACTGGGTTGGAAAACAGTGGGAGGACTAAGAATTACTGGCATAGGTCTTTATTATATTTATAAGGTATTCAACAATGTTGCCACTAGGAGAATTTAGATCAATGGCCACATCAGTTGCCACAAATTTGTAATTTTGTGAAAGATAATTTGTATCAGCAGAGAATCAGGGCTGACACTTGATTGATAGAAGAAATGCCATGACACAATACCCAGGCCTGGCTGGCTAGGACAGGACAGGAGAGCAGAACCTTTGCAGGTGCCCCAAGCACACATGTAGGCTTCACCAGCTCAAATAGCACAGTCCCACTCCCTGCCCTGGCAGGTGCCTTAGCAGGCTGTCAAGATATAGGCATACCCTTACTCTACTTGAATGATTGAATTCTCATTTCCCTCACACCTTAAATCCAACCAGCATCCATGCCCTGATCCTGTGCCCTTTATCCAGCCTCCCTTTCAGACCTTGGATCTTACTAGATTTCCTTCTGCTTACCAGCTAGTCTGAATTGTATTTCTTTGGCAGGTCTCTTGTTCACATACACCTGGAGAGAACAGAGAAGTACACTGACTGTACTTTTTAGTACACACAGACAAAAAGCAGCTTGAATTAATGCTGCACTTCAGTTGGATGAGTGCTGGATCAGGCCCAGAGCCTGGCTAGACAAGTGTACTGATCACTAACCTGTTTACACGTGGCAAGTTCTGTTTATTCCTACTCCTCCAGTCTCCCACACTTATTCATCCTCTTTGCTATCTTTTTACACCTTTGGCTTGTCTCCTACATGTACTGTTAAGAAATCACGGTATGTTTACATAATGTTTTCATAACAGCATCTTCACCAATAAATGTTTTAGTTGGTCTATCAAAGGTCTTTGTGTGAATGCATATAGGAAGTTTTGATCTGTAATTTATTCTTAAATTTCAGAAATTCCACGCTCACCTTCTAGCCCGGGATCCACTAGCAAAAATGGCAAGATAGAAAAATTGCTGAAGAACTTGAAAAATTTGGAGGCCACTCAAGCTGAAGAGCCAGCTGCTGAAGGGGAGGAATCTGCTGGTTCTTCAAAGACTGAAATATTTCCTTTGCCTGAAGGGCCTTGTTTCCACATATGTCAAGAAAATATTCAAGCATCTGACATCTTTGAGCCACTGTTACTCTTTTTAAATCGGAAGGAGTATGAGAGCAGCTTCAAAAGCCTGTATGATTTCTATTATTCATTTACCAGTAGCATGTTTCATGGGTTTTCAGAAGAAGAACTGGTTAGTTTTTTAAGATTAGCAAGGGAAGCAGCAAAGAAAGCAGGTCTGTCCTGGGCACTAGCAAGGCTGTGCTTTCTCTTAGGCAGGCTGAGTGTCAAAAAGCTGAAGTTTTCCCAAGCTCGAGTGTATTTTGAGGAAGCACTGAGAGCAGTAGCTGGAGGGTTTAGTGATTTGTACTTTGTGATTGCTCTTTATACAAATCTAACAGTCATCTACTTGACCCAGAAAAACAAAGAAAAGTGCACTCATATTTTTGACAAGGCTGCATCACTTCTCATGGGAATTCCCAACTACATTTGCAGTGCTGACCTGGAATCAGACGTACTGAAGTATGCTCTGAAGAGGACAGTTTTGAGCCAGAACAAACATGCAGAGGCAAGAGCATGCTTTCTGCTGGCAAAACATTACAGTGCACGCAAACAACACCAAGAGGCACTGCCATTCTTGGAAAGATTTCAGCTGTTGCTCAATGACCTGGGTTTACAAAACAGTTTATCCAACAACTGCTACTTCAAACTGGCAGAGTCCTACCACGAAAAGTGTTTGCCACATGTTGTATTAAGTTGCATAAAGGTTACCTCTCCCCAGAGCTCCAGTACCTTAATGGATTCCCTGAAAAGGATTGATTTAGTCATCAAAAATGCTCCCAAACTATATGGACTGAGAAAACTTGGGCAAATATTCCCATCTCAAATTGCACCTTACCTCACACAAGCACTTTCTTCTGTGTTTACTAATGAGGAGGAAGGACTGTGCAGCATTATCTGTCTCTGCTTAGCAAAGCTGTACAGCCACCACAAACAGTACGCAAAAGCCATTGCTTACATGATGAAAGCCCTGGACTCTGCCTCTGCTAAGCCAGAGGAAACTATCAACTATTTGGTTTCACTTGCCTGGCTGTATGTTCTTTACAAGCAGTATGATGTGGCTTTAGCCATTTTAAATGCTGTTGTAGACTCTGCATGGAGCAGTCCTCAGCAGCTCGGCATCGCTTACAACATGCTTGCCATTGCTTTGAAAAGGACAAACAACACAAAAGAAGCTGCTGAGAGCTACTACAAAGCACTGTGTCTTTCAGAAGAGACTGAGATGACCCATAACCAAGCCATAGCCCTGGCTAATTTTGGGGCACTCTGTCTGCATGCAGCAGCCAGCAAGCTGGCAGAACATTATTTTATCAGGGCAGTAAAGCTATTCTGCAAGCTTCCAATTATGGACTGTGGTCAAGACTTTACCCAAGTCCTCCTTCAGCTGGGATGTTATTATGTTGCTGGGACCGAAAGAGAGAAAGGAAGGTTTTACTATGAATGGGCTTTTTTAGTTGCGCTGGAGACAAGTCATCTGGAGAGTAAGTATATCTTTTATAAGTCACAAAATGTACCCTGTTTGGGAATGTTAGTTATACATGTATATTACATTTGTATTTAGAAGAAGCATAGATTTGTTATTCTTCCTACCATGACTGAGGCAAATTATGCAGGTAAGGTGACTCTGTTACTACTTTATTTGGAAATGAAGTTTGAAGTAGCCTTTAGCCTTTGTTAACCTTGGGGGTGAATGAAATGGCAGTGGGATATTCTTGCTATGATTTCTATATTTTCATTGTCTGTTCTGTAATTTGTGAAACAGTGAAAATGAATAATTTTAAAATTAATTAACTTTGATTTTAAAACAGAGATTCATGTTTGTATTTCCAATCTATTCTCCTAGGTCAACTACAAGCCATTAAACTGCTGTGTCAGTTCTACAGTACAGTTGTTCCAAATGAGACTCAGTGTGTCATCTACAATGAATATCAACTATCTTTAGCCAGAAAGATGTCCAACAAAGTTCTGGAGGGACAAATTTTGGAAACCATTAGTCAGCTCTATTTGTCTTTAGGAACAGAAAGGTAAGTCATGTTTAATGACTTCTCTTTTATTCTGATTTTAACTTTTCCATCCTGTAAAGGATCTCAATTTGTGCAAAAGCTGAATATGACTGATTTGTTTTTTCTTCTTTTCTGACTGCTTTGGTAATATGCTTTATCAGAATTGAAAAGTCCAGTGCTAATGGAGAATTTTCTTGTTTCTTTTTAAGTAACTATAATCTGCCAAGGGAGATAAGATGTTCTGCATGGATTAGCACCACCTCAAAAACCAATTTATTTTAAAAATCTATGTAAATACATTTTAAACCTATTACATGTTATGCAGCTCTTGATGGCTGCTATATGAGGTGATTTGTTTTCAATTATTTTTTCAAGACTTTTTTTTTTTTTTTTAAGACACCAAAGGACATATTCCAAACAGGTCAGGCATTAAATTGCCTCTGTGGAAGTGTTTCTATTCAAGGAAGGGCTTTTGTCAAAACTTACATAAGTACAAAGCCGATGAGCAAATCTGCATGGTTTCTTTTCTGCAATTTCTATATTACTCTTATTTTCCAAATTACCAATTTTTTGCTCTGATCTACTGAAATAACAAACTGCACAAGTTAAATTATAATAGTAAGTGCTGTGGAAACTTAGTTTTCTCTAAGAATGTTAAGTGTTTTTTTAAGGCTACTTTGATTTTTTTTTTTTCCTTGCAGTATTTCAAGGAGTTTAGATTCAGATATTTTCAAGCTTGCCTCAGTAAGGATGCAAAATATTCTCAGTCATGGAAAGAGAACAGATGCCTATTTTAACTTTAAGTGGCTGTAGTTTGAGCATCTAATACGCTTAGTAGGTCACTCAATTTATTTTGATTTGTTAGGGCTTTTTAATGATCTAGTTGGTGACCATCCTTTGGAGAGACTGAAGACAAAGGAGTTGGTTAAGATTTCAGGCTGCCTGGAATTTGCAGAAAGTCTTCACTAGTTGGAGAAGTTGCTGCTTTGTGTGCTTGTAGTACCTGGAATTTGTATTATCCCAGCAGCCTGACTCGACTCCCAGATGTTGGCTGTATAACAGTAGCTTGCTACCAGATAATAGCACAAACTCAATATAGTATTAGGCCACAGCATCCCAGTATTCTTTGTGTTAGCTGCCCTGAGGAACAACAGAACTCTGCTCTTCTGCCACCATGACTGTGCAGGTCACACTGTATTTTGTCATGTTTGTGTCTTGTGCTCAGAAGAAAATACATTGGGTCAAGGTGATGGGAGGCTAGTACAAGGTGGAGAAATATTTGAGATGTCTGAGGTTTCTATGTCTGGTATAGACCACTGTAACATCAATCAATCTGGTCATTTAAGTGCTTCTAGAACTGATCATGACATGTCCCATTCTCCTTGGCCCTACCACTCTCCTCACAGTTTCTCCTGTTTTTTCAACAATTGCTGATTAGTCTGAATTGCACTTAAGTCAGATATGTAGATGATTCAAAAGAAATAGATATGATTTCTTTGACAGTTTTAGGAACAATCCATAAATGATAGAAGAGTTAAAGACGAGGAAAAACTTTTCTACTTCTCACAACTTTGAGGTAGAGGAAGGACACAAATAAACTATCATGAAATAATATAAAATGTAATAGGAAAAAAATTATGGATAACCTAATATAATAATATATGTCATTATATATACAACATATTTATATAATATATAACAATGTAATAGGCAACAGCCTAACAGGAAACATACATGGAACAAACAAAGAGGGGGAAAAAAAGAGTGCTTTAGTTACAAGTGTAATATAGCTGAGAAATTACAATTGTGCCCTAAATAGGGGAAACAGAACGTCTTTTATAGTAACATTTCTTGCTATGAAGAAAACCATTTGCAATTCTGAAGAACCCTTCCCTAAGTAGCACTTTTCTGTTTCAGGGCCTACAGGTCAGCTCTGGAATATACCAAAAGAAGCCTTGGAATATTTATAGATCTCCAGAAAAAAGAAAAGGAGGCATATGCTTGGCTCCGGGCAGGAAAGATATATTATGTTCTGAGGCAGAATGAGCTTGTGGATCTTTATATTCAGGTGTGTTGTCAACACTTACAGGCACACACATGGTGTCAGTGTTGTGCAGGTGGCATGGTAAGAGTAAGTAATTAGATACAAAAATATATATTTTGCCAGTTAATGTCCTAATCATTCAGTGACACCATTCATGTAATGCTCAGCAGATAAAGGGAAAGTCTCAGCATTTTCCACTGGCGATCCATTTTAATCTGTTGCTTGATTCTGGAAGGATTTTGGGCAGTGACCTTTCTTAGTTGTTGTTAATTCTGTTTCTTCAGCACCATTTACCAGCTCTACAGCACCACAGCAATTCCACCACACATGCATGCTGCATTGGTGGGTAACAGGGAATAACACCTTAGCATGCTGGCTTGTGGGCCAGATTCCCAGGAAAACAGAGTAGCTTCTTTAGAAAGCATTTCCAAAGCATCTGAATCTTTCCCTCTGTGGCTATGCCTAATAGCCAAAAATGATAATAATGACACAGAGCCAGCTGGGGCTGCTGTTGTCCTCTCACCTGTGAGAGCAGAGACACGTGTCTTGCACACCTCTGTGCTCAGGTAGAAAGGACTTGTATTATTAACTGAATGAAATTTGAAAGCTAAAGAAGACAAAGCCAGAGCTTTGAAGACTCACAGCAAAGATTCTTGCCTTATGCAGAAGGCATTACTATTTTCTCTGTCAATTACTGAGGATCCTGGTATTCTTGCTTTGAATGCTGTCTTATTAAATCCTTTTTGCTAACAAGACATGTATTTATCCATGAGAGTAGAATAGTAGACCTGCATTAACTTATAGAAATGAGTTCACAGGCTTTTAAATCTGCAGTTAGCAATATCTAACTTGCAATTTGAATTTATTTCTATTATATGTTTGATCTAATTCAAATTTACTGTGTGGCAGCCATCATATATGCTGTTGTTTTGAGAATGTCATGTGCTGACAAAGATAGCAGGATACTAATGCCAGAAAAAGGAAACCAGGTTTTTGTTTCTTCTTCAGCACCTGCCACTGGCTCATTCAAAGACAGGGTACCAAACAAGAGCATGTTCACATCAAATATAGCCTTTCTCATTATTATAATAGGAAAGATAATAAAAAGACTTTTGTAATTGCTAATACTTATGACTTTTCAACCACAGAGTAAACATGATTTAATTTCTTTCTTTCCTTCCCCATTCCTTGTTTTCTTTTCAGGTTGCTCAGGATGCTGCCCTTTGCACAGGAGATCCAAATTTAGGAATGGAATTGTTTGAGGCTGCTGGAGACATATTTTTTGATGGTGCTTGGGAAAAGGAGAAAGCAGTGACTTTCTACAGGGTTTGTGCAGTTTTTCTGCTGCATTGATAGTTATGTACCTCCCACCATAGCAGCATTCTACAAATGCTGAATCAAAAGCTGAACCTCTCAGCAAACTGTTTATAACCTATTGCAGCTGTGTGCTTGTTATGGTGTTAGTAGATATCACCTGTTTCAAATCCACTTCTGGCTGCAAGAACTGTTCTAAGCAATCAGCAAAATGGAACCAGAAATGACCTCATTTGATATAAATGAGAGCAAGTTGGTGCACATTGTGGGGTTCAGCCATACCTAAGCTGATGCTGTGTGTTTCAGGACAGGGCTCTCCCACTTGCTCTTCGGACTGGCAACAAAATCACTGAACTCAGATTATGCAATAAGTTGGTGGAATTGCTGATGAATCTAAAGGCTTATGAGGAAAGTCTGGAATATGCGAGAGTAGCTCTTGTCCTCAGTGTAAAGTTAGGTAAGACCAATTTCCATTATAGCCAAGTATGAGTGATACCTCTGAAAATACAACAGAACTTTAAATTTAAAGTTTTCTTCCCTTGCATTCAGTCATTTCTTGCCAGGTTTTCATAACACTACCATAATTGCCATTTTTTGCTTCTATTCAAGAATGAGCAATTTATTGCTTCCTCTTGTAAATTAGGATCAAATGAAAAACCTTTGGTAGAGCACAGAATCAAACTTGGAATCTTATGTCCAAACTGAGAATGCTTCTAAGAGCTAAGATAAAATACTTATGGTTAATACAGTCCTAAGAGATTTTTGAGTATATATACTTTCAGATTTGCCCATAGTCCTGATTGTGAACCACCATAAGATGGAAAAATCAAAAATTATAGGTTTTGTTTCAAAATAACTATTCCTGAAGTTTGGAAGCTGTTCAACTGATTAAGAACCATCTTAATGCTGTGTACAAGCACAGACAGGTCATTTTGATCGGTCTGAAAATAATCTTTGTCATAAATTTTCATGTAAAATATATATTGGGATGGGCAAGGGAGTCTTTATTCCCATTAACTTTCTTTCTTTCATTTCTTTCATAATAAACTATTTGTATTCTTTGTAAGTATGCACTGTGTGTGTAAAAATATTATAATATATACATGAGAGATGAATGTAGTTATTTCTTAAAATCCTAGACACTGTCAAATCCTATGGGAGGAAATTAAGAAATTCCATAGGATTTTTCCTGAAGGGCAGGTTTTGACCATAGGTCTCTTAAGCAAATATGGTTTTATTCAATAAAAGCTCAGCAAATTCAATACAGAAATTTTTTAAAGGTAGCATAGATTTGAGTATTTATCTCTGTTTTTATCCTGACTCATGTTATCTCATTAGGAAATCAGCTAAATGAAAGAATAGCTTACCATCGCCTGGCAGCCATCCATCACCATTTGGGTCACTGTGAACTAGCTGAACACTTCTATTTAAAGGCCTTGTCCCTCTGTTCCTCTCCTCTGGAGTTTGAGGAGGAAGCACTCTATTATGTCAAGGTGTACTTGGTCTTAGGAGATATTATATTCTATGACCTTAAGGTAAGAAATTTTAATGATTTGTGTAGCAAATTTTTATACTGAATTGTATTTCACAGAATCAGATTTTGCTATTTGCTAGTTTTGTGTGTTTGGAATGTAAACAGTAAAATGGGAAAACCTCAAAAGCTCAAAGTCTGTATTATTCTTGTGAGATACTCACAAACCTGAGCTCTGCAGTCCTCTTGCACTGGTTGTACTATCTTTGAGCCTCTTATTTCAGGACCCCTTTGATGCAGCTGGCTATTACCACCTGGCACTTGCTGCTGCCATGGACCTGGGCAATAAAAAAGCTCAACTGAAGATTTACACCAGACTTGCTGTGATCTACCATAACTTCCTTGTGGATCGGGAAATGTCTCTCTTCTTCTACCAAAAGGCAAGAACCTTTGCAACAGAGCTGAATGTAAGGAGAATAAATTTAGCTCCCAATCAGTGTTACAAGAGTTCATAAGCATTTTTGGAAAATGCAGCCTAACTACTGTGGAGGTACCTAGGGAAATACTGGCTTTGTAGGAGGATGAAGGCTGCATTCAGTGACTCATTATCTGTGTGCTGTAAGGTGGAGCTCCTCATCCCAGACTAAATTACCAGTTTATATGACAGTGAACTACATTTCATTGTCTTTAAGATCAAGGACAAGACTGTTTGTTTAAGGATCCGTCTGTGAGCTAAAACCAAAACCCAACACTCTTTTTTTTCAAATTACGATTTTCTTTGCTATATCTTTCTGCCTTGATGGATACTGGAAAATGATTAATGCATAGATTCAATGAAAAATATTTAATAAAGTGTTACAGAAGAAAAAACCACTCAATATGAATTGTGGCTTCTTTTGCCTGACCTAGCTTTATTACTTTTTTGAGTTCAAGTAAATGCATCTGCACAAGCATGATAGATGGGCTTGAGAATTGGTTTGACCCAGTTCCCCAGATACCACTCCTCTTTTTCTGTCAAATTAATCTACTGCAGTACTTATGGGCACTAGTTAAACTTTATTTTCTAATTCAAGAAAACTTACGTATGTTATTAGAACTAACTGGTTTGTAGAAGTGAAGGCTCTCATAATATGTGAGTAGTAGTATTGTGGATTTCAGTGGTTATGTGAAGGCCCTCCTTCCACATTTTCAAAGACAATTTAAGTGACCTTTTCAGAACTGTCACTATTGCCTGTAATGACTTACAGCTTTTCCTACTTGTTACATAGAACTAAATATTTTCCAGAAAAATGTGTTCTTTCACTTTAGTTATAAAAAAATCCAAATTTTTAATTTTGATACTTCTAAATCTGTGTCTCAGAACATTTTCGTACTAAAGCTATAGTAGAAATGACAGATCATTCAGATTCATTTTGACATTATGCCTTTTCATTCTCTCAAGAACTTTCTACAGAAACTGCTGATTTATTTTATATTTAAGGGATATTACAAAGAACGGAAGTATGGATGTTTTTGGAAGTTGCACATACAGTCTCAGAAAGCAGATGGGGCTGTTGGCTACATATTATGTTTGTTGTATTGTCAAGTCTGTGAAAAGGTAAAAAACACACTTTTTTTTTAAAAAAAAATATCTACAGCTATGTTATCTCATTGCCTTGATTTTTCTGCCTAAGAATCTTTCTTTTCCTAAAATTTGTCATTCAGATCATGCCCTGAATTCTTTCTATATAAACATTCAGGTATTTTGTCATCTTTTTAACCTCTAGAATTCTTTGTCAGTATTACTTATTTCTTACAAGGTGAGAAAAAAAAGATGAAAAAAAAAGATATATGCGTATTACATATCTCTAGATGGATATATACAGACATAACTGAGAAACTCTCCAGGGGAAGGGGAAGTGCATCTTGTTCCCATGGTCTATATAACAGATAATTGCCACTGTTATAACTGTGACTTTTTAATTACTTTGAAGCAGTGTGGTGACTTAAGCAGTCAAGGTAACTCGCTATGGTCCTGCTCTTAGCTCAAGGTCCAGAAATGGCATTTCAGTGCTGCACCTTTGAGATTAAACACCTTGTATTTGCTGTTTCTAGAAGACTCTACACAATAAGCATTTTGTTTGCTTGTTTTCTCTTCTGACACTGTAAATTTGAAAGTTTTAGTACAATGGTGTCTTAGGAATGACTTAGTGACAGATTCATGCTGGTGTCATATTGTCCCATTAAGCATGGGAAATTAATTATCCCACATGCTCTTGACCTGAAAACTCAACAAAAGTCCTGTATGATCTCTGCAGAGCTGTGAAAATTGTTGATGTTGCTCTCTGTTCATTAACTTGCTTTTCAGTGCTTTACATTCTATTTTCCATTTCATTTGGTTTTCAGACTAGCTAAATTTATAACCTCTTTCTGCTTCTGATTGCTTCAATCATAGGCTGTCTCTGTATACTGGGAAGGGAAGCTGCACTTTATCTGGAATTCAATTCTGCTGATAAAGCCGATCTTCTTTCTTGCACAGCTATTTCATCTTGTTGCCTTGATTCCACAGAATTTTTACTTTCATAGCAATCTAGTTCTACATTATTAATTTACCCTTTAGTGTTAAATTGTGCTTAAGCAGTGTATAGTACATGGAATTTCTTGACCATTCCCTTGAAGGCAGTAGAACAGTATATAAAAATGTATCCAGTTTTTAGAAAGGCAGGATCTGAATTCTTGCTCTGGTGACATGGGAATTCTGCATGTGGTTAAAGTACATCATAAGCAGAGGATTTCAAAGAACTCCATTCCTATTATGTAAATAAATGGCATGTTTAATTTTTAAAAGCTGCTTCAAAACCTGTTAGATCTTTAAATACATCTTTTTCTCCAGGGCGCGCATCATCATTTTATGATTGAGATACACAGTACAATCAATGCACTGGAGCAGCAAATCTGGAATTTACAAGTTCTGTGAGGAACTGAATTTGGATAAGGGATTACACTGATAAATCCTGTTCATCCAGTCAGGAGTAGTAGGATTCATCTTCCCTGCAGGAGACACCTATTAGGTGGCCACAGGGAATGGCATCATTTAGCATCAGGGAATGGTCTGCAAAGTAGAATACCACAGGTGCGTCTTACCTGATGAGCTTCTGGGTGCAAGTCTTTATTGAATGGAAATCTGATTATTATAAAACTGTTTTCCCACAGCTGTTATGTAAATGATCAGTTTTAGCCAGGTAACTGGTAGAACATTCTTCCAGCATAATGAAGCAAAAAGGCTGAACAGCATGGAGTCTTGATACCTCCTAGACAGGGTAAAAAAATCATATATCTGCAGAGTCTGTTAGAAAAGACAATGAGAAATGGGATGTTTGAACAATAAATGAAAAACAGACATTGGAAGCACATGAAGATTCAGAGGGCTTCCACCCATAACAAGTTATGTAGCTGATCTGCAGTAAAGTTTGATACTCTTAAGGAGCCAAAGAGCACTGCTGACCTGTTAAAAGCTCTTCAGGAACTGACCTACTGTAGGTATTTCTGCTTATTTTAAAATTAAAATGTTCTGCTTCCTGAACTGGCATGAACTGGTGCCTGTGAGCAACTCGCTGTCTAGAACCTTGTCAGATATAGAGCCAGATGCTTGTGGTGTTTTCTCATCCAGGAATGACACATTCCCAAGTATCACCCCTTCATTTTTAAAATGGGATTGCAGAGAAGGAAATTGCAGTGATGGTACCATGGTGCAGGATGCTTAATTATGGGAAAGGATGTCCTTCTGTAGAAGCTCATGTTCCCAAAGAGAATAACAGAGTACTGTACTCAGGCAGTTAGGGGCCCCTCTGTCCTCTCTGTCTCCTGATTCAATAGAAACACTCTCCAAGATGTGCATGTTCTGTGTGTCTGTGCAAGGAAGGGCAGCCCTCTCCTCTCTCTCGGGAAGAAGTTCACTTTGGAGTAATAGATCTCAAGGCTACATGTCCCCATTTTTGCAACTTTGGCCTACTGGAAGAAGTTGAGCCCATGTTGGCTTTTCCAGGACTGAAGACGTTTTGTGAGCCCAGTCCCAGCGCTGGCCAGCCGAGCGCCTCCGGCCACGGGGTGGCAATGTCTCGCTTCTCATCAGTGCCTTCCCGCACACCAGCTTAACAAGGGACTCCACAAACTTGGGAAAGTGTCCCACTTTCTCCATTATCCTTCCTTAATGTCTTAAACTAAAAAACAACCCGAACACCCCACTCAAATAAAACCCTCTAAAAAGGGATAAGTGAAAACTCTTCAAGACCCTTAATCAAGGTAAGCAGAGCAGAGCTTTCCCCAGTCAGCGTCTATTGCAAAGGAAATACACGCTAAGAAAACAAATGAGCATTTGTAGGGAGTAAAAAGAACTGAAGATAATCATTCTAAGCTACTTTGAAATGCCTTTAACTCGCTTATCCACAAAAATTTAGAGAAAGTTGTCTGCTTTGAGGTACTATGCAGATTTATTTTCTAACACGAAAACTGCTGTGTGACTATGGTCGAGAAGAAATATACTGAATGAGGTTGGATGCAGGCACATGCTCAAAACTCCTGGATTTTTAAGTATTTTTAAGTGATCAACTTTTGATGCCTTGTTTTGCCAAGAGAAATGCTCCTTGAATTCTTTGTACGAGCCTGGTGCTACAGTTCTCTAGGCAGTGATATTCAAAATACTTAACCTGAGGAACCAAGAACTTTTTCTGAAGCTGTACCAAAGATATTAACAGTTAGTAGCTGTCTTTGCAGTTATAAATTGCCTGGTTGGTGTTATTCTCTGCTGAATGCTCAGGAAAAGTTCCTCTAAATATTTTGCTCCTAAAGCTTTGTTGCCTTCATTTGGCCATTTCAGAAAATAAAGATAAGAAAAATGTTTAATTTTACTAATATGTATCTTGCTCTGGCATTTTAATCACTGGGTGGCAGGTTAAGTTGCCTTTGCAAATTAAACACAATTACTCTGACTTAAAATATTATGAAACTTGTATGCCATTTAGATGCTGAATTACTCTAGAGAATTATGTGTTGGGAAACTCTCAAGAATTGTCAGCAGGTGTTTTTCCTGATGTAGCAGATGTACAAAATCTGTTCAAAGTAGCCTTCCTTTGCCAAGTCAACAGAAGGGAATTTCACCATTGCATGGAAAATATCTAATTTTTTGGAAGTTGGAATGAACATAATAAATGGAGCATTTTTGCTTTTCTGAAAATAACACTGGTTCTTTCTGAATCTTTCCTGAAGTATATTTAATGCTCTGGGCTGGTATTAGATACTGTTTTCTATCAGTCAGGTTATACACTGAGGGAGAGAGAAACTTCTCGGCATCCATTATCCTCCTGTTTGTATTTTGCTTAAGATGAAGACACATTTTTGTGTGCCTGCCTTTGCTAATATATACCATGGATGCATGTTTGAGATGCAACCCAGCTGTTTCTTTCTCTCCCTCAAGAAGTTTTCACCCAGTGCCTGTATAACAGTGTGCTTTTTACAATATCAAAAAGCAGGAGAGCAAGAGCATGCGGATATTGGGAGGTGCAAGTGAACACCTAAGAAATGACTGAAGCTGAATGTGACCCCTAATGCTTGGCTCCTTTTCTGGAGTTCTTGTACACTTTGACCTTTGGTCATGAATGGGTGGGTGAGAGTGTTTTTAGGAGAATTGGAGACTTAGGTCTAGTGATACACCAACCCCCTCAAGTTATTTTCTACATTTTTCTATAATTTTTCTTTAGCAATTCTTATCCACATAATAACATACAAAATCTCCCAAATCCAGATACACTGTTTTTCAGTGGAAATGCAGCAAAGCATCTGTATTTCCTAGAAACTGAAGTGTAAATGAATCACTTTTAGTCTACATTCCCTTAAAACATATCTTCAGCCTTGAACAACTTATTGCTTATTGAGGCAATTTCATTCCCAGTTCACAGAATCAAGGAATTGGTAGGGTTGGAAGGGCACTCTGGAGATCATCCAGTCCAACCTCCTGCCTAGACAGGGTCACCTAGAGCAGGTTACACAGGAACACATCTGGATTTGGAATGTCCCCAGAGAGGGAGATTCCACGACCTCCCCGGGCAGCTGTTCCAGTGCTCTGCCATCCTCAGTGTGAAGAAGTTCTTCCTCATGTTTAGGAGGAACTTGTGTTGTATTTTATGTCCACTGTTCCTTGTCCTGTCACTGGGCACCACTGCAAAGAGTCTGGCACCATCCTCGTGACACCTGCCCTTGAGACATTTGTGTGCATTGATCAGATCCCTTCTCAGTCTTCCCTTCTTAATTTAGAATTAAATTTCTGAGTATAAATGTAAAACGTGGTCAGGATTTGTCTTGTTTTCAGAGCTGATATTCACGTAACCACAGAACGGGTGAGGTTGGACATGGGGCATCTGACCCAACCTCCCTGCATAAACAGAGTCAAACGAGAGCACATTACACAGGATTGTGTCCAGACAGTTCTTGAATATCTCCAGTGAGGAAGACTCCACATCTTCTCTGAGCAACCTATTCCAGTCGTCTGTCACCTGCACACTAAGGGAGTTTTTCCTCATATTTAGGTGGACCTTCCTGTAAAATTAGTACTAACAATCCAGAAACACCCACTTTCACTGGACAGTGAAATAAATACATCCACACTATTGATGAAGCTATTCCCTAGAAACTATTTCTTCTTGACTTTTTAATTATTGGCATGAATCTGCAGCTATTTCCTTGGTAGATTAAAGTGATATGCACTGCAAATTCCTTTAAATCTTGAATCTTTGTCTCATATTGGTCCGGACTTACGTTGTATGAAGACATGGTTAAAATCCTGCATTCTGGAACTGATGGATTGAACTCAAGAGAAAACATTTGTAAATTGCTTACTAAGTAATCTGAAAACTGTTTTTCTTTTATGCTCTGCTGTAGGTCTATCAATTATACACTGTATAAAAGTTCTTTTTTCTGTTCTTCCTGCATACCAGAGATAACAGCAGTCTTACATACAAACATACAGCTGAGTAAATAAGTTGTTAAGCATGAAATAATTATAATTAGATTGTTTCTTTATTATCCAAGATATCCCATTTATTTTAACTTATTGAAAACTACAGGTTTCTTAAAAGCTTGAAATATTTGCAGCTACAGGAAATTCAAGAAAATTGAGATATGTGTCAAAAAGTATCTTAGCCTAATAATCTGTCCTTTACTAATGAATTTTAAATTTTGTCTTTGATTCTGACATTTTTTATTCTTTCACAGTGGAATTTTTGTGTAGAATCACTTTGCTTTTACATAATTCCTTTTTCTGCCTTCCAGCTGATCAATTTGTATAAAGTTGCATCTGTGACTTTCTGGGTCATTAAAAAGATGACACACTTTCTTACTAAATCAGAGAAAAGTTGTCCTTATTGCATCTTTTGCCAATTATGTTTGCTCTATTGCTTTCCTTTTTTAGACATCGTTTTTACTTTTATGTGTGCCAGGCTTTTCATCACTCTTGCTGGTTCCTGGGTGTCTGCCACATACCAGTTAATGTTGGAAAAAAATCAATCCTATTTCTAAGAATGAGTCTAGAGAAAAGTGTACTAATTGGTCAATGTTTATTTTAGACCAAGCAAAGTCCGGTTACCTGTTCACTATTAAGCTTTAGTGACCAGGAACACTGATTTGCCAGGAAAGTGGAGCAATTTTTTAACAGTGTGCTTTCTCCTATCGAAAATTATTCCTGTCATAAGCTTTTTAAAAAATTTAGCTTGTGTGGGAAAGATGTTTTGAAGCACGCTACCAAAATTCTGTGCCTACCCAGCAAACTTCATCTACTTGCATCTCGCCAGGGTGAGCAGGCTCTGCCATGTGCACTGTGCCCTGAAAAGGGTGAAACAAAGAAACCTACAAGACTTCCAAGAGAAAGCAAGAGAAAAGCTGTGAGAAGTATGAACAATCCTCTGCTCAAAATGAGGAAAAATGCCACAGGGGCTACTTTTGGAGGTATTGCTTCATAATGTCCAGTCTCCCATACTCACGGCAGTTATATGGATTCAGAATTCTCTGCTGCTTTTTGTTAGACACATCCTTTCTAACTGGCAAGGGGTAAAATTTAAAAGCAGTGCACTGAGCACATTTCTTTATGGTTTTATTAATTGTTAATTCTTTGTTATCTTCTGCAAATATCTGCAGTTTTGCAAGATGCTTTTTTAGTGCTCATCAACTTTACTTTAAAATCTATACCTGGATTACCCAAATGTATTTGTTGATCTTTTCTGAACTGTATTCTATTTTTAAATTATTTTTTATAAACTAATACTGTTTTAAGTATGCTGGATATGGTTTATAGCAAGTTAAATCTAATATAAACTTTGAGCATTTAAAAATATTTATATTGCTGCCTTTGGACCTCTGTGTTCACAAGTTAAGGTTTTATTTTACTCAGTTGCTGAGACATGGAATTCTGATTTGGACAATAAGCCACATTCTCAGTTCACATGAATCAGCCAAGCTCCATTAAAATAAAGCCCTAGATCTGGGTCAAATTAAGAATTTGAGATTGGCTAAAGGTCTATATCTAGCACAACATTCCCTTGCCATGAGAGATAAAAGCTGAATGCTGAGGTCCTGCAGAAGGGCTCAAGTTGAATGGAATCATGGAAACAGTGAATGTGGGCTGAGAGACTGAATCTTCCTCCCATCTGGGAGCAGCTCTGGTGTGTGTTTTCCCATGTGAGAGTCTGGAGAAGTGGGTTACGTGGGCAGGGATGAATGGGAGAGATTTTCTCATCGTTGTGTTTGCACTAAACCGTGAGGAGCACTTCTCCACAGGATGTAAAAGTTTTGGCATATTCCTACAGATCCTTCTTGTTTGTCCTTTCAGTGACCTTTCCCTCTCCTTTGCTGCTCTACAAACTATTAAAGGTTCTACTGGAAAGTGGGCTGCAGAGTGAGACACATTTTACAGGATTTGGTTTATAAGACCAGTTAGAAAGATCTGATTTTGGAAGAAGATCACAAGCACATGCTCTAAAACCAGTCTCTCACTTCCCCTATAGTTCAAGACCTTACAGTATTTTTTCTCTTCTGAAAAAAATCCATTATCCATTATTGGCTGATTCATATTTCTGTAATTAGAGTCTTCTCCCATTCCACAGCTCCTAAGCCAAGATACTGACTGCTTTGTTTACACTTCCATGAAGCTAATATTTGGATGATTTTACTGGAATATGAGTTTGACAATTTCTGCTTGGATTCCTCCTTAATTTGTCATCTTGTGCAGAAACCTCCCACAGTTAGTCTATCAGTTCGACTGCATGAGAGACTATCAATGACAGGATAATTCTATTATGATTTAATTTTCAATACTGGGGAGTCAGGAAATTTTAAAACTGAGCCTTCAGTTTTCCTGAAATACAGAAAAATATAAGGGAAACTGTGAATGTTTTTTATTCATCAAAAGTTGTATCAACGCCTTATTTTCTGTCATTCTTTTGTAATTTCAGAAATTGTAACTGAAAGGTGAAGCACCTTAACATAAAGGTTTTGATTAGGCAAGCACATGTATTTTCAATATCACTCAGCTAATTTAAAATACTCTGGAAAGAGCTAACTAAATATGCATCTAGGCTTTAATTAAAGTATCAGTGCATGTGGGATATTCTTCACTACAGTCAAAGTAGTTTGGAAAATTCTAACATAGCAGAACCAGTCTCATGACACTTGTAGATCCTCTTTTCTAGCATTATTTATTAATCTAATACAGTGTTACTACACTGCTTTTAATGACTTTATTTCTACTCTGCAAAAAAACCCAACTATAATCTCTACAATAAAGTATGGAACCAGTTCTTTAAGAGAACTGAACTTTTAATTATCTTCATTGTGTCTTCAAAAGAGTTATTTTTTTTTTCTGGTCACAGTATTGATTAGTTATGGCATAGCAACTAAAGATAAATTTGTTAAACTCACTCCTGAGCTACCAGTAACACAGTTTAAGCAAAGAGTGTCAAACTGGTAACTGAAGATGTGCATGACAATAAGATTCAAGAATTCATTAGCTACATTCCCATAGGAAGTCCTTGCTAAAAATTACATGTATCCAAAAAAGTAATAAATGTACATGAAAAAGTATCAAAGGAATTATGAAAAATGGAAGACTGCAGAATTAAAATTTTCTATAATAGACCTATTTTCCATTTCTTAAGTACCTTTATTATGTTACTACACATCAGAAATCCTTCAAGTTTTTATTTTTTTTGCAAACATATAATTCATGTTAAGATTTTAGCCCATTTTTATTTTGCTTAAGGTGACTGAAGAATTTATTTTCATACAATACAAGGAGGATTGGGATACTGTGGAAGATACATTAAACAGAGAATATTACTTGTTAGACCTCATGGAATAAAGTGCCGAAGTTAAAATCTTTGAGTTCCTCAGATCCATAGGTTCAGTGAGCCAAGCATAAATATCTCAGATATGCTCACAATCTTGGCAAACATCTGAATTCAAGCACAAGAAAGAAGAATCTGTTAACTTTTACTATCATGTTTAGTTTCTGTGTCCTGTATTTACAGGGAATGGTGGAATACCAATGTTTGAAACAAACCACATCTTGAGACACTACTTCTGAGTAAGTGGTGGAAAACAAAATGGGTTAAATTAATCCAACAGAACTTCAGAAACCAACCTGAAGCTATTTTCTTCCTTTCAAATTCTCAGTCTACTAAGTTGTAGCTCTTTTCTGGGTGGAGTAAAGTATAATTTTTCATTTGGTCCATACTCTTCTGCACATTAAAACATGTTCATTCTTTAAATTCATCTTTCATGAATGAAAACAAACTAATAAAATCTCTGGAATAAAGCACCAAGCAAATAAATTTTCATTATTGTAGAGGCTTAAATCATGACTTAGAACTACATTTATGTATTTATAATTGAACTTATTAAAAAATCTTGTAACATTTCACACATCCTTTTCCAAAGAACATATAAATTTGGCTCAATCCCAAGAGCCTACTCTTGGATGGAATTCTTTATTATTATAGAGTCCAGCAGAAAAGCACAAAGTCTCTGCAGTTTAGATTTGACAACAATTTTGCAATTCTTGGATTGCCATTGTCTTTATACCTTAAGAAACCTGTGGCAGCCAAGGATCTCAGAAGTGGGATTTAATAAAACAAAGGCGTAATATGTGCCACTGGCATAAAATTGGCAATAGGAAGTACCAAGATGATGGCAAAGTGTCTTTGAGTTCACATGTCAGAGTTTCCCAGGATAAGTGCTTTAATGGGACAGTGATTGAAGGTGAAGTCATAAACAACAAATTTTGTAAAAACAGTGTCACTTCATAGATCCTCTTGTACAGGAATACATGATGTAAATATGAGATTTGCAAAGAATTTGAAAACAAGCAGCTGGGACTTCACACTATCAAAATGGAGAGGATTTCAAACATCAGCCTTCTTTTGAAGAGATCTGGACGTATATAATTTGTTTTTAATGGCAAATTGAAAAGAGCTAAATGCACTACTGAGGGCAGGATCAGAATTCAAATCTCTTTGAGGAAGGAAACTTGTGCTAAGGGCCTGTGTTATGGAAAATAGATGTGGAATGGGGAAGAGCTGACTGGGTAACAGAGGTGGATGGGCGATTGTGATGGGTGACAAGTCAGACATTAATAAACATTTTGGCTGTAGTACAAAAATGGCAAGCTTCAAATCAGTAGAAGTGTCAAGGACAACAAAGATAAATTTATTCTCTGTCCAGCAAGATCTTGGGACTGTATCCAGTTCAGGCACAACTCAAAACAAGAAACATGTTGACAAATTAGAGTACAAAGAGGAACAATAAAACCGATAAGTTTAGAAAATATGAACTTTGTGGAAGGAGCAATGTTTGTTTAGTCTAGAACAGACTGAGGGCAGATATAACAGGCTTGACAATGTAAAAGCCTTTTACAAAGAGGATGGCTTCTCTCATCTGCAGGGGAAAGGAAAACAATTTATACTGTATATTTTCATAATAGAAGGAATACTTAATTAAAATACCAAGATCTATCACATATGGATGGTCTTGTTCATTGCACTTTAAAAAAACAAATAAGATAAATATTTTTTTTAAATATTTGGTGTCCTGGCTGTAGGTATTTCTGCCTCAGGGCACCAGGGTTGCACTAGATCCCTAGGGATCCTTCCAATCCTTTGCATTTACATGCTTTCAGGATTTAATTTGACAAAATAGAACAGCTTTAGCTAGAGGGATCAAAAGCCTTCCATCTGTAAATGCCCCAGACTGTAGTGGATAGAAGCCAAAGGAGATGGTGATTCAGACTCTTTCATGTCTAGTTGTCCAATCACTAACTAAAAAGGCATTATTTCACTTGGTTGTGCTCTGTAGGAATAAACCATGCTTACATCACCAGAGCAAGAGATAGGAGAAACCTGTTTTCTTTCAGATTTTTTAGGCTATAGCCATATCTTTGGCACTGTCAGTGCTAATGTGGTTGTGATCAGTGACAAAGCTGTAAATGTCATGGGATTTAATCAGGTTAAGAGTTCAGGAGAGAATTTGAATGGTGGTTATACCAAAACACTGGATAGATGCTTAGTAAGGAATGATGTATCCTGCAGTGACTGAATGGGCTTTGGTAAACCCAAGCTAAACAATAAAAAAAAAATCTTTTTGGAAGATTTAACTTTTTCATTGTATTATTCTTGTGCTCAGACAAGCTTAGTGCTTGTGAATGAAAGTAGATATGACAGCAAAAGAGACAGGCATAATTTCTTCATCTGTACAGGCACAGCACAAGCGCAGCATGAAATACATGATACTAAAAGGCTTTCTCAGTTTATGGGAGGATAGTTTAGTCTCCAGGCTGATGCAGAAACAATTACTTACCAAGGCTGATGATTCTGCTGTGGGTGCCTGTTCACTGGGAAATGAGATTGAGAGAGGAGCATAGGCTAATGAACAGCTGTCACTAATATCTTGGACTATAAAGCTATAATTTAGAACAGAAATGTTACATCAATTGCATGTTACTGGTCTGTTCAGAAATTCATTTCCACTACTAAAACATTTTTATAGGCAGAATTGTTTCATATGCACATTTTTATTTCGGCTGAATGTAAGACTCCCTAATGGTAACTGAAAAATGAAGCTACTTTCAAAATTTTACGATATTTATCAAGAAGAATCAGATGTAATGGTGGGTGAAGCATGACACAACCTTTTCCAGTAATTTTTTCTTGTTATTTGTTTCTTCTGGCTTATATCAGTTTTCTGTCCACTGCCCTCAGTGAAAATACTTTGAAGTACTATTGTGTGAGTTAGACAGATGAATGCAGATATACAGCACCTGACAGCAAAGCTCCAGAACTCCAAACTCATGCTTATCAGCTGCTTAAAGCCATCTGAAACCCATAGATACTTTTAATTTTGGCCACTAGATCCTCTTGACTGATGTTCTTCCTGTGATATAACCTTAGTTTCTATATCATGAATAGATAGCTCAAACCTCAAATCTAAGTCCTATCACAATCAGCTAACAAGATAATCCTCTGTTTATTTTGATTGACAGCCCAATCCAGAAAGCAGTTTCAAACTTTCTTAACAAAACAGTCTTGTAAAAAGAGGAACAGCAACAGGTTGCCCTCCCTAATCATCAGACACTGTTAATTTTGGGGAAAAGGTAATAGAAAATGGAGAAAGTTGTAACAGAATGTTCCAAATAGGTCAATAAGACTGTGAAATCACACAGGGCCTCTCTGGCTTTGTGGTTTCCCACAAACTGATGGATACCATTACTGAACATGTTAGTATTAGTCTGAAGTCAGATAATCATATGTGGGCTTTGCAGCTCCAAAAGCAGGTCCTGATTGGAAGAAAAGTTTTCTTTTGGAAGTCCCACCTGTAAAACAATGGGACAATTTCCATATACTTACTTTTGCTGGGTCTCAGTTGTTGATGAAGTACAATGATCCCAGTGTTGGAAACTTCCATTACACATCCAATTGACTTTGTTGATTTTCCTATATTGGCCTTTCAGGTGTGGGCACTGTGGTTTGAAGTTGATGAAAACTCAGGCAAGCACCCTGAAGACTAAAAGACAACTCCTTTTTCAGTGAGTACAGTATTTCTATAGTAACACTCCAAAAGCTACAAAGGTGCACACAACCATTCCATGGTATCAAATTAGTAATACGTGCAATAAATTATTTGTATCACTCCATAACTCCAAAAATCTAGATTAATAAGAGCCTTCTCATGGTTAATTGGCTGAGTTCATGCTACTGTGCTAATTTTGTCACCTGTGAGATTTGTTGTAACTGAGTTTGGTGTCCTATTTCAGATATAAACCAAGAAATATACCCTAGAAAGTACACCATTTTTAGCCAGCTGGTTTATCACTTTCATTGCCAAGGATAATATTTTCAAAACTGGAAAACATGCAGGCTTTCTTCTCATACTTACTGAAAAAAAAATTTCCATTGCTACACAAACACAAACACACCAGTGAGCACAAATCCTCAGTGAGGTAATGGCAAAGCTGCAAGAACTGAGACTTGCTTATGTGAACAAAAAATGTTAAATTTATAGGCTGGGTGCTGACTGCTGTCTTCCACAGGTGCTAGACATAATTTAGCAATATAATTTTTTTTAATGACAGCATACATTTTTTATTTCGGTTTGCTGTTATTTATAGAATATGCCTGCCACAAGACCTAGATCCTAATTACTATCTTCTGATTACTCTTGCTGAACTACTTTAATTTTAATGGATATTCATATTTGTGCTTGAGACTAGTGGACTGAAAAAACAGCACTAAGGCTCTGGTTTTCAACCCTTGTTTGCCCTTATATGCCATAAGGAGAATGTGGTCCTGGTTCTGTTATTAGAAATAACCAGCCCATTACTATAAGCAGTAAGGATTGGAAATTATTTTAAAATATTTTTTTAAATTAAAAATTACTTTCCTTTTGGTGAAAAAGTAAAGTATATAAAATACTGGGATATTAAAATATTTTGTAAAATTTTCAATTTTAGAAATGTGCAGAATTTTTCCTTTTTCTATAGGACCAGTGACTTAGTCAGGAAAGAAGAGTGAGATCAGTAAGTTTTGTTTTTATTAAATTTTAAATTGAAAATTCAATAATTCCAAATGCACCTCAAGGCAAAATGGCTATTACCATGCATATAAAAGATGACTTCAAGAATATTTTGTCTGTCGGTTTCATAAAAACAGATTTCTGAGGTAAATTTATCTCTTACTAATGGAAAATTTCTGCAGATTTATGAGCCATTTTGAGTCATGAAATTATACCAGTGCTGATTGTATTGGTCCATGGAAAATCTTAACCTATGTCATGAAGCCTACGGGAAAGCAAAACAAGTCCCATTTTTCTGTAGGAGAGAACTATGAAGCTGGCTGGGAGAATAACAGCTTGTGTAAACGAGTTTCTAACCTCTCACATAAACACCTTCTGGGATCTCTACCAGTATTACCCAGACTGTAACAAAGCAGACACCACAGAGAACATATCCTCAAAGCCTGTAAAGGGTACCAAAAATTGCCCCCAGGAGGTCTAAGAAATTCCTCCGCACATATGTCTATATACTCTCATGTGTGTAGACAAAATTATCTCTGTAGAATGAAGACCATAATCCTCTTCCCTAAAATGTCATAGTCTCATAGAAAAGGTGATAGAACTACTAAGAATTAGAAACAATAGCTAATGATAGATGTAGGCCATGATGGAAAGTCACGCCACGCTGAAGCTTCTAAAAGAGTAAAAACCACATAATTAAAAAACAAACAAAAGCCCAAATCCAAATAAACCCCAAAACATAAATCCCATCCCCTCTAAAAAAAAACAAAACAAAAAAACAACCAAAAAAACCAAAATAAAAAACCCCAAAATGACCATCGTAAGTGCCATGGCATGGAACATAGCACTATTCACAGAAATTTTCTGGCCACAGAAATTCAGAGTTTTGTTCTGTCTTTCCCTTCAACAGTGGATATCTTTGACCCAAGCTATGCACAAATATATTTTTCAGGAGCTCTTTGGGAAGGAAGCCAAAGACTCTTTCCTTGTGAATTTACACAGTGATGTTCTAAAAATGCTTCCTGTGAACAAAGCTGTTACCCTATGATTCTTTGGGAAATGAACTATCCTGCATTGTAAGAGTGTGGGGTGTATTGCCATGTAACCGTGTCTGACTGGTTTTCTTTCTGCAGAATACAAGATACATACTGACTTAGATATGTCAATTAGAATGTGAATTAAAGGTAACACCCTCCCAAGCCCAGCTGAGCACTGCTTTATCAGACTCTAAGAAATGAAGAACATGTTGCCAGTGAGTTAAGGAAAATATAGTTAATTTTTTTATTTTTTTTTAAGATAATCTCTGCCTTCCTATGAAATCCATAGTGATATCACTGGAGTAAGAGATAATGAGACTAATATATAAAAAAAAATAGAAAGTATACTAAAAACCAGTTACTTGAGCTTATTTCAAACTATGTATACAATCAAAAAATGGTAACAATTTATCTGTCTATAGCATGTCAGATAATTTCTAGGCCAAAACCAAAATGAAAGACTAGAATTCCTACTACAGCAAAATTTTCCGCTATGCTCCACTGTAGCATGGTAATTTCTCTGAATTATTATTGCATAGAATATTCTCCTATTTATGAGGGTTTCAAACTCATCATTGAAGAGGCCTGACACAATGCCAAATGGAAGCAATGTAAAAACTACAAACTTGAGTGAGTTCTTGAAAAAAGAAGTCTTTTGTGAACAAAGTTGCTTCCTTATGGTATGGCTTTCCTTGAATAGAAGCATATTTCCACAATTAGAAGTTTTCATTAACTGTGACAGGCCTAAATGAAGCAGACAAGCTGAAGGCCCTATATTGACTTCTTTGCTATGTGGCAAAAGCATGGTTTCTAAATCTCACGTAATATGCTGATAACCACTTCCTGAAGGACTTCTAGTAACATTCTTGAAAGAAACAATGAGAAAAGAAACAACAAATATTTGGAATTAAAATATGTATCAATGGATAGCACACCAAGGGTATTAAAGAGAAAGTTGGCAATAATAATGCAAATCTTGCTTGTGTTTTCTACAGGAGAGAGATCAGAACAGTTCAAGGTCCTTAATTTCATACACATACACTGAAATAATTTTAGGTTCTTCCTTTCTGAAATTATACTTTCTCCCATCCCACAATCCGATTGGTATCATCAGTTTGGTGCTGGTGCAGTGGAATGGAATTGATGACACAGGATCCTTGCCCAACTTGAATGAGTCTATGTAATCAATTTTTAGCTAACACATATTTTTCTGCCTCTTTGCTAATCCTTGCTATGAAGGATATGTTCCTTTCTTAAGGGAAGGGATATTCTTTACATCTTAAAAAACACAACCCTTTGAATGCAAATAAAATGACTAATGCTTCTTAAGCTCACAGTGGTTCCATGCAGTAATTTAAATGAGAGACTGTTAGTTCATCTGTGACTGAAAACCAAAACCAGACAGATCAGCTTGTTAGAGTTCTCACAACACATAGCTATGAGTTATGATCCTGGTGGGGAACATATTTCTTTTTCAGTTGCCTTCTTTTAAGCTTCTCTTTCAGTTTTTTCATTATATTGGGATTTTAGAAAATGGTTGCACCTAATCTCTTTCTAAAAAGTCTTATTGAGAAAGATGGAAGGAGCAGATGTTATTTTCAAATGTGAAAATAGCTAAAAAGACGAAACACAAGTTTGCTAGAGACAATTCATAAACCCCACACAGTCTTCTACTCTCTGCTGTCTTAGGGAAGCCAAATTTGAAAAACACAACAGGGAAAAGATATATTGGTTTCCTTCTAAAAGCATATTCTTCCAGGTTGTGCATGAATCGAGGTTAAATTAATGAATGTAAGATGCCTGCTGGACACTGTTTTCTGTGTGTACATGAAATGCCTAGTGAAACAAACTCATCAAAAGAATTTGGCACAAAGGTACCAACCTTTGTGTGGATGGTCATGGGCTTTATTAGAGAACAGGCAGCTCGATATCCAGCTTGGTCAGGACAGGATAACTCTATGCAAGCCAAGAGGCAAAGCTTTACATGCATAAGGAAGTTTTAACAGGAAAATGACGTGTATTGCATTTCAATTAATAAATACACTGGTTTTTGTTGTAAAGAGCTTCTGCTCTGAGAGTTCTGGCAGCACAAGTGTGCTTTGAGTCCCTCTCCTCTTGATGCCGGAATCAGCAGGAACATCTCCACTGCTGAGAAAGAGTTGATTTGCTGGATTGTCCAGCATGCTTTAGGAATGCTCTAGACACCCCTCCAATTTCTTTGAATCTGATAAACAGTGTGGATGCTCAGTGTCTGACAGAAATTCCTGAAAATGTTTGTCAGGATCCATCACAGCAATGTCCTTGCACTGTACATTTCTCCACTGTAACTGCTGTGGTGACTGCCCTGCCTCAACCTCCAGCTGTCAGGCATTGCCAGACCTGCTTTGCCTTTGCTGGGACTACTGAGACTACAAAATAACTTCACACTATAGAGCTCTGGAGCTCATTAATTGAATCAAACTTCATTGGCAGTATTATAAAATCTGGGTCTTGGATACTTATCTAGTATCAACTTCACTAGTTTTATCAGGGATGTAGATGTCTATCTACAGGACAGAGATAAAAACTGGCCATTAGATGAGCATAAGCTTTGACTCTGACCAGCTTTGCTTTTCTTTGAAATTAAATAATGCAGTCTGCATAGTGTCAGTTTGGAGGGCTATTCAGCCTCCCATGCTGTTACCTTTACTTTTTATTGCTTATCTGATTCTCATCTAAACCAAGGGAAGATTGATGGTGTCTTCTGAAAGATGAACTAAACCCTTTTCAAGCTCTCAAATGAAACAAGACACAATGCATGGGATTCCTCTCTCCCAACTTCAAGGTCTAAATTCAACTGTCTCAGTGTAGATTGTGATTTTTAGCACTTTAATATATTCAAGACGTTTGCAAGGCTGCCAGGAAAAATGGGGTATATAAGAGAGCTATGCTCTTCTGAAGTGCCAGTGCCCTTTTGCAGGCCAGATAGAATGCAGCTCAGATGGTAATATGTGTGCAACTGGATTGAACCATAAGTGGTTGTGAAGGACACGTCTACATGCAACTCAAATATCCAGGCTAATCTTAATGTTAATGGAGTTAATATATCAGTAAAATACACAGAATTAGTTCTCTTAATCTGAAAGCAGACACCCACATTTGATGAAATGTATTGCACATTGAATTCAATGGATGATATTCATGAAGTGAGCTAAGGGTTTTGCTTGTCTTGAACTAAACATTCTGCTGTGCTATAACTCAAAGTCCATAAGAATAAAAAAGGCAAAAAGCCTCTTGTGTTTGATAACCAACAGAGTCAAAGTTTTAATTTTTCTGCCACTGCCTCCAGGTTGACCCATAAGGATTTTCTCTCCTCAGACAACTATAATGGCTTTTCAGGTCATATAATTTTCTATATCGCCTGCAAATTGTGTAAAACTGTTTCATTGCAACCATAGACTTACATATCTATGAGGGAGCTTTCAGACTGAGGAGACAGACTTTCTAATATGACATCTAAGCTCCCTATGCATTTTTACCTTTTCACTAACTCAGTTTGATCTCTCTAGTTGTATCTTGAAAGCTGTATTTGTATTCTGGGAGTTGTGTATTGTGGAAATTTTAGCCTGCCTGCATAGTAAAGAACCTACTTATCAGCCATTGATTTAAAGGTTTCTGAAATTGTGAGGCACTTTCAACTCAGACACTGCACAAACTTAGGTTATCATCTCTCCGTATTTTGTAGAGCAATGCAGTATCAGAGTGGGTAAAATCTGGATGGCAGCTGTGATCTCAAAGGACTGTTGGATGCTGCAGTGAAAGGGTGGTAGTGATTCAGAAGACAATAGTTTTCCCTCCAGGTGCCCAGTATGCTTCAAAGAGGCCCTGTACTGCTGAGAAAGATAAACCTGACTCTTGGTGGCCTGTGGTCAATCAAAGATCTTATTGAACATTTCACAGGGGAAAAGACACTGACCTCAGTGTCCTGGACAGGTTATGTAAACCAGTAAACTAGTAAACTAGTAAACTAGTAAAACCAACTCCAGAACATTTTGGGTCTAGTTTTGCATTCCTAACTCAGTGTTATGTGCCAGGATTTCTCCTGGTGTGCTCTGGATCAAATGAGCTCTTCAAAGCAAAAGCTGCATTGGACTTGGCCCCAAGTTCAGCTCCCTTCTAGATCTGCTGTCAGCTGTGCATTGGGAAATTCACCCACAGCAGATGGACTTTTGTTCCGGTTTGGTTTTGATGCTGTCAGGTGAGTGGGAGTTATTTGAACTCCAAAGACTGCATTGGAAATTAAAAAGTAACCAAAATCCCAAGTGATCCTGTCCATGAGCAGATGTTTTTAGACCACAGCCATCAAAAAGCCTGTACAAGAAAACAATAACTACAATAGAAAAACAGATTGTTGGCACTTTATGCACATCAAGAAAGAGAGTTACAAAAACGGGGAAAAAACATTTTGATGTTGCTAAATCATACTTATTTACTAAGTATTGATACCAGATGACTTCCCATTTCTTGATAAAAACATTTCAACATGATACATGGTTTCATCTAAAAGGTTTTTTTGAAACATATTATAAGATGGAGAACACTTAATAGGAGAAAAACAATAGGAAGAGCAGGCTGGTTTATATAAGAACTAACAAAATGTTGAGCATATATAGGAACAGCCATCATCACAAGTCACTCGATTAGCTATACCCCGTGGATACAACAGACAGACTTGACTGCATTCCCAACCCAAATACAGGTTGGAAGTAGAATGGACTGAGAGCAGCTCTGGGGGAAAAGATTTGGGGGTGCTCATAGATGGAAACGGACCTCTATAACTTGATTAATTATGTGAATAAAGTTCATCACATCCAAATCAGACATCTGGTCTAAGAGTCACCTCTTCAAATGTGGGGGGTGAATAAGGCAGGGATGAATGGAAGAAATGAGGAGAGAGATTCTTCAAGAAGCCGGATGAGAAACAAAGGTAATATTAAACAAAGTAGTTCTGATGGCACAACCTCTCAAGAACTTGAGGAAGTTGCTACTGACAGGTTAGATGGAGACCCAGGAGAAGGTCCTCTCACCCTCTGGGTGCGAATGGCACACCCAGTGTCTTTTCCTTGCTTTCAGGATGAGTCTCCAATCCTTATACTGCTATATAAAATATGACTAAAACTTCATCTCCTTCAGCTCTTCTGAAGAGAAGATTTAGGCCAATGTACAGTCAGGGATTATACCCAGACACCTCAGTGTAGGAGCTGTTTCAGTCCTGGGTTTGTTTCACTGCAGTGACTCCCACCTGGCAGTATCACACTTGGCCTGCTTCAGGGATTTTCTGCCACCGGGATGTGAAGAACTCCATCACCTCTCAGTTTCTCACATCTTTGTAGCATTGTGTAACACCAAACACCACATCTACTTGGAAAACTGAAGTTCATCCTAATCCTACTAATGGTGCAGTGACTTCTTCCTCCTCTAAGGACAGCTGGAACAGCTGGGGAGAGTGGAACTGGAACTTTGAGGCTCCTTGACCTGACTGAATAGCAGTCCAGTAGAGAAAAGTGCATTCCATTTGGGACATGAGTGGTTCACTGCTGCTGTTCCTGAATACCAAGAAACTAGCAGAACCGTAAAAGAACTGTCCTTGCAACTCAAACTGCCAAAAATGATCAATGTTAAAAGATTTGTCTGTGGAAAAGCTTCATGAGACCGTGCACCAATAGAGAGGGAATTTCTGAATCCCTGTTCTCCTTTGCAACAATGAACATCACATTACTTGTTCATTTTCAGATTTAATCTCAACTGCAAATACTGATATATTCATCTTGCTCTCTTCCATATGTAGTCGCTGCTCTTTCCTAACAACTCTGAAATGCAGCTGCTCCATGACAAGTAAAGGATGAGGAAACAGGCATGCATGACTCCTTGAGTAGTAAAATTTTCCAAAGACTGGGCCAGGAGCACACAGGAGTCCTGGGGATAGCAGTAAATATACGTTCCCTTGGGTTCTTTGGAGTGGAGAGAAGACAAGCATCTCCTTTTTTTCCCTCTCTTATGTGAAAAAATACACTTAAAACAAGTACATTTCTGAACACATTTCCAATTTCACTGTAGAAATATGATTCAGTAATTTCATTATGCAAATTCTTCTAATTTAGTGTGCTTATTATTTATTCTTCTTTTACCCAGTAATTACCAAAAAAAGCCATGATGGTTTTAACTTATTTGGATAAAGCACACTGATAGAAAAATTTGGTGAGAATACTCATTAAACCCATTTTTTTTTTTTTTTCAGCATGAAACATTGTGGGAGATTCCCTACACAAGGCAGCTCTTGGGCCCAGATGGAAGAGGAGTATGAAGCAGAAGTGAAAGAGGTACAGCTCCCATCTGTCTTTCAGCAGGGCTTTGATAAGGACACAAAGAACTTCAACAGGCCTCTGTGTGGAGGGGGTGGCAAGCAGAAAGCCTTGTGAGCACTGGTGAGTTTTCACAGATAGTCATCCATGGAGAGAAACCAGAGAATAGGGATTAATGAGCTGGAATAACATGATCTTGAGGAGTACTACAGTTTGTGCTACAATGTTTCTTCACACTGCACACATCTGTCACAAACAGGCTCATGAAATCATTTGCCGTTTGCTTTATCTGCAGAAACATTCTTTGTGTGCTGACATCACACGAAACGCGCCAGGGTAAGCAAATGCAACCCTGTGGCAAACAGCTCAGACCAACAGTAACACCTGTCTTCGTAACTTGCTCTGGCCAATTATTTCAGAGGGGTGAGCTAATAAAAATGCCAATAGCTTGGGTGAGAAGGTGTAACAACCACCTCTGCAATCTGCCTTTTGCTCAAAGCTGTTCTGAGTCACATGGTCAGGCTGAGAGCTCCAGTTTAAAACAGTAACAGCAGGCTGAGAGAAAACTGCAGCACAATCTACCATGGGAAGTGTCACTTTCTTTACTTGGACCTGCTTCTTTCCAAGGACCTGTTTTAAGTCACCAAAAATGAGACGACATTGGCCCTTTGGACTGACCTTATCTTCTCCACACTTGACCCCATGTTCTCCTCGTTATGGTTTCCCTCATCCTACCAACCTCCCTACTCTGGCTTTTGAGTTCTGCTAGCTCCTCCCTTCTGCCGTCATTCCGTCTTCACAGGGAAAACTGAAGCTGCTTTGTAATTTTCATCATTGTGCTCATGTTGCTTTTTCTTTAATTCCTCAGAAGTAGCTCTACTTACCTTTAAGTTTTAGGCCTCTTAACCAAAAATTTCCAACTATTATAATTTTATGGCATATCTTGAAATTTGTGGTATTTTTCTTCAAACATTAGCTACTGCAGTAATTTGAGACTTTCCATTCCATAATAAAACAATTTTCCAGTTCCCATTTCACAGATGGAAGCCCAAAAACACAACTCCCAGGCTTATAAAAAGAAGACTATAAACATACGCCTCCCAAATATAGGTTATTAATTTTTAAATTCATAACTAGGAAAAAGCTCAGGAGTTTGAAAACTTGAGATTGGCAAGACCTCTAAACCCAGCTTTTTTTAGCAATCTTCCTTTGGACTGATTGCTTAATTAGAAAAAAATTATGAGAAAAGCATCATACACTCTAGGCAAGCACCATTTTTATGGTAAATCCCCTAACCCTTTCCAAATTAAATTGAACAATTTGTCCTTTCATGAATCAAAGAGAAGAGAGGTTTTTTCATAAATTAAAACTTTTAACTTTGATTTCTAGAATTAATTCTATATTTGTTTCTCTAATTAATTCTAAACTTATGTCTCAGTCCTCCAATCCCCATCCTTCTTGGCACCCACCCTGCCGACCCTCTCACAGAAAGATTGGCTGATATCCAGTGACATCCACACTATCC
This sequence comes from Pseudopodoces humilis, assembly GCF_049639895.1. Classification (NCBI taxonomy): domain Eukaryota; kingdom Metazoa; phylum Chordata; class Aves; order Passeriformes; family Paridae; genus Pseudopodoces; species Pseudopodoces humilis. The sequence continues at coordinate 10,615,966 of NC_142205.1, read as the reverse complement.
TTCCACAAAGCCAAACCACTATAAAAAGATTCATAAAATCTGCAGGCCCATGAACCTTGTTACTCTGCCAACAAGGAAAAAAACAGTCACATAAAATGGGATGGTATCAAGAAAAAAAAAAACATTAGGGAAGAGATGGAAAACAGAAGAAGTTCAATTTTGGGATGTTTTAGAAAATACATAGTTATATACTAAATACAGAGTGATACCAATAATAATAGGACAAAGTGAGCAAGTTGGGTTAATACACGGAATCTGCATTTCTAAAAGAGTAACTCATTTACAAGAAGTCTTTTCTTATTCTTGCTGAATAGAATTTAATATAATACAGTTAGTATAGCTCTATTGACAGCATATCCTCCTCTTGGCAAGATTCTCTAATCTTACCAACTCTTCCAGGAGATAATACATGCCATCTGGAGGAAATGTTTCTCTATCCCCCACCCTCCCATCTGTTATATATTTCTCTTTGATCCCCCCACCCTCAGCACTTTATCCTCTGATCATCCCTAGACCTCAGACTCTAGCTGTACAACCATTTTCACTTTCAGTCTCACTGTATTTCTCTTTGGGTCTTGCCTTGTGGTTTTATCACACTACTGAAACTCCTAGTCTGCAATAGTCTTAGCAGAATCCTCCTTCATCTCTAATTCCAAATTGTCTCTCTCTCTTTCTCCCTTTCTCCCTTTCTCCCTTCCTTCCTTCCTTCCTTCCTTCCTTCCTTCCTTCCTTCCTTCCTTCCTTCCTTCCTTCCTTCCTTCCTTCCTTCCTTCCTTCCTTCCTTCCTTCCTTCCTTCCTTCCTTCCTTCCTTCCTTCCTTCCTTCCTTCCTTCCTTCCTTCCTTCCTTCCTTCCTTCCTTCCTTCCTTCCTTCCTTCCTTCCTTCCTTCCTTCCTTCCTTCCTTCCTTCCTTCCTTCCTTCCTTCCTTCCTTCCTTCCTTCCTTCCTTCCTTCCTTCCTTCCTTCCTTCCTTCCTTCCTTCCTTCCTTCCTTCCTTCCTTCCTTCCTTCCTTCCTTCCTTCCTTCCTTCCTTCCTTCCTTCCTTCCTTCCTTCCTTCCTTCCTTCCTTCCTTCCTTCCTTCCTTCCTTCCTTCCTTCCTTCCTTCCTTCCTTCCTTCCTTCCTTCCTTCCTTCCTTCCTTCCCTCCTTCCCTCCTTCCCTCCCTCCCTCCCTCCCTCCCTCCCTCCCTCTTGAAAATGTGAGTGGGCTTCCTGTGCTCATTTAAGGACTTATGCTATCCAATCATACACCCTTTAATCAGGCTGATTGTCTGCATTATGGTGACACAAGCAGAAACAAAGTAGGAAGGGAGCTCAAGATCCTACGTATCCAAGGCAGGATCTGTTCTTTCTAGAGTAATTTCTGAACAATAACTATTTAAGCTTTCTTATTAACAAGGTCTTTAAAAATAGAGATTCCATGTATTGTCCACAAACTCAGTTCCAGTCCTTTGCTATCTTTATATTTAAAAATATACTTTACACTGAAGACGATCTTTGTAGTAGTAATCCTAAATTTCCCTATCAGAATTTTGAGTCTTTTTCTTTTTGAGCTACCCCAGTGAACACAAATAACAGATTCCTATTCTCTTTTAGCAACCTTTTACATATTTGAATACTCTTATCATGTCTTCTTTTGTCCTAGACTGAATAATTTCAGGTCTTTAAAGCTTAGCTATAAGTCATATTTTTAAAGCTCTAATGATTTTACACTCTCGTGGATTTTCTCCAACTGATTCATGAACTACTTTTTAAGCAGAAAATACAAATCTAGGCACTGAACTCCAACTAAGACCCTACAAGCAGTGAGGAAAATAGGAAACAGGAGAGGTGAGGTGGTGGGGGTCTCACAAGCTTGCAAACTTACGTGAGGAACTTACTGAGCCAGGCAGTCTCTGTTTTCTCTTATTGGATTGCTTATTACTTGTGCCAAAGTGTAGCACTCTGCAGCTGCTCTTATTGAATTGCATCTTATTGACTAGAAACACTTATCCATTTAAAGAAATAATTGTAAATTTCAGTTTTTCTATTCTTTTGTCTAGCAGTCAGCTGAAGGAAACATAACAACAGTGCTGGGCTCAAGACATGTTCCTATGGAAACTTCCAACATAATTTGAGATGGACTTTGAAGGACTGATGAGTATTTGGACAGCAGAATTCCAAGAAGTTGTGCAATGTGAAGTTATACTCAGATTTTAATTTCACCGTTTGTTTACAAAAATATTATCAAAGATATTAGTAATATCAGAATGTATGTAATTAAGTGTCACCCACAGTTTTACACAATCTGCAATACCTATTCTTCTATTGTAGATGAAATTAGGCTTATCAGACAAGGCATGTTCTCAATCACGGTGTCTATTTATTACTTTATGGTCTTCTGAAGGCTTATAAACTGATTTTCACTGTATTGTGAACTGCTCTTCTAGGTTTATTCTAGCAGTTCATTGAGAGCATCCTAAGGTGAAACATATTGGCCCAACCAAGTTAGAAAACATCTGAAAGTGACTCCTTTAACTCATTCCTTAGAAATTAAGTCCCCTTTAATGCACCCTATCCTTTTTGATGAGCAGGATGTTGCAGGACGTGTATATTCACAGGGATACATCAGCTAGGATTAAGTCTGTTGAAGTTCTAGGCAGTTGTTAAACAGCAAAACAATGCATGGAGCAGAAAGAAGCAAAATCCCATTTATGTTTATGTTTTTCTTCAATTCATAGTAACCATTTATAACAAGAAAAAGGAGATTCTATGACTCACAACCATTTCAATGTGACTGCTGGTTCCACAAATTTGAACCACACACACACACAAATCTATGAGCTAGATGCAGTGTGGGCCTGGTAACACGTCCTGTCTGAAGAACCCACAGAAGTTTGACTTGAAGGAGATTCCTCTTTCTTACTGAACTGATAGTAGCTGGTGTTACCACACTCTCTTTAGAAACCAGCAGGAGGTAAGGATCAGTAGATCAGTATTTTTAGAGAACTACAAACTTCGGTATTCTGCTGAGCAGTGACTCTGCCTTAGGTCTGCCGAGCCCCCTCAAGCCCCTCAGCAGCCACCTGAGCTTGCACAGAGCAGCAAGGAGAGGGGGCTGCAAAGCAGGAAACCTGCACTCCTAGGTGGGTTTGATCTTTCCTGTCTTTTTGCTTCTGCTAAAAACCAAAAGTTTCTAAAACTATTTAAGAAAACAGACTTTTCCAGTGTAGAAAGAATATTTACCTGCAACACCAAATATTTACCAAAACACCAAAGCCAAATCCCTGTTCTTGACCAGAAAGATCAGATAATTGAAATTGTCTTCTACAGCTCAGGAAAAAAGCCTGAAATTTTGCTACTTGGATTTCATGGAGGGGAAAAACAAAGAGGACTTTTCTTTCCTTCTTTCCTTCTCCATTCTTCCCTCTTCAAACACATATTTTGACCTACCCATGTCTCTTTATAAATATCCTCACACATCAAACAGCTCTTCAAAACACAAGTCATCTTGCTTTGTTCCTCTGGACACCTTTCATTTTTTATGAATCAGTATTTTCCAATAAAAAAACAGATTCTTATTTTGTTCCCAAAAACCTGCTCAAAAATACACTTATCTTTTGACTGCAGAATAACTTAACAGTAAAGTTTGAGATATAATTCCCTCTTCCACAGCTACAAAAAGGCCTGTTAAGACTGTGGCAAAATTTATAGATTATGATTTGTAGGCCAGTCCTGTTATTAACAGTCTCAATTTCCTCTCCTTAAACATAATAACACAAACTGTTCTTTTGGCTGAAAAGGGAGTGAAGAACAGAGCAGGCTACGGCATTTCCTTCAGGTCATCCTGTCTCTGTGCCAAAAGCCTACCTTTTTTCTCCTGCACCAAGTGCAATGAGTTCAGATTAGCTGAATATGTTAGAGGAGAAAAAGCTCTGGATTTTTTACTTTGCATTTAATATACTTTCAGAGCATTTCTTGAATAGAAATTAGAAATTTTGGATTCATTAACATTTCCAAAGATTATTTACTGGCATCAGTTTAAGGCAGAACACAAAAAAAGAAAAATGACCTCTGTTTTTCAGTTAGTTTTAGGGGATGGAGGAAAGAGAAATAAATTTTCCTTAAAAGTATATTTCTAGGGCACAGCTTGCCTGGCTTATGAAGACAGCTCAGAAGGTTCTCACTTTGCTTGAACTGATGTGTTTGTGAAAGTCTTATTTCTCCTCCCACCTCTTCTTTTCTTCTTCAGTGTCCAGTCTTGAAAACAAACTGACAGATGTTCTCTTGGATCAGCTTGTGAGACTTGCAATGTCAGGAGTGCAAACAGACTTTTGCTGTTTAGTTCAGGAAATGAGATTCAGACAATCTGATAAATAAACAGTGTTTATTACTCCAGTTTAAAGTACACTTTGGATTTCTTTTCAAAATATTCCTACGAGGAACTGAGGATGAATATTAAACATGTGCTCCTAATTTAGAGACCTCAATGGTCAGAGGGTCTTTAACTTACACAATTTGTACAGTTAGGTTATAACAGCAGTGAGTGTTTCTGATTTTAAGTCATACTAAAGAAACAAGAAATTTGAATTACATAGAATTTACTCTGAAGAAACTTGTAAGACTTATGAATACACCAAGATGCATTAGAATTAATAGGATTTAGGACTGTGTGTGAATTGGAATGCTTTGTGACTTTAACTAAGAGACACATAGAGATTTAAAGAGATGGCACATAATTACCCAGTATGGATTGGGACAAGACAGAGTGGAAAATATTCTTCTACTCAAGCAGTTAAGTATGCATTTTAATGGTTATAGGCTCATAAATTTAGATTTAGATATCATTCAAATGGTACTTCCAGCATCTAGATCCCCAGAAAAGCACTAATGCATCATTTAACTTCTAATTCTGTGTAATGTCATGTGCCACCCTATTTCTCTGTCATGGCTGTGTGGCCTACACAGCACAGAAGAGCCCAGCATCCATGGTTCCGACAACAAATATGCTGCCAGTCGAAAGCAGGAAAAGCCAGGGACCTGCCCTGCATGTGTGCCAGGAGATGCAAACAAGCATGCACAAAAGGACAATTAACTCCACAAAAAGGCAACAAGAATTTCGTTCCTATTGAAAGACAGAAAGAAAAGAGAAGAGTTCATAATGCAGTAGGTGAGTTTTGGAGCTAACTTTGATATTCTGTTAATGACACGGTGCCTGCATGCTCTGCTGTCCTTTGGGACTTGCAAAAACGCAGTTTGGCCCTCAAGAGAGAAAACAGAGACCCACTGAGTCACCAGTAACATTTGCTGCATTGCTTTGGATTTGTCTTGAGGCGCCTCCCCTCCCTTCCAGCTCTGCAGAAAAGCATCATTTCCACCAGACAGAGGTGATTCAGAACCCATGAAACGGTTATTTTTCCAAGCCATGGAGAGCTGTTACTGAATGAGTTATCATTTAAACAGCTTTTAGTGCCACATTTGAATTCTGAATGAATTCAAATTCTAGTGAAAGGTGTTAAACAAGTGTCACTGAGCCAAGAAACTTTACTCACTGTTCCCAAAAGGAGCACACCCAGTACCTGTTGTGAATTTCATTTTTATTCCTAACCTTACTCTCTCCATCACTCTCTTTTTTTTGGAATAATGAGTTTTGGGGGGAAAAGTATCCCACACCATACCTATGCTTATCTGAGAGAAGTAATTTCATCTGTTATATTTTGGCTACAAGACATCAGTTAACAGAAAATGCCTTTCAGATTTATTTATTTTATTTAATTAAATCCTAAATGAACAAGATGTAGACTGACAAACTAATTATGAAAGATTCTGTGAAACTCCTCACACTAATACTATATGCCAAACTCTCTCCAGTTAAGGTGGCTGTACTTACCTGTTGATATTCACCGTTTTCTTATACTGTGTTTGAAGTCTTCAAGTATGACTACAGAGATAACAACAGGAATCCAAGAGAACTATGAAATAGTCTGTAGTACAACACTAGTAACAGCAGTACCTCACAGACTGGTTTCGTATTTACTATTTACTACTTTGTAATTTGAAACATTTTTCCCAACCTCTTCCTTGTAACTCCCACTGTAAAAAATGCAAATATTCACCTTACCTACAAACCTACAAAAAAGCTCTGGTTTCCTTCTGATCCACATTTCAGGCCAAACACTTTTCACTTTTATTAGTCTGTTTCCTTAAAGGGCAAGTTTATACCAAAACACCGACAGTTTTCACATTTTAGATATTGCACTGTAAAGTCATTTAGGTAAACTACCTTTTCAAAGTGTGGCAAAATGTGTGCTACAGCAAAATCTTAGTTTTCTTATCACAAGACATGCCACATCATTAGCTATGATGTATACCTTTTTGTTTTGTCATAAGTGAGACTGCTGCTGCTTGGAAAATCCAGGCTTGGACCAATTCCACCCCTATAACAGAGGGAAAAACAAAACACTAACTCACTAACTGTAGCGGAGGATTCTGGCTGCCGCCTACTGCATTCAAAAATTAGAACATTAATTCCTTAATTAGAACTCAGCATGGGGATTTCAACCCTATAGCCTGATGCAGCTCAGTAAATTGTGCCTACTTAGACCTATTTCACAGAAGGCCTGAGGTAGTACCTTGCAGGACTAGGGTTTTTTATCCCTTGTGTGAAAAAGAGGGAAAGGGGAACTGCAGGCAGAAGTCAAGGTTGGATGTGTCATATACAGCAAGCAAGACTTCCAAGACTTTGGTATAGTCTCTTGGTAAGCTATGCCAGAGGTCCTTTTGCTGAAGTCAGCTTAACTTTTTTTGAAAGCCAGCTCAACCCATACTTGGATTAATTAATTTGAAAGTTATGTCTAGTAAAAGTTGTGATTACCTTAGAAAAAAAGTGTTTTCTTGATAAAGATGGCATGCATGGGCAAAATTTACTCTGCATGTTATGAAGACTGTGGAGGTGACTAGTTGACAGAGCTTGACAGATGCTCTCTTCCACCTGACACCTGACAGTCTTACTGAACACACTGTGATTAATAATAGATTTTAAAAACTCCAAACCTCAAATATTAGGGCTTTAGCAATACTTCCAACTACTATTATAGAGAAGCTGCCAAATCTTTTGTTGAAGCAAATGACGGTGGGGAGCCCAGTAGATCCCCTTTGGCAGCTGGAAAATGTCTCATACAACGTGCCATGATGCCATGCAGACAAGTGGCTACAAGGACAATGTCCAGCTACTTGTGTCCCCGCTCTGACACCTGCAAAGAGGGGTTCATGTCCAAGAGTGCGTTTAAAATTACAACAGAGAGCAAACTAAGACAGATCTTCGATTACCCTTCGGTGGCAGTGGCAACAAATGCCCTTATTAACGCTGACATTAAAGACAAACACGAGGGAAGGCAAAGCGGCTGCCGGCTTTCTGCCCCGGCACTCACAGAGGTCACAAGCGCTCACACGAAACAGATTCGCATTTGTTTATGCCACGTCGGGCACCTACAGCCCCCCGGTGTCGATGGCCGCAGTCCGCCTCACGCTGGGGCTCGCCCATCTCGGGGCGGTGATTTCCCAGCACACGGGCGGCTCTGCCCCGCAGCGCCCAGATGAGGGGAGCGGACCCTCCCCGCTCTGTCCGTCCGCCCCGCCCTGGGTGGAGCCTACCCGCCCGGGGCTGCCGGTGCTGCTGGAGGCGGCGGGCCCGTCCCACATATAACCCTGCCGCGCTGCCGCCGCCTTCCCACCGCATCCCGCTCCGCCTGCCCCCGGCGCTCCGTGCCATGGCTCGGCGCCTCAGCCCGGCCAGCTGGGTCCTGGGAGCCGCCGAGTCCTGCAGGGCCCGGGCCCGCCGCGACTCCGCGGCCCTGTGCCCCCGCCTGCTGCCCTCCTCCCGCCGCGCCGCCCCGCTCCGCCCGCAGAAGCGCTGCCCGGGGCTGAAGACGCTGTCCTGCCCGAGTGTGCATAAAGCTCGCCTCCCCCTTCTCTCGCCGCGATCGCACCTTCCCGCCTCCTGCCCCGGGGCCGGGCGGGCTCGCACCCCGCGCTCCGCCGTCCCCGCCGAGGATGCGGCTGTCGCTGCTGAGCCCGCTGCTCCTGCTGTCCCTCAGCGCCGGCCCGCACGCCGCGGAGCTCCCGCTCGGCCGCGCCAAGTGCCCGGCCCGCTGCGATGTCTCCAAATGCCCCAGCCCCAGCTGCCCCAGCGGGTACGTCCCCGACCGCTGCGGCTGCTGCCTCATCTGCGCCGCGGGTGAGGGGGACTCCTGCGGCCGCAAGGAGGACCCGCCCTGCGGGGACAGCCTCGACTGCCGCTACCCCATGGGCAAGCGCTTCGCCAAGGGCGTCTGTCAGTGCAAGCTCAGCGCCCAGGTGTGCGGCAGCGACGGCCGGACCTACGACAACATCTGCCAGCTGAAGGCCGTGAGCCGCAAGGCGCTGCAGCACGGGCTGCCCGCCGTCGCCCAGGTTCAGAAGGGAGCCTGTGAATCGGGTAGGAGCATGGTGGGACCTGCCGCGGGGCGGTGGGAGGGAGACGTGGCTTTCAGGTTAAAGAAAGTCATGATTTTCAGTGGCCTGGGAAGACTGGGTGGCTCTGTGGTCTCTAAAAAATCTCCAAGGACATGGCACCTCACCCAGCTGCTAATGACACCGGCGGTGTGCGGAACGGATGCTCAGGTGCTTTCTGAACAGCAAAACTTCTCCTCGGTGCTCAGTGTGGGCCGGGGTTTGGGAAGGTTTCCCCCGGCAGAGTGGCTCGATGCCTCGGTGAGGTGCAGACTGCTGCAGCAGAGCCCTGGGACAAGGGGCGGACGCCCTTGGCAGATGGCAGCGGGGTGGGTGGAGGTCGCTCGGCTGCCAGGGCAGGACAGCGGCCACGTCCTCAGCCGTGGCCTTTTCTGGAGGCAGGACAAGCTCGCTCCCGTCCTGCCAGTGCCACCTTCGCTCACACATCGGCAGTGACGGCCGCGGTGTCATCACGGGAGCATCACCCGAGCAGCGCACGCAGCAGCACAGCGGGCCCGGGAGCACCTGAGCTCCGGGACCGGCCCCGGGCGTCTTGGGGGGTTAATCGGATTGACCCGACAGGCGAATCAGGAAACGCTTCTAAAAGCCTATCGGGGCAGAAAAAGCACCGAGTATTAGATAAACCATCGAAAACAGTCTTTTGCCTGGTTTGCTTTCTTCACCAAAGGGTGTTGTGGTCTTGTAGTAGAGCCCTCAGTAGGGACAAAAAGCTGGAGAACCTCCTTTATAGTGCAAAATACTGACACAGGCTATCAAATGGTCTTCTGGTTGTAGTAAACTGTTGAGGCCTTTGCTCAGATCCTGTGATGTGCTATCACAACTTCAGGATGGGTGTTTCAACTTTGGAAAGTTTACTAATCTCTTAAGCTGGTAATGTCCTTTTAGTATTAAAATGTATCTCTTTATGGAAGTGTTAATGGTGGCAGTATCTTTCCACATACTTACTAATGTATTATTTTAAGAGTTTGCTTCTGCTACCTTTCCCATCAAGTTCCTTCCTGTAAAGAGAAATGCTATGCTTAATGGAGTTGTAAATCATGCATTAGTGTTTCCAATTATATCAGGTGAACCACTAACCATCCTGTTTATTCATAACAAACTGGCCAAAATGATTGGGAGGGTTCAGAGGGAAAGTGGGTGCTGTTGTAGCCTTTCTGTGAATTGGGAATCTTTCATGTATATACTGTACTTGTGAAAGGGTGAACAAGTTCAGAGAGGGAGGATATTCAAATGATATTCCTGGAGTTCCTCTCAGAGTTCTTTTCAGAGCCAAGAATTGCTCCAGATGCCAGCCTGAAGTTGCAATGATCAATCTCTCCAGTATTTTGTAGTTATAAATTGTTTTTTGCCTATTCCTTTTCACATCAGCATCTGTTAACTTTAGTACTTTAGTAACCTAAAACTTGATTGAAACTGATCCACATGAAATAATCACGATGTTTAACCAAAACGAGTGAGCTAGCCTGCATCTGAGAGCTTGCTGAGTGCTTGGCATTTGGTATATATGACATTTTCTTTAAGGAATCCTCCTGAATCTAATGTTAATAGGCCTGGGAATTGGGAGCTGTGAGGCAGAGGTAACTTTTTTTCCAATAAACTATTTTAGTGTTAAAGTATCAACTTTATTTTGGCTTTATTTTTTTTTTTTTTATCTCAGAAAACCTCAGCTTAGATGAAGCATCTGGTTCTCTGTTAAGATTTAATTTTTTTTTAATTCAGTTCTACAGCTGCACAAACTGAAGCTCAAAGAAACCGAGTGTCTTGCCCAAGGTCAGACTGAGTTAGTGGTTGAGCCAGGAATAGAACTCAATTATGGTGGTTTTTTTGGTGATGTTTTTTTTGTTTTGGTTTGGTTTTTTTGTTTTTGTTTCTTTTTAATACAGTAACATGCAGTGGCTGTAATGAGAAGTTTGGAAGAAAGTTGACAGTTTAAAATTGCTGTCAAATTTTTCTTTCTCCTGTTCTTGCCTGGCCTCAGATGACTCAGAGTTTGAGGGTGTAAGCTAGTTATGAATTAAATGCAGTTTTACTTAACCATTCATATATTAAAACAATCTCAAATAACAGAAGCCTCACATAGTGTGACTTGGGCCCTGTTTAATACACGCACCGACCCAGAGTGGCTCCTGAAATGTCTGCTCCTCTGTTTTTCCAGTTGCTTATGTTGATGCTGAGTTGGATGGCTGTGATAAACCCAGACAGGCTGAGAACTTAGCTGTGGAGCTTAGCCTAGTGACAGCAGTCTGGTGAATAGGAATGCATGAAACATGGGTAGTAAAAGATGCAGGAAGGAAGGGAGGAATGAGCTGGCCAGGGTTTCTGAGTGATCATTATAAAATTAACAAAATTTAAAGTGTTTTTTCCTCGTTCAAGTCCTGGATTAGTTCGAAGAGCACCATGCCAAATTGTAGGCTCTACTCATAGTGTACTAGACAGGGGGTGTGCTGCATGGAGGTGCAGGAGCTCCATAACTGATGCTCTACAATATGCTGGTACCCAGGGGCTTCTCAGAGATACTAGGAGCAGTCTTGCAATGTTAAGCTCACTGCTACAAATACTTAGTTTTTTAAAACTTTTTTCAACGCTAGATACCTTGACATGTGGGAATATATTGTGAAACAGCTAGGTTTTTTTGTCATCTGCTGTGATAATGACAAGCTATTACAAGCTAGTATATAAGTGATGGAAGAAATACTTATAGAGAACAACCTCTGTAATCAAAGATCTGTTCTTACAGAGCCCTGTTTCTCAGGACAGCAAGTGTAAGTTTTAACAATGCCATGTATCAATCTACTGAGATGTCAAACAAATCACTCAAAGGATCACTTGGTCACCTGCCATCTATAGTCAATCTACTTGTTTCTTGAGCAAAGGACTGGTTTTGATCTCTCAGTGCAACTTAGTACAGTTAAACTCCCTGTAAGGTTATTTCGCAAATAGCTTCTGTGAAGAGAGTTTAAATGTCAAAAGATTTGTATTTTCTTACCTAAGATATGGAAGCAATTTTTTTTTTTTTTTTCAAATACAGGTGCTCTTTTGTCAATGGAACAAGGAAAATTAAAAGCTTAATAAGAAAACCTTTGAGGCTGGACTTGGCTCTCACCATTTACTGTCCTCTGCACTGTTAACCTGAAGTCTCTCTCAGAAAGGGGTCATGATGTTAAGACTCACCCAAGTCAGTCAGAACTTTGCAAGATATGAACCTAAAAGTTCATTTTCCGAAGAGAATGTTTGAAATGCAGTTAATGCATAAATGGGGTCATTGTGCACAGTTCTAGTGGGGTGTTTGGAGTGTGCCTGGACATAACCTTGAAGATACAGAGGAACAACTGAGTGTATGATTACTTGCATTTCTGAGAAGTTGGCCCAGTAAGGCATAGAAGTCTCCTGCTGGTGTTATTGTCATCAAAGGCTTAAAGCTGCTTGCAGCTGTATTTAGGGAAACATACTGCAAGGTATTAGCTGGACACACAAGCTTTGGTCGCATTCCTGTACTGCTTGTTTTCATTATGCCTGAGTTGGTTTGAGTTACTGCAGGTGAGGATGGATGGTGTACAGTATTTGGTATACAATTCAGAGTAGAGCACTTCACTGTTGTAAAGGATAGGTAAGAGGAATTGTTGCATGTCCTCATGAGGATCACTTGGAAAGGAGGAATACCAAGCCTGTAAATCAGTATGGTGTCTGTCCTAGAAGGCTTGTGCCAGTCTGTCTCTGTCTGGCCCTTGTGATTGCTGCATTGCACAAGAAAGCCACTTTGGTGTTGGTTCACCAAATTGTTTTCATCTGTGCACAGTAGACATCCATTGTATAAACAAGTTGCCTGAACCATAATGTGGCATTAAACTCACCAAGGCTTTATGGTCAGTGCACAGCTATGCAACTTGATCTTAATGCTGAATTCATCAGAAAAGCTGCCCATGAACCTATGTTTCCAGCAGATGTTTCTGTTTTTTAAGCAGAGACATTATAATCTTTTATTTGTCTTTCATTTCTTTCCATGAAAGCACAGTAGGGACAGTGTTTATCCCTGGTGATCAGATCTGCCAGGTTGCAGTCCTCCCTTAGACATAATAATTTTGCTGAATGCACAGATCTTTTCTGAAGCTTGTTTTAAATGGGGATGGGGAAACAGCCTTAAAAGAATGAGTTTCCCAGGCTCACAAATTCATAATGAATATAAAATTGTGGATTTTAATACAATGTTTCGTCTTTAAGAAAGCAGTGAATGTGATTTGATTTAATTCTACAGGGACTAAGTTGGCAGATACTCAGAAATGTTCAGTCTTTTGCAAATGTAAATTGGTCTGGTTTTATTGTCTTCAGTGGGATTATAATGATTATTTCTACTGAATTTTTTTCCAGTTCTCTTCATAGTAGTTTAATTCTACAGATTTGTTGGCATTGTTCCTGGTTTACAGCAGTGTTAATGAGATTGGAATGGCTCTATTGTCTCTGCAAAAAAGTAAATAAACCACTATTAAATGAACCCATAGCCTGTAGATAACATCACTATCCAGGAAAAATCTTAAACTGATGATAAGGCTCCTACCTGAAAGGCACTTAGCTTTAGGCATTTAAATTCAGTGTAGCTGGAGCCCATAACATTGGAAACCTAAGACCACATTTTAGGACACAGGCTGAAAATCTTTAGCTCCAGTTTATGCACTTAGATTGAAATCTGGATTTTCAGTGTTTTAAGGAGCTGGAGACCTGAAGATCTAATCACTTAGTTGAAATAATAGGCTCAAAGTTCAAGGCTGCTGAAAATCTGGTTGATTTGTGTCTATGGAGCAAATTGGGGAAATCTAGTTTTTTTGACTAAGAAATCCATAGAAAGCTAAGGACTCATGCAGCGTAAATTTGGTTTTGTTTCAAATACAACCTGGTTGCAGCACCTTTGAAATCTTGGTTATGCAACAGATGGCTAATCGGATTAAATCATGTCTTTTTGCCAAGATAAATTAGATTTTGTTAGTGAGATGATTTTGAACACTCAGTAATAACATGGAAAATAATGCATGTTATTGAGAGACCTTTGAAAAACTCTGTGGTAAATGTCAGCGGGTCAGTGGGTTAAAATCCACAAGGGCGCTGTGAGCTCAGAGCTGTTACATGCTCAGGGCACCAGAGATCTGAGGGCTGTGCGGGGCTCCTCAAGGCAGCAGCACTGTGGAGGGGGAAAATACATATTTAACTTTCACTTTAGTAAGGACAGTAGCAGCAGTTAGTGTCTACCAACTAATGCAGATTAAAGGATAGATTCTACCTCTCCAGTTATAACACTTGTATTCAGGGTGACATTATACAATATACTCAGTGCTGGATGTTGCTTCCTTCTCGGTTTCCCAAGCTCCAGTTTCTCAGTTTTGAAGTATATTGAGAACTTCTGATTAAAACCATTAATTTAATAATTATGCACTAAAATGCTGTTAACCAACATTTCAGTTCCCTTAATTAGTGCTCTGTGTGGAGTAAATGTGAGTGTGCAGTTGCATCTTCCACATCCATAGTTTGAGTTCCTGGCACATCATATAATGTGTTTAAAGGTTCTTATCACTGCCAACTTGGAGAAAGTGATTAAAGAATGATCAAGTTCTATGAAGGCGTCTGAGCTTTGTAAGTCAGTTTTCACCAGTGCTTTGTCTCCACCAGACAAGAGAAAAAGCAGCTCATCTCTCATCAGCCCAAGATCTTCAGGCATGCCTTTCATACACAGCTTGAGTGTCTGTTATTCTTGATCCTCCTTTGTTTCCGATTTCCCTCTAATATTGGTACAGATTTGGATTTTCTTTTAGGTTTGAGCATTCTTGTCTTCTAACCCCAGTGGGGAGGGTCTGGGCTTGTGCTTAGACAGAGAAATGTTTTCACTGTGGTATGAAAAGAAGACAAGCTTTGTTTCAGTTTTAGTCTCCTCTCTGTATTGCTGCATTTTATTTTATTCACCTTTTTTTATGTTTCATCTGCTACTTCTTTCAGATACTTTCTCTCTGCCTCCCCCAAATCCTACCTGGAAAGCCACTGCCACCCATGATGTTTGCCTGGTGGCTGGTCAGGAGTGGTCCAGACCTGAGGTTTCTGGCAGGCATCTTCCTGTGCTTTTGGCCACGTGCAGTTCTGTATCCATTTGGCCTGGGCAGAGCAGCTGAGCACTTAGAAGATGCAAATAGATTTAGTTGCCCTGACTCACACAGAGCTGTGCTGATTTACACCAACTGAAAGGCTGCCTTCATAACAGTTCTGTGCCAGTTTATCAGCTGCCTTTCACTGATGCATGGTCATGTCTATTAAGATAAACGTGATGGCAATGTTATATCCTGTCAGTGAGCACTTGCTGTGTAGGCAAGTGTTCAAAGTCATGTCAGTAGACTTCAAAGGATATACTGCAGAATCAGGCAAGCTGCTTGGGAACTGAAGGTAAGATAAATCTTCAGTGGCCTAGTAAGCAAAATAAATAACAGCATATTGTGCTTACATTTGACTTTCCTCTGTGATTCCTGTTTGCGGTGTCTCTTTTAAACTAAGCACTAAAACAAGCACATGCAATTGGCTGGAGGGATTTTTCAGAGTGCGTGAGAATGTAGATAGAAATAATAGACTGAATCTAGTCCTGCCAGGCTATTCCTTTTGTTTATTCAGTATCACATAAATCTAGCTTGCTAAATTTAAGCTAGGTTTCTTTTCATTCGGAAGTAAATCCCATGTTCAGTAACAGGATAAAGAACTTGCAGAGTTCTGTGAAGAAATTCCTCATCTTCTTTGTCTGGTTTCTTCAATTAATTTGCTCCCTTTGGTAGATCCCATAGTTAATTTTAAAGCTTCAGGCTGTGAACATGAAAGATTGCTGTTTGAGTGTGGTGATACATCCCCTATCATATGCTTTACATGTGTGGTGATATGGCTCCATGTATCAGGGACTGCAAAGAATGTGATATTTATCACAAGCAGTGCTATTCCTTTGGGACGTTGTGATGCTAGAATCCAGGATGCTGTGGCATTAGAAGCCAGGAGGGTGTAGGTTTGTCTCTGCCTTCTTTAAGATCTTAATTTCACACTATTATATTCATTCTTAATGAATGCTGTGTATAGTGCTGCTTAACCATACTGGCTTTAGTAATCTATTGCTAGGTCCAACTGCAGGTGACAGCTTAAATGTGATTTTGCAAAAAGTTTTAGGTGCAAAGATTGTAATTTAAAGCAGGTTTCTAATGTGTCTACTTAAAAAATTAGAACTTAAGTTCTAATTGTGGCTCCAAAATTCTGCAGCTGTGTTACTCAGCACTTGTTAGACCACATTGGGAATACTGCATCTAGTTTTGGATCCCTCAGTACAAGAAAGGCATTGAAAAACTGGAGTGAGTTCAGAAGCTCATGAAGATGGCTGAGGGGAGCTAGTCATATCTCATGTGAGGAGAAGCTGAGGTTGCTGGGGTTGTTCAGCCTCGGGAAGAGAAAGCTTCAGAAGACCTGAGAGCAGCCTCCCTGTGTGCCAGATCCATACAGAGGTGCATAATGGGAGGACGAGAGACAAAGGGCATGAGCTGGAACATGAGCTCAACAAGTTCAGACTTGACATAAGAAAAACTTAATACATCATGGGGGACAGTGAAGCAGTGGGAGAAGTTTCCTGGGTGTTTCTGGAATGTCTATACTTGGAGTTTTGCAAGTCCCAGCTCTGTTTCCTTTTTGTGACTGGTGAAGTTTTGAACAGGAGGTAGAACTAGAAACCTCCTGAGGGCCTTTCCAGCCTGACCTATCTTATGACCCTATGTGTCTTGAATAATAACAAGTAGTTGTCCTCAGAGAAATGCTCAAGACAGAGCTTGTAGACTTCCAAAGAAAAGAACTTAGAGCTAAGTGATGCTGATGGTTAATTTTTTTCAGGATCACACAGAAAGATAGGTAAGTTTTGAACTATCTTAATGACTTTGATTCCTTTTCCAGTACTGTTTGGAAACTGTTTTAGTAGGAGAAACAGACCAATTCAAGGCAGGTTCATCTTGCCTACTTGATAAAAAAAATGTATTGTCTTATTAACATATCCAATTCTTTCTGCTAGTATAGGTCACCTACAGTCCAGCAGCCCAAGATACAAATTCAACTTCATAGCTGATGTGGTGGAAAAGATTGCACCTGCAGTTGTGCACATTGAACTTTTCCTCAGGTAACACTTTCAATTCTTTGTTTTAGTTATATTTTTTATCAAAGGTCTACAGCCTACAAAACTTTCCTTTTGAATTTGTGACCTTTACAAAATATTCTGAAACATTACAGCAGACCTATTTCTCCAGAGAATCACACATTTGTGTGTTTTGTTCAGTAGATCTGTTCTAACGGGCTTACAGTACTATACAATATATACTGTCTACCCTAAAATAAGTCTGTCTCATCTTTGGAGAACTCTTCAGCTTGTTGTGCTTGTTGGACTGTATTTGTTATACATACATACATACATATATATATAGATCTGTTCAGACTAAGCTGGAAAAAATGGCTTGTTGTTACTTTTTCAACTTTGAATGAGAGGTGATTTTATTTTGGCAGGAAGAGCATTAAGAGGTAGAATGTTGAGGCGATGTAACCTATCTAAACACAGAAATTACTTCTGATAGGAAAAAAAGTACTAAATTTCTTGACCAGAGCATTACCGATATTCAGGATGCTGAAGCTGAGATGGCAAGATCCTCACTGAGTGCTCAAAACAACCTGAGAGGTTTAAATATGAGTCCTCAGAACAACCTGCTGTCAGAATAAATTACTGCAAATACTGCATGTGCTCCATTATGTGAATACCTTTCTTCCTGGAGTTCTCTCAATTTCCATAGATATAAGAATTTCTTGGAGAATTTTTGTAGGCTTTTTAATATGCAAAATCAAGCTAATTGAGTATATCAGGAGAAATAGTTTTATGCACAAGGTGATTGGCCCTTTGAGAGGATGCTTAAGATCTTTACATATGTAGTTGAGAATTTTTTCTTTCCCTATAAGTAAATGTTTGCCCAACAGCTTGCTGGGTGCTAATTTTGATACTATATTTTCCTGGGATTGGCTCCAATTGTTTACTGCTAAATAGCCCAGAAGTTTCAAATAATATCCTAACCAGGACCATGTCTTGGAGGAAAGACTTTGTGAGCCTTTTCTCATCTTCTGCTACGCAGGCACTATATGTTCCCCTAACAATCTAAGGTCATTATAGCAGTTGTTCACAGAAAATTTGTAATGCCTTGAACAGTTAGTAAAATCTTTTACCTGTCTGTATTGCAGCACGTGTTGTTTCCCACCAAGTTTTACCCATTGTTAGTGTTTTTCATTTTTTCTTTCACATTCCTAGTCATTCTGGTTTCCAGACATGCTTTTTCCACCTGGTCTGCACTTGGCCTTCGTGATCCCCTTAGACCTTGTCTCTTCCTTTATGCCTCTGTCCAGCTGCATGGTTCCTTCTTCCTTTTTTCCCATTAGGTGATTGGTTAATTTTTCAGCTTTATTAGTTTTTGTCATTGTTCTCTTCCAGTATAGAATCAGTGGGATCAGATGGGCCCCTTTTCCTTCCTTTTTTGTCACTACCCTCTGTGCAAGGAAGTCTATGAAGACAGAATAGAAAACCAAAGAAAAAGGACCCTGCTGATTGTCTGTAAACCTCAGTTCCTGTCTCCCTGACTGACTAAAACCAGTCACAATTTTCAGGAAGGGATCCTTTCTTTGTAATTTTTTAAAAAATTTAATTCTTATGGTGAAAGGTGTTAAATGATGTCTAATATAATCTTCTCTTAAGTTGGTGTCCCTTATGACACAGAATTGCTTGCTTTTTGTACAGGCACCCCCTCTTTGGTCGGAATGTCCCCCTTTCCAGTGGATCTGGGTTTATTATGTCTGATTCTGGTTTAATTGTGACCAATGCCCACGTGGTGTCAAGCACAAATGCAATATCAGGGAGACAACAACTGAAGGTACAGCTTCAGAATGGAGATACCTATGAAGCAACCATCAAAGACATTGACAAGAAATCTGACATTGCAACAATAAAGATTCACCCTAAGGTGAGTGACATAAGCAGAAGAGTGATTTCATTTGGGATCTCTAATGACTGACTAGAATATATGTTTAAGGAAAAAATGTACTGAAATACAGATATGGAAATTTTTCATATCTTGGAATTAAATTACTTTGTCTTCTGTGATAGCAACTGTAAAAAGCAAAGAAAAAGAAATTATATTAATTTAATATGTGGCAAAGTTCTGCTATCTTTACCTAAGTACCGAGGCTTAGTACTAAGTACTAAGCTTTGTGCCAGTATGCATGGACTGAGAGGTGGGGCATAATGCAGAGAGTGGCAGTCAACAACTGATCAACAGTTGGTTTGTATGCTGTTTCTAGGAGGAGGGAACAATCTGTTGGAAAATAGGGAAATTTTGATGCCCTTTTTGTCTCAGTGAAATTGCAAGGAGCTACAGATAGCTGTTTGTTTTTGAAGACAGTTTAAAACAGCAACCCTCCTAGCATAAGTTTTGGGTATAGGGTAGTGAGTGGCTCTTTCATTAATGTAATGGAAATTGCTTGTTCCTAACTTTTTTCTAGCTTTTGGTCTTTGCAATCAGGTTATTTTCAAGTATGAACTAACGCTTATTTCTTTCTCTCTGTTTTTACTTAAGAAAAAACTACCAGTATTGTTACTGGGACACTCTGCTGATCTGAGGCCAGGAGAATTTGTGGTGGCAATTGGAAGTCCATTTGCCCTACAGAACACTGTGACAACAGGTATTGTCAGCACTGCTCAGCGAGACGGCAAAGAGCTGGGCCTGCGGGATTCGGACATGGATTACATTCAGACAGATGCTATTATTAATGTAAGCATGAGACGTGTCACGAGTTCCACTTCAGTCTGTCCCTGTCCCTGCACCTGTGCAGCATGAAAGTGCCTGCCCTGAGAGATGAATCCACTAAATACAAGCATCTTTGTTTAACATCAGTGAAACTCTTCTTTTTTAAAAGTCTCTGCATTGTCTGTAAGTTGTGTTCAGACAGTGTTGTGAAGGGCATGTTAAATAAAAGTTCTCCCTTTGAGGTTGTCTGTGAGGATGCTGCATAGGTTGGACTCTTCTAATTCTGTAAATCTCATGAAGTAAAATGGTTGTATCAAGCAGCAGTAAATCAAAACATTTCTCTCTCTGCTTGCTGAGTTGCTCTGGTCAAGGAAGTTGTAGATTAGGGCCAAATTTTCTTTAATCTCTATTCATTAGAACTAGATGCAATAGTCAAATTGAGAGTATGTGCTTCAGTTTAATGACAGGACACCCAGGTAAGAATGTAAGGAGAGGACTGGGGTTTTTTTTGTGTTCCCTTCGCACATCACATAATCAAAACAAGAATCAAGGTGTAAAAATAACATAAAGTTTGAGGTATGGTTTGGAGCAAAGTGTCCTAGCATTGCATGTTATATAGAGGTACATTAAAATAATATTGCTTCAGAGCAGTTTGGGGTGATCCAAAGAGCTTAAGTGAAATCCTTGGGTGTGTGTTTAGCTTGTACTGTGTCTAAAAAGAATACTGCATACATATCTGAGGTGGAAAATGGCCCAAAATTTTATACCTTAAATCTGTTACACATTGAAAGGAAAATATTTTCAGGATTTATTTGTTGGACTTTAATGTCAAATTTGACATGGCAAGAAATAAACACTGAGTGTTTTACACACAAAAAGTGCTTCATAAATGGTTATTGTCACAGACTTGTTGAGAGAAATTGCATGGGGAGGAAAAAAGAAGGTAATTATTTTTTGTGCTAAGTTATGACATAAAAGTGACCTTTATCAGAAAGCTTATGTATGACCCAAAGCTGCACCTCTCTAGACATTTAGTTGGAATTACTCTATTCAGCTGTGCAAGGAGAGTAAGGAAAACTTAGGTGAGATTGGTTAGTTGGGAGCGTACACTGAATTGGTAGTGGAGACAGAATTAGAACATGGGATTCTTGACTTCTTTCCTGTACACATTTTTCAAGCTCAGACTCCTTCCTTGTGTATGTACTTAGACATTTGCTGCCCTCCAAAGCTGGTGAGCAAATTTAGACAAGGATAGCAGAGTGTGTCAGATAAAGCTGGACCAAAGGAAGAGTGATAGCAGATGAGGTGAGGAAAATGACACTAAGTTTGAATTGCTTTGCCATCTGAGACCACAAAATATGAAGATGGTCCCTGGCATAAGAATGCTTTGTGCTTAGCTAATGCACTCATTTTCTCCTGAGAATGGGAGGAGTTTGAGAGTTGGTCTGTTCAGAGCATTCCTGTGGCTCTTCCAAGACTTCCCTGCAGGAATGTGCATGCAGCTGCCTTTTGAGAAATGCTGGGACAGCAGTAACATGGGACAAGAGAAAACAGGGCCATAAGGTTCTAAATGCAGCTATATTGCATGTGCTGAAGTTAAATGCTCAGTTAAATGTGAAATGGATCGTGAATCAAATTTCACATTCTTCAAGCAGAAGACAAGAGAATAAAAGATGGTGTGTTAAGCAAGGCTGAAAAATCATTATCTTGTTTTTTTTGTGCCAGTCAGACATGAAAATCAAGTGTGCAGTCTCAGGTCACTAGAGAGATACAATATAAGGAACTGATTTGTTTGTTTAAATTTGAACTTTGAAGCTGTTTTATAAACTTTAATGTCTTTTTTATTCTCCCAAGAATCTGTAAGGTTTGACCTGTGCTATCTAAGTGTAAACAGTTTGTGTCTCACTTCTCTGTCATACATCACTTAGCTTTTGTTTCTTTTGAGTGGTAAGTTGCTGCTCTTGGCTGTTTTGCAAACCTACTCAAAAACTCTGGCCTCACTCAAAAACAAATTTTTGAGCCAGCATGAGGATGGACAAGCAACTTCTCCAACTCTCATTTCCTGTGGTCCTGTTGCATGTTTCCTTTAAAGGCCATTAGGTATTAGGTAATTTTGGGCTGCTCAGAGCTGCTCTATGCCTTCCCTAGAGAGGCGTATGTGTCTGTGGTTACTAAATCAATCCTTATGTAGTTGCTACCTCATAGCAATATGCTGTGATTAAATACGTAAAACACTGTATTCTGCTCCAGTGGAGAACGAGAGACTTGACAGTATTACAAACCAAAGTAATGAGTAAAATAAAAACTGTACACCTCACTGAAGTATAACTTTAAATAACAATTATTTCAAAACCTTGTTCTGACAGGCTTTAGAAAAAACAAAATACTAGTTTTAGCTGTTCAGTGTCTTAAACTTAAGGTCTGCCTATTTGGAGTGGCTCCTAACTTAAGGCCTGTTTCTGAAAAGAAAAAAAACTATAATCATGAGAGGGGTGAAGGAGTAGGATAAGACCTACCTGTAATCTTCTGTGATCAATATTGTGTCTGTCAGTGCTGCCTGCTTCATTTACTTAGAAAATAAGGACTGTTTGTAATGAGAGTTGCATTTCCAACAGTGAAGTATTAATTTATTGTTCCCTTATGTCATTTTTACAGTATGGCAACTCTGGAGGACCTCTAGTTAATCTGGTAAGCTCATGTGACTTGGTTTTGTTGGATAGTTGGTTTTGTTTCAAGAACTAGTTTCATGTTGGTGGAGAATGTTCTCTTGGAAAGACTCATTTGTCATTCCAGCTTCCATTTATTTAGCAAATGGTAGACAGCCTGAAGATAATGCAGAATATGCAAATTAGGTCTTAATTCACACACCGTAGGAAAACATTTCCCCATTGAGCACAGAAAATTTTGCATAGCAGTGAGGAATGTGTGGTCTAGAAGGAGCAGTTACGCTCATTCACACTGTGAAGCCTGGGATGCACAGCAGACCTGGGACCTGGTTAACCCACACAACTCTTGCTTTAGATCAGCACTGGTTTTGCAGGTCAGTGACTTGTGGCTGTAGTGGTAATAGTGACTCCACTGCCCACTTGGCAGATGGAATCTCGCTGAGTGGTGGGATGGACCTTGGATGAACACACTGTACTGTGATCACTCTGGCTATCTCAGTTAAATGTGAAATGGATCGTGAATCAAAGCCCAGACCCTCCCTTATAAGTAGTGTTTATTTCTTGAGTGATTACAACACTCTAAAATTTCTTAAACCAGCTTTTAACATGAAATGCTAGGCAGGGAGCTGAATCCTGTACTTAGGAACAAATTTAATTGGGTGTTGTCTCTCAACAGGATGGTGAAGTGATTGGGATTAACACCTTGAAGGTCACAGCTGGAATTTCTTTTGCCATTCCTTCAGACCGTATCACTCAGTTTCTCACAGAGTCACATGACAAACAAAGTAAAGGTATGGTATGCAGGAGACAATGACATCTTCCAATTATCCTGATCGAGGTGAAGTGCCAAAAGACATGGGTCTGGGATCCTATTACTGAAAGGAGCAGCATCTTTTTCCATTACAGAGCATCACAGACTGAGAAATAGAAAACAATCTCATAGAAGTGGGAGAGACTTATTACTCATACCCCCAAAGAGCAGAGAGTATCTGTATAAATATGGGAAATAGGGCCTCTGAGAATAATGAGGACACAGATGAATCATCACTGTCTCAAGTGATCTTGAGAACAGATGATTACTTGTTTAAAGGAGTTCTATTCCCTTCTTTTCATTTTTTGTCCAAGCAAAAAGATTGAGGTATACTTTAGCAATTAAGGTAAAAACCTTTTTTAAGCACCTGTCCACAGATGGGGTGTAGTCCATAGAACCTGGCCTATATTTTATCATGGTCATGTATGTCAGTGCTATATCAATCAGATATACTGTGACAGACTGACAGGCCCTGGTGGAAGAAAGGCTGTTACTAATTCATGAATAAATACATGGGAAGATGGGAAAGAGGCAAAAAGAAAGAAAGGCTCTCTGGACCAGAGAGCGCATAAATCTAAGTATTTTGGCAATGACAACTGCAGTACTTTAGACTTTTTTTACATGCCTGCACCATATCTGTCACTCTGTTCTAGATGTCATACTACAGGCTACACAGCCAAAGCTGATCTAGTAATGCTGCATCCAGGCCAAATCTTCCTTACCCTTTCACTTGCCAATTTATCTGTCCACACCCTACTACTCATCTTTAACCATGAGTATTGGCTGCTGCTGCTTCTTCTCATGAATCTTTTTGTTATTAATCTTGTCTTCTGCTGAGTTCATCCAGTTCCTGATGCCAGGGCTGTTTCCCTACACTGTTGTCCTCTCAGATACTGTTATTTCAGAAACTTCCCTTAGTCAGCGGTTTTAAAGGAATGCATCTGCTTGTATACATGAGAGCATCACAAACCTGATGGGTCCCCTCATCTGTTCTGCTGAGTGCCACAGATTGTTGTTTTCACTGTTGATTTGGGAGGAGGGAGAGGAGTAGATAAAAAAAAAAAATTGTTAATTATATACTGAGAAGTGCATTTTAAAGTAGCTGACATAATTTTGTTTCAGTCAACATGTCAAAAAAACCTATTTATTAACCCTGGTTACGAACTTGTTGGTTTTTGAAACAAACAGGTGTCTCATTCGTGATGTTACTCTTTAGAACCAAACTGCTCGTCCCAGTCCAGGGAGGAGCAATAGCTCAGCCTGCAGGCTTGGCCTAGAGACATGAACTCAAGCCTTGTGCAGAACCCACCATCTCCTGGTAACTGGGGCTGGAAACTCAGTGAAGCTTAGAGATGGCACCACTGAAATCAGTCACCTTGCTCCTTCAGGCACTTTTATCTCCACAGGATGATGAGCCCAGCTGAGGGCCCAGAGACAGCTTTGCCCATGGAAGAGCCCTAAGAAAAAATTATGAAAGATTCAAGTTTATACTGTGATTATAACATACAGATTTCTTTTTTTTCTTATCATAATACACTAATCAAGAGGATTCACACTTTCCTCTTGGTGTCAGTGTGACTGTCACTGCTTCAAATAACTGGGGGCAATTTTATTATTTATTTTGTTTTCCAATTTTTTTTTCCTTTTGCTTCTCTGAAGTATGTTTTATAATTTTACTGTGGCAGAACAGTCAGTTAAAGCCCTTGGTGCATAGAGAAAATTTCTAGGAGATATTTTCACCACATATTTGAGACTCAGTTTGCATTTTTTAGGCCTTTAGTAATTGTTCTCAGGTTTATTGTATAGTTGCTATTTTTTGGCATAGTGAATTTATGTAAGCAGAATTTTAGAGATGTTTTTATCATGTTTTCTTTTCTTCCAATTAAGTTTCAGTAATTTCAATGGGATCCTCCCTTATGGTACAGTTAGGTCATAGAAAGAAGTTTATGGGTATTACCATTTTGTTCTTAGTATATTGCCTGAATATGATAACATTCCCTTAGGATACCACGCTTTCCAGATTTATTCTGGCATAGAAGATACTCAGTTGTTTAATAAACTGGAGCTTAGTCTTTTGAATCTCAGTTGGTCAGATAACTGTTTCATATAGGAGGCATATTTTTTAAAATTTCATCCATCATATAAAACTGCAAATACCTGATCTATTAAAAAACAGGAATAGAGAGTGAAGAAAAGGAGAGGATGTTATTTGAATGAAGAATTTGCACTGATTGTTATATATACATTCTGTATGACCTAATGCATTGGTAATATATAATAGCACCTAAGATATTTTTGACCAAAGACTTGCCACAGCCTTCACAGAGATGTTGGTCTGTTGAATGGTCTGAAGGCCTTTGCTAGTTTTGGGGTTACCAATGATAAGGTTAACATCCTTTTATAGTTAGGAAATCTTAAATTGCTGCATGAAGTTAAGTGTCTCCATCTCAGTTTTAACCAGCTGTGGTATTCTATGTTTACATCTGGAAATTATCTGCATAATTGATTGATATTATTTTTTTAAAATTTTTTTAGATATTTCTCCATTTTGGTCTTGGTTCTGTCTATTCCCAGTTTAGACTTGAGCAGAATAGTAAAACTAGAAAGTCTTTTAGAAATAGACGCTTTAAAGTGGAAATCAGTAAGTCAGCAATTTGAAAAAAATATTAAAGAGAAAATCCATCTGAAAGGTCAGCTTGGCATCTAACGTACTGTAAGCAGAAAAGTGAATAAACCTTGTTTCAGCTGGGCATGGGGTAATAGGGGAGTTCTGCATTGGCCACACCCAACAACTCATTTACTTGAATCCCATTTTATATCCCCAGGACCTTGTATTAGTTGTGTTAAAACAATATTCTTACCTTTGTATTTGAATGAATATTACTCATAATAATTACCACAAATCATGAGGGTTGCTTAGGATCCTTGCTGAGTGTAGATTCAGACCTGATTGAATTCAGTCTGCAGTTTGTAAGAAACGGATCCTGCACAGAGTCCAGCATTATAGGCTTGAGCTGTTTTCATGGTTTCTGTTTGGCAGTAGAATATCTTTCTTAAAAGCTTTCAGGGCTGCTCATGTAATCTTCAAAAGGAGCTGGGGGCAAAAGGAATTAGCAGAAAAATAGAAGTCTTGCCTGGCACTTGAATAAGTAGTGTGGGATCCATTTCTTCACTTGGAGATCCTGGCCCCACTGAAATCAACTGCGTTGGGTATAATTTTGAGCCAGAGTTACTCAAGCCCATAGAAGTTTCAGTACATGACCCCTTAATTAGGATTTATCAATTCTTTTTGCTACTGTTTTATAAGTCATAAGCATTTCTACCTGCAGTTGGTGTTTATCTGTCTGGTTTGTATCTCTACTATTGCAAACAGCAATAAATAAAGTTTAATAGTAAGGCAAGTGCTTTATTTACTGTGGAATAGAAATTTTTGTGACTAGTGAACTGCTTCTAGGTACTTGGTGTCAGCTGCTTGTGACTTTTTATTAACACTAAGCAGATTTAAGTTTAAGCTCATGGTTGAGGCTGGTTTGCTTGACTTTGTACCTCTGTACCAGTGTTTAAGCTGGCCTGTGTTTACAAAAATGAGATAAGATTTGAGTCTTTCTCTTCTGTCCTGTGTTCCAGCTTTAAGCCACAATGGTTTCACATTTGCTAAAGCTGATTCTTCTAGCATATGAATCTTCTTTTAACTACTTCTGGGATTGCACCCTTGTGATGTGCTCCTTAGATTTATGACATCACTTTACTCCAGTTCTCTGAATTACTTTTTCTTTTGCCTTGTGATTGTACAAATTGCCATAATGACAGGTTTTGAGACTTTCTATTCACAGAGCAGATGTAATATGACAGTGGTAGTTCCAGGTGCCACATTCTGTTCTGCCAGTGTGACTCAGCCCCAACATCACCATGCCTATGCTTTGGGAATGTTAAAACATTATACTACTGGTTGTCTGTGCCTGTTCAGTCTCTGCTGATACTTCAAAAAAGATGGACAATTATATTCCCACAAATCATTGTTGCTGAAAACTTTGTTTTTTGTTGAAGGTGTTTGACTTGGGTTAAAATCAGTGGAATGGATTTTTATGAAACTGAAAGACTGAAATTTTTTTACTTGTATTCTGACACACAAAATGTCTGGAGAGGGGAAAGAGAGGAGTGTATACTCTTCTGCTAAAGTAACCTATGGCTCACAGTTTTTAGTTTATACAATACCCTGCTATTCTTACAGTAGGAATTGCTATTTGCAGTATGGCAAACTTACTGCAGAGAGAGGGCAGAAGGCGTTTTTGAATTTCAGTGCATCAGCAGGAGTGAATTCATACTTTGACCTGCCAAAAGTTGAAGGTAGAATTAGAATTTTGGTTGGGAATAAGTCTTTAGTTGCAAGATTTTTTTTTTCCCCCCTAAATCTTTATGTTTAAATATATCATTAGCCACTGGGGAAGTAATTCCCTTTATCTGATTAGTGCAATTTCTCCTGTGATTTTTCATTCTTACTGTTCTGTTTCTTCCAAGTCAATATCTCTTTTCTCTTCTTTAATTTTAATTTTTCATTCATACAAATATTCCCAGCTCAGCCTCTGGAGTATCTTTGTGTTTCTACAAATTTCTGTCTCACAGGTGATGACCAGCATCAAATTGTTTAATGCAAAGAGAAAACTATCACCAGAGATGCTGTCACTGATCTTACAAAGGGAATTTCACTATTGAACTGTCCACCTTGCATGGACAAGGGGATTATTTTCAGGTGGGAGAATTATCATGTCTGAATATTTTTAAAAAGTGAAAAATTACATTTCTGCCTTGAGGGCTGGAGGAGCACCATGAGCTAATTCTTGGTCATGTCCAAAGCTCTTCAGACTTCAAATTTGAGCAATTGAACTTCTTGACACTTTTACTATAGCTGATTTTGATTTTGCTAGTTTTACTTTAAAATAGGGGAGAGCCAAACATTTCAGGGCAAAGTAGGGATAACAGTTATGGATGCAAGATTTTTCAGAGTGTAGTAAATCCAGTGTTTAGTAGTCAACATTTTTAGTGACCCAAATCAGAATATTTGGCATGTGTAATATTCAGAGCTAAGTCCTTTACTTGGCAGTATTTTTCTTGGAAAGAATAAGAGCTAGAGAAGACTGTGTACATCTCCTTTTTCCTCATGTGAAAACCTGGAGAAACTCAAAGATCTTGTGAAGTCGTTGTGCTGGAACAAGTATTGTTTCATGCCGGATGTAACTGAGTACTGCAGCACTCACTTCAGGAAGTCATCAAACTGCATTTTTTTCATAAGACAGCTGTACAATATCATGACTTACTAAAAGCCAACTTCATAAATGTGCTGTTCTTCCTAGAGGAGTGACTTCTCACCATTTAAAATTCCAAAGAGTCCTGGAAAAACGTAGAATTATAGAATAGTTTCTATTGGAAGGGACCTTTAAAGGTCATCTAGTCTGACCCCTCTGCACTGATCAGGGACGCCTTCAGGTTGCTCACAGCCCCATCCAAGCTGACCCTGAGTGTTGACAGCTGGGGCATCTACCACTTCCCTGGGCAGTGTGTTCCAGTGTGTTACCATTCTCATCATAAAAAATTCTTCCTGATACCTACTGCCAACCTACCCTCTTTTAGTTTGAAATCATTACCCTTCCTGACTTTATAAGACCTCCTTAAATACTGAAATACCTTATTAAGGTGTCCCTGGACCCTTCTCTAGGCTGAACAAATCCAATTCCCTCAGCCCATCTTCTTAGCAGAGGCACTCCAACCCTCTGAGTATTTTTGTGATCATTTTGGCAAAGGTCTACGTGTTTTGTTTTTGTTTTTTTTTTAAATTCTTTTTTATTCTTTGGGTTAGAAATAACAAGCCATTATAACCAGTGTGAGTCTTCTTATTGCCTTTTCTCTGAAAAGTGGAAATTTAAATTTTTTTAGAGTCCATTTCTACATTTAAATGAGACTATCGTATGATTGTCTTGAGCAGTTTCGAATTAAATGGTAGTTGGCTATGAAATTTTCCATTTACTGAATTCATGTGATACTAGATCACAGAAGTTTCCTGAATTTCCTGAAGGAGGAACTCCTATGAGCTTTCTCTCTTACCCTTAGTTGCAGGGAGAGGGATAGTCATTCTGTGCACCAAGGGTAATAAAAAAAAAAATAACTTCAGTACAGATGTACGTGATTTTGTTTAGTTTTGCTAAAATCTGATACATTCTGTTTTAATTTTCAGGTATTTTGGGTCATCAGAGCAGTTGTTTTTGTCAGGGTTTGCCTAAACTTCTTAAATATCCTCTGTGTTCCTTTCAGATGGGAAGAAACGTTTCATTGGCATCAGAATGCTGACAATAACGCCTGCGTAAGTATCTTAGAAAGGAGATTGTATGTTCATGCACACAAGATGTGGTCAGTAGTGGTTCAGAACTTCATTTATCTTTTGTTACAAATCTCCAGAGATCCAGAAATGGGCATTGGCTTCTAGGAAATACGCAGGCATTTACATCATACAGGTGAAAACTACATTCTGAGAGCTGGAAATTCTCTAAATACTGATAGTGGTGGATATCCTGCTGATAGCTGAGGGAAAATAGGAAGAGCCTGAATATAGATTTTGGTTCTTGACAAGGACACCTGGAGTTACACCAGGTTTTAGCTGACATTTAAACAAAATGGTGCTTTCAGGTGAGTCTGAGTGCCAAAATCAGCTGATGGAGGGTTTGGTGGTGTTTTCCCAGTGCCAGTGGAGGCCATATGGTGTGAGGTTTGGTGCCTAACCGTTAACTAGGAAGAGCTGCTAAAGTGCCAAACTAAAGCTTTGTGTGCCTCCATGTTAGCAAAGCCAGAAATTGACACCTTCCTCTGGCTCTTTAGTGTGTTTTTCCTCTTACATTGCTTTGTCTTGCCATTACCCAGATATATTATTGGATAATAAGTGAGGGCTCTTAAGCCGATGTTCTTTCGCAGCAGTAGGCATGTTTCCAGTGTGGCAAAATTAAACAAGACAATTTGCAGCTGGGGTTGTAGTAAAGCCATCTTTTTTTCCTGAGTTGCACTCCTGCAGTCCTCCCTGAAGGGTCAGATCCTCAGCTGGAATGAATCAGTGTAATGGCATTAACATCACTGATGGAGAGAAACTCGGAATGCTTCTCCTCATAATTGTGAAAACAATGTGAGATTTTACTGCTTTTGCAATGTCTAAGGAAGCCATGCAAGATGTCTGCAGGCCTGTTTTCAGAAAAAGACCACTTCCCTTGTTGTGTTTGCTTTAATTATTCAATTGTTATCTTCCTCAGTACTAAATCAGATGAAGAGAAGCTGTGTAGCCATTTTGGCTTGTTTTCCTTCTGAGGGACCCCAGTTTTTCATGGCAGACAGCCCAGTAATCTGTCCTTGGTTTAAAATCTTTCAAGAAATGGGTTTTAACCCACACTGTATGCAGACCTGAAATGATGTCATCATCTCTGAAATGAGGGGATGTTTGCAGAGGCTCTGTTTTGCGGTGGGTTCCTGTCTTCTTTCTTTAGAAAGTAATGCGCAAAAAATTGCTGATGACAACTTGAGGAAACTGAAGTTTCCAGCTCTGATCTGTCTTCTCTCTGGAGTTATCAAAAACTCTATTGTTCTAGATCAAGACAAATTAGGAATGACTTGCAAAATAAAAGAAACAAAAAGTTGGCAAATTTTTGCCCTGTCATTCATTACCCAGCATTAATTCTTTGAGCAGAAAGACCTTTTGTCCCTGAGAGTGCTCCCGTTGTTGTGCTCTTGAACAAGGCCCTCTGTGTTACTGCCATAAAGAGCCAAAGTCAAATTCTTGCAGATGTACAAGACCATTAAGTTTAGCATGCTTTGCACAGGTAAGGAGTTCTGCCTCTCTTAAAATCTATGTAATTTTTTTTAATCCAAATTTAAATCCCCATATTTTCATCACAGAACTGGCAAATGATTAATTGTTAAGTCTTTTACTTTTTGTCCCAAAAAGTTTAAATAAATAAGAATATTGATATGCTTTTGTAGTGCAATAAATTCTGTATAACTTTGTTCTTCTTTTAGCTTGGTGGAGGAACTGAAGCACAGTAATGCTGATTTTCCTGATGTCAGAAGTGGAATTTATGTACACGAAGTTGTTCCAAACTCACCGTCTCATAGGTAGGTAGATCATGTTATTTTTTTCACCACAAATAAACCTTCAAAGAGATACTGGAAGGCAATATTTATTTTATATTCAAGCATTTTCTCATACCAGGCTTGATCTGTATTTAAACAATAAAAATCATGCCTTTAGGTTTAAAATATCTTGCTAAGATTCTACTCACCTCTACAAAAATTAAACATTTCAGAACTATTTAAATCATGGAATCATTTAGGTTGGAAATGACTTTAAGTCATCAAGTCCAACCATGAACTCAGAACCAAGGCCACCAGTAAACCCTGTCCCTAAGTGCCACTTCTACCCATTTTTTTAAATACCTCCAGGGATGGTGAGACCACCACTTTGCTGGGCAACCTCTTTCAGTGTTTGAAAACCCTTTCTGTGAAGGAATTTTTCATATTATCCAATCTAAATTTCCCCTCGGACAACTTAAGGCCATTTCTTCTTGTCCTGTCACTTATTACTTGGTAAAAGAGACTGCCACCCACCTCACTACAACCTCTAATGACATTGTGAAACACTAGCAGTGTACAAATAAAAAGAGCACCCCATATACAATGACCAAATTTGAGGAGTTTTGTGAAGTATTTTGAATATTAAAATCCAGGTAAGGTTAAGCAGGAAACGGAATAACATTCACATAAGGCACTGTCAGAGCTGTTATCCAAGACAGTACTGAATCTTAAAGGAAGAGGCTGTTCTATGGAACAGTTGCAAAATAAAATATTTCTAAAAATGATTTTAGGAAAATCAAAAGCAAAAGTAATAAAAGTAGCTATTCAGGATTACATTTGAACAGCAAGAGAGAAATAATTTCCCAGTACTTTAGCTGGTACACTTCACTTGCCTTGAAATTTCGAGGTTTTAATTTTCAGTTCTTGAACTACATATTGGTGGAATAAAAGCATGGTCTTGCAAAAGGACTGAATAAAGTGAATTAATAATAGACAAAAGCCTTTTCTGTTTCTCACTTGCTATAGTTTTGTAGAAATCATGAAAAAATTGCTTTTCTTGTTTAAGAAGAAAATCCTCGATGAAATAACCCGAGCCTTATTTTGCATTTAGCAAGTCCTACCTGTTATTATTTCACAGTCAGAAGGCTGGAATTTCCCTTCAGTGGAGACTAAAACAGATGAAAATTCGTTACATTTGCAAAAGAAGTGGTGAATAGCCTTTGTACTTTATCTCTGCATGGAATGAATCCTTAGTGCCATTTTCTTGTCTTTGCAGAGGAGGGATCCAAGATGGAGATATTATTGTGAAAGTCAATGGGCGTCCTTTGATGACTTCCAGTGACCTGCAAGAGGCTGTGATGAATGAATCACCTCTACTACTTGAAGTTCGAAGAGGAAATGATGATTTGCTATTTAACATTGAGCCTGAAGTTGTCATGTAAATAGAGTTGAGGAAGTTCTCACCATAATTAAACTCACTTATTCTGGAACACTAGATACCTCCTTTACAGCTACAGTAATTATACTTCCTGTTGACTAATGACAAGGTGGACTAACTTAATTGCCTGAGCCATTTCTGTACATAGTAGCTAGAATGACTTCAAAGATGCCATTTGTAGAAGATTTAAATTTCAAAGAAACTTAAGAACTGTGTTCTGGGGAGGAGGAGACAAACAAATTTTGGGTAGCTGGTAGAAATGGGTCCCACTTCCTGTACCTGCAGATTCAGAGCAGATTCAATTCTACACATTGAAAGATCCAAATACTATTGGAAGTGAGGAAGTATATAAAAGGGGGAATTATTCTTAAACTACAGTCATGGCTGCAGCAGACCCAAGCTATTGCAATGCAAAATTGAGCTTTTTTTTTTTTCTTTTCCTTTTTATGTAACTTTTTCAATGTGAACCTATTATTGGCAAAGCTTGTATTTGTTCTTAGTGCTTCTGTGCTCCATGTTGATGCAGGTAGATGAAATCTGTAAATATTGAAAGGAGCAAAAATGGTATCAGGCTATAGAGTGTTACACCTAGGTCATGCGATTTTTGGAATATAGTAAATGATTCTTATAGAATTAATGCCTTTATATATAAATCAAAACGATGTGCTGAACAAAATTAAGTTTGATAAAGTGCACAGTTTTTTAAGAATTTGATACAAACTTGTTAGCATTTTTACTGGTAAGCTTTGCTGTAAAATTGTTACACTACTTTTGGCTTTGACTGTATGTTTCTACTGTAAGGAGATTAAAGTTTACACAAATAATCTGTTGATGCAAACCTCTTTTTAAACAAGTATGTCTTTCCTCCTTCTTCTGTCTGACTGGACTAGGCTTTCCCAAGAGAAAATTTTCTTACAGAAAATTGGGCCCTTATTTAGGCTGTGTTTAGAAATGCTTTGCACACAAGTAATTTATTTACACTGTGTTTTTCCATATTTATGAATTGTGCTTTGATGTCACTTAGAGAGTATCAAGTTGGGATCCTGTTGTCCTCAGCTCTCCCTGTATGTGATGAGAAGCAGAAAAGAAGCACCATTAACCCTATTTTACAATTAGAGTGTGTGGGACTCCTATGTAATAAACCCAGGGGTGAAATTGATAAC
This sequence comes from Pseudopodoces humilis, assembly GCF_049639895.1. NCBI lineage: Eukaryota > Metazoa > Chordata > Aves > Passeriformes > Paridae > Pseudopodoces > Pseudopodoces humilis. Next base: position 10,582,477 of record NC_142205.1, on the reverse strand, counting down.
ACCTAAATCCAGATCTCTTAGGTACCCCAAACCAAACAGGTATCTTCTCCCTTAGTGAATATTGCTTCATTTCTGAAAGAGTCAGAGGAATGTTTCTATCTTGAGCATTTTCCACATCAAGCTGTGCTTTCTAGACCTGTTTCTTGTGTCTTTGTTACACTGGTGCAAAAAGGAATTTATCTTTGGAGCAGTTCCCTTGAGGTTGCCATCATTCCATCATAGACTTTCTGGTTATAGCAACTCACTTATGTGTGACAAGCCTTGCATCTTCATGTTTGTACAGTGCCAGACATGTGGAAAAGCACAGTCTGTTCCCTCCTTGCTGGCTGACTGGGACTACGTCTATAAAGTTCAGAGGTGGATGGGGTACCTTCCTCTTAAAAATGAACAATGTTACTTTCCATCACAGAAACGTGATGTGCCTGTAATGATGGATTCACCCCCCTCTGCTGTCACTAAAAAAAGAGCTGTATTCACCCCAGGGACAAAAGATGCTTAGTGGTACCTGTTGGATATTCCAGTTCCTTTGTGTTGAAAAGCAGCCTTAGCATCCAGACTTGCAGAAAGCCTGCTTGTGTCCTGAACTTAGGGTCGCTGTGACATGCAGAAGGATGATGTCATGGCATAAGTTAAGCCTATCTGTCCATGTGTACCATGTAAGTACCAACATTTTACAGTTTGTGAGGGGTATCTGTTTGTTACCATTGATTAATACAAAAGAAATTAAAGTATTTCTGAGTTTGTTGTTAATTTTTCAGGTATAGGGCAAGAAATTGTTTGCTAGGAAGACCTAGGGAGTGATTAGCTTCTTTTACTGTAAAGGAAGCTTTTTGTCTTCCAGTTGAAAAAAATCTGATTTTGAAATAAACTGCATAAAAACTCCTAGTACAGCAATATTTGATAGAGACTGGAAGAGACAGCAGTATTAAAAATTGAGAACACTCTTGTTGGTGCTTGCCAAATGCATTGTCCTTTTAATCAAGTCACTGTGTGAGGAGAGGAAGGCTATATCCTTATTCATCAAAAAATGTTGCATTCTACCAGCAGTTCCTAGGTTTTGTAAACTGTCTCTGGAAACCTCGATGAACTGGCACATCACATTCAATGGTCTGTGAGTGCTGCTGCACTGTAGCAGATCTCCCTCTGAACTAACAAAGGTCAGCTGAGGTGCTTTAGGAAGAAAGCATTGTCATTCCCTTTGGCTGAAGGAGCTTCTGTGTCATTTCAGCTGTGGTGTAATCCTTGTCTGCTGAGATATGAGTAGACTTTATTAATTTCCACTTGTCCCCCTGACATCAGCCAGAACTGCAAAGGGTAATTACTCAAAGATAGGGTCAACATCTTCTGATGCCAGCAGTTAGCATTAAGTTTATGACCCAAACTTGATATCTCTGTTTCTTGGATAAAAGGAAGTAAAATGGCAGGTGGTGTCTCTTTAAAACAAAATATTCTGGCAGTCTTTCTGTTGTAAGCAGTTACTGGCTGTGTTTCTCTTAGGGGGAAAAAAAATAAAAATAAAAAAATATCTTGATTTCTCAAAAGAACTGGCAGCTACAGCTTTTTCAAGTCAGAGTGGTCATTGACCTCATTATTTCTGCAAAGCCTAATCAGCAAAATAAGAACAGAGAGATATCACCAGTTACTATAAGAAAGACATGAGTATTTCAGGCCACTTCACTTGTTGCAGCCCAGCAAGGTCATCTGTGGTTGCTGCTCAGCCCTACCCAAGCTAAGCCCTGTGGGGGAGATCACTCCCACCTGTCCTGCTCGTGTGTGCCCACTGTGAAGATGAGCAAGGCAATGACAACTTTTCAGGCTCAGTGTTTGGTACAGAACAGGAATGAAAGCACACCATGCACAATGAAATACCATTCACGAATAGAGATTGTGGCTGTTAGGAAGACAAGGTATGAGTGGAGCAGGAAACAAGAAAACAACACACAACAGAAAGAAAACAACCACATCCTGAGGAAAAAAAAGAAAAGAAGGTGTCTGTTTCTTTCATATAACTAGATGGGCCAGACTGCTTTACAGCTGCCAAGTACTTGAAGGCCCCTTTCTGCTGGGATAGCACCTTATAACTCTACCCTTAGAGCAGTATAGGATGGGTAACATCCCAGAACATCAGTGAGTCTCCCTGGGAGGAACCAATAATGGAGAGAGAACCTTTAGGCTGTAGTCAGTATGCCACACACTTTGTCATCTTCCCTGAGCCCCACAGAGCTTCTCGGATGGCTGATTATTTGTAGCTCTCTGCTCCCTCACTATATGAGTGCTCCAACACATTTGTACCTCTGATATCAGCCAAAAAACATCCCTGGGAGGAGAGAGAGAGAGGCACTTTGTGTTTGTAAACAAGGGAATCCAGCAGCTGTCAAGGAACCGTGCAGGACTCAAGGTGTGCTTGAGCCTGGGGGTTTGCCCAGCTTTTACACTTGCTAATGTGTAACAGCAAGCTCCTGATTTGTAGCCTGTGGCTGCTGTGTTGTCCAGAGCTTTCATGGTCCAGCAGTTGTATCTGCTGCAACTCCAGGAATTTTGGTCTGTGGAGATCTGAAAAGGCAGCAGAAGTATGAATTACTGGGGAACCCCAGTGTTCACACAGAAAATCAGTGCAAGGCAGCTCTTCTGCACAACCTGCTCTCTGTGTGCTGTTGTGTACATTCTGCACAACCACACACCAGCCAACAGTGCCTCCTTTCTGTTCATGTCCTGGGTCTGCCTCTGCATTGTTACTCTGTGCAAAGCTTTTCCCCACAGCCTCTGCCACAGGGCTTTCACACCTCTGCATTTTGCCCTCTGCAGCAGCTGCTCCATTTGCCCTTCTCTTATCCTGTACCTCCATATATCCCAGACAGCGGCTTCACACTCTTTAAAGTTTGTTTTGACTGCTTGTTTCTTGCTTGAGGCTTTGTTGTTTTAGCAGAAATAAGGAAGAAGGAGGAATTTTTATTTCTTTCTTCCCAAACTCTGGAGTCTGGAGTGCCCACATACAGGACTAAAATCTGAGGATTGCTTTGAAGTAGGAAGAAAACTTAAAAAGGGAAGGAATAGGGTGTCTAGCATATTTTTAAAAATTTTATTCCCTTTATTTACTTGGCAATCTGTAATCTTCATTTAATTGGGTGTGCCCAGGGAAAGCCTCCAGGTCTGTGTTTATTCTGATTCTTATTTCAACAGTAGCAGATTATTTTTGTAACTTTGCTGTTTTGTAAACAGTAGATTTGGTCTTTTATCCAGGCTTTCCCACTGCTAGTGTCAGCAGAACAGTTTGCTGGACCTTTGCTGTAGAAGAACTTTGCAGGTGATGCCATGGGCTGTAAAACAAGGCAGAAAGAAGAACCTACTGTCACTTAAGGCAGAGTTGCTTAGGAGACTTTGTTAGTTGGTTGAGTTCTCTATCTTCTGTAAAACATTAGAGAAAATGTTATATTGAATTTTTATACTCAAAAATGCAGATTATATTTACTAGCATTGAACTCATGCTCAGGGAGAACATAACATAGAGGAGAGAAACTTCAGTCTGCAACAGTCACAAAAAAAAAAAAATTGGTTTTTTTCTGCTTTTCATTTTTATCCTCTGGGGAGAAAGGTCAGACAGTACTCCCCCCATCCCTGCTTCCTTTTCCCCTCCCTCTCCCCCAGAGACTGTAAGAATTGTTAATATTAAAGAGCATTGTCCCTATAAAGATCTCTGGAGGATAACAGAAGCAACTTCTTGCTCTTTCTTTCTTCAACAAACACCAGCCAGGCCTTCACAAACAGCCAACCAAAGCAGAGTCAGGAAAAAACAAGTTCTTGAAGGCAGCAGTCGCCAAGGAAAATAATTGGGCAGCATGAGGGTTTTGGTGATGCAGCTGCACAGCTGCTGAGTTCAATGACTCTCAATTGCCTCCATCTGAAGTTGTGCTCCACTCTTAAAATGATTTTTACCTCCATTACTATAAATAGCAGGGCAGGATGATTTCCTGCTTGCAGCCCCAGAAGCAGCTTGGGAAAAACAAAACACAACCAAATCCTAACAACTGAACCAATGCACAACAAAACAAAAAGCCTTCAAGTGTCTTCTAAGATCCTAAATGTCAAAGGGAGATCACAAAGTTAGAGAGTATAGTGCTATTGCTTTTGATGATGATTTTCTGACATTTGATTTTTTGTTGGTCGAGATGATGTGCAGCACTGCAAGAGCGTGGCCAGCTGCTCTGTTCTCCGTCTGTAGGAAGAAGTTCCTCTCAGGGTTGGTGTCATGTAGACTGCTGGTCATTTCATCTGAGCTACCTTAGCATCAAGGGAAAGAAACAGTAGCTTTCCTCTTCTCAGAAAGCAGAAGTTCAAAACAAATCCAAAAGGTTGTATCCTAAAAATATTTACTGTAAAACCTCCTTCCTCTGAAGGATAAGCTTCCTCCTTCCTGCTCAGATAACCCAAACTGACATACATGACTGCACTGTACAAATCCCAAGTTAGATGAGATGACTTTCAATGGATATAAATAACCTTATAATTGTAAGACAGATTCAGAATAATGAAGGTTTCACCTTGGATTACTAGCTTAAATTCAATCCTAATTTTGAAAGAAAAAAAAAATCTCAATTCTTTTCCTTGTCCTGCAGAACTAAGCCATAAAGTTCTGTGACAAAGGGAGAAGTGTACTTTCTGAGTGTAGAAATATGTGATAGTTCATTGTATTGTGTAGGTTTATCTACAAGAGCAATGGAGTGGGCTTTTCTACTGAAGGTAGCAAAATGCTGGTTCCTGACCTGCTTGGATGTTAAATTCACTGCCTCATGACACAGCCACCTACCTAAAGTTACCTGATCAGTGTTTGAAATGCATTAACCACACCTGCCTTTCTAGTTGTTTTACCACCAAAGCTCTTTCTTTCCTGTCCATAAATCCAGATGAAAGGAACATAGGAAAATACACCTCAACCAGCAGAAATACTCCAAAAACCCTTTTCTATGTACATGAAAATGAGCTTGGAGGTCTGTCATGTTGCTAGTCCTTGTGTTTGGACACCAGTGCTCTGTTTGCCTCTGCATGCCACCCACTGCCAGGTGTGTGTCCCTCTGGAGAACGAGCTAATGCTCACCTTCAGGGCATAAAGCTGCCAGTGGTGCCTCTGCAGAAAGACTTCAGCATCTGAAATATGTTACTCCTCTGGGGTTGAATATTCTGACCCATAAATCTGACAGTGAAATTCCCCTTTTAGGGAAAAGCAGAGAAATTTTTGCAGCAGGTTAAGGGATTTCTGATGTTTTGAAAAGCTCTGCAGTTTCTCAGTGGTTTGGGATGTCAGATGTTATATCAAGAGGAAAATGAGTGGGCAAAATCTGAGAAAGTGATGAGAGGTGCAATGATGAATTTATACCATTGTTTTGCATGTTTTTTCCCACAAAATGTCTGTACGCATGGTCTCTGTTTTTGTTTGGTTTATTTTTGAAGTTAATTTTCTGAATGTTCCTGAGTTTTTTAAAAGAAAATATGAGCTCTTGCTGATCAATGTCTTTAGTCTTATCAGTATAAGGTTAAGCAACCAAAACCAAAAGCTGAATATGGTATGAAGGAGCTACAATATTTTTTTGGGGGTTCAGTTGTTTTGTTTTGGGGTGGGTTTTTTTTTGTGTGTGTTCTGTTTGTTTGTTTTTTGCTTCACATCTGTAGTATCAGCTGCAGAAAAAGGCAAATGAGTGAACTCTGTCAAATTGAGAAAGACCAGCCTCTGAAGGCAGCCTGGCAAACATCTCTGTATCTCCACTGCCTTTTAGAATGAAGCAAGCTTTACTACAGCTTATTTATGCCATTTTAACAATTTAATATTTGTGTGGAAATTAAAAATAATAATCTTTACACATTTTGCACTGGTTGGCATTACAAAATTTCCTGTAATTGGAACAATATTTGAAAAGCTTTTGAAACTATTTTACTTTGAGACAGTGTAGATAATTAAATAAAATCAGTATTTTCTTAAGAGGGAGGTGAACCTTGTCTAAGATGGCTTTTTAAATGGGCAGTGTTTTCATAACACAGCATTTATTTTACTCATTACTGTGGAAATTTCACCCAACAGAGTGAATTGCTAATGCTGACAACCCTAATGGCATGGAGTCAGATTCTGGAATGGAAAACTAAGACATAAAGACTCTGTAAAAGATACCTGAAAGTTATTTTTTCAGCTAACAAAGGCCTGCTGTGGAATTTGGGTAGGTTTCTGTAATTCTGCTACAGGCTAGGCATTTGCCTCTTTATGTAACTGTGAGAGTTTGCAGCAATTGCTATTAATTACAACAGCTGGGCAGAAGTTATATCCTCCAGCTTGCTGATACCCATCTCCATCTGCTTGAGAACATAATTCTGCAGGTGATAAATCAGCATGGAGTATAGTTTTCTTTTCTCCTGGAAACTTACTCCTGTTTACATTTCCTTCTAATATGCAAAAAAATTTGCTACAGTTATCTTGTTTAGGTCCATAAGGTTTGGGGAGGCAAAGACATGCTTAAGCTTCAGGTGGTCAGTGAGTAGAAAGTTATGCTGTTAAAAATCTCGGATTTTGAACAACTCTTGGCACATTTTCATTTGGCATGTGCAGCGTGGGCTTACAGTCACAGATGTACTCTGTAAAATAAAGCCTCTTTTTATATTTTTAGAGAAAAACAAGAAAGGGGATGTCAAAGAGTGAAAAATGAGCCCCCCACCATCCTGCTTTCATTATTAGCATGCAGGAAAATGACGGAGGAGAGAAAAGCAATGGTAGCCTGATCTCAGCTTGCTCTTCCTGCAGTTCAGAGTGGTTGGGTGATGCAGAATTTTATATAACTGTGTGTGTCTTTACAGAGACCCATTCCCATGGCATTTCAGGTCCAGATTCTCCAGAAGATGTAGGTGGTATTTTATGAATGCCTTATGGATTACATGATTCGCTGTGTGTGGTACTTTATTTCCTAGAGAGAGGCCGTAAAACAAGATTTATATGTGTGTGGCAGCATCTAACACCACAGCACTGGTTTGTGTCCTGATTTTGGGGAGAAAGCATCAGAATGTAAACATATTTATTGGAGGAAAGACTTCTCTCAGGTTCATCTCGATGCTTCTACTTACAGGGGCACATTTTGAGATTCATTTGTCTCCCTATAAACACATCAACAGCTCAGACAGAAAGAAAATGAAATAATTTACATCACAGGGCACATAGAATATCTAGAAGGAGGCAAGAAGAAGGAAATTTTTTAAATTTTTAATGGCAGCTATATAGAACTAATTTTAAAAATGTGGATTTTGCTCCATATTAAGCATCTTTAGCTAAAAAGCACACCATTTTGAGAAACTACTTCATGTCCAGCATTTAAATTTATACAAAATAGGAAAGACCTACATGACATTAAGGCTAACTGCTTAGTGATGTGTAGCAGCAGCTCATTCTCACTGATAAGTCCCCACCTCTAATCGTGCCAACTTTAACAAATAGAAAGTCAAAATAGAAACAAATAGAAAATTGATTATAATCAATTATAATATTGATTATCATGTACTACACAGGATAGGTTTGGTTTAGATTGAAATTTTCCCCTAAAAACAGAAAAGAAAATCTGATCCACTGTAGGTCATTTAACTTTCTTTTGTGTCTGTGCAGAGATTAGGAGAATTAGAGAAGGGGGTGTTAGTGGCATAGAGGATGTTCTGGGTTAAACCCAAGACCTAATCCCATGGCTGTAGCAGTAGTATTTTGGAAAATCATTTTTCAGCTGCTATAGTAAATGTTCCTAAAACCAGAGGAGAAGTTTATAGTCTGTTACAACAATGAATCAAAATAACTCTGCTCATTTTCCATGCTAAGTCTCAATAGCCTTGGTAAGCACCATGTTGGCTTATTTGAAACAGGAGAGTGATTGACAATGTAAGGTAACTAAAATCCTGAAGGAGAAAACAGGTAGATTAATTATCCCTGAAATTAATACTCATCTGCTTCTCAGTTCCAGGCACGGGAGCTGTGTCTGTTCAACAAATAATCTGTCTGTGGGTCCAGCACAAACACACCACAGAGACCCAGGGCCTGATCCTAAAATCTGGGAAAGAGCACATGTGCTTGTGAGCACATGCTTAATATATTGGTGAACACCAAAGTCTGGTCCATGCTGGAATTCTCATGTTTCCAGTATTAAAAAATCCCTCCAAATCTCTGCAAATGAGTGATCACAATTTGCCAGTCTGATATGTTTCATCTGCCATAGGTAGGAAGTTCATTGCAGCCCTGATCTTACAAGAGATGAAGACACAGCACACACTTCTAATGAGTTCCAGGTTATATATACCACAAAATACACATGATGCATTCATGTTGCGTGTGCATATGCAGTCTAAACAAACATAAGCTATGAAAAGTAGAAATAAATATAAAATCGAATATAAGAATTGTAGAAAGATTCACCAGGGAAATCACAGGTGAATTTTGTGGCTAGCAGACATTAAAAATCTGACCAGGAATGAGAATCTCACAGGAATGAGAATCATGTGGCAGGAAGAGGGCAAGGGAGGAGGTGGTTGTGCCTGACTTTATAAGATAACAAGTTTTTTGAAACTTACTTGAAAAGTAGGAGGGTTGCAGTTTAAATCTGTTCCAGACTGTGATTGATGGTGGACTGGTTGTTTAACTCCTCCTCTGCTTCAGTTCCTGCATCTATGAGATGTAACAGGTAGCAATGCTAACACAAACCATTCTGAAAATTCAGGAAAATAAGATTATGCTATCAAATTCCAAATTCTGTCTCTATGTGATTTAAAACAACAATGAGCCTGTGTGGTCTGCAAGAAGACAGATGTCTAAATGGACACTGGTTCCTCTCTGATATTCAGTCTCTTCACTGAAACCTTAGCTCATGGCTGTGAACATGTGCTTTTATAGATCTCTCAATTCAGTGTCAGCAGGCTAAGGATGCCCAGTTAGTCAGGGTTTTGTCTCTAAGCATATGAATGTTTCATTTGGACTGATTTTTCAGCTGAGACAGTTTATTTTTTAATCATTTCTTAATATTGATAAGTCACCTTCTATTCCCCAACGTATTTTGTTTTTCTGGGTTAAAGTCATATTCTGCTTCCCCTTTATCAGAAAGATAAAGTGCTGGTGGGTTTTGTTTTGGTTTATTTTGTTTGTTTTTTATTTTTAAATTTTTATATGTTTTCTTTGTATGTCAAATCTCAACTAGAAGGCTCTCTTAGGATATTAAGGTTCTTATAAATAAAAAACAAAATAGTAAATACAAAATTAAAGTATCCCTTAGATTATTTCTTCTTTATGCTTCATAAGATAGGACCATACTTCATACCATAGGAAAAATTCAATGTTAATATGTCAAAACAAGATAAATCCTGCCTTGCCAGTGGATTTTCCAATTGCTTTTACCTTCTGACAGGAAGTGACTGGTGCTTGTGTCAAAACTCAGAGAATTTAAAGCACAAGGATGCTCTCCAATTTTCATAGGGATTGGAGGAAAAAACCCCAAATGCAAAAACTGTGCCTGTGTTGACAGATCTTACCTGCACAACCACAGCAAACATTTGTCTGTAAGGGTCAGGTTTTTTTGAAGACAGCCTCCATTATCAGCCACTGACAAATAAACTCAACTCTACAACAACTAGGAACAAGAAAAAGTCCCATAAACATCTTTGTGCATTAAAAATGTGTTTGGTTCTGGAAGATCTGAAATATTTGGGAGCTGTTGGGGTGTTTAAATATGAAAACCAGCTGAGGGTTTTTAAGGTGTGCTAGAAGCAGCTAACTACATGTTACCTGTCAGCCTCCTTGTAAATCTCTTAGAAAGCAAAATATGCTCAGGCTGGCTGATATCCCCTATTTTTAGGCATGGAATAATACAGCAGTAGGTGATTTTAATGTAAGTCAAATAATCTGTGCACTTTATACAGTATAAACTCACCAGGCAGCTATTTGGATACTGGCAAGGCTTCTGAGAAAGTCAGTTTTGAGGGGGAAAATGGAAGACAAGATTTATTCCATTTTCCTTGATACGTCAAGAAGCAAGAAAGCATCCAGCCTTTCTGCTACTAAAGCCTTCAGAGAACCCTTTAGGGATCATACTAGAGCTGTATGTTCTGTGCTTCTCCACTAAGGTCAGACTGTCAAATTAAATAAACTCTATCTTTTTTTGTCCCTGTCTTTCTACTCTCAGCTTTTGCTTTTTGCCAAACTGATTTTTCCAAATAAAGGCAGTAGACAAGCTTGGGGAAACATCAAGCAAAGAAAAGGAGGATTTATGAACAGAGAAATCTAAGAAATTCTAACTTTTTAACAAGAATAGCTACAATTTATTAAGTATGTGATGATATGTTAATAATGATAATAATGTAAATCCCATGAGGGAGATGTAGTGAGGCAAGATTTATTCATTAGCTTATCATGAAATGTAGGTAAATAATAAAGCTTCTTTATGTGTTGGAAACCAGTATTTTCCTAAAGAAAGAACTTTTATTTTTTGGGACAAAAGCCCATTAACTGATAAATATTGGTGGACCTGCACTAAGAAGCAGGGTGAAAAAGGCAAGGAGTAAATCCAGACACCAGTCAATCCCTTCCCTATTTATTGTAAGTACAAACAAGGTACTAATCTTTGTGGTAAGTTACAAGCTGTTGAGATCTGGTCTAAGAGCAACAAAGTCCTTTTGCATCTGTCATGAAATAGCTATAATTTTATGTTAAGGGGTGACCTGGATTGGAGCCAAGTGGCCAGGTGGAAAATATACTGCCAGTTTTAGGATCTGTATAAATTAATAAGTTGACTTCTTCTGAAGAAACAAAGCTGGAAGTGTTCAGATCCCTTTGGAACATTGTAAGAATCAAATTACAGGTATATCAAACCAAATGGAAGACAGACAAACTAGTTCTGGCCTTGCCTGGCCTGGCTTATCCTATTCAATGCTATCCTATTCTATTTTATGTTTTTCAATTCTGTTCTCACGTGACTTGACATTACTGTGGTAATAAATAAAAATGTGACTATGCAGTCACTGGGTGTTATTCTCTAATGATCTTCTCAAAGAACACACACAGTTGTAAAAATAATAGGATTATGTAATGGTCTGTACTTTTCAGCTAAATAAAACAGAGTAAGTTTAATGTCTAAGAAAATGTCCTCAAATCAGGGTTTTTCACTGGGCAGGATGAATTTCAGAACAGCTTAGGCATATCTTGAATTAAAATCATAGATTCAAAGAATCACTAATGTTGGAAAAGTCCTCCAAGATCATTGAGTCCAGCCATTAACCCAGCACTGCCAAGGCCATGAGTGTCACATCTACACTTTTTTAAAGTACCTCCAAGGATGGTGACTCCTTGAGTAGCCACTTCCTGTGCTTGATAACTCTTTCCATGAAAAAATTTTCCTAATATACATTCTAAATATCCTGTGGCATCACTTAAGGCTGTTTCCTCTTGTCCTGGTATCTGGTTATTTGGGAGAAGGGGCTGCACCCCACTGGCTACAGCCTCCTTTCAGTGGTTTTAGTGAGTGATAGGGTCTCTCCTGAGCCTCCTTTTCTCCAGATAAACTCCCCCAGCTCCTCAGCTGCTCCTCATCAGACTTGTGCTCCAGACCCTTCCCCAGTCCATCGTCCTTCTCTGGCCACTCTCCAGCAGCTCAGTGTCTTTTTTGTTGTGAGGGGCCCAGAACAGGACACAGAACTTGAGATGTGACATCACCAGTGCTGAGTACAGGGGGAGCAGCATTTACTAAATGGTGAAGGGTTTTAGTCTAATAGAGGGCCAATGCTGCTCTTGAAGTGAGAAATATAAGGTACACACAAATAACTGTAATTGCTTGAAAGAGAAAACAGAGAACACAGTCCCACAGAAACAGCCTAGATGTCATATTACTTTTTTCTTGGGCTCATGGAGGAGTATCTCAAGAATCAAAATAGTAAACTTCAATTAGAATAAGGTAGGGTAAGGCAATAGAAAAATCTTGTTGCAGTTTCTAATATTGTGAGAGCTTGTCACTCTACCTCTGATGTGGAAATACAGAACTAACAAAATCATATTTTCAGTACTGATGCAGCAGTAGGATAAAATTCAGTCAGACCAAAGCCAGCTTCATTACATTTATTTTGGAGCTGGATGTACTGATAGAAACATTTGACTTCACTGTTGCCTCTTGCCTCTTATAGCCTGCAGACACAATTTTTGATACACAATGAAATAATTCTTATGACATCTCTTGCAACACTATCTCATTGTTCAAACAGGAATTGAATATGAAACATATATCTCTTTATAACTCTACAAATTTTAGCAACTGTTTTGTTACAGCAGATATTTTGTTCCTCTGGGATAATCTCCCAATTAGTGGTGTTTTTTTGTAAGAATGCTTTTTAAAATCTTTGGCTGAAAACTGAAAAAGTAACCCATAACATCATAGCCTTGAATCTTGAGCCTGTACTTACTTCTTCAATTATTTTAGATCTTTTTCCAGTTACTTTTCTAAATCCATTTATGGTGATACAGAAGGTAGTGTGACCAATAATGGAAGTTTAGGAGACTCCAATAGAATAGCTTTAATCCACTCCTCAATAGCAAGTAATAAAATTCTATCCATCAGTGAAGATTTATCAGATCTCACAAAATAACCTATACAACCCTACTTTCCAGTTCCAAATAAAGTAGACATAGTTCTGATAAGACTATTGTTGTGATTTTCCTTTCTGGGGCATAAATGAATTCAAATTCCCTTTAGAAATCTAAACATTTACTGCTTCATGCACCACAGTGAATTGGGTCTCCTTTCCTACTGCGGACTGGAACTGCTTCAGAGCAACGACTGACTCCTCTCTCTGTGTGCACAGCCTGTAGCCCAGCCACTACTGAACTCTAAATAAGTGCATTGACTCACACACTCACTCTGACTTAGCCTGGCTTTGTGGTTTGATAGATTTCCCAAAAGCTTTGAGAATTTGGTCAGAAAATTTTGCCTGCCTGGCATACAGCTTAATGCACAAGCAAGAACGTTGGAATACCCTTTTTTTTACTGCTGCTCCCTCATCAATAGTAAAAGGCTTCATCTGTGCAATTTACTAACAGGCTGGAGTGCAACAGTGGAGCCACAGAAGAAGGCAGTGAACGTGGGTAGTCATGGACTGAGCAATTCTGGGGTCAGTCCTATGGCTTGCATGGAAACCCTCATCTCCACCTCAGCTTCCTCGATCTGTTAAAGGCCTTATCCTGGTGTGGGCTCTGAGCAGTGTCTGTCAGAGCAGCCCATCCTGCAGATGTGCTGCTCTCAGCCATGTGCTTGCTCATTAATAGGAAGAAGGGACAGCATTTTTGTACTTACTGGAACTTGGACACTATGGAAATGTTCAGGTTTTTTTGGTTGGTTTGCTACTCATTTTTTTCCATGTCTTCTATTTCTTCCTTTCCACACAGGGCAAGAATTTATTTCCATTCAGACCAGTTGACCTTTAAGCTCTGAACAGATCCCTCTCATGAATTATTACATTATCTAAGTGTACTGGAAATTAGAATTGGGAAAACTGGATTTTCTTGCTCAGTGTCCTTTGAGTTCTGTATGATTCCTGCCCCAAGGGAAAAACCCAAAACCAAGATTGGATTATGAGAACTGGGGTCTGAGAAGCTATCTGAAGTAAGTCTTAACTGGGATTAGATACAGGGGTCCAATATTGCAGTATTGAAATGCTTCTCAAGTGCCATCAATCCTGAGAAACATCCAAACTTCAACCTACAAGAGCCCCTCTGCATCAGTCCAATGTCAATGCAGCTGTGATAGACTAGGACAAAAGGTTCCTGTGTAATTGTCAGCTTTAGAGCTCTTTACCTTCCACTCGACTTTCTTTGTATTTGTCCTTAGCTACTGGCCATTTTCAGAGAGCTTTCACTAAGAGCAGTGCAAATGAGCCCTGAGTGGAAGAAAGTCTTAAATCAATGTGAAATGCTTTCAGAAAGAGGTGGTATATACATATCCTTTCTTCTTTGTGGGTGGCTCCAGAGAATAATGAGCCTACTTTTTATACAGAGGCAAAAGGGCAAGACAGGGGAAAAAGTTTGACCCAACTGTAAGCAGCACTGTAAGCAGCTTGGGGGGAGGAGGCTAATGCAAACATAGCTCCATAAGATGGAAGGCACTTTATTGAAAGCAGCTGGCAAGCAGAGAAATAGGATATTTTGGCACCATCAGAAACTTTATCAAGACTTATCCATGTAAGGTTGCACTGATTGTTATTTATAGCATCAGCTTAGAGGGGGTATGGAAATTATACCAGGAACCTCATTAGTATCAGCATGAGAGCAGTGTCCAATCTTTCTGCTCTAGTGATTGTATTCATTTCATAGCACAGATAGAACATGCAGCCAGGGAGAAATCTTCTCAGGGGCTTTCAGCCTTATTATGGAGGGAAAATGTAAAAATTGAGGGCAACTGCAATACTGACCAGGCAGGACCTTTCTTTTCCTGTCTTGTTCTAGAGTCCCAGACATATACTGCCACCCCACCTGCCTTCTTCTCCTGTGGAAAGCAGATTTCTGTTTCCTTCACAAAATAAACCATTGGAAAGTTTCTAGAGATAACACCTTAAAAATATGTTCTTATTTTTATCAGAAGAGAGTATATAATCGACTGAAACTGTCAAGGAATGACATGTGCCATTTTCAGATGTGCAAGTTATCTACTGTGTGCCAAAACCTGCCATGAATTGGTTTTAATTGAAATAATAATACCTTATTAATTTGAGAATTTGTCAGTCTTTCAGGAACTTATTTGCTTTAACTAGGTCACCTGATGGTGAGCCAAGTCAGAGATGGCTGATTGTTTAAACCAAGATGCTGCCAGTTGCTAATACCACCTATATAATACAAAAACCACTATAGGTGTCACATCTCTGATTTATGCCTAATTTTCAGGCAGTCTTTATGTGCTGCAGTCTCATTTTGAATATTTGCTATTCTCATATTTTTTGCTTCAAAAAGCCTTTTTTCAGGCCTGAGCAGCTGGTGTGTCTGTCCCACTAGATCTTGTCAAGGAAAAGCTGAAAGAGGTTTTGCTTTCAAAGGGTTTGAAGGACTGGTATGTATATTTGAGGGCTTTGGTACTTAGCTGTTTGCAGATTGTATCATCAGAGAATTGCAGAAGGGGCAGATGGAACTTGAGGAGTCTCAGTGTATATATAAAGAGCAGAGCTGCAAAAATGTTATTGAAAAGAAAAATCATGGCTGGAAGTGTAGAATTTTCCCCATGTGCTTACTACTGCTTATTGTCTGCATTTAATAACATATCCAGATTTTTAAAATTCAGACTCATTTGCAATCTGCCCTTATTCTACTAGTTTTATATCAGGTAGATCAAGTGGAAAAAGACATACAACAGCACTGTATTTTGAAATTCTGTGTTCCTGTGGGAGTCTGTTAATTTTCAAACATTGCAGTTCAGGCTTTAACCGAACCACTGAGGTAGAAGTTAAGAGTCTGATGTTTTCCAGTATGCAGCCTTAGCTGAATTGGATTTAAAGTTGTTTGGTTTCTTTAATCATGGTTTATTTTGCGTTCTGTGCAAATTTTTTGTTAATTCTTAATTGTTTCATTTACTTGTTGATAGTAAACAGAGTGATAAAGCACACATGAAATACAGCCATGTCAGTAATTGAAACATCTGATTTAAGTTGTCTCTCCAATTTGGTGCAGGTATTCCTAATTGCTTTACCTCTGAATTTTTCTTCTCTGTGAATGAACTACTCAGGAAAACTTAACCTGACAGCCTCACTCATATCTAGAGTTCTATTATGCTCAACCAGTGTATCCATCCAATTTTTTTCTCTCAGATGGAATGATATTTTAGTACACTTTCTTGTCATGTGCTTTGGATATTACAAGAACATACAGAATGTCTGGGCTGTGAATATGTTATTTTCAGGTGAAATTTTTATATGCAAATTTGTTTTCTCCTTTTTGATAAAGCTCTGATCTGATCTACCATTTGCAATTGTTCCCTTCAAGTCTTCGTGTGGGCTAATTAGATCTACTAAAACATATGTACATTTGAATTGGCACTTTGAAATTTATTCTTAAATCTTTCCCATTACTGTTAAAAATCAGATGGAGTAAAATCATATATTTTCAAATGGTGTCTTTTTTCTCATTGCCACTGCAGAGATTCTTCGGCATCATTTATCTCCAGCACTGCTTCCTCTCCTGGACTTTATTGCATTTCCAGATGAACTTGAGGATTTCTAGTAGGCACTTTTACTGAGAAATTACCTGCAATGTGCATTTTTCTGTAGCTCTGGAAGAATGTCTTTTATTCCCTAGCAGTGTTTTATGGTGTTTCATTTAAGATTGGACTTCAGCAATCAGAAATTTCCAACCCCACAAAGACCTTTTAAACTTACTTTCTTGTAAGCTGTCAAGAGGTGACTGAAGTTGTGTAATCTTGCATTTTCTGGACCACAACTGTTGAAAGGTGAATCAGACTGCTATTCTCAAATGAGCTATTAAATAGTGATAGAGGAGTGCATGGTTTCTGGTGATTGCACTAGAAGTGTAGCAGACAGACATTAAACATCCTGTGCCTCCCATTTGCATAAACATTGGTTTGGAAATCACAAGGGTCAGTAGTCTTCAAAATGCTCAGTAACCACCTGGCCACATTAGGGATTAAACATGCAAGGCCAGCATCAGGGCATGAGTGAGATGTGGGTTCAGGATCGTGCCCAGCCTGTGACCAACACCTGCTCATCACACAGCGCTGGGTAAGGGCAGAGGGAGGGGAGCAGAATATCAAAAGGACCAATAACATGGATCAACAGCAGTTTTTTATATGCCCTGCAAGTCATCACTCCTCTAGTTCCTCAAAAACTTAGGTGGAACACTGAACAGTAAGAGAGAGGCTTCTGCTTTCCCAGAAGAAAATTATGTTTCCTTCATTAATGCTTCTAATGCCTCTATCATGTATTTAGAATTTTTTAAAAATATTCCCTATGCCTAGTACCTGTACCAAAGTTAGAAAAACCAGTATTCTCCTCTGACTCCATGGGAAATGAGAGCTTCCTAAGAAAGATTCCAATGGCTGCGATATGAATATCTCCCTTTGTTGTTGGGTACCCATTCTAGTGTGACCAGGGAGAGAGCAGCATTATGTATTAACTTCTGAGTTCGGAAGTAGGAGTTAGGGATATGAAATAGTTTGAAATATTTGTAGAGATTGCCACAGAGATAATGACAATCAAGGAGAGAATTTGATAAAGTAGGAAGGGGGGAAAATGCTATTAGAAATTGGAAATCTGGGGTAATGTGGTGAGAAGATACAGGCTGAAGAATAGAGTGTCTGGCAAATGTTACATAACTGAAATTATTCTGGCCAGCTTTGGGTAGAGAAGAGCCAAAACCCAGAGCAGGGTCTGGTAAGAACCTCCCAGAATGAGGAATTGGAATGGAAAAAACTTGTGAAGCACTTTCCAACTGTCCCAAATTCCTTTGTCAGTAACGTGAAGTGATCCTTATGAATTGCCTTGGATGGGGCTGGAGGTGGTGAGGTAGTGTCTAAGCTTCAGCATGCACCTTGCAGCTTCCATGCATGAGCAAGCTGAACTGGAGGAAAGTTGAGTTGCCCAGTATTTCTGCAGAGGGAAAAAAGAAATTCTATTTAATTGCTGACTTTTCCCCATTTTGCCTACCAGCACTAAGCCATCATTAGAACACTCAGCTCACTTTCTCCAGAAAAGTTGTTACCAGCAGAGCAGCTGTGGTGTTTCAGTGAAGCATCTAAAATTAAATTACATGAAGCCATCTAATTTCTTATTTTCCCATTCCAGTACGGTCTGTTTTCTGGTTCAAAAACATCTTGAGTGCCCTCAGGTTTTTATGACCTACATTCCATGCATTAGATGGTCTCACCCTGCCCCCCAAAAGTGACAGACACCCAAGCACAAAATGTCAATAATATTTTCCCAGAAATAGTGATGATGCATGTCTGAGTCAGGGAGACAGAAACCAATGGGTGTATAAACAATACAAGCACAGAAAGATGAAAATGATGCAAGAGAAGATGAAAATGATGCAAGAGAATCTGACAGATTATATTGTGTTCTTAGTTTTTCATAAACAGTATATTCAATACTGAAACAGTGTTATTTGCCTTTCAAAGTATTGAAGGTGAAATAATTGTTGTTTCACCACTTTAAAGGTGTTAGGCACCTTTTTCTTTCCTTCCTATAATTCTCTATTGTGCAAAAGGGCAATTATTTTTAACTTTTATAACTCAAGTGTGTGATGATGCAATTCTAATTTTTTTACCTGGATATTTATTAATGATGTCTATTGGCATATATATTAGATAGATACTCTTGATATATGTCTGAGTAGTGTTATTACTGAAGTTCTGAAATAGAGTTTTGATGCACAGTGAGATTTGAAGACAGCCCAGAACAACTAACAATGTAGTAGGTTGAATCTGAAGGCAGCCCAAAAATATGTAGCCTTCCTAAATGTCTAAGCCTCCTTTTCTTTCTTGATCCATACGACTGAGATTTCATACTTTGGATGGAACTTTTGGAATGTAACTTTCTCAATAGTATGAGAATAAAGATTGTGATACTAATGGATTTGGTGGTAGTGGGTAATCTGTTGGTTTTTAGAACAAAAAGGCAGATCACAGAATGCATTGTAGAATGACTTGAGTTGGAAGGGACTGTAAAGATCTTCTGTTTCCAGCCCCCTGCCACAGACAGTGATGTCTTTCACCACACCAGGCTGCTCAAAGCTCTAAAGTGTCCTTGAACACTTCCTGGGATGGGGCATCCACAACTTCTCTGTGCAATCTATTCCAGTGTCTCACCACCCTCACAGAGAAGCTCTTCCGAACACCAAAGCTTAACCTACTCTCCTGCAGTTTAAAGCCATCCTCCCTGGTCACTACAAACTCCTGTAATCTCTCTCAATCTTCCTTGCAGGTCCCCATTCAGGCACCAGAAGGCCACAGTTAGCTCACCCTGATGCCTTCTCTTCTCCAGGCTGAACAATCCCAAATGTTTTAGCACTTCCTCATAGCCAACAGGTAAATAACAGACTTCAGATGGCACAGAAGGAGCAAAGGTCTTTTTAGCAAAGTATTCTGTACTTTTGTGTAGCCAGTAACATCTTAAATAGGGTAAGAAAAGGGCAAATAAACAGTAGTATGTAGTTCTTCTGTTATTCTACCAGGAAAATATTCCCCTATGATTTAGGGAATTTGACATTCAGGTTATCATTCAGTGATAACTGATGGGGTTGAGGGAATCCTAATAGAAATTTCATTTCTTGTGGTAAGGCATTAGCAAGACTTAGGACAATAACTGGAAAATGTCAATGTGTGTGATAGTATTTGTCTCTGTAATCCCATTTATGCTAAGGAGAAGTGAGTATACACTGAGCAAGTTCTTCCGCTTCTATTGGCAAATCAGTTGCACAGATTTCATCAGAATATGCTGGGTGGCTTCCGTGGCTGGATGAAAAAGTATTAATTTGGAATCACAAAGTGCAACAGTCCAGCCAGTATTTTTCCATGACTCTCTTATACACAGCTTTTACATCTCCATTTCTGTATCCAAAAAAAAAAAATCATTGTTTTGATTCTGTAATGTGTTTTGCAAACATTCTGCTTGTCGCACTATAAATTTTTTTTCTACTTTGAGGGTAAGTTTTTGGTGTCTGGATGTTTCAAATAGGCCAAATAAATTGAGACACCAAATTTTGTTACATACACAGACAAGAAATTTAATTATATGGATCTAGCCCATAGGTTGTTTTCCTAAGAGAAAACTTGATGCACCAGCATTTTTAATTCATTGACCCTCTGAGTGCAAATAATTAGTGTGTATGGAAGCACATGGGCTCCCTTTGAAGAGGAGGGGAAAAACTGGACATCTTGGAAAATACATAACACATGTATTAAGCAAGGAGAAGCTTAATGCTAACCAATAGGAAAAACTAAGAAAGGGGTTTTTATGTGTTATGAATACTATCCCTCTCCAGAGCACAGACTCTGGATTGAAGCCTACAGAATGATATATCCATACATTTTAGAGTTTAGAGGGTCTTCTGTGGCTAGAGGTTTACATCTGGTTTTCGAAAGAATAATGCTTCATGCTTTTCTTCAAAAATAGTTCTCCTCAAGACAAAAGTGGTTCCCTTGTTTTATGAGTTATGCTTTAAGCTCTTACCAGGCAAGGAGCTGGGCCAGACAGGCACTGAATGAGGGGCATTCAGGCATGCTGCTCATGCCAGATAGCAGTGCTCTGGCCTCCTGGGCTGGGCTGAGGAGAACTGGAGCTCTCCCTCTCCACTAAGCAAACAGAAATCCAAGGTCCAACAGGGAACAAAGCCAGAAGGAGTATGCAGCTTGTGGCTGGTGTGGAGGAGGGAGTCTTGTGTTTTGGTCCACTCTAGCACAGAGTAAACATGCACCGAAAATTTTTTGAAGAGAGTATGGGAGGAAAACTTATACTACATACAAAAAGTATTCTGTCTTCTTCAAGGTTGGGAATCTCTCTAAAGTGAATCTTTATCTAAATCTTTGGGCAAAGCTGGAGGAATGCCTTCTGCCTGTATCCTCGAGAGGCACAAGGCAGGAACACCTAGCCTGAGACATTTGGGCATTGCTACCTTTGTTCTACCAAAGTCCTCTGTTCATGGTTTAAGTTCCTCACTGGCTGTAGCTGTTAGAGACTTGCCTAAATCTGCTCTGTTTAAACAAGGACTGATTCCAGACCTCCTCAGTCTGGCCTACAGCCTTACTGCAAAGCCAGTAAGATTTATCTTAAAGCCATTGCTTTAAGGTGCAGCCTGAGGACTCCTAAATTTGTGAATAATTTCCTCTTCTGAAAATTGATCTACCCAGATTTCCTCCATTTCAGAAGGGTGTAAAGAATTTCTGAGAAAATCCTCAACCAGCAGTGTTTGATCAGAATTCTAAGGAGCTACCTTTCTGTCAGCCATGCTCTAGGAAGCCTTGGAGAGCAAAGACAAAATATACCCTGGTTTAGCTCAAGTAAGCTTCAACCTTTCTGCTGTAAGCAAGAGGAAGGATTCAATCCCATGGAGCTGAGTTTTTCATGTTTGATGCTGAGTGAAAAGGGAAGCTTTGCTGGCACTGCTGTGACACAGAGTGACTGTACAAAGTCAGAGGCCAACCCAAAATGTGGAAAAAACTGTGACTGACTCTTCCTAACCTCAACTGTAGGTGAAATAGAACTGCAATAGCACCTTAGGATTTTCCAACCACAAACAAATATCTGTGCTTTTTTGGTTCAGTATACCAAATTTAGAAAAATTATCCAGAACGGTTTGTAATTTTCTTCTTTGGTTTCAAAAATAAAGAACTGAACACTGAACTGAACTATGGGCCATATAAATTCTGAATATCCAGAATAAAATTTCTTAGATCAGGAACTAAAATAAGGAAATGTCATGTGATGAAAAAGAAAATACAAAAGGGACATTTAATATTTTAGGGAATTGTATGTGTCAGCACATGTAGAATCTTTTAAAATATTACAGACAAATCTAGAAACTAAAATCAGGCACTGATACCTTAAGAAATCAATCTTTGAGCACAAACATTTGCATTCCATTGATATCAAACAACATTTTCCACAAACTCACTGTATCATTATTGTACCAAATAAATTAACAAAGGCTTTCCAATTTATTGTTTTTCTACCAAATAATGGTTTTTAGGATATGAAGTATTCAAATTCTTTCATTGTGTTTTAGGCCATGTCCTAGATGGAGATTACTGTAATTATTAGTTAGGTGACCAGATTGTGCAGATGCTGTTTGTCAAGTTCAGTGCAACTTCAGTCAGATCTGAGCATTTTTCACCAAAACCTCACCAGAATTCACACTGACTATGGAAGAAACATTTTTAGGCTTCATTTAGAGATGATGGAGCCATTGGTACAGTTAAACCACCAGAGGAAATCAAATTTTTGGCTTAGATGGCAGTGCTGTCTTAAACTACAGTACCCATTTCTGACCAGGCCTATTTCATATCTCTTGTAAAAGAAATAGAGGTATTTCATCATATATCATTGCTGAGCACAGCTGGGTGCTGTCAAGCAGTTAAATAATTTATAGCAGAAATAAATTGACATAATTTATAGAGACCATCTGTGAAGAAGAAAAATGCATTATAGATCACCAATGGGTTTCACAGCTACTATCTGGCAACAGCAAAGGATCAGGCTTAGGAAGCTGGGTATCAATTGCAGGCTAAAAAAAGTATGTTATGACTCTCAACTTGTCACTTCATGTCTCACCTTCTCCAAATGTTCCTATGACAGCATTGATTCTTCTGGGCCTCTTATTCCAAGTAATTCATCCAGGCTCACTTTCCATCCTCCAGGAAAGATTTAAATCTTCATTCACTCATTTTGTGTGTCATTCCCTTCACTGATCTGTCTTTGCCCCCTCCAGTTCTTAGAAGACCATTTCTCCTCTGTGCTTCCTCTCATCCAACTTCATGTTTCAGCTTGATTTTTATTGCCTAGTCTCTCTACCAAGAAGTCTGACCACAAAGAAAGGAAATCTGGAAGATGCCCTATTTCCAACTCCGAGGGACCAGCACTACAGGAGAAGTGAGACAATCAGGACTGTTCACTGAGGACAGAACTGGTGCTGTTTAGCTTTTAAAACAGAAGCAGTTCCTGCTGAGCCCATTTAATCTATGATATCATAGAAGTTTATCTTGTAAAACTTTGTCTAGATTTAATGGAAAGAAGTGAAAACATGCTTCATGTAAGAAAGCATAATTTTCACTGTGTTTCAAATATGTTTTGTAGCACAGGCTTCCATCTTCTCCAAGAAAACGTCTGTGTACTTTTAACATCGCAAAAAATATTTAATTTTCTCAGTTTTGTTTTTGAAGAAATCTGGACAGTTGCACAATTTTGGCTGATACTTGCCAATAAAATTCAGACTAAGGCTGTATTTTCTGAGCTACATGTAAAATTGCAGCCCAAAACCATTCAGGTCTGGCAAAGCTATATGCTGTTAAATACAGAGCCTTGTAAGTGGAAGTGTTAGTAATGTTTAATAGTAGGCAGTGCTACCAGCTCCACCTCTAGGATGTCTTAAATCTACTATTAGGTTTATAAATAAGATCACGCTTAAAGTAATATTAAAACAATAACAAACATGTTTTTATCAAACTTGAATGTCATGAAAGGCTTTACAGTCTTGAGCTGATTTATAAACGTAGGTTCTGATCTCGCAGTATATTCTAAGAGGAGGCAGAAGTCAACAGGTTTCAGTTGTGGTGTCAGTATTCCCACAAGACTGTGCTGGCGGGGCTTCACTACCTTGATCTGCTACATAAAATTTCCGTGGGAGTTCCTGTGCTCTGCAGTTCATGACCTGAAATCTCTGCTCCCACTGAAGTGAAGTTTCCCTGAGAGAATATTGAGCAATAACTAGATAAGGACCTCTGTGTGTGTAGAAATGTTTTTACTGTAATGCTACCCGTGTAATGTAGTTTGTCGTGTTTTTATGAGGATGGAGAACAGGATCAGGGTGAACACATGGAGGGGGGAGTAGGCAAGCAGCATAATAATTAACATCTAGCAGACCTAAATTATTTCTAAGTTGCTGGAAAACAGCTCTTAAAGGGATTAAAATAAAGAAGAAAAAGCACAGTTGTTTCTAACAATAGGTTTGCTAATGTCTTCCAAAGTATATGTTGAATTTGTGGTAGGTAAGTAAATGGAGAACTGAATGAAATGTCAGGGATCAAAATGGGTTTTGTTGGCAGAGAAAGTTGTTTTTTTCTGTCTTCCTCTTTTTTTACATCTAGAATTCTTTGGGGTGAGGGGAACCTCAACATGGAGCAAAGAGAATTAAATATCTTGATAATTGTAACCCAACTCTCATAGCTGCAACACCTTTTTACACTTCATGATCAGTAAAGATGCCCTTCCACCTCTCTGTGCCCCTGGCCCAAAGAAACCATATAAAGTTGTTGTACCAATTTTAGCTAATCCCCAAACCCCTCAGGAATTCCTAATATCTCGTCTTTTCTCATGCTCGTTTTCCCTTTCCACCTTATGTTTTTGTGTAACAATTTTTGTTGCTTTAAAGGAATTTATTTTGTCTACCTCAGGCTCGTATATTGCTTTTGTTATCTTACTGCACAGAGACAGCTGCAAGCACCAGCTACAAGGTCACAGCAGAAACATTGGTTTATTGGATCAAAGTGTTTCTGATGAGATTTTGAGCTTGAGATGCCCTAGAGGGAGATGGAAACTAGGGGTTAGCAACTGAGACTGTTGCTCTTCTTGCCAGTGTTGAGGGTTTACTCTGCAGAATGAGAGTTAGAAAATGAATGAACTCTCCAGTCCCAAGCTTTGCTGATAATTATTTTCCTTTCTGAAGAAGTTGTAGACTGTATTTTACACCACCTAAAAGTCTCTCAGTATGCTTATCCTGTGCAACAATGCTCACAGGGACAGAGGGAAGAAGGAATGAATATCATTAAATAAAAGGTTTCCTAGATAATTTATTGCTACTCTTACTTATATTTCTTATTATATTTAAGAAATTATGAGATTTCTTAAATATAATTAATAATGCAAAAAAAAATCATTAAAAGTAAATGCAAAAAATGCAATTTCTAATTGCATTTGATGGAAATAATTTCTGCCCCTGCATTGCTCTCCAGATGCTCTTTTGTGGGGTTTTGGGTTGTTTGCCCCAATGGGCAAAATAAGGAGGATTTTCCTTATCTTGATTCAGAATTCCTGCCTCTACGAATCAGATTTTCAGCTGCCTCCACTCCTCTTATCAGTAAAGACAAAGGTGGAAGGAAATCAAGGAGAAACGAATTTTCAGTAATGGAGAAGCTCAACTGTGGACTCTGTGTCTAACTCTGAAACAAAGAGCCTGTAGAAATGACAGGCCACATAGCTCTCAGTCCTGCCTGAGAAGCTAGCCTGAGAAATTCATGGGAGTATTCAAAACAATTCTCAAAGACAGAAAACAGTCCTTGCAGGTGTTGTTGTCTGTCTCTTGTTTTCTTTGCAGGAGAAAGTCAGGGGGTGGTGTGCACCACTGACCAGTGATGGTGGTGTAGTGGTTTGCTGACCAATGAGAGTTTCCTTTCTATACTTTCCACGTATCAGTCTATAAAACAAAGCTGAAGTAATAAACTAAGAGATATTCTCCTAACCGACTCCCTTGAGAGTCTGTGTCGCTCTCCCAGCCGTCCCTAATAGAGCGACACTCAACTACCCCTTAGACTGATGATTACAGAGTGAGACCTCTGAGAGTAAGCATTTTTAAAGAAAACTTTTGAAAAAGAGCAGATTTTAGTCCTTAGAACACAATAGAACTGTATTGAACACATCAAGGATGATCATACTAAACCAATTCCCACTCAGAATGCCAACTTTCCTGAAAGTATTTAGAAGATAAATAACAATAGAAATGAACTATTTTTCTAATAATGCAGATGGATGGAGCCCATGCTTATGAATTCTTGAGGAAAATTAATGAAGACAATTTCATGCTGTCTCCTTGGCATAATGATAAAACAGAAGGTCTGTATTCCTGTACTGAAAAGTGATATGACTATTCCTGAAATCCAGAGTCATCTCTTCAGCTGTCAGATCTGTTTTCCCTATTCTTGCTGTGCAGGGAATGCTTGTTCTTAACACTCCTTGGGCTTTGTGTTCTCCTTGAAGTGACATCTCTGGTTAAATGGTGTGGCAGGATTAATACACAACTGGAATTCAGAATATTTGCTGAATCTGGGCTTTATAACAGCATGGCATGGAATCTCATTTCAGAAATGAATTAAAAAGGAGTAGGATAACTACACTTTCAAGCAGGCTGGCAAGCAGACAGGGGACTATAAATCAAGGTTAATGATAATGGCAATGTTCCAGTTTGGCAGGGAAGATGAACATAAGGAGTATTACAAGAATTGGTGTTAGGCCCAGCTTTACTAAAAGCCATTATTTATTATGTTAATGGAAACTAAGGAACACTGAAGTCACACCTTGCCAAAATCTACAGAAGAGGGAGAAGACATCTTGCCTAGCTTCATCTATCTGAGTCCTACTTGTTGAGAGCATTTTAGTTTTCTAAATTCTCTTGGAAAAAAAAAAAAGGTAAAAACATACCTCAAAATGTGACAAAGTTAAGAGGAAGGATGTACTGTCTAGAAGCAGCTTTCCACAGGTTTAGGAAAAGTCCAGATGACCATAGTAGTCACATCACTGAAGTACTTTCAGAATGAATAAATGCTATTAAATATGGAAAATGGTTAAATTATGTTTTCCACCAGACTTTCTCTGGAATGAGACATATAGTTGGTGAAA
This sequence comes from Pseudopodoces humilis, assembly GCF_049639895.1. Taxonomy (NCBI): domain Eukaryota; kingdom Metazoa; phylum Chordata; class Aves; order Passeriformes; family Paridae; genus Pseudopodoces; species Pseudopodoces humilis. Next base: position 10,556,119 of record NC_142205.1, on the reverse strand, counting down.
GATATTTTGAAATCTTGATGTCAATGAAGAAGTTTTAACACAGATCAAGAAGAAAAACCCATATTTTAATGTTGAAGAGTTCCAGAATCTAGTGGTTTTGTGCTTCATATGTAAATTTCAGATAGGTATTAAATAATTTAATTACAATAAATAAATGAATGTTGAATTTGAAGAGTTAACAGTATTGAATGAGGAATCAATGAGTTAGTTTAACAAAGCAATGGAAGTTCCAAAAAAGGGTTATTTTGCCGATTATGACTCAGAGAGAGAAGAAAACCTGCTGAAAGTATTTATTAAAGATGAAAACAAGAGGAGTGATAGCCCAAGGGGCATGAGTAAGGAGGATGAACTCAGTGTAACATTAAGCTGAACATTATAACTATTGCTTGATACTAAATTTCTTCAGACTCAGAATTTGGTTTTGCCAAAAAGAAGATGGAAGCCAAATAACATCAGAGTTGTGAAGTTGTTGGTTTGTTTTTTAACTGGTTTTACAAAACAATGAGTGCACACTGTAGAGTGTGTTCCTATGCTACCAATGTTGTGGGCAAATCCAAAATGAAGTGAAATAAGGATGTGGCCCACTAAGGTCAGAATAAAGATTTTCTATCAATGGTACTATTAAGTTTTGATCACATGCAAGGAAAAATGAATGAGACAGAAGAAGCAATGAAATCAACACTCTAATTTAGTGGTTGGGTCGTTTCCCTGAAAGATGCAAGCATGCTCTTCTAATTTTACTGCATTTAGGAGTTTTGTATCCTATTTCTACAGTATCCATAGTAATTGGACAAGATATTTAAACAGGTCTTACAGCAAGGACTGGAACATGAGTCTGCCCTCATAAAGGAGTATTTTAAACTGAAAAAAGAAGGATTATCTCTTGGCCTAGTGAATCTTTTATAACTCCAGCAAAAGCTGTCTGTCTAGAACTGTGCATGAAATCATCTTCCAACAGTTCAATGTTTAGATCCCGTTCCTACGACATGTGAATATTTGATATTCCTTAGGCTAAGAAAACAACTGGAAATAGGTGTTTCACAGGCTGCATGAGTGCTCAGCCCACTGCCTTAACAGATGACAAAACAACACAACAACTGCCAAAACCTTTGCTAGCATTTCCATGAAGAATCCTACTCAGTAGACACGCTGAAAAAACCTGTAATGTATAAGAGAGGTAGGAGAATAGTCATACTCTTCTGATGTAACTGATGTGCTGAGCTTTTCTGTGCTGTTGTCAGTGCTAGAGCTGTTGTGGCTGATGCTGACTGGGTGCTTAGGTTACTGGTGGAAATGGAGGCTTTGAGGGGCTGCCATTTTGCAGTTACACAGCCTGTGTCACAAACCTGACTTTTTCTTGGTGAATCTGAAAAACTTAATGTGCTGACAGCAGCATCTGCCTGGGAATTCGCTGGAAAAGAATGGTCACACAGACAATAAAATCTCCAGAGCTGATTTTCAGGAGGCAGGAATGGAGGATTTGGGTCTCTGCAGGCTGCCTATTTGCACAACATCACCTGTTTTATTAATCCTGAAAACCTTGTCACTGTCTGGAAACTATTTGCTTTGACTATATTCAGGACTTCCATTTCTACCTGGCCCAAAGCAATTCCCTACACTGCAGGTAGTCCATTAAACAACACACAATCCCTGTTTAGGGTTTAAAAAAATAGCCTTTTGTTTTTTGCAGCTCCATTTGGATTTTTATTGACTGACTGTAGTAGACTATTATGTCACTTGCTCTGTATAAATGCACAAGCCATGAATGACATCAGTGTCAGAGATAAAAAGGAAAGGCCAAGGTCTGCAAAGGAGCTTAAGGTACTTAAATCCAAAACATAGATCCTTGGACTTTTTCATACCTTTCAAAGAAATGGAATTCCCATCAGTGAACGTGTCTAGAAGTCTACATTTCTGGTGTTGGAAATATGGATTTCTTTCAGAAATTCTGATAGCAGATCAGTATCTAAGTCCTCTCAGGGTTCCTACGCTCCACATGTTTTGTCAGTCTTCCTCATGACGTCCCTGTCCCCTGGGGCACACTCTCAGGATGTGTTCCAGCTCTGCCTGCAGAAAAGCTGGGAGAAGGAGCTGAAATCTCTAGTCTTTGACAATGCAATGATAAAGACACTCTGTGCATGAAAATTTTCCCTTTGTCTGGTTTGGTCCAGATGTTTTTGCTGAGAGTGTTTTTTCATATAGAGATAGTGAAGCCTCTCCTCTCTGTAGGTCCCCTCAGACTTTAGTGAGCACCTTTCACAGAAGAATAAGTGCATGTCTAAGTGCCCACTGGTCCATCAGGACCACAGGGGTGTGTGTTTGTGCACAAACACGACTTTTGTTCTCTTGAGGTCTCTCAATGGATAATTTCACTGTGCAGAAGCTGTTGACTTTTATACAATTTTAAATAGTCCTTGCAAACAATTATTAGAAATCCAGTCACTGGGTGGTAGAGGAGAGTGGTGAAAAGTCTCTCTGTTTTCAGTGGCAAGGCACTGTGCCCAGTTTATGGGCAATACAGACCTGGCTGCTCTGCCTGCATGAGCGCTGCAAGTGTGTGGATATTCAGCAGTGAGGAGGTTTGCATCTTGGCTCTGTGAGAAAACTCCTGGGCTGAGATGGGGGCTCATCCAAGGCAAAAGTCATCCTGGGTTTAAGAAAGGGTACCAAACCTTTCATTTTCAGGGGTGTGACAAGCAATCCATAGAACAGTGATGAAAGTGAAAGATCTGGCCTAGGTTCTCTAAAATTTGAAAGTTTTAGATCATGGGACTGAGGAGGAGCCTCTAACCACCAGTACAGGTGCTATGCTAGTCTGAGTTAAAGTACCCACACAATATCTTGTAATGCAGAAGTATATTGAGTCTCTCAGCAGGTACAAAGAGGCTTTTAAGGATCAGGCAAAATGGATGCCTGGGTGGCAAACACACAAAAACCATCTGGAACTTCATCAAAAGGGTTTTCTTGTTTCTCAACTGGGTATACTATTACATGTATCATAGGCCAGTCTGAGATGGATGTTCAAAAAGTTCTTGTGCAAGCTCAGTTTGCACTAGATAACTTCAAAATGCTGCAAGCAGCCCTGCCATTGTCTGCAGGGTGTGTTGAAAGTGAGGCTGAAGAAGTGGAATTGAAAGAGCATTCTTGGGGTGGGTGGATCCCTTGTCACCAGCATTTGGCAAGGTAGCTGCTGTGTCAAGGCTGTGCCTGCCTTCAAGTCTGCATTTTGAGACACTGTGTTCTTGTCTCAGATCTTCAGATATCCCTGATGTTTCATGTCATTACTAATGGTAAAAAATATCTCTGTCTTTTATTTCTATTAAAAACCTGCTGTCTAGCTCAAAGCAGATCCTTGATTTTTTGAGCACTTTCTAGTATCTACCTGGACTACTGCTAAAATAAAAATCCATTTGCTTCTCTTTAAGTAATGCGCTCAAATATGGTGTCTGCAAAATTTAATTTCCATCTAATGCTTGAACTAGACCTCATGAAATAAGATGCTGAGAAAGATTTACGAGTCACTGAAGCTCAAGCTAATGTGCTGATAGCTGTGGAATTTCAGATGTTTAAATAAAAAGTACTCACAGCTGCAGCAGGAATTTCCCAATTTGCCAAAAACCCTTAAAAAATAATCCTCCAAAATTGTAAGTAAAGGTTTAGACTATATATGTACACTTGACTTTTATACAATTTTAAATAGTCCTTGCAAACAATTATTAAAAATAAATTCATCATCTTTATATGTAAAAATACTTCTGAGGTTAGAACAAGCAAGCAAGAGTGAGATGGAGCTTTCTGTCTGCTCTGCCCCTGGGAATTCTCCTGGATGCATACACCTGATGGCACCTAGTCTGCAGAATAGCTGCTAAAACCTCCAGAGTCCTCTGGGAAGTCTCTTACTGACTTACCATCCATTGAGAATTCCCTTGGCTTCTAAACACAGCATAAAGAGCATAACAGACCTGCTCTTGCCTTGAATAATCATTTGAAAGATTCAGTGATGTTAAGTGAATGTTTTACTTAGCTGAAGGCTGCAACACCAATTTCATTATTAAAAATAATGGAGGATTTGATGCAATGGAAAGCTGATTTACAAATATATCACATGCCAAATCCAAATTTCAGGTTTCTTGGTTTGCTTAATGTTACTTCAAGATGTCAAATGGACTGTACACTATGTTGTTTTCTGCAGGAAAGATAGACTGCAATCCACATTTATATGTTTCATCCTTATAGTAAGTGTCCGGAAGAAAGGATAAAAAGCCATTTGAGAAGACAGGCAGTGCTTATAATGTAGCTGGGATTGTTTAAGAGTATTATTATTTTTCCAGTGTATATATGCTGGCATAATTCTGCTTTGGATACAGTCATGAATGTATATTAACAAAAACTTTTTTACCAGCCTGGCCAAAATCAGCTGCACAAGTATAAGCATATGTATATAAGCACAACTGTGTTTATACTGTTACCAGCTGCAGTTGAAGCCTCTTGTACAGGCAAACCCAAGCCCTTCAACTCTTCAGAATACACCAAAATGGTACCAGCCTTTATGTTTAGAGATTTGACCTTTTTTTGTAAACAAGTTTTAAAGCACTTTACTCCTCTGTGTTTGGGGAATCGTCTATAAGCAAACGTGTTTAAAGTGATGTCGTGCTTCCAACTGAGGCATTGGAAACATTTGGAGATTTTTTTTGCAGTGTCTTTCAAAAACCAGCTGTGTCAAGCAGGCCAAGTATTTGATGTTGGTTTTCTCACAGGAGAAGTTAGAAATGTATTGTTTGGGCTGATTTTGGATAAAACAAATGTTTCTATGCTTTGATGAATCCTTGATGTTGTAGTACTTTAGAGGAAAGACAGCAACATCAAACTTCAGTCAAGGACCTTCTGTTATATTTCAATTATACATAGTCAGAAATCCAGCTTCAGGGTAATCATAGAATCCTAGAATGGTTTGGGTTGGAAGGCACCTTTTCTAGTTCCAGTCCCCTGCCACGGACAGGGGCACCTCCTACTAGATCAGGTTATTCAGAGCCCCATCCAGCCTGGTCATGAGCATACCCGGGGATGGAGAGTCCACAACCTGTCCCAGTGTCTCACCACCCTCACAGCGAAGAATTTCTTCCTTTTATCCAATCCAATCCAATCCAATCCAATCCAATCCAATCCAATCCAATCCAATCCAATCCAATCCAATCCAATCCAATCCCCTATTCCAGTTTTAAGCCATCCCCATTTGTCCTGTCACTACATGCCCTAGACAAAAGCCCCTCTCCAGCTCTCCTTTATTACCCTAAGGCACTGGAAGCTGCCCTAAGATCTCCCTGGAGCCTTCTACTCTCTGGGCTGAACAACTCCAGCTCTCTCAGACTGTCTTCACAGGAAACATGCTCCAGCCCTCGGATCACAACCTGGACATGGACTGGCAACCTCACACGTGGTCTCTTAGTGAGCACCATCCTATGAGAGAGCACTGTGAACACAGTAGTACTTCTATACTACTACTCAAAGTTAATTTCGGACCAGAAACAACAGTTTCATGTCGAAATTATTAAAAATGCACAGGGAAGAGATGCAGTACAGAGACATTTCTGGACAATATGTTGATTGAACTGGTTGCCTGTCCATCCATGACATTATTCTCAAATCAGATGATCTAATAGTTAAGGGTATCTAGATGCGAATGCATTTACTGGTGAAGAAATACATCTTCTAAAGCAGTGGGTATTTTAATATAGAAAATGATCTTCCTTCTGTTCCTGTACATGGACATAAGTTAGATGTAAATCCAATTAATTATTTTTTTAATTTGCTGGTCATTGGAGAAGGCAGTGCTTTTTAAGGCTTGACCCAAAGTTCATTGAAGTCTGTAGATGCTTCTCAGCTGTTTTTCATGCTGTTTCTCCAGCCTCTTAGTAAGTCTGTATTTGCAATGTCTTCCATGATTCATTCCATTGCTCAAACTTCACGCTCTGAGGTGACATGAATGTGTGATATCAGTTTAAGGAGAATAAAAATCGCTAGAGAATTGTTCCAAGGACATTTGGGACCACCTAGCATTAAATGAGGCTATGTATTTTCAGTTCATGTTGCTGCAGCCAGTCAGTATGTGTCATTCCGAGAAGATGCAGCTGACTTAGGACGATTTCCAGTTCACTGTAGGTTTTTGGGAATTTGCTGCAACAAATGAATACTCAGTCTCTCCTAGGAGAAGGAAGCTACTAGACATCACTGGGTGTGTGAAACAAATATCTTCCAAGGGATCAGCAACATCAGATACTACTTGACCACTGATAAAACAAGAGACAGGCAGTTCAGAACAGGCAATAAATTTTATACTTTGCAAAACAAATGTCTTTGCAAGTGCAAATTCAGCATTTAAACAGAGCTTGTGGTCACAAGAAAGTTGTCAGTTTTGTTTTCCCTTGTTCCTTCTGTTTTCTTGTGAGTTGCTTTTATTAACATTGTCTTTGATATTTCCTAGAAACTCTTCTCATTTTCTTGCTATTTTTAGGAGATATGCTGTTGCAAAGCTATTGCTGTCTGAAGCTCTCCAGTGTCAAACTTCTCTTTGTTTTCAGTGTTTTAAAAATAGTTCTGCATTTAAATATTCTCTAGCATTGAAGACAATAATTGATCCATTTTCTTTATGGCTCATATTGAACAATATGTATGTGACACAGTGCTGTATAGGACTTCATGTTTTATTCATTAATTTAGTTTGAGAGAGTAACTGTTTGATGTGCAGCTATTTCAAGCCAATTTTACTTTCAAAAATCCTTCTAATCAAATTGGATAACCTCCTGATATAAATATTTAATTTTAAAAATCCTCACACTTGTGATAATTTTTATTCTGCATTATAACTTTCAAACAGAAACTGATGTCACTCTCATATAAACATGAAGATATTAACATTTATCTTCTACCTTCTAGTCAGCTTGTGTAAACATGTTTCAGTATAATTAACTAGTTTAATGTTTGAGACTGAATTTGAGTGTATGACAATGCTGTGTCTGCTCTTGTTTGTAGCTCGATAGAGCAGCTAATTTGAGGCAGAAATTGCAGATTTCCTAATGAATTTACCAAACTTTGGGCAAAGCAAGGAGGGAAGCGTGGCACTGCCTGTCTCTGAGAGGGCTGGGGTCCAGCTGTGCAGGCAGCACCCTGTTCAATGCCCTTGTGTCCAGGCCAGTGCTGGAGATGGCGAGTGCTGGGCTGGCACCAGCGAGGGGGCTCAGGTGGGTGACGAGTGCCCAGTGCCACAGGCAGGCACCAGCAGCCTCAGAGTGCTGCAGTCCTCACCCACAGCCTGTGCTGGCAGCCACAGCCAGGACACTGGGTCAGCTCTCACCCCGCTCAGGTGCATCGTCTGCGCTCCTGTCCTGAGCACAGACACTCTTCAAAGGCTCAGCTCAGAGACAGCATTCAAAGAATAGCTGGAGGGAAAGAAGGCAGAGGCAAAACTGGCCCTTTAGGTCATACCTTAATGATTTCAAATTGGGCTAAAAAATGAGAGAAGTTGGGTGATTTTCTCTTTTTATTTTTTTCCTGCAGCCTAGGAGGGCTCCTGGCTGGGCTTTGCCTCATGCCGTTGTGTTGAGACAAGCATGGATGTGCAAGTGGGAGGCTTTACAGAGAAAGTGAGCTACCAGTAAAACATAGCTTCTTCCAGGATTAACAGCAGCTGAATGAGAGTTTTCCACATCACACTTAAAAACTTAGATTACTATTCAATTACAGCTGACTTTTTTGGAGTTAGCCTTTAACCCCCCTGCCTTTTTTTCTCTATTGAGGATATATACCACCCCCTTTGTACCTCAAAGAGGGGTTTAATATCTATCTTATATTACTTCATCCCTTCCATCTTCCCACCAATAAATTACTGCTCCTGGGAGAAGTACTTAGGATTTTGTGTGGTCCAGTTTTGAAAGACTTTGGACACAAGAAACAGCCTCTTTCCTTATGGCACAGCTTCACATCCTGCTTTGTTCAAGTGGTAGAAATTCCAGTTTAAATTTTCCTTTTTCCTAACTTCTTCCTGTGAGAGCCCATTTAATTATACTGAGCAATGGAGCCAATTCTCATTCAGCCAAATTGGTGTTGGCTTAGTCTAACTCCCTCTGAGCTTGGAAAAGCACCATGCATGTGACAGAGTGGTAAAGCAAAGACATTCCCCTAACAGTGTCCAGGGAGTGTGCTGAGACCTGACCCTCACACCTTGGTGTGAGCCTGAGGGAAAGCGAACAGCCTGGTCACACATCTCCACTATCCATCCAGATTTTCCATCAGTTTGATTGCTTTTTTCTACAACCTGCTAAAAATGTTGATTTTTCTATTTTAAATAAAATAAACCCCCTCTATTTTTGCCCCATTTTTATTTACCACAAGTGGGACTGAATCATGTTTCTGCATTTCCCCTTCCTTTTTCACTTCTTGAATCTAAGCTACAGGCAAATTTGAAATGCTCTGTGGCAGGCAGCAGGGCACGTGGAACATATGCTGAATATTTTGAATGGACTCTGGAAAGAAATTTAGCATTTATTAGAAGATGGAAACACTTTTGTTTCTAATGTGCAATTAGGGAACTACAAATCTTTCGAGAAAATCCAAATGGTCAGGATAAAATATTCCAACAGCCTAATATCCCTAGTAACATCCAGGCCTGGCATTTAAATTAAGCATCTCTCTCTTTCAAGGTGTGATCCTTTTCACTCTCCCTTCCATGGCCACAAAGCAACACTCAATGCCATTTGCACACTTACGAAAGTTCATTCCTTCTGCTCAATCAAGGATCACCCTTTTCTCCTGCCCTTCCCAAAGGCAGGGAAAGGGTTGCTTAAGAACTGACACTTTGTAAGAGAAGTTATTTAATTGGAGTTGGGCAAGTTTGGATTTTTTCCAGAGCAATTCCTAGTGCAGCAGCTGCGAGGGTCCTGTCAAAACACCAGCCTAAATCATCTACTTGCTGTCCTTTTCCATTCCTCTATCTGTGAGCAAACTAAACATAAACATGAACTATGGGGCTCCAAGTAACTACAGTGAGTGTAGCATTTGAGATGATGGTGTATATTTAACAAGAAATGTTTTATAATTTAACCAGAAATAGTAGGAGCTAAATATAGGTTTTAAATTCATTTGGACTCTGGAGCTGGCAGTTTTGTCTTTATGGTATTTGTATGATTTCCTTATTTGAACCAACATGAAGTGGTTTCATTTATTTTTTTTTCAGACTGCAAGCATTTCAATGATCCAACATTTTTGGTACACACCAGCATGGAATATTTGGCAAACACAAGTCAAATTTTAAAATCGGATTTTTTCCCCTTAGACAAAGTTCCTGTGATGAAATCAAACTGGGCACTAGTGAACCCCTCAAAGGGTAACAGAGGGAAAGAATAACATTTTTTTTTTCCAAATCTATTATTTTTGTTTAATTTTGATTAACAGGTCTGGGGTGGTGATTCTTTCACTCTATTTGTAGAGAGACATGAGTTACTTCCTCCCACACTGATGCCAAGTCAGAAGTGCTCAGAGACAACTGAGTCTGCTTTGCACAGTCTACTGCTGCCATGCCAAGCTAGAAAGTCCTCTTCTGTGATTTCCCCCTTGAAAAGTTCCTGAAGAAATCACTGCACCACATTGTGGATGTTCTCTAAATTCTCCTGGGCAAGGGGGAAACAGTCTCCTTTCCTGTAGGGCAGATGTTGCCTAGTCAATGAAAAGCAAAAACACATTGGGTTGTCATTGCCCATGGATACCTGGCTGTTGTGGGCAGTACAGGGTGTGGCAGAAAATAAAGCAGGGTAATAAAAAGCAAAACACCAAGGTTTTTCTGTCCTTAAATTTCCTGGTGAATGGGCAGTAAAACATCTTGAGCAGTCCTCTCACCTAGCTGTAGCTGCCTGTAAAACAGGAGTCAGGTCTCGGCTAATTGTCTCCCTCTAAGACTGGGAGAAGGAGGAATAATCCCATCCTAATGCAGGATTAGTACTGCCCATTGGAAGTGTGACACTTTAGTGGGTACTGGAAAAGTCTAGATGCCAGTTCAGAATCAGAGAATTCTGTTCAAAGAACAGAATTACCCAGGAAAACTCAAAGATCAATGTGGGCCAATAAATAACTTGAAAGTGTTCCTGTAGAAGAGATTTTATACACTTTTTTTCTTTCTAAAACAATTTATTTGCTAAAGATACCAACACTACTTCAGCTCAATCTCAATAGAAATAAACAAAATATATTTTTCATTAAAACCAGCAATTACTGAATCACAGGATATAACTTGCCACCACATCCTGTTTCTAGCTGCAGGCCTTTTGAAAACGCACCAGCATCCCAGTGGCAGAAGTGGCATTGTTGACTGAGCTCTCTGGTGACACAGCTTTCCAATAACAGCAAGTCTCATCTTCACCTCTCCATCAGGGCTGCCAGGGGGTGAGTTCAGAATTAAGTCAGGAGGGGCAAAGACAGCACTGCATCATCTTTCAACCCTCCGAATAAAAACAAAGAACACATATTTGGCAGCACTTTAATTTCTATGGTTACTTATGAATAACAGCACAGCTGGGGAACTGTTGCTACAACCCACTAGCAGAGATCATTTAAGAGGTCACACTTAAGCAGAACCATTAAAAAAGCACAGTTTTTTTTCAGAGATAATGAATCTGAGGACTGTAGGTTGTAGTCTTTATGTCACTATCAAGTGGACTGTCCTGCTAATCATAAATTTGCCCTCATTGTTTCGAAAGCAGTAGCAGGAAGGATGGCTCTTTATTCAAAACACTAACCAGGACTGATGATTTCTGGATAAAATCTTGACCAGGAACATGATTCACTTGGATTTTGTCAGTCACAGATGTTGATGTCTCCCATGCTAATGCAGGCCAGTGCTTCACACAGCTTGGAGAGGCTTTCTGGCTGGGGAGACCTGCATCAAGCCTTTCTATCAAGTAAAATAGTTTTCCAGCAAAGTCCAGAAAAAATAATTGAGTAACCTTGAATCAGAATGATTTGGAAGCTCTGACACAGACTTCCCGCACAACCTGGGTGAAATGGCTGATCTGTGCTTTAAGTTTTAATCTTTATTTTGTTTCTTAGTTATCAGGGCAGCAGTCATGAATCCCTGGTAACTTCATTGCAATAAACTATATCTTTAATTGGTGGAACAGACTTTAAAAGCCTTTTGGCCAAGGAAAGGTTATTGCTTTGTGTTTCACTGTGTCCTAATCAGGAGGGGAGTGAAGGAAAAATTCACCCTTATTTTGTCTGCCATGCACTTACTGTGGTGTCCTCTGAAGAAAATTCACTCCTGAACAGCCAGGGATAAGGACTTCACGTACTTATTTTACTTTTGCAAATTCAAAAAGGCAACATGTCATCAGGGAATGGAAAAATTGTTATTTTACATGTTTATGGGTAGAATTTTAAAGGACACTATTACAAATATAAAATAATTACTAAACTTAGAATCACAAAATCATAAATCATAGAATGGTTTGGTTTGGGAGGGAGCTTAATGATCATCTTGTCCATCCCCCCCTCCACCATGGGCAGGGATGTCACCCACTGGATCAGGTTTCTGCATGAATGCACTGAGCCCGTGAGTCTGCCCACAGAAATGCGCTGCTGCGTCAATGCAAATGTTGTGTTCTGACATTTTACTCACTGTAATGCAGGATTAGTATCGGAAAAGACAAATTAAATCCATGTAAGTCCTTTTTCAAGACTCTTTCTACATTCTGTCCCTTCACACATTGGAATAAGCACACCATCCCAAATAAAGCCACTGACATCAGTAGAGTTTCACCTGGGACAGATTTGGCATACTTTTGCTAATTGCATCATTACCCTCAAGCTACACTGAACAATTCATTAGTGGCAGACAGTTGAATTTCTGAAAGTGTGTGTAACCTAACTCTAACCAACAGCACAGTAGAAACTACTCTCAGTAGCTCCTCTGGGCAACCAAGGACACCATGAAACTGAATAAATAAACATAAACAAAGAATGTTTTTCAATTTGCTTCCCATCTGGAGTACTGGATACTTTTCCAGTTCTTGAATTGAGGCACCTTTGCACTCTATTAAGACAATCCCCTACCTTTTGCCATCTCTAAAGACCCCAGTGAATTTAAGATTGTAGATTAGATATTTCCCTTTTCAGCATTTCTAAAGAATAAGCCAATTTGCCATGGGTTGGTAAATTTTGAAAATTCCTGCTTAAGTATTTCTGTTGTTGTTTTCTAAGGGAAAGGTCAAAGTATGATTTTGATCTTTATTCATTCTTCCTACATTTTTCTCGCCTATTTTCACCTACCCATTAAATTCCTACAAATGATGAGGCATTTCTGGGCATGGCTCCTGGCTGAGTGGGGCTGAGCAGCCAGAGCAGTGGCTGGGCTGGGGTGACAGGGACAGCCAGCCCTCCTCTGCAGCTCCTAGGGCCATTCCCCATGGTGGTGTCCTCATGCTGCTGCCCTGTCCTGGAGGACAGGCGAGCTCAGGGGCAGAGCTTGCCCTGTGCCTGCTGGCCTGGGTGCCTGACAGCCTTTCTGAACCTGATTAATTTACCAGCAGAGGCTTGACCTTTCACTGGCAGGTACGTGCTGTGCTCCTTCTTCACTTTTGTCTCTAACATCTCTAACATAAAGAGGAGCAGTATTGCTTCATCCCTCTTGTGTTAGACTCTGGATAAACAGGATGTTTCCTACAGAACTGCAGAACTTTGACTGATGTGTCTAATACCCAGTGTAGGACTTAAAGAAATATCCTCCATCCAAACAATCTTAGTTGTTGGCTAAAGTTTCATTTCTTGAGACAGAGAAAGGTAATACCTAATTTAAAATGTCATGTTCTTGTCCTCTTGCTTGCTCTCTTACTCGTGGTCATACTTCCTCTCAGTAATAGTGCTTCAGGAGGAGAGGAAACATCACTCCATCAGTGGGATCCTCTTCTTTCTCCCTGTGACAGCTGGAAATGGCAGAGGCTGTATGTAGATACTCACAGCCTTGTTTCTGGATCTCACCACAGCTGGTGGGGTGCAAGTGCAGCAGATATTGGGGACACGTGAAATACACCTACAAGTATCTGGCCTAACACATATTCCAGTCAGGAAACAAATAACTTTTTAATGTCTGCAGAAAATGTGGTGCATCTCACCCCACCACAGAGCTCTGAAATAGCTGTTATGAACTGTGCACTGCAAGACCCTGTTTCTATTCAGTGATTATAAAGGCACTCTAGACCATCACCTCAGCTGCACCTTCAATTGACATCTAAGGCCAGGAGAGGCTGGTTCAGACACCAATCCCCTGATGAATGTAGGTGTAGGTGCAGGCTGCTTGCTCATCACTTGATGAAGTATCACAGATTGTATCAGGTTTTCTCACACAGATACTATCTACAGAGCAAAAATCTGAGATCGAGTCTTCTGTTTCTCCTACATGTCTCTCCCCACCCCTATGTATTCAGCACCCTCTGGCCAATGTCCAGCTTGCAGGCTGAGCCCAAGTTTTCCTTACAGCCTGCCTGACTTGTATTTGAGCAAGACCTACGTGTTCCAGTCCCAGAATCAGCATTTTCAAGATTTTCAAAAGCTGGGCTTGTGCCCAGAGAAGTACACTGGGGACTGCATTTGTGAATATTCCTGGTAGATGCTGACTAACATGCACCTGCTGCTCAAACAGGTCCCTGTCAACATCCTGGTTGTGGTCTGGCTTTTCTGTTGTCTCAGAAGTGCTGACTCATCAGAGCCTCTCCCATTATGTGCTGGAGCAGTCTCCCCCTTTGGAGTTTCTCCAGACCTTATTACCTCTAATAGCACAGGGTTCTCAGGAAAATAAATCATCCTTCATGAATGACCTCATAAGACAAGAATTTAATTGTCCCCCACCTCTGCTGAGCTACAGAAGTTCCATGTACATAAAGGAGCTGAATCATCTTTTTCACAAATCTTTAACTTGACCCAGTCTATAAAATAGGATAAGAAAAAGATTTTTAGAAACATACATGTCCACTTTGGCTTTAGCAAAGTGTAACCAAGAACTAGAGACCAGTGTTGAATAGTACTTGGTAGAAAGCTTGTTCCTTATCCATCTATCTATCTATCTATCTATCTATCTATCTATCTATCTATCTATCTATCTATCTATCTATCTATCTATCTATCTATCACCTATCTATCATTTATCTATCATCTATCTATCTAATCTCAGTGTGTTCAATCTTTCTTTATATCTAAAAGGCTGGTCAAGTTTGGGGATAAAGAAAAGATAAAGAAAAGTCCATTAAGGCCTAAATTAAGGAGACAGCACTCTAAAACTTAGTTGAGACCACAAGCAAGTAAATTTGAAGGCAGCTACTGTGCAGCCAAGTGCTGTAAATCCCTAACAAAAAGGAGCAGGGCTTTAGATGCACCTGTCTGCAGTGTGCCTCCTATCTCTGAGTCCTGCACCTCTCTTTTTCACAATATATACACCTGCTTATACTTGTGCTCTTGCATTTTCCACCTATAGTTATGCCATACAGTTTTGGGTAACGTGATTACAGTGAGTTCATTTAGCACTTCAAAAATAAAGTGAAAATTAATATTGGTACATTTAGAATGGACAGTTTGGATTGGGACAGCAAATGGTTGTCCCACCTTAAGCAGATTTATTGTTATAATTATTTAATGAAAATAAGTTTAATTTGTTGTGTGAAATGGCTAAAAGATTTTAGGGACCATTTAATAATTATGTACAGTCTAAGCAGATAAGTAGAATAGAAAAGGAGTTTTTCAAAACTTAAGGAATCATGCATGCAGCAATGGTAATTTGACATAGAGCTTACACAATAGATTTCATTTTTTCTTAACAGAACAATAATTGAAAACTGACTTAGCCCCTTAAATAAACCAGTGACAGCCGGGAAAATCAGCAGATTGGCCATTTGTGCCTGTTTATAGTAGATTTTGGCAGAAAGATAGTTGATGTAGTCTCTATAGGATGCAGCTATTATATCTTCCAGATGTGCTTGACCTTTATCTTGGATGAAAAAGCATCTTGCCATAGAAACTATCAATTTATGTACCCTTAGCCCAAGTCATCAGCCCCTTTAAAAACCTTTCCTGTGATGGTAATGATTCTTCTGCCATTCAGTACAGATATCTAACTTGATTTTTCAAATGTGAGTACATAATTTAGATCAATGTGCCCGTAGAACTTCTAGTATTAGGAAGATCTGGAACAGGATAAGAGTTAGGACATCACAGTGCTTGCAGAGGGACATTTGGGAGCTCCTTCCTTTGCTAGCTACTCACAGTGGGTGGAAGTAGAAAGAAAAATGGCAGTGGCTTCTTCACAGGTTGCATTTTTATTTATTTATGTGTACAGGGTGATGTTACTGTTGTCTTTAGGGCTTTGGGGAAACCATCTCAAACACAGTACCCAGGGAAGAGCCAAGCTGCAGATGGTTTGCAGTGGACAAGGGCACAGGCCACCTCATACCCTCTGACTCAATGGGACAATGGCACACCTGTGGCAATGTTAATTGTCCCACTGGCAAAACCCCAGGGACAGGAAAGGAAATAAAGGAGCCTCTGGCTGTAAATGCACCTGAGTCAAAGGAAGATTTCCAGTATGTTAATCTGATTCAAATTTGTATCAAAAACTACAGTGGTGCTCGGGGTGGCACAAGAACGGAGTGAATGTCAGACATCAGTTTTTATGGGGAGGAGAATAGGGGAAATAGTGAAGCAGAGAAAAATAGGGAAAACAGGTAAAGTGTTGTGGGAAGAGAGGGAACATGTGGGAACCCTGGGCTTGGCTTGGAGGCACAGAGGAGAGTTGAGAGCATCACATCATCTTGAAAAGAGGACTTGTTTTGATGGAAAATAAAGCAAGATGATGTCAAGTGTGTTGCACTGACTGTCACATACTCCAGCCTCCGGGCTAGTAGCTGAAGATTGTGTCTGACTACCTGCCTCCCAATGGTTTTGTGGCATCTGCTAACCCTGTGGTAACTGAATTTCTTGCTTTTCTATTTCATATAGGTCAGGCATGAGAACTCCTGAAACAGACTGCAGGTTCAGTACAGGAATACAGGCTGACTCACTCACTCAGAGAGATCAGTGTCCTGGTCAGTGCATCTCAGAAAACCCCAGTGCAGCACTGCAAACATTCTGTGATGCCCTCTCATCATCACATGATGTGCTTCCTCGGTCCCCTGTGACAAGGCAGGCTCATAGGTGTGCTTGTCACCTGCTCTGAGGCATAGTGCCTTGTGCTGGGAATTTAAAGGCTTGCAGTGGGGTGTGACAGGGTGGATTCAGGTTCCAGCAGAAGAAACCTTGCTGCAAGAAAGACTAGAGCCAAGCTGCACGAGTCTGTGGCTCACCAGTAAATGATGGATATGAGTGTGGGACAGGAAGATGAGCTTACAGAAAGATGGGAGGATACAAGTGATGAAGGGAAGAGAGAAGAAAGGGGCTGAACAACATTCTCTCATCTCCACATTTCACCTGGATATAAAACCTTTGAGATCCTGTGGCACAAAACTAAGCAAGTTTCAAAGGAGTAGGAGGATTCTGGAACATAGTTTCTGGAATAGCATGTAGCACTGTTTCTGCAGCTGATTTTCTGAGGAATTGTTTGTGGGAAATTAAAAAAGAAACAAACCCACAGTAACTGCTCAAATTGGACCTAAATTGAGCACAGATCAAAAATCTTGATTTTCAGCCTTTGCATCTGTCTTCTGGCTCTTCTACTGAGTTAAAAATGCCAGCTGGCAACAGATGGATGGTGCTTTCTGAGATGTTGTTTCCTGGAGATAGGAATATTTTTAAGAGAGGGGATAGGCAAGGCAGGACTTTGCTTCATCATAGGGAGCATCTGGTGTACTGTTGTTGGAGGGCATTGCTTAGTTTTGCAAAGTGGCAGCTCTAAACTGAGCTTTCTTCCTGTGTGCTATAGCATTTCCTGAAAAGGAATATATAAATATATAAATATATAAAGAAATATATTCCATCTATAAATCCTTGTTGAGGAAGATGTCATGGTATACATGCCAATTCAACCATGTTTGGGACTTAAGTCATTTCACAGCATCTTTAAATCTTGAGGCAAAACAAGGGAAACAGTAAAGCAATATGGTAAAATGTATTTCATCAAAATAACCAAAATGTTGAAATAGCAAAAAGAAAGAAAAGGAATTTGACTGGTGGGAGGAGGAAAGAGCTGCATCACTCATTACTTTGCTGTGTAAACAATTTAAAGCAATTATAAATATGTCTCTGGTCACACTGTGTTGTAAATAAAAAGGTTTTTCATGTACACTCTTCCTCTGCTTTCAGCGGAGTGCTGCTCTTGAATGACAGGCTGTCCTGGCAATCCAGTAGCGTGTGCTGAGCTGTGTCTGTGGAGTGACACGCAGATGTTTCAGACAGAGCCTGTGCAGATGCTCTGCTTGTGCTGGGGAAGGGCAGGTGCTGTCAAACCACAGGGCTGGGCAGCTGGGCTCAGGCCATGACTTATGCTTAGGCTTGGTGCCAGGCTAGACCACAGCTCATCTTCTCAGTGCCCCCCTTGTGACTCCTACAAAATGCTGCTCAGGTTTGACCCACACCTGTGATCTTTGACAGAATTAATCTGTTTTACTCAGATGCCTCACGACATTTCAAGACAAAGCAACAAGGCATTTCCCAAACTGCAAGTCCAGGTGACTCACCAGCGTGGCCTGTCCGATGCCATGGCCCAGCGAGGGGACACTGATGGAGCTGTTGCCCTGGGTCTCCTGCCCACAGGTTCTTGTGGCACAGGCTCAGCCACTGCACACCCCTAGTGCTGTGGAGGCAGCCTCCTGTGCATGGGGCACTGCCTGCTGCTGCTGCTTCTTTCAGCTTCATGAGCTGAAACCCTCTGGCTCAGAGACCTCTGCTACTGCAGACATTTCACTGTTGGTTTTGGGATTTTTGGTGCGGTTTAACCCCTGACTAACTTGCTGTGCCATAGACACACACCATAACCTGCATGAGACACGGCAGAACTTGCATAGGTCACAAATTCAAGGCATGAGTTTAGACAGATTTTGCCTTTCAAGTGTGGAAACAGTATAATGACATAATTTAAAACACATTTTATTGCCTCAGTAATCAGAGAGGGTGTATGTGTTGACAAGGAGTTTGCATGAAACCTTCAAACTTTTCTAACCATTTATAGTTTACATAGCTATATGTTAATCCACAGACAATCTATAGTTCTCAATAGCCTCATAGCAACCACAGATCAACAAATGATTTCCCTGGGCTCTTAGGCATACCACTGCCATTAGGTCCTCTGATTTTTAATTAAGAGGAAATGTCTCTAAACATCTTGAGGTAATTAAAGTGGTAAAATCTTCTGTAAGATGCATTTGATAAAATAACAGAAATTCCCCTATGTGACACAAAAATATAACTGCAACTTCATTGCAAAAATTAGATTTACTGAATTATTTTTGTGTATAAACTTAAAATGTAAAGTATTATGCTCACAGTTCAGCTGTAATTCTTCAATGTAATAAGAGAATTCCCTCTCCCACATTTTACAGTGTAACTTTTGATATAATGATTTTACTAACTTTTATTATGATTCTAATTAATATGCCATATTACAAATACCTCTTTGCCATTCATTACGCTTTCATAAGGAGATGATTACTGTGATAATGTTATGACTCTTAAAAAATATACATAATAACCTAAATTAAGACATTTATTTTTGGTTGAATTCTGACAGAAAGAAGTAGCAACCAGAAAGAGAATGATTAACCTAAGCCTGCTTAAAATTGTTTATTTTTGCTTCCGAACACAAATGTGTGGGTTGAGTTTTGTAAATAAGTGTGTGTCTGCGTGTGTATGAAATCTGTATATGGAAATGTTGCAACATGTTGCAGTGAACCACTGGATTTTAGAAGTTTTTAGAAAATTATATTATTCCAGGTGTTGCCTAGATACATATGGAAGCAAAAAACAACTGAACAAAAATTTTAACAGATGTAATTACTTAAAGTAGAGGTTTAAGGAGAGATTTCCAATGTGAATGAAAGCTTACCATCAGCCAGTCTTGTTTTTATGTCCAAACTATCTCTAGAGTTCTCTGTAAAAACTATTGACTTCCCTCTCAAACAGCAAAACATACTTACAGATGTACCCATTATTTATTTTTCTCTGTCCTTGGAAAACGCACCTCTGTCCTTATCATTTCCATGCCAAATACAAGACATTATTTGCACTTTCTCTTAGCACAGGACTTGGCTCTGTCCCTTGCTTTCTTTGTCTCTCCACTGACTTCATTCTGACATTAAGTGTAAACCCTTGGTCTTCACTCTCAGGACTCTTCATAGCGTAATCCTAAACTTGAAATCTTTTATTCACTGAAAGGATATTTACTCCAGCTCCATGATACCATCCTGGATGCTGAGCACTGGCTACCATTTTTCGAGTAAGGTTCTTTTCCAAATTAGGAAGACTTCAGAAAATTTTGGCTAAAAATGGCAAATGGAGCATTGAGGTTGCTGCACATAGTGCTAGCCAGTACTGACATATTGATTTGTTCAAACAATTTGCATAATTTCTTGTTTTCTCTTTAAATTGCAGTGTTTTGGAGATCTATTTCTGTACAGCACTTAGGATGGTGGGACCCTGGGCTGTGATTTCCTCTCTCATGCATTACAAGTCCACCAAGAATCTACAAAAACATGTGATGAAAAAGTATTAGATTTCCAAAACAAGCTCTATGCCTGCCTGTTCCAGGAAGTTATTTACAATTTACCATTGGATCTGTATTGGAGAAAATGCGAGATTTCACAACTAACACAACTACTATTAATCTGGTCTTGAAGAACCATATGGCACTTGAGTTTCTTCAGTTCCTATGATGTGGGAACATCTGTGAATGAGTCTTTATTGAACCTCCTAATTGTTCATCTTGGTTGCATCCCTGAACGGGAATTTGAATACACAAGTGAATCTCTCTGCTAGTTCAGAGGTGAAATGATGGTTCTGAGAAGTGGTGAGACACACCACACTGCTAATGATGATGCCACTGTATTCCTCCCCTCTAAAACAAGCTGTAATCAATCATGTTGCAGATTGACCTTCTAAGGAATGTGCTTTTCTGTAGAAGTTTTTTGCTCTCTACCCAAATAAAGCAAAATACAGTATGAGCCTTTTGTCTCAGCTTTCTTAGGTCAAAATGAAAAAAAAAAATAAATTTTTTTTTTCCTTTAAACAACTAAAATCCTGTCTTGTGAGATTAGTGGGTGAATCAAGTTTTGAATAATATTATTATGGGAGAAGTCAAGCAAACAGAAAGATGACTCAAACAGTTTACTGCCAGGACTATTTCTTAACACACAGGAAAATCATATCTGGTTGCATATGGAATCCTCCCACAATGAACAGGGAGCCTGGCAACAGAAATAAAACTGCAAATGCTCCAACTTTTGCTGTTGAACTGTCCTCACAACTGAAGTGTAATAAGAAGACACCAGAAATTTGGACACTGAGGAGGACAAACCATAACACAGCTAAGCACTTCTGTGCCTATTGCCTTCCTTCTTATCAAAACTCACAAGCTGGTCATTAGAAAGGTAAAATTTTCCTTAATTATCCCTCCCCATCCAAAGAACCAAATTGAAACACAGAACAAAAACTGATCCAGAAAGACAGAGGGAAAATCCCTGAGGACATGTTCTCTCCGTAACCACGGTGTGTTGTGCAGTCTAAGGACCTGTGCCTTCTGCTCCAGTGGAATACAGCAGGACAGCGTGGCACCACGTCCAAAGGATCTCCTGGTGACTGCCACAGGCCGCCCGGGAACAGAGCCCAGCAGTGAGAGCAGAGTGGCTCTGGCTGGACCTGTGCCAAGGGGCTGTGCCTTGGATGAGCAGCACTGAGTGCAACTGTGAAAAAAATACATGGTTTTCATCTACCGTAGAGCATAGTTCAACCATGCAAATATTTATGTGTTGAGCAAAGAACTGGGCTGCCACTTGCCGTCTGAGGCACTTGTGTGTTTGTCCCGCTGCCCCACACTTCTGGCTGCAGGACTCACCCACAGATCTAGGACTGGAACAGGATACACAGTTCTGCCGTGCTGGAAGACATCCCTTTAATAAGAATTTGTAAGGAGATCAAAACAAGCACAGAAACGCAATTCCACCCTATATGTGTCAAAAATAAATTTACAGCTGGGAATACTCCCCAGGAGATATGTTTTTCCTGGCTTCTCCCTCACACTAGTGAAACACAGCCAGTGCTCAGTTCTGGACTTTGCAAACACTCATCATTGATAAACTGGATGGAAAAAGCCAAGTGTTTGTGTGGGCTTAGAAAAAAATCATTATTTAGTGACACTCAGACAAGTATGTTTTTGGAGGGCAGTTCATATGGCACCAGTTGTTTTGATTTAAAGGATCTTGGTACAGCATGTAACAAAACCGTAGACTATGGTTTGGTCATCCCAAATAATGTGTATATGCACAAACCTTCAAAGTAAACCATACCCTTAAATCTCTTCCCCAGTGATCAGACACAAATTATATTTGTTTTGACGTACAACATTTTGGTCCATTTTGGAGAAGCCTATAATACTGCAACTGCTCCAAATTTTAAGCTCCTCTTTGACATGCTAAACATTGAGTTTGTTCAGTTTTCTCTTGTACCACACTTTTCTCTGGCTTTGAATTCAGTATTTTTGCTCCTTTCTGTTATTTTGGGCCCTGTAAGGAAAGCAGGAGTTTGGCGTATGGCTTCTGCAAGCACAGATGAATACTCATACACAATACAGCTTCCATTTTCTGGACAGGCTGGCATTTGGAGCTGCCTTTTTTTAACAGGAGGACTGGACAGGAATCAATTCTCTGATCGTATTAAGGTTACAATGATCTCACATTTTCTTATTCTTCCTGTGACACTCAGAAAAAATTCAATTCTCTCCCAAATACATCAGTTGAGGTTAGTCTTTAATGACAGCAATCAGCCAGTGAGGAGAGAAAAACACTCACCTCCCCTTAGCTCTGTCTGGCCTAGGATGACAAAATCTCTCTTTACCCCTACATTTTTGAAGGAGATGTTGCATACTTGGGTCAGCAAAGCCAGTCTGGTTTAAATATATTAAGCATTTCAGATTTTATCTGTTCTCACCTTATTTTCCAGTCCACCAATCCTGCACATTTTAATAGAAGAGATTTTAAAATTATTTCCAGCTCACTGAGGAAAATAATAAGCAGTGGCAGGTTTAGGATTATCCTTAACAACATCCCTAAAGCACAGAGAATGATTTCTCCACTGATGGCTTCCTGAGATCCTGTCAGACATGAAACTCCTAACCCAATTCAAGTGTGTTTGCTGATAGACAGCTGATTTTTCAATCTCAGTGTCATGAGACACTAAATATGGTGTGTTAGAGGTAAATGTCTATGTTGCGTGTCACATATATGCAAAAATCAGAGTCTGAGAATACCTGGAATAAAAGCAAATCTGTCTGACAAACTGTACTTTCTGTAAAATTTCTGATTTATATTTTTTGTATTACTATATATTAATTATTTTATTAACTTAATACCCCTTCAGGTTTTCCATTAGCTTGTCATAGAATAAACTTTGCCACTTTTCTTCCTTTTAAAATATTGGTAGAACAGCAAACTCTAATCTGGTGAAATTTCTTTGATACTCTTGAATATATGAGAAATGAGTATGCTTAGGCCAGTCAAGTCTTCACCACCTTTTGTTACATTGCTCTGCTGATTTTAGTGCTTGCCATAGCATGTGTTGCTTCACAGCTTTCTGGGTTACTGAGGGATTGGAAAGTATTTCATCACATCCCAGTGATAAGAACACGTAAATACAGTGCAGAACCACTTGTTGAATACTTCTTCTGCCTCTTTATAAACAACTTTGGTATCAAAGCTCATTATTTTTGCCATAGGAATTATGTCTGTCTATAGATTCTTGTTTTGATTCTTATATTAAAAAAAAAAAAAAACCACACACATTTTTTTTAAAAGAGTTTTCATTCTCAGGCAACAGTTGCCCATTGCTTTTGGACAGGCTGCCCTGTGGAGTAGTAAGGACGTGGTAAGTGCAGTATATAGAGTATATATTCAATAGAGGGGCAGTATGCTGGCATTCCTCTGGATACCAGGGAGCCTGTTCTGGCCCATGGGTCACAGGAGGAAAGCATGGAGTCATGTCCCAGTCACAATCGTGGAATAAACTCCAGATCCATGCTGGTCCTTCCACGGGAAGTTAGAAGTTTTCTAACTTCTGGTTATCCATGGCAAACATGCTGCAGGCAACTGCCCTTCTAAAAAAAGTGACATCATGAATTGAGGCATTTTTTTCTATCCAAGAACATGTAATCTAAAAATATCCTTTGCTTAAAAGGAGTAATAACAATGAATATTTTATAAGTTGACAAAAATAAGTATTTAGCAGAGCTCTGATTAGAGATAAGATGACAAGTGAAATGAGTTGGGAAGGGCAGGAGGATGGAAGAACATGGGCAGGTGAAGGCAGCTAATGCCCAGTGATGCTGGGTCTCTGGAGACTGACACAAATCTCAGCAGATGCTTTACACTAAAGCTGACCAAACCAAAAATGTAAAAATGTGTAAATTGTCTTCAGGAAATACATTGTGAATCCTTCTAGCCATGCACTTACTAGTCTATTATTTGACAAACACAGTGAAGAAGTTCCTGATAGACCTTGAATTTATTCAAGAGATATTCATGCTGTGGCAATGCTGAACAAAGGCATCCAGGCTGCAAACATCTGAGAAAAAAACAAGGCAAGGTATTCAGCAGAAGTGCTGTTTTCAGCATTTACCTCTCCCTTTGCCTTGCAAAGGCCTGATGTGAAATGCTCTGCTTGTACTTCATAAACCTGTGACTTGACTTCTTGGAGAAGAATGAAGCTTTCTGCTTCTGTTGCCAGTGCCAGTGCTGTGGGCAGCCCGCTGTGATCCAGCTGAGCCCCACTTGGCTGAGCTTGGCTCAGATTATACCATCACATGGATGTCTCATGCAGAGAGCTCCCCTTTGCCTCTGCTGCTCCTTAGGCCATTGAACCGAGTTAAAGTGATCTTGCTCTGATCTCAGGCTAATGAGAATTGGGAATAACAGAACACTTGAGGCCTGTGAAGGTACGGTGCTCCCAGAGGACACACTCTGTGGTGTCCAAACGGCTGGAACAGAGAGAGACTGGCCATGCTGGTAGCACGGGCTGCTATGAAATCACCACTCACCTTTGAAAACACATTAAGTCAGTAAAGAAAATATATGAACAAAAGCAAACAGTTGAGGAGCTTGCATCCCTGCAGAATGTGTGATAAAGCATTTACTAGTGAGAAGGAGGCTTTCAGGCAGAAATAGCAGCATACGAGTCTACTTATTCCTGATGAAAACAAGCACCTCTGAATCCATATCCACAGAATTGCAGATGTAAAGCATGGCAAGGCTTTCACCTGACCCACAAAACATTCCTCCTGAAACTACCACTCCTGAAAAGGTCAAATATTCATATATTTATCTTGCTACAGCAGCAAGGGAGGTGTGTGTATTTGGTGCTCTAATGCACATAAAAAAATTCACTCTTTCTGTTAGAACCTTTCTGCTTTGAGTCACATCAGCAGAAATATCTTACCATAGAAGAAAGACCTGTTTTGAAATACCCTGGGCAGGAAGGTGGTTGGACAGTCACAAAGCAGAAAACTGCCACTCTCCAGGAGAGGAGCAGGGCACAGGGCACTGGGGAAGCAGTGTTAGGGATCTTTCAGGCCTACTTGGACTCAGCTTTCTGGTGCCTGCACGTGGCAGCTTAAAAGGAGATTCCTGAGGCCAAATTGTTTTGGACTGAAGCTACTTGACTGACTTTGACCCAGCTCCCCAACCAGATAAAATGACACATCCAACTTCATTTGGCATTTGAAGTGGGAGGGAAATGACTTCCCTGTTCTGCCAGAGGCCTCTTTTATTTAATGTTCTATAAAGAGGAAGAAACTGCATATAATAATGACATCTTGTGGTAGTTGTTGAATTATTGCCCTATGATTTAGTAGATAATCGGATGCCAAATTTCATGACATCTCTTTCCATGCTGCAGCTCTGCAAGCTCTAAGTTACAAATCCTCCTGCTCTGAGAAGCTGGACATAAGAGACCTCTGGAACCCTTGGCTGTCGACTTCAGAGGAAAAGGGTATTTTGCAAAAGATATATTGCTGATAATTTTAATCACACAGATCTGGCTAAAAATGGAGGTCTGAAATTCATAGTCATACCTGATTAAAGAACCTGATCACAGTTATCATTATTCTATATAACATCATGTTATTCATACAGAAAATACTGCTTTTGATAATGAGTGCAGAGTGGCTCTGGCCCATAGAATGAGCCTGCCTTTGCTGCACCATGGGTTTGTACTGGGTGTGAGAGAAAAGCGTGACAGCCTTTGCTGCAGCATGTAAAGTCTGACAGCTGCTGAACACCTGCACTGGGCTTGCAAACAGCCCTGGTGAGCAGCCACCAGCAGCCAGTCCTCAGTGCTTCTACTTATTTCAGCTTTGGTGCTCAGGTCTGTAACTCTTGCCATGAACCAGGTATCCAAGGGTCCCATGAAGCTCAAAGCTTACTGCAGGCTGTGTGACATTTCATATTTAGGGTCCATAACTGGGCTATTTAGCCCAGTTATTCTTTTTTATTTACTCTGCCTGCCCATAATCATGTCCTTGCTGGTGCAATTTCTGCTGTTCTTGCTCTGGTTGAAGTTAGAGGCTTTTCAGAACAAACAGCACTTTTTCCTGCCAGTTTGTACAGTCCTTATCGACAGAGAGGGGCTCAGCTTTTATCAGGGAGATTGGCTATTGCTGGAATAGTCATAATAAATAAGATTACCAGGAATGGCTTAGGGATATATTTTACAGGGTGTATCTTTATCCTGTCAAGTGTTTGGTGAGTATCCCTGAGGTTCACCAGGTCTCCAGGTCTGTGCTACTGTGACACAGTTTTGCTGTGGTTTTTTAATTGGGATGCAGGTGGCTTAAACTATATGCCAAACACCTTTGTGTTTTCTTCTGGGCTACCAAGGCCTCATAAAGAGACTCACAGCTTATACACAAGATTTACACATGGCTGTTTCCCAGATGTGGGGAAGGAGGCAAGAAAAGACCGAGTCACTTATGAAGACCTCAAAGGTGATGGTGAAATCACACACATGTATGAAACAATGCTGCTGATCAGCTCTGGTAGTACAGAGTGCAAACTGACAGATCACTGCTACTACATTTAATGTATCATGGCATTTCTTCCCCATTTGCCTTTCTCACTGCCAGATCTCCAGGTGCTCACATTGGATACTGGGTGTAAGAAGCTCTGCCTCTTTCCTTCAGAGACACTCGCTGGATTCCCTATTGATATGGAAAATTCCTAAAGATAATCATGAGACCCCATGACTCCATAACGTCTAATAAGAAGTGTTCAGCTGTATTGATCTATTTCTTTTCCATAGAATGACGCCACCTACTGGACTTTATTAAAAGAGGCAAAGCAGTTCAAAGAAAATAAATACTTTATACTGGGTTGTTTCTTTTTTTTTAGCAAAGAAGGTTAAACTTTCCTACAGTTCAATTGCCAGAAAAAGATCTCCTATTAGGACATCAGGATGGTTATGGTACCTCATTAGAGAAGAAGAAAGAATAGAGGCAGAAAAACCACAGGCAACACTGACTATCTCTGGGGAAGAAAAAGAAATTAAGGAAAAAAATTACAATTTAACAAGACAGCTTTTATCCCTTTTTCCAGTGGGACTATAAACAACAGCCACAGAATCTCGGACTTTTTGTTTGTTTTTTTTTTTTTTTAACTGAAGTGTGTAGAGGGTGATCATTTTTAATTGACTTTGAACGTGCAGTGGTAAAATCATTAATATTTAAGACTGCTCTCAGTCTGGCTAAGAAGTTGTCTTTACTAAGAGAACATTCCTTTCAGCTAAAAACCAACAGTATGACTGTTTCCAACTTCCCACTTGTGAGCTAAGACAACACAGGGTGTGTCACTAATCAGAGCCATCTTTCCATATTGCCACGTTGCTCACCCTTTGGTTCCCCAGAACTGGGGCAGTCAGCAAACTGCTGAAGGCATCCTGTGCCTCCAGGGAGGGATACCTGGCTTTGTTAACATTGAAATGATTGCTTTTCCTTACCTCTTCCTTTCTGTCTTTCTGAAAGGCAATACAGGTTTGTTCTCTGCAATCCGAGGACAGGGGAGGAAAAAGATGCTCCCCCAATGTTCTCTCACTATAATCATAGTTAATACAGGTTTTGTTCAGCCTGTCCTAATTTTTGTTTTTATCAGCTTATTCATAATCCCCCTGGTGGCAAATGTTTTTTAATTATTTACCTTCTGTAATATGAAAGTAATGACAAGATACTGATTGGAATTTTTTTTTAATATAAACTTTGCAAAGCAGCAATTATAATAAATCTTCATTTTTTAAAATTTAATTGATTAAATATGTATAGTGTGCAGATGTGTTGCTCTTGCTCTTGTCATTATTATGTTAACAGTCCTTCAGATCAAGTTGGACTTGATTTCAAAGTTATTTTAAAACTTGGCACCTCTCAATGAAAATCACTTCCATTTTCAGCATTAGACATATGGTCTCATTTCCTCCTGATGTTTGTAACAAGGTATCCACCTCAGGCCCATCCAGACTCTTAGGAGTTGCTTGGTTTACAATCTTGACCTCAGCCCGCCTATAACAGGTTTATTAATGCAAAATTCTGCCCACCATGAAGGTCTGTTCAGAGTTTTGTTGCCTTGAAGGATCTCTCCCCACATATTTTTATATAACTGCAAAATAATAATAAAAAAAAGGATTAATACATAGAGAAGAAACAAAACTTCTGCAAGATGGATTATTGAGTTAACTTATTGGATGAAATGAGATTTTGATTGAATTTCTAGATAAAAAATGTGAATAATTATGTACAGACCAGAGCAAACAACAATAAGTACAAAACTTCAAAGTACTGTAAACATCAGATTTCTGTGTGAGTCATTTATGCCATCCTTGGAATAAGAGCAGGAAACCAGTAACCTTTATTATATCTCATTTTCAACTTGACAAGAGTCATATTATCAAAGGTAGAAACTTGGAAAAAAGATTATATTAAGTTAATCTTTGTTCTGTCCAAACCTGAGGACAGTGTCTGAAAGCACTCATGGATGGTTGTTACAAAAGCTTAAAACTTTAAATAACTTGATAGGAAAATCAGGAAAGAAAGAACTATTTTCAGCAGTAAGAGAGTACAGTGTAACAAAATATTAACATAGCATAAAAGCAGTCAGTGAAGTACAGTGAAATGCCTTTTTTCTTCATCAAAAGATGCTGTGGCCCTAAATATCTGCCATGACTTAAATAAATATTGAAATATATTTAACATTAAATATATTTTACATTGATTACATGGGCTAATGTTAACTACTTATTCCATTCTAATTCTGATTAAATATTGTCTAAATTTTTTAAATTAATCCTGAAATAAATGTGGCAATGCTTTCACGGACTTAGGCTAAGATTGTCAACTCTTTATGGAGAAATTATGTCCATGCTATCGAAGTTTCTTTTAAACAGAATTTGAATTCTTCTTTAGGGATTAAACTGCCTATAAAAAGATTGGGAACTTTTCCTCAGCTCCAGCTATGATCTGTGGCTTATGGTGCAAGGCACTCCACTACAGTACAACACAACTTATCTTGAATTAAATTCACCTTTTTGTTATACTTGGATAATCCATTCTTTACAATACTGTAATTTTTACTAAAATGTTTGCATTGGTTCTTGGAAGCTGCAAAGATAGCAATGAATAGAGGACTGAACATAGACAGCCAGGAGACAAGGATCTTTATTAAGTATTTTCTTTGAGTGAGGGACTGGCAGCCTTTTTTGAAATTCAGTTGAAAATAGTTACACAAGTTGAAAACCACAGACTTACAGGCAGTTCAGAATTCTTACAGGCACTTCCTGAATTCTATAGAACACGGGTTGAACAGCATTGCCACAATGATTCAATGAATTTATAAGAAATTAAGTACATGAGGCAGTGTTTATATTCCTACGTGCATTTCTCACGTTATACTTCTAATATTAGTATCTAATCTAAATAAGTCTCTGTGGCTTCTGCATTTGCAAGAGCTAAGAGCAACCCAATGAGGAGCCAGCCAAATCCATCATGACAAGAAATCTGCAGGTGACTGCTAGAAAGGGGATACTATTCTAGGAATGTATCACTGTGTACTTGTACCATATTTTATATTTCTGCCTATAGCATCTGCTCACAGCTTCTGCTAGAGACAGAAAAATGTCTTAAAATAGGCTTTTGGCCAATACAGATACTCTTAACATTCTAATAAACTGCGCTCCGCTGAAGAGTTACCTTTGGAACTTCCCCCCCATGACCTCTTGCATTAATTTAATCCTCAAAAACCTACAGAAATGGAAACAAAGTTTCCAGTGATGATTATAGCCCTCTAGAAGATGGCTGGATAGGTAGAACCAGCCTTTCCTGCCTCATTTGCAAAGGCTGTGCTAACAAAGTAATCATTGTGTTAGGTCAGCTTAGGAACATCTGTTCTGCCCTCTGTATTGCTGGATCACCATGGGAACAAGGGGCAACTTCAGACAAGCAGTCGCAGGAAATACTGAAAACCACGGAGTCTGATGCAGCATTCCTGTCAAACATCTGGCTCCAGGGATTATCTACAGTGTCCATCTACAGCCACCCAAACTACTGTACTGTGACACTGCTCTCTACA
Organism: Pseudopodoces humilis; assembly: GCF_049639895.1. NCBI lineage: Eukaryota > Metazoa > Chordata > Aves > Passeriformes > Paridae > Pseudopodoces > Pseudopodoces humilis. Next base: position 10,526,294 of record NC_142205.1, on the reverse strand, counting down.
GAACAGTTATCCCACAGCTTGGCCCTGATGAGTAGGTTTGGACCAGTAAGAAAGACTTTTGGTTTGCTGAGACTTTGGAAGAAAATACAGATCTTGAGATATGTCAGGAGCAGGAGCTGTTGTAGCCAACGCCATGGTGCATCCACATCCTGAGTCCTGCTTGTAGGTTGGGTTATGCCACTTCAGAAAGGATATGGCAGAAGCAGAAAATAGCAAAGGAAAACAAGGTCTGTAAGAGGAATGAAAAGGCTCCCACAGACAGTAAACAGATATGGACTGGGACTAGGAAGTATTTTCTCACAATACTCATAATTAAATTGTAGAAATGATGGTGTGATATAAGCCAAATGACAGCTGAATTTGAAAATGGATGGAAAAAAATGGAGAATAGACACATATGTGGATACTAAGCAGAATGATACAAACAGAACCTATGGCATAAGACACTTCTTAAACTGCCAGCAGCTGAGATATCAGGAAAAGAGCACCTCTGTTGCTATTTCATCTGTCTCACAGTGTTCTTTTTGGCCATCCACCCCTGTCAGCCACAGAGTATCCTGTGAACTGAATCCAGTGTAGCCCTTCTTATGCTCTTAACTCCTGCTTTGTGTAAGTATACCAAAAAATCTCACTCAGCCCATTTTTGGTTCAGTGCACAGATGTCCACAACAACAACTACAGCAATACCATACAAGTTTTCCATCGAAGCTTAAGCTTAAGCTCTCCATTTTCTGCTGAGATCAATTTAATTCTGGTAGTATTTTCCACTGAAAAATTATCTTTCTTTTCTTTAGTACTTGTAAAATGTCTTGAATATGTTAAGGCTAATTACAGGCAATAATCTTCTTCATGATTAAACTTAAAATTTTACAATGGGTTTTCTTACCTCTCCATTTGCTTTACCAATGGGAGAATTGAGAATGAAGTCAGAAGGAGCAAAGACATCAACCAGGGCAACTGCATCATCTTTTAACTGTTTAAAACCAAAGGACATATATTTGACAACTCGTAGTTGTCTATAGCTAAAGTACAGAGCAGAATAAAAATTATTTTTGTAAAGTATCAACTTTGATAATTTAAGAGAAATCCACAATAAGTAGCCTAGTTTTATTTTGAATTTTCACTCCCCGGGTAACTGCAAAAAGAGACCATATTTTAAACATTCTCCTCCTTTACCTAGGGGATTTTAAACGTATTTTAACAAATATGGTGCTGCTTACACATATAAACACAAATACTTTTGGACTTTAAAAACAAAATTACCAGATTCTTCTTTGAAATTTTGCTGACCTGCAAAGAATATATTGCAGTTTGGAAAGGTTTTGTGCTAATAAAGATAAAAATCACAAACTAACTCACTAATGAAATTTAAAAAAAAAACGCTGAAGTATTTAATTGTCTTTCCAATGAAGACTGCAAGGCCACAAATGCTATGGTGTTATTTGGTAGGACAAATTGTTTTCCATTTATTGATAAATAAAGACTAGATTCAGAGTCAATGAGTTGCTAAACTTTACAGAAAATTATTCAGAAACCATTTAAGTAATATCCTGCTAATGTACTCCTTGAAGTACAGAATAATCTGATGACTATAAACCATGTATCTCTTTTTTAGTGTTTATATACTATATATTTAACCACAATAAACAGGCTTACCCTGTAGCAGAGCTCCAGAATAGCATCCTGAATAAATTTCCCAGGTTGTTCACCTGAAGCATAGCCACCTTAAAAACATTCACAGAGAAGCTTATACCACTTAAGATTACACTGGTACAAACTTTTTGACAAGTTCAGTAGTCAAGACTAACTAGCTGCACCAGTGTAATTGAACTGACAGTCTTTCATTGATGAGCTGACTGCACAACTCTTAATCTAAGCTATTTAGAACCTTTTGCAGTAAGGAGCTGCACTGCAGCATCCTGCTGCCTATCCCTCATCCTCTCACACAAGCACTGGATCATAGCAAAACCTGTGATCTCTCCACCATCTCCGAGGTAAGTCAAGTTTTCGCTGCAGATTCCTGCTCCTGAAAATTTGGTTGAGAATGATTGTTTTGTACTAAACAAGCAGTAAGAAAATGCTGTAATATAAATTGTTGCTAGGATTCTCTGCCCCAGCCAAGTCAGTACTTTATAAAAGTGACATGCACAGCACATTCAGGGAGCCGATCTCACCTTGGTAGAGCACAGCCAGGTATTTATTCAAGGACCAGAGCCCGTAGAGAGCACTGAGATTCCTGAGCACTGGCTGCAGAGCCACTGGGACGCTGGGATTGTGAGTGTAGTCGTGGTAGCGCTGTAAGGCTGCTTGCTCAATAAAAGCAATAGCCAGAGATCGACAGTAGTACACCTGAGGAGACAGGGAAAAAGGACACTGAGTAACCAAATACAAAGAACCAGTCAGCCTGTGAAGAATGGCATTGTTCTGGTGGAGTTAGTGGAGTTCTGCTGATTTAGGTCTGATGATTTAGCTTGAGAAATTCTAAGAAATAGTAGGAGAAAACACTTTCCACAATGTCTGTGCAAATGTTAGTTACGAAATGTCTCTTGAAATGCCTACAGAAGTAAGACAGAATGCCTAATTATCAGTGTAATTTGGCAGCTGCACCCAGGGTTTATGAGATCAAGAAGCTACATCAGAGAGAAGACAGTATAAACTCAGGTCTGCTGAATTTAGGATTGTTAAGAATGCCACATAAATCTAAGAAGAAAAAGGTAGGTTTGTATTTATTTAATATGATCCAGAGTTTTAAAAATCTTCCTACTGAAAAATTATTACAGTCCCTTCAAATAATAAACAAAAATCTGATCATGTCAGCATGAGTGGATTCTGTTGATGGATTGTAATAGATTGCAGTATGTTTTGAAGGAACTATGCAACTAGTCCTTGCCAACTATCTGATGAGAAAGACAAGTCACCAGTTTCTGTTAATGCACAGTATATAAAACCTTAGGTGACTGTATGTACTTACATTGGAACACTTGTCTACATTTATATACTTCAGCTTTGCTATACGTGCTGCTGTGGAATAGATTACTGACTGACAACATTTGAGCTAAACAGCAGGGGAATGTGATGCCATTGCTGTCCTGGCTGACTTGTTGCAATGACATAACTCATGTTTCTTTTTAGTTTGTTTTGTTAAAGTTTGGGTGTTTAATCTTTTTCATGTAGAATTAGTTGATTAGTTTTAATTATTTTCTTTTAAATACTTGCATTATCATTGCATTTAGATCAACTGAAGCATGTAAGAAAGGCATATTCCAAAGATCACTGTCTCTCTCAACAGCAGCTGTCCAGTGGCTCACTTATGTCTATGAACAGCAAAATACACATCTGTTCTCTGCAGCATTACGGAGGACTGCCCCCTTACTAGATGGTTTTTTGAGATATGCTAATTCCCTAGTCAGAATGAAATAAGTCTGAACATCACAAACGAAACACTGAGGATTATTTTCCCATTGTTCTCCCCTATAATTTTATTTTCCTCTTTACCACTGCTTGCACTACTGCATTGTTTCTATCAAGCTGCCCCCAAACCAAAATAACCTAGGGATAGGCTAGGAATCTCTTCCAGATCCCCCACAGCATAAACAAATATTTTGTATTAGTCAACCACTGGGCTAACAGAAAAGTGTTTCTTCATGCCCAGAAAGTTTTAAATCAAATATGTACATGTCTTCAAAGCAAAGCTTCTAAATCATTTTCAGATGTTTTTGAGGCATGACATTTAAAATAAAAAGTCCTGCTGTCCTGAGGATGAATTGTAGGGAGAGAAGAAAAACTAATGACCTAAAGCACATCAACACCTATCTCAAAAGAAGTTGTGTGCCTGAACCTCTTTGAATTTTAAATATTTTATTTAAATACTTTTTATTTATAAAATAATAAAATTAATTAATACAGTCAATAATAAAGATTAAATAAGACAATCTTCATAGTTTTGAGCTCACCATTCTCTCTAATGCACTGGCCCCACCACCAGCTTCATCAAAACCTGGCTAACTGACAGGCAATCAGACTGGAGTATCTGGAAATTCATATACCTGGATTTGACCCTGAAGAGCCTCTCTAATAAGCTGTTTCTAGGGTAAAAGCAGGAAAGATTTTCTCCCCTCTACCAGTGGCTTCACACAGATCACCGCTTACTGAAGCCAGGCTCGGTCTTTCTAGGTGCAGGGTTGAATATTGACTATTCCTTCCTGCTGTTTTTTAGCTTTGCAGATAAGGTAAATGACACTGACCATCCTCAGGGAACTGAGCTTTCTCAGTGACAAATGACAAGTATTCACTCTTCATGTGAGCCAATTTTTCTCATGGAGGTAGTAGAGGAATGTGGTGAGCTCGGGGATAAATACTGAAATTTGGAGTTAAGCCATCCCTAGCTGTTAAACCTCTCTGGTGAGAGAGTGGATCTGCTATATGTAAATTGTCAATGTTTCCTTTCCAGGTTCCAGTGCTGTCAGTCTGGTATCTCTCATGAGTACTTTGCACTATAGGAATTAGAGATGAAAAAGACCTATTAGGTCATCTAGTTTACCTACCTGCCAGAGCAAGATTCTTTCCTACATTATGTATTTGGCCACAAGCACAGATGGAGAAGTAATAATCAGATGCTGCAGTGTATTTAATACTCACAGATTTAGTCCTCAGAAGTTGTGCTATCAAAATTGCAGACATCACACAGCACATGCCTGCAACTTTTCTGAAGAAAAATATGTCCTGAATATATCCTGGAAGACTTCTGCTGATGTCTAACTGTCCTCATGCTATCATGTTTTATGCAATGCACACGGTCAGGTATTAAGTTTTATTAGTTTTTTTACTTGCTGCTTTATGGTTCAGGAAATTGTACTTTATGACACAAGAAGATAAAACTAACAGAAACTGACAAACTTGGGTGAAAATAAAAAATAAGAAAGGTTTTAATAAGTATTACCTGACAGTTGTTTTTTGCCTCAAAATCACTTCGTCCAGCCTGCTTCTCCTTATTCATTTTTAGGTGACTTTCTCGGAGCAGGTAGCAAACCAGCCATTTATAAGCTGCTAAAGGAACTATAAAAAAGAAAAAAGCAAAATTCTTAACATTCATGTTTATGATGCAAGAAGTCACATGAAAATTCTGGTGCAGTCACAGATTTTGTTTCTTGAGATGGAAAGTGAAAGCATTAGTTAATCAATCCATTGACATGCCACTTTGTCCATTAATGTAGATACAATAAATATCTGGAGAGAACAGTCAGATTGAGAGTGGAGAGTGAAGACATAACCATGTCTGGCCACACACTACTTCAAATTGACCCCAAGCTGAAAGACAAGGTGTATCCACAGCTCATCTTAGACTTCTTACTTGAATAAATTTTATTATTTTTTTTTTCCATATTAAGACTTAGGCCTGCAAGGTACAAAGTCTCTTCTGAGAATACAAGAACAGAAGGTATTCCACAATTACTGAAAGTGACTTGCAACATTGTTTTCACTGGTGGCTGAATGTAATCACATTTAAATTACTATCTTTGCACATAATTGTGTCATATTTCTAAGAGCAGCTTAGAACTATTAAGGTAAAAAGTTATTCAGCATAAAGTGCCTGCATGAATCCTGCTTGCTTGTTTCTTAGCTGAAGATTTAATGTAGAATATACCTTAGGGTATAGGGAGTGTTTACATGCTGCCTAAATTAAGGCATCTAAATTAACAGTCCAGTTTCTAACAGAACAAATAAAGAAAGAGATTCAGGTATTTTTTAAACTATGGTCTGGTTCAGTAGGTATTACATGAGACAAGAGAACATGTGCTGTTGCTCTCTCATTATGTGTTGGTATTCTTTTTAGCTTCTTTTTAACTTATGAGTCCAAGGGCCAATCTGGGCTCACAGTGATGCACAAATGGGAACAGCATCTATCTAATGTCATACTTGACTTGATTATAGCAGAGTAAAGCAGGAAAACTACAGGGAACTCCTTTTCCATCATTACTCATTTTTCTCTATACAATCAAAAGCAACTGTCAAAAGCAGATGAACTTCATGGCTTTTCAACATGTAAATCCCTTGTATAGTTTTCGAAAAGAAGCTATTTAGTGATAGAAGGTAGTGGCAATCAATCCCCTTAAAGCTGGAAAACATCAATACACTAGTGAAAAACCCTAACTCAGACATGTTATTTTAGAGGAACAAAAGAGGAAAAATAATATCTGATGCTATCCTCCATTCCAGAAGAGAATCTGGGGAAAATAGAATGTATTTTGAAATGCAAACTATGTTCTTAGTAAATAAAAATGCATATAATACAAAAAACGTCAGCAAACATGACAAATATCTAATAAACAGCAGAGGTTGAATTTCAAATTTCTGGATCCCTTCCTTTGGAAAGGAATTTAAAATTCTAGAATCAGTTTAATAACAGCAGAAGCCTACCTGAGGAGTCCATGCAATCTTCAACACTAATGGCTGTGAATTTCCAGCCAAGGATATGATGGTAGTCTTGCAAAAAGTTTATTGTTCCCAAAGGGGATTCAAAAGGAGCTTTATCTGAAATACCAGAGAAAATAAAAATGATTTATGAGAAAAGAAACCAGACTTTTTGGAACTAAAAGCCTATTACAAAGCCATGCATACACTTGACAGGCCAGATGCAATTAGGCCATAATACTTATTTTATTATGGCCTAGTCCAGCCAAAAGAGGACTGGTGGACAAGCGTGGAAAAACCTGACATCACTGCCTATAATTATTCCCCATAAGATTAAACTCCAACTGCTGAGTTTTCCAGCTCTGTATGATGCTAATGAAAGTCATTGCTGGAAAACTGAAACAAAATCTAGAGAACTACAAGATGTGGTGATGGATATTGCTACCAAGTCAGGTGATATGAATTGTTCCAAGTACAATAAACAGACCTATGATGACTTTACCAATACAGAGTCACAGAATCATAGAATGGTTTGGGCTGGAAGGGACCTTAAACACCATTTTGATCTAACCCTCCCATCCTGGACAAGGACACCTTCCAGTAAACCAGGCTGCTCCAAGCCCTATCCAGCCTGGCCTTGAATATTTGCAGGGATGGGGCACCCACTTCTCCTGCCAACCTGTGCCAGTGTCTCATCACCCTTGCAGAGAAGAATTTCCTCCTAACATCTAATCTAAAACTCTCATCTTTTAGTTTAAAACCATTCTCCTTTGGCCCATGACTATCTGTCTATGTAAAAAGTAGCTCTCCCTCTTTTTTGTTAGTACTGGAAGGCCATAATGAAACTTCTCTAGGGTGAAGATACCCAACTTTCTCAGCCTGTCTTCATAACAGAGGTTCTCCAGGTCTCTGAGCATCTTGATGCCTCCTCTATCACAGACCTCTATAACATGTCCCCATCTTTCTTCTGCTTAGCACCCCAGACCTGGATGTAGTGCTAAGGAATTTCGGTTGAACTAAACTACACCTCTCAGGGAGCAAGATATGACTTAACCTGATTAGGGATGGCAAAACATCTACAGCTAGCTTCTGCAAGACAGGGAAAGACTATTTCTTGCAGCAAATATTTCTGTATTGTGAATGTACCATATGATGGAGTCTGAAGCACATTATTTATGCTCCACAAAATTATGAAATGACTGTCAACTGCTTTCAGTATGAAATTACCTCCTAATTCCATTAGCTACACACTGTTGAGTACAGCATAAGATTCCACAATGAAAACATACCTCTTATGCAATCCATCCAGCTCATTAAGTAGTTGCTGGTTTGCTGAAGCAGGACATTGTTATCTCCCTCATATGTGCAGTTTGGATCGTTGTCATTTCGGATTTCACCCAGACGATTCACTTATGAAGAAGTGCACAGTTTAATATATTGCAACACATCAGAAAAACTAAGAGAGATTAAATAATTATTCTGTGATAAAATGCAGGAGAGCCATCTCTTCCTGTAAAACTAAAGTTATAAACAGATGAGCTTGAAAACTCACTCATTACCTTGTACAGTAAAGATTTTAGAAGAGTGTGGCATTTAACTTACAAGAGAAACTTTCATCTATAAAGTCTGCATCTTTATATTCAAAATTGAGACTGAATTACTTGTACAGTCTATCAAAATGCTGGTGCGGATCCTGTATGAGTTTAGGGCGATTTTTTATGACTTCAGGTATGAAATAAAGTTTAAAAATATGGATATGAGGATAAAATACTTTCTAAACATATAGCTAAAATTCAGAAATCATAGCAGAATAGAAGTCGAAGAACTCATCAAAATAGCCATTCTCTTTCTGATCAGTGCATGCAGTGTCTGTGACTTACTGGCAAGGTAGCCGTGTCCTCCACAAGCTTCTCGGCACTCCTGGGCTGCCCGCTGAGCAGTCCAAGATGCCAGTGGTTTGCTGGCAGAAGATAAAGCATGTATCTCACGTCCCAAATCAGCCTTTGCAAAAAACAAATTATAAACGAGGAATAATTTTTATAGAAATTAATTTGGTGACCACCTAAAGCATAGATACATGTATTGCTTTATAAAGAACAGTAACTGGAAATACAGGCATAGAACTCTCTGAGATCTATGTACGTGCAAAGCATATTCTTTGGTGCCACAGAAAAACCCTGCCACAACTGAGAAACCTCCAGCACCAACTTTCTTATATGAGACAGCAATAATTTGTGTCAGGTAATGGGCACATGGGTGCATCTTAGCTGACCTGTACCAGCTGGCACAGCATTTGAGTGAGTTAGTTCACTAACCGCCAAGCTTTCCCTCCCAAAAATGGAGAAGCAGGTGGTTGAGGGTGGCCTGTCCGGAAAAAGCTTCTATCCTATCTCTCCCCAGCCAGCAACATGATATTTATAGTATTTATTGCCCTACATAGTTTTCACTGATCTTTTAAGCATCAGTTTTGCAAAGAGCAGGAAAACTTTTATGTACACCCTCAGAGACTCCAGAGGATCACAGTAGCCTGCATTTACATTAAGTCTGTTGACCTTCCTTTGAAAATACATTTGGAATTCTGGTTTCTGGAGACAGGGGCTTGATACAACCAAAGCTTGTTTAAGAGCACCTCCCTGATTGGTGGTATTTGTTTTAAGATCTTTTGTAGAGCAAAAAATGTAAGGATTACATTCTTAAAATTTTCAGCAATGATATTAATTCCTATCATGACCTTTTTCTGATAGCCACTGTTTTCCCTAAGATTAGTGACTGCACTGCAGATCTCCAGAGATGAAGTATCACAGAAAAAATCAATTAAATTCTTCTGTGTTTTGTGCAAAGAGGAGAAATTAAAATACCCTACCATTAGTATAAATTATTTTGTGAGCTTTATTCTAGCTGAAAGATCCTTGAGGATTTAAGTAAGACATGAGCAATACACAGCCAATATGTAGGCCCTCAAATTTTTTATTGCCAAAAATTATAAAAATAAATAAAATTTATATGCTGTAAAAACACATTATTGCAGTTAATTTGATTCAGAATCAGTCCTTGCACAGAGAGTGATAGATTAAACTATTTCCTCTGTAAAGAGATGACTTCCAGCAGACTGATTGTGGATGAAAAATTCCCCATTAAGACTCAAAAGTCAACTTTTTTCACTAACATTATTTATTTTAATGCATGAATTTGAATTGCAAACTCAATCCAGACTTGGAGAGTCTGTGAAGGAATTAAGGTTAGTATATTTTCAGAAAATCTTTGATATATATGTTCCCTGTAGAATCACTTCCAACTATTATAAACTGAATTTACACCATCATAATATATTTATGATAAAAAATTCTGCAAGAGACCATAACCTTCAATCTCACAGAAATCAATAATACTTTAATCATTCCATCAAAACTAATTTGATTGCTTTTCTAAACGCAACTTCAATCAGTACTTTGTATGCCCCATATTTCTGAGAATTGCTCTGTCATTCTCGATCATTAGAGAGCCTAAGACTTTAAATAGGTCTTCCATTTAACAGTTTACACTTTATTATAGTAAGAATTCAGTGAAGAGAAAATATGTAACATCTCACCTGTCTCTGACTCCTTTGCTTTGTCAACACACCTGCAAAGAACTCTACAAAGTTCTCAAACAGGGACTTTGAGAAATAATCTAAGGCATACGCAGCAGCCAGGTAAGGTAAAAGACGCCATTGCTGGGAAAAAAAAATAATTAAATTGATTTGATCACAAATTGATATATGTTTTAAATAGTTATATTGAACCAACTCATTCATTTTTACTGTGTTCAAAATGGAAAACCGCTTAATGGAGAAGAGAACATTAACCACCTATCATCTAATTTAATTACATTTAATTATGTTATAGGTGGTTATTGTTCTCTTTATACAAGTTATGGTTGTATTCTTTTAGTTCTCATGTTTCATGAATTTGTGATAAGCATTCTCTTAAACCAGGGAAAAAGTTCACTGAAGCTTTGGGGACCAAAGACATATTTTTGCCATGTGTTTATAAAATGTCTGGCATGTCAGGGTCAGTCATGATTCATAAGTTTCTTCAGTAGAAACATGACAGAGGTTCATGGGGCCATTTCATGGGGCTCACAAAGGGCTCACAAAGGAAAAGAAAAATTGCTTTAAAGTGTTTGTGGGAAAGGAAGAAGAGAATTAGAGTTTCAGTAAGCAGAACCCACAGAACAACCCAAAACTGAGAAAAATTAAGACTCAAAGAATAGTGGAAAGCAGACCCTGGCTTATTCAGAAATGGTGGAAGGACGGCACCTTCCACCAGGTTGTATAAATACATGAAATCTTTCAACATTGCAAGGTAAGTGTCAACTTGGTAAAAGGCTTGGACTTTTGCAAATTCCTTGGACACTGCAAGGACCAACTGGGCAGGTTTGTCTTCAGCACTTCTTATGTATTAACCTTTGTCATTCAGCAGATCTGAGTTTTCTCTTTCCCCCCAGTTATTCTCAATGCACTTTTTCTAGTTTTTTTCAGTCCAAAAATTGTTTTTCATCTGTATAAACTGCAGGTAAACCTTGGTTATAATCCTCTTTAATTCAATAATTCAAGTATTAGCTTGAGATTTCTCTACAATGAATGTCATTGAGTTCTATACTTTTAAAGCATACAGGCTACAAATAAGAAACTTACTGCAGCAACAAAAGAAGCAGTGGTGTTTTTCTTTCTACATCTGCAGTACTTTTGCATGTGCCTGTAAGACAGTCATTCTGTTAAAAGGTTACTATTTTAGAAGACAAATGTCTCTAGGTACTTCAGAGAAACATGATTTTTTTTTTTCGTTTTGCTATTCCAAGAACTTATGTTAAAAGCCTGGTCATGCCAGAAGAAGATTTTGAGTTGGAATGAACCCCCACAGCTGTACTAGAATGTTGCTTCAGGTAATTTCACTAACTTCAGAGTCACTACTGTGATCTGTAGTGGTTCTGAATGTGAGTTTCATATATAGAAGTCTGTAGATTGAGTTCCAAAGTATTTACCTGTGTTTGGTATTCAAGGACAGGTATTTCTTCATCCTCAGTTGGTCCAAACTGACGGCGAGCAGCTGAGAAGCGAATGGCTATTGCCAAGGCAAGCTTTAAATTGGTCACAGAAAATGCTGTGATCATAACTCTGCCACTGGACAAGGATCCCAGAGCTGTACTGAAACGTTCTTTAACATTCTGAATGAATAGAAAGCACAGAATGGATGTTGAGGTTAACATTTCATTTTACCCCCATAAAGATGCAACCTGGTAACATGATCAGAAGCAATTTTGCCAATATTGTTTCTTGACTCATTCAGATGAGGTATTCACGTGAGACTCAGAACAGTCTTGCCTGAACACAGTCAAATTCTAAACTCTTTGGGATCAGTGGGGTTGTGCAAAGAGCATGAAGTTCAGTCAAGCCAGCAAGGTGAGTTGAGACATCTCTGAAATGCAATTAAAAAAACCAACATTCATACCTCATGTGAAACTGTCAACAGCCTTAAGTTCAGGTATCCAGAGCTTCCTGATATACAAGGCTCATTGCTCTGTCTTTCAACCTACATATACTTTTATATATTTAATGAAACAAGACCTTTGTTTCATACCTTGACAGAACTCGAGTACGTCCCCTCAGCTGTGACATCTCCAGCTATATTCAGTATGTTTTCTTTAGGTATCCTGACATTGTGGAACACGGCAAATCTGTTTAAACAAATACACAAACACAAATGTCTACATAGTCTGAGGTTTCTTATTACAGAAAAAAGGTCACAAGAAAGATGAGGCTGCAAAATTATCTCAGGCACATCAGTGATCTGAAAGCAGTGCTCATCAGGCCAGGTCGGCAATTTTAGGCAAATGTGGCTGGGACAACAAGGACTTGCAGACTTATAGCAGCACAATAAATTCAAGAAGAGAAATTATTTGTTGTAACTCTTCTGATTTTTAATTTTGTTTTTAAGAGGTGATGTTTACAAAACAAAAAAACCCCACTTCATTGACTCTAAGAGACCATTTCAGCAGCTTTGTAAGAAAAGAAGTAACAAAGTAATGGAAGGAAGAGCAATGTATTCTGGTTAAGGGAAGGGACAAGTGAAATTACTTATAAAAAACCTTGTACACAGGCAGTTTGCCAGATACTTTCACTGACACCTCAGAAAGCTGAACTGAATTCTCAGGCTGCATGACTTAGGCTGCCTAGGTTGGTATCTCAGCTGTCAAAAAGCTTGGGAAGATGAACAACTTCCTTCTGCTGCCTAGAACGGGACTGGGCCATTCTCATTCCAAGTAATTCCCTTCTTCAAACAATTCTGCAGAATATTCTTGAGGTGTTGTTTAGTCCAGTCTGGAGACTACTTTGGAATAGAGACACTATATATTTTTATGAGTCTAAAATACAGATCTGTGAGGATCACTCATTCTACTGCAATACAAATAAGGACATAGCTGAAATAGTGCTCTGAGAAGGGACCGAAAGGGAATTTTTCCTTTGTTTAAACTCAAATTAGGAATTCTGTTCCCTAAAATGTGGCATTTTGGAATAGCAAGATAATCCTTTCTAAATTGCAGCACTCTAGCAGAAATACAGAGGGAAGTTCTTAAGATAGGGAGAATGTTGATATGTTCATATTCTTCAGGAAGAAACTGATTGAACTGTTTCACCCAAATGGGCAACACAGTTTGGCACAATAGCAGCAGTATCAACCCGTCACAAGTATCTCACTATCTAACAGCACTTGAAAAACTGTATTTGTAATCAAAGAAAATTCCTTTTTTCCTGCCAATAAAGGCTAATCTATTTAATATGGCTCATGAGAGCCAGGTCTTCCACATTAATAAATTACATAAGGGGTGCATTGCTGCATGTGCTTTTAAATTATGAGTTGTTTCCAAGGAAACATATCTGAATACTGAATTTATTCAGCCTTAGAGAAACTCAGTATTTTCAGACTTAGAGAAAGACATGCTATCCCAACCAAGAGCCAGCTGCCCCAACAACGCTAATAAGTGCTTTGTTAAAGGCCAATTTCAGTGAGACTACACTACTTTGTAATAGAAGCAAATTCAGATTTTCCAAAAAATCTGATTTCCATCTACGTTAATATTTTTTTAATATCACTGAAAATAAAAAATCTCTTTCTAGAAAGATCTTTTGGCTAAATTCACATTCTCTGCTCCCTATATCCCAAACAGAATCACAACTAAAGCTATACAACAAGCGATATTTTTAAGCAATAGCATGCATCTTAGAAAGAACTTGAGCTTTTTAATTATTATTATTCATTACTTTAATTATAGAAGAGGGTGTGTGGCAAGGTTCAGGTTTCTGGTTTACACTGTATTTTTCACAGTTGCTGTCCATCCATAGAATTCCAAGAAGGTGCTTCCTCCTAGGACCTTACAATGAAAGCATAAGGCAGGAAGCTACAAATATGTTCAAATAGTGAAGCAGACACTAATTACTGAAGAATATTTTCCTGACAGGATGCCTGCCAGTCACAGCACACCAGCAGCTCATCAATGGCACTTTTTTACAAGCCATTAGAGCAAATGAGAATTTTAAGAAAAAAGTCAGAGTGATGAGCTCCATGGATGTTTGTAAGGATCCCTCACAAGTAGGAGGGGATGCATGGAAGAAAGCAATGAAATATTATTTTAAAAAGCTATTGAATGGGTGATAAAAACTGGAATTATAAGACAGACTAAAGGAAGAACTGACCTAACAGAGAGATGATACAGTATTTGGGGCACATATTTATATAGACAATATTTTCAAGGGCTCCAGCTCTTGGGCTTTCTCTCTGCAAATGCATCTCTGGAAGATGCTTAGCCTCATACGTGATGAACGTAAGATTTCATGGCAGTGTTTATAGCCATTAGGGTGGAAAATACCTCCAATATCAGAGTCCAACCATTACCCCAGCAGCACCTTGTTCACCACTAAACCATATCCCCAGGTACGATACCCATACATCTTCTGAACACTTCCAGAAATGATGATTCCACCCCTTTTCCCTGGGCAGCCTGTCTCAATGTCTGAACACTCTTTCAGTGAAGAAATTTTTCCCAGTATCTAACCTAAACCTCCCCTGGTACAAATTTAAGACATTTTCTTTTGTTCTGTCATTTGTTACCAGGTAGATAATGACAATGAATAAAACAGCAAATTATCCTCTGTTATGTGTTGTGTTTTACACTGTAGTGATTTGTTCAATTCACTGAGCAAAGTTGTGCAGTTGTAGAAAATTTTTTATATTGACCTGTGACTGAGACTCAAGCGTTCATAAAAAGCAAATTGAAAGCTGTTACTTTATAAATCTATATATCAATTGCCTACTTTTAGAAATTCCATGCCTACTCATAATGAACATGTGACAGATGTGTGCTGAACAAAAAGGTCCCAAGATTACCTCAACAATTTTACCCACTTTCACTTGCTGTAATACAATCCCAAACAGTTAAATCTAAGGGAAGTCTTCTGTTGGAAAGAGTGAAAAACCTTCAAGAAAGTTTTATTATAATCTGACACAAATATAAGGAAGCTAATTCTGTACCACATAAAAGATGACTTAAAATTATTATGATTAAAAAAAACAAGCACACCCATCTTTAATAACTGCTTTCACAGCTAGTGAACCAGAATACTGAATTTCTTATCATTATGATAGTCTATTTTCTTAAAATCAAAATAAATTCAAGTAACAGGTTTTTAAAGTTTAGATTTTCCCTTGATATTATCCATTATAGATATATTATAAAAAGATATATATGGATATGCATATCAGATGGCAAAGATTTTAAGAAGCAAAGCAGAGAAGCAGAACTAGCAATTAAAAATTCAACAGAAAATTTCCACGTGTAAAGAAATAAGATATTTTGCCTATAAGCACGAGTGTTGAAAATAAAAGCAGAACCTCACAGGACTGGTGGGTTAAGCGACCTTGGGAGATTGCTGCCAACTGCTGTTATGCTCCTTCTCCAAGAACTTTGCTATTGGGAATTGTTAGACATACTGGCCAATTGGAACTTGATACTGGAACATATTAAAAATAAATAATAAGATTTAATGAAGTCAACGATCACGTTTTTAATGGTTATTAGCCTAGAATGCATAGACTTGGCCCACATCTGTCAACGCATTTAGGGGGAAAATCTTCTTGAAGAACTGAAGAAATATCTTACAATAATGGAACTGTATACACAGTCATGGGGATATCATGTACCAGCAAGTTTGGAAAATGGCTAAATTTCACACAGTGATGACAAGACCAGAGGTTTGAAAGCTGCCCTACTCAGGGCCTCTTCAGCACAGCAAGTAGCATGACTGAGATTAAGACCTCTCAGCAAGACAGACAGACAGCTGTCACTTTAAATAAATATCACAGGGCTCTACAGCAAAGTGCAATTCTTCATCATATAGACAGATTTTTTTACCACAAATGAAAAAACCCAACTGTATCACACAGATTTCTACCAAGAGCAGCTGAGCAGGGTGAAGTGCCATTCCAATAGCAGCATTCTTGTTTGGGTTCTTTGGCCAGTAGTTTAGGGAACATTTTAAACTAAGTTAATCTCACTGACTTTAAATCATGCATTAGTAATTCATCTGGTGTGCAGTAACGCTGATAAAAGAGGAGCAGCTGGAAAAGCTACGAGCTCCTTTTGCCAGTACTAAACTAATAAACTGTTACCTATAGTACAAATAGCTCAAACATGCTTTGGTGAAATTCAGACTCACTAAAATGCCTTTTCTGCCAGCTTTTGTTACTGACTACATTAGAGATGGTGCAATCATCTCTAGTGCCAGACTTCCAGCCAGAAACAGAAAGCAGGTGAATGGTATGGGAAGGCTGTGAGTCAATTGATATCAGGGCTGTTTATGGGATACAGTAAACCTTGGGAAGAATAACATTTCAGAGGTTTGATGAAAAACTTGCAGAAGGAAAGAAAATTGCCACATATTCTAGACTAAAGCTCACAGAAATGCTAGAGCTGAAAAGAGTTATAGTGAAACTGGGGAAAACAGCACTATTTTAGTTTTATTTTCTACAATCAAGGCTCTAATCTAAGAATGCAGCTCTGTTCTGCTATAGCAATGATAAAACAACATAGCAGTTTATAGGCCTCCTAATCCTAATGGACTCCACAGGCACACAAAGACCCACTCACATTGAAGTTCTTACACTCCAAGTGCCAATGTTGCGAGGAGCTTTGGATGTGCAGCTCCTGCAGCTGTTGAGAGCAGACAGAGCTCTGCTAAGGAACAAAAATGGTTGGTTGAAGTTCACTGCAGATGTGAGGCTGTCCTTCTGTAGGTCAAAAAACAAATGTGTGACCAGATCTAAATCTACCTTTCCCTATTCGCACCCACATCAAGTACCTTTCAGTGTGAAGTTGCTATGGCTGTAGTTTTGAGGCATATGAACATGACAAAAATGAGGGGATAAGGCAGCACTCTGCAGCAGTGTGACCACAGCCTAGTAACAGGCACAGCACTGTATGTACCCACACAGTGTCCAAACCTGACCGCAGAAACTGCATGAGGAGGGCAAAGCAGGGAAATGTCAATGATTCTGCTGCAAAAATCATGGCTTTAACTTAAACTGAAAACATGCAAGATGTGTTTGCAAAATAGCTAGTTTTAACTGTGAAAGTGGCACTTTTCACAGGGACTAAAGTTCTCATGATAACATAAATACAGGTACGAGCATTTTAACATTCTTTTTTCTTCTATAACCACTTCACAGATATTGCTATTGCAATTGTTTGAAACTTAGGTCAGAAGCTATAAGCCAATAAAAAATATTAAACAAGCCCAAGCTGGTTTATTTGGGAAGCAGGACCGATTTTTACACTTTTTTTTTACATTTCTTACATCTCTGTTCTTTTTCCTGTACCAAAACTCTTAAGGCCTTGCAGTGAACCAGACCTGTCAAATTATCTGACTGAAGACAGCAAAAAATGGTGGGTTTTTTTTATAAGTTTTCAGGCTGTTCCAGTTCCCTAGCTGAGTCCCCTATAGCTACATAAATGTTCATCACAGCAGAAAAAAAAAAAAAAAAAAAAAAAAGACAGTGTGAGAGTAGACGCAAATAACCAAAGAAGCTGATTATGGATACTATCTTCGCTGAGCTACTCTTTCAGATTGAAAGATGAAGCTCCAAAGACAATTTAGGCTTCAACCATGTATTATACCTCCTATCTTCCTCCTGAAATAGCTGCAACAGTTGCAAAATCTAAATGATCATTAAGAGGATAAATAGTAGAAGACAAAAAGAGCTAGACTTTAATTGCTCTGTCCTTAAACTAGCAATAGCAGCATCATAATGTATTATTGGCACTGATACTAAAATAGTGATGAAAAAACAAAGTCAGAACTAACATTTAACATTTGTAAAGGCTTGGAAGTCATGTGATATATCCTATCTTTGCCAATAAACAAGGAATTATAGTGAGGGCTTTCTGAGCCATCTCTTTCCAGAAGGGATTAGTTTACACAATTTATTGCTATTCTGTCCAATAAATCCCCTTTACCCATTCCTTCTCGGGTGTTTTGTTTTGTTTTCCATATCCAGAAAACTGAATCTGGCCTCACTGATTGCTAGAGAACATGCTGAACATTTTAGTGTGTTGTATGTGTGCAAAGATTGACCCCATTTTAATTGTACACAAAAGGCTGCTGAACTGCTAATAAACATCATCAGTTTTCCCAGGCCCACGATTATCATTAGATCCAGTTAACAATTCTTCCTCCAGAAAGACCCTTTTCTTCCCTACAAAGGCTTAAGGTAAAATGAGTTTCATTACTTTAGTTCTTCCCTTACAAAAGATTTTATCTGCTCAACAAACAGTATATATGTTATCAGTGGATGCAGCCGAATAAGCTCAGAATGTGTTCTACAAAGACAGGCATGGTAAGCACCACTTCAGAAATACAATTATAGATGATTTTCACTCTTCCCCATGCAGATTCAGTTGGGCATTTCCATCTCTGGAGAGAGGAAAGGAGAAATTTGCTACTAGTTAAAACTGGATATGAAACTGGTTCACCAGCAAATCAGTGCCAATCATTTACTGATGTGCACTGAAATAATGGGTAATCTGGGACATGTTCCAGTAGCAAAGGTACATCCTTCCCCAACCCCCCCCCCCAAAAAAAGAACCAAACAAACCAACAAAAGAAACCCCACACTAAAGGAAGAAAACAGAAATGCACATCAACACATAGCCCAGCTCCTGCTTTATGTGTGTGTCACCTCCTGACTCCTTATGCCTTCCACACATTTTATTGACAAGCCCCTGAAATCCCAGATACCCAGGGATTTTTTCAGCAGGTTTTGTTTTCCCCCAGCTACTACCATTTTGGGTCCTCAGTGAGCAGCATATATCAAAGAGTGCCAGAGCACTAGCAACAGGTGGACATTTCAATATTATAAAATAAAGACTGAAGCATTTGCATCCCCTGGTGGTAGTCTGATTTAATTTTGGTAATAAAACACAAAACCAGTCTAAACTCTCCAAAAGAAAAAATAGAGATCTATTTTTAACCCTTTCATGTGTTGAATACACAGATTATTGCAAATGTCCTAGAGAACAAAAAATATTTTAAAATATTTTACAATGATTTTGTCTTTTTTTTTTTTTTTTTTTTTGTCAGGTTAGCTAAAGTTACAAAGACCTGCAAACACCATGTGATTTTTGGACATCCAAATTATCAAACTATGAGAATTATTTGGAAAGTTAATTTTAGAAATGGATTTACACTGCAAAATTCCCATATTAGTTCTGAAACCCTTTCTCTTACTAAAAACATTACACTCTGCATAAGTAGGAAACCAGTTTTCAGTCAAATAACCCAGGAGATTGCTTTTTAAAGCCAGAATGGACAACTACAATCAACTACTCTGTTTTCTTGCATAAGAAAGGAGGCTCTGGAATTTCTCCTCCATGACCTCCATTACTGCTCAGAAACTTAACTCTCTGTCCATATTGAAAATTATTAGCATAAATTTCTTGAAGCACAGGAACAAAATCAAACATCTCTGTCAGAGATGTCAGACTCTGATCCCCACTCTGACCACATATCCTGAGTGTAACTACATGGAACCTGATTTACTAGGTGTTCATGGTAGTCGGAGCAGACTTCACAAACACATTCAATAAAGCCTGGCAATGCATGTAGTGGAGACTAATACTTGTAGCCACAGCATAAGGGAAGGTTTTCTCCTCTCCACATACAAGTCTGTGCTTTATCTGGGATAAACAAGAACGTAAGACTGCTAAATGGCCAAGGAAAGCACCTGACAAGGCACTATCTGGTGAAATGTCTCCCTGGGGATCCTGGCATTTTGCAGATCATGCAGCCAAGAGCCCATTTTCTAGTGTGGCATGGCTTGCTGTCTCTGCAAACAAATGCAGAACTTCCTCTCCAGTCCCCATCCAGACCTTCTGAGAGCTGACATCTGCAAGCCCTGACACTTCTGACATCTCAGAGTGAGCAGGAAGGCTGCAGAATAAAACGTGGTTCCCTAGTTCTTGAGAACAGTTGGCCTACCTCTAATCTTAGACCTCTCCAAAAAGAAAGCAGCTAAGGTAGTCCAGGAACGGGCCCCTAGAGTTTTTAGCTGAATGAGGGGTTGTCTATGGGTAACCTTGGGCTCCCTCATCCTTCTCTCTTAATCTGCAAGTGCTGTCTTAAGGTTTCTAATGAAGGGACTGTCTTAATGCATACTGAAGAGATATATATCCATGATTAGGGCTCTTTGGGAACTACTGTTTGAACATAATACTATTTTTTTTGTTAAACAACATATACAAAGTAAACAGAAATGCCCTATGACTGCTTTAAATGACATATGATATCAACTGAGATAAAGGACTCCATCCAACATTAAGATAAGAAGTCACTGGTATCACATTTAAAGGGTATTTTATGGATTATAATTTCAAACTATTCAGTTATTACCAATATTTTAAGAAATACTAATTTTTTTCCCAGTAGATAATGGAGAAATGGATTTAAAATCATGTACATTTTAAAGTCACATAACAAGCTTACTCTTCTTTCCTGTGTTGCACATAAATCTACATTGCAATATAAGAATGAACAGCAGAATTTAAATACTTCTACAGAAATATGAATAACATTTAGATTACTCAGGCCCATGCTGCTGTGCCATCTGGTGGTTACTAGTCTGTAATGCAGAAGCAGGAAAAAATACCCACCGATCCTTAAACATCCCCTTTTTCACGTCTTTCTCATGGTTTTGATCTATGAATTAATTTTGGGTTGTTTTGGGTTTTTAAAATTTATTTCTTCTGTGTCCTTAGGAAACAGAGAATCAACACAATGAGGTAAATAATCATAAAATTCCTACAACCTTCTGGAAAGTCAGTCAAAGCCATAATATTTGAAACCAGGATACTTTAAGATGTCTATACTGTGTTTACTGCAATGGTCTGATTTAAAGGACAATACATAAATCTGTAACAAACTGAATCAACAGAAAGAAGCGAATTTGAGGCATACAGAAGTGAAACCACTCTTCATCATTTAAAGTTTATGTCTTTATACAGAGCTACGTTAACTAATGCAAGAGTTTAAATAATTTTTACATAATGACTGTTTTAATGCAGAAATTGACCTCTGTTTCCTCACTGTATCTCCACCCCATCAGACACCTTCGGTTAGTAAAGTAGACAGAGAAAGGCCCTTGGAGTCCATGACTAAAGAAACAGAGCCAAGTACATTTTTATTTCAACTGTACATGACTAAAGAAATGGAGCCAAGTATTTAATTCAACTGTACACACATAATACAGAAGAAAGTAACTAGCCTTCTCTTTCTTGGCTGCAGTCTAGAAATCCCATAGTGAAAACAAGATACATAGTTTCTCCCTTCAGCCTCATTAATCTTAATCTTTACTGAAAATAAACCTTGTCTGGGGACCGCCACTAACTTTCCTGTGGGCTGGAAATCAACAGAAAAAATAATTAGTCTTACACCCAGATGGGTGCAGAGGCTGATAAAGTTCTTTACTCAGAACTTACTAGATATTTTTTTTTTCCATTATTATTGTTGAAGAGTCTATAACTGCAAGACTGCTTGGGGACATTCACAGAATACCAGGAGCATTTCACATTTTAAAGAGTGAGAAAGGCTGAAAGGCCGTTTATTCAGATAGAAAATACTGAAATTCAAGATCTTTCAGTCTGGGGTCTTTTTCTAGAAATATCAACAATTCAAAACCACTAGTGAACACTTCAGGAGTAAAGACAGAACAGATATAGGGGGATCTTTGCACCACTACATTGTGATATAACCTAGAATGTTTTCTCTTTCCAATGTAATGACTTACCCATTATCCAACCCATTCTGTCCAAGCTTCTTTCCTACGTCACCTACCATCACACCTGGCATTGGTAGGAGAGTTTTCGTGTCTCGAATCTGTAGGAAAGTAAAACAAAACATTTCAGTAATGGAACAATGAAAGTTAGCGGCTGAATGTTTCAAAGGTTGAAAGTATTCCCAACTTGTACCCTGTTCCTAATGATAAAGAGATCTCATTGTTTCTTTCAAGCACATAATCCTGGATACTTGTGCATCCTCTCATTCAGGACATAGATATTTTAATTAAAATTACTTTGAAAGATGACACTAATTACACCACTGTGTTAAATATCCCTTAACACTGATGACTTCTCTCATCAGACTAGCACTGAAACCTCCTTCAGGTGTACACAGACCCAGCAGAAACCAATGGGATTTTTATGTAACAATCAGCTTTGAGGTATTCCCCAATTCTGTAATAAACTTTGTTCAGTCTGCAACTAGTTCATTTTACTACATACAAGTTTTTTATTGCACCAACATATTTTCTGATGCCTTCAATCTTTTAAAATTATTTCTGTGGTGGAAGTTTGCAGATTTCATGGAGATCAGCCTGCAGTACTGGCAGACATAAATAATCTGATGCCCTGTGCAAGACTTTCAGCACCTCATACATAGAATACAGATGAATTCTAACTATATAAGCACCATGATGGTCTAGAGACTTTTCAGCTCTTTTGTATTTTCAAAAGTTTTTGCAGAAAACTGACAGTATAAAACTAGCTCGATAACCTTCATAAAATCAGTGAACATTTAAAAAAAGTTACAACCTGGTTACAACTGCAATAAACTGTGAAGGTATTATATAAAGAATCAGCTGGTCAGATATAAATAATAGTATAAAAAAGTCTTTAATTTGAACCCACTCTTCCCCAAAAGAATAAAAGGATTAGCAAATTTCCACCCTACCTGTACAACAAAGGAATGTAATCCTTGGCACTGTCCATCAGGAGTATAGAGTTGGGCATATAAAACTGCATGTGTGGCATGTTTCCCCATATTACCAACCCAGAACTTTGCAGCTTCAAAGTCAGGTGTATTGATGACAAATTCCTGTAATCAGGAAAGGAACAGAAAATTATGTAAATAATAAAAATCAGGTCACAGCTATTATTTTTTCATCACCTTGGCAATGTTTTGAAAATATTCATTAACTGCAAGGATTTTATTCTGTACTGCATCCCAGCACTTGAGATCTCTCTTATTGTGTTCCACTTTGGAGAGAACACATGCATTAAGGAAAAAGTTTAGAGTTTAAAAAGCTCATTGCCTCATTATAAAGCCTGAAACTCAGCTTTGTTAGTTGCTCATTTAAGCAGTCAAAAAAACAGAAAAGCAGGTCTTTTCCATAGGCTGGGAAGCATTTCCTAGGTCATAGGTTAAACTGAGCTGTGAGTTCAAGTAAAGAACTGACAGTGCTGTTTCAGCTGCGACAGCTGAAGCCTGTGCAGTGACCAACTCCTTACACAGTTCTGTACAGAAAGGAAGCCTGGCTGACAGTGTGTGTCAGGAACTAACCTGAGTGCTAGGATCAAATGTGGCCGTAGTCCGTATGCCTTTGGTGTTAGTTCCATGGCTGAGTTCAGTCAGAGCAAAACATCCAAAAATCTAAATAAGGAGATACAGAGCACAACTCAAGACCACTTTATTACATTAATTAAAACTGTAAGACTTTCAAATGATTTAAAATTCAGCTACTGGAGAATAACTTGACGAAAACCCCCCAATACAAAACAGGAAGTGATAAAGAGCAACAAAAGAAGCACAAAGCTCAGTTTAAGTGCACTCAGAATATTTACCTTGAAAAGTCAAAGGGGGTTTGGCCAGACAGTGAACACTGCCCACATGGCCTACACTGGAGAAACTATTTAGGATTGGCACCTTTTGTATCAGACAGGCTGCATTTATTCTGCGGAGTACTTGGTCCCGAGTCCCCACTGAACTCCATGTGGCATTTCTTTGGCATTAAGAAATTATTATTTTCCATTTTATAATTTTAGAATGGAATTTTTATGGCAACACGTCATGGTTAAGAGTATTCTAGTAGGATACTCTTAAACGACTCAGGACAGAACCTAAACTGGTGGAATGTCATCTATTACTGCCTTTTGGAAAAAGTTCCCAAATTTTGTCTGGATGTTAACTTCAACAGCCTAAAACACATCCAGGAAGTGGTTTATGAGCTAGTAGTGAGGACAGTCAGAGCTCAATGCCTGAATCTGCTCCACGGTATTTTCTTTTGCCATTTAGAGATACCTAGGTATGTGAAGAGATCAGAAATTACACAAAACTGCAAATAGTGACACAGGTCTAATAGTGTCCATTTCTCACAAATTATTAGAAAAAATTACCTTCATGCTATAAGCCTGTTTCAAAATGTGTACAAATCTCTTAGAAGCACTCATAACTGAAGATGCAAATAACTGTAAAAAGAGAATAATGAATTAAATCAGTGCCCTGTGATGAAAAGCACAAAATGCACATGATTTTTAATAGTGAGACATCACAGACAGTAAAGAGACCAGGGAAAGTGGGCTGCATAGTAAACAATAATTAAACTATAGCTGGGGGAGGTTAGTCAGGATTTGATCTTGTCAATGCCCCTTTACAGATGACTGAACTTCTCCCAGCTCTAACCTGTTCAAGCCTTCATTGCAAATGCTGAAAAATTCTTCCCACTTGTCATAAGTGATGTTCCCTTGAGCAAAGGAAAACTTCAAGACTATCTTAGTTCATTTTATTGCAAACAGATCGGAAACTGAAGGTAGCTGCTTCAAGATCAAACAAGAATGCTGATTTGAAAGCTACCTTCAGTTTTCCTACATAGGTATTCACACAACAAAACTCCAATTCCTAGATGCTCCCCAGCTATGTGAACATTAATAATTAATTTATTAATTGTTATTGAAAGTGATAATATTTGACCAGCTATGTTGAGCATTCTTTGTGAGAGATCCATCTGGGAAAAAACTGATTAATAGAATACAGCCACTGATGTCAGTGAGAAATTTTGAACTGCTTTCCATTACTTCTGGGTTCTCCCCTTCATTAAGACACTGGGGCTTAGAGCAGGTAACTTTCTGATACCTGCAAATCTTTAGCAACACCAACAACCAAGTTCTTTGGCTGCCCTAGAGAGGAGGCAGAGGAGTAAACAAAAGAAGGCATCAAAATTTTTTCTGCTCTCTGTCTGTACTGCATTACCTTTACTTTCCAGGTGGGATTCCAGTTGAGACAGAGGTTTAACAACAAGGATTACCCACAGCTCTCTGACTCTTCTAAACAGTTAAAACTTAATACCATTTTTGAAAATAAAGGATGAGGAAAATATCAAGTTTTAATAAAACAGGCATAAAGCAACAGAATTATGGTATTAGAAGTTACTTAAATACAAACATACATCACTATAACCCTTGAAGTGTACTTACACCACTATGTAAGACAAACTGGAGACATGGAGACCAATCGTACATTCCTAAACAGAGCAGCATATTAAAAAGCCTTAATGGGTTCTCCATCATCTCTTGATGAGTAAGAAAGTCATACTCAAAGAGCCTTTTACAGCGCAGGAATGTCACCTCCTGATATTTTTCACGGCACAAATCTTCTCCAGGATGGTGTGCAAAGAGAGGGTCATTTTCCAGAGCAGAGAAGATTCTGTTCTTGGAGAGGAAAAAACTGACATGAGAATATTAACCTAAAAGCATTAACAAAAACAGTTAACTTTCTTCTAGAGTAACACTGGGTCGCAAACTACAGTCATTTGCTGGAAGGTATAAACCAAAAATTCCAGAGAATTAAAAAATACATTTAAATGGCCTGTCATATACAGCTCTTGCAGCTAAATTTTATGACATCTTCTTCACCATTAAATGATTCATTGATTATTTCTGAATCCACAAGAACAGTATGGTCAAACTTACTTGCTTTGTGTAGCAGCTTCACTGTCTC
This sequence comes from Pseudopodoces humilis, assembly GCF_049639895.1. Lineage (NCBI taxonomy): Eukaryota > Metazoa > Chordata > Aves > Passeriformes > Paridae > Pseudopodoces > Pseudopodoces humilis. Next base: position 10,500,529 of record NC_142205.1, on the reverse strand, counting down.
AATATATGAAGCTGCTGGCAGAATCTAAGGGGAAAAAGTCCCTCACTCTGAGAATAAAGGTAAAACTCCAGGGCTTAGAGTTTCAGTTAGAAATATGCAATGATGGTAAAGCCATTAAGCTACCACAACTGCTCTGTTCCCAGATGAAAGTAAAAAAAGGCTCCATTTAATGGAACCATCAATATGCAGCCCTTCAGTGTGGGGATATGCATCTTTTAATGTTGTCATTTGGATCCTTTTTGTATTAGATAATATATTATGGCACCTTGTTTATCCCAGAGCTGTGTCTTCAAGATATCCACATCTTCTTAATTGTCTTTCACATAAGAAGGAAGAAACCCAGACCTCCTGTGCTTTCCTTTGAAAGGCAGTCATTCCCTTTCTCTGTGTAAACAACTCCACATGCCCACACAGGTTTGAAACTCCTTCAGACACAGAGAACTTGTGTTTTTTTCTGTGCTTTAACACACACCAGTCAGATACAGAACCAGGCCTTTCCGATTCCCCTGACCTACCAGCTAGGATTTTTATAATTATGGTGAAGATTCAAGATTAGCTTAAATCCATACAAATCTAGATCACCTTCCAAAAGGTCGCCCTTTGTCCTCCCATATATCTCCAACGCGTGCATTTCCTCACCATCTCCTGTGCTGCAGTTAATCTCTTTTCTTGGTAGAGTTAGCTTTCGGCAAGATTCAAATGCTAATCTCCAAGTGCAACGCCACATAAGCATTAATGCAAACACAGAACATCGTTGGAAATCAGGTCAAAGACAGAAATACTGTTCGACAGAGGCTTGAGCTTAGCTCTGCATAAGTACCTTGCAAAACCATAGGGTCTATGATTCAATGCAAACAGTAAAGAAGTATAGTATAGTTCTCAGTCTGAAATGAACACTCAGGTTCTGAAATGTAGCACCTGCTGGTCTCCCCTCTAGTGATGTTCAGTAATTAAACTGGTCTTATGAGACAGCAGAGTAGATTGCTTAAAATTTCAGCTCTGTTCTGAAAATTGGCTGTGCAAATCAAATTTTTTCATGCTCCATATTTACAAAATATTATTAACTATAATTTAGGTAATGTAGTTAAAGTATTATTAGCTAGAATATGTTTTTTTTTAAAAAACATACTTACTTCCACTGATACCTCCACAATTAAAACATGCTTGCAATTCTTGCAAAATTTACCTTCAGCTGCATGATATCTTCACCATCTATGAATATTGCCATCTCCTTCCAGTTGAAGGAAGCTTTGTCACGATATCTGGAAAGCGGGCCTTTAGGGAAATCTGGCAGCAAACTATCCCATGAGTTTTGGTTGCCAGTCACTTTTTTCTGATTCAGTGTGGATGCCATTGTTAGCTAAACTGTAGCAAACAAGATAAAACACAAACTGAAGCACCACAGATGTATGGGTTTGCTTTTTTTTAATTATTAAAATAAATTAAAAGAGTTGTTAATTAAATCCATGATGAACTTGTTTAAACGTATGAGGGTGATAAAAAGGGGGTGATCAAAGTCCCAGGCGAGAAAATACCATGTCTTAAACAACAAATGGAGAAAGGCCCCATGAAGTCTGCTGGCTACTTGGGTGCATCTATGGGTCAGGTAAGAGTACTACAAAACTGCACTGACCCTGCAGAATTTCCCTGTCATTAGGTACAACTGCACTGGTTCAGGAGAGGAGAATCCTGCTTTTCATTAGAACCCGGCACAAAGAAGTAGAGGCTGAGTCTCTGCTGCTTCCAGAAGCTGCTGCTGGAGAGCCCTCTGCTGCTCACGGTACACCCAGCAGTTCCTGCCATCACAGAGACAGCAGAGATCTCTGCTGTGCTTGGAGGGTGCAAAAACCACAGGACAGGGCAGCAGAAGCTGGACACAATTTAACAAGACTGGCTGAAAGAAGCAACTCAAAGGTATACATAGGAATCCTGGCCGAGGGCTGGCCAAAGGCTCAGTACAGACCTTGAACATAATGAAGTACAGAAACTACTTCAGCAGTCTGCTTTTTCCCCCTCATAATCTTGATATACCTCCTTGATACCTCTCTTTTCTTTCAACCTTATCCTTTCATGGAGGTCATTCCCTAGTTCTGAACAGTACAAACACAGTAGAAGAGAACAGCAGTACAGTATTTCTGCATGTGACTTCCAAATCAGTTCAAGGAAGATGCAGCTCCAGTATTGTGCAACAGTTTTGGAAAGAAAAAGAAAAAAAAGAAAAAAAAAAAAAAAAAAAAAAAGACATTGCGAAAGTGTTTCAACCTCCAGCCAAATAAACAGATATTACACTTCTATATGGAAAATAGGTAAATCAGGCAGCAGTTGGAAGCTTTCACTCAAAGAAGAGAAAAAAATACATTGGAATGTTGCAGTTATTACATTTAACTTTATTTACATTGCAAATCAGTGATATTACCCAAATAAGAAAACCTAAGAGTTAAAAAAAAAAAAGCATTCTGTACTAAAATATATTACAAATTGTCAGACTTCATATAATTTGGCACCAGGTCAACAGTTTCAAAACTAATTAAGAAATCAAAAGAGGTGGTTACAATAGGAAAGTAACAACGGCTGCCCTAATGAATAAATTCAGTGTTAATTTCAGCCTTGCTCTGAAATTTTGAAACGTGTGTGAAGGTGGAAGTTAAAACCACATTATTTTCAATTTGCAAAGAACTGCTGCAGTTTCACTGCAAAATGTTGACTTGGAAACCTTTTTCCGTGGAAAGTGCTCCTGCTAGGAATTCAAAATCATACCCGGGCACCAAAGAAGTGTCATAAATCACAAGGCCTAAGGTCAGTTAGCAGGCTACTATCCTCAGCTATCTTGCCTAACAAATGACACAGCTCAGACAGTTGGTGGTTGTCAAGAATAATGATAGTGTACCGTTATGGCTAAGAGCTTCTATAAGTAGTGATTTATTTTATTTTATTTTTCTAGTGGCTCTGTATTGCCGAGCAATCTGCTGCCGGCAGTCGCTCAGAGCAGGACAGCCCCGGGCAGGGTGAAGGGCAGCCCCGGGCAGGGTGAAGGGCAGCCCCGGGCAGGGTGAAGGGCAGCCCCGGGCAGGGTGAAGGGCAGCCCCGGGCAGGGTGAAGGGCAGCCCCGGGCAGGGTGAAGGGCAGCCCCGGGCAGGGTGAAGGCAGGGTACGAAGCGCTTCTGTGCGGGCTCATCGCACGCCCGCTTTTCGAGCGGCCCGAGCCCACGGTAGGGCCTCGCTTCTGCTCAGACAGGGCAAAACCAGACTACAAATGTACTGTTATTTGCTTAAAAAAATGTACCGAGATGTCTCCCTGTTGGGCCGGGCTGCCTGTCCAGTGTCAGTCAGCCGTCCCGGTCTGGATTTTGCTCTCAGGAGGCGTTTTCACGCACCTGTTCTGCACCCGCTGTCACAGGGGCACAGACCTTCCCCCGACAGAGCCGCACACGCGGTGACGACCCTCCAGCCTCACGCCCTGCTGGGAGCTGGCGGCTCCCCGTGCTTTCAGCCGCAGGACGGCACCGCAGCGGTCCCTCGCGGCATCTGGAGCCTCAGAGCCGGAGGCCGGGGCGAGGGGACCCGGTACCTACCTGCGGCGGCCGCTGTCTCCGCCTCGGGAACTGACGGGGGCAGCCTGCGACGCGCTCCGCCTCCCGGCGCAGCGCGGCGGCAGCGGGCGGTGGATGGGGCCGGTGGGGACGGCGGCCGTGCGGGATCCCGGCGGCACCGCGCTGCCCCGCGGCTTCTGGGCGGCCGTACGCGTGTGGCTGGAGAAGCCGCAGGTGGCCAACAGGCGGCTGAGCGGCGCCGCTGTCCAGGCGGAGGGCACGGTGCCGCTCGGCGGGGGGGGAAATACATCCTTCGCCGCCGCGTGGGCAGGCGGGGGCGGCGGCGGGCAGGAGGGGCGAGCGGCGGGGGCCGCGGAGCTGGGCCGGCTCTGGAGGGAGGTGCGGGGCCAGCTGCCTCTGCCGCCGCCCCTCACGGCCTGGGGCGGGCCCGGCGAGCTCCGTGCCGTGCTGAGGACGCTGCTGCCCCGGGGCCGGCCCGCCGCGGCCCCGGCCCGGGAGCTGGCGGTGCAAGGTGAGAGGAGACGGCGCTGAGCACCGGGCCCGGGGCGCAGCGTGTGAGAGGCCGGGGCTGCCGCTGACCTGGCCCCTCAGAGATTGTCTCGCAGATGAGAGAAATGCCGCTTTTTCTCTCCCCTATTTGTGCAAACGAAGATGGTCTTTTGTCCCGATCGTGTGCTTAGGGTTTATTTTTGCCTTTCGTTGTTGCGTTAGGAAGCGCTGAAGTTTCAGCAGCTGGAATACAAATTACAGAGGCCAAAGGCCTGTGCCACTCAGGAGCTCCTGTCACGAGTGAGCTGCCCACGCACAAACGCTGCTCGTGGTGCAGACCTAATGAGGGGCTTGTGAGGAATGACTAGAGTTTGGAAGTGCAGAACTACTGAAAGGAGTAGGCAGCTATGGCACCAGCCTGGACAAGTGGAAGTGTATCGACTTTCTTAGTGTTTAGTTTTGCTTAAGAAAGAAGCTCAACTTTTTTTTGTTTTGTTTTTGTTTTGCTTTGGGATGTTTTCTTACACTGTATGATGGTAATACGCTGCAATAAATCCTGCTAATATAAAGAAATGTACATAGGGTAGAACTTGACACCGTTTTTAAGATAAATTTTGGAAAAAAAGGTTGATGGGGATTAAATTCTAGTACTAATGTTTTGGAAATGATCAGAATTCCAGAAACAACTCGACTTACAATTCAGAAAGACTGATAGTCATTTATGGGGCACACTTGGGATGTTCTTGAGGCTTTTGATTCTTACCTGATGCCTTCAAAAAATTGATGCCTTCAAAGAAAACATTATATGTTTTGATTTATTTTTTTCTTTTGTTGCTAAGAAAATATGTTCCTGAGCTGCATCTGTTGAGCTTATCTCTAAGAAAAAGCCTAGGAGATTTTTTTAGAACTAATTTGTTTACAACTAAAAAATATTAGAAGTGGAATTGCTAAGGATGAGATGAGATAGCAAGACATAACATTTTTTCTACTGCTAATTAATTCTTTCTTGTCTAACTCAGAAAATTTTGGAGTCCATTTGAAAATTGATTATGTAGCCAGTATAGTATTTTTAGCAGCAAGAATGTTTGTTGTGACAGTAATTAAAAACATTTTCAAAACTGAGAACTTAATAAGTTATTCTGAAGCAACTGCCCAGCGTAAACAACAGCAAGAAAAGGTTTTTTAGTTTTTAGAGTAAGTGATACTGCACACACACCTGCTTCCCAGGGCTCTGGATTTGCTGTGGGGTATGGAAAAGCAGCAGTCATATAGTAGAAAAATCTTATTGTTTAGTTTTTACTTTATTAAAATAGGTAGGTTTGATGAACATGAATATGCCTGGTAAGCCCTAGATATTTTGGAAACATCATGCAATAGAATGCTAGATTTGGAGAATTCAAATCGTAGTTTCATATGTTAGAAACACCAAGAAACAGATCTATTCCTGACATTGTGGTTCTTTCTCTGTTATTATGTCTTGCCTCACTAGTTAGCAGGCAGAAGCTCATTTTGGTGCTAACCAGGGTGGGTTGCTCCATGGAATAATAAACTCTTATTTGCATATCTTTTCAGATTTTTGCAATGCAACTGTGACCTTTCTGCCCTTGGAGGAAAACAGTGAAGGAAAATACCTGGTTAAAAAGTGCAATATTTATCAAATTCAACTTAAACACATAAAAGATGAGGAGTGGTAAGTATGGGAGTGAGAGAGGAAGGAAACAATTATTGCAAGAGTCACACAATGGTTTAGTATTCGTACGTTGGCAATTTATATTTTATAATTTTCTGCTTAATAAATTACAGTAGTGGTGTGGTATGAGTGCATAGTGTTCTCTGAAAAGAAACATCTACAATACCAAGAACAACATAAAACAAACCTGTTTCACCTTTGAATGTAAACATTGACTGTACCTGTGTGTGGTCTAGAAAAAATATGCCTCTTCTGATCACAAGGATGTAGCAGTTTCTGTTGAAAAGGTTCTGTGGGTGTTAGTAAGGGTGAGGGTCAAACCAGAGTTGCTGTAAACCCACTGAGCTTCAGTCACTGAAATGTAGACCAGTTTGGTCCTGGGCATCTGGGGATGTAGGTGTAAAAATATATGAATAAAGTTAGAGATAATGAAATGTGAGTTGTTGCAATGGATATATTTTTCTCCTAAATTGTCCTGTTATTTTTCAGGAATTTCATAAGTTGATTTTCACTGTTTAGTGTTTGGCTGTTGTGTGAAATCAGGTTGCTCATTATATGTGAGTCCTCATTTAATGTGTTAAATGCATCATGGACTCTTATGTACAGTGTTTAAATTGAGAGATAATGAGCTAACAAAATTCAGGGGAAACCTGAATGAATAATAAAGTTCCATTATTCAGTAACTTCATCAGTTTACTTTCCTTTTGTTTGTCTTATTCTAGAGGTTAGAATAATTCTATGGATGTATTCTCCAGTCTAGTTTTATATCTCTGATCTTCTGATTTTCTCCACTTAATCCTTGTTTTCTCTGTCCTTGAGATAGCTGAAGTAATGAAATACTGTATTTATACTGTTTTTTTGTTTGTTTGTTTTTAAGGTCTATATCTGTTGTAGCTCCATTTCCAGAAGATTGGTTTTCAGATGGAATTGTGTACCCAAAACTAGCATGGCTTGGAAATGAACTTTTGTCCAAACTGGCTAAATGGTCTGTGGAACAAAAGCCCAGTGAGTTTAAAAGTACACTCTCACTTGTTTCGGTAGCAAAATACAGCAAGGTTTATCAGGACCTCAAAGAAAAGTACAAAAAGATGGTAAAGGTAAGTTAAGCAGTAATATTATCCTTCCTTTTTATAAAAGAAGCAATTGAATTATAATGTATGTTTTTTGGTTTCATGTTTTGGGGTTTTTTTTGGTATATATGGAGAATAAAACTGTTTAGTACTTGGAAGAACTTAATTGGAAAAGCAGGATTTAGAGCCAAATTTTCAATAAATATTTGGAGGAGTTAGGCATATTCCAGGATGTATCACTTACAATACAAACGAAGCAGGTCTAGTGGAATAAATAGTCATCCACATTTTAGAAGGTATAAATATAACACCTCCTTCTCAAAAACCTTTTTATACTATCTTAATATGTGTTTGAGTTAGAGGAGCAGCACTGTAATTTTTTTACTTATCCTGAAGAGCAACAGAGCACTGTATGAAGCAATATTTGTGTTCTTGCAAACTTGGCTTTTGCTGCAAACAAAAAAATTGGCAAATGCTTTTATAAAACATCCAGTGAAAATGCTGAAAGGTTTTACTGTTAATATTTGAGTACTTACAGGAAGATACATAGGAGAGGAGAACTATATTTTTGGGTAAGACAGCAATGTGGTCTTCAGTTCTGCAGTAGAATTGCTGGTGTTGAGTATTTAGTCTTTGTTTCAATTACTCAGTTACAAAGTAACACTTGAGAATAATACTTTCACTTTCTGTCTTCCTATTTAAGATTTTGATTCTTCGTGTCCACTGTGCCAGGATAATTCTAGGCCTGTTCCCTTGTGAATAGAAATTTACAAATGTTCATGTTCTTAATCTTGCAGAGGTATAGATAAGATTTTTTTTCTCCTGAGAAAGTGAAAGATCCATGGTCTGTTACAGAACAGATGCAGCTGTTTACTTGTGCCTGCACTGTGTGGAGCCAAAATGTTCTTAGAAACCTTATTGTTTGGTTGAATCAGTCTTTATATTCTCTGGGTATATTTTAATGAGGTTAAAATGCAAAATCTGTGAAGTCCAGAAACTTACTGAAGTGAATAAGTATCCAAATTACTGTGTCTGAGTTTTTTTTAGGTTATTTCAGATACAGAAAATAAATTTTCATCTAGTTTTTCATTCTGTTGTTTCTTGTTTTTTTTTTTTTTTTTCTGAAGGTGTGGCCTGAAGTGACAGATCCTGAGAAGTTTGTTTATGAAGATGTTGCCATTGCCACTTACTTGCTGGTAGGGAACTGCTTTATCTAGTAGTATGCTGTAAGGTTATATTTCCTAATAATAGAACCTCTCTTAAGAAGGTAATTTTAGAGGTAAACAAAAACTTCTTCATGAAGACATAATGAAGATTTGCACTCTTCTGTCACAGGAAATTTGTTATCTACATACACAAGATTTATTTATTTATAGGTGAGAAAGGCAAAGGCACTAATATAGAAGTGATAAGATGGATCAGTTGGAGTTTAGGATTCATTGTTGTATAAATTTTTCTACTACTTGTTCATTATATACTATGAACAAATAAAATCTTAATGGTTTTTCACTGCTGTGCCTTTTCTTGATAAAATTTCAGCTCAAATCCCATCTTCAAGTGTAATAAGGTCAACTGCAGATGCTAGGAGTGCAGATAAATGCTTTGTGCAGTTTTCTTAAACATATAACTACTTAAGATTCTATGAAAACTCTGCTACCTGCAGTTCTTAGAAACTTCAGGTTTTTAAAAGGCAGGCACATAAGTATTTTTGTTTGCCAACCTGGCGGTGGCAAGAGCATGTCTACATTGAACTATACTTGTAGCATCTTTCTTAAATCAGTATTTGTGAATGTTAGCTCATTTACAGTACTCATTCAGGACTAATTTATTTTGATAATTAAATATTTAACCCCTTAGAACCTTAGATAATGGCTTGTGGAAAGAGCTATGTAATAGACTCATCTTTACTATTTTTACCACCATCTTAGTATTCAATGTCGAAAATTAGGAATTTAGTTGTAGCCACAAGAAAATTCTGGAGTGATGGCATTTTTATACATGTGAATGTTGGTTTACAGTGATTATGTTTTGGCTAATTAGCAGCAGTTTTCAGAAAGTTATTAAAGTTATTCAATATATAGTTTATGTAAATAAAAACTTGAAGTATTAATAACCTAACCTGCTTCAAAATGTTCAGGTATCTATATGATGGTGTATGAAACTCATTGTTTGGAAGTGCATTACACAGGTGATTTAGAAAAGGTAGGTCCAGTGTTATTATGGGTTTATGACATCTCCATGTGACCTCATTTTATTCTGCAATCATATTGAGATCACTCACTGACCAGGAGCATGGTCAAGGATGTAGCTGTTGAGTTTGTGTTATGAAAAACTCTACAGGAATTGGAGGACAGGTAGGATTGGTGAATGAGGTAATTAAGGATTTCTGGGATACTGCCTAGAGTGCCACAGTACAATGATAGGTAAACCTAAAAACAATGCATGAGATTAGCAGACTATGTTTGTCTTCAGCTTCTTTCCCTCTAGCAAAATTGATATTCAAAAGTGACAATATTACAAATACTAATTTTCATAGTTAAGTACTCTTCAGGATTTTTGGTAGTCATGGTAAAAAATCAGAGTGCATAATTAGGAATGTATGATCTCTTACTTCTCATTGAAGGAAAAAGAGTTGGAAAGTGGTAAAGGTTAATCCGTGTTCTGCAGGGAAACAGCCACTTATTAATTGTGGATTACATATCTGTGTAAAAGTACCTACTTGTGTACAGATCAGGGACTAGAATTTGTCTAAAAGCTTTGGGGTCCCTTAGCTGGTATAGAATTTGGGACAGTTAACTTGCTAGGTAACACTTGCTTTGTTCAGTAAAAGAGATGTTACTTGTACCAGTATATCACCAAGTGATTACAAAGAATATTTTGAGGTTTATTTTCAGCTCTGCCATCAATGCTTTCTTTAGTACAGTGGATATAAATGCATCTGTGGTGTTACTTGCAGAGTCTGGTGGAGTGTACTTGATACTCCCCTTGCTTTCCACTGTTCTTCCCTTGCACCCATTGTTTTAGCAACTTGCTTTACATTTATTCTCATTCTAGCCCAGAGCTGTAAAGCCCTGATTAATTTCAACTCCCAATGACTCAAAACACAGTGGAGGATGGGCTTAGCACTTAGAAAATTATTGATATTTTTTCAAATTAATTATTTTTCTACTTCATAAACAGTGGTTTTCTGTTTTTTGGGTTTTTTTTTAGTTGTTTTTTTTTCCCCTCTAAAGTTATTTTTACCTCTGAGTACAGTGAATGTTTTCTGTCAAGTCTGCATTTCTAGCTTTCTCCTTTCTTCTCCAATAACCTTTGATGGTTTCTTATAGGGAAACTTGAGAGTGGAAGCCTAATATGTTCTGTTTTCTTGTCTTAGATTCTTTGGGAAGAAGAGAGAAAAGAAAAAGGGTTAACCAAGAAACAGTCATTTGTAGATCTTGGATGTGGAAATGGTTTGCTGGTTCATATTCTAAACAATGAAGGGGTAAACAGAATGCTTTTTAAAATGCTTATTAACAACTAGTGTCAGTATTTGTTATACTTTCCTTTATTCTGGCATGCAAATAGCCAAAATAAATTAATTCATGTTGCTAAAACAGGATTTTGTCACTGTAGTTACTAACTAGAAAATCCTACCAGAGGATTAGAAATCATTCATTTATTTATCTTAATTAGTGTATTTCATTTAAATTCAGTTCTATTTTTTTCTGAGTTAAACTAAGAAGAAACAGCAAAAGTAATGGAATATTTTACTTATGCAAAAAGCAATATGGAATTTTGACACAGATTCTCTCTTGCAAGATGTTGAACAACAAAGATGTTATCTTGCAAGATTCATGAACTTATTCTTATCCAAACTACTTGTGACATCCTGAAAATATTTTTCTGTATCTTTGAAAGAAATCCTGAGATTTCTTAATTAAAAATGCCTAGCAGCATAATTTACTTTTGGGAGTAAAAATGTGGCAACAGTATAATTCAGTTTCTTGGAACGTAGTTTCTGAAACAGTAATGAAAGAAAAGTGAGACTAAACAAAACCCATTGAAATTGGGTCTGTCTGTTTCAGAAAATTGCATTTTCCACTTTTGGGAGATCATAGGAAAATTTATAGAGGAAATGAGTATCTCTTAGATAAAGAAATGCCATTGCGGGAGTAGGGAAATGTTCCAAGTTCTAGCACAAGTTTTCTATTCTTGTGTCACCAAAAAATTTTGTGTAACATAAGCTGCTGTTTTCCATGTGGATTTTTCATTTAGTCAGTGATTCATGTGCTGACAAACATTGACTGACAAAAAAATAATGTATGATATTTTTATGAGACTTTTTTTAGTAATTGATTTTGCTTAGTTCTGCACAAGGTTCTTGAATTTCAAATACTGCACATTCTTCATTCTTGCTTTAGTTTCCAGTCTATTTCCTCTTCCTTTTAATTCAAGCAGGGGAAAAATTGTTTGGGCTTCAGTAGTTGAACGGCGGTTCTCCACTAAGAACTGCTTAGAGTAGCATTCTGCTCTGAGCCCTGTGGGCACTGCAGTAATACTCACCCTGTGAAAGGTTTTGATATTTTAAAAATAAACCAACCAAAAATCAACACCTCTGCTTTTACATTTGTAGAGATACAGATTTTCAAGAGCAGTCTCAATAGGTGTGCCCAGGTAGAATTTTGAACCAGATATATTCTTAGGGTTTCCTAGTAATTCCCTTCATATTTCAGAGGGAAAGAAGGGAATAAAAGTGTTCAACTTCTGCCCGAAATGGCAAAGCTGGTTTTTGTTACGTGTCTAAATTTTAGCGTGAATTAAGTAATCGAAGTTAAAATGTACATTTACTGAACTTATTTGAAATTTCTGCTAAAAGGAGTACTTAAATTGAATCTTTCTGTTCAAATATTTCAGCATTCAGGCAGAGGAATTGATGTGAGGAGAAGAAAAATATGGGACATGTATGGACCAGAGACGCATTTAGAGGTATTATGCAAATGTATGTCAGTCTTACTGATATGTACATTTATTCATTTGTTTTGATGCAAGTGTAAGGAAGCATACTGGGTTACAGACAGTTATCTAAAGAGACCCATAGGTTTGGTATGATGCTACCCATATCCCTTGGGGGTAAAGTAAGTGGTAAAGGGAATTATGAGAAAAATCTTGTATTGGACCCTTGCATATTTGCAACTAGCTTATTTCTCAGCCAAGAATGATTGGGATGATTTCTTACTGCATGCACAGATACACACACCATGAAACAAGCTTCCTTTTTACTGGAAGATCAATATTAAGCAGTTTTGTTTGTGCCACTAGCACATAAAAGATAATAAAGCCACTCATAATTTTGGATATTTTCTTGAAAGTGATTCTGATCTTCTAGTGCTGTGTTCTGTTCTGGGAGCAAAATTGTTGTTAAACCTCAAAGGAGCCAACCTAAATAATTGCAATAATGGCCTTCAAAAATGAACAGGAAAATGAGTGTGCAAAAGGGAATATTTCAAGTTTCCTGTTAGCATTTTTATGAACAATTTGAGCAAAGGAACATTCAATTTGATTCCAGGCATTCTTAATCTGATACTCATGAAAGCATAGTGCCAATGAGCTGTTGCCCTTTGGAGGTGAGGTATTCCTGGTTTCTTGTTCTGCAGGTCTAAAATTTCTTACTCTGTTCTGTCAAAAGCTGTCAGCTCCCAATATAGTAAAATAATTTTCCACCTGTGGTTATTCTCTAGTAGTGTTGTTTAAAGTTCATTCAACATATCTTTGGATGCTAACACAGTAAATAAGGAAAGAACATCAGTTTTCACAGATGAGAGCTCACAGATTTCATGTTGTGTAGCCTTCTCTTTGCCACCCTGCCATTTTGCGTACAGGTTGCCAAAACTACTGTATTCCTTTACTGCAGTCTGCAAGCAGATCTTACTGAAAAGCTTCAACAAACAACCCAAAACATCAAGCTGTGGTGCTCCTTCGTTCCTCTTCTACTCTATTTAAAGTCACATCTGATCATGCTGAGTAACATTGTCTCTTTAGCTTTGTGCTACATGTTCCTTTTTTTGCCCTGAAAGAAACAATAAAAATATATGCTGAGGAAAGTGATGATTTATGCTGGAAGGAGTTAGACAATGAACAGGAAGGATGAAATGATTTTGCAAGGCTCCTGTAGCCGTAGCCTGAAGCTAATTTTGTTTTGATCTTTATTTACAACATGAGTTGCAGGGTGTATGTTGCCATCTGTGTGGTTCAGTACAATACTAGCAATGTAAATGGATGTAACAGGTGGCAGTCTGTGTTTCCAAACTGCTGTCAGACATGTGGATACAAATTTGATTGGGGGTGACTGTCAAAATGGGCAGTGTGGCACTGATAACTCGTCTTATGCCTAAATTGAATGGTCAAAACTGAAATGTAAAGTATGAGTAACATGTTTAACCAGCCTTAAGAAAACACTGACCAAAGGCTTGGTGATTTAGCATCCAGTAATCTGCCAAAAAAACCCCAACTTGCTACATTCATTATCTATAAATGTTTATACATATCTAAAAATGAGCTGTAGTATTTAAAGTGAACAATTTTAAGTGAACAATCACCATATTGATCTTTAAGAGGGATTTGGAAAGTAACCAAGATAGTTTGAAATTCCCTAATAAGTGGTTTTGTTTTATTTTATTCTGTAATTCCTGTACAGATACTGCTTTGCATATACATCTGAATTTTAAGCTCTTAAAACATATATTTTCTATATAATAAGAGATTATGGGCATCATTTTCAGAACTTTTTCTAAAGATCTGTGGAAATTCAAATGTAAAACTTTTTTCAAATTTGCCCAATAATTCTTTTAATGTTCATATGCATTTTCAGGGGAGAATATCTAGTCTACTTCCATGGTGTCAATATCTTTCAGTACTTTCTCTGCTGAACTTCGTTCAAAGTGAGAAAACATATGTGAGGCACAATCATTATGGGCACTGTAGAACATTTGAATTCAGCCTGTATGAAGAATTCAACCTGTTGCTTTAATTTGGGCTTTCTTTTGTTTGTTATTGTTTTATTATATATGAACTATAGCATATGAAGAGTGGTGTTCTGTATACTGGGTTTTGATTTGGGCAGCACCTGTGAAGGAGAAAATAACAATGAAGCTGTGTGAGTCCTTTAGGCTGCAAAACAGCAAATTAAGTGCCTTTCTGAAAAACTGAGTTCAGGCATACAAGTCATAGAAGGAGATAGGCAAGAAATCATAATTTAGTGTATAATATTTGTTATATATATTTAAATGCTAGATATCTTAATCAGAGTTGCTGTTCCACTTTTTTTCTGACCCATGTTTTGTGGGTGTTTGTTGCTTAATTACTTCTCTGTGGCTATAAAATCTGCTAATTGAGGAAAACATTGTTGGTGTTTGTGGTGCTCATTCACCTTATATTTGTCATCTGGTATTACTTTATATTATTACTTAGTGGTTTAAATAAAATGCTTTAAAGATACCTGTCATAGGATTCACTTACTGTGTTGTTCTGTTTTTTAGGAAGCTACGATCATTCCAGGTGACAGTCATCTCTTTCCAGATACTGACTGGCTCATAGGAAACCATTCAGATGAGTTAACACCGTGGATACCTGTAATTGCAGCTAGGTATTTTTGCAGAAGAAGGGGAGTGGGATGGAAGGAGTTATAAAAACAGGTAGAAAACAAACAAACCCCTCCATAATTACGTATGTGGGCTTGGTAAAAACTATCAGCTTTGGTTCCACACCTGTTCTTCTTGTAAGATGGGCTAGTTTTGATGGGAGTTGATTATTTTTACAAAATGTTTCTCCTTCTGTGGAGAAGCACAGATGCAGTATTTACTTTCTCATAGAATTCAATGCAGCATTTTACTTTCAAAATTCAAAAGCCAAAAATTTTTTATTCCTTATACCTGAAGCTGTTTGGAAGTTTTTTTTTGTGTTTTTTTTTCTTGTAAATACAAGCATATGGTTCTGCCTTCCCTTGAGCTGTTGTGCTCTTTTCAACCAGCAGCAGTAATTCAGAGTTTTACTTCTGTAAATTAAGTTGGCAAAGTAAGTTGCTACATCAAGTACTTTGTGAAATGGTATTTTTGACTAAACTAATAGTTTGACTGAAAGAGGAAGTTATAAATATTATTGCATGAGGCTCTGTTGCTTAATAAAAAAAATCCATTGTTGCTTTTATCTGATAGGTTGTTTGTTAAATTTTTGTGTTTTCTGAAATAATTTACTGTTCAGCAGTTCATTATCCTTCTTGTAGGTCTTCCTATTCATGTTGCTACTTTGTGCTGCCATGCTGCTTCTTTGATTTCCATGGAAAATACAGCCGAAGACAAAGTAAGAAAACTCAGTACAGAGAATATCTTGATTTTGTTGCTCAAGTGGGATTTGTATGTGGCTTTCATGTGGAAGAAGATTGCCTTAGAATTCCGTCAACAAAAAGGGTAATTTTGGCTTCTGTAGTGCTTTTGTATTTTTTTTTAATTTGCTCTGTTTGAAGCATATGGATGTTTGTTCATTGTTACTGTTGTAAGATAAGACAATAGTCAGCTTCATTACTTGATACAGGATGCTCTGAAAAGAGATTAAAAATACTCATTGTTTTCTTGAGAATTCTACTCTTAATGTTATAGGTACAGTGCTAAAACAGGAAAAAATGAAACGTTTCATGATTTTGTCTTATGTCACTCTAAACGATGGAATACTTCAAAAAACCCTTATTTTTTTGCCTTAATTTTTCTAGCTGCCTGTCTTACTTTTTTTATACTTAATTTTGCTGTATTTCTTGTCCAACGACATTCAAAGTGAAATGTTCTCAGAGTAGGAAGAGATGTCCAGCTTTAAATAATCTGAGGGTCACAAACAATAGTTCTGCTGTGTGATTGTATAGCATGATGGATTATGATTTGTTCACTGGATTTCTTCTGGGGCACCAATATTCAAAGAATGGAATTAAAAACCCTTCAGGTGTTACTGAGCATTGAGTTGATACTGGATTTTATTGTAGGTTCTTTATTGTAGGTACTATAGGTTCTTTATTGAGAAGTCTCCATAAACATGTGGAGGTTGGTGGGCTGGGTGTAAATTCGGGACTCTGATAGTGATTTACCTGTTTCTACTAAAACAGGTCAGCTTTGTTGGGAAAAGCAGGACCTATCCAGCTGGAGAACATGCTCTGGTTGACCAGCAGATCACACAGTTTATTAACAGTCGTCGGACCTGTGCTGTGGCCACACGTGACAGAAGGGTTGGATTTAACCATAAGGATCACTGTGGTGGTCAGTGCAAAGCAGGCTCAGAATCTCTTGAAGATGAGACTGAGACAGCGGGTACAGTTTGGATGCCTGGATTTCAACCGAGAGAAAAAGTAGAACAAATCAGAAATTGTGCTTCCCTCCCTCGGGATTTTGTAGATGAAGTGGTTCTCAACGTGGCGAACTTGCTGTTAAATGCAGCCCCCCAAAAATCATGTTCTGATAAGCAGGGTGGAAATATGAATACCTGGAATCAAGGAGGTGAGGTTATCTTTCCTTTATGCTATCTTTAGCTGATAGAACATGTCTTTTCCAGCAAATTTACATGTTTGTGAATAGATTTTTAGAAACACTGAGAACAATACAGTTGCAATCAAAGATGCTTTTTTTCCCACTATGTTTTATTGCACATAAATACATAAATATAAATACACAGAAGAATATTTTGAACTTGGTGTGAGATTTTTTCCTGATTTACACTTAAATACTATTATAGAATCCATTTTTATTAAACCAAACCCAACTAAACCCACAACTCTACCTTATCTGGGAAGAGTATTGTGGTTTAGAATATTAACAGAATAATTAGCTATAAGTCTGTAAGAGTTGGTAAGAAGTGCTTTGAAGTGGCATTAGGTTACAACATGATTAGGAATTTTTAGTTTTGTTTTAGGAACAAAAAGAATGTTAAGTTGCTGTTAATTGCATAAGCAGTCAGTTCTCACTACTACAATCTTTCAATTTTCTTCCATCTGTTCTTTTTACTCACTGTAGTTTGTTGTATGTTACTGACTTCTAACTACATGCTTATAAACAGTGCTTATTGCAATGAGGATTACATGCTACTATAAAAACAGAGCAAGTAAAAAGTGTGTCTTACTGTGGAAATTCTGACCTGAGTCCTGTAAAATGAAAGCTGTTGTTTTACAGACAATATGCATATCAAATATGTACCATACATCATGTTGTGAGAAAAAAAGTTGCTGTCATACTGGTAGATAATTCTGACATTCTGCCCATAATCATTACCTTATATAGAAGTTGAGTTAAGGCTTTATATACAAAAGTTTTTAATAATTCTGCCATTTTTTATTGCAGAAAGCCTTTCCTTGAGAGAAGTGGCAGAACATTTGAATAAAGAGACTTTAAAAAAGCTGAAAAGTGAATATGGAGGCCTGCAAACACTACTCAAGAACAATCATCAAGTATTTGAAGGTAAAGGAGTCTTGAGTTTTTTCCTTAATAATTTATTCTATTTCCTTTATATGCAGTTAAACTTAACTGAAGAATTACTATGGTGGTGTTTTTTTAACTGCTTTTTGTATTTTTGTGGAAAGCTGAATATTCTTTATGTGCCCATTGCTTCAAGATATTGTTAGTAAAGTTCTTACGAATGAGATTGGTGAGGCATCTATCAGCAAAATGTTCCGCACTGACTGTATCTGAAAAGACAAACCTTTTGTTCAAGTGGCTAATTTGATGCTATTCTTTGATCTTTTATTTTTGTTTCTTCCTATGAAGTACTGATGATTTTGAGGCTGTCAAATACAGAGCAATTTTACTAAAGCATTTAACTGAGGCTTAGTCTGACCATACCAAGCCCCAAAGTATAAATGCAGTCATGAAACAAAATTAGCCTCTTTAAGAACCTATAATTGTGAAGCTTGACGTGTTTATGTAGCTTGTGGTACCTTGCGTTTTTGCAGCTTTTGGTAGTGTGGCAGAAAGAACTCAGTAGCAGGTTTCTGTGGCTGGCTGGGTTTGTTAATAGCAGTTTTTTGGGTTTAGGCTTCTTTTCCCTGTTGTACTGTGTGGTGACAGTGTGCTTTGTGTAATTGCTTTAGAGCTTTTTTGTCAGTGTGAAGTTTTGCAAAACTAAAATGTAGCTTTGCAGTAATAGGAGATCTTCAGGGTTTTATCAGTATTAAAGCTGCTTCCAGTTTTGAAGTGTGCTATGTCCTAACAGTTCTATGTGTCCTGTAAAATACTGATCAACTAATCCATGTCAAGTAATCCTGAGTATGCAATGTTTGTTGCCAGTGCTTAACTTAAGCAAGTTTAGCATCCACTAAAGATTTCTGTACACTTGGCTTACAAAATCCTCCTGAATTATGATCCATTAAAAAGAGTTGGTCTCATGGAGTTTATTATGTGTCTGAATTTGGTTTGCTATCATTAGGAACAGGTGAAATCAGTTTTGCAACGTGTTACATTGTAAATGGAATGAGCATTTTAAATTGGCTCAGAGGCTGTGTGCACATTACCTGCAAAGAAAGGTCTGACTTAATCTGAGTTAGCTCAGTAGTTTACGTCACATAGATACTCCCCAGGGCCTGGGGAGAGACCATGTAATTCCTCCCTTAGTAGATGTCACCATAGCAAGAAACTTCTGGAGGTGTCCAAGGACATTGCTCCTGCCCATGAGGACAGAGAAGAACATGGTTACAGCTCTTTTGTTATCTTTACTGAATTTAAAACATGGAAATGGATGGATTTGCAAACACACACCAAACAAAAAGTGGGTCTTAGAATAACTGATTGGTGACAGTTTCTATACATAAGGTATCTTGTCCAATACAAGACTGAGTTTCTAGGGAAAAATTATGCTTGATCATAAATAGCTGCTAATTTTTCTTTGTCATTTGTGAGGGATTTTAATGCTCAGCTGAAATTGCTTCTTGATTGGCCTAGTATGAGTTCAGATCTGCGTATCACAAAGAAACCTGGAGAAATTAATTCATCCAGTGCAGACTGTGTGATGCTCAGCCTTCACTGGACTTGTTACTTTTTGAATAGCAATTATCAGAGTGCAGAATGGTATTGGTTAACTATCCCAAGCTACGAGAGTCTGGTGCAGAAGGTGTGATTGAAGGAGAATATGAAAATAGAGCATAGCAACTTAAAAGTGGCAGATTCTTCCCTCTTAATTTTCACTCTTGTTTGTCATCTTTTTTCTTCCTCTCTGGCTAACTTCCTTTCATCTATTTTGTTTACTTGTTTAAGGAGTTGACAGAGAATCAAAAGTGTGTGCATGTGCAGTTTATGGTCCTACCACAGCAAATGAATTAAAAAAGCCCAAAGTGCTGAATCCTTATAAACCAGTGATAGTTCAGAGTTGGTTCACATGAAGGATTAGACATGTCATCTTCTCCATGCAGTGCATTTTTGGGTCAGTGAATGACCCTTGTGAAAGACACTTGCTGGTAATCACATTTTAAATGTGGAATCATAAAGATGCAAACATGAGAAGAATTATAGTTCTTGAAGTTGAAAATTCTTCAGTTAGAATTTGCAATCTAAGTTCAGATGATTTTAATCTAAGTGATCCCAACTGCTATATTTAAAATTAACTAAAAAACTTCTACAAAGATCATGCAAAGGTGCCTCAAACTATTCTGCATCCCAGTAAAACATCTCTCAGGGAAATCAATCAAGTCTTCTATGTACTGTGTCTGCATTGTCTTGGTTTGTTGTGTACGTCTTTCTGTTTCTGTACAAATTGCTCATCTGGTTTTGCCTGAGTGATCCATTTGTAGAATGTTTTTTATTCACAGAATGTCACTGCAGTTTTTTCCACTATAATTGCCATGGCTGTCTATTAACAGCTGCATTTTTGTTTATTTTTAAATCATAGTTCAAAATGGGAGAGTTCATATTCGTGACTGGAGAAAAGAGAAACCACCAAGTAAAACTAAACCTGAAGTGAAACGGCGCCTTTCAGCTGAAGCATTTAAAACACGCCTCTGTTGGTTTTACATTCATCATCCTGATGGTTGTTCTTTACCTTCTGAAGCTTGCCCATATGCCCATGGGACTGAGGAGCTAAGGCAGTCTCAGACAATTAAAAAGAAAAAGCATATACAGTAATAAAATGTTGCAACTTGTGTTTAGGCTTATGTACGTTACAGAATCTATGATTGACTTTGGTACTGCCTAGTGCATGAACATCTGTACAATATGGAGGGATTTTCTTCATTTCTGTGCATGTTATTTTGCACTTGGTTTACAAGTTCTCTTGTATTTCTAATTCTTTATTTTTTTATTAACAGGGAATAAGTACAGTAAAGTACATATATATTTTTGGATTTGTCATGGCTTGTCTAGCATGCATTTGTATAAGTCGAAAAATTTAAAAATTGATTTCTTGGGAAACTCCTCATGATTCTTAATCGGTTCAAAAGTACATGATACAGCATTTTCAAACCCTCAAAATTATCCTGTTTTGTTCCACATTTACAAGGAGTGTTAAGGAAACTTCTCTGTCCAACCATCCAGGTGCTGCTGTGGCAGCCACACCCACAGCACCTGAGCTGGGACTGAAGCTCCTTCACAGCAGGCAGCTCCAGTGAGCTCGTGGTTGCCCGGCTTGACTCTCTACACTTCCCACACTCACACAGTCAGACAAGGTTCCTTTACTCCCTGACCCCAGGAGTCCCAGAGCTCAGTCTCACATGTCTCAATCCTTAAAATAATTTAAACTTTGTGGTTTCGGTGCAACAACAAAATAGCAGCTCAAGTTGCTGCCTCTGATGAGGGACCCTGAACAAAAGAACTCCTGGGCTTTTTTACCCTCACAGGGTACACAAAGTCTGGGAGTCCTCAGCTCCTGTCTCATCTCTAAGTGGCCACGGGTCCCCAGGCCCTTTCCTATTCGAAGGGTTGCGTTTCTTGGCCTCTTGCCTGGGGTTCCCACCACCCCGAGCTCAACCTGCTGCTCACACCGCTGCTGCTCACCTTGCAACCTGTGCTGAATGTGTTCTTCAGCAGGAGGATTTATGGTTTCTTATAACTCATAGTGGCTCTTGGAAGTCAGAGAGATTTCACTCTTTCCTGCCTTCATGTTGCTGTGCAATAATACAATAGAATACCCTTCCTAGTCCTTTCCTTGATTATTTTATTGATTCAAAGTAATTGGTTTGCAAGAACAACTTTCTGGGAAATTCAGATGTATGTGTAGGTTTTTAGGAGTGTCGTGGTTTTAAACCAATAACTAAGAAAATTACTTATTTCTTGCTGTGAGATATGGATTAGAACAAGAGCAAAATAGGCATAAAACTTAAAAGGGAAAAAAAAGAAAGTTTATTGACAAACTACAATAAGAACACCAGAATAAACTTCCAGAAAAACCTTTTCATCCCCTGTCTACCCACTATTCCCTTGTTCACATGACAAAAGAGACAAAACCTTTGGAACTTTGATGGTTAAAACAGTCCCAATTCTTGCTACAGTCTTTTCACCAGTCTTTATAGAGAAACAGAAGTTTCTTCCTGTTAATTTATGGAGTTTCTCACAAGAAAAACTATTTTTGTTATAGTTTTCCATTGCTCTAATGTTAGCTGCCCAGAGCTGCTGTTATTAGAGCCCACTCCTCCCATTTTCACATCCCAAGTGTGTATGGGCCATGAGTCTAGGGATGGGATTTTTAAGGATAAGTTATTCAAAGGCAAAAAGTCTTCTTCATCTGTTTCCGTGAGCTTCACCAGAAAACAGTTTTCTCATTGCCTCTCAAGGCTTCAAATCTTCCAGCACTTCACTGTACCATAATTACTCTACTTTTTACTCAAAATTTACACTTTGAACACTCTATTCCTCCCTATATACTGTCATGAATTAAAGGAGCGTTTTCAAGACCTTATTGTCCATTTCCATAGTTTTAACAGAAAGATATTTCAGCTTAATTAAAGCATCTTCTTAATTCTCTACCTTTTCTTTTCTTTCCTGTCACTAGTAGTTTATAAAGTCTCTTTTCATGTTGATCACTCTCTTTTCTCTGTCTGGATAAAAAGATTAATCCGCAAGTCTCATCTGGGAAATGAAAGAGTTAAAATCTTGCCCAGGCTGTTGTAGGTAGTTCTGTGGCCTCGGCCGGTGCAGGAGCTGGAGCCGTCTGCGATGGAAAGTTCCTCATGGCTGCTCTGGAGAGTGTAGTCGCCGCGCCCAGCCCGCTGCAGGTCTAGAGCCTCTCTTTCTTCACTCAGCAGTCTCCAGTGAATCCAGCCACAGCAAAAAACCTGCAGCCGAGCCAGAGATCGGCTCGGCCCGGCCCGGCCGGAGCCCGGAGAAAACCCCCTCCACAGGGCCCGCATCCCCCGGCCGGGAGACGCTGGGCCCAGCCCAGTCCCCGCCCGGCCGCATGGCCTGGGCAGGGAGCGGGAAGCCTGGGGCTCTGCCGCCCTTCCCAGCCAGGAAACAAAGAGAACCAAGAGAGCTCTGGTTTTACACTTTAAGGTAGGGTTCACAAGTTGATCCCACTTTTCAATGGCCTAAACTGCTGTCAATTCTCAGCAATGACCGATAATTGGTCAGGAGAAAAGACGCCAGGCAGATCCCAGCAACTTAAACTTTCTTAAAGGTAAAGTAACTCCATGACAAGGAGTTTGTAGGTCACACTGTCATAGATTCATAGTTAGAATGAGTTTCATTGGAAACAACCTTAAAGATCATCTGGTTCCAACTCCCCTGCCATGGGCACGGCCATCTTTCACTAGATCAGATTCCTTGAATCCTCATCCAATCTGGCCTTTCCTTATTTTCAAAGTAAGAAGTAAAAGTAGAAAATGTGTTTAATAATATTGGGATAGTGGGGGTTCTGTGTATCAGCTTACAAAGGAACATTTAGCACCTTGAGCAAGTTGTGATTTTCTTTGCTAGACTATTATTTTCTTGAAAAGGTTTCATTTTTAAATGCACATCCTAAGAAGAATAATAAAGCTGATGAAGGGTCTAAAGAACATGTTCTGTGAGGAGCAGCTTGGGGAACTGAGGCTTTTTAGCCTGGTGGAAAGGAAGCTCAGAGGGCTCTTATTACTCTCTACAGCCTGAAATGAGGTTGTATCCAGGTGGGGATCAGTCTCTTCTCCCATGTAACAAGTGACAGGTTAAAAGAAAATGGCTTCAAGTTGCACCAGGGGAAGTTTAGATTGGATATTAGGAAAAACATCTTCACCAAAAGAGTTGCCAAGCATTGCAGCAGGCTGTCCAGGGAAAGGGTGAAATCACTCCACTATACCTGGAGGTGTTTAAAAGACACGTAGGTGTGGCATTTAGGAACTGTGCTCAACTTGGCAGTGCTGGGTAAATGGTTGGACTTGATGACCTTAAAGATCTTTCCCAATCAAACCAATTCTATGATTCACTCAGCTTACCAGTGAACCTAATTATTACTCAGTGACAGTCATTGAACTGGTGTCATATTTCATACCTGTTAAGTACTTGTAAAGTACTGTATGTGCTGTACAAGCTTTGTGACAAGGACTTGTGTTCTGGCCCAGTTTGTACATTGATAGTGTGGAAACTGCTCTGATTTACTGAAGCAAGACTTTGATTGCAAATCCTACTGAATAAAGGGCAAGATTAAAATTACAGAAAAAAGTTACTAAAGAAGAAATGCGGAGGTGGGAGCAATGGCACAGAAAGTGAGTGCAGGTGAGATCTAGGGGTAAGAGTGAATAAGCCATGTGAGAACTCTGTGAGAGCTCAGGGAATCTGAAGAAGAAAGGAAGGAAATAATTGAATACAAAACAGAGGGAAAAATGAAAGATGACACTGGAAGCACTTCAAAACAGTTCCATGCACCCTAACTTCAAGCAACAGGGTGCAGTCCATTGCGTGAAGATGCATATTCTCCTTTCTTGCTTTGCATTTTTATTCCTTTGCATTTTTCTTCTGATCTTGAAAGAATCAGCACTTGCTAGATCACAGTGACCCTGATAATTGCAGCAACATCTTGCTCATGGATCATGTACCACATTTCCAATATGCCAGGTAGTACAGGTACCTGGCCTATCACTGGCAGGAGCTGTTGTGGGCTCTGAGCCTTTCCTGTAGCTCTGGTTTGCAGTGTTGTGTTTGGTATCACATCCTGAGTTCAGCTCTAATCAGCACTGTGTTACAGACAGTACAGAATTTGTGTATTTCAGAAAAAAAAAATACCCTGAGGTAAATTACCTACTAAGGGGAATGTTGGATATTCAGTGAAGGTGATTGGACTAAGGGAAAGAATAGAACAAGCCAGGAAAACTGCAGCCCCCATGAAACAGAAAGGGAACACAGCTGATGGAGTAGTTACTGTTGCAAGAATCAGAAAAACATTTTGCTTATCAAGAGAGCAAGAGTTGAGAAAAGAGTTGAGAAATTGCATGAACCTGAATGTAATCAAGGGATGATGTTGCCTGAGTTAGCCTTTGGCTATGTGCAGAGTAAGAAGAATTCCTCAAGACGTTTATTTATTGTGGTAAACATGCTGGTATGTTTGTTGAGGAGGAGGCCCCTGTAAAATTAAGTTCATGCTGTCTCCAGATGGAGATTATTTCCAAATGGTGTGAAGAGGAAAAACAGACTTTCAGTTATTTTCCAGTCGTTGGTGTCTACACTGATAATTCACCTTTGGGTAGGATGTGTTTACTTGAAAAGGGTGATTTCCTGAGTTTGCCTGTGGAGCCTTTTAGGTGGGCTTTGAGGAAGTCAAGGTTAAGAAACAGGAAGAAGGTTGGTTTTGAGGGGTTTTTTTTCTTCTTTACACTAAAAGGGGAATGAAATACAAGCTTGCCTCATTGAAATTGAAAATACACACATGATAAGACCAGTGAATTGGTTTTAAAGTTACTTTTTTTTTTATTATCTGTGCAATGCTATGATAAGTAGAATAGCTGCTGTTGCTACAGCACAGTGCCTCCTCTGTATGGGCTTTGTTTCCGAACTCACCAGCATGCAACTCTGTCACAGATGTGTGAGGGCTCTTCCCCTCCACGTGTGGCATCCCTGCAGGTGGTGAGCCAGCCAGCAAATCTGGAATTACAGAAACTTCCCTGTTGTTTGCAGAAGTGGTAAGAGAACATTTTTTGCATCCAAATGCCGACCTTATATAATTCCACATTTGTATGTGAAAGTAACTGCTGAAGGCATAAAATGGCTCTGTTTTATGTAAATTCTCTATCTTGTTGCTTCCTGTGTGATCCACAGCCTTAAAATGGCATTAATCCAGCTTTGGCAGTGGATGAAATACTATGTGGAGTAAGAACCAGCTCAACTCCATAAAAAATCTCTTGATCCGCAAAGAATACAAACATAAAGTCTCAATTTTTCACGTGATGCTCCTTAGTTTTTTACCATCACTTCCCATTAGTTAATTCAGCTTTATTTGAAGCCTATTTTATAGAGGCTAAATACTTACAGTATAGATATCTCATGCGAGTGAGAGTATAAAGAGAAGTTAGATGTCAAACTGCAATCAAAAATTCTGAGATTTAGAGATTGTCTTTACCTCTGTAGATTAGCTGCAGTTTCATTAAGCCTGAAGAAATATTCTAAATTAAATAACAAAGAAATATGTGTTTGTCTTTACCTTTAAGCATCAGTAAAGGACTGAATTTATTTTCTCATCCCTAACCTGACAGCAAATTCCAGGACTATATTGTTACTTGTGGAATATATATGTATAGCTTCAGAACAGTTGATTTTTTAAATACATTTCAAAGCAGAAAATTTTCTCTGTGTATTATTTGGATTGTCTGTTTACAATATTACTGTCTCTGTGTATTATTTGGATTGTCTGTTTACAATATTACTGTCAAAACTTCAATTATTAGCCTAGATTTAGAGCAATTCCTAGAGGAACTCTTACAGCTTGCTAACATTAAATACAAGTTTCTGGCTATGCTTTGTAATAAAATTAGGCTGCTTCTTACAGGTTTTGGGGCTTGTTTGTTCAAGTTTTCAAGTTTTAAATGCTAGTTTGAATAGACTGTACTCGTTGAACTTCCTGAGGTTCGCACACGCTCAACTCTCAAGCCTGGTAAGGTACATCCCCCTTAACTCTTTATCTTTGAAGATCTTACCATATTTTTATGAGCTGGAATCTAGCTTTGTATAAAATAGGCAAGAGTGAGCAGTCAATAGCCTTCCTTAGGACATAGTATTGGTATATATTTGAGAATCAGCAGAGATGAAATATTCTAAAATATGCAATAATCCTTCCAAGTGACAGCTAAAACAAATAATGAGGCAGGTATCCACTAAAATCTCTATAAACATTTGCCATCAATTGATGTCAGACAATGTTTTGTTATTGCTGATTACTTCTGTTCATATCACTGAAAGTGTACTTTTGTACAAAAATTGCAGTTAATTGGGAGGTCACACAGAACATAATGCCAACATTGCCACAAGGAATAGTTTTCACAATGAAGATTTTCTTCTGTTGTGTGGAACTGTGAATAGGATCTTACGGTTTTTCTCTGAGGCATTGGCACGTTTCTCTTGTGGGAGCCTGGTGCAGCAGTGCTGTGTTCACATGGCAATGGTTTCGTGGTGGGCTTTGCGTGCTGGGAGCTGGATTCAGTGACTGTTACTGAAACCTGAGCACACGTGCTAGTGCTCATCTACCATCTCATAAACTGCTGTAAGCCAGTTCTAATGGGGGGCTATGACAATAGTCAATGAAAACTGCTTAGCAATTGCAACACAGCTCCTCTCTTCCCCCTGCAATTTCTTGTAACAGGTTTTAGCAGCTCTAAATAGGTGAATATAGCTTTGGTTGCCTTTGTGGCAGGAGCATCACAGCAAAGTTTTTTTCTAAGATCAGTGGATCCACCTGCATTAATTTCTCTGTGAGCCCTCCTGTGCTTGGCTCAGAGCTGTGTATCCAGCCTTTATATGGGGGGCTGTGGATGGATGCCCAGGGAGCAGAACTTGCCTGCTGAAGCTGGATGCACCTGTCAGAGTGTGAGAGCACCCTCCTGCAAGCTGCCAGTCAGTCATGTCTGACAGCTGGCCAGACACTGCACACAAAATCCAAACAGTCTCCTCCTGGAAGGGCTGCCCTGAATAAGCAATAAGGGAAGTGCCCTCGCTGTTAATTTATATTAAGAGTATATTAAGTAGACAGAGATACAACTCTTGTGAAATTAGAGCCTTTTTGCTTTGCTTTGCCTTTCTGTTTTGCGTAGAAATTTTTAATCCAGTGGAAAAAAAAATGGAACTGGGAGAGGAAGGGAAAATTGCTTGTCCTTTTCTCAGGTAGAAAACATTGAGAGAGCAGAGATTTTTCAAGATGACTGTCTTTTGTCAGTACATCATGCTTTTTTCTTTCCTTTGACTGTATAGCCTTCCTAGGAGCAATGCTTTTACTTTCCACCAGCATGGTGTGTCTTCACTGGCCTTTGGTGCATTGTGAGGAAATCCATCACGTACAGCCACTGCTATCCTTATCTCTGTTATGCCTAATGGAACAGTAGAGACATAATAATTTTAGGTTTGTTTTTGTTTTTTGTTTGTTTATTTGTTTGGCTTTTTTGTTTTATTTTTTTATTTAATGTTTGTTTTGGCAGATTATTTCAGTTACTTTAAATCCCACAGTGAGCACATCACCTGTTAGCTGTAAATATAATTACAGAGTTTAGCCTAGCAGCCATATTCCTTCTTATATCTGGAATTGAAGCAAATGGGGAATGCTTTCAAATGAAAGAAGTCTTCTCAGAAAAGCTTCAATGATCAGATATTTTGCACTTTTTAATGTTTTTAATGTTTGGGGTTTTTTTTACTCGGATGTCTCATCAGGGGTTCTAATCTCAACTTTAACAGTAAAAAAAATAGAAGAAAAATTTTATGAGAGGCCCTTGGAAGTAGCACAGAATCACTTGAGCTGGATGTTTTCCTGTTACAGAGTACATTGGTGCTGTGCTGCTTTCCAGCATGACCAGCAGGTGGGGAAAGGGACAAGGCAGCAGAGACAGCGCAGCAGGAGCTGCCAATGAATCCCGAGTTCAGCGGCTCCAGGGGCTGCTTCTCCAGCTGGGGAAGTCAGGCTGCTTGGCTGCGTTGTGTCTCTTTAGATGATGTAGACAACTGGCTCTCCAATCTTTCTTTCAAAGTCTTCCTGCATTTCTCCCTTTGAAAGATAACCTGCATTTACTTCTCTCTAGGATCTTCCTTCTGAATAAACATGAGTACCTGAAGTATGTTACCAAGTGAAGTAACTCAAGCATGCCACAAGTAAGTGGTATTATTTTGATAATTGCCCTAATCAAATGAAAGAGACTAGTCAAGTAATTTTTTGGTAAGCTGAAATGCAAATTATTATTAAGAAGATGGGTATTTAATGTTACCTCTTTTTTTTACCCTCTATCTCAAACATTGCTTTACTTTTTAAAAGTGCTTGTGGTGTTCTAGGTGTTGCAGTCGATGGGAAATAATGGTGCTTTTTTTTTCCAGCTCTTCTCATCTGGTGAGCTTGTAATTCCTGAATGCCTCCTGGTAAACAGAGAGCTGTCAAAATCTTTATTTCTAAAGGCTCCTTGGAACCTCTGTGACTGTAGTGGCCAAAACAAATTACAGCAATGCTTCTCACTGGTACAAATTAGTGTCTATAGGGGTCCCTATGTGGAGAAGTGTCTTTACGGTGCAGTTGAGTGCCTTTGTGGATTTTTTTTTTTTTTAATTTCCTTGCTGTGTCAGCTTTTGGAGGTAAAATGATGATTATGATAGGAAACGGTGTTTTAAAGAGGTTTCTGAACCTTGTGCCATCAAAAGAATACTATTAAACTAAATGAATAACCAACTTGAAGTGTCTCAGTAAAAATAATAACAATAAATGTATCTTATGGGCATTCAACAAGAAAGGGTGATCAGCAAGATGCCAGCTGAACACAGCCAGTTACATTCTTAAAATGTGTCTGAGGCATGTAATTGCTCATAGCTCAAGTTCCTGAATAAAAGAGCTTGTCATCTTCTCGGTCTTTGCCACCGATATTTAACATCAATTTGCATCTGACACAGGGCTTGCAGAGCTGATTTGCATGGTGTCTCAGTCACTGAAGCACTCTCTGTTTAAACATTGATGCTTTCCTCAGAAAATATTTATTCTTTGGATTAAGGGAGTCCTTCAGTTTGTAGTACCATGTGTTTTTTATTTCTTTGATGGTCCTGTTTCATATTGCAATGCTGCTAAAGCTTTGCAAATGTCTCAGCAGCATTATTATGATAAGGAAAATGAAAGAAAATGGGTAGTGTTGGTGTTGGCTACTGTAAGAATAGTAGCAAGGCAAATGGAGAAGGAACTTCCCTGGACAGCAATTTAGTGAAACAGTGAGTTTTAGGTAGAGATATTCTAACTTTAATAATAATAAGAAATACATTGAGCTATATAAATGGCACTCAGTTGTCATGAAAGAAAATTGCAGTGCTGATCTATCACACACCACTTTCAACCTGGGGACCATACCAGTGCATCACAGCTGGACTTGGACACTTTGATTACAGGGCAGAGGTACCTCTGCAGCTGCACAGGAAGCCCTACCACTCCCATGCCTCCTTTATTTACAACCAGATTCTGGTGTTATGGAAAGAGGGAAAATCACCTCGTTTCTCCTCAAAAAAAAAAAAACCAAAAACCAAACCTTTATTAAGGCCCTGCAAAGGCCATGAGTTATTTTCTGACAACTTCTTTGAGATGCAAGACCAAGCCTTGATCAGTTTCAGGTTCCTTTGTACACCTTTGCTGCCATTACTCATCTATCACAGCACTGCATCTCTGTAATTAGTAGATTATGGGCTTAATTTTAGAAAATCCAGATTTTTTTAACATGTTGTCAACAGGCAATCAGCTTTGGCTGCAAATACTATTCCTAAATGTGTGCCCTGATGGGAAATGGCTTTTTATGTGTGTTTTTTTCTTTGACTTGTCAAAGCTTAATCAGTAGTCTATTCTTATGAATAGGGCACTGATGTTTCTGATGAAAGAAGCAGGTTATGCTCCAGCTGCTTCTTTGAAGTACTTTACTCTCTGAATCATTGTTGGACCTTCTGTAGGGCCAGGAGAAATTTGCTGCTCTTTGCACAGTAACTAATTTTTGCCAAGCACTGTGACATTTTACAGATAGCAATGATTCCATCTGTGGAGAGTCAAATGGTGAATCAGCTGTATGTTCTTGACAGAAAAACCTATAGGTTGTGTTTCCTTCTCCAAGTGGGTGTTGAAGAGAAAGGGAGGTAAGAGAAATCCCAGTAGGTGAGCACAAACAATGGCTTTTAGAGAAGAACAAAAGCAGGATAGCACTTGTATTCCTTGGATCCTTCTGAAAGAAATAATTTCTGCCTGCATTACATAGTATATGTCCATCCACAAGATTAGTTCTGGTTGCTGGCTGTCTGGCACTGAAAATAGACTGTACCTTTTGTTACTGAATGTGTCAACCATTTCTGCATTTTCCCTGAACAAGTGGAAGGTGTTTAGGCAGAGATGAGATCTGTGTATGCTCAGTTCTTTTTAACATTTTTTTTTTAGCATACATCAAGCAGCTTTGAGAAATTCTTCTTTGACTCATTAGCTGTCGAAAGCAAATGGAAGACATAAAACTGTTTCTTTCAGAAAAGAGGAGTGTAGCTGCAATATAGTCTTCCTCCAATGGAAGCATCCTTCACATCAGTCCAGGCTTATTCATAGGCAAGCACTGACACATAGCATGATATGTTCACCTTGAGTCCTGAGGGCAGTTTTGGGCACCACAATACAAGAAAGACATTAAACTATTACACAGTGTCCAAAGGAGGGCAACAAAGATGGTGAAGGACCTTGAGGGGAAGCTGTGTGAGGAGTGGCTGAGGTCACTTGGTCTGTTCAGCCTGGAGGAGACTGAGGGGAGACCTCACTGCAGTTACAGCTTCCTGTGAGGGGAACTGCAGGGGCAGACAGTGATCTCTGCTCTGTGGTGACAGTGACAGGACCTGAGGGAATGGCCTGAAGATGTGTCAGGGGAGGTTTAGGTTGGATATCAGGAAAAGGTTTTTTGCTCAGAGGGTGATTGGGCAGTGGAACAGGTTCCCCAGGGAAGTGGTCACAGCACCAAACCTGACAGAGTTCAAGAAGAGTTTGGGCAATAGTCCAGTTTTGGATGTTGATTGTTGGGGATGGAGCTGTGCAGGGCCAGGAGTACAACTTGATGATCCCTGTGGGTCCCTTACAACTCAACTTCTGTGATTCTGTGATATTTATAATAAGAAAATATATGAAGAATTATAAAGTTGTGTAAATATGATGTTCTGTGCTGGTTTCAGCTGGGGTAATATTTAATCTAATTGGAAAAGATATTTGAGATCATCCAGTTCAACCATGCTAAATAATAAAACATTATGTAGTATATACAATGCAGTGATATGTATATTATGAAAGAGGAAAGTAAATCTTAAAATCTTTGTGTTTGAGCTTTGGTGTAGCAAATCCTAAGGTGGCTCTATAGCCAGCAGTATGCCAGTGCTGTGCTGCTTGTTACTTTGCTTGAATGAAATTATTTTGATGCAGAACTGAGTTTGGAACTAAAAAAGACAGTCTGGCTGGCAGGAGGCTGTTCCTGGAGGAAAAATGAAAGGGAGAGACACAATTACAATTCAAAATTGTCTTGATTAGTTGCATAAGTGATTTGAAATCAGTGAAATGAAATTTAGTAAATTCAAGTGCTCAATACATGGGGGAGATGTGTGTTTGTAGTCAGGCAGGGAGCATTAATAGTACAGCATGTTGAGTTACTGACTGGATGATGATCTTAAAATGGATCAGAAACTAAATAAGGATTTGCAAAAGAGGGATAAATCTAATTCTGGGATTTATGAACAAAAAGATGAGACAGGAAGCAGGAGGTGAGGTCAGAGGTGAAGTAGGGGGTGTGGTTCTGTACACTATGATTTGAAAAAGAAGGCTGCAGGAGATCGATAAAAATTATTAGATATTTAAAGATCAAAGGGCATGATCTTCATGTGATATAAATCAATTTAGGGTCAAAACCTCCCAAAGAACTGAACTGATTCACATCAGCTGAGAAGCTGATTAAAAGGCTTATTTCTTAAATTTTCTTTCTAATCTAACCTTAACAGTAGCAATTTATGTTAAGTTCTCAGTGATATCAGGTTTTCCTCAGGGCTTACAGGAAAGAATTATTTCGGTGTCATAATTTAACTCTCTCTCTCTTCTTTCATTTTTATTTTAAACTGTGCTAAAGATTTTTTTTTTCACTTTCTATTTTAGCATTATTTAAAAATGAACACAGTTAAAATGGAAAAAGGAAGTACTTTTTAAATACAAGGTACAATTAACCTCTGAACCTTACTGTCTCTTGATATCATTGCTGCCAGAAGCTTAATAGGATCAAAAAAAGGGGTAATAGATAATGAGAAAATCTCTTGATGTATCAGAGGAGATTAAAATAAAAAAGACTGTAAGAAGGAAAAAAGTACAAAACCTATGCACTTCAAGAAAGAAGGCACCCTTCATATATCTGGATGGAGGAAGCTTGTTTCTTAAAGCTTGTGTTGTCCTGTGGTTGCCCTTAGTGGGCTTTTCTGACTTTGAAAGATCTCCTGTTAACCCTTGTCAGATGGAGGATGATGAAGCAGATGGGCTCAGCTCTCAATGAATCTGGCAATAGTGCTTTTTCCTAATTTGAATTCTGTGCTCCTGCAGCTAACCCCTGTAAAGGTGACTTTAAAGGGCTATTGAAAAAAAAAACCAGGAAAGGTAAGCTTCTATTTTTGTCTGTGTACTCATGTCTGTCTGCTGAACATGGTCTGTTGTTTCAACATTCTTTATGTAGATATGTGTTTAATTTCCCTTAGAGGCTGAATTGAGGAAAGGTTTCTCCAAGTTTGATCTAGGAAAAGGTGGGTATCAATAAAGAAAAACAACAAAAAAAGAATTTTTTTACCCAAGCATTGCTTGGGTACTTAGGTACAAAATTATGAATGGCAATGCCCAGCTACAGCTAAAAGCAGCAGGGATTAAGGATGGTAAGATTAGAGTAAAAAATTATGCCAGCTACTGGTGGAAATTTAGGAAAAGAAGTGTTGGTTAAAAAGAGCCTAATGATAGCCGGTGGGGAGAAAACTGAAAATCTCAAGACCTTTTTTCCTCGCTATTAACAGGCAAATTTGCTCCCAGGCTTCTCCATGTACTGCCACAGCTTGCCACAAGGAGATGGCAACTAAGATGTGGGAGCAACAACTGCTCAGAAAAGCTGATTTTCTAGAAATTGGTGAAGGTTTTTGGGACTCACCTGAGGGTGCTGGTGTGGTGACTATGAGGCTGCTGTCAGTCATTTATCAAAACTCAGGGAAAACAAGACAGTCAAAGAAGCAGGATTGGGAACTGCTGCCCTGCATTCACAACTCAGCAAGGTTGTGCACTAGTCTGCTTGTGTGAATCCTCAACAGAGCTGATTTAATATCATGATTAAATTTTTGTAGTTCTTTTTTCCCCCCAAGCCTACATGTTACTCTCTGGAATTGCCAGTGACTCATTTCTAATGCTTAATGCTGTTGGAGCAACATTCTAGTGACAAGATATGTAAGCTTCAGCTGATTTCTCCTAGGAAATGTTCTGAAGGGAGAAACTAGTTTTTCACCCTTACTGGCTCTTTGCAGTGATCCTCCTTAGATCCTTCCTTGGGAATAAACAAATTATGTAAGAATTAAATAGACCAAAATCGAATGCTGAGAAGATTTTTACTTCTGCACTTTTTAAGGTGCAAGTTAAACGTCAGATGTGGGTTGTTTCTGATGTAATCTCAGCTTTACAGAAGTGAGAAGCAGTAAACTGAGTTGGAAATTTTGGTTGAATTTATAGATCCTATGCACATTTGAAAACCTTTTGTAGCTTCTTTCACACTTTCTAACCTGGAAAGCCTTTCCAAGCCATTTGAACAGCATCACAAAATATTTTTGAATTCTCTTGCAATTATTTGAGCAATATGTTCATGCTTCTTCTAGGTTATGTGAAAATCATGTCTGTCAAAACCCTGGTTTTTGGAATTTCCTCCTTTCCTCTGAGACTGAGCCAAAAAAAATGTGATTTCAACGATTTATGCTAATAGAGGATCTAGCCTAATCTATTTTTGTTATACACAGAGTAGAGTCTGTGTGTCATTTATGAGCTGTGGTCTTTCCTTAAAGCACTTTGCAAATAAGTGCCCAAGGCAGGGAAAAGAATGGGCTGAGCTGAAGGGAACCTTCTGTTTCAATTTCAAGTGTTACTTTAAAGGTTGAAAAACTTCATAAATGTCACAGTTTCCTTTTTGTGGTCCTTAGCTCAATGGGAGATGTCATCAGATGGCAATGTGCTTCAAGCTGGTTTCCTATTACTTTTGACAGGTTGTTCATTAAGCTGTAATAAATTGATAGAACCAAGGGCTGTAAAAGGTCTGTGACTTTCTTCCAAAGATGTACTTGGTCTTGATTTGAAGGTCTTGGTGCTTCATCACTCTTGCAGTTGAAAATTAGTTGAGTTTCCAATTTGAATATGTTCAACTTGACCTGTATTCCTCTGGTTTTCCTGCAATGACTCAGCATCCTTGTAGGTCTCTTCTTGAAAAGGTAGGCAATATAACTTTAATTTGTTCATATTTTCTCTTCAGTTTTGGGCCATGACTTTCCAAATGTGGTCATCAGAACTGGAAACATCATTTCCATTTCAGTGCTATCAAAAAATGCACTGAAGTTTTCCCAGGTTCATATACTGAAGGAATATAATAACTTTCCTTGTGTCTTTATAGCATTGAGACTAATGACAAGATTATTCTGTTTATCATTTGTTTGTGCATTTTGACTCTAGATTCATTTTATGTCACTGCTTTGCCAATACACCCTTCACTCTGTAGGCATGATTTGTACTTTTCTTTCTATGGGTATAATGTGAATGTGATTTTATTAAATTATTTTGTGGGCTTAATTGTTTCATATGCTGAATTATTTCAGATCATCCTATATAACTCTTCCATCTTTGCTCTTCATCATCCTGCCTGGTTTTGTCAGCTGTAATTGTTCAAAGATTGCATTAGCCTTATTTCAAAATCGTTCATGAAAATGTTATATATTCCAAAATCCATTGCCAAACCTGAGGGATCATATTAAAATTATTGAGTTCCATGGTGTTTTCCCTTTCATGACTATTTCTAGGGGTTTGTGGGCCACTTTTTAGTTCACTAATTATGTACTTTATTAAAGCATAGTGTTAATTTTTAGATCAGATGATCAGTTGGTTATGCATAAGTCAAATGCCTTATAAAAGTTTAAATATATTCTCACAGATATCCTTTTTAAAGGAAATTTTTACCTCATCAAGTAGGTAAATAAAATTTGGTTCATGAGGTCTGTGTTCTATAAAATCATCATCCCTGGCTGTAATTATATACCAGCATTTATATTTTAATTGATAAACTGATAGAAGGTTTAATTGAGAATTTGTCCATGTTAAATTGACTGGTTTGTAGTCATGATGACTGTCTTACCTCCTTTTCTTGAAGGTATGGGCACCAATTAGCAGTCTTCTGAATTTGTTAAAAATATACAGCAGAGGCAGTTACCTCATTAGGAAGCTGTAGCCTGTCACTGAAGTGTAAGAAAAATTTTCAGCATGTCAAAATATTTTATCATTGAAAAAGGCTAATCTAGAGAAATTATTTTTGTCACGAGACCTTTCTTACTTTAATACAGTTTTCAATGGAAGAAAAAATTAAATGAAATACTATTAGTTAATAGTTAATGTGTTTACTTAATATGAGCTTAACCAAAGCATCTCCTCCTCTCAATGAAATCCTTTGTCTCATGTAAATAAAGAAAATTAAATATAATTTACATCAAATCACTAGTTAAATACCATGACAAAACAGGAGGATGATATAATTATTGGTTTTGTCCACATTTTAATGCCCCTTAGAAATCAAATATACCTGACTATGATTGAAATTCAGAGCATGTGTCCTTGGTTCAAGGACAGATTGAGCATCTGGTAAGAGTGGCAACCTCATTTATTGTATTGGCAGAAAATAAGCTGAATCTACTTTAACCAGAAAGAGGCAGGGAAATTCAACAGTTATGGCTGAGAAGAAAGAGGCAGAAGGGGAGGCATTGTCAGAGGTGGCTGAGAGGCAGCCTGGAGCTGTGTGCAAACAGAGCACCCAGAGACAGCTGTAGTCGAGCTTCAGCTGTCACAGAGGTGAAGGAATTGTCTAAACCAAGAGATTTGGTGCCTTATCAGGATGAAAAAGAGCACCAATTAAACAAACATGAGAAGAGGCAAAGGAAGAGTATGGCAGAATTGTGCATGGGGAAGATGAACCTTGAGCTCCTGCAGATCTGAAAAGGGAAGAGTATAAATAACAGGTTTCATTTTGCAGTAAAAAAATTAATCTGGCTAAAATTCTTGATGGAAGCTTCCCAGCAGGACGAGAAACAACCATAACCAGGTCACCTGTGTTCACCAGAACAAGGAGAAAGCTCTGATGGTGGTAGGCTGTGTACTTTGCATGCCAGGATATGGATGTGTCATGTTGGCATCAGGAAATGGTGTTCTCCAAGGTAGAGAGCCCACGTCAGCCCCATCCTAAGAGGAACCCACAGCGAAGAAGAAGGGATCATCAAAGTCTGTATGTGTATATGTATATGTAGTACATATTGTAGTACATTTTACTCTATCTTCAATGCTGCTCTATGTTCCAGGAGCAAGCAGACATACTCCTGTAGCCCAATTATTATGATGGTTTTGATGATAAATTCTTCAAGAGCAACTTTGTTCCACTTGAGAAATAATAGTTTTTTATGATTCATTAAAATATTCCTGCTTCACTCCTATGCACCTGTTTACTCTCTTTCTGAAACAATGTGGTAAAGAAGCAATCTTCAGAACTGTTGTGACAGTAGGGGGGTACCTTAATTTATTGCTGGACAGGGTTGGTTGATAGCTCCCTCTTCATGGGGAGCAAGGGTAAAACAGGAAAGGATGTGCATTTAGATGGTTCCAGAGCTGATCTTCTAAAACTTAAAGCATTAAAGCAATTAAACTCACATGTGTCTTGTTTGATCATAATTGAAATAACTGAAATAATTAAAAGGTGCATATATTTTTTCAACCTAAAGCATTGATAAAGCAGTACTTAAAAAACCAAAGGGCATCAAGCCGAGGACATGAGCAGCAATATCAGAGTCAGAACAAGGCACTTTTTCTCAGATTTTTTTTTTCTATTTTCTCTGCACTCCTTATTAGATAGCAATGAATATGTTATAAGGGTTATCATGGTATCCATGTGCACTATTTCTTTCTGAATGTTTGATCGTATTTAATTGCCATCAGATGACATTGTGTCTAGAACTGCTACAGAGTTAATTGTGCAGAGTGAGATGATGGGATGTCACAAATACCTAGCAAGGTTAAATGCACCCACAATTTACAAGGATCAGTACAGCTCTGTGAGCAGATTCTAGTTTACATTTTTGTACTGTTATTTCTTTGCAAAATGACCCCATATACTACATTGTGTTTACCTAGTTAACAGCAGGAGAAAAAAAGTCAGCACTATGCAGTATACTTGTGCAACTAAGGTAGTGGAAAAATAATCTTTGTCTCTAATTTACTTTAAGCCAAAATTTATTTTGTTTTCTTATGTTTTCAGCATGCATTGTGGATTCAAACGACAACACAAATCATGCTGGAACAATAAACTTTGTGAATCAGAAATGTGAAATAATATTTTGAAGCCATATAAGAAGTTTCAAACAAACATTTGAAACTAATTTTGGTTTGTGCTCTTAATTCTGCCTTACCAGTTTGGGACACAAGACAGAGGCCCTTTGAAGTCTATTTAAAAATAAGATTTGCACTGCTTAGTTTGGTATTTAAGAGTCATAGGCTTTGATAGAAGACCCAGCTTCAACAAATGACATCTGATTCACTAAATAAATGATGTGCTTTCATTATTTGCAGAATATCTGTCCTTAAATTTTTTGAACATGTGTGCTGATAAATTTAGTGTATTACTCCCTAGAAGCTTTGGATATTCTTATGTAATGAAATAATTTCAACAGGTGGTTAGTGAATAACCCCAGAATTCCAGTGCATGTCAGCAAGATGTGCACGACTAGGTTTAGCCTTGGCTTAGACCCACTGAATCAGATCTTGCCAGGTAAGAAATGGGTCTGTGTACTCTGCCCTTCTGGCATTCCTCTCAACAGTTTATGTATGTCCAGGATTCTTATGCAGGACCAGAAATATTCTGAGTCATTTTTATATTGTGAATTAATTTTTTCACCGGAAGTTATTATTTTATTTGTTCTTCCAGGACATGTACTTTTCTCCTGCATGTTTTACAAATAAAAAGGAAATCTGCAATGTTAATGATATTTGCAGATAACATGAAATTTGAAAGAGATAGAGAAATAGTCAAACAGGAAAATGAGAGCAATTCTGAATGCCTGCAGAAGACAGAAAGAGTTGATTCTATGTGGTCAAATGCAAGAGGAAAAATAAATAGACCGAACAATGGAAAACTCAGTGGTAGGGTGAAATTTTATACTAAGCACTGAATGGCAGACTAACAAATTCAGTTATTTTAAGATTAAAATTCTCTAATGGTTTTTGTAGCAGTATTTATCCAAATTCAAAATAGTAGAGAAATTATCCTCACAATGCATTGTTACAACACCATGACATTATTTTATAGATTTTACAGCTGAGAAGGTGGTGCACATGTAGATGTAGTCTTCAGAGAGCAGAGCATTCTTAAGAGAAGAAATCTTCTGGCTTAAACCAGACAAGCTCTTCCAAGAGGCATTCATCAAGTGAGGCCATGGCACTTCTTCCAGACTGAAGCCAGAGAGGTTCTCTTTGGCACATCAGGAAAAGAAGTTGTGTTACTTTAGTGCTGATATGAATTTTAACACTAGAACAGTTCAGTTTCGCTAAAAAAAAAAAAAATAGATGGAGTTTACAGTAAATTATGGGCAGAAAAGCCTTTTTATGTGTCTCAGCTAGTAAAATGTGAGGCTATTTACCCTTGGATTGAGAAGATATGCCTGCTTTTTTTTGTGACTTTTTTGGACCAGAAAACTTTGGGTTTCAGTTCTGGACATGACAATATCAACAATAAACACACTGTTCTTCAGTAACTGAAGCAAAAAAGAAAAAAAGGTCTGGAATTAGCAAAAGAGATAAAAAATATTTATGCTAAGGATACTTTGTGATAATTAGCAGCTAAATTAAAGATATGTTTCAAATTGTTAATACCCAGCATCTCCTATGCAATGTTGGCTTATATGTGTCAAATAACACTATTGCTAGTGTTATTCAGTTTCAGTAGAAGGATTGCTTTAGCCTTCAAGGTAGCCAAGATTTCTGCTGCAATGTTTGAAGGAAAAGGCATTTACCCATGGAGGAGACAGTGGCTTTTTGTCTAGGGCACACTTGGGCTCATGGATGTGACCCGACCTGGTATGCTCAGTCTGCAGCAGAAACTTGAATTGAAATTTGCTTTGTTCAGTAAGTGGGGTGTCTGAGTTATCTGTCTGAAGGTAATCTTTCAGTCCTTCTTCTTGGCATTTTCTACTTTATATTAAAAATATACAGTTAACTTTCAATATTGTTTTACCTCTGAGGAATTAGAAAGGAAATCATCTACTGTTCATTTTTCCTCCACAAGATCTAAATTTAATTTGCTCTATTTTAGATCTACTTGTAAGAAATCTCACAAAAGAATGTTTAAAACTTTAAAGGAAAAAAAAAAAAACAAAAACCTGACTGCTGATTAATATTTTAATATTCATTCCCACTTTCTTCTGTTTGCTGGGACCATTTTGTCACTGCAGAGGACAGGATCTACTACTTACCTGACATGCCATGCTCTCCCTTGCTCCCTCCCCTTTGCAAAAGCATTAAGCTGAACTTCTGATAATGGTGTGGGACTGTTACTGTGCCTCCTAGTGATTTGCAGAGAAATGTGTGAAACAGGCAGTGTTGTGCCCCCAGCCACTGCTCAGGAGCACAAACTGCACTATCCCAGAGCAGCCCCACAGTGTACCTTTCTTCCCCAGAATCTGGTCCTCACCTCCAGAAACCTGGATCAGCAAGGAGAGTCCTGGGCAGTGTTTCTGCAAGTGCTGCTTGCATTGTGCAGGGACAGTCACTGTTGTCTGTCTGCTTTCTCAGTCAGCATTTCAAAATCTTTTGTTGCTTTAAAGAGAGGCAAAGGAATAGGATAAAAATCTTCACCAGATGGCAGCCTCACAGATGAGAAGGTGCTGCTTTTTCTCACTTTGTGATTTGTTGAAGCTTCCTACTCTTGCTGTTTTAATTTCATTTTGTTGGCGTGTTCCCAATGAACCTGTTTTCCCCATATGTGAATATTTGTTTTTTCTAATCCAAGGTAACACTGCTGGCAAATGTCCTTGGATGTAAAGTGCTTCTTTCTTTTTCACTTGTGATCAATAGTACTTGTTTTTCTATCAAACATGTATTTATGGGCCAACATAAAAGCATTGTGTTATTTGACCACTTTTTTCTTGTGTATAAATGGATGCTCAAGGATTTTTCTTTGCATCTGAGGCAAATGGTGAGTTTATGTCACATCTCTTGGGTTTCCCAGACATCAAGATAATGTATTCCCATATTCCTGAGATTATTTTTTCACCTGTTTTTCTACATAACTTGGCTATTGCCACATGATGGGTATGCATTGCAGTGTGCAGTCTGCCTATTTATACAAATAAAGGGAAAAAGAATTGAAGTTTATCCCATCATACATAGAATGAGTGAAAACACAGAGGAAGTAAACACTGGTTTGCAGCAGATACTTATCTTTTGCAGGACTGAACTTCTAGATCACCACTTGCCTTGTAAAGAGAGACTAGTACAGTGAAAAATAACAAGGAGAGATAGGTTGTCTATGCTTGTTTTAGTAAGAAAGTGTGCAAGGGCATTGATAGTGGCTTTGATGAAAAATAGCATGGAACCTTTTGCATCCAACTTTTCCCCCTCCCCAGAGTGGCCTCAACTACTTCACAACCTGGACATTTTCTGTGAGATTTGTAATTAGCATAGGACAAAGCTGCACTAGAGAAGCCAAAAGTTTAGCAATATCAGCTAACATGGCAAACTTGGTCTGGCTTATATTTTTTTATTATCATAGATGTAGCCTCAAACCCAACTGAATTAACTTAGACCAGATGGAGTGTGGTTTGAAAACACTTAAGATGTCCGGACAGAAACCAACAGATTCATTCATTAACTTGGCTAAAGTCCTGCTTAAGTTCTTCTACTTAAGTCTTGTTTCTCCTTCCATAAGGAGAAGAAACCTCTTAGAATAGCTATTAACCCTCCCCTTGGGGAAATTCCCAGAAGTTTAAGGCTGGTTCCAGCTTCTTCCTGGACTGACTGATTTGAAAGAAATACTTGAACCCACATCTGCTTCCAATTTGGAGGAAGGAGATGAAGAGTTCTTTGTCTGAAGGCTGTGGTTTGGAGCCATTCTACTCTAAACAACCATCCAATGTCATGAGAAGGTGAGAAAATAAGAGAACAGACAGTATTTGCAAGCAGAGTTGTGAGCCTGCTTAGTGGTGGCTCTGCAACTGATACATGGTGACTGATCCTGTGTTTGCAGTCATTTGTGATACATAGCAAATCAATAATAAAGATGATTTGTGCTCCTCCTTTTGCTGATGAACTATCCTAAAATATGTGAGTTTTGGAGCTTACAGCTGGGTGATTGTGGAACTGGTTGTCAACATGAATGTTCTCTTCTTCAATAGAAATGGATGTGGGAAATGGAACAATTCCTGAAGCTGTGCCCTATTGATACTGGTGTCTTGTGATCAGGAGCTTGTTTTGCTGGGTCACTGTGCACATCTGTCTAAATCCTCATCCAGAGAAACATATATAAATATATATATATATATATATATATATATATCTCCACATTTATGTATAAATTATCAGGGAATAGATTTTCTGATTTCACAGACCTCTGCACATTAACCAATATTTCTAAAATGATTCTTTCTTTTGTTTCATTTAAACAACTTCTGCAGACATTCAGTGTGGAGAAAATAAAGAGGTTGAGAGATGTATTTTCTTTTTCTCATTAATTCTGTTAGACACATAAGGACTGTAGAGTAATTAACATATTGATTTAGAGTAAATGTAAATTAGCCTCATAATTTCTCACGTGAAAGCTTGGGGAATAAAAGCTTGATAATAGTGCTAGAAAAATGTTTTGATTTGCTATGGATGTAAATTTTATGGTCAAGGAATGAGAAAGAAAGGAGGGTTATACATCAAGCACTGACATTCTCTTTCATCTAACAGATTTCATCTTTCTAGCTTTCAACATCAAGAGCTAAAGACAGACCCTAATGACTGTGATTAAGATATGGCCTCTTACATCAGGGCTGAACATTATGCCTGGTTATTTGAAGGGGAATAATAAAAACCACATAGCTGTATTTTACTTGGCTAGAGCTCTCCTTGTATTAACCAACATACTGCAGAAAAGTTATGGGATAATTAAATTTTTTATGAGGACTTTTAAACATAAAATGAGTGTAAATTACTGAAAATTTATGGATCATTTATTCAACTACTATAGTGTTATTCTGGCTATATCAAACATTTGGCTAGTGGGCCAGAATTTGAAAGAAGTCAATAAGAAATAGTAATGTCCTCAGACCTGTAGTCAGCAAGACCTCTGTCTCTTGTAGATTCTTGTGTTCAACTATAAAAGGTTGCCCTTATCATGGGGCTAGGTTCTGAGCCTACAGAAAATCTATTTGCTTCAGTGCAAGAA
Source organism: Pseudopodoces humilis (assembly GCF_049639895.1). Classification (NCBI taxonomy): domain Eukaryota; kingdom Metazoa; phylum Chordata; class Aves; order Passeriformes; family Paridae; genus Pseudopodoces; species Pseudopodoces humilis. The sequence goes on along the minus strand of NC_142205.1, from coordinate 10,457,884 downwards.
GGAACAGTAATATTTTGCTACTGTATTCAATCACCATCTGTTAATTAAAATGAGACTTAAAGGGACCCATACCTGGAAGATCAGATCATAAAATCTGGTCAATAAATACTTAAATTTAAAACACCTCAGTCAAAGCTGCATTTAGGATGGAATTCTTTTGGGGAAAAAATGTTCAACCTTGCTCATTGATGATTTCTAGCGTGTAAGTATCTTTTCAGGGTGCAAGTCTGAGAACATAACAGTGTTAACTAATCATAGATCTTTTGATCAGAATTTAAGAGGAGCAAACTGAGTTCAAATTTAAGAACTGTCTTGCTCAGACTGTGGTTCTAATGGATTCCTGGGGAAGGAGAGCAATAAACAAGGCAGGTATTTCCCTGTTCTGTCTTGCGGCCTGCACACAGCCTAACATGTCCCAGGGCCACGTATTTCTAGCAGTTATTAACTTTATCCACTAACTGCCTTGGATACAGAGCTTATGGAGATTACAAACTCCTTTGTGTGGATTTAAAGCAGAAAAACAGCACAATCTTTCTGTTTGTCTTCCTTCAAGGAAAGATACTGTATTTCTTTTCTTGCTTCACTCTCTCAGCACCTGCCACCTTCCTCATTAGATATTCAGGTGAAGTGAAGGGAAAGACTTTGGCTTAGATCTTTCTGCTTCCTTCTGCCAGGAAGAGATTCACTGAATCACGTCCCAGATCGTGTTGAATTTGAATGTCACCCGTAAAGACAGATGAGCGGAGCCTTATCGCAACACGTCCTCCTGCCTGGGGTGGTGATGAGGTGATGGGACTGTGACAGTGAATCTTCTGGGACTGCATTATCCAGGTTCAGAGCATCCATGTGTCCTAAGTGTGATGAAATGAAAACTCAAGAGGGAATTTGTATTGCAGGTTGTGTAAACTGGCAATTCCAAGGCCATAAAAAATAAAATTATCTATGGTACAGCACTTGGAGACTTAAACTCTAGGGTACAGCTTGTGCCTATCCACTCTGAAATTTCTCATGTACTTCAGAGAGTCAAAAAAGTGAATGTGCTGTAGTGCATGCAGATGAAGCCACATAAATCTCTGCCCTCATAGACAAAACCGTAGTCTTGCAGTCCAAGCTGAAGCCGTATATTTAAAATAAGGGAAGGTGCTCTTCTTGTCCTAGCTTTTTGCCTGATACACTTTGGTGAAGTTAAATACAGCTCTGTAGCCAAATGAAATAAATTCGTGGTGAGAGTGAATAAGGATGTATGGAGAGAAAAATATTTTTATTTGTCTATTCAAGTCTTGTGTAAACTCCCCCAAAAATTGAATTTGATTAAATGTCAAAGCCAATTGACCTGGGATCAGAAGCTCTGCATTTTGAAGGAAGTTCATGTCAGGATAAACCTCAAAAGATTGTTACAAGCCTAGTACAAAAGTTCAACTTGATTCCCCTTTTCCTGGACTTATGCCAGCTTGACTGAACAGGACCTGGAGGCTGCTCTCTAACTACTCCCTGGCAGTCTTTCTCAGGGGAATGCTGTGAAAATGTCACAGGTAATCATAATATTTAAAATCACTGGCACTATTTAAACATCCAGCATTTTTTAAGGAACATTAAAGAAAAGCAATAAATGTTTTTTTGCGTAGTTTGAGATCTGGCTGTACCAGAAACAAAATATTTATCACATCAAGAGCTTTTAATGATTGATTATATACTAGAAGTAAACATGCCTAATGCAAATAATTTGTTGGTCAGATGTGAAAGCTGGGGCTAGCCTTAGCTCTGTTCATTGCTGGAGATCAGGGTCTTTCAGTGCTTTTTTGCTTTTTCCTACCCCCTCAGACTCTTGTCCAGCCTGTTTTCCCGAGGTCTGCCAGAGCAGCCCTCCTCTGTGTGCTTGTAAATGGCTTTTTGTGCATCTTTTCTGCTGGATTTGTCCCCAGACAGTAACGCAATGAAGCTGTTGTTGATGCCCTGCTGTGTAAAGGTGGCTCTCCAAGCCCCTGCTGTGGGGCACAGGATGAAGCACAGGGGCAAGCTGGCTGCCCTGATACTGCTGGCTCCTGCTCTCTCTACCCACCCAGCAGGAGTGTGCTGCTAGGAGCAGTTTTCTATTGCTGAAGCAATGAAAATGGGTAACCAGGTTCATTAAACTGGACAGCATTTCTAGGGATTCACCAGGGCTAATTGATGTTTATAATGATTAGCATAAGAACTAGCTCCCCTAAATTCCTTTTGCAAGGAATGGGGAGCAGTAAACACTTTAAAGGGAGTGTTCTGCAGTCTGGTTAAGCTGTCTGCTGCTGGATGAAAGGGGATGTATTCCAGAAGTGCCTGATTTTCTCTGTGAACTCTGAATGAATCATGTGGTGCCTGGCTCAGGTGTTGCTGTTGGCAGGCCCTACCTCTATAGCTTCTTTAGAGAAACACCTAGTATGGATTTCCTTCCCAGATACATTTACAGAATAAGAAAAGAAGCTAAAAATCACTTAGGAGAGAAGTGAATGATGTTCTCATGAAATGAAAATGCTTGCAAAGTCCTCTACACACTCACCAATATCCAGAGCACATCTATTCATTTTAAGCTGTGTAAACAAAACTGAATCTAGCAAAATTACTCGTAAGACTAGTTTGTTTCTTGCTATGAATTTTATAAATGTCATAGCAGTTTTAGAATCTAAACACTTTTTATTTTAAACCCACTGATGCATCATTAATTCCTGCACAGAGTAAACATTTCATCATGAGACATTGTAGAAAAAGGATTACTTATTTTTGCAAGTTAAAGAAAGCTACTCACTAATGTGATCTGTGACTAGACCACAGTTCAGTTTGGATTAGGAGATGATACTGAGATCCATTTTTAAGGATCTACCTGTATTTTTCCATGGAACAGCAAGCATGGCTTTTTGAATAGCCTTTTTTTCCTTTTAGCAACTCAAAACACATTAAGGAGCTATCCAGTTTGTGAGAAGTGCTTCATTTTTTTATTTTCATTAGCATAAATATTTGTAGAAAGTTTTGTTCCTTGCATATTATAAATACTGATCAAGTGTTGATAAGTCTGAAAATCCTACGAATAAAGGTCTCAAAGGAATAAAATATAGAAATTATGCAGTTACTGATTATTATCTCTGTGTGATTTTTCAAGTCAATATCTAAAAACAGGTTAGTTTGTTACACAGGCTGTTTATAATGCATATTTTTCTTGGCATTTTATATACACGTGTGTGAATATTTATATATGTGTGTAGGTATGGGTCGTTTACTTAGAAATGCAGTGTAAATTAGTTATTCTTAACTACCCTGTAGCTACTGCCTGACTTTCAAGCAATCACAGGACAATCCATCATAAAAATTCTTGATTTATATTCTGATTATAGGAGCATCGATGCCATTTGAATACATTTGCTGTATGCATTATGCATACAGATGTATGCATATTATGAAATACATTTATCTATTTTCTCTACTTGTGATATTTTTTGCATGCTAGTCCAGGTTTCCATAAGCAGCTTTTCAAGGGGGAATTTTGATCACCCAAATGAATTTAATCTGATTTTATCTTTTTATTTATGCTGAACAGAGACAAGGCATTTGCTGTGCACCTTGTGAGATGACTTTTTAGCAGACTAAATGTTGACCAGTGTCAGACTATTACAGCTGTCCAGGAGCAAAGTCAAGTTATTACCAGCAGCCCATTATCTGCTGCACCAGAAATTAAGCTTTTTGGGGGAACTACAGCATTTCAGCATTCCTGCCACAGCTGGTGTGAAGTTTGTGTGTGGCTGCTCTCAGAGAACAGGGAGCTCCTCTCCCTCTGGGGCTTTGCAAAGGCCTGGAGAAACCAATATGGGCACTGAAATGAAAGCTTAGACATCTCTTCCCTTCCACCTCCAAGGCAAGAAAACACAATGCACAAAGGGTTTGTGTTCTGCACCTCTTACAGGGAGTTTATGCAAGCACAGAGTTTCTGTAAATTCTGTTTTCTGCAGTGGAAGGCTCTGACATGTGTTTGCTCTGTTTCACCGGCGTGTGACGTCAGGCCGTGGACCATCAGATTCAAAGATGTGCTTGGGCTGCATGAGCCGCTCCTGTCTCACATAATAGAGAGCCCAGTGCACAGGCAGAAGGTAGGAACACAGTGTCCCTGCTGTGAAAGCAGTCTGAACAGAAGAAAACCAGTTAAAAATACTATCTTTTATCAGCTGTGGGCTGTTGTCATGAGTGACAAAAGCAAATATGCCTAGCTCCTGTGTCTGGCTGGGAGCAAACAGCACTGCAGCCTGACAGAAGCATTAAGAATTGCTGTTTGCCTCAGCATGGGAAACATGTGGCTGATATTGATGTGAGCTGGTACTCACAGCCTGAGCTGAAAAGCCTGGGATGTTCCTGAAAATTACATGCAGTGCTGGTGGGACCTCAGAGCAGGGATGTGTTACAGCTACAGAGAAAATGAAAGTTGGGCCCGTGGAGGGAGAAAATCTGTTCAGCTGCCTTCAAAAATGCACTGAAGAGGTGAGATTGAACTAGTTACCTACCAGTGCTGATGGGGGGAGCCCTGGCTTGCCACTTAATTTTCATCTTTTCAGTCCTATAGCACTAAGAAATGTCAGCTGACAGCACAACACAGAGTTCTCAGAGGCTTAATGTGTTAGTGTCAAATGAAACAAAACCTGAGATTAGCTTTTTAAAGGATTTTGTATGCGACAGATAGGAAATGAAAGGCTTTTATAAATCAGCTCTGTAGCTTTGGGGAAGGAAAGGGGGAGATGAGCATTAAGAAGGAATAGTGATAGAATAATTAAAAGGATTAATGGATAGCAACAATAAAATGTTTCATTTGCCTACATAATTAGTACCTGCTTGGGTCTCAGAAACTCAAGGTAATTGACTGAAGATGCAGATCATGCTGTAAGCTGAGAAGGATAACAAATACATTTCTAAGACCTAGAAATCTAGAAATTGTGACAATAATTACTAAATTCTAGGTTTGCTGGTTTGAAAAAAATCTTATGATTGGTGTGATAGAGAGGTGCTGAGGGTTGACTGACTGTGCCTACTAAGTAAATCTTTCCATCCTGCAAGGAGGAAGGAAAGCAGGAGAAAGCTCATGCAGAGGAGCTGGGTGCCTGGGCTTGCATCTTTCAACACAGGGAGTAGCAGCTCTGCTTCCGTCCAGGATGGAGGTCTTGGCTCTTGCCAGTAACCTTCAGCTGCAGGCTGCTGCTGCCTGAAGTCTCCTGCTCATGATATTTGTGGAGTTGCTGCCTTCTAATTTTTATGAAAGAGAAGAAAATTATTTGAATAGCAGTTTTGCAGAATCGACTCTGAGTGACCCCATCACACAAGTGGCTGAGCAGGCAGAGGTGAGCACACAGCTTCCTGGAGCAGCAGGGCAGCAGCGACACCCTGGGGAAAAGACCTCCATCCAGCATGAGAAAACTCATTCCTACTTGCTTGCAATGAGGACATGGTGCAAATCAAGGAAGAACCTCAGAAAAACAGGGAAAAAAATTGTTCAGATCTGAGATAGATGTTCATGTCACAGGACTATCCATGAGCCATTCTAGAGCAAAGGAAATGTCTCTTGGTCGAGCTGTTCAATTGGTGGTCATGTTTCAGTGGGTAGCTTGGCTTTTGACAAGCAGACTTCTTCCAAGCCAAAACTGTTTTGCTAAAAAATCCCCAGGCAGTCATAATAGTGACAGCACACTCTGAACTATTTACTGTGGGTATCTTCTGTGCCATCAGTCTTCTCATGAGCAGCTGCTGGTTTCACCAAGGTGTGTGTCCTGGCACGGGCTTGACAAGTCACCCTGTGGGAAAATTGAGATTTCATAAAGGCTTCTACATCTTGGTGCCTGATTATACGTAGTACAAGTGTGTGCTGAGCAGATGGCTTTCCAAACCTATTTAATTTGAAGAGCTGAACCTGTCTTTCTGGAGGATACACTCTTCAGTTGTATTTATATGGCTTGAGAAAACAGCAGGGAAACTTTTCAATTATACTATTGTTTCTAAACTACTTATGTGTTTCCAAAAATGCCAATTGCACTAGTGACGTCCGCCTAAGACCATTTCTCTGGCTGCATGCAGATAGTACAGGTAGGAGAAAATTCCATTTAACTTCAGTATCACTCAATTTTTCATAGTTCTGGTAAAATTTTGTAGAATTTTGTTAGGATATTCTGTAGAGGTTGCTATCTGGCCTAAGTAGTTAACAGATGATGCCATTTACGAAATTCACAAAAGCTTAGCCTGGGAAAATACCACAATGAATAAAACCCCCCTTTATTGCATTTAATTTCCATTTGATATTTACTTTCCTTTCTTTAACCTTTATTTATCCTCAACTCCAGGACTTCATGGCTGGTTTACACTTAATTAAATACTTAAGCAGAAATCAGTACGAGGGTGTCTCACAAATCTGGTTCTTACATAACTTTGTTAACTGTCAAACAATGTGAAATATTTTAATAGGACACCATAATTTAGCAGATAACATGAGGGAGTTAATCTAGCACATGCAGCTTGCTTTTTCTTATGAGTACTTGCATGTGATGATTTCTGAGGGCTTGTGAGCAGCAGACCCCCAGCCTCCACTGGCACTTAATACTGATTAAATTAAAGAGTATAGTCCTTCTGAGAACACCTACATTCAGAATAAAGTAGCCTTTGGTCAGTTTACCAGAAAGGTTAATTATGCTAAATTGAAATTACATTTTTATTCCAATTAAAATGCAGGGTTTCTGCCACAGGAGTTTAATGTATGATCACTTTACAACCATAGGTGTGCACTCTATCCAGATGTTACTGCTGGGTAAGGTGGAATTAAAAAACCAGAGGCAGCTGTCTGTATGCACACCCTAGGAGATAAACAGTGGGTAAAAGGGGTAAATTATCTTCCATTTTCTGGGTGGCAGAAAGATGCACAAACACAACTGCAAGAGTTGTTCAAGTTTGGCTCTAAATTCACAGCATCTCACACCTTGTATCTTACCTGTGTATTGAGAGCCTTCACGAGTTCAGAATGACTTTCTTTACTGCTCCCAAATAGATGAGCTTTCAATCTTTTCACTCTCATTATCTGTTAATTTGTTTGTTTTCTTTGCAAGAAAATGTTATTTCAAATACCTCCTGTTGGTTATTTCCCCTAACAAACAACTGTCATTTGTTAGCTGAAGGGGACAGGCTGTCCCAGGAGAATGCAGCTCCCCTGGAATTTCTGTATTCAGAGTTCTGTCTACACTGTCACTGAGGAAGCCGGGAATTGCTTGGGAGCTGAATTTGGAGAGAAGCAGTCCCAAAACAGAGCAGTGGAGCTGGCACCCAGTTCTACTGACAACAGTTGAACTACAAGCTCCATTTTTAGCATAGCAGAAGCCCCATCTGTTTCCAATATTAAAGTATACACAGATAAAATGCTGTTCTAGCAAATTGGATGTAAAGGTGGTTTGGCCACAGTTTGCAAATATGCATTTCTTTAGCAAGACTGACAAAAACTGTATTTTGAAACGTGAGCAATCCACAAGTCCTTATTTTAGTTCTGAAACTTCATGCTGCTGTATGTCATGGTCACTTTTTATTTGAGTCTGATAAGTCTCTTGGTAGCTGTGAAATGAGCAGGCACCTGATTCGTTCTAGGCTGTCCAGCTGGTGCAGTAAAACCTTTCAAGTCTCTTTAGTAAACAGATTTTTTTTAAAGAGCATCCCTGTAAGTTATGTCTTTTATTATCAAACGTCAAAGTATTTTAAGTCCATGATGGCAAGCAAGGGGTAACCGCAGGTGGCTTCTGATGTCACCACAAAATGAGATCCATGGTAATGTCCTCTGCTAAATCTAGAGAACATCTGATCCTCATTCCTTCACTACCAGGATGCAGGATGAATCAGAGCTACCTCAGTTAAATGTAGTGGAGTTACAGTAGCAGAAAATAATTTTAAGGTGTTGGTGCAGTGCCAAAGTATATGTCATGTTTTGTTTGAGATACAATGGAGAAAGACAATAATTCATGCAATTGTCTTGACCATACAAACTATTTCCATTAGCCAGCTAATTTTGGTGATTCTTTAAATACTCTTTTGTTTCAAGCAAAATAGGTGTTTCAAGCCTCCTACCTTTTACTCTAGGACATAACTGTGTATAGCTTCCCAGAGGTAACTGGAGAAACAAACACAACTATTTTTCAGAGGATTCTTATGTAATAAGGCACTTGACTTGCACAGAATATTGTTGTTCACTGGCAACTAGTCAGAAATACACAGAACATTGGAAAGCTGAGAGAAAATAAAAAAAAAGAAAAAGAATAGCAATGATAAAAGCAGAATGAGCCAGCATAAACCAAGAAGTTAAAGGAACAACAGGAACATAAAGAAATAGAAAGGAGCCAAAACAAACCAAACAAAGCTGTAGAGACAGATAAGACGTTAGCAAAGTTGTAAATGGCTTGAAAGTTGGGATGAATTTTAGGAGAGTGCATGTAAATAAATTTTAGTTGTCTGTCCTTGTTTTACCTTTCTTTCTGTAGGCAACACTTCCAGATGCACTGAGTAATGCCTTGTCTTTCCCAGTCAGTATAATTGTCTAGTGTGATACCCAGACATCCCATATAAAATGTAAACCCAGAGTTTTGCAGCTGCTTGGACCACTGCACTGCCCATCACTCGGACTGCAAGGACTCAGAAAGAGCTAGAGCCGGCTTCCCCATGGGATTATTCCCTTCAGCTGACCTGCTTGAAGTGTGCTTGAGCTCAGCCATCTCCACCAGTCTTGTTCTGAGGAGTCTGGGCTGTTTCAGAGGTGGTGAGACTCCAGCCAGGGAGAGGTGCAAGCCCTGAGAGGGCTCTTTGTCCTTGTGGAAGGCAAAGCTGAGCAAGCAGCACTGGGATAACTTGGTTTTCCTGTTCAGACATCAAGTCTACTGTGCTTTGGATCAACTCTAGAGCTTGATCTCAGGAAGATAATAATTCTTGATACTAAATTTCAGGTTTAAACTCCAGTAATAAATGTTTTCTGCCCCCCCCCCCCTTTTTTTTTTTAAATTTCTCAACAGTCTCATGAGAGATCTTCTTCTGTATCTGAGTCTTAAAATACAAAAAAGCACCGAGAACTTTTGGGCTGTTGGAGCATAATGAAAGGGATTATTATGGGCTTCTGCTGTTGTTTCTCTGCTAATAAAGAATTAGCTATTTGAAGTAAAGGACATTGTCTGGAGTTCTACTATGCAACAAAGTTATCAAGGAGAAATAATGTAGCAGACAATGATTATTTCATAACTCATACAGAAAGCTATGATTAAATCTCATGATATGATTTATTGAATTTTGAGAAGAAAAAAGCTAAGGCAAGATAGTAGAATAAGAAGTACTGAATGGGCGATGATTTACAGACAATAAGAAACTGCATCTGTGATTCTGCCTCGGGTGTCAGACTTGGTCATCTCGCAGATATGCACTCTTCAGTGTCATTAGAGGGAAAATTAAAAGTAATTTCCAGTTTTTTTCAAAATGGAGGCATTGCATTTAAAGAAGCTTATGACTCACACTGTGTTTACTTCATCAGGGAGCCTGACATTCAGAAGGATGTATTTAGTAAGAGTGGTTGTATAGAGGAAGAAAATTAGTTTCTCGTAACTACACTTATATGTTAAGCACCAGCAATATGTTTAGATCCACATTAGAGATGGGACCTAATTTTCTTCTCAGTCATGCCTCTGTCAATTAGCAATAATTCTAGTGCAGCAGCAAAGTGACTTGGTAAAGTGACAGGGAGTATGAGCTTTCCCTTTCTATGTTGTTGCTACTGTTGGCAACAGATGAATTTTGATACATTTATTTACATTAAACAGAACTATAATGCATTAGACATACCAAAGAAATGCTTTATTTAGAACTGGAGAATTATAGATTTTGTGTTAATTTTTCATTTATTATAAAACAAAAGTAAACATCTATGGAGACACTAACTAGAAAACACAATTTCAGTCAGTTTTTTGTGGCTTGGCAATAAGCATTGTTAGCCTTGACTTTTTCAGTTGCACATCAAGCTGACATTTTCCTACAACAAAGGGAACATTTTCTTCTCCTTTTTAAAGATTTAGCTTGTACTTTTCTCAGGAATTATTCTTTGGTTATTACAACAAGCAGTGAGGGCTGCAAGACCAATTTGTTTCAGAAGCTTAAAAATCCCTGTTCATGCAACAGAGACACATCTTTGCAGCAGAGAAGGGCTATGAGTGCCAGAGTGGGAATGGACAAAGCCTGCTTTTCTGAGAGTATCGTGTTTTCCCATTGGTCACGTCTTGCAAGAGGAAGCAAACTTTTTCCCCCTGACTTGGCTGTGTGATTCATTACACTTTCAGCTCTTGTAGCAATTTTCTAGTGGCTCTTCTTAGTGATTCTGAGACATTCTTTACTGATTCAGGGGAAGGAAATCTCCAGAATGACTTCTGCCACCTGGAGTAAGACCAAACCATTGATGAGAAGGGCTGTATTTCTGGGATCTCTAAATGCAAGTACAGGTTTTGGTGCTACAGTGATATCCAAGGCTGAGCCACAGCCAATTATTTTTTATACTTTTTTGGTGAAATTTTCTACTTTCTGAAGGAAATGTGGATTTTTTTTCCTCATAGTGGAAAAGAAGCCATATACTTTAACCAGCTTGGGTTCAATTTACTGGTAGATCAAAGTAAATCTTTTACCATGCTAGTGAGAAACAGGCACTGTTGGAAAGTCGATGCAAAGTAATGGCCGTGTCAAGAGAGACAGCAGCACAACAGAAACCTTTTGCTGCACTATTTGCTTTCATTTCTTGCAGCCACAGTTTCTAGAAACCCAAAACTGGGAGGATTTCTTGGTGGTACCTGCCCACACAATCTGCCTGCCCCTTTCAAGCTCATTTATCTTCAGGCCTCAGAAAATATCTTCAGGAAAACTACAGTCCTGCCCAAATTGTTAGCTCCTAATGGATTCATTGGCTCAGAAGAAAGAATCCTCCAACTTATTCACAAGAACTGTTTTTAGTGACCTAGTTAAATAAAAAGAAACAACCCTCTGAGATGCTGCTCCTTTGCTGGAACCTTTGATGACTATATCACTTTACCTCAGTTTTGTACAATGTTTTACCTCAGTTTTGTACAAAGAGTTATTAAATTATCTCAGAACCAGTCTCTGCAGTCTTTATAAATTCTGATTTTGGGCTTCCCAGTGATGTTTCTTTCCATTGTGAGATCATAGATTCTGCAGGCTCTGTGGTGTATGTTTACAATTTCTTAATATGCATAAAGATAGTGGGGTCCTTCTCATTTGGATAAATTTAAAAAAAAAAATCAAAGGATGTTTTACACCGTCCCTATTGTATTGAAATGGCTGCTCTAGGAGTGGATTGAAGCTCGGGCCAGTGTGCAGTGCAGCCCCAAATAGCTGTGTTGACTTTGTGAGCCTGAACCTGGTTGCCTTTTAGGTTCTGTCTGATAGTCAAGAAAAAAACCTTTGTCACCTGAGGTGTAACAGAAACTGAAAACAAACAATCAAAGTCTGGAAAACATCATGTGTGGAGTTGGGATACAGCTGGGAGAGGTACATGGGGGAGTAGGTGAATTAGTTTGATGGCAAAAATGTAACACTGGAATGAAGGATGAAGGAGAATGGAGTTTTGAACTAGCTGGAAACTGCCTTGGTACATGAAGACATATTTTAAAAATTGAGAGCAGACTGAGGTTTGTGTGCTTGTGACAGCTTGTGAATCTGACTGCACGCCTGCTTTTCCTACACTGTGTAGATGAAGTGATGGTGTCTGCACGAGAGGTCATTCCAGGATAGCTACTCAGAGACTCAGAAATACCTCCATGCATTAATTCCTGTGCAGATCCAGCTTTGGAAATATGTCTTGCTTTAACCATATTTTTCAGGATTTTTTTTTTTTCAGTGGAATGTGTTCTGTCTGCTCACTCAGTGCTGGCAGTGTTGCTTGTTTCTTTGCTCTGCCATATCGTGGTTCCAGCAGAAGGAAAAAGCTCTACAAAAGTTAGCAGTAACAAATAGCTCAGTAATGGAATGGCAAGTATGAGAGCCATTCCCTTTTGGACTGTCAAGCACAGAACAGGGATCACACAGCTAAGCATTGGCTATTTTTTACAGCTGTTTTGCAGTGTAGATCAGAGAATCACATATTTGCCTGGTAAAATTAATGCCTTAATTAGAAAAGCATACCCATTGCTATTTTGGGTTAAATTGCAAGGAAACCTACAGTGAAGATTTAAGTCTGATTCCTCTTTTCTGGTGATAGCAGCTAAATAAATGCAGTCTAGCCTGACAATACTGCGGAGTTACTGAGAGAAATGGAGGTGGTAAAAGTGAATCTGTAAGGTACAGAGAAAATAGCCCAGGCTGAACAAGATTTCCTGGCTGGTACTGGGAGGACAAGTGGTGAACACTGCCTTTGGTTGTTTTGGGGTTTTTTTCAGGGGAATGTAATATCAGATCAGTCTGCAAATACACAAAATGCAAATTGAAAAATGCATTTTACTAAATAAAATATAACTATTGACAGGGACTGCAAAACCAGGGAAAAGTACAAAGCCATAACTCTTCCTAAATAGCTTTCACTTTTTAAGATTTAGGGATATCTTGTCTTGTCCTTGAATTTCAGGGAGATAATTCATTCCCATCCCCAAATCCCTTTCCTCTGGGTTTGCATAATAATTATAGCCCTTTCCTTCTTTACCACCTCAACATACCAGTTACCTTATAGACAGAAATAGCTGTTACAGTTCTGACCAAGCTGCCTTATAAATAGTCACTACATCTTCAGTATTAGGCTTAAAATCCCTTTTAGTGGGTGAAGAGGAAAAAACCCTTATATGGAAAGAATATATTGCTAGTGTTCTTGAATTCTGAGTAGTCTATAAAACCTTTCAGATTTCTTGAGGAGGCTGTGTTTGGCCAGTTCAAGAAGTGGAAAAGTCCACTGCCCTAAACACCAGCTGAAAGCAAGGCTCCCTAGGGCAAACTGGGTTAGAGGAGGAGCTGCAACTCTGCAGCAGCAGTGGCAGGTTTGGGTGGGGGTCTCCAGCTGACACCCATCTTTGCCTACAAGAATGCTTGCTCCAACCCTTGCCCAGAATTCATCCTTCTCCCCATATTTCTATTTTGAGCTGATTTCTTTCTTTCACTGTATTGCATTAAAAAAAAAAAAACTCCTGTGCATTCTTTGTTACTTAAAAAACCCCAAACCCCTCAGTTAAAACGGGAGCTCTGAGGAGCTGGTGACCTCTGGTAGGAAGGTGGAGTGAGAACAGTGGAAGGGGCTGGGGCTGACAACTCCCTGCCTGGTGCTTTTGAATTTGGTGTAACTGATGGGTTTGACTGAATCAGGTTAGGGAGCCGTCCAGCAGCTTGCAGTGGGTGATTTGAAAGTGTGCCAGTGTTTCCCAGGGAGGTGCTGGTGAGAAGCTGCTGCTGAGCTGGGCCATGTAACCTCTTCCCCCAGCTGAGCTCCAGCCAGGGCAGGGGGTAACCAGATCTTCCAGCAGAAATAAAACTTCACAGATATCTGTCGTAGATAGCTGGGAAGAAGAGGGGGTGAGAAAACACTGATTTAGTATGAAATGCTAAAATTTAAGCAGAGTGAAATTTGAAAAGGAGTGGGAATTTAATAGCACAAGGATTTTTTTTTGTACCAATATGTCTCTGGGAACGATTGAAAAAAAATTATTTTTTTTCAGCCTCTCTAAAGAAGCTCTGGGCAGGTTTCCAGTCAGAATCCTCTTCTCTCTGCATTTTACTTCAATAAAACAGTTCCTGGGTGCTCCTGCCCCACTCAGAGCTGCTTGTCAGCCACCAGCACTGGAGCCTCCTCGGCAGGACATCATTTCCCTTTGTCAGAAGGTGGTTTGCTCTTTCCTCGGGAAGAGAACATAGCACAGCAAGGGTTAAATTGCAGTCTCTGCCATCTACTCAGGTGGGCTGAGAGCAATGCTCCACATCAAAATTTAAATGAGAAAGGAATCTGAAGGGCAAGGAGTGTGTCCATATAGTTTCTTCTTTTAAGACATTCACCCATTTTTCTAGGGCTGATTGATTGCTTTTCAACCCATTGAACAGTGCTAAAACCTAAATTCAGCATGAATTTGTGGGGATGTGAACATAATTGCCTCAATTTTCAAGTTTTTAAACATCAGTACCTCAATATTTTGTGATATAAATTCACTATATAATATTATTATATCTATGTATAATGTAACTATATAACATAAATGTAATTTACTTTTTAATTTAATGCTTAAAAATTATTTTTTAATTTTATGTAAGAAAATGAATTCCATAAATATGTGAACTAAGATAATTGCTTCAAATTATTAAATTAGCTTTCAAGAGGTGTGCTTTTATTTATGCTTTCATCATAATTACATTAAAGTGTCAGCATGAAGTACTTTGAATTAAAAATTTTAGATCATTTTTTAAGTAATTTTTAACTCATTTTTTAGAGAAAGATATGAGAGGTGATACATGTTACCTCAACATGCAACAAGAGATGAGAAGTAAATTTCAGATGTATTTATTAGATTAAAAAAAAAAAAAGTTGATTTCCTATTTTGATTGCAAACATTCTTCATATTACCTGGAAAAGCCATATGATAAAATTGTACTAAAAGGAAGATGCTATCCCATTAATGTTTGCAAAATATTTCATGGTATTCTTGAACAACTCTGATACTTACATTGACAATGTAAACCACACATTTAAAATGCATTTCCACTAAACACAGGTAGAGTCGTAGTTTGAGTCATCTGTGTTTACCACTTCTACTTTATAAAGCTGGGAAACTTTCTCTGCTTCTTGACCAGCCTTTGCAGTCATGGGGGTCTCGTGTTTCCTTTATGACAGAGGCAAGAGGTTGTGACTGCTGGGATACAGCTGAGCCTTATTTTGCAGCTCCTGACAGAGGGCAGGTTTGATGGGGCTGAGAGGAGCCAGGGGAAGCTGCTCTGGCCCTGCAAGCGGCACGTGTTGGCTTCAGCAGCCTGGCCAGTCATCCCCACCTGGGACACCCCAGCTGTCCTGGGGCTGTCACCAGCAGCAAATCTGGGCATCCCAGGCAGCCCCAGTGCAGGGCCTTGGGTTTGCACTGAATGTGTCAGCAGAGCTGAGCCAGGGATAAATGAGTGCTTCTGCTCTGTTAAAAGCATTTCCCTCGCACACATACAGTCACACGCTTGCTTTAGAGGACTGTACTGACAGTTTGGGGTCTGGCAGCTGATGAATTAAGGGACAAGAAATAAAAAGAGTCTCTGTTCACAGCCCCTGAGATTCACTGCTAGCATGGTATTTTTTCCAATATTGCAGTCTGGTGTAATGACTACTCTTGTGGTAGTTATTTTTAATTGTAAGGTATCTAAAGTGTGAGGTATTTTAGGACCACAAAATAATATTATCTAAATCTTAGCAAGCTGAGCTTCTGACACATTATCTTGATTTTATTTTCCCCTGAACCCAATTCTGCAGTGTTATCTTAGCTATCCAATACCTGAGTCAGGCTCCTCTTTTTTTCTTTTTTCTTTTTAAGTGGTGCCTTTCTGATATTGTGACAAGCAATCTGTGGAAAATGTGGAACTGATAAAAGAAAAAGAAATTGTTTACAGGTAAGCCTGCTTCATCCTTGCTCTTTTACCAGAACAAACAAAATTGCTCTGTGAGCTTGAGCAAGAAAATATGTTTTTCAGTTCCTGAAAAGTAGATATAAAACAAAATAGGACTTACTGAAATAAGCTCACATTGCTGCAAGAGAAATGGGATATGTGCTATATTATCATGCAGCTCTTTGTTAGCAGCAACTGTTAATTAATCCCTCAGAGCCAAGGAGTCTGATGAAGACCTTTGGATTTAGCATGTTGCTAATAAGAAAGGCACAACACATGTCTGTATTCCATGGTTTGGTTCCAAATTTTCTGTCCTAGTCTGTTTCCTGGATAACTTCCCAAATCTTCCTTTTCCAGCCAAATTTAGGAAAAAATAATTAACAAGCAACATTTCACATAATCTAAATTTTCAAATGTTCAGATGTTTCCAATCCATCTGCTAGTCCAGGTCCTTTTACAGAAGTACTGTGAAGTTTAAGGAAAATTGTCCTTAGCTTGGACCTTCTGGAGCTATCTGTCTCAAGGATGAGCCACACAGATAGGTCACATATTTTTTCCTCATCTACTTCTGCTCAAAGACAGGCCAGCTAAAAAAGCCCTGAAATGGTTTGGACCAGCTCAGCTCCCTGTGCACAGGAGATGAATAGCAATTAAACAACCCTCAACAGATTTGGATTGCAATTAAAACCACACTTGACTATGACAATGTGGCAGTGTCTTAAAAACTAACTAGCAAAGTTTAGCTTAAGTAGCTGAGCTCTAGGATGCTTTGGTGGTGCTGTGGTTTTCTGGATCTGGTAGATATTAGTGCTGCTTCTGGGCATTGGAAAAGCCAATTGATTATTGCTTGTCAAGTGGTGTCCAATCCACGTTCATCCAGCACTGCCTGCTGGGTCCTCGCCTTTCTAAGGACATCTCGGACAAAAATTTTAATTTACTGTCTTCTTGGGGCAGTGGAAGTTCAAATCTATTGCTTAGGACTTGTATCTTTAGAACATGACAGGCTTGTACAGAGCTGAAAGAAGCTCTGCCCCTAATGACACACAAATGCTCGCCTGTT
This sequence comes from Pseudopodoces humilis, assembly GCF_049639895.1. NCBI lineage: Eukaryota > Metazoa > Chordata > Aves > Passeriformes > Paridae > Pseudopodoces > Pseudopodoces humilis. The sequence continues at coordinate 10,441,203 of NC_142205.1, read as the reverse complement.
GTTGGAGGTGGTGTTTTTTCCAGCCCCTTTCCTTCCCCCATGGCTTCCCACAACAAACATCCTTTGTTTACTAGGAAAACAGTTCCTAGGGTTCCAAAACCTGTTGACTTCTTTTCATTTTACCTGCTGCTTTGTACTCCTGCAGCTCTCTGGGGACTGATGTGAGTTGTCACAGCAAAGGCCGCCTTATTTTTTGTTTTCTGTTGCGTAAATGCCAGTGATGAGAACCCTTACTGGAAACCCCTGTGCTTGCTGGGGAATTTAGCAGGGATCTGCATCAGGAGCCTGCTGCGAGCTGGAGTGGCTGGCCCAGGGCAGGACCTGGCAAAGGAACATTGCCAGCCTACTTTTAGGCTGACACATACTGTTTTGCCCAAGACACCACAGGGCAATCATTTCTATGGCTTTATTTTTTTGTTTATTTGTTTCTGTTAGCTGATTTATTCTAGAAATTTGATCCATTCAAAAGAAAAAAAAAATTAGACAAAAAGAATTCCTTTGAAGCTAACCAATGGTATTCTAGTTCTAACAAAAAATGACTGCTTGGTGGACTGTAGACAGCAAATAATTTATTCACTGAATTTAGTGCTTTCATGTTTCCTAGTTGCCAGTAAACAGATGATGACAATAAAATCCAGAAATGTGTATGTTGCTCATATGCAAATCAGTAGAAGACTATTTTGTGTGAATAAACAACAACTCAGAGATTAATCTGGCCATGAACTTGATGGTGCAGGTCTGTATGTATGTTTTATAGCCTCAGTTATTTTGATTTGTACTACACAGATAGGTACCTCACATTATTTTCATGAAGGGATAAGTGTTAGTTTTAGGAGCAGGACCAATCAAACTTAGCTGCTAGAACAATATCCTGAGAAACCAGCAATTGCTAAAAAGCATTCATGTGCCAAGATTGCTTTTTGAACTATGCCTAAAATAATGTGCCTCATTTAAGTGATTTGGAGTATTAAATTCATAACTTCTATCAAAATTACTTAAGCACCTGGTATAAATGCAGTGCTTAACAATCTGTTAGCAGAGAGGTGTGTTAGTGGTGGCATGGTAGATGGGGCTTCTATTACTGTGACTTTTTAAAGAACTGTGGGGATAAAAGCTGTGGGGAATGATTTAAATATAGATGATCTTTCCTTAGCACAGAGGGATGGACTTGGGAGGTCTCTGTTTTCCGGGAGTGCCTCTGCAGACAGCAGATTTGTATACAGTGGGTCAAGTGATAGGCAAGTGATGGTTTGAGCAAACCGTGTTGAAATTATTAGTAGCAAAATCAGCCTGCAGGGTCCAGTTTGGCACAGCATCTGCAGGATGACTGCAGATTACACAGCCAGAACAAAAGCTGGGCCCCACTCCAGGGAATTCAGCCTTATTCTCCTGTCCTTTGCAAAGCTCTTGATGAACAATTCAACCCTTAAAAAATAAAAATAATGTGATCTTGTCCAATAAAATAGGAATAGAATGAGTTTTTCACATAAGGTAATAACTGATTGTACATTACTCTTTGAAGGCAAATTGCTATCAAATAAATAACTACTGCTCTTTTAATAACTATTTTTCTTATGCTGCTGTTACGTACATTTAATACCAATCTATTATGCTATGAAATATGCATATGGAACTAAATACGTTGACCAGGATTTCTCAAAAGAGCAATTTTCTACTGAGTACTTCAAAAATTCATCCCGAAATCATTTTACTGCTCCTGGCTTGGAAGAAGGGACAGACATTTTATTTTATAGAAGATTAATGTGTAGTCGGAAGAGAGTGCTTATATTTGGATCATTCTTCACAAGCAAAGGGCTGAGTTTGTTTCACAGTGATTGCTTTTGTTTGATAAACAGTTTGTGGTTGAAATGGAATATGTAAACATTTAGGGACATAAATAACTCAGTCATGGTAATGACTTGTAGACAGTGATATATCAATGCCATTATGGAAATTTGTGTTCAGCATCTTAAACAAAAGCTAAACCGTATAAAATGGGAGGATGTTTCTATATAAGGATTCCAGGAATCAAAAGTTTTTTCTGTGTATGTTGCAGATTAGCCCAGATTTTCTGAAGTGAGGTATAATGAACAAAACTGGTTCTGCAAATATGTGTAGTCAGTCTGTGCAGAACTGACCTAAGGCTGCTCTGAGTATTGCTGCAGGAGTACAGAATAGGCACGAGTCTTTAATATATAAATAATATCAGACTGGCAAAGAACTGCCCCTAGTAAAGATGGCAATAGATGGTATCAGCTTAGTGGAAAGAGGTCCCTTGAGCATCTTGTGTTTTGAGCTGACCTGGGCTGGCTTTATTCAGGTGAAGCAAAACCATGGGCAAAACTAGCATAGAGGTGGGCTTGGGTATCTGCCAAAGAATGCTGCTGCTCTCAGGCTGGGCAGCTGGAACTCCTTGGTGAAGAATGTGCTGCCAGCCAGAGATGACACTGTTTGGTGACCCTGCCTTTTCACATTTGTTAACTTCTGGTCCTTGATTTTGTTAGAAATTTTAGCATGAGTTGTGTTTATTTGTTTATGTTGTGGGTGGAAATATATAGAATGTCTTTAAACATGTGTTACCATCTGGGAGCAGGGATGAGAGCCAAAAAACACAGCCAGCTCTCTTAAAAACTCCACCCAGGGCTTTTCAAATCCCATCAAGACTTACTGGTCTATAGGATATGCAATTGCTGAATATTGTGAAGCACATGGAGCCTGAGGAATGATGAACTTTAGAGGAGATTTTATAGCTTCTTCAGAGACTCTGAAAATAAAATGGCTCCTCTACCCTGTTCAGCTATGGCATGCACTGGGTTCAGACAAGTATTGGAGTGTGACTTCCAAAGATTATTGTTATGCTTGTGATGTACTTTCACATTTCCAAGAGCCCCTCAGGGCTCTTTTTCTTGTCAGCAAAACTTCTCCACTTCTCAATCAAAAATTGACAGGGAACCTTACTGACACAAATGTCCTCCTGAAGAAAGAATTTCCCCCTTTCTGTCTGGGAATGCTCTTGTCAGAGTATATAAAGCACCTCAAGAAAAAAAATCACAACTGTCTTATTAAAAAGAAAAGCTAAAAGATAGTAGGAAGAAGGAAACATTTATTTCAGCTTCTCTTAAAATGATGTCTGCATTGTTTGCCAAATAGTGTATACATTGTTTGGAGCATCCAAAAGCCAAAGAAGAGATAAAGAATATATTTTAGAATAGTACATTGCTAGAATAACACTGCCTGAAATGAGTCACTTTGGTGGCTTTTGACATACCAGAGCTCAAGCTGTTTAAATAGAAGACTAGATCTCTTCAGGTTCATAGGTCTATTTTTGTGTGAAGCAAAGGAAAATTCCTTTTCTGTTAAAGTAATTTTTAACTTCAGGTGATTGCTAATTTATTAATTTGTCATCTTATCTTTTCTCTCCAGTGAAAGCAATGTGTGTTCACCTTCCAAATATAACCAGGGGCTGGAGGAGGCTCTGGAGGATATATGTATACAACATTCTTCAGGAACTTCTGGTCTTTTTCCTCATCTGCCTCTAATTTTGCTCTCCTCTGAAGTAATGAGCAGCTTAGAGTTCAAGCAGCCAATTTCATTTGCTCTTCCTGCCTACACTGTTTGCACAAAACTTCTTTTCTTTTTTTCCCACACTTGTAATAACCTGCGTGAGCATCGGGAACTGTGAAAAAGCTGTTTCAAAGAAAAAAATAATTAAAGCTGTGGCTAAAAAATTCTGACTAATGTTTATTTATTGCACATTTCCTCCCTGCAAGGGAGCAGAATGGTGGTGTCAGCCAGAGAAAGCACATCATGGGGATGGGGACTGGGATGTGACATGTCTTGGTGGGAATATATGTCACACAAAAACTTACTATCCTTCTCTTCCCTGTCAAATGGCAGCCTCTGTTTTCCTCTAGGATTCATGCCAAAGCCTGAGCAGCAGCACAGCCTGAGTTTTGGGAACATGAATGTGAGCAGTCATGATAGAGATGGAGGGCGAAGTCACAGCACTCCTACCATGGCTGGGGTTCCACACCACAGGGTTTAGAGACAACTGATTCTCAGCCAGCTGAAAAAACAAATATTAACCCCTAAATGGCCCTGAGGTTATCTCAGTTGGTTTGAGCATGAAGGTCGTGGGTCATAAAGTGTGAAGGTCCTGATGCCAAGGTCATGGGTTTAATCCCTGTACAAGCCAATTATTTAAGAGTTGGACTTGATGATCCTTGTGGGTCCCATCCAACCCAGAATATTCTATGATTCTATGAATTTTCAATGTATGCACTGGAATCAAGCTTGACAGCATTTAAATGCAATTTTACTTATATTAATAAATATGATTTTTCATCAACCATATTTATATTTCCATATTAATTGAGTATATAAATATTTTCCATGAGGTAATCCTTACAAGATCTCATAGAAAATTTTTTCTTTTACGGATGGACAGTCAAAGCCAGGAGGCTGCTTGTGCCAGGTGACAGAGGATACCTGTGTGGTCTTTCACATCCATCAAGGAGTAAGCTTGTTGAACCATCTGAATGCAAGGCAGCTCAGATTAGAAATGCTGAATTATCCAGGAGGATTTAGCCTTTCAGCAAGGAGGAGCCTTTTCAGCACAACACCAGGCTGGTATCTTCAGCTGAGTTCATGCATGAGCTGCGTTTGTGTGCAGGACTCCTCTGTTATCATAGAACTTTAAATTCTGTTAAACTTTTCTGTGCCCAAACAGAAAATCTGTGTAATCTCCGGCTCCTACAGAATCCAGCTATGGAATTAATCACCTAGGGAAGCTGTGATTCATTGTCATTACCCACTGTGTGTGTCTCCTGTGGTCCAAAATGTAGGTAGTGCAGAGCTGGGACAGGCTTGCTCTGTGCACTGCAGACACAGGGAGACCCAGCCTCACCAGGGGACTCCCAGAGCTGCTGAGCTGGATGGGCAAGGCAGAGATGCTGGACCTCTTGGCAAGCACACAGCTCAGAGACGAAGACAAAAATCTACATTTTTCAGATTATTTTTCAGGAGTGAGAGGTGACCCATTCTGAGCAAGGAAAGCCACCATTTTCTAGGGTAACTCCCTTTCAGTTTCAAAGGAGAGTGAGGTTTAACACTCAGTGAAGGGAAGGCCATAGGAATGAAAGGAGAAGCTACAGCAGATGAAAAGTAGTGAGAAGAAAACAAAGTGAAGCCTATCAGACCTCAGCTAAAATATTTATGTATAAACTCCAACACGCTACCAAAGAGATGAAATGCAGCAGATCACTGCACAGAAGAACTCTACTAAATGAAATTATACAGTGCAGAAGTCAAAAACAGGTGGGGTGAGAGCTGAGCAAAAGTGAAAGTAATTTTCCCCTTTGCTTGCTGCCCATGATGGAAATTTTTGCTGCTTGTAACCACACATGGGCAACAGAGCAACAGGGACCACATCTCCTGTGTAAGTAACTACAGAGTGCAAGGGACACAGAGTAAGTTTGAAACTTTCTTGTTCAGTAGCAGTCTCTGCCAAAGGGACATTATCCTCCAGGATGAAGAACAGACCTTCACTCGTTGTCCAGGGAAGTGGCAAAGAGCCCAGCAGGGAGTTAACATCACCGTGCCTGCTTTTGGAGCAGTCCCATCAGCTCCAAGCTTGTTCTTAGTCAAAAACCTCCATGTCCATTCACAGGAAGGTCCAGTACAAATGTTCTACATGGCTGTTCCCTTGCTTTTACTCTTTGTCCTCTTGAGTACAGGGGTTTATTCCTGAGATTAATGACAACTGATGGTGAGATTTCAACACATGCAAAGGCAGCTAGTGCTGGTTTAGGTGGTGAGGGTACTGACAGCTGTGGGCAACCACAGCACCATGGCTGTCAGGATGGGCTCATCTAAATCCAGAGAGAAGGTGATTTTGAAGAAACCTAATGTATTCAATTTACCTTTTAGCTGGCATCTATCTACCTTTTGTATATCTAGAAATGCTACGTTGCTGCACAGCCTTTCTGTGTTTCCCTTTTCCGCTTTGCATTTTTCAGACCTAAAAGAAGCAGCCATTTTCTAAAAGTGATCTGAGCACCAGAAGCAGAGGCATGAGTTATGCAGGGAAGGGAGGATGAAGAACAGTACTGAAAAGTGTCTGAAATTTTTCTCTATAGGATAATCACAGGTTTTAGAGATTCCTTGTTCCCAAGAATGACAATCTCTGTATAAAAATGTGTTTTCATTCATGCTCTTCTTTTTCTAAAATTGTCATAAAATTTAATTACATCCCATTTGCTCTAATCATTTTTATGCTGAAAACAACCATTGTGTGTCATTTATCAAGACAAGGTGCTTGATACTGCTTTCTTTAGCCAACAGGGAGTTTGGCTTTTTTTCCCCATTGCTCTTGCTGCAGAGATCTGATCATATTCCTGATGGATTTAAACCAGCAGGTGTGTGGTTTGGTTCACACTCTGGTATTTATAGTTTCTGTTAGATTAATAATGAATCTTTGAAGAAGCCCATCTGTTAAGCAGCACAGCCACAACTTTGAAGACTTTAATTTCTCTTGAATTGCAGTATTCTCAGCTGCACAATGAAAGTCATCTTTTGATCAGTCCACATCATTATAATTTCTCTGCCAAGCTTATTGATTGTACTTACAAATGTTCTAATTTGTATGCCTGTGGTGCTTAGGACCTGCACTACAGAGTAGCCAGTGTGGGAGCATCACAGATTCACAATCAAGTTACAAGGAGGTGAAAGAGAAGGGGTGAAAGTCCCCTCTTGTTCTTAGCCCCTTGCCTCATCCAGCTGGCAGGAGGGGCACCTGATAGATTTTTGCTAAGTCTGAGGAAAATCTGACATGAAATATTTAATGAGGATGCGAAAACATATCAACATAAAAAATTACAGAATGGCTGAGGCTGGAAGGGTGAGGATGCATTGCTGGCTCATGGTCAACTTGGTGCCCACCAACCTCTGCTCAGACCCTTTTCTGCAGGGCTTTTCTACCTGGCTGGTCTCCAGCCTGCTTTGGTACATGGGGCTACTTCTCCCCAGGTAGATTTTTATTTCTCTTTATTAAATGTTATTAGATTTCTTTTGGCACATTTCTTCCCTTTGAGCTCCCTTTGAATGGCAGCACAAACCAAATCACTGGGACCCAGCTTCTCTCCAGGCCTGTACCCCACAGGACTCTGGCAAGCAGGTCCCTCAATGGGTCAAAATGAGGGCCAGCTACTAGTCTTCTTTCCAGATATACAAAGTTTTTGTTGCCTGAAAAGTTTAGATTCTGCACTAGTTAGAAGTTCCCAAAATGTAACACAGCAGCTCCAGGCAATATCAATCACAACAGAGATATCAAGAAAGGAATTTTGTTGCTGCTGTCATTGGATCTTCTTCTGTAGTCCTGACCGGTCTGTGCTGTCTCTTTTCAAGCAAATGCCAAACAATTCAATGTGTGAAGAACTTCTGACTCATGAGGTGAAGTCTGACTTGGGGCCAGGAGAAGAAACTGGGGAAAGTCTTATGTGGGAGTCTGTGCTTCCTTTCCTGGAGGAAAATTTGGGTTATTTGCACTGTGCTGTAAAAGTGGAATCATAAAATAGGAAAATGGGCTTAGTTAGCATTCACATTGCTTTGGCTATCCAGCGGTAAAGAGCAGGAAAACATTTACTTGAGCACATACAGTAAGTCCATATATTTCCATATGACATTTATTTTTATATTTTCCTTAAGAAATTAAAAGAAGAATAAGCCCCAAGTAAAATAAATGGGAACATTTTTGTGTCGTCTCCATTAGCTTAGTTGATGAGCAAGGCATTTATAGTTGTTTTGCTAAAAAAAACCCTCAAAACCCACTTGTTTTAACATTTTTGTTGTTTTGTTTGTTTTTATTTACCTAAAAATCCCAGAAATCAATTATTTCTTAGCTTCTCACTTTCCCTCAAAAGCTGGGGATGGCTGAAAAAGACATCTAGATATTTATGAAAATACCACAGTGATTTATTTTGTTTTACTTGGAAATATTAAAAAGCTCATGTGATATAGATCTAACTCACTTTAGCAGGGCATTAATTTTACTGTGATGAGCACTATGAAAATACAGGACTTGGAAGGACAAAAGAAAACATGGATTTTCACAGATAAAAATTGTCATGTTTCTAGTACAACTGAAGAGGACATGCAAGATGTGTGTTAGCTGCTGGGTGTGATGTGTTTGCTGAAGAGAACTGGCAAGGAAAGCACAGGAATGACAGCACCAGAGCTGGAATAGAGATTGCTTCTCTGCTGTGCTCCTTGCCAATGCAGAAGTGCTGGATTTCACTTCCAGACCATTTATTGTATTTTACAGTCTAATTTTTACTGAATAGTTTTATGCTTCTATTGGGAGACTGGCAGACTGACTAATGCCCATGTCGACATGACTTTTTTTTCTGAAAAGTAATCTCTGTCTTTCTTTTCTTCTGTTACTTATGGTTGTATCATCGATGATTCATCTCCTTTGTTTAAACAGTTTAAGTCAACCCAGCTTTGCAAAGCCATTTATTTAAGGAGTTCTGCTTTATCAAATGAGTTAAGCACGGGTCAGCAGGTGATCCTTTTCACTGGTGTGAATTAGGGAAATCCCTCAAATCCCTGAGATTTCATCTCTGCTGAGTTAAATGCTAGCATTTTTCTTTCTTATTATTTCAAAATTCCTTTTCAAACAGCTCATTTGAAAAAGAATTTGAAATGTATGATTTCTCTATGTGCACATGAAAGATGTAATCTGTCCTGACAATACCCACATAAAAAGTTACACAAGGTTACACAAATTTCTGTAATTGTATATTTTATAAAAGTTTTTCCAAGATACTCCAGAAACAAAGTACCTTCACATACTTTTTGTTGTATTTTTTGTTTCTTATAAGCCCTTTCCAAATGATACTTCTGCAAATCTTTCCCCAATACGTATCTTGTACCTTGATACATATATTTTTATCTTTCTAACCCTTTCAAATACTATATTTTGTCTTCCTTTTGTTCTCATTCACCTTTTTATAAAATACTTCCACAGACATTTGGATGCACATACACTGCTGACAAACTACCAGCTCAGAACTTTTTGTTCTTCTGACACTAGAAATGTTATTGTTATGTTGTGATATTCTCTTTTCCTTATTTTCTATCCTATCTGTTGCAGTCATTTTCCCTTATCTACCAAGTATGAGATATTTCAATTTGCCTTATCTTTTATTAACTTGAATTACCTGTTGTACTCGATATCCGGGTGGGAGGGCAGGGATTGGATAGTTGATCACTGTGATTCTGTGACTTTTGCTCTAAGAGAAGAGAAACAGAGACACCAATACAGAACCCAGTAACCAGAGCCTTCAACCAGCTCTTTGGACAGATGGGTTAAATTCTTGTTAAAGAATATCTGGCCAGGAACTCATCCTGCTGGGGACTTGGTTACCTTGCAGGCTGAGGAGTGAAGGTTTTGGGAGTCTCTGTGCCTGACATTTCAGAGCACTTGGCCCAGGGGTAGTGGGTGACTGTGAGGAGTGCTTGAAAGCCTGGTGCTCTCAGAACACTGCCCACTGCACTTGTGGGGTGTAGGAACTCTGGGGCTCAAGGACCAGATGCTGCAGGAAGCGGAGACCAGCAGGGGCTGAGACACCCTCCAGTCTCTGGTCTGGACAAGTCCTGCAAGGTAAACAAAGAGTCTTTGTCCTGCTATTTATTGCCCTCAGAGATGAAATGGTTCTTCTAAAAGTATTTTAAATATCTTTATGGCATAATTTGTGTGGTTCCATTGATCAGACAACAAGAAAAGAAATCTGTGAAATCTTCCTTAAGAACAAGCTGTCTCTAAGTGTCACAACAGAAACCCAACAATGTGCTTTAGCAGAACCTGTACTTCAATCTCACCTCAAAGAGAGACTTGAGGGCCAGCCTTACAGCTTTCTCAAGATCATGGGAAATACAAGTTAAAAAGAGGTGGGGTCATTTTCACAGAGGATCTTCTCTGGGCTATTTTAGTCATAGTTCTCATTTCCAGGGAATTGTGTTCTTTATGGGATGGGCTGCCCTCAGCAGTATGTGGTGTATATGTGTTGAGGCTGGTGCTCTGATCTCACAGCCACTGAAAAGTGCCCTGGCTCTTTAGTCTGGGTTATCAGCTGGTGAGAAACCAGTCTGGATCTCTGCTCTGAATTTCCACAGGTGTTTAAGAGAACGGGGACATCAATGCTCAAAACCGACATGAAGTTCTCATAAAACAAAAATCTAGATGTCAAATACAAAAATTGTGCATTTTTCCATCCCTTCTTTTCTGCCATAATTTAAGGGTTTCTTTTGGAGTGCAATTCTTCTATGGCTATTGAATACCTCTATGTATAGTGTTGCTACACATAGAAGCCATTCAGCCATTTTTTTTCCCAAAAAATATCATCTCAGGTCTGAGGGCTGAATGGATGGATAGGCTTAAACAATTTAATTAAACCTTTTTGGTGTTTGAAACTCTGCAGCATTCTGCAGCTAGACCATTAATATTGTATTGTTTATAATTGATTGAGCATCAAAAGTGTCTTTGGGAACATAAAAGGAACAAGAGCCATGTGGTTTACATACCTGAAAGTTTGTAATTGGATCCAGACAGCCCCAGATTTCATTTGTGGCTACCTAAAAAACTAAACAAAGATCAACAGCCGGGTCTTAGGATGGCAGAAGCCAATGCAATTTCATAAAACCATGAATTACATTCTTTCCCTGAGAGCCTAACTCATTTTTACCTTCAGTCAATGTAAAGGGACAAGGCTGATAGCAAAGCAAAGGAACTTCCTGCCTTGACAGCTTTTCTTTCCAATTGACTGATGTTATCATATTGTCAGGCAATTATTTTTGGTAAAATAGTCCAAAGTTCAGCAAATGTGAAACTCATTTAAGCTCCACCATCTTCATTAGGAAAAGGCAAAGATCAAATTGATAGTGATGAAGAATTGAATCTAGGCAACCAGTATGAAATTGTAATTTGGAAAGCGGGCAATCTTGGGCAATGCATTGTGCTTTATTTCTCTTGTGTACACTTAATCAATAAGATGAAATCGATGTATAGTTTTTGCCAGCTTCCTTTAATTCACTTTTAGTAGCATTTAAGGAACTACTCTTTCAGGAACAGTTTTCCTCCAACTTTATAAAATTTGTTTAAAACCTTAGTTTGTGCTGGGACATACCTATTTGCAGTGGAACTCAAAGGCACCAGCCTGTGAAAAGGGCTGTACACACTGAATCCCTGTGCTCAGGAGGGTTGGCTGAAAACCTTCAATTAACATAATGACATACAGATGGCCTTCAACAAAGAGCAATGAAAGGGTTTGCGGTTCAAAAGTAATTTATGTCTGAAACTGTTGTCCTTGGCAACACACCTACACACTTTGTATGAGGAATGTGCTACTGTTTTGTCTGCTGGAAGGAAAAAAAAAAGAATATTTAATGAAAACAGGAGGAAAAATATACTATTATAAAGGGGAAGGGGAAGACTCTAGATTAACACAGCATTTCACTATTTTCATTAATCCTGATCAAGACTTATCACAGAAGGATCTGCTATGTTTTAACTCTGTATAGATGTTCTGTCTTGAGGACAGAGAATTAAAAAAATGTGTCTTTAAATAACATCCACACAGGAACATGCCTTGAGGTGTTTCTAGATATCCTTTACCTCTTTTAAGACGTAAATTTAGAGCAAATTTCCTCAGTTAATAATTGTATAGCTGTCAATTTTCCTTTATAAACCAGAGGACAAAACACTGAAAGTCATATAAAAATTCATGAAAGAAAAAAAAAGTGAGCACAATGGTGGCTAGGAAAGGTTATTACTGGAGCTGTTTGATAAGGATATGCTCATTGCATTTTTTTACCTGGAAATGCCACTGCTTCTAGACTGGCACATCCATAAATATTTACCATGTGCTCCAGGCAGCCATGCAATGGTTCTGTCTTGAAGCCTGACTCCATTACCCACACTCTGCATATAAACTACAGCTGCTTCTAGGATTTTAAAATGCCTCAAAAACTTTCCAGCAGCCCCAAAACAGAAAGACAAATAGAAGCTGTTTTTGTATTCTGTTTTTTCCCTATCCCTTCCTCACCACTTGTTCTCTCTCCTTTCACCTCAGCAATTTCAGAGGTTTCAGGCTCACATTTCTGACTGGCTTTGTACAAGCATTTCTTTCTGGGCATGTAAAATGAAGTGAACACAGGAATTCCATGACCTAGGCCATTCCATGGAGGATCTCCAGCATGCACTATCCTGCAGCAGCTGATTTCTCTCACTGGACCTCCAGGTGCTTGGCAGGCCAGGGGAGATTTTCCCTTTCTGACCAGACAAAGCTTGGGAGCAGAGAGGAGGACGTACATGGGAAACCCATGGATTCATTGCTTTGTAGAGAGCACTTCTGAAAATAAAGTTCAGCACCTAGGGGAGTACCCTAGGAGAAATACTTGTTTGTGATGTGGGAGGCATCAGAGTCCCAGCACTTTTTAAAGAAAGATTTTTCTTCTGGTCCTGGACAATACTTCTAAGCAGACCCTAAGTAAGATACATGGTTTAAGGTGCTTCTGAAATTACCTTTTTTTTTTTGGGACTGAAATTGCAACAGAACCAGGAAAAGGAAATCACATCACCAACTCCATTACCACAGTCATGCCATATAGTTTCTGTTAGGCATTTGTGTGTTTATGTTTATTGTGCTACAATTACAAATGTCTAATATACCAGAGATTATTCTGCATCTTTTCTATCCTCAGATTCATTCAGCTCTTGTTTCTTTTGACTGATCAGACCAGACTGTCCATGCTCTAGCACTCAGGAAATTTCATCTTATTTCCAGCATGTGTTCACAATCTATTTATAGTATCTTTTTATCTGTTTATTCCTCTGTCAGTATTATCAATAGAAACAGTTTTTCTCCTCCTATATTTTTGGAGGATGATCACATCCAGTTTTCACCTTTTATGTTTTGAGAGTGAACAAACGCATCTGTGTGGTCTCCTTTCATGACTCTCTTTATTCCTGAACTTTTTAGTAGCCTGTTTTCACACTAGTCCAGGTTGACAGAGAAACAACAATCCCACTTGTAAACACTGTGTGATTGAAGGGTAGCCTTGAACATTTGACCACTTAAATTCTGCTATAAAAAATAACATGACAAAGTACCTGAAAAATTCTTAATTACCCAAGAACTTGAACACAGAGGGACCAGAAGGACCCCCTTTAATTTCTACTGGGAAATATAGAGGTACAGCAGATCAGAAAGTTTGGAAACCTTGCTAATAAAGACAAGTTTTGGAAAATGCATGCCTTGATTATGGTATGAGCAATTTTGCAGTCTATTTGAAGAATTTTTAAAGGAAATATTGTAGAATTCACTTTTAATCAACCAATCATTCAGAAAGTAATCAACATTCTGAAGTCTTAGGAAACTGTCATCATCAAGTAAGTGTTGAAAATTTAGAAAGGGACAAATAGCAGCTAAAGATTGAGGAAATATCAAATCCAAACTACACTATTAATCAGAGAAAAATGGAATACATTTTTACTCAAAACTTCTAAAATGCTTTGGAAATGATGCAACTCTTTTCACTTAAAGTGAATTTGCACTAAAATTAAAATTAAGACCAAACTACAGAAGAATTAAGTTTGCAGATTTCATTTTAGATTTTGGTATTCCCCTCTCCCCTGTCTCAATTTCCTTATTACAATGAAGACAATTAAAAGATAAACTGAAGATTGGAAGTAAAGATCTTTCATCCCTTCAGCCTTCAGATTTGTGACTGAAAGGTTGTTGATCAGAAATAATGAAAAATCTGGTGCTCATTTTATTAATTCATTAACTTCATTTGAACTTGTGAATTATCTAAATTTATTATTGTAAGGACTTGTAGCAAGAAGGGAAAAACAACTCTTTTTTATTTTTTTTTTCCAGCATACTGGAGGAAAACAGTAATGCATATAATAGGTCAGCTTCACAAGTCACACTTTAATGACCATCCCTACTTTTATTTTATTTTATTTTTACTTTTTGTTAGTTTTCATTGAATCTTCCAGAAGCTCAGTCTTTCATTTCTTCATGAAAGCCAAGACAGTATGAATTTTGTCTGTCTTCTGGGAGCTCCAGGAAAATAATTTTTATCATTATGAAATTTTAACCAAATCTAGCAGTGAAAGATTAATCTTGAAGATTAATCTTAAAGATTAATCTTTCTCATTTTCCTAAACAGCATTCCTACAGGATAATAGACTCTAGGAAAAGGTTGCCTCCTAGAAAAAGATGCTCCATCATATTTCTTCCAGATGGGGAATGAAATACAAATGCAGGGGGGGCAGTCTGGCCTGGGTGCCTCACTCTGAGTGTGGGGTGCAAGGCAAAGGGGTGGCCACAGGAACAGAGGAGGACTCGATGTGTTTGGACAGCAGTGGGTGTCTCTGTGGTCCTGGGAGGAGAAAACCATTCCCTGGGCACTGGGAGCCATTTGGAGAACTTTCAGTCAGGTCCTTGGGAAAAGAAACTCAGGCTCTTCAGCATCTGCCTCAGGAGCCTGAACAGCCTTTCCTGGCAAAGCTGAGCCTTTGAGAGTGTCTTCAGAGACTCAGATCCATCCTCTGGAGACAAGGTCACTCTAAACTCTGAGGCTGGGCAGGACATCTGCCAGAGACCTGGGGGAGATGAATGCAGGTGGGGTCTCCTGGAGCATCCCTAAACCAGCCTTGATCACAACAGCATCTTCCCCTCTCCTTAAGGAAAGGCTGCAGCTGTCTATGCTTTTAGCCTGGGATGGCTGAAACACAAATATTCATTGAAATCTTTCTTCTGCTGACTTTTTGTTGCCACAGCTGCTTTGTTGCCCATCTAGCACCTATTTGTTATTCAGGAGAGAAGAGAGACTATTTTTGATCTCAGTCTCTCTCAGTGCACCTGCCCCTGAGGCTGACAACGCTGCAATAATGTCTGGAACTATCTTCCATGCTTTTGTTTCAAAAACACCTACATTTTTCACTTGATCTGTGTCATTCTGCATCTCCTTCCTTTCCTCTTGAACATTTCCTCTGATAATTCCTGCTTACAGCTGTAGGTATAGCCTTTATCATTCATTATAGCAGAAATCACAGGATCTCAGAATAAATCCTCATTGCTGTATGATTTGGCATTGGTAGCAGCACAGTAACATTTCCAGAGCATTTTTAGGTGATCAAATATTTTAGAGATTCAGCTCTCAATAAAAACCCAGCTGTCTGAAGACTCTTGTGTTCCTGAATATTAGCTGGAATCTTTCTAATCCTTTATCCCTCAAAACCTTCTGGGTCTGTGAGCTCCTTCAAGAAAACTGGAAGTAGCCTTGATTATTTTGTACTGAGAAAATAAACTATTTTGTAGGAGGAATATTTTAATTCAGGTGGTAGTAAGGTCTTGTGCAGATTCCTTTTTTCCCTGCTTTGCTAGCATTTTTTGACACTATAAAATGTTCTTCAGCATGGCTTTCTTTCAGGAATGTGCTTGTTATCTCCTCTATTTTATTGTTTAGAAATTTAAAAACCATTTTAACTCTGATTTTTTTTTTTCCTTCCATGGTAGAATAAGTCACCTGTTCTTCTAACAAGCAGTGAGACAAATGATCTTCTAAGTACCATGCCCACATCTATCAGTGGGAGGTGCAAAATGTCAAAAGCTTTCAAAAGCTTTTGAAACTTATAATTCAAAGACTACACTCTACCTATGTACCAAGAGCCTGCAATATCTAGAAGATCACCCTCATTGCCACCACCCTCAAGTCAGTGACACAGTGGTACAAACTGACCTAATCCCCATTTGCATCCAGAGTCAAGTCAGACTTCTTGGAGGTGAGTTATTTTCATGTAATTCGACTCTGCTGGACCAAGGGAAAGCTGCCTGCTTAAGAAGCACTGAAATCCACATAAGAAGAAAGTTTTAGTGTGAGAACATTCCTTTGGGGCTTTTGAAACGTTTAAAGTTTTCCTCTATTGGAGTGAGTAGTCTCCTGAAAATCTACCTTTATAAAAGCAAGCAAATGTCAGTTTGGAGCTGTAAAGTATCATCTACTGATAGGTAATGAAAAACAAATCAGTATAGCAAATGAAAATCTGTTTTTTACCTGAAGTGGCTTGATATAAGGTATTGTTTATGATTTTTACATCCAAGTCTCAAGGCACTTTCAGAATGTTTTAAATTCTCTTATTTTTCCTGGGTAGTAGTTTCTGATCATGCTTTCCAAATGCAAAGGAAAGCATGAGCTGTATCAGTTTCAGTTTAAGTAACATGCTTATCAAATGCCACTCATATATTTGTATTAATTTTAGCTATTATGCTGCATCTGGTATTAGAAATGCACTGATGTAAAATCTCCCCCTCCTATTTCCTGCAAGTCATAGGTTTTTTTAAATTATCTGCATAAATGCATTTATTATCACTCTTAACCTTTAAATAGAACTCACATTACTGCCATCAGTCATCTGTTAGGCTTTCCTATCCTACTTAAGCTTGTTACCTGTTCCTCCATCTTTCACATCCTCCTCCTTTGATGCGGGGAACTGAAAACCCAGCACTGCACCCAGAGCTCAGCCAGCAGAGGTTGCCTGGGCAACCAAGACAGGACATGTGCATAGTGAGAGGAGGAAAAGAAAACCTCTAAAAGGAAGAAAAAAAAAATATTCCAGAATACTCTTTATGAATATTTTTTTACTTTTAAAAATGTTGTAAATATTCCAGGGCAGCTTTGTAGCAATGCTTGAGGAGTAAGTCTCATCTCTCTTCAGTGAGAGTTTACAACAGCTCAGGCAGCAGTTTAGCAAAGGGGAGGTTAATATGATCAAAGCCTAGAATTATCCAGAGAGAAAGAAATATTCCTGATACAATAAGACTTTCTATTTTAGAAGAAAAGTTATAACAGTATCTGACAGCCAGATCTAGCTGAAGTTAAATACATTCAGACAAGAAATAATGTATGCGTCTTTATTCAGGATAACAGTTAAACTTAGAAGAAACTCACCTCAGGATTTGTCTCTTTCTCTAACTTAATAATTGTCTCTCTCTGAAAGATATTCTCCAGCTTCTAGATAAGCTTTAGTTTTCACAAATATATCCTTCAGTATAAGTCATCAGACTGCTCTTTTCTCTAGCTCATTTTTTTTTGTAATGGATTAAAGTCTATAGGAAGGAAACAGAGAAAAATAAAGAATAATTTAAAAAGGTACAACTTATTTATTATGAGGAATAAATATTAATGTGTTGGATCAGACCAGTACTCAAGCCAGTCTCATGGTTTTCATTTTATACATCCTGAAGAAGATTTTTGAGAGTGATATTTCAGCTTTTTCTGGAGACAGCCCAAGCTGCAGTGGGGCTGGTGACATGGGGTGGATGTCTCCTGCAATCATGGACAGCCTTAGGGTGAGCCTGGGCACTCACTTCCCATGTAGGATCATAGGGATCATGGGGATCATAGGGAAAGACACTCTTTTTGTTAATTCTCCTGTTACATGACAGAGATGTTGCCAAACCATGGCACACACCTGTCCCCTCCCTCCTTGGTCACTCAAAAGGACAACTGCCAGAGTACTACCAGGCAGATAAAACAAATCCAGCCTGTACTGTCTCGGTCTGGGAGATGGATGCTCCCCTGAGCACACTGGAGCTCCACACCCTCTTTCCCTGGGTGCCACACAAGCCCCTGGCAGCAACCCTGGCGATGAAGAAGCCACAGCACAGCAGGCAGATCATTTGTGGAGGTGTCCCCAACCACAGTGGGGTTGGTGACTTGGCTGACCCAGGCTGGCTGTCAGGAAGATTATGGATGGACATTCTTAGTGTGATTCTGGGGGAGCCCAAGGAGGCAGAGGCTTCATGGGGTTCATTGTTCCATTTATTTTCACCTCAGCTCTTGACCAGAATAAAAAGAGTTCCCAGTACAGACTGCACAAGGCTGGGCAGTGTCAGGACTCCCTCCATGGACATTTCCCCGAGGGCTACAGAAAGGCACAGCCTTGGCTGAAGTGAGCTCTGCAGCACCCACCTTCTCTGTTCTTTGTTCTCTTCATGATCTCTGTCACGATCCAACAGGCAGCAGGACTGTCCCTGCAGCCTCATGCAAAGTTCACTTCACACAACTCCCCTTCTCTGTAAAGTTTATCTCAAAATAAGTATTCTAATTTGTGATCCCATTGGCTCTTTTGTGCTTTTTTGGAAAATCTTTTGGGACATGTACCTCAGGATTGCATAAGCCTCAATTTCTTAGAAATTCATGAAAAAATAATCACTGCATATAAAGCATCATATCTAAGATTAAAGACTGCAGGCATGCATACGTAAACAACTCTCTCCTTTATTTGTGCAATGTAACACATTTATATGATAAAGGAAAGAACAAGTATTTCATCTGAACCCAAATGGCTTGTGCAAGCTTACAAGAATCCTTTTCTTATATAAACTAAACTCCAAAAGTCTGATGATGGGCTGTGGAGAATTCAGGAATGAACAAATCTTAGGTTTAGCATCTGAAGACAGTCTATGAGCACAGTAGAAAAGCTGAAGGACTTGCTTTGATTTATGGACATGAAATGTCAGACTTGATAATGAGTTTCACTGATAGGGCTGAGATCGGTGTCTCCTTAACACAACAGTGTCAGGAAAACCCTCGGGTGAAGCAGCTGAAAACGCCCTCATTATGAGTGTGCAATATTTAGATGGAATAATTTTTTGTTGCTCTTCTGGAGGGATTGCTAATGCCCCAAGAAGCTGAACCACTTGCTACTTAGTAAAATAAGCTTTTTTTAATGGATGGGCAAATGCCATGTGCAGTGAACTTGTGTGTGAGGAGCATGCTCTAAAGGATAACAAACACACTGCAATGGCAGCCAGCTGACCTGCATTTACAGCTGAAGATGTAAAGCTGGCCCAGGTGGAGTGCTAGTCAAACAGACCATGCATTTAAAATTATAAATTATTGCAGCAGCACAGGGATTGGTTTCTTGCTGCCCTGTGTAATAACCAAGCCAGGTCAATAGAGCATGATGAGCCTCTGCTGGTGGGGAAACACGACTCAGAGTGACTCCTGTCTCCTCAGCACACTGCTGCAGGGAGGGGAAGCAGCCTCTGGGTGTGCAGAGACAAATCCAGCCTGGATGCCAGCAGTACCTGGGGTGGCAGTGTGGGCTGAGCTGGACAAGGCAGGGGAGCTCGGGGGCTCTGGCGCAAGCAACAAGGCTGGAGCAGTGCCAGTGCCAGCGTGCACTTGCTGCCACCAAGGCTGTGGCATCACAGCTCCCACAGTGAGTAACACCCAGCCAGAAACGCAGCTCGCCCCCAGCACAGATAGCCTTCCACAAAAGCAGAGGCAGTGCATTGTGGGGTCACTGGGCTGGAAAGAGAGGAGAGTAGGAGACAAAGACAACCTTTCTCAGGCACAGTGGTGATAATTGCATCAGCACCAGGAGATAATCACACATGCACAAGTCTGGATTTTTAGCCCCCACCAAACCATTTAGCTGTGTTGAGATCAGCACGCCGCTGCTCTGCACTGTAGGAGGATCTGCCTGCTGGCACCAATCAGCCTTAAAAAACAGGCTTCTGGATATTTTGCTGGGTCTCCCAAATACATTGTCTGTTTCTGAGCCTTCCCCATCCCTCTGTGGAGCTGTGTGCTTGTATGACAGGTAATAAGCATATGAACAATTCCTGCTACAGCAGCAAGGAAAAAGGAAAATTGAAAGTTGCTACAAAACAAAAGTGTTTATCCTAAACCCACCCTATCTTTATTAAAGCATAAACATAATTAAGCCACCTTGTTTTTAGATAAATTGTTTCACACCAGTGTTTTCTAGGACAAAACCAGAACAAGGGAAATAGCTCTGCTGTGCTCAGTAAATGTATGCAAACAATAACAGCATGAAAGTATTATTAATAAAGACCAGTTAGAGAGGTATCTCTCTTTTTTCTCCTTTTAGAGTACAGAAATCTTTTTTCAAAACTTCACACATACAAGAGTTTTCCTGGGATCAGCTGGTGTGTTTCCACAGGTTCAGGGAAAGCCTGAAACATTTCTGTATACATGCAGGATCTTAATGGAATTTCTGTGACCCTGATAATAAGTGTGATACCTCTGTGTTCAAGCTGACATACAACAGAAGCTTGGAAACAAAAGTTATGGTTTCATGTATGGTATCATTGTCCTTCCACCCACATACAGCCTTGTATCACAAAAGGACTATAAGAATCTGACTAAATACTTAATTCCTTAAATTAATCTTTGATGGCCAACATATTAAATAATGGCAAGAAGGACGAGGTTTGGTTTGCAGCCCAGGCAAGAACATTTAATATAAACTTCTAATCTGATGTGATGGAACTGCTTGAGGAAATTCCTGTTACTGGCACAGATTCTGGAAGAATGAAAAATAATTCGTGTGTTCACTACTTCTTTCCTGAGACCAGAGCATTTTCCTTCCATGCTTAGTTTAAAACTTAATCACTAATAAAGGTCACAGTGTTTACCCTTTACCATCCCTTCTCAGTCCAGCAAGCCACTTCCAAGTCTTACCCCTCATAGGCAACATTTCAGCAAAGCTTAGTGGCCAATAGTGTATGCTTTTTTACTTCTGATAAATAAATAAATAAATACGTTTCTATTAATTCAAGGAAATTAGACTAGAGAAACTTTTGACTCATGATTACCAAACGTAAAATCTTAAACTTCTAAGCCACTTCTTAAAAGTGATTTGTAAGATGTTCTGGACAAATTTTAATATTTTACCCTGATTTTTACCTGCAGCGATTTATAAGAATCTGAGAAGATGACAGTTCAACTCCCACAGACCTAAACAGCCTGTCAGACATCGTTTTTCTTAGCAGCATCTTGGAAGTCTACCAGCTCTTCTAAGAATATATTCCTTGTGCCAAATTACATCTTCCCTAGGACCTGTACTGGGCATCTGGATTTATGAAACATTGCAGAAGCCTCTGAGGGGAAACTAAAGAAACAAGTGGATAATCCCTCTGTAGTCTAGCCTGAAAATGTAACATCAGATAGAATATTTGTTAAAAAATATTTCCTAGAAAGTCAGGAGACTTGGGTGTGTTGGAAGTATTTTACATATTAGCAGTAGATTGTTAGCTGCAATATCGCAAAACTTTTTTTACACAGAGTTTTAAGTGCCTTTTATTAAAGATCCATGAAGTAGCAACTTAAGTGATTACATGATCTTTCCAAGGTATTTTCTGCTTTAGTTGCAGGTGTGGAGGACAATTTCTTTAAGTTTGTGCCTTGCCCTAATGTTCCATGTGAGAGCTTATTCTAGCCTAGACTGTCATTAATTGCTACATTTAAATGGTGCCTTTATCAAAGAGCAATGTCCAGCTGAACACTCTCAGATGATGATGGTTGGCAGAGGCACCACTCACCTTTTTCCATGAGCATGCTGAACCTGCTATTTGCTAAAGGTGAAGGGGGCACAAACCAGAGCTTATGTGTAGCTGTGAGTTATTCATGTGTAGCCGTGAGTTATTCATGTGTAGCAGTGAGTTATTCATTTGTAGCAGTGAGTTTTTTATGTGTAGCTGTGAGTTATTCCGTGCACTCTGGCCATTTGCTGCTGTCAGAGCAGGAGTCCAAACTGCCCTGGGGTCTGTTAGATTTGCAGTTATGATGAGCCATAGGTTGCTGCTCTTACTGAAGATTCTTGCCCAGAGAATAACCAAAAGACTTCCTCTCCTCTCCCTCTCCTCTGCTCCTTTCCTGTATGTCCTTATCTCATAATGATCAGAAAAAAAAAAACTGTGTGGGAGGCAAACTTGGGTTCTTCTCTTGTATGCAGGGAACCAGAAGTATACACACAAGCATGCTGTGTCACCTAAGATTATATCAGAGATATGAGCCATGTGCCGTCAGTATCATTTTATGACAGGAACACCCTCGGAAGGTCCCAAACACTGGCTGCCCCCTCAAATCAGGGTGGCTACAACAGCTATGATGAAAGGGAGGACATGATCTGCCCTGGGAAGATCCTGTCATCCATCCATCTGTTGTGATAGTGGCTGTGGAAACCAGGGAGACCAAGCGCAGTGCAACTCATTTTGTGTAGAAATGGGATATACAAAAGGCTTTTTTAAAAATGGGTCTCAGGAAGTAGCATTAGTAGAGCCTAAATTTGTTAGCATCAAAAAAAAAATGAAAAAAAAAAAAAAAATTCTGGTTTTATTTAAGTAATGGAATATAGCTTGGAAAGATTTTGGGATTGTTTGGTTTGAAGAGCACATCCTGTATCTTCTAGTAACCACCACCATGAGAAGCTGTTCTCCACACGCACGCACACACAGTGGTATCATTGTTTGCTGCTGTAGTGAGCTTAGAGCTGAAGCTCTTTGGAGTGTATATTTCAAGTTCAGATACACAGAAAATACTGTGTACACTCTGTGAACTCAGCCTCCCCCTGAAACTGATTCTCCTTTATGCCAGAAATTAAGTGAAAAAACACAGTGAAAAATGCTTCTTTTCAGAAGTATCACTTGTTGGACAGCTTGGTTGCTGTTCTGCTAGGAGAGATAGTCCTTACTTCCCTAGTTCGGACAGAAGGAACAATCTTATTATGAAAATAATAAAAATCTTGAATTTTTAAGAGCAGCCTGTCCTTAGAAACTGCACTTTCCTTCCCACCTCCCGTCCTCTTTTGTTATCTCAGGCATTTTTAATCCAGAAAGGCAGGAGTCACGCTCCTCCCCTTCCACATACACTAACTGTGGAGATGCCTTTATTATTTGGTTTCATCAAGCTCAGTTTTGCCCTGTGAAAGTTTCAGGGGAATTACTGAAAAGAAGAAGTGAGAATACCCATGGGGTTTCTTTTTTCTTTCCCTTCTGATGACAGCTCTCAGTATTAAAGCATTCGCTTTTAATTAAGCCGAATGAATCAGCATTCAGGTGGTTGTAAAATGCTGCCACTTTCTTCTCCCCTTTCTAAGTCTTTGGGAATTCACAACAACTCTTTCTACAGACAAACTGCTTTTGATGCAAGGTTTATCATGTTCCCTTTCCATTCCAGCGTACCCTGGGCTGTGACAATGTCATCTCCACAGTTATTGCTCAATGAGAAATATCTTTTCCTCTTCAGAAAATGTTCAGCCAAGAGGAATGTTGGCCAAAGAATGGGAAATTTGTACTAAAATTGAGTTATTTTTTTTTATGGGCAGATCTAGATAGACCCAGGAAAAAGGAAAAGAAAAAGAAAAAAAAATGTAGAGAATTCAAACATGACGAAAAAATTTTGCAGCTTTACTACAACTTAAAAACCAGACCAAAATTATACATTAGTCAGATCTTTCAAAAAATAGGTAAACCACCTGTATTTTATAAAAGTAAAGTGGTTATTTAATCAGAAGCTAAATCTGAAGAAAATACATAAGGGAGGGAGGAAACTGCAAAAGAGGGAGGAAAAAATCTGAAAGGAGGGAGGGAAAAAGCTGCAAAGGAGGGGGTAAAAAAACAAAGTAAAGGTGAAGCTGAAATGTATAACAAAGAAAAGATAAAAAGTATTGTGAAGGAAAAGGAAAAGGGGGGAAAGAAAGAGAAAAGAGAATGACAAAAGTTGAATCTCCAGCACATATATTTTCCAGACAGAAATGACAACTGCTGAGGAGAGCAGAGGAAAATAGATGGAGAGAGGAAAGTAAAATTAAACCAAGTAGAGATAAGGCTAAGTAATATAAAAATTGCATTTCATTCTTATTCCCTAAATTAATGGCTTTAGAAACAGCCTTGCTGTACAAATGGTCTGTTCCTTGCCATAATCAGTTATTGATGTTGACCTACTGCACAGCAATTGGTGAGACACAGCCCCGCTCCCTGTCCATCCCCTCTCCTTCTTAAGGTACTTTTAATATTGATGGACTATGTAGTCTGTGTAGATTAATGAAGTCCACGAAGGAAGTGTATATTAATTTGACAGGCTACTCAGACTCATCACAAGCCAATGGGAAGGTAGTCTTTGCAAGACAAAAATGTAGCTCTCAATCCTGCAGCCTTATATTTTTTACTGAACCTTTTAAAATGAGAAGGCTTGTTGAACTCAAATTCCATTTACAAACTTTAAAAACTTCTTAATGTTCTTAGAAGCAGCAAGATACTCTGAAAATGTTCCACAGTTAGATACATTTCTAAAAGTATTTTGAAGAAGATAACTGTTTTATAATGTGAGGTCTGAATAGCATTCCTTTGTTCATCAAAGTTTAATTCAAATAAGCCATCTTGTTAACCTTTATAAGTATATTTGAAGGGCTCACCAGCTTCAGTTGGAGGTACATTAATCCTGTTATAAGTGTCTAGAAGAGTACATCACGTACATCATATACTCAAAGAAATGGTCAGAGTAACATTATGTAGATAACAGAGTCAAACACTCAGCAGAACAAAATTGCCTGTGCATTCTCAGTTCACTTCTTGGTGAATAGCTTTTCTGTAATGAGTGTTAGTCAGATAAAACACATAAAGATGCTTTTCCCCCAGATTCCTTCTTGAATTTGGACAGAAGACAGTTAGTACTCATCAGTAAGCTTCAGTTCTTCTAGTGGGTCCCTTCCAACTCAGCATCATCTGTGATTCTCTGACTGAATCTGCATTGAGAAGTAAAAGAATTTTGGAAAAAAAACCCAAACCCCAGCAAAAACCCCAAACCATATTTACTTGTACATCTCCTGAAGTAACATCATCCTTATTTCCCAGTTTACTGATAGAGAGCATAGGCCCCAGATGTAAAGGCAAGCATAATGCAAAAGGCAGGACTGACTTGCTCAGCATATCTAAGAGCAACTGCCGTGGGCAAGTTTACTTTCCTGGCTTTTACTTAGCTGTGTTTTGGTCAAAAGAATAAAATTCTTCTCATGCCTTTTGCCATCTAAGAAATGTGCAGAGCAGTAGAGAAGAGTCAGCAGAAATGACCCAGGTATGCGCTTGATGGAGCATGATGTGGGTAAAAGGATGATTTCTTTCATCATGTAATTATCCATGTATCATAAACCATGGACTCATGGGATGAAGAAAACCAGAATAAGTGTCACAGCAAATTCAGTGTTGGATTTTCATAACCATTGAATACTTTGCATCATTCTGTTTTAATAGAGGCTGATTTCCATTCTTAAAAAATAAATAAGAACAAAAAAAAAGTGAAAATTTAAAAAATATGAAATTGACCTTCTCATCAGTCATCACAAATTGCAGTCTATACAATTACTGCACTGCTCTTTGTCACATGAGAGTGGTGATTTGGTAGCTTATCTGGGGAGCATCTCTGGAGAGACAATATGACACACAACTAGCCTCCGGACAACAAAGGGAGAAGAGACAAGAAGCCTGCAGACTTTGAGAGAGAGAGAGAGAGCATGGTTTCACAGCCCAATTTTACTCATGTCTGAGCTTCTCTTGTGTGTTTCAGCCTTAGATCTGCATTGCACCATTAGTCTTCCCTCCCTGAGAGCAGTTTGCATACCAAACTCCATTCTTTAGTCTTTAGCTGTAGTATTGGGTTTTTTTAACCTTTTACTTTTATTTTTTTTTACTTGGTGACATTACATGTCATCTTTCCTTTGTGGATTTTGACATCCCCTCTGAGTTCAAGTCCTACTTACTCATTGGGATTTCCACAAGGTATGACTTACCTTTTTGCCTAGGTTTACTACCCAGACACATAAAGTTCTTCAAAAACCTCTGAGCTCCACAGTCACTCTGCAACCTCATCCTTTGGTTTCTTGCTGCTAAAGCCCCAAGAATACAAACGGCCCTTAATGGCCCTGACCAGCGTCACCTAGAACCTCTCCCCTGCCCTGACCAGGAATCTCATTTAGGCTTAGACCTGGCCCTGACCTGAGTTATGCTGTAGGTGTATCTGTCTTTAGTCCTAGGTTTGGCCCTGTCTCCAGGATGGCACATCAACCTGTGCTGAAGATTTTGGTCCAGTTCCAACCCTGCTGCTCCCAATATCCCACAAAAGCTCTAATACTCTGGACAAATTCTTGTCCTTGTTGCATTTATGCCTCAGCAGTGATGACTTAGAAACTGTGGGAAGTCAAATAAATGAGGGAGTATAGTGAATGTGTTACAACCAAATGGCAGAAATGAGCTTTTGCAGCTGCTAAAAGCTGAATCCACACGCAAGTCAAGTATTAAATCATATTTCAATTCCTTATAGTGAAATCCATTATAAAATTCCATGACTTTTTCATATTGTTAGAACAAAATATTTTTTTTGTATGTATTGAGCTCAGACTAACAGGGATTTATTTGATATTAATCTAGCAGTATCAAAGTGCTTAGACTTACAAGAGTTGTAGTGTTTCACTATAAGATAGTCCTGAAAGAATAGTCTAAAGACCCCAGATTTAATGGGTTGATGAATGGGTGATTGACTTCCAAACCACTTTACAATCAATTAATATTTAGCCCTAGAGAAAATTCATTTCTATAATTGCCACAAAACTACCTGAGCTGGTCTGCATGGTTGTCAGTTTTCAGATCAGGTTGGCTTGTCAGCTTCAAGTTTTTTCTGCTTTGGGTCAGTAATTGGGTCATGTGAATTTTTAGGTTGTATCCTTGGTTTTAACTAGCCTGTGACAAAATACTGCCAACTTTGTGAAAAATTAGAAGCATATGTAGCCATTTTTAGGGACCTGTTGTTATGAGTGAGCATATAGGAATTAAAATGTAATCTGGCACAATAAACTGTGCAGCTCTGGAATGTGAACAGGTTATAATGACTGTCAGATTAACAGGAACGTTCCTCAAGTGATGATGTCCTGACAGCTACCATTTTAGAAGAAGGTCAAGGAGTCAGGAAAGAGGCTTAAAGCAGAAGGGTGATGTGACACATAATTTTTTTCTTAGATATAGGATTCAATCCTTTCTTTCAATTTAAACTACTCAATTGCTACACTTTTGTTCCTTAATCGATTTTGCTGAAAAATACTGAACATAAATTTTATCACTTCATTAAATCAGTATTTCTTGTATGCTGAGTTCCATTAACAGGAACTTTAACAGCTTCAGCTAATTTCCAAAACCACTGCATACAGACAGAGAAGCAAACAAACCGTGCAAAATTCACTCCTGAAATCAATGATGAAGCCAGAGAAAGACACGTATGTGTTTTGTTGCTAGGACTTCCATCTGAATAGTAACTTCCATCTCTAATTCAGCAACACTTTTAATGATATGATATTGGCTTTTGTTGACAAAGGCTTTAATCCATAAGTCCCTATTTAGAGTATAACTGTTTTTTGCTCTTGGCTGGCAGGTTTTGGCAGTTATGCTCTTCAAGTCATAATTAAGGAGCTTAAGATAATCATTGTGAATCTAATGTAGCAGACTTTTTAATAGCTACAAAAATTTGAATTGTGAACCATATCTTTATATAATTTTGAACAATAAATAATATAACATGGTTCTTCAGTTTGACTATAGGTGCAGCTAATGTTCCATCTCTACTTGGAGCTAATGCTGAATGCACAGCATCTGCACAGATCCTGGTGTAATGAGTGAAGAAAAAATACTGACACTTCATCTAAACAATTTACAAAGCTGCTCTATTTCTGAGTAGAGAAAGTAAAATCAAGGAATGAAAGCTCTAAGTCATCTGGGGAAACAAACTCTGAGTCCTACAGTCAAGTTCAAACAGTGCTTTGGGAAGTGATTGATGTTATCTATTGTTTGGAAAATAATTATTTGCACTATAACTCTTACGTGTCTATAAAGCACTATTCTTTCAGGCTACTATGAGTAACAACACAAAAGAAAAATTGTCTCCTAATTAGCTGTTCTTGTTGTCTCTTTAGGGAAAACTTTATTTTAAAACATTTTGAGTTACTCATAAGGTGTGGAATAATGTTTTGTACACATTGGTACATGTACTAGTATTCAGAAGGCACCAAAAATATATGTTTATGTGACTGCCTTCTGAAGGCAGTTGGAGTGGTGGACTTGGCACCTGGAATACTACTTTGGTTTCTCTGGTGATAAATTCACTACACCCCCAAACACACATCAGGGTTTTCTGGAGGCTAGAATTACTCCATTAGGCTGTGAGTCACGCTTGAGCCCCATTTGCCTTGCCAGACAACATGGTTGAGGGATGCGTGGGAACAGGCAAGGGCCTGGATGTGCCTGGAGTGGGCATGAGAGCAGCTGGAGACAATTGAAATCACCTCTTCCAAAGACCATAATTTCCACCTGAAGAGGGACAGGTCATTAAAGCACAGAACTGGTGAGCACAACATGCTCCTCAAATTCTCTGTGTGGAGATCAAGAAACCACAGTGCGAATTCAAGAGCAAAAGAACAAAAGCCCAACCATTTGTTGTTTTTCTGCACATCTACTGACACAGAGAGGTGTGGCACAGAAAACTGCAAAGCTCTTTGGCAAAAAGGCCACAATGATGAGTGGGTGTCCCTAGCTTTGTCTAAGCTCAGCTGCTTGGGTGTCTCTCTTTTCTAAACTAGTGGTTAAGGTTTATGTGTGAGTATACTGTAAATCTGCCTTTTGACTGGTTAGTGAAGTGTTTAGACTGCATGAAGTGATTAGCTAGATAATGGGAAATGCGATTTTATTAATATAAACTGGATGTAAAGTGGATAAATTAACTAAGCAGGGTCAAGAATGCCTTGTTCTGGGAAAGATTCAGGGATGTTCATCAGGATGAGAGAGCACAGAAAAGCACAGAAAAAGATCTCCCTGACGCAGCCTGAAACCCAGCTGTGCTAGCGTGAGACCAGCCTCTCTGCAAAGAGGTGGCATGGTTTCTGTGCTTGTGACAGTGTCCTTTTAAAATGCTTCCCCCTGCAAACACCCTGTAGACTTTTCCCACAGGGTAAAAGATAGAGATGAAATTTAAGTGGCCTGGTGATGGATTATTTGTCTCGCCTGAGCGCCTGGCTGTGCCAGTGAGTTCAGTGTTTCTGCCACTTGCCATGGGAACAGCACGAAACATAAGGATCAGCAAGGGATGTTTCATATAGATACACTGGAATTATCATTTTGATCACTGCATGCCTTGTTGAAGTGAATTCTCTCGTGGTGGCTAATAAATACTTCCTGCAGCACTATTTTTGGGGGGAAATTTGCTTCTGCTTTGCTGGACTTGTGTTATGTTGGGCACTCGTCTCTGCACTGGAGCAGCTTCCACTGTTGAGTCCTACCACCCTCAGCTTTTTTTGGGACTTTTTTGGGACATAGAGGTCTTGAATACAGTGCCCTGCAGGAACTGCACTCTCTCCCATTAGGAAGGTGCCGTTATTAATTAATGATTTGAGAGGAAAAGGAATTAGGAGGTTGAAGTCTACCAGTTGGCAAGAGGTTTGCATATAAATCTTCTTCTTCCCTTAGGAACAATTAAATTAAATCAGTTATATTTGCATATAAAATAGCTTATTTTTTCCCTCATCTGAAAATAAGTATTAAGAGACTCTTTTTCTTCACAAGAATTCACATGAGAATTATTTAATTGGAAATATTAAATCTATTTTTTCTAAAACCAAATAGAAAATGAGATTTTTAAAATAATATTCATAAATGGGAACTTGAATAGCTTGGTAATCTGTAAAGAAGTTGTGTTTAATACTTTAGTGAATTTATAATGTTTTGGGAAGTATGTGCTCATTAATTTAAAAATGAGTTTCAGTATTTTAGAGGAATTTTTTAAGCTAGTCTAGAGAAATGATAAAGAAATCCTACTGCAGAAACATGGCCAGTTTTCCAAACTCTTATGTTCCTGAGCATTTGTCATGACTTCAATACACTTTTTGTTGAATGTGTATTTCCGGACTACTATTATAAGTTAAGATTCTTTGTTGAGATGATCCATAAAATAACAATAAATAAATCTCCTTAATTTACTTGTTAGTTATATGCAAGTAATTTCATACCTGTTTCTCTATACTCTGGTAATGCTTAACTGCAGCTCTGCTTCACCTCACCTGCACAGCACTTCTACCTGGAGCAGGATTTGAAAACTCTTTTTCATGGTGAAACACAGGACTGACTCCAGAGCTCCTGAGATTAACGTGCAATGTAATTAATTCACACTTTGATTAGTGGATCTGTGACTGATGACCCATCGACCAAAGGAATACTTACTAGATCAAGAATTTTCAGGACCAAAAATATGACCTGCTACTGGGAGCTGAACTCCACAGCAGGAAATCCACATGATTTTCATCCATGTGGCATGAGGCATGCTTTAAAGCATGTTCATTACAACATGGGGTTTGCCCATGGCTAGGAGGAGTGCTGGGTAACTTGGCAGGAAAGCCTTGAAACCCAGTTTTATCAGCCAGATACTGTCTCTGGCCTCAGGGTCCTGTTGGTCTCATCCCTATTTCCCTTCAGGATCCTTTCCTGGCACTATGAACTGCACGGGGAATTTTGGCAGCTCCCCACTTACAAACGAAGGTCCTGGAATTCTCAAAGCTCCCCTCTTACAGTGCATCTCCAGTGTACCAAAACTGGAACAAAATAGATGTCCTAAGCTGTCATTTCTCACAGTGCTGCTCTGGAATAGTTCTTTTATACCTTTAGTAATGGTAGTTGCTCTGCCTAAAGTACAGTTTTTATCATCATTATTTGAATTTTAAAGTTAGAGACCATATGTCAGAATTTTTGAATGCAGCCAACTGCTTTTCTTTCCACATGTGAAGTTATGGTGCTGCTCTGCTTTCAGGCTTGCTAGGGTTTGTTTTTTTCTTATGTTATTCTCTTTTATTTCCTTGTAAAAACAGAGGAGAACTTGGAATTAAAAGAGCAGCTGGAGATATATTTGGTCCATGCATTTTCTTGCATCAAACCTGACTTGTCATGAAATAAAGCAGTGGCTGCCTCTGCTCAAGAATACTTCAGTACATGATTAATTCAGTGCCAGCATAGATTTTTGATGTGTCTTTGCCATATGTGAATGACCAGTTGAAATACATGTTTTTCACATCTAAGCAGGAGTCCACCATTTGAAGTTCAAAACTCTGCAGCATTAAGATCTGTAAGCCCTTTACTTGAAATGACTACTGCAGAGGGAGAATAAGGTCGAGGAACAGAGCAGCAGCACTAGCAGGTTAATGCCTAAACTTCTGCTCAGAAATGTTGTACAGACAGACATCCCACCTCTAGCTTCCAAAAGCCTGGCATTTATTAAGGTTGTGCATAATGTGCCAGTTTCTCCCCCCAATTCTCTTGATTTTTATAAAGAGAAGATACTCACATACTATCTCAGAAAATTCTCTCTCTTTTAGCAATAACACTCCCAGCTCATTGATTAGCTCCACTCAAATCTGATAGGAGGGCAGGATAGTCAAATATTTCTTTTCAGGTCTGCCTGATGTCCCCTGCCTGTGCAGACTTGAGGCTGTTGGCTCCATGCTCGCCAGGGATGCCAGCAGCAGCCAGCTGGCCCAGAGCACACCTCTGGCTCCAGTGGCACAGGCGTGTGCCCGAGCCTTCCTGCAGAGGCAGCTGAGGACATGGAGGGGAGCTGAGGTTACTGCAGGGGAGGAAGGAGGGGTGGGTATGGAGCTGAGGAATTGTGCTGCAGCTTCAAGAAATCAGTCTTCATTAGTCCTGCTGCAAAGACTTGGAGTGATTCTTCTCTATCTCTCAGGAGACAATCATCTGGGACAGAGGTGCTTGGTGTCTTTCTCCTGACTGCCCCTCCAGAGGCTGTTCCTTTTCACTGGGTTATCCACTAATCAGTACAGAAACACCAGGGACTTGCTGGAGAATATTAGGAGGATGCACCATCCATAGCTGCCGTGATCTTTGGCCCACTGAATACTGAATTATTTTATATCTACTTTCAAAAAGAAGGAGGCACTTCTTAAAGGATAACAGCTCAGCACTGGTGGTGAACAACTTGTAATAGAATCACTGAAGGGTTTGGGTTTAAATGGACCTTAATGATCATCTTGTTCCAACCCCTCTGCCATGGACAGGGGCACCTTCCACTAGAACAGGTTGCTCCAGCCACATCCAGCCTGGCTTTGAACACTTCCAGGGATGGAGCATCCACATCAACTTCTTCAGTGCCTCATCAACCTCACAGTAAAGAATATCTTCCTACTATCTAATCTCAATCTACCTCCTTTCAGGGTATTACTCCTTGTCCTATCACTACATGCCCTTGTAAAAAGTCCTTCTTCTTGAAAAATCGCTCTCCATGAAGATGTTGCTGTCTCTGCTTTTATGTTACAAGTTGCATGCTTTTAAAATAAAGTTGGCAGGAAGGTAAGTGAATTCAGGAAAGAAAAAAAGTTAGAAAAATAATCTTTTATCTTCCACCCAGGGAAAAAGTCATACCCAGGGGATATTTTGGATCAGTGTTGAAGGACAGCTGAACTAGACCCATTGCTTGGGCAAACATTTGGGTACTCTGAGGAGCACCCCAGGCATTGCTAATTTCTCTAGCACTGCAAATCTTGGAAGAATGGCTCAGCAAGGCATTCCTGCTAAAAACTGCTCAAATTTCTGTTGATTTTTCTCTTTTAGTTTTGTCAAAACCAGGCTTTCTTACAGGGATAATTTGATCCTTCAAAAATCAAGGGATCTCACTGAAACAGTATGTTGTTAATATATTATCAATCAAATCCAGATTTCACCAGATTTCTGCAAAATGCTGTTGTCAAGCCCAACAGACTTTTCATTCTTACTTGAAATTAATTAGATCCTCTGCCTTACTTTGATTTTCTAAAAGGCTGCAGCGGGTAAATTCAGTCACTCTCACAGCTCTTGCCCTATAAAAACATCTCTGTTATGATAGTAGGCATCTCGATATAAAATATGTATTTTGCGTAATGTTTACATACAATATAGTGAGACATTTGTCTAGTTTAAGATACAGACAAATAAACATTTGCAGTATTTCTTTGTTTGCAGATAAATTCACATTAATTCCAAGACAGTAAAATAGAATTAATATTCTGGTAATTATCTATTTCCAATTAAAAAATCATTGTGCAATGAATAATAATAGAAAAGAGCCAAGGCTTTCAAGTGTTTGAGGTTGAGTGCCTTGAATTAATATTTATGAACAAAAAAAATGTTCTGACTTTGTAAGAGTGCTGCGCACTCAGCAGCATCTTCTACAATTGACAAAAAACATGGATGCAACACAGAGTAAATTGTCTCTTCTGCATTTTGATTAAGGACAGACCTTGCTGTCTTGTTAAGTGCACAAAGCTGCAGCTTTTGGGTCAGCTGTGAGTCAAAATTTCCTTGGTTAATGGTGACAGTTTACAGTAATAAACAGTTTTAAGAAGCACAAGTACTTAGCACTTTGAAAAGCACTCAACAGCTTCTCCTGAAATCCTGGTGTCTGAAATATAGAACATTTATTTAGTTTAGGTGTGGTGTTTTTTTTGGTTGGTGGTGTTGGTATTTTCCTTTCTTTCCCTTTCCCTTTCCCTTTCCCTTTCCCTTTCCCTTTCCCTTTCCCTTTCCCTTTCCCTTTCCCTTTCCCTTTCCCTTTCCCTTTCCCTTTCCCTTTCCCTTTCCCTTTCCTTGTCTGGGTGTTAAGGCTTTGTTTTAAACTCTGTGTCTGAAGATTGTAGGAGTACAAAAAAAAAAAAAGTTTTTTAAATTGCTGTCATTCCTTTCCCTTAAAAGGATCTTACTTTATCTTTCCCGAGGTCTATGAACTACCTTTTAGCACTTAAAAGCAGTTGTTCTTTAAAGAGATACAAAATCTTCCATCTGCATTTGCTGTCCAAACACCTTCCTGGGAACTTGATTAACCACTACATCTTTGGGAGTACAAGAGAAGACAGTGGTGCTGTTGGTGCTGCATCCAGATTTGTAGCACTGCCCTCACAAATGCCATCTAGGTGGTGTGGGATGCAGCAGAGAAAACGGTGAGGAGCTTGACTGTGCTCACTGAGGTTCCTGACTGTCTTCAGAACAGTGCTGTGATGCCTGAGAAGATGCATGCACCACCTGGTATTGAGGGCTGGCACTTCAGTTTGTCATCTTTTTTTGAGGGGTGGCACATCAGTTTGTCACCTTTGGAGCTGTCATCTGTAGCCCTTTTCTGCTTGCAGATGTGCTCCTCAATGACATTCTCAGCTTTGAAAAACTGCCCCCTTTTGGCCATTTTCCTGTTGCAGCTGTAGTTGCTCCTCTTATAAACAATGTGGTAAAAAAAAAATTCTGTATCTTGTCTATTAATGACTAATAAAAGTGTATTTCAACAATGGCTAATGAAACCCTCTACTTTCCACCCTTCAGAGCAGGCAGTTAGAGAAAGTGCCAGACCAGAATCAGGGCCCTGCTCTCCCCCTGTACTGCCTATCTCCTCCCTGGGACTCTGGACCTCAGTCCACAGTAATCCCATAGTGATGAGATAAAGATATTTTATAGTATTCAGAAAGGTGGGGTTTGCATTTTTTTATCCACCCTTAACTGTGAATGTCAACCAAGTAATAGACAATAAAATAAAATCTTTATATGGAAAGAGGAGTCATGGTATCAGCTGGAACTAAATTTGGAGGGAGGGTTTACTAGTACAGGTGGTCAATACATATCAACATTTTCTGACTTTTAATCATTATTCCCTGACTTTAATTCTAGCTTGGATTTGTTAACTAACATTCATTGCACAGGAATTGCAGAACTGATTGTATCCAAGGGACTGGTAATCTAGCAGTCAGATGGAGGCAGTATCAGCTATTTCAGCAGAAGGTGCAATACTCAGCCATTTGTAGACAACAGGTAAAAATATGTCATTTTAGATCCTTGTATCTAACAGAGATTGGTCTACAGGTTTACATATGACATTTGAGTTACTCAATTCACTTGGGATAATTCTGAGAAGTGTTATTATAAATACACACATCCAGTTCTTTCTGGTAAAAATAAATTTTTGCCTGCTTATGGTTTGGCTCTCCCCTGCAAGGACTGTTTTGTCCCAGACAGATGAGTGGTTATGTTTCCTTAAAGGAAATTATCTGGAAAATTTCTCTTGGATCAAAATTTTACTTCCTCCCTCTTTACATTAATTTCTCAGATATATCTGAAATAGTGATTTGAAAAAAATGGGAGCAACCTCTTCCACCTACCCAGCTGTCAGGAGTCAGCAAAAATCAGCCTCTGGCATCCATGGTGGGACAGGGAGAGTTTTGGGAAACCTGGAAAAGTTCAGCAATCCACACTGGTGAAAATTACTCTGTATTTCAACATCTCTGTTCTTCTCAGTTTGTGCCAATTTGCAGGAATATAGATTTCTCTGCAGATTGCAAGAACAGGTTTTTGTTTGACCAGAGGGGAAAATTCTTTAAAAGTCTCTCAAAATGTTGCCAGGTTGAAAGTCTGATGAAAAACTTGATCTGCTCCATTAATTGATTTCCAGAAGTCCATTTTCTCTCAGAAATGCTCTCCCTCCTCAGCTCTCTGTCCTACCCCTGCTGAGCCCATCGTGTGTGCCGACGACACCGAGCTGTGTGGTGCAGGAGGGAAGGGATGCTGCCCTGGGGGACCTGGGCAGGCTGGGAGGTGGGACTGGGTGAACCTCATGGAGTTCAGCAAGGCCCAGGGCAAGGCTCTGCACTGGGGTCAGGACAACCCCAAGCACAAACACAGGCTGGGCAGAGAAAGTAGAAGCCCTGAGGAGAAGGACCTGGGGGTGTTGGTGGACAAGAAATTCCACGTGAGCTGACAATGTGTGCTTGCAGCCAGAAAAAGCAAACATCTCCTGGGCTGCATCCAATGTGGCCAGCAGGACAAGGGTATTTCTGCCCCTCCACTCCACTGTTGTGGCACCCCACCCAGCTCTGGGGCACAGGAAGGACATGGGCCTGCTGGAGAGAGTCCAGAGGGGGGCTGCAAAGTGCATTGAAATTGGAGGGGGAAGTTCCCCTTTCAATGACAATCTTTAACTCACACCTAATACAAAGTAATTGCCTTACCCCTGACGAGCACTGCAAATTGGTCACAGGTTTCCTGTATCATGCTTAGTGCCGCCTCAGCATTTGACCAGAGGAGTGAATTTCCTGGTCTTCTGAATTGCATAGTCTGTTGGGATGTGAATCTCTGGATGGACAAACCATGTGCATATTTCTCGTTGTTTTGAAATGTCATGTGTGTGGAAAGTATTTGATTACTGATGGGTTTTAAAACTTTGATGGCTTCTGCTCCATGATCTAAGGTATGCTTTTGTCTCTTTCCAAATTGTCATATTGAGATAATCCTAAAAAGATCAAAGGCAAACCTTAAGTTTATACCCTTATTTCCTATTCCATTTTGAATATAAAGCTTTCATGATTGTCTTCATTTAACAGTCCCCTGTCCAGGTAGATCTTAGAATCATAGAACTATTTAGGTTAGAAAGAATCTTTAAGGTCATTCAGCCCAGTCATTAACCCAGCACTGCCAAATCCAAGACTAAACCTTGAACACAGGTGCCACATCTACATATGTAAATCCCTCCAGGAATGGTGACTCAACCACTTTCCTGGGCAGCTTTTTCCAATTCTTGGCAATCCTTTTCATGAAAAAATTTTTCCTAATATACAATCTAAACCTCTCCTGGCACAGCTTGGGGCCATTTCCTTTTATCCTATTGCTAGTTACCTGTGAGAAGGGCCCAAAACTGAACACTGTATTTGAGGTGTGGACTCGGCAGTGTCCAGTATCACTGCCCTGCTGATACAGGCCAGGATTCCATTGGCCTTCCTGGCACACCTGGCTCATGTTCAGCCACTCTCAACCAGCACCCCCAGGTCCTTTCTGCTGGGCAGCTTTCAGCCACTCTGCCCCAGCCTGCAGCAGTGCCTGGGCTTGTTGTGACCCAAGGGTAGGACCCAGTACTTCACATTGTTGATGTTGTACCTCATAACCTTATGGCATCTTTGCTGTCCTCCTAGGTTTCTCCTGCTTTCAAAAGTGGTAAAACTTTTTCCCTGAGTTCCAACCAAAGCTCTCTGTTCAGCCAGGCTGGTCATCCTCCCTGCTGGTTCATTGTTTAGGACATGGGAACAGCCTGTTCCTGCACCTTTATGATCTCCTTCTCACAGAATGTTCAGCCTTCCCACAGTTACCTGCTCGTCCTAGCCACAGTGTGCCTTCTACACGCACTGATTTGATGGGAAAACCTTACCTCAAGAACTGCAGTTTAGCAGCTCGATTTTGATGCCATGTGATTTCCCTTCATGTCTGTCTTAAACAGCTCCAAGTCCTGCTCTCCTATTTCTGTGACATCAGCTTTTACAGCACTTCACAGTGAAACACAGGGATAGAGGGACCTGCAGCCTGAGTCAGATGAGTGCTGTGACCTGCAGAATGAGCAGTGTTAGCTGAAAGTCTGCAGTTTAACATTTAGTGCTACACTTGTATTTGGGGGCATGAAACAAAAACATGGAGGAAAATGATAAAGTGGTAAGAACAGTGCAAATTTCACTGCTCAGGCCTCACAGCCTGCTACCTTGTGCCACACATAAATGTAACAACACTTACAAATGTACAACAAACAATTATATTGTAGTCTATTAGTGTGTTCACCTGTTTCAGTTCCATGAAATGATTTGGGTTTTTTTCTATGCCTGCACATTATTATTCAAATGAGCAGCTCGGCTGGATTTCATCCCCAGCATCCTGGTGGAGGTACTATAATTGAATCTCCACTTATAGCTTAGTTATACAGTGAAACAAATTTTGATACAGAGCTAAAAGGTGTCATTTGTGTTGAGCTAGTACTGATTAATTTATTGATCTGTTTCTCTTCAGATCTTTTTAAGTAAATATATGATTGTCTGAGTAGCTGAGACTTTACCCTGGGACCCCACTGAGCAGCTGATATTTCTGGGGAGGTGCATCACTACAGCTGGCTTGTTGGTGTTCTGCAAGAGGTTTCCCTGTTCACTAAATTGTGATAGAACAAGACCTGGTGTTTCTATAACTGGTGGGTTTTATGCTGCCTGTATACCTAGGACAAACATAGGTCAGGAGCTAGAGACTGCTTAAAATTGTCCAACTTTCTTGTCAGTGAAGAAGTTTATTTTTAAAAAATACCCCAAATGTGTTAATAATGAAGAAGAAATTGAAGAAATCTTGTATTCATTGGATAAAAGCTTAATGGGAACACCTAGGCATTGATAGGAAAGTTCATGTTATATTCACAGAGAACTGTGATGACCTGGGGCCCTTTTAAGCACTGGAAATACTGCTTTGGTACTGAGTATTTAAGCTATCTGAAAACATAGTTTTGCTTGGGGTATTTCCTTATATTAAAAATCTTCACAAAGCAAATCTCTGTCTCTTAAAAAAAGCCTAAAGCCATAAGCCCTGTTTTCTCTTATATAAATGAAATGAAAGATTAGGGAAGACTGAATATTTTCTATTGAAACTAGTTTATCTATCTTAGATTTGCTCCAGGATATAAAAACAGCATTTTGCTCTGCATGGTCTCTCCTTTCACCACATCACTAGGCTTCAGTCTTTCTTAGAGAAATAGCATCCTGCCCATGCAATAATTTCTAGGCTACTACACTGGTTAGTGCAAATCATATCTGAAGGCTAAGGTCACTTCCAGTTTGGGCATTTCCTGCTAAAACACATTATTCTATCTTAATGTGGTTGCATGTCAGTATATTTTCAATACTGGCTATTGTGAATCATCTGGTTGAAGTTACATGGAGAAACTCTGTTAGATTTCCAGTGTTGGCTCGGTCAGGATAAGTAGTTAAAGTGGTCTGGCTTATGGTGCAATTTTTCTGTGTGTCAATCCCAAATGAGATACTGCAGTTTGAATGCAGAGTCCTGAGGGAAAACCCCAGTGGGAGATATTCACATCAACTTTGTGTCTGAAACCAATGTCCTGTGAAGCTGCCTTTGGATAGACACAACACAGTGTCATTGGCAAGACAATAACACATCTTCAGGAGTAGATTGCAGCACACGTAGGATGGAAGTGCAAAATCCTACTGAGTCTGAAGGATGGTGGTTTATGTCTGTGTTTTCTGTGGAGGTTGATGACCAAAAGCAGTGGTAGAGGACCGTGCTGGGGCTGTATCCCACACTGACTGAAACTTCTTAGTGTTATCCTATTTCCAGCAGTTCAGCTGGGATCTGCTGTCATTAGACACTTATGGCAAAATCTGTCTTGTCCTTAGAATCATTAGGGTTGAAAAGCGACCTCCAAGACCATTGAGACCATAAAAAGACAGGAAAGAAACCACGCCAAGACTGCAGCATATTCATTGCTTGTCTCACTCCTCCTACATGCAGATGTTCAAGTGAAAAAGTCACACTGCTTTTTGTAGCTGAAGTTTGCTACTTTCAACTCCTGCCATGCAGGGCTGGATGTCGCACTTGCCTCAGGTTAGACAGGAGGGTGCTCAGACTGTTGGTAGTAAGGGCTTCAGGCAGCTTAAGGCTCATGCTTTGTGACTCACTACT
The DNA here is from genome assembly GCF_049639895.1 of Pseudopodoces humilis. NCBI lineage: Eukaryota > Metazoa > Chordata > Aves > Passeriformes > Paridae > Pseudopodoces > Pseudopodoces humilis. Next base: position 10,401,781 of record NC_142205.1, on the reverse strand, counting down.
AAAGGTTATAAATAGGAAATAATATAAAGTATATGTATGACTCTTACAAACCACAAAGTGTGGGAATGGTATGACTCAGTCCAGTCTCCCCTTCCCCAGTTTTATAATTTCTTTTATCACTGTATAATGTTTGAGCTCTGAAACACTGGGGACAAGGCAGGGTCTGATGCTTTGTTGAGGTGTTCCTGTTTCTCAAGACATATTATTTATAACACAAAGTGGGAAAAGATCTGACTGAACTGGCTGGTAGAAAAACGTGATAAAAACATGTAAAAGTAAGATGGCAAGAGAGAAAAAGGGGTGAGGGGAGGGCTGGGGAATGTTTGTTTTACAAATACCTCAAGGTTTTAAGTGAAACCAGAATTCTTGAGTAGGGAAGAAAAGGAGAGTGAAATGCATCTCATTCTCATGTTTGCAGCTGTGGATCTTTAATCAGTGATATCTAGAAGGAAGAGACAAAGGAACAGCAGAATTCAGGATGTTTGCTTCTCGAGCAAGCTGGGATACAGCCAGTGAGTGGTGATGGATATGAAGAGAGAGTCTTGTACAGGAAAGCCCAGGGAAGTGAAGAGTGTGCTGGGACTCGTCCTGCAGCAGAGCTGCATGGTGTCAGTCATTGAGCAGGATGAAGTTGAACATTCAGTAGTTCGATCTTTGGGTGGTTTTTTTTGTTTGTTTGTTTGTTTCTTTTTGAGGGTTTTTTTGTTGGTTTGGTTGGGGTTTTTTGATGGTTGTTGTTTTGTTTGGATACTTTGTTTTGGGGGCAGGAGTCGGTCTCTGTAGTTCTTTGCTTTATTCAAATGCCTAGCTTTGAATTTTGCTAGATATCTGACAGGAAACCTTACCTCAAATGTCCATTTCCTCTGAAAACTGAGATGATATTTGTAAAGTTTCAAGAATCTTTTGAAGATTCTTGCATCTGATGTGTTGTGCTGGAAACCCTTAATGCCACTCTAAATGTGACAGTGCCTGGTTAGATGGAAGTGTTGATGGAGAAGCTGAGTAGACTCAGAATTCAGTGAAACTTCAGTATTTTGAAATGACTTCTTACAAAAAGCCACAAACACTGAGCTGTTTTTAATTATGTTGTTTCACAAATCAAGCAGTCTTGCATGTTGCCTTCCGTATGGACTGCAAATAGAAGAAACTTTGGGTATTGAACAAAAGATATTCCCCCCAAAAAATACTTTCCACTTCTATAGGGTGTCCTCAGCTGGATGAAAAAGTGAAAGGTGTGAAGGAGGGCATGATATGACCTCTGCTACAGAAGAAAGTCAGGGCTCGGGAGGGGAGGACTCTAAATCTGAATTCATGCAGAAATCAGTGGAATTCTGGCTGAATTTTTGCTAGCTGGAAAATTCTGAACTTTCACAGGAAAGGTCAAGATAATTTAGCAGGAAAAAAAGCTGCTGCAAAATTCTAATGAGTTTCTTATTTTTTCCAATGTGGGAATAACTCTGAACTATCTGGATAAGTTTAAAATGGTGCAATGCCAACAAAATGAGCAGTTACCCTGGGACAAGTTCATCCTTGGCATGACTGCTCATTGAGCTGCTTTTGCACCAGGGATTGGTTTTAATCAGCTTTCCTTTAAGTTACTTTTCTGAACTCTAACAAGCTGAGACATCTGAATAAAATAATAATTTCACATCAAAATATTAATAAAGCAGATATTTCAGATACTTCTCTTGCAAATAATTCATAGAACTAAATTAGTTTTTTCTAATCAATTAGGAGTCTGCCAGGTACCAGAAAATGGTAATTTAACAGCAGGAACAATTTTATGTATTTTTAGAGAGGATGAGAACCAATTCATTTAAAATTGTTCCTGCAACCCACAGGTCCCAGGCTGAACACTTCCCTTCAATGACACAAATGCTTTTTTTCTACCAGATTTCCTATTTGGAACAGGGATGTATTGCCTTAGTGCTACTCCGAGCTTTGCTATTTTGTTTGCTATTGGAGCAGCAAGCAAAATATACCATGATATGATTTATGTATCTCAAGGACAAACTGAAGATCTGCAGAGACATATGAGTGCATCTATTGCTGGCATGTGGTTTAACAGGGTGGTACAGACCTCTTTGACAATCAGTACAGAGACACAGGGGACCAGAGTGACCCAAAATGTCCCCATGGTGATGTGAGCCCTTCTACAGGCACATGCAGTCCTTGATAAATGCTGCTTGTTACTCTCCAATGGATGATTCCTTGGTCTAACCCAATTTGTTTGTTCTCATAGGTTCTTACCTGCCTACAGCTAGCTAACAGAAAGCACTAGCTACAAATTATACCTAACCATCGCTATTCTCTGGTATTTGGACTTAATGTTGTATTTTTTCATCAGAATACAATAATACAAAAATAAGAGATGCCTCCTTAGTCTGTGTCATTTCTGGTGGTGGAGTTGGGGCTGGTCACTTTTTGCTTGATAAATCTGGAGCTCAAAATCCATTGCAGGAGGGGTAGGATTACATCTGTGCCTGACCACCAGGCTGTAGGCTGGATTTGTGCACTGACAACATTCCCCTTCAGCCTCTGATACCAGTCCTGGTACCTGCCCTTGGGAATGCAGCAGGGAGCAGCAGGGGAAGCCTAGCTGCAATGTTGGGTAGCAGGACAGTCACTTCTGACTTAACAAAAGCATTTGAAGGATTATGCAGACAAATCTGTAATTCCCATGTCACGTCTTGGTGTGGTGTGTGTCGCCATGATCCTATCTGAATAACATATTAAGAATCTATCACCTTTTAGTGTCTAAATCTTGAAACCTAAAATCTGTTGTGACTTCATGACAAATGTAAGAGTCCTCTCCCCATCCTCTCTACACATTTTTGGTTGCATGTTGGAGACAAGAAGATTGGATGGGAAACCATGAAATGCATCCCTGACTCTTGTAGCTGCACTGCCAAGGGCTTTGGTTTTCTTTAGCAGGGTGCTCTGTTCCAGCTGTGTGTTGGTTCAGTGTGTCAGTCCAAGTACATGCTTAGATAGTGCACTAGGGAAACCAAAAGGCAAATTCTTCTGCTTTGGCACCGCCAGCACAGAGCACCACAGAGGCTGGCAAAGCCCATGCAGCCCTCAGTAGACTAAAGGAACATATCTCAAAAGAAAAAGGCATTTGACCTCAGGCAAAGGCAAATACTTGCCATGTAATTGTTATTACTGCTTTTCAGTATGATTTCAAAAAATTGAACAGCTTGAGGTTGTCACATTTAGTGCCCTAATTGGTTCCATATTTCACTGCATAAAATCTGAAATACTCCTGTTCATGGAGTTCAAGATTTCTCAGTGTCTGCTTCCACAAACTCTGCATTGGTTTTACTCTCCAGTTGCAGTCTGGTCTGCACAGCTGGCTGTCTCAAGTCAGCATTAAGGGGAATAACTGAGGTACGGCCTCTGAAAAGAGATGGGCCATGCCTGAGGCAAGTCTGTTTCCTTCCATGGGAAACTTCATCCAAGTCTCTCAAGGAAAGAGAAGACTGCCTTTCTCTTTTGTTTTCAGTTAAACCACCAAAGTGATTTCTGAAAATAGTTCCTCTTATGCTTAAGCAATAGATATGCAGGCTAATATTAGTATTTTGGTATTTTATATTAGTACTATATAGTCAGTACTATTTATTCACTGCCGAATACACACTAAGCACTATACAAAGCTTCAAAACAAAGCCTCTAGTATAATTCAAAGGCCTTGTATAGCAAATTTCCTGTTAACTAAACACACATTTTCTCACTAATTTAACTGAAACAACTGACAGGCAAGAAGTTGAAGCATAAGCAAGAGTGTTTTTCAGATCAAAGATCTGAGGATTTTTAAGGGCATGAATCAAGGCCCAGGGAAATCAGTGGGAGGCTCCAACAAACCAATATTTTTAAAGTCAGGTTGTAAAGACAGTAAATTAGCAAAAACATCCTTGAAATTGTGGCTGAGAACTGAAATTTTTAAGATATCCCATTACCTGAACACCTGGAAAAATAAGACAAGGTGTTTTCTTGGAATGACATAACGTGCTCTGCAAGGCTCCGAAGAAGAAGCTGCTCCCAGAGCGCTGCTCGAGGGATGCTCTCTTCAGTGTTGCACCTCCTTTAATGCCGATTTCATTCGCTTCTTTGATGTGCTACAAAGAACTGAAAGCCAGGGGTTTTGTTGTGGGTTCTTTGTTTGTTTTAAACCCCTAGAAAAAGGAGTGCAGGTGAGTGTGTGGTGGATTCCCGGCCAGCCCTTCTCTCCCCCCGGGATGGGAAGAACCTGCCCGGCAGATCCTCATCCACCTACCGAGTCCCTCTAGCGGTGCCATTCCGCAGATTTCCCTCCTACATCCCCAAACTAATGAAGAGTAAAAGCAAATCTAACCGAACAAATATTTTAATGCAGCCTTCCATTAGTGAAAAAAAAACCTACAAGGTTGAAAAATGCACATTTGTTTGGTCTAAGCAGCATCACGCTGCTGGAAAATCGTGTACCACACTAAATGCTGTGCCTTCAGTTTAACAGGAGCTGAAACTCAGTGACAGCTGAGAGAGGTCCTCAATTTTCAAGCAAATGTGAAACGAGACAAAAATATGCTTTTCAGCATGTAAAATTTTATCCTTGGCTTTTTTCAGAGAGACAATTTAGGAAGATTTCTTTGGGCAAATTAAATATATTTCTATGGTGACCTTGTGAGGGACAAGCTCAGTTTTATCAGTGGGCAGATTGCAAATAGGGAGTTAGAGTTGAGGCCACTCTGTTCACAAATAGGGAATGATATTTCTGATTTTTTGAGACAATAAAATTTTGGGAAGAAAATAACAGAGAAAGATTGGAAATGAAGGCTGCTGAGAGTGAAAATAAATAATTGAGAAATGCAGGATGGTCCTTGAAACAAGCACACCTACATGTGAAATGCTCAATACAGCATTGTCTTCATTTAAATTCTTTGTGGGTTTGAGGTGAGGTTTTTTGTTGTTGTTTTGTTGGATAATTTTTTAAGCCACAGTATTACCTAAATATTTTTATTTAGGTAAATAGGAGAAACCACATTTGTTTGTAGAGGCATTTTAAGCTTTCAGGGTTCAGAACAATCAGAGTAGATCTGAAGAATGCTTTGGCTGGCTCCAAAGCCTGGAGTGGTGAACCACGGTGAGGAGGTGGCAGCAAGCTGGCAGTGCCCTGGACAGCAGGGACAGTCAGGGCTGTCCTGACCAGGAGCCCCCCAGCACTGCAAATGTGCAGATGGAATATTGCTTACTGCCAGGAAAATCCAAGACTGGTTGCAAAGGGTGCAGCAGGAGCACAGCACTGCTGCAGCAGCCAGGGCTGTGCTGGAAAGGCAGTGGGCAGGAGAGGTGCAGCTGCAGGTAAATGTGGGTGATCCCAGTTTCTTCACTTCCCATTTGAGCCAAGTAGGGATTATCCATCCTGCACTGCTCTGCCTGGATCCTTGGGATCCTGCACCGATGGGCTTTGTTCCCCATTCCACACATTGCCAAGGAGCCACTGGGTAAAAGCACCTGATATTTCTCTTCGGTTAGGTACTTATTTGATTAAAATTCAGCTTTATCTGGGAATTCATTACCTCAGTTAGTCTTAGGAATTGAGAGATTCATGTGGAGAAATCAAATTAATTTCCTTTCTTCCACCAGATTGTCAATCAAGGTATGAGAAAGAAAATGGTATAATTTTTCAATTTTTTTCCTAATACCCTGAGGTTGGATGAGATTAAATATAATGTAACACTGCACCCCCCATGCAATGCTCTGCAGAGATACCTGACCAAACTCTAGTGAACGACAAATAAGTGAGTCTGCAGGGAAGTTTGACTTTTAATAGATTTTTCCCTAATCATATCTTGCTTTCAAGAGAAAGAATCTATTTGGGAAGCCTAGAAATGCAGTGGCCTAGAATAATAGCAAAAAAAAAAAAAATCTGGATTCACCAATAATTATTTTAAATTCAAAACATAAAGTGGAAAGCCATGATTGCCTGATGTTTGTGTTTATGCGTCTCCATGCAGAAGCGTGCAGACCAGGGATGGAAGGTTAGGGAATCAATAAGGAGAGCTGAAGTAGCTTTTAGATGCTCAGCTCCTGCTGTGCTTGGTCTAATTTGCAGTTTGTTTTAATCCCATTATAAATGGTGCTGGAGGAGTCTGCTTTATCTCAGTGAGAAATCCAGGGAAGCTGGTAGTTGAAAATAATGGATCATCAGGAAATAAATGTGGGGATAATGTGTGCAGGGAAAACTTCAGCCATGAAACTTGTTTTGGAGGAGTGCAAGCCCACATTTCTGCTCATTTTTGCAGTTAGAAATGAAACCCAGAACTATTATAGGAAATCATTCATGACAGTGCAGTGGTTACATTTCTTTTTAGGCTGAAATCCCCAAAAGAACTAGTATTTGCTTTAGCTGGCAGATAAACATTGATGCCCAAACTTCCAGAAGTGGTCATTTGGGGAGAGTCATGCTTCTGCCCGACATGCTGGATCTCACCTTTCACAGAACTTTGAGAAGTCAGTCCAGCTGAGTTGTCTAACTATAAAACATTCCTGGTCCCTGCCAAAAACCCACGGCAGTTACTGTGTGTTCCTTTGGCAAATGGATGCTTGCAGTAAAATGCAGCAAAAGAAGTGTGAATGTTGAGCAGGAATCTCAGGGGGTGGGGAATGGCCCTTGCCCTTCGCAGAGGAGAAGGTTTTGGTCAGTGAAATGTCTTCTCACTCTGCTCCTTGGCAGCCCATGGGGATCCAGCAAAGACTGGGAAACTTGTCAGCCAGTGAAATGGAAAGTGAGCTGAGAAGGCTCATGCAGCCTGACTCCATTCATTGCTATAGCAATAATTCCCCATGAAAGTGGAGCAAAGAGATGTTTTAGATGATAATGCACTTTTAAAATGCAATACTCATAGCAAAAAACCCTCTCATTTTAACCCACGGATCTGTGAAATCCTTTAATGACACTGATAAGCTGCTTTGGCTTCCTGAAGGATTTCTCAAGCGGGAATGAATTTAGCAACTCCTACCTTGCAGTTACTGGTAAGAATCTAGAAGTACGAGTCCTTAAACAATATAAGTTTTAAGAACGTACTTTGATATGAGTGAGTCCTCTCTGTTATTTCTTCAGATTTCCAATCCCCCCTCAAAAAGGTAAAGATGCAAATGCAACTAAAAGTTGCTGGCTGTCTTTTGGATGCTAATTTCCTTTTGCACTTTTCAAAGTCCACTCCAAAGTGTTAAGGCAGGAGAAACATTCCCACAGGACTTACCCCAGCCAGAGTTACCCCATGTCAGAGCAGGGTAAAAAATATTTCCTGAAATTCATTTTTTTTGCCATTGGCGGAGTCCAGCTACCTTTTTACAATAGCTGATGCCTTATCTCCATATATCCATCTCCAGCCAATTCTCTATTTCTCCACAAAGAGGACACAGGAGCTCTTTCCTACCTGGTGGAGGCACTGGGGGGGTTCCATGCTGTGAGGTCCTTGCAAGTGGCACAGGCTGAGGATGGACAGCAGAGGTTTTGTTGGATTATGTCCCTCTGACCCATCCAGAAAGAGTCCTTGGAGGCACAGAAAGGGCTGCTTGCCTCTCTGCATCTGCAAAGCTGTAGTACTTCTATGCATTTTCTTCTACATATTTGAAAAACACAGTCTGAGGAACCAGTGGGTAATTTGGCTTCTGAGTACATTTTTGTGTGATTTGCTGAGGTGTTAACATACCTTCTGTGTTTACAAACCTGCCATCTAACAGTGTACTTTTATTTCAATTACCTTTGATAGGAGAATTCAGGTACTTTGCAAAAGGAAAAACATGAGACAGCTCTGTTATAGGCTGGTATTTTTGTTTTAGCCTGCTTTCTTTTAAGTAATTAAACAAAATCTTAGAAAATATTTAATTTTAAAGAACATTAATTTTCTCTAAGGTTTTAGGGTAGCCTTATTTCTGCACCTACTTCATCTAAAAAATCCAGAAAATTCTGTTCTGCTTGACCCAGATTAGCTAGTTTTAGATTTAGATAAGTTTTGCCTATCAATATGTGAATGTTGTGTAAATTTTGTTGTAAGGGAGAAAATCTAGGTCTTTTAGGTCATTCTTAGAAGACAATCGGAAAGAAATTGTTTTAATTTCTGTGGCAAATTAAAAGAGAATTGAGAGAATAATTCCCTTCAGTTTAACATTGAAAATTGGAGGTTTGTTTTTTTTTTCTTGTATTCAAAATGGGGAAAAGTGTCAAGTAAAGAGACCAAGTAAATGCTTAATTCCACTGAAAAAGAGTTTTGATTTATTTTGGGGAAATTCTTGTTATTATTTCTTAATATAGATGCATGATAGAATAATTTCAAAACTAAATGTTGAAAATATATTTGGGGTTTCTCCTGGATTTCCCTTTGAACTTAATTATTTAATCAAATCCAAATGCCCAAACTGCTTCATTCCTCTTGAGTCAGGATTTCTAACAGAAGGAGCTGATTGGGAAAAGCCTTCCTGAATCCCAAGAAAATGGGAATTTTCAGAGGCAATGCCCACCTGGAGGCTGCCAGGGAGGACCCTGTATATCCCCTGAATATGGCAAAGTATGAAGGTCCTATGGCACAGGGAGTCTGGGAGAAGAAATCAGAAGGGAGGTATTTTCTTGAAGTCAAAAGATCCAACATTATAGGATATTCTATATAATGTGGTTCTTGTAACACTATATTATAGGATAGGATATATAATAAAAAATCCAATAATAACAAGATTATTCCTATAATATAGGCTATCTGATATCAGGATACTTCCAGCCTGGGGAATATGAGGCTATGGATTGCAGGATAATGAAATAATTATTTCCACACCTCTGGTCGCTTGTCATCATCTCTTTTTCTTCCCTGTCAGTACTGTGATTTGCAAGGAGTATAAAGAGAGTGTGAGAGATTGCAACATCTGAGTCAGCTCAGCTCAGGCACAGCAACGTGATCCAGCCAGAAAGAGCAAAGCTAAAGGTCACCTGTACCCTTCTGCATGTTCAGCTCTTCGGGTTTTTGTCTATGTGAGTCACTGTCTTTTCCAAACCTCAGACTGAATAAAGCAAAACCATTATGTGAGCTACCAGTTTGATCAGAAGTTTCTTGAATAATATTCTTCCTAAATGGACAAAACAAGTGTCTTAGCATGGGCAGGGATAGGTTTTCATGAAGTGAAAGGTGGGAAGAGAGGAGACAAAAGCAAAAAATATGGTCAGCTTAGCAGACAGAAGTTTGGGCTGTATTTTGTCTGAATAGCCAGCATCCTGCAGGAGCCCCTTCTTTTCACTGATCGTGGTCCTCGGGGTGAAAGCCCAACAGGGGCTTGGAGAGGTGGAAGAGGTTATCACTCTCAGTCATGAGCATGATCATTGTCCAGTGCAGCCTCAGAAAAACCTTCTTCCTCACTGCAGAAATGCTTAAAGAAGAGAAAGACAAGTGCAAGCATGAAAACCCATTCTAACATCTAGCAGCACTAAGCCTTTCAGTAGTGGAATGTCCAGCACTGGGGTCCTTGGCAGCTTCTAGAAACTGCTGCGACACCAGAATCTCTCAGAAACAGACAATTCACTGTAGCAATGTCAAATGACACCCACCTTCCCACGGCTGAGGGTTGCAGAGAAAACAGCGGGACTTGGGATCAGCAGATAACCAGAAGAGCTCTGTTGCTGTGGCTTCTAGAGCATCTCCTTGAACTCCCTGAGTAATTCAGGTGTTGTGGGATAAGCTCCTCCCCTTCATTGCAGGGCTTTCACCCTAAGGTGTAACTTACACCTGTAAGCCAAGGGAATGGAATCACAAGCAGCCAAAGCCACAAGTTACACAGCTTGCCTCCCAGATGGCTCTCACATGAAGGTCACCCTCCACTAGGATACCCCAGCCACCACTTGTGTGCATGAGCAGTCTTGACAGCTCTTTCTTTCTTTTTGGTAGTTTGGAACCACAGCAGAAGAGGCCAGGTGAGCAGTTTGAGGGTTTTTATAATGCTCTTAATCTGGGCTGGTAATGGGAATATTGTATGAGCTGCTTTAGAGTGCTTTCTATTAAGTATGCAGCCAGCCTTTACAAGTAGGGTACACACTGCTCATGCTTCCAGCCATTTAATTGATCCCTGCAATGAATGCAATTGAGACAGGTAATAAAAAGTCCTCTAGTCAACCTCAAACTGGCACACAATTTTACCTGTCAACAATCTGCAGTACAGAAGGTTGTTTCTGAAAATCCTGGCTCTAAAAGTTACTGACTACTTATGAAAACACACTTAAATGCCAGTGAGTCAGCATTCAGAGGTCTGAAACTCATTTCCAGGAATTGTGTGATTTACAAGGCCTGACTTCCAAAGTTGGCCACTGACATAGCAAGAGAAATAAAACCATTCTGAAATAAAACCCCTTTTTGCTTTCAAATGCAAAGCACAATACAAAAACTGTCAGTCTCTTGAGACATATCTGTACCTGTCATTTAAAATTAGAGGGTAGTGGAGAAATACTCCATCTCAGTCATTTTCTCTTTGGAGTCAGTTTCTTGACTGACGTTAAGTCCAAAATACCACTGAAACAGAAAAAGGAAGCATTCTTTAAATTTCAGAGTACAAATGAGGGCAATTCCTGTTCTTTTGGATCTCTTAAATGTGGAATGACAGTTTCTGGTATATTACCAGCATCATAACAGCTGATGGTATCTGCTTCAGGCAGCAGTGTTTGAGCAGAGCAGAGATAACAGACTCCTGGCAGCAAGAGTTTTGCTATTATTATTTAATGTTGTTATTCCAGTGAAGCTCAGGAAAACTTTGACCAGACTAATTTCCAAAGATGATTTCCAAATATTACCAATGCTATTCATGTGGAAGTAAGAAAATTTGCAGGTCCTGTTTAGGGAATGAGATGAAGAATTAATTTACGGGGTTAAAACCTAAGAGGGTTTTAACCCTCTAGGAAGTGACCATTCCTAGGTGACCATCAACCACTAATCAGGGTGGGTAGCAATCTCTTAGGGAGAGTAACTTTTGCTCCTGGGAGAGTCTCCAGCAGGTCTTGGAAATAAATTGCTATCTCATTCTCTTAATTTCCTGGCTCTGTGTCCTACTTTTCAGACAGATAATTTTCCATTTCATTAGGGACGTTATGGTAAAGGTGTAATTCGTACTTCTAGGAGCTAAAGCAGTCACAGGGTTATTAATTATGGAGGCAATGTAACCTTATAAGACCCCATGGCTGGAAGGGGAGTCCATTCTCCTGACTGAAAGACAAGACAAGGCAGAGGCTGGTGGCTGCAGTTTGCTGGGAGGCAGAACACTCAATCCTTGCACCAGAGGCTTGGCTAACCAAATGATATTGTTCCCCTAAGTGTGGCATGTTTCTAATTGGAGTGAGGTACATGCCAGCAAAGAATTAAACAAATTTGTGGCAAGCCTTGTATTGTTTCTTTTGGGGCTTTTTTTAGGAGTGGCATTTAGTGTTCTGTTTGCTGTCTAACTCCTCTTTTGCTGCAGAAGTTACTGTGCCTTTAACTAACTGGTAAATGCTACTGGAGAATATGCAGATACTTAGACATTACTAATAGCTCTCATATGTGCTGACTTTTCCCTTCCTTATGGAAAAATCCACTTCTTTGAAAATTCCCAGTGCCATAGTATGCAGTCTCCTGTATTGCTATCAGTCCATTTTCAGACCTGGTTATGCCATGGGGACAACCTAGTTTTATCTTGTTCAAGCAGATGATGCCTTCATGTTTGTGGATCCAGGTAAAGGCCCCATAATGACTGTCTGAAATGTTTAGCAGATTTTATTTGCTTAAGAAGTTGTTTAGGCTGGTATATGTGATTAGCATAGACTTGAAAATTTGCCTTAAAACAGATTTTTTTTTTTTATGCCTTTGACAGAAATCTAAGGTTTGAAGTGAGAAAGTGGTCATTAAGGACTACCAATTCTTTGTTTCCATCTTGTTCATAAATTCCTCACATATTTCTTTTGTTTATTCAATACAAACTCAATTAAATTTGGACAAATGAAAAGCCATAGCTGTGCAAGGTACGAGAACATATGAAACAATTTGTAACTTGCTTGGGTTTTATCAGAACAGGAGAGGATTTGTTTTCCAAGGTTGATGCTAGGCCAGTAAATAAAGAGGAAAAGTTCAGTGCTCTTGTAGTATGCCACTGGAGGTTTTATTTTAAACTGCAATATCCCAAGCCAAATATTTATGTTCCATCTGGAAGACAACAGGTGACCTGCCTAGGTTTTTCTGCACAGATGGTATGAGACTATCTAAGTATTTTATGGGTGGGAAAAAAGAGAACCTTGCCATGTAGAAATCAGGCAGTTCTCAAAGCAGTAAAATTGTATGTTGTGGTAGCAACATCCTAACTAAGGTAAAAAGAGATTAGAGATGTTCATGGGCACTACTCTGTGGGAATAGTGTGGCACAGCCACAAGTCTGACAGCGCTCTACGTTTGCTCATTTTCCAAAGAAAACTGCTTTTCATCATCATCATTTTGATTTGCATGACATCTAGGGCTTTTCCTGGGCTGAGGTAAGAGGAGAAGAAAAATGCATTTGAAATGAACAAGTATAAAAAGTTACTTACTCTGACCTCAATGTGCAGATGGGTGTTAGGTATGAAGGTTCCCTACTTTTTCCAAACTGGTTTTCTGGTTCTCTGCTTAGATCTCAACAATATGGTGGAGAGTGGGATACTTATATGTAGCAGAATGAAATACCACATATAAAAAAGTGGTGAAAATATTATCTCACTGAATAATATTGTATTGGAAATACACCAAAATAGGCAAAGAAAATAATCTTATGTGTAAGAAGACAAATGTATACACATAAGTGACATGACCTTTATCACATATGTTCTTAAAATCCCAAATAATCAAACAATAATAGTCCAAAATCCCCAATGTGCTGTATCAGGCCTCTGTGTCTTTACACATTTGGAGAAAAGCAATTTATTTCAATAGACATTGCATATAGCTAATAAAGCATTTAAAAAAGGCTGCTGTAAATTATTTCTTCTTATGGCCTCAATAGACAATTTATGTTTTATCAGGAGATGAGAATTTGAGTAGATGTGATTACCTGAGTTCAAAGAAGAAAACATTTTAACCAGGACATCCTTCCATCTACTTTTGATTTGGTGAGGGTTATTTGTGTTCTTATTAAATCATCTAATAGCAATCAAGTGAGGAAAGACAGGAGGGTAAACAAGCTGAAAATTAAACCAGAAAGCATTAAGAAAGATGTTCTTATTGTGTTTTGCAGGCTGCAGATTTGCTTTAGCATTGCAGCAGGTTGGGAGATAGTTGCCTATACAAAATCAGAGTCCAGCTGACTTCACTGGAGTCTGTGTGGGAAGCCATTGAGACACACTCCTTCAATCCTGGAAGGATTCACTCCCAGACAAGAAGAAAAAAGGTGAAAATCCAAGGTGAGAACTGCTTCACCAGGGATTCTAGGAGCTCTGGGTTGAAGGATTGTCACTGCACGGAGATATTGCCATATTTTGCTCCTGGGCTGGGGGTAGAGAGGTGCTGTTGCAATGCTTGATCCTTGTTTTTCTTTTTTGTTTCCGAATTTTTCCAGTGAGAGATTGTCCCATTTCTCACCTATAAAAGGGCTTAAGTAAATGAGCAATATTTTTAAATAATGCTCTTAGAAGATACGTGGCACCCTTTTATTTTATGTAAATCGAATTTTAACATTGGATATTTTGGTGTTGGCCTCTTTTTTCCCAGCATGTCTAGCCAATGCATAAATAACTTCCCATGGTGAAGCAGCAGTCTTGCAAACAATGGATCATACGGAATATGAGTTAAACACCAGTACAAATGATTATGTATTTTAGCAGTTCCGCAGGGCTGCTTGTTTCTAATCTTTCCCCATTACATAATGGGACTTTCTGTTACTACAAATCATCTGAACTGATCTTGCAATGGGAATGGTAGCCATCAACCAGATGCTCAATTGCACACCAGAGAGTTACTGAGGAACAGCACAAAAGGCACAACAGCTCGAAGAGGTGACTCTACACTCAGAGCTAAGGCAAACCACTATGGTTGCAAACCATTGAAATACTAAAAACAAACATACAAGCAATTAAAATCTTTTGTATAAAAAAGATTTTAAAAAACATTACATAATTTTGTTGAGTTCTTGATATAAAAAGGAAAAATTAAAAAACCTCCTTGAAATACAGTGAAAGATTGCGACTGTCCCAGTTGTCTCTCATAAATGTTATGATCCCATTTCTCATTTTTTGTGCTTGCTGGGGTTCTCAAGAGACCAGTCAGCAGCAGGCCATTTTGGAGCTGCTATCATCGAGGGCATACATTGCTTAATTCCTAAAACAAAGGTGTTGCGTAGTATGCACTAAATGTCATTGTTGCCACTTAGAAACTGAGGTGATTTGCATTCCTTTCATAAATTAGGTATTTAATTACATTATAAATGTAACCTCTAATTGAAGCACCTGCTCCCAGTGGGCATAACTCTATGATGATTTTGCACAAGCTACCTAGAAGTAGATGCATGCTGCTGCAGGAGTGGGTACCTCTAATTGGCACTTAAACATTATTCGTGAGTATTTTTGCATCTTAATGGATCTTCCCCCAGGATATCTCTCAGGACGATATTTGTTTTGCTGTAGTGTGTTGCCTTTTGTTCTTCTCCTCCACTTGTGGACATTTGTGTGTCTGCACTTTTATCTTTGAGAGCTTTTATTTTGCATGCCCTGATACCCACTGGAATCTCACTGTATATAAAGGAGGATGGAAGTCTCTGTCCATGAGTATTTCATGCCAGTGGTGGTACTGTCTGGTTCTGAATGTATTTAACTGTCTGAATACAGATTTTTTAATATCTATAGTGTTACTGAAGCTATCACTTGAGCTCTGATACCTCAGTTTGCTCTGTGTGCTAACTCAGGAACCAAATGTAGAAGAGTAGTTCTCTTCTGAGGATGCCACATAAAACTTAAAAATATGCTGAAGTCCCATATCAGTCTGATTGTTAAAGCTTTAACAGCTTTAAATATATTTATTTAGCGTAGCCTTTTGGGTAAGGTCTAGTCTAAGCAGTTGCTTTCTTATTTATGATTTGTTTTCACATCAGTAAGAAATTTCAGGTTTTGTTATTTTCCTTATGTTACTTCATCCTGTTTCTTGTCAATTTAACTCTCAAGGTGGCTGAATCAATGGATTTAAATAACACCTGCCTGTGTTTCGTGTATCTAGAAAATGTTGTGAAATCATTACATTTAACTGTTACATTTTGATTGCAGGTCATCAAGATGTTGGGGAGATCAGATACAAATGACAATAATTTGTCCTAGGTGATTGAGAAGCAGCTTTCCAGTTTCCTTTCCTGATTCATGTTTCCAAGACTACCCTGGATGACCTCTATGTTTCTGGCCAGTTTTCTTGTCAGCTTCCAAGGGAAGATGTGAACCTGGAGCTCAAACAAACAAGGCATGCTCACAGCAGTCAGGAATTTCGTGCCAATCCCTGCAACAGCAGAGCAGTTTGGTGCTGAAGAAGTGATGAAAGCTCTGAGGAACAGCAAAAGTTATTAAGAATTTCTCAGATCTTAGGCAGTTTTAAAGGGTCACTCTGTTGCTCTCAAATAGCACAAGAATTTCAGCAGCACATTAAATTCTGGAATCTATGGCCTATAGCAACTTATTCCTGTCAGGACACAGTATCAGGCATCACAGAGAGGACTCAGGAAATAAAAGACAAAAAGATTATTTGTGGATTGATTACAGTTTAGTTTCTTCCCAACTCCCATAGGAATTTTTCCTTTTATAATTATTAAGTTCTCACTTCATTACTAACATGTTTTCTGCATGCTTTTGAACTTGGTCTTTGTTCTGCCTGACACTGGTTAAGTACACATTATTGGGATGCATTCCTCTGGGCTGAATTTACTCTCACCATGCTTCTCCAGGTTCTCATAGTAGAAGAAAGACAATCAGGAATTTTCCATCTAAAAAAAGTCTGATATTTAAATTCAAAACCTGTTTGAATTTAATCCTGCAGTTTGCAGGGTTAGGAGTGATAATGTAAATTAAACCGGTGTGACGTTAAAAAAGTCTTATCTCTTAGAGAGAACTTGAGCAAGGTCCTGTTAAAGAAGTCAATTTATAACCATTTCTGGTTACCCTCTGTATTCTATAGACAACACAAGAACCTTCTCGTTTTCTCTGGGAGACATCCAAAGATTAATTCAGACACTTATATATATATTTAGCTGATAGAACATATCATAATATGTTTCCTTCCTCAAACCTCTCATTTTGAAAGATGAAGCCTGAATTTTATATCTGAGATAAGCAGCCTATTTAATTAGTTTAGGACTCTACTGTACGTGGGCGGATGAATTCTATTTGTTTTGCTGAAGTACGACAGCTCCTTTTCACATAAGCTGAGAATGCAATGCCATTAATTTTTCTTTCTATAAATTGTGCAACTAAATACCTCGTTAAGTTCGTTAGGATAATAAATGAAGATGTATGGGAATACCCTTTCTGGAAGAGAAACTGCACCAAAATAGTCTGGCTGCAAAATGTATGTTTGTAAACACTGAATCACATTCTCAAATGTGCAGTTTCATTGCCTTTGGTTAATAAAGATCTGGTCTATCAGCTTTCTCTCAGATAAATACAAATGTACTCTGCCTTGTGTCTCAAAATGATACCAAATGCAGAAAGGAGGACAGCTGAACCAAGGCTTCCTGGCTAAGACTTCTAATGGAGGCTGTGGTATTTTCAAAAATATTAAAGAATAAACTGTGCATGTGGGGCTGTGAAAGAGGGGCAGCTATCATCATGTGGGGAATTATCTCCAAACTTTCAGGGTTTGCTAGAGATGTGGGCAGAACCTGCTGCAGGGCTGTGGAATAGCACACTATTTCTCACACTTTATCTGCCTCTATTAACTACTTAATCTTGTCTTGATAAAATAACTCCAGCATTGCTGGGTTGAGAAGGGCTTGCTTTATGTCTGGGCCTGTTGTAGAGTTTGGTAATTCTCAAAAGGTTTGTGGTGGCTTTTGCTTGATGGTCCCTGTGGACACTCCATGGAAAACAAATTTCTCTTCTTCTGCACCACCAGCCCAATGTGGGTATTGCAGCACTTGGCACCCTTTTCATCTGTCAGACATTGCATATCTCTGCCTATCCACATTAAATTTTCTGTTAAATCCCTGTGCTGACAGAGAACAGCATTGCAGAATTCAGCACAGTTGTGAGGTCATAGTGTAATGTGCATTTGGAAGACAGACGTGAGCTGCAAGGTAGGAAGCTCCCAATAAATACTGCAGGGATAAATAAGCAATCTGTACATCTGTGGTGGGAAAGGAGAAGCTGTCACCTAATTCTGGCCTTGAGAAACTCAGTGATGGCCATGATACTTCAGGCTGCTGGCAGGATGCCTCCTCTCTGCTGATTTCTCCTTAAGGCATCTGGCAGGGATGCCTTGTGCCTTTTGTGGGATAAAAAAAGGAAAAGACTAAATCTTCGTGCTCTACTTGATTCCCTTTGGGTGTGCTCCATGTGTTTCTGCTGCATGACATATGGCTTTATTACAAGACTCACCTTCAGTTTGGGAAGTGTCTTTTTGCTGCCTGGGACTTGTTTCATGCCCCTCTGCCATCTGGATCTGTGACAGATAAAATCAGGTTGGCCTGGACTATGTCCAATGTTTGTTGGTGAAAAACCTCAGAGATGAAGTGGGACTACTTAATCAGTAAAAGCCAAAATGAGTGTTTGCATGGGAGAGGTGAGTTACTGCTTTGCTGAACAGTCACAGTGGTTTCCTCGTGATAATTTTTGTTTCTCACAAAAAAGAAGAATCTTCAAAGCTGTGTGACTTGTGTTACACCTGATTCCTGTAAAGACTAATTGAATGCACTTTGCCTTTCCTAAAGAAGTTTTGATAGACTTCTCTTTGTTCTCCACTTTAACTCAAATGAAAAAAAAGACATTTACTTGGGCTAATTAATTATTTGTGTTAATGAATTTTACTGACTCATCCTTCCATATTGCACTGAAATTTGAGGTGTGCTGCAAATCAGGTATGGTTTAGCATACCAACAAGGCAAAAGTATTTGGGGGCAGTGGGTTTGTTATATGTCTACCATAAATAAAGGCACTTAGAAAACTGAAAGCATTGCCTGGTTAGAGAAAAGCCCTTGTTTTCAGCCTGAGATGTGGCCCAGCTGTGTTTGTGGCACTGGCTATTTGCAGCCACTTAAACTCAAAGACAGATTTATAAATAGTTTACAGAAATCTTGCTTCAGTTGAACAAAGCAATTTTTATTTTTTCCAGAAGTGATGTCATAAGCCACTGAAGGCTGGGGAAGTTGTTGATAAAATGTCAGAAAGGAGTGGAGGAAAAGTGTGTCTGTGTACAGCAGAAAGTCAGGCAGCCATGAGATGGATGTAAGGTCATGCCGCCAGGATGTGGAATTTGGTTGCCCTTGAGTATCTGTTAGACCAGACCAGCAAGGAAGGAACCTCTCCTTGACTCAGGAGGTCAGAAGAAGGACAACAGAGGTATAGTTTGGAAGTCCTGGGGTGAAAACAATTTTGTTGTTTTCCAACAAACAAAACAAACAGCTTCCCCAAGACTCCTGTGACTGGTACAAGAGTTCTTGAGCATGGCTGAGGCAGAATGCTCAAGATGGGCATGAAAAGATTGAGCTTGCCAGGAGAATCATCAGCTCCTTCTCTCCTAGAAGTGAGACAGCTTGGAGGGCTGCGAGAGGGCTTGGTGAGCTCTTCATGTCTTTTCTACCTCTCTCAGGTACCAAGCCATAGGTAAATTATATTTCCTTGAAGATCCAGTCAATGCAGATAAGGGTCTTGTGCAGCTGATAAGAAAAAAAAACCACAAAACCAGCTACTGCTCTCAGTTAGCATTTGTGTTGGTCACTTTTTACCTTTTTTGCCCACATGTCTTGGTACCAGAGCATGTTAAGTCCCCCTTGCTCGTAGCAGGTGTCTGCAGTGACTGGATGGAGGCTGTAGCTTGGTGCTGGGACCAGCAAGTTGCCAGCATATGGCAAGTAATGGTGGGCAGCTCTCCTGCACCTTTCCCCTGGGTACACTTTATCACTGAACATTGAGAAAGGTTTGAGATATGTGAAAAAGAGAAAAATGTGCACATGAAGGAAAGGAGGAACCATGAAAGTGCCAGAGGATGGATCCTGTCTGTGGAGGTCTCTGCTGGTTATAGCCTCTGTTGTTCTGGGAGGGGAAATACCACAGTGAAAAAGATAAACAATGATTTCTGTCAGGATGTCCATCTTGAGAAGAATGAAATATTCTCAAGCATGGACAGTCTAGGAGAGTACTCTCTTTCCCTTCCCACCTTTAACATTCAGAATACTCAGAAAATGTGAGCAGCAGCATAAGCATGCAAAACCGTGCCAGATGTACGGCAGAGTTTAAACCCAACTGTCGACAACCAAGCCAAACAGTATAAACCAAATGATGCTTGCTAGCATCCTACTCTCTGGGCAGATTTCCAAGCAGGGTGGGAAGTGAGCTGGAAAATTGCCAGGCAAGTAGAAAGTGCAGACGTGGTGACGTGAACCTCAGTGCTTTTCCTTGCAAAGAACTTAGCAGGGTCTCAAAGCGGCGCTCAGGAGGTGCTGCATTCACCAGCTGCTACAAAAGGCTTCACTCTGTGCATGCACTCAGGGATAGGCAGCAAACAGTGGTTTCCTTCTGCTCTGGGTGACCACACCTGAAGGCATTTCAAAGCTCTCCACTTTGTGGAGGGTCCGAAAGTGAATTCCCTCCTCTGGCCCTCCCTCCTGGCTTTCCTTCCCCAACCAGGGGCAGGTTCTTTCTGACAAAGGAAGCCCTGCTTTGTGGTTTTTGCTCTTTTAAAAACTGATTAAAATAGTTTGTGCAGCTGGGTTTTCTCAGGTGGAAAGGGCATCTCTCCCCATCAGGTAGTTTGGTTAAACTGAGCATCATTGTTTGGGTGAGTCTGCCAGAATGCTCATTTGGGGATGTAAAACAGCAGCTTTTGTTTCCAAATTGCTTTATATTTTGTGGAATTACTTCCATCTGTGAGGCTTTCAAATAACATCAAATTTAAATGGTGGCATTTTGCATTTATTTTGTCCAAATGTAAACGTTTATGGTATTAGGCAGCAAACCCAGGTCCAGAATGAAACTTCTAATACTTATCTCTTATTGAAATAAAATTTAAAAAAAAAAATCCCCTGAGGCAATACAGTCATAATTTTATCTGTATCTAAAATTTTTCACTTTCTCTTTAATCATATTTCTTGCAAACTTCCTCTCTTTTCCCCAAAATGAGAATATTTTTGGCTTTTTATTTTTTCTTGGCCTTTCAATCCTCCCCTCCCCCATCCCCCCCAGTTAGTTGAGCAGAAGTATTGGCAAAAAAAATGTGTTTGGATAAATCTGTTGCCGGGAAAGAAATCAGTCTGTTACTACCTCTAAAAATCAAGTCATTCTAGGTTATCTTCTGCATACAGCTGGCAGAATTTCAAATTTTTTCTTGCCAGGAGATACAGTATTTGAACTTGCTCATTTTCTGGGAATGTCATTTTTACCTTATATTCTGCAAAAGCATGTGAATGAATTCCTATTTATGGAAAAATTAGTAGTTTGCTTGCGTATTGATTAACTAACTTCAGAATTTGCTTTAGGGAGCTAACACGTGCTGTCAGCACTTGAGGTTCAACAGCATAATAATAAATATTTAGGTTTTGTCTGATTTTTGAAATCACCTTGTTTGAATATTTAGTTAATTGCTAAGGTTTTGTTTGTGTGAATTCCTCAGAGAAAATGCTTATGATGTTCCAAGTTGTTTAAATAGAGGGTTACTGAATGATTTTCTTTAGAAGCAGCTCAAGGCCTTTGACATATCTGCTTTGTGACTTGTAGGCTTGATTGTCATTTAATTGCCTTTAGTGCCCCATAGCCTTTGGGTTGTCAGCATGGAACTGTTTTCATTTTATTGCAATATTAATGGATATAGAAATGAAGGATGAAACTAGCACTTCTTACTTTTTCCAGATTTTTTCATATGATGGAGAGAGAGTACATTTCCAGAACATAAACTTTATGAAGCAAAACCAGCAAGGGGACTGCTGTCATAATCCATATTCTGGGTATGTTTGGACCATGCAGGGACTGAATGAGTCAGTTCATGGTCACGGTGGGATTTCTTTTTCATGGCTTTTTGCTCAGACAACCATGCAAATGTAAACAGGAATAGTTACTGATGTTTGGAAAGGTGAGAACTCTTGTGTTGGTAGCTACTTGCACAGGTGTGAATCCCAACCACTTCTATCATATATATGATAAATGTAAACATTTATAACAGAACAAACTCAAATTAACCAGAGTTTACATGAACTTAAGATCTATTAGAACTTGTTCTCTAGATAAAGACACAGTTTTTTCCTAATTAAAATATAGATATAAGTTTTACCTGTAGGAATATCAGGGCATGATTTTGTTTATGTGTCATTAGATCTTAACACTGGAGGAGATGCAGTTGTTCATTGTGGTAGTAAACACGGCCCTGACTTATATGCAATATAAGGTGGGTGGGCTGGTTTGAAAATAAAAAGGATTATGTAAAAATTTCCATTAGTTGAGGTGGTCTGTTTTCTATCAGCCTGAAAATATTAGGAGCTAAATTGCTGCAAGATCAGAGCCTCATTTCACTTTGCACAGGTGGCTGAGAAACAGTTGGATCATGGCCTGATGTGTACAAGTTAATCAGCTAGAACGGGGTTTATCACTCCCTTCCAAAAAGAGGGATCTGTATCATCAGTGGTCTGTTGGAGATTGCTATCAAACATCATGGCTAGCAAAGTCATTAGGCTGTTCAAACTTGATCAGCGTTTGGCTGCTGCAGACTTTCTTTTAATCAGAGAGGCATAATTGTATCTTCTCCACAGGCAGAAGGAAATCTGAAGGCTCTGAAGTTGGATTCTGTGTGTTTGCATTTATCTCATGCTCCTCCAGTTCTTGTTGATGGAAATGTGGGAGTGGAGAAGCAGCAGGCTAAAAAGTTCAAAAATATTTCAGCACAGCTTCAGGTATCTCTTCCTAGCTATGCTGAAGATATGGTCCCCTGGACATAAAAGAAAAATACAGCCTAAACCTCTTTCTGTAATCATTAAACAAAAGGTACCTTCGCCTCTATTGATGTAAATATCTGCTCTGCAAGGATGTTGGATTAAATACAAGGCACACAAAAATTGGGGTTTTCTAAGGAGTTTTAAGCCCACATGCTAAAGTCTTTGCTAAATCTTCTCAAAACCTTTCCTAAATTGAGGAAAAATGGCAGGTGTCCCTAAGTCATGTCTAGGACATTGAAGTGCAAGGACAGTGATGTACAAGCAATGAATGCTCTTTAGCTACCAAATGTGTTTGCATAACTGTAAAAATTTGGCTAGCAGATAGAAACACATTGAATTTCAGAACAAGTCAGACCTTCATCACCACTGTTTGTTCCCAAACTGCTCTTGAAGGATGGACTATGACGGCTGTAGGAGTCTCTGTGTGGAACTCTTTGCTTAAGCTGGCAGGCAGCTGCTCACCTAAACAGCTGCAACGATTTCAGTGTACAGGCTTTCTCCCCAGTGCGAGGTAAGTGCATAACCTGGTCCAAATCATTAGTTATAAATCCATGTGCAGGTGAGCAATATTTCCTCTGAGGATGGCAGATGATGAGTTACCAGTAATTGGATGCATGTGCTTAACCCATGATTACAGAAGGGTTATATGAACTGGCAATGAGCTCTGTTGAGATTGTACTCTGTTTAAAACAAACTAAAAACATGCACATGTAAAGCTACCACAGCCCAGCTGATGCATGGTAAATCTTTAACCTTTTGTTGGCATGAAAGAGTGTTAAATAGGAAAATCTGTTTTCAGAAAGTGAAGGAATTTCAGGCAGAAAAGCACAGAGCCTGGTACAATAAATAGCTTCAGAGTGGGAGGACATATAAGAAGTGTGCCTGGGATGCAAAAAGACATCTAGAAACCTGGAGAAATCCTTTCAAGAGCTGTTGGGAAAGAACAGGAGAAAGTCCAAGTGGTTTAGAGTCATCACAAAATGCAGCAGTTTGATTTTCTCAGTACCTGGAACACATGGCATTCTCTGAAAAATCTTATGTGTTGTGTGTTGCTGTTGAATTGCAGAGCAGAGCTGAGTCCATCACTGCGCTCTTCATCAATAGAGGCCATGAAAGAGTTGCAGAAGTTGTCTTTGAATGGTCACTTGTTTTTAAAACCCTCATTAGATAAATTAGGGGAAAAACTGAGAAGTGGTTTCTATTAGTCTAGCTAAAAATTGGTGCTGTCTTTGTTTCAGACCAAGGTTTTTTGCATATTCAAGTATTTTTTAACTCCTTTCATGGTGACTTATGTGAAAGTTAACAGAGAAAAAAGTCATCCATATGAAGGGCTTATGCAAGGGTGTCTCAGGTCATTCCATTCTGTGGAGTTTGAGACTCCGTTGGACAAAATTTAAAACATAAAGAGAGAGAAACTGCAAACCATTGTGTTATTTTAAAACTTCTAAATGCCATCCAGGCCTTGGAAATAGTTATTATGTAGTGAATGCTCAAAAGTCTCTTGGAGGAATGCCAAAAGAAGCATCTGTAGAAAATAAAAGTATCAGTCTTAGATGCTGTGAAACTTTTCACAACCCTATATTTTGCCTATATTTTTTCTATGTTGTATTTTTTTTGTCTCTCATTTCTTAGGAAGACCTTGGCTATTTCTGTGACTCCTGAACTCACTGCTATTCCAGTCAAAGCTTACTGCAGGTTATTCATTCCCTGGGGAGCTGTGCATTCACTGGTTTGCAGACACTGACACTGGCACAACTGCGAAACAGCTTCCACAGATAAATGCACAATAAGGGGTGGGAGAGGAAGGGAAGAGCAGGTTAACAAAATGATATGGCCAAAAAGTTTTGAAACACTTAGAAATAACATTTTGGAGAAAATCTCAGCCTTCCAGCAATCCCTTAGACATATTCAGAGTTGATAGCTCTTTGTCTTAACCTTTACTTTTCACACATGACTCCTCCTTAGTCTTAAGACTTGAGGATTTGACAATGCAAAATTATGATACCAAAACTATGATCAAGTTCTTCTTCATTTTTGCTTGGACTTGATGAAATCACAGGACTTTTAGGTTTGTTTTTAAAGATCTGTTGGGTTTTTTCCCCTGTTTCTATTTTCAGTAAAGTTTGGTGGATGCATACATATGTATGTAACTTTGGGTTCTCCTTCATGCTCCTTACGTCAAGGGTGTTGGCTTCATTAGCAAAGATTGCTTTCTACAAGGAATACTTATGTTTCTCCTTGCTTTTTTTTTTCCAAAACAGTGATCTCAAAGAGCACTTAAAGCAAAAAGGTCAGATACACAGAATCACACAAATCACACAATAATTTAGGTCAGAGGGACCCATGTAGCTGCCTACTCCAACACCCTGCTCAGAGTAGAAGGCTGGCTTCAGAGGTCAGTGAGCTAATGTTTTCATAAAGCTGAGTTCTGAGTATTTCCAAGGCTGGATATTCCAGTCTCAGGGTTTGTTTTCACACTTTATCTCCTTCCTTGTAAGTTTTCTCTCCGAGGATCTAGCTGGAGTTTCCCTTTTATTTTTTTTTTTCTTTTGCACCTTGTCATAGTTGCCTCCTGTCCTGCTGTTTTGCATCTCGGGAAGAGCCTGGCTCTGTCTTCTCCTTACCTCCCTTTCTGGATAGCAGGGCTGCTCCTGGCCATGCTGAGGAGGGGGAGCTGTCTCAGCCTTGTGGCACACACTGCACCCCAGCCCCAGGCTGCCTGCAGTAGAGGCTGCTCAGGTTTCTGGAGCCTCCTTATGTACTGGGAGCCCAGAGTTGGACACAGACTGCCAGATGTGGCCTGATCAATGCTAAAAAGGCAGCAGTAACAAATAGTTTCTTTTAAGATTGTTGCGTGATCCAAAACATGATTCCATAAACAAATAAAAAAAATAGAATTTTTTTAATTACTTTTTGAACAAAACATACACATGGAAGATTTCTAAGGGAGAAAATTGTGTGGGTTTATTTACTGGCTTCCAAAATGTGCTATAATATCCTTCTTTCATAACAGGAACAAGGTACTCTGTGATTAAAAACTTCTTAGAAGTGGAGATTATGATCAAAATAATTTAGGATTTGTACTTTGCCAACAAAATGCAACAAATTGAACACTGAAGTAGGAAGCATAGCAATGGACGTGGAAGAAAGGTAAGTTTGCATGCTTGGCATTATCACTGATATGACAGCATGGTCTTCCCTAAAGAAGACCTTGCTTCCCTTCTTTATTTATGAAATGGAGATAAAAGCAGATTTTTTTTTTCCTGACTTAATCATGGGAATATTACAGTTCACTAGTATTTTTCACCAAGGCCTAATGTAACCAATAACTCCTGAAATTATCGGCTTTTATGAGCAAACTACTCAACAGTGTAAGGATCAGAGCCACTTTTTAAGGGCTGTCAGTTTATTGCCTGCCTTCAGTGAGGTAAAAAGGAAGATATTGTCAGAAGATATTGAAGACTTGCCACCTGTGACTGTTCCTAGATTCTTCAATGATGGCAAATCTCACCAAACTCCTGTTATCAAACATTTCAAATTTGGAAGCCTAAAACTAGGTGTGTAATTCCAAAGGCATGAGGTCTGCAAGCACAGGAAAGAGTCAGCAGAGTAAATATCATAGCCACAGCTGTCAGTGTTGATTGATGGGATTGCCTTGGATCCAGCTGTCCCTATTAAAAAAGACATTATTAAAGAATATGGACTGATAAAATGCATACTAATTTAAGCTTCCCAGAGAGTCATCATGCATGCTGGGGGGAAATTCAGTGCACTGCAATAGTCTGCAAATCTCTACCTACCTTCAGCCCTGTTTTCTGGTCTTCTGCATTGTAGCACACATTTATCTTTTTTTGCTGTATGTTTCCCAGTGTTTTTACAGCCACATCAAGCCTTATGCCATTGCACAGGCACACAAAGGCTGAACGCTTCACACCAGGACTCACAGAAAAGGATTTCTGAGAAAATCGTATGGCAGGCAGAAATACATCTCTGCTGCACTTGCTGCTCCTGTGGAGCACACTGCAAAGCCTGTAGGTACAATGCAAAGTTGTGTGAGCTTTTGATCCTCATGTATCAGAAAAAAAAGTTACAAGAGAGAACTTTACTATGATAGAAATGGTTTCAATTTTTGTAGCGAAAGAAGAAAGTTCACAAGGGAATATCCAAATTCAAATTAATTTAAAACTGATCATGAAAGACTCATGCAGAACATCTCATCTCACAGCAGTGGTCCAGGAGAAAGGCATGGCAGAGTCACCATCTTGTTTTCATGTTCAGTTTTGAAAGGCATCACTGGAAATTACCCTCATCAGTCTGATAGGATTCCTGTGGCTAACAAAAAGGGGAACAATTCAATACTATAAAGTATTTATACATCCCCAAGGCACATTTACAGATGTCCTTGGCAACATCAATTTCCAACCTGTTAATAGCTTTAAAAGCTAAAAGCAAAACTGTAAACCTTTTCTAGGCACTAAAAAGCAGAAAATGCTGACAGACAAGTAGTGAGTAGGCAGATCCCTCTCTGTCCACCTCTGATAACAATCAAGGTGCTGTACTGTGCATTAGCTTCAGGGAATGGATTAGCCCTTTTGGCAGCCCAGTATAAAGCACTTTGCAGTAATCTCATTTTGAGATCTCAAAGGCATGAATCATCCAGGTCAAGTTTAAATAGAGCTTTGAGAGCCAGATTCCTATCTTGCTTATACAGCCGTGAATAGAGAGCTATTGCTGTTAGAGCCAGTGTTGTTACACAAATGTGTATCACCAGTGTGCAGGTAATCAGAACTGGGCCCTAAAGGTGAAAAATTGGTGTGCTAATAAAAATTAGCTGAGGGTGGAAGTATGGCTTGTAAAGAAACAACCACTTCTAACACCAAATGAGGAAATTTGTTACAATAAAGTGATAAATAAAGTGGTCCAATTTCAACTAATTATTTAAGGCCTTTATTGGAGAGGTTCCTACTTCTCCACAGAGTTCACTGGGCCTCTTGTCTGACCAAACTGCAAGCATTTCACTGGCAGACATGAGCCTGTGCATCTTCCCATCACATAAATCCATGCCCACGGCTTGGGATGAGGTCTTTTACTTCTGCTCACTTCTTGTTAGTACGAGGAAGAGGCGGCAGACAGGAAAGGTGGCTAAGTTGTTTTATCCAGCAAATGTCCTACTCTCAACTTGCTTCTGAGGGACTCCAGAAAGGACTGAAGTGACACTGGGGAGCTGTTCTTGGGGGGCCATATTGGCCTTGTAAGAGCACCTTTGGCATTTTCCCCATTTGTCAGCTCTGTGAGTACACTGCAGGCTGCATCTTCAGGAGGCATTCATTTTTCAGTTTTGCATCATTTAAACGAGATCTGTTGAGCTGTTTCTCAGACACAAATATTTAGGGTGAAAGACCTGAGTACTTCAGCCTCTACAGATCTGCTCTAAGTGGCAGGACACATGTTAATGCATTTCTGGGGAAGCTGACACTGTGGCCTCTCTCCCTTCTCATCTCTACCTTTCTATTTAAATTGTTTTCATTTTTGCCATTTGTCACTACCTGGCAAGTAGAACAGGTTTACTGCACTGCTAATGCAAGGATTTCCTGAGGAATTGCACACAGCTTTTCCTCTGCCAACTGCTTATTTAACCTGTCCACTCTCTTCTGCAAGTTTGCTTTGGAAAGAACGTGCTTAAAGCCTCCCTGGATCTCAAGAGCTTCGGATGCAGAGGATACAACCAGCATCCAGAAGTCTGAAATTGTTCTGGGGTGACTTTATGATACTGGTATCCCCAATCGTCTGGTTTATGTTATATATTAAGTTCTGCACCTTTAAGACTGGCTTTGAGAGCAAGAGAGGGGGAAGAAGAAGCGCGCAGTTTGTGTTAAGGAAAAACATCACTCCCCCACATCCCGCTCCTGGACTGTGGTGTCTGCAGCACGGACAGACAGCGGGACAGAGCTTCTCTCTGGCTTTTAGTTAGTTCTAGCTAGCTGAGGCAGAGGAGTTCCCTGGACCTTTGTTTGTTTTTTCCCAATTTTCTTGGATCTGTGCAAGCCTGCTCTGGACTGAACACCCAGCCAAACCCCGCGAGCTCACGCCTGTGGCCCACCGGGGCCTGGGCCTCGGCACTTTCCAGCGCCAGAGGGACTGATAAGAACCTGAGCGAGCCGAGCTACACCACATGAAAAGGACTTTTTTTCCTCCTAGATTTGCCATCCCATCGAACAGCAAGAGGTTTTATTATTTAATATTACTCAATTTCTGTTAAATAAACAGCTTTTTCCACTTCTCTCTAAGGAATTTTTTCTTTTCCCGGACCAGTTAGTGGGGAGGGGCATTTCCCTGGGGAAATCCCCATTTGGAGTTTTCCTTCCTAATTTGCCCTAAACTAAGACAGAAATGGAACTAGACAGTGCTCTGCCCAGTGACCTGGAAAAAAATCAGCATGGCTCAGAGGAGCTTGCAGAGGTCAGGTAGTCTCTGCCCTGCCTTGCAGAAAGCTCAGCTATTCCAATAACATTTCTGACAAATGTCAGTCTACCCTATTCTTAAAAAAATCTCCTGAGGGGGAGATTCTAACTCCTGAAGCAAACAGCTCTTGTGTGCACTTGTTGTTCTCAGTTGCCTTCTGACAGGTAACAGCCCTGAGAAATTGGACAGGTCTGAACCCATAGGATCCCCAGTGTGATTCCTCTTGCCATGAAGACAGTTTTTGTCTGCACTGGAGTATTCTTTTTGGAACATATATGGGTCTGGATTCAAATGTCAAGCACAATCCCTGAATTTGACAGCAATATGAAGAGGGTACCCCAGTGACTCTGAGGCAAAATACTTGCTAGGCAAACTTATGGAAGGTGAATTTCTGTAAATACCACTCAAGACCAGCCTTCCAGGATTGTTAGACATCTGTCTGCATGGTGGGGAACCTGTCAGTCCTGTGAAATGCATCTTCTAGGCTCTGTCACGAGGGCAGGGGCATTTACCTTGCAAGGCTGAATCAAACCAGAGTATTCCTGCTAAAATGCAAATTATTGAATGCATATTCATAGAATCATAGACTCATTAATGTCGGAAAAGACTTCCAAGATCATCAAGCCCAAGCTTTGTGTAGAGGAGAATAGGCCTATTAAAAATTGCTAACCAGCCTTTGAGGAAACCACCCTCCTACCATGTGTCTATCAGATATGCTAATCCTTTCCCCTCAAACAGTCTGACAGGTGCTTTTGCATGGATTAGCTGGGTCACAGCATAGATGCCAGATTCTTTTAGGTCATTTGTCAAGAGCATTTCTGTTTGCGTTTCCTTGTAGCAGCCTCTGTGTGGACAGACTCCCATCTGAAAGATTGCCACACAAGAGCCTTTCTGCAGGTGGATTTCTTAGGAAGTGATATAAGAAATGGGGTAAAGTACTGATCTTTGTGTGTGTGTACAGTTTTGTGATAGTATACCCCTTATTGCCTGCAATATAATCACCTTTCATTATGATTGATACTGTTCTGCCAAAGAAAGAGACTGCCTACACACAGACATTTGGGGGAGCAGCTCATCGAGCAGGTTCACAGCTCTCATGTTCACTCCCCAACAACTTCAGAGAAGTTTTTAGTTTGTCTGTTTTATAGCCACAACACAAATATTTACATTCTACACATTCTCTGATGCTTCTGTTAATGTCTTCACAGTGACTGACAATGTTTTTTGCAAAAGTTAAAAGGAGAGCTATAGCAAAAGCTTTTGCCTCTGGTGATAAACATTGCTGCAAGTAGCACTGCTACTCAGCTGCCATTCAAGCCCAGGGTTATAAGGCGTGTTTGCAGAAAAATGCACCCAGAATGGAAAAGCACTTTCTTTTCTGCTTACACTTTGTTCTCTCTCTCAACACTTAGAATTTAAATGCTTCAGTCAGAGATTTGTCTTTGTTTTGCTGGAAAATTTTAATCTTCCCCCCAGAAGCCTATATCATCTACAAAACCACAAGAGCTTTCTTTACAAAAGATGGAAAGCAAAGCTATTCTGTCTGGTGCTTGGGCAAGAGGAAGCACAATTGCTGCTCAATTACACAAAATGAATTGAATGTGAAGGCAGGAGACATCTTAGCAGAGTGCAGACAACTCAGGATGGAGACATGACTCTCTTTATTCTGCAATTGTCTCAAGATGTTCTCTCTCCACAGATGTGGAAAGAGACAGAGATGCAGCCGTCGGGCAGGCTCACCTTCATCCTCACTGCCTTCATCCCCAGCAACAGAAAACATGCCCTTAAAATATATACACTCACCAGTTCTTCAGCAAAGGAAGTCTGTTTGTGTTCATTTATTTATGATCTCTTTTAAGTAATTCTGCTCCTTTCTGGAGGATATCAAGGGTCTCTACTCCAGCATCTCACAAAGCACCAGCAAGGAGTACCTGGGTGGTGGTTGTTGACTGTTCATATGAAAGCTTGTACCCATGAAAGAGGGAGAGAACCAAATGGATCTAAAGAAAATACTGAGAAGGTAAGACCAAGAAAATATCAAGAACATCTCTGGGTGGACCACGAAAATGACTGCAAGCACTGGGGGTAAATTTCAGAACCCCAGCCAAATAAATCACTGGCCAGTTGGTGTCCCTGTCTGAATGAGGTTTTTAAAAGCCTTTTCAAGTTAATGGAGGTGAGAGGGCTGTGCAGCTGGACAGACATAGGTGTTGAGGGAAAGCTTTTGCTCTGGAGCTTTTCTGCCATGAAAAGACTGATGGGGTCACAGTCTAAGCCACTTCACCTAGCAGCTGAATTTTTGCCATGTGTTTCATTCTCTTTCTTTTCCCCTTCTCAGTTTCCATTTGATATGTTTTAATAAGTACACAGCTTGAATAGATTGGAGGCCTATGAAGAATTGACTACACTGCTACATCACCACTCTTTAAGAGTGTGCAGACTACATGTCCTCTTTGCTTACAATCTGTGAATCATGTTTTGAGGCAAAGATGTTTTCCATATACAGCATTCCACTGGAAAAATTTGCTTTTCACAGGCCTGTTTGGTTGCTTGGGCATGTACGCTTGTATTTTGTAACTGACTGTGCATCACCTTTCAGTGTGACCCATAATGAGAAACACTTAAGATGAGGAGAATGGATCCACTCAGTACCCAAAATTAGGCCTGTATTAGGTGAATACTTGCTTTGCTTACCAGAAACAAAGTGTTATAGAGTTCTGGAAGATGTGTCCCTCACTGGGAAATGCTCTCAAAGTAATTGCAAGAGCCTTTTATGCATCCTGAGATTGTTTTCTCTCAGTCTTCTCTAGCCTTAACAACCACATTTTTTTCAACTGCCCCTGACAAGACATTTTTCCTTGGGCTCTGATTATCCTTGTCACTGTCTGATTTGTATTCCAGTGCTTCCATCTTTCTTTAATTATCATATTCTGCATGAGAGGCAGGATTACTGCTGAGACCATGCTGAAGCTGGAGTGAAGGTGAGGATTGATTCATGTCTTGCATAAAATACACCTGCTTCTAAATGTCAGAAGGAGGTTGGCAGAAACAGTGCAGGTGTGTGACACTGCAAACCTTTCAATTTGCAGATCTGAACCATTTCTTCAAAACTTAATTTCATCCAGTGGTTTTCAATCTTCTATTTGTGCAGCTGACTTTTCCTACCTTTTCACCTGCCCTTGCCAAAGTGCATCCTATTTATTTCAGACTGCTCCTCCATCTGATGAATTTTAATTCTACACCTTTAGGGCTTGAAACTCACATTAAACTTCAGATTGTATGCAAATTTCATAGGGGGGCTCCCAGCTCTTGTATGAGTCAGTAATGGAAATACTGAGAAATTCCAGAAATGGGACAGATTTTTGCAGGAAGCCACAGGATATCCTTCTAGTTTGACAATAGAAGTGAACACTGATAGCTCTTGGCATTAGGTTTTCAGGCAATAGTATATAGCTTCTAACAATTTCAGCTAGAGGAGTCATTTAGGAAAAAAAACCTCTAGGAGTTACTTCAAGTTACTTCAAGACCCTTACTCTTAGACAGCAAAATGCTTCTTATTTACCCAAAAGCTTCTCAGGAGAGCAGTCAGGGACTTTTGCTGTTAGTAGTAGCACTAGCTTAGGAAACTGAGCCTGGGACCCCTCATCTACAGGACACTCCTCAACGTGATTTAAACAAAAAGTCAAATTAATAGGTTCTCTTGGTCTTTAAGGTAAAAATGCATCATATCACATCTATTTCTTTTGAGTGTTTTGGATCCATTTTAGCATAAAATGAATTGTTTGACATCAGTTGGCCTTGAGAAATTCATGCTGCTGTTGCTGGCTTTTTAGGGGCTTGTAAAATAGTTTTTTGTTGCATCATTTCGAGTGTTAGAGCTAGCCTGACAAAGTTAATGTTCTGCCATTTCTGCCTTCGTACTCCAACCACTTTTTTAAAAAATGGATATGCAACATCTTCTTTCCAAGGTTTCTGTTTTCACCTGTTCCCCATAATTCTCAAAAGCAGTACATGTGAGCTGCTTGAGGTTGCACCACTCAGTTCTTGATGCATGTCAGAGTGAGTTCCACGGGATCAGTCTGAGCCAGGCAATTCTGTGTAGAGAAATGTAGTATAATTTAAATTCATCTATTGCAAATCCAGTTCACAGGGACAACTTGAACTTAACTAAGTATTTTCTGGTTTTTTTGGTTGGTTTTTGTTTCTTTTTTCTTTTTTAGTATCTTACTCAAGCTTCACATTCTCCTTTCTATTACTAAGGTTAATAGTTGTAGTCACCTGATTACAGGGAAGACTAAGCAAGACAGAATACCAGAAAGTTGTACAATAGATTTCCAGTCTCAGAGTGATGAACCAGGTGCTTTCATCTTCTTTTGAAGATTGGGTTCATTGAATGATTGAACTGTTTCTGTCTCTTGTTTATCAAAGAAGGGAATCAAGTAGGTTTTGGGTTTGTTTTGGGTTTCTATGGCCAGGTTTTGGTAGCAGGGGAGATACAGGGGTGGCTTTTGTGAGAAGCTGCCAGAAGATTGCCCCATGCCCAGCAACCAGCTCCAAGATGGAAGAGTGAGCCACATGGCACAGTTTGAGGAGAACTGTTTCCTGGGTGATGGACTCATGCTGGAGATGTTCATGGAGGACTCTTTCCCCACAGTGGAGCAGGGGAAGCTCTCCTCTCCCTTAGCAGCAGGAACAATGTCTGATGGACTGACCAGAAGCCCCATTCCCTGTCTCCATGCACTTCTGGGGGGAGAAGGTAGAGCTGGGAATGAGGGGCGGCTGAGGGGAAGTTTTTTTATGGTTTTATTTCTCATTATCATGCTCTGATTTTGTTGTAATAAATTCAATTAATATCACTAATTCAAGCCTGCTCTGCCTGTGATGGTATTTGGTGAGTGATCTCTCCCAGTCCTTATCTCAGCCCATGAACCTTTCATCGTATTTTCTCTCCCTCAAAGGGTTGTAGAGGGGAGGGACAGAGTGACTTTGGTGTCACTCCAATGCAGCCAGGGCTAACCCACCACACATCTACATAATCCAGTAACTATCTGACCTTCCTCCTGCCTCACTTCAACTAGCAAAATAATCTTTTTATGACATTCACAGATTAAAAGCATTTAGAAATGCAGCTAAACTATTTTTAATAGTGGTCATTTCTATTTCACTCCATATTTATTTCTTGAAGGAAAAAATATTGAACAATTCACATTCTCTTCAAAGCAAAGACAGCTGCCACTTCCCTTACATACTTCATTAGGAACCTTACTGCTTCTTCTTGCTAATTTTTCCCTTTCTACATTGTTACTAAATGCAGTCCCCAAAAATGTGTCAAGAACATGCATCTCAAAAAAAGTCTGGCCATAAAACTGAAGTAATTTTTAACTGGGGTAGCTTTAAAATTAGAAATTCCTTTCAATATTTATCTATATTTGGTCTTACTGCACTGCTAGCTCTTAAACTGTTTAAATCTACAACATAGAGGTCATTTTCCCAGAATTACTAAAACCAAAAAAAACCTGTTTCTCCCTTTCATCAGAAAAGAGTTATTTCCCAATCTATCACCTTCTGACACAGACACTATAATAGCAAATCTTATTTTTATTAACTTTTTGAATATGGTGGAAAAGAGTACAGTGTAGGGTTTGGAACCTCCTTCTCAGGTTTATTCCCTTTCAGAAAGAAATCAATATAATTTCTAACGATTTGGTTTTGAATGAAATCTCTGGCATTATCTTTGTTAATGGAACATATTATCACTCGCATTGATTTCTGCCTGGGAGAGGAGCTGGCACACAATCTGCACTGCTCTGGGTGTCTCCTGGGAATGGCACCACTCTGACCTGTTGGCAGCTGATGCACACACCGAGAGGAGCTGGTTAACACTTCTGCTGGTATGGAGCTGAACCAGCTGACATGAGCCACAGGCAAAAGTCTCAGAGATGGATTTTAAAGTGCATTTATGTGTCTAAGTGTATGTGCAAATGTTGATATTTTCTTGGTTGTGGTTTCTAAAACCCAGAGAAAGTGTCTAGACTAATCACTGCGATATGCAAATGGCTTTAAATAAACTAGCACGCAAAGATAGGATTTTGAGTAGTGAAGTAATACAGCTGTGTTTGAGTTGCACTATACTGGACTAAATAATGCTGTTTCTCTACAAGGCAGGTTTCCTTGTCTTTGCTGACAGGGTTGTGGCTGCTGGAGCTGGAGATGGCTGAGAGCAGGGCTGAGCTCCCTGCTCTGCTCTACTGCCCACTGTGATCTCATGGAGTCTGTGGGGTCAGATCATGATTCCAGATATTTCAGTTTATGAAAGCTGGGGACTTTCAACATAGCTCTTGATTAAAACACAGAGTTGCTTTCTGCTTTTTGTCAGTGAGGCTTCACTTGTAGCTAAAAGCTTTTTTAAAAGTGCTGCTTCTTGGGCAATGTTACCAAAAAAGAACATGAATCAGGACTCGACACACCTCTAAAATACTGAGTGTTTGCAAACGTATGAAAGAACCCTGGCTGTTCAGGGGATGTGGCATGTTTGTGTGCTTCAAATACCTCTTACTTCAGCATAATCATGTGTTCAGTGATACATTTTTATGTCTCACAGAATAAACATAAAAGCTTTTCCATTTAAAGAAATTGCTTTCTCTTACATGGGCATTCAAAGTAATTTACCTGTACATCTATAAAGCAAGTGCAATAAATACATTTGTCTTCTGTTTGGATTCAGCTCCACAGAATAATTTTCTCTTTTCAGCTAAGCAAAAATATGAAAGATGACTAAAAGTGAATGTAGCAATATTGCATTGTGCCGAATACATTCAATTCAATTTTCTAGGGGAAAATATTGTGACATCAATATTTAATTCCATGCCTTGGAGTGCTATCCTTAAAGTGCTATTCTATACAAGTCATGTATAGAATTGCATTTTTTTCTTGTAAGAGATGAAAATACAGCTACGTTCAAATCTTAATAATTATCCATGAAAATACTTTTTTCTTCTCTTCTTTTTCCTTCTTCTTTCTTCCTTCATCCTTCTCTTTTATCCCTTCTCCTCTCTCTTTCTTAAAGAGAATGTAAGCATGAACATTATGACTGCCAGCAAAACATGGAGTAAAGGGAAGGAAATTCACAGAAAATGTCATTATCAAATGGTCATGTATGTCAAAGACCAACAGGGAGCAATTCATTTTGGAAAACACATGCAGAGACAGGAGAGCAAGTGCGTGGATTTAAAGTGATGACACTTCGTGAAATAAATGCACAAAACTGCACAGATTTAAACAAGTAAAAGTTTCATGTATTTGCTCTATACTGCACACCTGTCTTTTTCCCCTACTCACTTACTGCTTCCTAGTAGTCAAAAGAGACAAGTTTTTTTACTACAGGACTTCATCTACTCCAATTTTTAATGTTAATAAATGCATCAAATAAAGTAGAATGAAAGAAGTCTTAAAGCATTAAACCCCAATATTCATTAGTGTTGGAGGAACCTCAGTTACAGACATCCATAGCTGAGTGAACACACCTGAATGCACTGTCATGGTCATACTTGTGCACTGAGCACTCAATGCAGATGTGCAGGCCAACAAATCCAATGTTTGATTCAAAACTCTGCAAATCATATCAATTGATTGTAGGTTATCCCCAAAATTTCTGAGAATATAGTTTGGAATGTAGCTGTAGCTGTAAAAATCTCAAGGCTTCAGGAATTAATTTGGAGTGACAAGGTCCCATCAAATGTATAACTAGAGAAATAAAGTTGAGTATTTGCAAAAATATCTTACAAACTGTATTGTGGCTATGGCTTTGTCAGACATATGACAAATGAGGACATGACATATCCTTTGACTATGAGGAAAGGGGGTCAATTTCTGCAGTTGAAGAAGCCCTTAGAAAGATCTTTAAAAATGAGGCCAAATGCTTCTGCTACAAAACAAGTGCAATGCTCACTGATTTTAGAGTGCTGCTCATGTTGTACAGCTGGAGAAGAAAGTGGCATGATCAAAAT
The DNA here is from genome assembly GCF_049639895.1 of Pseudopodoces humilis. NCBI lineage: Eukaryota > Metazoa > Chordata > Aves > Passeriformes > Paridae > Pseudopodoces > Pseudopodoces humilis. The sequence continues at coordinate 10,365,195 of NC_142205.1, read as the reverse complement.
GAAAAGAAATAGATCGGCTTTTTTTTGTCTAATAGTACTGGAACATCAATGTGTGCTCATGGGTGGGTGTACAATGATGCAAACTTTTAAGCTATTCAGCTGACTATTCAATATAACTTTTAATACTTTACAGTGTTTGATTTCAGACTTCAGCTTTCTACCTTATGCTGTGCCATGCCTCGAGTTTCATAGAGGTGCAAGGAAGTTCTGGAGAAAGAGGAATTCAGCTCTGTGATTGCAGCTTCTGCTTTCCAAAACATAAATGTTTTTTGCCTTGGAATAAGGCAAAAGAACACAGTATCTGCACACACAAAGATTTCCGATTTTTTCCTAAAGAAACTCTTACATGTTTTCAGAAGTGAGGTTTTAATGATAGAATATGATTCTGAATTTGTGTAAAATATTTTTTATTCCATGTAGCTGTAATTGTGTGTGTTACCATTCTGGGTATACACTCATTCTGAAAGAATGGACAGCTCAAGAGTCTTTTTCCTCTTGGGAATTGTCGTGGTTTTAAACCAATAACTAAGAAAATTACTTATTTCTTGCTGTGAGATATGGATTAGAACAAGAGCAAAACAGGCATAAAACTTAAAAGGGAAAAAGAAAGAAAGTTTATTGACAAACTACAATAAGAACACCAGAATAAACTTCCAGAAAAACCTTTTCATCCCCTGTCTACCCACTATTCCCTTGTTCACATGACAAAAGAGACAAAACCTTTGGAACTTTGATGGTTAAAACAGTCCCAATTCTTGCTACAGTCTTTTCACCAGTCTTTATAGAGAAACAGAAGTTTCTTCCTGTTAATTTATGGAGTTTCTCACAAGAAAAACTATTTTTCTTATAGTTTTCCATTGCTCTAATGTTAGCTGCCCAGAGCTGCTGTTATTAGAGCCCACTCCTCCCATTTTCACATCACTCTCAAGTGTATATGGGCCATGAGTCTAGGGATGGGATTTTTAAGGATAAGTTATTCAAAGGCAAAAAAGTCTTCTTCATCTGTTTCCGTGAGCTTCACCAGAAAACAGTTTTCTCATTGCCTCTCAAGGCTTCAAATCTTCCAGCACTTCACTGTACCATAATTACTCTACTTTTTACTCAAAATTTACACTTTGAACACTCTATTCCTCCCTATATACTGTCATGAATTAAAGGAGCGTTTTCAAGACCTTATTGTCCATTTCCATAGTTTTAACAGAAAGATATTTCAGCTTAATTAAAGCATCTTCTTAATTCTCTACCTTTTCTTTTCTTTCCTGTCACTAGTAGTTTATAAAGTCTCTTTTCATGTTGATCACTCTCTTTTCTCTGTCTGGATAAAAAGATTAATCCGCAAGTCTCATCTGGGAAATGAAAGAGTTAAAATCTTGCCCAAGCTGTTGTAGGTAGTTCTGTGGCCTCGGCCGGTGCAGGAGCTGGAGCCGTCTGCGATGGAAAGCTCCTCATGGCTGCTCTGGAGAGTGTAGTCGCCGCGCCCAGCCCGCTGCAGGTCTAGAGCCTCTCTTTCTTCACTCAGCAGTCTCCAGTGAATCCAGCCACAGCAAAAAACCTGCAGCCGAGCCAGAGATCGGCTCGGCCCGGCCCGGCCGGAGCCCGGAGAAAACCCCCTCCACAGGGCCCGCATCCCCCGGCCGGGAGACGCTGGGCCCAGCCCAGTCCCCGCCCGGCCGCATGGCCTGGGCAGGGAGCGGGAAGCCTGAAGCTCTGCCGCCCTTCCCAGCCAGGAAACAAAGAGAACCAAGAGAGCTCTGGTTTTACACTTTAAGGTAGGGTTCACAAGTTGATCCCACTTTTCAATGGCCTAAACTGCTGTCAATTCTCAGCAATGACCGATAATTGGTCAGGAGAAAAGACGCCAGGCAGATCCCAGCAACTTAAACTTTCTTAAAGGTAAAGTAACTCCATGACAGGAATACTAGGCTTTTCATTATTGTTTGGATTTGGATATTAGTCCTAAAGCCTTTTCCTAGCCAACAGTCTTCTGGAGTTTCTAATCTGTTGTTGGATTGTTGTGATACTTTTTATTTACCTGTGGCAGAAACTTCTCATTTGAATGGCTTGTCTACAGTCAGCTCTGGTTACTGGCGCTGGTGACATCCTTGATGAGTGCAGAGAATGTCACAGACTCCATGAAAACATTTTGGAAAAATTGACAGTCATGGAAGACAGACATTTTTGTAGTTTTATAGAATGGAAGCTAAAAGATCTTTTCATTTCAAAACAAAACAAAAATGAACAAACAGATGCCCTTCCCTGCAAAAAAACCCAACCCAAACCCAAATAATTATATTGGAACAAGTGCATTAATGTATTTTAATATAATAGTTTGATAAATAAACTAAAATATGTAGTCATTTATTTTACAATATACATTTTAAAAAGGGGGTTTTTAGGTACATTGATATGGGTTATTACAAATGAGATGCTGGGAGAAGGCCCAATCAGATAAATTTACCAGGCAGGTAAAGTGTCCATCTCCTGTGTTGCTGAAGGTCAATGATGAGCTCTTCCATCTATCTCTCATCTATGTAAGTTGTTATTTAGGAATAACTATTGCCTTTTAAATTAATGAATTTCGGCTTTATTTGCAGCTATCAAATTTAAGCAAGTCCTTGTTAATCACTGAAACATCAAACTTTCCACTTATTAAGATGTAACAATAACTCAGACAAAGGCACACCAGAACAAGTTTAAATGTAGCAGGTGCAAGCTCAGGTATTTCTGAATCACAGAACATTTTGTACCAGAGCTATTTTAAAATCCACCACTAGCAGGTAAGTGCATGCCTCAGTCCTGATGCAGTTTATCTCCTCAGCAGCCTGGCCTGATACTCACATCTGATTTTTACATTTGCTTTTCATAAGAGTTTACCTCCAGTCCGAGGCCTTGCCCTTACCTTCAAAGGACTCCAGGCTGGATTCATCAGACCAGCTGTAGACTCCTACATCTCAGTGAGTCATCACAGGCTCACTGTACTGTCAGAGAAGAGAAATAGGTGCTTGGTGACAGAAATCTCATCCTGAGGTCAGTGCCTAAAATAGAGCAGGAAAATTTTGCCCAGCAGTGCTTTTTTCTTTCTGTGGACTATATTTGGGTAAGATGAATTCCACCCACACACAAGTGAACTTCTGCAGCGGAGGGAAGAAGTGGTCTGCAGACTCTAAATACTAGCTGGATTATTACAGAAGACACCCTACTGCAAATATTTCCCCTGCTGGGACTGACTAAGTGAGCAGACAAGTGACGAACGCGTTACAAGACCTAATGAATGTTGGAGGAGGTGCTGGCTACAGGGAGAGCTGGATGTGAATGTGCAGGACATGGCAATGTAGAGGGAGATATGAGCTCAGCTGCTTTCCCCAGTTTGGTAATCTGCCACGCAGCTCTTACTTTATCTAAGCATGAATGTGCTCCTGTTCAATGTAAAGGCTATATTTAATTAGCCTGTGACATCGGCATCCTACTCCTTTTCTCAGAACAATTAAAATATTTCATATTAAATCAGTGCATATGTTGTTCCTGGTTATCTCTGAGATCACTTAGTACTCTGTATGATCTGAAAATAACTTCTTGGGGCATTACAACTGCTGATTTTATGGTAGAGTCCTGCTGGGGATAGAGAATTTTCACATGAAATCTCTTGCTTTTAGGATTTGGTTCTCTATCAAGTCTAGCAGAGAATGTTTTCTGACTTCTGTGGCAATCAAAATGTGCTTAGAGATAATTTTTCTCCTTAATATTATCAAGAGATAATACTATCACTTGTCAAGAAGAGATGGATGTTCCAGGGTCTTCTCAGAGGAATATTAAAAGCCAACACATAAGGAATTTCCTTCCTTACCAAAGGAAAACTTACAGCTTCTGGCTACAAAATAGGGTATTACTAGTAATTTACCATTTATAGTAATTTACCATTACTATTTTTGCACATCAGCTAGGGGCCTTTTGTAAGAGTATGTTGCTGTTTATGAAAACATGCCTGTCAATTTAATAATTAGGCAGATATCAGCTTTCATTCAGTGGATCAGAAATAAGGTACTGATTATATAATTCTATATTGTTTTGCAGACTGATTGAAACACTGTAGTGGACTCTGAGCTTTCTGATTTCATTATCATTAATGCAATTTTCTATTCAGTTTGTTTTTTTCTAATAGTTATTGGTGCTTAGAGGTTTATTATCATGGTTGTGCAATCTATGCCAATGCAAGGATTATCATGTCTTTTTACCATCACGCCATTCTACGTGGTTTGGATGAATGAGAGTTATGAGAATTAGTAGATGGTTAACTGATCATAATAAAGTTTTCAGTGATTTAACTGATTCTCTTCTAACTCACAGTGGCAAAACTGGACATAAATTTTACTGACCAAAAAAAGGTATTTTGACCTGTGTTGAAAATGAATGCTTTTGCAACTTAAAGGATCACCACCAAGATGATTGACAAAAAATAGGTTTTAACAGGAATTTATGAAAATACAACCTTAACAAACTTTGATGACAAGGTTCACTCTGTTACTCTATATAGATGAAGCATGGATAGGAAAATCAGATTGGAATAAATTTGTGATTATTTACATTGAGACCAGGGTAAAGGGTAAGAGTGCAAAGGATACTGACACATAAAGATAAGGGTGCAAGAGTCAGAGATGTATATATCTTTATTTGTGCACAAAGATACCATCAAAAACTCACCTCAGGTTTGCTGAAATAAATCAGATCCCTTTGTGTTTCTCATCAGGCATGGCTTGTGCCTTGAGGAATGTCCTGTGGGGTATCAGCCTAAGGCCTGTCACCAGCAGTGGTCTTTCAAATAATGCCAGCTTTGTGAGCTCCAGGAGCTGTCCCACCCCGAGGGAGGTGTTGGTGCAGCCTGTGGTCCAGGAGAGCTCGAAGGGGCTCACTTAGGACAGCTGCTTATAGGGTCTCCAGAAGATTGGTTTTAGTCATCTGTAAAATCTCCATCCCCATATTGGTAATTACTGGAGTTTACAATAGGTTTAGAACTTGTTTCCAGAACTCCAGCACAATGGCAAAAAGGATAGAAAAGCCTGGATGCTAGATCAAACCAAGCAGTAAGAGCTCACTTCTACCTCTTCACAAAAGAGTCTTCTAGGCTTGCCAGAGTAAGGCAAATGTTTTGACTGGAGAGCAGAATTTATTGAAATTTGAACTTGCATTCCTCTCTTGGTCTGCCATTCCATCTTCTAAACCTATCTTGGGTTGATGAACATTTTGAATACTGTTTTAGGACCTCTCATGTCTTCCACATACAACTCAGAATTCAACTACCTGATGCCACACTCAGCTCTCGTCTCAGGAATTTCCCCTGTGGGTTCCTGACTAATGGTAGTAATCTCAGCAAAATTAGTGGCTTGTAAGTTAGTCGACAGTTTGTTCAAAACAAAGATAATTCCATCACCATGGTGTCTTCACCCTTTGATGTCTTTATTTGTGAAGACATGGAATGGCAGAATCTACTCAGATAAAACTTGCAATTTTCTTCCTTGAAAATAACAGAATTTTTCAAGTTTTTTTCTAAATTTCAGTGAGCACACAAACTTTCATCAGGTTCATCTCTTCTTATTGCTGAACTTCAATCAAACATATTCTAGATGTCCAACAACTAAAGCATTAAGCAGAGTTTAACGTCTAAAAGGAGAGAATTTTCTTGGCAAGCACAGAGGGGCATTGCCTTCAGTCATGTTAGCTTTCAGCAGTGGAGACAGGTAAACTAATCCTTTTTTTCCAGCCAGACTACTCTGAAAATAGGCCAGATCCCACTGGGAACAAAAGATGCTCCTAGAAAAGTCTGTAATTAGACAGCTTCAACTGCTTTGCACAAATGTCTCATTAAAGTTCCACTATGATCAAGCCTGCTGATGCATAAGACAGACATAAACACCTCTGCTGAAAGCTGTGTTTTCTATGATTCATTTTCTGAAGCAAATATTGCAGAGATTGATTATCTCTTTAGTCCAAACATATAGCCATCCTTCTTCATTGATAACCCAGTCAAATACCTACTATAGCTAACAGAATGTTTTCTAATAATTTTGAAGGATCCAATAATTTGGATCAGGCCCTGAGAAAGTCTAATGCAGGACCTGCAAAAAACCCCTTCATAACACTTAGTTCATTAATCTCAGATGTAGGCACAGCTTGCAGCGCCAAGGTGATTTCTGTTGAAGTTTATGTTTATATGTTGATGTTAAGTCTGATATTTTAGAAAGTAAGGTCAAAGTGATGAAGCATTGGAGAAAGAAGAGTAAACATGTAATTTGGTTCATTTATTTTCTAATTTATTCACAGAGTTCTGAATTGTCTGCCTTTCTGAAATACAGCTGTCTTCAAGTGAAAGTCAAATTATCTCTTCTGAAATGAAAATTATAGTGATTAAGCACTAAAATCCTAATTTTTGACAATGATTCCTGATATTCCGCTTCCCATCCCACAAAAACCTGTCCACTGAAAGCAATAATGGTTTCTACTGGGCACGAGACCACAAGGTAACCCTGGTTAGATTGCTGTTTCTGTGTGATTCACTGTGAGATTGCAAAATCAATTTTCCACTTTTAAGAGTGATGGTGTCAACACCTGGCAGTAGCTCATATCTAGACTGTGCTTTCAGGAGGAAAAGGGAGGCAGAACACTAATATCCCTCCCTGAACTCTGGCTAAATAATCAGCAAAGTTAGAGAAATTTTGTTTTTCAATGGAGAAGTCCCTGAAGGCCAATGATATGCAGTTAAGTGAGATATGGCTTGGTAATACTATAATTTCTCCTGATTCAGCACCTCTTTGGAAAGAATCTTGACCTTATTAAAATGAACTGGGGGAAATGGGAGAGAAAAATGAAGCCTGTAGCTGAAAGTCTGAAGTTTTACTTTAAGATGTTCACAGAGAAAACTTACGTTTTTTATGTCAATTAAGGTAATGAAAAGAAATTTTGAGGAAAAAGTTGCATCTGCAGTCAAAGAGGAACAGAGAAAATATTTTTATTTTATATTCTATTTTTAATGCTGTTATTTCCACAGTACCTCTAGCCTTTTTCTTCTAGGGATTTACCAGAGAGTTTTGATGTTCAAGGATCGTTTTGAAGCTCTCTGCTCTGCAGTTTTCTGTTACAGATCCTGGGGACTGACAGATGCTCTGATTCTTCTTGGTGCAGTGCCAGCAGTGGCAGCAGGTAGTGAACTACCCTGCGTGCTGCCAGCCCAGATGGCATGTCCACACATTAATTGGTTCTCGAGAGTCAGTCCTCCTGAGTCCACCCATTTGTTGCTTTCATTGACTATTGCCTTGTCTCATTAATCAATGTTTGTTTCTGCAAACTTCTGTAAAGCCAGTCTGCAGACCTGTAGCAAGTAAAACTAGAAATATGGCTTTGTGTAACATTGAAATTCAAAACTTAGTGGTCTCCAAAATAAGGATGACTTCCTAACTTTTACAGTTAGCACACTGGAGACTGAACTGCTGTCTCAGAAAATGATCACAGAGCATTCAGGAACTGGAACCTGAATAAATGATAGAAGGTCTTGGGTCTCTCCTCCCAGACATGTTCTCTCTCTCCATCCTCACTCTGCAGATTGAGTTCCTGCCACAATATCTTAACTTGAAGTTGGGAAACATGACCCTTTTCTCTAGAAACAGAGAAGGTGAAGAGGAGCAGTGCTGGTTATTTCATTTTTTTCAGACAAAAGTAGGAAGAGCTATGAAAAAAAAAATCAATTAGATTTATCAGTTCCTTTTCAGTGACAGGTTTTGCTTTAAAGCCATCCAACTAGAATGCAATTCTCATTATCTGCTTTGAACAGTAAAACACCTGCTAGAAGTCTTTCAGATACTCTGGGCTTTTATTTTCCTTTATGCTCATTGATTATCTCAGGACACACCTATCCCCTCACCTCAGTTTTTCTTATATGTTTCTAAATAAGCCATTTTTAGTCTAAATAGCATTTTAGTGTTTGCAGACATTGATTCTGGCTGACAGCAGATAGAGATGCACTAGGGGGATGAATGGGCTGGAAACAGGCTCTCCCTCCCCTCCAACATCCAGCTGCAGCACTGCTGTAAGGGCACTGTAATGCAAAGTGCAGCACCACAGCTTTTCTTTGGCTCCCTGGCCCGAGAAGGTCCCTCTCCCATGGGGATGTTTCTCTCCTGCTGCAAAGCCTGTCTGCTGTGCTGCTCATTCTGTGACTGTGAGGTGTGGGGAAAATCACTGGAATTCCCATCACTGTTAGTAGTCACTTGATCTAGATTACTTTCCCTATTGACTCCAGGTTCTGTACACGCCTTCTGTGTTGGAAGAGTGTTAAATGGAAGGAATTGGCCACTGTAAGTGCTCTTGTGTTTGGGATTTTGGAAGAAAGATTACAGCATTGAATAAAAGGATACTGGCTGCTGATGACTTGGTTGTGGAGTCCTCCCTCCCCCTTTTATTCTTAAGAATTGTTTTTATTTTCTCAGAAGAAGAAAAAGAGGTGGAGATGAGTCCATCAGGTCCTCACAGTTCTGTTGGTGAGCTTTCTTTCTATTAAAACCTATTTTTCTATTAATCCACAGTCTCTTTTCTGCTCTCAAGACTATCACCCTGACAGAAGTTCTGTACACTAATAGCTCCTCAGAGAACAGTTCACACATCTCTTAAAAATGTATCCCTGAGAATTCACTGTGATATTGCACCTCAAGAGATGCCTGCTGTAGTCTCAAGGCTTGTTTGAACTTCTGAAGAAGAACATGGAGCAGAGAAGAGAGTTTGTTCCAGGTAATTTGAGAGAAGACTGCATCAGTCCATCAGTGCTGTTTCCACAACTTCTGTGTGATTTATCACCTTGTGAACAGTGGGTGTTTGCTGTCCTGAGAACCATAATACTGGCTCAGCTCTGTCTCAGTTCAGTTACTTCCAGAGTAGGGCTGGGTCCCATCCAGTGAGCTTCGGACCACAGGGAGTTGTATCATGTCTGTACTCATCAAAGTTGTCCATCTTTACACCTGAACTGATCTGAGTTAATCATTCACATGCAATCTGCTTTGTGTGTAACAATATTTTTGAATCTCAGATATCTTCCGCCCAACTAATACCAGATCTAAGTGTGATGACTGTCTCACCTAGGAAAGCCAGCTCTGGAGAGAAGGTATCTGATGTTTGCACAGGTCAGGGAGTTCCTTTCCTCTTGTCTCAGTGCCAGGAGAGGTGAGAGGGTGAGACATATGCCCAGAGTCACCCTGAGCCATTCTGACCCTCAGTTGCAGTTTGGCCCTTTGATCTTGCTGGTGAAAGCAGCATTTGAGAGCTCTGAGCTGAAAATGAGAGCAGGTCTAATAAGGAACTGTCATGGGGTGGCTTTACCTTTAAGGTGGTTTTAGGAGCTAAGGAAGTTGAAGGTGCTGGTGGCTGATGGGAGTCTTTCCTCCTGACCAATTATCAGTCATTTCTAAGAATTGACAGCAGTTTTGACCATTAAAAAGTGAATTCAACCTGTGAACACCTCCTTAAGATGTCAAGTCAGAGCTCTCTTGTTCTCTTTGTGTTTCCGGCTACTGACAAGGTAACAGGCTCTGTCTTGGCCTCCTCCCCCCGCTCCAGGCCGGACAAGGCCGCAGAGGGCCGGGGGTGGGGGGGGAAGAAAAGCAGAGCCGGCCAGCCTGGTTTAGTTTTCAGTTTCTGCTGCTGGACTGCAACCTGACACCATGAACTCTTGCAGCTTTTCTAAGACTTTAATTCTTTTACTACCTGGATAAAATATACAGATTACTCCTTTTTCCCAGAGAGACAGAGAAAGAAAGAGACAATCAACATAAAGAAGACATCATAGAACCACCAAAAACAGTGAGAAAAGAGTTAAGTTTTAGATGAGGGAGAGAATAAGGAGATACTTTATAAGCTGAAAATATCTTTCTGTTAAAGCTTTGGAAATGGACAATAGTAGCTTGAAAAGACTCCTTTAATTCATGACAGAGTATATTGGGAGGAATGGAGTGTTCAAAGTGTGGATTTTGAGCGAAAGAGAGAGTAATTGTGATACAGTGAGTTGCTGGAACAGAGTTGAGCGAAGATGTGAAGCCTTGGGGGCAATGAGAAAACGTTTTCCAGGAAAGCTCACAGAGACAGATGAAGAAGACTCTTGCCTTTGAATAACTCATTCTTAAAATGCCATCCCTAGACTCATGGCCCATACACACCTCAGAGTGATGTGAAATGGGAGGAGTGGGCTCTGATAACAGCAGTTCTGGGTAGCTGACATCAGGGCAATAGAAAACGATAACAGAAATAGTTTTCTCGTGAGAAACTCCATAGATTAGCAGAAGAAGACTTCTGGTTCTCTACAAAGACTGATGAAAAGACTGTAGCAGAAATTAAGACTGTTTTAACCACCAAAGTTCTAAAGTTTTTGTCTCTATGTTGTCATGTCTACAAAAGAATGGTCAGGTAGTGGAGGATAGAAGAGTATTCTGGAAGTTTATTCTGGTATTTTTATTCTAGTAGTTTTGTTAATAAACATTCTTTATTCCTTTTAAGTTTTAAGCCTGTTTTGCTTTTGTTCTAATCCATATCTCACAGCAAGAAATAAGTAATTTTTTAGTTACTGCTTTAAAACCACGACAGGAACACAAAGCACCCCAGTGTATGTCCCTACTGGGGTTACAGGATCTTCTGTGTACAGAACCATTTAAACCCAATGTATTGCTCTGTAAACTTCATTCAGTAATATCCTTAAATGTTTGTTACTGGCTGCCTTAAATCTACTCCCTCCCCTCTAAATTATGACCTCAGTATGTAAAACATTTTATTGAAAAAGGTCTCTCAGCTACATATATTCCCTCTGACAGGAAGATGTACTCTTGCTAAAAACAAATGGAAAACCTTACTTGAATAAAGGAACTTGTGATTTTGTCTGTCTGAGCTGTGCATGCACAAAATCGCCAATATGACACCCTGGGAGTTTTTCAGCAAGAAAAGAACTTATCTGCAGCTCAGAACCCTGTGGGAGCCTGAGACTTGGCTTCTGCTTGTGTCCAGCTCAACAAACCTACACCTCTGCAGAGTCAGCATAGGCTCTGTGTGTTGGGGTGACAGTATGTCATGTATTCATGTATAGCATGCTGAAAATGTACATCCAATAAAAGTATAATTGTTATAAGATACAGCAGCATGAGAAATTCTTGTGGTATTGGGATATTCAAGGACCAAAATACTTCCATAATCAATTGAAAATGAAGTCAAATCAGGTACAGAGTGCAGTTATTTTTGTCACTAAATTTCAATACTCATTACCATTCTTTCTTAAAAGGGAAAAATTTTGCCCACACAATGCAGAATTTCACGTACTGTATTTTCTTCTGTACTAATGTTGTATCCACATTCTTGTTTATCTCTAGCAAGTGTTGGTAGACATTTTAAGAGAAACCCTGGAGAGTTATTCACATTACCATCAAAAAATAGGATTTTCTACCTATCTTCACAGTTTCTTTGTCCCCTAGCAATACCTTTAGCTGGAAATTAAGGGACATCTGTAGTTCTCAAAGCAGTTGCAGAGGCTCCCTGGAGGCAGAACTTAGGAAACACAAAAAGCCACAGAGAAGATCGTGTGACAGAAAGGGCAAAAGTGCAGTGGAAGAGGGAGAAAACTTACCAGCAAGACCATACATCTGCTCAGCTGGGACAAGCACAGGGTTGAATGAAGAGTATATGAAAGAGAAAATAAAGGACTGTCAAGGTGTTTTGATGTCTTGCCAAATGAGTGGGTGCTCACAACAGACTAAGGAGAGTGTGAGTGATTTTGTAGGTGGTCCTAGGAAATGAAAGAGAGCCTGGGGATGGTGGTGAGAGGAGTGGATGTTCAGGAGGTTTGAGACTTTATTGCAGTCTGGGTAAAAAAGCAGAAATCTGAACAGGAATCAGCTCAGACTTCTTAAGGATAAGTCTTAGGGTTACTGTGGTGGTAGGCAACATGATAGAAAAGTCTATGGGGATTCATTTGTAAGGCAGGAAATACCTGGATGTGTTAGCAATGTGAAGAGACCAGAAATGAAAGCCAGTTGAGGGATGGAGAATTTCCTGTCCTGTGTGAATTAATTTTTAATTGTTTTAATTAATTTAATATAAATTTTTAATTTGTTTTTTTTAAACCTTACTTAAAAATCTTAAATCCTCATTTCTGCCATGAGTTTTCCAAACTTAACTTTCAGCTGACAGCCACTGAATTGTACTGTGCTTTTTATCTGATGCCTTACAGATCTTACAAGTACCATTACATGGGTCTTGAGTGATATTCTTTTTGTTTGGTTGGTGTTTGGTTTTGATATATTAGGCTCATGTGGTGGACATAAAAAAGTAATTCCTTCCTCAGTTCATTTCTTTGTGTTTTGGGAGGCATTTGGATTATCTTTTACTCCTAGAAAAGCTCCTAAAACACTTTTATGTTTCTCAAAGGTTGACAGATCTTTAGTTGGCTGAGGTAAAGGGAAGCTGATTATTGTTTCTTAACTAATTATAACAATTGAGAGCAGGTGTTGTAAAACGTGTGGCTGAGTTTAGCCCATTCACGCTCATTCTCTTTTGCCTCCTAAAATCTGCACCTGATATGAGATACATAATGTAAATTTCAATAAATATGAGTTCACTTCTTATCTCATATTATAGTTCATGAACAAAATATAGATCACAATACGAAAATGAAAACTCTTAAAATCCTGATTTAATGTGGATAGCTTTTGTACTTCAGGACAAAGCTTGGCAAGTTGAGTGTATTTATTTGCTGAAAGCCATCTGCTGAAAAAGATTGGATGTTGAACAGTAATTCTAGGTTATTACTGTAATTCTGCAAAGGAAGGAAGTGGGAATTGACTACTTATTTTTCATCTCCTCTAGACTAAATGAGAATGACAAGCACTGGGAAAAGAAACATGATTTCAAACACTGGGTGCTCTCTCATGGGAAAGAAGCAGAAATAATTGATGTCTACCAGTAAACTACTCATTAGGATGGACATGTGTGTTAGGGAACTTATGGCTGCACAACAGGATTGACTTTAGTCAGGATTTTTCCTCTCAGTGTATGAAAATATCAACAGTGAACAAAATAGATCTGCAGTAGAGGCAACACCACAGGCTACTCCTTAGGTGAGACAATTTTCTACACAAGTTTTCTTGAGAACTAGACCATGGCAAATTGCCAGAGCTATTTCTGTGGTCCCTGGCTTGTCCTTCACTGGGACAAGACTGTTCACAGAGGTGAAGGTAGAAATACAATTCTCTTTTGTCATGCAGCATTGTGTTGTTCATTTTAAGTCTGGCTATTGCTCTGAGCCTGCCTTGATTATCTTTTGTGTTATTTTGTGTTGTCTAAGCCTTGGAGCTCTCTGAGGGTAAACACAATGTAATGGGCAGTGTGGTTACTGCTCTGCTGCAGAGCAAGGCAGCAGTATAAGTATATATATTTACATAAATGTACAGGCCCTCTTTACACTGTGAGGGGTTGGCTGGGCTGGGAACCAGCACAGATCCCTGTTTTCAGGCTGCAGTGGCCCCAGGCTGGCCCCAGCCCCCAGCAGCCAAACCCCAGCAAGGGATGGGTGCCCTCTGGGCCTCCACAGCATCTTTCCATACGATGCAGGGGCACACCATCATCCTAATGGCAAGGCAGTATAACCAGCTTTAAAACAGGAGTTCTATTCCTGCTTTAAGTCAAGGCCACAAGGACAAATAGTCAAACTTAATAGGGCTCATGGCTGCAGGTTCCCGGGGGTGCAGCTCTTGGCAAGCAGAGATTTCTTCAACAACACAGCATCTTGGTTTGCAGACCACAGAATTTGGTGATTGATGTCCAAAATTAAATCAGGCTATGTCTCCCCAAGTGTCTCCATAAAGCTGCTTTTTCAGTCATTTACCATCAAGGAAAACAAATCAGTAATTTTCTCAATTTATTTTCCAGTCCTCCCTATTAACCAGAGGAGAGGCCCTAGGGAGAGCTCTGGATCTGACACACCTGCTGTGCCCCCAGGAGGCAGGTGTGTCACCTTACCTGTGCACACACAGCCCAGCCCTGCCCTGCTGGGCTAAGCCAAGCCCATGTGGCTACTGATGAGCCCAGAGAAGGAAAGTGGCTCTTCCTGCTGCCTCAGCCATGCCATGGCCTGGCACCCACCCCTACGGGCATTAAAAAGCAGAAAGAGCACCTGACCTGGCCAAGGCCAGGAGCCTGAGATCACAGCAGGCAGCATGGATGAACTATTGAACTATAACTTCCGCTGTTGCCTGTCTAAAAAGGAGTTAAAGCACCTCTTTCAAGGGCCCAAGTTAAAACCCACATCACGTGGGATTTAAGCTGACTTCTTTGAGTCATGTCTACAAATATCTGAATTTGAAAGTGGCATGCAAGTAGCCTTTACAAGTTCTTTTCTGCCTTCCCACTCATGCATGCATTTTTGAAATCCAGGGAAAAAACTTAATCATGCAGCTCAGGCAGTATAGGTACAAACTGGAACTTTGTATTTTAAAAATTGCCATAAATACATTATGCAGGTGTATGAATAAGCACTCTTACAGAGCCATGATTGCTTATTATGCTTTCCAAGGAGTCATTTCTGCAGAAAGGTGGCAATTCATTCACCTCAATCTCTGTTGGTCTTTAATTTCAGTAATCATTATAATCAGATTTCTTTTTGATCTTTTTCTGATTTAGGTGACTAAGCAGCATGTACAATATTGCTATTAACTAGTGTTCTGGAAGCCTTTTTAAGACTTTAACTTTTCCTTGTAAAGTTAGGGCATTCTTTGTGGACAAGACCATCAAATGGGGAAATCTCCTTGTCATTTTCCTGGACCAGTGACACCAAAACAACTAGATTTTCTAAGGTGTTACGAGTGAGGATGTTAATAATAGCTCAATTTAACCAAATTTCTGTTTTGTAGGAAGTTCTGACATTTGGAAACTTGTTCTCATTCTGACCAGAATGATTTGCTATGCCTTTGGAAATCATGAAAAGGTCAGGGCCATTTTAAAAAGCCTCATTCCCCATTTCTAGGAAATCTTGTATTGCATAGTTAAAATAAAGTAATTTTGACATCAGTGTAATTATCTTTTTGGTAATGCTTTTTCTATGCAACTATGTCCCAGTCAGGCTGAATGTCTTTTCTTTAACTTTCTTTTCTTGTGGTACCAGAGGGGAGCTGTGGTGGTCCAGGGAAAAGTGAGCGTTGCAGAAATGGCTGCTTTTCCATCCCACAAAATATTTTAGCACAGAGTGCTAATAGGACACTTTTTTATTCTCTGCCACTAGCAAAGTGATGCTGTGACACTGAAGTAGGTGTCACATGGGTTCAAATGTCTTGAGGAGCAGGAGAGGGCACTTGTGGAGGGAGGGAAAGCACAATCTGTGGTAACAGATCCCAAACAGGGAAGATGACAGTAAGAAATGGAGAACCAGTGTAGCACATAGTGATGACACCCCAAAGAAAGCAAGAAAAAGAAGATCTTGTCACAAATAAAAAGAAAAAAAAAAAAAGAAAAGAAAATTAAAAAAGAAAATAAAAAATAAAAAAAAAAGAAAGAAAAGGGGAAAAGGGTTTTGGTTGATGTTAGTTTGAGGACATTTCTTAGAAGTAATAGTTTCCTTCCTTTTAGGGAACCTGAACATTTCCATTTTTCTGTTACTGTGGGGGAAGAAGCTGAATTATACAGAATTATTTTCACACCCAAAAGTGACCACCGTTGAGCTTGCTCTTGTAGTCTTCTACAGAAACAATCTGTCCTCTTCTCAAGAACATGTTAAAACCAGTGGCTGATTTCATCCTGATTTGGTATCTGAAATGAAACAGAATTCCAGCAACTTTTGTAGAAGTGAGTAGCCAGAGGGGAGAGAACTGGGGTAATAGGGTCGAGTTTACTCCTATAAATTCTCATGTAACTCCTCATTCTCTTGTCTTGTTCTTCGTCAGCAGGATGGCTTTGCACATTACCTTTGCTTCAGAATGATACAAAGCCATGCAGGGCAAAGAGTCTTTCGGTGAACAGTACAAGAAAAGACTGTCAGACAGTCCCATCCTCTGTCCCCCTATACAGCCCCAGTGGTTGCACTGAAACAAAAAGGTTCTGTTAAGCAATTTAAGATGGATGTTGAGAAGGCAGAAATTAGAATTTGGCATTTCCTTTGTGTTGTCTCTATATTTGATGTGGGCTGTGTGTGTAAAAAGGATTGTGGCAGGTGAATGGAAGAAACTGTACAGCAGCTCAGCTTCCACCTGTCATGCAAAGCAGAGCTGCTGCACAACCTCTCTGGGTGTGGGGGGACACCAGGCATGTCTGACTGTTCTCCTCCATTAAATCCACCTCTGCCCACAGTGATAGCTCTCCTTTTACCCACCTACTGCCTCAAATGATAAAATCCCCTGCTCCTGTTCTCCAAACTGAAGTCCTTATTACTAGCCCTGAATTAACTTCCTCTTTTTGCAGCTATGTTTTCTTCCTCAGCCAGCTCTCCTGTCCACATCTGCTTCTAACAGCAGAGTGGGCTGAATGCTCGTTCTGAGCTTAGAAACAGTTAGCCTGTAGCCTGTTTTTTCATCTGAGACAAAGATTTTAGTCCCTTCTGATGTCAGCCATTAATACCTTCCAGTACAGCATCCTCCATGGACACTTGCTTTCTTGTTCTCTCTATTCATCTTTAAATATGAATGGCTGATAATTATAACTAAAAGTGCATTTTTGCCTTGTACTCAGTTCACCTGTTCACAAAATACCCATCAACTTTCTCCATAATTTTTTTTATCTAATACAAATTATTACTCTTTAGCATAAACCCAAGCATATCTCACTCTCATCCACTTAAGTTGGCATTTTTATCCTTGTTGGTTTTTTTCAGGTTTACCTGAAAAATTTTGAAGCTTTTTTCTTCCACTTATGCAACAAAATGCAGTCATTTCATGCTCATACCATTAAAACCAGTACTGAAAGTATTGCTTTTTATAAAGAACCCTCATTCATTAATCATGATGACATCTCATATTAACTGGTTAATGTATAAAGGCCTTTGGGCACTTATGAATCTGTCATTTCAGAAGGTCTAAAATGAAGCAATAGTTTTTTCAGGCAACCAAAGAAAAATTCACCAAGGGCAAAATTTAATATTATGCAACTGTTCCAAAAATATTCATTCTATACGCAGAACAATACACATTTTAGAAGTAAAAATCAAAACACGGTGGAGAATTTACATATGAAAGCCTGGCTGCTTTCTAGGCAGAAAATCAGTTCTGTATTGAATCCTTATCATTCTGAAGGTCTCTTTCTTGCAATCAAAGAGCCCTTTAAAAAAATTGGAAAACATGCTTGTTAAATTTCTCAGGACCTTTTCTAAGGTTGTGTGTATGTATATTCAATTTATAGCAGAGAAATATATCATGTAGATGACTCTAATACTTTTATTAATATCTGAGTGATAACTTACTGAACAAATAGTCCCACAGATTTTTAAGGGGTTTTGTGTTACTTAATTGGAGCAAATTTTATGATCTGAGTGAATTTTACTAGCTTGCAAACATAAGAAATAAGTTTTTGAATCTCAGGTGATGTTTGTCATCTTTATTAGATAAAATTCCTTCTGATACATTCAATACACAAATACAACAAAGGGTATGAAAATATCCTTTGTCACCAAGGAAGCCACTTACACTGGGAAAAGGATGTATTGGACAAATTGTGATTAATTATTTGAAACTATTCAAATTCGATGGAAGCTCTGAATGTCCAAAGGAAGGAGAATCAATGACGGAAAAAAAAATGAGCTAGAGCAGTGACCTGAGATGCGACCTGGCAGCATCTTGTGCTGTGACCACAGAGTCCTGTTAAATTATTTTGCTGACATGTGCAGAGTATCTGGTCTCTACTTTTCTGTTGTTGTTTGGTTTTGGTTTTTTTTAAGAAAGAAAAAATGCCTATTTTAAACAAGTTTTCGGGTAACTGTGCAATATCAGTGCACGGGAAATGAGCCTGTGACCTCCAAACAGGGCAACCCACATACAGGCTTGCTTGAATAGCTGTGTGCCTCTGCTGTACATTTCTGTGCAGTCTCTGATACTTGGCCCGGTGCATGATAAAGAGTTCAGTATTACAATTCAAATCAATTATTTAGTCTCTGTGAGTCTTGAATTCATTACCTTGTATCTCCATGGAACACAGGGGTATGGCTACATAAATAAATTACTGTGAGATAAGATAGGTTGTGCACTTAAAATCTATCAGCTGGTCCATGGAACTTGTCCACTTGCACACTTTTACTCTTGAAGAATTTGACATAACTTGCTTCCCAAAGCTTATGGCTGGACCTGATGGTCTTTAGAGTCTTCTCTAACCTGAGAGAGTTTATGATTCTGTGATTCAAAACATGTGAAGTGCTTTTCAGGAGAGCTCCTGAGAGAGGTTACCATGAGGCAGCTGAAATGCTCTGTGTCCACAGTGCTCTTGATGTTTTTATGACTTTGCAATGACTCCCAAAATGTGGGAATGAGAACTGCACACTCTTCTTACCTCAATGAATGATGTTTTACTTAATTCACAGCTGTCCATAAAAGAACTGAATATTATTTATGAGTAGAATATTTTCTGGCAAATAGGATATTCACAATTGGCAACTTAAACTATAGTTAACATGGTTGAAAATTACATGTGAAGCTCATTTAATCCATTCCCTACCTAAAGACAGGATCAACAACATCATCCTTCACAGAATTGTGCCTAATTTTTAAAATTACCTTCAGTGTGGAAACTGTGTTTCTTTCAGAGTTGCTTTCTCTTTCACTGTGAGTTGAAAATCCTTCTAAGTCAGAGTTGGAATTAGCAAGCTTTCCTGGTGTCTGAATATTCTCTGTCCTTCTGCCATATATATGAATAACATAATCTTTTGTTCCCCACCCTGCCCAGCCTACCATTCCTTTTTATCTTTAGACCCTTGCACTTGATGAATTTTACATACCCTGAATTTTATCCTAGTTTTGGACCATTGCATTTGTCAGGGTCATTATTAACTTGTTATCCCCTCCTACAGCCTATGCACAGTCATTTCTAGCTTTGTATTATCTGCATTTTTAAAGGGCTTACTGAACATTCATCATCCAGATTATAAAGTGAAGCATTATGCAGCCTTCTGGAGAACCCTGCTTGTCAAGCCTTTCCATTCTGACAGTGAATCCAATGAATAACTCTCTAGAAATAAGTAGCCAAACTCTTTTTTAGCATTTTCATTTAGAATACTGAGAGTCTGCCCTAAGGCAAAATTAATAGACTTGTAAAACCTAGATATGTGGTTCGTATTTTGTCATTCCATCCACAAAGAGTGATGATCCTGTTATACAAGGGATTTTATTTATTATTTTTTTTTGGTAGAAGAAATAAAGATTATACTTAACTCTGTAATATGTTCCTTGTCTCCTTACTAAGAAAGAGTTGGCAAATCAATACCTTGTTTGCAGCTCTTCTTTTTAAAGATAGACATGGTATTTGGTTTTACAGAGTGTTTTGGTGCTATAACTATTGCTGCCGAGTCTTATAAGCATCATTAGTTGCTCTGAAATTCCACCCAAATCCAGGCAACAGGATGTTCTTCTGTGCATTGGAGAATAAAGTGCTCAACTTCTGTGTTCCACTGAGCAGCTCAGTGGACAAGAATGCTGAAAATTAATCTGTTCCTCATGATTTACATTTAAGAACCTGGAAATATGAAATCTGTTTCCATTTGGATGTTGCTTTTGCTCTGCTGATAAGAAAGTATTACATAAGTGATAAGAAAAGCATTATTCATTTTCAAGATGGTGCCAAGATCAAATTAAAAAGTAAAATCTCTTCTGCCCTTCCCAGGATGGCTCCTACTGTGGAAATTTGCTCCTTTCCTGGCTATGAATAATTGCTTTTATTCATTAGTTACAGAATATTTTAGCTCATTCCTTTCATACACACAGACAAATAGTCCCCCATCAGTATATTAAATAGAGAGTCTAGTCCACATCTTACTGCATTAACCTGTAGTAGAGCTGGAAACAGGGAGATAAAACACTTATAATCCCTGATTCTCACAGCCATCCACAGCTAAAAGTTGACTTTGATCTCTGGTGCGCTTTCTCTAAAATGAGTAATTAATGTTGGGTGTTTTATTTTTCTGCTCATTGACCAGTCTCCCATGGCACTCTTGTTCAGAAACTACAGACCATAAAACCAAGAGCTGATTGTGGCATATTTGGATCACATCAGAGGTCAGTCAATTTTGGCAAGTGAATTCTCCAAAGGAAATCTAAATCTATTGAATAATGGCCTCTTTTACATTATTATTATTTGTTCCAGCATTCTGTAACATAGCAGAATGACTGATCTTAAACATTTGGTTTTGCTCTTTTAGCTTAGCCAATACATTATACTTTTGCCTTACTTATTCTAAGTTTTGTAATCAGACTAAGTTAAAAAACACAACTGCATTCCCCCTGTCATTGAAATGTGGATGCTAGCTTCGGAGCAGGCTGCAGGCCCCATAGCTTGCTCCAAAGCTAGCATCCACAACTCACCCCTTTTGTTAGAAAAAAATAAAAAGGCAGTGTTTGTCACGTCCGTTGCCTTCAGACCTCGGGGGGTCACTAGATGCATATCACGTCGGGGTCACCAGATGTCGCTCTAATTAGGACCGCCTGGGTAGAGACGACATAGACTCTCAGGGAGTCAGAACAGGAGAATTCCTTAGTTTATTGCTTTAGCCTTGTTTTATAGACTAGTTCGTGGAAAGTACAGAAAGGAAACTCTTATTGGTTAGTAAACTGCTACATCACCATCATTGGTCAGTGGTGAACAACACCCTCTGACTTTCTCTTGCGAAGAAAACAAGAGCAGGAAAACAACACCTGGCACGGCTGTTTTCTGTCTCTAAGAATTGTTTTGATTCCTCCTTAAAATTTCCCAGGCTACTTTCTCAGGCTGGACTTGAGAAAGCTATGGGGCCTGCAGTTTTTGCAGGCTCCCTGCAGCCTGCTCCA
The DNA here is from genome assembly GCF_049639895.1 of Pseudopodoces humilis. Classification (NCBI taxonomy): domain Eukaryota; kingdom Metazoa; phylum Chordata; class Aves; order Passeriformes; family Paridae; genus Pseudopodoces; species Pseudopodoces humilis. The sequence continues at coordinate 10,344,175 of NC_142205.1, read as the reverse complement.
AAGCTAGCATCCACATTGAAATTCTTGTTAGTTTCTCAATTTTTCTTCTTCTCTCCTCCATATGCCTCAACCTCTGAAACTCTCGAGGCTCCTTCAATATTTTTTGGTCCATGAAAACTCCCATACAGCCACCCTGCAATGTTACAAGTCCTTTGCTCTTTCATGGTATATTGCTTGATTTCCCCTGTGTTTGAGTGGTGAATGTACTTACTTTTGATCAGCCCCCTGGTCTGAACTTCATCAGAATTTCTCATTAACCTGTTTTCTCTACACATGTTTTAAAATGCTGACTGCATCAAGGGCTGTTTCACATGGCCCTCCTTACAGGTAATCCTCTTATCTTTACACTCCATGGGCAGTTTTATTTGACAGAGTTGAATGAATACACTTGGAAATACCACTAAACCCATGGTATGGTTTGCAAAAGCGTTGCATTCCAATTGAATTCATTCTGGTTTGAAGGTGAATGAAAAAAGAGGTCATTATACAACCAGACAGAAGGGTTCATATGGCTTTGGGGACCAGTTTACTTTTAAAGGGTGTTTCAAGTGTGTCTTGTGCAGATAAATGTCTCTACAGCCAGCACAAACCTTTCAGACCTCCCTGAAGCTGTGCTCTGCTGCAGCAAAGCAGAAGCCTCTTCTCACATGAAAACATCCAGGGCCTGCTCCTCTCAATGTCTTCCTTCATGGGTTGTGACTGTGATAGCCTCACTTGCATCCCATATGAATGGTACATGTATTGTTATGTTAGTTTAGAACATTCCTCTTCTGATAGAGGCCTTTAGTGGATATTCAATAGCATCACAGTATCCTAGCATGGTTTGGCTTGGAAGGGACCATAAATATGATCTAGTCCCAAACCCCCTGCCATGGGCAGGGACACCTCCCACTACACCAAGCAGCTCTGAGCCCCATCCAGCCTGGCCCTAGGAACTTTCAGGGATGGGGTAGTGTAAAGCTACCTTATGACTCAAGGCCCTTGTTTATATGTCCTACCAGTACGAGTATGTAAAGATTGAAAAATGACATTATTGTCTTCTATTAATACATTAAGGAGAGATATCAGCACTTATAAGCAGTAAGTGGCAGTTCTGTGAAGGAAATACCGTTTAAGCTGAAGGCAATTTAGGTATTAATGCAATGATGAGGTCAATTATTGCACTAATGGTTATAAGTGTGACTCTGGAGTGACTTGCCTGCAGAAATACTAGAGACAGGAGCCAAATTGGATTGCAAATGGGACCTGAGACACTTCTGAAGCTTTTTCAGTGGTTGTTTTGTGCAGTGGTGGGAAAACTGTCGTTTTGACTAAGACTACTTCTCCCAGGTCTGTTTTTCCTTATTCCTAAATTCTTAGTGACACCAGAGACTGCAATGTATTCAGGAAACAGTGGGGCAGTGCCCTACACTGCTGAAGGTTTGAAGTTAGCTCATTTTTGAGAAGGAAATGATCTACATTTCTGAAGAACCTTTTACGCAGTTTTCTTTCTGTGTTTCTACATTTTTCTCTTTACAAAACAAAAATAAATACATAAGGAAGTTTTCTATGGGGAATGAGAATTTTGTTTCTGCTTTTTTGTTTTTTTCCAAAAACAGGAGCTGATTTTTTTTTTTTTTTGCAGTTTTTTGAGTTGGTACCCATTGAAGAATAGGATTGCAGGGAGGGTCTGGAGCTGTCTGGGTCAGGGAGGAGAAGTGAGGGTAGATGTGATGGTATCATACAGCTGTTCACTACCATGTACTCCCAAAAATGGGTTATGCATGTTGATGCATCCTGATAGCAAAGGTTTAACCAGGCTGACCTGGATCCCTGAAGCTATTTTAGAGGCACTGAGTCAAAAGATAATATAATCTCCTAATATGCTTTCATTTGATATTTTTTAACATGGGCAAAATTCCAAACAATTAGTTTTGAGGAAGGTGAGGTAATAATGTTGGAAGATGCAGTTCTTAAACAGCAGGAGCATAGATCTGACATTTCTACCATCTATGACAATAGCTTCTTCTCATCACAAGCTGAAACTAAAATAAGCACGTCTAAGAAGTAGTCAGATGTAAGTGTGCCTTTAAACTACCAGGAAGTGAATAAGATACAATTAGTAACTATCTCCTAGGGCTCCACAAGAGGAAAGTTCTTGCATAAAATATGATCTGATGCTATGATGCTACTGTGAACCTTTGATTATTTCAACAGAGAATTTATGTGTCTGTTTTAATAACATCAGGATTTCAATAAAACAACTGTATTTCTGCTCTGGAAGAATTCCTAGAAAATTGGTCCTGAATTTGTTTCATTGTTTTTAGCAGCTTAAGGAAGTGAGTGACAGCTCTTCAACCTTCTTTTCTAATAAAGTTTCTTCAGGAATGTTTTACTGGTGAACTTAGCAACTGGCATTTTCTGTCTTATATATGACAATAAAATAAATGCCTCTTATTTTCAGAGTATATCATCAGTCAAGTGTAAATCACAGATGAGCTGCTCCAGTTTATTGTCATTCTTGCAATAAGAAACTATTATTGAAGCAGGAATCATCCTACTTTATTTTAGCTGCTGCTCATCTCTGCTACATTTGGGAAAACTTTGAGAAATTATATTTACTTCTTCGAAAGCAGTAGATAATTCTGAAATGGCTTGGCAAGTAAACAGCATTTCATTATTTCTGCACTTTATGTCATTATATCATGTTGATCCCCTTACAGAGGCACAAATAATCATTAATTCAACACTGGAAAATAATGTGTACTGAAGGACTGTTCCTTTTGAAATATTACATCAGGTTATTATATAGGAAGAGGGCTCTGCATACAACGGGCCCAAGTTTCTAAACAGAGCCAATTTTTTAAGGACATTGGCTTTTAGATCTAAGGAAAAGTGCGGTCTTAAAAATAAGAATTGTCTAAGTTTTCCTTTTGATATCAGTGACTTGTCAAAGGATTTGAAGTGTTGAACTCTTTTAAAGAACCTGATCATTAATTTCATTTCTTGCTCTTTCGAAATTTGTCCCTAAACTATTCATTCTTTGTGGCTTAATCAACTTTGTCTCACACGTGTGAATTACTATTTTCATGGAGATTCATAGCTATAAAACTGTTCTGATACAAGCCTTAATGCCTTTGAAATTACATTGTTGCATGAACAGATGTGCCTGAATAATATCCTTGGAAGTGGAGGACTTGGTATCTCAAGTATTCGTTTCACTTTGTCGTTTTCTTTAATGAAATCCTCCAAGGAGTGACAAACTCAGAGATAAACAGCAATTAATAATTCATTGTGGCCAGAGGGAAGGAACAGGCGGTTGCAATTCATTGTGCAGATCTAAGGCACAGCTTGGACACAAAATTGAAGGAGTTGGTCACTGGCTGATTCTTCCTCAGTTCAGCCTCAGTTTGGATAAAATGAATGTGTAAGCATAACTGCATGTCTTCACAAGTCAGTATGAAAATTCTCTTTCTGCAACCATTGTCTTATGAATACAACATCATGCCTATTCTACAAGCAACATTGCTATTCTACTTCACCAAATGAGATTCATTTTAATCATCTGGTGTGTAAATAGGAAAACCCCACTGTGAATTCCAGTTGCTTTTCTATCTTGTTGAGCCTCATTCTGTTTTCTTTCTGTATGTTGCAGCCCCAGTTTATTTCATGGGGTGGGCCACCAAGGGGAACAACTATTGCACACATTTAATTGTTGCACATGCACATGCAGTGTCTCTCTCTCATATTCCGGTTCTCTGCAGTCCCCACTTAAGTTAATTTCCTTTCCTTGTCTGTGCCTTTGGCCTTGTCTAGTGAGGTCAAAGGTGGGAACCTTCCTGTTGTCCTGCATGGACTAAAAAACCTTTTTTAAAGCATGGAGGTCAAATCAGTTGAAATCCATCCAAAATGTTCTGCTTGAGTTATATACCACCTAAAATTGTCTTTTCTGCTTTTCACATTAAATCCAGGTTTAGTGGTCACATAACCTAGGTTCTTCTGACCCACAAAAGAAAATCATATTGTAATAAGACAGATCTGCAGCGATTTTGCAGCAAGCTACTCCCCAGTTCCAGTGGTTTGTATTGTCTTTCTTTCCTTAAGACCTACCCATGTAGTTTTCTTCTATTAATGTTTAAGGTTTCCTCTGGAATCAAGACAGAATTCTAGCACTCTTGATAGCTCCTCTGTGACAGGGAGTTACACAGTTTCCTCTAGTATTGCTTCAGGTGCTTTTCATCCTGCCATATACTCTTTCCATTTGGTTTACTTTGTCTTTTTACATCCCTACTCTGTTTGTTTTTCCCCTCCCCTCTGAAACATATTTTCCTGTTGTATTTCATCCTTAGTTCTGTCTTTTTATTTTATAGGGTACTGATCTAATTTATTGGTTCTCATGCATAAACTATTTGCTTTTCCTTATCCTTTTTACTTTTGTGAAATGAGTTATTTCCAAATTGTTATACACTATAGGGATGCAAATCTTAGCCCCTTTCTTACTTTGATTTGGGAAAGTATATATGAAAAATGACTCTACATATGGAAAAGGTGACTGATATTTGTGAACTCTCCAATCCACATTAAATTGTAAACTGCATAGGTTGGGTACCAGATGCTAATTTTCTTTTTAAGTATACCTGTATTAGGTACTGAACAATAATAAGTAATTGAATATGTAATTAATGCTTAAAAGTCACATACATTATGTAGAGAGTTTTCCTAGAAACAGGTAAACTAGTTAGTCATAGAGTTCCAAAAAGGCAGAACCAGCTTGATTTCTTGTATAATAGCAGCAGCTTAAAATTCTGAACAATCAAGAGTGGGGTTTTTTTAAACTAATGCACCTATTTCTGGTATTAATCTGGAATTAAGCAGGTGTTTAATGGCAAGAATTTAGCACTTTCAGCTTTTCACTGAAAGTCAGAAACATGCTGGGAAAGTGCAAAGAGATCAGCTTAGCTTAGACTGTTTGGCAGGAATTTTAGGGTGAATTTTGCACCAGTGAGGGGAAAGGATTAAATTTCCACTAAATACAATATTTCTCACTTTTGGTAACACATTTTTTATATATAGATATATTTACTTAATAAGGACTATGCCATTTTCTGGACTATGAATAGATCATTTTGAGGATTCTGAGCTTACACTATTCAATATCTCCCTATATTTAGTAAATAATCTTTCTCCCTTTTTTTCATTTGGTTAATTTTTTTCCATAAACATGCTTTTTTCTTGTTCCAGATACTTTTCCCTTTCCCTGAGCTTTCAGGGAAATGCATTATTTATTTTTATTTGTCAAAATCCAAATTATCGTGCAGTGTGTTGAATTATACATACGCTGGAAGGTTAGGTGAGCTGTCTCAAACCACTGAAATATCTCATCTGTTATCATCCTGCTCCAGGAAAATGCTGTGCTCTGTTAAGATAGTTTTGGTTCAAGTCTGAAGTCAGCATTCAGAACATGAATACAACTGGAAAATATTGCTGATGACCAGAGCCTCAGGTGTCCCTATGGCACCACAAAGAAGAAAGGGTGGAAAATGCATATTCACAGTCATAGGACAGCAATTTCTAGTGGTTGTGGTAGTTTCTTTTGCAGAGATGAAGACATGAGGCCCATTCAGGAGCCAGTGAGCAGTGAACAAATGTTAAAATCAGATTAGGTGTTTGAGAAAGCAGAAGGGTCTATCAACCCCAAATTAGTTTGTCTGTTGTGTTGGCTTTTGCTCACAATCTCTGAGACACATGATCCATGAAAATTGTGGATAAAACCTTCACAGGTTGTACCAAGTCTTCAGATGCTTTTTGGGTCTGTTTGGCTTTCTTGTGTTTTGTTTGGCCTATTTCTTTTTTCTGGGGATCTTCTGTGGGATTTCTTGTGTGGGACTTTTTTTTTGATAGTTTGATTTTTGTTTTGGTTTTTTTGTTTGTTTGTTTGTTCAGTTTTGTTTGTGTTTTTGTTTGGTTTTTTTTGGTTGGCTTTTTTTTTGTTTGGGTTTTTGATGGCCTTTTCGGTTATGTTTTCATTACTATTTTAATTTGTTTTTATTTGTACTCTTATTGTTTAGTGAGTAGTGAGAAGCAAATTCTAAATTTGCAGTTAAAGAAATACGCTGGGAAACAGAAGTTTCAATGTCAAAGAGGTAAATTTGGTAGTTTCTGAATTATCATTAATAAACCACAAACTATTTCAGAGCTTTTCTCAGGCTGTACAGCACCAGGGAGGTGATGAGGTCACTGCTGAAATTTGTTATGTAAGTTCTGTGGAGCTTGGTGTGATGGGTACAATGAAAGTGCTTTAGAATTTGTGATTTGTGTTGTACAAATGCACTGACTACATATAAAAACCATAAGCATCTCTTTTGTGAAGGGAAATTATCAGAGAGGTAGAACAAATAAGTAAACAGAAAAGGTAATTTTGACATCTTGTAAAGCTGCTGTTGGTCAGGAATTTCCAAAGTTACTACAATATGGATAATATCTTAAAATCCACAAAATCTCCAGGGTCATCTCTTTGTAAGTTTGCAGCAACTATAGCAATTGCAAATGTGTGCAATTATTCTTAAATATTTTTAAGATACAATGATGTCACATTTCCTATAAAAAGTATAATTTCAATGTTTTTTTCTATTCTCAGTCCCTCTGTACCATTCATATCTTTCCTCCCATATGTGCTTCTCTGCCATGTGGGTTACTTTTGGCTCTTCTACCTATTTCTGCACACTGGATACCAAGAGTCTCTATTAATGCAGCAGTGATTTCTGCTGTTAGCTCCTACTGCCTCTTAAGCATCCATGGGAAAATAATCTCACCTCTCTTTCATCTGAGAACATCATAACAAAAAAGACAGCAAAGGTCATCAAATTCTTTCCCCTGCACCTGCAGGAATCCCTGCATTGGGCATGTAACTCAAAAAGATATGCTGAACATCCAGTCCCCCTGTTTCTACTTTCTAGAGGATTTTCAACATCTTACAACAGCTCTCAAATACAAATCCCTGACCTGTCTGACCAGTAGGCTTTGGTAAGTTGTAACCCTAGGCTGACAGGAAAGAGTCATTTAATAGCTGCAAATAATGAAATTTGCTTTGTAGAATAGAAAACCTGGCACCATTTTAAAATCAGTGGAAGCACGACCTTCTGGGCAGAGCTGTGGATGGATTACCCATGAGAGTTGATGACATTGATGATATTTAAATTCACTGTCACTGATTCACTATCAACTGATAGCAGAAACCTGGCCATGAAAATATCCTAATGAGTGTTTTGCCATCAAGCAACAGAAGGTTTTGTACCACTTGATGGTGATAGGAGGGGAAGTTGCTCAGCTTTATAGAGAGGATAAGGAAGGAATTTTCCTGTGGTTTGGAGGCTCTTGCCATGTATTGCTTTCAGCTTGTCTCCTTGCGTCTCCTGGAACTGTCCCTAGACAGCAACAAAGATTATATTTTGACTATGATTAATATGACTTCATCCATAACTACATCAATATTCTTAGCACTATTTACAGCCTTGACTATTTTTAAATTCTTCCAATGCCAATTTTACAGGCACATTGATTGAAAGCTGATTATAATCTTTAAACCTGTTTACGTTTGCTGTAATATAAAAAAAAAAAAACAAACCAAAAAACCAAAAAAACTACAAAGAACATCATTTAAAAATATCAATTACTTTCAGCCAAACAATGTATCTCTCAGTGACAGTGTTTGTCTGAAGAAATGTCAACCCTTCTGCAACTTTTATGACATTTTCCAGTGGTTTCTACTAGAGCTTGGGAGGACGGTGTGAAGTGTGCAACATATCATGCAGCTTTACAAATGTGCCTCAGACTTCAAGCAGTGTTGATTCAGAGACATCATCCTGTTCAGAAAAACATGCAAATCAAAACTTGAGCCTTTGCACCTGATTGTCTCTGGCTGTTACTTTCCTAATTTTTGAAAGACTACTGTGGTATTGCCTTATTTGTACTCATCTTTGTCCTTCTCATGGTAAAAGTGACTAGTTAATTCAAGAGGTTTCTAGAAAAAGAGAACAAAATAGGCTAAAATTTAAAAATTTTATTTGGTAATGAAGCTATCAGAGATATAAAAATTAGACATGTCTGAATTTGTTAATTAAAATAAGGTACCCCCCCTTGCTTTAATGGACTCAGTAGCTTACATGTTCCAACTGCATTTCATTTATTGAATTCTTTTTGATTCTATTTATTGCTTTAATTTCACCCTTCACCAACAGAAACACTCTAAAATTTGCTCTTCACTTCTTTAAATTATTTTCCACCTTTTCTCATTACCAGTGTACTTCTGCAAATCTCCATTGGCAGAATATACTGAGAAGCCAATCTTCTTTTTGTTTGACAGTTTGAAAGAAAGAAAAAGGCATCACTGGAGAAAATTGGAATATCTTGGAACCTTTGCTAGGATTGTCCCTCTTTATTGGATTGAGGATTAAAACTTCACAGCTGACTTCTCAATTCACTTATAATAGCATGGGCTGATAACGCACAAAACATCCTCAAATCTTCCTTTAACTGTTAAAATCTTTGGGCTCCTGGGACAGAGGTTTTAGTCTGAAGTACCACATTATTTAGACATCCATTTGTAACTGCAGATGGTGTTTCACAAGTCAAATCCCATGTTTCTAACATCATTGTGCCTGACCTCTGAAGTCAGTGGGAGTTTTACACGGCTGAAAAAAGTGGCATGATGTAATTAGTTAATAAAAAACCCACATTCATAGTTTGAGTAAGAGATAGATCCCAAGATAGCATGAGTTAAGGAACTGAATAGCCAATTAATCATTCTGGAAAGACTTATTAGTGCTCCCTGTTTTTTGTGTGAAACAATAGAGTTATTTCCAATCTTTTAATATTTGGATGAATTGTGTTTATACAGAATCATCAAATCATTAAGGTTGGAAAAGACCTTTAAGATCATTGAATTCAACCACTAACACAGCACTGCCAAGTTCACCACCAAACCATGTCCCTAAGCATCACCTACACATCTCCCTACAGGGATGGTGGCTTATGCACTTCCTTGGGCCTCCTTTTGGTGAAGAATTTTTCCTATCCAATCTCAGCATCCCCTGGTACAGCCTGAGGCCATTGCCTCTTGTCCTGGGGTGACTTTATGATACTGGTATCCCCAATCGTCTGGTTTATATTATATATTAAGTTCTGCACCTTTAAGACTGGCTTTGAGAGCAAGAGAGGGGGAAGAAGAAGCAGCGCAGTTTGTGTTAAGGAAAAACATCACTCCCCCACATCCCGCTCCTGGACTGTGGTGTCTGCAGCACGGACAGACAGCGGGACAGAGCTTCTCTCTGGCTTTTAGTTAGTTCTAGCTAGCTGAGGCAGAGGAGTTCCCTGGACCTTTGTTTGTTTGGTTTTTTTTCCCAATTTTCTTGGATCTGTGCAAGCCTGCTCTGGACTGAACACCCAGCCAAACCCCGGGAGCTCACGCCTGTGGCCCACCGGGGCCTGGGCCTCGGCACTTTCCAGCGCCAGAGGGACTGATAAAAACCTGAGCGAGCCGAGCTACACCACATGAAAAGGACTTTTTCTTCCTAGATTTGCCATCCCATCGAACAGCAAGAGGTTTTATTATTTAATATTACTCAATTTCTGTTAAATAAACAGCTTTTTCCACTTCTCTCCAAGGAATTTTTTTTTTTTTCCTTTTCCCGGACCAGTTGGTGGGGAGGGGCATTTCCCTGGGGAAATCCCCATTTGGAGTTTTCCTTCCTAATTTGCCCTAAACTAGGACACCTCTCATGCTGTAACTAGTTACCTGGGAGAAGAGACCAACCCCACCTGGCTGCAGCCTCCTTTGAGGGGGTGGTGGAGAGTGCTGAGGTCCCTCCTGAGCCTCCTCTTCTCCAGGTTACACACCCAGAGCTTCCTCAGCTGCTTCTCATCAGACTTTTGCTCCAGACCCTTCTGCATCTCCATTGTCCTTCTCTGGACATCCTCCAGCACCTCAGTGTTCTCCTTGTGAGAGGCCCCAAACCAAAACCAGGACTTGAGTGTGATTTTTCTAGTGGTGAGTACAGGGGGACAATCACTGCCTTGGTCCTGCTGACCATCCTGACCCAAGCCAGGTGCCACTGGCCTTCTGGGCCACCATGTTCAGCTGCTGCCCACTGGCACCTCCAGGTTCCACCAGACAGGTTTCCAGTCACTCTGTCCCAAGCCTGTAGCACTGCATGGGATTATATATCTGGCTAAAGATATATACTTGGAAAATAAAATAATAGATTTTCCTGGAAATCTAGTCCCTGTAAAGTTCTTAGGGAGGTTCGAGCATCTGTCAGCTGTTGAACTATTTGCACTGAACAAGAGCAGACTCTAGTAAGTCAATATCCTGAAAAAAAAAGGCTATAATGTCCAGTGGGGAGTAAGAAATTGTCTTTTTGAATTGCATCTTCACTAAAAGCCACTCTGGCCACCATCCTGTGATGACATCCATGCTGACACAGAATTCAGCCTGCAAGTGTCCCTGGGGCCCTAACCTGCAATCCCAGTGACTGAGACAGGATTTCAAAACTCCGGAGACCCAAGAATTTTCAAGCTGTATAGAGACCCACAGTGCCATTTAATTAAAACTCTGCCTGGTTATTTTCCAGTGGTTTGTTTCAATGCAGGCATTCATTTGTTTTGAAGATATAAATTATTATGTGAGAATATTATTAAGTGCAAAAAGTGGAACCAACACATTTTAATAGTATAAGAGAGTTAGCTGCTCAGTCATTAAATGTTGCACTCTCCTAGGTTTGAATTTACATTTCTTTGCCTTTCAAGTAAAAAATAATAAATCCATTATAATGTCATATTTGTTAATTTCTATTCAACCTTAAAGCCTGACAGCACCATTGTGGTCACCTACTCTGATTTCCTGCATGAAAAAAATAAAAATAAAGTAGAGGCAACAGAACATTATCAAGTAATTCCTGTTATTGAGCTCACAGACAGCAGATTCTTTATTTTTCAAAGAATGAGATGTAATCTTGATCCTAATATTAAAAGCTGAATGCATAAACTAGACTGAAAAAATGAAGACTTTTGCAAAGCCATATGACTAACTCATTACTTCTACTCTAAATTTTTCAACTTTGAAATGTTCATTTGTTCTGTCTATACATTATAACCTGTATATAAATGACACTTATTGTGTCTGATAGCTGAAAAATGTTTGTCAGAAAAAAAACTCTCCCCAGTCTACTCCCAGACTTCTTTCCCTGCTGATTAAGAGGAAGAGAATGAAGTCATTCCACTGTTGCTGTTTTTTATTAGATTTTTCTTGCTGAGGAAAAGAAATTTTGCATAGAATGCTCCATAAAACCTACAGGGACTGCTTGTTTTCATAAACATCTTTGTGCTTCACTTGTCTTTGGTTATTAAACCTGATGGTTAAATAGAAATGTGCATTGGATGAAGAGTAAAACCAGAGAATCTCTGTACCTTGCTTTTAAGCACCTATTCCACAGATATCACCTAGACTTAGGTTGGTAACATCTTTAAGTGTGTAATTTGCATACATATATATCTATATACATATCTACATCTATCTATATACATATATTGCATACATATACACCTATAATCTACAAATCTACACAAAACCTCAGGTTGGTCTAAAAGCCCCACACAGCTGGTAGGAAGATGCCTGAAGTTAGATGCTATGAAAAACTTGTGACAGGGAGGTCACTGAAATCCTTTATTTCTTCAGATCTAAGATTGACTGAAATCCATGCTGATCTCTATGCCATATAAATAATAACTCTTGATGGTTTTTGCAGGGACCAGAGAATGGTTAGTTTCTTGAGGTTTTTTGGGGGGTTTTTTGTTTGGTTTTTTTTGTTTGTTTGTTTGTTTTGTTTTTTCTAGGATGTCATTTTTGTTATCCTCTATAGCTGTCTAATGGTGATAACTCTTATAGAATAAATGTAACTTTATTGTCCTCCTTTGGTCTGGAAGATAAACAAGCTCACAGCTGCAGCCATCCAGAATGGCCATAAGAAAGGTACAATTATGGGATGGGGTATTTCCCACCTCACTATGAGTGCTGTGCCATAAAATTTCGAGGAGGGGAAAGAACTGGAAAATGGCTTGGCAATTTGCCTTCCATGAGTTTAAGACTCCAAGAGTCCTTAGTCTGTGTTCCTCTTCCAAGATATCTCCAAGGTGGGTTTCTTACATTTGTATCCAAAACCCTTGTATGTGTTTTGAGCTCAGGCCTACAGAACAGGTGTGTCTGTATCATGAGAAGACAGCAGCACACTTCCCCATCTCCTCCAAGCCAGCAGTCTCATTGGCCTCTTCACACTGTTGCTCAGTCCCAACAAAAAGAAGAGAAAAAATGTCAATTCAGACCTCCTCCTTCTTGGCATTCTGATCTTGATGTACTACACTGTTAGTGGCTGGGTTTTAGAGAAAGCAGCTGCAGCCCAGATTTAGCTGCTGTTTCTGGCTGTGCTGGACGTGCTCCACACCTTTGCAATGGGGTAGGAAACTGAGCAGCTGCAGCACTCCATGTCTGCATGTCAGGGAGGATGGAAAGACAGCTTAGGTTCCATCCAGCAGCAGACAGATGCTCACTAGAGATTCTGTGGCATCATCTGTTTTGCAAAAAATACTGACCCCTACTCTTCTAGATCACACAGCTCTTGCAAGGCCAGAAAATTTATTTTCTTTAGTTTCTTTAGATACAAACCACTTTGTGTGACAGATACCTCACAGCATAAGGAATTTTCTATAACTTTTGAAAAATTTACATTCAAATTTTATATAATATATATTATAATATAATATAATATATATAATATATATTCTGTATTAATATATGTTGTATATTAATATATATTCTATAGTATTTATTCTATATTATATTTATGTTATATTACATAACATAAATATATAATATCTATGTATTTTATTTCTATATTATTTATATATTTTATATTAATATATAATAATTGTATACAATATATATTCTATATTATATGTTATATGCTAAATATTAATTTGATTATTTTGTATATCTATGATATATATAATATATATTATATATGTATATCTATGATATATATAAATTTTAAGTTTTATATTTCAAAATATGGTAAAGGAACATTCCTTTACAATTTCATTTGCCTCCAGCTTGGAAGGAAATGGTAAACTGATGCATTTCCACTGCAGCTTTACCCAGGACACTAAATGAAAGTACAAGTGTTAATTTCTTCCTCTTCCCTTGAAATTTGAGTAATTCAATGGATTTAATTTTTCTCTAAGGAAATATGAGTCCATGTAGTACTAGATTAAGAATTTAAGTGTTAAGAATGATAATAAGCTACTTGAGAGCACAAAGCATGCAGTTTCATGAGTGAAACAGAGAAGAAACATGAGAAAATAAAAAATTGGTTGAAAGCCCACTTTGATAATAACTACATTAAACCTCTCCAATCAGCTGCTATACACCATCAACTTATCCTGTGGACAAGCCAAAGGGAGGGTTGGCTTCCCTGAATGTTTCTGCTGGACTCAGATGGGTTCCTCAGAAGAGCTGGCACAGAAGCCCCAAGAGTCTCCAGGGGAAGTGTACATCTCTAACCCTGCTCTTCAACTTACTTGATATATTAGAACCCATGAGACACAAGAAACTAGAAGAAACTGTAGAAACTAGAAGAAACTGTAGAAACTACTGTTTTTTGGTGTATTTTTAATATAAATTGGATTGAGTCACTTAAGAGCAGGCATGTTTGCCAGCAGTGGTTGTCCTTGAGCTTGAGCCCACCAGATTTTTTTCTGAGGGGCAGGGGACACTGTGCTTCTTTATCCAAGACAAGGTTGAAATCACAATCAGGATTTCCATCCTGGCTTTCCCCTGTTATAAAAAACACCCAAACATTTTTCCCTGTGGCCACCCAGGGTGGTGTCAGACACAAACATAAAGAAAATTCAGAACTTTTCCTTGACTGCTGCAATTTGGCACAGAGGAACATCACTGCATGTGCTTGGTGAGTATATCAGGTCTTGTCCCTTTAAAGCATGCATGTCAAGCAATCATAATTCCTGACAGTCATTCTTGCATCAAGAATTTTTCAAAATTTTCTCTCTAAAGAGAGCGTGGGAGCTGTACAGAATAAATGGTAATGATTCTTGGAGCCCTTTTCTCTGCAAGAGGATGCTCCACATGACATCTTGACAGGTTGCACATTGGCTTTAACTTTATGTTTATAATCGCCTTGAATTGGCTTCACTTATTTTTGCAGTTTATTAAAGTACACTGGAAAACAGGAGTTCATTTTTCACTGAAAGACATTTGTGCCTCAAATACAAACAAATTCTGCTGAAGCTCATGCTTTTGTAAGATGCAGCCATGCCAAGTTCCTGCCAAGAAATCTTGCCTACGCCTGATCTCAACATGAGTCTGTCTGGCTGTTTTTCCTGTAAATAAAGTTACTCATTGGTGAACATCCCAGGAAAACTTGCTGTGCATATACACAGAGAATAGATCCTCAGGAAAAAAGACAAAAAGAGGAGAGAAACAGGTGATGATCAGGATGAACCAGATGAACCGAGTATGGAATAATAGAACTGGATTTCTTTTCATTCCAGGACAATATCCAGTTCATTAGTGAACGGTAAAACTATAACAAAGAACCAAAAATACAATTTTGTCAGAAAAATGAAGCCCAACAAACATCCTGTCAGTAGTTACAAGAGCAGTGCAATGCTCTCTTGGATTAATAGATTGACTTATATGTGTTGCTTGTGGAGGTCAAGGAACACTATCATCTGGAAAAAAGGAAGCAGTCATACTTTATTGATTGTGAAGTATTTATCTAACTTCAGCTGAAGACAGATTTCACATAGTTAAGTCAAAAGTCGGGTGCTAGGGGTCATACACTGCTATCTTCAGAAGCAGCATTTATTTTTCTGGACGTTACAGAAGACTCTAAAAGAATAAATCCCAGCTCATGATTGACCAGTGGCAGGAAGACTTATTCAGGTTGATATTCACTGTAGCTTGATCAGGAGTTTAGGCTGTGCAAGTAGGGAATGAGAAGAGTTCCTGCAGACCGTGGTCCAGTTTAATTGACTGATGATTGCCTGACCTACATGCACTGAATACTCTCTCAGAAAAGATTGCCAGCCAGAGGGGTTGGGCTTATCCAAAGGCAGTTTTGCCTCCATGACCTTTCATCTCAGCTCAGCCCCAATGGCTTTTTTACTCAGCTCAGCACTGCTACTGGGGACAGCTGAGTTTGGTGTGAAAGACCATTAAATGGGCTGCATGTCTTTTGTACTTTGAAGATATTGTTCATTTTTGCTTATGTCTTGTCAATATGGCCTTGAAGTCTCCATTTCTCTGTGTTTCTGTCACACAATGTGCCACCAAACATTATTTTTCAGACTTAAAATACAGATTTTGCATCCCCCAAAATGAAACTTAACTTCATCTGATGGGGTGGCCAGAAAAAGCCCTTTTCTATTATCCTTTCATTATACAAACAGTCTAGTTTGTGATAACTGCAATTTTACCATGGATTGCAAGCTGACAATACAGCAAGGAGCTTATTCATTCTTCTCCCTGGCTACCAGTCAGATTTCTGCTAAGGGACATTGGCTCAGCATTGGCTTGATTGATGGCATCCCACACAGGTTTTACTTGAACTGGAAGACCTAAAAGGTGTTTGGAAGCCAGTGAGGCTTCTTCAGTTTGGGTTTCTCTTTGAAGGTCCTCAATCGTGGTGGGAAACCAGGTCATAGGAACCCAGTGGGCTTCAGAAAAAGTCTCTGACCTGCACAATAGCAATTTCCCCTCCACCTTCGTTGATGCAATCTCTGCATCCTGAAATTTAAATTTTGATTTGCCACATGCAGCTGTCTCTATTACAGCATCAACCCATTCATCCTCAGCAAGTGGGTGGAATTTGTTTCTCTATTCTGTGAATAGCAAAACTGCAATTAGGCACTGTATATTCCTATTACTCATAACTGTTCTTAGTAAAACAGTCACCATTTTCTTTTTTTGCTTCCCTGGTTTTATTAAAAAAAATGTTTTACAGTGGAGCTTAAACCAGACACTGATCACTGATGGAAAAAAGAAGTTAATTACCACAAAAGGCAAAAATATTCCCTTGATTCAAAAAGCACCTGAGGATACTTCTGGCCTGTTCTTTGGTGAAATTTGTAACAATCATGCAATTTGGATAAAAAAAATGAGATTAATCCTTGTGTGAAGTCCAAGGCATTGTATATTGTACTCATTCATTCCATTGCAAAACTTTTCCTTCAGGCCTTTAGAGTTTTTCCTAAAGTCGATGTTCAACCATAAGAGCTTTCTTGGTGAAATTAAATAAATCCTCAAGGTATCAAACACCACTGTCTTCACCAGGGCCTTCCCTCCACACGTTGTTTCATCAGAGAATCTCTATAAACTGCAGATCTGGTCACTTATATTCTAAGATTAATTTATATTCGTGGTTCCAGACAGAATCTCTGAACTCTGGATTTAAGACCTCACTGACCTTCTCTTCCTCATATACCCAAGTCTGAGGAGCCCCTGATGATGAAGGAGCATCAGAAGGCAGCCAGTGGTGAGGCTTGTGAGTACCCCCCTTCTTCCCATTTACCAAATTATTACATTGAATAAAGGGCATTTGTGCAAATACATTTGGATCTTTGCAGTCAGAGCAAGCAGAAAGGCAGATAGCTTAGGAGAAAGTAAAATCTTACTTGGTCACAGCAAAACCCTTTATCGGTGTCTTTCACCTCAAACAAGCAGTGGGATGTCATTGCATCTGCTGTGACATTTGTAGTTCTCTGAAGGTCTAATCAATGCACCCACAAAAATGTCATTGTTCAGGTTAGAAAGAATAAATTGGAAAGATTCAAATAATGCTCTATCATTCAGCTTAGTATTTTGTAAAGTATTTGTGGTTATAGGGAGCTGCGAATTCTAATTAAAATTCGTATTAGTGTGCATTTCAAGGTGAATGCACTTTTTATTCTGAAAACTTCTTCTACATTACTTCATTCAGCCCTATAAACACTTATGGAAAGCACACTCTAAAAATAAATTCCTTTTGCACTTCTCTCATTTAAATTGCTTTCAGGAAAATGCTGATATCAGGAAAGAGGCACCCACATCCATATGTTTACACTTATAGCAATTCTCAGTCACATTTCTAATGTTAACTAGGAAATTATGTTATTTGAAAAACCTGTAATTACTAACAGAGCAGCACTCTGTCTTCATATTCAGTGCTCTTATTAATGTTTATGGCACCTGCAAATATGGCACTCGGGGCTGAGGCACATGATTCAGGCAGGCAACACAAAGGGAGATGTGCTTTTCTCTCCAGGCAACCTCAGGTCAGAGTAACCAGCAGCAGGCTGTGTGCAGTGTGGGGGAGAAGAGGCAGCACAGGATGAAAGGTGTGTTCCTGCTGCAGAACCACACAGTGTCTGCCTGCAGCAGATCTCCCCAGCTCAGGAGCATTTGTCTTACCAGGGCTACTTAGAGGAGAAGATGCCTTGCTCCAGACACTACTCAGGGGACGTTTTTTCCCAGTTGTTCATGTTGACAATTGTGTCTACATGAGGTAAATTAATTCCAAATGGTCACTGGTGGAAGATGGGCAGTGCCAGCTGAAGCAGCTCCTGAGGGTGCAGGAAGAGGCCTGAGAATGGTGCTCTGCCAGGCTCTTGGTGGATGTGGGGAAGAATATGTGACTTCAACAGCTTTGGCATTGGGAATTGAATTGGTTTAATTCTAGAGCAAGCCACAAATCTTCATCTGTTTGGAAAACACATTCTTGTCAATCAACTTTTCTCTGTAAAAATGGTCTCACTCTTCTCAGAAAAAAACAGAGAGCCTTTTATGAAAACGAGGTGTTTTCCATAAAAAAACACATCTTCCAACGTCTTTGTCTTTCTCAAGCTAACTATTAGCTGACTTTTTTATTGAAAGTTAACAGATGTCTTGTGCAGCTATGAGGAAATCATGGGTATATCGATCCTATGTGTCCCCTCCTTATGTAGTAGGTCCCACCTGGTCACACACCACCAAGCAAGGTACAGGGTCTCTGGTGCTCTGTGTGAGTAGCTGCTGCCATGGCAAGTTGCTGAGGTCTCTCTTTAGGGTCCACTGTGATGTATATAACAGACAAGAAACACTTTGTGCGCTTGAGAACTATTAGAATTTGTGCTGCCATTAAAATGTTTGTTGAAATCCACAAGATGTTCAAGTTTGAAATGTAATTATACTGTTGGGGGGGGAATAAAAAGTAGTTCTGATCACTGCTAACTCTGGAAACAGTATTTAAAAGACATTTTGTATTGACTAGATGGTGTCTATTGTGTCTCAGTGAGAGATGGCTTTTTACAGAGCTGCAGAGTAGCTTGTTCTTGCTGTACAGCTCATGGGTACATCAGAAATATGGAGGTAGTCACCTAATTACAGAGCAGGAACAGTGTTATTAGTGATGCGTGGTTCAAAATGGAGCCATAATTATGTATGAAGATCACTCCAAGAAATACTTAATTGCATCACTTATTGCTAACAACTTACATCTCTCAGCATGCTGCTGAGTGACAACAGCCATTCTTCCCCACACACTCCTGGGTCGTAAAATGTGCTAAATCTCTGCCAGGACAGGGATTGAGGAAAAGAGAGTGTTTGTATCAGGACTCAGATATAGCTCCTCAGAAAAACACATTTTCTTTTAAGCTGGCTGGGACTGCTCACCCAATTTTTATGGCTCCAAAAATTTCCTTTCAAAACCAAAATTTCATCCAATGATTCTTGATGTTCTTTGGATTTTTTTTCCCCAAGTTTTGAAATATCTAAGGTATGAAATAAGTTATAGGCTGGTGCAGATATAAAATAAACCATACATTCTTAAAAAGGGTTTTGAAATTTCTATGGAAAATTCATAAAATTGTGTGTTCATATTCATGTATACTTAGGGTTTTCTTGGCATAAGATTTTTTCAAAGAAACTAAAAATGTCATATTTTTAATTCAAAATTTCTATAAAATAATAATAAATAAAAGAGATCCATACTTAATTTATAGTTTTTTGAAAAATGTCCTGAAATTCTTTTTTTCAAATTTCAACTCTATGAAAGACCTCTATTGAAGTATTCTATAAGAACTCTTGAGGCATTAATAAAACCATATTTTTAGAACAACTGGGGGCTGACTTCCAAATTACTAATTTACAGTTAGGGGGTCCTTAAATTTAAAACTAAAATAGGTAAAAATACATTAATCTGGTGTACAGTTTGTTTAAACTTTAAGTAATAAGAGTTTTGGTGATTGCAGAGGAAAATACTGTATATACCTAGACTGGAGCCTTTGTTTATTGCCTCTGGACCTGCCATAGGGATATCTTGTCTTCCAGATTTCCTTTTGCTTGACTGTTCCCTTTATTTTTAATTCACATATCTGTCTATGAGTTGAACATAATGTCAACTTTCAGAAAATGGGGAACTTCAGGAATTCTTTAGAATATGTACATATACAAAAGTATAAACACTCATCTCTACTTACAGCACAGACAGACATTCACAATTAGTCCCATAGCTTCTCAGTTTATTCTGGAAGCTAGTCTGTGTCTTTGAACAGCAGCCTGGGGAATGTAAACAAACAAATAGAACCTGATGACCTTCCAGATGCCTTCTCAAAGTGTCCTAGCAGTGGGGAGAACCTCCCTACACAGCTGACAAAATAGATGATCCAACAGTGAGAGATGCATACATCTTACATCTGGGGAAGCACTGTGGGTCCTGAGACCCCACATGCTGCAACCCAGATCTGTTCTGAGGGTATGGGAAAGTCTTGTGTTTCCTCACTGACTGCACTCAGCAGCTTGGAAAAGGGGATTTCAATAAGATCTTGCTGGCAATTAGCCTAAGGCAGGGAAAAGACACTTCTAACTTCTTACCAGATGCATTCATGAAAAAAAAAAAGTAGAGGAAATATTTGAATTTCATTTTAAAATTATTTAATAGCGATACACGGAAAAAAAATTCTTCTAAGCTACAGAGTTTCTTCTAGTATGGTAGAGACAGCAGTTAATAGCAGCTTTCAGGAGGTTTGTGTGTCCCTGAAAATATGCAAAGTCAAGGAGTGAAAAAAATCAAAAGGGAAAATGTCTGCAAGAGGGAAGGGAAGCAGAGACTCCCCAGTTCACAGTACTCTACAGAGGTGAGCTTTTTTTGCACATCAGAGACCTTATATATCAGTGGCCTGAGGAAAAAAAGGACATGATTGGTGGAGGAGGGAGGAATTGCATTATAAGGACAGGAACTGCACTATGAAATAGCAGTCAAATGTATAAATCTGTGTGACTGTAAAGGACACTTCTCAGCATGATGTCGTGGCCATGTGTTTCCTGACATTTTCACAAGTGGGAAAGTGCTGCTCCCTGAACTGGCAGTGGATCTGCTCCCCATTGTTAATGTTAGCATGCTTGGGACGCTACAGATAACTTGGTGGTTTTCCCATTCATAAAAATGCTTTCATTACTGAATTATTTAATTCAGATTCTGTCAGTTTTAGTCATCTTGGATCTATAATTCTATGATCTTATATGGTATAAATTTAAAAAATATGCTCATTATTCTTCCTCTGCCAACTTGCTTTCCATCTCCTTGGTTCTGGCTTTTCTTCCATCATCACCCAAATCAGTTGCTTTGCCTCCTACACACTGCCTGGCTGCCCATTTCTTATGCCATGGTGAGCCAAGCTTCTGCTTTCAATATCAGGGCCAGGCCTTACAGGATTTGTAAATGAGAGCATTTGTTAACATCTGTCTCGCACAGCGAGTCAAGTTTTCCCAAAATGCCTGGATGAGGGATGCTGTGAGAGCTGCAGCGCTGCCACAGCAGGACTGGGGACACTGTGCTCAGGTGCTCTGTGGGCAGGAGGCAGGGCAGCACCCTGCCAAAAGGGGCTTGATTCTTGTTTAAAGGCAAGGTCACAACGCAGGGAAAAATGCTCTTTTCAAAGGCATTTGGGATGGTCATACCTGGAAGATATTCACCTAGGGTTCATTACTTCTTTGGTCCTCCCTACATACACTTTTTCCTGGTTCTGATAAATTTCAGTTTCCTTCTCCAGACCTGAGAATGGAAGAGCAGACCCAAGAAAATATGAAGATTTTTTAGCATGTTAAAAACAATGCATATTGCCTGCTCCTGAATTTTACCTGAATTTTTTTTTTCTTAATGATTTACATGCTTTCCCAAGGAAATAACTCTCATGCTACCTGCCTCTAACTTCCTATCTAGTAAATCTAGTTTCAACTAAAAATAAAAGAGAAGTCTTGGCCATAGTTAAGATTTTACTAGTTCTATAAAAAAGGGTAAGGAGAAATAGTCTAAATTTTTGTCTCCAATGAGGAAAGATAGGCAGAAGGTGACTCTGCCATAGGTCAGTCAGCACAGCCACACTTCCCTGCATGGCTTGGAGAAAAGCTGGGCTGCCTCACGTGCTTAGGCAAAACACCAAGCTCTCCAGCTGCTATGGATTTATATCCAACCAGCTTGGGTGTTATGAAGAAAAACCCAATAACTTTTAATATCTGTAAATAAGAAAGGAACAAACTATTAATATCTAGTGTAAGGAATAGAAAATGTATAGAAATTCCAAAGGGGAAAATGTCAAGTTAGAGAAGCAGGAACATTTTAGCTGTATATATTTATTTTCTCTGTGTATATGCCATTTTTCAAACAATTGTTTTCAAAAGACTGTTCTTGTTTTTGAAGTATGCATGACCCTTGCCAATGTCTTTTAGCTGACCTAAAATTTTCAATCTGTACAGGGCAACCAGAAACCAATGATGCCAAAACCTAGTCAGACACAGAAGGCTGTGCTTATTATTTCAGCAAAAGTAATGGATATATACAGAGAAATAGAAGTTCGTAAAGACCTGAATTATAAAAAATTATGTCTTTTTGATGGAGGTAAAATATGTATTTTCAATGGTGGTAACACTTTCCTGGGTGGATTATCATGAAGAAAAAATGAGAGTCCAGATTTATGAGGATAATATATAAATCTAGACAAACTTCAAAAACAATTTTCCTGGAGACCATGAAATATCTAAATAACACAATGATCACTAGCTGGGAAGCTCAAGGATTCATGAGTAATTTGGACCATTACCACTGAGCTGAGAGAATGCTGTTCTGTTCAGGTCCATGTCAGGTATGCCGAGGGTCACCCCTGCTGTCTCTGCCCATCACATGCATGGAGTGGATGTCCAGGAGGCTCCATAAATTCACAGCTTCTATATCTGCCCCCTCAAACATGTTACAGCCACAAAATTCTTCCTAATTTTAACAGTGAATTGACCCTGAAAGAGCCACAGCCACAAAACCACAGTGTAGCATGGGAGGAGAGGCACAGACATCAAGGACATCACCATTGCCCAGACAGCTGCAACATCAGGAAAATTGTCAGGTGAAGATAAGCAGCATAACCTCAGGAAAAGGCTCTTTCCATACTGCACAGCAAGGCAAAACCCCAATAACCTGCCTGGCAGCCTGACCCAAGTGGAAATTCCTGTTGCTGAAAGGTTAACTGGCTTGGAAAGAACCACTGAGCAAGGCTCCCTGCCCAGTGCAAAGTAGTATAAAAGTTTCCAGAGCCAGTATGAAAACCATTGTCAAGCAGTGTTTTGTCTATATTAGGACTACTCTGTTCCCTTGTTTGTTTATTTCTTCTGTTTCTTTCAGATGTGGTCATCTACATTATTTCTGCAGGAAACAGTGTCTTCTTTGCCTTGTTTACATTGCTGAAGCACACAGCTAAACTATTGACCCAATGTTTCCTCTACGATGTGCTTTTACTTATAATGCTGAATTGAATGAGTACATCTGAGGAATTCTACCTTAAAAAGATATCAGAACAATGTGCTTTACTGAGATATGCCAAGTCCACTGATTTCTTGTGAAATTCAGTTTCATGTGTGCTAACTCTGTCAATGACTTCTGGAGTTTTGATGATTTTAATCCCAGCCTAAGGTCCATTCCTATGAGAAGCTAAAATCCAGCATTTGAAGATTTCACAAAACATTTGTGGGGTTCTTTTTAGTTCAAGGGATACATTAGGAATGTGATCACAATGATGACACAGCTTCAGAGCTGAAATACGAGGATTATAAAGAGTGTTGAGGAAAAAACTTTGAAAAATGCAATAAAAGGTAACTGTCCTAAACACATATAAAATCCAGTAGAAATTAGCATATCAAACAGATGTAGAACCTCCTGAAAATGGGGAGACTACCACCTCTAATTATAGGTTGTGAATAGAGATGACCAAGGAACAAACCTTTCACAAGCATAAATTGAGATTTCAACATTTGTCTCCATTTTGAGAGACTTGAAAGTAAATGAGTCTTGAAATGAAATGTTTTTATTTATGATTTTATTTTTAAAGAGAAGGTGGAGGAGGAAAACTTCCCCTGTAGTGTTGTTCAGGTCAGATCAGTGAGATATGAGATTAAGCATTAAATTTAATCAGGCAGAAGAGAAATCTAAATATCTCTCCTTTTTTATCCTTTGTTGAGACCTCAGTCCCAACAGAGCAGGGAGAGGATGATCTGTCTAGTTGGGAAAGCTAAGGATAGAAAACCTTCATGACCTTCTTGCTTGAAAATCTTATCAAAATAGACACAATCCTGCCAAAAATTTTGCTCTAGGGTATTAATACTTTCCAGTGGTCACAGAGTCACAAACTCAGAGAATGGCTGAGGTGAGAAGTGACCTCTGCTCAAATAGGGCCAGGTAGAGCCAGTTGCCCAGGAACATGTTCAGATGGTATTTAACTGTCTCCAAAGATGGAGATTCCACAGCCTCCCTGGGCAATCTATGCCAGTGTTCATAATGTCACAATTAAAAAAAACAAAACAACATGATATTCAGAGGGAATCTCCTGTGTTTAGTTTGTGTATACTGCTTCTTGTCTTGGTGTCACTGGGCACCACTTAAAAGGTCCTGGATCAATGTTCCCTGCACCTTCCCTTCAGGTATTTATTGTATTGATAAGGTTCCCTAAGCCACCTTCTCCTCAGGCTGAACACTTCCACGTCTCTCAGATTTTCCTCATAGGAAAGGTTCCCCAGTCACTGTTACATCCTTGTGGCCCTTTGTTGGACTCTCTCTGGACTGTCCATGTCTCTCTTGCAGTGGGGAGCCCAGAACTGGACAGAGTATTTCAGGTGTGGCCTCACCAGAGCTGGGTGGAGGGGAGGTATTTTGTCAAATGAAGCTCAGGATAAAATTTTCCCCCTTTGCAGCAAGGGCACATTGTTGGCTCATGCTCGAGATGGTGTTCATTGGAGCCACATCTGCACCTGAATCTTTCAGCACCTCTGTCATCTCCATGATATCTTCTCTCCTAACCAAGACACTGTGACGCTGGGTGTTGGTTAGCATTCATATCAAAACCTCTTTCTGCTGATCTGGGAAGTTAAAGAGATAAAAAGGGATTACTTGATCCTTCATTTCAAGACCAACCTATTCATGCTGCCTGGGTGGTGCAAAGGGAACCTGATGAAACTACAAGTGAAGTCCATTACTTTAATTGCATGCTGATAATGAACCACTGCATGGAGGTGGTTATAGTAATTTGAAGAGCCAGAGTGGTTTAAAAGTTGCTCTTGCTCTATCCTCCTTTTAATCTCATCCTCCAAGAACAGCAGTGCTACTCAGCCAAACAGGTGTGCCCTGCCAGGGCTCTGACCTTAAATGCACTCAGGTATCAGGGGATTATTTAATTACTTTTAGCCTGTTTTAACCCATGCTGTTCAATGTTACCTGTGAAGCATATTATCCCTACTGACACAGCCGTCCTGTGGCATTACTGTGCAGTTTGCTTCATCTTCCCTGCAGGGACCACTGAAGTCAACAGTCTTTTCTAGAACTCTTAATGAGAGACAAAAGCCCCTTTGATGGGATTTTTTTCCCAAAACACGGACTGTAGTGATTATTACCTGTTTGCACAGCAGATGGACAAAAAATCCATCAGGAATAGTTGCCTTTCATCCTGTGAGGATATGAAACATATCCTGAAATGATTCCAGGATCCACTGGATTGTACGTTTTCTTCTTCTAGCATAGCTGGGAAGGAACTGAATAGGGAAAGGCTAGGAAGAATAACTTGCTCTGAAAATGTAGTTTCTTTTTTTGATACAAGAATGTTTTTTCCCAAGTCACAACAGGACACCAATGGAAACTGAGTCCCTAAATGCCTTTGTAAATCAAAGTGAAACTGTAAGTGAAAGTTAATGGGTTTCATGCTTAAATATGCTTGTCTCTGAAAATTTCCCTCACCAGCCATTCTACTATAAATGTGTGAAGGGAAAATTGAGGATGTGGCACATTTAGAGTTCAGTAAAGCATTTGGCAGTGTGTTTCATGATGTCTTACTGCTAAATTAATTCAGATTGGCTTGGATAGCAGCATACTCATGTGGGCTGGAAACTGCCTGGCAAATTGTAAACACGTGGCAGTGATAAAGAGTCTTCCTTCTACAGTGTTGAAGATATCTGTCTGGTGGCATATACTGTAGGGACTGCAACTAACCACATCTCATTATATTATGAGTATAAACATCTTAAATATTAACTGGAAAGAGAGACCCAAATCTGGAAAAATTTAAGTATATATATAGCTCTTCAGAGGCTGATTAATCTTTTTGAGGTCTAGAGATCTAAAGTCCCAAAAAGATTATGAATACAGGGCTAAGGGATTAGAAACAAGATTAATTTGGACAGGAAAAGAACCCTAAACAAAGCAAAACAAAATAATAAAACCCCATCCAAGGAACCTAAAAATAATTTTTAAAAATACGATGAGAGAAAAAAAGGCTAGAAAATTGTAAAGGTCTATTGACAATAATCAAGAAGTGCATTATACAATACCTTGGACTATGACACAAGAAAAAAAAAATAAACCAGTGACTTCAGAATGTGTGTACAAAGCCATGATGTAATGGACTAATTTTTTTATGATATTAACTACTAACTGTTGATCAGAATTATTTCACTACTACTGGTTGAAATCTTCCTCTGTTGTGTGGTGATGGAACGTCAGTTTGGACAGTGAAGCTCTGAGCCAGCTCTTGCCGTTGCAGGGATGAGGAGAGTAACAGAGACACATTTTCCCTGTGGCTCCTGGTTACTACATCCTTCCTAAGGACTGCAGTGCTCACATTATCCCAAACACATCCAAGGAAATTCAGAGAAGTCAAAAAAACAAACTGAACTATGCTTAACTGATGAAACAGCCAAACCTGCAGAGTTTTCTAAAGAATAAGAAGTACTAGATATTTTCCTCCTTGAAAATATTTAGAGCCATTTTATTACATTACAAGCTCACTGAAATAAACTGAAAAACCTAAAAGTAAGCATTTTTAAATAACTTTTATATTTTAAAAATACATATATTTGAGAGTATTCCTTAGAATCCAAAATATGTATTTTTTAAAGAAAAAAAAAATCCCTGGCCTAAGGAGCATGTTAATTAAGTCATTCTACCATCATTCCACTGTAGTTTTTTTCTGACACAGCCTTATGATATGTCAATATTTCATAAGACTCCCAAATCTTCATCTTGTGGTAAATCTGGTTTGTTCTTTAGTGAAAGGAGAGTTACTTACAAAATACTGTATAAATAGATGGGTTCTACTGGTAAGTGGTAACTGTGTAGCATTATATATTTTCACTCTTATTAATCTTATTTCACCATGTACAAAAAACTTGTTACATCTGCATCTTGAGAGTTCTATAGCAACTACAAAGGTTGCAGCCTTTTACCATCAAAAAATTGTGCTAAAACTGGCAGATGTTGAAATGTAAACTTTTACTGGCAGGTGCTGGGGATGCTTCTGCTTCCCATTTAATAGAGAGGAGAAATGCAGGTGCAATCTGATAGGAGATCTTTCTGCAAATGCTCCCTTTCTATCATGGTGAAAGGAATGGACCAAGTGGGTTCAAAACTAAATTAACAAGAAATGCCATAGCCAATTAGGTATCTTGATCTATTATGGCTAATTTGTTAACTTCTGGCTGTGTGTTGCCCCATCCTCCACCCAAATCTCAGCCATCTGCTGACAGAGTACAGCATTTACCAGGTGGTACATGGATATCATATACAGCTTATAACAACGAACCTCCAATGTATTCAGCTTGACCAAATGGTTATGAGGCAGTTTGGGAACTGAAATTTAATCTGAAATAAAAACAAGAAAAAGAGTGCCTAGGTTGGTCTACTGATAATTGCAACATGCATTTATATAGCAACACCACTAATGCTACTTGTTTTTTCAGATATGTGGACAACAAACACACACATTGGCCAAATTATCAATTTGCTTTTAGCCTGGACTGGCAAGGCATAGAGGGTTTTTTTGTTAATCATCATCCATTAATGCTTAGCCAACTGAAAAGGACTCTGAACAGGACACCCCTTGCTTTGCAGCACTAATGCTATAAATTGAGTGTAATTGAAGGCAATCAATGATGAAAGAACTATATGCTGGGATGCTGCAGTTTATTCACAGTGTGCCCCAATATGTGCATTCTCAGAGGAAAAAAATACTTAAAATCCAGATATTTTGGTTGGTTTTTTTTCTGTACTTTTACTATCCAAGGACATAGGAAAGTGCTAGCAAAAAAATCCAAACCAAAACAAAACAGAAAAACAAACAAAAAGGATAAATCAAACTGCAAAAAACTTAAAAAAATGCAAATAGCCAAATAAATCAAACCATCAAAACCCTCAAACTGGACCACTTAGACATTATTTTTCCCAGTTAACATAGTTTCTTCTTCCACATTTTACGCTTTGGGTTTAAACATTTTTTCCCATCATTTTGTTTTCATGCAGTTGTTTTTGGTTTTGCTGTTTAGAACAAAGGTACACACTATTTGTTTAACCAGAAATGATGGTTTGTCTTTTTCTGAGAACTGCTTGGAAAAGTAAGGTGCATGCTTAGTCACTCCAGTTTAATCTTCCTGAGTGCCTTTGAGAACCAGGAAACTGAGGCTTCAGCAGAGCTGCTGGGCTGAGCTCTGCCAAGAGGCTGCAGAGCCAGCTGGGCTGGGCAGGAGGGAAGGGGATGGCTACGGGCTGGTGACCTGCTTGGGAGAGAGGGAAACACCACCCACAGGTCCTGCACCTCCTTCTGCTGCTACCTGCAACTGGCAGGAATTTCATCACATCCTAACAAACCCCAAATTCAAGAAGGAATGGGAATAAATCCCCAGATTCCTGATGCCTCCATCCTCCCCAAAGAGTATCTCAAAAACGCTGGTCTTACAAAACAGTGCACACTGGTTTCTTTGAGCTGCGGCTTGTTGTTTTACAGGATTGCTCCTCATACCCTGCAGAAACATTCTGCTTGTCACTTATATTCAAAAATATAATTTAGGGAATCTGAATGTAGAAATGACCAGACTTCAATCATTACTTTAATAAAAGTTTTGTTTGTTGTTTGGGTTTTTATTTTTCCAACAGCATAATAAGGTTGTCAGTTTTTATTTGTGAGCTAGTTATTATAGGAGTCAATTTACATAAAAGGCAATTTTAAGTTGAGAAATACCATCAAATTATTATGTGTCTTAGAGAATACCACAGAAAATTTGGTTTGGTGTGTAATATTTAATACTTTGATCAGAGACTTGGGAGACAGCATAAGATCACTGACAAAACTTCATCTCAAAAAGAAAATGGAGACAAGTAACAATGGAGTGATCCATGGCCTACAGTGGTCCAGATCAGTCAGCTAAAAGAACTGTGCAGTGTGTGCACAGTTAGAGCAGCCAGTGTAAAGTCATACCTGTAGAACCATTCCACTTACCTTATGCTGTAAAGAAGGACCCCTCTGAACTCAGGAAGAAAGTGCTGCAACATGAATTTCCCGGTAACTTTGAAATCAGCTGTGTCAGATGCCACAGATGCAAGCAAATGTTGTTTAATATAAACCTTCAGTTTATAGCAGATTATTTTGCTCCATAATCAGTCTGGTGGGTATTACCTATGAGTGCATCTGGAAGGCTCTCCTTGATTGTGATTTCCCCTGTTAAAGACATGCTGAACTGGAGGGGGCTCAAATTAAGGACTGGAAACTGGTGGACTTAATCTGTCTGCTTAGAGTAACAGAATTTGGATTACTGGCTCTTTAATCTGGTGGAGAAATGTAAAAACCATCCCCTGGCTAAAGTTAATTCTGAACACATGCGGCTCAAATACGACCCATATCTTTGTTAGCAGAGAGAGAAATTAGCCAGGACAAATGTGGTTGGTCCCCTGCAACAGACTCCCTGCATAATTCCCTTTTTTTTTGTCATTAAGTTTGAATTTTTACTCGTGTTGTAGAACAAACAACATAATTGCATACCCATTTCTGAAAGAATGTCAAAAGAAATGATCACAGCTGTTACCTTTATTTGGTTTGATGATCTATAAATCCTCTTAATATATCTTGATTATTGATTTTTAACATTATCTAATTAAAAAGTAAACAACACAACTTTCAAGGTTATGCATAAACCCATTTAAAGTTAGCAGACACCTTGCTTTTGAATACAATTATACAATATAATTGGAAAGGAATAGCATATATATAACCTCAAAGAACACAGAGAATTTTACAAAATGAACATAATGGCTGCTCTTGGGACCTTTTTACTGGATATATCCCTTAATAAACATTGAGGAATACTGGCTTGAATGAGCATATTTGAGGAATTCTACCTTAAAAAAGATATCAGAACACTGTGCTTTACTGAGATATCTCAAGTCCACTGACTTCTTATGAAATTCAGTTTCATATATACTAACTCTGTCAATGACTTTGGGGGTTCTGTTGGTTTTAATCCCAACCTTGTGTCTATCCCTGTGGGAAGCAAAAGCCCAGCACTTGAAAATTTCTCCAAAAAAAAAAATTGTGCAGCTCTTTTTAGTTTGAGGAATAAAGAATGGAATGTGATTAAAATAAGGACACAGTTTCAGAGAGAAAATACATAATGCTGAAATACAAGAATTACTAAATAGTGTTAAGAAAAAATTCCATGGAAATGTGCAGTGAAAGTTGCTCTACTAAACCAACATAAACTCTAGAATCAACTAACATATCAAACAGGATCAGATATATTAAAACAAGGCAGAAATTTTACCCTGGATTGCTCAGGCAGATTTAGGAATTAAACCAAAAATTTTCCTATATTAGACTTGCAACTTAATTACCTCAACTAGAAAGGGAGCTTTTCCATATCCTGGAACATTTTTTTGTGTGAATTAAAGGCATTTTTCAAATTACTTATTACCTTTTTCTGAAACTGTTATGTCAAAAATACCAGAAGCTGAGTGTGCATTGAAATGGCAGGGAGAGTTCACTGCAGCTCTACACAAGAGTTTTCCAGAACAGCTCTGTGTATGACAACACAGATGAGGACAGCATATTTTTACTTGCTTAACTCATTGCATGAAGCTGGATGATGGGTACAAAGCTCTGCTTAGCTGTTTCCAAGACTACTGCTATGTTAATGAAAACAATTATCCATGAAAGAGACAAAATTCTAAATGACCTTAAGAGGCACAAAAAATGAATTGAATTACCAACAAAAATAATTCAGAATAAAAAAATATTTCAGAATAAATTATTAACTTGTAACACATCTCCAAAGAAATTGCAGAGCTTACAAAACTCAAGGGACCTCATCAGCAGAAGGAAGAAAAAATATTTTGAGAGTATTTGATTTGCACTGGGCTCACAGGGTAAGAGTTGGGTATTTTAGATGAGCTGTGAGCAGTGAGGTACAACAGATCTGCAAACGTAGGTAACCTCCCAGAGCCCTTGTGTGAGAAGGAAGCTCGTGGCATTTCCTCTCCCCAGTCTGTGAAAGACCTTCATTCCCATCTTCCCCCCGTGGGAGCAAGGTTTGAGCAGAACCCCCTGTGTGGCAAACAAGCCATGAGGTCCAGCCCAAGGCTCACTCAGCCTCTGCCGCCGCGGACACGGCTCAGGGCACGGAGACTCCACCACATCGTCTGGGCCAAGGGAGCCCTTCCTGCAGGCTGCCCCACAGGTGGCCAAAGGTGCTTGTAGGAGGTGTAGGAGCAGTGGAGAGCCATTATTTGCACTTATCCTTTGGTTCCTCATTCCTGTGAATTTCTGAAGATCTTGCTGACTTTGATAGCATTTGTTTGTGGAGGGGTTCCTGGCAGGACTGGGAATAACTTGTCCTGTGTTCTCCAGATGAAAGCCCATCCAGATATGGATGAGAGTGAGACTCAAGGGTATAAATATTTCACTTCTATGCTTCTGGAGGGGGACTAAGCCCCTCTTGGCAAATTTGGAGGGGATGATGGGGGGCCGAATGTTATTATTGTTCCTAAGCAACTCACTTGCTGTGGGAACCTCTGCAATGCCAGTGCAGTTTGTATTATTCAATGTCAATCTTGTCCTGGCAGTTTCTTGATTTTCATTATTTACCCTGCTGAAAGAGGGGCTTTTTCGGTATTGGGTTGTTTTTTTTTTAATACACTCAGTGAAACACACAGTGAAAGGTGCATGATAATAAAGGCTCCAAGATAGCTGTGCACTCATAATAACCTGTATTCACATTTAAAAGCCTTAGCCCCTGAGTGTTTCTATGAAAGCAGCATAGTGCAGGCCTATTTATTACCTGCCAATTCCATTTCTTAGAGTGGAGTTGCCTCTGAGCCAGAGTATTTTCTGCAAAAACATGTTCCTGCGGATGGATGTGGGGGTGGGTGGATGGGTGGGTAGGCAGAGTAAAAGGATGGGTGTGATGGGAGGACAGTGCCTAGATATTGCTGTAGAAAATATCTCAGCTATTTATTCCTCAAGGCAGATGGTGCCCGTTGATTACCTTCACCAATAGGAGCCGTACCTGCTAGTGAGGGTGTGAAGAAATGTCTCTGCAGTGTGGGGCTGAGGAAAGGCAAACTAAGGTGTTCCAGCAGGATACTGATGAAAGATTGATGTGTGAAGGTTAAAGGGCTGGGGCAGGGTGAGCAACACAGAGCTCTTATCCTGAATTATGGGCCCTGGGCTGCTGTGTGAAGATAAGTTGTGCCTATGCTGTAGGAGGGGATTTTCAGAGCCCAGAGGCAAAGTGCCGTAATGCCAGAGAATACTGTCCTGCTGCAGCCACCCTGGTCATGTGTGAGTTCAAACCAAGGTGACTTGTTCAGCCCAGCTTTTTCTGCCCTTTTGATCCAGCATCTGCTTAAACTGCTCCAGAGCAAACAGCTTAGGACAGAGCTCTCACCTGTGTACTTGTGCTCCTTCCTCTGCAACCATCC
This sequence comes from Pseudopodoces humilis, assembly GCF_049639895.1. Lineage (NCBI taxonomy): Eukaryota > Metazoa > Chordata > Aves > Passeriformes > Paridae > Pseudopodoces > Pseudopodoces humilis. The sequence goes on along the minus strand of NC_142205.1, from coordinate 10,311,845 downwards.
AAAGGGCTTTGTGCACCTGTCCCTGAGCAGCTCAGCACAGATCCCTGGCAAATCAGCCCTTCCACTGCACAAGGTGGGGTTAATTTTTTCTTAATGTGCTTGCTTAGAGTGCTCTCTATAATAAATAACCATAATCAAAATGGCCTCATCCTAGAAGTTTCATACTGTTTTACAGTCTTATGTTTGATTGCTTTCATTTCCACTGCATTGGTCTCCCAGTGGCTTTAAGAGACTTATCTTGGATTTGCACTGACTCAGGGAAAACAGAATCAAACCATCTTTGTAAGATGTGGGAGAGATTCTGAACAAGTAAGGCAGGAAAAGGAGAATTTCAAGAGTACAGCAAAAGAACACATGCTGTTTTTTTCATGTGTTGGCTCCTGGAACTTCACTGCAACACTAAATAAATTTCCTCAGCAGCTTCTGAAAAATGCCACTTAATGTTTGCTGGCCTCTGGAAGTGCTAAACATTGTCACATTTGTTGAAAATGCCAGTAAGAGGCTCCTGGGAGTTTCATCCCCATGACTGCATCTTTGGTAAGTTTTATAACAATCTGGTGTAGTACAGCATTTCTAGTAAGAACTATTGTATTTTTGAGGCACTGAAAAATAAAAAAAAAACCCCACACTTTAATCTTTATTCCTGTCAGGTTACAAATATATCAATATACCAAATCCTTAAAAAGATACAAAACAGATGAAAATGGAAAATTATATGTGCTCTTACATTCAATAAGATTCCACTCACCATTTTAGTTTTTTCTGGAGACTGCAGAATAATTGTACCTTTGCAAAATATTAAATTCTGGTTAAAGCCCAAGTCCTGAATATTTAATTAAATCAGGAGTAACTCTATTGTAGAACCAGTCTGGGGAGAGAACAGACATAGTTTGGATATTTTGAAGAACTTGTCCCTGAGTTATGAAAGGCAGAGATTCAAGTACTCTGCCACTTGCTTGAGGCAACAGTATTCCTCCATTAATATTTCAGACTTGCATTATAGTTGTAAAGCTTCTGAGTGTAAAAGCCAGTTAGTGTTTTTTTAACTCCTGACACAAACTTCACTGAAATCAATATATTTTGCTGCTCAGTAGAATAGCATATTTTTGCCTTCACACTTTTGCATTGCACTCTAGGAAAAAAAACCAAAAACAAACAAATAAACAAACCAGCCAATTTGATTCCAAAGCCAAATTTTGCAATCCAGAATTCTGGTTCTACTTGCTGCCTCACGTTGTGAAAGAGGAAAAAGGCAAAATGAACTGGTGGGGAAAGAGGAAGCACTGACACATATCCACACACAACTGTTTTTCAAATTGTAGGTCAACTGAAACTGCCTGAGTTTCTGTGAATTTTTTTGTTTTCCTGTCATCTTCAAGTATTTGTGCACTTCCATTTCCTTTAAGAATATCAATAATAAAATCATCAAATCACTTTGGTTGGAAACAACCCTAAAGATCACTGAGTACAGCTGTTAACCCAGGACTGCCAAGTGCCACTAAACCATGTCCCTCAGTGTCACACCTACACTTAGAAGATATTTAGAGGTCTTCTAAATACCTCCAGGGATGATGTGTCAACCCTTTCCCTGGGCAGCCCATTTCAATGCTTGACAACCCTTTTGGTGAAGAAAGTATTCCTGTTGTCCAATCTAAACCTCACAACTTGAGGCCATTTCCTCTCGTTCTGTCACTTGTTACCTGGGAGAAGTGATTGATCCCCACCTGTCTACAACTTCTTTTCAGGCAGTTGTAGAGAGTGAAAAGTTTCTCCATGTGTCTCATTTTCCCAGGCTAAATAAGCCCAGATCCCTCAGCCACTCATAAGATTTCAGACACTTCACCAGCTATGTTGCTCTCCATCTATCTAAATAAAATAATGTCTTCTGGAATAATTTTGAGATATATTTTTGCAGAGTATAAGAATATATCTAGTTTGCATAAACAGAAAATATGACTCAAAAGATTTTTTTAAAAGTATAGACTTTTGATACAGCTGCAAGATTATCTGTTGAACTTTGAGATTCATCATTATAGTACTTAGGCAATTTTGAAGAAATTTCAATCTGCAGAACTGTGGCATGGTTGAACTTCATATTTCTGCTCCAAATTTTTCCCGCAAAAGTAGAGGCCTAGTGAAGGAATGTGTGGGCTTTACACATGTGGAGTTTTTCTTTGTTCCATTTTAGGAAGATTTTTAGGACAAAGTTATTCCACAGGTGGTAAATGTGCCTACTGGAATTCTGCCACAGGAACAGTCTTTCAGAATTGTATTAGACTGATGAGTCAGGCTTCACATCTTTTCTTTAGAAACTAACAGGATGTCACTTGTCACAGTAGTACTATCTGCTCCTTTATTTGTCTTATTGTTCCAGAAAGAATAAAAGCTATATTTGTGTAGTAGCCCTGCTTGCTCAAAGACTCTATAGTTCAAATCCTAATAAAACAGTCCCCTGAAAAGAAAGAGGGAAAAAAAAAAAAAAAAAGAACAAAAGAATAATAAGAGATTTGAAGGACTCTGACTTCACTAAAGCTTCATTAGCTAAATGAAACGTGAAAACAAAAATACACCTGCAGTCACTGTGGAAGTAAGATGATATTTCTCTGTGCTTGTCAGGATCTATCAGTACCAGACCTATTTACAGGACATATTGAAAATTCTCATGGGTATTAACCAGTCTTACTCACTTTTGAAATGGGTCACATTTTAGCAAGTGCCCTAGAAGTGAAAAGCTTTTGTGTAACATCAGTTCCATGAGTCATTTCCCCCCATATTGGTTAATATAATTTAATTTCCCTCTCTTCACCTGTCATAAGAGGATCAGGGGAAAAGGGTTGCTTTTCTCTGTACTTGTGAATTAATTGATATAATTTGTTTGAGGTTTCCTTCTTTCACGGTGCTTTCTTAAAATTAGAACCAAAATAAATGTGTTCCTAGCCATTGCAGAATAAATTGATTAGAGCTGATTATGTGCAGTTGTGATGTACACTGAAATTTGCATGACACATCTCTCCTGGAGTGAAACTAAAAAAGGAATTTGAATCTTACCCCATTCTTTTCAAAAAAGTACAGTCCATTCACCATTAAATCAAATAAGTTGTGGTCAATATTTAGAACAGATGACTGTGTAGATTTATTGAATGATGCAGCTGTTAAAGTCTCAGGCACTTACCTAATCTGTATTAACTAAGTAGTCTATGTTTATTAAGGGATAATTATTGGCAAGAACATCTCTATTTTTCCTTTTCTTAATTGTATTACAGCAGTCTCTACAGTCCCCAGTTTCCACCATGACAGTAGCCTTGACAAATTCTGTAAGATCTTGATTGGGAAAATGTATGTGTTTAGTATGACTGCTGTGAGCATTTGAAATTACATAATATGTCATACATATGTCTGCTTATATGTGAAAAGATAGCAGGAGTAAATGTATTTCTGGGGGCTAAGGAGGCCCTGCCCACATTTGCAAGCCCAGCACAGCAAGTCTGAGCCTTCTGGCTGTTTCCAGCCTCATAAGCTGCAGGCGAGACTGGAAGGTGTCTGGTATGAAGTGTTAGGGGTTGCTGCCTGAAAATGGGAAAGGGTCAGCAGAGGACTCACATTCCACAGGAAGCTATGTGCATGTTTAACTCATCACATTAACGAAGTTCCACTGAAAGCAAAAGGAGAAATCCAACAAAGTCATCTGTACAGGGTTCTTTGATCCCAGAATATAGTTGCAGAGTACTATAGAACTCACATGTACATGTGAAAAAATCAGAATAACTTTTCTCCCACCTTTTTGACACCTTTTTTTATTTTCTTGTCTTATATCAATGTATTCTTTCTGCATCAGTTTTGAGAAAAAATTCATTCTTCATTTGAAAAAGCCGTATGAGAGAAATTATGTTTGTATATATGTATGTGTAGAAGACAGAGAGAAAGAAAGAGACAGAAGTTGTCCTTTGTCTGGATCCAAGAGGAAACAGCTTTTCAGGTAGCTATCCCAGTAAGGGAACAGCACATCTAGGTTGTCTCTGAGATGATATAAAATAGCATCTACCCCACCTGACACCACTACTCAACCCCTATTCCCAGCTGTCTAACATAAAGGCTCCATAACCTTGTGATGCTGTTAAATGAAAGGTAGGTAATATATGGCTCCTGATCAGTAGGAACTGTAAGAATTGCTGCTGTGAGAGAGGGAGTAATTGCAGAACCTTTGTTCTGTAAGGATACAGCCAGGTTCCCCACGATGGTTCATTTCTTCCCAACCCTTCCCAAACAGTGTTGGCTCTTTGATGATAGAAGTGCAACAACTGAACTCTGAGAAAACTGGTATTGTCATGCTTTCATAGATTTCTTTTCCCTCAAATGCTTACACAGATACAGGATTTTTGCTCGTCAAGCATAAGCCCTGTGAAATGTATCTGCACTTTTTTAACTTTGGAAATGACAGCTTTCTGATCAAAGAAAACATTAATTTTCTTTCCATTCTGAGGAATAGTACTGTACTGGTTTGCTTCCAAATAACACATCTCATGTCTTGTTGCTTTGCTCTTTCGTTAAGACGTGTAATTTACCATAGCAAGCTTTTCAATTAGGGACTGATCCAAAACTTTAACTACTCTTGTGGGAAAAAACCCAACAAAACCTACATTGCTTTCAGGCTCTTTCAAGCAGTTTTATGTACAGTTATTCACACAGTGGTCACACTTGCGTGACAAGGTTACACTGTAGGCACAATATATACAATACAGCATTTCCTTAGGATATTAATAGTAATTTTGGATGGTAGGAAATCCACCTTTTCTTCTCCTTTTTCTTTGTGTCAGTTCTGCCGATCAACTGTAAAATGTGACAGTGATTAGACATGGCAGCTTTTTTCTGTACCAGCGTTTTGATGCACCAAAACTTACTCTCTTTTTTCTCTCTCTGTTTTTTTGTTTGTGTTGGTCTTTTTTTGTTTTTAATCTAAGACAAAGATTCACATCTTTGGGAATTAGCCACTTGATCCACATTTCTGACAGCTGCAGGGGTGGAATTTCTTTTGTCTTTCTTGTCTGTCTTTTCAGCTTTTGCCAGAATGTGATAACAGAAAAAAACTTTCTGACCACCACACTGTCATGTTATTGGTGTGACTGGAAAATGGTAAAAAGAGAGACTACAGATTACCACAGAGTGTGCCAGCATCGCCCTAATGTGTGTACTTGTTCAACTAGCTGGTGAGTCCAAGCATTCAAAGTGGAGCCTCTAACCAAGAACCATCCCTCACTGCTGGCCAGCAGGTGCGGGTGTGAATGCCCAGAGGGCAATCATAGCAAGCGTTGAAGGGGGAAAAGGGCAAGCAATCCCTCAGATGTAAGGGGGCCAAGCCTGCCAAAGGACACAGACACCAGGTTTTGAACAGGTTTCAGGAGTGCCAGATACAGCTGGTGCGCTCAGTCTGTCCCTGAGCACAGCGCAGGGATCAAAGCACCAGTAACTCATCTCCAGGTCTGGTCCTTCCTGAGCTGCACACTAGCGGAAAGTTTGGCTTCCTGCTGCTCTCGCCTGCGATCCGGGAGTGGATCAGCGCGTCGCCGCGATCCCTGGCTGAGCCTGTGCCTCGCAGCCGCTCGTCTGCGCATGAGTCGCTGCGGGAGGCTCGGCGGCTGGAGTATTTGAGGGGCTGGGCAGCGGGGGAAGATGCTCAGAGCCTGCGGAGGCCGTGCGCCCGGCGGAGCGGAGCGGCGCTGGGGCATGGAGGGGGCGCGGGCTCTGGGGGGGCCGCGCCCCGAGGCTTGAAGGCAGAGCGGGGCGGCCGTCGGGGCAGCGCCCGCTTCAGCACCGCGGACAGCGCACGGCGAGCGCCGCTCCTCCGGCCCCTCTGCCCCGGCCCCGCTGCCCCGGCCCCGCTGCCCCGGCCCCGCTGCCCCGGCCCCTCTGCCCCGGCCCCGCTGCCCCGGCCCCGCTGCCCCGGCCCCTCTGCCCCGGCCCCGCTGCCCCGGCCCCGCTGCCCCGGCCCCGCTGCCTCGGCTCCGTTCCCCCGGCTCCCCCTGGCTCCGGGTTCTGGGCGCCTCGGGCCCCCTATCTCCAGCTCCTGTTCTCGGGTACCCCCCTCTCCCCCTATCTCCCGATCCTGTCGCTGTGTGCCCCGAACGCCCTACTCTCGGCTCCGGCCACTCTCCTCCCGGGTCCCGCTGCCCCGCTGCCTGATTCTGCTGCCAGAGAGCCCGGGCCCCGCTGTCCCTGTCCTCCCCATCTGCCCCGTCCAGGCTCCCAGTCCCGCTCCCCTCGCCCCTCTCTCCGCACCTTCTCTGACTCGGCTGGCCGCCCCTGCCCCTCTCGCTCTCCCCGCTGTCCCGGCTCTGCCCCGCCGCCGGCACCATGCGCGGGCGGCCGGGTTGGGCGGCAGGCGAGGCTGCGGTGCCGGCGCGGGTGCCCCCTTCCTCCTGCCCTCGCCCGCTCCAGGCGACCCGCTGAGAGATGGACTTGGCAGGCGTGCTGCTGGCGCTGCTCCTCGTGCTGGTGCTGGTCGTCTCTCTGCTCTCCAACCTCCTGGTGCTGCTATGCTTCGTCTACAGTACGGAGATCCGCAAGCAGGTCGCCGGGGTTTTCCTGGTGAACTTATCCTTCTGCAACCTGCTTCTCACCGTTCTGAACATGCCTTTTACCCTGCTGGGCATCCTGAGGAACCAGCAACCCCTCGGGGGCTGCGTCTGCAAGGCGGTGGGTTTCCTGGAAACTTTCCTGACTTCCAACACGATGCTGAGCATGGCAGCGCTCAGCATCGACAAATGGATTGCCGTGGTGTTCCCCCTAAGCTACACCAGCAAGATGCGGTATAAGGACGCTGTGATACTGATGGGCTACTCGTGGCTCCACTCTCTCACGTTCCCCTTGGTATCCTTGTTTTACTCATGGGTAGATTACAACAGCGTTTACGCCTCTTGCACCTTACACCTGAAGGAGGAGACGGAGCGGAGAAGGTTTACAGTGTTCACCATTGTCTTTCACTCCACCAGTTTCATGCTGTCTCTGGTGATCTTGTGTTTCACCTATTTAAAGGTGTTGAAAGTTGCCCGGTTCCACTGCAAGCGGATAGACATTATTACCATGCAGACTCTGGTTTTGCTGGTGGATATCCACCCCAGGTAAAGCGTGCGCGTTGGGATTCACAGCCCCGGTCACTCGCGGTAGTTCCCCCGGGCAGAAGCCATATCCCGCCTCTCCAGCACCCTTTCCTGCCTGCCCCGGCCGCATGGCTCTAGCTTCAGACGCTGCTTGCAGTGCCAGGAACGGTGCCTTGGGCATTTATAACCTGTTTAAATGCTAATCTGGCTCTCCGGGTTATCTCATTTGCTCGAGCTCTCTTCAAGCGGGAGTCACTGTTTTGTTGAGTGCGATCGTCCCGGGGCTCGGTGGGGCTGGGGCTATCCTCCTTGCCCTCCTCTCCCCGGGGGAATTGCCTTTCTCTCCCCCGGGAGGCTGCCCTCCTCCCTCGGGGCTGCTCTTCCCCCCGACCGGGCTGCCCTCCTCTCCCCGGACCGGGCTGCCTTCCTCTCCCCTTCCCTTCCCGGGTGCAGGGGCTAAGGGTGTGGAGAGGGTTCTTCCCCTCTCCTTGGGCTCACGCCTCACCTCCTCCCTTCTTGCCTTAACACCCTCGCTGCTCTTTTCTCTCTGTAGTGTGAAGCAGCGCTGTCTGAACGAGCAGAAAAGGAGGAGGCAGCGGGCTACCAAGAAAATCAGTATTTTTATAGGGTCATTCGTGATCTGTTTTGGTCCTTACATTATCACCAGGTCAGTATCCCCTGTGGGGGTGGGAGACTTTGCGGGATCGAGATGTCCTGTGATGTGCCATGGGGTCCTACAGCTAATTCTGGGGGACCAGAGCCAAACGGACCCCCGGGACCAGTCTTGAGGGGCAGAGCACACAAAAACACACAAACACACCCTGACACGCTGCTCCTGTCCACACACCCAGTCCTAGGGGCAGCCCCGGCAGGACCTGGCTCTCCTTCCCTCATCGCAGCCAGGTCTGGGCACCTCTGCCAAAAGCAAGCAGCTTTTAGGACAAGTACTGGGAATTAATTACATGCCAGTCAGAGATAAAAGCAGTTTAAAAGACTTGCCACCCTTCCTTATTAGCACAAACGTAGCAACAGACAGAACAGACTTTCCTGATTAGCTTAGGGTTTTTTGGGTTTTTTTGTTTATTTTGTTTTAGGCATAAGGCCAAGCTTGCTGCTATTGGAAGCTGAGTTGATATAATTTAAATTTGTCCAGGCTGATAATTTGTCAGATAAGATTTCAGTCTAGAAACATTAATGCCTGTAAATATATTGCTAATGGTGCAGCACAGACTTGTGATGAGGTGTAAAAGTTATCTCCCAGGAAAAGCAATAATTAAACTTCTTAAATGTATAGGAAATGCCATGTTCCTCAACTGGACAGAATTATAGGCATCCATCCTGGTGTTTGCACCTTTTGAAGTGTCCATGCATCACTGTTGTTATTCACTTGTGTAGTCTTCATACAACAGATAATTATTATTTTTTTTAATCCTGTATAAACAAGTGAGTTTTAAGTCTGTGTAACTTCACTGAATTGCAGCATCCCAGCAATTAACCTTTCTTCTCTAAACTGAAATGGGCTACATCTTTCAAAAGTGATTTTTTAAAATATTTCCCACTTTCACAGTGTGTTCAAGACAGCCTTGAAGAGTGCTGACTTGTGTTGAGGTGCACTAATGTGCAAAACCTCCTGGTGAGGGCTTCTTCAAGGTTGTTACCAAGCTGCCAGTGTCTGCAGCCGCAGCAGCTCACAGAAACTGGCCAGCTTTAGTGCTCTGATCTCACACAGGCACACACATACAGGCCATTTATGGTCAGTGCCACTGCCCTTTTCTGAGAGGAGTAGGAGACAGGTCAAGGCCAGTGCACTAAACTGACAATAATTTTTAAATTTTTAAAGTGACATTTATTTCAGTTCCCATTTACATGTTGAAAGGGTTTCCTTCCTGATTGCCTGGATAACTACATCTTTTTTTCTGCAGTTGAAAGGATTATTACAAATATTAACATTACATCACATAGTTAAAAGGTTAATTTATCATTGTTCAGTACATTTTGAGTCATGTTCTATTCACTTTTGCCATAATCAGGATGTAATTATGTTGAGCAAAGTGGATTTTACCATCTTCTTTCCATCTAAACATTACCAAGCTCAGCAAAATCCAAACGTGGAGGAATTTTTTAGGGTGGAGGTATTTCTCATAAACTTCTAAAATGAAAGTTACTTCCTTCTTCAGACCTTGCATCTGGCAAATGTGAGATGGTGCATTTTCTATGTGTGACAAAGTGGTACCCACTGAATCACTACAGAGAAGGCTGAGGGCTGGTTTGTGGAAATGTGTGTCAAGGTATTTGGGGAGGACATCCTAAAAGGCTCCTTGTCTCAAAGACAAGGCAGTGCCAAGACAGCACTCCATGAAAGGTGGTGATGGAGGTGAGATTGGAGAACTTGCTGCCGTGCCTGTTTCTCTGTTCTCCCCTTATCCTGGCTTTTAGTGGGGGTGGCACTGAAGCAGTCTCTGGGGAGACAATATAAAAGCCATCCTCCCTGTTGTCTTGCTTGGCCTGGTGACTCAGGTTGCATTGTGAGCTCAGTATTTGCTCCTCACTTCAGAAATTTGAAGGAGATTAGTCTCATTAGCAATATATTCGTCTGTTCACTAAGAGACGACAGATGAATTTAATCTCTTTTGTAACAGCACTGAAAACAAGAAAATCTTACTAAGATGCATTCAGATGGGTATTTCTAAGTCTGACTTGTTTTGGCCAGACCCTTTATCTTATTAAAATCTGTGTAATTTTTCTTCTGTTGGCTTCAGCGCAGTTAAGTTTGGATCCATAATGCATTAATGGGAACATAGCAATACATCTATTTTCAAGACTGAAAGATATCTTTCTCTTCTTATTTAGTGCCTTTATAAAAACATCAATAATATTTTTCTTGTATTAGGATGATATGCAGGATGGGATAAACCTAAGCAATCACAGAGCAAGTGTCATTTATTGTACATTTATTTCTTATATTTTGCATCTTCCTATTCTGTCTATTTTGAATTCACTGGAACTTTTTCTGACCAGTTTCAAACAGAAGACATCTGTTCTTTTAAATGCACTTGTCATAGGAATGATTTAACTTTTAGCCATATAAAGAAGAAATTTTCCTGCTGCAATGTTCAGTCCAAATGATGGTAAGTCAGCTGTTCTATGAGGAGGGACTGGAACAGCTTCAAAAGTCAACACCCTGCAAGTCGGGAGCTCTGCAATTTGAAAAGAGGACAGAAGGTTCTTCAATTCTCAAGAAAACTTCTGATCTTACATCTTCAAACAGTGATGTCTTAGAGTACAGAAAAGGGCTATTTTATCTCCCAGAACATTTTCTTTACTTCTGGGATGAATAGAGCAAAGTAGCATACTCTTGCTCCTGCAAAAGGTTTTACAAAAGATATACACAAAATAAAAATTCCTCACCCTATACTTTGCACCTTCCTGGAGGATTTGCCCACGGCAGATGAGCTGGGTGAGACATTTGCTGGAATAGTCTGAAGGATTGCCCTCACTTCTGTGGAAAAATTGTTTAACTTAGCTGTGGTTTCTGCCCCCATGATTAATACATCCCTCTCAGCTGAGGTGCTGAGGCCACTAATCATCCGTGAAGCACAGACCAGGAGACACAGGTCTGGATGTAGCTGACTGGTCATATAATGATGATAAAAGTGTTGTCTCCTTGCTTTCTTTGGCCAGTCTAGAAGTTAGCTAAATGCACACAAAAGCTTCCAAGGCTAAGTAGTTGTAGGTGTGCTGCTAATCATACCGTGGGGTTGCAGCTGCCAGTCAGACCTGCCTGGGATACTGCCAGGTTGTTCTTCATACTGCAATGGTCTGATGTGAGTCTGCTCTGTGTCTGTGTTAATTCACCACAGTGCTGTAATGAAGGTTTGCTGATCTGTGTCTGTGGATTCAGTGACCTAGACCACATTTCTGGTGTCATTTGAGATGCTGCATGGTATCTGAGTCCTTTACCTAGGCTGGCAGATATGCCACAGGACCTAAAGCAGACCTTCCAGGAGCAGCAGCCTGATGCCAATGGGGTTATGTCCAAATGTCTCAAGTGTCACCTGACAGCTCTACTCAGGAAACTGAGCTCAGTGAGTCTGGGTGCCCCAAGTCACATGTGTCTATCTCAAGCTTGCAATGGGAAAGAGGTAGTCATTTATGTCACCACAATTTTGACCATTTACCAGCACTGCTCAGTAAATTCAGAAAGTGAGCAGTAAACTGCAGCACTCTCTTATCAACTCTACACAGAAGTATTACCACTGAAAACAGTTTTTCCCTCTTCCCACAGTAGGAATTGATTTTGTCTCCCAGTGGCCTCGATAGGAAAGTTCTCTTTGCCATTATTGAATGTGAGGAGTAAGTACATGGCCCTTCTCCTGCAGGGACTGTGTACTGTAAGAAAATAAATGTTGCTTGAATGTTTCATGAAGCGTGAGTTGAGCACTGGGCTCAGTGTGAGTATAACGCTCAAGTGTTTCCATTTCTCTTTAATGTTTAACAGGTTGATAGAGCTCATTCCTTTTGTTACCATAAATTACTACTGGGGAATTATAAGCAAGTGCCTCACCTACAGTAAGGCTGCATCAGATCCGTTTGTTTACTCACTTTTACGTCAACAGTACAAAAAAGTTCTGATCAACATCGTCAACAGGATACTTAAGAGGGACCTGTATCCGTCATCGGGGTACAACAGTTCTCTCGACACTGAAAACGATTACTGCTTGCACAGAACAAACTGACAACATGAAAGCATTCCCCTTCCAGGGAGACAGGTGTTTGCTGCTGCTGGAAAACTGCCTTTCTCCTCTCATGCTGACAGTGGTGACAGTGTCTCCAGGGTGTGAAGGCTGCATTAATGCGACACATTTCACCGTGGACTTTCATCGACAGGCTCTTCCCTGGTCTGCAGCCAAGCACAATCCATGGCAAAGCCTTGTCCCCAGTGAACAGAATTGGCTTGAGGGGTTTTAAGAAAGCCTTTAGAGGATTTTAGACATCTCTTAATGTTTCATGCATAAAGACTTGGTATGTCTCGGAGTGTTCCATATCAGACATGACATTCCAGTGTCTTCTGGGAGCACGGGAATCCCCACGCTGGAAGGACAGGTTCAGAGTCCTCCGTGCTGCGCATGTGACTTGGCAGCCCAGGATCTGCTGTTAGTTTTGAACATTAAAAATAGATCTTTTAATTGATTGATTTATGGTATTGGTGCCTCAAGTGAGTCAGCACTTTGAATCTGAGATTGTTACTATTATTCTTATTATTACTATTATTAATACTATAATTATTATTATTATTATTATTTATTACTAGGCATCATGATTGTAACATAGCCTTTAGGAAGTGGTACATATATTTGATATGCCAGTATTCTATCAAGCATAACCAAAGTCCACATATCTGAGTTACAAATATCTAGCACTTCAGTGGTATGTGATTACAATAACTGCAGCAACAGTAACGAAGACTTGTATGGAATTTAGTTAAATAGCACTGTAGTTCCATCACTGAGCTAGTAGTCCTATTCAAGCAAGCTTTTTATTCAGAAAAAGAAATCAGTAGAAGTGACAGATACCATTGTGTTTAAGATATATTACTTCAGAAGCTATCTGTTTTCAAAGAAAAGGCTAAAATATATTAATTCTTTTTAAGGGATATATAATGTGTAAAATATTTCATGCATTGGCTATGTATGGTGGATTGTCATAATACTGTACAATCTCTTCTTTAATAATGATAAATTAATCTGGTGATTTTAACTGACAACAAGAGATGTAAGAAATATTATAACAGACCTGCTGCCAAATGCCCAGAAATATAAAGCTGCTTTGTTATTATATGTATATTTCTCTTTTATTTCTTTTAAGATTTAAACAGGTTTTGGAAAAATGTGGGAATTATTTTTGAACAACATTCTTTTGATTATGCAAGACATTTATTAAAATTTAAGAATTCTATGGCATTCAATAAACTATTTTCTAATTGAGTACAGAAGGGAAAAAGTAAAGCAATTCTAAAGTATATTTTAAGAAAAATAAAAAGAAAGATGACAATAAAACATTCTTATTTTTTATGTAACAATACACTTGACCCTATAAAGCATTAAGAAGGCTATTTCTGGTCAAACTAAGCATATAAGCATGTGATTAGGCACAAATATAATTTTCTTTGAAGCTAACAGTTCTATTTCCATGCTGAAAATTAAATACACACTCAACTGTTTTGCAAAATCAGTGTTGAGCTGTCAGCACATTGAGAGGGTTTTTCCCACCATCCACAGTGTGGAAGGAGGGTGTCTTGTTCAATCCCACTGAAGTCAAGGAAGGATGATGCTGCCTAACAAACATGGTGTTCTCTTACCTCCTGCTTTTAATCTCTGGGGCCTTTATCATGCTATTTTTCTTCTTTTCTTCCCCCCATGCAAGTACCTTAGGCCTCTGCTCTTTGCATCTATAGTTCTGCCTGTGTTTAAATTGAATGTACTATAATGGTTTTGTCTTAGTAAAGTATTTGTACTCTCTTCAATTTTGTGTAAATACAGTATTTCAGAAAAAAAAAAAAAAAAAAAGGTGTCTATGGAATCTTTTCAGTTTAAATGTCTTCCTGTCTCCCTATGCCTCCCCCTCTTCCATGGTGCTAGAAAAACCTGATGTTTCAGTCTCTCGTTTCAGCTGCAACATAAGGACCCGATAACTCTGTGGGGAGTGGGAGGGATGCTAAATTTTCAGTAATTTTTTAGTCAGTTTTGTGCCAAAAAGTTTTAATAGCCTACGGTAGCTGTCCATGAATAAACATGAGCTTAATGATACCTACAGTTGTTAGCTTACCCTTGGTTTCCTAAACAAAATGGTCCTCACTTTGGGAAAGGAATATGTTACATACAGTTAAGTGTATTAAATTGTCACCTTCAAGACATACAAATTAAATAAAGTGCTATTCTTAGAGAGGATGGGAGAGGAGAAAAAAAAAATAAACTTTAAAACTATTACAGTAATAAACTTCTAAAGGTAATAAGCTATAAGCCACATTTTAAAGGTATAAACCAGAACCTAGTTAAAATGCTATCTCTGCTATTAGGTTAATTAATGACAATTACATATGGCAGTTGGGGGTGTACACTTTACAGTTCCACTCAACCTCACTAAACATTGAATATTTCTGGAGGTTCTCAGGTCTAGATGGAAAAAAAATAAAAATTGAGCCTGCACTAGGTTTTGCAGAACATCTTTTTAGATTTTATTTCCACATGGAATTAGGAAGCCAAGATCGACAGTGCTGCAGACCAGAAACTGAGGCAGGGCAGGGAGAGCTACAGTGCTCTCAGTCCTGATTTGCAATGAAGTTTAACACCTTGTTTAGCAATAACAAAAGGCATCTCCCCCTGCTCAGTATCCAGGTAATTTTTTCCTTTCTCTCTTCTCACCCCCTGCTCTCCACCAGAGAAGGTCTTGCTCTACTTTTCTAACAAAGCAGGAAACATTCAGTGACAGGTCTCGATTTCATTCCCTTAGCTTCCTGACATAGGCAGAACTCATTGGGACTGTGCTCCATTCATCCTGGGTGGGTTATTCAGGGACAGGAGGAGCTAGGGGGAACCACACTCTGCCCCATTGCTCTGGAATGCTGCAAAAGTATCCAAGGACTTAGTGCTACATATATCTTACACGATGGGAGCATTCACCAGAGGCTGTGGATTCCCTCTTACTGACAAATTGACATTTCAGATAGAACAGGGGGTGCACAGTCCTGACAGCAGTGTTTAGTCTGGATCAGAAGATTTCCAACAAAGCTGAAGTGTGATATCCAAAATGGCCTCTTGCCATTGACACACTTTTGCCAGCCCAAAGGTAGTGCTCTCTAGGAACTTTCATCTGGATTTCCTGCCCAAGGGCCTGGGGTGCCTTTGCTGAGAGACAGGAGACTGACAAATACTCAGCAGGTGCGTTGTGGGGGTGGAAATGCCACAGGGGTCAGCAGGAACTGCCTGAAACTGTGATTTCCTTAGCAGGAGGTGCTGTCACCCACCTGTGGCTGCTGAGGGGAAAAGATGGCAAGTTGTTAAAGGAGTGTGCAGGAGAAATTTTCTCAGAGCAGTAGGGCCCCCAAAAAGTTCCCGGGCTGTGGTTTTTCAGCTCCTGTTTGCAATTCAAATTCAGAAAGTCCTCTTCTCCAAACTTGTATTTTTTCTGGTGACTGGAGCTGAGAACTGCACCTCCCCTGAATGACATCCTCCTCCTAATGGCAGTCAGGGTATAATAAACTCTGCAGCACATCAAACCTTTAATTAGCCCTTGCAACTGTGGAGACATTAAACTTTCATTCCTAACACACGTTCGCCAAAATATTTCCAAGCCTGATGATTTGGATATTTTCAGGTGAGATCCAGGTTGGCATTTTGAATCTGCCTTTTCAGAGGAAGAAACGGAGTCTGTGTGCCTCATTTCATAGGTGAGTGCTCTGATACTAATTTATGAAAAAGTCACCTCTTCAAAAAAAGAAAAATAAAGCTTTTTGTTTGTTTGGTTGGTTTTTTTTCAGGTAAGCTCTGAGACTGACAGACTGAGTTACTGAGGCAATAAAGTCAAAGTATTGCTTAAACTACAGGTTCCCAAAGGGTTTAGGTATGACCTGGCTCCCAGCCTGCTAAATCCTGACAGGATGGATGTGCTTCACTACAAAACTAGTTTTCTTGGATGAGAACTTTAGTGTCTCTGAGCTTAGATGGCAGCTGAGCACTGAGGACCTTGAATTCTGTGAATTTTCTCCCCATATATTCCTTAGCCTCACTGAAGAGCAGGCATGTTATTCATCTGGGTAAATCAGCATCCAATAAACTTCTGCAAATAATCTGTGCAGCTCAGTCATTATTGAATACATATTTACCTTGTCTTAACGTGAATAATGCCGGTATTGAACTTAAATTTCAGAGCTAATTGCAATGTTACGCTTGTTACATGGCTAAATATGTTTACAGCTGGAGTCTATGGCATCAAAAATAATTTCCAGCTTAAATGGCTCTATGATTTTAAGTGACAATCCAAGTTTCTTAGTGCAAGTACTTGGATATGAACAGAGATTGATCATGCTCTTTACAACTGTGGGTTAAAATTTGAGCTTTTAGAAACATTTAACAGCATTGAGCCTTATTGAAAAAAAAAATACCTACAACAAGATATTCAAGCCTCTCTGACTGAAACTTAAAAAAAACTCAAAACAATCCATCAGACACAAGCCACAAACTGAAGACAGATATCTAGGGTGAGTGGGAAGGTTTGACTACATCACCTAGAGGGCATATTTTCTGTTGTATTTGAGGTTCTTTTTTCCCCCCAAATAATTACGTGCACTTGTGCACATAGAATGAACAAGTGACTGTGTGTCTGTCTCAAAAGCACATAGCATATTTCAGTATTGTGAAGAGCAAATGGTTTGTTCAGTCTGGTTCAGGAGGACACCTGGTTTGTGGGAGGTGTTAATTACACAAGTAAATTTGAGGTTCTGCTCTTTATTTTTGGAAAGTAGTCCAATTAATATTTAATGGCTCAGCTGGAGACACAGCAGAGATGACCTTAAGAAAGGTTGTAAATATATGAATACCTTTCAGAAGCCTGGGGGAGCAAAATGTCACCTGGCACAGTATATGCAGCCAGCTCCTTCTCTGAGCTGGAGCTGCTTTTTCCTGTGGCTTGTGAATGGGAAACAGGCCAAAACACTGGTCCCATTTCTGCATATCCCTGATTCTTCTCCCTTTAATGTCAGATTTTCCTTGCCAGGACAGGAGGGTGCAGGATGCAAACTTGGTGCTTCTGCTCTTTTCTGTAAGTGAGCAATGCATGAACCATGAGCTGCTCCCAGCCAGGCTTCTCATACATTCTCTATGCAAATGAAACATATTGCAAAGCAGGTATGTTAGATGTCATAGGGTCCATATGGTTTTAAAGGTAGTTTTGAGCGTTGAGAACTACAGATAATTCCAGTTCAGTGACATCACTTTTTAACTAGATACCTTAAAATATTATAAACCATAAGTGAAGCCCCCTCATTTTAGTGTCCAATCCATTATCACAAGAGTGGAAATTGTTGAGTGCAGTCCACTGTGGACAGTAAGGATGCAAAAAAAAACCTCCAAAAACATCTCCTTTGGGACAGAGCCTAAGTTTTGTTGTGCATGTTTCATCCATCTCACTGCATCCTGCTGTGTCATATACAGGTTTGTATCCAGCAAATTCAGAGCAAACTATCCAACATATCTTAAAATTTCCTTTACCAAATGGATTGAAATATTCAAGCACTTTCCAAGAAAACTCCTCATGCCTAACACTAGAGTAGTTTTACTTAACCCACTTTCCCAATTTGATTTTTTTTCCAACCAAGGCGTAGCACTCAAATTGTACCTCAATGAAGCCTGACCGTAAGTGGCAGACTCATTACCACCTTCTTTTCACTTTTATAATTCCTGTCCTTACATATCCAACCACTCTGCTCTCTTTGCTTGCAGCTGTCAGCCCTGATGCACGTTTTCAGGATGTTCTCTGAAACCAAATAAACTGCTCGGTGCCCTTGCTCCATGGCACGGGACTGGAGATGGGGTTTGTGTGGTTTGTGTGTGCTCCTCCACGGAAACATTTAAACATGCTTTATGTCCTATGTTTCATATTTGCCTTTTATCATGGGAAAACAAAATGCTAGTTGGTGACTTGTGACCTTTGTGTTACAAAAGGCTGCTGATCACTCCTTGCAGTTCTTAGCTCAGACTGGCTTTCAGCTTGAAATCTGGCTTTTCAGCTAATCAGACCCTTATTGTTATCATTGTTAATGAAGCCTGCTTTAGGCATTTAACATATATTTTGGGCTTCTCACACAGTATTCTGAATACTTCATTATCCTTTTATTCTTAATACCTTGCTGGAAGCCAGATAAGTACTAGAACTGCTATTCTCAGGACACCTGAGGCACAGACAGATGAAAGACCACACAGCCAGAAAAGGATCGAATTGCAGGAAATATGGTTTAGAAAATACCTAGGAATGGAAGACTAATAAGGTCATCCTGAATCTGTCTGTTGATCTTTTGCTCAAAGATTCTCAGGCATTTAAAAAGTGCTTCTCATAATGGTTAAGCATACCTCAGAGTCCACAGCAGAGCTGAATTTTTGGGAGAAAGATATTTAGGATACAAGAATAGGATGCTGCTCCTCCTCTCATCTTGAGAAGCTTGCTGTGCCAGCACCATGCACAAGAAGGAGTGGCAGACACCCCTTACTCATAAAACACAGCTGTATGTGTGGAAGCTACAGCTACAGCTCCCTTTTGAGCTTTTCTAGATGGTGCTTCAGTGTTCTTCTCTGGGTGTGACTGCTCAGGCTTGGATCTCTCTTCTTGGAGAATACTACCTTGGCCAGGCTGGAGTTTTGGTAAAAATTCGAGATGCTGTGTGTGAGAGAGAGCAGGCTCCATGTACAGCATGGTGAAGTTCAGTGGGTTTATCACATTTATCACAAAGAAGGGATGATGACCCTGCCTCTCTTCTGAGAGCTGCTTATATCCCATCTGTGTATTACATCTCACTCATTTTATTAGTGGGCAGAAAAGAAGTTTCCTGAATCAGAAAATAAGTTCAGGGAAAGATCCTGACTTTGCTGACTTCCAGTGGAGGTGAGGGAAGATTTTACTTGAAAGTTTTCATCAGACTCCAAGACTAAATTTGCAGAAATCTTTTTAGAAGGTCGTGTAAGACCACTTCAGTTATGAGGTCTGCTCACTGAATTAATCACATTAAAGAAAAAAAAAAAGCTTGATTCATGTATGCCTTAGCAAACCACCTTAACAGCACTGAATGGAAATATAATCCAAGGTGTATGTTTTTCTAAAAGCAGCAGCAAAGGTGTCAAGCAGACTGAAAACGCAGATGGTGTGGCTATCGAGGAGCCTGCACTCCAGTGCTCTGACAGTCACTTACACCTCTGAGCCCTTTTCTCCCTGAGCTTTCTCAGGCTGCTGTGCACACTCCTGCTGTCCTCTCTCTGATGCGTTCCTGTGGCTTGCAGAGCATCTGCAGTCACTCCAGCCCACCAAATGTGGCACCTGCAAACTCCTTTTTTACAGACCCAGAGGAACAGAGTGGTTCTGAAAAGTGATTCAAACATAGGGTATGTTCCTTCCTTCTTAAACCCCCTGTTCATTCTTCTTATTCATAAATTACCTCCTACACAATTATTTTAATTTCCAGCCTTAAAGCTGAACATGAACAGCATTTTCTCTTAGCATCTCCTCCAGCCTGTCTTCCCTTATCTACTGCTGGAAGCTCATTCAATTCCCATGCTTCCTCCACATTTGTTGGCTTGTAAAGTTTATACTTGTCCTCTGGTTTCTCAGGTCAGCTGAAAGGCAGGCTATTCAGACCCTTCTCTCCTTGATGCATTCCCTTGGGTTATTTTGATGGTACTCTCACTTTTTCTTTTTTTTTCCCCTGTGTTTTTGTTTTTCTGTGGGGTTTCTTTGTTGTCTTTAATCAGTTTTCCAGGACAGCCTTTTCAGTTTTTAATTTTCTGCAGCTGAGCAGGATTGCAAAATGCAAATTAAACAAACTAGGAAGAAAGCTGTGCCCCTCACTTTTTTGTTCTCAAGAAAGCAAGCTGATACAGGAATAAACCGAATCTTACTGAATCGCCTTTGTCCCTTGGGATTATGGCCTACCAATTTCTGCAGTCAGTGGTACATAGAGAGTAATAATATGACTGCTGTTACATTCTCACTTTCAGATAAAATTACCAGATATCCATTTATGGCTGAATCAAGGTGTTCAGCATGAATTCCTCATAAAAATAACATTCTTACTGTTAGAGCTTCCATAAATCTTCCCACCTACTGTCCTAATAAGCATAATACAGGGAAGATTGGATGGAAATTCAACCTACCCCATGTGGTTTATAGTGGGTTTCTTCAGGCTGTTCCTGCAAGGGCTGAATGTCTGTAATTGCCCTGGCACTTCAGAGCCTCCATGTCCAAATCTGACGCTCTCAGGTTCAGCCCTCAAGTTTCAGTCACCTTTTGATTTTCAGTTGATTCTCATATCATGATATGAACCTGCAAAAAACCCAGATAAATGGATCCCAGGACCTTCAGCTTTGTCATTTCCCCCACTGACATTGATTTGATGAGCCCTGAGGACGGCTGTTTGGCAACTGGAAGCAGAAGAGCATCAACATTAGGTGGAGTATGTAAATAGTTTACTCTGACACCCTGGCTTCCTCACAGAGGTTGGACTGCTGATACCATGCATTTTACTCCAGGGAGACAGAAGGTGTGATTCGAGCTCTGTCTAGCACAATAATCTGCAAGGAAATGGAAAAACTCAGGAATTTCTCTGGATATCTGTTCTCCAAATTTGTCCTGCTTAGCAGTGCTTTTAAAGAAAGTCCTGACTAATAAAAGTTTTGTCCAGTAAAGTTAATATTTTTGATGAGACACCAGTTCTTTTTTGTTCCCTAATGATAGTAAAAGATAACTCAGTGATATGAACGGTTGAGGGAAGTTAGAAAAATGTAAATTCCCAGCTTTCATAGGGATCTCAGTGTCACAGTAGCTCAGGTTGTTAATGGTATGACTAGAATGACCAATGACAGCCTTGGAGCTCCTAAGGGTCTTGTCCTGAAGCCTTGTAGGCTGAAGAATTCTCTCCCATAGTGCTCAATTTGATATGTGGGTGAAAAGGCATTTCTCATACCTGTTCAAAATTTAGCAGTTCTGGCCCAGCTCCTTGACCAGGGAAGCATGATGATATCAGTAGCACTAGATTACACTGGCAGAGTTTTTATTCCAGAATGCTGGGTTTTTAGAAAAGCAGAGAGGAGTATTTGACTAACTGATGGAGCTGTTCCCAGAGTTTAGCCCATGACTGGTATTGTTCCTCAGTTTAGCCTGTGGCTAGTAATTAAGACCTTATAGCTGTTCCTTTTCTCTCCCTACTGCCTTGTGCTGATTCTCTTGACCCCTCATAACTGTGTCTTGGCCTGCTCTGTTCAGGTTATTTTTTCAGACCCTTGACTATCAAATTAGTCATTATTTGGCCAAGAAAAAACCAAATTCAACAGCTCAAATAATTTCTCATGATGAGTCAATGCTTAAGCCCCCATCCAATTTGTTACCTCTCTGCAAATCCTTTCCAATTTGTTAATGCTTTTCCCGAAATGGAAACACTCATGCTTCCCTTGCCATTGAATGCACAATAGCCTGACTGAAGGATGGCACATATCAGTGCTTGCAGGACTCTGTAGCTCTCTAGTGGACCCTGGGACAAGCCATGAGGCAGCCCTGAAAGTGGCACAGCACCACCACCCTGCCCTCCCCACTCAGGACTTTGTGCGTCCTGCACTTGAAATAGAAATCTAGATACTAATGGGTTTCTTACAAATAGCCTGGGGAGCCAGGAAGCTGCATGTGGGTCTGGTATGGCCATGTAGATATTGTTGAAGCTGGGAGGACAACACTGGGCTCAGCAGGCTGTTTGTGATGGCTCTATGGGGCTGGGAATCGTGCTGCTGGAAATCCTGGCAGCATGGGGTCCTGCATGACCTCAGGGACAGCCTCCAGCCTGGTCTCTGCCCTTTGCTATCCCTATCCAGTACCTTTAGTGCCTGTGGGCAATTCAGCACAAATTTAATCTGCACATGGTGAGTGGAGCATGCCTAAATACTGCAGGCTAGAGATATTGTCTTCCAAGGATTGTCTGGGGGAAAAAAAATGATGGTTTTGTATTTGGTCTGAAGTAACCACTGGTAGATATTTGATACACTGACAGAGGTTTTGTAAATTATTTTAATAAATGCAGAAAATAATATTTGAACTAAAAACCCTTATATTTTAAAAGATTCTCTGCTTATTTTTTATAGGCTGTTCCACTCTAAAGAATTGGAACCTTGGTATAAAAAAATAAATATTAAGATACTTGCATATTATCATGGCACAGATATTTAGCGTGGTATAGACTCTAAGTATACTGCTATGTTATTTTGAAGTACTTAAATATCATATAAAACATTTAATTTTAACTGATTTAGCACCATTTTTCTCCTGGTGTTAAGCCAGACTTGTGTCTCAGAAGTGTATTTCTGAAAGTGAAGTTAAAATCCTCAGAGCTGTCATGTTAGTATCATCTGAAACAGCTATTGGTTCTTGCTATCTGAGATGAACTCCCAGTTTTCTGGAGAGTGCCAACCCTGGAGGGCCTTATTTTTCTTTGGGATTCTTTTTTGCCAAGGATCTGCTTTAAAAGCATCAGGGTCTCTTAAATATTTGCCCCACTGGGTATCTACAAACTACTGCACTCCAAATCACTTTTTCAAAATGCTTCCCAGCACCTCTGTGAACGTGAAAAGCAAGCCCCAGAGAACCTCTTTTGAATGTTTTGGCATTAATGTTCTGTGAGACAGGAAGAAGAGATGAAGTGAAATGAGTCTCAAAATAGGACTGTCAAGCTCTTTTCTGGTAGAACTTACATTAATTTTTAATACTCCATCTGTGATCAGAAGAAAAGAAAGATCTTTAGTTCTCAGCACAGATCTTTTTTGAGCACACATTTTTCCTTGTAGCTGTTATATATTCAGTTCTATGCTTCACTAACATATTTGTATTATTTTTCTTGCTTTATGGGAATCAGGCAGAGTCACCTTTGGGTCTCATCTTGAACAAAAACAGCAAAATGCATCACCAGTAACCCCTCAGCAGTAATCCTGCTTTTCTACTTTACATGTGGGAGTAATAAGAGGCAGCCTTTGAGAGGATAACAAGGTCCTTATGTCAGCCCTATCTTTTTAAGGATTAAATTTAAATAATATTGTGTGCTTATAGCAGGATCTGGTGATCAGTGCATGTTATTTTGCACATGTTCTCCTGGATATAGAATCATATTTATTACTGTTGTCCCTTTGTGGTCTCATTCTACCATCTGGTGCCAGGTTCCCTTCCACTCTTTTGTACCATTTGTGTCTTTGATCATGGCTGAATTTTAACTAGATATCATTTTCTCCTGTCATCAAAAGAAACTTTCTGAGTGGCTTCATTTCTTACTGATTAACTCAAACAAGCACGGAGACCACATGAAGGGTAGGCTAAAAGAAAGGCACGTATCCAGTTGAATCTTTGGAGGATGGTAGGGCCTTCTCCAGTTTTAATTGTGTTCTTCTGCATTATGATAGGATCAGTTCAGTGAATCACCTGGAAGTGGTATAAGCAACTAATTTTGTGGGTCAGTGATTTAGCTAATCTGTGACAAATCAGAAGATTAAAACAGAATTTAATTATCCCTGACAGTACTTGTATTGAATTTAAATAATTTAAATATTTTTCAAGAGCTGAATTTTTTAACATGTATTATATTTAATCAGGAAGGGAAGATGTATCTATGACTATAATATTAAGTGAGGGAAGTAAACCCACCCACTCTTTGCTTGCTTTTGTTTGCAGCTTATGAGGAAAAACTGGGGGAAAGAAATTGGCAAAACACGTCAAAATAAAAAAAAATAAAATAAAGATCAATTTTGAAGCTATTGCAGGATTTTTTTTTTTTGAGTATGGTGAAACTGGTTCACACTGAAGAAGTTTACTGGAGCATTATTCTTTCTCCCCTAGTGGGTTGGCACAATTATGTACTTGATCAATAATGATGAAAAATAACTTGTAGAGGCTACAGAGGATTTTGAAGTATTTGAGACATGTAGGCAGATGTAGTCCATGAACCATGTAGGTTAAAATTTTAGGGTACATTGTGTAGGAAAATAGGAAATCCTGTTCTTGTGGTCTTTTTCTTTATAGTCTCTCAATCAAATTTCCAGCACTCAATGTTTATGTATGGCAGTTTCTAAGGCAGGTTTAATCTTGTGGGTCATAACAGGAACAAATTGAAAGTTGAGATAAAAGGCACTACTGGAAAAACTCTCAGTGAGAAAGTTAAAAGCTCCCCAAGTGTAATGTAGATGGTCTCAGAAGGCACAGAGAAGCATCCCAAAATATCTGCTTAAGTGCAGAGCTCAGAATAGCCTGTGTATCTTTAGAGGAAATTAGCCATCTCTTTTCTACATGCATGTT
Source organism: Pseudopodoces humilis (assembly GCF_049639895.1). NCBI lineage: Eukaryota > Metazoa > Chordata > Aves > Passeriformes > Paridae > Pseudopodoces > Pseudopodoces humilis. Next base: position 10,287,669 of record NC_142205.1, on the reverse strand, counting down.
AATTTGAATTAGAAATATTTGTTTGGAGAACAAATCTGTTTTCCTTTTTTAACTTAGCAGCTAGAAGCTGAAAGAGAAGCCCTTGTGGGCCTTTTTCAGCTCTCTGCTGTTACACGAAGCTCAATCTGTTCACAGGGAGATAAGGTCTTGCAAAGACAGGTAGAATATAGTTGGATTTTTTTAAAATATTGATACTGCTTTGTAGGAAGTTGCTGATTTACTCCTTGTCTGTCCTGAGAGCAGTTCCTCTTCTCTGCCCTGTTTTGTGGAAACTCAAAAAGGGAGATAAAAAAAAAATAAACAAAACCCACAAAATGCAATTGGTTGCTTCTGTGCAAATGAAAATAACTCCTGGATTAATTTAAACTACTGTAAAGTCCTAAAACCACAGCTGATAACTTTGTGCTGGAGCAGATGTGATGTGCTGCCACTTTGTGCCAGCTTCACTGGCACCTAGTAGGGGAGAGAATAACAAGTCATCAGGCAGCATTTTCATCTGGTCTCTGTCTGTTTGTCCTTCAGAAAAGTTATCTAGACAGAACTGCTTCTGTTTAATGTTCAACCTCCTCTCAACAGAGTCAAAATAATGACTCAAAAGGTAATGAAGCCCTGTCTAAATCTAAGATATTCCTCTGCTAGATTTCTCTTACAATAGTAAGAATCATGAGAATGCAAGCAAGTTAAATGTACTGTATTTAATCCCACGTTGAGTACCTGCCAAGGACATAAACCATTTTTGGTATTTAGTCCAGTCTGAGGATTTCTGGATAGCTGCTGTACTGTGGACTGCTGGCTAACAGAAAGGTCAGATCAGGAAAAACACAGTCAGCAATAGCAGCTAGTTAAATTATCTACTTTTAGTGCAGTGATTCAAATGCAAATGATGGAACCCAGGTGAAGTTGTTACATCTGCTTAACAGTCTGGGATTCACTGGTTCACTTTTAAGATTCTTTTAGAATTGGGGTGAAAATATCAAATTTAACCCTAAGCCAGAACTTGTTGTCAACTTCCTGAGAAGACTAGAATATTTACTATAACCCGGAAATGAATATAGAGAGGCTGAGAAATCCCTCTGTTCACAATCATCCCTTCCCCAGTTGCTGTTAATGCTTTTGGGTTTGGTCATGCAGCTGTGCAATTCCTGCTAGTCCCATTTGCTATAGTTAGTGTTAACACACAACAAAAATTTGAGGAAGAAAAGTGATATACTCTGCTTATAATGGGCTATAAAAAAACCAGACAAGTTAGAAATGCTGGATGGCTGGAAATATAAGTAATATAGTGTAAGTGTTAAGAGTAGTTCAGATACAGAAAGGTGCAGGTCTGCAGGGGAACCCAGAGGTGACAAACATGCCAAAGCTTCACAGAAAGACATGCTCTAAAGCCTGGGATCAAATCCCTTGGAAAAGAAGAAAAGAACAGGCAATCTAAGCTAAAAGTGAAATAACCCTTCCAGACCCATTTTCTGTACTTTAGGGCATGCAAGCATGGAAACATTTATAGATGGTGGTGACAAACTGATAAATTTACCTTTGTTTTTAATTACCTGAATGTCATTCTTAGGTCCCCATCTATCCTACTTATGCTCTAAATTTTTTATCCTGCTATCAAATAGATATCCTGGTTGAATGTAAATAGTTTGTGAAAGCTGAGGAACAAAGAAGCTTGGAGCTTGCCAGCTACTGACAGCTTTATTTAGTTGATGCAGTGGAGCTTGTGAAGGATGTGATATTTGTGGTGTCACCCAGGCAATGAGGACATGTGCAAGTTCAGACAGAAACGAGGGTGAGTCCCATGGTGGCAAGCACACACACATGATTCCAGACAAGCTGGTTTGCCACCAGCACTCACAGAAGTGCACAGGGCCCAGCCCTGCTGTCTGTCCATGGCTGTTCAGGTTGGAGGCTGACTGGTGAAACACACGTGCTCTCTCTCTGGGTTCACAGCCACGCTCACACTTCTCAAACATCAGCACAAGCTCTCAGGTCATGTCTGAATCCTGGGCCCTTTACCCAGACACTGATCCACACCTCGAGTCTTTTCAGATGAGTCCTCTCCTGCTTGCCTGCTAATCCAGACTGAAGTTTGCTAGCAAACTACACCTGCACACACATGGACAGGGCATTGTGTTCACTTGGCAAATATAAACACATCCAGGTCTCTCCAGAGGCTGACACCTACACCTTGCAGCTTACACCTCAGCCTCTCAGGTTGCTGGCATTTTGACCAGCTCACACACCTAGGTCAGAGAGGGAGATTGCAGAGTAGGAGGGAAAAAAGTTAAGGATTGAATATGAAAACAGACTGGATATTCAGTGGTCAGGCACAAGTGCTCAGAAGAGTGTACAGCCCGACAGACTATCTGCATGCAGCCATTCCTTTTAATCTCCTCCTCTGATTTTCCTGCTCTTGGCCTCCCTGATCCACACTTCTTCTTCCCTTTACTCCTTCCCCTTAGCAGGCCATCATAAGATTACATAGTCTGAATTCACTTCTAATATCCAATAATAATGACTTTAACCACATTTTATGTTTCTAATCACTGACAAAGTTCAACCTGACCCTCCTCAAGGATGTGCCCATACTGTTCCTTTAATGGTCCATCAGGAATTGACCAACATGTTCTAGTTCCTGTCAATGTCTCCTTCATCACTTGCTTGTTAATTCCTGAGGGTCTGTGGGTTTAATTTATCACTTGTTTATCCTGCTCTGATAGTCCTTATACTGCCTCCATTTGAGTCTGTGGGAGAGGGTGGTGGTGTGAGGGTCTGGAAATCAATGCATGGACAAACCACAAATAACATTAGGTAGGTACAATATCTTGAGAACAAGAAATTATGTAATGTGTGCCACGATATTTTAATTCAGGGAAATAGCAAATGAACATTCCCAAATGACACCAAATCAGTACTCCCGGTGGGACATGACTTTGTCTCATTAGTATTTGAAACTCAGTATGAATGGCACAGTATGAATGTGGAGTATCCCAGTGCTAATAGCACTGGTGAAAACAGGTGGCAGTGGTTTCTATAATGTTATGGGGGATCCTGGTAAAGGGGGATTACATTTGCTGGTGTTTTAAAATACACTGTCCCAAAGTATGTGGCATCTACACTGGCAGTAGTGGCTTAAGTGCAGTGGAGGGGAGAAGACACTCACAAAGATATAGTGCCTAGGCTGGAGGGTAGGAAACAGAGAAATTACAGGCAGAAAAACATGCCAACAACAACAAAAAAATAAGTGCAAAGATGACAGGACTATAGATAGTACAGAATTAGTTCTGCAGCAGAGTTCACCACCACAAGCATTGGGATGGATGCAACAGAATCTCCCTCCACTCTCAAGGGCTGCAGAAAACTGCAGTAAAGACATGAGCATTTCCAAGGGCTGAGGGTTGGCTTCTGTTTGCAGGTATAACCTCTGCTGCCTTTTGTTGTAAAAAATTGAGCCACGTCACTTTGTTTAGTGCTGAGCAACTCCTTTTTGCCCTTTAACACAAAATGCACGGCCTGGGCACACAGCAAACCTTGGGCTTGGACACACCCTCAGCTGTATCTGAGCACATCAGGTACAAGTGTACAGACTGGTGTTCAGGGCAGCCAGTTGTTGGGGAGTTAGGCAGAAGATGAAGTATCCCTTCCCTTGGAGGCCACACTTCCAGTGCTGTGTTACTTTTTTTTTCTCCTTGAAGGTCCAGCCATACTGCTGTGTGATCAGGATAAAAACTAAGGCAGGTAAATAGTATACCTGTCCTTGGAAGTTTGTTCTTTGAACTCTGATAGGCTTTGGTGATGTTTAGTCAGTTTAGACAGGGCAGACTGCAGTCTCCAGATCTAGAAGGAAATCCTGGAGACCAAAGGCCAACCTGCCTTGCAGAGCCTGGAAGCAGAGGATATACTTGACTGCTGATGCTGAGCTTCTCATCTCTTTCAAATGAGATGGGACATCAATTACTTTTTGAGAGACACACAGCTTTCTCCTGCCCTGTCTGCCTCTTTAGTGGTTTCCCCATGGGGGGTTCATTTGATTACATTACCATACAACAACATAACTCCTGACTGATCTCCGATACTGATCAGCAGGAGCCAGCAAGCTCTACCTGCAAGGACAGATTCTCTGCTCTTGTGTGTAAGCAGGTATCTGCTCTCAAAGGAACATGCACTGCCTGAAAAGATAGGATACTTTGGTCTGTTTTGGTCTAATTCTTGTGCAAAATTTCCCTTTTTTCTGTGATATGGGATGATTTTTGATGTGTAGGTAAGACATGCATCTTAATTAAGGTACGCTTCTCCACCGTACCTGTTGCACAGAAATAAAAACATAGAGCACATATTTCTCTAAAATATACTGAAAAAATTCCACCAAAACCAACAAAACAAGAAAATTAAAAGATAAATTTGCTATCAATATTAATATTAATATAAATTTACCATCCAGTTCAAACCTTATAATGCTGTCCTGGAGTCTTACCTACAAATTTATTCTGTGAAGTTATTCTTTTTTAAGAGAAGACAGAAAATACTGGAATCCCTCCAGATAACTCGATCTTATCTTAAGTAAAATGCCCAGGAGGAGCGTGCAGAGGGGGATCCTGGTGGCTGTTCTGTGCATTCCCGTTCTCTGTGTGCTGGAGGGGATGCAGCTCAGAGACCCTTCACTGCCTTGTTATGGTTCAAACTCGCAGTTAAGTATGTGATGAAATACCACTGTGAGAGGAAAACTGCTTTCAGTTGTTTGCTTTTCTCTGTCTCTTCCCTCTGCTCTCTCCAGACAGTTCTCTTGGCTTCAGGGAGACACTTTCACGAATGTCCCTGGTCCCTTAGGAAAAGTGTAGCGCGGAGCCCAAAGGGACCAGCGGTGGGAGCAGCAGGGCACAGCCCTGTCGGGTTCTCTCTTTGCTCAAAGTGTTTATGAAATTGTAAACCAGGCTGCAAGAGGGAGACGGTCTGGAGGCAGAGGGGAGGGGGAGCTCATTCCTCCTCCCTCTCTGTCTCAAAGCCTTTTGCTTTCCAAGCTCCAATGCAGCTGAAATCTGACGCCTGGACTGCACACACTGTGAGACGTGGGCATGCCCTTGCAGTGCACTGATTTCCTCTGCAGCTTGGAGAGCCAGAGCCACGCTGAGGCTCAGGAGAGGAGTCACTCATCAGGCAGTGAGTGCCACATCACTGTGCTGCCTGTGCAAGGGGCTCCAGCATGGTCCTGAGGCTCCTGCTCCTCCTCGGTGGGCTGCTTAGGGCCACCAAGCCAGCGCCCCGCTGTGAAACCGGCCAGGAGACCCTAGGTAAGGCTAACCACCCCAAAAGTCCTCCTTCTCTTCTTCCTTCTCCTGGAAATAAGTAAGGAGTTCCAGCTTCAAGGAGAGGGAGACAGGAGCTGTCAGTCTCGCCTAGAGATGAGGGGGATCAGCTCTGGAAATCTGCACAGTGCTGGTGGTGAAACTGGGGCTGTGCCTGGGAAGTTCGGATGGGAAGGTGGGAGGTGTGTGGCTGTGCAACAGAAAAACAAGGCTGTGATGTAAGGGAACATAATGATTCCTCATCACCATCTTTAAGGCTGTCACAGAGGCGTCTTTCTGTCAGTCTGTGGAGTTCCCAGTTGCTCCCTGTTGTGTTAGGACCCCCCCTCATTTTTATGGGGAATGTAGAAGGTTTGCCCCATCTCTGGCCTTGCCTTCTAGGAATGTGGTAGTCAGATTGAAAGAAGGTGAACTTTTAACCTTCTGTATGCTTTTCTGCTTAAAAAAAAAAAAAAAAAAAGTTTTTTCCTTACATTTAGCTTTAGGTCATTTATTTCAAGTCCAAAGTATGAGATTTATTAGGATCTGACAGCTGTGGGGCGTGTTTTAGGTTGCTATAAGCAATATGGAATTTGTTTGAGTTGATTGGCTGGAAAAGCAGATTTACCCTTTAGAATAAAGGTTAAATAGGAACATGCTGCTAAATTATTGAAAGTTTTGATTCAGTAAACAGCTGACTAATAAAATATATTAACAGTGCCTTTAAAAAATACATGTTTTTTTATCAAGTGTGCTTAATTATGTGGGACAGTGAAGACATGAATTTCAGTGTAGTGACAAGATCTAATCCAGGAAAACTATTTTCAGAGAGTTTAAACTTAAAATGAGTCAGAAAAATATTTATTTTATAGGTTTACAGGAAGAGATAAGTTAACCTGAAACTGACCTTAATGCTACCCAAGGAAATTCAACTACATTTCAGTGCTTAAATATAAGCCATAGACTGTCACTGGCATTGAAGTGCTACACAGTAGAGTCCATGTGCCATGTACTGCAGATAATTTGAGAGTACTTGTTCCCACGAACATCAAAGTGAGGTCTACCACAGCCTAAAGGGATTTTATTTTTGGATAAAGCTGCACAAAGGGGAGTTGTAGACTATTTACAGCCAATTACAGGAAGAGGCTGTGTGGTTTGCAGCATGACCTTTCTCTGTGAGGTATGATTCTGCTCCAGTTCCAGCTGATCAGAGTCTTGCCATGGGATATTAATCCTAGCAACCATAAAAGTACGGATCATTGAGGGGTGACTCGTGTGTGTTGGCAGCTGTGGTGTCTTTAGGGTAGGGCTTGCAGAAAGGATACGCTGCTAGAGGGATGGCTAGAGGTAGGGGAAGGGAGCTGTCAATGGCACCCCACCTAGGGGACACTCTTCACACTGGAGGGCTGTTGGATCAGACAATAAAGCAGCAGCTTGGACATTGAGAGACTGACAGGTTTCTCAAGGGTCTTTCTTTTCTAAGAGAGGGATAAGATCATGTCAGGCCGCATGAAAAGAAAGGGGCCTGCAGTGATGCACACCTTCTCAAATGGACTTTGCAGGGGTCTCCTCTCAGTGTTCAGGGCACAGGATATATCTTCAGCTGTAGCAGGGGGATTTTCTCTCCTGTTTTGGGACCCCTTGTGTAGGCCTTGCTGTATCCCAGTGGTCAGACTTGTAGTGCCCTGCAAAAGGAGACCAGCCTGGAGCTGCTCTTGCAGAAGGGAACAGCAAGAACCAGTACAACTGTCTGACTTCCAGCAAGGCTGGAGCTGCTTTCTGCAGGCTTCCCGGTGGTATTTGTTCTGCAGTGACTCATTTTGGCTTTTTTTTTTTAATAAGAAGCCAAAATGAAACATGGTTTACAATACCAAGATCTTTTGAAAACGCTTTGTGCTTTTCTGTTAAGAAAAATAAGGAAATGATTATTGTCATCCAGCTCCACAATATGACACAGGCGTCACACCCTGTGTGGTGAGCTTTTTGGGCAGCAGTTGGGAGCTGTGGCACTGAGAGAGGGCAGATCCCTTCTCCCTATCTGTGTCCTGTATCCCTGGGGAGTCAGTAAGCTACTGTCTCTCTCAGTGATTAGATGTTATGAGATCCCACTGTCAGACCCTTATGAGTTTAGCTGGCCTCTTAGCCTATAGTTTAGGTAAGAAAAGTACAGCTGAGCATGTTTCCTCTGAGAGATGGCTAAACTTTTTCAGAGGGAGCTAATAAAACAGGTTCCATTGTGCATCTCTTCTACTGATGCTACTGTCTGATGTAGTCCAGCAGCAATTAGTTAAATGAAGTGCTCTATAAAAATTTGCAACTAAACTAAAAACCCACACAAGCCAACTGCAGTGATTTGTCTTCAAATAGATGACTTTCCTTGCAGCTGGGGACAACTCTGCAGTTGTGATGCTGCCGAGGTTAGGCTAAGGCTGCATAATAGAATCCTAGAAGGGTTTTGGTTGGAAGGGACCTCAAAGGTCATCTTGTTCCAGCCCCCGTGGCACAGACAGGGACACCTTCCACTAGATCGGGTAGCTCCAGTCCCCATCCAGCCTGGCCTTGAACACTTCCAGGATGGGACATAACAGTGAAAAAAACCTTTATCAATAGTGATGCTAAAAGCAATAAAGCCTTTCCTTTCCTGTCACGTGTATTCAGTGGGAGAGCTTTGCTGGGCGGTTCGGAGCAGGGATGCCCCGGTGGGGTTGCTGGGCAGTTCGGAGCAGGGATGCCCCGGTGGGGTTGCTGGGCAGTTCGGAGCAGGGATGCCCCGGTGGGGTTGCGATTCCCCGGCTCCTGCCGGGTGCTCGGGGAGGGCCCGCCGCAGGTGCGCCCTGGCCCCGCAGGCTCGGCTGTGGTGCCACCGTGCGGCTCCGCGGGCTGCGGGAGCACCGAACGACCCTCCACAAACCCTGCAGGCTGCCCCAGCCTTCTGCCGCCCTCCCCATGCCTGCCGCAGCCTTTGGAGGATGGCTGGGGCACGATGGCAGATGGCAGAACCGTGGGATTGCTGCGGCTGGAATCCAGCACTGTGATCTTCGAGCTCAACCCTCAACCCAGCACCGCTGGGCTCAGCACATCTACACATGTTTTAAATCCTTCCAGTTCTATATTCTATGTGAATATATAGAACCAGTTCCCTGGGCAGCCTGTTCCAAAGCTTGACAACTTTTCTGTGAAGAAATCTTCCCTAACATCTGACCCAAACCTCCCCATGACAAACCTGAGGGCATTTCCTCTTGTCCTTTTACTTGCTACCAGGGAGAACAGACTGACCCCACCCCACTACATCCCTTCTTCAGGCAATTGTAGAGAAGGAGAAGGTCCCCCTGAGCCTCCTATTCTCCAGGCAGGAGTCTAGAGGAGTGGAGCTCTTTAACCTGAAGCTGTGGAGGTAGGAGAGCAGCCAGAGTGCTGGTTGGCTCACCTGGTCACTTGTTGTCACTTGTGGGTCTCTCCTCCTCTTCCAAGCACCTTGTTTCATCATTTTGGCTTTCTCCTGAGACACACATTGTCCCTTCCTGAGGATCTCTGACCTTAGCCACTGGAGATGAGAGGGAGTTGGGAAGTACATGGAAGGGAGATGAGGAGTGAGAAACCACCAGGGCAGGAGGCAAGGGAAAATTTCAATATTTATTCTGGAGCCCAGAACAGATTTTGTGGCACTGGTTCCTCTCTGAGCTATAGCATTAAGACTGTCAGACTAGTCACTGTCAGACTGACAGAAAAAGCGTGTTCACACAGAGATGTTATACCTTTCCCCTCTTCTCTGCAGCTCCAAATTCCAAAATGTGCCAGTTTTTGCTAAGTAAAAGGTAAAAAAAAATGGAAAAGTATTTTCCTCCCATGATCTTCACACTGGCCCCAGCTCTGTGGGACTTGAGCAAATTTGCTCACCCGCTGTGGATGTTTCTGATGCTGGTTTCCTGGTGAAATCTGTGCACACACAGAGGCAGAGCCTCTCCAGCTGCTGCTGCTGCTGCTGTGATTGCACTGAGTGACCTGGCAGTGGGCTGGGGTCTTCTCCCTGCCCCGTGGGGTGCTCCCTCATCCTGCTGTGCTGGCAGGTGCTGACATGGAGCACTCACAGGACTGTGCTGCCACATGTGGGAAAGCCCAAGCTGCAGGAATCTCACTGGCTGGACCTGAGATGGATGTGTCCAAGTTGTGTCAAAACAAAAAAATGCAGAACTAGCGTCTACATCATGCTCACTCACGAGATGAGAAATTCCTGCTCTTTGTGAAGCCAGTTGTCATCACTGAATCATGTGAGCTCTGCTGAATTCCTGCCAGTGGCTCTAGGATTTCTACACAGTTTTTATTTTAGCAACACTGGCCTTCAGCTCCTTTCAACATGGGAAATGGGATCAGAAACAGACACTTAAGTGGGGAAGGTAAGTTTATATTGAAAATAAAACACCTTATACTGCTGAAATGATTTAGGCATGATTTTAACCTGAAGGCAAAGTTTTCCTCAGAATACTTGTACAGACGTCTTTAAAGTGTGGGGGTGTGAATAGATAGAAGTCAAAACTTGAACAAAACCCCGCTGCTCTTAGTCACAGCTAGGCTTTTAGCAAGACTTAATAACACTAATGGCTGATCCCCTATAACATTTGTAGACACTACCCCTCCCTTCACACAGTCACAGTGTTGGAGGATGCTGGCTGGCTGGCAGCTACCATGGTCCCCTTTGGGCTGTTGATGCCATGTGAGGGCCACCCCCTTCTGAAGCCTGGGCCAAGGGCTGGGTAAATGCCACGAGTTATTGCCTGATTCAGGGCTGGGCACAGAGGTACCATGCAGAAGTCACCTGTCATGTTGTGAACATGGTGTTTGAGGCTGGTGGGCCACATCCTGGTCTCTTCTCTGGGCTTTTATGATCCAGGGTTTTTATGACTACTGAACCTCCCAGCTGGATGCAGCTGTCACAGATTAGTGGAGTTTAGGGACTTGGGGTTACTTTGTCCACTTCAGAAATAAAACTGAAATTTCAATCCCTTAATTTATGCAGTTGTAACTCAACTGATATAATTGACACCAAATTTTTAGGGTAATAATAGGATACATTTATCTAAGAGACAATGTGAGATTAAGGCACATATTTAAGTCAAGGTTGTTAAATTAACTGTCAATCTTTTGTAACATGAAAGTACCACATTTGGTTAAAACTCTACTTACAGAAGAATCAGATGTGATGTTAATTATAACAGTCTTCATACATCTAAACTAAAGAAAAGACAGAGTTTATCTAGGGGGATGGACACACTGTTTATAGAGGATGGGATGATGTTTTGGCAAATGTTTTGGAAAGATTGTGGCAGAAGAGATACAACCCTCAATTTTTCAGACATGATCCTCTGTCCCATGGCATTCAACAGAGTTGGGCTTGCTTAAAGGAAAGCTTCTGACTGTGGTAGGCTGTTGGCCAAAGCACTTGGAGAGTACTACACCCTTAAACCATGGGAGCTGTAAGGAGTGTATGGTCACAGAGTAAAGCTATGGGGACATCACAGATCCAGATTACCTGGTTAATAAGTGTTTTCATCCTTCACCAAGCAACCTGGCAAAATAATTGATCCTTGATACAATCAATTGAGATAAAAAAGAGATTTCCTGACCTATTCCACCTTACTCCAGCTGTTGTTTAATGCCATCATTGCCCAGATATGAGCTTATTCTTCTTCCTTCGCTGACCAGACTCTGAGAGATGATCTCCATATGTCTCCAGATCATCCTGGTGCAGAGGAAATGCATATTCAGCAGCAGCCCTGTCACACATGCAGCTCACTAAGCCTCCAGCCAATTTGGCAACTGCTGGCCCACTTTGTTGTCACCATCTTTGTTGCATTTTACTTTCCCGACAGGTCATGTTTCCCTTGGAACTTGGAAAAGTTAAATTATGTTTATATTCAGGATTTGCAGCTCCTGAAGGATTCCTTGGAGCAGCACTTACCAGCCAGAGACACAGCTGGGGTGACAGCAGAGTCACTAGAGGCACCACGGCAGTGCTGGGGGCAGACAGACAGATAGAAATACTCTTCATCAGTTCTTTTAGGCACCTACAACTCCAAACACATTTAAGTGGCATCTGAACAACTAGAAACAAGGGAGGATTACTGGTGCCCACTAAGGCTGTCTTTGTGCCCTTTCCATGTGACAGGTCTTGGTGTGCATCTGCACAGATTTTGGCCTGTGGTCTGCAGTTTGTGATCTTACATCATCCATGGAAAAGCTTCAGCACCCTCTCACTGGCTCCAGAGCAGTCCTGAGAGAGAAACAACCCTGACTGCACTGCTGGTTGCAGTGTCATTGCTGTGGGAGCACCTTCAGTAATTCAATAAAAATGGATGTTTAACCAAATGCCAGGCAGCTGGTGGGTTAGAATGAAGGGTGACTGGCAATGAACACTGGCTTGCATCTTCCTGATGTGATCTTGCTCTGCAAAATAAAGACAGATGAAGCATTAATTTCTTTCAGGTGCTTCCAGGCTTCTTCAAGTGAGGGAGCAGGGTTAAAGGAGGGCTGCACAGAACTCTCGGGCACTGCTTCTGCCTGCTGCAAGCACATCACTCCCCCAAGCAGTTACTGCAGTTACTGGAGTGTTAATAGCATCTGTTCAGTCCTCTACTCACAAAACCTTTGATGTATCCAGAAAACTGAGTTAACCACATGGCTGCTTTGTGCAAGCACTCCTCTCTCTTCCAGTTTTCCTGGAATTTCTTCTCTGTGGCTGGGAATCTTCTCTACTTCTGCCCCTGCATATATGCCTTGGGTGTGTACCTGCCTTCTCTTCTGGGCTTTCTGCTCAACCATTCTCCCACTGCCCAAGGTACTCAGCTCTCTCATTTTTCTGCCACTAGTCCTCTTAAACCTGATGGTAACCTGATGATTCTGATCCATTTTAGTGTTATATAATGGATCTTGTCCTGCCCTTGTCCTTTTGCTGTAGCTAGGAGCTAGCTCTGGAAGCAGGCTGTGCTTTGCCATTTGAAGGTGCTGTTCCAGTGTTTTGCAAAGCTCAGCAGTGTTTGTATCTTGCTACTGATAGTAAGTTTTGTCTCTTTAGTGGCAAAGGCCACTAAAAGACACTTATCACTGAAAGACCAACTTGAACCGTGTAGAACAGGAGAGCAATAGTAATGTGATAAGGAACTGAAATGCTTTGTTTTGAAAAGTAGAAGCTTTGACTATAAACAGACTAAAATGAATACATATGTTCTTCTAGTTTAAAAAAGTATTGTAAGAAGCCAAATAAGCTGGGAGGCTGGTCTTTACAATATAAATTATCTCATCTGTTTTCATCTTTACTGACCAGCACACCCTCTACCAATCTGTTTCACTGAATGACTTAGATATTTCAGATTTAACACTTGTCCTCAGGTTTATTCTGGATCATCAATCGCATGGGTCTCCTGTTGGCTTTACTCTTGAAAAGACAACTGGCCAGTCCATGGTACTAGAAGTAGATGTTGAGCTCTGTTGTCTGGGTTAGGGTTAATCACAGCAGCTTGCTTCCTTCGGTGCTGAATCATCAAGGGGAAAAAATGTAAGCTTGGCAGTAAAATATGTATGTGCTGCATTGTAGATTTTCAAGCTTGCCTTTGCAAATTAAAACCAGAAGCGTATATTTTATAGAGAGAGCTCAGAAAGCTTGAAATGGCTTTTCTCCTCTTCAATAAGTTATTTTATCCATAATCTTAAATAGAAGCTGTGCTACTAAAAGGACTTTTGTGGCTCTGGTGGAATAGTTAGAGTACAAAAATAAACATAAAAAATTGAAAAGGCTGTTCTGGGTCAGGAAGAAAAAAGGTCTCTCTGTACCAACCTGTTGGTGGATGGGACTTTGACAAGAGGTGACACTGTCTTCCTTTGAGTCCAGGGAAGCATTTGCACAAAAATATTGAAAAATTTTAGACTCTTTCAAACACAGAAGAAGCAGTGATTGAAGCCTGCCAAGTGAACTGGGAGACCTGAGAAGCCCTTTGTATATCAGCCCCTGTTATTTCTCTTATGAAAATGAGGAAGGGAGTGGCTGAACTCTTCTGATATGGCCAGAGCTTAGAGAACACAAGCTGTCACAGGCAGGGATGGGGATTTTCTGGTGATTTTTGTGTGCAGAGACCCAGGCCAGTGGGTGCAAGGTTGCAGGAACAGAGCGTTCAGCTGCAGCCTGGGAGCTGGCCTTGGAGAGCTTCCTGCTGCTGGCTCTCCAGGCAGGCAGGCTCTGGCCCAGCTACATGTATCCACACTTATTTATATAAGCACACATCCTGCAGAATTATCCTTGGCCCTTGCAGAGCTGCACCCTCCAAAACATATGTAAGCACTGGCTTTAGGAAACTGCGAAAGTCAAAACACCACATCAGCACACGTACACATTTAAGGCTGGCTATAAGGCAAGGTTTGGTATAAACCAGACCTTTTCTCTCTTGATTTTATGTGCACTGACTCTTGAGAACCTGAAATGTCAAGCTGTTTCACTCTTGGGTGTTTACAAGACAGAGCCGTGGCTGATATATTATGTCAGCTTGCATGATGGGGAGAGGTGGCCAGAAGAAGTTGCATGGATATCTCTAGTAAGGAGAGACAGAGAGAAAATTCCACCTCCATATGCTGCAAAATGTGAGGCTTAAATCTAATTTTAGCTTAGATCTAGATTTAGGTTTAGATCCAGGTTTAGGACCCAGCAGCAAGCACTTTTGCTAATCAGTGAGTGAGTCTTGGTAGCTTTGAGTTTGTAAAGTTTGTGATCCTGGATCACAAGTAGTGGAAAAGCTTTATCCACTAAGCAGTGGTGTTGCAGAATTACCTTTGCTTATTACATACTGAGATGAATAACTTCAGTTGCCATGGAAAAGATTTATATGGATTTGGTACCTCATCTGAAAAATAGATTTATCCTCTTCAGTCAGCGTCTTTGTTAATGAGAACTAACCATGTTGCTTAATAGATTTCCTCTCCCCATATAGATATGGTTAAAATATCAAAATGTAGATGACATGTAGAACAGTCTGAAACAAAGTTGTCTTTCTCTCTCCTGTGCTAACATCTCCTCCTGCTCACAAAAGGAGCCAGTCCTCAGGTGAACCCTGGGACAGAATATCAGTGGAATTTCACGTCTCTTCCATCAGCTATCCATTGCTTCCTGATGCCTCCCCTTCTGGCCAGCTGGGCAGAAAGAGGCATCTGCTAAACGCAGCAAGTCTGCTGCTGCTCAGAGAGCTGGAGCAGGGAGAGGCAGCACCACATCCAGACCCTGCCTGCTGCATTTTCCCTCTGGTTTCCTCTGCTTGTTCCAGCGAGTTGCCAGAACACCTTTTTGCTCCAGCAGAATTCTGAGATGCCATTGAGAACATTGAGAACAGGCCTGACTGGTGGCTAATAGCACTCCTGAACAGCAAAAGGGGTTGGGGAGACTGTGTGTACCTCAGTTTCATTATTTGATCATTGCAAGTCAGAGAGATAAACTAAAAAGACATTTGTAGCTTGGTCCTGGAGCCAGCAGAGGGGGAAATGCCTCTTACTTTTGAAGAAATGTGAGCAGCTGTAGAAAGACCATTCATACTCCCCAAATTCATGAAGAACTGTGCCCAGCACATACAACCCTCTAGTCTAACATAATAGCTATGATATATAAATTTTCTGCTCAGGAGAGGGAAAAAAAAGGTGTCAAATATTTCTCATCCACCCCTCAACGTAACAAAGGGGATTCATTGCTAATGACCCTGGTGACAAACAGAGATAGTGTCACTCTCCTCACTGGGACAAGGCTAAACTCAAGCCAGTTCTTTCCACACTACGTTCTCCCCTCTGTAAGGAACACTTGGCTGACTCCAGACTTACGTCCAAGGTCTCTCAAATGTGGGTGTGATGATGTTAGTATACAGGACTATCCAGATTCAGCGGGTAGTGACATCCAATTTTATCAGCAGGATTAATTGCTGGAGCTCTTACAAGAGATCATTTCTTTCTCACTCCCAGCTAGCATTGTACAAAAATGCTATTGCTTGATTATCCCCAGATGTAGCACTGCATGCAGTATTGGGCTGAGATGAAGCTTTTTTTAGAAATGCCTTGACCTTAATAACTAACTCACAGAGGGGATTGTGCCTAGCTAGGGGAAACACTGAAATCCTATAATGGAAGGCACTGTTGATGAACCAGGTATTATTTAATGCAATTATCATGATGCACTGAGCCAGGAAAGGAGTTTTTATGGATATCATTTTTTCTAGCTTGCTGCTTAACAGAACTTGTTGGTGTTGGGGATGGGCTGTTTCTGCTAGTTCTGATGCCTCATTTATTTTATGAGGTAATATGGCTCAATTACAATCCATAATATAGAATCAGACTAATTTCCAATGAAATGTCCCTCTCCAAGATAAAGTCCCAGGGTTAACTTGCTTCTCATTACAATGACTTTATTTTGGCTAAAGAATGATCAACTCATTAGCAACACATATGCAGACAATTATGTTTAAACAAATATGCCAGGGGTAGAAGTTTAAACTCTTTTTAGCAGAAAAAAGAGAAAATATAATGAATTTGGTCTTGTGAGGACAGATGCTCAACTTAGTGACCAAGAAGCTGGATGTCTGTCCCCCCAGTGAGAGCAAGAAGAAATATCAACAGAAGAGATCCCCAGTACACCACAAGAAAGGTGAACCTGGTGGTGTTCAGGCTTGCACAGAGTGATTTAGCACTGGTGAAACCATCTCCAACACCTTGGCAGAAATATATTTCTTTAGTTGCCAATATTGGAGAGAACAATATAAAATCATTGGCTACAGGAGCAAAAGAAGGATTTCCTGGGTCATCAAACCATGTTCCTTCAAAATCAAGAGAGCATAATTTATTTGATCTAATAACCAGAAAGCAGAGGAGATCCCTTCTGTTTGCAAATGCAGTGTGAAGGAATGCACCAGGGAATGCAGAGAGCTACTTAAGCTAAAGGACAATGCTGGCACAACAACAGTGAATAAAAACTGGCCACAAATACTTTTAAACAGGAAATTAAAAGGCAATTTCTAGCCATTAGAAGAGTGATCGTTTGGAAAAGTTTTCCTGTGAGAGTAGTTGGGGAGGGAAGTAATTAGTTTTAAGATATTATTAAAAGTGTGAAATGCAACTGCTAGAGATACAATGAAGTAGGATGAGGAAGAAATAAAATCCCCTCATATCTACCAAAGGCTGAATTGCTTTATGAGAAAGGTATCTACTGCATTATGTGGGACAAAAAGATCTTTTAGGGGAGATTGATAAAACACTTTGATATGTACAGAAGAACTCATATGGACTTTTAACCAGATTGAAAAAGACCTAGGTTTTGATTAGGGAAATTTCCTAGGCACCTGTGTGTGGATGAGGGGGAATGGGGTTTCTCAACTCAGTCTATTCTGTGATTCTGTAATATGTGCCTGCTGGGAATATGTGAATGTTCCTGGTATGGCTGGACCTCAGGACACAGAGTTGCAGCAGATACCTGATCAGACAATTCCTAACACAAACCAGGAACCGTGTACACTCACCCTGTAATGATTTTTCTTTTCCTCTTTATTTACAGGTCAATGCCAAACTGTACAGAAAGGTATGAAGTCTTTCCTTGCTGTTCTTGGAGAACCTCAAAACCACAAGTATTTCTTGATGATTTCCTGACAAGTATACTCATGTTGGTGCTACAGTAGGTTTTCTTACAAGAGAAATGTGCACTTTCACACAGTGTAGTGTACTGCTGCTGTGACAACAGTGTTTGTTACCAGCCAGAATCATTACCAAGAGAAGGACACTCAAATGTAGACCCATTATTATAACAGCCAATAATTTTATGAAGAGATGTCTTTCTATTACTCTTTTTCACTTCTAAGCGGGTTGAAGGTGTTACCAACACTTATTCTTCCTAAGACCTCCTGACCTGATTTCTTAAAATGTATTGGGTTTATGAGAACATACATGTAATCATATTATGTGTCTGCTTGCCTGTGAGTTAAGCACCAGAATGACTTTTCACCTCTTTGGGCAATTTCAATCAAACTTCATGGAGGGTCTGTAGTTTCAGAGATATTAAACTCTACAAATTTTGTGGGGACAAGCTGAGAAAAGAGATAACTTAGCGTTATGTTCTACACTAAAGAAAAAAACCTATAGGATCTCACAGCTACTCAGGGAACCCATATGACAATTCAAGGACAGGGGAGAGAGTGATATCAAATACAGTTCTTCACAAGACACTTATTAAGGAATCTGAGTGTTTCTCACCAGCAAATTCCCACCTTTCTCTTAGGAATTCTCTGGTCAAATTCCTAAACTCAAATTATATCCCCAGACCCAAGCATGTTCCTCAGCCTCTTTCTATAAGTGGTTTTAAACATGCAATACAGTTTAAAAACTGTTTCCAGCCTACCTGAGAACTAAATAGATAAGTCCATTGGACATGGTATTTGTTATAATCTCTTTGTCTATTCAG
The DNA here is from genome assembly GCF_049639895.1 of Pseudopodoces humilis. Lineage (NCBI taxonomy): Eukaryota > Metazoa > Chordata > Aves > Passeriformes > Paridae > Pseudopodoces > Pseudopodoces humilis. The sequence goes on along the minus strand of NC_142205.1, from coordinate 10,269,924 downwards.
AATGTCAATGAAGAAAGATCTTTTTCCTATGTTCATCTCTTTTTCACAGCAAAATGTGTGGATATTGCCCTGAGTTCTTGTACTGATGTTGCCTACACTCAAATGGTGTATCCTAACTTTCTGGATCAGAAGTCTCGAGAAGTGATTGAGTATAGCTCTGAGTACCTGCTCATCAGCGTGCTGCACAACTTGCTCCAGGGGGAATGCAACCCCGACCTGAGGCTCCTGGGCTGCTCAGTTCTGGCCCCACAGTGTGAGAAGGACCAAGTCATAAAGCCCTGCAGGCACGTCTGTGAAAACCTCAAAAAAAATTGCCTCCCTGCCTTTGATGCAATAGACATGGCCTGGCCCTACTTCTTAGACTGTGACCGCTTCTTTGCTGGGGAGGAGGAGGGCTGTTTTGACCCGCTGGCAAAGCTGCGAGGTGAGGAAGGCAGCTCTGCTGGCGCTCCTTTCTGCGTGGGGAGCGTCTCATCTCACTCAGCTTGACTGATCTACGGCACAAAACCTCTTTGCTTGTCATCTCTGCCTGCTCTCTTTGTAGAGACCTGTAATGTGTCATTAGTTTTGTTCAACCTACTTTAAAGACTTAATTAAACTGTGCTCAAGAAGTATTTATTTCTCTCCCTCATTTAGAAAAGAGCATCAAGACAGACAGCTCAAAGCAAGATATTTGGATGTATTTAGATAAGCCCAGTTCTGTATGATAGCTGTCTATATATTTGAAATATTTTATTTTAAATCTGAAACTTTAGTGCACTTATAAATCTGTGACTGCGTGTCAAGCTTAATGGCTCATTAAAATATTCTCATTAATGATTGTCACAGATTTTTGTTTGGAGGAAGAAAATCCAGATAGCTGAAGACAGATGAATCTCAGAAAAAAAAAGAATATTCACCAAATTTAAAGGAAAAAACCTGTACGGTTTGTTACTGAAATGAGCTAACATGCCAAAGGTCAAATTTAACTGGAGATTGCACAAATATTTATTAGTGTGTATATGCATTAGTAGGATTTTACAAAAAAAATATGCCAAAATAAAGTATAGGATGTACTACATATATTTAAGGTTTTGATTGCAGCTTTATTTTCTATAATTCTTCTACATATAAAGATAATTTTTAAAAAGTGCAGGTTTTCATACAATCCTCTAAGCACTATGATTTTAAACACTGTGTTACATTTTTTTCATTGCAGGAGAAATAGATGCTGAGGAAGATTTGCCTTCAGACTTGCCAGCAACTTTTATTCAGTTCAAACACCATTCATACTCCCAAATGGTGAGCACACTGAAGAAGACTGCTTCTAAGTGCTCCCACATTGCAACAACTTACAGCATAGGGCGCAGTTTTGAAGGGAAGGATCTTTTTGTGATTGAGTTTTCAACCAAGCCTGGACACCATGAGCTGCGTGAGTTTTATCAATGCCCCTTTTACTGGAACGTTGCTTAAACTGTAAAAAACACTGACCTCAAAACATTTCTCCTCCCTTGTGTTCCTGAGTTATAGTGATAGTTGGTGATTCCTTGTAGCAATTACAATCCAGAAGCAAATTCTTACTGTTATGGTCTCTGTGCATGACTATGTTTGGTGATGCTGTTCCTTGTATCACCACATATTTGGTTGTAGTCATATCACTATTATTTATTTGTGCACCATGTACAAATTTGGGGCACTTTCCTGTTACTGACTTGCCCTCCCTATCACCTATCACTGTCCTTCACATCCTAAAATACACAAGTCTTCTGAGAAGGCCTCAGACAGAGAAGAACATTGACACTAAAATGGACGATTTAGCACAGAAAACAATCCTTCTGAACAGAGATTCATGTCTCAGAGTAACAGGTGGATGATAGCAGGAATTTATATTTTCATGGCCCCTTAATAGATGCTATTATATTATGTATAGGTGCTAATATATACATTAGGACATGAGTCCTCACAGATTTTCTGCAGAGGAGAACAGTAAAAGATCTCTATTTTGTAGTTTCATCACTAAGACAGCAAGAGCCGTATTTTTAAGTGTTTTAAATTCTTCACAAAGCAGATAACTTTCTAGGGCAGTACTAGGTGTTATTTTCCAGTTACCAGCTCCCAGCTCAAAAATTATACTTGTCTAGATATGGTGGATTGCTATGGCCATTGTGGGCTGCTTCTCATCAGAAGAGCTCCAGTATCAGCACAGCCTCAGCAGTGTGGCAGAACTGAACTACACCTGACCTAATACTTTATTGAGATTATGGTCTCAGGTCAGGCTGTTGATTCCTCTGTGTACTGCAGAGGACTCAGAGAGGACGGCAAAGACTGGTAGCTTTGTTTACTCTCAGCTCTGCTGCCTTGCATGGTCTAGAGGTATTTTGAGGTGCCTCTAAACTTAATCAGATCCCAGTAGATGTCATTAAAAGAGCAAAGATCTACATTACATTTTCCTATCATCTTTCCTTTCTTTTTCAAAGAAAATAAGTTGCAGGTGTCTTTTTAAGCTTATACTCCATTTGCCAGGAAAACACAAAGCCTATGAATCAGGCTTTTAAATGAAAACTGTGATATGGCATGATAAAAGGTGGTAGTTTAACACATCTCCTAGCATTTTTCTCTAAATCTGTTACTTCATGCTGCTCAGGACAGCATAAAATAAGGTATAAATTGAGATTTTGCTACCCTGAGCAAGTGTCATACATAATAGCTCTGTGCCAGGCCCCCTCCAGTGCCTGGTGCTCAAGGCTGGCCAGGATCAAAGGCAAAGATGAAGGGATAGACAGGAAAAGGTGTCTCCAAAGTGCATCTGTTTTCTCCTTTCCATTAGTCTCTAAAGAAGGATGGAAACTGGGAGAATAGCTACAGGGAATTACGAAGTTATGAGTTTCTAATAGCCTTATTCCAGGGCTATTTAGCCTGAAAGCCCCTTTTTTATGCACAACCCAACTTCTTTTCCAAATAAAGGGATAATTTATTACACATCTGCAGGTCGTTTCTAATATCTGTGACAAAACAAGGCATTGAAGCCCCCCAAGGTAGGTCAGAGTGTCAGGGCTGTATTTTGTTCCCAGCCATGGCTTGATATTTTTGTTTTCAGCATCCTTTGCCCACAATTAATGATGACTCTAGCAAAAGCTCAGAGCAATGATCGCCTCTTATGGTTTGGAATTCTAATAGTTTGGACTTAACTTTATTTCACACTCTTTAAACTATTGCTGAACTGGTGTTTAATGGAGAGAAGTTCACCTAGAACTGCTGTGCTATTTGAAGGAGTGTGTGCATGAAATTAACGTAAATAAAACTTTGGCTCATCAGTAAGCAACTTGGGTTAGTCTGATTTTGGAAGCCATCCAGGTATAATCAAATTAAAGCATCCCATTATTTCACATTCCACAGTCAAGCCAGAATTTAAGTACATTGGCAACATGCACGGCAATGAAGTTGTGGGGAAGGAACTGCTGATATACCTCGCACAGTATCTGTGTTCAGAATATCTTCTTGGGAACCCTCGCATCCAGACCTTGATTAACAACACCAGAATTCATCTCCTGCCTTCACTCAACCCTGATGGCTATGAACTGGCTGCAGAAGAGGTAAAAGTTTTATTATAAGGAGGTGTTCAGGCCTTCATGTTTCTAGAATTCTCCATGGGAAAGAACAAACTGGAAAGGGAGTGTCATGTAAAGGAGGGAATATTAAGGATTGACTGCCAGGATCACCGAAAGGTTTGGTGGTGCATTGCTTTTCAAAGATGATGTGAACAGAGCTAAGAGGAAATCAGAGCTGTATTTGTCATTTCTGCTGCCTGCATGTGATGATGTGAGAATGACTGTTACTTTTTCACACACTTAGCACTCTCTGCTATCAGTTCTAGAACAAAATGTCTACTGACTCACTATAATGACTTATATTGTTCTATAAGGAAATGCAGTTTAATATCATGCTGATGTTCCCCCTCTTTTAAAACCGTAGACATAATGAAATGTGAATTTTTTGTCAAAGTTTCGTAACGGATGGCAGTTTTCAGAGATTAACTCATGCCTGATGGAGACCTGTGAAAACCAAGATTCTATTATTTGTTACATGACTATTATTTCCCCCTCTCTGTTTTCTTTAACAGCACTAGCATGAAACTAGACCTTTCTTTCTCTGTTTTTGCTCATGTGGTGAGCTCTGTCTATTGTGTGAATCTGGAGTTATTGCACTCTGTCTCGTCTTGGGGCATCAGCTGTATTTTCTTTTTCTCCTCTAACCCATTGTGCATGCTGCTCTGAGCAAGAGGCTCCTGTGCTCCTCTCATGAGTCACATCACTGGTGAGTGAAACACTTCCTGAATGCTAGTTAGTGCATTAATATTCATAGGGACAAAATGTGATTAATTAATAAGCGTGGGTTTTTAACAGAACAGACATTTTCAGTTTACTTCTTTTAAAACTTCCCTTTGATTAAAGAATTTCCACAAGGTGCTATTTTGAGACAGGGAGCTGTTCTGAAGTTGGCTTCTGTGTTACAAAATAGGGAGCTGGTTACAATGGATGGGTCATCGGACGACAGACAGCTCAGAACCTGGACCTGAACAGAAATTTCCCAGATTTGACATCTGAGGCTTACAGAAGAGCTGGGATTCGTGGGGCCCGTCTGGACCACATCCCCATTCCACAGTCCTACTGGTGGGGTAAGGTATGAATTACACATTTTATAAATCATATATACTACAGGACAGCTCAGGAATTAAGAGACTGAGACTGCTTGTTCTGAAGTTATTTGCCTGTAATCAGATTTTATAAGTAGGACTGAAATGGATAGGCTCAGAATTGGCATGAAAATCATGGTGTAGGTCTGGCCAAAGAGGCAGGTGTCACAAATCATTTGGAAGATTTGTGGATAATTTGAACTTTGCTGGTTTAGATTAAGAATAATGACTGTTACGAGGGGGTCACAAGTGTGTAATGATTCATCACTAGTGCTTTAAAGAGTGGTGCCTGTTAAGGGCTTTATGGATTTGGTTGTCATTGCACAGGTTTGATACAATAGGAGTTTCTGCCATGGAAAATGTACAAAGGCTGCATGCAAAGTTGTGTGGTGTCATCTTCCATGAAGAGAGGATGTTTATAAATGACTGTCACCATACAGAGCAGTGGAAACAGCCTGTCGAGCTGCAGAGGTGCTGGAAGGGAAAGCTGCTGCTGCAGGGTGGGAGCAGGGTGGAGGCAGAACTACAGGGCCTCACACTCATCATCACTAAGTTCTGTGCAATGTTATGTCAGGAATGCAAAGCTCAGCCCTACCTGGGTTGCTGGCAGCCCAGCAGCCCCCAGCACAGGTCTAAGTGGACCTTTGCTGCCCCTGAAAAAAGAATCACAGGAAGCTAAATCAGCAGTTCAGATATTGGGAGCTCTGTTCTTCTACTACTTTTAAACTAATTATATCCTGATTCAATATTTATTTTGGCACAAAGCCTCAGACAGGTGGGGACCAGGATTGTTTCAGCATCTGGTGTTAGCAGAAGATTTGAGAGCTCATACTTCAGGTTCCTACTCTGCTGCAGGTGGTCTTATGTAAAGCCAGATCAAAATCCCAATGCTGTTCCAGTGTTCTGGTACCCCATTTCACAGCAGTAAAATCTAGATAAAAGCACCTCACTTCCTCAGGATAATGTGAAGACTCAAGGCTGTAAGAGGCTCAGTAACGCACATTGTATTAGACCACTAATTTCTGCCATAACTCAGCTCAAGTAGTTTATTCTATTTTTGCATATAATCACACATCCCAACTCATGGCACTGAATTTCTGTATGGTTATAAGGTCACAAGCTTAGAAGTTTTCAACTTTTGATTGAATAATAACAGATAACAGTGGGCTGGTAAATGCAAGTGGAGTTCAGAGCTTCAGATGGTAAAGAAAGGTTGAGAGCTGAGAAGCAGAGCCTGAGGCCAAATGAAAATAATGGGAGAGAAAAAAGGGATTTTAGGAGAAAAGTCAGAGAGATTTTGATTCACCCTTATGGTGAGTTTCCCTAGTTGGATGCCAGGTGCTCACCAAATCACTCTATCACTCCCCTGCTCAGCTGGACAGGGGACAGAAAATATAGTTAAAAGTTTATGGGTCGAGATAAAGACAGGGAGAGACTGGTCACTAACTAACATCAGAAGTAAAACCAACTCAGCTTGAGGAAAATTATTTATATCTATTTTATTTATTATGAATTGAATCAGAGTAGAGTAATAATAAATCTTTAAAACACTTTTCCCCCACCTCTGCCTTCTTCTCAGGCTTGATTTTGCACCTGAATTCTATTCCTGCTTCCTCTGTGTTGTGCAGAGGGACTGGGAATGGGGGCTGTGGTCAGTTCATCACACATTATCTATGGTGCTCCTTCCATCTGAGGGGGAGGGCTGCTCAGACCCTTCCCCTGCTCCAACATGGGAAGGAAAGGATGGAGATCTCCCTCCAGCCATGTGCTCACTCTCTCTATGTCCAGAGATGCAGGGTTGAGGACCCAGGCAACACTGAGGAAGGAAAAACATGTCTTTGACCCCCATATTTTTGCCAGTGCCCAGTGCAAACTGTGAACTTGTCTCACACTGTGGCCAGAGTCCCTGTAACTCTGCATTTCCTGGCTCTACTCTCCTCCCTCTCCAAGTGCTGCTTCTGCCCTGGTTCTTCTGCTGATCTGTGGGAGAGATGGTCAGTGGCAGGCAGCCACTTGCAGAAGTCATTTTTACAACCATGTATTTAGCTTTCTTAAACACTGTAACATCTCAGCAGTTTATAGAGGGATGGGTGGAGACAGCCTAACATTGCTTCCCCAGCTACCGCCACAGCTCTGCCCCAGCTGCAGCATCACCCTGGCTTACCTGTCACAGGTAAGGGACAGGGAAACTTGGCACACAACCACCACCCCCTGGGCTCTGCCTCAGTGGGTGCAGACCTGGAGACACAAATAAACCACTTCTCCTGCAAATCTTTTCTTGTTTTTAAAGGAAAAACAGTGTGGCCATCCAAGGTACTCCTCCGAGCACCAAAGCTTAAGGAACTTCTAGGTGCTCTCCTGGCCCCAAAGCTGATCCTCACATAGACAAAACTCCAAAAAATCTCCAAATCTGTTTGTTTCCAGAGCAAATGAGGGAACCAATGGGCCTGTGGCCTCAGTGGCACCTCAAAATCTCCTTGCTGACTATAGCTTCCTATGGTTCACAGACCTGGCAGTAAGTGGTCTCACAGCCTTGTGTCTCCTCTGCTGATGGTACCACAGGACTGCCAAATCAGCTGTCCCTAAATGAGCCTCAGTTTGGTCAGGCAGATGAACTCATGGCTCTGACAGCAGTGCTTTGTGTGTGCAGGTTCATTAGGTTGAATATTTCAACACCAGCCTCTCCCCTTTCATTTACTTAACTGTGGTTATTACCTGCCTTATTAAAGTAATTACCTGAGTGTTGCAGGGCACTGTATAAAGATCAGGAAGCAGAAAGCAACCTCGAGAGCCTGGCTTCATACAGCATGCTTTGTTCCCCACTTTTATGAATTATAGCAATAAGTGGTCTGAGGGCTCAGGCAGACCAACTTCAGGCTTCATCTGAAATATAGTCAGTTCAATTGTCTTGGTTCAAACAGAATCTGGAAGTCTATGCCATTGGAAGCTGGCATACTCTTTTAGAAAATTAGCCTGGCTGCTTTTAAAAGGGAAAAAAAAAAAATCTTTGAAAGTCATGCAGACAGTGATTAATTTCAGTATAATTGACAGAAATGAGATTCAGGTTTAAAATGGGTAGTGGCCCTTCTCTGTACTGATGCAGAAATAATTTAGCTGTTTTCTAGTTCTGCTCTGAATTGTTCTTGTGAGATGGGTACTTTAAAATTGATCTCATCTAACTTAAAAGCAAAAGCCCTGGTGAAAAAAAAAAAATGAGCTCCACAAAACCCACATTAAAGGAAAAGCCAAAGGCCAGAGTGGCACAGATAACATCTGCTATCATTTGGTGGGGCTGGTGCAGAATATGCTCATTTCAAAGCCTTAATCATTGATGTCACTGAATTGTTATAAGGATAAAAATAGTGACATTGAAACTCCTGTTTTTTCACAACATTCACTTCAGTAATTCTCACTTCTCTGTGAGACAGCACTATCTTGGGGCTTATGTAGGTATCTGCTTAACCAGTTGGCTGATCAGGATGAGGGACAGAAATCAGGAGCTCTCAAATAAAACTACATTTTACTCTTGTCCACTGAATTGCAGAAGCAACTTAAAAATCTTATCAAGGCCCCAGGCTGCTGTTTGAAAGCAGGGCTGATGTCAGGCATGTCCTGGCTGGGCAGCAGGAGCAGGGGCAGCTGCAGCAGGGCAGGGAAATGATGGGATTTAGGGTCAGCAACCTCCTCAGAAGTGCTATGGACTTGGAAGGTGTGAGTTTGTTCCAGGTGCTCAACCACCCTGAGAAACTCCCAAACTGCCCAATCCATGGGGCAGGCAGTGATGCTTACAGCCCCTTACAGGGTCTTCTTCATTCAGAAGAGATGGGATTAAAGGATGAACTTCCAGGGTGCAGGTGGAAGTGTCTGGTTCCGTCCCAAGCACTACTGGGATAAAGATAATTATCAGATCATCCCAGGACACTGTACAAAGGCCAGGAAAACAATTACTTTGGTGCAGATAGCATTCTTTGGATGCTGCCAAGTTTCTTGTCATGAAGCCTGGGGGCTGCTTTCTTCCATTTCTGCATTGTGTGAATGGGTGTATGAGACTGCAAAAAGTCCTTTCCTTTTGGAATGCCCTTTCTCTGCCTTTTTAAATTTATTTTTTCATGTCATGCCCTTCCTGGAAACTCTGTGTTTAATCTTCCCTATTATGTGAAAAATACTTTGATTAGGTTTCTGATGTGCAAAGTGCATTCTGTGTGTTCCTTAGTTGATCAGACTTTCCCTGTTACATCCCATTTTTTAAGCTGCCTCTTTAAAATGCCAAAGTAGAAAAGGTCATGACACAGAGATTCAAAGATTGCCACTAGGCTGATAGACAAAATGAACCTGACCTGTTTCTCCTGGGGATCAGTGGCACAAACTGGCTTGTGTTCATATATTTATCACAAACCACTGATTTAATGATTCACCTTGCAGCGGTGGGAAACTCAGGGTCCCATTTCTTCCCTAGTACAAGGTACAGCCTTTCACACTTGCAGTGGCTAAAGGCACCAGCTCAGATCAATAGCTACAGAAGGGCATTTTAAGGAAATCCAAAATCTAGAAGGACTCAGTTAAAAACTACAACATCTATAAGGACGTAGTCTCCTCCTTAAGTCAGAAGTAGAAAGGGCAATATCTTTTTTAATCATTCAGGTAAAACTATGTTTAGACATGTTTTTTTCCTTGCCTTTCTGCCTCATTGATGGAGCTATAATATATCCATGGTGCACCTTCACAGTGCTTTTCTCTGCTCCACACCTGGGTTTGTGGATCCCCAAAGGTTTTTTTAACAATAGCAGATTAGGGACTGATCCAAAGAAAACAGGAATTATATTGTTGAAACACAAATACATGGGTCTTTAGGGGCTTTATTCGGTTGGCTCGGTAGTTTTTTTTCTTGTTTGTTCAGGATGTTTTCTCCCTGCACACTGTTAGTCACTGTTAGTCTGGAGCCCTGCCTGCCTGCTTTCCTGACAGCTGATGGAGACAAAGCAAAGGGTGATAAGCAATCCCTAAAGCAGCCCTAAATATATGCTGGACTCAGTTCATCAGAACATGTATTTCTCATTCTTACAAAACCTGCATATCTGCAGTTGCGCAGGGTCCAGATGAGCAGCCTCTATCCTGCTCAGGTTTTCCCCAGATGACTCCCCCCAGCTGCAAGGAAAAGAACCTCAGCTCTCCAGGGGCACCGGTGTGAGTCTGGGCTTGCAGGGACCGGCCAGCAGATGACACTGTTATCCCTCAGAATGAGCTAACACCCGAGCACGTCCCAGAAATAACGCCTCAGAAACGGGCTGAAGGAACCTCCTGCATGTCTCATGTCACAGGGATGCCTGAGCATCCCTGTGACTCTGCTGCCCTCTCCCTTGGGTGCTGTTACTGAGAAGGGACTGTCAAAAAGCCCTAAATTGGTGACTTATCTGCCACAGTTCACTGCAGATAAACTGCAGGTTTTGCTGTGCTTTATATATATTAGCTTCCATTTATTTACAGATTGACCTGGACCTAAGGATAACAAATGCATTTTCAACAAGCGATGAGAATTGTAAATTTATCCCCCTGTTCCAGTTTATCCATTCAAAGTCAATCCTGCTGATTCAGAAATTAAATTAGATAGGGAGTTAGGTAAGTAGTGATAAGATGCCACAAGTTTTCCAGCCTAAAGTATTGCCATTGTGATCTGAAAATATCCCTTTAGTGAAAAGTTTCTTCTGTCAAATTTTCTCTTTCTTTTTTTTGTTCCAGTTTTTTTACAGTGAACAATGTGTATCATCCATTCCCTGGAGAAAAATTATTTTCTGCTCCCAGTAACTTTTGGTCTGGAAGAGTGAAAGAGCTTCAACATTCTCCTTTTGACATAATCTCTTCTCCAGTGGGCTTCATCCAGCCCAGGATCAAATCCTTGTGGAGCTGCATGGCTAGTCACAGCTTTTATTTTTTTTTTCTCCTGGATTTCAGGTGGCCCCTGAGACAAAAGCTGTCATGAAGTGGTTGAGGTCTATCCCTTTTGTGCTCTCTGCCAGCCTCCATGGGGGAGAGCTGGTTGTGACCTATCCTTATGACTATTCAAGGCATCCTATGGAAGAAAAAATGTTCTCCCCCACACCTGATGAGAAGGTAATATTGTTTTTTCTGGGTTGGGATGTTGGGTCCATTTCTGGAACTATGGAACTATTTACTTTTAATAAGTAATAAACTTTGCTTAATTTAGATCAGGTACATGTGAGTATATGTATGCATGTATGTATTAAATATGTAATTAATAGCATATTTATATACATAATGCAAGTCTATATACATATATATATAACATGATATCAGCTCATTTGGGTGGAGATGATGCTAATAATGCCAAGGTCAAGTGCTCAATCCCCACAGAGGCCTTTAACTCAAGAGCTGGACTTGATGATCCTTGTGGATTCCTTCCAACTCAGAATATTATGAGACTCTGATTTATACACTTACTTAATGTACTTTAAAATATAGGATTGTTCACACACTTATCAGCTTGGTCTGGGAAGATTTACCCATCTTTTTTGAGGCTAAATATGGTTTCAAAAAGCATAGATTAGGAAAAATCTAGGTTTTAATTTTTAAAAGGAGTAGGCTGTGATATTTTTACCAGTGTTTTCCAGAAGAAAAGGAACAAGCCTGACCAGCAGTGTTATTTTCACTTGAATCCATAAGGAGTGGGGGGAAAAAAGACTCATTGCCATATGGTGGCAGCCTTGTAACATTTATTCCAGGTCAGATGCATGGGATTGGTTTCACCCTCTTGTCCCTGGAAAGTTCCTCATTTGGGACTCACTGTAAATCTTCTGTGAAATTTTTTGCCATCTTTCCTATTTCCCTTTGGTTTCCTCAATCTAGTATTCATTGCTGACATGCCCACCAGGAGAACAGCTAGCTTCTAGCGTGTGCTAAAAATGTCTGTGGCCTCTTAAGAAAAGTGATTCTTTATATAAACAAAGAGCAGTTGAAAATAGTCAGAAGTTGATCTTTGACTTGAAGCATCCTTTATCTTCGAGCATATCTCTAGGCTGACTTCTTCTGAAATGACAGATCTCACTAACACATATTAAATATTTAAAGATGTATGACTGTTAAGCATTTTCTGTATCAATCCATTTTTTTCTGAGCTGTACATTGTCTGCTGTATGTGTGTATGAAAATGATCAGCAGTAAAATTAACCAGGCACTGCACAGTAAAAAGTCTGTGTAAGAAATATCTGGTGAGTGCTAATGCGAGCTGCAGAACCTCTTGCTGAGGACTGGGGGAAATCATAAAATTGTGCTTTTACATCCCACTGCCTGGGCAAGGGCTACCCTGTGCATAGGTGGTGAAGGAATATTGCCATGTGTGCTTTATCAAGCAGGTCACCTCTGGAATGGAAGTACAGCAGTGCTTCCATCATTTCCACCCAGGGACAGTGGGTGTATTTTGAGTGAAAGGACGCAGCCACATGGACAAAGGGCTCCATCCCAGTGTAGTGCACAGCTGGACAAACCCCAGTGGCACTCTTGGCTTGGAGCAGAGTAAGAAGGGAACCCTATACAGGTGACTGCTGCATAGTCAGTGACTGCAAAGTCTGGGAATTTGGCTACAAATCTGGAAATTTAGAGCATAAAAGAGAGGTCTGGGGTTGTCCTCAATGAAAAACAGATTTTTCAAATGACAGCACAGGAACCTTAACAGCACTGTCAGTATCACTTTAAATTTTACACAGAAAGATATAAAACCTGCACCTATGAAGTGACCTGCATTTAAGTAATGTGATCTACAGCTGCTGCTGTCAGGGAACCTGCATCCCAAAATACAGCAGTTTGGTTATCTGCCATGCTTTGGCCATAGCCATTGTCCTGAGTGCTGACCTGCTACATTGGCTGTGCCAGGGGAAACTTGCAGACCAGGGTGAAGTGCCACAGAGCAGATGATAGCCAGATATTAAAAAATCTCATTTTGAGAAATACATTCAAACCATGTTTACCCATTTGAAAATGCATCTGTGCTTCCACCTCCCTGTGCCTGTCATGGTGAATTCATGGAAGAACAAGGATCCTCTCTTTCCTCTGTTCCAAGACACTGCAGATTTCAAGTCTCTTTTTGGCCTGCACCACAACCTGAGCCAGTAATGGCTGAGAGCAAGTAGTCTCAAAGCTGGACCATCTCCTTACACTCACATTCTTATATCTGGTTCAGCTCACCTAATTACAAACTTTCCCATATTTTGAGGTTTGTGGAGGTGGATGTTTTAATTCTTTGTGTTACACAAGAAACTGAATTGATGCCTCTGCTCACCAGAGCAGAAATATCCACACCAAGTCAAGTTCACTCCCTTCCCTCCCCCTGAAAAACCCAAACCCAACCTGTGATGGTCAGTGGGGTAAAATTCTGGCTGAGGTAACAGCATTGACCTCGCTTTACTGAGTGGAACCTCACACTACCAAAATCACAAGGATTCCTCTTTTTCTTCCTTTATTGTTCCACTATATTATACCTAAAAATGCAAGTTTCCTTGAGCTCCATGACTGTTCATATGTTAGCTTCTAAGTGTATTGTTATCCAGGAACTTTTTTTTTTTTAAGCATAACTTTATTTTTTTTTTTTTATTGATTTTGTTTGCTTTTGGAATTCTCACTTTCTCTTCTCACTACCTCTATCACTTTCACTTCAACCAGTGGCCAGGCAAAAGCCTTATGCCTCTTGGTGTGAAGCAAGAGGAGGCTTGGTCACTGGAAATAGGACATCTGCAGATTTCCTTGTAAAAGGTGAGGATCATACTCCTTACTCACATAGGCACCTTCTAAACTTTATATCAAATACCTTCTACGGACAGTTCAGAACTGGGACCCAAATTCCAGCAGAAATTAAAGATATTGAGCCTGGCACTGAAGTATTTGCAGTGAAAGTTCTTCTTAACATATTTAATTAACATCTATTTCTTTTCCGCAAAACTTTGAAGAACACTTAATTTTCTGGTCTGAGAAATATTTAAACACAGAAACTTAAGGGAGTTGCAAAAGCATTTTCTATTAAGTCTGGATTTTTCATTTCTGGTCATCAGAAGCATTTCAGTAAAGTGTCTTTACATTAAACTCTCTTTCCACCTTTCCTTGGTCACCTACCTGATTCCATAATTGACTCAGCCATGTGATTATTAGAAACAATTACAAAACATCAAACAATCACGAATATCAATGAATGTAGTGTTTTTGGTCATTTTGGTCTTTATCCTTGATGACAACACTAGGATAAAGTTTTGGGATCATTTCTAAAACTGGGATTTTAGCCACCAAACTTCTTGCACGTGTCTTAAGCAATATGGAAAGAAACTCATGATGATGAATAGTGGGATCAAGCATCATCTGATAACTGCTGTAATTTCAATGTCAAAATCTGAAAGACTAATCTTAGTAGGTGAGGTTCCAATAAACAAAAAGGAGAGGCAGGATTTTTGTGCAAAGTTGGAATAACCATGGGAGAAGAAGGGCAGGAACATGATTCAAATAAATGGTTTCTTCAGATAACTGCTCTTTCTTCTGTCTTCACTACATATTCTGCCACTGTTCCTTTCTGTGTGGTGACTGCTCTGCTCTTCATCAGTGTCAACACTCTTTGGAAATCCGTGGTGACATCCTACATCACCACATCCTATCCTTCACTTTTTAGGAATGATTTCTGCCCCACAGAGAACCAACTGTCTCTGAGATTGATCTGGCAGGTTTTCCTGTGTGAGTGATAAGTGCAAAGCAAATTGACACTGACTATCTTAAACAACAGCACTCAGTGTAAAGGCTTATTTGGGCTGAAGCTAATATAAGTATTTTTAATGGGTAAAAATATCAAAAGCTAAGACAAAACCTAAAGGAGGACTAAATTTCAATTTTAAAACCTAGTACTTGAAGTACAATCAAAAATGTCCTCTGCTTCTGCCCCAGGTGGTAGATTGAATTCAAGTACCAAAAAATCCACTGGTATTTAATATTTTGTCCCTGGATAAATCTATTGGATTGCAGAGAAGAACCCTAGAGAAGAAGACAAATCAAAATTTCTTAGCAACAAACAAAACTTCCTTGCAGAGCAGTTCATCACCTCAATCACTCTCGAGGATGCAGGGTGGCTTGTTGTCTGGACTCATAACAGCAATTGTTAATAACTATTAATAACTGAAAACTAAAAGTTTCCAGTTTGTAAAAGCAAACACATTTCAATCCTGTCTGTTACAGGTGTTCAAAATGCTGGCTAAAGCCTATGCAGATGCACACCCCGTCATCTCAGACCGGTCTGAACTTCGCTGTGGTGGGAATTTTGTAAATCGTGGAGGTATTATAAATGGTGCTGAGTGGTACAGCTTCACTGGAGGTAAAACCACTTTACCATCATATCAAGTGAGGTAAAACCTCTATGTGACCTTTATAAGACACCAGGGTTTGAACAAAATTATTTTATTCATTTCAGTTTGGTTTAGGTCCTACCCATGCGAAACATAATTTTTAGGCGATTTAAGTAGTAGAATCTATGTTGGTAATATTTTTATTCAGGTAACATGGGATGCACTCAACCCCAGTGGGACTTGAGGAAAATTAACAACTTATGCAAGGGTCAAATTTGTTATATCAGATAATATTTTTTATTTTCAAATCTGATATATAGAAATAAATGCTTAATGCTATGCTCTCATTCCTTAGCAGCCCGAGTCGGAATCCATCTTGTAGACTATGCATGTGCTGCTTTCTCATCTCTTTAAATAAATTCATTTTTTGAGGAAAACTACAACAGAGACAAACATCCAATTAATTTGTGCTTCCATTATTAATTTGATTTCTCCAATAATAGTATTTTGTTTCTTTAGAATTTCTTCAATACTGGCATGGATAAAATATCAGTGTTCATAAATTTTCAGCAGTGCTTCAGTTGTGTTTTCCAATAGGACTCAGCTGGATCCCCAAATAATTATGTTGAAACTAGACATTTGGAATGCTTTGGGGCATGTGTGAGAATTAGGTTAAGTTCTCTTTGGCTTACTTTCTTCCCAAAATTATATTCAATGTCTTTTGTACAGAAACGGTTTTGAACATAATAATTGCAAAAGGTCAGTTCTGTTCTGCTGACCCTTGGCAATCACCTCTGATACAGCCGATTATACAATTACTGTGATTAACCAATCTTTATTGCTCTATTGCTACTTCTTGGCCAGGTGAATAATAATGTAAAATTATTTTTTTTTTGCCTGAAAGAAATGTCATTGTCATTAGTTAATTTACAGTTGAAACAAGTTGTAGAATTCTGAATTTGTTGAACACTTTTTATATATAAGCAAGCACTTTTTTCAGGATAATAACCCACACCCACGGGGATGGCAATCAGCTGACTGAGCAGCAAAGCTCCAGTTAAAAGCTACATGGCTGTTCATGAGCTCTCCTCTTTCTTTTTAAACCTGTAGGTATGGCAGACTTTAATTACCTTCACACAAATTGCTTTGAAGTTACCGTGGAGGTAGGATGTGAAAAGTTCCCTTTGGGGGAAGAACTGTTTACAATCTGGCATGAAAACAAAGGTGCCCTTCTGAATTACATGGAAATGGTACTGCTCTGCTTTTACAGACCTTTTTTCTTTTGTTTTTCTTTCTCATTCTTTGTCAAAATTAATTTCTTTGCTGTTTTTCCTGGTTAGCTCTCGAGATGATGCTGAATCAATCACCACACTCCTCCAGGGGCCCCAGTGCCTCAGTTTGTCTAGAAGGACACAGGTGGTATTTTGTCTATGCTGCAGAAGGGATTGAGATTGAGGACTACAAAGGCCTTGAAAACAGTGAGAAAGGAAATTATCTGTGAATACTTTGGGCAGCATTGTTCATCAACTGTCCAAAATTTAACACTAGAGAAAAGAGAAAACCTTAATATTCAGAAAAGTATGAATCAACCTTCCTCTTGAGGACTAAAGCATCAAGATCTTCTCTTCAGAGAACTTCCTGAAATTTTCCTTTTCATGTTCCATGTTTGTGTAACAAACCCTACTGTCCCACAGCAAGAAAGTTAGATTCAGCTAAAATCTTGCTAGAAAAGCTATTAAACACTTTCCATCTTGATTTCTTTATGAAAGTAGTTATTAAATATCCAAAGCCAAATCTTCTAAAGAAAAAACTGTGTGTCCCTGAGCATTAAAACATGCCACTTAAATGTCATTTTTAATAATGAGTTTAAGCTCTGCAAAAACAAATACCTCACTGACAATAAGTAAGTGAGCACAGAAACAGAAGTTGCTCATCTTTCAGCCATTAGTAGATTAGTTTTCTGTCATGCCTTATTTTGATAGAGTATGCAGTAATTTAAAATTGTTAGGAGTGTTTTTATGGCCTTTCTAAGCAACCTCTTGCTACTTGTGGTAAGTATTATCATTCAATAAAGTCTACAGTACAGACCACCAAACTCATTTCGTTTTACAGCTGTCTGATGAAAATGAGTTTTAGTGAATCCAAATGGAGCTGGGTTAAATCCATATATATTACAATTGAAGTCTTCAAGATGTAAAGATTTTATAGTGTGAGATACTGTAGAAGTCTGTGCTGGAAAAGCTTTCTGAGTAAATGCAGGACAGTAAGCAAAACAACTTTGCAGATAAGGATGACTGAATTACCCCCGATAAGGATTAAGTCTGCCATAACCAATTCAAACTTTTCTTATTCTGATATATACCAGGCTGTTTGGTGTGTGTACAAATCTACTTGGCTTAACACACAGAAGTAGAATTCATTGTCCTAAATGCTGATCTCTTCTACCCATCAGAAGCAATAACAAAACACCCTACCAAACTCAAGTGACACCAATTTGAGGAAAAATGAGAAATAATACATTTACTAAAGAAACCAAAGCAAGATTGTTAAAGAAATTTCTTTTTTTTTTTATTTTTATCCTGTCATGTAATAATTGCAAAATTTTTATTGAAGCTGGATGAGGTCATACTACTTTGAGTATGTCTACAATGTAAATTAAATTTAAGCCTGAGATGACTCTTCTGACCATATTTACTCTCTATCCATATGATAAATCCCCAAGTTTATGCTGCAAGAAAATTGCAGTGCTTTATTATAAAGGACAGTTTTCAAATTCTTATATTGACTTGCTCCTAAACCTTCCAGTGAATAGCTTCACTCAGTATGGAAGAGCTGCTTAACAAGAGCAGTGACAATAGAGTCTCACCTCACATTTAAAACTGCTCTCACTAGACGACTTTTTTTTCCAAGCTTTTTTTATGAATTGGTGTAAATTTGGATATTTTAATGGTTATTTTTAAACATTTTTATATTCCAACAGAAAAGCAAATATATGTTTCCCATTGTTTTGATGTTTTGTGGTTTTTTCTATTCTTTTGTGACAAGGGTACTGGGGAAGGGAAAATTAAAGGAAAAGAAAAGAGAAGTTGGGGAAGTGAAGAACAACTCAAGTTGGTCATAGCTCCTCAGAGAAAAAGTCAAAATGGAATTATTTTTTCACTTAAAAAGGTCATATAGATTTCCCAATATAAAATATTTTAAATTTGGATGACTGCAGAAAGAGGATCTTAAGAGGCTTAATGTTTAAATACTGGGAACTTTTTTTCTGTTTAGTTTTGTTTTATTGAACTTACAATATAGGTGTTTGTGCACCTCCTTGCATGACAGAATTCACATTGCTCTTTAGTTTATCACCAAGCACATTTCTCAGCAGCTCAAGCAGCTCAGTTCTGTGCTTGTAGAGAAGGGGAAATGGCTGTCATACACTCTGCTGTCATGACATTCTGACAGGCAGTGAAGTGTAGGCAGCAGAGTGATGATGAGTCACAAGTACCTGAAGTGATGCCTTCTCATTGTGTTCAGAGCACCAGATTGGTTTTGAAAGCCTTAACTTTTAATTTCTTTGTGGTCCTGTGTCTAGGGCAGACTTTCAGAAACAGTACTTAAATACTGTGGTCAGACCATGAGGTGCCAGTGATTTGTGCACAGAAGGGTCTCTCAATGCAGAGCCACATACCTATCCCAAAAAAGCTCTGGTGCCATTGTCCCTTTCCCTCAGTCTCTTTGGACCTCCCAAAATAGGGAATGTAATCTGAAGGGGCATTATCTTCTGAGAGCCTCTAAATGGGTTGAACTCTTTGACAATTGTTTCCCCTCTACAAGGTTTTAATGAGGAGGTGGTATTGTAGTAAGTGACTCCCATCTGATTTTGCTTTGTTTTGCCAGGTTCATCGGGGAATAAAAGGAATTGTGTCTGATAAGTTTGGCAACCCGATAAAAAATGCTCGTATTTCAGTCAGGGGCATTCAGCATGATGTCACCACAGGTAATATTTTGAGTTCAAGATTTTTCATGGGGTAGAGTGAAAGTACTGAGATCTTGACCTGTGAAAGTATTGTCATGTTTGGTAGAAACGGCACCTTAATGGAAAACTGAAGGCTCAGGTGGGGGTTCCCTTCTGGAATAAGAGGAGAGAAGACATGTCAGGTTGCCTGCTAAGTCTGTCCGGTCTCTGGGATGATGGAGTTCTTGATGTGAAAAATTTCACCTGGAACAGTCTGCTGTCCACCAAAGCCAGTATTTGGAGAAATATGGCAAAAGCTCTGCTCAGAGGCTGTAACTCAGCATGTGGAGATGTGGAGCCTTGATGGAACAAGTTAGTTGAGATATTGTGGACATGTAGGTAGTGCAGCAGGATCCTCTCTGTTTTTCACAACTAGAATAATTGCAGATATTGAAGCGTACACAGCCTTTCTGTTCATGTGGAAACACATAAATATGTGCAATTTTTGGATAATTATTATTAGAACATTGAATTATGTCTACTTTATACCTGTCACCAACTGATAAACACATATTGGGGCATATACGACTGTTACTTTTCACAGTCATAAAGTTCTGAGCTCTTAGGCTGTCACTGAAATCAATGTTTTCTTTTTATTATTGATTTCAGTGAGAACAGGGTAGGCCATAGAAGTGCAAAACAGTAGATATGAATGGTTACATTTTGCTCTAATGATAGTTGTTGAATCAATTTGGAAAGCCAGAATGGCTTATAATGTACTGGATGTTTTCCAGCTTTCAAAAAAACTAGCATTAGAGGGGATACAATAGTGGAGATAATGCAGATTCTTGAGGCTGGTGGGAGACTCTGTCATGAATTAGGGTCTTTTTCCAAACGTCTTCCCAGACAATGGCTTCCCATTGGCAGTGGACCTTTAAAGGATTAAGAATTAAATAAAAATATGTTTACACTGTAGGAAAGAAAGTATTTTTTCTGAGTTAGGTAAGGTTAAAATGTCATATGGTTTAAAAGAACTAAGAAATTCCACAAGAAAATAGTATCAATGCGACACTAACTGAACTAAGAAACTTGCCATTCAAAATAGAGGAAATATAAAATGAGGAATAAATTTTTCAGTTTTAAAGCTCCCTGCTTTTTCCTGCAGGGTCTAACCTTCAGCTGGAGGAAATTTACACCCATTTTACACTAATGGCAATTTATACCAGCTGCAGCTCCAGCTCCATAGTCTTACATCCGAGAATGTCTGCAAAGTAATTGAGTGTAATTTAATAAAAAGAGGGATTTCTTAGCTCCTTAGACATTTTAAATATATATATGTATATATATAGCAGTCTGGATTCTGATTTCACTTTCTTAAGTTTCACATAGTTTAAAATTAATTTCTTTGGGAGTTATTCGTTATACCCTTGGGAAAAGCAGCATGAAGGAAAGCATCTCTTCCCCGTGATACAGGAACAGCAGTTACTGACATTTTGTACATGAATTTTACTCCATTAGCTCCCAAGGGCCAGGTTTTCACAGGCAAAGTCTCTTTTTGTCATCTAGAGTTTGCCTTCAAACATTTTTTCCAAATCTGTGCTGCTTCCACGGCCCCTTAGGTGCTTGTGCCACCGCGTGTGTGTGCAGCTACAGAGGTGAGGCTAAACACTGAGCTCGCTTTTCTTGTGCCTGTGCCTTTCCCAAGCTGCCGACGGCGACTACTGGCGGCTCCTGC
This sequence comes from Pseudopodoces humilis, assembly GCF_049639895.1. Classification (NCBI taxonomy): domain Eukaryota; kingdom Metazoa; phylum Chordata; class Aves; order Passeriformes; family Paridae; genus Pseudopodoces; species Pseudopodoces humilis. Next base: position 10,249,249 of record NC_142205.1, on the reverse strand, counting down.
CCGCGGGGACGTACATCGTCAGCGCCCAGGCGCCGGGCTACAGCCGGGTGATGAAGAGGGTCACCATCCCTGCCAGGATGAAGCAGGCCGGCCGGGTGGATTTCGTGCTGCGGCCTGCCGAGGCCTGGCCCAGCAAGCTCCTCCGCCGCTCCATGGAGGACGCGTACGACCCTTACGACCCACTGGAACTTTTTGACCCTCACGCCCAGCACGGGCGGCCGGAGGCTCGAGGAGGGTCCTCAGCGGGCAGGGAGAAGCCCTGGTGGTGGTCATACTTCAGCTCTCTGGACCTGCACAAACCTCTGTGGCTGCTCAAGCAGCGCTGACGTGCAACGCCGCGCTCTGCTCATCTCACTCCGGTGCCCTTCCACTCCTCTCCAGACGCCCTCACTGCTCCTGGCAGTATTTAAATGTTTCATTTGAAAATATGATATTAATTCAAGCACACTCGCTTCTTTTGTTTTCTCTTCACACACAACTGAGTATATTCAAGTGGGTTTTTAAGTATTAAAAATGATGGTGCACATCCAAAGGCCAGATTTTATGCAGGTTTTTTCCTTGGTAATGCTCTGTACTTCTGCCCATGTAGTTAATCATCACATTCATTATTTATTAGGTTCTAAGTACCTGCAGGAAAATATTCCCAATCCTTTAATGCATTTTTGTACATGTTTTAATACATTAATGATAACATACTAAAAACAACATTCAGAAACACTCAGAAAATACTTTTATTTTCCCCTTTTACGTTAGCTTATTAAGTTCATTAGCTCTTCTAATAGCAGCTCAAAATGTAGGGTTTTTTGGGGTTTTTTTGTAATTTTAAATGTTTTCATAAATTTAAAAATAGGCTCTTAATGTATTTAGCAAAATACCAGAAAATGCCTTTACTGCTGGAAATACACACATCTTATAAATGTGTGTAGACACAGAAAAATACATGAGATAACTCATGAGGAATTTAGGTTAAAGTGTGACATATTACACTAAAATTTTTAATATCATGCACTGTTCTGAGCCTGTGTACATGTTAATGAAACTTGTAGATATCAAAGAAATGAAACTTCTTTTCAAGATAGTCAAGTAAAGCTCAGTGAATAGTGGTGTTGCAAGATGCTGTCCTTTCTGAAATATCAGATGCAATGTATTTTTAAGGTGATATATATATAAAAAAAGTCCTTGATTTTGATGAAACACATAGGCCCACACTTCATTTTAGCCTGAACTGTTAATGAACTCCCTACACAGACTGTACTTCCCCCTCTAAAGGCCACAGTGCGTAAATAGTGTGATTGTTGGAGCTGATACACTTTCTGCAGGAGCTGCTGGATTAGCTATGTGGATTGTCCTAAGAATTCTAAAAACTTTTTTGGCCATCTTAGGTAAAGCAGCCCCATGTGCATGACCCCCACAGTCCACATGCACATATCCCATACTAAAGCTTCCTAGGAAGACCCAAGACATGAATGATCTTAATTCCGCAACCAGATGCTGCACATGGCTAAGTACTTTATTCCCAGTTGTAATCTGATTGAAGTTAGGAGTCTGTTATTCGTGTGCTTGGATGTCTGCAGGACTGGAGACTATGTTAAAATGAAAGAACATTATTTCAGAGCATTAACGAAAAGTAATTATATGGGAGCGAATGTACTGCACGCACATGGATAAGTGTTCCTTGCCCAGGCTTGCCAAGTTAAAGGAACTCTGAACTCTAAATATGCCAAAGAAAATTGAGCAGGAGATACACCTCCAGACTTTATTTCCAGTAACAGGTATTACTGCTGTTTTCTGTGGTCATTTTTTTCAAAGCCAGCTTCCTGTGAAAATAGTGGTGAAGCTAACAAAATTAGAACACTATGCCAAATTGCTAAGTATTAGCTGCACTTATTAAGCACATAATGTGTTGCATGCTTAGAAAGATGTTTTCTCTAAGTATTTCCTTGATTCTCACAGAGCTATTTAGAAATTTTTTTCAGGTGATCACATAAACCCAAGCCCGCTGAAATGCAAAACAGGATGACTGTGCCAAAAACACACTTATTTCCTGCAGTCCTGAGTTGGAATAGCAGATGAGAGTCAAGACTTGGGAAATATGATTTCTGAGTAGATTGTAAAGACATCTCATGTTTGAGACAGTTTGAAAAAGTAGTTTACCATACTACTATACAACTTACGTGAAATAGTATGAGAGAGGAAGAATAGCCTCTCCCCCCACCTCAGTCATAATAAGAGGTGTCCAGCAGAGAAAAAGTTAAGATTAGAACCTTCTGCAGGTTCACACTCAACAGCGTGTATAGAAGGGATGTATTAAACTGCCTTGAAGTAACTGTGAGGCTCTTGGGAAAATGTGTTCTTCAGTCTTCTGGAACTATTTAATCTTTTTCATAAGAGGAATTCTTCATTTTACAGTTCCCTTGGAGGTGGAAAAGACTGGTAAAATGACTAAGTAGCTCCCAAAAATCCATTTTACTTTAGATGAGATTTAGGACATATTTATTGGTGCTTTCAGAAAGAAAAGGAAAGAAGCAAAGAAGGAAAGAAAGAGGAAGAAAACAAAAGAAGGAAGGAAACAAAGAAAGAAAAGGAAAGAAGAAAGGGAAGAAAAAAGAAAATTAATAAAAGAATTGGTCAAAGCCAGCCAAGTAACAATGTAACCAAAATTAACATCACAATTCTAGTTTTATTTGATATTAATACAGACATACTTTTATATATATATGCGTGAGAAAAAGTATTGGCGTGGATATGTATCCTGAACTGGATTACATAAATCTTCTCCAATACTTATTTAAATCAAAAAATGTGTGTTTAATATCAGACAGTTTTGTTAAAAAAAATAAAAAGGCATAACCCAAAATAACCTACTCCGTGACTATAATGTGGTTCAAAGGATTTTTAAGTGGTGGTGAAATTTAAGCAGCTGTAGGCAGCTCTGTAACTAACGTATGGAAATGAACACAGTGATCAGCTCTCTCATGCACCTCTGTAAGGTGCTTATATACAGAGTTTAATGGAACATAAATTTAGAAGAATATTAAATACTTTTTAAATAGAAATAGGGATTAAAATGCTCCAATGAAACATGCCTTCCTACAAGTGAAGTGAAAGTAACATAGGAAAGAAGTGAGAAATAAGCAGAGTTCTCTGGCAGTCTCTGTCATGCTTAAACCCTGCCTTGGAGACTAGGCTTGGCCTTTTTCCAGTGCTGCTTTGGATTGTGGCAGGTTCAGCAGCCAGACTGTGCTGTCAGAAATTACAGTGTGTGTTCATCAGGCTCCCTCTCCTTTTAAGTCAGAGTCTACATAATTTTTTTCAATTACCTTCCAACCACATATTGAACACTATTGATGTATGTTTTTGCAACATCCTCCTTAATAATTAATTTCCCAGTCTCCATATTTATTTCAGAGGGATCTTCTCTACCGTGGAGCCAAACTTTTCTGCACAATCACACTAATATATGTTTTGACCTGCCAACTGTCCAGACTTCATTTCTCTGCCAGCAATGAATCTTTCCAAGTCGAAGAATGCAAATCTAGCTAACAGAATTACAAGCATAAAGTGCAAAGAGAAAGCTCTGCTTATGTCATATGTGCTATTTCTCTTTCACTCACATGCCAGAAAAAATGTAAGAACATGTAAAAAAAAATGTCAGCAGTTAAATCACAAGCTTTGTGCATGAATTATACAAAAGAAGATTTGGGTCTCTTTGCTCCATTCATAAAAACTTTTGAGATCAAAAATAACAAAAATAAACAAAGGCATAGAAGTTTGCAGCTGGTGACATCTTCATCTCCTGTAAAAAAATTATCTTCCAGCTTTGGGCCTCCCACATATAGGAAGGAACATCTTTGTTTTCCTAAAGATGGAAAAGAAGAGAAAGGTGTCCTAAGCTAACTGCTGAAAACAGAACTTTAAGTGTCAAAATCACTGAGTAATAGAAGCTCTTCCTGCTATCATTTTGCACAGTGTTTATGTAGTTTTTCTCCCATTCATGCCTTGGTGTAGCAGCTAAAGGGAAGCACTCCAAAGCAATATTGCAGTCTGTTCTGAAGTACTGTGAACCAGCTGTCGATCAGACTTTGCCAAGCCAGTGCATTTCTTTGTGTCCATCACCGTAGTATTGCACTGCAATTCAAAAACAAGTCAGAGATGTCTTTAGTGGGTACAAAAGCAGCCATCAAATTGAGACAAGCCTGTGTGTCTCTGAGGTGATGCTTGCAGACAGACTGGGAGATCTCTGTCATGGGTGGGTATTCACCCCACAGCAGTGAAGCACTGGAGGCTCAACCTTTAGGAGAGGAGGAACAACAGGGACTGGAGCAGTTTGAGTGTCTTGGATGGAAATGTGAGCTGAAGCTGATATACCTCTGTACAAAGCTCCTGTCAGAGGTACTCTCATGCTGTTTTCCTTCACTGTAAGATGTGCCTTTTGAAGCTTCCACAGCGTAAAAGGAGTGAATGGGGAGGCTGCACTCTACTTCCCCTGCTGTCTTTTTCTTCACAGCATCTTGGAGGAGAGATCCCCTTGGACATTTGTCTTTTCTGACCTCGTGTAGTCTCAAGCTGTGCAGGCAAAGGGCTTCTCATTGGACTCATTGGTGGGGCAGCCAGATTTCTCTGAGGAGGTGTTCTGCCTCCAGACATCCTTCATGCTTAGGGGACACCAGAAGGGCTTCTCTGTAGTGGCTCTTTGGTGACCTTTTTGATCCTGGGTCCAGGTCTGCTTACATCAGAGTGTGAGAGCCTGGAAAAAGGGGTGGGGTAGGGACAGTATTTTGGTTTGGTTTTCTTTCTTACTATGCTATGCCATTTTTAATTAACAATAAAATCTTCACCAAGTCAAGTCTGTTTTGCTTACAACAATAAGTAAGGTTTGAATTTCCCTAGGCATCAGGGTCTTCAATAAAAAGATATTGCAATGATGAGGGCAAAATTTTTTGCCTATTTCATAAGCAGGTGTGAGATATCTCCTAAGGAGCTGCTGACAGTCCTATCAGCAAAAGCTGCTGGAAAAGGTAAGAGCTTGTTTTGCATGCAGGTGACGGGATAACTTTATGAAGTAAATCCATCTAATGAGGATTATCAGACATGAATAACAGTATTATGGTTTTGTTATCCCTTCTCGTCAGCCTTTCTGTGTCAACCAAGTTGGCACAGACTTGTTACCCAGGCTCATGCTGACCATAAGAAGTCTGGGCAGGTCATCAGGAGAACAGGGACATGGTCTTGAAAGAAAGAGGCTGCTGAGGACTTTTACTGGCATTGCTGCCACTCAAGGGAAGTGAACAAACTACCCCCAGTACTAACATAACTATTTCCCTGGGAGAAGAAGGAAAAATGCACTCCAGAGACGATATGACTGTGCTCACAGGTAAACTCTTGCTCAACTAACTGCAAATTGTACCTTTGGCTGAAGCAGTCAGAGCAGCAGAGAGGAATGTGGGAAATTCTGGTCTGGATCAGACCAGTGACCACCTCCATGCAGTGTTCCCTGAGGCTGGCAGCTAATCCTGCCCAGACAGGTGGCACAAGGCATGGCCAGGGAACCTCTGCCTTTAAAGAAGAAGCTTTTTACAGACTTTAGAAACTTTAGGCAGACAAAGGTTGTGTGATGTAGCTGCATTTGGTTCACATTTCCAGTGCTGCAAAGTGCTTCTGAACAAAGCCTCAACCATTTTCCCCAAGCAAAGATGTTTAAATTGGGCTGGAATATCACAAGTTAATTTTGGGAAGTGGAATAAAGCAAGTGGATATCTGTGTCAACTGAAAAATATAATAATCTCTTGCCAGGGTTTAGTTCTGGGATGTCATCATGTCCTGTACCAGGGCTGGGGTAGCGCTGAGGGAGGTCTCCATGTCTCTGCATCCCTGTGCCCATGATGTAAGTTCTTCTGGGTCTTTAAGAAATGCCATGAGCTTTTATTAACCAATATGGTTTACTCTTGTGGTCACTCAGGCAGACAATCCTCTAAATGAAGTCTTTATTTAATCTAGTTATCTATCAGCTAAACTGAATGAAACGTTGATGACATCAAAATATGAATATGTACGTGTTCAGCCAAAAATTAGCACTAGTACATTAATGCAAGTCATTTAGTTAGTTCTTCTGTTTATATTAATATGAAATACCAGACTTAGGCAGTTCACAAGGTGCAAGACTTCAGTAACAGAAGTACTAATGAAATAAAAGGAAAGATCTGAGCAAATTAAAGCAGCAGTAAGGCTTAGTGGTTAGGGCTACCAGGAATCAAACAAAAGGAGAGACATGGCAGCTAAAACAACATTGTTTTGTGACTAATGCAGTGCTCAAGGCAACTCTTCTGCCCTCCAGTAGGTAACCAGGAAATGAGAAGTTTGTTTTGACAAAATTTTCATTTTTTTCACTAATGTTAAGAGATGAATGGAGAATAGAGAAACTTACTCTAAAAATTGACCCATTTGTCTCTGGGAAATAAATCACTGCAGTCAATTGAAATCACTAACAAAATATTTGTGCCATTTATGTAGAGGACACATGAAAACACATTTCTCACCAGAAGGCCATTTCATTTTGGGCAAAAGAATTGGACAATTCCAAATTTTAAAATCTCATAGCCCTTTCTCAGGTACTCCAATTTGTGCATCAAAAGAATGCAGGATACCTTCCTTCTGATGTTAATAGCACTCAAACATCTACTTGTCGGCTTGCTCAAAATCATCAGTCATGGTATGCTCCAGGGTACAGCTCCTATTTCATTCTTTGCTGGGATTCACAAATTGGATTTTCCTCTGACTACCTCCTCTGAAAGGCTTGGTCCAGTCAGCACTCATGTTGCTCATCTGAAAGACTGCAGTAACTGTGTCAACTTGCATTTAAAACCCAGCTAGAGAAGGCAGAGCCTTCAATATTCCTCTATTTAAAGTACAGCTGGTACATCTTCAGCTCTTCCCTCCATAAAAAGTGCTTTGGAACCACATATTCTCTCTTACTGGGCTATTTTCTAGTGATTAGGTCCTTCTGGGTAAGCTACTTGATATTTCTTGATTTTATTTTTTTTTTTAAATAAATCATAGTATCAGACAATCCTAGAATGGTTTGGGTTGGACAGGACCTTAAAGTTCATCTTGTTCCAACCAAAGTGTCATGGGCAAAGATACCTTCCACTAGAACAAGTTCCTCAAAGCCCCATCCAACCTGGCCTTAAACACTTCCATTTCTAAAGTTAAAATTAAAAAAAAATAAAAAATAAAAAATGATGCCATAGTTATTCTCCCTGTTTTCAAGGCTTTCTTTTGAAGAAACTATTAAATTATTAACTATGCAACTATTAAAGCATAATAAATAAATTTATCAGACTGGGAATGTGAAGACACCTGTGGAAGGCATCAACTCACTAGACTTTAATGTAAATATACACGACCAAGATATTAGCTCTAAGATCAGTTTGTACTTAATGCAGATGATGCACTACCTTAGATGCAACCATTTCCATACCAACTCTATCCAGGCCCCAAGTTTCCAACACAGCGGCAATTTTTGGCAGGATTCTTGGCACACACATAAACATGAGTGTAGCTAATGGGAGAAATTCACTGACAAAATGGATAAATCTTTACACACACTGAGGTGATTTTTTGAGGATCTCATCCTTTAAAGGTACTAGCAAATTCTACCAAGGATCACTTCAAGTTGTTTTCATATCACTTTATCATGTAGAAATATATGTTTATTTATAAAACTTCTGCCAAAACCCTATTGCCAGTGTGAAGCTTGCATGCACGTGTAAGAGAGCACAGCTCCATCTGGTTTATGTTCAGTCAAAAAAAGTATAAGAGAACTGACCTAAGTCTCTGTGATTTACAAGGGTATTTTTTGACTGGCACTTAATCTGAATCCCAAAAATTTTACAAATTGGGAAGCATGTCTTCAAAAGTCTCATGAAGACCCTAAAGAACTCTGGAAAAGCATTTGACAGGTAGAAATGTTCCAATGACACAGGGAAGGAGCCATAAAAAACAATCTTTCCATTGCATTGCTAGTGTTTGTAAAACCAAGTTTTCTTTTAGCAGAGGTACAGTGATTACTGATTTTCCAGCTATTCTTTGATAGAAACCTGAAGATGCTTAGCTTTCTTCACACAAATATGATTGCTGTAGACTGAAAAATCAGATAGGTAAGTGAATCTCTTAGATACAGGGACAAAAATCTGACCTGAAACATCTGCATTATTTGTGGGTGCAGTCATGAACACCCATGTAATTTTCTACATAATCCAGCAGTCCAATTTCCAGTGTATCTTGCTACTGCTTGAATATGGTTAAAGAAAGAGGAAAGACTTCCTTAAAGGTCCAGTAACCCCCACATTCTCCCAGGCTGGTCCACACTGCTTGGCAGGTCCACACTGCCTCTTCTCCCTCCGCTCTCTTTTACTTTTGATTCTGCCCACTTCATTGATGGGAAACAACAGCAGCATAATATCATACAATCATTCCTCTGAAAGACCTGTCTGCCCAGGGATTTCTCATAAATTCTTCATTATGCCAAGAGGTGCAGTTTAAGGATACTGGTGGAAATCTCAGCTTGTGATCTTATGTAGAGGCATATGGCTCTGATGCACAAAAATCAGTGTGTCCCTTAAAACATCCCCTCAAAGATATTATTTAGCAGTGGATGTCTTCATGAGTTATTTAATGTCAACTTTTATGTTAAACTCTTGTCAAGTACTTTGCTCCAATTCTACCCTGAGGGACTGATTTTCACAGTTTGCAGATATTTTAATGTCTTTAGCTTTCTTAAGATGATGTTGCAATTTATTACCTAAAGAAAGCTAAGCCCCACTGCTGAGTCAAGGGACAGCTTTCAGAAACTGTGATGCAGAAATCTCTCTGATGGGATTTAGCGATTTGCCTCTCACTGAGTGTCACTTTGAATGCTCTCTTGAGTAGGGATGGGCTCTTGGATGGTGGATGTGAAGCAGGTATGGCATCTTGTCCCTGAGACTGTGAGAAAGCTTTCAGGCTACAGGAGACATCTGGTAACTTTGTCTTGCATTTCTTGAATAAAGGTCAGGGCTTCTTCTGCTTTCCTCCTGGTGCTGCTAATATCCATTCAGCTCTTCTACTGCTGCAAAATTGAAAAACTTGTGGCATGTCAAAAAGTGAAGTGGAATGAAAACATTGAAGAACACAATGCAGCTTTCCTAGACAATTTCCAGTGTCCACATGTGCTTGGGCTTAAAGGCAAATTGGGAAACTCATCACCACTTGGTGTAGTAGTGTGCAGTAGTGCTATGCCATTAAATACATCCTCCACTCTTAACCATGACTGATAATCTATATGAATAGGGATGTAAATGCAGAGATTTGAAGCTGGCATAGCACAAGACAGTTTTCTTCTATCTAATCCATGCTAAAAATGCAAAAGGGTGGTGCAGGCATGCTCCTGACAGTTTGTTTTATGAAAATGAATGTTGTGGTTAAGTGGGTGAGAAATACAATGAGGAGCTGAGGACCAAATGGGAAATGTCTCCTTGTTGAGGAATGCTTTTGCAATCTTGATTTTCTGTGTGTAAAGCTAACCTTGCACTGTGCAGACTGAGAGAAGAGACCACACAACCCTTAGGAGCATATGGGAGAAGTCATTATGTGGACTCAGGAGTATTTGCTAAGATGCCCTAATAATCAAATGAAGTAGCTAAGCTGCCTTGTCTTGCTGGAGAATAGATTGGTTTCTTATGCCATTTACAGAAACAACACTGAACAGATTTTTATTGTAATCATTTGGATTCAAATTCCTCCATCCTTCATCACTTTATGCATTTCATTTCTCTGTAGACAATTCCACATAGATAAACTCTGGAATACTAAAATATATTGTACACATGTTCCTGGAGCTTTTCAGGTACCTGACTGTCTACATCAACATTGACCTTGGAGTGGTGGGCCAAGATATTGGCTCAGTTCCTATTTCCCTAGGCAGAAGTGGTGAGACTGGGATATCTACTCTGGCTCAGTGCTGTTGGATGTGTTATACCAGAAAAGGCATCCAAATGTGAATGCTCTTGGCTTAACTACCAACATCAGTAGGAATAAGCCAGGAGAGTCTGCTCAAAAGATTTGTGGTGAAAAAACACCTTTCAGAAGGAACTATACCCCACCATGACTACACAGGTACCTCTGATCTGCCCTGTGTTTAAAAGTGATATAGCTCTAAATATGAAGTCTGGTTCAAATGAGGTTTCCTTTGAAATTGCTATCTTCTTTAAGTAAATGTAAATGAAAAATGTAAAAGGACTCCCAGATCAGCATGAGCAAAGCAAATATCCTGGTGGCAGCTGAAAATTGTAACAGCACAGAAGAGCAGTGGTGGGTACACATAAGTCTGTAAGCATAGGAACCAAGGGTGCCTGGTATCCCCTTTCTTTGTGACTCAAGGTAGAATTCCCAAGAAGATCCCGATGTCCAAGCACAGATAAACTTACTGGGAAGTCACCTTCTCAGTAGGAACCTTAGCAGGATATCCTTCTTTTGAGACCTTCCTCCATCTCTCAAATTTTGATTGCAATTGACCAAAAGTCAAGTGACAAGTAAAGATAATTGCATGAGCACATATACACACACAAACTCCCACAAATCCATATGTATCAAGGACTTTTTCTACAGAAATCAGTCTAATAGTATTGGAAATGCAAACATATCTGCCCTAGAATACTGGGATGGGCAGCTGCTCCCTCCTGGGTGCAAGGGTGTTCAGTTGCTGGGAATATAAAACCCATCTAGAAGTGATGAATAATGTGTTTTAAGCTGCATTGCCAGTGTTACAAATAAAAAGTCAGAATGAGCTCCTTCACTTTACAAGCAGTGATAAATGCAGTAGAAGCCACTTAATTAGCCTATGATAAATTGCATGCCCAATTAATTGTGATGATTGCCTTGGGGACAAAACCAAACTCGAGGCAGTCTGATGACACCACAGTAATGGCACATTTAGTGAACACTGGAGAGTCTCTCTGCATGCCCTTTCTGCAGTTGTCGGAAGCTGAATCACAACAGTTAACTGCCAGGGATGCATTTCCTTGCACTAACTTTGCCCCAGTTTGACCTTTTCTTCATTTTATTCTGGTTAACTGAATCAATATTATCTTAATGCAGTGTTTCCTTTTCTCTTCCCAGTAGCAGTGCATGGCTATACTGCAGATTTAAAGTGCAATCAGTGAAATATCAGAAGAGTCCAATGGGATTCCTTATCCCTCAGAGCAGTAGGTGGGAACTGGGAGGAAACATATTAAAGGTGAAGAAGTTACCTGCTTGTTAAATCAGTGCAGATCTGAAAGTCGTGTTTCATAAATGTATGTACGGAACCTGGGAAGCATGACCATGACAAACAGGCTTGTACCTGTTGGAGGAGAAAGGTAGTTTTAAAATGTTTGTGCTAAACTGGTGACAAAGACCATGCAGATATTGCTTTTTCAGTTTCAAAACAGCAAACGACTTCACAGGGCAGCATCAGGTCCCAAATGTGCCATCTGCCTGGTCACGGTTCATTTATTTTATACATGATTGAGTGTAGCACTCATCTAGGTTCCTTTTACATAATCATGTTATGATAACCACATAATTAATGTTTTTAGTATTTAGCAGATAAATGAGATGAAAAAAAAAGAGAGAGAGAAATATCTGATGCTTAGAAATTCTTCTCAAGTGCTTAGTAGAAGCCCAGGTTTTTTCTATTTAATCTATAATTTGTTATTTATTTAGAATTATCTTACTATTTAGAATTTAGAATTATCTTACAGTTATAGTAAAGTTTGTTTGTGAACCATTCCTGGGATGTTAATGCATGGATGAAATAAACATTTTTGGTTGGTTTTTTCCCTCTCATATTGTTTTTTCCTCCCAGATATTAATTTCAAAGACTATCCAAAATTTCATCAGGAAGTGGAATAAAGTGACACATTTCAATATAGGCAAAAATATTTCACTTTATTACAGGAGCTGAAGAATATCCTGGAAATCTCATTAAATGTGTGTAGAAAATGTATCTGGTTTTTTTTCAGACCTTCTTACTCCTGCAAGCATCTGAATACTTATATTCTTGCCCATTATTTCTTATACAAATGCGGAGCTTATACTCTTGCCCCTTCTTATTTGGAAAGTTAACCTCTCCACAAATAGAACTAGAGCTTGAGCAGAAACATATGGAGAAAATACTTGTTCTTCTGGTTCCATGAAAAGTTATGAAGTGGAGGTGAAGAATGAGCTCAGTGGGGGAAGAGGAGGTCAATGAGAAATTTGTCCCTGTTTCAAATATTTTCTCATCACTGTCTAGATTGGACAATGTTCTTTCTAGGTCAGGATCATGGAAACATGTCTCCAGTGATTTGACTTTAGCCTCTTGGGATGGATTTATGGCGGGAATTCTCATATTTCCTAGTGATGTTTTAAACTGAAAATATTCAGATAAAGAACTCCATACATTCAAAAAAAAACCACTTCTGCAGACTTCTGTAGCAATGAACAAATCTGATGTCTGCTATTAAGAAAGATCTTTACAAGAATAGTTTTGAAGTGCCGTTATACATTATTAATGGAGACAGATCTGATGGCGAAGGAAACTATATTTGTCAGAAAGAATGTTTACTAAAATGCCATTAATAAATTTAGGCTGTATGCTACCAAGTATTTGGTAAGTCCCTTCACTGACTTCTTGGCCTCTTTATTTCTTTCATGTCTGGTAAGTAGCTTGAGGTGGTTGATGAACATTGGAACTGAGGAATTCTGGCTTCTCACTGCTGTTTGTCTAAAGGTTTTTTTGGCTTTGACACTTAAGAAGAAGGAAGCTCTAACTCAGTCTATGCCTCATTTTGTGCATTTAGAGCTTTCCTAAGGCTTGTCCTTCATGTTGGTTTTATGGAGTCAAAAAGAAGTGGGGGTTTCACCATAACTCATTTCTCAGTGGCAATAAATTTACACATTTTTTTCTAATAATGAGTGCCTATTTACAAAATTCAGAAAATCTGAGACCTCTTCCAACCTTTCCCTGACAAATTTACCCCAATACAAGTGGATACATTTTGCTAAAATCTTCCAATAAATGATAAAGAAAAATAAAAAGTACAACAGGCTGTAATATTCATTTAGAATGACAGGACCCATTTCTTAGAAATACCACCTTTAAAAAGAGGAGCTTTATGGGATATATTTCATCAAATACAGCAAAAAAGGAAAATATAGGAAAAAGTGTAACTTAACTGCTGCATCTCTTATTTTTGAAATGCTGAGGCAGTGAAATGAAATAGTTACCTTTGAAACGAAATGCAGCCTCAAAAGCTGGTTTACTAGGACAAAAAGCTAGTGCCCAGGTGCTACTTGAGACAGACTGGAATAATCAGAAATATAAGTCTTGCATACACAGAACTAATTTTTATCTAAGGCAGGGTTCAGTTTGATCTACTTTTCATGGAAGTACTTAAATATCTGTTATGCCAGAGGGAGAAACAGGGAGCATGGCATTGCTCAAGAAAGGAGAAGCTGGGACCTGCTGCAGGGGCTGCCCACCTTTACTGGGGAAGGCCAGTTACTGTTTGTTGGGAAATGACACCTGTGGAGCCCAGGCTGATGTGCTCCATCTTCCCAGCAGGGCTGCCCGAGCCTCACGGGAGGAGAGGGGCTTTGGGGGGCTGGCAGGAGCAGAACTCCTGGGGCATTAGACATTGACAGAATGTAAACGTTTCTAGTGGCAGATGAAAAGAAGGTGGTGGTTTTGAAGAGTGAAATTTGAGCAAATGCACTCCAACCCTCCAGTCTATTCAGGGATTTAAATCCCTCTGTGAATATTGGCCTATATAGAGAGCCACTGGACTGTGCTTTTACATAAGATCCTAAGTGACTTTGTAAGCCTTCAAGCACTTCCAAATCCTCCACTTTCAACAACAGTGCTCTTTGTACTGAAAATTTAGTATATAAAGCCATATCATATACTGGGGTTTAAAATATACTCAGAAAAGTTCCACATAATGGCATCTTAATGCCTAGACAAATGCAAAATTAATATACTGGAAATCTCAGGCAGTGGTAAGAGTAAAAGCAGTACAATTTTTCAATGTTTTGTTGGTTTTTTTTTTAATAGCAAGCTCTGCTTCTGAGACAGGCAGAGGAAAATCTTCTCAAGCTGTAAGCTCAGCGTCCCCAGAGTGAATAAGGTTCAATGTAGCATGGATAATTTGTTTGCTTTGCAATTATTTTCCGTCAGTGGAGACAAATTGATTTGTACAAAAAAATTGACGGTCACTGCAAGGCAGCTGGCTTTCTAAACTGTAAAAGAATTTGACTAGGTTAAGTGAGTACCAAATTTTTGGAGTACTGGGATGTCCTTTAGTACTGGTAAAACCTGCAACAATTTTAGGGCTTGCCAGTGATTGCTATGTGAAATTCAATATCAGAGAATGCCAGAATAGCTATTATTAATACCACTATGAGCAGGCCCTCTGCCAGTTTATTAGCAGCCTGCTTTGAAAATTATTTCCACCAAAACAGAAATCAAAATACAGTAAAAGAAACTGATAGTAGAGCAGATGAATAGGTAGAAAGGAAACAATGACAATTGCCTCCAAGCCACCATCTTATTTATTAAGGGGAAATAAGATATTCAACATCATCCAGAGTCAGGAATGCTAGGCAGCAATAGCACTTCTAGCAGAGAAAAAAAAGTAACAAAGGCTTATCCAGAAGATAGAACCATGATCAGACAGCGAGGTGTATTTCCAGAAAATGCTGGTAGTAGGAACACAGAAGAAATAACCCATATGTTCTGCAACTAGAGTATTTGCATATTTTTCCAAATAAAATTATTTGAATCTCATAAAAAATAAATGGCTATTGACATCCATTTGTTCACTTTCATTTTTAAAAAACAAAGACTTGGTTTGGCATCTCAAAAGGCCTGGCAAAATTTTAGTGCATGCATGATCAAATGTTATGTGTGATTAGGAATGCTGTAGTACCTGGTAGCAGCCTGAAATGAGGCTTTGATTCCACTTTTCACAACACTGGGCTAATCAGGACATTCTGTCATATTCAATTTAAAAGCTGGATATGCCCCAGAAAAATGTTGGACATAAAAGCTCAGCAAATAGCTCCGGTTAAACTTCACTTGGATGTTTCAAGTGTTAAACCTCATTGCAGACATCAGGATTAGATTAGGGATACTGTCAGTTTTGCAAAAGTCCAAGATCAGCACTAAGTAAAGTAGAAGTTTGCTAAGACGGGCTAGTTTCTCTTTGCCCAAATTAAAAGGACCTGGGAAAAATTGATACTGTACAGTTCAAGGGCATTTGATTGGGCTCAATACATAAGGTAAACAAAGCACTCTGAGCCCCGATCAAAGTGCAGTTCTGGAGGCCAGTGGCATGATCTTGAGGTGTGAGAAAAAAAGTTTTGAGGAAGAAGGTCACATGTTTGAAGGTCCAGACAATCAGGCTTTGGCTTGACCTCTCTGCCTATCTGGGAGCAGCTCCCCCCAGCTACTCATGTGAGCAGGGTTCAGAGGTTACCAATTACTTAGGGAGGCTGAGAAAGTTGTGTGGAGCTGCTCTCAGCTGCCATTTCACATTAGCTTCAGGCCACTTGCAGGTAGGCTGTGGCTCTTAATGCTTCACTGCTGGTCAGGGATGTTTTTCAGCTCTCAGTCCCTGTGGCAGTGACAAACATCCCTGTCCCTCCACACAGCTCTCAGCGCCTGCCCTGTGGCACAGCTCCCCATCCCCACACATTTGTGCATCACAAAGCTGCAACCCCACCACATGGTGGTTGTTTTAATTGCTTAACTGCTGTCCAGGTAACGTTTTTCTGCCCTTTTAAAACTTTTTCTCTTTTTTTTTCCTTTCCCCCTCTCTGTATATTTCAGAGCCATCAATAAAAATGAGTGAAATGCTTTAATTGGTTGCAGATATTGAGATTATTAGAGTAATTTGGGGCAACTTTTTCATACAAAACTTAAAGTAATGTATGTGTCTTCACACACTTCACTACTACCAAATTGAATAAGAGTGATTTACAACCCTATGGTAGCAGAAGTATAAAAAACTACTTTCAGTGTAAGTCTTGCAACTATAATAAAAATTCTGAATCTTACACAAAAGCTCTTAATTTAAGAGTTTGTTTTCAAGTTCCAACTTTAGAAGTCAGAATTACCCTTAGAAATTAAGGAGGGTGGGTAGATTGTGTGAAATGTGCTCCCTGAGAGAGCTCTCCGGCTTTCTTTCGAGGCTGCTCTACAGGGTATTGACAAACAGGATATTGAACTACACAGGATTCTGGTTTGACCCAGTATGGAAAATCCCATTCTTTCCATTTCACAAATAAAATTTGGGAGTTTGGAGTTTTTGCTTTGTGGAAGTCAAAAACTTGAGAGTGATCACACTTCCCTAATGCAAGGCATATTTTCAGTCTATAAACAAGCCAGTTTCCTTTCAGAAATACGTCTGGGTTTTATTACACATCCTTTAACTCTCCCTGGAAAATGAGTACATTTGTGTTTGGAAATATTCACATACGTGAAGAAATTTTCTAGGAAATTAAGTGAGCCACTTTGAGTTTACAGTGAAAGGCAAGAGCAGCCCTGCCTTAGTTGGTGAATATCTTGTTTCACATACACTGCTATGATATATATTTATAGTTGCTGGGGGTTTGTTTGGGGATTTTTTTTGATGTGTGGTTTGTTGGTTTTGGTTTGGGGTTAGAGGTTTTCATTTTTTGTTTATTTGTCTGTTTTTTGGGTTTTTTTAATTAAAAAAATCACAAAACATAACAGATTATTTTAGTCTTGATTAACACCCGCTTTCTTCTTCTCTTGCTCTTGCCAGTTCATTTGCCTTTAGAGTGAAAGGTGGTGTCTGTTAAATGTTTCACAAAATAAATGTGTGGTGCTCATAGCTTCCTGTGGGACATGTGCTGCTATGTGCTTACTGGAACTCTGCCTTCCATGGAGCAGACAGGACTGGGACTTTGAAATCTGGACAATAGGGTTGGAACATCCTGGTCACATGGCAAGTCATGCTACGCAGCACAGACATTGACATATCTGGAGAAATATTTGTTATATCCTAGGTTTTTTTCAAAAGCATCTTGTCTTTGACTCATGGCACTATAGAGACTCTTATTTAATATACAGATGCATTAGAAATGTTCCAATATTTTCTTTCCTCTTTGGCATTTTTGTTGCCACTTACCATATGAAGTTGAATAGGGCACAATTACTTTTCATTTCATTCCATTTCATTTTCTACCAAAAAAAATTCCACTATTAAGAAAACCTTAACTGGATAATCTTTTGGATAATTTAATGCTGTCACTGTGAGTTTAATAAGAGAAGTGATTTTACAACTTGAAATAAATGGAATTGTCACCTCTTACCTAATCTGTGGCTAGGAAAATTCAATCATGTTCACAAAAGGAAAAAAAAAAATACCAAATATATGCAATACTCAGAAAGGTAAAGATATGATATTCAATAGAGTTTTAAGGGGTACTGGGTTTATAATTGTCCAAATTGCAATGTCTATAGCCATTATGTGGTATAATATAATAGATATCTTGAATAGGATTATAGATAAGAGAAGAAGGAAATATAAGGATGATGTTTGCAGTGTTTTGACCCCGTTTTGTGCAGATTTTTCCCTCTTCAGAAATATTTTTGGGTTTCAATCTCCACTATCAAAGGGCACTTCAAAACATTGCACAGATTTCAGGAAGAAGACTGCATGGAACACTAGGGAGTAGAATGGCTGGGAAAAGATTCCTGGAAAAACAGGGCTTGCAGAGGAGATTTTACAGCTCACTGCTCACTTGAGTTAAAGGCAGAGCAGGCAGATTGCTGCAGAGAAGGAATATGGGTGAGAATTGGCTGAAGATGAGAAGAAAAAGACTAGAGGATTGTAGGGAGCAGAAAAAAATCTATAGAAGGAAAGAGAAAGTACATTAAAGATGTGTTTCCAAGGAGCACAGACCCTAAAATATAAAAACAAGTAGACATCCAATTTAAGTGTTTGACAATAGCCAGAAGACATAATTTCTACCTGCTTTACATTAATCTATGTTAAACAAAACCTTTATTACATTTTATATCCTCTTATGCATGAGCTAAATATTGAATGCAATACTACTGTAAAATATATTTAATGTAAGAACATTTTTTATTCCTTTATTTAAAGTTATTTCATATAAAAGAAAGAAACTACAATCCAGGTTTTCATGAGTAATATTGGGAAAACCAAAACAAAACAAGAAAACAAAACAACATGACATTCCAAATGCTTTAATGTATAACACCACCACCAATAATTGAATGGAAAACCCCCTTATGCTGTGTGTGAAATTCAGTGTGTTTTTAAAAATATACTTCAAAGAAATATGTATTGCAGAGAGAAATATTTCTAGGAGAAATGTCAGGAGTACCAGTTAGAGGAAGATTTTAAAAATTTAATACACATGACAAAGATTTCATGAATGTAACTACTTAGCAATGAAAAAAGCCTGAATATACAAGGAGTTTTTAAACTGTCGGATATAAATGTAATTTATATTAACCCTATTAGACCCAGTTTGGTGGTCTCAGAGAGATTCTGCAGTGGTGCTCTAGATGGATGAAGAAAAGCCATAGAGACAAGGGAGAACAGAAAAGTAAATTTTTTGCAGAGTATATTTAAAAATTTACTTTTTACTAGGGAAAATTAAATGCATGAGCAATGCCAATTCTTTTTAAAGTTATTACTTATTAACACTATTTTTGAAATACACATATTGACGTGTCTACTGTACCCTTTCTTTTCATCAGCATCCTCACCATGTCAGCTGATTCTGCTTAAGCTAATTCAAAGAAAAAAGATAATCACAGTGGGCAAAGCACAGCCAAAAAGGTCAGTCTGTTACTGTGGTGCAGACTCCTGCCTTGGATGGGCTGAAGGGCGTTGGGAGAGTCAAATAAAGGTTTATTTGATTTATCAGGCATCAAGCTTGAGATCAAATTAAGTCTTTGAAATATTAGCTCTACCAAATTTGTTGCACCTCACTGACATGCTGATAGTCCATATAAGATTGTTTTTCAGTACAGAGTGGCTCATTTTAAAATACCCCAGTGAGCCACAGGAAAAGTGAAGAAAAGCTGAGCAGACTGAAGCTTTCATTTAAGTTTATGTTGAGTGGAGATGGGGTGAGATATGGTGCTGTGCACACTCTGGGCTTTTCAGTCACCCTGGTACACAGAAAACATGACACACTATAATATCCACCTTGAATCTGAAGGTCAATGCACCAAAAATTTCATAGAAACTTCCATCTCTTGGACAACATCTCATAGATGTGATTTCTGTTATTTCTCAGGAACATTATGGTGACAGAAAAAACTTATTAAAAGCCATGAACAGATGCAAAATAAAGCACATTTCCATCATGAGATCTGAACTCAAGACTTCTGGGTTCAGTTCCCAAGTCTGCTGCAACACTGAATGAATTCCAAATGTCTCAGAACCTCATCCATCCAAATGGCTAGTGCTCCCTCACTCGCTGTCTTTTTTGTCAATTGCTTTTTAGCTATAACATTTTTGTCTACCATCAGACCTCTAGCAGCAGGATTCTATTTAAATGCAACACAATAATACATAAAATAATTTTTAAAACATCAATATCTTAATTTTCTTTTTCTGTGTTTTGAACATATGTAAAGATAAAGCCCTACCCTGATAATTAACTTGGCCAAAGGTAATATCAAGTTCCTCCACTACATGCACCACCCTAAAGAAAGGTTAAGAATCATTCAGGTGAATAGTACTCCTCTTTGCAATGAAAAATATAAACTTCCTTCTTTAAAGCAGTCATAGAAGTAAATTTTACCCTTGGCTGTATTTATATTTCTTCAAAGCATTCACTATTTTGTTAAAAGGCCATTTTGAAAGAGTTGGGGGCTGACTTCAGCAAGAATCTTTCTTCCTTTTGCCATGTGAAGTCTATATCTAGTGCTCCAAGCAGTTTTGGTTGCTGTTTTTGTTGGTTTTCTCTGGTAGTAACCAGCTAAGCAGAAACAGACCTGTGGTGGCAGTGATATGCTACAGTGGGTACTGCAAAAGGTGGGAAAGAGTTGTAAATAAGGGAAGTGGGCAGATATGGGCAAACTGCTCTTTTCTGGAGTATTCTCAAGTTGAGAACAGTGCAATGGGATCCATTCCAGGACATTTTAACTCCTTCCTTGGCAGGAACAAAATGATTTACATACAGTCTTATGGTTCTTACATGCACAAAATATGTAACCAGCTTCAGCAGCCTCAGCACAGACCTGTGGATGTCAGTAGTAACACACAGGGTTTAAGAGCTTTATTTTTCTGAATGTTTGCTCTCCGGTGTAGCTCTTTATGCCTGTGCAAGCATTTCACTTTTCCTCTATTTGTTCTACCTTGACCACTTTTTTCTACCTTCTTCTCCTCTGTGTTATCATTCCTTGTTCCTGATTCATGTCTTCTGCCAGCTGTGATCTGTACTGAATTCAGAGGATCAGATAGATTGGGATGGTCAAATCACTTTGGCAAGGCAAAGATGAAAGTATATACTGGAAAATCTGACTTCATTCAGTTTTAATAGCAGTATTGCTCCAGCTCTGCAATTTGGAGAAGCTGTTGTCTGCAGCTGCATGTCACGGGCATCCTTCTGAATATCACCATCCTCCCAGTGCCGGCTGAGCATCTGGTGTGCACTGCATCTTATTCCAGAGGTAAGAAGCCAAGCCTACAAAATTGGCCAGGGAACCCTTCTTCAGCATACAGCAGCCGTAGCTTTCTCTGCCTCTGTAGTTCTCCAGCATGTTCCTCCTGCAGCTCAGTCTGGCTTTTGGCTTCCCCCAGCACTCCTCAACCATCACCCCCTGCCTCTCTCTCCTCCTGATGGCAGTGGTTATGCCCTATAGCAGAGATTTTTAAGGATTATCCTCTACCCCTGCTGGCTAGGCCAGACAGGAGGGCAATTGCTGGGAGTAGCTGTCTCCTTCCCAGCTGATGCATTGTACTTGCTCTCTCTTTTATGTGTGCTGGCATGACTTGCAATGTGTTACTTCACTTGCAGTCGTAACTAGGGCTAATAAAATGCTATTATGGTTAATTATATTCACTGGTGAGGCACTTAAACTTTACATGAAATGGCATCCCAGTAGGCTTCAGTTTTCATAACACATGGCAGTCGGAATGGCAAGGTTTTAAAAAACATGTAATTTCATTAGAGTAACAAGACAAGCACATGAGTAATTTTTTTATGAAGTGCTTAGTGGTGTTGCCATATGGATGGCTTGTAAATAAACAAACAAAAAACCTGATGGAAGGCTAGAGGATATAAGGGACACATGCATCTGGCAGAGGATATCCCAGCATGCTTCAAGCACTTGCAGTTTTAATAAGCACTTCTCAGCACCTTGTGCCTATGAAAAGGTTCAGTGAGGTGGTGTTCATTCATGTCCATTTCCAGAACTGACTTTTATTTAATGTTTTTTCTATTTTTTGAAAAAAGAGGTGTGTGAGGCTATTATAAATTCTCTTCAGGCCATTGGAATGTCCTGCTGTATACCAGGGAGCTTTTCTTTCTCTGTTGACTAGAAGATGTTTATTCCACAGTGACCTGAATTCTGGTAACTTCTAAAATAGATCCACAGTTTTGTGGGGATGATCTTTTCACCTTTTGGGTACCTTAGAAAATTATTTTGGGACACCATGTTATTAATGAAATGCCCTAATGTTAACCTACTGTCATTAGCTGGAGCTTAGTTAAGACTATTTATTTATGGAATATAAACAACATATTATAATTATATTATAAATAATGTATTATATTATTATTATAAAATAATATTACAAAGTTTTACAGGGGTGCAGATGACAGAAAATAAAATCATGTTTACCTACAAGATTAAGTCAGGGAGATCTATTTCCCTCTCCATACCCAGCTGCAGAGGTGTGAGAGCTCCCAGAGAACCAGGTTTGGCTGTGCACAATTCAGAGGGCGTTTACAGGAAAGACTCTTCAGTTTATGATGTGAACAAACTTTTGCTTGTCTTTACCTGGGGTTTGTCAGAGGGTTCATGTGTGATCATATTTTATCTCTTTTCAGTTTTTTTCCTCAGATTATTTGACTTCAGTTTGGAAGATAGTTCTGAACCTCTGAGTTAAAACTTTCCTCAGTGTTTTGGAAATAACTACTGTGTCTTTGGCAAGCTAGATGTTTGACAGTAATTCTGTCAGATCCCTACCTATAGAAAAGTGAGAAACTTCACTGGGTCTCGTAATTTGCAGCTATCAGAAAAACTGTCTCTGTTCTCCAGAACATACAGCTCATATTAATATGCAGTTAAAAACACATTTTACAGAAAGCAGCCTGCTACTGAATCCTGGCTGAAACTACATGGGATGATAAATAACCAAGACAAAGTGTTAATCTTCAACATGGCATGATTCCATCACACAGTCTTGATTCCTTGGATATAATGCAATAAAACACTGTTCTGGTGGAATTTATATCAGTTGTCCAATCCAACCTGTTAAACACTTTTTGCCGTCAGAGTTTTGAGTGGTTCCAGCTAAGTCTGTGAATCAGGACTGCTTGACAGATATGCACAGAAAACAAGGAGAGGAATTAATAGGATAATTAAATCCTGTGGATATGATTGCATTTGTGGGGAGTATGGAAGCACAGGATAAGGCAAATACATATGTGAAGTGGAGGAAAGCTGTAGGTGTCCTCCCTAGGGTCGGGAGGTAGACACAAAATATGCAGATAGCAGGTTACTGGGGCAAAATTTGCAGAAGGACATGAAAAACAGGCTGAAGGGGAAAGGAAAAGCCCTTCCCCTGCCAGCACAGCAGAAGAGGTGAAGGTGAGAAGGACCAAGAGCAGCAGAAGCATTATGGACAGCTTGGAGATCTTGAAAGCTCTGAGATGGTCATCAGAAGATGAATTTGTGATGAATCATCACAAAGTAAGAAATCGTGTTCATTGTGGAACAAAGGAAAGGCATCTTGCTTTCAGTTTCCCTAAGCTATATTTTTATCCTTTTAGTGGGTGAATTCAGGGCTCATTAAAGAGCAAAACCAGTAAAAGCAGCTTAAGGAGCACCAAATGTGTGCAGATGTTACGTAGTCTCTTGTGTGTCATGCAGTCCCGGTATCTGCCATGTCTGATGTGACCTATAATAAGAACGAGTCTGAACTTTCACTTCTCTGCTCCTTTTTACTGTGGACTGCAGTAGTTTGGGACTGTGTGATGACTTTGTAATGTTGACAACTGAAGACCAAGAATAAGGTGCTAAATTCTTTTTAATAACAACCAAACATAAGAGGCAAAGTGTCTAGAGGCAACATAAACTGCCAACTCTGCTTTTAAAAATCTAATTTGCTAAAAAGCAATCCACAATTTATATATCTATTTTCTTTTAAAACACTTATTTAAAGCAAAAAAAGGTATTAAATCTTGGCATAGGTTTTTGGCTAAAATGCAGGAAATATATTATGAACAGATTTTTACACTATTTTTCCATGTTATTTTTGCTATATACTTCAGACCTATGCAATATATAAAATAATATATTTCCCCTTTATGTATGGAAAATACTCATCAACTTTATGGTTTCATTAAAGCAGAGAAGAAAGAAATTTCCAGTGTAGTTCATGATAATAGTTCCAAGTGAAGAAACTGTTGTCTTGATACTGTGAAGGTGGCATTGCCCAAGACTGGCATTCAGACTACAAACAAGACAACAAATTAATCATTCAGATACTCCTTCATATTTTCAAAATATTTTCTAGTTACTTTGCTTCCAAAGACCATTTTAATAGGTCCAAAGCAAATATCTTCAAGCAAAGGTGGGCTCTTCTTAAATTCTTTCCTTATATTGCACTGCAATATAACACCAATGTTTAAACTGAGTTTAGGAATCGGTGGGTATAGGTTTCTGAAGAAGAACAATGAGCAGGCACGGAACACAGGGCATTTTTGGACCTTTTGAGTGTTCTTGTATCTTAGAAGCATTCCATTTTGTGGATGCTTTCTTTTTCTGTCCTAGTGCATTCTGTACTGCCACAATTCAGGTGCACAGCGACCATCACATGCATGCTGGCAGCAATATCTCCACTTTACAAATAAGCCATAAAAGCAAGAAAAAAGAGTAAAGTTTCTCTCCTAACCCACATAGAGGGCAAACTATAGAGGCCAGACAAGGATAATAAATGTGACTGACAGCTGACAGTATGCCAGTAAAAATTCCCCTTTCCCTTAGGATATTGTTTTGATAATCTTTGCCGATTTAATACTTTGTGGAACTAGAGATTTTTTTGTCTGAATGGATATTTTTTGAGGGGTGGGGGTTGCACTTGTCAATTGCACATCAAAATAGAGTGGATAGACAGAGTAGTGAAATGTAAACAACAGCTCCAGGTTTGTTTTTCTCTTTAGGCTGTTGGAGAATGTTTTTGTACATGAAGGTTAACAGAGCACAGTAATGGACTTCATCACTTCTTAAGGACATTTGACCAAAGCTCCAATACAACTGAGTGCAGCATTATTATCTGGTTTTGTATCCTACAGTCAAAAAAGTCTTTTATGAAGTTTAGCTGTAAGACAACAAAATGTGCTTACCTCTTGATATTTAAAGACTACACATTTACTTAGAAATTTTTATATAATTTTCCATTCACAAGTTCATAATTTTGCCACATTTCTATCCACTTGGCCATTGTCTGTTTTATACACCCACAAAGATTTGTGATCATATCCAAATGTCCATGCCACTTGAGACACCCAACTGTGAGTGTCCTGATCATGCTGGGATGACCAGTCCTTGGGGTTTTATATGAGTCCAGTGTCCTCAGGCTCCCCCAGCCCAGCCATCAGGACTTCCTACCCCTCACCAGTGGCACAGCTTTCTTGGAGAAGCAGCAGCCCCCCAGACTCAGTGTCCTTGTCCCCATTTGTCTTCTGGGCACCCTTTTAGCTTATCACAAGGTTTATGACTTGCAAGGTGGCTGAAACTGTCAAGTTTCCCCTCTTGCTGCTGAGCTGAGCCTGCAATGCACCAAAGAATAAAGTATAAGCAAAACAAGCTTCTCCTGCCGAATTTTGTGGATATGACTCCAAGTGCACTGAAGAGAGAGATCTCTTGAGTTAGTTGATGTCTTTTGTAGAAACATAATCAGTTTTCCTTCTGGAATTTGATTTGTTTTTTTCTTTTGACTTCAGTGACTCTACATATAATGTTCTTGTTTTGCAAGTAAAATGTAATGTTCACCTTGCAAACAAAGACAGGTCTGAAGACTAAGATACACTTTTTCCCCACAATATTAATATCAGAAAAGGGTGCTGTACAGGCAAAAGAGTTTAACCTGTGTAACTCTATTAATTTCAGGTCATACCTTCCGTGGCACAGATGTCCATTGTGTTTGGTAGGATAACACCTTTGTTATTGATTGGAATTCAGTTCTGTAGATGATGATTTGTAAAGTAATGCACTTTTTTCAATTTGTTAGAGCAGGAAAGGGTGGATGCAAATATTTCTGCCTATGGATCTAGCAGGGACTACCTTCAGCACTCTTGGTCTTGAGCCCACCTCTGGTCTATCTGCACCAAAGCCGTAGCGGGGCTAAATAGGGCGAGGTCAGCTTCACTTGGAATTGAACCACTTTGGTCTCAGTATTTTGATACCAAAAGAGGCTTCAGATAAAAAAGAAAATTAAATAAACTGACTTTTAATGTTTATAGATATAATGAATCTCAGTGGATGAGTGTTTTTTTGAGTTAGTTTCTTCATCAAAACAATGTGCTATTCAAAGAATGATAAAAAAAATTACACTCCACAGTTTCACATCAGGTTAATTTATCACAGAGGGTTTTTGGCTTGGCTAGATGACATGGGTGTAGGTGCTTGAATACATTGCAGACATGTAGCCTTGGAGACTAATCCTTTAAAAATATGTCCAAATAGCCTTTTATACAGGCATGTTCCCTCTAAATGCAGTGAGGTTGTGCTGACACATATATGACCTGGTGGTTACTTTCACATAAAATATGATCTGGCTAGACTCTGACAAATTCACTGGGCTCTGAAGAAGGGTGCATGAAGTTTTCTTCTGTCTAAAGTATACCACATACAATCTTGTTATTGATATGTTATTGGACGTCTAATATCATTATAAATAAAATGTCTCCTTTTGTGCTCTTAGCCCTTTCTAATTGCCCTGTGGCCATTTCTTTGTGCCTGAGGATGACCCTGTGTCATTTTGCCTTACTTCCTTTATGTAAAGACAAACAATAATACTTGTCAATTTATTTGTGGTTTTCTCAGCTGCATAGCTAATTCTCTTCTGCTTGATAGGATGTCTTTGCTTTCTGTAATTATAGTTCTGCTTATGCCCTTGAGGAAGAACATCTGCTGCTTCCCACTCATGAGTTACATTTCATCCTCTCTGTTCCTCGGTGTTATTCTGCTCCACAGTGGCATGGTAGTCCCTGATGGCCTTTGCAGAAATTTTCCTTGGTGTTCTGTGTAAGGTCTTCAGTCTTCCTCCTCACTTCCCTGTTCCTTCACCAGCCTATTGTGCTGCTTTCCTCCTCAGGAGTGATGCATTTGCTTCTCTGATTTATCTGTGAGGGAAAGGGCAGAGGTGTGCAGGGTGCTCCTACTCCAATCTGTCTCAGCTGGGAATGAACGTGCAGCAGAAGCCCAAGGACAACACTCTGTAGTACCCTCACCAAAACTAGCAGTGTCAGCTGTAAGGTCAGGAAACCTGACCACCCAGCTAGAACAGAAGATAAGGGCAGAAAAAGCCCCACCTTCTCTTTTAGGACACTTAGCAGTGAAATTCTGCCAACTTGGCATATTTTTCCCACCATATTTGTTGTTTTTGTTGTTTGATGTTGCACGTAAATCAACTGAATGATCTTTTTTTATTCCTTTGTTCTCACACATTTATAGTTTCCTCTCAAAGATATTTCTTGATATGAACATGAAAACATATTGTGTAGTAGGCAAATTTGGAAGATTAAAATATGTGTTTTTTTGAATAGTCAAAACTGTTAGGAATTTTTAGCATTTTTGTGATGTTATCTTGTCACTCTTGCATAATATCTATTTTTATACATAATGCAATGTGCTCTTGGGCATAAGGTATGAGTCCTGGGTATGGTTCTGTGCAGGACTGGGAGTTGGACTCAATGATCTTTGTGGGCCTCTTCAACTCAGCATACTCTGTAACTCTGTGGTTTTGATGAATAATTAATACATATTTTTGCATGACCAGAATTGGGCATGGTGCATCCCAACCAAGGAGACTACATCAAAGAATTTGAAGCATTTATGTTTCAACAAGAGCTAGGAAAAAGAGGTCATCACTCATAGCCAAAGGGAAACCAAGAAGAAGACAGGAAGTGATAGAGCCTCACACATGGATTCTTGACTCTGTCACGCCAAGCTCATGCAGTACAGATCTGGCAGTTCAGCACAGTGATTTTTGAAATACTGTGGCAGTATTGCAATAAAAACTGGGGTTTTTTTTGCATTGAGATCAGCATTGAGGCAGAAATGTGAACTTGGTATGAACAAACAAGTGAATAGCTTTCAGTGTCAAAGGTAGCTTTTATTACAAATATTTGTGCAGAACTGGAAGAATAAGGAAGTGTTCTATATTGAATATATAGATAGAATGGTACAGTGGTCAACTGACTGCATGTTACAGGATTAGAGGGACTGTTTGGTACTGGGTATTTTCCTTTTTTTAGAAGAGAATTTACATAGGGCTTTGTAAAGAATTCCCTATCTTTTACATAGGATAAAGGAAACAAAAACACAACAAAACAACCACTACCTTTTATGTTTAATAATAGGGGGATAAACCTTAACATGACAGAGGCTTGAGAGACATGAGGGTGACCTGAGAAATTTGGAAAAATTATGTTTTATCTGATGTGTACTTGTTGCTAACCTAGATGTTAAGGGAATGACAGTTAACTGTGAATGAGACTGGTCAAGCCCATGGGAGAACTGTGTGAGAAGACGGACAAAACCAGGAACAATGAGCATCCACTGAGTGAAATGATTAAAATTACTGATTTAACAAAGTACAATACAGGAAATAGATGAGAAGCCCTTGTAGGAGATTCATAGTACAGGGGAGACAGGTCTTTGAGCAACATCCACAGTGCTTCAAAGCCATGAAAATTAAGTTCTTCACATGAGGAGACCCTTGAAAAAAAGAGCAAGGAAGAAACCTATCCATGAAAGGCAATCCTGACATTGCCTTCACTCTTCATCCTTTGCATTGCTAAAAAGTCCAACAAAATTGAATCTTTTTTATAGAGACAAAGGAGAAAACAGAAAGTGAGTCTTTTGACAGCAAACATCTCTTTTTCATCTAACACAAGAGGTGATAAATATATCATTGAAACTCATATTTCAAGAGGAAAAGAAGTTAAAAGGTAGGAAATGTTACAAGAACCAACAAGTAACTGCTGGGACAAGTTGCTATAATACAGAAGTGTCATTGGATATACAAACATTAGGGGTAAAGAAAAATGAACCGGGAAGAAAAAATATGGTTGAGGCATAAAAATAGTTAAGTAAAGGAAAACAGGACAAGAACAGGAATGGAGGGGTTAAGAGTGGAAAAATCAAAGGGTGATGGAGAAGTGTAAAGGAAACAGAAGGAAATGAACATACCAAATGAAATGACGGGGAGAAGAGATACAAAAATAGAGCAAGACAGTGTACAGTCAGATCTATAAACATGGTTTAAAATTGTCAGTGGCTTGCTACAGAGTGGTTACAACGTTGTCTGGAAGCTTTGCTCTCGTTGAAGTGAGGAATGGTGAAGGTGGGGTTAATTACCTGGGGGAGTGACTGCAGCACTTGGCCCTGCGGGCACTGATGGCATCCAACAGCTCTGCTGTGTTCAAGACAGGACAAGGTCTCTCCTTCCTTCTCTCCCTCCCCACTTGTCCCCTTTTGGGAGGGGATGATAGGGATACTTACTGAGAAGATCGTTTTTCATGCAAATGCAGATACACATAAACACATGCTCAGTTTATTGGAGAAGCTTGTACTACTTTCTGAAGGGAGGCATGGGAAAAGATGCAAGCTTAAACAGATTTGAGGATCTTTTGGAGGAGGGGGAAAGAAGGAAAAGGGACAGGTGAGTGCTGACATCTGGAGAGTGGGAACAGCTGTGAAGGCCTCAGGGCTGAGACTTTTGTTTCTGACCTTAGGGAGAAACCCGAGAGTACTGACCACATGGAGTGGTTGCAAGGAAGAGTGAGGGCAGAGGAGAGACAGAATAAAATGAGGGGTGGCAGCCCCTTATTTTTGTATCCTGGAGCCTTGGTAATATATCTCTGTAAAGAGGCCAGTGCATGTTTATATGAGAAGTTATTCCGTTCTGTCTGAAGTCATGTTAAAAATTACTTTCTTTGGGCCTTGGGGCATTCACTATAATGAAGTTAAAAGGATAAATGCTATTAAATGTCTGAATAATGTTGCTAACATAGCTTGTCTTCCTGATCATTTTGTTAAACTGCAGTAACATACAATCATGTCACCATTAATACTTCCTGCATGTGCAAGAAAGAAGAATACAAAGAGTATGAAATATCAATTGATTTCAGGACGGTGTGTTTTATATTGAAACCAGATGAAAAACTTATTTTCTCATATGGTTGGTGGCTGGTACTGGAAACATCACACATTTTTATTGTTGAAACAGAGTGCAAACTATTCAGAGTGATACACCTACATCTGTATCATATTATACTCCATGCCTGGCTGCCATCATTTTATAGATTCAATATCTGTCCAACCATTATTTTCATTGGGTCTCATAACTCCATACTTGGTCCACCTGTAGAGCCTGTGAGTTATCAAGTTAGAGTCTTTTGCCATTGTCATGCATCCAGTTTTCAAATTTGAATGGTTTCCAACTGGACTACAAAGAACCAGAACTGCTATTCTTAGAGTGATTTTTATTTTAACTACACCCATTCCTATCTATCATTGCAGTCTGCTGGAAAAACTTCTAATTTCCAACAAAAAGGGTTATCTTTTTGGATGGGAGAAGGGAACATGTACATTCTTCATCTCCTTTTTATTATTATATAATTGTTCCCACTCTTGATACTTGTTTATTGTTATCATATTAAAAAGCAGGAATAGTTGTCCAATTTCTGGGTTGTAAAATCTCCCTAGCACGCTCATGAGGTTCACTTAGACAGTGTAGGATTATTCAGCTAGAATCCAAATTCTCCTTTGAAGATAGCCATCACTCAGTGCATTCTGGACAAGACCCTATTGCCTCTGCTGACTCTGACCTGAACAAACATATTTTTTTTTTTTGGACATCGCTCTACACCCTTTTTCCAAATTTGTACCTTCCCCTGATATATCATTTTTTATTTCACAATAGGTAACATTCATATAGCTTCATGTAACATTTCTGTCTTACTGGTCCCTTCCTGAGGTACCCCCTAGCTGATATCTCTGTCTTCTGCCTGACTTCTTTTCCTCCTCCATCCAGTGTCCTACCCTCAAGTATCTTTTCCCCTGATGCTGTCTTTGCCTCTCCAAAACTTGCTGTCAGTTCCAGATATACTCAAGACCTCAGCTGGTCCCAGGCTGCAGCACTCCCAGGTTCTTCCCGTTGTTCTGTGGGGCTGATGATGGACAGATGCCTCCACAACAATCCATGACCCTGAGGTGTGCCGGTGGTGCCACAAGACACACTGGCGATGTGACAGGGGACAGTCTGAGCATCTACAAGGTGTCCCCACACCAGGATAGCCCCAGGCTGTGGGAATCCTCAGTTCTCCCTACGAGCACCAGGAGCTGTTGGCAAAAAGGCCCCTCCTCACTGGTCTGCTCTTTCCTGGTACCACGCTCACCACGGCTCAATGCTCCAGGCTCTGCCAAAGTAGTCAGCAATGTGGCTGCCTCAATACCAAGTCATTTTCTATATGGAAAAGTGTCAGCTGACCTTTAGATGCTGCAGAAATCTCACAGGTTGCAGCATGGCTTATATTTTCAGCCACCAAAATGACAGTCTGGCTCATTTTAAATTAATTACTCTGTTCTAGTTTCTGTATTCAGCTGATTTCACGAGTGTTTACAAACCAGCTTCTAATGTTCCAAAATATTTTGGCAATTTTATGGACTAGAAATACCAGTCTGAGTTTTTCAGGGACGCCTATGGGACTAGAACTTTTACTAGGACTTTATAAGATCTAAAATGGGCAAGTTCTGTGGACCACCACTGTGTTATTAGGCTTATTAAGTTGTCTCTAATGTACCCTGAAGCCTTTGCAATCTAGGAAAGAAACATCTGGTCCATGAAGGTTTCCATTTGTATCTATTTTGTTAACTACTTTAAGCAGCTAAATATAAAAATACATATAAATATAATGCAATGAAAACAGAAGTACGTAACGCTAAGATAATTTGAGGTCAAATTAGTCACAAAACTGTACAAAATATCACAGTTATTACAAGCAGCAACCCTCTAAGATTTCACCCAGAATTAGGGAAGAGAATAAACCTTACTCATCTACTACTCCCCCATAATAGACCAGTATCCATACAGTAAAAATATCTATGTTTGTCCCCATACAGACATGGATTTATTTTGCTCATGAGCTCATTCTTATTCAATTCTGATTACATCCCTGAAGGACTAGATCCCATTAATTGTAGTCTGCTTCTCACTTATTTTGATTTTTTTTTTAAGATCTGGGCTTTGTGTTTTGCCAAGAGAACTAAACAGCTTCAGGTATGACACTCACTGGTTATCCAGGAGGAACATTCACATTTGCTCATCATGCATGTGGAAAGTGTCCATCACCACTGCAGACACGCTCCAGACAAATGCCTGAAAGGGTAGAGCATTGAGTCATACCAATATTAAAATTTAAATGGATAGTCTCCTGTTGTGTAAGGCAGGCTGAGCAGCTGTCGATTTTTTTCTCCTTTTCTCAAAGAATTCTATAAAATGATGGTGGGAATGGTGAAACATTTTGGAGCTAGGTGGAATTAAATACAGATGGATAAAACAGGTGAAAAAGGTCCTAGAAATATCCATTCCACCAAACTGACTGTAATGGAAACTTACAGTGAAAGGCTAAGTTTAGGCACGTTGAATATGCTCCACAGAGCCCAGACTGATGAAATACCCAGCATCTTACATTTTACATGACAAATTATTTCCTTCCACTTTATTTTTGCTGGGAAGCATTTATTCTAAATTAGTTGTCCAAATTTTCTTAATAACCATTTAAAACAAGAGTTTCCAGAGGGTGATTCAGACACTGTCTTAGCCATCTGGATTCAGCTGAGTGAAGTGGACCTCTAGAAGCTTCTATGTCTTTCTGCTTGGTATTGTGAAAGCCTGGACAACTAGCTCTATTACTCAAATAATTAAGAGAAGAACATGATATCTAGGGTATATTTTATCACTCCAAGCTTTTTCCACAGTTTTAGGTAAGGCTCAGAAAAGGCAGTGTATGGATGGGAGGCTGCCTTACCCTGTAGATGAGGAGCTGGGTT
The DNA here is from genome assembly GCF_049639895.1 of Pseudopodoces humilis. Taxonomy (NCBI): domain Eukaryota; kingdom Metazoa; phylum Chordata; class Aves; order Passeriformes; family Paridae; genus Pseudopodoces; species Pseudopodoces humilis. The sequence goes on along the minus strand of NC_142205.1, from coordinate 10,216,671 downwards.
CTGTTGTTCACTATCTATAGTGAAATTATAGAACTCTCTTTTAGCATCCATGTCTCAATATGGCCTTCAAGCATGACATACACTAACACTGCCATTTTCTACCTGTATTGCTCTGTCATATTTTTCATGAGAACAACCCTGTGATGTTGAAATCATAGATCTCACTGGAGTTAACAGACATGAAATTTTTATTTAAGAAGAAACCAGAGAGGACAGGAATTGCTGGACAGTCCTGGACAAAAGTGAGTTTTCTTGGGCCAAAGACAGAGGCAATGCACATTTCCCTCTGCAAAAGAAGACACAGGGTGAAGTCAAACCCATTAAGTTTACACAAGGATTACAGAAAACTGAAGTAGCCATCAGAACTCCTGGAAGAGATATATTTCCCTGAAAATCTAATATTTATTTTAAAAAGTCAAGCCTTCTGTCTGGAGTACAACTATGTAAAAATGCCCAGCTAACTTGGCTATCAGACTACACAAAATATTTGAGTGAAGGAAAGCAATAATTGAATGGTTCTTGAACCCTGAAATGTTAGAATTACTGGGAAACTAAATTCTCAGTGGCCAGAAAAGTTGTTGGGGTAGTCATTTTACATCACTGTGGTGAAAACTGGAGTTGGGTCTACATGTATTACAGTTTTACAATTATTACAGATTCCAGCACATTGATAGAAGAGGAGACACAAATGGAAGAGACTCTGGCCTTAGTCCATGGGTTTAAAGGGTTTGATTTGCTTTTTCAGGTTGGCTTTCCCTAGAACAGACTGTAAGACATATATTACCATTATGAAATGAAGTAAATACCCATGAGATTTTCTTTTCACTTACAAACACATAATTTACAAATTCAATACCTGTCCACTAAGATTGATAGTGTCATGGGGAATGGAATAGTTAAGGCTTACTGGAATTCCTTAAATAAATATAAAAATGGCCTGGTGCTTATATTCTCCTACTGAGAAAAGCATGGGTTTTGCAGTGCTTAACCATCTTCTGAGTGTAAATACTTGGCTGAGCAGAACTCACCACTTTTGAACTCAAGTTCACTCCATATCTTGAGTATGACGTTTGGCAACTCCTGTTGAAGTCATTGCAGGTGGGGGTTTCATGGGGCCCTTTTCCTCCTGACCACTGCACTGAGACAGCTGCCCTGAGCCCAGGGATGTGAAGTGTCCTAAATCACCGCTAAAAGGACCTCTGCCATTGGCCAGTATTTTATTTTGCTTGGGAAAAAAAGGCTGTAATACACATGTACTGAACAAGAGGAATTAGAATCTTGGAGAGAGATGTCTCTCAGAAAGTAGAGTACAGTAAAATAGAAAAAGACAGCTTATGGGTGATTTTCTTCACTTTCAGGAAATTACAGGAAACTACTACCCTACATGTTCTCAATTTATGTATTTAATATTGGTGTATTTTTTGTGTTGACTAGTTCAGGATATATTTGCTTAGACTGGAAAAGCCCTTTTTGAAATTATTCATATCTAATTATTGGACTAATCTAATATCTAATTATTGGATTACTGGATTACAGCAGAGCTGTAGCACCTTGGAGACCTGTGCAACTGAGGACGTGTCAGGAGTCTCAGCTGTAGCAGCTGAGGTGCCACCCCCATGTGCCCATCCCAACACACTTCCACTGCCCCAGTTGTCAGAAGGCTGTGGAAGCAAGGGGATGAGAACAGAGGAGCAGAAGCCCCTGTGGAAGAAGTAGAGAAAAAAAAGTCATTAAAAAGTCTAACTCAGTAGTTTCCAGGTGAAATCTCTTTCCTTCTGCTCAGAAAAGATGACCTCCATATCCTTTCAATATCAAAGGCTTGAAATTAAAGCTGAGGCAAGCACCTGGGCAGTTTAAAAGTCAGCACTGTCATCAGCTTGGCTTTGAAGATTTTAGCACACAAAATTGGTACAATATTTGATGTGAGTGAATATAGTAAAGCTATATTGGTGTTAAAATTTTGATGGCTGACTTCCCTTTTAATGAACTGTGTATCTCATAGTTCAGAACTTCCTATCTCATAGTGGAGGGTTTGTTTTTTTTTGAAAATTGGTGGCTTCCTCATTTTCTTCCTAAAATTCTTTGTCTTAGTCGTATTTTAGGTTCCTCTAAACCAAACCTAGAAAAATTTCCAGAATTTTGATCTGAGATGGGCAAACAACAAAACACACAGAGGTGAGGGGTGAGGTGGAAAGTCAACCTAAAGCTTATCTCATTTAACAGATAGCAGTAAACATCTTAAAAGTGATTGGCTTATTATGAACACTTTAAGCATCCACGGAAAGCAGCTTTCCATATCCACAGTAAGGTCATTAGTGAGGGGAAAGGGAGGGAGAGAGTTAGCTGATAGCACAAACATCTTTCCTGTGCAGACACTGACCTGGAAGCTATTTCCTCAAAATAAAGGTTCTCAGCAATGTAAGGAGGAAATGTTAGGAAATGCAGCAGAAAAATAACGAAAGCAGAATACTAGCTTTGAGGAAGTGACTAAATTTAGACCTACATATGTGTAGATTTTGCTGCTAACACAAGAAGTTCAAAGAGATATATTGCTACTAGGTATGACAGCAAAAGTAATATTACCACTATACTCCATTATCATTCTTTCCAAAATCAATATCAAAACAACCCAAGTCTAGACACATAAATGTCAAACTATTTAACAAGAAGCAGTTAGTGCAGAAAAAACACTTAAATGGCAATTGAGGTAGTCTGATGGATCTTAAAGTAGCTTACCAGGATTTATGTAAGATAAAAACAGTTTAACTAAGCATGTAGAACAAAGCCTGGGGGCTTATGGCAAGAACAGTATTAGAAGAACATCTCAGCTCTTTATCGTACCTGTCAGGTCCTAGTACTCGGCTGTTCTGTCAAAGATGGAGGGCCTTCCAAATCTCCTCATTTTTATCCTGATTTTAGGTTTTAGGTTACTTAATAAAATTACCCTTCATCTATTACTCAAAAGATAGACTGCCCAGTTCACAAAAACACATTTGAGCTAACCCTGCTACTCATATGAAATCTATCAGTTTCAGAGTGCTTTCTCCACTTTTTAAATGTCATTCTCTATTGGGAACTGACAAGGAGATTGTTAGAAAGTAATATCCTCCCAGAAATGGAATTTTGGAGTGGGACAGACAGCAGAAATTAACACTTAATTAACATATTAAAATGGCTAAACATTAAAACTCACTTCAGTCAAGTAAAAAAAGGTAGGTAAGAACTCAAAAATACAGAGAAGTTAACTTAAACATGACCAAATATTTTGTTTCTAGATTCTAATAATTATCTTCTAATTCAAGTTGTTTTATTTTGGATTTCAAATAGACTTATAAAAAAGAAAATTAAAACCAATGATGACTTAGGTTGAGAAAGCAGTTTTACATGGTTCATAATTAATTTTTTATTGGTTCACATTTCATTATTTCTCTGTGTGCAATCAAAAGCCATTTTGATTCTGACATACATCAGTCTTTTTTCTGATGTAACAGAAATTAACTCATCTGAAATGAAACACATTATTGCAGTGCTGAAAAACCCATATCTTCAATATAAATAGAGCTAAAGGAGATTTTATTGTCTAAGACATCTTTCATTTCACAGCCTTCAGCATAAGTCATTAGCAGTCATTCAGGACATGAAGTGAAAGGCCTCAAGGTGTGGCACCAATCACCCTGTTCCTCTGTCTCCAAAAGCAGACAGTTCTCATCTATACCCAGAACTGTTACTTGAGGCTTCAGGCTGACTTTGGGTTTTCAAGTGAGTAAAAACTTCACTTTTGGGTTTTCTTCAAACCCTACCACACAACAAGAGCAAGAAATCTGCAGTGCATTTTTTAAGGATAGTAGTAACTGTCTCGTGACTACCTACCTTCCAGGCCACCGGCAACAGGATGAGAGGACACGATCTTGAACTGCACCAAGAGAGGTTTACGCTGGACATTAGAATGAAATTCATCACAGAAAGTGTGATTAGACATTGGAATGGGCTGCCCAAGGAGGTCCTGGGGTCACCATCCCTGGAGATGTTTAAGGAAAGACTGGATGTGGCACTCAGTGTCATGACAAGATGGTGATGGGTCCATAGGTTGGATTTGATCTCGGAGTTATTTTCCAACCTAATTGATTCTTTGATTCTGAGTGATGTTCATGTAGATACCTAGGACTTGTCTGACATCAATTATGACAGCAGTCCCATTAAGTTTGTGGGATAATTGCACTCTTAATGTTAGGAAAGGATTTAAAGATTTTGCAATCATTGTATTGTTTCAAATATTGTATTCTGCTTAGGACACCCTGTCATGTTAAGCTGCAACTCACTATTTATGACCCCCAGCCTTCCTCAGCTGGTATGTGACTCCATGGAGGAAAACATCTTGATTAAAATGGGATATACTAACCTGTAGAACAGGATTTGAGTTTTATGGCCTTTGTGAATGTCAACTTATACTTGGACAAACAGACTTCAGACTTGCCCCCCAAGTTCCATGAAACTGAACTCTTTGGCCCTAAAGGCAACTGCAGCCTCTATATTGTAACTGTGTTAATCCAAGGAGGAGAATGCATCACACTGGAAAAGTAAGTTTGCAATTTTTAGTTTAGATCTTCCATTTCCAATTCTATCCTTGTATGGAAATAATCCCTGAGCACAGGGAATAAGGGAGCCTCCAATCCTCTTCTGCCAGTTTGGCAAAGTCCCTTCATTAAGGCTCAATCCATCTTCTGTACCAAAGAGATAGAAGTGACATTAGTAGGAACAATCACCCCTCCTTTCTGCTTATCTTTGACAAAATGCATGTAACCATGCAGACTGTGCTGCTTCATCCTCCACACCCATCCCCTCAATTATTTCTACAGCAGGATCTCAGCTGAGCAGAAAGGCATTACAGCAGGGAGGTGGGCTCCCATCTGCCCCAGCAGGTAAAGAAATGCTCTGCAAAAACAATGAGAGGTCTCACAGGGCTGGAGAGGGTTAAGGGATGGAGAAGAACCATTCTCACTCTGCCAAAGAAACTCTGACATAATGAGTTACTAAATGATCCCAATCTCCACCACACTGTGTTTGGGCTATGATTTTCAATTCTGCCAAGAATTTGGATCACAAATCTTGATTCCTGTCATTTGTAAGAAAACTTGTAAGTTTTAATCCACATGAATTAGTTCTTGGCTAATCACATGCATTAATTATCAGACTAAAGCAATAATTTGCTTTTTGCTCTGGTCTTCATGCTCCTTGAAAACTTGGCAGCTCAAGGTGGCACCACCTTTTGTGCCACAGCTTTGCACAGCCACATGCTTTGACCACAAGCATTTTGGGAAAACAGGGCATATAACTGACTGTAAAAAGTCACAGACACACAGCATGGGTGCACTTGGTGTAATCCAGAGACACAGTTTGCTGGAGACAGAAGTTTAGAATTAGTGCTGGAAGTTAAATGTACTGGCTATTTCTAAGTGAAACCAATCCTTTAAACACTTAAGAACTTGCTTAATTTTCAGCATATGCCACAGACTTCAAAGAAGGGTCAAAGTCCAGTAGTTTGAAGTAATGACAAGCAAGAAATGCACTGGAATATTGCCTAAAGAAGAAAATATTATTATGGCAAGTGTTTTTTAAGTGCCACTTTTGCATTTAGCTTTTCAAGTTCCTGGCACGTGTGCAAAATTTCCATTTGAGATGACATGTAAAATTGCCTTTTTAGCATAAGAGTCTGAAAAAAAGCTAGAGGACACTGGTATGTTCTATGTCCTTTCCTCTCTGATTAAGTATTTATTATTAGGATAATTATTCTTTGACAGCCAAACATGACTGTTAAGCAAATATTCCTTAAAGAAATAATCGCCTGGAACAAAATGTTGTTTTACCACTTCTACCACCAGGCCTGGTTTATATATGTAAACAAAGCAATTTATACTTAGAATATACCCAGACATGGTCACTGGTTTCTCCTCCCCTGCAAGGCTGAATTACAGGGCCTCAGGCTTAGGTTATTGCTCTGTGGACAGACACTTGTGTCAGAATGGGGTATTTGTGTCAGAGGGAGCAATGGTACATTATCATCACAGTAAATGAGAGCCAGAATAAAGAAATCTGAATGACTAAAACCAGTAATTAAAATGTCTTCCCTTCTTGTATGTGGCAGTCATGATTTAACATCCAGGACAGAAACAAGAATGAGTGTAATAACAAAGGGGAGGTCAAGGATTACACAAAATCATTTCCTGAGGTCACCAATTTTGTAACACACACACATCACATTCACTCTGTGCTTGTAGCCAGTGTCTGCTCCTTTATATATATATATATATACGTATGTATTTTTTACCTTTTATCATTTATTTGGTATACGTTCCTGAGCAAGATTTGGACAGAGAAAAGAGGAAGGAGGATGTGAAGAAAGCAAAGTCTGATGCAGATTAAATATTGAAATAGTTCAAGGAAGCAGCATAAGAAATGCCTGGGAAGAGCTTAAGAAAGCACTGCAAGAGGAAGCAGGAGTGAGGAGTCTGGAAATGTCTTCTGTGTCAGGGATCCATGACTCTGAACATCACTCTGGGTCACCTCCCTTTTCTGTATTAAAACAGTTTATTTTAATCCCAAACACATTGGATAAATGAGTTTGACCTTGTTACAAACCTAGAAAGAGAAAAATATAGCCATATTGCTTTATTTTTTTTTCCTGAGGTGACAACATCTCAAATGACAATCACTTTCCTTTGCAATATTTTTTTCTTGGGTAAATAGCCCACTCTGGTCTGTTCCCTTTACTCTTAAAAAGATGACGATAAATCCCATATCACATTAGTAAAATTTCTATTCATCATGAAGAGTTTAGATGATAAATGCAACAAAACAACAACATACAAATTATTTACTAAGCTTTATATTTCCTGCCAAACCATAGTAGCCTATAACCCCTGAAATGTTATTAATTTGTGAAGGGGTCTTTGTTATAAAACACTGACATTCATTCGTCAATAAAGCTGAGGGAAAAAATAAAAAACACACCCAAAAATGGGCCAAAAAGATTATCTGGGACCTCTCATTCAGGAGTATTTCATATTGATCACAGTCTCACTGTCCCCTCAGTGAGAGAGCAAAATGATGGAATATTTCACCTTTCCAGATGACCAGACCGCTTTGCTTTCAAGAATGTCTAAGTGAGAATATATTGCAGCTGGTAGCACTATTGAGAACAGTTGGATAATCCTTCAGTCTCAAGCACTGACAGAGCAGCTTCAAAGCATTCCCTGTCTATCTCTCATCCTCCGTGTCGGGCTGTGCCATAGGCGATGTGACAGCTCAACATATGCGGCGTAGGTAAGAACGTATGTAGATGGTCAGAGCTGGATTCTGTCCCAGGGAGCTGCTGGATGGATTTGTGTGCACACACACAGGTATTTCCAAGGTGTGGGGGGAGCAAAAACACGTGAAAGGTTCATTTGTTTTTACACCTGTAGATATAATAAGGAAAGATACAGGGTGTGAACTTGTTAAATTTCTGCTTGCACGTGGGATATTTTCACCTGGTTTCTAACAGTAATTTATGTAGCTGACATTCATAGGATTTCCAAATTTCCAAACAATGATTTCATTGTTTAGATTAGTTTCCTGCTTGGACTGAGCAGTTGGACCAGATAACCTCCAGACATCCCTTCCAACCTCTGCAGTTCAGTGGTTCTGAGACCAATGTGGCAGCTGTAAGGTACATTCTGGCTGAAATTTTAAGGTATATGTGAGTAGTCTTTGGAATTTGTGTGAATTCAATAGGTTGATTCTCTCCAGTTCTGAACACACATTGAGAAGGAGGAAGTAAGGGCATGGGCAAATTCACCTCTCCAGTGTGTCAATTCTTCCAATTTTCTCATGCTTAGAAATGGAAATAATATGATCACATCCTTCCAGAGCAAAATTGAATTCCTTAGAGATTTTCTTTAGGATTGCTATTACAATAATGGCAATACAGTGATGGTGACATGTCTAGACCAGCAAGTAGTGTTTCAACATAAAAGACATGGTATCTGTTACCACTGAAACCACTTCCAATTGCTCTCAGTATATGCTAGTTGCAAGGCTGACTTTGTGATCTAAAGACAGAGCTCTTTTAGATCTCAATGAATCAGATTAACTCTACTAAAACTCATGAACTTTTTACAGAACCTTGTACAGATGAAAAGGAAACCGGGGTTTGGCATCTCACTTTGAATCTTATAATCCTCTTTGCATAATTCTGGTGATTTCAGGAATGATACCATTTCTGAGATACAGGAGGAAAAATAGTAATAAAAAAGCTAATTCTCCCTTTGATATAAATTATAACATTTTTTGCACAAAAACCCACCAAAACAAATGAAAAAACCAACCCAGTAGTTCTTATGCTTCCTGCTATTTCTTCCTCTATGAGACATCAGGTGTGTTTTTTTTTTCTATCAGCAGTTGACAATAATGAAGTTTTCATGGTAACCCTGGTGCACACTAGGTCATTCCCAACACACCTTCTGGAGTGCAACAAAACAGTGAAATTCATGGTAATTCATGGTGGTTCAGAGACTCACTTGTGATTCTGCTCAAACAGGTGACACAGGCCCCCTTTCACATCTTAAAATGAAGCATAGCCTAGAGGAGAGCAGGTGTGCTGTGCCAGGAGTGTGGAGTATTATCAGCAAATTTTACAATGTGCTGCTTTTAGCTGTGAATCCCACTGAAAGAGCAGCACCAGAAGTTTCCAGGGACAATAAAAATGATGAACAGTACTGTCAATTTGTTCAATGAGATAAAATTCTTCAATCCTTTTGTTATTACTTTTAGATAAAGAGGAAAAAGGGCTATTTTTTTGTAATTGTTTTATCACTGAGACCAAAATTTAAAGTGACAATGGTTTTGCAACTTTTCGAGTTTCCTTTGTCTCTAATAAAAGGAGGAAAAAGAATCCCCAAACAAAAAAGAAAGTGATTCCTTCCACCCCTGTGTCTCCAGAGGAAAAGTACCAAAAAGAAGTAGAAAAAAAGTCCAAAGAATTTCAATTATACAACTGTTTGACATAACCAACTTGTTTTCTGGACTATTCATGAATAGAATAATAAGTCAAATTTGTTATTACAAATGATTCATGCACTCAAAATTTCATCTCATAATATCATAACCAGCAAGACCTCTGGTAATGCAGACAGTTATGCTCCTTTATAATGCTTATTAAGCTAGCTAATTTGTAGAGTTAGAAGCTTGTTAGAAATGCTCACAAACATCAGGCTTGAAAAAACATGGAAGAGTTAAGACTAGATTAGGAGTTGTCTCATCAAATTAGACTGCTCAAATAGTGAAGGAAAAAGATTGGAATAAAAATAAAAACCTCCATGCATTTTGAATGAAATTAGGGCCAACCTGACAAAACAGGAAGCGAGGGAGCCTTCCAAACTATTCTCTGGTGTTAACTCCTCCAGCCTGTGCCCAACACTCGTGCCCTAACCCTCGTCATCTGCCTGGGAAACACCTCTGGCTGGGAAAGGTCCCTGGCTGCAAATCCCTGGGTGCCGATTGAGTGTTCAACACATCGTCACTGAGCTTTGTTGTTTCCTTACTCCTCCAAGTGTCTGGTTTTGGTGCTTCCCCCACCTCACCACAAATAGATGTTAGTGCTCTGAATGCTGCACATGCTTCTTGACCACCACCAAAGAGTGGCGGGGCAGGAGCTTGGCAGTGACCCCAGGAGGCAAATCCTGCAGCCTGGGGCAGGCTCCCAGTGAGGTTGAGACGCACAGAGGGGTGCCACGAGGGTGTGGGGAGCTCTGGGGATATCAGCTCAAGCCCCAGTAAAAATTTGACTATTAGTTCTGCAGAAGACACTGCAGCTGTGGACAAGCACTGGGCAGATATCTTGACTAGAAACTTTGATCAAATAAAATGCAGTCAGAATGATCCAGTGATCCAAGAAATTGTCTATTGGCTTCAGAAGTTACATGAAAGCTAACAAACGTGATTTTACCTTACTGCTTTTCCCTCTTCTGCCCAAAGCACAGAGTACAAAACCCAAGTATGTAGATGGCCAACTCATTTGAGAAATTATCTCTGCCACTTGATGAGTAGAGAAGTCTGCTGCCATGCTGGAAACCTCTGCTTCAGTTCCTGCTCCTCCAAACACTTGTTTACACAACTGTTTGAAAAAGACTCTGGCACAAACCACATCTCAGACAAGCCCATGACAGCACAAGTGTTAGGTCTGACTGTGCTTCAGACCAGTCTCAGGAGATGTGGTTTGGGTCTATCCCATCCCACCCAGAGAGTGTAACCAGCAGGCCCCTGACTCTTCCCCCACCGAATTCTGGGTGGGAACAGAAGTTTCCCCTGGGAGCTGATTGCTGTTCCAGCTCTGTTGATTGAACTGTTTGTTGTAGGTTATACCAGTATTTTGCAACCCTTACCTACAGCAGGAGAACTCCAGGAGTCCCTCTTGGGGAAGTGTGTTTTACAAGACTTGGCCTATTTGTCTTTGCTGATGTTATTGACTATATTGCCTTCCACCCATATCAGCACTAATTTATTTCTCTCTCTCAAACAGCCATTTGTCTTCCATCTTTCTATGGTTCAATGAGACACAAGCTGGAAAGGAGTTTTCTGTGCACAGCAGGACTATAGAGGAGCAGAGACCCAGCTGTGGGTGGGGTTGAAATCTGTTGATGTGTTCCTTCCAAATATCTTCAGCTCATCATGAAAGCTGTAGCTGTATTTTTCCATTCTTAATTATAATAAATGTTCTTTTATAATCCCCTTTCTACAGATTAAAATATAAGACATTATTTTGCTGTAGGATCATATCTTAAATATTATAGACATTGACAAATAGTCTCAAATATGTTCTTTCACGGCTTAAATGGAATTGCCTTAACATTTAAAAAAATTACTATATTTAGATTTTGGAGAAATGAACAGAATAATAAAGATTACTGTTTTTCATTCCACACATTCAGTAAATTGAGCTTATATGATAACTTTCATAGGATAAATGTTAGTTTAAATTATCTGCATTTGACCTTTAAGCTAGTATTAAAATGCTAAACCAATTTATGCTGTTAAAATGCATTGAACAAATTATATGACAATAACTCTTATACAATGTGAAGCAATTTTGATGATCTTTAAAGATAGTGGATGGTATTTATGATAACAGCTCTAAGCGCCTTTATATCACAGCTGTGGTGAGGCTTAATGTGGCAGGAACTGTCAGACTGGATCAATACATGCTTTTCAGGCTTCTTTTGGTGCCATAATCCAGCCCCTGCAAGAAGTGACCTCATGAGCTGCCTAAGCTCTTGTTGTTCTTGTTCTGTTTTGTTAATTGAAGAATATCGAGGCTTATGAAAATGACAAAGCTGAGCAAAAGCTAATTATGAAAGAAAAACAATAAACCAGGGGTGAGACTAGGTCAGCTTTCAGTGGGAGTCCAGAGTCTACTATATTTTTTCTGCCATCTGCCTGCTGGTGTTTGAGAGAAGAAACTAACATTTCTTGCATACTGTGAGTAAAACCGAGCAAGTATTTTAGTTTTTCCAGAAAAACCTTTGCTGCTTTAAGAAGAAAGCCATCCATTCACTAAGAGGTAGCTGTAGGTGACAACGAACAAGCTGCAGACAGATAAAGCTCTTGTCTTTTCCATTTAGTTCTCTCTCATTTTACCTGTTCTTGCTCCAACCCCAGCTCTCTGAGTGCCTCTCGCAGCCGGGTGCGAGGGCTGTGGGATCGGGCCCTTTAGCCACACAAAGGCAGCAGCACCTTGACTTATTCAATCTAACAAAGGCTGCAAGGATTTAAAAAAAAAAAAAAAAAAGCTTTTACCATGAAGGAGGAAACATCCTTGGCAATGAAAATGAACAGTGTTAGAAACCTCAAGGGAAAACATAACCTTACTGTTGAAATGAATTTTTACTTTAATTTAAAAGCCTTTTGTATGGAAGCGCCAGGGCAGACAGCTTAGCACGTTCATCTGCTCAGGGCTCAGTTGACTGCAAGCAAAAATATGACAGGTTCCTAAACTGGTAAGAGATTGTCTAACACCTGGACAGAGTCACCAAGTAACAGCTGCAAATAATTGCCTTTTCTTAAATATTTTAGTAATATACAATAGATTATTAGCCATAAAAAGAAACCCTCTCACCAGGATCCCAGTCTTTGAGAAGGATCTAATACTCCAGCAGGATTTCTGTCCTTCTCTGAGTCTCAAGTTTAATTATCACAGAAATTTCTCTATCTTTGAAAAAGTTCTGCTACACCAAAGCCAGATGTACTTCTTATTGGCTAATAACTCCCTATGCCTTTCATAGAAAATGTTGTGCTGAGTCCAGCTGTACATTATGCATTTGATATGCAGACACGAAATGAAAATATAAATGGGCTATGTAAGTTACATGTGGTTGGTATTGATGTTAGGAAAATCTAGAAATGAGATTAAAAAGCTAACCTAAACATGTAAAAAGTGCCTTATAATTTTCTAGAGGATGATTTCACACTACAGTTTAGGTGCGTATTTTTAAATGCAGGGTATTAATTTTTTTCAAGCAATCCATATGAGATCATACAAACATATTCCAGAGCTATCTTTTCTGCATCTGAAGTACTTGAATATAATGTCACTATTGACATATGACCACAGTTTTCCTTTTCTTATCCTTAAGCTGGGCAAATGGAGTTTATTCTTTTCCTTAATCACCAAAAAATCACAGTAACAGAAGCGTAGTCCCAACAGTCAAGCAAATTTACTGAAGATCTCCTAATATCATACATATGGACAGGGTAGTTTATTCCTACTTCATGTTATAAACAAAATAATATAGTATTGACATATCATTACCAAAAGCTGCTTAAATCATGTTGATCTACAAAGACAACCAGACAGATATCTTAGATAGAATAAGGTATTGAGTCCTAAGAACTTAGACAGAATTCTTTGAGTCTTTTAAGGACCAAGCAAAGAAAACAGACCCACAAGGGATTTTTGTTCAAAAGGACTTAAAATAGATATCTGTGTACAATTAAACTATGAATTGAGGAGCAAACCTTGTGATTTAAAATTTACTTCTGGTTTTTTTCCTAAAGCGCTCTTGCACTAAAGCAGCAGCCATGGGATCAGGCATTTGGGAATTTTTCCTGTATGCAGTCCCTCTGGGTACTGGGTACATTTATCTGCATCAGCTCTGGGCCTGATGGCTTCATAGCCTCATGAAACAGAAAGGTGAGGATAATATTAAAGAAAATACAATGGTAAACAATAGGGCAGAAGGAAAAAGCACAGACAGCAAAGCTACCAAACCCACCAAGGAAGAACTCCTGCTGTCACAGTGCTGTCCTTTGTTTGGCAATCCCACCCCTCTGCTTGCAGGGTGTCATGGGGCATCCACAGCATCTCCCAGCCCAGGTTTGCCCATGCAAGGCATGCAGTCCCTGCTGGCATGCAGCCCATGCTGCCCATGCAGTGTCTGCAGGCATGCAGCCCATGCCACCCATGAAGCCCATGCAGTGTCTGTTGGCATGCAGCCCATGCAGCCCATGCAGCCCATGCAGTGTCTGTTGGCATGCAGCCCATGCAGCCCATGCCACCCATGAAGCCCATGCAGTCCCTGCAGCCCATGCAGCCCATGCAGTGTCTGTTGGCATGCAGCCCATGCAGCCCATGCAGCTCCTACAGGCATGAAATCATGCAGGAATTCAGTCCATCTCTGCAGCTCTCCAGGGCCAGCTGCCGAGGACAACCTGGCTTTGTCATTGTCTCAAGTGTGTGTTGCAAGCCTGAACATCTCCAGGATAGACGAGCAGTGCCCCTGCCCCAGCTCTGCCTGAGCCCTTCCTGACTGTGACCTGGCAGCCTTTCCCTGGATGTAGCTGCCAGCCCATCCCAGCCTGGACTGAAGCTGGGGCTCCCCAAAACCTGCTTTCCCCCGGCCTTGCAGGGGCCAGCCCACCCCAGCCTCTGGGCTTTCCAGGGCTGAATCCTGCCTCACAGGCAGATTTGTAGCTGCATCTTGTGATGAGGAATTCACTGGGGCTGGGGGCAAATCTGCTCCATCCCGTCTGTGCTGGAGCAGCCCACCCACAGCAGCCTTCAGGAGAATGAGGGTGGGCTTGTTTGGGTTTTGTGGGTTTTCTATATTCCCTCCTTTAAACCAGCTGAGGGAAATGAAAAGGCTGAGTTTGCTGCAGCAGTCTTTGTTCCCTGTCCCCTCTTCCCCATGCCCATGGGGCTCCTTGCTGGGGCTGGGGACACGTGCCTGTCCCCACCAGGCACAGGCAATCCTGTCTAGGAATTTTGGCCATGGTTGATTCACATTTTTGGGCAAGCTCCCACTGCTTGTCTGCATCTCAAGCTTGTAGGTTAAGAGCAAACTCAGGCTCCAGTTTCCATATGCTGCCCCTCCACTGCAATCTGTCTGGGGCAGCCATCCTCCAGATGCTTGAGGAATTCATTGCCTTTTTTTAAATGGATTAACATTTATTATTAATAATGCTGATTATTAGTAGGTTTGGAAGAGTCCAGTCATTAATTGAATACTTTTTTTCCTAGACTTTGCTCAAATTCAGGGCTCTTCCAAATAGTTCACGGTAACAGTGGTGTTTGTTTCCCACTATTCATGGGTTGAAGAGAAATTACTTCCAATCTAAACACATCTTTAATCTAAAAGCAAATATTGCTGCATGAGTCCAACACTGGTCACATCTTTTACCAACATGACAGGAACTGAACCCAGACAGGATTTTTTTTTCCTGTGCTTATTAAAAAATCCTTTGAAGCTGGTGGTGACCCCTGAGAAAGTTTATGCAGAATAGCCATGCTTAAGGAAATCACATTAGTGTCTGAAAAAGAGACACATTTTAATTTCACTCCCTTTTTCTTTGAGGAAAGAAAGCAGTGGACAAAAACTGACAACATGAGACAATGGAAGTGCTTTAAACTGGTAAGTCAAAGCTCTTTTTTTTTAATGCAACAAATAGCCAGCCAAATGCATCAATTAAGGAAGCTCCAGGAAGGAGCAGAAAAGAGCATTAAGCAGAGAACACCAGGAGGGAGAAAGAAACATGTTAAGGCATCTAAGGAACTGCAGAGAAAAAGAAGTGTCAAATGAAATATACTTAGTGATGTGAAACATACAGTCACCCGACATTGCTTTGCATTATAAAAACAAGAAGATGGCCAAAAAGGAATTTAAGATCATGTAAAATGGAATGGAATGTATAAAGAACAGGAATTCCTGAAGCATGAAAAAGCAGCCTGCCAAAAGAAGCCCAGTACACACAATTATACTGAGTACACTCAATTGTTGGGTTCTTTCTCCTGGGTGCACACACACCAAAATTTAAAGCCTGTGCTCCATACCTGGTCCTGGATCCTGATTTTGTGCACTGCAATCAAAAGGCTCACTCCAACCTGCAGCACTGAAACAGACTTTAGAGCCCTCTTCTGCACACCTGGGGGTTGCTTACCCAGGGGTGCCTGAGTCACCCCAAACCAAACAAACACTGCAAATTTCTGATCCCGGAGCCTGGACCTAAATGTGTTCCCACTGCAGTGTCCAGCAGCCTTGCATGGGGTGCACAGACAGGGACAAAGGACAAACACCTTGGTATTTTACTGCTCTGTGATTTTCCTTCACACAGACCTGTTAGAAATGCACCACATGGTGACTTTCTGGAACCCATTTTCTCATGATGGGCTTACTGCTTGACCAATCAACTGCTTGCATAAGGATGTGCATTTTTAGTTTCATATACATGTGTAATGCCATATTGATTTATGGAGGTGTCATATATACTCAAAAGAGCACTGGAAATCATAGTATTGTATTGGTATATATAGTATATTGGTATATATAGTATAGTATTGTAGTGGTAGAGGTGGATATTCTTAGTCTCACTCCAACATTCTGGACTTTTGACTATGTCCTATAATAAAATCATTGCAGTGTTTATTAAAATTAATTATATTTTCTTATGTGTTCAGTTTTAAATAGCTTTTCATGATTTAAAACAGGATTTTTTTTCCTCTGTAGACATGAGAATTGAGATATAATATGGTTAAATATTTTAATATATTCAGAGTAATTTTTAGGTTTTTTAAGCCACGCTCCATGCACAGAGAAGAGGTGCAGCAAACAGCTCCCCTATTCTGTATGCACTGCTTTATTTGTATGTGAAACCAGAACTTCAACACTTTTTCTCTGAGCAGAACTTGGCTGTCTTTGACTGACTGCTATGTGCATTGCAGGTTATCTAAGCTCCCTCTGCAGTCAGCGAAATCACCTGCAGAGGACAATTCCTCCACCATCTTCTAGGCAATTATTTTTGGTCCACTGACTTCAAAGAGCCTAAACAGTTATCTTAAGTCTGACACTTAACTTTTTCAAACCAATGGCTAAGCAAGACAAAGCCCCCACACCCCCCCACTGTTCTGTTTGAACACAGATGAGCAGAGGGCTACTGGAGTGAAAGTTAGAATGCACACACTGGACACATGCATATACACAGCAAAAAAATTATAATGTTTTATGTGGGAAATAGAACCATGAGAAACAGATGTTCCTTTAAGATGTAGAGTTGAACATCCTCTTCAACTTCTCATGCCCTTATCCCATCAGGGATTTTTTTTCAGGGAAGGAACAAAGGTGGACAATAAATAATTTTTCTGTAGCTGGCAAAGAAAATGACGATTTGTAAAGCTGAATTTGCACTGGTTTTCTGCCTGCGGAGCTTTGCTAATGTCAGTACCACTTGGCCTGGTTATAAACAAAGGGTCTGGGTTTTAAAAATTGATGCCTGGCACATACACTTTCACACAAGAGTATTTTTCTTCATGATCCTGAAGGTTGTGTTTGTGCTTACAACCTCTTCAACAAATTATAACAGCAGCCACCAACTGCAGAAAAGGAGGAGAAAGCTGGTTATTGTTTTCTGTCTTTTAACCTCTTCCTCATACACAAAAGCAGGAGGAAGGAGCATTATTCAGAGCTGGTTATTACAAGGTAAATGCTTACAAGTAGAGATGTACCAAGACAAAATAAATGCATTTGTAAAGTGCTGGTGGCTATGCCACAAACAATGCACTTGCCTTTTACACAAGTAACCCTTCACAGTGCATTTGCTCGCCGTGTCTCACAAAAGCAATAACACTGTGAGCCATACCTTTTCATGACTTAATTATCAGTAATCTTTGTTAGCCTGTCTCTCTTCATCCTTGATGTCAAACTTACAATGTGCACAAAGCTGCCAGGCTCCCAAGTCACACCTGGCCCTCAGAACATATCACACCTATGTGCTCATATTTAAACTGGCTTCTTGTCACATTTTTGCCTGGACTTTCAAAATGCTCTTTCCAACCTATGAAGCTTAGCACAGAGTCACCATTTTTGTGCAACAAACCATTTCTGCCTTTCTGCCCTTTTTGCTCTTTAACAGTTCCTGGCAAAGGTCATCCAGGGTCAAATCTTCCCAAATTCCATTGTAAACTACAATCTCTTTTTTCTTTTTTCTTTTTTTTTTTTTTTAAATTTTAGAAATTGGGGAAAGAAGAGATAGATAATTTCAAAATCATATTGTAAGTCCAGGTGCAAATTCTGTAATAAGTTAATATTTTAGTATCACAGACTCCGAGCCCCAAATTTCATTTTATGGCCTGGGATCAACTCATGGGACCTCAAACCTGCAGCTCTGGACCTGAACTTGGAAACTGCTTAAAAATTTTGTTTAGACACATTGGTAGAATTTAAAAGTGTGTATAAATGTAGTCAATATCTCTCTGGATATCTCTGTAGCCTTGTGAGGCTGTTTGGGGTTGAGGCTAGGTAAGGATCTTTTTAAATACAATAAAAATGGCATATATCTTTCTCCACATGTAAAATTGGTTTGGAAAAAAAGTAAACAAAACTAAAAAGTCATGGGGTTTTTCTCTGCTGAGCAGTCTTCAAAATAATTGTTAATATTTGTATCAGTATTTTCCAGTGCATTTGCTGAATACAGACTGAGTTTTGGTTGTATATATTTGAAGTTTTTCTGTGCCTTGACATGAGGCACAGAAAAACATGTGGGGATATTCTATAGAAACAACTCCTTCAAGGGAACTTGTGATTTCTTCAAGACCAGGACAGAAACCAAAATGTTATGCTGTGCTAATGTCTTTGCCCCTATGCATGAGAGGGCAAAAGTAGGAAACCAAGAAAGAAACAGCCATGGTCTGTCTATTATTTATCTCCTTAAGGATCACCATGCATTCAGAGACAGCTTGTGGATGTTCAAATACTGTCCTTCCTCAGAATGCTTTGGGAATGTTTGTGGGTTTGCTTGGTTTGACTTCTCCGAGTCAGAGCACAAGAGTGCTGGGAGCACCAAGAAAGGAGCACTGTCTGGAATTGATTTCCAAAAATCTTCTTTTCTTTCTGTTTTCCACTTTGTCCATCCCCACCTGGGCAGAAGGACATTGTTGCAGCAGACTGGCTTTGCCAGGTCACATGCAGTTAGCCCCCAAATTCTGCAGACCAAGATGTGAACTAGGGAATCACCAAGAGTGGGCTGGTCATGTATAACTCTGGCCACTGATCCCTTGGAGAGCATCCTGCTCTGGTTCTGGAACTGGTACACAGACCTGGGGGACTCGAAGAAACTTGCAACAAGACAGAACTTCCTGGTGCCCCATAAACTGAAGCTCTACTTGGTTCCTAAGGAAAAAACCCAACAGCACTGAGGTTTTATCAATATCCACCACACACAATATCCATCAGCAGTGCCTGTTGCAAAAATGATAACTCCAAACACCTGGCTAAGTTCCTGGATACAAGATCTGACCCCAAAACATGTGGGGCCATATTGCTTTGCTGCAGCAGTAGAATTTGCCAACTACTTTTGAGCAACTGGGGAGAAAAAAAAAGAATGAACCCTCCTACAAATCCAAATTCATTTGAACCAAAGTCAAAACCCTCAAATTTTAAAGGTGATAAGAACAGGCCATGAGTGGCCTGTCACTTATTGTGGTAGACAGAAACCATATGTTTCTCTGGGCTCCAAGACTGCTTCTCTGCTCATTCTTCTGGCTCTGGACTAACAGCAAAAGATTGAGAGAAGCCAAGATCACAAATTTTCCTTTCTCATCAGATTTGAGTCCTTTTAGTGGAGGAGTATAATGTTTTGCTAACTCAGAGATCTTGACAATCCCAGTAATCTTCAGAACTTGGATTTCAATCAATAAGAAAAGTGTATGTAAAAACAATCAGGCACTCAATAATTTATGGACTTCATCTCCAAAAAACAAACATGATATTATCTTAAACTTAGAATTTAAGGCTGAACTTCACATTTTTAACAAATGTCGTGTAGCATGCACATATTTCTCCCATTTTCCCTGGAAAAGCAGGTTGTATCAATGCTATGTGCACTCTTGTGGAAATGAACTGTGAGAACAAAGTATAGAACTGGTAAGATTTTGCTTTGTCTTTGCCTCACAGCTTTTTGGAGCAAGAGAATGACATGAAAAGCAGCTCTCTAATAAGGTAAATTATTACCATTCCTCTGAAGTCAATAGAAATACATGAGTAGGACCAGGAAGATTTCTTTGTTTTAAAAAAAAATGTTTTTTTTACATATGTAAAGAGAAGGCTGTCAATTGATAGTGGATAATGCTCATGTTGGTGTTTAAATAAACAATTTAAATAAAATGGTGAACATAAGATGGTAAATAACATTATTATCTATCACTGAAAAGGTCAAAGTTTACTGCCAGTAAGTGCCAGGTACATCCTTAAAAGGCCAACAAGATGACTCTGCTTACAAAAAAAAAAAAAAAAAAAAGACTGTGCAAACAGAGCTTGTAGTAGCATTAATATCATCTGGTTTTGCAGTTTAAACATGTTCTGCCCAATTTCCTACACTAAAGATAGTTTATGGGCCTTAACCAATGATGTATGGTCAGCATCCAGTGCACTTCATGACAGCAGATAGCTGCCAGGCTCTGTGCCTGCCACTGGAGATGCCCAGCTGGTTTCTTTGATCTCCTCTTTTTGTGCTCAAGCCATGTCCTTTGGAGGGCAGGTCTGTTACTGCACACCTATATCTGTTTTCTATTTAAGTTAGGCAGCATTACTTTGTAAAAAGATTTTTTTTTTTCAGAGATTCATAGGTCCCCAGGAAATCTCATTTCACAGAGGAAAGGAATATTCTGCTTTTGCTGGTTTCCAAATCAGTTCCCATTCCAACCATTTTTTACCTCAGCTGTAATTCAATATTGGGGGGCTTTGTGCACATTGCATCCTCCTAACTCCTCTTCACAAACCCCACACTGTTCCTAAAAGACATGAACCCCACGCTACTCCTCTTTATATGGCATGAATCACTGCTAAGGAGGTTATAGGGGATAAAAAAAAAAAAAAACAGAAAAGGGATATTAAGAGACATTTTGCTGTTCTGAACAAGCAGCTTGTGAAGAAAATGCTTTTCTCCACTGCTTGGGATGACTGGGGAGCCTGGTGGACCCTGCTTCTTTGATGCTCATGCGAACATGGTAATCCCTGAGGGCTGGTTATGCTTAATTCATCCTGCAATAAATTTGCTACTGATGGTGCAGATTTTGTCCTTCCCTCCCCACCGCCCTCAACAAAGCAGGGAAAATTACTCAATTAATTGCCTGGCGGTGCAGGGGCTGCCTGGCAAGGGGGTACTGCCCTTCTGGGCCAAACTAGGGATATAAATTTTCCCTTTGAGCAGAGCGTATTGCGGCCGTGTGCTGTGAGGCAGGGAAGTGCATGCATGCATGTAATAGGCAGCTGATCATTCCCATGACAGCTGCTGGGGGAGCGGGGCAAGGTGTGCCCATCGCCTGCATGTGACCCCGGCAGGGAGTCACACAGCGACCCCGAGCCCAGGGGATTGCTCAGCCCATGACCGGCTCTCAAATGAGAGTTTCCTCCCCTGGATGCTTGTATTCAAGGCGTCGAGTCATGTGCTCTGCTCATTTGAGCGGTGGGATTCACCAGGGCTGCGATGGATGGCTGTTTAAAAACACAGTGTGCTTCCAGCTCTGGAACATAGGGGAGCTATCATTTAGTTTTCAGCTCTTTGGCAGGAGAAAACTGTACAGGAGGATGAGCAGGTTAGATTTGACTGGGTAATTACATATTATTTTGCATGAATAGAAATGTCACTGCTAATGACAGCTGTGGCCCGCTCCAAAATATTTGGGATTAAATACGGTCGGTTTTACACACCAGATGCACACCAATATTTGTAAACATTTGTATGCTTTTAGTCCATCTGAGCAATTTATTCAGTATTACACATGCAAAGCAGTGATTCTCAAGACTTCCTGCTCCTGTAACCACCAACCTGATCTGTATTAGAAGGAAGGACTGTAAAACACAAAGGTGTCTGCCTCCAATTCCCCTCCCCACTCCTCCCCCCTCCCTCTCCTGCTTCACTTAGAAATTAAAATAATTTGACCTCTAAATCAAACGGTGCAAAGCAACTTTTAACACTGAGCTCAGCTTCTCAGGAACCTGAGCAGATGTGCCACTGGTTCAACAGCAAAACCTGGCAATTGCCAAAAGATTCCGAACACACTGTGCAATGGAAATTACAAATGGAAAAATGGTCATATTTATCTTAAATGCTATTGTGTGGGAGCAGTTAAGTGTAGGAGTTCTTGAACCTACAGCTGAGTTTGAAACAAAGTTGGGTCTTTTTGTTTTGCAGTGAATGTTTTCCATTCGTTTTGGGGTGGATGAGCTTTCTCACTACTGTCACTGTGATCATTTTCCTGACCAATTTCTGTGGGGAATGTTGTCAAAAGGCTTTCCACAATTTCTCTGGGCTAAATCTGCAAAACAGGGCTCAACATACAATACTACAATTACTAAAAAAAGAAAGGACTTTTTTCATCATTCTGAGAACTCTTCTTGAAGGACAGATGGAAGAAGCATTTCTGTGAGAAATGATACCTGACATAGAAGATTTTTAGATGTCTCCCATCAAGTTGAATTCATCTTAGCAAATTCCATTCTGGAATCACTGTAAGTCTGAAAATTCAGAGTTCTGCTATTTCAGAAACATACTAAATCCCAATTTTTTTCAACATGAAACATTGAGATACATGGCTTCATCGTTTGCCAGCACTTGCTAAAAAGCTACAAACTAAAGAAAACAATGTCCTATTTGGCGAGTTATACAGTCTCGCATTCTTGTTTCAAATAGTGGTTTTCCTTCACAATTTCTTGCTTGCATTACTACCACTGCAATTTTAAATTCACTAGGAGCTGGATCCAAAGTGGTTGAAAGGCTCCCAATATTGAAAGACGTGGTCTCTGCTCATGATATGATTTGAAACAAGATGCAGCATGTAGGTTTTTAATTTCATTTGTACTCATTAAAGCATAAGCAGTTGCTCATTCGCTGTATCTTGGCACAGAATATAGTTGTTTAAGTTGTTTTGGGAGTAGGGAAATTAGGCAAATAATATCAGCCATAAGTGAACACCCATTCTGGAATGGAGGCTTCTATAGCTAAGAAATTCTTATTTTCACTTTAAGGTTGTGGGGTTCAAGTTGTGATGGCTCTGTTTCAAAAGGGAAAAGAAGAGATGCAGGATTTGGAATTGTTGCAGTACAAAACCAATTCAGCCTATTCAATGAAGTTTATTTATATTTCATGAAGGTGAACAAAAGCTCTCTGGAAAAGGCAACAAGAGCACATCACAGGAGGAAAGCAAACCTGGCAGAGGTTTTTGTTTTGCCTTATGGCCCTGATCCAAATTTCCTACTTGCTTGGCTCCTCCTGCACTGTTTGGAGATGAGCAGACCTTCATTCCTTTTGCAGAATTTTCCAGTGGTTTTCAGTGCCCTTCTTCAGGTGTATTTCCACAGGATCCAGAGGAGACACGTTTCTCTTTACATAGCTGCTGGTCTAAGGCCTTCCAGTGGTTTCAGTAGGATCTGAGATGGGCTCTTAGGGCATGGTACTACTCATTTTTCAATCAGTAGCAATCCCATCTTTCATTTCCATGATTCAAAAAATAAAGCCCTTAAAGCAAAAGTTGCCAGAATGTATTGAATGCAGAACCATCCTTTTAGTGCTCTTTCTTATTCACTACAATAAACAATGCCATTTAATATAATTTCCAAATCTCAATTTAGGAGGAAAAAAATCTCATTTAGCTGTTGCTCTCCCTCACAATGGAAAGCTGCCTCAGAGCATGTTATATTTCAGAAGAGCCTGTGAGATTTTGTTTTAATGGGAAGCTAAATTAAATGTTTAAATTTTAAATCAACAACAGAACATGTTCAAAGAGCTATATTTATAGGGTTTAAGTGAAAAATGCTCTGGCATCACTTTTAAATAATGCTGGCAAGCAAGGGAAGAAAGAACACCACTCACTGATTCTTTGCATGGCTTAGTCCACAGCCTTATCCAAGGCTCATGTATAATGTGAGTTGTTGGCTGTGATACTTTGGTTGTAGTGCTAGTGGAATTCACTGTAGGCAAAGGCTCGTGATGCTAAACAAAGTGGACAAAAGGCTTTTATAGAATAATAAAAATAACAAGTCACCATTTATGACTTAAAGTTAAATGTTCTCAGTGAAGACATTACCCAGTAAATAACTCTGTGGGAAAACCTCTAAAATATAAATGCCCTGGCAAGATGGGGAAAGCACTGAGGGTGATAGAAATGCTTAAAGTCAAAAAGGTGAAAAAGGACTCTCTGTCTTGCTCAAATCTCAGAGCTCTTTGCTGAATCACTTTGCTTGCAGCTCTCAGTTCTAGTTCAGCTTATGTAGCCAGGGGAGCAGAGTCCCAGTTTCAAGTGTGCTGAAACTATGCTGGGATTTTGTGTTCAACTAAAATAACATTGAGTTTGTATTTCCATGGAGAACATGCAGAAAATGGCTCAGAAGTAGAAACAAATATAGACAGACTGAGGGCAAAGGAGCAGAAAGAAGATTGCAAATGAGAAATTAATTACAGAAACTGCTCAGTGCAGCCTAATTTTTTAGTAATTCTTTAGTAATGCTCCAGGTTTAGTGAGAAACAATGCCAGAAGGCTTGGACTGAGGCAAAGCTCAGGGTGAATTGCCTGATCCCCAAATGAATCCTGATAGGACAAGTACATGCTATCAACTGGAGAAGGCTGCACCAGGCTTTGTGTACCTGGCCAGAGGTATCTCAAGCAGTTGCCAACAAATATTTGTAGCTATACTGTATTTCCAATATTCCTGTATCCCCATTTTCTACTGGTGTACAGAAAAAGGAGACATTAAAAATCTGTGTGAATGATTTAACCTGAATTAACTGACACGGTGACACAGAGTTGACTACCCTCACTAAAAGAGGCCAAAGTACGCAAAATATTTTGAGAAAAGATTTGAAAACATTTATGTTTTGCAAAAAATTAAAGAGTCTAGTTTCTTTTGAGATATATTATTATTGTCATTTTCATTATACTATTATTATCCTTTCTATAATTTTTATCCAAAACCTTCACCAAAGAGCAATTAGGATTCTTTTAACTACGATGAAAAAATGCACTTTTGTGGAAAAATTATAAAAGTTAAAATGAATAAAACACCAAGGGAAAATATGGTGGTGAAAACAGGAAGTTTTGATGATATTGTCAGTTTTTAAGTAATAGTGATTTTGCTTTTATGAAAAATGGAAACCAAAAATTATTTTGTCAAGATTAGTCTATGGACTCTGCTCCATTCTTTTTCCATATATATAACATCCTTATCTCACCTTTAAGCATGAGATCTTTAGGTTTCCAGCAGAAGTGTATGCCAGTGCAGCATTACTCTCCATGGCATGGGTGCTTGGTTTGTTCATTGTGTGCTTTGGCTGTAAAGGAAAGGTTTTGCCAGAAGAAAACAGTGGGTCTGAGTGCACATCCAGCTCTCAGTCTGCCAGAATGCACTTGTTTAAGTCTTATACTCATTGCTGAAAAGTGGCTGCATGTCCCACATCTGCCTCATTGAGAGGAGCTTCAACGTTGCCTCCAGGACAGAATCAGTATAAACCATCAAACCAACCACAGAGGACCAGTATTGAGATTTATGTCTGCCTCCTTAGGGGATAGGTTTGGAAGATAAATTTCCTTCTACAAACACATTTAAGAATGTAAAAAAATATTCTTTCTAAACTCTGTGTGTAGGTGTGAGTGATGGAGAGGATAGGGGAATAAAAATTATTTTCTATGATAGTGAAATTCTATAACATTATTTTTAAAATAAATAAGAAATATTTCTCCTTGGAATAAGTGTTTCACTCTAAACTAAAAATTGTTTAACAGGCATTAAGAATTCCCTCAGAAATATAGGATCTAGATAATGATATTTCTGGTTTCACTCTCCATGAAATATAAAATATCCTGATGCTCTTGGCTACTGGGCTTTGGAAATTTGGGACTCTGGGCTCCTTAGCTGTATAACCAGCCTGCCAGGGAAAGAAGAGAATGGCTGATTTCAGAAAGGTGGCAGAAAGCAACTAAGGCAAGTTTTGTTAGAATTATAATGTTCCCATAGGTTTGAAAGAGCTGGAGAAGTGTTCTGATGGGAAAGCATCTCTGAGGCCCCAGAGGTGAGTCTGGGTGGCTCAGGGGAGGCCAACATGGACCCATCCTCTGTATCCTCTTCATCCTCCCCACAGCTGGGTTGGTGATGCTGGTGCCTAAGATGCAGCTGTACCAAATCCAGCTCAGTCTGAGTACAGACTCAGTAAGGCTGACATGCCCTTAAAGGCTATTTTCCAGAGGTGCTACTGAGCACTGGCATTTCCCCTGCCAGCTGCTGAGGATTGATTCAAGCTACATGCAAAAGTTCATTAAGGAAATTAATTTATTATATTAATGTGGAGATCATCTCTGATTAAAGATTACATTTCTTTCTTCTAAGCTAGAGCAGCATAATTCAGCCTCTCTGTGGTTCTGTTCCATAAACACTTCCTCAGGGTTTCTCAGTGTTATTTTCTCCACGTGCCCATCTGCAACAGTAGCTCTGACATACCTGTGCTGTGTCACAGGTTCTACACCCCCAGCACAAGGGCAAGACCAGAGGTGGCTGTAAGCCAGGCTGTCTGTAATGAATTTGGTCTTCCCAAATGTGAAGCCTGTGATGAAGATTTAGAGGTACTAAACTGGTTTTCCAGAGGGAGGTACCAGCCATGGTGCATCAGTACAAGGCTCTGCCGCTACATGAGGTTTGGGTTTCAAAAGCAGGAAAAGTAAAACCACAAGAGCCCAAATGAGCAAATGCCCAGTTAGGAGACTCGAGCAGAGAAATACAGAAATGACACAGGGAAAGTGTAAGTGCTCAGAAGCACGGCTGCTGGAAGAGGAGGGTCACGTAGGAGGTGTCTGTTTCTGTCATCTACTTTACAGCACTGCTACCCACAGGGATGGTGCTTAATTTGAAGATCACCTTCACCAAACCATTTCATACAGAATATGTCACAAGGTAAATTGAACAGCTAGACATATAATCAGACAGAATGGCACTCTAAAACAATTAAATACAGGCAGCCCCAGGATGCTCCCTGTTTAATGTAGAATGTTAATTGGTATTCGAATACCACACGGTGTGTGTGGAAGAAAGACAGTGTAACTAATGTACCTGTATGTTGTGTATAATAATACAGCATGAGACCTTGAGGGTACATCTTCCCCTGAGGATTTCACACTGCCAGCAGCTGATACCAATAACAACAAAGGAATGAATTTCCCCTGATATTTTCCTGACATATTCTATCCCAGTTCCTGCTTCAGTGCAATCTGTGTGAAGCTCTAAGAGTGATATGGTGCACTGGAATTAAATGCAACTTATAAAGTACACATATCCTATTTTTAGTAATAGGAAAATAGCAGACAGAATTGTGATATCAGACTATAAATCCCTGGCTGCCTGCTTTCATCCAGTTAATTTGAAAAACTTAAATAACCTTTTCTCTATGAAAAACATTTTTCCTATTATGATTTTATGATGCTTCCATTTTTAACAACTGCAGTTTTCTGACTTCAAAGTACATGAAGGGAAACTTCTGTTGACTTAGAAATACTGTTGAAGTCTTCTTTTAAAATAAATTGATAAATACATTAATTTTCACATTTTTGTCTCAAAGTAGCTTAATGACAAGCCTTGTATTTGTTGTTGTTGTTGTTGTGGGTATGCTTAACTGGTAATTAATAAAATGTATTGAGGCAAAAGAAACTTTTTATATATTCATTTATATATTCAAGACAAAATATTTTAAAAAGACTGTGGAAAACATTTGCACCAAAAATACACGATGTGAAAATCAGTCCTAAAGCAAACAACCTCTGAACCTCAAAAAGCAAAACAAAAAATGAAAGACAAGTTGTAGTACACACTTGCAAGAAAATACTGTGCTCTGAGAAGTAGTTATACAAATTGGATGGTATTATCCCTGCTCTTGACAAACATCCCACTGTTCTTTAGCTAGGTAAAAGAAGCATTTATGAATTTATTATTCATTATTATATATTCAATATATCATTATGAATTATTCATTTAGAATTTATGAAGTAGATCTCTGTGAGTGTGAATAGATAAAAAAAACATGTGCATATGCATATATTTGGGATGTTGCTCTTTTTTTGAAAAAAGGACCTTAGAATTGGTTGTAGCCTGACAGCTATAAATATAGTAAAATAATTATTGTCATGGATAAACTCATTACATCAGAAACAGGGTTCTGCAAAATGACATTTCCTCTGTCATCCTTCTGGAAGATCTTCCATGAGTGATCAGAAATCCGTTTTGCATCTCTAAGATTCATTTCATTTCACACTAAGCAACCACTTGCAGGAGGAAAGAAAAGTGAAAAAAAAATAGTGGCATATACACAGAAGAAAATCAACTATGTTTAATCCCAGGTTGGATTTCAAAAGTATCCCACAGCACACTGAGGCAGAGAATGACTGAGCTTGTCAGGGACCTCTGGAGATCATCTCATCCAAGGCCCCTCCTCAAGGCTGGGATAGCTACAGCTGGACCATGGCTAGTCAGGTTTTAGGTATGTCCAAGGAGAGGGACTCCACAACCTCTCTGGGCAACCTGTCACAGTGTTCGACCAATTTTTTTTACATTTAAATGGAATTTCATGTGTTTCAGTTTGTGCTTCTTGCTACACTAGATACCACTGAGAAAAATCTGTTTCCCTCTGCTTTGTTCCCTCCACTTCAATTTTCAGATTGAGTATTATCAGACAGTAATGAAACTGAATTTCAAGGGCTGTGAGATCCAGCTACAGTGATTGGAAGGTTGGTTTTTTAAACTTAAAATTATTTGAGCTGGCCTCCTCCAGTTTAACACCATGTGCAATTATTTTCCTTTAATTCTGTTGGAAAGGCTCACTTATTCAAGAAAGAAAGGAAAAGAAAGGAAAAAAAAGAGAAGGAAGGAGACTGAGGAGAGGGGAGGAGAGGAGAGGAGAGGAGAGGAGAGGAGAGGAGAGGAGAGGAGAGGAGAGGAGAGGAGAGGAGAGGAGAGGAGAGGAGAGGAGAGTCGAGGAGAGGAGAGGAGACTGGAGGAGAGGTGAGGAGAGGAGAGGAGAGGAGAGGAGAGGAGAGGAGAGGAGAGGAGAGGAGAGGAGAGGAGAGGAGAGGAGAGGAGAGGAGAGGAGAGGAGAGGAGAGGAGAGGAGAGGAGAGGAGAGGAGAGGAGAGGAGAGGAGAGGAGAGGAGAGGAGAGGAGAGGAGAGGAGAGGAGAGGAGAGTGAAAATTAAGGCAGAAGTCCCTTCAATTACTTCACAGAAGAAATGTTTTGCTGTCTTTAAAAACAAAAACTTTTCAGAAGTCTGGCAAGTCTCACTTTTTATGTGAGAAGCTTCCTTAGACCATGGCAAGAGCTCTGCCCAGACTGCTTTCTGGCTCAAGTGGAAAGCCCTAAGAACCAAAATACTCGAAGACATTATGCTACCTAGTTCCTCCCAATATCAAGGAGAGCTGGGTACACACATGACATAATCTAGAGTTAAAACAGCTGAAACCACCTACAATGCAGTCTTCAGTAGTATCCATTACCAGCAACTCAGTATGCCTCAGCTGCAGAGCAGCCTGGCCTACTTTAAAGAGTCTGGTATTTAATTTCAGTACTGGTGGTTTTGGATGTTACAAATCCCACATTTGTTCCTTACAGATGGTAAAAATAATAGTAGTTCAAAATAAACTACTTCTGGTGCTTTCAGCAACCTGGCCTAGTGACAGTGTCCCTGCCCATGGCAGGGGCTGGGACTAGGTTGTCTCCAAGGTCCCTACCAGCTCAAACCATCCTATGGTTTTTATGATTTCTATGAAATATTTCTTCATCACTAATTTATGACATCTCTCATTTTCATATTCTGACTGCTAAAGCATTTTCAGCTGGCAAAAGTTGGTAGCATTTAGAAACAGAAAATATTGACTGAAAGGCCTTGCATGATAGGGACAAGAACTGATTCAAGTATGTTCATTCTAACAAATAACAATTATTGTTTTAAACTCTTTATTTACTGAATAAAATAGAAATGCCCAATAGGCATTTTAAGAACTGGCAACAATAGTTATAATCTGCTTCCAAAAACTCAGAACAACTTGTATTCTCATTGAAACAATAACAATTTTCATAATGGATAGGCCTGTCGAGTAGAAAGGAAAAGAATAATTCAAATAATGATTGTTACAATATGTGCCAGTTATGAACAGACAATGTCACATACATAAATTTTCTTCCAGTCTGTTTGCAGCTATTCCCTTTGGTGCTATCATTCCTTGATAAATTCTGTTTACATTCCCTTACTTGAAATCGTTTCATTGAAAACTCCCAAAACACAATGCAATGCTTTTTGGAGACACTTAGTAAGAAAAGATTGTGGCAGATTCTTTGCACTAGCATGTCTACTAGGCCAAACACCAGAAAAATGCTAACAATTTTGAGGGTGACCTCATTTCTCTCTGTAGCAGGGAAAGCAGAGAGGGAGGTACCAGCCTCTTCTCTCTGGTATCCAGTGACAAGACACGTGGCAATGGCTCAAAACTGCACCAGGGGAGGTTTAGGCTGGGCAGTAAGAATCCTTTCTATACTGGGAGGCTGAGCAAACATTAGAACAGGCTTCTCAGAGGGGTGGCTGATTCCCCAGGCCTGTTTGTGCTTAGGAGACATTTGGATAGTCTTTAACATGATTTACCCTCCCATCAGCCCTGATTTGGTCAAGCAGTGGGACTAGATGGTCATTTTAAGTCTCTTCCAACTGAAATATTCTCTTTTTTTCTGTACTGTTGAATGTTTCATGCAGTAGGCATACATAAGAAGAGAAAATCCTCTTCCCAGTCATTTTCCATCAAGGATGGAAAAAAAGGGGCCTTTTGTGTACGCACCTCCTGACCTAAGCCACCACAGCAAGGGATGATGTGCAACTTCCCAGTCAGCATCTGATTCCACTTTCCTTGTCTTAGTCCATGTCAGGACTGACTTAGAGAGGCTTAAGTGCAGGATTTACCAAGCACATACACCAAGAACACTGCAGGATGCTTTATGTTATCTAACACATGTCCTGAAGAGCAGCCAGACTACCCTCTGGTAATTCCCATGCCTGAAATGACAGTAATTCCCTGTGTTTGAACACTCCAGATCTGCTCCAATAGACCAACAATAGAAAACTGTTTTCAGTTCACCTCCACAAGTTTGACTGATCTTGCATGCCTAGGATCTGCACATTACTGAACACAATTTATCAGCTGATTTATTAACAATTCACTTTGTTTTGAGAGTGAGAGAATGAGCACTCATAGGCAACAGACACTTACCAAAGAGGTTTAAAACTCAAAGGACATGAAGTAGATGCACATAGCTGTGCACATCAGTTTTACTCCTCATCAATCAGACCCAAAGCCAAGATTGCCATCCACATGATTCCACCTATACAAATTTCCTTTAGGAAAAGAAAAATCCATGGTCTTTACTGAAGACAATGAGTGTTCTTGTCTTTAAATTGAACTTAACAGAAGCATCTCAGATATGTTTCAGTTATGAGAGCCAAAAATGCACAGAAATAAAAGTGGCCAAGGATGAGGTAAAAGACCCTATTTCCCCATCACTTTACTGTGGTCACATTGATTGAAAAGCCGAGGTGTTAATTCCAAGCCAATATACATTTAGTTTAAAATTAACTTATGTATAGAAGATATGTATAAATTTCTGAAAGAAAACACAGTAGATTTTGCTGTGAAATGTGGATAAATTACTTAAAATACTTGACCTCAGTGTGCTAGATATTTTCTAATCTATTTGTAAGGGTGTTTTACCCTTGCCTTTGGCCACAAGGTCGATGGTTGTTTTTCTTCATGAAGCAGAAAATACATAGGTAAAGGTAACTTTGAAGTATATGTGCAGTGAAATATTTAGCCAAACACTATGCTAGATTGCTTATGGGTAGAAAATAATAAAAACTATAGAATATCCCCTAAAAGAAGGGTAAATTTCAATTCATTTTAAATTTCATTTTCATTCAATTTCAATGCTGCAAAAATATGTTGACCTCATTCTTTTGCTTTCTCTTTCACCATTCTGATTTCTATTACACCCTTAAAATATTTAGAAGTTCTTCCCTGAAGGACTTTCTGGTTTCTCTGACTTTCATAAGTCCTAAAAATTTGGAACTTTCTCCTGCTATTTAACAGCATCATGTAATAAAGCATATGTGTTTCAGCTGTCACTGGTAGTTACATCAGGCTCTGTATGACTCATGCATTATATTCATGCTTTTTGTTTATTCTAAAAGGACATTCACAGAGTTGGAAGGAGGTAATTTCATTAATCTTATCTTTATTCCCTCTAGTTAGTAACCTGGTAGGTAAAAAAAATCACTGTTCTGGCAGAGATGAGAATCAGTTTGAAGCTGAAATTTACAGCATATAAAACTGATGAAAGCCCACAGAGAGAGAGGTTGCTTGGTGGCAGTGTTGCAGGGCCCCATCAGAACATCAGCTGGAGCCAACACTGTGAGAAGATCCAGTTTCAACAGCAGCTTTCAATATTGTTTTCTACCACTGAACATTGTTGTTGCCATGCATTCATGTTCAACAACACAACTTTGCAGAACAAAGCAGAGAAATGCACAGGATGTTTATTATGTGGGTTTTTAAGAATCCTATCATTTTCAGTATAATAGAACCACTAAAAAGAATAGTCCATCAGATTTTTAGAAGTATTGTAATTATTTTTTGTTAAATTACTCCACAATTTAGTTAATCTTCAGTGTAAAATTGAACCCTCTGTTCAGCCTTTATTTACTTGTTTTTAAAAGAAAATGTGAAGTTCCTGTTCTCTTGTATGTGTCATGTGTAACTCCCCTCAAATCAAAGAGAATTATCTGTGCTCTGCAGGAAGATAAATTGACCATGAGCCTTGCAAACCACAAAACTAGGGAAAGGAAAAGTAATAGCCCATGCTTAAGATAATATCTGCAGTTGTGCAAAATGCTCTGTGAATTCCATCTCATATTATAGTACTATTTTAATAAAGATGGTTGTCTTGCAGAAAATTCCACTCAGACAACCATCTTGGCATTCAGAGATCAGAGGAACAATCTCCACTTAATACCACTGGGGAAATGGACCCCAATAATTCTCTTTGACTGCTGTTCAAATAGTCAGAAGCCAGCTGGAATGGGAGTCCTCTGACTCTTCACTATCAGTGTGCACCAAAGTTCCCACCTGGGCTGTAGCTATCAGCTTTCTCCCCAGGAAAACCAGGGAGCAGGAGGTGATTGGTGGTTGTTCAGGGAATGTGTCAGCTGAAGGAACATGGGGTTCTGCAGCTCACAAGTCAGGAGGGCACCTGAAAGAGCACCCTGGAGACTACCACAGCACCACTTCTGTGCCATGCAGGTTCTCAGAGAGCAACTGAGCTGATCATCTTTAGCAGCTCTTAATCCCAGAAATGCTTCATTTTTCCATGTGAGAACAGCAAGTACCTCAGATGGTCAGGTCATGTGTGGAGACACGAGTTTCAGTCTGTGTAAGCAGGTGTTAGAGACCAGAGATGTAGAAGTGTGGGGGATTTCATGGCACAGAACTCAAGCTGTTTGGCCTTGTTATATAAGGGCCTGTGTCCTGGAAGGGATCGAATCTGAGGTTTGGCATGTCCTGAGCAAATTCACACACAGCCAGCCCTGAGATCAGTACCAAAGGCAACAGCTGTGGGCACATTCCCTTGGAAACCTCTCTAGAACAGCTTACCTTCACCAAACAGCTCTCGTCCATGGACTGTCAAATTAAGGTTCAAGAATCTTCTTACCCTGAGGAAATCCAAGCCCATTTTTGGACAGAAAGAGGCAAACTCCCAGGTGGTGCCTGGGCTGGGTGGCAGGATAGTTACTGTTAGACCTCCTACTGAACTAAAACCATTGTTTCCTCTGGCATGCAAAAGTCAAAGCATCAGCAGGAGGGCAAGCTAAAGGGAATTGGACTACACAGACTCATGGCTTTGGTACTCAGCTGGAAAGATGGAACTGGGCTCTGCTCCCAGGACTATTCCCATTTCTAAAATGCAGCCTGCATTGTAGAGCAGCTGGAAAACCACCAAAGGACCAAAGATCAAGGGCAAAAGGACAAAATATCTGGTATTCCTCCTCCACATTGTGTCCCTGCCACTGTACTGTAGAAACAATTATTCCCACTTAGTCTGCTTTTGGTTTGGTGAGAGCTGCCTTAGATTTGGGGTACCTTAATAACACCATCAATGAAGGAGGAGGCAGAGGTCTTCAACCCTAATGGTTAAACAGTAGTGGGAGGATGAACGTGGTCACTTGTCTTTGTGAATTCAAATTACCTCTGAAGATGTAAGAAATTGTAAACATTTTCCATTTCCCAGGCACATATTCAAACACTTCCATGCAAATACCTGCATTCTTAGGTGAAAACAATATTTACCAATCTGAGTGGGTCTTACAAAAGGTGGCTCTTGGTCACTTGCATAGCTACAGTCACAAGATGAGCTGATGTTTTGAGTGGATAACACCTACACATCCTCTTGAATCAGAAGTCTGAACACCCTCAAGAAAGAGATAAAACTACCCCAGCTTTTGCATTCTATTGATAAGCCTTTAGTCCTTTGGAGACATCTGACAATTAATCAATCATACAGGAAAGAAACTTACTCTAAATCCCCCTACTAGATCTCTGCTCCTACTGAACTGTCACACCTGCTGGGTTAATGCAAAGAAAATTACTTTCTGCAATGTTGTGCCTATCTATGAGTAAGTCAGGAAGAAAATAATTTTGTTCACATACACCAAACATGCCTTCACTCACCATCAGGAATGTTCAAGATACACTTGAAAAGTAGTTGATTTCCTGTAATCTGTCCCCTGTTTATTGTCACTTTCTCTAGACGAAATAAATTCTGCAGTGGTCTGAAATATGAATTTCTGCTGTGGCACAAAATTGATGTGGAAGGGAGCCATCTGCAAAGTCCTGCCATTGTCCATCATCCATGCACCTGTCCTTAAAGAGCAGATGTGCTGCAATTGCACTTCCTCTGTAGATCTAAATACACTGCATGTGCCAGGCAGAGGGTGCAAACTGCAAACATGCTGCAAACTTCTCTAATTCGTGCTGTACTTTGACAGCTATGGTCAATAGGAAACCCCTTAAGTAATGAACTCTGAATTCTGCTTTCAGGACAGCCACAATATGTATGAAGAGAAGATTTACTATTCACCCTTCAACATGAACTTTGATGATTCAAGTCAATGAACTTAAGGGATTTGATAGGCAGAAACTTACCTGTTAGTGAAGCTTGTTCCTTCAGACAAGCACTATGTTGGAGATCACTGGATTATATCAGGTATTTTCTTCATTTAAAAAATACTACAGTAAGCTATGGACATATGGATATAAACTGATCTGAAGTGAATAAATTGCAGACAAAATTCTTCTCTCATCTGGAGTAGATTCACTGGCTTCAGTGGAGCTATTCTGGATTTACAGTGATGTAATTTGGAACAACATCTGGCTTCAGATATATAAGAAGGCTCATTGTAATGGTTTATATCACTGACTACTTATTGCATACTTTTTCTACACTTTTCTTAGCTCTTACTAGATACACATTACTCATGGTTTTACATCTTTCTCTTGTATTTCATGTAAAAACCTGTAAAAGCCTTGCAGGATGAGGAAAGAATACATTTCCTGCACGTTACCAGTGTGAGGCATCTCTCATAATTTAGTTAAAAAACACAGTCTACAATTATTTTGAATTTTTATTTTGATATTGCATTGTAGAAAGGAGGTAAATGAAAAGTCCTCTTTGTATTCACTCTTCACAGAGTGAAAATTTCAGCAATTCAGTGTCATTTACCTGGAAAACACCTTACAATTTGTGTGGGTTTCCCCATAGTCTCTCCTCTGTTCTGTGGCCAATAGTATGATGTGTTGACAGGGATCCATTCGAGTCACCTCAGCACAGGTTTTTTATAATTCCATTATGGACAAATAAGTCCAGGGCAGAACCTGTCTCCTCTCAAACCTTTTTTGAGAGGTTTTGTGGCCAAACTGCCTCTCTTTATCCAAGACAATCCACACTCAGTGTCACTGCAGGGGAAAAGGGAGGATGAAAGGCACGGTTTGCCTGTCACCCTGTGGAAATCTTCAGTATGTCCTTTCTTCATTGTGAGGCTTTCAGCATCACATTGTGTGCACCCTGGCCATGAGCTCTGAGTACAATCTTCTCTGCCATCACAATTTGCTAATGTGATGTTTTGAATTTTAATAGAAGAGTGTTTAATAAAACTACAAGACAATGGGGAATAAATATACAAATGTGCCAAATACCATTTAGAAATCAACATTTGCTATTTTACCACACGTGCAGCTGTGGTTTTCTGTTATGCAAAACTATAGCATCTGAGCTTTAAATGGTAAAGCTGTACTTTGCAAATGTGTTTGGAAATTCACATATGTTTCTGTTTAATCTTATGACACTTGTTTTTCCAGCCTGAAAATTTAATTCAAATATCGCACTTTACTTAATTAATGTTAGATATGTAATAAATATATTGATTTAAACCTAGTTGCTTCAAGGTCAGCTGTGGTAGCCAAAAGCAATATTTGCATCATTTGCATTTCTTTGAACTCCTAATGATGTGGCACATGCTTCAGTAAAAACTAATATTACAGTTGACTTTATTTACTCTACTTCATTACATCTGGCTTCCTTTTAAATATTTTTTGTCCCAAATCTACTCACAGAAAATATATGAATTATATACCATTATCTTTTTTTTTAAAAGGCAGCTCCATCCATCATAATGGATTACAAATTTATCACCTTGAATCAATTTCTGTTCACAAGTTCAAAAGGAAATATAAGTGCTTGAGGGCCCAGAAATATTTATTGTACATATGGATATTATTAAAGTTTATTGAAATCCTTCACCAATGAGAATTGTTTCTGTTTTGTTGTGCAACACGTACAGAGCTAGTGCTAAAAAGCCAACGCCTTATTGTCTAAAAACTAAATTGGCAATGCAGCATTGATTTTGAGGACTACTGATTCTGACTAGACATACTATCATATTTATGCAAGCATTCATTTAATTAAAACATGACAACCTCAGCTTGCCTAATTTAGCGAAAATTTGTTTCCACATAGTTTCTTGTATAACATTTTCCCACGATGACGTCTATTTTCAAGTAAAAAATACTTCTGCTAGCAACATCAACAGTAATTCACTCAGACTCTTTTCCTTGTAATAGAGCAGAGAGAGAAAATGGAAACTTAAGATTCATGAGAGTCTTGGTTTAAGACTCAGTGACAAGACTACATCTGGTATCAATACGGTTCTTTGGGATCTTGACCACATCTTTCATAAAGTGGTAAGTTCCGCCAAAAGGACACATCTTGCTGGCTGCTAACTACAACCTCCGAAAGGCCAAGCCCATGCAGGGGAGGAATGCAGTAATGCTCTGCTGGAGGGAGAAAACGAAACTACAATTCTAATTACATTTTTATTAGTGGTGTTAATGGCAAGTTGAGCTCTTAAAGCCCGTAGTAAGACATGCTTTCTTTGAAATTGTATAGCATCGTGTCAGGAGTTAACATGAGAGGTTTGTTGGTTGGGGGTTTTTTTTCCCCCTCCATTTGGGCTAAGTTCTTGCTATACTAAATTAATTAAGCCCTTGGAAATATTTCCCTTTCAAAGTAAAATATTTGCAGCCTCAGAAGGAAAAAAGCAGCTGAGTTGCTGTGGACAGAGAGACATACAGCATAGGGCCACAGATGTGATGTTCAGAGGGTGAGGAAGCACCGATGGAGCTGTGCAGCAGCTGTCCAGGTGCAGATTTCATTGCTTCAGATACAACATTTGTGTTTCTTAAACAGCAAGACTTATTGGTGTCTAATGAGTTTCCACTGGGATTTTAGAGGGCAGTTCGGTATTTTCCTTTCTAATCTAAGGAAACCTAGGGAAAGAAGCCTTGTCTTCTGCAAGGAGTCATATATTACAGGAAAAAGATGAATACTTCATTATTCCAAGTGTTTGGAAGTGGTGTTCTATCAGGGCTACCTGTGAAAGAATTTTACTTGAAAGCATAGATGCCTCAAAATGAGGAACAGATCTGTATGGCTAATGAAGATTAAGATGAGATTTCACACAGTCTTACCAGTGACTTTTGCTGTTTCCACATTAAAGAATCAATGTGATGCTAGCTTTCTAAAAAAATTTTCGTCTCAAATATATACACCAAAAAATAAAAAGATGTTTGCTTTATTCCGAGGAACTTTAGACAGATGAATCCAATGTATGTGCTGTATAATGATATCTAATTTGGGACTTTAAAGTTCCAGTAAGAATGTTTCATGTGGCTTTCTTAGCAAGAGCAGACTTAAATCTGGTTTAACTGGCCAGAGTAGATTTTTTCATCTGAAATCATCCTTTACTTCCATAAAGTTTCAATCCTAACTTCTGGTCCCTTTGAACAGGATATTAGGATGTAACCGTAAAGAATTTTCAGTGTATGGATTGGTAGCTGCCAGAATGTCCCCACATCATTGTCTTCAATTAAGACAGAGGTGATGATGGTTCATTTTCTGTGATGCTGAGGCATATTAGCTTTTCTCAGTGGAAGGGCTGGGGGAAAATATTGGCTATGCAAAGTTTCCTTTCTTCTCATCGTAAGATTGCAGTCTGCTTCGTTTTACATCAGATTTGTGCTGTGAAACTTATCTAAAATAGATGTATCTGAATATGGAAAATCCTTTATCATCACCCCTCAGCCTAGCTCCTGGTATGATGGAGCCCGAGCAAAAGAGTGCATCCAGACTGGTGTCTGGCTGGAGGAGAGGTCATTCCACCAGAAGAGAACTACTGAAAACACACTGTGCCTGTTGCACTCCTTCTCCCCGATGGGACCCCTCTGTCCCACCCCCCATGGTGAGAGCCTGCTCGTCTCAGGCACAGGCGGCCGAGGGGGTCCTGGAGTGGATACAACACGGACTCAAAGTATCTAGACACAGGAGGCTCAAACTTGCTGGAGTAATCCCGGGTTTATTGTCTGTAGTCCATCCGGGGTAAGAGAGAGAGCGAAATGCTCTGGGTCTCATCTCTTATACCAGGGGGCAGGGGTGATTAGGGGATGCAGGGAGGTCACAGCCAATGGGAAGGGGGAAGGGAAAGAAGGTTTTCAGGTAGGAACTCACATTACACAAACCAGAGGTGAGTTTTACCCTTGGGAGGTACCAAGATTTTTAGATGCACTACAACATGTGCCCCTGTGAGAGGTGTTTTCCCTGCCTCCATCAGCAAACCTGAGAGGTTTGGTTGTAAAGGCAAGACATTGAGACAACAGAATAATCCAGGACTTGATTTCATTCACAGATGCCCCTTTGCTATTTCACACACTGTGTTATTTCTGTTCTGCTGGGTCACACACCCTGCCAGTTTCAGTTCCATGCTTTCGTTTGGTTTCACTGAATAGCTGAACATCAAAAAAAAAATAATAATCTTCTTATGGAGCTGGCAAGAAAGACTTCCACCAAGCAGTGCCTATGCCATATTTAATTCAATCAGCATTAGGTATTCAGTCAACATATGGATCACTTCAGGGCTTTAGTGATGCTTTAAGGAAACATCAAAAAAAAAGTGTGAATGTCTATGTATACCACATATCATATGACAAGAACCTCTGATGTTTAAAAGTTACAGTTTGGTCCAAAAAGCTGTATCTGTGTAGCATTTTCAAATTTATTCAATAAATCAAATGCTACATAGGAATGGGCTCCTCCGTGACTCCTCTGTAGCTCCTCTGTAAACATACATACAGCCACGATGTAGATTTTCACTTATTGTGAATGAAATCTATTTTGTACAATCAACAATTCTGAAATTCAGCAGTTCTAGTTAGCAGGATATCACCCATTAATAATAGATATTATGCATCTGGAATGTTTATAATGTTTATATATCAAGGGAGAGGAAATTATTGTTATAATAAGGGGAGAAAGTAATAAAATTATTAATTTTATCCCAAGTGTCCACTAGCTATTTTTTAATTGCTGCCAACTGAGTTCAAAGCGTTAAAGAAAACATTTTCTCCTGTGGCATTTTTTTCCTTATATTTCTCATGCGTTCTCCTTCCTGTGAAACTCTGCTTAGTAAATATTAATTTACCCTCAATTACTAATGACAAGTGAAAGAAACCCTTGCATTCATCAGGGCCACAGCCTTAGGACATACGTTTGTCCTTCAAAGCGTTGAACCATTCAACAATTAGAACTAATAGCTACTTGGGGCTATCAGGGCTGAAACACACAACATTCCCCTAGTGCTGAGCCCTGGCACAGGCACTCATGGTGGTCTCACAACCTATTGACTTCATCAGGGAAAGTTGGAAAAGTGGTTTGGAAAGTGGACACATTAGACACGGAGTGATTGTTGAAAATGTGAGAACACTTAGGGGCTGGAGAAGGGAACTAGTCAATTAGTTCACTAATAAACCTGAGCTGTGTAAAAGCTCCCTCATTTCTTACATGAACACAGATTGGGAGGCTGAGGATTTTGCTAAACAAAAGAAGAACAGATAAATAAATAGAAAATGCTAGACCAGGAGCATAAAGGAATGATTGATATGTTCCTTAAAAGTACAGCTTCAACCCTTAAGCCTTCTTTGCTGGGAGCTTCATCTTTAATCCCCCCAGCCTCTGCAGAATCAGCTGAGGCTTTGTTCTTGGATGTGGCTGCAAATGCCCACACACACACACAAACATTTCCAATGGTGACCTTGACTTCCTACTTCACTCTTCTCCCAATATAACATAGAGACTGCTTTGCTTAAACTGCTTCGATTGCTTTTCTTTACAAAAACATAATAGAACATTTATTTTATTTTGTTTTCTGCTTTCATTATTTAACAATGAAGAAATTATTTTATTGCCTTAAACAGAAAAGCATGTAATGAAACCATAATATCATTGGAAATGGCAACTTTGTGGCCAAACACACAGAATGATAGAAGGCTTTCATGAGTACACAGATTTGTCCTTGAAACTGGAAATGTTAACTATATTCTCCTTCTTTAAGTATTTCTATATTCAAGCTTACATATTTATTAATGCTACATATTTCTTACATCTGACAATGATAATTTGAGGGAGGCAAAAAAATATTGATAATTTATATAATTTCTAATGGAGCAAAACCAAATTTAGGCATTTGGGAAAACAAAAACAAACTAAAAACCAAACAGAAACCCCCATCAAAACAAAACCACAACTTTATTTATAAGAAATTATAAGAAAGTTTAAAGATGGCTTAGCAGCACTGCTGGTTTTTGAAATGTCTTCCCAACAAACCTTCCAACACTTAGGGATATCTGAACTGTGAATGGCTACACCCATGACTTAGTGCTCCCTGGACAACCCTCATCATTAACCACTGGCACTTAGTGGTCACAAAGGACCTTCCATGGAGGTTCCAAGTCACACCAGGATACCACCAGCAATGCAATCTAGTGGTTCTATTCACTGAATTAGTGCAAAAACAATGACAATGAATTCTTAATTATTTAAAAATTCAATGTTTCTAGCACCAGGACCAGAGATAAAATCTATTTCTCAGAAATAAATAAAACAAACAATGAACCAACCAGACAAAAACCAACCAACCAACCAAAAACCCCAAAGCAGTAAAAACCCTCTAACTCTATAATTTTTAGTGTGACATTAATGTTGAACAACATGAAGAATTGTTTCTGATTTATATTATTTTTACTTCTGATATTCTGTGTATTATGAATATCCCATATATTATACATATTATGGATAAAAGAAATAAAAATATTGACAATGATTAAATAATGCAGCGTTGATTGGCAAACTAGAGCTAATCTCATGCACAAGGAAGGAACAAGGATATTTCTAGCACCTGATATTTTCTGACCTCTGTAAAGTGGATATTTTATAGAATGGTGCAAAATCAAATTACAGCATACTACAACATAAAATATTATGAACTCAACTGTGTGTCAATTAAAAGC
Organism: Pseudopodoces humilis; assembly: GCF_049639895.1. Classification (NCBI taxonomy): domain Eukaryota; kingdom Metazoa; phylum Chordata; class Aves; order Passeriformes; family Paridae; genus Pseudopodoces; species Pseudopodoces humilis. Next base: position 10,175,138 of record NC_142205.1, on the reverse strand, counting down.
ATGGAAATTAAAACTAATTTTAACAGTGGCCAATGATGTCCGAAAATATGAACAGCTAGTAGCCATCCCCTGATTAATGAAGGATATATTTGAAGATAAAATTGGGATAAAATTCTTCTCAAAGAAGAAAATATTCTTTGTTTTCCACAATGATATTAGTAGCTCTATGCACAGAAAAATAAAAATGAATGACATATGAGTGTGTGTGTAGAGGATTTTTCCAGCGTTTTCTAGAAGAGTTTCACCCTAAATGAAGAAAAACTATAATAATAGAGTTTTAAGTAATCCCACTGTGACGTTCAGCCTGGTCTCTGTAATGAAATTAATGGCTTTTCTTCTGTCAGTTTTCTAACACTCCATCAGGCGGGGGAATTAGATTTTGGGAATCAGGGGTGGGAGGCAGAAAAGTTTGGGTAGTGTCCAATTGCAGCAAGTCAGGGAAAAATAGGCACAGAATAATGCAGAGGGAAAGGTAGAAAAGGAGCTGAATGTAAGCAAAGTGGGTAGAGAAGGATTTCTGTTAGGTCTTACCAATTAAAGACTCTTTATAAGACAGAAGGGGACAAGAGCAGGGCAGCAGGTCTGAGAAGAAACCACAGAGTGTCAGGAGGATGGCTTTGTGAGAAACAGCTGATAAAATGCACTGTACCTTGAAGCCAATGCAATGGGGAAGGAAGTTAAGGAGAGAATTCAAGCATCATTAAATGAGTTACACAAATTTCTTCACCATATGTTTTAAAAGAAAACATGCTTAAATTTGCCAAGTAAAATTTTATTCTTACTTGGCAGCTTTGTTTAGAAAACAGTCATAAATCCTAAATATAGCTAAAGTGCTTATTCCATTGAAATTATCTCATTTCAAGAAATGGATACATGCTTCCAATCAGCTCTGAAATATTTTATATTAGTTTCTCCATTCCTTATCTTCCAATAAAATCTGAAAGAATTCTTCTGGTCTGATCTAGTTTTAGTCTATCTTTTCTTAGACTGATTGGGAAAAAATGAACTGGAGTTCTTTTGGTGATTTTTTTCTAAAAAAACATTGACAATTTACCGAGTCATCCTGATTTATTCACGTGAGCTTATTCTGCAAATAAGTCTCCTCATAGCAGTGGCATCATTAAGTAAAAAGGTTCTTGCTGCTGTTGTGTCCCCAGACATGGGCATGGTCTTTCAACTCTGTTGCTCTTGTCTTCAATCCTGGTATCACTACAGTTTTAGGTCTTCTATTGTAGACCTGTTTTGCCTAGAAGAAAGGGAAATATGCTCCAGTCCTCCTAAACTAGGTATCTATTGCACTGCTTTGATGGCTTAGAAGGCTTTTTCCATTTTATTTCCCTAGAATCACATATTACAATATTTGTTGACTAAGGAACTCTTGTGAAATACAGAAGTCAAGTCAGGACTCAGAATATTTAAGGAATGGCACCCTCAGAGTACATTTAGATGAGCTGTGTGGACATAAAGACAGTCTGTAAAATAAGTGCTGGGTTGTGAATTGTTGTGCCTGCAATTCACAGCTACTTACTGACAAGAATAATTGTGATCAATGAGGTAACATTAGACAGCTACAAATTTCTCTAATGTAATCAGGACTTTAAATATCTCAGTAGATGTTATTCAGATTAATTGTGTATTCAGAATTAGACTAGCTGAAGTAGATCATATAGAAGACATTCTGAGGAATACTTCTTCTGCAAGGTATATAAAGTTCATACAGGGAACTAGGAAGTGGGAAAGGCTGTATATTTTCTTCCCTTTTAAATAGTATGAAGGGAATCAAAAATTGCATGTTTTTTCACAAAGAAATGCCTATTTTAAAAAACAGATCATTTTCCCCAGTCCTTAAGGAAGAAATGCAAATGAGCTCCACATGCTCTCCAAAGTGTTCAGGAGTAATTTTGCAGGCACCACTATAGGCATATCATTCCCAATATACATGGGCCAATAAAAATAGTACATTGTGCATTACATGGTCCAGAATTCACAGGAAACCAGTTAGGCAAAAAAACCCCAAAAAAAGTCAACTTTTAGACACATGCATCTGGAACTTCAGACCACATCATGGGTAATGGCTTTATTGTGAAACGCTTCCTCTCACTGGGATCATTGTCAGCGAGGCTGTTTGTGTTGCTAAGCATATTGCAAACCCAGCAGCTTGATACATCTGGCATTATGCTCTTCTCTTTTTGTATGGAGAAGAAAAAGAAAAAAAGAGAAAAAAAATGAGAGGAGAGGGGAATACTGTGGAGTATTACTGATATTTCAGAAAGGCTCTTTGGGATATGAATTCTACAGCAATGCATAGAACTATGTTACAATAATCGTGGCTCCAAAAGTGTTACAGGCACCTTGTTGAATATAAAGACAACACTTTTGCTTCCCAGAGAATGTGTAGTTTAACTACAGACTTGGCACAAGAAGTACTGCAGTTAATAAATGAAAGCAAGGGTTACAATTACGACATTGTGCAGTTCTGGCATGTGCCATGGATTCTTTGTATGACCCCAGCACACTTCATCCCAGACTTTGGCTGGGCTATTTATAAGTCAGAGAAAGTTCTAGCCTCATCATACTACAGTGACCAGTTACGTATTTAGTTCCCTTGTCTCTCTTCAGCAACAGTAGGTAGAGGTTTGGGGTGAAAAAATAGAACTTCAACTCATGTTTCTAATAAGGCCATAGCTGTTGAGTCGTTGGCTCCTTTATGAAACTGGTAAAGACTGGCATTACTTTAGTCAGAACAACTTTTTTGCATTAACTATCCCTTTAAAATCCCCACTGCTGCTTTATTGGATGAAGCTAGTGACCAAGTACATAGCCACAGAAAGCTCACTCAGGCTGAACTCCCTGATATGGCCAAAGAAAATTGTGAAAGCATTGATGCTGGAGGGCAGGCAAGCTCTCTACTCCTCTTGCCAAGACTAAGTGCTTCTAAGTACTTCTAAAACTTGAAATCTTGGCCTTATATTGCTTTGAAAGTGTTAACTGGTGTAGTTTCTTCCAGTTTGGTGAATGAGTTCCTGTGGGACATGGCACTTGCAATTGCACAGCACAAGTGGTTTTCATGGCAGGGTTATAACCATGGCCAAGCCTCTGTACCTGGCATGAGGATGCTCTAGGGGTGCTTGGGAACTTCCAACTTGTGTGTCACTAATACCTTGGTATATTCACAGCTGATTTACTTCTTCACAGCCTTGGTACTCAAATGTCTACTATTTATTCTGAAAACTGTTTGTAATTACCTTTGTCCACAGGAACACACTTCTGTAACTCTGAGGAATGTTATGTCTCTTACCAAGGGTCACAGGAGTCTCCTCAGGAGCACCTCAGAGATGCTATTTTAAGGGAATATAAATGTTAGCATTTCTGAGGTGTGGCTCTATGCTTAATTGCAATCTTCTGTGATACTTCTGAAGATTAACATTGCTATTGCCTCTTACTACCCATTAAATTCAGAATTTTTTGCATTGGATCCTTTAGATGCTTTCATCTGGCTTTGGATGAGGTCTGTTCTGTGCAGTTCCTCCTGCTGAAGGAGGGCCCAGCTGTCGTGACAGTAAATGCAATGAAGGAACCACTGGAAGCATTCTGGAGCTTGGTGTAAATGGAGGAGAAATGTATCTACACTCAGAGATGATAAAATGGGACTATAATTTACTCTTTTCCATCACTTTCAGACTAATTCAAAGACTCATTCCTTTAATTCAGTATTTATGCAGAAATCCTAATTCTGTTGTTTCTTTTGTTGGATACTATATATTCCTTTCTTCCAAGACCACAAGACCTTTTCTATTTGTTTATTTTTATTTTCTCTAGTGAAAAGAAGAGTAAGGAAAAGTAGCTCCAACATATGAAATATATATGGTTCTTAGATCAGAGCACGCAGGACTACAGAACATCACAAAACACACTTTCTCCGTGATTAACAACATTTCCTAGCCCTTTGCACCTGGAAAACACAATCTGTGCTTCCAAACTTTGTATAGATTTCCTTGTGTATGAATGTGTTCATGTTCACATGTGTTTTCATATGTACTAAATACGGACTACAGCTTAATCATTTCCAATATCTGGGAATTTTGGCTGCACTCCCATTTTTAAGTATTTGGAACTGTTCTCACTTTATATTAACTTAATGGGCTTGCCTGTTTTTAATGAGCATGTTTAGTGCAGTGAGACATCATGGTCACTCAGTAGAATGTATGTTACTTTCGCACACATTGTGCTTAGGCCAGATTCTGACCGATTAATATGCTGCAGGTGTCAGCCAAAATACAAGAGGATAGAGAGAAGGCTAAGGGGGTGAAGTTATTCCTTCTCACTGGTTGAATGCTCTTGTTGAGGGCTGCAGAAGCCACTTGGAGACTGGATTGGAAGGATATCCCACTCAGAAACGCTTCCCCAGAAACAATACTTGTATCATCCTTTCCATCTGCACAAATTATTCCCGCTCATGGCAGAACAAAGGAAAAACAACACCACACAAAGGGGCCTTTATGAGGCTCCTGCCAGCCAAAGTATATATGCCCACTAAAGATAGGTTTGCACCTGTTTTTTGGGAGACAGATTAAACATTTCTTATATTTTGTTGCCCATTTATACAAAACCCCTCAGTCTGGGCAGGCCTGCATAGTAGCTAAGATAAACTTTGTATATTTTCATTGCTTGATTAAATCTTGTCTGAACTATCAGTTATGTAATGAGAAGAGCTGGCTTGCTCTAAGGTGCTAGCTGTCAATGGTTATTGTTAATCATAATCTAACAAATACCAGATACAGCTATTTGGCATTTGAGAACTATAATTTTTCTTATTTAAGGTGATAGGAGTGAAGGAAACATAAATCGTAACATACTCATTTTCCCATATTTAAAGATGCATTAATACTTAACATTTGTCTACATTTCAAGCCAACCAATTAATGGTTATTACGTTAGGATTGTACATTTTAAGTTGTTACTCAAGTTAGCATTAAAGAATTCATTGACTGTTTGTCTTTCCTGGGTTAATTCCAATAAAGACAGCACTGTTGGACCTTTGTAGAAAAAGCCAGCTCAGTCTCAGTAAAGAGAATTGCTATAAGCATTATAGATGACCATACAAATAATTTATATGTTATTTTCAATGGTTTAATGCTAAAATACAATTCTGAAGAACCCTTATAGTACTTTTAACTTTACGTGTATCTGTAAGTAGAACAATTTTTTGTTCTTTTCAGAAATTCTGTTTACAGAGAGCCTACAGAAATATCTTATTAAGTCCTGATAATGTAAATCATGTCAACTACCTGGAGAAACCAGATGATAACCATTAAATAAAATTGAAGACAAGTTCAGACCTTGAAAACTTAATTTCACTGAGATCCCAAACATCCTGAAAATTAAGGACCCAGTCTAAAGTAAGTGTATAGGCTCCCACTCACAAGGGGCTTCATCATGGTTTTAAATCACAGCATGGTGCTGTAGGCCAGACAGAGCTGCACTTCCCAGCTGGAGATATTTTGACTGACTCATGGGGTTTTCTGAACAGACCTAATGACTCTTTGTAGGGTGTAATATAACCACATGCTCGCATGCTGGTATGGACAGTGTAAAGGAGAGTGACCTCTTTCTGTTTTCTTTGGGGATCTGAAAAATCCGTTTCATGTGTATCTCATATGGCACAACAAAAATCTTCCTGAATTATTGTGGAAATTAATATTTTTCTACTGTACTTTTGGTGGGTTTGCTTTGTGTGGTTTTCAGAACTAAACTTAGGTCACTCTTTAAAAGCCAGCAGCATTTTTCTGTATAGTATAGCTCAGATAAAAAGTATATAAAGATATAAAGTAGTCACTGAAAAACAAGCATCGCCTAATTGGAGGCAATCAAACTAAAAATGTTCGTACATATGTAAACAAAGAGGAAACCTGGGATCTGAGATGTCTCTCAATTCCTAGTGATAATCTCAAATGATTAAATGCCTTTCTCTTCCCCACAACATCTCTAGGTATAGTTTTGGTTCTTGACAGTTACTGAATTACACAAAACAAGGATGTCACATGCAGGTTCACATTAGGCAAGAATTCACACAAGGAAGGTGAGAAGTGGCTCACCTACATCAGGACTGACAAGGCCCCATCTTTATACTCATGTCCACAGTGTTGTGTTGAGATGCCTGTCACCAAGAGAAGGTTTTTGACTTGCTGATCTCCAACAACTTTCCTGAAGCCTAGTTATCATGATGGATCAGGATTTCAGCACCATCCCTGCCAGAGCTGGGAGGTTTACCTGGCAGATCTCACTGATGACAACGCAGAGCAACAGTGATCACTGCTTTGGGGACATCCATCTGGGCCACCATAGTTGTGGAAAGGAAGATCAGAAGGATGCTATGTTGTTTTCTGGCAAGGGTTTGTAATGAAATGATCCTTAAAGTCCTGTCCATAAACCATTCTATGATTTCTCATGCTAAAGGATTTTTAGAAAAGAAGATGTTTTCCAACCTTCTCTGTAAACTAATATACCCGTCATGAAATAAGGTCCCAAGAAAAAAACCAAGAAATGGACATAGCAGTCACTATTGACAGCTCAGATCTGTGGGAGAGGACACATCATTCTCACAAACTTAAAGAAAAAAAAAATGTGGGTTTTGTCTGGTGTAAGTGACATTGGGATGAACATCAAGGTCTTTGTTATTGATGTGCCTGTGTATCTCATCAGAGTATCACAAATTCTGCAGTGTCTTGTAACAGCATTCAAGGTAAATACAAATTAATAGATCTGTGTGATGCAAACCTAAGCTTCTGCCAGTCACTTCTATTTGGTTACTACACTTCAGTGTCTGGTCTCACTGAACTCTGGCATCCTTTGGTCTTGACAGATTAACACGTATATGAAGACATTTGCATATTTATTTTAAACCAGATGTTCTTCAAGCAGTACAGCCAAATTCCCATCGTCACTACAATCACATTGTGGGTTTTTAACATAATGGAGCCATTAAAATTCCACCATATGCTTCCTTGTTAGGAAGAAAGGGTTATTAAAAATTTTCCAGGTGAATTCTAAATGAATCCTAATTAAGGAGAAAGAATCCCTAAGTAATGCTAATTGTCATTATTTCTACCACTGAAAGATCTGGTTTATACCAAAGACTATTACTTTCTTTTGCAAGAACGATCACCTATGTTACAGAAAAGGCATTTGGAATAAAGTTTTAAAATATATAGTGTATTTTTTTTGCCATAGACTTATATTTGTTTTTAATAAAACTTCTGAAATTATAACTTTCACATTGAGATCATAGAGAATTTGGCTTTCTATGTGAAGATTGATATTTGGTAACATGTAGCACAATTAATCACTGTTAAACCAATTAATCCAAACCTCTGGAATGCAAAGAATGAGAGTGGCATTGTTTTTTGTTAAAACTGGAAAGTTTTGATCCACAGAGTGACAAAGAAAAAAATTTCATATAAGAAAGAGAAATTTATTTTCTGTGAGAGGAGCAAAGAGTAAGAGGAACTGGGTGAGGCTGGAGACTACATTCAAATAGACTTTTCTGATTCAATGTGACATTGTTTTTCTAAACGAAAAATTCCAGACAGCCAGAAAGCAGAGGGAATACCCAGGAAAAATATACATTTGGAAGTGCTACTTTGTATTAAAAAGTAATGTCTTGGGGCCAGGAACTGCCCTTTGAATTGTGGCACTGAGAAGTGAGCACAGAAGTCAAAAAATGGCACACCTGGTCGTTTAGCATTTCTTAAATGATTAAATCATTCTTGCCCAGCTGACGGCGAGAGCTGCAGGCAGCAAAAGGCATCTCCCAGCGGCTGAGACCCTGAACATCCCATTACACGTCTTGCAAGACACCCAGATGCCAGAGCAAAGGATGAGATTTATTGAGGTTATTTAAGTTTCAAGTTTGCTTCGGGGCTGCACGTGGTATAAGGCAGTTCAGCCTGAAAAGACCGGGCAGAGGACGGGAGGGAAATATATTTTAGTAATCCAAAGCATAGTGGGTGATGGAGTATCTTAGTATCTTATTCTGGCCAAAAGAAGCAAAGGAAAAGAGTTAATGAGAGAAGGGAAGAGACAAAGATTAATCCAAAATAGGGCAAAGCTCAGAAATGGGACAGGTCTGCTGATGTGATAGCCACCACACCACTGACTGAAGTAGGAAGGAGCTAATTGGTCACTGTTAAAGGACTGTCCAAAAGTCAATGGAAAAATGCAACAGATATGATGGAAAGAGAGCTCTTGGCAATGGCACAAGAAGCTCTGCACTTGGAGCTTGCACCACCAGGCAAAGGTCAGCTCAGGCATGTAACTGCTGTTGCAAAACATGGTTGGACATTTCCGAGCAAACGCCTGGCAAACTGTGGTCTCAGAGACGCTGGGTGGATAAAGGTCTACAGCATTTCACTTGGTCCCAAGCATTTCATTAGCATTTCATTTAAAAATCTTGTGTTTGTTAAAAAGCTGTGTCTGAAATGTTTGAAAAGCTCAGTATAGACAGGCATGGTGTGCTGCAGTAAGTATGAAGTTGTGTCTGTAATGGGATCTAAGCCACAGTAAAGTTGACGAGCACAGAAACACAGAGAAATGTTAAACAGTCTAAGTCTAAACAAGGCACAACACTGGTGAAAGGGAAGGCTATTGCCAACCAAAATATTACAAATGTGCCTTTTTGGGGGCATTCATGCAATTTTACCATTCACACAATTCTGTCATGCAAAAGGATAATTCTTTGGAAAAGCACTTTCTTCTCTCACTAAGAGGCAACGTTTACATCAATTATTTTTTTTCAGAAAACAGAAATGTAAAGATAACTTCTAAGAAAGTTAGAAATGTCTTTTCTAAGAGAGCTAGTAATATTTTTCTAGGAAAATTATCTTTAAACTTTTTACTGGGCCAATGATAGCCTTTAATAAATTAATTCACTGAATGGTTTTGTGGTATTACCCCCGTGTTTTTATGATGGTGAGGAAATTATGCATAAAATACTACTAATTCATGAGTGTGTGAGTTCTGAAGATTTCAATTAGAAATTTTTTTTCTAATTGAAAATTTTCTAATTGGAAAGATGTTCCAGTAAACAACAGATAATTACTCAAAAGAGTTTAAAAAGTTTCCCAATTCAGCTTATACTTACTTTATCACTAAAGTGTTGAGGAAAACAATAAATCAGAGCAAAGAAATGCTCATTTCTGCTCACTACATTTACAAGAAAAGAATATGGAGATTTTCTTCACTACATTTTCCTTCTTCTGCATCATTGATTCAGACACATTTGCAAAATTGTTTTATTAACTTTTTTATGCCACTCAGTCTTCAGCCCTTGCTTTTTCAACTATCACTTAAATTTCTTCTTCTAATAGCTCTGAACCAGAAGTGAATCTATCTCTGCAATGGACTAGAAATGGAATGTGCTAAAACAGAATGAGTGGGAAGAAAAGGAACACATTTTTAGAAATTCTTAGTTCATGGCATCTTGTTAGGATTGCAAAATTTTTTTGTTTAACCTTCTACTAAACGTCAGCCTTCAACAAAGCCAATCACAGTATTAAGCTTTTAATAGAGAGGTAGTAGCAATCACTTCACAATGGTTTGAATTTTGCAAGCATTATGTGTGAGTGCATACATTTACATCCCAGCTGCAAATGACCCACATGTTTGGTGTGAGCAAACACAAGCAATCATGGAGACAGTGAGGAGAATTCAGGTATTTGCACCAGATTTTTCTCTTCAATCTTGCCTGACTTCAGTCATGAAAAATGTAAATTAAAAATTAGGCTGAAATGTGATGGGGAAAAAAAAAATCAATAGGCAATTTCCTTTAATGGAACTGCACTGGTTATTGAATGTAACCATACGAGTGACTACATCTACTGAATCCAATGAGTCCTTGAAGCCTCTGGAGTCCAAGGAGAGCACAGCTCCCCTGAGCTTGCTGTTGGACTGCTGTCCTGAAAGGTGATGCCTGGTCACCCTTTCTACATCCAGCCTGAATGTGAGCCTGGGTCACCAGGACACTCTGTTCCCAGAGCCAATGGTATGAATCTTTTGCTTTATAGATTAGCTGTTCAGGAGTTACATGGCAGGCACCCACATGGCACACAGACCTTGCACATGTCTTTAACACTATGTTGCTCTTCCCCTAATATTGAAAAGATAAAGATTCCTTAATAAAATCACCATCCTGAAAACAATTTTATTTTATTTCACTCTGGCTAGGCAGAGCCAGTAGCTGGAGGAGGCAAAGCCCTTTGGTGTCTTAATCAAGCTCCAGTCCATTTTTCTTCTATGTCCCCTTTGACCCTTGCTACCACCTGGTCAGTTTCTCCACCTTCTGTTTTTCAAAGTCAAGAAAAAAAGGCTTTTCCACTTGAAAACAGAGCACTGGTCAAAATTTTATCTGTAAGTATATGAAGTACTATGTAAGTAAATGCCTTGGTTTAGCCCTATTCTGGATGGTATTAAAGAGATCTTTCTAACATAGTAGATGCCCAAATAATTTCACCAACTGAATTTTGGATTTCTGCTCCTCAGTATTTTCAAACTACTGCAAAGTAGCATAAGGAGCCCATGAAGGCCTTGCAGGGAGTGATCCTGCTCAGAGCTCACTACCCAAGTACTGCACACAATCTCTTCTGACAGCTCATTGCTGGGGATGAAGCATTGATTTCTGCATTAGAGGTTCCATATATTTCTTCTATTAGCAGCAACAGGAGCCTTCAAAGCTTCTTGCCTGGTGTTGTCCACAACCTTGGTGGAACTTGTGGGATCCACAAAACCAAAAAAATGACCCAGAGGAAATAAAAGAGAAGACATCAAGATGGGTTTGGAGGATCTCACTTATGATAGGCTACAGGATCTGGGCCTGTTTAGTCTATAGAAGACTGAGAGGGGATCTCATAAGTGCATATAAATATCTCAAAGGCAGGTGTCAAAAGGATGGTGCCAGATTCTGTACAGTGGTGCCAGTGATGAGCAGTAGTCATAAACTAAAACAGGAGAAGTTCCAGCTAAACACAAGGTAGAACATCTTTACATTGTGGGTGGCAGAGCACTGGCACAGCTGCCCAGAGAGGCAGTGAAGTCTCCCACTCTGAAAGCATTCCAAACTCACCTGGACACGTTCATGTGTCACCTGCTCCAGGTGACCCTGCCTTGCCAGGTGTCAGACTAGATGATCTGCAGAGATCCATCCAACCCTAACAATTCTGTGGTTCTGTGACAGGATTGCCACATGCCTTTACCCTCTCCCCTAAGAGTTCATCCAGCAGCATCTGAACAGTGGAATCAAGTCACCTGTGAAACAGCACAAGCACAAAGTGGAGGGACTGAGGCAACAAGGACCACACCTGCTGCTCTTGCACATTGGTAATTTGGTAGTTTACAGTAATTTGGTAATTTGCACCAGCTGAATGTGAGGCCTTTTTGTAAGTTAACTTAGCCCTGCATTTTCACATTAGGGGTTGTAGTGAAACCATTTGAATATTCTGGGTCCCATGATCAGTGCATTAGTTGGTGAATGCCAAGTATCCTTACAAGCAGGCACAACACGTGGGATGCATACAGGAATTTTGAAGGATAAAAGGTGAAACTGTTCTCCCCAATAGTGAAAAGCACCCTCAGTAACGTTACAAATAAAATGCATCCTTAAAACAAAAACTGTGACTATGCAAGAAGAGGAAAGTACGGTGCTGTCAGAGTCATCAGAATATTACCCTTTTTAAGTATAGGATACTTCAGAATTTATTTCACAACCTTTTGCTCTCTGGAACACAAGAACTTGACTCCAGAGCTCAAGCTGCAGAGAGCAATTGCTGTAGCTGAAAGTATTTGTTTCAAAGCACTGTGGAAGTAAATGAAAGTGTCATTTTGCACTAATGTGATAGGCAGCTACTCTGCCTTGTCAGAACAAGCAAAGTCCTGTAAGCTTTATCCCATTGCCACAGGCACTTGGGCACCTCTCTGGAAATCAATCACAGATTGGCCTGAAGAAGAGCAGAGCTGAAACAATGGCACCAGAGTAGAGGACCCCTAATGAAATCCATTTGCTAGTCCACACCTAGGCTGTCTAGACAGCACCTCCTGTGCTTTGATCACTGATAAACCATTCTAAATGTTACCAGGGCTGCTTTTTTGTTTCTGTTTACAGGCAATCAATAGGCCTCTGGCCATTGCCTCTATTTCAAAGCAGCACTTTTCATCTGACTGCAATCAAATAAAAAAGAACAAAGAGATGGGCATTTTGGATATGAGATACTTGTTTTCCTGTGATTTATACAATTTCAAATGAAGAGCGAAAACAAAAAGGCAATTGTGAGTGTACATGTGATAAATGTTTCTAATTAGGCATGCTCTCTTAATCACTTTGAAAGCTGTGCTCCCTCCCAAACCAAAAAGCAAAAATTTAGTGTAAGATTTTGTTTGTGTGCATGTGGATGTGTTCATGCTGCACAACACTCACCTGTAGATTTTAAAGCCTGTTTTATTTCCATTGGAGCTACACATTATGGTACCATTTTGTGCTGTTTGCTAGTACAGTCATGTACTGCACTCTGAAAACTCCACATGGAATATCCAGGTAGTTTTCCAAGAGGCTCTGTTCTATGGTTTAGCCACAGTACAATTCAAACCATAGAAACTGAAAAATCTGCCCCAAAACACTGTATCCTATGTTTGCCCAACATGCACTGGCCCATAAATCATTCAAATTTTTAGTCATACATACTGATCTATACATTTTCCAAGATTTGTCTAAATATTGTTTTGCTTGTGGATTTAAACATGTCTTACCCAACTTCAAGTCCACAAATACCATGTGGTTGCCTTTAGCTGGATGTCGGTGCTTGAACTTTGAGCCCTCTCATCTTTTATCTTCAGCAACTTGAAGTAGCCTGCTTAAATTCAGCCTTTGAAACCCTCCCAGCCCCTCCCTATGTATGTCATGACAGTTCAGCATCTTAAGCCTCAATCACATACATTCTTTAAAAATCCCCAAAAGATCATAAAATCAAGAAGATATTTAATCTCATCTCTGACTTTGGCTCAACCACTATATCATTTCAATATATTTTATTTCTTGTGTAATAATCCAAAGGCATTTTGGAGGCAGTTTAATAGAACTTAAAAAAAATTAAAAAAAAAAAAAATCAGTCTTCTAAGCCTAGGCATTTTTACTTCTTTATACTTGAAAATATTTCTGTTTCAAAACTCAAGTTCAAGACCAACTCTTTCTGGCTCATCTGTAATCTCCTAAATCATGGATTTCTTTGCTATTTCCTCTTCTCTTTCTGATGAGTTAATGAAGAATTTAATTAGGTGCCTTCAAAATTGCTGGCCTCATGGCAAAGGGAAGAAATAAACCCTTTCAGGAGCATACTATGCTTAGACTGCTGAAGATGACACACTCTGTGGTCCTGTTTGACCAAGTCTTTGATTTCAGATGCCTTAGGATAAAACATCATATGCTTACCCTTGCCCCAAATTATTGCACAGTATTTTACTCCCTCATAAGAATCTCATGAAGTTAATCAAGATTTACCATTTAGTAACAGCAGAAGTGACAATATATGGGAGGGAATGGGGATCCAAAAAAATGTGACAATTCATCAAAACCCCTTTCAAAATACGTCAAAGTAGGAAAGTGTGTGTGTTGGGGGCAGGAGGGCGGGGGGAGATTAAATCATAATAAACTTGTTTAGCCACACAAGTGATGAAAAACAGAGAAACTAAAGCTCTTTCCCAGGGCTGTGTGCATATCATTCATTTACTGATTCTACTTATCCAGGTCCCTTAGAGGATGTACAAAGTTTTCAGAGTTCAAGTCCCTACATTGTATCACTGATTACAATAGGAGCAGTACATTATAAAAACACTCCATAAAACTCACCAGTTTCTTTCCTTTGCCAACATTTTCCTTCAGATTACCATTATTTGAAGTGAGAGATCCCAAGGTCTCTGCAAAATAAGGCTGTGGGGTTGCATAGGAAAATCAATTAACATTTAAAGTTTCACTTCTTCACCTTCACTGTTTCTTATGAAAAGTAGGACATTAGTTTTGTCTGATTGAAACAGGACTGGAGCTGCTGAAAATTTTTTCCACTCCTTGAGTAATTATAGCAGTTTTAGTGGTGGCCTTTTAAGATGAAACTTAAATAATGCAGGAGAGAAAAGAGACAATGGCATCATTTATAAACACACTGAGATTCAGACACACTGACACAAATGTACAGAGGGATGCACTCATGATTCTCTTATCCCTAGCAATATTTTTATTTGAGTTTAATTCAAGAACCATTCCCGCTCCTTGAAGTCAAAAGAGTTAACTGGGTGTAAATCTCCCTGGAATAAATGGAACTGAAACAGTGCCCCTTGGAAAAAGACCAAAACAGCTTTCCCAGAAAGAAAAAAAACCTGAAATACTATGAGTACCCAAAAACTTTGTGAACAAATTGCAGATTTGAGCCAAAAAGACATTAAAAACAACAGAACTTTGCCTGAATTCAGCTTACTTTGAATTAAGTTTTTAATTATCTGTGCCTTCAAATTACATATTTAAACACTCTTTATAACTGGAAAAAATAGGAAAAAAAGAGCAAGACAGGATTTTTTGCTCTGTAGCAGTCTTTCTTCTAGCTGCAGTTAGCCATCAGATCTGTCATGTGTCATTTTTCAGCTCATTAGGTGGGATTTTGGCAATTTCTGTGTACAGTAAGAGGTATTGAGCAGTTGAAGCTGGGAAGGTCAAATATTAAGCACAATGTCATCATCCCTAATAGCTTCCAAGGAAAATTCTTGCATAATTGTTTAATGCCATGAGCTGCCCGTAGTGGGACATACTCGTTTTTGCCAATTTCCATTAACTCTTGAGGCTCACGGCCAGAAGCTGCAGGAGCAAAGGAACGTACTCAGATTGGATCAAGCTGTTTTGTTGATATTCCTGCTGCCCCATATTAATTTAATGAGACTCCCCAGCAATGAGGAGAAGCCTCAGAGAGTGGAGCAGCATATGGTCCAGCAACACACCAGAACACGCTTCCCTTTGCATCCAGAGACGATAAATTGTGCACAGGGCACTGCTCAATTACCATTTGCATGCTTTGGCCCTAAATCAGCAAACAACTTCCATGTGCATTTTGCTCAAGCAAGTCCCCATGAGATCGTCAGCACTGCTCATGGTAAGAGGCACGTTCATCACTGTGAGCAGCATGAGGGTCTTCTTTGGACAAACATCTGCGGCCGCAAACATGGGAGCAAATCCTTCCCCGCTGCAAACCAGCCTGCTCCCAGCGCTGGCTGTGGGGTGCTCTGGCACTGTGTGCATCCTGCCAGCAGCCAAAACAGGGAAGGTTTTCAAAAGTGTCACAGAGAAATGCTTCACAACCACAACTGTTTCTTTTAATGCGCTGGTAAAGTCGTTTCAAGAAAATTCATCCTTTTGTTCTGCGAATGTTTCAATGCTGAAGGCAGAACTGACTTTCAAGACTCATCATTATAAAGTAATTAACTGGAGTAACTCAAGTGGAATAGATTGTCCCAGGAAACCTCTCTGGTGTGCATGTATAGATGCTCCGCTCCAGAATAAGTGGGTTGTAGTCCAGATCTCAGTGTGTGCAGAAGCCTAAGGGTAATTACTCTGCAATAATTTCATCTATTTTTTAGCCTTGGCCTTAAACTGCCCTCATTAAATCAGTACCAGAAAAAAAACACGGTTTTATTTTAGAAAATAGTAGAATTTTTTCTATTTCTATTCTACTAAAAAGTAGAATATTTAAGTTCAAATAAAGCAAATTTATGGTTTATAATCTAGTTACTTTGCACTGAAATATCAAATCATGGTTGAGGGACAGTAATTTTTAGCTGAAGGACAGAAATTACCAGCAAAAGAGCAATAATTTTTTTAACCACTGAAAATAGATGACTGTGTCCTTTGTCTGCACTTCCTAATGTGTGTACACAAATTTTTACATGATTTCTGCTGATGCATGGTTTGGTTGATGCACCCTTTGGTTACAAAACTGGTGCCTCAGATTCCACCTATATTTTTGCAATAAATTAAAATTTGCAATTTAAAATTCAGATTTGTATTGCAACAACACATCTCTCATTCTAGACCAAACAGATAAAAATACTGCATTTTAAAAATATTTTATTTACATATAAATAATATTTATAAACTGCACATATAAACAACAGTACACAAATAATATCAATGGTGCCAAACTATTGCAGTTTCAAAAAAGAATGTTTTTACACATAGGTAGTTAAATATCTCTTTCTTGATCAAAGCATACTTTTTCCCTTTTAAATGATGCCATCAATCTAGGCACAGAAACGTTTGAGTCTACCAACCCCCCGAAAAATCCTGGATTTGAAAGCAAAATCTAACCCATCCTTAAGACTGAGGAGAGAATTTTATGTGTTAGGTTTTACCTTTCCCAGAAGGATTATTTCAGTAAGAGAAGACTAAATTCTCTCAAGGTACTAGATCTCAGTTTTCCGCTGTTCTGTGTAGCAATTTATGAACATGTGTCATTCATCTTCCGATAACAGAAACACCTGCACTGACAGGCAGGAGCAGGGAGGCACCTTATTAAAGTTTAACTTTATATAAAGTATAACTTCTGTCCAATTTTCTGCATCCAAAAGAAATAAAACTATACAAACCCTGGCTGAAATTCTAGCCAGCAGGAAATCAGCATGGAATTCACTGTTGATTTCACTGGGGGCCAAGATTTTACTTTCAGATTCTCTCTGTTTTCTATTTTATAATAGGTAATGTAGCAATTTTTTTATATTTTTCTATGTCACAAAGCCTCAGAAGCAGATGATGGGACTGGTGGCCCTGAGTCCACACCATGTACTGAGCACAGAATGAAGAAGCTGAGGGAAAGGTGTGGTTAGAGTTTCAGAGTTTCCCATTTCCCAATCAACCTTTGGATTGCTAGTGGGGCAGTGGGTTAATACCAAGGACCTGTCCTCTCATGTGGGCCAGGTAATGAGACAGAGCTGTGCTGGAGCAGAGGTGTGTCTCTACACACATCCTCTGTGTACACAGTACACAGTATCACGACACAACTCTGAGGAAGAAAGATAAAATATATCACTGTATTATGGAAATGGCAAGCAAAACAAATTTTTTTTCTTTTTTTGCAACGTCTTAGAATAGTAAACACACTATGTTCTAGCATTATCAGAGAAAGAGAGGACTAAAATTAATATGAATTTAACCATTCCCACTCAAGGCAAGTCTGTATCTGAATTAAGAGGGTTTTTTTTTTCTGGTTGCTATGCTAGAAAAAATGTAACAAATGCTTTCTTTGTTGAAGAAGCCTAATTAAAAGCAGATAAAAATCAGGAAAATATTTCTTACATTCTTTCAGAATAGAACAAAATGTGCCTGCAATTGTGAGCTGAAAAGGAGCTGTCTTTGTGTTTGTTAAAGAAAAACTAAAGATGCATTCTGCAATCTTATCTATATCTACCCCATGTGTCACATAATCCTGTTAAAAACAGGGGTGCTTATTTTACTCAGCTCTTCCCAACGAAACTGCAGTATCCTGCACATAAATGAGTTACTACTTTTGCACAGTCCATTTTTGTAATTTAGGTAATAGCAGCATACCCCCATAAATAGCTGTGAAGATAAAACAATTTTAGCATGAAAGGATAATCATATAATCCCAAAGGAGTAAGAACTACGGGAAAAACTTGCCCTCATGACATTCATCTTCTCAAGAGGCATACTTAGATGATACTGAGGAGAAACAACAAAAAAAACCCTGTGATATAAATAATGCACTGGCTGCTGCATTTCCAAGGTGTTCTAAAAGTATGAAGTTAAATAGGAAGCTGCATCACTGAATTTATCTCTTCATATCTGCTCCCACAGCGTCATGGCACAAATCATGTAGACAAGCTTAGAAAGAAGTGGTTATAACGCTAAAAAATTGCAATCATGGGTTTTGAAGGGACTTGTTTTACACTTTTCTACACAATGATTGCAGAGTATGTGATCCAAGAAGACATTGCTCCCAGCTGAAATGCACACAGCCCTGCCTTCCACAGTACTACAGGGAAACGCTTAGCGAGAGTAACAGGTTAACAAAGCATTGGCAAATGGCTTCTCTGTTCACACTGTTACAAAAATAAGCAGACAGGGAAACTGGGGCAGGGGGCTGATTTAAACTCTGTAACACATAAAACAATTTCTTGTTAATTAATTCAGTCATTAGTAGCAGTTTCCCTGAGGGTAGTGTAACCTGAACAGGATATCACAATTACAGCACTTGTTCCTTTTTTAAGCTTGTTGGCATTTGACATGAAGAATTTATCAAAAAAGACATCTGTGTTCAGCAAACTCTTAAGCAGCTCCTCCTGGCTTCCTTTATACATTGATTCTCAGTTATTCTCCTGGTAGGCAAGGTCTGTAAGAGCACCAAAAGTGACTGTACTGCTTCCCTTTCAATACATATATGACCTCTATTAGTGTAGAATTGGCATGCCTACCTACCAAAACATCAAGTATATATTCTCCCATATTTTGGATTAAGGAACCTTGATTTAATAGCTAAATTTTCCAAAGTAGTTGGGCATCTGACAAAGGGAAATATTTAAGTATGTTTTAAATTCTGACGACTGAGTGATCCAAGAAGGCAATAAGAAAGCAGGGACTAAAGCCATATGGCAGGATTCTTTTGTCACTACACTTAGTCTTCATGGGTGTGTTGTGTGCATGGATGGTTGGCACATGGTGACAGAGAATTTCTTGTGCACAGACACCAGTCACTGTTCCACTCTGTGCCCTGGCCCCCAGCCATGCCACCAACCATTGCTCTGCTCCTAGCTAGGAATTGTAATCTAGGCAATACCAGACTGTATTCTTGAAATCTTAGGAGTCATTCAAGATATAAATTGCTGGGAGCTGCCCCTTAAAAAAAATCTGAAATGCTCAGTCCTCTCTGGCAAGTCCCCAGCCCTTCAAAGACCAAAAGGAAGAAAAGCAGCCTTAAATTGCAGAGATGTACAGAAAAGGAGCTCCATTTTCCAAGTGCAGCATCTCTGAACTTCTCTAAAGATCTGATGAAGAGTTCTGCTCTGCCTCTCATGACTCATACGAAAACAGGAATTTTGTGACCAGAATGTGCCACGTCTATTACTGAATGATTTCCAAAAGCTATATGTTTGATTTTAGTGTAATTCATTTAATGATATTTCAGGCAGTTTTTGGCATCTCTGTGCAAGAAAATAAATCACTGCTTTGCAAGATGTGTCTTGGGTCCCAGAGGACTCTGCACCCAAAGGGCACCACAAACTTCCACTGTGTTGCAAAATGAGATTTGCAGTGAAATACTCACAGGAAAAATAGTGTTTCAGGAAACAAGGTGTTGCCCATGCACTAAGTCCAATTAGGGCCACATTCTTTCCCACAGAGCTGGATTTTGAGTTCTTTCCTGCTTCACAAGTTAAGGAAAGGGTTTGAAGCCCTCAGAGGGTCTGAGAATTGAAACAGTATAAAGCTTTAGATTACTCTGTCCTGTCTGAAACAGGATGAGTGAAACATAAACTATAAGTCATTTATGGTCGATAACAAATAGTGACTTGTACAAGGCAAAGATGTCTTACAAAATATTTTAGGGTGGTCAGTTTAGAGCAACCACTATAAATTTCAATGTTCCAGCTCAAAAGAGCATATGAAAACTTGTACTGTAGTGGCTGGTTATGAAGAATGTGGAAAAAGCTCTTTGCATCCACATTTTTCAGCTTCTCTTTATTTTTCTTCTGTCCTATGGAGAGTTTTTCTAGTCATTCATATGTGTCCTGTAAGCCTCTAAATATAAATCTTTATTCATATAACTCCTTCAAGTAAGAATCAGGGCCACAGATGGGAAGAGCAAACCTTCTGCATCTTAACTGCCCATTTCCTCCTGAACAAAGTAGCAGCAAACTGCCAAGGCTGAAGCTTTTCTCTTGTAGATGGCAAAGCCCTTTATGTACATATATAAAAGTTTTAGATTAACTCTGTGAAACTTTTCATGCAAATGTTCACTGGGTCAGGCATTTAATTTGCAAAGGCAGTAAATTCACAGAATGCATGATGCAAAGAGCTGGTAGTTCTTAGTTATAATAGAATTTGTGAGACTGTAACCCATTCCATTAATCAATGGCAACATTCCCTCCACAAAAGCAGTGACTATTGCACTTATAGACAGAATCTGACTCTCCTTGATGCTGTTAAGGGATCTTTCTGAAAATATGTAGTCACTGCTCCAATGAAAAACTTTCTGACCACATTTTATCATGATAATGACCAACACAGCCTGTCTGGATTATAGCTGCAAATAACAATTTAACCAAAGAAATTTATCCGATGGAAAAATCAATATAGTTTACAATGAGTGCATGTCTTAATAGCCACAGGGCAGCCACTAATATTGTCATTAAAAACATTCTTGCCTTTATTAATTTATGTTTTTCCACTTAAAAAATAATCCATGTGCGCAATAATCATAAGGGAACACCTCTGCATTCATTTGCTTTTCAAATGTGCCTAAATTATTTAGCTTGTCTAATGAATTTGTCTTGTACTAAGATCTTTGCTATCAGTCCTTGCCCTGAAGCCCTACCTGGCATTGCTGTCAACAGAAGTGTTGGCTGAGTGAGAACTGAGTGTTTGGGGACAACATTAATTGGAAAATTTGAGAAATTAAACAACCCATCCAAATTTACATGTGGACTAAAAGTGCACTAAAATGACAGAAAGCTATCTATGTGTTTAATCAGAATTATTTTTAGTGTCTCAAAAGGTGTGCATAATAGAGAATTTTAATTCTGTGTTTCTACACATGTAGTTCCTATGAAAACTGAAGGAAGAACAGCTCAGTCCCCTTGGGGTCCTCACTCTCTGCCACAGGGAATGATCCCAAAAGTTCAGAGTGGATCTGTTTAGTCCTTCTCTAGTTCTCATTAAAT
This sequence comes from Pseudopodoces humilis, assembly GCF_049639895.1. Lineage (NCBI taxonomy): Eukaryota > Metazoa > Chordata > Aves > Passeriformes > Paridae > Pseudopodoces > Pseudopodoces humilis. Next base: position 10,154,168 of record NC_142205.1, on the reverse strand, counting down.
ATTATTATTGCCATAATGTATATGCATTTTCTGGACTGTAGAGCCAGGGCAGTAAAGCAGCTGAAAGGTCTAGAGCTGACCATTACTACAGCAAAAGGATGTTCAATTTGGAGTATCCCAGTATGTGTATCCAACAACCTTACTCTTTACAACCCTTCCCTGCTTCCATCACGCTCTCAGGGAAACTCAGTGCCACTTCACTAAGTCAGAAGAAATTGAGAATCACACAGGGCATCACCAACAAAAATGGGATCAGAAAGCAGAAATCAGAAATCAGAAATTAAGCTCCCAGTTTAATAGAAATCATAACCCTAAGACATGCTAAATAATTCTGCATCTGTAAACCACATTTCTAGAAAAGCAGCAGAAAATTATTTCTTTAACAAAGCAATCAGTATTAATGGTCTTATATTTAATAACTGCTGTGAATTTTCCACATCATCAGTGCATCTACTACAGAAAGATGTTTTCTGGCACAGACACTCAAAATAATTTAGTGGAGGCCTGCCTTGCTCAGGAAAGCTTACATACTTTGTGAGTCCCTGGTGACCCACAGCAGACCTCTTCTGATTATTAAAAAGTATTATATCCAAGAAGAGGACTGCAAGTCAGTACCAAAGGTATCAGGACACTGGCCACTTAAGAAGGAAGTAGTGATCCTCAAGCTCAGAGTTCCAGGGAATCCACTGGGTGTGCTTTTCTGAGTTACCAGGAAACAAATAAGAACAGCGAGTTGCTGCGGAAGGACATTGCAAAGTGAGGTTTGTCCTGCTGCCTCATGTAATATTCTTTACAAATTTGTTCTAAAATTTTGTCTATCTGCTGTGGTATTTTTTTCCCCCCAATAAAAGTCAAAACAGGCTTCGGACCATCTTGAAAATTATGATTATCTTATCTCACTGGCTTCAGTGTAAGCCATGTCCATGATTTGAATGGGAATGGAAGGTTTGGGAAAAGAATGGGAATCTAAACAATTCCCAAGAAAAGTCATTCTGATAACTTCTTTTGTATCAGGACAGATTTACACAGCAAAGGAAGGACTGGTTGTGCTCCTTCCTTATCCACAGCTCTGCTGATTTTTTGAGAAATTATGTATACAAACAGGAGGCTGGCAAAACCAGAAATATATCAGAGAAGCAAACAAAGCCCAGGAAATTATTGTACACCAGTAAAATTATTTGTCATATATTCTTTAGTTGTACAGAAACAGTCTATTTGCCCTCCATATTTAAAAATATTTGTCAGTTTGCCAGCTCAAGTGTTTATGACATTTTGAATAGGAGTTGAGTAAAAATTTAAGTGTGGAAAGGACAGTACCTCTCAAAAAACAAAACCAGCAAAGAGTACTGATTATGATAAAAAAACCTATCAAACTCTTTGAGCATGTTATGCAGTGATAAAAACCAGGATATTGCAAGATGCAAAAAATAAATTATTCTCATGTACACTCTACAGGGCAACCGAGCACAAGTATGACATTGAATAATTTACACCAATTATATGTTCTCTGATCAAAAGAATTGTGTTTCCATTGGCCTGGGTTTATGGAAGTTATGAATACGAAGATTTTCATGGGAGATCATGGGCATTAAGACACATTTAGCTTATTTGAAAAATACCACAAAATGTTACCTTATGAACTGCATTTGTATTGATTCTCTGTCTTGGCTGAAGGCTGGAAGAACAGGATGGACATTTTGGTGACAATTGTTCATTTTATCAGCTCTAAAGAGCTCTGCTTTATTAGTGGTCAGAGACAGCTTATTCTAAAGAACTTAAAGAAGAGTAGCTCTTCCCTCAGCATTAACTTCCTGCTTAAATTAATTCAGACCAATTTACAATTTCGAAAGCCAGCTGATGAAAGGGAGGCTTAGTGGGGTTGGAGTGAAAGAGCCCAGGCTGATACTGCCAGGTGGCCTGAAACAAGATTAGTTGACATCGAGTTCTTAAAAAAGCAGTATTGTGGCCTAAGCAGCTATCACTTTGTAGTTTTTACTGAGACACTGACAGGGCAAGGATGGTATTTCTTAGCTGTTTCCTTTGCCACAAACACTTTGGAAACTTGGGAGTTATTACTGTGGACTCCAGGTATCAACAGACTGCTCAAATGTCTAACCAGGGATTTTGAGGATCAGAGAGAAAGCTTGGTTTTGTGCCTTCAGCCTGTGTGTGTAACCTTAATGTCATGCTTTCTGTGACTTTTCCATCCCTGCACAATCAAACAGGATTGCTCCTTTGTGTGGTGGTGGAAAGGGTTGCAGTTGCTCCCAAGTGCATGTGGGTTGTGACCTGGCTTATCTGTGTCTCAGTTTACTGGGAAAGATCTTGGAAATATTCACAGGATTTTGGCAAAATTCTGCTTTTGACCATGAAACTGTTTTCCTCTGTCTCCTGCGTCTCTCAGTGAAACAACCCATGGCTCTAAATTTTTAGCGTACTTCAGAAGAAAGTCCCTTAACAGAGCTAGAAATTTTGCCAAGGAAATTTGTGGCAGTAATAAGGTGGTTATTCAGACCCTCTTGTGTGTATATCTACAAAACTCTGCACCATAGATACAAAAACAAAGCACCACTTGAAGCATTTACCTGCAAAGTATAATCCTGCACATGAAATGTTATATTTTATCATGTTATTTGAAAAAATGCTGGAGGTGAATAAGAAAGATAAGATACTTGGCCACTTTGACGCTACTATCAATACCTTAAAACTTCTGAGTGAGCATCAGGAAGAAAAAATATTGCCATAATGTTGCCAGAAGCAGGAGGTTCTGTTTTGCACCATGGCTGTGTGTCTTCTGGAGGAGAAGGAGGCTGTGTACAGGTGTGTAGGCATGGATAAAACACAAGGCATACGTTGTGCTGATTCCTGTTCACTGGAAGCTGAAACCTGCTAGATTGCTCCTCAGAGCTGCAATTTTTTTTTTTCTCTTTACCTCAAGGTGCTGGTTAGGCAGCAGTTTGCCAGAAATAATGCAGCTATTTTAAAAGAAAGAATTAGAACAAATACAATTCCTGAACTTTTTTTTTCTCAAAAATTCTGCCACTTAATTAATTTTTTTAATACATTCAGGAGTAAAAGAGAGAGAGAAAGAGAAATTGCTCCACTAGAAAAGCAAGGAAGTACAATACATACAATACTTATAGATAGAATTATGAGAGAGAAAAACAAATAAAATTTTGAAAATCTCATTATTTATAATTTAGAATTTATGGAAGACGGAGTTTTCCTAAGGAAATACAATTGTTTTGCACCATAAGAAACCGAAGTCTTTTAAAAGGCCTCATTATGCTCAGTGATGATTACAGGGCAGAGTTTCTTGTGAATAAAATATTTTTGTTTTGAAGTTTCCTACTCTAAATTGTTTTGAAAATTCTAATGTGTTTTCCTGGGCTGCTGGGTGAGCTCAGAGAGGCTGTAAGCTGCAGAGCTGGCTGGACAGTGAGTTTCTCAACCTCAGGTAAAAGAGGTGCTGCCGTTTCCTGTGATCTCTGAGACCAGACAGTCAGACTACATATTTATGGTGTTTGGGGAAAATGGGTAACCAACCAAGGTAATGAACGTAAAAACTCAGCAGCTACAAAAAAATCTTTGCTTCTCCAGAGAACTCCAGCTCCTGACCTGGATTATTTTAGTTCACAGATGGCTTTGCAGGCTAGGGAGGCAAAGTACAATCGCAGGATCTCAGGCAGATTCCCACCATGATACAGCCTGTTTTCCATCAAAAGACAGAAGAATTGACCCATCCACCCAGAATGTTTCAATTTCCAGCAAAGCACTGTGACAGAATGTGACACCCAGACATACCATGTGCTCTTTTAGGCACCCCAAACTCCCAAAACAAGGCGCTGGTGCTGTGCCCTGGGTTCCTGAGCAGGAATGCTCTGAAGGCACAGCATGCCCAGAACCCAACCACTTTATTTGATTCCCACCTGCTGCTTAGTCTTGAGACTTAAGTATTGACTTACCCAACTCACTTAAACCTGATAGGAATTGTAACTCACGTGCCCAATTGTTGGCTGCCAGTGAGACTGGAACAACCTATCTCTGACATCATTAATTAAAAAGTGCCTTGACAAGTCCAACCCTGCTAATTGCCACATGACCAGAAACTGAACCTTGATCTCCTAAGGCACAAACAACCCACTTTTCCTAAATTGCAGGTTTTGGTATAATGTCTTTGTAACTGCATTTTCTCCATGAATACAATAGTTTTTTGGGATACAATAGTTGTATCCCAAACCCCAATCCCCAAAAAAGCAAATAAAAACATAGAGGCCATTATAAATATGCTTGCCAAACCCAAGTTATGAAGTTATCCACTGCTCTACAAACAAGGGCAATACCTTTTCGAAGCTGCTCTATTTGTTTTCAAAATTCTTTGAAAAAATACTGCTCAGTGAATAATTTATACCAATGAAAGTACATGACAAATACTGCTTATTTTACTGTTTGGTTAATCTTGTTGAATGCAGGAGGTTTTTTTTCCATTGGTCTTGGGACTTAGTTCACACAGCTTTTCATTTCAATTTTTCATTTACCTCATACCTGAAATTTCATCTGTGCTGTTGAATTGTTGTCAAGAGTAATTTTTTATGTTTCCTGACAGACTGAACAAATATTTCACTCTTTTTTTGTATGATATCACAGAAGTGAATTTGTTTCTGTTTTCCATCTTCATTCTTAAACAGTTTTAGTCCCATTGTCATATGAGTTTAGCTTTCACTTTAGCAAAGCACAGAAAATATATGCAGTAAATTAATTTAGAAGTTTGTTTACATACTGTTTTTTCTTCTTGCTGTTTAACCAACTTCTTAAAAAGCAACTTAAATTAGATTACTGTTTAATGAAGGATTAAATTTTACCAGGGCTAACTTTTTCCTCAGTGACTTAAAGAAAGCTGAGGAAAATGACACAGCCTGGGAACAATTGCATTATCTGGAGCCTGAGGCAACTTCTTTGCAGCAGTGGGCTAAGGCCCAGGAAGCAATGCAAAATTCAAACCTCCAAATGAAACTTGAATTAGACTGTAAGTTGTTTTCAGCCTCCTTTTGCCTTGAAATTTGAAGTATATTCTCAGTGGCTGCTCTCACTAATTTAAAAATTCAAAAGCCTCACTGCATTGTGCATGTCACTTTTTACCACAGGAGTCACCTTATAGTTACTGTAATTGCTCTGGAGAAGTCAGATATAAGCCTGTGTTTAAAGGAACACATTTTTATGAAACTTTAATAATGGCATTGTTACAGATTGTTCTACCAAACTGAGTAACTCAGCCTGATGTCTTTTTACTTAAAGGAAGTTGTGTTGGAATTATGTTTTGTAGCTTCTCCTTAAAGTGAATCAAATTTTCAGCATAACCCTCTGGAAACTTTCCACAAAAAAAAGGGAACTTTTTCCAAGCACAGCCCCCAATATTTGCAAAAGGATCAGATGCAAGCTGGGTGTCTGGCTCCTACGTGATGGTCACAGGAAGGCATTTGAGCCTTCAGCTGGTGGGAATGAGCACAGCAATAACATCTAATGCTGGGAGTTTCTCCCACTGCTGCTGATAGAGAGATTTGACCAGTTAATTGAAGGATAATTGCAAGACTGTTTTGAAAGGTCTCTTAGGAACGCAATCCAGAATGACGAGAATGCGCAAATATTTCTTTTTCTTTGCAACAACTCTTCAAGGAAAATGTCCTTCATTTCTAAACTCAAGTTGAGGGTGGCTGGAAAACTGTGTGAATGCAGATATTCCCTGTGGAAATGGAGCTGCTTTGGCGTGGAATGATGGGTAAAACAAGACCTCCTGCAGGGATGTTTGGAGCTCCTGGCAACAACAGTGGTTTGTCCTGGAAGTTTCAGGCCCAGTTCCATTCTGTTTCGCAACGGAGACTGGCCATTAATGAAAAGCATGTCTCTTCTCCTGCCAGTGAGACATTCCCAACCTTTCCTCTCAGAGCATTTGCACGTGTTGCATTTGCCCGGCTGACTGCCAGATGAAGATTTCTGGTGTGCAGTTTATACGGCCAAGAAGGTTGATCAAGATAGTCCCTAAAAGCTGGTTTTGTTAGGAATCTAAGCTAGTTTGTGGAAAAAGGGCTGCTTGCCTGTATTTACTTTGTTCACATCCAAACTGTCCAGAGCACTGGGCTGTGTCACAGCAGTGTTTTACACAGTCACCTCTGCCCAGACAATGAAAACTCTGTCTTAGCAATAAAACTATTTCATGGAAATAGAGGTAGTGTAACCAACAGAGGATTTTCACAGAGGTCTAAGCTTTGAAACTAATTATTTTTGACTAATAAAAATGAAAAGTGCCCCTATTTTGAAATGTACATATTAACTGTATGAAGCCTTTTATTATGACAAATTATGATTTTTAAAGGCAGGTAGATATATAAAATGTGCCTAATCCCAAGAGCATTTTTTTCTTCTGGTACTTACTACCAGGCAACAAGGGAAGCAGGAAAAGTAAAAACAGAAAATAGAATGTGAAATATGAACTAAATATCTTTGATGCAGAGTCAATTATATTATTAATTACAATCAATGACTCTGACACTTTTTTACCCCTCCCTACTCTCTGACTACTTTACTGTGCTAAAAAGGTATTTCTCAGAAATATTTATCCACCTGTAAGCAATAGAGAAAAGCTGCAGCGCTCTAGGGCCAAGCTCTGAGCCTCCCTGAGGCACCCCAACCAGTGCAATCCCTTCCTTCTGCCAGCCCCTGGCTGCTGAGGAAGTGCTGTGGCGCCGGTGGTGTCTCGATGCCACACACAACTGGAACTGCAGGAAGGGGCTGGAAAAGAGGAGTCTGACAGAGATGAAATTAAAGGGTGCCCTTTTATGGGCTTGGTCAGCTAGCTACACAGGCCAAAGGATATTTGGAACAGTCACAAGAACCTGAGCAGAAAATCTAGACTATATATATATTTATGTATGTATATATATATATATATATATATATATATATATATATTTTTTTTATATATATATATATATATATATATGTGTGTGTGTGTGTGTGTGTGTGTGTATATATATAGTCTAGATTTTCTGCTCAGGTTCTTGTGACTGTTCCAAATACCCTTTGCCAATATACTTCTAATTTATATGTAATATAGCTATATATATATAAAATAAAGAGCAGATGCATTTAATAATTTACATATATATATATACCTCTGTGCTGTAGTTACTTTTTCAGTTGTGTAAATACTTCAAGAACAATAAAGGAAGAAAAAGTTAGAACTTTGATGTCTCAGAAAATAAAATTCTTCCCTAACTTTGACACCAAAAAACAGCTTCTTTACTCCTTAATCTTTACTAAAATTTCAAATGGAAAGATACTTCTTTCAAAATTCTACTAATGAATTAAAATCTGAATATGCATTGCTCCCATTTCTGGGAACATTGTACCTTTCTATGGGACCTACAATGTAACCAGTGAATATAAAATGCAGTGTGAAAATCTTTCCCCTTTAATCATAAGTGTAGCACTGTACTGCATGTAGATCACTGTCCCTGTATGTTACTGTTCATGTTTGGATTCTGTATGTCTGTTGTACTTATGCAGAAAATACTTTGGAAATTAAAATGGTTTATATGTGTTTTATTTGTAGTGCCAATCTAAATGAGTCTTCAACATTAAATTTAATTTAATTGGTAATTTAAAAAAAAAAAACAGAGAAAAACCCCAAACAAATAAATAAAATTATAAAATAAAAGTGGGGGTGGTGGAAGGGAATGCAAAGCCTAATAATGACAGAACTGACCTGTTCTGAACGAAGATGTGTACCAGGGAGGCTGTAAAGCCATCATCCCCTCTCTCTCTGGGATCTCTGTGGCCAGGACTACCCACTGCCTTCAAAGTCAGGGAATGGAAAAAAAAGTAAAAGAAAAGTAAGTTATGATCCCCAGGCTGTTCATTTTGAAGCTGGATTGTAATACAAGCACAAATGTCATTTTCATTAATGCATCAGAATCATATCCAAAAAAGGCATCAATACAATTGGCACTGCTGGTGCGTTCTCCAAACAAGGGCCTGTAAGAGTGGAATTAGAGTAATATTGTCCCAGCATCTCTGGAGAAATGTTAGAAAGAGCTCAGTGTTCTAGATGGTCCTGTGTGCAGTCAGGATCAAATCCAGCACTGGAAGTGCTGAAGGACAGGCTTGATGGGGTCCTGAACATCCTGGTCTAGTGGAAGGTGTCCCTGCTTATGGCAGGAGGGGTGGAACAAGGGGATCTTTGAGGTCCTTTCCAACCCAAACAATTCTATGATTCTATGACAACACTGTTGTGAAGTTCCCTTTAACAAAAGAAGCAATATCCTATTTTTCAGCAGTGCTTTGACTTGTTTTGTGCAAAACCGCGGTGAGAGCACTGAGCCAGGATGTTTGAGAGATAGGTAGGTTTAGATGCTTCTTCAGTCTGAATAGATTTCCCAATTTTCTGCCTGAAGGCTTGGATATTGTAGCTGATTGTTAATTTCTTGATAACTGAGAGACCTGGATTTGACCTGATATAGGATCAGATTCTCAAATACCTTTAAACAGAACTGTTTGATGCCATGGCAAGTAAGACCACATGAATATAAATATCCTTGATAGACACAGAATCAGGCAAAACTGATTCAGCTGGCACGACGTTTCTGAAAGATGAAAACTCATATGTTTAATTTTTCTCACTCCTCCTCTCCATACCAAAAAATTTGGGCATAAGAGCCCATTTTTCTGGTCAAGGCACAGTGCAGTCAGGCTTCTAGCTCCAGATGAGAACCTCAGTCCACATGTGCAATGAAAACAATAACATTAATACAAAGAAAATTCTATGTTTAATAAATGAACCTCTATGTAGTATATGATTTTATTTCGAGCTTGTTTTTCTGTGATCTTAAAAGTTTTCTTTTTCTGTTCCTCAGGTACTTCTATACTCAGTACAGAATTATGCTACATGTAAAGAGATAAATTTTATATCATCTATTGAAAGAAAGCTTACAAATAATGGAAGTCCTTAACAAAGCAATGTAATCTGATCTAGTACCTCAGCTGAAGAGAATTTGCCATTATCTTTCTCATGCCTTTCTTATAGTTTTCACTTTATGTAATTTCTTTATAAAATTACCTACATTTAGTCTCTGTTGCAGTATGGACATTCAGAGATGTGGACATGACATATAATTAATACAGCCTTTCATCCTTCTTTCTGTTTCAGATTATAGACCTAGATTTTGCACAAGTGCATAAATTTTGTATTATAGCATGAGAAGCAATTAATCCCATTAATAAGCAATAATTCATATAATTCAGATCATGGGCTGTCACTACGAATTACTTCATTAGCCAGCTTTTTACCCTAGGCTAAAAAGCCAGCTTCATTAATTCTGTAGAAGGCTTATTTTCTTCTCTTGAAAAAATACAGTCGAACCCATTTAAAGGAATACTCCTCTTAAGGACAGATACCATCCAAGAAAAAAAATTATTCAGAAGCAGGTCTTCATACACGTTAAACTTATTTAAAAGACAAAACATTTAGATCGTGCTTATGTATGGAATGAATGTCATCAGAAAGATATTTGTTATGAATAATGATTTTCTTCATTGTGAAGGATCCCAGTTAGAGTCTGAAACTGATAATGAGCATATCATGCTCACATGGAGTTGAATATACTTATTACAAATCATTTTAATGATGCATTAACTTTTAATTAGATCTGCACTTCAAATTAAATATACAGTGAGGTGAATATAACTGGAATGAGAAGGGAAACTTGGGCGAGGTTTCCCCACATTCATTTTATCTCTTCTGAGTTGTGACATTAACACACATTTTATTGAACATATATATTATAACCCCTATTATGTTACATCCTGGGAGTTGCAGTGAAAAGTATCAGGTAGGAATATGGCTTTCAAGTGCTACCAGGATTACGATTTTCAATGTTTTTCCTGTGTAGGTCCCCAGGCAAGAAAAGGGAATTCTGCAAATCCTGTAAAATACAACTTGAAGAATTTGTTGCCATAGTATTTAAGACACAGCCACTGTATCTTCTCTCTAATTCATAATACTAAAGGAAGATATTTATTAGCAGTGCAACATGAAGAGGAAAATAATCTGAGCTTTCCCCCCTGAATTAAGAGGTGTGTCTGTGAGTGAAATGCAGCTCTCCATGAGCAAAGATGGTTGACTTGTGAGGATTGTGAGAACTACTATCCTCCAATGAGGAAACCAATGAATAAAATACTACCTTCAACTACAAAGTCAAAAAATGTGACTGCACTTAAACTGTTTTCTTGTAAAACACAAGTGAAACATTGTCCTTTGGTCTCGCTTCTGCATATTCTGGTGTCTGCAAATGAACTATTAAAAACAAAATAAATGATAGGTCAATAAGCCAGAATATTTTTATGATTGAATGATATTAGAGAATATTCTATAAATACTTTTTTCACTATTTATAAAGAGTTGGATAATGCCCTGCCAGGCATGACACTGAAAATTTTCCATTATATGTCCTTAATACTCAACTCTTTCATTATTCAGTATGTCTGAATATTCTAATCTGCTCCTGAAGAAAAAAAAAAAAGTACAACAATGTCAGAGCCCAGGACAATTATGTCACATTTTTATTGAATTAACTATGGGTTGTAAGTTTACCTTGACAACCACAAACATTTCTAAATAAAACCAAGATTACTCTTCGCTTGATTTTTTCCAGATGAAAGGTTTGTGGATTTTTTTTTTTCAAGGGAAATTATTATTTTCATGCTGCTATATACTAGCGAAGTGGTGAGAAATGCTTCCTTTTATTGAGATGGCAATGGTGTAGCAGCTGTGATACAAACACCACGCTGGATGAGCAGCAAATCTTGCAATGTAGAATTGTTCCAGTAAACGTTAAGTGATTTGAAAAGACCTGACAGGCGAGAACAGCAAGCCCTGGAGTCATGTAAAATGCAAGAGAAATACCACTTTATGGATGCTTTATGATGGCTTCAGAAACAGAAACAACAAACTAGCTATTAAAATATAATTTAGAAATAATATTGTTCCCAGTTTGAAAACTATCTATGAGAAATAAATTCTTTTACATTCAAGAAAAATCTAAAGTCTTAAGAGATGCTCTTATTTCTTGTAGATGGCTACATTTGGCTGGACTGTATGAAAACAACATTAAATTACATGCTACATTGGTACCAGTCAGAATAGCTTATAGCTGGGGAGGATCTCTTCCTCCCCTCTCTCCTTGGTGGCATATTTTTGAGTGTATTTTAACAAAACCCTCAGAAACAAACAAGGGGAATTACTCAACATCCACCAGAAAGCGTGAAGAGTGAGGAAAATGAACATGCAGTAATAAGCCAAATAATCAATTAATTCAGCAATGCCTGCTGGCTGTACAACGCAGTTAACCCAGAAGGCTCTGCAGAGCCTGGAGCCACAGAGGAGACATTTCTGGTGTAGCCATTTTGTAACAGCAATTCTAAATCTCATTCTGAGCTGAGAAGGCAGGAGTAGAGTGTCTCACAGAAATACTAGGGGGATTTAAGGTAGACTAGGTGGAATGTATATCCTTTCTTGGTCTTCAGCCAGAGGACTGAAGTTGTCGCTCTGCTAGCTAAGAGTGCCTGGGGACCCTTAATGACCAGACATGGCCATGAACTCTGTTTTGCAAGTAATCCAAAAAACAACACATCCTACAGAACACTGATCCTTACCACGAAGCAGGAACACTGCGGGAGGAAGGACTGCCATGAGGAAAGCATTGCCAGCATGCAGCTTAAAGGGGAAGGGATTCTTGTGCCTCAACCTTTCTGCATCACTGCCACAAGGTTCAGTGCTGCAAATTGTCAGTGCCATTGACCCCACTTCTGTGAAGCACTTCAGCGTGTGCTTAACTTGGAATTAATAAAGCGGTCAGGAAATGTCATAGCACTTTGCAAGCCTTCCATTCCTGCCTTTTTATTGTTCACCTAAGCAGCCACCAATTCGTGTTGAGGCTTTTGTTTTAAGGGGGTGCAAGAAAGAAATAAAAGTGGGTTTTGTGACTGTGCTGTGTATTAATGAAAAGCAGCTTAATGCAGTGTTATCCTTACCCTGTCAGGTCTATTCAGAAGAACAATCCACACATCACCAAGTAGGATATGAATGGATACTGCCCTACCTGTGCTGGCCAGGTAAATGACTGAGATTTACCAGAGGCTTAACTCAGCAGTTCTGGGCACCTGCAAGCCTCTAGGCACCTGCATCTGATCCTTGAATGCCGTGTTCCTCTCCCATTTGTTGCATACGTTTCCAATGTGAGGCTTTTGTAAGAAATGCAGTAGCACCTGGTGTCCAGTGAACAAGGGCTCAAGGAGACATTTTTCCCTGCTGCTTGGACACAAGAAGATTCTGCATTCACCTCTGGAAATCTGCTGGTGACTGTGTGTCCCTATTGCTTGAAGTTTGCATTTTGTGAGTTTTCCTCCTAGGACTGTACTAGGAGAGCAAACTTCGAAGAGCAAATGAGGTGTATTGTGTATTTGTTCCATAGTACCTAACCCAGAGATCACCTGATATTTTTATGGTCTGCTCCAGCTTATATTCTAAGGGGGCTGATCACCTCAAAGTTCCTAGTAATTGGATCATAGCAGTATATTTTCATTCTTGTCTAGAAGACATAATATTTTCTGAGTTAGCATAAATGGGTCTGTAGCTATAGTAGCAGCAAGAAGAGCATTTAACTAAAGGATTTTCTTCTCTTCTTCCTGTAGCAGAGCATAATCTGTTGCCTGTCAAGGCAGGGTGATCACTGACAGCCGTGATGGATGAACTGGGAAAGAAATATTTATAGATATTCATATTGTTTTTATTTCCATCTCTCCAATCATTGCTAAGCTTCCTTCATCCATCCCACATAACATGCCTGTTGTCTTTTATACATTAATTCTGAATTCAAATTCTTCCCTCTTCTTTTTTATCCTAGAATTTTATGGTCTTTGAAGATGATGACCACATCTGTTCTTTAGTTATCAAATATGTTTCTTATTTTAATGATTTCCTTTGTCTTTCTAAGTATCACCTTCAGCAGATCTAAAGTTTGTTTGCACAGATACTTTTCTCATCTCCCATTTACCCTATCCTGGGCAGCATTTTGCTCCTCCTGCTCTCAGGGGTTTTCACCTCTTTCTGTCAGTTGTCATACAGCTGCAATTTGGGCAAAGTATTATGCCTTTAAGCTTATCTATTTCTGCTACCTTTGTCTTTTTGATTAGCTGAGAAGACAAACGGAATAAAAGATAGCTCACTCTGTGATTATACTGTCTGGATTTTGGTTTGGGCTTTCATTTATTTTGTTAAGCAATTGTGAAGTTGAACTTAGATACTGGTTTTGTCTTTAATAAAAAATATTGAATACACAAGAAATTTTGAGCAGTCTCATATCACCTCAGGATCTCCTCAGAATAAGGTGGAACACAGTTCATCCAGATCCTGAAATTTCTGCCTGTTTCTTTTCTACTGGCTGACTTTTTTCTCCCTATTTCTTTGCTACCTGGTTTATCACTGGGTTCTGAATGAAGCAAAGATGTGAAATTTCCAATTATCTCATTTAAGCTTCCTCTCTTCCCCTTCTCTACCATGGCTACTCTCCTGTGTGGTGCCAGGGGAAGCCACAACAGAAAACACCTGTTCTGCTTACACTGAGCTGGCTCCTGCTGTGTCAGCCAAGCTTCTGAGAAGGTCCCAGACCAGGTTCTGCTCTGTGAGGGCAGATGTAATATAATAATATATAATAATAATAATATAACTAGAGCTGAACACCTACTTCCAAGTATTGAAATCCCAAAGCTGCCCCTTTTGATCTGGCTTTTCACATCTGTACCACTGGCCTAATCTGAAGTTCCTTGTGTGGATAGAAAGAGAACACACAACTCTTGTGAGATGCAGATTGCACCCTGCATCGTGCTGGTGGTGTTTTAGCTTTTAAAATAGAAACCACAAAGGTCCCAGTATGATGCAAGCATAGAGATCTTGCATTTTCAGGACATTATATAAACTCATCATGCTGCCTGGGCCATTCTGCATACATCTGCCATTTATAAGCAGAAACTAAGAAAATCCCTCAGCTTATTTCTGAAACTCAAACATAAATGTGTGCACTGCTCAGGGGACAATTGCTTGTCATCTGTTTTTCAAGGATCTCTGTTTAACAGAGATTCAGCCAGCCAACACATTGTTCTGCCATGCAGAATCTGATCTCCAGAAAAAATAATTATGCATGTAAAAAAATTAGAATAAAGGGTTATACGTCCCTTCATTACTACATTAATTCATTTCATTTTGTATTCTCTGTAATAGCCTATATCATTATAAATTCATGATGTAGTCCTGTGAATGTCATTGTTATTTAGCATTAGTTAAGCACTGGTTAATAGACCCTCACCATATTGCTGGGCCACATGTAATGTACACACTCATTGAACAGAGATTTACTGTGAAAATTTTGCTGTTTTCTCAAAGGTTGGTTAACACTCAAAATGCTGTTAGCATTTTTATCCTGTTGGTCAATTTGACTCATTACAACCACTTTATCCTTAAATGAATGGCAATGGGATTTACTCTTATTTTTTAAGATAATTAGGGTATTTGTTATCTTTTTTCCCCTAGTATTGCCCAAGTACCACCTTCTAAGACTTCACAGTACCAAACAACAAACTACCAACCACAAGCCTAAGGGATAGAGTCCTTCTGGGACTGCCAGAGTAAGTGTCAGCTGTGTAATGCCATAGTTACTCCACCTTGTAGAAACTCTGCTTGGCTCCTTTTGACCAGAGGGATCAGTCATTTCCCCCATCTCTCTTTTCTACATCACTGGCACTTGTAAGATATTTTCCAGCAGTTTGTTCCCTGGTCTCTCCCAGCTGCCACTCTCCCCCAGGCAGATGTGGGAGACAATCAGGAGTGCTGAGGCTCTCAAGCAAGTTCTTTATATTCCAAGGCTTCTGCCCAGACACTGAAGTTCAGGAACCTCTGTTTCTCTCCACACAGCAGAAAGACATATTTCTTTTCAAAGAAAGCCAAGATGTTTCATCATCAAGAGGCACAAGCAATTATCAAGCCCGTGGTTCCAGTCCAGCATATTACTTGCCAGGAAAATAGCTCGCTTGACATTACTTGTAGACAGTTCTCAGCATAACACAGTGAAAAATTCCTAAGAAAACACATTTGGCATTATTTTAGCCTGTTTCTCCTTAGTTCAGGAAATCCCTCATTCTTTTTCGTCATGACTCCATTTAATTTCATTTTTATGGCAGTATTTGGGATATGGAAGTTGTTAGCTAACAGAAAAGTAAAATTACAAAAAAAAAAAAAAAAAGAAAGAGCACATACATGGTCTTATGGAAATAACATTATTGTCTAAAATTAATGCTTTTGTTCCTGATCATGGCTATTTCCATGACTTTCTTACAATTCAGAGTATGTGTCTTTCTGAAAAATTCCCCAGCCCAGCCCAGCTCAGCAGAAGCCAAGGGGACTGGCTCTACACCATGGCTGCTGGGTGGGATTTTGGAGCCAGTGACCTCTGGATAGTCACATTTTTATCACTGCAAACATTTCCAACTCTCCCAGCTGTGAAAATGCCCTTTGGAGACACACCTAAGGTGTTCCAGGTGCTCCCAATACAAATCTTTTTTGAAGCCCATGCTTGAACTGCTGTACACTGTTATGCTCTGAGCCAGTTCTGAGCAGGGATTTTGATACTTTCTTCACCACTCTCCCAGGCATCCTGTTAGGAATCAGTTTTACTGAAGGTTAGAGAAGGAGAGAAATTTGCTTTACCTTGGCAGCAATGGGGCACATCTCTGCTGAACCCTTCTGAACCTCACTAAAACACATCTTTGGTGCTCTGTCTTGATACTGACCACCAGCACAGCAGGCAGCACAGCAAAGGTATCCAGTGACAGTCAAGACCACAGAGGAAGTTTCCTTAAGAGCTATTTGCTGGGGTTCTGGAGGTCCTTTTTGCTACCACATAAAAGAGGTTTCAGAGCTGTGTTTCAGAGCTGTGCTTCTGCCACCCGCCCTCCCCACAGAGCTCCGTGGGTTCACGGTGCCAAGGTGGCCCAAGCTGGCACAGGAGAGCAGAGGCCAAGTGCAAAGAACATGCAGGAGAAAATTACACTGTCCCTTACAAAGTGATGGCCATTTTTTCCTGCTTTCTGATATGAAAATAAATGCTCCCTTTTCTATGTTTAAAAATATTGGCCTATGCTGTTCTTCATCTGGCATCATTCTCTTAAATCTCTCTTGTGCTATATGGATGTTCACACACATTTGCACACTAGCCTATTACTACCTTTTCTTTTCAGGTCCACACCACCTTAAAAAATATTTGACTTACTAATGATCCTTCCAATGCAGCAAGGTTTTATATTGTAGAAAGGAAATATGAGTCTGCTGCTCAGTAGTTCTGTTTTTTCTCCATGCCTTCTGCTGACTAGCACAAAAATAGTCACATTTTCAATTTTTGCAATCTTTACCTGCAAAGGTTTCAACAGACAGATCTAAAACTCACTGTGTTCTCCTCTGTGCTACTCACAAAAGATCCATTTATGTGCACATACATACCTAACTGTGTGTCCAGTTGCTCCCCAAAAATATTTCCCCAGTCTAATCTCATCTAAATGCAACAGGAAAGACATTTCTCGCTGTGGCAGAAAAGGGGATTCTTTTGGTTACTGAATCCCAGGAGAAGGTCAATTGCCTCAGAGCCTTCAGCCAAAGGAAATATTCCTATCTGCACTCAAAAATATTAAAATATATAATTAAATTTATAATTAAGAATATAATTAAAATTTAATAAATAAAATCTTGAATAGGGATATCAATTTTTAATTATTCAACTACTAAGCAACACAATAAAAAGTTAATATGACTATGTGTTATTAATGAACAATTAATTACTATAATTAGGAGGTAAAGCTGATGAGCTGAGGAAGTGGTTTAGTATAAATTATTAAGGCAGAGTTTTGATCTTCCACCTGTAGTGTCCAGTGGATTTATAACTGAATATGGACCAAACTGCATTTTCAAAGCTACACAGATATAAATCCACAGGAGAAAACTTATTATATACTTTCATGTAGTCACTGTTTGATTATATACTTTCTGGTAGCTAATGTTATTCATTTTTAGAGTGCAGTCTGGTTATGGAGATTGTTAACTAATTTTATCAGAAGATATATAGAAGTCCTTATATTATTCCCTTAGTACAACTGTGAAGGGATACAAAAGTCAAAACCCTAGAATAATTTCATTTTGACTTCTCATGATTTACTTTTTCAGCTCTTCAGTTTGTATTTTGTTTACTGGAAGTGGTTTTTACTAGTTCATTCTGTGAATATACAAATAGAGAACTTCAGACATGGGAGCTGGCAGCTTTCTCACATTCAGCAGTGGAAACATAAAGCCAGAAGGAAAGTCTGTGATAATCCAGTCCAGTCTTTTCCATAACACAAACTATGGCATCCCATCTACTGAACCATGCACTGAACCCGGGAACTCCTTCACAAATCAATGCCTCATTTTAAAAAAGACATTGTTTTGATTAATAAATCTCTGTTAGATTATGAGCCTGATAAAATTGTGCCAGTGATTATCAAAACACCACTTCAAAAAGCTCAGTTTTGTTTCCAATTGAATTTCAGGAGTATTAATCCATTGAGATCACAGTACAAGAGAGAAGAGTCTGAGTCCATTCAAATGACATCAGCCTCCTCCTCCTCCTCCTCCTCTCCTCACTACATAACCTTCACAAATCCATCCACAATATTGCCATCATTTCTGTAGCAGAATTTCATTTCCCTCACTTCCCACTCATTCCACTTTCTGTATCTCCTCTCTGCTCAGCCTTGTCATTAAATTTCAAGCAACCTGTAGAGACCCCAAGGACAGCTCTCACAACAAGGATTTTCATGCTAATTCTGTCATGGCTGGTAAGTTAACAAATAAGGAGCTTATTCCAAAAAAACGACATTTTCACTCCTTATAAAGCTTCCCAAATAAAGAAAAAAAAAGTCTTTTTATAAGCCACTTAAGAGGAAAGATGTTTCTTTGCTTACATAGATTGCCTTCTTTGTACTAAAACTGATAAAGAGCTGCTAAAAGTTTTTGATACTTTTTGAAACATACCATTCACCTCTTCAGACTTACTTTTTTATTGTGCCTGCCTAACTGCCTGTTTTAACATTATACTATAACAGGTTGTGGATACATTATTTATTATATATTCAGGACCATTTAGTGCCCTTGAATCCTATGAATCATCCTCCATTCCTGTGTGTAAATAACACCATTTCCTTCACCCAAGGCTTCACAGGGAGCTGCATTTAAATCACAAGCTGAGTTTTCAAGTGCCAGAGCCATGAGTGTGACAACTATTCATACTAACCACAGTTCTAGGTTTCTGAATGTCACAAAATAAAAGCCTCCTTCCAAGAAACTGAACGTCAATCTCAGTTTTCAATCCTTTCATTGAAACCTTTTCCAGAGCACGTTGCCCTTATATTTCTTATTAAGTTAGCCTTTAAATCATTATAAATTCTGGTTTTATAATTACTAAAATAACAGCTTTGTGTTATTGCTTTCATCTGTCCACTGTGGACATAAACATGGTATAATCATAGCCACATTTCTTTTTCTTTCTCCAGCACTTCATTTTTATACATGATCAGTCCCATGTAAAGGGAGAAATTTGTTCTCAGTGTGAAATCATATGGCCCTTGGAAGAGAAAGAGAAAGAAAACAGTGCAATGTGCTCCCACTTCAGCCAGAAAAATTATTCCATTATGATCAAGACTTGATAAAAAACCCCAACAGTTCACATCTGAGGCAATGGTAGTACAACATTGTACGAAACTTGGGGGATGTTTCAGCCTAGTTCCAATTTAAAACATGTATTAATAGTGCAGTTATCCCTTTAAAAGCACAAGAGTTTCCACAAACTTCCAAATCCTAGGTAATTAGGGTTTTCAATCATGACAGTGTTCTTACTGTAATGGCAGTTTTGGCAAATAGCAGGTACTCATAGCTCACTGAGGAGCTGTATTCTCACTTGAGACCTGCCATCACCAGCCTAATTGCTTCCCAGTGAAACAATAGCATTTCTGTTCAACTACCATCTTTTGTTATTCTGCAATTGGAACGGAATATTGTGAAATTTAACTTCTCTGCTCTAAGCTACAAAAGAGCTTTTCATGGCATGTTTATAAAATACTGGCATGTGCAGTTTTCTCTTGTGTTTACAGAGAGAATGAGCATTTATTTATCACAAAATAAGAGTCTGGGCTTTCTTAAGTTGAAACCCTGTGAAATTTTTTAAAAATACAACACATAAAGGTCACTGGAACCCTTACAGAGTAGATGAGAGGACTAATGAAAAAGCCACAGGACCTATTCTTGCTTCAATTACCAAGAGCTTTTATGTCCACAACTGGTTCTACCAGATCTTCTGTGCTTGCAGGCAGACACATCCATGTCTTAAAGAAATCAGGACTCTATTACTCAGCTGTAAGTCTCCATGTATTATTTATATGTAGCAATCTTGGGTAAGATTGGCAGTTTCAGGGCAGAAACACGAAGCCAGTCTGAGAATCCCTATGCTGCACAGAGCAGAGAGGCCACTGGCAGCCACCCCAAGGTGGAGACACTGGTGTTCTGTTCTGCATCCTCAGCCTGGTGACATTTGTCACAAATTCCAAGCACACAACATGTCATTGACCTGTCGCTGTGCAGCGACTCCACAGTGATGCAGCCACCACAGTGCTGCAGACACTGCATGAGGTGAATAAAGGCAGGCCTCACACTGCTTGGTGCTGGATGGTGCATTAGCACTTCTGTGAAGTCAGGGCAGCTCCTTTTATTTTCTCTCACATGTTCTTTTATGTCTCTTTCCAAAAGCACCTATTTAGGAAGATTTATTCTAGTACTTCTAATTCTGAGGAGACTCTTCTAAAGAACCTTTGGCTGAATGTACAATTATTTTTGGTTTGTAGGACTGGATTGAATTCTGTTACTTAAGCAGAAAAGAAAGGAACTCTTCTATAAGTAAAAATGTCCCAAACTGCCCATGCATACTACTATGGAGAAAACATGTTGGTCTGGACAGAGTCTTGAAGTCATGAATCCTTCTGAGTTAGGACAACTTCACAAGAGAATTTCTCAATCTGTCTGAGCAGCACTTCTCCCAAAGATCTTGCTTGTGCTACAGTAGCCAAGGTTGGGATCAAAAAGGCAAAAATTACTGTGTTCAGGTCTGCACCTTGCTGAAGGGACCACAAGGGCTCCACGAAATCTGCAGATGGATGAAGGCATTTCCAGCAGTGGTTGCAGTGTGGATCTTGGGTGGCACAGAGAATGCTGGCTGGGTTTGATCCACTTGTTCATTTAACTACTTTCACCCTGTACATTTTGTTATCAGCTGACACAAGCATGGTCTATGTAAAGGAACCTAACATTGGGAATTGTAGTGACTCTGCAGAGCTAAAAGAAAAGCCACAAAGAGTCATTTGTAGCAATTGTAAAATTGTTTATTTCATCTTTCTGAAGGGCATAAAGATTATAATTTCCTCCTAAATTTAGTTCTTTGAGGCCATAAGCATAGCCATAGCTAGCCTCTTCTATTGATTAAGTTGAGAGGTGTTTAGCATATACTAATTCCCAATGATCTGTATTAGAAACAGCTTTGCAGACACATTCTGGGCAGTCAAATCCAGGATAATAAACCCTCACTGACTGTGTCTGCCTAGTGCTGTGGGGATATCAGGTCACTCCTTCCTCACTGGCAAGGCAATGCTCTTCCTCCATCTTCACCAAGGAAAAAGAGCTCTGTTTCCCAGGGAAGCTGTTTCTAGATGGGACCTCAGCACCCTCTGAGGAAGTTTTTTCCATCTCAGGAGGGAGCAGGTTCAGCTGAGAAATTTCTGCCCTTAGGAAGGATGAGAAGTTGATCCCAGGAGCAGTTTGAAGGGATTCTCTCTGTCTAAGTGGGATAGCAATGGAACAAAAAACACATTCTTGGAGCCAGCTGGGGTCCAGAACTCCTCTGGTTCCAGTCACATGGGCCCCTGGAGTAGCTATGGTCAGTTGATGTGGTCAGCCACTGCTCACCAGCTGCAGTATCAGGCCAAGTAAGGGGATCAGCCTGCCCAACAATGACCCTGTGTGGGCCATGGGTGTTCAGGGTGTTCAGGGAAGGGTCCTGGGTCCTGTCTGGCAGTCCAGCATGGCCAGGGAATGTGGCAGCACTTAAGGATACAAGCAACAATCTTCCCCAGAACAAGTGGAGAGAATAAGTGCATGGAGAACAGGGAAACAGTGCAGGGACAGGTACCAGAGGTACCTCCACCAGGTGACAAAAAGGAAACTGTTCTGGGAAGGGAAACAGAAGCTGTAAGACAGCAGCCATGGCTCTTCCTCTCCAGAGTATTTCTGTATTTCCATTTCACAGGATTACTTGGGGATCCCCAAGGAAACTTCTGTGCCCACTACAGGACAGGAAAGCCTCCCCACTTAAACTTGGATGAGCATTATTTAACTGATCTAATTCAATGTAAAGAATCATCTTTAATTGTACCACTGTCAGAAGAATCAATTATTTGCCAACCATCCCATTTGCAGTGATAGGGAGTGAAAAGGGAATAAGTTTGAAATGGATTATGCATTGCAAATTCACTAGTGCTGTTCTTTTCTATCCTGGCCTGATGCATGTTTTTAACTGCTATTGCTGGAATGAAACCTGGCCCCTGTGTTTTATGGAGTTGTTCATAAGTTATACCTTGCTTGGCTCATTTGGATGAAATGGCCTAAGACTCCAGCTCTGTAACAGCATCATACTGTCTGGATTTAATTTAACTTCAAAAAGTAAATAGCCTGTTTTGTTTTGACGTCAAAATAGTTCTGATGCTAGAGCAGTTGATATCCGAGGGACTTGGCCATCAAAGCCCAGTTGCTGTCAACATGCCCATTATTAAAGCCAAGTTTTTAAACTACTTTCCAGAAATATATGACAAACTATCCTCCTTCACATATGCATAATTTTTAACATTCACGTTGCTGGTACAGAGCCAGAGCTGCTGTGTTAGATGTACTCATTAGGATCCCAAATGGCTCTGTAAAAACCAATGGGAGTTCTGTTCTGCCTGTTTTGTTGTGCCTGTTGTAGCAGTAGAAAGCTGGGATGCAGCATGCTGTGCAGTGAACATACCTTTACCTGGACATATGTCCCAAAGGTTGCTCTGGGGACCAATACAAAACAAGAGTACGTGACTGTGGGGCTCCAGCAAGCTGTGCTGTGTTCCTCTGTTAGAGCTTCTCTGCACTGAGAATAAATACCTACCCTTCACCCAGCAAGCAAGGTAGTGCCTTAACTGGAGCCCTTAGGGAGGACAGGTAAGATGTGGAACCACTCTGGACCTGTGTTGATGACAGTGGCACATTTCACATTTCACATTTCAAAGAAAGGACTCACAACTGCTGAAGTCTCACTCCAAAACACTGTTCTGTGCTACCCACTCTCTCCCTTCTGTGGTGGAGATGTTTCTCTCACAGTTTCCTTTGGATCTGTCTCCTTCCAGTGAGGCAGGTTGCTGTCATGGACATGCTGTCTTTGGTTCAGCTGGTTCTGCAGCATTATCTTCAGTGAAAACTGATAAAATGGGAATTTTCAGGCCCTGAATATGATGTGGAGCATCTATTTATTGATTCAATTTTATTAGACTGATTTTAATTTATATTAGGTTGGAAATTGCCTGCAACTGATTTTTAAGTATAAAAAGAGTTTTGCTTAAAAAAATGTGATGAAAAGGGCAAAACAGATATAACATATTTTCTTTTCTTCCTCATTCTGCCCTCAATGGCTGACAATCCAATTTTACGAAAAAGATTTCATTATGGTGATATTCCTTAATTTCTTCTCCTCTTTGTCTTATGTAACTGTAAGGAGGAGAAAGTGGGATTTCTTCTTTCTTAGCCATACTTATCTGAGCCCTCCTTTGCAAAGAGTTAGATGCTCCACAGAGGGAGGGAAACAGGAGAGCTCAGTGAGGCTGCCCAAACATCTTACACCCCTAAATGCCCCAGGAGTATCTGGGACACGCAGTGCCAGCAGATGGGATGCAGACCTACAGGGTCCTGGACTCTGTTGGACTGGCAGCTGGAGGGGATGAAAATTACCTGAAGGCACTTCATCAGTAGCAGATACCTTTGCTTCAGTAACTGAAGGAAGCTCCAGAGCCCTGAGATCAGCCTCTGCATTGTGCTGTTTGCCTCACCTTTCACCATCACTACAGCTGAGCTTATAAAATTTTGGCTTTAAAATAGTTCCAGAAATATGAATTTGCTCCTGGCCGAAGGTTCAGCGCATAGCAAAGAGCAAATGTAAATATTTTTAATATCTTGATATATCTTAGCTATAAAGAGGAAACAGAAAACGACATGCCAGCTATTTTACTGGGTCATTGCAAAATCCATCTCCCCCCCATGCAGCCATCGTTAATGCAATGGGAGCCATACGGTAACATTCAGTTCAAGATCTTTAGCATGATATCATATGCTGTGAGATTTACTTTGTCAGGGAGGAGGAGACTTGAGAAACCCAATGAGCTGAAAACACAAGCAGGGCAGAGAGAGGGAAACTGAGCTGAGTATCAACAAAACCTTTCTTTTCAAGCACCTTTACCTCCTGGAGAATAAAGGTAGATGAGAGAAAGGAGATGTGTGAATTGTCCCAAAGAGCCCATTTAAGTGGTTTTTGTCTTGTCATCAGAGAAATAAGGAAACAGTGGAACTTAGGTCAAGATCAAGAGTATATTTTAAGTGCTTTTTCCCCCTCAGGAATCATTCTGGGAAAGGCAGATGAGAGAGAGGAGAAAAACTAGACTGAGCCTCGACAGGGCATTTGTAAGAGCTCCTTTTTCCTTTTGCTTTTAAATTTCATATTTAACATGTTTCATATGGAGGAAGAAGAGACTGAGGCTGTGGAATTCACAGAAAACCACTCATGGAGAGCTCTTTGACATTTCTGTCTTTTTCCTTGTCATTGAGAGAGATACAAGGAATTGGTATGAGACTGGAAGAAAAAGCCCAGACTTGTGAAAGCACTCTAAGTGTTTAGAGCAGATTCCAGGCCAAATCCTGACATCATTACCAAAAGGAATTGTATTTTTCCACACCAGCTACTCCCAGGAATTTAAATAGAGATGTACTGTGTCCCTAAGAATAACAAAATCAAGCTACCTGGCAAGTTCACAATATTTATATGTGTCTGTAGACATATGTGTCTCCACACTGGTCACCTTGGCAAAGGGGTAGAAATGCCACATATTGAAAGGTATTTCATAGAAAGAAGAGGCATTGGAGAGCTTAAATTTGAAGACTCTAGACAATATATAGAATTCTATTAATGTTGTCTGAATGGAAACTTGGGTAGGTAATAGCAGTTCTTAAAAGCCCCAGGAAAAAATATTAATTTCACAGAAAAAAAATTTTAATTACTTTTTAAATAAGATGGAATTTTATCCTCAGGGAGGTATGTCACAAATCTCCCATTCCTCTGATAAAATCAAACTTTCATTTGCGATATTTTTGTGGAGCTCCCCAAGCTACTGCACAGAACAAGAAGACAGAAGACAAAAGAAAATATTCCTCAAGAACTTTTTATTCTCAAGCGTACTTTCAGACAAGGAGGTCATATTCGTTGGTGCCAAGGATGATATAACATTTACAATGATCACTACCAGAAATTATACTTTGAATCAAAATGCGCTTTCATTTTCATCTGAGCAGCTGTTTCCTCCTTCAGTTCCAATAGGCCCTCTTTTCTCAGCAACAGCAAATAGGCTAAAGAAAATGTGATTTTTCCTTAAGAAACTTTTCTTATTTAGATCTTTAGCCCACCATGGCTAAAACAGATCATCATGATATGAACCCTAATTGATACACCACCAAAATCATGTGATCATGTTTGATCATGTGACAACGGAATTGGTACTTGGACAAGAATTACTCTGTCCACTTGATTCTGCTTAACCACGTCTTAAAGATAGTTTGAGTGAATTTGAAATTTCTTCTCACTGTAATTTGATTTAGAGTCTTTTTTATTTGCATGTCCAGTGTTTTCAATACCCATGAAATTTACTTTATTTTCCAGTGTGAGCAAAAAGTTTTAATTGTTTTCTAAAACTTCCATTTTTTCAAGGAGGAATCTTTAAAAGTAAAAAAACCTGAAAGGCAGGAGTATAGTCCATGCCTGTAAAAGGTGAGCGGGTAGAGCATGAAGGGTGCATCATCTGCCCAAAGTACTCCAAGCATATTAAAAGTAAGCAAAATTCAAAATAAATCACCACATTGGTTTTTTGGGAGGCTTCAAAACCCTTTGATTTTTCAGCAGGATTCTTTAATGTGTTTGAGCTTTCCTTTCATTGATGAGGTCTGGGAATCAAGTGGTGACCTACCACATGTCTCAAAGTAACCTAAATGGTCCTATAAATTACATCCTTACATACCTGCTCATGTAGCTCTGCTAAAGTCCCTCAAAGGTGATGTCCAGTCTGGAAAATATTGATAGAGGCATTCTCTCTAACAAGAGAATTCAACTTGGTTAAGTCAAAACATCCCCCCTTAGCAGAGGTTTATTCAAACACAGAAAGGGGAAGAAATTTCATTTTTCAGTATCCTTAGAAGGAAACAGCTCCGGCTTTCATAGTAGGGATGAAACATATGAATGATACTGCATCCCAATGCCTTTCCTGCATAACTGAGAATGAGTGAATAATCTGAATGTTTAGTTTTTGTCAAAATAAAGTGTTTCAATTGGGAGTGAAAGAATTATTTTGTTTACACCAAAAATGGTGACATTTTCAAGTTCTGTTTGTAATCCACATGAAGACAAATGTCAAAATTGCCCAATGTCCTGTGAAATGTAACTTCTGCCCTCTTTGTCCTTTGCTTGAAGCAATGAGATATTAAGTGTGAGAGGATGAATTAGTATTCATGTCCGTTCAGTCCTAGCTATCTACATTCAAGAAAAGTTTTGGTTACTTCCAGCCATGATGACAACTTCTGATTAGTTCCAGCTGCAGTGTTGACATCTGTCTACTGCAAACTGAAGAGACTGTCAGTTCACCCATTAGCAGCAATTCAGCTGGGTTTGAGTTCAGCATGGCAACTTTAAGTCAAAACCAGTGCTTCAAAACCAGTTACAAAAGCTCATACACTCTATTCTCCTTAAGATGCCATTACAGTGAAGAACCATCCTTGACATTTTGGAATGAAGCTTGGTCTTCAGATCTTTCCTGAAATGAGGCCATTTCAAAGTTTCTTTCCTCTATTTCTTTTCAAATGAAAAATGTCTGCTCTGAAATCTCATTAGCTTTCAATATTTTTGTCCTACTATTAGCTCTTACAGAATTTGAAAGTAGAAAAGAACACAAACTACTTACCTTGGATTCACTTGGATTTTTCTTGACTTCACACCTTTTAAAAATAACTTTGGACTTAGGATATTTTTGGCAAGGCTTCTGAGGACCTGTCTGCCAGAAAAGAAAACAAAATTACTGATCTGGTGAGAAGCAGATGGATTATAAAAGGTAACTGGCACGGAATAGATGTGAAAATGAAGAGCAGAGAATGAATCTCTGGTTCCAGACTTTCAGGAAAGTGTTCCATTGACCATGAGGATTACCAGAAAAAGGGTCCTCCATTTCTTGCACATGCAGTAAATATTAACAGTTTCAGGAAATCAGGGATGACTTCTGCCTGTGGAAGTGCATATATGGTTTCATACTACTGCACAATGGAGTTTCTGCCCTCTCCTGGTTGGAGAAAATTATTTCCCAGTTCTTCCATGCCTCCTGGTCATTGTGGCATCTCTAAGGCTGAGCTCACACCACTGTCACACTCCCTGATCCCTCACATGTTGGCTGGTCCCTGGATCAGGGTGGGAGTAAGTCTGCTACACAACAATGCCCAGGGGCAGGGAAGGGAACCCAAATGCCACCAACAGAGGGGATGAACACATATGGACCAAGCCACACAGTGCTCCAAATGTGATCTCATGCTCTCATGTCACCTGTGGGAATACTACAGGCAGATATACAGAACCTCTGTTTCCTTTCCAGTGTGGACTCACCTTTGGAAAACTGCTGAGATAATAGCCCAGTGAGCAACTTCCTTCCACAGAAATAAGCACAGCGCTATGTACCTGATTTAAGGAAAGCTCATCGACCTACAAAAATGGTAATGCTGCTTTCACTTTGAAAAATTGTTTTTGCATATCCCTACTGAAAGTCTTTGTTCTGTTGGGTTTTTCTAGAAGAAATCATTTATTGTTCAGTAAGTTTGATAGTATACTTAACTAAAAATCTGTAAAAGCATTCAAGAATGCCTTCTCTTCCTTATTTTCTAGCCAATGCCCTGCTTTGACTCTGTCAACATGCCACACTGCTCTTGTGAGAACTTGCATTCTCTGTGCATGCTCAGTTTGTCTGCACACAGTTGTGCCACACCCGCACAACTGGTGCCATACACTGTTCACACACGGTTGGTTCCCAGGAGAGGCTTTCGTGGGGACACTGTCATCAGCAGAGGTTTTGCTGCAGATTCCAAACCTGATGCTTTTTATAAGCATTGCAGCATACAAAAGCCTCCAGTCCTGAGCTCAGATCTAGGGCTCGTGGAGGGTCAGGACTAAGGCTGGAAGACTCAAGCCTTAAATTAAGACATTTTGATGGGTGGGCACACGACATTTTAAGACACTCTTCTGAATCTGAGCTGTCTGAGCTCTGTAACCTGAAGGTAGTTACTAAAAATTTTCTTCTTGAGCTCTGCTTGGGAAAGATAGGCTGACCTAAAATTCAGCAATCATAAATCATGTCTAGCTTCACTCCTTTTGTGGTTACTGTAACAGATGAGTACTGACCTCCTACACCATAATGATATCTATTATAAATGTAAGTCTAATATTCTATTTTTTGGCAGTTAGGATCCTGATTCTGGTATTACATGCACTGGTTTTATACCAGTGTGGTATCACTCACATCCCTGGACTTAGTCACTGGTTTTTGGATGTATCTGGACACACTTCTTTGAAACATGGCACAGAGCAGCAGGAATAATTGAGAAGTTCCTTAGGCACTGAATCCCAGCACCAACAGAGTCACACTTTCCCTTTGCAAGGTGATCATGGATATTTTACAGCAAGTCAGAGCTGGGGCAAATATGAGCAGCACTGAGTGAAGATGCTGAAACATGAAATGCAGAGGCACGTAGTTGGTACAAGGAAGAGCAGAGCTGCTTTGCTGTGCAGGAGAGTCAGGAGAGCAGAGCATTGGCCAGACACATGTGGCATTAAGGATAAACCAATCCTCAGTTCTGGGCTGACCCTCTGGGAGCATATGACCCACATCTGAGGGATTCTTCCTCCATGAACAAGAGACAGTTCTGGGAAATTACTTCACCACAGAGGGATGTTTGCTTTTCTGTCTTTCCCCAGCTTTGCCTAACACCAGGAACTGTGCAAATACAGTGCCATGTACTGGATAGAGGAGAAGCTTTGAGGGTACAGGAGAGGAAAAGTCATATTTGCCTCCTACCAGCCCTACTCCACCATAATAGAATCAGTGTCCACAAAGGCAGACTCTGTATGCCAGAAATTATCTTTTACTTCAGACTTACTTTAGCCATTTTAAGCCCCTGTCAACCTTTTAGAACAGTGCTGGTTTTACTCTTTTTCTTTTTTTTTTTTAAACAAAGTGTAGAAATTCATGACTTGGATGTGAGATGGAGTGAAACGATGAGTTGTTCTTGCTTGATGGGTGTCACCAGAGCATCATGCACTGTGCTAATTTCTCAGCTTGTGAATAGACATATTTAGACTGACAGTTGAAAGTGGGCTGCAGACTCCACTTAAAACATGTTTTTCGTGCTGAGTAATAAGGGCTAAACACAAACCAAATCTGGCAGTTAAACTACGCACTTAAACCTTTCATAGTGTTGTCAAACATTATAATCCTTCAAAAATCTGAGTTTGAATAGCCTCAATATTTTATTTAATGAATTTTAAATCCTGTAATTACCATAATTAAGACACTCCTTTTGGATCATGTCAGTGTGCTGTTCAAAGAGAGAGAAAGCTGTAGGCGATTTTCACTAAAGATTTTCCTGAATGCAAATGATACATACAGCTCATTTTGAATTCTTTGTGATGTCATGTGGGGGAACATTTTTTTAAATTGGTGTGGAAAGTCTATTAACACCATTCAAGGAAAAACTTAGGTGAAAGGCACCTTATTATCTCCAAACCTGGCTCTTCCTGTGCCAGCTGTGCACCTAATATGGGTGTTTTATTTAGTTAAGGATGTCATGATGCAGTGGATGGGCTGCCCTGGCCTAGGCAGCACCTCCATCGCAAAAGAACCTCCATCCACATTCTCATTTCCCTTATTCTCATTTCCTTGGGCCTTGGATTCCAGGCCCTCGTGCCCACTGCATAAGGGCACCTGGGGAGGTGGGGTAGGTTGGAGGTGGATTCTCCTGCCACCCCAAACAGAGCTCCCCTTTCCACTCCCCTCCTTTC
Source organism: Pseudopodoces humilis (assembly GCF_049639895.1). Taxonomy (NCBI): domain Eukaryota; kingdom Metazoa; phylum Chordata; class Aves; order Passeriformes; family Paridae; genus Pseudopodoces; species Pseudopodoces humilis. Next base: position 10,124,565 of record NC_142205.1, on the reverse strand, counting down.
TAAGGTCCCACTTTTTCTGCCTGCTGCTGAGAGTCCCTAATCCTTGTTGGCCTTTCTCCTTCATCCCCCAGCTCCTCCACCAGGCTAAGCAGATCACTGTCCTGATCACACCCCACAGAGCTGCTCTCCCTGCTGCCATGTGAGAGCAGCACCAGGCTCTGGCACTCCCTGCAGCCTGAGAACTGGAATCCTGGATGCTTTTCTGGTGTTTCCCTCTGGGTGGCCACAACTTTTCTGCTGCACCCAAAGGAAACAACTTTTCTCCAGTTGGACACCATACCTACACTTTCTCAATGAGGGCAAAGACCACCAACTGTGGAGAACTTCATAGGAGCAAGTATGACCATATCAACAGGTAGAAGATTAGGCTTACTTGTGGCTCAGTGGCTATGGGTACATAGTACTTAGCAGTTTGAAAGGTTTTACAGCAAACAAATCAGTATCTCTGAGAGAAAACCCTACTTCATGCCCAAACCAGCAATTCCCAGCCTCATCAAAGGAATCTCCAAGGAAACCACGGGCAGTGTGATGCTCATTTGTACTAATGGCTGTAACCAGACATACACCCTATGTAAATTAACACCAATCAAAGTACAATAGTTATTGACTGATTTAATTTAAATGGCTGCAAGCTGTGAAACATGAATTTATACACAGAATTATAAAATAAATATTTTTTTTTCTTTTCTAGGCATAATAGGAAATAAAGAATGTTTATATTTTATGAGGAGGGATACAATCAAAATTAGTAGTTGAAGGTATCAGAAAAAAGGTTCTTTAGCAACATTTGGTATTGAGATTTTAAACTGATATTCCTTCACCTGTATTCTGCAGGTGAGATGAATTGTTATTTCAACCAGCTTGTGGTTTCCTAAATAAGCATAAAATTATTTAACACTTTTTTTCTCCAGTGAAGATTTGTAGTCAAGCCTGGGTGAGTAAATGGCCAAATCTCATAAGCCTTCAGTGCACATCTAAGTCACAAAGTACAGTTAAAACTTTATACTCTAAATATGTATTCTCAGCCTCTAACTGTTGAATCTCACTTTTTTGTTTTGATTTAAAATGGTAAACAATATAGGAATTAAAAATGCTGAGTACTTCTGTTGATAAATAGAATCAACATAGAATCCCTTTCATAGAATCCTAGAATTTTTGTGGTTGGAAGGGACCTTAAAGATAATCTGGTTCCAGCCCCTATGCCATGGGCAAGGACACCTTCCACTAGACCAGGTTGCTCAAACCCCATCCAAACTGACCTTGAAGACTTCCAGACTTGCACTGTCCACAGCTTCTTCTCTGGACAACCTGTTCCAATGTCTCATGAGCCTCTTAATCCAGTTTCTGTTACCAGTTTGGCTCCTTTCCTATGTGAAACTAAATTCAATCAAAGAAAAAGACAATCACTGATGAAAACCAGTAGTCTTACTGATTTAAGTGAAGTTAAGCTGAGTCTTAACCAAATAGACCTCAGTCATGAAAAGGATGAAAGGTGTTTTCATTTACCCCAAAGTAGGATTTAAAAACACTGAACTATTTAATTCACCTTTATTTTCATCCAGAAAATTTATTTTTTGTTTGTGATTAAAATCCTATACTTCAGGGTATACTTTCTACAATATATCCTATTTCTCAGGTGCTGGAGGCAAACCCTGGGGAGTATTATTCCTTACTTACTGTGTGCCAGACCATATTTGACACAGTCCATTACACTCACACAAGATTTATCCTTCTGATAAAAGAAGCAAAATCTTCAGCTGGGCAAACAGACTTTGATAGCTCCCCAGAATGAAAAATATCTGGGTTTTAAAACTCCACTACTATTCACAAGCCCAGAGGTTGTGTTTGTGGTGCCTGTGCATCAAGATATCATTTAAAAGCCCAAAGAAAGGCAAATGAGTGCATTAGCTGTATCTCCAGGCCAGTTATAGGGGTACTGATTACTTGCTGTATCTTCTACAGACAACAGGAGCTTCACCCTGCAAATCAGATGCTCTAATTTAAGAGGGGTCTGCTTCTCTGCTTAAGAGATTACACTGGTGAAAGGAAGCCACCGCTAGAGAAAGTATTTCTTCTTAAAGCAATATTACCCAAAAGAATCTGGATGCAAAGCTTGAAGTGGCCAACAATAAATAAAATAGCATAAATATCAAAAACATTATCAATATCAACTAATAGAAGAGTTGGAAAGTTGATGTTAAGAATAAACACTGAAATAGGATATTTCACAAATGTTCCCAAAGTGAATTTCAATTTCACTGAAAATGGAAAATAGTCTTTTCCTAATTTACCTTCTACATGTATTACCTTTCTAAATTTAAGTGCACATTTATGGTCACATCCAAGTAAAAAAGCACCATTGCACTAGGCTGAGAGCAGAGGTCAAAGCCAATAAAAGGACATATTTTGGACCATGTCTGACCAATAAAACACTTCACTGAAATTGTTTGCATTTAGTTACCTAATTTGCAACTAGTTACCCAATTATTTGCATTTGATTAAAGAACAGAGCACTTCCAGACAGATCTCCACTTGAATACCCAGAGCTGTGGATTCCATCTTTTTGCTACAGTCATTGCTTTCCATGATCAATTTACAAAATGGTTTGTTTTCTCTTAGTGTTAAACAGAATTCCTTAGTTCTTCAGATTTATCTTCTAATAACCTTGTTACCAAATAAGAAAATCTCTTAATAAACAATAATATCAATTCATGTCATTTCTTGGAAATTGCAGACAGATCACTAATAAATTTTAATTTTGACAATACCTTGTAAGCTTTTCATTGTAACATAATCTTTTCAGCTCTAGAATAATTTTTATATTCATTTTTTAAAAAGAATTGTACCAATTTTTTTCCGTATCTTCTTTAAATTAAAGATCCTGGAGCAAGATGTGGTATTTCACTAGAACTGGTCACACTGGTATCACATGATTTTTGGATCTTACTGCTTGATTCAGAATAACTTTTCCTTGTAATCTCAATAGTACTGCCTTTCTAGGACACAGTCTCTTGTTCTGTCATTTGCATTCCTGCTCTGTTCACTTTATTTGAAGGTTTTTTGAATGAAACATTTTGCCAAATAGTGCAGGGCAAATTACCAGGCTACATTTTTCTGCCCTAATTAATTTATTTTCCATTTTGTCAATCCTTTCATTACCCACAGAACTTTTCAACAATCATTCTATATCTATATTTACCCTGAAAAAAATTCAGAACAAGTCAAAATTTCTTCCAGCTTTAGAGACTTGGTCTTCTTGTTTCTCCTTTTCAATTGACTTTTATTTTTTTGTTACCTGTTATTTCACAGAACATTTAGTTCACACTTCATAATTTCTGTAGAGTATTGGTCTTTAATCAGATCAGCAAATACCTTTAAAAATTAAATTATACACATTTTAACAGGTGTTGATCCCACATATATAAATGTGACAACATGATGCATCTCACAGGACCTATTTCCACAAGTGTGACTAAGTTTGAATATGCTTCTTTCCTTTATTCATGAATTGATCACGTTTTACATCAGCATTTTCACTGTTTTACCTAAGACTAATGTTGAATGCTACTAAATGCTGCTAAATAACCAGTGGTGATCAAGATTTCCCACGTAATTTGTTTTGGGGCAGGGGAAAAGTCTTGAAAGATTGCAAGACGTCACTATCCTTTGAAAAGTTGGAGTAACTGGGTTTGAGTTGTAATATGAAGCAGAAATGAGACATGGAGAGGAAATCTGTGAGGTTTGCATATGAAAATTACTTGCTTTGGTTCTAATTCTCTAGTTATTCAATTTTAACATGCCTAGCCTCTTGATTACCAGCTTTACACACTGTTTCACTTACCTAAAGGCTCAATGCAATCATACAAAGTATCTTATGCTGTGTGGTTCACAATAACACTGTTCAACCAACTCTTAACTAATCCAGCTTTGTGAGGGACAATCCAAATTAGAACACAGCAGTTATGAGTATTCACTGTTGGTTTGGGTGCTCTGGGTTTAGCTTCTCAAAAGGGCTCACATCCCTTTGAGGTGCTGTGGGCATGCAGCTGAGCAGAACTTACACCATGGATGGTTCATCACTGTTCAGAGGCTTGGTTTGCCTCCTTCTGGTATAGGAGACACCTTTAGGACCCTAAAATATGTTCAAATACCTTCAAACATGTTCAAATATGCTCAAATTGTGAAATCATACTTCTTGTAGGCCTTTTATCCCAACCTTCCTAAATTAACAGGGTTGTTTTGGGTTTTTTTAATCTAATAATGAAAACAAGTAATTCTTCCAACATCTGGTACTTAAGGCAGCCTTGTGGCAGCTCACAGACAAGGTGAGCATTAAAAACAGCTGATCATTTCCAAAGGATGCCAATGCCTTTCTATTGTTCTTCCTCATAGGGGCTTCCAGGCCAAACATGATCACTGCTATGTGATTCCCCTGCAATGGGACCTGAAGAGCATTTGTGCAGTCAAGCAGTAGTTGACTGTTCATGACTCCATCTCTCTCCTCACTGACCTCCATAAATTCCTGTTGATCTTCATTGTATTTTGTCATCATTTTCTCCTTTCTGTCTCTGTAATTTTTCCTGCCAGACCAATTCAGCACCCATCAACTCTCTCCAGGGCTGTCCTGGCCAGCAAATGTTTGCTTCTTTCTGAAGGATTTCTGAGGATTTCCTCTGTTGTGTCTAATACCTGGCAGAAAGGAGAAGTGTCCCTTTTAAAAGTAGAATTGAAGCACTGTCCAAACACGGCTCTTAGGCACAACCCAAACCATAAGCAAATCAATAGGACTTCTCATTTGTGCACATGATTGCAATTAAGCATATCCCTTAATGCTTCCCTGGATGGGAGCCAAAAGACAGCAGTAAATTGAGTTGAGATCCAAGAAATTGCATTCCTTTTACTGAGGCAAAATCACCCTTTGTATTAGCAGATGACACACTCTCTAGTACAGAGAAAGACACACCATCAAGCCATGTAAAATGGGGAGCCTTTTACATCCATTTCTGCAAGGTCCTTCACCCTGCAATTAAATAAAGGAAAGAGAGAAATCCAAAAGAAGCAATGGCTTGGCAACTTTGCTGCAAAAAATTCCTTACCGCTGAACATGGTGGCTGAGCTCTCAGGTTACATTACATCAAGCAAAGGCTCTCTAAAGAAACAGCTCAGCTGCATGAAGATCCTGACAATTAGGACAGAAAAGGAGAGACAACAGATCCTGAGGAAAGAAAGAAAGAGAGAGACAAACTGAGCTCTGATAAAAAGTCAAAGAATTAATAAGTAGGGGTGCAATACAGTCCTAAGAAACAGCAATCCTGCTTTCTTCTTTTCTGCAGTATACAGCACCTTCCAGGAGCATATTAGGTATTGAACCAAGCCTTTTATGAGTGCTTTAGCTGCCTCCTCATTCTGTCCTCAAGATAAAAACACATGCACACTTTAATGTTCAGTTTGGTAAATTTTAGGAAAACTCTGCCTTATATTTCCAGCAGAAAGAAAGGAGTGACTAGGTGGTGGTGCCTGGCCATGCAGTGACAAAACTCTGCTTGGGTGCTGCAGGTCTCAGTCTTGTGTTTTTCCATGGTAATGCCAGCCCATTCCAACCCAGGCTGCCTTCATGGAGGTGACACATCAGGGTGGCTGTTGACAGGGATTTCCAGCCTTAGACTTTTATATATAAGACTTAGACTATATATACATATATACTTTTATATATACATATATATATTTATGCTTATAAAATACCTTTCCGTCTTGGACTTTTCTGCTTTAAGCAGAAAAGGAACACATTCCAGGGCAGAACTAAGTGATTTTTTATTTGTATTAGAGAAAATCAGATAAAGAAGGTGGCCTGGGGACAGATCTGAAAGTGATGCAGTATGTAATAGTCTTTGATGTCAAGGGCAATGTCAGCTTGGGTCAGTCAAGAGAAGAAGCTCTATGAGGAAAAGACATAACCTTCAGCCAAAAATTTTCCTATTATATAATCTAAGATTTTATTTCAATTATTTATTTTCCAGGATTAGAGTCTAGGCAAAGAACACTGCATTCTACCTCTAAATGTCTCAGAAATTGTTTCAGTTTTCTTACTCTTTCCACAGCTGAGATGTTTTCCTTGGGGATATCCAAAATGCCTACAACTTTTGTCTCATAACCAGCATGTTAATGCACTCATCATCTCACTAAATTCATTGCTTTTCCTCTACTAGGAGATGATTTGCGTTTGTCTTCTCAAAAATATTTTCCAGATTTTGACTTTTTTTTCCTTTAAACCAGTCTTCCAGTTCCCTATGACACTAACATTTCCCTCCTGAAACAACTTTTCTGGTTTTGCTGCTAAGTTCCTTTACTAAAATTTGCTCTCTTTTTCATTTCAAAGTTTCTCCATTCTCATTAGCCTTTTTCTGTTCTTCACATATCTCTGGTTGCTTTATCAAAATATTGACAAAATGTTTTCCAAGAACCTGGCAGATGTTCCATGCATCCTGACACATTATTTTCCTGGCAGACACCTAAACAGTTGAAATCTTTTCTTCCTACCTTTTTCCTATTTGGGATGAATATGAGACATATTATCTAAAGAGCTCATTCCTCCCGACCTTTTTTTGGTATCTTATTATGAATCCTAATAAAGAGAGATCACACCTACTTATTCTCGATCTCTGCCTATACAACTGGCTCCATGTGCATATGTGCATATATGTTGACAGAAAGTAATGTACTAGGCAATATCTTTTATCCATATTTCCATGCCAAATATCTCAAGACAAAGTAAATTATTTTACATGATCATTCAACAGATACAGATTACTTTAGCACATCTGTTGTTCTCACACTGCAGGACTTCGTGTTTGAATTCCTTGATTTTTTAATGGTTTTTGTGCTCTTAATCTCATTTTTCAGAGATTGTGAAATAACATGGACGGAGAGATTGTTCAAGAAAGAATCTATTTTGAGCTTTTTTTTTAATGTGCCATTGGGTAGAAATTATTTGTATTCTAGAATTTCATTTTATATTTAACTTCCATATTAAGTGAAAAATACTTTTCTCTGCATTGTGGACAAAAGCAGACAATACATTCATGTGTCCACACGCACATCTAAGAGTGTGGGCTGTGCATTTTGCCTGTATGCAGTAGCACTTGAATGCCTCTGTCCTTCTCTGGGGCTAGCAAGTAAATCCATGTATTTCAGTATGTTACATGTGGAGTAGCTGACAGCAGGGTCTGACCAGAGGCACTCAGGAACTGGAGACTCACTCACTGCTTTTCCTATTCTCTCCCACAGATGCCAAATGATGGGCCAGACCCTCAGCTGGACTCAGCACATGAGCCTCAGGTTCATCATTTTAAAGGATGACAGAAACACTTTAAGTCAGATGAGCCCTCTAAACAAAATCTTTTCCTTTTTTTTTTTAATTGCTCACAGCAGCCCATGTCACACATACAAATACATTATATGACTGAGTCCTCTGTGGTCCAAATATGAATAGACTCATCTTTGAAAAAATCAATAAGAATGTTTTTATCCCCATGTCCCATTTCTGTAAATAATTTACATGCAACTTGCTATCTTTTGCAGGATAATAACACCAAACTCTTTAAAGAAGGGTGCATTTTGGAACCAATCCTGAAATAATCAAAAACAGATTGAAATTTGAGGTCAGGACTACAGGTGATCACAGCAATCTGTTTCAGAGCTCAAGATTAATATAAAATCATCAAAAAAGGAGTCACAATGGAAAAATTTTCTTCTGACCAGAGAACCAAGAGCACAGCCCTCTTGTCAGTTATCCTAAGGAATGAGGAAACCTCTTCTATTTAGCAAGTGGAAGAGCGTGTCTGAAGAGCAGCAAGCTTGCAGGGCAGAACAAGGGGTATGCCCAGACAGAATCTGGGAGAAGAACCTGGTTAGCTTGTCCCAGAGTCAGAGTGGTTCCTGATTAATTATTTCGGTTAAGTAAGCTGAAGGAAAAAATCTTTAGATATGTCTAGTTTGAATTTCTCTTGGAGGAACTCAGAGCTTTCAGGAACAGCTGGTATCCCTGTACAGTGAATCCAGAAGGGCTGGAGAAAATGTGTTTCTTTCTGTGCACAGGCTGATGATGTTAAAGTAAAAATCAACAAGGGTGCCTACATGGTTAGCAGTAGAGTTCAGACTTTGGTGAAGCTCTGTGTTTTTAATCTGCCTAGCTCAAAAGGATCATTTTTCCATCTGGAGCTCTAAAAACACAATACAAATGTTTTTGTGGTTAGTCTATCATCATTAAAACAGTAATGAAGGAGCTTCAGATATATAATATATGCAAGAGCATTTGAATTTTCCTGTTCCATTCCCTGTTTCCCTGTCCAAATAAACCTAATGACTGTATTTTAACCTTAGAAGGTATGTGTACAATATAAAATCCTTCATAAAAAACATTTAAATTCCAAACCAACACATAACTGAATAGTTCCAGATACAGAGCCAAGCATGTGCTTCATTGACAGATCAGGTTTCTAATGAAGAACAGTTGTTTATATTATCTTATCATAAAATGCCATTTTTCTGCTGATAATAAATAAATATCTCCTGAAAAGCTTCCAAATGGCATTTGGATAGCAGTTATTTCATAAATGCACCCAGCTCATACTTCACAAATTTACGAAGGCACATTCATGTTTTCACTTGACAGCAAATAATATTTGTCAAGATAACTTTCTACAAACATTCTTGTTTACTAGTCAAACCTGCAGGTAAAAACTTTGTTCAAGTGGTTGGTCTGGCAACATAATTTGGCACTCTATATCTATTAACTTCTGCTTCTGCTTTTGCACAAACAAGATTTGCCACAGATCACTGGTTCAAACAAGGAGCCTTAAATGAAGTATCTCAAATTAAGTTTGAATTGATTTACATCGTAAACCAATGAACTAGCAAATTTTCTTGTGCGTGTTTCCGTGTGCAGAACTAAAATACTTACAGGAGATACTGTCATACTGGCAATTAGGGTCATTGGATGAAGAAGACCAATTTCCACACTTGTTTTCCCTTCTCATTTTGTAGGAGACAGAGGCACCTGACATCCCTCTCTCTTTACCTTCTGCTAAACTCATCCAGATTAAAAACATTCAATCTTACAAAATCTCCAAATAAAATAGCTACATGAGGAATATAAAATCTACATCAAGGAAGGGAAATTAATTTATTAACATCTAGTTTCAGTATAATAAATGCATGACTGTGATGTTTTTAGGGAAAGACAAGTTTCTGCTTACTTTTTTAATGGATTAATCAGTCTATTTTCAGTTCTATCAATTAAAGCAGTAAATTTAGCAGACAAAAAAAAAATATAGTGGGACATAGAACTATGTAAACTGAAAATGCTGATGTGACGCTTTGAAGCCTTCTCTGTTATTCTGAGAGGACCTGTACATGCCACGGTCCAAATATCCCACTAGCATTTCATAGAGATGTTTGAACTCTTTGCATAATAAAGGAAAGCAGAGACAGCTGTTGTTGAGGGTTTGTGCTGAGGAGGGCATGGACTCGTATGCAAGCACACGTGTGTTTGCATGTGTGTTTCTTTCTTCTGTGGAGATTACGAGCCGTGCAGGAATAGAGTGCTTAATTGAAAAGATAACAAATGATGAAGCAGCTGTTAAGTATGGCACAAAAATTGCTCCGAGCAGTTAAGGCTGATCATCATGATGGAAATAGCTTTTTGACAAGCTTAGCATTCCTGTGACAATAATTAAGAATCAGGTTTCCACCAAAAGGCTTTATAGCCAGAAGGGGTTGTAAATCAATGGGTAACATTTTTATCTTGGAATGGAAATTAATTATTCAGTGTAGAACATCCTTTCTCACACTTAACTGCCTGTAATGCCTCCTTTATTTTCCATCTTAATTCAATTAATATACCATTGTTAAAGGGGTGTTTGTCAGTAATGATTCATTTTTTGTTAAAAATTACCATAAGGAAATATGACAAAATTGAATGGTTCTTAAATTAAGCCATAGTTCAGATTTTTTTGGCAGAGGGTTGTTAGCTGTTAAGTACTCTTTGACAAGGGTGTGGATATGAGCATTTTGTATTGCACCCTTTGAGCTTGCATAAGCACATAAAGGGATTGAATAATACATGAAAATGAACTGTAGGATTTTCTGAAGTGCTCTACATGGCCCTAACTTCTTTCTCCCATTTAAGCTAGTCAGAAAACATATTGAATTTAATTGGAGCAGTTTCAGAACACCAAAGACTTTTGAAAATCTTATTCTTATTGAGAAGAAATAAAAAGTGTTCTTGCCTTTTTGACTATTATATGGAAATGAAGGCATCTATCAAAGCTGTCATGACACTTGCAGGGAAATGATGAGACTTTGGGGAATTATTCAGACTGTTTTGACAGGCTCTACAATCTGAAAATGGGCCTGGAAATGTCCTCTTGGCAAGAAACATTAGACAACATAAGCCTCCAAAGGGCAGCTTTTGTCTAGTTATTGCCATTGGTGTTTTCATCTTCAACAGTAATAGAGATGATAGAAGAAAAAAAAAAAAAAAAGACTGGAATTACTGTTCCATTTCATTCAGGACTTCAATATTTTTCTGTTATTCCCCATTTCTTCTGTGACCCCTAGAAGTGCATCCTGATTTTTCTTTAAATAAGATAATATTTGGTAAAACACCAAAAGTGTGAGAGTAAAAGTTCTTTGCTTAAATGAGTCCCATAATGTTGTATCACTCAGTGTAAGTCCATTATGGTACTCACCCTCTTAAGCAAATATGATCTCCTGGCAGATTAGGAGAATTTCTTAGAGGGCAAGAGGTGCAATTCTTTCCATTCTTTTTTGTTATCTCATGGGTGTTTCTGCTGCAGCCAAGCACTAAAAGAAGCACTGGTGAGTCACAAAAGAATGCCCTCTCTACATATTAGAGAATTAATTGCCTTATAAAACCTCTTAACCTTATATCAACTTGAGCAAATGCTGACTCTACTCACAACACATAAAGTTATGGAGGACAAGCAGAGCCCTGGATTCTTGTTCTTGGCCCAAAAATACTCCTGCCTTGCTGCATCCTAAAATGTCTCTTTCATGAGAAGATTGTTCAGTGACCTAGCACAGGAGGGAGAGGTCCACATCCCTTCTCATCTTTGCAATCAGGAGACTGCAAATGGTTCATGCTTTTAAAAATCATGGTATTCCATGGCAAACTGGACTATTGTGGAAGGAGAGTAAAGCTACCATGCCGTGTTCTAAAAATGCTGAAAATGGTGAAACAAACTCCAAAATTGTTTGGGTTTCCATGATTGAACTAGAGAGTAGATTTAACCACCTAAGGAAACCTAATGTGTTTCTCCTTCCTTTAACTTGACATCTTATTTGCACATTGATATATGTCTTTTACATGCAGAGCTATCACTTAAACTCCAAGATAGCACAAGTAATCAAAGACAAACATATCCACAATTCCCATTTCAGCTGTGAGCACCTTCTGGGGTAGGGGTCACAGTGGTGTTGGAAGAAGCTTCTGTGCTAAATTTCATTTTTATTTTTTTAAGAAACCTATGGTATAAAAGAAATAATAATGCCACCTATCAACCCGAGAACGTGTCTTTCTGTACTGCCTAAATTTTGAATTTAAAAATCCTTTTGTCCCTTCCTATCCTGTTTTCCACCTCACTGACCACCAACATTTCTTCTACATTGACTATTCTAAACAATTAGCTGAGAAGCATTCCTTGCAAATACCTGACCAGCCCAACACCTTCACTCAATTAGGATATTGCTTCCTCTTCAATCAACATGACTTGTTTCTGTAGGACTTCCCAAAAGGAAGACGCCTTCCAAGAAAGCTGAGACTGCCGAGAGCTGGCCCTGAGATAATCCTCCTTTGTTCATCAGCTGCTTCACCCATTTTCAGGAGACAGCTGGGAAGGAAGCAAGGAGAGCACGTGTGTAGATCAACACAGCTTTTAAAACATGAAAATGTCAGGGTTTGACTTTATGTTTAAGTTGATAAAAATCTTTAACTTCTTTGCCACTTTGTATGCTTGTTAATACAGCAGATTAATGGCTTCTGCACTGACTCATGGTTTTATTCTCAGTGTCAGTAAAAGAAGACAAACCACTCAGAAAAGATCAGATAATTTCTGGTAGGCAAAAAAAGCCACAAACAAACATGTGAAATTCAAAGAAAACGCATCTATTGTTAGTCCAGGCTATTAGTGCCTGCTGCTGTTCAGTCCAGTTGGAGGGAGAAGAAGACTTGCAAGAATCACATATTAGGACAATATGTTTAATACAGAGCTAAGAATTTTTCTGGCATTTTTTAATGGATACAATAATGTTGCATCACAAATCTGTCCTTGAGTTTTTCTTTCAAGGGAACAGCCCTGGAGTTAGTTGCAAAAAAATCAGTGGTCTGGAAATTATATAATTTAAACATGTTTACCTCAGTGTGTGCCAGTATTTGCAGCTGTTGAAGTGAGCAGAGCCTTGTCCTACTGAGGCTAATTCCCCTAAATTAAAAACTGCTTCTGTTCCATGCACCCCCACACATGTGCAGCCTTTGCTGACCAAACGTGGGAATTTAGAACATTTTATAAATACTTGCAAATAAAGAGAGGCAAAAGATACTCAGTGGAAGAGTTCTTTACCAAAAATATATTCTTTACCAAAAGTATTTTCATTTCACTTTATTTTCAGGAATGTAATCCAATATAATCCAATTTTGAACAGAGAAAAGTGGAAGCATTTCACTGTCTTTCAGAATTCTATCAAAAATTAATAAGTTACTCAAAATGGATATTTCAAAATAATTTAAATTAAAATTTTGGGCTTTAAAACTTAAATGCAACATTTAAGTATCTTCACTCATCTCTTGATATTTAACAAGATTTTACAGCTATTGAAATTTTCTTAGTTTGGCTGGTCTAACAGCTGAAAGTGTTAAAAAAAATCACATCAGAAATTCCAGATTTGCAACTCTTTCCAGTGAGTCAGGAGATAAATTGGGAGAGTTAAAATATAAGCTACTATACTTAATGTGTAAAATAGACATATCTTGATCCAAGTTGTACAGAGAGTAAAAACATTCCTCTTGGGTTTTTCATAATTATTGATACCAAAGGATTTATTTTTTTATGCTACATTCATGCAATATATGAAATTACGGACACCATGTACTACCTATAGAAGCTGATTGTGATATTTATATAAAACCACTGTAAGTCACCTGCTCCTGTTCACAATTCACGGTGAAAATTCACCAGCAGAGATGAACTACCATTAGTGTTTAGTGTATCACCAAGCATATGGGTGCTAATGCACAAAAAATTATAAACCACTGTGTGCACAAGCACTAAATGCAGCCAATTAATATATTTGTGGTGTGAAATAGGACAATGGAAAGTTATCTGGACAGGTCTTGGAGCTACATTTTGTACTGCACTGACTCAACTCCCTGCTGATTTTATTTCTGCAAGGTCCTGCAGAGAGAGTCTCATGATCTGGGCCTCTTTAAAATGAGAAAAACTCCAGATATCTAAGACTAGAAAATAAACTGCTTGCAGTAGAAATTTGTGAAGAGACCATGTTGATCTGAAAAAATTAAAAAGAAGGGATTCAGAAGAGATTTTTCACTCCTGCTGATGACACAGAAATCCATAAATGTGGCTTTTCCATGTGACAAAGTGATATGCAATATTCACTGTGGTTTCACACAGTTGGGTCAATAAACTTCCATTAAGTATGGACAAGCTGTCAAAGTGACCCACTGCCCTCAGTTCCGCAGTATGACTTGGCCTTAGCTGTCCATATTAATATGAATGTTAACCCTTTGGTTTGGCATTTTAATTCTTCATCCATTAGTCTCACATTTCTGTATTATCAGTTAGTACTATTGATTTTAAAGAATACATACAGTCAATTTGGACACATGTATTTGCAAAGGTCAGCAGAGGACACAAATGTGACTTCGTCAAGAGGCCCAGACGTTGCTTCCTGATGATTTTTACTATCTGTCCTGGCCAAGATTACTTTTTGAAAGTGGAAGTAGTATTTATAATAACTGAAGTAATAAGAATAACTAGATGTTCTTGCAGTCTGAATTTTTGAGGGTTCATTTGTGGGGTTTTTTTTTCACAGAATGTGTCTAAATAGAGACACTGCAAGTCCAGAAATATTTTTCTTCAGGCTGAGTTCCTGAAGTCATTGCCACACATCTCAGCTGTCTGTGCTTTGCTGGAGCACAGAACACTCTTTATTGACACACAGAAATTAGTGGAAGCAAAGCAAGAGTTTGACTTTCAGCCCTCACAGACCTGCACATACTTTATGTTTAAAGCATACAAATAAAACAACAAAAATTGAAGCTTTTGCATGACTAAGATAAACCCTGCCCCCTTTTTTCTTTTTCTTTCTTTTTAAGTCAGATGATAACCAGGCAGTAGAGGTGGATTTTACATTTGACTGAAATACCCATGCTGTAGTTGCACTGTTCCCAGGAGGGAGAATTCAAAGCCAAGTGTCATGGTTTTAAAGCAGTAACTAAAAAAAATTACTTATTTCTTGCTGTGAGATATGGATTAGAACAGGAGCAAAACAGGCTTAAAACTTAAAAGGAATAAAGAAAGTTATTAACAAAACTACTAGAATAAAAATACCAGAATAAACTTCCAGAATACTCTTTTATCCCCCACTACCTGACCATTCTTTTGTACACGTGACAACATAGAGACAGAAAAACTTCAGGACTTTAGTGGTTAAAACAGTCCCAATTCCCGCTACAGTCTTTTCATCAGTTTTTGTAGAGAAACAGGAGTCTCTTTCTGCTAATCTATAGAGTTTTTCACAAGAAAACTATTTCTGTTATAGTTTCCTATTTCCCTGATGCCAGATGCCCGGAAATCTTGTTATCAGAGGTCACTCCTCCCATTTCACATCACTCTGAGGTGTGTATGGGCCATGAGTCTAGGGATGGCATTTTAAGAATGAGTTATTCAAAGGCAAAAGTCTTCTTCATCTGTCTCTGTGAGCTTTGCTGGAAAACGTTTTCTCATTGCCTCCCAAGGCTTCAAATCTTCGCTTCACTCTGTTCCAGCAACTCACTGTATCACAATTACTCTACTTTTTACTCAAAATCCATACTTTGAACACTCCATTCCTCCCAATATACTCTGTCATGAATTAAAGGAGTTTTTTTCAAGACCTTATTGTCCATCTCTATAGCTTTAACAGAAAAATATTTCAGCTTATAACGCATCTCCTTATTCTCTACCTCTTCTGAAGCTTCTTTTCTTTACTGTCTCTGATGGTTTATAAAGTCTCTTTACATGTTGATTACTCTCTTTTTCTCTCTCTGGATAAAAGGATTAATCTGCAGGTTTCATCTAAGTAATGAAAAGGTTAAAATCTGGCCCAGGTTTTGTAGATGGTTCTGTGATCAGCAGCTGGAGTTGTCTGTGATGGAAGATTCTTCATGGCTGCTCTGGAGAGTGTGGTCGCTGTCTCAGCCTGCCGCAGGTGAAGAGCTTTTTCTTTTTCCTTTCTTTACTCGGCAGTCTCTGGTGAATTCTGTCACGGCAAAACCTGCAGCCGAGCCAGGGACCGGCCTGGCCCGGCCAGAGCCCGGGGCAAGCCCCACAGGCCCCATCTCCCGGCCGGGAGCCGCTGGGCCCAGCCCAGCCCCCGCCCAGGCCGCATGGCCTGGGCAGGGAACGGGAGGCCAGCTGGAGCTCTGTTACCTATCACAGCCAAGAAACAAAGAAAGCAACAAATTCTCAGGCTTAGGTCATAAGGAGGTGTTCACAGGTTGATTTCACTTTTCAATGGTTAAAACTGCTGTCAACTCTTAGAAATGACTGATAATTGGTCAGGAGGAAAGACTCCCATCAGCCACCAGCAGCTTCAACTTCCTTAGCTCTCAAAACTATCTTAAAGGTAAAGTCACCCCATGACACCAAGTTCTCTGGATGTTAGGAAATCTTCAGCCTCCTTTTCCTCATTTTTTTACCCTTTTGGTAGAAAATGCTATTGTTTATTTTTCTTGGTACACAACTTTTCTGTCTAGAAGATCTTACTAATGGGGAGGGAAGAGCTTTCTCCCAGTGTTTAGTATCTCAGCTTCTAGAGACCTCTGCCACTCAGAGGGAGCATATGGTGTTACATTTTTGTGGTGTTACCTGGGTCAGATTTGTTGCTTGGAGACTCCAGAGAAATCTTGTAAAGGAGTGCCTGCTACGGGTTTGCTCCTCCTGCTTTTTTTCAATGCTCATTTCCCCTTGTTTTGGAGTTGCTGTTGTACTGTCCCAGGACACAGTTCCTCAACCACTTGTTTTTAACAGATGGGAGGGACTTAACTGGGCATCAGCAACCCAAAGACAAGTGGCTATTCACATTTCCTAGTCCTCTAACCCACCCAAGCACCTTCTATCCACGGTCCAGTTTCATCTGTAGGTTGATGGGAAAATGTTTCTTTAAATTTCCTGCACTTCCATCTCTATTCCCTTTAAAAGCAGCAGGAAGCTGTCATTGAGCGCAAGATCAATCTTCTCTGAATTTGTTGATATTCCAGACACTGCCATATTCAGAGTGTTCTGCTCTTTATGATACTGCCAAAGCCAGTAGTGGCACAATGCCACAATATCATGAATTTCTGAAGTGCCCCAGGAACAAAACGGAGACTCTTAAATATGCCTTTTCTCCATTCATACATAATCCACACCAGACTTCCAAAGCAAACCAGACAGAGCTGTTCTCGTGCTCTGTGCCTGCTTGGAGATCTAACAGTTTGTTCTTAGGAGTAAAAAGAAAAAAAATTAATTTCACCACATTTCAAAACATAAGAGTAGCACAGCACCATTCCAAATAATGCTTAAATTTCATTTCTAATCTGGAATCACCAAAGTTTCTGTGTCCCTGTTGGAGCTTCTACCACAAACATATCCTTGGCTATGATCTTTATAGTACAAACTTTTCTCTCATCCACCACTTCTCTCAGGAAAATAGCAATACATTTTTCTACATCAAAAGTAGAAATTTACTTAAATGGAAAATGAATATGCACTGTCCTTCAGAAAGTATAAGGGCAAAATTATTCATTACAGGATGAGTGAGAACCTCAGTTGAGCTAAATCAATTTGTACACAGTAGCAACTCATACCAAAACTTCGAAGTTCAAAACAGCCCAGCCTGTTTTTCCTTGAGCAGCCCTTGTTTGGGTTTTTACATTGTAAAGGTTGGACCGGAAGAAATAGAATAAATCCATAGCTTCGTTCTGGGGCCGGTCTTAGAAACATTTCTTCATGTGTCTACGTCTCCACATGTGAGTTTCACACCCTCTGAGGTCTCTTGAGCTATTGGTATGCATAAGTTAAGCTCATACAGATGTATTTGCAGGAAGGAGCAGTTTCTCAAGAGCAAATCACCTTTTCTGCATGAGTAGGAAAGCGTCTGATAGCTCTCCAGTGTGCTTTAGATTTCATACTCTGATTGTAAGGGGAGCTCCATAACACTCCCCACTACAACACAACAACAACACAATCATTTAGTTCGGCAATCTGAGAGGGACAACGGCTATTTCAACATTCCCAAGGGGGTTCAAATGACTTATTGATCAATTGATTAATAAATGTCAGTGGTCAGAGGACAGAGCAGCTCTGCTGAAAAAAATAGCTGTCAGAAGGGCCCATAAGTGCATGAGCTATTAGGAAAGAAAAAATGAATCTGACAGAAAAATAGGGCAGTGATTGTTTTACATTAAATGTGAGAGAATGTATGAGATGTGTTTCCAAAACTTGTCAGATACAATAATGAGAAATAGAAACTTCATTTTGGAATAAAGATGGTCATGCTCATATTTTGATAGACTACATATGAAAGTTTGGAATTTATTAACTTTCCATAAAATAGGTTCTTTGAGTTATTTCTACTAAATGTTAGCAACTGATCTAATCATGCTTAAGAATTGTTTTGTTTCTAATGAATAAGGCTGAATGATTTTTCTAATTTACTTTTAAATTGTTATTTTTGGCACAGGTAAGGGTAAATCTAGTCTGTGTGTTTTTCTAGGTTTTACTGTTGGTAAAACTTTCTCCTAAAGTTTCGTTGAAATGAAGTTTTAATGTGGAACATGCATTCTTGAAATATTCTCTGCTATTTATTATTAGTTTTCATTTCCAGATAAAGGGCATCAATACAGTGTTTCAGATTCATTTGACAGGAAGCATTCACATGTCCTGGAAGGGTTGTCTCTATATCATTACTGTGGCGAGGGTGTAACTGAGGCACTGGGAGGCAGATGGTTATCTATGTGAAAAATCCTTCCTCACCTGTGCTGCTTGACTATAGACAACTGAGCTGTAAAATCAAGTGAATATATACATGCCCCTTATTTTCAGCAGAGTGTTTGTCGGTGTAATGATTTCTCACTTGAATTTATGAGATTTTTTCTTATGGATACCTTAATTTTCCTTTAATCTCATGCTTTGGGATTTCATTTGGAGGCCCCAGACAAGAGGATGCCTTTTATTCCCTACTTAAATAGGAATGCACATTCTTGGTGGGTCTGCTGGACATACACAGTGTGATGAGAGGTATTACTGACCTAGAGCACACGTGGGAGGACCATACCTGATTAAATGATGTATTCAGAGTCACGCAGAAAAGATGTTGAGCAGGATTTGAACCAATCCTGCCCCGCTGCCTGTCACCACCTGCTACAAAATCACCCCACCATGGTCACATCAGCTGTGCTGGAAAAGCATCTATTCCACCTCTAGAAAAGGTGCAACCATTCAGACATTTGAACCAGAATCACAGCAAAAGCAAGACCTCTGATAATTTCCTAGACAACTTACAACCAACCAAAATCCTAATTAAGTCAAGATAAGAAAAGTTGTTATGCAGATTGACTGAAGTATAAGGAGTTAGTTTTGTGTTTATTTATCTAATTAAATAAATTCATTCTTCATCTGGCTTCACTAGTTAAGAGCACATATACACAGAAAATGACAAAGGAATTTGGGGACAACTTTTGTTTAAATACTTTGTATCTCTGAAATCTAGGCAGAATGTCCCACACGCCAACTAAGCGACCTGATGCTTTGTTGGACTTACATAACATAAACAGTTTTCCTCTATGTTGTACAGTAGTTCATGTATTTCAATATAATTCTAATAGTTTTAATAATTTAATAAAAATACATGACACAAAAGGAGTAAATATATTACAACCTTTTAAGTTATTATTGTGTAAAGACATACAATAAAATAAATTTACCAAATTCCTTTTTAATGTTTTATTTATATTGTAAGATAAACATTTTGCTTACTGCCCAGCATCAAAATGGGATACACATACCACTTCAGACCTTGATTTTTTGTGTTACTGTTATTATTAATGAGGTCACTTAAAAATCTGGGCATGTGTGTCTGTGAGAGTCTGTGCTCAAAAACCTATTCCTTATCTACAAGGCAAAAAGCAAACATTGAAATTAAAGCATGCCTAATGCCATTCTTTTTAACATACATATAAAATAATGCCATATTATCTGTGTTAACAACTTCTTGTGATGAAAAACCATATTCTAGGTCCTCCAGTGAGGTAGGTAA
The DNA here is from genome assembly GCF_049639895.1 of Pseudopodoces humilis. Classification (NCBI taxonomy): domain Eukaryota; kingdom Metazoa; phylum Chordata; class Aves; order Passeriformes; family Paridae; genus Pseudopodoces; species Pseudopodoces humilis. Next base: position 10,104,972 of record NC_142205.1, on the reverse strand, counting down.
GCACAGCACCAGGGAAACAGTTCACACAAATCAGTATCCACATCTAAGCAGAGGGTAAAGCAACATTTCTGGGATTTCAAAAGTCAAACCTCTCCTTTTAACAGATCTGATCAGATGGCTCAGCTCTTTACAAGTGTTAAAGCCTTGTCTAAAGTGTCTTCTAGGACATTCACTAAAGAGTTTCCATGCAAAATTTGAACTTTAAAGATTATACATTTACAAGTAAAGGTCTGCTCCATTTGCCCTACTTTTCCATCCTTTGGACAGCTAACCTGCCCCATATGTCCCAGTACCCATGGCTTGTGCAGGAGACATGTGTTATTGATGCTGCTTCATAAATAAATTTTAGACTAGGAAGATAATGAATAATGGAGCATTAAGAACTGCATGTTTTCAAATGAAGGTTATTTGCACACTTCAAAGAAAGAATGGTCTCTCTATTTCATTTTCCCCAGTTCACTTTCAGAGTTTAATCACTGGGAAATAGATAGCATTTCTCTCACATGCTCTGCTTGTTAATGAAGTCTCACACGAACTTTGAAATTCGTACAACACCATGTTTTGCCAGCATTTTCACAAATTCCTGGCCACAGTCCAGACATAACCAATGAATATATTGATCTGAAAAAAAAAATCTGAACAAGCCAAAACACTCTTTTATTTTTTCAATTGTTCTTTTAAAAGTAAATCCTAGATATTTTTATTATTTAAATATAGCTGTTTCTAAAGAAAATCTATCCATCATCCAGTGAACTCTCAGTCCTTTGCAAAGTCTTCTCAGGAGCTTTAACATATAAAGTGGTTTAAAAACTTTTCAATTCTGAAACAATATTCCTGTAGTTAGTGTATTTCACTTTATGTGAACATTGTTCAAGGATTCTTGGTATTTTTATAAAAAATAATATCTCTGAAAATATCATTAAACAGGGATTACATAGCCATAGATAAATGCATTAAAGGAAGGGTTTGGAAATACCATATATGATTGTCACCTATTCCAAGACTGTTTTTATTTGTTTATGGCTTGAACAGATTTCAATGCCTAAAGCAAATATTTCCCATGTCAGATGTCACAAGAAACCTGAAAATTCTGAGAAAAAAAAGTAACCAAAGCAGTTTAGATACCTATAAGAAGGAGACAAAGGGAAAAGTGGTATCAGCAAAATGGGCATTTGTCTGTCTTCAAAATATTTAAATGACCTCTTCTTTGAAGAGGTCTAACACCTAACACCTGTTTCGGAGCATGATAATTAGCACTGGAAGTTAAATGTATATGTGCTAAAATTATCTTTTTTCAAATATCAGAATTTGACCCTTTTGTCAAATGACAACATTTAGAATAATTAAAATGAGAGTAACTTTTAGACTAAAATAATACTCTAATGGAAGCATCTTATATACTCTTAGTGTAAAGGGAATACTAAAAAAATCACCCTGCACCACAAATTTCATCCCTGCTGCTAAAGGAAATTACATAGTACAGATAATGGATGCAAGAAGTTCTGCACTGAAATGAATCAGTCTTGGCTGGAGCTCTTCTCCTGGTGAGCGACCCTGCAGCACACCCCTCCAGGCCTTGGAAACCCTCTCCTATTTCCAGCTAGAACTTGCTCACAGTCATTTTATACCCATTTCTTCTCGTGCCAAGGCTGTTCTTCAGTTGTTCCCCTGCCCTTCTCTGGCTGTCTTTGCTCAGAATGAGCACATCCTCCATCAGTCTTTGTTCCACTGTGAGGAACAAGCCTGGGGTCTCCCCCAGGAGCACCTTGGTGGCCCCTCTATGAAGCTGCCAAGGTAAAGAAGGAAGAGGTAGCTGCATGATAGGACAGATGAAACAAAACTTTGCAATAATATTGTAAAATACCCTTGATTCTGCTAGAAACATCTTCCCTGAGATCACATTTGTCTTTTCCTTAGCCCACCCCATTGCTTGATGGCAGGTCACTCTCTAATCAGCTAACTGAGAAAAATCTTCCTCTATGCCTGAAATTTTCAGCTGATAAATGTCTGTCTGATAGAGAAATCAGCTTCATAAACCCCTAAGACTACAAAATTTATACTATTATATTTAATCTCATTTTTATTTCTGCACTTCTTATTCCATTCATTCTGCTCTCCTTTGGTTTTGGTAAGAATTCCAAAACTATAATTGCAAGCAATTTTCATTTATTTAATTAAACTAGCTTAACTAAACTAAACTAAATAGCTGTTTGAAGACCATGATTTAAGGAAAACTATGGCCTAAAAACAGCCACCTGTAAACAGCAGTTTTAACAAGTTTGGGAGTTTTTCTCTTAATTTTTTTTTTAGGGTCAGTTTTCCTCCAATTTACATAGTTTTGTGCCTGATCATTGTATTATTCTAAGTAGATAGATCTTGTATTATAAGTAGATAGATCTAATCTTGTCTAAAAATTAAGTTGCTTGTCAATTTACACAACTAATCATCTTACAAGCTCATGTTGTATCTCAATCACCTTCCATTTGGCTTCCCATTTCTTTTGCAGTTCTTCAAAATGCCTCCCAAAATCACACAAAAATTGCCTTTTTTAAATTTTTTTGTGCATTCCAGCTATCCCATTAGTAAATCCATTTAGTGTCCCTGTTACTGGATCTGTTATTTAATATTCCAATCCCCTCTATATTCTAAAATGGAAATTGTTTCTCATCATATATTTACTGATGTATATTTGCTGAGATTGTTTTTATAGTTGAAATAAAATAATTTCCACATCAATTCCTCCATTCTAGCTATCCATCAGCTTTTCACTCCTGCCCAGCATTATCTTTGTTAAATTCCAAGAAAGAATATTTGTCTAATTTTCAGAACAACTTTCACAGAAATGTTACTGATATCCATATGATAATTTGGATAATAATCAGTTCAATTCTGAATGCAGTTAATCTGATGAATTATTGTATATTAAAGCCATGTAAAAATATTTGGTTCACAGAGCTTTCCTAAGGAAGATAGAGAATTATAACTGAGAAACATATCTGGGACTTTTATTTGAATCCAAAAGTCTGAAAAAAAACCCTTAAGAAACAGCAGAGGAAGTTGAAAAGAAAGGGAAACTAACATCAGATTGATCTGGATGTCATCAATTTTGATTTTGGCATTAAGTTTATTAACCACATCCAAAACCATCAAGATTTCAAGATTTGAAAGCATTATTCAATACAGATTGGTGGAGCATGTGTTCCCTAGGAGATGTCATTTCTCACTTTCAGCCAAGATCCTCTTGTTTTCTGCTTGCTCATTTCTGCCCTTGAACCAAAATCCTTCAGCCACAGACCTGTTGGTTCTCCAGGTAATTGTGAACTGACTGTTCCTTCCACTTTGGGAATGATACAGGTGTATGTTCTTGTGCCCTACAGGCTCAATCCTGGCCTCACTAGGGACTCTTCAAGTACCCTTAATTTTGAGGTATCAAGTCATTCTATGACAAGATACCAATTTAAGCAGAGCTGAAAAGTACAGGTGCCTACAGGAAGAAAAAAATCCCTATCCACTACTCGGAATCCCAGCCAGAAGTCTTGGAGCCAGATGTGCAGGGTAACCCAGCAGCCCCAAATGGATATAGGAAATTTTGAGGAGAAATTTGAGTTTCTCTCCTATACCTCAGTGTTTACCTGTAGCTAGGGCTGAAAGCTACAGTAATCATCCAAATTAAAAATATATACTTATGTACCAATACACTGGCAATGACAGCATGTACCTAAGGAGTAGAATGGACCATTTTAACAGCTCACCAACTGAAATGTGCATTTTGGAGCCCACATGCCCATCCCAGGGCATGCCTAAATTTACCAGAACTTGCTAAATACAGCCAAGGCACAGGGCCACTAACTTACAATTCATAGGTTTACTAATGTTAAAACCAACATAGTGCTTCACAAGGATGAACCTCTTTTACTGAGGGAAGATTTTCCCTTTATTTAGTTTATTATAACTTATTTAGTTAATAAACTTATTAGCTTATTTATCTCCCCAGGTACTTATTCCCCTAGTTAAAAAATCTTTCTGATCCTATCACCAAATCAACTCATATTTTCATGAGACACACACCCTGCAGATCAGAGATCCAGGAGAGACTGATTGTCACCACAGGGAGCTGAGGTACTGCTGTGTCTCATGGCAGCCTTTTCAGGGGTATGAGCTATCCATCCATGCCCTGTTAGCAGAACCCACTGGTCATGCTGGGCCCCTGTGAGCACCAGGGGGAAGAAATTTCTACCTCCCCAGCCCTTATGGAGAAACATTTCCACAAAGTTGGGAAGACATGGAGGGCAGGAGAAAACCCTCAGCCTACCAAACTGATTTAGTCTGGGTCACTTTACATATTCTGGCACGTAGGTTGCTACAAACTGTTAGCAGGCCAAGTGCAGTCCAGCCACAGCCTCTTTTCCCTGATGTCACTAATCAGAAAAATTGTCAGTTATTACTTGTGTCAGCAATAACAACATAAGACAGAGAGAAGTCTTCAATAATACATAGCAATCATTCATAATTTAAATTAGGCCATCTACAAAATTATACTGGTAAGTCCTGTATAGAGCTGAACTGTCAAAGAAAGAGACCATAGTAATTCATTACAAATCTGCCAGGAATCCCTGGATAAGTAACCAGCTTGAACATTCACTAAATTATCCAAAAAGTAGGTTGGCTGTAACCCATCCTTTTGGTTGAAAGTTGCTGGTACTCTAGAACACTATTCACACCTTGGGAAAGCTATGAAGATTCACACATTACAGCCATATATGTATATAAAAGCAGAATTTGGATTAGTAAGACTGCTCTAAAGTCTCTGCTTATAAGAACAACATTTAAATCATCAGAGAGCTAAGATGAGCGCTAAAAGAACATTGGTTTTGTATTTATGCTTGAAGAACATGAGCATCTTCAGTGAGCAAAGTGAGGCACAAGTGACAAAAGAGACCACTGAGACCATCATGAAAGGTCTTGGGAAGAAATGCCCCAGCATATCAGTCACCTAATCAGCGCCAGTTTTCCTTTCTCATGCACCACCAGAAAAAAATGTTTTAAAGAAGTTTGATATGGAGGACAGTAACTGGGCAAATTTACTGAAGGAGCCTTCAATCCCAAAAAAGTTCAATTTCAGCTGTGATTACCCTCAGAGATGCAAGGCACTTTCAGGAAATTAGAAACATATACCACAGAAGAAAGGAAACTAGGAGTGGGCAAAGACTTTGAGGACGAAGACACATCTTACAAATTGTCAGCTCAGACTAAAGGGCTTGGAGACTATAACATGGGAATCCTGAAGAACTATGTGTCCATTAAGAAAGTATACCACAAAGGTAAGATATAGCAAGACATTTAGAAATGTGGAGTACCTCTACTGAGGAAAGGTATAAATGGGTTCTTCCTAGAACTTTCTTGCCACTTACTTCCCACTTACTCTACAAAGAATACATTTGGTAAACACATTCCTTAAGTATTAGTTTCTGATTAAAATCTCACACAGATTTTGCAGAAGAAAAGGAGTAATTTCTAATTCTGAAAGTATTTGAAGTATCTGAAGTTTTTTGTAAAGATTCAATAACAGCAGTTTGCAAGCAGCACATCATCATTTGTGACTAATCAGCAAATTCAGATGGCACATAAATTGACAAGAAATGTCATCAATGTAAATTAACTTTTTCAAGCCATAAGAAAAGAACACCAGCTTCATGTTACAACTGAAAGAATGGCTCCATTTTGGAAAGTCATTCACTATCATGGTATAGACAATGACCCCTGTCAAAAGATTTAACAAAGTTCACAGGTCAATGCAGTGGGAGGATCTCTGCTGTCCTGACTCTTAGTGATAGTTTAATCATGCAGAAAAAGTTTTAAGTGTTGATAATTTAGTGAATGAAATTCATGCCTTTTGACCCTGAATGAAGAGACAAGCGAGATTCATCTTGTCTTCAATTAAGTTTATTTTTAATCACCTTACCTAAGCCAAGACTCACAGGATCCCGGTATTTTTATGCCTTTTTTCAAGCTGTACCGTAAATTAAATCTGTAGATACTGGGTGTTGGGAAAACTTTTTCACACAACAGCCGTGAAATCCTGATTCTGCTGAAGTCAGTGGGAGTGCTGCCATTTCTTCAACAGGGCCTGGACTTCAGCCATGGTGTTTAAAGTCTCTGAGTGCTGTCTTGGCTATGGTGCCCACATGCTGTTCCCAATGGGTTCACTGGCAGGAAAAAAGACAACGCCATGTAAGTGCTGAATACTGCAGCTGAAGAAGAGGCAATATAGCAATCTGAAGAATATGCCTGAGTTCAGTTATGAAATTTCTAAGATGCAGAAACCATTTCATTATTTAAACAATAAATGGTCCATCGGCACTGAAACCATGCTTATGTTAGAATGCTGCATGAGGGTTTCATAGCACTCTAAATGTTCAGGGTCTTGGTGTGACTGCATAGCAGAAAACTACAAGGCTCATTCACACTATGGACTACACAGACCAAAATCAGATGTAAAAATTTCCACCCTAAAAATCTGTGATAAAGATAAGCTGAATCCAGAGACTGACTATCTCAAATTTCAGCAAAGGCTATACAGTTAAAATTGTCTACACATTCTTTTGTTTTCTTTGTGTAGTGAGATGAAGGGATCTTCTGTATGTATACAAAGCCAAGATTTCAGACTCCAGACTGCTTTGCTGTATGGTCAGAGCTGTGAGGAGCAGCACTGAAATATTGTAGTCAGGGCCATAGGAAGGGGGCAAGAAAAGAAATGGATAACATCCCCATCTTGCTGCCCCTAAAACTTCAAGCAAAAGTACAAAACAATGGGCACCAGAATAACTAAGATTTTCCCTACAGCTTAGATAACTTCTGCCAGCTGTAGCTGCCTTTGTGACTGAGCTTGTCTGGCTTTCAGGGGTGTATTTACTCTATTGGCACTTTGATGTTAAATGCTTTATTCCACCATAGCTGTATCAGCAGAAAGGGAGCGTTACCTGCCCATGATTTTGTGTTCCTGTACAGCAAGGCATTCTTAGTGTAGTCAGTGTCTCACTTGTTCATTTTAAACACCTCTCCAAATTCAGTGGAACTATATATCTATGTAAAATTAAATACTTATGTCAAGTGTTTGCAGAACAGAGCCTAAAGGTAGAAGAAAATCTTGTACTGGAAATAGCTGTAGCATAAATTGTTTATATTTTGCCTTTGGCTAGATTAGTGCATCTCTCTTATCATTACTTTTTCATTTTAACATTATACCACTGAAGATTTAGAGTAGCACCCATAGTAATTTTATCTGAAGACTTAGGGTAGCATACCTATTAATGGTATCACTTCACTCCCCTGTGTTTCTGAGTGCGTGTTTGCCCTGATGGGAGTCACAGCCTTGGAGCTTCCATCGACCTCCTAGCCATCACACACACCACAACCCAGCAGTCTGCCTGTCCTGCCCACCATCACCCACTGTGCCACCAGGCACTGTGAGCCTCCTGCCTCCAGGCATGGGAGAACAGTGAGGTCTAGCTCATACTGCTCCTTCCCCGAGACCAGCAAGCATCCCTGGGCCAAAGCCAGCCACATGTTAGCTGTTAGCTCAGGCTGCTTTTAAAAAACTTGTTAATAGCTGTAGAGTTTTTCCTGGTCTAAGAGTTCTGCTTTCTGCTTTGATAAGAGCATGTTTTTGTTTGGGGAGGGTTCCTCAAGAACATGTTGGGATCTACTGGCTGAGCCAAACTAAATCAAGCCTGAGACTTATGCGTGTGTGTGTCTGTGAGCAACAGGCAGCTGCAGTTGAAAGCTCCAGTATGGCACATCAAGCTCAGAACATTTTCCCCTTGAAGTCTCCCTTCTCTTTGTATCCTGTCCTCTTTACTTCTTGCACAGAAAAAAAATAAAGTATTCCTGACTTGATATCCTACAGGGGAAATTAATTTAAAATGTCTGTTGGTTCCCCAGGAAGAATATGTAACATGAAGGAGAGACTCTGAATGTGACATTAAAGACCAAAAAGGCCAGAATTTCGAGCTTTTGATGCCTCAGTTTTTAAGAGTACTAACACAAACACATGTAATCATGCTCCATTAAAAGAGGGGTTCTACTTTAGAAGGGTCCAAACTCTCAGACAGCTATGGCAGATCTGTGGCAGGTGTGGTGCAGCCTGCAGCAGTGTCCTGAATGGCACTGGGGGAGCACAGATGGAGTCCACACCTTCCACTCCTTCCCCAAGTGATGCCTTCAGCACAGTGGGGTGGAGTTTTGAGCATCAACCCTGCTTGTGAGGGAGTCACTGCCTTCAGGCAGTGTGGAGCTGATCTGGGTGACAGTACACATCAAATCAAAGGTGTCCATGGCACCATTTCCAAAACCTTTTCCAGCACAGGCCTTTCTGAGGACACAGATGCCTTAGACCATGTCAGACCTGCATCAAACACCTCCTGCATTAAACCCTGTAAACTTACAGATGTGTTATTCCTTCACTAAGGTTTTCCCATGGGCTGCATCATCCTGGGGCTGTCCACTGGCTGTCAGGGCAGTCACCCCTCTGTCCTGCTTCGGGAGGACAGAATTTGGATACAGCCATTCCTTGGACACCCAAATAACCTGAGTGCTGTGAGCTGCCAGTAGGAAGCCATGGCCAGAAGATCTCTTGAAGTTGCCTGCTACACAACCAGGAGTAAGCACTGCTGTGGGAATATAGCTTTGGGAGGACTTTTTAGGACCGAGCAAGCCAAGCAGAGCACTGTGTGTGCTATGGAGCAGTGAGAGCTCCCAGCTCATTAGGATTAAGATTCCTAACAGACAATGCCTGCCTCCTAACCCCTGTGGGAAGCACCCTGCCTACCCCCCAGCCCTGTGGGCTGACTGACCTTCCCCACGTCCCAGCTGTTCTGCTTTTGCACCAGCACCACTGCCCTGGCAGCAATGCTGTGCAAGGGCAGGAGGGCTGGCACCCCCAGGGCCAAAACCACAGGGGGACTGGATGGACTTGCCTGGGTGCTGATGTCACTCAGAAATGAGTCACCAGCCACCACCTGCCAGCACTGGGGAGAACAAGAGCGGCACCCCCTATGCCCTCTTTCTGAGAATAACCTTTCTGTCACTGGCACAGTGCTCCTCTTTCTCAATGGCCTTCCTTTGGCTCCCAGAAAATAGCTCCTCAGCAAATTTAAGAACCAAACTCTGGCCTTGAGGCTCCTCCTTCAGCTTTGTCATTAGCCTTGTGACAAGCAACTCATTAAGAAGTATCCTGCATTTTTTCTGTATGTTTCTGTCTTGGCACTTGTAAGATTACAGCATGTGACAGAGCGGATGGGCGTTAGCCTTTTCAGCCTGACAGCTACGCATACAGATTGCTGCTGGAGCCACAGGGCATCTTCCCAGAGAAATCATCCTCCCAGAGTGTGATGGACGGACAGAAACTTGAAACATCTGCGAAGGCTATAAAAATCTTGTGATAGGAGCCCACTCAGGGTGATGAAACACGGTATCTGTGAGACAGTGATCTATAGGGGCTGCCCTCTGCATGCTGCTCTGCCACAGTGAGTCCGGCTTCAGCTGTCCCTCTCCACACCCACTTGCTCCTTTTCATTAGTATGACTGAGACAAACTAGAAACTACAAGTGGAAGTTTATCCTGTCCTTTGCTGTAACCCAGGCAAATTCAAAATGCCAGCTGATTTCAAGGGAGATTTTCCTTTTAGGGACTGGCCTTCCATATATTATATCTATTATTATTATTTAAAAAAAAAAAAATTGGTCACAGCTGTGGGTGCTTAATAGATGTCTGCCATGTAGATTTCTACTGCCCTTCCATATTTTTAGCACTTTAAAATATGTTTGCCATCTGTTCCTGCCACAGCATTAAAAGCAGTGGCAGTGACTCTTCACACAGAGGCCTTAGGATGGAAGTTGAATGGAGCCCACTAGATCACAAGTGACATGATGCCAAGTACAGTGAATATAATGAGTGTGTGGCCAGATTTTTAAAGAGCTCTGTTTGTAACCCCCTTCCCTCCAGTGCTAAGGGTCATTTATATACATGTGTCAGCACAAAAATGTGCCTCTAAGAACCAGTCTCAGAGTCCAAATAGATGAAGCAACTGGTGAAAAGGCCTGAAGTTCAATGCCATGTTTTATCCTATTACACACATCTCAATTTCTTACCAGTCAATAGGAGAAACGATGGAAAACAGATCAGAAACAGAGGACTTGTATTATGGCAATATAGAAATGAATTTGTATCCTGAGAGGAATGTCTCCTTCCGTCCAGCTCCACAGAGGATAACAGCTGATAATTTGTTAGGTCTTTGCCAAAAGCACTGCAGTGAGCTGATATTGATGAAGTGGCTTTTTGTCTCCACCAAGCTAAATACCACTCTCTGGGCCAAAATATTTCTTATTGTTCAAAGACAAGGTTCTCAATTTCCTTTGATTTTTAATATACAGGCAATCATCTACTTCCATTTTTTAATTGCCCTCATTTCTCATTTTGTTGGAAATCTGGCTCTCAGCCAGATTCTTAAAGATCCCTCAGTGATTACAAACAAGCAACAGTGAAGTGGAAGCAGATGACCTCTCTCCATGTCCTAAGCAGTATTAGATGGCAGATTAATGCTATTTGCTTTGGTGGTTTCTTTTGTTTTTCTAATGCTTGGCACAATTGCATTTGCAGGTAGGTCAACATCATGGAACCAGCTTGCTTAATTCAGGGAGTGCCTTTAGCCTGCATCCCCATTTTCTTCCCAGAGTTATATGCTGTCATTTCCATCCAATTTATCCACCCGGGTTTTTAAATGTGCCACTTTCTTTCACAATCTGGATGATGAAGCATGAAATCATGATGTTCAACTCTGGGCACACCACAAAGAATTCCTTCCTAATTTGACATTAATGTCAGCGTGGAGTGGTTATAATCATAGCACTGAAGTTTTGTTGTGGGAACTAGACAAAGATGAATATAAGAAGACTCAGAATCAAGGAATGTAAGGATAAAAACTGTGCTCCCCCGTTGTTTTTCTTGTTCCAACAGGTGATAAACTTCTAAAAGTTCATGGTCTGTGCTGCATTGTCCCTCACACTGTACACGAATGTTTTACACAAACATACAGGAACCCTGGGAAACAGAGATTTGCTATTTTTTTGTCACCTTTAATATTTGTTCACACATACCTCACACTGCAGAAAAACAGAAATATCACTTCTTACCATAATAATATAATTACCATGATAAATGAGTCACTGGTGGTACAATTCTATCTCTGTTAAGACCTATGTAAAATCCAGTGTAAACAGGGCCATTAGGTTTTGCTGTCAAGGACCAGAGGACTTGGCCCTGACTCCAAGGCCAAGACTCTCAGCTGATAGTGACAGAATTATGGAATATTATAGAATAGCTCTAGATTTTAACAGAGCTACATCATTTATGGCACTTTTTTTTTTCTCTAGTCCTAATTCTTTCAGGTGCCTATTTTAGACCACACATATTACAGTCAAATAGACAATATATTTACTTCAGACATGATTTTTTGTTGACATTTTATTACACTGTGAAAAGGACTCCCAAGGCCAGTTTCCTGTGCTTGAAGCTTTGCAAATGCCCTTTCCATGTCTGGAGATGCCTTGAACTTAGCTCCACATTTCAAACATCTCTTCTGGACATTTCACTTGCTGTGACACTACACTGGAAAGCCTCTGGAAAGTTTCTTGATGAGAAATTCTTGATCTAAATCATCTCTTTGGATATGAGGTTTGTGGAATGCAAAAGTGCTGAGCAAATCTGCTGCTTAAAGGTGTGGACCAAGGCATGGATTCATCCTCAAAAATTCCCTGGCACAGAGCCCCATTTCATCACTCCTGACCACAAACTGCACTTTGTTCTATCACAGGGTCCTAACTACCTAACAGTGCATACAAATCATTCCACAGGAAGTTTTCCCATGTAATGTCTGTATTTTTAAATTTTTCAAGTTGTTCACAAGCTACTTCCTAATTTGCACCTTAACAGTTCCATATTTACAAATAAAAAAAAAAGCTTTTGTAATGTTCTTTTTCATGTTTTCCAGCAGTCACAATGTCCTTTAACAGACAGGTACTGTGGAAGTTGGCAGGTGAGCATAGACATTTTATTTTCCTGTCTGACTTGCAGCACTGAGGTTTCATTTCTTTCTCTTGCCCCATGACACTGCCCAGATCTTGCTTCTCATGGATGAGCCAAGCCATGCACCCTTCTTAGGATAAAACTGCAATTCTGCTGCAACATCACAGAATCATTAGGGGTTAGAAAAGACCTCCAAGATCATCAAGGCCATCCTTAGACTGGTTATGTCCTTGCCAACTAGACCATAGCACTAAGTGCCACATTCAGTCATTTCTTGAACACTTCCAGGGATGGTGATTCTAAGCCAAAGATTTATGTTCAGCAAAGCACCAATATTTGTGAGATGGTTTAGAGCCTTTTTGTTTTTTTGAAGATAACTTACTTAACATGTTCATTGCCTCTCTTTCACTGAATGAACCTGCCCTAGAAGTGGGGCAGCCATTTGTTTTTAATGCTTTTTAGAGTAGTCTATTCCGGGTGTTCAACAGAAGGGAAGTGTGAGCAGTCCAAGTGATGAGCAATCATATCACTATTTCAGTACTGCCCTACATATGGGAACTGAAGGTTCTGAAGGATTTTATTAGGGAAACATGGACTCATTTATTCAGGAAGAGACAGGGAAAAAGAGGACATTTCTGCAATAATTTATGTTTTATTGAAATCAATGATATCAAGATAGTTGCTTGATTGTCATTAGATATTCCTTGATAAATTTTGTCTGTTTGCAGGGAATAGTCTCTTTAAAATCTTTCCTATGCAGTTTAATTCTTTACAGAATGATGCAGCACACCCATTGAAATAATCAATCTTTTCACTGACATTTAAAGATCTATTTCCTGGGTTTGTCATTATTATGTTAAAGGTTATTAAAACACATACTGGTAGAAATGACTTATTGCTGCAAAGTTGCTCCTCTACCATCCAAAGCCCTTTAAAGAACAGCAATGAAAACAACTCTGCTATTATTCAGATACAGCTTTTACCCAAACAGCTCATTCAGCTGAGTGCTGCCTGCACTAAACTTCATTTTACAGTACAGGTGTCTGATAATTAATAAATCAAATCTTCACTAAATCTTTCAGTTGATTTTTCATCTTTTTCTGAAAATTAAGCTGATTAAGTCTGAAGTTCATTCAAGCCATTAAAAATAGAGATCTAGCCATTTCTGCTTCGTACCCCAGCAGGTTTTTAATCAGCCATGCATGGCAGTGAGGAGCCAGGGATAGGAGCAGACTCTGCACAGCATCCACAGTTCATTTTTGGATGGGGTCTTCTACAGATGCTCCAGAAGACACTCCCCAGAGTCACATTAGAGGCAGCAGATTTACAGACATGGTTACCCTCTCACATCTGCCAAACACATGGAGAGAGCAGGCACCTTCCATTTCTGCTCTCACCCCAGGGACAGAGCACTGCAGCTCGCAAGGTGCATGCAGGTATATCAGAGGATATGGTTTAAAATTAAAAGAGAAGAGGTTAAGATTAGATATCAGAAAGAAACTCTTTATTCAGAGCATGGTGAGGCATTCTACCTTGCCCAGAAAAGTTGTGGGTGCTCCATCTCTGAAAGTGTTTAAGGCCAGGTTGGATGGGGCCTTGAGCAAGCTGCTCTATAGGGTGGCATCCTGCCCATGGCAGGGGGGCTGGGACTGGGAAATCCTTAATGTCCCTTCTAACCCAAGCCTTTCTACGGTTCTGTAATATGATTATATGAATACACCCAAAAGTGTATTCCTTTCACTGGTTTGGAAGAACAGGGCTGTTTGTTTCTGTTTCCCTCTGGTTTTGTACAGTAGTTCTCACAGCAGCACCTTTCAAGTAATTTCTGGCTCAGAAACCCCCAGTGTCAGTGATAGAAATCCTGTCTAATGTTACATGGATGCTGCTATTCCAAGCTTTCATGACAGATTTATCTGGATATTTTGTAACTTTAAACAGATATTCATGGATCAAATACGTTTTCTCTTGGTGTGGGTGACAGTCTGCTTTTCAGAAGATAAATGCATCTATCCACAGGTCTAAACATGATTTTGTGCTTAAATGCTTTGCTGAGTCACAATCTGATTGGCCCTTGCAGAATCTTCTCCTAAATGGTAGCAGGCAGAAACAATAATGTTAATTAATATAATTTCAACGATATTACTTTTATTTTTTTCCTTTTGAACTATTTCTAACAAAACCAGTTGGTTTCATCTTCTTAGGCTTAACCAGGAAAACACTTTAAATTTTCACCTGGTATTTTGAAGTGCAAAATCCATGTTTGTTGAAAATACCCCATGCTTCAGTAATTTTTTCCCTTACAACTGACATGTATTTCCATGGCCACAACTCATCTAATTACTTGTCAGTTAGGCTGGCTTTGAGCACCTACTCGTACCAAGATGCAAGTAGACAGGTCTGTGACCATGCTGCCAGCTCTGAAGCAGGAGCTGAACACAAGCAGAGCAAAAATACAGAGCTAAACTAATAGGGATCTCCTCCATAACAACACTCTCCAGTGATGCAAAGTGTACAGCTATTGCTAAAAATAGAAGCCAAGCACAAAGAGATACATCTGGAGACATGAATCATAGATTTAAACACATTTCTCCACTGTGGACACTGGGAAACTAACCAGTATAACAGATGGAATTATGAAAACATAACTGCAAGGTATAATATGCAACAGTATTTTAATCATTTTAAAGGGAGATAGTTCAGTCTTTGAAAGCTTCTGTGTAAGGAGGAGGGTGGGAAAGAAAGCACCTGGAGATTGCAGATGGGAAATCCGACGCTCAACTTTAAAACTGAGCAGTGTCTGGTGTCTGTAAGAGCTACAAATGAAGGCAATCAATACTATGTACAAAATACCCCTGTAATGCTCTCTAGTCTTAGATATTGCTAAATGAATACAGATGACATGAAGTACTTTGATCAGATGCAATATAACATAGATTTTTGTCCCTAACAAAGCTCGACTCAAAACAAGACACGAGATGGAATGGACCAGAAGGTCGTGTTAACCTTGTGGTTTTATAGCAAAGTGCAGTGGGAGACAAAAATGGCCCAATGTTTAGAAGTTTTGCACATGGCTAGAGCCAGAAAGTCTGGCTGCTATCTGTTATCCTCGCATTAGCAGGCAAGGGAAGAAGCGTTAATGGGGGTTTAAGGCAAAGATTGGTAACCTAATATTAGTGAACCAATATGTCTGTCACTTTTGTGTTCATTAGTTTGATCAAGCTGTCAAAACTTTAGGAGACTGAATGATGGAAGTAGATCTAGCTATTCCCATTTAATAGCCAGCACTATTTCTGTCTGTGTACAGTCTGCTTCAGCATTCTCCACCACTGTGGTTCCATAGCAGTGTCAGATGCTGCAGCACTTCACATACAGGCTGTGACAAGCTGTTGAATGCTTTGGAAACAGCAGAAAAAGGCTGATCAGTAAGTTATGTCTCATGTACAGAAAATACTGAGAACTCAGATTCATCTTCTGAAAATATCAGTAAGTTTCATAGAAGCATTTCTCTTCAGTGCAAACTGTAGCTGATTCAGTTCAGTAATATCATTGTACAAACACCAAAAGATGCATTTTCCCAGCACCTTTTGGGATAAATCAGAGATGTAATCCCAGCTCTTTGGCAAACAGAAGCAGAACAATCCATTTTTTCCAAAGACAGCAGCCTGCATTTGAGGTTATGGCACACCCTATTTTTGTACAGAGTGAAGGGCCTGGCAAAGCCATCTGTCAGCTTGTAGGCTCAAGGCTGGGACTCTGGATTCTCCTCAGCCCCTAACGCTCACTTCCAAATCAGGATATCTACAAATGGAAATGATTGTCCCAAATGAGAGGCCAGAGGATATCTGTACCACCACCCATGGCCTTGAGGCTCAGGATTGCCACAGGTTTGAGACTCTTCTTATCCTTGAATGTCATTGAGTAAGGGATTTCTCTAGAAATGCCATCATTACTCTCTTATAAAAATCAATCCCCTGCCCTTCATAACTTCATGACTTTTGAAAATACTTTTTCCGTATTTTCTGTGGAAACCCATAGATGACAAAAATCATTGCTTACTTCCACAGTGTCATTATCTTCACTGCAGCAAAGAGTCTTTATTGCCTCAAGCTAAATGTAATATTTCAAAGTTAAAGAACCCAAATCAATATTTTCATTATCCACACTATAAATTATCCATTAATGGAAGCTCATTAGGAAAGGCACCATCTTTGTCTGCCTTCACCTCTGAGCATTGCTCTGGGCTCACAGCTGGCACTGCAGGCTGTGCAGCTTTATGGAGTGTTTCCCCTGGAAATTATGGGGAAGCCTGCTGGTTCAGGGCTTCAGAAAGCAAGAAGGTAAGAAAATAAGGCACAGCCAGAGCTCTTTTCCTTTAGGCACAGCAGGAAGATAAGAAATAGGTCATGAATACTCACCTGCTTTACAGGCTTCAAGCAGGAATGAAGCTGATGGGGAGGATTCTCTTTGAAAGGTGAGAGTGCATTAGGACCACATTCTCCACCCTGGTTCAGGCAACATGTACTTAACTCAGTTGCCTCCTAGAATACAGAGCTTGAAATTCACAGAGTGGTCACCACAGCTAGATTAAAATACCAGAGGATATTTAATTCTGCTGATTTCACTGAGTCCTTTCTCAGATCTCTGAGGTGCCTACTAATTCCACCAGAAAAGTAAATAATAGCCAAAGTTGGCAGATTCAAGTATCAGATGACTTTTTATGCACATTGAGCTAATTAAGGTAAAAGGGGAAGTAACTTAATCAGCTACTTTCCTAACATGAAGAACCCAAATATTTCATCCACATGAAAAATGTATCTGAATTTTATTTTTTTTAAGTTTGCATTAAATTTTATTTGATTTAAATTATTTTATTCAGAAAATAAAGACAAATCCAGTATATGGGGATGTTAGTTCAAACCACAGTATTGAAGGGAGACATTGCTTCCTGAAGCCCTCTCTGCTGGTACCCACTGGCAGGGTAGTTTAAATCTTCAAACCCTTCATAGCTCTGATACACTCAAGGAAACTGGTAATATCATGCAACCACATAACTTTTTGTGTTATATGTGTTATATTAGTGCTTTGCATTGCCTTCTCCTGTGCTCTAATGCATCCAGCCTGACCATATACCAGCTAAACAGAAAGAAACCCACACATAAAAGGAAAAGCCAGCAGATAACACAGAGCTGGGGAAGTGATGGGAAATTTCATTTGAGCAAATAATGTTGCCTGGTTAAGACACAGTGAGAAAATATGGGAGCAAGTCTGCGTTTTTTGCCATTCATGTGCTGACCAGACCACTCAAAAATGTACAAGTTCATGTTCTGTAAAAATGTTCCTAACAGGCAGTTTCATCTCTTCTGGGGCTTTTTCCAAGTTGTTCTCCATGAGTGCCTTTTAACATATTCCTGCTGAAGGAGAAACCAGAGAAAGTAGCTGCAATACAGTATGAAAGACTTCTCTAATCCCAGAACATCCCAAAGGACAGGTTTCTAGGACTGTTGAAAGAAGCAGAACAGTAATGGACATTCCTCTGGAGCAGAGGTCTTGGCCCTTTCAGCGCTGGTGCAGGCTCCAGGGACAGGGTCGTGTGAGCTTCCAGAAAGACTCAAGATCCAAAGGACTCATAGAAGCACATCAAAGATATTTATAGTTGTTCAACATCTGAGTGCAAGGCAG
Organism: Pseudopodoces humilis; assembly: GCF_049639895.1. Taxonomy (NCBI): domain Eukaryota; kingdom Metazoa; phylum Chordata; class Aves; order Passeriformes; family Paridae; genus Pseudopodoces; species Pseudopodoces humilis. The sequence goes on along the minus strand of NC_142205.1, from coordinate 10,087,212 downwards.
ACACTCAGAATGTTTGTTTCAGCTGCTCCTCCTGAAACAAGGGGTCTGAGAGGTGTTCCCAGCACCACATCCCATTGGAGAGCTGCCCCAAGGACAGGGAGAACTGCAGCTACACATGTACTCGTATTCTTTTCTCCTTTAAGCCAAAAATAATTGTTGAAGAATCAACTTCTTTATTCTTTTCTTACGATATTGACAAAAAGTTTTACTTTCTTAAACTGATGCATCATCCAAGGTGACTCAACCTTTAAAAGAGCCTCCTAATTCTCATCAAACCCCTTAGCCCAGATTTGATGCCAAATGACCCAAGTATGCCTATGAGCAGATTTCCTGTGACATGACAAATCCATAATTCATTTCATTTTTATTGTCAAAGTGCTTACAGCTATGCCTTTTGTGCCAAGGAAAGGAAGAAGCCCAGGTGCAACAGATTTTAATTTGGATGAGGAAAATACAGCTGAGTCACCTGAGCTCCTAAGACAAACATTTCTTGGCTTATGTCAGTGATGCACCAAACTTTTGATCTCAATTATTTTGACTGAAACATTTCTCAGGGGAAAAGGAAGTGTTATTTTATTTAAATTTTCTTTCTGCAGATATCCAGACTGAATGGAAAAGTACTTTTCTTGTTCTTATTTAACCCAAACTTCCTCATTTTACTTGGATCAAAACTAAAAGGGAATTACAGGTCTCTTTCCTCTTATTTATAGTGGAGAAAATTTACTTTCTTGAGGGGAAAATACAAGGAATAACAGTCCCAGCTTTCCACCTGGAAAGCACTGTGTCATAGAAAATAATTTATTTCTTTTTCCATTTAACATTGTGACCTCACTTTCTAACCTCCAGGTTGCTCACATGGCTCCTGCCTTTCCTTTCTCCCATGCAGCTCCATAGCTACACCCCATATCGTGAATGTGTTTGCGTGGGTGGCCATGGAGACACAGCTGAGCGCTGGGGTGAGCTGTTACCTCATCCTGCATCGGGGACAAACAGTCTGCTGCTGTAGCTGCAAGCAACCAAAATACGTGACATTTGCTCTATCCTAGCTGTTCAAAGCTGCCTTTTTGGTTCCTCTTCTAATCTGCTTGCCATAATGGACTCCAACTTAAATTTGGATTAAAGGCAACTTGAGGCAAGCGTATGTACTTTATGATACATTTGTGCAGTTGTAGTCCAGCCATAATGCATATGAGGGGTATTTCACACCAGGCATTCAGACTGAAATCAGGAGGGTAGGATGAGCAGAGCTTAAAGCTCTTTAGAAAGCTTGTCCTCAGTGTCTGAGGGGTGCTTCAGAGGACTGCTATGGGGAGATGAGCAATGCATCTTCCTTCCCCACAGCAGGAAGAGTCATGAGCAAAACCAGATCTTGCCTCCAGCCTCCCATCTCCAGAGCCCCCTGATACCCACCAAGTCATACCTTTCTTCCTAGTGACCCAGAGAATGTTCAGAGTATTCAGTGTTTGTACTTATATTTTGTATTATTGCATGGATAAAAAAAATCAGCTGGAAAGAAAACCTTTTACATCCAGACTTGCTGTTTCTTCTGCTGTCTATAGCTCTACTACAGACCTGACAAGGGGTTGAGTATGGACATTGTGGGAGTCTGAGGCAGTGAAGCTGTAAATACCCCTAGGACAGTTTGAGTAAGTCAGGTTAAGAGCTAAGAGTGCTCAGCACCTTGGCAGGGGTCTCAGCAGGCTGCAAAATTTAGCATTCTCATTTTTGATTTCCACCTTCAGATATTTCAGATTATTCTCAGCAGCATCCATGCTTCACAGCACAGCCTTACAGTTCTTTGCAGAATGTTTCCTATTCTGGGTAAGAGTGTGCTGATCTGTTAGCTTCCTTTCTGCTTAATTTTAAATTTCCTTTCCTTGGTGGTGACATCTTTTCTACCTCCGTTTCCTTTGATTCTGAACAAGCCTAAAGTCCAGAGTATGATCAAAAGATTTTCATCTAGTTATTATCTCTCCAGCAGCAGTGTTTCCCCTGCAGCTGACCATCCAAGCTGGACCTTCATTGCTGTTCTATGTCACAGTGCACATATACAAATGAAACAGTCACTGCACTGATTCACTTGTACTGTAATAAATTCATACGTGTTTATATCCAGATATTTCAGAACTGATCTATGTGCTCAGGTTTCATAAGCAGAGACACTCTGGAGAAAAACAATGAGACTCACCATGAGCGCTTGCAGGAGCCACACGTTCACTGTTTGCACTCATGAATCTTCACCAGCATGCACAGCCATGGGCTCAATAATACATTATTTACCTGAGCAATTACCACTGATCAACAAAGCCCACAGAGAATTCTTGTGGGGAGAATTCTTGTGTGCATGTGGGCTGAACACAGTGCATGAGCCAAAAACCTCCAAACACTGTTTATTTAGATGGGAATAGCTGATATCTCACAATGAATATTGGGCAATCACAGTCTCTTTCTAGACATTCCCCTGATAGAGAAGAGATTGAGAACTCTCATGAGTTATTTGTGTGCTACAGCTGGAAGTACATAAAGAAGATGTGGTAAATGTATATTACAACTCCATCCCATAATTCAGACCTGCAGAGACAATCAGATGGAAACATTTTCTATCATGCACTGCTAAATAGTATAAACTCAGTATTAATCACAATAAAAAGGAATGTTATAAAAGGAAAGGCAGCAATGGCAGCTACAGCTTGCATCAACCCACAAGCCCTGTCTATTTTATCCCTTCCTTAGAATAACAGAATAAAGAATATATGTTTCACCCACTGCTGCTATTGCCATTACAGTCAGCATTACAGATAGGAGGTCTATTATTGAGAGAAGCTGATGAAGGTTGTAAAACATCAGTTTTGGCTGGCAAACATGAGAAAAAACTAGCACTAGGGAAAGCTGCTAGGTGGATAAGGAAATTATAGTACCAGACATAGACTGTAACTTTTGAGTAATGGATAAATTGTTTCATGGTTTGGGGGGATTGTTTTGATTTTGTTTTGGGTCATTTTCTTTCATGGGTTTTTTTTTGGTTTGTTTTGGTTTGTTTTGGTTTTTGTTGGTTTGGTTTGGTTTGGTTTGGTTTGGTTTGGCTTGGCTTGGCTTGGCTTGGTTTGGTTTGGTTTGGTTTGGTTTGGTTTGGTTTGGTTTGGTTTGGTTTGGTTTGGTTTGTTTGCCCCATGTTTCCTGCTCCCTGACATGAAGTGTGACATAGTGAGATGTCACAACAGCATCAGCTTGTCACGAAGCACATGGGCCCTCACAGCCTCTCAGCTTTCTGGTGAATAATAAATCACAGCAAAACAGAGATTAGACCAGATGGGAATCCAAATTCAGAGTCTCTTCCTGTAGTCATGAAAAGCAAAAAGGTACGTACAAGTGAGAGTTGTAAGGGTTAGGGTGGGCTGGGGATTAAGACACAATTTGTTATTCACTGGGCTTGTTCCAGCTCTTAGTTTTGGTAGAAATTTGCTTTGTTCCCCAGCCCTCTACACATTAAGGAAAACACACTATTTGTCTTCCTTATTTAGATCAACAGTGATGAAGAGTAAAATCTGTTTTAGACTGCCACCAAGCTATCAGTTCATTGATATTGTCACAGATGACAAATTGGCCAAACAAAACACACTTTATTGTGGCAGGTTGGTTTTGAGTAATTATTCCAGTTGAAACAGTTGCATAGAAGCAGCTACTGGGCTGTCTCAGAGCTCACAGTCCAGCTCACACAGAGGGAGGGTGAGCTCAAGACACAACTGAGAGTAATAATATTCACTGCAAGGCTGCACTGAATAGTCTGAGAGCAAAATCAGGGAATCCTGCAAACTGCACTCTGCTCCCACCATAGGAATACAATAGAACTTCTAGAGAGCTTGATTCAGAGTGTCCAATGGCTTAGGAATGAGTAGAGCAACACAAAACCAAAGACTTAGGGGATATGTGTGTGAAGCAGAAAAGGTAGAAAGAAAAAGAAGGGGAAATAAACATTCAAGTCATAGAAAGATCTCTGGGGAGTCTGCACAACCTCTGGAGCATCGCGGGTTTTCCAGACTGCATGCAAACTGAGATTTTTCAGGATTTGTCTAATTAACAACCACCAAGTTATGACCATTAAAATAAGGCCAGAAATTATTCCAAGACCGACTATGCTGTGCAGAGGAGTATGGCAAAATGGTACAAAAGGGTCTCAATGATTGATGATACAGTATCTTTTTAATTTTTTAGGTTTTGATCCCAGCTTTTATGGTTTAATATGGGAAGGAAAAAATATGCATACAGTGTCTCTGATATTTTTTATGAGGCAACAGGGCTTTAAGTCCTGAATGGACAACACTGATGTGGCATCACGTTTCCCATTCAGCTTTAACATAAGACACATGCAAGTTTTTTTTGTTTGTATTGGGCTGGCAGATGCATCCTTTTGAAAAAATGTGCAATGGGAAACTTGCTAGACAGTGACGCAACACAATGTGCAGTGCCAAAGCAAACTTTGTGTCTGTTTCTTTTCACAATGACTTTAAACGAATTGGAAATAAATCCACTGAAGTGGCTGGACTTACACTCATCTAGAAACCAAGCTCGAGTGAGAGTCCCACGTTGTCCTTTTGCATAAGCAAGGAAGCCAAGAAGTCCTTGTTCTGCAGATCTCCTTTTCCCCTGCTCCATTAGGGTGTTTGGGCAGTGCTGTAACACTAGGAACAGTCAAAGCTTTACTTCAAATGAAATCTCATCCCCTCTCCTGCCTTTAAACAACCTGAATTTCATAAGAGGGAGTTGACAGGATTCATTACTATCTTAGAATGATTTTACTCAAAGCTATGTACAGCAAAGAAATATAGAACACAGTCTGCAAATTTTTCCAAGTTGTTTGCAAGAAACCCAAAGAAGTAAGGCACCTTTAGACTCCTTGATTTGTCACAAACTTTCTCTCTTTAGCTATTCCCATGTAGCAACTACCAGTATGATCCTCTAGCTGAATGGGAAGTATGGGAAGACCTCATACTATGAGTCACCCTAAAAGGAAGTCTCCATCAGAAAAGTTCCCATCATCCAGGACTTGCTTTGCTTACCTTCAAAAACAAGGAGAATGTGCAGTCCTGTGCTTCCAACCCAGGGAGTTTCCCTACAGAGGTCCCCTTGTCAGCAAAGGCTTTTATAGATTCTTAAGAAGCACACAACAGCCTTTTGCCCTCTCTAAATCTTGTAACAAGTGTTTTTAATCTAAGGCTGCTACAAATGAAACTCAGTTCCTCACCAGGAACTTTATGTAGGTGTATAACCAAATTGAGGGGCTTTGCCTTTCTAGCTGGCATTTAAGCATTATGGTTGCTGCTCCTTTTGGGAAACAGGCTTACAGATCCATATGGACCTTTATCTTGTGCAGTTTGGGCTTTTTTTGCTATTGCCAGCCACAACACTGATGCAGAGCTAAAGAAACGTGGTCAGAGCTGAGCTTTTTTCTAAAGTAATGATTTGATCTATTCATGCACTCTTTGAATCTCTTGGATGAATTTTCTTCAGGATGAATTTCATTTATAAAATATGTAAAAATATTATTGCAGACTTTTCCAAGCCTATTTCAGACTTTAAATCTAAACCCACTTATTCATATATTTAACTTGTTACACATGACCAGTTCTATTGATTTCTCTTTATATTGAGTTCAGTGGAGCTACTCACATGTGTCAGGATAAGCAAAAGTGTAAGTGTTTGTGGGACAGTGATTTAATTGCTCTGATCTCTTTTTTTTTTAGCTATTCTTAGTGAAGGATTGACTGTTAGAGGGGAACACCAAAGGGGACAGCAATGTTTCAGTCTCTGGTATTTTCAAATTAAGTTTGCAAACATCTCCTGGAAATATGCATCACCAGTCCAAGGCAACTTAAATGAGAGTTAACTGGGTGAAATTTAACACCCTGAAACAGACAGAAAATCAGGATAAAGTTTTCTTTTTCATCTCAAATGTAGTGATCCTCTGGAAAAAGTCTTCAACACTAAATATTTGACTCTAGCATGCTTTTCAGTCTAATATTTTTACATTTTTATATTTATATGTGTATACATATGCAGTAGATAGTAAAACATATTATGTGATCACACATATTTCTATATATTTAATTTCTATTCATGTATATATCATATTTCTATATTGCATACCTACTACATATATTCTCTTTGGACTGAAGGTAGAAGACAGAATATTACACATACTATAAAATAATCTGGCAAATACTTATGCCTTTAATTTTCCTGTTCAAAGCAATCACATATTTATTGTCCCAAAATATTGATAATCCTGCACAAAGCTGCACCTTGTTCTCATTCCTTTTTAAAATTTAAGACCACTGTTGGCTTTTCCTCCCGATCAGTAGCTGGAACATTAAGAGAAAAGACTGAACACTGAACCTATTTCTCAGCCTACCCTCGTGCTGACCATGTTCAAGAAACAGCACTAGGAATTTTCTTTTTCCTGCTGAGGAGAGGATGAAGGACGAAAGAATGACCAATTATAAATTCTGTTGTCTTTAGATGAAAGAACGTTTTTGTGGTGTTCTTCAATCTCTTGTTTGGGCTGTCAACAGCAATTTGATAAAGAATGTTCCTATGTCTGACCTGTTTTTTCAAGATAGTAACCTATATTGTGTATCATCTAAAGCCAGGGGATAAGCATCCATTATACTCTGTACCCTGTTCCTGCAAGCTGAGCATAGCCTTTAAAACCTGGATAAGTTGATTGATAGTTGTGTGGAGAAAGCTGCTACTAACGATATTTTAGTTAAAGGGGAAAAACTTAAAGTTTCTTTAATCTGATTCTCCCCCACCCCCAACACCACACTTCAGAGGCCAAAGCTCATGATAACTGTTTTGTGGTGAATGGTCAATTGTTACAAAATTCTAATTGGTTCTGGGTCAGTCCCTTTGAAATGGCTGCTGTGCTCTAGTAATTTTTTCAATTAATTCTTAACAACTGACAAAACTTTGGATCTTGTCAAAAATCGTTCAGATTTTTATAGTAGGCAAGAACACGGAACAAGATTAGCCTGGATTAAGAAAGATTCCTACATACATTATCACCAAGGTTATAATTATAGTTTAGCTCTCCTTTTTCTTTGCTCTCAAAATAATGATTAACTAGCTCAGCAGGGTTTTCTTCCCTGTAAGTACTTACTGAATACTTTTAAAAGGATAAATTGCAGAAACGCATATGTGGATTCCTTGGTTGATTTATGAATAAATTGGGCAAATGTTATGTTCAGCTAGGATTCTTATTAGATATATTTTCACAGAATTAGATTTTTGAACATGTCCTGTGCAGAAGAGAACCTGTGTTAGTCAAACTTATGTCCTCAGTCAAGATGTGACCAAAGACCAGTTCTCCAGCACTGTTACTTAGAGAAGTCTCAGGATTGTTTTTCCTATTGAGCCCAGGCTTCAAACAGGTGGAGCATGCTGAAAGGCAGTCAGACCACATCTTCTTTCACCAGAAAGTCTTCAAACAGAAAATGAAGCTACATTTTAGGTCTCTTCTCTACAGAAAAAAAATAAAATCTGAGCAGAGTGTCTGATTATATCAATTGTTTGTCTGTAAAACAAGCACATAACTATGAACAATTGTATGAATTTTTATTGGTCCCTCCTTCAGCAGAAATCTTAAAAATATTCAGCCAGGCGTGTCAGGTAACAAGAGATGTTAAATCAAGAGTTCATTAGGAAATCAGATTAGATTATAGAAACTAAATTATCTATAACTAATGTCACAAATGTTCTAATCACTTAAACTTAATTACTTACATAGGATCTAGTTCATAGCTCTGCCATTTGTTTGTGAAGTCTGAAGAAATGAAGTTTGAATCCTCTGCAATTCCAGATTGTGCTGTGAATCCTTCTGTCATAACTCAGGAACAGAATAACTGCTTAACTAATGTTACCACAGCTTTAAATCCTTGCACCTGATCAGAAGTGGCCATCCACTACACTGACATCAGCTTTAATCCACATCACACATTTTCAGTCTGTTTGACCTGCTCTATATTTTCTATACAAACATCTATTTTGATGGTGGTTTAATGAACTCATTTTGATCACATTAATTTAAAACCAGAATATCACCATTGGTAATATCCAATATATAAGTTATATGTAAACTAAACACATTTTAATCTAACAGGAAAGAAATACCACTGGTAGTTGTATGGGCTGGTAACTCACTGAATCTTTCTCCAAATGTTGTAACAATGTGCTTTCCCTTCCTCTCCTTTTGAGTTCTTTTTCTGTTCATACAGAGCCAAATAAAACTGTGAATTACTGACTCTTTTTTTCAGGACTCCTTTATTTGGTTTCTGTCATAATAACTACTTCAACACTGGTAGTAATTTTTTATGCCATTGGTACTCATTTTACTTTACAGGCAAGTGGGGTTCCAGTTCTGGATGATTTTTTCTCACAATTACTCCAACAGGAGTTTTTTCCATCTGAGCTTGCAGAATTGAGCCCTTAACTATTAAAGGAATATGCTTTCCAGTGACAATGACACTATATTATGTTGTCCTCTTGGGATCTACAATTTGAATTTTGATGACACTAAATCTGATATTTATAGATTTTAAAATATTTTGAAACAGGTTTCAGTCTCCTCCCCAGGAGCATGAAAAATTCTACTCTGTTCAGTTTCTGCATTCCAAGTTCTGAGGAGTTTACATTATTACAACTGTTCATAAAATATGTGAGTGTGTGCCGCTTCTTCAGCAGCGTTGCCTAAGTCATGGAGAAAGGGCACAGTTTCTCACTGTCTTCAGGGAACAATAACCAAAGTATGGTGAAACATGAACACTCTTAACAGAGTTGCAGTCATACTTAAGAACTTTATTTCATGCTCCAGAGAGTGGTCATGAAGGTCTTTCAAAGTGCACAAAGCTGGGCTATGCAGAGCCATTTCTTGCTGGTTGTGTCAGACTGCGTTTCTCACACTTGTACACGTAATGTTGAACTCCTCCTCATTTTTTTTTTTTTTCTTATGAGCTAATCCATGGATTACTTCCAAAGCATAATTAAAATCAACATTGATTTCACCATACTGCCATTGGAAATAGTGCTTGAACAGTTTTCATGCATTTACTTGTGCAGTAAAATGTGGCTGTGGGATCTGGATTTTGTGGGTATACAGATAACTTGAGAACTTAAAGCATGCCTTTGGGTTGGGTTGGCCCCTAACATGACCTTAAAGTCTTAAATCCATGAACCAAATACAGTATTGAATGATGAAATTAGAGAAAAATGCTCAGAAGTATCTGAACTTTGTTCCTCTTTAATCCTTATTGATTTTTTAATCTGTTAATGAAATAATTTTACATGTCCACAAAAACAGTGACTTTTAAAATATTTGTCTTCCAAATAAATCTGTCAAAAATGGAAAAATAATCACAAATATTTGAAAATTAGTTTCTCTAATTGGTCAACATTTTGTTTCTACTTCAGACATCTGAAGTTTCATTTGGTTGATCTGTAATTATCTTCCCTTTTTCAGAGAAAAAAATAAAAAGCCATTGTTTCAAATCTCAAAATTAACACTTGTCATTTTGAAAATCTTGCATCTAAAAACTCTGATGATTTTGCAGTGTTTCCAGAATGACCAAGAGCTAATCATTTCAGCCAAATACTTTCTTTTGCATGATGGATTTCAGACAAATCAGCATTAACATTTAAAGAAATACTTCACTGAAAGAATTCTTACCAGACTTATAGCCAGTATTCCTTGTCTGAGGAGAAATAATAAAAAGGAAGCATGAACTTCGAAAATCTAGATATTGTCTTCCTCCTGTCAGGATATCAAATTTCTGTAGGCCTGGGATCTCATCTTCACCCTGTCACAGACTTCCCACATAACCCTGAGCAGCTTGGCAAGTTATCCCTCTTCTTTAATTCTCCCCTTTCAGTTTTTTCATCCCAGGTTAAATACTGCCTACTAAATGCACAGCAAGACAATATATATTATATAAAGCCAAATTAACCCCTGAAGTGCCCTGACATCCTGACAGAATTAGATCTGCTGGTCAGAAGCAGTGGAAGAGCACCAGCCCCAGCCCTGGGTGGTGAACAGGTTGTGCACTCTGCATTTCACAGCCCTTTTCTCCCACAGCAGTGATACAAGGAAACTGGCACAAATCTGAGTCCACACCAAGCCTCTGCTAGAGATCAGCCAGCCCTGATGGTGTGTCTGCTCCCCTCACATCTATCCTCCACCTTCTGCCCCAAGGAATTATGCTGCTCTTCCCATCACTCCCATCTGTTCACAGGTAACCAATAGGCACAGCAAAAGGCTCAGGAGTGTATTACATGCAGATGCAATAGAGATTGTGTATGTAACCTGGAAATCTTGGAAACCTTCACAGATAGGAGAAGGTTCTGGTTTGCATATTGTGTGTGGTGACAACCAGGACCTTCCTAACCGGGCTTTGTTCTCCAGCACACATGGTGAGAAAACTGGAGAAGATTTCAAGTTACTTCGTGTTTCCTCAGCAGAGGAAATCTCACCATCAGCATCATCGCTGATGTGTGATACATTTGTGTTTCTCAGCATTAAGATCATAGCCAGGGTGGGTCCCATTTTGCTATGCTAAACACATAATAAACCATATTTCTTCTTTAGCATTTCCCCTTGGACATAATATTTAGGGCAGTGGCGTCACTGGCAGATGCTCTTGAGAGAAGTGCTGCTGACTTGAAATTAAGGGTAGGAGCCATAGATCTGCTTCTGTGAGCAAAATATGTGGTGATGTCGATACACTGTGGAGAGACTGTACAGCAGGAGTGAGAGTGAGGCAGATATATTGACAGGCAGACAAGAGGTGGGTAGGTGTAGAGATAGGTGAATAGGTGCGTTGATAAAAAGATTTATTCTATAAATAAATCTAAGCAACATACTAAAACACAGACCTTGAACAAAAATAATAGAATTATCACCATATTGCAGTCTATTGTGTCACTAAAATATGAAGAAAAGGGGATATAGGAAACTTTTTTAAGCTTTGTACATCACCAGCTTAGGTATTCATTCCCTGCAGTATGATGGCTTCTGTCTGTGCATTTGGGAAGACAGCAAGGCAGAGCACACACAGTAAATACTTCAGGAAAGGGCAAAGAAAAGCCACGTCAACAGTAGAAGGATTAGGTGGGATCCCAGCTCATAAGCCTGAGGATGAAAGAAACTACCCAAGTCCTGATGACACTGTAAACCTTTTCAAAGTGGGGGTTTCTCAGAATGTGAAAGGATCAAACCAAGAAACACAGCCTAAAACTACATGTGACACAACCCGAGGCGCTCGTTGTGGGGCGGGAGGGAATCATATCAGACAGAGCGTTAAGCACTGGGAGAGAGGTAATGGAGGTAATTGAGGCACCATCACCAGAACTGTTCAATAATAGATTAGATAAGTAGTAGAAATAATGTAGGGAATATCCTGCATGGCATGGGGAGTTGAACTAAATCACCCAGGAGGAGTATAATTGCAATTATAGATCTGTTCCACTGCCGCTAGAACAGAGTGGTGCCAGGTGCAAGTATTAATTTTATTAAAAACTAAACTGGAATGTACACGCTTTCAAACATAGCCAAAAGCCATATATAAGCTATTTAGGAATGAAACTCAACTCTGTTTCACAGACCTATATATTATTTTGTTAATTTTAATTTTTGTAAAGTTGATGCTGTGTGACACTGGAAAAGGATTTGTCCTGCAAACTCTGTTGAAAATAAGTCTCTGCTCCTTCATTTCATTCTTGCTGGAAGAGTGTTATGTTTGATTTGTGACTCTAACATTTCACTGTAGTTTTTTTATATTCATAAAAGATGGTTTGGAATAACCTGAGTATGTAAAACAGTCTGAAAATATAAGCCATGTATTCCTTGTAGCAGAAAGCAGAAATGGCACTGGAAAATTAACACACTCAAACTGGAATATTAACACACACAACTGGAAAATTAACACACACGAGATGCAAGAGCTTCTCCTTTTCTTTAGCCACTTCTATGAGGTCTGGTGTACCACACATCTCTGGCCCTGCACCCAGCAAATTAAACCATGGGTTTCTCAGCATTTTTATTGAGAGAAGGACTCATATTATTTTCAGGGAAAAAAAAAAAAAAAGAGACTATTTTCAATCTGCTTGACTTCCTTTGGAATCAATACCCCAGTGAGTTTGCTAGATGTGTTATTCAGCCTCCAAGCAGGTCTGTGAGGGTCAGAGTAATCTAGTCTAGCTTGACAATAGCACTTCTACAAAATACAGCTGTAGACTGAAAAGCCACATGTTTACATATGCATGCCTTTCTGAAGTGGCCAGTCTCTCCCCAGATTGCTTTCACTTTAAATGTTTCTGGGTTTGCTTACAGCAATCCCCAGCCAGCTTTAGGGTGGAAGGTGCTTTCAGTTCAAGGGCCGTCCCCTGCCGCTGCTGTCACCATCCCAAGTAACCCCTTCCACACGTGAACTCAGAGACTTCAACAGAAAACATGAGGATTCATTGATCCTGGCATCAGACCAGGGCAAAAGATTTTTCAGTAAAGGGACAAGTAGGCATATTAGGGGACATTTCCCCATTGATTTAGATCAGAGTCCAATGACATGACAAAGGGGATTGATACTTTAACTGTATCAGTCATCTGCTATTTCTGATAGCAGTGCTCTGTCTCCCTTGAGACATGCAAATGACTGAGAGACTGTTTCATTAAGAGTGACATTTGTCTTAATAAGTGAGTTGCTAGTTTTAATACCTATTTTCGAAATACTTCGCATTTTTAAATCAGATATTTTTTGGAAAAAAAACCCATTTTTTTATAATATTCTACTAACAAAATAACATCCTGGAAATGCTAAGAAGCAATCTGAAAACAGCCTATTGCTTGATATGTTTTCAGTTCTGTGAGCTTCTTAATATGAAAATATAATTGAATTTTCCAGATAGTTTTTCACAGGTTTTATGATGTAATCTATAAGTTTACAATGCTAAGCATACTTCTTTTTTGATTTAGCTGTTAATTTTTCATCTGTTTTGCCTGCATCCCAATTTTACAACTTTACCACATGGTTATTAAAAGCTTGTTAACACGAGGATATACAAACTAGTGCTTACTTACCCACTTAAGTGTCAGGTTTGGTAGTCTAGGGAAGCTAACACATGTGTGAAGTAATTATTTAATAATGGAAATTGAATGCAGATATTTAGTTACAAATCCACAAATTGCAGCATGTTTTAAAAACACATGCACATCCTACCACATATCATTTCCTACAGAGTAATTAGGGTTCTTTGCATCTATAACTTCACATTAATGACTCTCTAAGCAAACACTGAAATTACACAGTAATATACCATAACAGCTCCAGACTGCTTCCTTCTGCTGCACAAAAAGGCAGAGTTCTGTCACTGTATGGGACACAGTAGTCATCAAATCCTACAAGTACAACAATCCTACAAGTACAAAACATGGAGACTGCTAAAACAAAACTTTTTTAACCATGTAGAATTTTTCAGTGTTTTATTATATGCTAAACTGCATACAAATGTACCTGAACATACAGGAGCACAGGTATTTACTCAGCTGATAACTGGGAATCAGTGTAAAGATTTTATAAATCTGTTTGCATGAAAGAACATGCAGATCTTTATCAGTTCACACAAAGGATTCACTAAAACCCAGTAAGGCAGTGAAAGATTCAGTAGACATTGAACCATTGCAAGGAAAGAGTGAAGGACATTTATCCATGGGTCCCAGCTATGTATTTGCAAAATAGATTTAATCTTGTCATTTATTTACAAAAATGAGAAAAAGAGAATATTTATGTTGTCAGGAGTTAGAAAGACATAATAACTGCATATAGGGACAATTTTTAGTAAAGTGTTTTTGTTTGTGATGTTTAGAAAGAACTAAAAATTCACACCAATCTCACATTCATGTTGGCTCTGTGTGTAACTTTGCTTTTCTCATTAGTGGTTACAAATAAAACTTTCAGTGTTCTCAGATAAAATCTACAGGCAGAACTGAGGTTCTTGTAGCTGCTCTATAGCTGGTCGTTAAAAGAAATGAGGAGCTGGATCTGGCAGATTTGGGGAGAACAGCCAGGATAAAAGCTAATCCAGATTGAATCAAGTGTTGATCTTTATAAACTATTAAATGACATCCCCACTTAAAAAGAGCTGGTTCAATAATTTAATTCAAAATAGAAGACAGCCGTGAAAAAGAGCTTCCCCAGATGATTTCTCATTTGATGCATCCTCTATAAAGGTTATACTTCTGATCTCTAAATCTGAGTGTGAAGGTAATAAAAAAAATCAAAAATATGGGAGAGGATCTGTTGTTTAATAAGGTGTCACTTCTTTCTGTGTAACAATTCACAAACTGATGAAAAACCTTTGAGCAGGCTAGGGTGGCCTCTGCTCCGACCAGAACAGCTCAGAAATCACTGTCCCAAAGGACACACATGACTGCAGCAGACTGAGGAACCAAAATTCAAAGGTGGTTCTGTAGAATGAGGTTTTACACAGTGTTCTGCCACTACACTTGTCCTCAAAGTCCCCCATCACTTCTGCTATGGCCCAGTATCCAATTGTCCTGGTAGGCTCATGATTTGTAACTGGTTTACTGGCGTGTTGACTCCAGATACACCTCGTGTTACTCTGACCACACAGCTGCTCATAAAAGCAGCCTCCATTTCCCACCAAGGCCTAAAAGTCTCACAGCTGAGTACAACAAAATTTTGCTTGAAAATCTCTTGTCTGCTGCTGTGCTTCTGCCCTCCCTAGAGCCACCTTCAGGCATGTCCATGTCTTCCTCTCCTGCTCCTTCTAATTAACTGCAGATTTTCTGATCTTGCAGACTTTCTCTGCTTGTATATTCTCAGTTGATTATTGTGCTAAATACCTTGATTTTGATGACACAGCTGGGAATGTTGTGTTGTGTTCACACTGGACATTCCTTTAGGTTTGTTGTTTTGTTTTTTTTCTAGAATGTCTGGTAATGTTTTCTGGTCTCCATTGGATTTTATATAAATTCCTGCACCAGTGTAATTGATTTGTGGAGAGCAGAGAAGAGGCAGATATGATTGTCCCCTCTGTGCACTGATTACATTGCAATCACTATTTCTCATTCCAGAACTCACTGTTTTTCTCTAGAGTTAAATTCTTTGAAATAAAAGGCTTTCTCCTTTTAGGAACAGAGCACTTCCTTAAATTAAAAAAGCACTTCAACACAGAATGGGACAAAAGATAAATATTCCTTAAATTATGCTCTTTGATGGACCCTATTTTTAGTAATAAACATTTTACAGGTTTTTATTTTAAGCTATTTATATGATCTCTATTTTAAAGTGACAGATGAGGTGGTTGACAACCACATCTCAGGATGCAAGAGCATGTTCAACATCAGTGTTGAGACAAATCTAAATACACATTTAGTTTCAGGCATTTCCAAGCCTCTGCAGTAAATCCATAACTTATTTCTTCAATATGGTTGCTATTTCACATTGCAGCTATGAGGATATCATAACTTCAGATTCTTCAGAAAGGAAAAGAACTTAAGGACTCAATCTGACAAATTCTGAGTCAGACTTTTTCTAGAGGTCTTATCCTTGCCTTCTCACCATGTGTTTGTAAGGGAAAGCAGAATCAGGCCAAGCCCAATGCAAAAGGAGCCTACTGCATATATTCATGTGAATAGCAAAAGGAAACAAACTACTGGCTTTCCAAAAAATTGTGCAGTTAGACCTCCACTGCACAGAAGATGCAGAGTGATCATTTTTACTGTGTGCCTCTCCAAAATTATTTCTTCTTCATTATGATATTGGATCATGCATGTTCTTCTTCTTCTGAGATTCTGTAATGAATTCTTATCTTCCTTAAGTTTTATTAATCTTGCCTTGATACAAATGAGTCTCCCCTGGGAAATAAAGCTAAGACTCCTGTTTCTTCATCTAATTCCTCTAGTATCAATCATTGGTGACTTTCCTGCAGAACATGAAGTATTACTACTTTTTGGGGTAACACTGCAAGCCTTCCTCTAAGCAGATGAAGCCCTTCTTTGGCATACAAACATATAAAATGTGTAATAAGTTCAATCCTTCCCTTATAAAAGGAAGAAAATACAAGTTATCATTTCAAGTTAGAAACAAAAAAAAAACCCCACAAAAACCCACAGCAAACCCAAATGCATGGAAAGGGGAGAAGAAGCAGGAAAGTTTTCATATTCTAGATCAACACCTAGTAAGGCCATAGAGCTGTGCTGAGTAACTCTTCTCTCTGTAGTCTGTAGCACACTTTCCCTCACCTCGTGCAGGTGAGCCCCAGCCTGGTCAGGAGCAGAAATCTAAGCAGCAGGGGGTTGACAAGGCTGGCACAGTGTCCTTGGGCTGGCCCATCAAGGTGTATATGTATGTGACAATTTGAGAGCTACAAAGCAGAACAAAACAAAATGAAACCAAGTGCCTGGTCCAGCCTCCTGATTAGGAGACTCCAGGGGGAAACCTGCCCTAGGGGAGTTTTCCAAAACCTTCCAACAGAGCAGGGAAGTGAGACAGCTAACTCTCCAGCAGAAAGAACTGAATTTTCTAATTCTCAGCACACTTTCATACAAGAAAAGTAGTGTGATTGATAATCCTAAACTTGGGGAACTTTACAGCATAACAGGTGATATGAAAATTAAGTTTTCTGGAGCTGCTGTGCTTAGAATGAGCCTTGTGGGGTTTTTATGAATAGGTGGAGGAGAGAGAGATTGAGCAGATTTTTTAAGCCCTTTTATTGGACTCTTTCAATGAGCAATGCATTTGTGTATGTATACAGTGCATTAGTGTATGTATCCAAATGCTTTTTAAATAAATTTTCCTGATAATAAATGTCATATTTAATTACCATCTTTTTTTTTGAAGATTCAGGTGTGAAGTCTTACCCATATCTTTCTTTCCAATTCAGTTTATAGAGAATTCCAAGGGAGCCTGTTAGTACGTATGTGCCATGCCTAACACAGGATCTCCCAGCACAGGCAGGGCTTCTAGTTATTCTAATAATCATTAAAAAAACCCAATCATTTTATATGAGCTTTTGATAGATAATCTGGAAGAACACTGTGTCTTCCACATACTTCTCAAGCAGTTGCACTATCTCTTTTCATTGAATCACACCTTTACAGCATGTTTTTAAATCTCAGTTCCTGCAGCTAATCAGCTTTAGCACTGTTTGGCATTGGGATTGGTTATTTGGTTTGGTTTGGTTCGGTTTGGTTTGGTTTGGTGGTTGGTTTGGATTTTTTTCTTTTTTTCTCAAACTGCTTGATGACTCTGACAGAGTTTTTTAGGATTTGAGGGTTTGTGGGGTTTGGGTATTTTTTTTTTTTTTGGGTTGAGGTTTGGAGTTTTTTGGTTGATTGGTTGGTTTGGGGGGTGGTTTGGGGTTTGTTTGCCTGTTTTCTTGTTTAGTTCTGCTGTGGTCTGTTTCATTCCTTGAAGTCTCACAACAAAAGGTTAGCCATACAGTGACTTGTAGCAATCTCCCGTTGTAATAAGGAGCAATCAATACTTGTGAACACAATTGTTTCGAGCTGTAAAAGAAATGTCAGTAATATTCAGTGTGATCAGCATTGATTGCTTGGCTGGGAATGCCGATGCATCCTGAACTTGGTTTTCTTCAGAGAATTCCCCCTTGCCGCTGCCCGTGTTACCCTGTGTAGCAGCACTTTGGATAATACTTTGGGCCAATAACCTCAGAACCACCACTTTTACCTTGATGGGAAACGAATCTTTTGGGGAAGTTATTTACCCCCTCATAGCTACACGGGTGTTTCTGGCGTTCGTTGTTCATTAACTCCTAACGATCGTAGATTTGGGGTCTGGCAGCAGCAAGCTGTGAAACCTAAGCGTGTGCTCACCACTCCTGCCTGCAGAACTATTCTTCCCATTGTTTCTATTGAAAAAAACGAACCTCTCCCTGTTTTATTGGTTTGTATTTTCCTTCAGCTGTTTCTGTAACTCCAGCAACAATTTGAAAGGAAAAATAATAAAACAGGGAGAAGACTGAAAATTATTTGATAACTAACTGCAGTGAAAAGTAGATTAATTGCAGAATAACGATTTCTTATGTGGTTATTTTTCACCACGAAGACATCCGAGGCTGCAATCATGTGGAAGGACAGTGTCTTTAAATAAAGTTTAGTTCCATGTTAAAGAACTAAAGAAAGAGACCCTCGTGCACAGCTTTTGCATCTGATTAAACTTCCAGTGGTAGAGATTTAGAAAAATTTAGAAAAAGGTGGATTTGCTTCTATTGGTATTAAATAACCTGGTGGCAGTAGTCAAGTAAGAGGGTATAGACATGGAAGATATTAGAATTAACAGCCAAAGGAAAGTTCTGATACAGATCATCAGTTATGAAATACAGACAAATAGGATCATCACTCTGAGAAATGTGGTTTTTAGCCACGGAGCAACTCTCAGACTCAGAGGATTTTAATTCTTTAACTATCATTATAAATTCAGTTGAGAAAAGAAGCGTGAGTCCTGCGGTCCAGACTGTAAGTTCATCGTCTGCACCTTCCCCGGGGTGCCAGTTTGGGGAAACCTGAGCTATGAAGTGCTCCCGGCAGGTCCCCTTAAGCCCGTCTGCTTGCTTACACCACCCTCAGCCCCGAGGTTCTTTTTGATTTTTTTTTCCAGATCAAGGGGACCCTGTGAAACACCTCTTGCCACTTGACACTGATTCGAAACGGATTAAAGAGCGAGAGGAGAGGTCAAACAACACTCCTAGATCACCGCAGCTGCGAGAAAACTTCAGACAGCCGAGGAAAGAGTTTCCCCGAGTTGGGATGGAGCCGGCCTCGGCTGCAGGATGCCCGCGGCCGCCCGGCTGGGATAGAGCCCCGGCTGAGATAGAGCCCCGGCTGAGATAGAGCCCCGGCTGGGATAGAGCCCCGGCTGGGATAGAGCCCCGGCTGGGATGGAGCCCCGGCTGGGATAGAGCCCCGGCTGGGATGGAGCCCCGGCTGGGATGGAGCCCCGGCTGGGATAGAGCCCCGGCTGGGATGGAGCCCCGGCTGGGATGGAGCCCCGGCTGGGATGGAGCCCCGGCTGGGATAGGGCCCCGGCTGGGATTCGCCCCGGCTGGGATGGGGCCCCGGCTGAGATGGAGCCCCGGCTGGGATGGAGCCCCGGCTGGGATAGGGCCCCGGCTGAGATGGAGCCCCGGCTGGGATGGAGCCCCGGCTGGGATAGGGCCCCAGCTGGGATAGGGCCCCGGCTGGGATAGGGCCCCGGCTGAGATAGAGCCCCGGCTGGGATGGAGACCCGGCTGGGATAGGGCCCCGGCAGCCGCCCCAAGCCGCGGGGATTCGCCTGCACCGGGATCCCCGCG
Source organism: Pseudopodoces humilis (assembly GCF_049639895.1). Lineage (NCBI taxonomy): Eukaryota > Metazoa > Chordata > Aves > Passeriformes > Paridae > Pseudopodoces > Pseudopodoces humilis. Next base: position 10,067,835 of record NC_142205.1, on the reverse strand, counting down.
CATCTGCATCGATTGCCCACGGAAAGACAAACGGAAGAGTGCGAAGGAGAAAGAAAACCCCATCTTATCTAGCCGAAACAAATATCGTGTTTGTCTCCCCACTGGGAAAATCGATGAGTTGCCATTGGCGCGTGCTAAGGATGAATTCCGTAATGCCACGATTGTGTTTTAGTTTTTTAATTGTGCTCTTTATTTGTAAAATAAAAACCATCGATGCACTCCAGGAAATATCTTTACTATCTACCCAGCAGTGACAATTGAAAAGGAGGGAGAGTTCCAACTTTCTGAAAAGGTTTATTTCCAATTTTGGGATATAAAGCGTGTGAACTTAGAAACCAAAGGACGACCAAAGCGTTTGTAAATTTATGTGTAGATAGATATAAAAAATTTTAAAACCCCACTTCTTTACCCTAGGATAGCAGGTAAAACCATCCCACGAGTTTTCGGGGGGCGGGATTAGCAGAAGAGACAGCTTGTCTTGTTCTGTAAAAACATCACACGAGGATCTGTCTGAGAACCAGTTAGCACAAAACGTGTAAGAGAGATCTTGGGGAGTTTCTTCCGAAGGGGAAAAAAGCAGGAAAGTCACAGTTTAAGAACCAGATCTGAGGAAAGGCGTCTACATTTTGATAATGTAAAAGATGGGGAGAAGCTACTCTGAGGGACATTAGAGGTGGAGAGCTTGAGATAAAGAAGCACAGAGCGGCCTTCACCATTACCAATCTGGATGAAACGTGACTCGGTTCACGGCAAAGCGACCGCCCCGGCGCTTGGGACAGAAGCGGGGACACAGTCCCCACGGACTGAGGCACAACGTCGGCCCTCCTGTAACACCGGAACGGGACAATTTGGAAAGGAGGAAGGCAGAGCTCATCCCGGTTTCTTAGGTGGCTCCGTGTTATCTCCTCCGTTCCGACCAGAGAAAAAGCGCTGCAAGAGGGAGAGCGGGTTGGCAGCGCCTTTCCGAGATTTAGTAATTTGTCGGCAGCCCAAGAACACTCGTGGTGGGAGCCCGGGCTGCCCCTCCGTGGGCCGGGTGGCGGCTCTGGCCAAGACAGACACTCCACTGGCACAGCAGAGTCATAAATAAACTCGGGGCGGCCCCCAGCAAGGGAAGGTCGGGGGCCAGGGGAGAGGCTATACGTCCCCGTCCACCAGGCTGAAGTGTTTGCCCGGCCCGGGGAGGCAGAGGTAGGGGATGGCGCTGCCCGGGCAGAGCAGGGGAAAAGGCAGCGGCAGCAAGCAGCGACTGAGCAGAGGGCTGTCCTTGTAGAGGGACGGGAAGGAGAGAGCCGAGGCGGCAGTGGGGGGCTGAGGCTCCCCGGGGGGCTCGGCCGGCCCGGGCCCCTGGCCCTCGGGCTCGGATGACATTTGTCTCTTGAGCTTGTTGCGGCGGTTCTGGAACCAGATCTTCACCTGGGTCTCGGTGAGGTGCAGCGCGGCGGCCAGCCCGGCCCGCTCGGAGCTGCTCAGGTAGCGCTTCACATCGAAGGTGGACTCCAGCTGGAACACCTGGCTCTTGGAGAAGATGGTCCGCGTCTTCTTCCTGCCGCCCGACGCCGATGATCTGCCGTTCTCGGCGCCAGAACCCCCGGCCTCTCGCGGCGGGGGACCGTGCAGCCCCTCCGTGGGGAGCGGGGACCCCGCATCGCCCCCCTCGGGGCGGAGGCCGTGGTTCGTCCCTTCTGCCCGAAGCCGGCCGGACTCGCTGCCTGCAAGGGCAAAGCACAGCATCAGTCCCCGCCGCAACCCGCGCCCCCGCCCCGCATGCACGCACTGCCCGGCGGAGCGCAGGGAGAGGGTGGGGGACGGGATGGGGAGGGGGCTGCCGAGGGCTGGCCGCGGTCCCACACCCTCCAGAGGGGAGAAGAAGGGTGAGGCGCTTCCATAAGAATCCAAGGAAATCCCTCTGCCAGCTGTATGACCGGAAAGTGTGAGGCTCCTGGGTAGGGGACAGACAGCCCCAGGAGGCCGGCAGGGGGGAACAACACCCTGGAAGCAGGTTGGTGCGTGTGCGGCATCCCCTCCGCGGAGCGTCCCCTCCTCCTGCGTGTGTGTGTGTGTGTGTATGCGTGTGCCCGTGTCCTCCTGTCTGTCTGTGTGTGCGTGTGTCCTCCTGTCTGTCTGTGTGTGCGTGTCTGCATTTGCGTGTGTGTGTGTGTGTGACTGTTCGTGTGTGTCTGTATTCGTGTGGGCTTGTCTGTGTCTGTGTCTGTGTCAGTGTCTGTGTCAGTGTCTGTGTCTGTGTCTGTGTCTGTGTCTGTGTTTGTGTCTGTGTCTGTGTCAGTGTCTGTGTCTGTGTTTGTGTCTGTGTCTGTGTCTGTGTCTGTGTCTGTGTCTGTGTCTGTGTCAGTGTCAGTGTCTGTGTCTGTGTCTGTGTGTCTGTCTATGTCACTGTGTCAGTGTCTGTGTCAGTGTCTGTGTCAGTGTCAGTGTCTGTGTCTGTGTCTGTGTCTGTGTGTCTGTCTATGTCACTGTGTCAGTGTCTGTGTCTGTGTCTGTGTGCGCGGGCCCGGCCCGGCCCGGCGGAGCTGGGGGTGCTCCGGTACCGCCTGGGTGGGGTCCAGACTGCGACCCGACGTGCAGGATAGCCTGAGGCGGCTGCTGGCTCCGTACCCGAGCCGCTGGAGCCTTTACTGGTGTCTCGCTTCTCAGGCCCCTCGCCTTCCTCTTCCTCCTCTTCCTCTTCCTCCAGCAGGGCGCAGCGGGCTCTGCCCTGCTCCCTGGCCGGGCGGCGGGGGCCGGGCTGCAGGATGCTGTCGATGCTGAAAGCTGGCGGCGCGGCCGGGCCCGGAGGGGCTCGGCGGCCGCCCCCGAGCTGCACCATGGTGCGGTGAGCCGAGCGTGTCCGAACCGAGCGTGTCCGAACCGAGCGTGTCCGAACCGAGCGTGTCCGAGCCGAGCGTGTCCGAACCGAGCGTGTCCGAGCCGAGCGTGTCCGAGCCGAGCGTGTCCGGGCCGAGCCGCACGGAGCCGAGCGTGTCCGAGCCGAGCGTGTCCGAACCGAGCGTGTCCGAACTGAGCGTGTCCGAACCGAGCGTGTCCGAACCGAGCGTGTCCGAATCGAGTGTGTCCGGGCCGAGCGTGTCCGGGCCGAGCCGCACGGAGCCGAGCCGAGCCGCAGGACTGGCGGCGGCGGCGGGAGGGCGGCAGCCGCAGCCGGGGCGGAGGGAAGGATGGGTCCGCGTAGGAGGGGTCGGGGTGACGGAGGGAGGGGATGGAGCTAGAGGGAGCCAAAGGACTGAGGACGGGGGGAGCGGTGCAGGGGAGGGAAAGCTGCAGAGAGGAGAGGGAGAAGGAAAGGGAGCAGGGACTGGAGAGAAGCGGGGAGGAAGGGAGGGGCCGGGAGCACGCCCAGGTGTCCCGAAAGGAGGGAGGCAGGAAGGCAAGCAGGAAGGAAGGCAGGAAGGCAGGAAGGCAGGCAGGAAGGCAGGCAGGAAGGCAGGCAGGAAGGCAGGCAGGAAGGCAGGAAGGCAGGAAGGCAGGAAGGCAGGAAGGCAGGAAGGAAGGCAGGAAGGAAGGAAGGAAGGAAGGAAGGAAGGAAGGAAGGAAGGAAGGAAGGAAGGAAGGAAGGAAGGAAGGAAGGAAGGAAGGAAGGAAGGAAGGAAGGAAGGAAGGAAGGGAGGGAGGGAGGGAGGGAGGAAGGAAGGGAGGAGGGTAGGGAGGAAGTGGCGGAAGGAAGGAAGGAAGGAAGTGGCGGAAGGAAGGAAGGAAGTGGCGGAAGGAAGTGGCGGAAGGAAGTGGCGGAAGGAAGGAAGGAAGGAAGGAAGGAAGGAAGGAAGGAAGGAAGGAAGGAAGGGAGGAAGGAAGGAAGGAAGGAGGGAAGGAAGGGAGGAAGGAAGGAAGGAAGGATGGAAGTGGCAAAAGGAAGGAAGTGCCGGAAGGAAGTGGCGGAAGGAAGGAAGAAAGGAAGGAAGGAAGGAAGGAAGGAAGGAAGGAAGGAAGGAAGGAAGGAAGGAAGGAAGGAAGGAAGGGAGGAAGGGAGGGAGGAAGGAAGGGAGGAGGGGAGGGAGGAAGGGAGGGAGGAAGGGAGGGAGGAAGGGAGGGAGGAAGGGAGGGAGGAAGGGAGGGAGGAAGGAAGGCAGGAAGGCAGGCAGGAAGGCAGGCAGGAAGGCAGGCAGGAAGGAAGGAAGGAAGGAAGGAAGGAAGGAAGGAAGGAAGGAAGGAAGGAAGGAAGGAAGGAAGGAAGGAAGGAAGGAAGGAAGGAAGGAAGGAAGGAAGGAAGGAAGGAAGGAAGGAAGGAAGTCAGTCTGTAGAGGGTATTTGCTGCAGATTGTCTGTGCCACTGTCCTGCAGTGGGTTAGGCTCTAGAAGAGAAGTTCATACAGCCTGAATCTCTTCCTTGTGATCCCTTCACCTGAAGATTCTCGGATTTAATACACATGGCTCCCCCGGGGAGAAAAGGACCCTTTTTTCCTCCCAAAGAGCCCCGTGCTGTCAGACCACCCCAAAATCCACACATAACTTCCACACATTCCCCCCACCCCTCACCATCCCCTGGTCCTCCCCGCGGGTCAGCAGAGCTCTTCTGTAACTTCCGAATGAGAAAGTGCTGGCCGACTGTGGGGTGTATGGGGTGGGTCTCCGAGATGTGCCTTTGGGAGATGGGGAAGTGTTCACCTGGCTGTGGAACTTGGGGAAGGACCGATGTGTTTCTGTACTATCTTGAGAACTTTTGCTTCCCACACCTCCCGGCACTGCGGCGTTTTAAAGCCCGTTTGCACTAGTCGAGGCAGGACGTCCAGCGATTTTAGAGCCGCCATCCGTTGTGCATCACAGGGAAACCTCTCCCTCTCTGCGACCCCGCGTAAAGCAGGGAAATGCTTCCAACCGGCTTTTAAGAGGGCTTTTAGTTCGAGTCTCGAGGTTTCCACCACGAAAACTGCTGAGGGAAAGCGAGAAGTCCCTGAAAAGGAGTTGACAATAGAACTGCTGACAGACTTTTAAATATCGTGATTCTAGAGATTCCATGAGCTAAAATCAGGGGCATCTTAAGGCTTTGGGATGCATTAATATTTAATGTACTGGTACTCGAGAGAGCGGGTTTTAGCTCTTTTTCATGATTTTTTTTTTCACTTTATGAATGCACTCAAATTTTAATGCAGCCTTCTGCTGGAGAGTTGCACAGTATCCACCAGCCGAAAAAGAAATACACCCATCTTCCATCAACACTATTATTGTCCAAATACCCGAACTTCTTGCATTTGTCTTGCAGTCTCCTATATGGACTGGGGGTTTTATCAGCGCAAAATATCTATTTAAAAGAAAGAGAGGGAAGGACCAAGGGAAGGACTCATGTAAGAGATGGGAAGAAGCATTAAGCAAAGAAGACGTTAAGCAAATTAAGAAATTTTGTCTGAGATGGTAAAATTAGGAGCATGGGAGACTTGGATGCCAGGTCGGGTCACTCTTTGCACTCCTGTCTCGGCCTCCCTTCGTTCTGTCTGTGAGTGAGGCACGTCCCATGTGCTCACATCTGTTCTTGCTGCAAACCATTTCCCTTCTAGTTCCAAAAAAAAAAAAATCTGTCCTCAAAAGCGAATGCCTTGAGTCAGTGTATTTTCCTAGAAGACATTTTCTTGGAAGAAAAAGTGAAAGTTGAAAAAGACAGAAATAAGAAGGAAAGTGAAGAAGGAGACTCAAGTTTTACCACACAATCTTTTTTCAACCGCAGCCCCCTCCACTCCCCGAGCTGTCCAAGCCCAGCCCTGGGAGAAGTGGTCCGGTAACACCCTGCTGGGAAAGGTCTGTCATCCTTTCCCAGCCCCATGTGGGCACTTTAAAAAACCGGAGTTGTTTCGGTTTCTTGTGGTTTTGGGGTTTTTTGGGGGAGTTGTTTGTTTGTTTTGTTTAGGTTGTTTTTTGTTGTTTTGGTTTTGGGTTTGGTTTTCTTTTTGTTTCTATTTTTTTTGTTTGTTTGTTTGGTTGGTTGGTTTAGTTTTTTTTGTCGTTTTTGTTTTTGTTTTCCCCTACAAACTTCGTGCAGAGGGAGCACGCTACAGAGCTGGATCTCTTCAGCCCCTGGGATAAGTTGGAATCAATTCACTGACCACAGGAAGGTGCGGGAGGGGTCCGGGGTTCCCCTGCAGCGAGTTCTACAAGACAGTTCCAAACCGGGCTCCCCATGCCCTCTGCTAGGTCACTCTTACCTTCAGGGAAAAGTAAAGACCAACAGGTAGAGCGTGTCCTGCACAACCCGAAGAGCCACCTGCCAAGAGTTCTCCCATGGAGGGAGCGGGGCTGCCGTGGGGGGAGGCAGCAGAACCCCCCGGGCCCGCTGCAGACCCCCAGCAACACAATCCGAGCCCCCGCCCCGCACTTGACCCAGAGTTAATGAGGGGAACAGTGTCCGAGCGGGCGGAGGGCCGAGAGTCTTTCCCAAAATTCAGGAGTTTTTTCCAGTGAATGGTTCCCGGGACGCGTGGAGCAGCCCCGGGAACAGATTCGTGTAGGAGCGGCGGGAGAGACTTTGGCCGCAGCCTTGGCGTTCTGCGGGGATCAGGGCCAGCAAGGAGGGTCTGGCTCAGAGAGGCCAGAGAGCAGAAACCTCGCGGCTCCAGCACCGCTCCTCACCGCCCCGCTCCCCCCCGGGCTCCCAAGGGCTGCGGGTTACAAGCAACAGCTTTTCCTGCAATAGGCAGAGATTTTCCGACGCTGGTACTCTTTCAGCCCACTCTTCATTTGCATTTTATTTGTGAAGAACCTCGTTGTCTGGGACGTGTGAGGACACAGAGGCCGGTACGGCACAGTGGCAGGACACGAAGAGCCAGCCTTTTCCTTTTAATAACATAATCCTGTAGTAGAAGCTAACATCGTGCAGAGTGGAAACCTTTCACCTGGGAAAGCTTTTTACCAGAAATCACTCGTCAAACATATCTATATTTCCATTTTAGCTCAGAGCACAAAAAGTCTCTTACTCTAAACCTGATGGAAATGAAATCTGATTAGATGGTACAGAAACGCCAAAGAGTCTGGTTTTTCTTGGTTTCGGAATCGAGCTTGGTTTATCCCCCGAGGTACTCGAAGGAAAAAGTGCCTTCCTGGATTTCAGATCCCCTTGTAAGTAAGGCTCTGGCGATTGCGGACACAGCGGCACCTCGCAGCGCTCTCTAAACCATCTCCGATGCTCTCCCGGGACACAGCCCTGGCGAGTGGGTCTTGAACAGAAGCGCTGTCCGAAAAGCTCATTAAAATCATTAGGCGGGTTTGGGCACTTTGGCGCTGCTGGTCCCTAAATAAAGCTCGCTTTAGCGGTTCAGCAGGGGCTGGCCATGAATTGCGGGCTGCTGTTGTGGTCTCCCATCACCCCGGCAGGGCTCCACTGCTGCCCCCCTGCAGCAGGCAGGGTTCGGGACATCCTGCGCCGAGCATGCCGGGGAGGCAGCGAGGGAGGGAGAGCAGAGAAAACGGTATCACTAGAGGGAAAGCAGCTGTGTCAGGACTTCCCCAGGAAGGCAGCTACGAGACTCAGGGAGCAACAGGCTTTTCCGGGGAGCTGGGCACTCTCAGAGGACTGCTCCGGCCCAAGACGTGTCGGGGCACAGGCGGACTGGGCCATGCTGTGCCCCGGGACAGAGCATCCCTTTTCGAAATTCTCTTTCTGTATCCAGTTTCTGTTCTGGTCAGCTCAGAGTCCTCTGCTAAATCGCCTTTTTCCAGACATTGCACTTGATAGCTGAGGAAAAATTTGGAGGGGAATTCCGAATAAATCTAATAATATCCAACTGCTTTATAGAGTGGAATTGGTAAAGAGGGAAGGGGAAGGGGGGGAAGGGGAAGGGGAAGGGGAAGGGGAAGGGGAAGGGGAAGGGGAAGGGAAGGGGAAGGGGAAGGGGAAGGGGAAGGGGAAGGGGAAGGGGAAGGGGAAGGGGAAGGGGAAGGGGAAGGGGAAGGGGAAGGGGAAGGGGAAGGGGAAGGGGAAGGGGAAGGGGAAGGGGAAGGGGAAAGGAAAGGGGAAGGGGAAAGGAAAGGAAAGGAAAGGAAAGGAAAGGAAAGGAAAGGAAAGGAAAGGAAAGGAAAGGAAAGGAAAGGAAAGGAAAGGAAAGGAAAGGAAAGGAAAGGAAAGGAAAGGAAAGGAAAGGAAAGGAAAGGAAAGGAAAGGAAAGGAAAAGGAAAGGAAAGGAAAGGAGAGGAGAGGAGAGGAGAGGAGAGGAGAGGAGAGGAGAGGAGAGGAGAGGAGAGGAGAGGAGAGGAGAGGAGAGGAGAGGAGAGGAGAGGAGAGGAGAGGAGAGGAGAGGAGAGGAGAGGAGAGGAGAGGAGAGGAGAGGAGAGGAGAGGAGAGGAGAGGAGAGGAGAGGAGAGGAGGAGAGGAGAGGAGAGGAGAGGAGAGGAGAGGAGAGGAGAGGAGAGGAGAGGAGAGGAAAGGAAAGGAAAGGAAAGGAAAGGAAAGGAAAGGAAAGGAAAGGAAAGGAAAGGAAAGGAAAGGAAAGGAAAGGAAAGGAAAGGAAAGGAAAGGAAAGGAAAGGAAAGGAAAGGAAAGGAAAGGAAAGGAAAGGAAAGGAAAGGAAAGGAAAGGAAAGGAATACTTTAAATTTTAGGGACACATCTAAATTTTCATTTATATCTTTTTGAATAGACCTTCATGTATCTCACTACATAAAAATTAAATTGTAAGAAACGTTGAGAAATTTAAGATAGTTAAAGGAAGCATTAAGGCATCCACATTTACATTCACCCATACAGTTACATTCTTTTGGAATGGGAAGAGAAATGTAGGAATATTGCCTGGATCTGAGGCTGACAGCACTAAACACCGCGCGTCCGCTGGAGTCTGCAGCGAGTCTCTCTCCGATCGATGGTGAGCGCGGGGCACATTGGCAGGGGACACAGACAGACTATTCCAAGATAATGCAGTGGAAAAGAAAAAAAAAAAAAAAAAAAAAAAAAGAATCGATCCAAATATATTGTTGAACAGTGGAGCCAGCACGCACCTATGAGATTTATCAAGTATTGATTTGCATGAATATTTCAGACTCGTGCCTACGAGAAAAGTTATGGGCCATCTTAAACCGGTGAGCAATGTACCATTTGCAAAGTAGCCATTTAACAAGGTGCTTTCCAGCATATCGACCATTTTCATTTAAAATGTAATTAATAATAACGTCTTACTGCAGCTACACCAGGAATTTATTTCAAAAGGGCAGTTCAGGCTCTATTTTGATTGTCGTTTGCTTTGCTTAAAAAAAATCTTTTCACTGATTATTTTTATTAGCGTCCAATAAACACAAGTTGTCTTTGTGAGTAATCTGGCAAGGTTCTCCTTTGCCTCGCCTCTGGAGTGCCATCTAGCTAAGCTGTTGTAGCAACATTCATTAAATAAATGTCAACAGACAAGGATTTATGCTGCATAATAATATTACAGCTGTAGTATAACTGGATTTATTTTAAAGCTATTCTGAGGTTGCTTTGATCTATAAAGCAGCAACGTATGTCTCTATATGTCATAAACAGCCTTTGCAAAAGTACTTTGAGCTTTACAGTCCATCAACATTGTTCTTAGAGCTTTCTGTTTGCAGGAGCAGCACAAAGCGTGTGACTCTTACCTTTTTTACTTGCTTAATAAGAAATACACACAAGGAAGAAAACTGAGGAATTTGCTGTCCTGAATTGAGGGATGGGTTTGGGTATTCGAGTCTGGGGGGGTTACCTATTTGGAAATAGTCAATGCACATACCTAAGGGACTGCATCTCGTGCTAGGTGTTTCTCTGCATCCTGCAGAAATTTCTTCCCAACAGATACAGGGAAAAGTATCATTACAAAAGCTACGAGGTAAAGAAACCTGAGGTGTATATGCTCCTACTTTCAGCACATACTTTTAATAAGCCACTATAAATAATTTTCTGCATGTTCAGAATAAGGCATAGTAAGCACTTTTTCTTAGATGATTTCAAGTTTTGCACCTTTTAATATTTTACCATAATCATAAGTTACAAATACAGTGTATGAAAAAAAATCTGTTTATTGATATAATCAGCACATCTTTAAAAAACAAACATACCAATGTCAAAACACATTTTAAAAATCCGATTGATCATTTAGCCCTGCCAGTTCCTTAACTTCAAGGAAAGAATATTTAGTAGAATCAGAAGTATAATAATCTCATATGTTACTCCAAAGAAAAGGCATGTGGAGAGTGGCAGGCGTGTTGAATCTCTTGTTGGATTACAATCTACTCTGATATGACTGTAGTGAGTCAGGATTTTACTCCAGTAGGTAACACTGGGAGATCTGGGGATCTGGATATGACGGGAAAAACGCTCTAGCCGCTCTCTTCCATGGGCAGCCAGGCTTTGAGCGGCACCAAAATCAAGTGCTTGCGCCGTGAGGAAGAAACATCGCCCCAAGTCACCTCCTGTGGCACAAAAAGGATGAAGTCCAGCCCAGCCGCTTTCCCCGCGGCCACCGAGTCCCGTCCGGGGCACCGACATCCCCAGCTTCGCCTCTTCCCGGTCCTTCTCACACCGCTCGGGGACCAGGCTTTAAAAGTTTTCATCTCGTATTCTGGTGTTTGACGGATATGGCAAAAAAAAATGGCAATCGAATATCTCCGGAGATTTCAGAGGGAGATCAACAGCAATTGAAAAAAATAAAAATAAAAAAAACACAACAACACCAAAGGAGAGGAGAAAATAAAAATAAAAAAAAAACAAAACTTCAAAAGACTACAGCTTCCAGAAACGGGCTTATGTCGAAACCAGTATCCCGGCAATTTAATACTTTTCTCAGGAACCTATCAGTACATATATATATATATATACATATATATATATACATACGTATGTATGTATATATACATATACATGCAATTCTCGACTGGTTTTGAGGCTTGCAACGTCCTGACTTCAAGTGCACAGGCTGGCTACGAGAGCCATATTTCAGGTCAAATCAGAGGGGAATAAAAAAACAAATTAAAAAATAAAAATAAAAATAAAGGAGGGAAAAAAAGGAAAATAAAAAAAATAGGGAGAAAGCCCAAAATTTTGTTGAGGTTATAATCCACCCCTGACCCTTCTTCTCAGGTTTTGTATCAAAGCTCCACCACATCTCGCTGATCGACTTCATAACCAGAAAAAGATTGCTCCAATTGTAATGAAAAGCATAAGAAAGAGTAAGAATTAGATCGCCCTTCCTTCACAAGAGACAGGTCCGCATGCACATTCCCCTATAGATCCAGGACCTGGCCTTCCCTGCAGGGACACCGAGTGCTCCGAGCTGGTTGGTTCAATTGCAGCTGATTACGCCCTAGAACGTACGATCAAAGCTTGACTTTCCACTAAGGCCGAGTTTTATAAGATCATTTCCCCCTTAATATTTGGAAAAAGAAATTAAAACTTTTAAAAATTATAATAGTCCAGAAATTCATTTTAGGAGCGGGTAAGGAGGAGGAAAACAAAACAGTTATTAAAGAAAAACAATAACTTGGCATGCATAATACTTCATATAATATCACGTTACAGGTTCGCTTGCATAACCAGCCGTACAGCTCCCCAGTCTGTTCCCGTCTGATTATTTTTCTTTCCTTCCTTTTTAATTGCCAGTGAATTATTAATCAATTACACAAACCGATCCAGTAAGAGATGGACAAGTCGAGGTGCGCTTTCCTCAACCTCTTCAGGAGACCAAAAAAAAAGTGGCAAATCCACTTGTAAAATACAGTGTGTAGAGTTACATATATATGTGTATATATAAAACCGTGTATTTTAGCCGATAACTTGCCAGGGAAATAAAACGAAAACAAAGAAACCAAATCCTCACAGCTCGGATTTCAGCAGGGCGAATTCTTTCCAACAATTTGCCTTCAAGTTGTTTCAAATCAAAACTTCTGCATCGAGAAGGACCAGGGGGCACCGGCACATGCTTGGGTATCGGTAGTATGGAAATGAGAGTAACGATGGGAGGGGGATATGTACGGATTAAGAGGCTAAAACAAAGGGCCCTGGAGAAGCTGCTGGAGGCCGGGATCAGCAGGATTCCCCGCTCTGCACGGAAAGCCGCTGGGGCAGCGGGGACGCCTAAAGGTTCCCCCGGTAGGAGCGCTGGCCCGGGCCACCAGAGGTCCCGGGGAAGGTCTCCTGGCCGCGGCGGGGGTCCCGAGGTTTGGCCGCCCGTGGGGTGGGGGCGGCGCTGCCGGAAAGCGCCGGCTGTTCCCGTACATTCGTGTCACGCTCGGCACCTCTGCGGCTTGCAGGAGGAAGGGCCGGGGGAGCCTGTTGTCCCCCGGAAAACGCCGGTCTGTGTCACCCCGGGGCAGGGGCGGCGGTGAGGGGTTTGCCGCTGCCACGGGGCTGGATTTTCTTTGGATGCGCGGCGGTGGAAGCCCCGCCGACCTGATCCCGATGCATGGCTGGGGTCTTTCAAGTCCTTTCGGCTACCTCCGGGTTGCCGCACGTCGCTCCGAGTTAACCCCGAGAGTAAGTCTATTGCACGTTTAAAAAAAAAAAAAAAATCAAAAAGCAGAAAATCAAGAAACGTGTAAGTTGAAAATAAAAAGTCCGTGGAGGAAGGGGGGTGGAGCTGGAAGTCGAGGGAGGGGGCGAGGGGGCCGCGGTCCCGACGGAGGTGGGCGCTCAGACGAGTCCTGTCATCTGCGACCTTAGGAAAGGGAGGGAGGCGGCGGGGAAGGTGCCCAGGGGGTAGCTGACGCCGCTGGAGAAGCCCACCAAGGGGGGCGACATGTGGGGCAGGGTGAAGCCCAAGGCGCTCGCCGGCGAGTTCTCGTGGTACAAAATGGGGACCCGCACTATCCTTTGGGCGGCGTGGGAGAGGTTGGCCGCTTCCAGGTCTGCGGCCAGCTGCCGCTTCCACTTGTTGCGGCGGTTCTGGAACCAGATCTTCACCTGGGTCTCGGTGAGGTGCAGCGAGGCGGCCAGCCCGGCCCGCTCGGAGCTGCTCAGGTAGCGCTTCACATCGAAGGTGGACTCCAGCTGGAACACCTGGCTGCGGCTGAACACCGTGCGCGTCTTCTTCTTGCGGCCGGCGGCGCGCTGCTCCGGCTCCCCCGGCTCCTCGCCGCGCTCCTCCTCCTCCTCTCGGCCGCCGGGCCCCGGCCGCCCGCCCGCCGGGCCTCTCGCCGCCGCCCGCCCGCTGCCAGCCCGCTCCGCCGGCTCTTCGGGCAGCTCGGGCGAGTCCCGGTCGCTGGCTGCAAAGAGAGGCACAGGGCTGCTGCGGGGATCGAGGGAACGGGGGCATCCGCAGCGCCCCCGCCCCGCTCACCGCCAGGGGAAAACAACGCGGCTGCGGGGAGAGCAGGGCCGGGGAGCGAGGGGCCCGGGCAAAGGCTCCCGCCGCTCCTCTGCCCCCTGCGATAAAGTCCCAAGTATTTCCGTGGGTATACATACACATGCTTACATGGGAACACAAGCATCGTATTTTATATACATAAATATACTGCTCTACGGACGTGCTCGTGGATCTACATATGTGTGCATACATAAACGCACTCTTGTGTACGTGTATAACACACACGGGCTGATTTCAAACCATAAAACGCACCCGTGTATGTACACACACCCGTGCATATGCACAGAAGTACGTATGTAATTTTTATATATGTATGTACACACGGGAATACGTGTGACCTCTTATTTATATACACACGTCTGTGTTTATACACGAATGCACACATACATACTTAAAAGTACATTTGTGAGTAATATGTTGTATCAGAGGGGTAATCGTAATAGTGCCTCCGTGTGTATATAAAGAGGGTCAAAAACACCCAATAACTCACATTATTCTGGACTTCAGAAAGGTTATGGGTGGGGAAAACTATTCCAGTATCTGGGCGTATCTCCATGGAGTCGCCAACACTGTGTATTCCAATTACAATTTTAAAGGGGAAAAAATATTTCCTACTCTTTATAGAATAGAGGGAAAGCAGAAATATAAAAAAAGAAAAAAAAAGGGAAAAAAGCTCAGTTGTTTCTGGACTACTTTGCTGTTTCTATATGTAGTTTTGAGAGAAATTACAAATACTAATAAACCCAATACTGTAAAAAGAAAGTATTTGGGTTACAAATCACGCTTCTTTTCCTTATTGAGCAGTCGTGAGATCTCTGCAGGCTCGTATAAGGTCACAGAGATGCGCCGAGGCACAATGTTTGTTCTACCAGTAGATACAAAATAACCGCTGATGGGAGCCCATTTACTCTATCATATGTTAATTTCTGCCCCGAACCCCGGCTTCTGCTCCAGCACCCTCTCCATCGGGATCCCTGCAGCGAGAGGCCGCGCGGGGCTGCCTGTGCAGGAAGGGGCGGCCGGAACCGAGCCCAGCTGCTCCCCCGGCTTCCCAAACTCTCCACTGGGGACGGTGGTCCCAGTTTGATGGGGAGTCAAAAAAAAAATAAAATAAAAAAGAAAGAAAAGAGCCAGACCTGCCTCTTAAAAAAAAATTAAAACAAAATAAAAGGAGAGGGAAAATAGAGAAAGAAAAAGAGATGGGGGGAGGGGGTAGAAAGGGAAAGAAAAAAAAATCCCCAAGCAAGCCAAGAATCCCTGTTTACACTTTGGGCGGCGGGGCGGAGGCTCCAGGTGCCTGACACATAGGGAGCATTTCCGGAGATTTTCCCCGAGCGGCCGAAAACGGGGAGGCAGGGCGGGGGCTGCGGGGGCACTCCGTGCATCCCCCTCCGGCCTGCTCCGGGGGGCCGCGGCGGGACCCGGACCCCCCCAGCCCGGGGGGAGCAGGAACACCCCCAGCCCCAGCCCCGGCCCCGGCCGGGCCCGGCGGTGAAGGGTGGGGAAAGGAGACTTACTGTCGGGGCTGGCGCACCCCAGGAAGGCGGCGTGTGCCCGGCGGTACCAGCCGACGGCGGCGTCGCGGAGGGGGCAGCCCGGGGCGCCGATGCGCAGCGGGGGGGGCGGCCCGCAGCGCGGACCCCCGCGCCCGCCGCCCGCCGCCGCCGCCCGCCGCGCCCCGCCGCCTGCCGTGCCCTCGGTGCCCAGCAGGTCCTCGATGAAGAAGGACGAGACGCGGGCGGAGGTGGAGCCGGAGTTTTCCGTGGCTTCGTCCGGCATCGTCGGAGAGAACTGCGGGAGGGGGTCCCGGCTCCGCCGGCGGCTGGGTCCTCGGCTCCCCGCTGCCCCGCGGCCGCCTCTCGCCTCTGCCTAGCCCCGTGGATGCTCTCCTGGTATAAAAGCGTTTTTTTCCGGAGTAATCATTTCAGATCGCGGTTTGCCATCATTTCCTGCAAGCTAGGAGGGGAGGGGGGAGGGGGAGGAGGGGAAGGGAACGGGGAAGGAAAAAAAAAAAAAGGCAGCCCGACAACCCATCGGAGGCGCCAGATTCTGCGCGAAAACGCTAATAACGAAATAAAAATGTCATGCGAGTTAAGCGGCGGGCAGGAGCGGGGGATCCTGCGGTGGGCGGAGCGCCGCGCCGAATGGGATCTGCGCGGGGGAAACGGCGGGCGCCGGGCGCTGCCGGGCGTCTGCGTGTGTCCGTGTGTCCGTGTGTGTGTCCGTGTGTGTGTCCGTGTGTGTGTCCGTGTGTGTGTTCGTGTGTGTGTGTGTCCGTGTGTCTCTGTGTGTCCGTGTGTGTGTGCGCCGCCCCGGGGCCGCCGTTCACGAGCTCCTTATTTAGGTCAATTAGGGAGCAAATCCCGGTGCGGGGGGGGCGGCCCCGGCACACGGGCCGAGCCGGCGGGGCTTGGCCGCTCCACGTCCCGAACCTTCCATTGGCTGCAGCGGGCTCAGAGGGCAGCCCCGGCAACCAATCGGCGCTGCGGACATCTCGCTTATATTAATATCATTAATATCATTAATGTTATTAATATCATTAATGTCATTAATATCATTAATAATAATCACTTCCCGCCCACCCCCCGCCGAGCGCTTTCATGTGGCGGCGGCGGCGATGGACGGAGCTGATGCGCCCTCCGCCGCCCGTAGAGCCCGCTCCTGCCGCACGGGCCCGGCTGCCGGAGGAGCGGTGAGGTTGTCTTCAAGCCGGAGCCCCCTGGCTGAGGCGTTTGGGTCGGTTTTGGGCGAGTGGCGGAGGCAGTGAGCTCCCGTGAGCAGGCAGCGGGGGTCCTGCCCGTGGAGGGGAGGGTGCCTGCTAGGGAAGGGGAGAGGACTCTCCTCTAAGGGGTCGCCCGAGGTCCGTTTTGTTTCCCTTATATATGCGAGCATACCAATACAGATATATTTTTATAGATGTGCATACGGTGTCTGTGTAGTTTATTTAGAAGGACTGACAGCCCCGCTCATTGGAGAAGGGGCCGTCCGGGACTCTGTCTCCCGCTGCTCCAGGCGGGGAGGCAGAGGCGATGCGCTGCCCCCTCCAGGACCCTGCCCGTGGTACCTGGCGTTCCTCCTCTTCAGCCCGACTTTTTTTATCATTATCTTACTGTAATACCATTCCGTGGGAAGCTCTAAAGTCGTCCTCCCTCTGCCCACTTCTTCCGACCCTCTGGAACCAGCCATGGGACATGGACCCCAGCAACCCCACCAAAGTCCTCGTCGCTGCGGAGCGCCGGAGCAGGGGGGTTATCCTCTGCCTTCTCCCTTGGGACTAGGCGAGCAGGGTTAGAGGGGTCCCTCTAACCTCTAGACTCGGTCCAGAGCGCACGTCGGAGACCAGCGGAGGTTTGGGTGAGTACAGAGCTGCCCCTGCGATTCTCATCTGCTGGTCAATCCTCTCCTCCTCTGCTCTCTCTGCCGGAGGATCCCTCCTTGCTCCCCTTTGCGGTACTCCTGGACAAGTAGCCTTTCCCCAAGCCCCGCCTCCCCCTCCCGCTGTGGAACGGAGGCACCGGGCGCTGCCCAGCGGGAGCGTCCGGCAGGGCCGGGGCACAGCCGGGAGCCGAGCCGACCTCCCCGCCACCGAGCGGGCTCGCTCACTTTCCCGGAGTGCCACTGAGGACCTTTGAGGTCACGCTCTATTTTTGAAAGAGCACTTAAAAAAAAGAAAAAGAAAAAAAAATATAAGGGAATAATTCCCACTTCCAACGGCTCCAGAAAGATGCAAACAGCCGGAGCTCCGAAATGGACTCTGGAAAAATGGGAATATATCACGGCACATTCGGCTTTCTCTCTTACTTGGGCAGAGACCGAGGGCAGTCTAATGAATTGTAAGCCGGGTGACAGAGCATTTGTCACTTGTTGCACAGAAGTGACGTTAACAAATACGCTCTGCACATTTTGCTTCTTCCTGCATGGGAAATATGATTTTGGACGATAGTTCTTATGCATTCATAAAAGGTCAACTCTATTTGACTGCCAGACTCAGAAAATATATGCGTGCTTTCCGGAATAAAGAGGAAAGTGTGGCCCGTGATTGCTTCTATACATCACATACACAATCTGCATATCTATAAAAGATATGCTTTTGTCCCATACCCGTATTTTATAAAGTGTCCCTACAGTGTGATCATGCAACTTATGTAATATTTTCTGCTTTCCACTTATAAATAGTTTAATAAAATCACCACGATTAAATTTACTCTTGCTTCCCCCCCTCCTCTATATTTCTTTAGTATGACGTATAACTCTTTGGTGTGCAGTAATGCTGAACTGTGCTTGTGGAAATCATGCATACTCAGGCGTATTCCTGAAACACAAAATCAGGATGAGTATAATTCTATACCTGCAAATACAACGCTTGTCCTTGCATGTCCGTGTTTATCGGGGATTTTTTAAAGCTCGTACTTTTTGCATTGCTATAGAGACGTTACTAACATTTCAGGCTTCTTATCCTTAGTGCTTAATATGATGATGAGAATAAAAAGGGCGTGTGTCTCCTGCAGCCATCCATCAGGGTAGGAAGCAGGAAACGCACCCAATGGTCCTTGGCCGCTGCCCTTTTTACGCGTTTGGGGGTCACCTGGCCGGAGGTGGCGGGGACAGAGGAGTCCCCGAGGGCTCTGCCCTCACCCCGGGCTGCCCCCGTGCCGGGCAGGGGCCGTGCTGCAGTTCCCGGGCCGTCTCCGCCGGGCTTCAGCGAAACCTCTCCTTCCCCCATTGCCCTCTTTTCCACGGCCATCTCCTCCATGCACGGTAAATATTTCTTTTTTTTGCAGGCGGGGAAATGAAGACTCTTTCCCTGGGCAGGTCCTGATGCCTCCCGTGGGTCAGGAGGGAGAAAAAAACCACGTATTTACTACAGAGTTGACTTCGAGACCTGGTTGAGACTAGAGATGATGGGGCCTCTTATTTTTTTCCATCCTTGGCTCTTTTTCTTCCCCAGGGACGTGTTTTCCTCCGAGGCGTCGGAGACTTCCAGGTCCTGCGCAGCTCCGCGAGGTGCGGGCCGTGGCCCCGCTGCCCGTGGGGTCTCCTCGGCTGAACACTCCTGGGTTGGTGCCCGCCTGTGGCCCGGGATGCCCGCGGGATGTTCCCCCGTCACCATCCGAGCGCTCCTGAGCCTCCGTCAGGGTTTGCTCCACAGCGGCTGCACGCAGAGGGCAGACAGAATGGGGGTTTGGGGCCGGGTTCCGTAGGGAATCAGCAGACCGAGGGCTATATTTGGGGCCGAAAACGCTTCTGACAAGAGCCTCCAGTGAGTGACGGTGCTGGAGGGCCGAGCACTCCCGGCGCTGCCCGGCCGCCTCCCGCATGGAGCGGAACGGCTTCCTGCAATGTGAATGCAATTACCCCGCTGGTGTTTGATGTCTCCCCTCGCTCTCCCTCCGCTGCCTCGATGTGTCGTAAAAAGAAGCGAAATGAAAGGCAGGCTTCATCGCTCGCACCCCTAACCTCTGCTCCTCTTTGCTTTTAAGGGCCGCGATTTTTGGAGCCTGGATGTTTGCGGAGGACTGCTGACCCCCAGCGCTGCGGGCAGAGGTGGCTTTGGGCAGGGGCATCGTGCTCCCTTCTCCGCGTCACTAAAAGCCGTGCTGAACACATCGCTCAGTTCTTGACACCTTCCTAACAGAACAGACTACATCGCTGAGGGTAAGGGAATTCTTGGCCAATATCTGCCTCTCTAGCTGCCGTGTAGATATATATATATATTTCTATTTCTACTTATATTTCTACTTTATATTTATGTTGATATGTCATGTATATTTATAATTTAGAATTATACACATAAACCCGCGTGTATATCTATCTATCTATCTATCTATCTATCTATCTATCTATCTATCTATCTATCTATCTATCTATCATCTATCTATCTGTGTGTGTGTGTGTGTGTACTTTAAAATCGTACAGCCATGTTCTGTTCGGGTGTTTAGGTATAAAAAGAGAACAAATAAAGGCTGCATTATCGTCTTCTGTACATAGTCGTGAGCCACCAAAATGCAAAAAACAGCTCCTAGAAAGCAGTGTTGCTTTTTCGTGTCCAGGGCTCCTTCAGAGGAACAGAGCTGGTGGGATGGTGGGGATACCTACTTAGAAGTAATAATAAAACAAGAAAACAACAGAATAACAGACAATCATCCCCCATAAAATAAAGATCAACCAGAAGATGATTTCACCCCCTCTAAAGCTCTGTGTAACACTTTCCTCTCCGGCTCCTCTCTTGGAGAGGCGGGGGCCCGCTCACCTTCCCGGGGAGTCACCCAAACTCTTCCGCCCGGGCTTCTCTCGTCCCTCTAGAGTTTGCCAGGTCCCTGCTCGGGCTCTGCCGTCCTCAGCAAGCGGCGAGTGGGGAGCAGGACCCGGGGGGGGGTGGGGGTGGGTAATGCCCCGCTGAGGCTCGTAGGGATAAGCGGAGGGGACTTTTCAGAGGGGTGTCCCTGCCAGCCCCCACCCCTGGATGGAGATCTCACGCTCATCTCACGGGCATAACCTTTTTGGGGTGGCCTCTGCTGCAGGGAACATGAAAAGGACAAGGACGTGGCAGTGGGAAACTTTTTCTTGCAGGTAGAAAACCCTAAAGCTCCTGAAGTGAGAGTTAAATAACACTTGAGTGCAGCAACACTTTGTGGACTCCTTCCTGAATTACAGTAAATTTGAAGGTGTCCCTGAAGATGGTGAAACGGAGCAAATTATTTTTCTTTCCAGTGTACTATCTTTATAAACCCAGCCCAGCTGAATTCTGCACCATCAGTGATACTGGAAGAGAACTTTTCCCCTTTCAAGGACGCTGCACAACCCATGCTGCGTCCCATGAATGTGTTCATTATTCACAGATAGTCACCGAGTGCTTTGGATGGAAACTTCCAGCCTGTGGCATGTCCTGACTGTCCGCGATGCCTATTTATTGCTCGTTAGAGATGCCATACAATCGCAGCATGAATAGCATCGCTTGAGAGCTGGCTTCTTGCTAGCTGAGGGCTATTTTAACCCATGATAAATCGACCTGGAGAATGTCCTTGGGTACCTGGATATATTAACTAAGAAAACAGTTTGAGAATGATTTGGGGGAATATCTATTCCCTTGTGTTAAAATTCCAGGCCCCTGTCAGAAATATCTAATTTTTTTTTGACTGAAGATGGGGAGAGAGGGAGAAAATAAACCATCAGCAAATATATGACATCCTAAAATAAAAAATTAGTCCCTGCAGAAGGTGAGATAGCAATTATAATAAAATCCAGTTTTAAAGCAACTTTTCAAGAAAGGTCTTTGGCACTGATTTCCTGAAAAATTTAAACTTCTTTTTTTTTTTTTTTTCCTTTAACGTACAGTGAGAAAATGCATGGTTTTATTGGTACTGGTTAGGGTCAGCCACAGGAGAATTATGGAGGTCATGTGAAATAGGTGCCAATAAAGCTTTTATTATTGTTATACAGACAAAAGAGCATTATGGAAAGAGATCCTTACCAGACCTAACCATGGATATTTTGTTCTGTTAACAATCACGTTGGAAAATACAGAGACACTCTAAAAAAAAGCCCTGACTTTTCAAAGCTTTTCAGAACATTAACCTATTATCAAGTAAGATTTTTGGAATTATTTTCCTGCAGAAAATTAAGGTTTCCTGAAATGAAACACTGCACACAACTCAATATTTTACCAAAATCTAAAGAGCTAGGGAACTAAAAAACAAATCTTGCACTGTCACAAGAGAATATAGTTTTCAGTTTTGAAATAAACATTTAACATTTGATTTTTGAGCAATGCAACATAAGAAAAAAGTCAAATTATTTTTTGAATAACAAGGTAGTCTTTAGTTTGTTGGTATGTATCCACGGCTTGGATCTGAAGATTTTCTGACAAAACTTGAAGCTGGGGATTCTGAAGTAAAAATTAAAAAGTTTTTCCCATTCCTTTATCCAGCCCTGAATTATTTTAGCAGAAACTAAACTTTGTCAAGGACTGTAATGAATGTCCACATGTGTTGAAAGATTGGATTCTCAGATCAAACTTCAAAAACTCTTGGAGCTTAGTGAATTTCGTAAAAACTCATACCTTCTTAAATCTGATAGACTCAGGAGTTTTAGATTAATTCCAGGACAGAGCCAATTTCAATCAAAGAAAGTATTAAGAACTTACAGTACAAAACATCCTTTGTACTTTTACAGTTGTGTAAAAGGAATATTGATGCATGGATCAAAGTTACCCCCCCCAATATTATTAACATTGGAGCAAAAATCATACTAGTATTTCCACTTTGATAGTAAAATATTTCAAACTGTTTATATACAATTGGGATATTCTAATGTTCAAGAAAACTCGTGAAAATTACATGAAACTTTATGATATTAAAAATCATTTATATTTATGATTTATATTAATAAGAAGCAAGTGTGCTCTGCATAGATAGAAAACAAAGCATCTCCTTTCCACTGACTTTTGAGTCATTCATCATAAAGGAGGACAACTATTCAACCTTTAAAACTGTCATTAGGTCAAAGAAAGTGTTTTCCCTTGTCATGTGAAAATTCTGCTTCTCTAAATCATATTTGAGTAAAGCATACATATTCCCCCTCCAAACAAAAACTCTTTCATCAATGATATATATGCAAATGTAAAGCCAGAAACCTTTGAGTAAGTCCAGAAATAATCTTTATAGAAATGCATGAGTAGTTAGAATTTATGTGAGTCATTAAAATCTGGGGATGAATGTAATTTTCAAATGGTTCTGTAATAGATTATAAATGGTTTTGCAATGCTCCAGCATGTGTGGAGATACATATCTGGAGACATATACAGTTACATACACATGAATATGTTTATTATGGTATACAAAACTTACATTTTCATACAGCATGAAAATAGTGTTGAAATGCCTTTAGAAAGGATTGAACCCAGTCAAAATTAATATTGTAATGAACTCAGATCCTCATGTAAATCGATAGAAACCCCAAATGCATTCACTTTCTTGTTCTGAATTATTTTGTTATCAATTCTGATTAGTCCTAGAAAACCCTGCAGCAGTAGGAAGGCTGGGTCAAGCACTGAGTGAACTCGGTGGTAAAGCTCTGTTTGCTTTCTCTCCTCAAGCAGCACTGGGAAGTGCTATCTTCCCCAGGATCTCAGTGGGGCTCGGCAGGAAACCCAACCATATCAGCTCCTTCTCATAAGATTCCCCTCTGACTTCCCAAACTCCTTGAGTTGTGTTAGGATGGCGCGAGCCAGTTCCCACAGTAATTCATTATGAAACCTGAGTACCTCAGCTCACATTCTGCCCCTGCCAAGACATGAGAAGTCAACCCAGAAATTTACACAAGCCTCTGGCTATGAATAATAAAATCTACACTGCAGTTAACTGAAATTGGAGCAATAAGTGGCCTTGCTGCAGGAAAATTTCCATATTAGACTTCATAAATGCATGTCTTGCCCAGAGGAAGCTAAAGTTCTGTTTAAATGAGGACAGCACTGGAGAAGTGGGTGAGGAGAGCTGAAGGTGCAGCTTAGTTGTCTGCCATACTAAGTGGGAAGAGGTGTCAATGTCCCTTTTATGTCCTTTCCTCACACAAAATTCAACCCCCACATCTTCTGGAGGGGGCTAATCAAACTAAGTGCAGATTTCTATGTTTAATCTTTTCATGCTCCTATTAAATATGGAGCATATCTAGCCAACATTTCCCACGTGTTTAGGGGGCAGCCATGGTACAGGAAAAGTCGGGTGAATGGCTTTGCGTGGCCCTTTCCAGCTGCCTGCCTTGGGGGAGATTTCTTGGTGCTTGGTGGGGACACAGAGCACGGTGCAGAGGTGTGAAGGGCACAGAAGATGCAGTCAATTGAATTTCGTGAGGGGAAGAGCTCAGCTGGAGGTGGGACTGCCCTCTTCAGCCAGCACACTGTGATGGTGTGGCCTCTCCACTCCAGGTCACAGATGACTTGGTCTTGCCTCGCCCTGCTCATATGCTCCACACAGCTTGGCTTTTCTGAGTGTGCATGGGCAAGTTAAAAAGGATCATGGCTTGGACAAATGTTTGTTCACAGTCTTCACTGTAAGCTTACTCCCAGGAAGTTTTTGGCCTATCTGTCCCCTTTCAGTCTGTGTTGGGGCATTTAGAGGATAATAAAGTCCATAGACTGCTCCTGGTGGATATCAGAGCACCCTGTTTTGGCAGGGGAGAGCCAAGCCATGCCACACCATTTGCACTTAGGACTAGAGGATGGAGCCAGCAGAGGTCCCATCTGAAGCCCCCAAACTCCCGCTGTGTATCTGGCAAGGGACCACAGCTTCCTCAGTAGGAAGAAGAGGGGCCCTCTCATCATGGTGCGCGCTTGTGGTAGTTTGTGTAGGTGACAAGTACTTTGCAAAGGAGTGTACTCCTTGCCTATGCTTCTTCCTCTCCCCTGCCAGCATCTTTGCAGAAGTCTGGCAAACACAGCCCTTTAGCAGTACTTATAGCTGTATCTCTATCGGATGAGCCTCTCTAAAAGTAGGTTAACTCAAAACATGCTGCTTTGCTGCTTGGAAATACAGATGTGAAGGGATATCTGGTTCTAATATACAGATCACCTTATGGTGTGGCAGGTTTCAGTTTCCACAATAGAGAGTGCATTTGTGCTAGGAGTGATTTAAGCCATTTGGGACCTTCAAAAGCAGAAACCCTTCATGAACCTTATTGGAAATGACTACACTTGGTGAAAAAAAAAGGAAGAGAAACTAGAGGGGTGATCCAAGATCACACACATCTAAAGAGTGGAAAGGAAACCTTTTCAAATGTTGCTTTTTTTACAGAAAATGCCTAAGATAAGTGTTTGAGAAGTATCTCCATTCCTTTGTTGAGCTATGAAGTCCTGTTAATGCTAATGGAGCTATCATTTTATTGCAAAAACACACCAGATTTAGTAAAGAACAGTCAGTTTATTAAATATTACCTCTATTAATAATCATATTTTCTACTGCATTTTCCATTTTGCATTTTCCTTTTTGCCAAAGGAGGCAGTGAGGAAAACAACAAAGCAGGTTTTTCCTTTCAATACACCTGGTGGATTTGAGCTCTGATATTTCTCTTTCCCTCAATACACGGAAATCCCTTAGGAAGAGCAAAATATCAGCATAAAGATCGTCTGTACAGATTGGAAAGAAGGATTTTGCCCTTGGGTCCAAAAGCTGGAATGTTTTCTGCAGATCATAGACTCCATAAAACATATGTACTTAATAAATAAGCAAACAAGCTTGTGCTTAAGTGGGGCTTCCACGCAGTAAAGGAGAACAATATTTGACAAGCTGGGGTCGAAGGGTTGACATTTACATCCCTTGTATCCCAGAGCCACTTTTTTCAGATCTCCACTTTTCAGGTTCACAGCAACTGTGCTTTTAAGGTGCACAAGAGGAACTTTTCAGAAGCTTATACCAGGTGATCTGAAACAGTGCTGCCTCACAGATCTGAATAATCCCATGCAGAAAATGCATGGAATACGTCTGCCTTGTCAAAGGGGGTGACCAGGTGAACTGAGAAGTCTTTCCCTCATTCCCATCTACCTTCTCACTGTCTGCACAGGTCAGCAGGGAAAAGAGCAGAGGGGAAGCAGCTGGAACGATGCCAGCACTTGGGGCTTTTGGCAGCCCTCTGCAGCAGGAGCTTGGGGTCTTCTTGCATCCGTCTTCTGTGGAGCTGTCAGCAGGTAAAACACTCTGCTGTGTTTCTCAGAGCTGCTGAAACATGATGTGCTCAGTCTCCACCTTTGGCAGAGCTCACCTGACCCTGCCTTTCTCCTTGCTTTGGGTGAGGCAGATCCAATCCCCTTGGCAGCCCTGATGGTTCACCCAGGTTTGGTCAGGCCTGAGGAGCTGTTCTTTTACATTTAGCAAGAGGGAACAAAAGCCACCAGCTGCTTGCAAAAGGCCTGAACACCTCCAGGTCTCCACGCCAAGTCTCCACAGGGTTCACTGGGATGGAGGATGTGTGTGTTAAACAGGGTGGCTCTCCACAGCAGCAAGTGCACATTCCAGTGCCTTGTGGTCCCCACTCAGGGCAGGAGCCAGGCTGAAGTCAGATGTCAAGTCTGACAGATTATCTTGCCTTTACTGCACAGAGAGGCAAGAGGGACTCCTGTAGAGGGTCATCTATCTCTCTGTGCATCCCTGCTTGGCAGGGATGATGGCTACTGCAAGTGCTGCCAAAATTGCTGTGCAGGACATTGAGATTAAACCAAACACCTAACTTCTAGATGTTTGGCTCAAGTTGAAAAGAAGCCCACCTTTGTTTCTTCATTTTCTGGTTGTTTTTAATTTGTTTGGCCAGAACAACCCCTTCCCCTTCCTCCATTTGTGCCTTTTAGTATGAAGAACAGCCTAAGCAGACCAAGGACCTGACTCATCACTTCATCTTTAGCTTATCCTTAAAAATGTATGCACATAGCCTCAAAACTATGTCAGTACAAAGCTTCATGGCAGCCATTCCTTTGCATAAAAGGCAAGTTTTGTGTGATTTTGACCAAATTATTACATGGCACAGTGAAGTCAAAGTAAAGTTCATTTAAGGATAAAAAATTCAGTAGATTAAATTTGCTTAGATTTGTTGTTCATTTAGTCCACAGGGATAAAAAACAATTGATTCATCTGGAACTCTTCATTTCCACCATAATTTGAATTGTTTTATTAAGCAAACAGCTATACTAATTACATTTGGTTATGTGTTCAGTTCAGAAAGACAAAAAAGGTGTGACAATGAAATATTTCCTTGGACCTTTTTTGTGTTGATCCAGGAAGTCTTGTGGGCACCCACCCCTGAGGTTCGCAGAGCACTAAAAAGAGATTATGATTCAGAGTCAAAAAGAGAAAACATCTTTTTGCCTGATGCTGGGTTGTTGCTTTTTATCTTGTGCTGAAATTCTGAGTGTTCCTACACACAGGTTTTTCCCTTTTCATAAATGTACTAACACCAGTCTAAAACCAAAACAAAACAAAGCAAAACAAAACAAAAACCCCAAATCCACTGAGATCTGACTCAAAGAAGAGATACTTTAGCTTTATGAGGTATAAATTAAAGTATAGGTTACCTTTGAGAAGTATGAGTCTGAGGAATCTGAACTATTTCTTTCCATAAGGACCAAATCTAATGATGGATGGGAAGGATTAATGAGGATTTTAGCAATCCTTGCATCTTGCTGATTCCAAGAAAACACTCAGAATTTAGAGACTTTTGGGAACCTTTCTGACACCTAACAAGAACTTATAAATTCTTTAGTTTAAATTTACAGATTAATATTCCAGGTTAGTTTGCTACTACCAATTTTGCAAACACTTAAAAATGCCAATTATTGTATCTGTACCTAATCAAATATTAATCAGGATATGTAGATGCAGATTATTTTAAATTCTATAACAATCAGCATGATTAAGAAAATAATCATAAAAATCTCAAGGTTGTCTTTCACAGAGTCTGAATCTGGGGAAAATTTTAATGGGTATGTAGGTTTATATGGCTTCCATTTAACAAGACTGGTTCAGATCTGAATGAAATCTGAGGAAAGAAATTATAAAACTGTGCCTTTCCTTGAGCTGGAATTTTCTAGATCTGACCTATTTCAAGGTAGTGATTTTGACCATAGGCCACATGTTCTTTGTTTTGGGCTTATTTCTATTCTGCAGTTTTAGCTGATGTTTCTTCCACGTGCACATTTAGCCAGCCTTCCTAGGTATGAAACAGTACACTTGTGAGGCAATGCATGAGAAAGAATTTTTGCTAGTGGGAATCAGCATTTTGCATCTTTTCCTTGTGCAGATTAAGTAAGTAAGAAAAGTGTCTGGTCATTCTGCACTAATTTTAAAAGTGTATAAAATATTTATCTCCCCACTGCTTTAGTTTCCTCTTCTAATCTTCTTCCAAATTATGTGCCTGTATTTACTTGCTGCTGTAATTAATGTAAGCAAAACATTAATTACACACAGAGGAACATCTTCACTAATCCTTGGCTGGAGACATGATGTGTAGATACCTTTTGATTGCTTAAACACCAGGGCAGGGTTTGGTGTAACTGAAGAGCAAATGGACCTTTTCACAGTGCACCTCGAGGCTACATCCCTCCCCTGACCAAGCACAGACCTCTGCAAAGTGCTCTCAACACAGCCTGACACAGGGTGTGTTTTTCTCTTTTCTCACTAAAAGTTTATTCAAAGTGAAGCACAGGTGAGATCAGTGGTGTAAAACAACTCCAAAATGGTTCTGGGGCTGCAGAACCCCTTGGGATGCTCGCAGGTGCTGTGAGAGCATAGTGCAGGTAACTCATCTCAGACAAAAACTCCTGCTGAGGTCCGGGTGGATTTAGATTTTCTTCTAGCAGTTCTGCATTGCACAGTCCAAATGTACACTAAACTTAGATCTGTACTTCTGCCAAGACACAATTTATAAATAAAAGGCTTCAGAGCATGCCAATTTTCCTACTTAGTTTTAATAGCTAATACTCTGAAAACCTCAAGGCTAATTAAACTGTTCATTGTCCTGCTGCATTTAATTATTCAGATATTGATCTAACATCTTAACACACAAGACAAAATAGTGACACGTTTTATATTTGGAAATGGAAAAAATAGGAAGCAGACCTGCTTTGAAAATCATTTAGCAGTTAATAACTGAGCTCAAAGAGCAGTTTCCAAGTGTTGATTTTTTTTCATGAACTGCATAGACTTTTTGTCTACTTTATAAAAAATTAAAAAAGACGAAAAAGAAGGGGGGAAGAAAAGTAGAAAGAACCCTAACAAAAAGAATCACAAACAAACAAGCAGAATCCTACAGAATTACCCATAAAGCCTGCCTCAAAGTTCACATCTAGCTGAAAAAATATCCTACACAGTAATTTGCCAAATCCATGTGTCTCTACAAAGATGGAGACAAGTCATCTGTAAAATCAGAACAGCACAGGACAGTCCTGTGTTCAATTCTGACCCCACCTATGACAACCTCTGACCTTGGACTAATAAATGTTTAGCTTGCCTTGTTCCTCCACTGCCTGAAAACTGAGCCTCATGTTTCCCTCTTTTACTGTTGTCTTAATTTAGGTCCCCATCTTTCTGATATGGGACTTGGTCTTACTGGGCCCTTAGCCTTGGGACTGAAACAGAACCCCACACAATACAGAGCAAGCTGCTCTAGGTTGCCATTCTTTTTTTTGAAAGAATGAGTTTGTGTTCCTCCTTAGGTATTCCTTCCCCTCTCCCCATTTTAATGCCTTGGAAATATCTTCTCATTCCTAGGAAACTTTCTCATGACTCTTTTGGAAAAGATATTTTCTCCTTCCCAACCACCATCTGTAAAGCTTTTGGAGAATGAGAAACACAGGTGTTCTGAGTCCACCAGCATCACTTCCACTTTTATTGTTACATGAAACAGAAAAAGAGAATCTGGGTTATTTATAGTGGAAATAATCTATAATTTACTCATTTACAGCTAACTTAGACACCCTAATGTGCACTGAAACTTATGAATATAGCACACAGTCTCATCCACAGGACACATTTATCAGAGGCACTGTGCCCAAATAGTCCCTAGTAACCTCCACTGACTGTGAGGACAGTTCATGCTGACATGTCCAGAACATCATTAGGATGTTTAAAGGTAGCTGCTTAGTGTGCTTTGATATTCCCAAAGTCATCCAAGATATTTACATAGGGCTTCAATTACGACCCAGGACTTTTGGGAGACTCACATGGTGCTGGAGCAGGGCCATTTAATGCTACATGGCTTGAGTGAGACCAGACATATGACTCTGGCAACTGATTCCCACCTGCAAAGACCATTAGACAAATGGCATTACTAATGTCTAGGTTTGTGGGTTTCTCGTGTTGTTTTGGTTCCCCAGAGGACACACTAAAAGAGCAACGTGGTTTGCCAAATCATAGGCAACTATTCCCACTGGATTTGATTTGGCCTGCTGGATGTAAGCCCTGCAGTCAGTAGATCCCTTGGAGGAGAGCTAATTCTCCTACTATGGAGCAAGAAAAGACAACTATCATAGAGCCATTCATTGCACTGTCCATCCCTCCAGTGACACTTAGGCTGCCTACAGCTTGCTTCTGGGGCACAAGTGATGAAATTAGCAGAAGACACTGGGGTGCTCTTGACACCCCTGAAATGGAGATTTCACTGCAAGAGTAATGCAGATAGCTGACCCAGCTCTGGAGACCTCTTCATGAGAGGCAGCACAGGGCAGACACTTGGAGGGGCAAAGCCAGAGCTACTGCAGTGAGGGAGCACAGGAGAGAGCAACAGACTGAAGGGAAGGCTTAATCCATGCCTTAATCTGTGCCAAGGTTGTCCTTCCACTCAAGACTTTGTTCCTGCAGGCTGTTAAGGTCCTATGGCTGGTCATTAGATAGTTCTGGAATAAATTTTTTGTTAGAAGTAAATTTAAAAATTTTAAAAGCAACACGTATTTCAGTACAATGGCCCAGCAGGGGATTGACTTAAAGCCTGACAAATGGCTTTGTTTGTTTTGCATTGTTTAATGCAAAAATGCAGCATGGACTTTCCCTTAATTGGATCTAACACTGGTTATAGGTAAAACATACATACAGGAAGAGCATATGGCATCAGGTTGTTATTGCACAATTCACTGGCTGCTTACTCCTTTGCTACATCTCCAACTCAGAGTAACTGACACCAGATAATACAGTTGGGATTAATCCAGGCCTTGTGAAGTGTTCCAAAAGCTTGGAGCTAATTACCAGGCTTGAGATTCCCAGATTGGCATATGGTGTTAAAAAATGTTGTGCAATTGAAGGGAAAGCATAAATTTTGCAAGAGCTATATTTTGCCAGAAAACTTGCTTTCCCCTCCGATTATTCATTGCTAATTGCAGAGAAGTGTCTTACATGTGTCAGCGAGTTACTTTTTGAATCTGCTAGTCCAGATCCTGATGCCTTTTAAAAAATTACCTTATAAAAACCATCAGAAAAAAAAATCTGTTTTCCAGTCTGGCAAAGACAGTAGAATTGACTGTCATAAACTATAGCAGATCACTTCGCAGTCACATTAAAATCAAGTTTAATAGCATTAAAGCTTGTACGGGATGGGAAATTCCACTTTAAATTCCTTCACCATCTGTTGCTTAAAAGTCAGCCATGAGTATTTCCCTTCCATTTTTCCTTTCCTTAGAATGGTTAATGCACAGACACAAGTTTTTAAAGGCTATCCTCAGGGTGGGCTGTTGGAAGAGGAGCAGAAGGACGCTGGAATGGGACAGTGGCATCTGCTGATAGGTATCAGGGACTGAAATTTCGCTCACCAGACACTGTTTCATCACGGTGAAATTATTCAAGAACTAAGTTGGTTGTTAAGCCTTTTCTCAATGATTCCCCCCTGCTTAGATTTTGGAGCTATTGCTGGAATAATCTGCTGGAGAGTTACAGAAATTTAGGTGTACCACTTATTATTTATTTATTTGTTTCACGGTATATCTCTTTACTGCAGCTCTCTGAGCCCTTCCTTCTGCCATCCAAACAGCACCATCTTCAGGCACATTTAAAACCTATGCATTACCTAGCGGTGACCTAGCAGTTCCTCGTACTGGGAATGCTCTTTTTCTGGTGCTGAAACTGCACGTCTCCTCCTCCTGGATTTTCCCTGGGCATTGTATTTAAGTCTTGACACTTGACAAAATTATTCTATCATCCCAAGATGTGACTACCAACCCCCTTCCAGTTACACTCATTTTGTCTGTATGATTGAACCTTTTCACAGATGGGCACTTAAATTGTCTTTAAACAGCTTCTCCACTATACCTATTTCATACTCTTTATTTCTATCATTTACTGTGATTTTTATTTGCCTGATCTCCTACGTGGAAAGACCAAATCTGTTTTCATTGGTATATTCAAACAATATATTTCCACTTTCTGTTTTCACTCTTGAAAGAGACAAAGATATTTCTAGATAAACTCTATTTTGTTATCTACTTGTCTTGAACATATATTTTCAGCACAAGTAAAATCCAGTTAAGTCAAAAGAAATACATGAGTTATGAAGCTCTAGCAATTATGTTTGTTTCATATATAAACAAAACAAGTCTCAGCGTGATGAGTACTAAAACCACAGGAACACGCAACAAAAGATACTCAGTACATTTATAATGCCATCGTAACCACCTACTGCTATTTCCCCCAACAAAATGTCATTTGTATGGTTTGTTTATTCCTCGATTTTTTTTTTAGTAGTCCAAAGGCAAACAGAAGAAAAATCTACACAGTAGGTCTGTGTTCAGCCACTGTGCAGTTTTCTGGAGCTGTTGGAAGATGAAGCAGAATCAGGCAGAGCCTCATCCCTTCATCCCACTGCCCACCTGTGCAAGGCAGATTGTAAAGCGATTCACGTAGTTCTTTATGGCAGTGTTTGGCCTCTAAGAAACACAGTAGCTGCTTCTGCCCTTTGCTTGACAGCTAGTAAATGACGGGGAGATACAGCCTCTCCTTCCTGCCCTCTCCTTGCAAAGAGGAGGACAGTGCTTAGCTTCAAGGAGAGTGTTCATTCAGCTTTGCTTCCACTGAGTTTCCCCGACTCCGTGGGATCTCTCCAACTGTGGGTTCCTTGTCTTTCAGCACCGATAGAGAAAGCACAAGTTCTCCTGCCTTTGCTTCATTAGATAGACCAACAACGTGGTGACACTTGAGGTTTTCGTTAGTCTTTATTTGGGAAAGAGTAATTCCTCAGTACTAAAACTGCCGGATTTGCCAATTTCCAGTTTTACTGCGAGAGATAATTTTGTCGAAGTTTTCGCGTGGTAATTACGGCTAACCTCTGCACGGCGTCTGCAGGAAATGCTGCAGCAGGCAGCGCTCGCCAGGTTCCAGCGCGTTTCCAGCTGGAAGCGGAGAGCAGATGCGCCGGGGGCCTGTCCCCGTGTCCCGGGATGCGGGCGGTGTGTGTGTGATCCAGACGTGCAGCTCTCCAGACACCGCATTTCTCTCTAGGAACAGGGGCGATTCCTCACCCCTGCTCGGCCTCCTCCTGCCCGCAGAGCCGGGACGGGCGCTGCCTTTCCCCAGGGAAGCGGGAGGGAGATGGGGAAGAGCCCCGGCCCCTCGGGAGCCCCACACCGTGCGGAGGTCCGAGGCAGGGTAGAGCATGCCCTGGAAGGCAGGACACGGCCGTGTCTCGTCCCCTTGGCCCCGGGGGAGAGGCTGGGGCAAAGGACAGTGCGGAGGGATGAAACCTGGCCTCAAAGAGGGGAGGTAAGGTTGCCCCCCACCCTGGATAGGAATTAGGCTTCTCACAATAAAGAGGCTTTGAGATGTCTACAGCCAATGATAAAATTCTTGTGTCCTACTTTTGGGCAAGAGATCGCCTTTGTGGTTTTAAGGTAGACGGAAGAAGCTGCGGTGCCGGCCGGGAGGGGAGATAAGGGTGGGAAGGTACCGAGGCCAGGCTGGAGGGGCCGGCCGAGGGCAGGGGGACGTCGCAGAGCCCCCCCAGGGCTCTGATGCTCAGCCCGTCTCCACCTCCACGCGGGTCTGTCTGAGCCCCGTGGGTCCGGCCCGGCTCGGCAGCCGCAGGTTCGGCAGCTCCGGCAGCCCCGTCCCCAGGCCGGGCTGGGCTCCGAGGGGACAGCAGGGATCCCCGCCGCTGGTCCCCACGGGTCGTGTCCTTCCCCCACGGGGGCAGCTACCGTCCCCTGGCAGGGCAGGGCACATTCCCAAGGTGCCCCTGATGATGTGGTCCCTAAAGGGCCCCGGAGAACCTGCGGCTCCCCCTCACTCCTCCAATGATCCCGGGGGTTCGGGGGGCTGCGCCCCACGCCCCTATCCACTCCTGAGAATAAACATAGACAGGGGAAAGGATTCCTTTCCTTTCCTTTCCTTTCCTTTCCTTTCCTTTCCTTTCCTTTCCTTTCCTTTCCTTTCCTTTCCTTTCCTTTCCTTTCCTTTCCTTTCCTTTCCTTTCCTTTCCTTTCCTTTCCTTTCCTTTCCTTTCCTTTCCTTTCCTTTCCTTTCCTTTCCTTTCCTTTCCTTTCCTTTCCTTTCCTTTCCTTTCCTTTCCTTTCCTTTCCTTTCCTTTCCTTTCCGCACCTTTCCGCACCTTTCCGCACCTTTCCGCACCTTTCCTTTCCGCACCTTTCCTTTCCGCACCTTTCCTTTCCGCACCTTTCCGCACCTTTCCGCACCTTTCCGCACCTTTCCGCACCTTTCCGCACCTTTCCGCACCTTTCCGCACCTTTCCGCACCTTTCCTTTCCGCACCTTTCCTTTCCGCACCTTTCCTTTCCTTTCCGCACCTTTCCTTTCCGCACCTTTCCTTTCCTTTCCGCACCTTTCCTTTCCGCACCTTTCCTTTCCTTTCCGCACCTTTCCGCACCTTTCCGCACCTTTCCGCACCTTTCCGCACCTTTCCTTTCCTTTCCGCACCTTTCCTTTCCGCACCTTTCCTTTCCGCACCTTTCCTTTCCGCACCTTTCCTTTCCGCACCTTTCCTTTCCTTTCCTTTCCTTTCCTTTCCTTTCCTTTCCTTTCCTTTCCTTTCCTTTCCTTTCCTTTCCTTTCCTTTCCTTTCCTTTCCTTTCCTTTCCTTTCCTTTCCTTTCCTTTCCTTTCCTTTCCTTTCCTTTCCTTTCCTTTCCTTTCCTTTCCTTTCCTTTCCTTTCCTTTCCGCACCTTTCCTTTCCGCACCTTTCCTTTCCGCACCTTTCCGCACCTTTCCTTTCCGCACCTTTCCGCACCTTTCCGCACCTTTCCGCACCTTTCCTTTCCGCACCT
Organism: Pseudopodoces humilis; assembly: GCF_049639895.1. Classification (NCBI taxonomy): domain Eukaryota; kingdom Metazoa; phylum Chordata; class Aves; order Passeriformes; family Paridae; genus Pseudopodoces; species Pseudopodoces humilis. Next base: position 10,033,859 of record NC_142205.1, on the reverse strand, counting down.
TTCCTTTCCGCACCTTTCCGCACCTTTCCGCACCTTTCCGCACCTTTCCGCACCTTTCCGCACCTTTCCGCACCTTTCCGCACCTTTCCGCACCTTTCCTTTCCGCACCTTTCCGCACCTTTCCGCACCTTTCCGCACCTTTCCGCACCTTTCCGCACCTTTCCGCACCTTTCCGCACCTTTCCTTTCCTTTCCGCACCTTTCCTTTCCTTTCCGCACCTTTCCTTTCCTTTCCTTTCCTTTCCTTTCCTTTCCTTTCCTTTCCTTTCCTTTCCTTTCCTTTCCTTTCCTTTCCTTTCCTTTCCTTTCCTTTCCTTTCCTTTCCTTTCCTTTCCTTTCCTTTCCTTTCCTTTCCTTTCCTTTCCTTTCCTTTCCTTTCCTTTCCTTTCCTTTCCTTTCCTTTCCTTTCCTTTCCTTTCCGCACCTTTCCTTTCCTTTCCGCACCTTTCCGCACCTTTCCGCACCTTTCCTTTCCGCACCTTTCCGCACCTTTCCTTTCCTTTCCGCACCTTTCCTTTCCTTTCCTTTCCTTTCCTTTCCTTTCCTTTCCTTTCCTTTCCTTTCCTTTCCTTTCCTTTCCTTTCCTTTCCTTTCCTTTCCTTTCCTTTCCTTTCCTTTCCTTTCCTTTCCTTTCCTTTCCTTTCCTTTCCTTTCCTTTCCTTTCCTTTCCTTTCCTTTCCTTTCCTTTCCTTTCCTTTCCTTTCCTTTCCTTTCCTTTCCTTTCCTTTCCTTTCCTTTCCTTTCCGCACCTTTCCTTTCCGCACCTTTCCTTTCCGCACCTTTCCTTTCCTTTCCGCACCTTTCCTTTCCGCACCTTTCCTTTCCGCACCTTTCCTTTCCGCACCTTTCCGCACCTTTCCTTTCCGCACCTTTCCGCACCTTTCCGCACCTTTCCGCACCTTTCCGCACCTTTCCTTTCCGCACCTTTCCTTTCCTTTCCGCACCTTTCCTTTCCTTTCCTTTCCTTTCCTTTCCTTTCCTTTCCTTTCCTTTCCTTTCCTTTCCTTTCCTTTCCTTTCCTTTCCTTTCCTTTCCTTTCCTTTCCTTTCCTTTCCTTTCCTTTCCTTTCCTTTCCTTTCCTTTCCTTTCCTTTCCTTTCCTTTCCTTTCCGCACCTTTCCGCACCTTTCCGCACCTTTCCGCACCTTTCCGCACCTTTCCTTTCCTTTCCTTTCCTTTCCGCACCTTTCCTTTCCTTTCCTTTCCTTTCCTTTCCTTTCCTTTCCTTTCCTTTCCTTTCCTTTCCTTTCCTTTCCTTTCCTTTCCTTTCCTTTCCTTTCCTTTCCTTTCCTTTCCTTTCCTTTCCTTTCCTTTCCTTTCCTTTTCCTTTCCTTTCCTTTCCCTTTCCTTTCCTTTCCTTTCCTTTCCTTTCCTTTTCCTTTCCTTTCCTTTCCTTTCCTTTCCGCACCTTTCGTTTCCGCACCTTTCCTTTCCGCACCTTTCCTTTCCGCACCTTTCCTTTCCGCACCTTTCCTTTCCTTTCCTTTCCTTTCCTTTCCTTTCCTTTCCTTTCCTTTCCTTTCCTTTCCTTTCCTTTCCTTTCCTTTCCTTTCCTTTCCTTTCCTTTCCTTTCCTTTCCTTTCCTTTCCTTTCCTTTCCTTTCCTTTCCTTTCCTTTCCTTTCCTTTCCTTTCCTTTCCTTTCCTTTCCTTTCCTTTCCTTTCCTTTCCTTTCCGCACCTTTCCTTTCCTTTCCTTTCCTTTCCTTTCCTTTCCTTTCCTTTCCTTTCCTTTCCTTTCCTTTCCTTTCCTTTCCTTTCCTTTCCTTTCCTTTCCTTTCCTTTCCTTTCCTTTCCTTTCCTTTCCTTTCCTTTCCTTTCCTTTCCTTTCCTTTCCTTTCCTTTCCTTTCCTTTCCGCACCTTTCCGCACCTTTCCGCACCTTTCCTTTCCTTTCCTTTCCTTTCCTTTCCTTTCCTTTCCTTTCCTTTCCTTTCCTTTCCTTTCCTTTCCTTTCCTTTCCTTTCCTTTCCTTTCCTTTCCTTTCCTTTCCTTTCCTTTCCTTTCCTTTCCTTTCCTTTCCTTTCCTTTCCTTTCCTTTCCTTTCCTTTCCTTTCCTTTCCTTTCCGCACCTTTCCTTTCCGCACCTTTCCTTTCCGCACCTTTCCTTTCCGCACCTTTCCTTTCCGCACCTTTCCGCACCTTTCCTTTCCTTTCCGCACCTTTCCTTTCCTTTCCTTTCCTTTCCTTTCCTTTCCTTTCCTTTCCTTTCCTTTCCTTTCCTTTCCTTTCCTTTCCGCACCTTTCCTTTCCGCACCTTTCCTTTCCGCACCTTTCCGCACCTTTCCTTTCCGCACCTTTCCTTTCCTTTCCTTTCCTTTCCTTTCCTTTCCTTTCCTTTCCTTTCCTTTCCTTTCCTTTCCTTTCCTTTCCTTTCCTTTCCTTTCCTTTCCTTTCCTTTCCTTTCCTTTCCTTTCCTTTCCTTTCCTTTCCTTTCCTTTCCTTTCCTTTCCTTTCCTTTCCTTTCCTTTCCTTTCCTTTCCTTTCCGCACCTTTCCGCACCTTTCCGCACCTTTCCGCACCTTTCCGCACCTTTCCGCACCTTTCCGCACCTTTCCTTTCCGCACCTTTCCTTTCCGCACCTTTCCTTTCCGCACCTTTCCGCACCTTTCCGCACCTTTCCGCACCTTTCCGCACCTTTCCGCACCTTTCCTTTCCGCACCTTTCCTTTCCTTTCCTTTCCTTTCCTTTCCTTTCCTTTCCTTTCCTTTCCTTTCCTTTCCTTTCCTTTCCTTTCCTTTCCTTTCCTTTCCTTTCCTTTCCTTTCCTTTCCTTTCCTTTCCTTTCCTTTCCTTTCCGCACCTTTCCTTTCCGCACCTTTCCTTTCCGCACCTTTCCTTTCCGCACCTTTCCTTTCCTTTCCTTTCCTTTCCTTTCCTTTCCTTTCCTTTCCTTTCCTTTCCTTTCCTTTCCTTTCCTTTCCTTTCCTTTCCTTTCCTTTCCTTTCCTTTCCTTTCCTTTCCTTTCCTTTCCTTTCCTTTCCTTTCCTTTCCTTTCCTTTCCTTTCCTTTCCTTTCCTTTCCTTTCCTTTCCGCACCTTTCCTTTCCTTTCCTTTCCTTTCCTTTCCTTTCCTTTCCTTTCCTTTCCTTTCCTTTCCTTTCCTTTCCTTTCCTTTCCTTTCCTTTCCTTTCCTTTCCTTTCCTTTCCTTTCCTTTCCTTTCCTTTCCTTTCCTTTCCGCACCTTTCAGCACCTTCCCTCTCCTTTCCTTTCCTTTCCTTTCCTTTCCTTTCCTTTCCTTTCCTTTCCTTTCCTTTCCTTTCCTTTCCTTTCCTTTCCTTTCCTTTCCTTTCCTTTCCTTTCCTTTCCTTTCCTTTCCTTTCCTTTCCTTTCCTTTCCTTTCCTTTCCTTTCCTTTCCTTTCCGCACCTTTCCTTTCCGCACCTTTCCTTTCCGCACCTTTCCTTTCCGCACCTTTCCTTTCCGCACCTTTCCGCACCTTTCCTTTCCTTTCCGCACCTTTCCTTTCCTTTCCTTTCCTTTCCTTTCCTTTCCTTTCCTTTCCTTTCCTTTCCTTTCCTTTCCTTTCCTTTCCTTTCCTTTCCTTTCCTTTCCTTTCCTTTCCGCACCTTTCCTTTCCGCACCTTTCCTTTCCGCACCTTTCCTTTCCTTTCCTTTCCTTTCCTTTCCTTTCCTTTCCTTTCCTTTCCTTTCCTTTCCTTTCCTTTCCTTTCCTTTCCTTTCCTTTCCTTTCCTTTCCTTTCCTTTCCTTTCCTTTCCTTTCCTTTCCTTTCCTTTCCTTTCCTTTCCTTTCCTTTCCTTTCCTTTCCTTTCCTTTCCTTTCCTTTCCTTTCCGCACCTTTCCGCACCTTTCCTTTCCTTTCCGCACCTTTCCGCACCTTTCCGCACCTTTCCTTTCCGCACCTTTCCGCACCTTTCCTTTCCTTTCCTTTCCTTTCCTTTCCTTTCCTTTCCTTTCCTTTCCTTTCCTTTCCTTTCCTTTCCTTTCCTTTCCTTTCCTTTCCTTTCCTTTCCTTTCCTTTCCTTTCCTTTCCTTTCCTTTCCTTTCCTTTCCTTTCCTTTCCTTTCCTTTCCTTTCCTTTCCTTTCCTTTCCTTTCCTTTCCTTTCCTTTCCTTTCCTTTCCTTTCCTTTCCTTTCCTTTCCTTTCCTTTCCGCACCTTTCCTTTCCTTTCCTTTCCGCACCTTTCCTTTCCTTTCCGCACCTTTCCTTTCCTTTCCTTTCCTCACCTTTCCTTTCCTTTCCTTTCCTTTCCTTTCCTTTCCTTTCCTTTCCTTTCCTTTCCTTTCCTTTCCTTTCCTTTCCTTTCCTTTCCTTTCCTTTCCTTTCCTTTCCTTTCCTTTCCTTTCCTTTCCTTTCCTTTCCTTTCCTTTCCTTTCCTTTCCTTTCCTTTCCTTTCCTTTCCTTTCCTTTCCTTTCCGCACCTTTCCGCACCTTTCCGCACCTTTCCGCACCTTTCCGCACCTTTCCGCACCTTTCCGCACCTTTCCGCACCTTTCCGCACCTTTCCTTTCCGCACCTTTCCTTTCCGCACCTTTCCGCACCTTTCCGCACCTTTCCGCACCTTTCCGCACCTTTCCTTTCCGCACCTTTCCTTTCCGCACCTTTCCTTTTCCCTTCTCATTTTCATTCTCATTTTCATTCTCATTTTCTCATTTTCTCATTTTCTCATTTTCTCATTTTCTCATTTTCTCATTTTCTTTTCCTTTCCTTTATTTTAGCTCATTGTTTTTGTCTGGTTTTGTCTTTTTTTGTTGTTGTTTGGTTTTTGGTTTTGTTTGTTTGTTTGTTTGTTCTCTGATTATTTTATTTTTAGAGCTAAACCCGCTTTCCGAGTTCATTTCGTTTTGCTAGCCGCTCTAGGTCCGGGATCCCAAGTTCCACGGCCTCCCTTAGGAAGAAGCAGTGAGGGGCTCTCACCTTTCCCGACGCTTTTGCGGAGCAGAGCCCGGGCCGCCCCCATGGAAAAACGGGATCAGCGCAGCCGGCTCCTCGGCAGAGAGGCGGGGAGGGATGGAATACAGGGGACTAAATTTCTATCCGCCCACAGCAGCTTTTCTTCCCAGCTGGAAGGTGAATTCGATCAGTCCCCAGCGCCCCTCGGCCAGCCGGGCACCCCCGCCCCAGGGACCCCGTCCCGGTGCCCCCGGAGCCAGAGCCGCGGGGCCGGGCTGAGGAGCGCCCCAGTCCCGACCCACCGGGGGCTCTTATTCGATCGCTTTCCCTCGCCCCCAATAAAACGATGATCATCTTTAAAGGAGAACACAGGTGCGGGGTGAGGCTATCCTCACAGAGCCCGCATGAAGGAAGGAATATTCCTTTTCAGGAGTCTGTCTCCTTCCCTCCTTTAGCTTTATCCCAAAGCAGAGGGATTTTTTGTTTGTTTGTTGTTTGTTTTGTTGTTGTTTTTGTTTTGGTTTGGTCTGTTTGCTCACCTATTTTTTAAGTTATCTTTAGAGGTGTCTCTGTCTTTTAGCTGTTTAGAAAATTTTCACAGTATTCAGTTTTGTTCAAATCAAAATCTTACAATATTGTTTCGATTTTCTTTCTTTATTTTTTTTTTTTCTCACACTCCCTTGCACAGGACCAAACACGGACTGGTCTTCAATTAAGTCACAAACAATAAGTGGCTATCCAAGATGAAGGATAAATTCCCAGCTTCACAGGTGTCATGTAGGAAGGCCTTTTATCCAGGTGTTCTCTACTCTTTTCCAGGTTTGACTTTACCAAGATGAAGGTATTTTAAAGTCAGTTTGATCCTTCTCTAATATACACCTCCTCTGTCATTTCTCTGTTCTAGAGCCTTGCTCAGATACAAGAAACTTCTACCTGCCTTGGTGGTTGTTGTTGTGTCAAAAATCAATAGCAGAACAAGTATATTTCTCTGAGAAAAGCCCCACAGAGGAGTACCCTGCTCCCTGTGATACAGCATCTGAGCCTGGGCACTGAACTCTCCATGAAACACCAATCCCAGCTGGAGTGCTGCACTCAGCAGAGAAGACAAGACAGAGGTTTTCTCCTCCCACTAATGCACTTACACCTTCTTTCCCTTTTCCTCATCAATGGGACTCTGCAGAGCCCTACTCCAGCTGAGCATGTTTGTCACTACCCCACATTTTGGGTTTACTTGATTTACTTTGCTATCATTGCCCTTCATGTCATTCCTCTGAATTTTTGTTTTCTTCATACCCAGAAGTGATGGTGTCTGTCTGAACTCTGCTCTTTCACATAATATTGTCAACAGAAACTATATTTTTAAAAAGAGATAAGTTTAAATAAAATGTATAAAGGATAATCAGAATAAAACATACACCAGATCCTTCCATACTTGAAGGTAGGATGGCTTTTACCCTTTTTGGAGTCTTCTGAAGTCAGTAGATATTATACTGATATTATTCTGAGTTGGCTTTTATCAGGAATCTCAGATGTTACATCAGTATATTGCTGACAGAATTTCTTGCTTCATAGAAAACAGGCACCTAAATATAATTTCTGCAGCAACAGAGATGCTAATCTGACTCTTCTGTGCCAAATCTAGAATATCATTTTTGCCAAAGATTAACATTGTTTGTGCTTGTGCAGCTTTGTGAGATACATACCGAAGGTCACTCTTCAGGTAGCCTACAACCTCTGCTTGTTTCCTGGCAATGTGATAGATTGTTAATGGACTTATATTGGGCACATGCAAATCTGCTCATACACTGAACATCTTGGAGGTCTTGCTTTTCAGAGATTTTCCAGTTCTGTCAGATATTTAAGCCTCTGAAATCAATTTTGGTTGCTTGGGAACTCATTCATATCACTGTGAAATCTTACCTACAAAGTTCTTCAGCGTGAGCAAATGCTGGAACTAACTTTTCAGATTTGTTTTCTATGATCATGTTTTGGGAAAGTCAGACCTACAAGCAATTAGTATTAAGAACACATGAAAAAATTAGAGAATACTGACAGTCATTGCCCAGACTTTGGTTCTCCAAAACACAAACCACATGTCATCAGAGTCTAGGTTTGAACATCAAGCTGAGTTAATTCAGATCTAATCCTACATTCAATTATGGATAATTTACAGGACCAATTCCATGCCCCACTAGTAGAACTGTATATTTGTGGTGTCTGCATCTTTGTGATGAGGAAAAGAAAATTAAGCATAATGCAAAAACATTTGTATCACTAATCTGGATGAAAGTCCCTATATGATGTGTGTGGCAACATTTTTTCTGGTCATGAAAAAATTTATCTGTCTTTTAAGAGACTTTCTCCCTCTTTTAAGAGATTTGGTATGCAGATGCTAAGCAGGGTTGGCCACACACTTGCTCTCAAACAGTCCAAGTGCATCTCTCCTACCTTGGCCATATCACATCAATCTTTACTTGCCCGGGGGCTGCTGAATAATCCAAATTCCCAATACAGAGAAAACAAGGTGTCTTGAGCTGTGGTGTGATCACACTCACTGAGTCACTCTGGGGAATATCTGCCCCAGATTTTCAGATTTTTTGTTGGGATTCCAGTTTTTCTTCATAACCATTGTTCACAGGAGCCACATCCTTTAGTGCTGCAACTCATTTCCAGAGCACTGGTTCCCTCCCTGCTCATCTTTCCAAGGTACGTGCCTCACAGCTCCCAGCCTAATGGCATTTTGACATGCTGCTTGCAGAGTTGGGAAGCTTGGCTGCCCTCATAATGATCAACAGGAAAGAGTCTACAGGATAAGGGAAATCTGGAAAACATGAGGGGTGAAAGATGTGCCTTTGTTTAAACTGGAAAAAGAAAAGAAAAAAAGTAGTAGGAAGACAGGGGACAAGAGTGTTCTATATGTAAAATGTGGCTGCAAAGTTGCTGGTAATCACTTATGGGCAACTGAAGAAGGATGAGAAATCACTTAAATTTGCGGCGAAGAGAACTAGGATAAATATTAGAAACAGAGTCTGTTTCTTAAGAGGGCATCCAAGAAAAAGGTTTGATATAAATCCCAGGGCTCGTGCTACAGAAATTCAGATCAGAATGAATATCTATAAAAGATTATATGAAGTGATTTACTTAACTTTGATGCAGAGGGTGGAATGGTGGGATATTGGCCCGGATAACTGGATGACATCTTGAGTTCTGTGTTTCATTGCCACAAAGCTATCTCACCCGCGGAGGCAAGGCAACTCTTCAGCTGGCTGACAGCTGATGCAGGATGGAGATTAAACTCAGCTGAAGATTGACTGTGGTGGTAGAAATATGTCGATTCATGTGGAATTCAGGCTCTTAATTCACACCCAAACCACTGGCATAGCCACTGCTGGCTCCAGGATTTCAGTACCAAGTTCTTATCTGGTAGGCACTAACATGTCCATTTTGCTGTTTTGAAGAAATATCACAAGATTGGCCTCTTACCAAATCCATTCCATCTCTGTGAAATATTATGGCTATTTCAGTCTGAGCTGTATGTCTGTCAGAGATCAGAGTGGCACAGAAGGTGATTAGGCTATTAAGTTCACTAGGTTATTAAATAAAAGTATTAAGCTTTTTGTTCTCCCCTTTGTTTTATTTGAATAACTGTTACCCAGGTTTTGGATATTGAAATTACTGCCTAAGAAATGGTCTCAATGGAGCAGAAAGGAGGCAAAATGGACCAACTAATAGGAAGAAGACTTTTTTTTTTTTCAATCAATAAAATTACTGGGAGAAGCACTCGAAGTAGGAAGCACATTACTGTTTTTCTAAATTCTGGTCACAGAGGTTTTTTTCATGGAAACAGAGAGGCAGGATCAGCTTCACTTTTGGACTGCATTTATTTGTTTTATTATGCTCTGGAATAGATTAGGAGTGCTCATACAGGCAATTATGGTGCCTCTGATGGGGCATGGCAATAAACAGGAGGGAGGTGGTAACTTTTTCTGTTTTCATATTTGCTTGCAGTGTAAGAGAGAGAATGTAGAAAGCAGAAGGTGGAGAATGGATGGATGATGGGGCAGAGAGAGGAAAAGAAAATTAGGATGATGGATGGATTAAGGAGAGAAGGACAAAACTGTGGCAGGTTGAAATGCAGGAATCAAATAGGCTTGGAGTCATTGTGGAAAATCACAACTCTACTATCTTGTGGTGAGTAAAAAGTAGCTGAAGAGAACAAGGTAAGGGATGTAAGTAAGGTGAAGGATCTAAGAGAGGAAGCAGGCAGAGATGTGGACCTGGCATGGGCATGGTTGGAATTGGCACGGGAATGTGGCAGGGTTTGCTCATAACAGCCCCTGGGCTTTCCTGCAAATGTTGCTCCAAGAAGTCACAGCCCACGCCTGTGTGTGGATTTTGGGCACTTCACAGCTCAGCCTTGGGGATGGAGGGTGGGGAAGGAGGATGGGGATAAGCAGGAAGGAGACTCAGCTGTGAAGGGCAGGGGAGCCCTGAGGAAAGAGAGAGCAGTGTCACGGGACTCTTGCTGCCCTGCTCAGCTCTTGCCATGCATCTTTTCACCCTTTACATGCGACACATTGGGCCAAGCAGCCTCAGTGTCATTTCCTCCTGCCTCCACTACTCACCACAGCAGAAACAAAGCCACCCTTGGCAGCTCTCCCTGGGGAGTAGCAGAGCCAGTGCTATCATTAATCTGCCTTATGAATAAAGCCTCAGGAGGAACCATCCCTGCTCTAGGGCATCTCCAAGAAGTTGCAGTTCAGATCTGTACTGCACTGCATATCCACCTCAAAATGGGTCAGGAGAAGCTGAACTAAAACCTGCCTGTCTGCAGGGATTAACCCACAAGGGATCCACTCCCAGCAGAGTGCCAGACCCGCAGCCACAGCAGAGGGAAGGTGAAGGCTGCTATTACAAGCCTCCTGTGAAGACAGAGGTGCTTTTAATTTTAGTCTGGGAACTTTCCCCTCATTACCCTCCTGACAGGATGGGTGCAGACAGCATTAGGGATGCTGGGCTAGACACTGGCCCCAGAGGAATGTCCTCCTCCTCCACCTCCTCCTCCTCCTCCTCTGCGTCAGCACCTCAGCACAGGGGGAGCCACAACAGCACTTCCAGTCAAACACCTTCCCTTGCAGGATTTCAATTTCTCCAAGCACAGGCGGCTGCAGGGGAGCAGGAAGCCTCCGCCCCATCCTCACCCCGCTCCCCACAGCCGTGCGAGTGAGTCTGGCTGCTGCCTTTTCCCAGGGCTAAAGGGGATCGCTGATTAAAGGGGCCTTCTGACCAGCTTTCCCCTAAAAGGCGCTTACAAAACCCGTTTGTTTAACCTTTTCACAGCAGCTTGACCCTGTCATGAAGAACAAATCACTCCGGAACAATGTTGGAGTGTGGGACTGACGGAGTTGCTCCCAGCCTCTTCCATCCTGTGCAGAGCCGGGGATGAGCAGCCCTGGCGAGGAACAAGGACCCTGCTCTGCCTCCCACCATCCCCGCAGCTTCCAGCAGCAGCTGCGGGGCTTGGAGCCACCAAAAGGGCCGGCTCTGGGTGTCTGTGCTGGGGCACAGGCGGGACACTGCCAGGGCAGCCTGCTCCTCACCTCCCTCCTAACAGCGCTCCTGCCTCCAGTTTCTTCTGAATATGGGATGAACTCAGGGGATTGTTCGTTTTTCCCCTGATGTTAAATCCTTCGGCCAGCTTTTGAGTTCCTGTTGCCTGTTTTACATCGTTTGTTGACTCCTCAGCAGTGAAACCAGAGGACAAATAGACTCGCTGGTTAAGTTTAGAAGTAAATATTTAAATTTTGTTACGCTTCTTGTTTTATGGATGGGGAAGGAACTGTTCAGTTAGAAATAAAAATTAAAAGCTTTTTGATATTCTCAGATTTTAAACAATAGTTCTCTTTTCCTTTAAAACAAATTATCAAAGCAAGAATGCATAAATTGGACAAAAGTTATTATATTCCAGTGTTTTCATGAAGTGATTTTCTACATGAACAGGAAAATGAATCTTAATTGCTTACCACAAAAATATCCTCAGGCGATGGTAGTACAATTAAGAGTTTTTCTTTAAATAGCATGCAAGAAAATGCAGTACATATGGTGCCATTAGCAACTTCAAAACAGTATTTGGATATTCATTTAATTTAAAACAGCGTGTGCTAACACAAAACTTAGCAGTAATAATAAATGTAAACTTGGGTAAGAAAGTAAACAATGCCATCTCTGTTGAGTGTGTAAGCCATTAGTCAAAATCAACAGAACCAGATTTTGATAGCAAGTATAAGCTCAAAATATTTTGTAATAGCTAATTTTTAAGTCTTGTTTTGTTTGGCTTTGATCTAAAAAATAATAATAATTGCACAGAATTTTGTTTTATTGTGCTCAGCAACTTTTCCTTTGTGAATACAGAACAAATAGACAGCATCAGAACAAACTAAATGTGTGAAATGAGGAACTGGATAACTTCACATTTCTGTTAAAACTGTGTGTGTAAATTTAAACACCACACTGGTATTTTGTGTTTTTACCTAGTGCCGTTCACTGCAGAATGCAACAGACACAACCCAGTGTGCTGAGGGTGGCACACTCAATGTAAAGGTCCCATGGAAATCTATCTGTGTAACTGGCCAGGTGCTTAAATGAAGATCCTTCCTGTAAAGCAAACTAAGGTATTTAATCTCTGCCTTAATCCTGACACTTTTAAAGCTTGTGAGATGCTACTGAAATTAAGATTGTTTGTGTGTTGAGGATAACACCACACAGGCCATTCCCACTTGCCCTTGCAGGGGAAAACATTAGTTTTCCATCTTAGTGAATTTTAGATAATGGTGTCAGCTGGGAGACAAAGTAACTGTAGTGGCACTGACCTAGGAGATGTAAAATATCCACACTTGAAACACTTCAGGAGAAACAAACAGGATGAGAGAATTTTACAGGTTTCCTTCTTGAAGGAGAAGTTCCTTATTTTCAGTGCCCCCTCCTCACAGCATCTGCTGTGAGCCCTGGAAAGCCCTGCAGAAATTCCTGTTCCCTGCTCTCTCTCGGAGCCTGCCGTCACTGCAGCTGCTGGGCTTTCCTTCTCTGCACAGATGGGGAAGATAGCCGAGGCTCCAGGGGGTGAGGCACAGCAAAAGGCTAATTCTTGACCCTGATGACAAATGAGGCACTGGTGGGCAAGGGGCTGTGCCTCCCTCAGCCAGGAGCCTCAACTGTGAATCCTGCCATGGAGCACGGTGCCCAGGCCAGCCCTGCTTTGGGGAGCAGGGTCAATAAATTCGCAAATTACCGTGCAAACAGGAAACATTTTCTTGGCAAGGAGAATGTGTCAAGCCATCCCATAGTTAAAAGGAAAGAGGTTTTGTGCAGCTCAGGAGAGGGCCTGTTGTGTACATCCTTCTTGCTGGAGCTGTTCAACTTTGTATGAATAATTAAACCATCTTTGGAGCAAGGACTTGACCCGCATCTCTCGCATCCCAGGTGAGCACCTGAACAACTGGGCAATAGACTCAATCTCTTGCTCTTCTCTCGCTGGCCCAATGAATATTTAATCACCTCTACAAAGTGAAGCAGCTCCAGTGGGAGGGAGTGAAAGCCAAGCACCTCACAGAACCTCTGTAGCTCCATGGCCCATCTTTTTTCCACCACAGTTTGACTCCCACGCAAAAAAAGCTCTCAATATATTGGAGAGGGGGCAGTGTTGACTGGATGCTTCCCTCTAGCAGAGCCAGAGATGGTGGGAAGCAGGTTCTGTCTTCTCACCTTTCCCATCCACAACACACAGCCACCTACATAATTTATCTTACAGCTGATGATTTTGATGGCCACCCTTGATGCATTTGCCTGAAGGTAGTCACCTAGGCAGGAGGAGAGTCAGAACCTGCAGGTCCTGGCAGACTGTGCAGCTGCCAGGGTACACGCTCCTGCTTCTGCTCAAACTGGTGAGAAAGTCAAGCAGATGAAGTGTGATGGGTGGCACAGACCATGTGCCCACTGATGGGAGCTTATGTCTCGGAAAGGTTTAGTGTCTCACATGGCTACTGCTGCTGCTACAGTGCCTTACTTTATCCCCTGACGGATGCACAGTGCAATCCAACACATCCCAGCAGGAAAAAGCATAAGGAAGAGCTGCAGGGAATAAGAATGCAAAGAATAAGGTCATTCTGCTCAAGGCGCAGTTTTGGGTTTTTTATAATTCCACAGGAAACTAGGCCATCCAGTTTTGTAGATAGCTTTTTAAAGCTAATGCAGATTTTTAAAAGGAAGAACAGCTGATGTTTTTTTAAAAATTGTGTTGAGCCAGAAAAGATGCTGCTCAGGTATTTCTGTAGCCTATCAAGGTCAGAGTGGAATGAGAAGTGCCCTCTATGAAGAATCACTCCTAGTCTCACATGGTCCTGAATTATTTCAGCAAACATTTTGCTAGAATGTTTTTGCTTATAACAGGAGTAAGGATTTAGAGAACAACTGTTATTTGTATTTGTTAACTGGTATTTGTTATTTGTTATTCTTATTTTCTGCAACAGAAATTCAACAATGGGATTGAGTAGGAAAAAATGAAGAAGATATTTACCTATTTAAAAAAGATAATTGCTTATAACCTCCATTCTGCCAGGATATTGCTGCATTTTTCCCAACAGATGTTCTCTTGGGAACATTTGGGTATGTATCATCACCTCAAAGCAATGCAAATCAAAACATTGTCTATTTGCAAAAATAAAAACGAGATTTGTTTTGTTTTCTTGTCAAAAATTATTAAAACCACTCAAATCTAAGGGTGATAAAGAGGGGTATTCATGCTTTGTCTGGGCCTTATATTCAGGTCTCTGGATTGGAGTAAGTCTCCCCATGGGCAGACAACAAGATTTAAGACCGTCCAGGCAGTGGTATTCTGGTTATCCTCTGGAAATGTGTGATTCTACAGCCTACAAGGTGTATCCCCTTGGCATCACACCCCAGGTGAGCTGTGAGCACATGGCTCTCTACTCTCCAAATTTCTCAGTCCTGGCCATAGGCTGCAGACATGAAGCTGAGACACATCTGATTCCCCACTCCTCCATTCCCAATTTGGTTATTGGAAATTAATCTCTGTTGTTTTAATTGTCTTGCTCAATTGTAAAATTAACTCCTACCTGCTGCAGAAGGGAGATTAAATCTGGGGAGTCATTGGAAAGAACTATCACAACAGGAATATCACCTCTCCATCAGCAGTACTGGCAGGTAGAGGAGAAAGCAGAGGCACAAGGAGTTTTCTGACTTCAGGAAGGGGCAGTTTGCTAAGCACAGACTTGCTTTGCTTGCAATGAATTAAATTATCACTTGATTTTACCATTCCAGACCAAACTTGCTGAGCCATGGTTTTTTGCCTATTTTTCTGCAGTGAGACTCAGTCCTGTCTCCCAGAGCTTGTCAACAGAGACGATAGCAGGAAAGCGATGAGTCAAGAGCAATCAGATCAAGAGGGTCATTTCACAGACACATTGAAATGGCTGGGAGCATTTTCTGATCCTTTCCCTCTTCTAACTGCAGGATGAGTTATCTTTGCTGAGTGTGTTTAAACTAACCTTGGAGAAGGGCTGTGGAAGGGCCTGGAAACACAAATGGTGTTTCAACTACTGCTGGGGATGGGAGACATATGGGTAAAGTATCACTGCAGCCACAACCTCTTGTCATGGCCCCACAGCACCAAGCCATGCAAATACTCACTCTTGTGGAACCTACCTGCCTGGCCAAGGACTCAGCTTTTCCCTATCATCCCTGATTCCCATTGCACAGTATTCCTCAGGCACACTCAGGACATGGATCTGGCATGTTGTACCTGAGAAAACCATGTTTATTTTATCTATTTACCTGTGTGCTGTTTGCCTACTAAATTAGGAAGAAGGCTTTTTGAAATTTCCAAGTTTGATCTGCGATCCTATCTTCTGTCTCTGCACTCGTGGCTGCTGTCTGTGAGCTAAGGATTCCCTGCAAACTATTCCTTATTCTCCTATTGCACTGATCTCTTGCTCGTGAAGAATTCCCAGAGCAAACCTTCCTAATGCTAATGTTCAGCCAAGCACAAGGCTGTTTTAACACTGTGTAACTTTAATTTAGAGTGTGTTGCTTTGCCTTCAAAAGGTGCTTTAAGCTGTTGCCAGTGACACCATCTCAGTTTGGCCAGATCTGTGGGCAATGCAACCTTATTCTTCCTGTGCTCCTCAAAAGTAGTGCTTGTGATGAGTTATCACAGACAACACCACTTCAAAATGTTGTGTATCACAAGTAGAACAAAGAGAGGATAGCTGCCTTGAAAAATCAGCAGTCAAACCACGCTTGTGCCCAGAGAGAGCTGACCTTCACAGGTGAAGGTGCACCCTGATGCTTGGTGGCAGGAGGGTGGTGAGGCACAGCATGAAGGGTATATTGCACTCTCTGTTTCCAGAACCTTTCCAAGGCAGCAGGACAGGGAAGCTTAAGATCTACAAGGGTGTTGAGCACCAAGTAACCCAGAAGAGCTGGACAGGAGACTGAGAGGCAGACACAGCCAGGAAACGGTGATAAATTAAATTTTGTCCTTATTAGCTCATTTATAAGAGAACTTATTAGCTCTCTTGTCTAGGTCTGTGCCCTACCCTGCTTTGGCTTTCTTCTTCATCTTCACTTTCTCCTTCTATCCTATATCCAGCTTTCCCTAATAACAGTCACAGCCTAAACCTCTCTCCTTATGCTTCGTCTTCCCAGGGATGATACAAAACAATGTCAACAGATGGTGGTTTGTGTGTTTTCATGTGTTTTTCATACATGCACAAATTGATTCAAAGAGATATGTTGTGCACCCTTTGCTCTTCCCTCCTACCAGAAAAACACAGACTGAAAGCAAAGCTCCTGAGGAGTCCTTATTCCTGCTGTTCTCCATAAAATCACACATAGCAAAACCTCCTATAACTCACTGGATTGGGGCCATATGCCTGGTGTTATGAAATATATGGAGGAAATACGTGCTTCTCAGTGGTGTGAGGAAAAGCCACTCAGCAGTTCCCATATTTTATGTATCTATATATTACTTTGAGCAATGCAGATGTATGTCTGTGTTTAGAAAAATCATCCTTATTTCAGCTGCCAGTGCCAGGAGAGTACAGGACTGGGGAAGAGCTGCCCATGTAAATGTGACTGGAAAGAAATCTAAATTTGTGATTCTGCTCTGGCACATAGTAATGGGATCTTGATGTGTAAATGGGTGGTATCATCTCTGGGTGGGGGTAATCACAGTTAGATAACACAGTTAGAGCTTGCCTTGTGCCATGTTTCAGATGGAGACAACGAGTACAATTCTCTCTGGCCAAGATGTTGATGCATCATACATCTGCTCAGATAATTTGTACAATTTTGTTATCACACAGCACTTTTGATCAGGGAAAACTAATGAAATTTGTGAAGCCTTTTTGTGTTGCCATCAGGGACAAAAACCGGGCTGAGTCAGCACGGGGGGCATCGGGCACTGGGGCTTTGCCCGGGAGACAATTCACACAACAGGCTGGTTAAGCCCCAGCTCCCATGCGCCCTCTGAGTGCAAAAAATAACACTTCAAGTGAGCTGAGTTCTAGAAAATGAAAACTAATTGCTGGGGTTAGAAGAATTCAGCCAGTCTCAAGCCATTAGGATCACGGCCGAGCAGGGAATGTCATGGAGCCAATTGGAGCAAAGCTGTCAGGGCTTTACCACGCTTAAGACCTAACCTTAGGTTGCTCTGCGATCACACGACCACGGCTCCAATATTTGCAGGAGAACATTCTCCCCGTGCCCCAGCAGCGCTTCCCTCCACAGATGCAGCAATGAGTGCAAGGAATGCCGATTCCACAATACTCCTCATCGCCGGCACGATAGGGACAGACAGGCCTGGCCCTTTAATTTGCCTTTTTTTTTTTTTTCCTAGAGGAATAAAAACAACAAAAAGACAACCTAGTCTGTCGTGAGATTTCTGACTGATTGTGGAGTAATTCGGACAGAATGGAATAGAGCCTGCTCAGTGGTTCATGAACAGCACTTATCCGTACTCCATTATTTTCCCTTTAGTTTGCTTTACAAATTAGAAAAGGGCACCAGTGTCAAATTCTTGATGCAAGCCTCTGTGTGAAATGATAAGCTAAATCCTAAATTGAGGTCAAAGCTGTTCATGTGGTTCCTGCTGCTAATAAAAATGCTTTTCTTTGTTCCTGACTGCTAAGAATGCCTGCCCCATTTATAAACAAGATCTTATCCCAAAAGAGACACCTCTATGCAGATGTTAGGGAAAAGTACCCTGCTTAAACAATAATCTCTCCTTAAAAATACATTATGTTCTGTCAAGAAAAAAAAAGTAGCATGGTTTCATTGAGAGAAATGCATTTATTCTAGCTAAAATTCGGGTTTTGTCTGCATGCAGCATCTCAGTGTATTTTCCTGAGTAATTCATAATGTGAGCAAATAATTGGCAACATCACAGAATTATCTTCTAATGATTTCACATAAACTTCAGTTTCATTTCCATTCAGAAAGAGGCTGAGTTTCCCCCCACAATTTCCTTTTTTGACACTCCTTTCTGAGTCCAAAATGAAACAACAAAAATTATAAAGAAAGAGAAAACCGGTCGTGTCTTCAAACCAGCTCTTGCTACCTGGGGAGCTCTGGATAACAGGATACAAAATCTGACATCATCACATCCTGAGGAGGGATGATGCAGCACCTGGGAGAGTGATGTCCTACTTAGCATGAGTTTTCATGGTCCCAAAACTGGGTGGAAATAACTCAGGAGAGATTTGGTGTCCCCCACTGAGGAAAGACAGCACCTACCAGAGGGATGGGGTCAATTATTACAATTGCAATTTTATCCTTAAAATCATTACTGTAAAGTCACTCAATTTTAACATCTCCATTCATCCTTCAAAGCCTTAATGCTCAAACGTGGCTTTTCCAGTGAGCTACTAACTTTGCTGTGTGCAGCTGTGTAGTATTCAGTGTCAGGAGACAGCTGATCCCACCATCACCAAACCTGGACACCAGAAACCCCTGTGGCTCTGCCTTCCTTGGTTTGGTCCCCTCTGCTGTCCCTGTAAATGGACTGCAAGTTGGTTACTACAACCAAGTAAATTCTCAAATGCTGCAGAAAATGAAACTTCAGACTTTTCCCCCCCTTTCTGGGAGAAAGGAAGTCAATTTACCTAGAAATACAAGAAATGCCACGGTGGGGTTATACAGCTCAGAGCAGTCACAGGAGACAGGTAATTTGGAGACCACATTATTCATTCCTTTTCTTCCTTTTTTCTTTTCTCTGTGCTAAGCCCTTGGTAACTACAGTGAGATGAATTAAAAGTGTCAGTTTGAAATGGTTGGAAACGGGTATAAATTGGAACTGTCTTTGCTGAGAAGCTGTATGAGACTGTATCAGGGCTAGAGGCAAGTGAGGTTTTGGAAGGGCATCACGATGTGTATTTGCATGCTTGACTACCAGGGAAGCAGAAGCACAAGCTGAGATGTTAAATCAAAGCAGGGAAGATTGTTTCCTGTTGTTCTGTTCCTATAAAATAATTTTCTAGTTAGATTTTCAGGAATTTTAATCAAACAAAACAAATTTTATATGTATTTATAATGAATATGCAGATGTAATATGAAACAGTGCTTTCCTGCACTGCTTAGAGAAGAAAATCCTCATCAGCTTTACTTTGAAATAGCCTAAACACTTGTCCAAATACCCATACGGTGAGAGGCAGGGTAAGGATAAAGCAGAAAGATATTTGTGTGTCTGCCCCAGGAGCAGCTGAAAGGCTTGAAAGATGAGAAAACAAGCAGTGTAAGGCCTACCTGAGGGGGTAAAAAAAAAAAAAAAAAAAAAAAGGAGGGGAGGACAGAAATAGTGACTGAAGTCTGAAGTCCTTGGCCCTTTTCCTTGGGTCCGCAAGTTGTGCTCCAAAGGCAATGTACTCCAAAGAAAGTCACAGAATTTAGCCAAACCAGGCTTGTGAAACATTTGCCTGGTGAAATAATCTAGCAGCACAAGCAGCTCAAAGTCTGGGCATTTCTGCCAGAAAGACAGCTAACACTTGTCCCCAGCTTTGACATGTCAGGAGCTCACAGGGCTGGAGGTGACAGCCATCTCAGAAAGGTCTGGTTTACCCAACTTTTCTTCAAGGAAGAGTCAGATTGATTCCCTGGAGAGAATTTTTCACAGCTTTTTCGAGAGTTGCTGTCAAAAGCAGCCGTGAAATGGCATTGTTGGGTAAACAGCCGGTTTCCTCTGCTGCTGCGCACCGTCCCTCCGCGGGGCTGGGTGTGAGGCGGCGCTGGGAGGAGAGCCCGGCAGAGCCCACACAGCCTCAAACAGCTGGAGTTTCTTCACAAGCGAAGCTCCCCTTGCCTCCCGAGGCTGCAGATGCCCTGCGGCGGCCCTGCCTCCTGCGCTGAAATCCCCGCGGAGGAGCGGAGCCAGCCGTGCTCTCAGCCACGTCCTGCGGGAGCGGCCCTTCCCCGGGGCTGGAGCACTGACATCTCCAAGGGCTCCTGCAAACACCGCTCCATGGCCCGGCCGTGTCCTGCCCTCCCCTCTCCGCTGGGGCCTGGGCTAGATGCAGTCGGTTTCAAAGACCGGGTTTAATGCTTTTTAATACTAGTTAAGTGAGTGGGTTGAGCTGCTAGTGTCGAAATGTCTTGAGGAGGGAAAGAATTCTGGATTTCCTGTTATTTGTCTTGCTTCACAGAATCCCGTTTTTTAGTGAACAGATGGAATATTTTTGGTTTGTTGAACATTTTGTCATCACTATTCAGCACCAGCTAACCTGCCAAATACTCTTGAAAAATACAGTTATTGCAGTCTCTGGTCCTCCGTTTTACAGCAGCAACTTTGCTCCTTGGTTTCCATTAATAAAAAGAACTGTTTATTTTCCTTTTTTTTTTTTTTTTCCCCTGCTTTAAGATCCAAAGACTATTCTCTGTTGATCTAAGTGGCAAAAACCTCATTCAAAATAAGATAGATGTTATTCTGCCAGAACAGGAAAACTCTTGGATGAAACCAGTAGAGACTGGAATTTCTGTACAGAGAAATCCACCCCATTTGCCAACAGTGACCAACAGCCAAGGATAACTGTGATTTATTTTTTTCCAGCTGGAGGTGGGTGGTGGCTTCTATAAGCTTTTAAATGCAGAAATACAGCAAGGTTTGGGTATAACATACCTCTGCAAATGCACTTGTTTGATTTGCTTGTGCTGGACTCAGGCACCATTTCTATGGGGCAGAATTGCCTCCTGTAGAAAAGCAAGCTGTCTTCCACCAGGACATAAAAGATGGACCTCACATAGCTGACTTTGCTAGGACATTCCCCTGCTGAATAACCATGGTGATTAAAATCTGTTTCCTTTGCAATTTGGGTTTGTCTGGCTTAATTCTGAGTTGTCTTTTTTTTTCCGTAAATTATTATTTTCACATTCTTTTCCAATTCCTCTGTTTCCTACTGCCTCCTCTTCAGAAATCTTTAAACTGTAAAATCCAACTCTGAACACAGATTTCAGAACACTACATTCAGATACAAAACACACACATGATTTTTATTCCCTGCTCCTTGGTGAAAAGGGATAATATCTCTCTCATGCATTTGAGTAGGATTTATATTCTAATATAGCCACCACTGCTTTTTAGAAAATCTGACTACAGTTTGCTACCAGCCTCTAGTTTATCTCTCAGACTGAAATGACAGCAACAGAAAACACCGTCTTATATTTTTTACTGCATTGTGACCCACACAGTGGTTGCCCATGTGTTTGTTACCTCTGCCTCTGTACTGAATCTGCCCAAATTCGAGACCGTGAAGCCAGCAGAGAGTTGCAGAGCAGCTGTCAGTTTGTTTGCATCTGTCATCTCTGATATCCCTGAAAAAGAAAAGAACATGAGCATGGCTATACAACAAAGCAAAGACAAACAATATTTTCATGAATTATGTGCATGTTTCCACTGGAAAAGTTTTGGTCTAGCTAGCAGCAGAGGAAGTCAGTGAAAATTTTATTTCTATGCCTGGCACTGTGTGGGGTCAGGAATACTTTGCAATTCTACAGCACTTTACGAGCAGAATTTCCTAACAATATGCCCCACTCCTTTTCCTGATTTCCAGTTAGAAAACACTCATGGTTCTTAGGCTGTAAATGAATTAAAAACCTCAAGAGACACACTGGAGAGAGAGGGATTCTACCCTGTTTTGTTAGGACTACAAGGGGAAGGAATATTACATATACCCTCCCCTATCATCGTGGTAGTACATCGTCTGACACTGGATATTACAGGTCCTAGAGAAGACTTCCCCATGCTTCGGGAAAGACAAAAGGAAGAATTTGTTTTGAGGGATTTTGATACAATGACAATTAGTTGCAGAAAAAGAAGTTATTGAACACCAGATTAAAAGGGACCTCCAGAACTATCTGGTACAATGTCAGAACTTTTAAACAGGTAAATTCCTTTAATTTCTTTATTTTTCTCAGTGATTAGGATCCAAGACAATCACTCTGACAAACTCCTATATACTGCTCCCCAAAGAAAAAAGATGACTCTACAGCTCAAGTAATCAATGTCTGATTTTTGAATTCTGATTCAGTGAATTTTTGAATTTGCTTTGTTATGAGTACTCATAACATTCCTGCAAAAGTGAGACCCAGCAGATGTTGGCAGACCCATACTGCATATGTCTGTGACCAGAAGCAGCAGAAGATTGCTAAACACACGAGCAGGAGCATCTAGGAATCGTGGTGTTCCTCACTAGCAAAAGGCAAGTTTGTCCATGGGGATTGGAATTTCAAGGCCAGAAACACCAAGAAAAAACAATCACTAAGTGCTGAGAGGAAGGACACACAGGGAAAGAGAATTTCAAGAAAGGAAAAGAGGATCTGCTTTTGTGGAAGAGATTATTTGTGGCTGCTGGACCAGCCAAAGCGAATGTAAAACTGCTTAGATCTGTTTAAACTATAGAATGTGGAAAAAAAAATATTCCTGTGGGCAGTGTTAATATGTAACCCAAAACTGACATAACCTTGAAAAAACTACAGATAGTAAGAAAACTGAGGAAGATAAATGCTATTTCCTCTTGTTGCTGAACATGATGTATTTTTTCTCTTTTCTACTCAGATACAGGGACTGCAACATTTAAAATCCCAGTAAATGCAGGTGTGTGCCACAACTAGCACACAAAAGAGAAGGATACGAGCCTTGAAAAGATCAAAAAATGAGAAGCTTTGGGAAAGAGCAGTGGAGATAAAGCCTGAGAGGAAGCCAAGGAAAAACAGTAAAGTGATGCTGCAGGAGTATAGTGAAAATTTACTTAAGACACGTGGATTTTGGTGTGTGTAAGCCCAGCACATCAGTGCACCCGCTGCATGCCAGGAAGCTGAGCTAAGCCTGGCTGTTTCATCCTTATGGGTAAGCCACTGGAAATCTGCAGTATCAGATTTGTTCCAATGCATTTAGCTTCTTTCATCAGCTTTCTGAAGTTTCTTAGAAATCCTGATTGCTCAGTGCTCCTTCTGTGGATAAATATAAACCTTCTGAGCACTTTCAGGTGTTTATTCAAGTATGTGGTATGGAGCTGGAGTCTTCTATCTATTGCAATTCAGCATAGAAAGTACAAAATGATTTTATATGAAGTGATGTGGTCAATAAATTTTAAAGGCAGAACGGCTGTTACTGTAAGCCTATCTACTGCAGAGCGCAGACACAAAGAATTCATCCAGTAATTCAGAATTCAAAGTGCATCTCAACTCATTTTAGTTAGTCTCTGTTCTATAAATCAAGAACTTTAAGTTTTATCATGTCTTAATCTGATTAATGCTCAGACAAAAGCTGTCCAAGTTACTTAATGAAAAACTTAATCAGTCATAAACATGAATTCAACAAAATATTTTTCTTTATGCAGGAGAATTTCCAGTTTTCTCTGCATAGAATAGAAAAAAGTTTGGGGTTTTCTTATTGATGAATTTTTATTTTCATATTCCAGTTAATATTGGGGTTTTTTTTAAATAATAAAGGTAAATTATTATATTGCTATAAACTACTGGAAAAAAAAATATTTTCTTCAACCTAGGTTGGTTTGGGAAGGTTTCTGTTAAAAAAATAACACTCATATATTCTAATTTAGGTCAAATTCATTTTTCAGAGACTTTTAAAAGCTCATAAGAAAGAATACTACAAATAGTTTTTGAACTAGATCTATTTAAGTGAGATTTGTGCTTTTAAATTCCTATTTCTGCCTCTGAAATTCTATTTTAAATAAACACTTGTTCAGTATTTGTAGTATAAAAGCACTATGAGTTTTGTATCTGTCTTATTATTGCCATTGCTATGACATTGATTGCAGCTGCATTAATGGAATATTTTCTGAGCCCAAATTTAATCTCACTTTTACCACTGTAAGTACTTCAACAAGAGATAAGATTTAATGAATCAGTATGCTCATGGACAACACTGATTATGAGAGACACTACTCTTGGCCTCAGACAAAAAGAATTAATGTGTGTTTTGTTGGGAAGATCATATTCTGCAGAACGATGAATGCCTCTCTAAAAGTTCAGTCTGGCAATGTGACACAATAGTCCCAAGGACCAAATGGATTTTCCTGCTTCTTTTGCAGAGCCATGGGACAGAGGCTTCCTGAAAACAAGAAGCAAATCTGTAGAGAATGTTGAGATATTGTGATGCTGTTACCAACCATTCCTTTGGAAAAAAACTGTCAGAAACACCAACATATCCCAGCTGCAACCCAGAGGACAGGAAAGCCACTAACCTGCTTGAATTCCCACTTTGACTCACAGTCACAGAAGCTCAGAAAACTAAGGTGAATTATGGTTCTTTCTAAATTATTTTAATGTAGCAGTTTATTTTTATAATTGTTAATATAAATTATTAGGCAGAATATGCAAGGGGAAATTATTTTCTATTTTAGTGAATTAATTATAAATGTATTTCATGTGCTTTGTTTTATATGTGTTAATTTGTGTATCTGGGTAGTAGTTATGGTGTAGTTATAAATTATCAGTGGACAACAGGGTACTTACAAACACATTACAACAACTGCATTTAATGGCACTTCAAAGCTAACGTTTTCTTGGAGCAGGAGGAAAGGTAAAAATGTATAAATTTCACTGTGACAAATAAGGCAGGGTAAGTTGGTCTTTTTCAGGAAGTACAAATAAGAACCAGGAAAAAAAAATCACTTAAAATTTAAGTGACATTTATGTTAATCTTATCCTCTTTGGTCCAGTTTGACAGACTGCTGCTGTCCTGTTAAATCAACATTAACTCCCTTTTATGGGCAGGAAGAAGAAAACTCTGCGTGAGATCTTATGTTGTTACTGAAACCAGATTCCTCTTTCTTGTAAGACAGGCAAATGCAAGTACCAAGATGGAGGAAACTGAATAAAATTTCAGCTTCTGCCTCTCATTGCATCTTTTCCTCACCAGCCACTGCTGGAGAAATGAGTCCAACCCAAGCACCTGACAGGACAGTCCAATCCTGCCACACATTTAGCTGGTGTGGCTGGTCTGCACCAGCAGTGCTACTGGCAAACACGAGCCACTGACAGCTGACTGAACAAGAAGATTGGAAGGTAACAACACACACAAAAAAAACCCACCCAAAAAGCAAACAAAAACTCAAACATATAACCCCTGGGAGATTAAAAAAAAACAACAAAAAACAGAAAACAAACCAAATTGAAAAAAACCCCTCCAAAACCAAAAAGAAAAAAAACAAACAAAAAAACCACAAACAATGAAAGCAAACAAACAAAGAACAAAACCAAAAGCAGGAAAAAAGCAGGAAAAAAGCAAACACCATGGATGTTACCAGAAGGCAGCCAAAGCCAGGAGGGGAAATCACTTTCAACTTCCCTCTCTGTGTCATTGCTGACTTCAGAGTGTGGGGGAATCAGAGTAAATTGGAAGCCAGAAAGCAAAGGGGGAGCAGCAGGTGTGCTGTGAGGGTCTGCTTCTAGGTGTGACCCATTGTTTCACTTAATCATATGCTTAAACTGAAGTGGTTAATGAATCATAGAACTGTCTGGGCTGGAAGGACCTTAAAGATTCTCTTGTTCCAAGCCTCTGCTGTGGACAGGGACACCTTCTACTAGAACAAGTTGCTCTGAGCCGCATCCAACCTGGCCTTAAATCAGGCCTGGAAAGGATCTAAAAGCAATGGTGTTCAGCCCTATGGAAAATTATCCACAGCAGTTTTCTCTGCTCTACTACTTTATAAAGCTTTTGAAAATCTAAAGCATACAAGTGATGGAGGAGCACCATTTCTCTTAACTTTCAGAAGTTACTCAAGGGCATCCTCCAGTCCCTGTGACAATCACGAAAATGGCTTTTCAGCAGTGGACATGGGCTAGTTGATGCTCTGCAGTATTTTTCCCAGAGGAAGATGCTTTAAGCCTGTTCTCCTGCTAAGTCAGTGCCTGTAACACTGTGTGGTGTGCAAACCATGGTCTTAAACTCATCACTGTCAAGAGGACAGTGGCCTTTGAGAGGAAGCAAACAGCCAATCAAACACGTTAAATAAGCACTGTGTGATTATTACTGTATTATTAGCAACAATACAGACTTTTTGATTCCTGTGGGACAATACCTGGTGAAGTGCTGGCAGATAAAGATCTCCAGACCAGCTAATTCTTGTTCTGCTGTTCACTTCCCTGTTTCAGGGAAGAAACATTTTCTCCTGCTATAGGGCAGTATGCCATGGCCCAGACAGCTGCCTCCAGCACTGTCCCCAGACGTCCCCAGCTCTCCAGGGCCAACACCAGCCTGTGAACAGCCAGCAGCACAAGGGGTTTTTCATTCTCATGGGACCCCAATGCCAGCCCAAAGAGCCAAAGTTCTGTACATGGCCCCTGTAATGGTAACGAAGCTTCCAAGTGCCAACACCCAGAGCCTTTTGGTCTGCTGGGGAGACCTTTCTTGGGGTGAAATGGAGTTCTGCTCCCATGCTTATTATTGAGTTCTCCACAAAAACTGCAGGCAAGGATGCCAATTAACACTAATTGGGATTTTTTTTTTTTATATGTGGACACGTGTCCATTAGGAACTTGATTGATAGACTGAGACAAGTGACTCATTTTGTTGTTGCCATAAAGTAACCATTGTGCCATTTGGGGTTCTTTAAAAGGAAAATACAGCAAGTCTCACCTGCTCCCATTAAAGCCAAAGAATTTTGCTATTAATTTAAGAGAGAATTTTGTCTTTGGATTCTGAACACTTTACCTGGAGGTGGGCATTGCATTGTCTTATAGTGCTTTTATCCAGGAAGAACACCTTGCTGGATAAATAATATAGTTAGACATATTGCTACTGATCTTAGCAACACCTTGTGCTTTCTTTGTAAAGCATTCTTTGAGGTTTTTTTTTTCTTGATGCACAATTTAAGAAGATTAAGTTTGAGCTTTATGTCAGTACTGAAGCTGGCTTTCAATTTCTTTTAAATTTTTTCTTAAACACTTCCCAAACACTTATCATTGATTCATCACCAGCTGAAGACTACAAGAGTATGTAAGCTTCTCTGGCGAGAAACCAGTTAGTTTGGTCACAGGAGGAAGCTGACAGCTCCATTATGGGCTTGTCAGAAATCAGATGCATTTTAAAGAGGACACCATCCCCTGGGTCTCCTGCTCAGCACGAGGCAGTGAAGGAACAAATGCAGAACAAAGGTGAGGGACCCCAAATGCAATTTTCAGCTGCTCACCCACAGAAGTAGGTAGCCTGCCTAAGGCATCATTCTTACACAGCTCTCTCGGCAGGGAAACTGGTTCAGAAAAATGCTGCTCATTTGGCTTTTCTTTCCCTGACCCATGGTCCTAATGTGTGGATCATATGCAAAGGCAAGATCAGAAATGACAGATCGGTTTTGCTCTCAGATATAGTCAGGTAGATGAATAAATTCAGCTCAGTGAGTTTTGGCATTTAGGAGCAACAGCTGGAAAATTCCTTTTAGCACTTCCTTGACATAAGACAACTGATAAACAGGAGGGTTTTCTTTCAGGGCAATCAGCTGCACTAGTGTCCCTGATCAAGCCCCAGCTCTCCCCTGTGGAGCACAGTGCCTAGCCTGCTTGAGAAAACTGTGGACACAAACCTGGCCCTTGAGTTTTCTTACACTTTTTTGGTCAGTAAAAGCGAGGCAAGGCTTTGGAAAAAACCAAACCTTCTGCTTCTGTAACTCCCTTTTTGTCAACAGCTTGATTTTGACTGAAGTAAGATATTCTGCACAGAAATCTAAGAAGTAGTATTTGAATCTTGCTTAATACCATGCCATGAAGAAAGACTGAAATCTCATAAGAAAAGCTATGGAGTTTGGTGAACACAACGCAAAGACAAGAGTGCTGTCAACAGCATCTACTGGAATAAAGAAAAATCCCAGAATCCAGGGCTAGTTGTTTTTTTTTCCTGCTTTGATATTTTACTTCAACAGAAAGGCTGCTAGTAGAAAAAAAAATTATGTGCTAAATTCCCATAGGCATCCAGGCATGGGATGGAATAGTACCATTTCTCCACACTGGCTGGATCCATGTTTACCCAGCCCTGGTGCCAGTGGCTTTCTGTAAGGAAAGATACAAGTGCTATCTCAAATATTCCTCTTAGGATCTTGCTGATCATGAAATCACTTGATTCAAAGACTGTGAAGTCAGTGATCTAAAATTATAAATATCTGCAAGAAATACTCCCCTCCCTCCAAATTATTAAGTTTTTATCCTTGTACAGTAGTGCCCCTCAAACATTGCATTACTTTGCTGCCTGTGAAGGAAGAAACATGTTGAGTGCTCAGCAGATTGCCACAAATGAGGTTACCAAAGTAGGCTGTTTTCTTTCTCTGATGTTAAAAAATCCCACCCATCTTTTTCTTACATGTACTACCAGGTCAGTGACTATGTAACATCTATCATACTGTACCGTCAATGAACTTAAATAATGCTGAATGTACAATCCTTGGAAAATCTCAGAATAGACATTCTTTACCATCTACACTGGCACTAGCTCTTTGATCCGTTGTAGCTAACACTGTATTGTTGTTTTTAATTATGCAGCATGTAAATTTGCCAAAATGGTCGGGCTTTTCCCCCCATAAGTGATTCATGCGCACATTCATTGTACACGTAAGGATGCAGCACTTAAAGGTTGCTTGCTTCCTAAAATAGATGTTTTCCTATCTGGGCTGGGTCCTGGTGCCTCCCAAAATAGCATCTCCTTTAGGCCTGGGCAGAGCTCACAGCTGCTGTGGGCAGTCTGATGGGACAGTAACCCCAGCCCAAACACTCACCCCCAGCCCCTTGGGGACAACAGTGCCACCAGCCTGCAGGAAGAGGGGCTCATTGCTAGGGGATACGTGGGGAAACATCAGCCTAAAGTAGGTGAGATGTTCCTCAGCTTACCTAAATTTCAGAGAAATGCTCAGTTGGTCCAGGACAAACGCACAAGTGCCAATATTTCACATTCACAAATAAAACCCTGCTGTTTTGGGGGTGTGCTCAGTCGTGGACTGGAAGTACCTTTATTTTCCAAATTTTCCTCTGTTTTTTAAATCCGTAAGGGTAGCAAGTGAAAAATACATTGTGTGTATGTGCATGTGCTGTGTCTGCCCCTGCAGCAGCCGCCTCTTGGAGCCACAGCCACACACGTGCTGGAGTGCCAGCCTGGGCCAAGAGAGCCCCAGCTTGGGCAAGCCAGACTGGAGCCCAGAAGTGGCAGAAACTCTCTGGAAGTTACAAACCCTGATTTTTACTTTGGTATAAGAATTACTGTGTTTTCCCTGTTCCTAAAGTCTGCTCACATTGCCTATTAAATATTTCTGTCAACATGTCTAGGAAAGCCTTCAGACCTCTCTCTGCAAACCTCAGGGCCAGCAGGTCAGTCATAGCAACTGAGAATGGGCACATTTGAGGGAAATGTTCAGGTGAGACACAGCAGCTGCTGCAGACAGCTGAGCTGTGATCTTATGGGTTGTGGACTTCTGTGAAGTTTCTGTAATATTGCTTCTAAAAGCAATATTGCTGTTTGGCATTAATGGCCTTATTGATAAGCTGAAGGGGCTCCTGTGGCATCACAGCCAGGAGCAGAGCTATATTACTGCTGAAACATCCAGCCATCCAGTCAGCAGGCTGAAAGGCCAGAGAGGTTCCAGGTGCTGCTGAGAATTTTGGAATTATTTAAATTTTGAATTGTTGAGGGTATAAACAGGTTTTTATGCTGTGTTTGGAGAGGTGTTAAAGTATTTTGAAAAATAATAAGAAATGCATCAAAGTATCTTTCAATGGAAGCTTTTGCAATAGCTCTGCTTTCTTCATCCCACTGAGCAAGTGGGATAAAATATCCCCATTAAAAGTAAGAGCCATTTACAACACATTTTAATATCTTCAACTTAAGATATCAATGGATACTATTTCACTTCAAAAAAACTCAAACAAACAACACGAATATTCCCCAAATCTTTGTATTCATACCCTGATTTGCACAAACAAGAGCTGATTTTCAAAGAAAAAAAACACCACTTTTTAATGATCAGATAACTTCATCTACAGTCTGAGAATTCTTTTAACCTCTGGATGAAAGTAATTCCCAAAAAAAAGTCATTCTAATGCTTCTCTCACACTCCAAAATGAAGGTGCAATAATTTGTCATGCAATTTAAATACAAGTTTATCAGATATTTTTCACCATCATGTCAATAATGTGATGAGCCACTGGTAATGCTACTGAGCTTGTGACTCAGAAATTCAACAGTATTCAGTTTCTGAATGGTGAGAGGTGATCTAAGATAAGAGGATGTAAAACAACACTAACAGCACAGAAATAAAATAATTGTCAATGAGTTTTTCAACGGCATGGAGGCTATTTAGCTGCTAGCTATGAATTCACAGCCAGTCTCTTCATAAAATATTTTGTGTGTGACTCCACTGAGACTCTTTATGTGCATAAAGATACTATGATGGACTGCACAAAAAGGAGGATTTGTCCTGAGTTTACCAGGGAACAGAAAGCCAAGCAAAGCAGCAGCTCAGAGTGGGGAGCTCTCTAGAAAGACAACAAGAAATTAAATATTAGAGACAGGCAATTAAGCCAAAGAAAGCCTTTAAGTAAGGGACCAAAGCCACTTTTACCTGAATCTCTCATTCACTAGAAAGAAGGGTTTAAATTAGTAGGTCAGATCTTACCAAGCTGACCTGTCTTGGACTCTTCTCATCCCTAACACTGACATCCCATCCCACCCAAATTCCCACGGAGGGATCCTGTGCCAGGAGGAGGATGATTTCTTCTGCTCACCTTGAACCCTACTTCCAAGTTCCCAACTAGCCAGAAGGTGCTACTGAAGTCAAGCCATATTATTCTTTCTATCAAATATTATTACTCTCACCTGTCATTAAATTTTTCATGATGAAACCATTCAGAAGGGTCATCCTATCCCTCACAAGAAAAATCCCAAACCTACAACAGCCAAGATGATGAGGCCAACTTTTCAATTTTTTTTTTTTTTTTTTGGTAGCAAAAAGCAGGATAAAACCTTGTACTGGGGTCTGGCTGAGGAAGAGAGAATTTTCCTCAGAGCAGCCCATATGATGCTGTGTTGTGTATTTGTGCCCAAACCAGCACTGGTATCACAGCAATGCTTTACCTGTTGCTGACCAATGCACAGCACTCATCAGAGTCACAGATGATTCCTCACTGCCACAGCATAAAGACCTCCTCTGCTTCTCACTCTGCCCCTGCAAGAGGCAGGCAGGAGGTAAGCAGGGGCTTGGGAGAGGACACAGGTGGACAGCTGACCCACAAAGAGATACTCCAGACTATGCACTATCACACTTGGCAATTAAACTGCAGGGTGTTTTTTTCCAAAGAAGCTGTTACTAAGTGAGCATCATTGGTCTGCTGATAGTGATGTAAATATAACCCCTTGCTTTTTAAATTTTTATTTCACTTATTGAATTGCCTTTATCTCAACCCATGAAATTTTTTCACTTTTTGTCCTTTCAATTCTCACCCCCATCCTAATGAGGGGGAAATGAGGAGGAAGCTGGATTAGGGCTCACCTGCCAGACAGGGTGAACATACCACAGGTGCTCCAGTCTTAATCCAGGTACCCCCAGCTGGGTCCCTAACTAGAAAATTCTCTGTATTATAACAATTCTGTATCATGTCTCCCTAGGTCACTGTACTTAGTAGGAGCTACAGCTTTCCTTTGAATTGGGTCTATTTTTCACCACAAAAACCATTGCAATTTCCATTTAGTAGTTCATTACCTACACTTAGGTAGGCAAGTTTAAACTTTAGATACCAGTTTGAATAAGGAGAATGTTTTTGCTCTTTAGGGGATTTTTTAATAATTTATTCTTAAATAGTTTTATTTAATAATTTTTTTATTATAAAATGTTCATATAGGGTTTAACTACTACAATAACTGCCAAAAGAGCAGCACAACAGGGTACAAGGGATCCTGGCTGCTTTGAAGATATGTTAATGACAACTTCTTGACACCCTCTTGGTGAAGGGACAGGTGGGAGGAGACATTCTTCTGAATCTCATCCTTGCAAATGAGGAAGGGCTGTTCAGGGATCAGAGGGCTGAAAACAGTCTTGGTTGCAGCAACCATGAAATCCTGAAGGTCCCCATTGATGGAAAGAACAACTGGCAGGATCACAACCCAACAAACTCTGGCTCTTTCAGGTACCTACTTGGCAGAATCTCATGGGATATTTTCCTAGAGAGAGGAGAAAAATAAATAAAAGTTAAGGGTCCCAGGAGAGCTGACAGATTTTCAGTCTCCTTCAGCCTTAAGAACAGTCTAACTCAATGTGTGGAAAATTAAAAGCTATGGGAGACATGCAAGGATGAACAAGGAACCACTGAAGAAATTAAAAATGAAGCCAGGACAGATGACTTAGGAGGAATTTAGGGACTCTGAGTATGCATGAGTGTGATCCTAAAATTGAATTTGCCAGCAGGTCAAGGGAGGTGATCATTCCCTTTGGCCCAACAATGGCAGGGCACATCTGGAGCACTGGGACCAGTTCTGGGCTCCCCAGGATGAGACATGGCCTTACTGGTGTGAGTCTGGTGAAGGGGCACAAAGACAATTAAGGGATTAAAAGACTTGTCATTGAGCCTGGAGGTGCTTAAGAGGTGTCTGGTTCTGGCAGTGGGAGATGGGGTTTAAGGGTTACAGGGGCAGTGCTGGGTTGGGGGTTGGACTGGATGATCTTAAAGGTCTCTTCCAATTTTGATGATCCTTTGAGAAGATGAGAGTTCTGGAACTGTTCAGCCTGGAAAAGGCTCCAGGAAATTTATCAATGTGTATAAACAACACTCCTGTGAGGAAAGGGAATAAAGAAGATGGAGCTGCACTCAGTGATGTCCAGAGAAAGAACAGTGAACAAAAACTGAAATACAGAAAAATCCATTTAACTCTTTAGCACCTTATTCTGACCAGTTTGAGCAGGAGGGTGCTCCAGACAGTTTCCAGAGAAACTCATAATAATGCAAGAACAATCAATCTGACGGGGAGGGAGCTTTGTTAGCCCGAACTAGAAATCAGTGTAATAAACAACTGTGAGGAGAAGAAATGCAACAAAACAGACAAATTGAAAATGGAGAGAAAATCTCTACAACACAATGACAGATTCCACAATCAGGAGATCTTGGCTCCAGTCTTGACTTGTTTTCTGCCTTTAATTAGCCTCTTAAAATGGAAAAGCATTAACAAGAATTCCTCACCCTAGACTACCCCCTAGTCAGCAAGGAGTGCAAGAGCCCTCACTGTGGGCCTGTGCTTCATTTCAGACAAGAGACTTGCTCTTTCAGAACTTAAGAGCATAATTTAACTGTTGATGACCCAGTGAACTAAATCAGTTGTGCCAGACAAGACGCACCATGATAAAGGAGCTCCTAGAGATATTCTGTATGGTATGGTTGTCAGGCCTGGCATTCTGAAATCCTGTAAATAAAAGATGGAAGCATCTGCCTGCTCATTTTGTTGATCTTCCCACAAGTCTGGGGTGGGGATTTTTTGGTTTTTTTATTTTTTTTTCTCTCCAGGGTGCTGGCTGGGGAACTTGAGACTATGCTTCTTCTGAGGACAGCTAACCTCAAACCAACTTGGCAGTACTGAAACAGGCAAATCCCACTGAGGACTTAGGTACAGCTATTCCCTAGGAAGAAAGAAAAGCATTACTTTAAATGCCAATTCTGTTCTCACATGAATTTAAAATAAACTTTTTAAACATAGCCATTGGGCTAATCCTATTGTTATTATGATTCAGAAATGGGATTAAAAATTTTCATGCTATTTTAGAATTCAAATATAGCCGCATATTTCCTTAATTCTAGATCCAGCTGCCATTCAGGAAAAAAAAAAAAAAAGTCTTAGAGGAACTTTCATCAGCCTGTTTTTGATTTGTGGCTTTACCTGGTAGTA
The DNA here is from genome assembly GCF_049639895.1 of Pseudopodoces humilis. Taxonomy (NCBI): domain Eukaryota; kingdom Metazoa; phylum Chordata; class Aves; order Passeriformes; family Paridae; genus Pseudopodoces; species Pseudopodoces humilis. The sequence goes on along the minus strand of NC_142205.1, from coordinate 10,000,576 downwards.
CAGAAAGAAAAAGTACCCTCATCACAGTATTTTGTTTCATTTCCACCCAACATGTGTTTTGCAGCTTCCCATTTCAAGACAAAGTCAAGCTTTAAGCCCTAACTCCTCCCTTTATCTGTACAGTTGCTAGTACCCAGAAGATGCTGCAAATTATCAGCGATGCAGCCACACTTGCACCACACAGTCCTGCCCAGGGATGTGTTCTAGAACAGCATCCCTTCAAGGCTTCTGTACCCAGCTCAGAACCGAGAGTCATTCTATTCATTTACCTTCTCATTTTTCTCAGATTAGTAAATGCAGCAATTAACCCACCACCTAGAGGGCTGTTTCTCCTCTCCTGGCTGAATTAGGCCATTGCGTGAGAAGGCTCCAGCACAGAATTCCACATCCTCTGCAAACGGAGAGCCTGGAGGTTTAAAAGATAATACTGGATGAGTCAGTACAAGATTTACTTCTGTCTGACTGTTCCAATAAATAATAGTGCTTCCTCCAGACAAAACCAACCAGAAAGTGGCACCTGACTTCCATTCCTTCTCCTCCTCCCAGTGACAGCCCCTAGCAAGCAATGCCACCAGGCATGGCTGCCGAGGGCTGGTAAATACCAGGATTTATAAACAGCACTGAGAGGGAGCTGTAATGAGATCAATGTCGAGGATTGCAGTAAATGGCCTATAAAGCAATTTTTAAATGGGATTTCCTGCGACAAAGGCCAGCTCCCTACAACCTTTTCCAATAATACGAGGTGAAAAGGATTGGATTTGAATTATAATACCCGATACTGAGGCGAGGACAGACTGCTTTGTACTGTCCATACAGGCGGCTGCTCAGGCGATTTGGTAATCTCTCATCGGGAAACAAAATCTTAAATCTGACCAGGTACATCCAGCCCCAAATTACTGTACCAGAATAATTTGTCATTGTACAATTGAAAGGGGATGAACGATCCTGTCGTTATTTGCTGTTATTATAAGGAATATTAGACGGAATAGATGAAATGAGAGCAAACAGCGAGCACAGCCATGTTTGTTTCCCTTTCCCGATTCCATGTTGGATGTAACACTCAAAAGAAAAAAAATTAAATGAAAATTAAAAATTACCGAACCAGAAAGCTAATAAGCTTTGTGAATGCTATTTGAAATAGATGTTTTTCTTCAAACATTTCAAGGCACTAAAAAGTCCCTGCTGAGGCTTAGGTGAAAGATTTCTTACCTGGGAAAAGCCCCTTCCTTTCTCAGGGCCGCTTATCTTCCCTCCTCCTGTAAACCCACTCTTACAGCCAAATCTCTGATAATTCACCGACAGAGCAGGAGCTGGGGCGCGGAGGCTCCGGCATCGCCTGGAGCACAGAGAAACAGCCCTGAGCGCACCCTCCCGGCTCCGGGCAAAGCCGGGGATGTTCCCAGTGAACGGGAAAGGGACCGACAGCCCCGGGCTCTGAGCTGCCTCCTCTCCAGCCGGCTCAGGCTGCCCCGGAGGAGCCCAGCTCCTTTGCGCTCTATTTTCAGAGCCGCTCCCTCCTCGCTGCGCGGCTCTGCACAGAACGCAGCCGCCACTTTGCCTCTTCTTCTTACAATTAGATCCATGCTGAAACCGAAATTCAAACTATTTCACAGATTTTTTTTTTTTTCTCCCTCCTTTTAAGAGAGAAGGTTTCAGCAGAGAAAGCGCCTCTTTAGGTACATCTGGACGTGATTTTCCAGCGCCGCGTTCCCATGAGCCTGTAGTTAAAAATAAATCAAAGTCTGGGAACTCGGAGAAGGGAGTTTTCGTATTTCGCCGCTGCCCAGGAGGTTTTCTGGTCGTTAAACTGAATTTATAACACTTGGAGATTTCTTTCCACGTGGGGGCTATTAGCGAGGTATTTAAGAGCTATTAGCGCGGGGTTCGTAATTGTTAATGTTGATGCCTATTCAAAGCTACATACCATTTCACGAACTTAAATTATTAGCCTACTTTCCCTAAACCGGAAAGGTGTCCGAAGGAAAAATCAGCACTCCCTGCGGAGGAGTTTTTTGGTGCCGGGATGCTGCCTGATGGTTATTTGGAAGTGTAAATCCTGGTAGAACCTTAATTCCAGGCACTTGGGGATGACTTTTTTTTTTTTTTTCTTTACTTTTTTTCTACAGACCGGTAGAAAATTTTCAGGCAGGTTATGACGTGGGACTTACCACCGCTGCCAACAGTACACCTGAATGTTATTTGGAAAGTGAAGTAATCGCAAAGGCGAAACCAGAAACGACAATTGTCCTTCTGACACGGGTCCCGCTTCGCCTTTAGCTCTTACCCACCGCCTTCACTGGGATGGGTGTGCGTGTGTTATTGCCTTGGTTTTACTTTTTACTTTCTTTGAGCATCCGAGCGGCATTCCCCAAACGCTGCGGGGAATTTACTGCCACCAGCGGGGCTGCGGCCCGGCTGTCTCTGCCAGGATGGTACATCTTGTCACACGGCCGGGCTGGGGTGACCCTAAAATGTCCTGTTTTGCCCACCCTCCGTGCCGATCTCCGTGAGGCTCAGGGCATCCTAGGGGTGACTGTCCGGACTGCCACTGACCGTGAAGGCCAGCGGGGCTCGTCCTGTCCCCTGGAAAAGGGACACAGGTCAGCCTGAATGTCTGCTGGTCACCTCTCTGGGTGCTGTCGGTGAGCACGCACGGCACTGACCGAAGGGATGGCCCCTTTTCAGTGACCGAAAGAAGGGAACGACGTGGTTTCATCTCCGGAAAACAGCCGGGAGCGCTGGGTTAGCCAGGTTGCAAAGTGGAAGGGTTGGGGTGCTGCAAGGGGCAGGGCTGGGCAGCAGCTCCCCTTCCCCCCCGGCAGCGAGAGAAGCCGCCCCTCTGCCCCATCCCTCCCTCCGAGCCGCCCGCTTGAGGCTGAACAGAGTAGATGGGGCAGAAAGGGGGGTTGGAAGGGAGCACATTTGCTCATTAAAAAAGCTTCAAATGTGACAGAAGTCTGTCAACCAGTTGATCCAAGCCCTCTGTTCCTCTGGGGGAAGGGGGGGGTCCCTCACCCCCGAGTTCATCCAGGGATTCCCGCAGGTGACCGGGGCTGGGGCGGAGGCGGCTCGGCAGGAGCGGCTGCGGCCGGAGCAGCCCCGGCCGAGGGCAGAGCAGCCCCGGCAGAGGACAGAGCAGCCCCGGCCGAGGGCAGAGCAGCCCCGGCTCCCAGCTCCTGGCCCCAGCTCCCCCCGCGGCCGGGAAGGGCAGGCACTGCGGCACCTGCGGGAGGGGAGAGGGCAGCGGGGCAGACACAGGGCCATAAACAGGCCAGCAAACAAGAAGGCACTCGCAGGACTCGGCTGGGGTTGTTGACTGGACCTCAGCTCGCCGCAGGCTGCCACGGCCGCCGAGGCTGCGGCTCCAGGGCTCGCCCGCAGCTCTGGGAACGATGCAGGAGCGAGGGATGCTGCGGAGCTGCCGGGAATCCCCGCTTCTTGCCGTGACCTGGGGAAGGCGCAGACCTGACAACTAATCGATTCGTGCCCATTAGCCAAGGCTTCCAGGAAGCGGTGTGAATCGTCCTGCTTCTCCTTTCACATCCAAACAGCAGAGCTAATGCGAATAAAATATTGCCAACCAGCATGACGTTGTTGGTACTAAACCAACAAAGCAAACCTTCCCAGCGTTCGTTTCAAGGGACCGTGCCGAGAACTGCATCTCCTCCCCCCCAAAAATATCCCCCAACTCCACCAACAAATTCGCCCCAAACCAAAACAAAACACCCCAATCAGACCTAGATTTCAAAGGTGCCCAGGGACGAGCGGGCTCTCACGGAGGCATGTTTGTGTTGCATATCAGTGCTACAAATGGTTTCACACACACACAGATGTGAGGAGAAGCTGGCGAAGTCTCACTCGGCCCCACGGAGGAGCTCCAGTCACCAGCGCGGAGCCGCGGGTTTCGCTTTTGAGCTCAGGGAAGAGGAGCAGAATTTCTGCTGCTGTGTCAAACGTCACCAGAAGCCCTGTCACCACCTGCTTATTCTTTTTTGCCTAAGATAAAGGGACTATTTATTTCGTATTTCTACTTATATACTTTCTCTCAATTCCTTAGTTTTTAATTTCCTTTCCTTCTTCATTTCTTTCTTCCTTCCTTTTTCCTTTTCTCTCTTCTTTCCTTCCTTCCACTCTTTCTCCCTTCCTCTCTCCCTTCCACTCTTTCATCCTCTTGCTCATTCTTTCGTTCTTTCCAGTCTTTGGCTCTGGCTTGAAGGAGATCTGATGTGATTAAACTCACAGGGCGTTGGAGGGCAGAGGTAAATTAAGCCAAAGCGACAGAAAAGATGAAAGAGGCTTGCTCAACTCGAGTGCCCGAGGACAGCTGCCCTCCGCCTTCCTCCCCTGGGTCACGAAAGCTCCCCGCCGCCTTCCCCGGGGCCTTTCTGCCCATCCTGCCCCAGAGCCGCTTCTTCCGACGACCCCAGAAAGGATTCCTTTTTCCTTTCTTTTTACCTATGGTTTTCCCGGGAGCTCTGCCTGGCCCTGTCCGCACCGGCTCTGCCACCTCCGACGAGAGGGGAAACCTCGGGGAGGTGATGGGAGGCAGAGATGGAAGGAAGGGTCAGAGCTGCGGGGGTTTCCGGCCTACAAAGTCCGGCACAGGAGGTGCGTGCCCGCACAAAGCCCCGGCAGCGATCCCGGGGCTGCCGCTGCCCCGGGACTCCGGGATCCGCCACCGCGCTCTGCGCTCCCAGGTGGGAAGGGGCGGCTCTGCCGGGGCCCCCCGCCTCAAAAACAGAGGAGAAAGGAAAGAAGAGAGGATCCCGATCCCTGCGCTCCACCTGCAATTCAGACAGCGCTTAAACACAGTCCAAACCTCGTGTTTTTCTTAGAGCAAAAAGTAGCGATAAAAATAGTAAAACGCCACAAGCAAATAGAGAGGAGACCTACTCCAATTTAAAATTCCTTCTTTCAGGGCAAGAATATTTGTGCTTTTCGGTTCAACAGGAGCTTTTAAACGTTTAAGATGTTCGGAACCACATTAAAGGTATCTCGAAATTCAGCGATGGAAGGAGATAACAAAATCCGATTGTAAATATTGGTAGGTTCTTCTTTATCTTTAGGGAAACCAGAGAAAAACAAAATGCGGAGACGAACGAAAAGAGCTGAAAATCCCGAGCTACGAAAACCCCAGACATAGATAATTTTCAGGGTACTGGCCTGGCAATAACTTGTGTGATGTGCAGCTGAATTTTAAAGTGTGGCAGTACACAGCCACTTTAAGAGATAGGCAGTTTTAAAAATAGCCCATACTCTGCTTATTTCTCTAAAATAACGTTCAAAGAGCATCTTGAATTTTATTTATAACTGTAACTAAATCAAGCTATCGAAATGGGAGAACAGAGTTAGCCAAAGATGCTGAGATGCAGATCTAACATCAGCCCGAGGCGAAATACTTAAAAACTACCGTGCAACGAAATACTGCGGAGATTTATAGGATTGAAAATACAATAAAAACAAAGTACGCAATTACCTCCCACCTTAACGATTATGCGTTTTAAGTGAGGAGAGATTGCATTTGGAGTGACCAATTCCGTGTCAAAAAAACTCTTCCAGAAAGTTGTGGAAAAATTTGTATCGTGTCTTAGATGTGATTTAAAATGAGAAGTGATTTTTTTTTTTTTTGAAAGTAAATATGCAGTCTTTATTTTACTACAGTCGGAGAGAATTAAACAAGTGAATGCAAAACAAAGTAATTCTTTAAACGGGAAAATAAGTGAGAACAAGTGTGGCCGGGTGTGGGGTTGTTTGTATATTGATTTACTTCCCTGGTGGACCTTATCACGGGGCATTATCAACAGGGAAAAAAAACCAACCAACCAACCAAACAAAAACACACACAAAAAAATCAGGTGGATTTTTTTTTTTTTCCCCTGTAGGAGAAATTCTTGGACAAAATACAGAGTTGCACTGCCAGGCTCCCACCCCTCCCCAAATGCAGGATTTTTCTGGCTAGAGAACCAGGCGTGATTTGCAGAGCACCCGCAAATCCTTCCCGGTGAATATTCCCTCCTTGCCCGAGTCTGCTTAATTTGTAAATAAGTTTCAGGGCCCCTTTTCACAGAACCCAGTTGAGCAGGTAATTTGTTGTTAGTGTTTGTTTAAATGTTGTGAACCATGCACTCAAAAATAGGAAAACTATACACAAAAGAAGCAAACATGGGAACACAACTGGAAATTACTGAGTTATAAAAACGTCAAAGAAGAGCAATTTGCAAAGAGGCATCAGTAATTGTCTCCTACATTAACGGAAATGATTTGCCAAGCCCAACACTTTTGTTCTCCCCAGGATGGACGGGCGCTTCGCCATGGACCTCAATGAACTGGATCAGGACATTTTTATCAGGCTCTCAGCCCAGGGGGATACTCAGGACCTGGGGCTGGTTTCTGCCTTGCAAACCTTCAGTCCTGGAGTGGGTTTTCATGGGGCATTGAGTGGATTTATCATAGTCTGCCTGGATGAGAAGGAGGCACATACCCGTGAGCCTCTGCTTTGAGGGCATCTCCCAGGGATTCAAGGGAAGCAGGCACAGCTGTCAATAGGAGCAGGAATGAAAAGCACAGACTGAAGGGATGTCTCCAGCAGGCCTGGCAGGGACACACCGTGGCCCTGCTCATGCCACCATATGGTGAGGTGCTGTGGTCAGTCTGAGATGCCTGGGAGAGCCACACTTCCCCCCAACCCAGGGAGCCTTAAACAAGTCCACCTCCTTCTGTTTAGCTCTATCATCTCCCCCAAAGTCACATTTCATAAATGAACTCTCATCGTAGAGCTAGTCTGGCTTCTCATTCTATTAAGACCCCATTTCCCTGCTGGAACATGGGGAAAAATATTTTGCTTCAGGATCAGCCAGGCAGAAATGAGGCTCGCACCAGCTGTGGCTCTGTGGGGTCATATTTTCTTTAATTACCTTTTTCTGCCTTACTTAGGACACCCCAAACTTTCTAACTGATGTGCAAAGAGGCAAGCTCAAATTCAGAGCTTCAGACTCCTGCTGCCTGAACCTGTTCCTCTACCTTCAGGGTTTTTTTCCCCCAAATCCCCAAAAATCTTTTCTTGCATTCATACAGTCAAAAAAGTAATCAAAATGATTTCCCAAAGCTAGAGGCTGACACAGTGGGATGACTACAGGTACCACAGCTGTAACCTGCTATATTTATGTGTTAAGCCAGAGCTGGTTATGTTCAGAGCTGGTTTCTAACTGCTCACATTTACATCTTCAGAGTTCTGCCCAAGTCCCTTGCTTGTATTTTGGGAGGAATATTTTTGTGCAGACTGACTCAGTAAAGTGTATCTGGTGTCAGGGCTGCCAGAAATGTTTTATCTCAGATTTGCTCACTATCCAGGGAAGCATAAAACCAACATCCACAGTACAACATTGTACTGCGGAAAAAACACTTTATGAGTTTCAAAGCATTATGCTTGCTTAAAAACGCAGCTACTGGTGTAACATGTTGCTGGTGAGAGCCACAATAAAACCTACAGACTGCAACAAAACCATGATTTTACTGAAGGTTCTGCTTGTGATTTTGTAGCTGAAGAAGTACCAGACACTTGTAATGAACCTGCAGCAGGATATAACACAGTTTTAAGCACATTCTTTTCATAAAAGGATGTGCATTTATCTCTGTAATAAAAAAAAATAAAACAAATTTCCAAATTTCAGACATGAAATTTTCTAATTAATTGATTAGGATCTAGTATGCTAACCAACTAAAAATCACAATATTCTATTAATTTCAGGTGGAAATTCCTTTCTTCCCTCTAGTATTTACCTCACCGTGGATATATTTACATATATTTAACTTAAAAGCGAAAGGGATATTTTGCAGTTATCCTACGAAGGATTTTTTTGTTAAGCTGATTTCTTGTATCCCATGAACAGTATTAGGCAACAAGATAATATGGATTTCCTCACTGAGACCTATAAGATAGGATTAAATAACTGCTCAGGGCCTGATCCTGCCCTGCATTTTTCAGGCTGCTATGCCTGGTACTGAGTAGCCGAGACCAGCAAGCCCCCATGGAGCAAATTCCAGCTGAGAGCCTCTGGGAAGCCGGCGCTTTGCAGGCCTCCCTACGGCGAGCATCGCTCAGCTGCCTCGGCTAAGCAGGGTGCCAGAACCCAAACTTCACCTGGAAACACCAATTCTATTCAGAGCTCTGCTTATGGGAAAAGTGACATTAATTTGCCTCGATATGCACTGTTCTTTTGCTTAGGGAATTCATGGAAATCTAGATTTTGACATCCTTCACATATGCTGCCCTTTGCCTTCAAGCCTTTCAACAGAGCCAGCGGGATTGGAGAAAACCCCAACACACAAACAGGCTTGCTATTCATATCCTATGGAGAAAATACAGAATTGGGCTGGCAATTTTCACGTTTGGCTTTTGATATTTAGCAAAGTCAACCTTAGACGGGATCACAAGCACGTTGGGCCGGGATTAGGTGTAAGTGGGACTAGCTGAGGCAGAAGGGAAGCTGACCTTGGCTGCTGTGCAGATGCTTTAAGAAGAAGGAACCCCAGGCAGAATGGATATGGAGATTAAGTTTGCCTGACATTTCTCATTTTTAGACACCGCTGTGACCCGATGCTTAGAACTTTGGTTTGAATCTTACTTGACACAAAGGGAAAGGAATACTTTTGGCAAGGAAAAGAGAATGTGTTGGATATTCATATAAAGGGCGAGGATTACTGCAAATGATTGCTGCAACAAAGTTACTACATCTTCTGGGATGATCCTGCAGTCATGATGTAGCTCCCAGAGATATTTCAGAGATTACAACAATTGTAAACAGAAATTCTTAGTTTACAAAATAATTGCAAAACTATCACTACCAGCCCTACTAGGAGCCCTGTTTTTGTACCTGACTGGCAGCAGCCAGGAGCTGTCACACACTGAAAAATCATTCAACAGGTAAGACAAGAAAATGTGCAAAAAAATTATCCCAAAAACTTTCTGAGGAACAAAATAATTTTTTTGCCCCAAAATGTAAGAGTAGGTAAAAGTTTTGCAAGGAAGCAAAGCATATAAAGAGATTTAGATCCCATTTATATGCAATGTCTGTCTTAACTCCTTTAGATAACTTTGAAAATTGTGCTGTAAACCTTGGAGCAATACTTAGATCGACCAAACACATCAATAAGGAAAAACATTTCTTCCTAATTTGAGGAAATATTTCCAGTCCTATAAAAATTTGCTATTGATTTATGAAGACAGGATTTAATCCTCTCTTGTGTGTTTCTATTTTTAGTTTCAGATGGTTACTGAGTGTGTAATGCATTTAGTGCACTAACCATGTTAGGTACTTTCAACACTCTTCTGTTTCTACAAAAATACAACCAAATACAGTATTAAAAAGTTCTAGGCAAATGTAAACCTTTTTTTTAAAAGAAAGTTTCATTATTTCTTGCTGTTTTTTAGAAGTGGAGTGAAAAAAATGGAATATATGTGTGTGTGTGTGTGTGTGTGTGTGAGTAGGAAGGGAGCAATTATGCTCTGCAGATTGTGTGCTCAATAGGATTTTATTAACACAGAGTTGCTTAACTTTGGACTTGTAATTTACATTCAGTGGTTGGCATAACTGATAAAGCCACTTATTTTCCCCTTTTCTATTTTTTCCTGTATTTTTTTTAGAAAGCTGGTACTTTCTTTTTTCACCAGATTTGTTAAGGTTCTGTCTTTGATCTACCGGTTTGCCCTGTAGTCACAGCAACTGAATCCAGCTGACAAAAGGAATTTCAATAACATTGAGAGATTTTTAGGAGTTTTTCTACTATTGCCATAATCCTCCCTCACAACCAGAAGCATCTGCTGATGAGTCAGAACATGTCATGCCTCCTACCTTGTGTCCTGACCAGGAGCAAACATGCACACACTGCTGCCCTTCGGTTTGAGCCTGGCCATCCTCAGTGACCGAGCTGTAGCTGCAAGGTGCCTCTCTGGGCTGCCCTAGATCTCTGTGGCAATCTGTGACTTCTCTTTACATGAAACACCGACGTTCTCAGCTGTAGAAGGTCGACATAAGATGATTATTAGGTACTAGAAGCAAACTGGGATGTGCTAAATGTTTTCTCTCATAATAATGTGAAATTCTGTTTGTTTTTAAATGAATAATATGTCTGTGAAATGTGGCTCCTGAACATACTTTCAGAGGTACTTCTGCTTTATTGTTATGCACATCCTTAGTTTTATTGCCTAAGGTTTTCCTTGCCACTGTTAATTTGCAGCTCTAAAGACTCTGTCTGAGACTGTAAGGAGTTCTTCCTGATTTAGCACCATCCTTGCCAATGAAGTCTCAAAACTAAAAACTCCAACTCAGAGCTCCAAGCTGGGTGACTCAAATTTCCTCTGCAACACATCCAGCTGTGTTCTTCGTCTCACCCAGTGCTAGGGTGTCTCAGCGGACATTGTAATCTTCTGTTTGTAAACTACTTACAGTATGTCCAAGGTACTTTCTGAAATATACTTGTATTAAGTATATAAGCTCAGCAAGTATGCCTGAGTTTGTGAAATGAAGGGACCAGGAGATGCTGGTTCTCTAATTTTTCCTCATATGGGAGTCATTCTGGATATGCAAAGGGCTGTCTTGAACTTTCAAGTATCTTGTTTAGTAAATATTTTCTGAGGCAAGGTAGTATTCAAGGAGTGTGTATTCACCATGGGTTTATTAAATGGCATTATTCTATGTATTGGTTCCTCTTCCTTCCTAACACCCTATTTTTCTTCTTGACTTCCGTGGAACACTGAAAAGGTTCTTTTAAAGATTCATGCAAATTAACTCATGGTTCCTTTGCAGATGGTGACAGCTGGGTGAGAGTCCAGCACTGTGTACATGCACATGTAGATAACTCCTTTATTTATGCATGTGTATATAAAACAAACTTTCATTATGGGCTATGTGCAACTGGTTTTTTATTCCTCAGTTTTAAATTTGATGCCTCTTGTCCATTTTGTATCAAAAGATAGTTCTGAAAGCATTCATAGGTGATTTTAATTCTGACGGCTCCAGACAATTTCATATCATAAATAAACCCTGCTACCTCACTACTCACCTTTTCCCAGACCATTCACAAATATGTTGAACATCTGGATGCCTGAAGGATTTCATTAGCAATTACCTTCCACCATTTATCACAACTTTTTGTTGCAAATCTTTTGAGCAGTTATTAATCCAAAGAAGGATCTTCCCTCTTATCCGATAAAATCCTATCTACTTTAAATGAATATGATAACTGACCTCATCAAAAGATCTTTAGAAATCTAAGAACATTACATCAAATATGTGACCTTTATCCACAGGCATATTTCCTGCTTTGAAGAACTTTATTACACTAGGAGACATAACTTCTCTCTATGAAAGCCATTTCAACTCTATTTCTACCAATGCTTGAGACAGAAGTCAGACATGCTAACCTCTGGTTCTCCAGATGTGCAACAGATCCTTTAAAAACCAGGTTTTCCTCTCTCCCTTCCTCTGATCATGAGGTTGATTTTAATAACTTATTTAGAAATTTCAAATCTGCATTTGTTAGGGACTTCTGTTAGGGGAACACTGTCTATCCTGGAGATTTGTCACAATTTATTGTATTGACCCATTCTGTGATTTCCTCTGGTGCTGGGAAGAGCCTACAACTTATAGTTAAGAATCCATATTCAAGGGAAGAAATGTGGTTTGGATTTCCTCAGGCAGTTGAAGGAATGGGATGTGGATCTCTTTCTTGATCCCTGTTAATTATTGGTGTGTGTACACTGTATCTTGTGTTCTTCTGATTCTAACTAGATCAAGCCCTTTTTGAGGTGAACAGGTTGAGGAATGACTGTTTTACAGTTTTGGCATAAGTTAAACATCCTGTGAAGGCTGAGATGGATCTGACAGAGCATGGATACAAAAGCTCAGCTGTTGAGGGACTTGGATGTTAAGAGTGAGGTGTCTGTAGAATTTAGGAGCTGTACACTCGAGTTCTACTTTTATCTGCATATCTACCATTTTATTTCTATACCTACAGCAAGCAAAGAGGACTGAAGTTATTAATTGCAAAGAATGGGCTGTTTTTAGTAGAAAATCATTCTTGAAAGGATGTGTTTTGGTAAAGCCCATGAAAGTGGAGTAATGAAATTTTCATCATTAATATGCTACTCAAACAGAACTCGTACCTGTTACAAGGAACAAACAGAATGTGACTGCTACAAAGACACATATCAGTCACTCATTTCTGCAAGTTTTCATGCCAGATTCTTGTTGGAATCTGGCCATTTGATTTACAGTGCTTCACTACCATGTGTAAATAAAAGCAGCAGAACATCCTGGCTTTGTAGTATCTACATTATGGCACGGTACATAACGAAATTATGCATCTCTTAAATGAACTTTTCCTATAGCTCCTGTCTATGTATAGCCAGGCATTCAGGGAAAGGATTTAATTTTTTTTCCCCTTAAATGTTTTATTTTACTTATTAGGAAGCAACATTCAGGGTTATATCCAGAAACTCCATGCTTAGGATAGAAGTTGTTTAAGCAAATAGAAGTCACAGAATGACCTGCAATTTTATTTGAAGCACTCTGGCCCAGCGCGTACAAACCAGCCAGACGGTGGATCCCGCTGGGACCTCCGTGGAGTGACACGCCTGCCTGCTGCACAATTCCCATTTTGCTCTCTACTTTTGTCACTCCAATGCAGATGGACAACCTCTACATTTTGCAAGTGTGCAAATGGTTGCAGACCACCGAAGGTGACATTGTCAAATGTATTATTTCACTCTTGATCTTAATGTACATGTAAGAGTGTCTTTTTACATGTATGCTTTAGAGAGCTTAATTTAAGAGGCAGCTGGTAACAAAAGCTTTCATGGTCTCTTACTACTACTGTTTTGTAGTTTTACTAACCATGATCAGCGTAATGATCTGATAAGACAGTTTTATGTTTTGTAATATAGAATCAGGACATATTTGCAGTAATGGATATTTATATCCAAAGATTGTGACCCAGCTTTTCAAAAGCAGCCAGGGTCATTTACCATCACCTAATTCCACTTGGTTTCCTCAGGAACTAAAATATCATTTCTCTCATAACAACCTTTGCAGATTTTTGCCTCTGCCCTCCAAGCCTGAATGACTGACCTTTTCCCATGGAGCACTGAAGCGGGGAAAATTACTTCATGTCATCCAACCCCTGAAGTTCACAATAGCCCATGTAGGCAGAGTTTTTCAGAGCATTATGACTTAACGCAAGGAAAGGCGACATCAGGGGACGAGGTGAGGATGCTGACAGAGGGAAGAGAAGTTCTATAACAAGTTGCAGGACTTTTATTGTCATCACAATAAATCCTACTCAGAGGAAATACAAACTCCACTACTGCAGATGTTCATGTCTTAATCCCAAATCCTAAAGGGAGGGAATCTAGCTGGTACTTCACACATGTGGTGAAGACTCAACAGTTGCTAAAAATCATGGGGAGTCTCAAAGTGTCAACACTTCACAGCTTCCTTTCTGAGCAGAACAAATCACATGCTGGGTGGATTTACCTTGCAGTGAATCGATCAATGATGTACAGAGATAGGAGAGATCCAAAGCAAGAACAAAAGTGAGTGAGGGCCTGAAGAGCTGAGGAATGGAAGAGGCAATGTGACATTTTTGGCAAGGAAAATAAAATAATAGTGCTTGAAAAGATTGACTCAGACTAAGATTGTAGTGTAATACAGGCAGTGTGCTGTGAGAGAGACAAGAAAATGCCCATGTGATGGCAGAACTCCCTGAACTGCTGCTGCTTTCCCCTTTGTGTTGGAAGATGTGTGCAGACAGGTAATTGTGTAAAAAAACATGTAGATATTTGGGGACAATGGTGTATTGATGGCTCTGCTTGGATCAGTAGGGCTTTCATTCCGTGCAGCACAAAAACATAGAAACCCGTGTGTAAAGACAGATCTCTGTTCATCTCCTTTCCTAAACCAGAGGCAGAATTCTCATAATGTTTTGTCATGAGTAATATTCTGGGGAACAAAAGGACTCAGATGCTACTCATAAAAAAGCCCCTTCTGCTTTGCATCTGTGGCTTAATTTCAATTTGACACACTGCGAAATACAGATCATGGTATAATACTGGAAATGCCACCTCAAATTTTACAGCAGTTAGTGGAAATCTGATTTCTAACTGTATGCAAAACCCTGAAACTACTGCTCATCCACTGGTGTTAGCATCAGTCTGTTTTTGTGCTATGGAGGAAGTTGGAGGATTTTTTTTACACACTTCTAGAAGGTTAGAACCAGCTCAACACCCAGCTCCTCCATAGGTAATGGGGAAGTAAACTGGAAAAATATAAAGACAAAAAGACAGAAATACACAGAGACATGAACAAAGATTAATACTGGTAACTGAACAGTCTGATTTTAAAGTGGTGAGCCACCAGTAAAGTTAGGAATATCACTGCACGATCTACAGTTTTTTTGACTAGGGTAGACAATATTGATTTAGCCTAAAGAATGGTAAAGGCAGAAGGTATGAAGTTCCTAAAAAGACAACCTATCTGTTCCTCTCTAAATCTTACCCTAAAAGTCTTAACATTTGTTATCTTTTTTGATTTTTTTTTTTAAATAAATCTTGACCTTGCTGCATTCCAGGGACTCTTAGTGATGGATTAAGGGCATATTTAGCTGTGACCAAGCTGTTATAGCTGAACTCCTGAGTCATCTGCAGTCTCCTGACTAGTGTGAATTGATGCTTGCCAAATGTCTCTCTCTTTAACTTGTATTTGTTCCACACTAGTTTTGTTTCTTATGCTTCAAGAAGGAGGATATTTTTTTCTATGAACACTTTCTTTTTTCCCTAAACAGTTTTGGAATTTTTATTGACTAAAACTACAGGAAAAAAAAAAACCCAGTGTGATTGCTTTCCTCTTTCTCTCTTTCTCTCTCTTTTATTTTTAGGAGTTTTTACAACCAGGATTCTATTTTCAGCTCATTTAATAAGGTTTGCATGTTGAAACACAAATGTAATCCACTTTGCTTCCCCCATTCTCCCAAGCAGAAGTACACTACAATTTTCATGAGCTAGAAAACTCCTATAAAATTGCAGAGGATTTATGGATTTATGGTCACATAATCATTTGAAGAGCGAAATTGCATGCTGGGTTAGTTTCCTAATCCCAAGGTGTTTTTCTCCCACACAGTTCCAGGTACTTTGTGAGCTTGGGAGGAAACCAGGGGGGTTCCCCTGGCTGCTGTTGCTCTGATGTAGGTGCATTATTTCCCAGAAAATAGAAACTGGATTCCTGGCCAGTCAGTGTGTGTGTTTGTGGGAAAAAAAGACCCTCCAATATCTTCAATTTCCACTTATAAAACTGAAGTCCATTCAATTTTCCTTATAAAAACAGGCTTCCACAAATTTTATCACAGTGCTGATGATCAGCCTTACTTTCAGAAAGCTCAGGAAAGCAGCAGCCCTGGGATCAGGCTCAGTATTTCTTGTGAAATGGCATGAAACACATTGTACTCTGTGCTTTTGCATAGTGAAATAAAAAAGAGGCTCATATTTATTAAAACTCAAATGCAATTAATTGTCCAGCCCTTACAGGGATGAAAATATGTGTTTTCACATGTTTCTGTAAAAGAAGTGTTGCAAATGAAATTCCAAAACACTGCTACCACTCTAAAAAGAGAACTCAAAACTCCCTTTTTGTTGATGGATGATTTACCCACATTTTAAAGAATTTGTGAATTAACAGATAATGTGCTGCTTATGTATGTATGTCTGTACTTGCTTGTACTAGATGATGGTTATCACATAAATAAAATACTCGGTGGAATCAATCTGAAAATATTCCGTGTGTTTAACGTTAGCTAACAGCTGAAAAAAATAAGAAATCCATTAAAGAAATCTGGCTCTTTACTTTCACTGTTGTATTTGCATTTGTCTTAGTGAAAAATTGCCAATTGATGATTTACATAATAACAATTCTTTTAGGTCGCTCATGTGTTTTCGTGATTTCATCGCGGTTTTCACCCAAGTCTTCACCCGAGGTTTTCTCAGATGGAAGTTTGGAGGATGAAGAGCATCAGAAGTGGTTTTGTTCCCGGATTCCAGCGGCTCCGGGGCTTTCTGGGGCAGCCGAGCCCCATTCCCGTTCCCTGGAACACCCGTGACATCTAGCGGCCAGCTCAGCTCCCTCGCGGAGCTACCGAAGGAACCTGGAAACAGCTGCCAGGGAGGGCGGAGGGGGGTAGGAGGGAATGTGGATATATTTACTTCCACCAAATACTGGCAGGCAACCCTTCCAAGGCTAAGGAAAGCTTTCCCAGTTCTTTCTCATCCCAACCTGGCCACAAGGACTCTCCCAGAACTGCAGCTCCCATGTGGAATGTCCCACAGCGTGCTCTATTTTTGGGCTGATAATATCAGAGAAACTCGTGGCCCCTGAAGCTGCAACAATACCCAGAGAGTTTAGGGCAGTGCAGGTCCCTCGTTCCCAACCAAGTGGTACAAACTCCTGAGGATCAAACTTTGTCTTTCTGAGGAGCAGCTCGGTCTCTACAGAAACAGGATAAGCACGAAATGAGGACTGTCAGCTCTCAGCTGAAAACAAACATTTCTCACTGAGGAGATTTCCAAATCTTCTACAGGAGCTCCAAGGGGAGGGAGGCAGGGAAAAGAGAAAAGGAAGGGGAAACAGAGCAGCTAATTGTAGGAGAGATGTCTGCTTCACTTAGAGTTATTCTACTGATACTGCCAAGCACCTCTTCTGCCTCTGACAGTGCTGGGCACTGACTCAAGTGTCATGCTGTGATAAGCAGAGATAGAGGGGCCATATCAGGGCCAGTGCTTTGCTCTAAAGCCCTTTGCTCTTTTACTGTGAATAAAAGTTAGAAGCAGAGCCCATGTGATTTATCTTTGCCACTCTATCTGAACATCTTTCTACCTCCAGGTAGCACTGTGGAAATCATTTCCTGCCCCCTCCCCGTGGATGTCCTTGCTATGAAAGCAGAAGCAGTGCCTGGGAGCAGGATGTGTGGGGACCCTGGCAGCAATGCAAGGCTGACCCACACCCCAGGATCCAAGGGATTGACTCTGGAACCTTCCCAGGGGCTCCTCTTGGCTATTGCACTGCACCTGCCCCGTGTGAGGTGCACCAAGGCTGTTGAGCTCACACTTAATGTCCTTTATTTGGCCTCCCCTCCAGGGAGCCTCTCTCTTGCCCCATCCTTGCCACAGTCACAGTACATAAGGCAAGAGTCATAGATAAAAGCATGAGAGGGAGGAAAATAAAGTGGGTAACCCCTTGAAGGCACAAGTAGTAAAGGCCCAAAGTTTGCTGATTAGGATATCTTGGGAAATATTGCTTTGACTGAAAGTAAACAATTTTCACTCAATTTTGACCTCAATATGATTTAAAAAAAACCTCTATATATAATTTCTAAATGTTGCAGCACTAAAGGAGAAAAATATCCTTTTTTTTGTCTTCTTTTTAAATTAAAACCTGCTAGATAACATGGACTTTAAATTTTCAGTTGGGATGAAAGCAGCTTTTCAGAATATCATATTTTTTCTATGAACTAGGAAACCTTAGTTTCACCTGGACTTTACTGGAACTAATAGGGATTCAAACAGCTATTTTGGATTGCTTTATTTTGCTATTATAGGTAGCAGCTCAATTGAATAACCAGAATGTATTCCTCAAGACAAAGCTGAGAGCACCAGATGAGATTCAAAGCCATTTTCTTCTAGAACATCTTCTAGAACACATATATGCAGAAAAGAAAAAGGAAACATGATCTTGATATACAGATTTAACAGAGCTCTTTGAAGATCTGCTGTTTGATCTTAAACCCTGGAAGACTGATAGGATCATTTTTTGTGCCCAGCCCAGCAATGATCACGAACCTAATTGATGACTGAAGGAGGACAGCAATTCTTGAGCTTTACTGGTTCATGTACTACCCTTAATAAATTGTGTTAAAGAGTGGAGCATTACTATCATCCATCATCATTAGCTCGTGTGCAACTTGCCAACTGCTGAAATGGAATTGCTCTGAGCCTTCCCAGCATGACTTAAATGTTCAGAGCAAGTTCCTCTAATTATGTGCCCCTGGATAAGGAGCAAAAAGGGAATTTCAGACCAGAAAGTGCTGCTGATTCTAAACAATCAGCATCAGCATCTCTCCACAGCCATTAAATATGCAGCAGTAGAGTTCTCTGGGGTCTCTGGCCAGGAGCAAGTTGTTCTCCTGTAAGGCTGCAAATCTTAGTTAGATTTATACATTTTGTATTTCTCCATCTCCTGTTCCTAGCTTTTCAAAATGCATTTATTGGCAGCAACTTCAACCAATCCTCTAATCAAAATATGAGGATAATATTTTTAAATTTCTCAACAAATTTATTAGCAGGAAATTATATTGTTTTTAGACTAGAGGTAAAAAGGAGGAAAGAATGATGAGAAAAAGATCCCTGGGCAAAAGAGAAATTAGGGTTGAAGTAATCTAGTCCAGTTCTGTACAACTGTACCTCATGGTTGTATTTAAAGAGGGGTCTTGCAGAGCAAGCTAGACAGGAGTCAACATCTGGTGCTGGTACTGCAATCTCTGTTAGTATAAATGGAGCACACTTGGAAGCAACTTCTGGGGTATGACTAATCTACTGAGAAAGAGAATTTAGGGTTATGGATTGATTTCAGTTTTGAGCACAATTAATCCTAAATATTTCTTGGGATTTTGTCCCATTACTTGTCCAGAGTATGGGCTATTCCCTTTTTTGCCTTCAATAGACTTTTCTACATTTGTCTCCATTTGTGTCTCATATTTCTCAAGTATCATGAGTTCCCCTCTCACTGATCTTTCTTTTCTCCAGGTTTTCTAATCTCAGCTCCTGGGATTTCTCCAGTCTTTCTGAGTTTGTTTTCATGCTTCTGAGTGAATTCTTACTGTTCTTACCAAGTCTCTTTTCAAATAAGTCCCATTCAGCACAGAAAGCAAAAAAGAGTATTCCAGCAAGGAGCAGAGAAGAACACTCCTATATTTCAGGCTCGATTGTTTTTACACCTTGATGTGTTGATGCAAAGGATGTTGTTAAATCAGCTTTGGCCTGTGTGGCATCATCATCCCACACATTCTTTTCCAACCAGTGCTACCAACCAACCCTCATGTCTCTGATTGCTGGGAACACACTGAGTTCTAACCCTGGCCACCAATGTTCACAAGGACTGCAAATTTTTTGCCATCTGTAACAGGCAGGTTTGTTGAACCAAGCAGGAGACAGGTTGTTATGTACCTCTTACATTTTGACACTAAGCTGCTGAGAGCTATTCCAATATTTTTCCTGACAAGTTTCATATCCACCCATGGAAGTTCTACCAAGGCAAAAGTTTCCTTTGCTTTTTTTAGAAAAAAACATCATGAAGTCCTCCCACTGAAGTTCACTACAGTCAGAAGATATCACATCTACTGCATTTCTATCCATAAGTCTTACTCTTCTGCCATTAAAGCAAAGCAAATTGAATTATTAAGCAAATTTTCCAAGTAATTGCTTATACAGAATATATTAAGACTCAAATGGTGGGAGGTAAGGAACATTTCAGATGCCATACCCAAAGCTCTTAGTGCGGTAGCCAACCCTTGAAATCACATAAAAAATAACAGCAGATATATCTGGTATATTGCACAGTGAAAATTCTCATATCACACATCCCTACACTTGTTAACCTGGATGACAAGGAGATGGATATTTATTTCTATCTGTATTTCTAGCCTGAGCTCCACTTCCACAGTTTAGCTAGTGCACTTTCTGATTATTTGTACTATTCTTACACTTTACTGAGTATTTACCCTTAATAAGAGTTCATTTTCAGGAAGAGCTTCAGAGCCCAGACTGACTCAGCTCAATTAATTTATGGATGGAGGCTACAAGGACCTTAATCCATCAGGCAGACAGTCGCCCATTAAAATTGTAAAAAGTGCTGGGAGTCTTCTGCAGCAGCTGCAGGAACTTGATGGGGCAAGTTCAGCCTACTTTGTATAAATGAGCCAGCAGAAAATGGTTTAAGTTAACAGAACCTTTTGAAATGTTACTGTTCAATGTATGGAACACTGTAATCCACATACATAAGCACAATCAGCTGACAAAAAAAATTCATCTTTTGCATTGCTTTTACTAAAAATTGTTTAAAATCTTTGTGACCAACTGAGGTGTTGGGGACTGGTTTTACATAGTAATGATAAGATTTTGATCAAGAGGAATCACAGAATAGAATTGTTTATCATAGAATTGTTTATGTTGGAAAAGACCTTTAAAGTTATTGAGCCCTATCATTAAATTATACAAACTTACAACACAAAATACAATCCAATGTGCAGCTAAAAACAGCAGCAGCATGAGGTGATTGAGAAGGTGACCCGCTTTCAGCTGGGATAGAGTTAATTTTCTTCCTAGTAGCAAGTAGAGTGCTGTGGTTTTGATTCAGTATAAAAATAATACTATTCTCATTATAATTTTTTACTTTCAATTATTCAATTTCAATAATTCAATTATTAAACTGTATCTCAGCCCATGAGTTTTACCTTTTTCTGATTCTCCACCCCAGCCCACTAGGGGTGTGGAATGAGAAAGTGGCTGTATGATGTTTAGCTGCTGTCTGGAGTAAAACTGTGACCAAAGGTGAAGAGAAGCGGTAAGAGACAAGTTTTTCTATATTCAACTTGATGACACTTTTAGAACAGCAGATGGCTCTGAACACATTTAGTTTAGCATGACAAAGAAGTTATTATCCTCATGAAAAATAATAATATAGAATCTGAAAGCCAGAATTGCTTCTCTCTATAATGCCATAAGCATCTTCATAAGGGGCCAAGGAAGGACAAAATGCTTTTAAATTGAGAAGGTGATACAAAAAAAATCTGGATATTCTGAGGAAAAGTAAAATGATAAGCTCCAGTCAAGGACAAACACAAGAGCACTGTGCTCAGCTCTGGAGACTACAGCATTAGAAGGACATGGACCTCTTGGAGAGTGTCCAGAGGAGGGACACAAAGATGCTCAGAGAGCCTGAAGTGCCTCTCTTATGAAGACAGGCCAAGAGAGTTGAGGTTGCTCAGCCTAGAGAAGGAAAGACTCTGGGGAGACCTTACAGAAGCCTTTCAGTATTTAAAGGGGCTACAGAGAGATGGGAAGGGACTTTTAACAAGGGCATAAAGTGGCAAGATATGGGGAATGGCTGTAAATTGAAAGAGGGGAGGTTTAGATTAAATACTAATTATTAATATTAATATTCTTTATTGTGAGGGCAATGAGGCACTGGCACAGGCTGAACAGAAGCTGTGGATGCCCCATCCTTGGAAGTGCCAAGGACAGGTTGGAGGGCTTTGGAGCAACCTTGTCTGGTAGAAGATGTCCCTGTCCATGGCAGGGGAGGTTGAACTAAATGATCTCTACCATTCCTTCCAACCCAAACCATTCAGGGGTTCTGTGAATAGCAGCAAAGCAATCCCTGCTGAGGTGTCTGGTGGTGACCCTCCAGGAGCACACATTGCAGCAGCCAGGGCAGCGCAGGGCCAGCAGCTCCCACACGTGGGCCTGTTCCCAGGGAGCAGTGCCCAGCAGTGAGCACTGAACAGAGGAATCCTTTTCTGTGTCTAGGCAAAGAGCCTCGGGGTCCAGCACAGTGTCCCCAGACACCCACAGAATGTCCCTGGTGGGACTGCACAGAGGTGCCTGGGGAGTGAGGAGGAGGAGGAGCTGAGATGTGCACAGAGATGCTTTGCACAGTGCATTTGGTGGAACTATTCTGGATTATTGCTTCTTTAAACAACGCTGATCAATGCTGGACCCAGGTACATGAACTTCACCTCAGAAAAATCACAGTTTTGGAGTTTTCTCACCAAAACCACATATGATCTTAATAAGCAGAGAGAGCATTTGGTTTAACACTGGTTTTAGACTTCTTTGTTTTTTCTCTTGTGTTTTTAAATCAGTTTGGAATATGCTAAACACAGTAATTTCTAGTCTTTTTCTCTCTGAAGAATTACAGGCTTATGAGTGGGAAAGATTTCACTGACACCTACTTAAAGACTTTCAGTGAAGAAAGCAATTAAGTTGGTGACATGATTTATATTTTTTTTTCAGCAATCAAATTAATTTCTTCTGAGCAATTAAAAGGGTAAGTTTGATTTGCCCAGACAGGAGCATTTCCATTTAATTAAAAATCAGCTGTATTGACTTTAAAATTTCTAGAGTTCAAGAGATTGTGTAAGGATTGTACATAGTGTCCTGGGAGTAAATTGAACAGTAGGCCAGAAATCTCAGTATTTTTAGGTTTACATAAGTTGCTCTATAAATGATCCTCTTCTTCTTCCTTAAGGAGAAAGCAGAATATACAACCCTGTAGATAGCAAAAGCACAAACTTTGCTGCTACCTATTTTCTACTCAAGCATGGTCTGACAAATCATTCTAGAAAGTGTTTGAGAAGGAGTTGTTGAATGTTGAAAGCTACAGTAATATTTACATGCCTTTGCATCAGAACCCTATCTCCAAGAAGATAAGGTGCAGATTAACACCTAAAGACTGAATGTCTAGTCCCACTTTGTTGCTATCAAACTGGCAATCACTATTACCCCATAAATCCTCTTTTAAGGGAGGAACAAAGATAAGCACACAGTAATTTGCTAAAAATTATTTTTTCACCTTGGCATTGAAACTAATGTCAGCTTTCATCATTCAGACCTGCTCACGTTCTGCTCGAGAACTGGCTTGTGCCAAAGGAAGACTTGGGAATCTTCAGGAGGGTGCAGAACCCGCTGCTGTACCCCTGCAGAGCCCCTTTGCCAGAGATGCAGCACAGACAAAAGGCACAGTCCAAGATCAAAGGTTTCAGCAGGTGAACCGTGAAATGGCTGCAAAACCTTTGGCTTAAGATATGAACAAGTGTGGGTGGGTGTTTAAGGAAGCTCTTCCTGTATTTCAGGACTTGTTATATAAAACAAAAAGACAGTTCTTTAACCACTACTCTTTTTCAGTAACTCACACATGCTGCAGTCTCAGCAATGCCTCTGTGTTTCCCAGCAGGAGCTGCATAAATACAAAATCCATCTGTTAAATGCAGTCCTTGCTAATTGTTCGGCTCTTCTCCATGCCAGGATGTATTCATGCTTTGACAGAGACTTTAACTAGAAGATATTTTTTGCCAAACAGTAGTTTGCAATTCAGCATTGTAAACAACTAGTCCTGTTTATCTTCCAAGACAGATTGGTGACACTCACAGAAAGGGTGAGGAAAGCGAGTCTCTGCCTTGACAGCTACAAAGTTGCTGTAGGATTCTTGTTTGTGCCTTCTGAGACTCCAGCAGGAGGTTCACCGGCTCCAAGGGGCAGTGCATTACACACTTAATTCTTTGTTAAAAAGCTCTGTGCTTTTTAAAATTTTGCTTGCCAGCTCACGAAAAGCAGAGTGCAGTGGTGGGGGCATTCACTTTCATTCACTTTCATTCAGGCTTTTCACTTCGACAAAATTACAGTGTGAGTTCAAACCAAAACCTTTTACCATCCATATTGCACAGGGCCCTGTAAGAACAGCGATTTGCTATGTGAGATATTACACACATAATGAATGAAAGTACACATCATCCCAAATGCATTCACTCATTTATTGTTTTCTACAAAGAGAAGGTAACAAACAAAAATTATGCACATCACCAGCTTTTTTCGCAATAGCAGTCACTGTATCATCTTTACCAGGTATTTCTGAAAGGAAAAAAGCCTGGCATCATTTTAAGGTTTGCATTATAAAGGTTCAGAGCTTAAGAAATAAATATCCAAACACCTAGACGTTTTTGAAGACGGAAATCGTGTTTTATGTGTCACATTTCATACAACTGATCAACAGAGGGCAGCAAATTCCTTGCAAAACGCAGGAGTGCCATCGATTGAAGAGATTAAACGAAGTATAGCAACGAGTATATTTCTTAGATTCAAAAGGCTAATAGGGAAATACATGATTTACAGTGTCCACTGTTAACTCAGCAAGTTCTCCAGTGTTCTGATACATCAGCTGATGAAATATAAAAGCTCTAAGTCAACAGAGAACTTCCCAACATCCTAAATTTCTGCTTAATGAAATTTCAGCTTGTGTCTGCTTGGCTTTAAGCATAGATTTATGAAACCAGAACAATGGATGGGAGGAGCTTTTAGAATTTTTGTTCATTTTTGAGAAATATTAATCTTTTTGCAGCATTTTTGGTCTCTGATGAGAAACCTCTCCCTGCCCAGACCTCCCAGCCTCCACACAAGATCCTATCTCCAGTTCAACCTCAGCAGCTGCTTAAATGGCAATTTCTGTGCCACTGGCTACGCCCGAGGCTGTCTGTCCTTGAGGTCTTATTTGGGCAAGGAGAAACATTTTACACAAGATTTTTATAAAAAAACATAATAACTAAAACTCAGTTTCAAGTGGAATTCCTGGGCTTGGATTCTCAGTATCCAATGTAGTAAAAATTGAAGATTTCCCTGTACTGAAAAATCCCAAATTATGCTTCTTTGATAAGTACGAGGGAAGGAGTTCCTGATGCATTCTCTCATCCACTAGAAACAATAAAACTTGGCTTTGTTTTTTTTTTTTCTCTTCTTCTATCCAACTACTTGCCTACTCAAATGAAAATTGGAGAAAATTAAAACTTTTGAATTCTTTAGCACTCAGTCAAAATCTGCAGAAATTAGACAACATGTTTAACCAGAACATCTTGAATGCATTTTCTAGGTGGTGGGAGACATAAATGAAGCATTGTGGAAGGTATAAACTTAATTTTCTTTTTTTTTTTAAAGAAATGTTTTAAAGACTTTCATGGAATAAGAATTGTTTTTTCATGGGGAAATAAGTTTACATTTAAGATGTATTAAAGTTCTGTAGATGGAGGTTTCAGGAACATAACCAGTATACCTGGAACTCTGCTTTCCTGTTTTTGTCCTACCTGATACAGTAAAAATATCTTGAGAAAAACAAACTAACAAAACCCTTCAAATGAGCTAAGTTTACCTCTCTATTGAATTGTACTTATTTGGGACAACACAGTATTAATAATTTCATATTTATCTACTGCCCGTTTTTCTTCTACCATTTGAAAAAAGTGAAGTTTGATTTCACCACAACTCAGGAAAATTGCTGCCTGCTAGTGTAACAGGTTTGAATTTACTCATCAGAATAGAAGAAAATGCATAGTATAGAAAGACTTAAGAGACTCATTTGACACTCAAATGGAAGTAAAAATAAGTAAAAGTACAAAATAACAGTGGAGTCTGCACTGTATGCTTTAAAACAAGAATAATTTAAACAAGGAAAATTCTCTCCTCAATTATTTATAATCCACCTTTTCTTTCACCAAACCTAATTGTAAGATACAGCGAAGGAGCAGATTTTGGGTTTATTTAGGCTCCTTAATGTAATAAAAAGCCTGTCCTTGAAAGTGTGTGCTTACTCATTCCTATTGCTTAAGTTTCTATCTTTATATTTGATTGTTTTTATGACAGTAAAACAGAATTAAAGATCAGAACATTGAAAATAGTACATCCAAATGTATTTGAAGAGCAGCTTAGAGGGAACAAAACAACAAATCTAAGTACTTCTATCTGCTGCAGGTGATATTTTTCTTCCTTCCTTTAGCATTTTAATGACTTGTATTTATCCCTTCAGTTATAACCTCCTGTTTAGGAAGGCTCACATCACCTACATAGGATTTCTTATTTTCTTATTTTCTAATTTTCTTATTTTCTCATTTTCTCATTTTCTTATTTTCTCATTTTCTTATTTTCTTCTCATTGTCCTGAACAAACCCCAAATCAGGAGCATAGCTCGATTTTGCCCCTGATGATACCACTAACACACCACAGAGTGATTTACCAGTTGTTTAACAGCAGCTTTAACAATCCCTTGCAAACTCTAGTGATGTTGAAAATGCTGAAGACACTCTGACAGGATATCCCCAAGGAAATACATTGTGCAGCTTGGTTTATTATTCTCTCTTCAATCCATGACAGGCATAGAAGATGGTTTTATTCTTACTTTATTCTAAAAGTAAGTTCATAAAATAGATTCCAAACTCACCCTTCTCTAAGAATTTTGCTATATTGCTTGAATCAAGTGGAAAGAAAACAAGGAAAAGGTTTTTTAAGGGTCTCTGTTCCTGTTCCTATTTCTGCACTGTTAAGGAGGGCAACATCCTTCAACAGGCCCAGAGATCCTTCTTCACTTTTTGTTAGCCTGATTAACATGCTAAGAAACAATGTATATTCTAGACAAATGGATAGCAACCCATAAAGTTATTCCTGGCAAAATAACATGAGAACAATAGGAAACATACCTGGAAAACAAGTCTTTAAACAGTCAATAGGAATAGAAAAGAAATTGAATGAAACTTGAAGAAGCAAAACCCCAAGAGCTAAATAACACACAGAGAAAGAAGGAGGCACGGTACATGGATGTGTTTGGGTGAGGCTGCACAGCAACAGGGTCTCAGCTTTGCCACCAAGCTCTCTGAAATGCAGGTTTGTAGCAATAACATAACACCCAAATCCAGCAGAGGTAACAGCTGCTAGCTGTGGCTCCTTACCCAAAGAGAAGCAAAGATCAGAGACCTGTTGAAAGGCAAAGCATTTAATTAATGCTGCATACAACAACTACACAAATCAATTCCTCTTGTTGTAGTGCTGCTGAAGTAGAAATATTTGAAAACTAAATATGCAAGCTTTCCGTGAAAAGGTCCTTCTTAGCTGAAGAGTGGGAGAGTCAGGTCCTGGGAGGTGATGAAAAATCCTAGTTACAACAACAGAAACAATCAAGTGCAGCAGCACCTAGAAAAAGCCATTCTCTTAAAAAAAGGGAAGATAAGCACAGTGTTCTCTCTTGAGTAGAAAAGCACAAGTGAATAGTTTTCTGAACAAGCTTGTGCTTTACTTTAGCTGTATTAAGGTAAGGAAAATGTATAACGCAATTATTTTATTAGGGAATTTGATCTGAGGTTCCTGATTTATGTGGATTACAGGCATATAAAGAAGCTGGAAGTCTTTCTAATGAGGTTTTGGTACCTTAACTTACAACAGACATGGCTTTTATCAGGGTATCTGTAAAAATTGTAATTTAATTTTTCTCTTTCATTATTTTAGGAGCAAACTTGGATCCTCATATTGTGGGTTTTTGAGATGAGTAAACTCAGCCTCAAGAGTGTTTTATCCATTTGAAGTGTTTTGCATTTAAAATGGATAGTCTGATACAGGGATTGTTGAATGTTCTGGCTTCTGATGTGGGATACAAACTGGTAAATTATTAAGGTACTTGTGCTTGGTACTTGGCTTTTTCTATTTAACCTTTTAATGCCCAGTAGCATTGTGGAGGAGGTGGGAGACAGCACTACTGAAAGAAGTAAGCTAAAATAATGAACCAAATATATTAACACAGTAGTTTTGAGTATGCTTTAAGAAATACCTTTCTTTTTTTCCTTGAGTATTAAAGTTTGAGTTTCAGCATATGTCAACTATTTCATGTTTTTAATCACAGCTCTTAACCACTTAAATGATCATTCTCTAGGGAACCAAAGTTTTAGAAGAGAAACTTAAAAATTATATCAAATGTATTCAGCATAAAATCTGCTAACCTGATTATCTCTTTTGACTGTGATGACTCACATCTCGCCTGATAGAGGGCTTAGTTCTTTGAGTTCTGGCTGCTGAGGTAGTTCCCACATGATTCCCTATGCCTCTGCCCCATCTAAGCAATTGTGTCTTAAATGTGCATCAGTCTGTGTTGGTGATAAAGGCAGAATAAATTCTTTCCTTTCCCCCTCTACTGTGTGTAAGGTATCTACTGTGTGTAGGTAAAGGCCTATTTGGATTATGGTAGTCATAGGAAAAAAGAGCAGACCCACACCCTATTTATTTGGAAACCATGATGAAATAGAGACCATATCGGTGAAAGAGTGAAGAATCACACCTAAAGTAGGAGAAGGGGGCAAATTCCAGTGTGAATCCACCTGTTCCTATGCTGATGTGGAGAATAAAATCATAGAATCATTAATGCTGGAAAAGACCTGTAAGACCATCTTTTAACCCAGCACTGCCAGGTCCACCACTAAGCACCACATCTGCATGTTTTTGAATGCTTCTGGGTGCAGGGATTTCACCACTTCCATGGGGAGCCTCTTCCAGTACTTGCCCACACTTTCAGTGAAAACAATTTTCCTAATATCCCATCCAAACCTCCCATGGTGCAGCTTGAAACTGTTTCCTCACATCCTTTTGCTTGTTACCTGGGAGAAGAGGCTGACCCTCACCTGGCTGCAGCCTCCTTTCAGGTAGAGTGCAAAAGGTCCCTCCTGAGCCTCCTTTTCTCCAGATAAACTCACCCAGCTCCCTCAGCTGCTCCTCATCAGACCTGTGTTCCAGACCCTTCTCCAGCTCCATTGTCCTTCTCTGGACTTGCTCCAGCACCTCCAAGTTTGTTGTTGTGAGGGGCCCAGAACTGGACGCAGCACTCGAGGTGTGACCTCACCAGTGCTGGGTACAGGGGGACAATCACTGCCCTGGCCCTACTGGCCACATAATTTCTGATAAAAACCAAGATGTGAATTTTGAAGCACCTCTCTTACTTCCCTTTAAACCTGTGTATGGATTTGCATGACTTTCAGTAATGTCATCCATTATAGCTGCAGGTTGTTGCTTTCCACTACTTGGATTTTCAAGGATAAAGAACAAGAAGTTAAATTCACTGTAGCAGAATGTACTTTAATTCTCCAATTCTCCTTTCTCTGTGGCAGCAAATGTAAAAGAAATTATTAGTTACACTCTACTGTAGTTTAGTTGAGACCTTATGTTCAGTGCCAAAGTACTTTGTCTTAATTTAGACCTTGAACATATAAGCACTTGAGCATGTATCTAGAATTACTCAGGAGTAAAGTTATGGACTTCAAAGCTATTGACTACCATATGAATCAAGTTCAGCTTTGTAAGGTTAAAGGTCTGGAGACATTATTTCTTCACTATACAAAAAAAAAGGAGACCAAACAAAGCTTGGCTTTTGTATCATTGGCAGATTTTTCTAACAGATAAAGATCTCTAATGAAAATTTTTATCAGTATTGTTATCCTGGAGATGTCAGGAACAGACAAGTGAAGATATTGTCACCTTCCAGAGATCTGGCTCATGGTTTTCAAGTTACTTTATATAGTATGACATTTTTCTAGTTTGTTTTTGAGAGTTCTGCTATGCAGGCCTGGTGTAGTGAAGATTGATCCAAACATAGTTAAAACAAGTAGACAGGATTTTTCTCCTCTTCTGCAATTTTTTTTTTTTTTTTTTTTTTTTTTTTTTTTTTGTGTGTGCCTTCTGGGAATACACTGTGGTTCTCAGAACCTCTGCAAAAGCAGTAAATAACTGGATGTCCTCTGAATAGACTAAAGAACACAGAGTCATGTCTGACATGACTGACTTGGTCCTGCTGATACTTCAATATGGAACCTCAATGCTGCCTAGAACTATGTGTCACAAGCCCTGGGTAAAAAAACCTTAATTCCATCTATAAAAAGCCTGCCTTTTAAAGAGTAAATCCCAGCAATATGTGCTGAAAGCTATCTGAGCTATCCAGCTCTGTGTGACTAACAGATTCCATTGCTACCAAGATCCACTGCCAAGATGAGAGATTTCTGTTGTGAGATCTTCTTTGTGAGACAAGAGCAAACTAGAAAAAAATAAATAAATCAACCTCCCCCCCCAAAACAACAAAACTAACAAAGAAAAATACCCCACTCCTAAATCCCCAAAATCATTCATGTACCCTAGAACTAACCAAATAAGACCACTCTAAATGAACACCCACAACTACCATGAAATTTTGGGTGAAAAACTCTTTATTTAATTAAAGACGTATATTTTTTTTCCCTCCATCATGAAAAAGATCAAGACATGGTTTGACTCAAGAGCCTAAAGAAGGAGGGGAAGTGTGTGGTGGTGGCTCCTGGGAGCAACATCACTGTAATTCCTCAGCTTCTGCAAAGGACTCAAGAGTTCAAGAGAGTGACAATTCTGCGTGCTTAACCCTGTTTGCCTTTTCTGTTTGTGTTTTCTTCTAGAAATAATACAGGATATGGAGCTGAGTGGTCCCATCTCACCATGTGAAAAGAAGGCTGTTTTGGGGGATTTTTTCCCCAGCTTGCAGATGTCTTAGTGTCCTTTGTGAGGCACCCTGCCATGAAGAAGTGCTGCTGCAGATGGGGCCATTGCTGCACCAGGCAGAGCTCTGACACGGGGCTGGTGCTGCTCCTTCCCCAGCTGCTGTGCACTGAAATCCAGCTACAGCTGCTCTGGCCTTGCACATGGCATCACGGGGAAGGAGAGAAGTTGTGGTTTGCACTGCCAGTGTGCAGAACAGGAGGAATGTATAAAAGCAAATAAAGAGCTCAAGGGTAATGTTTGACAGCACACTGGTCTCAGCCTGTCCAGTGATCTGTCCTGGTGACAGATGTTGCCCTGCACTGTTCCTGGTGAATAGAAATGTAGCTGCTGACCCACAGGTCACAGCAGATTCAAAAAAGCTTAGTGGCCTACTTGAGTCTTGGGAGAAGCTCTAGTGTTTGCTCTTTATTGAATTAAGTGTCTAACACCTTGTAAGTTGCTCTTCTCTGCATCAGTCCTAATCCAGCCCTTTGACTCCTAAGAATTTGTCTGAATATTCTGATATCCTTCTCCCCGAGTCCTGCTCAGAAAGGTGCATTGCATGAAAGCTGTATACCTTGTGCAGGCAGAAGGACTGCCAATAGTTCTTCTAGGACCTGCAAGAAGCTCTTGGATGTCTTGGTTCTGAATCATGCTTTTACCTTTGAGCCTCCTAGCAACTGTGCATGCATTTTTTACTTCAAGGTAAGACTTATACTAGAGGCCATGAAAAAATAGTAGATTCCCTGCTTGAGGAAGACACATAAGTAATTTCAGAGATTACCTGTGTGTTTCAGCACAGTAGCATTGAGATGATAGCACTGATGAGCACAACAACCTAATTCAAAGTTCCATTATCATTAATATTATATACTACCACTATGTTACTTGATTTTAACAGGACCAAAACCTTGTAGAAGGAGAAATGGTATCTGAAAGAATCCAGAATTAAGATCACTGGCTAATATAAAATAAATACAGTCAGGTTCTGCCATTATTTCATTGTAAGCAGAGAGCTTGGAGTAGGCAATTAGAGATACAAATTAGCAGCAGCTGATATAAGCTGATACTTTGGGCTGAAATAAAAAGTCACTTGACTAATTCAAGGAACATGAGGTGCTTTGTATATTCCCCAGGTTAATTTGCTGCTTACTTTTTAGAAAAGCTGTTCTAAATCTTTTGTAGAACATCATCACCTTGTTTTTGTTGTCAATGTTGCTGATGGTATTGTCACTGGGTGGTCCCTGGTGCTCAGCACTTCAACTGTGTAGCGAACCTAAAAGTGGAGGCTCTTTAGCTGATCCAGAAACCTTTGGACAATTTAAAAAAGGGGGTGTGGGTCTTCACCACTCAAGTTGGGATCTCCGGAAAGCTGTTTTCAGTGACTAACTTGGTTCACAAGACAACACAGTTTTCAGCAAGAGTCTTGCTTCCAGACTTTATTACAACATTGTGGCCATGATTTATTCAATGGATCAAACAGTTTTAAAGAAGTCTGACATGTTTATATCCAGAGGGAAGGTCTTACATGCCTCAGCTCTCAGTTCTTCCCAGTTTCAATGAAGCAAGGAAGATGCTGAGGACCAGAGACATATAAGGCTGGGTCAGAGAGATATAAGGCTTTCATTTGTGTGGAGCAAGCTAGGTTGCACTTGTATAAATATAAGGCAGCAGGTGAACCTGACAAGGGCTATTTTATCATAGTTTGAGGGCTTAAACTGGAACTACAGCTGGGATCTCTGTACAGCTTGGATTTTGTATAATCAAGTTTCTTCTGTGCTCATGGAGCTTGGCTCCTTGTGCGCAGTTTCTCCCCCCAGTTCCAAGCATCATTCTGAAACCAGGTTTAGTCTTTAGTGCAGAGCCCCATGGCTGAATTTACATTTGTGACAAGATGTGCTCTCACAGGAGACAATGTAGGCCTATATCCAGAGAATTTTCTCTAAGGGAAGAATAGAAAAGGCAAATGACTAACTGCATAAATTACAAAGAACAGTGCAAACAATTCTTGGTGAGAAGAGCTTGATCTGTTGCACAGGCTCCTACTCGGAACACATTAGCTATTTTCCAAGAATCCAGCTAACAAGGGTGATAAAGAAACACAGCAGGTGATATCTATGAAAGTTAAAATCAAGCCTCAGAAAGAATAATTGGACTCCTGTTGTAGTTAGCTGAGGATGGAACTGCTCCTGTTGGACAGCTTCTCTTGGATATTTCCCAGTTCCAGCAATTTTGACCAGCACAGCCAGCTCTGAGCAGTTGCCTCCAGCCCATGGAGAGGAAGAGGGAGCAAAGGCTTGATGACTGAATGGAATAATAAGACAATGTATGTGTGTGAAATTACTCTGTAAAAGATTCTTAAATGCTTCCTGCTAACATATGGGGAGTTCACGGTCTAATTCACTCGCCTTCTTGGGGCTTAGTGATGCGGTATAATCGCTGTCCTTCAGTCGAGGAATCAAAGTATATATTGACTTGCCCAAGCACAAACAGCACTCTTGTGGGAAGAAATTAACTCAGGTCTTCTCCTCCTTTCTCTCCTGTCTAGTCTTGCCTGCCTGAACCCTGCAAGGAAAGGTAATGTGATCAATATGGGAAGTTTTACTAATTTGCTGGTTTTCTTCCCTGATTTGGTTGATGAATCTCTGATAGAAGAGTGAAGCTCAAAGAGCTTTACTCCTTTTCATCTTCCTAATGGGCTGGACTGAGTTTTGTG
Organism: Pseudopodoces humilis; assembly: GCF_049639895.1. Lineage (NCBI taxonomy): Eukaryota > Metazoa > Chordata > Aves > Passeriformes > Paridae > Pseudopodoces > Pseudopodoces humilis. The sequence goes on along the minus strand of NC_142205.1, from coordinate 9,967,685 downwards.
AACCCTTATCTTCTATAGGGATGAGGGTGTGTGTGTGAGGAAAATTTATATGAACCAATGTGTTCAGAGGTGTTCTGCAGCTGTTCTGAAACCATGCTTCTCTGATCCCATTTCCTTGCTCCTTTACCCCCTTCCCTTCTTTATCCCCCCACTGTGTGAATAGTTCCAATCTCCACCTTGGACCTGCAGGTAGATTCCAGGTCAAATACCGTTATTAATAATAGGCAACCAGGCATAAAATGCATTTAATGCATGAACATACTTGATAACTGTGTAATTTCTTCTGTGAAAATACTTGTAATTGAGATCAATGGTATAATGGCTTTAATTTATTTGTGTGGGGGTATGTGATATTGCCTGGCTTCCTTTCCTGATGAGGAGCCCTTTCCTAGTGAGTATCTTGGTTTAGTTGCTCTGTGTGCCTGAAGACCTCAGCTGATGTCAGAAATAAATATGGGAGGATTTGAGGGTTTTTAGTACCTGGACATTGCCCCTGTCCACAAACTTAATGTGAGGGAAGAAACCAGAGGAAAAATAATTGTGATAGGAGCTGTCTGAGGTAGTAGAGTAACAGGATGACTTCTGAGTCCTATATTTTCAGCTCTTAGTCTTCCGTAAATTGAATTTTCTGAAAGCATAGAAATATCCACAAAGGCATTCTCCTTGAACATTTTAATGTAAAGATGAGTCTTTGTGATTCTTGTGGCCCTGTGACTTTAAAGTGGTTGTGCTATAACTTGCTGTTAAGAAGACAATACACTAGTTTTTAACTTGTCTATGATAAGAGAGCAGAAGGTGTGTGGGTTCTACCTAAAACAGAGTTGAAAGGCATGTGGAATAGCACATAGGTGAAAGGAAATGGGAGGGAAGAGTTTTTGACAAATATCTATTGAAGAAAAGAAATTAAGCTCTTTGCAATAATAATTGCAGCTTCTCAGGGACACAAAACCTTTCACTCTCGTGGTAAGTCAGGTGCAAGGTAGTCCTCCAAGTTAATTAAAGTACATGGACAGAAGCTGAGGAGCTGAGTCCTGCCAGCAAGAGAATAAAACACCTGAGACCACTTCAGTTAATGGGAAAGAACACCATAAGTAAAGTGAAGAGATGATTTAAGAAACGGGCGCCTAAATGAAAAATGCAATAAATGAGACAGGTTTGCCCAACCCCTTATGCTGCCTTCTTGCTTTCTGGGAAGACCCATCCCAGAGTGAGGAAGACTGGGGAATGACCACGAGGAGGGCTAGCCACCACCAGAAGGTGGAAGCCATGCTACAGAAGTCACCTGTGGGAGGAGAGAAGTGCCCCAACAACACAGTGCAGTGACCTTAAGAAATCCATTGGAGGCAACTCCTGCTATCCCACTCATCTTCACACGGACTTGTAGAGATGTTCAGGTATTGTGTGTCAGTTAAAACGTGAAAATGCATCTGGAAATGGTGTGTAGGTAATGGGAATTTGGATATTTGGTATCAGTTCACTTCTAATGAGCAACTATTCTCGGTAAAGGTGTTGCTACTTCCAATATTTAGTGCTGCATAAGAATGTATGTTACTCCAAAAGAGGGCCTGTTGTACTCCAGAATGTCTCATTTTTGTGGCTTTTTTCCCCCCTTTTCTTTTGTGTTTTATTATAACTAGGGAGATAAAGGAAACTTCTTAGAAAAATAAAGAAAAGGGTAGACTTTGTTCTTGTAGGATAATGACTTCCTTATATTTATTGGTTAATCTTTAAACAAATGTTGTTGCAAAGGAATGAGGTCCTTTGTTTTCAGTTTTTCTTAGCTGATTGGTGGTTTGAGTTTTTTTCATCTTTTCTTCACATCAATACTCTCTGTGCCTGAATCATCATCAAAGGACTTCAGGATTCTTACTTACTTTAATATTGTTCTGTAACTTTGTCCTCCTTCTTCAACATGCATTTATGGGAATCTGGAAGAGTCTTGGGATAAATGCTGTGGGCCAGAAGATTGTGTAGTACACCTGGAGTGACGGGCAGGGAGAGGAGACGACTGCATATGTGAGTTTATACCTGTAGAAATGATAATCACAACACTTGCCTTTCATCTAGTACTAAACTGGCTCAGTCTCATCTAATTGTAATGTGATCATACAAATAATGCACTTGTTATGAATCCCAGAGGATTTTGTGCATGATGGTCTTCCCCCTATCCATGGCATTAGTAGTGCTGTAGGGGTATGCACTCCTTTCCTAAAATTCTTCTTTTTCTGTATAACGTGCAGGTTTGTTTGTTTCCTTGTTTGTCTGTTTATTTTTCCCTGTGGCTTTCCATTCAAAGATTGCAAACTGGAATAACTGTGCTTTAACACCACTGTCAGGACTGGTTCGCTGCAAATGAACATTCTTGGTGGCATTTTTGACCAGGTGCACTCATAGGTATGCCACCCCTTTCAGCTCTGCTCTGATGTCTCTGAGGAAGATGAAAACCAATGACAAAATCTCTGTCTCTAATGTGGATGGTAGGGATGTCTGGAACTAATGAATGTGTTGCAAACTGTGGATGTTCATCTCTGTTTGTCTGACTCATCTCAGGACTTCATTCCCACAAGACAGAGTAGAGGCCAGGAGTTTTCTCAGGGCACGAAAGGAAGTTGGTCCAGTTAATAGCAAAGAAATCCATAAAGATGGAATAAATGTATAGAAATATCTAGTCTGGTAAGTTGCTGAGATGGAAGTAGAAGGAAACCGGGACTGCTGAGGAAATGCAGTGCCCTTGTTCTTCCCTAGGCATTCAAGAGTGGCTTCAGGCGAAAGGGAGCATATTTAGAACAATGGACCCTTGATCTGACTAGGAAAAGTACTTAGTATTTAAATAACAAGTAAACTAGTCCAAATACAGTCTCTACTATGCAAACAGTGTTACTGTCTCTTGAGATTTCTCTTTTAAAATGCTGAAAGACCAGCTAGGACGTTGTAAGCTTTGGTGGGAGTAGCCATGTCTGTTTCTCTTGAAAATAATAGAGAACAATGAGTCCTGTCTCCTATTTCTTCCCAAAACCAGGTTGTACTCTTAAAAGTTGTCCTGTTCCATGAAGGGCTGCACACTGGAGGGAGAAGGGGAGGTAGCAGCCAGTGGATTGCTTCTACAGAGAAGTGCTCCTAGGATGTTCCGCACAATTCAGGTAGAGATAGAAGCAGCATCAAATGCCATCAGGCACTGCCAAAACAATAATAAGATTTACTCATGTTTAGATTCATCAGTCAAGGATTTAGTTGCTAAATTGTAATTTGGCTTTAGTTAACAGAGGAATAATATGAGGCCAAAAGAGCAAACCACAGCTGAAAATAAGGTTTCTTTTACTAAACTCTGGGTACACTGAGACAAGCTGCTTTAAATGCAATATTCCAGGAAATAGAACAGTGTTAACTTTTACATTTTAGGTGTCTAATAATTGTATGATTTAGTGAATTGAATATATTACAAAGGAAAACAGTACTTGGGTCATCCAATTATTGGATTTTTTTGTTTGTTTATTTGTTGGTTTTTGTTGGGCTATTTTTTTCATTATATAGCAAAACCTCAGAGCACAGGTAGAAAACTGCTATAGGTAAGGAGTAAAATAATCTTTAATGTAAAATACATATTTGTGTGCCTAAAGGGGAAAATGCTCTAACATTTTCAAGGGTTCTCATAAGCAGAAGAGAATGTGTCGAATTCAATATGTTGATCTGACTCTCATTCCCCAATGACCAATTCCTAAATGTCTTTGGGAACTCAAGGGGCTTGAATAGAATAGTTTTTCTAGAACTTTTTACCACAAAACTCTTTTGAGAAAATTTGAGCTGCTGTAGAAGCCCTCAAGGAGGACACTGAATAAAAATGGAAATGAGACTTCTGGGCTCAGCACAGTAGAAATAAACATATTATGAACTTCTGCACCTCTCTGAAACTCCTCACTTTCCTGGAATAAAAAACTGGGTTGTTCCAGCACAGACTGCAGGATGTATACCTATGGGGCAATGGAAAAGAGAAGAAATTGTGAAAGAGAACTGGACTGTATGAAAAATACAACAGTATGAAAGTGTCTATAAATTTTCTTGACGTCTGAATAAAAAGTGAGCAGAAGATACCTCTTGCGTAAGGGGAGACTGCTCTACAGAACTGGTTAAACTGCTTCGTGCCTTGTAACTTATTGCAAGCCCAAGAGGCTTTGAAAGAAAAGGATGAATGTGCAGGGGAATTTATGGCCTTCCACAAAACAGATGAAAGTAGTATGGATTTCTTTTTTTCTCTGCACTTCAGTTTAAGAATGTCACTTAAACCACAGCTGATGAAGTCAAATCCCTCTAGTTTTCATCTGGGAAGAAAACTAAACAAGCCTCAAATTAGAGGAGTAATGTATATGACAGAATGGTGTACTTGATATATTGCTAAATATTAAGTAATTTGTTGTTTTAGTTTTGTAATTAGAATCTAAATTTATGTCAAAAGGCATCTCTGATTATTCATTTGGATGGAAGATGGATGGGGTGGAGGGAGAAGAGGTATAGTTCTCTAAGTGCTATTTTCCATAATGATTTGTACGGTTCCAAAGAGTTTGGTATTTTTACAGGAATGAAGATAAGCACAGATTTCTTGACAGGTTTCCATTGTTGTGCTGTTGTGATTTCTTAAATAGTCTGAGCTTGTTAATCAGAAGTGGAGATGTAAATATGAAGATGTGGGTGTTAAAGAGGCTTGTAAAACCATGAAATTGTTAGTAATTCTGCTTTTCATATATTTGTCTACATTTTGTGCTGTTTTGTCTCAAAACTGAATTCCATCAGATCAGAAGGCAGATTTCCTTGGCTTGCAGGATTTTTCTTTCATTAGTTTTAGTATGTCTTAGTATTTATGAAGATGACAATGCCAGTAGGAACATTAGATTACAAAGGTAATTCTGAAAAGGTCAGCAGGTCTGACATGCAATTTGTCTTGTTCAATTAGGCTTTATATTGCTGTCCTGTCTGTCTAACCAGTATGGTAATCACTTCAAATATAAATGATGTGTGGGCAATTATTGTATGTTTTTGTTTGAAAAACAGTCAGAACTCTGAACAGCTCCAATGACAAAGCTAATAAATGTTTAAGCTACAGTGTGTGATTCTGAGTTGGCTTTGAACATTAGGTCTTGTAGTCTACCTGATTTAAGAATTTAATAGGCAAAAGAAGTGTCCAGCTGTGGCATCTGTGAATAAGTTAAGAAATACTGTCTGGTTTTCATTACTTATCTGAATGAACACATCCAAAATCAACCCAAAATCCATGAGGCATACTCACTACATCTTCCTCAATCTAATGCCTGTTGCTCTGACTCAGCATCATATTGCAAAAATAAAAATATATTGACCTGTATGTTCCTCCAAAATTCTTACTCTTCATATTTACTACATGTCTGATGCTGTTCACAGGAATATAAAGAGCAGCTGTCTAAACTGATTTGCCAGAAGAAATGAAGGATGGATAATTGTCCTAAGTTTAAATAAAATAGGTGTAGGCAGCAAATAATTCAGGAGAATTAGAACTTAAAATCCAATCCATTTCAATTATCTACCATGGCTTGCCAATATCCAAGGACTTTCTTCATTTGCTTTAACTTTGCTTTCCAACAACTCTGAAATTAAATTGGAAATTTTGAGAAAGAGCAGGATGTGATTGTTCTCACAGCAGCCTGCCTGATTATTTCACAGAATTGTCCTTTTTCATCTTAATGAAATGGGAATACTCATTTTACAGTGCAAAAAAAAACATTGCAGGAATTCAAGTCATTTGGAATAAAGCTTGTGAAACTATACTCCTTGGTGGTCCTGATACTACTAAGAAATGTAAGAGAGTAGCATTTAGAACAAACAACTGTCCTTAATTTTTTCAAATCATCCTCAAAACTAGTTAAAGTTTGAACTTCCTTTAATGGACTATTGCTTCTGCAGTGCCATTGAAAGTGTGTCTTAATCCTTTTTTAACATTAATTTTGAAATCTTTTCTCTTTTCAATGACTGAAGTATTGATATAATTTATCAAGTGACAGAAATTTACATGCTTGCTTTTTCTTTATAATTCCATAATAATAGTGATTCAAGCATTTAGGTATTTTAAAACTGCTCTGAGTGTTCTCTTCTGCAAAAGCACTTTCATTCACAACTTATTTTCCTCACTCTAATGTGGCTCTCAAGCATGCAAGAATTTTCCAGAGGGGCCTTCTTTGACCCAGCTTGTACAACAAGTTTTTGGAAGTGTCAAGCAAGAGAAGAAAAATTACACACTTCTCTTGGAGAAGAGACACTCTTGGTGTTGTCTGTTGACAGATGAGGTGCTGTCCTGGATTACACAGAAGTTCTTTCCTTGTTTTTCTTGGAATTGAACAGTAATTACTAGATGAGCCTAAAAAAGTGCTGCTTTCGTCAATGGAAACTGGATGTAGGAATTTACATTTTTTATATATTGTATAAAGAACTGAGAAAGAGACTATTTGTCTGTACCTTAAGTGGTCCTGAAATACAGGATATGCCCCTATCCCTTTGTAACTGCAAACCATAAGCTTTGCAACATCGAGTGAAACTTAAATGTTATGGATGCCCCGGCAGTAATTGCCTAAGCAGAAGTGCTGGAAAAGTGTCCCTCTGGAGACAAAATGGCAGATCAAAAGATAAAGGATGTTCTTTAAAACTCCAACTATAATTTTCTGTGCTGGACTTGACTTTAGGAAACCAAGGTGAAAGCAAGTAAACAGGTGAGGATGAGTGTTCAGGTACTGCCAAGATCCACTTCTGAAGTAGAAAGTTGCAGTATTTCATTAACTCAGTGGGTCTTGCTGCTCTGCAAGCATGTCAGAACTTTGAGTACATCAGAAAGGAACTATGATAATATTCAGTGATGAGGAAAAGTGGCCTTGTAGGGAATACTGGGGAGCTGTTTCTGGCCATGACCAGTCTTGGGAGACAGTCCAGCATAACTGCATTTATGGAGGGAATTCTTCTGGAGCTAAAGCTTTAGTAAAAGCAAAACTTTAACTAGAACTTGTGCTTGGGAAGCTGATCCAAGTCAGGACTGGTATGTCTAAACAAAAGAACAGTCTACTACCCTCCTCTCCCTCTCAAAATGGTTAAGATTATTCCAAGGGCTAAAATAATAAACATTAAAAGCCCCTTTCGAAGAGATAAATGAGTAACTTATTTTAACTCTAGTGTTTGGCTTTTACTGACTCTGGCATCCTGAAGGAGAAAGACTGTAAGGCCTACATTAATAAGAAAATTACAAACTTAACCAATATGGATAAGTATCTGAATGGTTTTTGTCTCCTACCACACCACTGTATCACACTTGAAACAGACACCAGTTCTGAAAAACTGAAAGCCTATATAGGTGGTACTGGGAAGTTTTTTGATGCAGTGGCAGTTCTCTGTAGTATAATAATAAAGGAAAAGTGGAAAGACCCTGACCCATATCTGTAGTTGATATGTACAAAATTTCTATGCTACTGACACAGGATTAATAATAAAGACCTTTATATTACCTGTAACTCAAATTATGACAATTCAAATTATGACTGTTCAATTAGCTCAGCTAGGGCCAGACTGAGATGCTGCCTCCGAGCCACTGAATCTGTGCTGCAGTGATGGACTTCAGAGGTGTTTTTTCTGTTTGTCTGGTTTTGTTTATTGTGCATCATGCGAGGAATAAAAATTCAAACAATTTTCTCTTCTGTTAGAGACCTGGGATCTGAGGGCCAAATTTGTACAAGAAACACTTGGACTGCTTAGACTCAAGCTCTCCAAATTGCTACTCAATTTTTGCCATTACCATGGTGTAGGCAATTAAATTTTTTGTCAGACTAGAATCCAAGAAAATAGGCTAATTGTTAGTATTTTCATGATTTGCTCTTTCTACTTACACCACGGACTCTTAAAAGTTTTTTCCATTAAACTCTACCTGTATTTGTGTTAGTGGTCTAATATACTTGGTAGCTTCAAACTTTGCAATAGGAGCTATTCCAGCTTTATCATTGTTTTTGTAAGAAAATATCTTGTGTCACTTTGGAAATTATCTCTATTTAGATTATATACATGCCCTGCCTAAATAGTGCATCAGTTTAATTAAATTAGTAAATTTGGTTTAATTTCCAGAATTCCACTGCATTTTCTAAGCCTCAGTTTAAGTTTTTCTGCAAGAGATAATTCATGGCTTCTGGAATGATGCCTTTTCTGCCAGAAAGACTAGACCTGCATCTTAATTGACACCTTATTGCTTAGTGTACTGTCCTGAGCAACAAGTTAGACAAAGGCAAAGCCTGTGCTGCTAAATAACACAAGCCCATAACACAGGTGTGAGCACTGGATCACAACCATCAGTCACTGCTCACAGAATCCCAGCGTGGGCCAGGCTGGAAAGGACCACAGGGAGTCACCTGGCCCAACCTCCCTGTTCAAGCTGGATCATCCCGGAGCACAGGATTGGTTCCAGTTGTAAACATAACCTCTGGGGCCTACAACAACTCAGAATAACTTCCACATCAAAATCCCTTCAGTGATAGTTTCAAATATGAGCTGTGGATTGGTGACCATGCAATTGAGGCGCTACAGCTTTCATGACTCAGGAGTCAGTGTCATCTTCTCAGCCAGTGCCTCCCCACTTGTCATACAGCTGGTGGGCCTCTTGTGACCAGGATGTACAATGTGCAGCTCAGTGATGTACCTTGAGACATGGGAAGATAATTGCTGATTTTGCTTATATCTGCTGACTTCTACAAGACAACTTCTATTGAGTTCATTACTGCTTGGTCTGAAGAGTATTTGTGTGGATAATCCTTTTCTATGAGGCTAGGAACTCTAGAGAGGAAACCAGAATTTCCTACCAAAATGCTTGAAAGATGGACCAAGCAGAATGACAATGCTCCAATGGGCTGTCCCTGTCAGCAGACATGACCCTACCACCTAGCATGGCAGCAGAATCCTGAGCAGATCCGTAGGCAGGTGTGGTTTCTGTGCTTGCTCTCCCTGACTCAAAGAATCCCCAGGGATTAACAGGAGGGAAGAAGTTCCTGGCTTCATTCCTGGAAGAGCTCCCAGGGAACCACAGGGAAAACACTGCTCATACTGGCACAAACTACCTTTGTGATGTGACCAGATCCTGCTCAGAGAGAACTGGCTCTTCTGGGAGGGAGAAAGAGCACTTTGGTGAGGAATGTGGGTGTTGGCATCTCCTGAGACATGAGCACCTTCCCCAGCTGGGCAGTGGGGATATACTTGACCACGTGAGACTGAAGCTCCAGGCTGCTGAAACAGGAACTAGGAAGGGTGGCAGAAAATACCTTCCTTTTTACTTACCTGACCCCATGAACAACTGGATGATATCTATTCAAATAGTAGCCCCGTATGCTTTTGTTTCTGCCTCCTTTGTGGTGATGAAATAGATCTTCAGAAGTTTGTTTTGCAAGAATTTGTTAAAAGCTGAGCCACAGCCCTTCAGCTGGGGACTTGCAGAGATTATTCCTGCTGGGATGCTGGCTGGTGATTGTGTAGGGGTAGCATGAGCAGGGGTAGCAGTTCATACTTGAATAGAGAGGAGGGGATAAGAATGTAGACCTTCAATTATAGCAGTGGACAACACAGCTCATGACAGAATGGACTGTCAGCATGGATATGATTTATCCCATGCAAATAGCACTGTGGGAAGGCAAGGCACAGGCAGAGGGGAGGCTGTGTTTAGGGAGGGAGGGGGTGAATGCTGCTAAGTGTTTGTGAAGGTTTTGATGGAAATATGCATTATCCAAATTACCACCTTCAGTTCTGGAATTAGAAGAGGCAGACGAGCGTGTGGGGCCATCTGTGCCTGTGAGGCCAGGCAGGGTGTGCAGGAACTGAGGGCTCAGCCCTGCTGGGATCTCTCTGTCTGGCAGGAGGATGCTCATCAGCCATTTGGGTTGCACAGCAGGAAATGGCACTATGAGCACTGTTGGTATGGATTTCTAGGATGTCTCTCAGTGTCCAGCACCTTGTGGCCAACCAGCTGGACACACACTTTACTGGTGGTCATTGGAAACTGGACCCATGACAAATGGTCAAGGGGGAAAGTAATATTTTGTATTTTACAGTATATAGAGAGTGCTCCCAGAAACTACCTCTAATTCCAGGCAAGAGCACATTTTAGGAGCACTGTTCTTGTCCCAAATGAGAAATTAATCTGCCATGGAGCTCCTAATTGAGGGCAGCTTGCCTGGCTTCAGCCTGAAGGGTGAGGCAGGACTACAGATGGGCCGTATGGAGCATGGATAGTTGTCTGATAAGCATATGGAGAAAATACTGGGGTAGGGAGATTATCCATGGCAGACAGCAGGATATTGTCACACCTGGTGCCCAGCACTGGTTTCCAGCCTGCAAGCATAGAACAAGGTGTACTGGGAGGTTTCATACCCTGCTGCCTGCTTCTGGAGTGTGACCACCCCTGGGGTTGTGGGGATTAATAAGGGCCAAAGCACATCAGAGCCCTGAGCCAGGGCTGGCTACCAACGATTTGTAACTTGGATGCAATGGCTGTGCTTCAGGAATGGCTTTCAGCTGATTCAGTGGATATGAATCAGTCTGTGATGTTTGGCCTTGGAGCCCAAAGGTCCTTAGCCTTCTTTTCGCCAACACAAACAAATTTGTCTAGGCTTACTGAGCTGTCTCTCAGCTTTTTATCTGTTCTTCAGCTGGATCTCTAAGTTTCTGTTCTCTGAGCTGTAACTACACATCTTTGAGCAAGTGAAGGAAACTTATGGAGTGAAAAAGAATAGAAAAGAGCAGGTAATAAGGAAAGAGAATTTGTGAAATTATTAACTTGTCAGTTTAAGATCAATTAAGAGAAAAATTCTGGAATGGAAAAAATCAAACCATCTGCAACATCTTGGAAAAACATCAAAGAGCTGAGTAGCTGCCAACATGGTCCATTTGTTCAACCCAGTTCCCTTCTGTGACTGAGTAATTGCCAGTGGATAAAGGAAGCACATTAGATGTTACATTTTGAAATTAGTAGAGCTTTTGCTACTCCCTTGCATCACACTTTTGCAAATACGCACATAAATTAAATTATGTGGTGAAAAGCCAAATGACTTGGATAATCATGCTCAGAAAATTGATCTGATATCTGACCCAAGAGAAACATCAAATGAGTTTTCATAGGGTCTTGTAAATGGAATACTAACAATTGTAACAGCTAGAACCAAGCTTAGATTCATTGCTAAGCTAGTCCTCCAGTCTTGATAAAGAATGTAATCAGAAATAAGAATAGAATTTAGAAGCACAGAATGGTTCGGGTTGGAAGGGACCTTTAAAAGTCAAGTCCAAACCTCCTGCAATAAGCAGGCACATCTTCAACTAGATCAGGTTGCTCAAAGCCCCATCCAACCTGACCTTGAATGTTTCCAGAGATGAGGCACATGCAACTTCTCTGGGAACCCTTTTTCAACGTCTCACCACTCTTGTCATAAAAAAATTCTTCCTTATGTCTGCTATAGAAGCATAGAATATCCTGAGTTGGAAGGGACCCACAAGGATCACAGAAGATCAGCTCCCACCACTGCACAGCAAGGGATCACAGAAAGAGTCCCATGTGCCTGGGAGCATTGTCCATGTGTTTCTTGTCCAGCCCTCTGTCATTTTTGTGCCCCTTCTCTGGACAAAATCCAACAGGTCCATGCCTTTCTTCAGAGTTCCTCAGAGCTGGATGCAGCCCTGCAGGTGGGGTCTCACCAGAGTGGAACAGGACACGTTTGGCTTTCTGGGCTGTGAGTGATATGGCTGGCCCAGGTCCATCTCTTTCAGCCTGAGTCCTTAAGCAGGGCTGCCCTCTGTTCTCCCACCAGTTGTGTTGATACCAGGGATTGCCCTGACACAGGTGCAGCACCTTGCATTTTAGAGAGGGTAGGGTGAGGGTGTTAAATTCTGTTGAGAGCAAATATGTCATGAGCGGTTCTGAAAGCTCCCTGGAAAATGAGATGGGAATCATGGGACTTAAGATGTTATATGACTCAGAAGCACGATACTGGCATGAGAAGGAAGGAAATGTTTTATCAATAAACGTTTGTATTGCCAGCAAAATACAGAATGTACTCCTAATCTGTTCAACATTATTGAGGCCTTAGTTGTAGTGATGTGTCCAGTACTCTTCAGAGGAGTATGAGGAATAGAGGACTCCCTAGAGATTTTCCGGAAAAGGAAAGCTGGAGTGATCATCTGGTTTAGAACTGAAGAGAAGGTTGAATGGAAGAGGTCTTAAATAAAAGGTATTGTGAATCTGTTGTTCAACAAGCCTGTGATACACAGGATGATAACTTTTGCAATGGTCTAGAATCATAGAAAGGAAGGAAGGTCCTTGTGTATTTTCATTTCCTCTCTCAAGCAAACTGGGAAAACTGTGTGAAACACTGTGATGGATTGCTGGAAGAGTCTGGGGCACCTTTGCTTTGAAGACTCCATGGAAGCTTCTAGGCTTAGTCTGGTATTTTGTCTGTTTTATGAAGAATTAGTTATCTAACAATTTTCATTATAACACTGTTTACATTATATAAGAGCCAAAAGCCTAAAATATCAAGTAACATTTCTTGTCAAGATATCAGGAGCCTTCCTGGCTGAATTTTAATCTGGGTAAGGAAAGCAAGATCTTCAGCCAGAGAGAAGCAAAAGGAATGGGAGAATTCCAAGTTTGGGACAATGCTTGTACTTTAGGCAAGAGAGTCTTGGAAATTCTAGCATTCCAGCCTGCCCCATGCTGTTTGCCACCTTACAAGACAAAATGGTTCCAGATCTTACTGAGCTGCTGTACACTCTCTGACTCCTTGTGTAGAGCTGCATCACATATGTGGGGAGCAAAATAAGGAGCACCTGTGAAGGGTAACAGCTCTTGGGACTCAGAGCAGCAGATACCTGCAGGAAAACAGGATGTACAGGTGAGACAAACCTCTTACAAGCTAGATTTGAAGGTCAGCAGCTCAGACACCCACTGCAATCCAGCTGCTGTTTTCCTTGGCCGTTCCCTGGCTGGAGACAGTTCTGATGGAAAGGCTACACAGGGAGATAAGAACCTTTTCTCTATGGACTTGGATTTTCAAGGGGTGGTGAATGCTTTAGAGATACTTCCATGTCTTCCTTTTGCTGAAAGCATAGGTCTTGTTGGCTACCACCATGAATTTTAGAGAAATATCATGCCTGACATGTCCATCCTGCCCTGGAGTGTCATGTAGATTATGTACAACAGTATTTAGACTATGCACCAAATTAGGATTTTTTTCCACACTAGTGAGATAGTGGGATTATAGCCAGCTCACCCCAAAAAAGGTCATCCAGCTCCTACCTAAGTGTGTGGTATTTGTCTTGTGTGCTGTAATGCTCCCCACTGGTGATATGGTCTCCCATAAATATTGATACTGATCTTTGGGGTTATATGGTCCTATGATTTGGTGCAGGAATTTAAAGTTTTGGGGATGTTGTAACAAAGAACCTCTTTTTTCCTCCCAATAGAAGTCTGTTGAAGCATGGCCAAGTTACCAGGCTTCACACTGCCCCTGTCCTGCCCTGCTTGGGGAAGGCAGAATAGTTTGTGCAGGTCACTGAGGAGCAGGAGCTTTTATAGCCACTGCCTCCAGCTGAGCACATCCCTTCATTCCCATGCAGCTGTGGTGAGCTGGCCTGAGTGCAGAGCCCAGGCTGAGACTGTGGGGTACAACCAGGCATATAATTATTAATCTCTGTTAATGCCATCACTTGGCACCAGAACAGAGGAGTGGGTGTAGAGCATTCAGTAGCTTTTACCTAGTGCATAGCTAGAGCTCTTTAAAGCTTGTCTCAATTAATGAGCAGCTAATCACCTTCAGAGGTCAGAGTTTATTAGGAAGAGAGGAGTGAAGCAAAGTGTGCAGGCACAAACTGCTACACTTCATAAAGCCTGCCATCTGTGTAAAGATCACTGTTTTCCCTCCCCGTCTGCTCTCTTTGGGGAGCAGAAACAGAGCCACCCCAGGCTGAATTGTGTAGGTAAGAGGACATGCAGTTTAAAAACAGGTAGAAAAAAAGAAAGAGAGGGGCTTTAGGAGAGGAAGAGAGCTACATGAGAGTGTGACCAAGTAAAACCTGGAGACTAAAGCAGAATTCCCGTGTCTCTGTTCTCCAGTAAGGGCTTGCAGAGTGTGAGTGCTTTCAAACTCTGCTGTCCTGGCAGGGTGCCTATCAGTTTTAAATGTCAGAACCACAAACCCTCATGATAGCTTGTGGTGTGGTGTCACTCCTGCTGCTGATATTTGCCTTTAAAGATCATAACCCCATTACTGCCTATTTTTCAGGTCTGTGCTCTGGTCCTTCAGATCACAGCAGGGTTAAATTCTTTTTGAGAGAAGATATCAGTATGCTACATCATGTCCTATATTTTGCATGACATACTCTCTAGTTATGTGTTTTGCCCAATTTCTACTCTCTACATGAGCAGTTTAATGCACAGATCTGCAGAGCTAAGTTTACACTAAAGGCCTCCTGAAAAATCCCAACTTTGCAGTTTCAGGACAAAGATGCTTTTCTCAAAAACAGCCAGCCTCTGAAGCCTGTAGGAGACATACAGAAGTGTATGTTGTGGAGTAACCACAGCTGTTTACTGGAACATGAGCCTTTGTTTATGGCCTTAGAGGATTGAAAAGCTGAGCTGAACTTCCACTGAGTGCAAGTACCTGGGTGCACATGGGTTTTCTGTGGGAGAAGACCTTGGCTCCTGCTGTTTTCTGGAGCTCTGAAGTTGCTTCTAGACTCTATTACTAGCATTTATTGAGGTTCAGAAAGCAGGAGGGTGAGTGCCTGAGGTTCTTGTGTGCTGTAGCTTTGGTTTTATGAATATTTTAGTGTTTAGCAGAGTAATCTGTTCTGCCTTTAAAGAGCATGGCTTGTACTTGTGTGATCCTCTGCTCACGGCAGGGAAGTTGGAATAGGGACCTTTACAGGTCCTTTCCAACCCAAACTGTTCCATGATCAAATGATTCCAGTCTTGCACATGCCAAACATGAGCTGAGTGGTTAGAGTTGTGTGTTTTGACATGGGAGGAGTTCAGATGGATGAAAGGCTGGAAAATCTTCAAGGCTACCTTAAAGGACATTCCCTATACATTTTTATTTAAAATTACACTTGATTAATTTAAATATCACTATACAGTACTGAGACTGGATTCCTTGTTCTTCAGGAATTTTGGGGTTTTTTTTTGTTTATAACTTTGAAATTGGAGGTTCTTCATGTCAATGTGTCTCAAGCACTTACTTTACATATTCTTGTAGCCTATCTGTAAAACTAAAAACCTTTTAACTAGACAGAAAAAACTGGTTTTCTTCTATTTTTGCCAAACTTTTTAAAAAAATTGCTGTAGTAGTGGCAGAGAGGAGAATGTTTAGCTCCTGCTATAAACAAGCATCATTTCAGGGAGAAACTGAACAGTTTTTTCTAAATGAAATTTTGCTTACAGCGTGGCACTTCAGGTTTCTCTCACTTGATACAAAAAACCCCATCTCAGTTAGGATGAACATCTGGCTGTTCTCCTGTTGTCTTCTGTACAAGTGATTCACTGCATTGAAGCTTTATTGCATGAAAACAGCTGTATTTAACAGAACAGCAGTGATTTTTTTGCTCTACAATTGTGTGCCCCTACCTCATGAAAGAAGAAAGGGAAGTTAATCATGGTAAGTTTTCCTAAAGGTATTTCACTAGATAACTCCAAATCAACTATCATTCAATTAATTAGACATACATTCTTATTGTTGCTTTTATTTTTAAAGTGTTATAAAATGGATTTGGTATCAGAATGGATTATAAAATTGTAGCTAATAGAGAAGAGCTGAGGATTTCATATATCTAGCATGTATCTACACCAATACATGTTCAACCTATTCCAGGCCAGCAGGTCTTTAGTGGCAAATGAAATTTAGAGGGTTTTTTAAACTAATCCAGTGGGTCAGGTACTAAGTGTCAGAAAATTAGATTTAATTCTTTGCAATGAGGGAGTCTCGACATTTGTCTTAGATTTCTTATCTTGCAGATCAAGGTTTAGTTGGAAAAGTAAGGGATGCTGGGGATGTCACTGGGGACAGTGAAGTACTATCTTCAACACCATCCTTTTCAAAATCATTAAAAGCATATGATTTTCCTTTGAGGTTTGAAAACACACACATCACTTGTGGTGCTACCATAGTGTTAGAAAATATAGTGCCTTCAATTAAAAAAAAAAATATTGTTCATTTTGGTTAATTACATTTTGCTTTAAAGGGAACATTTTAGGCTGGTTAGAGCTAAGACCAGCTCAGAGACAGCTGAGCCCAGTGGAGGTTTATGCAAAGCTGCTTGGGGGTGTTATAAATGCAATGGCAAAATAGGGTTAATACAAAAAGCGATTTATTATAAAACAATTTTAATCACAAACAACGAGAGAAAAAAACCACAATAAATCAGCGCAGCGCTGGGTGGACAGGGAGACGTCTATACCCGGAGGTACAGATTTACCCAAATCCACGAAGGAGGGTAGACTGTCCGGGGTTTTTATAGGGATTTTGTGTCCTGAGGCCAAAACTCTGAGCAGTTACTGTTCAACAAAGAGTTTAGATGGCTGGTTGAATGAATTTCCTGGAACCGTGGAACTGAATCAATAGACGACTGGGCAGAGTCCGTTCGCATGTGAAAGGTTCTGAGTGCTTCTTGATTGTATCTTCGGTTGGGCTCTCAGGGTGAAGTGTCCAAGTCCGGTGTGGAGCCGATGGATATCTCGGCTGGGCTTCCACTTATTGTCCGGCCTGATTGCATCTTCAGTCGGGGCTTGCAGGGAGGGGTGCCCAGGTGCGGTGTGGAGTCGATAGCCATCTCGGCCTGGCTCCTTTCTTTGTTTGGCTTAATTGTTTGTGTCCTGCTCTTTCTTTCAGGCTGATGAACGTCGCCTAGGGTCGTTACCGCCTGAATGGGTAGTTACTGCTGGGTTTGGGGAAATTCTTCGGCCACACTATATTTTATATAATTTTTACATTGTTACAAATCTAGTTATATACTTATTTATTCTTTCACGAATTTTTATCCAAGGTTACATTTATCACAGAGGTATGTGGTAACACATGGACAAGAGAACTCAGTGTTTTTCATGGGATAACTTCTCACTGCAGGCTGATGAGGCTTTCCAGTGACTCTGTACAGAGAGTGCCACAGCCCCATTACTGAAAAATTTCATGTTTGTTTCTCATTTTTAAGAAAAGTAACAGTGCAAGTCTATCTACACATCAGCAATGAGAAAATAAAGACTGCTGCTCAACTACTAATCAAGCAGCAGCACTTCTGTCCCTTTAAGAAGAGCTTTTTTAATCTGGGGAGCTTCTCTATGAGCAACGTTTTCAAGTTACTGCCTGAGACAAGAACCTAGTGAATGTGCTCTTCCTTGTGAGCTGCAAGTCACTTTAAATCTGCCAACACATTTGCTTAGCTTTCCTTTTAGAGCAGAGCCAGCTGTTCTTCAGGGTCTCTGGGGTATCTGTATGTTCCCTTAAACTCTCCTTTCTGGCTAGAAAATAGGGACAGTAGCTTGACTGTTTCCCATACTAAAAGTTTAACAACCTTGGGTATTATGACATTGCTCAGATATGTTCATGGTCGTAGTTCAGTCCGGGCGTGCCCTCACTCGAGGCTTCACCAGCCCCTTGTCCAGGCTCAGCTCTTGGGGCAATGCTGGCTTGTGTCAGCCCCCTGGCACAGCCCATCTACCCTTTGCTTTTCAGAGGTGGTGGCACTTGACTGACGATTGCTTCTTCTTATGACAAAATCCAGGAAAAAGTGGAAGGGATTCTGTTATCTGAAATTAATTAGGAGTTAACGAGGCATGTTTGAAGCCAGCAATGGGAGTCACAAAACAGCTAGTGATTAGAAGGGTTGTGAGAAGGGCTGTGCTGAGCCATTAATCAGACAAAAAAAAAAAAAAAGAAAACAAGTAAAACTGATTTAGGGATATTTATCCCTTCTGTTTTCTAAGTATGAAAATCATGCTTAGGATTATACTAAACCATTTTAGAAGTGAGATAGAACAGTTTAATGAGAGGTTAAAAATGCTAAATGGGAGACAGAGGAAATACAAGGGAAACAAGTTTTATTCATCTTGGTCACTGGCTATGGAGTTCATTCCATCTTCTGTTGAAGGATGCATGAACCTGTGCTCCCCATCTCCTGGAATGATAATTGTTGAGACCAAGCCATCTTCTCCCAGGTGAATACACACATTTGTACTTGTTCTTCCCCTCCTACTCTCAACACAGTGAGAAATCAAATGCTATACCCCTGAGCTGGGGTAGGACGGAAGGACATTTCTGCAGGCTCCTGTCATGTCCACCAGCAACAACACATGGGAATTTGAAGACAGAAATGAAAGCAAATGTGTGATATAATAAGCACATTTGGGCTGTTCAGCAGATCCCAGAATCCTACTGGCAGAAGAATATCTAACCACAAGAGTAAGCAATCTTATGTGACAGGTGGCTGAGTAAAGTGAGGCTCCTGAAGTTTTCCCCACTCTCCCCCTGCTTCCTCCAAATAGGGAGAATAATTTATGAAAATAGCTGTTGAGAGAGGAATTTCAGAACTAAAATATTTACCTCATGTCCAGATACTAGATAAAGGAATTTTCACTTAGTGATGCTTATTTTTCTCTTTAATCAATGCCTTTTTCAAATGGACAGAATCCTCAAAGTAGGTCCTGTGTTTTTCATGTTCCTGAATTCAAAATATTTTTGAATTGGCTTTTTTTCCCTTTTCAAGTGCTTAAACTATTTGAAATAATTCCTTCTATAAACACTAATATCCATACATTGATGTGCCTGATCATGCAATGAAAGTGGCTACAAAGTCAACCAAAGCAAATTTAATTTTCTTTTTTATGAAGAAACATACAGAAATATTTGTCCAGTTCAGACAGAAATATTGTCTTTCCTTGTTTTACTGTGCTATTTTGTCTGGTTCCGTTGTTTGCTACATTCCTGCTGCGTTTAGAAGACCCTAACATTTCAATGGGCAAGAAGGTGAGAGAAGGATGTTAATGAATGATTTTATTGGAAAATGTAATGTGTATTATTATAGGCTTCCAGTGAATGACAGTATTCCAACAGGAACCTGGACCTGCCAGTCAGTGGTGCCAAGACCTCCCTTTCACTAGAACCTATTTTAATAATTTTCTTGGACTTGAAGTAATGAACTGAATATAATATTCAAGTAGTGTTAAGTATCATGATTTAATGTAAATGACATCGCATTTTCACTTCTTTTTCCCCTTCTTAATGATGCCTATTTTTGACTGCTATGCATTAAGCAGGCTCCCTTAGTGAGCCACAGAGTGACAGCATGCAAGTTCTTCTACTGAAATGTGAAATGTTGATCAGAAATTATCTGTATATGGCTTGTTTTTTTTCTCCTTACCATTCTTCACTGCCTTGTATTCAATTTTCACTGCCATGTTTATTTTGGCTGTCTCCACAACCCTGCTGTGACCTCTGTCATCAGGATGGTATATTTTTTCCCTGCCTCGTGTATCTCCTCTGTTTACTTCACAGAACTGAGCAAGACCAATGTTGATCTGAATGTCTATTCACAGCTTTGTTTACTGGCAGTATTTTCCCATGACAAAATTTTTGCTTTTTTTTTTTTCTCTGGCTTTTAACCAGTTCTTACTGCATAACAGGATTTAATTTTCTATCCAGTTACCCTACTTTCCCCTCCCCAATTTTTTAATAGTTCTGTCCAGAATTAACTTTATATACATGGAAAATGCTTTTAGACATTTGAATAGTGTTTTCCATGAACTTAGGCTTCTAAGGAGTATCTCTGGATCCACTGCACCCAGAAGGAAAAATGTATCCAGCCTAGGATATTAAAGGCAAGCACTGTTGTCATGCCATGCCACATCACTGTCAGTAGACCTCTGTAGCTCCCTCCCAGAGTTGAGGATGAGGAAGACGCTTCTCCAGAAGACCAGGAACATATTTTCAAGCAGATAAAACTGCTTCAGTGAGCTGGGCGCTCTGAATTCCTTCCACTGTCAAGGATGCCTACCTCTAAAACACTCGAGTTAGCCAAGTTAATTCTACCTAAAGGGTTGTCTTGTCTCTGAAACTGGGCTGGCTCCATGTGGTGAATCAGCCTCAACTTTCATAGGACAAAGCAGGGAAGCCCTGAAAATGTTGATGCAGCAGTTCTCTCTCGTTCTTATCTGGTAGACCTGCAGGAGGTCACAGAAGTTTCATCTGCTTTGGAGATGTGCTTAGGGATTCTCTGTAATCTGGATCATTCAACCTTGAAAGGGTTGCTCAGAAAAATTCTACTGAGTTGTCTTTTGCATTTTTATGCACAGAGACACTATTCTTGCCCTCTTTAACAAATATCAACTGTGATCTTATATTAATATATTTAGGAATTGAAGTGGTATTCAGACTCTTGCCTGCATTATGCAGAAGGATGCTGGAAAATGGAAAGAATGGAGGTGCTGTATTAGGTGAAATTTGTGGACTTTTTGTAGAGAACAGATCTTACAAGGACATGGCTGCTAATATATCTGATACCTGAATATTGCAGCAGCTTTCAGGAGAGAGGGATTTAGGGTCAGTGTAAAACCCTGACAGAAATGGAAAACAAATTTTGTGAGATCCAGGATCATGCCTCTAGTTTGCCGGGGCTATGAGTGTTTCACTAACAAGGAAAAATATCTTCCTTCTTTTGTGAGCATTTTAAAAGGGTCTGGTTGTTACTGTCTGGAGTAAAGGAAATAAGTACATGGCTGTCTTGTTTTCCATCCCTGCCTTGGCAACTCTTATCAAACAACATTTGACATATGTGGGACTCAGCAAGAAAACTTCAGACATTGTTGGTTTTCTGCTCCTCCTCATATCAGGACACATTGACACTGAGTGACAGATGACTTTGCCTATTGCAAAATGCAGCCACTCACAGCTATGTAAAAACGAGACAGCAGCATAAGTGGCCTGCTAGGAGAGAACACCAGGAATGTTCAAGGGGATTTGGAGTTATCTGACCTGTACAACTGGAATATTGGATGCTTGTTTTTTATGAGTTATTTGCTTGGCCCACATGAAAGGTTTTCTAGGTGCTGAACATAACTGAACACCAGCTTTCTACAGGTGTACTGCAAGTGTATGAAGAAATGGTCTATCATAACTGAAATAGTACTGAATGCCTATGACATCCTTTTAGGATAACCCACCTCTGTGGTTTTCATTGATTTATTTTTGAGAGTCATAATGCATTCAGTTGTAACACATCTCATACACCTTGCATAATTCAGCCACATAGTAGTAACTTTCATGAAAATTGAAAATACTTAAAATACTTTGTAGAATAAAATATTATCAGGTACTGGTTAATTTAAGGTCTGGTGAATAAAAGTGTGAATCTAATTATATTTTCTAAGTGAATATTAATATTTATTGCCTCTAGTAACAAAAAGCAAGTCTGTCTTCAATTTAATGGACCCTAATGAAAGACTCTGAAATGTCAGCCCCCAATGAATTTAGTATGATAAGTTCAGCCACTATTTTTTGACCATATGAAATCAAACCAAATATCTCATTCTCCTAGGGGAAAGAAAAGAGGAAGATTTGAACCAAAATAAACACAATCTGCCCTGTACTGGGGAACTGCACCAATTCAAGCAGCTCCCTCACAGGACTATGGTTTTGTCCAGATTTTTCCAGCAGTTGTGTCAGTGCTGTGTCTTCACATTCTTAATTGTGGTGGTATTTCTGTTTAAGTAGCCTTTGTGGACAGCTAGAAAGCAAAAGGAAACATGTTTTTGCACCAGAAGACAACTTTCTGTGATCAGAGAACTGGACTGGCAGAAACTGCCCTCTCAAATAATCACCTCCATGGGGCATAAGTGCCTCTATGGAAAGAGCTGGGAGAGAGATTTTTTAATGCCCTGATGAGTCAGCCATGGTTATGAGGAAATAGTTCTTCAGAGTGCTGTCAGAGTGAAGCACAATGTTCTTCAACTTCTGGTATTTGTTATGTCCCAGTAAATATTCTGGAAAGGACACAAGGCACTTTTTAACAGCTTAATATCTCTTTCTGCTTTATTTCTCTGCTTTTTGAAACGGAGCTACTTATCATGTGAGTCAATTAATTTTTAAAGTCTTAGCCAGTTGTAGCTTCATATCTCACTTTGAAACTAAATTCCATTATAAAAGTGCTGTTTCAAACTTATGAGTCTGAATCTTTTCATCTTCCTTCCTCCTTTAATGCCACAGCTGCTATATGGATTGCTTTCTTTTCTTCAGTTTAATGATGGTTTCTGAAACAAACATTATTTTTGAATCTCAAATTAAAGTGAAATTTGTCTTAATCTAATACCTCTATCTATTGGTAAATCAAAGAGGTTGCAACCTTTATTTCAGTATTATCTCTGCATGTCTTTCTTACACTCTTGCCCAATTTCTGTCTGAAGAAAATAAATTGCAATTGAGCAAACTTGTTTATGAGTTCTTGAGGTTAAATTTTTTTGGAGCTATGTCCTGTTGATTTGAATAGGATTTTTTGAACAGTGGCCTACTTGAAATAACATTTACTGCTGAGAATCATTTATCATTTGCCTTGGCAAATGAAAATCTGTGTTGCACTTTTGAGCACGTCTCCATTTGGTTGCTTGCACTTTGAATCTTCTTTTAAAACCACATTCAGGTTTACCAGAGCACAAAAGTGGGACAGTGGCACGTCCAAGGTGATGTGCCACGACACCTGGAGAAATTGGTTCTGCACACCTCCTGCCTGGGCTGAACCCAGTTAGTGCATGAATAAGGTTATAGCCAGGGACAGCCTTCAGATGCTGCCTTCCCCTTTTGTGCTTGGAACTGTTTGCCCTCCAAAGATGGAAACTGCTTCACTGTTTTCCAGAGCTGAGCTGCTGTGATGCTGCTGATGGCAGTGCTGTGTTGTCACCTGGCACCAGAGCACACAGCTCTCAGCTTGATTCAAGGTGAAGGCTCCTGCCTACCCGAGGAGGAGGAGAGGACTGACCTTGTGCCTTCAGGCTGTTTATTGCACAGAGACCAGTTATCCACAGTTAAATCTGTAGCTGCAGCAGTGCTTTCCTTAGGGCTGCCTTCAGCTGCAGTGTCAAGTCTAAGGCAAGAAGAAGAAAGTACACTCTCACATCCTTGAATGAGATTCAACAGAGACTGAGATGTCTTAAAATTTGAAATGAAGATTAAAGACAGATTTTGGACCACAACTGGGTGGGTTTATAGTATTTAAGGTAAACAAACAAATATATTCAGCATTCCAGTGTGTCCCTTGGCATGCTGAACATCCACTATAGCACTGGATTTTAAACAGCAGCAGTTACTGAAGTCTTCTATGATAGACCATCTGTAAGTCAAAAATCATTGAAAAATTAAAGAGATATCTGTTGCTTGAAAAGGGCATCATTCTTGTGTAAAAAAGGCAAGAGGAGAAAAGACAATACTATTTCCTTTTTGTGAGAATGGTCCCATCAGTTCATTGTGACTGAATTGGCTTGTTCAGTATCACACTTTTGTTCAAGTCTGTTTTGTCTTTATTTTTTTCTCCCCCCTACCCCCCCCATATTTAACTATAATTTATTTTTTTTTCTTCCCTGGATACCTAACTGCTTTCTTAGTGTAGAAAAGCTGTGGAACTATGTGTGAAGTCACTCACTAAGAATGGTCTGTATCATTTCTCATTCAGCATTCTGAGAATTGTTCTGTGGGAACCTGAAATTTCAGCTTCTTTACGACTCTGTTGTAATATGAAAATTTGAAATTCAGCAACAGATGCAAAATCTCACAGAGGTGTTGTTTCAGCTGACTTCTGCCTTTTGGTAGCATTTGAGTCTTGTCCAGATGTTAAATGAGGAGAACATAATGATGGAAACTTCATCTCATTGGGATGAAACAGGTCTAAATGGCATTTGGACTCTACCAGACTAGTAAAAGTAGCAGCAGGTGCCTCCTGTTTGTGTTTTAAAGCAAAAGAAGAGTGGCTGAGTTGTCTGCAGGGAACGCTTATCATTGTATATTTATATTTGAGTCCTGCTCTGTCCCTGGGTCCTGCTCTGCCTGGCTCCTGGATCAGAGCAGTTATGAGCCCAGAGCAGGGTTCAAGACAAAATATAATCCCTGGGAGAACTGAGTCATAAAAAGGAGAAGACTAACACAGAACATGGGCTTGTGGGTTCTAGACTTGGCCTGAAGTTTTAACAAATATGATTTTACACATCAATACTTGTTACTTAATCGTTACGGATTAAAAATAACAACCTAAAATGAAATATTACTTCATGATCTTCTTTGGCTTAATTATTTGACAATTACAGAAGTGTCCTAAGGAGTCTCAAAGAAGTTCTAGATTTCTGACAAGTTTTGGAAATGTCTTAATTTCACATTTTCCCAGAGATTAGCATTTGGAGATAAAGCCTGGGAAAGAAAATGTTATGATTTTGTTGACATCAACATATGGACACTTTGGTTTCTTGGTTGCTTGGTTGGTTGGTGTTGGTTTATTTTTGAGGATTCTGGGTTACTTTCGGGAAAATGTCTTATTTTTCTCACCTTTGTAAACTGGAAAATTGGGTAGATCAAATTGGTGTTGATGTGGAGTGCTTGCAGAAACTATTATTTTTCACAGTTTATTAATTTTAAATTCAAAATAACCATTTTTATTGGAATGGATTGTTTATTTAAGGTTAGATTAATACTTTAATTTTAAATTTTTTTATTTTTTCTGTGAACAGAAAAGCCTTAAATTCTTTTTTGACAGCTGTAAGAATGCTTATGTTTTCTCTTCCCCATGCCAAGACTGAGATATGAAAAGAGAACTTTCCAGTAATGTTCTTAGCACAAAGAGAAACATTTTTTCCCAATGCTGATTAGCACTTTATTTTTCAAATCCTCTGGAGGTCTCAGAATTTCCTTGTTCTCTCTATTAAAATATTTAAATTCACCGATATAGTTGGTTTTTTTACAAACAGATCCAGGACTCAAAATACTGTAACAAATACTAGATGTTGTTTAGCAGACTTAATAGGCTTTTGTTATCAAGCTGCCAAAAGAAAAAAAACAAAACACACTTGTGTGAGGCTCCTGGAAAATGGTGACAATAAAAAAGTATAAAATTGCTTGTTTTCAGTAAACTAATGTGATTTACAATCTGAAGTAAATTTACCATTTTTCCTTTTAAATTCTGCAAATATTTTGGCCATTTCAAGTATTTAACTTGCTAAGTGATGTCTGAATTTGGCTTGTTCTGAACCAAAGTATTTTTGCTTCTTGTGAGATTACAGAAATTTATTCATTTAAGTAGAATAGTTGTCATATTCTTTTCTCTGTCTAAACCCTAATTCCAATTTCTTCCATGAGTGTTCATTTTATTTTAGGAAAAATTTATCATCTAAGATGATGAAAGCTACAATTTTCTCAGCAAGCTGTCAAACAACAGTTCTATTATCCTGTCATTTGCACATGAATAAAATGTCTGTTAGAACTAATAATAAATTTGCCTTCATTTTAATGTGACTGGTGATTTCTTGCTATCTCAAGGAACACTGCAGAATACTACAGGAAGTGCTGAGAACAGGAAGTGCTCAGAACACTGAGCAGGCAGTGATAATGTAATTTTGGCCCATCTTCAGTTACATGGGAATCCCATCACAATCTGCAAATGTTTATTAATGTATGTAAAGTATGGGAAATTAATGTCTGTCCCAACTGAACTAATGTTTATTTAGCTACTATGACTTAAGGGTGATAATATGTGAGTTTATGTATGTGAACTCCTGTGGACTGTGGGTGAATAAACAATGTGACAGAGGTTTCACAGTAAGTTCATCACTGTCATTTGCTGTTTGTTGTGTTGAGTTTCTTTTCTCTTGCTGTGAATATTCCTAAAAGACAGGTTTTTTTTTAATGTTCCCTTAAATATTTGAGAGAGATAGCCACGTAAGCATGCCCAATAAATACATAAATATTTCTATTTCAGATTCTCTTTTGAGTTTGGGAATGAGATTAGTCAAAGGGATGGGGGAGAAGGGGGAGCATGCAGTCAGCTGGAGAAAAGATTAAATGCTCTTTGATCACAAGCAGCAGGACTGCTCTTCCCTTGCTGTGTCCTGAAGCTCTGATTTTAAAATCCTAAAGCTGAGAAATATACAGTTTCCACTCTTTCTCCAGCAGCAGCTGTTGCTACCTGAAACACGGAGGTCTGGATTTACAGGGATGTTTGGAGCAGGACTGCCCTGCCAGGGTGCAGAGCAAGCACAGCCCTGCAGAGGTACCTGGTCTTTTGGCAGCCACAGCTGAAATTAGGACTGGAAAAGTTGATCCTGTGACGTCCCACCTTCTCAGGGGGTGTATGCTTTGAGAGAGTTTTGTATAAAGCTGTAAAAACTTGCAAATGACTGAATTGTCTTGCACAATTCTCCAGATGGTGCTTTTTTGTGTGGTATGTCCCTGGGCTCATGGAGCCCTTTGGCATTTGGGGAAGGCTTCTACTCCCTACAGAGTAGATGGCAGAGTGATAGCTGGTGCCACAGAACAGACAGGAGGCATCCTGGCCAGGCCATGGGAAATGCTAAAGGCAGGGATAGGTCTTGAGCTGTGTCCCTAAGACAGCTAATTTATCTGTGCCTCCACTTGTAATTCATGACCCCAAGAAAGGAGCCAAACCTTTCCTCTCAGAAATAAAATAGGATAAACTTTGAAACTGGTGATTGCATTATTTTTTTCTCTGGTGTCTGGAGTAGTCAATAGAATCCATCTATCTCTCTTCCCTGCTGTACTGCCTTCGACTGGCTTGTAGCTGGCATTCCTTTGGATCTGAATTGATTACCTGTCTGTGCAGGTAATCTCAGCTGCGTGGGAACTACATAGAGTCTCTTCCCAAACATTTGTGGAAGCCTCCTGGAAGGCAGGAAACCTCTCTTTGGACAGATCTTGACTAAATCCTCAGTCAGAGCTCTGGCTTCTGAGTGAATGTGTAGGGAGAGATAGGCAGGGGAGAGCAGGGCTGGGAAGGACTGACATAAATGCTGTGTCACTGGGTCACACTGGGACAGGCCAAAGGGCTGCCTGGGCAAGGATCTGTCTCAGAGCATCCAGTCACCATGCCAAACCCACCTTACAGCTCACTTTCTGACAGCTCTGCTAATCCTTCTTGTAAGTCCCGTGTAAATGACACAGTTCTAAACATGAGGCTGCCCTGGGCCAGCAGCAGGAGAACAAATGGGAGGAAAGAACAACATCAGCTGAGATCTTATTGCTCCACATCACCACTGTGTTTTGCAGGAGGTAAAGAACATGAACCTTCTTCTCTCTATGCTGAGATGAAAAAATTACAGCAGGCTGACCAAGTAGCTTTTGCCATCTAAGAAAAGTGTCATGGAATTTTTCAAACTATATTCAGTGCATGGGCCACAGTCAAATAAATGTTTAATATAAAAGATGTAAAATAACTGCCTTAACCTACCTTGTGAAACAGTGTAATTTCTGGTGTGTTTTAAGCTACTGCTCAAAGTAGCAAATCTATATGCACTTTGAAAAATTTACTTCTACTGTGTAGTAACTACATAAATTGGTGGGCCATGCATGACAGAGACAACAGTCCTTCCATTTTACTTCCAATTTACTTCCAATTATTTCCATGTTGTTACTATTTTTCTTAAATTTATATTTTCTATTTATTTTTTTTTTCTTATTGTTAGCATGAATAGGGATCCCAGGCAAAGTTCAGATCATTTCTGAGATGCATTGTTATCTCCTCCAGCCCTTGTTGTCTCCAATCCCTTCTTAAAACCACTTCTAATACTGCAAGCAGAAATGCTTGACTAGATATGCAGATCTTGGGTTGCTTTAGAAAGTTGTAAAATTAAATTTTTAGTCATGAATCAAAGTTCATTTTTACCTTTTGATCAGTGTAGCCCATTTAGGATTTGCAGTGTGGAACAATACAAAGTTAATAAAAGTCATAAGAAGATGAACATTTTTTTGTGGCAAAAACTAACAAACTTTTAAGTGTGAAACTAAGGTTTGTCTTTTAGTTATAACAAAGGAGCAGATGAATGACAGATTCTTGCAAGAGCTTCCTGTTGCCATCTAGACAGCAGCCAGATGTTCAGTTTGGTTCCACCCATCAGTTTTATCCTGTGCCAAGACCCCTGGAGGCTGGGCAGGTTATTTTAGCAAACACTCTGCCCATGAGTGCCTGTGCATCACCTCGGGAATCCCAACCCATTCCAGTGTGCTGTCCAGGGAGTCCTGAGCTCTGGATTAGACTTTGTGCCTTGAGGAATGTTTCACAGTCCTCGCTTGAGCTGAAATTTAGAGGTTTGCAGCTCAGCAGTGACTTGTGTTGGTTGCCTGGAGGCAATGGACTCTGGCTCTGTGAAAACTTTTTTCTGACTTCAGCTTTAGCAAGGGATAGTAAACCATTTTCATCACAAAAATTCCAAATGGTTCTAATCACAGTGAAAATGAAACTAGAATCTCCTCCAATTTCTCCATCAAGTGTTGTCAGACATAACATATTCTCACAAAAATGTGAATTGTTTTTCAGCAGTCACCAGATACCTGAAAAATTATTTGGAACTGGGTATTTGATGGAAAACTTGGAGTGAGGTATTCATGAACAGCTTAGAGGTAACAGTAGATGAAGTTTCAAAGAACAGAATTATTTGAATCTATTACTTACTGACAGTTTAGGTGTGTGTCTGTTTTATCTTATTTGTTTATATTCAGATTTTACTAGAATATTCTAAATTACCAGAATAAGAAGCTGAGCAATTTTGTTTGCTGGACCAGTTGATCTTAATTTCATTCCCTCTCCCCTTGGTTTGGGCTGAAAAGGATGGTGTCTCATGTCTTAGATGTATTATTTCATTTATTCTTTTTTCAGTAGAAAAGATGCATGGAGGCAGGCACTTCAGCACTGACCTTAAAAAGAACTTGTATGACAAAGGCAAATATATTTGTGGCCAGCTACTGATATTCAATACAAAAATATTGCATAATAAGATCTTGAAGTATGCTTATATTTTGGATATTAACCAGAAAATAAAGAATTTCCATGATTTTTTTTTCACTGCTGGAGAATGGAGGTTGTATAAATAGTTATGTTTTATTTTGTTTCCCCAGTTCTATTTCCTGTAGAGATGCAGAGTTTCAAGGAGTTTGATTTAGGTTTCATTAAGAATTGGTTGAACTATTTACTTGTGTAAATAAAAAATAAGTGTAAATAATAAAAGAAGTGGCTATAATATAGATATTGGATTTCTTTTTTTTTCTCAAGAAATGTTTATGCTGTTCAATGTCTATTTTTTCCTTTTGTTTAGTTCTTTGTGTAAATAAAGTTAGCAGCTAACACATACAAGAAACAATCTCCCTCTCTGCTATGTTCGGCTTTTTTTCAGTAGTATCTCAGACTATAAAATCCCTTCAGATCTGGGCAGAAACTTCAAGCTCTGAACCCTCCAATTATTGTTTAATATTATTCAGAAAACAAAAGTCAGGGCACAGGATGCTTTGCGTTCTCCTTCTCCCTCTGTCCTTGAGGTGATTTTGGTGCCAAAATTGTATCTGTGTGTTGTGGTAAGAATAAATCTTATCCAAAAATACCTGGTGTTAAAGCACTTCTGCCACTGAAAATACTGGATTATTCTTTCATCACCCATTTATTCATTGTTGTTTGGTCTTTTCTGGCTTTGAAAACACAAAACTCGTCACAGCTCAACTTCAGGATGAAGAAATAGAACTGTTATATTGAATTGTTAAGATAAAAAGATCTCCTATCTAAATCTTCAGAAATCAAAGAGCATTTCTTGTTTCCACAAAGTCAGCAGTTCTATCACTATAACTGCCAGGGATAAATTCCTTTCAGGCCTGAAGGAAAAGTGCTGTACAGCTCAGAGTGCCTGTTGATGGGGGGAACTTGTCTCAAATCATTTGCTCCACTGCAGTCTTTGTGTGAGACTTTGAGCAAATGAGCTTTGCTCCTACAAAAATGAAGAGTAATAAAAGCCTTTCTGTATCTTCTTTTATTCTCTAAATGGGAGGATGCAGAGCTTATTAAGAAAGACACAAAATGTGATCTTTCTGTATGTGGCTTAAAGGGTAGGAAATAGCCAGGGGTGAGTGTCCACCTGAGCCTTGGAATTTGTCCTCTGTACACTTATTTTCCTGGCTTTGGTGATGAATTCAAATTGGGAGGCTGTAGGATGCTGCTCTCCAATTCCCTCTGCATGTTGACTCAAGTAATTCTGCTCCCAGTTTATAACTCTCCAGGGGATAGGATTTTCTGAGAGCCTGGATTTATAGTGCCTGTGTCCGGTGGTGATAGAGCAGGATGAATGGAAAAACAAGAGGGTCATGATGGTTTTTAGTTGTTTCTTTTTATATGATGTGTTAAACTATGATTAGGCCATACTCTTAAAATTAAAAAATCTCTTTCTTAGGGGAAGGTTTGTTTTTATCTATCTGCATTTTCTGTCATTTTAGTCTGACAGCTTTTGTCACAGTTCAGTAAGAAAATAAGGTGAACAGAGTGTTCTTTTTCATTTAAATTTGATTGCTTTTTGCACATCAGAAAGTGTGGCTTTGTTTCTTAAAAGAAGTCTGAAAATAGTATTTTAGATTGCAAGGTGGTAATTAATTTCTATCCTAAAATTTGGGTTACACTCATCTTGCTTCTGAGTAATAACTTTAAAATTCTACATTGATATACAAAACAAGGTTTGCTCTAAGCCACTCACAATTTTTCAGGGCTGTTCATGGTTAACCATAAAATAGATATATGTGCACCTAAATTGTTTCCTACCTGGAAAGAAGTGCTTCCAAAGTGCACTGTGAGAAAGGACAAGGTGGTAACAGTTTCACAGATCTGTTTGCCACTGTTTGCTTTGGCTTCCCCTGTTCCAAGCTCTGGGGTGCTACCACCTCCTTTCCAGATGTCAGAGACTGTCACACCTTGCCCTATGCCAGCTTAGCCCTCTGAACCTGCAGAAACAAAATCTGTGTTCTTCTGCTGGGCTGCTGAGCTGAATCTGCTCATAGAGGCTTCCAGCTGCTGCCAGATATGCCAGGCTGTGACTGAGCATGACTGACAAGGTGCAAAGAGAAACACAGAAAGATAAGGAAACAAAAGCCAGAAATACCTCTTGACTCCTATTTTTGAGGGTGATTGATTGTCTTGTCTTGAACTGGGGCAGAGCCCCCAGTAAGGACAGTCAGCAGACTCAAGCATTAGACCGTGAACTCTCATCTTCCTTTGTTCACAAAAGTCACTGGAGAGGGGAGCCTGTTCTAAGAGGTTATTTAGGAAAATAATGACTAATTTCAGTGTTCTGGAGTTCCTCAGTGGGACAAGTCTCCTCTCACTGAGTACTTTATGCATCTGGAGCAATCAGCCTCAAAAAATTAGTCTGTGCAATACTTTCCCAAAAGTTTTGTTCTCTGTTCTTTTCCCTGAAGTTATGTTCTTTGGCCCTCCCTCTCCTGCCATCGCTGCCTCTTGTGGGAATGTCTTGTGTCCTGAGCCTTTCAGGACAGCTGGGTTCTATTGCCTGCTCTGAGCCAGAGGATCTGCCAGTTTATTGTAGACCTCCCCCATGTCATGTAAGAGGTACAAAGTTTGCTGTTTCACATGCTAGAAATGATAGTCCAGTTGTCCTTTTTAAACATGTCCCTTGGTGCTTCTGTAGACAAGGGAGCCATGACAATTTTACTATTTTTCCACTGTACTTAAAAAAAAAAAATATATGATGAAATTTCTACTGGTTCCCACCCCTCCCAGTTTTCAAAATATTAAAACTGAAGAGCTTTAATGGCCTGACACAAGTTAAGATTCGCAGTGGCTGTAGGGCATAATCTGAGCAAGAGCGTAACTTCTTCCCAACATCTTTGAAGCAGTGCTTTTACAACCTCCTTATGTTAATGCCACTTGAGAGAATAAAAAAATAGGATTGTACAATTAGCTGCAAAAGACATGTGGTTACAATTTTACTATTACAAAGACCCTGCTCTCACCAGGCTCTCACTAGGCTCCTAGCAGTGCTTCTGAAATACTGCTGGCTTTTTCTCTCTTCTTGTCTCTCCTGCTGCTGAAAGCCAAATTTATAAGCAGAAAATAAATGTATTTCTTTTTTTTTTTTTAATTGGGAAAAGAGTTTGTTGCATTAAATGGCACAAGCACAGCCATATTTAATAAAGGCCATATTTAATCTCAGTGCATGTCTTATTTGAATAATCACAGTGTTTTTTTTGTTTGCTTGTCAACATATTCCCCTTTGTTTTTAACAACATACTCTGAATCTGAAGCTTATTTGATCTTTTGTTGCCTTTGTTTCTTTTCTATAACCTTGTTACTTCCAGGCCTTCATGATGTACCCGTGAGCCTGTGTGTGTGCAGGAGTGTTTTATATGTATACATAAAATTCTGCCTTAAACTGAAACACTAACATAAAAATCCCTCTGCTCTGGAATAGTGTCATTCCTGTTCACTGCAGCTCCTATAAAAACATGGACTGTGCATTTCTGGCCTGTCTCCAACATCTCCATTCTCCTTTGCCAGTTCTAAGATTTGGCCTTTGCTGTATCCTGTGCTTGGGGTGGAATTCCCAGACTTTTTGGGTCCCTATTTTCCAACTTACATTTTTAACCTTTGATTTAATTGTGATGCATTAGCAATTCTCAAGCATTATCCAAAATACAGAGACAGTAAATACTGTTACAATGTTATATTCTGTTTTCTGTCTTCTTAAATAAAATGTTTTAACAATCTTCTGCCCTTTAGTTCAGAAGGTCATCTAATGTCTCTGGTTACTATATTAAGGAATTGAAGATTGGTCCTTGGTAAAAATGAACCTAATTTATAAAATCCAGAGGTTTGTGGAAGAACAGTTATTCATTTAAAAGAGTTGGAAGGAAAAGTGTGAAGGTGGCTTTGGTGTGTGTACCTGACACCAGGTCAGGTGTTCAGTGCTGGCTGGGACAGGGCCAAACAAGCACGGTCTCAGAGGTAAGCAGAGCCAATTATGAGCATGTGCAAAGGACCATAACAGAAAGTGGATGGATTAAAACATGGAATGGACTTAAATATTTTACCATTTTCTTCATATACAGTCAGAGAAGAGAAGTAAGATTCTGCCTTGCTTGTATTGCTGCTGCTGTTCCACAGACAGCATCAAGCTCTGAGTGCATCAAGCTGTCTTTGTGAGCTGGTTTGAAGTGCAGTGGGATGAATAACTCAAGCACAGGGAGACAAGCTGACCCACACAGCCAGAGGCAACCTACACAGCAGGCTCCACAACCCTGAATCAGGGTTCAGACTTCTTTCAAATGATAATAGACAGGTAACCTTCTCAGGGTGGGAATGAGTGAATTCAGGATGCTGAGCAGAGAGCAGTTACTGCAGCTCTGTAGTGGGTACAGACAGATCTGTGTCTCACTGGGGCTGCTGCTATGAGTGGTTGGGAGAAGATGACACTGCTGAAGTGGATTTACCGAGGGCAAGCCATGCTTGAACAGACTGTTCTCTGTGATAAAATACTAGGTTTGAGATGAGGGGAGAGCAGTGGATGTCACTTACCCCGACTTTAGTAATGTTTCCAGCAGTGTCTCCCACAATGTTTTTGTGTCCAAGCTGGAATATCAAATCTGGATATTTGGATCACCAGGTGTGCTGATAACTTATTGGAGATTTGGACTCAGAGGGTGGTAGTTAAGGAGCTGTGCTCAGCCTGGAGCCTGCCCAGTAAAGTTGTAAAATTTCCATCCTAGAAAGTTTTTGTGCCCTGCCTGGACACAACACTGAATAGCCTGATCTGATTTCACTGGTGATCATGCTAAGAGCAGGAGACTGGATGGAGACATCCAGAGGTCCCATCTACCCTGAGTTATCCTTTGAGTCTCTTTTTCTGATGTTTGGGCACACAGCTGATTGTCCAATTGGCAGACCACAGAGCTGGCCTCACGCTGACAGCAGGAGAACATAAGGTGCTGACCCTGACATGATAATTCTGTAGTGGTAACCTTCCTGTCAAAATACTGTTAACAAGCTTATTATAAAAAAACCCATGGGTTCGTATCACATTGTGTTTTGAAAGGCTTTGATTTAGTGGTGTTAATGGCAACTGTAACACAGTACACCCACTTGCCAACATAAGGTTTCCAAGTTTCCTGTCCTCAGTATTTCATGTTGGTTATGTCTTGGACTACATTGCCTCCTGCATCCCACCTTTTATGGGAGGGCTTTACACTTTGGTATTTAGATTCCTGTAGCTTTCAAACATGCTCAAGGGCTGAACAAGAGCAAATTGGTCTTGATGCTGAATATTTTTCTACAGACAGGTAGGAATTCCTATGTTTTTCTTATTTTGTTATCCCATCTTACTCCCAAGGCTGTCTATGTTCTGATCATGAGGGGTGGTGGTTTGACTTTCCTAGCTACAGTAAATTTACTAAAGGGGAGGAGAGAGACCCTTTTGCTACAGTCTTCAGGGTGCCTTCAGTGAGAGACACGGCTTTGAATGTCTGGAAAAGATTTATTCACCAAAATAAATTTGGGTTCATGCCTTCTGGGGGAAGACAGATGTATTCCTTAGATAATTTAATCTTACTAGCAGAACTTTTGCCAAAACTTCTGGCAGGGTATCCTGAAACAGTCCCAAGGAAGTACCTGAGCCATGCAGCCACGGGCCAGGGTGCACACACAGTACACAACTGGATGGGACACACTCATGAACCCTGAAAATACAGATATGTTTGCACTTGGGCGTTCCCATGAGCTGCTTGGTGCCTTGGAGAACTTGCTCTTTCATGGATCTATCCCCAGCTATTATGTTCCTGAGAAGCCTGACACAGGACAGGGGTTTTGGGATCTTGGGCCCCTGATGACACATGTAGATAAGACTTTCTTCTTGCCATTGTGGTGAAGGAGTAAAAGTTTGACACAGGTGTCCACAAGGCCAAAGAAAGTGATAACTCCAAGCCACTACCTGTTTTCCATTGTCTCATCCTTGCATTCTTAGACATTGAGGGCAGATAAAAGTTAGGGCACAGATTTTGTAGCAGGTTCATCTGTTCAAGCTCCCCCTGACAAGAGCGCTGGTGACTTTGAATTTATTCTGCACTTGCCCTGTTTTCAAAGCAAGGTGAGCTACCTTGTTTTATGTTATTCCTAGTTTGTGTTAAGCCTATCTTCATTGAGTACTAAAGCAGAAACCAAAGGTCTTTGTAAATTCACACTTTTCTTTGTGTATAGCTATATCCTTACAAATCCCATCTATACAAAAGCCTTGGCTCTTTATGGAAATATATGTTGCTGTTACCAGAATTCAGTCTTTGCTGACTGAGAGTAAAACTCAATATGAAAACATAATTTTCTTTTCTTTCTTCTTGAAGTTAAGTTCTGATGTTGGACATCTTGTCAAATTTTCTGGTCCTATTTCCCCACTAGTTCTGCACATGACTTTGAATGAGAAAGAACACAAATCTTCAGAGTGTTCATTCCAACTAGAAAATGAGGTGCAAAACCCATATTTTTTTCTTTCCCTCTCCCCTCTATAAAAAGTAAGGGTAATGTGAGGCTATCTCAGCCTATATTCTTCCTTAGATCTTGAATCATGCCCAGAAATGTGTCTGTTTTTCTACATCTAAGTTACAAATCCTGAGGCTTGCTATAATGGTGCTATCAATCTCTCCTATGACAACACGGAGGAGGAAAAAAAATGCTTTTTGTCTTTTTGAGCTTTTATAAATTAGGTTTCTTTTTTTTTCTTTCTTTTTTTCTTTCTCTTCACGGATTAGTCTTGGATTTATTTCTTTGGTAACCAAAAATTAGTTTTTCTTCTGGAATTCTCTCTCACATCTTACATCCTCAAAGGCCAAAGAGCTGATTAGCTCAACTTGTCAACTTGTTTGACCTGGTCATTGCTCCAGATCTCTAAGTTTCTTCAAGACCCCAGAAACTCATTTTAACTCAACCCTTTCCTTCCTTAGGAAGTTCTGTTGTATGCTATAAATGAAACTTTATGCAGAAGTTCTCAGCTTGTCTTTAGCAGGATGACTGTTGATTTAGGCCTGAAGAAAAGCCTGTGTGCCTGAAAGTGTGTCTTTTTTTGTTTGTTTGTTTATATTTATCACCCCTGGCAATGAGCTTTTTTCCCTTCCTATGAGTTTCTTCTCTGTTGTAGCATTATACTGTTAAAGCTAAGACAATGTTTAAGGAGCAGCATTGACTCCAGAATCAGCAGCAGCTTTGGGTGGATGGCCAAGTGCGCAGCAGACAGGTACTCTGTGCTTCAGAGAAATGTGGGAAACCAACCTCTCTCCTAACTCAAGCAAAAAAAACATCTGCAGAACTTATGAGACGTTTTAATGAAATGAAAGAAAATCAGTTCTCATTGTAAGGAAGTAAAGTTTATTTATTGCAATCTACTATCTGCTTTTTTGCAGACTACAAGACTCAAACTTCAAATGAAATATAAAAAATGTTCCATTGCTCACTTTTCTCTTTCTTTAGAGCACACTGGAAAATAAGCATGTCATCAGAAGCCCTTTCTGAAAGGTTGCTAAGAAATAAAAACTGACCCAGTCCCAAGTGTACTGCGCTGCCTACAAGGCAGAACAAAAATACCCTTATTTTCCCCCACAAAGTTGACTGCGTAAACACAGGAGGTAATGGTTGTATTCAGCATAAATAAGTAGAAAATTCACCCAAAGATCACTACTGCACTTGGGGGCAGACACAGAACTGTCTCTCCCTGCCAAGCCCCAGCTTTGGTGGTCTGTGCCTGGTCCAGAGGCTCGATGGCAGGGCTCCCCAGGCTGTGTACATGCCGAGGGGAAGCTGCCTCAGGTGCTGACACCACCTGCTGCAGACAGCTGCCTGCACTTTGCCAGACATCCTGCAGTCCTGCAGTGCCATGCATTCTACAAACGCGCTTAAAAATGTTTCATAAATGTCTCCCTTTATCTTGGAAAGACAAAGGAAAGGTGCCTATGTGGAAACTTAAAGTCCCAAGAGCTCTTACCGCTGTTTCAAATTCTGTCAGGCATTTGATTTTTTGAAATGAGAAAACATTCTTGCTCCAAGTAAAGCTTCCACAGAAAAAGGGCAGCAGGGTGGGGTGGGGTGGGCTGGAGGACTGCAGAGGGACATGTGTTTGTGTTTCCAATTTTGACCCTCCTGATTTGTTTAGCATATGTAGTTATTCCATCAGTTTCCTACATTCTCAGTTACTGACCTGAACTCTTCAGTTCTGAAATACAAGAACTTCATCATCTCACAGGCCTGGACCATAAATGTAAAGGATTTTTGAAGAAAAGGAAAGAAATGTAACTTCTAAGCTTTATTAGATGTGTAGTTACTGTACTGCACATGCACAGCGTGAGAAGAGCTCTGATGCCGCTGCTCTTTACACCACTGCTGCATCCTCCCACCCTTGTGCTCATCCCAGATTTTGCTCCTTGTGAATTTAAATGAGAAGTGTGCAGGGATGGGAGCTATCTGTATGTGCAGACATGTATGCACTCAGCACAGGAAGATTATTGTAAGTTATTGTGGGGTCTCTCCAGAGAGCCACTGCTGCTGTCCCAGAGATCAGAGCAGAGGCTGGTGTGGGAAGCCATGGGTTGGAGAGCAGAGAAATGGCATGGTAACACTTTCTTTTTCTTTTTCCCTTGACTCAGTGGCCTGGATTTCAGGAACCAGGTCCTTAAAGCCAGTTGGAAATGTGTTTTTCTAGTGTCCAATTTATTCCTTTGTAAGAGAAAAGTTTTGGCTGTCTTCTCCGCAGAATAGGTGGGATTTCAAGTTCCCTCTGACCAAGCCTGGGAGCAGCTGTGACACTGATGAGTTACTCTTCCACCTTAACTTCCTCACTTGGCATGGTTCATGCTCAGCACTAGGTTCCACTAAAAGGGAGAGACCACCCCTGCCCCCAGAGTACTCTGATTTAACACTGCATTTCCATATATCATCTCAAATTTTCACTCCATCTTTGTCAGGCTGATTTCATCATTCTTATATCACTTTCCTTCAGCTGAGCTGAATTAACTGAATTCCTCCTTTGTGAGGAAGCAAACATCCCTAGATTTCTAAATTTTTTAAATTTTTTTTTACTATTTTTAGACTTTAGAAGCATATAGAAAAATCAAAGGTGAAATGGTATAGATTGTGGAAAGCAGAAAATCAAGCAAGGCGCTTTCAAGCCCTGCAGATGTTTTCAATGTTCTGGTAGTTCTTAACAGGCTTTGTAGGATATCATGACACAGCAAAGTCAAAAATATACCTGAGTAGCCATGGCTTTTAATGATCTCAATGAGCTCTCCTTGGCTTTTAAAAGATGTGATGCCTGGGCTTTTTGCCGTTTTTTTCTAGTCTTAATGGATTTTCACTAGACTCCCATCATTATCTACAGTTTATCTTCCTGCCTTTTGCAGCACTTTGAAGATTTTAATTTTATTTGAGATTTAAATGCATACTCCAGAGCTCACAAATGTATTTACAGGTCTCCTGAATGTTCTAAACTGAGATGAGTCTGAGTTATATGTAACTCCTTTTGATGCCAAAGGGTGCTGAACACTCCTAAACTGAGAAGAATGAAAGTTTAGAGTGCTCAAAATGTTTGCATTTTCACAAATCATCTTCATGGTGCACCATGTCAAGCTGATACAATTGACTCTACTTCCTTATCGTATGGATTGCCCTTCAAGAGTAACAAGTTTACATCAACAAGGATGCATTTCCTAGCTAGGGGACTATCTTTTATTTAGGAATGGAAGAAAAACCTCCTAAAGCTGAACTACCACTAGGACCTACATGATGGGATAACAGCAGTAGCCCAGTCACGTACACATTACTTTAGTCTTGAAGTGCTTTAAAATATATTAGCTGCTAAATTACCAAAAGATTAGGTCTCACCTACTGCAGGGACTTTTTGACCCTACTTTGGTGAAAGGAAGCCTTTAAGTGGAGGCAATGGATACAAGAAGTACTTTTCAAAGTATTCAGCTATTGTAGACTCTTGGAATATTCTTATTTATTAGCATGAGGGACAAGCAGATGTATTAGGTGCCTACTGGGCCCAAATCAGCTTCCAAATGACTGCTATAATCAGAAGGTGAAGAAAAAGAATTCAAAATAATTCAAAGAATTCAGTAATTCAAAATTAACATGTCTTAAGGTGTAAGCCTGGGAGGGGTTTCTTCTTCGTTGGATTTTTTTCCGCTTCTAATCTCCCCTTACCTCTTTCTACCTGTTCTTCAGGTGCCCAGTCTGGGCTGTCTCCTTCTGTACTCACTGTTAAGATTCTCTTTCTGCAATTTCTGCAAAGACTGACCCTCACCATGCTCCACTCTGAGTTAAAGCAGATGTTAAAATGGTTTTGAAATTTGAGAATGTCAGAACTCTTTTCATCTAATTAAAATTGTTTATTGCGTAGTAGATGTACTAGATAAATTTTCTGCATTTATCATTAAAAGTGAGTAAAATGGAGCACTGGCTCTATCACTATTAGCTATTATGGTTTTGGCTGGGGAAAGTAATGCAAGTTGGAAATGCTTTCATTATTTTTTCCAAGACATCAGTAACATATTTTCTAGGTCAGGTTAGTGATGCCAAATCCAGCAGTGAACAATGCCATATGTTTAATAAAAACCCAAATCAAACAGCACATTCTTGCAATGTACCTATTTTGTGCTCTTTTTCCCAAGTAATGCTCATATTTCTTTTTTTTTTTGTTGTTGCTGTGACTATCATAATTAAAAAACTGATCTGACTTCCTACTATATGGGGTATTTTGGTGTGCTGCAAGAGTGTCTCAATCCTTTTATTGACACACCCATAAGTTTTTGTTATGCCTTCTTGTTTGCCTTCTTCTTCTCCCACTCCATAGACCTATTAGTTCTCTAGTGATGTACAACAGCAATGTAATGTGTTAAAGATATTCTCAGAGGCAAAACCCCCAGCAGTTTTCCAATAAGCATAGATGTGCTGATTTTCCAGGAGGGTAAATTGAAACTTTATCTGTGCTCTGTTGTCTCTGCTCCTCATCATGCTCTTTTGATAGCATAATTTGCAACTTCCAGAGGAGCACAGCATGGGTGAGTCAACGGCAGGCAAGGACGTGGCTTGCTAACACTGGTGGCCACAAAAATATCTTTGGCATGCATTTCTGTATATTTTGTGAGGCTGAAAAATTTCAGTGTTTATAATTACCAAATACATCTTTTCAGTGAAGTCCTGTGAACTGGAGATTGAGAGGATAGACCACATTTTAAAGGAGTTATTTAATGCCCTTTTAGTCAACAGAAAATAAGGATTTTCTTTCTTTTATTTTTTTTCTCCTGTACTCTTGGATGCAAGTAAAATTAGTTTATAAAGGGAGATAAAGAAATAGATCTTATAGCAGTACAAAGCTTAGCAGTTGAGATGCTAGCCCCAAGGATATTTTCATGTTGATAATTGCTAGAATTGCTTACCTGTCATCTTAAACAGAGGTTCAGTGCTGAAAACAAGGTGCCAACCTGGATAATCCTATTGCATGACACAGCATGGCCATGTTCTGCACTTGTCACACTTTTGTTTCCAAATTGCCTGGTGATAAACCTGTTCTCCTCACAAAAGGAGAATTGCTTTTACCATTGTCCTTGTTTGGCTTGGGTTTTATCTGCAACATTTTAGAGCAGCTGTGTTCAGTAGAGGTGGTGCAGTTTGTTAGGCTGAAAGAAAGAATCTTTCAGGGAATACTTTCAAGGAAAGGCTGAGACAGTTGGACCTATTCAGCCCCGAGAAGAAAGACTGAGAGGAGTCCTCATCAATGTCTAAAAGTGTCAGAAAGGAAGGTGTCCAGAGGATGGAGCAGGCTCTGCTCAGTGGTGCCAGTCGATAGGGCAAGAAGCAGTGGGCAGAAATCAGGAAGTTCCACCTGATCATGAAGAAGAAGAACTTCTTCATTGAGCAGGCAACTGAGCCCTGGGACTGGATTCACGAGAGGCTGTGGAGTCTCCCTCACTGGAAATAGTCAAGAACTATCTGGATGCAATCCTGTGCAATGTGCTCTGGGATGGCCCTGCTTGAGCAGGGAAGATGGATCAGATGACCCATTCTGGTCCCTCCCAACCTGACCTGTGATTTTGTGAAAGAAAAAGGGTTTTTGTATTAATAGTGCTATTGCAGTCATGACTGTCTACAAGCCTGGCAAAGTTTTGGAGAGAGTAAGAACCAAAATTAGACTAGATTTTTTGTGAATGCAAACACTCAATTACTACATTAATGGAAACTGTTGTTTGTGATTCCTTGGTAACCATCAGGGGATTAAGAACAAATACTTGAAAAAATTAAGGTGTGGGGGGTTATGTTGGTTGGTTGGTTGGTTGGTTGGTTGGTTGGCTGTTTTTTGGGGGTTTTGTTTGTTTGGTTTTTTGTGGTATTTACAGCTTTTCCTAGAATCACTTAGTAGGTTGGAGAGCAAGAAGGTGTTTTATTAATGAGAAGTGAAAGAGGAAAGAGAGGCTTTGTAGGAGAGATGGAATTTAAGTTGGGAAGCATGCTGGCATAAGAGCACACATTGAAACATGAGCATGCAAGACATGCTGGGATCCAAACCTTGAAAAAGCTCCCAGTCCCAGGAACAGACTGTACATACCCACATGGATGGTGACTTCTGCCTGTTTTTAGCTGGTCTCCAAGGAATAAAGTACAAACAGCAAGAAGAGAGCTGCTCAGCCTGCATGTTCATTCTTATTTCTGTTCTTCAGTAATTTAGAGGCTGTTATAGCTCTCGCTCAATCCAGTGAGTCTTGCTATAAGAGATTATTCTGCAAACAGAATCCATGCTGCAAACAGAAACATCACTGTAAACTAAAAGGATCAAGCCAAAGCAAAGCAACCTTTCTCCCCCATGAAAACTGGAGTCCAATAATCATATATTTGTTCCTAGTCACCTGTTTTCCTCAAGGGAAGGAGAGGAACATGGGCTGGATGGGAAGGAATCCTGTGAATTAGAGTTAGTCATAGGAAGGGAGAGGAGTGAAATCTCCATAAGAAAGAGGTTTGCTTAGCAGCTAGTGAGGCCTCCTTAGCAGTGATGCCATTGAAACAGGAACATAATTATAGGTTAAGCATCCTGAAATAACACTCACAACCTTTTTATCTTAGTTCAGCAAATGCGATGTGAGAATTATGAAGAGGAGTTAAATTAAATACCTTCTGAAAACCCTAAGTGAGCTGTTTCCTTCCTAGATATTATACTTTAATAACAGCATGCCTGCCATCTAGGAGAATAATATTCAGTGATGCTACTAATACAGACATAAAAGCTGCATATTTGTGTAAAATCATATTCACCAAGGCAGATATCTGATGTGTTGTGCAATATACTATCTGAACCTGTCATTTTTGAAATGATATGTTAGACTGAGAAGACAGCAGAAGAAAATCTATTCGTGTACCTATTTTGTGTGGAGAAACATTCTCCTAAGCTCTCCATCTCCATCTCAGTGGGACTGTGTAGCATCACTGAGTTGGTCATGGTGGTGTCAAGGTCATTTATTTCCCTGTACTTGGGGACTGAAAAAGATTTGCATCTGACACCGTAAATTAATCCAAAATTAGGAGGATCATCTTCAGTCTCTGCAGACAGTTAAACTTCTGTCATCAAGGACTATTTAAAATTAATTTCTACTCAAATCTGTCTACTTGCCCTTGCTTGCAACTACAGTTGTCTCTAATTTTTTTTGCCATGGAGCATCAGAATACAAGAGATGTGAATCAACATGAAGACTGGCCTACTTCCATATCAGCTTAGATTCAAAATGGGTTAGAATAAGCTTTCAGGTTTTGGATGTTTATCTGAAGCATTTTAATTTTTATTTTTTTTTTTTTCAAAATTTAGGTTTTATATCTGAAGAGAAAAGATGCTCACAGCTCTTCAGAGCTATGGTTTGATGTGGCAGTGGAGAAACCTTTTACTCTCCTACTTCAAGTAACAGGGTCCTGTCAGATCTCTGTGTCTGCATGTACATGTGTGAGTGGGGAATGAGCCAAATGTTTCACAGTCTTGACAACTAAATTTAAGCTGAGGTTGTTTGTACAGCTGAACACTGGCTCCAGAAGGGATCTCAAGCATGAGAATTTTTGGGGTTACTGGTTTTCTTGCTAGTAACAGCTTTCTCATCACCACCCCAAATGAACTGAGAGGGTGGTGGGAGTAAACTTGCACTGTGCATGGGTTGTCATACATCTGTTTTAGGAGAAAAACAAGTCATTTCAGTTACTGTCATTCTGGCACTTCCTCTAAGCATTTTATTCATTTAAAAAGAGCTTTCCCTAAACAAGTCTGTTATTTCTTTTTGTATCTGGATCCAGGCTGAGGCATGTGGCAGATGTAATTGCTTGGCATTACAGTGAGCTAGGAGCTTCCATTTTAATTCTCTTTCCCTAGGGAAAAACCCACAAAAATGAACCCCCAAACCCACAAATCACGACACTCAGACCCCCCCCCAATCCTATATTTTCTCAAAAGATCTCTGATACCTCAAACCTTAGATGCATATTCACATCTTGATATAAAGCTCAGCTTCCTTATACTCCCAGCAGAAAGAGTCATGGTCAGCTGGGGCTGGTCACTCACTCACTCACTGTGATTCCCAGACATGTGTTTTTCCTATCAGTGCAAGGCTCTGCAGAATGTTGACTTTGTGCAATGGGATTCTGAACTCCCACAGACTAAGTTAGATATTACTTGATCAAATCTTATTTTCATCTGAACAAATCCTTTCACTATCCCATAATAGCCTACTTCTAAATTTTAAAGAATTTGGTAGAAATACTTCAGTCATCTTTAAGAACATTTGCATTGAATTTTTTCTTTTATTTAATAACCTCTAATAATCTTTTGCAGGTAGAAGCAAGTTGTTGCATTTTCATCTAGAAAATAATTTTCTCTTATCTGTGGTCTCTTTAAGAACACATTCATATTTCAGTGATAGATGATATATGGACAGAGAGATACATTAGATTGGTTTTTTTTGTTTCCCAAATGCATTAATTATTAATAAGTAACTCACAGAACAGCCCAAGCGAACTACTTACAGACTATGGGTACTTTGTAAATTATTGAACTAGACTATTTGTGGCATGTTATTGAAACAAACACTTCAGTGAATGCCACTAAAACTTCTGAATTACAGAACAACAAAGTCAAACAAATACTAAATTATAAACAGAGGACTTGAGGTATCAAATTTTATTTACATAAATTTATGCCATGCTCTGTAGATCTTTTTTGCCAAATGTTTGATCCTGAAAAACCATTGTACCTGCTATACCTGTTTGTGAAAAATATCTAAAAATTTCCATAGTTATTTTTAATCTAATGGCAGAAAAAGTAAAACAAGGATATAAGAAACTGAATTTTATTCTTTAGGTATGTTTTCAGACCCATAAAATGTATTAAGTTCCTACTGTTTGTCTATTTTGTTATAGATAGAATGTATCTCTGGTTTGAATCGATGTTTTCTAGTTGGGCTTTTTTGTTATTTTTCACATGAATTTGTCACACACAACATTTCAGTCTGTGTTATCCTGTTCAACAGACAGCACCCTACTGGACTATTTTATTTAAATATGTTGGCATTTCCCAGGGGTATGTTCTCAGCAGAAAAGTATTGGATAAAATTGGTATGGTTTGTCAGCCATTTCAGGAGGGCAGCTGGGGCAATGCCTCCAAGGCATTACCTGTCACTGCCTGTACTTAGATTTCATCCTTTGAAGCCAGCAGGGTTGTCTCAAAAGTCTCAAATTTATTTTCATTTTGACTTTAAGGAAGTCAGATAACTTTGCT
Organism: Pseudopodoces humilis; assembly: GCF_049639895.1. Lineage (NCBI taxonomy): Eukaryota > Metazoa > Chordata > Aves > Passeriformes > Paridae > Pseudopodoces > Pseudopodoces humilis. The sequence goes on along the minus strand of NC_142205.1, from coordinate 9,922,810 downwards.
TTCCAAAGAAATTATTAAAACACATCTGTTTATCTTTTGTTGTTGGACTGATGTCTGTGGATGCTGGTGAGGAACTTTCCTCCTGCTGCCACATGTCCCAGGTTGGTCAGCGAGCAGAAAAGCTCTGACAGGTGGCACAGGGCTGTTGCTGTACATTTCTGATGGCAGGACACAGCCAGGAGCAAAACCAGGATGACTTTCAATTCAGCAGAAGTGTCTCAATGTGAGTTAAATGTAGTTTTGTGGAACCCATTGCTCCTTTATATTACTGTAATTTTCACCCTGCAATTTGAGTGCAGAAAGGGAAACTTTCCTAGAAGGCACTGGGGATAAGGGAAGTTGAGAGAAGTTTACTTAAAGGTTACAGCAGGTAAACTCCCCACCCTCCCCTGGAATAAGGACTGTGAATGCAGATACACAACCCTAATCTGTGATGCAAATATCCTCCTTTCCTTGGGAAACATACTCTCTGCAGTTACTAATTCCAGTTGCTGAAATTGTGTTTAATACTGGCAAAACCTCAAATTTCAATCTCTGTCAATGAAGTTGACTGACTGCAGCCAAACTGGTCCCAAATGAACAGCTCCATGAGACAGGGCAGAATAAAGCCTTCAGGGAACAGAGTAGAATTTCTTTTTCCAGGTTGAGAAATTATTTATTTTGCTTCCTATATTGTACAGACAACTCCTGCCCCCCCCCCCCCAAACTTTTCTTACTAAAGGCAACATGAATTATTAAATAGAACATCCATTCATATGTTATATTCTTATTTACTAATTTCACTTTTGCAATATCCTATTCACAAATGTCCTTTGGGTATTTTTTTTTCAGTGAGGTGAGTAAAATTTGTTTTCTCAGCATCTTTATCCATTATAGTAAAAGGCCAGCAAGTACATTTTGCTTCTCTGAACATAAACTTAGAAGAAATATTTGCTTGACTGATTTTATTATTTCCTCAGACTTGTTTCAACTCCATTCTGGATATGGATAAGTAATAAGACAATTGTATCAAAGTTCAAGTAATCAAATGTGTAGGAACAATCTGAAACACATATGCTCAATCTCAGTAATATTTGCCATTACAACAAACATCCTTCTTAACTGTGCTGCTTCCCTTCCTCTGCCCTCAACCCAGATATTATCTTGTTTTCTATAACAGCCCTGCTATTTTATTTTTGTCTATCTTTTACTATTCAATCTAAAACCATTTAAGGAAAAGAACCTTGTAGATTATGTGGCCAATGAACAAAAAAAATTGTGGAAGGAATATTCCCCTTGCACACCTCGTGAAAATGCAGACTCAAGTGCAGCTGCTATTTTGAGTCTTGATACAGGAACATCATTATCCCAGACTTAGAGGAGTGTTTGGCTTGAGCTCTCTCTGAGGGAAACGTGCTGCATTCCCATGTTTAGCATTGAATCTCTGACCTTTCATGCTTCAAGTTTCCTGTTGGACTGAGCAGGCTTTCGAGCCAGCAGAGGTTGACTCTGACCCCGTGTGCAGCTCCTCGGCACAGGCTGTGTTTAGTGCCACTTACACAGAACCACACTGTGGTTTCTTTATGCAGAAGAACAAATGCCCCAGGCTCCCCAGGTATTCCTGTTTCCCATGCATGCCTTCCTATCTGCTCCCCACTAGAGAAAAAGCTGTTCTAAGTGTTATATGGTTTAATCTTTTAGGAATGGGTGAAACAAGTTTTTTGATAACCCATTCCAGGTCAGCTCAAGAGAGCCAGAAAGAAGCAAAAGGGCTGGCTTTCTTTTTTTCCCTTCTTGATTCTCTATTGTTTTCAGCACTCCTTGGGATTAAGGACAATATTTCCTTAGAAAATACAAGACTATTCTGCAGCCCTTTTCCTCCTCCTTGTGCAGGTATGTAATCTTCTTCAGAAAGACATATTAGAGTATAATAATTTAGAAGAGGCCCTCAGCATTCCTTACCTCCTTCATTCTCCTTGTTCTACCCATCCTCCCCATTCAATGTCAGTGCTGCATGTGGAATTTCTGCCCCAGCAGCTGCAGAAGTGTGGCAGGCTTTCTGCTGTGCAGAGCATCACAGATCAGAAACTGTGTTCTGAAAACCCAGCTCCTTATTTGAGACAGTCATAACTGCTCAGGATTGGTGTGCAGAATATTGTTCCAGTGTGTAACAACTGTGAAGAAACCCTTGCTTTTCTCTCCCATATGGGGCATTTGGCAGTGCAGTCAATGCAGGGAGACTTTGGAGCATGGAAGGGAACTGACTGACAGCTCCTGCCAGACATTGAGGAGGCAGTACAGATGTTACCACTCCTGGTTTGGCATAGCTCTGTAGTACTCCAAGTTGGACAAGACAAAGAAATAAACATTTTGTCCTGGCTAAGCCAGAAAACAGAATATTGGCCCTAGATTGAAGAGTCATGGTCCTGAGCTGGCACATCCCATGAAGCCTTTTCAGGTTAGCAGTAGACAACATGTTCTTAGTAAGTGAGACTAAAATGATGTCCACAAAACCAAAATTTAAGCTTATTGATGAAGTTTCTTTTTAACTCTGTTAGAGTAGATGCTATGTAAATAAGCAGAATAAGACCCACTTCTATTGAAAGCAGGGAAGATAATGTATCTTTTCCTTCCTTCCCTACTCAATACAAAGGTGAACTGGAGACTGTCATCTCAGGGAAAAACAAGTAGCCAGTGACATTGAAGATGAGAAAAAAAATGAAGGAGAGGACAGAAGTCTGACCAGCTTGTTTTGGTGCTCTGAGCACTGCTTCTCTTTATCCATGCTATGGGAAGGATGTGTATGAATGGCATGAGCATGTGATTAGATTAGACTTCTAAAAATAGTGCCCACATTTTCAGTCTGAAAATAATTATATATTGTGTGTGTGCACATACACATCTAAGCTATGTAGATGTGCTTTTATCTTTGTTAAAGCTCACTTATTATCCAAGACTTAACTGCAATGGACTGACACAGTTCTGATAGTTCTCATCATGTGATTGTAGCTCTGGTGTGGTAAAAAATTACATAGCCTTGAAAATAGCTTGAAAAGATAATCTTGTATTCTTAATTAGGGAGTTTATGGCTTGTTTTGTGTAGAGGTTGGCTGGCAAAGTCAAACTATAACCCTAGCTGAGGAGAGGGTTGTTACAAAGAGAAAGTGCAGAGCTGAGGGATCCAAAAGAAGAGACAGAGAATATGTGACTTGTGTAGACAATTAAAGAGATGGTGATGAGGAGGTGGAAAAAAGTCCTGGGTGCCCTGAAATAGGTAGCAGTTTTGTCAATGGCAGCCTGGGAGTCTATTGAATGAGGTCTTGTCAAGGGAAAGGTAGGGAATAAATTGAAAACAAAACCAGGAAGGTGAAGTGGAAGAAAAAGGAAAACACAGAAAAAGAATTCATATAGCAAAATTAATGGGAGTGTTTAAGAGAGAGATAGACAGGAGGGTGTGGAAGGAGGAGAAAAAGAAGACAAAATTCAAAATTTCCAAGTAGCAGAGCTCTCTGGGTTTTTGTTAATTATCTTTTTGTTCATTATCCCTGTTTTGTAAACAGCTAGCACATTGTGAATTCACTTAAATATCTAGAAGAGAAGAACTTCTGCAACTGAATGCACTGAAGTATAACTGATTGGAAAGAAACAGGGGAAGAAAAATTGTCTTTTATCTTTATCTGTAAGGCCTGAATGTACAAGGAGTTCCTCTTTGAGAAGAATAATATAGACAGACACCATGGAGGCAAAGTAGCTGAATGACCTGTTCAAGGTCATCTCACAGGCAACAGACAAAGCTAAAAAGCTTGGAGTTAGATTGCACAGTGAATGAATTCATAAAGCTGACAGAGGGTTGGCATGCTCTAATCCAGTTTTGTGGAATCTTTTTTTTTTTTAATCTTCAAATAAATTCCAAAAATTGGGATGCTATTTTTTCTCTCTTTAGAAACTTCTTTACTTTGGGAATTTAATGGATGTTCCAATAGTGATTGAAGTCTTACAACACTGCCTAGGATGGCCCTTCTCACTCTATCCCTCCCATCCAAAGCACAATCCCAACAATTAAGGAAAGGCTCTCTTTGTTCTGAAGCCTGGATAGAGGTACACTAAACTATCTAACATATCTTCAATGGCCTGGTGAGTCCCAGTAAAGAATGATCACACTCTGATGCAACAAAGCAATTCCTCCCCTTGGAGTTTCCCTGCCATGTCTGCTTTCTGTAGTTATACTGGTTAATATTTCTAAAGACTGCAAGGAATGTAGCCATGGGGCACTGGAGGACAAATTTCAATCTAATGCAAAACCACTAATCAGAAGCTGAAGTCGACTTCAGCTTTTAATTTATTAATTTGAGAGAGAATATCTTGCAAAGGGCCAGCTGAACAGTACTTGTAAGTACTTCTCACCATAGCAAACAGCATCTGCTTTAAACAGTATTTGTGTCTTTAAGCTAAAGTATTAGAAATTTATATTAAATAAGCTCCTTGACAAATTGTGCTTCTAAATGCCATTTGATTGAAATGAGCTTTTTATTGAAACCACAAGGTTTTGGATCATTAGGTCTTTGATATCTTAGGATAGTTCTCATAGTGTAGTTCTAGCTTTGTGTCTTCTGAGGAAGGAGATATTTTAATATCTCTCTGCTGCATTCCAGGAATAGTTTGCTGAGTTAGCATACATTCTGGTGGAAAACCCTGCTGTTTATGAAAATAAATCAGTGATTTACTATATACACTTTTTCCACTAAAGTCATTTGATATCAATCAAAGAAACTCTCTGGAACAAGTTTAACCTTAGCAACAAGAATAGTAGAGTCAAAATGGACCAATTACTCACTCCCCATCACTTGCATTATTAAAGACCCATATAATTGTTTTATGCATTTAAATATGCATCTTTTAAACTGTTGCTGTTGCACAAAATTCTGTTGGACATTGTTTCTAAATTAGTTTGTTTTTTTTATTGGAAGAGCATCAAAAAAGTGAAGATATTACCATGTAACATCCAGTATCATAGCAGGAAGAGTGTAATATCAGCGATTTGCATAGAAGACTTATAAATAGAAACATTCTAAGTGATGGGTCTATATATCAGTATATCAGTATATTTTATATATATATATAAAAAATGAAGCTATATGTATATATATTGCTGTGCCTGTTTAAAACCATGTTCTCATGTGCCATGTACAAACAGCTCTAATGAGGCCATCAGTGTTCCTGTTGTAAAGTAGTAGTATGTAATACCAAAAAGATAATATGATTGATGATGATGTTATTCCATTCCACAAACCAGTAGTGGATGTGTTGAAGCATATGATGAGGACTGAGCTCAGTGGATGAAGTTTTTTCAGGAATGAAGAAATTGACAGACAAAGAGCAATGTAAAGGGATATCCGGAAAATTTTCAGGGTTCTGAGGTGTCATTATAAAACCCTGTGAAGTCATCAGGCAGAGAAGTAATTTTAAACAAACATTGTTTGTCAAGAAAACAATTTTCCCATAGTTCCCTGGTGGCCAGGTTCATTTCAGAACTGATGGTTTAGCTGCTATCAGCTCAGAACTACAAGTGGCAACTCCTGAAAACAAATCTCTTGGCAAAGTACTCCTGTTTCTTTTCTAAATAAGCTGAAATTGATCCCAAATATAACCACTTTAAGACTGAAATATAAAATTCACTTGACTTGACCTTTATACTAATAATGACATGGAGTCATGAGAAAGAAATTTGATGTCTCCATCTCTTCAGCCCAAGAGGACCTAATAGATGTAGAGTCATAAACTAAATTTTGAACACATTCTTTAAAGCCCACACAGGGTTTTAGAAGAAAACGGAGTTTCTATTTTTCAGATTATAAATTCTATTTCTGTATTTAAAATCACTGCCTTTGGGATTGTTTATTTTGGGGAGAAGGCTTTTTGAGTCAATGGATCTAACTTTGGCCTTATCCCTGTAAATTAATGACTTAGTTAACCCTGTAAATTAATTAAAGGCTTTTACAAGTATATTTCTGATGCACACAGTTACATGTAAATGACGAAATAGTCTTGGGAAGCCTCTTAAACAATATCCTAATCAAGGCAAGCACTAAGACCAAACCACCAGTCATCGATGGCAGAAAGCTGTGTTTTTCTGCCTAAACATGAGAGGCAATCCTCCTGTCTGTGTGGGATCCTCCAGCCTCTGCCAGATGCCCAGGTGAGGAGCATGACTCCGAGCAGTTCCTGCACTACTCTGTGGAGGAGATTCCCGTGCCCTTTTCCATGCTGGGCGGGGACTTGCCCTACCAGGACTTGAGCTTGCAGTATAATTTCTGTCAGTAAGCCACAAGTACAGGCTCAGATGCAGGTGCCAGAGCCCCCTTTAGAACACGAGGTCAGGGCTGCACACAGACTCCAAGCTCTTCCATCAGGCTTAGGAGCTGTGCATTGCATGCAGAGGTGTGCAGTGATGGCTGCTTTCATCAGGGTGTTCAGACTGAACACCTGTGGCTGATTTTTCAAAAGCTTTGAGCACCAGCCTTGTTTGCCACTCTGGATGTTGCAGTCCTATTATTATAGGAATATTATAGGAGTATTATAGCACTGAGAACAATTAATTCATGGCAACATGTCATTATATTAAATCTTCAGCAACGATAAATTCCAAGACTTATTTGTAGTATGGTTATTATATGCTCTTGTTATGCTCTTGGCCACATGGGACTTCAGTGGAATTATTTTGGATTTATTTAACTGCAACTGAAACCAGAATTTTTCCCCATGGTAATCCAATATTTCAGAGTTTTGAAAGGCTTGGGCTGTCATAAAGAGCTAAAATGTAAGGTGTGAATGTACAAACAAACAAAAAGGAATGAATACGTGGGCAGAAGATGTATTCCCTAGTCTGGAAAAATTTAAATTGGAGAAGAGAATTCTAAGCAATTTCTTAATGGAAATGTCAGTGTAACTGTATTCATGGCATCAGAACCAGACACCAGTTCAAGAAATAGTCAAATGAAAAGGAAAAACAAGACAGGAGAAGAAAGTAAAATAGCAATATACAGTGTGAGACAAGATTTCTGTTACAATCTAACTGTCTGTCAATTCTGTTTTAACTCCTATGTTAAAGCCAGTGAGCACATACACCTTATCTATTGACAGTCTAAGGATGCATTATTTCCATTAGCAGGTTATCTAAAGCACAAGACTGGAAGGGTCTGGAATATTAAAAAGCCCTTTCTATAATTGCAGCAGTCGTATAAAAAAATGTTTTTCACATTCTTGGAAAATATGCTTCGGATGCCATCAACAAAACAGTTCAAAAGCCATGACCGAAAGAACAGGCTGAAGATAAAGTACATTTGGAAAAGGCTTTTTGAAAGACTAAACACTTTCCTGGTGTTCTGTGTTTTGCAGTTACAGGAATTTGTTAAATACAACTCTCCAGAGAAAAACTCTTGTGGGCTCAACTGCTCTGGGTTGGGGGAATGAAAACCAATCCTCCTGTGAATGTGGTGGCAGGGTTTTCGTCCTGTGTGATAGATTTTTCACTGTGCTAATGAAATGCTGATTGCCAGACAGTAAAATGGATGCATCTTAGTAGCACAAGATCAATTTGACTTCCTTATTATAACAAAGGTAGCATTCATTTTTCTCAATTAATCAGCCACATCATCAGCACATCTCAGCTGCAGTCAACTAGTGATTATAAATTGACGCTGGGGTCACTTGGTCTCTGCCTTGCAAAGGGAACATTTTAAATAATGTTCTCATTTTCCTGTGTGCTATTGGAAATCATGCACATGCACTCATAAACAGAGAGTAGACTTGATTTTCTTTGCAATTTAGCCAAGATCTGGAGTCTGTCCAATAGCAATTAAATCATGCCACCTTCTTTAGACTTCAACAGAGTGGGGCAATTTTCTCCTGCTGTGAAAGAGAATGTTTCTGTATAATTATTTGGTCAACAGGAAGATCAGACTCAAGTTACATATACTGATAATTTCTTATTCCAGTCCATGTATTGTACCTGTAACAACGGTACACAAATAGCTCTCACAGGTATTGAAACAGCTTTTTTTTCTCTTTTTTCCTCCTCTCCTTCCTTTTCCTGTTCTTTAGCTGTGGGTGGAAGAAAAAGATTCTTTCAACTATAGCCCATTTTGTATATAGATTGATCAGCCTTTTTATCTTCATTACCAGCAGGTAAGAGAAAATATTTACATCCTCTCACTAAACTTTTGGGTCTTTAACATTCATATCCTCTGGGCTCTTTCTGTGGACTTGGAAGGACCAGAAACCATGCAGAAACAATTTGTACAATGTCAGCATGTAGGTTTAGATCACTGCAGAGTGTGTAGAGAGAGAAAGTGTTTTAATTCACCTGCAGGATGAGCAGGAACACCCTACAGTAGAGAAATCTAGAAAACTGAGGGAAAAAGGGGGTAGTTAATGCAATGGTGCTCGTCAGACGTGTTATGAACTTGTGTTTGCCACTGAGCATGAAAATACATATCTACAGGGTGGAAGGGTTCCACTTCACCTTTCCTCCAACATGCTGGACACCCACCAGCTCAGGATTTTCCAAAGTGAAGGAAACCTCTCAGTAGCCAAAGTGGATGCCATCATAATGTTGTCAAATCTCTCAAAAATAATACAGTCAAGAAGAAGGCAGGCACAATGGCCTTCCAATACCAAATATATTCTGAGCAACATAAACCAAATCAGGCTATCTTTCCCATAAAGAATGAAATTGGCCATGAATTTACAACTTAAGATGACATTGTCTTTCTACAGTTACCATTAACTTTTAACTTAATTTCCTTTTTTTCTTTTTCTTTTTTTTTTTTTCCTATTTTATTATTAATTTGAAAGTCAGCTCTAGTGAGAGTTATTCAAGCTCAAAAATTTGGGTGGTTTTCACATCTTACAAAGCCAAACTACAGACTAAGTCAGGAGTGAATCTCATCAAGTTAAAACAGATTGGTATTTTTCAATCTGTTATTTCATTGCACTTTAAATAAAAGTTGGCTTTTGTGGGTTCATATTTCATAACACTCATAACAGATATGGAGATCATGGCTTAGCCCCCATTGCTTGAAAATTGCATCACCAAGTTTGTTTAACTTAATCTCTGATCCCTACTATGGGAAAAATTTCTGAAAGCTTTCTGATAGTTTTTCCTTCTGTCTTATATCCCATTCCTATCAGAGTTCATTTATATTCTCCCAGCTTACTCATACCAGCCCTGACCAATTTAAGAAGCCTGCTGTCAATGTGCAGGCTTCACCAGAGTCTGCAACATCGTAAAGATAAGCATTGATGTTGCTAAGAGAAGCATCCCTGCCTCTTGCTAGGCTTTTTTGTAAAGTAGATGAAGTGAAATAATAATATTAAGCTAAATGTGATTAATAAGGTAATCACATTTTTCATCACAGAAATGTTCTACCGGCTCTACTGTTTCAGACAAGGGAGCTCTAATATTCTTTCATGCTTTATCTTTTCAAAAGGAAAAATGTAAATAAATTTTGCAGGGTATAGGTGTCTTTATTCAGTTTCAGTCTGTTATGAAGGAATATTCTACCAGGTTACCCTCAAAGCACAAAACCTGTTGTGCAGGCTTGTTTTTGTTGCACTTGTTTTGTCAAGTGACTCCATACAATCAATGTGAGCTCAACTAATAAATATCTCCATGTTAACTTCATTAAGCTTAACTGTAGAAAAAATTAAAGGAAATACTGTACTTCTCAGTGTTCAGATTTTGGTTACTCAAGTCAGTATTTATGGGGCCCTTCCAACCTGATTATGGGCCCTGTGTGTGGCTTCTATCCAGGAAAGCACTCAGGAGCAGGTTTATGTTTTAATGGGCATCTAATGTTGTGCTGAATTAGAAAGCATTGGAGCTGTACAATGCCATCATTTTTGGACAGCAGTGTTTGTCAAGTCCAGCAGAGATTTCTGCATTGCTCAATGGGAAATGTTGACCACTGGTACCATATAGACTCTAAGAGAGAGCTGTCCCTTGTGTTTGAAATGATAGCTTTGGAGGATGTGAGTTCTGCAAGCAGCAGCTTCTGATGGGTTTAAGAGAGTAACTGCTCTATTATGGATCACATTAAGGAACCTTTTACTTGGGTGAGGTTTTTGTGCTTTCTTATACCCAGATCTAATCTCATGGCCATTCACTTAATTACTAAGGGAAGTGTTCATCCTATGTCCTTTTGTATGTGCTCACGTACCTCACACAGCTCAGCGGGGACTTCATGCCAGGAAAACCCTCAGACAAAATCAGATGTTAAACTGCTGGAATATGAGGCAAAGCAACAGTTTGCAGTGTGTTTCTACTTACTGTACTCTGTGGGGAGCAGGAAAACTGGGTAAAAGCCTGTCGTGGGAGCTGCCTGCAGTGGAAAGCACTGGAGGTAAATTAAACCAAGGCCAGGTGCTCCACAAACAACTCTTCAGAGCTGTGCAAGGGTACAGTCACACTGGTACTTCACAGCCATGAACTACAGAAAAGCTTTTTAGAAAACAAAGGCATACTAGGCTCTTGTCCACAAACTTCTAGACACTTAAATTTTGAAGACAGCTCTAACCAAAGCAACTCTAGGAGCAGAAAAAGAATAACTTTGTGGCATTCACTTTTCTGCTGATAAGAAGTCTGCTGACATTCCCAATAAAAAGATCAAATGCTGAAAGGTACTGAGCACCTGTAATTTTCACTACAATCAACCTCTGAAAGCTGCATACCTTCAAGGACTTGACAGAAAGAATTCCTACAGGAGAAGGTATGGAAGGGTCTGGCTTTCAACATGCCAATCAGAAGTAGGTGTTTTGAGGTCAAAGACCAACTGATTAGGAAAAAACACTTTTGATGGTTTCAGTCTTTAATGTCACCACCGACTGGAGACCAGTATGTCCCTGATTTGCCCTGGGAAAGAAACATCTTATGCCCTGTTAGGAGCCTGACCAGCAAATGAATTAGTGTGAACAGACTCTGAAAAGAGCTGCTCACATCTCTTCTTGTCTGGGAGGATCTTGTCTGTGTCAAGTAGCCTGGTCATTAGGGAAATACAAGGTGTGAGAAAAAAATATGTGGGGCACAGGCAATGCCAGCATGTTGTGAGACTGGAACAGGACTAAATCCCTTTGATCTGGCTGTATATGATATTCTGACCCCTCAGGAATGAGGCAAAGTGCTGTAAATATTATTAGAGAAGAAATTAGAAGGAAAGATATTTAGGAGACTAGTAAAATTGCAGCAGTGGCCTAACATAGTAGTACTATTATTTCATCCTGAAAGGTGCATAAGAATTTATAAAGGGTTCTGAGTCCTGATGGTTTTGAGGTTTCTGCAAGCTGAAAAGGTAAGTGATAGGAGTGTGGGGAGAATGACCATTCGGGTTTAATTTGGGCAAAATCATTCTGTAAAGTCTTTAAAATGCAGCTGGATAAAAAAATGGTTAAAAACATGCTGTCTCTAGAAATTCAAAGTAAGCAGATTATAGATAAAAGGAAAATTTGGGAAAAGGAATAAAAAGACAAGGCTTGGAAGAACTTTTCCCTTATGTCCTACTTTATAAAGGGATATAAAAATTGCTATTTGATTAATTAATTGCCCTGTGCTGCTGAATTGTTTTCCAGCTTGTAATCTTCAATTAAAAACAAGTTTGGAAAGTATTAAGCTTCTAAGTTTCTGGAAAAACCCAATTGACATTAATCATAATTCTCTTAATTACATTTTAATTTTGTAGGTTTACTGGACTACCTGATATAGTTTCAACAGAGACTTGCATTTTTTGTGAGACAGGAATTCCTTTGTGAAGTCGGTGGATTGCCTCAGAAAACTGAAGTCATTAAGATTTTCTTATTAGTGAAAATCCTGTAAAGGGAAATGTAAATGTATGTTTATTAAATTGTTTGGCCAAATGCAAGAGAATGTCATGTGAAAGCTGCTTGGAGACATTTTATACTGCCTGGGTGGTAAATTTATCTGCCTGTACTGGAATATATTGTTCTTCACCTGGAAATGTGCCTCTTTAATAGCAATCACCCCTCAAATACTGATTTTATGCAGGAGGAAAGAGTTAATGAACTTCTCCAGTGCTAAAGGCTGAAGTTAAATAAGTTGCTGTATGTTAGAAATTCTGTGTGGAAGGAACTTGGAAGGCTTGGCTCCTGCTGCCTTGGTTCCTTGAGGAGAGCCAGCTGCAGACACAGAGGCACAGCTCTGTGTGTGAACAGAGGTTATTTATATATTATTTATATATTATATTTTCATGACTGACAGTGACCTTTGGTGGTCCTGGCTGTGTCCATGTTTTCCAAAGATAATGTAGAACATGAGGTATAAAGATACGGCCTTTTGAATCTCTATTTCTTACAGATTCTTAATTAAAACAAAGAAAACTAGTGAGTGTAACAGTTGTCATAGAATGTGTCCACTTTAGTAATAAATAAACCACCAGAAAAAGATAAATAGTAATAAAAAGGTTTCTTTGTATATGTTTTCCCTAAGCAAATCTGCTAGGGAAAGTGCACTGTCACTTGTTTTTTCTTATCGCAATATTTCCTATCTTTACCCTGAAACAGGAAGTCTCCCCAAGGGATGGGAACATGAAATGGTTACACCCATGAGTTAAATGGAAAAAATATGCAGTAACAGACAAGGAAACTGGATTTTAACAGCTTTCAGCTGGCCTTCCTGGGTACAGGTGGAGTGATATGATTCCACATCTCTGCCTAATGAAATCCACCTCCATAGGTTAGGGAAGTGAAGCTCTGTGGTACATCCCACTGTTCTTGGGGAGAGCTACATGTCTGACATGTGGAACTCAAAACTACTTATCTTCTCTTGCTGAGTACACATCTCAGTAGTTGGCCACAAATTTGCAGCCTATAATGTAAAAGCAATTGCTGGGCTTTTCAGCTGCATTAGCACCAAAAACTCCCAACAGGGATCAAACTGCGTCTTTGTGCACCTTCATGCTTTTGAAAGTGCAGTGGCCTTAATATTCCTTTGGAAATGTTATCTCTGGCTTAAGATAGCTCTAAATTTCAGTCAGAACTGCAGTGGGTTCTAAGTAGATCAGAGATAATTTTAAAATGCTGTACTAAGATACTGGTAGAATACTAGCTCTACAAGACCTGCTGCATAAATGAATCAGTAGTCATCATTATGATGAATGACTGTGGTTGCACTTGTAATAAAGTACCCAAGCTAGGATGCTTATTTCGTTAAAGTCTGTGACAAGGCTATTGAAGGGCTGATGAGATCCAAGTGTGGAGTTGCTCTTTGAATGCAAGCATGGAACATTTCCATGTAAATAAGTTCAAATAGTTGAGGGCTGGTGGCTGCATTAGATCCCACAACTGGAGTGGGCTTTTCTCTTTTTTCCACAGCTCTTGAAAATAGAGGTATTTATTCTTAGACTCTTTAACTGAGCAGTGTCTGCAGCTACTCTCACACTTGGGTCTTTGCCCTCTCTGCTCATCTATCCAACTACAGACTCTGACATTAGGAGGTGGAAAAGCATATGTTTCTCTATAGCCATATTTGCCTGTTCTTTGGAACAGGTGCTAGGTGTGTGTCCTGTATTTCTAAGCTCCTTTTCTTGACCCAGATATTCATTAAGTCCCTAGCTAAGCCACTGACACTTCTACTATTTTCTCATCATCTCCTGTCCCACTTTTCTATTCAACTTCATGGCCTTGTGTTTACTCTGTTAAAGTGTGATGCCTTGTTATTTTTGCACGTATTTTTGTGGATTTGTAATACTTTTGGAGTTATTCCCTCCATTGTTGCCTTTTCATACCAGGTCAAAGGATACTTTTGGGCTTTAAGTACTTCTATTTTTTTCTTACAGCTTAAAAAGACAGTTTTCCATCCTGGCTAATATTTCTTGCTTGCTGGAAGGATCACTGCAATCAGGATTTAACTTCTGACTTTGCTGCAGGTCCTTTGATGCCCTGTGCTTGTAAACTTTGCTGTTGCTATAAAAGAGAACCAACGAGGTTCCTCTTTAATCCCTCATCTTTTCTGTTTTTTGCCTTATGAAATTAGTCTGCTCTGGGCAGAAAGGCTTTCCTCACTGTGTTCATACAGGTCCTCACATAGGATGAGAAGGGAGTGGAGCAATATAATTACCCTGACAAGCATAGCTGAGAATATTCTCCTGAAGTTTCTTTAGCTTTATGATTGGCACTCTCCTGCATTTGTCCAGGTTTCATTCATTTTTTTATTAAAACTTGTGAATTTCAATAATGCCTTCTGCTCGGTAGATCCACTAAAGGCAGCATTTTGACAAAGATTCATTTCACAAAAAATAATTTTCTGAAGAGAAGGTCTGTTTTGCAAGATGAATTTTCATATCCATTTGAGACAGTCCCAAGAGCTGCAGCAGGCTATCCAGGATTGCCTTCTGAAGCACAATATTGTCAGGTCAGACACAACACTTTCTATAAGCTATTGGGAGTCAATTAAAAGTTTTATGTGTTCTGGCCTCTTTTAGCAGTGACAGTTCCCAGGTTCAGGTCAGGTCAGGTTTGCATCAACCACACTGTGCTTTTCCTGTGCAAGATTCACACGAGTACTCACAGGCCATTTCATTGACCTTAGTTAAAAAAGCCTTCACACAGTTTAAAGGCCTTTTTAAAAGTGAGAGAAACACAGCTGTCAGGACATTCTGAACTCTGGTGTGCTCATATAGTTCCTATTGCAAAACTCTATCACTTTGCTTGTTTAAACCCTGCGTGACCTGACACCTGTTTCGTGAGACATTGTTTTTCCTTGTCTCCAAAGACCTCTTCTGATGGAGATCTTGATTCATGATATTGATAAGGAAGATGCATCAGAAGACAAAATAAGGAAGAAATATCTAAATCTCATAAAAGAAAAATATTAATTTAATCTTCCTTGCCTCTTTTTCTAGTACCCCATTATGAAAGACAGAAATATCCATGCACAGTCCTGGTACAGAACTCTGACTCCTCCTCCTATCTGGTCCTTGATTTTCAAGGAGGCTGTAAGTTACTCTGATATTTTTGTCCCCTATCATTAAAAGTGTGGTTGACATAATCAGTGTGGTGTATAATTTGGGAGAAGTAGTGAGTGTTGTAATGTTTCCTACTGTCATTTCAAGTGAAATTTTGTTGTGTTGTGTGAGGATGAGAGATGCTTTCACAGCCAGCTCCTGGTTTTGGCTGCTTTAGGCTGGAGTGGAGGTGGCTCAGGAGCAGAAGTAGCATGATGAGGACATGACACCATCTTGCCTTCCTCTTTCACTCCTGGGGACCAGAGTGAGGACCAGAATCAAGCCTGGGAGGACCTCCAGCACTGTGAGCAAGCAGAATTTCTCTGACACAAGGAGGGAGCCCAAAGTCTCCCTTTTCTCAAAAGCATAGAGTCATCAGAAAGCCATCTTATGGTGTTCTTCTGAACACAGGAGTCAAAACAGGAAAAACATTTATTTTCTGATAAAAGCTTTCTGATAGGCACTGAATTCAGAAATCAAAATTCAGTGTAATATGGTTTAAAAGGCTGACCTCTGTGTTGTTTTGCTTTTCAGATGCATAAATATAATGTAAGGAAAAGAATTTAAGTATTTACCTACACTGAGCAAGACATTCATGAGGGCTTGTAGATCTGGAAAAGCTGTGTAGTCCTTGTCCTTCATAGAGTTTAAATAAATCCAATAAAAAGTACTCAGTAAATTGCAATTAAACTTTGTGGGATCCAAGCCATAAACTGTAACTTTTCAAAGGAGAACTTGTCCTTTTTCTATCTTCTTCCACAATGTTGTCTGCCAAATAACACCTAAAAACTTAATTCAGCCTCTAGGATAGAATTAGAAATTTTTACTCTTTTGTTCTCTGTTTGTGGTAAGTTTGCTCCAAAATTCAATGCTACTCATTCCCAGGAGTGTAGACTCTGATACCCAAGACATCTGCAGACTGTTATCCGACTTAAATTAATATTAGAAAAAAACATACCTCAAAACTAAGAAATAGAGGGGACCTAGGTACTTCTAAGTATCAAAATGTTTCATGTTTCACATTGGTACCTCTAAAACAAGTAAGTTTTCAAACTGATAAGGCATTGTTATGTCTAAGTTGACCTAAATTTTAATTGAGAATTAAGGACCCTTAATGAAAAAAGAAAATGAAACCTCTAATTCCAATTAACACCTAATTATATGTTGGCCTTGGATGAAATGACTGCCATTTTAATTTCATTAATATGTTGATTGAGTCAGCTGTTAAAAATCCGCTTAATACAAAAACTTCATCCAGTCATATGCTAGGCATTGCTAATATATGGAAATGATCATTTTATTGAGAGGAATGGTAATATATTATAATTCCTGGTCATGAAAAGATGTAAGTATATAATATCTATAAAGGAATTTAATAGAATAATTTCTTGGCAAAATGAAATGTCTTTTTCAGATTTTTTCAGAAGTGATTTTAGTTTTCCATCTGCAGAATATAAATGACTGAGATGAGTTTAGGAGTATTTACTTTTCCAGCTTTCTTGAGGCAGGACTTCAGACACTGGGACAGAAAATGCAGTATAAGACCCTTGAATTAGTTCAGCAGTAGTGCAGTAAAGACATCTCTTGATGTGGCAGGCTATTTTTGAAAGTATCTTTCATATTATACAACCTGGAATCTGAATTAGTCATTTTGCAGCAAATTCTGCATCACCAAAACTGCTGCTTTCTCTGCTTCCTCACGACAGTCCAGCACAGCAGGGCGATGCCTGGCAGCTGTAAAGGAGGAATGGGCTGGGACCAGCCAGGTTGTGCTCCTAAAACTGTCACTGAACCAGCCCCAGCTCAGGAGCAGGATGGTGGGAGAGCAGTGATTTGTGGCTTACATGCAGTGGGAGTGAACCAGCCTATTTTATCAAGGCAGTCTGAGGGATCCCATAAATCCTACCCATATACACCACTCACAGGGTTTGGTGTTTATTTTTTTTCCATTAACCAAAGCTTTTCATTGTTTTATTTGTATATGGGGGTGTCTGTGTGTAGAGACATGGGATGGTTGTGAATTGGTAGGGATTATAGGAGTCTTCAACAGCTTTCATGATGATATTTTAATATCTAGTATTTCAGAGCAATTCCTCTTCTTGTATTGCAAATTTGTTCATTCGTGGGATGTTTGCATGAATTATTGTATTTCTCCAGTGTAAGTGTTGCTTGCAATTTGTCCTAACTCATTTTCTTCTGCAGCTGTTAAAGATTTGATATTTATGCCTTTTTCATATGATTATATAAAATTGGTTAATGCAACAAGTTTAGAATCTTCCACTAGATTTTGGAGATTTGATGAATGGGGCATTGAATTGGTGGGCAAGGAACAGACTGAACAGGGAAATGGCAGCTGATGTAAGGATGCATGAAGGATGAAAGACTTGATATATTTGATATTTTCACTAAAATTCTAGTCTGTGTGCACTAGAAAAATATTCTGGTAACAAAAACTGAGGTTTTATGAGCAGTAAACAATAGAAATACAGTACAGAAAAAAAAAAAAAGGAAAATTAGATACGGAACACTGAAAAGAAAACCAGAATTCCAGGTTGTATTCTGAGGCATTAATCTTACAGATTAACCCTGTAGATTGCAATAACTACTGTGGAATAGACCCATGTGTATTTCCAGACGGCATATAAAGAAGAAGAAATAAGTACAAATTTTTCCATGAATAAACAGGGAAGTTTCTTTCAATTTTTACAGCATTGTAGCAAAATAATAATCCTTGATATTTTAAAATGGAATTTGATGGATTTACAAAAGGGATTAGATGGCATGATTTTAACTCTAGCATAGCATGTTGTAGACATTGACTCAAGAATATTCTCAAAATATGGAGTAGTTTGTTACCTCCACACTTCTTTTCTCCTGCCCCTTGGCTATGGTGTTTGTATGTGAGAGTAAGATCAGTTAATGTGAGTGAGAATTACAGAAGAGAAGGTGATGCTTTCAGAATTTTATACACTGCTGTGTCCCAAGTCCATCTCCATCCGTGTCCATCTGTGCTTCCCAAGTAAAAAAAATTTAGTGCCAGGTAAGATCCAATCCTCTGAATAAAAGTCTGAATAAAAGATCTGCTGGCTTTGGCTTCTGTAGCACTGAGATAGTCAGTCAAGCACTGTCTTGGATGACAAAGTTAAACTATAGCAACAGCACTGTGGATTTAAAACAAAATTATAATGGAGAGAGCAAAGTTAGTTTGTGAACTAAAGGTCACTATTTTAGGGAGGCACTGTATAATTTCACATCGGTACTGACTCATATTCATTCCTTGGTATGGATTACTCATGTTTCTGTTAATATAGTTGGGGGTGGTTTGCAATTGAGACTGTTTGGCTGCTGTCAGCTGGGATAGAGGTGCTTATTAACGTCGCTTTAAGGGTGAGTGGGTGTGCGCACATGTTTCAGAAACATCTCAGTCTTGAAACTGAATTTGGAGCTACACATTTAAAGAACCTTATATTTATTTGTTTCAGCTGGATTCTTTCCAGCTAATATTTTCTTCTCATATTCATGTAAACATCCATCAAAATAATCTCAGACAGTACTAAGTGATATACTGCAAAACACTTCATTGTTCAAAACCAGCCCTCAAAATCATTGCAGCATAGTATGTCATGTATGTATAGCCAAAGTGTTCCTGTTAATTGGTGGAGATGTAATTGGATCCTGAGCACATGGGAGAAAAATCCACCATGATGTTAGTGAGTAGTTTTAAGATAGTTTGAAAATGATTGATCTCTTCCTTTGTTATTCCTAAAAAAAGAGGTTTTGAACCAAGAAGCACTGCAGCATACATACAAAGAGATATCAAAGAAAATTTGCCCATGTCTATAAAAATTGCCATAACAAGGCTTCCCTATTGAGTATTGATCAGGTTTTACTTTCATCATTGCCTCTTTAACAAGTAGCCTTGGTGTGGTGAAAGTGACTCTGAAGTGTGACACACGTAAACTTGGCTTTCTTGTGCTGAACTCTGTGTGTGCTGTTGCAAAATCTATGGATTCATTCTGCGTGTGTGGAGCAGGCAGGGTGAGCTGTAGTAGTCACCAGAACTCCTTGCAGTACAGATATCCACCTGTGTGGAGGTATGGATCAGTCAGGATTAACAGAGGAGGATTACCATGAGGATTTTGTGAGTCCTGGGGGTGGTGAGTACAGAGAGTTAAAGTTCATGACAAGGAATGTTGTATCCTGCACCAATTTGTAACATAATGATCTTGCTAATTAATCTAAAACCCACATGTTGTGATTGAATTAAATTTGCATTTAGAGTCACCCAAACCCCAGAGTAAATTATTTTAAATGCAGATGGAGTATCTACATTCATGTTTTAATATTGAAATTATAAGTAAAAAAGTTGACGTGTAAATAATTGTACTGTCTTGTTCAATCTCTCACAAAGCAGCATTGCAGTCTAAGAGGTCCTTTTTTATGACAGGAAATACATTTAATTTTTTTACTACTCTGCTTCATGAAATCAAGCTAAGCTAGTCTGTTTATACAACTAATTGGTTTTGGGTTTGATACCCAGCCTAAAAATACCAGTTGTTCTTTATTTGGATCTTTGAGAAACATGAAATTCAGACATAACCTGTCAAGAAAGAGAAAGCTAGAATTTAATGGAGACTGCTTAGCTCTGTACTGTTGGAGAGAATTGTTATCCAGTGATCTGCTGTCCTCAGAGGGCAGCTTGTACCACCTTCTCCTGTACTCACCTATAGAGCCACTGGGAAAACCAGAGAGAGAGTGCATGTTGTCCCCTGGCTGCTGGAGGTTGTGCAAGCTGTTGCCAAACCATAACCTGAAAAGAGAATTAGTCTGAAAATATTTGTGTAATGTATTTAATCTATTTCTGACCAGCTGTGTTTACAGAATAGATTAAATGTGAAACTGTGTTCAAAGCGGTATTTTTCCCACACAAAATACAAACATAGAAAAATGGCATAAAATTGTTCCTCATTTGCATCCAGGTAGCTTTAATATCATCAGGAAATTCTGCTTTAACTGTTTAATGCAAAAAACTTGGAAAATTTGCTGCCATTTAAGTTATATTGAGCTAAGAGCAAGACTTGTTCTATTTCCTTATTTAGGTTTGCATTAACTTACTGCCTTCTCCAAACTGGAGTGGTTCAGCATTATCTGAGTGGCAAAGCCTTTTCAAACTCGTCAGTATTGAGCTGCATTCCAAGACAATATAGTTTTCATTCCTTAATGCATATTTTGGGCTTAGTGGAGCTGTAAGAATTTGTCTTTGTCTACCTGGTGAAGACAACCCATAATTTCTTTACTCCAAAATAGATCTTGACTTCTCGTGGCATTTTGCACATGGAACATCTCCCTACTATTACTGTCTGATATTTAAATAGTACGCGCTCTCTCACAGGAAGGGCTCACTGGGAACGCTGAAACTTTCTGAACATGCACGACTTTCTCTCCTCAGTGTTGAAGTCCACCCACTCACAGAGTGGGAGCCTCATAACACAGGTAATTGGAGCATCAGGTGCTGCAGAACTGGGAGCAGGAGTGCTTGTGTGGAGGTACTGGGACAATGACAATGTCTCAGAGCGCCTGAAGGACGCACCGGGACATTGCCGAGTTACGGGACCTTTATGGAGAGCAGTGCTCTCCACAGAGCATCTTCACAGAGCTCCTGTATGGTCAAACGTTTTGCTGGACTTCATCTGAACCAGACTTTCATATTTCTATATTATCTTTTTTTAACAGGGAGCACTTAACTGAAAGGTCCAACTTCTGTGTGAGAATTGTAGAATAGTTTGAGGTGGAAGGGACCTTTTAAAAGTCATCTGGTCCAACCCCCCTGCAACAATCACAGAATAAGTCCACATAAACAATGTTTCAAGCAGATCCCATTTTCTTGCTATAAACTGACTGAGTTTCTGCAAAAATGTGCTTTCTTTTCTTTTTTTAGTTTAGTGAGTACAGCAGGTTTTTGCAGTCTGTTTCTCGTCTCCTACACACTATGTTTGTTAACATTCATAAACATGAAATGCAACAGGCTTTCCATCAGTTTTCTCTTTTTTGTATTTAATTTATTACTCCTACAGCAAAGAAGCTGCAGGAATTCACCATGATGCATTTATTAGATACATTAATTTGTCATTCAAATAATTCAAATATGTTCATGAGTAGCTGAAATACTAGACAGAGAAGAATGTCTTTTCTATCTTATATTTACAGCAGCTCCACATCTTGCTATGAGAGCAATGCACAAATACCTCTAAATATGTTGCAAAATTATGTAATCATTAAAGAATACTTGTGAAAGGGATTAATAGAACAAGAACAGGGAGCATTTTTACTTTTTATTGCATCGGTGCTATCAGAGGTGAAAAGAAAAGCAGGATAATGTGCAGCTTTTCAATATTTCATATGCAGTTCTTACATTCAGGCAATTTTAAGGTCCTGGCTAGCTGTAATTGAGGAAAGATGTCGCTGAGCTTTATTTTAAATGTGCTTGATTCGATCTGGAGTAAGATGCAGCTTTGTTTTATTTCAGTTTTTGCTTTTGATCACAGAGGCAGGGACTCCTGTCCATATGGAAAATTCAGAACTTTTTTGTATTCTGTGCGGTGACTCAGTTTGTGGTTTGGAATATGGCAATATTGAGAATGAGATTCCCTCTGAGGACTGACATATAATAATCTGGAAGGGATACATCTATAGCCCTGTACATTTCTTGCAAAGATGTTCCCAACCCATACTGGGTTCACCACAACCTTTCTATCTGAGCTGTAATAACACCTCCTATGTTAATAATGGGTCTTTAATATTTTCTAGAATATGCTCTGGTTACAGGTGTTCAGCTTTGGCTTCCATATTGAATGTAATTTGCAGTGTATAATTTAGTGGTTCATACCCCTGTGAGAGCCTTTTGTGGACAAGAAATATCCCTCAAAGTACCCAGGCACAGTAACCTACTCTTTTCCCAAAATTTTGCATAGATCTGAAAAGGGGCGATGAGTAAAGTCTCCTTTACCCTGGGGCCAGTTCTGTCCTCCCTGTGACAGCCTCCTAGCTAATGCAGTTTGTTCACAGGATGAAATGACAGCTGTCTCTGCTGACATTTTGCTGAGGAAATAAAGACTGAAAAAAGGAAATTTTTTGTATTTTCTCCTTAGAAAAAAAAAGCCAAGAAAATGATAACAAAACAGCAAATTTAAAATCTGCTTATGCCACCCTGAACTATGATCCCATGTGATATATGACATAGGCACAGAACAGAAAACAATTATAACTGCAACTACTTTAACAGACAGGTGTACTTGCCATATAATATTTAATGTTTTTGAAAGCCATTTCTTGCCTTTACTCAAGTGAGGGAGAGACCATAGTTAAAAGTCAGGGTGAGGGGTGCTGCTCTTTGCCACCCAGGCAGACTGGCTTGAACCCAGTGCCTGCCAGCTAGATAACATCTTTAGAGAGATATGGTCAAGTTGGACTCGAGAAATGAATCTTGAATAGATCTCAATAATGATTTTTATAGCTCCCTGTGCTGATAGAGGTGCTGAGGGATCAAAGAAGACTGTTTTTCAAGTGTGCTGTATTTGCTGAGTACAGAAAGGCATAAATGGCAATAATTTTAAAATTAGTTGTTGGCTTACAGATTTCTGTTGGTTGTAAAGCTTTGCCTTATCTGAAGAAAGGAAGATTAAAGAAGCACTCAGCTGAGAGGGGTCTGCAAGTTCTGTTACTGTTGAGAAGTGTTGTTATTGACCTGATCAACCTAATCCATTTTATGTTATAAACAGTTTTGTAGATAAACATCTGCACTCTTGTGGGTGGAGATATTCCACACGCACTGCTGTGCAACAGCGTGACACCTTTAACCACTACAGCGTGAATCCCCTGAGCGGAGCTTGTAACCACAGTGCCTTTGTGGAAACAATTTTTCATTACTCTAAGACATATAGACTATCCCTTATACCAGCAAGAAGTCATTGCAGAGGTTTAGCATGGTATAATTAGAAGCTTTATTATGCCAGTTGGAGGAATATTGTATATTAACACTGACAATTTTCCTGAGAGTTTTCTGTGAAAAACAGAATGAGAACATGGATATGATGCTGAATCTATCAGGTAAATGTTTTCCAGTATAAAGTCACCTTTCTTACATCTTATTCATACTGACATATCAGTTGTGGCTCCAGAAACTTCCTTTGCTTGCCTCAAAAATGAAACACTGCTGTGCAAACAAATTAAAACAGTAATTTGGGGATTTAAGAGCTTACAATAATCTTTGAAGATGTAACTAATTATTTAATACACCAACATTAAGACTGACAAATCTGTCGGAGTAGTGACTAAATTTAATTGCATATTTCTGTTATATTTATATTTCTTAAAAATAAAAAACCCCAGAATATTATCCATCATTGCTTAAAGCCCAGGTAAATTTGATCAATTTATTATTCACTCAGATATGTCCCCTCAACACTTAAGGTACCTATATCACTGATTAGAAATTATTTTTTTTAGTGGACCTCTAGGCTGCAGCCATCCATCACTTGAGTGATATCTTGACACCAGAGGCAGCTCCAGCACGGGAAGAAAGGTGTTCTGCCTGCATGACACTCATCTGGAGTGGCATTATTCAACACCTTGCGTGCAGTGTGGGACGACGAAGGGTTTGAAAAGATGTTCTCACACACCTTGTGGTAATGGAGCAGAAAGGAGTGAAATGATTTTGTTGAATCCTATATTTGCAAATGTGGGTGGAATTCTCTGAATAATTTTGGCTGAAATGAAGCCTTTTCTCAATTTCCTCCCCTGCCTGGGGGAAGTGAACCCACATTCCCATTGGGAATACTTTAGTCAGAAGGCTACCGCTTCATCTGGAGTAGAATTCCCTCATGCTCTGGATTGCATATAATAATAACAACATTTTGTCAATAATCAACAATTAAATTGGCTGGGGAAAAGCAGAATGGGAGTGAACCCACAGTCCAGAGATGAGGACAATCATCTGGGAAACGTGTAGCCAATTTTTCTCTAAAACACTCAGAGAAGGGGGTTGAACCAAGGGCTGCATTTTATTCACCTGGCCTTGGAAATGAAGCACATCAGGTGACATCCAGACTTGAACTTGGAGATTATCATGAAAGAATAACAATGCAAAAGGTGCAAAATAGGCTTAGCATTGCTTCTAAAATTATTTCACAGAGCATTTGACTTTCAGGAAATAGTGTTATCTTAAAAAAACCCAAACACTCTTGTTATGCCAAAGTTTGCTTCAAATATGTTATTATTAATAATTTTAACATAGATTTCTGAAAAAGTTAATGATGTTGAACCCTAATATAAGTGCACACGTGCCTGTTACAGGATTAGTTTTAGATTACTTTAGATTAGCAAACCATTATTTTTTATGCAGTAAATAATATGCAAAGGAAAAAATGCCACATTTAAAATACATGGGCAAATATATTATGGCTCAAAGGAATGCTGAAGATTTTCTGCTTTATCACACAGAACACCATAAAAAGAAATCAGCTGTCCAGATGCTCCAATCAGCCTATTTGAAAAGAAATAGTATAATCTTGATTTCTGTGCTGCATAGATTGAAATCAAACTTGAATTTTATGGCTCATAAACACCAGTGATGAATGATTTTTTTTCTTCAAAATTTAATTGAATAACAATAATGCTTCTTGCAAAACCTTACTTCAGAAAGTGTGTTTACATGCAATTTACCAGACACAAGATGCAGTTATCTCTTCAGTTTTGTACAGTGGCTTTCATAGTGTTGCAAGCTCCACAAGTTCAAACATAATTAGTCATATCCTAGTCTCCCTTACAAAGAATAACAATTCTGCCACTGACTTGAAAATCATGACATGTAATTATCTGTTTGGATAATTTTTAATTATTTACCTATAATCTGATTTTTTTAAGCTTTCTAAGGAAACGGCTGGACTCTAAAATATGTGCAAGAGAACTGAAGGATCAAATGCAAACAGGTGTATGTGGACTGTTCTCTCTTTTGGCTCATCAGAGGAGTTGTTCTGTGCATGGCACAGGGGATGGGGCACCAGAATTTTGACATTTGTCTGTCACCTCCATCCGTGCTGGCTGTGATTGCATTTGGCTCCATTCCTCTGCAGATGCATCCTCTTTTAGATCATTATCAGCAAATCTCCTCATGCCTTATTAATCAGAGAGGGCCCCCTACATCCAAGGGCCTTCACATCAGGCTCTTTGACATCCTTCTCCCAAAGGAAGGGTCAGAGTCGCTCTCCTCCCTACCCATCGCACACCCCCAGAACCTCCACTGGAGTTTTGGAGATCCACACCTCGACCACACCTTGGCTGCCCTGCAGAGTGACAGTAACCTTCCTTCTGCTCATCCTTTTGGGAGCCACAATTCCCATTTTTAGCATCTCTTCTCAAGATATCTTGCTAGAGCACATGGAACAATACTTCATTTGATAGCATTTGTGAAGCATTAATGAATGGTCTGTCTGTGAAACATCCTGGAACCTCTCACAGAAATCAGAGATGTTTGTTTCTCTGCCCCTGGTAGTCCTAAATTACAAGCTCTTAAAAATTGAACACATTTATTGCAGGGCTGATTGCTTGAATAAAGTGGCTCATACTGCTTTGAAGCAATCAATTGGCTTTCTAGGATCCTGCTCTAACTTTAGATTAAATATGGCCCAAACCAGTAAAGTTCCCTCGTACTGTGGTTATTTTTTTCCTGTGCTAAATGGGTAAAGTATAATCTCTTGTTACACTAAGGTTTAGCAAATAGATGCAGGATCATTTATTTTATTGGAATTCTGCCTACGCAGAGGCTTGGAGCTGACCCTGAGGTATAACTTGGTTTGTCATAGCAGTGAGGGGTTTTCTGGAATACAGCACGCTGTAAAGATAAAGGAATTAAATCTGGCAAAGGTGAGCCCTTGGCTACTATGCCTGAAGCAGGAAACAAGCCTGTGTGTTCACATTTAACCTGTTAAATGACAGATTCACCCAGTGTGAAGCTGAAATAAAAGTGAGGTCACTGATTTATCTAACTCCAACCTTGATGTCAGAGAAAATTACTTATCCCTTATTTTGCCATTTTACTGGCTTTCCCTGCCCTCAGATTTCTTGGTTTTTGAGAGTCAAATAGAAGAAGAGTGGCATCAGAGGCAGATAGATGATTGGTTTTGTCTTGGTTTTTCTCCATAAAATCTGAAATGGTAGAGCCCTGTAATGGTTTGTATTGGGAGGCACCTTAAAGCCACCATGTTATGGGCAGGCACATCAACCATGAGATGAGGTTGTTTAAATCCCTATCCTGCCTGGCCTTGAACACTTTTAGTAGGAAGAGGAGGAACTTGTTTTCAGAGGAGAATGTGGATCAGAATCCTGATCCTGCTTTCAGCTTTTCTGATTTTCATTTTTTTTTCCTAAAAAACCTATCCAAAATTCCATGAACCCAAGGGATTGTTACATCTGCTGAGAAATAATATTCTGGCACTTTCAACCCTCAGGTTTCCCAGAAATCTGTATCCCTTTGAGCTTAGATATCTTCTGGGTTTTTGCTTAACACTACCTAATGTTTTCATCCCAATGGGAGGAAGATAAAAAGCATACAGTCTTCTCCATGACAATCCTCTCCACAAGGCTTGGCTTCATGGTTTTCTAAACCTCTCATATGAAAAACAGAGACATTTGATGCTTACCACCTGATTAATTGCCACCTTGTCAAATCAGGCTGAAAAATCGGTGCTTGAGTTGCAAGCACTTTGGTTTCTCATCAGGTACAGGATATATATGATTTTTTAAACAAATAATATGAAGCTCTGTTGGCAAAGAGGTGCACTGAACAACTCTAAGGATTCATCCTCACCGTTCTCAGAAATAATTTGGAGTTATCAAGGTAGCTTAGTAATTAGCAGGCACACTGCAAAAGACCTAATTTTTCACTTCTTCCTTTCATATGTTGGTTTGGGTTTTTTTTAAAAAGAATAAACTAATAATTCAAAGTCAAGACATTGGTCCTGCGAAATGGAATGGTAAAACTCAATTGATATAATGTAACCTAAGGTGAGTTGTTGAGAGTTGTCAGCCAGACTTTTTGGCATCTTGTATTATCTAGTTTTTCTTCTTGGAGTTCCTAAATGCCTACTAAAATTTGTAACTGTGGTGCAGGTACACTGATGGTAAATTGAAATGAAGTTTGTTTTTCTCGATCTCTCTTTCAAAATGTTATAGACCATAAATTGAAAACTAGTTTTCCTTGTTATCTTCCATGACTGCTGGGTTCTATTCTGCAAGAGTCAAATGATGCAATTTGAAAAAGACAGGCAAAATATAATGGGAAGCTGGTCTCCAATTCTAAGAAAAATAATCCTTAAAAATTCTACACTATTTACTCTGCTCCGATATTGAGGTGGAAGTTTATTTCCCCTTGCATCGGTTCCAGTGAAATGCTAAATGATCTTGATGAATGAAAACTTGGAAAAAAAAAAAAAAGTATTCAGCTCTAACAGCAGAGAATAAAATTATATAGAGGTGATAAATCAAGAGCATTTCGTTAGCTACATATAAAAATTAAAATATTCATTTTGTCTAATCACAGTGATACAGATTTACATTAATAATATAATAGTAAAACTAAGCTGAAATGCAGGTATTTGGAACATAAATCTTTTTCATAGTTAAAACAAAATAAATATTTGAGTGATGCTGGCTTGCTTCTTGACTTCAGAACCATTCATTAACAAAAATAGGATGTTTATAGTTCTTAGGCATGTGTCAGGATGAGAAGTCAATGCCAAATTTATAAACAAAGATTTAACACAGTTTGTTTTGGAGGTGTCGTAGTGATGGCTTTGCCACCAGGAAATTACTGAATGAAAATTCAATCTTGATATGAAAACCTAGTATTTAATAAAGTGACAATAGACATGTCCATAGATTTTTTTCATAAAGCTGATGAAGGTAGTTCATTCCTGAATAGGTTTGAAATAAAAAAATAAAATAAAAAAAAATAGTACAATAGGTTGGGATGAAGCCAGAGATATGTAATGGAAAGATTTCAATGCAGAAGGTGTGGAAAGACAAAAACATAACCTTCAGATTTATGAAATGACAAGGAAAACTACATATCTAAAGCAACTGAACCAGCTTAAAAGTATTGGCTCTGCCCTTTCCAGTTTCTGGACTTGTGGATCATCTGGCATTTTATTGCTTCTCAGGCTCTGTTTCCCTCTAAACAGTGGCAGGTCCCTTTGTAACACCAGCCTTTCAGTTCAGAGTGACAAAGAGATTTCTCCGTTTCTACCCCCAGCAGAGTTAATTCAAATTTTCACCAATCTTAACAGGAAAAGGATCAGGTTTTGGACAATGACCACACAATCATCATCCTCATTCTGCTTGTTCAGTGAAATGAGCTGGTGGCAGTGTTTCCTCTCGTAGTCTTTTTTTTCCCCTTGGCTATCTCCCTTCCCTTAACTTACTCCCTCCAAATTACAAAGCCTGTAAGTAAAATAGACCAACACTTTAAACTCTCAGCTTCCACACAGAATATGAAGGACCAGCTAGCACAACACAAAATTAATACCAGGAATCACAAAATCTTGTTCCCATACCAGAAACCCTAAATTAAATTTGGTTACCTGAGGACTAAAAGCTTTCTCTGGATGCTGCACTGTATCTTAAAGATTCAATTAACCATTTCCATCATTCTGGTTTTGTACCACTAAAAACTGACTTCATAAAAGGAAAGTCACAATACAAAACCACAATCTCCTAGGATTTGGTTGAGCATGTTACCAAGCTGGTTAGACTAATCAGAAAATTGTGTCCTTAAATTCTTTGAAAACTAGGTCTGTATTCTTCAGTGAGGACTGAAAGGTTCATTTGATTCTATTAGGACATAAACATAAGCAGCATTATCCTTCCCAGGGGTGCTTTCAGGGCCTTTTTATGCTTGACCATACAGTGAAGTGATATTTAAGGTGCCCTTAGTGTCTTCTAGTTCCTGAAGTCAAATTATCCAACTGTATAATCTCACCCAGCACTGAGGTTTTAAAGGCAATTTTGCTACTATAAATGCAGGTGGCAAGTTGCTTGGTACCTTCCTGACTCTCCCCAAAAGATCAAATATCTTGTGTAATTTAAAGATTCCAGATACTATATAAACCAAATCATCTCACACATTGCTGGAGCTCAGGGATGAAAGGAAGGAGATTGTGATGGAACCCTAAAAGATGATAGAAAGGAAAGTTTAATTTCAAATTACACTCTGACTTTTAGATTTTTGTTTTTCAGAAATGCCAAAAGCATCGCACAGACCTTTACTTTGTGCTTTTAAATACTGTGGGGACCTCATTAATCATCCTGGGTAGGTTAGACACTCAGCCTCTTCCTGACAGATGCCTTTCCTTTCCCTTATGATTGACCACAGCCTATAATCTACTATCTGATTTCAGTCCCTTTTGTGATGGAGATTGCCAGGTTTTCAACCCTGCTGTGGAAAGCCTCCCAGTTACAATCTCAAATGTGATTAAGATAATTTGAATAGTTTTTCAAGCTTTGAGTGTTAGAACAAATTTCTCAGTGTTACAGTAGTATGGATGAGATTCTGGTTTAATGGCCTTTTGTGTCTTAATAGGGGTCTACACCTTGGCTGTGTAGAAGTGAGAAAAGTCTATAGAAAGAAAATTTTTCCTTTATATCGTCAGAGCAATACCTAAACAGGAAAGCAGACATTTCTTATTAGATGAGAAAATTACAGAACAGGTAAAAGAGTGATGAGAAAACATACAAAAGAGTGTTCACCAGAAACCTTGTGATCAAACCACTGTTCCCATTCACCCCTGCTGCTCAAGCCCAGCAGCAGCTCCTGATAATGTTTGTTAAAATCTCTTCTTGTGGAGAAAAGATGCTTTTTATGCACTGTCCCTTTCTCTCTTTTCACAGTACGCACAAGTTTGGATTTCTTCTCTTCATATGTGCTTGCATTCCTCCCCAGTAGAGTGTGTTTAGTGCCATTTAGTGCTTGTTTATCTTTTTCCTTCAAGCTGTCATCTAGGTGAATGACTGTGAAGGCTGAATTGGAACTTGCTCTTAGCAGCCCCCTGCAGTTATGTGTTTGACATAAAAGGTCATGAGGAAGACATGAGAGGAAATGTTTATATCTCTGTTTCCAAAAATTTTCTAAATCTAAACTTTTTTCTAAGCAATGGGCACACATAGACTTTTATAAACAGAGCTCAGTATGGGAATGTCCTTCTACTCAGAAATTCCAGCCATATTTCAGTTCTTTGAACAAGCTCATCCCAAGGCCAGATATAGTTCTCAATCTGTTCTTGCTTTTCCACCTCCCCCCACAACAGTGTTATTTGTATGAGATGTGCAATAGAAAGTGAATTCTGAAAATTTTTCTGTCAAGTGAAGAGGACAGAAAAACTAGAATCTAAATTTTGTAGATTGTCATGGGGCTAACTATGACAGATCTCCACTGAAGATCAAAAGAAAAATCCTTTATGATATTTCTTCTTTGCCTCCACGTTTATTATGCATATGTGCCATCACTTTGGTTTCACTCCTATATTTTATGGATTTGGTATAATTAGTATTGGAAACATGATTCCTTGCATCATATTATTAATAACTTAGAAAAATAACAAAGTCTGCTGCAAAGGCTATGTTAGAAAAAACCAGCACCTTATATTTTTTGAACATTACACTGAGCTATAATTTCCCTCAGTAAAGTATTTAGATCAGGTTTTTAGTTAGAGATGGTCCACAGTGATTTTTCCTTTAGGCTGAGGAATGTAGTGGGTGTATTCTTTAAGACCCCTTCTTTACCTTAGGTGTCTTAAAAGATTGCTCCTCAGGTAAATTAGAGAAAGTTGTAGCTGAACTGTGATTGAGGAACATACTGAAACATCCCTGAGGAGAGAGACAGTTTAATTTCTGTACACTCAGCAGTGCTAACTAATTTAAACAGTTTCAATTTTTATATTTTTAACTTCTTTTGTGAAATGTTCCAAGACATTTACCAAAGGAAATTTTAATGATTGCTTTGTTTCTTCTTAAATCTATAATGTGAAGAACACCATTCCCACAGCTCCCATGGGAGCTAAGGGAGAAGCAGGGAAAGGTCTCTGACACAAAGGCTCTAAAGGAGGGATAATTTTCTTATGCCACCCACTTCTGCCCTCAGCCATGATGAATTTACACAGATTATTGTGGACAGTAAAGGCGATTATGATAATCTAGTCTGACTGCACAACACGGACCAAAGACCTTCACCAATCATTTCTGCATCACAGCTGTAACATGAGGCTGTAATCTGTCCTTTAAAAAAGCACTCTAACTTGATTAGAAGCGCCATCACACCCCCTAATAAGTTGTGCTAACAGCTTGTTATCCTCTTCTAAAATTTGTCTATCCAAGTACATCAACATCCAGTCTCTAAAATTTCAATCTCTATATTCTTCACTGAAGAGCCACAATTCTTCCACAATTGAGTTCTACTTGATTGTGATCCCAATCTTTTAATCTTCTTTTGAATAGGCTAAATAGACTGTTATTCATTATGCCCTCATATTGAAACTTATTTTTCAGACCTTAGACCATTCTAGCTCTTTTCTCTTTGCCTATTCTTTGAACTCCTGACCCAAGACAAGGGGATGATTTTCCAACAATGGTCTTATTTAAAGTCACCATTCCAACAAAAAAATCAGTCACTACATTCACCTCAGGAAACCAACTGTTAAGAGCACTGATTCTTCAGCAATAAGGCATATTAGCATGGATAAACACTGAACCAAATATTTAAGCCAAGAAATCAACTACCAGAGTTTTGGGTAGTTTTCTTCATTATTCCACCACTGCCTTGATGTCCAACAGCCTACAAAAAGGCTTATATTAAACAAAGTGAGTTTAAGGTTAGAAATATGATTAAACCTGTGTATTAATTCTGGTGAATTTATCCTTCAGACATCCAATATTCCTATAAAGGAAAACTAATAATGACTGTAGTGCTCTGTAGTTGTGTATTGGTCATTCTAGGACATACATACAGAATATAAATGCATGGTAGCTTGATCTTTAATCTACACTTCATGAAGCCTCTACAATCAACTTACAAAGTATATCATTTAGCTATTCCATGAAGGAACTTGATTTTCAAGCTGCTCTGATTCTACAATGTCCTGTGCTCACAGAAGAACGTGTAATGCTGATGAAGACCAGGATTTCCTCAACTGTCCCCCTGTGCTCCATAAACTAATGCAGGTTATGTTCAAACAAACCACAGGGATCTCATCCAAATCAATGTCCTGTATCACACATATTTCAGCATTTTGTAGCTTTTAATATTAGGATTTTTACCCATCTATGGAAATGCAATATATAAAGTTTCTTATTCATATGTATAAGTTTCTTATTCATATGTATGTTTCTTATTCATTTGGTAGTTAGGACTTTTTGCTTTGAAAAAAGCCCCGGGTTCTTGTGTCTTCCTTAGTGACAGAACTTAAAGATTACCTAGAA
Organism: Pseudopodoces humilis; assembly: GCF_049639895.1. Taxonomy (NCBI): domain Eukaryota; kingdom Metazoa; phylum Chordata; class Aves; order Passeriformes; family Paridae; genus Pseudopodoces; species Pseudopodoces humilis. Next base: position 9,890,297 of record NC_142205.1, on the reverse strand, counting down.
GATAAGCTGATACATTTCCAGCTTACTATCCCCTTTAATAATAGTTTGAAGGCATCAGATTTATCCCGTGGTGTTGTGAGGCCCCCACACTCACATTTGGTAGCTGTGGCGGAGTTCAATGACACGGTGAGAGATGATTCCTTGGTGTTACAGGGGAAGCAGAGAGCTAAACCCACACTAGTGATAACCACCCCTCATGTCACCTGCAGCAATTTCCTGGTGCAGCTCAGATGAGCTCCAGGGCACCCACCTCCATATGCCTCTCTTCAGACTTTCCAGGTCCTTGTTCTTTTTCGAGATTATGTTTTTATGACAATATCAAAAGTTATCAGCTCAAGGCACAGCCTTAATGGGATAAATATTCCACAAACACACAGATGGAGTTTCAGCCCTGAGACAATTGGCAGGTCAGACAAAAGATGGGGAAAAGGGAATTGCAGTTCTGAAATAAATGCAGGGTATGGAGATACAGTTATCACTTTAATGGTTCTGAAGAAGTGACAAGCAATGAACAGAGAGCTCTTGATTTCCACTCAAACATAAGAAAATATTACTTTGCCTAGGAGTTAGATATGAGGTCATGGAATGAATCCATCAACAAGGAAGAGTGGATTCAGAGAGGCTGGGGATAGTGACCAAGCAGAACCACATTTTTTGTTGATTAGTAAACCATTTTCAGGATGCTTACTTCTGATTAATTCCATGGGTTTTTGATGGACTAAAGGATATTTTTACATTACATACATACTTTTCAGAAATTATTAAAATACATTGTTTTGTATTTTCTAAAAAATATTTCAGAATAAACACTCTACAAAAATCATGAATTCCAGAAGATGAAGGTTAGCAAGTTCATCAGCAACTGAAACCAGGTATTTATAATCCAAGGTGCTGGGAAAGCTCAAAAATTGGTGCTGCCAACCCTACCTGTAATTTGATCAAAGGGAGACAGTCTACTAGAGATCAGAAGAGGAGTGTGTGTTCTACATAGATAAAATGCCTTGAAATTCAGAAGCTGGTTGAAAAATTGATGGCAAGAAAAACAATCTAAAATGCAATAGGGTGCACAATTGCTGGGAGCAAATCTTTGGTAGCAAAAAGACTTAGGGACTCCTGTAGTTTGTCTCAGCTCCAAAAACACTCAAAAAAAAAGTCTTGTAGAAGCACTTAGCACAATGATTGTCTGATGGGTATGCCTTGGACAGCTGCCAGACACCCACACGACCACTCTCTCATACTCCCTCCCTAAGAAAAAGCAGAGATCAGTCACCAATTAGCATCATGGGGAAAAAGATTCAACTTGAGAAAAAAAATAATATAATTTAAATAGATTTGGACAGTGAGAAACAAAGACAAAATGTCAGCAGATTTCTCCCCATCCTTCCTTTTTCCCAGGATCAGGTTCACTCCTTAATTCTTGTCTCCCCTAATTCCTCAACTCCAAGGATGGGCAAACGGGGAATGGTGATTTATGGTCAGTCCATAGTAGTTCCTCTCTACATCTCCTTCCTACACACATTTTTCACCTGGTCCAAATGTATGCTTTCACAGCCATCAGCTTCCTTCAGGTAGTGTTCACCTGCCCTGGTGTGGGCAGCACAGGCTGCAGAGTGGGTATCTGCTCTGAAGTGATCCTCTGTGTGCTGCATGGGAGCCTCTGCTCCGGGTCCTGGAGCACCTCCTCTCCCTCCTCCTCCACTGACCTGGGTGCTTGCAGAGCTCTTTCTCACATTTCTTTCCTCACTTCACTTTGCGGCATCTTGTCCTAGCCTGTATTTTATTTATTAATTAATTTATTTATCCTTTATTTATTTATTTATTTATTTATTTCTCCTTTATTTATTTACTTATCCTTTTGTTTGTTTGTTTGTTATATCCTCTATTTTCCCAGAGTCACCAGCAGCTTGGCTCATGGCTCAGGTGTGTCCTGCACACGCTGACCCAGCCTCTTCCCACAGAGGTCAACCCTGCAGCTCCCCCATGCCAACACCTCACTGCAGACACCCAATGCTCCAGGTTTTAGCAGCTCTGCAAGGAACTGAAAGGGTTCTGATCAAGAAATTAAGGATGTTTATGGTGCTCAAGTATAAAAATTCAAAGAACTAATGACTTCTTCATTGTGAGCTATTGCATCCCTGGAGCACCTTTAACACGATGTCTGTGCTCTCCCTCAGCATGGATGTCCTGTCTGGCTGTCTTCCACCAGCTATAAAATGGATGCAGAAGTGGCCATTCACAAACTGCATGGGATCTGTAGTCTTGGAAGAAAGAGTAGACTTATGCTAGTGGAGCAATTTGTATGGAAATCCAGAGATTCTTTGTTTCTGTGTTCATCTGGCCCTTTATGCTCTGATGTATAGGGTTGAAAGTGGGGAGGGATTTGATGTTTTCAGAACCTAGGCCCTAAAAAGTAACTTATTTGTTTGAAGGTGAATGGTACATTATGAGAATTACAAAGCAATGCAAAGGAACTCCATGTGATTGTTGGAATTTTGCAATCAAATTCCATTTCAGTGTGAATCACTTTTACTCACAGATCATCTGTCTCAGGGAAAATATTCCAAGGCTCAACAAAAGGAATAAGAATGTCTACCAGATGCCTCCAAACATTTGCTCAGTCCTCCATGTGCAGTGGCTTGGACAAATCATCGCATCCCAGCTCACCCACTTCTGGGTTTTTTTCTCACGTGGTGGCATTGACCTTCAGCCTTGAGATGACCTAATTAATGAGGTTAAAGAGATGCAGGGGATGCTGCAGAGAGATGCAAGGTTGCATTGTGCAGGCTTTGCACAGCACATGTGCAGAGAGTAGCATATTCTGAGGGCTGCAATAGCTGCAGCACAGGGACATTGTTTCACTGTTTATGCCATTGCAGGTTGTGTTTTAAGCATGCAGAGGGGCAGGTCCCTGATTTGGGATACCTACACTGGATCCTGGATTCTTCTGGGGTTTCTTATTTTGGTGTTGGGTTTTTTCTAACTTTGAAATCTTATTTACATATTAGACTAGATTGTAACTCTGGCAAGGTTTCCAAATATTCAGGCCAGCTTCTAACCCAAAAGAGAAACAATAAATCAGAGATATTTCTTAGATGAGCCTATGTGTTTATGAAATGTTTATCAGTCCTCATTGTTTGAACAGAAAGACAACAGAGATCACTGCTTTGCTTGCCTGCTGGGAGGAACAAAGAGAAATTGGTTTAATTTGGAAGAGAGGAGGTTCTGCCTGGATGTTAGGAAAAACTTTGTAGCTTATAGGGGGGCAAGAGCCCAACTCAGGACAATTTGTCATTGAGGGCTTTGAAGAAGAGGCTGGGCAGCAGCTGTGAGGACTGCTGCACCAGACCAGGGATGTGCCCTCAACAGTCTTTTGAAGTTTTTGTCTTTGGTTTTATGGTTTACTCTGTGCAAACAATAAACAAATAGTGTTTCTTCTTAAAGTCCACAGAAAGATTTTTCCCCACCCTGGTTATATATTTCAGAGAAAAAAAATCTAACAAAATTCACCCAAAGCAAAACCTGCTCACGGAAAGAACAGTGCTGACTTTTATGAGTATTTCAGTCTGGGTTCTCATCTATCTTGGACTAGGTCTGGGACTTTTGAGCTGAGAAAGGCTATTCTTTACACGGATCTAAAGGAGGAGCCTCTCTACACCGTGTCAGACTCTAAGGGCTGCTTGTTAGACAGAAATGCTTGTGATGGTACCTGGTGCTGTGATACCAATTTGCAGGTGGAGCTGCATGTTTATCTTTTTCCCTTCTCCTCTGCGATGTCCTAATTTTTTTCAGTCCTTCTTGCAGCACTTTTGTGCCTAAATCCAGGATCTGAATTTCAGTGTTACAAATCCTCAAAATCATTACAACATTAAGAATTTCCAACTAACTACACCTACTGTGGCAATGCCAGTGAAGTGCCTCTGTCCCCTACATTTCTCTGTAATAGGATTTCTTTCATATGACTTCAGAACCTCTATTTAACTAATTGAAAAAACAAGACAATTGAGTTGCAAAGCCAACTGATGTGTATAACGAAGGAAACCTGACAATTTTTTCTTCCAAGACAATCTGGCAAGTTTCAAACCAATCTTCTTAATCAAACAAAACCAGGTGTGGGAGCTAAAAAAAGAGCTGTAAACTTAAATGTATTTTGTTCTGATAAAATTGTTTCACTTTTCTTTCTCCCTGAGGAATTTTAAGCAGACTGTAAGAGAGGCTGAATTAGAGAAGGTTGCAAGGTTCTGCACAAAAGTGAATTAGAAACTTTCCCTGTAACAAGGATACATTTTGAAACTAGTAGAAAAAAAATGTATACTTTGAAAACCATTAAAATCTGAAATATGATAGCCAGGAATGTTTGTTAAAGTGGATTACTTTACTTTTAGAATCGTGTGAACTAGACACAGGAAAGGTTTTATTGCTATTTATGTTCAATGTCATAGAACCAAGAGGCTTCTGTATAATTAAACCTTCATTGTGAGGCTCGGTATAAGTGAAAAATAATTATTTGCTGAGGAAAAAAAAAAAAGATAGAAAGAGATTTAAGAGTATGCATTCACAAACATAGAGTAAGGTGTCTGAAATATTTCAACACAAATAGGCTTTTGCATCATTAGAGAAGATATTTCAGACCTCTGAGTGTGTCCCTCCATGTGGGACTGTCTGTAAAAGGGCAGCCTCTAAAAGCCAGATTTGTTTTATTTTACTTTACTGTCTGCTAGCAAATAACTGGAGACCATTGCTGAGGCCTGACACATCTCCCTGTTAACAAGGGGCAGCTCTGTAGGCTTCTGTAGAGTAATGCTTTCTGAAAGATGCAATGGGGAAGAAAAGGTCCTGGACTGGTAACACCTGAGTTTATCAGATGTTTAACTCCACTGATTCTCAAACACAGACAATAAACCAAACCCTCACTCTCAGAACTCTAATTTTTCTGTCAGAATGCATCTGCTTTGATGTATCAGAGGAGGGTGAACATAAGTATCACTAGTGATGGAATTTGGTTTGTATGTTATTTTATCTCCTGCATGAATTTCAGTTTGGAACAAGAAAAATTAGGGTATTTTGCAATATTTGCTTTTGTGAGCTACAGTATGAATGCAAGAGACCTGACTTTGTCCTGAATGCTTACACAGCTGTCCACACAAGGAAAGGTTTCACTTCTCGGCGTGTAAATGGTTACAAGAGGAGGCAAGAACATAAGGCTTAGAACAATGAGCAATCTGGATACCAACCATAGCCGATGCCAGCTGCCTTTATGAGCATTATCAAATCAAAGGGAAAATGTGCTGAAGGGAATAAGGATGATTCAACACATGGAAAACTGAGGGCAGCGTAACACATACTTTGATCCTATGGCAACTGAATTATTTAGGTTTAAGATTGGAAAATGATCTGTCTGCATAATTTCTCTAACAATCTCAGAACCAAAGAGCATTTAATTTCCTTATTCCCCTACTTCATTCACTGGATGAAAACTAACATTAGGAGTATAAAGAATTAAATTTATTATTATTATTTAGTAAGGATTCTTTAAATGTACAAAGCTAAACCTGTTCTGGAGGGAGAGAGAAAAATATTGGTATGGAACTGGTATTAGAGGTTAATAATCCCCGTGATAGAGAGGGAGCATTTATTAAAGTAGTAGTGGAACAAATCCTTCCTAAAGAGCCTCTTGGACATGCCATTAGGTATTGGTGAAACCCTGTGTGTGCACAATCTGTTTGGACAAACAAGCTTTCCTTGTGAAGGCACTGCCACAAGCATTTGCAGATGTCAGGTTTCATCTCCTCTGCCTGTAAGACCTGAAAGCAGTGTGAGCGCTGTGAGGCTGAGGCCCCTCAGCAGATGTGATGCCCTTGTGTGTGATCTCACCTAATATATGCAGGAATTAATATATTGTGAGATTTTTTTTTCTCCTCTTTGCAAGTCTTCCACATGAAAGTTCCTCAAGCTATTCTGCTTCTTTTTTTTATCTGCTACAACCTGGGCTGAGACACAGGGGGGATTTGGTGGGACTCACAGTGTGGCCATTCCTCATTCTCACTTTACAGTAAACTAAATTCAGACAAAACTGTGGCCACAGCCATTACTCACACAAAAGCATATGGGAATAGGTTAGCATCTCCCTTTCCCACCTGCTTTTCAGGGCTGTGGAAGGTTTCACTTCCAGTTCTCAAGGCGAGTTGTTGCCTGGGCAGACAGCTGTGCCGTGAGCTCTGTGCTTGTGTGTGCCTCTAGCTCAGTTTAGTCAAAACTGTTGCCCACGAAAGACAATTCCTTATTTGTTGGGCCTCTGAAACTGTGGTTTTCTTCCTTCTTCAGACTGAGTGTTAGACCTGAAGGTCAGGTCTTCCCTTTCTTTCTTTCTTTCTTTCTTTCTTTCTTTCTTTCTTTCTTTCTTTCTTTCTTTCTTTCTTTCTTTCTTTCTTTCTTTCTTTCTTTCTTTCTTTCTTTCTTTCTTTCTTTCTTTCTTTCTTTCTTTCTTTCTTTCTTTCTTTCTTTCTTTCTTTCTTTCTTTCTTTCTTTCTTTCTTTCTTTCTTTCTTTCTTTCTTTCTTTCTTTCTTTCTTTCTTTCTTTCTTTCTTTCTTTCTTTCTTTCTTTCTTACTTTCTTTCTTTCTTTCTTTCTTTCTTTCTTTCTTTCTTTCTTTCTTTCTTTCTTTCTTTCTTTCTTTCTTTCTTTCTTTCTTTCTTTCTTTCTTTCTTTCTTTCTTTCTTTCTTTCTTTCTTTCTTTCTTCTTTCTTTCTTTCTTTCTTTCTTTCTTTCTTTCTTTCTTTCTTTCTTTCTTTCTTTCTTTCTTTCTTTCTTTCTTTCTTTCTTTCTTTCTTTCTTTCTTTCTTTCTTTCTTTCTTTCTTTCTTTCTTTCTTTCTTTCTTTCTTTCTTTCTTTCTTTCTTTCTTTCTTTCTTTCTTTCTTTCTTTCTTTCTTTCTTTCTTTCTTTCTTTCTTTCTTTCTTTCTTTCTTTCTTTCTTTCTTTCTTTCTTTCTTTCTTTCTTTCTTTCTTTCTTTCTTTCTTTCTTTCTTTCTTTCTTTCTTTCTTTCTTTCTTTCTTTCTTTCTTTCTTTCTTTCTTTCTTTCTTTCTTTCTTTCTTCTTTCTTTCTTTCTTTCTTTCTTTCTTTCTTTCTTTCTTTCTTTCTTTCTTTCTTTCTTTCTTTCTTTCTTTCTTTCTTTCTTTCTTTCTTTCAGTGAATGCTATAAGTCTTAGGTTCCTGTCTTACACTTTACTCCAGGCAAAAAGAAATTATTCTCTGTATGAAGGAAGAGTTTTCACCTGTGAACAAGAGTGGCTCTCTCCTGTCAGATTGTCCTGAAGATTGTGGTTAGAGGAAAGCCCTGAGAAATGTTTCAAATTTCTTCTACATAAAACTTAAGTTACAGACAAAAAAGCATGAATTCTGCCCCAAGTTTCCTGTAACTACCAAGGTGACATAGGTATCCTCCTGAAGCTTGATTAGTTACTCAACACTTGGAGAATATATGTTCCTACCCCATCCATCCCACCAAGATTTTTCCAGCAGCATTGTGGTTAGCATGCTTTTTGTTGCAGATGCTCATTCATACTCTCCCACTCACTTTCTGCCCTTATAAAGTATAGGGGAGAAAATGGTTTGATTTGTGACTTTATGAATCACTAGAATTCAGCACAGAGAATAAATCTGTGTGCTGATAGGCAACTGTTCAGAAAAGTAGCTGTACATGGGTGAGGCCACCTGGCTACAACTGTGAGTGCTGCCACTGTATCATATAAAAGTTTCTAGTTTTAAAGTTCAAATGCATACAGCTGTTTGTCCATAGGATTACCTTGCTAACAGCCTTACATCTAGAGTGTGATTGAAGGATTTACTGAGATGACATATGTGTCAGCATAAAAATATTATTACAGAACCATTTTAGATGTACCAGAAGTGTATCCTTAATTAAGTCTTGCTTAGTGTCCTGGGAATATTTCTTATGTGGGATTATGCCCTCCTGAGCCAGCAGGGAACATGCGTGCAAGGACATATGATATAAATAAAGCTCTGAGGCAAAAAAGGTTCAGAGTGGAGCTCTTAAAAGAGATGTTTCCTACAGGCAGCCCTTGGCACTGGCTTTGTTCAAAAAGGTCCCATGCTCTTACAGAAAAAGAATTTAGATTCTAAGCACTTGGTGTGTTTAGAAATGCAAATATCTTTTTGCCTGGCATTTGTGATGGCCTGTCAGATTTAGGTTGCTGTAAGTGTGAAAAAATACTCAGAAAAATGACCTCCTTTTGCTTTTATTAATACAATATTGCAAAATTATCTCTCCTGTTCTAGTTTCTACTTCCTTCTGAGTCAAGCCCAATTATTCCTTCAGCTTTCTAGCTGAATGAACAATATTTCAGGGGACTGCTCACCTATGTACACTGAAACACAAATGCACACACTGCTCGCCTGTCAATCAAAAGGCCTTTAATAACTGTGGTACACAGAGAAAATTTGTAATCATGAAACAGGCTGTGTCTAAACCTACCCTGAGCCCAAGAAAACTAAAGCAGATTTTGATCCACTTGTTGGGACAGGGGTAATTTTGTCTTAAGTAAATTCTTGTGCTAGGAGATTGTCCTGGGTTGATTATGATGTTAAATTGTATCCCCATTCATCCACCTAACCCAGACACAGGTTTTGTATTCTTAAAATTCCATCTCAGAGTAAAAGTGAGTGAAAAAGAAGCACCGAGTCTGTTATCAGAGACTGTACTTGCTCCCCCCCGCATCGGGAGTTTTGACTACAGCACAGACAGACAACAAGACACAGATCGCCTTGGCTTTCCAACTAGCCGGAGCAGAGAGGTCTTCCTGGACTGTTTTCTTTCCCTTTTTTGAAACGAATCGAACCTGCTCTGGACTGGGGACTCAGGGGAGCACCGGGAGCTTGCACCCGTGGACTACCGGGAGCCCAGCCTGGGCAGCGGCATTTTCCAGCGCCAGAGGGACTGATAACAGAGCGAACACCCACAGGAAAGAGACCCTCTGAAGTTTGTCATCTCTTCTGAACGGCGAGAGGTTTTGTAATTTGATATCGTTCATTTTTGTGCTGGGTAGTGCTGTGCCTGTGAAATAAACAGGTTTTTTCCACTTCTCTCAGAGAAATCTCTTCCCGAACCGGTTGGGGGGTGGGAGAAAAAGGGCCACGTGGGTTTGCTTCCCAGGGGGAGCCCCACTGGAGGTTTTCTCCCAAATTTTGCCCTAAACCAGGACAAATACATTCATTGGCGCCCAACGTGGGGCACGAGAGAGTGGAAAAACCCTGTACTAATTGTACTGAAGTGGCAATTACTTTGTATTGGGATAAGATAAAGCAGTCCCTAGCCATCCAGCCATGCTGCTTGAATTAATAATGTCTTTTGGGGTGCAGGCCTTCATGTGTTTCTGGTCACTAGGTTTTTTTGAGGTTTTAATACCTTTATGGTCCCTTGGTTTATTTTCTTATCCACAACTAGCCCCAGTATTGTCCCTAACACATAGCTTTTACAGTAGAGGGGCACTGATTAGAATAGCTATTGGGCTGGGCCTAGTGATTATGATTTCCAAGAAGTTTATTCAGGTGCTGCAGTCTGTTCCAAATATAAAGGATTCATGGGTATGGTTATGCACCCAGTTTGTTAGAGGAGGAGCAGGGAATGAGGCTTTTCAACCTTTCCTTTCCTTCTTCTCCTCTGAATCGGTTACATCACTATTGGCGAGTGTTCAGTTTCCCCTGAATGTTAAAGAGACCATCTTTCTGGCATTTAATCTGGTAAGTTTCCTCTATACAGTCTCCAGCCTCTCTAGAATGAGGGCTGAGATTTCTAGAGGGACTGATGAAACCCCTGAACCAAGCATGGAAAGTCCTGAGTGGGGTGGAGAATGGGAGGATATGGGCCAAATCCTGAAGGAATTTTCTGACCCTGTAGTTTGGGACTTTCCACATGAACAAATTCTGAATCCAGCTGAGGTGGGGAAATATCTGAAAGAGAAGTGTCAGGATAATTCCAAAGAAAAAAAGATCATTGCAGTAAGCTGGGCCCTGGCATATGCGTACCGTACATTGCTAGATACTGTAGGGCAGCAAACAGAAGGAAGGGGACAGGGAGGTAAATCAACAGTTACCCCAATTACTCAGGCTGCAGCCAACCTCCCAGTTACAAAGCTGGTAGCTAAACCAGACAGCAAGCCTCAACCAATGGCTGTTGCTACTAGCACAAGAAGTGGAAAGTGCACAGATAAAACCGATCGACCAGTGGATGATGATGATGATGATGCAGAAGAAGGACCCTCAACGCCTCCTGACACAAAACCAAGAGTCAAAGCAACTGGAACAAGATCAGAAGCTAATATTGAGTCCTTTTCCCTGAAAGATCTTCGTGGCCTGAGGAAGGACTACACTCGACGACCTGATGAATCTATAATTAGTTGGTTAGTCCGTCTGTGGGACGCCGCAGGTGAAGCTACAGTTCTGGATGGCACTGAAGCGAGGCATCTGGGATCCCTGTCACATGATCCGGTTATCGACCAGGGGATGATGAGGGGAGCTAACCCTCGCAGTCTCTGGGCACGGGTCCTTGAAAGTGTAGCCCAAAGATATCTGTGTGTAGATGATCTCTACATGCAGCAAACGCAGTGGAAAACCATCGAACAAGGGATCCAACGCCTGAGAGAAATGGCAGTGGCAGAGAGTGTTTTTTCAGATGACATACCAACTAAGAATCCAGACTTGGTGCCATGTACATCCGTGATGTGGCGAAAATTGGTACGACTTGGGCCACAAGAATATGCATCTGCTTTAGCAATGATGAAACGGGATGAAAGGGAGGAGACCGTGCTGGATATGGCGAAGAAGCTTCGAGCATACGCAGATGCCGTGCATGGCCCCACACATGCAAGAATTGCAGCTGTGGAAACACGTCTGCAGAAATTAGAGGATAAGATAGAGGAGAATCACAAGAAACTTAGAGATGAGATTAAAGAGGACCTTCTCCAAATCTCAGCAGTACAGATCAGAGGTCCTGGCACTCAACGCAGACGTTCCCCCGATCGGGAGAGAAGGTATACCCCACGAGCTGAGCTGTGGTTCTTCCTGCGTGATTGCGGAGAGAACATGAGGAGATGGGATGGGAAATCTACTGCAGCTCTGGCACAACGGGTGCGTGAATTGAAGGAGGAGAAGAGTCACAAAGGAAGTTCCACCAAAAGGGAAGCAGCTCCAGTTGCCCGTAGCCAAACTGCCAGGTATGATGATGATGACATGTCCGATCCCCTTGAAGGAACATCCAAGACATATACCAAAGGAAAGAAGGATAACCAGGCTTAGAGGGGCCCTGCCTCTAGCCAGGTAGAGGCTAGGGAAAATCGTGTTTTTTGGACTGTGTGGATTCGTTGGCCTGGCACATCAGAACCACAAAGATATGAGGCCTTGGTTGACACTGGTGCACAGTGCACGCTAATCCCATCAAGACATGTAGGGGCAGAATCTGTTTCTATTGCTGGCGTGACAGGGGGATCACAGGATTTTACCTTGGTGGAAGCAGACGTGAGCCTGACGGGAAATGAGTGGAAGAAACACCCCATTGTGACAGGCCCAGAGGCCCCATGCATTTTGGGCATAGATTACCTCCGAAGTGGGTATTTCAAAGACCCAAAAGGATTCAGGTGGGCATTTGGGATAGCAGCTGTGGAGACAGAGGGTGTCCAGCAACTGAACACCTTGCCTGGACTGTCCGAGAATCCATCTACAGTAGGACTTCTGAAGGTGAAAGAACAACAAGTACCAATTGCCACCTCGACGGTGCATCGCCGACAATATAGAACAACTCGAGATGCTGTGATCCCCATCCACAAGATGATCAGAGAGCTGGAGAGCCAAGGGGTGGTCAGCAAAACCCACTCACCCTTCAACAGCCCCATCTGGCCTGTGCGTAAATCTGAAGGAGAATGGAGATTGACTGTGGACTGTCGTGCATTGAATGAAGTGACTCCACCGCTGAGCGCTGCCGTGCCAGACATGCTGGAGCTCCAGTACGAGCTGGAGTCCAAGGCAGCGAAGTGGTACGCCACTATTGACATTGCTAATGCATTTTTCTCCATTCCCCTGGCAGCAGAATGCAGGCCTCAGTTTGCCTTCACGTGGAGGGGAGTGCAGTACACCTGGAACCGACTGCCCCAGGGGTGGAAGCACAGCCCCACCATCTGCCATGGACTGATCCAGGCTGCCCTGGAAAAGGGTGAGGCTCCAGAACATCTACAGTACATAGATGACATCATTGTGTGGGGGAACACAGCAGCAGAAGTGTTTGAGAAAGGAAAGGAAATCATCCAGATCCTCCTGGAAGCTGGTTTTGCCATCAAGAAGAGCAAAGTTAAGGGACCAGCTCGTGAGATCCAGTTCCTGGGGGTAAAGTGGCAAGATGGACGGTGTCAGATTCCTACTGATGTCATCAACAAAATCTCTGCAATGTCTCCACCAACCAATAAGAAGGAAACACAATCTTTCTTAGGTGCCATAGGGTTTTGGAGAATGCATATTCCTGAATACAGTCAGATTGTGAGTCCTCTTTACCTGGTCACTCGGAAGAAGAATAATTTCCATTGGGGCCCTGAGCAGCAGCAAGAATTTGCTCAGATCAAACAGGAGATCGCCCATGCAGTAGCCCTTGGCCCAGTCAGAACAGGACCAGATGTGAAGAACGTGCTCTACTCTGCAGCCGGGAACAATGGCTTGTCCTGGAGCCTCTGGCAGAAAGTGCCTGGGGAGACTCGAGGCCGACCATTAGGATTTTGGAGTAGAAGCTACAGAGGGTCCGAAGCCCACTACACCCCAACAGAAAAAGAAATTTTAGCAGCCTATGAAGGAGTCCAAGCTGCCTCTGAAGTGATTGGCACTGAAGCACAACTCCTCCTAGCACCCCGACTGCCAGTGCTAGGATGGATGTTCAAGGGAAAGGTTCCTTCCACCCATCATGCAACCAGTGCCACATGGAGCAAGTGGATTGCCCTCATCATGCAGTGCGCCCGTATTGGTAAACTGAATCACCCTGGGATTTTGGAGATAATTACAAACTGGCCTGAAGGTGAAAATTTTGGTCTCACAGATGAAGAACAAGAGGAAGTGACAAGGGCTGAAGAAGCTCCACCATATAACCAGCTGCCCGCAGAAGAAACACGCTACGCTCTTTTCACTGATGGTTCCTGTCGCATCGTAGGGATGAACCGGAAGTGGAAAGCAGCCGTATGGAGCCCCACACAACAGGTCGCAGAGGCCACTGAAGGAGAAGGTGGATCAAGCCAACTGGCTGAACTCAAAGCTGTTCAACTGGCCCTGGACATTGCTGAAAGAGAGAGGTGGCCAAAGCTCTACCTCTACACGGATTCATGGATGGTGGCCAATGCTCTGTGGGGATGGTTGGAGAGGTGGAAAGAGGCTAATTGGCAGCGTAGAGGAAAACCAATTTGGGCTGCTAAAGAGTGGAAAGATATTGCTACCAGGGTAGGGAGACTACCAGTCGAAGTCCGCCACGTAGATGCCCATGTCCCCAAGAGTAGAGCTAATGAGGAACACCAAAATAATAAGCAGGTAGATCAGGCTGCAAAGATACAAGTGTCAAAAATAGATTTGGATTGGGAACATAAGGGAGAGTCGTTCCTAGCCCGATGGGCTCATGACGGCTCAGGTCATCAGGGTAGAGATGCCACCTATAAGTGGGCATGAGACCGAGGGGTGGATTTAACCATGGACAGCATTTCTCAGGTTATCCATGACTGTGAGACATGTGCTGTGATCAAGCAGGCCAAGCGGTTGAAGCCCCTCTGGTACGGTGGGCGGTGGTCCAGATACAAGTATGGGGAGGCCTGGCAGATCGACTACATCACACTGCCCCAAACCCGCCAAGGCAAGCACTACGTGCTCACAATGGTAGAAGCCACCACAGGATGGTTGGAAACCTACCCTGTGCCTCATGCCACTGCCCGGAACACCATCCTGGGACTTGAAAAGCAGGTCCTTTGGAGGCATGGCACCCCTGAGAGGATTGAGTCAGACAATGGGACTCATTTCAAGAATAACCTTATAAACAGCTGGGCTAGAGAACATGGCATTGAGTGGGTGTACCATATCCCCTACCATGCACCAGCAGCCGGGAAAGTGGAGAGGTACAATGGACTGTTAAAAACTACCTTAAAGGCACTGGGTGGAGGATCTTTTAAAAACTGGGAGCAACATCTAGCAAAGGCCACCTGGTTAGTCAACACCAGAGGTTCTACCAACCGAGCAGGTCCTGCCCAGTCTGAGTCTTTACATGTAGTAGACGGAGACAAAGTCCCAGTGGTACATGTCAGAGGTCTGCTAGGGAAGACAGTTTGGGTCAATTCTACCTCGAGCACAGACAAACCCATTCGTGGGGCTGTCTTTGCTCAAGGACCAGGTTGTACATGGTGGATAATGCAGAGAGATGGAACAACACGATGTGTACCTCAGGGAGACCTGATCATTGGGTAAAAGGTTACTGCCATTGTCTGTACATTAAACCATGCAGACATGAAATAGAAGGAAAGGTGTGCTTGTATTTTTTGGGTGGAACGGAGGGGAAGTTTCTATGTATGTAAATGTGTGCAGAGTTGGAATGTTAGTTTTGGCAGTAAGTCGACGATATGGGGATAAGGGGTGGAATGTCCTGGGTTGATTATGATGTTAAATTGTATCCCCATTCATCCACCTAACCCAGACACAGGTTTTGTATTCTTAAAATTCCATCTCAGAGTAAAAGTGAGTGAAAAAGAAGCACCGAGTCTGTTATCAGAGACTGTACTTGCTCCCCCCGCATCGGGAGTTTTGACTACAGCACAGACAGACAACAAGACACAGATCGCCTTGGCTTTCCAACTAGCCGGAGCAGAAAGGTCTTCCTGGACTGTTTTCTTTCCCTTTTTTGAAACGAATCGAACCTGCTCTGGACTGGGGACTCGGGGGAGCACCGGGAGCTTGCACCCGTGGACTACCGGGAGCCCAGCCTGGGCAGCGGCATTTTCCAGCGCCAGAGGGACTGATAACAGAGCGAACACCCACAGGAAAGAGACCCTCTGAAGTTTGTCATCTCTTCTGAACGGCGAGAGGTTTTGTAATTTGATATCGTTCATTTTTGTGCTGGGTAGTGCTGTGCCTGTGAAATAAACAGGTTTTTTCCACTTCTCTCAGAGAAATCTCTTCCCGAACCGGTTGGGGGGTGGGAGAAAAAGGGCCACGTGGGTTTGCTTCCCAGGGGGAGCCCCACTGGAGGTTTTCTCCCAAATTTTGCCCTAAACCAGGACAGAGATGTAAAGCAACTTGTCCTTTTTGAGCCAGGCTAAGGAGCCTGTCCCCTTCTAAAGGCTTTGCTTTGTGAGCCCATGAACCTCTCTGAGTAGCCCTCCCCAGTCACTTAGGGGAGAAGACGGATGCTGTGGTTTGTGAGGTTGTTATTGGTGTTTGGCCAGGGCATTAGTGTTGATTATTTTCGTCAAGTTTTTGCAAGTTACCAGAGAAAAAGAAATTTAACATACTGCAGTGAGAGTGGAATTTCCTAGGTGCAATCTGTTACAAGTGCAGCTCTGTAGAAACATATCAGCAGGAAATTTTCCCCAAAGCTTTTTCAAATACAAAGTGACAAAGACAGTTAAAGAGGCCAATTAAATAATAACTGTCCTAAAGTCTACTGGAAATTGTCTTTGACGTGGGAATTCATCTGTGCCAATAAGTGAAGCCTACTGGGGAGAAGGTGAAATAAAAAGAAATAAAAGTGCCAATGGCTATTGGCAGAGAAGTAGATAAAATTCAATAGCTTAGCTTGAAACACACGTTCACAATTATAAATGAAGTTTATCTTCTCTGTTCTGGAATGGATCCTGTTCTACACATCCCACCCTGAGAACTGTTTTTCCTTTTGGACTTCTCCCCCATACCTTATACATTATCATTAGAGCTTGAAATCTCATATCTATATACCAAGAAACAGTTTGCATATCTGTCAGAGTGAGATGAAAGTATTTGGATCATGTACTAAATCTATACACTTTATCTGAGAAAAACTACTCACTATTATTCACTATACAAAACAGGAAATTCATAATGCCAATTCTGTAGCAGTTTCTAAACCAACTTTCTGAATATATGCCCTCTTGAATGTTTTCTGTTCATCATCTAGCTCTGATTTTTTTTGCCCTGAAACATATTGATGTAGTATTATATAACAGGCATTCCCTCTTGAAGTTAATATAAAAAGCCTCGCTAGATATTACTGCCACAAATTCTTTTGAAAAATGACATTCTCTTCTTAATAATGATCTTCTCAGCTGCATTTTAGAAGATAAAAATATAAAGCAATCTGTGCTTCAGTAATAATGATCTACTTATTTTTTATGTCTCCTTTTTAGTAAAATACTTTCACCCATGCATATGATTAAAAAGTCATCTTGCTGATCAGTTGGCTTTAAAATTGTCTCAAAATTTTCATCAAGCAATGTACAGTAGATAATCCTGAGCATTTTATTCTGATTGAATGTTAGTAGATGTTTTATTGATTGGATATACTATAAAAACATAAAGTATTGATGGCAGGGACTGAATAAAAAAGGTATTGTTTTATGACAACAAAAGATTTTCTGAAATGATTTTCAAATGCTGCTAAACCATAACAATAGAAATTGGTTAAAATCCAGGCAAAGAGATTTAACATAGTGCTTGTTGCTTGGGATCTGATGCAAGATTTTCAATACCCAAAGTTACACCTTTAATGTATAAAGATACTTTTTTTAGTCCAGACTGAAGTTACCTAAATTCTACCCTTGAGTTTTTCCCCTGATGATGGAGCAGCTCTTTCTACAAAAACCAGTGCTCACTGTCTGAGCCAGCATCTGCTGTGTTGTAGCCCTGTGCTTGGGTAGCCTGCCCTGTGAGAATCGTGGTTTGTCAAGATAGCCTTAGGGAAATCCAGATTCCAACAAAAGTATTACAAAATTTAGTCAAGATTAAAACCAAAGGCAGAAAAATGCCTATCAGGTACTTGCTTTATCACCTCTGAGATCAAATGGAAAATGAGGGTTTCTAGTCTAGAAACCCTGACACCTCATTAAAAAAATCTCTGACAAGTGACTTATTAGTCACCAGAAGTTTTCATTCCACTCTTCCTACTGTTTGTCTTGTTTGGATTTTAAGAACTCTTTCAAGAAAAAGGATTGCAAGTGCAAAGGAATAAAATATAGAGGAATGAGCTTTCAGTCATATGGTTTGGGAGAGTTTTTCCAAATATTGTTTGTTTTTTCTTTTGGTAAAAACAAAAAGTTAAAAATTACTAAAATAGTAAAAAACATGGTCAAAAATTGAAAATAGCTCTTAAAACTTGCTCTAATTCTCCCACTAGGCATCCAGTGGTACAAAACAGAGTTCCACTTCGGTTAATTAGTTGTTTTCATCAAAATGTATTTGAAAACTGACTATAATCTGGGGGGTGGCATAGAAGAAAATCATACCCATTTTCTAGCATTATACATATATGTAAATGAAGCATTGCTTCGAGAACAAACACATCATAACCTGGGGAGACACAGCATAAAAATTGCTACAAAAACAGGAGTGAAAGACTCCCATCTTCCGTGACTTTAGTGATAGCTTGTTTCCTTCCCTTCCATCCTGATCAGATGGTCCTTCTAGTAACACCTCCACCCACCTCTCAGAGCTGCTGGCAATATCCAGGGTTTCAGTGGAAGTCTGTCTCCCCTCCCGAGGCATTTCCTTGCTGTGTCCTGTCAGGCAGGATCAGCAGCTGGCCTGGCTCAGAGCTTTAGTGGGATTCAACTGGGCAGCCCAGTCATTTCAGCTGCTGCCCTTCAGTGCTTCTGCACTGCTGCTGTCACACAAAGCTGTGTGCTCTCTTCCACAAAACCCTCTCCCAGCTCTGTCACAGCCCTCAGAGCAGAGGAGGCATCAGCTATCGAGGCAGCTGAACACGGTAGGTGTGTAAAAATAAACTCCACCTTTAAAAGGTAAGAGCTCTTTGCCTTTCTCTTCTCTGAGCCCCAGAATTCAACTGCAATGATGGATCAGTTCTAGAGGAACCATCAATAGCAGGCCCATGCAAAATGAATTCTCCTTGACAGCACGTCTCCATTTCATGAATGTATGGTACTTTCTGCCCTACAGGGTCTGAACAGGATTTGCTAATCAATACCATAAGGCTGTGTTGCAGCAAAAGAAGACTGGAGCTGTAAATTCTTCAGTATTTCTCTACCAGATTTTGCAAGAAGCAGTAGTATAAGAATTGTGCTTTGTGGTTACATATGGTGAATCTCTTTGTTTGTACCAGACTATGCCATCATAACTTCAGCAAAACCATAGTTACAGTTTAAAGAGCCTGGCTGACCTAAACACTAATTTTCTCAACACCTTGGGAGCTGAAATGTCACATACTGTCTTCCAGCACAGAACGGAAGCTTGTCTAGAAAAATGGAGGAAAACCTAAATAATCTGCCCTGGATAATTTCATCAGTGATTAAATGATGTATATTTTATGGGCTGGCTCCTCCTAGGCTCCATTTGGAAGGTGAGGTTGTGGCCACACTGACAGACTGGTATTCTCTGTGGTTTATTTATGTATAAATCAAATTCATCCCCAGATATACTTACCCAAAGAAAGAATTGTTTCACAGTGTTACAGGTCTCTGAATGTAAAAGATAATAAGGCAACAGCACCTCTTTTACTGCGGGGAGGTGCAGTTGTGGGTGAGAGGGGTGAGCCTGCTTGTGCTCCTGAGCTCTAAGGTCAGCTCATTCAATTGCCATGCAGGACTCGTCTATTTGAAAGGAACAGGACTCTGTAAATGCCAGCTTGCAGTCATTTTGCTGCGTTATTTCCTTGTGCTCACCGCACTTTTGCAGGGAGTTTGTGAAACGGGTAAGAGACGTGAAGGAAGAAAAAGAGAAAGGGGCATTCACTAAAAAAAGGTGAAATGAAAATTAATGGGTATTAAAGAGAAGCAGTCAGGGGCCTATAAACCCCCTAAATATACCATCATTAAGGAAGGCAATTCAGTTACAGAGGGTGCACAGGCAATTACATTCTCGCCAAGGGACCCTGAGGCTATTCATGGAAATATTTACCTGACGCTGTGTGTGTGTTTGCTCCTTAAAAAAGAATAAAAATAGAACTTAAACAAAAAAAATCAAACTTTTAAAAGGACATGACAAATTTATGTATACATGAAATCAATCTAAGGGGACAATTCACAGTTTTAACAATACCAAATAAAAACATATTGTTATCCTGAACTGTACTTTATTTTTCCACAGAGTAATTACTGAAGTGTATGAGTTGGAAATTCAGCTAGCATATAAAGAAAACACTCATCATTTGTTTTGACCATCAAAGGTTTAAAAATGGCTTATTTCTGATATTTTAATCTTGGGACATATGTAGTTCTCTTTTGTAGGATGTGCAATTGCTTGGGAAATAGTTATAAAAATAACTTCAAAGAACAGAAACAGAGCACACTGATTTAGAGGCCTCATGAGTGCAGTTTTCTGGATATACGTAGACAAAATGACATTTATCATTCCACAGTTTTTTTTTCACATTCAGACAATTTGTTATTATTTGTATCCTGAGCAGGAGTCAGGCTTCTAAGCATTGAATATAAAAAACCCCAAAACAGGACCTGTTTTAATATCAAAGTCTCAATGCAAACACTGTTCCCAGAATCCCAGCTCCTGCAGAGATTAATACCTCCTTCCCAACACTGTACCACAGACAGCAAGAGGTTTCTGCACTGGAAGTTTACAAATAATAGCAATTTAAGGCAAGCAACAAAATATAAGGCAAAAAATTTCCTCTAAAAATTGTTCTGGCCTTTAGCTAAAATCATAGAATTGTTCAGGTAGGAACAGAGCCTTGAGTCCAACCATTAAGTCAGCACTGCCAAGTCCACCACTAAACCGTGTCCCTAAGTGCCACATCTATGCATCTCTTCAATTCCTCCAGGGTGGTGACTCAACCACTTCCCTGGGCAGGCTGTTCCAATGCTTGGTAACCCTCTAGGTGAAGGAAGTTTTCCAAATAGTCAGTCTAAACCTCCCCTGGTGCAACTTGAGGACATCTCCTCTTTCCACTTACATCCACTGAAAAATGGTCATTTTGTAATAACTTCTGTAGGTACATCAAATAGCAAACTCAAAGTTTTTAGAGGTACTTTCAGTGAAGTTAGATATAAAAGCAGGCGTTGATGACGCATACTGCAACCACTTCAAGTCATTTAAAGCAAAGCCAGAGGACAGATAAACTCCTTAGTGTGTGGTTACTCAGTGTCTATCTTCAAGTCATTATTATATAATCATCTAGGATCTTTATTATATAATGATCTAGGACTTCTGTAGCACTTTTTTTTCATAACTTTCAAAAGTAAGTATAAATTAAGTAATATTGTGCACATCCTGTGTATTAAAGATTCGGAGGTTCAAAGACTCAAAGCATTTAGCACTCTGGGCTAGAGACCAGCAATGGATCTAGATACAAATCCTTGTCCAAGGCTTGATGCTTTCTCCATTTGATGTTAATTTCTTATAAAACAGTGCTAAAAGTTTTGGG
Source organism: Pseudopodoces humilis (assembly GCF_049639895.1). Lineage (NCBI taxonomy): Eukaryota > Metazoa > Chordata > Aves > Passeriformes > Paridae > Pseudopodoces > Pseudopodoces humilis. Next base: position 9,869,695 of record NC_142205.1, on the reverse strand, counting down.
TCCAGAAGTAACACTTTTACCTTGCACCTTTATGAAAGGTTAAATAAAACTGCTGGGATTTAAAAGTATTTTTGGAGTCACCATCATGATAGAAGAGAGTCTCAAAGGGTTTTCTGAACTTTCTAAAGCCAGGTGGGAGTGCAAATGATATCAGGTGCCTTTAAGATACACTGGAACTTCACAAAAGCAGTGGACATGGGCAGAATGAAATGGATTTGATAACTAAACAGAACAGCATATTTATCACTTGTAGCAATGGGACCTCTACTCTGTTGATCCCATGAACAAGTTTAGGGAGGAGAAAATTTAGTCTATGGCTTCATCTTACTGTTGACCCAGGTGGGCTTCAGCTGCCTCAGTGCCCACAGACCAGAGAATCCAGCTGCTCACACCTTGCTGCAGATTTGGCCCCAGGAATCTTGATCCTTTCTAGGGTGGACACAGAGGGAAATTATATACTTTAAGCTGTACTTCTGCAAGCTATATGAAGGATTATAATGTTATTTTGAGAGCATTCTCTGGCCCTGTGATATATTTAGTGGCAAATAAATAATAAACCTTACAACTTACAATAATAAAAAAAAGACAAACAAAAAAACCAACCCTGTAACAGCTGCATTGCCATGCATTGCCATCTACAATATCATCTGCATCATACTCATGGAGAAATGTTATTGGCATTTTGAAAGGAAGAAAAGGATTTCCAATTCCAAATGTGACAACATATTCATAAATTCTTCAGCTAGCCCCTGATCTTCAGAAATGCCACTTCTACAGAAAGGTCAGACACCTTTCATGCACAAATGAATGAGGAATGAAGCAACGTGCCAGAGATTTGCCATTGCTCAGGATTTAACTAAAGCCTTCAGCTGTTACAGAAATACAATCATTTCCTGTTGCTTTCATCCCATCCACAGCATCTATGGTGCTTTATGAACTACATTCTTCACCATTTCAGGGCCAGTAGATCAGAAAGACACTTTTGAGTTACTGGCCATAAGTGGAGTTTGTTTTACTTGGGAAAAACTCACAAACAAACCAAAACCAATATTTTGTCTGGAGTTCTAAAGAAAATGCCTGTAAAATATTTGAATGTTTATGTGCCTCTACAGTGCTAAGAACTGGGGGGGGACTGGGATTTAGAAGGGTAGGGAACATGCTGTAGAGCTCTTTAGTTACTAAATTAATTCTATACAAAGAAAAGTTTTTTTCCCTAGATCCAGCCAAATGTGGGTTAGACAGAATTTGAACACAGCAGATACAAAAGTTCTAGGGATTTAAAGATTCAAACGGCCTAAGGATTTGCCCACCAATAGCAGTATATGTGCATATTTTACAGAATATCATTTTGATGCTACCCAGATATTAGGACTTTTATTTTGTTTGCTACTAGGAAGAAGCAGGTCTCAGAATCATAGGCTAATTCAGGTTGGAAGGGACCTCAGAATGCTTCTAGTCCAGTCTTGGGCTCAAAGCAGGGTCCCCTGAGAGGCCAGACCAGGTTACTCAGGGCTCCACTTGGCTCTTGAAAATCTCTGAGGACAGACAGTACAGCTTTTCTGGGCAACCGAGGTATTTTATTACTTAATACATAAAACCTCACAATAACTAAACACACTGAGTTAATTATCGAGTTGTGCTTGATGAATAAGACAATTAAATAGTTAATCTGAATCCAAAATGCCTAATGTCTCTTTAATATGTTCGTTTTTTATTTTTTTTTTTTTTTTTTGCCTTACCGAAGTAGGAAAGGAACAGCTATTTTTGTAGCCATGTAAAATACCTTCTGTTTGTTTCTCCTCTGTAGAAGGAGGAAAAAGAGCACAATTTCTGTCACTAATTAGTAGTAACTGTTACCACAGCTGAAATCTATTTAACGCACAAAATGTTATGACACTTTTTGAAAACATTGTAACCCGAGGGCAGCCTCAACCTATGTGACCATCAGTTATCCCTAGCTGGATATGGCAGAATTAAATAAGAATGAATTGCTGCTGAAGTCTTCAGCATCAGACAGGTTCCTTTTCCTTTTACATTTTCTATGCATGACTACATTTTATTAAAATTACTTATACATTTTTTTCTTTTTTTTTTTTTTTCCTTTAAGAATATATCTGGGGACAATCCCATTCCCTATTACGAAAAGCATAAGTTTGACAGACATTGACTGACACTTCTGAAGGTGGTAAACACTGTCAGGAAGCCTCCTCTGTACAAGACATTCACCTGGAACTCAAAATCCCTCTACAGTCATAATTTTGCCTGAGAAACATACACAGAGTAGCCCCAAATGTTTCTTCCCAACTTGTCAACAGTATCGCCAGATAGGAATTTCATCCTGCCTAGTGCTGGAATCATGTGTGTTATTTCTTGACTCTTAAACATTCATTGAGTTTCCAGGAAATTTCTGCATTTTTGAAGGCATAGGTTCAGTAACCTCAAGGGAGATGACTTTCAAAGTCTGAGAAAAGTAGGATCTAGTGATCCAGACTGCATCCTGAGAGACCTGCACTAAAATAAATGGGAGATATGGAAGATCCCTGGGCTTATTATATATATATTTTTTTTTTTTCAGTTTACCTGAATTTGAGCCTTAACCCATAAATGAGATTGGATGTATTAATGGACTAAATGGACTAGTTTTGGGGGGATCTTTGTTTTTTGTTTTGTTTTGGTTTTGGGGGGTTTTGTTGTTTTGTTTTTTGGGATTTTTTTATGATTTCTGTACTTTGCCAGGGGTACAGAAAAAGTCCACTCCTTTGGGTTATAAGTCACAGCTCAGGTATGCCCTGAGCCTACTTGTTCAACACAATAAAAGTAGGCATCCAGAAATGGTAGTAAGAATTCAGCACTGGTGACTAAAACCACACAGATTCTAAGAAAATAGCAGCAATATCATTGCTCCCCCTCTAACTGGAGGTAGTACATTCCTTTTTCCTTATTCTGCAATATCCACACTGCATGAGCTCCCTACCAGGTGGGGACAAGCAAAGGAGAGGCACACTGAGTTTGTGTATCCTGATGAGATTTGAGTGCAGGTTCTGTGGGCCGACAGCAATCACAGAGGCAGAGCAGAACTTTAAAGCACAGGTAGGACTTTATACCTTGGAGCTTAGCAGGGGCCTGACAATCAATAGTGGCTTTGCAACTGGAAAGATCCACATAAAAGAGAAGGTTTTTATGATCTACCTACCTAGCTGCCATTAATCTTCTAATTTCTCTTCAGAAAAAAGGTCACGGCAGTCACTCCTTAATGCAAAAAGGCATTGACGGACTAAGGATAACAAAAGTTATGAAGCATTTAGATGCTGTGATAATGGAGCTCAGCTGAGTGTCCATAAACCCAGGGGCCTGAGCTGCCAGAGTCCAGGAGCCTGGAAGTCTCGGCTTTCTGGCACCTGACCCAGCAGTCTGCCCAGGAGCCAGGCAGCCAAGCCAGCAAGCAGCCAGGCCCCTAGGAGCTGATTAAAGGTCTCCTGATTTCCATTATACACTGGGTAAAACAGACATTCTTTAAAGAACACTCAGATTTCATCTGCTTTCTTTTTTTTTTTTTTTACAGAAAAACATGCCATCCAGGAATCTTTAATCACTTCTATTGCTAATTGTGTTGTTTTAACAACACATCATGTTTCTCTGATGTACCATGTGGCAAATCCAAAGTAGTAGCTGATGGATTGACTAAAAGTCTCCCTTTAATTACCTACAGAAATTGCTGCTGATGTAAACAAATCAGTGCCAGCCTTAGGGAATTCACATTTATAGACACTTTGAAACTCTGCACACAAGCATTTATTGGTGATAAAACAGTGTGGCTTGGAATCAGTCAAGAACTTGCAGTAACTCCTGTTACTCCAGGTACTCATATATAGCACAGCACCACATGGAAGTACCTCACAAGGAATCTTCTGGAGAACCCTTCCAGCCCAGCTGGGAGGAGGAGGAGGGTGTCACCAACCCTTTGCAGGTCAGACACTGAGGTGTTTTATGGAAAGGCACTGCAGGCACGGGCTGTGTATGGCAGTCAGATTGAAAACAAGGGCTAATTTAAAGGGTGCAAAAAGGGAACAGGAAGCCAAAGTGAGAGTGTCTGCTATAATTCAATAAGGGTGTGTTTAACTTCTCTGATCTTTGCTGGACACTTGAAATTGCTCCTCTCAGTAGATTGCAGGGGCCCAACAGCTCCACACACTGCACCAAATCTGATCAGAGGCACATCAGAGCAGTAGGTGGTCTCAGATAGGGCATCCCCACCAGAGACAAGATTAAGCCTTTTTCTTAGTTCAGCAGTGGTGTTTTCTTTTAAAATTTACCTGGAGTGGCTGGGGTTTTTCAGGCTTTCTAATATTCCTCCAAGTATTTGACATATGTTTGCTTTCCAGATAGAGAATGTCCTTGTGGAACAAGAGTGTTAGTCTACTGAAAGATAAAAGGCTCAATCAAATAAAACATTTATGTGCCAAAAGGAAAGGCATTTTAGCTGCATCACCTATATAAATAGTCTAGTGGCCAAAGCACTCAGTGAGGAAGTGGGAGACCTCAGTATTAATTTCTTACTCCAGCAGATGAGGTTGAAAGGGATGGTGTGCTGAGAATGTTCCACTACAGAGCAAATAATTTGCAATGTTGGGTCAAAGGCATAGAGAACAAAACCAAGTGAAGCATGTCCCTGCAGCCTAGGGTGAGCCTCTCAATTAAGTGTGCTGTACATCTTGGAACTCATCAGGTTATTAATTCTCTGATCCATGTCACTTACTAGACATCACACCACAAGACCTACTTCTAGCAGCCTGCTTTTCAATGAACTAGAGGAGACTTAACAGAGTTAATGGAGGCAAATATGAATCCTCATTTTATTCCTGTTGTCAACAGGGTGAACAGCTTTCTCTGTCAGCAGAGAGCTATCAGGAAAGAGCATCATGCAAAATGAATGACTGCTGTTCACAAAAATGCTGAAACACAACTAATTGATTTTGATGTAGCAGGCAGCTACATTTCATTTGTGTCCTTTACATTCAGGGCCTTTAATAAAGCATTTTTGCTAAGAGAGGTACATATAGACAAATTTAATTAAGTGCTGGTCTACTTTTCATTAGATTTTTTCAGACGAGTGTAGTAAAGAAAATTGTTTTACAGCAGAAGGCTACTTACTAACAGAAAAGCTCTTTTTTTTTTCTAGTGTCAACAGTATCATTGCTGTAGTCTGTTTAAATAAGCTGCTGCAGTTTTGCATGAATCTCTGTTTTGCCAAAGAATAAAAAGGGGGTGAGGGAAAAAAGGCTGGTATTATGGTAAGATGTTATGTCAGTACTAAGACACAGGGTTTTATTATCTACTATTTTCCATGACTCTTTGTCTTCATCTTTTTTTTTTTTTTTTTTGTAAGATATTGACAATCTTTCTCCACCTTATCAACTGTTGTGCATTAAAATGTTAATTTTAATTAAAAATTAAATTAATTAAAAATGTTTGGGATAGTGAAGAACATGTGCCAGAGGAGAGGTAAACTACTTGAAATGTCTTCTGTGGCACTCTAAGGGCTGCCACTTCAAACAAAAGCAATGTAGCAGCTGTAGGTATTTCCTTAGTTCAGATCAAGTGTGACAGTCACCTCAGCCTTTCCCACAAAACCAGTAACAGCTATCAGCCCACTAGAGTGGGGCTGGCATAAAGATCTGAACATGACTCTGAGCAATTTCCTACTTTTTGCTTCCTCAACAAGCAGCATTTTTACCACTCCCATGACTTCTACCTCCTCTGTACTTTCTTACATGTTCAAAGTGATTGGGACCCACAAAACTGAAGCCAGTTTTGTTATCAGAATAGGATCCAGATATATTTTTCAGTATACCCGTGACTCTTCAAACTGCTGGTTATTCCTTTCTCATACGACTTAAGTATCAGACTCTCCTACTGCCCAGAACCAGAGATGTGCAGGGTGTATAATATGAACTGATGCTTTTTGCTAAAACTAGACTATATTCAGCGTAGCATTATTGATGCTACATAGCCTTTGGGTTCAAGTGCCAAACTGTATTTTTGGCTTAATTTCAAGGACAAAGGACAAATTTAAGCTTGGTGTTGAACACTGAAGTGAGCAATCCTCTCTCTGCTTTCTCCTGTGACATTTTTTATATGGCCCAGGTGACCCACAGATATGGAACACAAATTAATATTTCCTATTGTGCAATGAAAAAGGCAGCTTCCTCTACTCTGACCTGTTTACAGTAGAAAGAAGACATGCAAATATTAATTCCCTCAGTGTTGTGGGTAGCCATTTCCTCATGCACTGTTCCCCCTTCAAATTAGAGCTTTTTCTCTGAAGCATCTAGTTGCTTTCTGCTCACCAACAAGGTCATAATGAGCAGCCATAAAAACAAACTCACAGGCTGCATCTGGTCTTCCTTTTGCACAGCTTGTAGATACTCTATCCTTCTTGAGAGCAGTCATAGTTTAAGATCAGAACATTCTCCTGAAATGGATTTCATTACCAACAGTTCTTTCAAAATCCTTAAAATTCTGAGATGCTGTTCTAGCCAATACCAACCTTCACAGACCAATGGTTTTCTTCTCTGAAAAAGAAATGCAATCACATAATGCTCTTTTCTATGCTGAAAATATACAGTAGGGTTTCTTCCTCTGGTTATATGCTCAAAAAAAAACCTTAATCCACATCTTCTGTGGGTTTGAATAGTAGTCAAGAGTTAAGCAGAGAGGAACATTCCTTCTGTTCTCCTACATTTACGCACAAACATTTGCTGAAGTTCCTCTGGCATGTTTACTAAAAAAGAGGCAACGTTTAAGGAAGCTCCTGAAGTCCTTGCCCACAGTGAGTATCTTCCTGATTCACAAGTAAATTCCACTCAAGTTTTCTGGGATTACTCACAAGGGATGATACAGGCCAATGTGTGCAAAGCTGCATGTAGACTTTCACTACAGATCTGCTTGTCAGAAATCACCAGTGCCCTTGCAGCAACGTGACTCCCCTGAACAGAGATCGCACAGAACAACAGGGCCCTGATTCTTATTTCAGACAATGATTTAAAGCTGTGATCCTGTCAAATCTCCTATTTATAAGGCCCCTTCCATCTGCCTCAAGCCCTGAAGAGGCTAATTCTGCATTTCTCTCTCACGCAAAACTCCCACAGAGGTGGCAGAAGGACAGCAGCACTGAGCTCCCATCCTGGCTAAGTTACACTGTTCGATATTTCAATACCCAACCAACAACAGCACAGTTCAGAAAATTGAAAATGAAACGTCAGCTTCTCACTTAAGACTGACAGAAATTTTTCTTCATGGTGAAATGAGCAAATGAAGAGTTAAAGATCAGGTACTTGCTAAAATCGATATGGCTTAGTAGCAATATTTTGCTCTTCCACGACAGTAGAGAGTGAGTGTTTCAACCAGTTTATCATATCTGATCAAAGAAACAACTCCGCACATTTTACACGTCTTCTCCCTTTTTCTTAAGCAAAAGCTGTATAGACTATTTTTCTCCTGTATATAATATTAGCCAGCTTACTGTTGAAGCACAACCACAGTGTGAATAGCAGAGCTGAAAACTTTTTATGAAAAGTTAACACCACATGTTACAAATTCCAGTCTTCAGCTAAAACAAGTAATAAGAGAACACTGTATTTTAAAAAAGTAAATCAGCCAATTTTACTTGAAGCATATTCAGTAGTTACATTAAAAACAATTTTTATAGAAATCTTCTGTATTCACTAATTTAGAGGGAAATGCCCTTAAATGGGGTGTAAACTGCACATCTTTATTAATGAATATTACTTTTTATTTAGCTTGGAAGAAATAAGACCCTCTTGAGGCATTGAATCCGATGAGTAACTGTGACAAGAAAAATTGAAACCATAGAAATACCCTGGTTTTAACTATGTTACTGATCATAGATATTCAGTATCTGCATCAATCTCTTCTAAACGTTAGCAAGTAATAAAAAACAAAAAAAACCAAAAAAACAAACTCAAAACCCAAAAAAATCCCAAAAAACCCAAACTACTATTTCTTCAATATTCTAGAATATTTTTACTGTGAATAATTTACTTTTAAGGCACATCAGTCATTCCATATATATTTTATGTCCACTAAAATCTGACAATTAAATTTAATTTCCATAAGACTACTTGAATTCTTGAAAAAAAAGGGGAAGGACTGTGTTTACAGGCCACAGAGCTCACTTCAGAAGCAGCGCAACAGTGAAACCACTGTGAGTCTGCTGCAGCCTGGGAAACCCCTCGCAGGGAGCATTAAGTGACAAAAGCAGCCCCTGGTTTGGCAGGAACGAGAACCTCTAATGAGCTGTCCAGGAGCTCAGAGGTAGTAGCCAGGTACCATATGTTGCTTTGGTTGCTCTGGTGGTCATTTAGTTTCTTCAGAGTAAACAAACCTGAACACTTTAGCTACATTGTTACCTGAAAATAATAAGAGCTAGTTTCAGCTCTTCTTGATGTAAGTTTAATAAGTCTTCATTTTGCAAAAGAGAAATGGCTTGTAATTTCCTCCTCTCAGTTGCTATTTTTATCTCTCCTTTATCTGTCTCAGGTATGCACCTGTACCAAACCGTTTGTTATTTAAACAATGCTCAAGTATTTTCACACTCTGAGACTTATTTCAAGAAAACATCCAATAAGTAATAGATTTAGGACTTTGAAAATATCTCAGTTGTTTACTTATCAAAATCCACCAAACTTCTAATGCATTTGGTGCAATCATCTAATCCCTATTTCAGCAGAACTCCCACTTGAATTTGAGTTAAACTGTCTATTGAAGAAACAATCAGAACCTCAGCCACTGACAGTCTCCTTTTCTGGGGTTAAGTGAACCAAATGCTTCTTATGAAAAGCTAATGAAACAAAGTGACTGCTCTCTCCTTTTTCCTTATGCTTATGCAGAGATTTCAAGAGAGGAGGCTATAGACACTTTTCAGACAGAACAGAGGGAGTAAGGAAGGGGATATCTGATGATTCTTCAATATAGATTCAATTCAGCTGCTTTAAGAAGCCTGTTATATGTGATTATATTTCATTATTTTTTTTTTTTTTTTCTCCAAGAACTGTTTGCTGTGGAAAGGTGCATTTGAGACAGATGCCAAATCCTGCTGACTATGGAAGCAGTGATAAACATAGAAAGGAGCAGTATTTGCTCCACAACAGAACACACACCTTGCAGCAGCACAGCTGAAGAAGGGATGTAAATGCTCAGCTCACTCTTACACTTGGTATGCATTCAGTGACGAACATACAGACACCAGTCCCTGTCTCTCATTTTCTTCATCACAGTTTATGACATTTTATAAGCCCATGGGAAATATTGTTTGCTTTAATAACTTTTCAAACTATTTTCTCGTCTTCTGCCCCTCCTCCCAAGAAAATCCTCTAAAATCATAAATTAGAAATGCAAACAGGAGAAGGGAAAGCAAGCAACATTAACACCAAAGGTTTGGAACAGCTGCACCTCCTTTTGGCATTTGTTCACATACACCGCTGACAACCTGCAATGCCTGCTTCTCATTAAAATATATATATATATATATATATAAAGGATTTAGTTGCTCTAGGACTGTAAATATGAAGGATTAAAAGACCTTAGTAGTGGAGTGATTGCTCTCCCTCTGAAAACCTGCATATCAGAATGCCTTCAATTGCATCTCTGAGAATGAGGAGCATGCATCCAGCCCTGAGATTAGCCTTTGAAGGGAGACTGAAAAACAGAGGAGGAAAAGTTCCTCTGGGCACATAGAAGTGGAAACTCAACTTATCTATTTTTTTTTTAATTTTATCTCAAAAAATATTAGGCGAGTTCACCAGAATGTTGTTTTTTTTTTTTTTCACTATCTGCTCCAGGACAGCAAGGTCCTTAGGTCACTGATCTGAGAAGGATGGAGCAGGAATTTACTGCCTGGTGATCCAGCAGGAGGAAATGAGGTCATGGGGTATATGTGCTCTTTTTCATAGTTCATGAAAAAATGCAAGACTCCCAGGTTTGTCTCACTGACTAATCAAAAACTATTGGAAGATAGGATAAATATTTCCCATCCAGATCTACAAAGACCCCTCCAAAGGAAAAGAAAACCCCATGCTTTGTTTGAATTCATCCCTTGTGCAAAATCATGATTCAGAAGGTTTTAACAGTACAAAGGTTTATTTAGAAAAGAGTTTGGATTGTTCTTTAGGGTTTTTTTGGCAAACATTTAAATCCTTTCATAACTCAAAACACTGTCAGCACCTGGCACTTTGCACTCTCCCCACACAAGCAGTAAAAGCTAATTTCTTACTGGGACAAATCCACCATAGGCCCCAGCTGCCCTATTTATAAAATCCTCAAATCTCCACCACCAATGCCACTTAACCCTTTCCTTTTGATGTTTTTTTGTTTTCCCACAAAATTCCAGAGCCCATGAAAGCTCACTGCTTCCCAAACTCAGTGTCTCAGCCTGCTTTCCTCTGTGGGCTCTCTGTGCCTTCTGTCAGGGTTCAAAGACAATCACTCCCTCCCGCTTTACCCCTCCACACTCCAGCGCTGTGTCCCCAGCACCATGTCACCATTCTGGACCACAGCGAGTGCCCTCAGCCTGACACCATCCCTGTCCCCCACAGCATCACCCTGCTCCACTGAGGGGGTGAGCCCTCTCCCCACTCCCTAAGCCCAAGCCCCATGTTCTCTTTCCTCCCTTCTTTTCCGGCACTGAACCTTCTCTTTTAACTCTACTCCTGCTCAAGGCAAATCCATCCCTCCAGCTCAATGCCGGAAGTTCTTCTTTTTCTTCTTAAAAAGAATGTGTTTAAAGGACCTGCGGAAGTCCTGGTTGAAGATGGTGTAGATGACTGGGTTGAGGGAGCTATTGCAATACCCAATCCAGAAGAAGAACTTGAAGAGAGTCTCAGGGACCTCACATGCCTCCCGGCAAATACCATAGAGGCTGTAGCTGAAGAAAAAAGGGAACCAGCAAACTACAAAGACCCCCATGACCACAGCCAGCACAAAAGTGAAGCGTTTCTCCCGGGCCTGGGCAACTTTCTTACGGCAGATGCTGCTACGCTTCCGGCGACGGCGATACGAGAAGAACTGCATGGAGCGATTGCTCGCACGGGACAGACGGCTACTGGAGTGCTTGGAGGAGTATGAGTAGGAGAAGGACTGGCTCTTGCTTTTGCGGCGATGCTCCTCCCGACTCCGCCTCCGCCTGCTCTCTGAGGTGCTGCTCTCCTCCAGCTCAATGTCCTCCAGCTCAGAGGCTTTGCGCCAGTGGTGCACTGAATAATGTCCGTTCTCTCCCAGCTGCATCCTCAGGGACGTGCAGCCACCAGCAGCACGGCTCAAGCCGTTCTCAGTCTGGGAGGACCCCTCGGGCATTGTACGCTTCTCAGAGAGGGTCCTGGTCCTTAGCTTGGCCACGCGGTAGATGCGGATATAGACCAACACCATGATGAGGCAGGGGGCAAAGAAAGAGCCAATGCAAGAAGAAAGGATGTACCATGTCTCGTCATTGAGCTTGCACTGGGGAAAAACATCTCCTTCGGGGTCCCGGTACACGGAGATCAATGGCGGGAAGGAGATGATGGCTGAAATGAGCCACACGGTGAGGATGATGGCCTTGATCCGCCGCGGTGTCCGTTTGAGGTTGTACTCCACCGCCTGTGTGACCGACCAATACCTGTCGAGGCTGATGGCGCACAGGTGGACGATAGACGAGGTACAGAACAGCACGTCCAGCGCCAGGTAAATGTTACACCAAGCCTTGCCGAAGTACCAGTAATTCATAAGCTCGTTGGCCAAGGAGAAAGGCATGACCAGGGTAGCCACCAGGATGTCCGCGCTGGCCAGGGACACCAGGAAGAGGTTCTGGGGGGCTCTCAGCGCCCGGCTGGTGAGCACAGCTATCACCACCAGCACGTTGCCCACGATGGTGAAGACGATGAGGAAGCCCACCACCGCCGCCAGGCTGGCCACGGCCGCCGGCGAGTAGGGGGAGGGCGGCTGCAGGAGGGCCGAGGAGGACGGCGAGGCGGGGGGCAGCGCCAGGGACTCGTTGGGGGAGCCCAGGCTCGTGTTCACCAACAGCAGCAGATCCATGGTGGGTGTGCGGGGCTCCGGCGTCCTAGAGAGCCCGGCGGAGCCCCCGCCCCGCCCCGCCGCCCCGCCGCCGCCGCCCCGCCGCCCCCATCGCGCCCCGCCGCCGGCCCCGCGGCCGCTCCGCCGCCGAGCCGCCCGCGTCCCCCCGCCGCCGCTCCTCAGGGCACGGCCGGGCGGCGCACCCCCGGCGCGGCAGGGAGCGCGGCGGCGCCGCCTCCGCCCGGCCCCCGGCGAGGGGGCAGCGGGGCACGGCTGGCCCCCGCCGCCCGCCCTGTCATGCCCGGCTCCGGGCAGCCCGCGGCTCCGGAGAAGACGCCGCGCGGCCGGCGGGAGTCCCCGGCGGGAGCTGGATCCTCGCAGGGCGCGGGGTCCGAGGCGGCGGCAGCGTCGGCATCAACTCCCATGGAGCGGCTCCCGGCGGCTCCGTCCCACTCTGGCTCCGCGCTCCCAATCGCGGCGTGCCCCGCGCCGCGCGCATGCTCAGTGCCCGCAGGTGCGGCCGCCGCGCCCGCCCCGGCGGAACCCCCCGCGGGCGCAGGAGCGCCCCGCGCGCCTCCGCCGCGCCCGTCCCGCTCCCGTCCCGCTCCCCGAGCGCCCCGCGGCCGGCCCGACGGGAGACTCCCCGCGGCGGGCCCCGGGAGCAGCGGTCGGAGCGTTGCCGCGGCGCTCACCGCCGCTCGGCGGCCGGACAGGTGTTTCTGCCCCGGCGCGGTGCGGCTCGGCGGGGGCTCTGCGGCCGCCCCGGGGGTGGCAGGAGCCGGTGCGATGGCGATGGCCGGGGCCGGTGTCACGGCGGGTGGCAGGGGCCGGTGCGAGGGGCGGCGGCGCAAGTTGCGCTCCCGGGGCCGGGGGTTCGCTGCCTGCAGCGCCCGCCTCGCGCGCTGGGGGGCGCCCTGGGCCGGGCCGGAGCCCCGGGCGGGAAAGGGATCGGGCTCAGGGCTGGAACGGGATCGGGCTCAGGGCTGGAACGGGATCGGGCTCAGGGCTGGAACGGGATCGGGCTCAGGGCTGGAACGGGATCGGGCTCAGGGCTGGAACGGGATCGGGCTCAGGGCTGGAACGGGATCGGGCTCAGGGCTGGAACTGCTCGCCCTGCTCAGCCTCAGCCCCCTGCCCGACCCCTCCCCTGCCCGGCCTGCGCGCATCCCCAGGCTGAGCCGCTGCCCCGCGCCGCTCTCCTGAGCCCCGCCGGACCCAGAAAGGCGGTGTCCCCGAGGGAGCGGCAGTCTGGGACGCGTTCACTCATTGTGCCCGGATCATATTCTTTATAGTGCGAACCTGTGCCTAGTGAAGGCACGTACATCCAAGGCAGCATCTCTTTAAATGTAAAACTTTTAAAAGAATGAAATACTTGTTACGATCCGCAAGTTGCAAGCGAATAGCCCGGGCTTTAGGGAGGCAGAAGGCATATTCTTTTCCTGTTACCTTTGTGCTGCAACCAAGCGCTGGCTCCGCTGTTCTCTTTGCATAACTTCTTAGATTGGACTATAAAAGCTTGAAAGTGAATATGCTGAGCTCTGATAGGAAGGAAAATTCCTCCGGATATTATGATCCTGTTATCCTATTCTGTAAGCAGTTTACTCTGAAAGTTTTGGGTTGTTTGGTTGGGGTTTTTTTCACCTGAAATGTAATTTGCAAACGTATCATGACCATATAAAAGAGAAAGGACATGATGTTGAAACTAAGTTCTGTCAGGTAACACATTCTAATTAAATATTATTGAAATGAGGAAGCAATAATCACATTAACAAAGTGTAGCATATGGAACAAAATGAAATTGAAATCAGATGCCCTCTCATGTCCTCCTTAACAGACAGCAACTTAAATAAGTTGGAGGTAAGGAGGACTCTCTAAAAAAGCTTGCAAAGCCCCAAGAAGATTAAATGAATGGAAGCTGAGGTTTTTAAAGTTCAAACAGGAAGCAAATAATATGTTTTTGACATGAAACCTGAATAATCTCTGAAGCAGGTTTCTAATATTTGTGGTCATTTCCTCATATTTGGAAGTTTCATAATGGTATCTAGGATCTGAGAGGGCAAGGTGCAGGAATTTAAAGTCTAAGCTTTGATGTGACTTGGATTAGGGAGAAAGAATGTGTGATTTAACTGGCTCAATATGGGTTCAAAATTTAGTAAATACGAGCTACAAAGTCACATAAACATTTGGGATTCAAGATCTGTCAAAAAAGGGAGATATAAAACCTCAAGAGATTAATTTAAATTACTAAGGTAATTTCAAAGTCATGAGCAAGGATATCTTGAAGTTATGTGAACTGGAACTCAAAGTAAACTTTCAGCTAATGATTTGGAACTCCAGATAAGAAAAATTGAAGCTTTTCAAAACTTTTCTCATAAGAAGTCAATACAGAAGTTTCATATCAAAAGGAATGATACAAGCAAATGCCTGAACAATTATTTGGCATTTCTAATGAGAAAAATGTCAACTGGGATATAGAAAAATAATAAACTGGGAGCAAAATATGCATGTGTTGTTGTGGTTTCTTTAGCACTAGAGTTGTGCTGTGCTGCTGAAAAAATTCAGTGTATAACTCCACCAAAGCCAGGGAAACAACATTTGGGTTCTATGTGTAGCTGATATCCACTTTGCCTAAGAGCCATATGCCACTCCAGCACATGTATATAGATGTGAATGAAGCGTGGGAAAATAGACACAAGGAATCTAGTCTCATGAAAATCTGCTTAGTCTGCCAAGCAGCAAAGGTAGGAGCAAGGTGAACAACAGTGAATAAATCAGGTGTAGTTGTGCTTTTGAGTTAAAAATGGGGTGGTTTTACTTTCATAGAAACTTGGTAAATTATGTAGATACCTTTCTGCCTTTTTTCTGTCCAACCCCCTGTACTTTTACGTCCATTCTCACATCTGGTCTCCCTGTAGTTACCAGCTTGTAACCATTAGCCTTTATTTGAGTTTATGCCTGGTAGCTGTTAACAGTCTCTCATAAAAAAAGTGCAGTTTAGAGGCTGGATGAGGCACTTCTAGACATTAAACTGGACTTGGCTTAAACTGATCCAAACCCACTCTTCCTGAGGTAATCCAGTAGAAATTGTGCCATGCCCATCCATCTGTACACTGTCACTGCTGCTCTGCATTTCTCATCCAGGATCTATTTACAAATCTCCTACCACAGCAGGCTGAGAAGATTCCACAGAGGCAGGACTACTTCTTTTTGGATTTTGTCTCCAATTTTTATTGTTTTTTGCTTGGACTCTCAAGCTGGACTGACTTTTATTTCAGTTTGAGGTACTGGAGCTCACTGGCAGAAGAGAGCCACGATCTGCACCTGGCTTTAAGTCCTAAAATCCTAAAGTTGTCACTGGGAGAGTGGCCAGTGCTGCCCGCAACTCAGGCCCAAATTCAGGGACAGTTAGCAAAGGTGACATCAAAAGCCACTAAAGTTGGTGGGAAGATTCCTGCTGACACCCAAACCTATAGACTTCTCTTGGGTCATTTAAAAATGTTTGACCTTAATAATGCTGTCACAGGGGCACTGTGCTTGCACACACAGAGATTTATGAGGAAAAGGCGTCACTGCTGGTTTGCACTTCCAAGCATGTTTTGCCTCTTCTGTTTAAGATCTGTGGGCCTGAAAACTTGTTAATTTTTTCCTCCCTAGTGTATCAGATGGGTTAGTGGAAAATACTGTCCCCTGAAAACCCCTCTCATTATATTTTATATCTTTAAGACATCAAAATTTTAACCATGCTATGAAATTCTCTTCTGTGCATTTTTTTATAGAATAATTGCTCCATCCACAGAAGAACAATGTTGTCATGTATAGAGGAAATATCTCAGCTTTCTTCATAAAGGGGGTGATATTCAGTGGGAACTGGGTTCCTTACTGTCCCCTTGTGACGCTGAAAATGTGTTTCACATAAACAAAGGATAACATCCTGAATTACTGAACATCTACCAGTGTTCTCTAATCTCTCTAACTAAGCTTTACATCAATAGACAAAATTTTAAAGTCTCATCAACTGTACAAGAAACTGACTGCTGTCAACATTCTGTCCATATATATACTTTTGGAGACAAAATTTGTGTTATAAATCTGCTCAAGATGTCATGAACAAATAGAATAAGTTAGCTGAAATCTCTGTGAGTAGTTGAAGAGATAACCTGCAGTACAAAGAATGTGACAGAAAAATGGATTAAGAGTTGAAGAATAAGTAGACTGGCCTGGATTTTGAAAGAAAGGAAGTAAATAAAAGGAAAACAGAAGTTATTTTGAAAGGGAGTTCAGGGCCTTCAAAACCTGAATATGCCTATCATGGGAAAGATTATGAAATTCTGTAGTGTCAAATGGACATTAACCTGTAAATTCCTCAAAGAAGTCAGGATAAAGTTCTAATATCCACAGATGGAGCTGAATTTTCAAAAACCTAAGAGTCTTTGATGCTTGTGACAGCACTGAATTATTTTTTCCTTGACATATGAATAATGAACTCTTCTGTAAATCTAGGCATCAACTGATGTTTTCTTTGAAAATGTAATTTGGACCAGTTTTTTCTTTGTTAACTGCCCTCCCCCAAAAAATTAATCACAAAGTAATTTTAAATTAATTTATTTTAAGCCTTCCATAAAATGAGAATGAAAGCTTGTGAAAATAATACTACAGGGATTTTTGTTTGTGATTACTAGATATGTTTAATGAGAAATATGGAAATCTAAGTAGATTTCAGAATCAATTTTTTTCCTTAAAGCATCTTCAGACATGAAAATCTTTTTCAGCTTTTAGTTTTTGTAGTACAATATCCAGAGAAGGAGAAAAGTTTTAGGTGAGTCTGATTGAAACTCATTCTTCTGTATGAAAATAATATTTCACTGACAATTTAGGGATAAAGACGAAGTCAAAACCAGATTATTTGTTATTTTTTCATTGATCTGGAAGTAACAATCTGGAACTAACACTTAAATTAACTTAAATTAACTTAAATGTTAATTTAGTAATCCTTAAAAAGTGTTACTAAACACTTGAAGTAGCTATTGTGCTTGAGCTAAACTAGAATGAAGAAGCTGGTTCAGCTCCCTCGTGCAGTTTTTCTTCTGTCATATGTTTGTAACCCTTTTTCATGCTCCCAGTGAGCATTGTCACTGTGCTGGTGAGACCATAAAGCAGAACCCAAATCATGTGAATCAGCCATATCCTGTCTGGCTGGTTTCTGAAAGTCTCTTTTGCTCTCACAACAGGATCCCACCAACCATGACGGTGCTGCAGAGTGCCACAGGTTCAGCCCTTTGGAGACAAACCTGGGGCTTCCACAGAGGTTTTGGTTTGATTCTTCCAAATTGAAGAGATTCTTCCAAATTTGATTGGAGAACTATGAGAAACAGATCCATGCCTCTTCCTTAATTCAGTTTGTACCATTTCCATTATCTGTACTCATTCTGATGCTTCTTCATTTCTAATTTATTTAGTCAATACTTTAAACAGCTTTCACAAACACCCCTTCTGATAGCTGTGTCATTTGCACAGGATGAGTGCATTATTTTTCTAGGACTCTGCACTGTATTTGAGGACTCTTGCACTTGATTTCAGTGGGTTTTTAATTATTAAATTCTTCTGCAGAGTAATATGTATGGAGAATAGTTTGTTGGTTTTAACTTATATAAAGAATGCATTTATTTAGCACTTTGAATGGCGTTATACGAGTTTGTAACAGCTTCAGCTTTTAAGCAGAGAAAATTATGTGTAGATAATTTATCATCTGTGGCATTGCCTATCCCTAATTTATTAATTGTCAGGCCTCTTTGGCATAAGTGTAAGACAGCCCTTTCACAACGAGACAGATTTTGGCTGCAAACCCTTCCACCTCCTCTGTCTGCATTTATACTGAAATAACCATTTCCACAGTAATGATCCAGTAACTGAAACCATTCCAATGGAGGCGTGAGGGAGGCTGGGGGAGAAGAAGGTGCAGTCTTTGTAAGCAAGGTTCAGCCTCTTCCAGCTGCATCTACTTCATGGTACATTTCTGTTTAATTCTTTCACAGAATCACCCTCCAAGAGATTTCAGAGGGGTGTGCTACTTGCCATGATAATCCATCATCAAATCAAGTCCCACGCAGCACAGAAGAGGCATCTACCTTCTTGTACTTTATTTTTTGTTGCTTGGCAGAAGGAAGGTTTTGTCTGCACAGGATCAATTAGAGAAAATGTTTGCCATGTTTCCTGTGTCTGGTTTGAGTGGCAACTTCAAAACAGCAGAGTTGACTGCACTGAAGACTTTCCATGGAAACAAGAGCAGATTGTTTTATTTCTGCTTCCCATTGAACCATAGGGATATCTCCAAATATCATGCTGTCCATTTAATTTCCTTATATCTGTGATTTGAATTGCATGTGTCAATTTAACTTTCTTTATCTTTCAGCAACTACTTTAAGCTCGTGAAGATTTGGCTGCTACAAAACAGACATATCTTTTTCATTGCAAAAATAAGGTGGGGTTTTTTCTGCAGTGTTTGGGAGGTGTTCTGTCTGTCTTTAAAATAAGGTGAGATGCATTTTTTCCAGACAGTGCTTCTTGTACTTGTATTTTTAAACAGTTTGATAAAATGTTCTCATGTCTTCCTTCAGTGCTGCTGTTTCTGCTTTCAGTGTCTATCAACAGAGCCTCTTTTATCTTTCTTTGGATGATCTTTTACTGCTTTATCTTTCTTCATATATTTTCTTTTTTCTTTGTTTACCTTTCTGGCCTTAATGTATTCAGTGGGTTTAACCTATCCTGCCTTTTTTTCTGTAGCAGACTCCCATGTGGTATTTCTCTTCCACTCTTCTTTCTTGGTTTCAATAAAGAACAATCTCTGCTGTATTAATATAAAATGTACAATTGGCTTCCCATCCTTTTTGCATAATGTCAGATACAGTTTCTGCCATATCAGAAAACTTAATTGAATGTTACAATTGAAAGTCTTTCATTGTTATTCATCCTTCATTTTAAAGCTATTAATATTTTTCTGATTTTTCATTTTCATGTTGGTTGTGTATAATTGATACTTGCATGCACGCAGTGTCTGCAAATTTCATGATATACAGGAAAGAGGTGCATGATTTCTAGTAATACTATCAGAGGAAATCCAGCACTTCTTCACTGATTTTGAGGGAAAAGTGTCCTTCCAAAAAAGGACTATTCAATAAAGAAGACTTCACTACTGTCAAGTGAGCCTTGACTGTATTTGTACACTGTATCTGTATCTGCCAAGTCAACCTATCATTGATGTCACCTTAGCTAGTAAGGACTAGTAAAAGCCTTGTAAACAATGTTACTCTTTTCCTTAAAATATTCATTTGTTCCAGCTTGATATTAAATGGTTGTAATTTTCACACATGCACTTTAAATATTGCCAAGTATGCTGATACTCTGTCTGTGTTGTAATTGCTCTTATTTTATGACTCGAGACTACTTCCATTCTCTATAACAATTGTATAGTCCATAAAGGAGCCCAAAATTTGGAATGGGTTGGGAGCAGTAACTTCTAGATTGCATTACCTCCCTGCTTTTGCACTATCTCTCAGTACACTTTGTGCAATCCACTGGAGAACACAAGTCAAAAAGGTACCTTTGACATTTTACTGTCTGCTTTGAATTTCAATTCCACTGTTTAATTATAATTATGCATCTCCTTCTGTGTTTTGATGAATGGGGCCTTATATTTAGAAATGGCAAATCAGTAAATATCAATATATAACTAAGATTCAGCAAAGTTCCTAAGTGAAAATGACTCATTAGAATCATCTTAAAACGTAGAAAAGTGTCATAAAATTAATTCTTAATTCCTGTAACTCATTCTTACTCATATTTGCCAGTAAGAGAACCGAAGCAAAGAAGAAATGGAGAGAGGAATGGAGAGAGACAGGAGAGGAAGGAGGGATGAAACCACTCTTTTCATAGCTTTTTTGTTACACAAAACATCTGTGGAGTATGGAATCATGTGCTGTGTTTTTTCTGATCTTATATTTTTTTCAACATCTTAAATGTGTGGTAGTTTATGCTCCATGTTATTTAGGCTAATGGAAATCATCAAGGGTATTATGTCAAAAAATTGCAGTGTATCTTTAGGAACAAATTAGCTACTGAATGTGGTGAACACGGGATTTTCCAAATAAGAACAGTTTAATTCAAAAACTATGCACAGCAGGACTGGCAGCAATACTGTAGCCTGCTATTTTTCTGTCATGTAAAGCAAATGTTGATTTCAAGTTCACAGAAAGTTCAGGAGATTTCAAAGGTATAACTCATTAAAATAATTGTTTAGCAATAGGAAGACCATAATCAGGCAGAAACCTCTGGTAACTGCTACCAGTCCTCGATCATTTAAAATACTGCAGCTATTGGAAATGGCAGCCAGTTTAGCACAATATAAAAAGTGCCTTATTTGTGTTCTGCTTCTGATAGATGCATGTTTCAGGTAACTCTGACTTTGCCATCAAAGTATGTGAGCATCCTTGACTGTGCAGGTAGTAGTATCCTGTGAGGAAATACCAATGCGTCATAGGAATATTACTTTATTATTTTTCCTCTCTTGATCTTTAATTATTATGATCCCAGTCAGATATTCTGATTCATGTTGTTTATATTTAGCAGTTCCAGCAGGTGCAAATCTTGGCTAAAGTCCACCACAATTACTCTCAGCTTAAAAGTAAAGGGTTTAAGTAGGGCTTTTCTGAAGCACCTGTGCAAACACATTTAATCATTTATAAAGCATTTTTTACTAATAATTACACTTTTAATTATCTGCCTCTATTATCACTCTTTATCACTTATGTCATTGAAAAATTAGCAATTCTGTTCTCGTACTTGGAGCACTTTTTTTGGCACCTCTGACTGGGCAGAAGCAATTTGGATTCTCTTTCATCTCTCAAAATTTGAGTGAGATGTGTAACATGATTTTACTGGTGTTAACTTTCACGATTTCTTTAGAATGTGTTAAAGAGAGTGGGTGGAGGGTTCAGAACTCCCCCTATCAGTGAAGATCCCATTATCTGGCATCAAGGAAACTGCTAATGAGTGGTAGGTTGGAACAGGGGAGGTTTCCTCCTTGTTTAGGAAAGTAACTTGTGCTTACAAGTGGCCTCAGTATTAGCTTGATGAGTAAAGAATGCCAAGAAAAAAATATTAAAATTATCTAAGAAAGGAATTAATTTTTTAAAGAATAAAGACGATAATTCCTCATGCGCAGAGTCACACAAAATTATTCTGCAAATCCATGACAAAGGCAGCTTCTTTGTTGTTGAACCCCTTTAAAATTTAATGCATTCTTATTTTTGAGTGGCTACTTTCTGTTTTCAGTTATTAGTCAGCTTCTCTCAGGAAGGCATTTGCAGCAAACTCAGCAGTCTGACCGAGCAGTGCCCAGGTAGTCACTCACGTGAGCTGATAGTTTGGCTTCCATTGGAATCCAGTGGTTTTGGGCAAAAGGCCTTATCAGCCTGCCCTGCTCCCCTCCTGCAGAGCACTCTCTGCTCTGGCCCAGAGCCTGCCTCTGGAGCAGGACCACACTGATGCTCTCTACTAAACTCATGTCTTATGCAGCTCCATGCAGAAAACAAGCCTGTAATTAAATTGTTCAAAATTTGAAGATCAGTGTGTTTGGCCATCCCTTCAGACCTAATTATTTGCCAAAACACACTGTCCACAGGGTGAGAATTAATATTAATTAGGAATCTTCTTGAACTGCAGATTACAGCCATTACAGGCAGAGGAAATGATTATGAGAGTGATGCAACTCATGTCTTTTAAAAAATGTAATTACAACAACAAATCCCTGTCTCAGTACACGTAAGGAGGCATTTGTTCCAGGTTAATATTAGCCTAAACTGACAAGGTTCAACAGGATTCATCCTGATCTATTCTGGAGCAAATGACTGGAGAGAAAAACCCTTTGTGAGCTCCACATAGTGACAAAGTGGTCAATGTGATGCCCATGCTGGTTTTCTGCTGATGACACCCTGGTACATTCTGCTGCGCTGTCTGAGGTGCCTCTGCTGCTGCCCAAATCCTGCTCCCCAGGTGTGCACAGACACACCACATGCCCCTTCCAAGCCAGGAGGCAAAGTAGTGCCTGGGGCCCTGCTTCACCCCAGGTGAGATGAAGAGTGTGCCTGGGCAGTTTCCTGGTCCCAAAGCAGCAGCAGAGCCCCCAGAATATTGCTGTGTGCTGGCAGACCCAGACTAGGTCTCTTTTTCTTCTTTGGAGGGTGAAGGTGGAAGATTTTGCTCTCTAAGCAGAATTCATGGCTGAATGACAAAGCAGCAAACATTACCCAGTGCAATTCTGGAGATAGGTAGTGAAGACTATATTTGCAAATGCAAAACCTAAATACCACTGAATTTTAGTTGAATGTGAGACACATATTTTAAAAGACACATGGAGAGCCCTAAAGAGACAGAGGAGTGTGAAAGTCAGGTGGTTTTAGTTCATTTTGTACTTCCCAGAAGGGAACAGGGGTGTGCACTGACTTGTCTGATGTTGGAGATCATCCCCTAATGCTAATTATAGATAAATATCTTTATCTATAAAGATATTTTTAATTCAGGCTTTCCAATAACAGGCAGTAATTGCTAAGAATATTTAATAGTCCATATGTATAAGAAAAAAAAATGGCCTCTGCTGTGACTTCCTCTAGACAGTCTTGTTACCATTCCATCACTGATAAAATCTATATTGTTTATTACCTCCTCTTTTAGATTTGAGACTTCAGCTATTTCAAGAGCAGAGTGAAGTATCAGATTGTGTGACTGAGCATGCACCCTTGTAATAATATTACAGTATTGAAGTCCTAATTGATTTTGGAAGCAAATACAAAACAAACATAAATAATATATTGATTTGGAATGTGAAAAGCATCATTCATTGCACTTGAGGTTCTCAGCTGCTGGAAAAGAGGCGATGTTTGTCTGCAAATGCTAATGATTTGTGTCTATGGATTTATGAATTGATTGCTATTGAAATGAAGAACCCTTACCCATATTTTACATTCAATGTTAAAAGCAAGAGTCAGATTGTCTTTTTTGTTGCCATACCTCCTCTTTATTTCCAACATGTACTTTCACTGCAGGTTTATTCCAATATTCTTGACATTCTGCCTTAAATTAGCTTTTTTCAAGTGCTTCTCATTGGTGACCAGTAAGGCAAGATATATATCTACCATTAAAAGGAATAAAGAGAAATATTTTAGAATAGTCATGACAAGCTAGTTAAGTGTATGACTATGGATGGATGCCTCAAGAAGCTGATAGTGAGTTTCAGCTGAGTGTGTCCTATTCTGTCATATTTCAAAAGGCACAAGGAAGACACTGAATAAAAAAACAGTGAAAATGTCAGCAGGCTGTACTTTATTTTATGATTTCTGTACCTTGAAGAGAATAGAATGGTATTCAAGTATCTTCAGTATTTGAGCCTAATAATATAAGGTGAGGCAAACATTTGTTTTACGAGTTTTCAACACTCCTGGGTTTGAAAACATTCAGGTGCTTAGAGAATTAATCAAATAATAAAATCTGAAGTTCCAGGGGAATGGATATTGACCAGCAAAGAAAGCAATGCAATTCTAATGTGAGTAAATAGAATCAATGTTGTACAGGAGTCCTACACTCATCAACATGAATCTGTGAGTTATCAAAAAGAAAGAATCTCAGAACTGGAAATAGCTATAAATAAGCACATATAAAATTCTACCTGGAACTCTGGAACCCTGCTGTTTCTTTGGGTAACCTTTTTATGGATCTCCAGCATTCATGTTAAAAATGAAGGATGAAACAATGAAACAATAACTCCTCTCATTTTGTTGGAAAATAATTGGAAAATGTTTTGAAGATAGCAGCATGCTTTATGAGCCATTTTAATTCAAAATTCCTGTTCTTGCAGCATGTAAGTATTGACATTTTAATGTCCCCTGCAATCAATAATAAACTCCTTGATAGCAGCATTTACTGAAAAAGATGTTTTAAGCTTGGAGTCACTAAGAAGAAAGATTTCTTTAAAATAATCTGGACAGTTTATTTCTGCATGAGGAAGAAAAGCATGGTAGACAAGTAGATGTGGATGTAGTCATGCAATGTCTTTATAGAATGTTTGACAATAAGAGAGATTTTCCTGCTGTAAAACTATGTATTTAGCCTGGTCCTGGCTGTCCAAATATCTTAATCAAATAATATGGTTGTGATTAATCTATATCTCTCAATATTGTGGAACTCAGCTGACTACAATAAAAAATCAGTCACCTTACCAATGAAAAGTCCTTATTTTCTACTGCTGAGTTAAAATTTTGAATGTTGATTTTCTAAGATATTTTGGGATTTTTCAGTTGTTGTTTTCACCTTCAAATAAGAGAAGACAAAGGGCTCAGTTCAGCTGTCTCACCCTAGATATTTTGTGCTGGTGCTGATGCCAGTGCAAGTCTTGCTTAACCTGCAGGTGCTTCACAAGCTCAATGTTCAGGCCTTTGTTGCCAAAATATAGGGAAATAAATCAAGCCTCTGGAATATATGATTCTTTTTGAAATGTTCAAACATATTTGTTTTGGTTGTATAAAGTTTTATTTCAATTATTTCCTTCAGAACATTTTGGAAACATTTTCCTACAGACCACAGTAATATTGCTGATTTTTTATCAGGAATATTTGTCTAAATATTCTAAATATTACCTCTAAAGAATGGTAGAGAATAAATAGACCATGGATTTTATTAGGTAAAATAAATTATTTCCAATTTATTTCTAGCTTTATTTTGAGGTTTTGACATACCTGGTACTCATTCTCTGGCAGAGGTTTCTTTTTTTTTTTTTTTTTTTTTCTTTTCTTTTTTTTTTTTTTAATTAATTTTTTATTTTATTTTTTTTTCTCCAGGGGTAAATACTTTTCTGTCAGACCAGTAACCATTTGCCTGTCATCTGGAGAATAAGGTGCTATTTTGAGTTTTGTTCCCTGCTTCAAAGACTTTTTAATGAATTTTTTTAATGCAGTGATCCTAATGTAAGAAGCGACTTCCAGACATCTTCTCCTCAGGCCTCCCCAAATGTAACTTAGAAGATTGTTACTGAGAGATATTGTTACTTAGAAAGTAACTTATGTTACTTAGAAAGATTTCTTACTTTGAGATGTTACTTAGAAACATTTGTTCCTCGCCTTCGGTCCCCTGGCTGAGCTACTTTCTGCTCTCAAAAAAACCTTTTCAGCCAGGGATCTGGAAATCACCTTCCTCTCCTTGCTCAGGGGTTTTCACCAGTAAAAGTTTGTCTGGCAGGGGATGAGCAGAGGAGAATTCCCTGCCTCCTTTCCTTTCCAAAGAATGACAAAAACAAACCCAAATCCAAAACATAGTCGGTGTGCAGTTGGATGTGGATGTGTAAATGCTCATGCTCTCTCAGGACGAGGGAGGAATGGTATCATCAGTGAAGGAGTGTGTAGAAATTCGCTGTGGCACTTTTCTGATTCTCACTAAAGTTTAAAGTGCCTGAAACAGCAAGGAGGCAGTTTTTACTTTATCTTGTTTACCAAAATCTGTTGAAAAAAAGCCTCTCAGTACTATAAAAGTACTTAAAAATTAGCTAATAAACATCAAAATGAGACCACATATATTAATAATCTCAGAAGGTATGGCTACTTCAGCAGGTATTACACTGGAAAATATAATGATTTTGTCTTTGCACCTAAAATGGAGGGATTTTCACTAAATCCAGATATAAATTATTGTAAACCTTTTGTGAATATGTTAACTATGATCTAGCAAAGCATATCACAGTCAACCTTCTAAGCTGCCCTACAAAAAAATTGCCCCTTCCTTGGTACACTGTCACCTTAATATCTTATTTAGAAAAATCTCTTTGCTATGAATAGGATAAATTGAAAGAAGTGTGTTTGCACTGAATCTGTTGTCCAAAACTCAGGTTAAAAACATGGTTTTGACTTACCACTTACCTGTACTACCGTCATCAAGACTGTCCCCTGAAAGTACTTTTTATTTCATCCTGTGGAAGGCATAAAGATGATTAAATATATCAGACAAATTGTATGTAATATTGTAATGGGTTTCCATTCATTTATATTCCAATATTTCTCTGAATAGTGTGCTAACATTGTTTAGTGAGAAGTGAGATGTATTAAACTCAATAATTTATTCTCATATATGTGAGGTTTTTTCCTGCCTAAAAGAGAGCTAGATCTTTTACTATTTCTCAGTCTATAAGGATTTAGTAAGTAATTTTTAAGCCATAAAAGTGGAAAAAAATCTTCATCAGCTTCATTGAGGAAGGCAGTGAGAGACAGTGAACTTGTTCTTGTCATCCTTCTCAGTGGTCAAGCATTAAAAATATAATTAAAGAGAATAATTCTAGCAAAGAGCTCCAGTAAAAGCAAAGGTTGATAAGTTTGATGTACTGGGGTACTGAGAGCAGAATATATTGCATCTGGGTTGATGCTGAAGGGAGCAGCCAAACCCTTGCTGTTGAAGAACAGCTCTTTATTCCTCCTGTGCTCTTTCCCTCTCCCTCTGGAGCCCTGCACTGTTTAGCTCCAGTGCTTCACCAGCAGCCCCAGCTGCAATTCCCAGCAGGAATGAGCCTCAGTGCAGCGGGAACAGCTCCAGGCAGGAGTGGCTGTGACAGCCCCTGTGGGTGTGGGAGGCACTTGTGCTGAGGGACACACACTCCATGAGTCTTGCTTTGCCCGTGGAGCTGCAGGGATGGTTTCTGTTCCCATTTCTGGCTGGAATACTCCTCAGAGGAAAAATAAGCTGCTTTTAGGGGAGCTTCCACTGGGCTGTGATGCCGTAGGCATGACTGGAAGACTGAGAAACTTCTCCATTTCAGTGCCAGGAGACCAGGCCCTTGGGATCTTAGGACAAACCCCTGAATACACAGCTTGCTTTTGCTCTAAATTGTTTACGAGTGAACTAGAAATAAATGAATATAAAGTGACTCAATTGCAACCATTAATTTCAGAAAAGAAAACTCCCTAAATGATATACATTATCCCAGGTAAAAACCAGGTACATAACACCAACCATCATGCCAGACTAACACAATTATCCGCTCTCTTCATCAAGCATTGTCTTTTACAAATATATACATATATATATTATATAATATGAATTGTAGGGCAGACATGAGCAATTTAGGGACAGAGAGAAAGGTCCCTTTTCCCTTCTGAGGAAAACTTTTAAATAGTAAAGAATCTCAGCCTCAACAGAGAAAGATGTTGCCAGTTTCATGAAAAAGGCAGCTAAAAATGTCAACAGGTGATGTGCCAGCCTGTAGTCAATAGCACCTAATTTTTCAATGAATGTTTCAAATAATGAAGCAAAGCTTGAAGTCACAGAAAATTGCTTTAGCTAGTGGAAAATTAAATAAAATTATTTAATGAGCACAGACTGCATGATCAAACCCACAGCATGCAGTGAGTGTCCCTGCTGTAAGAGGACACAGATATCCATGGCTTGCACATTGACATGCTGCTGGCATTGGGAAATGAGGACAAGCAGTGAGGTTTTTTCAAGAATTCATTGCAATCACAGATAGTTTCACTGGGATGTCAAAGTGGGTTTTCTTTTTTTTTCTTTAACTATGAGGGATTTTGAAATCACAATGTTTGCTAACTAGTTTGTTGATCAAAGCATTAGAAAAACCAGGATGTCAATGAAATAACTGCATAAAACAGCCAGAGCCTGGGAAATCTCCCCCTTCTACAGCAATGTGGAAGTTACTTGAGGAATATCAGGAGTTGTTTTGCCAGATCTTCCAGTCATTTGATGAGTATGAGAGATTTGTTTAGTAATTATGGCTTTTCTCTGGTATCAGCTGTAACTCAGAAACGTATGGGGTTCAGCTCTTATACAGATATTTTCATTCCCTTTCAATCTGTTTCTCTTCAATTCTGCCTCTTATTTGTTTACTAAAATTATTTAGTTAAGATGCCAATTGGGAGTCAGATGGAATATTTTCCGGATGGTGTATTTTTCAGTTCATTCAATTTGGCCATTTAAAATGTTATTTCATTTCAGCTTTAGATTTTAGATTTGCTGAAATTAACATTTGCATTTTCTGTAGCATTATGAAACATCTTTTCTTTTCCTTAATCATTTTATCAGTCAGGCCCAGGAAATTCTTAACAAATGTTAATCTCTGGGTTAGAATTTTTCTTTGATAAATGAATTCAGCTGCACCAAAATAGCCTAAATAAACAAACTCTTCTGAAGGATCCAAGGAATCAGTGGTATGTGGTGGTACATCCATTACAGGCAGCCCAAAAGGCAGACAGGAATTGCAATGAGGTGTGCAAACAAGGAGACAGATCCTCCAAAAAGTTAAAATAACTTTTTCAGATTACAGGATTTCCTTTGAATACATAATTCAAAGGGTAGTGGAGTGAAACAGGGAAAAGAAGAAAAGATGGAAAAATACAATTTAGAATTTAGTCATGAGCTAGTCTGATAAACTGGGAGACTGGAAGGAAAACCCTAGTGAAAGGAGCTGAGAGGAGGAGAAATGAATGATAAATGGAAATCAATGTTCTGAAGTGAAGGAATTACATCTGAAAAAAGTATTCTACACAACTCCCTCCTTCAGAAGTGAACACCCACAGATCACACTGCCCCACCCCCAACTCTTTGGGAAGTTAAAACCAAATACATTTATTATAGAAGTTATGGGAGAAAGTAAGAGAAAACAGCCTGAAGCACTGCACAGTCACTGCTCAGCAGAGTCCTTCTGGCCCTCATTCCCTCTGCATTCCTCTGGGTTCACTTGGAGAGCAAACACTTTAGCTCTGCTCCAAATAGATGTGCTGAGCAAAGGTGAAATGGGGAGACAAGTGCAGGCAGCAGCTGCACAGCTCAAACCCCACAGGCTGGGCTGGGGCAGCCCCCAGCACTCACTGCCCTCAAGCAGGAAATTAAGGAGAAATGTCTTTAAGGAAACAGTTGAAGTTTTATGTCCATGAACAAGGTGCTGGTTAAAACTCTATTGAGTGGTTTGCAGCTCTAATACCCTGAACACTTATGAAAAGCTCACATAAATTAATGGAATACTTTTTATTAATTTTTCTGGATTCCTGATTCTAAGTACTGTTATTCCTGATCTGTTCACTGTTTTAAGCAAGCAGTTTTTAGGTATGGTTGGGTGTGCTTTGGATATTCTTAAAATTCACATATTTTTTTTGTCTTTTAACACTCTAACACTTGTGCCTGCCATGGACTCAGTCATTTCTAATAAACACAAAATAATTTTTTGAGTGTCTCTAGTGCAGAATTTGCCATTGGTCACAATAATTTGCTTAATGAGAAAATGGATGAGATTCCAGATCTAACTGATACACAAACCAAAGCTCAGAAATCTTGAAAAATGGTATAATATTTTCAAAATAAGATTGATGAAGGTGCACAGGTGTATTTTAAGATAACTTCAGGGAGTTTGGTTTCATGGTCATAATGCATGATACAGACATCTTTCATATTTTATCCAGATTCAAAGGATTACTTAATGTGATCTAGTGAGACAGCTTACCCATGTCACACTAACACAGCAAGGGAGGTGATGAAAATTTTACTCAATTATGTAATTCCAATGGTTTGGGTTTCCTTTGGGGTCTTACCTTTCCTTCTGAGAACAACTACTGAAAGTATTCAGTTCCCAAGTTAAAACAGATATGTGAAAGCACTTTACATCTTTGTGACCATGACAAATAGTGCATTGGCTGTACTGATGCTGTCTGACTCTGGTCATCCAGCAAATGGAACACCTGGAACACTGCATCCTGCTCTGGCCCCCAGCAAGGAAGGACATGGACCTGTTGAGTGAGTTCAGAGGAGGCTGTGAAGATGCTCAGAGGATTGGAGTACCTCTGTTATGGGGGAATTCAGCCTCAAGAAGAGAAGCTCTGGGGGGACCTAAGAAGCACCTTCCAGTGCCTAAAAGGGCCTATAAGGAAGTTAGAGAGAAATTTTTGACAAGGGCACAGTGATAGGACAAGAGGGAATGACTTTAAACTGACAGAAAGCAGGTTTAGATTAGACACTAGGAAGTTCTTCACTGTGAGGGTGATGAGGCACTGGTACAGGATGCCCAGAGAAGGTGTGGAGCCCCATCCTGGGAGTGTTCATGACCAAGCTGAACAGGGTTTTGAGCAACATGGTTTAGTGGAAGGTGTCTCTATCCATGGCAGGGGGCTTGAAACCAGGTAATCTTTAAAGTCCCTTCCCACTCAAGCCATTATAAGATTTGCAAAAGTTGCTGTCAAGAATAATGGAAAAATCTGTTTTGCATCTCTGTGACGAATTCTGGCATGTGAAGTTCATATTAAATATCAGGAGAAAATGTGCAGTAATAAAGTTAATAGAACTCTGTGATTGGTTGCTCTGCTGTAGTACAGGCAACATAGTGTATATGTCTGGGTAAATGTAGGAATGGCATAAATACAGAGGTTTCTACCTTAGGCAGGGGATAGACTAGGTGAACTCTTCAGGCTGATATTTCACCTTGATTTTCTATGATTTTCACCTGAATTTCACAATAAGAAAAAAAAAATCATTTGGGAGCAGTTAGGCTGCTGATGCACTGGAGGCACTCATTAAAATTTTTCCTACCTATTAATATCTATTTGCAATCTTTTGATTTACCATAAGGTTATAAACCCACTGGGGCATGACCTGCTTTTTTTTTTCCTTTTTTTTCATTTTTCTGTGAGTGTATTATCTATTGCATTGGATTACAATACATTAATTCCAGCTGTTAGAACACTTACATTCCTTTATCAATCATCATCATCATCATCATTGCAGCTGTGGTGCACACTGAGCCAGTATTTGGTGGGAAATGAACCCTCAGTGACCACTGCCCTCTCCTGAGACTGGTGCAGCCAAAGGCTTCCATAGGGCTTAGAAAAAGTTATCAGAGAGTGCAAACCTGAACTGCAAGAGAAAAGTATATTGAGGGGTATTCCCTGGAAAATCACTTTTATAATTTGTATTAAACCTTGATGAAAGTACACAAAATGCTGGCTCATAATCGTTGCTACTGGTAATGTCTGTACATGGGACTGATACCAGGTAGAGAAGACAGGTGAAAAATATAAATACCAAGCTGTGAGATTGGAATATTAAAGGGGAGAGAAAGATCAAAGCAGTATTTACAGTAACAAGTGCCATATGGACCATGCCTGAAACCAGACCGGTATAATTTAAATGGATTAGAAAATTCTATCTCTGTGCAGGATCTGAGAAAAGTTATTATCTGAAAGACATCCTCTGCTTTGAAGTAATACCTTCATTTAAATAAATCTCTCTTATTCTACGATGAGCATCACAGAACTCCAGCTCTTTGTGACATCAGTCTTTGTAGTTGGATAATGCATAAAGAATAATGATACTAAATGCAAGAAATTTAAACTGGAGAAAGCAGTGAAAAATACTTCATTTTAACAGAAATACTCAGGTTTCAATTTTTTTATTGTTTTCCAGGTGTTTCGAAGCTTCTTCTAATCAAAACAGAAAGATTTATCAAATATTAGGGAGAGCCCCTGGATCATGGGACTTACCTGGAAGTTCCAGATTCAAGCTTCTAATATGAATTCCTTCTGGAACTTTATGTTTCTGACAGAAAGTAGAATTAGTGAACATTTTGAACACTGATAACTTGAATCAAAATTATTAAACATGAAGCAAATAACCCATTGTGTTCAATCTTCACAGGTGTTTCATCTACTGGGACAGAATTAATTTTTTTTTTCTTATTGAAATATGTCCTAAAATATTTTAAAGGCACATGTCTGTTCTTTTCATGCCTTCCTAAGTATTTTACCTCAGGTAAGAGATAAGCCTGAATGAGCCTGAATTTACACTCGTAATTATTCTCCACTGGGATGATACCACTGGTTGTAGTCCTGATACAGATGTTAAATTAGGATCCAAACTGGGTATCATTTGTATTAACAGGTGGATAAAAATATGAATGCTTGGGGGAATTAATTTCTCTCCAGACATCTAAGACATAGACATTTATGTCTGTGACATCCAAAAATCCTGTTTCTGCCAGATGGAAGGAGATTTATCTGACCTAATATAGGTGTCTATTTTAGGATAATTCATATCTGAACAAATTCTGCCCATTGACTGATAGAAGATCCCAGGACTGCTTGAAAGGCCACAGACACCAACACTTCATCAGCTGAAGCCACCTTTTACAGGCCATGTCTGAGACTAAGCTCTTATCTGGGCACATGGAAATACACATGGATACCAAAGTCTCAGCTTGGAGCCCTGATCCAGCTGGGCCCTGTACACACATTCTGATAGATAAATCAAACATTAAAACAAAGCATGAGAAAAAGGTCAATTTTATTATCCTTCACTGCTAGAAGTTAAATATGCTGATGCTCTGGGTTGGTCATATTCCTTTTAGCATGGGATCTCACATTACAACTTGCTCTGCAGCACAGGGTACTCAGAGCGTTACACATCAGCCATCCCATGGCCTCTGCAGAGCAACTTTTAAACCACAATGAGAGTCCCCACCTTGAATCAGTCTGACTCCCTAACTGAGTAATTTGCCAGCATTCACATTCTATAACAAGAATAGTAAGAAACACCTTCTTACTATTTCATTCTTGATTAAAATGCCTTGGACATACATGGATATGTACTTTGGAGAAGGTTTAATTTTGAAGGATTAAATTTTCCAAATCCCTCTTGTGTAAATAAGCAACTTCCCCTTCCAGAAAAGTAAACACACAGTTTAGAAATCACAGCATTTGAGGGGTATTTATAATTACAGTTCAGCATTTTAGCACTCTCAGTAAGGAATGTTAGTAAGACCACAGACTTCAGGGGAGTTCCAGCAGTCTGATCCCAGGCTGCAGGGCCCTGCACTACTCAGTGCTCTCCAAACTCCATGGGTTCTCAGCATACCTCATTATGGTATTGCAGTAATTCTGCAGAATAGTGCATTAAAGTGGTAAAACTGGGGAATAACTACTTGAATGCTAACAATCAAGGCAATTCAGATTGCTGCAGTGAATAAAGAATCTGAATGTGCACAGGAATCTCATATGCAGTAGAACACCATTCAGTAAGTTTTACAGTTTCCTTTGGCCACAACCCTCCATGTGGTGGCAGCTAGGAGGAGAGTAGTTGGGAGCTAACCCCAACAATAGTCTTTACACAAGACAGTGCCCAGGAGGGGCTCTGAAAAGTTACTGTGCAACCAGAGGAACACTACTGGGGATCAAGAGACAGCAGTCCTTCAGTACTGGAACTCGAGTCCTGTCTGTCATCAAAAATGCTGATTTCCAAAGCCTTTCATGACCCTCCTTCTAGTGGTACACCAAGGTTAGCGAGGTCTGAGCATGATCCAAAACCTTGCTTTGGTCCTTGAAATGCTAATTTTCCTCTCAAGGCAACAGTTTGAAAGTTCATGCTGTTGCTAATGATGGCTTTGATGTAATTAACAGTGCTGGATTGACTCAAAATCCCAGTTTATCCACATAGTTTGAAGAGTTTGAAAGTTTTTCTGTTTATTTCAGCTATGTCTGCTGGTTTAATAAAAGATAATATTTTTCTCTAAAACTTTGTATCCATAGATCCTAATTGCCAGGTGAAATCATCATCATCAGAGGCATTCTAAACTTACCTGGACAAGGTGATTCACCTTTGAATGTGGCCTTGCTCTGAGTAGGAGTTTGAACTAATTAGTATCCAGAAACTCCTTCCAACCTATATTAATCTGTGAGTTTGTAAGGCTTAAACCTGGTAGGTTTCAAATCTATCCTTTTTATGTCTTTGTATTGAAGGATCTGGACAAAGATTTTTGGCTCTGATCAGTTAAAAAAAGCTTGATCAGTTAAAAAAAGGCAGGTTCTCAGCAAGCTGTGAGGAAATATGAAGCAACATGAGCTGAATTGCCAAGCAGACTGCAAGGTTCCTTTTAACTGCCTTGGCCTTCCTAAATGGAGGATGAATTTCCCACTGAAGACAGTTTTCTGCAGGTCTGACAGTTTTGCCCTCAATGAAAAGAGTTCAGTAGAGAAATTGAGGGTAATAGGCACATTCAGTCTGAATATATCTTAAATGCATATCTACAGTGGGATATGCAGCAGCATGGCTTGAAGAGGTACATCTGTCTTGTGTGAAAATGCCTCTCCCTCACACAGGAGCTGATTTGGGTATGGAAGGCAGTGCTGTAACTTGTCATGCCTGTATTACATGCATGTACATTTGGGAGTGGTGGTTGGACAGAGGGAAATAACTTTATCAGAAAATGAGCCTAGCTTTAT
This sequence comes from Pseudopodoces humilis, assembly GCF_049639895.1. Classification (NCBI taxonomy): domain Eukaryota; kingdom Metazoa; phylum Chordata; class Aves; order Passeriformes; family Paridae; genus Pseudopodoces; species Pseudopodoces humilis. The sequence goes on along the minus strand of NC_142205.1, from coordinate 9,835,328 downwards.
TTTTAGAGGGATCACATACACTGTCCTCACCTGCAACACATATTTGATATTTCACAAGTGAAAATAAAACAACCTAAGCTACATTTGAAGGAAATTTGTAGTCAATTTCAAATAAGAGCTTTTCTAAACTGCTAATAAATATTTTACACCCTTGGAGTTGAAAGGGAGCTTTCATTTTCTGCAAGTATTTTTCAGTGTAGTACTGTGTGTTTATGATATCCATATCATATTTAGCATTCACTTTAATGGATCAAATATTTCCTTAATTGAAAAACAACTCCAGTGCAGCAAGGGTAGTTGAGATTTTTACTTGAACTAATGTTTCACTTCATCTAAAATTAATAATGACTAGTGAGGTCTTATTCATATAGTAGAGTGTAATTAAAAATAATGCTGTGATTTGGGTTATCCTCTATGGCCCAAATCCAGCAAATACACATGAGACTGTCTTTATGCAAGACAGGTTTTATTCTAAGTTCTACAGAAATATTCAGGGCACTAAAAAGGCTCAGATGAAGAAGTAATTTTAAAATTAAGATATATACAGATCTGTTCCTGTGCTCAGGCTGTTCAGTAGCATTCACAGTGCTCTTATTGAAGCTCTCTACTTGCTCAGCATCAGTAAAACTCATTATTCTCTGTTCATAGAAAGAAAACCAAACCTTATGACTCCAGCAATGATGGGAGTTGAGAAGGGGGAATCAATGGATGAATTTTTGTAAAACCAAGATATATTGATACTTGTGGCTTTGATTTAAATTAAAATAACAAGATGAAATTCAGTCCACTGTTGCCAGCACAGGAGCTCGTGAAGCCAAGAAGATTTCACCAAGCTCACACTCCAGCTGCCTTATGGGAATATAAAATAGTAAAAATCTAACATTAGAAGTTTACAGATCTTGGCTCACATCTTCTTGTAGCACAAATCAATTAGTCCTCCAGTTTTATTGGATGAAATGTTTCCTAACACTGTATAGATTATGAAAGTTACAGAAAGAATTATTTTTTTCATTTGCATTCATTCATATAAAAAAATTAACTAAAATATTATGCGAAATAATGGCTAGTAGTTCTGTCTGTGCTCTAACACACTGATGATATTAATATCTTGGGGAGTATTAAGTCAAGCAATGAACATTTATTGGTTGAATAACTAAACAAAATTAAAAGATGTCATTTCACTTATTTACTTTTTTCCATACAGCTGTTCCAAAAAAGTGTGAAACAACAGATTTCTATCAAGAAGCAACTGATTTAATTTTATAAGCAGAATACATGAATTTAAACAAGTACAAGTTTTTAAGACAGAAAAATGTAAGAGAGTTTTACCAATCTAGAAATTTGCTGCATGAGATAATTTGTCTCCAGTAGCATGGAAATCTCCCTCCAAAGGCTGTAGTGGTTTTGAGTATGCCTCCATTATATTTTAACTAATAAACTTCACACAACAAAGACCTGGAAGAGAAAAAAAAAAAAACAGTCACTTTAGATTTTGGGCTGTAACTGACATATCTGAAAAAGATATCTCACAGCTAAAATGTAATTTTTAAATTTATCTTTTATTTCTCATTTTCAGTAGGTTTTACATATGGTCTCCATCCTTAAAAAAATGAGCTTTGCCTCCAGTGTGTGTTGATAATAATGTTTAGAAGCCTCTTCCAAGGTATAAATCTGCCTTCAAGGGGGTCCTGAGAAAATAAAGGAAGTTCTTACAGCCTGTGGCATAAGGTATTCCAGGAGCCTCTTGTGCAGTTTGCTTTGCTGCTAACAGTTCCCTTGGAGTCAATTTAAACACTGAGCCTGTTCAGACTATGAAGCATCTGGGTAATTTATATTAATGCTAATGTGAGACATTCCTTCATCAGGGAAACATACCTTCATGTTTTTAACCTTCCATTCTCTTTCACTCCCAGGAAGAATTTGAAAGGATTCTGCTTGTGTGGGAAAAATTAACACTTAACTGAGGATATATTTTATTCTTTAGAATTGTTTTTCTAATATTTTTTTTCCTCATGGGGCAGTTGTATTCAGTCTGTTCACTTGTCTTTTTCCCTCTCTTACCATAATTTTTTGTGACTGGTTTAGGCTTAATCCTATTTGGTAGATGTTGTAACATAATACAGACTCTGTTTCACCAACTCCTTTAGAAGGTGAGTGAGTAAAAAAAAGATAAATTATGGAGACTTCCTGAATTGATTTCTTGTGGGAAAGACAAAAATGAGGACCCAGAGACCAAAGCTGTAGCTCTCCTACCTCCCATCTGGTTCAGTCTCCGCTGGACCAAAGTTAGGTCAGTCCTTGGTGAGCACCTGAGCATACAGACTGGCTGCTCTATGGCTCAGCTCCATGGGAAACAGGGTTGGAGCTCTCCAGATGTGTGCTCAGGGTGGGCTCAGCCCTCTCCGTCCTGCTCCCTGAAAAACAGATTTAATTTAAACATTTCTGAGGATCACAAACATACCCCTGCAAAAGGCAGCTCCAGCGTCTTTATGCACCTTTTTAGTCTCATCTGATCCTTCTAACCTGAGCTTCCACCCAACACTTATTATTATGTCTCAGACTGATGTACTGAAGGACATTCTATTATGAGATTTTTGTTCTTATGTCGGTACTTACAAACCTACATGAAGTCATCCCCTTAATCTTCACTGTATAAATCTAAGCCAGCAGAGCTCTTTGATTGTATCAGTATAAAGAACAATTTTCTATCTTTTCATCCTTGCCATGTTCCTTCTCCAAACTGACTGTCCTTTAACAAAATCCTTCTTGAATGAAACTACTTGTTTTCACATCCATGGTGTCCCACTAGCATAATTCTCCTTGTAAAATTCACCTGTAGTTTTTAACAGTTCAGGTCTTTTCTGAGAGGAAATACTTGGAAACACCACAGAGCAGTCATAGCACGAACTCCTCTTCATGTCTCTATGTGCTGTGACCTCCATGTCATCTCCAGCCATGGTGAACATGGCCTGTATTCAACTTCCTTGGGATTTAAAGCCAGACTTGCTGTGGAGGATCATCTTCACAGCTTATGACACTCGCAATTTCATCTCACCTCTCAATCTTCTCTGGAAGGTTTTCAGAAAATGCTAACTAGTATCATGCTCATTGCCAGCTGTATTTAGATATCCACACACTGATTTTTCAGTTAAGGTTTAAAAGCACACAATTAATGTTCATTTTTTAAAAATTATTTTGTAATACTTAAATTTCTAATGAAAATGTGGTCAGTAGTTGCAGAAGGCTCTTTAGTTGTATCAGCTCTATTCCTTTTCAACCAAATTTGTTACTTCATTGAGAGAATATCTCAAGCACAAAGTATTTTCAATGTGTCCTAGTCAATAAAATAATTTCACTACCCCTCCTTGCTTTGGCCATTTTTTAGAGCTGAAAGGCCCAGTAAGCCCATCGCATTCTCTACTTTGCTTTTTTCATATTTTCTTGTAGCCCTGGCTTCCTTTCCATTTTCTGAAACAAGCTTACAGCTTTAAGTTTTATTGAAAATCAGTGCTAAGAATACAGAGAACTGCTCAAACAACATTTTAAACTCTCTGATGCAAGCCATCCAGACCTACTTACACAAAAATATACAACTTCAACAGCTTATTTTTAATATTTCTTTGACTCACTCAAAATACTCCATTGTCATCACTAGATGGGCTGCCATCACAGCATCTTGACTGCTCTACAAAGAAGGGAAACATGTCTTCTCTACCCTCTAGACAATTCTATAGACATCATGTACTATTTAAAAATCCTCACTTCTTTACATAGTCCTTTGTTCCAAATTTACTTGCACAATATTACTTTTATCCAAAACTTTCCTGACCCTGTAGTTTTCCTTGTTAAAGTTTCCTTTACCAGTTGTTAGTTTTATGTCCCCATTTTCTTTCTTTCTTTCTTTCTTTCTTTCTTTCTTTCTTTCTTTCTTTCTTTCTTTCTTTCTTTCTTTCTTTCTTTCTTTCTTTCTTTCTTTCTTTCTTTCTTTCTTTCTTTCTTTCTTTTTCTTTCTTTCTTTTCTTTCTTTCTTTCTTTTCTTTCTTTCTTTCTTTCTTTCTTTCTTTCTTTCTTTCTTTTTTTCTTTCTTTCTTTCTTTCTTTCTTTCTTTCTTTCTTTCTTTCTTTCTTTCTTTCTTTCTTTCTTTCTTTCTTTCTTTCTTTCTTTCTTTCTTTCTTTCTTTCTTTCTTTCTTTCTTTCTTTCTTTCTTTCATTTTTTAACATTATTATTATTACCATTATCACATTTTAACACTCAGGTCTGAAATTTTAGCTGGAGTGATTTCATTTCTTGTAGCATTTCCAGCCACAGGGTTCTGTTTTAACTTTATTTTATTCATGCTTTTCCATTTGGGTTTTTTACCTCCTATTGATGTGATCAAATCTGTCCTCACATTTTTGACTCTGTGAAACTGCTGATGTAAAGCAGAGAGCTCACAGATGCAGAACAGATGTGCCCAAACCATGAGCACTTGAAGTTGTAGCTACATAAATCTATGCAGCATCACACAGAGCTCACTCTGAACAGGTTAGTAGTAAAAGTCTGATTGCATGATGATTTGGAGCAGTATTTCCCACATTTTATTTTTTATTTTTCTTATGCAACAGCTGTGTTCTGAGCAGCAGCAACTACAAGACTTTTCAGCAGTTCCTGTCAAAAATTCTGACAAGGTGCAAACAAGCTGGCTCAGGTGCAAGGAGGCAAATGCTGATGAGTGAGGATGTGACACTGAAGTTACCTTTTTTCTGTCACCATTTAGCAGCTGCAGAGGCTGAAGAGCATGAGGCACACAGCTTGGGAATACGCAGCCATCATCTCATTTATTGTTTCTATACATTGCAATGAGCTGAACTACCCTTTATCAGCCCAGCCATTGTCATGCTCACATACCACTGCTGGCCAGCCAGTCATCAACAATCTGATCTATGACAAGGGAGGATCCTGGATTGTGTGTTCTTCTTTTCCTCCTCTTTTATTTTTTTTTTTTCTCTTCTATTAGAAATTTTACAGCTTATCATGGAAGTGGTTTCTTCCTTTGCTGTGAACTCTTACTTATGACTATCAACTCCACACTCTCACCTCCCTTTCTTTTGATTCCCTTATTTTGCATGGCTCAGTAACCTACATGCTTTCTTGCTCACAGTGTGAGGCTCATCAGCTTGTGCTCAAGTCTTTGGTCTGTGGCACTCTGTCCTACCTGTTAGGATATTAGCTTGTAAAGAGTCATTAAAGGTTTGCTTCTAAGTGATTCCAGAAAACAAGATAATTTTTGACATAGAATAACACTCTACCTCCCTCTTTGTCCATTCATCCCTTCCTAAACAAGTAATAGGAGAAGAAACAGCATTCCAGTCTTGCAGATGTCACCAAGTTTCATTCCTCCCTAGAGGGCTGAATTTATGCTCAAAAATGCATTTCAATTCCTATTATTACAGAGGTCAGTAATATTGTTGTATAGAAAATTAGCACATTTATCTCTTCTTATCCTTGAATGCCTTGATTAATTTTGTTCTTGGCACCTTCATTTTATACTGAAGTAGTGCTTATTTATCCTCTTTTTTAATAACTGAATACCTTCTGAATTATCTTCCTTGTCTGCCCCCTTAAGCAGTGAGTTGCAGTTACACTAGAAGCAACTTCCCTCTAAAATAGATTAGTCTTGAACAAAAATTCTCTATTTAACTCCCCCTTTTTTTCCCCCAGCGGTTCACTTCCACAGCCTCACACACTGCTTCTTTCAGAGAACAGCAAAAGACAGTCCCTGGATGTGGTTCTTGCATGTCCAGCATCACTCCAGGTTCTTTGTGAGTCATCTGCAGTCTGTCCATCCATGATGCAACTTTAGAGTGTTCAAAAGGTGCATCAAACAGCAGCCAGCCATGGGGTATTTGTCTCTTCACTATCATAATGCTCTGTCAAGGTAACTTCTGCAGTCTCTCTCAATACCTGTTAGTGCCTGAATGCTTTGCCTGTTTGTTTTGGTTTTCATATGCCATATGTCCCTTCCGATTTCAAGAAGAAATAAAACATGATTTGTCCACTCACACTCTATCTGATCTATCTCTGCCTACATATGAGACATAGGATGCTGTCTGGAAGGAAAATATCTTACTCTGCTTCCCCAGTTTTCTTGTGAAATGCTTGATGCCTTGTTTTTGTTTGTTTGTTTGTTTGTTTTTCTTGTCCCCTTCTCTTTGAGGAGCAGATATTTCAGAGCAGAATAGACTGAGGGTTTGGAGATTACAGTCTGATGGCATCAAAATGACTCAATTGGCTCCCTCTGCTAAGTCAGAGCCCACTGCCCCATTCTATAACCCAGACAGAAATCTAAGATAAGTCAAACACCACCACTCAGAACTGCCATGTAAAAAATCAAGAGATGTGAAAGACCTGACATCCTGCCAGAAGAATAATAATCCTTCAACTCATCTTCATTTAAATATCTCTTTTCTTTTTTGGGAGTCTCTTAATCATAGGAGATTAAACATGTGCCATATGTATAAGTAATGCTGTTCCAGGGATTAATGGGAGCAGACTGATTTAATCCTATCAAGGATACAGTTGTCATCAGAACCATCTTGAGATAATGAATTGACACTGAAGTAGAATCCATCACTCCACTATTGAATTACTGGGCTTAGGAGCTGTTACCAAAATTAAGAGCCAACTCACCATACATCTAAGTAGGTATATTACATGAATCTAAAATCTTGTCCTTTTCTGGGTCTTAGACATCAAGTATCAAATTCTAAGAAGAATATTAGTATTTACCACTCTGAACCAATTCTGGGGTACAGCACTGTTACTGGGTTGTTGTTTTTTAAGCATGGACAAAAGAAACGATACATCCTGTCTTTCAAAAAACCATGGAAAGTTAAAACCACCACCTTAACTTTTCTTAGATTTGAACATCAATGTGAGTCTGGAGGATCCAATTTACAGCTGATGTCTACCTGATATAATGAAAAAAATCATGTCTCACTGAACTGGGGAGTGACAACCTTCAGATCACAGTTCCAGACACCGAGTAAATAAAATATTTTGTGTTGCCTTCTTTTGAGAAGTTGTTACTAATAGATCTTCTTTGGCTTGCTTTTTAAACACCTTTAGAAAAAAAAAAAAAAATCACATAGATGCTAAAGCTTTCATGTTGCAAGCACCTTTAATCATAAATGAAACTTGTAAGAAATGAGTTCTCAATTTCACACATCATACTGGTGACAAGTGTATTCTGAATCATATCAAGTGTATAGAGCAGAAATTTTTCAAATGCTCTATTTCTGACCCTGAGTAGCAGCCATCAGTGTCAGCTGATAGAAACGATGGAACACACCTGTTTTGTGTTGCTGCTTCTGCTCCAAGCCTTGATGAAAGGTGAGACTTTCATGAGCTTTCCTGGATGCTATGATGCCATTTTTAACATGTTACAGGGTTTTACTCTACATTGACTTTTCATTTCTGTGTTTCTATCTGAAGCTGCCAACAAACTTCACTCCTGGCCTTCCTTTGAGTTTTCAACACCCCTTGGTCCCACTCAAGTACAGAATTCTATTGGTATTTTTTTTTCTGCAAAAATTCCTCAGAGAGGTAATGTTTTAATCCCCATAGCAGACAGCCATCCTCCACTGAGAGAATTTCAATTTCCAGAAACACTGAGGCTACATTTCTTTTCAGCTAGATGATATCATTCCTAAAAGGAATAATGTCCAAAGAGCTATTTCCTAGCCTGCACTAAGGAGTTCATGTAGGGGAATTGTGCCTTCTCTGTAAATGTTTCTTTGGCGAGCTGGAACAATGAAAATAGTTGCCCTGTGAAAACATGTTTTTCTGACGCAGCTTAACAAAAGTCATCTTGGTGATCTGCTGAAATCAAAGCTGCTCTCTGCAAGCTGGCAGCTGACCACAGGCTGTTGTCTACCATCGGGCCCAAGATGTGTATCCGCTCTTTGATTAGACCTATTAATAAATACATTTTTCCCTTCCAGGTGATAACTGCTAAAATTGAGTAGTGCATCAGACTGTGCCCAATGTGCCTTCTTCAGCCTGTGCTTCCTTACTCTCCCTTTCAGCTTTTAGTATGGCTTTGAAATTAATTCTACAAGTTACTGAGTGCCCGTTACTATAAACCAGTGAAGTGAAAGCCCCCATCTTCCAAAGGAACTTCTTCATCCCACTTCTGCCTGCTGTGCTTAAATATGGCCAGGAACCTGAAACTCCTTTATTCCTTTTCCAGGTCCTCTGAGATTTTAATTTTATTTTTCATCCAGTGTACTTAATTATTTTAATACAGTGGTTAGCAGGATGTTTGACTCATAAATTTGGAACCTTTCAAACGTGTCCAGAAAACATGGAATGTCTGGGATACTCTGCAGCTGTGAAATATTAAAAAATCTTTATCTTACATTTCCTTGAGGGTAAATGTTTTACTCTGGACAGTGCCTTGGGTAAATAGGTAGATTTTCAAAAGACATCACAGTTTGTTAGCTTTAATTCATACCACAGCACAGATACCTCAGTCCCCTCTGGGCTTTACAAACATTCCTGTGCGTGCCTCCTGAACTCTCCTCTCATCCATGCATGAGGTAACGCTGTTCCCTGTCTTCCCTGTGTCGCTGACCCTTTGCTCTTCAAACAGGTCAGATACAATGACTCCTCTCATGGGGAGTATTTCTCCTAAAACATCAACAAAAGTGATTGGGAATTTTGGTTTTGATCTTCACATTGCTAAGAGTGGGGCTGATCACAAGCAGGGGTTTTTGGGGTTCCATTGAGGGGAGACAAATGTGGCTGTGTAAAACACATCTGTTTTCAGCAGCTGACTCTATCTGAAATCCTTTGACTTTATATCAGCTAATGGAATATTCATTTGACCAGAAAGAGAGGGAGTAAGCACAAGGGTGACGCAGCATGACTGCCATGGCACCTTCTCTCTTCCAGTCTCCTGTCACAGTCAAGTGACTCCTTGGTGCAAAATAAAGTAGCCAAGAGCTGCAGTGCAAATTGCTTTGCTTCTCAAGGAATGCCACAGCCTCCTCTCAGGAGAATCACAGGCTTCACTGATACTGCAACCTAAGCCAAATTTGGGAAGAATTCCTTCAGTCTCTCTGGTTCAGTCTGGCCCCTTCCCAAAGCTATTTTTAGCTTAGTGATAAGGGGAGTCATAGAAAACAAAGAGTTTAGCGCCTTCAGGCAGAAGACAGTATGGGACTACGGAATCTCCAACCAGAAAATTGCTGTATGCTAAACTATGGCTGACAGCAAGTGTTTAGCATTATATAGAGCTTTATTCAAAGTTTGTGTCTATTTCTGAGGACACCTTAACTCTCGTCAGGACTCTGGAGCAGTATATGTGGAAATGCACATCCTTCCTGTATCCTAGGAGAGCTCAGATGGAAGTTCCATCACTGCTGCCATCCATGCTGAGCCAGGTTAAAGCACATGAGAAATGCTGGTGCTGAAAACAGCTCCCAGTGCACTGAGAGGCCAGGCAGAAACTGAGTTTGGATTCTGATCATTCAGATTTTGACATTAAGCATGTAAAGCAGCATCAACTGTGGCTTATTGCCTAACTCAGGGATCCACTCTGGTCCTATCTTTCTTGTAGGCCATGGAAAAAATCTTTGAGAAAATGCAATTAATTTAAATTTAATTATATCTCAAGTTGATTTCATGTGTGAATTCTGACTTTACTGTTCTATATTATACTAATGTAAATATTATTCTATTAATATATTTATAATCTATTTAGCTATTTCAGTGTTAGCAAATGGAACTTCACTGTAGACTATTTCCAAAGTGACATTTTATGACGATTTAAGAATTCCAATTTATGGAATTACATGTCTGTGTAAGCAAGTTCATATAAGAAAAGAAGAAAGGAATGAAAGATAAGGATATTTCAGAAGTGTGGTTGTCATGTAACTTAAAGTGTTACGTTCATTCAGATTTAGATACATTGACAGTTGCCATAATTTAGCTGTACAGAACACTTTTTGCCTATAATACATCTGCAATGATTACATTTTGCAAACACGTCACTCTGTCAAATTATTCTGTCTGTTCTTACATCCTACTTTCATTTTTCTCTCCATGCTGCTGGATGCCCATTCGTAGGACCACCTAGAAGGCAGGTTGTTCCTAGTAGTTTTACTACCATAATCCAACATACTTGAGAAGTAATTAAAGTTCATGACAGTGGTTGGAAGCAGTGGGTGCTGGTGATATTGATGGATGTGCCCCACATGACTCAGAGGATGTGCACACACCCTTGTCAGACCACAGAATTCTCCCTGGGTCAGAGACAAACCACTTGCCATTCTCCTTGGGATGATTTTCCTGCCTAATTTCAAATGCAAAACAACACACCATGAAAACATAGAGAATCATTTAAACTTGTTTTGACCTATCTATTAAAAACATCAGAATCTCAATAAAGTGAGGCTTGTATTCATAAACAAAGGAAATGTTCTTTTGCCTGTTACTTTTGAATCTGTGTCAAAAATAACTTACAAGTGGTATTTCCTCAGTCTGTCAGTAAAAACCTCATTTGTTATTCTCTTTTTGTTAAGAACAATTTTATTAAGTTGAGATCTGTCTCCTAAGGGAAATGAGTGAAATTATCTTCAAGCCCCTATCCACATTCTCTGCAAGATCCCACAACAAATTCTTGTGGTTAAATAATTTCATCTGTGTCCTGAGGTACCAGGTTTGTTGTCACAATGCTTGGCTTTGCCCTTCAATATAGATGTATTTTTTATTAAATAATCACAATGTTTACCTCTGGAAAAGATTGCATTAATTCAAGAACAGAAGAATCAAGCCAAGTAGAAATAACACTTCAGTTTTGACTACCCAGAACATTAGGAAATAACAGAATAAAATCAATCTCTAGCAGCAAGATTGGCATTTGGAGGAAGGAGAAGGAAATGTAGCTCTGAAACTATTAAATGAGGTAAATACACAGTTTCAAAGAAATGAGTGTTTAGTGTTTATTTTAATATTTCACTTTGGGGGGCTACAGGTTAAAGTGAATGTATTGTTTATGGCAAAACAGGACTGACCAAGCTGGAAACCTGAATTCTCTATTTAATTACAAGCGCAGATTAGAGCCAGACAATATCTTCATGTCTCAATCAGTGATTTTTGGTTCTGAACATGCATAACATCCTGCCCTATGGAACGGTGTGTACCTGGGGGCTGCTGTGCAGCAGACCCCCAGTGACTGTTGAACCACAGCAATACCAAGAGGAACATGTGTGCATGGAGTTACCACTGCATTCATGTTTTGGGGATATTATCCTGCTGGAACTGCTGGCAAACAGTGATCTTTGTTTTTTTTTATATTTGCCATCTGGTAGAGCCTAAACCTCATCCTACTGCGTCCTGTTTCATGTAAGTACAGCAGTGTTTCTTTCCTGGAGTGATCTGTGCCAGTGGTTAATAAACACACAGCATCTGATTACACAGAGAAACTGGGGAGCTCTACAAAAATGACACTAGAAATAGGCAAAACAGGTACTTTGTAGAGATTTTAGCCTTCAGCCAACCAGCAGTAAACAGGTCTCACAGCAAGAGTAAGAGCAGACAAGAAGTAGGGGTTCCAGTCACATCTTTTAGGCATTTCCCCCCTTGTTAAAACTGACAAAGATGATCAAAGATAATCTCAGTTTCAGTTGGGTCAATAATACCTGACTGCTGAGTTCCAGACTGAAATGTGTATTGATGACCCTCAGACTGGACTCAGTCTTTGCTGGTCTGTAAATGTTAATTTAAGAGATACATCTGGGAGATAATTTCTATCTTTCCACCTGGGAAAATGATAGATAGTTTTGGCCTTTTCTTCATGCTAAGGCATCTTGATATACTGTTATTAAGTTACTAATATTTTACCAATACAGGAGTAATGGCTTATATCCAACAAAGGCTCCTACCTCTTACAAATTATTACATTTGCTGATGGGACTCCATATCATAGTCAGAATAGTTGGCAATACAGACTTAGGAGGATTTTTATGAAGTCTGGTAGCTGCCTTGCTGTTGGCATATCTGTTGACTGAGACATAATAACAGGACATCTGTGATATCAGGAAATGGGAAGCTGCAGTTCCAGGCCATTCTATTTTATAAGCAACTTTTTATGGTTGCTAATCAAAGTGTATTCAAATAAATTCAAAGTTATTCAACTTTTATTTTAAAAATTTAGCCTTTGGTATTTTCTGATATAAATACTATGATAATGGCACATTATTCTGTGCAAAGACAGCAATAAGCAAATCTAGTGTTTCAAAAATGTTGAATTAAAAATAGGCTGCAGTGATAGATGGACATGTTGACTTGTGTTTTGGGAGGTTTGTTTGTTGCAAATGCTGCAAACAAATCAAGAATAATTTGCAGTCACTGTGTTTTGCAAATCAAGAATTGGTGGTGAAATAGCTGTTGATATTAGCAATGACTACACTGTATAATGTTACATAAGGATGGATTATAATCATAAAGAGATGATTCTCCTCAGGAACTTCCTGCCATCTAGAAGATAAAGGTGTCTGAAAAATGGATATGTCAACTATGGTGACATTATTGTCTGTGGGCTTTGCAGAAGGAGTCCTCTCTGGACTATTCTACCTCACTGGGTAGAATACACCCATTGACAGGGAAAGCTCCCCAGAACAGCACGGAAAGAAGCTGCATTACCTCTTTCCAAGCACTCTTCCATGCTATTAATTGCCTCTGTGTGGTAAGAAGGAGATCATGGTATGAGAAAGAGGCAAAGTCAGATTTGTCAACTGAAGAGACTGAAGAATACAAATCAGAAGCAGATTAAATTGTGCCTGAGAAACTGGGCATGACAGTGGAAGAATTCCTGTCTAGTCTTATGTTCCTGCACAGTATTCCATGTATTTGTGGAGACAGGACCAAATCTATTCACCTTTTTAATGGAGTGATTTGTAGAGGTATAAAATCTCCCTTTAGATATTCTTGTTTCTTTCATGGGCCAGAGTCTTGCTTTGCTCCTGAGTAGGACACTGTCCACTAGACAGCATTAGGGAGAGGGACTCATAACACAAATCCATGGATTTGGATATTTTCAGGTAAATTCCTCGGTTTGGTTCCTGAGGTTTTACTCCCTGCTGTATCCAGACTGTGTCAGTTGTCACAAAGGCTTCCACTTGAAGTTCTAAAAAATTTCTACTGAACCTTGAAATCAAATATGTGAAATTAGTAAATCATAGCAGAGACCTCAGCAAGTCCTAGTAAAGGACAGAAGTGCTCTTGGGCTTGGAACAAACTCAGGAGCTGAGCCGAGCCCATGATTTTCAACAAGAGTAATGAGAATATCATTGCAACATCAAGCAGAAGTCAAAATGCCTCAGCTCAGGTCAGCACTGGTTCCTGGCACTGACGTATGGTGGAGGCATTTCAGAGGAGAAGGACCTGGCTGCTTCCTATGACATTTGTTTTACCTCGGGGGATTAGATGAATTCTGACTCCATGGTGCCTCTGTGTATTGCAGCAACTGTAAAATTAAGTTAAGAAAGGCTTGAAATTCTTGCAAAATATATGACAATCCAGATATTGCCAAGAGCTGTATTTATTAAATGCTGTTGTGTAAATCTGACTTTCTGTACAAAATAACTGTGATATAGATGTATAACAGTAAACTATGTATGTCTTCAGATTACAAGGATGCCTTCTCTTGATATACTTTTAGATCAGTAGCAATCCTGTTTCTTGACATGGGAATTATGTATCCATCTCTTCAGGCTAGGTTCATACATGGAGTCCAGGAGATAAGTGAGGCTATATCAGTTAATTTCTTATAATAAGATTGTTTATCTTTCATCTAAGCACAAGATAATTTACAGCTTTCTGTCCATATACTGATGTGTGAATTATTCAGCATGGTAAAGCACAGCTTGTGCTTTCTCATTACTCTCAGCTTTCCTCAGAAATGTTTCCTCAAAGCAGCATAGCCTCATAAGAAAGCAGAGAGAAAGGACTTTCAGAGGCTCCCTGAAGCAAGCTCAGCTCTACTTGTCACTCCCCACAAACTTTGCTTCTGACAGAAGAAGATGCTCATTTGTCACCATGGGCATCAGCCAGTGATTTATGCTACTTGAGCTCAGACAAAAAGCCAAATCATATTTCTTTTCCTCTCACTGAATGAAAAAGAAACAAAAGTTCTGAATGTAATAAGAAGTAGGTGTGCAGGAGGTGTTTGTGTCCACCAGTGTGGTTCAGATCTCCATGCAGCCAAAGTTCAAGGTGGTACCCAGCTAACCTGGTGACCAGTGACCCTGCAGAACAGCTGGTGTCCTCACCACACTGTGAGGTGATGAGGATATGATGGGATTCATTATTGGCTGAGCATCAAGAGCCAAACCCCCTGGGACTGGGGATGTCTGTGCTCTGAGCACAACATTTCATGTGTGCTGTGAAACCCTGATTCCACAGCTTATACTGGCACTGCTGCTAAGGAATCCCACAAAATCAGCTATGACCGAGTACTGGTACGTGCTCAGCCCCTATCAAATGCAAAGAAAAACACAGTATCTTAGATCACAGTAAAATAGCTTTGTGCTAAGTCTCAAATACTATTGTTGTGTGTCTGAGCACTGAGAATAAAAGTAGTCAGATGGGCTGGATTTATGCATTCATGTTGCTGGGTAGACTTATCCTTCATCTGCATACATATGTAGGAAGGTAAAAGCAGGACCTCTTGCCACAATCTACTTGTAGTGAGGCGGGAAGCTCTTCACATAACATATTCAAGATTCCATTTGCTCAGCTCTGCCACAAGCCATTGGATAAAGGGAAAGCACAAGAGTGTCTCAGCTCAGGACAGGAAAAAACCTCTGTCCTGCAGTCAGGGCTCTTAGAGGATCTCTGCCTATCTGCTCAGAAAACAACATTGGAGGTGAAAGCTGGGCCATCTGTATCTGAATGTATATTGCAGTCAAGCCTTGCTGAAACTTTGGCTAAATCTGCCAGAGCTGAGTGGTGAACAGTTCTTTTTCAGTGGTGAAACTCACAATAAATCAAATTCTTACCGGGCCACTGACTTCAACTGCGAGTATGAAAGTGCCATCAATAAAACACCCAATATGATTTAAAAAACCCTCTTGTGGTGAGTCAGGCTCCATCCAGTCTTTCAGAAGTCTGTAACTTTTGTGTTCTGTGTTGCTCAGTTGACTCCTTACCTCATACTCCAGGCCTGAAAGCATTTTCCACTGCATGATCTGATATGGAACAATTTCCAAAAATCCCTGCAGGGGAAACAGAGGTATCTGATGTCCCCTGCCTGCCCTCAAATGTAAATTTACATTTTACAAACCACAGAAGCTCATAATCCCTCAGTATCCTTTGTAATGCCAGGTTGTCTCCCCAGTTTGTGTTAATGTGCACTAATGAGGAACAGGCAATAGGTTATTTGGAAGGCAGATAAGCAAAAAAGCAAGTCCTTCCAGATCTTTTAGAATATGCTATAAAAAAAAGCCCAAATTGTTTTGCTTGGCTGCAGTGTTGTGTTTTGATGCTGCTCCTCCTGATCTCTCAGGGATTAATGGCTGCACTGGTGGGGTCACAGAATGGTTTCTTAGTGGGGTCTGAGGTCGGTAAAGGCAGCATTAGGTCACTCACTGGGATGCAGCAGGATCTCTCTTCCAGGAGAGGATCCCAGGCTGTTTCTAGGGTGGTGGTGAATGAAATGTGCTTGTAGGGGGTTGTTAGCAGGTGTGTCGTGTTGGGGAGGGATAATGGGATGTTGGGTTGAGTTCAGCTTGCTGCAGTCTCAGGCACAAACATTATCTCTAAATAACGTGTTAAGGAAAAGGTCTGTAGGCAGTCCTGGCCATGGGCTGCCTCTATACCTCCTTTTGTTGAGCCTCTACTTTTTGGCAGAAATCTGTGAGTGAGCTAGAGTTTTGGTACTTTCTTGGCCTTTGTTCCCTCAACTATGCCCACACTTTAAGTTATGTGGACTGCAAAGGGGAAAAAATAAAAAGGTGAGTACTCTGGCCACAAATCCTGTCTTTAAACAGAGTCCAGCAGTCATTTTTGGGTGAAGGGAGATGGGGAATAGGATTACAAGGAGGGATTTACTGTCCCAAACTTGTTTTGTGTGTTTGATTCTTTGCCATTCATTTATCAAGAGGGAAGAACCAGAAGTATCTCTCATTCTGTGCAGACTGTGTTTGTGCTAATGAAACCAAGTCTTCTTTCTCCCTTTGGACAGGTCAATCTTTGAAATGCAGCCCTGGATGGTGGACTAACATCATCTTTCCGTGGCTTTTGCCCTATGTCATATTCTTTCCCTCCCTATTCAATTGCTTGATCCTGCATTCACTGAAGCTACTGGATTGTTCCCACTAGGGACACAGTAACAGCCCTGAGATCCCCACACCCAAGCACAAACTAAGGGATGCCACAGACCCCACTATCACCTTGCTGAGAAAGGCAGTGCAGGGTTTAAAAACATCCCCTGCTGAACCTGAGTGCTTAAAGTCCACTGAAATCACTTGAAGCAGATAACAAAATATCACGAACTTTCCCCCAGGAGGGAAAGTGGTAAGATTGATTTGACATAAAAGACTAGCTATCATTATTAATTCATGGTTTGGCAGATCTTGGGCATTTTAAGTGAATGAATAAATTCTGTATTGCAGAATGTCCTCTGTGAAATTCGTGATTAAAAAAGAACAGAACATTTTGAATTAGGGTTTTTCAAAGCCTCACAAAATTCTCTTTGAGCATAAATTTCATTTCTGTTTTAGGTGTTGTAAGTTATCAAAATTTGCAATGCCAGCTGAGTTGGGGGGACCAGATAATACTGTGAGCCTTATGTACATTACTGTGCATAATAGCTATGGGCAGAGAGATATGCAGAGTTTGAACCTGGTACCCACCAAGCCAGGATGTCTTGGCCTTTGTTATTTTATTCTGTCTATTCTGTTTATTCTATTTATCACTCTGTCTGCTGAAAGAACAGAAGTGTCTATTTTACCAGGGCCCTGGCAAAAATTTTACTGTAAAGGCTAAGAGCTTCAAATTCTGTTTAACCAGAGTTCATAAATGTAATATATAAATCAAATGAAGTTTATTTTGAGATTTGTTTCACAAAACATCCATGTTTTGGAGCATAAGGAAAAAACTGCCTAATCTAATGTTCTTGGGAAATGCTAAAATATTGGAGTTCCTGAGCTTGAACTTTCTCCCCTTTGTCAAAATTGATTCCATAACCAGCCCTGTAGCGTGCTGCCCTAGGAACAAAATGCAGCGTGATTAATGCGTTGAATTCCAGGAACATGCTTACACAGCTTATTGAAAACCACTGCTCTGGCAAACATCTCTCACAGCATTGCATAAACGGGTTCTCCACAGCCACCCATGGCACTGGTTTTGGCTAGGGATGGGTCACAGCAGGAGGGTTAGAAAAGCAGTAACTTTCCACATAGCAGGAGCTGGGTGATTAGCTGGGAACTACTTCTGAGTTTATTACAGATCCCAATAATTAAGGGGGCTCAGAAGCATCCCCAAACAATGAGTGCAGGCTGCTGTTGCTGTGTGGTAATTCACAAGTGCAGTATCCCTGCCGAGACACTAAAGTCTCTGAAACCACTGAGCAGGTGCCAGTGCCAGCCTCAAATCTAGTCCTTGTAGCTTTAATTTGAGACCAGCAAAGAGTGTCTGACAAGGCTACAGAAGCTGCCCTTTTATTCTTACTTTCCTCTAGGCAGGAAAGTTTGTGAATGTCTGCACATCTCACTTTGAGCATGACTATGTAGATAGCTCTTTGAAGTGCTGTCTCTCACCAAAGAATAAAACTAGTGGACATGAATGACAAAAATATATTAAATGTGCCTTTATTCTGGGCACTGGTTGTACTTTCGTTGGAAAGGAAAGAAGGAACATATTCCTAAATAACTTTTGTGTGGGATCCTGCTTGCAGTAAGCACCCATCCATTTGCTCGAGACTGAAAGTTTTAGACTCCAGCAGCTAGCAGCTTTAAACATTTACTCACATACAGACATCTCAATTTCATCTGGAGCAGTCTAAATAGACTACCTGGAGTCTACATCTGAAGCTGTATCTCAGGCTAATGGCTAACCTGGTGAAGAGAGCCTTTAGTGTTTCAGTTTCTTGGCATTAGAAAAAGAGACAAGTGTTTCCTAGTATTTTTAGTAGTAAAACATTTTGTTAACATGCTGTCTGTGCCTCATCTAGAAAATTACAATAATACAATAATTAAATGAGAATACAGACTTTGAGTAGCATCATCTTTGTTATTCATGCCAAGTTTTTCTAACTAAACAGAACATTTAAATGTAATCTACTGTATTTGTATTATCTTATAATAAAGATAGATTAAAATAATATATCTTATAATAATCTTAGACTTATAACAAAGAAAGATTAAAACTAGTTAAGGAAATAAGGATATATATTTTGCAATGAATTTACAGTTAAAAAAATTATTTTTATTTATTTATTATAGAGGCATAATGAATACTCTAATGTGCTTTGCAAGATTAAAAATAGAACCCATTAAAAAGGAGAGCCAGGTTGTGTTTAAGGGCAGAACATACTTTTCCTGGACATTTCCAGTTGCAAGAACATACTACTTTTTATTCCATGCATTTGAAAATAAGATTGATGTTGATACCCAGGATTATGCAAATGCCAGTTTTATTCAGAGCAATACACTGTATTTCTTGATTTATGGTCAAAGAAAGAGATGTCCTGATGCAGCAGTCTTTAATCTCTATTTTCTTCATATGATGATATTTCTGCTTATTCTTTTTGACTTTAGTAAAGTTTCTTTTCATGGGCATCTTCCTATGACTGTATATAAATAATTTACTGATTTTATGTATTAATGTAACATTGAATTGACAAATGATTCCGTTGGTTCCTGAATGAGCTGACTCCTTATCCTTTTGTCTTCAGAATGACCACTTTGGTACATATTGTGCCATGACAAATCTACAACAGTCAGTGTCAACATTTTCTTTCACTTGGTTTGTTTTAATAGTTTCCACAGAGGTTAAGAAGTTCAACAGAAACATGTAATTACAAATATTATGCAACAGACTACATAAAACCAGTGCAGTAAAGGCTTTTAGGTCTAGTAAGTAGTGTTAAAATTACAGTAATTCATTTTAGATTACATAATAAGAATTTTCTTTCTTTTAATAAGAAATTTATTTTTAATCAACCCTGCAGCAGGGTTATTTACTTGCTGACTGCTTCTTCTCATCAGGTTGCTCTTTTCTTTCTTTTCTCCTTTATCCCTTTCCTTTCCTTTCCTTTCCTTTCCTTTCCTTTCCTTTCCTTTCCTTTCCTTTCCTTTCCTTTCCTTTCCTTTCCTTTCCTTTCCTTTCCTTTCCTTTCCTTTCCTTTCCTTTCCTTTCCTTTCCTTTCCTTTCCTTTCCTTTCCTTTCCTTCCTTTCCTTTCCTTTCCTTTTCCTTTCCTTTCCTTCCTTTCCTTTCCTTTCCTTTCCTTTCCTTTCTTTCCTTTCCTTTCCTTTCCTTTCCTTTCCTTTCCTTTCCTTTCCTTTTCCTTTCCTTTCCTTTCCTTTCCTTTCCTTTCCTTTCCTTTTCCTTTCCTTTCCTTTCCCTTTCCTTTCCTTTCCTTTCCTTTCCTTTCCGAACCTTTCCGAACCTTTCCGCACCTTTCCTTTCCTTTCCGCACCTTTCCTTTCCGCACCTTTCCGCACCTTTCCGCACCTTTCCGCACCTTTCCGCACCTTTCCTTTCCTTTCCTTTCCGCACCTTTCCTTTCCTTTCCGCACCTTTCCTTTCCGCACCTTTCCGCACCTTTCCGCACCTTTCCTTTCCGCACCTTTCCTTTCCTTTCCGCACCTTTCCTTTCCGCACCTTTCCTTTCCTTTCCTTTCCTTTCCTTTCCTTTCCTTTCCTTTCCTTTCCTTTCCTTTCCTTTCCTTTCCTTTCCTTTCCTTTCCTTTCCTTTCCTTTCCTTTCCTTTCCTTTCCTTTCCTTTCCTTTCCTTTCCTTTCCTTTCCTTTCCTTTCCTTTCCGCACCTTTCCGCACCTTTCCGCACCTTTCCGCACCTTTCCGCACCTTTCCGCACCTTTCCTTTCCTTTCCTTTCCGCACCTTTCCGCACCTTTCCGCACCTTTCCGCACCTTTCCGCACCTTTCCTTTCCGCACCTTTCCTTTCCTTTCCTTTCCTTTCCTTTCCGCTCCTTTCCTTTCCTTTCCTTTCCTTTCCTTTCCTTTCCTTTCCTTTCCTTTCCTTTCCTTTCCTTTCCTTTCCTTTCCTTTCCTTTCCTTTCCTTTCCTTTCCTTTCCTTTCCTTTCCTTTCCTTTCCTTTCCTTTCCTTTCCTTTCCTTTCCTTTCCTTTCCTTTCCTTTCCGCACCTTTCCTTTCCTTTCCGCACCTTTCCTTTCCGCACCTTTCCTTTCCGCACCTTTCCTTTCCGCACCTTTCCTTTCCGCACCTTTCCTTTCCGCACCTTTCCTTTCCGCACCTTTCCTTTCCGCACCTTTCCGCACCTTTCCTTTCCGCACCTTTCCGCACCTTTCCGCACCTTTCCTTTCCTTTCCGCACCTTTCCGCACCTTTCCGCACCTTTCCGCACCTTTCCGCACCTTTCCGCACCTTTCCGCACCTTTCCGCACCTTTCCGCACCTTTCCGCACCTTTCCGCACCTTTCCTTTCCGCACCTTTCCGCACCTTTCCGCACCTTTCCGCACCTTTCCGCACCTTTCCGCACCTTTCCTTTCCTTTCCGCACCTTTCCGCACCTTTCCGCACCTTTCCGCACCTTTCCTTTCCGCACCTTTCCGCACCTTTCCTTTCCGAACATTTCCGAACCTTTCCTTTCCTTTCCGCACCTTTCCTTTCCGCTCCTTTCCGCACCTTTCCTTTCCTTTCCTTTCCTTTCCTTTCCTTTCCTTTCCTTTCCTTTCCTTTCCTTTCCTTTCCTTTCCTTTCCTTTCCTTTCCTTTCCTTTCCTTTCCTTTCCTTTCCTTTCCTTTCCTTTCCTTTCCTTTCCTTTCCTTTCCGCACCTTTCCTTTCCTTTCCTTTCCTTTCCTTTCCTTTCCTTTCCTTTCCTTTCCTTTCCTTTCCTTTCCTTTCCTTTCCTTTCCTTTCCTTTCCGCACCTTTCCTTTCCGCACCTTTCCTTTCCGCACCTTTCCTTTCCGCACCTTTCCTTTCCGCACCTTTCCGCACCTTTCCTTTCCGCACCTTTCCGCACCTTTCCTTTCCGCACCTTTCCGCACCTTTCCTTTCCTTTCCGCTCCTTTCCTTTCCTTTCCTTTCCTTTCCTTTCCTTTCCTTTCCTTTCCTTTCCTTTCCTTTCCTTTCCTTTCCTTTCCTTTCCTTTCCTTTCCTTTCCTTTCCTTTCCTTTCCTTTCCTTTCCGCACCTTTCCTTTCCTTTCCTTTCCTTTCCTTTCCTTTCCTTTCCTTTCCTTTCCTTTCCTTTCCGCACCTTTCCTTTCCGCACCTTTCCTTTCCGCACCTTTCCTTTCCGCACCTTTCCTTTCCGCACCTTTCCTTTCCGCACCTTTCCTTTCCGCACCTTTCCTTTCCGCACCTTTCCTTTCCGCACCTTTCCGCACCTTTCCGCACCTTTCCGCACCTTTCCGCACCTTTCCGCACCTTTCCGCACCTTTCCGCACCTTTCCTTTCCTTTCCTTTCCGCACCTTTCCTTTCCTTTCCGCACCTTTCCTTTCCTTACCTTACCTTACCTTACCTTTCCTTTCCGCACCTTTCCTTTCCTTTCCTTTCCTTTCCTTTCCTTTCCTTTCCTTTCCTTTCCTTTCCTTTCCTTTCCTTTCCTTTCCTTTCCTTTCCTTTCCTTTCCTTTCCTTTCCTTTCCTTTCCTTTCCTTTCCTTTCCTTTCCTTTCCGCACCTTTCCGCACCTTTCCGCACCTTTCCGCACCTTTCCGCACCTTTCCGCACCTTTCCTTTCCGCACCTTTCCTTTCCTTTCCGCACCTTTCCTTTCCTTTCCGCACCTTTCCTTTCCTTTCCTTTCCGCACCTTTCCTTTCCGCACCTTTCCGCACCTTTCCACACCTTTCCTTTCCACACCTTTCCGTTTTCCGGGAAATTTCATCCAGAGACCCCTTTTAGGGTCCATTTTCATTAAGGGTTTTACACTCTGGTGGTGAAGCGCCCCTGGCCATACCAGGAGCTCCTGCCCAGTAAGGGCGATAACTGGATCATCATCTTCCCAACCAAGGTGGGGGAAAAAGGACAAGCAGCTTTCTCTTTAGCCTTGGAAAAACCTGAGCTTTAGCCTGAGTGGAATGGTACCATTATCACTGAGCTTAAGTGTTGTTAAACCCTTTCTATATCCTTGCCCTTTAGCAACTCTGGTCTTTGTGTAATTAATTCTAAATTGATTCTAATCCAGTTTTCCTATGTTTGCCTCATCTATGTGGTAAGTAACAGAGTGAACCTTGTGAAACATTGTTAAAGTTGCTCTTGCACAAATTGATATTAAAACCTGATTTTTGCCAGTAACTCTGATGGTGATTGTTTAAGCTTAAGATTGTTAAGACACATCTGAAAACAGCCATTCTCAACATACATCAGATCTACTTCAGCAAAAGTGTCTGTCTATCTTCAGACTTGTAAATATTTATAAATTACTTGTTGAATTATTTGTTCATATTCCCTTTGGAATAAAAGGAACTTTTAGAATCTATGGCTTACAATCAAGTGCAGACTTAAATAATCTTGCACTTATTTTCCCTTTCCATTCATTCTGTAATGATGCCTTTTGGCTGACATTCTCTGACTGAAAGCTAGCTTGCTACAAACTTAATATATTTAACAGAATCAGAAACATTAATTTCTTGTGGCTGGTCTGACTCAAAGTTTGGAGACTTCCCATAAAGGTTCTTATTTCTTGTAGCTGAAGGAAAGCTGCCAGTAAGTGGGTGTGTTGTTTGGGTTAAATTTGTCTATAAATTTATTTTTTATTTTTTCAAGATCCAAAGTTAAGTCTGAAGCTTTGCTATTCAAATAGTGACTGCTGCTTTATTTGAAGATGTGAAGAAGCCTCTATTTTTTTTTTGCTTGTTAATGAAGACTGACCTTAATTTATTTTTTTGTTTTGACTGCTATTAGGACTGCTTAAGACCTTAGCCATTTTGTGCCATTGGGGTTGTGTGGTTACCCATTGAAAAGTTGCCATAAACTAGTTCAAGAGTCAAAGGAAAGTTGAAGTAATAATAAATTGAAGATAAATCCTGTGACTTTTGGCAGTGGTTTGGATACTGGTGCTTCGGTTATGTAAGTGCAATTGAATACCCGAAAGAGAAAACAATTGATCTGGAAGGCTGCTCTTGAACCTCATGCTGCTTGAATTCACTTAATAAAAGTTAATTTGATTTCTTTATTAGCACTGAATTTTAAAACTGATAGTTTTATTTTAGAAGGGGAAAAGGAATAAATCTGGATAGAACGGATCAGAATGTCTACTTGTCCGTCATGAAAATAATTTAGTGAACAGAGAAGTATTAGGAGGATTCTGTTATTGAGAAGAAAATACAGAATAAAATGGAAAACACTAGCCTTTGTGTTACTAACTCTGCCCTAGAGCTAGAATTCTATTTCAATTTTAGCAGATTCTTGTGGAAGAATATATTTAAAGCTTTTTTCCTGTATACTTGGTGTTTCTTACTCAGAAGATTCCCCTAATGGTTTTCTGTTTTCAAATTTTCCCATGATTTTGTGAGGTTATTAGTGCCTTGGTGTGATCTGAAATTGCCCTTTGGTTGCATTCAGAAAGAATTATAAGCTTCTTCATTTTGCTTAGAAGCTTTAGGATATCCATTTGTATCTCAGTGCCAAAGTAATTACTGAGGCTGTTTTTGTGTTGGTTTTGATCTTTTTGGGAAACCTTGACCAGCACACTTCAAATCTACAGCTATATGTTTTCATGTTCAAGACTGCCCGACTCTTGATTTAAAATTTATGCATTTGTTAGGTAGCACTGTAAAATACACAAATTCTGCAAGTCCACTGCTGTTAAATGTAACAGAGAATGGTTTTATTAATATATTAGCAGCAAAAGGAAGGCTTAGGAAAATCTCTATCCTTTCTCCCACAGGGGGGAACATTGTCACCAAGGACGAGGAAAAGGCTGAGATACTTTTTTTGCCTCTCACATGTCTCAGCCTGTCTCCACAGCAGAGCTGGTCCAGTCCTCTGATCACCTTTGTGGCTCCCGCTGGAACCATCCCAGCAGGTCCTCCATAGACCCAGAGAAGGACCCATAAGATCCTTCTTATATTGGGTCTTTCCTCATTAATTTGGGATAGTGGAACAGAACAACTGGACTTTCATTAATCTTGCAGGTTCTAAATGAAGGGAAGGGAATTGTCTGCATTTGCAGGCAGAGATTAAAACATCAGCAGAGTGTGAGGACCTACACTCCTAGGTGTCTGCATAGACCTATGTCTACAAGCTTGTTTAAAATTCCTCTGCAGTCACTTTAGATTAATGTGATAAGGCCAGTAGCAGGCAGGAAGCAATGCACAAAATTCAAAACCAGAAACCACCATTTGCTCCTAGGAATCAGGTCCCTACGTATCCACAGTCAGAACGTGGCTGCAATGGAAGCCTTGTTGGCCATTCCAGAGGTGGAGCCCTCCTCCCAGAGCAAAGCAGATCAGCCCCATCTGAGTTATCTCAACCAAAACTGTGCCAATCACCCCTGAAATGCTTGAGAAAATCTGCAGGGAAGGGTGCTGGGAGGTCTGGTGGCTTTGCAGCATGAAGCTCGTGCTTCCAGACCTAGACCTTGACCTTTTTGAGTGAGACACTGCCCAGATACACAACAAAGAGGATTTCTGGCCCTGAGGAGCTTACAAGCTGACTGTAAAACAAAAGACAGAATTACAAGCAGACAAGTGTTAAAGGAATGGGGAGATATAAATGAAATACCAAAAAAGACAGAAAGGAAGAAATTACATAATGGAAGGCTTTTTGTATTTGTTCATAGGCCCATTGCTGATCTTTTGCTTGAAGGATAAAACCAAGGATTTGATGAGATAACTTTCTGAAATATTGTGGAACTACAGACATAGAAAACCTTTTCTGAAGAAGCACAGGTCAAAAAAAAAAAAAAAAAGAATGCTATTATGCTAGCTTGCCTACTCTATTTTCTTGAATTTGATATAAATGTGACTTAGCTTGTCTCTGAAAGCAGATGCATCTCACTTTTGCTTAAAAAAAACCCAACAATTCAAAGCCAGAGCAAATATCAGCATTGTTTTAAAGCAATTTATCATCCAGCATTTACCTCTACCCATGTCACTTAACTTTGCAGCAACTTGAATAACAAAAATATCTCTCAAACATTTTTTATTTCGCAGACTAGCTTATTTTTTAAAGATATTAAATGAAAATCTAAAGCCCTGTGGCAATACCTTTAGATATCATTGCAAACAATGAACTACCAACTCTCTTAAGGTATTGACTAGGTCTGGAGCAGTCTAATGAAAAAATTATTTCAGCAAATTATGTTTCAGCTTCTATTACTTCATTGTTAGACTAGAAACATCAGCTGAAGTAGATCAATACTAATTGGCAGGACAGAGAACTTCACACGACATCTTGTAAAGAAAGGTGATAAATGTCCCCCTTCCATTTCATCAATCTGAAAATTTGATTTAAAAAAATGTTTATTTCCTGTTTCTACAATTTACCGTGTTTACTAATACAATTAGTTTGACAAGCTGACACTTGAGAGTCTTGGTTTTGCTTAAAACTTTATTTTTCTTTCAGTGTTAACTATTTCTGCCATTCTCTTGCAGTTACTTTTCAGCCTTTTCTTTTTTTCTGTTCTGGACTCTTAAGGAAGTTAGGAGTCTCTAAAAGAAAGTTCAGAGGCTTTTCTCTGTTTCAGTGTTCACAGAAATATGAGGAGGCTTTGGAACAAGCTACCCTGTGCCATATTTAGTGTGGATCAGCTAATGTACTTTAAGATAATTTTCAGCCTACTGGCCATTTATTTTCAGTAGTCTCTTACTTTCTTCCATGGGCCAACACAAAGTTTACAATAAAAAATTATTTCATTGTTTTCATGTCACAAAATCTTTATGACTTTCTCAGCCACTTGCCATCTTGAATTTCTGCATTATGGATAAAATAGGTGAAAGAGAATCTAAAAAAAATTATCTCTTTACGGTTGTCTTCACTTCCAGGCACCAAATACATCTACAGGAGAGTCTTATTCAGCATCAAGGGCAGAGCACTGGGTTCCTGTAGGACATTAAAGAAAAAGCCTTACTACTTGAGACAACTATCAGAATAATCCAGAGAGATGTAAAAATCTAGGGACCTTTCCTGTGCTCACCTGGAATGGCTCACTGTCTCTTTTTCCTTTGTGTACTGAGAGCCAGAGATTCTTGACTTGCACTTTTTGGGGCGTGCCTGCATGGCATACTCTTGGCAAGTGGTCTGTTTAACCATAGTTTGTAAGGTAAGAACACAGTGTGAGCAGTTTATGCATGTATCAAATGCATAAAACTGGCTGGGAGGCATTGACCCCAAAGCCATTAAGTTAAAGAGGAAGATGGCCAGATCAAAGAGTGAATAGGAAATTGCAAAGCTTTAGAAATGAAGGAAAAGACTGAAAAGAAGTATAAAAGAAGCACGAACATTTTTAATAACATCAGAGATATCTGAGTGGAAACAGCAGGAGTTGAAAGCTGCCCTGATGTCCTCTCTACCTTGGTTCAGTGGGATGGAGCAGCCACCCTGTCAGGTGCTGTGAGTTGCATTCAGCTGGGTAGGGAACTACAGAGAGCAGAAGGTGCAGACCTCATCTCATCTCACCTCACCTGACCTCCCCTGACCTCCCCTGACCTCACCTGACCTCACCTGACCTCACCTGACCTCACCTGACCTGACCTCCCCTCACCTCACCTGACCTCACCTCGCCTCACCTCACCTCACCTCACCTCACCTCACCTCACCTCACCTCACCTCACCTCACCTCACCTCACCTCACCTCACCTCACCTCACCTCACCAGTGTTTGCAACCTTGTGGTGGGCTCTCTCACTGAGCTGGGGATCAGTGGGTTATAGGGTGTGACAAGGATTCATCCTGAGGTGCCATTAATTATATGTTTCTTAAGGGATAAACCTCTTCAGTCCTGAATTGGTTTAAACTACGGGAACTGGGTATCTTCTCCTGTGAGAGCTTTTGTGGCTGTTCTTGAGCATCAGGTAAGTGTAGAAGGAGTGATATGTGCTTGGAAGCACGGGAAAGGAGGTGTTTTCTGGCAGGCAGGAGAGAGGTAAAGACTCTGCATGTTTGCATCGTCTGAATTCCACTCTGCAGTTTTCCTCCCTTTGTGGAGATGATTTGTAGAGAACTCAGCGAGATCAATGTCTCTAAACAGTTTGTCTTCCTCCTGCAGGCTTGTCAGTGGGAGTGAGTTCTGAGAGTTGTGCAGAAAATCATTTTGGAAGGAGGCAAATCAGGGCAGAAAACAGAGAACAGCATTGGGAGATATCACTTATCTCATATACCCTGCTAAATTTAATTTCAAGATGCAGGCACCCCATTAATGCCTTCTTTTATTGCAAACAGTCCACAGAGCACAGGAGGACAAGTAACCATTAGGTCTGAGGAGGTCCCAGGACTGGAGGCCAAGGACGTACAGGCAGAACCACCCAATGTCAGTGACCAGAAAAAGTATGGATTTAATAGTGCTACTGAGAGGGAAACAATGGATATCCCTCACAGTAGAATGAAATGTTGGAAAGGAAAAAAAATACCCTAAAATGAGTAAACTTTTTAAAGAGACATTTAACATGAGCAGACAATGAGGTAAATGCTATTAAAATACATTATACTAGAAACTTAGGGCCCAAGAGCCCTAAGATTCCACACCTTAAAGCTGGTATATTGGAACAGAAGAGTAAAGGGGAAAAAAACCCAGACCTGTAAAAGTGGCAGTGGTATCCACCCCCATCAAAAAAACCCAACAAGTAAAATGCCAATGAACAGCAAAACGGCTGGGAAAAAAAAAAAAAAAGAAAAAGGAGCAACTTGGTGAAGACATAAATGCTAATAATCAAACTTCTTCAAACATATCAGAAAGAGGGAGTTCACCAGTCAGTAGGACAAATAGAAAATGAAGATGAAAAGCTTTGATCCTCACTTACTGCAAAGGAAGGTGAGGAATTTATCACTGTTGCAGAGGAGCAGAGACAGGGATCATGGAAAATTGTGACATCCAGAATTATCAACAGCTAGCATTTCAGAAATCCATAAACTAAATGAAAAGGTCCTGTTTTTAAAAAGAAATTCAGATCTGTGAACTCTGTAGAATCATAGACTTGACAAACTATTAAGCAAATAATCTACAAACAGGGGAATAAAAGAAATGGTTCATATGGTACCATGAGTATCTTAAAGGTTAAGCCAGGTCATCTTGGGAAAGACCAACCAGTTCTTTTGACTTTAGCACCAGCCAGATTGGCAAGGAACTGTAATGAGAAATGGAATTAATAAATATGGATGAAATTACAGATTTTGGATGAGTCACAGGAATGGCTTGTGAAACTATAAGTATTTTGTGAAGATGGTAGTTTACTGGATAGGTGGACCTGTCATCCCAATATATGTGGGATTAATAAAATAGGCCAACAAGGGCTTTCAGTAAAAACTACTGAAGAAATTTTCCTTCAAGTAACTAAAATAATTTTTGACTCTGTCCTATTAAACAACATATGCTAGTAAATTAACATTTTATATTATTGAGAGGCTTGAAAGCTATGTAGTAGATCCTGTCATTATCAAGATATTAAAAAATGATAACAAAAAGAGCTAAACAGCAGGAAACCAATTTTGCAGAATTTTGGAAATTATTCAGGATAGCTAATTCTGAAGCTGAATTCCTGCAGAGATGCAGAAAATTCACAGTGTTGAATAACTAGGTGAAGATCAGATGATATTCGGAGTTGATAAATGGAAATTAATACACAAGAAAGAACAAGAAGTCTATCTCTCTGTGTTTAGTAGGAGATATATAAACATTATTATCACACAGAAGTGAGACTTTGGGGTCATTTCTGGTTATTTTCTAAAAACAGTAATGGAAATTTCTTGTCAACGAGACATATGCATAGCACTGCTGTGGCAGAGAGTTAAATGACTAGTTCTGAGAAAACCCACACGACAAAATCCATCCAGATGGGTGATTCAAAATACTGCCATGGTATATTAACTACTTTCAAAAACTTTTTTTGAAAAAAAATATATTAAAACAGGATACAAAATCACCAGTGAAGTTTCCACTTTCTTTGTTGTTGCCTTCAGTAAAGCTTTCATTTTTGATTCAAAAGCTCATTTGGTGATGTAATTGCTTTAGTGCTGTGCTGTGCTGAGGAGGAGAGCTGGATAGCTGCTTTTAGATCTACTGCAGAGCAATAAGCAATATTACTTCTGAATATTTTTGGAAGGCTTTGCCTTTCCATATTTTCTTAAATTCTTCTCAAACTGCATACTCATATATTCCCTACTAGCTCCATTGGATGACCTAAAAATGCTATTTTTTATGATGAAATACAAAATAGGAAAAGTATTACGTTTGGGCTGGATTTTTCTGCCATTCAAGAGAAATACTTTTCAACCATAAAATACAAAGTTCTCAGATAGGGCACAGTGCTCCATTATCCATAACACCTCGCATCTCACATTTGCCTTATATATTCTTCATAATTGACATGTGACAACTTTCTTGGACATTTCATTTTTCTATCATTATTTTCTCTCTGTTCCTATGGAGATGATATAGCAGGGACATATTCCAGCTTAAATATGTCTGAAATAATCAAATATCTGCTTCTAACTCCCTTTCTTGGAGAAATGTGAAGGCTTTTGTTTCGTTTGGTTTGTTCTTTTTCATGCACAGTACTAACAATAAATATCATTACTGTGAGCTTTGTCTTCTGCAGACAACATTTCAAACAAAATATCCCTGACATAGGTTCAAAATTGTCATGAGAGGTCATGGATGTCAGATATTCTTCACACAACAAACCCTGAATTGCTCAGTCTGCAAAAACTGAAAGTCTTTGGATTTTCGTGCTCATGGCAATACTCAGGGTTTCTTACTGATTATTTTGATAGCTATGGTAGTGAGTAATCTGGTAGCCAGATCCAACTGCCCTAGAAGTGTTACAGTCTCCTGGACCACCCTGGTTTCAAAGGCTCATTGAGAGAATCTGAATTCCCAGGTAAGGCAATGACAACTGCGGGGAACAGATTCAGTTTCTCTTGGAAGTTGAAGCATTCCAATGTGAGACCAACCTTCCCACTCCTGCATTCCCTCCTTCACTTCTTCCTAAGTTCTTGCCATAAGTGAAACCATTTAAAAGTGGGGATAAGTTAGATACTTGGACATTTTCTGCCCCAAAAAACCCTGATCTGCCTGGAAAGCCCAGTCCATTAGTGCCTTGAAGAAGGGATTGCTGATTCTGAAGGGACATGCTTTTGATTCTGACAGCTGCTCATTTTTGGCTGGTGCAGCTATCACAGCACTCTGTTTCCAGGCAGATTCTGGAGAGACCTTTCTTGTTGTGCAGTTCCCTAAACTTTTAAAATACCAGACATGAGCTTGTTTTACTTTCAGTTGTTGGCATGACACTCCATGGTGTCCTGTGGTTCTCCAGCAGGGAAGTTTTAACCCTTCTCCATGAATGCAGGGGTCGGTCTGGCTGCTGCTTGCTCCTCTGGTACCAGACATGAAAATGGGGTGGAGGTGTCCAGCCTCTGCTCTGGGTTACTCCTTTGTCTGCATCCAAACCAAGTGAGGAAAGGAACCTGCCAGAAGTGTGCTAGGTCAGAAGCTAAGCACTGGAGGTCTTGCAGCAGCTCACCATCATGGGAGATTTTGCCTTCTCACTACCTCATTTCATTTGCCAGCAGAAAAATGTAGAAGTCTTTTGTTCATTTCCCAGATTTAACTCCAGGTAAGAATCTTCCACTCGCCAGGGTCTTTATTACTCAGGACACTCTAACCCTGATGGGCTTCTGCTCTTGCACCTCCCTATCCCTGCACCAGCTCTGCCCTGCCATGCCATTCCAAGGCCTTTTTCTTTGTCCAATCCATAATTTCTGTTTCTTTATGTCCCCCCTACAGAACTCTCCTCAGATCCCATCTGCACTGCTTTTGGGCTCCAATTCTTCACTCCCTGTGGACAGGTCTCCTCCAGACAATATCAAACTCCAAAAATGTCCTGTTCCTAATTCTTGGGTCTTCCTCTCCACTCCTGACTTGCTTTCAGTGGGGTGATCCTCCAGCTGGGTGTCACAGAAAATTAAACCCATGTGTCTCTTCTGTGTCACCCCATCCTCCCCTCCAGTGCTGCAGAGAGCATGGGACGAGCTAAATGCAAAGCAGGTCCTTGGCACATTTAACCTCCAACTGCTCACTGCTGATGTGTGAAAACAGGTTTTTCCAATGGCTTAGAGGCTTTGAAGGAGCAGTTTTTCCATGGGAACCTAAGGGCTCAAACCTTGCAGCAGAGCAGCCCTCATGCCTCTCCTGACACCACCTGCACACCAAACCAGGGGCTGCTGCTTGTTCTCAGCTGCTCCCGTGCTGGTACCCTGCCAGAGAGGGTTTCCTGTCAGGGAGCAACAGCAAGAGCTGAAAACCCAGTTAACCTTTGACTGCTGCACTGGGAGACTTGGGCACAGTTAAAACATGGATTGGCAACATGATCTGCAAGGGAACAGGCAAGAACAATTATAATGGAAAACAATTGTTATAGCAACTGAATCTAAACAAGTGCCAATCTGTTATGCTGTCTCCGAACTATTTGTATTCAACAAAATACACACAACAAATCAGGCATTCATGTTTGAAATCTGACATAAATGCACCTTTTGTTTTTGTGGTTAAATACATGGAAGTTGATTCATTTTGAATATCAGACAATCAGTTTCCTAACAAACTTATATAAGATGTCTCTCCTAGATATTTGAAGGTTTTTTAGAAGATAGCTTCATTGAATAAAGCATTTTCAATTTTTTGAAATATTAAAGTGAAAAAGGCTAGATAGGGCTCCTTCCTTGCCAAGGAAGCAATTTGATCAAAAATTTTTTATGAGAGTATAACCTCTTTTGAATGTTCATATGAAATGCATTAAGAGAACTTTAAAAAGTACTAAAATTTCTTTAGTGCAGTTCTGCTCTTAATCACAGTTATCACATATTTTACATATGTTCTACTTAAGGTCTTATGTCTGTGCTAGACCACTAGATACTCAAAGGGAGTATAATCATGCAGTTTTACCTTAGGCTTTAAATTTTGAAGCCAGTTTGAGGAAGAAGATACAGACATTTTGCTTCACTTTCTCAGGCTTCTGGAAAATGACAGCCTGCACATCCTGTGGAATTTCAGTTATTTGGACCTAGACCAATGCACGTCAAAGTTGTAATTAGTCAGTGCTTGTAAGAAGGTGCACAAAATGATGGAAAGCTTTCCTGAGAACAGAATAGCATTATTTATTAGTGTGATTTGTTAAATAACCACTGTAATATATTGCTATTCCACTGTATGCTGAGGCTGAAATACCATCCTAATACAGAGCCTGGAAAGACTTTAAAGCCTACTGTTAACTAGAAAGTGTCTCCCAGTTTCCCACCTTGCTTTTAGCTAGGCAGGTTTTATGTCCCAGGACAGCAGGCACTGGCAGTCCTGGCAGGGGAAGATAGAAGAGCAGCTTTTGGGCAGGAGCAGGGCTCCTTGGCAGCACAGAGCTGTGTCGAGCACCGTTCTGCAGTCCTGGGGACCATCCACGCCTTCTTCCTGACTTGGGAACACCTGTTTTGGGGAGCCCAGGAAAACCCAAAACCTGCCTCTTCTGAGGAGGTGAGATGGGAAAGCAGACACAATTTCTTGCAGAAATTCACTACAGGTTGGCACCTTGAAGGTAGCACAGCCTCGATCTCCACTGAGGCATCCGTGGAGACCTCCAAAGAGCTGAGTGAGCTCCTGGATGCACCTGTGGCAGGAGCAGACACTGAACAGGACAGGGAATCCCTCGGGGTTTGTTGGTCACCTAGTTCTCTCTTCTATTCTCACTGCTCTGCTCATCTCAAAGTATATATTGTGCAAGCTGGACCAAAAATCAACACCCAGAAATTTCATAAAATGTTCCTCTAGACAACCACCTGCTCTGTGTTGTATAAAGCATCCAGTGCTCTGGTCCCCTGCAAGATAAAATAGCTCATAAGCAATCTAATTTGTTCTTTCTGCTTTCCTTTGTATTTCTGGAGGTTTTTTCTGCTATTTTTTCAGAGTTTTTCTTATGGAGTGTGAAGTAACACATTGAAAATTTTAATTTTAACTTTGAAATATGTTTTAAACTCAGGTGAAAAAAGAGATATGTACTTTTGGAGCACAGAATCATTCTTGATCCTGTTGGCATTTTGCATCTTTCAGGATACATGGCAGGTATTTATTTTCTCTTACTAAAATTGGATATTCATTGATTATGTAGCATTTCTTTCTGGTCCATGAAAAAATACAGGGGTAACAAACGCTTCCAAAAAAAAAGCAAACGCTCTTTTCATTGAGGGAGGAATATAAAAATAAACAAATAGGGTGTCTGTTCTCAGAAATCTGGAGGTCTTTTTGAGAGCCAAATATTTTAAAATATTTGTAATATCGAGCTATCTCCTTCTTGTCATTATTGTACCCCTAGTTTTTTAATGTGCTCAGGGCAAAAGAAAAGAAAAATGCTGAACAGTGAGAGATGAGTTTTTGAGAGTTTTCTACTAGGACCTTGAAATGAAGTTATTGGGGAAAATGGTAAAATAGATCCAATTAACTTATCACCCCATCCTTTTGAGAAGGCTGCTCAGAACACCCATATGGAAATCAAAGTTGAGTTGAAGGTACAGCCATCCTTGATCACTATTCAAATATTATCTAAAAAGCAGAAAAACTTTATGATTATTTTCTGATACTTGGTTTTGATGCCTGTGTAAAAAGAATACCCAGAACTTGTGGCTTTACTGATGGAATTATTTGTTATAGTATATACATACATCCATTATTGATACCTTTCAGCCCATAAAGAAAATTCATGCAACTAATAAGTAGTAGGGATAATGAATCTGCTTCTGCAGCTGGATTTAATGCGGCAGAGCGCACAGAATAAAAAAGAAGACCTAATGGGAAAAAGTTTAAAAGACAGATTAGAATTTTAAAATATATTCACTGAATTTCTTCTTCTTTGAAGCACATCCTTCCCTCAGTGAAAAATGACCAACATAACTTGTTACTCCATGTTATTCTGGATAGAGATAGAACTGTGCACAAAATAATGTTAAGAGAAACAAGATGTAGAGCTAAGTTTTGGGCTCAAGAACATGAAGTATAAAACTCCTACTGATTGCCTTGAACCAGGCATTCACTTCAGAAGAAGCAGCACAAAGGATAGGCAGATACAAATTCTGCTGTGATAAGTGGCTCTCAGACCCGAAAAACATTTTTCAACTGAAATGGAGACATTGAAAAATAACAGACATAAAGGTTTAGGTACACAGTTTAGAAAAAAAAAAAGTCAGTAATAGCACTCTAGCAGTGATTATGCATAAGTAATATCGACAGTTAGCAGAAGTGTTGAAAATAAAATGCCCAAACAATTAGTGAGAGACAACCAAACAAGAATAATGAGTTTATTTTTTTTTTACACACACAACATTATAGGCAGCTAAAGGCCAAAGAAGAAATAGAGAATAAACAGATCACAAAAATAGTGGAAAATAGTGAATTTCCTGAATAGTGGAAAGTATCAGCACTTGATTGTATTATGTTTGAAGCCATTGCAATTCTGTGAATCTGATCACTGCAATTCTTGGCTACCAGAGAGAGCAAATGGAGAGTGTGAGCCACTTATTGGTACAATCTAATGAAGTACAAGGGGTTTGTGGTTGCAGCAAAGCTGTTTGCTCTCGAGAACACTTGTTAACAATGACCTGTGCTTGAAAAGCTAAAAACATCAGATGTTTTCTTTTTTTGCTTGTCTTCAAAAGTGTAGTAATAATTTTGGTTGGCTGACAATTAGGAAAAATGTAACTAACACACTGCTGGCCAAATCCAGCAATCCAGATTTCAGTGAAAAAGGGAGAAAACTAACAGTTGCTGTGGATTTTTCTGGCGCTTCTCTCACTCGTTCCTTCTGCATTTTGATTATTTGCAGAAAGATTGATGATTTAGCTACACATGCCTAAGTGTGGCTTCCTTCTGCATCTGAATATTAGAGAGGGAAATGTTCCGTTGTGCAAAGCTAAAATGAGCTCTATCCATGGATAGATAATATTAAATCTGAGGGTACTTATGTTATACATGCAGTCATTCATCTGTAAGCATTTGCCTTATCTTGCAAGTGCAACTGGGATGGAAAATATAGAGAAAGTGTCTCCCATAGTGCTGGAATTTTAACTCCTCACAAATCCCTAACCAAGCTTCATTTCAGCATCTGATTTCTTGCCAGCTCCAACCCTAGGAAAATGAAGTTTTAGAATCCACTTTGACACCCTGGTCTCGTATCATCTCAGCATCTCATCTGAAAGCTCAGTATGTTAATAAAGGTGGTGACTCTCATGCAATCAGGTTCCTCAGGATATCAAAGCAGGTATTTTATCTTGTCATTGTCTGACACATTCTCTCTTTTTTTCCCCTCCTGTTATAATCTCTTCTTCTCAAGAATGAGTGGTGCAATGCTACTGGAAGCAAACTGAAAATGGAGAGCTATTCTACAGTGCATCCAATAAATGCTCATCTGGAAAAGACTGACAGCGTGTTACTTTCATAACCATTCAGCTGAGATTAATGAAGAATGATGTCAATACTACCAACCACTATTCTGTGGATTTGTTTTTCAATGGAAAATTACTTTGAAATGTTGAGGAAATGATCTTATATGCATATAAATGCTATTGATGTTTAAGAGATACAGCTCATTATGGCTCATTTACAGTTAGACTCCAAAAAAAAATCTCTCTTCTAAGTCTTGGTGATACCAGAGCCACATACAAAATCAATTCTGTAACAAGCCATGGAGGAAACTTTGATTTGGGGTGGCAACTGGAATTATAATAAGAATTTCTTCCACTCATTGACATTCATTTACACTTTTCTCAATGAGCTACAAATTGGCCTTGAGTCCCAATACCATTACCTGGAAGAAAACACCATCAGCCAGAACAGGCTCAGCTGGGATGTCAAGGAACAAAGATATCAAGAGGAGATATTTGTAATTCTATGAAGTTTGGGGGTCAGTAATATTTTGTCACTGAAATGCAGCCTCACACTGGTCTGGAAGCAGTGAAGGAGCTCAGTCCCAGCATGGTCACTTCTACCTGTACTTCATTGCTGTTAGGAAGGACCAAGGGTCTTACATTCCCATCTCTAGTGTCTGGTTTTAAATCCTTGCAAAATCAGTTGAAGGCTCTTGATAACTATAATAAGATTTTATGATGATTTTTATAATACATTGCTGTCACCGTCATATTTAGGTCCTACCAGTATATGAGGCTACATACAGAGTTAAATTTCATCAGAACTCACAAATTCTCACTCCAGGGTCCTGAGTAAAGGCAATGTGAATGGCTCAAAATCTGGAAACAAGCAACTGGAGAGTCATTTGGTGACTGTGGAAAAGTAGCAATGCGTTCCACAAGCATGTGCTTCCGCATTCAGGCTGTGTAACTTGTTGGTCCAAAAATACGTCCCCATTTACCTTTTTCTGATGGCACTGGTAAAAAGGAATAATTTATATTTACACATATTTATAAACCTACTGCCAAACTCCTTGAATTCTTCAAAATACCAGATTTTTTTCTTCCTCCAGAAGCACCTGGGTTTGACCCATACCACGAGTCAGTGCACCCTTTTTTTTGACATGGAATAGATCCAGCACTGAGACATCAGTGGTAATTATCACATTCCTTGTGATAAAAACAATGAGAGAAGCCCACAAATTGCCACATTGAAGAAAGAATTTCAGTTATACTATTTATCTCTGACATGGGTCAGTGTCAAATTTAGGGAGGTACTCAAAAAACAGCAATGTACAAATCTAGAAGTAATTTTCTGGCTGCTGTAATCTGACATTTTATTTGCACCTAAAAACGTGTGGATAAATATTTCTTACATGTGTGGCTTACGTACGTGACTTGACAGTATCTTACTACTACATATGAGCTTCTTATCTTTTTCTAAATCCCAGTTAGGCTCTTGGTCTCGAGGATGCTGGGTAGCAATTCTTCAGAGGAGCAATGCCCAAATAATTGCTACACCATCGTGTAAAACCAATAGCAGACAAACAGTGCCATTGTAGAGCAGATGTTTAATGTGGGACAGGGTAGTAAACATGATGGCTTTGTATTTCCATTCTGTTCAACTTAGGCTCTGAAATTTCCATGCAGGAAACTATGCAAGTAGGCTGACAGCACTGTTGATTTTACTACTCTTATATTTATGTGTAAAATTCTCTTGTCAGCCCGTTATTACTGTCATTATCCTTGACTAGGACTTAATCACTCAAGATACAACAGTGACTTGTCACTTTTCCAGCCATGTGTACAATTTTGAGTGGAAATGAGTGAGTCCAATTCAAAGCAGTCAGTGTAATTTTAATCAGTCAAGAGCTGCCAGAGTTCTAAACACGAGGGTGTCCCTGGGTCAGCAGATGGACAAATTCTTCAGTAGCTGTCAGCACATTGTGCTGTGTTGCTCATTTGTCAGGGAGCTCTGACCTTAGCAAAACATCCTGAATATTCAAACACTGCAATAAATCACAGCAAAGAACAAGACTATAGGCTGGATTTTTTTACAGCACTTGGTCCCTAAAGTAGCAGGAACATTATTGCAACAATTGTGTTTTCATTAAAATCTGTCATGTGGATGCACAGGTCTGGCTTTCGAGGCTCCCAAATCATGACTGTGAATAATCTGGTGATATTTACTTGTGGTGTGTGTACAGGTACTTACACAAACACACACACAAGCACCCACAACACACATAATATATGTGAATTACTATTATTGATATATGGCTTGCCTGTACATCATAATTCCTGTGTGTACGTATGTGTGTGTGTGTTTGAACTGCAGACATAACTTGACTCCCACCTCTACAACTGACCTCTTACTCCTGATAATACATAAATTTTCAGTGCAGGCTGAATAAAAATAAAGCTCCTATAAAACCTGTAAGATTTCCAGAATTTTTTATTCTATAAAAACACAAACCCCAAACATTTCATAGTGTCTTGCTTAAAATCCAAAAGAGGGTGACAGTGACAAATACACCTCTATTTCATACTGTGCTGAGATCATGTCCTCGAGCTGAGATATTTTTCCCAAATTTTTTACTGGAACAGACATATTTCTACCACCATTTTGGTTCTAATAGAACCAAACTTCCATCATCTCCAGGAAGAAGTGTTTTTCTTGGAGTATGTTTACACTTAAGAGGCTGAGACTTTCTGAAACAAAATAAGAATTTAACAAAGATATCTGATTAAGTAGGTAGCAAAGAATTTTCCCCTAACAGTGTTTGAGTTAGGACCAATTTGCATTTTCAGGTGCTAATGTTCTGAAACGTCTCACTATTCATTTCTGTGTACTTTAGTGTTACACAGATGATAAGTTTAGCTACATAATAGGAAAGGAACCTTAAAATCATGAGGAAAATGCAGGAAATATGTGTTAAATCATTTTACTGATGACCAATTAATACAAGATGTTGAAAAGGTCCTTAAATTTTCTAGGAACAGAGTTATCTAAGACCTAGTCCAAGCTCTTCAGAAGACATGAGTACTTTAATTGTTACAGTGTCAGCTCTTCATGTGTCAACTTCTTCATGTTTGTCCAGCATCTCTACATTTTTTAGAATTCAAATGTCTCCTCATTTTTAGGAAATATCATACTAAACATTTCATTCAATTGGCTTTACTACAATAATAAAAAGTCCACAGATTAGGTGAATGTTTCCCAATAAATCATCTTTATCTCATCATTTCCTTTCAAACTTGACAACCAGGTCATCCCTGACTACTTAAGGACAGGTCTGTGGTTGTATTTGACATTCTTATATTTGACTCTCTTTCTGCTCTTTACCCCCCACTGTCTCATCAACACCTGTATTTGCCTTTCTTCTTTTTTAGAACCATTCACACATTTTCAACATCCATGCCAACAACTTTTCCAAGTAAAGAACTGAAGTAGAAAAGGGAAAAATGACTAAAATAATCTTCTTTCACACAGACTAAGGGAGAAGCTTGCTGGACAATTATGTGCAATCTTTAAGTATAAAAATTTATTTCAAATTGAAATTCACACCCTAAATTTTTGAACAAAATTAAACCTGTTATATTCCAGTCTTTCTTTCAGGAGAGCATGCACGAATTGTGGTAACATAAGAGAAGCTGACGTTTCAGCATGACAAATACAAGGAAGCACTGGAAATTGAGAAGATGGGCTGTTGTTTCTGAAACTAATTTTCAAAACCCTGCACGTTGTATTCTTTGTGCTCTGCAGAAGCATCTGAGCTTCTGAGGGCTGACAAGAACAAGAAATGATCTCTGAACCTGCAGAGGATCCTAATGAGATTCAGTTCTCATTAATAACCTCTTTCAGTATCATCTACCCTTTCTTTAAATTTCTCTGCTACCTCTGTGAATTAGACACAGATGTGGGGTTTAGATTCCCATTGAAGTTTGGCAGCACTTCCACAATTTACCACATTGTACTGAATTGGTACAAAATGGCTCCCAATATTCATGGGAATAACTGGACCTATAAAGAAACTGTGCTGCCCTGTGGTCTCCAGCTCCAGCTTGTAAAGCAGCAGTACAATAAATCCTTCATTCCTCTGCAGAAATGAAGAGCAGCAGGAAAGAGGTAACAGGAGGCTGAAGCATCCCCAGAAAGGATCAGCAAACCAGGGGCATCATGAGGCAAGAGAGTGCACAGATCACCCCTCGAGCTGAGTTTTGAGGATGCTGTACAGATGCTGAGATTTAGGTGAA
Source organism: Pseudopodoces humilis (assembly GCF_049639895.1). Taxonomy (NCBI): domain Eukaryota; kingdom Metazoa; phylum Chordata; class Aves; order Passeriformes; family Paridae; genus Pseudopodoces; species Pseudopodoces humilis. Next base: position 9,795,279 of record NC_142205.1, on the reverse strand, counting down.
GTACATCTTTATTAAAAGAAAAATAAGCCCTTTACAAAGGCAGCCCAACCTTTGCCATGTTTCTCTTCAGGAGGGCTCATCTTAATCTTATCTCTTCTCAGGTCCATCAAACACCATTCAAGACCTGCTGACATCAAGAGACATTTTCCCATGGACTTTTTGAGCCCTTGGATTTACCTGGCTGCTCATTTGTTGAGTGGTGCCTCATCAATTCCACCAATGCTCTGTCCATGCTCAGAAGCTGACCAGACTCTGTCTCACTCACTCAGTCGTTCTCTCACTTGGGTCAGCAGGCAAGGGTGGCCTAGAAAATCATCTGTTGCCTCAGGTATAACTAAATTACTGTTCCAGACATGGTTATACTGGAAAATTTGTTTTCATTTGCTAGTGACTGTAACTTGTGCTAGTATTTGCTTCACACTCAAGTTTTCTGAAATTAAAGAAATTTTGCCCTAAAAGCCACTGGATAGAAACTGCAGGAGAACTCTGCTGTTGACCTCAGGTAATTCAAGATCTCTTGCCATTCTGGGGCACTTTCTTCTCTGACAGATCACAAGGTACCAGTGCTGGATGTGGTATAAAAAATAAGCAGATAAAATTTCTCCATTACAATTAATCATGAAGTTATTATATATTAAGCAAAGTTTTTCTGAGATAAATAATTATATCCTTTAATCACCTTTACATACATTTTCAGGCACCTACAAAACTCCTGGAAGTTAATATCTCCAGTTTTTTCACATTACATTTTTTTGCAGTGAATTTTTCAGTATTCCTGGGCATCTCTGTGTCTTGTGTGTCTTTTCCAGATAGGAACCTTTTAATGAAATTTTAAAAAATTGAATACATGCATGGGAACACCCACCCACCTACCCACACACATATATATATAAATGTATAGAAGAGCATGATTTTTTTCCCTCACTTATATTCTTCCCAAACAGGACAGACCTACATCTGCCCATGTGTTTAAATTTTTTTTAATTTTACACAGTTGACTTACTCATCGTAGCCAAGACTCAGCCTCTTCTCATTTGAACCTTCCTTTTTAGAGCAGCCACATATTTGTGAATCATAATACAAAGTAGAGAAAGGAGTAGTGCTTATTTTACATTCAGATAAAATCCTGGGAAAGAATTTCACTTTAAAAACTGAAGAGAATGAACAGTTGGTGCTACTTCATTAAACCAAGATGCCATTTGCAAAGGAAGTCAGGTTATTCCACTAAAACTTTCCTGGTCATTAGTGGTTCACAACCATTAAAGGTTTTCTCCAATTTCCAGATGTCAAGGCTGTCTCATTAAGAACTGCAAGAAGAAAGTGCCTTGATTTTTCCTCTCAACACAGAAAACTGACAGGCATAAAAGGCTAACTCCGAAAACGAATTTTCAACTAAAAGGAACTATTGCCAAAGTTAAAACCTGCATGACATCCAAAGCCATTCTCTATTTAGGACGACAAAAACTTTTATATTCTAATCTTTTAAACTTGCCTAACAGCACTTCTCCTACCAAATTCTTGTTGAAATAAAGGATAAATTGATCAGATCCATCAAATATTTCCCCTATGATGTTAAGAGTTGTTCTTCCAGCTCAGTGGGACTCAATATTCTGAGCAATGTGGTAGGAGGTTGTCAGTTTATCTTCAGTTTCCAGTGCCTTCTGTTTTCACCTTTTTTACTTTTGTTGCAGGAGAAACTGTCATTGCTGCTTTACATTTTATGCCAAGGAGAATGCGTTGGTCTAAAAAATTACAGAATATCTTTAGTAATTTTTGAGCAGATTGTTGTGAAACAACATGAAACTCAGATCCTAGCTTACTGGAACACAGGGGAATTTACTCTTGGAAGCTTTCATTTAGCAATGTTTATTTTATTCTTCAAAGATAAGTGTTCTTTCGTCTTAGATGAAATGTGTGATATGTCAACTGAGTCGGAGAAATGGAAATTCTTTTATTTACTAGTTTTGAAAGGATAATGTTTTCCACAGCATATTGTAATATTTATTTGGCTTATGCTGTCTTTTTACCCCTTTTTTAATAGATATTACATTCCTTGCTAGGAACGTGAACTGCAGTGTCATGCTGGTAAAAGCAGCTGTAGATCTAAATATTTTTTTCAAATAAACATGAAGTTTTGACAAACCTTTATAAATTTGTGACTTGAAATCAATACTCTCTTGGTCTCCAATATTTTTGTGGTTTGGTTTTGGTGTGGTGACTTTTATTGTTGCCTTTGGCTTTTTTGGGCTTTGCTCGGATTGATTACTTAAAGCATTCCTTGTTTCATCCAGTTTTGATAGCCTTGTTCTTTGCTTTTCAGAACATAAGTTGGGATACTAAGTTAAACAAAAATATCATTCAAGAAATTTTAATTTATCTAGTGAAAAGAAAAAGAAAATAAAAGTTTAAGATGAAATACTAAAACCAAATTTTTAATTTGAATGTTAGGAGAAATGAGCTAGAGTTGGTATCCAGATTATACTCAGCTCTGCCTTCTAACCTGACAGATGCATCATATGAGGAACAAAATAGCATAGAAAAAGCTGTCACTCACCCCAGATTCATGACTCCTCAGGTGCTGGCCAACTTCCAGCTCATAACTGAAAAGCTCAGGTTTAAAAATTTTCATTAAAATATGTGAGGTCATGGATCCAAAGCAATCAAGAAGATTTTCTTCCTGCAAAAGTCTGGGGGTGTTGTGTTGCCTGCCTTGGGTCTTGCCAGGACTTCTGGTGTCTCCTACGAGCCACAGAAGTGACTGTCAGGGTGCCAGGAGGAGAAGCTGACAAAAACATCACCACCACCAGAACTGATCTGAATAGATCTGCATCAAACATGACAGCTTGGGTAAATCATCAAACTTCAATGAATGTTTTCTCTAGGAATTTTTTTTTTCTTTCAAACCAGCAGTAATAAGGAACTTCTGCAAATAACAGGGTACGAAGAAAAATGTAGAAATATGGTAGAAAAAGACTTGAAATCTGGAAGAGAATATCATGAGGCTGTGTCAGAGGAGGGCCACTTGTGCCTTCAGTGGATGTGAACATCATGGTGGTGTTTCCCTTCACACCAATGTGTATATTTACACAAAGACACACATTTATGCTTGAGACTCTACATAAATATACATCGTTTTTTCATGTATATGAACACTTGCAGGTGCAAGTTTTAAAGTTCAGCACTTCTCTTCCATCTGCACTTCCACCCTGTCTTTACACGTGCTTTAAAATTTCAAACTATCAAAAGACTTAAATGTTCCCAAAAAGAAAATTTGAGCAAAACATTTTACACGTTGTAAAAAGAAGCCATTGAATGAAGGTTTACAGTGTGCTTTCTGAGTTCAGGCTATGCAGTCAGAGTGGCATTTCTGGCCTGGAAAACCATTGAAATTATCTGGCTAGCATTTCCCAAGCTAATTGATTAGAGGTTGGATAGCTATCATATTGTTAAATTAATTGTCACTCTGAAATTCAAAGAAGTCACCAGAATATTTTCTGCAATCATAGTGGACTCTTGAGCCTCACTGTAGAGCTGACACTAAGGATTTTCCTCGATTAGTTTTTAAATAATTGATGTGTATAGGTCAGATACAACAGAAAATTCAGAGAGAACAGAGGATGCTTTCAAAACATTACTGGACAATTTGGCAGTGATGTATACTTAGAATTACACTACTTACAGAAATTAGTTTCCCTGAAGAATGCCAGAGTATGCATTTCAGATGTTACTTGTGACCTCAAATGAACTGACTACATTTAACTATCTCTACATTTTTGAAATCTGTGCTCAGAAGGATTTTGACTTGGAATGACCAAGTTGATAGCTTCTTTTTTTTTTTTTTTTTTTTTGTTGTGCACATAAATATTCCATTAAAAAGCCATTCTAAACGAAACTAACTCAAAATAATGTGGAGAAGAGCCATTTCAAACGGGTTTTGCCACAGTCACCTTTTTTTTTTCTTGAATAAAAGACAGTATTTGGATTGATTTTTATTCATGGTAAGTGAATAATAGACTGAAATCACAGCCAGAGTTACAGTCATCACAGTATTTTAGACACTGCTAAAATCAACAGGGAGTTAACAGAAATTTAATATAGCTTAAATCCTTGTTCAAATATAAGTTCAAGACAAACAGGCTGCAAACCATCCAGTACCTAAAGATGTAAGAGGAATAGTTGTAATTTGGCATATCATCAGCTGCTCCAGCTGATGTACTTGCTGGTTTTCTTTCAAATATTTAGAGATGTTTCCACATCAGTTTTTCCAAGATTTCTCTGTTTCCCGTAGCTAAAGTAACAACAAACACAACAGACAAGTCTTCAGGTCAATGTAAGTTTACCAACACCTCTTAAACTCTGGAAAACAAGGTCTCAGGACAGCTCCAGTTGGCCTCAGTTGGTCCTTATAAACACCTCATAGAACTGGTCATCATACACAGCTATAAAAAAAATCGTAATAAGACAGCATAGAGTCCAATTTACTCTTGTGTCCCCCAAAAGCTAAAAAGAGAAAGAAAAAAGTTTGTGTGAGTCAATGACACCTTTGAGGGAAACCTGCTCTGATGAAAAGATACAGACAAGGGCACTCAGTCAGCCATCAGCAGAGACACTGTTTGTCCTGCAATCATGGAGGTGTTCAGGGACTTGCTCTGTGTCTTTCAACCAAGCTTTTCTTTTAGCCCCATTCCTAAATTAAGTTTACAGCTGATTGAAGATGACAGGTTGTCAAACTGAGAGTGACCTCTTGGTCCAAACAAGAGCTGTCAAGAGATGACAGCTGATCCCTGCCAGCCTGGCTTAGAGAGAAGAAGTTGTTACTTGTAAAAGCCTTCCTACCTGTCCCACCACACACTTACCAGTCACTTCTGAGCCAATGTGGCTCAAAGGTCAATGAAAGGATCAGCAGGGGTGGAGGCACAAAACAGCAGCAAATGCTCTGAGCAAAACTGGCAGGGATGAAAACTGGCTTTTGCAAAATACTTCACCTTGACACCAGTCTGTTGAACCAAACCGTGGAAAGGCTTGCAAATTCTGTGCTAAACCAGGTTAAGAAATGCTCTTGTTCCTGTGGGAGTGGCTTTGCAGCAGACACTGTCCACACCTTTCCAGGTTAAGCAGCTCCTGCACTGGGAATGTCACGTCACTGTCCAAGATCTAGCTTCATGGAATCACCAATTCATGTTGGAAAAGCCTGAAGATGTACTTGAAAAGCATGTCAGAGCTCTTTTCTTCTAATATCTGAGATTTTGCTGTGAAAAATTCTTAATCTGGCCATTCAAAACCAAATCAAGCCTGCTGTTTCTGTTACCACACAATAATGGTAATAGCAATTGCTGTCATATTGTAGTAATAATAGATGTCCCATTGTTTCTAGAAACCACAGGATTTAGAAGTCAGCAATTACAGTAGCTCTTTTGAGACTTTACTGGTAGTTCTAGGCAGCAGAAATATCCTTAAGGGAACAAAAATTCTGGCAGCTGAATAAGGATTATTTTAATGTGAGATGCCTCAGATCTGAGCATTTCTGATTTGTATGATTTGATTTGCTTATGTATTTCCATTCATGCATTTGTGCATTCCCTCCTGAGATTTAAAGAAGCAACACATGAATATGGAGTGGAAAGAAAATCCTCTGGAAGGAAATAAAAACACAAGTCTACCTTGAAAAAGAAATACAGGCTCAATTATACTTTACTATATTTTCTATTAATTATACAAAAGCCAGTATAAAGATTCAAGCAGAAAGAGAATAAAAGAGATGCTGCCTTTGTTAGATTATTGAACAGAAATGGCTGTAAAGCATTTCCATTTTAAAAAATATCACCCCAGGAGGCACCTTCTTGAGCTCATCACCTCAGCATGTCTCCAGCACCCTTAAATAGGAAAGATTTATGGCAACTTTTCAGCTGAAGCTTCTTTTAATTAACAGAAATTTTGCTGCCCCCATTGAAGAATAATTCTGTGAGCTTTAGGACATGAATGCAGTGACAGCTGCATATGGATCTCCTTCAGTTTCCTTCAAAATTCTGCTCCAACAAAATCCCTCAGAGGTGGCACCTGCCATTTCTCACTGTGAATTTGACTCTGGTAAGGGATCTTTAACTTTGGAACACAATCTGCTTTGTTTTGCATTTTCAGGTTACCTCTTCCTGAAATTTTGGCTCCATTGCTGTTTGCTGCTTTCTTAACAAGAAAGCTTTCCTTAGCTCCTAATATTTCATGTGGATGGCAGCTGAACACATGAAAATGTGCACATGAATCCATACCTGAAGAAGATCTCAGTATTTCAAAGACACTATGACACTGCACACCTCAGTGGTGTGCAGCACTACTGGGAGCAGCACAGCTGGGAAATCAATCCACTCATTCAGATACCTGCAAACAGAGGAATGCAGCTGAAATTAATTCTCTCTCATGAGGAATTCTGACATTTCACTGATCCATATCTGAGAGGAAACTCTTGGAAATGTAAGAATGTTTAGAGAGGAAAAGGCCTGTAGATCTGACCTGCAGCCTAAGATATAGCAAAAACATTGAATTTGACACTAATTATGCCTTCACAAGCAGCTACCTCAGGACAGAAAAGAAACAGAAAAAACATAAAAAAGGAGGGACTTTGTTTTATTTCCTTTTTTGATTTTATAAAACAGAACATATTCAAAAGACCTTGAAGTATCAAATTAGATTCCAAATTATCTGTGAGTTTTGTAACAGAATAGATTAGTGCATGCTTTCAGAAACTATAGAGCTCAGTTCTACAAGTCATAATAACCAGATGTTATGATGGGTATCAATACTGATTATTTTTAGTGAATTAAAACTTGGGAATGATTTTTTAGCAAACTGCCCAGTGGAAGTTTTCTATCAAGCATGAGACATCTTTTTTTGGTCATAAAATACAGGTCCCTTTAAGTTTTGTATCTTTTCTCTGTTATTTCCCCATCTGTTTATGGGTCACACTAGTTGTGGTTCCCCTTATATGTAACTTTAGTCACAAGGCTGATGTTACTCTTCTCTGGAAGCAGTGAAAGTCATGGGTGTCAAATGCTTTTTCTTGATCTTCATTAATTGGGCCACCCAGATTCTACAATTCTGAAACAATTTTCAATCAAAATAACACATTTAAAACAAAAACCAAACACAAAAATAAATGTATGAGCTGACTAAAAATTACATTTTATTGTTCAAAATAAATAGATGTGCTTATATGTTTGGGGGAATTTGCAATTATTTAGACTAGATTTTTTGTCATTTTACTTTTAAATCAGTAACTGAACTCCAGGATTTAATGTTCTTAAAAGTCTACTTTCTTAGACTTTAAGCCTTTCATGGGTTTAAGAATGAAAGAAGATTATTGTCTAATATAGCTCATGATGAGTGAAGGTCCAATGCCCATTTTTGTAACAGAATTTTGTACAAAATATTAATAGTCTATGAATCTTAGTAGTTGTTTTTAAGTACTACATTTAGGACAATTTCCACCAGCAGAACAGAATCCAACTGGGTTTTTAACCCACAAGGGTTTAAGTAATCTATATAAAGTCATGACAGATGCCTGATGAAGAGTTACCAGGAGTTTCTTCTCCTCCATATTTTCAAAATAGGTTCCAAGGATCCCTGTGTGCCTTCTACAAAAACCTAATCCCTTACTGAAACTTCACAATTTAGCACCCTGTCCTCATCCTACTGGTGACTGTCCTGCTGTGACAGCCTCAGAGTCTTGACTGAATCCACTCTTTATGGCCTGCTCAGCTCAGAATCTCTTTCTGATTCCTTTGGTGTGGTCACAGAGTCACGTCAGCCATAATCTTTAACAAAGTAATTAAATTATCTGTTTCCAAATTAAGCTGGTTACATGTAATGAATTAATTATATTTAAGCTAGTTTAATAGCCCAAACTGATGTAATTCCACACTGAAGATACCCCTGTTTCAGCTGCCTTCATGGCAACAAATTAGACCATGTTTAGGAAGCCAGTGACTCTGCACAGGTGAAAAATATCCATTATATCAGAAAGAAGCTTCCACAAATATGTCTATATTTAAAGTACTGGAAATTGTAATTTTTGTCTCCTTTTGAGGTAAGAAAAGAAACACAGGTTATCTACAATCAGTTAGGTATTCACATTGAAAATACCTGTGATCTGCAACTTGTGTCTTAATAGTGCAGCTGTAGTGAAATGCATTAAATTTAATTTAATTTCATTTTTAAATTTAATTTAAAAATTTCATTTAAAAATTTCATTTAATTTCATTTCAATTTCATTTAATTTCATAATTCATTTAATTTCATCGTTCAAATTTATTTGAGAGGGCTACAAAATAGATATTCATGTATCTATACGCACACACACACACACACACACATATATATATATGGACTATAAACAGAAGCACTTGCAATAGTAAAAATAAGGTTTTACAACCTCTCAAAAAATGCTCACAGTTAAATAAACCTGGAAACTGAGATGCATGAGAGTTTATTGCCTTCCAGTCTGGCTGTTCTACTCATGTACATTTTAGTCCACAGAAGATAAGGATAATTTTTCTTCCAATGTAGAAATTTTTCAAGTGAGTTATTCAGTGAATTGAAGCACTGGTATGCAAAACAAAAAAATACTTTTAGAAAAGTTTGTGGAACTCAGTACACTTTTTTTTTTACATAAATTACTGCCAAACAAATAGGAGTAACAAATTCATTCCTAGTTTGAAAAATCCATTTTTGAAAAACATTTTAAAAATGTTGAAAACCCATATCCACTGGTTAATACCCAGTGATCTGGTATTAAGCCATCAAGTTAAATCCTGAATTTTTAAGGGCCATGTGATACTGCATACTAAGTCCAAACTGGGAACAGGAATCAATATATTCCTGTTACGAGGTATGTACTGAAGTCTGATAACCTCACCAATCTCACTTTCCAAGAAATAAAGGTTGGTGGGATGTGCTGTTTGTATTGCCTGCTTCTGGGGTCAACATTAGTCACTAGTACAGAGTGAATTTTGATGTTTCTCCAAGAGCTCATAGATGCTCACAGATGTTCCTCTTAATTTATGATTCAGGCACAGAGACCCCCCCTCCCACATACTCTTGTTTCTTTGCTCTCCTGTACCATGGAAACATGATATTACTGGATTTTGAGGGTTACATATGAGTACAAAGCTTGCTTTGGATTTCTCTAGATGTTCCTGGGGCTTATGATACATTGTAAACGGCTTACATTTTTCTTTTGTAGGATTATGGTTTTAAGATGTAGATAGTGTCAATCTCATCTGATTAGGTTGTGTTTTCAGGAGGTGACTTATGTTCTTTTTAGCCTAAACCATCTGTTAGATGGAAATAATAGAAATTTTAACTCTATCTAAAATTTATTTTGAAATAATTCATTTATATTAGGCACACTTAAACCTTTCAATGCACATTTTGATTCCACTTGTAGTTTTTCACTGTAGTAATTCTTCTCGGATCTATATGATTGATCACCCTATTATAATCCCGCTTCAATAAGCAGCTGCCTGACTGACACCATATGTTGTTTAACCTAGAGCTGGTACTGTGTTGCTTAAAATCCTCTCTTGCTGCTTGTTTACTCATTTTTTGTCACGTATTTTCATTAGGTAATTTAGTTTTAAATGGGTCATAGCATTATCTCCTTTTCACAGTAATTTTGTAACCCTGTGATACCTTCTTTCACTCCATACATCTTTTCTGCTTCTGTGTGTGCTACCTCAGTGAAAGCCTTTATCCTGAGCACCTCTACAAATAGAATTAGTTTATTATACTCCTATATTAACAGTTTACTTCATTCCCCTAGTAGCATATTAACTGACAGAATTTTCTGCCAGCTATGTTAGGGCTTTATGATTTTTTTCCCTATTAAGGATTTTGGAAGGGGAAGGAGGATTTTACTGCAACTCATTTTGCCACATAAAATTGTGCCTTTTTCCCACTCCTCAATTCTATTACCACCTGCAAATTTTCTGCATTTGACTTTAGGGAATTGCCTCTTCACTACTCTGTGGTGGGTAATCATTTGCAAAGATTTTTCTGATCTTATGTAAATGCCATAATGAGAGAAAATGAAACTTTGAACTACAGCCATTAAAAAGGCACATACTAATAATACATTTTAGTCAGAAGATCTTAAATGGTTTTACAAAACGGTTTTACAAGGAGGATGCAGGCCTAGACATGGCAGTGATGTCATGGTTAACTCCCTGGGGAAGACTCAGCAGGAACCACACCTGAAATGGCTCAGGGAAAGTGGAAAAGGAACCAAAAGTCTCTGGTGTGTCTGACCACAGGCCCACAGGAGTCAAGGCACCAGCAGAATTGTGCATAAGATACATCAACAGAATATAACTCTTCCCAGAGATAAATTAAAAAAAAAAACCCACACAGCTTCAAGAAATTATGTTTTCTATGTGGTGTCTGAAGATGGTATCAAATGGCTTTCTTGCCTTCAGGAAAATAATCTAAAATAAAGAAAGAAACCTCAGGGGATTTTTTTCCAGAGTCATAATCTGCACTTCTGTTTCAAAGCAAAAATATTTTTAGGCAATGGTCAGTACATATGGAAATCTATGAAGATGTTAATGCCCATGTTCTGCTCCTGTTTTGCACCAGTCAGCAATATTTTGACAAAGAGAGAATTATAGATATGCCAAAATGCTCATATCAGCTCTATGATTCTCATTGTAGTTCCCTTTTGTTCTAAAATATTCTATTTTAGCCATTAATTTTCACAAAGATTTCCTGTATTATCATGTAGCAGTTTGTGTCACTGAGATCTATTTGTTGTCTTCTGCATTCACATTTTGCTTTCTCTCCTCAGACCCAAGGCCTGAGTAGCTGGAGAAGTTGACAGAATTCATAATGGTAGACTGAACATGAGACTGATATTAATGGAAATTATTATTCCTCTCTGTGTCCAGACATAGATTTTAAAAAGGTTATATGTTTCCTCAGTAGGAAATCTCAGGAAGCAGGAAAAATCTAAACATGGAGATTTAGGTGTAGGAGCAGAAAAGGAGAGAAGGATATAAAAGAATGCAGTATAAACCCAAGTCAAATTTTAAAACAAGTCTTGTGTTTTACAGTGAAAAGAAAGTTATACTTTATTCCAGCACAGCCATTGTGGTGAGTGATAAAGTGAGAGCATACTGTGCAGTAACTTTAAATTATCATGTAAAAAAACCCCAACAGTATCTCCACGCTTCAGTATCTTGGCTGTCACAAACCAGTGAGAGGAATCATGATGTCTGCTGTTTTTTACACTTAGTGTTGTGGAGGTTCTGCTTAACCTATCATTTACCAATGAAAATGTATCTGATTTTATTCCTAAAGCTTTGAGAAGTGAAAATTATACCCTGTGTATTAAATTTAACTGAATGTAATATATAACAGTATATAAAATTTAATTGGTGTACTATTCCAAACAAGAAGTGACAAGATATTCTTCAGCTGTGGAAAAGATAAAGTGTGATTGATGGCAGAAATTAATAATTGAGGAATGTAATTCACTGCAATAGATATAATCTACAGAGCAGTTTTCAAAACAGTTAGGCAAGGCTAATACACAGAAAAAGTTTGGCACAGCTCTTGTTCGAGAAGCACCAGCTTTTGAGACAAATAAACAAGTAAGTTTGAAGGCTTTTAAAGGCAAAGAGAGCCAAACTTCAACACCTTTTACACAGATCTCCCATGTCCTTGGTGTGCACAAGTAAAATGACAGCACCCACTTTGCAGCCCACTCCACCAGTGCAGCAGAGAGGGATGCAAAAAATAGTTTTGAAATAGAGGTTTGTCAACTGAAGAATCCTGTTTTAAAGTCAGATTCCTGCCTGTCTGAACTACTTGAAAATAAATGAGTCTTTAGTGTTTCCTGCTTGGTTTTTATGGTGGAGTCCTCTGCCAAAGGCATATGTTAAAACACCTGCTCCTGATCCTGTTGCTGCAACCAGCCTCTCCCTCTGTTCTGGGAACAGAGAGCCATGTCCCCTCTTCCTCATACATGCTCGAGATCAAAAACTCCTGTATTTGCACAGATGGCTGGGGCCATGCCTCAGAAGGGAGGGAGGAGAGCAAGGAAGGAGACTGAGGCAGAGGTGTTGGGCACCCACAGCAGCATTAGGTGTTGAAGTCTGGTTCTTGTGATGCTTAAATATAGACTACTCATCACCAGCCCCTCTTCTGTTCACCTGGCTTGATGAACTTGAACAAAAACATATCTGTAAAGAAGCTAAAAAATGTGATTAAATCAGGTTACTTAGAAGTTTTGTGAATTGTCCTTTGGGCTGTATAAGAATTCAGATTTTAACTCTTTTACCAACATGAGTCAGGGAAAAACATAGCTTTGCCCTCTTTTTCTTTCCCCAGCTGTGGGAGACCTTCACACTTTCTCTCCTGTGCAATCAACTGAGCAAAGAGTGTCCACACTAAGGACTGGCTAAGGAAAGGCAGCAAATCCCAGGCAGCCTTTCCTTCCTCCTGTGCTAAAGACTCCCAGGCCCTGTTTTTCATTTATATGGCCAAGGAAGCCCTTCCCATTGACAGCCAGAGTAGTAAAGGGTTGTGCTGGATTCAGTGTGCAATAACTCTTTCCAGTTGTCATGACAAACAGGACGTTCAGCTTAGAATTTACCTATTGTGCATTAGTGTCACAGCCACCTGATTTACATTATTCTCATTCAAGAACAGCTCATCTTTTATAAACATTATAATTACTGAACATTTTCAACTGAGTGTGAATAAAATTTGAGATGCAGGTGCAGAGATTAGTAACTAAATTTTTGTTTTGAATTCAAAATCAAGTGGATTATTTTTTCCTAATGATAACTGTCACTGTTTAATATGCCACTACAAATTAGACAAAATACAATTATTATCTGGATTACAATTTTATTATTGAAATAAATTCATAATTGATCTTTATCTGGGCTTTTTTGTTTTAGAAAAAAAATAATATTATTAAAGTTACAGTGAAGAAAGCAGGTGAAGTACTAAGACTGAGGGCACTGTTTGCTCCACCACACAGTCAAGATGCAGGTACAGCTGCCCTGTGCCCAGCAAAGAGAATTTTAACTCTGGGCCCAGACTCCTGACTCTACACCAGGCGGTGTTAAATGTGTCATGTACTGGCAGTTAAAGCCTGCTCTCTTTCAGTTTGTTTGTCAGCCCTAAATGAATGACCCCTGAGATGTCTGCTCTTTGCCATTGAAGATTGTGGTCTGAAACCTTTGCAGTGGACATGGGAGGAGATAATGCTGCCTTCCAGGAGAAGGGTTAATAACTCAAAAAACTTTTTCAGATAAGATGTAGACCACAAAGGAAAAGAGAATTCTGCCATTGTTTGGTTGTTCTCTCCATATCAGCATTTTCCCTCTTTGTTTCTCTCTCTGTCATTCTTGTTTCTCTTGTGGTTTTCACCTTTTATTTTACTTTCATCTTCTTTCTTCTCCCCATAACTTTTTACTCACAGAACGCGGGTGCTCTTACAGTCACATTTTATAATCACACATCTAGCCTGAGGTGCTGGTGTTAATTCTCAGACACTTATCAGTGTTTGCTGCTGCTCATGTTAAGTCTGTGGTACTTACCCACACAACTTCTGCTGCAGCTCCTCAAGGAGTGAGCTAGCTTTTCTTTCACCTATTTTAAATTTTCTCTGTGCCCTATAAAGGGTTTTCCCCTATCAGTCTGAACACTTCCCAAACTTCTTTTGGAGAGGGGCAGATTCCAACACCTTTATTGGAATGGGCACTCCAGGAGTCATCTCACTGAAACCAATGAGGCCTCTTCAGAATTAAATTATTATTTGCAAAGCTCATCTTACCAAGACTTTATCTGTTCTTCTGCACTTGAGAGTTTATCTTGGCTGTCATGTGTTGTCTTGATTAGATTTAGCAAATTTGTTCTGGAGATTTCATTTAATTTTCTAAGTTCAATTTATTAAAAATATTTTGCAGATACCCTGTCCCTACCAAAGGCTGCATTTCACAGAATGATTGTGACTGGATTATCCTCCTTTAGAACATGGGCTGTCTCTCCTTTTGCAAAGCACCTCTGCTATCTTACTTTTGAGCCTCAGGAACCAGCTTCTCTTTCCAAGAGAGGAACAAGTTAACTGTAAAAATGTTCTGAGGTTCATACTCAGTTCTACATAATTTCACTTTCATTGATAAGCAAACTTAGATAATCACTATTTTATCTGATCGCACACATAAAAGCCAGAGTTTCAGGATGCTCATTGAAGAGAATAATTTTGTGATATTCATATTATAATGATGCCTGGATTCCCAACACACAGGGTCAGAAACTCTTTCTGAAACAACGAGCATTGCTGGAAAATACAGGCAAATATTTACATAAGGAGACACTCAAGTTACCTGCAGCTCTAGAAAACATACACTTCTGAAAAAAAAATCAAAGACTTAGAAAGACACCTGACACATTCATTGCAAACTGCAGCAGTATGTTGAGTGATACTCACATGTGTAGATGGATCAAGGGTTGTTCTTACTCAGCTTAGGGAAGGGCTCTCAATCATACATGTGTCATTCCCAAGCCAGAATACATACTTCAATAACAATGAAACTCCAGTTATGTTGAACCTGCAAATTTCCAAGGATAATACATAATTTCAGCTCAGGAAAATGGAGAAATTATGTGTTTTGGGTTTTTTTTTCTGGTTTTCAGCATTCTTTTTATTTAAGACAGTGACATATAATAGAGCTGAAATAGCAAATTTCAAGTGTTGAATGAGCATCCTTGTAATAGGTAACAGAAAAAAAATAAAAGAGAATTGGTCAATACAAAATGATCAAAATGTCATTACAAAATCAACTAAATGTGCCTATCAACCAAATTAGCTGCACTGTAATTGTGCTATTGGAAAGTCAGCAAATGGCCTATGAGAGGCCCTCTGCTTTCCTTTTTGTCCCATCTCCTGCTAGATGATCTTTTAGCTGTGCTCAGACATTGAGTGTCACAATGTCTGTAGCAGCCAGACAACCCAACACCTGCGGTGAGATTAATCATTTGAGCTCATTAATGCATCCACTCCTTGATAGTGTTACTCATTTGCACAGCCCCTGCATGTACTCAGGCACTGGCATTACAAAGAAAAAGCCTCTCTTGAGGAAATGAGTCTCATCTGATTTATGCTCTAAAGGAGGACTTGAGAGGTAGGAAGCCATCTCAGGCTTGCAATGACATCTTCAGAGTTAGCTTACATCAGCTGGGGCCTTGGCTGGGTCAGCAACATGGCCAAATGATCTTAGGTGCCTTAACTTCCTCAGGTGTCACCATCTGCCATCCACCAGACCTGGTAGGTTTATAAAGGAGAAGAGAAAGGACCTGGAGAACTTCCCTGTTGCAACTGCATGGAGCCAGATGAGAAGGATAAGATGGCAAACAGCTCATCTGTGTCAGGCCATTGTCTGCCCCTGCTGTGCAGGGATGCTTTGATCATCTTTCCATTGCTGGGTCTTTCCACTGAGCCTTGTGACAGAAAGGTGAAGATGGAAGTAACTGTTAAATCACCCCAGGAATAAAGTTACAGAGTGTTACAGAGCAGCTTAGGTTGGAAAGGAGCTCTACATCCAGTCCAACACCCTGCACAGCTCAAAGTTAGATCAAGGGCCTGGCCACCCTGAGTCCTGGATACCCAGAAGTTCCACAGACTCTCAGGCACACATTCAAAGGCGATTAGGATTTTTTTCTCATATATCCATCAGAATTTCCTGTTGTAGCATAAGACCATTGTGCACCTCTGAGAAGAGCCCGGCTCCTTCTTAGAGCCCCCCATCAGTGAGACACCACATTCCCCCACTGCCCCCCTCAGCCTTCCCTTCTCCAGGATGGACATTCCTGGAGTCCCATCTCTCCTCACACATCACGTGCCCAAACTCCCCAAAAGTCTCAGGGACCATCTGCTGGACTAGTTTGACTTCCTTATCCCTCCCTTGCATGGTAGGACCTAAAAATTATCCAGACTGGGATACTGTTAAGAAGAATAAACTGGATGATGGAAACCTGTGTTGATACTGAAATCTGAGAGCTGTGTTGGTTTGCATAAGACATAAATGAGACTTCAGATGTTAAGGTATTTATTCAAACCAGTCCCCTAAAACTTGTGAAGTTCTTCCATGACTAAATAATAAGAATACTTTCAAGATGTTTCTGTTTTCCTCCATCTGTTCTTATTTCCTTGGGAATTTGTTTTACTGAGAGAAAATGATGGTCTTTTTTTACTCTCTGTGAGCACCACTGACACATTGCTATGGAAACTGGAAGTTCAACATTTTAGCGTTATAACTTCAGGAAAAACATGCAGGTATGGCCAAGCCCATTCAAATTTATTTGCATAAGTTTTTCTTTAATTTATTGCTGTTTCTGGTTAACTGTTGTTTTCATCTGTGCTAATGCTGTTTTGCAGATGTTGGTCTGTTGGCGAATAATTCATCAAGACCAAATGTGGTTTATCTCCAGCATGGTAACTGCTTATTGGCTTTCACAGAAATTGATTTATAAGTTTCAGTTTGTGTAGATGGACCTAGACGTGTGTGTACCAGGTTCAGACTTTCTGGAGACGGGGTACAAGTGATTTTGACAGTCCCAAGTTTTGGTTGTCCCATCTGAAATAATAAATTAACTCAGAATATTCTGAGTGAAAATCCTGCCCACCGGGCAACCTAATTGTTAGGAAACTACCTGAAAGGAAGATTCTCTTCTTCAAGGTAACCAGTGGAAGAGGAAATCACCCCAAGTAATACCAGAGGTGGTTTAGATTGGATATTAGGGAAAGAATCTTCACTGAAAGGAAGGTCAAGTATTGGAACAGGCTGCCCAGGGAAGTGGTGGAAATTCTGTCCTTTGAAGTGTTCAGAACCATGCAGATAAAGTTGTAGAATCCTAGATATGATATGGGCTCAGGGACATGGGTCAGGGGCGAACCTGTCAGTGCTGGGTTAGTGGCTGGGCTGGGTGATCTTACAGGCCTTTTCCTGTGTGATTCCATGATTAACTGCCCATGACTGGTAGTTAAAGACACTCTGGACAAAGAGCACCTGAGCACTCACCCTACTGACCAGTCACATGGAAATTATCAAATGAAGTGCTGTCTGTATTCACAGTAAAACAACCCATACATATTAAATGCTTTTTCTCACTAAAATCAAATAAGCATTTTAACAAAATACGATCAGTTTATCTGGCTTGTACATAATAAACCAAAAGACAGATCACAGAGACCTCACCTGTGAGAACAGCTCCTGCAGTTGCATCTCAAAGCATATGGTTACCCTTAACCCATCTGGTGTACATGTGCTCCTGTAAGTGATAATTGCAAATTAGGTCTTTTTCAAAATATTGAGTGCTTGTTAATGCTGAATTTACATCATTCTGCTGTTACAGTGTCAGCTGTCACAGAGTTATCAAACATCAGTTTTCCTAACTACCTTAGGAAATATAATCTGCCTTCAAGGACACTCAATGCCAAACCATTATTGTCATCTAGTCAGCAAGCATTTCAAATTGTATATTAATGTGTTGCAGGGTTAACTATGCTCATTACACTATTAGAAAATCTTACGCGTTCTCTCACATGCACATTTCTGCTGTGCAGAGCACTTGTGCTTATTACACAAACCTCCTGAGCTGTTATCAAGGCTGTCAGCAGGGCTCCTGCTGACACCATCACCCCTTGTTTTTTTTCCAGGTGAGAGCAGCAGTTGCTTTGCCTTCCTCAGGGAGATTGTGAGTTTGGCCGGCCTTATGCCAGGAGAGAAGGAAAAAGCAAAGGGGGAAAGGTCTGCTCCCTGGGAGATGCAGGTGAGGAGATGGAGGTATTTGTCCTCTGCTGAGGAGGAGCATGATTGTGGAAAGTCCTGACTTCTTTTAAAGTATATGCATTCTCCATTTATTTATACATAATTCATACTGCTCGGCTGAAGAAATCTGGGAGTGACTATCCATTATGTAAACCATTTCTCAAAAATACCATTTGTTATGTGGAAAATAAAAAAAGACAGATGGCAGCAGCTGTGAAATAGAATCTGTGTTGCAATTAATTATTTAGACTAAAAACAAATCTCCAGAGTGGAAGAGGACGTTTGTCTTACTTTAAATCTTGTTGTCATCCATGAGTGTAGTTTAAGGGAAGTAAGCTAAAGCCGAGAAGTGATTGAATGCAAATAAATTGTTTCCTTTTAATAAACATCATAATCCAATCCAGAAAATGGCACTAATTCAATCCACCATGAAACAAACTGGAGAAACAAGACAACACATCATGTCAGGGCAGATGAATGAGGTTGTACTCCTTGTAATAAGACAAATGTTATTTGCAGAAGGCGTAAAACTGTGATTGCTCATTTTCTTACATTTCTAGCTGCTACATACTGTTGATTTAGAAAGGGTCACGGTGGCAGGAACCCAGCAAATTTCAGTCTTAAACCCTTACACTAGAAAAAGTTACTGTGCGCGTAGAAATCTGTCCAATGAGAGGCACATGGTAATATTTAAAGAAACAACAATTAATCATGTAAAAAAATGATTCATCTATATCATACACTCAATTAAATGTGAAAATTACCCCAAGAACATTTTAAATACTAAGAAGAAACTTTTACATTAATATTAGGGGACAATTATGACTTTCCTGTTCATTATAGCCTATGTGCTCATGAGGTTCCACTGACGATATAGGGAGGTTTGGGTTTTCCTTGCACTCCAGACTACCCAAAAAGGTAACACTGTTAAGCATCACTCTTTTCAAGTAGTCTCCAGAACATCATCTTGTGCCTTGTAACTCATGAGGAGCACACAAGAGCCCCCAGTTTGCTGACAAATTCAGAGATCAGAGGTCTGGAAGCTCTGAGTTCCAAAAGGGCTTGTAGGTTCTGAGAGCAGCTGGGAGAAAGTGGATCTTAATCAGAAAATTGTTCTTAAAATTCAGGTTAGTTTAAAAGTTTAGACTGTGACAGTTCAGATGAACTACATAGAATTTGGAGTTTATCAGTCAGGATTACTTTTTTTTGCAAAACTTTGTTGCCTCTCTCCTGTACCGTGTAGACTGCAATAAAGTTGGCACTACTGGTCATCAATTCATTCCAAAGATCACTTAGTTATACAGCTCTCGCTAACTTAAAAGTATTTTTATTTTTAACTTCAAAATGATTAATTGTGTGTAGAGGTTGAAGCTGAAAATGTATTCCTTGCCCTCACTATTCCAGCCATGTACTTCTGTATTAATACCTTAAAAGTTCTCACAAACCTTGCCTAAAGACTGAGTTCTACAAACTTTATTTGTCAAATTTGCAGCCTTACTTTAAAACAAAAGCTCTTTCATTTTGAAGGGCCAAAAATGTTCCTGTTAAAGAAATACTTTGCCTTTGTTGCTGTTCTCAGCCAGACCAATAAGGGAGAATGAGGGAAAATGATAACTTGCCAGTACAGAACAAAATGCTGCCAGAAAAACAGAAGGTCTGTGCTCTGAGTACCACTTTTCAAATGGAAAATGAAAAATCAGGGAGATATAGGCAAATTGTTGCATACCTACTGTATCTAAATTGCAATGTATCTACTCCCACAATCAGTCCTTAGGACATAAATGTGCCTAGTGATTTCAGTGATTTTCTTTTGAAGCTGTAAGATATTACATATTTAGAGAAAATATGCAGAAATTTTTTCGAGTATATGATTTCTAAGCCTAAAATCTAAAGTCTATTTTCACCCAAGACATTAAAACCACAAAACTTTTCTGTGTAAAAAAGAAACACATATAAGCTGGTACCAATTTTTCTGCAGCTCACAAGAGCATGTTTTGGAGCAGTACTAATTGTAGTAGAATTGACAACAACAACAACATAAAATATATTGGTAACTTCAGATTTTTTGAGGAAGTCCATTTGTTTGCCAGAAACCCAGCAGTTACCCAGCCATAAGCTGTGTTTATGTCATCAAGAACTTGCTATCATTGTAGCAATTGATGTAATTTCAGTGCAGAAAAATGACTTTTTGTCTATTAATAATGCAGATGAATAGTCTCAAACTTGAGATCTAATGATACAATCTCCCTTGTAAAACCAGGGACTCCAGTTGCAGGATAAACTTTATAATGTGAATTTACAGCACACACAAATTAAAATACAAGGTTTATAGAGAGAGGTCAAATTATTATCATTAGATCAACCTCTCTAGGTGGGAAATAAACCACAGGCTTTTGTATATAAATTCTTTTTTTGTGCATCCAAAATAGGTTGGAATCTTCAAATGTAAATTCAGACTGAGAACAACTGCTCTGAATATAATCAGAAGTGTTAATCAGTCTGATCAGATGAAATAAAATGTTATTGGTATCTATAAACTAAAAGAAGAGGTGAAAAGCTGGTTTTCTTTGGAGAATAAAAGGGTCACACCATTTGTTACTTACAGAACACTGAAAAGTTAGTCAGAGAAAGTGATAGTAATAATAATATTCCAAGAAATCACTAACTTTATAAGGTACATGGCTTCAGTACTCTGTAGATTTAGGAATTCCTAGAACTGAAAGGTCAAAGGAGAAGAGTCTTTGTAAAGGTGATACTGGTAATGAGTGTTGCCATCCTTGGATCTGTATGTCCCCCACTTATATTGAAGCTCAGTTAGTGTGATACAACAACAGAAATCAAAGATGTTGGAATGCAGAAAAAATGTGGCATAGGTCAGTATTGGTGTTTTCCTGGAAACAATAGCCATGTTGTAATTATTTGTTGCCTTTATTTCTGGCTTCAGAAAGGAGTGCAGGCTCCCCATGAAGGCAGGGTGTGAAAACCCAGCCAAGGAAACCAACTGCCTCTTGTGTCTATTCCCATCTCCTCTCCCCTGGCATTTATTTTGTTTACAAAATAATCCTAAATTTTAGAGCTGCTTAGGGTGCATATCTTCTCTTAAATTATTAGTCTGTTTTCTATTAAACTTCAGCATCTCTGTCTCTTATCTCTGTGTTCCCAGGGATCCAGCACCAGGATGAGTCCTGCACACAGCCCTGTCCCATCCAGCCCTAGGGACTGGAACTGGGATAGACCCAGGGGCTGAGAGGGGCTCAGCTGAGATGACAGGGGAGAGAGGGGTGGTTAGGAATGCCTTGAAGCACTCCTTTCCTGCACTCTAGATGCAGCTGACCTAATCAGCTCCTCCTTTCCTCTCACAACCACACCTGAGTACATTTTTTGGCACACAGGCTTCCTTATGCTCTTCCTGCAATACAATTAGACATTTTTTAGCAATAGCTAAATTCATACTTCCTTTGGAAAAGGAGCTGATACACTGTCTAGCTTATTCCTCAAGTATTATGGATCCTAGAGTTCCTAGAGTTCATGGATCTACACAGCATCTGACAGGGGATGTGCACTATTCATGAAACTATTTGTGCTCCTTCCATTGATGTTGTGCATGGACACGTGGGGAAAAAAGGATCTGTTTCTGGCTCCAATCTGAGTCTCTCAGTTGAGGTTTTTCTAGTTTTCATCATCGTTTCTTTTATCTGCTAAATCATCACAAGCACTTGGTATGATCCTGGTAGCTTTTCCTCTCTCCCTTATATTCTGCCATTTTATCAGTATGCCACTTTCTAAAAAGAGCTGAGGATGTGAATGGAAAATATTCTTCCATGTCTAAGATTTCCCAAGCTTTCTGCATAGAATATGACATTTCTCTCTTAAGTAAGTTTGCAAAATAACTCCATGTTGCCATAGCTCCGTGAAATATATAATTTTCTAATTTTATAATACTGAAGGTAACTTAGATGTGGAAGAGCTGAAGATATTTTAGGAACAGCTGAGATCAGCACAATGTTCCACTCCAATCTCCTTTGTCTTACAGGCCACAGAATCACAGTCACAACCATCTTTATCAAGCCCCAAACCCTTCAGGAGAGACATTTATTCTTGATTAAAGGCTTTGAGAGGTAGAGTCCAGTATACACCTAGTAAATTTTCACAATGTGTGTTCACCCTCAGTGTTAAAAATATTTCACAGTTCTAATGGCATATCATTGAATTTTCATTTAATGCCACTAATCATTATATTACAGTATACCTTAGAAATTATTGTAAGTTTTATTATTTTTATATTTTATTGATGATTGCTGTTTTTCTAGTCAGTCTTGGATCAATTAATGGCATTCCCTGAAATATCTTTCACTGTCTCTGCATTGACCAATATTACATTAAAGTGCATTTAGACAAAAAGGTTAAAACCCTTTCATGTAAAGCAATTAGAGAGAGCACGCTTCTACATCCATCAGATGTGAAATCCATTGCACAAAATCCATCACACAGTATGGATTTCAGCTGAAAAGTACAGATTTTTCTGTCTCTTGTGAAGCCTAAGGTTTATCACCTGGGCAGATATTTGGAGTTCTATTGCAAACATAAAGCTAAAATGTGTCCCCTGTCAAGAAGAAAGAGAAAACTTCTGACCATAATCACAAGGAAGGAATAATTTCCCTGAAATCAGTGACAATTAGGACCAAAAAATTAGCTCTGAGTCTTACCTAGCATCTGATTTTAACACATTACAGTCCCGCTTCTGCCATTCTTGTCAGCATTAAATAATCCTGTTCACAGTTTAATGCTGTAGAAAAAGCTACCTAATAAAATGTACTGGTTTCTGTGCTAATCATCAGGAGAAGAAGGATTTGGGTATGGAGAAGTATCCAAATGACATTATCAGAGTTATGGTAGATCTCTGTGCTGTTCCAATTCTCTGCTGAAAAGCCAAAGCAACTATTTGAAGTGCTCAGATGGCAAATAATCTTTTACCAGCCTTTCTATTTTGGCCACTGATTAGAGTTATAAAACCTTTCATAAATTTCATGGAATCGGATATTAGCCCTATTTTACTTTCTGAATTCAAATTTTATAGGCTGCTGCTGTCTTAAAAAGTAGGCATTCTGTTTATTGCTGGAAATAAATAAGAGCTTGTAGTTGCCTTCCCACTTTGGTAGCTATATTACAAATATAATTTTAATTTAAAGGTAAATAATACAATATATGTTGCTCTGCATTTTAGGCAGCATGGAGCCACTCCTGCTTGCAATCCCAGTTGTCAGTGTGGTCCTGAAAGTACAGATTGCTGAGCAAACTGTAACCACAGCCTCTTAGTCCTACTACTACTGCAGCAGTGTTAGGAAACAGAGGGAATATTTGCATAGCAAAATGAGCAGTTTTTGAATGATTTCTTCAATTACAGTTGCTTCTGAGAACTAAATTCATTTAAGTGCAAGAGTAGAACAGGAATTTGAAATCTTTTCTATCTTAAACAGCATACCACATTTTAAAGCATGGAGTCTGACTCCTAAATGCTATAGGTCTTGTCTTTTTGTAATTTAGAATCAGAGAGGCAAAAATGGTCATTCAACTGACCTTCTACATAAAACAGACCATTGAATGCCAGAAATAATTTCTATGGCAAAAACATCTTTATGTAATTCCTAGAACATATTTGGAAAGGAATTGAATCAAGCAGTAGATTCAATTTATGGTGAGTTTACTACCTCCATTAGCAAGTATTTAATTGGTTAATTGGGCATGAAGAGAAAAATATTGCAGTTTGCATTTTTGGTGCTTTAGCATTTGTCTATTGGATTGAAATCAGATTTACAGGATGTTTTTTAACCTTTGCTTTATAAACAGCAAAATGCAACCTTCATATGTATGATGAAGATGCTGAATCCTACTAGCAAAGATGCTGAATCCTAGATGCAGCTGTGTAGCATCTCTTAGTTGATGAGGATATTTTAATTTGCTTTTCACGTGACTTGCTTTAGCTTCTTTTCTTTTGAAGGTTCCCCTCTCTGGCAATCTCCAGACTTAACCTCAGTTCGCTCTTTGGACAAGGTTACAAAATTGTTTCCAGGTCTGGGCTCAAGTCTTCAAAGAACTATTCTGTAGAAATCAAGGAAATGTCCTTTTTTTGTGATTCATAGCATTTTTTGTAACTTTTATTCCCCAACATCTCACTGAAAGAACACATTGAGGTTATCTGCCATTAACCTTAAAGTCTTTTCAGAATTGCCTCTTGAGCACAGTTTCGAAGTCTGAACTCGCCCTTCTCCATTTCAATGTTTGTGACCTCTCTAAAAGCATGAAGCCCTATAAGTAAATCTACTCTGGTAATTTTGGGAGCCAGTTTTTTGTTGTTTTATTTTTTTCCTTTTTCCATTATGCATTTATGCTTCACATACTAAAAGGCACAGAGACTGCTGTTTGACCTGGGATGCTCAATGGTCCCTAACATTTCTCTCAGGTCAAGTTAAATGTTTGTTCAAAACCCACAGCTCAATAGAATAAATACACATCAAGGGCTCTTTGTTCCTAAGTCCTCTTTATTGTCCCTTTGTTCAGGGAAGGGCCTGTCTTAAGTGTCCCCTTGAAAACATATTAATGATTCCACCATGATTTTGTTTGACCTTTTATTAAAGCTTTTTTTCTCTGCTAAGCCAACAACTCCTAATATTCCTTTGGGTGGATACTCAGCAAAGGCTTAAGGACATAATGTCAAAGTGACAACTCCTGATTCTCTTTCAGTAATATTTTAGGTTAATAATTAGAAAATCCTATCAGTAAAATGTTCCAAACAAGACTCCAGAATGCCATGAAGCATTGGGGTTTTTTTAAGTAGAAGCAGCATTGGTGAGATCCAGTTTCCTAAAGTGCTGAACTAGCCTTGGATATGGATGTAGAGAAAAAGTAATGACTTAACCTACTTCCTCTAAAAAAAAGATCTTAAATTCCCCATGATTCTTCAATCTGAAGTCCTATCAGTATTTTTACAGCTGTATACTCTATAAAACTACAACTTTTTTCTTTGCATATAAATGTAAGAAGGAATCTAGATGGTTTTACAGAATTTTGCTCTGTTAAAAACTGAAACTATTTGGTCATATAAACATAAAAAGATAGCCATTTGTGACACTGATTATTGTCATAAAAGTTAGGTTATTTGTTCCTTAGGAAAAAAAGATGTCTTTACCCAATATAGTACAGAATACCCTTATCAGTACATTTGGAATCATGGGGTTTTGTTTCCACCCCTTGTAAGTGTGCAAGCAAGTGAAAAATCCAGATGGAGAAAATTCATAAACTCATGCATTAACTTAGAAACAGATTTGCTTATATGATGGAATATGGCAGCTTTGACATTCTTTCCTAAAACACTATAAATTTGCAATAATTCGATAGGGTAATGAATCAGAAATAAGATACTGACCCATACATTGATTCTGTCCTGTGATACTGGTGATACTCAAATATTTCAGGCTTCAGTGCTGTCAATTGCCATATGGCCTAAATACTGCTATAGACACAAAAATCACTGAACTTAATAGTGCAGAAGGGAGGGGAAAATTTAAAAATATTTTTGTGTTCAAATAGGATGTTATTTTACTCTCATACCAGATCTGGTATCTCAACAGTTTTAGAAGCTCTCACTATGACACTTCCTTACCCTTCATCACTGTTGCTTCTGTAGGATCAAGAACACGTCCTTTAGGGACTTCAGGAAGTCCTAGTCAAAGCTGGATCAGCTGTGACCAGGCTGCTTAGAACTTTGTTCATTTTGAGCTTGAAAAATCTTCATAGATGGAAATTGCACAATCTCCCTAGGAGTCTGTCCCCTGCTCTGCTATCCTCAGAGAGCAAAAGGTTTTTACTTTTACCCAGCCTGAACCTCTTTTTTTTTTACCTTAATCCATTGTCTATCATCCTCCTGTGAGGCACCACTGCAAAGAGCTTGCCTCTGTCTTCTCTTCCTTGTAGCTGTAGGCAGGGTGCTTTCCAGTGCCCTGATGTTGTCTCTTCTGGGGTCTGAAGAAGCCCAAGACCTTCAGTCTCTTCTCCCAGGGCTACATCCCCATTGCCATACTGATGATCTTCTGCTGAATTTGCTGCAGGTTAGGGATGACTTGTTCTGGGAGGTGGATGATCACTCCAATCCACAGATTCTGATGCATTTCATGCATTTCATTCATCCCAGGAGCTGTTGGCACCTTTGTGGCCAGGGCTGGCTCATGCTCAGCTTGCTGCTCACCAGGACCCCTGAGGCCTCTGCAGCAGAGCTGCTCCCACCAGCCAGTGTTCTCCTTCACAGGGACAGGACTTTGCATCTCTCTCTACCGAATTTCAGCAGGAATGTTGTTTCATTCCATGTGCAAGCACAAAGAACACTTCTTCACAATAGTTTGGTCAGTCTGTTTTTGGTCTCGGCCACAGACCACTGATGATTCCCCATCTCCATTCCACTTGGGCTCTGTGAAATGGCTGACTTTTCCTAGAGGTAAACTTTTTACCTCTGGAATTTATGTACTCCTGGGACCTGTTTTATGTAAGTAAACCTCAGTATAGCTGTCTCAGAAAACGCAAAGTACGTATAGGTGCAGATGAGTTGCACTTCTGCTGAGCAGAAAGTTATTTCCTGGATAAGGAGTTTGATGTTTTAAAGGCTGTGCTGTGGAGCGTGGGATTAGTCACTTGCCAGGATAATAGGGCTGACTCTCCATGGTGCTACTCCAGCTGCACTCCTTCCTGTGCATACCCATTGTAACAGCTCTTAAAACTGAAGTCATACAGCAGTGAATCAGGCCTGGAAAGCTTAAGAAAATAAGAAATGAAGGAGTGGTGGGAGGTTAATTTCCCTCCTACAATAATCCGCAACAGTGAAAGCAACAAAACTACCTTTTCTTTCTCTCTTTTTTTTTTTAAACCAGGAGAAATGTAATCTAACTCCCAATTTGCTGCATAAACCAGAAGTGTTAAGGTTCAACTGCTGCTTGTAAAAACCCTTAGTTTGTAGCATAGAATGCTTTCTTCTTACTTGTTTTCAATGACAATTATCACTGACGAACTATACAAAGAGGGAAAATAAAAGAAAAATAGGGAAAATAATAGTCAGTGAAAGGACATACTTCAAAACATCCAGAATTAAAAAAAAAAATCAGACTGACACTTTGCCACATAGCTGTACAATAGAGAAGAGTTAATCTTTTTTTCTAAGTTGATGTGACACTATTATTATTCAAGGAACTGGAACATAGTTCTAAGGGTTTCATTTCTATGGTTTGACAAATCAGATCTCATCTATTTCATTTAAAATAAGTAGTTTTTTGGGAGATTTTTACAAATGCTGAAGAAAAAGAAAAGACATTTTTAAAAAGTTCTAAGCTTTTTTTCTTTTGCTTATTATTTTTCTTTCTTAGGCCTGATTTTTATGATAAATATATGACTATGTGACAGTAAACAACTGACATTAAAGTTAGAAGTTTCTAGCAATTTATGTTAATCCATAGGGAACATGGTAGACTACTGAAGAGCTTCTCTTGGGTTTCTAAAACCATTGAAGGAAGATCAAGATCAGAAGGCTTAGCCTTTTAGCTCAGTGGAAATGGGCTTATATGTTGGCAGATCCATTTGATATTATTTAGGGAGTAATAACCTCTCTACATTTCCAGAACTTTATGCTCAATAATACTCCAGAACACTACTAATTTCTCTGCTGCACTGGCAAGTTATCCCATCTTATCAACAAGAAATGCAGTATGAAACTGATGAAAAAAGCTGCATAATAGTTTGATTTCTGTATAATTGAGTTTCACAAATCTGCCCTCAGATGTTAAAGTACAGCTCTGTCTAATTTGCAAGAGCAAGACAGACACACATATCTGAACAAAAATCAGCACATACTGTTTAATTCCTTCACAAATCTGCTTAGTACATTGACACCATTATTCTATTACCCTATTATTACTCTTTGCTGGGGCAGTTTCCCTGACACAACTTTCCCCTAAAGGGTTTAGCTTTCCTGATATAAAAAGGAGTCCAGACTCAATATGTAATTTTGATCTTTAGTTCTGTGTTTTGCAAGAGAAAATGGGATTGTGGCAGCAATACCAATAGCAAAAGAGTGAACTGTCTGTGATCTGCCTTCCAGCAGTAAAGCAAACCTGCTCCTTTGCTTATATCATTAGCAGTCAGATTTATCATTGTTGTGTTTAATGCTATTCAAGAATAGATCCTCAGAGTGCTTTATGGACACAAATTGAAGGAGGTCACTGCCCCAGAGAATTTTCATTTAAAATGAAAATGAAAAATAGGAGAAGAATTGTCTGCAAGCAGAGTCAAGCAATACTACAGCTGATCAGGATTTTGGGGAGGAGGAGGCAGAGAAAGGGAATGCAAAGGGGTTTAAGGAGAGACTTAGCTTAGGGAAAAATAAGGGAGGACTGATTAGGAGGACTTTTCCAGGGAGAAAAAGTAAAAGAGGCACAGACAGACTGAAAACTTGGATAACAGAGGATGCAAGCCATCCCCCATGACAGCAGGGCAGAATTCTCCTACCAGTGCCTGGGAACACCTAAAACTTCCTAAATCACCAGCTGGGTTCTCTCACCAGTTATTCTGCATCTTCTGACCATTTTCTAGAGTTCTGTCATTCAAGGCACATCACCTAAATAAAACCCCATGAGCAGAAGACTCAAAAGGATCGGGAATATGTGAAGGCAAGGACAGATAAGCACACCATCAGGGAAAGCCTTTCAGAATTTAGGTGAAAAAACCAGAAGTGTAGCTTCTCATTTATTGCAGATCTGGATTTCAAAAGCCCAAACAAGTTGGACCAAGCGCATTTAATGCTTCTTCTGCCAGGCATGAGATACCCTAGGAAAGAAACATCCTCTAAAAAGTGAGCCACTTCAGCAGATCAGATTGTACCTCTCACTAACACAAACATTTCTAAAAGCTCAATCAATTCCTCCACAGGATTGCTGGTGTATTATTATGAAAATCCAAAATGTAGCCATTCCAAAGCATACTTAAGGATTTCCCTCTGGGTCATGCACATTGTTTTATTTACAGAATAAACCTTTCTGTGAGAGAATATAAATAGCAAGTCCTAGACCTTATATTACAATAAATTTTACATATTACTTAAAAGATGAAAATTCACTTGTCAGTCTCTGATCATGCATATTAAAAGGAAGCTGCAGCTGCTCATAGCCTGCACCATTGTCAACACAAATCTGTCACTGGTAACGATAACATGGGATGAAGTATTTTTCTGACAATCATTGGAATGAATAAAGGCATTGTATAGCCACACTGTATCATAAGTTTTTTTTAATTGAGATCCACACAAATGATATTTTAACAAGAATTCTGTTTTAAAACCATTTGTTGGAGCAAAGTGTGATTCAAACTGTACTAGTGCCACTGAAAATGACTTGTGGAACGGAGACTTCTGCCTGTAATTATAATGAGGGGAAGCCAATGCATGAAAGGTGCTGAACAGTGCTGCTCTCTCATCTCATGCTTCTTGTTAGCCTTGATCCTCAGAGAACATCCCAAGCAGCAGTTCATTGGCTATTTACTTACGTTAAAAGAAAATTTAAAATGGAATTGTGGATCAGGAATTACATTCCTCCCTTCCCAAGCAGGTAGAGTGGAACCAGGTACTGTTCCACACACTTCTAAAATTCTCTCCCCCCATCAGATAGAGCCTTGGTGCCAGTGCAATGCTGTCACCAGATTAATAGCAGGACTGCATACATCAGCTTTGCTACCAACTAGATCTGCATTCAAATATTTAATCAATTTACGTTATACAAACTGACTGATTGAGGCTACATTAGAAACCTTTTTCATACTCATTTCATGCTTCTTTGGTGAATAAAGATGTCTCCTCCTCAAGCATCACCCGTCAGCTCCCTTTGTGTTGTGCTTTGTAGATGCTTAATTAGCTCATCTCAGACAGCCTGGGAGAATTCAGAAGTTGCTGTGACACTGAGCTCCTTTGGCTGTCCTCCTTGAGGAGCAGCCTTGGAAATGAAGATGGGGATGTTACTGTGGAGACAAGGGGAGCCAGAGTTCCCTCATGTGCCACTCACACAGAGTGACATTTCTGGATCTCTGTAACACAATAACTTGGGGTTTAGGGGTGAACATGGCAGGGCTTCATTAATGGTTGGACCTGATGACCTTAGAGATCTTATCCAACTTCATGACCTCTGATTCTGTATCAGAGAAGTTCCTTGGTCTGTTTGCACATCTGTAGGGTGAAAGAGTAGCCCTCAAGGACTGAGATAAAAAGAGAGGTTCAGGTGACTATAGTTTGATTGCATATACACCCAAAAAAATGGTTTCCCTTGGCTCATAGCACAATATTTCTGATCTCAGATAGCACTCTAAAATATGGAATAGAAAGTTGAGTTCCAGAAGTTATGAGAAGTTATGATTTAGGAAAATATGAATTTACAAAATTAAACTACATTTATTACAGGCTACAGGCTGTGTATTTTTACAGCCTGTGCTTAAAGAGTTGAGTTTGATTTACATCAGGCATTTAAAAAACTAATCTCCTCCATTTTTTATTCATATTATGAATTGTGATTCTTGAAAAAATTTTAAGGGAACTCAAAATATTTTAAGAAAAGCTTAAATCAGAGAACTGTTAACAGTTTTTATTGGAAGCTGTTACCCAGGTAAAGAGGTTGAATATTTGTAACTGCAGCCAGCTGGTTCTCACTCACACATTGAAAACTTAAGATGCTTCCTGCAATTACAGGTAATTGTAAATTTCCTGGTGAATAAAATTGTTTCAGGGTAATGGAGGGTTGCATGGAGACAGTTGCACACAAAGATGGACATTTTGCGTTATCAATTAGAATATCCATTATTTGCATAATCTATGTAATCACAGAGCAAACTGCAGTCCTAAGGAAGAGGAACGTTATCTTCTGGGTCCTTCTTTATTTTTTTGGTAGAACAGTGTGGGTAGAACAGCAAATCACAATGCCAGGGGTGAGCTGAAACTCAGTAAAATACAATTAAAAGAGAAAATCAGCCAAAAAGGCAGCAAAACCAGGCAAAAAGACATGACAGAAAGCACACAGAAGTTTTTGTGCAAGGGTTCCAACTTCTGTAGATTTGTCAGCTTGGCTTTTGCATTGTGAGCTGGAAGAATGATCCACCTGCAAGAGGATTTGGGTTAGAGATGTTCTTATCAAACATTCATCAAAGGCCATGGGAAATAGGGGCATTGACTATTTCCTTGGATAAAGCAGGGAGCTTGCAGATTCAGTGAGGCAGCTGGGCAAAGGTGGGAGCTGCAATGGTACCAAAATTACCAGGACCTGCCTGGTCACACACAGGGAATAGGAGAAGCAGAGAATAGGGTGTTTTCTACTTTATGCTAAAAAGCCACAAAACTGCCAGCAGGGCAGTGTTGTCAGCTGTTTATGGTCATCCAGTGGATAATAAAAGCAAGACCTGAAAGAAGAAAACACTAAAAGAATTGAAGCTTGGGGCTCTGTTTCTGTTCCCTGGCTGATAAAATTGCCAACTGACAGGTGGTAACCCACAGCAACCAGGAAAATTTATTGAAGATACAAGTTAATAATTACAGTGGTACACTGTGTCTGTAGCTCTGGGACAGACTGATATGCTTTCTTTCTGTCCCTTTCAAGACAGACTATAGAAATCCACATCCTGCAGTTCTATCCAGGGCCTTAGATACTCAGCAAATGAAGTGGATCTCTGACTCAGACTGAGGGCTCTGCCTTGCCCTCCACGATGTCAAACTTGAGACTGTGCAGGGAATGAGTTGCATTTCTGTATTTGAAGATTTCTGTCCCTCATGTGAATATTTTCCAGTTCAAGATGGACTACCTTATTTTCATGTAAGATGTTCTTCTTAATAACATAAATTTCTGGGCTGCTATTAGGATCATCACATCCCTAAATCTCTTTCCAGCCTCTTAGGCTCTGAAACTACTACTTTTCACAATGTTTTTCAAAAGAGAGATATTTTTCAGTCTATCACTTAACTTGATTAATGCCTCATTTTTCTTTGACAGCACAATGTGTGTTGTCATGATTTTCATGATCTACTTAGGAACTCAAAGCAGGTGATTTTTTTTTTTTTCTGCTCTCACAAATACTCCTCTTTGCAAAAGCCCAGATGAATTAGGCCTAAATTAGGAGCCCAGTCACTACTAGAGTTTGATGCAGCCCACCTCACATCTAAACTGACCCTTCAAAGTACCTTGATCCATGGAGGGAACCTAAGGAAATCACCTGAGGGTGTAGGTGTATCAATTATGTGTATAGAGGTAAGTGGGAAGGACCACAGTCTTTCTCTTCTCATGGTAAAATCTTAATTCTTTGCTCTTGATCATAATGACAGTTAATTTACTTTGTCTTCAAATGACAGTTAATTCCATTTGCCTTCTTTTTATAAAATATACCCCAAATAGAACAATGTTCAATGTGCAGGTTTGGAAATCTAATATCAGGTGCTCTATCTGAAGTTATGGTTTGCATTACCAGATCCTATAAGGCAAAATCTTACAATATGTTCATTTTAATGCATTTGTATTAGCGCAAAATTAACAAGAGGTGGAAAATATTTAACTTACAAGTAAGTATGTACAGAACAAGTGCAAAGCTGGAATGTTATCTAATAACTTTTGGCTTACATGTATAAAATGTCCAGTTTTTACTTTTTACTCTACTTTACCTTGCTTTACTCTTTGTTACTCTTTGTAACTCTTAACTACATCTCATTGCTTTCTGACAAATAACTAAAAGTAAGGTAACAACATACTTGTTTTTAGGAGCCCTGTAACACCTGTAATGAGCGCACTTGTCAAATGGTAAATGCTTTGACTTTGATTCTAATCCTGACCCCTCACTAGTGCTTGACAAAGTCAGTCCTAGCTCTACTCTCTTTCTTCCTGCTGCTCTGATCTTCGTTTGATGTTAAAAATTGCCTGAATTGCGTCTGGGTTTTCTGAGCACTAAGGAATCAGGGTGGCATAACAGGCTCATTTCAAAACATGCAGTGAGGTGAGTCACTCTCCAGTCATTGCAGAGCACAGCCAGTCTTGTTTGGAGGGGACTAGTAGCAGAAGGAGAGGTGCAGCTTCCCTACAGACCAGCACCAGAAGAAACCTCCCTTAGTTTTATTGATCCAGTAAATACCTCCTTGCTTTTGGTTTAACATTTCTTATGAACTTTTACAGTTCCTCACACAATTGATTTAAAATAGGTTTGTTAGGAATCAGGGAATTTTCCTTTTTCCTCAATTTTGCTTGTCCTGCACTGTCAATCCTCTTCCATGCTGCCAACAAACCTGGCAGCATTTCACTGATTTACTGAGAAATAAATTTCCATGGCCTGTTCTTGGGGGACAGGAAGAAAAGAAAGCAGGAATCCAGAGTTTCATGAAAGAATGAATAGAATGAAATGGAAAACAATTCCCCCTTCTCCCCTAGGAAAACCCTATAAATCAGATCATGTCCTTTCAAAGGAATATTCCACTTGCCTGATAAATTTATTTCATCCCAATTAATTGGCCAATGTGACCTAGTAAATTATCAAAATGGGAGAGGAAATCTCTACGGCCAGTGAATGAAGTCAAACCACCTTGAAGGCAAGATGCCAAAGAATGTATACTTTGTTCTACACTATACACACCATCTGAATTTTCCTATTTATTGAGGTGAGGAAAAAAATCCACAACTTTCCATTGGTGAAAAAAAATAAATATCCTGGAATGGAGACACTCCAGAAGATAAGGGGTGCCTGGGGTCCTCATTATTTCTTCATGTTCCTTTGCCAACATGATCAACTTGTTCCTGCTCTTGGATAAGTAACTTCTGAATCAGGGATTCTGCACCTCTCTGGCTCCTCAACTCCAGCTGAGCCAGTTGCAGTTGCATCTGCTCTGTGGGCTAATGGAGAAGGAGAGCAACCACAGCAGTTACACACATTGTGTGCTGCCTTAGCTGCTGGCCCACTCTAACATGTAGCCCAAAAATGGAGCTGGGAAAGAAACACATTCATATGCTCTGATATTGGGGAAAAGAAGAGATGTGTGTGACTACAAGCTTGTTCACTGTAGAGAGGGATGAACAGTGAAATCTTCAGACTTAGAGGAGGTACAAAGCTCTTCTGAGTAGTAACATCTATCCTCCTATCAAGCCCAGGAGAACCTCACCAAAGTGAGTGAGTGAGTGAGTGAAAACAGTTGTAGCTGAACTTCAGTCTAGATTAAGGTAAATTGCTTAAAGAAAAGTAATCAAAATTATTCCAGTATTATGCTGTTTTAAACCTGCAATGACAGTTTAGGAAAAGCATTATGATATCATCACTGGCAGCTCTCTGAAACCATGGAATGCAGCAGTAGATAAATGCCCCAAAAATGTTGGGTATTGCCAAGAGTGGTATTGAGATGGAGTCTTGGTGTAATTACATCATGAGTAATTCATGTACTTTTGGTTATCCTATCACAAGTTGGACTAGTGATGATAAACACATAGGAGAGAAAGAAAAATTATCAAAGCAATGTAGAATCAACCACAAGGAGCCATACAAGGAACAACTAAAAAGTCTGGGATTTCCAGTTTCAGACAAAAAGGATGAAGCACATATTATTGAGATTTACAAGACCCTGAAAGTGATTGATTTACCAATCAATTGATAAAGTGATTTACATATCAGCTCTCTAAGAAGAAGAGTAAGGGAAAACCAATTAAAGTTGGTTGGATGTCAACTTAAAGCACATATTGTGCTAAAAGTGTTGTTTGCATAGTAGATAAGGAACACCTGGAGTATGTTGCAAGATGAGGCTTGGTGACAGATGGCATCAACAGCTCCAAGAGGGATTAGACAAACTCAGTTTAATGCTTAAGGAAATAAATAAAGATGTGCCCTTTTACCTTTCCTAATCCTGAGTGCTGGGAGAAGCGTGGAAGGCTTGGTCTGTTGATAAAGGGCAGGCTCTGACAGTCTCCTTACACAGCATCACCTAATGCCATTTTTGGAGATAGAATACAGGGGTATCTGGAACTCCTACCAGGCCAGTTCAGGCTTTTATTATGTACTTAAATGAATTGAAGACATGGCCAAGCACATTGGTCCCCCCTGCACTTCTAATACTCCCTCTCTGTGCTCCTGAGGACCTCACTCACCTCCAAAGAAGCTCAGTGGCTCAGATCCTCTCCTCACAAGGCCATATCTGTTCTATGGGCAAGAGCCCTACAGTGTAAAGGGACCGAGTAATCGTGTTCAGTGTGTGCCGGCATGCATCCTGCAATAGCTGCTAGGCTGGTTTTCTTTCTGGGAAGGATGTTCAGTGTGTGCAAACATGCATCCTGCAGTAGCTGCTAGGCTGGTTTTCTTTCTGGGAAGGATGTTCAATGTGTGCAAACATGCATCCTGCAGTAGCTGCTAGGCTGGTTTTCTTTCTGGGAAGGATGTTCAGTGTGTGCAAACATGCATCCTGCAATAGCTGCTAGGCTGGCTTTCTTTCTGGGAAGGATGTTGCTGAGGCACTTTGCCACAACAAACTGCGGTTTGTGTTTGGAGCCTTGAACAGGAGACAAGGACATTGACAACAATGATTGCAGACAGTTATTTTGCACAGATATTTACTGTTGAGTGTTGAAACTCCAGCTACTACAAGCTAAACAATCGTCCCTCCTACTCTTTAAGCAATACAATTTCAGACTGGTAAAAACCCGTGAAGTGTGCTAGGTAAGTGACAGAGGAGGCAAAGATTACTAGTTCTTTCCATAAATTGCCCCCACTGAGAGAGAAAATAAGATATTAGAGTCCACCTTAATCAAAAACCTAGCAGGCAGTCCAGGTACACTGCTTGACACAACCAATCTGAAGGCAAACTCTGTGGGTTTATCATCCTCCTGCCTTTTCCTCTCTAATGTATTTTGCCCTCTGTAATTTGCCTTATATTATGTTGACTAAGCAAGATAGAAAAAAAACCAAATTCCTTTAAATTACATCTATTTGTCATACATTCTGTATTTCCTGTTTTATTACACTTGCAAGAATGGAAAGTACTGGAATAATATGTGTAAGTGTTGAAATTGTCATCATAAACAAGAGACAGTAAAATAACATTAAATTCATGCTTGGTACCTCAAGAGGAAATAAAAGTCATGTACCTATAGAAAACATTTCAAATGTCAGCTCTACTAAGCAACAATATTTACTCGTGTGAAGAAAAACTTTTAGCACTGGGTTAATCAGGACCTCAAACATTTAGAAGAATACATCCCAGGATCCTAGTTTATCCTGCATGGAGACAGCATAACCTGTACCTGTGACAAAATATACCTCTGCCTGAGCTCTGTCTGGAGGCAGGATGGATGTCCACACAGACCCTTGGAGTCTCTGCTTTTGAACCCATCATAATTCTTTTGGAATCACTTCATCCAACATTTTCTAGCCAATAATGGTAGTAGAGAATGTCTTCAATAACAGCTCGTCTGTGTGTGGCCATTGAGTTTGTTGTTATTTTAATAACATGTAATCCTCCAACAAGATGGAAGCTTTGTGTACATAGCACAAGATCAAAGATATTGCTTGACTTGAGACAAGATTAGTATATAAAAAAAGGGAGTAAACAAGGTAAAAATAACAAACACCCTGGAAGAACAAAATGCAGTGGCCCAGATTCATTATTTGTCATTTCATTTTTCTTTATTCTGTTTCTGAAAAAAGAAAAAAAATCCTCATGAATGGCCCTATTTTGGCAGAGAATTATTCTTCTATGCTGTACCTTGCACAATAGTATATAAATCTCTGTGTTCTTATCCATCTTTCATCAAAAGCTTCTTAAAGCTGTCCATTGAAACTATTCAGCACAATCCTTACTCAAGTCTAGCTTTAGCAAGGGTCACATACCAAGGCAAAGTTGTACTAGTTAGTAAACTGTCAGAAGCATTTTTCACTCTGATTGAAATCTGCCTTAATTTTTATTACATTGCACAGGTGTTCACTCCTGAAGTAATCCCACGGGTCCCATTCCTTTTACAGAAAGGATCTGTAGAATAGACTCAGTTCTGGTGAGAGAGGTGGGCATTGTCTGCTCGAAGAAACCAGTGTGCAAGCACTCTCCTTAAAGGCAGCATCTTCCTTCTCCTCATTGCCCCATCAATTTCAACTAAACTGCACCCATGAGGGACTCTGACATGAATAATGGTGGATTTTAGCCTTTTGCTAGCAAAGCAGTTCTTGCTATTTCCAGAACTGCATAAATAGGTTGTTTTAAAGTTACAAATGTTAAATAAATTGTGTAGGCTTTCAGCAATGGAGTAGAATCAGAAAGTTTTGAATAATATCAAAAAACAGAGAATATTGATGTTTAAAAGTATTTCCTAGCTTTCAGATCCAAAGATTGAATGGTTCTTGCAGAACCAGAATGTAAAATTTTTAAATACACTATTTTGGGAAAGTGCTGTCTGCAGATAAAAAAATTTCAAGGTAATACAAACTCAAATTAGACCATCAGCACTCATATCCTGGTAGTTAACTATCAAGTGATGAAATTCTAATTAAATTCTTTGTGGCTATATTATACTTATCAGCCAGTCTAATACAATTTGCTTCAATGTTCTCGTTGATAATTTAAATGAGTTTTTGTAGTTGTTATGCACTTTATTGACACACTAATATTTACTGTGTCTTTATAAAATAATTAAACAAAATATCAGTAGTACTCCTGAAAAAAAAATGTTTTCTCTAGAAAGTAGACATATTAAATAAATTGCACATCTGTTAATGCATTTGTTTTGAAACACAAATACAAAGAGAAAATCAAGTGGGCAGTACTTGTAAGCTCTTTAATGGACTCGGTTTTGTCTTCATTTTTCAAGTTAATGAACAATTCAGAAGAAAATATTGACTCATCACTGCTAAGATTTGCATAGGATACCTCATGGGAGAAGTACTAAACAATGAAGAGACCAGGCTAGCTGATCAGAAGTTATTCTAAAGAATATTCTTAGGATTTGTACTAATGACTGTGATGACTTTTTGCTAGTGGTTTAGAAATACTAAAATAATTTTGAATTCCCAAAAAAAAGATTGCTGGAAGTGATCCTGATGAGAGTTGTATAGATGTAGATTATCCAAACTTGCCTTTTTTGGGCACCTTTTGAAGTTCTTTTGACCAATTCAATAGACTAGAGAGGATGAGCAGTGTTTTAGATCTAAATACACATAGGAACAGATTTTTCCTACAGACCTAGCTATCCCAGAGGTCCCTAAATAGAAACAAGATTGCCAGGCACCAGAGCAGAACAAAAACAGCAGGACAAAACATCTTGTAGTGTGAACTGCAATTAAATAAATTTGTAGTAGAGAGAGAATGGCTTTCAGATGGAAGTACAAAAATTCCCCTGTAGCTCCTGGAGTGGATTAAAAAATAACTCTTTGATGAGTATCATTAAATTTTGTGGTTCTATAATCAAAATTACCTTGGATCTGCAAGAGGTTTTTCTGAAAGCAACACTGGAATAGCTATTTGTTCAAATATTTTGAATACCATATACCTCCCATTTCTGAACATGGTGTTTTCTGGCAGAATAAATTGAATAAAAATTGTTTTGATTGTGAGATTGCTTCAATATAATTCTTTCATTTATGTGACATGAAAAGTTGAAAGTTCTTAATTTTAAACAGTCACAACTGAAAAGAGCAGATTAGATCTTTGGCTGGAGTAAATTGATGTAGCCACATGAAATCAATGAAGCTAAACCTCCTTATGTGAAAAAGATTTATCTCTATACCTCAACATGCAGGAAGTTCAGATTATACACAGTTTCAGCAAACTCCTATTCACATGATAATTAGCTATGGGAAGAAGGAGAAGGGTAGGAGAGAGGCCCTTCACTCTCACCTCCACTCCCATCCCCAGGAGCACTGAGGCATGCAGGTCCCCATCCCGACTGCAGCCCTGCCAGCAGCCCTGGCGTTCAGCCAGGAAAGTGGAAACACACTGGCTTCAGTCTCTCTTCTCGGTCCTGAAGTCTTGGGGCACCCACTCCTTTGATAAGCACACCCCAACATCTGTAACCCTCCTGAGCAGTGGAAATTATTCTCATTTTCTGTGTGTGTGTGATGGTGGCATTCTCCAAAGTATGACAGCCCATCAGGCACAGCATCAGCAGCCGGGCAAGGGAGGGGTTGTCCTGCTCTGCTCTGGGTCCTGGGGGCAGTTTGGGGCCTGCAATATCAGAAAGACATTGAGCCTTTAGAGAGCATCCAAAGGAGGGCAACAAAGATGGGCCCCCAAAGGGCCTGGAGGAGAAGCTGTGTGAGGAGAGGCTGAGGGCACTGTTCATCCTGGAGGAGACTGAGGGGAGACCTCACTGCAGCTGCAGCTTCCTCATGAGGGGAAGAGTTTACACTGTTCTCTTCTCTGTGGTGACACTGACAGGACCTGAGGCAATGGCCTGAAGTTGTGTCATGGAGGTCTAGGTTGGATATTAGGAAAAGGTTCTTCAGCTCTTCAGAGGGTGGTTGGGCACTGAAACAGGCTCTCCAGGGCAGTGGTCCCAACATCAAGCCTGACAGAGTTCAAGAAGCATTTGCAAAACACTTTCAGGAACGTGAGAGGGGATGTGGAAGTGTGTAAAGCACTGGACTATCAGGCTTTTAAGTGTTGGGTATTTCCATAGTGGAGAGAGGTTAGTCTTACAGCAGAGAAGAGTATTTATCCTGAGTGTTTAGGACACCAAGATTAATTAATTCTCCTCCTCACAAAGGGAGTAACTTGTTTTACAACATTTCTAATATGTCTTATCCGGTGGAGGAGTGGCAGGTAACAAGTACTTCTTGAAGTTGCTTTCATTATCTTTCTTTGAGGCAAGAAAGTAATTCTTTCAAGCTTATCCTCTGCCAGGATTAATTTGGCCAGTCTAGACTGGTTGTCCCATACCAGGAGCAGATGTAAAACTGCACAGGGTAGAATGAAAAATAATCATTGCATACAGGGGAGAAGAACTGTGTTTGAAGTGACCTGAATGAATACTAAATTATTTTCTTTCCACGCAACATGAAGAGCTCCACACATGGGGATTATACAGAGAGTGATTCCTTTCAAAAAATGAAATCAACCCATTTGATAATGTCTCCTTGTTTCAGAGTATTTAGGCTTTTATCACAGTTAGTTCGTAGGGGCTTGGAATGTTTGTCTTCGTAGCAAGGCTGAATCACAAATAATGGGATTAGAAGTCCTCAGTGCTGTGAAGGATTTGCATTGACAGGAGATGCATAAAGGATGAAGCAAACTGTGCAGCTGAATCACCAGGCAGTGCAGCAGCAGAGTGCTCCCACCGACGTGCAGGCGCTCACTGATTCACGGCAAGGAGCCTGCCCTGCTCAGCGCAGGAACTCCTGCACACCACAGGCTGTCACACACAGAGCTCCACGCCCTCTGGCACCAGGGAAATACACACAGACTCCAAAGATCTGTGAAAATACAGGACAAGCCCCATATTCCTAATATTCCAGTACCACATGGAAGGTCAAAATTTACTGGGATTGATTTAAAAGTATATATTTTGCTTAGGCACTCTGTAAACAGTGTGAAGGTTAATTTTACATGGATTTGCATGTGGAAAAAAAGTTTGGTGTTTCCCTGTCTAATAGGGGATAAAAATATTCAGCAGCATTCTCATCAGCATAAGCATAGGTATGCTTTCCTCCACAAAGGCTGAAGTTTACATAACTTATGGGAACTTCATGCCTTTTAGATCTCTTGTCCTCTACAGTTAATATTGGCCACAAAATAAACAGCTAGTCACAGGTCCATTGGGAGGTGGATGAATAAACTCGTTCACCAGTGTATTGTCACTGAAGCTCCATTTCTTTCTGGTTTTGACAAAATTGGGTATTTTCACTGCTGGTTCTTGCCACCATGCAGAACACACACAAGCCAGCATACAGTGTGGTGTTTGCTTTATTCATGTGGTAGCAGGAGCATGAAGAGCTTTGGAACAATGTGCCCAAGGACAGTGAAAACAGAACCATGACTGATTCATGCCAAAGAGCAACAGCAGCTTCCTCTGCAGAAAGACCTGTTTCAAGGGATTCCAGCCAAAACCCTGAGCATTGGCTCTTTCTGGCTTGGCCCCCGTTTGCCTAACGGCTTGTGTGAAGAGCACCCCTTCTGTTCAGCTGGCAGAAGCCTCTAGAAAGGGAAAAATAATGAGCAAAAGGCCCCTCTTGTATCTGCTTTTCTCTGTCCCTGTTAATACAAGTGTCAGACATGTCCTCAGAGGAACAATCATCTCCTCTGAGCTCACCCATTTCCTCTGAGCTCACCTGGCTGTGAAAAGAGGAGGAAGTTTATCTCCAGAAATGCATGAATAACAGTTGATCTTTCCAGCTTCACTTTGGGTAACATACCAGCATCTCTGCTATTGTCTGCTTTGCATTGCAGGCCACTTCAAAGTCCCCAGATTATTTTAGTGATCTAAGGACATTGTTCTGCACGTAGTGAGCTGCTTTGTAGAGAGACAGCTCCTTCCTGTGAAGCAGCAGAAAACTGTAGCTTGAAGTTTATTCTCTAGCGTAATCTACACATAGATAATGCATGTGGGAAGGAAGCCAGTTTTTACTGAGAGCAGAAACCTAACAAGGTAGCATCACTGAACTGCATTAAGCTTCCTTTTGGTAACAAATTGTTGAGACAGCAAAGGAAAAAATAACTTCTCATCTATTCAGGAAAAGAAGGATGCAAAATGACATTGAGGTCAGCCCTCCAATTCCAGTTCAGGCAGCTCTACAAATGGAAATACCATATTTGTATTTGCAGTTTTACAATCTGCAGGTCCAAAGAAGCATAAGTCAAGCTGTCAAGTCAAGACTGCTTAGTCAAGCAGAATGTGATGCCTGCATGTGAGCTATCAGAAATCTGTATAGTCAGCCCAAAAGATGTATATCAATGCTTGGTATTTAAAAAATATACATGTCCAAAACCCAATAAACTCCAAGAAGATAAATTTGGGGGCAAGAGTCAAAA
Source organism: Pseudopodoces humilis (assembly GCF_049639895.1). Classification (NCBI taxonomy): domain Eukaryota; kingdom Metazoa; phylum Chordata; class Aves; order Passeriformes; family Paridae; genus Pseudopodoces; species Pseudopodoces humilis. The sequence goes on along the minus strand of NC_142205.1, from coordinate 9,753,414 downwards.
CTATAACAATTAACAGCTATACTGTCATGGAATTGTAGTTCCTAAAAAGGGCTAACAGAAAACATTGTTCCTAAGTATTAAAAAAAAAAAAGGTACCTTTTATTTTATGGTAAAGTCAGAAATTCTGGTTCAAAGTAGAAGAAGATTTAAAGTCTAAAAGTCAAAGCTATCAAATACAAAATATTGATAAGGGAGTTTATGTTGTCATAGAACAGATAGTTCAAATTTACACTTTTGAATACTTTTGAAGGAAGTTTTAGGTGACCAAACACTAGGGTAAAATTTACCCAATACCAAGTCTAATTCTTAAACACCTTGTTCATGTGACAGCCTAGTACCAGATCCAGGACTAAACTCCCTGTTAATATTATGAATTTGGCAAGGGAAGGTATCGAAGAGAGCACAGATTATTTTTACTTTCAATTCAGCAGTTTCCCTGCTGTCATTTGCTGCTTCATTAGTCACTTTAGAGTTGATTTCAACTCCTATCAGTTTGAAGCTTCAAAATAGCCTTAAGACACTATGAAAAGCAATTAAAAAAAAAAAAAAAACACAACCAAAAAAACCCTTCAAAGATGCACTCATGCACTAAGAATGTCTGAACTTGACCAATGGCTTTGCAACAAAAATATCAGGTTTTTCTGTATCACAGAAATGAAAGCTACTGGCACACAGAACCATCCATGCAGCTCCTCACCACACACATCCCTGAAAGAGCAGTGCACTGGAAAATCAGGAATTGCCTGAGACACACTAATTTGCTTGGTATAATTTTTCTTTGTTTCTTTTATCTTTCTTTCTGGGGCCCATAGGACTTTTTGTTCTCGAAGTTGAGGGGAGGGAAGGGATCTGGTGGGCAAGCAGCTCTCTGGCCTTGTGGTTTGCTCTCATTGCCCACAGGGCGGCTTTTTGCTTGGTCTGTTGTTAAATATTATTATTAAAATACCTTTTGAATTGAGAATTATTAATGTTCCTGTGACATTTTGTACAGTTTGCATTCTTGTATTGTCTGATTACCTTACAAGACATGAGATAGTTAAGCCCTTACCTGAATTTTGCATGTAGGAAGCTGACAAATAATACAAAAATTTACTGCTGTGTTGGAAGTCCAGTTTACAAAGGTTACAAAGGTTGTAACCCTTCCTAGAGGAGATGTATTGATTGTATTTTCTCATTAAGACCATCGAAGATGCTTTTGTAATTTAATTTTCATCAGTATGCATAGATTAGACAGTGTTTTACAGACCAAATTCACAAGAAGATTTTTTTGGATCAGTATATGTTTCTTCTGATCCACTGTCCTCTCCCTAACAGAGCCAAATTTAGGCATAAGCTCACCCTTCTCACAGAGAACAGTGCATTATAAAACATATTATACACAGACTACTTCCAGAAACACAATTTTTACAATCAGCTTCATCATAAACATAATATTTACTTATTTTATTCAAGAAATCTAAAATGTAAAACTTTTTTTGTTAGTTATGTAGAAAGAGAACAGACTTTGTATGTGCTTTGCAAGTAGGATTGCTATAAACAAAGCAAAAATTGCCAAGCCTTGCAAGAGGCCAGAACAATAGGGAGGGATTGTAGGCTTTCACTATTCCTTATGAAATAAGAACAGGTTATCAATATTTTAAGTCTTACAAGAGTGATTTCAGTTTCTGTCTAGAAGAGAAGAGAGAAACCTGGAGAAAACATCCTTAAATACAAATAACCAATCCAAGATATTCGCATTTCCCTTCCTAGACTTAGGTATTTTAACTTCTGTATTCAGATCATCCAGAACATTAAAGAGCAGTAAATTTCAAATATGAAGTCTTAGAGAGGCTCATAATTCAGACAACTGAAACTGAGAGCTCTAAATCCAGTTTCAGCACCTGAGTACAGAGGACAATATAACTGTCCATTGTAACAGATGCCTTGAAGTCTGTCACACACAAAAATGGTTTCCTTTCATACACATACTCATGCTAAAAGCAGCATTTCACACCTTTGGCTGGGTTGCTTGCAGCTCACTGAAGGACCATTTTCTGGTCTGCTTCTTTGAGTTAAGGCACATAAAAATATCCCATTACCTGGGGCCCTCAAAAAGTGACAGTTCATTTCAAAACGGTTTAAACCTGTTTTTTGGGAATCATTTAAAACCTCTCATGTTTAAACTCTCAAGAGTGTTTACCTACATTCATTAGTCACGTTAGAAAATTTTCTTTTGGAACTTTTATGCTGTTGGTTTCTCCCTTCTTGCTACCAGCACTTTGTAAAGACTCACCTTGAGCCTCAGAAATGCTGAACCCAAGCACTGTGACACCAGTAGTCCTGCACTCAACCTTTTCCTGATGCTGAATTTTGCACACACAGTGCTTTGGCACGGACTTTTGTTTTGTAAAGGGGAAATAAATTTCAAGTCACCATGTTTTATGAAAACCATATGGCTTAACTCACAGTTCTTCAGCTTGGCAAGATTTTCTTGTGGAAGCAAATATGTTATGAATAGCTGAATTCCCTCTGCATTTAAATATGTTCTTGGAAATGGCCTTGACTGATACAGAAAAGAAGTTATATTTGATTTAGTGATGATCATATGATTTAATTCCATATATTATAAAAATGAAATTAGAAATAAATAGCACAAAAAAACAAGAACTAAATGGAGATTAACACAGTCCAAAAGAGAGATGTCAAATAAGTAGATTAAACTGTAGCATTTGGTGGAATCCCTCCAATGATTCTAGAAAATCTGTTAAGTTTAAGGCTGCCTCAGGACTAGTTTTTGAGACTTCTTATGAATTATGTGGAACAAGATACCTTTTACAATCTTTCATTAAGTAAAAAACAAGATGGAGAAAAAACAGGAGAATACCATTTTGGAGATATTAAAAATATAATTTCAGGTAAGATACACCTTCTATTGACAGTGGAATAAATCAGGATACTAAAACCCTGAATATATCAACTTCGGACTGGAATCTCAGGGCTCATTAAATTTTCCATTTGCTAATCTCTAACGTTACCAGAACTCATGGGGGAGAGGGACAATTGCAGGATCTAGAAAGAGCAGGGCCTGGATTGGTGCTGCTCAAAGAGAAGGTGCTCACAGTGTTTTTGAAGTGAATGATTTGTGTCCATTGCCTGTCCTGGGCGCAGAGCTTCTGAGGACAGAGCTGGCTCTGCACTGCCCTGCACTGTGCAGGAAGTTACACTTGGAGATGCTTTTCCCTCACTCCCAGATCCAGCCCTGGCTCCACCAGAAGGGAAATCATGTCCAGATGCACCAAGTTTGCAACCAAAAAAAACTCACTTAGAGCTCTATATTGCTAACACAGACACATCCATAAAATGCTATTCCCTGCTCATGCACACAGACAAAACACAGAGTTAGTGGGGAACAAATACAGGGGTGATTAATTTTTCAATTCCCATTAACCCATTACCAGGGTCTAATACTTTAACATTCTTTTATTCGATTGTTTTTAACCATAGCAAAACCCAGTCCTAGTGGAACTGGTCAAGTAAGACTAGTTGCATCAGACTGCTGATGTACAGAGTCATATTTCTGTCTTGAGATACAGCCTGGTGGAGTGGGAGTAACTCCAGTGACATCCATGGAGTAACACCAGTTATACATCATTTGAAACAAGATTAAATATCAGCAACCACACACCAGCAAACCTATCACTCTCCAAAACCCTTTGCCAAGAAAGCAGAATCAGCTCCTCTTCATCTATTGCCTTCTACATGAATTGCAGTACACATGACTGGGACCACATACATTTTGAGTAGTATTTGGAGTAGATTGATATGCCAGTCAGAAATCTACTTGTCTTTGCCTTGTCTTCACATTTTGTTAGCTGAAGGTCTCCTTGCTCCTTCCTTATCTTTTCCAGCTAAACCTGAGCTTGATAAGTGATTGTCATACATGGTTGAAGCCACGATTACAGGTGGTGGGAAGCTGGGACAAGATTGGAGGGGTGTTTTATAAAATATCCTCAGGAAGCCCAAAATGCTATGGCATTACTCACCTGATACCCAGTGCAATATGGAGAAGACACATCATGGTCATCACTTTTATGAAATTCAGGCTTATTTAATGATATTTTGCCTCACTCAGATCCTGGAGTCATCTTTACCAAAGGAGAAAAGACAAACCCTCACCTTGATGCGTAAGAATATGATGGAAATGTTAGTGAGACAGATCAGTTTTCTTTAGGAAAAAAAAAAAAAAAACAGTTAAAAAATTTCAATACAATTCACATAAAAACTGTTAATATGGTATGTCTATTGACCCAAGTTTCCATTTTTCTCAGCTGTAAGTATATTTGGTAGCCATTCATTTTTTACTGAAATTACTGTTTTCCTTCTTAACTGACTACTTTGAAATCCCTTAAAATTTGTGTAATGACACCAGACTCTATTTCAGGTGATACAGGCACTTGTACCTTGTTGTACCTCTGAGAATGATTTTCTCTACTTCAGGCCTGAAAGGGGATTCATGTGCCTGAGCACTGCTGGATTTTTTTCCAACAATATCAGTTGGTCCAATAAAAACTATGACCTCTCCCTGTCTTGTTTATATCCTTTGATCTTACAACACTAAAAGAAGCCCTACGACTTCAATAAAAATTAGTCCAGAAGGCCCTGAGCATGGGAACAGTAATAATAAACAGTCTGAAGAGAACATTGTCCCTCTATTTTATAAGGCCACAATTCATCAGTTGTTTTTTTTTCCAAATATAGGTGATTCAGCTAGTTTTAAATTCATACCAGCCTTCCCTACACAGAACCTGGATATGACAGTGGCACAGCCACAGCAAAGGGGAGCCATCAGCTGCATCGTAGGGATTTGCTGCTCAGTCTCACCTTGGGGATGTCTCTGCTGACAGACTCTTCTGCCCTCTCTTATCACTTTCAAGTCCTTAATTCAAATAGATGAAATCTGTGTCACTTCAGTTTATTATGTATCTTACTTTTCGCTTTTTTGCCTGTTTCATGTGTCCAATTTTTCAGGCTTCTGCACTGTTAATTTGAAATAAAATAGGATTCTTATTTCACCCTGGGAAGCAACCTGTGTTCCACACTTTACTGCTGGGGTTTTTAGATAGCCTTGGATAGCGACATTGCTTGCTATGGTCACTTCATCTCAGATGTCTGCTCATTACATCCTTTGTCTTAAATCAGTTTCAGGATTATTGCATTGATATATTATTTTGGAATTGCTCTTCTAAAGAGGCTCTGGCTGTGTTCATCTTGTCCCACCCTCAGAGGACTTTGATGATCTTCAATAAATCCTTAAACAATCTCTAATTAACCTCCAAGATTTATTTGCTTTACAAGCTCTTGTCCCATCTGTACAGGTGCTCTCATACAAACCTGGCTGGTTTTTTATGATACACTTCCATTGTAGGCACTTCCTCCACAAGAGCAAAACCTCATGGAATTAATCAGTATTTTATTATTTCACACTCCTGCTTCAAGCTCCTTCAAAACCTCCACTAAGTTTATTGCATAAATTTTCAAGTTTTTAATCATATCTATTTTCTACATCATTCTAAAACATTAAATTAAAAATATATCCCTTAAAGCAAAGGAAAATATATGCACATCAGCAGCAGTATGCTGATATGTATTATTGTATATGATTGCAGATCTGCAGTATATAGCTAAGATCTAGGAATTATGAAAATTTGTTATCTTCATTTATTATTTGATATAAAAATTTGTTGGAAAAATTTCCATGCTCTTGTTTATGCATTTATCCCTGTTTGGCAGTATAGGATCTTGGAGAGGTAGTTCTGAAAAATACAGTTTTTTTCTTTGAATTTAAGGAATTTGAGTGAAGCATTTTTTTTATTAGTTTGATTCATCCTTTGCTTATCTTCAATTTCCTAATGCTTCTGATGAAGCAGCACAGTTTTAATTAATTTTCTTTACTGATTTTCACTCAAATGCTGCCACAGTGTCTATCAAAAATAATAACATTTGAAATTCTTTATCAGAACCTTATAGCAGCCTCTTGGGAAAGAGGCAAACCCTCTAGGATTTCTCTAAGGTAATTAGAGTAAGAAAAGACATTCTAAAAGTTATCATGAAAGCTTTGGAAATAAAAGTAACTGATACACAGCTCAGTTGCCTCCTGGAAGGGGAGATTCTTGTCAAGGAGGGAAATGGAGGTCACTAGTTGACAACACATGAAAGATTTTCACAGGAGACAACAAATCTGTCCCTGAAAAAGTGGTCCAGATCATTGAAGGACGAGAGAGTCCATTTTTCACCATTTCCTCTTATTCTGACTGCCTCTACAAGAATTATTTTCAGGGACTTAAAGACTGAAATAGTAATATTCCAGCAACATGATGAAAAAGCATATGAAAATAGTGATCCAATCTGAAGACTTCTCTGTAGATAGGGCATAACATTAGAGGTGCCAAGATGAGTTCTGGAGGCAAACAGTGCCCCCAGCTCACAGGAATTGTAGAAAGTGGATCCCAGTGGATGGGGGGAGGTGATCACAGGTTCCTTCAGGAGGGAAGAGCAGGAGTTGGCCCATGCAGGTGTTTTGTTGCCCACAGGCTGTTTACATTACAAATTCAAGTGTAAAAACGGCCCAGGCAAGCACTCTTGTGCTACCTTTAATCCAGCCAAGTTGGGCGGCAACAATAGAGAGGATATTGGATACTGCAGGCACAGAGAGCAGCCCAGGCTGCCTGGGCTGATCCCCAGAGACCCCCACAGGCTGCTGCAGTGTAGGAAGCAGGGAACAGATACCTAAAAACAGAAGCTGTTTGTAGTTTGTGATACCAGTTCTGTGTTTCCCTCCAGGAATGGGAATAATAGAAAGCAAACTTTAACAGAGCTGAGGATATATGGCCAGCATTGAACGGTAATGGTGGAGGTAAAACACAAAGAAACATGCAGGGTAGGACAGGAGGCAGAAGAGTTGCTTTTAAATTGAATAGGTAGGGTCTTCAAAAGATAAAACTGAGAATTAAATTAACAACTCTCCTGAAAAGGAGTTTTAATTCAGCGAAGACTTTGTTTATGTGCTACAATAACTACATTGAGAAAATACCTCACTTCTTCCCTGGCAGTAAGTGCTTCTGTCCCTTTCTGTCTCTTAGAGGCTGACAGCTGCATCAATCCTTCCCTCACTAGCAATCCCATTTGCTCCACAAGAAGTGACCTCTGCTTCTCTCAAATTGTCTCATTCATTCAAGAGCACAGTTTAAACTCTTAGCAAATCCCCTCAAACTCTATTGGATTTTTCATTTTCCTGGGGAAAGCACAGGCCTGGGCCTAAGGAGGTCCCTCTTCTTCAAAGCATGGCACAGAATATTAGATTGTTTCTCCCTATAATCCCTAATTCTTTTATCTTCTCTGACCACAGCCAGGACTGGTTAACTCCTAGGAAACAGATTCTAGAACAATAGTGTCTTTGTGCATATACACAGAGACGGAAATGTTCAGGCTTATGGAGATACAAACATGTCATGGCAGCACCAAATCTAAATTACAAATATTGCTAAAATTATTTTGCATCTTATGGCTTCATATGAATGTCCTAGAAGAAAGACTAAAGGACACATGACACCCAAGCCTTGGGTAACCCAACATCAGTGTTCAGTCCCCTCTGTTTTATAACACAAAAAAAAACCTATTTTTTTTTTTTTCCTGTGTCATCTGCTGATGTTTTGCACGGCTCAGAGCAAAGGACTTCTTTAATGTCATTGTTACTCTAATTGGGAATTCTGAACAAGATAGTGCCTCCTTTAACACTTCATACCTGGCTTCTGCAGACCCCACAATAAGTTTGCTGCCTGTGCTGCCAAGAGGCAAGTCTTATTTGGGGTCATTACAGCAACCTCAGCAGACTCCAGTGGGGCACTGTTTTGGGGCTTTGTGTTCTGGTTTTAACTGGGATTTGTATTTAGCAAGAGTGTCCTGCAGAGAAGATTTTGTGCCTTGTAGGAGCTGAGAACTGAACCTTGTGGGAATCATCCTGCCCTTGCCCCCTTACACAGGTACAAAGGGGCACACAGGGCTTTGCCCTCTTCCTGTACTAATAAGCCAATTGTGTTTCCATGGAAAACCTGCTGATATTGGCTTGCACACAGCTGGTTTCTATGTCTGAAATGTATGTTTGGCTGGCCACGATGTTGAGTGATTTTACCTACCATCCTGAATTGCAAGGCCTGTGAAGCCTCCAAGCGTGTGTTTCTAGTATTGAAATTTGAAGTGGGGGTACAGGCATTCCAAAGGACTAATTTGGAAAGTTTGGCATCCTCCTGCACTCTTTCCTGTTCTGTTTCCTCTCTGGAAAATGCTGGAAACTCTCAAGGCCCATCCTTGTCTGCCAGCATATCCTGGCTCACTTTAAGCACTGGATGTGCCACCTGTGCAGATTTTAGCTGTGAACACATTTGAAGCTTACATGGGTTTTAAGAATGATACCATTTTCATAAATGAAAAGGAACATTTTTGGGAAATATTCACACTTTCATGTGCTTTCTGAAAGCATCACTTAGATTTACAAGATCCAAGAAATTAAAATCACAGTTCTCGATTGTGGTAGCACTAACCAGGCAGTCTCCAAATTTTTGAGTCCATTCAATAAGAAAATCACAGCAGTATTCCAGGTATGGAAGGAATGGTGCTAAAAACACCTCCAAAATGGGATGCAGCTGTTTTCCTGGTGTCAGACACAGGGTTAACTTGATTTGTTCAATGACAGATGTGCTTTATGACTTACTGTGTAGTACCTGTGATATCGTGACTCTTTCTGATTGCCCCTCAGTATTGGGTGGATTTGTGTGGCAGAAGTTCACTAGACCCTTTTCAGTGACCTGCCTGCATGAAGACTACCTCAGAAGAATGGCATAAACTCTCAAGGAAACATTTAATCCTCTACATTCTCTCACACCTTTTGCTCAAAATACAGTCTAATCATACTGAAAGTACAAGATGTGAAATGATCAAAGATTGTTTGAGTGTGTCTGGTAATAAAGGGAGCAATTCTTCAACACAAAGATGGTACTATCTCCTTTTAGTGATGGTACTATCTCCTTGCCCTGTTTTCATGAACCTGCATGTTTGATAATAAACCAGATCTGTTGATGGAGACAAAAACCTTTCATAGAAGCAGAGAAATACAAAGTCTGAATGGTGCTGTTAGGATCCATAACAAGTAGGAATGCAAAGTAAGTTTGTTTAGCTTGACATTTTTTCACAGTATACAAAAAACTTAGGCTTTTCTTGGAGAACACAGCATCACTCAGCATTTCATAGAGCATTTTGGTTCTGATGTGGCTGGGAGGAAGAGGTAATCAGTTTCTCAGAAACTAAGAAGGCAAAAGCCCATGCTAAGTGTACTCTTTATAGTACAATACAGTAACATTGGAAAATTGCCAAAAGCACTTTTTAACATCAAGAAGGATTAGAAACATGTCTACCAAACAGCTATAGCAGAAATCCCCTCTATGCAAATAATCAAAAGAATTTTCTGTCTTAAGGAAGAAAGGTACTTCTTTAAGGAAGCTTGACATGTAAATACTACTGAGATATATTAACAAAATATATTTTGAAAAACAGAAACAAAAATACAAGGAGGAGAAGGGTGATACAGGCAGAGTTTTTTTACTCAGAGTGAATTTCCCAGTGTCAAACACTGCTTTATTATCCATGACACCAAGACAGAAGCATGATGTGGTTGCTGCCTTCTGTCACTCTTCTTGCCAGTCACTGCAGCCATTAAAATGCCAGAAAGAAAGAAGCTGCAGAAATAATGTACCTATTGAATGGAGTCTACATTATTTTTAACTATCCCATCAAGAATTGCACTTATTTTGTTTGTTTCTGAGGATGTTTGTTTCTGATATTTATGGCTGAACATCTGTTTTATAACCTCTAGAGAAAGTTGTGCAGAATAAATTCACTGTAATTAAATACAGAGCAGTGCTGAACTACTCAACTCCCCAGTTCAGAACACTGCTGTTATCTCAGGGCTTGAAATGTTTCTCTTCATGGCTAATTGATCATGATCCATGTGACAGCTTCTCCTCTCCAAATAGGAAATATCACTAAGGGAAATATCACTTTGCCTTCCTTAAAGTCTGTGTCTTTATCTTAAAAGTTGCCTGTTCTCAGCTGGGCAGTGCTTTTGATGGAGTTAAAGGTGGGCTGGAACCAGGATTAAAACACAGCCCAGACTCCCCTGTCAACCCAGAAGGCTGATGTCAGGCACCACCCAACCTGCCAAAAACCCCAGGGATGAAGGAGCCAAACTTCCCTAACCAAATTTGAGAGGAAAAAGTATCCACTCAAGGAAGAATTTGGCATATGCAACCCTCAATGAGAGACAGATACACACATGGCCCACCGTGCCACATTTGCTGTTCCCTGGCATCCCAGCTTGGAAAACCGATTAGCACCTTCATTTACCGGTTAGCAGCCCCATTAGAAGTGCCCTGGTGAAAAGACATCTCTCAGCCTGACATGTTATTACTTTCCACGACACATTCCTGCTTGTATGTGATGCTTTTTCATGGTCTCCCCCTGTACCTGTCCCTTTCAGCTCCTGACTCCCAGCAGTCAGCTTGTCAAAGCTGGCAGGCTTCACTTTTTCCATTATTCAAAAAAGCAACAGGGACAACCTCTATAAAATTTCTTTGGTCCTTTCTCTCTCAAGACTGGATCCTGCTCCTCATCCCTGTGCCCCACATCTTCTCATGGGCTCTGCTTGCCTCAGTGATCAGAATTATCTGGCAATATCACAGTTCTGATCACAGCTGATCACAGCAGCCAGGCACGAGGTTGCCAGGAGGTAATAACTTCAAAAGACACAGAGAACAAAAAAAAATACCAAAAAGAAAAGAAAGCAGCTAGGATTTTAGAAATAACTGAGCATCCTGTTTTTCATAAAATTTTAATGGGCATGAAGGCCATACACTGAGCTCATGATTCCACTTGTGCCTGGAAGAAAAAACTGAAAACACTATGATTGTATCTTCACTTATTCTTTCTTGTCAGTTACCGTAACTGCATTCTCTGGCATGGTAGTTTGGTATTTTTTATCATTTTTGAAATTAGTACTATTATTTTATACTGAGTAGATTTTTTCCTGAACAATGTTTTAAAAAGCAACTGTGCAAGAACTAAAAGTCATAAGGTTAGAAAGGAAAGCAAACACAAAGTTGGCAGGTTTTGGAAGTAGAAGCCTGCAATGTCACACCAGCTCAGCATTCTCCTCAGAATTCATAGCAGTGACCATCCTAAAACATATTTACAGTTTTGGGGCCCTAAGCCTGAAACAAGAGAACTCTGATTCTTCCTAGGTGCATTTCCCATGAAATACAACACCCTAGGGCGTGTTGTCCTGCCAGAAGCAGGACAAACTCTGTGTGTCTGAACATACTGTTCAAAATTTTATATGGTGAAAAATTAAGAATTTTGAATATAGCCTGACTTTTTCTCTGTCACCACTGTCAAAGACAGAGAACAAAACACACTACTTTGCTGCCTAAGGGGACCTCTCATTTGGAAGTTAATAACTATTTGAGTAAAACTGATTACACTAACATGCATACTGGAAAGATAAACAAGAGGTTTGTAAACAAAACAATTACATTTTCTTTTCAAATTGAATCTTGCAAGTGTTTCCCCACTAAAAATTATTGCTTACAGAGTTTCTCCAAGAGCTGCCTGGGTACTGGGTGTGTGATGGCTCCTTCATATTCAGCATTACTGCAGGGAGGAGAATTAATTGAGGAAATTAATGTGCAGTGCTCAAGGCCGAAGTGATCAGATAAATTTCTACTGCTTCAAAGCAAGCTGAGACCTGCTCAGAAGTTCATTGTGCCTGTACAGTGACACTTTTTATCAGTGTTTCCTTACTCTAATGAAACTTCTTCCTGGGTGACCCTCAGAATTGAGAGGCTAATTCGCTTTCTTTTGAGTCTATAACCTGCAGAGGCTATGATCAGCCTTTCTGTGAGGACTAACAATGGGGAAAAAAAGCTGGAGACAGCTCCAAATGGATGGTTGACATCTTAATAGTGACTTTCCTCATAACATCTTCCCATTATGTCTTTACTTGCCAAATCAGGCACAAAATTAACAAGTGCTGAGAACACAGACAGGACAGAACTGCTGCTATATTACATTTTGTTTGTGTTGCTTTATCTTGTCCCTTTCCTTGTGAAAAATAATTTGAAGTTTTTTCATCATCTTAATTCCAATTTATTCCTTTCTTCATTTATTCTTCAAAAATTCTAAATTCATATTATACACTTTTTTATACACTTTCCTCCACAACATTACTTCCCTCCTTTCTCTACCCAGTTCTTTTTCTTTTGTAGTCCTATCTAGCATGGATTCCCAAGGCACAGATGAGAGATGTTTTGGTGGATGCACACTGGAATAAGTGCCATGGAAAGCAGGAGTCAAAGTGAAGTGGGGAAAAAAAAAAAAATACCTCAAACATAGCAAAAACAAGAAACTTGAAAAGCAGAGGTTTAGCTACCCATTCTTTATCCTGGCAAATGCCCTTGCTCGTCTCCCTTCCAAAGAAAGAGAAGTACAGAAGAGTGGAGAAAAGTGCAGGAGGTACCTCAGTCACCACTAGAAGCTAAGTTCCCAGCCAGCCTGAATTTTCAAATGTGCTTACACATCTGCACGAGCTTTGCTCTGTGGGTATAAACATCCTTTTTCAGCTGGTGCTGTACAAAGTTTGCAAGATCACAAGAGGCAGGCCAAAAAGAGATTGATATGGCACTTAAATGAGATGCTGCTTGGACTTTGATAAAGTCAAATGTGTGTCAATGCAAATTTATTTTCTTGCTTTTGTTGTCATTTTAAGTCTTTCATCCATACTTGTTTCTGCAAGTTAAAAGCTTTCTGAGTTAACAGCTGGCATTCCCCTCAGATCTGGAGATTAGTGCTCATCAGAAACCATCTTCTACCAGAAGGGAAGAGAGCAGGTGGAAATTCATATATTGAAGTTTTTTCCCTTCATACCTTCAGCTTGATTTTACACTGCCTGGGCATACAGAAAAACCTCTTTTCCTGCAAGTTTAAGTGACCCCAGTGCAGACAACAGATCAAGGAACAGGGGAGCATATTCATTTTGTTTTGAATGACTCTTTGGCCCAAAGGTTTCAGCCTGCTTAATTTACTTATAAAAATGTAATGCTATCTGATATACCACACATGCAAACACTTTTAAAGCTTATGCCTCAAAGTTTGGAAATTAGCAAACACAGAATTGCTTACTTGGTCCTCGGATGTTATCCACATCTCAGCAGGATCTCTAATGGATTTTCCACATCATTTAATATCTTGCAAGATATAACAACACATTGTGTCATTTTTCAGAAGCAATTAAGCTAAAGTTATGATTTGAGGGAAACTGCCTTGCACTTCATCAGAAAGCAATATGTTGCCTTTGCCAAAGTCTAGCCTTCAGAAAGGGACGAATATAACAACTCTAAAAAGTGAAGTTCAAGATCTGAAGACATTTGTAGAATATCTCCTTTACATGCAAAGGTTGCATGCATGGATGGAAACAGAACCTGGATTTTCCCTGTTTGGCACTACAAGCGGTGTGGGCATCACCAGGGCCACACACACGCAGCACAGATCCTGCATAAAGAAACAGCTCCCTTCACTCTGCCTTGTTGATTGGCTCAGGTGAGGCACTAACACATCAGCACAGCTCCCAGAGATGTGGACATCCAGCTTGAGCAAGCAGGGGATCCAAAGTTCCTCTGACCCTACTCAAGGAGACAAACTCTGTGCCCACTCTGCCCTGGGGGAAGCTGTGGGGATCAGAGCCCACACTAACAAGTTTTTCTGGTTATCACAGACATTTTTCTCTCTGCAAGGTGATGGTTGGGACAGTGAAAGCAACATGGAAAAAAAAGGAAAGCAAAGCCATGGTCAAGCTCCAGAGGATGAGGGCTAGACAGGAGTGGAGCAAAGATGAACATCAAGAAATGCCTGGAAATCACTGCTGAAAGCTGTCCAACAGCTTCTGTGAAATATCTTTAAATGGATATACAAACTGCATGCACATGCTGGGCCAACTCACTGATAAATAGACAGCAGCTACTGGTTCTCACTAGAGGCAAAGTTTCATTTTAGTCAATTTTTAGTAGTTTTCAATACTATAATTTGTTTTGATCTCATGGGTTCTATATGCTTTCCTCTGTGTTAAAGCTGAAATATTTTGTTAAAGTTGAATGGAAATCAGCTTACAAATTCTGGTCTGACTTTAAAACACAAGAAACTTTGCAAACCTAATTATACATATTCAGAAAAAGCTCAGAGGCTGGTTAAAACCATTCCTGCCCTGGAGACCTTTTGAGTTTATGACAATCTGGAGATCAACAAAGGGCGGAACCGTCATGCTCTTTTTGCACATTTCATTAGATCTAAGGAGCAAGCCAAAAGTGTGGTGAGGAGGAATAGGGCAGGGTAGGAGGTCTGGCTGCTATCCTTACTGCTATATGCATTTGCAATGCAAATGTCTCACATGCAGTAAAGTTGCTATTACGGTTTGATCAACAGAGAGTTTTAAAATATATGAACTGAACAGTTTGTGAGTAACCTCTTTTCACAGCTTGTAGTTGGTTACAGTCTCAGTTCCGGTCCAGAGAGCAAGAAAAATAATCTCAGACTTTTGCATTAGGTCCAGATGGGATATCAATGCTCCTGCTTCAAAGCACAACACAACCTCTAAGTGCTGGTGTTTCAAAGAATCTTCCCAAAACACGAAGAGATTCGGCACTTATCTGAGATTGTTTTTCCGCAGGGTGTAAGGCAGAGTGCTAGGAAGGGACACTAAATTAATATCAGTTGTGAAATATTTCAGTGCTCTCTTTTCTATGCAGTTGTCCATTCTTCAGATCAGGTACTTATATTCCTTGTAGAGAGTTCAGATATATATCATTCCTTTATACTTGCCAAATGTGGTCTTTACATGGCAAAAGAAATATGTCAGCCAATCTTATGCATCCTGTGTTGATATTCAATAATTTTTTTCTTCTGAATAAAGTATTACTTTGACTGTGTCACTAGTTAAAAATTGACAAGGTGTGTCACTTTTTAATTTCTTGTAATGATTTAATAAGGCTTTTTAAACTCTTTCAAATACATATGTATATTTATTCCAATAATCACTCCCATACGATAATGGCAGTTTTAGGACATACAAAGGACAAGCCATTTCATAGCTATTTGTATCTGTTTTGCCAAAAAAAAACATTATTTTTGCAAAAACTAAATGGAATCTGACAAAAAAGTCCAGGTTATACTGATCTGGACATAGATTACAAAGAGCTACACATGACCCTGTTCACTAAATGAAAATAGAAACATATATAGCTTTAGACACAGACAAGAAAAACTACAACCTGTATGTTTGTTGGTATCAGAATAGAAACTCACTAGCAAAAATCATGAGCATTTGGCATTGTGAGATGAAAAGACCAAAATCCTCCTTGATTTTTAGGTACCTTAAGAGGCCATGTACTGCTCAGGATGCAAGTGTGGCACCTCCACACCAGTAGCGAGTGTGTCCTTTGCAACCTGCTCATGGTAACTCAAAAATCAGTTTACAGTGACTTCACCATCTGGACAAAACAGAGACCATAAAGCCCCTATTTTTGAAATTAAATGAGAACAAAGTGAAGGGGGCAACTTCACAAGCTGAGAAGCACAAGCTGCAAAAATTATACTTGTTACAATGAAATAAAATATTTTTTTTCCTAGAACTAATTATCTTAATGTAAATCTCATTGCCAGTCCATGCCAGGGCATCCTCTTTAGGAATTTTAACTGCAGTGAGGTCTCCCCTCAGACTACTCGCCTCCAGGCTGAACAGACCAAGTGCTTCAGCTGCACCTCACATGGCTTCCCCTCAAGGTCTTTCATCATCTTTGTTGCCCTCCTTTGGATACTCTCTAATAGTTTAATCTCTTGAATATTGTGCTGCCCAAAATTGCACACCATATTCAAGGTGAGGCTGCCCCAGCCCAGCACGGAGAGGGACAATTCCTCCCTTGCCCACCTGGCAATGCTGTGCCTGGTACCCCCAGGACAGGGATGTCCCTCCTGGCTGCCGGGGCACTGCTGGCTCAGACCCAACTTTCCATCAACCAGGACACACCCAGGTGTCCCTTCCCATGGCCCTGCTCTCCAGCCCCTCATTCCCCAGCCTGTCTGTACATCCATGGCTGCCCCACCCCAGGTCTGAACAAAAAGCCTTGATTTCTATGAGAACTATAATTACAATGTCAACACCGTTCTACCATCCTTCTCTATCAAAATTAACTTACCAAAATTCATAATCAACTTAAAACAGCCATCTGAAAAACTGCCATATTAAAGAAATAGAGAAACTGGCATGAATTCTACAAAGTTTTTTGAAACTTATAATCTATGTCCTTAATCAGTATAACTTGAACTGGAAGAAGATCATATTTTTTTAAAAAAAGTCAGGACACACCAGCTTTATAAACCACTATGTTATTCCTCTCCATTTTGTCTTGTTTGATGATTCTGCTCCTCCTGTGCAAATGACTTCTCCTCTTGCTGTTCCCCCACAACTGAGCCTGTCACCTCCTTATCTGCCAGCTCCAAAAGTGCTAATTACTCCTTTTTTCCTCTCTTGTCATCTACTGTATTACTACAGTTAAATTAAAATATGTGCAGTTGTCTCTAACTTTTGGTTAGAATTGAGTTTGCTGCTTCTTTGTCAGATACCATGAAAGTACTTGTGCCAGAAAGCTTTTTATATCCGCATCAGGCTGATTAATAAAACCTGTTAAATCTCCCTACACTTCTTCTCTTATGTTCCTAGTACAGCTACAAGAACAGCTGTTACTACACATTTGTAGGGCAATTTCTGAGTTAATTGAGCCAATCTATTACTGTAAAAATAAGTGAGATCTACTGCATTCTGTCTTGTTTAGACTTTTCAGCTAATTAAGATTTTGTTTGATTCTATCCATTTTAAATAAATGACACATTTGAATAGTCATAATTGGGAAAGTTTAGCAAAGTTAGTGTCATGCATTGAGCCAAAATTCTGTGGAAGGACCTTCTGTGGTAAAAGACCTGTAAATTTACTTTGTTTGAGTCAATTTTCTATTCAGAACAAGAGATGACAAGAATTTTTTTGTATATCTAATTGTTTTAGCTATGGGCTTTCTTTCACTTTTGAAACTTGGGGTTCAAACCTATATTTTAGACTCTGCAAAAAAGTTTCAAAGCTCTGAAAAAAAAAAACAAACCCTGAAAACTTCCTTGGAGATAGTCTGATAGGGATATATAGGAATATATGTATCAGTGTAAGTAAAAAAAAATTTAAGAAATAATTCATTTTCTGCCTGAAGTAGCATGTTGTACTCCATACTATTAAACATCATTATTAAACATTTACGATTTGATTTCTCTGTCATTATCTTGTCTCTTGCTTTTTGACAGCTATCAGAATTTGTAGAAAGAATACGAAGAATTGAAGAACTGTAATATTCTTCTGTTTACTGGATGTCTTTACATTCATCTGGAAACTGCAGAAAGGCTTTTACAAACTTTTTTTTATCTAGGTCTATTCAGAATAGTTTTCAATGAGACTGTCATTTATGTGCTGGAATGTAAGGAGCTCACCAAACCTTCTGTAGATATAGTGTGTCTTTTGAACACTTATTTCTGTAGAGTCTTTGGTAATGGGTAATTACAATTATTTGTATGGAAATGGGAAAAATAAATAGAACAAACCTATGGAAAAGAAAAGGGATTAAATGGAAACTGGGCTCATAATTAACTGCCCTTTAAAAACCCATCTTTAAGAAATACCTTGGTGATTGAGATTTCTATGCAAAACTTGATCTCTGCAAGGCTTTCACTCCTTCATCCCTCCTCCTCTTTTCTATTTTCCACATTTGCTATATTTAATCTCTGATTAGATGTAAATGCTGGGAATCAGGCAGGGGTCACCTTGAGTTTGAACAGCACCTAGTTCACATGAGTCCTATTCTTAGTGGTAAAGTTATTATTGGATGTCATAAGATCGCCCCCAAAATAACGCTCCAAGACATCAATCTCGTGGGTCCAAGCCCTGCAAAGACTCTGCCAGAATTAATTGGACCATTGGAGAAGCATGAAGTAAAATAAGTGCAAACAAGTCTTTGCAGAATCACAGATGGTCACTGGCGATTAAGAACATATTCTCAGCTGCATTTCAAGGCAGAAGTCTAAGCATATGGAGCAGGCATGCTGAACTTCTGTTACTTAGCATTTATGGAATGAGCAACAGTGAAGACACTGTGAAAATGCGTGAAGGAGAGAACTAAACTTTTTCATCACATTTTTCACCAAAGAATCGTTCAAGACAATGAAACTAATTTTGTACTGAAGATACAAGTTATTCTGCCTTTCTTTATCGAAAGTTTCAGCTGAGTGGAAAAAAATATTAAAAAAGCCCACCACATTTGCAGATAGGGAAATTATTCTTGGGTGTGGGTGTAGATAGAAAAATAAAAGTAGCACTTAAGATTAAACAAGGAGTAGGAGGCAATGTCTGTAGAGAGAAAAGTAGAATTTTATATCCTTAAAGTTCAAAGTTAAAAGACATCTGAAATACCAACACAGATAACAGAAATCAAGAGAATGCAAAATCAGGAAATATGCCTTGATCGTTTGTCAAGAGAGGTCAAATTCTGTTTCAGTTTTTCCTACCCAAAATAGAGACTGTTCTCTTTTGACAGTGAAGAAAGTTTTATTATCCTCTAATAAATCTGCTCTTCTTGGCTTGTTTATATTTTGTTTTCTTATTTTTTGAGGTTTATAATAAAAACAGTCAAGAGAATCCTTATACTGCTGGAGGAGGAGTCATAGCCATCAGATGGCTCTCAATAACTCTCAGGATGTATGTCATCTAAATTAATTTTCTGCTTCCAAAGCTCAAAATACTGAAAATCTACAATCCTTGCCTCCCAAGAGAGAGACCTCAGAAGCCTCCATAATTTTTTTAAAAAATGGAATGATTCCAGCACAAAGCTGTTTGAAGCAAGATTTCTTTTCACAAGTGGTGAGACCGTTTCCAAGGAATTAGGAGACCATTCAATCTCTTCAAATAGCTGGGCAACACAAAATCTCTAAATATGGTAAAATATGGTAATATGAAGGGATCTGTCAGGAACAACGACTCATTAACATAACAAAATAAACCAAAGGCAACCCAGCAGGATAATTCATGTACCCCCGTTTCTGGCCATGGTACCCAATGCAGAAATTCATGTGACCCTGTGGTGGGAGTCAGATGGAGATTGCAGGGAGCACAGAAACGGGAGGCAGGCTGCCCAGGAGGAGGGTCCTGGCACATCACCTACTCCCACCTCCTCACCTGGCCAGAGAGAGAGCTCTGACAGGGGCTCATCTGTGCACTTGGAGCTGCTGCCCTTCACTTTTCCAGCTCCTGCTGTTGCAGGACCTCCTTTTCCCCTATTCCCCTTGTTTTCATTGGCTTCTGGGATCTACAGAAGTTTTCCAGATCATCTCTGAGGTTGGCTAAGCCCTGGGCCAAGACTTTTCTGGCTGTCTCTGAAGTACCAAAGCCCCAGGTGCTTCCCAGAGGGGTACTTCAGCAATGTTGTGCTGCAGCCAGACAAAGGAGGGAAAAACAGGAGCATTAGTAGAGCCTCAGGAAGATTTGGAATTTTCTTGAGAAAGGGAGAGTAAAAATAAGAAATTGTGACTCCTACTGAGTGCTGAGTGCCTCCAACTTCAACTTAAATAATATGAAAGGACATGAATTGTTCCACCCTGGGTATGGAATGCCTGTCAATAACCATAACCACCAGTATTCTCACTCTTGTGTCAGTCAGTGTGACATTGTCCATGTCATATACTCACAACCTTTGGCTCGACCTCTTGGCTGCCCTAATGTAGACCCATAAAGACTTTCAAGTTTTTCTTTTCAACAAGATTAGAATTAAGGTCTTTCTAATTTAACCCAATACCCATGTCATAGCAATCCTGCCAGGAATACTTCTCCCTCTCTCCAGAGAAGTCAGATGTTGCCTGCCAAACCATCAGTGTTCAATATTTGCAGGGCCAAAGGAGGCACAAACACCTGCAAGTTCTCTCCTTGGTGTCCTACCTTCACCTTTGAAGAAATCACTACACAACTCTTTCCACCAAAGCCACAGCATGAGCAACTGTGCGTGAATTAAGGACTGTGCTCCCAGCATTGTCAGGTCAATGTTTCTTTTAAGTGTAGCACTAAATTAATTTATGATAACAGACAGCTGCCTGCAGTGTCCTTCCCTCTATACATTACACAGCAGCACAAATCTGACAAATAATTCAGAAGAAATTATTTGTAACATTCATAATCATACTTACTCCCAAATATGCCATCAAACGATCCCTGGCTGGCAGTTTAATAGCTTTATCTCTGATTACTGTTCCCATAAAAACCTCAGAGAAACAGAAGTGCCTGCATTTGGATGATAATATCACCAGCTATTTCAAAGACAACTAAAATTTTAAAACAATAAAGATGGTTTTATTGTTCCCTACAGTAAGAGCATGACAGACTAAATAACAATACCAGCATAAATTCAAACAAAAACTCTCTCTCTAGCAGAAACTGAGACAGAAATCATTGGCCTCAGTCACTAGCTCAGTGAAGTATTTGTAGCAATCATCATAAAAATTCTTATTTCAAAGTAAAACTAGCCCATGTTAAGATAAATTTGAGGTACTCTATCAGTTTTGATGTGTTTCTTCTTTCAGATATCAAGGGTGCTTGGCATAGGGTTTTCTACTCTCAGGGCTTCCTCCACCCTTCACAGACACCATAATTACCAGTAAAGGACATCCCCTGTCATGCAGCTTTCCTTTTATTCCAAAATCGCAGGTTTGACCTCTGTCCATTCCAGAGCTGGCTGTTATTTGTCCCTCAGTGACCTCTTGCTCTTCTCCTTGCCCACACAGAAGGGGAGGACTCTCACTCAGTTTGTAGCAGAGCTCTGCTGTTCCACATACACCCCAGGGCTGGGCAGGACACACCCCACACGTGGGCAATGGAACAGCCTCCACTGGATGTCATCTGGAGGGACCTGGGGGACAAGGTGGCTCCAGGGCTGTGCTGAGTTATGTGGCTGTGGCTTGTGTGTCACACAAGGTGAGAAATGGTTCAGAGTTGTGTCAGACTTGGAGTTTTCATCAGCTACCATTCATTTTTCTGATATCGAGGGTGGAACTCTTGTCTCCAAAGGGAGTTTTTTTACAATTGGGTTGAAGTTCTGGGAGCCCCTATATAGCCAGAAAAGTAATGGACACTTTCAGCATGCCTTTGGCCATTTGGTTAGGATACCTGATTTTCTCTAGTTTTTTTTTTATTTTGGGCATCTGTGCTGCAGGCATGTAAAAGGCATGAGGAAAAGGGGAAATTAATTCCCACCTCCACCATCAACACTTTGGTTATAGCACAATAAGTAGGTAAAAAAAATTTAAAAGGGGAGAAGGACTTTTAAAGCAGTTATTTCATAATCATTATTTTACAGTCCAATATTTAAATTGTTTTACAATTTCTTACTCCTCTTTTATTAGATGACATTGGGCTGAGCAGAGAATTATTATTAACAAAGAATGAGGAAAAAACAGGGCTGTTTTGTTTTTCTTTTCCTAAACATAAATCCATAGTGATGTTGTACTAGGATTACTTCTTAGAGGTCCTGTCTATTTCTGCTGTTATCACAAAGCCAAAATACAACCATGTCTACACCCTCCACAGTAACAAAAACTTCTCTGGACCTTGTTTTCTAGCCCAGTAAAATATCAATGGTGATATTACTCCAATATCTCTATAAAGCAATGCTACACCTGCAAATTGTATTATTCCTCCATTTCAGTCCAAGATGTGTCAGTAAAGGAACAGTTTCTTATCTCTGGAATTCTGTCTCCTCTGTCAGCAATATGAGATGTTCTTGCTGATAGAGTTTTATTTGTGGAGAGGAAACCATAATGCCTGGAGTGTTCTGGGCGTAAAAAAAGAAATATAGAACTAATCAGTGGTTGCAGTAAAAGGGCTTGGAAGCAGAAATTTGTATCCCATTGGAAAATTTAAGACTTGAAATGTTATTTGTTTTTAATTTGAGAAGAAAAAAAATGTATTTGCAAAAAGCTTAAATTTAAAACACACAGAAAAAGAGTGATTGACAACAACCAAAAACTTTGTTCCAATAAACTAAAACCACAGAAAATGGAAGTTAAAATGATAACTTGAAGGAACAAAATAGGAAATAGATATTTTGCCAAAGGATGAAATGAGCTGGAAAGAATCCTTTCTATTGTCTTTTATACAGAATTTAATCAAAACGGATACACTCATATGAAGCTTTTCAGCTGCTAAAGCTGTCCTTTCTGAATTTGCTAAATGACATTTCTCAGCAGCAAAATTTGCCCTCCAGTTTTTTGAGCAGATCTATTCCAGGCAATCATACAAAAAAGTGGCTAAAATCTCCCAGGAGCACTCCACTATTGCCCAATCCAGATTGATCTAAGAATGCAAACAGAGGAGGTTTGTGGAGAGTGGCTACAGGTTTCCAGAGGCCAACTGGGACAGCTACAAACACAGGTGAGGTGGAAGGTGCTCTGCAGGGTGGAAGTAAAAGCAGCAATCTCCAAAGGTACCTGCATTTGTTGACAGGTGCATTAGCTGAATTTAGGTCATTTGAGAGAAAACACACCTGGTAGGTCCAGACACACGTGGAGTCCTGGGTGACAAAACAGCAAGGTCAGCGAGTTTTAGGGCTCATTACTGTTTGGTAAACAATTAAAGAAATAAGCAGATTCAGCAAAAAAACAAAGCCAAGCCTTTTTTTTTTTTTTTTGTCCCATTTGATGGATATTTGCACCTACTTCAGGTTAATGTTTCTGTTAAGGACCTGGATAAAGTAATACAGATATGCCTACATTCTTGATCATCTTCTTAAATAGGGCTGCTGTGAGCATGTGGGACATAGAGATTTTCTTTAATGTAAATCTGATAACCTGAGGAAACATTTTAAAATCTAAAATAATCAATTGTAATGAGGATTTGTCCAAGAAACAGAAATCCAGGACCTGCATACAAAAAATGGAGAAAAAAACTTGGACTGTTTCTTGATAAGAAAAGAGTTTGAGGAGGTGATTTTGGGTCACAAAGTTAAAGTTAATGGGGTATGCTTGGTCTTCAGGAAGTGACTGCATAAGAATTGGAAGAGAATCAGCAATGAAATTGTGTCCTAAGCAACATACCCAAAGAGGTAGCTTGAAAAATGGAAAACAAAAAGCATTGTATAAACTTTGGAAAAAAAAATAAATCCTTGCAGGAAAAGTGGATGTTTGCAATCTAAATATTTTATTAATGGGAATCACAGAATGCTCAAATCATTCAGGTGGGAAAGGTCTCTATCAGGATCAACAAGTCCAAACACCAATTTAAGCACTACGACCATATTCACCACTAAAACATGTCTCAAGAGCCATAACCACACACTTTTTAAACACTTCCAGAGTTGGTGACACCACCACAACTTCTTTACACAGCCTATTCAAATACTTCCTGTGAAGAATTTTTCCTAATATCCAATTTAAACGCCCCCCGACTCAACTTGAGGCCATTTCCTCTCATCCTATCACTTGTTACCTGGAAGAAGAGACTGACCCCACCAGGCTACAATTTCCTTTCAGATGTAGAGGGTGATAAGGTCTCCCCTCAGTTTCCTTTTCCCTAATAAAATATTTTTTATTTGTGTATCTTAGGCTCAGCTTAATTGCCAAAATATTGTGGGTTACCAGCTTCCAACTGACTGCTCTGTTTGTTTAATCTGTGGATGGTTGGTGTGAAGTTTTGACCTGTGCTGAGTGAAGGATTGTGTCAGTGGAGGAATTATGCCTGATGCTGTTGGTCTAGGAATTCATAAAAACATAAACAGAGAAGGAAATAAGATTTAAAACAGGGATGTAAAGAGGGAGCAACTGTCACTTTTCTGCATGTCCTCCTGAATTCAGAGATAAAATAGTACCAGAATCAGTTCCAGATTGCAGAGGAAAAGGAAGAGGGAAGCTAATTGTCTTGTTTCAAGTGTAAGACAAGAATTTCAGCAGTTTCATTTGTAACTTCTGACTGTAAACTCTAGTGGTGGGAGATTTTTCTGATGTCAATGCAACATTAATAAGTCAGTAAATTATTCTGCTTTGTACTCAGTCATACACCTGCCAATGCAGAGATAAGATGGAGCTTTTCCAGGTGGATGAAACCAAACATCCCCTGACTTGCATCACTTTTGTTTCCTTTAAGGGGAAAAGGGATATAATAAAATGTATTTGTTGACTAAAAGGAGCTTATCTCAGTTTCGTGGTTGTACCCTCCAGCACCAATTCTGAGTACAATTAACTTTCTTCCAGATACACACTACTGAAATTGTCATCAGAAGCAATCCTGAAAATTTGGACTATTCTGATGAATCATGAGACCACAATGAAAACCATCATGTAGAACACTTTTCTAAATAACTGACTGAACAGATCCATGATTGGGAACCCTTATAATAGTCAGCTTGAAATTTATTTTTGACAACCATCCATCTACTCAGAACAATAACCTTTAATTAGGGGCATGGAGAGTTTGGGGACTTTTAGTGCATGTTCACTTATGCATGCTGCTGTTTGCATCTCACAGCCCTGTGTTAAACTGAGTCACTGCTGCATCCTCTGGTGCTGAACTCTGGCAGCTTTGTCATGTGTTACCCGTGAAAAGTGAAGATGATGAGGTTGGATGAATGCCTGCACATGTCCAACATGCCACAGGGACCAGATGGAAGCACCTGAGTAATTTGGCACTCTTCAGGCTGGCCTACATTACAAAATTTTGGGGCCATTCATTGGTTAAGGAGACATATGAGACAACAATGTGAGAGTCAAAGCAAGCTCCAATATGTTTACATAATGTTCCACATTTTTGGAACATATCCTTAGTGACTCTTTTTCAAAAGGCTGAAAAGAATTTTGGTTCTGATATATAACAGGAACTGACAATTGTATTGCTGGTATTTTTTGCTACCAATTTACTTTACTGTTTGCTGAGAACAAAGATGCAGCAGTAGAGAAATCCACTTCACTCTAAACTGGCTACACACATAAAACCCTCACAAATATTTAATGAAATGAAATTAAATGAAATGATTTTGCTTGTAATTTGTGCAGCACAGTAACTTTCTGCAGCTCCTGTAATAACTCTCCATAGAACATTTTTCATGTCTGCATCTCACATATCAGCAATAACTCATTTTTTCTGTTGTTTAATGGCTCAAGATGGTCATGGGAATTATACTCCATAATAAAGCTGGGATCTAAATCCTGGACCTTCTACAAGGCAGGGCAAGTTCTTTCAGCTCAGTCTCCTCAACTGAGAAATGATACTTCAGGGAGTCAACCCATCAAGTATTCAGTGTTTTGTACAACTCTCAGACAGCTATGGCTGGGTACAATTTGTAGCAGTGTCAAACACTAGGTTTATTAACAGAGGTAATGACAGTGCAGTCAGGAGGTGACTTTTTAAAACAGACTTCAAAATAATACTTACATCTGTGGATACTGAAATTCCATTGTTTTGCAAGTAAAAGTTTAGGGCCCAGACATCTTGCTCAGATATATTCAGGATTTTTTTTTTAAAAAAAACATGAATTTATGTTAATGCTGCAAATTTTGACAACTCAATTTAACTATCCTGCCCCAGCTGCATTATCTGTAATGTCCTATGTTTCCTTCCACAGAGCTCTTCATCTTTTGGACAATTATAAATCTACTGCCGATGTCTGTCACTAATACATTATGGAGCAGACTTTTTACACTAATAGCACTAATACATAAAAGGCCAAAATAATAGCACTAATACATTAAAGAGCAAAAGCTTATTCTCCTCTGCTCAACACACATATGTCAGATCAGATCCTGTTATATTGCTTACCCACTTGCAATAATTTACTTTCCTTGAGGAATAGAAGGGTGGAATTCTTTTTTAAAGGGCTTAAAAAGACTGCAGAGCCATAGCACAGTTTTTGCAGCAAACACAGCTTTGTCTTTTGCTGAGCTTGCCTATTTGCCTCTGCCTTCCAAAAGGGAACACTGAACCAGAAAGCACCCAATATGAAATATTCTAATTTCTCCTTCTTAAAAACAACAAAGCAAAAGACCAGCCCCCAGTGGTGTAATTTGCTATCAAATCCTAGTAATACAATTCCAAATTTAAGGCTTATATATATCTATATTAAAATTCACTTAAGGTTTTGATATAAGTTATTCCAATCAATTACCATCATGAATATTTACACTGCAGAAGTTATCCCGCATTCAATAGCAATACTAACAGAAGTCATGAGAATATCTAGAAAACAAAGCATCCAGCATCCTGGAAGAATTGTTGTCTCTTGTTGTTCTAATTGGGAATGGCGAAAAAGAACGACACAGACTCTCAAGGGAGTCAGAACAGAAGAAATCTCAGTTTATTACTTCAGGCCTGTTTTTAGAGACAGATACGTGGAAAGTACAGAAAGGAAACTCTTATTGGTTAGCAAATCAACACATCACCATCATTGGTCAGTGGGGCACAACACCCCCTGACCTTCTCTTGCAAGGAAAACAAGAGGACAGACAAACAGCACCTGGAAGTTGTTTTCTGTCTTTGAGGATTGTTTTGAAATCCTCCTATGAATTTCTCAGGCTAGCTGTCAGGCAGGACTGAGAGGCCATGGGGCCTGCAGCCTGCTCCAAAGCCAGCATCCACAGTCTCTCTTACTGACTGCCCTGCAGAATGGAATTATAGGTTTATGTTATACATCCTTCTGCAAACAAGGAGGGCGGGTCTACTAGAGGATGCTTGGATCCCCCAAAACCCTGTCTGCTTCCACTCAAGTGTTAACAGAAATCAGATCTAAATTTCTCTGTGGATATGTTGATGTTTAATGACTCCAACCCTAAGGGTGGCTATTCTAGCTGGAATCAGTGGCCCTGCATATTGGGGAGCTTATATCTGAAGACACACTTGCAAGTAGAGAAATAAAGAAACAAATGTTACGGGCCTGGGTGTTGTGCATAGGTCCCAGCTGACATAGTATCATCCATGTGAGTGTTACTCAAGTACCAAGGTTAAATGTACTCAGCAAGCAGGATCTGTACAATAACAAAACAGTTTTTAATCAGGTCAAGTTTCTTTTTGATGAGTTCACTTTCTTCCAACCTGTCATTAAATTTCTTTTTATTAGTAATCATATGTCCTTCATGTATGAGTTCTTGCCTTTATTCTTAAAAGCTTTCCAATACTTTGAATACCTTTGTTTGGAGGATTGCAGCTGTATTGTTTAAAATATTCCTTACAAAACCCAGATAGTCTTGTCTCCTCTTGGATGGATCCAGTCCTTATCAGATTTAGTGGGAGATGTGGCAATGTTCAAGTCAGTTCAAACATGATCTTCCTTATATATTCAAAACACTAAATAGCCTTAATTTTCAACTTCAATATATAATTCATAGCTACAATAAAGACTTGATCTTGTCCTTCAGTTAGCATGAGGTTTTACAAATTGGACAATAATATCACTTGTTGTATTTACTTAAAATTAGTCTGAGATAGAAATAAGTTTATTAATTGTCACTGCTGCAGGAAGGCACAGAAACTATCATGTTAACAGATTAGTGATTTTATACTAGATGGAGATAATTTGATTTAAAAGCACTGACTAACTTAAGTGGTGGTTTCCAAGCAGAATAAATCAGCAGGTGTACTTCTGAGAGTAAATGCAAACACTGCTAATGTGCTTACAGATTTAGATAAGAAGCATCAGCAATGTTTCCTATCACATATATTTTATGGTCTAAATAGTATTTTGTGTCAATTTGAAAGCAAGAATATATTTTTTGTTTAATTTCCCAGAGCTCCATTTGAATAAAATGCACAATTCCAGGCTAAATGTGCTAAAAGCGTGCCTTAATGAGAAAAACATTTTTATGTTGATTATTTCTGAGCCTGTAAGATTATTTTAAATAGAAGCTCTTCCTTTGATGTGTTCAGAACTGAAAATACAGCTAATGCTTTGAAAATTATTGATGTATTGGGCTGTTACAGGAAAAAAACCAGCCATTTGGGGCAAACAATACCCATCCCAGCCACATAAGCAGAATATAAACAGCTAAAATCTTTATTTCAGCATTGACCCAACCTGCCAGAGGCACTCAAAGCTGACTACCTGTGCAATTTCAACATGAAAAGTATGTTTCACTGAATCCACGTGCTTTTGTACCACTGTACCTTTGTTGAGTTCCAAGCACTGCTGAGCACTGATGCTTCTTGCCTGCTTCCTCTGCAGCACTTTCTCCACCTGTGGGTTAGTTCCACAAAGGTTTTCTTACAACTGGTCTTTGTTGACTCATGCTGACTTTTAGTAGCACTAGGTAAGGCACCAGCCCCACCCTACACAGCTTCTAGGAAGGTCTCTGAATCAACGGGCTCAGTGCTGTTTGTGACAGTCAGTTCTTAGTCTTCCCATGAATTACTGCAGAAAAGGGTTCAGCACAGTAATTCTAATATGTCTCAAGTGTCACAAAAATAATATTGTAGAAATAGATATTAGAAAATTATCTAATTTAAATCATCATATCCATAAATTAAATTCTTTATTTCTTGACTTAGTCTCAGTGGGAATGGGGAAAGCTAATTATAGTCTGATTTAAAAGGGCTTCCTGCTTGGAAACTAGAGTTTCTCTTTGTAGTATTTGTTTGAGCCTTTGGCTATGACTCTTATACACCTCATATGTAGCTCCAGAGGCTAACAGTGCTTCAGCATGAAAACATCTCCAAACTGGGGTCTTTTATTCCTCAAATGAGTAAAATGCCTTCATGCTGGGAAAGGCAAAACACAATCAATTAATCTACCCAGAAGCAAATTTTCATATCTGGAAAAAGCAAGTGGGGGAAGCAGGAGCTGACTAAGGGATTGTCAGCTGAGAACACAAATGCTCAGAGCTATGGAGTGAATGTGTTCTTCACAGCAGGAGTCAGGGACCCCTAACTTGTTTCCAGCTAACTGATAATATTGCAAATAACTGCCTTTAATAATTGCTAGTGCCTAGTCATGAGGTACAATGCCTGCTGAGACCAAAGAATATTTGATCTCAAGAGTACAACCAAGCTCATTGCACAAAATGATAAACTCATCCCATTAGGGAGGCCTCATCTAGAGGGAACTGGTATCTCATTTCTAACCTTTTGCTGAAGGCCAGCTGGCAGCCAAATCTGCAAGCATAAGATGATGCAGCTGCAGGCCAAGATCTACAGTGTTGTTAAAAGCATCATTACAGCACAATGTTATGTTCATGGTGTCAGAATCACATCGCCCGTGCAGGATACAGGTGGTTGGTCTAGGCCTCAGTCATGAGCATTCAGATGTCAAGTGAGTCACAGCTACTCAGAGAGTAAATATTGAATGATTTAAAATTGCATATGCCAAAAGGCAAGACAAAAGCAGCCTATTGCTGCTCTGACAAAAAATAATCCAATGCAAGTGACTCAGGAACAAGGGACACAGTGTATGACATTACAGCAAAGGTGGATGGCTGCTTTTACCACATGGAAATATCTGAACTGTTTTGATGAAAATGAATATTCTAGAGATGCATTATGTACAGCGTGAAATTAGCAGGGAACCAAATTTCTTCCCAAAAAACCAAACATGAGTACAAGCAGCCAACCCTTCTTAAAGCCGGGTAAGGCCAAGTGAAGTGCTCAGCAAAATAAAGACTTGCATATAGTCTGTGTCAGATGAAAGCCTTTGAGACTGTAATTTTAGCAAGTCTTTGGAAGTCTTTGAAAAAATCCTGATCTTCAGATGATTTTATGAATGCTGCTCTACAAGCTTCATGGCACAGAAATGAGGGTTCCTAATCATGGCAGACTGTCCCAACATTTCTCCTGCTTGCCTTTCATTATACTTCTGCAGTAACATTTTTTAGTCAATCACAACACGAGATTTATTTTAAATTACCAGATGGTAAGAATTTTTCCAGTGCCCAAACATTTAGATGATTTACTGAATTTGCTGTTCATCTTACACAGACATATAAACCTGAGATGAAATATAAGACCCTGCTATAAACATGTAAATTACTGTACATGAGAGAGAATCAGAACTGACTCCTCCAGCCTAAATAATAACCAGAATTCTGAACTCTGAGTAGCTGAAATTTTGGAGTATCTGATATTTCAATAATGTGCTTTTCCAAAAAATCTTCATAGCAAAATATGAATAAGTATGAAGAAATATTTTTCCAACAAATAAAGAATATTAAATTTAAAACTTCTATTAACAGCAAACAGCTACAGTATTTCAGACCTGTATTCCTGTGACTGCAAACATGATTTACAGAAGAATAAGTAAGTAAGGCTCCTGAAAAACTTCTCTTCAGTTGCCCAATATAGGTGCCATTAATTTATTTATTATACTAGGAAGAAGAAGCTTCCTCAAAGTACTGACATATTGGAAAAATATAGAGGTTTCTACAATGTCAAAACAGTTAAAGTAGACTCTGAGATGGGTAAAAAAAATCTCAAGTTTGGTTTGTACAAGATTTTTCATCGTTTCTCCTTATTAGGTCAAAACCTGCATTCACACTGAAATGCCTTTTTTAATGAAGGTCATTCTGCCGGAGGTTGTTTCACCTTTGAAAAAACTTTATATTTCTGATTAAGAAGTGCAATTCACAGTGCCACTGGGTCTCATTACACAGGCTCAGGACTTCAATGTCAATTTGTACAACTAAGTTCAGTATAACTGTTGATATTAGTTTAGTTTTAACATCTCCTCAAAACCTCCATAATGCATCGATCAAATTTTCTCAAAGCAATTTACCATTAGAGTACTATTATATGAAAATTTTAAAAAGCAGGGTATCAATTTAGACAAAAATGTGTTTTGAAAACAGTGGGGAAAGCTCTTTGACAGCGTTGAAATATCTTGTTTTGACATTTTCAACGTAAGAAAGAAGGATAGGGAGTTTGCTAAGCAGGAATGATGTTAAATGACTCTACAGTTCTCAAATCCCTATTTTGATAATTTCAAAGCTCTGTTTACAGTAGCAATTATTTATAGCAGATTTCAGCTGTGTGGAAGTTATTTCTCTAGGAAATTAAAGTGTTTGGATAGGAACACTGAAAAGCATAATCTTAACCCATCAATGCCTTTAAATATTTTCAGGAAAAATAGCAAATCACTAGTTACTGTCTGTAATTTTCTTAGTCTTTTTAAAGACAAAATGTAATTAACATCAGTTTATGTGCACTGTCATCTTTAAGTCACTAATAAAAGTTCACCTTATGATTGTCATACTCCCATTTCTGGGCTAGAGAGACCAATTTCATGTCAAATTTAAGTTGCCTGTTTGAGTTCAGCAAGATATTTTTGGTCAGAAAAAACTGCCTCATCAGTTGAAATTCTGCCAATTCAGTCTCTTTACTGATCTTCAATTTGCATTGCAATGACAAATAGGAGTTTTAGTAAACCAGATACAAGGTCCTGCAGTGAAATTTCAGGAGAGAAGGCACTTAAGTGTGAGAACTATTTGTGTTCCTGTGCTGCCAACAAATCCAAATGCCAACCTGTAACTCAGACTGGATTTTAACCTGGAGCCTGTGAACAGTGTTATGGAACAGGGTAAATTCTCAGGCAATTGATACTGTATGAGTAGAGAGAGTGGACAATGAAACAAGGGCTGAGAGGAGGAAAAGCAGCTGTCCAAACTGTGTTAGATGGGTCTTCTTTCCTTTAGTCCTTTAGTTCCTATTAGTTTATGTTCTTGCAGAATGTACCTGAATGGGTATTTATGCTATGTATGGTTATAAATGGGTATTTATGCAATTTATGCTATGTGAGAAGATTTAAAGTCAGGGTAATATTATACACACAAATATGACCATATAAATGATACTATTAGATTAAACTTTTAATTAGTGTCAAGATCTTGTACAAAGGAGTTATTTTCCCTTGTGGTACATCGCTGTTCAAAGTGTAGTTCGCATCAAACAAAAGATATTAAGGCTATGCTAAACTGTGGTTGGCAAGATATTGTTATTATTTGATAGTGAGGAGAAACAGAACAATAAACAAGCATATTTTCCACTGAAATGAAGGTCTGAAATAACTATTCAGTTTCTGATTTTGATAAGGTAATTGGTATACTTGGAAGATTTATTTACAATTTTATTTCCTGGGTCATCTTGAAGATGCCATTGGGGTAGCATATAAATAATTTTTAAGAGACATGAAAAGACCTGAGACAATTACATGTGTTATATATAGATTTATTAACAAAAATAAAAGAATCTTGTTAAGACAATTTTAGTTGAAAACTGATTTAGGACACCCAGTTTCATTAGGGCTGTCTAAGGGTATTCCCACAAAATAGCTGAAGAAAGACACACAACTCCTTGAGACTGTGCCATTAATCCAACTTGAGCAATGTAATTACCAGGTCTCAGTGTAATTGCTTAGTTGTCTTCTAGCAGCTGCCTCAGAAACACTGAATCCCTTTGAGATAGCCCTGGTCTTACACACCCAGAACTGATTTTGAGCTGTGATTCCTGTATCCAGAACAAGAAACATTTTGCACAAG
Source organism: Pseudopodoces humilis (assembly GCF_049639895.1). NCBI lineage: Eukaryota > Metazoa > Chordata > Aves > Passeriformes > Paridae > Pseudopodoces > Pseudopodoces humilis. The sequence goes on along the minus strand of NC_142205.1, from coordinate 9,720,708 downwards.
TAACCTGACAGATTAGAGGACTGCTTCTACGATCTAAATGCACTATTCCATAATTCTCTTTGGGTTTTGCTATGAGTTTGAATCTAACATCTGTGCACATGTCTGATTTACCATCAGTCATTCCTGCATCAGCTGAAGAAACTTCCCAAACTACCTGCTGGTTGAAAGGAGGGTACAGGAACTTCTATGGCCTTATCCAATGACAGGATGGAGATGATTTAATGAGTTTGCTCATATTTAACCTGATTTTCTTGTTATTTACATTCCAGTTCACATCAGGTATGGGTTTGACCATTAAAAGGCATTGAAAAAAGTAGAGGATATCATTCCATAGTCCCTTTCACTTTCCTATATTAATCTAGAATTTTGGCACTCACTGTTTTTTGGGGAGACAAAGAGCTGTTATATCAGTGCGATGGGAGGGGTAACACAGGAACTAAAACACACACATGGCCTGAGGTGGAAATGTATTCACAGGTTCAGATGTCAAGATTTAGGCATCTATAAACAGGTATTTCCAGATGAAGGGTCTGGAATTTAAAACCTATTATTCAAGAATACTCTGTACTCATTCCAAGCAGCACAGAAGTCTGAAGACATTTTTGACACAGTTCAGTAGAAGTTCCTTTTCACCAATAATTGCAAGTTTCTTTCAGTGCCACCAAAAATAATCTGACAAAATGCATAAGTAATACTTAAATTTAAGAAGCAGCAAGGGAGGTTGCTTGCATTGACATGACAAAACACTCAACAAAAACACCTGAAGTCAAGTGCCTATCAATTCTTTTTTGCATTTCAAAGGTAGGCAGAGGTATCTGCATCTTTTCTAGAATATATTAATCTTCAATGACATATAAATAATAGTGAATGGATAATTTCTTTGTGTCGTGATGGAAAATGACATGACATCTATGAATCAGAAAGTCAGATATGTACACATTATTGAAATGTTGTGATATATGATGGGAGGAAAGCACAAGGTAGCTACCAGTATCAGCATTAATTTGAGAGGGAGCAAAACAGAGTTTGCCGATGCAAAACTCTGGTATTTTACAACGGACCATTATGAATTAAAAAAAAAAAAATAGTCTTAGAGAAAACTTAGTAAATTTTGCTTTTCAGGCCCATAATTGCTATAGTTTAGTTCATAGTTATGAGATCAGAAATCTGATATCTGGATATCAAGGATCCTCTTGTGTTTGAAAAGGAAATAGCCAAGGTGTCCTACCCATGATCACCCAAGGTGATCTACCCATGCCACCCACTCAAGTCCAAAGTGGTGACAATGCTGAAGGGAGCCCTGAAGGATTTTACTCATATAACTACAAAAGGCAGGGAGAAAGAAAAATCAGCATATGGAATAATATTTAATCAATAAATGATAATTCCAAAAAGTACTCAAGCAGAGGAGGAGCAGATCCACCAGGACAGGGGTGCTGTACTGGGACAGGTAAGTGAGAGGCGGTGGAGGGTCCAGCCATGAAGATTTCCAAGACCCAGCAAGACAAATCCAGGACTGACCAATGGTCTTGCTTGGAGTGGATGGTTGGTATGGACATCTCTGGAGATCTTTTCCAGCCCACAGTTGTATGATTCCAAGTAGATATTTTAGAGTGAGGCAGGTACCAGAGAATATCAAGCAAATTGCTGCAGTTAACCCATGAAATACAAAACACATTCAGGTCAAATTAAAGGACTCCTTTGAGTCTAGAAAATCAGCTCCTTTATCACTGAACACAAATCCACACAATATATCAGAGATGAGAGCATCATTAGGGCATTTCCTTGCATCTCACGATGAGGAAATTTTCAGAAAACTTTCATTTAATGAAAGTAACCACCCTGAGGCTTCCAGCTTTAGCTTGCATTTCCTTATGCTGCTGCTCACCTTTAAAAAAACAGGAGCCAAAATTTTTCAAGGAGATGGGCATCTATATTGATGATAAAAGGCCACAAAAACCTTTATAAAGTTTCATGCAGTGACTCCATTGCAACAGCAGTGTCCTTCTTTTGGACCTGAAGTCTGTAATTTTCTGGTAGACAGTTGGAATATAAAAATAAATGGGGGCTGATTCAAGCAATAAAGAGTTGGTTTATTATGTATTGTCATAACACTGTAATCATTTTGTGATTTTTTTTGCTTTCATATCATACTCTTTCCCCTCACCACACCCCCTGACACTGAAAATTATTTTATCCAACCAGGCAGTAGAATGATAGGATGGGTCTGTAGTGACTTCATATACATCAGAAATAATTTGCCCTCAAATCAAGCAGCTTCAGGAAACAGCATAGACTGAAAATTATTCCTCCTGTCTTCAAAGTGAATATTTTTCAATCATCCTGCCATTCAAGGTCGATTCATAAAATGACGTTGCAGACACATAGACAGACTATATTTGCAACATATGTGACTTGAAGCAGATAATGTGACTCACGACACCAGTTAATAGGGAGACAGACATGACCCTGTTCTTTGTGCACATTTTAAATCACACAAGTGCCTTATTCCTAATGCATTATTTGAACTCATTAAAAAATCCCCTCTTTTAATATTTACATTCTAAAGTATATTCCTTTACTCACTTCAGACGCATGGATGTCTGGCTAATGATGTGCTGACAAATGATCTGCTCTGTTGCAAATGGGGCATACAGAGGTGGACAAGATAATTATATTATTTATCAAGTGGCTTTTCTATCAGAGTCAAGGAGTCTTGCTAAAACATATCCAGAGAGAAAAATGATTGTGGTGTTCTTGTGAAAAACAGTTCATAAGGTAAGTTCTGCTTGTTCCTGTGAGCACACTATTGGAATGAACTCAATATTTTACATTGGTATCATGCAATGTAAATTTTCATATATATATATTTATATATCCATTTATATCTCTCCAGATGCGTTTTTACAGGATTGAAAAGCATACCCAACAACATTGATAATATCAATGAAAATATGTCAAAAAAACGTGTGGATCCTTCATCATTGAACTCATGCTGAGTGTTATATCTTAAAGATTCTCTCAGTTTTTTCTGACCCATAACAGTGCCAGTCTGGGACCAAAGTACTAAATTTAGTTATACAGACAGAGATCTGATGAATGAAAGACCTGAATAACCACATAACCAGCATACAAATAAAAAAAGAAGATTACAGTTATAGTCCCTTTAATAATAGTCCCCTTAATAATAAGTCATGTTTTCATAGAAGCATAGATTCCTTTTCTAGAGAGAAAGGTAATCTGTCACAACTAGAGATCTCATAAATAAAAATCTGCTTTCAGGGATTTTACATTCTTTTTCAGCTTTTGAGTGAGCTTGAATATATTTTTATGTATTTTTATATATGTATACACATATGTTTATATTTTCACGTATGTTTATATAATTCTTTTATTCTACATATATTTTATGTATGTGTATATATATGTATACAAAAGAGTCCAAACAGGAGAAGGAAGTATTTATCTGCATAAACAAACCAGTAATCCTTTCTTAAATGTGGTTTCTAAAGTATTATTCCTTTTCCCTGCCCATCATAATATTTTTTCTTTTATTGTCTTTTTTATAGTTCCTTTGAGTAACCAGAACTTCTCCAGTGGACTGCCACTGACTCCGCTCACAAGCTACAGCTGTGTTTGATAACAACACCAAAATTCCAGGAAGGCAGGTCCTGTTGGGCTGGTTCTGGCAGATGAGAATGTGTCATGCAAGCAGTGGAGATGCTTCATGGAGGCAAAAAGCAGGTTAGTGATGAAAACATATTTATCTTTAAATCTGCAACTTCAATAAAATTTTTGAGTCCTTATTATCACACAGTAAGGGGTTAGGTTTCTAAAAATCATTAATAATTTAATGAGTCATGACTGTCAGAAATTCTGTTGTGTTTTTACATGTATTTCTACATGGGTAAACATTAGGGAGCTTGTGTACAAAAATTCACATGATAAAAATGGGGAAAGTGGGGGAGATTGCTATATAGAAATAAATTAAAAATAGCAGTACCAGAAAAATTATTGAATGGTGATTTATTTGTTATTTGAATTTTAATAATCCATGTCTGACCCTTGACCCAAGGAAGAAGAAGGCAGAATTCTTGAAAGGTCCTCGTGTAACTCCCAATAATAGGAAGACACCACTTCTCCCAACACAATCCATTCCTCTCTTGCACAACCCTTGTCATTAGAAAAGGTTTCATAATGTCTGCTGTAAACAATCCCAAGAAATTCCTGAGAAAAAAAAGCACTTTATTTTTTGTCCCATGGCTGGGAACAGTGGGAATGGACAGTTTCCTCCTCACTTTCAGGGCTTTCAGGATCAATGACCTGGTGAGTCAACCCATTTCAGCCGAACAGTAACAACTGGTTTTCTTAGGAGAAACAGTTATTGACAAGACAAACTTGTTACAAGGCCACAGCCTCCTGCTTTTTAAGACATTCCATTATTTCAGGGTTTATGTAGTGGCTGGAAACTTCACTTTTATGGTATTGATGTCATCTCTTTATTAATTGAGAAACAATAAATGGAAGGATGAAATGGTCGCTAATCACTCTTTCAATAGCACAAAAACTTCTCACTGCACTTTCCAGACTGATGTCAAGAAATGGTAACTTGCTAATATCTGTTCTCAGGCTCTGACCTAAGGCATTTCAAGTTCTATGATTTTCTTATAGTGTTGTCTTAAGAAAAGCTGAGGACTGAGATATTCCAACTAATTCACTTTTCAGCTTTGCTTCCTAGTATTGCCAAACAATCTGCTTTATCACAGGCAGAAATTATGCCATTTGATTTGAAAATTCCATTGTTATAGCTCTATGTGCATGGCGCAAAGAGAAATGAGAAGCAATTAAGGCCCAAGATGACAATAAACAAAGCCATTTAAGCCTCTAAAACTTTTTAAATGGGTACTGGGCAGTAGCTGTTCAACAGCTCAACTGTGTTTTTTCCAGAGGGAGGACTTTGGAGAGTTTATTTATTTATTTAATCTTAGCAATATTACTTGATACAAACAATATGATGTTATAGTTTCTACTCCTTTTCTGTGACAGAATACTGAAATTGAGTCTTCAACAAATTCATGCTAGAACTCAGAGTAAAATGTCAATTTTTTAAAAGGTTATCAAGAAAATACAATGTTTGCCCAATATAAAGTCAGAAGTTCACCTCTCTTACAATTTATATTCACAGTGTGTATGGGAATGTTCAAACATCTTACTGTATTAAGCATTTTCAGTAGGAACACGATGTGATCTGGTGGTGTTCAGCTAGAGCAGAGTGATGCTGGCACAAGAAAATGAGTGTGGGATTGTGTGACGACATGGTTATGAAATGAAGGCTGGTATATAAAAATTATCCACATAAGTAAACTAAACCACATCTGTAACTGATGAGAAAGCTGAATACACAGTGCCAGAGAGAAAAAGGGGGGTGTTCAGTGCATGAGGAGCAAAGAGTGGCAAGAGTGAAGACTGTGGATGGATGGTTTTTGGTAAGGCAGCCATGGCAGAGTCTGCAATCTTTGACACAGGAATTGTATTGGCCCTTTTCTTTGATATGATGGAGAATTTTGGCTAGGGGGTGTAGGCATGAGGAGGGTTTGGAACTAAAACCCCATAAAACCAGCTGTGGTCTTATGCCCAGAAAGGAAAGGCTGACTTTAAAACAAATTTGCTGGAAGAATAATAAGATATGCATACATTTTTAAAATGTTAGTTGGACTCTAGAAACCAATGTAAAACAGCTGCAGGATGGCTCAGACCAGTATTATTAGCTACTCTGTACATTTTTTCTCATAATAGCAACTTCACCCTTTTTGCAATAGAGAGCTGCATAGAAGTAACTGAGTAGGAAATTATCTCCACAGTGTAAAACTTCACTGTTGTGACAACTGATGTACATTAGAAACTTTCTGGTTATATAACTGTGGCGTCAGAGTAGAAAATATTCTGTTCTGTATCACTCCTAAATTCCTCATTACAGCTGTTGTAATAGCCTAGTCATATTATTTTTGGAGATCACAGACAAAACTGAGTGTTATCTCAGTTACTGCTTCTTACTTAATGCTTTTTTCATTATGTCGGTTGGCCACACTAAAAACAAGGATGGTCTTTGAGCAAAGATAATCCTTTAACCAAGGAGCTTAAAAGTGATACATATTTGCAGGCACTTACTGAGGTATCACCTTTTTTAGAGTTCACATTCTGAACTCAGCTCCTCCATATAACACCAACTCTGTAGCTACAGTCTGTGTTTCACTGCATCCTAGTTAGTATAAGGCATTTCCCTTTTTTATTCTGAGGTTGAAAAAGATGCTGCAGGAGGTCTCAATTCCTAAGTTATGCTGCTCTACTCTCCATCATTGCTGGGGGTTTGCATAGCCAAATTAGGTGTTCTGTGCTACCCACATTCTCACTCTGCTATTTCAAAATCACTTCACACCTAAAGCTTTATAAATAGCTTTAAGGAATAGGGAGAGGTTTATAGAGATGTGCAAAAGCATGAAGGGAAGTAAATGTTGATGACTGATACCAAACCAGAGGTCTGGAACACAGTCTTGTTCACCATGTGCAGCCCTAGAAAAGGCCTGCATGGGTCTGGCAACGAGTGAGGGCTCCTTCCTTCCTTCCTTCCTTCCTTCCTTCCTTCCTTCCTTCCTTCCTTCCTTCCTTCCTTCCTTCCTTCCTTCCTTCCTGCCTTCCTGCCTGCCTTCCTGCCTGCCTCCCTCCCCTCCCCTCCCCTCCCCTCTTTACGTAGGTGATGTCTGGGTGAAAAGAGATTGCTTGAAGTGTTCTTTGACTGTCCATCTGCTGAACGTTTCTTGATATTCAGTTCGAAAATTGAAGAGCTTGGAGCTATAACAGCACTTTGAAGAGCCACCTCTGGGATATCTGCTCAACCATTTCAGCAGAAAATCTGATTCCTAAGGCAGTCTCTGATGTGTAGGTATCCCTTTACAGAACTTTACAGAACTAGGATCCTGATATAGAGAGACCATATATGCACAAATGTTATCTAATTTTTCTTTCACTTTAAAAGGGGTTTCAAAGGACCCGTCTTTGCAACCCTCCACTTCAATCTGTTTCTTTTTCCAAAGGAATATAGTATATTAATGTTGAAGTGAACAGAAATTAAAAAGGAAGATGTGTCAAATACTCTCAAGCTTCTTCAGGCATTTTTCAATCTATGTTTTTTATCCACCTCTGCCTTTTCAAGTGAAAAAAAAAAAAATTGTCATTATCTCTTTTCTGCAATGTAAATGAAGTAAGGCATTGTCTTCTAAGTTATGCTCTTCCTTCCAGCTGAAAGGATGGATTGTTAATTCAAATTTTCTTTAAAAGATCTAGCAGACATTTTAAAAACCTTCCTATATTTTGATTCTACATATATTATTTGGAGCCCCAGTTTTGATAACCATGTGGCTTCTGTTAAATCACCAGTTTATTACAGTCATGTCAAGCCACATCACACCAACTGCATGAAGAGTTCACAGACTCATGACAGACAAGTCAGCAGCATCAGACATGGTAGTGAAAAGTAAAATCAGAGCCCTAACCTTCATGGAAAAGGCATTAATCTGTCACACTGCTCAGCCTGAAACAAGTGATTGGGAAGAACCCTCTGCAGAGAGTCCAGAGGACAGGAATAGGAAAGAAAAAATATGGAAAAAGATTCCTCTTGAAAAAATCTGTAAAGCATTGGGGTTGTTTAGATGCAAGGAGGCACTGCAGCAGTGTTACAGCACAAGCATTGTCTAGGTCCCTGTGAGTAAGGTGTGAAGAATATTTAAACCATTTCCTGATGGTAAAGACAATGAAGCTCTTCATGCCTTGACCCACAAGACTGGGAAACAGCCACCATAATTCTCACTTTTCAACAGGAAATTAATTATCATTCATTATGAATATTATGCATTATGAAACAATCCTCAAAAACAGTATTTCCTTAGGCTAGTTATTTACCCAATTTATGGCTCTTCACGTATTTGCAGTTTTCTCCACTCATAGAATGGAAAATAGTTAAAGTTGGGAAAAAATTTTCAGATCATCAAGTCTAACCACCAGCCTAAAACCGTGTTCACCATTAAATCATGTCCTCAAGTGCCACATCCACATGTTTTTTGAATACTTCCAAGGATGGTCACTCCACCACATTCCCTGGGCAGCCTGTTCCAACGTTTGACCACCCTTTCCATAAAAAATAATTCTTAATATCCAATTTAAACCATCAAATTTAAACCTGCAAATTGAGGCCATTTCCTCTTGACTTGAATATTGAATTAATATTTTCTCTTGCAACATAGACACACTAGCTTTCACACTCTTACCTGCTAAACCTGCTTTTTTTAAAGAAAGAAAGGATACCTGCTGGATAAATACATCCTAGCTTAGCTTGGGAACAGCTGTGCAGCTGAACACAGGGTAAGGCAAAGAGCAGCTCTGTAGCAGCAAACAACCCAGGGCTCCTCAATGCTATTACTGAAGGCATTTCTTGTGAGATAAAGATCATCATCAGCACTTCCTAGGTAACAAAGAGGAAAGGATTTCTGTCCCTCACCAGGAGGTGTGATTATTGAATCATTCTGAGCAGATACCAATAATCTAGCCCTGAGGCTGCAGCATATGCTATTCAACCATTAACCAGTTTTCTTCCCTTCTGGCCAATTCTGCCTGCAGACCTCCAAACCCATCCACCTAAAATCCTAATGTCTAATTTACCAAATTTATCTGAAAGATGAGCAACAGAGGAGACACCTGTCAGCTCAAGCCAGGCTGGGTGGGAGGCTGCCTGTCCTTAGAGAGGCTGTGAACGATGATGGAGCGAAACGTGGAGGGGTAAATTCTTCTGATGTGACAAATAATCATGAGTGAGGTACATATTGTTGGCTCTTAACCGAGAATGACAGCACAGCGTAGTGGGAGTGTTGTGATAGAGATGCTCTGAGCCAGGTGCCTGAAAACTCAGCCATGTCATCTGGATTGCAGTCAGTGCTCCAAAGGCAAAGCACCAGTTGTCTCTCTTTACAGCACTCTCATTGTCATTGTCACTGAGGCAGGGAGAGAGGCAGTCAGAAAGTGGGAGATGGAGGCCAGCTGCCTTCAGCCCTGAGGTGGGATGCTTTTCATTTAGGGACTGTCTGTTGCTGCTATGATGAACTGCAGTCCTCCTCTTGCCTTAGCATTTACTGGGTAAGGCTCATTTGCCCTGATCCTAACGCAAGAGTAAGTTGAGGTCTTCATGGCACAGTTTCTCATATTTTTCAGAGGACTCAGAGCTGTTTAGCAAGTTTGTTTTTTTTTTTTATATGCATAAAACAGAGACTTTGTCCTTTATATTGCTTTGACACCTCTGAGTGCAGCATTGCTGAGAATCACTCTGTACCCTGAAACACCACACAAGCTATCACCACCTTGTGCTGACACTCCTAAACAGTGCTGCCATGCCCTGCTGGCTTGTTGGCAGCACATGCTTGTGACAGCTTCCAAAACCCCCTTCACAGAGTCAGGATCCAGCAATTCACTAATGCCTTTGCTGACACCTCTCAGAGTATCATGCTGCCCAGGTACCTGCTCCACAGGGCACAATCCCACACAGCCCTAGGCAAGCACATGACTCTGAGGGATGAGATGCTGCCAGTGTGTTATGCCTTAACAGCTTTTTTTATTTTTTTTTTTTCTATGAGGCTTAGGAAGCTTAAACACCTTCTGTTTCACTTTTACAGCATGCAGTTCATCCAGTTTGGCACATACACACAGTTCTGGCTACCCTGAACAGTTTCAGTCGGTTATTTGTGCTGCACTCTGAGGAGGTTCAGCAGGTTCTGCTCATCTCTTCTCACCCTTACAGTTTCCTGTTCCACAAGTCCAACTTTCTCCCAGCAACACAATTTTGTCCTTTGCTTTTATTTAATCTAACCTGTTCAGGTTAGGAAGTGTCCATTCTCAGATAGTCTGTGAACTCAGTAAGTCCTCTCAATTCATGACACAGCTGCCTTCTACACAATGTTGTTGATTTTCTAGCCTTTCTGAGGAAAACATGCTGTTCTTATGAATTATGGTTGGTTCCTTTAAAAAACAAAACAATTTCCCAAATTTTACTTTATAATGCTTTGCACTCTTACTCAAGTAAAAAGGATTAAGTAATTTTACTCTGCCTCCTTTCTGAGAAGAAATGCAAGCATGAAAATACAAATTATCTAATAAAGGGTGGGTTTACTTTTCTTGACTAGGGTAATAGGAAGGTCTTTCTCCAGACACTGAAATTAAAATTTTAAGAATTTAGATTTTATGCTTTTATTATATTCAGCTAATACTCACCATCAGTTCTAAAACTGTAGAGGGGGATTGTTATATCCATACACAGTGTTGTGTGCTAAGAAACAGGGAGGAGAACAGAGGAAACTACAAAAGTTAGGGATTTTTTTCTACTGTAATTCCCATGATCAGTTGAGGGGACCTTTTTATGTTCATTAAAGCCATGTTATAAAGGTGAGCTGATATCTCCTATTCTGTGTTCTGAGCAGCAATCCCAGTGCACATAACCAGTGACTAACAGATTTTAAAAGGAGATAGACTGCCACAGAAAATTCAGACATTTTTGATAACTATTTCCTTCCCCAAAATTAGGGCCTTAAAAGAATGATCTTGGAACTTTTGACCTACAATGACACAAGTCTTCATCAGGGAGACAAAACAAGCTGCAGCATCCTTAAGGAGAGCAGAAACCGCTTTCCACTATGGAAAGATCAAGAGTTTCACATTCAACTTGACTTTCCTTCCCTCCTGATTACTCAGAGAACCAACCCAGCCTTAAGGTTACTCACCTGTCCCATCTCCACTCCTTGTGGGTACCCACAGACCCTGCTTGAGCCCTGTTGTTGGCAAGCTCTGCCACAGCCCAGGCAGCTCTTGGCACCGTGGCACAGCCCTGGCACAGCACTAACACATGCCACAGCAAGAATCCTTCATCCTACGTGCTGCCTTCACTCCTTTCTACTGCTCTCATCCTTTCTTTCATTTCTTCATAAAAATACCTTCAGGCCCCTCAGCCCCTTAACAATCATCTGAAAAAGAGAGAAGTGACAGGGTTTATAGTGAAAACTGGCAAAATGTAATTAAGCAGCTGCCAGTGATGTCTGCTTTCTATATTCCCAGCAGCTGCATTATGCATCCTTGCTCTTCTCCCTCTGTCCCTCTGCTGCCCTATAATCTGCCATGATCTATTAGACTTAAAATTGTAGTAAATGGTCCTCATCAAGGCAAAGCCTGTTGACTTTGCACTTAAATATAGCTGAAACCACCTAGATTGCCTCCATGAACACAAAGTGCATGACTCCCTTAGGTGTCCAGCACACAGCAGGGGTCAAGCCTCTGCCCTACGCACAGCTGTGGATGGCTTTGTAAGCAAGATTATGTCATGGTTAGGTTTTTGGGTTTTTTAACATCACAGATTTTAGCTCTTTTCTTCATGTGCTACCAGGTATTCTTCTGTCTCTAAGGCAATTGTTAATTTTGAATTTTGATAATATATTGTGGTTTTTGTTCTGATTTGGTTAATTTTCTTTAGCTGTCTCTTGTAATAGTTACTTGCTATTTTTAGCATTGGAAACATTTTTCACACAATCAAACTGCTCCCTTCACATAGTCTCTAATCATCTTCAACCACTTTATTATGACGATTCAACAGAATTAATCAATAATTACATTGAATATCAGTTATGTCCACAATGTGTAGTTCCAGATGTGTTCTTTGAACTATGCAGGATCAATCAGAATTGCACTGGATATTTTTTCAAGCCTTTCTCTCTGTAAAATTACATCATCACAGTATAAAAAGTACTGCTCTACACTACCACAAATTATAATGCACAGGTAATAAATTGAAGAAATCTCTAAGAAGGCTGTCACCATTCTCATCTGCCACAAGACATACTAGGATTTTTTGACTTCTTAATTCATTTTTCAGCAAAACATTAAAGAATCCAAGCACTAAGCAGCATTTATGTTACTCTTTCATCAGTTATCTTAAAAAAAAACTTACATAAAACTGTACATTTGAAACTTCAAACATCTAAAATTATTCCCACAGATATTTTCAATTTCAAATGAGGTAAACAACTGATAAACTGAAAAATAAAAAAAAAACAACAAAGCATCAAACTTCTTCACATTCTAGTCTTCCTTTTGAGAAAATGGATGAATCTGCTCAGGATCCAGGGCAGGAGTGCTCAAGTTCAGAAGGGAAAGATTTAGATTTGGGGCTTCCTTCTTGCATGTATTTTTTTCAAGGCATTAATTAGCATAATGCCAAAGGATGGTTTCCTCCATGTGCAAGACTAGTAATTTTCACCATAGAAATTATACCAAATTTCTTTCTTTCTGAGCACAGTCACAGTAGTATCAGTTGATACAAAATCAGCAAAATGTATCTAATCTCAGATTATTTTAGTCCTTAAAACCCTGAATACAATGGGAATGGAGATGGTGCAAGACTCATTAATTCACAAAAAGAATTTCCTTTCTGAGCAGCTGTAGGCAGCTGGGAGCATGAGGTTACACACATTCCTCCCAAAGCTTTGATTTACTTCAATCCCCTTGCCCAGTAACTCCTTTCTTTGATCTCAGACAGTTCTGGCTTCTCCACTTAATGAGTAAATGCCTTGTTCAGGTGGGGTTAATACATTGAGTTTTGGTTTTGAAAATTTGTCCTTTCCCAACCCATTTGGCAGTCATTTCCCAGACATTTGGAAGTCCTTTAGCTTCTACCACAGGTTTTGTTCCTTTCATCTCTCCCAGAAGATGACTCTTTAGAGGAAAGATGTCATATGACCAGAGCATGAGTAGGAAACTGGCAGTGACAACCCATCCTTACCCAAATCTCACATTTCCTCCCTCTCCTCCTAAGACTGTAGTTGCCTTTCATATGACCTGCATGTTCTTCTTGCACCCCAATGCCTCAAATCACCACATTGGACATCAGAGACTCTCTGAAACCACAAACTTGTGGAGTTATGGAATTACAGAATCACAGAACCATTAAGATTGGAGAAGACCTCCAAGTTTATTGAGTTCAGCCTCTGAACAAAACCCTAGAATCTTCTGAAACAGTTTTTTCTGTCAAAACCTGAGGTAACCCAAGGCACAGCAGGTTACCTGCTGTCTGGTTGTGTCAAAGTGTGCTCTGACTGCACAAAGGGAAATCCAGCAACTCACCATCCACACTGGTGTGTGCAAATCCACAACACACCATCCACACTGGTGTGTGCAAATCCACAACACACCATCCACACTGGTGTGTGCAAATCCAGCAACTCACCATCCACACTGGTGTGTGCAAATCCACAACACACCATCCACACTGGTGTGTGCAAATCCACAACTCACCATCCACCCAGAGATCTGAGAGCTGAAGGATCTGATTATGAGCCCTATGAAATACAGGAGGGAAAAGGTGGAAGCATGCCTGTAGATACTACACAGGCAGGGCACTTCCCTGTGCTTTAGGGCCTGGAGTTATTGTCTCATATTAGAGATAAGAGCCCACAAGTGAACAAACAACCAAACACTTGCTGCTGATACCTGACCCTCTGTTTTGAGAAGTCTTGAGTACTGCTGTAGCTTTAAAATCTAAGTCTAAAAGAAAAAAAAAATATACTTTGTGTTCTGAAAACCGGAGATCAAGCATGTAATACCTTGTTATAATGTAAAATAACTTTTAGATGTAAGGTCAGGATAGGCCTGTAACATATGTAACCACTATCATTAGAACCCCAGCCAACTCTGTCCTCTGCATTGTACTTCGAAGAATAAAAGCTGGCTAATGACTTCCCATATCTCTTTCTGCAGCAAGAATCCATCTGAAGCAGGCTTCTGGAAATTATAAAATCAAGCAGCTGCCTACTAAATACCAACAGCTGCACAAGTGCCTTGCTGAGCCATGGATAGTACGTGCAACTTCCTTTATGTAGAGTTGCTCGGGAAGGAGATTTGTTAGACAGACAGGCAGGCACAAACAGAAAAGGGAAGCATTTTCCTTCCTAGTGCAGTTCTTAAATCCCCTCTCGTCCATTCTTTCATGGCTCAATTTGCTTTTTGATATTAAACAGCAGAAATCCATATGATAATACCAGACATAAAATCTAAAGAGAGAGTTTCTCGAGTCCTCCCTTGTCTGGGCAACCCCTCCCTGTCCTCAAAAGAAGAAATATATAGGAGTTTCATATTTTGAAGCTTGCATGCATGCAGTCTCTCTGTGACAGTGATGGCTGTGACAAGGATTTGTCGGGCCAGCAGACACGATTCACCCATGGCTGGTGGTGCCAGTGCACATGACAGGGTCATCTGTGCAAAGTTCATTTGCAGCTCAGGCTTCCCAATAGCAGCAGCTCATGCCTCGGTGAACATATCCTACCACTGTTAAAGGAAACATGAGAAATAGAACCTTTTTCAGACCCAACTGCTTTATGGTCTGTCGAAGAAATCTCTGACTAATAGCAACCACTGGAGATCTCTAAGGACTTGCTACTTACACAGATTCACATATTTTGAATATTTGCAATAATCTGGGGATTTAAGCCTTTGCTAATATTTTCCAATGCTGAAATTTTAAGTAATGTCAGATCTGTGGAAGGTAAGTTATCTGAAATTGTCTTTAACTCAAGATAGGTTATGAAACAAGTAAAATCCAAATTCAAAATAAAGCAATTCAAGACAAAAAGGGATTATGAGGACACAGACATACAGAATCAAGTGGAAATAAATTGCTGATGACTTAGATCAGGTTTAAGGGAATGTCTTGCCTTGGATGGTTCAGCTAACAAGGTGACAGGCTCTTCAAAATCTTCCCATCTGAGGATTTCTCACATGACTTGTAATTAGAGAAGGGATTCAGCATCTGAAAAACAAGAGTGGTTAAAATGCTGATCAAAACCCTGGGTAGATCTTCTCTGTTGATCAATCCTTACTTTTCATAAAGACCTGCTAAGTGGCTACCAGGATCCTTTCATAGAATTACAGAATCAAAGAATGGTTTGGGTGGGAAGGGGACCTTGAAGGTCACCTAATTCCCATCTTCCTGCTGTGGGTAGGGACACCTTCAAATGGACCTGGTTGCTCAAAACCCAGATTATTACAGAGTGTTAATAAACCTCCCTGATTCCCACACCATCCAAACAGATTTCATATAGTCAGGAAGCACAGTATAAACCCAAAGCATAGTACACTACTGATCCAGACCTGCTGAGTGTTTTCCATGGCATCACCTCTCCAAAGGGGGAGATAGATCTCTGTGCAGGAGAGAGATATAAAATACCAATGAGGGAGTAACAGCAAAATTTTTCTATCCTGTTGAAGGTATCAATTTGCCTCCTCGGTTTACCAGCCACTGCCCTTCACCCAGAACAAGATGGAACCAAGACAGATTTTCACCTCTTTTGAAGTGATGATTCTGCACTTCTCTACCCAACTAGCCTGAACAAATAGATCTTTAAAATGAATGAACCATTTTATCCTTGACCTCCTGGGAGGGATTAGACATGATAGTCATATTTAGGAGAAAGAAGCCTAATAGGTTTATTCCTGTAATACAGAGTTCTCTGCTAATTTTTATGTAGTTTCCCAAAGAGAGTACATAGACACAAATTGAACAATCCCAGTGGTACAAAAGTAGATACAAAAGTAGAGGATACAAAAAGAGATACAAAAGTAGAGGATTTGGCTTAAAACTCCCCCACAAAGGCTGACTCTTGAGAACCTTTGACAACCTCACTGCTCCCACCTGATCTCTCAGTATGATGGTGCCTGGGCCCTTGTTTCTGGCACACAGTGAAAATACAGTTAGAGGAGTTTATTTAAGTGAGATCAGCACTAATTAATAAATTTAAAGATTAAATTGAAATGGTGTTAGGGGTTAGGTATCCTTCCTTTTGTTCCTTCTCACCTATAGAATTTTCCCCATTGGTTGCAGGGAAATCTGCTGGTACTTATTGGGTGCTTGAGAAACACAAAGAGTTTGGCTGGGCCGAGGGGGAAGGGGGCAGGGAAAAGGGAGGGCAGGGGCAGCTGCAGGTTGGCTGGTTTCTTGGGCTTCAGAGCAGGACTGTCGGAGCTGTTCTTGCTTGGAAAATTTGCCATAACCCAAATGGAGCTGCTTCTTCCTCTTCTCTTCTCCCTCTTCTTCTCTTCTCTTCTCTTCTCTTCTCTTCTCTTCTCTTCTCTTCTCTTCTCTTCTCTTCTCTTCTCTTCTCTTCTCTTCTCTTCTCTTCTCTTCTCTTCTCTTCTCTTCTCTTCTCTTCTCTTCTCTTCTCTTCTCTTCTCTTCTCTTCTCTTCTCTTCTCTTCTCTTCTCTTCTCTTCTCTTCTCTTCTCTTCTCTTCTCTTCTCTTCTCCCTCTTCCTCATTTTCTTCTTATTCCTCATTTTCTTCTTCTTCTTCTTCTTCTTCTCCTCCTCCTTCTTCTTGTCCTTCTTCTTCTTGTTGTCCTTCTTATCCCTCTTGTCCTTCTTTGTCATCTTCTTTGTCTTCTTTGTATTCTCCTTCAATGGGCTTGGCACCCCCTGTCCTGCCAGGCTGTGCAGCAGTGCCACTGTCACGGAGCTGCTGATCCACCTCAGCCACCAGCCCAGGACCTCAGCTCGTCCCTGCTGTTCCAGCTGAGTGTTCCTCGGAGCCCTGCAGGAGCACTGGGACTGACTGCCTGAGGGGTTTGTGAAGCAAAGCCTCTCCTCCATCCCTCTCAGCTGAGAAAGCTGTCACAGGGTCCCTGGTTCTCTTTTCTTGCTAATGCTGTAGTTATTGTTGTTTGTTTGCCTGGTTACACATACTAGTAAAGAACTGTTATTCCTATCCCCAGATCTCCTCCTGAGAGCCCCTTGATTTCAAAATTATAATAATTTGGAGGGAGGGGTTCTACATTTTCATTCCAAGGGAGGCTCCTGCCTTCCCTAGCAGACACCTGTCTTTCAAACCAAGACAGATGGGATGAGTTTTTTAATAAGACAACAAAAACCAGATGTGTTTTCCTCAAAGCTTTCCCCCACAAAATATGTACCAGCTTCTCTTTTACATACTCATGTATAAAAGGGCTTGAATTTGGTAGACCATAACATGGTGAAATCATGTTACAATAATGTATATTCTGAGAACTCAAAGTTAGTAAGTAATGACATTTACAACATAGGCAACCTGGCTGTTCTTTAAGGATATGGCAGAATGCCATTTTTCTTTGGCAGTTTTCTGTCTGTCTCCAGTGATATTGCTACTAGTGGGAAACAAAGTCTTCTAAATAATTTCCCAATTCTTCCAAATATTCTTGTCTGATAATCCACATGATGTCATCTAAAAATATTATACTCTTTCGGTGTCTGGCTAGTGCTCATCTTCCTTAGTGCCTTATTTGCCATATTCTTTATTTTGATAAATAGAATGATTTAAAAAGTATTCTCAGCATGCAAACAAGAAGTCTGTCTGGCCACTGCCTGTCAAGAAAGTGTTCAATTACCTGGTTGGAATACCTGATTAAAGAATGCCATACAAGACAGATATTGGTCTTCCTCTAGCCAAAAAAAAAAAGGGAATTGTTCTGGATTTATAGAAGTACAAATCTAATCAAAACCAGGCTCTACCTTCTTCTCATACTCCATTTATTCTCTACATTTGCACCACATCTGTGCTAAGCTCTGCCTACCATCATTTCAAGACTGTATATTAACAAGTAGAAAGCAATTTGTACTGCTAAGTTTATGTGCAATTTTAATTCCAGAGGAACTAAATTTATTTATTGTAACCCAAGAAACAAAAACTACTGTGCTAAGGACAACGGCAGGGAAGAAATATTCACAGATGGTACCATATCAGGCTGAATTATAGCATTTACCCAGCAGTGATGTCTGCTGAGTTGTAACAGACAAAAATACAAGTGTAACAAAAAAGAGAACATTAAAATGAGATCCTTCTCATCAAGTGCTGTTCTTCACAATCTCCCTTTCTGCCCATCCTTTTCTGCTTTGTAAATGTCACATTTATTTACTACATGTAAAAGTCATATAACATTAATCTATGGAAGCAGTAATGAAGATAATGGCATTAGTTGATTATTTTATGTTCATTTTATGGAAGAAAAAGCTCAGGTAAAATGTAATGACTCAAGAAAGAATTTTATCTGGAGTCAGATATTCGCTATAATTCAATGAATAAATAGATGGTATTTCTACCAGTTTTCACCTGGGGTGTAGCAACAGAAACTGTTCAGAAGACTTGCCTTTCCCAGATGTTGCCATCCACTTTCCAGGATCCATCATCCTCCATCTGTGAATAAAACAGTCCTTTCATAGGGCCACTGTAATTTCATCCTGGAAGTTTTCACAATCAAGTAAACTGAATAAGTACAGGTAACCCCAGGGTAGTTTTAACCATGATATGATGGTTTAAATGAAGTTTCAACATGGGAACATTAAACTGATAAAATTGACAACTCTGCCTCCGAGCCCAGCCCCTTACTGACCAGTCTGACTGAGTTTCTTCCTGAATCTGGAGACAAAGCACTAAATGTCTTCACCCAAGCTATAAAAATAAGACAAAATATACCTGACTGAGGTACAATGAACCTGTCTACTTCCAGAAAACAGATTAATAATTGAGAGCCAATTTTTCATCTTCTGGTCAGGGGCGCAAAATGTATTTTCTGCTTCAGTCAGGATCATTAAGGACATTTCTATATTTTCTTTATTCTGCTTCTTCTTCCCAAATTCTGTGAAATTTCATCTTTGTAGACTTCAGTCCAATTAGAGTACACAAATACACGGAATAACATATGAATTCTGCTTTTAAAGAAAGCAACACCCTGACATATCCACCACTTTTCTTTGTGCTGTTGTTATGTGAATATCTAAACATCTTTCCCAAGTCCATTTTCCTGGCCAAGGCATCACATTCAATGACATACACCATTTGTTTGTTAAAACTCATCAGTGCTAAGCATGTTTTATGATTTTAATAAAGCCCTGAGAAGTGGTTGAATGATATGGCAAAAGGTGAGAGAACCTGGATGGGAAAGAGGAACAAATAAAGAGAATCTGTATGGTCTACTTATTGTGCCTCCCCAGTACATAGCACAGCTCATGAATATGATTCTCTCTAAATTCCAGCTGTCACAGAGACATCAGTGTCTTCATGCTGAATATGAATTTCTTGCTAAATCACTCACTCATCTCGACTCTATGTAATGCTCATGTCGCTAAATGATTGCATAAAATGATTTCTTTAATACTTGTGATTTGTGCTACATGTGGAGCAGTATTCCCACAGAGATCTGAAATTTGCTACCTTAGCAACAAAATCATGTTAATTTAATGTGTGTGTTTACTTTCACTTATTTCTTCAGATGTTTTACCGGAATGAAAATATACTGAGGTATTCCTAGTTCCTAAATCAGGGATTTTAAGTTATGCAAGAGTCAGGATAGTTGATAATATCATAAGCAGGTCACACTATCCACCTCCAGCTCACCTGAGCAGAATCCTCTCAAGCTCAGATGACCACAGGCTGATATAATTCCCAGCAAGCCCAAATGGGATTTCACCTTCACTGAGATTTATAGATTATTTCCTTTTCAGGTAAAGGCAGTTCTGTGCTGGATCAATTTGCCACAATCTGTACTGTTCTGCTGTCCACAAGATACACTAAAATCACACTTCTAACTGTGCTCTATTCCAGAACTTATAAAATTAATTTAATTTAAAAGGTATGTTAGTTAACACTTTTATTTTGGACTTAAATTAAGCGTAAATGAAGAATGTTAAAGGCTTAATAACTTCCACACCACCTGTGGGGTGTCTGGTAGTTAGTCAACATAACATAGCTCAGCCTACAGATTACCTTAGGGTTCCTTGTAGAGGAGAAATTGTCTTATAATAATAATCATTTAAGAGATAACTTAAATCAGAACTAACCATGAATTTTAAGACAAGGAATAATACAACATATTTTGGCAAAAAATTATATGTTTCAAACAAATCAACATGTAATAAAGAATATTAATCTTTTCCTGGCAACCCTGGTCGAAGCAAACTATTCCTTTTGTATTCTGTGTCTTCCAGAAAGAATTTGGCATATTACTTTTTAATGTAAAAATGTACCAGGACAACCAATACCTCAATAAACATCTATTACCACTGAGAGAGAAGATGTGAAACTGAAAGCAGCAGAAGCATGTTGTCACCTGCAGCCCCAACAAAGTCAAATATATCAGAGATCACAGAATATTCTGACTTGAAAGAATCTGACTTGACAAGAATCATCAAGTCCAACGTTCCACAAATTATAGAAACAAGATAACAGACCAATGCTCTGTTGGCTTTTTTGTAAATGGCATTTGGAGCCTTGGCCTCACCTGTGTCCCTGGTGCTGTTTTCACTGAGTTACCAGTGTGACTCCACCTGGCACACCTTCATATGGTGTCAACTCTGCTGGGAATCAGCAACATACACAACTGATATTAGGTAATATTTTTTCTTCTTTACTTCTGAGAGATGCTTCATTATCTTCAGGGATGGATTGTTTAACTGGTTTCAAGCAGCGAAGAAAAGACAGGACAGTACTTTGATATGTGTACAGGAATGAGATAAATCCAGAGCATAGGAAAAGGCAACAATGCTCCAGTGAGTGTTTCCAAGCCATTTAATTAAATTTTGCCCTGTCTTGCAGTCACATATTTCTGGGGTGACCTGAAGCATCTGAAACAATGGAGCAGAATTTGCTACTCTGTTCATGTCTTTCCATTTTTAAGAGAGGACCAGAAGGGTCCCAGCCTGGGCAAGCAAGAGGGATCTGGACTTTTGGCTTGAGCTAACTGGCACAGAAAGAAGTGAGGCTCAGGCAGGACCCTCTATCAGTCTGTTAATATCAGCTGAAAACAGAAAGGCTGCATCATGCTTCCTAACTCACTTAAACGGGGCAGACAGGGGAAAAGGAAGTGTCACTGCTTAGCAACAACATTTCAGATGATTACAGATGGATTGTGCCACTCAGCAGGACCATGATCCCTTCCACCCCACTGTGAGTGAGGAGGCAAACACATCAAAAAGCAAATGCATGAATTCTAGTCAAGCTTTCATGAAGCTGAATTCTAAAGCAACACCTCAAAAGTTGGTCCTGGTCTCTTCATTCTCCAAGGTGTGAGAGGAATTTTGCCCATCGGTTTGTTGGGGCCTGTTGAGGGTGGGGAGAAAGATTGCTTATGTTATTAACAACTAGGAGATATGAAGAAAAAATTAAGTAAAATCCTGCTTTCTAAAGCAGCTGGGGGCACAGCATGGATTTACACAGCTGGAGTTTCTTATTTCCCCTTGCAGAAGGGAAAGCCCTGTGATTGGAAGGGGCAGAGCAGACTTAGAGCTGCTGGTTACTCCTAAAATCATGAGCATGGGTTCCCTCCTTTTCCTGGAGGAAAAGGTCCCTCAGTTCCCCCCTGTGCATCTACTGGCTCCAAAAACTGTCCCAGAAATCCATATAGTCGCCTTGATTAAGAGTGACAAAGTCAGCAAAATGCAGAGCAAAGTGGCAGCTCTGTTCCTGCTCCAACCAGAAAGAGCAGCATCAGCAAGTTCTTGATGCCCCATTGACTTCTGTGTGATGGCAATACAGATGGTAGAGTGAAAAACCAGCAGTGAGAAGAGCTAATAAAACCCTAGAATTTTAGGATCATTCTGCAGAGTTCCATCCTGTTGAAACACATCTGTTCAGCTGCAGAGACAAGCTGTGCTAGCTGCAGATTGATCTAAAATAGTCTGAAAAAGGAATGTTACAGACTGCACTAGCACAAGTGGGGGGCTAAAACAAACAACACAAAACAGCAGTCAGGGTTTGACTTTGGACTAACTTTGACCCACATTAAGAGGAGTAAAGCAGAACAAATAGCCTAAACTGCCCAGTGAAGTGCATCAGAAAACAAGTCCTGCCATAGAGCACTATCTAGTTAGGGATTATATAGAGGTCTATCAAATTGATTTAATACCCATCTGTATTCTGCAATCATTTTGTCTATAAAAAAAAAGAGTTTAAAAGAGTTGCTTCACCTCACAAACATTTACTAATGAGCCATATCCTGCTGTTTACTTGTATTGTGAATTTCTTTAAGAAGTTCACAGAGATTTAACCTGGAACTGTGGCATTAGGGCTCTGAAAGTTATATTAGGAAAGGAACATAATGATAAATATCTCTCCTTTGAAAAGGTAGAATATGAGACTACAGATGGGACTGGCAATCAGCAGCACCTACATCCTGCAGCTACTGATGACTGCAAACAAATATTGCAGAGCTCTGCCATCACTATTTGGGGAGAAGCACGTCTGCATCTCCATTCAACAGGGCCCTGTAACTCCTGTGCTGCCTGCAGAGCTGATCACATCTGGGGATAATTCATGGTAATATCCAGATAATGCAGTCAGATAATGCAAAACCAAATGCTTTAAAAGGCCAAAGGCAAGGGAAACCTCGAGCACATTCACTGGAGCAGCCCTGTTGCTCTGTTGGGGTATGTCTTAATGTTTTTTGGAGAAAAAAAATGCTAGAGAAGAAAATGAAAGGCTTAAATAAAACTAAACACACACAAAAAAAGGAAAATCCTAGTAAGCAAGAAAAAAGTGAAATCTCTCATGTCATATCACAGACTAAAAATCTGTGAAATTATAAATTTATATTTATATTTTATAATTTCTATATTTATAATATAGAAATTATAAAAAACAATAAGAAAAAGACACTGCTTCCCATCACAGGAGAAAGGTTTCAATAATAAATTAATCTCATGTAATGTATTTATTAATGATCAAGATAAAGGGAAAAATTTAAATGTAAAATTTTTCCTCAGCTGAAAATCATTTAGCGCAGTGCAGGCCAAAGAAAGAAGTGGAAGGGCTCCTTCCTAAGCCCAGAACAACAAATGTAATGCACAGAAAATGCCCAGTCATCTATATGGAGAGGAATGATGTAAAGTCCTAGGATGAGTCCAAACAGACTAAAATGGTCTCAAGAACAGCAAAGCATCCTTGTGAAAAGCCAGTGAACCACATCATCAACAGGTATTGGGTGAGGTGGGTAATGCATACCTAAATGAACACACCTATGGATAACATACTCCTTTATTATGACTTTATTTAAGCCCTGCATATGACTTCATTCATAATCATATGTCCAGTTCTAATCAATTATTTAAAAAAAGTTTCAGTGGAAGTGGTGAAAAATACATAAAAGTGGTCCCTATAGAAGACATTAAAAAGACACTTGTCAGAGAGAAGCAGTAAACATTACAGACAGGGAAAAGGTGAATCAGATACTTCCAGTTTTTAAAGCAGAGACTCATATCTCCTACTAGCTTACTAAAAAGTTAGTAACTTACAAAGTTAGTAACTTACTATTAAAGAACCTGAAAATGTAGTTAATCTGGAGAATTGAAAGAATTTTTTTAAAAAGTCAGACTAATCCTATGCAGATCATTACCACAACTCAAAAAAAGCAGCTGGATTTATAGAACAAAGGCAGCAGTGGCCTAGTTAAGATTAGAAACAACAAACAAACACCTAAAACAAAAATTCAGATATACAGAGAAGTGCATTTAGGACTGGGGGGGAAAAAAACACTTTAAAATATGCATTTAATTAAAAATTGGTCAGACAGGATTTCTAGTGCCTTCCTCTAAAGAATCTGACTGCTTCGAGAATGCAAGAGAAGTGACAAGTTTCCCCTGGAGTGATGTCTGCTCTTTCTGCCTGTGCTCCTCTACTGGGTAATTGGGAATTGACATAAAATTCTTTGACTTTAATGACGAAGAAAAATAGTGCGTTATCTGCAGGATCTTCTTAGAGAATAATATAAGCAATTAAGATTTTGGGAAAGGTTTTTTCTACTCAATTTTGATTCCCTACTGTTTCCAGAACAATAATAAACATACTGAGCCTGCACTGGACAATACTCTGCCCCTAAAATTGTTCCGTGGCACAGAGCAGTGCAAAAAAAGGGCAACTCAGTTCCCTCACAGCCCCAGATATTGCATAGGAAAAATGAATGTTTACTAGGATTTTTTCACAGTCATCATTTTCAAAGATACCAGGAGAATATAGATGTTGATTTATTGACTGTAATAACCTGCTGGATATTTCTTAGCACTATAATTTAACAGCCAGCTGAATTTCCATTTCCAAAAAACTTAAGAACACATTCTCATTTTCTTACAAAAAATGCAAGTGAAAAAAAGGGGGAAAATAATTTAGGCAATTCCAGAAGAAAGTCATACATAAATATATATTTATATATATGAAAAAGTGCTATTAGTTGCTAGGTGACAACATTTTTACCTGTTCTGTCTGAGTATTTGCAAAATACTTACAGACAAGAACATGAAAGTTTCAGCTTCTCATCAGTTCTATATCAGGTGAAAATAGTCAAAAAGGCATAAAATCATGCTTGAGAAGCAGTCCAGTATTGCAGGCACCAGCTAAATAATGTATTTATTTAATAATAAATAGGACAACCTATTAAAGCTAGAAATGCAGATGGAAGATTATGAAATGAGATTAAATTGATTAACACCTCATTCATATTGTGGGAGAATAATCAAAAGGAAAGATAAAACTGCTTGATACTTCTTATGCTCCCAGGTGAGGTGCTCTGAATTTTCAGCGTGAAGTGAGAGCAGAAGATACAATTTTAACATTCACACACAAGTTAGGCATCATGAAGCTGGATGTTAGCAGTTCTCCAGTGCAGCAGCACATAAAATACAGGGCAGACTTGTAGGAACTGCATCACCTGAAACAAAACAGCAGTTGGAAGGATTCTGGAAAAGAGCAGAGAAATGGTGCCACGGATACCAAGAGGGTTTTATGCAAAAAATTAGAAATATTATATATACTTTGATTAAGGGATTACTGAAGCAAGACACAGTGAAATGTCAACATATTAAAGCAGAGAGATGTGCAGAAAGCAAAATTTAATGAAATTTTCTTCTTCCAGTGGACTGTCTTAACTCTGAAAGCAGAGTTTTGACATGTAAAAATCAACTAAAATACTCCCATTCTTTATTAATATACATAAAAATAATATATGAAATTAATATTAATTTTTTTGCTTTGATGAATTATGTACATTCCCCTTAAAGTTGTATTTGATCTAGTCATGCAGACCCAGAAAAGGGGGAACTGAAAAACAAGAATAATTTTCATACAAAATGAGATGTGCTGTGACAAATTCTCTCCAGAACTTAACCTCAATTTGTGACACCACTACCACTTCATTGAAAACTGAGAACAAAGGCAGTGCAATCCTCCATCCTGGTAGGGATAGAACAGAGTGACTGCCCTGACCTGCACTTGCTGGCAGCATTCCTGGCCCTTGGACCTGCTAGCAGAGGAGAAACCACCAGTGGAGGGGCCACTCCCTGTTGCTTTCAAAATATAGATACTAGAAAGCATTTATTGAGTAATCACCCTTTCCAAAGAATTTAGCATAATTACAGTGGTGTACTACACCTCTCAGTATGAGTTGTGTACTTGGTGGCTACAGGAAAAAAACTGGATTCTCTTGGCTCTTCAAAGTGAGCACAAATGAGACAAACCATGAAACAGGAATTAAATCTCATTTAAGACAGTAGAGTACATTAGTGCCTGATTGCTTTCTTAATCACTTTTGTTCTGTACAGAGCATCTTTCTTAATCATTCTTTTACCCTATACATAACAACCCCCATATAATTATACTGCTTTAACATTATATTCTTTTGAATTAAGGAAGTACCTCCTCTGCTCTTAGTGACAATTATTCCACTTTGTGAAAGAAATTGGTTACTTTTTCCCAGCAACAGAGCTGACGTCCATTGTGATACCTAAAACATTGCTTGGTTAGTTAAATGGTGAGCACTTTCAGAAATCATTATGTGATAATTATCTACCTATTTTGGTACCACACTTTTAATGAATTTGTCTCCATACATGAGGTCTAAGAATTTCTTGTTAGGCTTTAAGCCTAAATCTTAACAAAATAATTGAAGCTACACAAAATTTCTTTGCTTAACATAAAACTCTGTTCTGTTTATCTTCACTGTCACTTCCCACCTCTGAAAATGGCTCCCAATTACATGTTTCTTTCACCATATTTGAATGCAATTTTTAGCTCTCTTACTGTCTTAATGTTCACCAAATCTTACCTGTCTGTGGCTACATGGTGGGGTTTGATGTTCCTGCCATGGTTGCAAGTGGACACATGTACATTCTGGAAACAATTAAAAAAGTGTCAATAAAAAGAAATGCCTTTGGCAGCATCTGCAATGAAATGAATAAACAGGTGATGCCCAAGCTTCCCTTCCCTTTGGAGGTTATTAATGTTGAAAAATCAGGAATGCTATATGTGTGCAGAGTATTAAATGGTGGAGCTGCATTGCTACTGACTGCAGTACTCTGCAGTTGGAGATCCTGCTCTCTCTGAGGAGACAAAACAAAGAAACAGACAGACAAAAACAAAGAAATGAACAGAAAAACAAAACATACTTGCAAAAGTATGCATTTACCATTTTACAGGAAAAATTTCTAAAATTGAAAGAAGTTTGACAAACCATGAGGCCAAGCTCCTCATGGCTCATCAAAGCTCAGTGTGCTCCACTCTGAAGCAGGATGCCTTTGATCTTTCATGTAAATATCACTGAAACAGTATATCCTGTTTCACTATTTGAGGTTTGACTCCCAGGGATTTACAACTGGTGATAATTCATGGCTGAATAGAATTGGTCCAGAGCAAAGCAAGCGGAGTTAGTGCCACTTCTTCAAGGGAACAAATATTCAAATCAGCCTTTAGGGTTCCTCTTAATGGAAATACTTCTTCCTTGATGAGGAATATTGATATAACAGCAATGGGTCTTTTAATTAATTAGTGGGTCATTAATCTGCTGATGTCTAGAGATTATGAAGTCTTAGTATGCAAAGAACTGAGAAGTTATTTCAAAAAACTTTAAATGCTGAGCTAATCTATTCAATGAGGAGTTGAAACTCAATGTGAGAAGAGGCAGAGCTGTAATAGGAACTATTTGTTCCAACATCTGTGTTGCTGTTCCAAGACTTCATAGTAAACAAATAAGCACAGTAAAATCTCTTCATGTCTAAGCAGTTATTTCAGCTTTTCTTTTTTTTTATGAACTAAGCACTAAGTGCATCTGGCTGAGTCTAACAAACTAATCTTCAATTACAAAAATTCATAAATGAAATGGAAAATATTTTCATTAATTGCAAAACAAACGTAGAGAATATCAGCAGAACTCAAAGTGGCAGGACTGCTTTTGGGTATAAGTTCTTAAAGAAATAAAATAACTAAATTTTTTTTTCTTAGGTGCTATTTATCTATGAGTTTATCCTTAAATACCTCTTCAATATTTTCCCATGCAAAGAAATTATGATGCCACTTACAACACGTATTTTTAAATTAACATAAGTATGAATTTCAGGTTTATTATTCCCCCATGTGGAATATCCTATGAGATATTCTACTTCATCTCTCAGGAAATCATTACACTTTCCTCATCTTTTTCATGTTTTAACAATTCCTTTTTTTCTCACTGGCTTTGAAGACTGCAATTTTGATATCCTCTGGGCAAAGTAGTGTTGCATATAATCCACTCTCATGGCCCATTTTAGCCCATTAGCTGCTCTGTTCCACTCTTAACCAGAAAATAATATTGACAGTTGTTGCCTTGCACCTGAAAATGTTCCTGGGTAAAAGAACACCTTTTCCAAAGCAAAGTATGAAAAGTGACCACAGCAGTCACAGCAAGATGTTTGCTCCTGACCTGAAGCTGATTTCTTCCTGAGCCAACTGGCTCCCAATCTGCCACTGCCCCACCCTGCTGCAGTATTTAGGTGCCACTGTCACTGCTTCTGGTTATGCACTTCTAACCATCCCCTGGCCTGGAGCAGCAGCGCTTCCTCAGCTTCAGCCTGAAGGAGGTGTCTGGACCCCAGTAACACCATTTGTTTCTGTTTTATGGGTTATTGAACCATACAGCCATCTCTACTATAGGCACTGAGCTGAGATCACAGAGGGAACTGACCTCATCTCTTGCTACCTGAGTCTCCTTCCCCATGAAGCTGGAGTCCCTGAGCAAGCAGGAAAGAGCAGGGACCTCCTCTAGGCTCCTAGGTGAGCAGGAAGCCAAATCACTCAAAAATGTTAATTGAAACTGTCTCATAGTTTTCTTTCCGCTCTTTCAAAATCACAGGATGAACAGAGCAAATCTCCTGCCCAGTTACAGGTTTCTGACAGGAACCAACAGCAGAGGCTTAGAGAAAACAAGAAATGAACAAGGAATAGCACTGTGAAGTTTTTCCCACTGCATACTCCCATCTGAGCAAAACACAGCTCAGAGACTTCCTAAACCAAAGTTTATATCTGCATCCTTCTTTGTAATGATTCTTTTCTTCTTTTTCATTAATATATCTTTGGGCCTTTTTTAGCTTTCAAGGTCCACATCATGTGGTAGCAATGTGGTGCTTCTTCTGGGTAACAATTTTCTTTCTTGTATGCTCTATAAACAATGTGCAATCATTTCAGTTGCAGCCCTACAGGTCCCATCCTGTGAGAAATAACAAACAGTTGTTCCTTCTGTATGGTGCCTATGGTTTTATATGTTTCTTTCTGTTCAATCTCCCTTTAGCAACTGTTTTGTACTTTTATCATTTTCAACCTTCTTTAGATAAAACCAAAGATACACCAAATGCAAACAGAGAATGAATTTGGAGTGACATAGTGATATTTTCTGATTTTTCCACTGAAGTCCTCCCACTAATTGTTTAATACACCATCTGCATTTTTGACCACTGCTGAACATTGACATTTTGAACTGACATTTTTTTGAACTACCCACAGAAGTGCCAAGATATATTTCCTGAATGGTAATAAGTAATTTACAGGCCAATTTTCTTTGGCTTAGTTAGGGTTGATTCCATCTCTTCTCCCCCTTTCTCCCATTACTTTGCACAAATAAACAGTTAATTTCATCTGCAAGTGGATTACAAATCTTTCAGCCTCATTAGATTCTTTTGCAACTTCTCACAGCCAATTTTTGTGTTTACAAACCAAAATAATTTCATACTGCCTATAGATACTTCCTTTGCTGTCATTGCTTTGCCAGATTCTTTGTGAATTTTTATCCTAGCCTAAAAGTTCTAGATAAGATTTAGAATTACATTCTCATAATTATGAGCTTTCCTCCACCTATATCAGCATGGGGGAGATCAGAAATATAGTAAATATAATGAAAGATTTAGAAGAAGGAGTGAACAGAGCTGTTGTGTCTGAGATTGCTTTTTGTCCAAGATCATACTTAAGACTATTTTCAAATCAAATGTACTTGGTTTCTCTTCCCTCTTTGCAACTGGTGATCCCAAGTAAATCTATAAAGTCTAAACTATTGATAAAAGTGGGAACTGAGAGGAAAAAAAGTGTATACAGTTATATAAAATTCACTGGCACCACAGTGCCAGCTCCATCCCAACTAAAATCTGAGATTAAAGAGAAGAGGAGAGAATCAGTACAGTTGCTGAAGACAACAGTTTAGTCATCCGAGGCATTGCTGGCCCAATGACTCCTTTTGTCATCTAGTAAAAATGTTTTTTTGCTAGATATGAAAGTAAGTTTTTAATTAAGGTTAGAAAACTACTTCACTCTTTTATTTATAGCTCCAGATATAGTGTTCAGCATGCAACAACATCCCTGTGTAAGTAAAGGATTTTTTCTTTGTTTTCCCTGGCACCTCACTTATTCTGCTGCCTGAACTGCATTCTGTTTGTGCATCCATTCTGTAAAGTGTAATTTAAATGATGATAAATTCCCTTCCTCCTTTGGATACCCACTTCATTTAATACAGAATATATAAATGCTTCAACAAAAAAAAATTAAAAAAATAAAACAATGATCAGGAGAGATCTCATTTTTTTATTATCCCTTCAAAGCAACATTCCTTTTTTATGTGTTTTCCCCTTGCAGTTATTTCTGTAGCATTGAAAACCATAATCTGTGAGTGTTTCATGAGCCATAATGAGTTCTTGTAGTATCATCCTGGGAAATGCTGTAGATTTCAGATTGCTTCACCAACCAATCCCTTTCAAGCTCCTTCCAAAATGAACAAGATGGTGAAAAATAAGGTAATTAGGTAACAGTGGTTCAGTATTATGTGGAATGTAAAAAAGTAGGAGAGAAAACCTTTAACATTCAGTTCTTTGGTGTTCTGCAGTGAAGTTCATAATATTTGTAATGCATAAAGCTGGTACTGTTTTATCTCAATATGCACCTCTCTGAATTCTTCAGGTTTTTTTCTACAAGTCAGAGCAGATATTCATATTAAAAAACATTAATTTAATCCACTAAAGGCCATAAAAATTCAGAGTATGCTGGATCATTCCTAACCTAAGCATTTACAGAAACCTTGTAATTGAGAAATACTTACATTTCACTGAAAAGCTCAATCATGCCAGAGAAGTTTTCAACCGCTGACAGACCAGAGTTATTTGGAATATGCATTTTATGGTTAAAAATGAATTTGACTTAAGGTAAGAGAAAAATGCTTGGCTCTAGCATGAGTTTACAGGTGATCTATATAAACTTGAGAGCAAGTCACTACAAATAACATCTCATTCACATGGCCCATTTCTGATTAACTCTTTCCTTGATCTATTTGGATACATTTGTCAGTAAAAAACCCAGTTGTTAGTATCTCTATTTATGAATGCAAGTCTGAAAGTATAGATCATACAAGTTTCCCAGTGTTTCAGTGCCTATTCCCTGCTTAAAAATGAACAAGAAAAGAGTATCTTATTTCCTCTAATTCTCTGCCTTTTAAATCATATTCCCTGCCTACTTCTTCTGGTGCTTCCTATCCCCTTACAAAAGTTTTAAATCATACATTTACAGCCTGTGGATCTCACTCAGGCCTCAAGCAAATATTTGTGTATATAAGACACATATAAGCAGTTCATTTGAAACAAAACCTCTTTTTGTGTTACCTGTGAAGGCCCTAGTTTTGTTAATGCAAATAATAGTTCAGAGTCATTGCAGGTAACATGGAACAATTAACCCTAAAAGATGCAGAAAAGGCCTGCTCCAAACCTTGAGTCCACCTGAGCAGCAGTCTGGGTCAGATGCACTAATACAGTCAGATCTGTGCTCCTTTTTCTTGGTCCCTGTGCTAGCTGTTTCTAATCACATGCAAGTCCCTTAACTCTCTCCCTCATCACTGCTTACAGGAGCGTTTGCTGTTTCTCTGAGAACTTTCCTACTGAGAGTATTTGTCAAGTAAGAGATCTCCCGTGCTTCAATCACATAGGAACCTTCTGGCTGAGTGTGGGAAGCAAAAACCTTGCTGCTTACAGATGGCAGGAGAGAAAAGATGCACATCCCCTCCTGCCCTGCCTCTGCAGCGACTCCGGGAGTCCCAGGGACCCTCAGCTAGAGACTGCCTTAGCAACCACGTGTTAGGGGAGACATCCTCCATCTGTTTAGCCCTGTAAATAGAACTGAGATCCTGTGAAGTCTATCAGTATAAGCACAATGGGAATTCTTTCCCTGTATTTATCTTAGAAGTATTTTCTCTTTGCCTAACAGCACAGGACTCCACAGACAGACTGGACATGAGTTTGTTAGCCCATGAAAGACTGGCTGGAAAGGTGGACCTTTGCAGGTGTCACCCCAAAAGAGACTCCTCCTGCAAAGCAGAGCAGGACATTTCCCTGCTGAACAAGCTACAGGAAAGGAGGATTGACTTTGATATGAGCAAGGAAAGAGATAGGTCAGCCATCCAGGTGTGTGTCTGTATACACAAATACAATTTCACAGCAAACAAAAGGGTTGGATTTTGGTTGTTGCCCTGAAAACTCAGCTTCTGAGCTTGCTGACATGGTTTTCTAAGGACTTTCCCAGGACATTAACTGTAAACATAGATATGTGTACATTCTTTCTGTTACACATCTTGTGATGGGCATCTCTCATGGCCAGTGCAGTGGGAAAGTGTTATCCTGACCATCCAATCCCTGGCCGTGATCAGAAACCTATAAATCCTGGGAGGAAAAATAAACTTTCTCTTCTTTTCACCACACCTTGACCTGTGTCCGTGTGATCTATTCATCTTCAGCGGTAACATTTGGTAACACCTGTAGAAGGGTCAATTCCTTTTCTCCAATTCCTTTCCTTTACTAAGTCAAAGATATTTGTCTTGTGAGAACTGCTTATCTTTGCTACTGAGGTACGCTGTGAGTATGCTCACCAGGATTTCTGGTGTGGTTTGGAAAGTACAATATTGCATTTCTTGAATATTTAGAAGAAGCCAAAATATAAGGATGAATTCAGAAAGGAAACAGCTGATGGTTTACTGGCTGCTCTGCTCTGATTTCATCAACTCAAAAATATCCTCATATGATATGTGTGCAGGGACATTCTACTAATATTCATTTGAATTCAAGACCCTTACCTCACTTTTCCTGTCCTTTACCACCTCCTCTCTTTTGCTCCACACTGAAAGGTATGAAGCACTTTTATCTTTGACTCGGTATAAAAATTATCCTAACTAGCATTTTCAAAAAAGAGGAGTTCACAGAATACCTTTGACATTAAACCTGCATGCATTTGAAAGGATTTCTCTAGGTTTAGAAATTTGGGGGGGAGGGTTGTTCTTTTGTTTGTAAATTGCTCAGATAATGACATAAAAACCTAAAGATACTATTCATACCCACTAACAAACTGCATTTCTCCTGTCTCTGTAAAGACAACAGTGTAAAACCCTGAAAGTGCTCTAAAGTTCAGAGAACAGAGGGATGCTGATCCTTATGATCATTAGTATACACAGTAATAACTCTCTTAAATACAGTATCACAATTTTTAGTTTAAAAATCGATTCCTGTCTAGAAGCATACTAAATCTCTGAAGCAGTAATTTGCAATGCCTGGAGGCTAAGTTGTATAGCTCAGCTTTAAGAATGGCCATTTTCCTGCTTTACTGAAATACTGTGAGGTAGTGATATACACAGAGCAATCATGAAACACTGTAGTAGCAGGAAAGAGCTCTGAATGCCTTATTGATTCCCTGATTTTTCTGATCCTTTTACTATCCACTGTTGAGCAGTGTAGGAAAAGGTGCTCAGATCTTTGGAGTCCAGCAAACAAACTCTAGTGACTCCAATAAACCCTGCATCCAGATTGAGGTGTCTCAAGAAAGAGCAGAGGAAGGGAAGAAGTTAACAGCAGCAGCAGCAGCAGCAGTGACAGTCAGGCAGTGCTGTAAGAGCAAGCCCAATACTCCCAGACACTGCATCTTGTCAGAGTTGCCAGTCTTGGTATGAGACCAAATGAATCAAAACTGGCTTCTCACAATTTCTTCTTTCTGAGGGTCAAATTAACTTACCTGCCCTTCAGCTCAGTCCTTGCCCTCATAACCTTGTAATACATGTGTAAAGAAGTGTCACTTTTTCCATGATCTGGGAATTAAATTACTACAATAAGGGTCAATTCGATCTTTGACAGACTTAACGTAATATTTAGAAGTTTCTCAAAGGCTTTCTGCACTTGGGCACAGGCAATCTGTGAGCCTGAGTTTGCTTAGACCTGGACTACAGAGTAAAAAATGCTGACAAATTTTCCTACATGTCTTCATTTGTCAGGAAGCCTGAGAGAAAATAAATACTTCAAAGAAAATCTGAATTTTTTTCTTGTACCACATTAATAGCATTGCCTTTTAAGTTCAAGGCAGTTAAACCAAATAAACCCACTTAAATTACTGAGATGATGTAGAGGGTCAAAAGTGGCATGTGAAACCTTTGCCCATGCCACTGATGCCTATATTGTAAATAACTGACCTTGTGGAAGGCAACATGATGGAGAGAAGGTGATTTTTTAATGAAAATATAATCGAGCTCATTATTTCTGTGAAATCCAAGCACTTTTTGTGAGGGAACCACAAAGATTTCATGAGTTTAGGCATATGATACATTTCTCTACAGTACTAGCTCAAACTAGAAATCTCTTAGATCTCAATTTGAGTTGATGGAGGGATTTTCTACTTACAGAAAACATGTTTAATGCAATATCTCTGTATCTTGATGATACTGTATGGATCTCACTATTTACACCCTTTTGTGTACAATTCAAACATTCTTGTGTGTACAAAAACTTAGGATGACCTCATATCCTTGAAGAGCCAGGGTATGTATAACCTCTCACTAGACATACTGAACAACACACTCCCAACCAGGTGTCAAATTCTCTCAGCTGCTGATGCCATTATTAATCTAGTGGTTACCACCACAAAAGGCAATTTTTCCAGGAAAACACAGATCAGCTTCACTCATCTCAGGAGAAATTTGTCAAACTACTGAATAAGTCTAGAGAATTCAAGCTAATGTCATTAGAAGGGCTGAGGAGAATAAAAAATTTCATATACTGGGAAGAAGTGATGGGGGAGTGGGCCAGTCTGTGAACTTACACCATTTTGACTATCACATATATGCAGCTGATGTAATTAAAAGTCAAGAAGCTCATGGAGCCAGCTGGGCACTAAAGCAGGTTTTGAGGAAAACACTCCTTCACTGAACTGCAGGGCAGTAACCACCTGCTCAGGGGCAGTGTGAAGACAGAGGGAACACTTTTATCTCAGGCCATTAAAGCTATTTCTCTACAGTCACTGTGCATTTTAATGATTGTTCTTTGACAAACAGCAATTAGTATACTGAAGAGCTTGACAAACAACTAATGAAGAAGTATTTTTCTTATCTGCCTGAAGGAAAGGACAGAGTTATGAATGAGTTGAAACCTCCCAGAGAAGATGGAGAGGTACAGGTGAAAAAGACAGAATTTAAAAAGGCATCAGGGAATACAAAAGGCACCCTAGCAATGAAGCTCTGAAAAGCAGGAAGTAAACTTTGAACAAGAGAAAAGAAACTTTAGATGGGCTTTACCAAAGATACAAAAAGGCAAGCAGAGGTCAGGAAAGATGGGTGTGCACATGATCCAGGAGCAGCCTCCAACAGATCCTAAACTTTACCCAAAGGATGCTTTAATCCATATGACAGCAGTTAAAGGAAAAGAAATGGGTCCAGGCTTTTCTTTGTGCAGACAAAGCACAAGGCAGTGGTGCTTTCAAAACTGCCTGTTCCTCTATGAAACTCTGTATCTGTCACAGTGGCTTTCCAACCTGCCTGGAATTGTGGATGAATAAAGAAGTCCAGGAGTGCTCTATTAACAGTGTCATGGTAGTTGCACTGGGGGCTCCACTCTGGCTCCTTCCTGGTCCTTACTTTCTCTGTAATTCTTTTTCTACTTTTATGATAGTTTGATGTGCACATGGTTAGTGATGGCTTAGAGCTTTCAGCTGTATTTCAGCAAAGTACAGAAATACTTTCCAAATCCTAGGAAACCCAGAAGACACCACATAAGAGCCTACATATCTTGATTTTGTAGCAATTCAGAGTCACTTGGTCCTTCAAAGCCTTGAAAAATTTATTTCCCATGAATTATTTTTTTAACTTTTTCAAGATCTTTCTACAGTTCCTGGAGACCTCTGTTTCCTCCAGACTATCCAGCCCAAAGAGAGAACCTGTCTACTGCTACCTGCCTTGCAGTGAGCATCTGGCATGTGTAGCAAGTTAATGTGGTTTACAAGTTATATGGTTTACAAATCACACATGCTGATACTTTGAAAATTTTTAATTCAGCCAGAGCTATAATAATACAATGTCTGTAATAATTTTGTAGTAAAAATATTTATTCTAAATTCCACGCTTATATTTACAGTGCAGAGACTTTTGTCTGAGTCCTGCAGGTACACAAGTATGTGCCCACCTTTACCTGGGTGGATTGTCCTTTAGGGTGCACCCGCACCTCTCTGGTTTTAGCTCAGACCAGCAGGATTTAGTAAATCTCCCAGATGTCCCCATTGCCTTGGTTCATGTGGTGGAGAGATTTTTGAGAAGATGGACCCCATGGGACCCCAGCTGCCAAGCTGGTCCCAGCCACACCTGTTTCTGTGCATGGGCACTTTGCCATCCCTCACATCCTCCAGGATGCCACACAAGGGTTTCACAATTCCAGTTTGAGTTTTGCTGGAAGGAGGCTTGGAATGAGGTAGACACCAGGAATAAGCTATGCTGCGATTCCAATCTTGTTTGTCCTTGTGAAGAGCAGATTTCAAGTCCTGTCCTGGATTTCTTGGTTCTCAGGGTATCAGTATCGTTTGCACAAATTCCTAGATCAGGAAAGAGAAACCTGCACTCTGTGCTTAGTTCCCTGTCACTTCCTATTCTGTGTCTGATTTCTCAGATCTGCCTCCAGCTCGCATTTTCCTTTAGGGCTGATTTTGCAGCAAGCCCTACAATACTGTAAAAATACTGCTCCAGAGATATTACTGGGAAGAAAATAATTATGCAGCCAAACAGCAGCGCATATCTGCAAGAGTGAGGAGGTATTGCTGTAATCGACAGCATTCATTATTCAGGATTTTTTTGTTTTAATTTTACTTTCTGAGGAGCTAGATTTATTTTCATCCTTTATGTTTTGAACAGTAATTCTTTTCATTCTGAATTTTTATGAGAGACACCCTAATATTTTATTTATTTTTGAATACCATTAACAATACCATTATACTCATTTGTACTACTTATGGAATAAGATAAAATTAAGGATAATATTATCAAGGTCTTTTCCTTTGCATATGCCTTTTTCAGCTGGGTTAGGCCATAATTGTTCTTTAATTTATGTCTGGGTCACACAAGCTAAGACATAGGGGTAAAAATGAAAGAGGCAGTCTATGTCATCTTCCCCATGTTCTTCCCCATGTTCTGTCACAGGAAGGGACTGCGAGTTTCCATCTCCTTTCTCAAGGGCCATAACAGATTTCCACCACAGAAACAGCTTTCCAGTCTTTGTAACTTGATGGGTCTGTCATGTGTGGCATTTTGGTGTCAAACTCACATTTGCCTTATGGAATTGCGCTTCAGTCAATCTCTTCAAAGTAAAGTAAAGGAACAAGAATAAAACATAACCCTGGATACTACTACTATTTGTTTGAGAAAATATAACTAGGATGAACAAACCAAACAAAAATTTTTACTGCTTTTGTTTCCCCCAAACAGTGGCAGCCATAAACAGTGCATCTAGAAGGTTCTCTGAGGAATGCAACACTTTAACTCTGTTTTCTCCTAGCTTGAGACAGGTTGTCAAATTCAGCTCTTTACACTGTTTAAACCCCAAATCCTTTGGACTTATGTGGGCTTCGTAGTAGTATTGCACAGCTGAAATTCATTTAATAACCCAAAAGAGACTTGCAGTGTGCTTTTCTTCCCTCTCCAGTTTAACTGCACTAAGTCTGAACATTATAATCAAAAACCCATGTCACAGTTTGCCTTTGGGCTGTTTGAAATGGAGAATGAGAGAAAAGTACCAGGGCATGGAGTGCCATGGAAGAACTAACCTGTGAGCAATTCAGGCATAATTTCTCTACAAGAAGGGCATTATGAAATAAATTGCTTGGGGCATTCAGGCAGTGAGGCAGGCAAGTACCATAAATCAGCTCTGAAATATAATCTGGGCGAGTGGAAGTGGGAGTAATGACAGAGTTTGAGCTCTCTGGTTAGGAATGCCATTTCTGTTTGGGATAAATAAAAGTTCTGATCTGAAGGTTCACAATGGCAACTGGGGAAGCAGAGGGAAGACCTGGGGTTGGCCAGAGGAGGAGGAGATGACAGTTTTACTCTAGGTGTATTGCACTAAGCTGTGAAAGGGTCCTGTGTAGGTACTGCCAGATAAGTTATTTTACATGTTTCTTTTGTAAGGGGCAGTTTTATGTTTCCTTGCTGAGCTCTCATCTTACTTGAATGTCAGGAAGGGGAAGTCTGGGGCCTCTTTTGTTTGGGCTTTTTTTGTGGTTTTCTATTTTCCTTTTATATTAAATTTGGAGGACATCATATTTTGCCCTTTCAGCTCAGTAATCAAATCCCAGAGCATGGTACATTACCTTTCTGGCCATTTGGTCATGGTCAGATATAATTGTCATCTTGACCATTCAGCACCTCCTCAGATGAATAATGAGTGGTGTTATGAAGAAATCAGGCTTTTTACTTCACGTGGAGCTCAGTCCAAAACTTTAATAAGGAGTATTCAGGGAAAGGCATGGGCACAGAAAACAAATAAAATATAACTAAGAAACTGTTTGAGGTGTGTTCAAACATTTGAGTGAAGAATTATAAGAGGAATGTATAAACACAGAAAAGACATGACAATATTTTTATGACAATATAAAAAGAACTCCAACTGTTAAATGTGAAATAACATATGGACATACAGCAGCTCCCTTCATTTCTCCAAATCCTAATGTTGTGTTTTAACCCTAGCCAGTAATTAAGTACCATACAGCTGCTTACTCTAGCTTGGTGGGATGGGGAGGAGAATAAGAAAAAAAAGGTAAAACCCATGGGTTAAGATCAGAAAAGTTTAATAACAGAATTGCAATAAAATAAAATAATAATGATAATGATAATGATAACGATAATAATGTAGTGTAAAGGAAAACAACAAAGAAAAAAAATTAAGAGCAAGGAGAACAAGTGATACACATACCTTAGCCATGGCCCATTATGGATTCTTGTGCATCTCCTCACTGTCAGAGAATGGGAAGATGAAAATTCCTTCCCTTAGAATAAGCACTGCTTAGTAACGATCAAAACATCAGAATGTTATCAACATTACTCTCATACTGAACCCAAAACACAGCATTGTACTTGCTACTGTGAAGAAAATTAATCTATCCCAGCTGAAACCAGGACAACAAACCAAGCTCTTGCAGAATTAGAATATTTTTTTTTTAAATATATATATCTGCTTGCACCACTGGTTTTTCAATATGGAAAACACTTTGGATGTGTTGGTTTCAGACTTAAACTCTAGGCCAGCCTAGAACACAAAGAAGTTTCATTCAAGCTCTACAGGATTTGGTTCTTGATCATAATCACTGAAACTAAAAACACCAAGGAGGAAAACACAAATCCTATTGTTTTAGTAACAATGGATCATTCTTCTTAACCTTGCACAATTTTGAATCCTGATTCTGCTTGCACCTTTTCCTCCCCAAAGCTCTTTTTCTACTTTTCCTACTTTTTTTTGTCCTTCAGCCAGGCAGCTCACACAGTGCTCATTTCTAAATATGTCTGAGGCTGGGCTGCTTTATCCTGCCTGCTGCTCAAAGGTTTGTCCCTCCATACCTGGAGTTTTACCACAGGCACATCCCTGCTACAGAGCAGTGTTACCAGCATGAGGGGGTTTCTCACAGAATCATAGAAGAGTTTGGGTTGGAAAGGACCTTTGAAAAGTCATCTAATCCAAACCCCCCAGCCATGGGCAGGGACACCTTCCTCTAGATCAGGTTGCTCAGAGCCCCATCCAACCCAGGTTGAAAGTTCCCAGGGATGGAGCAACAGGCACCTCTCTGGGAACCTGTTCCAGTGTTTCCCCATGCTCACTGGAAAGAAATTCTTCCTTATACCTAATCAAAAGTGGGCCATCTTTTAGTTTAAAACCATTATGCCTTGTTCCCATGCAACAAGTCCTGCTAAGAAGTCTGTCCTCATGTTTCTTTTATCATGAGAAATACAGCTCCTAAACCCACCTCATTCATAAAGCTTTTCCCAGAGCTGACACCTTAATAAAAGAATTAACAGTGATATTCTAAATGATCTTATCTTCCCCTCACCCATTTACTCATACAACTATTGTCAGCTTAGAGGAGGGGCAGGACTGCTGCCAAACAAGATTTTCATGCAAAAATTGTGATAAACAGCCTGACAGTGATGACACAGAATGTGAAATCCTTCACATCTGCTTTCCCCAACCCTCCCTTTGCTATCCCCAGGGTGCTCTGCTAAGTGCTGGCTGCTAGATGAAGTGTAGCATTAGGGTATCAGAGTTATGATGAAGTTCACCTCTCTGAGGATTAGAAGATTCCTTCTCACCTAGCTTTGGGACGTGAGCAATAAAGGGGTGATGACTGAGCCTTACCCGGGAGCACCGCTCGGTGCAGAGCTCACAGCCTGGCAAAGGCAGCCTTTGTTACCACTGAGTTATACCACAGATGCATAAGCAATCACAGCTCAAGGGCTAAAGAAACACATTATAAATTCTTATAATTACTTGTTATGACAGTAAGCAGAGAACAGCTTAAATGCAGGAAGGATTTATGGGGCAGGGAGGAGAGCACAGAGGCTGCAGCGTGCGCTGATGACCTGACGCGGGAGGGAGGGAGAGCGGATTCCAGGGAGTCAGACAGAAGAGATTCTGTTACACTGCCAGGTGCTTTCTACTTGTGACCCCACAAAATCCACCTCCCTTTCTGCCCTGGGAACACCATCAGACACACAGCCCCTCTCTCTCCCATGGCTTGTGTCAAGATACGGAAAATGTGGAAAAACATGGAGCTGATCTGAACTTACCTCTGTGTCATTTCCTCTGTGTCCCAGAGGTACAGCCAGCATCGCTGCTTCCTCCTCTACGTGCTCTAAAATAGAACAAGAGTCCTCCACACTGAAGACAGAGGAGCAGGTTTGGGGTACAGATTCCAAGTTATATATTGGTGCTGAATTCAGAGGAGACCCAGACTGTGAGCCAGGATTCTATTTTTTTTTTGCAGGAAGGCCTTTCTAAAAAAAAAATAGTAACTCTGAAGGAAAATTTCTCTTTCCACTGCCAACTGATCTGTTTACAAAGCAAAAAATCCTTGTAGCCCATAATCAATTCAACAAATTTTAATATTTTGCAAATACACTATTCAAGTTTTCTAAATTAATTCCTTCTTTAAAACAATATTTTTAAATTAAATTAAATCCAAGTACATTGTTCAGAGATTTTTAAACATTAGATTCTTGTGTTTTCACAAGACCAATTAATTTTTCATTTGGATTTCTGTTTGAAAACTATTTGTGAGATTTTAGCTTTTTCTTCAATTTCTGATGGATTAAACATCAGCATTTTAATTACTACTTGCTTGAAAATGTCAGGAAAATTATTCTTTCATTAGTTTCATCAAGAATTCCTTCATCTTGTAGGGCAACCACAAAAGAAATATTCATTTTACAGATTGTCCAGACAAGTCAATGCTCATAGTTAAGAGCAGTAAAATGTTTTAGGCAATGAGATGCTTCTGAGAGAGGTCTCTCCCTGGTAACACTGCAAGTAGAAGAATGAACTACCTCTGAATCTACAGTTAATTGAGATACCATGGAGCACAGAAAAATGAATGAAATTTAAATCTGCAGGGAATGATTTGCTGCAGTTTTTGTCACACTACTTCTGGAAAAACAGAAATTATTTATATGTGAGTGTGTATACATACCCTTCTAAGAGTTTACATACCCTTACATGCACAGATCTATTTAGCTACTGTCTAGGAGACATGCATTCACACTTTGCATACAGCAGATTTCCATTTCCTTGAATTACACCACTCTGGAGCACACAGAGGTCTATATTTTTATGGTGGTTGACAGTAGGACTGATTGTACATAATTAACAGAGCAATCACACTGCTGCCAGCTTGGAGGATTATATACTCGCAATGCAGAAAATGAGTCTGTACTGCACAGCAAAGGCCTGGACACGGAGACCAATTTGGGTTTACTGAAGAAAGAATGGCAATTACTTACAATGACAGAGATGCAGCAGTCACTAACATGCTCTGGGTCACAGAGGACTGCCTTGTTTGAACATCACTGTAAGGAAGGGGAAATTTAAACAGCATAATTCCACAGAAACAGCAGATGAGCCTGATGGTCTGACATGCTGTGACTTGCTGCAGGGTTGGGATGGAGTCTCCTCTTACAGCATATGCAACTTTCTTTTCCTTTTTTGTCTTCTGCAAGCTGTTTTTCCAATGGCTGTAGATACAGGAGAGCAGAACACCTTAAATTAGTGAATGACTCTTTAGGTGGGTTTGGTATTTCACTTTATAATGGGACTGAGGAAAGCATCAAGCTAAAAAGCAAATCCCTGCCTGAGAAGGCATGTGAACATAAAGTAATAATAATAGTGATAATTGCTGGAATTCAAATTCCCTTCCAAGCTCCATCAGTGCTGTTCATTAAGTAATGTAGAGTTAAAGTTTTAGACTTCTGCAGTTAGGCAGCAACATCCAGGGGATATGAGGCTATAGGTACCTCTGAGGACAACA
Organism: Pseudopodoces humilis; assembly: GCF_049639895.1. NCBI lineage: Eukaryota > Metazoa > Chordata > Aves > Passeriformes > Paridae > Pseudopodoces > Pseudopodoces humilis. The sequence continues at coordinate 9,678,490 of NC_142205.1, read as the reverse complement.
GATCCTCACAATATCCTTGAGATATTCATGCTTGCAAAAAGACTTAAAGCTTTTAATTTCTGATGTTCTTAAGGCCTAATCTCCTCCAAAATACCTTATTCTTCAAATTCCCTGTATAGCTCCCTTATGCACAGCTAAATGTTAAGAATGCAAAATAAACTTAATTAGCTAGTGTGCTAATATCCTCACAGCCCTTTGTAGCCACTGGAAAAATCTCATATTTGAAAAAGGAAGTGAAATGCATATTTTTTTCCCTAATGCAGCTAGAAAATCTTTGTGAAAGTAAATATGAGCTCTCAAGACAGAAGGGGATGTAGCTACATATTAATTTGCTCTTTCTTTTCCCAAGACAATGAAAATTCATTTCCAAAAGTTCATGGCAAGCATATGAGTGTACTCCTGTGGGAAAGCTTCACCTTTCCTGGTGAAAAAGGTGCTGCTGCCATTTCCTCATGCTTGAAAAGATGAGTAGATGGACAATCTGCTGAAACATCCCATGGATAGTTTTTCATCCCTGCCCTTGCTAAGCAGAGAACAAGCATGGAGGGTAGTGCCAGAACATAATCTAGAACTTTTTTGAGTGCCATGTGAGCTGCCATTGAACAGAAAAAATGAAGTTGTTAAATACAGTTTTCAGAACAGTTACTCTGTGTTAACATGGTAATTTTCCTGTTATGTGTGGTGGTGATTTTTTTTTTTTTTTAAGTTGGTAGTTCTGATTAATTTAGGTAATTGCAGTTCAGTTAAGATTGTTTCTCAAGGCATAAAAATTGAATAAAGAAATTGACATATTTTTGGATGCAATCCAGGCCAGTTTGGTCTCTATGATCAGATGAGGAAAAATGGGGATATGGTATTAAATTCAACACAACTGAAACCAATGCTCAAAAATTCTATAAGCAACACATCTTTAATTGGTTGTAAATTTTAAAAAAAGGGGGGGGGGAGGTGAAACCTGTGTAATTTTATCATCACATTTTTCTCATACTGTAAAACTGAAAAATTTTAAAAGCTTCAAATATTTTATAATGCTTCCTTTCTTTGAAAAAGAAATATCCAACGTTGAAGACATTTTGCTTAAAACATTTAAATCCTTGGATGTTAAAAACTTCTATTGTAGATAAATTTTCCACTAATGCACACATTTGCTGTATTAACTTTAGACATATTAAACACTTGGGACTAATACTAGTGCACATTGCAATACGAAGGTTCTAAAGCTGGAACAGCAGACACAGAGGGGAAATCCAGGTCACAGAGTCTTTTAGAGGGACTGCAGGCAAGCTGATCACAAATCTACTTGCTTGGTGTAATTTTAGCCATAAATCATGATAGCTGGGGATCCCCTGCAGACACTGTTGGAGCCACTCATCCTGTGTTTTTGAGACCCATGATGGGAGGAAGAGCGTGATGAGACTGAGCATTGTGCTGGTTGTCAAGCCAGGAGCTGCAGTGATGAGGACTCACTGAGTAGCCTCAAAGGAAAGTTGTAATTACAGCTCCTCTAAAAGCACATTCAGCTGAAAAGGCCCCAGTCCTACATCATTTCTTACTGCATTTGTCACGTCCTCAGCACCTGCTCCTCTGTGGGGAAACAGTGCAACATGAAACAAGACAGGTGATATTGGATTTTTCCCCTCTTTCAGCTTGCAGACACAAAACCAGGGAAAAGACTTATTTCTTAATCCTCACATCTAGCCCATATTTCTTCAAGACTGGAAGCAATCCATAGAAATTATTAAACGAGTAAACATCTTACTGCAGAAGATAAGGTTTAAGAAAGAGAAGTTTGGAAGATTTCTTGACCACAGCAGATAAGATATTGGGGGATATCTAATCTAGGAGAGAAATGCACAGCAAGAACCACTGATTAAACTGAAACCAGGCTCAGATTCAGGTGAGATAATAGGAACAGATTTTTCAGATCAATACAATATGCTTTTCTGGAGAATATACTTCAGATGGATGTCAGTTAATGGTTAAATAAGGGGCATACTAGAAAAAAATTCAGCACCCAGATAAAATGGATTAAAGGCCCCTTCTGAGACTCTATTACTTGTAATATCAAGGATATGTTAAAAATATTGAATATTCAAAACCATCCATTTAGAAAGAAGGTGATCTTGTTTCCATGGCAACTTGCTTGTAGGCAAGCCATTAGCTGGTCACCACTTCTTTCTGAGATGCTGTATGTTTGTCCCCTGAATACTTCAGTTCCACCAATTTCACAAACTATTTAATTTAAAAAATAATTATCTCAATTTAAGCCAAACATAACAAATCTTCTGTTTGCATAAAATATAGGAAGACCTATGCATTTTAATTTCTTTCTCAGGATGATTACTTTCTCTTTTGTGATTCATAAATTCCAGCCGATGCGGCAAAAAGTTACATAAAAGGCTTTTTAGGGTAATTATGTCTTCAGCTGGAAATTTTGACATTTGTGATCTCTCTTTTTGATCACTGCTATTAATATCTCCTTAGCAGCTATGACTTCCTGAGAGTTAACTAATTGATAGGAAAAAAACTGCTCAGAGTTGCAAGAGTTTTCTCTTCTGTATTTCTGTACAAGTGACAAGGCTGCCCTGAACAGGATCATTACCTTTTCAGTTGATAGAAGACTCAATAGAAAGTAGTAAAAATATCACAGTGACTAGCGCAAAGCTGGAATCTTTGGCTAGTACTTAGGTGTTTACTAATAGTGCACAGGCATTTGCATTATTACAGTGCCAGCAGCGTCACTGCATTTCAACACCCTGTTGCTTTAAGAGTAGAGGAAGCCCAAGGTAAATGTCTTATCATCTGGTGAACTAAAGATACTGGACAGAGAATAAAAATACAGAATCAAAACAAGCGTACTGGCAGACAGAGAAGTGACAGAGAGAAAGGTTAAGCTCAGCCAGTCGCGTGTCGAGGAGTGCAGCGCTGTTCCATGGAGCACCTGCTGAGATAAGTAAGTTGTACTCCCCATACTCTTTCCATTGGCTATGCAGGAGCCCTAGGATGTCAGGTTTCCCAGGCAATTCAAAATTAGATAGCATCAGCCCACCTCACAGAGATTAAGGGGCCTTCCCAGTGTCATACAAGAAATCCTTGGTTGAAGTGAGAAAATTTCCCACATATAATATTGATCCAGATTACAGCCTGGACTAAAGTGCTGTCAGAAATCCTCCACATCCTACCTGAAATTTGGCTTAAGACATTGCCACCTCTTCTTTGTATAAAGACTTTGTATAACTGTCTGCCACAGGAAGATATTTAGATTCACTTCTTTAAGAAGAAGAAAATTTTTTAGGAAATTTTCTTTAAAAATATTGGACTATAAAAGTGTTAAAGCTCTCTATGATATGGCACAGTTTTGTTGATTAGAAAACAACTTAAACTCTTATTTGCTATACCTAAATGAAAGTACAGCTATTACAGCCTTCGACCCTTGAGTCTAGCAGGTGAGAACTACTTCTGGTTAAATGTAATCCATGTGAAACAGAAAGTTTACTATCACTTGAAATATGCTATTCACTGTGTGCTTTAAATAGCTCTCCTGATGATTAGAACTTTTCCTCATTAGCTTGAACAAGGAGTCTTCTTCTTCTGACCATCCTAGGGAAGGAACCTCTCTGAAGACAATATTCCCATTAATGTTGTACTCCTGTCTACAAGCCTGCATCTCTGTTTTATCCTTCCTTGCAGACAAGGAAGAACAAACTTCTATTTTCTCTACTTCATAACACTCAAAATTTGGGTGAGAAAAACTTGAATGAAGAAAATCACAGCCTCACTCAAGCACACAGGCATATATACTCCTAAGTACACCAACATCCATAAAAATGGGGAGTGGAAATGATGTATCACTAGCAAAACTCATGTAGTATGTGAATTAGTTAGATGTGACATGGCATATCCTTTTGCTAGCACACTTTATTACTTTTTTTATGGTTGAAACATCAACTTCTTAATAGAAGTTATGCACCATGGGTACAGTTATTTATTTCCACCTCCAGGAAAATTGCAAATTTCAAATCTGCCCTCACTGTTTCACATTCTATTTTAAATAGTAAAGCATAACTCTGATACTGGAGCTTCCATTTATTTATAAAACTGCTAAACTGGTCATCATGATTCCCCTCCTTTGCTCTCTTCCTCTAAAAATTTCCAAAAACAGAAATGGAATTACAAAAGAAATTTGAGAGAGAAAAAAACCCCAAAACACAGAGGCATTAGAGCGTGTTTCTTAGGATTAGGGAGGGATATGGACATTATCAGTGTCAGAACAAGGACAGGCCTCTGTTATCAGACATATCACAGCTGGACAAAGCTAAATCCCCTGTGATGTGTGGATGAAGCTCCTTTCTCTGAGGATGCCAGGCCTGCCCATGAGCTGTGAGCTGCAAAGTGTCACCTAAATTCTAAGCTGCACAAGAGGTAGGACATTGTTCTGACTTCAGGCTGAATTTGATGTGTATCCTTTCACCCTAAAATTTCCAACAGAAAGGAAAAATAAAGTCAGGCTTTCATAATTCTGCAGTCTATAGAAAATATTTTCAATTCTTTTTAGTCCAAGTTCTGCTAAAACTCCTGTTGTTAAGCAGCCATCAGTCACATATTAGTGGAGAAGGAGCATCTTTTTTCCATATAAAGATATTATGCAGGAAAAATGAACGTAACTTTGGACCAAAAACCAGTTATTTCCTGCCTCATAGGCAGAACAAGCATCTAGGAGTGAGGTGTTTTGAGACTGAGCTTTACCAGACTTCCCATCCTGATGAATCCCCCTTGAATCAGTGCTGGTCAGGCAGAGAGGATGGTCACACTCCATTGCACCTTTTATTGCTCATCTGCATTCCACTGAATTTACGTCTTCTGCATCTCTGCCTCTCCCTCAGGCTTCCATACCTTCTTGTGTCATATTTTTCCCTTTGGATCCTTAAGCCACTAATTTTTAATGTTTTAGTATTTCCATTTTGGTCTCTCTTTTTCACGTTTACAAACACATTCACGCACGACTTCATCATGCCTTGACAACTTCCTCGGTAAAAGCGAGCCAAAAATGACATGGCTCAGCTGCACCAGATCAGGGCTTGAGCACCAGACAGCTGAACAGGCTGAACTTTGGGCCAGGGCATGCTCTGACCATTTCAGTTGAAAATCTATATGACATTACAGCAGTCATGACATTTATTAGTCTTTTTTTCCCCAGTTGTTTCTTTGAGTTCACCTCCCCTAACACTTCAGTTAAGGCTGTGTCTGTCCAGGGCACAAGACTTTAGCTGAGCCTCAACTGCTTTGAAAGCCTTTTCCACTGTCAGGTCAGTCTGTCCCACTGTCACAACAGTTCTCTTAGTGTCAACACAGCAAAATCCACACTGTCCCACCTGCAGGAGCCAGAAATTAAGGAAACGCAGAATCAGGTCAGAAGAAGATTAGGTGGTAGTCTAGATAAAACATCAATCCTCCAAGAAGTCCCCAGCAAATACAGAAAGATCAGCCTGCACCTCAACTGCCCAGGGTTGAGTCCCACTCCTTACAAACCCACTGCCACCTTCCCACAGCACCAGCAGGGAAATGTCTGCTTTTATTTCTGTAATTGCTGCCTTGGTGCTGCTTAGCAATTCTTCTCCTTTGGTAGGAGGGCAATCATTCTCATTAGCTGTCAGTGTGTGACAAGCTGAGCGCTTTTGTTTGGAGCACAGCGTGTAGAATGATGATTTTGAGTCTGAGAGATAGGGAGAGCACTCCTCCCTTTGGAAATTAAGCAACTGACAGATGTTAGAATGTCATTAAACATATACAAAGGCTCAGGGCCTTCTCCCAAAGTTCATTGGTCTATTCAAAGTTGGCTAATTCAAGGAGGAATTGCTTGCTGGAGCGCAGGTTATGCAAACTTACCTTGTAGCACAATGCTGGACTGAAAACGAAGGTGCCAGTGACAACCTTCCAGGAGCATTGGCCAATTAATCTCAGCAGCAGAGACTTTTAAATGCCATCCAAATCTCTTCTGTGGGGCATGCCAAAAATATTTTGTACTTTTCACAAGCTAACTCTGCATTATACCCAGGTCTACCTTTCTCATGAGATCAAAGGAGGAGTTCTGTCTTTATGCCTTGTGAAACAAGCAAATATTAATCCAGTATGAAACTTTATTGACACTCAGTGTGGAGAATGAGGCTTTTGCACCAAGTTTCAGCCACCAGAGATGATTGAAGTGTCTAGTTTGGTCTTCTCTACATCTAGTGAGCCTAGCAAAAGATGAACTCCATGTCTAGAAAAAGGGAAGATCTCTAAAACAAGAAATTTCAGATAACTGCAATAGTGCCTGTAACTTTGTACTCAGACAGAATTCCATTTGTGGGGGTACAAAGGGTGACTGGGAAAAAGACTGGGACAAGAAAAAATTAAGGAGAATAGACTAGGATAAGATATGTAAGGAAAACAGGACCTAACCTTATCAGAGGCTAAGACAGGAACAGGCAGAAGAGGCTGCAGTGACCAGAGGATACACCCTGGGATATAAGAGTTCATCTCTTTTCCTCCTACTGGTAAATGCCTCTGCAGCCCTTGGCAAGGTTTTAACCTCACCCCTCACACTGTGGGATGTGATGGGGAAGCTGCAGTGGCCACAGGGGTACCTCAACAAGGTACCAAGGCTGCCACTCTTGTTCCTCCACCCCTGAAGCCTCATGAAATTACCAGCCCAGGAGCCTGCACCTTCTGCACATGCAGCCACAGCAGCAGTTTGCTTTAGAAGCATTATGGCCTGGACCACAAGGTAGGGAAAAGTGTTATTGCACTCCCCTACTTCATTGTGCCTGATTACTCTCCTGAAACCAGAGGTTACTATTACAGACACAAGAGCAAAAAATTCAAACATAGTCATTGAAACTATGGAAAATGTTCTAGATAAGAATGTGCATTTCCCAGAGTAATAATAAAAAAAAGTTTTTAACACATTTTTCACATTTATTCTTTGGGTGTTTGGGGGTTGTCCTTTTTACATTTACCTGCTTTCCAAGTATTGTGGTGTCTTCTTCCTAAGTGTTATTTTTAATATTGTAATTTTTCATGGTATTAATTTGTCACTTAGATTAAAAAAGGTGTTATTCTAAGAGATAAGAAAATGCATTCAGGAGAACAGTACAAGAAATATTAAAGCTTAGCTCCAAGCTCTCTCTCTTGCAATGGCAATTGTTGGAAATATAGAACTGCCTAAATAAGTGGAGCAATGACCTTGTGTAGAGTGCAGTAACAGATACTAGAGCACAAAGCAAACAGATTTGTAGTTGAATGACCCTTACAGAAGGCATTTTTATTATGTAAGAGACAGGAGATGGAAAACTATTCTGTGTACACCTATTCCAGGCAGAGTGCTGCCAGCCTGGATAGCCCATTGCCCCTTCATCTGAGGGAAACAACAGGTTTATTTTAAATCCCAGTGGATTTTCCCCTCTCACTGTCACATCAGCAAAGCTTTTTTCTTCCTCCAATAAGCTGAGCCTAATCTCATCTCCATCAGACATCTCCTCACCAGCTCATATAACATTAACAAGCCCCTCACCACAGGAAACAAAGCTCCAACCAACAAGCCACAAAACATCTTCCCCTACAGAACAGAGCAAATCCAATCAATATGTGCAGCTAATTGAGACAAACGAGCAAATCCAGGCCTGGCAGCAAGCAGCCAGGGCAATGACTTGGTACCAGATGGTGAAGGATTTGGCACAGATGGCTCTGATCCAGGTCCCTGGGGGACCTGCAGGAGGCCCATGCCCTGCAGGAGTGCTGAGCAAGCTCCAGATGCAGGAAGCTGGGCCAGGATAACCCTATAAAACCACAGAGTATTGCATCAGCCCTTGCAGTTCTATTGCCCCAGCTGAAACACATCTGCTCTGCATCCCATCCTTGCTCCTTTCTAGGGATGAGTTGAAAGAGGACACCTGGTAAAAGCTCTTTTTTCACTGGTGGAAAATAACTATAAGTAACCCTAAGAAGGAGAAACAAGGGGGGAAAGTCTCTCAATAAGCAAAAGGGCTTTCTGAGGACAGTCAGAAACCCTCACTGAAGAATTTGTTCTTAACATAAATTTTCTAAAATCACTTCTACATTTTTGAAACATGTCAATGAAAAAAAGGTTGTTTTTTTTTATTACAGACCTCAATGAAAATTGTAGAAAATATTTTATGGCAGAGCTAAAAATGGTATGTCATTATCAAAAGTACGAAAGAGATAAAGCACAGTACTGAGCTACATGAAACACAAACACCAGCTTTACAGGGTTACCCCCCTCCTAGCTCAACCTAGTCAAACAATTAAAACACCCAAGTATGTAGCATGGAGCTATCTAGTTGTCATTTCTCATTAGAAATAATTAGATGTGTTAATTTGATTTAATTTTTTTCACCATATAGAAAAAATCCAGGCTGATGTCTGGCAATCTGGTGTTGCCATTCGCAACTGAGATTTAAGTAACCCTAAAAGAGATAAGGTCCTTAATGAAGCTGTAATTAACATCAAGCACCTGTTGAAGTCATGTTTCCAACAGCATTTTATGACACTCTTTTTGATGAACTACAAACAGTTGAAAAATTTAATTTTTAAGATTTATAATGCAGAACTGTAGAAGATAGTCTTTATTAGTAAACCTGTCATGTAAAGAAATATGTCCTATTTTATATTTCAGTTAGGTTTAGCTTCCAAGATATTTCTTCACTCAGAAGAATGGAGCTCACTTTTTAAAGAAATTGCATTTTCTGCACCTCAGAAAGACAATAATCTGTGTCATTTGCGAAGGGCACAAGATGAGAGCAATAGTCAACATGGTATAGAAATGGATTAATGTACAGAAGCACATGTACTGTACTCTGTGACCTTGAAAAGGTGTGTAATTCTAAAAATCCTATGGCCATGTCCATAGAGAAGAGAAATAAGCATTTTCTTGCCACAGATGATGGGCTTCCAGTCTGTGACAATGAGTGAGAAGGAAGTAAGTGTATCAGTCAATCATATAACTGCAAGATATCAATGTGATGCAGACATGAAAAAGATTATTGTAATTCCTTTTCAGGGAAAGTATTTTCCATAGAGACAAGAAGTTATTAATGCCATTTTACAAGGCACTAGTTAAACATCCTTTGTTGCACCATATGTAATCCTGGCCACTGATGCTGAAAACAGATGAACTGAAATCAGTATAAAGCAGAAAAATGAGTATTAACATGTTCAGTAAAAGAAGATAATTTCTGAGACAAATCAACAGATTTTGTTTAACCTTATAAAACCACAGCTGCAAGGGCTAAAATGCTATATCACTATAAATACATCAGTGAAGTAAAGATGAGATGAGAAAAAAAAGTTATGTAATTTTAAAGATAATTATGGTGGAAACACATGACCCTAAATTGATCATGAGTAACTGTACATTGAAAATGTAAACAAGCTCTCTAAACTATTTTTAAAAGAAAATCAAAATTGAGTTCAGCTGGATTTTTCACTGGTGGGAGGTTAGAGCTCATGGCATCTCAGCATAGAAATGCCTGTCATAGTCCTCTTTCTAATTTATTTCTTTAAAAATCTCTATTAAAATGCTGTCATACCCTTCCTGGAGGCTACAAGGAGTCCTCTAACAGCAGGAGGAAGGAAAGAGTAACTAGGAATTTCTGAGCCTGGAACTTGCCATGACACTTGAAAATCTGTTTTCCTCTAACAGCCCCCATCTGTCTGCCCAGGCATTGTCTGCATTGACAGGAGACAACCTACAGGAACTGCTGTTTCATTTTACAGAAGTGAATTTGTATATTTATGTGAGGTATTTGTGTATTTATGTAAGGAAAGAACAAGAGCAAAGTCTGATCCAGAGGCAGGAACCAAATCTGTGAACAGTATTGGAAAAAAGGAAATACAACATAAAATCATAAATTGACTAAATTTTACTTGTGGGATTTTTCCTTTGTTTTCTTTATACCTAAGAACCTCAGAAAAATCTTCTTTTTAGGCAATTAACATTTTATGGATAGGTCCAGTTAAAACAATTCTGGTGTTGGCTGCCCACCAAACAAATGCAAACCTCACAACTGATCTTTCATCCACTATGGTCAGGCAGTCCCTAGAGCTCAATGCTGCATGCAGTTCATTTTTCTCAGCAAATAAGCACTTTATTATTTTTAATAGAATTATTTAATAACAACAGCTGTCTCATATCTATCCCACTTGTAATTCCATTAATCAGAAAATCTTATGCCAGATTTAACAAACGTAATTTTTTTTTCCTCACTCCTGAGCTCTGCTGCTTTGGCTTGTTATTGTCAGCGGATGTTTTGGAGTACAAGAAGGAAGGAGAGGCTGGTACTCCAACCCTGCACTCCAAACAGGTAGGCATGAGACAGGAGAGCAAGCCATGGGCACTTACCTAGGAGGCACAAAATGCTCAGTCCCAGGTTTAGGATACAGCAAGATCAAAATCACTATAGATATAGAGAGCAAACCACACAGGAAGCAAGGCACTGCCTGGACCTGACGGGTTTACAAACCAGGCTTTGGCCTGGTTCCATTACCTGCATTGCAGCCCTTTAATGATATGTTCCTTCAGCCAGACAACCTACTAAAGTATTTGTGAAACAAGTCAGCAGCTTTCTGGCCCAAATTCCACCCGGCTTCTACAGCTTGAAAAGTGCACAGAAGTGATACTTAATTATACAACTGCCACAAAACGTGTCCAAGCGAAGAAGCAGCAAGAGGCAGAGAGCTCTCAAGTCACTTTTAATGACCATGGAAAAAAATATGCTTTGATATATCATATAACATTAGGTCAAAATTTCCAACTACCCTTGCTCCTCTGAGGGTTTGAAGAGACCAGCTAGCAGATATACTGACAGTCTTTCAAATTAATGGTACCCTTCTCTTGTTGTTTTTGATTTTCTTGGCCAAATATTTGCCAAGTTCAGAAAAGCCCAAACTGTGTCTTGGCCTTCATATTATATTATCTCTCTTAGTCCTTTATCAAACTGGCTCATCTTGGCTTTCACTTCTCCTTTTCACAGCTCTCATAATCTCTTTTACCTATTTCAACACTGTCTATTATTTCCTCACTTTGAATAAACTTTTGAGAAAAAAAATCAAGGTTCAGCCTTTGCCATATATGCAAAATAAATTTCTCCATACACATTTATTTAGGGAAATATTTTATTTGGCCTTTCTTTGTGAATTAGATATGAAACCATTAATTTTTTGCTATTTTACCTATTCTAATAATCACTGGGAAGGATCAGCTGGTAAGCTGGAAAAAAGTCAGAACCAGCAAATTTTTCCTTGTTTGTATTTTACATTTCGTTTCTTCATAAATTGAACAGACTCCACTAAAAATGTTGCAACCAAACATAGCCACTTCAAGCACCTAAAAAAAATAGATTTGCTCTATATAGAAATTTATTTCTAAGAGAATGGTTGCAAACAGTGAACTAGTTAAATAAACACTGAAACTGATGGCTATATAAAAAAAACAAAAATTTCAGCATGATTGTGGTAAATCCTTTAAAGAAAATCCACCTCCAATGAGGAGGTCTCTTCCCATTTTCTGCTATTAAAAGTACTGAGGTTACCTGTAGCTCAGTAGTTTGGAGTTCGGAGATCTGGGAAGTCCAAACCCTTCAACTACAAAACTTTCTTTCTCCAGTTACATATGCATTTGATCTATTTTTTCCAGGTTGTTTATATATCACAATTGTTTCTATGCACTGCTATCAGCAAAAAAATCCCCAATCTAGTGACTGATCTGTCATATCCCTAACAAATGTATAATTTTCTTTACTTGTTTTGGTGAATTTTTTTTTAATGGCTTTTCTCTGAGTAATTCTCATTCTCCTCCTGCTCTGAAAACAAAAATATAGTCCATAATCTTCACACTAAACTGTTTTTAACACCAATGCCTGTTCTAAAGGTGGAAGGAGAGGACTATGACCTCCCTTTCCTTATCAAGGGTTTCAGAAGTAGAATCACAGCAGCATTTGTTGAATGTTGCTTGCAGTGGAAGTAACACTACAGACACAATGCTAAGCTCTGTCTTTGATTTTCCAGTCAGACTGAGAAGGCAGAAGTCATGGGGAATTCATTATATCTCATTGCAGTTATCTATCTTGTTTCCCAGAGACCAGTGTGGGTTGCTCTTCTGTACCTTATAATTCTTTACTAATTAAGTATCAACCACTTTATTATTTAATTTATATAGTCTGTTAAGCTATGTCTTAGGCCTGAAATTACCCCAGCCTTCTGTACATAATTTTTCAATATTGATCAAATATTAATATTCTGCCAATCTTCTGAAACTTCCTTACAGTTATTAATTATCTTATTGAAGATAATTCCTTGGCTGACATTTCAAAAACTCCTGCGTTCAAGTTCAGATTTTTTTTAAAATAATTTTTTTAATTGTAGCTGTTTTCAATTCCAGTAGTAACTGAGGAGAAAAATAGATACCTTCCAATATACCCTCTAATACATCAAACAGAGGCAAGAAATAGTTATTGATTCCATCTTTATGGTCTGTATAGTTACTAAGCTGACTACTTTTCCCATTTCTGTCTAACCAATGTCAGAGCTAATATTTCTTATTATTCTTAGTAAATGTGTTTCTATCTGCAGTCACATTTCCATACCTTACCATTATTCTTTGGTCTCCAGTGACCCTCAGTTTCCCAGTTTCAAGCTAAGATAACTGCATCTCACCCTTATAATTGGGGTAGGATGACAATAAACGTGATTTCCCAGGGCTTTTTGGCCTGAGAATTACAGAGCACCTCATTACACATCTCTGGAAGGCAGAGCCTGCAGCTGCACCATGAAGATCAAAAGTAAGAAGGCCTGGTATAATGGAGACTAACATTTATACATGTCAGAGCTGGATATAGCTTTGAGAGAAGAAGATCCTAAACAAAATCCTTCTACATTTCAGTTTAAAAAACTTTTAGGTATCCAGCAAGTTGCATTGCTAGTGTTTGCTCTATGTAGGCTGCACTCATTTTAACAGTTTCTACTACTAAATAAAAATATTTAATCTCCATCATCTGCACTGGTAGCAAAATAGTTCTAAATGTATAGCTTTCTTGGAAATCAGGGGTTCCCTTTCAATTATTTTCAGTCTGAAGTCATACAAAACCAACAACAAGAAGGGGAGAGTTCAGAACAGAATCTACAATAATGCCTTTGTTTGAAACATCATGCAGCTTAAAACTTTATAAGGGAGGGAAAATGGTAAAAAAAATGATGGGAAAAATATATAAATTTAATAAAAACTAGTGCTTATCTTGTCTAGGTGAACTGCATACCCTAAAAAAGATATGAATGTCCTTCACCTTTATTCTTGACATCCTTGGATTCCATGTTCTTTAACTGATAAGATGGACTCCACTTTTCGTGTGTCTGAAAAAGACATGGAATCTTAAAATTGCCATGTAGTAAGAGTCTGTTTCAGCTACAAAAGGAGTATGAGCTGTGTGGTAAAGCCAAGCACAGATATCCCAGCAATGCTGCTACAGATGGCAAAATGACTTCTGACACTGAAAATGGTGAAAAACACCGTCAGGTAGAATCCTCCAAAGAACAGTTCCATATGACCAAGAAAATGTGCTTTCCCTGCCCAGCAGGTATGACTAACACTGGATAAAGAAAAGCAAGGGAGAAGAGGGATGTCTAAATATGAACATTTCAGACAGGAATGACTCAGAAATATGTGCCCATGGTATACAAAGAAATCCTTGTAATTTTTTAGCTCTGTGGGTTGAACTGTTTTTCTGTTTTCATTTGTGTTTTTCAATTTATATAGACCCTCAATACTTGAATGACTTTGGCCAAGGACAGAGTAAGGGATGTGAGGTGAAGAACATCACAGCACCAAAAGTTATCCCAAACCCCAGTAGTCACTTCTTTAACTGCACTTATGTTTTAAATTCCAATACACAGCTGCAAGGTTTCCCTGATGCATCAGAACTAAAGGACAGATTGATTTGGACCAAATACAGCCTTCTAAAATTCTGAATTCCCAGCACTGGGGTTTTTTTCCCCACAAATATGTCATTTTTTATAAGCTATGCTTTGTCAAACTCGCACAGCCATAGCATCTAAGTTACCTTGTTTTCTAGCTCAGGAAATGTGGATACAGATGTAGAAGACCATTCATACAGAGTGGGGCTGTGAGGACAGCTACAAATTTAAAGACAAAAATGGGGGTGAATTGCAACTATTGTGCTAGAAGGATCTTGGTCTCAACTGGCAAAGCAAAAAGACTCAAGTTTGGCTGAATCAGCTGAACTGCAAAGGAACTTCTTCATTTTAATAATGCAGCCATCATCCCTTCCTAGGTTTGGAGAAGTTGATAGGAAAAAAAAGGTCAGAATTATATAAATAAATAAATAAACAAATTAATTTATTAATTAATCCAGTAAAAGAGAGTGAATGAGAGAGAGAACGTTATCTCCATATACCACAGGCATTGTTTTGTGGCTACTGTTGGAGTTTGGAGATCTGGGAAGTCCAAACCCTTCAACTACAAAATCACTCTTGCTGTAGTGTCTGCTACACGCAGAACAAACCAGCTTCAAGTTAACCTCCTTCATGGGAATAAAACTTAGGAGAGTCATCCTAGAGTCATCCTTGAACTTGTTCTGAGCAAATGCATTTGGACTAAAGGCAAATGACACCTCTGCTGGCCAGCCCCAGCCTGAGGTTTGCTAACAGAGCAGGGCACTGAAAACTCTCCCAGCCCCACTCCAAAAACAATGTACTGATAAACTTTGATCCCTGAAGTAAAAGGTAAAGAAAACATTAAATAAAAAGTATAATTTTTTAAAAAATCCATTCTATCTATTCTAATGGGAAGTGAAAAATGGTGACACTTTAACTTGCTACTCCTCTCTACATTCTTTTTAATTCCTTATCATTAATCTAGCACTACCTTGCACTGGTGAAGTAATGTATGACATTACCTGAAAATCCATTTCACATTTCCTGAAAATTCATTTACATTGAGATGAGTTCAAATTATTTCTCTGGAATAACTTGTCAGTTGCTGTTGTAATTCTTGAATAACCCAATTCAAAAGGCATTTTTCCAAAATGAACCCTTTAAAAATATTATAACTTGCTATTACACACTGAATATTAAGAGGACAGAATATAAAACTAAGTAGACTAAATAGTTGATAGATTAAATAGACAGTATTATTATTACTGATATTTGACTCACTAATAAATATTTCAGTTACTAGTTTGATGTATAACCTACAAGTCACCAGCAATAACTCAGCCTAAGTGCAATTTAAATACAATTTGGTTCAGAGATCTCAGTGATTTTTTTTTCCCACTGTTGGAAATTATTTCCTTCAAATGAAACAGTGGTTTCCCTTGCAAATTCCTGTTCCTTGTATCTCATGCAGGTGTCTTTTCCACAATTTATATAACTCGAGGATTCAAAAATTTAAAAAGTGAACCTCCTTTTTCAATCTCAGATGTAGTTTATCACTTTAGAGAACCCTATAGGTTTCCCATGTTATGCTGAAAAGTTTAACATACTTTTGAAAGTGAGCTTTCACAACTTTCTCAGCCCGTTTAATGTTCATTTTATTCATAAGGTTTGCAAGCCATTAAGGTTCTTTCATTCTCATCAGTGCAAAGAACTCCCATAAAGAGTAAAACCAGGAAACTTCCTTGAATTTAGAATAATTGCCAGCTTAATCAGAAATATTCTCTTAAAATTATGTCTGTACAGTGCTTTTTTCAGAACACACAAGTAGATGATGTGCACGTTCATAGAGAAAAGCAGGCAAGACTTTACAGGCAAGTGAATGTTCAAGATCAGTTCTCAATTCCCTGAACTTCATTTCTCTCATCATCTCTCATCATCTCACCTATCTGGGTGGTGCTTATGACAGATCACAACCAATAATGATCACTTAGGTAGAGCAAAAATACACCTACATAATGATCTACTAAAACCCATAAGTGCTCCACCTTCTGCAGCTTTGGAATGGAGGGAAAGCTCCATTTGGAATGGAGGGAAAGCTTCCCTCCTTCCCAATTTTGCCACCACCTGTACCCTCGAGTGTGTGAGGCTGTGATAATCTCTCTCACAACCACAACTGGGTACTGTAGCCCATGTCATCAGTGCTGAACCCACACTGCTGAGCTGTGCTGGTCTCAGGCTCCTGTGCTGCCAGTGTCAGGTGTGGCACAGCTGCTCCTGCCTCTGAGAAGGTGCCAAGGTCTGTGAGAATGGGCAGCTGCAGAGAATCTCTCTGTAGGCAGCAGATTGGTTTTCTCACTGATAGAAGAAACAATATTAAGCTAAGAGTGTTAAATAGGGTGGGTTGGGTGTTAATCCTTACAACAGTTGGAAAGTAAAATTCCTTTAAAAGTTATTCTTTTTCACTGATGATTTATGAGCCAGCCCCGCTCCCTGAAGATATTTGCCCCTCCTTCCCCACTGCAGGAGGATTAAACTATTTCTCAGTGCAGTGAGCTGATTAATTTTGTTCAGCCAGTGCAGCTCCTTTTTGGGCAGGGGAGTATCACAGATTTACAGTTTTCATTACCTAAGGCTGAAATTGTTAATGAGGTTTATGTTGGCTGCAGGGGGCTGAGGGAAGGCACTGCTCTATTTGAATATCCAGGCTACAAGGATACCTTGCAGAAGGTGTTGGACATGACTCCAGCCTCACATCCTCCACAAATGTTTATTTCACTGGCTCAGTGTGAACACTTTTCCCGATTCACAACCTGCTAAAAACTTGGGGCTTTTCCTCTTCACACCTGACCCAGCTTAAACTGGTTTTGAGCATGAGATGAATGTATCCTACTGAGAGCAAGCAGGCTTTGCTCCTTTGCACACAGGTGTTCTTGCAGCCCCCATCCCTTTCCAGCTGGAGATGAAGAAGGTCTGGCTGGCTCTGAGGCCATGGGCTGCCCTCCTGTGTGTTAATGGGAACATCCACAGCCACCAGTGACCTGTGCACACCAGATGCTTGGTATTTTTGGCAAATCAGAAAACATTTACTCTAAGTAATTCTTTCTAGGTAGGGAAGAATTATTTCTATTGATGTGCAGAACATCTCTAATCAAAGGCTTTGCTACACAGTAAAACACAACCTCTGATTGATGTAAGCACTAAAGAACAGACAAAGTGCTTTATTCAATAAGGATATTGAACTTTTTTTGTTTGTTTGTTTTTGTGGGAGTTTTTGGCTGTGGTCTTTTGGGGGGTTTTTTGTTTGTTTTGGTTGGGTTGGTTTGGTTTTGTTTTGTTTTTTTTACCAAACCTATCCAAAAATACATTGTGTTTAATAGGCTTATTTGAAATCTTGATGCAATAACAGTGTTGCCCTCTTCTCAGCTTTCTAGCATATGACAGGGCTAAAGATATGGAAATATTTCAGTGTCATATATGTGCCTGCCTGAATAGAACAGGAATGACAATATTTTTCATTATATAGCACACATTATATAGGAAAAAGTCATTTTCTTGAGACAAATTATATTCCTGAGTTTCAGTGAAGGAAGAGCTTCTCCTGCTTTGTAGTGTAACATAGAACACAAGCTTTGAATTCTTGGCTCAGTAGTCACAAGGCTCTTTAGGAGCCAGAGATCAGCACACTCAGTATTTGCACTGAAGGCAAAGTAAAAGCATTCAGTCAGTTGATTAAAAGAGCTCGAAGAAACAGTGAGCTACAGGCAAGGAGGAACTGCAAGGAACAGCAGAGGGGGCAAAGAGCACTTGGGAATTCAGGTTTTCTTTATTTATCTATCTCCAGGCTTAGACTCATACATATCTGCGAAAATTGTCTTTCATAGACTTAGAGCTGTGAAGGGTTTTGTAAGCTGTTATTAATTTAATCTGAAAAGTCACTTAGAGAATTCAGAGCACAAAACACTGAAAACCTCTATCAACAAATTTTGGATTGTTTTTTTTGGTTTTTTTCATATCAACTGAGCCTCAAAAATATCTAATTTGTGCAAGTTTGCTGTGCAGTAAATGTGCTCAAAGACAAAGCACTGGGCTGAAATACTGTGAATTTTGCTTCAAAGGATGTAATAGCCCAGCTGTGATCAAGAAGAAAACATGGTTAGATGTGAAAGCATAATAGATATTGTATCAAAGTTCCTTGAATACAGGTCTTTAGAGAATAGATTTAAACAACACAGAAAAAAACACAGAACATCTTTGGGGCATTCTGATATAACATAGAAACAGATGTTTTGCAATGAGTAAAACATTTACAAAACCTCCTTAGAGGTAAATTTTCTGTAGCCAAAGCATCACACTGTCCATAGGTCAGTTGATTTCCTCTTGGAGAAAATATTACCCAGTTTTCTTAAACTAAAAAACCAAGTAGGATGTCAATAGAGTTACTCAGCACGTGAGTGTAAGGCTGAATGTTGTTTGGTACTGCCAAGGCAAGCTACTCTAGTGGCACTAGCCCTTCTGGCATTTCAGTAATGTGTTTTCTCTCCTTGAGAGTAGAAACAAATTCAGTGAAATGTAATTTTTATTCAAAAAATAGACCTGTGTTTGTTTTATAAAAGCTCATATCTGGGTTAATTTACAAACTCCCTCTGGGTTATGCTTTGAAATGAAGATTTAATGAAGACAAATATATTCACCCACCCAGAAAAAATATTTTAATTGCTGTATCTCTGATATTACCAGAGCATCAAGAATGCTGGCAAAATAACAGGCACTTGTATTTCATGCAAAGGTAGAAGATTAAAAATGGTAGTGAACAATGGAAAAAAATTTAAATGCCTAGTAAATCAGTCCTATTTGAATTCAGTGTAAACAAACCTCTTGGCTACAATATCTTTTGGCTGAGGCCATAAAGGGTTACAAACCTGAGCTGTGAAAAAGTCAAACATACATCACAATCCATTCTGAGCAGCAGAAATGGTGTAAACTATAAGATCTATATCTACTTTTTTTGGATGAGATGCATTGTGGAGATAATTTAGATACTGTGTTGTATAACATTATTATCATAATGAATAGACTGGTGAAGAGTGAAATGAAAAAAAAAGGCAGTATGTGCTAGAGTAAGAGAAAAAGAATCCAAAAATCTGTGATTTGATTATCAAAGTCTTTGCCTTTTCATGATGCAGAGATATTACTGAAGTCAAATAAATACAATCCAAAAGGAAACTAATTTAAAATTCCTCTTTTACAGAAGAAAAAAAAAAAGGATACAGGTCTCCTTAGTATAGAAGCTGTCTTAAATACAGCTCTGAAGTATGAAATGCATCAATTCTGAGCGTTTAATTAAGATCTAAATGTATGAGATAGATCAAAAATATTAAAAAGGCTCAGGCTGAATATACACACCTATAATAGTGTAAAGGATAACAAAATAGATACCTTATATTGGAGCCAAATTGAACATCCTGAAAGAGTCAACAATAGTAGAGAAAGAAATAAGACAGTGGTAATCACCCCAAAATGCCTGGCAACCCAGTATCTCCTGGAATATTATGTTATAACACCTAGAAAATTACATCCTGGATAAACTGTGGTAGAAGAGGAGATAAAAGGCAGTGGGGCTCAGCTAAATTGTTTTGTTTAAGAAAAGCATACCAGACCAGTGGAAGAAACTGCAAGATGGCAAACAAGGACAGGTACTACCCTTGAGACACAGAGACAGAGGGTAGCCAGAGCAGAGGCCAGGAAGGTTATGGGAGAAGACTGCTACAGACAGCCAAAGGTGTACAGTTTTACCCCTAGCTTTGATTCCAGTGATCATCACTTAAGATGAAGCTTAACCATGTAGGATTTCTGATGACTTCTTGGTCTTTCTCTCTTTGCAGTCCAGTGCTTTTTATACATTAAGTGTCTGAAGAGGATTTAAAGACACTCCTAACAAAGAAGCCAGGAAGGAATCCACCTTGCCAAATTGTCTGAATCTGAATAAATCAGCATGTCTTGCAGTCTCAATTTCTCCTTTTCATCTTCACCTTATTACAAAAAAAATCACAAAGAAGGGACTTCTTCAACCTGTTGGTAATCAGAGCAAGAGTCTGTATTAAGCAAAGTGTACTACAATGATGCTGAGAAGATGCGTCCTCTGACATCCTCCTCTGTAAAATGATTCAGTCAGTTAATTTTTGGTGCTTAATTCTTCTGTCAATTCATAACAAACACATGGCAAGAACAATAACAGTAATAAGCCTTGTCTGAAGACAGATGTCTTACCTCTGTGTTCCTCTTGAGATATTCTCCCTATATTATCTATAATTGCAGGGATGTTCAGAGGAAACCATCAAAGAGGTAAAGCCATAAAATTCCAAGGCTGCAGTTTTCAGACTCTCCATGAATGAAACAACCAGCATCTTCCTAATTTTATAATCTTCAAATTCATGGAGGAAGAGTAACACTACATTATTTTGGAAAGCTTGTTTCTCTGGGGATAGCAAGATCCTAGCCCTCTGCTAGTGGCCATTCACAGCATTTATAATGAGACCTCTCCAGAACACACTGGGAAAAAGCCACCAAAGCACAGCTCTGACTTGCTCAGTGTCTGCAAAATTGATTCAAATCCCTGTCCAAACCAAGGATAGTGCTAACTTGAAACCAAGTTTCCCATCTCTCAGAAGATTGTATTACCTCCTATTGTGTGTGGAGCAAAGGAATCCACGCCCCATTCCACTGCATTTTGGCTGAGAGGGATGCTCACTTTGCCTTTCTGAGCATCCAAGACCTTTGCTAGGTCATCCATCAATGTCTCAAAAGAAATAGGAGGCTGAAGAGCAAGGTGTTTCTTATAACACAATGCCAGGTTGGTGACAGATCACAGGGAGTGGTGGGGTTCAAGGAAATACCTGGTTCCCATGGTGAAAATTCATCTTTCACTGGCAGAATCTGCAACCCAGAACATGCATTGCTGTGGAGGGCAGGGTTTTCTTGGAGGTGGAACATCAAACTGGCACAGCAAGAAAACAACACACCCAGAACAGCTCTAACTAAAGTCCCAGAATAGTTCTTGTTCCTGTCTATAGTGTGGAAACCACAAGTCTCGTATGCCCCTGGCACATGAAAATTCCTCATCCCAGTAGAACAGAGGTGGCAACACCTTCTTAAGAAAATTCTAAAATGCTTTCAGCCTATTTCTTTGTGGAATGCCTTTAGTTTCATTTTTACTTCACATGCTCAGCTGTAAGCTAGAGGTCTAAATGACAGGAAACAAGCCTAAAATCCCATAAGTGTTTTCTAATTTTCTCCAATCACTGTGCAAATCAGGGCTATTTGTTCCAGTATTACTAGGAAAAAAAAAAAAACAAAACTAAAAAAACCATAATACTGTATATTAACTGCACCTCTCCTAAAGCTCTTAAATCCAGTTCTCTGATGGAAAGGGTTTCATTAATTACAACACAGAGTTCTGATATCATCACTGGAACAATGCTCCTGGTTTCTGAACTACCAACAAATCACCAATTTGTAGGTGAACCCTTGCCCTGTCTGCATTGACTGCTTCAGCAGTCTGGGCCTTTGTGCTCTCACTGAAGTTTCATCCTGCCATACATGCACTGAGTCACGGTGATTATTTCCTCACTTAAATTGTTTCTTCTGTCTCTGCCTGTCCCTGTTAAGTGAATACAAATGGCAAAATATGTTCACTCACTAGAACAGAGGAAAAACAACAATATAGCAGCATCTTATTGTCTTTTTCATCCAAGACATTTTTATAACCCCAAACAACCATGACTTCAACCGGCATACAACTACCATAATTTGGACTGTTTTTACTGCTGTCAGTGTCATACTGGATTAGGCCCTAAATAACTATAATTTAGTCCAAAACATCTCTTTCTGCAGCCCAATTTCTCAAAGTTCCTTTTTCCCTCTTCCTCCTGTCATATGAACTGTGTCAAATCCCTGAGTCAAACAAGCTAATAGAATGCCTGGAAGTATGAACAACAAAATGGGTAATATATAACAAATACATCCCTGCATTCTGGGGAGCAGAGCAGCCAAATCAACTGACATGTAAGAATGGTTTCTTGAAACCAGTGGATGAACAATGTTGTCACAGCCTGATGGAAAAGTAAAAACTTTAATTGAAATATTTTCACAGACATGAGAGGCAAAATTTCACTGTCACAATATTAAATTCATGGAGTAAAATGGTCTTTTTCATCATTCCAAATGCAAAGTCATAAAATATCTTTTTCTTGGAGTTGGGATTTTGGTTTTCTTTGGTTTTGAGATTTTTTTAAAGGATTTTAATGCCCCCCCCTATTATTACAAAAAATTGCCTTGTGTGGAAAATCACAAAAATTCTGGTGACATCATGTCTGGGAAACAATTTCTCCTTGCAAATGACAAGATATAAAAAAACCCCAAGCTTCTGAGCACCTCAAGTTCTATTTTGCAACTTCAGAGCATTTTGTACCACATGAAATGGAATTCTCTAGGGTTCTACAGTAAGGCTTCACAGTACGCTGTGTGCTTCACTTTCAGAAATGTAATAAGAATTAGGAAAGCAGCAAAAGATTGGGAAAAGCATTCCCCTACAGGATTTGGATTTGAGCTCTGGTATCTGTTTATCTGTGCCAGTGTACTAAAGTGTCTTTAATCAATGAATGACGTAGGAAGCATTAATTTCTTCATACCTGAACATACCCAAATAATGCTATCTGAGAATGTAAAAACAATTTAGCATGGAGAGGTCATGTACTGCATTTCCCTCTAGACAAAGAAATGTAAATTTAATCATACCCTTGATGGATGAGACACCACGAGAAGTATACTTGAGAGGATAAGAAGCAAATGTATGAGTGACTAACAAATACAGTTATCACAGATACCAAAGTTCTCAATAAAGATGTTAAAAATTAAACAGTAATTTCTATCCAGGAAGAAGAATATCTGAGTATAGTCAACTGGGTGTTATTAACAGTGGATTTGGGGGGAAATAAAATAGTAAAATAAAATAAAATAAAATAAAATAAAATAAAATAAAATAAAATAAAATAAAATAAAATAAAATAAAATAAAATAAAATAAAATAAAATAAAATAAAATAAAATAAAATAAAGGTACTTTGCACAAGCAAGGTGTAAAAGTTGTAATAAAATTTATTCCAAGAGGGTCTGAGAACAAAAATGAAGAAACCATTAACTTGATGTCATGTTCTCTCATCATCCTCTTATGATCCTGATAGTTCATCTTTGCCCACATGTGCAATACGATGAAGCCACCAACCTTAGTGGGTGAAATAACCAGGGAAAGGGCTAGCTGCAAGAAAGTGTGTGTATCACAGTTTTAATTGCACTATTGTGAGGCTTTTTCTCCATGGCAGTATTAATTTCCATTTTCTTTTCTTTCTTGTGTAGTAATTAAAATTTGATTATAAACACTCCTGGATAAGACTATGAAGGCTTTATTTATACCAACAGTACAACATTGGCTATACATATAGGATTTGTTTCCCTTTTGCCCTTTCCAGTGCTAGGACTGAAGTGATGCACCTGTACTCCCTCCCTACATCAGTGTTCTGGCTGATGGGGGTTCACATCTGATTTACACATGCCAACAAGTAATTCTCTTTTCAGTATGGTTTTACACCTGATAGCCCCATTCAACCCAGTGGTACAACACTTTCCACCCATGATGTCTGAAGAGAATTTTTCCTTTCACTTCCCTGCTGGCCCCTGCAGCCAGACTGATGATAACTACCACAGCACATTTCTACTGGATCCTCTGCAGCTTGCCCTCCACTGCATCTCAAGGTGAGAAGAAAAGCAGTCAAGATACAGAACAGTTTTCCTACTTTCCCCAAAGTCTTCACACCTAACAAACTGGTCCCCATAAAGCTGTGGAAGAAAAGCAAGGCTGCTCTTGCTGGTTTGATGTAATCATATTTCAATAAATAACTCAGAAACAGCTTACTTGAGAAATAAAAAGAGCAACTCAGCAAAAGGACTTCATGAATTTTAAAATTAAATCAACTTGATGTTAATTTATTAAATTTATTGATAGAAATTATCTTTAATGTTAAATTTTTTCAGACATTACTTTATTAAGCCTACCCAGGGCAGAAGTATTCATAAATATTTTAAAACAAAAAATTATTAAAGTACTTTAAGTTGTTTCACTAAAACAATACTTCTGTGATTGCACACACGCATAGGCACTGAAGGAATTGTTCCTCCACATAATTTGGTAGTTTTATCATGGTTGTGTCAGACTGGGTGCCATCTGTATGATGCCCTGACTTGGCAGAAATATGAATTGGAGAAAGTAACAACAGCACCATCCCTGAGAAAGGAGGGAAACCTTTCTATACCACTGAAAGCAGAACATACAAACAAACCTCCCACTGGGAACAAACCTGTTCTACCCTGTCTACTTGTTAATGTGCTTTATTCTTGCCAAGCTGTATGCAGAGAGGTTCTGTGTCATTAGCTAACACAAATCCAGGTTCAAAGAGGTCTTTGAAGTGACAAACCCAAAATGACAGGGGATGGAAAAATAAACTGTGTACCCAGCAAGGCTGAGCTCTCTTTAATGATGAGTATAACTGGAATACACAATAGATCAGAAATATCAGCTTTTAGGCCCATTATACAAATAGCACTCAATCAGTAGTTATGAATTAGTGAATGATAGTGCAGGGACAGTTCAAAGAATGCTGAATTTTCATGACAGGGTTCCTAATGCACAGATGCATAAGAGCAGGACTCCTAGAGTTACAGCCTTCAGATCACAGAGATGTCATAGCTTTTTGCCAGCAATGGTGCTGTGAAAATTTGCATCATTAGAGGGTTTAGCTTGTTGACTGCATTGAGACATCTCATATATACATGTGACACTTGGGACCTGAATTAAAAGACGTAGGTCCACAGCAGGTAGAGTATTGCAGCTACATAGAATGCCAGGAATAAAGGCTCTGAGGGCAGGAGTAACCAATGGGACTGGACTAGAAAAGGTGAGGAAGAAGGAAAAATTATTTATGCGTCCAGAGAAATTCAATCTTGATATGGTGTTGAATGGGAGCCATCTGCATCCTGCACTTGTGCAGGAGATCAGGCAGTGCCCTCCCTCCCCTCTGCTGCAGGAGCTCAGTTCTGGCAGGATTCTCATATCAGGGCTGTTTCACAAGAGCTGATCTATCTGTGTCTCTTAAACCAGATGTGACTTTACACATTTAGGATTTTCCTGAAGCCTGTGACACACTGTGTTAGGGACAGAACCCAGCCCAGAGGTAAAAGGAAACCCTACGGCTTCAAGTCCTGAGGTTCACCAGGGTGAGCACATCCTGCCCTGAGCTGTGACTTGTGTGAGAATGTCTGCAAGTCTGCTTTGAAAAGTGCAAGTCAGGCTCCCAGACCCCCAGTGGCATCAGAACTAAGGGCATTTTGAGCACCAACTGAGAGACATGCCAGCATCTCTTGGGCCAGAGAACAAGAGCTGAGCAAGGGCTCTGAGGATCCCAGTGGCACGTGACCTGTGGCGATGATGTGTCCTTCTGGTCCCTCCGTGGATTTACTCCTACACACCCAAATACTTCTGTGAATCTCAGCGCTGAGCTTTGATCTGTATCCTCTTTTCCTTCAGTCATGAGTGCTTTATCATTAGTCTGTCATCAAGCCTAAAAGGACTGATGTCACTTATTGTTCTATCTTGGACATTTTAAACTTAGAAATTGAAGGACAAGAAGCTACAAAGGATACAGAGTATACACCTGGGACCTGGGAGCCAACATCAGAATCAACTGGTTTAACAGCATTCAATCTCCTCTTGTTTCCTACTGAAACATCCAAAAGAGGCCAATTCTAGGCTCCTTTAAAAGAAGTTTCAAAGCATTTGGGAGTTAAAGATGACCTAGTTTGACTTCAGATAACAACTGAAGACAGAGTAAAAAACATAGTAACTAACATTACAAAAATTTATGAAAACTGTATGTTTTGTTTCTGTAAGGAAGAAGGTAATTAACAGCAACCAGTGAATAATACACAAAGCACAATAAGCACAAAATCCCATTTATGTCTTCCGACAAAACAAGAGCTAAGGAACATTCAACTATAACATGCAGTAATGCATTTACTCAAATTCAAAGCACCAGTTGTCCCAAGATCTCAACAAGATCAAAAGTAGAGCCTGGTGTGGCATTTTTCAGAAAAACATTTTTTTTTAATCAGAGAATGGCTGCTGGTTGAAAGATAAAACATGTTTTCAGAAACCTGTTTTGACAGAACTGTTTTCACTTGTCTAGGATGAAAATGCTGGTGAATAACAAAGAAAGAAACATAATTTTTCACCTGTTCTCCCACCAAACCAGCATGCTGGGCAATGCGTCTTGTTGGCATGGAAAGCATGTTCAAAACCTTGCCACAACTTAGAATTTTAATTTCTTTCCTTCCCTTCTCAAGCAAGTGCTGTGTGAGCACACTCTGACCCAGCAGGAAGACACAGTTAGAGAAAACATCTCCTGAAGGAGAGGTCAGCACAGGTTTGGGAGGAGAAAATGTTCAAACCACAATTTTGCATTCATGTACAAACTTCATCTACAAAGCAGAAGGAACAATCCTATACACAAAAGGCTCAGAAAATTTTTGAGCATAAATTTGTTTTTATCTTGCATTTTTTTTTTATTTCTCAGCAACCCACTTGATAATAAACAATGCTGAAAAAAATTTAGCCATCATAACAGATACTGGAACCATTAGCAAACATGTTGTATATGTTTATACTTCTCTCTAAAAATACCGAGTGTACTCCAAACACAATGGCCAAAGAAAAGAGCCCTTGGTAGATTTTTTGATATATATTCCTCCATACTAATGCCCATTTACCTGCTTTTCCTTCCTGTCAAAATTGGAAGCAGACATCATTACAAGTCTAATGCAGCATGACCATCTGTATACTTAAAAAAAGGATACACAGGGAGTAGAATAAATGTCACGCTGTACCCACAGTTGCAAAATACATGTAGTACTAACTTTAAAAAAACCCAGTAAAATGGCAATTCACATTTCATAGTGATGTTAAATGAAGTATGATATATTAGACCCTTCTCTACCTCATCAGAGAGTAAAAATAACAATCAGAAGTAACCCCTTTTTAAGTACCAATGATCCCAGACAGAATACAGCACTCTCTGTGAATTGGGAAGTGCTTACAAATTTATGATCTCTGAAATCATATTTCCCTGATATCAAACAGTAAGCAAAACCAGATCTAAGACTGTTATAGGGAAGAATTTTGATAGTGCTGTAGGCAAATTGGGCATGCAAACTGAAAGGCAAATGCCTTCTTTGAAAAATCTTTAGTATTGTGGCCTTCTCTGACTATAATTACCAACCTCTCTTTTTAATTGCTTGCTAACCATGACCAGCCTCTGCCACGCTGACATAAAATTAGCAACATTTCATTGCAATATTGAGTGGTTCACAATTTTTCTTTTCCAGAAATATGTCGACTTCCTGAAGAATAATGACAAGATCTGGCTGTAGAGTAGTATAACTGCACTTTTCTTTGATGTACTTAGAAGTGTCAAGTGTTAAAGGAATAAACAACCTGATAATTGCTAGTTAGAACTAAAGTAGGTCTAGAAGTTGCATTTTGTCATGAAAATTGTGACAAGAGATGTAAAAAAATTACTTTAGCTCAATCATCTTCGCAGTCTGTCTCAGTAAAATGAAAACCTGAAATCATTGCTCTAGTTCTTGGGGACTGAATGTCTCTAATTCTTTGTTCTAAAAAGACAAACATGGGTGTGAAAATAATGCTTTAAACACTGTGTTTTCCAGGTGAGCGCCTCAGTGCTTCTCCAGGCAATTGCTCATATATTTTTTATCTAAGGCAGATGCTATTAATGCTCTCAAAGCATATTTTCATTGCCTAAAACAAATGCACACACAACTCCAAGTGTCCTTACTAACTCAGGGTCAGTTCCTGCCACTCCATTTAAATTAATGAGAATCTCCCCAGAATATGAACTTCAGCAGTTGTTCATGTTCAACATCAAATTGACTTTCATAGTGGAATTAATGATGGGAAGTCAAATATGAAACCCAGAAGTAATGATTTAAACTACAAAATACTCTGACAAGAGCAGTGGCTGTAAGCACATCATGCAGGGTTTTCCTATCAAATGTGTATCAATAATCAATGTTACATGCTCCAGACATAAAGAAGACAGAGTATAATTTTCTCATCAGAAAAAATTCACTATTTATTTGACACATGATAAATTTCTCTTGCAGAAGCAGGATGAATATATAGGCAAAATCCTCAGCTGGTATTCAAAAAAGAGGCAGAGATTCCCTCATCCCTCTATCATTTTCCTCAAAGTCTTTGCATGGAAGCAGGTTGGCACTGAGATGAAGGGATATTTCTCTCTTTCAGATGGTTTGTAGGTAGCTGAAGGAGAAGGCAGAGGCAAACAAACTCAAGGACTACTTCAATCCAAAGCAGATTCTGGTTCAAGCCTTGGGTAAATCTTCACAAGGGCCAGGCACTCAGGAGCATGAAGGACTCCCTACAGTGGCAGAAGGGGGCCCACCTTGGTACTGCTCATTTTCATTTTTCATATTTCCTAAAATGTATTTATTTTAAAATGTGGGATTGATGTTAAATGCCATGTTTTTCTTAAAAATACCAAAACCATTTCAGCTTCATAAATTTCTTTCCAATATTCTACAATGTTTTTCTTTCTCATATTTCTAATCTAATGATTTTTAAAATTCTCAGATTTTCTTGGTTACCCACCCACCCCTCAAATCTGCATTGCTTTTTGCCAGATCTGTAGGTTTTGTCACCAGAGAGGCTGCAACATATTCTAGGTGGGAGAAACCTCTTTTTAATTACTGGTCAACCAGGCAACTAAGAATACAAAAGGCACAAAGACTGATAAAAGGCAAAAGTAAAAGAGAGATCTGTCCATAGCTCAGAATTAATAGACTGTACCTCTGTCCTGGCACTGGCCATTGCCACACTTTATATGGATAAAAAGCAAAAGAAAGCTTTACTGAAAGATAATATAAAGATATTTTATATATGTATTTAAGTCTGCTCAAGGCTGAGTGTACCAGGTGGGAAAGATGAAAAATACACGAAAATATAATAAACAGTGTGTTCTGGTGAGCGATATTTTCATATTGAAATAGAGTCATGAAACAGGATTGAGAGAGGCTGTGAGGAATTTAAAAATATCTGAATTGTGTTTGGTCCTACCAGAAATAGGGACACAGTGAAGAAATATATCATCTCAAATGGTGTCAGTGTTAATCACAATCCCTGAATTCCAGGTCAAAATGTGAATTTGACACTGATGTTATGGTGACACTCTCTGTGCTGTAGGGAGAGCTGCTGACAAAATGAACACTTGTGGACACACAGGCAAAGCTGCAACACTGGCGTATACTGGCATTTAATAACTGGTTTCACAGCAAGGAAAGTATTTTGCCCAATCCTTTTTTTGGCTGTTGTTTCGGAAAAAAAAAATGCAGGTACAGCTCTAGCTGGAATGGGTAAGACCAATGCTGAAGTTATTAGGATAGCTTTGAATAAAGATGTGCAACCACCACAATTTGTGAAGGACCACAACTGGGTCCCTGAATTTTGGTGGCACCAGAGTGCCTGATTCCTTTAAACTCTCTTGAAATCCCCAGTACACAATTTAACAAAGCGTTACAATAGAATGCATTTCCAAATTATGTCAAATTGAAATTCAAACATGGCTGGCTGCACTAATACATACTAATGGAGCAAAACACTCATACCCTTAATCCTCACTGACACTTCTGGTTTACATTCTTCTCTCCAGTGTCTCATTATGCATGTTCTCACTACTCTTATAAATTTTCATTGATGTGTCTTCTCCCT
The DNA here is from genome assembly GCF_049639895.1 of Pseudopodoces humilis. Taxonomy (NCBI): domain Eukaryota; kingdom Metazoa; phylum Chordata; class Aves; order Passeriformes; family Paridae; genus Pseudopodoces; species Pseudopodoces humilis. The sequence continues at coordinate 9,648,640 of NC_142205.1, read as the reverse complement.
TACTTAAAATGCAAACATCTGGATTAAATCAACTAAATTCATTCTGTCAGTTTTGCACTTACTCAATAGTTTTTTAAACAGAGCTTCCAGCTTGTCTGTATTTTCAAACCTCCATCATTAAGAAAACATGAACTCAGTTGGTAGTTTCACTGTCTGATCATGTTCCTTTGAATGATTTGTGCTGGAATGTAAATATAATCACTCTGATTTGGTATTTGTTAGCAAGCTGCAGATTCAAAAACAAATATAGATATGTAGCTACACAGCCTACATCTTTTATTAACAACAAATTGAGCTGAATTGAGCCCCAGTCTGAGTGAGCATTTCTTGCCAGCCCTGAGGCAGGTGGGTGTAACTTGTGCTGCTGTGATGAGCCTCTGGTACTAGAAATGTTTTTGGGTCTTAGCCCAGTTTAGCATGGAAAACTTCGTCCAGTTGTAAGAGTAGCTCCACCACAGGTTTTAGGTTTTTCACATCAAGGGATTATCCTTCCAGTATTGCTCTTTGGTGTGTTGAATAAGCCACATTTCTAAATTCTTTTCTGAATCATGCTTTGCTGAGCTCTCCTCAGCAGGGCACCTGTAAGGCCCTCCCAGAGCAGCCAAGCTGTGTCACAAACAATTAGGCAAGTGTCTCAGGAGCACTAAGAAATGTGGAGAGCATTTGTGAAATAAAAGCTTTGTAAAAAACAAAAATAAACAACACAGGAAAATTCTAACCAGAGAGAAGACAGGAGCATGCCTGACAAGCATCTTTATCAGCAAAGGTGTTACCCTTCTCCCATATCACCCTGCAAATGGAAGTCTGTGTGCCAAAGTAGGACATAAGGGGGTTGTGTAAGCCAAAACCTGATTGGAAACAGTTGGTACTCAGGGGGTTATGATGGAAAAATTTTGGTATAGCCTTACACAGCCCAAATGTATCCTGACTGTGACCTCCTCTCTCCCCTACGCTTCCCCAACAGACTTTCACCACTGCTCAGTATCTTGATATGTCTCAAAACAACAGCTTTTCTTTAGGGTCCCTCTACAGCCCATGGTGGTGCCTTAAAATTAATGTAAATAAATATTTTCATTTTCAAGCAGTGTTCAGCTGGAAAATAGAAATCTTTTCAAAATGCTAATAAAAATTTGAAAATGCTAATAAAAAACCAATACTTTCAAAACTTTTTAGATGTTCATCTATAAAAATTCACAAAATGGCTCTCCCCCACAGCCACTTTTGGTTTCAACTGATTATTGCCAGAAAAATAAGTACAAAAGTCCTGATTAAGTCCTGTAATAAAATGTCAGGCAAGTAATGTCTGCAGGAATGAGAAACAATTAAATGTTCAAGTAAAACAATCAAATGCAGGAAACTGTGCTGTGAAAGTCATAGGGCCAGCAGAGAAAACTTGGAAAAAGTACATAGGTGACTAGAAAAAAAGCTAAAATGAGACTTTTGTGAACTCATCAGTGAGAAGAAATTATTATTCTCCTTTGTGAAAAGAGTAAATGAAGGAGAAAATAGAATATAAATAAAATTGTCAAAATGAAGATCCAAGAGATGTGAAGCTGACAAGATGTAGGAAAGAGATTCAGAGAAAACTGCAATTAGGAAAAATTGAACATACCAGAATAAGGCACCTTGGTCATATTTCTCTGTAAGAATTATAAAGTTCACTGTTATTGCCTTAAAGATAGAAGACAGCTGCAGCTCAAATATCACTACTTTAAAGGCTGTTGTCGTCAAACTGCCAAATGTTGTTAATTTTAGCAAACCAATAATTTCATTATTTAGTCCAAGAAAGGTACTTCACAATTTTTAATATATGCCAGAAGTAGCAGATAATTTATTTGTTGAAAAATTCAAATGGATGAAATTACTTTGTGAACAGAGGTTTTCTTTCATTAAGAAGATCCCAAAATATGGAGAGGAAGCTACCACTTGACAGCCAAAAGCAAACTGCATGGACTTTAAAGAGGTGTAATCCTCAGATGCAGAAGGGGATTGCAATTAATCACAGTGAGGTAACATTTTATTCTTCAGGAAAGGAAAGCTGAATATGTAGATGAATTACCCAATGAGTTGAGTCAAATCCAGTCTGCTAAACTTTTTGCCATCAGATATGAAGCACGTGAGAGAAGTAAGAAATTATAACAAGTTCTTAAAGTACTGGTAAGGCCAGAGTTGTTGGGATGAAGATTCTTTGCTTTTTCTTTAACTTTATATGAGGGTTTCTCTCTAGTTCTGTTCATTTGTGTATATATTCACCTCTTACCAAGACTTCTGGACATGTATAAATTCTGAAATTTGCACAAAGAAATTTGTGTGTAGAAATGTCTCTTTCACTCTTTCTAATGTGACTGAGATTTTTTCCTTAGCTGCATTTCTTTCTATCTTTTGTGAAGGATGAAAGATTCTGTTTGATCACTCCACATCAACCTTTTTCAACTCTGTGCTCACTTTACATCCAAATACTTTGGTTTTATCTGTCATCTCCCATAGCAACAGTAAATTTCATTCCTTAATGCTGAAATCAGTTAAAACTTTGAAGATCTGTAGCTGCTGTGGTTAGTGGGAAGCACATGTCTCATCCTTTCCCTCAGTCTGGATGTCATGCTGGAGGGATAGCAAAGCTACTTTAGTATCAATTTTTCCTCAGTAACAATACCTGTGTGATTTATATGGTAACACCCTCCAGCAAGAAAACTGACTTTAATCTCTCTGCAGTATGTGGCACAGAAAAATAAGTAACTTCCCACTTGACTGTCACACCAGTGAAATACATGGAAATGTTCCTCCTTTAATGAGTATTTTACACGAAATCCCCTGCTGCCTACCCTTGGCTGAGGCCAGGAACAGAAAGATGTGAACATGGGGGGTGACCTGGGGTGGGGAGTGAGTGACGTTCCCACCCAGCAGCTCCTTAAGCTCCCTCCTCCACTAATTTGCTGCCAATGCAGTGGTTCCTCCTGTGAGTACCGTGAGTGTTTTCCTGCTCAGGGGGGACCAGCTGGCTGATGTGGAGGTCAGCAGGGTTCAATGTTCTAATCACTCCGTGCCTGGGAGAGTCAGGTACCACTCTCTGATTACCAGCTCTGACACCCATCATCCTCCTTGAGGAGAATGCCCAGTGCTGCCAGAGCACTGAAGCCACACTGCTACACAGCTCCAGTGTGCTCCAAGCAACCAGAGGGGGAAAGGGGCTGTACAGCCTGCCCTGAACACAAAATGGTGCACGGGTATGGAAGGAAGAGGGCAGGCCCCCGCTCCTTTTGCTCCCCAGGAAGCACCCTGTGTATTTTGTTAGAGCAGATGATTACCAGAATCAAAAAGCTTTCCCCATCTTCAGCAGTCTGACAGCCAGTTCCCTGACTGCAGTGAGGTTTACCAGCAGGAGAGGAGTGAGCAGAAAAAAGGTGGAAAAGACTCCATAAACCCCAGTGTTTTCTTTGCTCTTAATTTTCAAAGCAGAGCTACACTCTTCTGAGACAGAAATCCTACAGACACCTGGGACAGTGTCTGTAGACTCAAAAACATATCATCTATTCATTATAGATATTTTGCTGTTCTTTACCCCATATAGAAAGCCCAGATATGTTCTATGACACTGCCCAGGAGATCATGCTTAACTTTCCACAAACAATTTCAATTTATTTTGAGCCAGTGGAGTTTGTTGAGACCTACTGTTGTCAACAAAAGAGCAAGCAGAGTTTTTTCAATCTGTCTGGGTTTTACTTCCTTTACTTTGTGGAGTGTTTTGTGTGCTGATACAAAAGATACCTGGAGCAAAAAAAAAAAAGCACATGGTTCTGTTGGACTAAAGACACTGTCAGGAGAGACTTTTTTAATCCTTTCACTGAAGTTGTGCTCCTGTTATAGTCCTGTGTCCACGCTGCCTTTTAAGATGCTTTTTATTTTACAAGCAAACAGAAGTGAGTTCTTCTCACTTCTGAGAAGAACTGAAAAGAACTGAGTAGCTTCTTAAAACACAAGCAATATCTTGCTCACAAGGATGGCAGTAATTTCCCACTTCATGTTCTGTATCAAACATAAATCAACAACTAATCATCATAACAGTCTGCATGGTGTTTTTTAGGTATTGCTATTAGCTCTAATCTTGCAGTAAGCTGGAAAGGTTGGTAGGTGCTATGTAACTTCTCAATGTGATTGTCAGGGCCTAACAACGTGACATTGGTAAGTTCTTAAGAGAAACATACAGAAAGAGCAAAAAAAAATAGTCCTGGTGCTAGGACCACTCTTGAAAAGCACTCACTCACCTTTCTAAATTACACTGGACTGTATGTGAAGACATAAAAATTGAAAGACTAATTTTGTACACATAAATGCTAAAATGAAAGTAAAACCTTGCAGCAAAGCTGCATTCTCTCTGAATAATCTCCAGTTCCTTTTTGTGACACCAAAGAAAGATGGAACCATCTGCCCCATCTCTTTCACCAAGTTTTATTGAAATAGAGCCAAAGACTGCCTATTACCCTTGTTGATGAGTGAGAAGAGCTGGGAAGTCAAAGAGCATTATCTTCATTTAATGTGGTGCACATTCTCATCCATTGCTTAGCCCTATCAAATCCATCTCTCTTCCCAGGGCCACTGGTTCATCAGAAGCTCTAAGGACTCTGACCATCCTTGGCTCTCCAAATCAGCTGCTCACCCACTGACTGCAGGTGCTCCTTCAAGAGTTTGTTTTCCAGTCTTACTCAAAGATGAGACTGATTCAGGCTTTCCCAGCTGTCCAGCCCAACTTACTGTCACACTTCTCGTGTGGTGAAGTTCAGAGGTTTAAAGATGTGCACTGGCAAGCACACAGAACTTGGCAATGTTTAATTATTAAGCTGCTTCAGTGCAACAAACACAAGCAATAACGTCTTATAACTTAATCAGCTTCTTATGTAAACACTGTAGCAAGTGTTCATCAGTGAGGTATCATCTTACTGCACATGCCACCATACTTGCCATAGTGATGAATACTTTAAGAGTGAAGTGTAAGTACTTCAGGGATGCAATTTTTAAGAAGCTTTAAGTCAGACAAATGGAACCATGGAGTTGAATCAACCCAAGTCACAGAGCTGTAAAGCCAGATATAACCCAAGTTGCACGTCCTCCTCAACAAATCACCACAGGTGTCTTGTGCACGCCTTTGTCAGCCCTTTGAGAACCTCAGTTACCTCCTCTTTAATGCAGTGTCTGAGTGCTTATGGTGCTCAAGCTCCCCATGCAATTGAATAATTAAAACAATTACATTTCTTAATTTTTAGGTCTTCATACTATTACTTTACCCTACCATGAGATTCCTGGATCAGCGAACTCTTAAGAGCTCATTGATATCATTACAGTATGTTCCTGAAGAGAGGAAAAGAGAAAATATATTTTAAAAAGTATAAAGAAGAAGGAAGAGGTACTATTTCAGTACTTCAAGAGCCCTTCCCTAGGATAATTTCACTCCCTGACTTTTCAGTTCTCACTACATGTGCTCTTGCTCTGGCAAGTCTTCCCCACATGCAGTGCAGTGGAGTTGCTCTTAATGTGCAGCAGAGCTCAAAAAAGGCTGTTCTGTCACTGGCAACTGCTGGGCCTGTGTTAGTATCTCACTGCTCCCCTGTCTTGCTGCTGAGGAGGTGACAAGGTCTTACAGTGCTAAATCACTGAAAGGATTCCCCCACCATGATATGCCCAAATAATGGAAGTTTGTGCCTGAGGGGGGCCATTCATTGCAGTTCTGTTAATGAAAGAAAAGCTGAATTTCACTTTTTTTATTTCATCTCAGCGATGGAGAATCCTCCAAGCCATAGGGAGTGGGTTTTGATTTTTCAGAAGGGGAAACAGATATCTATATTTTATGTTTTGGGATTATGTTGTGACATTATGCATTGTATTATATTAAGTTTTCTCACTTGTGTTTAATGGACAGATGGAGTGCTGACCATTGGTCTTAAAAAGTGACTGAAAAATTATTTCACTTCCAAACAAAAAAATAAATTAAAAAAAAATAATTAAGAACTAGCTGTTGCAATCTATTATCCCCATGCAGACTTTGTCATAAAAAAAATGTTTCCTCAGTAAGTGCTGTGCATGTTTGGCAGATTTATATGCATTTATGTTGACAGGTTTCTTGAAATCCCCATAGTTTAAAGCCACAGTTTAATGCTCTGCATCTCTCAAAGGTTAAGACAAAATTTCAAAGGATGAAAGCAATGACTGTAATCAAACCAAACACCCAACTTAAAACATCAATTCATCTGCCTCTCACCTGAATTTTGTTTTCTAGGCTATTTCATCTGCAACTACAATGACATAAATACATAACCTGAGATAACTCAAGGCTTGTTTAGCAGTATATATCTAAGTAAACAACTGCTGAGTACAAAGTACAGCTCCAGCACTGTACCACAGTCGATGGTGCTCAGGTCTCTGCAGTGTGGTTGCAGCCCCAGCGCTGCAGGTCCATGGCATATTTAACTGCAATTATTTAGGGCTGGGTTGGTGAAACCAGTGCAAGTGTGATTCCAGCAGGTTCCCAGGTGAGGAACTGGCTACAGGGCAGGGCTTCCCTTCAGCCATTTACCAACTGAAAGGCTGGGAGGCTCCTACTTCCATCTTGTTGCTCAACAACACTTTAATTATGTCCAGATCAAGGGTGGGCTGCAGTTAACAGCTCCCTAGAGGCAGCTGGACCAGCTCACAGCCACCCATGAGAAAACCCCTGGCAAGACTTTATATTTGCACCTCACAATGCACAAAGCTGTCTTCAGATAGTGGGAACAATCTTGCATAAGAAAAACATAATTTGATAAGCAAAAGCTTATGGTGCATCTCTGAGCTGGACATTCCAGCTCCAAGAGAAGTTTCTACTTTGTTTCTGCACATGCCTACTCTCCTTCCCATTATCTTATTTTCTTCTTCAAGAATTTTAAAGATTTTACCAAAATTTTGTGAACCAAATTATGTTCCTGCTATTTTTTTTTTCTAAATTTCATTTTTAATATCAAGAAGTAATGTGAAGACACAGATAAATAAGAGGAACAGACCTTTTGTCTATCTATTTTTTCACCATACAGTTATACTGGAAAAGAAGGAATTATACAGAAATAGTTGTTTTCTCCAAAGGAAACATGAGGTGTAGTCACTGAAATGTTTCTTTCTGTATTAGAGAACTACAGTGGTCTAAGACAAATGCTTAGTGCAAGTCTTACCAAAAGGAACCAAATAGAAAACATTTAGCCCAGTAAGACTCACAATTATTTACATGTATAATACAGATATTTCAGCATGACAAGCATTAGTCAACCATTTTGCCTCTGTCCACAAATAAGTACACACAGCTGCTAGCTGTCTGAGAGAGTGCTGGGGCTAAGCCCTTGAGCCAACCCACTTATTCAGATCCCTAAAAACAGATTTAGGTGCCTTAAAGGATTCTTCTAAATTTGGGAGCAATGTCCCAGATGTCTGGGCTGATACAGAACTGTAAGGAATTAAATTCTCCCTCATCCCATCACAATAAAGGAACAATATCAGACCCACTTTAAACTTAGATTTTGCATTTTCCTTGGGTATACTGTACTTCAAGGAGTTAATGGCTTTATTTATATCTGGGACACTGTCTCTATCTCCCTTCCCTGCTCAAAAACTTCCACCTTATCTGAAGCTGACATACTACCTGCAGAAAGTCCTCTGAATTTTTTTCATTATCTCCATTAGCATTTTGCATTTTTATGCCTTTGATTCATGTGTAATTGGCATTTTTCCCTTTCTTCTCTTCAGTGGGCTGTGCTTACCTCCCCTCTTTTCATCCACATAATGCCCCAGGTAGTTTAAGCCTTTCTGTTTCACTTCCTGCTCTTCCACATTTCAATATTTCTTTACTTCAGCTCATTGTTCACTGCTTGTCAGCAAGGCTTCTATCTTTTCACACATGGAGGCACACTAAAGGCAGTCTGATTTGAAATGTCACCTATAATCTTGTTTTTCATTCCAAGAATTTTATGAATTCTTACAAAATTTGGAAAGCCATGTTCTGCAGTCAGTTTGGTAACATAAATCCAATATTCCTCTCAGTAGTAACTCCAGATTACAATGGTATGTACATAAAAAACAAAAAAACACAAACAGTTTCCTGAACTAAAAATGTATTTTCTAGTATAACGTTCTTGTTCCATCAGAAAAAAAAATTAAAAATTAGTGTAAATTAAGGCTTTTCCTTGTTTATTATATGGAAGACATATGTAAGAAGTTCTAATATGATAATGTAGGAATGTATCAGTGTTCGTATTTTTATAGTAATGCCCAAGAAGTCCAGGAAAAATCATGGATCTTTTTTTGCTAAGAACACCAACAGCTACACATGCTGAAGAAGAGGTAGTTTCTAATCACAACATGATTAGCAAAACAAGGCAAGTTCAAAATGAAATGTAAAATGAGCTCGTCAGGAAGCCAAACAGATACCTTGAGTGGAATGTGTTGTCTGAAAAACTCATTCCTCGTCTTTGCCAGCTCAGATCTCACTTACACAGAATCTGATTTAAGCTTCAAACCATATAAAACAGAGGGAGTTTTTACTGTTTCCTCTCTTTTTCTGCTATGATTTAGTGTCTATTTCTCTTTGAAACTGAAACTCTTGCTGAGAACTGCAGGAGCCATCAGGCCATGTAGCAATTTTGGTATCTGGAGAAGTAAGGTAGGGAAAAAAATTCAACCATCTTTAAAATGCATATCATTCTGAATATTGATAATCAGAGGGAAAAGAGCAAAAAAAAAGGTAAAAAAAATGGTTGGGATGGGGAAAAATTTCCAAAATCCTTCATTTCCTTGGGTTCCTATACTAGAATTAATCTGAAGGAGTGTTCTGACTCAATCTCATCAAATTAAAGAAGACAGGAATAGATACATTTTCAGAGAAGGGTTCCAAAAGGACAAGGTTCCTGCTTGTACAGAACAGTCCCTGTTTCCACAAGTGCTGCTTGGTGAGGGTGTGCAGTCTGGGGATGCATTGAGAAGCAGGAATTTTATTCTCAATCAATGTGAACTGTATTCATTTGGACTAGAAAGGCTTTTGTTGCAGCTGCTTGTCCGATATGATGTCCCTCTATCACCTACAGTGTTTCACTACATGTACAGAGGCTCACAGAAGAATTCAGTCCAACAGCCTCTCAAAGCAAATATGACCCCACACAAAACTTGCTGAAACATTTCCTGATGCAGCTGTAAATCAAACAAAGGGAAAAGAGATGTAATTAATCTTAGAACCAGAACAGCTGCTTTCAAAAGACACAAAATTGTCCAGGAGTCTGGGATTTTAACTGTCTGATGGAAAGCAGAGCCCTCAATGTTGGATTCATTTCATCACCAATAAGTGCTCAGCCAACCATTCATATATTCATATTCATCCAGTCTATGCCATTTAAACCTGTACTTCAGTTATGTGAAAAAACAAAATCAAGACAAGAAGGAAAGCTGGGTTTTAAACTCTCAGCAATGGCTTTGCAATTCATTTGGTGTTCAAGACTTTCTTGGAGTCCAAGCTCCTAACTCATGTCTGTACATAATAATCTCAGCTTTCATCTGGGGAATGGAAAATAAGTTTCCAAGTTTCTGGCCCCTCAATTTTCTGTGCCTTGGGAAGATAAGAGGAAATGTGTACAGCCTAAGGGTTTCCAAATCAGAAAAACAAATTTAAAAAATCTCAGAGGTGATCTGCTTTAAAATCCCATGATTTATAATCTGCTCTGGAATTACCTTTGGCCTCTGACTTAATTACCTTTGTAAACATGGACTGTAAATACTTCATTTCCCAAATAGACTTAACAGGAGCCTCAGTTCTCATCATCCTAAGGTTTTTCTGTCATACAACTTTTGACTAATTCCACTGTAAAAATGGCCTGTACAATATTTTTAGGAGTGTTTCTTTAACATCTGCTTATTACAAGACATTTTAATATACTGCTGAGGGACTATAAAATCACCATAATTTATCACTGATGCAAAATAAGGCTGTGAATAAAACACCTAAATAGGTTGTTTTATTCTTATTCCTGTTCTCAGTGAATATTTGGCTTTGAAAAACAGAAATCATAATAATTTTAATGCAAATTAAGTTACCTTATTCCCTCTCCATCACCACACAATCAAATAAAGTGGCAAGGGAAATTACTGCAATTCCCTGAACTTGTTTTGCTATGCACAGAAACTTCTGAATACATATCATGTGAGGCAGTAATTAAGTTCCTAACTTATTTACTTCTTCTATTGGGGCTGCTTCATCTGAGCCACAGTCTTTTGGCAGGAAATCCAAATTTTCATCTATTATGAGATGCAGAATATCCCGAGCTGTTCTAGCTGCTCACGGTTTAATTTAGATATTAACCATAAACACACCTGGGATTAGACAATGGCTACGCACTGCCTAGAAATAAAGAGGCTATAGAAATCCCTGTGAAAAATCTGGCATGAAAACATAAGCATTGTTCACGAAGAACACAAAACAGATCTTACTTCCAGAGGGATTTGAAGTATAAGGAATGTGAAAGAAGCAGAGGCTGGAGAACTGCCTTTGCTTCATACAGGTCCCAAACAGGGATTCAAGAGAGCAAGTGGGTTTTGCAATTCCACAGGCTCTCAGCATCTCCTGAAAAGCTTTAAGATGAATATTTCCAAGCAAGAGAGAGAATAAGATATCTGGCTGAGGGTTATTGTTGTGACCAGCCACATTGCGAGAGGAGGAATAGCAGCAAAGGATAAGAATCAAAAGTCACTGCATCACAGCCTCCCACCAGTGTACTGAGACCAGATTCTCCCAAAGACCATACAATATTAAAAATTTTACAACAATCAGGCCAGAAATGTAAGGCCATCAAGTTTCACTGGAGAAATGATAATTTAATAGAAAGGGCTTGTATTTTTTCTCAATTGTCTTGCTGTTCTGCCTAGTTTTTTTGAAAGCATGGACTGATTGTAAGCAGAGATTCTGCCTGCAGACCATGCACACACTTTCAATACTCTTCCAGAATTAAAAAAAAATCTGCAAAGGTGATTTCAGATGTGGAAGGCTTTACTTGTGTGTTCCACCACTACCTACATGCCCTTTCTCCTGTAACTTCCAACTTATTCCACTCAAGAAGAAAGTAAAATTTATTTTAAATAAAAGCATCTATAATAATTATATAATAACTCTGTCATGATTTTACAGACTTATCCAGCCATATCTCCTTTATTTGTTTTAGCTCAAAGGGCTGTAGTTGTATTTTAGCTTATTAGTGTTACATTCATTTCCTTTTGTGCTTATATTTGTGCCTGGGATGATTCATTGATGTATCTAACAAACAGAGGCTAAGAAAATCAGATTTAAATACTCATTGATACATAAAATTTTATTAAAAAAACTTATCAAGTGATGAAATGCTATATTATTACATTAATATTAAAAATACAACTTTCTACTTAGAAGTTTATTTACTTTGTTTCCATTCCAGATGTTTTGACAATTTTATTAAGAAACTCCCTTGTTCCCTCATTGTTTAGCTCTAATTGCCAAATGTGTGTTACTGCTAAATTAGAGTGATGTTGTTATGAAAATAAAGCATTCTCAGGATAAAGTCCAGTTATATCAGTAAAAACACCATCACGAAATGTAAGTAAATACTCTGAAATGAGAAAGAACACCATGGACATGAGGTTAGCAGGATTCAGTCCAAGCTGTGGACTTTGGCCTGTTACAGAAGAGACTGTCAGACGAGATTTTCCAAACCAGGATGACCTGCAGTGAGTTTGGTGGAAAACTGCCAAGCTGGGCTGGGCTGGGGGCAGCAGCCCTGTGAGAAGGGCACTTTGCAGCCCCAGGGGTGACAGCTGCCAGCTGCAAAAGGAGCCAGAGCCAGGGCTGGGGGCGAGGCCAACACACTGCTCCAAGCGGCACAGGGCGGGTGGCAAAGTCTGAGCTCCCAGAGACAAGGACAGGAGTGTGGCTGAGGTCCCAGGCAAGGCCAGTCATGGGCACTAAGGTCAAAGAGTGGCCCCAGAGCCTGGCACAGGCACACACCGAGAGCAGAGAGGCTCACACTGGAGACAGGGAGAAAGCTTTGCACTGGGAGGGCAATCAAACAGCAAGGATTGCCCAGAAAGCCCTTTGCAGCTTTTCCACAGCCAGAATAAATCCCTGAACATCCTGGTGTAACCCCACTTCTGAGCCAGATTAGAAGTGAAGGTGCCTTCCAGTCTGATTTCTTATGAGAGGCTATATTTATGTAAAATTTAAGTTACTATTTAACTTCATCTTAGTTGTCATATTTCAAACATGAGCGCAAAAATGTGTATCAGTGGCATTTTACTTACACCACTCAAGAAACTGATTAATACTGATTTACTTTTTTTATATAATTTCTATAGACAAGCGATGATACAAAGAGGAGTAAAGGCCAGACTTGTATCTAAATATTCATTTTTCTTGCATTGTATAACCTATACATGATACAGTGTTTTTAATTGTCTTCATGATTCAAATGGATTTATCCTGTAGCACTTAAACATCTTGTGCATGTCTTCTGTGCTCTCCGTAGAATACCATTGTTTAACAACTTAATACACTATCAGATGCTTCAAAATATCATGTATTTCCCTACCAAGCCTGTCATTTTTCCCTTGGTGAGACAAGTGTTACAATGGCTATTTAATTATAATAGAAGGTAACTGATTGACTTCTTTGCATTTATCAGAATGAAAATGTTTCTATTAATTTGCTGCTTTGTGCTTTGGCATTGCCACTGATGTGTGCAAAGAGCTCTGATGAGAATACAGAGGACCCTGCTACCTCAGTGGATGGGGGAATGTCATCAGGAAAAGAGAAATGTCTTGCATGCCCATGGGGTCTTTTTTTGCTAAAGCAGAGGAGTGTGCACTTCTCACCCAGCAATATTCTGTATTAGCAAACATTGCTAATGTTGCTGTTTAATTTCAGATGTGTTCAAATAGATCAGTGCACCAATTCTTGTGGTTCTTCTGATATCCTCCAACAGACCAAACTGAACTGCTTTAAATACTTTGACAACAGCTGTCTAAAAATGTGTGTCATTTAAGCCCTGTTCCATTCAATCACTTCCATTACCCAGGTGATGATGTTGTACTCTCATACTTGTAACCATAAACCTGTAGCACATGAATAAAAACCTCTCCATCCTTTTTCTGCCTCACACTCATCCTTTAACATCCTGACACCTGATACCAATTTAGAAATTCATTTCAGAATGGATTTCCAGCACACTAATAAATGTTGAGGGCAAAAATGGGAATGCATTGATAAAGCAGGTGGAAGAGGACCCCTCTACGCATTTTTGGCAATATATGCAGTGAATAAAATGCAACCAATAACTGCAGTGCAGACTGCATATACCATAAATAAGCACACTAGATTCATTATGCAGGTTATCAGCCTCTGGATCAGGCTGCACCTCTAATTTCATATAAGGGGAAATAAATCTATGTATTGTCAAATACTAAATATAGCTTCTATATCTCATGATCTACATATCTGAAACCTGAATAACACAGAACATTGACCAGTCTAGCTGCACCTGGTTTTCTCAGCATTTTTCTGTAAAATATAATTTTTTGGAAGATAATGTTAAGATCATCAAATCCAACCACTAATCCAGCACTGCTAAGTCCTCCACTAAACCATGTCCATAAATGCCACATCTACATACCTTTTAAATACCTCCATGGATGGTGAAAATGACTATTCCTGAATGAGTGCAGGGCTTCATCCTCATCAGATTGCATCCTGTTCCTTGAAACATCAAGATCAGCTTAAATACTCACCCATTCATCCAGAGAATCTGCAAAGTGAGCAAGCATCATTTCCATACCTTCATTCAGTCCTTTAATAAAAGTACCAAACAGCATTGCAGCTAGGAGAGACCTCTGAAGGTCCCTCATGACACAGCTGTGCACCACTCAGTGCACAACTCATATCTACCTCTCTGAAGCCTCCAGTTAGTTTTGAAGCCCTTTCATTATTTTATTATTTATTACTTTCATTAAAATTTTCCATTTCACAGATAAAAGAAAAAGCCTGAGTTATGAAAATCGGGTAGGAGAAAAATTTGGATTGAAATTTGAAATGTAGAATTATGAAAGTCAAATAAAATTACTTAACAGTCATGCAGTGGGATCTCAGGTATACAAATAATAGATATTGTGTGTAAAGCTCTAAACCCTTCATTCAGTAAATAAGATCTGCTTTTCTCAACCTCAAAGACAAGTTTTAAAAAACAGCTACTTAATAAACATTAATTCATGTGCACCTATGAATAAGAAACCACTTACCCTCTTTGTGATTATATTCACAATAAGCAGAACTATTACCATATTTTACCATTAAGCTATCATGAGTTTTGGAAATAAAATCTGCTTACTGGGAAATGAGGCTTTCATAAAGGAAAGGCTTATTTAAAGTTCATTACATCCATAGAAGGCTATCTAAAATGTCCAAGTCCAGGCACTCTGAAATTACAGGGGTCATCTTTGGAGGAACCACTGTTGCTAGGAGACTCAAGCATCAAAGTACCACAAATTTGTAATTTACCCTTTTTTTGTCAGGGATGTTGATGATAAATGTACTCCCCCTGAATGCAAAGGCTTTAACCAGGCCTGCATCATATTGCATGAAAAAGGGGGGCCACAACCTCACCTGACTGTGTTCTAAGCACTCCCCAAATTCCTGGATTCACAGTAAAACAGGGGTTGCACATTTCCTACTCTTGGAGTAGAAGTGTTTTGCCATATCCCTTTCCCATGTCATCCCATTCCATTAACAACTCTCAAAGGCAACTGGCCCTAATGGCCAAGTTAAGGAGAGTCAGCATTTAAAGGTCTGTAATTTAAAATATTGCCCAGTGGAGGAAAAGCAAGGGGAGTTTGGGGTGAGCAGCTGAATTTGAAAATAGCTCAGACTGCATGAGAAGATCCAGACATATGTGCTGGAAAAGGTGTTTGTGGATTTTTGCCTGGATGTAGCTATAGCTTCAGATGCACAGAGGCACCAGGATGCACCACTGGATGCAATAACCTATTTGCATCTGTTGACCCTGGGGATCTGGTATCAGAAAACAACCACCTTTTGACTGGGCAAAAGAAAATGTTACACCCATCTTCAAAATGGGCAAGAAGAACCCAGGAAAACTACTGGGCAGTCAGCTTCACCTCCATCCCTGGAAAGGTGATGGAGGACAACATTCTGGAAGTCATCAAACAGCATGTAAAAGAAAAGATCTTTGGGAGTAGTCAGCATGGACTCACCAAGGGGGAATCACACTTGGCCAATCTGACAGCCTTCTGTGATGGCATGGCAGGGTGAAGGAAGAGCAATGGTTGTTGTTTACCTTGACTTCAGCAAGGCTTTTGACACTGCCCTGGGATTCTGGGATTCTCTGAGCACATCAGTGCAATACTTTCAGTATTCCCAAGGTAGCAGTCCCAGAGCACTGCCAGCCTCATAATGAACAAATACTTACAGAAGTTATTTGGAAGAAGTGAAATGAAAGTGCTGAAGGCAGTCTGCCCTTAACATTGAAATGGTTGCAGAGGCTCGTGGGCACCTTGACTGCAAGATTACCGAGATGGTTCCAGCACAAATGAACTAATACAAAGTAGAAAATAATGGAACAAGGACCATCCTCATAAGGACAGGTTGTTTGTGACTCTCTGTACCAGGTCCAGGAAAATCCTAACAGCAGTGTGAATGAAAAGAAAAGAAGAAAAAAAAAAGGGGAGGGGGGGAAGAAAAAAGGCCAGAAAGTTTTGCAACTGTAACAGAACAGCTGAGACACTTCTATACTAAGACACTGATGACCTGATATTGAAATAGACTATTATGGGAGGGCCTTCAAGATCCAAGGAACAGCAAGGGCAGAAGGAAAGAAAGAGAAATGCCCACACAAAGACATACACAGTTTCACAGGTAACTACTTATTTGAACTGATCTCTCTGGACAATTTGAACTGACCTCCCTGGATGGGAGACAGGCTTCTATTTACACAGTCTGGTTACCATGTTCTACTAAAATGACTTGAAGAATTTCACTACATGTGTATTTTCCTTGATTAGTAACAGGTCTGAATATGTATTTCTTTAACATCAAGTCAAATTTTGATTATTCCAAGCCAGCTGCTTCTCAGGGTACCAAAAAAGATTCTATAAATGATTTATTCACATGATAGGGAAAGTGTGCTTCTTCCATATCCATATGAATTATTTGGGGTTGGAACTAGATGGTCTTTAAAGGTTCTATCCAACTCCAAATTAAGTGAAAATCTATACACAGGTCAGGACTATAACAGTCTGTAACCCTGAATCCACCAAAAGCTCAATTCAAAGCTATTTCTTGAATAGTTTCTGTACTGTGATCATTCTTTGCTCTTTCAGTGATAACTCTGAGTCTCCAGTGAGTGCACAACACAGCACTTTCATTCCCTGTAACAACCATAAAATTTGCAAAATAATAAATTCCTGAAATGGGCATTTGTTTGCTCCTCCTGTATTATACAGCCAGGACTTCCTCCCCAGGTAACACACCACTGCTGATCCCTCAAGATGGAAAATTTAGGGCGTTGCCCTCCACCTCAATTTTAAGCCATCCCTGGCTCACCAGCTCCAGACAGTTGTCCAGATCAGGAACAGAAAAGTTCTGGTCTTGGTCTTGTCTCTGCCCTCCCATCGCTGTGGTCTGCAGAACACAGGGTTTCAGCAGCAGGATAACAAGTCCTTGTTGCCAGGAGATGATATCCATACCTCAGATTTGCAGATGCCTACCTATCCAAGCATGTGCCAAATTGCATTTAACAGTGCCAGAGTCATAAAGGAGTTGAATGCTAATTCCAATCTCACACTCTGTCAAGATGAAAACACACTTGAGGGATCTGTTGACGTTTGGTTCCCCGTGCACACCCCAATCCTTTTTTCCCCTGCTGTCATTCACATCTTCGCTCATTTGCATCTTGAACATGATGATAATCAGAGCAAGACTACAGGGCATGAACTCATTCCATATTTACCTCCTAGTCCCAGAAAGGTGATCAGTTCCCATAGTGAGAGCAGATTTCAAAGTGCAGCCACTTCAGCACCTCTGTGTCAGGTATCTTTTGACCTCATAGTAACTCTGCAGGGACTTGGGGTTTTGTCAGCATGAGCTCTGTACAGCTTACCTGTAATTATGAATCTATTTATTTAGTACAGTTCTTGACATGTATTTTTTTAATTTATAGATGTTTTAAAGATAATTACTTAGTTTCATTAAAAGTAAATCTGAAAAGGGAATACACTGCTACAATGGTCATATTTCACTTTAATAAAAAGACATATTGACATATTTTAGATGCAAACAAACCAGGGAGATATAGTGAGTATGGCCACTTAGGCTGATTGAAAGATGATTGAATAATGGCCATATTACTGCGAGAAAAAGTGGCTTCCCTCTTGAAAAATAATTATGTTTTCCTGTCAAGCTGCAGCAAACTAGGTGGGAAGCTTAGATTGTTTTGCTCAGTCAAAAGATGACAAGAGTATGGATGTAGATCTGTACATTTAATTTAGGTTCATTTTTTAATAGAAAACTGCTATTTTAAAACAAAGCCAAAGTTAACTCCAAATTCACTGAGATGTTGTATTCAGATATTTAAATATTTTCCTCCATTCTTTGCAGCCTCAACTATTTACAAAGTTGTAAACTGAAAACAGTTTTGTTATTCTCTCATAACTCAGTTTTTAATTGAATGTATTTCACCCACAAAATAATATCACTCTGGCTCCATTGGGAGTATAAATAAATAATCTAAAATTTATTGTGTTCACAACCAATGATTTTCATTAGTTACACAACCCTGCTCCATTTTGCTCCGAAAGACATCAAACATTAGTCTCCAAGGATATGGCATCAAATGACCAGGCTCTTTGATTTCTCTTGGGAAATCAAAAAGCAATAATATTGGTCTATTCTCCTAGAGTGGTCAGGAGTAAAGTTATTATCTGTGTTCAGATAATAACTTTCAGAATGTGCCATCATTTTCCATCATACACGTTTCCATTCCAAGCAGCTTAGAAAGGGAATATTTTATCTTGAGGCTTCTTTTTTTTCTACACCCTGAGCAAATGTTAAACAAGATTATGGCAGTACCTGAGAAATGAGCCCTTCTCTCTCCTGGCTTGCAAATCTGGTATCCCTCATCACAGTGTCTTACTGGGGGCTGTCTTCCTTCCTGTTTGCCAGCTCTGGGGCTGGAGAATTGCAGGTTAAAATCCAGGTAGCTTGGTTCTGTAACAGCTCTACAGAAAGAGATGTTAACCTGGAAGCTACACAAGTAAAACCACCAATTCAGGCAGTGAACACACTGCTACTCTGCTGTGCCAGTGCTATATTAATGATGCAGCATCTCACAGCTGCAGCAGAAGTTCCTCAATTTGAATGGAGCTAAAGGTGAATCAACTCGTTTAGATATAGAGGAATTAGAAATTAGTTCAAAAGATCCTCTCAGACTAATATACCTGAAAAAACTGTGAAACATTTTTCCAAAAATTGCTCCAAGCAGAATGTGAACTTTGTATAACGATCATGATAGATGTTTTACCTTTACAGTCTGATTTCCCAAACCAAAACTCACTTGAAATGCCAGAGAGGATCTAAAATGTCTTGGTTTAATAACAAGAGAAAATGAGATCTGAGAAGTCACCGGAGGCATAGAGCTCTGTCAGTGTACTGTCCCCTAGAATATATTATTTCAAATTATCAGACAATTTTGCCACTTCAGAATTGAATGTGTGGCTAGCAGGGATGTAAACAAAGGGAGCTTGCTAAAAACCAGGTTATTGGACAGAAGCTGAGCATCACTGGGGCAAGCTGCCTCTCTGCCCTCCCCACTGGAGGCATCCATCTCCCCACTCACGCTGCTGGCTCTGCACAGCAGTAGAGGCAAGCAGCACCCCAGGGGCTGCTGGGTCACACAGCAGAGCTTTGATCCTCCACCACAGGACCCATGGCAGTATAGAGCCTGGTTCAGGAGGTTCCTGGAAAGGAAAGAAAAAAACCAGCAAGGAGAAAAATCCGACCTTTTCCAGAAAACTGGGTGTTTCTGAACCACACCCCTCAACGTGGGAAAGATAGCTCCTATTCTGAGTCTTCCTACAATCACATCAAAAGCCAGCAACAAACCTCTTGACCAATACATCCCCTAAGCGTGTAAGCTGGAACCTTTTCAGTGTAAGATGAAGATGACAGAACTTGTCAAACAGATGTGGAAGGTGGCAGATATCTTAAAAGGAAAAAAAAAATATGAGTGCAGCAATAAAACAGTATGACATGCATAAATATGCATGCATTGGGCAAATTGCACTTTTTTTGAGTGGCTGGAATTCTGGAATGTCATATATTTCTATGCTTTTCTTTGACATCTTGAAATTCTTTTAATATCTTTATTCAAATTAAACCAGTAATTTCCTTTATAGATATCTGTCAGACAGTAAAGGCTATTTTCTCTGTATACTCCATGTATACAAAACTCCTTCATATTTCAGTAATATTGGCTTAATAAAAAAAAATAAATCAATTACAAATAGCTTCAAAACTGACAGTGAAAGCACTGAAGTCATAATTTGTAGAGTTTTGGGATACCTCAGACCCTTCTGAATTAATGGGGCAGCAAAAGTGGACTAAGATTGGGGAACACTGCACATCTTCTAGGGATATTTTTTTTTTAATTGTAGATTTTTAAATAAAGAATTGAAGAAGAAAAACAGATTTCTTTCATATTAGTCAAAACAGAAGAAACTGAAAACAGTGAATATAAAAACACAGCTAGAGTCTCTGCTAAGAAGGCACTGCCTGAAAGGTCCATCATTTTCAAGACTTACAGCAACACAGGGGAAAGGTTATCCTGAAACAAAATAGCTTCCACATCCGTCTCCACACAGGTTTAGGAAGGCTGCCAGGATGCTCATGTGTTATAGAGTAGTAAAATTCTTTCTGAAGGAGGAAATGCAGCTGTTCGCAGAATATGTTAGACCTAAGGACCAGAAAAAAATTAAACTGTAACATCTCCATGGACATAAGTACAGAGGGAGATCTCATCAGTAAATTATTGTTTACTTTTTAAGTTGTTCATCAGATATGAAATCAGTAATACCCACTTTAAATGAAAAATTGAACTGAGTGCATTTAGACAAGGAGATCTGAATCTCCTAGGAAATGAAATTACAGGAAATAATATGGATGACTTGTAGATGGCAGCTTTGCATTATGGTATATCAGATATTTAGCAGAATCACTGCTGCCTAGCATGATAGTTTTCTGCATAAAAGTCACACATGACCATTAGGCATGATCCTCCTGTGAAAGAATGCTATTGCCCTATTTTGAAAATATAGCTTAAAATTTCTGAACAGTAATTCCAAAAAACCCAGCACCAAAATACTGTGGCCATCCATGGTGGGTTATGTAATAACTGCATTTCAGAGTTACCAGAGGGTTTTGTTCCTGGAAGAAAAAGCCAAAGAGATGATTTTGTTATTTTTCATGGTGTACTATCTACAACATAAGTAAGGTGAACACCAGTGTTAGGGAAATAATAGTCTGTTGTTTATCAGACGAAAGTCCTCTGTGCCTTAGGGGAAATTAGAACTGTATAATCTTTTGCAGTCTACATTTGAACACAATTTTGGCTTCAGACCTTTCTGACTTCACAATCTATGTTAGCATTTTAATCACCAATTTCTACATATGAAGCAATACTTCAGCACACCAATTGTTCCGGTAATTCAATCATAAAAAAACTGTACATTCATATATGAAAACTAATAGATATAAAACGTAAGTTAACATTTTGAAACTCATTTCTACATTACAAAAGACCAAACCATGGATTTAGGTGGTGCCCAGACCCCATAGTATGCCCTCAGCACTCCTAATGGGTGTCTGCTGTCTCCAGACAATTTGGAAATGCAGACCTCACTTTTTCACCTTCAAACACGCAACCAAAGTTTGTGGAATAAGTAGCAACAGTTTGTTCCCCAGTGGGTTTCAGACACAAGGTCAGATCTCAGGAACTGATAACTCCTCAAGCTGAGTCATGCATTTCTAGCACTCCCCTAGCTGATGGTTACACAACAGAAAAGATATTTGAACTTGTTCAGCTCTCCAGTACAGTACATCAACAGGGATTATACCTGTAGATGGTACAATCCCATAGTGACTGTATTTGAAATAAATAAATAAGATCTTTCTCCACCAATTAATCATTTGAAGAATAGAATGTAAAACAAGTCTCAGCTGGCCTCTCCTACATCTTACAGTCTTGTCTGTGAATGGACACATCAAAGCAATGACCCAGAGCAGTTAATCATTAATGTCATTGCCTTGCCAGAACACAGTGCACCTGCCAAGCTGCACTGCTCATTTTAGTCTTAATGTCTTGAGAGAAAAAGCCTTGTCAGAGGCAGATAGGTATTCTTACATATCCAACCCTATCAACTGCTTTACTTGGATGCACATTACTAATCCAAAGCCTGAAAGCTGTATTACAACAACACTTACTGAATGGTATCTGAAAGAGAGAAATCATTCACACTTGATTATTTTGCTCCAGAGCCCACAGGTCTAGAGGATGATCCTAACTGTGTTGTAAATTAAACAGCTGCTGCGATCTGATGGAAAAGGCTCAAGTGATTTAACCAATCACAAAAGCTGTTCATTAGAATTACAAAACAACAAAGAAAATCTTTGGTTGGTGACACACCATCATATTTTCAAATATTCAGCATGGCCAAGAGGACAGGACCCTGTGTATGCTGTCCCTCTCCTAAGCTATCACGCATTCACACTGCTGGTGTTGTAGAACACCTATTCAGAAAACATAAACATCTAATTTGTTTGTACCAGCCCTGAAGATCCCCTCTTGTTCCACAAATGAGTTTTTCAGTTCAGTCAAATAAAGACCATTTGTGAAATGTTCATTTAAAAGAACAATATCCCTCTACCCATCACAGTGACAAGTAGAAGAATTAGGAATGAGCCACAGATTGCTTGGTAAAACATCCCCAGTTTGTGAATCCCCTCAAGATACCTCAAATATGGTTTAGTTCTTGCTTATAAAATGTGCTTATTTTAACACCTTTCTTCATTTTGCAGTATAATTTATTATTCTGTTTACATTTGAACTAACACATGCAATATTTTACAGTTTTTTATTCTTCCTACAAGGCACAAGTGTTTTTTCTATCACTTCCTCATACGTGATTCAAATGGTAGCTAAGGAGACATTCATGATTATTGTCAATCAATATAAAAAAAGAATCAGACTCATTTTCCTCAGCATTATTAGATTTATGGTCTCCTTGGGTTTATGAATATTTCTACTGGGCTTATATCCATTATAGCCTTACATCTATTATTGCTACAATATCATCTTTGAAGGAAGACACATAGAAAGGAATTCAGCAATGTCCTGTTTGGCCATTCACATAAAGCTTTAATAACTTTTCCAGGTTTTTGCTTAACAATTCCATTAAAAGCATAATTTCTTGGATGCAGGCTGTTTCTAGAAAATAAAGTTAAAGTTTATTACAACATGAAATAAATATGTACTTTATGCTGTTATTCAGGGAACATAAAATATTTAAATTTTTTTCCACTCTAAGTTGTAAGGCATTTTGCTTATCTGCTGCAATTTTGTAGTAATTTTAAAAGGCCACAGACCTCTGTATAAATTGGATAATACAGTGCACTGCAGCCCTTCCACCAACAAATGCAATGCTATGCTCCCTGAAGTCAAGTGGATCAATGCCTGGTTCTACAAAACATTTTGAGCCTCCATAATGAGCACTGCTTTTCTTCATCACTTGGGTTTTCTTATTTCCTGCTCCATTTTAATGGCACAGCCAGGGAGATATTGTCAATGCAGAATCTCTCTCTAACACTAAATAGAAGGAATTTGTCATTTCAGTTAACAGTTGTGCCTTGTTATTTCTGTGCTTAGGGAGAAACAACAACTTCTCCATATGGTCAAAGTAGCTCTTTAGGAGAGATTTCCTAAGGAGAGAGCTTTGTTTTTCTTACTGGGATTGCATTGCCCATGAGTTTTGTTTTGTCTTCTGGTTTCATGCCAAGAACTTTAAAGCCTGAGTGAAATATCACAAAAGAAAAACAAAAAAACTGTATCTAACATACCTTTCACTGTAAAATAGAGGTATTTCAATTCAATAATAGGTGTTATAGAGGGGTATGATAAAATACAACACAAAGTACAATGTCCTTGCACCATATGCTATACATCTGCAGAGTTGCTCTGAAACCCTGACAGTGAACGCTACATGAGCTGGTTCCAGGCCACACAACAGCCAAAGATGCAGCTTGCTCGACAGCACTTCTTTGAGTAGACCAAAAGAGAGACTTCCTAGAAGAGACAAGCAAGCTTGTCTCCTTGCAAACCTGACATCCCTCTGATCTGTCAGGAATCCCCCTGCAGCTCCCATGGGGCTATAGGATGGGCCATTGGATGGGGCAATCGATTCCCAATCTTGGCACAACCAAGATATTGCACAGCTGCTCCTCTGGGTTTATCCAGGTGTTCTGAAAGAGAAGGAACAGATAGGATAGAAACTGAGGCCCCTTAAAAAAAGGCACTTTGAGAAGGATTTACAGGCCTGGTGAGTGAAAACTTCTGGGCAGTTTGTGGACCAAGCCCTGCTCCTGCTGAGAACAGGAGCAACAACAGCCCTCAGTAATCCCACTGACCCTGCCTTCCTAAACCAACACTTTAACTTCCCAGACCTACTTGTGTCATTAACACTGAACATGATAAATGTTAATTGTAACAATTCTGTTCTATTATGGATTTTTCTTTGTCCATTATTTATTTGATTCAATTCAGAAATTTTTCTACATTATTTAAAAGGCACCTGTCTTCAGCTTAAGAGTAATGCAGTAAGACAACTGTAGAACAAGCTGAATTGATTGGAAAATGGATGAAAGCTGTTATATTTAATAGAAACTATTTTGTTTCTGAAATGGCATGTATATGTCACCATCCAATTGATTAATATTTGCAGTAAATCATCTTGCAGCTGATAGCTGTGGTGATGTGTTGGGATTCTTCTTTTCTAGGTCTTCAATGAAAAAGGGAAAGCTGGTCACAGTTGCAGTAACATAGAGCCAAAGTGTTAGATAAATTAAGTGATGATTTAAAGACCATGTTAGAAACACAGCTGAGAAAAGTACTGGGAGGGCAAGCACATGACAATCCTTTGCAGAAACATTTACATGGATAAGAAAAGCCTCTGTGAAAAAGTCCTTAAGGTTTCTGCAAATAGAGCTGAGAGTAGTTTAACATGAAAACCTGCATCGGGGAAGGACAAACCAAAGCAAGGCTTTTGCCACACAGAAAAATTTCAATGTTGCTCAGCACAGATAATTTTCCAAGGTCCAGGAAGGATCGTAAGGTTTGGTTTGTTGACAAGAAATAAGTTTGTAGGCTATGATATAAATTATAAATTAATTTGTGGGGACTCCTCTGAAATGGCAGAAGGAAATGCAGTGGCTGCATTTCATCAACAAAAAATTGCTTAACCTTATTAACTAGCAGATAAGAGAGGCAATGAGCCACATGGAAAAAATAAGTTTAGGGGTTACATGCTTTAACAGTCGAAAATGTGAGTGAATTCACATACCTGCTGACATTTTGCTTACTGCAAAATTCTTAGTGCCACAGAAGGTAATGACATTTTTAAAATACCTCAAATTCAACAATAAAGCTGAAAGCAAATGCTATGTAGCAACTTCTGGAAACAGCTGAATATGTTTTGTAGGTGATGTGGGAATTCTGTCCCTCTGGATCTGATTATTAATCTGAAATAGAAATTGCAGAACTGAACGAATGCTACAGAAATAAGTCCCTGATCATGGTGGATATAAAAGACTGCCATTTCCCTTAGTAGTTTTGCTGTGAGGCATATTTTTTCTGTTTCTGTGTTTATCTGCTCCAAATATTCTGGCTATTCTAGGTCTGAAAAATGAAATTAGTACTGAAAAAAAGTGAACTTCGAGTCTATGTTTTTACAGGCTCTAGAAGAACTAAACTTTTATGTTAAAAATTCTATTTCTTTTAATGCAGAATACAGGAGAAAAAGATTGATATTGTAGATAATCTCAAACTCGCAGTACAAAAATCAGAAACCACTTACTGGCTGCCTCTGGGGAGAGTCCAATATTCAACAAACCATTGAAATTGAGGCCAATTATATGTTCACATTCAATCCATAACAGAAAATGAGCTCCTGGTTATTATGGCTTATTTTCCTTCTCTATAAAATGATTTGACCTGGCCAGTGAAGAGACTTAAGCCACTAGATTTTATTTTGTCCAGTATGACTCACATTAAATTTCCATGGTTAGAGCAAGTTTACATGTAGATACTGACACTTCTGGCCCATCCGGTCAGTCATTTCCAACTTAAAACCCTCTTGCTGAAGGTACTGCTGCAGCAGAAAAGTAATCTATCACATTGTGATTATGAAGTAGAAGAAAAATATGTGTCATTAATTTCCCTTGTGAAAAGGGCAGATTTTAAAAATACAGATTAATAAGAAAAATTAAAAGATCGTGGATTCTGATGTTTCACTGCTCCTCTCCAACCAACCCACATGGTGGTTGAAGGTCATTTTGAGTGTCACATGTTCTTCCACTGACTGTAGGGCTTCACAAACTCCTGTGGTAACATACAGGCAGCAGATGCATCTCTGCCTTTCAGAGCAGTGATAGCATTTTTCCCTGTGGGAAATATGTTCCCAAATGCAAACAGCAATTTTCTCAGCTGGTAAAAAAAAGCAGGTTAATATTTCTACTCTTGTCTTACTGTGTAGTTGAAGGATTAAGTTTTGGTCTGTGTTTGCATTTGCAGCCTAGTTAATCTCTATAGTAAAAGGCACACATGCACTGTTACATATTTCCAGAGGTCCACAGTTTGTGGA
Source organism: Pseudopodoces humilis (assembly GCF_049639895.1). NCBI lineage: Eukaryota > Metazoa > Chordata > Aves > Passeriformes > Paridae > Pseudopodoces > Pseudopodoces humilis. The sequence goes on along the minus strand of NC_142205.1, from coordinate 9,622,645 downwards.
AAAGTTATATATGTAGAAATAATATATCTTAAATATACGGTAAAAGCTTCAGCACTACTCACCAGGCACTGTATTATTTTAGGGTGTCTTAAAATCTTACTGGAAATATTATAACTTACTTAACTGGAGTCCTGGAAATAATTCTGCCATTAGTTCATTGGGAAGAACACAAGGCTCATGAAGAAGATGAGGGTCCATCTTAGATGAGCAAAGAGAGAATTCCCAATCAATGCTGGAATAAACCCAAAGACAAGATCATGAGGTTTCATTAAAAGAATTGCTCTAAGACATTCTGTGCCAGCTCTTGTCCTAGATTGTATCAACATAAATAAGAGAAAAAAACAACAGCCATAAACAATTTTGCACTGAATTTTATGTAAATTATATCATAATTTAATAACATCACCTAACAACTTTTTTGTATGTGAAATATCCTAAGTTATCAGTTCCAGTATCTCTCAACCCTCTTCTGACAGTTTTGATGCTCTCACTGTTTCATTTGCCAGTTTTCCTCCTGGGAATATATTTGCCATCTAAGTTTTATGATTTCTATACTTGATACCATTTTATGCTTATGTTTACTAATAGTTCCAGAACTAACCTATGAAAAACAAATGCTATTTTGTTCCACTAAAGATTAGTTCAATCAGGTAGCACCAGACTCATCTCTACTGTTTCCTGATTTCTGTATTTCAATATTATTTTTATTAGGATTAATGCTTAGAATCAAAAGGACAGCCAGGTTCCAAGTTTTTTAAATCTGACTAAAAGGTTTTTAAAAAGAGCAGGTCCTTACAGAAGTGTTTGGAGTCCTTCACTATAATGCAAATGACAGACCATGACCATGTTGGACATAATAAGCCTATTCTTGAAACACTTTATTTGAAGTGAATTTCTAGACTTCCTTAGAAAAGGTTACTATTGCTAACAAAAGACAGGCTTCAAGAGGCTTTTGTTTATCTCTTGGAGCTAAACCTATTTACAGCTGTGGAGAACCAGGACTACAGCGCTTTGCTACTGTCATTAGGAAATAATTCTGCTTTCTTGTTTGCTGTACCTACCCCTCCTTCCCAGGAAATTATGCCTTATATACATACACTCTTTGTTGTTGTTTTTGCAGCTTTCCTTTTCTCTGCAGATCTTTTTCCCTAAACTGTGATCCTACTTCAGATGGGAGTCATCTTTATCATCATATCCAAGCTCCCCAACCATCATTTTCATTCTGGATGCAATCATTAAAAAGAAATATAATCAATCATGCTCAGTAGCAAGTTTATTTAAAAAAACACCCAGTGCATAATTCTACATGTCATCAAGCTCTGCTCAACACTTTCCAAAATCTCTGCTGTGTAAAGACTTCCCTTTCTGAGAACATTTGTGTTCTCAGTAACAGCACAGTAACATGCTCTGGGGAAGACAGCCCCTGGTGCTCAGAGGAAAGCCACTGCTAAAGGAAGAAGTTGGTGGTGGGTGGGGCTCTTCTGCCATGTTTCAATTACCCAGAGAATTGGAACAGGTCTAGATTAACCTGCACATCTAAAATAACATTGCAGCTAATGATCCAAGCCCAGGAAGATGGCAAATTCAATGCATCATTGACTTAAGCACTCACAGCAGCAGCTTCCTATTCTGCAGAAGAGAAGTAAAGTCCTAGATTGTCCCTCCCCTCCTCTGGCTCCCTCTGATCCTGTCTCATAAAATAAGTTGTTGCTTTGTAGAAACTTTTGTGCAACACTGAAGGCACCTGAAAAGTAACTTGACAGTGAGGGCTGTGGCAACTGTCTCTCTGATAATTGCCACAGTGCAATTGTGTTGGAAGAGGATTTCCCAGACCACAGGGATGCCGAGCATTGTTCATTGCCCTTCCTCCCCCAGCCTTAAGGTACAGACACTGCTGACTGCATCCCATTGCACACCAGGGTCAAAGGAAGGATTACCCTTGTTCACCTTGAAATAATGAAGATAAAAACATGAAATAGGAGAGCAATTTAACATCTGGAAGCAAAACCTACTAAAAAAAAAAGATGGTCCACATATAATGCCATTTTGTCATCATTGGAAGTCTCAGAAAAGACATGAAGAGTCAGTGACTCTGCACTGCCTCTGAGACTGCTGGAAGCACTGAATGACAATGCAAAGGAAATCTTATGTCAACTAAAACAGGAATAAAAAGGTATCACAGAGCATGCATTCAAATATATTTTAATCTTGCAATGTTTTATCTAGGAGAAAAGAAGTGGGGACTATCATCTACAAAATAAAAGCAGAAAAATAATTATAGTAAAAAGCCAACCAGGAAAAATTTAATTTCTGAAATGTTTTCCCGTTTACTTTGTTGAAAGCTTCTCCTGGTGAAAAGGTCCCACAGCATGGAGTGTGACTATTTTAATTACCTGCAGTGTTAGGAGTTGAAACTTGTGAGGGAAGGTGCGGGAAGGGAAGGTGCGGGAAGGGAAGGTGCGGGAAGGTGCGGGAAGGGAAGGTGCGGGAAGGTGCGGGAAGGTGCGGGAAGGTGCGGGAAGGTGCGGGAAGGTGCGGGAAGGTGCGGGAAGGGAAGGTGCGGGAAGGTGCGGGAAGGTGCGGGAAGGTGCGGGAAGGTGCGGGAAGGTGCGGGAAGGTGCGGGAAGGTGCGGGAAGGGAAGGGAAGGGAAGGGAAGGGAAGGGAAGGGAAGGGAAGGGAAGGGAAGGGAAGGGAAGGGAAGGGAAGGGAAGGGAAGGGAAGGGAAGGGAAGGGAAGGGAAGGGAAGGGAAGGGAAGGGAAGGGAAGGGGTCACTGGTTTGCAGGTGTACATTACAGAAATACCAATCTTGTCTCCACTTTCCACAGCAGAATGACACCTCTCCCATCACCTGCATAACATCACCACGGTACCTACATCTTGCACTTGCTCAAACCATTAAATAAGTGTTTCTGCTCAGCCAGGCTGCCCTTAGAAATCTACATGAATAAATTGCCATTAACTATTCTAGTTCTCTCATCTTTCGTACCTTACTCTTCTCCCACCTAAAGTTTTGTTCCAAATGAAGTGCAGCCACTTTCCTGCAGGGAGTGACCTCAAAGGGCAGGAGCAGCTCATAGAGCAGAACTGCACCATTAGTAGTTTCCTGGGTGGACAAGTCACTGAGGCAAAGAGTGGCTGCAGTTCCTGTTACAGCTTTTCTAACCGCCTTTGTGAAGTGCTTTGCACTCAAAAAGCATTGGATGAAATATGTGTCATTGCAATTATTTTCAGTTAGCTGCCTGAGGCTGAGTATAAATGTGGCCCAAGCTCAGCACCCATGACTTTATACCCTCAGCATGTCTTCAGTTACTAATCCCTACCTTAATATACATCAGAGATCCCACCTGCAGATTGCTATTCCCACATCAGACAGCTTCTCTGAATGTAGGACTGAAGGTAGGAAGGAAAAGCAGCACGAGATATGCAGTACATCACTGGCACAGATACAGATCTGCATAACAAAGAGCTTTGTGCCTCTTATGAAAAGGGGATTATATGAAGCTCACACGATTTCAACCATCCCAGCTTTAACATTTCTTGTAAAGCCTACGTATCAGTTTGGTTAAATGACTTTGGAGAAGTAGGAATCTTGTGAGTCTCAGCACTTCTTTCTGGGGGTGGCAGGCTGTGAGACACTCCTATGCTACAACAAAGTAAAGAATATGCACTTCTTCACAGCTATGAAACAGAAAATATTTGAATATTCAAATGTGATTTTCCTACAAAAATTGCAAATTTACTCATTTGATAATGGGACACTTTAGTGTGCATTTCAATAGGATAAAAATCTAGTATTGGTGGGTGTCAGGTAGAAAACATTTTTTGCAAAAAAAATTTAAAACAGAATTAAAATATTTTCAGATCATTAGTCAATCTTTTCCAGCACCAGTGGTCTGAAAGCAGCTCATTTCAGAGCCTTAAAATTAAATACTAGAACATATCTACAGCATGATATACCTAGATTTTATACCCTGATGATATACTTACTATTATTTCTCCAAATGTCCTTTGAGCACAGTTTCCTAAGTAAAGCCACTTCACCCTCTCAAGTATATATTTACTCAAAGAACTATGGTTCTGTGGCTTGTATCTTATTTATCCATACCCCAGAGCATGCTTACCAGTACATCTACTTGGCAGCTGTATGTACCTTTTAAAATTAATATCAAAAAACAAATAGCTGAGGTAGGAGAATGTGCTGGCAAAACTAAATAGGAAAAATTAAGAACTGACAGGACATTGTGACAGACTTTAAATTTTAAAGCTCTAACGTACTGCTGTAATATATTTTACAGTACAGAAACGCCTAGAATTAAATCCAAGAATACAATTGGTGACTTAATCTGTTTAGCTACCTTACCTAAGTATAAAAGCCAATAATTTTAAGGCTGAAGAAAATACTTTTACTTACATAAATTGTGGACCCAAATTGTTCACTGGTTAAATTAAACAAAGATAAACAAATAATATTACACTTTATTTCTTGCTTTAAATCCTCTGGTTTCAGCCTGGATCTTGCTATACTTTTCTCCACAAGATTGAAGAGCTACCTGGAATTGGAGCACTGCTCATTCTAATTAAGTCTTTAGCCTTCTGGATAAAACGAGATGTCTGAACTTCTGGGTCCTTTCACAATCAGCAGTTGTGAATCAATATATTGTGAAGGGATAAGGTGAGTTAGAATCATAAAATCATAGAATATCCTGAGTTGGAAGAGATCCACAAGGATCATTGAAGTTTAACTCCTGACTCTGCTCAGGACACCCCAAGAATTACACCATGTGCCTGACAGCACTGTCCAAAGGCTTCCTGAACTCAGACTTGGTGCTGTGAGCACTGCCCTGGGGAGCTGTTCCAGGGCCAGCCATAGTGAAAGGTGATTTCTGAAGATCACCATTGAGAGGCTCTTTAAGGAGACAGCAGCTGCTCCTTTCATCGCTATTCCTGCACTGTGTGCAGTGTGACATACACAGTCCCAGCGCACTGATGTGGCTGTGGCTGCAGAGCAGTTTTCTGTCCCATTCCCACTACAGCTGGCTCTAACCTATTTCCTAACTGAGGCTGATGGGCCCTTGCTCCTCCATAAACTGCTGGCACACCACTGCAGCAAAACCCTTGTTTGACAAGGGTGTAATATAATCATACCATACATGTCAAGCACATTAACCCAATGCTCAGAAGTACCTGGAGAAAAAGCCCCAGAAATGTCAGTCTGTGTCACTTTTGTGCATAAAACACGTCACAGGAAAGGGGCATCTTCTTGACTTCTTAGCAGCCACAGAACCATGCATCACACTGCTTCTTCAAGCTTATACACAAAGCATGTCTATTGAAAATATACATCAGTGTGCCCTGATTCACCTCTCTCTGACATCAACAGAAAAAGCATTTTGGGTTCAGAAGATTACATAATAATATTCAGGTTTGTGCACTTTCACATTCGAGTGATGTTCATCCAAGCTAACATTGCACTTGGTCACTTTGCCAAAAATTAAAAACTGAAATGAGAACCTCTGTGAGGAACTGAAAGCCATACCAAATGTAAGCTGTCTACAATGGGAAGTAGAATTCAGAAGCCTCATAATAAAAACCTTACTAAAACATTTAAAAATGGCTTTTCCTTTTTAGCAGTATTTTCATTCCTATCAAAACTGTTCAGCTCGAAATAAATGAAACTTTTTGGGTGATGTTTCCATCTAATTTTAAAAGGCCAGCTAAATTTCTAGACGTAAAAAATTTATTTTGAAATAACTTTTGGAATATACTGTTTTTCAAATAGGCAGCTTCCCTGATACTTGTGTATGCAGTGCTTCTCTTACATCAGGCTCTGCCCTGAAGTGGATTACTGAGCACTGCTATAGAACAAGCAATAAATAAGAACAGCAGCTTACTTCACATATCTCTGCACATGTTTTCACTTTAGATACCTAAGTATATAAATCATGGTTTTATGGTTCTTGTAGAAAGAGGATTAACTGGAAAATTGAAATCCTATTCTGGGCACTAAAGCACTCACATGTTTTCTTTTGGTGTCCGAGTCCCTTCTGGGAACTGATGCAATCTCATTACGATTCCATAAAGCTTTAGAGATTTTATAGCATCGAAATTGCTGTTAAGTGATCCAGCACTTCCTTGTATTTCACACCATTTGTGACACTTCACGCAGTATCTGGTCCCCAGTAGTGTACACATAGGAGAGAGAGGCAGTGTTTGTGCCACAGGCTTGTACAAAAATTTTGCTTCTTCCTTAGAGGCAGAAACCTGGTTACATCTCTGCAGGGGATCAGTGCTGAAACTGCAGTGATCAACATCACAATCAGAACAAACTTATGAGGTTTTTGTACCAGAGGCACAAAGAAAACACTTCTACATCAGCAAAAAAGTTAAACTTCCAATTAAGTTTCTCCTTATCTATCATAACATAGACATAATACCTTATCTATCTCCTACAATAAAGCCATTATCAGGGCAGCAGTGCCAACTCTACACAAATATTTTCTAGAATCAACCATCATTTTCTGTCCTAATACTTCCACTTTTGACTAGAATCTTGTGAGTCTCTCAACTGCTCTAATTCAAAACAGGAATGAGACAATTTTACCTTGTTATGGTCACAGTAATATTATTCTCAGAAACTATTGTTTCTAAAATAATATTTTTGAGCTCTTGTGAGAAATGATAACATCTCAAAGTTTAAATATGATAAATCAAAATATTCTCTGGTTAGGTTTGTCTCTGACAGTTGCCATTCAGAATATTTGTTCCGTGCATTTGGGATAATTAATATTGTGCTGCACCTTGAATTTTGCATTATTTTCTAAGAAATCCCAACATAATGGAAGGTTTTTCAGTTCCAGTGCTTGTTTCCAGGGCAATCTATTGTAGATGAAGTTGCTGGAATGAAGTGCCCATATGATGATGTCAGTGAGAAAGTTGTTGTTGTCTTTAACAAGCCCAGAATTTCATTTTTATCTCCTCAGGAGAAGAAATATTGGTTGCACCTGGCAACAATTCAGTGCACTGGTCTGACTTTAGGACTGCAGACGGCATTGGGTGACCTCAATATTCTCAATATTGGGTGACCTAATATTCTCCACCAAACACTAGCACCAAATTTCAGTACATGAATTCTTTATTCTGATTTCCTGTCATCTAGCATTGTCCTCTTCAGGAGATTCCTGGGTTGCATGCTCTTTTCTGAGTATTTAGTTATTCTAAGCTCTTTCCCATGAAATTGTCTAGTCTCTCTCTGAGTCCATGATAAAATCCCTTGAATCCAGAAGCCACAATGTCCTGGATAACGGCATTCACAAATCTACAATCAAACATGCAATGTACTGCTTCCTCCTGTCTGAACTGTGTTTCCCATTATTTCTGTTCAATACTCCTACTTCTTTATTTCTATAAAGTCCCTATCTTTTTCTCCAAGCTTGCTGTTATTTTGTGGCTCTCACCCCAAGGGTCTCTTCCAGCCAGAAGATTCACCAGTTGCACAGCTCTTCCTTGTGTAGAAGCTGTTTCACTTTTTTGATCCCTGTTTGCTTTTCCTGAATCTGACCATGCCAAACCCCGACCCTTCCACCAAGTGGTGACATCACTTTGAGGCCCATTAGGGGAAGTTCACATAAATTTTTCCTGCATTCATCAATTCATCTACCCTGAATCCTGTATGACATTCTGTTGACTGATCATTCAGACCTGTCCCTTCCACCACATCTCCTAGTCAGGTGTCACTTTTACCACCCTGAATAACCTACTACCTCTGCCCACTTTGTAATGTTCATGGTCTTGTACAGATGACATGAAAAAGAATCCCCAGTAGCAACCTGGTGGAAATGCATCAAGGACAAAGTTTGCTTTGGCTATGGGTTTTAATATACTGAGAACATCAAAAGGCAAGATTTCCCCTAGTAATTCCATGCACTTGGTTTTGTTTCCCTACTTCCACCATATAGGCAAATGTGCCATTAAAAATGCCAGAGAGGAGTGTTTTCTATAACATATGAAACAAGAAAACGTGAAAGGACTGCATTGATTGTGCACGGAGAAGACGAGAGTTAGAAAACTTAATGGTCTTCCAGCTTGTCAAAAATTGGAACAAAAATGAAGGCAGCAAACCATTATTCATGTCCACTGAGGACAGGACAGAGAGTAATGAGCACAAATTACTGCAAAGGAGAAAATGCGTAATTATCCAGGATAATTAAAAATCTGAAAAGACTTTCAGGAAAACTGGGCTTGACACTACTGAGGTTTCTTTAAAGAAAGCTCAAGTATCTGCTAGGAAATATTGCAGCTGTATTTTTCATCTCAGCTTAGGGCAGTGAATGGAGTGGGGTTAAGTAAGCAGGTTTGTCTGAACTTATCATCTTGCCAGTGAGGAAATATGACAGAAGCATTCAAATTTCAATGCTTAAGAGAAGAGTTTAGGCCACCTGTGAACACGATCTGGTTTTCAGAAGAGCTGAACTTCTTCAGCTCTTACTAGATACAAATGACATGTAGGTACTAAGAGTTTTGACATGCTGGACTTTTCTCTTGCTTTGACAGCTACCTAAACCAGACTTTACCTTCAGCTACACAGGACTTAACCATTTTTTCACTAACAATGTTCAAATGGGCAGCTCATTTTACCTGTGAGATGGAAAGACAGGAATATTTCACCTTTTGGCTTATGTGGAAGGAAGTGTTTTACACATCTTCTGAGTCAGAAGGGGATTGCGGTGACTGTTTTGTAGAGGTGTTTCTGTTACTTTTCTCATTCTGCTTGAATTCTAAAGCTTAAAGTCCCTTGAGAAGAGAAGGTATCCTTCTTTTTTATTGATCAGTAGGTTCTGTGGTGTGGGGAAGCAATCTCTGCCTTTGTGGGTGTATGACGTAAGTGATGCCAAATGGAAAACACACAGATCGTGCTGAATGCTAACTAAAAAAGGACTGAAAACCTCTGTACCTCCCAAGCATTTGTCAGTACAGAGACAGGAAAATACAATTATTTCTGTTTTGAATATCCCAGACAAATGAAGACACTCAACCTGAATATCCGTATGTTTATATGATAATGATGAGTAAAAAAAATAGCTGTAACATTAGACACTAGACAAATTTAGACATTGCCATAAACAAAACACAGCAGAGTATCTCTGCATTGTGCACAGGATACCACAAGGTGCATGGATCCTCTCAGAGATTGGGATTTAGTGCAAGGAAGCAAATAGTTGGGAATTGTAACACCTGCATTTGAACACCTGCAGTGTCAGTGGTGAGGAAGATCTTTCAGATGAGAAGTTCAGATGAGAAAGGAGCAGGGGGGAAAAGCGCAGTAAGAAGCAGAGTCAAATATTCAGACTGTGAAAACTGGAACAATGCCATTGATGTCAATCAAGCCCTGACAACTTGCAAAAGCCAAAGTGCTACTCTAGAACATTGTCAGCACAGTTTTTATGTGTTGTGCTGTCTCCCTTTATCAAAGCAGAAATTGCTCACAGATGCAGAAAATTTATTACCTCTGAAACAAATTCACTTCCATCAGCTTTGAGAAGGTTTTGGACAAGCCCATGTTCTAAGACTGTGAGTATCCAGCAGGCTGTTTCTGAACTTTTTTTGGTAAATTAAAACTTCTGACAGGTATTAATTAAAGTCTGCAATGTTCCACTGCTTCAGTTAGCAAGCTAGATGGTCCAAGAGCTGTGATACAATTAAAGTATGTGAAATGAAACCTGTCTTCCAGTTCATCTATCAATTGCTGAAGCAGCATAAAAAACGTCAAAGCTCCTGAAAATGAACATGCCATAGATACAGTTGTGCAGAAGAATGTCTGCCTTTTGGGAAAGACAGGTTAATCCTTCAGTTGACTTCAACCATTAAAGTGAAAAGCTATCTTGATTTTTTTTCCCTTCACTAAAGCTGGAAGTTGTGAATCTAACAGAAGGCAGAGTCCCTGACAAGATTTTAATCTCTCTCATAATTGTAATTGTGTTGACATAATATGGTGAGATTTCTGCAAAGCATTTCACTCAATGACATTCAACAGTCTGATTTTAAAATTTTGGCACAACCTACAAATTAATGTTGTCTTTAAAAACATCCAAATTATGGTTAATAAAGCCATCAACACATATAGAGGTTTGTGGGACAGAGAAAAAAATTAAAAAAAAAAATAATCCTGGATGATGTTGTTGCACATTGTTACAAAATGTTAAAAGTGGAAAATCAGCATTAAGTTTGGAAGTGGCATAATTTTATCAGACACTAAGCCAAAGCAATTAACAATTATAAACAATTAGTTCATTATTGATGCAGAAATGGCTTTTTTTTAATGACAAGAAAAAGGCACTCGTCTGAAAGACCAGAAAGGACCTTTGGGAAATCAACTTCTAATTCTGCGTAAGGCAGGCTGACAACATTCTCTGATTTCAATCATGACTGACACAAGGTGCTTTAGAAAAACCACATTCTCTTACAATTTCCAGTGATCACTCCAACAAACACTTCATGTATTGTTCTATTGACTAGCCATCCTCATTCGTTTTAGTAAAAAAATAACACATTCTCACTAAAAATGCAGCAGTGATCCTCATATCTGGCCTAAATGGAATTGCACCCAAACCTCCAGCCTGCAGTCTGGCAGCGTTATTTGCCTGCTCCAGAGGGGAGCCCTGGCTCAGTCAGGGGTGTCAAGCAGAGGTGTGGAATAAGCACGAGGCTGTGCAGAACAGCCTGTGTGACTTTCAGAGCAGGAGCCCCTCACACTCTTGCTGCCTTCTGCAAGGCAAAGTTAATGGGAAGGGAAAATCCTGTGCTGTGGAACTACAGCACATTGAGAGGATAGAGGAATTTCACATTACAGAAAAAGTCCTCCACTTTCCATCCCCTAGTTCCAGAACCCAGCACACACGGCCAGAAGTGCAGAGGTCTTGCGGTAAATAAATGGTTTTGCCTCTTACACAGGCATGTTTTTTCTTTGTTTGTCACACAGGCAGAAGAACTAAAGGACAGAGGATAAGGGAGTCAAAATATATGCCTGCTCTTAATATAGGAACATGTGCCAAAACAGAATAAGCTTTTTAACTCCTTTAAATTATGTAACTCTTCTAAAAGCATTGTGTAATCCACTAGAATCCAAAATCTATACACTCATCCCAGAGAAGAAATTTACTGTTGTAAGACATCCCTTAAGGATATGGAAATAACAAATATCTGATAATTAAATATGTTAACAGTATAGAAACACTCACTGAGAACTTATTGACTAAGCCTCAAGATGGAGAAACCAGCAAAGAAAAGTGACAGTCTCAAAAGCCTAGAAGAAAGAGCAAACATAGTTATGTTAATAATTATTGACAAGGGTGAAGAATTTTGTATTGAACAGAGATTTTCTAGGTTTTTAATCCAGCTTGTCAGAATTGACAGTTATATTACTAGACAGTATTACCTCATGATATGTCTGTTGTTGAGTTTGAACCTCATTCATTTGACTTTTCCCTTCTACATAACAACAATTTTGGTCTTTGTGATACCAAATTAGAAGAAATAAATTACATTATTTTAAACTATCATATTTGCCTAGTTATTAATGGACATACATAAGCACTCTGCAATTATTAAATTGGCTAAAAGAAATCATAAAACAATGTACATGCATTAAAGCATATAAATGAAAATTACATTTAACATTTCAACTATAAAAAAATCCTTGAACTCGATGCAGAAGAGCTGTACTGATCTAGTGCCAACGTTCTGAGTTTTCTCTTTTGAAATCTTTAAATATTCTCCAGAAGTCAAAATCTTTAGCATAAATTATGATTACATTAGGTTTTACATCGATCTTCAGTAAAGCTGGTTATCTACAAGACAGTACAGTGTAAAGCCTTATGAAGAGTTCAAATATTCCAGAGACCTCATTTATTGACTGGTTAAATAGCAATAAAAAAATTGATATGCTTGTTGCCTCTCTGAAATTGTGATGTACTTAGACTTGCATAAGTTGATTTCCAAAGCTCTTCTGAATTCAATAGGTCCCTTTTCTATCAGTTGTAAACTACTGCCTTAGCTGATTTTTGGCACACTGTTCTGAAATGCTGGCAACTTGGCTGGGACAGAATACAATGAATGGTAGAATGGATGAATTACCAGAAAGGCAATTGTTCATAACAGATTAATGGGCATGCCTAATATTTCTGTAAACTTAATGCCTCTCAATGCATATACAGTGTCAGCAACCTATTTTTGCCACACATTTTTTCTCTGAAACCCATTATGGGAGTGGATTCAGCCATGCTGTTAAAACTTCTTTGTAAGAACAGGAGATATTGACACACACACACCCCCCCAGGTCTTTCCTCAGGGGTCTTGTTTCAGACATAGAAAGGTTGAGGTGATACAACAGCAGAGAGCAAAATGTGCCAGAAAATATTTGCAATTGTCCATTTGGTCAGTGGCTCACACAGCTATCAGACACTATCCCGAAACCTTTAAGGCTTTTGTATGTGCTGTTTCATACATCTGCCAAAAAAACCTTTTTAAAGAACATCTGACAGAGGTCTGACAAGAAGAATGATTTCAGGTATGTTCCAGTCAAGAGGTTGAAAATTGTATTTTTGAAGCATCAAAGGAAAAGCAATACGTTTATACATCTCATTTTCAACACAGTCAAATCCTCATCACTATCTCATTCTCAAAGTTGTCATTATGGCATTTCTTTCCTCTTGAAGAAAGCCTCCCTACACATTTTCATTACATCAGTATGTTTTCTGCCCCTCCCCACTAAATTCAGGCAAATTACATGCTTAGAGAGAATTGAGCTTTTGGTTGGATATGCTGTGCTTGATTGAGAAACCACTCTTCTCTCAAAGCTGCTGCTGCTACCACCATGCAGATCTTAAAAATCCCCAAATTCCATGACACAGAGAGATCACTTTGGTGTGCTGACCACTCTGATGTCATGCCATTCACTAAACAGCCCACTCTGATGTAAATTGAAGAGAACACACAGTCATCAAGGAGATTAAAAAAATTCATTCTCAGTAAGCAGAATTGTTTGATGGCTTTAAGTCAAACTCCTTATACCAGCATTTCCATAACAGTCCAAGTATTCACCCTGGTGCATTTCTTCTGGCAGCAGTCACTTTGAAATAAGGGAGTTTAAAGAGGATGCTTTTGTATAAAAAAAGATCACTGTAAAGAAGCATTCTCATAAACAGGTGGGAGAAGAAATAGGACAGCACTTAGATGTACAACTGGCATACAAGTAGTTGTGAAAGGCTGTGATCAGCTTGGAGGTATTAAAGCAATCTTAAAATTGAAGCTTTCAAATCATATTATGTTTGTGCTCATCAGCTGGGAGTCATTTAGGGTGATCTTGGTGATACTAATCTTTTTGAAGATGTTTGTTGAAAGAAGCAGCTAAGCAAATGTATTCACTTGAATTTAAAATTGATGAGGGGGACAACTAAACACACCTGCTACGAAAGCATGTGGAACAACTAAGGGATGGGAAATATAGTTAGGATTTAGGGCATCTCAGTATCTTCCCTGCTTGGAGAGAATAAGATGCCAGGAACATGAGATCTCCCTTGAAATAGCCTTTAGAAAAACAGGCTATATTCCCCTATGTTCTGAGCACTCCACTGATAATATTTATAAAACACTTTGAGATTTTTTAACTACAGAGGAAATTTAAATGCAGCTTAGGGGCTAACCTTCTTTTAGGCTTTCTTTGTGAAGATCCAGAAGTGCTACATAAGTGCTCATGAGTTATTACTCACCAATTCTTATTAAAATAATTCAGGATTAGGCCAGTTTTGAAGATGAGGAAAAGACAAAGGTTGGGCTTGGTTTATATATCACTAATACTGGTGTAAAATGAGTTCAAAAGGAATACAATGCCCTTCATGTAACCAGGATGACTCTCTTTTGATGTTGTTACACAAGCCAACATGCAGACAAAATCAAGAGCACAGTGGAAACGATTAAAGGCCTGGATTTCTCCTGTCTAATTCCAGAAAGGATTCTCAAATTAGCTGGGCAAAATCAATTACAATTCATTATATAATACATGCAAACAAAAATTAGCTTTTCCTTTGTATCTTAGGCTGAAGAATCTGGTTTTATCTACATGAAAGCAACCTGCTATGCTCACTATTCTTGTTTTTTTATTGTTAATTCTACCTGAGCCTGCTTGTACTTTTTGTCCTGTTCTGTTACCATACAGAAAGGAGCTTGGCTTTTCTCAAGGAGAAGTCATTTCCTTCTGTACCCAAACTGTGTTATGACCCCTAATCCACAGCTGAAACACTTCCAGTTGGCCAAGTAGCTAAAAGTAAATAATGTATCCTAACCAACTCTCTCATCACAAAAAATTAAACTATGAGATATTGATGTAGGTGAAGGCTGGTATCAATGTAAAGTCTTTATTGGTGCAACACATTAGAATTTTGTCCAAAGATGAATAATACAGGTTTCTTATAGACTGAATAAGTGTATCTGATGACTTGCTTGACCAGGTTAACTGCACCATTTGTTATGACAATTCATTAGAACTACAGCTTCAGATTTTTCTACTCAGGGCTGAAGTAAAAAGCAGACTTTTGCTATCAAGGGTTCACAGCTGTGGGACAATATCCTATCTGAAAACTGAAGGAGAAACAAATTCAGAACTAGTGAAGACCTGGGGATTTCAAAAGCATTTCCCATCGTCTCTGCTGGAGCTCTTTCTTAGAGCAGTGTTATTAGCACACTGAGTATGAACTGATGCAAATCATTCTACAAAACTACTTGCGAGAACCGTCATGAACCGTCAGATGTGGCCGTAAAATCTGCAATTGCAATTTAGGTTGAAGGATTCTTTGATTGTAATTAAACTCTAATTCCAGTGCAGGAAAGGTGAATTGACATGTTCTTCACATGATATTTAATTCTCAGATATTGTTGCTTCACCTTTTTCCTCTGGAGGCAAGACTCCAGAGTACAAATTATCAAAAGAAAGCTATAATTTTGTATCTGACATAAAAAAATATGTGTGACTCATAGACACTATGCATCTGTTATCACAACCCTAAATACGTGATTATCTGGTAGATTGAACCAGAGTTTCTGGAAGAGAAAGTTGCAGTTTCCCCTTTGAATTACATTTTAGGTTTGGTAAATAATCACAGGCGCACTTTTTCAGCTTATTACTACAATCAAAGTAAAGCATAAACCACTTGGCAAGTGACAGGTGTCTTTTAAAGAATAAAGATGATGTGGGGGTGAGAACTAAGATGCAGGAATTCTGCAATAGGATAGAAAATAGATATAATCTTTCAATAAAGCACTGAATATGGTGCAAAGCCTGTAATACTGCCTTAAAAGTGAGAGTCAGAAATCGAGGCAAATTTTCTATGATAAATAAAGAATTGGAGTGTTGTCAAGGATGGTAGGATTCTATTTTTTAGAGTTTTTAAAGAATCAGTCTTGGAGCTGATGTTAGCTAATGTTTTTAATAATTACACCAACCAAAAGAAAATTACATCAATGAAGTTTCCTGGTGACACAAAATTTAAAGAGAATTTATGAGTACATCAGATGTGAAGAACAGTGGGACTTTGAGGAAACAAGCAAAATACAAATTTCATGCAAAATACAAATTTAAATTCACCAAGTACAATTTGATGGGGAATCACAAAAATTTGCAAAATTTTCTGAGCTGAAAACAATATATAAATAAACTGACAGTCTGAAACTAGCTGGGATATGTACTTAGCAGGTATTTGCGAGGTTAAAATAAGTTTTTAATATTCTATATTTATAATATAATTTTATTGACTATTATATCATTTAATAAATTATATAATTTAATAAATTTATGCTCTGAAGCAGTAGCAGAGCCTTATTCACACTCAGTGATTAGTGTTTTGATCTAGGAATATTTTTCCTGTTTTGTAACAGGATATGGTAACTTCAGCATTTACAGTCACAGTACATATCTATTTTTTGACTTATTTTCTTTGGAAATAAGACAGATAATATCATCTGTCTTTCCTAGTGAACTGTAATGCTATTGGTCATTTTTCTGTCCAAGAAGAAAAAAAAGTTGACATTTCAAAGATGATTATGCTCTTACTGTCATCACAAAAAAAAAAGATGGGAAAAAGAGAACAGAATTTCTTGAAGACTTCACACAGAAAATCTGCAAGGCAGAAAGACCTCATAAAATCTCCAGCTGTAGGAAAAGCTTTATGTAGCACTTGCTACCAAAAGAACTAAAACTCTGCTCTTGGAGGAACATCCCGCATTTTGCAAAAGATATGGTCAATATGTTAAAACACAAGACCTACAAAATCAGTGTATCAGTCATACAAAATTGCCACCAAGAGGTGAGTGCTGCTGCTCGTTCCTGATGGAATGGATAGACTTGTGAAGGATTTGGCTGTGTGAAATATTTAGGAAATTATGATTTGATCCTGACTTGGAAGAGGGCACTTCAATGTTTTAGTGCCTTCCAGGGAAACAGTAACAGCAGACTGAGAAATGTGTGTCATATATCAACATGCTCACTTCTGTGCCTGTGCGTATTCTGAGTGTTTACGTGCTTTGCATGCTGCTTTCTCCTAAACATTGAAAGTTTGAGACCTGCCTGGGGCTCTTCTTTTCTTCCCACATGGTACTGGAAACAAAATATGGCAGGGAGAGCAGGAGAATACCTAAATTTTCTGTTATCTAATCTATATTTGCACTGCTGATTTACAGTATTTGTAGAAGGACCTCATAGCTACTGTAAATGATATGATGCTATGGGATTTATTTTTAATTATTTTTAGTTGTAAATGGTACAAAGCTAAGAAAAATGGTTTTGTAAACTATATTCTGAATAGAAAATAATATCTGAATAGAGAGGAACTAGTTAAAGGAACAGTTTCATGTATACCTTGATTTTGTAAATGAAAAGGATGGACAGAAAGTGTCAGTATCAGCATTTACAGCCCAGGAAACACCAAAAATAATGAGCCAATACCTGAGTACTTTCTAAGCATCCAAACAGCCTTCAAAGTTGCAGAAGTGATTACCCAAATCAGAGACCGGGGTTACCAGGTAGCTTTTTAGTAAAGCTAAACGCAGCCACAGAAGAATACTTCTGTTAAGTCACTGGTCTGACTGTCAGAGTACTGAGTACATAATTGATATGGAATTTGACTTGCTTATCCACTCATGTATGAAGGTACCTTTAACACACAGTTCACTTAAAATTTCTTCAGAGGAGCTTAACATTTCTTTAGAGACAGGACTGGGACATAGGCAAATGTCTCTATGTTTGCTGCCCCTTCTAGCAATACAAATATCCCACGGGTGTTTGTCAGATTCTACTGTGCAACTGCATTCCTTACAAGAATCAGTTTCCACCAAAACCTTTTGGCTGGCCAAAAAAACAAACTCCTTAATTCTGACCTGATAAACTCCCTGAAGAATTCAGGGTTGGGGTTTTTTGTTCTTGTTGCTTCCTTGTTCAGCACAAAGGCAATGAACAGGCATCAGGCTTCCAAACACCCTTCATCACCCTGAGCCCCGTCTCTCAGGCCCCTCGGTACCAGCCACCCTGGATTAACGATTAGTCCACAGCAAAGTAGCTCAACTTTAATTCCCTTGATCGTGTGAATAAAGCCCCTGAGTCCATGATTAAATCAACCTGGTTTTTAGACACTCTGGGGCTCTGAAGCACATTTTATAACCAGCTAAGCAAACTAAACAAAGCTTTAATTTTCAGTTAAGGCCTCTGCAATGTGGTGTTTCTTTTCCATGGGGGAGACTGAATTGCTCACTATCCCATCTTTACTTGCCAGTGTCAATATTTCCCACAGTTAAGAAACAACTGCTGCTCTAACAAATTGCACAAATCTGCTGAATATCCCATGTGTGATTCCAAGGCTAGAGATAATTAAGCATTCCCATTCTATAATAATAAAAAAAATTTAAAAGATAATTCTGATGTATTAAACACACTGAGAGATTTTTCTGTATTTTGGATAGATGCATGCTCAGGCACATTCTTGCAAAATACTACATCACCAAATGTGTCTTTTTACTTTATAGAGGTCTGTACAAACTGATAAACCATAAATACAAAGCTGAAACTTTAAATACATTGAGTTATTTGTCTGTAGTTTAAACATCTTCCACGGTGAATATTTTCCTGCTTAAGATGATCCAAAAGTTCATTAATCATGAAAACCACACCTGTACTTCTTTAAATCCTATTCTTTTAACTAGAAAATTTGACAACACTGACACCTGCTCATAGGTAGATTTGTAAAGTGAGACAGGCAGAAATTGCTACATTAACTATAAAAAATAAAAGGATTTTTCCAGATGTTAAATTGTATCCTTGGTTCCTGTTCTTTGCATTAATATCTATGTTTCCTTACTGTTATGT
The DNA here is from genome assembly GCF_049639895.1 of Pseudopodoces humilis. NCBI lineage: Eukaryota > Metazoa > Chordata > Aves > Passeriformes > Paridae > Pseudopodoces > Pseudopodoces humilis. The sequence continues at coordinate 9,604,240 of NC_142205.1, read as the reverse complement.
TTAACTATAAATTATTATGCTATACTGTAAACTTCTACTATAGACAAATCTTTCTAAGAGATAAATAAAGTGCAACAAGAGAGTTCGAACAATTGCCTTTATTAGCCTGTGCATAATTCAGCACTTTGGGTTTTTTAGCTTACAGGGAACACACAAAGTATCTTTCTGTGTACCTGCATGGTCCTAAACTAATTGGGCAGTGTCTCCAAATTGCATAATTGGCTGAACATTCCAAGCCTTCTGATTTTATTCAGGAACACATGGTGCATATAAATAGTCTGCTTCATTACGCCTCAAGAAGATCCAGGCTACTGTCCATTTTCAATTAAATTGTATTTTAAAAGAACAGCAACTTGACCTTTCAGAATGCCACATAATAGGTTTAAAAACTTAAGCAGCTTTGGGTTTTTTCTCCCTGGAATAGCTAACTAGCAAATAGAAATAAGCACCCCTTACTGCAGTATGTCACCAAGGATCAGCCTTTGACACAGCTTTGGATCCATTTGTGTTCTTGTGATAATAATAACACCTGGGAAAAAAATCAATTGCAAAAAAGTACATACTTGTGTGTCTCTACAGCCTTGCAGCTTCCTGTTAGCATTTGCTTACTAGAAGAACATAAAAGCCACAAGAGAGTGGGTGTGATCAAACAGAAGAACATTGAGGGGGCTCCAATCCCAAAAGGCTCACGCTTTTAACCAACAATAGCATGCGAGAGAAAAATTATGAAAAAGCCTTTCTAAAGGTAACAAGCAGATCACTGCCAGAGCTGAGAACAGAACATGCGTCTTTTAAGTGGTCAATTCTATTTATTTCTCCTTAATTCAAACTCTGATTGAAATTATTATTTTAAGATTCTCATGACATCCCTGAAAATCTGTACAACAGCCAAGAAGATTTTACCATCAGCATAATTTTCCTCTAATTTGAATTACAGGGACTCTTTCTGTTTACCTGTGGTGACAGCAGTTTTCAGCCAGCATAGTTCTGTGCATGATCCAAAAGGAGAACTGAAACAGTAGCAAGCCATTAGGTAGCCAAAGGCAGCATTGCTCAGGAACTTTTAGTTGCTACGTGAGATTTCATAAGACTGAACAGAAGTCGTGAGAGGCTTTTACTGGAACATATCAGCAGTTCTGGGAAAGCTCACAGAAAAAAATCATGCCCCTCCAGCCTGTGCTGGCCATGTTACTGAAAACCTCTCTGGTCTCTTAAGTTGATGGGTTGTGTTAAAGAGCTGGCTCACTAAAGTGCACCGTTCTTTATTACAATAAATATCTGTGATTCATGTGCCCCAATGTTTAGGAATAATACTTTTCTCAGTTTGAATGTCGCTGTGGCCTTGTGTAAAATGAAAAGTGACAAAGCACTACCCTAGAGCTCAGAAACAATCCTACACAGTGTGTTTGTTCATCACCAAATGAGATGAAAGCATAAAACAAAACCAAACATAACAATAAAACTGAAAAAAATATAAAACTATTCACTAAGCACAATAGCCTAAACAAATGGTACACAGCATCTCTGCAGAATGAGGTCAGAGGTGATTTAATAATCTAATTGATTATTAGAGACTTTAAATGTCCTTAACCTATATCAATAGAACTATTCCATCATCTAAAAACATAAACAGGCACCTACCACTCTCCAGCTAGGAATTCATCTAGCAGAGGCAAAAAAATGACCTTTATTTCAGATATAAGTAATTTTTTCTTTATTGACAGGTTCTTCAGTGAAAGTCAATCCACTTTTTTGGAAGTACACTTCCTTCAGACAGCCCCCCACATGTAGTCAAAAGACTACTAAAGAAAAATGGAACAAAATTAAACTTCTTAGAAGAGTATATTGTGGACATGACGGAATATTTATAGAGCATCCTCCTGGGCCCTGGATAATCAGAAGCCTAACTTCAAATATTTTAATTTAGGTATTCAGAAATACAATTCTGTTTTTCTGCTGTCAGAGGAACAGTTAGATTTTGGATAAAGTTAGCCTTTGTGAATGCTAATTCTGCTGTCCCAACTATCTTCAAAACACAGACCTTTAAAACGCTGGTGTGGATATTTTTCTGAGTTTAAACCAAAAATATCTGAGGATAGTTCAGCTGGACTGCCAAAGGCATCAGAGTCTAGGAGGAACAAGAAAAGTTATTCTTTGTCATTATTCTCAAGTATTTTCTCATGAGCAAAAAAACCAGATGTATCCAGATGCCATAGCAGCCACCTGACATTAATTACATCCAAGGATAGATAGAAGATGCAATTCATAAGCAAAGGTAATTGGGGATTTCAAAGACTTACTAGTTAATATAGTGATGTTTTGTCACTGGAAGTCTTGAAACAAAATATAATATCATTTTAAAATCTGTGTTTCTCATCTCAATAAAATCTATGCTGGAGCTATGGAGTTCAGTACCCTGGTCTGGCTTGTACAGGACATCAAATGAGACAATTCTAATGGTGACTTCTAGCCTCTGAATCAGTGAATAAAGAATCAGCAAATATTTCCATGACAAGTTATAAAAATAGGTTGATCATAATAAAAAAAAGGATCAAAAGAAATAAAAAGTCGTTTTTGCCTACTAGCATTCAGAAGTGTGACAAAAATAAGCACTTGAAGTAATAATCACTGTAAATTATTTAAAAATCAAAATTAAAATATAAATAATTAAGCCAAAAGCTTCTACCAACACTTGGTCATCTGCTTCAACCCCAGGAAGGACATTGCCTTCTGTGTGTTTTATTGTTTTGTTTGATTCTCCCTAAAGGTCACAAAGCAAGATTTTCTTCTCTTTTGCACAGGGCTATTGGACACCTTAATAGATTTCATTATAAGAGCATTTCTCTGACATTCAGTTGACATTTGACTGTTCATGACCTCTCCTGGAGTGACAGAAAATATGTGCCAATCTACCTAGGAATACACTACATGTGTGGTAGAGAGCAGGAGAAAAATTTCAGGTAGAAGCAACATCAGAATCATCTTTGACATGATCATTTTCACATGTTTTAAGTGTTTGAAAACACAAAGACTGAAAAAAGCACTACTCCAACTCTTCTTCAATACTTAAGACAGGAAAGTCAATAATGGGATTTTTTAATATAGTGGTTTCAGCAGAAAAAGTGACTATGGACTGATGTGAGAAAGGGATTATATTTAAAAGTGCTCAACAGACTTGCTCCACTTGCTCCACTTGCTTTATCTTCACAGTACATACAAATTAAGTGATAGGTAAAATGAAATATAAGGAGTCTTATCTAAGTGTCTAATTTCAAAATGTACATTGCCCTAGAAAAAAAAACTCAGCTAGAAAAACTTCATCACATTGTGAGTTGTATCACCATTGCTCTCCCTTTGCCAAAAAGACATTGGCTGTCATTTACCTGAAGGAATTCCTCTCTTTTTCAGAGCATTTGAGGAGACCGGCTCCCAGAATTACTCAGTAGTTTGGAAGATGCTAACTGGCAGTTTGGGCCACAAGCCCTGCAAAGGACTTGCCATTTTTCTTGGGTTCTTGGGCTCCTTGCCAAGCCAATCACCTTGGAACTCTCAGGTTTCAAGCTCATACAAGCTCATACAAGCTTAAAAATAAAAGCCTTAAAATTTATGCCTGCAAAACAAAACATTTTGTTCTTGATTATGCTATTTAAAACACACTTTAAAATAAAAAGCATAAAATAAATAAATTGACATTTAAGACAAACCTGATATAAATGCTCTTTCTTCCCTTACACACATTCAGTGGAAGCTCAGCACCTTCTAAAGAAAAGCTATAGACAAGAGTTCCAGCATTCACAGATCCATTAGAAGCAGTGTGCAAACTACAAACTGAAAAACATCAATTGGAAGAATTGTCTTTCAGAAGAGGACCTCTTTGAGTGTTCATTCAGAAACAAAAAGGGCAGCAGCTCAGTAGCCTTCATTCTCTGAAACATTTTCATTTCCAGATAACCTAAAAGGTTAGCTTGGAAGCTATCCTTCATAAATATGCCTCTTTAACTTTTAATATTACTTTAATTTTTCTTGAAAACTATTCCTGTCATACTAGTAACAACTGATGACAGAGCCAGCCCTTAGGAGGCTCCCTGTTCTCCTCTATTAGTCTGGGGAGTACAGCTGTCTCCAAAATAAAGATACCCAGACTGCACAGATTACTTTCATATTAATGTTTAAGTACTTGAAGTATGTTAGGTGATGTATTAAGTACTCAAATGTACTCACATGTCTGACTCTGCCAAACACCATTCTCAAACTAAACACTTAGTCTTTGCAAACCAAGTATTCTCCTCCCTTTAAAACTTAAATCCACTGGTCTCAAAGCACTCCTAGCAGATTAATCTTCATAAAGAACACAGTGGAGCTTTCATTTTCTCTCACAAGACCAAACAGTGGTATCTCCTATTCTTCTAAGAGCCACAAAATGCACACTCAACACAATAATCTCCTTTGGGGAATTAAAACCCACAACACTTGCTTCTCTGGAGAATCTTCTAAGTAATGAGATTTATCTGACCAGCTAAGAGCAAGGGCATGAATCAACAAAGAGCAAGGGCATAAATCAATGGCCTAATAAGTTAGGACGCCTGCTCCTGGGCCTGGATTCTAGTAAAGAAGAACATGCTCTCAGCCTCTGGGGAAAACACAAGAAGTTTCTAAAGGGAAAAAGAAAAATAAAATCCACCTTTCCCAGCTGAATACTCCTACCAGTATTAGTGAGGCACACACCCTGACCATCATTATAAGTTAAAATTCTCCTTACTTCAGTTTGAAACAGCGGAGAGACACGGGACAAAGAGCCCTCCACCAGCACCGTGGGGGCTGCCATAATCACTGTGGCATTGCTTGTGCCACCTCCTGCTTCTGGCCTCCAGCTGAGATGGTGGAAGGGAGGACAGCACAAGCCAGTACCAATCTGAACCAGGGACGCAGAAGCAGTAGTTCCATAGATGTCATCACAGCTCTCAGATTCTGTGCTGCAATTTGCTCTTCTGGAAAGGAGGATTGGGAGAAACAACTGCTCAGCCCCTGCAAACATAGCTAAAGGCATATATCCACCTCCTGATCAATACAACTTTGATGACTGTTAACTATGATCAATCCTATTCCCCCCCAGTACCTATGACAAACCAGACTTTCAGGGAATAAAGCTTGCCAAACTTATTATAGAACAGTATTGCCCTCCTGTGGCCAAAGAATATTCCAAAGCAAATCTTATTAGGGTTTCTCATTTCTCTCATTTAATTAAATAAGTTAATTTATCTTCCTTCCTTCCTTCCTTCCTCCCTCCCTCCCTTCCTTCCTCCCTCCCTCCCTTCGCCACACACCTTTTTGAAAGGAACTGACAACTGGGAGACTCACCTGCCAGCCTCTCCAAAACCTAGATCCAAAGCTAATTTGGGCATGTCAAGGCATAGAAGCTGAACAGAAAACTAAGCATAGATGATGCTCTTCACATCAGAAATTATTGTCTGCATTCATCTTCAATGGTGACACTTGATAGTGACAGCATTTCTTTCTGTGCTCTGTCATTAATCACTCCTCTTCTACCTCAGATTTACTGCCTTTTTAACAATCCAAAAGTAGAATGTGCCCATTTCCAGACTGAGACAATCTACTCCTCCAGTGGGAGCAAGCATGGACCTTCCAGACCTTCCAAATCCATGTAAGAAAACCAATTTTCTCCGATTTAAAAGTACTTCAGATCAGGTCCTGAGTGACTTAGCAAACACAATGTAAGAGTTTGCAGACACACAGCAGTAACAGAGACTACAACGGGGACTGACACTCAGCTCCCCATGGCAACACCGAAGTCCCCAGACTACAGAATTGCTGTGCAAAGCAGATTACATCATCCCACCCCTGAACACATAAAGTACTCTCTGAAATTCCCATAATTTAGCCAACAAAAGTATATCTTAACCAACAAAATTACAACTTTTTCTTGGACGAAATACTTGGAGATAATAAAAACCCCTTAAATATTAAAAAAAAAATATTAAAAATCAGTCACACACCTGTGAAAACACTGTTGCAAAAAAGGACTTACAAAAATGACAGGACAAATGTAGCTTAAAGCAATCTAAATTCTTCACCATTATGTCGAAGTGTTGTTGAAAACCAAGCTACAGTTTATGTGGAGATCAATTTCACTTTACATATTCATGAATGGGCTTGGCCCAATCTATTTTACTTGCCAACAGTGAGTTAATATGACTCAGCTTTTCTACCCAGCTGTCAAAGGCTGAAGAAATAAGGATAAGAAACTCCATCTTCCTTTTCTGATTGCCAGCTATGCAGCACAAGAATGATTTACGTTTCCTTTTCACAACATATTTGTCTTTAATCAACTCTGATTTCAATTTATACGTATGTTCCAGTATCTTCACTGGATTTTTGTGTAGCTCCATTCAAGTTAAAGAAACAGTCGCAAACAAACCATATAGCCAGAGAAAGTCTGGGAATACATCTGTGCTCAAAATATGCAAAAATACTGTCAGTCATTTCTGGAAAGCAAACAGACCAAAACAGGGGACAAATAGGAATCCTGTACCACAACAAACTTCCTTGGACACAGCCATAGTTTTCAATGCACTGGAATGCAGCCAACAATGTCTACTCCAAAACATAGTTTTGTTCTGGTTAAAAAAAACAAACCCTTCTGTTTCAGGTAAGTACTGACAGCAAATTTTATTTGCTGCCTAATTTATGAACAATTAATTTTAATGATCGTCTCTAGAGAAGCAGCATCTGCTTAGCATTAGGTTCCAGAAGAGTCTGTAGAATGTGATGAAAAATGAGAACTTCATACCCAGCTGAGTACACAGAGACAGGGAGGGAAGGATAAGGAATAATTCTCAATCTCTTGGAAGTACCTGAAAAGGTTTTTTACCTATGCTTCCCTTCCAAGAACATTTTGTACAGACCAAGCATATAGAACTGCAGTCTGGAAGGAAGGAGGATATCTGAAAAGGTTTTATCCACAAGATGACAGTGAACACAGCTCACTTGCTCATGAATTCTGTGTAATCTATGTTAAGAGTCACAGGCTTGCTAGTATTTGGTTTAATTGGGCAGAGGAAGTGTGTCTTCTGGATGGAGGTACAAAAAACAACAGCATTTTTCCAGCTCAAGCTCCACTGCAGTCTTGCAGAAAGGATATTCACTGGCCACACCTTTCAGCAACATATCCTGTAGGACAGGTGAAGAAGGACATCAGATTTCTTCTAGGAACCATGGAGACATCCATTTTGTTTTGTGTACCTTCTTCCTAACCCTATGGCAAGGAAAAGCCACATTTGGACGTTGCTACTCACTCCCAAGTGCAGTAAATTTTTTGATTGTTCATTTTAATTTTCCATCTTTTCTTATCAGCTTTTATTTTGGATGCTATCTAGGAAAAACAAGCAAAAAATAGTAAATGGCTCACATTTAGATTCACATTTATTTTTATTTTTGGCTGATGGATTTGTCAGCAGCTCAATATTAGTTATCTCACATGTAACACTCTCCAGAATCATTCTTTTCATTTAACCACTTTTCCCCAGAAAGCAATTTTCTTGACAATTACCCTGATTTCTTTTCTTATGGTAGCCTATCTTGCAACAGCATTCAATTGAAAAAGAGAGGATAACAGGATGCCAGCAGCTCGTACAGCCTTTTCTGCCTCTCCTTTGCTTTTTGACCCAGTCTGTGGCAAAGAAAGTCAGTTCAATCATCCCTCCCATAACACACACTCACCATTTCTATTCTGTTTGTAAGCTCAGTGCTCCTTGCTGTGTTATAAAGCCCTACCTGCTCTCCTTTGCAGCACACCTCTACCTGGATAATGTGTATTCCAGGCAAGGAACAAGCCTTGCCTTCTGGCTCCTAAGTCCTTTTTCAGGCTGTTGCACACAGGAACTTACAAATCTATGAGAATTGCTCCCATTCTTGAGAATGATATCATTTCATCCCCCTCTGCAATTATTGTCCTTTTGGGTTCATTCCTCTTGAGCAGATTTTCAGCCACTGCTACTCAGGCTTTGTACATCTGAATGTCTCATAGCCAACAAGGATAACAAAATACCCTGAAATCAGTGTTTGGCTGGTGGAGTCCTAACTCAACTGCAGTCTCTCCCTCCTTGAGGAATTCTCTGTGATGCCCACTAGGAAGCACTAAGATCTCAGACATAGCAAGGGATGTAGATTTTTTTCTAGCTCTGAAATCCTCCCTTTGAACCTTCCATAAGAAGAGTAGTTATTTCAGCTGGACTGGAAGAACCCATCTGCTTATTTGCCCCATTTTCTACAGCTCCCATGACCCTTTTTCTGCCTAAATAGCTGAAAATTCAGGAAGAGTAATGAGAATGAAATGTAATGAGAATTAAAACTACTCCTTTTAACATTCTCAAGTGTTCATGCCACAGCTTATAATACTCTAAAATGCCAAGCCACTGCTGAAGACTGCTCATCAAACAGTAAATTCCCCGTATAACAATAACCTGAAAAACATTGCTGCTTCTCTTCACAAGTTCTGATAACAAACATGCCAGAAAATAGAGATGCTTCTGTATGTCTCAACAGATATAAAAAAAGATACTGAGCTACAACTGAATACAGTATATACCTACAAGAGGAAGAAGAAAGTAAGCAAGGCAGAGAAGCAAGAGGCAGAAATGATTCATGGCAGCAGGACACACAGCTGTTCTTGCTGAAGACCTCCTACTGTCACAGCTCACCGTGAAAATCAGCACTGCAGAAGCCATTGGCACTGCTGTCCTACATTTTTGAGGAGAAATGGGGATCAAGTGAAACTGCAATCATACTTGGAAGGAGCCCTTAACTAAATTCCTGATGAAAAGGACACAGTTGCTCTGACAGAAAACTGATCTAAAGGAGCACATCTGTCAGGTTTGTTTCTATACTGCACTGTCACATTCCATAAAGGATTCAGGAGGAATGGAGTTACAATCTGTTATCTATAATAGGATGACGAGAGAAAAATACAGCACTTAAGTATATGGTTTTCAAGGGGATGGCATATGGCATTCTTCAGAATACTTTTTGTAATTCCATGTTCTGTTCCACTGAATGGCTCTTGCACTTTTTCTGTTTTGAACTAGACCCAACCATGAGTTCCACTGATGGGCTTCATCTCAGAGGAACAGCATTTTACAAGCAGGTGAGATACCTGTTAGCAGTTCATTTGTTCATTTTACATTCATTCTTTATTTTATACTAATAATCTACAGCCCAAATTCTATTCAAAAATTATATACTTACTATTAAAAATGTAAGGAGTCTCACAACAGTGTAGTCCATGGATTATAAAACATTAGTACCAGAATTATGAATCAAAGATGGTTTCTGGAATTCTGAGTTCCTGAGAAACCACCTCTCAATTTCAAATCTTGAACATATTCAGTACCTAAACTCCATCTCATTGAAACAAGTTAAGATTCCACCTAAAAAATCTCCTAAAAAATTCCCTGCACACTTAAAAAAAAAGCAAAAAAAAAGCTATCTAGAGCTGCAGTCAGGAGCACTAAAACAAAGAGCCAAGAATGTCACTGAGTTCTTTGTTTCTTCTCAAAACAAGTCGTGGTTCACTTTAATCAGCTGTAAAGATAATTGCTGAAAGGGCAGAATTGATAAGTTGGTTTTCATACACTTATCTTCAGCATCAGCCTTAAACAATTTAGCTGAGGAAGTAATTTCAGGAGGAAAAGGGCAATAGTAAGCTGTTATAACTTCTGAAAATTAACTACTCTAGAGGGATGTCTGCATAACATTATACCAACACTTGCTTTTTTTCTTCCACTAAAATTAAGTGCATAGAGGAAATAATCCACATTATGAGAATACATATTTTAAAATAAATTCCAAACTGGTTAGTTCTCTTTGATGTTTCAGTAATTCACACTAAAGACGTAGGTAAGAAGGGAATGTAAAAACAAGTATTTCCCCAGTTCATCTTTTTGGCATGTTATGCAACTCATTTTCTGCAGTCTGACATTGTTTAACTTTCTGTTTGAATGCACAGAATTAAATCCAAGGAAAATAAAAAGCTATTTCACAAAAAGAAAAGTTACATAGATTAATTTAAATGCAAAAAAAAAAGGCTCATTCACACTACAACAGAGTAGCTTTCCTACAATTCAAACTTGGAACAAAGCAGACATAAAACTTCTGATGCTGAAAAAGGACACATTCTCTGGGTTTGCTTGGACAGGAAAGTGAGAGTGACCCATGCAGAGAATCATGGAGACAAAAGCTGTGACGCAGCCTACTCTTCTGTGAGCTGAAAACAGAGTTTTCCCAGAGAAGGCAGGTTTACAGCAATGTCTCAGGTACAGCTGTCAGCCTCTGGGCCACTGAGGGATGAGTGTGTAAAGTGCTTTTAAGACAACTGTGACTTTCCGTCCTAGTGAGCTATTGCAGATGCCTCGAGGGAATATCACAACAATGCAGGTCCTTTTAGCCCTGCTGAAGTAGTCAAAATTGATGTCTAAAAGCTGATCCTGACCTTGGTCTGAGATTTACAGAACAGCATCCAGTGAAAGAACAGGCTTAATCTCTCGACAAACAGGATTGTATTTTCAATGAGAGAGCTCAGCTCAATTAGTCCAGCTACGTATCTCTGTCTTGTCCTGGAAAACTTAAAGCACATCTGAACAAATTATCTTTAATTTAAGGTGAATTACAGTACAAAGAACTACATAACTCTCAAAAAAATCGATATATAAGATTCATAAAGATGCTTTCTCTCTTATTCCTAAAAGAAATTAAAATAAGCAATAGGTTATTTTGCTCACAAAACCATACTGAGAGATGGATGCCAGGCACAGAGAATGATTTGTATCACCAAGTAAAGACAGCCAGCTATCTCCAAAACTATCTTGATTTGTAAAGCTCCTGTGCTATCAATTCCTAACATTAACCCAGGAGAGTTTGTCAAGAATGAACCTGGATCTGCATAGGGCCAAAAAGCCTTCAAACTATTAATACCTAATCCAAAATATTAAAAAACCCTGCAGGCACAAGCAGAGCCAGTAGGATTGCACAGGGTTAAGGTACTCAAATATTTTTTTCACTGCTGAGTGAGTTCAGTTTGTCCAGCCTGGAGAAGAAAAGGCTTTCAGGGGACCTTAGAGCAGCTTCCAGTGCCTAGAGAGCCCCTGCAAGAAGGCTGGAGAGGGACTCTTAATCAAGGAGCATAGTGATAGATAAAATTGCTATTTTCTCCTTTGTTTTCCCCTTTTGACAGTCTTGCCTTGATTTTCCCTGGGGCTCTTGTTATGGAGCTGCATGTACCAGCCTGGCTCTTGACAGGTTTAGGGTCTGGCCAGTCCATGCCAGGGACCAAATGGAATCTGAAAGTCACAACATGGTGGCTGGTGCTTCCCCTTCTGTGGCTTCCTTGCCTTCACCAGCTCAGCAAATCTGGGTGTTCATGACAATGTCCTTTTTACAACACACTCATTTTCTTTCCACTTCCCCATTATGATGCTCTTATCTTCTTATCATTTCCCCATCTGAGGCCCATCTATGTGATCCCAGCATTGCTGAGTCCTCCCAGAAGCCAGGTATGATCTCCCTTCCCAGAAGACAGCCCCATCCCCTTTGATGGGACACCCAAGTCCATGTGAAGAGCTGGGAGTGGGTGCTGTCAAAGCAGCAGGTGGGATATTCCTGTGCACCTCTCCCCCACAGAAATGAAGCATCAGGTCCCCAAGGAGGAAGGTGAGTGCAGAACATCCCCCTGAGCACCTGCCAGAGCAGATTTTAGTTGGTACCCAGCTGTGCAAGCAGAGGCCCCTGAATTGTGGAAGGTGCTCTGGTCTCTCCCTCATCCAGTTCCTGGCATTAACCCCACTGGTACCCCAGCACAGTTCTGTGGGAGACACTGGTGCACCTCCAGGAACTGTTCAGGCTGTGCCAGTGAGCTGACAGCAAGGTCACTGTGCCAGCAGGACAGGCTAAGTGTCCACCAGAATGGATTGGAGAGTTCCCAGAGCTGACACTCCATGGCCCCCAGCCCCACACCTCCAACAGTCCCTGGCACACACCCTCTTTTCCCCTCCTGCAGTACCAGGCCAGAAAGCTGAGCCAGACAAGGACCAATGAAGAGGGATTTTACAACTTTTCCCTGAAAACCAGCAGGAGCTGACACAGTTGGCACAGAAAGTGAGGTTAGGGGTTTTCATGCCCCTGGCAGTGCACAGGCCAACAACCCAGCAGGGACTCTCTGGTAGCCAGCTGCAAACCACCCACCTGACCCTCATTTACCCAAAGAGGTTCATTTTTGCAGAAATTAGGTATTTTGAGAGGGTACATGATTTTATCAATGGTCCCTGTGGCTAGTGGTTCTCACTAACCAGGAAGCCCACAAGCAGTGCTGGGCAAGGGGTAACCAGACTCCCCAGGTGCTGCACCTGCCAGCTGGGGGGTACCTCAGACACACCACTACAGCAAAATTCTTGCTTGACAGGTAGGATACAATCAATTCCTAAAGACCCCAACAGTGCACACTCAGAAAGCAAGCTACAAAACTTCCTGCTTCCTCCTTCCTTTCCTGTGTCTGGCCTTGTTCTGCTTTTCCTCAGAACTCTGGTCAGCAAACTTCATGTCCCAGCCTGGCTCTCAGCCAACAGGTCATTGCAGCAATAGCAGGGCTCACGTCACAGGGACTTGGGCTCTGGCTATTCCCACCAAACACTCACATGGAATCTGAAAGTTGCAGATCTGTGGCCAGCGCTTCCCCTTCTGGGGTTTCTTTGATATCTCCAGCTTAGCAAAACTGGGAAATCCTGGCATAATTTTGCTGTCATGATGCACTCATTTTCTCTCCTTGAAACTCTGGGTGAATAGGAGGGAAGAAGCAGCAGGGACTGAGCACTGTGTAGAGGAAAACCCTGCAGCCCCCCCAGCTCCAGCCCTGCTTGTGTTCCCTCAGCTCCTGCAGCACCAAGAAGTCCACAGAAACTATAGGATCATTTACATTGGAAAAGACCTTTAAGAACATCAAGTCCAAACATTAATCCAGGGTACAAAGTCACCACTAAACTATGTCCCTAAGCACCACATGTCTTTTAAATGTCTTTAGGGATGGTTACTCCACCAATTCCCTGGGCAGCCTATTCCAGTGCTTGACAACCCTTTCAGAGAAGAACGTTTTCATAACATGCCCTGGTTCAATGTGAAGCCATTTCACCTAGTCCTTGTCACTTGTTACCTGGGAGAAGAGAGTAACCTCCACCTCACTACAGCCCTCCTTTCAAGAAGTTGCAGAGAGCAGTAAGGTTCCCCTCAGGGGGTCTCCTCTTCTACTGTCAAATAAACCCAGCGCCTTCAGCTGCTTCTCGTAAGACTTGTTCTCTCTTGAATCTGAAAATTGCAGCCCTGTGGCTGGCACTTCCCTTTCTGCAGTTTCTTTACACAATTTTCCTGGTATGATACACTCATTTTCTTTCTTGAAACCCTGTGCCCACCCAGTGGTGGTGGTGGTATAAAAGGAGGTAGCAGGGGCTACAGTGTAGGGGAGAGCCTTACAGACACCCCAGCCCAGGCCTCACTCGTGCCTGCCTCAGTCCTCCCAGCATCATGAGGGTCCTTGTAGCCACCCTGGCTGTTCTGCTCCTTGTGGCCATCTGCTCCCTAGCTGAGGCTGATCTTGGAGTCTCCAGGAATGCTGCACTTTTCCAGAAGGACAGTAGGCTTTCCTTCCCCAAGAGAGAGCCCCATTCCCACTGATTAGACCCTCATGCCCATGGAGAAGTCTGGGAGCAGATAGTCATCACCTGTGCAGGGACTAAGCCTCAGAGACGGAGCTTTCCAGGGGATGATCCCAGAGCACTCAGCATGGGTGATGACGGCAAATCCCCTGGGAGCCACAGGCAGAGCCTCTGCCACAGTGTGGGGTCTCACTGGGTCCATCTCTCTGCCCCCACAGAAAGCAAACCCATCTCCTGCTGCTTTGCCCACATTACACGCCCCATTCCACCCCGGATAATCCGCTCTGCCTACAGGACCAGCAGCAGCTGCCAAATGCAAGCCGTGGTGTAAGTACCAAACATTGCCTGGGTGCAGGGTGCACCAGCCAGGGCAGCACCCCAAGGGTGTCTAAGGTTGTCCTGGATGGGAAAGGGCAGGGACAACCAGCGTGCTACCAGTGGGACCTAATGCTGGCATCCTGATGCCCTGGCTGAGTGCCTCAACACTGATTTTTTTCCCCAACAGCCTGGTCACCAGGGACGGGAGAGAGGTGTGTGCAGACCCCATGGCTCATTGGGTGCAGAAATACCTGAAGCACTTGGAGCTTCTGAAGCACTGACTCTCTGCTGCTTCCCCCGGGCAGTGGGCTCGGCCCCCAGCACAAGACATGCAATAAGAGTGCTTAAGCTGCATCCTTCTTCAAAGGGAAAATTTATTACAATTGGCCCCTCTCTATTTCTAAAATTTTTTAGTGTAGTTCAAAAACTCAGGCAATCAAATGCACAAGTTTGCACTCAAAACAAAACAAGCTGTGCACAAGTACACGCAAAACAAGAAGAAACCTGTTAGAGTTTATAGAGCATAGAAGTTGAATTTATCAGGAGAGAGCCTGAAAACTCAATCAGTATTTCAAAGATAGAACCACCTATTCCAAAATTACTTATGAATATATGTACACTACAATAATGAGACTAAAAGAAGCACCAAATCCTAAAACTGATGTGTAGAGCTGCAGAAGATTTGGGCAAGGCTGATGGGCTTCTTTCCGCATAATCTGTTTGCTGTACTTCCACGTGTACTTCAAAGCTTGTTTCAACTAGTGTTCAATGCAATGTATGGTTCAATGCTTTTGCCCACTTCTGCAATTCAGTCTTATAGCAACAGCTTCTAGATTAATAACATTGAAAATCTCCAATTTAGGAAAAGTGCGAAAGAGAAAACACAAGACTTATATTACTTACAAGGCAAATATGACAGTCTGGTAAAAATCCTCCCTGGGGCACTGTTTTCGCAAATCTCTTTATAGTTTAGGCAATCTATTTGTTCTTATATATACACCAACCCTGGATTAAATACTCTGCATTTTCACAGCATCGTGGAGGGTTTTTTTTTCCTTAATACAGTTTGACTTAATTCCCTCCCAAAACCGCCTGTTGACCACTGCACTCTTTGGCTGGCTCCCTGAGGAGGACACAGTGAGGCAGGAGGCTGGCACCACCAGGACTGGCTCCCCGGCCCAGGAGCTGCACTGTGAGCACACACCACCGAGCCCAGAGCCATTCCCACACTTCACCCCTGGAGAACAACCCAACCTCCGTGTCCCTGCATGTGTCACAATCCTCCTGCCCGCACCACCATCCATCCCTCTGTGCTGTCCCTCTGTGCTGTCCCGGGTAGAGGTGTTCTTCTCTGCCACCACCAAGGGAGCACGGGGGAACCGGTGCCCACTCTTGCCTTCCGTCCTCCCCGAGCTGCCTTTTCCTTTTCTGTGTACCTTGGATATTGTTAAAATCTGAAAACTTTGTTTGATGAAAGTAGTGGTGTTCGAACTCACTGTGTCCCCTCGTTCTCGCACAGCTGACATCAACACCGACTGCTGGGGGGGAAACTACGCATAAAACGTGCCACGTTCGGCATAATTTGTAAAGCAAGAACCGAGGAGAACGGCACGAAGAGAAACAGCTCAAACATAACTCCCCTCACTCCCCAGAGCCCAAACCACCTCCGGATTTCCAGCCCTGGCCGGCCTGGCCTCCCCTCTCCCAGCACCGACCCTCCCTCCCCGGCCGGGGTGAGTACGCGGGGCCCGCACGGCATCTCGGGAGTTGTAGTTCCCCGCCCGGCTCGACATGGCGGCTATGCGGGCGCTGCCGGCCCCCGCTGCCGCGCTGCTCCTGGCTGCCGCCGGCCAGGCTAGCAAGTACTCCCGGGAGGCCAACGAGGGGCTGGCGGCCACCGGCGAAAAGCGGCGGGAGACCGGGGAGTTCCGGGTGGTGAGACTGAACCAGATCTGGGAGAAGGCGCAGCGGGTGAGCGGGGCGGTGCGGGGCGATGGCGGTGCTCCGAGGGGGGCCCGAGGTCGGGCCCGGCCGCTTCAGACACTCATTCCGCGTCTGGCAGACGGGGACGAGCGGGGAGTGTGAGGAGACACCGAGGCTGCCTGGCTCGGGGCTGCGGTGGCTTTTGTTCTGTTCTCGGGCACGGCTGTCCCGCCCGTGGCGCAGCGAGGGCTGCGCTCAGCCCCGCGCCCGGCGCTGTCCCGGCGGCGGGGAGCAGCCTTCTCCCGGGCCCGGGGACGTGTAGCTGAGTCCTGGGAAGTGCTGGCCTGCCCGTGTTTATATACAGCACCTAATCCACATGCCCAGGAGGTGGGAGAGAGGGGAAGCCCCTCTGGTGCCATAGAGGATCTTTGGCTGACTCCAGCGCTCGCTGGTTGAATGCTTTAGCCGTGTTCAGGGCTGCGTTACCCTCATGTGGGTGAGGACGCTGGCCTCGGTTTCAGAAGTTCACTGCAGGAGAAGCCCCTCCACCCTGGCGGTTCTGTCAACTACATTCCCATCAAGTGGTGTACACAAATGCAAGAGGACCAGCAGATGGGTATCACCATTCCCAGATGAGAGCCTTGATTTTGACACTGATGCTTGAGTTTCTCTAACACTGGACTACAAAAAATATTTAAAGTGAAAATAAAATCAAATTATTTCATTACAGTGGAAATATTTACTTAGAACTAAAAAGAACAGCTCCAACAGGAGAAGTATGTGCTGTACATATCCCCTGAATATTGCGGATCATGGGAATTAAGGTCATGACCAGCAATGATTCAGTTCTTTCAGGCAAAGAAATATAGTTAATATTAATTTTGGATCTTCTGTATCCTGAATAGCCTGAGCTGTTGAATTGGAGGTAGGGCATCCCTGGATTCAGCCAAAAACTAGAACTCTGCTATAGTGCTGCCTCCCAGTGTGCTAGAGGAAGGTATCAAAAGTACTCCTTTCCTCGATGGGAGAAGGATGGAATAGGGCATAGGAAAGCGTGTGTTAATGAAACTTCAGCTGTTGAACTGACAGCTGAAAAAGAAATAGCACTGGGACTAGAGATAATCTATAATAATAGTAATGTCAGTTACCTCTCACCTTTCCAATTAGTCTTTTCTCATGTTCATATCTGGCCCTTCTGGAATTAAAATTTGAGGTGCTTTTCATCATCTATGTTAAGATACTAAAATATAAAATGGATTAACTGCCAGTGAAAAACTAAGGCTTAGTAAATTCTATGTGTGTGAGATAGATTACAGAGATGCAAAACCTACTTGAACTAAATTTGCCACCATCTAAATTTCACTTTGAGTACAACTGTCAACCAGTATGTGTTTTATAAACTGATTTTTCAGTATGTCTGGGCAATATATGAAACAAGAGGAAAAGTGTGCCTGTGTGTTACATCTGCTTTGAAATACTTCCATAATAAATTTGTAGTAAAGAGCTCTTTCCTTTTGGAGGCAAGGGTGTAGGTAAGGATGTAGCAGGTAATGATTGCAGCCAGCCCAACAGCAAATGATGTAATTGTAATGTTTGACAAATTTCCAGCATTTATTCTCAGAATTGCCAGATACCTATGTTGGATGTTAATGTCCAGGCAGCATAAGGAATGAAGAATAAGGAATGAGTTTAAGGAGCTTGTTGCTTGGTTATTTAATCATTAAACTTAACTTTTCACTTCTGCTTCTAGTTAGTTATTCCAGCATGTGAGTGATGTTAGTAAAGTGATGGGGAGTTGACTGTTGATATTTTTTACCTGGTGTAGTCAGGGTCCAACATGGCATAAACTTAAAGGAAATAGTTTTTGAACTGAATACTTTAACTGATGTATTCACTCTGTATGACATAAATGGGGCAGGCAAGGAGCTTCCAAAAGGTTTCAAAGGATTTATAATGCTCACAAGGAGAGTTACTTCAGTTTCCTACTAAATTATAATGAGAATTAGAAAATTATTGCTCTAATTGGGAGACATTTGAATAGGATCTTGTTTTCTCTTAAGGAACAATGGGCTTAATGTAGTTTCTTAGTTTTTATTGCGACTTAAACGTGTTTTATTGATGATGTTGCTAAACTTCCTGGTTAGAAGTTCTGGTATTCTTTTCTATAACTTTTAGAAAACAGAAAGTTTTACATGTTTTTGGGTTTGCACTAACTGCAGAGGGCCTCTAACAGAAATTGTACTGTGTAGTCTTTTATACAGTAGTGGGTTTCTGATGACAAGGTCACATATAAAAATTTTACTGTATCTACAGTACTTATGAGCTAAATTACTTATCTAATTATGCCTGGCTATTTATTCCTGTATTTCCTCAGCCCAACTACATATGATGTCCACACTACTTGAATGCGATATTACATAACTACCAAAATGCTTGGCCATTCCCTTCACAATTTGTGGCAAACCTTTCGCTCAGTCTTGAAGCTTTAGAGCACGATTCTTGCTGAGGAAAAATGTTGATACTTGGTGCCACTGCAGTAGTGACCTTGGGCTGTCTAGGTAATCCTGTACCAGAAAAGCAAATAAATACGTGATTAAGGTTTTTCTTTTACTTTAGCACATACTAAGAACCATAAATAAAGTGGTTCCTTCTAAGTGCTTTGTTTCTATAAAGCAGTTCCCCAAAAGTAGATGGTAAAGAAGACAACAGAGACACTCCTTTGCATTAGTATTAGAGGGATCAGAAGTTTTATTGTGTTTTATAAGTATTATATTTACCTGTGATTCTAACTACTCTAGGTTTTAGTAATTTAAGCCAAGTACAAAATGCAGAGAAAAAAATAGTTTAAAAATCAAAATAATTATATGCAGTGGCACAAGGTTAATTAATAGGACAGCTTATGATGGAAGCGTAAACAATGATGTGGATAGTTTCCTGAATTCCTGTCAATAGGAAGTGCATTAGCTCAAAGTAATGACACTTTTCCTAGTTACTTTGAAATAACCTGCTGACACACAAAGGAGCGGCTGAATCTTTTCAGTATCATTCTGATGTTTAAAAACAATACTGAGTTCTGAGTCTGTGTTCATTAAATATCCTTCCTCACTGAAAATGAGCATTTTTATAATCTGTTTAATGATTAAAAGAAACCTTCAATAGATTAACTTGTCCTAGGACTGACAAGCCTGGGTAGTTTCAGGCTGGATCTGAGCTCCCAGGAGCTGGAGGGGTTTTATCTCCTCTCTTCTCTGGGCTTCTCACCTCAACTTTTGTTTGTTGGCGTGCATGTAGACACAGACAAATGTAGTTCTGAGGTGTTAAGATGGTTTGTTACATTTCTTTGTTTTAAACTGAATAACTGAGGTGTCTAAAATCTGGAAGTTCAGGATCAACTCACAGCAGTGCTGCTGTGACTTATTAGTCATTGTTGCTGTTTTCTCTGTAGCTCACAAAATTTCAAGCTGACCTAGCATTCATTTAAACTATTTCTTTTTTCCTATCTTCAGCCTTAATGTCTTACCTTTCTTTTCCTAGTATGTCAGACAGGAATACCTTTAAGTTTTGTATGTTTTAATGCACATAAACCATGTTATGAAATTATCTGAGATTTTTTTTCATCTTGATCATAGTAAAAATTGCTGTTGAAGTGGCTCTTTCACCTGCAAGGCCATCCTCAGTGACCTGTTAGACTGAAAAACTGTACTAACCAATAAAGTTTTTCAACTCATTATAACTGTATGGTTGGAAGATGGTCCACAAGAAAGCACATGTGGTGGCAATGGCACATTGTTTGAGAGGAATTGCTGTGCCATACTGGTTGTTCTGTATCTGTCCTGGTTTCTGAAGGTAGTTTTCTGTAGCTCTGAAACAAAAGGGGACTCCACATAACTAAATACAAACCTTTGTCTGTTCTTGTTAGCTGCATCTCTCTGCTGTGAAACTGGCAGAGTTGCATAGTGATCTAAAAATACAAGAAAAGGATGAGCTGAGCTGGAAAAAACTGAAGGCTGAAGGTCTGGATGAAGATGGAGAAAAGGAAGCCAAGCTCAGACGCAACTTAAATGGTAAGGTCTGTCTTGGAAAGAAGGAGTTTAAACTTTGCATCAGACACACACATGGTTAGACACTTGTGTTTAAACTATTAAATAACAGGTTGTCTTTCTGGACACCAAGCACACAACAAGTTCTTTGGAGGCCAGTAGGGAGCTGCAGGAGCCTAACAGATTCCTTTGCTCCAAATAATTGCAGAAGAGGTCATTGAACCTGGGACACTGTGTTTTGAGCTTTTCCTCTGTCAGCTGTAAAGTCCAGCTCTGCAAGTCATAAATGTAGCCAATCTCTCACCTTCCATACATCCATAGCTGGTTCTCATGTTTCTGTATCTTCTGTTCCCTTGCAGTCATTATGACTAAATATGGAATGAATGGAAAGAAGGACTCTCAACTAGTTGATACCAATTATATTAAAGATGGCACAGAAAGTGACACACTAGATGATCCAAGACTGGAAAAATTATGGAGCAAGGTGAGTAAGATTTCCAGGAATTGAAATGTAGGAAATTAGTATTTCTTCACTGAACTCCTAGCTGTGTCTTCTGTGAGCACTCAGACTGGGAAATTAATAGCTGAAATTAATACTCTTTTGTTAAGTACTGACCAAGCTGCCTTACTCTGTAGTTCACATCTTCATGCCCTGAGGGTACCCTGCATCCAGACCATCCAGCTGTGGCAGGTTGTCTTTGGCAAATAAAACACCCACATTAGTCTGAAGGGTGGAGCCTGGGTCCCCTCAGCTCAGAGTATTTCCTCACATTTCCCTGAACTCATGGCTTCCCTTAGTATGAATGTCATAGCGTGTGGTGGTTTTCCCAGTTTCCTTATTGCTGTTTATGGATGTTTGTAAAATGATGCATTTAAAATAGAACCATTTTGTAGACCATCTAAAACTGAAATGAATTGTCGGGAAGGGTTTTAAATAAGGACTTTCTCAAACCAGTATTCAACTGAAAAGATCCAGGATTTGAATTCATGCATAAAAAGGGGAAGTTGTACTGTCAAGTTTGGGCAGTTAAAAATGGCAAAGTAATCTTCAGAAATTAAATAATTCACATTTTAAGAAGCAACTAGTCAGGTGGATCTAAAGAATTCTCCCATGAGTCTAGTGCAGTGGTAGTAAAGCAGAAAAAAAGATTTGCTGAATTTTAAAATACTACTGTAGCTAGATACAAGCTAGCTCCTAGCTCTGGCAAGGAACATCATGTCTTGTGTTTTGGGGAGCAGTAAAATGCAATAGGAGAAATATTCCCTAAGCAAAACTAAAGGGTCTGAATGGATTTCAAAAATATTCACTTTTGATCAGGCATTGCAGTAAGTATGCCACCAGATTTATGGGTAGTGCCCCAGCTGTCTGGGCAGCACTTCCTTAATAGTTAGAGAGCAAGTGCACTGATAAGTGATAAAATCTTCATGCCAGTAGAGTAAGATGAAGTAAAGACTGTGTTTAATATCAGGCTGCATCCTTCATACAAGTGGTTCCCTTCCAGTTGTCTGTGGAGCTCCATGGCCCTTATTTCTGTATTAAATTATTTCGCATGGAATAGAAATGCCAGACACCTTTCACTGGGTAGTCCATAGCAAGTCCAGCTTTGTAAGTCGTCTTAAAACTTCTTTTGACATGATTTGAGGCATCTTATCCATCAACACCTAAGTCCTCACCACATACAAATATTAAGAGAATTAAAACAAAAAGATCTAATGGAAAGCTGCACTTAATAATTTTCTAAATGTGGTGAGAAGTGGGAAGTTGATGGCACCAGAAAGCACTTGGTCTGTAAAGCATAAAGAGCTGATGTTTCTTTCAGGCCAAGACCTCTGGGAAGTTCTCTGATGAGGAGCTGGATAAGCTTTGGCGAGAATTTAAGCATCACAAAGAAAAGATTCGTGAATACAATATTCTGCTGGAGACTGTGAGCAGAACAGAAGGTGCCTGAACATTTCTCTGATATTTCAAGATCAGTACAACTCTTTACTCTGTCCATTGTTTCCATGGCTTTCAAATTTCTTTGTAACTCCTGACATTTCTGTCAGAACCGCTTGCCGATACTTCATGGATTTAGTTCGGCATTAGCTGCCAAAATTCTTGCCAGCTGATGGAAATGTTGCCATTTCAGTTTTGTGATTTTGCCTGAATTTCATGCAGGGATGATGCCGTCAGATTAGCAATGATGGCCATTGTAGTTTACAGGAAATTATGCAGCAAGCATAAATCCACTGCTGCAAAATGCAGTTCTAAAGTCTGCAGAACATGCATGTTTTATCTCACCAAGAGCATATACTGAATATCTTAGGCACCAAGCCTGAAGTTTATTAGAGCATCAAGGATCTGAACCCAGCTTGCCATAATAATCTGAGCTAAAATTGTTAGAGCTGAAAAATTCTAAAGCTGACAGTTTTGTGTTTGCATTACATAGTCCAAGCTGGAAGCTGCTGAAAATCATTTCACCATCAGATGTCTTGGTTCATGAAATGTCCAGGGAAGAACTCATTAAACTTCCTTACCCCATTTTCTTGGGAAATGGCTAACCTGGGAAAATTAGAGCATTTCCTTACTATAACTGAGTGGCTAGTAGGGGTAATATATAAGGCATTTCTGTAACATTACCCTCCAGAGCACCAAGGGACATTGATCTGAATACTGACCTGACAAAGGAATTCTTAAAGTCTGTTATTGATGCTTTATTTGTGTTCAACTTAAATCCTAAAAATTTAGCTTCTTTTATTCAACTCAGATTTGGGGGATTTTTGGAGTTTTTGACCAATCAAGATTTGGCCCACAATCAATAACATTTACTGTTCTTCAACAGATATCCACAAAAATGTTATCAATCCATCTGAGGAGAACCTGGTGAAAGAGGAAATCTTGCACAACAAACACAGAGAACTCAAGGAGAAGTTAAGAAGCATCAATCAGGGGTTTGAGCGTTTACGTAAAGTCAGTCACCAGGGATATGACACAACCAGTGGTATGATACAGTGGAGTTTGTGCTTATCTGGGATATGTTTAATTTTTTAAAAAATTTAAATCAGTGGGCAAGTAAAAGGGTATAGTCACAGTATCCCAGTGCATCTTGTACCACAATGGGCTGAGGAGATACGGCCAGCTAGTCCTGTTCAGAACCAAACACTGGGAGCCTAATGAAAGGACACAGTCAGTGTGTTAAGAGGATAGTTCTGTCCTCCATACCCCCATGAGAAATGATACTGCCCCAGGAGGGCAAGTAAATGAGACAACATGCAGGGCAAGCAATGCCTTTATCCAGTTCCTCGGGTTTGGGGTTTTTTTGCTTTTAAAAACTTAGTAGTAGCAGTATCTAGTTCTATCCAGTACTTCAATACTTCTCCCTTTGCATCTAAATAGATCTATTAGAAGTGCAGTGCTTAATGTCTCTGGTCTTAATATCTGTATGTATGTGAAAAAGCATCTCTTCATCTTTCATAGAAGTTGGGCATTAAAATCATTGTGTCCAGATTTTCATTTTGTTATATGTGATTGTTTAGAATTTGAAGAACCAAGAGTGATTGATTTGTGGGACATGGCCAAATCAGCTAATTTCACTGAGAAAGAACTTGAATCTTTTCGGGTAAGTAGAATTCCAGTGACTTCTCTTGCAGAAAGATGTTACCACTACAAGAAACATTCAATGTTACTCTGATTGCAGCCACTTCTGTATTACCCTCCAGTCACCATAAAAGTCATGCTGCCTTTTTAATAGTTTAGATATATAGACATGTATGTAACTAATCATATGCTGATTCTGTTACAATCAGCAGAATGAAAATTCTGAATCTTCTCAAAACAAGTGTTGCTTATTTTGAATATGTGAAAGATCAGGCCCTGCTTCTTTGTTGCCAATGCACCGATCTACCCCTCTTACCCAATGTCTTAATTATGTCCTTGGGAAGCACTGAAATTTTGTAGACACAGCAATTTCCCTCTCATGCCCATGTCTGGTACTGTTAACTTCCCATGTTGGAGCTGTGTTGAACTGAAACAAAACTATTGTGATAAAGACTGCTTTTCAAGGAAA
The DNA here is from genome assembly GCF_049639895.1 of Pseudopodoces humilis. Lineage (NCBI taxonomy): Eukaryota > Metazoa > Chordata > Aves > Passeriformes > Paridae > Pseudopodoces > Pseudopodoces humilis. The sequence continues at coordinate 9,580,201 of NC_142205.1, read as the reverse complement.
TAATACAGAAATTCATTCCTGTGCAGCTCATACCACTTTTAATCAATTCAAGTTGTACAGATAAAAGATATATTTTTTCTTTTTAATCTGTCTGTTTATCAGATTTAAAAAGAGGCTTTTTAAAAATATTGTCTGTCTCCCCTCAGTCTACTGTTCTTATACCTAAATTTTTATGTGATGTTCACTGCTCTCATCTTGTGGCACCTCACAGCCACACAGAGTCTTCTTCTGTGGACTCTGCAGTGGGTCGTTTTCAGCACCTACTTTCCAAATCAGTAGTCTGGTGGTGATGGTAATGGATTGTCCAGACATTCTTAAAAAGCAGGGAACTGAAAGAGCTTTCTGTGCCTGACTTAGTAAAGTATCATTAGGAGTGTCTTGGCAAGAGAAAGGAAGGCTTGGAACGAAACTCCTCTGAAGCTGTGTGTATTTGTTATCTTAGGAGGAGCTGAAACATTTCGAAGCAAAAATTGAAAAGCACCATCATTACCAGAAACAATTAGAGATTTCACACCAGAAACTGAAGCATGTAGAGGGAACTGGAGACAAGGATCATCTGAACAGAAACAAAGAGAAATATGCCATGCTGCAAGAAAAGACAAAAGAGCTCGGATATAAGGTCTGTATAAATCCAGTGTTACATACATGTTGAAAGTTCCCCTCAGTAGCAGAGGGGAAGTAGATTATCCAGTGCTGACTTTTCACACAAGCTGAATGACTTCCAGAAGGGGAATTCAAGGCACATCTGTTCACCACGTTTAGTACAGCATACACATAATTGTTTTTTATAGACTTATTTCTAAAAGGCCTGAAATCTTCCTGCTCTCTGCTCTTTCTGTTGTTACAAATACTCATAGCAAAATCTGAATATATTTCTATATTGATAATTTATTGACTTCCTGAAATTTGTTTCGTGTATTTTGTTTTCCTCATAGGTAAAGAAGCACTTGCAAGACTTATCCAGCAGAATCTCTCAAGGTCTTCAACACAATGAACTATAAAAATTTGTTCTGCTTCATGGGATCAGTTTGTTAACACAAAGCAGTTAATATGTTTTTTTGAACAGGGCTTACCAAGGAGACCTTCTGAAATAGTAAGGATTGAACAGATGTGTCCTGTAAGAATTTTTTTTGTCTACTTAATTACCAATTTTGTACTTGCACTATAAAATTAAATAATTAGATTAAATATTTAGGTTGCACATCTTTGATCATATAAATATTACATCTGAATCAAGTAGCAGCCTTTGAAATAATCAGCTTTGTCAAAAGGCAAAAAATATGTGAACTCTCAAAGGATTCCTGCTAGTAAAAAAATACTAATCTTATAGTCAGGTAAGGTATTCTGATTAATGAAAGCAGACACTGAGGTACAGGAATGTTAAACGGAGGCCAGAAAAGTCTTTATTTCAATGCTTGGCCTGTTACATTTCGTACTTAAGGTAAAAAAAGTATTTTTACTGATTTTGAGCAGTGGCTCAGAACTGCACTGCTGCACTGTATATGAGTCTTTCTTGTGGGTGGGGGAGGGAGAGTAAGGAGGGAACAAGTACTGAGGTCAATTTCCACAGTTTAGTTATTGACTAACACCTGTGTGTACAATTATCATGTTCATGGTTGCTTTGGTTTTGCTACACTTGGTCATTAAAAAATCAAAACAAGGTACTGGTGAGGCTTTTTTTTCACTTTCCCTTTCATATAGTGAGAAGTAACCAACACCTGGTTTTTGAGCATGTTGCCAATTCCTGTAATGTTCTTCCATACATTAGTTTTCAAGAGAGGAGGGGTAGTTTTGCACCACAAGGATCTGTTTCTGTGGTCTGAGTAGGCAGAAGATTTCTAAAGCAGCTTATCTCTGAGTGTCTATTCCAGTGCAATCTCCAGTAAAGATTATTATTACTTCCCCTTTCAAGACCAGATTTTTCTGGTCAGAACTTTGGCAGACATCAGACACCTGGGTTGAAATTGTCTATAATAACAATGCTGACTCTTCATTTCAAATGAAAGTTTCAAATGAAAGTGTTCCAGGAACAAGACCAAGCCCAAGGTCCAGTGTGGGTGAATCATTACAGCTGCTTGATTGAGGAGCTCTGTCCCTCACAGATGGCAGTGCTGAGGTGTGCTGGATTAGGCAGCTGTCCTCAAGCCTTGCTCTCCCTGCCTCTTCCATGAGAAACACTGAAGAGACACATTCAGTCAGAATAGGCCTCTCATCCTGGGTGATCATGGGTTAAAAGTAAGAGTTCTTTACTTAAAAACTGTATCTTCATTTGCAAGTGATTGAAACCAAAACTTTGGTAGCACTGTTACTTTGAGATTTCCTTTGAAGCTGGAATCCTTTTTATATTTTTTTCTTTTTTTACTGTTTTAATTTAATGCAAGCTAAGTGTTATTTATATTCCAGAGAATCATTGTCCACCACAACAGGCCACCACTAATATTAGCAGTCTCCTTTGAGACAGTTCTGTTCATGTAGTTTATGGTATACCTTTGGTTGGCAAGCTAAAAAAAGTAAATCCAAAAATAGCTACAAGTCATTTATGAGAAATTGCTTTGTTTTTTTTTTTCAAAATGCTACACACTATTTCTTACCCAGACTATGGGTTTAAGGGCTGTTCAGCTTCTGTGTCAGAGCAGTAGCTGCATTATCTTAGGAGTTTGTCTTCATCAGTTCCCTGTGAATACAGAACAGAAATGTATTCTGTATTAGGTTAGAAAGCAAAGACTTCACTATGTCCTTCAGTTTCCCCTTTGGCAGGGTGAGAACTGGATCTGTGAGCCACAGGTCAGTTTGGTGGCTGTAGCCTGGGTGTGGAAGGTCCCATAGCAGTGGGCCCTGCATGAAGAATTTGGACACATGCAGTAAATGCAGCAGCAGAGGGGAGAAGCTGCACAAAGCACTGAGCCACTGCTGCTGAGCAGTCCTGACTGGGTTGTAAGGACAGGAACAGCTTTCATGGAGCATGTTCAGATCCTGCTGCTGAGAGAGATGTGCTGTGCACGGGAAAGCCTCCTGTCTCAGCCTGCACTGTGTGTGCTCCACACAAGAGGTTGTAAAACACAGTCTGAAGATTCCCTCATCTGTCTCACAATCCTCTCAAGGACAGAGACTGAGACCCTGAATATCACAAGGGACTTGGTTTAGGTGTTTGGGCCTAGCTGAGGTGAATGTTTGCTAAGTGATTGTTTGCAGGTGGTTGCATGGTACACTGCCCTCATTCCTGCTGGTGAGCAGAGGTTTGTGCGTGGTACCCTGCACAATGGGTGTCCACAACACCTTGCCCTCGTTCCTGCTGGTGAGCAAACACGTGCAAGACGTGGTTTGCTCTGTACCCTACACCTGCCCCCTGTGCAATGGAATTCATCACAATGATCATCAATCTCCTCTGGTTTTGGCCCTGTGCCCCTCACTTTGTAAAAGACTGTAAAAAATACACCCCAAACTTGCCCTCCTTTGAGATCTCCCCAATGGACAGAAGACTCTGCATCGATGGACAGCTGAGTGGACTTCGACGTTGGTAGCTATAATCCCCTTATTCTCTTTTATGCTTTGCTTTCTCTTCCCTCTATCACATATTAGTGCTGATGAGCACTCAAAAAAGTGTGTTTTGCTGTTTAAGTCCCTGGTTTGCTGATAATCTTTTGTACTCTAAAATGGAATAAAAGAACCACATCACGAATCCCACCTTGTGGATCGTGACAAGGGCACAGCACAAAGCTGGGTTTCATTTTCAGTGTGTACCTGAAGTTTATGCTTATATGCTTATCCAAGAATTTGTGAAGAAGTCTGGAGCAGCAGAAGGTCCTGGATTCATGGAATGAATAACCAGGGTCTGATCAGTTACTAAGTGCAGAGGTGCTTCAGCAGAGGCTTTAAAGAGACAATGGCTGAACCAGGCAGTGGCTGTGCTGTGTCTCTACCTACCATACCATGACAGTAATTGGGCTCAAAGGCCAGGTGGGCTCAAGCAGAGAGAATGCTTGGCAAATGCTGCAAACTACAAGAGGCTGGCAAAATACTTACATGTCACAGTAATTTAAAACTGGGAACAAGTCACAGCTCATGGGAGGCAAAGGTTGGAGATGGGTCAGCACATTCACCTCACTTCAGTTGCTGAACAGAGATGTTAATGACTCATCAGGCCCAAAAACTGGGCACACAAACCTAGAGAACAAAAATAAAAAGGCTTCTGCTGTCCCTGCACCCAGCTTCCCTCTGAAATAGTCTATGGCTGAGTTAGAGTCTACAACAGCATAAGGGAAAACATGAGCAATAATCTCTGTTACTGTCAAGGGCTTTCCCGACTTTTTAAGGTTTGGGACAGGCTAGGGAGGTAAAAAGTCTGATTCCACCCTAGTTTCCATGGTCTGCACCTCACACATATCAATGTGTGTACAATTCAGTTCATTGTTGCAGTTTTAATCCTCCAAAGACTGTTCATGTGGTCAAAATAACAGAAGTGGGTAGTGTTTGAGACATTAAAGATTAAAACATAACTTGAGTCACTGCTTCTGTGTTTCTGTAAATAGCAACAAAAATTCAAAGACAAGAAAAAAGGTACAAATGAGATATACCTACAGTCCTGTACCCTGTGAAAGGTGAATAATGGAGTTCATGGAAGAGATATCTGAAAAGGAAAGAACTAACACTTTTCTACAGTGCTTGAATCTTCTCTTCCTTAATAGGTGTTCTATCCAATATTTTTGTAATTTTTCAAATTAACAAGTCTTTAATGAGAAACAATTTGAAAAACAAAAGCAGGAGCAAAAAAACCCCAAAAAATGTAAGAACTGCATTTCTTATGAAAAAAAAAAATATTTTATAGTCAAGTCAAATTCTGCCCTGAAAAGAACCTCAATTTAAGTAAACATGTCAGTGACGTCATGTAGGGACAGATTTTATTTGTTAAAAAAGGGGGTGGAAAGGTGAGAGAAATAAATACATAAGGCACTAAATGCAACAAAAATAACCAAGTCATTCTTTAAAAAAGTACATCCTACATGTTGGTACAGCAGCTAAGATGGCATCATTCTACCAAGACAGATAAGGAACAGCACTGTAGCAGATTTATTGCTGCAATAATTTCCCCTCTCCCCTCCCATGGGATCCTGATGAAAGATAGATCTGGCAATAGCAGGAGTATTTAAATTCACCAAGTAAAGATCATTTACATTTTGTCAGGTGAAGTGCCATCTGCCTTTTCAGAACCTGTTTCTGCATGTAGGGATCCCTGTGCTCAGGAGCTGCTGGGAGCAGGATCCTTGGCTGGGCTGTCCTGCTTGCTGTGTGTCCAGCTCTCCCTGTAGGGTTCCCTCAAGCCAGGGTTAATGCAGATTTAGGTAAAGAGACAGAGAAACCGCCTTAGTTTCCAGAATGTGCTGCCTCAACAGCTGATCTTGGCTGAGCATTTACCAGTAAGTAGTACACAGGAAGTTCTAAAGTATGTTTCTTCATTCCATAGCATTTAATGAGATTAGAAGAAATAAAGTAATTTAAGTCAATAAATAGAATAGATTATTTCTTCCATTACAAATAGACCTACCTTTGTAACTGAGAGCTGGGTGCTGCATTGTCTGTATGCATTACGTTATCTATCAAAGTGCTTCTAAATACCAGAACCAACATTTCCACATACATACAGTTAACTTGTATTTCAGTCCATTCACCCAGCACCTATTGGGGAGCAGCATGTCAATCTACAGAAAAAAAAAGACTGCGTGGATTTATTTTACTACATCTACAGGCATAAAATGGAAACATTCATACAATCTGTCCAGTAGAGCCAAAATAAATGTATAAGCTTTCCTCCACAGTAAATATTTCAAGTTGAGCCATATTTGATACAGCTACAATTGCAACCCAAATGCTTTTATCAATAGCCCCTTAAAGCATTTTCATATCCAAATGTTCAAGTATATTATCCCACCACTCAAGAAAAGAGCACTCTCCTAAATCAGAAACAGTATGCAGATATTAATGCTTAATATGTGAACTCGGTTCCTTTCACTGATAAATTTAATATAGTTTTTAATAAAACTAACCATTTCAGCCTCAAAGGTTGTCTCTCAATAACAGGTCCACTGTAACTTAAACCTGCCGATTTCTATAGGCAAAGTGAGCATCAGATCACTTTGAAATAAGCCTCCTACTAAAACAAAATGCTGTTTAATGTTCTACAGTTGTAATTTTCCAGGCAATTTAAAGAGAGAAGGAAGCTACACTATTTTAAGAATAAACACACTGGGAACTGGAAACTTGCATGTGAAAACCATAATTTACAATGCCTGGCATTGGATCTTTTAGTCCAACCTCAAAATTCAAATCTCAGTTTCTAATTCAAGAAGACGTCTGAGCCAAAACCATTAACTAAATGGTCCTTCAGTGGGGAAAGAGTCCATTTTCCAACAATTTCAGATCAAAGTTCTGGGTCTCACATTTACATTTGGGATGGTTATGTCATAAACAATATTTGCATTAGCCTCAGTTTGCTGGTGTCACTAAACCCTTGCCACCAGTCTGTTGTTTCAGGCTTTACACAAACTGACCCTCATTCTTTGCAGAACTGCAGAACAAAGTTTTTATTCATGATTATTAATTCTAATTTTCAGAGATGTTCTTAGAAATTTTTATCCTTCTCATTTTAATGTCATATGTACAAACAGCTGTACTAGAATTTTTGAAAGAAGAAAATAGCCAATGTAGCCAGATAGGACAGTCAGAATTCCAAATCAAGGTGCTGCCACAGTATGTGTCTGGGATTACAGAAGGAGCAGGAGTGACCCAGTTTAGTCACAAGCATACCATGAGAAAAACATGAATTTTCATCAGCTCCTTCCAACCTAGGAACAGAGCAACTCACAGCTTCAACCACGTACAGCAGAGACAGAGCAGAGTGCAGTTAATTTGGCATATTTGGCAGTGTTGCTGCTTGGCCACCATGTTTTCTGTTATCCAGTTGTTCTCTCTCTTCCTGCAGTGCTCAGGGCAAGCTCATGCTGATGGACAGAGGGACAGGGTTCCCATCACAGCCCGCACTGCAGATGTTGCCAGCTGCAGGCTGTAACTTGTCAGATGTTGCCACTGTAAAGGAGGGCTTGGCCAGAGGAAGAGCATTTGCTGCCTGCAGAGCTCCAAAGCAGCACAGCTGGGGCTGTCACTCAGGAAAGGCATCCCCACAGCTATTGCTTATGGTCACTTATGGTCACTTACGGTCACTACTATTATGAGTTCACCATAGAAAGCACAGAGACAGCAAATCCAAGATCAGGTCCTGGGCTTTCAGCAGACCTGAACCCTCTCTACCAAACACCCCAGCCACTGCAAATGACACCAGTGCAGCTGAACACTGAACTAGGCACAGTCTCCTCTCAGGTTATGGTGCTCTGTTTCACAGCACTTTATGCTCTTTACAGACACACATCTTCTGGTCCTGCCCTTCTGCCAGTACTGCCAAAGCACAGCTGCTGTTTCCTGGTTCTTTGCTGACATCTACTTCATCAAATTCCCAGGAAGATACTTTCCTGTGCTTCCCAGTTTGTGTCCAGTACTGCTGGCTGTTGGCAGTAAAAGGACAAAATGTTACAGCACCCAAAGGCAGGCCATGGGGTACGTCCTCCAAATGTGGCAGAGACATAGCGGAAGATGAATCTGAGTGATTCATTACATAACAAAACTCCGGCATCCAAAGACCAGGTTCCTTTCTGAGCATCTAATCAGCTCTATTTTCTGTATATGGACTATCCATAAATTGCCAGCTCAGCCCACAGATGAGTAAAATTTAACTTATACAATAGCAGATGCTAGGGCTTTTTTATTTATTTATTTTTCTTTTTAAGGATTTCACAACCATATAATGTAGAGAAAAATTACTGTCATGCTAAATGTGCTTTCTGATCCCACCCCCCCCCACTGCATATTCCTCAAATAAGTTGACACGTATTATTTTAGTAAAATGGTGATGTTACATACGCCTCTGTGTACACAGTGGGATAATAAATTTGAATTATTTCTAGATGCTCTGATGCAAGTGAACGTTTGAAAGTATATGTTTTAAAGTTCACTCACCCTCAAGTTTTTACTAAACTCAAAGTTCACATGTCAGCTGCACTTTCCTAAACCTGCTCAGTGTCTTACAAAGCTATTCCTTGTGTCAAAATCCAGGTCAAGATTACATGTACATTCCAGCCATTCAGAGAAAATTGATAACTGATTTATCAATATTCACCAACTGATACCACTCAGAGTGAGGCTACTCTGAAGCCTGTCATCTTTGGGATGGGATGGAAATAGAATATTTCAATTGGGAGGGAGCAGTATCAAACAACTTATCCCCCTGCCTCACCAGTTCAGGGCTGAAGTTAAAGCATGTTACTAAGAGTATCTTCCAAATGCCTCTTAAGACTGACAGGCAAGAACCACCTCTTTGGGAAGCTTGTTCCCATGTTTGACCAGCCTCTTGGTAAAGAAATGTTTCCCAAAGTCCAGTCTAAACCTTCCATGGTGCAGTTTTGAACCATTCCTGCACATCCCGTCTCTGGATACCAGCAAGAAGAGCTCAGCACCTTATCTGCTTCCCCCTCTGAAAAGAGTAATGAGTTCACCCCTCAGCCTCTTTTGCTCCAAACAACATAAACCTAGAGCCCTCAGCCTCCCCTCAAAGCCCTTCCAGCCCTTCCACCAGCTTTGTTGCTCTCTGGACACATTCAGGGACCTGCCCTTGCTTCTTAAATTGTGGGGCCAAGCACTGCACACAGCACTCGAGATAAGGCTGTACCAAAGCTGAACACAAATTCACCACTTTTTCCCACCTGTTCATGCTGTGTTTGGTGCAGACCTGCTCCTTATAAATCTTCCTTTCAATTACTTTTAATTCTCTCAGCCTTATTCTGCTTCGCTTGTTTTAATTGCTGTATGAGATTAAATCAACATTTCCTTTCAACCTATGTATGAACATTGTTTGACTGGTCAAATGAGAGCTGAGGATCTTCCCAAAGAAAATATGACATAAAAAATGTAACAGAATTGTCATCTTTAAAGAAAAACATAATTTTAACTGTAACTCATAAAATAATGTGTCTTCCTCCTGTGGTTATTTTAGCAAGCATGTGTCTTATTCCAGACAAACTAGAAGAGAAACTTACCAACCGCTGCATGTTTCAGCATCTCACGGAAAATGTTATCACCATAGTTCAAATTCAAATATAGTTTTCCAGGCTACACTAATTAAAACTGTTTCATTTACAGCAGAGAGGAAAAATGAGGATTTTTTTTTCCAAACTCTTTTCTAAAGACAACTCTCAGGGCAGATTTTCACAAACATTTACATGCCTAAAGACACCTACAGGCATTTTCCACAATTAAGTGCTGGAGTGCTATTAAAACCCAGACAACTATTTGCATTGTTGGGAAATTAAATCCCTCCAAACTCCAGCCCTCCATCCTGCAGCAGGTTACCTTGGAGAAAATTCCAGCACCCAAATATTTGCATATAAATCTGTTCCACAGCAGCTTATGAACAATGCCATAAGCCCCACTGAAGCAGTGGTCACATTTGGCAGTATGTTTATCAGGAAGAAAGAGGGACATACACAGCACCCCAATGCTTATGCCCAAACTTGCCAAACTGCACTTGCTGACAGAGTTTACTTATCACCAAGAGCACTTTTGCCACCTTAAAGTCCTTCAAGAACACCTTACAGAAGTACCAGCCACATCACATTGCTTTGTTCTTCTGGTAATTAATGCTTTATGCTCCTGGTAAATCTGACTCTGATAAAATGCTAAATTAAAAATGAGCAAGCCCTTCTTTTTATCTTCAGAAGTTATAAATTGCATTTATTTCCAAAAGTGTGGAATTTTTTTTTTTTTTTTGCAAGGAGCTTTGAATCTGGACTTGTCCCATAGAAATCACAAATTGTATTTGAGATCACTCGTGCACATGTTTTTATGCATGGTGTGTAAACAAGCACAAGGATTATGGCTTCATTTCCAACGTACCCAGTTCACTAGAGGAAGTTGAAGGCAAAGAGTTGTATTTATTTAGGAAAAAATGTTTTCATTTCTGTGAGCTGCAGTTGTCCAAATAAGAAAGCTCTAGTTTCTTCAATAGAAATGTCAAGCCTGTAACTTGACAGGGACATACAACCTGCAAGGTACTACCAAAAGAACCAGCAAGTTTTTAACAGATGCAACAGTATGGCTCAGCCTCCTGCTTCAGCTGCTAATATAACTTAGTGCATGAGAATATAAAGTGAATTTAAAAACTAAGAGAAAGTCATCTGTTCTACTTTTTCCTATTCAAGTGAAGTAAAAATTATTTAAAATAAATAGAAATTACTGTGACATACACAAACACATGTGCACAGAGAACCATGTGCATGCACAGATTCACAGCCTTGCTCAACCTGAAAAATAAATTTTCTTAAATTGTCATTCCTCTGTGAAGCCAGAAGCAATCTGATGAACTTTACTATTGTGTCAAATCCTTACCTGTGCTACAAGTCCCAGATTTAGCATAAGCACCATACAGAAAGGCAGCCTTTGTAGAGACTCTGGGTAATATATTTTCCTGGTAAACAGATTTTTGCAATAGAAATACCACAGTTTCTATGTATATAGAATTATTATATATTGTCATGGAAAACACTGCATTTCAATGCATCAGTCAAGCTATGTTCATCCAAATATTAAATAGTCACATAACAAGAGATTTAACCTTACAAGTCCTCCAGTGGAGGATCCTTGACTGAAGAACAGTTCAGCCAGATAAACCTGGCCCCAGGAAACTCAGGCCATTCCAGTTGTACTAAAATTTAAAAAGCAGATCACCACAGTCCACTTGTCAAAGGAAAATCTTTTAAACTTAGAATCTCACAAAAAATATCTCTCTTCCCTTCAGAAATACACTAGGTGGATCAACAGAAAAATACATCTGAACACCTGACAGATAAGAATGGCAATTGTCAACTCTCAAACACATTTTTTTTTTTATTTGAGAGATTTCTGGTATTTTACATTAATATTGAGGCTACATTCAAATAAATTTATAGGTTAAATTCTGCCTCAAAAACAAAAGCCCACCTCTCATTCTAAGTCAGTAAAACCCACACTGGCACAAAACTTCCCCTCACCAATATAAATTAAATGCATATCTAGAAAACAGAATTTGGCTCTGATACTGGATCTTAACAGGACACAAACAAAAAATCTTAATACCCAAGATGTCACTCCTGGCAACTTCTGGAAGCCAAAACTTCTGGAAGCTGATATGTTATCAGAAGAAATTTTGTTTCCTTCTTAAGTACATTTCTTTGTTAATCTAGTATCACTGACATACATTTTATATAACATTTTATTTAAATAATATTTTATATGAGGACAAATAAAAAGAATTACATAGATAACACAACATGGGAAATTAAATTTTGAACAATTAAATCTTACTGTACAAAAGCAAGAGGTGGCAGACTCATGGTTAAGCCTATTTTACAAGATAAAATCGTGTTGTGCCTCAAGTCTGTAGCATCTCTGGAGACATCCTCTTATACAGAACTGGTCTTCTGCTACTTACAGACAGCAGAGAATTTTTCAATAAACTTTTTAGATTTAAGGTGGATGCTGGTTTTACATTAGAAATAGCTTTTGTGATATAAAAGACTCAGTTTTGAAAAGATAATGTTTCTTTTGAATACCTTGGTTTTAAAATATGCTCTGTGAGAAAACAGACCTGATTTTTCAAAATGATACATATATCCAGAAAAATTGCTAAGAATTACAAGTACCCAGCAACTACAAAATCGAACTTATAGTTTGACCTAGGCTTTTCAAGAACAGAAGCACCCAAATAAATGCCCCTTCACATTACTGTGTTTTATAGACATAATTAAATAACTTGTTTGTGTGCTCTTGTCTGTTTGCATGCACATGTGCATCCCTGACACTACAGCTTTTACATCTGAGACTTTTTCCAAAGCTGCAGGACTTGGTGAGGTATAAAACTGAATTATCGACAGGTATAGTTGAGCATGTTCATAAATAAGCACATAAATTGAACAGAACTGTACCTGCAAAAAGAGCAGACACTGAATTTTCTTGCTTTTGTAAGAGTCCATTAATATATTAACAGAGGTTTCACATATTTTATACACTCAGATATATACATATATTTTATCAGTAATGTGTGCTTACGTACAGACATATGCAAACATCTGTGTACACTTACCACACACACACTCACATTCCCTTATCTACACACATTCAAGTTCTTTGTTTTCAAAGAAAATGCCACCATTTAATAGACACTGAAATTGGTTCCAGGCTCTCCATGATTTTAGAATTATAGAAAAAGTTAACTTACAACTGGCATTGCATTTGACAAAAAAAAAATCTGGACTTTACAACCAAATTAAAATAAAAGGAAAGACCAAACACATCCCTCACGCTATCAGCTTTCCAATTAGGAATCAAGATATCGGAATGAATCTGGTATAACTGCAAGAGGCAATGGCAGCGTTTTGTGTGAGTGCTTTTTTACAATAGACGTGAACCTTTTGCAAGATGAATTAGTATGAATTTGTGGCAAGCACAAAGTTCTTTCCTAGGCAGGTCACTGCTGAGCTCCTTTCTTCTTCTGCTCCAGCTCCTGCAGGCGTTCCTCACGGCACTGCGCGTGCTGCGTCCCCACTTTGTGCGCTGTCTCGGTGGCTGCAATGTCAATCTGGGCATACCGGGACGATCCACTCCCTGAAACACCAAGTGGCATCCTGTAAAAGACTGCATCCCTTGCATATTCCTGAGTAAAAAAGCTGTTCTGACAATTCCTCCATGGATTTCCTGGATTAATTTTTTCCAGTATTATAGAAAGCTATATAAAGAGAGTAAGGTGATAACAATATCTGAAACAAAACACCTCGAAAGCTTTGTTATCTACATATTTTAGTTGTCTGGTTTTCCTCAAATAAGCAAATGAACCTCTTGCATTTCTGCCCCAGGTTCAAATCTCCACCCCTATTACTTCTATTACTCCCAGTCAATGAAATAATTGAGCTTGGCTCTTCCACTTCTGGGAGGCTTCCTCACCAGGCTATGAATCAGGAAATGAACACCTGGTATTTGAACAGAAAACACTTGTGGCAGCTGGCAGTGTTCTTTGTCTGGATCAGGCAACCTGTGAATGTTTGCAAGAGCAACCACCTTCAGCCTCACACAGAATGACACTTCAGCTCATTTTTCTTGGAGACAGGGGAGACAAAAGCTGCATCAGTCTGTTAAGTTATATAGTTCTATATACTAGACATATAAGGCTAGAGGCTGGGAAAACTTTAATGTGAAAAAAAAATATTTCTGGTCATTAAAGGAACCTTTGAAGTTACACAATTTGAGTGGGAGAGTAGTTGACATTTAGGAAAATTTATAGCCTTTAATTCTTCATTTTTAATGCCTTGGTTCATTGTCCTTAAAACTAAGAGAAAATATTGTTTTTACATTTCAACAGGATGTTGTAGAGACAGCTACATTAAGGTCTGAGAGAAGCTTAGACTTACTTAATAAAAAACATAAAAACATTTAAAAAGCAATGTGAAAAGTGCTAGCATTTCAAAGTTCATAAAATTGCTGAAATTAGAAGTGTAAAAATTAAAATCTTTATAGCTGAGAAGTATAGATGGAAAACCCATCAATACAAAATGCAATCAATTAAATGCCAAATTCTGATGAGGGGCTTTCTATAGCAAGGACTGCATCTCTAAATGACAACACATGGCAGATCTATTGCGTGTGTATGTGCTAATTGCCCAAGTTAAGCATTAGAAGGAAAATACCCAATCCAAACAAAATAATTTTTTTAAAAAAACAACAAAAACATTAAAAAATGAAATAATTTGCATTTTCTCTGTAGAGCTTTCACACACCCTCATAGAGAGCAGTTAGAAGAACACTGTGTTCTGTTCTGAATTATTTGCTGCATGGCTCCACAGCCAGTGTCTTCAGGAGCAAGCCCTGTACACCCACACCCACAGCCCTGCTTCTGAAGCCAAGAAAGAAAAATGAGGTAAGTGTATTTGTAATACGCAATGAAAATCTTGAGAACACAAGCAAATTACTGTCTTTCAAACTCCTGAGTTTGAAATGTTGACTTTAGAAGGAGCGCAGATACAATTACCTGTCAAAGGAAAGCAACACCTTATAGAACTTCATTACTCAAAAATCTTTTCCAAGAAGAGATGCCAATTAAAAAAATGCCTCAGAAACAGGGGTTGAACAGGGTTCAGCTCCTCTGTTTGCAGAAGCCTGTGGGTAGATCATTGTTGTTGGAATCATTAAGGTTGGAAAAGACCTCCAAATGATCGAGTAAAGCTCTGACCAAGCTCCACCATCAACTAAGCCACAGTACTAAGTGCCACATAAGTCATCTTTTGGACAGTTAAAGGAATGATGACTCCATCACTTCCCTGGGAAGCCTGACCATCCTTTCAGTGAAAAATTCTTCCTGATGTCAAACCTGAACCTCCATTGGGCAGCTTGAGGCCATGTCCTCTCCTGTCGTTGTTGCCTGGGAGAAGAGGCCAACCCCCACCTGATTACAAACTCCTTTCAGGCAGTTGTGAGAATGATAAGGTCCCCCCTGAACCTCCTTTTCTCCAGGCTGAACACCCCCAGCTTCCTCATCTGGTCCCTATATGAAATCAGGATTCCACATATCCCATACATTCTGCATATTCTTTGCTGTTTAAAAGTAGACTTCCTTACCTCTTATGCTTGTGCTAGACTCTTGAAGTTCCAGTTCCATGTAGTGAAGCTGTTTTTTGGAAGTAGGGCTGACAGGAATATTGACATAGGTGGCTGTCTCACTGTGGGGTCGATCTGGTGTAGGGACATCAGCTGAATAACCTACTGCCCCTTCTGAAATAAGTAACAAGTTACAACAGTCACTGCTTGCAATGACCAGTGATCCAGTTCATTCAGACACACTGAAAGCAAATGCTGAGCAGCAGCAACTCTGCTCACCAAACAGGACATTCCTCAGGGGTAGATGGGACATGATAAAAGCAAAGTTAAATATCCTGAGACACTGATCAAGTCAGGATCTATGCAGAAGGCCACAGACAAGATCTTCCTGTGTTGTGGCAGAAGGCAAACACTCTGCAGATCCTCTAACAGCAGCACTACCTTACAAGGCCTCCACCTCTACCTTAGGTTAGTAAAGCTTTATATGAAGTAATTTGTTCTAGGAAGATGTGAACTACTTTATAATCTGCAAGACAGAGAGCAAAATCAGTAGAGGTTCTTAAAGCATGTCCCAAAAACAGGGACTGAAGAGCTGTTTCAAGCAAAGGGACGGCAAACTTGAGGAGACAACACTGTGACATTTCCCTGTGTCAGGGGAGACATTTCCCTGTGCAGAAATGGAAAATATAGGAATGATGCCAAATGAGGACAACAAAGTATTGAAGGACTTTGAATGAAAGTATTGCAGGAAAAAAATTGTGGAAAAACCCTTTTAAATAGTAAAGATTACAAGAAGTTTAGAGGAAAGCCCACAGAGTTTTGTAGAAGTTTCTAAAAAACACACAGACTAACACCTACTAGGAAACAGTTCCTATAAAACAATTTTTACTTAAAAACAAACTTTTTTGTCTTTTTTTGGTTTGATTCTCAAGACCTCATCTAGCCTTGCTTTCAATTATTTTAATTTTGTCTGCCTGTTCAGTCCAGTTGGAGTCCTTAGCCTTAAAGACTTTCTACCTTTAAGTCAGTTTAAGACAGAGGAGTGCAGAGGGAAAACATCATCACTTTGAGGTTTGCCTTTTTCATGAAGTTCTCCTCTTAAGCTCTTCCTTGTCCCCACAAAGAACTCATATCAAATCTTTTTTTGTCCAAACTTCTGCTTTTCCATTTTGCCCATTTAGACACTACTGAAATGTGAATGGAGAGGTAGTAAGGTATCAAAGCATTTTAGAGCATAGGGGAAAATGACTTCTTGTATCCAGACAACAGCAGTTGTGAATAACCATTGAGGGAAACTTCACCTTCTTGGAAGTATTATGAGTAGCAGAGATAACTTATACAATGTTAGGCAACAGTATGGGTATGTTCCAGGATAATTGAATCTCCCCAGGCTTAAACTGTTTAAATCAAAGGAGTCTACTATACAGTCCAAAAGCTGAAAAGACTGGAAATTTGGCCAATTTTCTCACAGATTTTCATTTAAAAAACAGGAAAATCCAAAAACTATACAAATATTTCTCTGTCAGTCAGACTTCAAGATGTTGTTGCAAAGCAAGATTAGGAACAAAATGACAAAATCAATACAGAAATGAATGCAGAAGGAATTTTTATATTTTCATCAAACATCATTCTCAGAAATTATTTTCAATTATTGTGTCCAAAGTATTGCAAAGGAATTTGGCCTGATTGAGCAAGAAGAGAGAAAAATCATTGCATTGACAACTTGCATCACAAAAGGTTAGAAGTTGCAGGCAAGTGACAATCTTAAGTACAGTCACGAACAGTCATGAAGGAAAAGATAATTTTTGAAGTCTTTCTGTCTGCTGTTAGAGTGATGTAACAGAAGTGTTAAGTGAAGCACTCTCAAAGTTAGCTAGCATGAAAACTAGCAAGATCCCCTATAGAACTAAATAGTTAATGGGTTTAAGGAAGTTGAACATTATACCTGATGCAAACAAACCAAGTGATTTTCCTGAGAGCTAAAAAGCTACACATGGAGAATTGGTAGGGCTTTGTGCAAGAAAAGCAGAAGAAACACACAGAAAAAAAAAACAAAAAAAAAAAAAACAAAACAAAAAAAACCAACAACCTAAAAGCTGGCAACAGTCAAATATTCTTCTCAAAGGAGGAAGTAGAAGGAAAAAAAAGAAAAAAACAGTTGGGCAAACTGGAATGGAAGGAAGGGAAAAGCCTTCTGTTTTTCAGTCAGTGCTGTCTTAGTAGAAACTGCTTTCTTTGTATGCACAGGAATACTTGGTTTTCATTTTTCCTTAAAAATAAAACCAAACAAAACAAACCTTTTTAGGCACTGAAAACTGGCTTTTATTTGCTGGAAGAGAAGGGTTTATTTAAAAAGCACAAAACAGTCAAATGTTCCTACTAATGCAAACATGGTGCACAGAGCGAGTCATGGGCAGTGCTTTCAGCAGCCCCTCCTGGGTGGACAGGGACAGGAGGTGCTTCCAAGAGGGGTCAGAGGGCCAGTATTTGAGAACATTGTGAAAAGAGGATTTGAGAGGAAAACAGACCACAATGCATGGTTACACCATTCTGAAAGAACTGGTAGAATATCAAGATTGCTTGAAGAGAAAGGGGGAAACTGTAGGAATCAAAAGAGATAGTCAAGCAAGTAACAGGAGAAAAGTAAAAATGAAAATTCAGTGGCCCTCAACTGAGAGGAAAAGAAATAAAAGGACTATAATTGGGGAGGGAAGAAGAAAGTTATATTTGAAACTGGTGTTGCAGTCTTTCTTTCATCAAGTGTTATTTATATTTTCTACCCAATATAGACACCATTCTCAGAAATGAACAATAAACTACACAGAAAGAAAACCAGCACTATAAATGCAGCCCAAAGATAAGTGTATGTGCGAGCATGCATGTAAAGCTGAGATGTTCAAAGGGCAACAATTCAAAAATCACACTTAGAAGAGACCTCAACAATAAAAAAAAGGGAAAATTAAAAAGAAACAGGAGTTGTTAGTGACCTCTGACACAAAAATCTGTACTCACCAGGTTCCTCAGAACTAGTTGGAGTTCCAGGTTCTGAAGGAAGTGTTAGTATCTCATATCCACCTTTAGGACCTAGAAAACAGGAATACTGTTAATGGCTTTGGATTTAAGAATTTTACAATATAGTCAAAGCCTATTCTTTTCTGGTTTTGACTTGTAACCTTTTAAACTAAATCAGACAGAATAATCTCAGAAAGCACAAACAGTGGCTAGTGCTGACTTTTCTGTAATGGTGAAGTCAGCATTTCCTCATGAGTGTAACACCAAGGAAACAAAATTTAGGACACTTTTACAACTATTCACACTGAAGGCCACTGAAGTCAACAGCAGTGCATTTTGCTGTACATCAGTGTGGGAGCAGAGCTATCTTGCATGCATGATTCAGGGAGAAATGCGTGGGTGATCTTGGGAGCACCTGTAAGACTCTTGTTAAAATTCCACCTCCAGCATGATGGATAACTTCTTGATTTCTGAAAAAACATCAATAATGCTTAAGCTAGCCTTTACAAAGAGAACTTTGCTTTCCAAGCTCAAATCACCATGTTTACATAGAAGTCAGGCTGCACAACATCATTGGTCTTTCCTGAGCATGAAGCTGAAAAGAGATGCCTATAGTTCTTCACTATTACAGACTCCATCCCAGATAAAACCAGGCAAACAAAAATGCTGTGTCCATAGAATGAACATATTGCAATTAATTTTGAATGACAAACACACATAATTCTATCTGCTGGCAGTGTTTTTTTCCTCCATTATTATAAAGAAGTATATTTAAATGTAGTGGGTGTTTTTTCCCAGCATATCATTGTTAGAGTACAGGATTTCTTATGGTCTGAGGTGAATTTTTTTTGGTGGGTGCCCTTTGTTAAAGTGATGGCAGCATTTTACTGCTGTGAATAAGATTACTGCTTATACTCAGTCACTTATCTCATCTGTCACTGCCTCTTCTAAACTTATCCCATCTGTCAATGCCTTTCTGACAAAAACTCCTCAAAGCAAAAAACCCAAAGAAATACGTAAGCCTTACAAAGGGAATCAAATCATGCATTACCCTAAATTATTTTAAACTTCAGAAATTATTAAAGTTTAAATTAGTTTCAATTTACATGCACACACATACCTCATAATTACTTTTACTTACCAGCTTGGAGACTGTGCCCTCTATGCACTTTCAAAGACCCAGAAGCTGCCAAGACAGAAGCACCACCTGTTTTCAAACAAAGAGATTCATTAAATTGAAATACCTGTTTCATTTTTAGCAGGTGTTTCTGAAATAGCTAGAAAAAAAAAATACAACAAAACACAAAGAATTACAGGTCATTGTTCTTCATTCAGGCAATTTTTTTTTTTTAGGGTTTTTTTTGTGGTTTTTTTTATTTTTTTAGTTTTTTGCTAAATTCTTTATCCTGAGTTTGTGGCATTAGAATCTAATTTAGTTGTTTTCTTTCTTTAGAGAGAAAGGAA
Organism: Pseudopodoces humilis; assembly: GCF_049639895.1. NCBI lineage: Eukaryota > Metazoa > Chordata > Aves > Passeriformes > Paridae > Pseudopodoces > Pseudopodoces humilis. The sequence goes on along the minus strand of NC_142205.1, from coordinate 9,561,001 downwards.
GGCTTCTATTAACCCCAAGGATGCTGTCCATCCCTGCTTGTGGTGGGTACTACCTTCCTCACAGGGAAAGCTGTCTTGAGCTAAGAAGTAAAATGACAACAAGAACTGAATTAGGAGATCCTTTGCAATCCATAATGCAGCTTTAGCAACAAAAGTTAAAGTGTTCATTAAAATCTGGTCAGACTGGATCCAAAACCTAAGAGAATGAGAAAACTTCCACACTTCAGGGGTCCCCCACCCATGTTTAGACGTGGACACACCAGGCCAGGGGCAAGGGAACACAAGGGATCTGGTTTGTGGGGATTGAATCCAGGCCACAGCACGTTCTTGTGAAACAACCTCCCAGTGTTCCAGCCAGGAAAGCTTTTCCATGGGCCAGATGGCACAGCCAACCTCCCTTCCCCAGCCTGATTCTGGCCAGCAGGAAGCTGCCGTATGGAAATTTGAGGAAACAAGAGCTATCAGCTCAGAAACCTGCAGGGTGGTGCCCAGCACTGCGGCTTGTTGCGCACACACATTCCTCCTTTCACCGGCAAACCCAGCAGCATCATCCCCTCCTGCTGCCTGTGAGCATCACTGCCCTGGGGTCTCTCTCCCAGATCTGCCCTAAAGCACGACAATCACCCCATCCAGCCCTGAATCTCTGCTCTCTGCTGCTGCCACTGTGGACACCTGAGCAGAGCCGAGTGGAATTTACTTCCTGGCAGGAATAATGGTGAGGGAAGTTCTGGTGCGGAGCTGGAGCTGCGCAGGGGCCGGGTGGGCGGCTGGGGGTGTGAGGAGCCCTGCCACGGGTGACAGGGCGGCTCTGCCATGTGCTGCGCTAAACAGATAAAATTAACACTCCTCTAAGCTGCTCAATAGGCTCTGAGCAGGTGAGACACCGCTCTGCACATTGTTTTTAAAATAGCGTCCAAAAATTACCACAGCTCTTATGCAACATGAAGAAATTCTGTAAGATAAATATTCTGAAATATCTTAGAAAACTGCACGGCCTGGGAATCTAAAGAAAATGGCAATTTCTTTTTTTTTTTTTTTTCCTCCTGTATAAAGTATACATACCTTCTAGATTTAGAATTTTAATTCTAAATCTAAGAGTTTCCAAGCTTGTAAAATTAATCCTACAGTTTTATAAAATGAATTGAAAAAAACCACTCATTATTTCACTTAATAAGGACAATCGATTAAAATAATAAAAAATTATTTCAAAAGGGCACAACTGAACTAAAGCCTTTAGTTTGTTCTCTTTATGTACATGAAAGCATATACAGGGTAATCCAAGGCTACAAAGTTCCATTTTAAAGTATGCCAAACTGAGAATCTGATTTTGTATTTTAACAAATGAGATCAGACTGTAGAACCTTTACAGATTGTGGAACTCTGGTGAGGACTTAACACCTAAAAATGTTACTTGGAATTTTGTTTTTAACAAGACTGCTGATAAAAATAAATGCAAAAATAGGACAGCCCCAGGCTAGCTGATTTACTTATATTTTTACTTTAACTCATCTTCCTTTTTCTCTCATCAGTGCATCCTCTCTCTGCATTAAAAACATCAGAATATGGTTTATGAAGCCAAAAGCCTCACCTTCCTTTGGAGAAAGATTACAGTCATGCTAATTCCAGCTTCATCACAAAACTCGTGTGGGGTTGAGGGTATTTTTCCCCTCAAAAACTTATGGCAATTCAGCAGAAATTATTCCAGAGGCATTGTGGATTTTTAACCAACATTTTTAGGATTTGTGAAGAACACGTGGGACTTGAAAGGAGATTTAAAATAATAAGAAATTCCAATCCATTTATGGTCAAGATTAAATTTTCCCATTCAGAGCTTATTTAAAAGAACCATGTTAATGTTTCAGGATTTGACCTGTTACATTTTCCTTATTTTCAAATCTGGCAACTAACAAATATTTACATAGTCAAATCTCTCAGGGAATCTTTTTTGAAGCTTTGAACTTCATCGTATAAACACATATCAACAGAGATCAACCTAGATATTTACTTCCTTCTTCTTTTCAGCTCTATAACTGTATAAACTGGTTTGTTTCTTATTCATTAATTCTAGGATAACACTTGCAGGAATGGAAAAAGCAAGTTAGAAAGATACATTTCTTAGCAAATAAAGTATCCAGCAGGAGACAGACACTCCCATTATTCTTTTCATTTTACAAGGGATTGTTAAGAATTTATTTTTTTTTTCAGTTTCCCCTGCCATCCAGTTCTGTGTGGCTGACTCGCTCAAGTCTTTGTCAGATCTGAGTATCTCATCAAGAGAGTTACTTCTGTTCTACTCTCCTCAGTGTGTAAGAGGAAGAAGATATTCAACATGTGACAAAATTAAAATAATCTGCAGGATATTTTGAATTCTGACATTTGATTAGACTCAAAAGTTTAATGTAGCTCAGTGAAGACAACAACTATTTGAAATATTTTTCTAACTTTATAGTTATTGCTTTATGCCCATTCTTCAAAAATAAGGACAGTTTACAGCACATGTGCTACAAGAAAGAGCCATGAAAAAAAAAGAAACCAACCAAAAAAAAAACCAGAGGGAAGATGGAATATAAACTATAAACTGAGCTCAGACAGTTTACATTTTCAAATCTTCTGGCCTATCATTGCATGACCACTGAGGAGACACACACAGCCCTGCACTGCATTTACCAAGCGATCACTTCTCACTGCCCACTTCAGGTCACAAACTCTTCAGGTCTATAAAACTTCCTGACAAGGAGTCAGGACAGAAGAAAACACCACATTCTGTGATAAAACCCTGTTTCTTGCTGAATTAAAACTTGCTTTATTTTGAAGAACTTTGACCCACTCACTCAAGCAACATTCCCATCTCCTTTGAAAACAGATACCTTGCTTAAAAGAGCATCCAAAGGCCAAAGAGGCTGACTGACAGGAGAAACCCTGCAAGTACACCAGGAGGTTGTTTCATGTAAATGTAATAGGAGACTTCCTGCTGCTGTATATTTGCCCTACAAAACTTCCCTGTTTGTTCTCTTCGATTTTCAAAGCAATTTCATATATTTTCTGCTATACAAATGGCATTATCTGCAAGACATAAAAGCTGAAGGGGATTCTTAACAATGCTTACTTGATCTACAGATTTCTCCATATTAAGCAATGTCTTCTCTCTCTAACAGACAACTTTAAAAGTGGTAGAATCTCTCAAAATTAGAAATGCATTCAAGCACTCTGTTCAAATATTGCTCCTCAAAAATGTCTATTTAGTCTGTGTAAAAAAATAACAGAGGATCTAACTACCTCTAGCTATTATTCATCTTCCCATGCTGTGGGCAATTCCAGTCCAGCCTCCTATCCTTAAAAATGCAAAAGCATTAAACTAGAATTATTATCATTTTCCTCTGCCAGGAAATTCAGTTTCCTGGGTTTTTTTTTTGGTTTTGTTGTTTTGGGTTTTTTTTAAATACACCTTCAAAGATTCTTTGAATACATTTAATTCAAAAATCTTGATACACGTGAAGGTCAGGACCTACAATGGCCAGGGATGAAGGTCACACACAAAACCAATTTATTTTTTTTTTTTTAAATTGAGATAATCACTATATGTGCAAATAAGGTCCTCATCTTTGTGTTCTAGGAGGTTGGGATATGTAATTTCCCCAGATTTCAGTGTCAGAGAAGACATGGGGAAGCAAATCATGAATAAATAAAGGACAGGACTAGAGGGTCACTGTGTCACTTTCTCATCAATTTCTGTCACCCCCTATGCAGAGAACAGGAACCTGCTGGAACTCTGCTCAGCCCAGAGGATGAAGCAGCAGAACTGGATCATTCACTGGCATGGTTTCCCCACAGTTTTCTTTCCCCCCTGGAAAATGGCCCCCCTTACTTCAGACAGACACCAAAGCAAACTTATAGCTTGTAAATGCAATATGCATTTTAATCAGCTTACTTTTCCTGAGCTCCTATTTTTCTTCCCTTATAGAAATATTTTGAGTGCACTTGTAGAATAAAGCAGGACCAAGAAAGAGCATGTCATATTATGGCAGGGTTTAATTAATCAGTTTTTCATTAGAATGATGCTTTTCTATTACAGAGTTTAGCCCTATAAGGTATGACATCACATACCTATTGTGGACACTGTTCAACACAGTCCTTTACTGGCTCAATAAAAATATCAGAGTGCACTTGATCTTCCTACATCTGAAGAGCTGACAGCATAAATCCTGAAAAAAGTGAGAATTGTAAATTGTTTTCAACCTAAGCAATAATAACCACCACAGTATGGCCCAGATTCCTCCTTCTCATTGCTCTGAATTAATTCCTTAAAAGCTGACTCCTAAGCTTGGAATAAAAGTATCATGCTGCATAGGTATGCAATAAAAATATTTTAAAATGCACAAAAAAGCACCTAGTTTTCCATCAGAAAAGCTAAGCTGTCAGACAGCTGACTTCATTTTCAGCACCTGTTATATATTTAATTTTATTCTTTCTTCTTGTCTGCCTGCCTGGAGTCCCTCCCTACCTAAGAAAAATTTAATAGAGATACATAGTTCATAGTCAACATTCAGGTGATATTTTAGCTGAATTCCAATCCACGGTATTGCTTTATGTTTATTCCTTAATTCATCCCCTCAGAACATTTCCCAACAAGCATTGTGTAGGTTTTGTATTGCAAGCTAAGAGGCTGTCAGAGAGCAAGAGTGTCTGTTGCAACGCTGAAGGATTTCCTCCTATGGAATAAAGGGGGAAATGGAAAAGAAGAGAGACAATTTATAAGTCAAAAAGCAATATGGAAAGTGCACTGCTTCCCTGGGAGCATATTTGTTACTTGTCCAATACAACATTCAATTCTGTCTTTTGCAAAGCCAGAGCCCATGGCACAGAGGCACAGGGAGATCAGACCTCCCCCCAGGAAAGTTTAATTTGAGTGTTGAAATACTCAGGGCTGGGAATGGCTCATGGGAATGCCCAGGCAACCAATTCCCCTGTGGGAATGTGGAAAGGATGAAAGTTTCTGAAATATGGTGCAGAGAGCTGGCGTGAAATGCCTTCTCCAGGGACTGCAGTGTCCCTAAGCACTTCTGAAAGCTATTCCAGCTACCAGCTTCCCTTCTCTAAATAGGAGTCTTGGGATTCAGGCTGCTCAGCTCATTTGGAAGGGATTGGCAGCTAAGGACAGAAATAGTGGCATTTCCCTAAGGACAAAAATAGTGGCATTTCCCCTCCACACAAAACAGCCTCATGACTTAAACATCATTCATAAAAGAAGATTGCTGTGACAGAGTTCTACTCAAATGAGAAAATACAAATATTTTCAAGGAAATCATTCACCCTAATGAGTAAGAGCTGCAGGTTCCTTACCTAAGGTGTTGTAATGGAATAGAAAGGAGAACAGAATTTAAGTAAGAGGCTTAAATTACAATGAGAAACAACTGCTAGGAAATATATTGTAAATGTAAGAATAGCAGAGGATTTTGGATGATTCAAGGTGAATTAAGGATTCTCACTGCAGAACTAAACAAATATCTCTCAGACATACACAGAAGAGCATCCAAACCTCAGGGCAGAGACTCTTGCTAGAGAACTGCTTCATTCCTATTTTTCCAACAACACTTTGGTTTATAGTGCCACAAAGACAATGAAGATAATGACAAGCTCTTCAGCTCACCATTCTGTGAAGGAATGAGCAGTCTATTATTTCACCTCTCAGCACTGAATGTGGATCTTATTCATGATCCCTTAACTCAAAGCACATAAGCAGTTCCTGAGAAAGACCTACATCTCTGAAATTGCAACCACCAGATCAAGCTACAGGATTTTTTAAACAGTCATGAGAGTCTCTCTATGGGTCCCATGAGAACTGCTCACACAAAATGTACTAAACTGAGGTGTCCCCAGAATCTAGCAGTCTCAGGAAATCTGAATCATACTTTTGAACCTCTATCTTGTCATGGTATTTTGAGGTCCATCATAACTATGAATGTGGTCTATTATACTTGAGAGCACACATCCACACATCATACAACTCCAAAGAATCCCTTACCTTTATCTGTAATACAAAACTATGATAAAAATGGGAACATTTTCCTCCTACAAACTCAAGTAATTTAATTCAGTCTCTCTTTCTAATCAATATTTACAAAGTTATTTATAACAAAGGCAACCAAATTATTTAAACCAGAATTAAATGATTCACCCCAACTTGGTTTTTTCCATCTAGTAATACAACTTAGAATTGTTGCCATATTTAGAACACTTTTCTGTTTGCCATTAGAATGAAACACAATTTTCTAAAGTTGCTGAGTCTGTTGCTGAGCATATCTAACTAAGAGGAGAAAGAGAATACCCAATTTCCCTTCCAACAAACTGAAAAATACACAAACAATTGATCCGCGACTGTTTAATTCTGTATCTTGCTACAGAGTTGAGACATTCAAGAGCAAAAACATTGCATAGAACCTGTGGACACCTGTAGCCCAGGAAGGAATTGGTTTGCATTCTACAGTGCATTTGAATGAAAATACGATTAAAAAGAAATATGTTTGTAAGTGAACTGCTACATTAGGAAATTTTATATGTGGGTATTGTGTCATTGTACGATCATCCATGTTAGCAGAGGCACCTTGCCATGGAGGTGCACAATACAGGCTTTGAAAGTAGTTACCTCAAATCAGTGCGCCTTTATTTTATTCTCAACAATTGATAATAATCTCTCATAACAGAGAACCACAGACAAGTCCTAATGCAGTTGCTCTAGTCCAGCAGAACAGTGTGAGTGACAGCTCAGCACCCTGGGACCTTCAGCTTGGATTAAATATTCAAACGCTACAGAATATTACGAAAGCTTTGAAATGACAAGTCCAATTATACTTAAAATTTCATACATATGAAAGACAAAACTTTAATATGAAGAAATAATAATATTAATAATAATATTTAAATGAAATATCTAAAAACAATAAAAATGCAATGACACAGAAAACTTCATCTCCTTTTGTATTCTGAAAAATAGTTCTAATATTGAAGAATAAAATTTTACTGGTATATTGGAGTATTTGAGAGGTGAACCCCACAAAGAAAGCTTCAGTCACTGGCTTTAGATGCTGCATTTGTCTTAAGCATTTACACTTATTCCTGCAAGAGTTCTTTCTATAAACTATATTTTCCCAGTGTACCAGACAATAAAATGCACCTGCTCAAACTTCTTCAATCTTGCAGCTTCTCTTTCGGTTGATACAAAAATCTGCTCTGTATTTCTGCAATTCCAATTTGCTTCATGATAGGTTTTATCAAAACAGCTAACTCCCTCATATGCATGAATAGTCTGAGATTAAGTTTTTTGTCAGATGTTGTTTGCATCCAAAATTAACTTGACACTGAAATTAATACAGAAATAACATTCTGCCCACCACATGCAGCAGAAGTTTCCCTATATTTACACACACTTTAATCATAAGTGTTCTGCTTTCCTTGGTTTGAGTGGAGGACTACAAACTTGAGTACGAGAGGGAAAGATAAAATTAATGATCCAATTTGGGCTTCTACTTACACCTCTATAAATCAAGCATAATTCCACTGACTTGAGTGGAATAACTAGCAACAAGATCTGCTAAATGCTTCTGGATTTTCTCCTGCTAAGACAGACAAAGGAAGTGAGTTACTTTTAACCTTCCCCAGAGACACCTTCTGATCCTGAGTATCTTACTGGATTTGTTCACACAAGTACCCATCAGCTATTCTGCTTTATGTATTTGCCAAGGTTTTTAATGGAGTAAAGAAACCCAGCCACAAAGAGCTGTTCCATGCCTATTGGAGGTGGGTATCCTGTGAAATTTAATTCTGATGAATTATCAGGTAAACTATTTAAGGAATGAAAGGCATTTAAGATACTAACCAAATTCTTTGCACAGATTCTCTCTAAGGTCTAAGATGGAGAGAAACTACGCAAAACCAAATGCTTATGAAATGTTTTCTTTGAAGTAAAATGATAATTCAAAGGTGCCAGACCAGTTTGACAGCGAACTCAGTGACCAACACATTCTACTGATAGAGAAGTTTACAATGCAAGGATGGTCAGTGCCTTTGCCAAAATAATCTTTCCAGGCCAGATACTCAGTGTCCTCTCATTAGTGATTTTGTTGGTCAATCAACAAATAATTTGACTGACATGAGAGAAGCATTTCCAAGTTGCTTCTAGTAAAGATTCATTCCTCTGATTTTGTGTTATTTAGGAAACTGTCTATACACACTGAGCACATAATCAAGTTTGCCTTTGGTGCTAATATTGCCTAAAAAGAAAAGTTCTTGGTGTTTTTGAATAAGTAAGTAGAAAAGACACTAAACAGCATTTTAAAGAAACTGACAACTTTGAATCTCTTCAAATTAACAAAAGAAAGATAAAAATAAATATATTAATCTTTTCAACCAAGGTTATTGCAGATAACAATGTATTTCAGCCATACATGAATTGCAGCAGCAAAACCAACCACGAACAGGACAACTCTCAATATAGTATTTAGTTCTGTTTCCACAAATATTCTGTTCTTCTTATCACAATTTGAGACTTAACATCATTTTTAAATAAAGCAAATAACTAAAAGGCTCCTACCTGATATAGCTGGTAAGACTCCAGACTGTAATACTGCTGTTCCCTAAAGAAAACAGAAAATTTTAGAATGAAAAATCTTTACAATAAGTAAAAAGTTGACAAAATGCAGGAAAAATACAAAAGCTGAAGGAAGAGGAGGAAATCAGAAATGTGGCCAAAATTTCATTTTTGAAAGAGAAAAGAGAAAAAAACATCCCAAAGCATTTCAGAAAACATTAGCTTATACTTGACAAAGATGCAAAAATACCAACAGAAGCTTGATGTGTGAAATTACATCAGATCTGGGACACAGTTAAAGATCATTTAAATTATAGGAAAGACAACAAGTAACTACAAGAATCAGCTTTGATTGGATAAAGAAATGAGCCTGAGATAATAAAAAAAACAAAAGCAGTGTTTTATTATTAAATGGTCTTTTCAGTCTTTAAGATTGTCTTCATTTCCCTTTTCAATATATCATGTTTTATTGTTTCTGCAACTCTGAGGCCTCCTGCTGCAATCCTCTGTAAAGCAGAGACTTCTCTAACAGTGGCAACTGCAGAGGCAACTCAGCAGAAAGAACAATAGAGACATGTAAAAGCTACCTTTTATAATTCTACAAAATACAGCAAAACATGCTTTTTCCTGTAGAACTTTTTAAAACTATTATGTCACCATGTAGAAATGTAAGTGAATGGTTTTCAAATGCAGAGCACCAAGCAGATCTCAACCCACCCTCTGATTACATCAAAGGAGAAAAGGGGTAAGTGACCTCACTCAAATCATATGCTTTTGTCACGCCTGCTATGATACCCAGACAAAAACTAACACGATTACCTAAGGCTTCATAGTATAACTCATAAATATAGGTGAAATATCCTTCTAACATACAAACTTTCATCTGTGGCCCAGGAGCTGAGTGCTGGGGTCTGTGATGCATGGCACTGGCTCCAGCACGACACGCACCGTAAGCAGATATTCACCATCCGTGCATCACACACCAGGAGCTGCATGGCCAGACCTATTTTAGCTCTGGTACTGATCTGGCTGCTCTCAGATGACATTCACTTTTTATGTTCTGCTTCCAAATATCTCGGGTAGAGTTCAATGATAGGTGTTTGGAGAAGCCACTGGTTTGATATGCTGAATCATTATTCATACATTAGCTCAGTTGGCCTAAAAAGCTAAATAAAATTTAAGCCTGGCATTTCTTTCTGTGTGTACAAATAACCACCATGGCACATAAACCTTTTTACAATCAAAATGGGATTTTCTTTTCCTCCTTCTGTGTATATTTGGAATATTTTTAACATCCTCTGACCTTTTTTTTTTCCTATTAAGGTTTCATTTTTTTATATTCAAACATTCACTCACTTTAAATTTCAAAAAATATGTGATTGATCACACCTGTTCGCATTTAAAAAAAAATTAAAAATCAGAAGTTAAAAATATTGTCCCATACAAAGAGGAGCAGGCCTACCAGTCTCTACAACTTTTCAATGATTACATACCTAATCCTGCTCTGGTGCTGCTTATGGGAGTTTTAATCCTTGGGTCCAAGATCAACCCAAAAAGTCCAGATCATCTAATATAAGCTCCACAGCAAGGAGCAAAGATACTGTACTGCACAGTTTCCTGGCTATAGAAGTTTTGCCAGATTCATAGTGACAAAAAGCACCAGAACAGCTTTGCAATCTCACCTCTGTGGCATAAAAAGGTGCCAGAAACCTGCAAGTTAGGTGGACAGAAACAAAAGAAGGAAAATATCATCTTAAAACTAATTCTTCCCATTATTGGCTATGATGGATAGCTGATCAATATTAACCAAGCATTTTCACCGAGTCAAAATATTTTTGTTTCCTATTTTGCCTCCCAAAAAGAGTAACCTGCACTTCTAAGAAAAAGCAGATTAGCTTCTGTAGGTTTGAATGCAGAGCAGGGCTCCATCATCACTGGAAGAGGAAAGAAATGCCAGTCACCTGATAACTGTGTCAACATTTCAGACACACCTCATCAGCCACAGCTTATGTAATTCCCTTTGTGTATCTTTAGAAATAAAGCTTTTCTTTCAGCTCATCTAAGTTTGGCAGCTTTTTATAGCTCCATTTTTCTGTGCCTACTGTGAGTTAGAGTTCTCGGCACAGGAAAGATGAACCTCTTGGAGCAGGTCCAGAGGATGGACAGAAAATGATGGGAGGGCTGGAGCACCACTCCTTTGAGGAAAGGCTGAGAGAGCTGGGCTTGTCCAGCCTGGAGAGAAGGCTCCAGGGTGGCCTTGGAGCCCTTCAGTACTTACAAGGCATTATAAGAAAGATGGGAACAGATATTTTGGCAGACTATGTTGTGATAGGTCAAAGGGTAATGGTTTTAAAATAAAAGAGTATAGATTTAGACTGGATATAAGGAATAAATTTTTTACTATAAGGGTGGTGAAACACTGGCACAGGTCACCTAGAGAAATTGTGGATGCCTCATCCCTGAAAACATTCAAGATTAGGCTGTATGGGACTCTGAGGAACATGACATAGTGAAAGTGTCCCTACTCACTGGTAGGGAGTCACAGAGGGTTAAACCAGGTGACCTCTAAAGGTCCCTTCCAGCTCAAAATATTCTGTGCTTTTCAGGTCTCTTTTGCTTTAGTCTAAGCACATATATGAAGTTTTGTCCCAGTCTGAGTTCTCAAGACTGGAAGAAGAAGAGTTCAACATAAATGAGAGTCTCCCAGATTCTTCTTGTTATGAAACAGGACTTTGTACTTGACGGTAATAGAAGCAAATATTTGCATTGTGAGATTTTTATTCTGCACATACCAAAAATGCACTCATAAACAGAGGCTTGATTGCAACATTGGTCAAATGCTTAATTTTCACAGAGGAGATGATCTAGATTGCTTTTTCTCCTCTCCCTTCCTTTATTTTAAAGCTACGCAAAATATCCAGTTTTTCAAGAGAAAACCATGAAAATCTTGACTCAAAATCCCTGAGTCCCTGAAAAGGAGGAGCTGTGAAGCAACAGCGAGCACTCTCCTGCCTGCTGTGTGTAGCTGGTGGCACAAGCCTCTGACTGCTTCACATAGTTTGTGTTTAGAGGGAGGCAGCAGATTACAGTCACATAATATAGTGTATTACAATAAACTTGAACTATCAGAAACTTCTCAAAGGAGCAAAGGGCTAAATGAGAGATCCTGTAAGAAGATTTTGAAATCAGCATCACAAAGAAAAGTTTAAAGTGCTTTTAGAAAATGGAAGAGCAAAAGTATGTCCTAAGTTCTGCAAAGCTCAAATGTTTCAGCAAAATGAACCAGTCCCTAGTGAAATTGAAATACAGTTAAAGTACTTTTCTTGTAAGGATTAAAGATTATGACTTATTCTATTATTCTAAATCACAGTAAAGTTTAAAGCTTGAATGCTTAGGCTGCCACAAGAAAAACAAAGTTCCCAGGAAAGGTCAATAAATACAGGCACATGGCCTTTAAATGTCATCTGCCTTGATGGGCTGTTTCACCCAGCAGTTGATCAGGTTCATAGCAAAAGATAAAAAAGTTTTAAACTCTATGATCCTTCCTAATAACTCCAAATGAAAGAAACTCCTGCCCATAGCATGTTTCAGGTGCAGGGCTCCAATTTCAGCCACAAACTCCTGATTACTCAGCTTCATCTCTCGCAAGCCAAGTGCCGCCCTACAGAAAGATTGCTGAAGTCAGTTCAGAAGCATCTCCACTTGCTCAGCCAAGCCCAAACATCAGCTATTTTATGAGGCATGAAACTGGCAATTTCAGTGGCACTGGAAAGCCATGGGCTGTGCCACATTAAAATATACCCCTTAAAATACACCCCTGTGGGATAATCAAGCTCTGCTCATCTACAAGTTACAGGTCTTATTCAAAAAGCAAGAGGCGAGAAACAACCAAAGTATTGTTTAATTCTAGTCCAGATTTGTCGCTGTCTTCTCTCTCACACATTTTTGACAGAGTTGTGATTCATATATGCTTCTGCTGAGGGGCATCTCCTGCTCCTTGCTCTGGGCTTCCCAGCTGCCTGCAGCCAGGAGCCACAGGTCACACAGCCCAGAACACAACCATCAACAGCAGAACGTGACCATTACCTCCAAAAATGACACAACCTGCCTGCAGCACACTCATGGGAGAGAAAGAACAGCTGGGCTGAGTTCCCTACCACAAAAGTTGGGTCCATCTGCCAGGCAGCAGAAATTCTGATGGTGGAGTCTCAGTTGCAACACTGAGGGGTCAAATTTCAAACCCTGCTACTGATAATCTATCAGCTCACAGGGAAACTGATGCAGCAACAGGGCACATGATTTGCTCTTGTCCTTTGCTTTTCAAAACCAGACCTAGAGTTACAACACACTGGACATCACACTAGGAGTGTGCTGAACAACTGGACTGCAATGCAATTACACAGTCACATACCAGTTTTTCCAGGGGACATGTGTCTCATTCACTGCACGAGAGACACCTGTGGGTACAATCAAGATGGCATGAGCAACAATAAATCTGTCAATTCAGCAGTGAGGAGCTTAACTTTTCAACCTAAACAACATCCTTTTAACATCATACACACATCTCATTATGCACAGAAGTATTCAGACAGAATTCTAGAGGAAGCAGCTATGCAATACCATCCCAGGCATATAAAATACCTGGTGTAAACACATCAGTCTTTTGTGTCTGTTTGTGTCTGTCTCCAGGCATTGCTACAAGCCAAGCTTGCATACTTGCTAGACAAAAATATAATTCTGGAGAATGTACAGCTGCCCAAAGCAGAAACCCTCACTCCAAGTCGGGATATCAAAGTCTGAAGGCACACAACACCAAACCCTCTTAAACTGTCCTAATACCAATATCAGCCAGACAGCTTGTGATTACAGAGACATGCCCAAAACTGCAAGTACATAAACAAAATAAAAACACTCTGACACCTCCGTCAAACTGAGGGTTTGGGTTTGTCTTACCATTTCTTACTAATTTCATAAGGTTTGAGTTTCTTGTGGTTCCTCAAACTGGTACTATGGGCTCTAGATCAAAAAAAATTATTTAATACTTCTGTGAATTTGAGGGTCTCTCCTCTTTAACCACGGGTAAAATTCAGAAGCACTGGTTTCTATACAGCATTTCATTATTTCATAGAGAATTTGTAGGGATACATATAGTGACAATCTGCAGAGAGAGGCTGCAGTAGAAAACCCTCTAGGGAGAGCTGTATAAGAAACTCAAACTGAAAGATGGACACCAGTGGTTATGAATATTGCTGAAGAGATGAGCTCATCTAAGATTCTGAAGAGACCTCACAGGATAAAGACACTGAAGTACAGTCAGAGAACACTTCACTCGTGGTTCATGATACAGGAGGATTTTTCACAGTAGGAGCCAGGACTAGGCTGAAGAATTCCACCAACCAGAGGAAATGGCTACACCAGACATGGCAAAATGCCTCTGAAACCAATTTTAATCCAGTATATTTGATAAACACAGCCAGAATGGTGGAAGAGTTAGAAGACAGGAACTAAAAACGATTATTCATGAAAAATAAAAACACCATATGCAAATGTCACAAGATATATTCCTCAAACTTAACAGTGGGGTCATAGCATCTCCTGATTTCAGAGCACAGAGCCCTAAGCAAATACACCTGTGAATTGATGCTAGGTACATAATACAATGCATTAACATCAGCCTTCACTGCCTCATCTTTCACCAGGTATCTCATAATAATCCTTCTACCATTCAGGGCATTAAAGGCTCCTTACACAATTGCCATTAAAATAAGCCACACTCAGCTCAGAAATGATAAATGCTTTCTCTCCAATTGTGAGATCTAAGAATGAAGGGAAATAACCCAATATAATCTGAAGTTCAGTATGTCATAAATTCTTAGGGCCAAAATAAAGACAACCAATTGTTCCAGGTAATTGGAATCATCTACATTGTTCCCCCCAACTCCTCAGCTGAGCTGTCCTGATTTACAGTAGTGGATGATCTGCAGTTTTATGGAAAGGAACAATTTTTAATTTAAGCATTAAGATACACTGCAGATTTTCCAATTCAAAACAGTGTTGTCAGCTTTTTAGAGATGTTTTCACAGAAACATTAAATTCCCTTTTCCCCTTTCCAGAGCCTTGTTCACCTCAGCTCCTGTTAAGCCACCTCTCCTAAGGCACAGACAGAAACTCCTGCTGCAATGCTCATGCTCAAGAGTTCAAACACACTTTTCCAGATGTGGGTCCAGCAGTGCACCCACAGCACTGCTTCAGCCAGTCCCATTTCCACAGGTGAACACAAGTGCGCTTCCTCAGCTTGCATCTGAATCACAGAAAACACTATAGCTTTAGCCATGCAAACAGAGTCTGCATTTCTCTTTTAGAAGTTGCAAGGCCCTTATGAAGAGACGTTTGTGAAGAATAAAAATCAACATTAACACGTTATACATTTGTATTCTTATAGAAAGACAGTAAAATGACAGGCATCTCTGCCTGCAGCTGCATTTTACCATGAAAGAATATTTTAAATTTAATTCAGTGTAGAAAACTGGAAGGAAAATAACTTTCCTATTTATGTTAAAAAATACTTTTTTTTAGAGAGACTAGCACTTCTAAAATCTTGTAAAATGCAACGGAAACAAAGTAATGCGCAGAAAGTAAGAGGCTTCAACTCCATGTATTCTGGATTGTTTCATATAATCCAGATTCCAACAGGGGGTAGCATTACACTTCTGCAAGAACATTTGTTATTTAGAATACACTGTTTCCCCACATTTGATATTCTGAGTTTTCTTGTACAACAGATCTGTTAATTTCCACTCATTCTGCACCCAAGGAAACCACATAAGGCAGAGGCTCCAGCAAAACTCCCCTAACACTGAAATTGAGGCTCAGATGGGCCCAAACAGGTATGAAAAGCAGCAGATTTGATTACTGTACAAATCATCAGCGTGTGGTTCTCAGCTCATGCTTCTTGCTCAGCACATGGCACAAACAGGAGAGGCAAGGTGCTCACAGATGGGATGCAACAGCTCCCTTTGCATTTTAAAGTTCACAAGACTGACTGTGCCCCCACTGAGCACCTCAGTTCTGCAGAAACACCTGTGAAAACCTGACCAATGGGAAGTACTGCTGTACATTTTCTCAGAACAGCACAGCCCAATAGAAACCACAGAGTTCTCAGTCAGAACATTAACCCATTTCAAGATAGTCACAGTCAGCACAAAAGTACTGTGGAGCAGGAAGCTTGGAGAGGCTGAAAATAAAGAAGGACCATCATTATTATCATATGGGCCTATGGACACACATGCTCACAAAGGGATTCAGGTGGCTTTGCTCTTGTGGTTAGCAAAGCAGCAATTTATGGAAAATTTACACACAAAAGTGCCTTAATCCCCTTTACCCAAGTTTTCTGCTTGCAACAAGATTTAAATTCCAAGTCAGCTATTCAGGAAGAAAAGGGATCTCTTTTAGCAAATAAAGAGTTCAGCTACAACTCTACAGCTGCAGTGACAGACAGCAAATAGAGAAGGACTCAAATGAAAACATTTCAAAAGCTGGAGAAGTGAAATCTCAGATTTTAGAGACAAATTAAACCTGCCCCTGTGGGTTCTTAGAGATAGAGAAAGTTTATGTTAAACTTTAATTACCATTTTGAAACATTCACCTGGGGAAAGCCCTAAGAAAAGTCTTTTTCTTCCTCTATTTCCCCAATGACTGTTGTTCCACAGTGGGAGCTTAGCTTCTGCTGGCACTAAAAATACACTTGTGCCTGTCTTGTAGCTGATGGAGCTATGCCAATTTACATTAGACTAGTTACTTGATTCCTTCCTTCCAGCCCATTCCACATAAAGACACAGAGAAAAGAATCCTTGTTATAACCTGTGCATCCTGTTCCACACAGAGAGAACTAGAGTGGGCTTAATTATGGGCCTGTGAAGAATAAAAATGAAAGCCTTGCTATATGATCTTCACATTCATTTTCCTCCTTTTTCAACCTCACATTTAGAGCTAAAGTTAGTCAACTTCTTACAGAAAAAAAATATTAACAAGATAATCAGTGATCATCAGTAGAAAGAAATGGATGGAAGTAGAGGGACAAATAAGGGAGGAAAAGCTCAAAACAGTAAAATTAAGACAAGTGTTTTTTTTATTCCCAGCCCATCACTGAAATTATGGTTTGTCAAAAGTAATGAAACTATAATTAAGCTGCACAGCTTCAAAGGATACAGATACTTAACTATGCATGGGGGGCTGCTCCCAGGCTTCTATATCAGAGAGTAGTGCAATAAATTATTAGGCACAATTATATTCATAGTTTTTTTTCCAAAGCCTCCTGCAGTAGTTATCTCTATAGCACGTGTGTTCTGCTTGACTTTGTGTCTCCAGGAATGAGATGAATCGGCAAACTTCATCTGGAAATATTTTCCTTGTGCTACAGAGGATTCAAGTATACAGTTACTAGCCCTGATATAGCCCACTTAGCACTTCTCTGTCCTTCTAATAAACCAGATCTGGAAAAGGTTTATATTTCCTTAATATTTTCCAGGCTCAAATTACTAGTACATCCAAAATTGCTTCCAATCAGCATTGAATTAGCAGAGGATTCCACAGAATCCAGACTACTGCAGAGGATGTGGCTAGGGGAGAGGGAACACAGCCAGAGTTCATGTCCCACTGATTCCCAGCTGTTGAAACAGTCATTTTAGTTGACTGACAGCTGGCTGCTGCACTTCATCCTGCGAATAGCCTGATATCCTCATGTGACAGGACTTAGGAGCACAAAGTCAACTTTAAAGCCTCTTTTCCATCTACACTTTGGACTTCTGTGGGATTGAACTTCTGCAGAGAAAGTCCCAAGGTCTGCTTTCTTTCATCTACTCTGTTTTCAGGAAAAAACATGGAATGACATAAAAGATAACTCCAAGGAAGACACACAAGCAGAGCTTGCACGCAGCAAAGGCATTTTACTGCAGCCTAGAAGCCCTATATATGAGTGGTATTCACTCACCCCATCCTGGCTTTCATTTATCATATTAATCACACTTATTTTGACCTTAACATCCTCATCCCACCCAAGGAAGTTCAGTCTAACTTTGACATACACACACAATTTTTGCGTTGTTATATCGATGCTTCAAAATTCCCTGGAGCTGAACCAGAGTGGAGAGAAAAACAGCAGTAGGTCCGTATAACATTTTTCCCCTGCACTTCTGTCCTGAACTCAGGGGTTGAATTACTGGCTGAAGTAAGATAGTTTTTCAAGGCACAAAATTTTTTTACACTAGCAGGGATGGCCAGAGTGCAAGGACGCACTTCCCTCTGCAGTGTCATTTAGGAATGGAATAGAAAAGCTTGTGTACAACTGTAAAAAGAGCTTTTTTCACACTTTAAAAAAGCTTTACTCAGCTGGTCAAGTAAAGTAACTGAGGTTTCACTGTGTCAACTTGGTTCTTACCTGGAGTTCCTACATTTCAAAGTTTAGCCAGAACCAAGGGAACTCAATTGGGTCAATTTGCTACCAAAAATACTGCTCCAGAAGTTCCTTGCAGTCATCTGCTCTCACACTTCTTACGGGGGAAGAGTTCAGTTTTACCTGATCCCTGTTTGGGCAAAATAACTTTTGATCTAATAGAGAAAGTGGGGGGGGAAAAAGGTCGTTGCATCCAAAAAAAAAATTGGCAACATTTTATTTTACGCAATATGACTCTCCATAAGGATTTTAGAAAAGAATACATTAAGAAAACATAATACCAGTATAGGATTTTCCTCAATCTGTTGTTACAAATTGGCTTGAAGTTCAGGCATATCCTCAAGCATGTTCTTGATACCCTGCTCCCCTCTAAATGCTAAAAAATCGCTCAGCCCTCAGGCTAATCCCATTCTTAGAAAGAACTGATCTTCAACTGCCGTGTCCTCAGTCTCAGATTTTCTGAATCAACTGAGTGTAAGGGCTCCCACATTCATAACTCCTTTCCGGTAACTGCAGTTCTTGAAAGACACCATACTTCAAGCTCAATTTCACACACAAAAAAATTCTCTTGAAAAAGCTTATTCAGTGCCACTGCTTTGTGGTCTTTCATTAAATAGAAAACCACTTTCAACAATTTGTTGAAATTACAAAAATTAGTGATAGACTTGCCACTATTTTGAAACAAAAATTCTGGAGCAGCTTCCTCATCCTGGCAGGCTGATTTTTTTCCTTTAGCAACTCTCATTAATGACTTCCTTTTCTGTCCATAGTTGTCTTAAAAGGCAAAGTTTCTGTCTCTCTCACTGCCATGTGGACAACATTGCATTTAATATAATCTTTAGCAATTGGACAGAATTTTCAAGATCCAAAGTCCTGTAGAAACACTATCCCATCAGACAACAGCCTTGGGAAACAAATACAGATACCACAAATAGAGTGAGGTAAGCTGGTCACAAGAAAAGCCTAACACAAAATCCCTGCATTAGTCTAAATCTCAAGTTTCTAACCTCCTTTAATAAACAGTGTCCAAAACAGCACTTTGCCATCACAAACTCCTGCCAGGGGTCTATCTGCTATAAGCAAGCAGCTCTATAGCACAGTGGGCAGGTTTGTCAAATGCATTCAACACTAAGCCAGGCAGAGCAAGAACACCAGATTTCAGTATGGATTCTTTCTGTATTACCTGAGGTCCACAGCAGTCAATTGTACTCTTCTACTATGGGACAGGGTTCAAAATCTGCCTATTTTAAATATCAAAGAACCATCTTATTTATTTTGACTTGCATGCAGCCCCAATCACTAATGAGGTGAACATTTTAGCTTCACTGATTTCAGTGGCCTTGCTTCTAGGAGTGTCAGAGGAAAGGAGATGAAGTCTGGACAAGGCTTCTGCTGAACTCAGAGGGACATTTTGGTCAGAACTGCACAATTGCATGACAGGTATATTTGACAGTCTTATCTTCCTTATGGGCTTTTAAAGAATTCCTTCTCCTTTCGCCTCTAGACGAGTTCCTTGGCATTTTCAGCAGAAGCATTCAGAACTTTACATAATAAAGCAATACATAAAATTTCAAGGTACTTTAAAAACAGTCCAGTCTGAAAACTGGTAGGCATTTTTGTATCAGAATGGCTTATGCACATATGCTACCTTCTTTGCCTATGGGAAGCATTCATTCAGTTCTGAATATATAAATGTATTTCAGTGATTCATTCCTCAAATTGGTTTCAGCATAATGAAACCATGGAGCAGGTTCAATAGAGCAGGTAATAAACCATTTTCTATTCAGTAGATTTGTTGCCACATATTTTCATGCTAACAAATGCCAAAATTGTATTACCCATATGAAGATATTGGTACCATATTATTTAATTTCATAAATGTAATAGTTGGAAAAATTATTTGCTCTTTCTGACTAAAGTGATACAGGTTGGAATAGGGTCAAATATGACAAACAGTAAGGATTTGCCTACACCCCAACACAACCAATACCTTCAGATATAATCTCATTACAACTAATTATAACTCATTCTAATTCTGCTGACATATTATTGGCCAGACTGAAAGTATTTCCGTGGATATCTTGAAGTAATAAGTATTTTGGGAATCTTGAATTACCAAAACTAATTCCACTCCTATGTCTTGTCCTGAGTTGTGGACAAGCTTAAGCACAGTTTGTATAATGTTGGAATACGTTTCACCCTTCTAATTTGCATGCTTCCAGTTTTATGTGGCTTTGTCAAAAAAGGTTGAAAAAGTAGGAAAGGTCACACCCCTGCTGAGCATTTATTTTCAGTCCTCTCATCTACTCACAGTGAGCTGCTGTCAGCCCTCCAGACATCCCATCTAAATGATTGCTATCCTACTGACACTCGCCAATTCCTTCTGAGCCATGCAATTACTTTGATATCACTGACTCTTAATCAAAACAAAATATTTCCTGCATAGTCTTTTTAATGCACAACCTTAAAAACAGAATGTTGGCAGGCATTGCAAACATTTTCAGAAATGCAAATCAAGGAACTGAGGTTTTTTGAAAGTAGCTTTGTTTATGATCTTCCAGAAGGAGACAAACCATATGGGAATCAAACTTGGAAATCTTAATCCAGGGCTGCTACTGAAGTTATTCACTTCCCCTGCAATCAGCTCCATGTAATCTATGCTTTCCTTACATCTTTTTTGTGTTTCCTTCCTCTGCAGGTGAATTTTACTTTCTCCCTTTTAGAAAATGAAGTTAGAAAGTGTCTGCTAACACTTTGTAGGATTCTTTTGAATTTTTCCCTACATAAATGGATTTCTATTTAAGGAGGGAGGTGGGGAAAAGAAAGAAAGAGAAAAAAAAAAGTCTTCCATTTTCTCATTTTGGCCACATTCCAAGCAATCTGAAGAGTCTCCTTTACATCTGGATCAAAACCAGAAACCCCACAAACCCTACATTCCAAAGGGAATAATCTTTTCCAGCTTTTATTGTCAGATGACTCCTCCTTCAAAACATTTCCTTCTCTATCTTCAGAAAATCTCCCAACAGAGTAAGAAGTAGCCATTGGTATTAGTAATAATAAAAGCTATTACCCAGCTTGATTGTATTTAGGGGAGGAAGCCAGTTTTCCCGTTTGTTCATTGTGATGGGGATAGAAGGTCCATACTGTGGTTTATCAATATCTCCAAGGCTCTCTGACAGAAAAGCAATCCAGCAGCACTTGTGTTTGGTACAGAAGAATAAATTCTGCTGACTTACATTGTCTCACACATTCCCTCGTGTAAGGAAAGATGCTTTCTTCTCTTGACATTGTTATTTCACTTACCAGTGCTTCTGTGGCAGGCACTTCTTTTCCCATTACAGACCACAGGCTGTCTATTCCCCTTAGTGGCAGATCCCAATAAGTGCCAACTCTTATTATTCCAAATTTAGATTAAAACCCTTATTCTTTGCACAAAAGTTGTGAGGATTGTTTCATGATAGATGGAGAGTACCTTGAGTACAGTTTTTTAGGTAACCTCCTACAGGGCTGAAAGCAAGTCAGATCTACTGCCCTGGTAGGGTTGGCATGTCTCCTGTGTTACTGTGACATCTCAAATACAAATTCTTACCCCTTCACTTCCTCCATGCACACCTTTGGAAGAGCTGGGTCACTTACATGAGCTCTTCCCAGCAACAGCAATGGAAAAGGAGGGTGGGTCTCTTCTTGATCACCTGGGAGTGAAGCCTGCCGCTAAGAAACATTACAATACTGTACGAGTTCACTGAGGAACTGGGAAGGAAAAAAAGTCCTTCCTTTCCTGGAAGCTGACATTAAGCAATATCTCTGCACAGTGCAAAAGCAGACCTGGATGGGAGATGAGACCAAGAGGATGGAGACCATCTCTACAATAGACTTGGGCTCTTGGCCAAAACTGCAAAGAGGAAAACAAAACAAATGTAGCTTTAAGCCTGACACTAAATCCACCTGTTTTATGCCCCTTTTCTCTGTCACCTTCAACTGGAGAACATACTTTTGCTTATCTTTGATCTGCACAGCACTGGGAGCTTTTGTCAGCATAACCAGCTCCAGAAATGACTGCATTTCATTGTCAAGAGCAGCAGTGATCATGGGGGTTTTTTTTCTATTTCAGAAAGATGCCGTGTGGAAATTGGTGGGCTTTAAGATGTTTTTGAATCTCTGAAAAGTCTGAAGAACAAGACTATTTTACTGAAAAATTTCAGAGCTTTCAGAACCTTTTACAATAATGGTAAATGTAAGTAAAAGGCCAGATAGCCAAATCATTGTCCAGTGCAGACACTTCATTTAGGGGTGACACATGCTGAGAGATGCATTCACTGCTGGTTCATGTATCACAGTCAGGAGTCATAGAAAAACAACTGGTACTAAATCTTGAAAGAAAAGAGCACAAAAGCAAGTTTTCTAATTCATGCAACAAGTCAGCAAGACCCAGATACAGAAACCTCACAAACAAATCATTTGGGTCAATAATGACAACTGACTTCCAGGTTCCTCTGAGGTGCAAACTGTTCCTGTTATAGTTCTGACTGGGTATTTGTTGCCCAACTGCCCAGAGCTCTGAGATTAGAGCAGAAATACAAGCAGCAACAATGCTGTAGAAGATGACGAATGCATCCTTCTCAGCTGAGAATTTAGACAGCTTGTAGATTTCTTAAAGGTGGGAGGAAGCATAAAATGTTACAGCACCACACATCAATACCGTAAAAAAAAAAATCTTTGAAAAGAGATGTAAAAGATGTGCAATTACAAATAATCATGTTCCTACACTCTCAGAGAAAGCATGGAAATAAACACAGTACAAGATAAACACATAAGGTTTTCAGTCTCCTGGGAAGAGGTAATGACTCCCAACAGAAAAAAAAAATAGCCAAATTAAGGTTGTAGCTAACAGTACATTGTGATTTCTTTAGTATCTGTTTTAGTACTACATTAGGAAAAGTACTTGATTAAAAGCCAAGAAAAATTAAAACATTCTCAGTTACACAGATATGGCCATGTAGTCATGCAGCTGCCATTTCTCAGATTTCACTACGCAAGTTAACACCTTACAGGCCTTCTCTTTCACCACTTTCAAAAGCAACATCTACAACGAAAGGAGAAACACCAGCTAACTCTGGGGTTGAGGGGTTTGTACAGGATTTGGAAGACTAAGGCTATATTCCCAACCCAGTGACAGGCTGCTCATGACCCTGGTGAAATTAGTCCAGGCAAGACAGCAAGAGACCTCAGTGTAGGTGCTCTAGAGTTCAAGCCTCTTCTCTGCCTGAAGTCATATCAGTTGTGCTTCTCCCTAGGCTTAGTCTCTCTCCCTGGTCTAGAGTGCACAAGGGACACACAGATATTCACACCTTCTCTGGAACACAGAGACTCTGCACTCACCCAAGGCTGCAGGTGATTAACCAGCTCTGAAAGGGAGATGTGGAGCTGCATGGTCAAACACGGTAGTACAGAACCTGCTCAAGGATGACAGTAAGGCATGCACATGCCTTCCTGTGCAGTTGTAATGCAAAATAAAGCAATTTCTACAGGACAGACTAAAAGAGTTAAACATCCTATCACCTAGCCAAACCAACTCCTCACTTAAACTGAGACCCACGTGCCCCCAAGGCAGGTGGCAGCTCTCCCCATGTTGTGTAGTGTTCTCAGCCCCTCAGCGCTGTGCAACCCTCTGCCTGACAAAACCTCTTTTATCCAGCAAGACCACAACATTTCTATATTTTCACTTACTACAGATAGGCTGGGAGGTTCAAAGTTTGAGGCACGGAACCACTGTGGTAGCAGGAATTGTACACCTCATAATTTGGGTAGATCAGCTCATAATTTGGGACCATATTGTCCCCAAAGAGGCCTCAGTGTTTTAAAATCATCAGCTTAAGTAGGTGGCTGAATATCAATAGAGATTGATGACAACAGCCACACACAAAGTGACAACTTCTTTTCCCCTCTATCATGGCAAGTTAACTACCAAAGCAGTACTCGTGACTATATTTCTACATAAATAAGAACTCCCACTGACATAAATATGAGTTTAGCATGAGCTAGCCGTATATAAATGTAATTCCTACTAATAGGCACATTTGGAGCTGTCAACAGTGATTTGAGTATAACACTAAGTAGCATGAAGGGACAGCAATAAACACTCCATATTAATTCAGCTTGCAAGAAGAAGAAGGTCAGGGGACAAAAAGCAAAGCAAAATGAAATCCAGAACTTGTCAGATGGAAAAGGACAAAACCAGTTGGAAAATAATTTTATTTTTCAGACTTCTAAGAAAATTTACAAACAATGGTGGTGTAAAAAAAAAAAAAGGAACACCCTATAAAAAAAGTTGACATTTCTCAAACTATAGCATCAAAGGAAGTTACAGAGCAACAAGCGTACAATGAAATTCTATTCATCAAATTAGTATTAGTTAAGTAGTTAAAAATTTAATAAGTAAAGTCTAATAATAAATCTCTACAGCTTACTCAGAAATTGTAACAATCAATTCTGAGCTTAAATTATACTTACAATAGACAATGAATTCACCTCTGCAATCATCTACAGCACTGAAATCAACTAGGTCAAATTACATAGCAAAGGCACACCTTGGGAAGTCTGTAAAGGACACCTTGAGCACAGCACAATTACATACAGCAGAAAGCAAATCACCCTGCATGCTTGTTTCTTAGTCCCCAGTGTCTAATACGAAATACAATATACAAATAACAGAAGCAATATTTAGTAACTCTTTTCATGCTGGTTCTATTTTTCATGCAGAGTGACAGAAAGGCTTCCTTTCCCTGTTTTCTGTTTGAGCCTTGGCACTTTCCCAGGGCCTGTCCTCCCTGTTTTCATCATCATCCTTGTCATTAGAGGAGCAGGTGGTTCTTAACAAGTCAGTCCCAGGCAGGACCCCTACCATGGCCCCTGCATATGCACATCTTCATCCTGCAACCTCTCTCCAACTCTTCACATGCTGAACTCCAACATGCACGCACAACATGCCCAAACCTAACCTCCATTTGCCAAAGGTTACAGATGGGGCACAAAACAAACTAATGCTTATAGCCTTAATTACTGCTGCAGGCTTTCCTCTACTTGGGTCACTTTAAATAGTAGGCATTTAAAAGCCATTAACACAATTTAATTAACAGCTTAACTCAAAATTGCACAGGAACTCCAAACACCGGCACACTAAAGCTTTTTGAACATGAATTTGAATACACACAATAACCTGGTGTTTTCATCAACCCATAAATCAACTCTTCCTGACCCTAACATATATATTCTGTTCCAAGTAAAAGGAGCAATAACTATTTTTTAGTTACAGTCTATGGATTTGGGCTTTCACTGTACTCATCAGGAGAAACGCCAAAGACAGAGTCCATTAAATACTGCTAAAATAACTCGTTCTTGACAGTTCAAGAGAGTGCATCAAAGGGTTATTTTTTTCTTTCAAAAGTAAAAACAAACCCATGAATCATCCAATTTAATGAGACCTCTTTCGTGACTGCTTATAAATGGGTTCTTAAAAAAAATAGCAGATACGCATATCTCATGTTAAAACAAAAGTTAGTAAGAAGGTTGCACCAGTGTTTATCACTGAATTTGTTTACATATAGACAATATCTGAAATTCTTGCCAAGTTATCTTATTAGGGCAGCTAGAAACACCATTAAAACTGACAGCACTTTGCAATAAAAGAGGTGGGTATTTATGTAATTGGGGTCAACAGACAGTTCTAGTGACATAATTTAGCTTTTAATGATTTTGAAGATACCCAATACTCACTTTCATCTTCCCATTTTCCACAGATATCCAGGGTAAGATCTCATATATTCACATCTTAACCAACAATTCAGATCACAAGATTTAGACCATGTGAGCTGATTGTACCTGAATTACTTTCTTTCCTTCCTGCCTATAAAAAAGCCACCTTTGAGCTTTCTAATCCCAAAGCAGAGCCCTTCCAGAAATCAGTCTTGGTCATTTTTCCCAAATTCTCCCTACCTACTGGGAGCAGCCACAAGAAACCAACAGCAGATACACGGCTGTGCACCCCACTGCCCACAGCCACACTTCCAGAATTGGGCTGGAGGGCTCGTGAGGATCTGTGGTGCCAGTGGTTGCCAAGGATGGCCTTGGAAGATCACTGATCCTACTGACCACAGCCTTAGAAAATGTGTCCCACAAGGGCCTGCCTACCTGCCAAGTGCTACAGGAACATGACACAGGAACATCCAAGGTGCTGTGATGGGGCTGTGCAAGTGTCCCAGGCAGACAGAGCTTTCCAGTTTGCAAATATGCAAAGGCACTCAATGACAGAAATGCATGAAACACCTCATGGGAAGAAAACAATCCACATTTATAACCTTTTAATTTTTCTTTCATCACCTACTAGGCATTCAAGGCCTTTTCATAGCAGTGCTTTTTTTAATCTCACATTTAATTAAATGCACACACTTCAATGGCAGTGTTTAATTCCTCATGAAGAAGTCTCTCTTGCTGAATCCTTGCTTCACACATTCCCTAAATTAAGCACTCCCTCTAACCTTCCCAGCCTTTCAACAGCTCACTAATACAAGCAGCTTTACCTTCTTCTAGTTTGGCAAACACATTCAAAAAAATCTTCTCCAGCATGGATAAAATCAGATGCATTTTCATGCAATGTATAATTAATGTATAAAGTTTACTGCCATAAAAAGACAAGAATGTAGCAGGTCCAAAAAGAATTTATAAAAACATCAAAGTCTTAGCAACAGATACTAGCAAATGTGTTTGGAAAAACAAGTGAACCTCCACAGGTATTAAGGCATTATTTGACTGGTGATCAAAAATAAATTTTCCTGCAAATAAACTGTCCTGTTTGTAGACTGCTAGTGAGTTTTTGTGTACCTGCTCTGTCATTGGCCAGTCACATTACTGCACTGCCATGCTGACTTGAATATCTTGTACTTCCCCAGTGAGAAATGGGTCTAACCTGGCTTCTTGTGCAAGGCGTGTTCAAACTACACTGACAAGGAAAAGAAAACATCAATAGCATAAAAGCATGCACTCAGATCTCCTTAAGAGCAGCACACACCATTTGACTTCTTTCTTTGTAAATACCAGCAGCAAGACAGGTCAGTGTCTTCCATGCTTGCTTGCCATTATATGACAAATCCAGTGCCTGCAAAACTTTTGTCTTTCACTTACATGTACCCAAAGCCAAAATTGGCTGATTTAAAAGTAATGATTGTGGTCTATATTGTTCAGTGTTTTCTTGACTAGGCACAGATTTTGAGGAAACCATGTGCTAAGCCTCTCCATTTCAGCATAAACAACAGAAAAAGTTATTACCCGTTCAGAGTATAAAGGAAACAATTTTACTCACGACCTACAACTTACATAAATTTAAATTAATCATGCTATATTAATTAAGGTTCGTTAGCATCCGCTCAGCGTTAGGTATTTACCTTTAGTCCACCACAGATTGGACAAGATGAAAAAAGAGCTCTTGTCATCCCAGGGTGGGGGCTACATGTGTCACAGGGGTCAGCTGAGGCCCCACCAGGTGGTGACAGCTCACTACTTTTGGAGTCTGACACCTGTCCTTGTGGTTTTGTGTCTGACCACCTTGAAACAAAATCCACATATGTCTCATCACTTGAGTCCTTGCTGCTTTCTGTGAGTAAGGATGAAGGCCTCCCTCTGTGCTGGCCATGCTCAGGTCCCCTCCGTGCTTCCAAGTGTGGAAGTAGCAGTTTTGGGTCACTGGCACCTTGAGCAGGCAGGGCCTGGTCCTTGGCTAATGTGGAATCTGCACTCTTCAGTTGCACTTCTTTAGAAGCTGCCTGTAACACACTCCTGGGTATATCATAAACGTGTCTGAGAGAGCTGGGAACCTGATACTCTGATCCCACAGCTCTCTGGGACTCACTGTGAGGACAAGTACATAGACTCTGATCCGAAGGAAAGTTCAATGGCAAGCTTAGCAGTGATCCAAACTCATCACCGTGGCAAATGTCTAAGCTCCCAGCATAGGAAGAGAAGCTCCCAGAGTAGGAAGAGTGACTACCAGTAGCTATTCCACTGTCAGAAGAACTCTGACGACCTATTTCCTGCAGCTGTCTGGATCGGAGCAGCTTCGGAGGGGGTTTAGCAGTGCCACGTGCCCCTTCTGGAAGGGTCTTTTCCTCTCCCAGGTGAATGCCCTTTGCAGCTGCCAGCCCATGGCTCTCCTGAGAGGTGCTGGCTGAAGATTGTTCAGGCCACACTGTCAACCTGCTCCCAACACTGACATCCGAGTGGCTGGTATCTGAAGATGAGCTTGAAATACTCCTATCATCTCCTAGAAAAGAAGGAAATGCATCAACCTGTTTAAAACATATTTTACTTTCATACAGTTAATTGGGTTGCTGTACCAAAATACAGTGGTACATCACTGTACAAATAAAAATAATACTGTTATAAAAATGTTTACATATCTATATACAAAGATATCTTTGTATATCTATCTGTGATTCATTTATGCCTATATTGCAAGATTGTTTTCCTAAATTACAGTTGCAAGAAAGGCATTTTAACAGGTAATTACTGCCTTCAAAGACAGAATATGAATTTTTAAAAAATTAAACATTGGCATGAAAGGGCACCAGGACAAAACACAAACATCATACAAACAAACAAATACAAAATCAAACAAATACAAAACCATTTTCTTGTAGCACACACAGAGTCCACAATGTTATTTTCTTCTTTCTTAATAAAACCAATGTAAAAAAAAAAAAAAGCAGAAACTGTATATGAAGTTGGACCATGATTTCTGAGCAGCGTAACTGAATTAAAAAAAAAAAATCAGCATGCTTATCTATCAAGTCTCATTTTCTGTCCTTTCAGTTAAGTCTAGTAGTTATGTGCTAATTAAGAAAAACCTCAGGAAGTCTCACTGGAGTACAGTCACAAAACACATTACCCAGCAGTGTCTAGGCCAAAGCAGCCATGGACATGTATATAAACACATAATTAAGCTCCTGAGGATCTTCACAGGGACATTTTTTAGGCTTGAAGGCTTTAGAATCAGGAGCAAAGCAGGTGTTTGGATGATCTAACTTCAGCTATTAAACAGTTCAAATGGCAGTTCAGGGCACAGGCCCTTTTACAAATCCAGTGCTAGACACCAATTCCACTTTGATACACTACCAACTCCAGAGAAGGCATGTACAGAGAGCAGAGCAAAGCACAGGAGTTCTACGTTTTACTGCAAAAGTCTGCTGTAAGCCTGATGTGTGAGCCATACGAGTGCATTGCACGGGCTGCACTAACAAAGGTACTTTAGCAGATATCAGATTTGATGTAGACAGCTCTTTTTGAGTTTTACATGCAAAAATTCAGTAGGACTCAGCAACCTAAATGGTCCTCCTGGATTAATAGAGTTTGATTCAAAACTCAGTCTGCTGAGTTTAAAACCTCCAATCTACATCAAAGGACTTCAGACAATGCTGTTAAAGAACTGCCTCATAAGAAACATAACAAACCTAACGTCTTGACCATTTCTCTATTATTTTTCTTGTAAGCTCCACATCTTATAAGACAGGCCATATAACTTTTAAAGCCTGGGCAGGAAGGAACAAAACATATTTTTATTTAATTAGAGGTACTTACCTCCACTACCTTGGCGACTTGTATGGGACAGCAAGCTCAAGCGCTTTTCTAATTGCAAAGCTTCATGAGACAGTCTTTCTTCTGAATAGGCTGGGTTTGTACTTGGATCTTTAAAAAGAAACAGAAAATAAATAAATCAATAGAGGTAACATGAAAAATAAATTTAAAAAGAAGGAAAGAGAAAAAGACATTCTTATGCTTGAAACGTTGATTGGAAAAATGTATGGGACAACCTGACTTCAAGCACATCCTGGACATAGTAATTTAAAATTAAAAGTGTCACAGATTTTCAGAGATTTTACCCAATGTCTGAAATAGTTACCACCAGGGGCAGAACATTGAAGAGAACAGCACCAAAGTCAATAGCTACAGAAATAATTAGCATCCAACAAGTCTAAAGAACTTGAAAGCTAATTTGACCCCCACAAAAAATCTGTCCTGAATTCACTGGATTCACTGGGAATTTTAACGTCCAGAAAGATCAAATTTGTCATCCAAGAAATTTCCAAATCTACATCATAAAGCCAGAATCACAGCAATTAAACTGACATCTTACAATCCAGATCATCTATTTACAAAGGCTTTGCTTTCAAGTTGGATGTTAAGAAGGTCATAAAGTTCAGATGTCAGAGATAAAAATAACCAATCTGGTGGCTCTGTCTTCGTGTTTAATACAAGATAAGTTAGGATTATAAAAACCACTTCTAAAATGTACTGTCATGGATTTTTACATTTTAGTGAGTTTGCCATTCCAGCTGAGATTATTTCACTGGTGGTGGCTCATTATATTCCAAAAAACAGTAGAAAGACCAAAAGTTAAACAGAATGTGGAAGAAGTCTCATCAGGGAAACAGGCCAGTTTCCTCTAAATAATTTTTTTTCCAGCAGGCACAACAATAAAACCAGACGTTGGAAGTAATCATAAGCCTTATCCAAACAGAAACCTTATGGATTCCTTCAAATAGCACTGATGAGCGTGTCATGTTCAGTGGTTGCGGGAGATATGGTCTGCTAGCTTGTTCATCATCAGAAACTTCAGTAATTCTCATTAATACACAGGGAAAGTAATCAATGACGGTGAAAACAGATTACCTTCCTCACAACTGCTGCTCTTGTGTATCTGATCAACTGGGCAGTAGAAGCACACCACAAAAACACTGAATCATTTAATAAGAGGGGAGAAACAGATGAAAAAGACTATACATTCTTGTGATTGAGTTAGTAGGACAAAAAACAGTTGGAAAGATGAAAGAAAAGCTTCATTTTCACCCCAGGTCTTTTAGTTTTAAAAGATTTGGTTTTGATATTGTCAACACAGCAGTCAAAGCAAGCTCAGAATCAGGGGAAGGAGCACTGCCAGGTCAGCCAAAGCTCCATGGGAGCTCCCTATGTTATCAACTGTCCCAAGAAACAAACTGCCACATCTCTCCTCCCTAACCATATTCACTTTCTGACCTGCTCTAGGTAGGAAAAGAAATGACAGTGCTGAACTTTCTAACTTTCTTTCTCATGTCAAGGAGGTTTCCATCTTTGGCAGTCTGCAATCTGGGTAAGATGAGCATCAAAACTAAGATATGCACAGTCCATCTACAACATACACTGGGCATTCTAACAGGGACAAGGCAACAACGCCCACGACAAACAGGATCTGTGACCTCTGTGTCTCCCAGCTCAGACAGTGCTTGACACACTTCAGAGTTAAGAAAAGAAAATAGGACTGTTTGATGTGGATAATTTTCTTCGTGTCCATTCCTATTTACACAGCAAGACAGCTTGCATTAGCCATTGACTAGTGCAAACCTGCACAACTGCTTACTCAAACAAACCCCCAAGGTTTCCATACGGACCTCTGCCAAAGGAAAACACAACATTTGGCCACTAGCACCTATGGTGCAACCCAGACAGGTCCATGCAAGGATCTGCTCAGTAGCATACAGCATTACAAGTTGCTATTTTTTAATGTCCTCTGCTGCAGTTACTCTGCTCTATCTAGTTAAATGCCTTGTGTCCAAAAAAGGTCCAAGGAAGATGTTCTACGAGCACTTTGAGTATAAAGTTGTTGTACCAGATCAGCAAATTTGGTCAAAACAAGATGCAAACAGACACTAATCCTTCCCACACCAAAGAACTGTGAGTAGGAAAGGTCCTTTCACTTTCCTCAGAATATGATTACTTGACAAATGCAGATTTTCAGAACATTACTAGGGCATCTACACAACTAGATTTTTAAGTTAATGGTGTCCCTCTCGCAGACAGCAAAAGATATAATTAAAAAAAAAAAAACAACAAAAAACTGGTCAAACAACTGATCTAGTAAAATTGGCTTATAATAAAATACATGAGGTAGGAGGGACGTTGAAGTCAGACAGTTTGGACTTCACACATTCAATTGCTCCCAGGAGCCAAATTCCTTATCAGCTTCATAGCTACAGAACACACCAGGTTTCACCCAACAACATGAAACCTCTAGACATAGAGTCTGCCCAATAGAACTAATAATTTTTTGGTTAAACTTCCCCTTAAGGATTGCCTATGGATAAAAACATGTATAAAATTATGTTCATAGTTACGTGCTGCGATCTCTCATTGCCCAGTTTTGTGGAAGATTGAGCAGAAGAACCTTCCTCATCAAGTTCTAAGAAATACCTAGAGAAATAACTTCAAAACCTGACAAACATATAAAGAGTCTAAGTTTTAGGTAATTATCTATGAGGCTTACCTAAGTCTTCATTTCACCTTTAGTCTTCTCTGCTAGTAAGCCAGACATCTATGGAAAACACACACAAGACTATTCCCCAGAAGTAACAGATTCTTATACCAGTATTTTTGGTTATAGATGACCAAGCTCTAATCGGGAGGTTATCCCACAGGATCAGACTGTGGACTGAAGTCACTGGCAGCCACTCTTTAGGGATCTTACTGAGGTGCATAACCTAAGACCTCCCATGAGTGCTGTTGTAATAACCCTTTTTTTAATAAGCTTTTTAGGCCATAATGCTATAAAGTTGGATTTGTTGGCATCATCTTCTGCCTTTTGCATGCCCAACACAAAACATCTAATAACTTTGTGGCAATTTGCCACATTAGTAACTCAGGGGGACAGAAGCAGCATGACCGGTACCAAGACAGCTGTCCAAGGAAGTTCCGACAGCTTCTGCCCACACAACATCTGAAAGCAGCTCTTTAGTATTAGTACTTTAATTTCCCAAACCCTTAGCAAATGTATCCTGTCCTGTGATTCACTCAGGCCCTTCAATTAATAAATTTTTTTATCATTTTTCAATCAAATATGGATCCCTTGCTATGAGGAAAATAATCTTTTATGTGAGGCAGTCATTGGAATCATCTTAAACACTGCTTTGGGGCAAAGGGGAAGGATTACATCAAATTTAGCTGGACTAAAAATGCCTCTGCTGGAGATTTTATTTTTACATTACGTTGGTGGGTATTCATTAAAGCCACATCAGCTGTTCATCGTGGGAGATTTTGAATACTTTGGTAACATACGAATAAAGTGTCACAGTAATTCAAAGCTCCACGGCTGTTCAATAAGCACCTGTCAGGAAAAAATGTATTGTATCCAGTTCAGTCAGCAGCTACCTAATTGGCTTCATGCATCTTTAAAATGCAACATTGGTTAATTACTTCGTTAAACAAAACTAAATAGGCTGAAATCTCTCTTTTTCTTCTTCCTGTGTAACTGTAGGCACATTTGTAAATCAGACCTGGACCCTCACCTTCTTGCTAACATTTCCACACCTTGTAAGATGTCTGGAGGAATGAAAAGATGTCCTAAAAGTTTGAGGAGGATCCACTGGGTACTGCAGAAGGCAGCCATAGAGCTGTCTTGCAATGGCCAAAGGTGTATCAAGCTTCAACAAAAAGAAAGAGCATCAGATGGATCCTCAGCAAGCAGCACTACACACTCTCCAGTCAGTCACAAAGCAGCCTGAAAAAGCTTCCAAATTTAAAAGTGAGCATCCAGACTATTAACATTACACCTGGGGTCCTTCCAGACTGCAGGACTAATCTGTCACATAATCAGATATAGAGAGTACTGGTCTGCCCACTGAACAAAGATATCACTGATGGGCTCTTGGGCCTTTGCTGTGCTCAGATTTGGCATTCAACATAAATTTTGCTAGTGAATAAAAGGAGTTCAACACAAACATTTATCAAATATTAAGCATGCAATATAGTATAGGTTACAAACCATGCAATCAGTGATTCATTACTAAGTCCATCTCTAGACTTCTGTCAAGACAGAAAGTAAAATTCTCTGAACTGTTTTCTAAATTTCTCTTAGAGAGAAAAAAAGAGATCATGCTAGTAGCCAGTTAGAGCAGGTCTCTTCCAACAGGGGAAAACAAACCATCCAAAGCCATTACTCATTAGTGTCCTTTATTTAAAATATTACTCTTCCTAAAAATACCTTCAGGCACCCATACCTACATGACCTTCACATTCCCATCTTCTATGTCTTTTGGGTGGGTTTTATTAGGCCTGATCATGCAGCTTTTAACAAATCAAAATCTCCAATCTGCTATTTGAGTCATCAATAGGAATATTTTGGTACAATTTCAAAAAATTAATGGACTTCCAAAATAAGTATGACAAGTAACAAACCATAAAACTAATGTTCTTTTCACTTTCCAATTTATTTTGAATGTACACATAATATTATTTTTTATTGTGAGAATAGTAATTTGATTGATTTCCAAAACATTACAGAATAATTCAGGTTGGAGGAGATCTCAGGAGTTCTCTAGTCTTATCTGCTACTCAAAGCTGGTCTACTGAGAGATTAGACCAGATTTTGATACTTTGCAAAGGTAAATCAAGATTATGAGTTCCACTGCCCTGGATTTTCACTGCATATTTTATAGCTGACATCACAAAATACGTGCAGCAATCACATAGCCATGTGATAAGAACATCAGGTTTTTTAGGAAATAAGGTACAGCTTTTAAAACTGCAGTCCTGAAATGAAGATGTGAATATTGTCCTTGAGCAAACACCCCTTTCACATCCAGCTTACAAATTCCATTTGGATACTGGCTATTTTACATTTATTGAAGAATCACTATGGCAAGCAAGAAAACTGGTCATTTCTCAGTCCGCTTCAAACCATTCTCTACCATCTCCTACTAATTTCATGCTAACACATAAATATTTCAGCAACCCTTTTAACCATATTGTTGAGCTGTTTGTACATAAAGCGACTGGCTTCATTCATTCATATTTTCTACAAAGACAGACTATATTGATTGCATAACATCTGTAGATTATATTTGTGCTGTGGGTGTTGGTGTCACTGTCACTGTTTTTACCATATTACATTCTTTCTCTGTATATCAGCCCTTTGTGTATTTTCCTTGCTTGAAAATACCACACTGCTTCAAGCATATTTCATGTTTAAGTTGGAAAGGTACAGGCAAAGGCAAGATGCCGAATTCAAGTAGCAAACTGTGAAGACAATGTTTCTCTAAAAGCTTTTAAATTGCACAAAAGAAGAATATTGCATACATAAAGTGCAGTTGAGGCTGTGTAGCATTCTGTATTGAAGTAAATATGAATTACATAGACAAGAAGTTTCTTGGTAGAATCCCCAAGCTTTGATCTAGTTTTGATCTAGTTACCTGAAGTGTACAGATAATTAATCTGTTTACAAGCTGATGCTTTCAAAGGTTGAGTCAATTTCAGTACTTGACACATGGTGTGCACCTGGTAGACTTGACCTTTTCAAGAAATACAGTACATTCTGGGTAACAACATACCTGATAAGGAAAATTAGTTTATGGATGAATCACGAGAACTGTACATGTGCATGTGCCTTAAACAGATCTGTACAAGCTTCCACATGGAGTAATAAATAAAGGAGAACATAAATTTATATTTTTTTTTCCAAGGAATGCGTACATAAGAAGGGACAAGAAACTGGGAGAAACAAAGGTAGAAATATACAGGATGAATGTCAGAGGGCTCAAGGTAGCTTGGACAAATAAAGGCAGAGGATTCTGCAAGTACAAGAGCACAACTCTTGACAAAACACTTCTCCTGTCCAGGGAAACGAGTTGAAGTCAAGTGGATGAGGTTTTAATGGCAAGTACCTTAAGCACAGAAGAGAAATGAAAAGACCTCAGGAAAAAGATCTTCTCTTACAAAAAACCAAATACTCCCTAGGACACTCCACATCTACTTCATGCACCTCAGTAAGGACAGAGCTCCTGAAGGAGGGAAGAGATTGTGGTATGTGGCACAACAATCCACAAACACCAGAAGTGATAACTAACATGTGAAAGCAGATTTACTCTTACATGCTTCTGAAAAATGAATCTTCAAAGATTGTGCTAAAATTAAAATTTAAAATAATATTTTTTTAAAAAGACAACAGAATAGTTGTTTGTAGGCTTAATTTTTCCAGACAGAAATTCTTGTTATATGAGCGATATAGAGATTGTATATATATATACACACACATATAGTTTTAGATATGCAGAAAAAGGTGTCCAATACCAAAGCTTTAAGTATAAACACTGATTTTTTTGTTACTGTTGTTGGGTTTTTTGTTTGCTTCTTTAACACTCCAGTTAATTGAATGTAAACATATATCATCACAAGAATGACTTTTCTGTCTAATATTCTGCTAGATTATTTAATTTACTTCTGCCTTACAACTATGAGAAAGACAACATGAACTGAGCTTTGTGTTTACTGCATTTACTATTTTTTAACTAATAACTAATTTTTCATAATTTACTTACACAAGCTTCACATAATCTAACAATCTAATAATCTAAAGATCTAATCTTTTCCATCGCATTTCTTTCCTGCAATTATCTTAATATTATTACAGCAATAAAATCCTGTCGAACACTTGTTAACTGCCTAACACTTACACAAACTCAAAGTATTCCACAAATCCCAGCTCATCCTTCACCATTCTTGCAACCTATTCCTACTGTATTCCACCACCAAACCATAGACAATTTTCTGCAATCTCATTTCTACACTTTTGTCCTGTCTGACAGAGTCATTCTGACTCAATACTGTATTTCATCTGCTGAAATCAAAAGACAATAGTCTTTATTATGATGCCATCCAAACTCCTCTTTGAACATTGCAGTACATGCAGCATTTATCATAAAATAGGAGAAGGAATTTAATCCTCATGAATCAGGAAAAAAGCTCAAGCTGAAAAACATAAATGTGATGTGGAGGCTTGACAAAGTTTTCTAAGGCTGAAAAGACTTGGAACATTGTGTTTTGGATAAACTCAAAATGCTACAGATAGTTTCCATTAAACTATCAAAATAGCAATGCAGACATGGATCCAAGTTAAATGTGTAAGTTTAAAACTAAAAGTTAGTGTTCCTTTCAATTCAAATTGCCATTTTTAGTACTGTTAAATAAGAGACGGCTGGAGTTAGCAATATCACCAGAAATATGAATGAGCCAGAGCAGCAGGGGGAAACTGGGTACATCCAGCTTATAAATCTGTAGGGTGACATTTCAGAATGAAAACCACTTTGCACTCCACACACCCTGAGTGTCTGCAAGCTGCTCTTACAGCAGCAGCAGTGGGTGCGAGACATGACAAGTTCCCACTTCACTTGGTTACTCTATACTTCCTGTATTAACCTGGGAGCACTGGACGCAAACCAAAAGGGCCTTTGGTCGGGGAGATGCCACGGACGATGCAGTCGAACAGGAAGCTGATCTGCTCCCCTTCAGTGCAAGAGAGGAAAAAAACACCAGCCCCTGCAAGAAAGCACAACATAAATATGCATGGTTTTCACCTGGAAATACTAGAAATATATTTAGCTGAAGATATTTATAGCATAGCAATCAAAAGAGTTTTAAGTGCAAGCCATGAAAAGAAGTCAACAAGATATTCTCCTGGGAAGAGAAAGAAAAAATTCATGTCAGCACACACACGCACTATACCACAAACATACGTATAAATTCAATAGCTGTCTAATAGTTTATGTTAATTTTATGACATTCAGGCAGTTAGAGCAGTATCCTAGAATCATAGAATGGCTTGGGTGGGAAGGGACCTTAAGGATCATCCAGTCACAATCCCCCCTGAATGTCAAAACAGACACCTTATTCTCAACAGCTGCCTAGGACTTTTATTCTTATGGACACCTAAAATTTTACAGGTCAAACTTCACTATGCAGGAAGTATAAGGGATACTTAAAGTGTCTACAAAAGAATGAACTAAGTTAATTCTACTTTTAGAATTTTTTAAGTTTTAAGCAAGTGAGCTTTTTATACATCAACAAATTAGAATTTGGTTTTATTGCTGGATTATAGTATAAATTTTCCGAGACTAAGTCCTATGTGTCTATAATTAACAGAACGTAACACAACTCCACAGGTTGTCATCAGATCTTTACCCTTTGCTCTATTCTGATATTTGCTTTCCATTCATTAAGAATAGCCCCAAGCGAAATTAGAATGAGAATCACTAAATAAACAAACAAGTTATGAGCTCCACGACACATGGCTGCACGAACAACACAAAAGACTAGAAGGGCTCCACAGAACATTTTATAAATTGTCAGTCCAAATATAAATCACATCGGGAAAAAAAAAATCTTAAAACATCAGACGAAAGACCACCCAAGTAACCAGCAATTTCAGGGAAATAAAACTTCAATACCAGACAAAAAGAGGAATTAAATTAGTATATAGATCTTGAGAAAGAGCTGCCACTCCAGAACCAAGCATACTAGAAAACTCCAATATCAAACCTTAAACCTACAGCAGGGTTTTGTACATTACTTTCCTTGTGACTCAGGCCCCTAATCTAGACACGTTTGGCTTCTGTATGTCTCTAGCCAATTCTGAGTTGCATATGTATTTTTTTCAATTTTACTCGAAGAAGCAGAGCTGATCTTGACCAGAATGATTACATCCCCATTACTTTCCAAACATATACCCTGTCATATCCAACAGCATACTCACATTTCACTTAAGCAATGTATACACTTTTGACAACTTGACAAAGGGATGTGGGATTCAAACAAAAAGGATAAAAAAAAAAGGAACCACAAACCACAATACCTATTTGAGTAAATTAGGTATAACCAGCAAGCTGTAAACTAACCTCTCTAGGAAAAACATATTCTGGTCCGTACACTTTTGTCATTCTCGATTTATGTCACATCTAGGTCTCTGCCAGTTCTGCTTAAATCTATTCAAGACAACGCTGTTAGAGGCATTTCATAACTTGATTTGTCACTCTACCACATTTGCATCTCTTCAGATCTTACCTATCAAGAATTCTTCAGCCAAAGAAACATGAACACAGCCTGGCTTCAGGATCAGAGGCCATCTAGGAGACTACAACACTAATCACACAGCCTGACAGATATGAAGTTTTCTGCTGCTGACTTGTAGTCTTGCCCTATTTCCCCTCTCCAGGAGATGCCAAAGTCAGAGAACATTGTATTAGGATAAAAAAATTCCGAGTGCAATGTATTCGGGAATTATTTGAAATTCAGCTTTTTCTTTGAGCTGACTTTTCCTCCCTGAACAGAGTACAGAGAATCTACAGGAACACGACCTTTGCATTCCATGCATCATAAGCAAGTAGGATATAGACACAACATAGCAGAGGACATTCAGGTCTCAAGTACAATGATATACTACATGGGCTGATAATTCAGCAGAATTCTACACCTCCCTGTTGCTACTCAGGTCTCAAAAAAAGATTTCTCAAATATTTCTGGACATAAAGAGTACATCTGGACCGCTTTGTTCTTTTATAACCTTTTTCAAGAGTTACTTAAACTCCTAAGAGGCTTTACAAACCTTTGACTTTAATGGAAACAAAGAAAGTAAATGTGTGTGTGTGAGCTGGCTGCTTAACTCAAAGGATTTTTTCTGCAAATAACTGTCAGTAATTTGGAAATCCCAAAACCAAATGACCTTTATATAACCAGTGCAAAGAGTGTATGTCCATGTGCATGTGGATACAAATTCAACATAAAAATACAATAATTTTTTATAGAGTCTATTATTCATATAAGCACCTTAATTGCTGACTGACTCTCACAGGAAACTTTTATTTCTAGTTTTGCAAGGGAAGGAAGAAGTCTGAGGATCCTTGCAAAAAACATCAAGTGAGATGAATGAGTAGGTAGGGCTTAACTAAAGCAAACATAAAAGCAAATTATTACACTTCTTTTCTACTTTCTTGAGACAACTGAGAAATTCACTACTGGAAATTGCATACCTCAGTCATGTGTTGGAACAGTTTTGGTGCACAGGCATTTAGAAGTCAAAGAATGTGTGGTATGCATCACTGTAATATCATGCAGCTGTTCACCAGACTGAAAGGCTCACTCAGCTCTCTCCATGGGCTGTGAGACTTGGTGGAAAGCAGCCTCCAACCACTTGCACAAGACTGAAACACTCAGCCAGTCTTCGGTGGCAGTCAGCAGTAAAGCATTGTACAATCTCTCAAACATTCAGGACAAGCTGCCGATTTCATACATCTTCTAAGTACTTCTTAATCTTGCCAATGTTGATTTTAACATTGTTAAAATTGTTTAGCAAACAATTTAGCATTGTTAAATTTTGTCTAGCACGCCTATGGGCAAACATACTTTCAACATGGACAGTAGCCAAAAGTTACTTCTATCTCTGTGGTGTGTGTGAAAGCAGGGAGGAAGAGTCAGTTCTTCCCCATTAATTACTACTCCTAAAGGGTGCCAGACAATCCTAGAGCCTGAAGCCTTTTAGCTGCTGGACAGGTAGGAACTGCAGCAGCTCATTCCATGGCAATCAGCATGTGCATCCCAAGCCTGGCCTTGAGCAGCTCCATTCAGAAGATATATCCCACTGCTCTTCTCTCTGGGAAAAATGACAAGGACTATTCCTATTATTGCCAAATAAGATATGGACATGACAACTAAAAATAGACAAATAGATAAATGTTGGTTATCTGCAGTAGGCCTAAGTAGGAGACAGCACAGAATATCTGCATATAAACAGAAGTTTTAATCTATGCAACCCAGAATTTTTCAAAAAAGTCCAGGTCTTTCCCCAGTTCAAGCACCCCTACTACTTCTAAATTTTAAATAAATGAAGGAGAAGAAACAAGAAAGGAAAGAAGGAAGGAAGTACCAAAATCTATCAAAACACCAAAACTATCACAGAAATACTCCTGCTTATCCTATAATTAGCATTTATTCTTTCAAAGGGCACTAAGGGTCCTACAAGTTCCTTTCTCCAAGGAGATGCTGAAAATACGAGGCAGCTTTAAACCAGGCTCTGGAAGCTAATCCTTGAATATTGGTGAGCCTGAATTCTCATGGTGTTAATGTGCCCTTTTATTACCCTTCTTGAATTTTTTCACACTGACCTCCAAGTGAAGATTCTCCTGGCAACTGGTCATCTTAACTGGTGCACATTAATTGAGCTGGGAACTTGGGAAAGTGAGAGGCTCCTTTTTTCCAGCCTGTTCCTCCATGTAAACCTCTCAACTGACTGCTAGGACAAAGCACCTGCTTGTTTGAAAACTGTGTGTGACTAAGCTTCAGCTACAGAGACAACAAAATTTTTGACCAGGAAATAACTTATTTGCAGCTTTCAGAAGTAGAAGAAATTATTTTTTTTAATCTCTAGTGGTACAATGATGATGTTAAGAGCAAGAGGAGTTCAGAATGTAAATGCTCTTCTTCCTATTTATGAATAAACTTGTGTGAACCATCTTGAAAATGCACCATTTAAATTAGATGGTTTCCCTCTTCCTGGATTGAGCACCAAAGCCTTTGGAGTTGAATTAAACCTGTACTAACCAACAGAACATAATGAAGTATTTCATATTTATAAAAACTTTCATGAGGAAGCAAGAAACAGAAAGCTAAAACAAATTCATATCCTTTTAGACCTCAGTTCTACCACAGATATACCCAAAAAAGCTCTGCTTCAGTATGAGGCTTCATGTGTTTTATTATGGAGAGGAGAGGCAACGAACCACAAAATTATTAGTTCCTTTTAATTAGGTATTTATTACAGTGATATTTAAACCTTAAATTCACTAATCCTCTGCATTCAGAGCTTCACAGGATGAATGTGAGCAAAGATACAGTTTAACCTGTAGGAAAGTAACGTTAATAACAGAGTCTGCATAATATTATAC
This sequence comes from Pseudopodoces humilis, assembly GCF_049639895.1. Classification (NCBI taxonomy): domain Eukaryota; kingdom Metazoa; phylum Chordata; class Aves; order Passeriformes; family Paridae; genus Pseudopodoces; species Pseudopodoces humilis. The sequence continues at coordinate 9,519,183 of NC_142205.1, read as the reverse complement.
TACACTTACATGACAAGGTAATGGATAGTGCTTTTGTCTTGGAATTAAACAACTTCTGTAATAACATATCAATTTTTTTCCTGAGCACTACTTGTTTACCTCAAGAATTGCAGAGGACTGAGGTAAAAGATATCTGGAGAAAGATGGTCTTTCTCTTTACCAACACACTTCTGTAACGAATAACCAGAACTGTATTTTTCTTTAGGTTCTATTTTCAAAAAGCCATTTCTTATAGTGGCAATATTAAATCAAGTGTTTAGACTAAACACATATTTAAATGTTGTTATGCCTGCGGATATGTTTGACTGCTTAGTTAAGGGCAACAACTCCTTTAACGAGATCAGCTTGAACTCGTAAAGAGTTTCCAACTGTGGCAGGCTGTTTTGTACCAAATTGACTATGCTGTTCTCTTTGAATGCACACATGCAGGGGAAAGGCAAAAATACCCTTTCATGGCAACTAAAAGGTCTCAGCTACCAACAGACACATTTCTTAAGAAAGATCCACAAGGTAGTGGGACCTTTTCCAAAGCACTTTTCTAATTCTGTTCACTTGTAACCTTACAAAAATAATAATTTCATATTTTTAAAAGCATGCACACTGGATAGCTACTGATAACCTCCTGTTTCTTACCAGAAACTAGTGTAAGTTTAAGGGACGGAAAAAACCACAAAAACCACCACAGATAATTCAGGTTCCATCATCCAAACCTTCTCATTTCACAGAATCATTGAGGCTGGAAAAGATCCTGACATAACTGAGTCCAGCCTTTGACTGGACACCACCATGTCAACTAAGTGCCATGTCCAGTCATTTCTTAAACACCTTCAGGGATGCTGATTTCACCACCTCTCCAGGCATCTCATTTCAATGTTTGACAACCCTTCCAGTGTAGAAATTCCACTCAAATCCCATCCTCAGTCTCCTCTGGCACAGCTTGAGGACACTTCCTCTCATCATGTCTCCTGTTTCCTGGGAGAAGAGACCAATCCCCACCTGGCCACACCCTCCTGTCAGGTCAGAAAGAGGTCAGGAACTTGGGTTTCCACTCCATAGAAGTATAGCAACCAGAATTCACAAGCAGAGCAACAGTATGCAAGTCCCAGGAAGACAATATTTGGATTTGGATCAACTCTGAAATCTTCTAATTTTTCAGTTTATTGAAGAAAGTATGCAAGTCAATCAACTTCACATCCAAACTGGCAATCTGCATATCCACCTGTGCTCACAGATCATCAATTCAGCATGGCTTCAAACTCTGCTTATTAAATTAAAACCTTATTAAGATAAATCTAATGATATGTTACTGTACCTGTGCATTAATTATCTTTTTCAGATCTTGCACACATTTTGTCTGAAGTGAGAATTTGAGAAGTTCTAATTTGGCCATTGAAACAAGAGCTTTATCTCCATATAAAGATGTACCTTAGCTACTAGGCTATAGAAACTAGCTTCAGCTTGTTTGCTTTCATTTTGACCCCATAAATGACATGGCTCCACCCTGTAGTTACAAAGCTGCTAATAGCGAAGGGGCCAGAGAGTTGTTCTAACTTTTAGGAGCAAAAAGTCCTCTATGGGATTTAGAAATTAGCATTTACACATTGATGCTGCCTGTAACCTCAAAACTCCATATCACTTTCCCCTCACCAAATGACAAAATAATTAATCACAATTTAATAACCTGAACATTAAGCTATTTTACCTTATCTCCTGCATAACACAAGCCATAAAACTCCATTACCTTATTTTTGCTCTGTGTTCAATAGCATCTTTTGACTAAACGTCTTCTGGAGAGCCACAGGGCAATTTTCAGCCAGGACTGCACACAGTCACATTTCTCCCGAACACCAGGGTTGAAGCCTGCAGAAACCTACTCAGAACAGACCCTCTGAAAAGAGGCTGCCTGTCTGACAAAGTAGCACAGCTGGTTCTGCAGTCTCCACTTGGAATGAGAGCGCATTTACATTTCTGCAAAAGGCATCAAGCAGTGTTTAGAAGAGAGGTTCCATTTGTACTTACAGAAGCCGCACCTGGTTCCCCCTTCAAAGATGAATCCGTTTGGGACAGCTCCATAGCGACGCAGATCTGAGAGTTTCCACTGCCCCATGACACTGGGAGGAAGGTCCTTCACAAGGACAAGGATGTCATTGCAGAAATGCAGGGTAGCAGGCCCACTCTCTAGTTTTGTGCCAGGGGCTACAAAGACTTGAAATCTATGAACTACCAAAAAGGAAAAAAAATTACTACAGAATATACAAGTGTTGTGTAAGTCATTCTGTTAAGCTGCGGTACTTGGACCAAACCCTGCCCACACCATGAGACTCTGGCATAAAGATCTATGTGGAGCCCAGACAGTCACATGTAAGTGGCTGTAAGACCATTACTCCCTATTATGCCTGTTTAGGATTGGAAAAATTCACCATATCTTAGCCTAACGCTACAAATTATTAAAATTGCAATGCTACATTAATTTATCCTAAATTTCCAGGCTAATCCCTATCTCTGACTCGTCAATTATCCAGCCCAGACTTCACTTACCTCTTCCATCCTTGCATCATTACATGCTTTCCGTCTCCTCCTCTAACCTGTGTCTCTCCCACATCCATGCACAAAAATAAAATGGTGCTCAAGGAGCCCCAAAGCCAAGGCTCAAAGAACTAAACAAATCTCTCTATCACTGACTCATCTGCAACCTTTAATAAACTGCTTCACTTCCTCCCTAGCAGTAAAATGAGGAAAATTACATTATTCTGCCTTTGCAATTCTTTCATGATTTGGTGACGGTAGATGCCGAGACATTTAAAATTACTAGGAAACTATGTGATTTATAAGTAACAAAAACTTTTGGATGTCAGTTAATTTTTCATATTTCACATCCTGAATTTTAAAAGGGTGGAGAAATAAAAAGAAACACCTATCTCATTCAAGTTTACAAAATCGAGGTTCAAATCTTAATTCCAGTATCATCTGTATTGCAGTATCCTTACCTAAAGTAGTTATTCTAGGCTGGTCTCCCATTTCCTCTTCCAGGGCTATTGCATTCTGAATAATAAATTATTGGGATCACTTCAAGGGCTCAGATCTCAGTGTTTCAAAGGGAACAATTTAAGTGAGCAAGCATATAATTCTCAAACAATTGTTTTGAACTCCACTACAGTTCTAGTTTCTTTCATATTGTGATTAGACACAAAAAAAACCCCTCAAACCCAACAAACAAAATAAAAACAAAAAACCCACAACAGATTTTAAAAAAACAAACACTTGTCTTGGTAGAGAGAAGCATCAAGACTCTTAAAGTTCCAGGAGGAGGTTTTTGGTGGTGTTTATCAAGAAGTACATAAATTTAGCTTTTGGTTATGTGTCAAAGATTACAAAAACAGCTCCCTGACTACGAAATCTACAGGGTAACTCCAGGTACTCTCAGTTCTTACATCCACTCTTCCCCATTTCTTGTCCATGCTTCCTCAAGCATCACAAATTTCATCTGGGTCTGAGTCCTGCTTCTCATCTAACTGCTTGCTGTATTCTTAGTCACGATCTGAGCTGTAAGCCAACTCCTCATCTATGACATGCATTTGCTAAGTTCCCTAAGGCTCCAGCAGAATTAGCCACAAAGTCATCTGAGTGAAATGTGCAAGGAGACAGAGATAGATCTAACTAACCACAGCTCTGCTTACAGCTCTGCCAGTAGCACTGCTAGGGAGCAAATCAATAGTCACACCACGTCCCCTTTTGGGCACGCGGTTGTTACGCAACCTGCTTAAACATCAGCTGTGAAAAAAGCAGCAAAACCATCGTGATCAATAACGCTCAGAAAAGAATATTTAATGTTATTTGCACTCCTCTGCTCAGTTAACTCTGCCCAGTATTTTCCTGGCAATTAAACCATGGGAGAAGCAGCATCAGGATTCTTTCTGCTTCATAATCGAGGAATGAAGCCCACTCTTCACACAATCAGTTGCAAGTTACAACAGCTGCTGAAAACAAAGAGCTCCAGCCCAAATTGTAGACCACTGTCAAAACACAGCCTACCCAAATTTGAACAAAGCCAAAGTAAAAGGAAAAGCATATTTGAAAATGAAGCTTTTTCCATACATGGTTTTCTTGGTAAATTGGAATTTTTTTCAAAACTCTCCCCATTGACTTCTCCTACTCTATTAAAAAAAATAAAAAATCATTGTGAAGACACAGAGCTGAGTATATCCCCAATATAGAATAAAAGGTACTACTAAAATCCATCATTTTCTTCAGCCCATCTTTTCACAGTTATGCACTGACCTGCAATATGCTAACTTCTCAAAATGAGCTGTGAGCCCAAGCACATTCCAGGAATCACATCTACCTCATCTGCTAAAAACTGAGAGAAAACACTGGGAACTCCAGTGTGAACACCTCCATTCTGTGGTCCTCATTCAAGAACAGTGTCAGCTCCTTTCACTTTTTTTTTTTTGCTTCCCAGACTCTGAGGTCATCTCTCCCTAGCCTATTTTTATCATCCAGCCACCTTATTTTCAAGGCACACAAAGGCACCCTTACTACACTTCAAGAAAAAACACCAGTCACCATCCTCTCTTCATCTACATCTTCTCTTTTTTCTATTTCTGTCTACTCAAACTAGACTCACTTTGACTTCATTCTCCTAATTGAACATGCACTGAAAGATAAAATTCTGAAAAAAATTTCAATGCTTTGGTTTATTCTCCTGCCCTGAAGCTTTTTTACAATTAACTTTATATAAATTGTTGCCAGTTCAACCAATTACACTTGTTTTCTTACTTCTGCATTTCTTCACTTCCACACACACAATCTCTCCCACTTCAGCTTTACTCCATGGCTGCACATGTCATAATCCAGTAGGCTTTATTCCTACCTCATTCACAGTTTTCCTTGAAAAAAACTCTGCTGCTTTTGCATGTCCTCCAATCCCAACCATAACCCTCACACCCAGACTGAGATTACTCCAACACTACATCAGTGCAGGATCATAAAAAACAGACCTACTCTGTCATATTCAAATACTCCTTCAGCTTTTAGGACAAGTCTATGATATATATAGATCCCAAACCTAGTAAAAAAAAAAAAAAAAAACAAACAAAAAAAAAAACTAGCACTGGAAGACTATAGAACTGTATCACCAAAGGGCTCCAACCACTCCAGCTACTCAAGCTTGCATTGTTCAGTAACCCCTCTAACCTTTCCTGTTACGCAAGGCTTCATATTTGATAGCCCTGAGAGGTACAGCCACACATCTCACTTCTGCTAGTTCTACATATTTTTACTGTAAAATTCCCAGGCCGTCTCTCTACATATGCACTGCAAAGGAACGAGCCCACAAACCCAACAGATGGCAGAGCATATGTAACAAATGATAAAGATCGCTAATGTGTGTCTCCCACACACCTACCCTCCTTCCCTCGTTATGACTAAACAAACATAAGACAGATACTATGGATTACCAACATTATCACTCTTTGTTCACCACGGTACATTTTAGAGCTGCTAACCAAGTAAATAAAATAGGAGGATGGAGAAAGGTGAAGTTAGCTGGAAAGAATGTGTCTGATGACACTCCTTATTGCAAAAAGTCTCTTTCTGCAATGGCACAGTAGCAGCAATGAGAATTTTCAATGCAACACCCAGTAGGCAGCTTAGCAAATTGGGCATGAACTGGCAAAGTTCTACTCAGGAATTATCTCTTAATTCAGGCTCCCTCTGAGTCCTTTTGCCAGGATCCCTGAGTCAGTTGTAGGACCAGAAGTAGAAGTTTGATCACTTTGTTTCAGAGCTGCACACGATCAGTGTCAAAATCAAAAGCCCAAGTTAAGAGGTGTCATAGTTATCCACCAGTACTGGGTGGTACTGTAGTCGAAACCTATCGTAAGGGATACCTGCTTTAACATCTCAAGGGGAGAACAGTATCTCCACTCTCAAATGAGTGACAATCTTGTCCTGAACTGCAAATGTTCTATTTGCATTTTTGCTTCACTTTTCTTTGTTTTTTTTTACTCTGTGGGGGGAAAAAATGTTAAAAAAAAAACCAAACAATGTGAGAAGAGAAAGGTTACCTTCCCCCAAACTGTAGCGTATTCGTACATCCCAGGCATACATTGTTTCCTTGTTCTCAAATCCCAGCATCACAACTTGGGAGAGACAGATGATTGCAAGGGTGTGATTCAGGCCCTCATAGGAGAGCCCAGGATCCAAGCCACAGATGTCTTCTAAGGTCATGCTGCTCCTCTCCTTATGCCCTTTTGCTCGTTCAGATTTATCCTTGTACACCAGCATGAGCAAACAGTCTAAAAGGAGCAAAACTGTCAGAGATGATGATGCAGAGCACAGACCATAACAAATTTCTCAGCACTCTGCTGCAATACAAAGCAGCTTTAGACAACTGCAGGATCAGCTCGATCAAGTCAATGTAAAACTCCACTTCTTTTCCCAGCCCACCCCCAGGTAGTTTGTAGTCCTTGTTTTCAGGAAACAAACACTGAAGGCATGTTTCAAGGGTAATCTGCAGGCTCAGAAATAAGGAGGCCAGTAATAAATCTTCCCTATTTTACTCAAAGCCCAGAGGCATTTCAGATCCTCTCCTGAGTCTGGCAGGGGCTGACTCATTAATTCTGAGCATTAGGAACTGTGCTAGGATAGCTGTTCACATTACCGACCGAGAGGTTATTGTTGTCTGTATTTTCATTAGAACATACTGAACCACAAATGAAAATCTCACAGTAGCTCACAGATTACCCAACCACTAAATGGCAAGCAGAGTGCACTGCGAGACTGTTCCTGCCGGCTCAGGTTTCCCAGTTAAATGCTACCCAGCAGCCACTGCTAAAAACCATTATGTGCCACACCTTCTTTTATTTATTTATTTTTTCATGTTTGCTTGTGTCACCAGTTGTTATAATCCCTTCCCAGAGGTGTTTATTGCACAGCAAGCATGCAATGGAAGAAACCAGTTCAAGTGCCATGGCCCTATGGGGAAAGCAAGCATTTCACAAGTATACCCAAAAGAAAAGGGGAGAAACCTCTCCCACCTTTTGTATTAATGACAAAAGCAGCCCTCTTTCCCCCATGTTCATTTCTTATCACACAGCACTCAGACAAAGATGAAATTAATGGTCAATATCAAAGCTGCAACATCCACATCTTGAGCTGAGCTACAAACCACAGAAGACAAAACCCCCATGCACCAGTTTATAAATACTGGGGATGGTGATCCCAGCCCCACTGAGGTGCCCTGCAGCTCTCAGCTGGGCAAGAGACTGGCAAAATCTCCATCCAGAGATGAAAAATGACTGAACTGTCTGCTAACTAATGCAAAGCTTTGCATGGATGCCCAATTGCCTTTGTGCACCTGTTAGCAAAAACAGCTGCAGCCACGGTATTTGAACATTCTGCAATACAGTTACGTGTCTAGAGAACGGCTATGGTTTACATACCAAGAAAAGCAAATCACCAGGGGCTTTTTAAGTAAACCTGGCTAATTTAGCTAGAATAAAAATAGTACTTTTGAGGAATAAGCTACATTACCAGTCAGGCTCCACCATCTACTCCCTTCAAAGCTGGCTTACTCACATTAGAAACTCAGGCCCATGTTCACAGGTCTATATACTAGCTCTACGACCAACACATGCCCTTTTACACAGGGAGGTTTCACAGATTTAGATGAGATCCAGGTATTTTAAACACTAAACTATTACTGTAACAACTCAGGTAACAAAGAATTACTAAGAAGCCTTCTGTCTTTCTAGCAAGATCCAAGAAAGGCTGCCATAATCCATTCTGCAGCAATGTGGATTCACATTTTCTAAGTGTAGAAACATTTAGCCCTGGAAAGATATACTTTTGGGCCCAAATGTTTTCCCTGTTGGGAACAGATGGGGAAACCTGAAGCCTACTTTTCTCTCTGCAGCAGTAAAACATCAGCTCTGTGTAACATTTTCAATTTCCCCTTCAGAAGCATGGAAACGATCTTATTTTTTTTTTTTTTTCTTTCTTAATTCAAAATGTCATTTTATTTTTAAATTGAAGTGATATTTTCTGTCAAAACACTGATCAAAAATAACTACTGAGCTTACAATGTCAGCTTTTTTTTTTTTCTTTTTTACAGCCAGCAATCACCCTGAAGAAATAAGCTCCCCCTCCAAGAAAAATTTAAAAAAAAAAATAGAAAAAGAAAGAAGAAAAAAAAAAAGGTGCATTTTGAAGGGGCACCAAACCCAATGGCTGTGCCTGGGAAAGTCACTTTTCCCGTTGTTTCCAGTGAGAGCAGGAGCTCGCCCCGAGGCGGGACGCGGCTCCCGGGCAGCGCAGCTCAGGGGTGGCCCCGACGAGGGCTCTGCTCGCCCCGGGGAGCCGGGCAAGCTCCGGGACCCCGAGCCCCATCCCCACCGCCGGGCCCCCCTTACCTGCCACCGGGGAGGGCTTGCGCAGCACCAGCCACCTGCTCTTCCACTGCAACGAGAGGCAAAGGGACAGGGTTAGCCGGGGCCGGGAGGGGAGAGCGGGCTCTCTCCCCTCAGGAGAAGGGGGCGGCGGTCGGGGACCCCCGCGGGCCGAAGGGGCGCCGGGAGCGGGGACCTTTTTTCCGTCTCTCAACTTGACGTGACCCTCCACCACCACGGAATCCGTCATCTTCAGTCATGATTCCGGACAGCTGCGCCGGCTCTCTGCGCCCGCCCCGCGCTCCGGCCGCCCGAGGGGTCACTTCCAAAATAGCTCCATTAGGGCCCCGCGCGGGCGGGCGGCCAGAGCGGCACGGCCCGGCCCCGACCGGCCCCCGGGCAAGGGGGTCTGCGGACCGTCCCAGGGATTCTTTGTTCACGTGTTTTACTTCTGCGTTCGGGCGGGGGTCTTTGATTTTTTTTTATTTTTTTTATTATTATTACTATTTTTATTATTTTTTCTTTCCGCAGGGTTTCAGATCGCGAGGCGCGGGCCGGGGCACCCGGTGCGCCGCGGACCCGCTCCGGGCGCGACCCCCGCCGCGATCCGGCTCCGGACTTTACCGCTGACCGCGGGGCTGCCCTGCGCCCGGGCGGCCGCAAAGCCCGCACCGGATTTACTGCGTGGAGCGGGGCCCTCCTCTGGCCGGCCAAAATGCCCGCTTCCCTCACCTTCCTTATAATGCCCAATTTTCACTTTTCAAAAATATAATTACAACTCTCCTTGGCTCCCAGAAGGCACTGCCAACTACCCCAGATAAAAATACTCTTCTCACTTTTTTTTTCCTCTTTGCAATGCAACTGTCACAAGATAACAACCCGCTTACACCAAACCCGAAACAGCTACAATTAATAGAAAAAAATGTGTTAATAATGTCCTCAGATTTATTTCCACGAGCAATGGACTAATTAGAGTCCATTATTCCAAAAATACTCCTGCTGCATCTTATTTGATGGTAATTAGTTCTTCCGCTTTTTTTAAACAGCTCTACAGCACATTTTTCTTTCAGTAGCATAATAGAAGGGGGGTTTTTAGATGTTTGCATTTATTTCTTCCTTTTAAATCGGTCAGTTTGCGCGGAATAACATAGAATTTAATAAAATCATCTTGTAAGTGTGTTTCATAATGAATTAGGGAAGTATTTGTTCAACTGGCTTTGCATTGTAATTAATTTCAATATAGAGTTAGGAAAAATGTCCGATAAAAATTTCACTAGTACATTTGAGTTTGGTTTTCATTTTAATGAAAGCAATAATCGCTTAAAGGGGGTGAAAGATATGGGGAATGAGTTTCCATGGGGTAATGCTCAACAGAAAGGCAGGAGGAAGATGCTGGAGCACCCCATAGGAACATGACTGATGTCAGGGTGTGAGAGGTCAGGACATCCCACATAACCTGGACATCTCCTTGCCAACCCTAGTCTGCACTTGTAATACAGTGCTAATCACCTCACAGCTGATGCTCAAATGATTTTCACTTAGTTCCACCAAGTCCATGCAGTCACAGTGGATAAACTGGCTGCTTTGAAAGCCACAAATTCATTTTAATGCATTCAAAGTATTCAAACTAGTACCAGCTGGAGATTTGTCATTTAGACCCTTGAGGGCAGAAAACAGACCATTCAATATATTTTTTTTAAGTGTGTTATTGTTTGTACTGGTGTTGCTGTGTACTGATACAAGCAGCATAGATTTTTGAAAACAGGACAGCTAAAAAACTCTACAGAAATTGTCAGAAACACCAGTCTAACACTGTTCCTATCAAATAGCCACCTTTTGTACCACAAGAGAAGACCAAGAGAGTATGTAAACACAAAACTGCAAGATCATATTGTGCACAGTGTGGACAGATACTAATTTCAAAGCGAAACTGAAGTCACAGAACAGATACAGAAATTCAGAATGGCTTCATCTTAAAGTGCAAACCTGTTCCTGATGAATCCCTTCCAAAGAAGAGCAAATAGCTCCTTCCTGCTGATGCAGCACTTGTCTCAGCAGCAGGTAGAGTCAGTCCTGTCACACACTCACATTCATTTTAGGGCATTAAGCAAGCCAGACTCATACTGGAAATGGCCTGAGAGGCAGAGCCACACAAGAGTCTACAGCTTGTTTCGAAATCAAGATCCCAGAGGTGGATATCAGTCTTTCAAGCTACTGTTTAAGTATATCAATAGCTGAAAAACATCCAGGTGCTTACATCTGCCCCCTGGAAATGCGTATGACACTTGCACTAAACTAGGAGCATCACCAGCTGAAATTGACCCTTACAGAGAGATTTTCCAATGCCTTCCAGCACTAAATGTTATTGCATCTTTCTACCAGCTCTCAACCTGCAGAACAACCTACAGAGGGATTTAAAGATCTTACTGTAACTTTACACATAACAGACTAAGTTCAAGAAACAGAGGGCAAATGTTTTTATTAAACAGTTTACAGATTTTTCTAGATTAGCATTGTTGTACATTTGTACTTACACACATGCAAGTTTTGTCTATTTTTCCTCAAAAAATCTCTTTTAACTGCAGATAACATTCACCACTACTAAGAAACCCATGAGGACCCTGCAAGTACCATAAAACAAAACACACATCTGAATATCTAGGCACCACTTTAAAATTCTATTACTCTAAAGCACAACTTGGCTCATTAAGAGAGTTAATAAGAGACTTAAGAGAGTTCATAAATGTTCAGTGAAGAAATATATTTCCCATCAACACTTAAACGTACACATCTGACAGGGCTAAAGGTTCCCTGTAACAGGAAAAAAAAGAATTTTCCATTCTTTGTCAGACTTTTTCTGTTGAATCATTTTCTGCCTGTTTCTGCTGATACAGCTGAGTCCTCTGCCTCTAAACAGCTGTGTATTGTAATAATTGCTTTGATTGTTCCCATAACAATTCCATAGACCATGACAGTAAAGCCTGTGGTTTATGATATCACCAAATCCCTAAGAAAAATGTCAAGCTGCACTCCAGGCATCCAGGTGAAAGATCTGCTACAAGAAACCTCCTTTCTGAATTATCTAAATAGTTGAAAAACTTGTTAATACAAAACCTAAGACATCTTCAAAACACTGTCAAATTAAAGAAATGTTTGGGGATTTATCATCAAGGTGAAGTATTTCCATTGCTATCCTCAGGGCAAGGAGCAGGTCACAGTCTGCAAAAGGTCCTGGCTGTATCAACCTAAATCAGCTGCTCCAACTTCCAACATTTTTCAGCAAAAGACTTTGAGCTCTCAGGAGGCGGTGTTAACCTTGCTGGAAAATTGCACACCAGACTCAGCAGAGCTCTGAGGGATGTTCCTGATTCTACGTCAGTGGAACATAGAAATATATTTATACAAAAATATGCTTACGTCTTTGGTTGAAACAAAACCTAAACCCTCTGGTTTCTTTCCCCAGAACTGTTGTTGCAGTTAGCTGAGGGGCAGCTTTACCTACTTTGTTCTCTTGGTGTCTCTCACCCTGAGCTTCAAGAGATCATTTCTCAGGGAGAGGGAATTTCATTTTTGATTCTCCTGATTTTTTTTATTTCAACCAAGAATAAAAGGACAATATTGTTGCAGATTGGTTTAAGGGATGACAGCTCCACCAGAAACTGCAAAACACATCAAATCACTTTTTATGTAATCCACTAAGCAGACAGAGTTGTTGATTTTTGTGCACTGTCTTGATATGCCTGGGATTTTTTATTAATACAAATAAAGGCAGAGGTGTGTTTTGAACAATCCACAGCCCTAGAATGCTAGATCAAGGCTGCTGGCATCAGATGGAGCAGGCCTGCTTTTTGTGGTCTGGCTTGGACCTGCTAAGAATTACCATAACAGTTTTCATACCAGCTTATAATAAAATATTTATGTCACTTTATTAAAACCAAAAGACTCGTGAACCCTGCTTCAAATGTGGACTGGGACAAAATGTTAGTGTATTTAACTGCTCAACGAGTTTTTCTGGGGGCTATTTTCTCATTAATCCACTTTACATAGTTTGTCACTCTTGTATATACTCCAGGTTTGTTGACTCTGCCACAGCCATCTCCCCAGCTGATAATTCCATAGAGGTAAGAGATGTCATTTTTCTCACAAGCCAGAGGTCCACCAGAATCTCCCTGCATCAAAAGTAAGCAAAGGTTATCTAATTTAGTTATCTAATTTAGTTATCTAATAATATCCTCATAGATAGAAAGACAGAAAGCAGTCAGAAGATCAGTTTGGAAAAATCCTAAAATAAGAATGCTTGCATATGACATTTAAACTACAAATAAAAAGAAAAAAATAAAAGAAAAAAGCCAAGCATTTTACTGAAGTTTGATTGTAGAAAGCATTTTTAGTCACGTTCAAATATAATGGTGGATTTTTTAAATTATGCATTAAACAAAAGTATAAAAAAATTAGATTTTGTTTAAAAACATGAATTTTTTGGATCCAGACACCTACTGAAAAGCATGGCTGATTTAGATAATTTCCAATGGAAGTGAACAAGCCTTTGAGGCTTGGCACTGTGTTGTAATATCAGCACTGCATGGAGGGGTTACATGGGTGCATTTGGAGGGTTTCTCAATGCAGTTTATTGCAACTTTCAGAGAATGTGTGAGTTTTCAAAGAAAGGTGTTGCTTACAGCCACACTTTGTGATTGTGGGATGCTGTAATTCTATGTAGCACATGGGATTGTGCATGTGTTTGAATTTGCTACTCACTATTTACCTTGTCATTAAACCATAAACCAAAAAGCAGCCAAAATTACACTACAGCAAGGGTTAATTTTGACCATTTCTACTTATTCTAAACCTTGAAAACATTCAGGTCAGGAATATAAATACTAATATAAAATATTAATATATTAATAAAATGTGTTGATAAACTACTACTATATTAAAATTAATATTATTGTTAATACATATTAATAATTATTATTAGTGATAGTGATAGTGATAATAATTATTATTACTGTTATTATTAATATTATTATTACTCTTAGATTGACTTTCTAGAGAAATTAAAATGTTAGAAATTAAAAATGTGATTTAGTAAAAGGCACTGGTGAAAGCAGCCATCACTCTAGTTATTTGAGACCAAGGAGAAATCTATCATTTCCTATTGCAAAAGAAAATTCCTTGAGAGCAAAATACATAGGAAAATTGTGTTTCCTTTATACTGAAGATTTCTGTGATAAGTGAGGCACATCAGATGAAGTCTCATCTGTTTGAGTATTTTTCACAATTAGTCTAATTGATTGCAACTGTGGCATCAATGCCCTGATCAAATGAAAAAATGTTCTCAAGAAAATATTTTTAAAATAATCAAGGAAAACACATTGTCTGTTTGAAGTTTCTTGGTCTTGGAATATTTTCATACACAGCAGATGGTTTACAGGTTAATATCCTAAGTGTACATTAAGAAAACCCAGAGGTCAGCTACATCTGTGGATACATTAAGAGGTCTGCATTATTTCTCCTCAGACCACACTACAAGTTATTGATTCACTAATAATGATTTCATGTCAAGAGCACTGTTCTTCAGCAGCATCTGGGACTCTAAATCGCTGTTCCTCAGACTTTGTAACTCTCTCTAGACCACCTGTTTTGTGCAACTTCTTTCTCCTTCCCTCCACTTTCTTTTCTCCTTCTCATCCTGATTTCTGTTTTTCCAGGGCAGGGAGAGTCAGCTGTAATGCTGTCTCTTGTATTTCCACTTCCTGGGAAAGGCAAGGGGAGCTGGGCAGGCAGGGCAGTTTCCATCTCTGCCTTGTGTGAACCCTTGCAGCCTCAGTCTGAGCCTTGGCCTTGAGCCACTGCTGGCTGCTGCCATTTCACTCTTGACACCTTTCTTTGGGTATGTTTATGACCCCTGTGGGGCTTCCAGCACACAGTATACATGATACTCTTTCCTGCACTTACATGCCAGCTATTAGCTATGCGCTGCCTTTTCACAAATTTATGTTAACAGAGAAAAACCCTCCTCCTTCAAAATGAGGTGTAGATGAAATCTAATAATCTGAGCCTTCATTTTAAGAAGTCTCATCTATCACCACAACAATTCTGCATCTTTATTCGGAGCCGAGGTGTGACATAACTGAAAGGAGTAAGAGCATGAGGTCATTCCGTGAAAGACTGAGGTTACATAACACAGTTTCCAATTGACTGACATTCTACACCATCCAGTCACATCCACTGTAGAAACCTCAGCTCCTTCCTCCAAGCCTCACCACTGCTGCTCACATCCTACCCAGGTGTCCTTATTTTCCCTCAGGCAAGAGGCAGCAGCTCTGGGATTTGTCCCCACACAGGTTCATGCAGGTTTTCCTGCCAGCACATCCCTGCCAGCTGGGCAGCAATCCATTGCCACCACCTGCAGGCTCAGCCAGGAGCTAGAGCAACACACCCTCCAGTGCACAGCCACAGGAGAATGTAATACCCTGGAGCCCTTCTGTAGAGCTTAATTGACATTGAACATGATGAAAAATGAAGGTGGAAGCAGTCACATAACGTTCTTTTCTTTAGGAACACTATAAAATCAAAAGTAAGAATTGTAAAACTGCAACATTTCTGACTAAAATACATTTCTATCACCTGCCTGGAGATGACACCCAGCATTACCTGACAAGCATCAGATTTGCTATCAAAGTAGCCAGCACAGAACATATTTTCTGTGAGTTCTGTTCCATAAATTTCAGGACTTCTGCACTTCTCCTCTGGAATAAGTGGAACCAGTGTTTCTTGAAGGACATCTGAATAACCAGATATATCTTTAAAAAATTCCCAGAGAGGAAAAGAAAGTCACTTTTATAGAATGTCAAGAGCATAACAGGAAAGCACAAGACAGAATACAACACGTTTAACACATAATAAACACATTTAACACCTCTCAGTAATATTCATGTTATGGATATCTTTAAAATAAAATAATTTTTATAGTGATCACTTTCTGATCCTCCAGTCAGACTCCATAAAATAACAGTATTGCAATGTCCAGCCATTAATCCACTTCTCTTTTTCTAGACACTTGGGAACAGTAGCCCAGCACTCCTGTCCTCACCTCTTTTCAGACGTGATAATAAATTATCTATTTTCAAAGGCTCCATTACTTCTTTTTGTCTTTAGATCACACATTTAGACTGGGATATTTGCTCATAATATATCTGTCACCAAAATGTGGCAGCCAGCTCCTCAGTCCTCCTCATCTGCCTACATAGGTCTTTGCTATCCCAACATTGAATGGTCCAGACTCATAATCCTGAAATTCCTCCTCTGAAAGGATGGAGTCATGTTTTCCACCTTTCTCAAGCTGGATGTAAGCACTTCTTAGCCCAAAGTCTATCTGACCTTCTCCTATTGATTTTTTCAAAGTTTCTTGAAATTTCTCTGCCTGAAGAAATCAGGGGAAGGATTCACTTTACTAAAATTCCAGGTGTTGGCACTCCAACGAGCTACTTTCTCCCTTCCCTGTCCACTGAGATCTAGCTAGCTCATTCCATCCCGAAATTGGTGCAAACATTTGGTCAAGGGAACCACACTCCAAATTCCAAGGCCTATAAAGGAAGTTCAGGATGAGTATTTCAGATGTAAATGCTGTAAGCTCCAAAGGTAAGTAAAAGTAATCCCACCAGAAGTCCCCTGCAAAACATTTTACCAAACTCTCTGTTGTATGACATATACTTGAGTGTTATGTTTTTATTATCATCGTTTCTTTCTACAGACACCAGCTCTCATTTTACTCACTCTCATGCTTGTGTCCCCATCCAGAAATCTGACATTTCAACTGGTCAGGGAAAACAGTGTTACTTTCTGGCAGGCAAATGGGCTGAACAAACTGGGACTTGACAGCACAACGTTGGCCATTCTTCTTCAGTTTAATCAATGCTGCAGAACAGAAAATACAGAAGGAAGAAAGTGATTGTTCCCTTTCTTTAATGGGATTGGCAGTAATGGGTCTCAGATACAAATTTAATTATCCCCTAAGCCTCTCTTAATTAAGATATTTCAATCAAAGACAGACAGACTCATCTCAACAGCACCTGATTTCACAGCAAATTGAAGGCTGAAACATTCAGCTACTCCCCTTGTGGGAATATTTATTTTATGCTATGCTCACTGAGCAGATTTTGCTTCACTGCCTCTGTAGAGAAGGGGGAAGATTGAAAATACATGTGTCTCCTCCCACTTTATAGTTAAATAACAGTGACAGATCCCCAACTTTCAGCTGAAATAAGTGGGATGTGCAAATACTCACTGCTTCTGAAAGCTTGGACACTGGCCTAATTCCAATTCCATTAAAAAAAGCTCCAAGAGCTGGTGTATTTTGTGTCTTGTTATCACTGAGTTCAGCAAAATTCAAGATCTTTAAGGAATAAAACATCAGGACACTTCAAAACCAAGTGTCTTGAAGCTACAAAGTATTACATAAACTACCCAATCTTTACTAACCAGTCATGGGGCTGAAAAGAGTGTAAATATGTAGCTGTGCAGCATCATGGGATTGATACTGAAAGATTTCAAAAATTGGTTCCCCTGTAGAAAATCTCTTTCATTTGGCTGTAAAGGGGGCTTTGTACTGGGTGGAACTAGGGCAGCATGTTGGTTTGGCCACACAAAGAGAGCAGAGATGAGGTGATGTGGACACACCTATTAAACCTTCTCATCAGGCCTTTTGGAAGCTCAAAGTTTTGTGAGCACATCTGTGTGGGAATCAAATTACCTCACTGGATAGTCTTATTTCTCTATCAGCTACAGTTTTTTGTCTTAGTGAAACATAGAAGTAGCATCTCACAGCCTGAGAAGCCCACACAAACCTTGCTCCCACACTCAGCATCTTGCTCTTCCTCACCTTGCTCCTCTTCCCCACTAACTCTGCCTGTTTCTGAATCCCTCAAATTTCCCAGCAAACAATCAGTGTGATAGTTGTTCCCTTTTGAAAATTTTCAGCGGGACATAACTCTTTTGTTGCATCAGTAGAAATCACTGACTGGACAGAACAAGCGCCTGCATCTTCCCCCACACAGAAGTGTGGCAGAAACAGTTTCTGCCTTCTCATTTATTTTCGCTATTTGGCTTGCCTTAGGCACTCCATGTTCAGCTCTCCCTGGATTTGGACATAGCACACTGGTGAGGCATACCTACCAAATTTCAGAGTAATTAAAAAAGCTATGAGATCTCAAAGAGCCATGGGTGATCTTCACCAGAATATTTCAGAGCAGAGTAACGCCTCAAATCTAGTGTCTCCTTGTATGCTGTGACAGAGCTCCCACCAACACAGAACTTGAATGCTTTTTGCTATGGAGTAGAAAATACTCACCATCTGGGAGCAAAAAAGCCAGTACATGCCTGACGTAAAATATTCCCAATGTCAGGCTATTAAATAATCTCACAGACAAATGCTCACCCAGCTTGATGCCCAGGGGTGACACAACAACTTTCACAAGAGTGGATCAGAAAATAAGTTGCTGCTCCATTGTCATTCTGAGTAATATTATAAGGTCAATCAGAAGGGCATTTAACTTCTGACTGATAAGACAGCTGATTTTTAAATCTTTCTCAGTGTAAAAAATGATTCTTAGTACCACAGATTTTCAGAGCAGATGGGGTTATTACACTCATCTAGTCAGATCCTTTATACAATACAGACAATAGAATTTTACCAAGTAATTCCTGCATCAAGCCCACAGCTTCTGGTTCAGTTGAAAAAATGCCTAATCTCACAAAGACTTGAAGTGATGATGAATCTGCCACACATCTAGGTAAATTGCTCCAAAGGCTAATTATCATAATTATTTAAAATTTGCAATTTATTTTTCATCTGAATTTGTCTAGCTTTCAGATGTTGTTATAACTCTGGTAGAACTAAGAACCCTCTGCATTCAAAAGCCTCTCCTAGTATCTATGATTTTTCCACTCTACAGGCAGTTTCTAACAGACCATCTAAACTTAAAACTAGGTCGAGCAAATGGAAAATAAAGCTGTCTAAAACAAAACTACTCACCAATATCATGTTCAGTAGGACTGAATACGGAATACTGAGGATGCAAGATGTATTTCTCTATTTCAAATGTCTGTGTTACATCAGTCGTTTTATTAAATATTTGTTGACCCAGAACTACTCTAATAGTGGATTTTAGTGGACTGTAATACAAAAGAGAGACAAGCAGTTCTGTGATTAGCAGGACAAATGCAGCTGATTTTCCAGTGGCTGGGTACCCTATGAACCATTATAACCTCAGCCTCCCACCATGTCCATTGTTTACCCTCTCATAATGCCTTTACCTGTTTCCCAGGCTTCCCGCCTACAGAGGGCAATGAAAAAGATGTTACAGTGAGACCCAGGTTCTGTGGGTCCTGATTAGCCTAATTAATGGCTGCTGCTTCTTGAAAGAAGGAAAAGGCCAGCACAGGCACTGCTGCCCAGCCACTGTTTGGCTAAGAAGCATCTTTAGGGGGTGTAAACCTCTTCTAGAAGCTTAACTGAGTCAACTTAAACTCGACTTAGACAACGATTACAAAAACTGCTCAGAAAGAAATGAAGGATCAAAAGATGAGTCAGTGGTGGATATCTCATTTCTCTGGGCAACCAGTCTCCTGAAAAACATTACAGGCATGGGCCAAGATTTAAAGGTGCTGGCATGTTGACAATTCAGGAACATCTGGGAAGCTTCCACCTAAAATATATCACCAGTTCTGAGATTTCCTTAGCTATGTTAAATCTGTTGTCCAGAATCAAAAGCAATCTGGTGAAGTCCCGAAAGCACATGGATTTAATGGGAAACTTCACAGCCAGAGGACAACACAGTATTTGCAATTCACACCATCTTTTCCAGCTATCAGTTTTTTACTTTAAGAAGACCACAGTCCTCTGATATCCAGTGTCCTAGGAAAGAAAACTGATGAGTACAACTGGGAGGTAAGGGACATTTGAGAATAATCAGGAAGTATTTAGGAAAGTCAATATATTCTCTAGCTTTGAAAGCAACAGTATTCACATTTCTCTTGTCCTAAAACCAATTCAATCTGCATGAGTCTGCAATGAATTTAGTTAGGAAGTGTCTTCAACACTGGAGCACTTCTATGTTTTGTTATCCAGTGCAGGAGAAGAAAATATCTGGTGTCACACATCATGCACAGATGCAGAGTGGTTTGCATCATTGCAGTTTCCCTGGTTGCATTTCTGTGCCCTTCAGGTACAAAAGCACCACAGAACCTCCCCAGTACTGAGTACACAGCAAGGAACAGCAGCCAGGGACTCAGAGGAAAGAGATTCTGGACAATTGCAGTGCAGAGAGACAGCTACAAGAACTGTGCTTAAGGTTAACAAAGGCAAGGGTAAAGTGTATTCTGTATTACTGGAAAACAAGAAGACAATAAAATGTTCTTCAATCAATATGCAAGGCCATGATTTTCTCAGTATTTTTGCAGTAGTAAATCAACCTCCTTGAAAATCAAATTTTGGGCCTGTAAAACAGTGGAAGTTCACTTTCTGGAACAGTATTTGGAATAATTTTAGAAGCACTGAATGGTTCTACTATGACTTATAGATGGTTCATTCAGGAAAAGAAATAAAATAGGAGGGGTTACAGAAAAGAAAAAATATATTATTGAGCTGCACAGGTATCGATTGTCTCCTAGTGGAAAACAGTTGGAATTGTGACTACCAGAGGTACTAAACAATCAGAAGAGCACAAATTACAATGCAGTAATTATGGAAAATCTGTAAGTACCAAACGACCAGCTGGAAGTGGGTGGAAATGTCCTGAACAGCTGCCAAAGTTAGTAGCTATTTCACAACATTTGAAAAACAAATGCATTGTGGATTGAGCTCCAAATGCTTCAGTACAGCATTCACAGTGGTATTATTAGCTCTACAAGCTATCAGTGTCTATATTCTGGCAAAAGGTTTTCTGTTTCTCTTGGCTTCTTTACTGTGCAAAGGAACAATGGGTATCAAATGATGTAATATTTTTCCCTTTAATGTGATCAAACTGAAATCAGGGAAAATGTTGAACATTTGTAGAAAATTAAGTATTTAGAATAAAGAGCATCCTATAATCGATATTTTCTCCAGTGTCCCACAGGAGACACTTTTTTTTTCTTTTCTTTTTTCAAGAAAAAAAAGCTTCAGAAGTTTGACAGTTTAGTTCTTCCATGTGGCTTTTTGTAAAGCTCAGCCCACTCTATTTGTGTCAAACAAGAGTAATTTATCGTCTCCAATAAATCATTGCTTGGCTGTCTCAGCCTTTCTGAACAAGACACAGCAGTGAGCATAGTCATCTCTGTTATATCTCAAAACTGGCATAAACATTCAGAAAGGTAACCAAGAAGAAGAGAAATACTTCTATTCCCCTGCAGATTCTTTCACATGTGATGCCCCATTCTGTGTGCTGCTTCACCCTACCTTATTCCTTTAGTCAGGGTGTTTAGATTCTTTGAGACTCCTTAAGGAGCAAGATAAGGGTTTATGAGATTAAAATAGTCCATGCCATTTTTTAGATGATGGAGGGTATTCAAATCGCCAGAAATTCCTTTGGACACATTGGTCTTTTATAATCTCATCTTCTTTCTTGTTTGAGTTCAGGTTTGCTATGAAGACCCACTGTCACACTAAGGGGTGAGTTTACCTGTTAGCAAAGCAGTGTGCTGCTGACACCACCCAGCAGGTCTGAACCAGGCTTCCCCCACAGAAACTCTCTCCAATATATATAGCTGCTGTCCAGGGGTGAGATCCAGGCAGAGATGAAGATCCCCCAACAATCCTAGGTCTCACAAAACTTCTTTTTTTATGTCTTCTTCCACATGGTTTTTTGGTATTTGCAGAAGTATATACTTTGTCTGGAACTGGTGGCCTCCTTTCCCTGCTTGCTGAGATAAAAAGGGATATGACATCAGACTACCAGAATCTTTATGTTTTGGAATTAAACACAATGGCTCATACATCTTCAGGATGTCGACCTCTCATTGCTCACAGAGGCCCACTCCCTTTTCTGGGCCTGTAATTCCCAGGGTGATGACAATTTTTACCAATGCATCAGTCATTTCTTGCACTTTGCACATGGTAGCAGAAAATCTGGGGATATTGGCATGATTGTGACCAAAACAGTAGTATAACACTGCTGCTATTTCAGGACAAGGATCACAGATTTTTATCACAACTCTAAAAAATGCAAAAGATGCCCGTTGTTTATGGGAAATGGTAAAATATTCAGCACTCCTGGGAACAGTAGAACATTCAAAATTATACAGTGAAACCTTGTTGTAGTATCAATAAATTTTCATTCATTCATAAAATGGATTTTAAGAAAGCCTTTACATACCACAAGTTGGAAGGTCACAATATGCCCAAGACAAACTGTTGTCCTTCATGATGTAACACCAGGGCTTATCATCATCATCTGGATTTCTGGTTAATTCAGGGGAAGAGGGAATTACAAGCATTAATGATGTTCCAAGCTTTCCAAAGGTTTTCTGCTTTTTCCTCCTGCACCCTGCAGAGCACTGACTGGACTCTCAGATTTTGAGCCTGCTGAAAAAGAGCTGACAAAGCACTCACCTACAAGGGTGAGCAGCCTTTCAATATAATTCTTCATCTTAAAACTATCCAAGACTAAGGCTCTCTAGGACCTGAAATACAGACACGACTGAACACCTGTAAAACTTGCCTACAAGTATTTGGATGCGTGAGCACGTTCACAGCGTTTAACTACAGCCCACACTGAAGTGCTTTCACAGGTATCAGCTCAGCTATTTTCAGAACTAAATCCCATGGGAGAGATTCCTGTTTTAGGTTATTTTTTAGGCAAGGAGATTCCAACACAGGTAGAATCATAGAAAATCCATAACAAGAATAGCTAGCAAAATGAATTTGCAAATCTCAGGTTCATATTCCCTGGAGAGTCTGAGGAAATGAAAGACTATTTCAAGAAAATATTGTATTCCTCAAAAAGATTGGGGAAAAAAAAAAAAAAAGAGGAGTAATGGAAATAGTTTAGCCCTTTGTTACCTTGGTGTTAAACAGATTTGGGATGATTCCATTAGGGTTTCTCTGTGGTACAGCCTGTCTTTATCAGTGCATTATAAGTAACCAGAAACCTGCCCAGTTTACACCTCCAAGAATATAGGGAGACTTTGAAGACCCAGAAAGATCTTTATTAGACCAAGAAAAATAGACAAGGTAATCCAGAGCTCCAGATAAGCAGTAATTCTAATTTCAGTTGGATTTATCACAAGCACTATCTGTTACTGTAAGGTTATTCAATTATTTTTTACTTTTTCAATCTGACTGCTCTTCAGAAAAAGATTAGAGCACTTTCAAATTCTCAGAACTGAAGAAGCAACACAGGTTGAGTCATCTTCCGCCAACAATGTTTCTAAATTAGACTATTTGAAGAAGAAGATATCTGCAGGATTATATAGTACAGCAGAGATATCCCCAGAAATTGTAACAAGCTGACAAAAAAGTGAAAAGATTTTTTCTCAGCTCTACAGAACATGAACACATCAGCTCCTACACCATTTTGTTCTCTGCATTTCAAATCTGAAAGTGAATATTGGGCATAAATGATGTAAATCCAAGGGCTCAAGTTTTATCAAAGCAAGAAATATGTGCCAGATAAATTGCCATACTGTACTGGGACACCATAAATCAAATACTGAAGTGTTTGCATGACAACCAAGCCCTGGAAAGCAAGATGGGAGGGTTTAAAGGAGGAGATAGGAATTGTTTATTGTTAGTTTCTGTTAGATGGGGAAGAGCTACTTTCAGCATGTGTGCATGTTTTTTATCACCAAACAAATTAAGAACTCCAGTAGGTTCTGATTTTCCTGAACTTCTGGTCTAAGTTCCATTAAAAAAAAAAAAAAAACAACAAAACCACACACACACACACACAAATAAGCAATCAAGCAAACAAACAAAATCTTAGGCATCAGCCAGTAATTTATGGAGAATCATCTCCTGTTTGGCAGGTTTAGGATTTTCTCATCTCAAGGATGAGAAATGTTCTCTCTAAATATAAACATTTCCTTTATTTGTGGATATCCATTGAGCTCATGGAGACCTCAGAAATAGGGGGAACATAAGGTGACTGAGGAGAAGGCACTAACCTACATAGCACAATCTATTTTCATTATAGCTTAACAGAAAACTTCAGCAGAAATGTAGTTTATCACTATGTGGTGCAATCAAAATTCAAACACTGTGAAATCTTGTTTGGCAATAGTTTTCCTTTGCAATAAATCCAAAAAAGAAATCTGACATCCCATTTCAACCTTATTTAAATAAAGTGCTTTGATTTTTCATTTTCAAATAACTTTTCTCTTTTGAAAATATTTCTTTATGGTATGTCTTTCACAAGCAAAGAATAAGAAATTAATTTTAGACATTTTAATTTAGCTGCTGCATTGATTTTTCCTTTTGGATAGCATTAATGAACAATGTCCAAAGTTTTGCATTATGGTCTCATTTGGAAAAAAAAATCTGTTACCTAGGGGAAAAAAAAGGACCTGGAATTTCCAACATTATTTTGTGTCTGAGCTTCTCTCAGCAGACCCAGCTATTGATTGAGCCTACCTACCAGATCTTGTCTTCTGCACAATCACTCCTGTCAGGCTGGCTGATTACTAAAGTCAGTTTAGCTTTTCTGAGACGTGGTAACCCCTGCTTTGAGATCCCTGGCCCTTATTCCCACAACACATCCATCTCTTGATGTTCAAGCACAAGCCAAGCAAGAACTTTCCTCACCTGCAGTAAGGGAATGGCCCCAGGCCAAGCTGCACTGCTTTCCCAATGCTGTCAACATGAAGCTCTTGGTAAAGCAGGTCTGAATTCCAGGGCAAGCAGCTGTGTCCAGAAATGGTTGTCTTGGCTGTACCTCTGTAATCTGTGCCATTGCCCATGTAGCACCGTTGGCTCGGGACTGGCAGAGGAAGAGACTGGTCAATCAATGCTAATTGCATGTTAAATACTCACTTCACAGCTGAGGTCCCAAATCAGAGCCAGAGGGCCCAACTCCGTAGTGCTTTTCACCTTGCACAGGACCTGAATGACCCAAACAAGGATTTTTTTAATAAAGAAAAAAAGGAACCAAAGAAGTTAAAACATCTGCTTAAAAATAGTAGTAAGTTAACCTCATTTTACACAGGAGCAAGTAACTATTCAAGAGACAGAATGGCAGAAAATTAGACCTAAAATTTGTACTGTGTATGGAAGATTTCAGTCAGCAATCTGCATCAGAGTCAGCAATATGGCTGGGATTCCTCTGGTCTAATTTTAGACACAACTGAGCTCATCTCTGGAGGCTCCCTTTTTAGTTAATTAAGAGAAAGAGAGATTTCTAGTTCCAAACTGATCCAGCCTGTTTGAGGTAATGTTTTTAAGGTGGACCCCATACAGTCCTGTTCACATTGACTGAATCTCCAATGAAAATATAGGGTGCTTAAGGCAACCAGCTCAAGTAGAGATATAGTACTAAAAATAATCCTGCCCTGCAAGAGCTCTAAAGGCCTCATTTTTGAAAATACTTCTTTTAATGGCCTCATATGTACCCATATATATATACATACACACTATACTCACATATATTACAAATATGTAGCTACATGTGGCAGATACATCAATTTTGTAAAATTCTAACTAGTAGGTTGAATTTTCTTATTTGAAACCCACATCTGTGTCACCTGCATATGGCTATTTCTTCAGATAGGTCTGACACATACATATTCTATGACCTGTATACTCAGCTGCCAAGATCTATCAACAGCACATACCAGCATTATGGCTGAAAAACATATGGGGATGCACTTGTATACAGATAGCTACACTGAGCAGAAAGCCTACACCTCAAAACACAGCTAAGAGTATCCCAAAGGAAACACAAAACCATCTAATGCACAAAGAGGATTAATTGTGACCGAGCTTCAGAGGGTTCCTTGTCCCAGCCATGTCAACGTGACATGTCCTTGACATGTCACAAGATGGGTGGAATCTTCTTCTGAACTTATAGACATACTTAAAGATATAACATCATTGACCAACTGTTGAAAAACACCCTCTGAGGATGATCCATCACACCACAGAGTGCAGACAGCAATTGCCAAAGATCTGTTTATTTTGACAGAATAAGGTGACACATGAACCAGGGCACATAACCAGGACTGAAATAATGAACCACTGAACTGCTGCTGTTAATTACCCTGCCAAGTCATCAGTGTAGTGACAGACCTCTAAACCACAAGCAAGCATATGGCATAAATCTGGGAGACGAAGGTCAAGAAGTTTGGTGGAAGAACATTAGTTAGCATACAAACAGCTAAATCCACTTTCTAGCTTGGCCTGGCAGGCACTTCTGACATGCTGAGACCACATTTTCTCCCACCCGCATCTTGAATCAAATTCCCTTTATTCAATGGCTATGAATATAACATTAAATCAAACTCATATTTTAACAGCCATGATCTAGGATCTCACGGAAAATAATTTGTCTATCATTTGTATTGTTAGCAAGAGTAACCATGTCTTGGCAAACCTGTCATTTATTTTCTAAGCAAGTTGCAAGTTACACTGCTTTGTTTGCCTGAAACGGTCATGAAAATACCACAATCATGCTGTATGCTAATTTTTTTCATTTATACAGGGAAGTGCCAGGTATTGTATTTACTTGTACTGTATTTATTGCATTCAGAAACAATTTAGAGTGAATACTTCCATGAGAATGAAAGAAGAGATTGTATTTCAGTATAGACCCAGGGCCATATTCTGTAATACCAATGATTTGGACATCTTGCAGATGGTGTTTACAAGTTGTGCTTATCCTTGTCAGGCTTAAAATCCAATGTATCTCTGTTTCATCAGATCTGCCAGTCATTGCTAAAGCTGCCAGCATATTTTAACTGTAGGAATTTGGCTTCTTTCTAATCATTTCTCACATTCTCCTTCTGTAGCTAAGAAGTTTAGATTACATCTTGCACTTGTTGAGGGGAACAGTAATATCACTCAAGAAGCTTTTTGGCTTTTTTTGGTTTTATAAGAAGTGTTTCGGACACAGGCATAACTTTAGTTAATCTGCTATTTTGTGGAGAAGCTCCTGAGGTGAAACAGTTGTTTCATTCCATTTCACAGCTTTCCATTGGTCTGTGCTCCACTCCAGAAACCTTTATCTGAGTGGTTGGCAGCAGCACCATGGTACCCACTAAGGCCATGAGAAGTATCTGTAAAGCTTTATACATTTTATCACCTATAATTAAGGAAAAACAGTTTTAAAACATACCTCTGCAATTATTGCAGTCATATAGATCTTTTGCCTCTAATTCTCTTTTTTGGAACTGTTAGAGCACTGAAAAACTCTCTTTATCCCTCTTTGTCAGAAACAGTGTGTAGGTGGTCTGCTTTCAGCAGCTCTTACTGGATTGCTATGACTGGGAATTGTTCAGTCCCAAATCCATATAGTTTCCACAATGTCTCATAACTCTGAAACGTATTTATTTTCTTATGTGGAAGAAAGTCATGGAGGATGTAATGTGTGGTTCTTATTCATTGACTTCCCTGTACTACCACCCAATCACTGCTAAGAGCAAAAATGGCCTAAACTTTCAGATTATGAAAGTTTTGATGCAAATGCAGATTCAACTTACTCTGCAGCCCTATGCCACTATCACCCTTGTTCACTTCTTTTCAGAAAAAATATTATTAAAATTTAAAATTAGAAATAATTTCTTGTTGTATTTTCTTTTTTAAATCCAAGGCATTCCAATAGATCGTGTAAAATATTCCACATGTGTTAAGATTTTATATTTTATAAACAAGTCACAACAAATATTTGCCTTTTCCAATAAAACAGTTTTGGCTCTTAAAATTAACAGGAACCTGAAATAGCAGTTATCCAACCAGTTCTAATTGCTAACTTCCTGAAAGCATTTCACAAGACTTTTTGTCTCCAGATCTTATTTTAAGTCCTGTAGTTACATACCTGAAATTTTTTAAGGAGTTTGTTTTGAAAGTCTCTCTGCAGAAAACAATGAATCTTTCACATTTTCTTTTCCCCAAAACACCTCACCATCAATTTTCCTGATGTTTTTGAGCTTGGAATGTATTTTGTTTCCAGATACACATGGGCTGTCTCATTCTATTTATAAAAATATGGTTTTCCACCAATGGCTCTGATTCTGGGACAGGATGGTTTAAAGTAACCCTTTCATTCAGCAGTGCTTTGATTTATCCCTGACCAACATGTAATGCTTTTATTAAATACACTGTTAGATTAATTTTTTGTATTGCTCTGTATAAGCTGGTGGCAGGAACAGAGAGGGGGGAAGAGGAAAAGGGCATATCCAACATAAACCTCCCCTGACTCAGCTTTGTGCTGTTTCCTTGAGATAAATAGCAAGGAACAATGACGTTTTATGCTTCTGCATAAATTTGTTGCTTTCATGGCCTCAGCATCACAGGACACGTTGCTCTTCAAGCCATCTTTTACAAGGATATTACAAGCCAAATTTCCTTGCTACAGGAGCTCAGGCTCATCAGATGCCTGCAGAAGGGTTTGTCTTTTCTTCATTCAGCTAGAAGTTCCCTGATCTCCTTTCCTGGGTAGCTGTGAGATGTCCTCAGAGACGAAAGGTGTGAAAGCCTTTGATTTTAAGGAGCTGCACCTCCCCTGCTGCACAGGCAGCCAACCACTACTCTGGGCTGGCAATAAATGTGTGAGAGAAAAGAGTCTCCAGTACTCATGGAGATTGCTCTTACAGGCACCTCGTTTCATCACATTATGCACTGAAACACAGACACACACACACCCTGCCAGGTGTTCTGAAAGCAAATATTTCTGTGCTAAATGAAACAAATACCATGAAGAGAGCTTTGAAAGACATCCACATGAACCTAGTACTGCTTTCAAAGGAAGATTTGGCTTATCTTCCACTGTGTCCCTATGCCATTGAAAATCTCTGTAAATATCTAGGAAGTGCCCAAGTGAGCACCAGACTCCACTGAAGAAATCAGTTGCCATATTTTTCACTCTTTAATGATAAGAATATGAAGTCTGATGACATGGGGCAGAGGATTGCATGGCAGCAACACCAGGACTGGGCTGTTCCTGACTTGAAGCAAATTGCTTCACATTTTCCTACCTGTCTGTGAATGTGAGGAGTAACAGCACCCACTGTAGCTTTCAGAGTTTAAAAAATTAATGAACACATACCACAAGTGAAATATAAGGGGACCTATTATTTCAACATCGTTCAATCATACTGTTATAATATTTACCTAGATTTCAGTATTTCTGTTTAGGGTCATGAACAGCAGACTGCACTTATATATAAAAAATAATTGATTCAAATAATTGTGCCACTTTCTGGTTTGTTGAATAGCAGTAAAACCTCTGGACTGACAGCAGCTATCACTGGAATGAATCTCCACTGAAACTGCAGCCTGATTATGACACAAACAATCTGTCTGAGCTAAAAAATAGGCAGAAAGGTAGAAAAATTGGCATCTTTTTGTAATAAATAAATCTAACACAAAATTACCCTGCAAAACAAGGATGAATTTAAGATTGTGAAAAAAAAGTGATTTACATGCATAAAAAATCTCTTTAAGTTGCATCCTGACATAAGGATGGCACACTGCATTACTGAAACTACGCTTATTTTTTAATATGTTTCTTTTTCAAAGTGTCTTTGTACCTTTATACTTGCCAATGCTTAGATCATTTGAGTTAAAATTGAAAAGATTTATATCTGTTATAAAAGCTAGTGTACAAAGCTACCTTCTGAATAAGTTGAATTCTTTAATATAAAAGTTTAAATACAGAAATCTATATACTCTGCCAGTATTTTCTTACAGCTTAGAAAAGTAATATCCTAGATAAGAGAAAGGACTGGCTCTTTTTCCATTTCATTTTTCTATTTATTATCTTCAATTCTAGTACAAGAGTTATGATTTACAGTCTCATAAATGCAATCAAATAGGTAGGTATATAAAGCTAATAGAAGCAATGTATTTAGGAAATAGGTTGTCAAGAGCTAGGGGAAAGAAATTCCAGCAACAGCAAGCCAAGATCAGTGCTATATTACTTTGACAGTTGCACAGGCTGCCATACGGGATTTTCAAGAATATCTGAGTGCCTAATTCATAGTCAAAGCTTTCATTCTTTTGAATATACCTGTAGGTCCTGATGTGCTTAGAGCATGAGCCAAAATAACTCTCTGGGCAGGAAAAGGAGCAGACTGTGTAGCAGTTGCTGATGGTCAGCAGATGAGCAGCTGCTCTCTAGAGAGACTGTAATGAGAGGTGGGGTCTCTTGAGCCCCTGAAGCATCCAGAGAGGGCTGAGAAGATGGGAGAAACAAACAATAGAGTAATTCGAGGATGAGCTGCATCACATCTTCCACATCTTCCCTTCAACCACCTTCCTAACTGACAATTATCCAGGACAGATTACATGGATTAAGAGATGTCGGTCCCCTCACACTTCAAGAGAAGATGTGCCCTCTAAAAAACACAATGAACGGAAACCACTGTCACGTCTCAAATAAATCAAAAATAGGTTTAAAAACACCCTATTTGCTTTCAATTAACCAGTACCCAATAACACTGCTGCCAAGTCAGGCACTCTCACAAAAGTAAGGACAAAGCAGCTGCTTCATATTAGCAGCTGCAAATATTAATCATATTAGTTTATACTAGGATTACAACAAAGACTTGTCACCTAAAAAAGCAACACTGTAGGAATACAGAGCAAAACACAGAAAGCTAAAGGTAGTCCTTACTGTATGCCATGCTGCTACCAGCATAGCTCACTAGCTCTCCTCCCTAGCCCACACTTGCCAAGGTGTCAAACATAAATTATTAATCCATAACCTCCATGCAAACAGTACTTCCTTCTTTATTTTTGTTTTTCTCTATTTAGCAAAAAGCTTTATTATGGTCCTAAAATTATAAAGAAGGCTGGGAGATAGGAAGAGCCTGTCTATGACTGCTCACATCTCCCACCTCCATAAATGACATGGAATGGTTGTTTTGCAAAGCCACATCTGGCTCTGGTCTCCTGTTCACCACCCCCTAGAGTGGCACTGTCTCAGTGCAATGAATCAGAGGTGTGGACTTAGTGGATAATGCCATCCTCACCCATTTCTTCATCTTCCAATGCCTCCTACCATTAATCATCGCAGGCAACAGTCTACTGTGCAGGGTTTTTAGCCATGTAACTCCACCACTGCAGAATTTTTTTTAATAATTCAAAATCTGATAAAAATCCAACCCACCATTACTATTTCTGCAGTGGTGATCTAGGCTTTCTCTTCATTATCTTTGCATTATTAACCCATGCCTTCCACTCATTCAAATTCCATGGTGACCTATAAAACTTGTCCTGTGCAAATAACATAATCACCTCTCCAAGCCATATTTATACATAATGTTGTTTTTTTTAATCTGCTCTTCCATCTATTTTTCCACAACTGTGGAGAAATAATGACTTTATTCTTTTTCAACCTAGTTTCAGTACTAAGCCCAGCACTGCATACATGCAAGCAACAAGCATCTTCTCAGCCCCACTTAGAAATCCTTTTCAAGTCTTACTTACAGACCTACTTGTCCAAGTTCAGTGGGGGACTGACTGACCAGTTAAATGCTCATTTATCATCATCAGTCAACTGACCCTATTGTTATACTTCACCCTATTTCCCTCTGCACTTCTAGAAAGTAAAAAAATTAAACACTAATCCAAAAGTATTCTAGTACAGGGTAAATATAAACCAGAAAGTTAAAATTCATTATTTTCTGTCTTCTTCAGGAAAAAAAAAAAAATATTTAAAACTTTCCTTCCAGCCTCCAGAGCTGAATTTCCTTTACTTTTTTAGTAGAAAACTGCCAACACACTATTTCAGTAAAAGAACAACTAAAAAGGTGGGTTTGCTGTCATTTTTGCTAATTCTATTACCTCAAACTCCCCCAGTTTAACCCCCAAAGATGTGGCCAAGAAGGTTTTTTTCCTGTATGCAATTACATATTCAGCTATTCTATCATCTTCCTTTTCTGAAAATCCTCAACCTACTTCTGACATACACCAAATCTCCTTACATAACCAGAAGCCTTCCACAATTAGCACTCCAACTCATGCTTCCTTTAAAGATATGGTACCCCTCTAATTCCATTATCCATAGCCTAATGAGGAAAATACTCCAAACACTACAAAGCAGAGTTTTCAAAAATCCCTTCACCAACTTCACATTTCGTCATGACCAAAATATTATCAAAACCATTATGGCTACCTAAGCCTTAATCCAAAGAAAACTCAAAATATATAATCCTCTGTGCAGTGTTCCCAGTATGCTCACACTTACTGCAACCCACAACCATAGTGGGCAAATGCTTCAGGAGAAGGCTTGGTGACTAAGTAAACATGATACAAAACCCCCACTAACATATCAGTATATAAATAAAGAATAAATAAGAATAAATCAAAAATAAGTTTAAAATAGAAATAAGTACCCCAAATTTACAAACAACCAACAGTAACAAAGCAGCGGTAAGAAAAAAGAAGTTATTTTACATGGAAATCTGGCAAAATATGTATTCATTTCCATTCACATATTATCAAGTAAAGAAAAAAGTGTGAATGCAATGGTGGGGTTTCAACCACAGAAACCTAAAGGCACTAACTCCAGGAAAAAAAATTCTACATCTCCTTCCTTTATCCTTTAACCCCCTGTAACTTCTCCATAAATGCATATTATAATGAATTAGCTGTCCTCTGGCCAGATAACTCCTCCTCTGTCTTCAGCTGTGTATCTCTTTGCTTTTATCCAGCATCCCCACCATGGCTCCTATCTGATCAAAGAAACATAAAATGTCAAAGTAAATTTACAATTACATACTGTTTGTCATCAGTAATTACCTCCAGTGAAACTAAATATTTCTGAAGTTAATTATTTACCAAATAAATTCACTGTCCATTCCCTATGCCAGCCTGGGCTAGAGGTAAATTATTCCACTCACACCTTTCTCAGGTTTCACTTCTTGCCCCCCTTTACCACTGCAAAAGTGGTTGGATTTAGGCCCTTTTGATAATCTTCTGTGTTCAGTGAGACAACCATTGATACTCTTGATTGGACAATGGATTCTGAATCTTCACCTAGAGCCCGGATTCAGAG
Source organism: Pseudopodoces humilis (assembly GCF_049639895.1). Taxonomy (NCBI): domain Eukaryota; kingdom Metazoa; phylum Chordata; class Aves; order Passeriformes; family Paridae; genus Pseudopodoces; species Pseudopodoces humilis. The sequence goes on along the minus strand of NC_142205.1, from coordinate 9,486,608 downwards.
CTGTCTCAGCAAGAGTGTTTTCCAAAGAGAATGCAGCTACTCTTCTAGCACAAAATCCTTATTTCTGAAAATAGGTGCATATTTGGGGGCAATTGTTATAGATTGAACTTGATTAAACATGGCTCTTTGAACAATTTTAAACAGCATCTGTCTTGGGAGAGATTTGTTGGTGATGTATTTAATTTCCTTCAAAATTAAACTTAACTGAAATCCTGTGCATATAAACTGTCTCAGAACACTTTTTTAAATGGCAGTTCTTTCTTTAGGACTGAAAGTTTCTTCTTTAAGAAAAAAAATATATTGCCACAAAGAATAGAAATCTATATTAGAAACTGTCTTTTGTATATCAATTTCCTTTATTACGGATATCTTCTCTCTTACTATTATCACCTCTCCTTTTTTTTTGAAGTCAACTCATAATTTTCCAGTTGCTATATGGTCATTTATGATAATTCCCTAGAAACCTATATATATATACACACATATATATACAGAGACACACCTATATACCACTGTTTGCAAGAGAATTTTAACATCAAAGATGAGTTTTGAGTACTGACAGGGACACAGTAGTCCAAAAAGTAATGGACAGATAAATAAGTATCTTTAAAATCACAAAAGTTATGATTATTCTGTTACTCACTGTTCAAAGGGGAAGAATAAAATTACCAGGCAGTAGGTTTTTTGTTAACAATAGAAAATACTTCTTTTCATCACATCTATTTAAATTCTGGAACTTCTTGACACGGAATGCTGTGAAAGGGAAAAGCATAAAGGAGTAATAAAGAGTTTAGACAAATTAATGGAAAACAGGTAAAGGTCTGACAGATATGATGGTCCAAGCATCTGCTGAGTCCTCAACCATGACAAGTGTTTCTCAGTATTTTCCTGCTGGTTTTGCTCCTCAGTCTACTGTACCAATGCTTGGGTCACAGTGGTACTTAGGTTTGTGATCTGATAGATGAAGGATGGTCTTTCATTTATTAATATTTGTTGAGTATAATGTTAAAATAAATTTGCTGGTTTTCCATTAGACACATAAGAAGGCTGGTTATTCTATGTGTAAGTCAGAGGCAGAGGATATCAGAGATACCTCAAACACCTTACAGCTTGGAGACTTCCTGTTTATTAAATTTATTGATTTCTGCTTTAAAAACAAAAAAAGGAAATAAAAAAGGACATTTTTGCATCACACCTTGTCTTTAAGGTTGCCTCTTTAACTGATAATTCAGAATAAGTACACTTTGGAGAGGAAATACTTCAACACTTTCTCTGAATCAAGCATTATAGCCACCAGCTATTCTGACTAAAAGGTAACCTCATAAGTACATCCTGTTAGACAAGGGAAACTATACAAGACAGTAAAAAGGAAACAAAGAAAAAAGCCATTTCTGTTCACTGCATCAAACTGAAGTGTCAAAGAAAAAATTAATCCAACAAATATTTAAAAATAATTTCTGAGTGCTCAAAGAATACAAGCCTGTAGCACTTCCACCAGAATGCCATTGCCCTACTGTGGTGATACTACCAGGTCTATAGACCTGAAGCATTCATTTAGAATTACTGAATCCTGACGAAGGGTCTTTTTTTCTTTTTTAAGATTCTTTGCAAGGCCCCGACACATAAACACAATCCTTCAGCTCCTGCTCCATGTAGGGGTGTTAGGCAGCTGAACACAGATGGATTGTAAGACTCCAAAGCCACTTGTTTAGCAAAACAAATATTTGCTTTATTGTTTTCAAGTAATCAAAGCACACCTGCTTACTTCTTGTTCTAAGCTAGTCAGACAGAAACTGGTATGACAACTACAGAACTGCCATCCTGATATTTATTATCCAGGCCCTACTGGGTGGATGCCTGTGTGCACCATTGTGCTTCAGGCAGGGGAAGCTGATAATAAAAGAGGAATTGGAAAAGCAGTTTAATGTGAAAATGAGCAGAGTGCAGCCCTGCCTCTAAATCCAGGTCACACATGTGCTGTGCAGCCCCTCACCCAGACCCCTGCAGCAGCATTCCCAAAGCCTGGGGTATCTCCCAGTGGTGACTAAAGGACAAAATAACTGAGCTAAAATAGCACTCGTTATGAAGGACTTGAAAGAGTCACAAACCCATTTTGCATGATTCATACTGTGAGCAAACATTCAGGACCAGCTCATACACTGTCCAGTTTACCCATTCACTCCTGCTATTCGCTATTTCAGCTTTACTGCTGGTCTACCAAATGGATATTTTTTTCCCATAGCTAGAATAGATGGCTACACCATTTGTTAACTATCAGAGGAACAAAAAGAATGCCAGATAAAAATTGCAGCATTCATTAACAGGCTTTTTACCCCACTCGCCATTCGGATTAAGAAAGTGCTCACCAAAGCTACTGGGAGTCACGTCCTCAGTTTTGATGAGCCATGATATTTATGCACTCAGAAAGACAAAGCCAGTGAATTGATGGGGTCACAGAATGGTGTGACAGAAGGTCTATTAAAATTTATGCCTAAAATGTGCATTTATTTAAAAAGTAGCCACTGGCATAACTTGCAGATATAGCATGCAAACAAGCTTTGCCAGCAGATTTAACCCCTACAGGGACAAATGTTATGTCTTCTGGAGGAAAGTTGTATCAAAACTATGCAGCATCTAAAATGCAAAGCAGGACTAGCACATAGATACCAAAAAGCAGATTTCTGTGCCCTGACCCACCAGAGAAAGGAAGGGGTTTTGTATAAGCTGTGCTGGGCTAAACATGCTATTAACTTAAAGTGTAAGATAACCCAAAGGGTGAGCATTTTCCTCGTCCCACAGTCATTTAGTGCTACCAAAGAATGGCTGCTACATTCCCTGTTTTATGAGGGAATGAGTGGATCTGTAGTGAGGCAGTAGCTCTAGAGTACAACTCTGTGACTCATTCTGCAAAATGGAGACATGCACTTATTTTATAGGCATGTGAAATTGGGTTAGAATTTCTGTGTTTGACTTTCTATAAAGTAAAGGGCACAAAAAAAATATTTTTAGAGCCAGAGTCTCAGTGGTGAAATGTGTGTTGTTTTTACACTGGAGAAATACATTAAGTCCTTGTTCTGTGTGACTCTTTAGTTGTTACAAGAAATGTCCTTAAATGCAGAATACAACAGAGCCAAACCCACCAGTCTTATACCCGGATGAAAACTCCTAATTCTGTCTGCCTGTAGGTTGCTATACTTACCAATATTGCAATACTTCCCTGCATAATTTTCTTTGCAATCACATACTATTTTCCCAGTGGAGGTAACCATCTTGCACTCTCCACCGTTCATACAAGGATCATGAACACAACCTACAAGAAAACACAACCAAAGATCAAACCAAAGGTACAAATAATTCAAGGGAATTGGTCCATTTTAACTTACTCTAGTACATCTCCTCCATGCATATGCATTTGGAGGAAGTTTTTCTTTTTTGCTTATCCCAGACCCTTTTGTGATATTGTGATAATTGTGATAAATTGTGATAATTGTGATAAATTGTGATAATTGTGATAAATGAAAGAAAAGGAAACTCGACTGATTTCTGCCCACTAAGGTCTGTCTCATTGTTTTCACTGCTATTGGATAATGTCAGCTATTGAAAGATACTATCAATGAACAATAGAAAAAATGGGGGTGGTGATTATTATTACTAGTGGTGATGGTATTAACACTTCTTTCTCTACAGAGGGCTCTGCCAGGCTTGCCACTGAGCTTTATTAGAATTTATAATAACATATCTAGGAGGGAGCTCAGTTAAATATTTAAAATCTGTGAGGATATATTGTATGCTACCAAATTTCCCAACTCTCACATAGACTCTCAATGTCCTAGAAAGCCACTGACTCTCCATACTTCAGTTTCCAGTCACATAAAGTGGGAATAAAAGCACCTTCATATTTCCAAGGGCTTTTATGAAACTTATTTGTACTGTAACGTATTTGAGAATCTGGGCAGGGTAAAAGTTAGCCAGACTGAGTAACAGAATAGCCATACCAGAGCACATACATGGGTGAGGCACATGGTTTGCCTCCCTCCAAATATCTCTTCTCCAAATGAAAGGTGCTGTGCTTGCTTCTTCTGATGGGTGACAATTCAAAGTGCATATCCTGTGCTGGCTGGCCAGGGTGTTGGGTTCCTGGAGGAGGCTTCATCACCCCTGCCAGGAATGGGCCAAAAATCATGGGGACTCTGGGGCCATTGCAAGCCTTGTGGGATCTTGGAGGCAGGTGAAATGTACACGCTGGCAGTTTAAAAGTGGGATGGGCTTGGGAAGAAACACAGAGGTGAAAGAGCAGTATGAAGTGATTGTTGGTGTGCAGGGTGTGCCTCTCAGGCAGGTTATAGTTTTGGATAAAAATTTTACCACTTCTACTATACAACCTGTTGTATATTCTTACGTGCTGCAAACCAGGGTTTCGTCCCTTTCAAAGAAAACACTGAAGTGTGTCCCTAAAATTCATCATAAGGCATATAGCTGCTTCCTGAAATAAGTATGGACACATTGAAGGGATTTCCTGAGTCAGTATAACCACTCACTCTTGGAAAGGAAAGCTAAAATATTGTGTTTTAGAGAGGGTATACAAGCTGCAAGGGCAGCATTAGGGTGTGCAGCCCTGCTCAGGCTTTGACACACTCACTGTCCTTTATCCCACTCCATGCAGACCTACAGCTGTGGTACAAAATAGTGCCTTACTTTTGTGTTCCACACGCCTGCACTCGATGTGGCCGTCCACACACATGCACTGCTCCACTACTCCTTGTTGGACTCTTGACCAGCTTGCACCCACATCAAAGAATTCATAGAGACTGTTGTCAAAACATTTCTCTGAAACAAAGTTTTACAAACAACACAAGCTTTCAGATATTATTTCTTGCAAGAAATGGCGCCACAATCTCTTTTATCGTTCCCTGCTCACCCCTTTTTTTCATGTTGAGCAGATCCATGTTTGTTGACAGTCCTTCTCAAGCTAGCCAGCCTCCGTAGTGTGGAGGCACTGAGCCAGTGGAGCAGCAGCTCCAGGAACCTCGGGACAGAGGTGACTTTCTCCTAAAGCCCAGAGAGCAGGACAGCATCACTGTACCCAGTACATGCATGTCTGTAAGGGATAAGGCATCACCTGCAATTGTGCTGCTTTTTCATGTCTCTGTGCATTGCCTACTAGATATTAGTAATTTCCAAACATGTGAGGGGTATTTAAATCTTAAAAACAGCAAAGGAAGGGGAAGAGGTTTTTTGTGTTTCCCATGCTCAGAGCATATTCGGATTTATAATTGTACAGTCAAGCTATTTTCAGTTGTCCTGTCAGGAATGGATCGTCTGTCATAACCATTTGGGAATCCACCTACACAAACATTCATGCTGCAGTGGTCTTTCCCATCACAACAGCACTACCTTTTCATTAAGCAGACATTAATGAGCCCTACTTACTATTCATATTTCATGTTGTAACACTGGTGGTAGAAGGCACTTACTCAACTGGCAGTCCTCGCCTGTGAATTCCTCAGGACAGGTACAGTGGTACATCCTGTGGCTGTGAGTGAGAGAACAGGTCCCTCCATTGTGGCATGGGTTGTCTGCACAGTGATCTAGAGAGGCCACAGAAGAAGTTGTACGTTGTTAATAAGTATGGCATAAGTCCTGCTTTGTTCTTTTGGCTCCATGAGCCATTTTGGTTCAATGCTCAGTGGGTTTAATATCATCTATTAATGTAAAACAAAATTGGTCCAACCAGTTGACAGTGGGTTTGTTTCCAGCTGTAAAACAGCTGTATTTATTTACCCAGCTTTTAAAACCATATGGTAAATCACTGAACTGACCCTTCACCCCCCAGACTAAGCTGTCTGAAGGAGGCAGGTCCAGGCACACCTGAAGTCACCAGAGCTGGCACTGTGGTGGGGAAGACGGCGGGACAGGTGCCCACAAGATGGAGCTGTGCCTTTACACTGGGGAGGGAGGAAGGCTGCCGTGCTGCCTCTGCCCTGCCCCTGCCCTGCAGCCTTCGCACTGCGACATCCACCACCGGGATCACACATCTCTTTCAAACTGCACAAAGGACAGCCCTCGGCAGAAGAATTTGCTATGGGATTTTGGATTATGTCTAAAACTAATGGACAGCTGGCACCAAAGGAAAAATGATGAAGCAAATCACAAAGCACATCCAAGTAAATCACGCCAAGAAAGATGAAAACTGGACCAGTCTAGCATATCTCCATTTACTAGGGAATTTTCTGAATGATGGGAAAATGTGGTGGGAGAGGAAGTAGGTGCCAGGACAACTCCTGCAATAGAAGCTTCACTTGGCAATGTGCAATGCAAAAGTAGTAAGAGTCTTGCTGGTCAGGCAGTGTTTCTGATTTCAGGCAGTGCCAGGGGATGTATCTCCCCTGAAGCTAACCAACAGCATGTTTACATCTGTTCCAGAGCTGGCCCAACATCTTGTCTGCACTCAAACCTTCCTTCTAGTGCTAGTCAAACACTGCTAAGCCATCTGCAGGGTTACTCAGTCCAGGTGCTTCTTCAGCTAGACACTGTGTCCTGAGCATGGGATGCAACATGTAGAGGCACAGGCACACATGAACAGGGCTGAAGTGATGCACAAAATGTGTATCCTTAAATTTGCTCCAGCACTGTAAATCTGAGATTCCCCTGCAGGGATCAAAATATTTACTTCAAGAGAGAGTGATGTAATTCCTATCAGATAGCAGGTCTGGGTGTATTCACTGGTAGTTTCAATCCAGGATAACATCAAGGGAAAGCAAGTAAAGTCAGTGACATTCCTACCCTTCCTGCTGTTGATAGTTATGAAACTTCTAATGTTGTAATATTTCCTCAAAGGAAAATCGTGTATTTCCTATTACCACTACATCCAAATCATGACCTGATCTCCAAGTCATCTTCTGCTGTAACAAATGCTCAATAAATTTTTGTACCCTTGTTAAATCTGCAAATAGCACTTCCACTCATTTCTTTTTCAATCTGTCCCTCACTACATCCCACCCACCACTCCAGTCTGACCTTCCAGGCATGTTCTGTGTTGCTCCACATCTTTCCTGGAGTCCAAGAACAACTTCTGTTCATAAGCAGATGGACGCATCTCACTTCCCAGTGGAGAATCCTGCCCACTATTAACTATCCAGTGACTGGGCAGTGCCAAGTCCATGCTTTCTCAGACTGCCTAAAGCACCCTCATGGGTAAAACACTCCATGCCTGCCAGCTCTCATCTTGACTGCAGCTTCACCTCTCCCAGTCTCTGCTGACTGAGCAGTGGCCTTTTCTCACCTTTCTGCCCTTATTTCCCAATAAAAACTTTCTGTTTCTGCCACCCACCTTCCTCAGAGCTCCTCCTGGGTTGATGCCTCTTCCTCTTGCCTGCACAGCCCACACCACTGTATTACTTCTTTCTGTATCAATCAGAGGGATCTTAAAAATACTGTCTGGAAATTTTCTCCCCCATATTTGGGTCTCCCTGGTGTTTTGGCCATTTGTCCAAGATTTCCAGACATTCAGAGAAGTGGTCCTACCAGACTTCCCAAAATCTGGAAGTCACACCTGTAGGGGCATTTCACATTTATGGATATTTGTACATATATGTGAGCTGTGCATGCACAACCCAGCTGGCCCACGTGTATGCAGTATTAACACCTCCCTCCAGCAGAAACTTCCCACCCAAGCTTCACTTCATCCTAAAGCCAAAGCTTTCTTGGTTAAACTTTCCCTTGAATTTGGCAGATGTATTTTTCTGGATCAAAGCCTCCAGCACTTGCTTAACATTGATTTGTAAGCACCTCCAGCATTTTGAAGTTGACTTGTCACATACATGTGGTATTCTTGGCCTGGAGAGAGTTTGTGCTTCAACCTTTGCTCTAAAGAAGCTCCTTCTCTATGCCACTGCTCACCAACGTCTTATTGCCAAAGGATACTCTTTCCCTGAAATTCCATTTTTTTTCTTGTTTTTCATGAAAAATCCACCCAAAGATTTAAAACTTTAGTGGATTTTTCAGAAAAAAAAGTATTATTTTGCACATTTTAAAGACCAGCACTATTCAGTTTGACTGCTTATTTTTTCCACAGCAGGCAAAATTTCCGTATTTTGCTTCAAATTCCCTTCATCCATTATGTTGCTTTTCCTTTCAACATTTTCATAAACCTGTTCTCTTGAAGCTATAGTTAGTGATCTGTTAAACATTTCCCAAGTCCAAATACAGTGCTTGCTGCTTAAAAAAAAATCAGCTAAGTAGACTTACATTTATGAATAAAATAACAACCAAAAACCTTTTATTTATTTTTTTTAAATTTTAAATGCTTCCAGAAATAAAGGGGCTATATTTTATTTTGCAACAGCCAGCAGTGATCTCTTCCAGCTACTCCACTACCCCATCCTTTTTTCTCTTTCCTTTCCTCTCACATATTTTTTTTTTTTTTCTGGAGGAAAACCAGTAGCCAGGAAAAGCCCTCAATGATGTTAGGGTATATCCACAGAGATAACCTGGCAGGCAGACAGGACAGCTTTCTTGCTCCAACACACCCATCCAACACTGTTGTGGGTAACAGGCAAAAATGAGCCAGGAAACCCAAAAAGGCCTGCAGGCAGCCAGATGTCTGGCAGAATAATGGTAATGGGCAGACAGAGGGACAAAGGTGGAACAAAGTACCCCCAGATGTGTGACACTGGGCTTGGAAAGCTCTTTCAGCTCCTGGAAGTGTCTCCTCGAGTCAGCCAGCTGTCACCATCACAGTGAGTGCTTCACTGGAGGATTAAAGCAGTCACAAGTCACAACTACCAACAACATTTTAAGCTCTGGGAAGTCACTGATGAATAACAAAGTGCAGCCTTCATAACCTGATTCTTGTAAGCATGAACTGCCCATAAAGTCTATGTTCATGTCTGCCACACTTGCATTACAAAGTTGTGTATATTGCTGCTTGTTTTTGGGGCTAGGTCACTGGCCTATAATCTACTGTTAATCTGTTTTAAAGCCGGGCTGGAAAATAATTTAAAGTAGTTACATTTAAAAAGGTGATGCTGTGCACTGCTTAATTTTAGACTGTCAGCGTGATTCAGCTAACTTGGCTTTTCAAGTGCTCTGGTAGATTGCAATCAGCTTGGCAATAAGACTCCTGACACTGTAGGAGAACTCTCTGAAAGGGGTTGGTGAAAAAAGCTCTTCATTTGAAAGTGGGAAGTGAATATCTTAGGCTATTGGTTATATCCTGCAGGCTAAATAAGATGTGTCTCATTTGAAAATAGTGAGATGGCAAAAATAGGAATATGATCAGAATTTTAACACAGATCCAAAAAAAGCCTCAGGGGCATGAAGTTTGACCAGTGCAACACCTGATTTTGTAAGCTGGTCTGTGGCTGTATGAAATGAGAATTTATATTTATATATATATATATTCCTTATAAAATGGGATTCCCCAGCATCCAGTTCATGAAACATGGAGCCAGGGATACAGAGATAAGCAAAGGCCAGTCACTAAGGGACTGCTGAGAACAGGGATGCATATTCCAAGATGAACTTTCACCCAGTGTGTCAATTAAAGTGATTTTTTATATATAAAGGTGACCTTGCCACAGACCTTGACTTCCCTTTTAGACAGACTTTCGCAATGAGGTAATTGTAGCCCTGGAGTGTGGTGACCACATGAAGCCACAGAGCTGTTCAGCTAAGTAATCCTTTCATTATCCCTCAGGACTACTGCAATGAACATGTCTGGCCTCTTGTCTTCTCTGACAGCCCAAAGCTCAGGGAAGTCTGGGCTTGAGATCTGCTCTTTCCCATGAGATCTCACAAAAGCAAAGCTGGAAGTGCTGGCTGTGTTTTGCTTCAAATGTTTCTGTACCTTCTAAAAAGTTAATTGGTCAAACAGACAGAAAATGCAGCTCTGTAAATGAAGGGAAAGCTAAAAGTAACATCCAAGCCATGAGGGAGGAGATGATTACCTCTGTGTTTGGCTCCAGCAGGAGTTTGGATTTCCATGCTGGCATTACCATAATTTCTCTCCATGGCTTTGAGTTAGTCAACAGACAGTGAATTAAAGACTCTGATATTCGCAGTCTAATGCTATGGTTGTGCAACGTCACAGAGAGATTATGGAAACAGCTGATGTGAAGGCTTGCTTCAAAATAAATACACAATAAAAATTGTGCTGAAGGCACTGTCCCTCCTTCCTGCAGGTGGCAAAGTAGGAGCCAGGTATCTGGAGCAACTCAGCAATGGCTTGCCTTACCTGAATGGTCTCTGGGCAGCAAAGCACAGTGTCCCCAGCTCCTGTCCCGGTCAAAGTTATGTGTTGTTGAACACCTGAAAAGAATCAAAGGTACAGCTTAGTGCATCTTTAAACAACCTGGATGTTTACACTGAAACTACAGGGCCTTCACACTCTGGCATCCTGGAAATTCATGCTTGTTTTTTTCTAATTAGCATCAGTTTAATTCAAACTCATTTAGAGTAGAGTAAAAAATATGCTTTCTTTTGTTAAAGTTGCTCTGCTCCACTTCTCTCAAATTAAAAGCAGATTAAAAATAAAATGTAAATGCAGGACCTGGAATTTTCAATTAATCATTTAGACAAACCCAACATTCTTTCTATTTCTGGGATTAGAAAATGAAAGGCAGAAATAAAAACACAACCAAAGCAAATAAATTATCTCTTCTTTACTTTTTACAAAACAAGCAAAACAGGACCCAGCCCATTTTTAATGCCTGACAGTTACTGTAATAATCTGTGGAGGCAGGAGACTGTCCACAAAAAGGGACTTTTCCCTGACTTTCAGTGACAAGCATATTTCACCCTTTTTGCACTCAGTTCCTTTAAAGCATTCTTATTTTGGAACTTGCAAGATGAAATGAGGAAATAACTGACACCATGGTGATTTCCAAAGGCGCAGATAAAACTTCTCCAATTTTCAGGGCAGGGGACTAAGTCCTGCACACTCTCAGTGGTGTTGTGTTCTCTCAGACTGCCATCTCAGGCTCAGAGCACTCCAAGGAGCACTGAGCTGCTGTTCTTCTTTTGCAGGAGTAGATTTGGAGTTTACCTCGAGGACACACTGAGAGCACGTGACTGAACTGAGGCTGAACCTTGGAGGTCCATGTCCTGTCCCAGTGCACCATCCACTAAAACATCCTCCCTAGCCAGTTATAATGCAGAATAATAGAGACCAGCTACAGGACATTAGAAAACACTGGAGTTTTTTTAATGTGATGGATGATTTATTTTCATTATGCATGGTTTTATCATTCCTTGAGCAGTTGTGTGGTCAAATTTTTCACCCTAGGATGTTACAAGTTAGATTGAAATTTTATTGTAGCTCATGTCTACATTTTAACTGCCCTATTTTTCTTCTTAATTAGATGCTATGTGGTATTTAAAATGCTTAATTCCTATGGAGCATCTGAATAGGCCACATATATTAAGTTTGGCGACCTCAATTATATAAGGTGATCTAAAAGAGGTGCTTGGTAGTCTGGTGCAGATTAACATGGCACATACTTAAAGAGGCAGCTCTCTCACAGGAATTAAGGCTGATGCAACTGCTGGGAGTTGATGGGAATTTCTCAAAGATCCTTTTGTGGGAAGTGGACTGTGCTTTCTTTAAAGGGTGGTCTAGTATGCACAAGAAGGAAGATGAGAAATTAATTAAAGTGTCCTCAGCACTGCTTGTGTCACTGTCCAGCAGCAGCCAAGTTCTAATCAGAGGAATCACAAACGTTTCCATCTTAAAAGATTTCTTGTTGTCAGAGACCCCAACAGAGGCTTCTTCCACCAGCTGTCCACAAAGCATTGATCCTCCCACTCGATGCTCTCCGCAGCCAGGCCTTCTCCATTGCCTTGCAGTGGCTACAATGAGGTTGGTCCTCCCTTGTGATGCCAAGCTGCCTCCTTGGTGCCAAGCTTCTTGCACAGTGACATAATCCTTTTATATTTTCCACTACAGATCTCACTCTCTGTGAGAATCTCAGCTCATCCTCAAAGCTATTTCACTTGTCTCCCTCCTTTTCTTTTAAAAATGTTTTGTCTGACTGGAGGCTTACCAAAAATGTGGTGACATTTCAGTCTTGAGGAATGTTACCTTCAGCAGCCAAACCAACCCAATGGCCTTATTATTTCTTTACGCTATTTGCAAACGCACCCACACTCAAAATTTATGGGATAGCAAATATCTTTACATAAGCTTGTCATATAAAATGATTAACATAAAAGTGAAAACATAAAGACAGAAATACTGAACTCATTATATCAGAAAAGTCCACTACAAGGGATTTATTTAAATAACATTTTCAACCCATAAATGGTAAACAACATGGGAATGGACTAACAAAAGGGTGTGTCACAGAAGAGGTCTAACTGGCAGGCAGGATAAATGGAAAGCAGGCCATTTTTCCCACCAGGAGTATAGGGAGCCTTAAAAATAGGATGTTTTGGAGAACAAGCAAAGCCCCAGGCCAGGTGTAAGGAAAGAGCTTTGCCAAGATACCTGGAGTTGTCACTATGTCTGAGACTTGGAGGTTGCTTGAGACCTTTTTAGGTGTTGTCCTGACCATGAGACACAGCCATGCTTTGCCTGACAACACCAGACCAACCACTACCAGCTCCAGGAAAATTCACAGCCTGATGTTTGACATCTCCCAGCTCAGCCCACAGGTACTTCTTTCCAGGACTGTCACAGACTCCCCATCTTGTAATCCAGCTGGCCAAAAAGCTGTCCCCTGCACAGCTTTTAGTCTGTGGCCGACATATCAAAACTCTTCTTGTTTCCAAGGAAGATGACAAGATCATATCCTTCCTACACAGACCTAAGCTCACCCTTGCACAGGGGCTCCACCCATTCAGGACTCAAGCACAGGATGAGGCTTCTGCAGGGTATGAGTCAACATCTTCCAAAGTATAGCCAAAATCTCAGCCAGGGCCTGCTCCTGCCATTCCCCTTGAGCAGAATCTGAGGAATCCATCCCACCCTGGGACACAGGGACAGGGTGCTGGCAGCTTCCCTGCAGCCACAGCTTGTTCCTGTTCAGGCCACCCTCTCCTTTTGCTCTCACAAGTGTCCACTGCACTCCCATTTTGTCTGTCCCTACACTGCTCCGTCTTTCTGGAGGTACCAATGAAACTCAGTGGCAATTCTTTTTCCTCAGCACAAAAGGAAAATTTACACTACATCTTTAACAAGATATCATGTAGTAATAGGTAATAGGCCACTAAATTGAAATTTATCTGTGAAAACAGATAAAGGGGGAAAAGCAATACAGGATGCTGTTAAAGGAATTTTTTATTTAAATAGTGCAATTATTTTGTCTTCTTTCCTGTATTTTCAATAAATATTTATAAAGATACAACTTGTTTGTTGCTCTCCAAGAGGGTAGGGAGAGCTTTCTGCAGTCAGGAGCAGATTTATGTTGAACCAGAGTATCTGTGTCATAGTGTCATATGTAGTATGAGAAAACATAAATCTAAAGCACATTTGAGTGGGGTTTGGCCTGCACTGTAAAGTCCTGCCTGTAGTCCTGACCCAAAGTATAACTTGAGGACTGAGGACATGAACTTAAACGCCCAAGTCAGCTCTCTCCTGGTCAGGTTTCCTGGAATTCACCCCCAAAGAAGCAGTTTGGACCCAGCCTCCCATCATCCATTACTAGCAGCTTGCAGCAGGCAGGAGCAGTAAGGGCACAAGCCTTGCCCTCACCTGCTGCCCACCAGGTGCCCTGGGATCAGTTATTGAGTGTAAGGCCAGCCTGGGTTAGTGCCAAGTCACACAAAAAATGCACAGAGCAGGTTTCCCAACTGCTGTTCGGGGCTCTTTTCCCGGCATCTCTGTGCCTGAAGTCACACATTAAGTTGCTTTTAGCTTATGAGTGATGAGCAAACACTGGTCAGAAGGTCACCCATAGGGTGAAATGATCTGTCAAATCCAAATAACTCCAGCTGTCCTCCTCCTCGTCTCCCTGCTTATAAATGGCTTTTAAAAAGTCAGAAGCATAAGAGCAAGTTGTTCAAGGTCAGCTCTAAAGTGTGCTCTAACCTTGGACCCCATCCATTCACAGGTTTTTCCATTTCTGCAGCCTAACTGGCTAAAAACAAACACACAGTGTCATATATTAACAGGATCTCTCTTAAGCACTGCATGAAATTAAGTGGGTACTAAGGTCAATCTCTTTGTGGCTACAGTTCATCAAAGACAGGATTCAAACTGGTAAATTATTCCAGTTCCCTTTCTTTAGTTAAGATAGTCTCAAATTCTTGTTTCCTGGAGGCTTTTATTAGCTGAGTTGTATCGGTGGATATTGGGGAAATTCTGAAGCGTTTTCCTAGCCTGAAGCTCGCTGTCTGTTTGTGTTAGCAGGTTTGTGGGGTGTTTACATTGCAGCAGCACTTACACTTGAAACAGATGTGTCATCAGAAAGACACCAACAGATCATGAAAAAGTTAGACAGTCCAGTATAAAAAATGAGAGTTTTGCCCTGCCTGGGTGAGTAAAATAAACTCTAAAATATTACCTCCACCCTGAAAACAGGCAAGTGTTTTCCTTTCACATGGCTCATCTGGGCATAATTTTCACATTACTGGCACCCACATATTGTCTGCTTTGTTGCCTTTGATTTCAGTTAACATATGCCTATCATATGAATTTGTCTACAAAGTTTATCTTTTTCATTCAGTGCTTTAATTCAGTATGGTTCCCACCTGAATGCCCCTACCCCAAAAATGGACCATGAATACTTCTAACAGCTTCTGCAAAAGTAAAAGAGTAACCTTTGCCCAAAAGGAGACCTGGCCTTAAACACGCTAGTAGAATAAATCATTAACCAACAAACACGAGTAATACCTCACTTCTTAGTACTGCACTGTCCAAAGGGGTTCTGGTGCCAATCTGGATAGAAATTAGAGACATGGGGGCCGGGAGAAAAGAGCTTTCCTCAAAAATCAGATAGTCTCTACTGCAGTACAAGTACAGCCTGAACAAATCAAACAGTGCCTTAACCAAGTATCCTCTCTTGCAGGTGTCTGTGTCTCTCTCCCTCAGCAGAGGCTTTCTACCAGGTCATTCTATAGGTCCTGCTTTTTCTGTACAAGCTCTTGTCACTCATGTAAGTTGCACTTCCAAGAGGAAGGGCAGCAAGGAAACATTTCTGCAGTTCCTGAGCCTCCTGTGGTTGTGGAAACCCAGTGCCAGGGCTGTCTTCCTCCAAGCACATCTTGACCCGAGGGCCATGACTATCAGCAGCAGAACTGCACCAGTCTCCCTGGGCTCAGCATCAAGCTCATGTTAATTATACCAAAAGCAAGATTAAAGAACTAAAAAATGGTGTTTCATTTGAATGCTCTTTTCATTTATGAACAATGTCAACTTACCATTTCTTTCTGGAAAATGAATTTGATAAACAAGTGTGATAAAACCTTCCACCAAACCGGAAAGGAAATTTGCATAAATGTCCATCCTCTGTAAACACTGAAATACAAATATAAAAAACTCATAATGCAGCTGAAAACCAACCCACAAATTATATTATGTACTATTATATGAAATTAAAAAGATAGATATCTGCAAGTTTTTCAGCTGTACTCAGGACTCTGTCTCTGCCATGTCTAGTGCATAAGAAGCAGCTTAAAATCCTACATAATGACTGAATCAACAAAGATTAATGGACTCTGCAGTGGAACAAATATCTCAGATCATTTCAGTTCAAAATATACTGCCATTTCTGGTAGAGCAAATGCCAATTATACCCATTAATTGCAATTATAATTTCTAATTATGTAGTATTGTAATTGCATATTAAAAGAATTTCTGAAGTTATATCCTTTCAGGCTCTATATCACATTGTAATATCTGTTTAAAATAATTAAGGAACCAGACAGTACAAACTGAAATAGAAACAGTCAGGAGAAAGAAGGTTTTAAAGGTTGGGAGTAGAGAGAGAATTTTAATCATACCACCTTCCCTTGGGGATAAGCAGGTTGCTAACAAATGGGGAGAAACTGATGGGACCAGTGTCTAGAAAGGGCAAGTTTTATATTTGCCACATCAGTGATGGCAGTCTAAGGAAGGGTGGTGGGAGTTCAAGGAAGGCTAGTGGGAGTCTATCAGAAAAAATCCTTCAAGATTAGTCTTGAGAATGAGAGAGGCTGAAGACAAAAAAGACAATGAAAAACTGTCAGAGCTTATTTAACCATTAAACTAAAAGTAATCTGTTTTGAAATCCCAAAGTCTGAATGGGAAACCAGCCACTGCTGTAAGAGAAAAATGGGGCATTCAACCAAACCAGCAGCACAGCACATTTCCATTTCTCAGAGACAATGTACGATTGCTCCTTGTCCTGAGCTTACCCCTCCCATGATGGCTGAGGCTTCTGCAACACTCTACACATAAGCCCAGAGATCTCAAAGAGCTGCTGAGGTCAATTATTGGCATTATGGAAAAAATAACCTATCCTTGTGGTCCAACCCCTTCTTAATCTGTTGGAATTATGGTCACTCCATCTGCCCTAACTGCCTCCTTCTCTATCAATGTGAAATAGCCACTGCCATCCCCTCTGCCATCCCCTTGTCAATCCCAGTTTTCATTCTCTGAATTACACAAATGTTCCATTATCAGCTTTCTCTGTCTGACAGCTCCCAGTATAAGCAGGCAGGAGACTTGTGAAAATACATCCCCATTCAGAAGACATATTGCATCCCAAAGGCCACTGAAGACTGTTATAACCTATAAAGCCACTATTGATTGCCCAATGCATATAATTTTTAACAGCAAAAGCACAGGACAATAACAGCTTTAAAAATGGAAACTGCAATGTTCTCCCACAGCCAGGATGTCTGATTATTGGAGTTCCATCAGAACAAATGCAATCAAGAAAGCTGCATGCAACTCAAACCCTTCTCCCACAGAGAGATCAAGGGCCAGGGTAGAAACTGAGCCTGTATGTACAAAGAGTTCATGTGCTCGAAAGTTACAGGGCAGCTGCAGCTCTGATTAAAGGTTGTTGCACATCTTCAGCCACACCACCTTGTGAAATAATATAAAGCCATGCCAGCTCAGACAAACTAAAATCCCATCAGCACCTTCCCATTAATCTGCACCTGAAGGAAAATTACCTGAGACTCCTGAGCTAATCTCAAATTCCCCTTTAAACAGAAATTAATATTGGCATAACCATTCTATAATCCTTATTCATGTTGAAACAAAGACAGGCTTCCTACCGACTTGCACAGCACGGATACAGACAGGCAGACCATTCTTACTGTCATGAAACCTACTGGATTTGACTTGGTACCTTGTGGGCGAGTGAACCCATGCTTTGAGCCTCTTCCTGCCCCAGATTTGTTTTGCTATAAAGAGAAAAAGAGAATGTGGATTGGAGACACAAATTCACTATGGGAACCACACTACTGGTAAAAACCTGCTTTCCAGAGTGACCTGAAATTGTGTTTCTCCCAGTGTTTCTGAGAAAATTTTATTTGCTTGTAATTTTTGGTGGGGCACAGTCTGGTGAAAGACTTTTGAACAACATTGACTTTTGAAGGTGACAACTAAACCAGGAAAACCCAGCACAACACAACAAAGGCCAATTTATCTTTCTATATCTATATCTATATCTCTTTCTATAGCCAAGGGACACATCTCCTATTCCTCTCAGCAGGAAGTATCGATGCATTCTGGGGCCAGTTCACAGTTACAAATAATATCCCAACATTTGCCTTTTTCTGTTATTTAGCTGTATCCCCCAGGGCATTAGTTACAAAAGCAACTTCTAACTGTATTTGGGTTTGCAAATCAGCAAGCAAAGAGCACTAGGCTGAGCTGATTTTAAGCCACAGGAAATAACAGAAAAAAGGATAATACACATAAAATGCTGCTGCCACCAAAGGCGGTGGCAACTGAACTATAGCAAAAAATATATCACAAAAGCAGTCAAAGAAGCACACATCATTAACATAGAACTGGACAGGGGGCATAAAAAGTGAGGGTTAAGAAAAAGCTGCTGCTGAGATATTTAGAGACTTCTGAGGAAAGAACAATTTTTGCACTCTATACAGACTCTGCCACCACCGAGCAAGGGCTTCAGCCAAGAATGATCTTCACCTTGAACATGAGCATTCCTCTCTATTCCCACATGTAATATCTGAGGACACATATGTAATTAGCTGAGATAGGATTATAACATAATCTAAGCATATTTGATCTAGTTTTAACCCAGCTAGAGAAATAAGGTTGATCTTAAGGCTACAATGCTCACCATAAGGCAGCAGTGGACTATTGTCCTGCTAGTCCATGGTAGATGCCAGGCTGTAGTGGGGATCATGTGCTTGACAGACATAGCCCCAAAAAAGACACAAGATATGTACTGCAAAAACACTGAAGGGTTTGGCATGGAAACAGGGAGAAGTCTGAAAAGAAGATAGCCACCTAAGCTGGCCTGTTCACTTACCAGACAGCAGTAATGTCTGGCAGTGGAGCACTCTCCCTCCATGCTACTGCAGGTACCTGCTTGTGTCAACACATTTCTGAGATATATTTTTTAAGGATTTCAGTTTTTGTGGTCCTTCCTCCCCTCCCATTCCTCCTCCATAGCAAGGCAAGGATGTAAATAATTGCTTTAAATAGAGAAAGGTATAGTACCAGCTATCCCATAGTCCCCCCACTTAGTGAGCACTGTTGCCAGCCTTTATCTGTCTAATCCCTTTTGTGTTCCCTTCAAATCTCTTTTTCTGGGTCAGTTCAGAGGCTTCACTCATCCTGCCAGGATCCCTGCCAGGCATCATGCAGCTGATCTACTACTCTGAAAAAGAAGAATCACTTACCATCCTTGCACAGTCACTGCTCAGACTCAGCGCCAAGACAACAGTGAGAGGAGCACAGACTTTCATCTTTGCTCTCCTCTCATGAAGGTTTTGCCTGGCAGAGGAAAACTTCCAGGGCTGGACTGAAGCAGGAGGGTGAATCAGGAAGAAGCTTTCCCTGAGGGACTGTGATTTACTCAACTTTAGGATATTTTAGTTTTCTAAGTAAGCAGAGCTGTTATCGTTGTTAATCATTAATGTCTCTGTGGGTAGAAGGGAATGCCCCATAGGGAGAGACTCTCCCTAAACCTCCAGGAGTGAAGAGTATACAAAGTGCCTGACCCTTGGAGATGGTCCCAAGATTGCTGGTGTAATCAGCAAACACTGAAGGGCAACTCCAGAGAAGTTGTTCCAGTGTTGCCTGAACTAGAGCTGGTTTATCATTTGGATGTTTCCCTTCTCTTTCTCTTCAGGAGCTAATTAAAAGCATGGTATAGAAACAACAGGGAGCTCCAAGCAAGCCCACTCAGGAGATGGCATTACACTGCAAAAATATGGACCAGATCAATGCCAATACCAAGGATTACTCATTAACAGATGGTTACCTGCCCAGCCTTGACTTGCAGCAGCGGCCTTCCAGCAGCAGACTGGGAAAGTTAAAAAGAAAGAAAATACACTTTACTCTGATAATACATTTTGTGTACCAAAAAGCTCCCTTCTACAACCACCTGAGCAAAGCCATCTCTGTCTGATAAGTGCCTGTCTGAGATAGCTGCACTGCAGAATCATTTCGAATACAGATGCAGAGGGTATTGCTAAAACTGAGATTTCACCAGAGCACTCTATTTCAGCTTCGCCTTGCCCCACAACCAAAATCCACAGGTTTGGCTGGTACAACTGTGTCTGTGCTTGAGGCTTTTGCCATGTCCTGTCAATCAGGGACCACACCTCTTCACACCCAAAATCCCCAGAGCCTGAACAGCAGAAAGAATACCATAGCTCTTGCTTAAGTTGTGTGCTGCCCTTTGAAGTTTCACCAGCACAGCTATGGAAGGGATATGATTCTTTTCAATTTTTTTAACACAACAAAGCCATGGCAGTAGGGCCCAGCGGTGAAGCAGAGCTATCCCTGCACAATTTTGACATGATAGTTTATCATGGTGCAGGGAATTTGCACACTGCTGTATCTTTCATCACAGTAATAACTCCTGTTAGTTCAAATAGGCCTATAAAGGTTTATGGATTAAACTTTGCTACTCTGAGCAAGGCTTGGAACAGCAAGAAGCAGTCAAAGTTGGAATTTCCTTCTCAAAATCTAGCAAAGAGGCAGAAGAAAAATCTTTGCCTCTATGCATTGCTTGTTGTCAGAAGACTTGAAGTAAATAAAGCTTCAGAATAGACTTGTGGAATAGATTTGTCTTATTTTCACTCATTTTAAACCTGGAAATAGGATGTACAGACAGTCTGATCTGCCTGAGAACACCTAGCAAAGCTGAAATATAGATTTCCAATTCCTCTCCTCATTCATCAGTCTGGCCATCAGGTTTCAAATCAATAATGCCTATTCAATGCCATGTAAACATCTACTTACCATACCATACTAAAATTTTGCAAAGAAAGGGGGAACAATAGTCATTACCTGCTATTCCACTCAAGAGTTCCCAAAGGTTTTGTAGAAAGGGAAGAGTAGGGGAGTAAGGGGAGGAGGAAGATACTTCTTTAAAGTTGTGTAAATACCTCTTCCACCCATTTCCAGAATAAAAATCATCCATTTCCAGGACCAAAAACACTGTGTTTCTATGGTGACCAATGCATGCTGTAGGGAAACATTTTTCCATGCCTAAAAGTAATGGAGAAGAAAAGCAAGGATGCAATCTATTGTCAGTGTGTCTACTCCCAGTTGTTGCAGTTCATGCTGTAGATCTCCACAAGAGCTGCAGTGTGTCCTTCTGGGGAGTCACAACTCCAAGCTTTTAGCTCCAACTGATTCCTTAACAGGAGAAAAAGGAATAAACACCAACATCAGGAGTCACTTCAGCTGGTAGGACAGTACTGGCACAAAGTAAAAGGAAAAGACATCAAAGCTGGGAGTTGCAACAGCTGCCAGAGAAACCCCACCATAAAATGGGAATTACACCTGAGTAATGTCTGAACAGTGATTTCAGGGTTCAGATGGATCCGAATCACTAAAAACCCCAAGTGCTCCCTGTACAGTGCCTGCCTTTGTTCAGCAGAGAGGTGTCTGAACAGGTCTTATGGCCACAGCAAAAAGGCAACACTTGAGGTGTGGTTTTTTGGTAAATTATGTTGAATGATCAGTGGATCTTTCAGCTATTTATAAACAGAAGAAACTTTGTCTGCCTCCTTCAAGAATTTCATAGAACTGTTAAAATGGGGGTTTTTTTGAGAACCATTTAATCTCATTGGCAGGAAACTAGTCAGAAAACTACAGACTTTGTTTTAATACAGAATTCTTATAAACTTCTTATAAACACAGGTCTTTGGGAATTTGGGAGTTCGTAGGTGCAAAGAGTATGATCTGTGCCAAAACCATTGTCCCACAGGTCATGCAGATGAGCCTGCAGAGCTGCTCTCCACCACCTTCTCAAGTCTACTCATCTGTGACTCACTATTTCCAGCCTAGTGATGGAAACTTTGTGTAGAGAAATAAGAATCAAGTGTCCATGGAGCTAATAACAATAACAAGAAAAATAACAAAGATAAGGAAACAATCCATATGGAATTCAAGATAAATTTCCTAACATTAGGTTTTAAACCTGGTCCTCATTTCAAATGAGGCTCTGTATAATACTAAATGGATTTAAATATATGTGTATATACATGTACATAAAATATAAAGAGAGAGAATATTTGGAAAAAAGAGCTGGAGAAAAAGCTGGCTTTGGAGTGATAGAATATTTGGCAGCTCTAAAGCTTGGAGCATTGCAACTCATCCCACCAGTAAAACTCCAGCTAGAGTCCAGTTCTTGTTTTCAAGGAAAATTCCATTTGCCTTTTAAAGAAAGGCACATTCTGATTCTTAATTTTTCTGCATATAATATTGAACATTTCCTGCAGAACACAAAACTCAAATGTATTTGAAACCATGTTCTGCTACTACTAAAGACAATGAAATTTCAAAATAAGATTAGGAATTCTTTTTCATGTTTGGAGACTGTAATCCTCCTGTATCAAAGGCTAAAATACATTTGTTTCAGCAGTCTTTTTCCTCTTTCTACTGACATCATGGGAAAAAGAAAAGGCACATAAACACACAGTAAATGAGGACAAAGAGACAGAAGTCTTGCTGTGGCTGTATAACAGATACTGATAATGCTGCCTCATACATTTGCCTTTTCCTCATTTCCCATACTGCAATGCTTTTTATTACTGTAAATTTAAAAATAATTAATAAAAGCTCAGACTGAGGCCAGCCTTTGAACTACTTAGTAATAATGAAACAATATTAACAACTACCCTAAATCACTAAATATTACCAAAATGCAAATTAACTGAGTCAGCCATCAATATGAAATAATAAAATTGCAGAGGGTTTTTTTCATCAATTAGTTGACTAGACAAAAGTGGAAAAGACAAGTCTAGACACACACACATACACACACAGATATCCATTTGTATTCATTCCTCTGTACCAGCTACCAAGGTAGTGAGAGGGCTGTCTGGTGGCTGCATGTTCTTATGTTCTCCATTTTTACATTATTTTCTGACCATTGCAAATGCTTCTGAGGAAACTTCCACTCAGCTACTGCAAAACTGAAGAAAAACTATAAATTTTTCTAATGACTGATTCTCCTCTGTTTTTTTTGCAAATTTTTAAGCTTTTTCCTAGTGATAAAATAACCCCAGCTAATGAGGTAGTGCTGCCCCCTGAGATGATCTGGTTTCATGGCTTTAGCTGACATTATTGCTACAAAGCCCAGACCCAGATTCCTGGATAAGGAGGCAGTTGCAGGAGCATTGTTGGCATGAGGAGCTAGTGCAGGATCTAAAGCCTCTCTAAGTGTGCTCGGTCCAAGACCTTTGTGCAACCTGATGAGTACTTGTGAACAGGAAGTAATTAGAACTATTTCTGGCATTAAAAATACAACTTTTGACTTATCTTTCTGGAATGTGTAGGATGCAAGCAATCACATGTGGCAATTCTGCTCCTGGAACACCAGCAAGGGATGAGGTGCTAACACGAGACTGATGTACAAATCCAACCAATTCCCTTCTTTTTTCTCTGGGGGACCTGCAAGCCACACTAGAGACCTTGTTGTCTCTGTCAGATGGGATTTTTTTAATCTCTGCTGCTTGATATTCTCATCATCCTGGGAGCCATTACCAAAACTCATAATAACTGAGTCTGAGAGTCTAATAATTAGTGAATATTCAAATCATCATAACTGAGGTCAACACTCATGGGCTAAAAGCATAGTGACTTTTTTTTAATAAGGCAGCACAGCAGCACTCTGAGTGCATGAGGAACCCTTCCTCTTCTCTCCTTCTAACTCCTCAGTCATCCCAGCACAGCAGGGCACAGGTCACACCTGTCTCAGCAGATGGTGCAACCTCAATCTTGTCACCCACACCCAAAACCAGCATCTTCACACTGGGTGACAAGTGAGTCTCCACCTTCTCTTATGTCTTCTGGAGGGGTGCCTTGAGAAAAGCCATAGTGTTTTGCTAAAGCAAAGACAAAAAGCCAATGTCATTTTCCTTGTTTGCTTATTTCAACAAGAAAAAAGAAAGGTTTTGGCTCAGATCAAACTGGGCAGTTGAGTTATTTATATGGGCCTTAAACAGCTACATTGCAACCATGAACATCTCTGTGTGTCATCCCTCTTGTTTACCTGGGAGCTTCAGAAATCCCAGGGGAAAAAAATTACATGGTTTTGGCTCTCAGAAAGAACTGGAACCGAAGTCTGTCCTCTCCTGCACCAGACTTTGCTGTCCCCAAACTGGGGATAATCTCTGCCAAACAAACTCTTTTACAAATGCCCCTCCCCACTCCTTGAGGCAGCAAGGCTGCGAAAAGCACAGCTGCCAGAGTCTGGCTGCTGAGCAGCTGGGATTCAGCAAACATGGAATGGGTGCTGCAGCACTTAGCAGATAATCCTGGGACAGAAAGATATGCCTTCAGCCAAATGTTTACTCCTCCTCACTCCTCTCACCTCCCACACTCACCCAGAATCTCTAGCAGCTCTCCTGGCTTCCCTCACGCACAAGCTCTCAGCTCTGGGATTTTCTGCATCGATTTCCTTTCTTTTCTCTCCAGGGACTGAAGCATTTCTCAGATCTATCATGTTATTTCTTTCGTCTCACTCACTCCTCACTCTCATCCCCTCTGACATGTTGGCTGTGGATGTCCCATCCTGGCCCGTGACCTTTGCCAGCAGCCTCCAAGGCCTCAGAGAGCACAGCAGCAGAGGGAATGTCACCCGTCTGTGCACAAGATGGTCTCAGGGTGGTTTTGAGTATTCCTCCTGCCACTGCCTTCTGCAGGGCTTGGGACCCCCGCTGGCAGCTCTGCAGGCCTTCACCTTTCCATCACATCTCTGCATGGAGACGGATCTGCTCCTGGATTTTCTCCACGTGGTTCCTCCAGTTGGCTTTGGCATGTTTCTGTTAAACATCAAGCATCAGCAAACCCCACACCCTGGTGTTTATCTGACCCTCCTGTGCTCTTATCTCACTGCTGCCCCTCAGACATGACCTCTTTGATCTTGCTCTGCACAAGCATCTTCTCTTCCCACACTTCTGGGCCTGCACTCAGGGCTGTACCACCCCTCAGATGAAAGTATCAGAACTTAAGAGTTCCTGTCCAGTCAGAGAGTGTTGTATTCACCTCCCTCCCCAGCCCAGAGCTGCAAGCCTGTTCTCACTGCCTGCATCCCACAGGAGCAGGCACAGGACTCTCCACAGCCCAGCACCCTGGGCCATTTTTGTAATGGCTTCATTCATGGTGTAGCTCTCTGTGAAATTTGGCCAGATTCAGCCACTGCAGTTGTATCCATATATTGCAGGTACATCTTTTTAATGCCTTTACCTGCAGCTGTTCTTATGGATTTTTTGGTGCATCCAAAAAAAGCTTTAATTCTGCTATGAAGAAACAAACCATATAACTATAGCAATGGAAGAGCTGGGCTTCAGCTGCAGAAACAAAACCAAGCTGTGCTTATACACTCCTAATCACACAAATCTGTGAGTGATTTAAAGCTCTACTATGATCCACAATATGCAGAATCTTAACTTATACATCCCAGACCCAGATCTAACCAAGCTTTTAGAAGTCCATTTCAGGATAACACCTAGCTCTGTTACACCCAGATGTCATGATATATCTAGAATACTATGCCTGCAACCAGTCTAGGGTGTGTTTGCATGAAGAGACTCTTCCTCCTACTGCATGAATAGGAGTGGAAAATAGGTAACTGTATTTTTCAAGGACTTTGGTATAAACCTTTGCTGATAACCCTGGCTGAAACAGTAGGCCCATATACAGAGGCGTGTGAGGTTTTTTTTAGCTGTGTACTCACTGAAAACTGACAAGAAGAGGTGTGGAGGCACCCACCTTCCACCGATGCCAACACATTTAGGTAACTTGAGCACAGGCTGATTTGCAATTGTTAGGCACGTACATTTTTAGCTGTGCTCAAATTCCTGCAATTCCACCCACTATCTTCATTAGCATATTAGACGCCCCCATGGCATACTTTAAAATGGTCTATAAGTCAGGCATGTGTGAGGGATGTGGCTCCACTTCTGCAGCTGAAGGCAGCTGAAGTCTTCCCTTTTGAAGGGGAAAGAGCACTAACAAGGAAGGGACAACCTCATGGGAAGGATGCCAGCCCCACAGCCTGCCTTGACTTTGGGGTGATTTCCTATGGTAGGATGGAGAGCAGAGTTCACAAATAATGATCCAATTATTCTGATTGCAGGCCTAATAGTATCCTGTATGGAAACCTCTGTGTGTGTGTGTATGTGTGTGTATATATATATGTGTGTGTATATATCTACATTTTCTATATGTTTTTGATAATGTGTGTGTGTGTGTGTGTGTGTGTGTGTATAAACCAGATAAACCAGATGTTTTTTCTGCTCTGAAAAGAACTGCTATGCCAAGGGCTGAGGAGCCAGCTGACACCAGCTGATCAGCCTTTTGGCCATGGTGGCCAGGGGAGGCCAGACAAAGAGGTGGTCTCTGCTAAACCTGTGCCCTGTGCAGGGAGTGCTCCCATCCCTCAGGGTCACTGAGGCAGCTCCCCAGGGCCAGCAGGGCTGCTTGGGCACTGCATTTTTCAATATCATCATAAGGATACTCACCCTAGATTTGTCCATTTGTTGATCTAGCATGATGTTTGCTGGAGTTTTTGCATCCCAGATCTAGTGGCAAATCTGTAAGGGACTCTTCAAGCTTCTCCCTTCAGTGTCCCTGATGCCAAGATCTTGTTCCCATGCAGGGAAAGGACCCTTGGATCTCAGTCCCATGCCCTAGGGTATATTTGGGAGAGCTGGTGATATATCAGGTAGGCAGAGAGATAAGGCTGCCTTATCACATAATGTCCTTTAGCAGGGCTGCTCTCTCACTGCATACAAAAACCCCACTACTGATGCCTCTGTTATCTCCCTCTGCTCTTGCCAGTCCATGGTCTCATCCTGCTGGACACTGATGCACATTTTTCTCACCAAATCAATAGGGATTCTGTCCCTGGCAAAACTCAAGGGCCATTTTTCCTGCACTCCGAAAGGTAAGGCAGGCAGAGATGCACCCCAGGAAGAACCTGGGTTCCCTTCTGGTGAGCAGCCCTCTCCCCACTGCACAAATCCTGACTTCAGAAGTGACTGTGTACAACTCACATCCTCAAGAACAGGCTTAGGCTAAAGATTTCACAACATGGTCAATATTCCTGCTGTATTTCCTTCTCTCTCTTTTTTCCCCCTCATTTTCCCGTACTTCCAGTGCCACTCCTTGTAATTGCTGCAGAAATGTAATTGCTGCTCTGTGTAATTGCTGCTGAAACAATGTGAGCTGTCATTGACTTACATTGTTCACAGATCAGGAGGAACTGGCAGATGAGAGTCACCCCACCTAGCTACATAGATTGCATATGTATTTACATCTGAGGTAGGTATCAAGGCTCACAGATTAGGCAGTGGAGACCTCAAAAATATAGAAGTGTTAAATTTAAGGTATGAGTCACCTGTACAAAAGTGTGTTTCAGCTCAAGGATGAAACAAATCATTCTTTATATACATGGAAGGTATTAAACAATTCTTTATATCCACAGACAGTATTAATTACATCCCTAACAAATACATGAAGTAACATCCCTGTTTCAGATACAAAGGTAGCTTTGGACACCTAAGGTTAGGCAAGATCCCAACTGGGTTCTCCTAAAAGAGAAATCATGTCTCTCATATCAGCTCTGCTAAGTGTACTTTGAACTAAACTGGACCTTCTTTTGCAAACAGGAGGCCGAATCCTGTTGACTACAGAATGTTTAGTGAGCAAAATTACCTCTTATGACATCACAGAGTGGGTGTTTTAATGGTACAAGCTGATGTCACTGCAATGAATGGCAGCAGAATCTCATACATCTGCATTAGTCTTTTCTCACAAGAGCATAAAACAAACAGGCAAGATGCAATGGGAAAATCAGCTTTTTCCAGGAGATGGAGGCGGTGCAAGACCAGCAAAGCCTCACCATCCAGCACCTTCCCACAGGAGAGGAACATCTGCCTCCCTTCACAATCTCTCCAGGGAATGAAGTTGCAGCATGTGTTGCTCTGGATTTTCTAACACACAAACTTTAGTCAATGAGCAAGGGCAAGATCAGAGATATGCTCCCACCACCACGAATTATCTCCTGCTTGCAAACAAGTTTCAGCTAACTGCTCTGCAGACAGAGGGCTGATCTCAGCCAGGCATTGCTTCATCCTGGCCAGAGCACTGGCTCTGGAATTTTTTTAATCATGGAAGAGGTTGAGGTTACATAGGTGGTTACACAGGTGGTGAGGGAGCTCATGCTGTTGGTATACTGGTAAATAATGGCAAATTAAGGATTAAAATCCTGAAAAGGATGCATGTGCAAGTCTATAAATGAGGGAGAATAGTAATTAAAGTAATACTAATTAAATTTCTCCTCATCACATGGTTTCATCTTTCTAGAAAAGACTCAAAACATTAAGAAATAATCCAGCTACCTCTTTCAGGAATGGGGAGAAGCATTAATTTCATTTTTGTGCCCTATCCTAAGAATGTGCCACTCCAAGAGGGATTAGTTTTACTCAGATCAACTTCTAGCTGGCCTTTCATTTGTTTATGAGAGTGCTCTGGATTCGAGGTGTGAATCTGCACAATAACTGAATTCTAGACTATCAAAATAGATAGACTGTGAGCAGATCTTTGCAGGCAAAGAATGCAAATGAGGAACAGGTTGGTGCTCCCTGGCAAGGCAGACACAAGGTATTTACAAATACACTTCCCAAACTTGGACTCCAGGACCTTCTCCAGGGAGGGGGATGAACGCCCTTACAGCACCCACACTGACACTTGCTACAGGCTACAGGCATCTATGGAAATGCTCCAGTGGCTTTGCAGCTCTGTGTACCTGCAGGGGTGGGATACACATTTATCACTGGAAACTGGGAAGATATTATCACAGACAGCAATACATGGACTTGGAAGATAGGTTTCATCCCACTCCCATCAGTCATCGTTTTCCACTACTGGTACATATTTCTCTTACACCACTACTGGTACATATTCCCGTATTCCTCTTGCCCTGGCACAGATTGTTCCAAGCACAGAGAGGGATGTGGATGAGAGGGGAACTACTGAAGGATTGAAGCACCATTGTGTCACTGATACAGCTTAGTTTACACAGGCATTGAATGCCTCTAACCTCTTTTCTTTCTTTCTTTCTTTCTTTCTTTCTTTCTTTCTTTCTTTCTTTCTTTCTTTCTTTCTTTCTTTCTTTCTCTCTCTCTCTTTCTTTCTCTCTCTTTCTCTCTTTCTCTTTCTTTCTTTCTCTCTTTCTCTCTTTCTTTTCTTTCTCTCTCTCTCTCTCTCTCTCTTTCTTTCTCTCTTTCTCTTTCTTTCTTTCTCTCTTTCTTTCTCTCTTTCTCTCTTTCTTTTCTTTCTCTCTCTCTCTCTCTCTCTCTTTCTTTTTCTCTTTCTCTTTCTCTTTCTTTTTCTCTTTCTCTCTCTCTCTATCTCTCTGGTAGACAGAGTATCTGTATATTTTAGTAGTGCTAGCAGCAAGGGCAGAGCAGTTCTGGCACACTGGTCCCCTCAGATCACCACACAGAGCTAGACAACACACCAATACTGTGCAGAGGAGAAGCCAGAGGAGGATTACACTGTACCTGGAAACATTCGGCTATTCAGGCTTGCAATCCCTTTGTGTTGCTAGAATAAAGCAAAAGGAAATAATTAAAGGCTAAAACCATACCCTACTATTATTAAATTCCAGAGGATGAGCTATTTTTAAGGTATATAAATATTTGGCAAGAATTCTTAACAATCCTCTTTTAATGGAATTTCTTTATGTAGGCTAGGTTTAAGAAGATATCTTTGCATAATCTAATAAAATGCATGTGAGTTTTATGTTGTCTCATACTTCCATTTAAACTGCAATGTCTAAATGGCAGCAGGTCCCAGAATAACTGAAAAAGTATTTTTCCCATCTTTTCCCTACGTTGAAAGTAAATTTCAATTAAACATTATCAGCTCTAGTGATATAAATTATTTACTTACTACATACACAATTAACATTTTAATGAGTTTGACACACTTAAGATTCTATAAACATTATTGTGCAGTACATGATTTCTTAATACTTTGGGGAGACAAGGGATGAGAAAGAAAACCAATGTGTGGTTTCATATTAGAAATGGATCATGTAGATATTTAAAGACAAAACCACAAATAAGGATACAAACCAAATTCTGTACAGCAGCATTTTAAACTGCACAACAGATTTATCAGTTGGGACAAAAAATATAAACAATTTTCATATCTTTCACACAAATAGTTCAGAAAGTATGCTGGTTCATGGGCAACATCTTGGATTTGCTAATATTTTGAGTAATGCAGGCAAGATTTGCAGACGTGATCATCCAGCACTTCTTGACAGGTTTTTTTTCTGGAAAAAATCAAGAGTAACTGGCTTACATCACAGTTAGTCCAGAGAAAGGAAATATTTCAGTAAGATCAATGAAAACTTTTCCTGCATTTTAAATGACATTGGATTAGGGGCCACAAATCTCACAGCTCTTCATCACCTCACCATGTTGAATTTGGGATGCTATTCCAAAAGCACTGAGAGAACCACTTGGATGTGCCACTTGTTTTGCTGCAGGGTAAACACCCACACTATCCACAGAGCAACTCTGTTGTCACACAGGTTTGATACAATCCCACAAAGCTTGGAAATCTGCCTGTTCATGCAGAAAACAGGGTCATTTCTAAACCCAAGTCACTGAGTTGTGGCTGGGAGTTGGGAGGTGCCTCAGACCTGTTTTGGCTTCCCACACCCCTCAATAAGGACCTGCTGCTGTCTAACTGAGCCTTTGGAAACGTTTCAAAATCTTTGAGAAATTGTGAAAAGATGCCTCCAGGTGTTTGCATCATATTACCACACACACTCTCCCTGTCTCCCAGCTACCAAGTACCTCAGGAGAAATCATTTTAAATAACAGTATTTGCTGTCGAATATGTGTTGGAGAGGGCTGGGGTGAGCAGCAGCGCCACTGCTGAGACACAGCTATTGGCAAGGATTTCAGTTTTGTGGCAAAAATCAAGCTCCTTCCAAAAAAATAAAACTATGCTCATAAGTCCTGGTTATCTCTGCTACAATGAGACAAGGAGACGGCCAGCTGAGCCACATCTTCTGGAAGTTTTCTGTTAAGAACATTAAATTTCAGCACCAGAAGAGAAGCAGTAATAATGTAATTCAGGCTACAGCAAAGGCACAAAGAAACCAAAACTTGCAGGCAGAGAAGCAGTGCCAGAAGGACACAACATCTTTGAAGGACATTAAATAACCCCCAGAAGACTTCTAGAGGCATGAGAAAGGGCAATAGAGCCAGGTATTGTCTCTTTCCCACAAAGCAGTAAAGTTCTTGCAGTCTCTCTGCAAAGCCTATTTATGTGTCTTCATAACCCCTTAGTTCTGTCACACAGTCCCTCAGAGCTAAACTCTGCAGTGATTCATTTTGCTTGTGTGTTATATCACAAACTTGTTGACAAGGCACAAAACTACAGTAATCCTATGGGGGAAGTCTCATTGCAAGTTTGCTTGTATGTATATTTTCTATTCTTCACTAAGCCTTTAAAATTAAACCACAACAAAACTGTGACTTGTGGAACCAATGAGGCTGAAACCACTACAATTGAAAATCAGATACCATGACAACAAGTGAAATATAAGACAACTGCTACATTAAATAAAATTTGGAATGCTGCAGGATTTTCTGAGTGTTGGGATTGGAGTTTTTTTATACCACTGGTTGTTACAGTTTCAGGTTTCAGTACTGACACAGGTCAGTAGATTTCCCCTTCCACCTAAAAGGATGGAAAGACTCATTTTATTTATAATCATGGGATTATGAAGACAAAAGACTAACTCTGCACAAGTGGAGTTTCCACATGGAAAAACTGGGAAAAATAAAAGAAAAATAAAGCCAGCTAGAATTCAATTATCTTTAGGAACAACTGGCAAGATAAAGGATCAAGTTATGAAGCAGAGCTTCGATTAGGCTGATTTTTAACTATAAGTAGGTTTGATTAGCAGTGTAAATCACAGTATGAGGAGGCAACTTAAAATCATATTATAATGTTGAAATTACACAGTAATTAAAACTAGACCACATCCCTAGTAAAATATTGGAAGCCATCAGCCAGAGACAGGCTGCCCACATTCCTTTTTATTAACTCCTGATTCCAGCTGGTTTAGCTTTTATATTCCGCCAGATATTGAAAGGAAAGCTAATATTATTAATTTCTAAGGAATTAATTTATATTAGTTCTAGCTAAGAAGTTACTCTTTTAAACAATCTGCCATTAACTGGCATGACAGTGTGGCATGGGGAGAAACAGATTTTCCCATGTCCCTTTGTTTACAGGATTTCCAGGCATTATGCCAAGAGTTTTCTCTAGGTTAAAGAAAACTCCATTCTTTCACATACTTCATTTTCCTGCACACAGCTTGACTCCCATGTTGTCAAATTCCCTTTGAATCCTTGATACAGTCAAATCCATTTTGTTGCACCCAGATTTTATGAACAGCACTTCCATTTGCTTGTTTTTCTGATCACAGCAGCTTGAGGACAGAAAACAGAAAAGGGTGGAGGAGAAGCTTTTTGACTTACACCTGGCTTCTCTTAGCTTCATCTGTTGGCCCCTAACCCTTGCATTAGAAAGGAGTGTGAAAGTCAGTCCCCCCTCCATGGCACCCAAGGCTTTTGAGCTGTTCTTGCATCTCCCCTCAGCTGTCTCTTTTTCCAGATGAAGAATTCTGTATTGCTCTCTCCCAGTCACTTGAGTGCCCTTGCACAACTTAAGATAAGCAACCTTGTTTCATCTAAAATATTGATCAGAGGTTAATAAAAGACTGTAATGATTGTATTTGAATTTCAAGTTTTTATCTGTCAGATAACACATAAAAACATCAAAGTGTATCCCAGGTCAAAAAGCCCTCTCTTGACTGCTGTAATTTTAATTTTGATTAGAACAAACCTATTAATTTTCCAGAAGATGGGAAAAAATTATGGCCATTTATCCATTTATCTCTGAAAAAAATATATGCTCAAGGGCAAGTATTAGCAAAATACTACCAAATAAAACCAAAACACACACACAAAAAAAACAACAACAACAAAAAAAATCCTCTTTAAAAATACATAAATATTTAAATATTTAAGTCTTTTCAGATCACTGAGCTGTGTTCTGCCAGCTGCATTTCCCAAATCTCTAGTAATCATTACACCACCACGATTTTATCATGACTCTAAAATTAGTTTAAAGCTTGAAAGTTTTAAAAAGTACAGCTATTTTCACAGCATATACCTTCATTCAGGCCCACACTGAGTTGAGTCTAATATCAACAAGGATTTTTCCACAATATCAAAAGCAAAATCAACTACCAGCAGAAAAATAATAAAATATGAAAGCCAATGGGTATCCCTTAATCTCACTGGAGAATTTGATGTAACACTTAAGCATTAAGATTAAGCTTTTGGAATCTTAATTTTTGATTACAAAATCATACTTTTGTATGAGCTGTATGACCTTTGACTTTAAGAAACTGAATTACAGCATCCAGTACTCTCAGCTATTCAGAAAATTCATGATTCTTCATATGCTTTAGGAGCAGAGAAAGAGGAATTAATCAATATTTACCTTGATGCTTTGCACCTCCTGCCTGTGTGGATCTGCAGTCCAGGAGATATGCAGAATGACTTTTTCAATCTCACAATAATTTCAAAGCAGTGAACCCCCAGAACTCTCTATATTCACTCAATGTGATGAGCAGATTTCCAACACTCTCAGTTCTTCGCATACCCTTTTGCATGTCCAGGCTTATAACTTCTCCTAAAGAAATGGTTATGGAGGAAAAGGAGCAGGTGGCAAAACCAACATGTTCAGCAGTCTTAAATATCTTTTCCTTCGTAAAACTCCACCTAAGGCTAGAAAATCAACTGATAAAATGAATATAAAATATAAAATAAAGTGAACAACAAGTATGAGAGGAACTGAACCCTTATCAAAGGAGCAATAACCAAATGACCTTTCCCCAAAGTGAAAAGGCACTGAGAACAATGATGAGGAGGGACCCAATGACCATCACACCACTGTGTAATTAGATATTTGTCTCTGGTATGGAAATATCACCAGTGCTGGCTACAAAAGCAGCTACTATTCCCAGCACAAGAAATTCACAATTTTGGTTTGGTTTTTTTTGTTGTTGTTGGGTGGTGGTGTGTTTGTTAATTTGTTTGGTTTTGGTTTTTTTTGTTGGTTTGTTGTTGTTGTTGTTGGGTTTTTTGCTTCTTGCTGCTGGTATAACTATGGTCTTATTGCAGATATCTAGGCAATGCATTAGACAAGACTGAATTCCACTTGGACCTCTTCCCAAATGTTATGAAACAGGAAAATATTAAGAAGATATTCCTAATCTTTTTTAGACCAGTAACTAATTTTACTTACACTTCAAAAATCTACTAAAACACAGGGAAGCCTAAAGACAAGGGAAAACCATTAGAAGATTAAACTGAAATTATCTTAAATAAAAAGTTTGTCTGTAATAAAGACAAGAAGAGTAGAGGTCGAAATCATAATTTTAATTGCACTGTTCAAAGGAATCATCTCAGGGAAAATACTACAGAAATGGAAAAAAAGCAAAACCAAATAGCTCAGTATTTTCATTGGAATACTACTTTTTCATTCTAGGGCTTCCAACTCATATCAGAAGTGATGGTCTCTAGCAGGCTCTTTGAAGGCAAGTGGATATTGAAAACCACTTATATCTTGCAGAAACAAGTCTCTAAGACATATCTCCATTGCTGCTGATGCCAAGCAAAGTACCAGAAAATTTAATTAAAAGCAGAGATTTAAACAAAAGTAGCTTTATACTGATTCTCAGTGGCCTTATTCTTTTCGCTCTTGACAGCTATCAGAGATGGAAGATCTGATGTCCTGTAAACTCCAGTCCTCATCCTCCCTTGGCAAGATTTCAGTTCAGAGATGTAACCTTCAAAGCTGAGGTTGCCTTCAGAATCATCACAGGAGCGTGTGCCAGAGTCCTCCAGTTTGACCCCATCCACATCGATTATCCTGTTTACAGGGAGCTCCGTTCCAGGGTTCCCTCTCACACCAGGAGGATTAAAGCTTCTGCTGGGCTTTGCTTTGTGAGAGGTCTGCTCACAGGAGTTTCCTGAAGTCCCTTGTGAATAATTTTTCTTTCTGTTTGCACCTAACAGAAGAATTAAAAACAAAAAAACACAAAACAGGAGAGTTACGTACCTTCTGGTTTTAGCAGTTTTCAATATTGCAACCTTCTTGAGGCCCTAATGGTAGTCAGCTGGATATTCACCCATCAAAGAGACTTATTGATGTACCATGTAGGTAACTAAACACTAGAGCTCAAAGATAAACGTGAAATACTAATTTGTATCTTCTTAATGTAGCATTTTTCAGAGTTTTTTTAAAAACTCCATTAAAAGTAACTACTTAGTATAATTTTGTACACCTCTAGAACAAAAAAATTCTCACACCAGCAAACCCAAAGATGAAAGAGGAGAATACAGACTTTCCACTGGGGCAGAATGGGAGATGTTCCCTCAGCTGAACTGGTCTTTAAGACCCTGCTGAGATAGTATTTTTACTTGGCTAGGACTTAATTCCCTAGCAGACTAGTAAGGGATTACTTGAAGTTCCAGTTCACTGTCCTGAACTGCAACAGAACAATTATGGCCACAATTTACAAGACAAGAATAAAGGAAACAACTTGGCAGAATCACCAAATCACAGGATGGGTCAGGTTGGAAGGGACCCCATGGAACATCTGGTCCCACCTCCCTATCAGGCAAGGTCATCCCCGAGCACACGGCACAGGATTGTGTCCAGATGGTTCTTGAATATCTCCAGTGAGGGAGACTCCACAGCCTGAGTCTGTTCCAGTGCTCAGAACAGTGAAGTTCTTCCTCATATCCAACTGGAACTTCCTGTGCATTGATTTCTGCCCATTTCCTCGTGTTCCATTGCTCAGCACCACTGAGCAGAGCCTGGTTCCATCCTCTGGCACCCTCCCCTTAGATATTTATAAACACGGCCAAGGTCTCCTCCAAGTCGATTCTTCTTGAGGCTGAACAGGTCCAGTTCCCTGATTCTTTCCTCCTAAGAGAGATTCTCCAGACCCTTGACCAGCTTAGTAGTTCTTTGCTGGAACCGCTGTAGGAGCTCATTGTCCTGAGGAGCCCAGAACTGGACAAACACTGCAGATGTGCCTCACCAGGGCTGAGCAGAGGGGCAGGATCACCTCCCTGACCTGCTGGCACTGCTCCTCCTAACACACCCCATGACTCCATTGACCTTCCCAGCCACAAGGACACACTGCTGGCCCATGGACACCTTGTGTCCACCAGGACCCCCAGGTCCTTCTCTGCAGAGCTGCCTTCCAGCAGGTCAGCCCCCAGCCTGTGCTGGGCCATGGGCTTGTTCCTCCCCAGGGTGCAGGACCCTGCATTTGCCCTTGCTGAATTTCAGAAGGTTCCTCTCTGCCCATCTCTCCAGCCTACTGAGGTCCCTGAAGGGCTGCACAACCCTCAGAGGTCTGAGGGCTTTAAACACTCAAGAAACACCTGAGTTACATCTAAAATCACAGTTGCCAGGATTCAGGCCTGTTCTCTAGACTACACACACAAAGTCATCACTATCCCAAGACAGCTGTAGTTTAAACCCTTGCGCTGCCAAAAGCCAATTTTGTGTTAGATGTGACCCTGCAAAGGACAAGGAGCTTCTTAAAGCAAATGCACAGAATCTGATGTACCTGTGTCAAAAGCAGCAAGAAAGGAAGGATGAAGTAGTTGATTTCAGGATTCGTACTATAGTTAACAACATGGTTTCCATAGCTGAGGCTCCCCCTAAACTGCTATAAAGAGGGGCAACATTTTCAGAGACAGAGAACTGCTTTTATAAGATCAGACTGAGAGCCAAGAGAAAAAAAGAGAAACTTTCAAGCCACAAAAGCAGATCTGAGTAGGGGGCTTCCATTTCATATATCATTTCTTTTTTCCATATATCTTCTTATCCATCCTTCAAAAGACACCATCTTATCTGACAGGCTTTACACAAAGCATTCTCAAATGTTGTGCCACAGTACATGCAAGTGCATGACCAGCATGTTTAGCCACACAAATCCCATGAGACTGGTGTGGTTAAATCCCATACCTGTCTTTCAAATCTTTTATTTGTGCTTATTCCACAAAGTGATTGGTGCAGTTTTATGCAAGGAAAAGAAATTTCCATGTATAATCACCGTAATCAAGAACTTTTTGATATGGAGAATGGAGGAAATGCAAATGAAAAAGACAAAAAAAGCACTTTCATACAGTTTCAATCAAATCACTCCAGGGTCTTCTTGATGCTTAAAGCTTTCTATTTAAAAAAAATAAGTTAAAATCCTAAGTAGTGCAATGTTTAGTGCTTTAGCTACAATGAAGCTCCACATGAATAATGTGGTTATTTCACTCAGTAATGCTTGCTGTTTTTTCAGAGGAATTAGATCAAACTCCAAACAAATCAGCTGAGCAGAGAGAGGCAGAAAGCTCCCAACCCTGTTAGCCCAGCACGACTCCAGCCTACTAAATAGCAGCTAACATTTAATGGGACTATATTACACTTTGTGTTTAAATCTCCCTACTGAAACCGAATATTGGCTAAAATTTAACTGCTGCTTGCATGGCTGTGCTACAAAATGCTGTTCTTCTGTTCTGGAATGTTTATCTTAACATGAGTGTACTAAATTTTTCTCTTGATCTCTTTAATCTACTATTCTACGCCCTTTGAGGAAGACCTGTGACTCTCCTTTCAAGTTGCTTTAAAAGAGCTACAAATTGCCTCCTAATGACAAATTAGGAGGAAATGCCTCCTAATGACAAATTATCACAAATACATGGCATTGACAGAGTATGAGTCATCCAGCTGTCCTAGCACTGAGAATGCATCCTCCTATAAAGTGTCATGTAAAGGCACATCCTTGATTGGGGTGGAAGGTCTCGTATCTGCTGACCTAGGTTGAAACATTTTCCACAGTCATAAAACGCAGCCTGCATTAACAGGGCACAAGAGATGAAGGGGCTGGAAACTCCTGCTGAGGAACACTACAGATGGTGCAAGTATTGCTGTATTTATTTAGGTGCTAAGCCCTTCTGCAGTTAAATATAAGAAATGCCATTAAGTCTTGGAATTACGGTGTCACTGAATCATCACACAAAGCAACTGGGTGTGCAAGTTGTCTAATAGGAACACTGCAAAAATAAGGTCAATGTTTGCTCTCAGGCTTCACAAGACATAAGCTCATCTGAACAAGAACATCCACATTATAAACATATTTTTCTATTAATGTCCTTTTCGGGAGCAATCTCTCTGTAGCATCAAATAAATTACTGCTAGAGGCAGGGCAGTATTAGAGAATATCCTGTCTAAAATACCAGTTCAAAAGAATATGGAATTACTAAGGGATGATATTGTGAAGATGATTTCATTTTTCCTGTTAGGGTAGAAAAGATCTTCACTCATCTTCACCAAACAGGAAGATGTTTTCAAGAGTAGCACTACACAGAAAAATTATTTCAATATAATTTTTTTCCTCATTTTTTTAAGAAAAAGCTTTTATGGAGCAAGACTATTTAATAATAGGCAAGATTTGCCAAACCAGCTTATGTATAAATGTATCCCACATGTTTTTAAGTAGACTCAAGGTTTGCATGTACTCAGTGGAGCTTTATGATGAGGTTTCAAAGAAGTTTGCAACACTTTTACACTGGTCTCCTTCTCACATTTTCTTTTTGAGTAACAAATACCTGAAGACCCTTAGCTGTGCAGGGACCCTCTAAAGTGCAGAGGGCATTCACAGGTAAAATTTCTCTTTATATATTCTTGACTGAAGTGATGAATACCTCCATGGAGAGCTCTGTAGATGCTTTGCCATATATGAAGCGTGTCAGGAATGTCATTACATTTTCCCAGATCTAATCTCTCAGATGTCCTACCTAACTTCAGTAGAGAAAGGAAGACACTGCTTATAGCAGCAGTCACGCAGGTGCGTTTCCAGGCTGGAATACCACATTCACACCTATTGGTAATCTCCTCACTTGCTAAGCATTCCACACAGCTCTCAGGGAATTTTCTTGCAGTCTGATCTCGTTAATATGTTCCAGCTGATTTAAAGATGGGAAGTCATCTTTTGTCCTTAAACCAGAGATCTGCTGTCTTACAGACTCACAGGCAAATGACTGCTTAGAAGGTTTAGCTGCATCCATCTGCATTTTTCCAAAGGTGACTACAATCAGGCACTGTTTTGGTTCATCTCCTGATTTTTGTTACCAACGTTTCTCTTTTTGTGATATTTGGATTTTGTGTATTACTCGAGCACTTTAAATTTAACATTATTATTATGGAGAACTACCTTTATAAAGAAAGACAAAGGGAAATCTTCTTCTGTACAAAATATTCCTCAAACTTTAATATCTAAGCAAGAATTACAAGACATTGTCTTCCAAGTAGTTTAGGAATAAGGGAGCATTTGGCCAAATTCCACACAGGGATGAGGTCACAAAAAACCTGGAAATTTCAGGAGCAGCATTAACTGCCAAAAATGTAGATGATAGGATCATATAACCCTAAGTCTAATGCAGATGTTTGGGGATTTAAAGGTCTTCTCACAACACCTTGCAATTATATTGTTTCTATAGCATGAATTAATTTATTTTCAATGTGCTAAATTTTTGTCATGATTTTTAATAAAGTCTCTTTTGTGTAAATTGAGTGTTTCACTCATCATTCTACCTTTGCTAAAATCCTACTGTTCTTGCCAAAATCATTAACTATTTAGATAGTTCTCAGCTCTACTGAAAGATAACAAGAATATCCTACTGATTTTCATATCATTGACCCCAGGCATTTGACTTGTAATGTCAGAGAGGATCTGATCTCAGTTAAATGGAATTTTGATTAATGATTTTGTACTGACTTACAGCAGATAAAAATCTGTTTGAAGGTAGTCCATAAAACTTAGAATATAACTCTTGTGAAAAGAAGCCTGAAGTTTTCAGGGGCAGCTCCTGGAACTGGTGATTTACAGACATATACCACCCCCAAAA
The DNA here is from genome assembly GCF_049639895.1 of Pseudopodoces humilis. Lineage (NCBI taxonomy): Eukaryota > Metazoa > Chordata > Aves > Passeriformes > Paridae > Pseudopodoces > Pseudopodoces humilis. Next base: position 9,446,936 of record NC_142205.1, on the reverse strand, counting down.
TGTCATCAGTCATTCTCAGTCTCCAAAGCAGAAAGGCTCTGGGGACATGTGCAGTGAACATGGAAGTCTGGGCAGACACTGTTCCAGTCTCTGACTCCATGGAGCCTGTCCCAAGGTGATATCACACTGCCTGGGAGAGCATTTTCTTACATGAGGCTGAAGAAAAGAGCCCTGTGATGGTCACTTCTATAGTGGGTGTTCATTTTAGGGTCCTGAAATATGTCAGTATAACTTCTTAACATGGATGCAGTCTGGCAGCTTCAGTCTGGGAAAGAAACTTATCCTGTCCTAAACTGTTAGGAAATGTTACTTCTACATTTTAGCCCTCCCACACACAGATTCTTTTAAGTGGTGGATGAATGACTTCCACACTGGCTGACATACTGTTACTACTGCAAGTATCTTCGTATTTTTTTTTCTTTTTTAAAGTTAGTAAAGTGATTTATGCTTCTGAAGGGAAAAGGATACTTCACATTTTAGTTTTAGAATACCACAGGTTAAATTTTCTTTGGCAGTTTCCTTCTTTTTATCTCCTAATTGATCCAGCACCAAGAAGAAAGCAGATTTAATAAAAGATTCCTATCTACAGTTTATGCTGAGTCTTTTCAAAGGAAATTTTAATTTATATGCTGAATTTCACTTGCATGATGAAACTGCAAGTACAGCATATGCTCAGTGCCTTGAAATCTGACTCAGTAAAATGAAGGCATTGAGCCAGGAAATGGGTTGTTCTACAAAGCATCAATATTCTACATTACCAGTTTATTTACCTTTTTCCTGGGAATTCTGGGAATACATTTGCAGCATTAAGTTTAGAAACCACCAAATGGAAATCCTTTCACTGCACTCATCTCCAAAGGATTCAAGAGAAGAACAAAGCACCAAACATTATTCAGAAAGACAAATTTGGAATATCACAAAGAGGGAGCTCACCAGAGGCATACAGATGCCAAAGAGGGAACACTTCAACCTGTGTTTGCTCAAGGCAGGACCCCTTCATGTCCACGGCTGAAGGGAACTGTACACAATGTAATTCAAAAGCCAGGGGCAGTCCAAGAATAAATTAAATTAAAAGTTCTGAATTTTGATCCAGGCAGACATCAGACATGTACATCCTCAATAACACTGTCCAATTTGCTCAAACTTTCCATTTCTCCACTGCTAAAACTGAAATAGTTTTTGATTACTTTCCAAGCAGTAGACATGATAAAACAACTCTGCAGCAGCCTACACATATTCAGCCCTCAGTGTGATCTTCCAGCATTTATTGTTAAACTTTGTTCTGGTTTTCCATCAGTGGTGAGTAACTGCAGGTGTAATTGTTGCAGAGAGCCCTTTGTTGGGAAACAGTGGATTGAATTACTTGAATCCATTTTAATTTAATTTAATCTGCCATTCATTAGGTTATTTTTCAATTATGAAAGTCTAAAATGTGGTTTTGCTGGACTACCAGTTACATTTCAACCAATAATTCAGCAAAGTTCATTTCATCATCAAAATGCTGCCATGGGTTGGCCTAGATCTGGGTTTAGCTCCTGTGCATTTGGTTCAAAGGGCAGCTGTCATTTTTCTAACATTTCATCCAGTTGGTGATAAAACCTGCAATTCTTTCTGAACTGTTAATCTTGTTGCTTGATCAGAGTAAATTTATATCTCAAATAATCATCCCCCAAGGTCCTCCTTGCTTCCCATTTGTCTACTCTAAATTCTCCTTCTCCCCTGTTTGTTGTTGATCACAACATGTACTACATGTAATTCTCACATTTAATGATACCCTGATTAAAAGAAGATTAACACATCCCAACCTTAGTATTTCTGGATTCTTATGAGTACTTATTTATTTATATTGATCCAGAATCCAATTATCTTCTGTAAATTTACACAGAAACAGTAACGGATGTAAGTTACTGCAAGAAAACAGCCTTTGTTAAAAACAATGCTTTACATTATTCTTACATCTTTTAAGTCATAATCACCTAATTTTCTTAATTTTTTATTTATGTTTCATTCATGTGGTTATCTTGATTTACACAGGGAACACCGCTGAACTGTCTCTAAAATATGCCACATGAATTAAGAGATTATATAAAATATCAGTCCTGTAAAATATTATATAATTTATTATAAAAACAAAGGTTTATTTTCAAATTTTGAAGACAGACATGTTGCTCTTAATCTCCTTAACTGTCATAAAAGCTTTTTTGCACTTGGAATTCATTAACATTAGAACTGAAAAATTTAGTGGCCAAAAAAGTGAAAGTCACAGAAATACCACTCATCTCTAGTCTAATTATCTGATCTCTATTCTTCAGCTGTAGAGTACTGCATCCTCTCTGTGAATAATTTTAAAAGAGCAGTTGGGGATTTTTTGATTTTTATAGTTTTTAAATTTTTTTGGCTTTGGGAACAATAGCCAGTCCCAGACTCTGAAGGCTACCCTGCATTTTATTTCCACATAATTTATCTTTCACAACAAACCCTAGAGCTGGTACTAACTATTCCATTTCTGAAAGATTTCTTTACAATAAGAAAGGAAGCAAGTTTATTTTGAGGCTACAATTGCATATCTATTTCAGAAACAAAGCTGTTTCTTAAAAAAAAAAGCTATATAACTTTAGACTGCTTAAATTAATTCTTTAGCTTTCATAGACATTTTACGAAAGCGTAATTATATAGAGTTCACCATGCTTTTATTTTCTCTATCTTAACCAATGACATTGTATGCTTGTTAAAAGGTAGTTTTGAATACACTTTTCAATCACATTGCTGGATCCAGTCTATACATCTCCTTAAAAAAAGGACCTTCATACTTGGTAGACAATTCCACTGACTCTAACTGTAGTGTCATTTTGAGAATAATTCTCATCCTAGCTGAAAAAAAAAAAAGCCCCCAAAACAACAGGGATTTCATTAAGAGAAGGAAGAATAATTTGATGGTCTCAAATCTACAGTCTGTGCACTTCAGTGTGGATTGCTGCAAATTGTCTTACTTCAGGATGAAGTGGGATTCCATGAAAAGCCCAGTTGCTATCATGACTAAATGCCCACCTAATTTGTAGTAGTGGCAAAAACCATCAAGAACAACTCAGACCAGTGGAATATTGCTGAATAAACAACCCAATGCAAGGCCTGTGGCTTAATACTCACAGCTCTTGAGGAGACTAAAGGTTTGGGAGGCTGCCTTTCCCCATGGCAGCTATTTTGCACTTGGGTAACACACGTTCCCAAGCACTTGGGAAAAACTGGACAAAATTCAAAGTACCCAGACTATAACAAATTAAAAAAAAAAAAAAAGCCAAGGAGATTAAATCAGCATTTTAACACTTAAAAAAATGAATGCATCATTTCAAGCCAATTACATCACACAATAATTATTTCTTCCACAGATGGGACCACCATTATATGCAGACATGAAAGAATGTCTTCAAATCCCAGAAACCTCTGATTTTTAAAGTGGGAAATTTGCCAAAACTAGCAGGCTTATTCAAAATAAAGACATTTTCTCTTGATGAGTAACGCAACTAGAATCAGTAATGATTCCTGTGTTGCTAACTGATTTGCTATTTACTTCATAGCTAAGTATTAATACAGTATAAAAACATTTCACTTATTTCAGAAAGTTAAGAACTGAGTTTGAAAATGTGTTCTCAAAAGCTCAGAGTGCATCAGAGCAATGCAAACCATATTTTACTGCCTTCCATTGTTCATATTTTGCTTTCTAGATCATCAAGTGAAAAAAACCTCAAGTGTTACCCATTAGAGGGATGGACACTGGCCTGGATTTACAACATCAGCAAACTGCCCCCTGCAGAACTTGAGGGACCCCTTCATTCCTCCCATTCCTTTTCCCAGCATTTATAAGCCCAACATGTTCAGGGTAAGCACGCACGATTTGTCCTTAGGCCAATTTGGAACCAAGAATAGAGACCTCTTCAAATTATGTAATCATTATTTTTCTTTATATCCCAACATTTTAATTGAATAAACCAATCAGAAATGCAATTTCCATTGATAGGGGCTATGAATGAAGAACCATTAAAGCACTTAAAAAAGCAACCATTATTAATGATTTAGTCCTCTGAGATTTCAATTTTTGACTGGAGAGTTTCCAGAAGTCTTTATTATAAAATGATGTACGTCATCAAACAGCCTTTCCATGCAAACTCCAATCACGAAAAGAGAAAATTTTTGGTTTAGCCTGTGTTTTTTTCCACAAAATCACCGTTCTTTTATAGAATACATTTCCCATTAAACAATAGCGTGTTGTGAGAGGAGCACAGAATACAGCTAATATATGCAATAAGATTGTAGCAAAAAAGGAATGTTTTTGGGTTTTTTTCAATTTTTGTTATTCCTAAAAAAAAATCTGATTTGTCAGAAAGCTAAAAGAAATTTAGATCTTTAGTTTTGCAAAATTAGTTTGATTACTTACTGTCATGAGTGACTGACAAAATGGTAAGACACAATCACCACTCACCACTGAAAGTGGAGAACACTGGTTGGAATACATGCTAATTAAAATCAATTTTTAAAAAATTAAGTTCAATATGGAACTTATAATAAAATATTAGCCATTTATTGTGAAAAAGTCTGAATAATTTTAGAATGGGAACTGCTAAAGGACTTTCAACTGCTTTATTTTCTTTCATGGAGGCCCCCAAATATGTGGGAACACAGTGACTTTTGGAAAAACTGGATTTTCATCCCCCAGAACACAATGAGACCTAGTTAACAGCACAACAAGCCTCTCTGCAGAATTTTTTTTTTTAATTAGGCTTCACAGTGCTGTTATGTAGGACCCATCTCAAAGAGTGAAAAGAGTAGTGTGATCCCCAGCACTCAACAACCAACCCCTCAATGCTTACCCAAGACTACCAAATAAAGAGGTGGTTACTTTGGTTACTCCACATCAAATGAGCTGAGATCACCAGCTCACTCCTTAAAGACCAGGCAAGAGTTGCTTTAGTTTAAAATAAGAAGGAAAGTAATGAATATAAAGTTTAGCCCAAGAACCCAAAGACAGAAGAAATTCTCCTTTCAGGAGTTCCTGTTATGACTAATTGAAAATGAATCTCCTGTCTTATCTGGCTTCTGGAGAACATGCCAATCCTGTGGATTTCACATGTGACCCATCAGCATCTCAAGACAGCATTTTCCCTTTGATGTCAAAATTATTAAAAAATCTAACATTTGTCAGCTTTGTCTCATGGTAATTGCTACTTCATATCTATTTGTTTGTTATAAGAAGGTAATTTCAATCAGAATTCTTAATCCAGGACTGAAAGTATTTTTAAAGTAATGAAGAAAATGAAAGCTTAAAACCAGTTTGCGTAACTAGAGCTAGAATTTATTACTCCTGAGAGAACAAGGATACAAAACACATGTGAAAACTACACAAAGATTTCTACAAAGTAAAAAGTAGAAAGTGGGAAAAGGGAAAGCTACAGCTCAGTGGTTACACAGAAACTTATGGCATGCATTAAAATATTGTAAATTCATGAAGTTTTTTTTTAAGTGCAAATGGTTTTTTTAACAGTTCTTCACTGAAAAATATGCAAATTGATACCTATGTTGTACACTTGACATATTATCAGAAAGACACCAACACATATCTATGCATATATACATCAATATGTCTAAAGTACATTTTGTGGTTCTGTTATTCATAGGCACTGGTTACAAGTCCGTCCAATACTCAGTTTCAGAAATTAAGTGGTAGCGCTTATAGAACATTTCTCAGATACTACTAATAAAGGAATTGGCTTTTAAAATACCAAGAGGATGAAATAATTTGCATTGCCATTTATAAGCATCCAACAACCAAAGAAGTATTTACAAATCATCAACCATACAGATAAAGAACAGTATCAAATACTCTGTGTAAAAAGATAAATAATTAAAATGTATATTCCCACATCACAAAGAAATGTGATCATACAAATATGGCACCATATGTTTGTGAAACATCAAAAATAAATGTAGCACATAGATACCTCTTATATTTTACATTAAAATGCACAGTACAATGACTGTAAAATGTCAATGTCACGACACCCATTGTCTTCAAATTCCTGTTTCTGGTAATAGCAATTATTATTAGAGTCCATGTTTATAAAGAAATTCCATACTTCAGCCTTGGGCTAATATTGCTCTGGGATATTGCTAGACCATGAAACTTACATCCTAAAAAAGTTACATATTTTCTTTAAAGTTATCTAATAGAAAGCTACTTGATATGTGAATATTCTGGGAGAAACTGTGATAAATGCAATCTATTTCTCTGTGTAGCAAAGTACGGGTTAAAAAAGATAACATTTTTATTTTGAGTCACAAATAACAAATTCATTAGCGAAATATATTTTAAGTTGAGGCTTATCCATTTAAAATTTTAATCATAAACAATACTGCAATTTTCAACACATAATTAGGGTTTTTGTTAAAGTACTCAAACTTCCAAACCCTAATCATGTATCTCATTATGAGAAATGGATCAGAAAATCTGGAACACAACAGTGCTATGGAGCTCAAAATGCTGATACCCTGTTTTGTACTCTGAGGGTGAATGAGATAATTATAGCACATGGATGTATTTCAAAGGTTTGTCTGCATGTGGCCATTTTTGGTTACATGCCAAATCCAAACAAAAGTACATTGTTAAAGGCAACCAGAAGTATTACAGTTAGAACAGACTAAGGCAATTAAAACCTTTTTCCCTTCTTTTTTTTGGTTAAAAAAAAATAAAATTAAGGTGCAGAGAGAAATTTCTTTGCTGTTTTAATGGGTGCCAAATACTGATTAACAGTGCCAAGGAAAAGTAGTTTTACACAAAAGGAAACACTATTAAAATCTAGAAATACCTGAATTGGATCTTTGATATCCAGATTTTTCCTGATTACCTGCAAAAGGAGTTGGGGGTGGATAGTTGGCTTCCGTGAGCTTACTGATGTCTGACAGTGGCGTTGGTGGTGGCGGTGGTAGCAAAGTGCTGTTAGGGCTACTAATATCTCCTTCAGCCACAAGAGTCAAGTCTGCCACATTTTCATCATCTACCATCTGAATGCCTTCGGCCTGCAACTCTCTCGACTGCCTTTTCCACACCGTGGCATTGCTCTCCTGTGCGTGTGGAATTGGAGACAATGGAGGGCTAAAAGGAACACTGAAAGTCTTCTGGCTGTGGAGTGCTGCCAAAGCAGATTTATGTTTGTTTTCTGAGGGACCCATTTTCTTTACTGAATTTTCATTAAAGTTTTGCACGGACTCCTGTTTTCCACTGGGTGATGTACATCCATCACTGCTATCACTTTTTGAAACTCGCTTGCTGAGGCCTTTAGGACCTGCAGGAGTAGATGAGGTTGGTTCTGGTCCAGTGGGTGGTAAACGAAGAAAGTCAGGAAGAATAAGGTCTTCTTTCCTTAGCAGTCCACGTTGGTCATCTGCTCTGTTACTTTGTGCTTTGGATATGAGTTCAAAAAATTCTATTGGGGAAAAACCCAAAATTGACAAGTTTTTGTCAGAAAGTGCAATGCCATTAAAACGTACATTTTCAGCACATTTATTTTCCATGAAGATCTTCAATTCTTTCAATGCTGCCTTGAAATAAGATCCCATGTTAATTAGGAACTTTTTCAATTGCAGCAATGTTCACTAGCATCACTATAATTAAGACCATCAGCATTGCTATTGTAAGAGTTTTGCAGTTTAGAACAGCTGCAATTCACTGAGCCTTGAACACGTCTTCTATTTTACGCAGTTAATAAATCTGTACACACACGCAGGATTTTTTAATTCTTTATACAAAACAAGGCTCTAGTCTTACAGACAATGGGTGCACGTTTTTATATTCTGGATGGGTTTTACCCATCTTAACTCAAAAATAGCATGCCATTTGAACATTCAAAGATTCAGAATGTTGCAAACTTCCTCGTTATATTGATTTTCTCTCAGAGTAATTATATTTTATCACAGTTTAAATTCAATTCATGGTGTAGTTTTAAACCAGGATATTATCATCTCAGGGTATGATCAGATGATGATTTAAGTAACCCCATTTTACTTGGAGCTGCAATGAATCAGTAGCTTACAGCTAGTCAGTAACCATCCAAGGAGCCATTACCAAAAGCGATGGGCCAGCTTTTTAAAGAGGCTTTAACACAATTAAAAGTGATTTTCTGATCATGTCCCTAATGATATCCAATGGTTTAATATGTTTCTATATATAAATAATACTCATAGTAGATCAACACTGTTCTAAAAAGTTTCAAAACTTGGCAACAAGAAACTTATCAATTGTAAGCCAAGAATTATACCACTCCTCAAAAAAGAAGCATTGCAACAATAAACAAACTCTTTGGTACAAAACATAGACATATAAAAATATGTAATTCTTAATATAGGGTCTCTGCATGTCCTAATTTTTCAAGAAGAAAGCACTTTAACTACAGAATATTAAAAGATGCTTAAAAAGGCCATCTCCAACAGATTAATTAAAATCAACAGTTCCAACCCAGCTTATAAATACTGTTTGAAGCAAAAGCCATTAAGAAATAAAGCAACAGTACATTAGTATCAGTTTTAACTTAGCATAATACGAAGTCATACACTTGCACTTGTATGACCTTATTCTTAAATCCTCTACTCATACTTGGCAGGCTTTGCAATGTAATCGTAAAAATCACTTTTTAACATGCTTTTTCAAATGCCATAAAATTTGAATGTAGCCAAGATGGAAGCTTCAAAATGCTTCTTATTGCCAAAGTTTTGCAAAATGGCAGTAGGCATATTAAAACATGCAACATTTCTATGATGTGTCATACAAAAATGTTTCTGAAATTTCAAAGCTCATAGAACAGTTGTTTGGCTTCGCATTAAAAAACAGTCTACAACATTTGGTACGCATTTTCCAAACTTTGACAAATTTCACAAAACTCAAAATAAAATGTGAAAGCCTCGAATTCTGAAGTTTTCAAATTATGTTAATGTTTTACTCAGTCCTAGGAAAAAAAATGAAAGTATTAAAATGTGGAAAACAAGTTAACAAAAGAGTAAGCAACAGAAAATAATTTAAAATGCACTAATATTTTGTTGTAACACTTATATTAAAAAACATCTATTTTGCAGTAGAAGTTTTAGCCGTTGCATTTTTTTTTCAGTTCTAGTCAGTGGACATTTACTCACTGATGAACAGTCACAGGTAAACATTCATTTGCTGTATAAATGTGCATAAGCAAGTTTTGGATATGCATATGGGGTAACTTCAGCAGTAAATTTTAATCTGTGGGTCAAATATGTCCTTTGAGGCTTTTTTTTTTCTACATGGGAAAACAGGGAGGAGCGTGTAGGGCTGACAGACAGGTAATCACTTCAGTTCATGTCCTAGGGCATGGGGTGTTACGCCAAAATTTCTAGTGCTACATCATTTTTATTTCTCTTTTGCCCATGGACATCTTTCTATAAGAAAGCAAATTCTCTTAGGAGATTTTTTCTGATGATATCACCAGAACTATTAAGATGTAATGAAATTAAAAATAGGACTCAGGAAATGCAAGATTACCTCTGCTTATTTCTACTTCTGAACACCTTTTCAGTGCATTTGCTGAATGCAAGTTTCCCTGTTGCCCATCACGCCTCCTCTGCAGCCAGACTGCACTGCCCTGGCTGTTACAGAGTTCAGCAGAAAACTTACAAAAATTCTTACCTGAGTACATTTGGGTCTATACTACCGTGCAGTGCCTGTCGAACGCTTATATGAGGTGAACAGAAAGCCAAGCTCCTACACAGCTTACAAAGAGTATCAAACGGGATGTTCAACTGCAGTTGAGTAACTAATTCCTTTTTATTTTACAGGAACTAGGTACCCCTCACTTTTGAAAATCCCACTGGCCACCTACATTGGTGTATAGGTATTCTTAAAATTTTACCTTCAACTTAAGAAAACTTGACAATTCAAACACACGGAACAAAAATTTAATGGTCATGACTATGATTTTCACAACACAGTATTAAACACATGGTAGCTACACAGACACAAATTTTTTCTAAGACTACTTATGTTAATATGTAAGCTATAAAGTTCACATACCCTCTGCTTCATCCAAATTTATTTTCTGACATTTTTTTTTCCCAATCTTTGCAATAGAGTCTTCTCTCTTTGACAGCCGGACTTCCCTAGCATTTTTTCCATTTTCGCCTTTCATTTTGATAGAATTAGACTTTCCTAGAGTTCTTCCCTCTCCCTGCATTAGAAGGAAAGTTAAGGTACTACTTACATTCAGGCTCTATCATTGTATACATATTATGGCCTAAAGGAATGAGGAAAGTTATTTTGGAAACATATTTCTCTAACACCACAACAAATGCTATAGTTTAGTCTTGATTATGGCAAAGAACATTTTCCATAGCAGATCTCAAAAATGTAGAAATAAATATAATACTGTTTACTCTGAAGAATTCACGTAACAGAAAGGGCCTTTGAACTACAAAGTAGTTCAATAATTTTCAAACATAGATAAGCCAATGAGACACAAAACAACAAACACAATACAGTGAAAGAACTAACTGATTCATCATGAAGACAAAGTTCTTCACAAATAAACGCTGTTGACAGTGGAAAAATATCAAACAGATTACAGCTATATTCAATCTAGTTACATAATTTGGCCAATTCAAAATCATGTGTGAATGCAGCCTTTGATATAGAACTCTAGAAGGAAACAGAAGATGATCTAATGGAGAAAAATCGTTGCAGAAGACTTACAGTAGATCCTTGACTTCTTGAAGATACAGTTGCAGTCTGTTTTACTAATACGCCTCTTTGTTTCTCTGTAAACATAAATATACCTTCTGTAACTACCAATTTATAATCCCCCAAAGAAGCAAGATTTAAGGACAACGGTGGACACAACAGCTTTTTGCCTTAAAATTGCTCTAATATACACTCAGAAAATAAAGAGTGAGCATGGTTGATAACCCTGATACTTTTCAGTAAAAACCTACCAGAATCTCCCTCCCATCTTCAGATTTTCCTCACACTGGCATTACTTTTAAAGTTAAAAGGTGCTGAAGTTTCATTGACATACTAAATTTTCATTTACTTTAGAGCAAATAATCATAAAATCTGGTAATTCAGGTTGCGATTCTCAAAATTATAATTTAAAAAAGAAAATCAGCAGAAAAGACCATTGAAAGGCCATGCTGAATCTTTTCCATCCTGTTTCATGCATCAATTATTTTGTAGACACTGCTGTATTCTCTTTGCCATCTTCTAAGTTACCAAAAGGCTCCATCAAATTAAATCTGCCTACAGAAAATACAGTAACAGAATCTTAGCCCTCTTTCACTGGTACAATGCCACAGAACCAACCCACTGCCAGAATGATCCCCTATGATTTAGGCTTTTACAGCAGCTGGCAGCACACTGGATTTAGGCTTTACTTGTAATCCTTAAACTAATTATCTGTGAGAGTATTTAGATGGAAAACTTTTTTCAAAATAACAATTGGTTCTCTTGGTTAGAAAAATGACAAATCTGATTCTCCTTAATAAATACCCCCATCTTTATAATCCCAGTTATTCCTCAAAGAGGATCTCTGCTCTGTTTAATTCAACCATATCTAATTTAGTTTTTGAAAATAAGTGTTCGGTATCTCTAAAAAGGTCTCCTAATCAAACCTTTACTCTCAAGGCTCCTTACATTAATCTAGAGTGTTAATTGGCAAAGAGATTGTCAACTGTTTAGCTGATAAATTTTTATTTTTCCAATTATGTTTCCTAGGGTAATCATGAGTTCTATCCTTTTTGGTGTTATTTTCAGATGCTTTAAGCTGGAGAGGTAGGCTCTACTACTTTCTCAGGTTTAAGAAGGATACTATGATAGCAGCATACATAGCTGCTGTACAAACTGCATATGTTTTCCTCATACAGAATGTTCCTTACTGAATGATTGCCAAATGCACAGAAGATATTTGACACTTCATTCCTATTATTATTACTGTGCACTATGTTCCTAAGTCTGTGTGTGGATCTGTGGCTGAGCACAAGCAAAAAATTCAAATATTACTACTGCAAAATTTCTTCCAGCAACAGTAAAAGTACATGCTATCAGAGATTAAACTAATCTTCAGTCTTCAGAAATTGCACTGCATTTTAGTTAAAAAGAATACATGCCACATGTGATATATCTAAATCACATTTACCTCACCTTCACATCAACAGGAAAAACTAACCATAGTCAGGGTTTATGAAACTGACTTGGAACCATAAACAAAAGCTTTTATACAAACTTACGTCTACCCTTTGATGGTTCTTTTTCCTCTAGAACAACCCGTTGACCATCCAGATTAGATATAGGGACACCAAGATCAAGTGGTTCCTGCTCACCGCTCTAAAGTCGGATGACAGTTTGTATGTAATAGAGAAAAAGCTGTTTTCAGAACAAATTCATGCAGTCTGACATTGTTGAAAGAAAACGAGCAAAGCATTTTTATGCTTCAGAGTAGCTTCAATATGTTGTTTTACCATTCTAAAAATGTTTATTCCAGTGGTGTAAAACTATCTTGATTTCAATAAGTGTAACCCTATTCTGTGAGAAGAATGGTATTTGGGGAAAAAAGAGATATATGGAGAAAAAAAAAAATCCCATTTTCAAGTGTGCTCAAATACTCTAGCACCATTAGTGTGTATGTTCAGCAAATCATGTTTTTCAGAGGACATTTAAGATTATTTTTTATTCTAAATTGACTGTATTTCATTAATTTTGTAATTTCATTAAATGAAGTTACCTTTATACCAACATGCTTTTTAGTTATCTTAAAAGCTTGGACTGGTTCAGCTAAGACAGCACACATACTAGAAATACCACAAAATTAACTTTACATTCTTAGGTGTTACAGCATAATAGAGAAGAGAACAGCCAAGACTTCAGTAGTAGAGATGTTGAACCTCTATGTTTTGTGAATTTTTTCACAAAAAATTTCTGCAAGGGGATTTGTGGAAAATTTCATGATTCCCAGGATAATGGAACAAAAGCTTTAATCCAGCCAACTCTCCCTGGCCAATAATGGAAGTTGAGCTCTGGAAGAAGCAAAGTTCAAGGTTGCTTATTTAGGGTGTAGGAATTATTCTGAAGAGAATATAAAACAGATATAGACACTTACGCATAATGGTTATAACTACAGTGCATTTTATCTCAAAATGTAGCTATAGACATTTAAATGACTAATTCTCAGGAGAGAAATCATTTCGGGGACTATCATATGATCTTCTCCAGACAGAAAATATTGCTGCTTGAATTACATCAAAGAATACTTACTAGTCTTGCCACAAGTTCATTAAGATTTAAACCATATTTTGCAACAACAGGCCTTAAGACCTCTGTTACTGGTTTGGTGGGTTTCGCCTTCAGACCAACTGACCGATTGATAGGAACAAGATCCAGCCTGAAACACAGCAATTGTAACATTAAATGTGAAATATTCCAGTAAACAAAGCGAACAGAAATATGTAAAATCCAATCGACAGCAAAGTTATACCAATTTACAGCTAGTAACTAGCTGGAACTGCAGTAGCATGAATCTGCGCTAAATTGAAGCAACAAAAAATTTATTTTATTGCTATTTCTTTATTGTTATATTTAATTTATTATTACTTATATTTAACACAAACAAAAATTGTACTGTTTCACTCTCCAGAGCTGAGTGAAGGCCTGAGCCAGGCTATTTCAGACCAAGGAAAAGCATTCCACAGCACTTCCATATTTACAGGGAGATTACTGTGACCAGTTTGGTCCAGGAGTCCTTCCAAAGTAACTCCATGCCTGAGCTATAGACTTGGTTGCAAGAAAAATATTTCTTCTCATTTCCACAAGACAGACTTACAACTTCTTATCCAATTATATAAGATGGATTTAGAAAGTATTTTCGTTTTTGAGCAGACTAACAAACACAGTGAAATTCCAGATGATGCTACTTCTTTAGGGTTGGTGCCACTGTATGATGAAATATTGCTGTAAGAGAAACTTATATACCAAATCTGAAAATGTAATAAACATAGAATTTACAGGCTAAAGACAGCTCTCTTCAGAGCCTATTTTACAATTTTGCATTATTAAGACAGTAAAAGAATAATGAAATACAAAAATTTTAAAAAAAATTTAAACCCAAACTACTAATTCATTAGCATTTATTTTCCTGCATGGAGGTGTGCCTGGCTTTGGTTTGATTTTTTTTTAACACTCTTTATCTGTGCCCTGAATCCTCCATAAGCTGCATTTGATTGTAATGGTACTATAGTATGAAATCAAGGACAAGCTGATTACTAACAAAACAATCAGAAGACATTTACATCATATTACTATTGTCAGTAATCTTGTCAGTCACAAATATAAAACTCATGTTTTAGCTCATAAAAATTACTTAAATGACAATATGTTTAGTCATGTTGACTTTTCCACAAGAAGCCAGAATAACTGAAACTTTGTCTTTCATATTTTCTTTGAATTCAAAAGTTACTAAATTAAAATGATCCATTTTAATCTTTCTCTGGTAATTTATACAGAAGTGGCAAACATTGAGGTAACTAAGTATAGCCACAGAGTATTATTTCTCCTTTGTCTGAAAATGTTCCAAATATTTGGCTGTATTTGCTTACATAGCATCTACCCAGAGAAGGGAAAAATGTAGAGCATTTCTATATTTTAATTAACACACAAATAACATATGGTACTGCCTACTTAAAGTTCCTTTTTAACTTGGAGACTCAACAAGCTCACACCTAATAAAAAGACTGCTCAATCTCAATTTCAAAATTGAATATGCTATGGAGTATTTATTAACCTCATGTACCTTTAAATAAAAATTAGCCCAGCTTCCTAAGGAAAAGTAATATAGAGCCAAAATAAGGAATGCCTGACAAAATAAACTTTATTCACTTCAAAAGTCGAGGTCAGTAATGTAATACATTTTACTTCAATGTTTTTTCCTGAAATAATTATTGGATTCATTTTGGAAAAAAACACAAATGTTATTTTCAAAAAAACACACGTTATCAAATATATTACATAAAACTAAATGTATCACGTACTGCATTATATTATATCCATACTAATAATATAACATTGACTTGCTTAAGATTCAGGGTTCATGAGATGAATTTTATTTATACAATTAGTCTTACTATAATTTTTCAGGTGGGCACATAGCTACAGATATAACTGAATGGGAACATGTCATCAATAAACAGATCATTTAATTTTAAGACTAGGAGACTCACAGTTCAGTTTCCATGTCTTTCTTGTGCTACTCCAACCTACTAAATATGTCTCTTTCTGATGTGGAGGGTCCCTCTGGACCCAGAGATTTGTCCAATGTTTTCACAGCTGTTTCAGCTTGTGCTTTTTGACATCATAATAATATTGAAATGTCCCTAAACTGGAACACTGGCATCAAAACCCCGCTGGTATCCCAAGAGCAACCCAGAAAGCTCCCCCCTGCAGCTGTACATCCTCCTGTTTCACTGCACAGGTAACTGGCAACATATCCCTTATTGCACTTACAAAAAGTAAAATGGAAAATGGGGAAGTGGAAAAGGCCAGAGGACGACATTATTTTTGACTCTTACCGAAATAAAGTGCGTTTTTCTAAGCGCAGGTCCCGAGACTCCAGGATACTGCTGTCTTGGTGCAATACCAGGGGCTACAGAGCACGTCAGGGATAAAAGAAGAGAGAGCAAATTAATTTTAAACTGTGTAAAAAAGAGCAGCTTTGTTGTTAAATTTTCTTAAGGTTACTCAGAATATTATTAATATAGGTTGCACACATTATAGTGACTGTTCCTTTACAATATGGAACACGATTAAAGAGTGTTTTCCTTTGGCTAGGTGTGAAACAATGACGAAAATTCAATTTCCACTGGAGTCAGCAGGTATTCAGGAACTTGGTTTTTTAAAACAAAACTAGGTTCTTCAACTTACATAAATTATATAGAATGATGAATACAGCCAGCTAATAGTCTTTAAAAGCTTTAAAAGAAAAAGCCCATAACTATGAACATTCATTGATTTTTGTCACCATAGTCATCTAGATGGATCAAAAGCATGAATTTAAGAGAATAAATACTTCAGGCCCACAGCTTCTCTTTGAATTGGAGATAGCTCTTTTGGACTACGCCATCACACACACACACTGCACCATCCACACAGATTGTTGTCTTGGAAATTTTCCTCAATTTTAAAACCTGCACCTCATTTCTAGCATTAATGCACCCCATTCATCTTTGAACTGAATGTCACTAAGTTTTTGGGCTTTCATGCTGTAGCATCTACTACCAGACATTTGTTTTCCTTGTGGATAATTCAATTCTCCTTCAATTAACCAGCACTGCCAATGTAAAGCTATGGGCAGAACCAGGGGATACGTGAGAGTATGGAGAGAACAGAATCCCTTATTTGCAAAATGGGCACTAAAATGCTTCCAGAAAACCCCAGGAAAATGCAGTACCTTATCACCTCCAACTAGAAACAGGTCCACTGCAGCTATGTTGATGCCATGTTTCTCACAGACCCCAGAGAGCACCTCTTTGATGGAGAACCCCGATTTCACAGCCATTTTGCTTGATGAACCATCAGGAAGGTTTACACAGCAGTATTTGGGGGATTTGTCTTTATCTGGTACAAATGCAGGCAATCTTGAGGTCTCAGACTTGAAAGGAAAAAGAAAGGTCAGCGTCCAATAAGAAAATTAGGACTGGGTATAAACTTTTAGATTCTGCACAGATAAAACCAAGCCAAGAACCTTTCTACCATGCTTTAGAAATCCTTCCAAACACCACAAATATCAGATAAATTTAAATCCTGGGGAAAAAAATTAGATAAAGATCACAATACTGCACAAATCTAAATTTATTTCTAGAACAGATGAGTTTTACACAGCAAGTGTGTAAAACAGTTACAGAATTCACTAAAGAACTCCTAAGTAAAACATAAAAAACTAAATAAAATCTTATTAAGCATCCAAATAGTTAAATGTCTGTGCTCAATAATGTCCTGCTGATGTAAAAATTACCATTGGCACCCTATGAATCAACATTTAAGTGAAGAGGAATGCCTTTAAACATCAGCTCCCTCAATTTTTCCTCTCAAAATTTCCTCTTCTTTCAACATAATGTGAATTCTATGCACAAATACAACACAGAGAAATTAAAATTTTAAAATTCTTTGCTTCAAGACCATTAATTGTTTTTATTAAAGGGAATTAGAACTACAATGTTATGGGCTAGGCACTAACCTTTATTCTAGAGTAACAGCAGAATAGTACCACTACTACTAAATAACAAAAGTATCTTTGAAAATGGAACAAAAAGCTCGCTTAAAACTTAAAAGGACACTAAAAAATATTGGTTTTACAGCCTTTTAGGGTACTTATCATTCTTTTTCTCTTTCCTTTAACTTGGTGCTTCTCATTTAAATCACCATAACTTTCTGACTTAAATCAGGTGGGAGTGGGAGAGAAATGAGGGGTTGTTGCTTTAGGCAGGCTTTGCATTTTCTATTTTTTAAGACAAGACTTTTCTGCAACAGAAATAAACATGACCTCAGCATGCTTGTTTTCCTGATCAATATTTTTAGCACAGGTAAAATTACAGTTATTAGTTCATGGTTAATTACACAGAATCTAGTCTATTAGAGGGATATCAAAAGCAAAAAAAAACTCTAAAATTTCCTTTTTTTAGATTCCTCCTCCATGTCAACACCGATAAAATATTACATCTATGTTTTATTAATACTGTTTTAATTTTGCACCTCATTAGTTTTACACTGTGAAGGTAGAACTTCATGGTTAGAAATCAGTGTCTCCACTTTTTAATTTCTTAGTGTGACAAAATGTTTGCAACAAACTTCTCAGGTTTTTAGGATTTAGTCATAATGACAAGAACACACAGCTTTAAAAGACACAGAGAAGAAACACAACAGACACTGGCACAACAAAAATCAACCTAATGCAACTTGCATCTCCCTTACTGCATAGACCAAGAAGAGGGAAAGCTTTAACCTGTGGTTGTTCAAAACAGATTCTCTCTTTTGCAGGTAGAACAAACTATTTTTCAAGAGCTACAGTCTTTAAAAGGGAAATTTTATTCTGGTAGTTCACTGGTGCCTGATGCTAAGACAGACAAGATGCAAAGCATATCCAAGGACAGAATAAGAAGTAATATATGAATACAACCTCTATTGCATTTCTAACACTTTAAAATTGATTAATACTACATTCTGTGCTCCAGCCGCATCACTTAAAAAACCTTTCCCAAGGTATTACGTCAAACAAGCTGCATCACACTACTTAGAAAATCAGTAATTCACTGTTTTATCTGCTTGCCCACTGGTTCATTAGTAAGAAGCAGCCATTACCAAGTCAAGACTAGCAGTGGATGACATGGAGCCTTGTGATTCCCGTCTGTATGACAATCCATTGGACTGAAAAGAATCTGTTTGTGCAAAGAATCAGCAATCAGTAAAAGAGGCTTATTTTATTATTTATCATAATACAAAAAAATATTTCAAATATTAGCTTGTTGGGTCACAATTTTTTCTTTTTTCATTAAAAGGAAAGAAACCACCATATCATCATACCATGCACAGAAGCATGGAAGCCAAAGCAACTTTTGGTCAAGTGTTTCTTGGTTATGTAACCCCTGAATAAACCCGTTTGTTTTTATATTAAAAAAGAAAAAAAAAATTCTAAAAAAATACTATTACTTTAGCTAATTAGATTTAACAAGATTTCAATATTTCATCTTACAAATTATTCTGTCTCTTCAGATATTCTCAAGGGAGATAAATATTTTTAAAAGTCCAAGTATGGTGTTAGAACACTAAAATCTATGACAATTACTAGTCACTCTCAGAAGGTTATGTCTATGATCTCAGCAAATGCCTTTGATGTCTTTTCACATATGACTATACTAGGAACACTCAAATTATCCATGTGATCAAAGGTACCTTGTGGGTCTGGGCAGAAGTAAAAACTACAGTATCAAATACAGACCAAATTTGGTGCTTCTCTGGAATTTCTTCATTATTTTTAACTCAACAGAATAATTTACTGCAAAACTTTCATGTCCTCTAGAGGCCATGTACAGGTGCTTTCCTAAGGGAACTCTTCCCTAAACTCTCAAACACAAATAACAAAACAGCAGGTCACAAGGGCTTTCACACCTCTGACTCTCCTATTTTAGTCAGGGAAGGTGAAAACAGATGGTGACTGCTCAAAAGTGAACATACCTGTGTGTTACTGATAAAAGAAAGAAACGTAGGATAACGCAGATGGAGGAATTTTTAAATAGCTGTAACTATAGCACTATTCGCTGTACTGCTCCTGGACTTTTCTGTAAAGAATTGAAATGATCTTTCTATAAAAATAGTAGCTCTCTGCTTGAAAAAGCAATTACCACCACACAAAAAGGCAGCATGTGCCAAAAAGCGGAAAAAAAAAGTCTTGTGGAAGTCAGTAAAAACAAATTTAAATATTGTCATATTTTCATCTATTTACTTGTACATCTTCTTCCACAAAGCTGCAGCAATATTAGCCTCACTACAGCCTTCTGACTTGACAGTCGTTTTCCTCTGCCATTCCCAAGAATGCACTTGGATAGCAACTAACCATGGTGAGATTAGTCACATCTGTTGCTGAAACACCCTTGAAACAAAGTGGAATGTGATACTCACCGTTTGGATAATCACCATTTTCTCTCCTCTTCTGTGATTTTCCCAAACTCTTACTTCTTGACCATGAGAAGAATGTTCCCCTTTTTTTCTTCTCAGTGTCTTCCTCTCCTGACTCTTCATTTAAAGATCTTCCTGACTTTGACTTACCACTTAGCTATCACCAAAACACAATTAAATCACTGGTTGGATCACAGTTGTGAGTATATTGTCTAAAATAAACGTTCCCACACTTCTTCCTAAAACAAGAGTGTGATGGCCAGGTTAGCTGCCTTCTTTACCCCACGCACAAATGTCTGTGCCAGCATCCCTCTCAGCAGCAATCAAAAAAACCCAAAAAAACCTCACCAGTGGCAACAAAAAGAAATACAGAGATGGAAATGTGCTACTTGGTACGGAGTACAAAACAGTAGCTGGAAATGAGCCATCAAGAGCTCCAGCAAATATAAAAGAACTGTCCCCAGTTCACCAGTAATGCCTAAGTTTATGTGGAAAGGCCTTTTAAAAGACTGAATTTTACTTTGGTGCTTTTCCTAGGCTAGGCTTGAACGTGAGCAGCTTTCAAGGACAATGACAAAGTACTGTTTAACATTTACAAGTATAATCTAGTATTTATTAGAGTTGAAGAATACAAATGTCAGGAATGTTTGATATTAAACTAAACTTGCTTTTAACAAGCTAGTATTCTTGTTAGATTATAAGAATATTCCTTGAAATGCTACTTTTTAAAGGTTCCTAGTCATAAGAATACATAATGGCAAATGGGGTAATCTGTAGTGATTGACATGAAAAATGAAAAGTTATAATTTACCCATACAGTTATGTAATGCTATGGTGGTATTATCTACAAGAAGAAAAAATAAACCCTAAATAATGTCAGGGGATCAGTCAGTATGACTACTGGTCTAATTTTTAAGCAACTGTACTTATTTAACACAGAATTATCTTAGTTTAGCAGGCACTAAGAAATTAAAAACTACCCTCTGCAAAAATTAGTTAAAGTTAAGCTTTCTCCAAAACTTCTAGGATAAAATGTCTCCTCTCATCAAAGGTTAAATTATCATGTCTTAATTCCCATATTCAACTAAAATATGCTTCTTAATCCTTACTTTTTATTTGCACATATATAGTTAAATAATAATGAAGTTTTAAAATGACATTCAGAAATTCAATATCTAGAAAACTGATTCAAAGGCAAGGATAAAAAAATAAGTATATTCCTGGGTACATAAAAATTTTGTAATTATATTTACCAGCATCTCTAACCACACATTATAATTTTATTTTATATGTTATCTTTGATTTTCTAAAGAACTTGAAAAACATTATTTAAAAACATGGTTTTGAGATAACAGCAATGCAAAGGTCACCTTTTTTGGTGTTGACATGTTGGACTTCTCTGAACTGACGCTGTGTTTAGAAGTGGGGCTGCTGGGAACACGCTGAGGATCAGGAAGAGGACGTCCCTCCACTTCAGCTAAGATGCATTCTTGGTAAAGGGGGGATTTGAGGAAGCGAGTATAGCTATCAAACTTCATCAAGTTAAATATCTGAAATTAAACCACAATGGATAATGGTTACATACATTCGAGTAACACATCAACAAAATGATGCTACTTTGCAACAGGAAACTCCCACAAAATTCAGGACATCCATGTTGTAAACAGCATAGGTATTTCTGTTTAGATTTAAACATTGGCTAAATATACTGCACCCATTTTAAAGTGAAACATAATTTGATCTATTCCCTTATTAGGTTCAAGAAAAAAGTTATGATTTGTGCCAAGTGCAAGCTGAGATGCTGTAGAGTCTTGACACCATCCTCTTTTACTGCATTGATGCCATTCTATGAGGAGCATGTAGCAAGCTGGCCATTTAAAACATTTTACAGGTTATTACACTAGTACTGTATGTGAAAAGATTAAGCTATAAAGTGTGTTTTAAGGCAGCTGTGAACAAGAAAAGTTAAAATACACAAATATGATACAATCACAATATGCAGTACACAATGATACAAGATACACAAAGTGATTTGCTGATGTGAGGAGAAGCTGAGAGTCCTTTACAACATCTATAATGTTCACAGAATCACAGAATCATTTAGGCTGGAAAAGACCTCTAAAATCATCATGTCCAGCCATTAACCCAGAACAACTGACAAGTGTTTACAGTAAACTAGGGCCATGTGCCCAATGATAAGGAAAAGGCACATCGGTATCTCTGGACAATTCAATAATCAAGGTGCTGTAGATCTTGAAAGAGAATAGTTTACATTAAATGATCAACATTTATCTTTAACCACAAAGGAAGAAAGCAGCTCTGTACCAGGCCTGGAGCAAATATCTGAGGCTGATTTAACCAAAGCTAAATTTCTGAAAGTGAAAAAGAGCTTTTTCTTAAATGCTAGATAACGTTTACATTCTTTGTTCCATTTTTGCAAATCTGCTGCTTTAAGTGAATCCATACTTTCAGCTCTATATCTTCTCTGGTGATTCAGTTTATCTGAAAAAACAGTATGAATGGCTACTTCTTTGGACATGACAAATTCCCCACAGGCAAAGAAAGGTATGCACCACCCAGCAGGTTATGACATTCCCAAGAGTATACAGGAAAGTCCATCACTGAGATAGAGTGGACCATTTGCAGATGGAAACCACGCTTCACATTGTGCAGACACATCCTTCTCAACAGGCTTTAGCCCAAAACTTATCTTGCAAACAGCAAGATAGAGCAGAGAGAATTTGATCCTGCAGAGTCACAGGAACCTGACTCAAACTGAATGCCAACTTCCATGTTTTTGACTTTCCCCTCTGTATATTCCCATTCCTACTTAGATGCTGCCTGTCATCTTTGTTGGGCCTTCTAATGCACTGTTTTTCACATGGTAAGCTCTGGAAAAATACTTCTGTATATGCTAGATTTAACAGTCTGCAAATTAAACATACATAAAAACACAGCAAAAAAATTACAACCTTTTAACTTTGCTGGACAGAGTTATGAGAGTGTAACTAATTTACCTTGAGCTGACTATCATCTGCCCTATGTTTCTAGTCTACATCCATGATTTCCTATATTTAGCATTATTATCATATTTGCATATCTTAATGATTTCTGCTTATTTGGAAACGGCTAGCAAATGTTTATTCTTACAAATAAGAAACATATATTTTAAAAGCATAATTTGAAGTTTTCAGATAAACAAGAGTAGAAAAACGTATACCCATATCAACTCTACACAAAGTACATGCTATGTTACTCTACACTGTCCTCCATCCAGAAACACTGAAAATGCTTGTTCTTAATTTACAAAAAAGAACAATATCCTAACTAGGTACTTTGGCTGCATCCACACTGCTATTACAACCTCTAAGAACAAGATCACAGACAAATTTGTCAGGACATGGACACAGGGCAACATCCAGAGGTATTCCCAACAGGCAGTGCTTGGGAAAAAACGGCCTGAAAGTGTTTCCAAGGCACTTTCCCACACAATTCTGCAGCTCCTCTGCAGCCTTACAGCAACATTCCCTATTGCCCAGCACCACACTCATCCAACAACCACCACAGAGCAACACCCTTGCACTATGTGGTCAGTGCTCAAATCTAAAAAATATTGTGCTTTCGCTTTATTAAGGTTGTGTCACCACCATAAGCTGAACTTTGAGAGTCTGTGGGTGTGTTGCAGTAACTGCACAACCCACAGCTGTGTGATCTCAAGGTGGTGCCATCCACCAAGACCCACAAACTGACCTGCAGAGACACTCACTGATACCAAGAAATTAAGGGTCACCAAGCAGCTGATTTCCCAGCACTGACCTCAGCCAGGCAATACACTACCAGCATCTCAGACAAGCTCCAAGGCCATGTCCCTCAGCAGAAGTAACTTTCATCCTGCTTAACTTTTCAGTGGAAGGAACTGACTGAGGGATCTGAGTGAGGCACTGACAATTTGAGATAAGCAGGTCAGGTACAGACAGGCCTTGTGGCTGGGACTGGACCCACAGCAGGACTTCTTATGAGCATCTTCTCCCACATTATGAGCCCTCCAGCTAAGGATAGAGCATTTTCAAAGGGGCAAAACCTGCATCAGCCCTGTCACCTGACTCATCAGGACACCTTGTTCTCCACCAAATAAATTGGAGAGGATAAGGAGGAATTCAGGCATAGTCTCCACAACACCAGGATGACAAATGTATGAAAAAATGTCTGGGAAGGTGGTGATTGGTAATTCCCACAGAAGGCTCAGGCTTGGGAGGTGTCTAAGCAGTAGCTATAATGCTGGAAGCTACCAGACCAGCAGTCAGACATACCTTTCTATCTCCACTTTGCGGGAGGATGACACTATACCCAGCTGCTCAGATTGCCCACTGAGATTGCGACCTGGTTCATTAAAGCTATGGCCTTGATTTCAAAATGATGGCATCAAAATCACTTCTACTAATAAACTGGTAGGGTGGAAGAGTTACAAAAGAGATAACTTAAGAAAAAAAGCTAGAAACTTAAATTCTACAGGAAATGTAAAGTGTATCCTGTTGCATGACTGTTCTGATTATCAATAATTATATAAAATACATCCACTTCAGAGGTCTTCAGACTCCAACAGTTTTAAAATCTCTTTGCCTGACAGCAGTATTAAAGCATAAAAGAACTCCTTTAATATAACTGACATTTTAAAAACCAAAATTAGACACTATTTGTGTACCCAATATCCACCAAAGAAAAACAGCCATATGCAAACACTCCATGCAATGGTGCTGCAACATATGGAATTATTTACTTGCACTAAACCCTCATTTCAATAATAGTACTTTTCAGATTATTTTTTAGTTAAATGACAATTTTCTCCACACATAACAGAAAAACAGTCAAGTAGCCTTTTTTCTATTCTTCCAACAGAGTCTAAAATATACAGCATGTAAAACTATTTTTATAGATCATAAAGGAAAAGATAACAGACATAAATATAGAGCATTCATGGTTACTATGGTTACCTGAAGTTGCTGTTCCTTGAACATATCTGGATGGGGAGAATTGAGAATATCATCTGCCAGCTGTGCCTGGCTGTCAATATTAACTGGGGTTGTAGCTTTGCTACACAAGAATTTACTGAAGATCTCCCGAGCCCTGTAAGAAAGCTACAGAAAAGAAATGCTAAATGTATGTTGGTTTTAAAAATGTATTTTTAGCTAGGCATTTCTTACACTGATATATTCCACCCAAAAACAGATAGCCATTCCTGAATCTTTCATATATGTATTTTTCATATATCAGGTTTTGCCAGTTTTAGGCCCATAAATAGGGTTTTTCCTTTAAGATTACAAATATTCATCAAATATTCCTTAAACAATAAAAGTTTTCCTCCAAATAAAAGTTTAAATAATCAAGCAGTGAAGCACAGCAAGTATTTTTTGAAAAAGAGAGTAGATTTTTTTAAATTTTAGACCTTTTACATAACATATGTAACAATTTAAATACATCCTCTAAGATTCAATTTCTAGAAGTGAGAAAAAGGTAAGTATATATATGAATATTTACAGTCAAAACCACTGATTTTTAACTTGTTTACTTTGAAATACCCACATCACGAAAATAATGAAAGACCCACCAAGCTGAGCCCACAGCCCTTAAGGGTGGTGTTCAGAAAATACACTGTTTGAAGACAAAAGTAGAAGGAAAAAAACCTCATTAGTAGACAAAAGAATTAAGAGAGACTTGGAAGATTAAGCTGTTTCCACCACATAAATCTGACTAGATTTGGCTGTGGTGTAGACAGAAGTTTTGCCAACCTGTACAAAGTTCAAAATTCACCCAAACTGCCTGACCAATGTAGGATTCCCTCAAAAGGATGAGATAGAGATTCTCATAATTTGTAAACAAACATGAGAGCCCTACCCTTTGAGCAGCAGATAATCTAAGTTATTTAGAAATACAACCTTGGCTGGTGGAGGCAGCTGAAAGAATGCAGGGGGGCCTCTCCTTGACATGTTCAATTTACTTGCTCTGCACTTCCATACACTGGGCTACCACTGCTGGCCATTTCCAACATCCAGGATAGCTTACATCGCTCTTACAGACACTGCAAGTTACAGACTCTGCACTTTGCTGTAGTTTAAACATATCCAGCATCTTAAATTTAAGTCATCCAACCCTATTTTGGTGATGTCACAGTACACAGACCAAGCACTGCTCCATTAGTTTCAATAATCTTGAAGGAGTAATAATTTCTGAAGAAGCAACACATGGTACTGAAATACAACATCGACTTACTTCTTTTTTATCATGTGCAGGTACATGGTTAAAATATTCACAGGCCTGCCAAAATAAAATATTTTCTTCACTAAATTCTTTCCGTAGAAATTCCTAGGGGGAAAAAGAAGCAAATAAATAAATGTCTCAAAGAAAAGTTACTTGCCAGCTTAAACAACATATTTCTAACGCTTGGAAAGTTTTCACAAAGGTGAGTTTTCAATCTGTCTCACAGTCCAGTTTTCTTCTAAAGTAAAAATCAATGTATGTCCAATACATACCTGGTGCTCCCCCTCCCTCTTGTGTCTTTTTAAATGTATATAACTGAGAAGAATGCATCAAGTTACAATCAAATCTTTTGCAAGCAAAAGTTTGAAATTTCATTCTAAGTACTGTATAAACTGATGAATAAACTTCTAATAAAAATTTAAATAGTTTGTAAACTAGATTTAAAAGTGACACAGTAAGCTGTCTTTAATTGTAGTTCTGCTGATATAACAGAGTAGATGTTTATCAAGAAGTGCCCATAATCAGTTCTGGATTCATTACAATGTCTTTTTGTATCACATGGCAACTATAAAAGGAAAATCTTTTATCACTGTTCGATGTGTTAGCTGTGGTTACATGGTTTCTCTTTGGAAAATACTCACTGAGAGGAAAAAAAAATATCTCCCAGTACAACATGCAATAATCAGGATATTTATATTACAGCAACCTAAGGTCCAAATGAACACTGGGACTGATTCAGCTGGAAAACTCTACAAGCACAAATTGTCTCGTATTCAAATCTGCATAATTCAATATTCTCTCAGCATTTTAAAAGCATTTTAACCTTTGGGGGAAAATAAAGCTATAAAAACAAAAACACTTGATCCACCACAACCTTCATTCAGCTGTCACAAGGGTATCAGTGAAGCTTCTTTATCATACAAAGCAGCCTCAGAAAGCTGTGCAAGACGAATCTCCACAGAAACAACCTTAAGTTTATTTGTGTTTTTCAGACTTACATAGAATTTAGGGAGTCCAGCTGCAAGAAAGCAATTGAGATAAACCACAATACAGGGAATCTAAATGCCCAAGCAAGCTCTGATTTTAAAGTTCTTCAGATACATAAGCTGAGACACCAAACGCAAAAAAGACAATCCAGAGATCAGTCAGGGGAACATTTCTGCACTTTACATGTAATTATATATTAAAAGAGAATCAAATTAGTGAGCAAGAACCAGAACACTGCTGCCTACTTCCCCCTTGGCACATTCCCTGTGAACCTAGAGTCCATCTCCCACTTGCTTCCAAGTGCCACAGGATTTGGGCACAGCAACAACTCAGCTTCCCCAGAAGGGCTGAGCAGTGCCCCAGCTGGAACATCAGGCAGCCAAGCAGCTTCACCCACAGCTGGAAAGCTGCAGAGGTTGGTCTGAACCCCTGGAGGGGGAACCTGCAAACAGCTCCCTCACCTCCTGGCTGACTGCTCTAAGCAGCAGCTATTATGCAAAGCGTGAGTTATTTGCAAAACATGCAAAGTCTCTCCCTCTTAGAGAGTAATTCCTGCTCTGTGACAAAGCTGTCCTCAGGAAAGGCAGATGCTGGATCCCAAATGCACCAAGACACTTGCTATGCAACCATGAATTGAATGCTGGTGCCTCAATGTTCCTGCATACTGGCAGCAATCTGTAACTGCGCAGGCTTATGGCAGCCAGGTTAATAAACCTAAGCGATGGCTCTGGGCATTTCCTGGGCCTCAAAAAATGGTGGTGCACACCATAAAATTTAACATTCCCTAATTGTTTTTTAAAGTGGGTATTTCTTTCAGACATGCACAGAATTTTGCTGTGTTTATAAAAAGCAGTTCTAATTAGAATAAAATGGAGGGAAAAGTAAAACTTCCAGAATATCTAAGGTTGGCTTTTGCTGAAATGAAGTGTACCTTTAACCTTTTATCTGGAAATTCATTTAAATTATATGAACTAGGTTTTATGCTTATAACATAAGTTTTGAAGTGTCATAGAAGCTAAAAATTTAATGCAGCAATTTCCTAAGTGTACACAAGTTCACTGAAGGTTTACAAGTAATTAGAACTAAGTCAGCTACTGAACTTCCAGTAGCAGCCCCATGAACTGCATCATTTGTCATGTGGACACTAACATCAGATTAGAATTGTAATTTTCCTCCAGCCTGACAAGAAGCCTCAGTATGAAAACAGAAATGCTATTAACTCTCAGACTACTCTGCTAAACCAAGGAACATAATATCCACGATGTATTATTTTGCTTTCCTCTTCTCTGTTTCCGCAAACAGATGTTCTCTGTTAATGTGGGTTTTGGGTTCCCCCACCAGTTAACATGGAAGTCTGTTTATTAACCATTGTGATCTCTTAACACTTTTGTATGAAGCAAAAGAGTCTTTCTGAGTTACTGCAGTTACCAATAATCTACCTCTCCTATACCACAGGTTTTCTTGTATTCTCATTGTGAAAATTACTTGGGCAGCACAAACTGTCCCTGTGTAACACATTTAGAATCAGCAGCATACTCCATTCAGGGTGCAACAAAGCAAAAGTATATACCCTCAGTTTTCTTGCATGCAAAATAGAGATATTATTTACAACTTCATAAATGTGCTGTGCAGAACAGCATTTATGTACGGCAAAGTATTTATGCTTTGCAAATACTCAGAATTACTCCTTCAAGCTGCGGTTTTAACCAGTGCTCTTAACTACCATAACTACTTCCAAAAAGTATTTCTAAAAACCTTTTGCAGGAAAATAAGCCACTTTATCACTGAAAAACTCCTTTCTGTGGCTTCCAGTGTTTCAGGAGATAGATGTGAATAACGCCCCACTCTTAGGGAACTACCAAAAGTACTTCCTTCTTTTTGTACAAAGGCTACAGATACAAAAAAAAAAATTTACAAAATAGGGAAGCATTCTAAAAGTTCCCAGACAAAGCCAAATATAGCTTCCATTTTCACCTGAAACTTCGCTATGCAGAAATGCATGGCAACTGAATATTACTATGAGCTCTTACTCAACTGTGAACTTGTGTAGACTCAGAAAGATGCTCAGACAACAACAGAGCATGGATGAATTTCTGTCTCTTGTCCTGTGCAAGGACAGTATCAAGAAGACAAAAAAAAAAAAGAAAATACAGGAAAATTACTGTAGCAGTATCAGGTATTTTGGAAAGCCTCTTATTGTCCCTCAAAACTCACCGAAAAATATTTAACACCGACAGAATCCTGAAGAAGACGCTCAAAGGAAACAGCCCAGCTTGCAACTCTCCTTTCTCGCAGTCGCCGGCAGCTCTGCACGCTGGGAAGGCTGGCATTGCTACTGAGGCTGTTTTCACTGATGCAGTCTTTCAATTCAGTGCTATTCAGCTCTGTTAATAAAGGAAATTAAATCTGTCAATAAAGTACTATTCACTTTTACTCGTCAGTATTGTTTATTTGATTTGTCACTGCTTTCACTTATCACTATTTGATTTATCCTGTTCACAGTGGTGCAGACTTCTAAATATCCCTCTCCCATTTTTATTAAGAGCACCTGCATAGAAAAAAACGTCCCAAACACCTCTCAAGTTTCTCGTGTTCCACTGCAAAGAAAATTAAATGAGTGTCTTAACAGCAGTCCCCTGGCACAAATAAAAGGAGCAGACCCAAAACAAAATCTTTTTTCTTGTTTCACAAAATAAAATACATTTTCCTCTTTATATTTCCTCACACTAAGGACTGCACTCCTTCATAAGATTATCCAAGGCAAACTGACCTTCAAGAATCCACTGTTCACCAGAATGTGGACAAAAACCTATTAGGTGATAAGAGACAGCAAAATTTCATATATGCTTCAATTGGTAGACAGGCAATCTGTGAAATTTTACATGGAAATACAAGATTCCCATTAATATTGAAAATTTAGGAGAGGTGTCAATCGTGGAAAAGAACATTAGGAAAGTGAGCTAGTAAGGGATGCCTTCCTCATCCACAGGAAGTAAAAGACATCAAACCATAGATTCTCAATTTATTATGGTTTATTATGGGATCCCTTCCAGACTCCAGCCATACTGGAGTAATCTGGAGACTCCAAGATGAGAAATTACCAAATTATTTAGATCTTGAAAAAACAGAAGTGATCTTTTATTCTGAGAAACAATTTAACAAGAACCCATGGAGAATTCAGGGAAACACAAAAAATCCCTGTGTAGCAGCCTAACAATTTCAAGTAAAAACCCCAGGTCATGTCAGTAAACAAAATAAGCACACAAAAAATGTCAACGTGACCATTTGTTCACAGAAGTAGAAAGGGGAAAGAAATGGC
Organism: Pseudopodoces humilis; assembly: GCF_049639895.1. Lineage (NCBI taxonomy): Eukaryota > Metazoa > Chordata > Aves > Passeriformes > Paridae > Pseudopodoces > Pseudopodoces humilis. The sequence goes on along the minus strand of NC_142205.1, from coordinate 9,416,664 downwards.
TTCTCTAAGAGAGGGAACTGCTTACAACAGGGCTCCATTCACAGATTTGTCATTTACTTCTCACACGCCCTTTTACAGGACAGTTCCTCCACCTCCCAAATGTACACAAATTTGTGTACAAATGTAAAACTGGTAATGCTGCACTCACCACTCACACTTCACGGAGGCGATGTAAGGCTTAATTCATTGTGGAGACACAACTAAAGCCTGAGCTACCTGGTCTGATCTCCCTACTTTAAGCAGGACAAGTTGCATGCTCATAGAGAGATGTCAAACTGAATGAGATTCTTTGATGAAGGGATGAAAAAAATCACAGACATTCAATTATTTGAAAAATTTGCAGTAACAGATGTGAGAAAGTAATACCCTCAAATTAAATAGATGGCATATTCAGCAATTTTATGCCAAATGGAAAAGCAAGTATGCTTTAAGATGTGACAATCTGTTTGAGAAAACTGAATTCACAACCAGTCAGAAATGGACTACACTTCACAGGGACATTTTTATTATTTTCCTCAGTTAATCACTTAGACTAACTAAAGCAGTCAGTAATTTCACAAAAAAAACCCTACTTTATACAATCTCCCAAGGTCTCCTTTCATGTTGGAAGTATTTGAAAGCACTTTGCATTCACAAACTTCATGTTACAAAACATTACTGTTCCTCCCTAGAAGTAAGAGCTTTGAAAAAATACACCATTTAAAAACAGCTACAAGCATTGGAAAAAGTAATAAATATATTTGTAAAGATAAGGTAAAAAAATTTAAGAGTCCTGAAACTTCATTTTAAAACATCTTCTTTTCTCAGAAATATTCACTAAGATGTAACAGTTAACTACTCTGAGTTTCTGTAAGCAAAGCTATTTTTTAAGACAAAAATAAGTGAGACAAAGATACAGAATTAGATGAGGGAAGGACAAAATGTAACTTTGTATTTTCAACAATGATAATATTTAAGGGCACTAGTAGCAATTCAGAATACAAATAATTTTCTTCACCTAATCATCATATTAATCAAAGCTAATTACAGCCACTCAGCAAATAATGCCAAGTTTTCTTATACAAATATTTATTCACTTTTTCCTTTAAAACATATGAAAGAGCATAAGCAAGTCAACTTCTTTAGAGAATACCTGTCACCACAGTGAAACTATTGTGAAAGAAGTTAATGTGAATCTGAAGAGAATGATATCTAAATTTATTATCTGAAGTATTTTGCTTTTACTCTGCAGGTGGATATGTTCTATTTTACAGTCCAGGATATAAATAGACACCCACTTCTTGATAGATCTGGAACAGTTTCAGATACTGCCTCATTCCTGGAGGGTTCAATCCCCAGCGTTCTCCAGTGATGAATGATGAAAATTTCCTTGTTCCTTTCAGGCAAAGTCAGAAAGGCAAACTCATCCCACATGCCAAATCCCTGAAACCTACTTGGCTGACAGAAATTAGGGAGGAGCCACACCAAGTGCTCAACTCTGGATCCTGGAGTCCCAGTGCCTTAGGACTCAGGAGGGATTGGGAAGTGGCAGGCACAGCAATCATCAGCCAGTCAGCATCACCTCCCTCCCAGTGGCAGCAAGGAAACCAAACTGCAATTACAGCCCCCAGTGTTTACACCGGTGGGTAACTGCTAACTACCTTTAATTGCTACCAGCTGCCTGCTCTCTCCAGCTCCTCAGAGTCACACTCCTCTAAACTGCACTGGCTTCTCCCTCCTCTGATACACTCCCGACTCTGGAGATCCCATGAAAACAAATGAACCAAAATAAGACTATTTCCAACAACCAAGGTGCTACTGGCACGGGTCCTCCAATGTGTTAACACAACATTAAGGGATTACTCATTCCCAGTAAACTGTCTCTGTTCTGGTAGATTTAATTTAAGTAATTCAGATTTTTTCAAAAATAACTATTTTAATTTATACTTAACCCTGGCACAGCCTTGGTTTCCCTTAATTAAAAAATGCAGTTGGTTTGCTTTTAAAATCTGTAAAGCTTTCTGCTCTGGTACCTGTCAAGCTGAAAACAATACAGAAAATATTGTTCGCCAGAAAAGGCTTCATTATTCTGCTTTCTTTTACCACCCAGATCATCAGTTGCAATTAAAACAGTTACAGCCTAGCGCAGATACACCATGTGGAACTGGAGAAAAAGAAAGTCAGATGGAAGGAAAAACACCCCCCAACACTAACATTAGTACCCAATTCATCCAAATCACACTTAAATGAAGACTGCATAAGGCATAATGCCTGCTCCACTGCTCTTGCAGAGGAATGTTTCCAATGTAAGACTCCAGCATCAGGTTTCCTGACTCTCACAGCTCATGCATTCCTAGGTACACACAGCCCACCTTGGAAAGCAGGAATGGAGAAACTTTCCAACTGGGTCACATATTTCATCTAATGAGCCCTCTGTGATGATCATCAGAGGAAACAGAGAGCCCTGACTCCTTCCCTCAAATGTTCTCACCACAGGGCTGGTGTGCAAAGTGGACTCCTCCGACTCCTCCGATCCCTCATAAAGTATTTTTAAAAAGAAAAGGAGCAATTGGGAATCTCAGGATGCCAGAGTTTAATGAGAAAAATCCCAGCTTTGCCTGGACAACATGGAGTCCAGCCATGCTGGGACGTTTCCAAATGCCTGCCTTCCTTTGTCATCGCTGTTGGAAGCACCGACTTATCTTGTATCACCTGTGAAAGGAGGCTCCTTGCTCAAACATTTCAAATCCCAGGGACCTAACTTTATTTTTGTTCTGCTTGATAGCAACCATGCCTAGTGAGGAAAAACTACTTTGAGTGCAAACACATTCAGTTTCCCTTATTATCTTTTGGAAATACAGAACTGATACAGAATGGGACCTAAAAAATCCCAAAACCCAATATTTTCCACTTTTTATGTTTACACATTCCATAGAGGGTCTTGGTTTTATTTATTTTACAAAAACATTTATGTATTATGTAAGGAAATACAGGCATTTAACAAACTAAATCTTGAAAGTATTCAGGACAAGACAGATTCAGAGCTTTTGGTTTAGATAATATAAAGCCATAAGCCTGAATAAAATAAAGAAAGGCTCTTTTGTATGCATTTTGTATACATTTTTCAGCCTACAAATACTTCTTATTGTTGTGAGAAGCTAAGCATATTCCTCGTAATCATCGGAACACATACAGTCATATAATTAAGATATTCTAGTTAATCACTAAACACATTACCTGGATAAAGCTGATAAGAACCACTGTGGTGCCACTTAATCAAATACTTCAAGCCCTTCACTGAAAGCCATCCTTCTGAATCCATACCAAGTTCAGCTGAAACGTCCCGGAACCCATTGGGTGTAGATTACTCTGACTGTACAGCACATTGTTCCTCTGCAATTTTGGGATGAGGGAAGCTAACACATTTCCCCACAGCAATTCCTGGGAGCCTCTAACACCATTCTAAACAAATTGATTCCTTACCCTCGTGGCTCCAAGCAGAGGGAAGCAATAGTATACTTAACACGAAGCATTATAAAATGCTACATAAATAATTTAAAGAGAAGACCTTTTGCCACTGCTGCTAAAGGAACTTGAATTATTTATGCTACAGTGGAACACAGCTACAGTGAGCATGCTCCACCAGCAGAACTGTCAAATAAGTCATATACCTGTTAGAGGAAATAATCCATCTGTATTTATAGTGTAAAAAGCATAAACAGTGTTTTGCTTTGTTTTGCACTTCATTGCGAATTTTTTGCCTTACCTTCCTCAGTTACTTTTTAAAACACAGTATTACATTATTTATTACTGCAAACATCAGATTCCTTTCAGAAACATCTTTACAAACACTTTTCCTTATGAAAATTCTTTCTAAGTGATGGACACTAAAAGCAAAAATCAGCAGAAACTACAGCGAAGTAGTATCTTAGGAAAAAATATGTGCATATAGTACCTGCTAGGCTGAAGTATTTGGAAATAACAGACTTCAGCTTTGTGGAACTGATCTCTGCAGGGAATAGCAAGTGAGAACTGACTCAGACATTCTCACTAGCTCAGATACCTCACCACCTCTGTCTGGGAGACGAATGATGATGGTACTTCTGTTATAGATCCTTTGACCTTAAGGTTTTCCCTTTCTAAAGTGCCTTCTGGGTATAAATAGCCAAGTCAGACATTAGCTGGGGACTATTGATCATCCCTGTGACAATTCAGATGGCACAGTGCTCAAAACATACGTGCTGTGTACACACTCCCACTGCTCCCACAGTCAGCAGCAAAGGACAGTTTCTCAGGTGGGAAGTAAGAGAAACCTGCTAATTACAGGTCGCTGTAGTAACATAAAATGGTTCCTGCTACTCCTAGAGCAGAGGTGCTGCAGATTAGTTGATCTACAGCAGTAATCTTACATCTAAGCATTATTACAGTTTGCATTCTGATTGTCTGCAATTCATTACACAAATCAATTACAGTTAAGAGCTGCCACTGGTCAGCGTGTCTGGAAACAACATTAATTTACACTTTAGCTCTCTTGCAATGCCCAAGTGCAGAGTTTTGGCTCATAAGAACATCCCAGCCTTGCACAAGTTAGGGTGTAAAATATAAAATAAACACAACAAGGGGTAGATGGTTTCCAGGGCTGGGCTCCAACATAATAAAAGCCATGTGACATAAATCTTCATCAGCTTTGGAAAGAAAATGTACAAAGAACTGTTGTGCCTTCCACCACACTGAAGAGATGTATATAAACACATAATTTCTTTTTACACATGAATTTCCTTCCCAAACTAAAGCTTAACAGCAGTATTTATAGTATCTAGTTATACGTAGAAATACTAATACTAACTAATAATACCAAGTTGAAGAGAAGGTCCTGGAGAGACCTTAGAGCACCTTCCAGTACCTAAAGAGGGCTACAAGAGAGCTGGAGAGGGACTTCTGACAAGAGCAGACAAAGGGTAATAGCTTTAAACTGAAGGAGAGAAGATTTAGATTAGATATAAGAAATTTTTCACTCTGACAGTGATGATAGCACTGGAACAGGCTCCCCAGAGAAGCTGGAGATGTCCCATCCCTGGAAGTGCCAAGGCCAGCTTGGATGGCAGGGGGGTTTTGGGAACCTAAATCATTCTGTGATGATAAAGGTTTAGTCTAGGAAGAGAAGTATGCAGTGCTGTACTAATGGTTTCACTGGTAAAATTTTCTCCAAACTAGACATACTCTCAAAAAGTCTGTGGATCTATTTGCATGTTAGTGAGATTAAGGATAACTGAAAAAATTTCAGTGCTGTGCCATACTCAATGAAAGTAAATGCTAGAAAATATAATTCACTCATGAATCAGAACTTCAATTTAGCTCAAACTGAATTAGAAATTTATTTAATCTCACTTTTTCTGGTTACAGTCTCTCTGGCTCCTATTTTTCCAATTCACTATCTGGGTATTTAAGCATTGATTCAATATTATTCAATATAGCCAACTACTACTTTTTACACAAATTATACCCCTTCTTAAGTAGCATTTAACAATGAAGAGAGAGTTCATGTTAAATTCTGAACTAGCTGAAAAAATAGGGAATACAACTCAGCAGAAAATTGCACATAACCTCTTGGTTGTTCTTTCACTTCAGTAAACTTACATGGCCCATAGATTTCATAAGTTCAAAATATTGTATAGAATTAATTGTGAAAACAGTTACCTACAGATTTGGAATAAGACACAAGTCATATTAGAAGAACCAAAAATAAGTGGAACTTTTAAAATTAATTTTCAGCTGAAAGGATATAAATCTTGAAATAATTATTGTATGAGTACTATCACAGGGGTTTCCAAGTCTGGATAAACAACAAAATAACTTTCATTAATATAGAACCGGAACCCTCGTAGAGACAAGACGCAAGTACATTGCATTTTACTTTAAAAAAAAAAAAAAATCAATCAAATTTTTGGTCCTCAACAACTACATGCACAATCAGAAAGTCTGTGGTCTGCTTTGATTTTTATATCAAGCTGGTAACATGTTGGGAGGAAAAAATGCGTATTTTTCCCAGAAAAATACATGCTATGTTTTAGAAATAGAAAGCAGAATAAACACTACTATTTTCTGTTTTGTTGTTTTGCCACTTTGCAGACAACACAGAGTCTACCTTCTCATCCAGACAGAAGTACAGTAAAGTATTACACCGTGTCAGCAGTAGAGAAGGAAAATACCTGACAAAGTCAGCCACTGGAAAGCGGCTCCAGCAAAAGGACCAAAACAGTAATGTTTTTCTCGAGTGCAGTTTTAGTCTTACAAGGAATCAGAAATTAAGATATGAAGAAGTTTTGTAAGTAGTATTGCTAATTTGCATTTACATTTGCATGAAGTATAAAAAAATTATCCTTACAATTCCAAATATTTTTTTTCCAATTTCACTGCACTGATTATGGCAACACAGCTTGTTCCCTTCTGCCCTTTCTATTTAATAAATTTGTCTTGTAATGTTATCAAAAAACAGCAAATGCAAAAATACGTGAGTTTCTCTGCTGGATCAAGTGAACCAACTCCTACCAGGGAAGACAAGGAGAAAAGCCATCTCCTGTATACCCTACCCTATACAAATTCCTTTATTCCATTAAGGAAGCCTTTTTAAACTGTTTCAATTAACTTCAAAACTTCAGAGAAATCATCTTCTAATGTTTAACAAAGAGTGGACATCCTTTAAAACATTAAAGGCATGTTAAAATCAAAACAAGCCAGCTTATGTGCAATAAAGAGGAGTTTACTTAGAAGTACTCCAGAAGCACAAAAGCTCCATGCTGGGATTTTGGAAATATGAAATTACTTACCTCCTTCTCAAAAAGGATCACATTTTAAAAAGTTCAACCTCAACAAATGTATCAACATAGCTTACAACTTAGAAGCTAGAGCATCTCTTTAAAAGCAAACGAGGTATGTAAAGGACAATGAAACAGAGAATGAGATTTTATCTACCATCCAATTACACAGAACTCTACTAGCTCTGCCTCTATTATTATGAATGAGGAAGCCTAGTAATAATAAAAAATGTGCATATATAAATGTACCATAAAAAAAATATTATGCAAATAAACCAGGGAAAGTATGCGAACACAATCCTTCAATATTTTCACTGGCACAGTTCCTAAAGCAGCCAGAGTTCTGCACCACCTTGGACGTACATCTTGTAATATATCACATAATTTACCACATACCATGTTGCTTAATGTGGAAAATTGATTACTTTTTATTATAAAAGTAAAAACAAACTTCAGCTTACCTCCATCAGAAACAGTTGCTGACTGCAATAAAAAAGAAAAAAAGAAGGGTTACTGAAGTTTCATAGCAAGTATCAGAAATCTCTGAGCTTCACTTAGTATTTGCAGTGGTAGCTACTTGTATCGTCTAATTAATAACAGATAATATTAGAGAGGAAAACCTACAGAAGCCAGCTGTTATTTCTCACAGGTTTTTTTTCTCCCCAGTATGAAATTCGCCCCAGGCCTCTCAACCACTACTGTCCAGGAATTTGATACCATTAATATTTACTGGAAGAAGTATTTCCTGCTGTGGTAACTACACTTCTCTCAAAAGTCCTTATTAGATGGGCAGAGACAATCAGTTGGTATTTGTGACAACACAGATACCTAAAACTGACCCACAAGGACTGGAAAACAACATGAATTAAAACAATACCTCATGCACTTTAATTTGCTGTAGTATTTGGAGATACATGGCATTAAAATGGAAACTCATTTTTCTGTTTTGCCAATTAGGTGATTCTAAAAACTTTCCCTGTCGGTCACTTCTGACTGTCACAGAAACAACAGGAAGTTCAGAGTGCCTGCAATAAACTAGAACTTAACTTCCAACAAGTAAGAACTCCTCACCACCTCTACCTATATTGTACATCAGATTCTCAAGGACAATTAGTATTCCAGTGAAATGTCAAAGTTTATGTGCTTATCTACCCTAAACTTCTCAACTCTGATCATAAAATACCTCAAGGCATCTAACACCTCATTAAATCCAAGTACTGACCATTTCCCAAATAGGTACTCCAATGTTTGAACCTTGACACTCAGCTAAGGGAAGTCTGGAAGAAGAGTGATTTTTATATATAAGTTTGCATAGATTTTTTAATGACTAATAGAAAGTATTTTTACTTCAGTTTGGCCAATCTTTCCTTGATCATTGAAAGTGTCCTTGAACATTTAGGGAACTTTCTGAATAGTTAAAAAAAATACTGTCCTCATTTGTACTGCTCATTGAAAACCTAGGAAAGAATGCCCTACAGTATCTACAACTTTTTCACGGTCAGAAACAGAAGAAGAAAAGCACAAATACATACACAATTCAAGCTAACAGCTACCTCTTCATAGTCTGTATTTTTCAGTCTTGGCAACAAACACTCCCACTCTTCTTCAAAATTCACAAAAACGTTTGGTAATACCTTCTCCTTTCTTCCTCTCTCTCACTGCAGGCTCTCACACTGCTGTTAACACTCTCTGAAGAACTTGTTACAAACTGCTGTGGCCTCACCATTCCCATCACCAGGAGAGGACCTGATCTAGTCTTTGCCACAAGTATTCTGGGACTTTCAAAGTCTCAACTAACCTCTATCAATATCATTTCCCTGGTGCTGGCTCAGATAAACACAAATACACCTCTCATAGAAAAGATTTTAGAAATGAAAAAATGGTGACACTTCTTGCTTAACTACATAAATGCTTCTGGATCTGTAAAGCATAATAATGTAATGAAAAGTATATCCAAGCATCTCCCTTTAATAATTTTTGTTTCAGGCTTCCAAAACATAGTTCTGGTTACAGTCCTTCACTGGGGCTTAGGACATCTCTTCTATTTCTATTTTTCACAAGCCTAGTGATCATCTTATGCATCCAGAAGCCATAACTTAATTCAGTTTGTAATTTAGAAAATTTAATTTGCATTACTGAAATGTGGTTAATAAATGTGATTGCTTAGAATTTCTTAGTCACATTGCTGTACAGTATTAATGAATAAACAATTTCAATGTCATTTCCAAAGAATGAAGTAAAGGATGACTCAAAGTAAAGTAACAGTATCAGTTTACAAATTAGACAAAAAAAAAAACTAAGTACTTTCAAAATATCTGTATTTTAGGAATGGTCATTTACTGTCAGCTTTCATTAACCTAGATTCAAACACCAAGTACAATTCTTCATGGTTTTGAAAGGTATGAAGCAAAATTAATAGGATTTTCATGACAGCAGGAAGAATATTCATACTACTTCTGTCAAAAACTGGTAAGTTAACAATCAAAAAATATAATTTTAAAGTGAAAATGGTGCAATTTCATAGAAAAGTTCAGTCATTAGTGGACACAAAGTTTTATCTCAATCCATTTAGCATAAGTTAACGCAGTGAACACACCATGAGTTGGTTTTGCATGTTTATTTTAAATGCTTTGTCTACTGCATGCTACATTACATGTACCAGCATCTTAAAATCTCTCAAAGCAAGGCCTTAGTAATTTATGTGTTAGAAGATTTTAGAAAAGCACCTATAGGAGGAATATATTTTACATTACAGAGTCACTAAATATACTTATCATGTTCCAAACATTTTCTGTTTATTTCTACAGATCACAGAATAAAATCTATTTTAAGGACATTTCTTTCAATTCACTTGTGTAACTAAATCCACCTAATTCAATAAAACAGAGAAACTAAAGCTTGTAATTACTGTGTAAGAATTCACAGTATTACTGTGAATTCTTACACAGTAATATGTTCAAACTACGTTTCTGAATACTTAGAAATCTCAGTATAAACCTGTCAGAAATTGCATGCAGTCCACATTCAGACAAAGAAGTTTCTCTTCTAAACTGTTCAGCTGAAACTTGTCTAGATTTGTCTTTGAAAGGTATAAGTTGCAAGACCAGATTTTTTTAAATACTATGATGATCTCATTTTAAAAATTCACTTTATGTTGGGGGCTGTTTTTTCAGCACTCATGTTTCCCATCAGTGGAGGCTCTTCAGGACAAAATTTGATCTACTACACATAAAAAGTTTGATTATTTGATGAAATTTAACACTACACACATATTAAGAACCACCTATTGAAAAACATATGTATCAGAAAGCTATAAAATTGAACAGCTCCTGTAGGCAGCCATTTCTGAAAGAGGAGGAAAGTCAGGGCATGACTCTGTACCAGTTAGAGCTAATGTGATGATTTTTTTAAAAGTATTTAAGTGTTCAGTTCCAAACAACAGAACATGTATGTTGTGAATGTACACATGAGCTGTCATCCAGAGATAAAATCTAATTGTATGAAACCATCAAATCTTTCACAACCAGATAAGAACTGAAATTGGTTCTTCAAATTACCCCAGTTACCAAATTGGTTTAGGAAAAAGCCCATGGTATATGCCAGGAGTCTGATGGTAACAAATTACTAAAATTCAAAAAATAAATCTAATTTAGGAAAGATAAAATGCCTTCCAGTATATCTCTTCATGGGAACTCTGCTTGCTCACCTACCTGGACTAGCAGCTGAGTTACAAACACTCACACACATCCTGCAACGTTGGGGGATGCAACCCTGCTCCAGGGACCTCAGGGCAGGATCTTGATCTTTGTGATTTGAGAGAGATGCTCAGTGCCAGGGCCAGCAAGCTGAAAAGTGGCTTCCCAGTTACCAAACAGCATAAAAGATGTTCTAGGTCTCCGTAAAGTAGCAAACGCTTCAGCACGTATTTGATAGCATAAAGTTCTGAATAAGAGTAAACATGTTCACGTTCCCTTTGCATCATCTCTCTTTGAACCAGAAGGGCCCATGAGCTTTTGATGCTGTGTTCAGGATCTGCTACCAATAAATCTAAAATAGTTTAAGCTTACAATAATTATCAGGGATAAAACTACTTTGTGAGTACCTAACTTATTTTCCAGAACAGAAGTAGACAACACAGTACCTTGCACCAACAACAAGGTACAAATGGAGAGAGGGCATAGAGAAGAATAATTCATAAGGCTGAAAGTTGACAAGTTTGAAACAGGCTGTATCTTTTAGCTTTCATGGACTATAGCCTGCTGGATGTGTGCACCTCTGCATGAAGCTTGTCTGATGACATCTTTCAAGTGACAAACTCTTATCCACTTAGTTCCATCTTTCATGCTCCATTTTACATGGATCAGGTCCCTAGTCACTACTAGGTGCTGTCCAATTCTGGCATAACAACATCATGCAGAAAACCAAAAAATACCCTAACTATAGCCCAGATATTATATTGAGCAAATAAACTCATGTACACAACTACCCAGGTAACACAATACAAAAATGTCCTTTTTCTCCACCTCAAGGTTTGTCACTCAAGTCAAAGTCATGCTCAAATTCTGGAGGAGAACAAAGGGAAAGAGGGGGATACTGGCAGGGGTGACACATACTGGGAAATGCCAGGCCTTAGAAATAAAATGGAGCAACATGAAATCATCCGTGTATTACAGTGGGGGTGAGTGCTTTCCTGAGTCAAAAAAGACATCTCTGTTTCCCACTCCTCCTGAGACACAGAGGGTAAAATTTGTAAGGAGAGTGAAGATGTATTTCTCTCTCCTATTCTAACAATGACAGAATCACAGACTTTATAAATAGAAATGTCTATTCTTTTCCCAGGCATCCAGAAAGATTGAGAATAAAAGGGATTAAAAATGACCTCTCTGTTGGCTTTCCAAAGCACACTTTCTTGCAATACAGGCACTGACTTCTTGCTGCATCCAAAGAATTCTGAGTGCTGCCAGAGTCTGTTACTCACCCAGTACAACATCACTTCACACACTTTTTTATGAAGTCCCTGTAAATAAGCCTTTCAGGTTCAAATAGCACACCTAGCTCCACCACCTTCTAAATCAATTTTCTCCTATGATTTCAGTATTGAGGATAATGCTCGGAAATCTGCTGTGTTCTGAATATTTACAGGCTGAATACAAAGAGGCAACTTTCAAACATTCTGTCACTTATCTCAGGGAAAGCCTATCACTCAGCCTGCTTGCATCTAGTTTTGCTCAAACTACTTCTTAAATCACCTGAAGCAACTTCTCCTTTTGCCAAGGTAGGAATTATGAGCAGATCCCAAGGTCTTCAGTCACATTACTGCAGGATTTACATGATGCATATGTATTTTTAAATATATTACAGCATCAACATAGCTCATGCCATGAACTCCAGTGGTCTCAGGGAGGAGAGGGAGATCATACTTCAAAATATGGTATACACAGTTCTAACATTTTTAAAGAAAAAATAAAGCCATATTACTTGTCAATTATTGCTAGCTTTTCCTTCTAATAAATAATCTGAAATGTACTTATCACCTAAAAAGTAGCATAACATTACAGATTTCTTATCCCCATTTCAAAATATTGCAATTAATTTCATGATTTAGAATTCTTTGAGAAGAGTGCCCCTCCAGAATGGCACTTAAAGGAGGACTATTACACAATTTCACTTTTCAATTCTCTACCACCAAACTGCATTTATAACAGCTAACACAAAAGCATTCTATAAGTAAGAGTTCTGAAGAAAAGCATACTGTATAGCTACTGTACAATAACTTTACTGAATACAATCAGTATAATTTTATCAAATATTTGAATCTATAAAAAAAAATATATGAAGAATAAATGATGTGACATTCGGAATTCCTGTAAGAAATAAATGTTCAACTTTTTACCCCAAACAAAACCAATCCTATCACATATAAACACAATGCCTTAAGTGCCAAATCATCCCTAAAATTATTTTTATAAAGATATATACAAACTATATACAGTCTTACCTAAAGATGTAATGTTGATATAATGGTACAGAAAATATATACAAAATACATTGCACATAATTAAATAATAGGCACAAATTATAAACATACTGTTTTTGTAGCTTTATACACACTGGGCATAGTTCATAAATACATATCAAAATCTCAGTGTTAGCTGGTATAACAATATTACTTTTCTCTAAGAATATAACCCAACGTTTGCATTTACAAAGGAATTTTAACTGAAATACTTTAAAGTAAAAGAGCTTAAAGGCTAAGCAAAAAGCATTCTGAAGCTGATACCATGCTTCTCTAATTTCTTGCCAATAACAATAGCCTATTCTAATTTCTCACTGCAACAATGCCTTGCTTTAGCTAAATATAATTCATATCACTTACCCGCTCCTCGTAAGAAACAGCAGTTATTTTTCCTAGCAGTACTCTTCCTAAATTCATCTTCACTTAATACGGAAAAAGCATTTCCTTAACACGTCGGCTTCTCAAAGATTAAACTAAAAAATTCAATGCTGTTCCATGCCTGTACATGCCAGTAAAGTTTAAAGGCATTTCGTATGAAGTTCTATTTTACTCCTTTTATGTTACCAATAGCAACAGGCCAATGCAGGAAGCTGTGGTTCGTCAGGGATTCAGATTAGATCTCAATTATCTCTCACCAGAAAAGCTCGATCATTTTATATAAATCATGCTGATTGTATTTGAGAACGTTTCCTATAACAAATCAGGAAAATAAAATGACACTGAACAGTATGGTAGTCCTGTATTCAATAAAACAGATTTCCAAGACAGTTTCCAAAAAAACACTAGTTAATCACCCTAACATTAGTTAGAGAAACATTTACATAGTAAATCACTATTTTCAGAGGTTTACATAATGCAAGCCAGAACAAAATAGGACCTCAAATAGTCCATTCTGCTTAACTTTTCAGTGGTTAACACTATAAACTGCACGTAAAAATCCACAATACATGGAGACTTGGAGCATTTCACTAAACCTAGAAGTAGCCTCTTGTCACTAAAGACAAAATTCTTCTTTCAGAAACCAACTGCTATTCTGCCCTTCCTCCCTCGCGACCTGAACCTATGCTCAGCTGATGTCAAGAGAGTTCTGTGCACACAGCCTCAGGAACAGAGAGCAAAATAGGCTCCTTGCAATGAAAGAGGGAAGTGCAATTCACTTGCCTGTGACAGTGGTGTCTTCAAGAGACTCTATATGGAAAGCAGAGCATTTCAGGAAGTTTACTGCTGTCCACAACAGTGACAGTACCTAAATCATTCACTGCTGTTATTTTTAAAGGAATCAGAACACAATTTTCTGCTAAAAATAAACACCAGAATTGCAATCCAGGAGTGATTACTGGGCATTTTTATGGTAGTGGGATGTCCTTAAGCCCTAGGTGGACGTGCTAGTAGTCATTTAGGAAAGAGGAACTTTCTCCCTTTTTCAGTGCATGTGGAACCCCCACATCCATACAGTTCCTACACTGAGCCCCTAATATACAAACAACCCTGTGAAGAAGGCTAATGTTACTTGGAACTTAAAGAAAATGAGGAAGGAGAAGAGCCTTTACTCCAAATTTCATGGTGAGATTGACTTGCTACAGCCAGTATGTAAAAACCTGCACATCTTCCGATTTTGCATTTACGATGAAGAGACTTGGTTAACAGAAAAACTCAATCTTCTCAATTTAATTTAGAGTGATCAGGGAAGAAATTTAATTCACTTGCAGATGAAGCCTATTCTAACTAGAATTTTAGAGGCATAAGGCAAATGCTGTGATGGACAGTTAGTGTTTTGATTGATTACTTGTTTGAATAGACACACCACTGCAGTTCTTAATGCTCCTACAAGCATTTAACACCATGACAAAATGCAATGGAAACAAATGGGTGGGTAGAGAGGAAGAAATGTGTTTTAAAAATTACAAATGACACCCTCCATTATTCTAGGATTTCAGAAGCAAGTGCCCTATAGTACTCGCACAGAGGAAAAATTTTACTGTGTGTGGATAAGTATTCAAAATGTGGAACTTTATAAAGAAGAAAATGCCAGAGCTGTTTAAATACTGCATCTTGTTTGACACTAAACCAAGTGGGATGCAGAATGTATTTTCACTGTCAATACTTTAACCAATTAGAAACACTATTACAAATAATCAGGAGCACAATATTCCTTACAATGGATGAGTAAAAATCACAAATGGATCAGAAATGCTTGAAAGAACTTTCCTGCGAACACCCCTTGGGGGTAACACAAAACAGGACTTTTATCAATAACTTAACACTCAACCTAAATTCTCTAGGAATGACCCTAGAAAGACCAAAAGTACTCACACAATTTTAACAGGTGAGAATGTTAGCCATAAGAAGGAATAAGAGAAACATAACCCCCCATGCAACAGTGGGGTGTAGCTGCAAGACCAGCAGCTCGCTGGAGCAACTGCAGTGAACGTTGTTGGGAACACTGTGGGTGGGCAATGTTTTACACATTCTAGGCACTCACACTCGGCATTGTAAAGTTAATAATCCCTTCATTTAAACAGACATTAAGAACTGTTGATTTTGTTTCACTGAACTAAGCATTACACATCCATGCATTTTCCATACAGCGACTCTACTAAGACTGAAAAATAAGCTCTAGCAATTAGACAGCAGCAGTTAATGATCATGGCTATGAAGTGTCATGTGGCACCGAAAGCCCTTTAAAAAATTCCTATCCCTCTACATTTTCACAGCTTATTTCAGCAGCTACAGATATAAAATCTTGTGATTTTGTGCAGCATATTTGTAAATCGAGCAGGCAACTCAGAGGTCAAAGGTCAAAAGCAGAAGGAATGCTAATTTGCAAAGCTATTAATGGAAAGTGTTAAAATATGGTACAACAGCTTTAAAAGCCTTATTCAGATACACCAAAGACGACATTTGTAAACCCACATCCATCTGCTTAGGAGCTAAACTGTGGGAAGGGGTAGCGACCCCAAATAGGGTTGATCTGTTTTTCTCTCCTACCCTCCCCTCCACTTCCTGTTCATATTTGCTTTTGTACATTTGTTTTCAGAGCAGAAGAAGCTGAAGAGAAAGACAGAATGACAAGGAGCTTGGGTAAGTTTTATCTTGCCAAAAGATTAACAGGATTTATTATATCCCTGACTCCTAAAGAAGAAAACACACACAAAAACCACCAGGCAACCAGAAAAAGGCAATCCCCTGGACCAGCTCCTCGTCACACAGAGTACTAAACTAAATGAGACATTGGCAGAATGAACCACCAAAAATCTTAAATCTCATCAAGTACTGTTTTTTTTAATGATATATTAAAGTAACAACTACTTGTATGACAGCCACATGTTAAGAATACGATTTAGCTCACTGACTCCGGTTACTGAGCTAAAAAGCAAGAGCATCAAAAAGCCTACACATAAATTAAGAAAACTCTGCCACAAAATAAAATGGTTTTTCCTCCAATTCTCCAAATTTTCTGTAAATCTGTCTAAATATATTTCTGTCAATGATTTGTCAGCTAATCAACAATAAACAGACCCCAATATGTGCTACTGACGAGAAGAGGAAAGATTCTCTCATTTACAACATTGTGGATTCCCCCTGTGAATTTTGAAGAGTCCTTCCTATTCCAATGCAATATTAACAAAAATATTTTGAAGCCAAACTAGCTGGAACTTGCTGGTGTATAAATAACTGAAGTACAAGCTGCCTTGTCAGACGCTGAGACTTCCCCTAGAGTAAATCCCGCGAAGCAAAGGGAATGATGCAAACGACTGTTCCGAGTGCCCTCTGCTGTCTGCAGCACTGCTCAGACTCCTGTGCACGTTTTCTAGTGCTAAGTTCAAAATTTGCCATCCAGAAATCCACTCAAAAGAAAAAAAAAAAAAATCTGGTTCTATGAGCCATATTGTAAGGTTTGAAAAATAATTCTACAGGACTGCAAAATGAAAATTTAAAAAATGTACTTTTGTAAAAACGTTTGTGAACAATTCTTGGTTTTATTTTCCCCTTCTGTCAATCAGCATATTAAGACAACTGAATTCTGTCCACTAATAAAAGCATTATTAAGCAACAGTTTAACCTGTACATCCAGATGGAAGGTAACTTGCAGTCCAACAGTAATCGAAAATTAAACTGCATATAAAAGAGGATATGATTAAGTGACAGATCACTGAAATACATTTAGTCACTTCTGAATTTCCTACTACTGATGTAGCCCCTAAAAATTAATAGATTTTAAGGAAATCAATGTAAAAGTGAGCATGAAAACTAATATATTTTAAGTAAATAAAGCATATAATATCTTCCCATGCTTTGCAATTATTTATTTCCCTCCTGATTTTAAAATATTAAAATTTTGATGCCATACTTACTTACATACTTACCATACCAGCATTTAACACAACTTCATTCTGAGATATACTCACAGAAAGAATAAGACTATAATGTTAAAATTTGATAATACAGCTAGGATGCTTACTTGCAAAAAAAGTGTTTACTGAGCAACAAGAAGCCAAAACTGATCTAAGTCTCTATATCTCAAATTTTGCATTCTATAAATACTTTTAATTTATTTTCAGTTATTTTAATAACTCACACCATCTGGATTCTGTTTTATTGGATAAAAGTCCAGCTGGAAGAAGAAAAATTCCTTTAGCTGCACAACTTTTTAAAAAGCACTGTAACAATTAAAAGGTAACATATCTGTAACGACATTTTTCTTTACAGAAACACGTGCAAGTATAGTAAAAATTAAGTGAAAGTTTTATTTTAAAAATTAGAGAAATATCTGTGTATCTACTACACTCATTTTAAAAGCAATACAATGCTGCTAAAGAATTTTAAACACGGCTATAAAAATGGTGCATTCTTAATTTTATAGCAGAGCTTATATAGAAAGTCAACTTAAATACTTACACTTACGAACTTTGTCTCTTTAAAACCTCATTGAATCCTTAGAAGCATAATTTATCAAATTTCACTGCAAGATTTCTTAGCTCAGAAGACTACTCGTTAAATCATATTCCTGTTTTCTGCTCGCTTTAGACAAACAAAACTTTATACTTACAGACACTTGACTATCAGTAAAAGTTTTCTCCATGTATAAATGGTTTAATATCTCATTGTTAAGAACCAGTCCTTCAACTTTATTATTATTATGCTCTTGCTGAACACATATTTACTTCTTCCAGAGTCCAGTACAAAAATGAGCCTCCTCTGTCTGCTGCCCTATCAACACCTCTCCCATTCTCCTCCCTCCCCAGCACATTCCCCGCCCTCAGTACTGGTTCTGTATCTTCTCATCAAAAGGAACAGGCAGCTTTCAAAATGGTGTTTAGGCAGGTCCTGCGTAACAATAAAGCTTCTGTAAAGACAACAGCCCTGCTGAGGAATCTGCTAATGTAAAATACACTTGCTGAGGGCCTACAGGACTCTGTCGTAAAGGTTTGTCCAAACTTGTTTAAGCATTGAGTCAACACTGCTTTCTCATACAAAGTATTCCCTTTTTTAATCTTTTCCCCTTTGATGAGCATGTCACCTGAATGAACCAAGTCACCAATCTCTACTAAAAATAATTAAAATATAATCTAAAAATACTTTTAAAAAAAATATTGTTAAAACACGTAAGACTCACAGAAATTTTCTTGCAGTTCCTGGCATGTATGTACGTGTCTCGGTGTGATTACAATCATATGTATGCATATTGCGCAACCTATCTCATCCTACCAAAACTCCTGTGAGTTCTTGTGAGTAAGCAAAGCATTGGCATTTACGAGGATCATGTTCCAAGTGAAACATTACTCTCATAATTTTCAATACCACACCTACTCTCTAGACAGACCCACAGTATCTGTGCATTTTCAGAAAAAAAACGCATGCACTTTCTGCCCAAAAACAATCCTTACATATCATCCCTCAGCAGTTCCTTTGCCCAGAGTGAAGTTGCGGATGGGCTTTTTAAATTTTTTTTTAAGTTTTAGAAGTACTAGTGAAATGTTTTAATGGTGAATACAAAACAGTAGTAAATAAATAGAAAGCATCTAGCAAAAGTTCTCATTGACTCTTTTTACTTTCTTAAGTTTCACTGGACAGGAAAATGCATGAGGACAGTGAAATTAGGTGGTACAAACTCCTGCCCAAAATCCCAGCACTTTAAGCACGAGAGAGAATCAGAAACTATTTGCAAATGCCATCAATTTGTGCAGTATGTGTCCTGTGATTATGCTCTAGAAATACCAATCCAGTTCATTCAATAAAGCTTATTCATTCCCTAACATCAACCAGTCTCATCACAGAGCAAAAATCCCTCCTTAGTTATTATTTTGTCATGTGATGTGACAAAAAGACATACCAGGTAACAGGAGGAGCAGCGAGGGAGGGCAGGGACGGAAAGGCACCAAACCAGTCAGGTAGTTCCTCATTCCCACTCATTCCAGGAGCTGCCTGGACAATCTCAGCAGTGACAGCTCTCAGCAGAGCGTGGCCAGAGCCACCAGGGAATGCTCCCAGTGCCCAGGACAGGCACCCAGCACCAGCAGATACTACAGCCAGGCAGCCCTTGACACCAAGGGAAAGGTAACACAGCTCCCTGTGCCAAGAGGACACCCACAGTCCCAAAGCCAGGGAAAAGCACTGCCCACCCTCACATCTCTGCACAGGAGAAGTTCAGAACATGGGTTTACCAAACCCAGTAATGTTTCCAGCAGTGGCCATGCATGGAATTCTACCAACGAGCAGCACAGGGAAACGTATCAGACATTCCCTGATTACATTCTCCCAGACTCCAGGTATTTTTAGTTCAAGAGATTTCCTGAACCTGGTGTGGCTTGTCTCCTTAACAATCCCCAGTGGCTCTCTTTTCCAAATACTTGTCCACTTTCCCTCCAGGACATGCAAATTTCTTGCATCCACAGCACTCAGTGGTGAGGCATCCCACAGACCAACTCACCTCCCACATGAACCATCGTGCTCTCCTGTTTGTTTTGCTCCTGGCTCCAGCTATCTTTAATTAATGGTGTCGACTTCTTGTCCCGAAGGAGAGAGTGAGCAGTCAACCCCAACTACTTTTCCTATGCCACCCATGATTTTCCACTCTTTCTTACACCTTTCTAAAGTTTTTCTTCTAATATAGTAGAACATTTTAAAATAGAGACCAGGATGGAAAAAGAAACCACAGTTGTATGCAATGGAATCATGTATTCCTTCTGTAATAATCCATAATACAGGATTTTGCTTCACTGCTACTGTACTGAGCTGCTGTTTACATGCAACTCTCCCTTAGAACTCAAAGATCTCACTTCTGAGAAGAAACAGGCTACTGAGAAACATATATATCATTTTTTATATGAAGCTAGAGCTATTTTTCCTCATTTGTATTACTTTGCATTTATCTGCATACATTTTCATCTGCCATTTTGTTGCCCGGTCATTCAGTCTTATAAAAGCAGCCTGGTCTCATCTTCAGAGACTGCTCTTGCCCTTATTACCTGGAGTAACTTCACCTCACTGCTCACTTTATTGGGAGGAGCCTTAAAAGATGCCCTTGAATCAACAAATGTAAGAAACTGCAGCAAGAATCAGCCTTAAGCAGCAAATAGTTCTGCATTTCAGAATCAGTGCAGTAAATAGTAGCATTATTCTACCTTAAAGTCACATGCCTCAGAGACAGAAGAGGGAACAGCTTCAGTTCAAAGAGAGTTAGCCAAATTTTTGAAAAATGCAAGGTTAGGGAGAAAGACATCCCTGAGAGGTTGCCAGCCTAACAAGAGCTCCATTTGTGTGAGTATTGACAGTTCTGTCACTGCTCAAGGAAAACAGAACCAAAACAGCAGAGCCAATGCCAAAGCCCAGTATCTTACATTGCTGAAAAAAGGAATGCAACTCCCCTGTAGCTTCAGGTGGTTACTTGAACTTGCTCACCCTGTCTGATCCTTGTAGTTCCACAAACTGCAGAGGTGTTTACAGCCTGTGAATTCGCCTGTGTCCCTTTAATCACACATCTTAAGAATGGCAGTACTGTCTACTACAAGAAAATTAATTTATACAGAATACAAGTTTATCTCTAGTCTCTGAAAGCCATGTTCTCTGGTTCTGTGGCAAAAATGGGCTTGTGTTGGAGAAGCAAGCCTGGAGGCAATAAAGGCTTGGACAGCACTTGAGTGCCAGGGTTAGACAATCTGCTGATTGCCTCCTCAAGAAGAAATTTCTCTATACAGTGCCAGCTGCCTTTGCACATATGGGAACCTAATTCCCTAAGGAATCCATCCTAGGCAACACTGTGGGTTTCTTCTCATGCACCACAGCATGGGGTGAGCACTGCCGTGATGAGCGTTGCCCATATGCACCTCACAAAAAAAGCAGAGATGAGATCCAGCTCTCAGCACATTCTCTGACTACTCTGCTCTTTACATGTAAATTTACATGGCAAATTTCTCCAGAATCTGCAGTAAAGCAGATAAGAAAATAACCCAAAAGCAGGAGAAAACCATAACATTACTAAAGGACAGACATTTTACCAATTGCAGTAGCAGAAAATAAATCCCATTATTCTCAGTGACTGTGAAAAAAAGCACAGTTTAATGTTCTGGATTATATGTAGAAATAAGTACCTCAAATTCACAATAAAGAGATTGCACACTACTGTATTGATCTGTTGACCAACCCACCTTTGTCAGATACTTTACAAAACAGTGTGAGAAGTGCAAGAACTTTCCATGAAAGAGTTCAAGTAAACTTAAGAGCAGATAGTGAAAATCTTTTTAAAATCATGGTATAGCATAAAATACCAGCAAAAACCTAACAGTAATGCTAGAGCAGTCTGTGAGGAAAAATAAAATGTATACTACTAGCATGATGTTTCCTTCTTCAGAGATATAAATAAACTACCTGGTAAGATCCCACATGCCAAAGGAAAAGCCTGAGCATGATCCTCTAGAGAAGGCTGGAGAGTCTGAAATCCTTAATAGAGTAGTCTAGAGAATCAAGTGTGAAACCAAATGATGCTGGACAGAATGACAGTCCAGACAGTGCAATCCCCTGCTTGCCCTCGTGTCCTGGCAGCGTTTCACTTTCCAGGACAAGCGTGTGCCCACTGTGCAGCCCAGCAGGAGAACAACTCCAGCCAGGACTGTAGCAGCCCAGGGTCTGAGCAAGGCAGAAGAACAGCTGGCACAAACCACTGGATGTTTTCAAAGTCTTACTGATCAGCTCCATGGCCACACCAGTAATTTATGGTAAAAACATCAATGTGTAATTTCATGACTGACTGACGCTATTTGCAGCTAGACACCATGGTTCAGCAAGAGGTCCCAGCAAAGTCAGGGAGTCTGAAATCAATCACTAAGCACACCTCTCACTGCTCCAGAGGCTGACCCTGGTGCAGAGGGAAAAGAGAAACAAGAACCTCATCTGTGGGCACAGATCCATGAAGATCCAGCACAGCAGTGTCAGGGGCTGCTCAGTACTAGCACTCAGACTCCAGAATATCTGTATATGAGACTGGATTAAGCCTTTAGGAACTCATTATCTGCATGCTAAAAATACAGTACTGCCCTTTACATACAAAAATGGAGATTTTCTCACACATGCACTGTTACTTCACAATCGGCCTTTCCTCCCCCTTTCATGAAAGCTGACAGCCAAACTGCCAATTTGTTGGTTATGTCTTAGATAAAAACTTGGACAAAATATTTCCAAAGATGCAGTTCTTAAAGGGGATACACAGTAGAACATACTTTAAACTAATTGGTGAAATCGAAGACAAAACCATAAGTTTTCAAATTTTGAATTCACTGTTACAAGCTGAGAATGAAGAGGCCTCTTGATTTAAATCATGTACTTATACTCGCTATCGTGGTGGCATTGTGGCCATGGTGATGATCTAAGAATATCAATAAAGGAACCTCTGCAGGGAGAGTTAATACTTTTTATTAGGTCATTTAAGAGATTGGGAAAAGTTTGGGGCATGTTTAGATGTTCTTGTCTGATTTTCAGAGTATACTAGTTGGTCTAATATAGCTATTATCTCCCTGTGTAAGCTTTGTCTGATTATTTAAATCAGTCAAACAAAAACAGGTACCCACTTAAAAACTTCTTATTAAGTCAAATGAGCATTTAGGGGGAGTTTTGCCACCCACAGATTCCAAAGTTAATATCCAGCAGAGACATGTCATCCATTAGTATAAAAACCTCATACCAAAGAGATGTGCTGTATTCTTTCAAATAACAGATGAAATGCAAAAAGAAGTTGATTCAGTAGAACTAACAAAACAGAAAAAAAAAATCAAGCATTTTTATCTAAAATAACACCTAATAATACTACATTATTAATGGTTATAATTAAGATGGAACATTCCAACAAAAGTCCTCACACTGATTTTTAGAAAGAATTCATGATACATTCCAACATTGAAAACATTAATAAACTCTAGAAATTTGATACAAATGTTGTTTATAATATAAAATATAGCTTTAAGGTTTCCAAAACAGGATGAGAGCAAGAAGAAAAGCTGCAACAGCCATCTTTTCTTGTCCTGATATTTAGTTAAAATAATTAAATTATCTTTAATTTTAAAAATATCTCTGCATTAAATGCTTATTTAACAATACTTAAAGAATTTGACACTTGTTTCCGTAAGAGATTAAGTCTCTCATTACACTACTCTGCCCTATTTTTAACCATAGAAAAATGCAAAAAAAGCACAAGTACCAAAATAATTTTCAGGGAAAAAAACACCTTTGAATGTTCTTCTTGATGAGGAGGAACCTAAATCTTTTGACTTCAAGAAAATACTGCAAAGTTCTCCTATTTTTACAGACATCAAGAAAAATTAAAAGATGAGTGGAATGGGCTACAGTCGAAAGTGTTACCAAAACTCGTAATGAATAGAAGAATTACTATTACTGTGTTCAAGGTAAATTTTTATAGAGGTAGTATTCTACTGTCTGCAGTCTCACAGGGACACCTTTAATGTGTTTATAAACACCTTTTCCAGAACAGAATTGTGCAAGAGGCATTTACCTGCAGGGAAGAAAAGTGGGAAGAAAGACAGGATCATGCCCTCTCATTAAGCCAAATATCAAATAATCATAAGGTCCTTTTAGCTTGAGTTACACCTTGAAAATATGAACCAGATATATGCTAAAAAGTAAAATTGGTTCAAATCACAGAATGTTAACATGGGTGTTAATGGACACTATTTCATAACAACAAATTATTCACATAGGAAAATTTATTGCTAGGTAAAAGATAAATCTGTTCTTAACAAAACCAGATTTCTTGTAATTTAATAAAGAAAATTTTCTAAATACGTTTCTTCTGAAAACAACGTAACTGGGGCAAATACTAGACATGCTCATTTTCTGAAATCAGTTCCAATTTAAAGAATAATTAATCATAATCAGCCCTGAACAAGCACAATTTCCACAGTTCAGAAATTAAATTGTGCATTTTCTGTTTTATGAGACATTTCCCCTACCACAATTATAACACAACATTAATTTTATATTATAGCACAACACATTAATTTTGCACTCTCATCCTATTTTGATGCCTGCATTTTTAAAATAACCTTGTATATATTTTCTATTAGTAAAAACAGCACCTAGACATAAATCCTACAAATTTGTCTGGTTTTTTCTACGTATAACAGAGCTTCTGCAGATAAGAGGAAAATACTTAAGGAGGGGCAACTATGCCATTAATTCTAATCTGTGTGCATATAGCCAGATGTAGTCTAACAAGTTAAAAGAAAAAGTGACATTTTTTCATGAAATCATGTTTTTATTTATTAAAATATCTATCAATATGCTGTATTCTTGGACAGATATTTCTAAAAATAAATAACAAATTTCAAAGAAATCACGCCACCTTATGGCAGCAGTCAGCAACACTGACAGCTGGTGTTTCACACAGTGTTCATACTTCAACAAAAAATTAAAATGCAACTCTTTTAGACCTGTAAACTATGAATAGTCTTCAGCAAATGCCTATAAAAGAAACTCTATGGAACCTACTTACACTGCTCAATTTAGAAGATTAATTTGGATGCCAGCAGGAATCAAACCCACAAGCTCAGAGAAGTGTACTAACTTCCAAATTTCATGTCTGGATTATTCCCTTATCCATTCTGCTAAGATAACTGAAAAGAACACAAAAGCAAGCAAGTAGCCTATACAATACATGGTCATTATTCCAAAGGTGGAGTCTCTAAGAATTTCCTGCTATTGTTATTTCCTCTTCCACCAACCCTAAATAGACCGCCTGAAATAAACTAAACATGTACTGACAACATTGTGTTCTACTACACAGAGTGTAAGAGTACTTGGGACAAGAGCTGAAGCAGCAGTGTTGAAGTTTGAACCAAAATTAAAACACCTCATCACTATTTTATTTTGACACACAAAGCTTTTGAAATTGTTCTCTGATTGCTGGGATATCTAGGATATCATTCTCTTACAACATACAGAGTGAAAAAAAGATTTCAAAGTGAAAAGTAGCTGGACAGAGAACAGTCTGCACCCACACAGCTACCTGTAGTAAGGGCATTCATCCAAATACAGATTTGAATACAGACCATTCCTTTGTCCAGTCCTATTGTGACCCAGAATGAAACTTTCCCCTTCCAAAGTAACTCAGTAACAATGAGAACAGATTGACTCTTAATCCCTCCTGTTGGTGCTACTCTGTTTATATACACTGACAATACCAACCAGGACATAATGAGAGGGAAAAAAAGGTTTTTTTAGGCCAGTAACTATCATATCCTTCTGAAATTAATGGGAAGTTCCAAGTGCCTATTTTAATGAATATTTACACAATGTGAAACAGCTCCAAAAACAGAAATTAAATTTTATTTTTGATTTTTAAAACACTCAAAACATGAGATGCGCAAAAACCTGCACGAAATTTCAGTCTGTAAGACTGTGGAAAGAACCATGTTTTTCCTGTTGCATGTGAATTACTAGCACTAGACTTTTTGGTATTCTGAGAGAACTCGCTCTTACTGCAACCAGAAATTCTGTCAAAACTGGATATATATAACAGCAAACTTTTTCAATTTACAAGAATCACCATTTTCTGATTAAGAAAGATGTAGCTAGATGGTTCCCAAACCCCTTTATCCAGAAGTTCTTGCTGTGCTTAAGTTATGCAGTTACTACGTTAAAGTTATGAGTGCAACAAAACTAAGTATTTTCCATAACTAGAAAAAAAAGCAAGACACTTAAAAGCTTCAGAGAACATAGACCACTATGAAAAACAGAAAAATGGAAAAACATCTGAGAAATAATTACAGTTCCTACCTGCATTCCCTAAGCATGACAGAAGCTCCTCCATACACTCTGCTCCCTAAAAATCCACTGCACTGAGCTCCCTTCTCCTTTACCTCAGAGTCAGTGAAATTCCGTTCTTCCTACATTTTCCCACAGCAGAAAACTCCAAGTGTCTCCTTTTTTCCTCCTCCCATCTCAAATGCTTTTTAAACACCTCCTTCCCATTTAGAGGGCTCAGTGTGCCACATTCCCTCCCGTGCTGAACAGTGCTGTAGTACGTATTCCATGGCTCTTGTGCCAAGAGCTCTACACAGATTTTTGCTTCTCCCCAGTCACCAGACTTCCTCCAAGTAAGCATGGTAAAGGGGTAAGGGCAGACTCTCTCCATTCACCCTCACATCACTGTGGGTCAGGTTTTCCTGAGGAGGTGTGCTAGGAGTGAAGATATAATGAAGCCATATTCCTGCAGCAGAACAGGAGGATGGCTTTTCATTCCTTGTTTTCACCAAAACCAATATGGTTCAGCCACTGAGACCCAGACATCAGCTTCTCTCACACCAGATGTAAAACAGCATAATACTACACTTAAAAGGACCCAAAATCAACAAGTTGATTAGGAATTCCCTTTTCTCAACTGCTGTCAAAATTCATCAGCTGAACAAAAAGCAGAATACGATAAACATCTGATTTTTCTATGTATCACAATACATTCATTTCTGAGACATTATGAACATTTTGATTAGCAAAAGTATATTGTTTGGATTTACACAGAATCAGCTGTGACAGGAAAAATAAAGTCAGAATTCCCCACAGAAAGAATGGCCACTGCTCCCACCAATGTGACCTATTAAAGAAATACTGAAAAAGACAGTTGATACCTGAAATCTGCATTCCCCTCACAAAAATGTCATAAGATAGTAAGTTACTTTATTATACTAATACTTTACTAACTTTCTTTCAGCAATTATCAGCATTATCTACTGTAAGTTCTCCAAGACTCACTTCTACATTTTACATGGAAGTTAATTACCTCAAGGTCATCCAGAGAGCGAGTAATACTAAATCGCTTAGATCTTCCAAATGATCTTCGAGCAGAAGAACGTGGGGGAGGAGCCTGATTTAATCCCATTGAATGTCCAAATTTTGCACCCTAAACAAAAGAGAAAATATATATTTATTTACTTCTTTCATTTCAGTACATTACTGATCATAGTGAGATGTGAATTTTAAGGAAATGTAACAGGACCTCAATTTCAAAACAAGTTGGTCATTTGCCATGCCCCTGGCAAATCACATACTAAAATTCTTTAAAGTTTGCTTTTCCAGTCTCAAGTCAAATATCTTAAACATTCAGCTTTAATTTACTAACACGATTCATCAGTTAGGTTGCTAAAATGTACACATAATACATGTCAGTAATAAAAGCAAGATGATCCTGGCTCTTTCCTGTCTTAACTGGAAACCATTTAACTACAAAATATTTGCTTTTTCTATAAGAAATTACTGTCCTGGAAATCATCTCATCCAGCTTCTCCTGGAACATTTCTCCGTATTTTTAAAAATCTTATTTTCTTGCTACTGTGAAGTCCAGCTTTTCAAATCACACAGTACAAAATTGCAGGAACTTTTGTTCTGTAGAAAGCAGCTCCCTCACTTGGATGTTCCACTGCTAGAATTGGTGCCGCAGTAATTAAATCTAATCGTTTTCTCTTTTCCCCATAATCATACTCTTTCTCCCTAAAAAGTCACCAGATGTCAGTTAAGCTACTCAGCATGTACATATCAAGTTTATTCCAAATGGCAAAAGTGTAAGCTTGAACCTAAAATTAGGCACACAGTCGGTGACTGGTGCTAAGCAGATGTACATAAACTCACTACATTACAAAAACTTGTGATTATGCGCCAGAAATTTTGGATTCCTTTCACTATAATATTCAATGTGGGGAAAATTCCTGCCAGTCTACTGCTGGTTTTTTGCTTCACAAAATAAAAGACTTTAAATCAGAGCAAATTCCCTTCTGTTTCATGTCAGCATCTTTCTTCATTATAGTAAGCTTAAAAAGATATTTATTAGTAATTTTATAATTGCTCATTTGGTGGATTTGTAATATTTATTAAGTTTTCTATTTGTCTTCTTTTCTTCCTTTGGGCAAGTTTCTGTGCTCCAAGTTCTGAAATATTTTGGTCTCCCTTTGATCACTCATTGTAAAGTCTATACACATCATGTTAATCAAAAGAACAAATTTTGCATCCTCATAGCCTCATGCCAACAACCACTCACACAAAGCAGAGAAGAGCAGCTAGAACATTGTACAGCCTCAGAGATGTCTGCCTGTTTGCTAATTCCCATGGAGACAACACTGTTCTATAGCAACTGGGCTCTGGCCAGCACCAGTGTTCTCAACAGATTCTGTTCACAAGCTCAAAGATTTGTCAAGACAAAACAGGAATCTGGATCCAAAGTCTGCAGCAGGGTTCATCCCCTCAACAGGCTTGAGAGTTCAGCTTCATTCAGTATTAAAAGTAGTTCATTTTTCTCTGAAATCTCTTTCCCTTCCAATTTTCAATTTACTAAGGTTTGGATTTGTTATTTTTTTTTATTGGCTGAGAAGTAAATTGGGCAGATTCTGCCAAAGCAACCTGGAAATCTAGTAAGTGGATATTAGCTTCCAAGGTTTTAAGAGAGCATTTAAATGTGCAGTATAAACAAGGTAAGATGACTTTAGCTAAATGAACAAAATGTGAAGAGAAGTAAATTGCCCTCTGTAAATGTTGGCAAGCAATACCCGGTGGGATGAGGACAGTTCCTGTCTTTTTGAGCAACTTTTTGAGCAACTTTTAAAATCATCTGTTTATCCAGGCAGGTACTGCTGAGGTGGTTCACACCTGTCTCATCCCTTACAGCCACACCAGCCTTCCCCATCTGAATGGAAAGTTTACACCTAATGCAGTAATCTGTGCCACACAGTGAACTTCACCTCAACCCCTGACTCAATTCAGCAGTATCCATTACTGTGGCTGCACAGCTGAGCAAAACATCAACATCCTGCATGAGTGTTTCTGTTAGAACATGACTATATGTGTATATCTATTTGATTTCACCACTAGTCAAGTATGACCACACTAATTCTCTGATTTTTAATTTTTTTTCATTTTTAACCCGAGAATTAGTGATAAAACTCTCAGACTACCAAGAACTCAGCAAATTAATGGCATCATTAGTGAGAGTACAGTTGGTGCTTTGAAACCAATGAAACAGTTACACAATATGGATCCTTAATGGTCTTTGATGTGTTTCTTAAAAGTAGATGCATGCTTGAAAGAACTCCATCTTTCCCTGAAAATAAAAGGGTGAAAGGGAAAAAAAGAAAAAACTATCAGTAGCACACATATCTATTCAGAATAACAAATACATTTTCACTTTCCATTCTATTTCATCCCCAAGAAAGAATATAAATTGTCCAGCACTTATGTAAATAGTAGAGACTGCCATATATGATTCTGGGAGATTAGGACAAGCGCCTAGAGAACATGCAGTCAAAAAAATTTTTAAACAGTAACATTATAAATTGAAGGAAGAGGAACCAACTGCCTAATGACAAATCTAATTAGATTCCACTGAGAAGCAGATTCTAGATAAGATTCATTAGCTCCACATGCCCCATTTTGGAAGTAAACACTGCTTACCTATTTGTGGTCAGAAGTATAACAAAGAGAAAGAGGACAAAAACCACTAGTAAATTGTGTGGTATTAGAAAAGAGAAAGTAAATTAGTATCCAACCAAAGTTTTTATTTATGGTTTTTGACACTGTTATGCAAAACTGACTACTGAGCCTTCGGTGGAACAGTAAAGATAAACACAGGTTAAGAAAAAGGAGACTCTGGGAATAAAACAAAGCTTAAGCAATGATTACAAAATATAAAAATGAACTGAGCTAACAATTTCCCCAACCTATCTGGATAATAATTGCAATTAAGAAAATACTTTCAACTGACAAAAGTCTCTTCCTTGCTGTGAAAAATCAAATTAATAATTTAGGAAATTCAGGAGGGCATTACTAAAAAAGCCAAAAAAACTGCAATTCACAAGTATTTCATTTCCTGGGAAGTCTCCCTTTTCATCTTTTCTTGACTCTATTCCAGACATTCAGACTATGAAGGCAGACCTCCTTCTCCAGATCAATTAAAAAAATTGGCTATGCATAAACACATGAACACAAATAAGGAAAGAATCACATATCTTAAGCAAACAGCACTGTTTTGGCAAATGTTTTTCATGGGACTCTGAAGAGCTGGAAATAAAAGCATCCATGACTTGAACAGAAAACAGCCATTGAAACTAGAATGTACTAATCAGCACAGCTAAAGAAATCCACAGTATTTGAACACAGAGAGATTGTTAGTGCAATGACTGATATTAATGTCATTTGTGCAAGTCTGTTAGACATAAAGAAATCATGGTACTTCAAAAGCCTTTATTACACTATTAAACAGATATTAAAAACCACTAAATTATCCCCAAACATTTCAGAACTATACTTGTATGACCAAAAAAATGGCCAGGTTGGAGCAATCTGCTCCAGTGGAAGGTGTCCCTGCCCATGGCAGAGGCCTTAAGGTCCCTTCCAACTCAAACCACTCTATGAAAAATATGCTGTTTCATTCTCTGTTAGCTGCCAAGCTAAAACACTGAAATTTGCTGCATGAAAATTAGGCTGTAGGGTTTTTTGGGTTTTTTTTAAATACAGATTGCCTATAAGCCCTAGAGCTATTCATTATCCTACCTTTAAAGATTCTCTTCCAAAAACAGTGTTGCTAAATCTGTGAAACTCTACAAATATCTAAATAGTCAAGAAAGTCTAAGAAATCCTATCAGAGTACAGAATTAGAAACTAAAATCCACCTGTTGTTTTAGTAAGTACCTTAGAAATTTTAGGAAAGCAGACAGCAACAGAAGAGCTCAGAAATTTGTGAAAACAAGTTGATCAATTAAAAGCATGTGCTACAGCAATACATCCTCTCCTATTTGCAATGCAGATACTTGCCACCCTGCTACTACTATCCATCATAGTGAAAATATAAAAGAACATATCTCTAAAAGCCTTTATCCTGTTATGATTTGGCAGATGGAGAGGAAAAACAACAAAGGATTAAAGGAATTAGAGTATCGATGCTCTAAAAAAAAATCCATTCCTTTTTTAACTCTTACAAAAAAGTAAAAATTAGAATGGATTGAAATACCAGTTAAATGTATAATCGTAAGAGAAAAAGGACAATTAATGGGGTCTGTGTCCTTTATTTTTTTAATAAATTACTAGATCAACCCTATTTTTTAGGCTAACAGGAAATGGCAAGTGCAAATATGATGAGGAGAGCACTGAAAACAGGTCACCAGGGGAGGACTGATATAGCAGCATTTTGTGAACACGTCCAAGTGAGAATGGCTTCTGTCTGAGAACAAGAATGGTGTACAAGAAAAGTACAAATGAGAAAGTGGAAAACGTTGTACTTCATGTATTAACAAGGCAGAGGGAGTGAGGAAGGATGTGACTCATGTCAGACTGCAAGCAGACTGAAAGAACAAAAAGGTTCCAAGACGATTTTCACAACTCTAATTACTTAAAGATAGAACAAAAAAGGATGGGCTCTTAAAAGAATTTTTAACTGATAAACAAGTTAGGCAGCAGTTCCAAATTCCAAGATTTTCAGCAGCTGTGGCAGCTCAAGGGTTTTGTATGTACCTCTGACCACTCCTGCAAACTCAGAAATTGCAGCAGGCTGTGCCCTCATCTCCACTAACAGTAGATGAGAGTTTACAAAACAAAGTAATCCTGTTTCTAAGGCAGATCCACAGACAGTCATGCCAGCACAACTCATGATATTCACTGCCAGCTCCAGCCTGAGCACAACAGGAACTCTGTTAAGCTAGAACTACCAAAGAAATGCAACGTGAAACTATGACAGCCAATATGTGACTGAAACCTGGAGCCTGAGTGCACAGAAGTCGATGAAACCTGATCAATTATTCAGAACACAAAGAAACCAAACACCTTCAGGAAACATCTTCAATTAACTTAAAGGAATTCCCAGCTATAACACAATATCATGCTCCTTCATATTCCAGGAAATGCACTTATAACTATTTATATTTATATATGTATATTTATATCTATATGTTATATCTATATTTATAGTATTATAACTTTGTAACAAACTATCATATACAACAACCTGAATTTTCCATTTTGTGCTAAATAGTCTTTGTGCCTCTCTACAGTTATTGTCTGGATGTTACCAATAAATTTTCTCTGGTACCAGTACTAAAGGTGAAGGTGCAGGGGTTAGCAAGGAAGGAGACAGGCAGCTATTGGAGCGCAAGAGACTAAGGAAGGGGGAAATTTTTGTTAGGAGTTCAGGCATCCCTGACAACAAAAAAATACTGTGAGCTGGCAGCAGGAATGCAGAAAGGGGAGAAAAGGAGAAAGAAAAACAGTGAGGCTTTAGGCCAGCTTCCAGCAAATTTACAACTTTTCATGGAAAACACATTACAGTTTGTGATCTTGAGAGGAAACTAACGGGACTAAATGTGATGGGACAGAGATTTTGCCTGCTCTATGGAAGAGCAGCAAGAAAGAAAGGAAAAATATAAAAAGGGAAGCTAATTAAAAATGTTTTAAAAGCACTGACAAGCCTGATCATCTACATTTATAGAACTATGCTTTCAAAACTGTTTCACAACGAAACTTAATCTCACAAGATTTGAGTGCAATAGTTTTAAAAGATTAAACGTTTGATTTAAAAAAGCATAAAAAAGTAATTAAATGTGATGAACAAAGTTCTAGGAGCTCCAAGACAAAAATATCATCACCAGCTTGCATTACTTTTCATAGAAAATGTTTTTCCTCCTGTTCAGGTGGAACAAGTACAATACCCTATGTTCTGGCAATTTAAGTGAATACAAAAGGACCACATACATGCTAGAATGGCCACACAGAACTGCTCAACTTAATTTAAGGAGCTCAACTAATTAAGAAGCTCAACAGAATTTTTTACGTTCTATGTGTCACAGAACTCAACCATACTAACTATAAAATCACCAAATTTTAATTTGTTCTATTTCCAGCTACTGAAGCTTTTAAAACCTCCCACTGTTTTTAGGTTTGATTCTGTGACTTTGTATGGTGAAATGCGTAGCAGTTTGGAACCCAGATACACTGACCATATAATTTGAAACTTCTGTGAATATTCAAAATTTGCCAAATTTAATGATGGCTGTTGAGCCCCTCAGCAGAAGGGTCAGTCTAGACTGGCAGTTCATCTTTAAAAGGAATGCAGGTTTAAGACTTCAGAAAGAAAGCTGCTGATTTAGACCTTTTTGAAAAGGGATGGGAAACAGGGATGCCACAGGAATGCCAACAAAGCACACAAAATTTCAAAAAATAGTGAAAGGATCACAGAAAAAAAGCAGCTGATGCAAATATTATTCTGCCATCAATATTAGTCTCAAATCCTGATTTGGACTGTGTGGCTTTGTCTTCCTGCCTTGTCCACTCCCACCCCAAGCATCCACTCACCTGACTGACCACCCAGCTGAAGCCTCTCTGCCCCTCATCCCAGCTGCCAGAATCACCAGCTCCCCACCCAAAACTGCCAGTGAAACTTACATTTCTTGTAAAAGGAGGATCTGTGGGGCCTGAGAACAGGATAGATTGAAATATGTGGTTTGTTGGGTGAGGACTTCTGGTGTTCTGAAAGAGATGAAGGAATCTGGGGGGAGCTGGGAGCAGAACTGGCTGTGGTGCCATGCCAGGAAGCAGTAAACCCTGAGGTACAGGTGTCTGCTGACAGAGGGGGCTCCAGGTACTACAGACAAAACCAGAATGAAGTGGCACCCTTCAGGCTGCCCTGCACTTGTGTCATCATCACGGAGGGACAGCACCTCACAAAACCCAATTAGATGACAGAGGGTTAATTAAAAAAGGTCTATCATAATTCAAACTTTGCTGTCAGCTTTTCTGCAGCCTTTAATTACACTGCAATTCCTGTAAATTTTTGAGGTTTTTTGGTTGGGATACACCAGGATGACAAAGAATTCAAATGTTATATTCACCAGTGCTGATCAACAGATTTGATGATGACTTTTAAGAATACTTTACTGATCAGATGATAATGACACATTTCACTCCCTTCTAACCATTACAATGCCATTTTAAATGCCAGTTTGGCCCATGACACTATGAAGAATGTTGCAAAATTCATGTAAAATCTATATGGACACCAGGAAGACACAGAAAAGAGACTGTCCTGACATGAACATCCAAGTAAATGAAATTTAATGCTTGTCTCCTATACTAAGGAAATTAGGCATAAAACACTGACTCATCTACACCTTCAGTAACTATCCTAATCCCTTATAAAGAAAGGGAAAAAAAAAAACCAATAAATATTGATGCTATTTATGTTATTTATGCATATTTATGCAAAAGTAAGATCCTTTTCTCAGTAAAACCAGATAAAAGTATCTTCTAAAAGTTGGAAGCCTGGTAGCTGGAAATTGCAGAGGAACAGAAAGACCTTACTACACTAGGGGAAAATGTAAAGAAAAATACAAAAAAATGACATAACTGTTTTCAAATCATCTTGAACATTAGATAGGCATTAGCTGGAAACATTAATTTAGTATAGCCAAATAATCAGTAACAATCAAAACTCTGACCAGAAATCATCATAAAAGAAAAAAAAAAAAAAACAACCAAGAAATGAGACTAAATGAGACTTACGAACACATTGTCTGTTCATGTATTTTTAAAACTGCTTATAACTCTGCTAACCCAGCTCAAAAATAATATTATAGAAACCAATTATATTTCAATTATGAAAAAACTTTTGGACAGGATAAGATTAAGCTGACTTCTGATTGGAAAGTAAGTGATTGGTGATTGAGGTTTAAAACAAAAACAGTATCACTACGAGAAAGTAGAGAGAAAGATTCTTGGTATTTCTCAGGACAAATACTAGCAGGTATGAAATGAAACTCTACAGAAAGCACAATAATGTGGTGTTTCCTTTCTACACTATTAAACTGCAGAATATAAAAGTCAAGTGATATCAGGAATGCCAAAAGTACAAGTTCACATAAGTTTTAGCAATTCCATATTTATTTTTGTTAATTAAAGATTTTTATTCCACAGGGCTCTATTTCTTGTCCAGTGAAAAACTGGTATTTTACAACTCCTTTTGTCCTCTAAGTCTTCTCAACTGTAAGGAATTCAGATCTTTCTTAGTACAGACAATAACTTTATAATCTCCCAACTCAAAGCTTTTATGTTTAAAACATAAATATTAAGCCATTTTTCATTATTTCAATTCATTCTGTGTTATTATGTCATTCTGCCATTTTCTTTCTAGTACACAAATTTGAAATGAAGACATTTCACAAAAATCAGCCTCACTCTACAGACATTTACTGTCCAGATTTTATCTCATTTCTCTTTCAAAGAAACACAGCCAGCATTATTTGGGCTTTTTATGCACTTTGAAAGATCCTAGAACCATTTTAAAAATAATTTTAGGAGATTACAATTCATATGAAAAGGCTGCATGGAATTACTAAATATGTAATTGCTTTTTATTTTCTCTATGCAAAAATAAGAGGACCTATTTCTTGTAGGCTATCTGCCTCTTTGTAGATTAATTCACAAAAGCACATTCTCAGATCTAGCTTGGTGTTTGGGATTTTTCTTGAGTTCTCTTTAAGGTATATAGGTAGATCTCAAATCAGATCAAAGCCTATAAATCCAAAAGTTAACATTAAATCATACTGAATAAGTATAGCAATCCAGCTGCCATTAATTCTGCTTTAAAAACAGCTGTGATGGAACAATTTAAGCTAGTGAGCAAACAGAATTCTAAAGGAAAGGGAAAAAAACATGTAATTATACAACAAAAAAACAAATATGGGAACCACAAAGCTTTGCCAACATTGTCTCTGCAGCTAAAATATCTGCTTTGCAGTTAGTTCACCATCCAGTTACCAACAGTAAAATACTGCAATTCTTGAACCTGAAACAAATTACAGATTTTCACCACAAAAGAAATTAAAATTAAAATTTAAAAACTCATTGTTATCTTGGACAGCATATCTTTTTCAGGAACACTTGCTTTGGAAACAGACAACAATAGTTGTCAACAGATAACAATAGTTACAGTTAAACTTCTGATCAAAACAGAGGAACAATAATAGTTGCCCATAAACTAGGTAAGCAAGGAAAGATGCTTTAGTCAACCCCATAGTACTGCTTACCTTTCTTCTCTCTTCTACATATTTACAATTTTTTCAGGAGCTTAAATTATGAAGGTTACCAAGCAGTTGATATATTTTATTGTTTAAAAAAAATACATATTTACAATACGATTGTCCAGTGAGTCTCATAAAACAAGATTTTCTATTTTGTCTTCCTCTAAGACCTACAAATAGGATCCAACTACAAATTCACACTTTTCATCAACATAAACAATAATGTGATCAAGACAGAAGTATAATAAGTGTGAAACAGTAAAGGATTTCTAAAAGCCGATACCCAAAATTGTAAAAACTTTTTAATTACATTTCAATAGATCTGTCATATTCAGTTAGAATAAAACTAGGACCCAAATGCCAGTTATCAGACTCAGGTTATAAAACCTCCTCTGATCTTCAATTTTGAACTCACTGCCACACTATTAAAAAATACTTTCTTTTTGTAAGAAGAGAATGGTGAGAGGACAATGCCTAGGATTCTGTCTTTATGGAGAGAGAACTCAAAGACTAAACTGACTGCTATGAAGCTTTCCAGTGGAAAAATGAGTATTTTCCCAGTAAAACTTAATTTAAAACAGTAATGGGTAGACATATTTTTGGCCAGGCACTAGCCTGAAAACAGAGAGTGAGGGTTAGGCAAAATCAAACGTATTTATATTAATTTAGTCTAGAGGGAAAGGAATGCTTCCCTGTTCAGCAATTTCTTCAGTCCCTTGCCAATTCTAACATCCCCTGATGTTTTCATATTGCTTATGGTGCTTTTCATTTGTGTCACCCAAAAATCATGCACAGGAGTGAGTAGGTAAGTGACTGGAACTTAGTGGGATGCTAAAGAAGGTGGAAAGAGAAATGCAACAGCAAAGGCAGGACAGTGCAACTGGAATTACAAACAAAAAAGCAGGAGTTATTCCATTCCCACTGGCAGCACAACCAGGCTACTCATGCTGGTCTCAGAGATCTCACCTACCCAGCATCAATCTTAGAGAAATTTAAAAGCTTCTTGTGGCTAGAAACCTTCCTTAGTTGTTCTCAGACTGAAAGGCACCTTGCCTTCCATGACCTGCCTTTTCAGTAAATTTCAGCAACATCAGGCCTCTCCCTGCTTGTTTTCATCTAAGACCTACAGAAGACATGGATACAACCAAAAAAATTCTCATTAGGTTCATTTCTTCAATAGAAATCTGTTGATGTGACACTTTAAGAAACACCAGAAATGTGAAGTTCAGTACAGGGAACAATATGAGAGGTGCACAGGGACAGAGATATCTTCTAGCAAGTCTCAGTCAAAAGAGGTAGACTAGAACCAAAATCTCCCTGATTTAGTTCTCCTCTTGAAATGCACAGAAACCTTTTAAAAGGTTTTAGAAAAAAAAATATATATATATATACAGCATTCATGAAAGTATGTCCTTAGTAATTTGGGGATAATTCATAATTACATAATTATAACATTTTAAAGAAAACAAGAAACCTCATTAACAACAAAATTAGGCATTTTTAACTATTTTATATGATTCACACTTGTATTGAATTTTAAAATGCTTTATAGCAGTACAAAGAAAATTAATATTTTAAAAGAGGGTTTGCCAATTATCACAAAATTAATCACAGTTCTAGTCTGTGAGCTGAAAATATCATCACTAAAGGGAAAACAAAGCTCAAAAAATGCATTTGTTTGCTCGCAACCTGAGGTCTGAAATGCCACATCTATTCCTATTCACAAGAAACACTTCCCAGGCTCACTTCTGAAAGTGCAATTTTAAATAGAGATGTTCACCAACACTTTCTCACATCTGCTCTTGCGTGCTGTACAATTCACAAACGTTTTATAAGTGCAGCTATAAAATCTGGAAGTAGTTTATGCCCATCTTACCCCCTACTAGCATTGTACAGTACAGCATATTTTTTGGAATTGCATGCTGTGATCATCACTGTTTATCTGCACAGCAGCTCTACTAGTGCAGAATTGCATCCAGGAACTCATGTGTAAGGAAAATTCCAAGGATGACAGTGTTTAATATGGAAGTACAGAATCCATCACAAGAATCTTGAGCTTTGGTAAGCTTTTCTCCCTCTAGTGGCTTCTACATTCCCACTCATAGGATGCTTTACCTTCAGTATTGACGTAAAAGACCATTAAATGCAATTTAAGTACTGTTCTGCCAAATGAAGACTTGGACTCAGCCACCAGGTTGTAAAAATATCTTCTAGCAAGTCTCTGCCAAAAGAGGTAGACTAGAACCAAAATCTCCCTGATTTAGTTCTCCTCTTGCCATGCACAGAAACCTTTTTAAAAGGTTTTAGAAAAAAAAAAATAAATATACAGCAATCGTGAAAGTATGTGTTTAGTAATTTGGGGATAATTCATAATTACATAACTATAATATTTTAAAGAAAACAAGAAGTTCTTGTTCTTGTTGCCACCAGGTTGTAAAAATATGAATGTAATCCTATGTGCACACTTTATACACTTCATTCTGTGACTGGAATGAGTCTAAGCAAGCTGTGTAAAATAAGTCCTTACCACTTAAAAAGGTCACAGGAAGCTGAGAACATGTAATTTTCTAGAACACAAGAGCTAACCCACCTGAATAATGGTTTGGAATGGGCAGTTTTACCTCATCCCTTCAGACAAAGTAAAAAGAAAATCTAAATTCCATTTTTATGAAAATGAACTAGGGCTCTAAGATGCAAATACAGATTTTCCCTGTTTCTGCAGTATCTGAAGTACAGAGGTATCATTAGTAAGGAGATCCCCTGATTATTTTCATGAAAGATTTAAGATGATAACATTGTACAACTTCATCTCTGTGAATTACTCCAAATAATCTTTATGAGCTTTTCTCATCAGTTTCAACAGCCTTCAATAATACTGAAAAATTAAATTAAAATGCAAAAGAATATGTAGTCTTAATGAAGAGATGAAATACTAAAGCCATGTAGGAACATTTTAAATGTGTCTTGCAAACAAATTTGTTATTAATCAAAGAACAGAATGCCTATTTTATTATCAGATAGATTTAAAATGGAAGACTGAGGTACTTAGTGTTAGTTTATGCTGATTGAGTGATGCAGTAGGTGAAATATTATTACTCTTTACCCACATATAGAGCATCTTTCATCTCAAAGTGTAAAATTTTCTATGAGATTTTAATTAGTATAATCTTGACTTCCATGGAATAAGTGTTTCTGAAAAATATCCAATCCATATTACTATCAAGGATAACACTGCAAACACCAACTTATTGCAGAGACCCTGAAGGAAATTCAGCAGCATCCAGTGCAGCACTTGGGACCAATATCCACCATGCACCTGCACCAGGTGCTGCACATAAAGAGGCCTTTTCCTTGGTCCATCAGCAAAGAGATCATGAAGCACACAGACTTCAGGGCAGCAGACAGAATTGAGTCTGAAGTGGTTTGGGTGGTCAATGTTTACAAATTTAGTGTTTCTGTTTGGCTTTTGAAAGTGTGAATTACCTTGTATTTAAGAACACTTGAAATTTAATTTTATTGTGGATCTGGAAAACATTGTTGCCTGTAGCAATGTTCACCTTAACAATACACTAGTGTAACAATACACTTAACAATACAATAGTGTATAACTATTATATATACTAGTTTATTTCTTTTTATTTCCAGCACAAAAAACATACAATAGAACCTACACAAAAGTTGCTTGCTTTGCAGTGCAAGAAAAGCAATAAAAATAATTTCTCTTTCCATAGCAAAACCAAAATGTTCTGAAGTTCTGCAACCTAATCCCCAAAAAGGTTTTGTTTCTAACAGTGTGAAACAACTAAAGAACCTCTACTGTCGTCTGCTTGATCAGTGGTTGCACATTTTTAATCAGCTGAGAAAAAAACACATTTTTTCAAAACAGATTTTGAGAGCGTGATGGGCATCTGAAGCAATCATATAAGTAATAAATAAAACTTTCACATACAGCCTTTTGTATGATTTTTGTGCTGAATTTTTTAAAAAAAAACAAAAGCCAGTATATATAATAGTTATACACTAGTGTATTGTTAAGGTGAACACTAATAGAAGCATGGAATAACAAAACTTCCCAAAGGCTAATTTGGAGTACAAGAGTCTGTCTTTCCCTGGAGTCAGCAAACATTTGAGATACAAAACTGCTCCTGATCCTTTCAGTATCAGAACGATGGCCTCCACTTTCTAGAATTCCAGTTATCAACAACAGACTCCTCTGAGATTAGTCCCTTCAACAGCAAAATATGTGTGCCACAAAGGGTATGTAATCATGCTGAATACTCTTCCCACACCTTTTTTTGTTTTTTTAGGTCTCCTCACTTTGTCTAATAGTACACAAAACAAGAGGAAACAGTAGTTTGGAATAAAATTTGAATTACAGGCTTGCTGGCAACATGTTAGATTTGTGACCTACCACTACCAGGTTTTCATGTCAGTTTTTAATGCTAGTTGTATTGAGAGTTTTGCTGAAGTTTTGTAATAAAACAGTCTTATTCAGTTAAAAGTGCATAATCCATGTTTTTGACTAATAATTAGACTACGTCTCTATAAAAATAGAGGCCACTAAAATAACAAAATTTGCAAGTCAGCCTTCTACAAAAAGGAACCAGACTAAAGATGCAGACTGTTTCCATTCTTTTGCAGCTGAAGGTCAGAAGAAACTGAAGTTGCTAAAATACCATGCCTCCTTTTCATTTCTGTGCCACTGAAACATTTGGAAACAATGAAGAGACAAGAAGAAAAGTGAGAAAGCTGTAACAGACAACACTTCCAGCAGAAGTACAACTCCGGAGCTGAACTCAATTAAAGAGGAATATGCAATGCCTCTGCAGACGAGAGAGAAACATATTATTTTCTTCATCTGAAATTTTATAATATATAATTATAATACACATTAATTGTATTATTATATATTATTAATTATATATTAGATTATTATAGTACACATTTAAATTTTAATATGCAAATACTACTGTGTAAAAGTACTATAGGCAGATGGGTTTGGGTGTGGGGTTTTTTGATACTGTTAAGAACCAACACCAACATATT
Source organism: Pseudopodoces humilis (assembly GCF_049639895.1). NCBI lineage: Eukaryota > Metazoa > Chordata > Aves > Passeriformes > Paridae > Pseudopodoces > Pseudopodoces humilis. The sequence continues at coordinate 9,375,256 of NC_142205.1, read as the reverse complement.
CTTACCTTCTTATCTTCTTTAGATTTCCTGATACTGTGTGGAGGTCCAAATTTGTTCTGAATGCAGAACATCTTCTTGGACCATTCACTTTTGTGAGATTTTAGCTGAGGCTGACCAAAGCTGCCATCGACTCTGTATCTGTCCGCTGGAATCTTACTCATTGGTGGGGGAAGGGTCCCACAGTTGACACTCGACCAGCCATCCGTGGAGTCGGTGTACGACTCCTGGTCACTGGCATTTCCATGCTGCCACTCCTGTAAAACGTGCACAGGCAGCCACCTCTGATTGCCCATGCCTGCAGCGTTTTTCTTTGATGGAGGTACTGAATTTCGGGAGGAAACCAGTGGAACTTCAATACGAGCAGAAGGGCTCAAGTGTTTGCTTACGTTTTGGGATTTATCATTCTGAATTACTTCTAAAGGGATGTTTCCCTCTTGTTCATGACAGAAGCCATTCCAATGGGAAGCAGGCTGATTTTGTCCCCTTCCTACTGGATTTTCCCATATGCTGCTGGGAATGTGTTTACTTGGATTGGTCCCTAAATCAACCACCAGAACTCTATTATTCTTTTCTTCTTGATTGAAATTTCCAATTCCACTATCGCTGTTACTGCTCGTACTGTTATTCTGATGAGCATCTGCATCACCATCAAGGAAAGCCCTCGCACGCATTCCCTCAATCAATTCCCCCATATCCCTGTACAGGACAGAAATAAACTGCAGGACAGGTAGAGATGATGTTGGAAACTCCAGACAGCCATTTGTATCTGGATCCGCTGTACATTCCAGTCCAAAACGTCTTGCTATACCCTGGTGAATTTTATGATGAAATAATTCAGGATCCACCATAAAAACATGGCAAGATGTCCTCAGTACCCCTTCATCTTCCTGAGCCAAGCTTGCATCATCATTTGTCTGCATTGTAACTAGTCCAAAGAATCTTCTGTCATCTGGGCAAACAGCACTGAATGCCAGTTTCTCTGCAGGATATTCTGCCACAAGACCCGATTTGTCACTGCAGAGCTGAATACAGTCATGCATTATCTTCATCATCACCAGGGAATGGATTTTTTGCTCTGCCCGCAGACGTCTCATGCACCCACGAATGGCCTGCAAACTCTCAGTTTCCAAATTTGCAGTTGTTGAAGGAAGTTCAATGGAGCCTAAGTAACCTACAATCATGGCAACATTCAAAATGCTTGCATCTAATCCAAAGTCTTCTGCACTCTCCAGTCCAATTCTAAAAACTGAATCATCATTCAGAACTTTGGCTATATCTTCCTTTGACAGTATGTTTGGATTGCTTACACTTTCATTGGCAGTTTCAAATTTCATAGCAGCAGAAACTGAAAATGATCTTTGCTTTGGTGCAGAATTATCTGAGTTACCAGCACAAAGAGCAGGATTCTCAAAGATCATGTTAAAAATGCCACCAGACTGCATTTCTTCAACAACTTTCTCTGCTCTGTTTATACCCAGAGCTTTAGAGTCAGGTTTGGGTTTCAGCCACCCCTTCCCATCATAAAAACCAACTTCTTCATCGCTTGAACATGAATCCATATGACTAATCCCTTCAGCAATAACCATGTGCAGGACTCCAGAACATTTCCCTATAAGTTTCACCACATCTTCATGAGAGGCTTTTTTCACATTGATTTCATTAACCGCAAATATCTGATCTCCCGCTTTAAGTCCAACATAATCTGCAGGGCTTCCTTTCATCACACAACTAAGAACACAAGGAGCTTGTCCAGAAAGGGTAAACCCATATCCTGCTCTTCCTCGAGCAACTTCCACGCTTCTTATCCGTGGAGGAGCATGCATGTTGAGTCGACGTTTGACTGTTTCTCCTGCTCTGTACATTTTGGAGTTTTTTTCCTAAAATAGGAAAACTTTTATTTAATCCACTTTTTTGTCATGTTTCAAGAGTATCATTCCATCTGATGAAGATCTAAAGAAAGAAAGAAAGGACATCTTAATTCTCATCATATTTCAGGTGGTTTAGCACCCAGTATTCCCTTTACTGTTGAGAAAAAGTTGCTAGTGAACTCTACCAAAAACTGTTGCCAGAGAATTAAGGAAACACTCAAAACAGTTTGAAAAGAACAGGTACCAGAGTGTTAATTTTAGTGATGAGAAAGGAGTTGCAAATGCAAATAAAGTGGCTGTCCAAAAGGACAACATGACAGAATGGCAAAGAACAGGATCCAAGTCTTTTGATGTACAGTCAGTGTTTTTTATACTAAGCATGTCTTCCCCAGCTTCCCCACATTGCCTACTATTCAGTTGCCTTTCTGGCTTAACCATCACTGTGTTTTACAGCATAGAGAAAATCTTTATTTAAGCTCATACATCCTTTCCCAGCAAAACAAAAATGAGCACTCATGCTCATCTACTCAGCTATACCTCACCCCCTTTATACTTATTGTACAGAAACAGGCACCACATGTATCACATAAAAGACATTAACTACCCCTAGAGTTGCCTGTATCTCTCCACTGACTGTAAAGGCAGCTTAAAGTATCTCAGACTTCAACTTCCTTACATACATTTCACTCACATGTGCAATGACAAGTGGACATTCAGTCATGTATCAGACCAGAGGGATCCAAGATCACATTTACTGTTAAACCCATCAATTAATCTACTCAAAACAATTTGTCAGATAGCAAACACTGTAAAAATGCATTTCAGACATCATTCCAATATCCATGTGTTTTAGTTTAGCTTAAACACTCAAAAAAAGCATAAAAAACCCAAAAAGGAGTGAAAAAGACACATGCTGCCAGAATTAATCTTGTCATGACTTTACAATTAACATATAGCAGCTTTGTATGAACAGCAAGAAGTAGAATATTTCACTAAATTTTGGTGTCAGCACTGAAGTCTGGATGTCTTGGGCAAATTCCATTGTTTTACAGAGGTTTCCTACACTAAGCAGGTTAAAATGCATGCAAATGACTAACACAAAAAAGAAAAAAGAAAAAAAGAAATTACAACTTGTGCAGCAAGGAGATAGTTTCAAAAGTTAAACAATATGAACCCTCACTTCCACAGGTCTGGAGCATGACTGACAGAAATAACCATGGGACTAGAGCTACACAAAATTGCAATGAACTCTATTTGAGCAAGAGAGAACTAAACTGACAATAATTGCTCTGAGTTGGGCCGCAGGCTTATTCTTAACTCAGTCACATTGTAACATACTCAAAGAGTATAAAGTACTTGAAAGTGAGTATCTTGCATATGTGGGCAAAATGCAGGCAACATTTTAGATAAATACATTCACATCAAGATATAAATACACATACACACGGAGACAACACATGTTTTTATTGTATCTAAAGTGCTAAAATAATGGTGTCCCACCCACTACTTGCATGGACAAAAAATGACCAAGAAATCCTACTGACATTGCTCTCAGCTACAGAAAGAACAAAAGAACCCACACTCAGAATGTGATAAAATCCACAGCACACTAATTTCACAATATTCCTCCCTGGGTTAGAACAAACAAGGCAATTACCTGAAAAGTTTTACCAATTAAAAATCAAACCAAAACTAAAATACAATTTAGAATGATAGTCTTAACTACTTATCTACATACAAGCTCCTTGATTACCAAATTTAAGAAAACACTGCTGTTTCTCAAAGTTTCTGCTAAATACTCAGCTGAAGGCTGTAATCCCCACAGGACCATTCCAAACCCAAAATCGGACAGATTTCAAGATACCAGAAGACATCCAGTTGGCTTTACTTTTGGGGGGTTTAGTTGTTTGGTTTTTTTTAACAAAGGGACATCAGGTTTTTTATGTCTCCATGGTGCAGCTGTGACTATTCAGTGTAGTATGGTTTTGGCAAATTGTTTTAATATAGCAATTATCCAGCTTCATTAACAATACTTTTCCTATAATTTGAGACAAAAAAACCAAAACACCTTGGCTTTAAGAAGTAATGAAACTTCCCACTTAACCTTTAAATGGAAATCATAACATAAGAAGTGCTTTGCAAACATTTAACCAAACTTAACTCTTACGCTGCTATAAGAAAGCCTCATCAACTTGCATCCAGTCTCATATTTTAAATGCAGTTTGACCCTTTCCTGACAGGGCTAAACTTGGGAACCAAGAGGTCACTGTGCATTCAGCTATCTCTTAATTAGGTCTAGTACTTTTTGAGAATAATCATTAAATATTTCAAGATATAGTTCTCAAAAAAAAAAATAGAACCAACAAATTCCCAACAGTAAATAAAAAGCTTCTATCTAGGAGCATGAATATATACATGTTCTAATTTGCCTTATAGTGAATATCTCTGTTCTCAGTTGTCTGGAGAATAGCCTAATGTGATCCCTGGGTATCCTCTGAATCTGTGCTGTTAACCTGGTCACCATAAAGCCCAATAGCATCTCCCTCCTAAAATTGTGCTACTAGCTTGCAAGAGGAAACAATTAAGAGAGTATGAGATTATATATAATCTCCTTTTAAAAATAAAGAGCAGATATTACTAAAAAACTTAAGATTCAATATTGTAATGTTGAAGCAGATGATAAGAAAAAACAGATTTTTCACAGATAGTTCTCTAATTTATAAAACAATATCCAAATGCCACTATAAAAAAAACACACAACGAAAATGCAGTTAGGCTGCTCTTGGGAAGAGATAAACCCCAATGCTGTCTTACCTCACAATTCTGCATTTGCTAAGAGTGGTTTTCCTTTTAAGTCTGTTCACAGGTCAATTTACCTACTTGCCTTCCTAACCCATGACCCTTACACATCAAGCATTTACTGTAATGATAACCACTGATAATGAAATGTCATTCAAAAACCAGACAATATAAAAACAAAACAGCAAGCTACTAAAATGTTACTTCTCTCTAATAATGATGTTCCAGAGGTGTGAAGACCTTCAGCTATTAATATATTTGTGAAATTTTGTAGATGCAAAGTTAGGACCTAATTCAACATTAAAGAGTTTTTGCTATTAATGTGTCTATACACTAAAAAACCCAAAACAAACAAAAAAAAACAACCAAAGAAAAACTGTATTACTTCACTAGATCACTTCTTCCCTCCCTCAGTACCTGAATATTACTGTGTAATTTTTATGCTAATTATACCCAGGACAAAAAACAGATCATTAAATTTATTTATTATTTATTATTTATTATCTAGGAAACCTCAAGACAAAGGACAAGTGTATCTCTTCTGCAAGAACCCTCAGCAGCCAAATATGTTTTACAGCAGTAATGGCATGGTAGCCAAATAGAAAAATTATTAAAATAGTCTTTCTCATAAGCAGGTATTAGTTGATTGTCAAACTGTTAACAGACTAGTTCAAAACTAAATTATCAAGTTACCTAATTGCTAACTTTTCCCCTAATTTCTTTGTAGATTTGAAACCTGGAGCTGAGAAGATAGGGAACAGAAGTGTCACAAACTTCCACAGTTCCAGAGTAATCATGTCTGAATATCCTTTTCCTGTAATAAATTACAAAATGTGCAGCATATCCAGTGAAACAAAAATGCCAATTCACTTGCACTGATATAAAGCTTTGTAGCTTTATAACTACAAAATATTTCACAGAACATTTCAGGCGAAAACACCAATATGTATACATGTCTAAATATGTGAAATAACATAATTTGTCCATACACATCAGCTTTGACACAGAACTTCAAAACAAAACAAAACATACAAGTTTTCTGCCAGCATACATTCTGGTCTACAATTTGAATCAATTATTTGTGGGGTATAAACCATCAAAAATACCAGTTACAGTTGAGTTGCACTGTGTCCCACAAACACTGCATTTCTGTATGAAATTCTTTTACATATCCATGCTAGCTTTTCATGTCATTTTCAAACCCTCTGCTCCAAAGAAAACAACATGCATTTGCTTACTTTCAGGGGAGAGAGGTAGCTTGTTTCCTGCTTCTGCTCTTGTTATCTCATAGCAACAAAAAGAACAGAAACAGGAGGTACACTCCCGCTACAGTCTGTGTTAAATTGTAACTTCACATTTACAGAGGGCAGCGAGGGAGCCCGTGAAGGTCAGGAGTACACGACTGACCACCACTACCTCCCAAAAAGCCCCTGGAAATGAGCTGGTACTCAGCAGCACAGGATTCATGTTTATGTGCAGAGACACTGTCTGGCTTCATTTTGTTTTTCAATAGTGGGACTGTAAGAGAATAAAGTATGCAAAGTGGAAGTGCACAGAGGAGACTGTTCCCTCAACCCTCACACAGGTCTTGAAGTAATGCAAAAGACTCTGCTGGGATGCCAGTTGTTGAGGCAGAACTGATGCCAAGTCCCTACAAAGCTCAAATGAAGCTATAAGATTTGAATTCCACTAACTATTCAAATGTGGTACATGTTTATAGACAAGTTACACAAGAAATGTAACAGCACAACCTGTAGAAGACAACTACCAGTTGTTTGAGAACTTGGGCATGACAATGTTTTAACAAAAAAAAAAAAAAATCTCATCAGCATTTCACAATTGGCAAGACAGACCATTATGTTTCCTTCAGGTCTACCTAGTATGATCATTCAAAAATACTGACTGTAATTAGTAACAGCAGGCTAAAAAGTAGCTGTTAGTAATAATTCTTCTCCCACTGAAGACAGCGTACGAAGTGTAAGGAACACAAACAGGATATTTGCTGTTTTGTCTGACAAGACGCATGCGACTAAAGACAAAGTTTTCTAAAGCTATTGTACAGACAGTCATGCGCCTACAATTCAGACTAATTTATTTGCTGTATTTAAGAAGGTGGAAAGGTTTTGTTGGCAGTTATGCATTTTTCCCCCCTTCTTTTCTTGCAAACTCGTTCCAGATCTGTTGGGACGCCTTGCAGAGGGGCGGCAGCAGCGACAGCCAAGCGGGACGGGCTCAGGGACAGGCGGGAGGGCTCGGGGCGCTCTGCGGCGCAGCGGGAGGGGCACGGCTGCAGCTCTGCACACCCGCTCTACAGCCCCGCTCTGGGGGAGGCTCCCGGTGCTGCCCTCGGCGGGTGCGGGGACATCCCGCGGGGATGGCGGAGAGGAGGGGCGGGCGGCGGGTCCGCGGCTGGAGCAGCGCCCCGCGGGGTTACCCATTAACTGCCCGGCTCCCGGGGCAGCCGCTTCCCGGGGGGTGGAGCTGCGGGGAGGGGAGAAGCGGCACCTGAGCCCGCAGGGACGATTTGAAAAATCAAGCGGTAAAAGACGGGAGGGCGCGGAGCTCCCGCGACCCCCCCCGCGGGCGGACCCGCCGCCCCCTCCGCGCTGCGCGCCGGGGGTCGCGGGCAGCGCCGCAGCCCGAGGGGCGCGCACAGGGGCGGCCAGGAGCTCCTGTCTGTCCCCTCCCTCCCCTCGGCCCCCGCCGCCACGCTCCCCTCCCCCCTCGCCCCCCTCCCGCCGTCCATCTGCCGTCCCCGCTCCTCCCGCCGCATCCCAGCGGGGTCTCGGGCCGGGCGCTCGGCGGCGAGGGGGATGGGAGAGCCGGGCGGGCTGCGGTGGGCGCTGCCCCGCTCGGACCCACTCACCTCTGTCCCCCGGGACTCCGGCTACTCCGCCGAGGCAGCGGCTGCCCCGGTCACCGGGGAGACGGCGCCGGGCTCGGCCGCACGGCGCTGCGGCCACTGGCTGCCCGGCGCTGTCAGCCACCGCGCTCGCCCGGCGGGGTGGCGGTCGGGTTCCCGGACAGAGAAAGGGGAGAGACAATACCCCGCGCATGAGGACTACAACTCCCGGCGTGCTCTGCGAGCGGCCAGCTCGCTCCGGCCGTGGGGATCTGGCCGCGCGGAGTATGACGGGGCACGTAGTTCGCTGTTCTCCCCAAGCCGCCTCGCCTCGCCCTGGGCTCCGGAGGGGTGCGCAGCGCGCAGGCGCGGAGCTAGCGGCGGCCGTTCGAACAGGGCTGGCTGCGGCCCCGGGCGGGACCGGACCGGGCCGGGAGCGGGACCAGGTTCGGTCTCGGCCTCACGCCTCGGGCACGGCCCCAGAGCGCAGCCCGGACCCCCGGACGGTGCGAGGGCAGGGACTGACGGGCCGCGGCTCGGAGCGCAAGTGGGGCAGGGAGGCGCTCAGAGCTCCCTCAGACAGGTGTGCCGCGCCTTTGAAGCCCGGGAATAAAATGAGACAGCCCGCGCAAGGTAAAGGGACAGGTGGGAGGGAGCAGCGTGGCACTGCCTTTTATCCGGGGAGGCTGAGGAGGCAGGTGAGCCACTTGGTAATAATTAAGCACCTAAAGGGCAAAGCGTGTGTGCGAAAGGGGAATTTTGCCGCCCGGATGGAACGAGGCACAGGCAGCAAGTGCTCAAAATACACCGGGGACACCTTTTGACTTCAAAAGGGCAACATTAATAGCCCTTATTTTAAATAGGAAGAGGGGTGGAAATGTTAACACCAGTTAAGAAATGTATAAGGAATATAAGAGTTAGAAAAAGGGAAGAATTAACTAAATCTCTTTGACTTTCCTACAGAACCTGAAAGGATTTTGTGGTCTTAGCAGAAGAATGTCATCTTTGTTAACATGTATTTGTAGAAATCCTTTGTATGAGGGGTACTAAATTTTATTTCTCTGTGTGCAGGAAACCTGACATTGAACCTACCAGGCACAAGTTAAAGGAGAACTCTTACCTTTTTCTAGGGTTTTGCTGGGTTTTTTTCCCAGTCTCCAGAGCAGGATATCCATCCCACAACTCATTGTTGCTGTTATGTCTGTAAGATAATGTCTAAATTGTACTACTGTGGCTTAATGGTTTAACTTCAGTAATTTGTCTAATTCTTATCCAGTTTTGGAAGTTGTTTCTTAATAATTCCTTCCTGAGCTGAAATGCTTATAGGATACCAGAGTCTTCAGGAAAAACAAAAACACAGAGCAAAGGAAAAAGCTCTTTGGAAAAAAGGGATCCTGCTCCTCTACTCTGGCCTTCTCATTCTGCTGGTTTTTTTTCTTTGTCAGTCCATCCCAAGGAGATTTCTACTGATCTGAGACATTTCCGATTCACCTAAATCCCAGTTTTGTTACCTCTCTTATCCAATTTTATGGGAAAACCTTCTGAAAACTAAAAATAACCAAATAAAATAAGCATTATGTCTTTTTCTCATCCTCACAGAAGACACCATCACAGATCAGTGTAGTAGACTTCTGAATTTCTTCAGACGTACTGTTTCTCATAAAAGTAATTATTAAGTCCTTAGGGAGGCTAAAAATTCAAAATGTAAGGAAGAAAATTGAGTGGTTGATTTTAAACCTCACAGTTAATTCTTTCCAGTTAGGTACAGTAATTTTAAAAAATAGGCCAGTGATTTAAGTTTGCCCAAAGAAGCTGTAATTCTTTATCCTTTTGACTGGGAAGATGTCACAGGCAAAGAATTGTGTTCCACAAATCAAAGTGGTTGGTTGGGGTTGCCATCCCTTAATAGCCCAATTATTTCCAGCTTCCACACGAGGTTGTCAAGACTTTATATATTTTGCTGCTACTTCTGTTGTCATGTTACCTGTCGTGGTTTTAAACCAATAACTAAGAAAATTACTTATTTCTTGCTGTGAGATATGGATTAGAACAAGAGCAAAACAGGCATAAAACTTAAAAGGAAAAAAAAAAAGAAAGTTTATTGACAAACTACAATAAGAACACCAGAATAAACTTCCAGAAAAACCTTTTCATCCCCTGTCTACCCACTATTCCCTTGTTCACATGACAAAAGAGACAAAAACTTTGGAACTTTGATGATTAAAACAGTCCCAATTCTTGCTACAGTCTTTTCACCAGTCTTTATAGAGAAACAGAAGTTCCTTCCTGTTAATTTATGGAGTTTCTCACAAGAAAAACTATTTTTGTTATAGTTTTCCATTGCTCTAATGTTAGCTGCCCAGAGCTGCTGTTATTAGAGCCCACTCCTCCCATTTTCACATCACTCTCAAGTGTATATGGGCCATGAGTCTAGGGATGGGATTTTTAAGGATAAGTTATTCAAAGGCAAAAAGTCTTCTTCATCTGTTTCTGTGAGCTTCACTAGAAAACAGTTTTCTCATTGCCTCTCAAGGCTTCAAATCTTCCAGCACTTCACTGTACCATAATTACTCTACTTTTTTACTCAAAATTTACACTTTGAACACTCTATTCCTCCCTATTTACTGTAATGAATTAAAGGAGTGTTGTCAAGACCTTATTGTCCATTTCCACAGTTTTAACAGAAAGATATTTCAGCTTAATTAAAGCATCTTCTTAATTCTCTACCTTTTCTTTTCTTTCCTGTCACTGGTAGTTTATAAAGTCTCTTTTCATGTTGATCACTCTCTTTTTCTCTGTCTGGATAAAAAGATTAATCCGCAAGTCTCATCTGGGTAATGAAAGAGTTAAAATCTTGCCCAAGCTGTTGTAGGTAGTTCTGTGGCCTCGGCCGGTGCAGGAGCTGGAGCCGTCTGCGATGGAAAGTTCCTCATGGCTGCTCTGGAGAGTGTAGTCGCCGCGCCCAGCCCGCTGCAGGTCTAGAGCCTCTCTTTCTTCACTCAGCAGTCTCCAGTGAATCCAGCCACAGCAAAAAACCTGCAGCCGAGCCAGAGATCGGCTCGGCCCGGCCCGGCCGGAGCCCGGAGAAAACCCCCTCCACAGGGCCCGCATCTCCCGGCCGGGAGACGCTGGGCCCAGCCCAGTCCCCGCCCGGCCGCATGGCCTGGGCAGGGAACGGGAGGCCTGGAGCTCTGCCGCCCTTCCCAGCCAGGAAACAAAGAGAACCAAGAGAGCTCTGGTTTTACACTTTAAGGTAGGGTTCACAAGTTGATCCCACTTTTCAATGGCCTAAACTGCTGTCAGTTCTCAGCAATGACCGATAATTGGTCAGGAGAAAAGACTCCAGGCAGTTCCCAGCAACTTAAACTTTCTTAAAGTAACTCCATGACATTACCCAACAGATCTAGGACTGATTTGCACAACCTCCTTGCCTATAGAATGGAAAAATTATCAATGTGTTTCAGTCTGACCTTGTAAACAGCTGTAAATGAAGAAAATCTCTTGGAAAGTGACAAGTAAAGTGGAATTATAAGTATCCCACAGAGGTAACTGTAGGTGTTCCACTGTTTCTTTATGGAGTTAATACACAGAAATTATGTTTTATTTTGCTTTGAAGAGGAGGAATGTTGAAAAGTGCCATCAGCATCTGCTAACTATAAACTAATTACTCCATGACAATGTCAGATTGCCCCTTCCAAATAATCTGAACCTTTTGTATTTGTGGTAGCCAACAGAATTGCTTGCACTTTTGTAATAGCCCAGGAGCATGTAATTAGTCTGACTTCACAGAAGTCTGTTTTGTACTACAGCAGAATTTCCTATTTAAGTCATACTCAGGAAGGAAGAAGTGAGAACTGAAGGCTTCCATGCCAACAGGTTTGCTCACTCTTACAGTCAGAAAAATCCAACTCATCCAGAATAAATTTAGTGCTTTGCTTCAGTACTTTTGGAAATGGTGATTAAGACTTCATGTTATAATCTGGAGCAAGGTGATTAATGGTCCCTCAAAAATCCACACAAGGTCTCAGCTGTAACTTGCTGTTTTCACCACTGTTGGAGACAATAAAGGAAGAAAGGGTGTGAAACAAAGTGATAGGGATTTGTGGCTTTGGGGCTGGAAAAGCTGTGGCTTATAAGGCTAAGTAGCTTAATGTTGGGCATACAGACATCTCAATCACACCAAGGGTGGCTGTCACAAAACAGCTTGTCAGGCTTCATCTGGAGAGGTTTACAATGCATCCTGTAATGGAGTGTGATTATCGCTGCCACAAGTACCAGCTGAGAAGTCAGAAAATAAACATAGTCCAGCATCTGACACAAAGTCTGTGGTTTTAATTACCTTAGTTAAAGGAATGGAAGTATTGGTTGTTCCAAAAAGGTTTTTAGACATACAGAAAAATCCTCACATAAATATCACTTTTATCATTTAATGTTTTCAACCTGTTTAAAGTAATAAAATTGTTCATGATTGTCAGCATCAAATGCTTGTTAAGTTTACAAACATGATTCCAACTTTCCTAGGTTGATTTTATTCTGAACAGCAGACTATGTATCATATACATTGTAGTTAGCTCCTGTTGGCCAGTTAATGCATAGTTGGGAGCAAAATCATTATTATAGAACTTATTTTTTAATTCCAAAAGCTTGTCCTCCTTCTGGTAACCAGCCAGTTCAAAGGGTCAGCAAGATCATGTTTTGTACATTGAGGACTGCATGAACACACAGCCATCAGGATCCACCTTGGTGTACTAGTTCATCTAATATTTAGAAATACTTTTCCCTTTGTTTCAAACATAGTTTTCTATCTGGTGTGAGACACTCTTGGCAGTGGGAAATAGAAGAAAATATTTGTGTATAAATGCATTTTGGTTTGGATGATGGTGTTTTCTATCCATGCATGCTGATGTACAAAAACTCTTACAAGGAGCTGTGAAGTAGTAGAAATAAATGGGGATGAATACTGATCCTGTTAAATCTTGACTGGCCAACGGAGGACATTTCCTCTCAAATCCTACTTAGGGTTAAAAGGATTGATCCCTTTGCATCTACTTGGCTTTGTAATTGTGTCCTTACCTACTATGATATTTAATTAAACATTAAAATATATTCAAATAGATTTTGTGTGAAAAGGTTCTTTTGTGAACCTTTGTGTTTTCTTCTTAAATGTGAATGGTGCCACTTGCAAAATTGAAGGTTCAAATAGTAAACTGGAACAATTTTTGTGTGTGAAAACTGGCACAACCAGGCCATGGTCCTGAATGTGCCTTAGGAAAGCACTACAATATAAATATAATAGTTTAATATCCTAAGCAAATTACTTCCCCTACAATAGGATTGTCTTGGTTTGAAAAGATAGGTGTCGGCTGAGGAAGGCAGGAGGCCTCCTTGAAATGGAAACAATGTAAACACACACACACACACACACACACACACACACACACACACACACACACACACACACACACACCCCTCCCCAAATTATGATTTTGAAATCAAGGGGCTCTCAGGCAAAGATATGGGAATAGTAATAGCAGTTCTTTATTAGGAAAATTAAAATAAAAATGCAGTAGTACAAAAAAATCCACTGACAGAGTCAGAATACAACCTGACACCCTGTTGTTCAGGGTGTTGGTAGCAGTCCAATTAAATGGTGGCTGCAGTCCTCCTGGACAGATGTGGTTCTGTTGAAGCAGTGATCCTGTAGAAGGGTGTAGTTTTCCTCTGAAGGTCCAGTGGTGGTGTAGAAGGGTCTGGTCTCTCCTCTGGGATCCAGTGGAGAAAGGCTGCCTGTGGTGTTCCAAGTCTCAAATTATATCCAGGTAGGAATGCTTGGCTCCTCCCCCTGGGTGGAGCATCTCACAATGGGATGATGTAATTTTATCAGTCATGCAGTGAGACTCAATGGCCCATTAACAGAAAATATTCCCCTGGAGGGAGGATGGATCATGGAAGAGATAAAGAACACTGCCCCCCCCCCCCCCCCCCCCCCCGGTTTCAACAGATAGTAACAGAGTACCTACTTTTGGTTACATCTTGCATTGCAGCCTAAGATAAGAATGTGCTGTATTCATTTTCCCAAATTCACTAACAGAGTTCACATGAAATATTTTGCTGCAGTCAAAAACTGAAAACACAAATTAGTGCTCACTGATGTAAATTTTTCTTTCCTTAACTATGGCTACATGTTGTTAAAGCTCATGTCATGTTAAACATTCAGCGCTGATGAACCCTAATATATAGAACTAAAACATCTACTTCAAGGACACAAGCATAATTAATACACCCCTGTCAAGAACTGGAAACCCAAGAATTGAGTTTGGCCTTACTTGTTATCAGTGAAAGCACAGAAACTTCTACACACTATTTCTTGTGGGCAAAGAGTTTAGACCTAAAATTCCTCAGTTCCTGATAAATACCTTGCTGACCCTAAATGAGTGTAAATTTTTTGTTTCATATTGTGTCATGGACAGCTTCTAGTATTGTTAAAACACGTATACCAAAATGAAAAAACTTTCTAGTGTACTTCTTTCTTTTTTTTTTTTTTCTTTAAAGAGATTGTTGGTCTTGTTTGTTTATTTTATCTTTAAGCCTTGAAGCTTTAATTTTCTAATTCAAAATTGCCTGACTAATTAACCTGCTGTGGCTTTGTGGCTCCATTGAAGCTATATCTCTTGTCCCATTGGACTCATTTAAGCAGAGTGCCTTCAGTTCCATTGGGTTTAAAAATGTGTATCATCCAGCAGCTGAATTTACATGTTCTGAAGAAGTAGTATGTATTTTTGGGGCTGTAAGGAAAACGGATATCTCAGGGAGTTACTCCTTGTGGCTCTGAGTACCATGCCAAATAAGTCATTATTGTCTTATTCTGCAATGATAAGAGAGCAAGCAAGCTCTATCCTTGCATCTAAACAGCAAGCTAAATTAGGATCATGCATGATATGCTCCAGTGGTCTGCTCCTGTCTCCTTCATTTTTCCTCTTTGAAGCCATTTCCAGTGTGACTCACAGGTTCATGCGCCGTACAAGGGTGACACATGAGTACACTGCTGGCTGAGTTATCACTAAGCACATCTGCTAAGTGAAGAGGTACAAATGCCAGTCTAAAAATGCCCCTCATATGATTACATGAAAAGAAACAGTGAAAATAAGAGCCTGAGGCACTGAAGAGGTGACATGAGTAATAGAGAAATCAACTTTGCACATTACTATTTAACGTAATTCCTCTGATAAAAGACCCCGGCTCCAGGACAAACTATGCAGCATTAAAGTGAGGAGGAGGGATCTTCTACTCTCAGCAGTTAACCCAGGAATCAGAGAACACATTTTACCTTGCTCCAGTCAGTATGTGGCAGTCAAGTCCAGGCATTTTTCCATTTTCTCATCCAAGCTTTTTACCTCAGAACTTTGGAAAGGACAGAAAGTCTTGTTGGACCAAGTTCAGTCTGTCTTTACGATACCTGCCAGACACACAGCTCTGCTTGTGGTTATCTTGTCTGAAGTTCGGCTGACAAGGCATGGCATAACTGCAGTGACATTTAGGTCCACCTTGGCAATGATGGTTTTGGTACAAACAGCACCCTTTCTTAATAACACAGAATGATAGGATTCTGCCCTGGCTCTCAAATCTACTTTAGCTCAGACTGACTTAATCTTCCCCCACATCATCACTAGATTCTAAATGGCTTTTTAAAATAAATTAGAAGATATTTGTGCATCCCAGGTAAAAAACATCATGATTATTAGTATAACTTCAGTAATTAAAACTCATATAAAATGCACTGAGATACACAGAAGAGGATAAACTTTTTTGTGGTCCACCAAAACTTTGGTTTCATCTAAGAATAGTCTTTCAGTTATTCTAAATTACCTTCTGAAATGAAAGTTGATTTGTCAAGAGACATTTTGGCCTTGATCACATGTGTGGAGTTCTTCTCAGTACCTTTACCATTGTGTCTTAAGTTCCTCTCAGAACTAGGTTAAGGTCTTGCCTCCTATTACGATTTCAGTCCCGTGGTAAAAGTTGAATGTTGATGGATTATTTATTTCAGCCTGTGGTGGCCTATTTCCTCTTTCATTTTTTTAAGGCTACAACATCTGTTGTGACTTGCATGAACCAGGTGACCCAGGCATTCCTGCTGAAGTCCTGGTGATTATGGCTGGTCTTCCAAAAGCATTTTCACATTCTTTCCTTGATAACTGGCATCCTCCAAGTTATTGCCTAGCATAACATCCTAATTTCATCTTTTTCATAAGATGTATTTTTCTTAATAGTGGATTTAAACCAAATACCTTACACATCAAAAGTACTTCTTTTTCATTTGGAGTGGGCAAGAGAAGATCACAAGACTTTGCTGTGTCTCCAGCTAGGAGATTCAGAGGCACAACTGTAGCTGGTTCCTGGCATCTCAGCACAGGGCTGTCAGCTGAAGATGCTGGTACCCTTCTGCAAGCAAACCACAATGCATGTGGGATGTTGCATTGAGTTCATCACACAAATGAACACATACAGATAATCTTACAGAAGGAAAGCCTGCTTAAAAATAAAGTTCTTCAATGTACAGTATGCCTTTTTTAACCAGCTTCCTAAAATAAGGCCATGGATTATTCTCATGAGAATGCACAAACCAAATCACAAGTACTTCTTGGCAGCAAGGAGAGACAAAACAAGTGCATCATCTCTGGTATAATCTGTATTATGCCATTTCAACTGTGGTGAAATTCAGTCTCTTTTTTTACTGAATGTTAACCAATGTGAACTAGCTCTAAATATGCTTAAATCTTTAAATAAATGAGCTGCAGATTTAAATCCTATGTGGACAGTTAGTTTTGTTAAAGATTTAACACTGGGGTATTTAATCTTCATTTAGTAAAGTTCCAAGTTAAATGAAAAGGAAAAAATATAAAACCTTATTCATGCTAGTTTAAAGAAAGCATAGGCTTTATAGTTAACATAAGTTCACATGGGCAAGGTTTTATGCATTCATAAAAGAGATTGCATTTGATCTGATTATATTGAATTAAAGATAAATTATAGTTAAACCTCTAGGGAGAAGAATGAGGATCATGGAGAGTTTTTTAAGTAGTTTTAATTAATTTTCTAAATATATTTACTTTGCAGTTCATAGAAAATTGATATTCCTATACCTTCCCTCAGTGAAACAAGCCTTCCTCAAGCTGTGATAAGTGCTTCTCAACATTTCAGTCTGTTAGAAATTTTATGCCTTTAATGGTATGCACCAATTCATCTTTTTCCTCGCAATGCAGAGCAATCCAGAACTTACCCCTAAGGTAACAACATACAGTTAAGTGTTTTAGCTTGCTCCAAGGTAGATTCCCTGTGAGGCTTCCATGGAGGGTGAAGGAACTTTTGAGTGGTGTCAGTTTTTTAGGACACTCTCCTGGAAGCACAAAACCGGTTCATGTTCTTTAAGAGTAAGGAAAGTAGGTGGAATAAGAGATTCCCTTGGCTTAAATGTGAGCTTTTGAGTCTGCTCAAAACCAAACAAGCCATACCAGAGAAGGAAAACCCATGGAGAACTACAAGGGCATTGCCAGAGTGGGCAGATGCAGTTACAAAAGCAAAAGCTCAGCTCAAATTGAAATTGGTCAGAGAGGTCAAAAAACACAAGAAACGGTTCTTTGGGTATATAAAAAACAAACAGAAGGAAATACTGGCCCACTGTTAAGCAGCAGAGGTGAATTGGTCACCCATAATGCTGAAAAGGCAGAGAGTCCCAGCACATTCTTCACCTCTGTCTTCACCTTGGGACATACATCATGGAAACAAAAATCCAGGTTTATACAAACACTGACAGACACTGTCAGTGAAAGAATAGCTTGTCTGTGAACTATCACAGGAGCCTGACCCCTACAAATTGATGGGTCCTGATGTTACACATCAAGGGTTTTAAGATATCTGGCTGATGTAATTAAAAGGATGCTCTCCATTATCTTGGAGAAGTTGGGTACCACGGGATGTCCCAGAAGACTGGAGGAAGGCTAATATCACCCCATCTACAAGGGCTTAAAGGAGGATCCAGGAAATTACAGGCATGTCAGTTTTACTCCACTCCCTGGGAAAGTTGGGGAACAAATTCTCCTGGGGGCTATCACAAGTCAAATGAAGCACATGATTGGGAAAAGCCAGTAGGGATTCACCAAAGGCAAGTCATTCTTGACAAACCTGATCACCTTCTGACAACACAATGACCTGCTCAGCTGATGTGGGGTGAGCAACAGACATTGTCTCCAAGGCTTTTCTATATGTTTTCCCAGAGACTCCTCCTAAAGTAATGGATGCATTAGGATCTAGACAAGTGGTCCATGCAGTGGATGGGGAACTGGCTACCCAGATACAGCCAGAGGATGGGGTAAATAACTCCTTTTCATACTGGCAGCCTGTGACAAGTGGGGTCCCCCAGGGAGCAATACTGGGCCCACATCTGTTTAGTACCTTCATAAGTGATCTGGAGGATGAGATCAAGTGTATCCTGATGAAGTTTGCTGAAAATACCAAGCTGGGGGGGGAAAGTGGGCAATTTGTGAGGGGGAGCCGCCCTGGAGGAAGACCTGGATAGGCTGGAAGAAGTGGGCTGCCAAGAACTTTATGAAGTTCCACAAGGACAAGAATTTGCACCTGAGAAAATACAATCCAGGAGTGCAGCACAGGTGGGGATCTGGCTGGCTGGGGACCAGCTCTGTGGCAAGGGACCCGAGGGTCCTGGTAGACAGCAAGCTCGGTATGAGTGACCAGGGTGCTGCTGCTGCAGCAAAGAAAGCCAAGAAAGGCTGGACCAGAGTCCCTTCAACCTGGTACTATGTGGTAGTCAGATCAAACTGAGATCTTATAACCTAATTACAGGTAGTAATTAGTCAGCCCTATATAACTGGATGCCATTCACTGTGGATGACTGGTCTGCTTTTTATAGAGCATACCTGAAATTATTCATCCTTATTAGAAATGTGGTTCAATAAACACCTTAAAATAAGTTGTAACAGAATGAAAAATTTCCAGCCAGAAAAAAATATGCACAGGAAGAAAATTTCACACCCAAAATGGCAAAGTATTTCAAGTGTTTCTGTTAAAACACTAAAAAAGATCAACACAAAAGTTTAATGATGCAGTCTCAAGCTTGCAGACACAGGAAGCTTGCTACCATAAAATCAGGGGAAATAGATTAGCAATCTAGAGACCAGATGGTTAGTATTTACTTGCTGACATAACACCACCAAATGTTCCTAAATTTCTTTTTTAAATTTGTCTTTCATATTACATTATCAGCATAGGAACTGATCTTGCAAACATATACATAAAGATTTCAATATATTTATTCATTTGGGTTGTCCCATTGACTTTGGAACAGGAAACTGTTCACAGAACCAGGCTGTCAACTTAGGGTAAGTCTACAGAGTTGTAAAGTATTTGCCTACACAGAATTGGGTAGGCTAAGTCTGGGGGGAAAAAAAATAAAATCCTGTGTATATGTTTTTGTTCTGGCTTTGTTATTTTCAAGAGAGCAGTTTATGGAGAATATGATAAAATAATATCATTCCCCATCCATAAATATATCTCCTGGTCTGGTGGATAACTGTTAAACTTGTCAGGGCCTGAAATAAGCTGAAGTCTTAAAATGCTTCTCCAATTTGAAGTCAAGGAGTAAAAAGAAAAAAACTTTTAGAAACATTTTTACCCAGCAAATTCTTAATACCAGCATGAGAAAATGCTGCTTAATTATAACAGGATCCTCCTACAAATTTCATAACCTCTCTCCTCTGTGAAAAATATCCTTGATTCCAAATGTTTGTTCAGAGCCTTATTTTTCTCAGGTGGGAAAAACTGTCACTCCTTGCTCTATACTGTTTGTAACTTGTTTAAGTAATCTGTAGGGGCTCTCTACTCAAAATATACAGAATTTTACTAGCGTTAGTTTTTTCACACTCAAAGTTTTCCCCTTCAGTTTTATGTTTTTTCTTTCATTCCCACTTTCTAAAATGTTGTGTTCCCTCATTCCTGTCATTACTGGTTTGGTTTTTTTTTGGAGGCATTTACATTGCCCCTTTGTCCAACATATTTTTTCCCCATCCTCCATCAAAATCTGTTTTTCAATGGCTTGCATATTTCTCAGTGTCATTTCCTCATCTGCCTCCTCAGGTTCTTTTTCCTTTAGTGTCACATGATTTACAAAGTTACATCAATTACAAAGTCACCTGCCTCCAGGCAGTGTATTTCCTCCACTATTTAATTTTTCCATTTGCACCATCTGCGTGTGTATATGTAATACAAGCACTTCATTTGGTGGAAGTGATATCAAATGGAGTTGACCCCGTTACTGCCCTGAAAATAAGAATTTTTTTTTCCTATGCTACAGCTTCTTTGTTGATCACACTTCTAGAAGCCATGAGGGAGTTCCTTTAATGTCATAGTTAAAATGATAAACTTGGGTAACGCCTCATGTGCTCCCCTTGAATACTTATTATACTCAGCTCCCTACTCATACAGACACAGAAGTAGTATCTGTTTTGCAAAACCAGGAATTCTACTAAGAATTTTAATTCTAGTCAGGCCTTTCAAGTTATAATTTGTCTGAATATCACAAATACTCAAATATCTGTACTTGCAGCTAACTGCCCCATACAGATTAAAAGACTGTGAATACCTTAAACAAAAAAAGAAATCCCCAAAAAAAAAAACACTCAACCTATTTTTTCAAGCAAGCGTTCAGTCTTTACAGGAACAAAAGAAACAGCAGCAAAAATAAACTGTGGGGAATTTTCAGTTTGTTGCCAAAAACCATTAGAAAAGCTCTCTCATACATGAAACTTGTAGTATTTGTCTACAGCTTTGCTGTGTTCACTCTCTAGCCAAAAACAGGGCTAGAACACAAGTAATCTGCATGGATAAGAATAAAGCCTGTTGTTAAAGAGATGATTATTTAAAATTGAACTTCTAAATGTAACTACTAAAAGTGATATTACATAGAAAAGAAAAGTCACAACTACCAGAAAACACCATTTCCTTTAAAGCAGTTATGTAAGAGAATGTTTGGAGTCTCATCTGGAATGATGTGTATCATTCTGGTCACTCACCTTTAGAATGGATGAACTGAAAAGAACAAAAAAAACAAAAACAGTCATCAAAATCCTACCTTATAAAAGAGTATTACCCATCAGAAAAAGGGTTGCATGGGGCATGACCTCTGGCTCTCAAGAGTAAATGCTAAATAAAGCAGCAAAATCAGTGTTGATACAAGAAGAAATTGGTATAAATTAATCAGGAATAATCCTAGAAGCAATCTAATCAACTGCATTTATCTGTCTGTAATGCAGCTCTTAATATAAATTTGGAGACAACACACCTAACTCATTTTATGATACAGGTCCACACATTTACAAAAGGGATTATATGACATGGTTCCTTGTGGTAGCAGGCAAGGAATAAGATTTTCTCCATTCTTATGTTCCTACAGATCTGGAGCTGTAATGACATGGAAGGAGGGGGGCTACCTACTCTACAGTACAAGGTTCAGCTGTGCTGCCATTGTTATTGCTCATTAATTGGATTCAGTTGCTATATTATTCAAGTAGATAGTAACAGTAAATGCTATTCATTCCTGTGGTGTCAGGAGAGAATTTCTTTATATCTTGCTGTAAACAGGTTAGTGTCAGGAAGCACTGAACATGTAGCCTACCTGAATTTGTGATAGATCTACATTTGAACTGTGTAAAACTCTTGGGAGAATCAGAAAAGAAACTTGGCATTTTTCCAATCATGCAATCACTGTAGTAAAGGTGGGGTGAGGGACAGTTACTTTGTTTAAATTTCAGCAACCACCATTTTCTCCAAGTTCAGTCTTCTACTATCTTTGCCTTATCCTGTTATCATTAATTAAACTCTATAGGAATGGGCTACATTTAGCTACTTAATAATTCTTAATCTTCATACCTGGAGGATCCTCTAAGAAATATTTCCACATATTAATTTGCTTGGTGAGTATAACCTTTATCCTGTTCAGCAAGCATAATTAGAGATTAATTTGTTGTGTCAGGAATTCAAAATATTTTAGCTCACCTGTACATAGGCAACAACACTTTAAATTATATAGGAGAATGCAAACACCTTCAAAGACAAAGTTATAAGAGGGGACATTATTCAATAGCGAGAATGAAAAATGGCCTGAGTTCCGTGTACTAATTCTTTAGTTTCTATACTGGAATCCAACCTTTGCTCTTGCCTATACAGTAAACAGGCAGAAATATGTTTTTTTAAGGAGAGCACAAAAGGAAAAGGCATATAGGAAATTCTGCCGGCCAATTATCGAATTTAAGTGGAAGATTACCTCAATGTCACCTTTCATGGAGGAGCCAAACGCCAGCTGGTGCTCCATCTCCGTTCCCTGGATACAATGCTCCGTGCCTGCGGCTCCCTCGTGTGGTGCATCCCTATCCATCTGGGCATCAGCACAGCGCATCTTTACCCTGCAATCAGTAGCTGTGAACCTCTCACTGTGGTTATCATTCCCAGTATCCTTTGCTGTCCCAAAGCATACTATCTGCCCAGCAATAAGGAGTAAGTTTCTACTTTTTCTTTATTTCATTTGATAGACATTATATATATGTATATACACACGGTACAATACTTTTCTTTTGTGATAGAGAATAAACAAAAGTTTTCATTGCTGGTTGTTTGTTAAGTCAAGATTCCGGTTAATAATGAAAAAAATCAAACGTTTAATATCAAAAGCAACTTCAAGTATTTTCTATACATTTTAGTATTGAGTATATAGTAAGGTGGTTTGGGGGATTTCTTTTTATATCAAAAAATGTATTTTAATAGACTATTTTTACCCTCATACTTTAGAGTACTATTCATATCAGGCATGGACTTTAAAATTATGTATCTCATGGTCCCAACTAGCTCTTCACAAGAACCATAGGTCACTTATACAATCAGGCATATGTTTCAAAACAGGGTTAAATCATCAGCAAAGTCAAGGTGCAATAACCATGTTTAGAAATGCATTATTTCATTCTCCTAAAACAGATTATGCTGCAGTCCTTGATGTGAAGCAATATACAACACCACTGTTTGCAAAACAATACCTGACTTAGGCATAAATAGTACTTCAGTTCCCCGAGCTATTTATCCCTTAACCTTTCTGTATAAAAATAATTCAGCTTAGGTATATATTGCACTAATTTTATCATACTGGATAGCTCTCGCCCTGCATTATGTTTTCTTTGCTGAACTAGGATTACACTAGGGTTTTAATTTCCATGGAAAACGTGGGAATAGGGCAACAGACACACATATGGTGTGCAATAAATGTTTATAATAGCAAGAGTAATCTCAGAGGCATTCACAAAGGAAACTACACATTAGACTTGGAGATCATTTTCTCCAGTAGATTCATCATTCTCTCCTGTAACTGTAAGCTTTGAACTTGAATGATGTTCTGCTGGTCCAGGATCCTGCGCACTTCTCTACAGGTTTCTTCCATAGCTCTACTCAACTTCTTTTGTTCTTCCAACATGGCTTCCATTAATTTTAGCTTCTTCTTTTGGAAACTGCAGTTTTGCATTTTTCTTTTCTTAACTGGTCTTTCTTCAGCTCTGAAATGTGAATATTTGTTAGAAATTAAACTCATATTTATAAAAAGAAAGAACCCAAAATTCGATAACATATTCTTGGCCAAGCTACATCCTAGACATATTTTTAAACCCCTGTATTCTCCAATAAATTCCCTCTCAAGTTTGTGCCAAAACATAAGTATTTAATGTATTATTGCATAGTGTTACAGAGAAAAGGAGGGAGGAAGGGAGGAAGGGAGGGAGGGAGGGAGGGAGGGAGGGAGGGAGGGAGGAAGGAAGGAAGGAAGGAAGGAAGGAAGGAAGGAAGGAAGGAAGGAAGGAAGGAAGGAAGGAAGGAAGGAAGGAAGGAAGGAAGGAAGGAAGGAAGGAAGTTAGTTTTACATCTCATTGTTTTAATAAGAATTTTCCCTGCAGAATACCAGGCTTTTTTTTTTTTTTTTTTCTTAAATCTTGACATGCCTTACACATCAAATTTATACACTGTACTGGGAGAGACATTTGGCTTATCTGGCTATCGAAACTCTAATTTTAAAGTTGCAATAACCATCCCATTCTAGAGAAAGTGCTGCATGGCTACATGTGGTGGTATTTTACAGCTTGTTTTTTAAAGCATTGCATCAGTAAGGCTGGTCCCATTCCAGAATACGAGTCTCAGAATTTGCCCTTCTACCAAGACACAACAGTGTCACTGACCACTCTTTTTTTTATATTCCATCACAAAACATTATAAATGACATAAAAGCCTGAAAAAACAGAAAAGTACCTGGGGGTTCTGGTTGACAGTGGCTGAGCATGAGCCAGGTGTGGCCCAGGTGGCCAAGAAGGCCAATGGCACCTGGCCTGGGCCAGCAATAATGTGGCCAGCAGGACCAAGGAACCCTGCACACAGCACTAGCTAAGCCTCACCTCCAATCCGGTGTCCATTCTTGGGCCCCTCATGATAAGAAAAACATTGAGGGGCTGGAGCATGTCCAGAGAAAGGCAATGCACAACCTCATCTGAAATATGCAGAGCTGCCCTTTGGAATTTGGGGAATATTTTAAGAGTTTCCTCTATGTTTTACCATGCTGAATTTCTGTTTTGGAAGAGAGATAAACATGGTAATAAAGACAGTGCTCTGAACGTGTAAAGGTCACATGGCTGTTCTAGCTTGGGGTGACAGAGCAACACAGGCAAAACCAGCCCATGTGGCATAGAAGTGAGACCACACACAGAGATCTGTGTCTCTTTAACCTGCAGCCTAAGAAGGAATCATGCTAAAATGTGAAGAGGAAGAAAGGCAAGTAGAAGGCATATGTGTAAGTGTACTACACATCTGAGGAACCTGCAGTTAGAGCTGGATAACTCCTTTCCTAACTTAACGTGAGAGACCATGTCTTCATTTACACTTTTTGTAACTCCAGACTGGAGTCCCCAGCATCAAAGATATCTGATGATGTGTCTTGAAGTCCCTTGACACAAACAGCAATCTAAGTTGTGTTCTGCCAAAAGCAGTATCCTTTCTAGGTGAAATGCAATAATGAGATAGTACAGCTGTGACTAGTATGCCATGTCAACATGCTGCAGATTTTAAGACATCCTTGAATAAGGATAACTTAAACTCTTGAGGAATGTGTTTTTATTGATGTGCAGAAAGGTAGTGGGGGTGAGGTCACTCAGCTGTGGCAGATTTGTATCATAATTTGATTCATGTTCTTATCCTACTTGACAGGCTTTGTGCAGCAGCGACTGTGACATTCAGATCTGTCAGCAGGAGAGATAAACAATCCTTAGCACCTGAAAGGCTTAATGCAAATATATGAAAAAGACACAAGCCCCTTGACATTTAAGAGTGCAGTGACCCAAAAAGGGTGAGAGACTATACACTTTGGAAGGTATACAATAAACTCAACTTTGCAGGTTCTGTATAGCAGATTTGTGGCACCAAATAAATGTGAATAAAATAAATACATGCTGCTCTGCTCAAACTGTGAATCTGCTTAAACTGTGGGTCAAGCTTACTCCTGATCACTGGAATTATCACACTCTCACAATCTTCTAAGAATGGTTCTTGGCTAACACTAAATTCTGTTTGTCTCCCTTAACTCTAAGGGCCAGAATTACTTCATATGCAGTTCTCAAAGAGGTCAAGCACATGGAAAATATCTACAGCAATGTAAGACAACATTTCATCTGTTATTCCAAGGCTCCCATCACCGTAGTCACATTCACAAAGAATGTGTGCTTTCTGGTAGGCAGAGCAAGAAACTTTCTGAAGTGGTAATATTATTTTAGCCAAAGTCACCTTTTGAATTTAAACTTGTCTTCACAGAGGATATAAATGATGGAAGCTTGATTAATCTCTATTCTCTTCCCTATACAGTTTTAGAAAGTAGCTGTGGTAAGACCTCTTTTCTTGCAACCAGTACAAATTCACTCCACAAGAGGGCTTGTGTGTTGCCAAGGTAATCACTGATGAGAATGGTCCTTAATAAGGAATAAGAGAGAAAATCTGAGGCTTGTCAATGGTACTGAGATGCACTGAATATTGTGTGTCTTTCTTGCTAACAGTAGCCACCATTTGGGTTTTAATTTCAACTGAGACAACAACAACAAAAACCCATAAAAAACCAAGATGGAGTGATCTAGACTGAAAGATCTAAAAAATAAGCCTTATTTTTAAGAGAAAAGAATCTTTGAAGTGTTTGCCTAGAGTCTGTAAAGGATTTTACCTGTTTTTCAGTTAAATCCATCAAAGAGCTGTAAGTCATGAAACCGTAGATCTAAGACAGTAAGTGCCTTGCACAGCTCCAGAGAGAAAAGAGCAGCAAATTTTTACTGTGCCAGCAGTATCTGCACTGTGCTAATAACTAAAAATGTACTTACTGAAGAGTACTAGCTCAGAACTGTGTTTCAGCACAGAGAAGTGCCCCCAAAAGCAATGACACAAGGATTCTTCAAGGTCTCCCAAGTACTTTCTACATTTGTTTACAATAACAAACACAACTTGGTAATTAGCCTTCATTGAAAAGAAATAGTTATTTCAAAAATGTTCAGAAAGTCCTAGCTCTGGTGATGGTACCATTCTCTTTTTCTCTCCACTGACTGATAGTGAAAGGGTTCTGTGGTCACTCACAAGTTCACAGAAAGGAATTGGCACTTACAAACCTCTCCTCTTGCAGAGTAGCTGCCAAAAGGGAGCTCTTGAGAAGGGCCCTACAAAAGAAGGCTCTAAAGAATCTAATTTAAGAGCAAAGAGCACTTGCAACATGAAACAATGTAAAATGTCCAGTGATGCCCCAAGTAATGAGTTATTTGAATACTGAAGTGTTTCCTCACATACCGAGCAATCTTCATTGAGAGGTTCTGGATGTCCTGGGCAGCATGTCAGAGACTCCTCTCTGTCAATAGTTTTTTATAACAAATTCAAGAGGAAAGCAGAGATAGGAATATGTGTTCAGCACCAAGTAACCCAAGCAGCATCAGTATCCTCAAACAGTTCCAGCTAGGAGCATGTCTACTTTGCCAATGTATAGGCACAAAAATAAGCAATGACTGACAATTGCAATCAGTTCCTGTTGCCCATTCTCCATGTTGCATTTCTCTGCAGCCAACGCCTCTGTGACAGCTGGGGTGCAGCAGATCCTGACAGCATCCAAAAAGCTGCTGAAGAAGCACCTCCCTCTTTGCCAAGTTTAGTGTCTGAAGGTACATTTTGAGGAAAATCTCAGGAAAAAGGGGTCTAGGGAAGTAAGGACCTCTGCACAATCTGCCAGTACATTTCTGCTGGGCTTCCAGTGCCTACAGCAGAGTCCCTGCAAGAGATTGGCACAGGTATTCCTCTGACCACATGAATGAAGTGTGGAAGAGCTCTGGCATTGGGACCGTATTCTAAACAGAACCTCACGAAGCTATTTCCCTGCTATGCTCTAAAACAGACAGACAGGGTTCCAAGGAAGCAAACCAAGTGAAAGAAATTATTCCATCTCACCTAGGAGACTGAGCAGAAATGACTGTGTGTAATGGGCATGAGGGGGAACAAAGCAAAACCTCCAGATACAATCAGGCAACGTATTAGGCAAGTCTCAAATGTATTTGCTGTCTGCCTACCTAATAACAATTTAATTCAGTGTTCAATTAAAAGTTCCTTGATTGATTGCTTACACTCATCCAATACGGCTTGTTTCGGGGACATGTGTGAATAATTAATGAAGCAGGAGTTGAATACAAAGAATTCTCTGTTTATGAAAATGTATTATCTTCACAAAACCCTAACAACACTTCCTCATTTCTGATTACTTCATGGCAAGCAGATCTCCAGCACCATTAGTTCTTGGAATTTATGGCTTTTAACATCCAAAAGCTGTTTCTCACTGGTTTGGGTTTTTTTAGCTACATACAAATCCGAGCAGACCTCCATAATCCATGTCTTTTTTTAAAAAATTAACAATTATTTGGACATAAACAATATTAATATTAGAGATTATATAAAGATCTTCAGAGCATAAGGACTGAGGATGAGGCAACCTGGATCTTCTGATAAACTAGGCTCATTCAATCATTCAAATGCATTCAGGAATTAATGAGACTCAATCTTGAAGCACAGAAAAGAACCACAAAAATGGCTGGGAGGCTGGGCAAAGCACCTTGCTAGGATAACAAGTCTGCATAATGAGTTAAGATGTACTACATAATGCACATAGCCTAAAGCTCAAACTTCTTTGTAGATGATGCCCATTCAGATTTAAATAGCTGCAGCATAATTTTAGAAATAGTAAAGTCTTTGCCAAAGATGTTTCCCAAATTAGCATCATCAACAAGTTTTAATGCACTTCTTTTAATCCATATCATGGCTAATTCATGTTGCAAATTCTTACTTTTTCGTCTAGTGTAAACCTTCTGTACCAAATTCATTAATCTACATTTAAAAATTAAAAAATACTAAAGACAATATGATCATGGCACACAACCATCTTGCCAGAAAGCAAAAAATACTGAAAGGTTCTCCAATATACTGAAAACAAAAGTAAGTAGAAGTAGCAGCTGAAAGTTTCATTCACTAAATTCACATTAGAAACAAGGGACTGGTTTAAACAATGGTTTGCTTATCACTAGAGAGAAGGGAAGAGTGAATTCTCCATCTTCTGAATTTATCAGGTCTAGACCAGACATTTAATATTTCCCAGAGTCAAACAAATAATAGAA
Source organism: Pseudopodoces humilis (assembly GCF_049639895.1). NCBI lineage: Eukaryota > Metazoa > Chordata > Aves > Passeriformes > Paridae > Pseudopodoces > Pseudopodoces humilis. Next base: position 9,346,976 of record NC_142205.1, on the reverse strand, counting down.
ACAAAGAAGTGGAGGACAGCAGAGACAGAGGGCTCCTGAGTGCAGAAATGCCCTGCTGAGGGAAGGATAATATTTCTAGGCTTCACATCAGAATGACCAAATTCAAATGGTATCTAACAAGAAGTCAGACTAGATAACACAGTGGTTTTATTATGGTCTTTTAGTCTATGAAAGTAACTCTTTCACCCCCATTTTCAGGACAATAGAAATGGCAGAAGATATGAAGTCTGAACTACATTCACAGCCTGTATAATTATGTTGTCATTATTTTACTGCGAAAACAAAGACCATAAATTAATCCCCAGGGTGAAAAAACACTGGTTTTAATTAGATAAAAAGTCATTTATAGTGGTGTCAGGAATTTGGATTTCAAAAATTTAAGCTGCAGAACAAGACTCCACCACATTGCATTATATTTTATGACCATAATAGAATAATTCTATTATTGTCAGACGTTTTGTACTGTATTACAGTCTTAGAGCAGTGTTAGAACAATACTAAGCAAATAGCAGGTGCCCCTTTAAAGGGATTCCAAATGTTTTCCTCATCTACACACTTGAAACAAAAATTAAAATTAATTTTATCTCACATTAATTGTATTATCACTAACAAGCAAAATTTGGGTTTTATAAGAAGGTCCCAACCTCAAAGTTTTTCAAACAGAATGCAAAGAAAACCAGTTTCAACTATTTTTAGCCTGACAATATGTATGTACTGACTGAAGTATAAAACTTGACATTTTTCGCAGTCATGAAAGCTAAACATTCAACTGAATTTTTCTTAAGCTATAATTTATATAGACAAGTAACCTCTTGCTATGTTCAAAGATACTGAGAAAACACAAAGCTGACACTCTAAAGCTGCGTTGGAGAGTTTAAAGGAATAACAGGAAAGTTTTCAGAAGTTTAAGTTATTTAGAAAGATCTACTGTTTGAAAGTATTTTTTCCCTATCAATGGTTGCCATAACATTAGGATTTTTATTACTGATGAAAAAATTCCATAATGTAAGCTGAAAAATATACAGCTGCAAAACACATCTGTATTTTACATATAGGTATGAGTGTGTATTTTTCAAAATGTGTTTCAAAGTAATTGTTTTGCATAGCCATAAAGTAGAAAAATAGGGAACCTGAGGACCTAAAAATAGGGAACTTGAGGACCTAAAGCATTCTTTTGATTTCAACTCCCAGAATTGTCTTTAGTTCCTTTTTTGAATCTGTTGGATCAATTGTCTAGTGTTCAGAGGCAAGGACATTGATTAAATAGCCAAGATGAACCCAAATTTTTTATGCTAATTCTATTGTCTCTTTTTGGCTATTTCAAAGTGTTTTTCAAATACAGGATGACACACTAATTGCTTAAGCTGAAAACTGCTTCCTTCAGTTCATAATTTTCCATTAGTAACTCTAAAAGAATTGACTTCCTGGTCTTACCATGGCAGCTCTAAGTGATTTTAACCCATGTGGTATCATTAGCAAGCACTGTATTTTCTTCTGGCCAAGAAAGGGTTCCCTACTCTGCTCTCATTCATCAGCCTAAATTAAACAGGTCAAAGCTGGACAAGCTTTTCAAACCCCCTATGACTATTGGAATAACACTTTTTCTCCTTCCAGATACATGTCCCATTATTACAAGTGGTTTCTTATTTTTAATCCAATCACAATGCTCACCTGTAATACTACACTGATCTCTCATGTGGTATCTGCTGCTCAACTTCTCCATTTTTTTAAAACGGGAGAACTGTATTTTAACTTGTGCCTGTGTAACTATCTTGCTGTTAAATGATATTCACAATATTCCATTGCACAAAATTCTTTTATAGTGGAGACTGCAAGAGCATGGCTGAATTCCTAAGTTATGGAGGTCCTACCATCTTGAGAGCTGCCCTGCCATTCCCTCCAGCCCCCAGACCTTCCTGAGCCATCCAGAACAGCCACTCCAAGCAGGCAAGAGCAGCACTGCAAGGGGTGAGTGGCATTACCTGCCCCAGACTTGCAGCCAGGTGAAAGCCAGCCTGTGCCACTAGAGGCTAGATTTAAATGAGTTGCAGTTTCTAAATTTAAATTACTTAATGTTAAAAATGTTAAAATACTTTTTACTAGAACAGGTTAAGTTGTTGCCATGGATAGAGTTTAAAAAAATAAACAAGCCAGTGAACCTGAAGCTGGCTAAAATGCATCATAACCTAAATTTTCCAGAGCTTATAATTTAGTGAGTGATTTAAGTCCATTTTAGCTGTAAATGAAAGCATCTACATGAGAGTGGAGGTCCACCTGCAAACTGTGGGCACAACAGATGTGGGTTTGGGATTGATTAACTTGATCTCTGTGAGGGCTGTCTATGTTCTGTAGTGAAACCTGGTGTGGTGACCTTCCTCTCTTATGGAACAAAATCCATGTCGTCCTGGAGTTAGCCCTAAGCTGAAAAACTTAACATCCAGCATTTTAAAAAAGCCTGATGTTATCAAGTAATCAAGTGAATAAGCTCCACAATGTTTGTGGAAATGTGACCTTCTAATTAAATATTAAATAATGTTATTGTAAATCCCATTGGGAATAAAGTTATTGCATCTGAAATGTGATTGTGGAGTTTGCAAACTCTAAAGTCAAGTGAGTTTGTGTATCAGGAATATCAACCACTTACAATGAACTAGGATAAAAAAAATTTTTTGCTTGTGAACAAAAAGGTTGCTATAGTTCAAAAGTTATGCACTCTAAGAAATATTCATTGCCAAAAAAATAAAAAGTTTTTAAAAATAATCAGCTATTCAAGGACTATTTGCTTGAATGATTGAATGAATTTACCTTAGTTTTATTCATCCAAGAATAGGTCTAGAAACAATAATTCAAACTTGCTCAGTTGGTTCTTCTTCCAGCACAACATCTTTATAGTTGCATGACTGACAGGTAATTTTACTGTTACAGTTAAAGCCTCGCAGACCTATGATAAGGATCTCTAGGATCAACGTTTTTACTGCCAGAAAACTGTAATCAACTCTTATTTCACACCACTCTGGATGAAAAATGAGACCAGTAAAGTCTAAAATTTGTATCAAGAGTACAACCCTGCCTTTTGTTAAAATGCTGCATTCCAGGGAGCTCCAATCATATCACAAAAAAAAAATAATAAAATTAAAAAAAAGAAGGAATCATGTTTGCATTTCAAACTAGCATTTACTTTGAAAAAAATTACATTCTCAATTGTATTTAAAATGTTTCAATGTACTTTCAAACTGCATAAGCAGCTTTTCTGTGTCCACAGAAATAATTATTTTGCATCTTTTCACCATTTTAATAATAACTGAAGCCAGAAAAATTTCATACTCATATCAAAAGCAAAACTAGAGCAAGCCAAAAATCATCTAAGCAGTATGTTATATCTCTGATTGCACCGCAGGACTCTCTTGAACATGCCTGTACTCCTTTTATGAACACTCTCCCTGATGTGAGCCGTGACATGCATGCTGAGTTTTGGCAATAATATACAACTTTTTGCCCAGTTCTCCTACTCCTTCCAGTCTTTCATAAAGGAATAAAGAAAATGCCCTAATTCAGCAAAGTGGCTGAGATTGGGGAACAGATCTCATTTGTGATTTACAGAAAAAATACAAGAGCTGTTAGAGGAAAATGTGTGAGGGTGTTCCTTTTACACAGCAAATTTGGTTCATTCTGCAAAATACTAAAAAGAGGGGAAAATAGATGCTACCTCAGCTTGTAAGAAAGCAAGCTTGATGAGCTCTCTGAATGTTCATCTTCAAAGCATTCTTCCCTTCCTTCATATGTAAACTGGTTATATGGCAAAAACAGAGGTGTAGACTTAGCTGATGGAGACAGCGAGGCCTCTGTCTGTGATGTAGAAGGACCTGGCTGCTGACTTTCATGCATTTTCACATCGCTGTGGTCTGTCACTTTGGATAAGATCCTATCAATGGTTTTGTAGTAAGGCCAGTCAGGTGCCACAGTTTCACTGTCAGTCATGCATTTTAATTTCCTGTAAGAAAAGGCACACAACATTAAAGCTTGTTTTCCTACAAAGAGTACTCTTCATACAGATCTATTTCAAAACATTTGTTCTGGTCACATTTAGGAGTCAAACTGAATGCTTTTAATGAGATTGAAATTAGACACTTTCCTTCTTTAACTTCCAGTGAAGTCTTTCAGGTTCTTTTCCTAGGTTTGACCTATTATAAAAGGTTGCATGTAAAACCCAAATGAAATTCAATACAAATAGAGAACATTACAACTTCTAATGGAAACAGGACTGTGTTCATGGTTGAATAATTTTCTTCCCTTTAAAGAATATCCAACTAACCAACGGGACAGCAGTCCCTGACAACTGGACTAGGCAACACACCACAGCCTTTACTAAACTGAGGGCAGCCCTGTGCTTCCATGCTTTGAAGAATTAATATTTATTTTCTATAATGAATACAAGTGGCTATAAATATAATGCATATCCTTTTTCTAATATTGCCTAAAAGCCCTGAAATGCCTTGGCAAATATCCTTGTAACAACCATGAGATACAGACGTCTGTTCATCTGTTACAGAACAAAGATTGGGGTAGGCAAAAGTACAGTTTCATTAATATACAAAAAAAAAAAAAAAAAAGGAAGAAAACCCCAAACCTAAAACATTTAATAATGCATTAGAAACAACATGAACAAAAACATTACATTACAGTGGACTATCCACCATCACCTTGTCCTTCACGCTTATCTTATTATGAAATTTATTATTCAATCCTCAGACAAGTTCACTGCTATCCCAGTAGTTACACAGTGTTATTTATTTTCTTTTACTGAGAAATGTAAAACTTAGGTATATAGATGTAGTATATATCTCAAAGAAATTCCAGGAACCCAAATTTGCTATTCATTTTCCTCTCCCAGTTTGGATCTTGTTACTCTAAATCAAAATGCAGGAAGGGAACACAACAGGAAAGGCAAGACCAATGACAAATGCCCCATTTTCATAAACCAGATTTAATTCAAATTAACAAAAAGCTGAACTAAATCTGATTCTCACAGCTAGAGGTTTGCATTTGCAGGGAAAAAAAAAAAAAAAGGATGAAAACTATTCCTGGACACCTGGCCCACCCTCTTTTTCTTGACGCCTTTCAGGTTTTTCCTTCTCAGAATCCATCCTGCCCACACCAGTCCTGCAAGTGGTAGAATTAAATAACATGTAAACATGAAAAAAATTGTGCCAAACTTAAAAGTGAGAACTTGAAGTTCTTCCTTTTAAAGCTCTGTCAGCCTAGAGTAAGGGGAAATCCACTAGTGAGAAAGGACGGCAGTAAGATTTGCTTAGATTTTAAAGCCATTTAAGGATTCTTTTTTCCTTGTCCTTGCAAGGTCTGATGAGCTTTTCCAGCTATTTAGAAATGCACATCATAGTCCTGCAAAGCAAAGCCTCACAGCCATCCATACTTCTATGCCCTCTATGCATTCAAAATTTTAATTTCATACATATTTCACAACCTACTGCTGTGATTTCATAGTCAGAGAATATCGAACACAGTCTACAAATACATGCATATCCATCCAACACAGACAGAAAATAGCTAAACACAGTCCTGACAACAACCATCAATTAATATTGATTATTTTTAGTTCAATTGTTGAGGCTATTTGCATGAAAAATGTATCAATTATGCCACAATAAGCTAGTAGCAAGACTACATGCCACATTTGTTTGCCTGTGTTGAAACCCTCAATGTGTTCAAGCTATGGGGTTTAAAACTGAACTTCAATTATGCAATGCATTCACGGTGGTCAGTCATCCCCATGGGTGAGAGAGCAAAAACCAGGGGTGACCACATCTCATCAGTCACTGCCCAGCCCAGCAGCTGCATTCAGATGTTTCATGGGTCATGATTTGAGCCTTTGTGTCAAAAAAGGCAGGACAAACTTAGAGCTGATTGCTGACTGCTCTGGAACAGGCTTGTGTTCAGCCTAATATCTGCCAGGAGCCCCGAGTCCCCATCAGCAGAGTTGCTGCCCAACCAGGCTGTCGCCTGCCTGTTCTGGCATTTGACCATCCCACAAGGAGGATTTTGCATTTGTCCTTGTCGAAGTTGATGGGGACCCTGTCAGCCCACTTCTCAAACCTGTCTAGGTCCCTCTGAGTGGCAGTCCTGCCCTCGTAGGTGCAGACTGCAGCCCCCAGCTTGGTATCATCTGCAAAATAGTGAACATGCACTCCACCTTCGCCTTTGGATTGTTGATATTCAACAGGGCATGTCCCAATAAACACCTGCAGTCCTCCACTGGGAATGAGCCTCTAGGCAGAATACAAACCATTAACAACCACTCTGTGCCCAGAGATCCAGACAGTTTTCTAGCCAGCTCTTAGTCCTTCCATCTGCAGTGAAACATCCCAGCTTGGATACAAGGATGTTCTTGGAGACTGTGTCAAAAGGGTTTGTACTGTCAAGCTAGACAATATTTTGCTCCGCCCTCATCCATAGATCTAGTTTTTAAAAAATAAAGCAAACAGGTCAGTCAGATGTGATTCAGTGCTGGTAAATCCATTCTGGCTATTCCCAGTCACCACTTTTTCCTTTATGTGACTGGAAATTGCTTCCAAAACTTCTTGCTCAATGATCTTCTGAGAGTTGAAGGGAAGAACTCTTAATTCCTGTTCCTGCCTTTCTGAATATCTAACAGCCTTCTTCCAGTCCCTAGAGACCTCCCTCAGTCTTCACAAACTTACAGAGATGACTCCTGACTCAGACCTTTTCTACTGCTGGTATTTCTGATAACCCTGAAGCAGGCACACCCGCCTGAGACAGCTGGGCAGTGAAGGCTGAAGTAAAGATACCAAGTATCCTCAACCTCATTACTTGCATCTCCTTTCATTAAATCACCCACCCCTGCGGTGATTCTTGGGGCATCAGAGGTATAACTAGAGTCTGGGGGATGGGAGATTGAGGGCAGTCCTACAGGGCAGGAATTGGAGGTGCTGGGCAATGAGAGGCTGGACATGAGCTGTCAGTGTGCTTGTAGCCCACAAAGCCAACCATTATTCTGGGCTGCAGCAAAAGCAGCATGGCCAGCAGCTTGAGGGAGGGGATTCTGCCCCTCTGCTCTCCTGAGACCCCACCTCAAGGGCTTCAAAAACACTCAGAGGGCTGGAGCAGCTCTGCCACAGGGACAGGCTGAGACAGTCAGGATTGTTCAGCCTGGAGAAAAGAAGGCTCTGGGAAGACCTTATTGTAGATTCAGACTAGATATAAGGAAGAAATTTTTAATAAGAGTGGTGAGCCACTGAAACCAATTGCCCCGGGATGGATGCTGCATCCTGGCAGTGTCCAAGACCAGTTTGGATGGGGCTTTGAGCAATCTGGTTTAGTGAAGGTGTCCCTGCCCATGGGAGGGGGTTGGAAAGAGATGGTCTTTAAAGGTCCATTCCAACCTGAACCATTCTGTGATTCAATGGAGAGTTTCCAGGAGCAGATGTTTTGCCTGAGTAAGTTGGTGCCTTTTTGTTGTTGTTTGAGCTCAGCTGTGTACTCAGATCCCCTTTTTCTACAGAACTATGACAATTTGGAAGGAAGAGCTGGTGTTTATTGTCTGCTCACAGAGCTGTAGAGTTGCAGTTATATAAATGCAGGTTTTTCTCTGGCTCTCAATGTATCGAATGGATACTAGTTCTACTTCTGACTGCTTACCATAGCTCTGAGCTAAATAAAAGGGATCACTACCAGGATGTGGACAAGAGAAGTGTGTTAGCTTAAAAGCAGCACCAGCAGCAAACATCTACGTGTATGGAGTCTGGCTCAAACACAGAAAAAAAGATGAAACAGGGGAAGAGATGAGAAGGAGAAAGGGAGTGTCAGTCCTTTGGAAGAGAAGTAGAAATGCTGCAGGTGGAGGTAAATAGGGAGACCATTCAGTGCAATAGTGTTGATGGTTTGTCTTTCTGGTAAAAACAAACCAAATAGCTAGCTTTGTTCCAATATCAAGTTCCAGGATTTACTGACTTTTAAATATTTTTTCCACACCTGCCAGGAGTCCAGAAAACCTAGTGACACAGCTGAGAGCTTCTGCCTGCATTGAGGTGCATGCAGCCTTGGAAAAACTGGAGTCTAAAGCAGAGATTAATTTACTGCCCTCAGTCATTAGTGTAATTCATCGCAGCAATCTTAGTTGCTTTCAAGAGACAGAGTTGGGGCTTTGTTTGTTTTAATGAAACATGAGGATGTTAAAAGAAACAGGACCATATGAAGCCTGGAGTGCAATAGTCCAGAAATGAGAGAGCAAGATGAGCCAAACATTAACACTTTGAAACTGGGCACATCACTGCCTGAGTGAGCAAGCCAGGCAGGAAACATGAGGTAAGAAACAGAGGTAAGCAAGAAAGTCAGCAAAGCTTGCAAAGTAAATTCTCACTGAGTTTATCTAGACCTGTTGCTGTTTCATGAGGCTCTATTAAAATCCAGCTGGGAACAGAGGCAACCGAGAACTCTCTCCAAAAACTCAGGGATCAAAGTCAGATTTCCGGTGGTCAACTACCCAAAGCATGCCAACCCAGTTAATTTGAAAGGTGATTGCTTGTCTTATTCCAGAGACGTGAATAAATTAATGGACTTTGAGATCCCACTGCCAAAATGCTCCACTGAATAGACTGAGACAACTGTTGAGTCATTTGTTCTGCCACTGACCTTTTTTCAGACTTTATTCACTGTGCCTATTAATTCACCTTCTAAAAGAAAACTATCACAGTATTATGTTCTAAAGAGGTTTGGTTTTTTTAAATCATCATTATTTAGTCAGCAAAAAGCAAGCAATCTATAACTTGCTTCATTTTTTTTAGACTTTGCTTAAAGCAGTATTGCTTTTTTATTATTATTGCAGCATTTGATATTACCACTTGCCTTAAGGAATGGATACAAGATCCATCTCCTGGGGTTTCTAGGAAAATATTTCAAAATAAATAATAAATAGCAACTATTTATGAACCAATCAACGGTGAGGAAAAGAAGGATGATGAAAGTACAATACTAAGTTGTGCATCTGCCATAAATTATTGAAATTAAAGGGAAAGATAGTAAAATATTCAAATTCAACTTTTTGCAGTAATTTGGCTGCACTCATATTTTATCATTTGCTGTAACAGAGGTCAAATTTCCCAGTTGCATAATGTCATAGAGTATAGCAATGGGTTACACAAGCAAAAATGTTTAATTGCTATCATGTACACATGAAAATAAAAAATTAGACTACTCTTTCATTCAAATCATAAGACTGATTCAAATTTACCAATCATTAACATTAATTGACTGCAATTCAAATCAAAGAGCAACAGCTGCATCCTGTTTTCTAGGCTTTGCGGAGGGTGATGTTTTTGAAAATAATAAATTTGCATTCACACAGTTCTTATTTTTAAACATCAGAAGGAATCAGTCAAAACTGTGGACCACTGTGCAATCTGTGCAAACCCTGCTTCCTTTTTATAAGTCACTGTGTATTGTGTCAGTGGCAATATTATAACAGTCACAGAGCACTGTGGCACAGTGGGATCAGCACATTAGCAGTGACAGGACAGTGCTTTCTTTTAAGGAATAATTACAGGATCACATGAGCTAATAGCCCCAGTAGGCTGCACAACACAGAGAACTGGGCACATACTCTAAGGGATGCTAAACCTCAATAGCTGGCACCCTAATCTCAGGAAAACTTTTGATGACCAGCACATCTGAAAGCTTGACTTTGAATTCCAGGAAGCTTGACTCAGCTCTTCCTTCTTCCAGGATGGATAAATGGGGAGGTTCATGCAGCTCACCACACAGGTATCTTTGAAGTGGAACATTAAAAACCTGGTGGCTGATCTATCCACTGCAGATATTTCAGATTTTACAGCAATCCCTAAAAGCAGAACTTTACTTAAATACACCTGCAAGAAAGAATTTTCCTTCTACCTTTGGTGCTGTGCAGAATTTTCCACCCAGTCAATTTCCAAGGTGGATGAAATGGTCCCTTAATATACTGAGACTCCAGTAAGAATTACTTCAGGTCATGGTTTATTTTTCCCTGATTAGTTTCCTCCAAATGCACTCAGACTACAGTAGTAGTGCAGAGGAACACAGGAACCACTGCCAGATCAGTCCATCATCTCACTCTCTCCTGACAAAGGTCAGTGCTGAATACTTCAGGAATTATTTTGACAGACAGCTTTTGAGAGCACATTCACCCATAAAAACACATGGTTATTTTTCCATCAATGGACAGTAATATCCTGAAACCTGCTGTTTTTCATAACTCTACCTAATTGGAAGACAAACAACATCTGTTTTTTTATTTAATAAATCTAATCTTTAGTAAAAATAGTAATAATACTAAAACAACCTGCTGCTCTCTTGGTGTCAATGATTTTCAGTGGCAATGAGTTCCACATGCTTATTATGCAGTGCCATATGACTTTAACTAGTTTTATATGACTAGTTTTATATGACTTTAACTAGTTTTACGATTTCTGCCTTGCAATTCTTATGAATAACTTCTTGTATAATGAAAAAAAAATCTGCTTTACAGTCTGAAAAACAGTGCATATTTTTATGCCCCTCTAAAACTCCTTTAGCATTCACAAACTTTTCCACCTCTCTTAATAAAGAAAGCTTTCTACATCCCAGCCTAACTGTTCTCTGAACATCTTCTCATTCTCTTGTCACCTTGTTGAAATATAGGGCAGGCAGAAATAAACACAAGAATTCAAGGAGGAGGAAATAATGAGATAAAATAGATTTCTTTTTGGCATTTTAACACCTGAATAATATTTTCATCTCAGATATGGAGGAATGGAATATGATCACCCTAAAACTGCTTATGTGAGAGATGCTCATGCACACTGAGCTACACCTGAAGTAACTTTACCTGGCAGCACAAGATCCAGCATGGGATCCAAACACACCCAGAACCAGGGTGAATACCTGGGGTGGGAGCCCCTTTTGAGCCCCCTGCCACTGTACACACCCATATAGGCTGCTCTTGCTGCAACAACTGTGATAATTATTGGCCAAGAAACACTCCTTCCCTACTTGATATACGTTTGTCTGACTTGGGCACCTCCTGCTCATAATGAATGGCTTGCACTAAGCAGAATAAAGAAAATAATATTTACTGAACTGCCTCTTAGGATGCCATGGGATCCTCAAACTGGAGAGCACCATTATAAACATGTTCACTGCTTTGTATTTCAGAACCTTATATGTTTCAGATCATCAATATCTGTTTCAACAGATGTCCCGGGATAAGACACAGGAGTGACAGCACTTTTAAAACTGAACTTGGTTAAAAAGACAAGTAGAAATAGTCAAGTATTGCTTTTCCTTTTTATGGAAAAAAATACACATATATGTATTCATCCATATACATATGTGTAGTAATTTGTAGGACAGGGGCTTTATGTTCCTTTAGGAAATTGTAACACATAGCTAAATAATATGATCTGAGTAATTATTTTAATGCAGTTTATTTCTGACTGTTAAAGGAAGAGTAGAGGCCACTGTACCTCTGCAGCACTGTTCAGAGTTGCCTAAAGAAGTACAGGATCCTGAAGTGGGGGAAGAAATAAGCTCCTAGGTGCAGAACACCCCCCACCCCCAGTCCTGGTACTGGTGCTTTGTTCTCCCATGTCACACTCTAGTGTTAGAGTTACATTAACCCAGCGTAGTCATTACAAAGTATTGTCCCAAAATAGAGCATTTTCCCACTCTCAGGATCTTCTTCTCCAGTTTGTGCCACAGTGCAGCAATGATGCTCAGAAATACACTGATGTAAAGCATCTTCCTCAAGTGTCCTGCAGGCACCCAAATGTAGGTGAAAACTCGGCTGCCTCACAGCAAAGCCAGCAGTCGGTGGCCACTCATGTCATTTACAGTTTCACCACAACCTTCCCTATCCTCACACACCACCAAAAAGTACCCAGAAAACTAGAAATTGTGAGTAACAGCTTCTGCTTGTCCCTGTTCTCCATACCACCTTACCTTGACAGCAAAGCACACAGGCGTGTGAGCAAACAATAAGAAGATGCATTTTATATTCCAGAGCACAAAATGAAACAGCTCTGTGACAGCACAAGGCAGTTTTTAACTCTCCTAAATTAGCATCTCAATCAATAAGCAGGGAGCTGCCATGCACTGCAAAATAGAAAAGCAGATTGACAACATGCAACAGAAGCAATCTTAGAAGTTCACAGAAATAGAAGGATATTTCTTAAAAGTGCGGTTTCTCTCACACACACACAGTGCGTGTATGCAAGTGATTTTATTTCTTCCCTCCCCCCAGTGCAACTTTAAAGTAAAAACATTAATTAGAAAAAAAAAATGAGACTCTCTGATTGATGACAACACTGTAAATTTAGAACAAAGGCTGACAGAAATAACCTATTCCACTTGGCAATTACGGCACTTAACTATCGTGCAGTGTTGCTGCTACAGACACCTGTAAAATCTCAGTGCCGTGAGATGCAATTCCCAGCAGGGAGGACTGCAGATTTAGCAGACTAAGCAAAAGCCTGGTAGCCAGCAACTCCCGACTCCTAAATCTGCATCCGAGTGTGAATTGCTGGGTGATGCTGGACAAAATTTTATCTTACTTTCAGCTTTTTCATCTCCAGTCTGGGTGAAGAAAACTGTAGGGATTACAGCAGGGTTGGTAAAACATTTTGGAGACGTTAGCATTTGCCACAAAACATCAGGTTTAATATTATGGCAAATGATGCTAAACATTATGCTTGTGGATCATAGAAATGTAGAAGGACATTCAAAGTTAAGGGGTTTACAGGATTTTCCCTAGTTTTCTATTTGATGAGCAGTCTCTGCATTAAATACAATAAGGGTGCCTTACAGAAAAGCGAGCAGTTTTAACATGGTTGCCTGCTGTAATAACCTTTTTTATTATTAATATGAGCTTTGAGGAGAGATTAAATAAAAGAGTCACATATTTGATTTTCTTGCATTACAAGCACCTAGCTCAAATCACCACTCAGAATTTCCAGTATGAGGCATTTTGTGCTTCACAGAGATAAGAATTAAAAAAAAAAAAAAAAAAAAGAAAGAAAATATTTCTGTTAATTTCTAATTATTTTTCTCCCTGCAAACAACAAATCCCTGCAAACAACAAATCCACAAATGCCTCACATTTTCTGAAGCCAACTTCCCCTCCTGACTGCTTGCCTGTTCTTTATCATCCCCTCATAGACACCTCCGCCCTCCCCCCGACTCCTTTGGAGCAGTATTGACGGTGCACATTGATTCTCTCTGCAGATATAATAGTTCTTTCACTGCTGCTGCTTATAATTATAGCAATGTGTGTCACTCAGTAATAAGACATTCAATTATTCTTGGCCCCGTGAAGTGTAACCCTTCAACTCATGAGACCAAAATCGAGGAGCATCAGCCCCCCCCAAACATTATTCTGTTCTAGTTTCTTTTTTTTTTTTTTTTTTTAACTTTGCCTTGCAATTCCGATCCTCAGTGGCCACTTGAAACTGCAGGAGTTTCGCTGCAAGGAATTGGCTGCCAAGCTAACACAATCAGTCCCCTCAGCAAAGAGAAAAAAAAAAAAAATAAATCTCTTTTCCCCATTAAATACATTTCCATCCCTCTGCATCATAACAATGCCAGCTAATTTTAAAGAAACAAAGTTGTCCCAGAGTTTGACATGAAATGGGGGGGACAAATTAACAATGACGTAACAGCATTGGCAAGAGAGAATTTTAAAAGCGATATGAACAATCTTTAATCTTTTATCGACAGATTTCCTCTAGGAGACTTCTTTCTGAAAGGCAAAAATCACTGCGCCGTCCCTGCTAAAATCTCTTAAAATAAAAAGAATTAACTGAAGCTTACCTGTACTGGAATGTCATATTTGTAATTTTTATCTTTATTTCCTCTCCGTGGCGAATTTCTCCAGTCATTTCAAAGAGTTTGTTAGCCATTTTCTCATAAACTTTGGCATTCCTTTTAGTTTGTTTCAGCTCATCAAAAAATTCTTCCCAAACCAGCATTAAACCTCTCATTTCTGCATCAGTCCAGTTTCTGGCCCTCCTGTGTTTCTCAGTCTGAGAAGAGACAATGTAACTGGGAATTTCTGCTGCAGCCATTGCTGACTGACCTAAAAGGGTTTTAAAAGAGGACACTTAATATAGATTGAGTTTTTAGTTTAGGTTTTTTGTAGTGCAAGACATGCATATGTGGATAAAGAATTTGAATGACAACAGAACATATGAAACCTTTTTGCAACAGCTTGAAGCTTGAGTGCACAAAATGGGGCCTACATCTGACAGGCAGGAATTTAGTTAAAAGCTTTTAAACAGAGAAACGTCATTTTGATGTCACGTTTCCATAGCAACAGAGCAACTGCATAAGCTACAACAACAAAAACCTTTTAACTGAAAGCCAAAGAATCAGGACAAAGTTGACAGGCCATCAATATTAAAGCTTTTAAACACTTTAGGTTTAACAAAAAAAAGATCTATGCAGCCTTTGAGAAGCTACTTTTAAGTTTCTACTTCTTTTTTAGCTTTCCCTTACCTTTTAGGCAGACAATCTGCTAGCAGGGGGTCATGGTCGCCTGAACGAGCTTTTAAGTTGTGCCTTGACAGACTCTCTAGGAGGTTGCAAGGACTGAGGCCATGTACACAAAAAAAAAAAAAAAAAAAGCTTTTTTTTTTGCAAAGATATTCTGCAAAAAGAATCAGCCAGCTTTATGAAAACTATACATCTCTAAGCTAATAAATGTTTAAGCAGGCAGGCTCATTAAAAAGGATCCTGCATCTGGGCTTTAGAACATGCAAAAAATAGTATTTAAGTGTTTATATAGAGAGAAATATATACAAAATTTCAATATAAAGACACTTTTTTTTTTCCCCGAGATGTTTTGCTGCTGATAAGCACACACTGCAGTCCTGTCAGTATGAATTTGCCTTTGTAGGTATGTATTACTGTATGTGTATTTTGTATTCCTAGTAATTTAGATGCTATTTATGCAGCCTGTGTTCTGCCTTAGGACTGCAGCAGAAGCATTTCACCTGCTTTATGGGCAACCTAAAAGGATTATTCAACGAGTTAAAAAAAGGCTGTGAGATGCTTAGAACTGTGAATAAATTGCTTTGCTGTAAAACAAGCATTTTGAGCTTGTTTTTATATAGGGCTAAATTGTGCCAGCAGTTATATCAGAGAAGCAGGGCTTATTCATTGTATTAAACACTGCAATACAAGCGGTGGGCCAAATCCTGCCCCACTTACACTCCTGCAATCTGACAATAATCTTCCACAAAAGAGTGAGATGCAGGAACTGCATTAATTCCAGCAGTACGACCAGCTAAACAGAAAGATGTTCATTTCCTACAGTCCCAATAGAACCGTGTTATGTAAAATATAAATAAATAATACACAGACCTTTCTTATTATTATTTTTCTGTTTCAGCAATAACGACCCCACTGCAGGGCATTTCCTGAAGATTAATGACAGGCAGGGGTTAATGGCCTGAGGCTCACCCAGTCAGTCGTTAATCCCCAGGAAATGTTCTGTGCCTCAATCCTTAATGCTTAAGTATCCTATAAATTGTAAGTCTTCTCATAACCACATCCTTGATCTTAACAATAGTTTAAAAATGCACGGCTTGGTTTGCATCCTGGAGATGGCAAAGAGAGCACATAATGTTCCTAAAAGGTACACTAGTGACATTTGTGGGACCATTGCCTTCTTTCTATTTTATTTATTCTACTGTATATTACAAAAGGCACAACAGCATACCATAGAATAAGGTGGGGGTATGGGGGGGGGGGGGATAGAATTACATCTACTTTACATAGGAACTTCCACTGATCCAACCCTGAACATCTCTGCCAGAAATATACCTGCTGAGTGCTGAGTCACTGCCTTCCTAAGGGAAAAAAATAAAAAGGAGAGAAATAAAGAAAAAATCCCCTAGCTTCCAAATAACTGCTTTTAACTACTAATATGACAGCCTAGCAACTATTACCTTTAAAAATGTGTAAATAGCAGCATATGTTGTGGTGATGATCTTGCATGGTTTGTCTCTTGGGTGGCCAGCTGGGAGACGTCACATGATCAGGGGACAGATGGTGGTCAGAAGAGGATCAGCTGATGACACATTCATTTTATTAATTTATTGTTTTGTTTTGAAATTCCCATCACCTAACCTTGGGCTTCAGGCAGCTCTTTTAATGAAACCGTACCAACCTCAGCTGCCTGTGGTCACAGCCAGCTGGGGATCACCAGGACAAGTTTTAGGAAGCAACGCAGAGTCCAAGAGGAAAATACCATGGCCTTGGGTCTAACTTGGAACTAACATGTGCTACTATAAAGCCAGGCTTGCTTTTCAACCTTTAATCATCCATTAGAGGTTTGTTTTTCTCCCTCAGACTTTAAAGCACCTACATAGTGAAAATGCCAATTAACACCACTGAAACCCATAGCATGATACACACAACTTGTCAAAACCCAAAGATATGTGTGGTCTCTGCTTTAAGGATATTTTTAATCCGGTTTCAAGTACAACAACCAGGACAGTGTGGGTGAAAACCTTTCCAGCTGCACCAAGTTTTTCCTGTCCTAGTCCACAACTATTCCTTCCCCTCTCCATCCACATGTGCCTGGCATATGTGCAGCTGCTCCTTGTGCTCCACGCTGGCCCCCAGACCCCGGGATCCTGCAGGAGGGGGGCAGTTGTTTCCCTGTGAAATTCACATATCAACTTTTCTATATGCTGTTTCCTATTAGTGTACTTGACAGACTGATATAGTGGTATAGTGCTATTTAACATCTGTTATATAAAAGAAATGCTTTCTAATAATACCTCTCTTATTCCCCTCCTTCAGCACCTGAAGGGAATCTAAGTTTCAAGGACTCAGGTCCTACCCCCTCCTCTGAAAAAGTCGTTGATAATAATTATGGAGACCCCACATGCCTCACCAAAGCACATGTGCCAAGTGCTTGATGAAGTGACTGTTTTCCTACGTGGGTCTGAAAGCAAGAGAAGTTTTTTTATCCCCAAATAATTCCTGCACTCTTTGCCAAAGCCAGGGGAGGGAAAATACACCTCACCAAGCTGTGCCTCTCTGCTGATGTTCAGCAGACCTGTGCAGTTCCTAGGCATCACTAAGCCCTTGTCCTGGTCCCTGAGTTGGGATGAACAGCTAGGACAGGACCAGCAAACCTTTTAGGGGAAGAGCAGCTCTGTGTCAGCAAGAGCAGTCCCTGCCCAGGATGGGGGCACCGGGAGGAGAAGCTCTATTAGCATTCAGCTGCTTCTTGCCCTTCCCAAGTTAGAGGCCAGTCAAGATTTGTCATCTACCTCAAAGACTGGCGGGTCACCGAGCCCAGAATAACTGCTGACATGACAAGCTGCAGCTCTGCCTGCCTGAAGGCACTGATACCCCTCCTGCACACTCCTCTGACACTGATGGCACAGTCCTCCAGCACCAGCTCCCTCCAGACCATGCAAGCAGCTGAAACTGCAACTGTTCTCCTCAATACAATAAGGGTATTAAGTCTCACAAACCAGTGATATACATAGCAGAGATAATGGGTACACCTTTGTATGTGACTTCAATCTGTAGGGGAAAGTTGTTCTCCACTCTCCTGCTCAGCCCAGTCCTTCCTCTTATGGGCACTGCTGTGACAAGTTCAGAAGATACTCTTGTGAACACTTCACTGTTCTTGAGTATCTCACTTGTGCCTTTCCTCTCAATGCACACCACCTCAGAGGAACATGAATTTAATGATCCTCTTGCAAATCTGTTCTTCGTATCATTTGTCTAAACACCCTACCTTTTTTGCAATCATTATATATCAGCTTGAATAATAGCTCTCACAGCTGTTCCACTTTTCATGGTGATCTCTAAAGATAACAAACCTCAAACAGGGTAGAAGGGTTTATAATTTGCAGCTGTGGATCTAATGAAGTTCCCCTCTAAATACTTCTCTCAGAGAGTTTAGGTAACTCCATTAATCCTTACATATCTGTTGACTAAACCTCAGGTGATCTGTGCTAACTGACTGTGTGTATAGCCTTCAGCTTTGCAAGGGTGGGCTCATGCATGCCAAATAAAACTTCCTTTAGCCAGGTTTTAGGAGATGGTGTTTTCCCCTGTGCCTGCAGGGGAATAACGGCTCCAGTCACTCAAGCACCAGAGCCCAGCCCACAAACTGAGCCCTTACATTGTGATTACAGAAGAGCATGTCCAATCCTGCTGATGGGGACTGTGGTAGAAGTCAGGCAGAAACTTCTGGGCAAATCAGAATTTATTCCACTTGGATACAAGAGATTTCTCCAACTTCTGCTAAATATACTTCTGTGTCTGAAATCCCCATGGGAGCTGTCTACAGGGATGCTGACACACAGGTCCCTGCCTACAAGGATGCTTAGAAATGGAAGAACATTAGCTTTGGTTCAGGAGAATCTTGAATTGGCAGCAAACACCCTTTTAGGCAGCAACTTGGAACAGTGACACCAGGAGGAAGGGTTTCCTGCTGAAGGAGCATCACCCCTCAAAGACACAGGTCCAACCCTACAACACATGGGAACCTCAGTAAACTATTTTGTAATGTCTTGATTACACAAAACAAAAAACAAAAACAAACAAACAAAACCAAACACCAAACAACACTGCTTTGACTCTTTGTGTTTGGGGCAAGCTGTTAAAAGTGAGATTTTCCAAAGCACAGGCTGGTCACTGCTCCTTGCAATCCTCTGGTCCAGCCCACCAGGAGCTTATACATGTGGGTAATAACAAATCTTGGAACTGGATAGTGACTGCAGAGCATGTGTTCATTCTCTGGGAATTTCAGTGCAGACACACCTTGATAACTCTGCTTAAAAGGGTGCAGTGCCATGTATGTGTTTGTCTAAAATCATTTGGAGTTTGGATTGTGAGGGGATACTCCTGCCCCACACTTTCCTATCCACTGGGCTAGAAGGCCCACTTGCTAAAGTCTTATAGAGAATTATGCGTTTAGTATCTCTGACTGCTGCCTACTGCAATTTGCAAAGATGATTAAATGCAATGCCAGTACAGACAGGCTGGGGAACAAGACACTGGAGAGCAGCAACTGTGAAAAAGGACTTGGGTGTCCTGGTCAATGGAAGGTTGAATATGAGTCAGCAGTGCCCTGGCAGACAGGAAGGACATCCATGTACTGGGGTGGATCTTTGTAGATCCCTTCCAACTCATGGTCCTCAGGTGATACTATCATCCTCATCCTCTGTGAGACAAGAAATACTCTGTGAAATACTCTGTGGGAGAGGAAATATTCTTCTAGTACTTCCGAACAACTTGGCCAGAGAAGATAGGCTGGGACAGATGATCAGGAGGAGAAGATGCCCTTTTTTCTCCTCCATTAAACCAACAATGAAGCTGCTGTGCTCAGAAGAGTTCTGGAAAGAAGGAGCTCATGCAGAGGTAGGGAAGCACCTTGCAGGCAGTGGTGCCTGGCTTAGGAACTCCAGTGAGGTCTTTGCACTGTTCAGACTGCCAATCTCCTTGGGTGATGGGGTCATGGGGGTTTGTAAAGGCTCAGAAGCGACAGGAAACCACAGGGCTGTGAGCACAGAGCATCAAGTCAGTGTTGTGGAGCTGCACACAGACACAGCTCATGCCACCCTACTGCCTGTGAGGGAATTTTAACATCACAGCAGCATTTGCAAAGGAAGCCCAATGCTATCAAAACTGCAGAAGGGTCTTTTACAAATACAGAACAAAAAAAAATTATTCAGGCTGAGGAAAAACAGTAGGTGTCTCGAGATATATACAGGAGAGACCAGAAGGGACAAGTGACAGCAACACATCACTGAGCAAAGGCCATTGCATGGATGGTTAGCTTTTATGTACATCTAAAATATATAACACCTGCCCAGAATTCTGACAACAGAAATGAGTGCTGTGGAGGAGGCTGGCTGAAGGGAAGGCATCCTGGCTGACATGGGGCAGAGAAGATTTTGGTATGACAAAACACTTAGAACAAAGACAAGAAAAATGAATGTTTCCACACAAACACCCTGCCACAGGGCTGTCTGAGTGACAGGTCTCCCTGATGGTGGAGCAGGGTACTGGACAGACCAGGAGGAGCCCTGTATTCTGGGAAGGTGCAGGTGAGCCAGAGGAAGCTGGAGATGTTTTTTATTTTATTTTGCAAGAAGCGTCCTGCTTAAATTTCACTGTATTCAGAACATTTCCCAAAAGCATTTTGATCTTGCTGAACTGGCAGATTCTGACCAAAAATATCTCCTTTGCCTATTTTAGTAGTAACCATGGAAGCCAGCTTTGCACCGACATTCAGTTGGAGAGAGGATGGCAAGAGACAGCGAGGTGAATGCAGACAAGCTGGGAAATGAGGCTTCAGCAGTTTTTGTGGTCAGATCAGGAAGCATTAGCAGGCAAGGGGGAGAACTGGAATTACATGGGGCTTTAGAAGAAGGAGCTCATGGACTGCAAGGAACCCAGAGAACTCACAGTTTGGAGAAACCAGGTACAGATTGATATGTTCATAGTAATTAGATTAAAAATTACAATACTGAGATATTTTTTTAATTACTTTATTATTTTAAGTTTAGCAGAATCACAGACACTTGTGCTGCAGACCTTAGTTTAGCATATTGGAAAGGGAAAAAAAATTCCCTTATGTCCAGAAGGTACAAGTAATCACTGCCCAAACGTCTGGCACTTACAATATTATGCAGGCAGGATGCCAAACTAGATGGACTTTGAGTCACACATGTTCCTAAATTTTCAAGCATACAGGAAAAGACAGGCCATATTATTAAAAATTTAGTTATATAATATTTAAAGCAAAGCACATCAATTCTACATGTGTCATACTCCCAGTTTATAACAAACAGAGAATTTCCTGGATTTCCTTACTCTTAAGAAATAATTTGAAGGTCCTTAGCATATGGAACAACTCTGCAGTATGTAGTATCAGACATACTCCTTTTTCTGGCAAGAAAGCAATAAATCATATTACAATGAAAATCACTCAGTTCCCATTGAATGGTTTCCCAAATCCCACTTGAAAGAAATTATTTTGGCCCTGCTTACTTACAGGGGTTAGTCAATAAGTCCCCCTGCCCTGTTCGGTTTTTAGCACATTTGAGCAAGTTACATGCTGAAAAATGTCTGATTCATCAAAAACTGCTCCTACAACGCTGTGCAAACATTGCTCTTCCAGAAGCAAATTCCCCCGAGAACCTGTCCTAAACGCTTCGCTTTAGACATAAACCGTGAATTAATCCAGTTTGGATTTGAGATGTATGGCAAAAGAAGAGCAATAATCCCCGTGTGCCGGTGCCGTGACTCAGCAGGGCAGGAGGGAGAAGCCGTGTCACGGCAGGACACATGAGCGGCTCTGCTCGGGCACCGCTGTGCGCATCGCCTGTGCCCCGGCAGAGCGAACGCTGCTGTGTCACCCCTCGCTGACTGCAGAGGGAGAGGCGGTGGCGTTCAGAACATGGCCAGAGGGGTTATCCATGCGGATCCCGAGCGAGGGGCAGCCCCGGAGCGGGGCTGCTGCCGGGGCTCTGTGCCGCGCTGCGGGAGCCGGCACCCGAGCTGAGCTGGCCGAGCGCCTTCCAGCCCTCTGCTCCTCCACAGGGAACAGCGGTGTGGGCCCTTTTCCAGCAGCCTCAGAGGAACTGCAGCGCAAGTTGCTGGCAATTCGCTGCCAGAAGCCCGGCCTCGCTGCTCACAGCCTGCTACTGGCTTGGCAGCCTGCTGCATCCACCGCACAGCTGTTTGCATCCCCGCACCGCCTGCCCCTGCCTCCCCGCCAAGGCTGGCAGAGGACGTGGGAAGGCCGGAGCAGCCCCTTGTCATCCCTGCCCAGGGCACCCTGCAGGCCAGCACCTCGCACCGGCTGGGGGGACAGTCATGGGATTAGCTCCTGCTGTTCTGCACATTAATCACCCACACGTCTTCAAAATAAAATGCATTAAAATCCAAAGATGTCTGCCAAATGGAGAAAGGCAGAAAAGCTCCTGCCTATCTTGCGTCTCTGCTTAGGGACCCAAGGCTACCCCCAGTTGCAGCCCTTTCCCCTATAACAAGGGTTCAGTCAGCTCTGGAGCCCCTCAGAGGAAAACTTAAAGATTTAAAAAAAAATATTTCAGATAAAATATTTAGGGCGATGGAGATTTTCATATCAGTTCATAGAAGATTTAAATACTAAAATGTAAATGGTGTTTTGGGTATTACTGCAAGGCAGCCTCAGGAATGGGAATTCAAGAAAAGTGTTGCAACCTATGAAGTTCAGACAGTACTCTTAAAAGTATTCTTAAAAGCCTGCCTCATCTGAGAGCTGCCATAAAGGTGAGTAAAACCAAATTCACCAGCACCCTCATGCTGTGACAGAAAATAAGCATATCTACTTCAGTGGCTGCTAGTGGAAGTTGAGACCATAAAAACAGGCATATACCATTTCTGGGATGGGCTGACAACATCACCCATCCCACAGCATCCATGTCCTTACATTGGAAGTATATCCATGTCCCAGGTGAACTACACTTTATTCTCAATGCTCAAACTGTTTCAGGGGAGTGAAGTTCCCCTGAGAGGTACTGATGGGGCCCGTGAAGTCCTATGTGGTCTGTGTTTGCAAATCCTTGCCTCAAAAGGATGACTTCTGCCACTGTGCAGATGATCCACAAATTCAGCTACTACGACACTGGGCAGCATCTCCAGACAAACACAGGATTGGGAACTTAAGCATCAACTCTCAGATCTTGTGATAGACAGGAGGATAGGCAGGACCCATCTCAGTGTAGGAAGGTTTATTGCAATATGCATGTGTAACTTTGCCTCTTTTAACACAGAGTTTTGCAGTATTTGGGGTCCTGTGATCCTGATGCCTGGAGAGTCTACCTAGAACAGAGGCTAGACAGTGTTAAAGGAATAAATTGGGCATTTATTAAAAAAGCCCTCAAAGGATATACCTTGGGCAGTACAAGAGCCTGGCCGAGGCTACACCCAAGATGGACCATGGGTCACACGCTTCCACACTTTTATAAAAGTTTTGGTCCATTTACATACAGGGGTTAATTGTCCAGTTATAGCTTCAGGTTATGAAGTCCCATCCTCCCAGACTGCTCTCCTCAATTCACTGTTGTTTATACTTTTTGTGCCTGAAGTTGCAATGGTGTCCTTGGTTCTCGGGCTGGAAAAGGATTGTTTTGTCTAAATAAACTGTGAGGAGAACTTGCTAACACTTTATATGAAGTTCAGAGTTCCATTCTAATACAGTACAGAATCTGGAAAATATGAAAGCTAAAACATAAAGCATCAATCCTTCTTGGTTAAAAGATAGTCTTGTTCCCTGGTCATCCCAGGGACAGCCAGGAGGGGTCATCTACCCCTCTCACATCCAAGTGTGCCCCTCCAGCCAGCCTTCTGTCTCAGGACCCAACATCTCCCCTTGCTGCCTTCACTGTAAGCCTGGACTGCAAGTGCTGTTATGTTCCTCATTGACTCCTGGCTTCCTCCAGCTGTTTTCCCCTCACATTGGCTCTATGCTATTTATCACACACTCCTCTGCTCCAATCACTTTCCACCCACCAGGGTTCAGTTTATATTCCAGCCTTAGCATGCCCCTCTGATCCAGGCATTATCTTCCACTGTTCTGACTAAATCTAAACCAAGGAGTGTGTCCTTGCATCCTCTCTTGGCTGCAGTGCAAACCCATCAGCCCAAGGGACACATTTCCCAGCTGGCATAGGAGCCCATCTGCCTCCTTTGGTAAATTCTCCTGAACTAATGCACACCCACAAACTACATTTGGATGCAAACTTCTCCAGGTTCAAGACCAGCTGTCCAGTACCACCAGTGGTTTTAAAATCTTGTTGGGTGCTTTTCTTTCAAGGTGGCATTCAGTGTTGTAGCCCAGAGGATGTGCCCCAAGTATAGGTCTGTGCAGGGAAAACAGCATCATTTGCTTGGCTAGAAATACCCACTGCAGTGTGGCTATTCACAGAATTATAGACTGTCTCGACTGGGGAAGGGCCCATCAGGATTTTCAACTCCCTGCTATTCAGAGGACTAGCAAAAATTGAGCCATATAGCCAAGAGCATCATCCAGACACTCTATGAACTCAGTCAGGCTTAGTGCCATGACCACTTTTCTGGGAGCCTGTTCAGTGACTGACCACCATCTCAGTGAAGAATCCCTTTTCTAATGTCCAATCTGAACTTCCCCTGATGCACATCTGGATGCAAGCAAAGCTAAGACTACACCAAAAGGAGTGTATCTGCCATCATCCATTTCTCAGCTGAGTCAATCATGCAAGTGCAATCAAAAAGATTAATTTAAATTATGGATTAACTGGCCTGAGTTCACCTGTAGCAGATTAGCAAGCACTCAAATTACTTCTTTTTGGCAGAAAAGCTGCCTCCAGTAAGTCAGCAAAGATTTTTCTGAAGAGTAACAAAACTGAACAGATTTTTGGTACTGAAGAGCTGAACCTATTTGCAGCTGAGCTTCATAGGGGACCAGGTATATAGAGCTTAAATAAGAAAACCTAACTGGGATGTTTGAGGGGGAAGTGCAGACCTGAAGTGCATAGAACCTAAAAACACACAGACGCGGGAGACACTCACCGTGAAGATGCAAGTACAGACAAGTTGTCTGAAGGGAGTCCATGGCAGATGTGAATAGCACCAGGGAATTCTAATTTTATTTCATCCCTGATCATTCAGCTGACAGATTTCTGTATAGCCAGAAGGATCCCCATGTTCTTAGCAAGTCTTCAAGTGCTCAGAAAGTTTGGATTCTTTTGTTACAAAACACAGATTTCATGACTGTAGGACAAGGGACCTAAACAAAGAAACAAGGAACCACCATCTGATTGCAGAGAAACAAGACTAAACAATTTACAGCAAATCAAACCAGTTCACAGCACAGTGTCTCATTCTCTTTTAGTGGCCAGTGTTTTCCATTCTCTGTGCAAACAGGACACAGTGTTTCTCAGGGGAGGCACTCTTGTGCAACTCCTATTAGAGGCAATTGGCCAACTCCAAAGGACTTAAAAAGTCAGCCTTCTTCTCCCCCCACCTCACTCCCCTTATTGTAAAAACTACTTGGACTGGATTTAGCTCCTCTTTTGCTGTGGTTTTAAAAGAGCTCAACAGCCTGATCCACAAACCTTGCCAAGCACGGGCAGAAAAAAAGACATCTGCCTCTTGTCAGCATCTCACCAGCCATACAGATGAAAATATTCCCCACACTGACTTTAATGCCTGGTAGTAATATCCCAGTGGCTGAAGCCACTCAAGCAGACCAAAAATGCATCACAGGCAGCAGTCTAAAACATTCAACGCTTGTGTCATGGTTTTCTCCATTTGCAGCTTCTTTCCTCTCTGCACACTGCACTTCATGGTAACTGGACAGGCAGATTATATTAAAGCTCATGCCTACTCTGTCAAATGATTTCTCATCAAGTCTCAGCAGGAACTAATTGAAGATTAAACTAATCATTCCTTGAGGCCTCTTCTGGAGTGTTTTATCACTTTTTGCGTATCCATTAAGGAGAACTTAAGTGAAGTGCTGATCTGGCAGGACCACTGAACACAAGCTGGAGTGACTGGACAATCCAACACACATGTGAGAAACAAGGGCTTCAGACATTCTCTATAAATGAGACAAGACCAACCTTCATCCATTTCTTCTGGCTGTAAAAACCAGCTTAACAAAATGGCGATAAGTGTTTTCCAAAATAACATTCTGCCTTCCTGAAAACAAAGGAGCAAGTCTGACAAGAGCTGTTTGATGTTACACAAAATATTCCTGCAGAATTCTCTGATCTTCTCTGCCTGAAATCTGGAGAATACCACAAGCAGCCACCAATTACCAGGCCACTGTAGCTTGTGTTGATCCCTGCTTTAACCTGCTTCCACAATAGCCAAATTCTTCCATCGACTGATCTGTAGCTTCATTCCTGACCTCTGATCCACCCAGAGCCTCTCTGGGTATTGTACACAGCTATCAGATAACAACAATTGACATCCAGGCTTCCTCCAGCCTCAGGGTAAAAGCCACAGCCACTGGGGCATGGCAGACCCCCAGATGAAAAAAATTAATGTACTTTTTCTGCAGTGCCTTGCAGGGTTAAAGGAGTCATTTATCCAGATATGAAAGCTGAAAGAAAGGTCCAAAAAGCTTTTTTTTTGTTTTGAAGCAACTGAAAACACCCCCTGGAATGGCAGAACCAGACGCTTCACTCAGTAATAAAATTCATGGTCCCAAAAGCAGGATCACACTTACACTTACTAGTGTTTGCTTTGAAAAAAATACACATTTTCAAGCCTCTTCTACTGTAAAAGCAGAAGAGAGCCCTGAATATTGGTTACCACAACTATAAGGATTATTTTGAGAGTATTTTATACATCTCATCACTGTAAATGTTTTAGAAACATTTTTGTGCTATATTCTACTCTGCCTCCCTATGTTGTTTTTATCTTACAAGTGAGAACTCCTTAAGGCAGGCATCACATACAAGTTCCCATCTAAGCATTTAAAATACTACAGCCAGTGTGAGTTTCTGGAATCAGTCAAAGTTTCTGGAACCACTCTCACTTTTAAGATAATTTAGATGCCTCTCAATACTTTCAATGTCCTACAATACAAGAAAGCAAGATCAGCTTTGGTTTAGATTATTAGCATAATATGATTGCAGTGCACTCAGAAATGGTAAAAAAATCAACCCTCTTTCATTCCCAATTGCTCAATTCAGTATGAAACCACAGTAAAACTGTAAGCAAATCTTGTGAATTTGTTTTCATTTGAACTTGACAGAGCCAGCATCTGTGTCGCTATTTATTTATATGCACACATATAAATACACACAGTCTTTATACTTATATATATATATACACACACATTCACATTGTTTTACCTGGTTGCTTTCTAACAGTAACTATTCCAGTGTAAGTCTTGGAATAGGAGAAGGAAGAACAGCTGAAGCAAGACCAGGCCCAGGGAAAGGTCTCTACAGCCACATTAAACATCACAAAGTGGAAGAGCATCGTATTTGCCCTCCAAAAACTCAGAAATGCATTGCATTTCCTTACAGACTGCACCATCTCAGGACAAAACCAAGACTGCTAAAAATCAAAACCATGCTTGGACTCCACAAGTTGTTTTTCTGTGTTCTGTAGTGTTACATAAGGATCACCGAAAAATGAAATTACTTTGCCTGTCTTTAAAGCAGTATTCTCATCAGGGAATTCTGCAGGTAAAAGATTGGGGAAATATTAAGTCCAATATGGAGCTGCAAGAACACTTGTCCCCCCATGAGGCACAAAAAGTTGGTGGACTCTGAAAACTATGAAGAAAAAAGCACATTTTAAAATACACCTCTCCAGCGTATTGGCTAAAATCTGTGAAATGGACCATCCACAGAGCACCCCCAGAGCCAGTGCATCAGAAGGAATCAAAAGGTTCAAGGACAAAGCACTGACCAGTTAAACCCTGTGAAAACTCAGGTCAGTGATCACAGAGAGCAGATGTGACATCAGGGGCTCCTCTGCCCAGGAGGTTCCAGCCTGTGAAGGGACTGAAACAGTGCCCAGCTTGACCTCCTCTGGCTGAGGAGACAACGCAGCACTTCTACACACTCAGAAGTTCCAGCCCTGAACCATTCCCTTCCCCAGCTTTTCAGAGGGGCAGGAGGAAAGCACAGGCTCAACACACAAACCCACACTTTTTTACAGTTTTGCAACTTTAAGAACTTTATGGTGCAAAAGAGAAGCTTCGGTACCTGCTGTCCTCGGAACAGAAGATCCTCCATGAGCCTTCAAGTCAACACAGGACTCCTCACAGCAGATCACTGACCCAGAGCAGAACTTCA
Organism: Pseudopodoces humilis; assembly: GCF_049639895.1. Classification (NCBI taxonomy): domain Eukaryota; kingdom Metazoa; phylum Chordata; class Aves; order Passeriformes; family Paridae; genus Pseudopodoces; species Pseudopodoces humilis. Next base: position 9,319,113 of record NC_142205.1, on the reverse strand, counting down.
CATCTGGTGAGAGAGAGTTTGGCAGGACAAGGCACCACGTGGGGAGGTGAGTGAGGAGACAGCTCATACCAGCCCAGAAGCATCACCCATGTTCTTCCAGGGGTATCCTGAAAAGGTCTCATGAGGTGGGTTTGGTTTAGTTTTCAAACTCTAGCCTTTCAAACTGCACCAACAAAGGCCTTCCCCATTCCCATCATAATTAACCTGAATCAGCCCACGAGCCTTCAACAAACTCTTTCCTGTGTGCTGGAAGCTGCTCACTTGAAGTCTAAAGGATATGACAGACACTCTCATCTGCACATCTCACCACTGCCAACCAAAGATGTCTCTTTAAAAGTCATTCAAGTTTCACCCAGGGCACCAGCAGGTTTCATTTTTCCCAACTTTTCTCATCTGCCCAACTTTTCCATTAGCAAGTTAACACTCAATGCTCAGCCTGCTGTCCTTCAGAGGATCACAAATCTTTCTTTAACATATGGTGGGTCCTGAAGGCACTGTAATCTCTATTTTACACAAGGAGAAGGCAGAGACAAGCAAAGGGGGAAATTTCTAAAGCTTCTAAATGACTGTGAAATTTAGACTGTGAAAAGTAATTTTCAAAAGAGAATTGGACACTCCAGAGCTAAAGTTAACCTTGCATGTCCTTCGGCCACATCTCACAATGAAACACCCTCAATTCACGTCAGGCAAGGCCCTCAAAGCCACAAAGGGACCTGAAGAGTATCACAACAGGAAATTCCAAGTCTAAAATGCAGACCTAAATGAGCCATGACTTCTCCCCTCCTCCAACCTAACAGTCCACAGGAACCAACTTTTTCACCAAAAGAAGGTATTTGGGTACCTCAAGTTTTCCTTCCTCCGTGCTGAAATCCAAACATTGTGGCCAAGCTGAACCTCTCAGCACTGATGCCCGTGAAGCCCCCTCGGGTCTGGGGAGTCGTGGGTACGGCCAGCCCTCCTCAGCTGGCTCTGGTGTCGGTGTGAGGAGCAGTAACTCCCAGTTCCATTTAAAGATGTGGCTGGGGGAAGAGGGTGTGGCTGGGGTAGCAGCAAAACAGCACCAGCTGCCAGGGCAAGGTGATTGCAACCTCTCCCCATGGATAGAGGCACTGGGTTTGGACTCTGCCTCCAGGGCTGGTTTTGATTTTTATCCAGAGATGTTTTAATGCAAATTTTATAGTAAGCAGCCTTGGGAACGCTGCCAGATACCTGCTCCCCACCTCCCTTTAGGTAGGCAGCAGTCAGGCCCTCACTTGCTTCTCCTCTCCGGGTCTGCGAATCCTTCCCTGCACCGTGGCACAACTTCAATAGGAAGGGCTGAGAGGTTGCCTACAGCCTGGGAAGGGACAGGTGGATTTGAATATCCCTTGGGAGAAGGAGGACCCAAACCCAAGTTCGACCACTTCTGAGATGAGTATTAAAACAATTAAGTTATTATATGAAAACCACCACACCAATCATTTGTATCTTAAGCAGCAAGTACAAGGCTGTGAGCTCAGACCTGAGCAGCAGGGGCAGGTTTGACTCACCTGGCCAGGTTTGGAGCTTGCAGAGTGTGGGAGCTGCTCATGGGATGCAGCGTGAGAGCTGGCATGGGGACACAGGTGGAAAAAGGGTCTCCAGGAGTCTGAGCAGACACCAAGAGAAGGACTGTGGAGGGAATCAGATCCTGCAAACAACATCTGTTCCCACCACTTGAAGTGCCAACCTTACTTTAGTGTTAAAATATCAAACTAAAATCTCTCTTATCACCACCAAAGTGCTTTTACCTTGAATTTTTAAACGTTTGTTTAAGCTGAGGTTAAAAAGAGTCTGGGCTCCTTGGCTAAGCATATCATAAAACGCTCTGCAATACAATACACTATAGAAAGTTTCTAAGTTTTCCCAACAATTTTGTGCCTAGTTAGCTTCTTGCTCCTTCTTCATCCTCAGAGCTTAGCTGCAAAAGTTTAACTAAAGGCATTTCTTAAAGAAATTTTTAGAGTAGCTGTTAAAAACACATTGGCTAACAGCTCAGAGTAGCTATTAGCCAGTGTGTTTTTATCACAACCCAACATAATAAAGTATCAGCTAGCTCTACATTTCATTGTTAGGAAAAAGGCTTTAATTAAAAGAGCAAGTCCACATGTGCGTTTTTAAATACTGTGAGCCTGATTTTCTTCAAATTTGTTGTTTCTTCCAATTCTTTAGATCTGTATTTGAAAGAAGAGAAGGGCAGGCAGCACTATTTGGAAGTTGCAAATAAGTATTTTGAGAAAAAAAAAAAATAATCTCACAGAAACAGACTAACCCTAAAAATAGGAGGTATGAGGTAGAAAAGTAGCACTTTTTGATAAAACAGAGGAGGTGTCCCTCTAAATAGGGATAGATGAATAGGCTGAGTAAATGGAAATATTTGCAATTCATTTTAGATATTTAGGAAGATATTTTTGTAAGTAGATGTGTACAAGATCTCTGGAATTTGTTTCAGGCCCATTCAGAAATAAAATCTGACACAAAACTTTGATTTAGGTTTCAGACTTACCTCGGTGACACAGTCATTAGTTTATCCAGCAGCATTAAAAAAGAACAGCAAGTGCCCTAAACTTCCTCCCACAGATTAAGAAAGCTAGAGGTAAAATTCTCTGTCATTCCACCCTGATGATTTTTAGACAGAATTTCCCACTCACCTTAGCAAGGTGATAATTAAAAAATCTCTGCCAAGGAACACAACCTCCTCACTGGACCCCCACAGCTCTGAACACACCTGCTGCTGGAATTTGATATCCTGCATCTAGAGCATCACAAAGTGTTGGGGAGACTTGTGTTAGGAAAAAGTACACAGCTGCACAGAGATTAAGTTCCTTTTTTAAAGTGTTGTTGTTTTGTTTCTTTAATCATGCTAAGGAAAAAGAAGAGTGAACTCTGCATTTTGCCAAGTCTGAACATAAGGACACAGACATAGCTTATGGTCCGTCCAGCCAAGCACCTGATGGCTACAGAATAACACACTGTTGTGTCCCCAGTGGCTTGCTGCAGTTGTTTTTTCAGCATTTGCAGTGGTGTGGGAGCATTACAAAGTTTAATATTGCTTTTGTCTTTTGGAGAGCAATGCCAGCCAATTCTCTTTGCACTATCACGTTATTTAATCAAATATCCAAAAATTAATTATACCACATGCCAATACAGAATGCAGTTTTATTTGCCCTAAGTCAGGGTTAGGTTGTGCTTTTGTAACTAGAACTCTCTCTAAATATGCTCAGTTTGAATGAGCTGTACCCTCTGCCTGTTGAGAGGGATTTCCCATGTGCATTTCACAGGATGGATCCACACCCCACAGGGGATATCTGAGCTCAGGACTTTTTTTCCCCACAGCACCCCAAGGTGCAGATCAGAGCTTGCCTGATATCCACAGCAGTTGCTGTATTTTCTGTCAGTGTGTGTTCTGCACCACAAAGAAAGAGAATCCAGACTGCAGAAAACCCTGCTGCACACACCATCACTTTCCTCTGAACCCGCTGTGAGGAAAGCCTTTGTGCCCACTGTGTCCCTCCCCCAGCATGGGCTGCCACCCAAACTCAAGGCTGGTACCACCTCCACCCCTTACTCAGAGCCAAGGAAGCTCTCGTTGTGTCCTTCCTCCTCTTTCACATCTCGGTTGAGAATTTCCCTGCTTGGCACTGGAGCTCAGCATTGATTTAACTCCCCACAATTTGGCAGCGTTTGTTTTCTCAGACCAACCTCCACCACTCTCCCAAAACATGGAAGGAAGCAAAGATCACATGAGGAGAATCCAACAGTCCCACACAGCACTCACCAGCCCATCCTTCATGCCAGCCTACACCACCTTCAAACCCCTCAGCCCAGCTGCCAGGCGGATATCCCAGCGAGATGGACATTCACTGCAGAGCTTCAACCACACTGTCCCTTCTGTGGTTGCAAAATACAGCCAAAATCTGAAAAAATATCCCCTCTAGTTCACACTCTGTCTAGGTCAGTCACCAAAGATGCTCCACATGAGATTGCTGGTACAGCACTCTGTAGCCCTAAGAAACAGAAACTCCCAATGAATGCTAAAAAAAGACAGTTTCTACTCAGATTTAAGCTATGTCCCTTGACAGAAGGGTGGCTCATCAGGAGACTGGTCTGACCTCTCAAACAAATGCATCAAATTCTAAATATTATTTGATTTGATCCAAATGGATGCCTTTTCTGGGCACTAACCAAGATAAACCTGTGTGCTTCAAACAAGAAGCAGCATCAGACTTGCAAATGTCTTTTGCATAGACCAGGGCAGCACCTCAGCTTTTCTCTTCTGACAGTCCTAGTCTCAGTCAGAAAGTGCCCAGAGCCTTCCCAGTTCCCCTGACTCCCAGAGAACAGTCTCTAGGATGTATTGTAATATATTATATTGTAATATTGAAATATTGATGTAAAATGGTTATGTGGATCACTGATGGCATCTCCCACTGATTTGTGATGTTTCAATAACTTTAACAGCAAGAAAATAACATGTATCAAGCAATGAAAATGAAGGATTTTTTTCTTACATGGACTATAGAATAAATTTTGGCCCACTTAAAACAGACATCCTCAATTAAAATTGTATCTGGCTACAGTGAGGTACTGCTTTTGTTATGACTGAGTCATTATTGCACAGACGCGATTTTTAGTATGGGGAAAAAAGGGGGTTCAATGGTATGGAATTATTTCTCAGATAAAGTAAGGAAAACTGATATAACAAAAGGGAAGAATTCCTTTAACTATGGCTGTATGGGGGATTTTGTCAGCCCAATTATTCTGCAGCAGAAACAACCATGAACTCTTCTCTCCCAATGATTATCTCAACCATCTCTCTGAACAGTATGAGCAAAAAATTCCTGTGTACCTTCCTTCCTTCCTTTAATGAGGACTATGGGAAACAGCAGAGACATCAGACACTTTACATGCTTACCTCTCCCCATATGTCCCACAGATGCCAAAACTCAAAAAATTTCCCCTCCCTGATGTCAAAATAAATATGAAAAAGGATTTTCACAAATATAAAAGAGACAGGGAAGGGAAAATTGGTCAGCTTTTCAGTGGGTATGATAGATAATTCAGATGCAACCCAAAAAAAAATGTTTTAGAATCTAGCTCAGTTTTCAGGATGAGTGACACTGCTGAACAAGGGGGGAATGCACAATAGGTGGTGTAACAAGAGTAGGACAGCTGTCTACTGACATGTAGGCAGAGCTGAACAAGCTTTATGCATTCAGGGACCAGACAGTTCTCTGGCAGCATTTGAGAAACACATGAAACACATGAAAAAGCTGTGTGCTGTGGTGCCAGCAGGAGTAGAGTCTGGACATGGTGATCTCAGGGGTCCTTTCCAACCTGTGTTTAAATCTCTTGGCAGAGAAACCCTTCTGTGCCTATGACCATCCTTGCAGCTTTCATATGTCCTATTTCTCCTTCTCCTGTATTCAAGACACAATTATTACACTGTGCAACACTTGGGCATATTGTGGATTTACACACAAACCTTTTTTTTGTTTTATTTTAGGTCTTCTTTAACATGTTTTACATCCTATTTATCATCCTGATCACTCCTAAGGATAGAGCTGATACCTTCCAGGAGCTACTCGCAATGACAACAAGATATTTTCCTGAATGGTGACATCTCTGTGGATGCCCATGTACGGTTCTTTTCCCTTTCTGCATTACGTTTCAGATGTCTAGATTAGGTGAGAAAATGGAGAGTATTCACATTAATTTTAACCTACCTTGAAAATTTCTTACTGAGTTTGTCAATTCTCCTTTTTTTCCTAGAGCATTAGTAAATAATTTAACAATAGAGAAACCAACAGAGATTCTTGCCACCTGGTGTTGTCCTGCAATTTGAAAAAGGATGACTCAATCCCACCCTCTATTTTACTTTTATCTAATTAGAACCGTTACCAGTTCAAAACTACAGGAACACATTCCCCTTTTATTTCTTGACTGTTTAGGGGATTTGATGACTATTGATAAGGGACCTTGGAAGTCCAGCTATGCCTTATGGGCTGAATCACCTCTGCACAAGGGCTACGGGGCTTCAAAGTACACAGATATGTGACAGCTTCCTTCTACAAAGTTCATTTTTACATTGAGCCAATATCATATTTACAAGCCTTCATTTTATTTTCCATAAATTTGACCAAGGCAAGCTTGATTTACAAGTGTACCCAGCCCTTTAAACATCAGTTGCATTTGCCACCTTTACTTGCCACATGTGTTATTTGGTTCATAACAAAGGAAACCATTAATTTAGAAACTCCACATTTGGGACTCTTGGGTGGCTACCATGGCTACCACCTATTTTTATCAATAGTATTACGCATTTATCCAATTGTTCTAAACCTGTTCTGCTGACACTTCAGTTTAAAACACACTTTCAGATGCTTTCAGATACCAAAATTCTCCAGAAAAAAGAGCTCCATGAGATGTTTTATAATGAACAGCAAAGCAAAGATTTATTTAGCCTTGCTGTAACAGCCCTCTGTACTTTGAGTGCTCCTATTGCACTGCAATTGCCTATCAAGCCTGCTGATGGACAGGCTCCCTACCCTTCATGTGTTTGAAGGGGTTTTCTCATTGTTTCTATGAGTTTTGTAAGTTGCTCCTTAAAACTGATTTGCCTGCCTTGTTTAACTTGCCTTATTTAACTTGCCTGTATGCTCCTTTCTATTTTCTCTGTTCAAACACAACCTCCACTTTCTGAAAGATGTCCTTGCACTCCTAACATCATTCTGCTCTTCTACTGAACAACACCAGCTTTTCAGAGTCCTCCTCAAACCTTTTGATAGAAGAGGATACACGCTTCTTTGAGCTCATGTTATAAAGTCTTCTCACCAGCTGCCTGTTCTCTGCAAGTATCTTACCCTTTTAGCTGCTCCTTTGAACAGCAAAATTCATATAATCATTCATATATTTACCTATTCCACCTTTTAAAAATTGTATTGTTGGCACAGAGACAAGAAAACTGAGTTTGTCATGGTCATTGCACGTTGCTCTGGGTTAAAATCAGCATTGTCTTTTCCCCATTACATTAAATCACAGAATCATAGAACAATTTTATGTTGTTTCACATCCCTGCGTTGCTTTCCCTGTTGTCTCTCACATCAAGGTCTTTCTCCTTTTCTCAGTTCAGTATCTTTGGTATTTCTCCATTTACCTCTGCAGAAAATCCCATTCTTCCCTTGGACTTCACTGATCTCTCTGGATAAAAAGCGTCTCAAACAAATACCAGTCTCCCCTCCAAATTAAATTGCTCCACTCGGCAAGGCAAGGGCAGCCCATATTTCCAAAACAGAGTCCTCATATTTTCTCAGCCAGAATTTCAATGCAGATTTTTCCAGACAGTTTCATGACCATGTTTCAGTCATCATTGTGCAATGATACCAATTACAAACACAGTCAACATCAACACTGCCACCTCCATGCCTCCCTGAGACAAGAAATGTATTCCTCTAGCCTCTTTTTCCTTTGTTACCCACAAGAGAGCTGTAGTTCCCTGGAAGGGCAGTTTTTTCACACCTCCAGGATAGCTTGGATGACTATCCTAAGAAGATTAGCTTTTGTAATGCTTCCTAAAAACCACGGTAAGGAGGATCACTGACATGGATGACTGATTTTCATCCAGGAGATTCTAGCATTGTTCCACTATCTCATGCATTTACTAGGATTTCACTTCCTTCTGGAGCCTCAAGGGAAATTTCATAATCAGCACACCTGGTATGTGTAGTATAAATAATTAAGGGGATGCCCTCTCTAACAATCTGTGCAGAAAGGCTGTTCTGCTGCAAGAAACAGCCTGGATCACAGCCCTGCTAGAAAAAAGAACTATTGGGGTTGTAAGATCCTTTCCATTTCCAGACTCAAAAAACTTCACGAACATTTTCTGAACCAAATGGAGTCAAGGTAGAAGGAATTCTCAATCAGCGTGTTTATGAGTGGTTTCAACATTATTCTTTCTATGCTGTCAGCATAAATGGGACTTTGTCACCTTTTTTCTATCCCACAATTTAATTTATTGCTTGCCTTAAGAAAAAAAGATCATGACACCAATTTAGCTTATAATCACATCAAGAAAAACACTTTATGTGACAAATCTGGCAATAAGCCAGCATCGCATAAACTGGTTTGATAACAAAAATAGGGCAGACCATATAAAAGAGGATAGAGATCATGAGATGCCCTCCACTCTTGGCTTTATCTGTTCAGCAGTTTGCAGGAGCAGTAGCTGTTGCAGCCCAGACTCTGGTGGTCTTTGGTGGTTTTTCCCCCAGAAATTAAGAGCATCAAATTCCTCACAAAGTGGACATTAGAAGAAGGAATTACTTTATTATCGCAAATGGATAAAATATGCAGGACATACAAATTCATGTCTGACAGCTCACACTAACATGGTGGTAGCATCTGCACAATTTTGATCTGAAAGGGTTCTTTTGATTGGTTTGGAGTTTTTTTCCCCTGAAAGTAAAGCCCCTCCGTAGCTGGACATTGATTGTATATCTATAAATTTTCACTTAAGTGCTTCATGCCTTTCTCTGCTTTACCAAAATAACCCTTTGTTCTGAATTTTTCTTTTGGCTACCTTTGATCAATCCCTTGTCATAATCTGTATTTATTACTTACTCTACAGATCCCTCTTTGGAAATATTTCTTTTCTTTCCCTAAATGCAAACTCAAATTTTACTTTAAAGCTTCTAAAAAAAGTTTTATCATATCATGTGGTTCAATGTATGGTGCCATCTGTAACTAAAGTACAGCACAGTAAATGACATATTTGTGATTCGGAATCCAGTTTTGCAGATAACAGAGGTTAAGCAGCTCATTTAAATATGCCTCTTTGATACATAACTAAAATAGATTCAAACAGTGAGATTTGTTCACCATCATTACTCCCACTTTCAAACACATTAATTGGATATAGGAAGTCAAATCAAGAAAGTCAGATTCTCATCAAGGACTGTGTTTTAAATTCTGATTTTCTTTTTACAGCTAAAAAAATTATAACGAATCATTTGGCACCAAAATATTAGACTCGATATGACCGGCACCAGACATGCAACATTGTGTAAATACACTCTCACCCTTTCAACTTGCCCAGCTACCTCAGGTCCATCTGAAGCTCTTACATGTTTTTCTAAAGCAGATTTGAAAGACCTATGACTAATTAAATCTATTGCTATTAGTGTGGGTAGTCCATACTTAAATTAAAATTTTAATGAGTTATGAACCATAAGCATATTCATTACCAGAATTTCTCTCTTTCTAGAACATAATTGGATACTATAATTGAGCTGATGGGGCACATCCTTACACCTGCATGTTGCTTCAGGGGGACTCAGCTTGCGTGCAAGGGTCCTCTAGAACCTCCTGAAGCATGAGAAAGCTTCACAGGATTACAGTCATTCTGTCAAGACAAATAAAGACTCACCTTAACCTTCTTAACTTCGTCTTGGTAACATCAAAATCTTTCCCCTCAATCTCAAAAAAGAGAAGGAAAGAGTTACCAATGTAGAAGGATCCAGGCACCCCATGATAAAATTCAGTATTTGGTTTCAGCACAGGCCTCTTCTTATCCTACACCGAGCAGCAGGATGCAGGGGATGTGTTAAACCAGCAAAAAATGGGCTTCAGTTTAGGAGGGCCCTGGGCATGTCTGGAGTGAACAGCCCATTGTAAGTCTTCACAAGCTGAGCAATATTTTCCCTCTCTTTGAGAAGAAAATGTGTGACTTGAAAAGGCACAGAACCGATTTACCTCCACGGAACAAGGACAGCTTCAGGTGCTCAGTGAAACTCAGCACACCTTTCTCCTCTGCCTGCTCCAGTGGGACCCCTCAGCCCAGTCCCCCCGGGGGCTCTGAGCCCACTGACACCCCCGTGCTCCCAAGCCCTGGGGACTAAGGGGTTAATGCAGCTCGCAGACATACATTACACTGAGCATTCCACAGAAATACCATCCTGAGCCAGCAGCCCAGAAGGAACAGCCAAGCTGACAAGTTCTGTGTGCGGGCAACAGGCAAAGACACCGGCTTTGGAGAACAGCAGCAATGGGGCACTCGGGAACCCTCAGAAACCCACGGCACAGAAAAGCAGCCATTGTATGAAAAATACCCTGGAAAGCCATTTATGCAGCATTAGCTGTGAAAGTTGTACTTGGCTTTAAGCAGACTCATTTCGAGTTCTACCAGCTGTTTGAAAGACAAAATACTTCCTCATTCATTTTAAAAGCGGTGGCTCTGTCCCCCCCTCTCTTTGCATAACTTGTGGTAAAGACACACACCTAGAGGAGAATATAGGACCTGTAGCTGTGAGTATCCCAGACACTGATCTCTACCAGAATATATAAACCAGAGTTTTAGCAATCTCTCAGGACTCTGCTGTAAAAGCAATTGGAGCTGCAATTAACAACAGCACATCTTAGGATAGGGAAAGACTTCTAACTAGAAGCTAATTAGGAGGGCAAACACTGAAGCTTGTTAGCTGAGATGCTAATGAGAATTATACTTGAGTGGCAGCAGACTAGCTATTCAGAGTTAATTAGAAACCTCAGCTGATAGCATATTGCTCTTAAGAGCTTTCAAAACAAACAACTGGAAAAACTGTCCTGCAGCTAAGGATCCAGCATGCCATGTTGAGTAATTCACGGGCACAGGGAACAGCCAGAGGATTACACTTAAGGCATCAGGGCAATTTAACAGCATGTGGAAATGGAAGAGAGGAGGTTTTTAGGAGGTGCACACTCCCGTGGATTTTCAAAGGATCTGTTCACCCGTGGGTGGCAGCCCTGCATTACACAGTGCTGGTGAAAAAGCACCCAGCTGCACCCCGGGGTGAGCGGGGGAGCTGCCACATGCCCAAAGTATCCTCACCAACCTTGTGCAGAGGTGGGATAAGGACCTGGGCTGGCTCAACAGCAGCTGGCAGCTTTCATATCCCATCCCCAGCCTCTCCCACCCCAGCCCTCAGCTCTCATCCAGGAAAGCTGCTGCTGGGAGCTGTACCAGGTGAAGCTGCAGCTGTGTGCAAGTTGCTCTCACCATTCCTTTGCCTTCCTGGGGCACGGGAGGGGTTTACTCTCCCCCTCTCTTTGTGCAGTGAGGGGGCAAAGAGTAAATCAGGGTACTTAGAGGGGAAAAACCTGTTAAATGTAACATGGCTGCGATGGGGATGGTGAAGTGTGGCCTTACCTGGGCTGAGTTGCATGGCTGATTCCTGCTCTGAGCAGAGCCCGGAAGGCTAAGCAAGGGGGCTGCGTGTTTAAATGTTTCCTCTGTGCCTGATTGGAAGCTCAAGAGCCAGTCAGGGGCAGGGGAGAGGCTGCTAAACTCAAAGTAGGCTGCTTGTTTCAGGAAAAGGTTGGATACTGGAGAACCTCCACACTGCGCTCATGAAAACTAATGGAAAACGTTCAGTTTCACAGGGAAGAGAAATGCTCCAGAATAATTGGGGGATTTTCAGTTTTGCAGAGGCCCTGTTTGCATTAAAACTTGCAGCAATTTAAGCAAAACCTGGTTTTAATTCTATTTATTGAAACCAATTGCAAACCCATGTGGATACTCTTAAACAGATTCAGCTTTCCTAAAGAAAAAACACTGCAAATCAGATTTCAATTAAAGCACAGAGAAGCATCCACAAATGATTTTACACCAGTGTAATTAAATAGATTTCAAAGTTTAACTTTAGTTTAACTAAAGATTTCAAAGTTTAACTTAAAACAAATGTGACTTTTATGCAGATGTGACCTGCCAGTCACTGGCTGTTGGTATACTGGAGGGTTGGGAATTCTGCGTACTGAAACCTCCCTGTGAGAGTCTTGGGAGCAAATAGCTGTAAATGCACCCTTCACACAAGCTTTTAGTATCTGCAGTGGTAAGTGTGTGAAAGTATAAAAATTAAGAGTAGACACTAACATTGTCAACTGCAATCCATACATCTATTTCTTTCTTAAAGGAAAAAAAAATCCTGGTGCATAAGCAGTATGCTGAGGAGACAAATTTACTTCACTAAAGCTTTGGGAACCCTCATTTTCCCTCAATTTATTTGAAACAAGAGTCCTGGATTGTGGTTATTCAGGTTTAACAGGACTTGGAAATGCTGACTGAAGCTAGAGGCAAAATTCCCCCCACACCAGAGTGATGTAGCTCTGGGCTTGACCATGCAGAGCTCACTGGAGATAATCCCAGCCACAGCCACACAGCTGGGCTCAGCAGGAGCAGTCCACTGGTGACCAGGACATGATGGGGGGTTTCACAAACCATTTCAAAATCCAAACTCACCAGTGGCTGGTGCCTGCCATCCCAGAGCTGGATGCATGGGCTGGGGGTCACTTGTACAGCTGCTCTGGGTTTAGTGCAAAGTGTAATAAGTTGCTTGGCAACTCAAACCAGGCTAAATAAAAAAGCAGAAGAGATTTAAGTAACTCATATTAATGAGTTACTTAATCTTCAGAGAAGATTTGCTAGTGGTAGGGATAGTGGTACCTGTAGGCAGTGCTAACAAACTGCCTGGACACGATCCAGCCAGCACAGCACCACAATGAAAGGCAGCTGCTGTCCTCTCCACCCCTCATCACTTAGGGCTTCTGGTAGATTTTCCCTGTAAGAAAGACTGTGAAAGAAGCCTTCCCAGAGCTGCAGCCCAGCTTGGAAGCAAATCAGGGCAAGGCTTTGGGTGTTTCTGAGGCTTATATTTCTGACAGCAAGCAGGTAGAGCTGTAGGAACAGCTGGGCAGAACTTGGATTTGGCCATAGACTTGTTTGCATCTGTCTTCCCTTTGTGACTATCCCAGTGCCTGGAGTGGAAGGTTGGGACACTGGTATTGGACACAGCATCATCCACAGGGTGTGTATCTCCAAGGAGTGCTGGGCAGCAATGCCAGTACCAGAGCTGACAGTAAAAAGTATGTACCTGTAAATTGACCATTAAAAGGTCAGTTTAGCTAAGATTGATCCTTTTCTCAGAATCAGAGCTAAAAACTGAGTCCCCTGGATACTTTATGTCACTTTGCTAAGCAATCTCCTTGCTCTTCAGACTTCCTGAATACAGCAATAATCTTCCCCCACAAATGGATTCAGGAGGATGACACACAGTCTTTTAACCTAGCAAGCAAACTGTAACTTTCCCCATTTGTTGTGTGTGCTTGTTGCCATGTTCCATCTGCAGGGATAAATGTACAGCTCTAACCCTGAATTTCATCTTTGTTTACTGTCTCCTGACTGTGAATCCCTTTCAGTATTGCTAACTTCAGACTGGCTTGCACACAGCATCCAACTCCACAAGAGCCCAATTTTCCTTTCAGGCTGATGATCTCCTGCTGCAGCAGCATCAGCTCCCCCTGCCAAGGAGCCCTCCCTGCCAGCCTTCCTCTCCTGGCCCACGCTGTACACCTGCAGCAAAACTACACAGTCTGTGGCAGATTTTACCTTTTTCTCCCCCAGAACTGGGCTGCTGCTTGGCTCTCATTGCAGCTCCCTGGGGATCAGCGTTTTAGCTCTGCAGGACATACTACCCCAGGTCTCTCTCTTGTAATGGTTTTAATTTTTTATCATGCTCAGAGCACTGCCTGCTGTCTCTTAAGCTTTCATATGCACTGGGGAATTTCTTTTGCTTGGCAAATATTCGTGGGTTTATCAAAGATTATGTCTGGGTTTTCTAATAACGGGGTTTCTAGTAATGCCTCTGAATTGAATTTTTTTTCCTACTTCTCAGTCTGATCTCTCACAACTGACATAATGCCCCAAAATTGCAACACTGCACCTTTAATCTTAGATCACTCACCAGCCCTCTTTTTCTTGAGGGAAGAAAAGAGAAGAAAAAAAGGTAGTATCAGGAGCAGAAGTCTCTTCTTTGTTAAAGTCTTTGGCCTCAGGTCAAGAAGGCTTTTCATGGGAAAGCCTTGCCGTTCCCTGGAGAACTTGCATAAAACCCCATTCTCTGCTGCTGCCTTCACCTCTGTGCCCTCAGAAGGCAGGGGCTGTATCTGTTTTCCTGTGCTGCTTCCTTCCCTCCACATTTACTTTTTGCTAATCAAGTACAGCTATTGCATCACGTGGGAGGTGACTAAAGGAACTTTCAGCCTTAAGAAACTTTCAGCCTAAAGAAAGTAGTATTCACTACATTTGCAGAAAGGATGCTGCTTTCATTGTTCTATGAATTATTAGTATCTGTTTTATCAGGCTATGTATTACTAAAACAATTTGGCCACAGTTTGATATAGGTAGGTTTCTACTTTCATGTGTGTTAAGCACTGCTGTATTTTTGTTATGACCTGTAATCCCAGTATGCTGGAATTCCAAAACACCCTGTATGCCACTTATTCTGTTCTTACCACACAAGAATCACACTGTCATTCGATTTTCACTTGGCTTCCTGCAAGTTTCCCTTCTCTCACACCAGGCAGAGGAAGTCCCTGGACCCCACATGTCCATCTCTGCACCCCTGCCCCCTGTGGTGATGGCAGCAGTGCTGCTTTCCCTGAGCACATGGCACTGCTCTGTGCTTCTCTAGTAATTTCTGTTGCTTTGCACTACTCCTATCTGTACAATCTGATTCTCCAAGCCACCACTTGTGTCTCAATGCATTTCTCTTTAACTTTATTCATTGCATTTTACTTCCTCTTCTTCATGTCTTTGTGTTCTGTCTTTGCACACAGGAGCACTACTCAAAGTGCTTTCCCATTATGTCTCTGAGCTACCCCATCAATTTTCTTTGCTTGCACACTCCCTTCCTTCCCAGAAGTTCTACATACGTCGTGCAGGCTGTGGGAGATGGACAGGAGAATCCATGTGTTATATCCTGGGCAGAAGAAAGTTTACTGTACCCATGCCCCATCAAACAACTGCATCAGTGCAATGCTGGGGCAGAACTAACACATCCTGCTCCTCACTGGGACTTCTCATCCTGGCCTTGACTCTATAGGAAGGGCAGTGACCACTGGGCTCACATCTGCCCAGTTTATACTTGTACCAACACCATCAGCAAGGTTCACAGACATTAGTGAGCTAAAAACAAGTTCAAGTACTCTCCAGCATTTTTTCTCAAGCTTTTATTCCCCTTAATCACTGCTGAGTTCATCTTGAAGATTTATGAACATCTTCCATAGCTTGGCCATTTAACTGCTACTTTTCCTGATTCTTGTTAATACTTGTCGATTTTCCCATCAAAACTCATTAAAGGATTTTTTTCCCTTAATTTTTCAAAAATAGGATTTTCCCTTAGCTTGGCAAATCTACTCCTGTTCCCATCCTAATCTTGCTAGAGAATGTGCATTTCTCATCACCCTTAACAACACATCTACTCTTTTTCTTGCTTTTCCTTTTTCTGCATGTCTGGCAGTTCTGCAGCTTTCCTCTTGTAAGCCGAATAAAGCTCAGTTTCTGCACCCATTTCTTTTCCTAAAAGTCCAGCTGTGGCAGAAAGCCTAGGAGCCTTCACCATGCCTTCTACTCACAAAGCAATTCTGAATTTCTGATTTTATCCACAGATAGATACAACAGCTGCCACAGCCAGCTCACGTCTGCCATTGGATACAAGCACAAAAAGGTACCTGCTCCAGAACAACAACCGAGTTTTATTCCTGTGATTGTAGGCCATATATCCACATGGAAGACAAGGTGGTGATCAGCAGCCAGCATAGATTCACTAAAGGTAAATTGAGCTTGACCACCTGACTGCCTTCTACAAAGGAACAACGACCTGGATGGCTGAGGGGAAAGCAATGGATTTTCTCTACCTTGACTTCAGCAGGGCTTTCAACACCATGTCTCACGACATCCTGGTAGGCCAGCTCAGGAGTTGTGGGCTGGGTGAGTGGGCAGTGGGGTGGATTGAGAGCTGGCTGAGTGCCAGATCCCAGAGGGTCATGATCACTGGCACAGGGTCCCATTGGAGACTTATCCCCAGTAGTGTCCCCCAGGGTACTGTACTGGGCCCTGTGTTAACTTGTTTATCAGTGACTTGGATGAAGGAACAGATGCCTCCTCTGCAAGTTCCCTGCCAACACAGATCTAGGAGAGTGGGCAGTGCCCCAGGGAGCCGTGCAGCCCTTCAGAAGGACCTCAGCAGGCTGGAGAGATGGGCAGAGAGGAGCCTTCTGAAATTCAGCAAGGGCAAATGCAGGGTCCTGCACCTTGGGGAGGAACAAGCCCATGGCCCAGCACAGGCTGGGGGCTGACCTGCTGGAAGGCAGCTCTGCAGAGAAGGACCTGGGGGTCCTGGTGGACACAAGGTGTCCATGGGCCAGCAGTGTGTCCTTGTGGCTGGGAAGGTCAATGGAGTCATGGGGTGTGTTAGGAGGAGCAGTGCCAGCAGGTCAGGGAGGTGATCCTGCCCCTCTGCTCAGCCCTGGTGAGGCACATCTGCAGTGTTTGTCCAGTTCTGGGCTCCTCAGGACAAGAGAGACACAGAGCTCCTGGAGTGGGTCCAGCAGAGTGTGACAAAGATTATTAAAGGTCTGGAGAGTCTCTTCTGAGGAAAGGCTGAGGGAGCTGAGCCTGCTCAGCCTCAAACTGAGAGGGGACCTCATCAATTCCCTGCAGTGTCTGCAGGGAAGATGTCAAGAAGATGGATCAGAATCTGCTCAGTGGTGCCAAGCAATTGCACAAGAGGCAATTGGCAGAAAATGATGCATGGGAAGTCCCACCTGAGCATGAGGAAGAACAGCTTTACAGTTTTGAGCACTGGAACAGACTACACAGTGTGGAGTTTCCCTCACTGGAGATACTCAAGAACCGTCTGGACACAATCCTGTACCATGTGCTCTGGGCTGACCCTGCTTCAGCAGCGTTGGACCAGATGCCCCACTGCAGTCCCTTCCAACCTCACTCATACTGTGATTTGGTGAGTCTCCTCAAGCATTTCCTGACAGTTCTCCCTCTCCAGTATAGAATCCTGCTGCAGCACTCCCTGTCAGAGTATTGTCATAAAAACATCTACCTTTTGCTTGTAAGTTACCACATACTGCAAAAATCCCCATTGAAGTGTGTGCAGGAGTATCCCCCAGAATGAAAGGCTCTGTATGCATTTAATAATGAAATGCCCATTTCATGTTCAGAACCAGATGAAAGGACAGATAAGAGCAACTGGAAACAGCTTGGATATTGCAGCTTCAGCCTGATAAGACTATGTTTTTACCCAACTATTCTAAATATGTCTTTTTTCAAAACAAAACTATTTCATAAGGAGTTTTATAATAATGGGAGAGCTTTCATGTCCCATCTGAAAGGGCTCCTTGAAACAGATTTAAAAAGAAAACATCAAGGAAGGCATTAGGACTGTACCTCACTCTTTCATCAGTATATATAGTTCATAATGCACATCAGGTGCCAGGGGAACTGCTGTTCAAGGTTAAAGCAAGGTCCTTATGAAAGGGGCAATTACTCTCTAGTGACAGATAAGGAGAAGAAAGCCAAAGCTAAACCGAGCGAGCGGGAGAGGCAGGAGTGCTCAAAGTTAACTGGAAAAGCTACAAAAGCCTTTACCTCGGGAAGAGGCCACTTCAGCACCTGGCTGTGAATTCAGGTTTAATCTGTCACCACTAGTCCCCGACAGGCTCTCCCTCCCCACGCCTCAAAGGCAGCTGGCACAGCCCCAGCGTGGAGCAGACCTGCCGCGGGATGGGAGGTGCGTGGGGCTGCGGGGCACCGTGGGGAGCATCAGGACAGGGCGCCCACGGCTGCACCAGGGGCTGGGCCTGCACTCTGCTGGGTTGCTGGGAGAAAAGTCTGGATTCAGCATTCTTCTCAAGTACTAAAAGCATAATAAAAGCATGTTTTTGAAAGGAAAATGAAAACCAAAGCTCATGTTCAGTAGCACCAAATTAGGTGGAGGATTCCAGGAATCCCAGTTCCACTCATGGGAAGGCCTGGAGTCACGAAGGCTCACCCTCAGTGGAAGAGACTGAAATTGGGAACATTTACATGAGATGGACAAACACAAGTCCACAGGATGATGTGGGATGCATCCATGGGGATGAGGAATCTGGCTGATGTCAAAGCCTGTGGCCATCAGGGGAGGCTCCTGAGGACTGGAAACAAGCATCACTTGTGTCCTCCAGGAGGAGGATCTGGGGAACTAGTGTCTGATAAGCCTTAATGTTGCAATCAATGTTGGTACATCAAAACCGTGTAACACAAAAGTTACTACTTTTCAAAGAAGAAACTTTCTGGAATGTGATCAAGAAACCAAATAAGGCAAGAATATTACCTGTGAAAATTCAAAACATCAGACTCTCTCTAGAGAAAAATGTAGCAACATGAGGAGATGCAACTGTAACTAGAAAAAGGAGAAAAACTTTTAGTATTTTTGCTTTTCAGGAGAGGGAAAAAAAAGCACATTTGCTTTCCTCAAGTGGATGAAAGGCACCTGTATAAAAAGAAGAAAGACAGTTCTGGCTGACTCTGGAATAGTAATTTACAGGGAAAACTGTAGTTCAAAGAAAAAATAAAGTATTTATTCTTTTCATGATCAAATATAAAGGAACACTCAAGGTCTAAGTCTAAGGATGAAGAACACTAGTAAGAAGCAGTTTGAAGTTCTGCAACCTTCCTTCAACTTACCATCACAGCTTACTGAAAATAGGTTTCTTTTCCTTGCTGCTCTAAAATACCCATAGTGCAAGAGAAGACTAAACAAAAAAGCTGGGAGCAACCTAAAAAATGCCCTCACACCTTTAGTAACAGGAACATTCAACATTTTCAGGTGTAATATGGCAAAGTGGACAAAGCCATTGAAGGTGAAGAATGAGAAGATGCTGTTTCCTGCCATTTCTTGGTCCCTGGGCTGTATCTTGCCATCACATTACATGTGATCACATCACATCACATTACATGTGAGGAAGCCTCCCTTTCCCAGGAGGAATCATCCTGGCTCTGTCCTGCAATGTCCTTAGAAGTGTCATAAATGCTTCTCTGTCCTTGGGTGCACCACAGCTGATTGGTCTCCAAAACCTCTTCAAGGTCCACAAACTGCCTGGATGGTGATGTATTATATATGATATATCCAGGTGATGATATAGCATATAACTGCACGCATATATATTTACACAGAGAAAATGTAATGACCTGCAACAGGCAGCAATGAATCATCCAACTGCTTGTGGTTGTGAATTTTATTTTTTTTTTTAACAAACATGGATACTTTTCCCTGTCCATAACTGACCCTCAGCAGACAAAAGGTCCTTTACTCACATATAGCACACACTAGGCTGCTGCACAAATCCTATCCTTCCTTCCTGCTTCACATCCTGGAGCTTTAGAGCAGAAAAGCACAAGGGAAAAAACATATGTCAGACAACCCTCATCACTACCCCTTTTTGGGCCCTGCTAAAATGTCAACTTTTAATTATTTTCTTTTGAATGAATGCCCATCTCATGACAGGCTTTGAAAATCTCTTCTAAATACGTAATTTAGGGCTAAATTCTTGTTTATGCTACTTGGTTTCTAAAGTCATCCTGTCTACATGAGATTTTATAGCCAATAAAACATGACTGAGTACACATGAAATAATAAATTTGATCTCTTGTCCTGATTTTTTTTTCATATAATTAAGCTACACAGAATAATACAGTTTAATCATTGTTAGTTTGGGACTGGCATTTATATTTCATCTAGAGTTAATGCAGTCAAACTGAGAACAAAAGCAGCACAGACAAAGGAGAGCCAGACCTCACTAAGTTAATAATTAATAACCACTTTGAGGATATTTAACCCATCAGCAAAAACAAAAAAGAACTTTGGGCACTCTAAGTCTCACTGCAACAAACCGTGCACCTCATACTTTCACCAGTACATACGGTGCAGCAATCTTTTCAAGTGTAACACAATAACTCACCACGGCTTCTCACAACATTCCATCCTCACCCCTGGATTCATCATTATTTTCAAAGGTATAATAGGCAGCTTGGATTTTTTGGACCTAAGAAACATAGATTTGCTTAATCCTGTCATCTGAGACAAGTCAAATCAGATCAAGTTTGCTGTATCTTTCCCAGGGATACTCTCAAACCCCACAGTAGGCTAGTGGGAGAGTTGGAAAATTAACCTGTCAGCATAATACAGGCCTCAGTTTACCACTGATAACGTGACTTGGTCCCAGTTAATGTTTTCTGATGCAGCAGGTCCTTTCACTATTACTGTTAGTGCTGCCTGCAAGTTTCCCAGCTGCCAGATCACATTTCTCACTTTTTAATATTATCAGATCACACTGCAATGGGAATAGGTATTATCCACAAGCTCACAGTTAAATAACTGCCATATATAAATATGCTGCTTCAGTGAGCACAGATAGAACCATTCCCAAGACAATCACAAAAGCAGTAAAGCAGCAAAAGTACAGATTGAAACATCATTTGTGAAAGCATTTGATTTTGGTACTGATGAAGATAAACATCTGTACAATATTCTTCAATTGCTACATCAGTTAGCAAAAAAGTTGCAGGTTTATTTTGTCCCCTTCTAAAGATTAACTTCATAAACTCCAGGTACTTTGGATCAGTCTTATCCTCTGTTACTCAGTCACGAACCAATCTATTGATGACCTACAACTTTTATTTTAAAGCATTCAACAGGTGAAATATTTACTCTGGCAGCCAAGGCAGAGGAAAGAAGACAGGAGGAGAAGGAATGAGCTTAAGCCACATTACCAAGAGATGGAAGGATCAGAAGCCTCAAAAGCACTTAAAAATACCTCCCAGATCTGCAGCATTCACTGTTCTTTTAAAACAGTGGTAGTTTGAAGTAGTTAAGAAAGCAAAGAAAAATTACTATGAACAAAGTGTAATTAAGAGTATCTGTCCAAACTTGCCTGAAATAAAAGTTAAACAATTGTGTTATTTTCATAGATGTTAAATCAAATGCCAAAGATGGTATTTGAAATGTCAACATTAACAAGACACACCAAGAAAAGTTAAGTTAGCAAGCTTTACACTTCTCTTTCCATTGGACAAGACAGATGCTTGAATCCTAGAGCCATTTAACAGCAAGACAGGGATGAAAACACAGTGCCTCTTCCTCAGGGGAAGAAAGGGGTAGAAAAGACTAAGATTCTAATTCAAAGTTGTTATTTCAACACTGACTTGAAGTTTTACAGTGCATGTAATTCAAGATGAGCTAGATTAGCAAAAATCTTGTATTTAAATGGTCTGACTTAATCTGGCTCATAACTCTGTGGGCATCTGATGCATGGTCAAACCCAGCCCTCAGGGACGCAATTTGCTTGGAGCTCAAACACTGCAGCCTGGCTGAAAGAAGTCCAAAATGTAAATAATGAGGTAAAACAGTCAGGTTGCACTTGATCAAAATCTACCCATGATATTTGCAGCTTGAAGGATATGAAAACAGCACCTGGGGTAAGGGACTGCTCTGCCATACTTGGATGTGTACACCATGGGAAAGATCAGAAACAAAATTAAGGCGGAATACGGCTGCAATAGAAAAGCAGAAGGTTTGGCTCACTCCGAAGATAACATTCTATATAAACTGTATGAACTTTTTCATGTTCCTACTTCCAACTTTTTAACAAACCTACAGGTTACAAGTCTTTTCATCTCTTCAAACAGTTATGCAAACTTATGGTATAATTATGTTTAATTCTACAGGCAATCAAAGCTTTTTGTCTTGTAACTGGGGTGGAGCCCTGCCAATTCCCAAACGATGGCTGCAATACTCTTTACAGCTGCACTGCCTAAAAAGTAGGAAAAAAATCACAATACCTATACAGGACAGGAGTGGGGAAAGCAAAAAAATTGTAGTAAATTAAAAAGTTCTAGCCTACTAAGTGCAATGCTTCATTTTCCTGTGCCTGGCAATTCATCTTTAGGGGTAGTATTTCCAGAAATTAATTTTTTCTTCTCTGAGTGACAAAAAGATGAAGACTTTATTACTCAAAACAAGTCTCCAGCTCTGCAGACAAAGGCACTTACCACAGCATGGTTCTGTCCCTCAGCTCCACGGCTACACTAAAAGGTGACACAGGGGCGGATCAGTCGCCACCAACTCCGACAAGGAAAAACAAGATGGAAAAGAAGTTACTTTGACTAAGGACAAAACCAGCACGTGCTTTCTACATTAAGCTACTACTTCAAACTTTATGCCAGAGTTTCCAGGGAACAGCCAAGTGCTGCGAAGTTAATCAAAACAAGATGTCTCTGAGCCGTTGAGTACTGCAAGAGATCCTCCAGTGTTCAGCAGCAGGACCACCCAGAAATTTCTTTTAAGATGCAAGCCCAACAGCTGGGAAACCAAGCTTCGGCAAGTTAAACCATTTCTTCTCCTCTGTAACATTATCCCTCCCCAGGACTGCTGTGGATAAATACACTCTCATTCACAAATACAGCTGTACACTTAAATTTTGCCTTTTCTGATCTCATCTAGAATCCCAGAGAAGTTTTGGCAAGCATGACTATTAGATACAATTAAAAGCTCAGTTGTGATAGTTCTTGGTTAATTGCAAACAGCACAGTGATTGTGCAGCGTAGCTACATTTGCAGAGAGTTCAAGTATTCTTGCATGTCTTAATAATACTCAGTATTTGACAGCTGCTGAAAAGAAGAAATACTGGGGAAAAACTAATAAGAATGCATCGAGCCCTTTTTTTTTAAATAACCAGAGAAAAATCACTTACAGTAATAGTTGCATTTTATTTTCTCTTTTAGTTTCAATGTGCAGTATTTTCAGCATTTTTTTTTAAACTTAAACATACATCTAAAATTATATGCTATCCTTTTCCCTTGAGTACAATTGCTTTTCACGTTGGAGCTCCAAGCTTTTGCTCATCATAGCCCTCAGACTACACCCCACCACAGGGTGCGTTGTCTTATCCTTGTCAAGTTTATCCAACTTGATGGTGTGTGTCCACGGACTGATGGGAATGATAAGCTAACACAAAATGCACATGACAAAAGCAGCACATGCTTCACAAATGCTCTGCAGCATTTATATCCAGTTACCCGAATGCAGCTAAAAACTTGATATACAGTAGAAGCTCTCCTGGGTATGACTGTGGGATTCTCAAGATTTTTAAATGGATAATTAGGTAGCATGCACAGAGTTCACCCATAATCTCTATATTAGGTTAAATTAACATAATTAATTTCCCCAAAATTTTGCTACATTGCTTACTCTAGTTTTTACAGCAGCTTGTTTTCACTTTAAAATACTTAAACTACTTAAAAACTAGCCAAGTATTTTGCCCTCTTGTAACTTTCATCAATTGTGTCCTTATAACCAAAACTGTTTTAAAAGAGCAAAGCACCTACCATTGTCACTCAGTTGATTTCTACCTTTAGTAAAAAGTTTAGTTGGGATTGTACATGGAAAAAGTCTGATTTACACAATGAATGTACTCAATTAGTTCCCCGTCTTCTCCCATCCCTTTCAACCACCGGGTAAGATCCTGAATGACTGAATTTAATTAAACTGCTTATTGCTATTATTTATTGCTCATTATACTCCAAAATTTATTTTATTATGGAAGCATAAATGCTCAGCTCTGACAGCTCCACAAAATCTTAAGACAAACCAGGTCTGCTGCTCTTGAAGAACTGTCTTTGCAGTGTTTTTGACACAACCTCCTTATCTGCTATACAGTTAACAGCCATTGAAAAAGGAGAATGGCAAGACAGAATGCTCTTAAGGCATATCTACTAAATATCAACAAACTACTTTTAACCCCAAGGGTTCCACTTGTTTCCCCCTTCATTTGACCTAAATTTGTTCACTCATTACTCAGTGCTTTTGGAATGCTGCTGGTGGTTCACAAGCAATGTCTTGGTGCTAAGAAGGCATTCCTACCAAAGCAAAAGTAACACACAATCATTTACTAGATGCTTTACGCAAGAAATGACATCTGAGTATACGCTTTGTATATAGAGAGATTTAAATAAACTCACATTCACTTGCAACTGGAAAACAACATAAATAGTAAAGAAAATGCTTTGAATCCCACAAGTAAGAATTGGTTTACAATAAGTTGTCGTTTGCAACTTCTCACTCTTGCACTCAGTGCAAGGGAGGGGGCATGCTGAAATGAAACACAAAGCAAACTTTATTTAATGGTCCAGTGGGTAGCTGGTCCAAAAGCTATTTGTAACAAGTTGGCTGGCATACAGTATTCTTGGGGGAGGGCCACGTTATAGATTCAGAAATGTAATTTCTTTGACAACTGAATTGTAACTGAAGTTTTAAACATTCATCTGTCTCAAGTATGCTCCCAGTCACGCCATACCTCTCATCTTACAAGGCTGCAAAGAAGCCACTTTCACTGAAAAGCACATTAAAGGTGCTGTCTGCTTTGTTTAGCCAAGACACCAAATTTATGTCTTATGACCAAATACATTTCTACCCAGATCTCAATGAAAAAATGAACAGCCTGATTTTCAGAATTAAGCTTTCTGTTTACAGCAAATTAAAAACACTCTGTGAAATAAAATCTTGCATAAAGGCAATCTCAAAGGACAAGCAGTCTTTTTATTTCCTTTAAATCCAACATCAGAATCCCTTAATGGCCATTATTCTGCTGTTACTGCCCCAATGGCACACCTCGGTGGCTTGTGTCACCAAAAGCAGACAGGAGTGATTTTGAGTATGATTTCATTCCAAAATGAGGGTGTGGAAAGAATGTGTAGGAAGAAGACAGGAAAGTGTGCTGCAGTGAAATGTCTGAACTGAAGCGCTGCTGCAGTGTGCTCCCACATTAGGAAGACGCTTAAGCTACAACTCCTTCAAGTCACAGAGAACTTCCCAAGAGGAGGTGCCCTTCTTTAGACACTTAGGACACATTAGAGGAGGTATACATACTACAACAAATCTCCAAGAGAGGTTAAAACAGATGAAGTTATTACTACCAGTGAATCTGTGTGAGGTTAGAACTGAGTGCATCAGCTCTAAAGCCTGTCTTGAAACAGGTAATGCAAATGTTTTCCATTTCCCACATGCTCTAAGGCTGGCAAGAGGCATTTGAGGAATGGGAATCTGTCACATCTAATGCTTTTCACCCAGCTGTGCTGACTGCTTAATTCAATGTATTTCTTCACTGGCTTGAAAGATTCTATAGCAAGTACCAAGCTGGTCTGTAAAGTTTCATAAAGGGTCCAGCTCCTATGATCCCAAGGTAAAGTAACCAGCTGGTCTCTTAATCATGAGGAGCTTAAAATTATGAAGAATTTAACAGTTTCATAACACAACATATACTGTTATATGGTGAAAATTTGACTAACCTGATGTTTAAAAAATATATTAAAATCTATTTTAAATTCTGGAAAATAGCTTACAAAAATATCTTCACTTAAACTATATATCATACAAAAACTGACTGGTGTGTGGGTTTACAGTACAAAACGATTACTGGTGATTACAAAAGGGAAGAGTGATCTATACTACCCCTTAATGCAAATATAGGGCATTATATCTCACTGTCTGGAACTAGACTTTTATCAGAATTAAGATAATTTCCAATATAACTCAAAAGCTTTCAAACAGTATCTATTTTATTAAACCTTTTTCTGAAATCCTGTTCAGTTTCTTTTAAAAATCACCACAGTGCTGTGGCCCAAGGAAGAGTAACCCAACTAAGGATAGAAATAATTGCTCTAGATAATAAGACCTGTAGAGAGCTAAATACAGCAACATCTACAGTTGTTTCTACTGCCCATACTATCAATTTCCTCTACCAGTTTCTAAAAGGAAGCAACACCAGCGGACAATTCCTTGGTAATCAATTTACGGGCAGAAGCAACAATTTTTGGTCTAGATTGGAATTAGTTTAAATACATGGATTTAATAAATACAAATATACACATCTGTATACATTAAATGTTGTCACATGTGTATAATTTCAACATATACATTATATACAGAAATACATACAGTACATGCTCCTCCTGACAACACTATCTCATTTTTCCAAGTGTCACCAAAAGGTGTGATAAGAAAATGAAGAGAGGTTAAATGTAGGATCTGACTGAGAACCAAGGTATCACTTCTCTATAATGAAAGACTTAAATACAACTAAAGACAAATGCTGTGCTAGATTTCCTCATGTAAAGCTTAGGAATCAATGGCATTCCCTGGGTGGTGAGTAAAAGCTAAATCTGGCCCTGTGAAGTGTCCTGAAATTCAAGAATATTTGTGTTTGTGTCTAAAGCATTATGAATACAACAGGTAATAAAAGAGGTTGTGTAATCTAACACTTTAGCCAGTCCCAAAGTAGACCACAGCAGCCTTCTGATTCTTTACTGCCACCATATATTTGTTTACATGAGAGTGGTCCAGATGACTCCATGGTCTCAGTTAGGAAAGGTCAAATGGTTGTTGACTACTGGGGAGCTTGCACCATTTTGTCTCTTAAAATGCTGTGCAGCAAATAAGATCTCAAGTATTTAAAGTTTGATCTAGAGTGACTAGTCCTCTTTTTTACCATTATGTTTCAAAATAAGAAATTCAAAAGAAGCTACAGTAAAGTGGATCACAAGAATGCCTCCTTAGTACAGTTTCTCAAGACAACTTAATCAACATATTCCAGTTTTAAAGCACTTTAAGAAAAAGTGAGATGCAAAACAAGATGTAATCTGTACATTAAGATGGATTTCCAAAAGGAACATGAATTCAAGCACAAGGTAAAAAAAAAAGGAGGACAATACAGATGTCAAGACATTCAGTAGCATGGCTTTTGTTCATCTCCAATTACAGCACAGCTCATGCATCACACATCTTACAATTTTACATACTGTACATAATATAGAAATATTTAAGTTAAAATTTCTTTCACTGATATACTGTACTCAAATTTGAAATCCTGAGAAGAAAAAAGAAAAACGTGTGGTTACGTATGTGCACTATATCTCTGGTATCACCAACACATACACCACTGGATATCAGAAAGTCCAGAGAGAGAAATTACATGCTGGAAGTGTAAATCATAACAGCCATTTTCTCTTTTCCTTGTTCAGAAGAGACATTAGGAAACAAATTCTATTCTGTACTAGACAACAGTATATACAGGTACATAAAACTATGAAGTTGGCTAACGACTGCAGGTTGCAATAACAGTCTGTCAGTGTCTTACTGGCTGCACCACAGTAGAAGAAAGGACCCAGCTACCCTGTATGTATAATAGCTCTTATTTTACAGCAAGGATGTGTGGCTCACATTAGTCTCCAACACTGCTTGAAAAACACTGACATACTTCATTCCACTTAGAGGTGCTTGGTGTCAACAGCAACTATACTTCTCAGGTGACTTCCAGTGCTGCAGAGCACTTGTCCATGCATGCTGGAAGGAAAACTGACAGGTCCGTTTTTATCACAAATGCAACCCCAGTTATTTTCTTGATCTCACATTCCTCATAATTCATATTCCAACACTAGTCATGCAGTTCCACTACACATCAGGATGTTCAACATGCTGTGACCTTGTGGACATTTTGCAAACAAGCCAGTAGGCGATGGTATGGGGTTCCTGGAGATGCTACCACCTCAAACACCGACTGGAAGGCTCTCCGATCCAATTCTTCATCTATCTGGTGTCGGTAGAAGTCTATGGCAACCAAACAGAAGATGTTAACGTCCACTTGCTCTGATTTTCCCATTCTGCTGATAATATGTGGAAGACTGAAATAGAAGTTAAGGTCATGAAATGACAGATGTTGCTCCTCTTATGGTTTAGCAGTTTAAACACTGCTCTCCATTAAAACAGCTTATTCTTAAGTTCACCAATGACATTCAAGTGCAAAATACTGTCATCTGGCAATTAACTGCTACTAAAAAAAATCCTATTTCTTCATTAACATCACACAATTTCTTATCCTCAGAAATTAATTCCAAGCTAGCAGTAGTTTTCTTTATCCATCAGAGCAAACAATGCAATCACAACGGCTGGGAGCCAAAGAGCACTGCTGCGATTAAGAGTCATTAGGATGTTTCAAACATAACAAATGGCCACTTTTTTGTCTGGTCACAAAATGCAGTTATTTTTCTGTTTGTTTCAGGGGTTTGTTTATTTGTTTTTTAAATAAACCCAGCACTAATACAACATATATATATATATATATATACACACATCTTTTGTCTGTTCCAATTTATTTGGCTGATGCCATTCCATTGCCAAAGATCACTATTACTACAGTGCACAGCCAGGAGGATAGCTGCAAAATATATCATGCATGCAGAGGATAATTCTCTTGATTTTGAGTTTGTTGGCTTCTTTCATTTTTTTCAATATATTTTATCTTGCAGAAGGAATACAGAGCAAAGCTTTTAAAGGTCACAGCAATACTATCTTGGTGAAGCTTTTAAGAAGTCTTCAAAGTAAGGACTTTCCCAATCATCTTGTATAGTCAAAAGGAACTGATCTTAAAGCAGTAGTTTGAGATAACTTTGTTCTCATAATCTGTTTAGATGTTCTCTTTTTTCCCCACAAACTCGAGGTACCAAGAGCACGAAGCAATATACACCATTACTATCTGCAGTAAAACTGACTTTTTTGTGTCTTACACTTGTACTCTAATCCTTCAAGGCTTTATACTATAATTACCCAGAAATGGCACACATTCAATCTTTTTAGGATACATTGCTGAAATCCATTGACTGGTGGAAGCACTGACAAAAAAACAGGAAAGACTCCACATTGCCATTGCCACGGGTGTTCTTTGTGTGAAATTAGAGAGAGAGAGCATCACCCAGTCACGGACCATTGAGGATTGTCCAGTGCTATGCAGTGTCTGGAACACCTGCAAAATATTGTACACAAGAATAAAGACATGGTGGATAGATATGGGAAAATGTTCAGTTTCTCTTGTAAAGGTTCTCTCTGGCTACAAAGCTCTGAGGGCCACAAACTGGATTCCTGAAGACATCTCTGAGTCTAATGAATTATTCAACTGGACTCATGACAAATGTGCCAAACTGAAGTAATCACATAGAAATATATAACTTGTGTGGTGTCTCTGTTTTTCATAAATCACATGTGCTGTGCACATGCACTCTCCAGTGATGCCAAGTCCAGTAGGTGCTGAGAGCCAAAAGCCCAGAAGTCCAGCTGAGGCCACAGGGGTTTGCCTGTTGGGTTCACAAGATGTTGGCTCACTCAGATCTAGAATTTGAGCACCAGGATCACAACCATTAATTTTCTCTTTATTTTCTCATTAGCAGTGACTGAACTGTCCTGCTGTGAGCTTTGGCCTCCAGGTGACATGGCAATTCTAGCCCTTGATGATGCCTGGAAGCCAGAGCTCACAGCAGGACAGCTCAATTGCCATAAATGGTTTGTTAGATCTAATAAAAGTCGTATATGGTCCTTTGGCTGAGCTGTCAATTATTTAGAAATTTTCTGAAACATTTAAGAAAAAGAAATGTATCAATACTACCTTATAAACTACTGTTGCCATGAATTGTGGGTATGGCTGCTGATTGGACAGAAATTCCCCAATGACTTTGTTCATTACATCTTGCGGGGGGAAGAAATCATCAAGGAACTGTGGAAGAATCCGAGCCACTACTCGAGCTTCAAAAGGAAATCCCTTCCTGATCCTGAAAATAATAAAAAAATAAATATTTTATGATTGAATTCCAATACATATATTGTTCTTTTCCAATTTAACTGGCAATGGAAAGAACATTTTACTTTCATCTCTGAGTAGGCAAGGTCTCCGATTAATCTAAATCTTCATGTAATCTTAATAACAGACTACCCAAAGAGATAGACCCAAAGCTGTCAGAAGCTGTTACAGGTGTGTCCTTACCCCACACACTCCTTTTTACTTTTTTAAATAGTCACATTTTTTGAAGGTCTGGAATTGCATCAGAGATGAGACTTACCAACTGGAATGCTCAAAAATCTAAACAAGAACAAAAAAGGACAGGGACATCACTCCTTCTAGTTATCTGCATTTATAAGCAGAACACTAGTTTTCATTCATAACATTTTGGCATTTTTTATTTAAGATCAGAATGACCAACATATCAAACATGAAAAGCAAGTTGTGTTGCTGTGTAAAGTGGGGAAAGATACTCCAACCTACAGACAATTTTGTTTAAATAACACCAATTGGAAAGTCTTTCTAAGAAAAGCTGCATCTGTTGATGTGTCAAGATCAAGTTACAATCATGTGATTCTTCCCTGCGAAAGTTATTTTTTGCTTGTAGCAGTCACATTTGTTTTGCTAGCTCTTCGAAGTGATACATTCAAAAACACTCAAGTACTGCTCTAGTTCTGTTCTCACCAAGTGCAGAAGTGAAATCCTCCTCCAGTTTTATGGAAAAACCACTGAACACTTTAAAAAATGTAAACCATTATCCACAAACTAGTACACAAAATCTAACAAGCTATACTCACATAAGACAGCTTGAGATTGTCAGATCAAAACAGTGGTTTTGAAATGTTACCGTTAATGAGTTCCATGTGAATACAGAAGTTTTACTGTATCCTTCCACTGCAATTACTTAACAGCCTCAGAAAGAACAACTCTTGTGAGGGGGGAAGGGGGGAAAACTTTTAAACTCTTAGGGTGGTTTGAAAGATTATTTCCTGTAAACTGTAGTTATATCCTTGATTATGTAGGAGACATCCCGAAAAGCACTTAAGAGTTTGACCTGAAGGGAGCTGGAAATACATTTATGAAGTATTATGGTTTGTGCAACACACAGTATCAGTTAGGACATGTCTGGTTTTCATTTACATTCCTGCACATTTGTGCTGCCTTCAGCAATTTCATCAGTGTTACTGTGTATACCAGGAGTGTAACTTTTAAGCAATAGTAAGTAGAGAAACATCGTTAATTAATAACTGTAAGAACCATCAAATAGGGAAGTGACCACACAGATACAAAAATCATTTCCCTCCCAGAGCACCATTTACACGTTTTGTCCTCTTACCTATCAAAAAGGACAGATACTCGTTCCATAGCGACAATCACAGATTCACTGTCAGGAGCACCGGGATTTGCATCTGGGATACGGCTGGGGCTGATTTTTTCCTTTCCTAAAGCAAAATAATTTGTTACAAGTTCACTGTGGACGTTAAAATACACTACTTCTACTCTCAGTAACAAAAGTAAATTAAGAAAATTAGCACTGTTAGTAAGCCAGTCTCCCAGCACATCAGAAGCATAAAAAAGTGAATACCTGTGTACATGCAAGTCAGCATTAATCCCAGGGCTGCCATGGCTCTGTGGGGGCTCTGCACATTCACCCTGTCAACACTCAGTTTAACCAGCGACTCACTGTCCAGCCTGGAAAGCTGCTCTGAAAGGAGGAGTCGTTCCAACCCTCTCAGGACACAGTGATAAATAATGGATGGTGTTGATTCATCATTTCCAGATACCATGACTCCACACATCTGAAATAAAGCAAAAAAGCCAACTACTTAGTTTTGAGGTGTACTTAAGGTCATCTTCTAGCACCATACCACAATAGTATGGAACAGTATCAGGTATTAACACATGTATATGTATGCTTTTGGGTTTATGTATGAGTGTTGGGTGTATGAGGCGTCCATACATATGGACATATATGTAAGACAGCTATGTGGCAATCTCAGGTTACACAACTAACTAGAGGCATCACAACATACACACCTGTATAATTCCTGCAGAGAATTCAGGCCCTACATCAAGTGGGTAATTCTCGATCAAATAGAAAGCAGCTGCACACATTACCAAAATGTGCTCTTGGTTATGGATATTCACACAACTGCAAATGAGCAAAAACAATAGTGGTCACACCAAAGTTGTTTAGGTCACAAACAGAGACACTATAAACGATTTCTAGAAATACAAAGTATTTTTGAACATGAAATGTAAGACCTTTTTAAAATCACAGAAAGTATTGCTGAGATGCCATAAGAGAACGTTGATTATCATGAAAATGACAGAAAAATTAGATTTAAGTAACACAATTTACCAAAGACACAAAAGCCTGTACTATCAAACAGTTTTCTCACCCTCAAATATCATTTCGCTCCGTAAATTAAACCTAAAATTGGATGATATTTTCAATGAAAATGCCAAAACCTGCTTGATACAACAGCCTGCTCTAAAATGTACTGGCAACCGCCAACAACAGAGAGCCCTTTTGTTCACACATAAATATGCAACAGTTTGGAGCCAGGGGAAAGGGAGAAGAGTCTTACTGTGCTACTCCTCTCAAATTGGAGAGCAGATACTCGCTGATAATTGGAATGAGTTGCTTTGCTGTCTCGTCAAGCAAGTCACACTCAAGGATATAAAGAATTCCATGCAGAGCTCCAATCCGACTTGGCATATGGGTGCTTCTTAGGGTTGATTCCAGCAGCCGACTTACTGGTTCAGCCACAGCTTTATCCTAATATATCCAACAAGAGTATTCATTAGAAGTCAACACTGGTTTAAATACTGGAAAGTCCTGTCATTTGGAAATACTTGGAGCAAACTGAAGAGCAGAAAATAGTGAGCGAACCAGAGCCTGGTTTAAATGACTGAATAAATATCACAAGACCAATACAGACAAGACATGAGCTGTAGATTAACTAGGAAACTAATGCTGCTTTGTTTTATTTGTATCAAGTTATCACAATTTAAAATAAAAAAAAACCCAAACGAAATAAGGATTAGTTCAGTAAATAGTACGTGCTATTAATACAGGACTTGAATGATTGAAATTTCTGGCTTTCCAGCTAAGTACATAGGATGATTCCCTCTGAAACAGACTGGCACAAGACAACTATACTCTGCCATCCACTATCTATCTACTCAACTCATAGCACATCATTCCATTTATTTGTTCTCTGAGACCACTGGTACTCAGACCTAAACATCTTTCCCTCCTCCAATCCTGTGATCTGGATGAGGGAATCAAGTGTACTCTCAGCTGGGCAGGAATGTTGATCTCCTGGAGGTGAGGAAGACTCTGCAGAGGGATCTGGACAGGCTGGATCAGTGGGCCCAGGGGGCTGAGGTTCAGCAAGGCCAAGTGCCAGGTCCTGCCCCCAGGTCACAACAACCCCTGCAGCACTACAGGCTGGGGCAGTGGCTGGAAAGGGCCCGGTGGAAAAGGACCTGGGGGTGCTGGTTGAGAGTGGCTGAACACGAGCCAGGTGTGCCCAGGTGGCCAAGAAGGCCAATGGCTCCTGGCCTGGGTCAGCAGTAGTGGGTCCAGCAGGACCAGGGTAGTGGCTGTCATCTTGTACTTCACAGAACCATCAAGGTTGACAAAGACCTCCAAGATCACAGAGTCCAAAGCACCGCCATCAATTAAACCACAGCACTGAGTGCCATGTCCAGTCATTTCTTGACCATCTCCAGGGATTCTACCACTTCCCTGGGCAGCCTGTTCCAATGCTTAACTACCCTTTCAGTGAAGAAATTCTTCCTAATAGCCATCCCAAATCTCCTATGGCACAACCTGAAGCCATTTCCTCTTGTCCTGTCACCTGAGAGAAAAGACTGACCCTTGCTTTGCCACTAACTTTCAAAAAGTTGTGGAGAGTCATAAGGTCCTCCCTGAACCTCCTTAGGCTCCCTCCATCCTTAGGGAAATGGTTTAGTTAGGTCAACAGTTGGACTCAATGATCTTAAGGGTTTTTTCCAACCTAAATGATTCCACAATTTTATGTTCAGTATTCACAAGTCAAACTAGTATCAGATACTCCACTCCCTGTTGTCAAGCACCACAACTTACTTGAATATGCAAAATCTATTCCAAATTTTAATTTTGGAAAGTCTTTTCCTTACTATCTAAGTAATTAGTAGTAATTACTTGCTTTACCTTGTTGCTTTACTCACAAAGTATCTAAGACACAGGCCAGTTTGAGATAGTGTCTGCTCTCTAGTTGCTCTTTCTAAGCAGATTTTCTATATAACTGAGCATAGAACAACAAGCAACTCTTGATGGAATCAACTTCTTGTTTTTTAAGTGTCAACCAAGCTGTTATATTCAGCTGTTTGCTTGTGAGAAGGTGTAATTAGCTCACTGAGTGGGAAATGACAGCCTAGTCAGAAGAAGCTGATCTCTAAAACTGTTTCTGTACGTTTGCCATCATCTTCCCAGCCTTCCCTTACACAGTTGCTGCTGCTGAAAGCCCCACCCTAAAAGCCTTTCAGAATTTCTTTTACTGCTATTACCCATATAGCTTTATGCTAGTCTGAGAGTTCCTAGAAGTGCTAACTCCTTCCAAAATGATTTGTAATTTATTTTTTTTTCCTTAAATAATTCTACTCTGAAATGTTCACTGGAAAGTACTTCTGGTCTACACATTTCGAGACAGAATGATGCAGTGGAGGGAAGAGTGAGGGAAAGAAAAGGGATACCAGACTATCTGGGGCTATATATTCATCACATGCACTGTCCCAGACTCCCATGAGATTACAGCCGTTCACCAGTAATACAAATCTAGCAAAAGCTGTTCCACAAGTCCTCATTTTTGGCCTGAAATGTAACAAATGAGGAGTCTAGGGCAAAGGCAACACTGAACAGAATAAGACAAACCAAAAAGCATATTAAATTATTCTCAAACCTCAAAAAAAAAATCAAACCAAACACTTTCTGTTTAAATACATGGCAATTGGAGATAATGTTTGCAAAATGTGAATACATATCCTGTTAGTTCTTAGAGCCATGCAGATCAGCTAAAGGATATTCTTAGAGACAAACCATCCTTACCAAGTACACCAGGTTTTGCAGCAGAAGCTGAGTTAGCCTAAACACTCATGAATTTGCAATGAACTTTCTGAGAATTTCTTACCATTCCAAGAACAGCAGCAGCTTTACAAGTAGCTGGTATCAAATACTGTACAAGAATCTCATCTTCTGATGGATGCACCTTTCGCAACTCTGTCAGTGTTGTGTACATCATCTCAAACTGATTCCTTTCTGTAAATAAGTCTGACACTGCCAAAAGCTGTATGGAAATTAGAATTGAATATAAAAAAATCACATTAGCAGACAGCCAAAAATTGACTCTCCCTTCTATAATAATTGTGAGCAAAAGATTCCTCAGTTGATCTATTAAATGTGTAAACATTTACTCAAGGGTCTGAAATAACTATTAACTATTGTTGTCCAAAATTAATTCCACCATTCATCTCAGATAATAATGACCTCCAAGAGGTCCTTTCTACCGAAAGTTTTACAGAATCAAAGCCACTATAGTAAGTAACTCTGGGACATGAACAAACATTGCTATTTACAATGTACTAAACCATCCCAAAACACAGAGCACATACTTCTCTTGCAAGGACAGTTTCATTTTAAGTCATAAGAATGCTAGTGAAAAATGGCTGTCAAGATACATTCCACACCTGTGTTCTTCAGTTTTGCTTCTACACTTAATAAGCAAATTAATTCTCAAATACACTGTTGTTCCATCTTCATTTTTTACAAAGGGATAGGATAAACAAATCTTGCTTCACCAAGCAGTAGTAAAATATCAACTGTCATTAAATAACAATAAAGTGTTTATAATACAGCAGCAGAATAGCTATCCAGTTGCTTACATAGCTTAAATCAGTATAATGCTGTAGTTACTCAAGTTGTGTTTCTGTTCTGACCACGGAGTAACACTGCCAAGAAAATTCTGTGTCTTCCATGCATTAAAAGATGCTTTATAAATGCTGCTTAGCTCTGAACACTTGGTAACATATACTGAATAATAATTCAGACTTACTGATCGCACCACTTCACTGATCAAAATAACTGGTGTTCTCTTGCTGGGGTTGGATGGCAATATCCACTGACTGTACAGTTCAAGCAAGAACTGAGAACAAGAATGGATATCTACACCAGCCCGGTGTTTCCTGCAAGGAACATTAAACAAGTGTTAAAATAGCAATTTTCTTAAGCCCTGCTAAAATGCTTGATTTGAAATAATACAGTTATTTACCAGCATCCAATTTATAAACCCAGCTTCTTGAACTCAATATGAAGAAATAAAACCTTATCTATCACTCAAAAGAGAGAAGAGAAAAAAACCAAGATACCTAGTGTTGATAGGAGAGGTTGGTGGTGAGGAAGGAGCGGGTACATCATTCTCATCTTCTTCATCCTCACCCCACTCTTCTTCTCTCAAGGGAGTGATATTATTTCCTAACCATATGGAATGTATAGAGACCTTGCAACACACACAAAAGAGAAAAACAAGTAGTAAAGAAGTGAACTTAACACCCCAGTAGTCAGCCTAGGAAAATCTTAGAAACCAAATATATTTTCCATTTAAATGACAGGAACACACAGTCTTCTGGTTGAAGAGACATCCAGTTATTATCTACCCTGCATCACTCAGAGTTTCAGTTTCTATTTGATGTCAAGCAATGCTTCTTAACTAATTTTTCAGAACTGGAAGAAATGTAAAAAAAATAAAATTTAAAGTTGAGCTTTTAACAAACCTGTCCCAATTTATAATCCATATCTCCTATTTCTCGTTCAGTATTGATCTGCAGTAAGAGTTTCTCATGGCTGATAAGAGCACCTGTAACAAAACACAAGATGAATTTTTAAAAAGTGCATAACAAAGCACACATGAAAATGACTTCATTTCCTGCAAACTGGATTTAAAATTTTTCTGAGAGTACCTTTTCCACTTTTTAAATGCAAAAGAAATTCAGTCTCCCCTTCTCTCCCACAAATACTTACCTGTAGTTGCAGGAGAAAGTGATGGAACAGGGTCCCAGGCTTGGTATAAGTGATGAGTAGCAATATTATCTCTCTTAGACACCATTGCCTGGATTTCCTGTTCAACAATCCCCCTGATAACACTTAGCTTCCTCCCAAACCTAAAAACCCAAGAGAAATCAATTTTAGCAGATTTTTCCTTTAACAGTTCTGTGCAAGTCTGGCTTACTCTGTAATGTTATGTGTCTATGCTCATTTTCAGTATTAGGGAAATGAAAATGTTGAAAAATACGTTCTGTACTACTGTTTACTAGATTTTAAGGTATTATCTTTTTCACATAACCTTTTAAGTCAGCAGGTTCACAATGCTAAGTCCATGCAACTTCTGTGTAAACAGATCCATATATATATTCTTCTACACATATTTTTGCTATAACTAGACTAAGTAACTGTCATTTAACCACAAGTTTTCATTTAATTTGAAAACAAGTGAAAACAAATACCTTGTGTCCAGAGCTTTTAAAGCTTTGTTACGGGGCTGCTGCTCCAAACAGCTAACTGCTGGATTGCCTGCAACGGGTATGGTCATTGCACTCAGCACCAGGGAGGTTATGGCTTGCACTGCAAGGACATTGATTTGGGTCCTCTCTGTATCTTCCTGTAAAATGAACTCACTGTAATTTGAATTGTTAAAAATAAAAAATCAAAAATCCCAAAAGCTCTGAATATCAGTTTGTCAGGTTTCACTAAATTATCATTAATAAGCCTGACACCTACTCTTCTTCCCATCCAGAAATCTATGTGACATAAACAATGCACACAAAGCATTGACTGCAGCAGCAACACACCCTTCCTTCTCATCAGTCACTCTGCATGTATCCTCTCATGTCCCAACAGCATTAAAACCTCAAGATGTCCATTTTGGAACTTTTAAAAAAATGTTTAGCTTCTTTCTTTGCAGCTATGCATTAGTTACTTGTTGAAACAAAGCATCAGACCACAAAAGCATCTGATCCTTTTTAGAAGATATAAGATGGTAACCAATGTTGAACTTTCAAAAAAAAAAATTATTGCAGAAAATATTAACATACTGAAATTTACAACAGCACTTAAAATATTTGCAATTTTGAACATACTGGTGTGCCTTGGAAAGCATGGGAGCAATGTTATTCTTGTTCCACAAATACTCTCTACATGACAAATAAGGAACAACCAATAGCTAGATTGCCCTAAGTCTGACCCAACATGGCCATTATGCAGAAAACAGTTAAGTCAAGACATCCAAGCCTGTATAACTAATAGAAAATGCTAACCCAGGGAAGAGGGATGATGATTCCCTGTTCCTTTTTGCAGTCTGACACCTAGGAAGCAAGGGAAGCAAACCCCTCTGTCTGCTACTCAGGGTCCACACTTTGTCCTCTGAATTCTTCAAACTGCTTTAGGCCCTGCACCTACCATCAGGACCAGCCAGGAAAATAATCTTTCAGGTCAAAGAACTAGAACCTAGTAAAGTAAGTTTGCTAGCAGTTTAACACAGCTGAAGAGGGAAAATCTCTTTCATGACAGCCAAGTTCATTCTCATCTTGACTTTTCACAGAACCATCCAGGTTGGAAGAGACCTTCAGAGACCATCCAGTACAACCATTAATCCGGCACCATCATAATCACCCCTAGACCACGTCCCTAAGTGCCACATCCAGACCCCTGCTGAACACTTTCAAAAAGTGACTCCACCACTTCCCTGGGAAACTTATTCCAATGCCTAACCCCTCTTTCAGTGAAAATTATTTTCCTAATATCCAATCTGAACCTCCCCTGGTGCAACTTAAGGAGTTCACTTGAGAGGTGGCAGACAAGACCAATCCCCACCTGGCTACACCCTCCTTTCAGGTAGTGGTGGAGAGTGATGAGGATCCCCCTGAACCTCTTCTTCCTGAGACGAAACACCCCCAGCCCCCTCAGCCCCAGTTTTGTTGCTGCTCTTGGACAGAAATATTTGTTACAGGAATTGATATATAAATACATATATTTTGGTATATAAATTGGACACAAATTGTGCTATAAATTTCTTCAACTCTGATCCCCAAATGCTCTCCACTGAATTTTGAACATTTATCTGAGCTAGAAGCCCAGATATCCAATATACAGTCTACAAGTAGGAGCAAGACACATGAACATGCATCTTCAGGTCAATTAATTTCTAGTCAAAAATCTTACCAAAAAAAAACAAACACAACCTGTATTGAGTGATGTACTAATAAAGAGTTGAAACAGCTTAAATAATTTTTTTCCTCCCTATTTGCATGCTTGCAGAGGCTCTAAGCCAGAAGATGGATGTGTCTGAACTCACCATGTTATGAGAAAAAGGAAATAGAAAAAATCCCTTAGTGTTAGTCACTTATTTTCTGCTTTACAGTTTTATTAATAAACTGTAATAAACCACTTTTCTTGGTTTAAGTAAAATTTCATTTAAAAAATACAATGAATGACATTACCTCTTGCTGGTTTTCCTCTTGGTCCATTACAATGGGTTGAGTTACGAGCACACCAAGCAGAGTAGCCCAAGTCTCTTCAAACTGGGTACGGCTGATCCATCCTACAGAAACACTCAGAGATAGCCATTTATGTCTCAATACACATTTAAACAAGGAACAACATTTAAAAACAGGTACATTGTTTTCACAGATTTAGTTTTGTACCACTTCCCATTCATTTTGGCATTTTTTGCAATGAAACAGGCTCACCAGGGAAGTGGTCACAGTACCAAGCCTGACAGACTTTACCAAGTGTTTGGACAGTACCCTCAGCCCCATGGTGTGACTCTTGGGGATGGTGCTGTGCAGGGTCAGGAGCAGGGACTCAATCATCCTTGTGGGTCCCTAATTCAGCTCATTCTGTGATTCTGTGATCTACTAGGTGGATGGAATGGCAGAGAACAACACCACAGCTCCTTTCCTTCAGCTCCAAGAAGGTTGAGAGAACTGGAAACATTGTGCTAAGACACCCATAAAATGGTTTGGGTTGGAAGGATTCTTTCAAGATCTTCTAGACCAGCCCAAACATCTGATGTCTGAGCTGAAGGTAGGCTACCAAGGTATCTTATCACAGGACTGCATACCATGCATTAATAGAAAAAAGTGTGAGGGAAGCAAAATATTCTCAAACATGCTGTCAAGCGTATGCTCCAGAAAACAAGTGGTCATTCTGCAAGAACACACTGAAATCTCCCTGAGCTGGAATAACTTTTGGCTTTATTTCTATAATTTATTCTCTTCATTGAACAAAATGTAAGAATTACTGCAGCAAAATTACTAACCTGCTCTGAAATATTATGTCTTCCACATAAGCAACAAAAGTGAGCAAACAGTTTCAGATACAGTTATTCAGTAGTTTCAGAACACAGTTAAATGCCCAATAAGAACCAAATGTATTCATTTACATTTGCACATACCAAGTGTATTAATGCGATAGATGAACTCCTTAAAAATTTCCTTTTCTTGAAGAAATTCTACTGGAATTTCAGGAAAAACTGTGCCAAAGTCACCTAAAGGCTTTGGTGACCAGCCTAATTTCCAGACCTAAAGAAATATAATGAAAGTTTAATTATCCAAACCAGATACAGTATTTATATTACAGCTCTAAATATACAGGCATTAAAAGGCAACAAGACATCAGTAAAAAAAAGTAGTTCTCCAAACAGAAAAACACCCAAAGGAAGATGGAACATCTAACAAAACTTACATACAATGTACACCCTGTTTTATATTTCAGGATCTTTTACATCTACTTTTCCATACTCCCCACTGTAAATTAATTATCCAGTTTTATGGTCCAAGTTTAGATACAGAAGCAAGTAAGTTCCTGTCACATATTTCATTTTAGAGACCATGCAGAAATTATGCTGAAGTGGAATTCAAGGAAGACAGTTCACATGCTATCGATGTCTGAAAAAGCACACTGATACATAAGAGAGGGGGCAAAAAAGTTTCAGCTAAAGAAATTGTTATGTTTTGACATCCCCTCAAAAACACAACACTGAGAAACAGAGGAATGGCCTTGCACATGTTGTTACTCAGTGTTCAAAAAAAACCTGATTGATCAAACCAGGTTAAAGCTGAAATCCTACTGTTGTAGAACTTCATCATGTTTCATGTTTCATCATGTTTGGTTTTCAAAGTTATTGAATAACTTTTAAAGTCCTGAAAGCAAAGCATAATAAACATACCAAAGGAGGTACTCTGGTGTAGCTATTCACTAGAGGCAGCCTTGCTAAACTGATGATGATGTTCTTGAGGACAGGAGTGAGAAATGCAGGGATGCTGCTGTTTCTTTTGTGCCCCAGCGACAAGACAGTCTGTAAGCATTCCACCATCTCAGCTATCATTTCACATGCTGCAATAATGTGTTTTGTTTCTTTGTTGGGAGAGAAAGAAATTCAGCTTTATGAATCCACTCAAAAGACAAATAATTTAATAAGACAGAAATACAAAAAATTCTTAACAAAATAGTATGTTCATTAAAAAGGACAAAACCAGAATAAGGACACATATAATGAAATTTTAAAAATTTAAAATCCCACACTTTATAAAGCTCTGTCTGTAGCATGCTGCACAGCTAACAGAATCTCCCAAGAGAAAAATTTGCATTAACATGTAATTTTCAAGACAAAACAACTATACCTGTCAAAAATATGGCAACCTACTTTAATAGACATTTACCAAATACAAATAAGGTCTCAGATAAACTTTCATTGTTAAAAATAATAGTAATGGAAAAACATTTCTTCAGTGAAAGTTTAAGGCAGAACCAAAATTTACTGTTTACTTACTCTGTACATTTGAATCTATTTCTCCCTCACTTAAAGGTTTTGAAGTATTCTTCTTTCTTTCAGGACTCAGAAGTTGATTACCAGGTTCCACAGCAACTGAATTGCAGAAAAATACTTGAATGATACAGCTATTTATTACCTATTTCATATAAAATTTTTTAATCAACACCACATAGTAGTCAAATGTTTGACATACCAGAGGCACTTGCCAAGTTCAAAAGTACACACTAAATTTTAAATGGAAAATTAAAGTAGTATAAACTAAATTTGTC
Organism: Pseudopodoces humilis; assembly: GCF_049639895.1. Taxonomy (NCBI): domain Eukaryota; kingdom Metazoa; phylum Chordata; class Aves; order Passeriformes; family Paridae; genus Pseudopodoces; species Pseudopodoces humilis. The sequence goes on along the minus strand of NC_142205.1, from coordinate 9,277,427 downwards.
AAACAAATAATTAATAAAGACTCAAATGAGATATTCCAGACATGCAGCATTTGATCAGTGATGACTGGCAATCTATTAACAAAATTTTTCTCCTTGCTGATCAAACTGCACTCACCTGCTTCTATGATAAATCTAATGCAGTTAATTAAGGAGCAAGCATATGTCACATGAGTTGCAGAAGACAACAAACTCCAGAGACTAGGCTGCTGTAGTGTGAGACAGCAACAGTCCAGAGCAGCCTGAAGATCTACACTTAATGGAACCTGGTCATGCACTAAACGCCATGACAGTGCCTGTACGAAAAGAGAAGTTTCCCATTAATAGCAAATTCTTACAACAGAACAACTTCTAACCAAGGGTGACTTTGTATCTCAGCAAAATGTAAAGTTTAGCAGCAAACAGTACTGGCTTTTGCCTGAGAGAACACTATTTATTTTAAGTACAAGAAAATTACGACATTTATATACTTTTTATTAAGGGTCCCAAAAATCAGCACAGGACCTGTTCTCCCAAATGCCAGCATCATTCCATCAGTCAATCAACCTCTCCTTGTATAAAGCTGTCCTTGTCCCACAACCCAGATCTGATTTACAAGCACAGGTCAAACACAAAAAAAACCTGAAGAAATTTCTACAGTTAAGACAAAAGAATTGCCCCAATCAAAAATTACTTAGTGGTGATCAGATGAAGATAGGGCTGTTCCCTCCCCCAACATTTCATGACATCTTTAATTATGGTGTAGTTTCTTACCTCTACTGACATCACTACGAATTTCAGGATATCATCCTCTTTGTCAGGAGGAACACGGAGACCAGCTGGTAGTTTTGAGAGTAACAACAAATATTGAGCCAGTGCACGACAAAGTGTCATCACAGACTGATACATCACCTCATCTCCTATAAAATAAGACTGGATGAAATCTAGCAGTTTGAATTTTTTTCCATTCAATTAAATGTTTTTCAGAACTATTTCATAAGCACTTTTATGCCAGGTACCTTGATATTTTTTTTTATAGAAAGTTCATGTATTCACAAGACATCTGTAAAGTATCTTTGCAGAGGAGAAAATAAACTTTAAAAGACCATTATTTCTATTACCAAAGATATCGCTCAGCTTTTTCCAGTAGGCTGATGGCTCAGTTGGCAATAGTGGTTGAAAAACCTGGTGGTTGGCTGGAAGGTTTTGTACAGCAGAAGACACATGATCCAGAGTCACCCTCCGAGCTGTTTCAAAGAGGCTGCTCTTCTGATCCCTTGAGATCTCATTCATGCTAAGGCTTAAACAAGGTGCTAACAAGCTTAGGTTGAATTCCTGAAATAAAAAGAAATTGCTTTTAAAGTGAAGCTAAGAATCTGGTGGTATTATTCTAACATACTAATGTGGTGGTAAATTTACAGTTTTTTTGATTAACTAACTTATTATGAGCACCTCTACTCAATTGTGTAACAATGTGGTTTAGCCCACATTGGCTCCAAATTTAAATTCCAACCAGTACCATAGTGGAAAGAAAAATCAACATACTTATTCCAAATTTTCAGGACAATGTGTGAATAAAGCTTAAGGATGACATACACACAAGGAACTTTCAAGTAATAAGTTTTCAAACAAACAAGTCAAGTATCTTTTAGGAACAGCTTCCCCACTATTATTTCTGCATATCAGCAGCAAATATCATGGTGAGAATTTGAACAAAAGACATTCTTGGATATAAGTTATCCTTTATGCCAGATTTACTGTCTGTGGCCTGTTGCTGGCTTACTACAAGTCATCCAGCACAGATATTGAAGAGGTTACAGAAACAGCTGTCCTTGGAAGAAACTGTATGGCAAAAAAAGACTATGTAAAATGGTAAAATTGGATTATTCTGATTGCAGTACATAAATAAACCTTTGCTTCCACTCTATCTATTCAGCCTGTACTACTAGTAAGTTACTATTAGCAACATTGCTAGATATGGATATCCACTGTTTTACACAAATATCTACTATTTTAGTTTCTAAAATTCAGTGAGCTAGTATTATTAGTATATATTATTAATTTCAGTACTATACAAATTTGAAGTGTTTCCATTAAAAATGTAAATACATTCCTCCATCCTCTTCTTGTGACAAAGTTACCTTGCTGGTCATGAAGGAGTTCAGGTCAGGCTGAGGAATTCGATTTACCAGCTCTGCTCCTTCTAGCAGAGCTGAGTCAGACTTGGTGTAACACTGTGACCGCACTAGTGACACATACCAGTCCTTTAATGATCAAAAAAAGAAATGTATTACATACTTGTTTTCTGAAAACAACGCAGTATATGAGGGGCAGAGGGAGAACTGCTCATTAGTATTGAATATCTAAGACATCCGTAGGCTACATTATATTAAAAAAAAAACACAAAAAAACCTCAAATTAAAAAGCAAGGTAAAACAAACAACTGGTGAATGGAAATGGAGTATCCTAAACTGGATCAATGGATGTTCAGTGACAAATTGTCTATTTCCATAAAGTCTGGACAGGAAATGAGGAAAAATGAATCTTAATATATAACACAGGTAGTTGTATTAGGATCCTAAACCTGAGCAGATTATCTAGAAAAAAAGCATGGAATACTCAGTAGTCACACTAATATAACAGTAATAACAGAAAAACCAATACCATAACCAAGGAAAAAAATTATTCAAATATTCAAGTAAACATTATATTATTATTACTATATATACATAGTAATTATAAATATTAAAATAAACAGTAAATATAATAAATGTAAATGATAAATATAAGTAACTACATTGTGTATATAATTTTATAAATATTTATAAATACTCAAACAGATTTGCTGATATTAATTAATTAGAACACAACTAAACCTGTCATTGTTGAAGGAGCATCTGGACAATGCTATTAGCCACAGGATTTATTTTTACGTAGCCCTGCGAGAAGCAGGGAGTTGGACTCATTGACCCTTATGAATCCCTTCCAACGTAAGATATTCTATGATTCTGTGAACTATACAGAAGTTGTGGGGGAAGCATACAAAAACTACTTTTGGTTAGAATTTACAGTGACAGACAAAGGAGATTTTTAGGGTAATTTGAAGACAAAGCTATGGGTAGCAAATGGTTTCTGGGCACAGCGTTTTCTCCTGCTGTCCAAGTCTCAGCATCTCCCCTAAGGCAGTAACTGCTCAGATTCATCCAAACTATCAGCTAATCAAATTATTTTTGCCATCTCAGTTACGTAAGTTTCCTATTACTGTGTGTCACTGTAGAACATGGAGGGATGAAAAGGAGAAATTATTTGTACCACGGGACAAACTTGAAAAAAGGAAGACACAAAAGTCCCCAAGACTTGCTCTTAGCTTTCCACTTCACATTGTAAGCACGTCTGAGTTCATGAAAGACAGAAACAGTTCAATATTCTTGATTGTACTCTGAAAGTAATTTAAAGCTGCGAAGGAAAAACTGAACAAGCTATGTTTAATTTCCAAGAGACAGCCAACAACTTTCAGCAAATGAATAACACTAGTAACTGTAGCAAAACACATCAAGAAAATGAGATTATTTATCTTCCTCTATTGAACTGTATATAAATCTTTCCATTAAAGCTGAGCAAAGAAACCAAACTTGGTGAATTTTTCACAGTATTGTCAATATAATAAACATCTATGTTTGTGCTAATTATCCATCCTAAGTTCAACAGTCAGCCAACACACATGAAATTAATCACTGATCTATATTTGAGATATAATACGACAATCCTGAGAACATTAACTGTATAGTAAAAATAAGCTTCATTTAAATATTTTGTAATGAATAAAGCTTGTCTATAGCCAAGGCACTTTTAAATGACTCTTTCTAAACACAATCTTACTTTGTCTAGAACTACATTCTCTAAAGCTGGTTGGTCTTCTCCATCTAGTGGGTGTGAGGTCACCAGAGGTGAAGGACTGGTTGTGTCTGGTGCTACCATAAGACGAAACCTATCCAAGAGTGAGTAGAGTCTTTGGTGTCTGAAAACACAAGAGCACACCAGCAGAGGGCTTAGTTTTGCACAGAATTTAAAACCAGAAAGACATCCAGTGACTCAATTCCAATCCCAAGACAGAAAAGCAGTAGGGTCTTCAGTTTTCTGATAGATATATGCAGTCATATGATGCAAACTTCCTTCAGGGATCAGAGGCCAAAATTAATTAACTCAGCACCACCAACAAATAAAGATTTAAATTTAATTTAGCATTAAAATTTCTTATATACTCAAGCTTAAAATCCAGCTTTCCTTATCCAGCAAATCTTTTAATGAGTAAGAAGAATCAAAGTTAGTGTACAGATTATTTGACTGCAAAAAATACATTTTAACAGATGCTAATCAAAAATCCACTAAAACTGTACTTCTATTTTTAAAAACTGATCCCCCACTATACTAAAAACTCCAGCTTTTGGATTTATGTTCGTGTCAGAGATTTTTTTTCCCTTTTTTGTACAGTTTTTTTTACTTGGATTTTTAAAAAATTCCACTACTGCTAAAAAGAACTTGCACAAAGTAATACTTTATTTTTTTTTTTTTTAGTTTTTTTAAAAAATTAAATAGAACATTACCTATGTAGGCACATTACTATTGATCTACTTCAGTCTCACATTTTAGCTTTTTTCCCCTACTTATTTCATTCAATAGATATTAACCTCAAACAGTAATGACAAGAGAAGTAAATAAGCATCTTTCCAAAATCAAATAGAAGTTTTTCAAAAAATTAGTAATTTACTCCTTTTTATACCAGCAGTTGAAACAGCCAGGAGACTAAACAGCTGAAACTTTTAACAGCTATCTGGGAGAAAAAAAATACCAGCCTAAAAAACCCCTAACCTCACTTACCTTGAACTGCCAATATTTTGCAAGTTTGAGGAAAATAAAGTTGGCTTTAGTAAAATAGATTTTGTTGAGGAATTAATTTGCAGCTGCTGTCTCTCCAAAGTTAAATACAGAGTAGGATACAGGAAAGAATTTGACACAACCCTCTAGAGCTTGCCTTAGCTCTTAAGTAGTTCTTACTGCTAATTTAACATAGCCAACACAATTGCCCCTTGGGCCAGAAGATGCCAGCAACTTATGAGAGGCTTTACTCCTGGTTTACCCCCAAGGAAGAACCCACTATCTGACCTCTAGAAAAAAAGCTACAATGGGGGAAAACAGAGTTAAAACAATTTGTATCAGAACATTACTTAGTTTGACATTTTAATGGTATTACGGGTATTATTTACCTTGCTGCTAATCCACTGTTTTGAAGGTACTCCTGAATTCTATCCAGTTCTTCAACTGGTAACTGAGCAATGCTGTTCTATATGAAAGAATCACAAGAATTTTATAGGACAGATATATGTAAAATCTCAAAAAATATTTTTACCAGATTAACAAAGTTACAGGCAGATAAAGTGAAATAAGCATTCATGTATCTATATACTAAATAAAAAAAATCATCAGATGAAATTACTTCATCATATTTTCATGTACTTTAGGTCATTGCTCTTGATAACACTGGCACTACCCAGAGTGCTTCCCAGGCACGGATTTCTCTGTACCTGAAGAGTTGCTGCCAGCAGCATCTCCACGCGGCGGCAGGCCAGGGTGTCCACCACGCGAGCCAGCACTCGGAAGGGAGTGCACAGCAGCTTGTCCACGTACAGGGTCAGCACAGCCCCGGACTGGCTCAGGTGGATTCCCTCCAAACACTGCAAGGTCTTCTTCAGAGTTGTGGGCTAGATGTTAAAACAGCACAAAACAGAGAAACAGACAAAAAAATTACAACCAATTTGGAATATGGTGATTGTAAAGGGGAAGACAATTAGAAAAAACTAAAGCAGACAACCACCTGATCAATATAATCATCTCTGTGTGAATGACTTACTGGGTTATTAAATAAATATAAGCACTAAGTTGTTTGATGTGTAATTGTAAAAGCTTACACTTACATGAGTAAGAAAACATAGGGAGCAAAACTTATAGGGGGAAAAAAGCTACAGATTTAAGTGAAATTGCGAAAAACTTTGAACACTGAGAAGCTTCAATTTTTTCTGGAAGAAGGCAGGAACATGTACATAGTCAAGACATGTGACAGTACAGAAATCCAGACAAACTTTGGGGATTTTCTGAGCATATGTTAAGAAACAGCAGTAGCAACTCAGGATCAAAGGGGGCGCAAATAATTTTTTAAATTTCATTTTTTTTTTAATATGAGCACCAATTCAGCACTAATATTCGAAAGGCAGAAACACAAACTAGTTTGACTCATTAAACCAATCTTGGCTTAGAGCAGTCTGTTAATACCAGCTATTTTAATTTTACTCTCTTTCCTGATAATCACCAAGCATTTCACACAGACTACATGTTCCATTAAAACATATTCAGTTTATTAGTTGATTCTGCTGATACTCAGCTACTGAAGCTCCGACTAATATCATGTAACTTTAAAGCTGCCCTAGATTTGCACAAAGACAATGGAAAGAGATAGGAAACAGCACTGAAGCTACTCAGGGTGCAGGTGGCACAATTATCTCTAGATTATTACTACATTAATCACAATTACCTCTACAGATAGTCCAGCAAATGATGTTTCCCATGATTAAGAGAGATGCATATAACCTTATCCCTACAAAACATCATCTGCTCCTTTTAATTTGAAAACTAAAATAATCAACAGAAATAATACCCTGAATTTCTCAGTGGTTTTCCCTCATCAAGAGGCTACAACTTTCGGAACAGATCAATGGGGAAGGCAAGAGCTCATAAATCATTTTCATACTGCCCAGGCCTATGAAGATGGACTGGTTCCTATTCCTGCCTCTGTAGTTAGTTTGCTACTTATACTACTAAGGCCCTGAAATCAAAGTTGGAAGTTACAGCTTTAATTTACCCATCAGATATTGATTAAGGGGGATAATATCCGTGAAGGAAGAAAAGTATCTTAACCATCTCCACCTGAATTCATAGATTTGATGGACTGGAACACATCTAATACTGAAGTTGCTAATATAAGGTTTGCTGCTTGCATTTTTAAATGACTTTAAAATAAAATTAGAAGTTGATAAATGACCCAGAAATGTCAAACTTTGCATATTTATCAGTTAAACTTACGCTGACATGAAGCGACTTTATTCTTTACAAGAAGTCAAGAAGTTAAACTTACAGCTGCAAGATTCTCACAGCGTGACTGAATGGCCTGGATGAAGAGACCACTGGCTGCTGAATTCCTGTGAACAGCACTGATAAAATCTTGTACTGGAGGCTCATGGGACAGATTAATCAAGTCTTGAACATGATTCACAATAAGCCAGGTCAGGTGTTCTGAATCATGTAGGTTTTGACACTAAAAGGGAAAAAATTAAAATCTGATTGCAGTAACACCAATGTTTTTAATTACTAAACATGACACAACATGAAGCTTCTCATGTCATGCTTGTAGCTATTTTGAAATAATGGCATAGAGTGTCTATATCTTAATACCACCATCACTATTTTTACATGATAAATTTTCCAAATGTTTTACTCTCATTGCAAATTAAGGTACTTACCATGAACATGCAACTTATTTTTCTACAAACACTATAAAACAGGTTAGAAACAAGTAAATCAAGAAGGTTGATTAAAAGATGCTGCTTTTAATGAAATGTGTTTCAATGGTATTTGAAATAAACATACACACAGAGTTGTCTTGTAAAATGTGATTTTCATTTAGGCTCCTTAAAGATTTCTTTTTACTACTGGCCTTTAACACAAAATGAAGAATTTCTGGAAAGCAAATCCAAAAAGATCTGTCAATAATTAATGTCAAACCTCTAAAGGCTTGTCAACACAAGCAGTGTTGATACGAGCATATCTGTAGTGTTAACCAGGCAATGCTGAGAGCTTGTACAGTACCTCAGTAAAGATGTTTTGAAGTATTTTACCTTGGAGGACCTCTAATCTGACTCTAGTGACTGTCCATTAGCACTCGAAGTGCTTCCTAAATATAGCTTTCTGTTCAGTTGAACCTGAAAGTAACGCAGTTTCCTTACCTCAAAACTGTTATGAGGAGCAAAGCCAAGTGCAATAGCTCCTACTACTCAAGATTCACTTCAAAAGTTCCCAATGAACTGAACTATAATATTGAGGTAGATAAAGACCAATGCCACAGAAATTGTTCCCACCGGAGAACCAAAATGGAAGTTTTAATCTTAATGTAATACCTCTTTTCTTATGGTGTAGAGATGGAAATTTGTTGTCTCCTGGACACTGTGCACTGCTACTGATGGTGGGAAGTTTGCAACTACTTAGTATGCTCCATGCACCCCCTAAGTAAGGGATGTGATACCCAGAATGTAATTCTATTGCCCACCAGGTAAACTTGACAAGCCAAGACAACTCTCAGTTCAGAGCAGAAAACAATGCCAAATGAGGTCATACCTAAGCTTACAGAAGTACCATCTGAAAATTAAATTACTAGTTTCACTGATCTTCATTTTTCACTTATCACACTTCACTCTTCAGTTAACACATATCAGTAATAAATGACTGTCAGCATGATGAACTTATTCAAAACTTACAACGTAGTCACAAAAGAGAATGAGTGCTCCTCTTCTCACTATCTCACGATTGCACATGCCACGCTTAGATTCCAAGTCAGACTCATCACTGTCTCCAGATATATGAGGGCTAAGCAATTTAGTAGTAGAAAGGCTGTGTCGCCTGCAAAAAGTACATTATATGTTGTTAGTATTTTTTAGTATGGCTACTGAAGCATGAACAACCAAAGCGCTTGGAGCATCCCACATGACATGTCTTTCCCTGTAAATTTCATTAAAACATTACACTTCCTTGAAGCAGACACTTTGCTTCCCATCAGATCTTTATTTTTTTGTAGCATTGCTTATTACTTCTTCAGACAGTCTAAAGAACTAAATGAGTTATGTAAAAGAAAAATACGCGCTGTTGCATCTCAAAACCTACTACTGTATTTTCTTCTCAAACCAAACCAGTGTTCTTGAGAACTTAGTCTAGTGTCAGATTAAAAGTGATGGCCAACCCAGAAAAATAATGGTACTGGTAAAGAATATAAAAAAAAATTACTGCTGTTTTAGTTCATAGAATCATCAAATTTGCCTGTAAGATCATCAAATTCAACCTTTAACCTAACACCACATCATGGCTCATCACTACACCATATGCTGAAGTGCCACATCCACACACTAGTGCCATTTTCAACACTTACAGGGATGGTGATTCCACCTTTCCCTAGACAGCCTTTTCCAAAGCCCTGCTTTGCTCATAATCCTGGTAATTCCTATTTCCACAAATTAGAATTATATATTTTCAATATGTAAGGTTGAACTGAAGCAAGAATCTCACATTTGTGAAAGTATTGATGCACTTCAGTTGTAGAGCAAGACAAGACTGCCCAACACTCGTTGCACAAGCACCAGAAATGTCTCTCAAGTAGTTTGTTCACCTCCCTCTACAGCTAACACAGAAGAATACCCATCCTCACAGGAGGTCCCTTCCTTATCCACTGAGGACAAATCATTCCAATGCCTGACAGGTGGGATAAACTAACTTCAGACCAAGAGAATATTCATTTCAGAACTAATCTCCAAATTTCAGACAACTAGTGTTAAGTGAGGTTATTACAGTGCTCGATGCTAATGAACCAGCATGGTGCTAATACCATGTTTTAACAGCATTTAGCAACAGACCCACTGAGAACAGATAATCCTGTAGCTACAGCTACAGTTATATGATCAGATTGTATTGTCACAAATACAACAGTGTCCATCATCTCCACTGGCTGGTTATTTCCTAGAAAGTGAAATATGAGGTCTCCATATAAACATGAAACACTGACTATTTGGCTATAGTTATTTTCATAGTTTTAATAAAAAGTAGTAGACAGATGAAGTTTCCTTGCCTTAGAAGTAGAGAGATTACCTGGCAGTTCTGAGGAGCAACTGAGTGCAGGACACATTGCCTTAGTCTGGAAGTCACACCAATATTAGAACAGACAATATGTACACACAAAGTAAAGGCAGAACTACACTTCGTAATCCAAGCAGAACCATTCAATGGGCTGGCAGAAAGCAGCTGGATTGTTTCAATATGATTTTAGAAAATATATGAAACACACTACTAGGGAACAAAACCAAAACTTACTTTGGGGTTTGATGCACTTCTGACCACCAGTTGTAGTTAGTGTAATTGACAAGAAGCAAGATGTGACACCAGAGAAGAACTAAAGAAGGATGAGTGGGAATCATGGACTGAACAAGGTCACTCAGACTTTCAAGTGTATAGAAACTACCATCAGATCCATCTCCTGTAAAAAGTCTGGTGGCTGCAGCTGTGATTCTTCTAAACATCCCTGAAAACAATAAAACCATGTCAGAGTAACAAAGTTCTAGTCTGAATTCTGATGCTTTAAAATTATTCAGGGTAGAAACCCTGCAAGAAAGGTAAATTCTAAGCAGTTTTACAAATTTAAGGCAAGGGATGAAGTTTGCCCAAGGGCAGTATGTAAACCAGAAATTATCAGATCTCAGACTCAATAAATAACATTTAGATAGGTTTTGTGACAAGTCTCATTAATGTGATACATGAAAACAGTCATTAAATTTAAGACTGTCTCCTGTGGACCAGGGTAAGTTTGTTTGTTTATAAATTAAAATACAGATGGTCTAATTAAGAACCATGAGGTAACTACTACTCTGCATGTTACAGAAGAACACCTCCAAGTATCCTACTTCAGAGGATGGCTTTCCAAATACACGTAATTGAAACTAAATTTACTCTCTTTCATCCAATTTCTAGAGTGCAAAATTTAGGTATTTCTGCCATTACCCTGAAAAGAGAACACCCAGCAAAATGCAGAATTTTGCTTTCCAATTTGCTGGTTCTGTGTTTGTATGCCAAAACAAAGGTTGGGAAAAACAGAAATTAGAAAATGGTGAGGAAACAAGGAAAGCTGTCTAAAGGCATAGCGCTTTCTGAGTTTCTGTGAGAAGACAAGACCAGTGGGCAAAAACTTTCTTCACTCAAGTCAGTTCAGTCAGAAACCAAGAGCTAATCAGAATAATGAAGGAAACCTGCAGTGTTACTTGCTTTCCTTGCCAGACATACAGAAGAATGCAGCTGTAAATTCCACAGCCATGTGGACCAATTTAAGCTGCCCCCAGGACTGACAAATACACAATGTAAATAGCAAATAATGGGAAAAATAGCTGAGACTCAAATCTCTGGTTCCACTTCTTAGCAAAGCAGTGCTAGCCCCATTCCAGCTCCCTGCATTTGCAGAAACTACACCACCTAGTGACTTCCTACAGTCATAAAACCCATTGCATGCTCATCTTTTTACTTTGTCCATGCCTTTTATTTCTAACTTCAAAGGAACACATCAAGAATGTTCGCTTAAAATCTAGTAGCTTCCTAGAGCTGGAAACACAGGAGTCAGCAGTGCTCACATTTGGAAAAAAAACTGCAACAAGTGAGAAGACAAAACATCCAAGTAGAACAGTGGCTAGAAATGACAGAATACAGCCTGTGTTTCCAGACACAAATCGCTGTAAGCTACACCCATAGTTAGGAGAATGTAACTTAAAGAGAACATAATTATGGAGACTCTAACTGAACAAAAGAAAAGTATTACAAATTCAGGCAGTTAGTTAATCCTCAACCTAAATAAATATGTTATGACATGAAAATACATCCCAGGTGTCTGAACAACTTTTCTTTAACGCTGTTACACCATACAGGTACTAGTGGTAATAATGTACCTGAAGTTATTTGTAGTTTTACATTACACTAATTTCTAGAGAACATCTAATCTACATATCCCAATGCTCTGCATGATTATTTGAATATTTAATTTCGATTTTGCATGAGAATTTCTACATAATTCCCAGCAAGACTCCCAGTGCAGCCTGGAAGCCAGACACAGCAGCAGAACTAGCTGAGCCTTCCTTTCAATTATCCCCAGCTCCCACTGTGGAAGAACCCACTGCCCCAATTTCAATCACTAAGCTTCGTTTTCTGATTTCATCACTCTTGGCTTGACACCATTTAATCACTTTATGCCAAAACATTCTGGTGTAAGTTATTTGTTATAATATTTGATTCAAATATTTCACCTAAACATAAATTAATAAATAATTAAAATATATACTATAATAATTACATAATTTTATATAATAAGATAGTATAAAAACATTTTAAAATTACTACTGTAACAGACACATAGGAAGAGAACTGTCACTGTGTCTGTCCAGAGCTCTGGGCCCTAAAGCACACCTAAAACAAAGATTATTTTTGTGCTTCTTCACACATACTCCTGGGAGTCTGCACCAAGGTTTGGAGGACTCCCATTCTACAGACCAAGGCAACAGAAGTCAGAGTTCCTTATCCCATGTCTGCAAGGAAGCCCATGAAGAGCCAGGGACTTGTGCCAAGACCTTTTAAATTGTAGTCAACTATGAGTAAGTAAATCAAAGTTGCATTTCAGCTGCAAGCTGAAAATCAGAAAGCAAAAAGGGCAGTCATAGCAAAGAACGAATAAAAGAAAGGCAAGATAGAACTACTATTCAGAAAATAAGACTAAGGACTTAAGCTATGGACTAAGGAATTACTAAAAGGGTAGATATTAGGTAGCCAGCAGAAGTAACCTAAGGGAAAATTTCCAAACCTAAAGAAAGGAACTCAAGACCAGCTAGCAGGGAAAGTGCTACCTTTCCTAGTTTTCTGGGGTGTTTTTTTGGTTTTGGTTGCTTAGTTTTTTGTTTGTTGGGGGCTTTTACACTTGTTTGTTTTATATATTTTTATTAATTATAGCACAACCCAAGAACCTTCCTTGTCATAAGTCTGACTCACTATTTTAAGCTAGACATACCAATCAACCTCCAAATTGAGACAAAACATGAGAAATATAGCTAGAGACTTGGAATGCTTTGTGGTTTTTGTAGTGAAAAATTTTAGACAGTAAAGAGGCGACATGAAGAGTCACTACTTATATATTTCTGCAAAAGGACAAAAGAAATGTGCAAAATGTGCCCTGCATGCATGAGCACCATGTTGGTAAGATCTCTACATGGAGTAAGATACAACATCTTCAGCACTTACATGTTCCTTCTCAGTAGTTCAATGCATTTATGAGTTGTCTTGGAACTTAAAACCACCCTACCACTGCATGCTACAATATGGGTGACATTTCAAGTATTACCTGATTTGAAGATATGTATTAAGCACATAAGCAGCGTGCCCAGCTCCTGGCAGTAGAAGGTGTGTTGCTGCTCATTCATGTCCACTTTTAATTGCTTGGTAACAATGTCTTCCAGTAGAATGCCAACCAGTTGTAGTAAGAATCTTGAAAGAAACACATATAAATTAATAGAAAAACTATCAGTCTTTCAGGAAAATATGAGGTTAGGCTATGAAACTTTGGTTTGAAAAATAAAATATGAAGCTCTTGTCCATTCATACTAAATAACATACTAAATTAAATGCTACAGAACAGGTTAACCTAAAACAAATAGGATGCTCTATGATCACAAGCACTTTACATATTAAATCTACATTATCTCTCATCAGCTACAGTCACAGTAGCATTCATATGCTGGCCCAGCTCACTTACAAAGCAAATATTCAGAATGCTGTGGTGTCTTTATAGTGATTTGCTAAAAGCAATTGAGATAAATCAAACTAAAAACAATCTGTGACAGTTAACACAGCTCAGCTGAGCAGGGGTAATTCAGCAAGTCACAGTAATTCACCTGTTTACCTCACCTCATCTATCCACACTCTACTACACAGGTTCTTTATCAAAACTCATATCAAAATGAGACAATGTGTGGTGTCAAAAGAAGCACCAAAAGAGGGCATTTTAGGAAAGCCATCCTTGCTCCTGGCCATAACCATTACTCCGTTACTTACATCACTGCTGTTGGACGTAAGGTCACAATCTGGGTGTCCAGAAAACCCTCTTCCCTCTACCCACAAGACTCAGAATGAGCTGAATGACATGAAACAGTATTCTATTCCTACCTGAATAAAATGTTATTTTCTTAAACAAACAGCCATTTCAAATGCTTCCAACTACATTAAAACATAATGCCTTAATGATGAACACTATGTCAATGTAACACTGCTGCCATCTCTCCATGCTTCTTTTGCCTGAAGTTTGTCACTGTCCAAGGACATCAACATGGGAAGCCAACTAGACAAAGCTGGACCTAACTTAATAGATCTGAATCCCACTGCTGCCAAGTTTCAAATACAGAACCTGGGCTTCCACTTAAAGGGATGCTTCATCATTCAGTCCCCACACAGAAAGGAAGGAAAGCAGTGAAGTTTCTGGACCTGATTTTACGAAGTCCTGGATTCACCCATTTTAACAGCTCTATTAGGTCCTTCACATGGCTTGAGAAGAGGTACCAGAACAATTCAAAGTCCTACTAAAATCTGCACAACTTCAATCTCTGTCCATCTCAATATTCCTTTCTCCACACACACTTGTCCCACATCAACTTATTAACAGACTTGATTCCATTCAGACAAGTTTTATAGATGTTAAATATTGCCCAATGTATTTGTGATTTTTTCAGAACTCTTTACCTTTCCCCAAGTCACTCAAAAGAAAGTGTACCTGGAAAATGTCTCTTCAGGTGGGTATTTCACCTGTTTGACCTCAGTGCGATCCTCTGGTGTGGACCCATTATTTTCTCCACATCTCAGTCTGTTGATTGCTTGACATGAAATCAAATATGGTGAGAAGGAAAGCTCTTGTATACGGGATAGAACGATGTCTTCTGTTGACTGTGAAATCAGAACTCGTAGGATAGCTAAAATTCCAGAAATCCACAGCTGGACAGTGCTCACTGATGCCTAACACAAACATAGAAACACAGAGGATTGAATACATTGGAAGTTAAATTACACAACATAGAGAGGCATTAAAAAATTAGCATTTTCATTAACTTGAAAAAAAATCAGACCCTTTTGAGAATGAAGCAAACCAGAAATAAATTTTAAGAATAGATCTTAAAACTGCTATTCCTGCAGTAACTGTCAAGCTCATATTCACTGGTCAACAATCTCTCAGCTATAAAAACAATACTAATACTTGCATAAGAAAAATGTCATTTACCTACTAAACTGCGTTCTATTTTATTGTAACAGCACCTTCCTTCACATTCCTGATCCTCAGCACACAAAATGAAGGAAAGTAATTAATAAGCAGAACACTACTGTATCAAGTGCTCCCAGTTGGTAAATCCCATTAATACTAGCCAGTTTGTTCCCAAATTCTGCTGCTGGTACTTTAACATCACTTAGCAAATTATTAGAGAGAAACACATTCTCTTTTGTTTTACATGCAAGATACCAGATTATCTCTTCTTTGAAAACAGTAGCTTACCATTGTTTTAGGAGTAACAAACATACTCCTTAAAAGCATGTCCACAGGGCGAAGAGATGAAGGGGCCAAAATCTCAAACAAAGTGTTCAATACTCCCAAAGCATCATGAGAGTCTATATGCATCTGTGAAAGAAAAACACAAAACTAATTTCTAATTGTCCACTAAAGGAAACCTCAACACAAAATTAACACTCCATATTTTAAATACTTCTAAAACAATCTGTGCGTAATAAAGCTGTTCTTTACAGTACAAAATTCAGAGCAATGAAAAAAAAGCTATGAAAGATAAATTTAAGTTTCATTGCAGGCCTTCCTAGACATGAGTTTTGAGAGCATGGACAAAAATCTGTCATATGAAATCTACACACATTTCATTTGGATAAATAGGCCTTATTCAGAGAACAAGACCAGAAGATTGACTTGTCATAAAATTTAGAGATTTTTCTCCTCCCTGCACATCCTACCAGGTTTATTTATAGATTGCAGTGCTGGTCACGATTAAACTTAAGCAGGTAACTAGGAGAAAAGAATCCTAATCATCAGAAAAGTGAACAGCTACAGTGGTATACATGCAACAGAGGTAGGGCAGCTTACTTGAACAGTTTTTTAGATAAATCATTAAGCAATAAACTACAAAAAGCAAAGGACTGGATTGCAAAATCTAGATGGCCCTATCCTGCTCAAATAATTTGGACAATGATATTGTGCAGTCACACAAAGCAAAACAATTTCACTTTATCAGCATTTTAGCTCTGCTCTAAAACTGTTGTCTGATCCTGGCCAGTCTCCCCAGCCATGAGATCTCCTCACAGGATTGGGAAACTGCCATCATGTAGCAAAGAATATCTGGGGCTAGAGCACTTCTGCTGTGGAGACAAGCTGGGAGAGCTGGGGTTGTTCAGCCTGGAGAAGGCTCTTAACATCACCTTCCAGTACATAAAGGAGCTACAAGACAGCTGGAGAGGGATATTTTGCACAGGCAGGTAGTGAAAGGACAAGGTGAAATGGCTTCACACTGAAAGAGGGTGGATTTATATTAGGAAGAAGTTTTTTACTGTGAGGGTGGTGGGGCACTGGAACAGGCTGCCAGACAAGGTATGGCTGTCCCATTCCTGGGAGTGCTCAAGGCCAGGTTGGATGTGGCTTTGAGTAATCTGGTCTGGAATCAGACCCACTGTAGCCACAAAAAAAATAAGTCTGATGTTCTAGGAACATGGAACAACCTTCACACCATTTAGTAAGTGTTCTGATATAATGATGTATCTAAGAGAAACAGAATTAATTTCCTCTGCAGACAGTCTTACTGCATATACTTCATGCACTTAAAAATTGACTTCATCACTTCAAAGACTTAATTTCTTGAAGCAATTGTTTTTTTCCAGATATGGCAACCACAATTTTAAGAAAATTTGCCTTCATATGAAAAAAAGGAAAAATCAAATACTCAAAAGGAAGAATCAATACTACTGATATATACATTACAGCAATTATTTAAGGTGTTTGTAGAACTAAAACAATCATATAACCACCTGTTGTTTTGCAAGCATTGGGAGAATGATGTCAGCTATTTGCCGGGACAATCTCTTCCATTTGTCTTCATTTTCTTTATGACACTGCTGCAGTACCAAGATGAACATTTCTAGCACCTGAGGAAAAGGAGAAAAAAAAAACTAAGTGAACACCCATACTAACAGAAAACATTCAAGTAATTCCACAGTAGGAAAAAACATTCATTTCAACCATCTACCAGAAAGACAAAAGGGGGAAAAAAACCCCACATGAGAAATCACACATTTTTAAAACCCTATTTTCAGGTTAAAAGCCTGTTCTTAGTTACGAGTTTTTTGGTAGTGTTTTTTAAAGAATTTTCCAGTTACTTTTATAAACTAGAAAAAAAAAATTTGCTTTTTAAATGGTATTTGTTAAAGGACTATTCAAACAACTGGAAAAAGAATCATAAATCTAAATACCACACCACTTATTCAACGAAAAGGGGAGGGAGGAAGAAAGAGCAATTTTCCATATGTATACACTGTCTTGACTCTAGCTCTAATAAATTTTAAATTTGGTCAAGGAAACAAACCAGACATTTTTATGGGGCTCATTCACCTGACACATGTCACTTTCATATTAAAGTTTTAAGACACAACATAATGGAGCACACCAAGCAAGGAGCACTTCTGGTAGCTGTATCTGTCCTAGGTTTGAGGGTTATAGAGACCATGCTTTGAAGGACAGGCAGACAAGAGACACAGCAAGCAAGCACTTTTAAAGGAAGTTCAGGTAGTTCAGATTAGGGAGAGGGACTTTCCCTCTATTCCCTCTACATTACTTCCTTCCCAAAAGATTTTCTCATGAGGGAAAAGATAGGAGCGATTCAAGGCTGAAAGACAACTCTGGAGCTCCATGGGTGGCAGCTCCAGTTGTAACAGAAAAATTTGAAGGCAGCAGCTCTTGGAACTTCTCAAATGTCCAGGGAAACCACTGCAGACCATCTAAACCACAGCCAGGGAAAAAAAGAACAGCCCAGGAATGGTTTATACATATTGCACCAGCAGAACAGGGCAGAATAAGAACTACAAATGGGATGGTGTGGGAAGAGCAGTGCATGGGTGGTCTTTAATAGGTTAAGTGTGTCAGAAGGGGATCTGCCAGCAATTGCAGTACCTTATGTAACACAAAGTTATTCACTATTTCACATCATATGTCTACAGAGTGTCATTTCATATAGTTATATTAGTCATTTTATGATTATAAAACTACAAATTCAAAAGAAAATGTGGATACACAAAATTACCCCAATCTGAACACGCAGTTCTAACAAATTATTTTGACAAGATGTACTGACTTTTTTCAGAAAATACAGTGCTTACATTAGCATACACTAGAATTGCATTTTCACATTATGAAAGAAAGGCACATTAGGTTTGTTAAGCACCTGAATAAGCAGTAAGATCCCATGTTGATCATGACACTTCTCTTAAAATTACTTTTATGTTTTTCTTTAAAACAAAGTGTATTGATGAAAGTCATTGTTACACTCCTACAAAGCAGAAACATGTTTTCCAAACTCGTAAAGTCTGGGTCAAAGTAGAAAGTCATAAAAAATACCTAATTACCAGTGTCATTACCTTGTTCAACTAAATGTTATTTAAGATACAGTTACTGTACAGTAATACCTAAATCATCTCCATGCAGCATCTTTCCTAATTTTAAACTTGTCTCTTTTTCTATTTTACCCCCATTCTTCCACCAGCCTTCTGTTTATTGTCTGCAATACAGCCAAGATCATGATCCTAACTGGAGCTTTCTAGTCCTTTGTCTTCTAGGCTTGACTAAAAAATTCTACAGATATGTTACTTCACCTGAAATACTAATTTGTAGTGCAGAACCTTTCCCACAACCTTAAAAATCTTTGCATACTCCCTCTATAAGGGAAGATATCACACAGAGTCCAGCTATCCCAGTTTTGTATAGAAAATCATCAATATTGCCTGAAGCACTTTTAGCAGTCACAGCAATGTTACCCTTTCACAGACCAGAAAGAGGGACCTTTCATCCTCTCCTACCTGATGGTACTGGATAAGTCTCAGCAGCATTGACACTACAACTTCCTTCTGAGTTTCCAGTTCTTTGCCAGCATCAGCTTTATTTGTTCCTCTTAACACAAAGAGGTCATGAACAATGGGTTGCAGAGCTGGTATTGCTGAAATGAGATGTATTTGTTTTGGTATGAGACAAATCACTCCTGAACAGTGATTTCTTGAAATAAAAATTCAGTTACTAAAAGTAAATTGGGTTCTACCTCATTAAAGGTTTTACCCATATCTAAAACCCCACAAACCCCATATTTATCATGCATAATGATGGCTATTTTTTTACTTCTAGAAATTTTATATTATGGGCAAATTTGCTCAGAGAGCTAAAAAAAGAAATTGTAATAAAGTATTTCTCAGCAGAATCACTGGAAAGTATGAGAGAGATGTTTCTACTTAGAGTCTGAAAGCAGAAGGAAATGGAAATGAACCAAAACTTAAGATCAAAGCCTTGCACATACTAATAAGTTGTGAACTTATTACTGAATAAAGTTTCAAATAAAACCTTTGTTGCAATTATGAACAATGCAAAATGTGGAGCAGCAGTGTTAATATGATATAATAAATTTCCTGAAGGAATTAAGTGAGAAGTATTTCACATCTTAAAAGTTAGTGTCTTCTGGAACACACAGTATGATACCAGTTTTCTATAGCTTAGTAGTCAACACTGGATTTATTGCTGAACTACTACTAGTAAGTGTTGAGTTTCTTTCTTTCTTTCCTTTTTTTTTTTTTTTTTTTAAGAATTACCATGTGTAACAGCTTTCCTCCCACTGGCCATGATACCATCACACAGCTGAATGATCTTGGGAATTCCAATTATTTGTTTGGAATGATATCGCTCATAAGACAGCAACACCAGGAAAAAGAATATATTAGGAATAATTGCTTCAGACTCCCTGAAAACAAAACAAAAAATTAAAGTGTCAAATTTGACTTGCACAGCTTAATTCAGTAAAACTCATCTTTTTACAGTCAAGTTTTTTTTTAATAATATGTTGTTCTGATTTCACACAATACTTCTGTAATTTTTGTGCCCTGTTCTGTACAATGGGCATTTTTTCCCAGGGACTTCTTTCAAGCTTTGCCCATTGCAGTTACTAATATAACATACTGTCTAATGCACATTAGATTATTTCTGTAGAAGATCCACAGAAAAAAAAGAACAACTTCTCTCTTCATTAAAACTCAAGTGTGAGAAAAACCAGAAATAACTGACATTAAAAACTTCACTGCTTTGCTTATGATCTACTAGGTCCTATACAATGTGTACCAGGTGAGAAGAGCGTGCATGGATTCACTGTGAATCCACAATATGAAGAAGTAGCTCTCCCTTAAGCAATTGCATCTAGCAATGAAATGCTGATTTCTGGAAACACAGCTTTGGCAGGGTGTCCCAAAAGAACTGAATTTGCAATACCAAAATGGAGAAACAAAACAGTGGCAGATTATTATTATTATTTTCCATGTCACTTCCTGACTTCTTCAGTCACATGGAACCTAAAACATCTGAAAGTGTTACCACTGGAGCCAGAGAATAAATGAGCACATTGCCCAGAAGAGAACTCTCCCTTTTCTGATAAGGCAGAAATAACCAGCAAATCTAATCACTACTTGTGACACATCACTAATCTGTCTTTCAGAATAAGACAGTTGCAAACCCTCATTGTTCAAAGGATCTTTGCCAATTTCATACCTGAACTGTCCTACTTCAATGTATTCAAACTGCTTTAGCACAAATCCAATAAACACCTAAAGAGAGAATAAAGTGTGCATCAGAACAGAGACATTAATTTCCATTTGAAACCATTTTGACAGTTATAGACAGGCATTGAAAATCATTTGCACTGCATTATGAAATGTTCCCTCTGCAGTAACAGAAGATGGAGAAACCTGCTGAAGCTTATTCCAGCTTGCATGAACTTATGCTACATTTAACCTGTAGTCTGTATATTTTTAAGTATAACTTCATCTTTCACTCATGGAATACAATATTTGAGTTATTACAGTGAAGAAGTTAAGAATCAGCCAAAAATCTAAACTGAGATAAAATCCAAAGCACTTATCCATTTAAAAGAATTATCTCTTTAAGAACTTACAGAAAACTTAAGTATTGCAAGTCACATTTGGTTATAAACCTGGAGATAACTGTAGCAAATAAAACACTTCTAAGTAAACCACTTAAATTTTATGTTACAAATTCACTGCTTCTATGGACAACTACACAGACTACTGTATTTGCCAGTAGCTCCCCTCACTGCCATTAACATCAAACAATAGTTGTCAACCATGATCATTATCAGTCATAAGGAAGTCCATACTCTCAGTATGGAAGAAGGTATTTCCATTGGTAAATGAAGTTTTATTTAATAAAACTGACTGTATTGTCCCCATCATTTTATTCCTAAAGTCAATCTCATGAGCAGTTCTTAAATAGTCGTAGCAGAACTCAGAAAGTCATTTATATGCAAAAACCCCAGAAGTATGAAGCTATTTGTAGCTGGAGGGCAGGAAACTGAGTCCCACCCTCCTTTAAGTCTTTGCTTTCACTTACAGTACAATGAATGGACTGCTGGAAATATTTTTTGCTGCAGATGTTAATTGAGCCTGTTGGTGAGATTGCTGTATGACAATTTGCAGATGTGGTGAGGTACCAACCTGATCAGAATCCAGAAGACAGTAGTTAACTCGCAGCTGAACCAGTTGAGCAAGCAAGTCTAGAACTTGTCTCTGCAGCTGTACTGACGTTGTTGTTGTGTATTGTTTCAATGCTTTTATGACAAGGGGTTCAAATAAACGAATGTGATTGTGAATAGCATTCTGTAATAGAGAGATTTTAAAGTAATCTAACATCTGAACACATCTCTGATTCAAAGCCAAATTAGTTTTAAAAGGAGGAAAAACGTTTTAAGTCTAAGGTACAGCTCTTTCATGAGAACACAGATACAAGTACCTTATCAGCACGATGTTTTGCTGCACTGGAAATGCTAGTTTTCAGCTGTGTAGAAACTTTCTGCAGCACATCAAACCATCTGTTACAAAAAAAATACAAAAAGACCCACACACGTTAAAAAAAAATACAACAAATATATTGTCCTTAGATACACTTCACTGTGCCAACACCAACTTCTCCTTATCTACTTGACTGCTTCAAGAATCTTAGTAAAACCAAAGAGCAGAGACAACCTACAATACACTGACCAGAGATTTTCTAGTCTTTGCTTAGTTATCCTTCTCCCTTTTCTTTATCATATTGACTATTTTCTGTATTTATAAATTAATAATATACTTTTGAATACAAGCATTTAAAACTATTATTCATTTAAAAAACTTCAATGATACCCATTTTAATGACTTAACTTTGCTTTAGAAAACAAGCTAATGATAACTTCATTCGGGATGTCCTCACCAAGACAAGTTACTCTGCTTAGGTCTGCATTTTCAAGTCACACAGCACCCCAGTGATAGTCACATTTATGAAAAACACTAAGAACAGACTCTAGTTAGAGTTAACAGTATGGTGTAGGAAGGAAGTTACCCTGAAGCATCATGCTCCTGCTCAGCCTGAACCATGTTCCTCAGACTGGCATCGGCAAGGGCCTGTGTGAAGTGTGTGTACGGTGCCATGAAGCAATAGTGGTAGAGACCAGGCCTCAGATTGGAGGAACCCAAGCGCTGAGCTTTGCCTTGAGCTTTGTTGGGGTTTGAAGACAAGCCCTCGTACTGAGAAGCCAGGTTTGTCCCAAACAATGTTTTCAATAACTAGAGAAGAAAATTGGAAGGAAAAGAAGAAAAGTTAACATTTCAGGAAAAAACCCTTGACTTTTCTCTCACCATAATTCATCTTTGAGGACTTAAACCTAAATATTTTAACTGGAAGTCTGCAAGAAATCCATCATTAAGGCAGTCAGTTCTTTGCTTTCCAGGGTTTTTTGATGCAGTTAACAAGCTAAAGAACATTTTTGGTAAGGTAGGAAATTTTCTGAACATTAGCTAAAATAGTTCTGTGAATTGGAAGCAGTTCAAGAGGAAACTAC
The DNA here is from genome assembly GCF_049639895.1 of Pseudopodoces humilis. Taxonomy (NCBI): domain Eukaryota; kingdom Metazoa; phylum Chordata; class Aves; order Passeriformes; family Paridae; genus Pseudopodoces; species Pseudopodoces humilis. The sequence goes on along the minus strand of NC_142205.1, from coordinate 9,254,388 downwards.
ATCATTCAGATAGTATCAAGTTACAGAACAAGTAATGAAAATGAAAGAAAATATGCTGTTTGCTCCACTTGGGCCAATGTTTCTACATCCCACTTCCCTTAAGAGCATGGCCAAAGGAATCAGGATTAACACTCACATAACACAAAAAAATAACTCCTTACCTGCTGTACACAAACTGTTGCCATTGTTGGCTCTCTGTTGAAACATGATTTTAGATATCCCAAAATTTCTTCTACACACTAGAAGATCAGAAAAACAAGTGCATTAAATTGTGTTTTTCTTTACGATATTTTTATATATTTTTTCATATTATATCTTTATTGTAGAAAACATTACAGTGAAAACTGGTCAGTAGCACAGGTTTTTGTACTAAGTAAAATTACACTAAATTAAGGGAAATCATGGAATTAAAAAAATATAAAATTCAACATTTTCCTCCTGATCTTAAAATACTATAATGTCTAACACCACAGTCAAAGAGAAAAAGTATCAAGACACAGGAGAGGGAGGGGGGCAATAGGTCTTCTGATATTTTGTATATTTAAATATGAATATAGGGAATGACTGAGGGCAAACCATTTGGCTGGGAATAAAAATCCCCACATGAAACTTGAAAAGTAAAAAATTATTCCAGTTTTCAACAGCAGCAAATGTAACCTGGAGAATTTGCTTTAGCACATTATTCAACTTTATGGAAGCACAACACTTCTAGGACTACTGCCCCTTGGAAGAGTAGCAATTTTGAAATCACTGATATGCGTTTTCTCCCAGTAAGGACCAGGGATACAGGACAAGTTAACTATAAAAGAAAAAACAAACAAGGATTATACCTTTCCAATGTCCTGAAGAGTAGCAAGTTCCAAGATTTGAGAGAGAACATCTAAGGCAGACCGTAAGAAACATCCAAACTTCTCATTAGTGTTCTGGAGATCCAAAGTAACCTGTTCCCAGAAAATAAAACCATGTTTTCTCTTAACAGTTACTTGACAAGGAGATACAATTTTCTGGAAGAAGTGAGTATTGACACAAAATGATCATTGGTATAAAATTTCAGTGTATTTCACACTGACAGCTTAGACTGCCTTATGCATTGCTGGAAAGGCAGGACTCCATTTTGACTAAGAAAAAATAGGGATCTTCTTGCTTGAGGAAGGCCTAGGACACTGACAAGGAATAGAGTCAGATGATGCATTTCTGATAAACACAGTAGGTGTAATAAGAGCACAGTCCTTGAAGTGTACATATCAGGTGACCAACTCTCTAGGGAATGCATTCTCTGTCACCTCAACTAAAAGCTTCCCCATCCTGGAATACAGTGCAGAGAGAACAGCCTTGGGATTTACTCAGCATTGTCAAGCCAGCAAAGAGTCATTTGGTACCAGCAACAATGACAGCAGAGAAACAACAGGGTGACAATGCCTATCATGGGTTCTTGTTTGGCCAGTTTTTGTTTTTATTGGTGGTAGTTGTGATCTTTCTTTAAATTCTTTTTTTGTGTGTATAAACTGTTTACACAGGTAAACAAGTGAGCTGACAGAGGCAGAGCCTGCTTGAAAGAAACCAAGTCATTATCTAAGCCCATTGCAGTCCAATCAAACAATATCATGCAGTACCTTATAATTGGCATGGGTTGCTTTCAAGACATCATATAACTTCAGGTATGATGGAAGATGATAAAAGCTTCCTACTGAAGATGATTTACTTGTTGGAACAGGTCCTGTAGCATCAGTTTGCCTAGAAGCTTAAAAGAATATCATAGATTAGCACAATATGTGTTTTCTAGGTTGGTCATGACACATAACATAATTTACCACATCTGCATTATTAAACAGCATGGTTTTTTCAATCCATGTATAATCCAAAATGCAGAAACACACAGTGCACAACTGGAAAATGAACAGCATTCCAATGATCCAGCCTGCTATGGTGAGAGAAATTAACTCAGAGGGCCCAGTACTAAAGTAGGTGTACAATTTACAAAACTGATTTAACAAGTGTTTCCTTCATTCATTACTAAGGTAAGAAAAGGTTTCAAGATTCAGAATCTAATTTTCAAAAGCAATATAAGTCACTCCTGCCAAAAGCTGGAAAGCAACTTTCATATTTCTTTTAAGTAGCATTCATGCAAAAATTACTTTAGTCAATAGCTGAGTAGATTCCGAAGAAGTGAGGAAAAAGATTCAGCAGTGCTTTGGTTCTGAAAAGTACAGTTAATTTTCAGCTTATAGCTAATAAAAACCGAAACAGTAAAGAAGCCACCACCCACAGCTGCCTTTCCACCAATGCAATACCCTGCCAGCCTCTTGAACTGAAACTCCAGAAAGATTACTCAGTTTTATTTCTTCTCTCTCTGTCATAACCACATGGTGTGGGGGCAGGTAGATAGAAGAGTTAACAGGAGTGATGTGCCTACCTGGACTTGCTTCACCACTCTTTTTAGGGCTCATGGGCACAGATGCCTGTTCCACAGACTCCCTCTCTTTCCCCTTTCTCCGAATTGGACTAAGAGAAGGTGGGTTTGTGAGAGAAGGTAATGCTGCCTAGAATTAAAAGAAGCTTTATTAGTTTTGTAAGCACAAGTAGTTTTTCTTCTTCTACACAAATACAACCATGTTCTTCTATTGTTTAAACACCCCTTCATTTGATTGTCAGTTAGATTGAAATGTTCCAGGTTCAGGACATGAATTTCCTGTGCAAAAGGAAATAGTTCAAAATATTCCCTACTTTATTTTCAACTTCAGCATAGGCCAACGAGATGAAATTAGAGTTCAATGACTACAGTTCCTTTTGATTCCAGATAAAGGAGTGTCAAAATGAAATTCAAACATTTTTAAAATATGAACAAATTACTAATCTTAACAATCTTGTCTTACAGTTTCTAAATAAGTCTCTTAATGTATATGCCGCAAAAAAAAATCTCAAACCCCCCCAAACCTGGAAGTACCTCATATAAGCTATTTCAGAAGTCAAAATATTTTACAGGATATTCAGAAGATACAAGAATTATTTTTAGCTCCAAAAGGAGCTCAGTGCATTACAACCAGACAACCAACCCAGAAGTCAACACATTTCCCAGAGTATGCAATCCAATACCCCCAGTATTCTATATACCCCTCACTGAATTAATGTTTCAAGTGAAGTCAGCAGGAATAAAGACTCAAAATTTAGGGTAATATTTTAAACACTGCAGAACCGAAGAAAAACCTGTTATGCGAAGAAAAAGATGCATTTTGTTTTCATGGTACTTGCTTTACTACACAGAGCAGAGTCACTATCAAGGAATTAGACACCTGTATCAAGTCTAAAACGTGAAGAGGTCTATAGTACAACAGTATTTATGACACATCATTTTATTTTTTTAATTTTTAATACATACCTTTACTGCTGGACCAGGAGGAACATCATCCATCACATGTGCACAAATATTAATGACCTTCAGAAGATGAGAAAAGAGCTGTTCTACTAAAGTGACAAGAGCTCGATCTGCCAGAGCTGGCCAGGGTTCCTCCTGCTTTGCAGCACCTTGGTTTGCATCTTCTTCAGCAGACCAGGGATTCTTTAAGCACTTGGGAGCACTTGCTGCAATTACAGGAAATAGAACACAAAACTTGGAATTAAGCACCAGAAAATTTTGAGGGCAGAAATGGTTATCACCTCTATATGACCAGAAATTCAATCAGAATTTCAAAGCCAGGAATAGCCAAAGAGTTTAAAACAAAACCAAAAAAAATTGAGTTCTTTGTACCCAGGCTGTACTAAGCATGGCCTTTGGCAACTGGAGGAAATTTGCAACTTAGCTACAAAGAGGCAGTTTGTCTTCAAATCTCCTAGGTGCAAGCTCCTTCTTTATTTCTTCTGCTTAATCTTGCAAGCTTCTCATGGCTTACCATCAGAATAGAGTCAGATATGGCCCTTCTAATCCTAATGGTAAAAATATTAGGACCATCCTGCTTTTCTTCTCCTGCCTTACCTGCAAGCAAGTTTCCAGCCAAAATCAAAGCATCCTGATGTGCTGAGAGGTCCAGTGGGAACCACGCTGATGAAAGGAGAGACAGGACCAAGCCAGCCATACCAATGGTGCAGCCCTTCTGAGCTTCATCTGAAGAACTTGGCTGGGAAACACTGGAAGTTTAATTTTGGAACATCATGACTTTTTTTTTCACCCTTTTGGCAAATTTAAAGTCTTGTGAAAGCCAACAGTCAAGCAGATAGCTAATCTAATGAAATGAAAACTGCTACAGAAATACACATTTAACACTCAAATACAACTTCAGAAAGCATTTTGCATCAGAGACCTGACAATACTCTGGGTTCTTTAAGAGCCATTACCTTATCTTTAATAGCAAATATCAAGGGTATAGTGACATCTACTGATGAACTGAAGAATTCTGTATTTATTTGCTAACCACTACAGTCCTGAACTATCTTAAGTCTTGTGTATATGCAAGGCAGGTATGGGAGACACTAGCTGTAGTACTGCAATGTAACAAAATTTTAAATTGTAAATTTTAAAGTGACAAGAAATTAATTAAACAATTGCATTCCATCAAATCCTCTATATTTTTTGAGGGAACACTATGCAAGTTGGCAATTTTCTGCTGCATTCTGTATTTTCTTTGACAATAATTATAAGACCAGATTTTCCCATGGAAGTCAAGTTTAAGTAAGACTAAGCAGAGATCACCAGATGTTTGGCAGAATACTCTGTGAATTACACACATCACTTCAAATCTGTAAGACCTAAATACTACAGTTTCTTTCAGGAAAAGACCATACATAACCACTAAATAAAGGAAGCCTGGAAATCTTTCAAAATATTTTTTAATTTTAAATAATTAAAATAATCTAATATAGTTACTCTAGTTAATATAAATACAGGAGTTTCAGAAAATTAAATTGACACTAAGTATAGCTATTATTTTGCTAAAGCTCCAGAGGTTAATTATAGTGCCTTTATTTGGTTTTTGTGAAGTATTTTCACAGGTAACTACTATTTACTTCACATACAGTCAGAAATCCATGACTTAATTCATATTAAGTGGTACAGAGCTGGAATGCAGCAGTTCCAGTAACCTCTTAATCATAAGAACAACACCTAAGATAGGAAGGTATATTGGTAAAATTCTCATGTTACTATCCACATTATTATGTTCTTATTATTCAGAACAATTAAATGTCCCTATCATTCCACAAAAATAAAATTACAATTCAAATTAGTATAAAAACTAGCCAAAAATTTGTGAAGAAGGAATCAGAGGAAAGGGCAAAGGCTATATCATTGGATCACTTAGACACATCTTTAAAACAACATTTTTACGCTAGCTAGAAGATATATTGATTTTATTTTCCGGTTGAATACTATTCACATCCTGAATTACTTCATTTGTTACCAATAGACCACACTTTTTATACTACATATACAGAGCACACCACACTTAGGGCCAGCAAGGGAAGCAAGGGCCTGCTCACAAGAAAAGCAGCTGAGGGATGCTTGCTTTTTTGGGTTTGGGTTTTGGTTTTAAAGCAAGACAAAACTTCCTAATTGACTAGTGTAACAGACACAATGACTGCAACAAAGAAAATCAACACAAATTATGATAAATCTATTTAAAAACTGAACAGCTGCACAGGTGCACATCTCCAGTAGCTACTTTTACTGCTCACATGGCACAGCACAAATAATCAGAGGCAAAATCAAAGCTTTTAGGCTGCTACCTGTACATTTTCATCCTGAAGAAACTCTTCAGAATGAAAGTAATTTGGGACTATCATGTATTACCTATATTAACACTTAAGTATTATAGACACTCAGTTTCCTGTTCCTACTCAGTGTGCCAAATGAGACCAATTTAAATGCACCTGACACTATTATAGAAGCCAAGATGAACCAGCTTCCTTGACCCACCATTTTTCAACACAGACATAAAGCGAAGATGAAAATTTTAATGTTCAAACTTTAAAGAGCTACTACAAAATACAATATCCCAAAGATAAACATCCTTTCAAAAGCATGGAATATTTTCTCCTATATCATATTTCACAGATGCTGACTGTATCTATCTTTCTGTAAGACCAGTTGCAGCCAATCCCTGTGATAGACACTGTGGATCCAGGGATGACAAATACTGGCACTTAATACCCTGACAACAACCTGAAGTTATAGTCTTCTGTATTCTGCATGAAGTTCTTAAAGAACTTCTAAGATAAGCTTAACAGCATATACCTAAACCAGGACTTTCAATGCCTGGGTCCACTTCTGTACCACAAACATGACTTTCAGAAGCTCGATTAACAAAAGAGGGAACATACCCACAGTGCCATCCCACACTCCAGGTGCAGACTGGAAATGTTGTGGAGAGAAGACACAAAGCTTCACAACAGCCAAACTTAAAAGTAAACATGAAGAATTGAATTAGTTTCATCAAAGGAAGAGTTAGCAATATGGTATCTTAAGAGTGAGAATTAAATCTATTACTACTGCCATTGTCAAAGTACAAAAGCTACAGATACAAATATAGTCAGAAAATCATAAAAAATAAAGCAAGCATGTAAAACAGGAAGAAGTCAGCTACTGTAGGCAATAAAACTCAAAGGAACTCATATATAAGAAAACTCACCGTAAGTGCTCTTGTAGTGGATATTGTCAGTGCATGGGAAATTGCTGCAATAACCCTTGAAAGGTTGTTTTCCATAGTAACATCTGTTGGACTTTGCAGGATATTGTAACCTCTGTATGTTCTGAAATAAAAACATTTACACCCACTAAAACACGTACTTTAAAACTCCCATCCCAATCAAAAATTATTAATTTTATTACTTAAAAACTTAAGTATTTAAGCTTAAATTACTATTATATATTTCACAGACTGCTTGTAACATGCAAAACCAGAGAATAGTCTAAACACCATTTTATACTATAATATTTTGGGGTTGTATTAGTAACTGCTATTTCATTTATAAATAAAAATATAAATAGTAGATCAACTTTCAATATCTAACTAGATACTTTGAGAAATGACCACCAATTTAAAGTTAGTCTTTGCTGTTGCTCAATCCATGCATGCTCACAAGCTTGGGATTATTGCCGTAGAAAAAGTTTATTTTCTATCCAGAATTACACTGGATCCACAAAGTTCTATTGGGTCCATACTGTAGTATGTATCTTAAGTGACATGATCAAGATCATTTACCAAACGATATATAATTAAAAACTTGTATGACAAACTGATAGAAGCCAACAACCCCCATAAATATATACAACTCATACTGTCTATAAGACAAAAGAAGTACAGCTTGCAGCAAAAATACAACAAGATCACACTATCAAAACTAGAATTTATCTTTAAATTATAAAGGGAGTACATCCTTCTGCAACTACAATCATTAAATAGGATGTGGAGAGTTATAAATCTGGATCAACACACCTGAAGAACTGTAACATACATAAAATTAGCTTGAAAAGCTGCATCCCATTTTATAATTTAATGGACAAGTAGGGGGACTTCAGGATGGAGAGAAGAAACTGTCTCAAAACAAGGACTCTCAGTGTGTGAGCACATCATCAGTAACTCACAGCATACTCTCTGAACATGAGTCAGTTTCTGTGGAGCTTATGCCTACTACAGATGCTCCTACAGACTAGAAAAGGAATTCATAAACACGTGGATTTGCAGTATTCAACTACAATATCAGACATTACAAAGTGAAATATGAGTCTCCATCCCTTTTGAAGCAAAGCCAGACATGTAACACACCTGGTGATAGTGCTCACTGCAAAGTGAGATGGGGGCTGCGTTTCATGCATAAGGAGTTTCAGGTAGACACTGCTTTGGTCTCGTGCTACTGCCACAACTGGGTCAGCCTGTCCTTGATCACAGTTATAAAAAAGCTTTGGAACAAGCCTGAAAGAAAATTAAGTGTCAAAAAGAAAAATCATTATTCAGATATTATTTAACACCCAGTTTAAAGGACATTTAATATACAGTTCAGCAAGCTACATATGCTAATTACACACATCAAATTGTAAATAAAAGCTGTTATCAAAATTCATTAAGCTAAATTCATCTTTATATAACTGCTCTTCATTACAATCAAAGAGCTCAAGTCAGGACAAAGCAACTGCTCCAAACATACAGTAATAGAAATAAAAAGTCTTTCCTGGAGATACATCCCTATACATACTACAACAGATATAACAATAGATTACTTCTCCCTTGCTGTTCCCTGATCTTCCCAGATATTTTCTCCATGAATATCTGTATCAACTGAGAAATAATTTTTACCTGAAAAGAATAATTTTTAACATCTGATTTCTATGCAGCAAAACCTAAACATGAAATCAAATCCAGTCTTCTTTAACAACAACATTTCCAACTCATGTAAAGTGAAAAGCTATTGTACACATGCTTTTGTAATCTCAGTGAGAGTACTTCCAATGCATGTCCATACTGGATGTTTAAAGGGGTTTCTGCAAGCTTGTAGTAGCTTTCCTGAGCAGGTTAAGTCTTTTCCTATCTTAACACACCTCCTGTCACTAAGTCAACATGAAGCTAGAAAAAAAGTTCAACTTGTTACCACTCAGTTAATAAAATAACTCCATTTCAGAATCAATAAATAAAATAATAAAAGCAACAAACTCTACGATGCAACAGTTCATGATTCCTCTGCTGAGCTGCTCTGGCAATACAAACACTTTTGAATGCAGAACTTGAAAAGTTTTGTTGTCCTTTATTTATTACTGGGAATGGACAGCAATTAATAGTGTGAAGAAACTAGGAAAGAAACTCCTCTGATAATAAAATATACCAGGAATTCAGTATTACAGCTCCCAAATTCTTCAAACATGAAATTTAAGTCGTTGAATCCCAGTAAATAAACTACCAACTAATCCTTACCCTTTGGTCCATTTATCTGTACAACAACTATAATTGTAGTAGGTTACAGCAAACACTTCCTTTGCAAACAAAATTTGCTGCTGCACTATGATCAGCAAGCAGAAAAGTTTTAAGATACACTGTGTATGACCATGTGAAAACTACAGTGCTCAGGAATTGGGACAAATCTGTAGAACTGCAACATTTTATGTTGATCAGCCACTGCCAGGATACTGAACAAACTACTTCAGCATGAAGAAAAATATTCTGAAGAAGTTGAAACTGAAAGTGACCCTCAGAATGTAATTTAATGTAATTAGATTGCTAATGGAAAGCAAGGTACAATTGCCTGATGAGTCAGAATGATCATGTTCCTGGTACCATAAAGATGCATTTGTTTCCCATTTCTCTTTTGAACAATTATATATCTATATCTATACCTATATCTATATATTATGTATATTAGAAACACTCAAGTGATTATTTTAGTTATAGGTATACATCAATATGCAAGTATCTTTATAAACTACTTTTTCTTTTCCTATTAATAAAAATGTCACATATACCTCATTAATGAAGCCGCAGCCACGTGTCTCACTCTTGGATCTTCATCTCCAAGCAAACTTATTACAACATTTTCAAGTACTCTCTCCTGAAGCTTTAATAGCTAGAAAATAAATTAGCAAAGTAAATAAAGTTCACTGATCATTTTCATCATTTGACCATATTGTTAAAAGAGTTAACAAGTGAGATTTCATCTGTCATACAAGCCTGCAAGACCATCTCTACCTTAACACTGTCAACCACATTCTCTAAGTCAATTTTTCATAAATTAAAAAAGAACAAGCCACCAGAGAAAACTAAGATATCTGAATCTCCATAGTAGGCATATTCTAGTAAGTTTTAGGACATGAGTCTATTTATACAAAAAAATACAACAGCATTGACAGAATTTAAAAACGAAGTGATGACATTGCACTGGTACCTTAATCCAAAAACACATTTCTGGATTAAATATACTGGATTAAACATACTGATTGAATAATTTACTTACACCAGTATAATGATGAATACCTCTGTGCAAACTCTCAGCCCTTCCTTCCAAGAAGTTGACTAGCCTATAACAAAATAGAATTTAGAGTACATTAGTTAACATTGTGTGTTATTTCTCCTTTCACTGCTCTGAGGGTTCTTTTTGTTTAATTTTTTAAAAACACCACTATAGGGAAAATATAACTAGTAAACAGTTTTTGCAACCTTTAGAAAAGGTAAGCTATTTGCTAACCTACTATCTGGCTAGTGTAACTAAAGAAAAATAGTCCTTCAATTTAAAAAAACATTAGTTAAAGATATTGATTATAATTGTATTTTTCCCCATGCAGAGAATCATCAGACTATTTTGAAAAGACAGTAACACATTCCAAACATCACTATTCACAGTGAGTCCACTATTGTATGACTGTGGAAAACTTGAAAAATTTTCATATAAACATCTTTTGTCTTTCAGCTTGGAAGAACCAATAGAGAATGAGAGAATGCAGGAAAAAGAATAAGTCATATTTATTTCAGTGTTCTCAGAAACTGAGTGACTACAGAGAGCTGACAACAGAGAACAAGTCAGGGACTTTCTCTTCAAAAATACACAGAACTGCACAGAAAAACTGAGATTCCAAATTATGTGGTCCCTCTCTAATCACACATTTACGGAAGACTTGAAACAACAGACCAATGAACTAAAAACTTCAATACAGTATTACTAGGATTGGGCTTGGTTGTGTAGTCAGCGGTAACTTGACAAAGGAATTCATACAGGATTGACTGATCTGAATTAGTTTTATGAAATTCATTAATGCTTCAGAAGAAATTGCACCATTACAGTTACAGTTTCCTATGCTTCTCTGCACTTTCAGCTACTACACCCAGGGAAATATATAAACACTCACCGAAAATCTACCTCTGCAAGTGTTTCCAGAAGTTCTGTCCTTACAAGCCAGTATGAGCTGTTCTTCAGAGCAAGGAGGTCAACGATCAATTGCAAACCTAGTTCACTGTAACTGCTACTGCATAAGCTCATGATGCAATGCTGAGAAGAAAAAACAACTTTCAGTTATATTATAGCAGAGATTCTCCAAAAAGCAGAATGGAAGTCATCAAAAAAACACCTGTTTTCTTTAGAATACTAAAAAAAGTTATTGCATAAGAGCTAGGATAAGCACCAGAGCTAGGTACCTTGCAAAGCCAGAACACCATCTCCATGTGAACTGCTAAAACCTGCTGCTGAAATTAACCTCTGGAGAGGAATGCAGGCTTTACAGATCAGAGGGCAATCCTCCAAAGGAGGGCTCACAGGGCTTAAACACCACCAGCACTGTATTCTCATCTGTTCAAAAACAGTCTCCTAATTTCCACAGGGTACATTTAGATACCTGTTTCTGATTTCCAAAGTTTTGGAAAAAGTCATACCTCCATATTTGAAAGTTCATCTACACACACAATGTGTGATCTTTGGAAAAAGTTACAGAACTACCCACTTCCGTGTCTTACTTAACTACAAAAAATGTACTTTCTTGTTTGAGGATTAACAACCCAAAAGGCTTAGAACATTTCTGCCAAAATGAGTAAAGTTAGGCCACATTATATACTGAGAAAAAGCAACAGCCAAAGTTTACTAGTATTAAGTTGCCTGAACTGAACAATTCTGGTTAAGTCTTCTAAAAAGCCACTATCACAAGTGTAATTGCACGTGAAATCACTACACACAAACATGAAGATTGCTGAACTGAAGGTTAAAAAGACAGCCTCATTTACCTACCTGGATTTCCTTCCCTCAGATGTATCACAAGACCCTCCTCTTTGCACATAGAACCATATTTTCCATACACAAACTATCCACATTTTACTAAAATTTATGCTTTGCCTCACTGGTCTTTCAGCTGCAATTGTCACCTACCCTCAATAAAATAATTCCCCTCAGCCTCCAATTTGTCTGTGTTCTACCGTACTGGAAAATCCATCAAAGAAAGCTCACTCCTTCATCCCTCTGCTTTATCACCAAATACCTTCCACAGATTCTATTCCAGAAGTAAAATTCACATACTCTAAGTTCCACTCACTAATTCAGCTGTCATCTCTATTTTAACAACTGCCTGAGGGATTTTTCACCCAATTTGAATTGCTTGCCTTCCTGACACTTACCGAATTATAAAAATTATTATTTCAGAAAATAATTGCTATTTGACTTGTCATTTCTCACATTAAATTTTTTTCTCCAAATACAGGCTACAGCCAGGTGTTACATGTTCACACTCCCCTGTTTAGCTTAGATATCCTTTTTATCTACTGCACTCATCCTACTGTTGGTTAATGTAACATAAAAACTCATACCAGTACATTTCTCATGAGAAACATCATGAGTAGATTATAATGCTACACAATCTAAACACAGAACTGTTTTTCTGCACCAGTAAAGTTCTTCAGTAAGAAATAATTTTATGCTCCATGTTTAGACATCTGCACATAGCAACATCCCAGTAAAGAATCACAACTCTGTGATCTGTAGTGGTGCAAAGAAATTCCTACTGCTTACCCTCACAGCTGTACAAGCCAGTTTGCATGTAACAGAGGATTCATCTTTCAATGTTTTCTGTAACAGAGGTATGCAGTCTATCAAGGAAAAGAGATTTCCTTTAAAAAAAAAAAATAAAAAAAATTGAGCAATGAAACATTGCAATGTTACATTAAAAAATAAAAATACATCCATAAAATAAATTGTTACCTGTTGAGCTTCTGACATTCATTAGCCATTTTTCCACATCAAAGCGGGATTTAATTAGAATGGAGTTGACAATTGTTCCACAGAGAATGGCAGTAGCTCCTCTAATCTGGGGATCTCCATGGTCAATATAGTTCAGAATGTCCGACACATATTGCTCCTCTAAGAAAGTAAGTTACAACTACTTTATTTTAAAAATACTAGTATTAGACTTTACTGATTCACAAAAATGTTACAATGGAGGTCTCAACTATTGGACAATCAACATCAGCATATCCAGAATATGCCCACCATAGTTCTCCCCTTCTGAGATCCCTTTCTGTGCATGCAATCTACAGATCAATCACACCTTTCATGCCAATGATCACATATATAAAAACACTAGTGATTTATTTCAACTGTACACAAAGTGCTCCAGGGAAATGGAAGAAGCATTTTGGTCAATGTATCAAACCAGCTGCATACTTCAGATCCCTGTGATTCATTTGTAAAAATGAACCTAATGGCTTAGAAACTATCTATAAAGATGGACTAAATTAAATCAGAAGAAAACATCTGTAAAATAAACAAACTCCCTCTACATACCCATTGTTTTAAAACAGCTTCAACTTGTCAGAAGCTCTACAAGCTCATCAACTGAAAGTTAAATCTTACTACAGAAAATATACCTCACCACACACACAGCACATTCATTCCAATTTGTGCAGTATTTGTTCACAAATACTAAACTTGGTTTGGAGTTTTCAGCATAGATGCTGCCTCACTTATTTGAAAACCCACACTACTAAAATGGAATATGTGAACTGCAACATACCATACTCTTCTCCCATTGCCTCCAGAGGTGTTTTATACAGTTTGCTGAAGAAAGACTCAGGGTGAAGTGCAACAGCTGCTCCAACACAACTTACTGCCAGGGCTTTTACACTGACTCTCACATCTCTATCAGGAACTAAAGCTGCAGGGAAGAAACAAAAATTATATAAAAGGAAGGTATTTAGAAGATTCCTGAAATGTTTTAAATTTAATTAATAATGCTATATAAAGTAAAATAGCTTAGCCTGGACAAAAATATGAAGGCAGAGCAAGCAGTTCCAGTATACAGCTGCTTTTCTGCTTTCCTCAAATAAACTGTATTTGAAATATACTTGAAATACTCAAATACAGCCATAACATACTTCCAGCTCACCTCCTTTCAAAACCAATACATTATACAGGTATATGAAAAGGTAAGAGTTTAGAAAAGGGAAAAAGAACAAAAATCTTAAATCAGACATATACCATGACAGGAATGTGTTTTAAATACATCCCCAACCCTGGATGTACTTAAAAAAAAATGCAGATGTAGCTTAGGGACTGCCACAGAAAAACGTCCAGTATTTCCAATAATGTGAGATCAAAATAAGACAAAGTGACCACATTTCCAACTTTGTACACTGAGAGACACAGAGAACCAAGGAAGCTCAAAGACAAACATACCTCCTTTGTCCCCAGTGAGCAGGAAGGAAGCTGACAGCAGCCTCACACAGTGCACCAAAGGAGCAGAGTCTCTGTCAGTATAGTGCCCGATGTCCCCCTTTACCCTGGAGGGCTATTGAAGGCAAATCACAATGTTTATACAGAGAAAAATTAATCTTCAATCGAAATAAAATATTAGCACAAGGTTTAGAAATACTGCACATCCTCAAATGTATACAGGTTTAATACAAAATGAATATATAATATTCATATGTAGTTTAATATATATTCCCAAAAAAAGCCTCAAAATGTAAGGCTTTGGAGAAGTTTATATCCAGTACAAAAACTGGTTCAATTTTATTACAGGAACATTATATTGTAGACTTTTCTCAACTACAAGCATTTGAAGATGCTGATTGCATCTGAAGAGCATGCTAAACCACTTGTTGCCATCAAACTTTGGAAACTTTGTATGAAAAGCATATTATTTCTAAGTTGTTTCCAAAGAAGACACAGTTTTCTATAGTCTGACATTTAGAATTCCCCAATAGTCCAAGCTCAACTAATTCTGCCTGCCAAAAATGAAACTTCTGTCACAGCTCAGAACAAGGTCCAAAGATGAAGTCAAAAAAATGTAAGAGGAAATCAGTAACTTCTAGTTAGAACAGCAGGAGGCTCAAAGACTAACCTCTGAGGAGCTCATGAAGTTACCTACACAGGTAGCAATCAGCACAAAGATATTTCAAGTAAAAAAGTATCAGTGTAGCCTACAAATCCACAAAAAAAAAAGGGTTTGTGCTCTCAGCAGCATGTTCTGGTATGGCTTTACTGGTGATTGCATTTAAGATATCAATATTTAGGTATTCACCTTATGCTAAATAAAATTCAGGCTGTAACTCAGATTCCCTATGCAACCTGAGTTATGTTGACCTATAAGGAGGTACATCACATATACAGGCTTCCCACATTTACCACTAATTTACTTCATTGTAATGGTGAGTTTTAATTTTTTTTTAAACATCGTTGTTTTGAACTTTAAAACAGACCGCTGTGACTACTTCTCACCTTGCTCTCATGATCACCAGCATCTGCTGAATCTTCTTTGGATGTAAATCGATCCACACTGCTATCAGAAGGCTGCCTACTATGGCTCATGGTTTTCAGCAGGTGAGACTGCTGAAGAGCTTCAGAAAAAAGCAATTCATGAAATACCATTTCAGATGCAAACTAAAAGCACTTTAATTAAATTTAATTATACAAACATGAAAAATAAATTAGCAGTGATCAAAACAAGTGATTGATCACAAGTGTTGAAATATATTCCTTATTTTACATATCCATCTAGTTGTTTGTTTTTCATATCCGTTACATGAGTCTTCACTCCCTTGGAAGTGCAGAAGCACCTGAACATTTGTCTTAATGGAGTCACCAGTCTGGGCCACCCCTATATTTATCAACATACCAAGAGAAGAATTTCTGAAGGAGTCTGATGAATCATCTTGGAGAATATTTCCAGCTTCATCTTCCTCATCTTGTAGTTGCCCGATTTGCATTCCAGAATACTGCCCTTCAGCACCCTCCAAAACCTACACAGTGCAAGGACAGGACTTAAAATAACTTATCTTTACACAGACTATTAAATTTGAAACATGCAGTGTTAGTAATCTAGAAATAGTCTGAAAGCAAATAAGAGCCTGATAAATATTAGTGTCCAGCTGGCATGTAAACCCCAAAGCACTTCCCCTCCCGCCTGCAGCTCTGGGGCAATTGGAGGCCACAGTTCCATCTGAGAGTCTCCAGCTGAGCCATGAACTTGATTACCAACAGGAACAAAGTAAAACACTCAGTCCATTGCTGCCCTGCAGCTTCCCTTGCTCCCTTATCACAAATGTCTCTCAGCAGTTACAGATCACAACCAACACCTTTACTGCCACAAAATGACCCTGGCCCTTGCAGTTAAACTCCCCCATAACCTTACTTGTCCTGGATATGTGAAATCAAACTAAGAACAAACTGTAGGACAAGAAAGGACAAATAAGTTTAAAGCATTTTCATTTCTTCATTAAAAAACAGAGACTACAAAGATGGACTCATCTGGAAGAGAGTTTGACCTTTGGAACCAAGGCAATATATAGGTAGTAGGTATGTGGACAAATAACCATAAAAATTAATCATAACAATCAATGGCAGTAAAGTAAAAAAAAAACCAACTTCACTAATTTTATCAGAAAACAGGACACTTCTTCAGTTACTTCCTATCTTTATAAGCACCTGGAAATTGTTCATTAAGAAGCTTGTGTGTAAGTAACTTGGACAACCACTTAGTCTGTCAATTATGAAAACATAATTTTACATGCAATTACAGCTTGTAAACAGTATGCCAACTGACACACGGAACAGCGGAACAGTCTGACAAGAATTTGCATAAACCCATTGTACCAATAAACACACCTTGTCAATAAATGCCTGCTCACTTTGGCCTCTGCACTGCCATCATGTAATCCAGAGAGCAATTATTATCACTCCTTTGGTTCTTGAATCCTCACACTTGCAGAAGTATTTGCTTATGATGATTATAAATTTACTATTTTTTGTAACGCTAAGAGACTATTACTTTTCCAAGTTACTATCAGAAAACTAGAGTAAAAAGTTTGATAATGTTTGAAAAAGTCTAAAGAAATTCTAAGTTTTCCCCTTTTTGAATTTTCTGCTCTGGTTCCCAGTAATTGTATTTTTGCTGTTTTAACTACAACCTCACAATACACTTGCCCAAGAGAGAAAAATGTCTTAAAACAGATATATTTTATGCACATTTCAAGTGTTCATTAGATATGTAACTGCTACATTTGTAAATCATGCAATATTTGCCCATTATAGGAGAAATCCTTAAGATGGAATAAAAAGGAAAAAAAAAAAGATGAGTTGTGCTCCCAAGTGTAAAAGCACAAGCAGAAGGCAGTGTGAAGCATTGTGCTCCAAAAATATTCCTTTATCATTCCAAATAAACTGTTCACCCTTTAACACTTCCAATAACCTCCTGCACCAAAATAATTATTAATTTATCTACACAAAATTAAGGATATACTACTAAGAAGATGTATTTATGTCAAGACTTTGATATTGCCATTCTTTCAGTGAGCAAAATCTGTAATGCCTTCACATGCCCCACCAAGAGAACACACCGATTATAGCTTTGTAGCTTTTCATTACCGCTGAAGCGAAAGTGTTAAAAGGAGGTCAAGCTCTCCAATAGAGGTGTGAGCTGCTGACCTTTCCACTGTTACTGGCTGAGGATTGAAAAGTAGAAGTCGAGTAAGGAGACGAATCCAAGTCTGGGCCCTCCATGGAAGAGCTCTGAGATATGTCGGGCCCCTCAGTAGAAGGAGATCCCCCCTCTGCCCGCTGCACACTTACAATTTCAGAACTGTCCGAAGGGGTTACAGCAGAGTCTGGACCTTCTGTAGTAGTCTGAGAGCTATCACTAATTGGTGAGGAAGCCTGTGTGCCATCATTCAAATCCATAGTGGCATCTGACTGGACAGCACTGATCTGGCTGGAGCTTCGACTGAGCACTTCATCATCTTCCCCTTCAGTAGCTGTACTTGTCAGGTCACAGCCTGCCAGGTCCACAGAGTCTGACTGCAGCGTATGCTGGGAACGGGGCTGCTCTGTGATGATGTCGTGTCCCGTGGGATCTGCAGCTGAGCTCCCCCCCGACCCAGCTGTTGACACACCTGATGAAGAAGCCAGTTCACTGGTTATCTCGCCCTTCACAGAAGCTGCAAAACACAGGCATTTATGAGTCAGTCCAATGCTTGAATTTGTGTTTCACTCTTGAAATGAACACAGAGGCTAAAACCACATATTAAACTAGGCTAAAAAAAGTGCGTAATGAAACACTTAAACTATAGGTAGGAAAATAGGTATCTTATAAAGATGCCACTCCATCTTTACCAGTAACTCCCATTAAAAAAAGAATGCTGCCAACTTCATTAAGTTTTACACTCAGCAGTATTTATGGTTTCAGTTGTGTTTACCATGTCTTTTGCATGCCCATACACTTTCTCACCACTGCAACACATCACTTACACTGTTTTGCATACAGCAATAACAGAATGTTCTTGCTGACTACACTGCTAAAGAGAAAGGCAGGTACCTGCAAACGATGCAGCGCTGACATCAGATCGGGTTTCAGAATCATCATCCAAGCCTTCCTCTTCACCAAGAAGTACTTTACCTGAGAAGTGATATAAGAAAAACCTTTAGTTTTCAAAAAGTACAGTCAGCTTGAAATGAACAGCTGAAGGCAGATGTGAAATCTATCTTTTAAAAAGTTTATCCAAATAATTTTTCAAAGCTATGACAGATAACGGATGAAAGGAAGCAGGGAATGAATAAAGTGCACATCTAGTCCCTCACTAATTTATCAGGAAAGAAACAGGCAGCAGTGTCAAGGAAACAGAGTTAAGTAATTTCATTTACCAGTGCAACCATTCAGGAAACTACCTACAACTTATTACTTCTAGTTTATTGTTGTGGACTACATTTAGGATCCCACTGATTTCATCAAGTATGTGCTATTCCTCAGGACTGGATACCTAGCATCTGGATGTCTGCCCTCAATTCTGAAGGGCATTAGCGCACCACAAGTGATAGAATAAATAACCTCTTCCTCAAGGCTACAAGAACTGTCAAAAGCTACTTGGAACTCCAAAGATAACAGAACGGAAAAAGCCCAGGGGGAAGAGCAGTGCAGAATAGAAGCACAAGACAACACAGGTGGGACAGGGTGATGAACCATGGACAACCATTGAAAACTAAGGATTACTAAGGCAAAAAACCTTCAGAGATGCTTTTTACCATAAGAAACTTGAGAACCAGCAGTTCCCAACAACAGGTTCTAACATAACCCAACCACCACAGAGTTTGCTTACTCACAGAGCATTATCTACTTAAATTACAGGCAGTGGAAAGAGAAAGATACCTGCAGATGCACACTGCCTGGAAGGGAACCAAGGACACAACTGCACTGAAAACTTCGTCCATGGGACAGCACATGGAGTGCAGAGGGAGCTGCTAAGCCCATCCTTCTTGATGTTACAAGCCCCTTGCTGAGAGAGGGATTCACAGTAACTGCTGTGAGAAGGATCATTTTGCTTAGACCACCAAGCTGCACTGGTAGTCTAAGACTGATAATGCAAGAAACTAATGTTTGGATAACTCTGGGTGATACCTTTGCACCTTATTCAAGTTAACTGAGAGTAAAAAAAGCATTAAAACACTTTTGTATTAATTTCTTTTTCTCACAGTAGAATTATACTCCTCTGAAAATATGCTCAAACCTGTAAGTAAGGCAGAAAAGTAAACATGACATTTCTATATACCATCTATGTAAAATGACAGTAACTGAGAACTATTCCTATGAATGAATGAGTAAAATCCTGCTAGGAGTTCCTAACAAAAAGCACAAAATGTAATATATTCTTCTCTATTCTTTTTCACATTTACATCCATTTCACTGAAACAAACCAGGATGTTCTTCTGCTCTCCATGGCTGACCACCTCTAAAAGTGAAAGAACACTGAAAAACAGTCATTAGGCACATTAGGTTTTGTATGCTTATATGTATTAAATGAATATATAACACACGCAGCAGGATACTTTTCCTTTATTTAATATGGAAAAAAAAACATTTAAGTTGCTTTCAAAACATAGGCTTTGATTTCAAAAGGAATTTTCAGCCTCTCTTGCTAATAATCTTCTGAGGTTGAAACATAAACCAATATAGGCCAGCTGCTCAGAACTGAAGTTGGTCTAATGCAGCAAGATTGGAAAGATGTGAAACAGAGATTTCTGTAGATCAGCCTCACTTTACACCCCTACACACAAAGAAGCATTACAGCTTGAGAACACACATCCATTGCCCACTACTCTACATGACTGCAAAATGACTTCAAGGGAGGAAGTGGGAATAGGTTTGGATTTTCTCTCCTTTCTACAATGGAAAGCAGCAGGAAATGAACAATTCACAATCTGAAAATAAGCCAAGCAAAAATTGTGAAGGGATTTCTTCAAATTGTTTTTGCCATTGTTTAGACCATAAAATCTCAAATAATAATCTTGAGAAAAGATGAAAGCTGATGACTCATACATGTTTTCTCACCAAGTGAAAGATTAGTGTTTTAACAAGTACTTTAAATGAATTTACACTATTATTAATACTTCAAAGTTACACTAAAGACTACCAACAAGACAAAGAACGTAAATGATAATTTACCATTTTTTATTTACATGTGATAGGCATTGTGATAGATATCGCGATTTGTTGCATTTTGTCTCACCTTTGGATGCTGCAGCAATATCTACTTTCAGACACACATTTTTTCAATCTGTCCTTTCTAAACTAGAAACAATAACTGCATCCATCAGCACTATTTCATTCAGCTTTAACCACTAGTTCACATTTTGATATACTCTTAAAGTATACAGATAAGGTTTAGGCATTATGACATTCCTTGCACATAAAACTGAAGGACATATCTGGGAAAAGTATAAGCTGTAATGGTCCTTCAAGTTCATATAATCTCATTTTGTTTAAACTACTTTTCCTTGAAGTTTTTATCTTCAGCACTGCACACCCCTTGCTTACTAATGCTTGCAGTGATTGCACTACATTCACACAGTTTCAATGCAGCATCAACATTTTGTTCACCTATTGCAGGTGATGAAAATGTTACACAGGTGTACCTAGACTGATTCTGTCATAGTGACATGACTGGTTTCAATCACATGTAAACATACAACTAAATATTAAGTACTTTCATGCACAACCTCAGAAAAGAATACTTCAGAGCAAACTGTATTCTTTAAAATCCTGCTAAATGAATTACCTATTGAAAAAAGAAATTAAAATGTACACAGCAAGACAAAAATGTGTAGAATTAATCATCAAGAACAGAAAAAGAAATAACAAAGCACCATATTGAAGCGTGCAAACATACACATGCATTAGTGAATTACAGAGAAAAAAACAGGCCTAACAAAACCAGGAAAGTTAACTATTTTGCAACTTACATTAATGGTTAAGTACTACCATGAAAAAGAAGAATGTCCTGTTCAGAGAGATTATTTTTCCATGTGCTCTTAAACATTTAAAACTGCATCAATAACCATTAGCATAACTTTGCCAGTGAACTACAGCAAAAATAAAGTCATATTGCTTTAAAGTATTTTAGAATATCTTGATTGCAATATCAGAAATTGCATCAGAATTCTTTCATTATTTATAATGATTAAACTCAGCTGATAACACAGGCAATTGTGAATGAAGACCCAAATTCAGCAAGACAATGAAGTGGGAAGGGGGAAAAAAACAACCCCAAAAAAATCAGGAAGGAATGCAATTAAAGATTTGTTTTCAAAAATAATCACCTTTATGCTTTCTTGCAAGAACAGGGCTGCATGAAGACCCCCCTCCAGCTGCAAATCACAGAAAGTAACACATCAGGGCAAAGAAAGAGCTAATGAAATCATGAAGGAATTCTAATAGCCATGAATGGGAAAGAAAAAAAATTCCAAACAACAACCAAAGCCAGGAAGAAATAGCAAACTTTTTGCTTTTGAAGTCCAGGGTTTTTTGATCATTCGCCACAGAATTACTTTTAATATTCTGTGCCACTTGTGTGTATTTTGCTTTCAAAAATGTGTTCTAAATTTCCCTGCTATGATTGCTTCCAGCTAATAATTTACCTTCCAGAAGCAGCAATATTGGCTGATGATTAGTTCAATACAGACTCCTTACAAAACTCCAATCAGACACTGATTCTTTTGAAACCGGTAGCAGTTAAGAGAATTTCAAGAACATGCACTCCACAGACAAGAAAGCTGATAGCTGATTTTAACAGTTAAGGATAAGCTTAAGTCATGCTTAAATTTCATGCTGGTTTTGGTATTCAGCAAGAAGCTCTCAGTTAATACAAAATCTGATTAGATCTGGTTTTAGGAATCAAAGTTGTCAGGTGATTGGTAAGAACAACATTTATTTCGTGGGGTAAAAAAAAGTCACCATATTCAACTTGCTTTGTGTAACAACAACAAAAAATCATCAACACAAACTGTAAAAAAAAATCGGAAGCTTGTCATTAATCAATGAATGTATACCCACTTAAAAGGAGGGAAAGAATTTCTACTGTACCTGGGGAAAAAAGAATGCCATATATAGGCATACATTTCATTTAACCTTCATGCTTTTGCTAACACTGAGAACTAGAGCTGATGATGTATGTTCATTTCCTTTTACTCCAACTATCAAAAGCAGAGCTTACCTATAAGTTCCACTATGCTCCCACTGCGGCTCCTGCTGGCAGGTTCATCTTTGGATACACTGACCTGAACAATGCCCCCACAGGCAGTCAAGGCATGGAGCAGTTCAGGGGGGGGTGTTCTAAAGAGCTGCTGGAGCAGTTCTAAAGCTCCAGTCACAACATTATGGTCCTGATGCTGGGTATAGTGCAGAGTCAGTTCATAAACCTGAAAGACAGCAGAGTACTGGAATAAGTCTCTATGAAGACAGAACATATTATGTGTTTTATCCTATACAACATCAAATTTCAGCAATGAATTAAGAATAACTGATGCTTGGGATATCTGATCTTCATCACAATCTTCCAAAGGGGAAATGTCAATTAATTGTAACCACTTAAATGCCTTTCAGTAGAACTCTGTTGTTTCTTTCTGTTGTTATAGAAGGATCACATCAAAGGCAACATAAGTTTTTGGCTCCTTTGGGCACACCTAACAAGTACTGCCAATTCATTTTTCTGGGATTTCTGATCATTACTTATCAATAATACCTGTCACTCGACCAACTATCATTTATCAAGATAAAGAGGAATTTGAGAATTCAGAGTGTCCAGTATCAGACTAATGCTGGATCAAGATTTATTTCTTTCCCTCATAATTACTACTCTTCAGGTAAGGGTTATTATTCATATTTTACCTGTATAAGTTGTTCTGGTGAAGGTGAAATCTCTGTTTCTTTCCTTGTTACACCAAAACTGCCTTTCAGGCTGGTATCTTTTACTTGTTGTTGCAATAAAGGTATGAGATACCTTAGTGTAAGTAAAACACCCAGAATTAAAAGAGTAGGACGGTCATCTTCTACAGGAACCAACAAGCCTGAGGGGAGAAATGAAGTGGCCAAACAACTTACTAATTTACTGACAGTGGTTAGCTTCAACACAAATGTTATTTCATGTAGCCCTTATAATAGCTTCTTTAAATAAAAAAACCCAACAAAATGGAACAACCAAAACTTAGGAGCAACTTAAGAGTGCTTTCCAAATGTAGAAACACTTGAAAATATGTATTTTATACTACTGACAATCAATTAAGCATGGGACATCAGAGGACCCTGTCTCATCTTCCCTGCCTCCTACTTTTTACTCCACAAAAACACATAAAATTGTATTTTTTGTTTTGTAATAGCTGAATGCTTTCACCAAATGATCTACACTCTCTTGCTCCTCTCACCTGCCTCCTCTCTCCACTTGACAGCTTACACCCAAGTGTAATTCCCTTGGTCACAGATGCACTACTATCCTAATGGAAGATATCTGCACTTTGCCCTGTTTTTGGAACTTTCTTCCAGATACCTACCTGCTAAGCACAACCAACCCCAAGGCATATTACAAACTAATATAAGTTATGGAAGAAAACACAACCTTCTATCCAGGCAGGAATAAAAAAAATCAGAATCAATTCTTGAAGTTCCCATTTGTTTTTCCATTTGAATTCTGCATCACTGCCAAGGACATTATCACACATCACTTTAGAGGGAGGAAAGTCACAACGCAGCATTTGAATTTTTCACACTTCTTGAAAGCAGCAAGGC
This sequence comes from Pseudopodoces humilis, assembly GCF_049639895.1. Classification (NCBI taxonomy): domain Eukaryota; kingdom Metazoa; phylum Chordata; class Aves; order Passeriformes; family Paridae; genus Pseudopodoces; species Pseudopodoces humilis. The sequence continues at coordinate 9,230,396 of NC_142205.1, read as the reverse complement.
TAACATGATAACACCTCATGTATCTCTTGGTCTTCCTTATATCTCCTTTTGCAATAGTCTACATAGTTCATGTTTCTACATAGTAAAGAACCCCTTGTCAATGACAAAACTAAGGCAAGTTTCCAATGAAAGCCAGAGATGTCTCTCATCATGACTTGCAAAACAACCTGAAGACCATGCAAACTTCCCAGCTGAAGAAATATGGAAGCAATACCTGGTATGAAGTTGTGTGCTTTAAATAAAACCCCCTCCATTTCTGCTCTAAGTTATAACAGAATCTATGTGGTGGTTCTTCTAAGGTTACAGGGTATGCAATCACGGTCCAGAGCCCAGCAGGGTACCCTCCACCCCAGACCTGCTGCACCAGCAACCAAGCTGATGGACCATGCAAGTCTTCAGACCCCTGACGCTGCACAAGTTCACCCAGAATCCTTAGAACTCTTCATTTTCCTCTTCATTCCACCTGCTTCCCAAGCCTCAGCTACTTCTTTTCAATGTTACTTACTTAGCAGCACAGAGAGAGACAAACAGCTTTAGAAGTAACTTCCTCTAACTTAACATCAGATAGAGAAAGTATCAGCAGAGTAACTGGTAGTCTAAGTGTCCTTCCTTTACCTGAAAACGTTTCACTTATGCAAAGTGATACATGGAAAAACATGTAATGTTACTTACACATAAAGTGAATTTTTTGCCCTGAATCTTACCTAAAAGCACATTCAATAACCAGGCATAAAAATACTGTGTTCTTCGTGAATGTTGACAGATGCTTACTGCCGATCCTGCTGCTGTTCGACGGATAGTGGGGGAACTGGACTTAAGATTAGCAATGAAAGCCTTCAACAAAACCTAAAAATAAAGACACCTTACTTAACTTTATATCAGAAGTGAACTAAGAAACCAGCAAATGTATTTTTCATTTATTCAAAACATTACTTCATGCACCTCAAGCAAAGGCAACTACTACCTTAATTCAGACATGCAGCTGTAACACTGCTTTCTGCACCATCTGACTGGTAATGCTGATAACTCACCATGCTTTGGGATGTAACAGGGAGCACTAGTAGGGTTAAGAAAGGTACCTTAATCTCACTGTCGTTTGCAAAATTGCCAAAAGCTGCCATGATTTTGGGTATTGCTGCAGCCAGCGTCTCTTGTACCGATTCTTCAGGTCTCTTACTTATCCGTGTTAGACAGGGCAAAAGGTTCACCAAGTATGGCCTAAGTATGGCACAGAAGAAAAACTAATTTAAGCTCAGAACAACTGTACCCTTCCAAGTATTTTTAATTCATACTCAAGTTCTGTGGTATTACTAAATCAAACAAAACTGTACCTGATAGCTACATAGAACATAGGAAAATAAGAAGAATCTTCTGAATGCAAGAGAATATACTTAAAAAATACAAGTCATTATCTCCACAAGCTTTTCCCCCTTACAGTAATGTATAGCACAGAACTAGAACTCCATTAAAAAAACACACTGATGAAATAATTCAGAGAGAATAAGGTGGGAGCAACTCCTCCAGCCTCCTAATTACATACTTAAAGCTGCCAAACAGTAACATTTTGTTAACATCTGTATTTCTTTAAAGGTTCTTTGGAAAGTCCATTATTAGAATGTTTACCTGCACTTTTGAGGCCGAACTAGATGGGCAAGCTCAGCAAATCTCCAGAGTGCAGCACGCAGACTTCTTGAAGCACCATTCTAGACAGAGCATATAACTATCACATTTCATCATGCAAAACCATTTCCTACAAAAAAACTACCAATAATATACAGTATACAAAAGTGTATATTTTACTCAAACAGATAAAAATATAAGGTGTCTAGAAATCATAAATTTCCTTTAGCCAAAAGGAAGTCAAGCCAGTTCCATGACTTCTTCATTTTTCTAGCTGCTATTAGGAGTTTTCTGAGTAATCCAAAATGAGTAATAAGTAACACCACAAAAGAAAAGGAAGTGTCTGAGATCTCTGCTCTGCTGAAATCTGCTTAAAATACCACAGAGAAAGGCATCAGCCAACAAAGAAACACTGATGATATGAGAGTCTGAAAAATTACTGGAACACTTGCAGAGATATAAATACAGCATAAAATTGACGGCAGTGAAGATATGCAAACAACATTCAGCTTCTGAGTGCACTAAGGAAAAACCAACATGTTCATCTGTAGCATGTCATAATGGAATGACTACTGAAGTTGAGTAATTATTTGCCTGGACTGACAGCTTCAGTTGGGCACCTGACTTGAACTAGAATGCCCTTACACTAGTGTCTAGGGATGTAGTACAATTCCTTAGTGTTGTTGGAAATATAGAAAACTATGGAAGTCAACAGATGCCTAGGAGGGTGACTACCTAATGTAGTTCAAACCCAACCAAAATGCTTCTCAAACTGAATCACGTGAAGACAAAGCTGAGATGTTTAAAAACTGTAATTTCTTTATTACTTTCTTCAGCTGACATATCAAGGGGTTGCAACCTTGTTAGCATGGCAAGTAAAAAATACTTGCATCTAAATTACAGAACATGCATTTCTCAGGTTCACAGCCAAACACCAGATTCTGGCATGGCCTCTGAAGTGATCCTGATGCACAAACAAAATTCAGTCTGCTGGATGATCCTGTCACACATGCTACCTCTCTCTCACCTGTCATGAATCCAAGAGCATTTTTCAAGAAGTACACACCAACTGAACAACAAAATATTTCCTCCTACACCTGGTTATAAATGGGCAGAAACTTCAGAGAAATTTATATGTTGGCTGTTTTCCCTTAATTAGGTAATGCCCATTTCCACACCCTTAAAAATATTGCATGACATTACGGTACAGCAATACAGTAAGATATCCATACATGGCCCTACATCTAACAGAAGAAAAGCTATGCACATTAGTTTTGTGACTTATCTTCTAGAGTTCTATTAACCCCCCCAAAAAAAACCCCAGTATCATTCCAGTCTGATGAGTAACACCTGTATTTTCTGTCTATACAAGCATGACTACACGTTTATAAATGCAAGAGACACAATTTCAGTGATACTGTCCTAAACATAGCATTTCTCTTCTCCAGTCACAAACTCCAAAAAGGCTATTACTAAATTTCTTCCTGTGGACATATCTAAATGGTAGCTTTTGATACCTGCTTCAGTATCTTTTCCTATGCCTCTGTAAGAAGCTGTAAGTACACATCACACATTCGGAAAGTAGTTATATCAGGTTACTTCAAGCCTTAATTCTCCATTAGGTTGTGGCAATTAAGAAGGTCACTGTCCTCTGTCTACTTTTCATGACCCTTTTGGTTTGAGTTATTCTTTCCAGCTTAGTCAGAGGAGCAAAACATCATGAATCTGCCTTATTCCTTTGGGTGGGGAGTCGCTAAGGTTAACTTAAACTGCTGTTTAAACCAAATGCTCACATATTTTTTGCCAGATAAGCTTTCAGAAGTGGCTAAATCAAAACAAAGGGGACAACAGTGAGGAACTCAGTAGAATAATACATTGAAACAGTCACAAATCCTTCTAAAATGAAGCTTTGACCTTTATCTTAAAAGACAAACTACTAATTTACAGTAATGCTACATTCCAATATACTAGAACACATACTAAATACCACACTTCAGAAGAATATGAAAGAAAAATCACTCACCTTTTTGATTTCTTTATACAGTTCCAACTGTAACCTGGGAAGATTGGAATCCATCAAAGCCTGCAATAAAATTGATTGATAACATACTGTATCAGAGAGGAGGTGCTTTACAGGAAAGATGCTACACTTGCAGTAAAACAGCTTCAAACAAGGCACAGAATTATCTAATGGTCCCTGTATCTGATGTATACCTAAGAAAGTGATAAATAATAAGAAGGAATACCTTTATCCTTCACACAAATGTGGAAAAACTCCACAAACCCTAACAGTTATTTACAGTTAATATTGACTGTTTTATCAGCTCTACTTGCAAAAGGCCTATGGGATCAGCCTACAAGCAGAGCCAACCTATTGTGTTTTCTGGCAATCAACAGCAACAGATACTCATGAACAGAATATTAAAACACAAGAATAGCATTCACAAGCAGCAAAAGGCATTCCCTGCTATATGGAGGCATTCCCTCCCCCACTGTCAAGCAGGCTCCCACTAATTCTCAGACTGAAGCTGTATCTGTACCATTACCTTTAGCAGCCGCTGAAAACCCTTTGTTTCATGAATCAACCTATTTTCTGCATCCAGTTAGTACGCACACCACAAGGAGTTGTGCATACCAGAAGTGTCACATCCCAGGATGTAATCAAGCATACAGCAACCTCATGCACTGCAGACCTGCAGCCTGGCTAAAACCCAGTGTACATGAAATGAAAGTAAGGACTAGTAGCCCTAAGAAGTAGTAATTTTCTGTTTACCACTTGATCATTCTCTACCTTCAAAGTATCAGAGAATACGAAGATATGAAAATATAATCTCTTCATACAGGACAACTTGTACATATGTGGTTACCCTTCCTCCTCCACTTTTTTCTCTAGTATGTACTACAATTTATGAACATTTCTACCAGCTCTTCCTCTGATGAGACCTTTGTACAATGTGAAAGTGCCTACATTGTGGATTTATATAGTACTACAAAGTTTAGTATTTAATTTTTTATTCCTTGCCCAATAATTTATTAATTTCTAATTTTCTAACTGCCTTCCTGATCAGCATTAAACTCACATCTTGACAGGATTACTCATGATGACTACAAAATCTGACAGCACCCACTGAGTTAGAAGCCACAACTGCTTAAGCACAGTCAGCGGAGCCTGTAGCTCCTCCAGAGCATGATTTCCCTAGCCTACAACTGTATGCTCCAAAACTCCATCCACCCCAATTACACCAGCTGTTACAATACAATGGCATTGCCTTCCCCAGCAAAATCTTACCCGGGTTGTATCTTTGTATTAACATAAGCACCCCAACTACAGACTGCAGGTGCCTAGACGACAGCAATAGGATTTAACTTCACAAAACTTAAGTTTTTATGGCAAGTTCACTACCCCTATATACATGAAGGTATCAAGCAACACAAAAAGGCACCAGCTATTACTTGGCTTCAAGGCTAAGTTGTTTATAACACACTCAACTGGAAGAACTCTTTTTGTTAGTGTATAGCTATATTTTTAGTAGTCTAGAAACTATAATGTCATCCCAACTGGAAAAAAGCATAGTCAGCTCTAAATCACTACAAAAATAAATACCAGTTACTGAGAGCAACTGTACTGCAATCCGTGTGAACAGTCCCACCGGTATTATTAGCAGAGAATACTACAACATCGTGCATCAGCTTCAGACAGCTTAACCTTACCCACAGAAACCTGCAAAGTCCCAACTTGGTATTTTTTCTTCTAAGGGCATCACCACAGTTATTTAAATTTTGAGCCATTTATGCTGTCTTTGAGGTTCTGACAGGTAAGTGTAGTGATACTTGAAGATGACTTACAGCGTGTTTATCTCAAGTGCTCAGCCTTGTCTGCACAGAAGAGCTAGTTTTCTAGTTATAGTAACGAGCATAAATGCCAGACAGACACACAGTTACTCAAGTAATGCTTACATCCACAGTCTTATTTCAAAAGAAGCTACAAAGCGTCACACTAGCAAAAGAATTAGCCTCTAAAAATGCCTGAGATACTAAAAAAGGTTGAACTTTGGTTAAAATGCAAGCTTAGGGGCCCAACGCCTGGGTTCTACTTACCATAAGCATCACTGATACTTGCACAACTCATAATAAAACTGGGCATCTTTTTGCTTCTGCATTTATACACAAGTGTCTGCCTAAGTTGTTAAATTGCTTCCACACAACATAAAGCACAGAAACAGAATACAAAGTACACCCAGCTACCATAGCAGTCTGATACATCCATGTGTGCGGAATATCACAACTGTTAACATTTCAGAGCTGAGACCAACTGGCAAGCTTAATGACTGATAGAAGACGCCATTATTTAAGATCACTTTAATCTTGAAAACAAAACAAACTAGCATACAGACATTTGGAAAAGAAATTAAGTTTTTCAAGTTACCCTGAAACATGTCAGAGAGCAACAATATTAGAGAATTTATGAGGTAAATTTTACACCAAGCCTACATGTTTCAGGGAAAGTAGGAAATAAGCTTACATTCTTTAGAATTATTTCAGAGCAGCTTTTAAAGCAAATAGTTAAATAATAACGTATGTATCTCATACAGCAGTCTCCATCAAACAGGAAAACATTCAAATCAAAGTGAAAAGAGCAAAGTGCTATTGGGCAAAACAGAAAAGCAAGGAACTCACACTTCCTCATTCCCTATCATTATGGAACACACTACACAACCTGTAAGCTTTCTCCATACAACTTTCAGCCACGAGCTCAGCCCCCAAAATTTAATTAATTTAGATATCAATGTTTAGTTTTCTTGCTTCTACACACCCCTTGATGTGAAACAAAATTATTATTTGCACATTTCTAAAGTACTTGAACTTCACATCAACTACATTATTATGCAGACACGTAACAGTGTCTTAAAGTTCAAGTATTTCAGAGAAAACCTAACACAAAAAAAAGGCAAGTGAAGACAAGCCTGTTCTGGAAGCAGCAGATTCTACAAATTACCCAAAAGGTTCATTTTAAGATCCTCTGAATCAACACTGAGACCTTGTGTGACCTCCTATGAATGCCCATCTGCTATTCCCCAACAAGCTCTTCATTCTCGACCACAGCAGGGGAATAAACAACCTCCAGAACACCACATTTATTCTAATTACTGCCTGAAATCTCCTCCTCCAAGTCTCAGCAAGCCACACTACCTTTCAATCAGTTTCTAAATAATATTTTTACCTTTCCTCATGCTAAGTGTCTTTATGTTTACAGAACAATAATAGCAGTACTCCTCCCACACAACAAGATGATTTCAGAAAAGCCCACATTCCTGTTTTGGTTAACCTGAAGAGAACAAAGTTAATGAACAATTGAAGACAAGAATAGACCAGAACAATGAATTACATAAGACAAGTTAAAAGTTAAATATGTTGATCTGGGCATAAAACGCCCTCCTAAGAGAGAAAGAGCACATATAGAATTTAGTAAAGAAGTTTACTTAGCCTTTTACATTATAAGATATTATCAACAGTAAGAAAAGCAACTAAAAGAACATCAGTGTGAATTCAGACAGGACATGGCATCAAGAAGAGACAAAATCTGACAGTAAAAGCTCTTACTTTAATAACTTTATTAAGGCATTCATCTGCAACCATCCGGACATCAGATTCTGCATCCTCGCTGCAGAGGAGAAAGAGCTCCATAGCAATGCCCAGCAGTTTCTGAAATTCTGGGGAATTTCTAAATAAACAAACATTAGAAAATTACAATGTGCACTATGAAAATGGATGCCAATGATGTTTTTGAAAGGGTTTTATAATCTAACTACATACATACTATACACACATATACAAGAGGAGAAGACATTCAGTGTACTAAAGCACTTCATTTGCAGTTGGGAGATCATTTCCCAGCTCTTTCCTACTTAACCTGGTAAAGTATTTGACCTCTGTGCCTAAGTTTCTCTGTCTGCAATACAAGGAAAGTGCTCACCCCACTGACAGGTAAACAAAAGTCCTTCCTAGATTTTGGTTAAAAAAACCCAAAAACCATGCCATTTCAGTTTTAAATAGAAGCTCAGCATTTAAAGCAAGCAATTATAAGGAATCTCCCAACAACCAACACTCCAAAGTTGTTATTCATCCTAAAGAATTAAAGATATTAATAAATAATCAATTAATTAAAGGCATTGTCTTACCTTAGTGACTGAGCAACTATGTTTTCACATATTGTTAGACAATGATTCACTCGATCTTTCTTGGTAGCTGAAAGTTCTTTCTTTCTGAAGGAAGAACACAATGATAAGGAGTGTGAGACAAGAGTTCAAAAGTGACCATTCAAACACTCTTGCTAAAGTAATGTCTAATCATAATACAAGAAAAAGATGCATTTTCACTTTCTGGTCACTCCATAGGCAGCTGTACACCAACTACCTGTAGACCCAGGACTTCATCTGCAGCTGCTGCTGAGAGCATATGGGCACACAAGCAAAGGAGAAAAATAAACTTAGAAGAAGACTTAAGAATGAATCATTTAACAGGGAATATCACACTAATTCCATAACTGTCACTGAGAAAATGCTTGGGAATGAAAATTGAAGAATGAAGAAGAGTAAAGGGAAAGGATGGAAAAAAATAAGGCAGTCCTAGAACAAAGCAAAAATAAAAGAAACATAGAAAGAAAAAAGGCTGGAGAAAATGAGAGAGAGCCAAAAATAGCTCTTTTAAAAAGACCCTCCTCCCACATAGTATCACCTTAGACTTTTTTTGTCTGCCAATGTCTTGAAACTTGGAGTTCTAATAAATGGACCATTTTGCATCTGAACTGCAAAGGATGACAAAGCAATGCTATCATACACTACATTCCTCCAAGGGTAATTACAAAAACAGCAGAACCCTAGGCCAAGCTGAGTGTACAATAAAGAGTACAAAATGCAGAGAAACAAAGAATGTGTATCTACAAACAATAGAGATCACAATACGAAAAGCTTCTCCTTTGCAAAATGTGTTTAACATTCACTTCAACATAATACAAGCACTTGGAATAGCAGCTCTTCCCTGCTCCACCCCCAATAAAGGAACTGAAAAAAGAGAGTGAGACAGACTCCTAACTCTGACAGTGAAATTTTATTTCAGTGTGCAGTCTCTCCTACTCCTAACTTTACAGACACAGAATCACTTTTAGGAAAGCAGATGTTACTTTTAAATAATTAACTAGTAGCAATACTGGAGCAAAACCACCCACCCAGAGGTATCTCTCCTGAGTCTTTCTCAATAAAGAATTACTAGCTACTTCACTCACATTCACAGAGAATCTTCCCTTTCGTTTTCTAAGTAAAAATTGATAATTTTTAGTTTTTAATTCTCTCAGTAAAAAATAGCAAAAAAATCATGAAACAGCAAAACAGTGTTCCTGAACTAAAAGTCAGAAAACAACAAGAACAACTCAACAAGCCTTGAGTTACATGAACAGCAGTAACACAACATCAAGACCCAACAGCAAGTAGCCAATAAGCACATTAAATTCAGTCAACTCAAAACACAGTGTTAGACAAGTATTTTTTTAAAAACTACACTATTTAGAAACTTCAGCTCAAATAATAGTAGAGGTTTTGAAAAAGAAGTCATTATTTGCGAGTATTCCTGTGCCTTTTCTTCCATCAGGCAGGAAGTGAGCGGTCCGAAAGTCTGTGCTCCCAAGATTTCAGTTTTTCTCACAAAGAAAATCTCATCTCACCCCAGAAATACTTTCTACTTTTAGAATTTTAAGGAATAGCTCTGAACAAAGCCATTTTTTCTGTTATAGTTAGGCATCATTTTATTAGGCAAACTAAATAGCAAAGAGGCTCTGTTCTTGGACTTAAGACACTGGCATAACATGAGCAGACAACCTGAATTTGTTCAAGATACACAATATCTTTCTTTCTCTCCATCTTGAAAAAGTGCCAGACTCTTTAGCAGCATTTCAGATCATCTCTAACAAAACACCAAATACTGTCCAAGATGTCCAACTGATTTTGCAATGTCAGCACCACCAATGTGAGCAGGCACCTCAGAAAACAATTAAATAATTTCAACTTTCATGCTAATTTTACCCAGCTGTCCCAGTCTCTTATGAGCATCATTTTCAGTACATATCCAACCCAAAAACAGAACAGGCACATCTGAACTTGCCCATAAGCTCACCACTTCAGACACATGACATTTTGAAAATACTGCTGACAAAGGCTACTTCCAGAATAAAGTTCTATATTATCTACACAAAACACTGCCCTAAGCAAAGCAGGCAGTGGTGTTCAATACTGCTCAGACTAGCAGATATCAATCTCTTGGACAAATTTCTGCAGTGAGCTCCACTAAACATATAATCTACACCTTGCTGAAACAAGTAACTTCAAAACCTAAAAAGGCCTAGCTAGATAAAATATAATTTCCAACAAAATAATTTAAAGAAATAAAAGATGGAAGGAAAACACTTAATGTACATTACGTACATGCACATATTTTCTGTGCCTACAGAGGGAGAAGGGTAACAAAACAGTATCTAGTGAGAAAACACATGATTTTTATTATTTTTTTTTTTTTTTAGTTTAAAAAACCAAACAAAGCTCTATTCAGAAGTACTGTGAAGTCCACAGGCAAACTGCTGATGAGCATACCCAGGGGGGCAACAACAGCATCACACATTTGATGAATCAATCACACACATCTGATGAGTAACAGAAGGCAGGAGACACTGGAAGGAGCAATTATCAATAGGAAAGCTCCATCTCACATACAAAGGAGTTTAATCTCCTGTGTATTTCTACAGACCAGGAAGAAAAACAAACAACGTAAGAAAACCAGCAAGTCTAGATCATTTTGCCCTCTGAGTCCAGATGAGCTGACTACAAGGAGATCCAGCTCACTGATGCTGATTTTTATTAGACATTGAAATTAGGAGTATGTGAAGAGTACAGAAGTTCTAAAGCTGAGCCAGTGATAAGAAAAAAGGGGAAAACCAATTGGCTCGACATTAATCTTGACAAAAATAACAGAAACTAAAAGCTATAATTTTAATAACAAACAGAAATCTGAATGGATCAAGAAATAAACTCAGTCCAAATATGGGGGCCACTGGAAACAAGGTGTAGTAATGCAGGCAGTGACGGATTGCCAAATTAACTAGAACTGGTCTACTACACACCCTAGACATGGTAATGCCAAAAAACCATCAACATGCTACTTCTGACAAGCAGGGCAATAGGCAATATCCATGCAGTTTGTGTGATCTTCAGTAAAGCAAAAAATTAATGCTAGGCCTCCATATAGCACTGATGAAAGCAATCTACGACCACAGCTTTAGTCAAACATAAAAGATGCAGAAAAATTGAAGAGTACAGAAAAAAGCATACTGCTTGGGGCTTTTGCAGTACCTTTTGCTGTAAGGATTAGAATCAAATGTAAAAAAAAATTTAAAACAATTACAGTAAGTGACTACTACAAAAAATTGACAAGAGAAAATGTAAAGAATACACTTTTGGATTTGCAAATCAAACCCTAAATTTTTACACCATATTAGTGAACTTTTAAGTTAGTGGGAGCTTTGTGATCCAAAATAAAACATCCAATTTGTAACAAAATTTAAGAGTCTGTAAAAGCTGAAAAAATATAAGGAAGAAAATCAGTTGCCTAAGCAGAAGTGTATAGAAGCAATATGACAGAGATCAAGTTAAGTTTACATAGAAGGAAAAAAACTCCAACAAGAGATAAGAGGGGACCAGAGACTGACGTCCGACTGTAAGGCATAATATAAGCATAACACATGATTACTCTTGATTAAAATCTCTTACTTTCTTGGTAAAAGCTTGGATTTGATTAATATTTTAATAAGAAGAGGCAGGATATCAGTATTACCAAAAGTTCTGAAGTCATTCTCTTACAATAAAGGGAAGAAAGATACAGATACTTGCTAGGTAAACAATTAATTCTTCCCTACCCAAATCTCTAGGATCTTTAAACATTTCATAGCAGGAGACAGTCCTCAGTAGGATGATAAGAACTTACTACACAGAACTACAAGAGATTTAAGTGTTATTTACATAGAACCACAATAAAGATGAACACTTCTCACCAAACACAGACACTATTTTCCTTTCCAGTCTTCTACAAACAAGAAAAAAATAAGTGCAGATAGTACTGTGAATTACATTCAATACATCATCTGCTATTTCAGTAAAAGTCTGGGAAGCCTCAGCAAAGGCTGCCACAATAGCTTTTCACTGGGTTTCATGAGGCTCAATGCTGTCACTGAATTTGTACAATTCCTGGGGGCATACAATCCCATCAGCTTTCTAAAAACAGCCTATTTTTAAACACAAAGCAAAGTCAACGAGGACAACTCCAACACTAATTTTTTTATGTTTACAGTAGAATATGCCTAAATTTAGACCATCAAACCAAGCATAATATCTCTCAGCAAGCATCACAAATAATTTGAAGGATTCTCTCTTCAAATACCACAACCTCTTTCACCAGCAACTTCCAAGACAGAAATTTGAATGGCACATAGGAAAGACTGGAAATAGATGCTCATCCATGTCACACAAAGTAAAAAAGAAAAAAAAATTACACAAAATAGAGCATTTAGTCCCTGCAGACCAGTAAGGCATCTAAAAACAACTAGCTCATGAAGATAAGTTTTTTCCCTTATTAAGCATCAAAAGTGTGGAAATGCATTGTGATTGTTTGAGACAACGCTCTCCAGAAAGAAAAAGCACCAACCGTGATAATTTAGTTGGCAACCATATCAGAATGTGCAGTGGGAGCAGGTGGCCAAGAGCCCAGTGCCACTGCTTCACTTCCTCTGCCAAAGCCACAGGAAACTGCCAAGTTAGAAGTTACCTGCTCCTCAACCCTTCTGCTTCTCCCTCCACCCCAACAGCAGGAGAAAAAGCTCATGACTTTATCCTGTAAAAACTGTGTGACTCATATCTTTATCCTGTAAAAACCTTACTACCTTCACACCTGCTCAATAAAAGCTGAATTTAGAGGATGCAATAGCAAGGGGCAGCACCGTGGTACTGAACAGCTCCTTGCCCTGGTCCACCCAGTAATGCCCCCAATAGGAAACTTGAATAGCTCAAGGATCTAAAAACTCCTGAAGCACCAGAACTCAGACTTCAACTCTATTTAAATATTCAGTTCACAAACACCAAAACTTATTTTTAACTTCAACATGAACTTTCAGGACACTATTCTGATAAAAAAAGAAGAAAACTGATTGAACAACAATCTACACTTAAAGATACAAAAAGTGAATTACAGAGTGGAAGAAATTTCTCTTGCTCAGCCTTGAATCCTCATTTCAAGAAAGTTGTACAATCAGAGAGTTCAGACAAAAGACACTCATGCAGAAAGGGTCAAGCACAGAAAAACAAGGCCTCAGAAAAAGTGCTTCAGCAGTTATCACAAGAGAAAATGCTGGAAGTAGTGCTTCATTCAAGTTATGCTTAAGGGTTTTTGTCTTTTTTGCAGCAGTGTATTAGGTGAAAATAAGGTTTGCCTTCCTAGAACCAGCCTGTGAAACCCACACAGCATTGCTGTATCTCCATTTCCCGCATCAGTGAATTTTCAAACGCACTTGCCCCGAAAGTTACTCCGCGTCTGAACTTCGGCAGAGAACGGATAGCAGCACCCCAACAGGTCTGGGGGAGCCGCCACCTGCCAAGGGACAAGGCAGCGCGCTGGGGCCGGCTGGGGGCCGGCCGCGGGATCGGAACCGGGGCGGCCCGGCCCGGGCGGGATGTCGCACACGCGTGTCGGGAGTCCCCCAGTCCCGGGCGAGGATCACTCACGGTCTCTGGAGCGATTCCTCGGGGAGGGTTGCCGGGCCCTGCTGCTGCTGGAAGGAGCGCAGCGACTCGAAGGCTTTCGTCAGCTTCTCCATGGTGGCCATGTCCGTTCCGCCCGAGCCGGCGGCACCGGCCCGCGCTCCGACCCGCTCTGTCACGGGCGCCTGGCGGGCCCGGGTGCTGTAGCGCTTCCGCTGGTGCTGCCCCCGGGCTCGCTCCCGGCGCTCGGCCGGCGCTCTGCCGGTGTTCTCGCGGGCCCGGGCCCGTCACAGCCACGATGAATGGGGCGGGAGCCGCTCGGGGCCACGGGCGCCTCCCGTCCGCCCCGCCGCCATCTTGGATCCGTCCCTTCGGCCCCCGCGCGCGCCCCGCCCCCGAGGCTGCCCCGCCCCTCCTGGAGCTCTGCTCCGGGCCGGGGCTCGGCTGCGCATGCGCACACGGCACCCCGGGCTGGCGTCACATAGGCACACACAGGGGCACGCGGGCCGCGAAGGGGCGGGGCAGCATCGAGAGCGACGGGCGCTCTGACCAATCAGAAAGAGGCTCAGCCCCTCGACGCGTGCCGGAGCGGCCGGGGACTGCAGTGCGGCGCGCCCTGGCGGCAGTGGCCGTGGTGCCTGGGAGGCCGCGGTGCCGCGCTTGGCTCTGGGCAGGGCCTGGCGCGGCCGGGCAGGGCCGGAGATGCCACGGGCGGAGAGCCGGCCCTGGGAGCCTCTGGCAGCCCCTGGCACTGCCCCGCGGGGAGCCGCGTTCTCAGCTGCACGGCAGGGACCGCACCAGTAAGGCGAGAGCACTCGCGCTGTGCCCGCATGTCACGGGTGCACAGCAGGTAACGCGCCCGCCCGCTCAGTACAAGTGGCGGCCAAAGAAGGCGCTGCCGGCACTCCGGTTTTATTTTAGGCTGCAGAGACACTCTTACAGGAAGAAGACACTTAAAACTTGGCAGCGTTTGTGTTGGCCTTTCAGCGCTCCTCTCCTGAGTGCGGACTTGCTTTATCAGAGGATAATTCTTGTGCACACATATTAAACATACAGGATACAAGACAGTATAGAATATTTAAATCATTGATTCGATTACTAAACACTTAAAAAAAATCAGTAATATTGTGAAGTTTCCAATTGCAACCACTGATTTTATTATATCTACTTGTTAATACAGACTTTAAATGACAGCTGGTAAGAACTGGCAATTCAACTTCTCACACACATGAAACTGCTTCCAGAAATAAAAATCAAGAACAGCTCTTGGAAGTTCTAAGAAAATAAATTTCCAGTAATTCAACTTGTTTACTGTTAGCAGATGTGAAGAAAAAAAGCAAAGCTCATGTCTCTGAATATTCAGGCCAACAGAAGTCGTAGACCACATTCTTGCCAAATATCCACAAGAACAGTGCTCTGCCAGTTAAATTTATCAGCATGTTAGTAAAAGACATTTTAAAAACTATCTGAAACAGTCCTCCGGAAGGAAACCTATCCTCAGTCCTGAAAGTAATTCAACTTAAAGTAAAACCTTATTTCATTATAGAAGTGCTACAAAATGTGAGCTTTTAAGGTAAAACCAGTATTCTACCCGATTACTTTATGATAAAGCTTGCAGAAACGTTTCTCTGAAACATGTGGATGATCATGAATTTTTTATGAAGCAAATGATATATGATAAAAGATGACAGCAGAGTTGGAATGTTGCACACTGTGCATGTGCCACTCCACACTTTGAAATAAATTCAAGCACAATAAAAAGAGCGTAAGCTCTTATCAAAGATTAAACAAGCCACTAACCAAGCCAGCCCTTGCAAGGCTGTTTTGAAGCTTTCGATCAAAGTGTGCCAGTCCCCTGTGGGCTGCTGACTCACCGGCAGGAGCGCCAAGGCAGTGGCTGCCCACAAGCTCCCTGCTCTTTGTTCTCCCTGTCCTTCCGAGCTCTATCGGCACTGACAGGCTCATTAACTGTGAGCGAACTGGAAGGTAACTCGGGGTATCAGGTTATAATTTGGTGAATACTTTATCAGTAGATTCTCCCAGTCCAAACTGACTGATCCATGTCACTGATATGTCCCACGAACACCCGCACTGGCAAAAATAAAGCGGTGTAAACCAGGCAAGGGGCAAGAAACAGCAAGGCAGGATTAGAGAACAAGCATTTTTGTAAAGTCGGCGTTACCTCAAAGAAAAATGAAGTTCCAATTAACAGTGCATAACTTAAAGATTATCTGCAATTTAGGGATTGGCAACTAATTAATCTCAGCCTCCAGGAGAAAAAGAAAAGAAACATGCTCTTACCTTGTCTCTAAAGCTACCTCTTGATTTAATGTTTCTAAGATGAACATGTCAAGAGTATTTTTCACCCTATCCTGAAGTCCTGCTTTGGCCAGCTTTTCTGCATTTCCATGAACAGTTCAGCAGTTGGTACTACTCCATGACACTGCTGGCCCATGTGCTTTGGCATGTGCATGGATAATCTGCAATATGTCACAGCACAGTTGTGTTTTAAGGTCATTTAATTTGAAGCTCTTTTGTAGGGCATTTGGGAGCTTTGTCCTTCAACTCATAAAATAAAAATAAATGTGTTAATGAAAAACAGCCCATCAGAATAATGTTGTTTCACCTGGAAACTTATGCAGAAATCTAGATCCAGACCATGAGATAAGGGATCAATTGATCCAGTACAGCAGAACTAGGGCATTTTTTCCTGGATTTGACTATCTTACGTTGGTAAAAAACTTACACGATGCAACAGACATTTTCTGTTTCAAGAAATTGTATATTTTTTTAATTACAATTTTCCTCCTTTTTTTTTTCTTCTATCCCAGCTACCATGATTGACATGGTAAATAAATCACATTAGACAGTAATATATGTGGTTGAGATATGTGGCAGTGTTTTGCTTTTATTTCAGGAATTACAATGCTAGAACATCCAGGAAAACAGCTCACACAAGAACAGTCAGTGGTTTGGAGATGCTGGAACTAACACATCACAATTAACAGTCAGCTTCCTATGTTTAGAAAGAATTCTGGTGTTTTGGACACAACTGGATCATGGAGAAAAGTTACCTACATCCCATGTGCAAAACTTAAGTTACACCACAAGAACAATTATGAAATAAAAAAAGAATTGTTCATTCAGCAGAAGAGACATCATCACCAAAATAAGCCAGGCAAATAATTAAAATAGAAGTAAATATGACTTCAGCTTAAAGATGCTTTTCAATAATTAAAATTTCACTTCCTAAGGAGAACTATTTTCTGAAAATCTATACTAAAATAATGATAATTCCAATGTTGAATTCACATAATACTAAATTGTAAACCATAGAAAAATACTACTTTTGTTGTCATATGTTTGTAACTTGCAAACAAGTATTCTCTGTGTGTACAAATGGCAATGAAATCTTACATCAATGTAGTTTGAAAAATAATTCAAGTGCATTCTAAGAATGGATCATTAGTTGGTTTTAATAGCTTCTATCATTGATTTATAAACTAGATGATTTTGGAGATTCTCTTTCATACTCAAAAACATTCACGAGTACTGTTTTAGGAATGATTGGGGGGGGGAAGAGACAAGAGTTATTAAATGCTAAGGTTTGTCAATAACACACTTGTTACAGACATACCACAGTTTGTTTTTTTTTCTACTTACTATTAGTTTTAAGTGCTCATTTTTTCAGCTGAGACTGTTCTATTCTTGTGATAATCCAGAAACAACACCATCTCTATTATGAACACACCTCAGGGGGCAGGGGGAAGCTGACAGCTTTTTTAATAGAAAAAAACAATCCTGAGGCATGAAGATTCTATTCTGCTGCTCACAACATTGAAAATATTAAGCAAACCATTAAGACACTGGAACATTGTTTCAGTTTCTGAATTTTGAGCTAAATAGAGAGGTTGGAGGTACACACAAAGGGACGTGAAGATTTACATACACAAACGCTTGGAAGCACATGCCACAGGAAAGTGGGGTTGATCTCATGCAAATAACTCCATGGAATTCCATAGGTCTTTCCAAATCTTGTACCAGTATAACATTCTAACACAAGGGTCTAGAGAATGAAGTCATGCTGAATTACAAGAAGTTTTGTTGGCTTCCCCCATCCCACCCCAACAGTTTACAGAAAGTAAAAGGCTACATAATCACAACCTGCTATTTTCCCCCTTCTTTGTCCCAGTTTTGTCCTAAAAAAAAAATCAAGATCTAAGTTCATATTAAATTTCTTGCAACATGATATTTTGCTTTCAGGTGTTCTCCCCTCTCCTTAGCCTTCCCCTGCTTTCAAGATGCATCTCCAAGCTCCTAATACTCCAGTAAAGACCTTTAACCAATGTTAGTCACCTTAGATTAAACAGCATAACATCTTCCGCTCCGCGTACTGTGTAAGAAGCATTATGCTGATTGCTGATCCTTCCAGTTCCTTGTTTTTTCTAATTTTTTAGGGGATTCACGTCAGCTATGATCTATTCATTATTATATGTTTGAATTTCTAGCCAAAAGGGACAAAATTATAGTACAATACTGCCATCTTGAGCCTACTGGGGAAGAACCAATCAACTAACAAAAAAAAACAAGAACAACAAACAACAAACCCCAAACCCAGTAGAATTTAGGTCATAATCCTGCAAACATGTACTCACTCAAAAACAACTCAATAGTACTAGTCTGAACTTAAGAAATAACTTGCGAAATTAAACTAAGTAAAACTTCATAAAAACAAACAAATTCTCACTTTATTTCAAAGAGTTCCTTCGTCAAAGGAAGTGGACATGTAAATAACCACTTCTTAGGAACAATTTCCCTTTTCTCTTCATTTAGCCCTCCTTCTTCACAGATTCTGGAAATCTGGAAAATATGTGTTAAGCTTCGACACTCCAAAATAGAGAAGTTGGTTTTATTTTTTCAACTTAGGATTCCTCTCCATCCAATACAGAAAGAAAACCTGAAATACATGATAAATAGGCTTTCAGATTTTTTTAAAAATTTGTTAAAACCATTTCCTGTATTTTCTTCATAAAAATTATTCAGCTTGTGTCCATGGTATTCTTGCCCAAATTTCAAGTTACTCTACATTAAATCCAGACTTCCACCCTGTATGTCTGGTGTTTATACAGTCACCTTTGCCTCAGAACAGCAAGCCAAAGATCTTAAAAATTCAAACCCCTTAATCAGAGAAATGATGACTTCTCCAACCACATAGGTATTTATCAAACAATTATGTTACTTCCCCATTTTCCATTCCCATCTTTTTAGAGTTCTTCTATTGCTGTGGTACAAAATAGGGTCAGGTCAGACTGCCAGCTCATTGTCTCACACGTAATGGTTCTAGCCAACACCCTTACTTCAGATATTTCTGTCAAGCCTCCCATCCCTTCACTATTACATCAGACCATCTTCCAGTAATTCATTCAAACTCTCTCACTCTCTGCCAATTTCTCCCTTTGCACTCTCTAAAAGAGTAATTTTGCTGTCTTGTATGCTGTTTTAGACTGAAGGAAAAATGCACTGAAAACATGGGAAAATAGTCTCATTCCTTATTTCTGTGGCACAGTAGCCAAGAGGAATGATTTCAGAGAGACACCAATAGGGTTCTGCAGCACACTAGGATTTCCAATTTTTTCAGATTCTAATCCATTAAAACTTCGTATTTATAGACCAAATATTGTGATTAAAACCTAATGATAGGCTTGAATATCAAATATATCTTGCGAGTTTCTCTGAAGCAGCTGAAGTTTCTTCCAGTGGGTCTGCAGATCACAAGAGAGACCTTTTTGAGATGGGGGGCTATTCAGTTGCTCTGTGTGTATATGTGTGGTCTGGTTGGTGCCCCAGAGATTTGAAAGAAAATGCATACACAGTTGAGACAAATCTTCAGAATACAGAACAAAACATGAAACTAAAATCATGTCTCCAACTCCAAGGGCATTCTGTTCTATTTCATGTACCCAACTCAGTTTTGAAAACAGAAGAGGCTCTCAATGAAATGTGTTCTTTAAATTGACTCTCATACCCAGATTAATAGTTTAACTGGAAACTTTACAAAAGGTCTGACCTACTGTGAATCCAAAAGAATGGAATTTTGTCTAACTTTCAAGCAACTTTTGTCAGTTTCACTAATGAACATCAGGTAATCATAACAAACTTCAATACCAGCTCCACATCTGTATTAGGCAATCATTAAAGACATGTTTTAATGTTTCTGTTTTAAAAGGCAATAAGAAAAAAAATATTTACATAATTAAATTCAATACTTAATGCTACCTTGCCCTTCCCCCAATGGCAGTGATTGCTGTCAACCCTAGAACATTGCATATTACAACATAAGCAGAGAGGACATTAGTAAGAAGAGCCCATGCTTTGTTTTTTAACCCATTATAAAACCATAACATCCTACATGGAGTTAAAAACAAATTCATTTACAGAAAATAAAATGAAAGGGTGTCCCCACAGGTAAAAAGAAATCCTTTCAATAAACACAACAAAGTTTTCAAAACATAGTTATCAAATTTTGACATAGGTCAACTGGCATGGTTCATGCCAAGAAACTCTGTGGAGAAGATGTGTAAGATGGGTAGAAAAGAGAAGAATGGGATACTTCAGCTTGTTACAGGATTAAGCTAAATGTTCAAAGCTCTCTTTATACAGAAATGGAGAAAGATTCTACAGAGCCTGATAATGAAGAGCAATTCCTAATAGCTGGCCACAGTGCACTGAATTATTTTTTTTTCTTTAGCAGTTGCTTGAGAGATACATTAGGTAATAGCACTGCCATGCTGCTGGATAATACCAGAATTGTTAAATTTATCAGTACAGCAATTTCATAGTTAAGAAAACTGCTAATAAAGATCCTAATAATCAAGAAGTTTTACCAGGAGCATATGAAGTCAAGTTACAGTGATGCCATAGATATCTCTGTGCTTTAAAATCCTTTTAGTATTTCTAGATTCATTCCACTGGGGAAAAAAATAATCAAGATAAATCAAATACATACAGAAACACACTCACTCAAATGGCACTCATTGCTTTTTGTACAATTAAGCTTTAGTGAAAATATACATCTTAAAACAAATGAAGTACAAATGTACAAAAATCCTCGAACTCAGATAAAAAATATATATAATACAATTTGCTACAGAGATATAAAACATTTAATGTTTGCTCATCCTTTCTGATGAGCATAAAATGATTTAAAGTCTGGAGGACTCCTGCTCATCATCACTGCAATCAGATTTAAAGCAGACCTGCAAGAGAAGACAAACAGACAGCTCAGCTGCAGAACTAATACTACTGTTTATTTGTGTTTTATGGGACACAGAAAGGCTGAGGGGGTGGGTGTTTTTCCAGCACATTTTATTCCATCCTAACTAAATGCTTTGGGAAACTCAAAGGAATCCACAATTTCAACCCCAAATCTCAAGTCATTAAAATTTAATTAAAGTTCTTTCCTTCTTTTAACTTCACAAGACAATTAACTGCAGTCCTATTGGTTCAAAACCAACTGAAAACTCTCAAACCATATTTTTTAGGACTTCTCAATACATGGAATCATATCCTGGGATAATTTGAATCCTGCTGATTTTTGGCTGGAAAATACTACAGTAAGACACAAGCTTTAGCTATGTGAGAATATTAGTACACTCAACTATCCCTGCTATTCCATTACTCAAAGTGGGGGAAAAGTGTACTTGAAAAGGTGAACTAAAAATGAAAGTACTATTATACATTCCATTAGCATTGTACCATTTTAGAAAGGTGAATTGCTAGCTGAAGACAAAAGATTTCTTCATGCAATTTTAATACACAGCCTTGCTGTGGCTACTTAGTGATATGCACCTAGCACTTTTAAAATTCCATTTCTGCTTGAAACCAAAAGTAATTTCTACCCAAGTGTTCATTATTGGAATATACTCAAGTTTCTCAAGATAATTCCTCTCTAAGTGCAGGCACACTGAGCAAGCAGAATTCTATATAACATCTTCAACTCAAACCTTTACAAATAGTCTACTTCTTCCATCCTGTAGACAATTACAAGACATGATGTGTCTTCTCAGTGGTAAATATTCAATCCTCTGACCAAGAAATTCTTCTACTAAAGAGTAGAAGTCTGTATGTAAGAAAAGGCTGTGCATTATCAGCTATGTAGAGATCTATCATGTCATTGTTTCAGTGAAGGCATTAAAATGCCTAAGATATTTTAACATTTGTTCTGTGATGCTTCTCATTTATTTTGGGGCTATTTCTACTTATTTACTTATTTATTGGCTAGATACTTATTTTTGCTTATAAACTTATCCATTACTAGTTTTTACACAGGGCATCAATTATCTCAGAAGACATATCCACAGTTTCCATTAAAAAAAGGCAAAATATATAAGAAGCAAGACCCAAATTAACCTCTTTAGAAAAGGAAGGTCTATAGCACAGCTTTTGAAGGAACCCACTACCTTTAACCCAGTAACTAGAGGAGAACAGAATGCTGAGGTAGGAGTTATAGGGATTGCCATAATTTCTGAAATGCGGTGGAGGGACAAAGCTGTAACCAAACAGATTTCAGTAGTTTCAGTATGAAGAGACCAACTTGGTTTTCCTATCACAAATTAATAATAATTAAAAAAAAAGAATGGAAGTTAATTTTCTTGTGAAAGAAAAGAAATGCCCTTACCTCTCCACTAAAAAGTCTGTGAAAGAAGCCTCTCTTTGGCTTAGGAGACTTCTCTCTGTCCAGTGACACAGTACCATCATTTTCATATGCATTGATATCTTCAAAGCATCCCGTTTCAATCATCTTTGAAACATATGAAATATAAATGAAATATCTATAAAAGCCTATCAAACAAGTTCCAGGCATTAGCTATTTACTCTGCCTGGATACTCCTAACACTTAAAAATTCATCAGCCAAACTACACCCCTGTCTCCAAAAGAAGGCACAAAGCTGACATTAACTCTCCTTGTGCACTCAACCAACTAAAGGATAGCAATGAGAGCACTCTCACACAGGTAAGCATCAGGTATTCCCTTGCTTTTTTTGCATTCCTGCCTTCTGCTCATAAGGCAATGGAGAGAAGCTTTTAGAACCAGAAACACATTTTCCTTTCAGGTATTCTGTTCATTCCAGAGCAGTCCAGACAAAAAAAAGGTATTAGCTCTATGCCCTGGACTGAACTTAATTAATAAACATGACACAGGAGGAAAAAAATGATATAATGAAGATGAGTCTCTGGACAGAACCAAGGGAATTTGAAATCACCTTTGTCTGTGTACACAGAAACAAAATAATGAGTACAGAAAGGACAGCAGGAAGAGTGAATGCCAAAATGTAACCAACAGGCAGGGTCAGAAGGGGGGAAGTGGCCAATGCCCAAATCCAGGTGGCATTTACCAGTAAGTGCCATCCGTACATATCTGTCATAACAGCAGGCAGCCAAATGAATATACCTTGCAGAGGAAGAGAGGGCATAAAGAGGAATAAGAAGAAATGAAATCTTTTTTTGTAAGCCATGGCATTGGGTAAATTGTGGAATGGTGAGAGAAAGTATTGAGATGCAAAGATTTGAGGGAACAATGAAAAATTAATAATGAATTAAAAGAAAAAATAAGCACAAATGTACAATGAAATCTACAGTTCTTCCTTGAAGAAAAGGAATGGCCATCACAAGAATTCCACAACTACTTCCAACTTTATCCTTCTCTGCAGGGTTAGTTATTAGGCCACTGTGCATTTTTTAATGACTAGATCATATTCTGAAGTTCAGAATTACAACATAGTATAGGAAATACTTCTTTCTCCAAGGTTCACTGTCTCTCAGTGAAAACTTTCTATGTCAAATGACAGCTTTCCAAATATCCTTCTTAATGCAATGCAAAAAAGCAAAAGGAAAACAAAAGGGAATATACTTTTTCTTCCAAATTGTTCAGAAATTGCTTCTCTTTTCTGTTCAAGCTTTAAATAAAATGCAGTCATACTGAGAGAGAAATGACACTAGGAGAATTCAAGACAATAGTAATTTCAGAAAGTCACGAATAAATTATAATGGGGGGAAGGCATTCATAACAAATTTAAGTAATTGTTACCGAGTGCTCTTGCTGAAACAGTAAAAAGCATTTGGATTGTATGCAGAGGCAGAAGAATTCGAGTACTCTATCCAGACTACTAGAATATTCATTCACTAGGTACACAAAAAACTTTTAAGGGAAAGTCTGACTCAACTGATATTGAACTGTTTGTTTTGAAACCTTGAAAAAGATGAGTCTGCAATTCTATATTACTGTCACTTGGATATTCTATTGATACACAGGCTATACACAAACAGCTTGCACTGCACCTATTTGCTTTTGAACACTTGGAATAACATTCCATCCCTCTCCTGTGAACAGCAGTACTGACTAACATGTGACTGAAGAACAAGGAGAGGGTGGTCCTACTGATACTAATACTGTTCTGCAAGCTGTGCCTATGATGACAAGATGCCAGACTTTGCTTAGGCAAATTTGCCATAGTGTACAGTTTTTGGCGAGTTGTCTGTGTTTGCAGAATTTATTTATTTTTTTCTGAAGCCTGTCAGCAAAGAATTCTAAAGCAGAAACCTCTTTACATCTCCTAGAGAAAATCTTTAAAATTATATATTTTATTAAATATTCTATACTGCTGTAGTAAAAAAATAATCTTCTATGAAATGTACATTACCTCGTTTTGCCAAGGGATTGAGACACAACCTGTCACAAATTTGGAATAGAAGTCATCATCTGTGGTATCCAGGTTCACTCCTTTTACTGTTGAGAACTGCTCAATGTCCAGGACATCTTTACAATAAACGGCACGTGGCTGCAGTACAATACAAGATTGCTTCATTAAAGTTTTGGATATGGGGACTTTAAGTTTGGTTTTATTTTCCCTAGACAAGCAAAAGGGAGCAAAACATCTGCAATTTTACATTTCATATTGCTGATCAGCAAATTACACTATTTTATGGAACAGAAATACAAAGATTCTCTTCATAAGGCACCTCAGCAATTCTATCCATCCTGCAAGTAACAGGAAAGAAATATCAAATCCAGAAATAGCTTGTCTGGATCTCTTAATGGTTGTCATAATTCACTCATCTTCTGTCACCTTCCTTTCAACTCCAGAGTGTTTTCTTCAAAGCTATTCCTCATTTCTTCTGCATCTTAGCAATGGAAGTGGACTTTCAAGGGCTAAAAAACCAGCTACAATTTCCCTAGGGAAATACCACTATTGCAAATTGTTCTGTGATCTCAGATGAAATACCACAAAACAATTAGTTACCATCAGGAGCTACAATGGCATTCTCCTACCAGTCTAACTAACTTTAAAGGTTTTTCTTGAGTTCATATGATTGCAAACATAGAATTATGACAGTTCTTGCCTTTTTAGATACTAATCAAATCTGTCTCACCTACTTACATCTGGCAAGAATGGAGGTTCTAACATGTTAGCTTCCAGCCTCTTGAAGTTGATGTTCTTGAAAATAGGATGTTGCTTTACAACAGCAGCTCCTCCTTCAGTGCAACCCAGTCGTTCCCCTGGATTTTTAGCAAGTAACTGCAGATACATGGAAAAAAAGCTGATCCATGATACAATCCCACAAAAAAAAAAACCAAAACAAATTACATACAATGTTTTTCAATCTGTTTATTTTGCTACTTGGCCTCTTATTAGGTAAATTTGTCATGTATCAAAATTAACTGGAAACCCAAACAACTACATTCTGTGAACAAACATATTTTCAATAGACAAAAGAATCCCTGAAAGCACACAATTTGAAGATTATGCCCAAAGTTACATGAAAATATTTTAATTGATGCCATGTTGAGAAGACTTTACAATACAGACTTTGCAGTAGGCTTTCCTTTCAGGAAATACAGACTTATATTTTTTCCTATAGGCTTAAGTAATGCACATATCTTGCATGAACTAGTACAGAAAACTTGTGAAGCTTTCTGTATAAATTTAAGAACAGACAAGATAGAAAAAAAAAAGCCATTGCCTTGTAGATAATGTTTTAGGTGAAGATACTGGTGTACTACTCAGCCACTTGTTCCCACACAGTATCTAAGTTGAGCATGCTATTGTACTCCACCTATAATTACAAGTGGTCCAAGCAATACTAGACTATTTCATTCATGCGATGAATAATCAATTTATGCAGCTTTTGTATTGAGAAATGTTCTGAATTCTTGAAGTTTGATAATTGAACAGTTCATGAGCAATCACAAACCTTCATGTGAACTAAAGAAAGGTTTAAGAAATCCAGTTCTGAAAAAAATTCAAGATTTTGAAATAAAGTAGTTGGTCTCTTTAAAAGGATTAGAAATTTAATTTTCAAACCTCTATGTCTCTTCACCCACCATCCTGCAGATGGATTTTGCCTCCTCTGAAAACTTGTCTGAGTATGTTTCCTGGTCTTCCTTTACTCTCCGGTCAATCTCATCCCGTTTAACTCTTTCCTTATGCTTCCTGAATGGAGACTGTCCTTCAATCATTTCATAAATCAAACAGCCAAGACCCCACCAATCTGGACTGAATGTATACTTTTCGTTTTTGAGCACTTCTGGAGCTACAAAACAAAAGCAAACACACACCCACAACGTTTCACTTTAAATTGACTAATTGCATATATTGGAAAAACTCTCAGGTACACTCTTTGGATTCTGGGCAGACATGTTTGTGTGACTCCTCTGTTCTTCAAAGAAGCTTTAATTGTGAGAAGTCTGTTTATATTCAAGAGAAAAAGTTTATTTCTTTAATGCTTAAACCCAGTATTCTTTAGAGAATGAAAAAAAAAAAAAAACAAACTGAGAATGAAGTTTTCCAAAGCATGGAAAGAAATGTACTGTCACAGTAATTTCTCTGTTTACCTGTAATCATAAATCTCTTTGAACCTCAGAAAGAATTAGGTGCTTTCTTAAAGTTCTGCCCAAACCTAGAATTTTCAGATAAGTTTTCATCAGTAGGCTTATAATTAAGTACTAACATCTACAAATGCATATAATAACCTTTCTTCTTCCCATAACATGTCTAGTAAGTAATCCAGGTTCAATACAGTTCTTATATTCACAGAAGCAAATTTTCTGGTAAAATGTAACTAGCAAAGGATGCTTTACATACCCATGTAACCAACAGTCCCAACACGTCCTCGGACAGTTTCACCTTCTGGGATCTGCACAGCTAATCCAAGATCTGAAATCCTGATATGTCCTATTTATATTAAAATAAATTACACATAGTCAGCAAAAATAATGAAGTATTATCACTCTTAAAATAAAAAATTTCTATTGCACACCTCATAAAAAAACCCACTGCAAAATATCAAAAATATTCATATAGCCATAAGTTTATTTAACTTGAGAGCATTTTATTCAGCTCCCCCTTAAAAATGTAAAGAAGGAGAGGCACAGATATAACTGATTTTCTGAAGGTTATACAAAAATAATTTGCTCTTAAGCACTGTAATTCCTAGGTTTGGCATAGGCTGCTGTTCTTGGACAAATAGAAATGCTTATTTCAGATTCTGTATCTATGCATCAGGCACTTGTGGTTTTCCATTCTGTATATCCACTACAAGCACTTAGCTTTCTGTCTTCTTAATAAAACTTCAAATTAACTTAATTTATTCCAAATGAGAAAAAACTGTAGCCGGTACTGAGAGAGCTTGCTTTCCTGTAATGAAGTACCCCAATAATGCCAAACACAAGTAATAGCTATCCCCACTTCCACCCCAAACCAAGAGCAGCACAGTCAATAACCTACTCAGAATTGTTTATATTGTAACATGTCAGTTCAATTATGGGATTTCCTCTTGTCGTTAATCACTCCTAAGTGGATAACAGCTTCTATTGCACTTTATCAGCCAAATTTCTCAAGTTGATGACCTTCTCCTATCATGCATGGCCTTTACAGCTGTACCTCGAACACAGAAATCATCTGGCAATAGACTGGTTTGTCATGCACTGCTCAGTGGGGTGTCGCTAAAGGACACAAAATGATTTACATGAATGTCTCTCAGTGTTAGAACAGGAAAAAGTCACTTTATTTTCTGACTCCAGTATTTGTAGTTTCTTGACAATGATCAGGGATTGGACAATCAAGTTACTACTTTCCCAAGCACACTGGTCATGCAAAACATCCATCAAAAGATGTTTCTTAGAAGGAATGTGATAAACAACCCATGTTTCTAGAACTTTCATGGGAAAGTAACTAAAACTATGAGAACATTATCAGAAGGCTTTAATTTTCCAGGGCGACACTGGGGAACCAGTCCAAGCAGGGCAGTGGGAATAAATCCACCCCATCTACTCTCCCTTTACATTCCCACGGACAGATATAGTTCTTTGTTGGATAGACTCATGAACTGTTTCATGTACATTCAAGGTATTTCAAGGCAAGAATTGTATTGCCATTTTAATTTAAAAACCCATAAGGTACTTTCTTAATAAAAAAGTAGAAGTCCAGACAAGACAATTACATTTTCAATTCAATTTTAAAACAACTTGTAGAAAGATTTATTGCCAAAAAAAAGAGAAAAACCCACACAATTTTCTAATACCAGTTCTTAGGACAGGGATACTGTTTACAGAGACAGCACAGACTCACAGAATGATTCAGGCTGGAAGGGACTTTGGAAGGTATCTAGTAAAACCTGCTGAGCAAGCAGGCAGCTCAAGGTGTCCCAGGTTTTTTAAATACTTATTTAGAAAGCCTCCAAGAGTGGACACTGCATCACCTCTCTCGGTAGCCCATTCCAATGCCCAATTAGCCTTTGTGCATATATGCTGTGGCATTCAAAAAGTTCTACAGCATCAATATTAGTTAACAGCGTTCTAATTTCTTATGTACATATGTTAGATAATCAGGGGATGGTGAGAGAGAGTGGAGAAAGTCAAGTACCACTCTACATTCTGGTTAGAAATAAGTAAATGCTCTGGAGCAGCAAATGCTATTTTAAATGCATTCAGATGTTCTTCTACTCCCTGACATCTGATGAACCCCTTTTCAAGTGCAAGATCTGAGCTCCTGAAGCAACTTTCTAATTAGTCCCCTGTGCTCTCTGGAACTGGATCAAAATATCCCTGGCAGAGAGGAAGCATTCTAGTGCAGTCCTGCAAGGCTACATTTTTCCTCAAAAAAACCTTCAGCTTTTCCAAGACATCGCTGGAGAGAAAAATTAAAGAATGCATTTGATGTCTAGCAAAGTTTTAGCTCTTGGAAAGTGACTTCTCTCAAGCATCATCTTTTTTGAAATTTATCAGTCAGAACATGCTGACTTTAAAAAAAAAATACTGTGGTAATGGCTTTAAAACCAGTTTTTCCTCAATGAAAATGCTCAGCTGTTACAAGAACAAACTTGTAATATTCATCCATGGCTTAGAAGAGAATTCCTGTACATGTTCCACAGTCAGTTCAAAAGATTCTGGTAATGAGTTGCATTCAAAGTCATTAAAGAAAATTAATTTGGCTTTTGACAAACAGAAGACTAGAAACATTTCTTCATACTGTTTGTACTTCCTTGATTCCTTCCAGCCACATATGCATCAGGGACCATCAGACATCTTTTAGTCAAAATGTTAAAATATAAATACTTCAGATTTCTTCTTAATATCTAAACATTCCGGTTTACTAAGTAAAATTCCCCATCTAACAAATCATGTTTCCATAGCTGACAAAAAGACAAACAAAACAAATCCATATAAAAGTTCTTGATATTTTAAATCAAGAGGAGGGGGAAAAGGAGGAGCAAAAGTGAAAAAGTAGCCATTTGAAGTTGAAAATTGGCCCTTCAAATATAATCATGGCTGACCCCCAAAGTTTTCCCCTGCTTTCTAAAAAGCACGGCAGCATTTTCTTTGGTAAATTAATATTCATCAATTAGGTCTCTTATCATGAAGAAATCCCTTACATATCTGGCATGGTGTTAATTAGAGGTGTAATTCCTGATTTCAAAACTAATTTTAATTTTTACTTACCACAGTCATCAAGAAGTATATTCTCAGGCTTCAAGTCTCTACAAATAAAATAACAGAAATGTGAATTAGACAAAGACAAAACTATTAGCCCTCAAGTGCAACAGATTCAACAGAAGGCTTCTTGGTTCTGACTGAAGCAATTTTTCAAGTTCCACCTATAAACAAAAAAAAGCTGTGAAGCTGATGGCCTATAATGTGAATAGTTTAACCAGAGAACTCAAGTTATAATGTATATTGTTAATTTGATTTTTCTTTTTATGTTTTTTTATATATATGTGCATTTGCGGTATGTATCAGTAAGCATGTGGACTTGTCTCTTTGATCTATTCTACCATAAATATAAGCCAGAAATAGCCATGTAAAACCCAGTAGTTAGCTAAAGAATCAGTTATTGGAGTAGATTATTAAAAACAATATGCATATATACATGTATACATACAGTTGTGACAAGAAGAAGAGACTGAATAAAAGAAAAGGTTACACAGCAGAAGTATAAAGAAAGTATTCTCAGTCCACCACTAAGTTTGTTTTGCTTGTTCTGTAATATTAATGCATAAGGGGTTAAATGATGTATGTACAGAGACAAAACAGAGCATTGAAATCATACAATCTCAATTGCAATGCATAACACTTCTGATAGTTTCATTAATTCAAAAGCAATAATAAGTTTATTGGAAGAATCTGAAATTAAAACAGAAGAAGACTATGCCTATTCAGAAGGCTGACTATCCTGTTACCCTTGTGAGCACAGCATGCAATGCAGCCAGGGACTGCTAGAGCCCTCTGTGAACTACTTCAGAGTGGGTAGGAATACAATCCCATACTCCTAAAACTTATTTATTAAAATCATGAATTAATTTGCTTTGTAAATCATAGTTTAATTTTACAAGCAAATCTTGAATCAACTTTATACTGTTCTAAGATAATATCAAGCATCAAGATACAAATCAAGAAGCAAGAAGACATAAGGGATATATTCCTAGAGATATGCCATGAAAAGGACAACTAAACAATTTTTTTTATTCTTTTCCTAAAAAATTAAAATACAAACTTGTTTTAGTAAGAAACAATACGTTCAATGCTGAAGAGATGTGGAAAAGTACAAGTAACTGTAGATAACACTCACCTGTAAACAATTCTCTCCCTTTGCAAATCCTCCAGACCACAGCACAGTTCTGCAGCATAGAAAATAGCCCTTTCTTCATCAAAGCCAGGATTTCCCATGTTATATATGTGAAACTTCAGATCCCCTCCATTCATTATGGTTAATACTAAACACAGGGCATCTTTCGTCTCATATGTATAGGATAAACTAACCTAAAAATGGGGATGGTGAGAACACAGCCATTATTCATTCATAAACCCCAAAACAATTCACAGATCTTTTTTCCAATAAAATCAACTTATGAATCCTTTTTCAAAGCAAAAAGAACTAAACATGCAAATGGAAAATCACTCTGGCAGAGTACTGGAAGGCACAAAGGAATTGAGACTAATTTGCCTGTGTACACGAACCAAACACGCAACACAAAAGCTTAGTGGCAAATCTGTTTAGATACCTGAGAGCTCCACCCAGAACATAACTTTACTGATGATGCCCCTCAGTTGCATGTTACCTGTATTACTCTTTGTCTAGATAGCATGAGCATATTCCTTATTTTATTGGTATCTCAGGAATTATGCACTGCCAAACCATCTTCCTGAACTACAAGACTCAAAACTGCCCTAGAGAAACTCAATTTATTTTAAATCAAATGTATAGTTTCTATTCCTACCCCTGCCTCCCCGCCACCCCCCTCCAGTAACTGAATATTTCCCTGATTTAGAACTTGCCAACAGTAAAGACTCAGTACAACTCCTCAGAGTCTTTCTTCCCACTGTACTTGAAATGTGGTGCTAATAGGCAAAGACAAAGCACCACTTTTTTTTTTTTCAGGTTTTAGGTAAAAGATTCTAAGTCCATTTAAAGTTTTAAGGTAGACTTGTGAATTAAAAAAAAGCCCTCCCCATTTAGCAAAATGGAATATACTACAAAATTTAACTGTTTAAGCAACAAATTCATTTTCAACAGAAAAGCTATGCTACGCAGATGATCATCTGGTTAGGATCTTCAAAATTACCTAACTTGTACTAAGAGCAATGGAATTCAAACATATACTTAGCTTACATTAGGTAAACAAACTAGGTAAAAAAATAATTTTTTGACTCAATATATGTATTTTAAATGCAGTACAAGTAAATAATTGCTTTAATCAATTAATAGATCCAAACGCTTCCTTCAGAAGCATAAATACTAGAAAATAAAACAAAAATAAACATAGAAATCAGCTACTCAAGATGTAGATTCCCATTTGGTGGTTTTAACCTGATGTGTCCAGCTGTCACTGTGTAACCTGTGACAGAGGCATGACAAGTTATCTACCCACTTCCAAACCAGTATTACTGCAAATGCTAGACCTAGATCTTCTCTGTTGCATAAAAAACCACCATTGGATAGCAAGAGGAAAATAACTCATGCTCATTTTTATAAAGCAATTTTAATTTCAGCTTTTGATTTGCAGTGTTTACATATGCTGAAAAAAATGTTAATCAGAAATAGAAGTTTCACTGTTTTAGTAATTTATGGATAAATTCAGGTACTCTCTGGATTCAGTTTCAATCCGTTTAAGCCCAGAATCCTTGTGCAAAAATAACATTAGCATATTTATACAAAACCATAATTTACAGTAGTTTAAAATATTAATATATCTGGCCAGCAGGTTTTTCATTTTTTTTGTAGGTGGAAGTATTCTACAGTGAGGTTTTTTTAATACATACAATATATCAGAAAATATCTACATACATATTTTTTATACGTATAAATAATAAAATATAAATAAT
The DNA here is from genome assembly GCF_049639895.1 of Pseudopodoces humilis. NCBI lineage: Eukaryota > Metazoa > Chordata > Aves > Passeriformes > Paridae > Pseudopodoces > Pseudopodoces humilis. The sequence goes on along the minus strand of NC_142205.1, from coordinate 9,198,107 downwards.
ATAAATATTTTCAACTATCCTCTAAAACAGGTACTTTAAAATCCTCCGAATAGCAATACATATAAGTATTGTATAATATAAGTAAATGGATTTCAAACCAAAGCAAAACGTACTTGAAATTAACATTTAAATGACATCTCAATTAAAAAGTAAACATTACCTGGGGTAAGTTTTACTTGGTGTATCTTTGAACGTTTTTTTCTTTCACTGCTTAGTAATTAGAGCTACTAACAGACCATAATTTACATAATAGCATCAGGTTTAGGTATTAAGACTAAGATTTCCATTACATGGAAGTTCCATAAAAAGTTAATTGTTTTACATTCAAGATACCTCTTTAAGCTTTGGTACACAGCAAAGCAATATAACCTGAATCAATACACTATTCAAATGTCATTTTTATCTTAAAATATATCAGCAACAGAGTAACAAATGCTATGAAAATACCTCAGGATATAAAAACTCAACTATTAAACAGAAGACAAAGATTCAGTAGCATCAGCATGCTGAAACACAGCCTTATTTCTGGATGTGACAAATAAAGCAGGTGGACCAAAAAAAATCCCTGAGCACAGAACTATTCCCAATTACACATAAAACATATTTGTTATTGTATCAATCATTTCTCTTTACAGTCATGCACTCCCTAAATCAATTTAAAAGAGTTTTATGCCTACAAGCTCCTGAAAGAGACTGAAATGAAGTAAACAAAATGAGATAAATTTCTGAAAATAGATTGGAAGTAGATACTTACTACAAACCTACTATTCACTTTTTCTAGAATCCTTTTTTCATTTAGAGCCATTGATTCTCCTTTCCTCTTCTTTATTCTCTTTTTTTCCAGCTTTTTGCAAGCATACATTTTTCCTGTTGCCCGTACTTGACAGGCACACACCTACAAAAAGAAGGATCGTGTGTCAGAGATGCTTCAGGTTTTTTTTAAATTTTTTTTTAAAGACTAAGTTTAACTTCTTTTCAAACTCTTTAATGGTCTCAGAAAATTACGGTCTGTAAGCATCAATACAGAGCCTTCCCTCATGAAACAACTTTAACGGTTCACAAAAACTGTAACAAAAGTAGAGAGAGTGATTATACAGAGGCAAACACATTTCTTTTGGGGTTAAAGAGTTTAGTAGAACTGTGGATCCTGTGTTAGTGAAACAAGTTACTACAGTAACACTGTTAAGTGTCTTAGTACCTGTTAAGGACACATTCACATCACAACCAAACAGGAGAACCATAATGGTAATTTAGTAGCATGCCTTCTCCTTCCATATAGGGCTCTGGTTAAAATAAGCATGGGGAGCAGTTCAATGAATTATAAACAGAATTAATAAAACCTGTAGATTTTAAATTAGGTTCATGAATATTCAACATAATAAGAAAATTGCAACTAAATGCTCATTTCCAAATGGAATTTCTAAGCAGAAGCAACTGTTATCAGCCAGTTTTCTGCAGCTTTGTGCATGACCTACAATGCTTAAACTAAGACATCAAAACCATTTGTATCAACAACAGTTTGCCAGGTGATGTGTCAAATCTAGATTGATAGAGACAAGAGTTTAAGCAGACTCTTCTTTTTCTTTTATTCCTTAAAAACTGCCTTGCAGAAATATACTTTTGCACTCACCTCTCCAAATCCACCTTTGCCTAGTACTCGGTAATGCCTAAACGTGTGTTTGGTTACTGGCTGCCTGATTAACAGAAAGAAACAATTATTGCAACAGGAATTACAAATGTTAGTAATCCCTCCCCACCCCGCGGTCTGTCTTCATTTTCTCCTTTCTGTTCTGACGTATTTCTGAACAAACGTTGCCTTAACATCATGCAGAAGTACTATAATAAGCTGAATTTCTAATGAAGGGGTGCTGTGCTAAGAAACGTGGGCTCCCTCATGTGGTCACCAGGCACTGCCAATAGCAGGAAGAAAAGCTGGTCAGCTCGGCCCTTTGCTGCCCACAGTTAGAGCCTGTGTGTTCCCATCACAGGCCATTTACCACCTCCTGTTGCCTCCCTTAACTGACACACTGGCATGCAGAGTGCACTTCAATGGGATCATGCTTACAATGTGGCATTTAAAAGGTAAACCATTTCTGATTTCACTTTGTTTTTTCACAAAAGAAAGAGCTGTGATATGCAAGAGCAGTTCAAGAACCAAATTGTTAAGGTATTGCAGCAGAGAAGGAGGAACAGATAACTGGAAGCAGTAGAGCTGTTGACCACTCTATGCTAAAACTCTCCTAAATGTGTCAGAGCAGGACTATTACAAGGTAGTGGGTTTTTCTGTGTTTTGCTTTAAACGAGCGTTCATTGTTACTGCAGCTTTGTTCTCAGGACAAGAGTGGAGGTTCATTTAGTAGAAAATTTGATTAACATACCTAGTTTTCTTACTGGCTTTTGCTACCAATTCAGTAAAATAGACACTGGATAACTGGAATTTACAACAAAATCAGAGCTCAAGCACCTTAATGTTAGAATATATGATCACAATACCCAGGAGGCTGAATTTCAATCGATTTGTAACAATTTCAGCCTTCTGAAAGACTCTGGACACTCATCTAGTATTGATATGGAAGGCCAAACTAGATTCTGAGATATATATAAATGTATATATGTATCTTGCTATCTTGTAATTACTAGATCTGTATCTATACCACCCTAAAAAAACCTAACAGTTAGCCAATCACCCAGTGGGTTATAAAACTAGATTAATCTGTTTATTAACCACTAATTAGACGAAGTTTGAAACTAAAGGATGATAGTATTCCCAAGAAAGACTGGTATTCCACTGCACACTTGACAACCAAACATTTCTGAATTTGCATTTACCCAATACCACATAAAGAGTTAAGATTTACCACTTAAAGGCTACAGACAGACAGTTCCATTGGAGTATTGGTTCTCTTGCTGTCCATCAACAGCATCCTTCACATCTTGTCTTTCAGAACATAATTTCTTAAGACAGGCAGTCTCATTTAGCATTCATCTCTACAGCATTTCCAGCATAAAAATCAAAATTTTCCACAAAGCAAAGCTAAATTATAAAGCAAGCATAAATAAACTTACTTTTCCAGCCATTTCCACTGCAAGAAACGGGAAAAATACACACTCTCCTGGTAAGCTTCAAAAGGTCTTTTGCTTAGGTATTCATGGACAATTCTAGCAGGAACATAAACAGAAAAATAAAATCCATCTTATTCTGAAAAAGGCTCCTGTTGAAGCAGGAGGTGCTATCAATCTACAGACATATATTAAAACATATTGATGAAGCTGTAGGCAGAAAAACATCACCAGTGTGTTCTACAATGGTTTTAACCTAAATGTCTCAAAAAGTGAGTGCCTGTTATAGAAAAATGTTCCTATCAAAACCCTCGTGAAGGCCAAACTACTGCTACTTATAGGAACTAGACACTTCCACCGTTGCATTTTTAATGTCTTCAAACCCTCTTAAACACCAGCTTCTCAGCAGCTATTTTATGCATGTATGCATATATGACTTTTGAAAGTATCTACAAGTTTTAACATATTCTTTGGACACTGGTAAATAAAATTTTATTTTAGGATTTGAAATTGAAGTGCAAAATGCCATACCCAAACCATGAACACCAAGTACCTTATCATTCCCTTAAAGTAACACACCAAGATGGAGGTGGGGAGGGAAATAAGTCATTCAAACTGTAGTCAGGTATTTATTAGACAGAGGAAAGGGAATGACCTACATGAGACAGTCCATCTGAGACATGTTTTATGAGGTGTTCTCACACAGCCCTTTCCATTTTATAATCTCAGCTTGTTACAAAGCATGCTATTTCTGTTGCCAGGGAGATGACCCAAGCAGTGACAAAACCTGTAGTCATCCCTCAGACGTGATCAAGCATGCCTTGAAGAACCAGAAATATTAGAAACATAAAGGCTTTAGAAAAACATGTAACACTCATAAATACATACCATCCCTCCAAGAAAAGCCTCCCCTGCTACTACTGTGTGAAATACCACTTCATGACTGCAGAACAAAACCAAGTTGTATTGTTTTGTGTTAACTATCACAAGTAATCCTCCAATCAGCCATCTTAATTCCACATAAGTGTTGGCCTCGGTTAAACTTGTTTTCAAGAACCTTAAATGTCTAACATTGTTCATAAACCTTTCAAGATTCAACTCATAACTTTATACTTTTCTGAGTACGTTCATCATGGAAGAGAGTCACTCAAAAAGTAAGAATACAATAAAGAGATAAACCATTTATCTTACAGAATTCGTGGTGGCAGACAACAGTGTGATTTTATGTAAAAGCAGCATTAAAGAAAAAGCTCTGCAAAAGTCAAACATCTCAATCACATCTGAAGGAAATTTAGTCCTTTAATAAATCTGTTCCAAGTTTCTTTCTTTACTCATTTCAGGAACTCAGTATTTCTGGATACAACAACTTCATCTTTCACTTTCCTTAGAAACACACAAATTTCTCTTGTAATTCTCAAATTTAGCATTAGGCATTTTTAACTCACCTAGTACAGTCCATGAAAAGATCCTTAGAAGGGTTCTTTTCTAGTCTTGCTTTACATTCATTTACTGTTTCCTGAGGTATTTCTGGCAAGTGTGCTGCAGACTTAAAAAAAGAAAGGATAGCAACAATGAAAACAGTTAAGTCAACAGAAAAACTAAAAGTTTTGTATTCAAAGATAAATTAAAATTTTTAATACAGGAAAAGGAAAAGAAGTTTGACTAAAGAGAATATCAAGGAAGTATTTGAGCAAATTTTTTATTTATTTCCCATTACAGAACAATTAATTGAAAGTTATTTCAGTTATTTACTATTTCAGTATCTGGGGGAACAAACTTGGCAATGAGTCAAACTTCTTTTTTTTTTCCAAAAAAAAGCAAGTAACCTCTTTGGCTTGGCAGGATGGAAAGGAGAAAGAAACACAAACACAAGCTGAGAAAATATTTCAAACCAGACCAAAGAAATCTGGGGTCTTTTGAAAAATGCATGTGACTTATGGTAGTCCCAAAGAAATTCTCAAAAAGATGTGGCAAATTTAGATTCTATCTTCTTTTAAGGCATTTTCAAGACCTTTTGTATACCATGTACAAAGCAAGAGAAGCAAAAGGAGCATCTATTAATAAAAAGCAAAGATCTAATTATGCACCCACAGAAAAGCTTCCACTGGATACCAAAAAAAACCTCTTTGATAAATGAAAAAAATCAGCTATTAATGATTACCATGGAAAACTGAAAGTAACAGAATGCTTCAGAAGAAAACAGCATTTCTTTGTGAAACTTTGTGAAAACCTGCAGCAATTCTGAAAATTTACAGCAAACTAACCAAAGCCACACAGAAGTCTAAAAGACTTCAGACTACAACACCCTTAGTTAATTTGCTTTTAAGTTTTCTTTAGGAGTCAAATGGAGAATAAATTGTAATGATAGTAGTTATAAAAGCAGAGATCAGTCCAGTTTTTTGATTTCAAGTTGATTGAGCAGAATTTTAGAAGGCAGCACACCTCTCAGAAAGACAAAATTGGGATCAATGAAGTTTGAAAGTCTATTTACTAAAACCAATGCAACCACTGAGATCTCTCTAATTATCTGACACTTACAAAGCACTCGAGAAAATCTTTCGCAGTATATTTACCCCATTAGTGAAGTATGTCTCTAAAACTTTGAGGCCACAGTCTATGCGCTTTTCATCTGAAGATACCTCATATTCTGCCTAGGGGAATGGAATTGAAAATATTATGTTCTGAGCCACATGGCATCTTTTACATAATGATAGGTAAATTTTATCATGAATAACACAATACTCCTAATATAAAAGAAACAGAAGGCTATATAGTGAAACATGTATGAAGAACAGTCCTAAGGAAAAAAACAACGCTTATGGAATTTAATCTTTAGAAAATGTACGAAACCTAACAATTAGTCTAAGTGCAATTACAGAAATTGCATCGTAGAGGTTAAACTAGATCAATTACAATAAAATAGTATTTATGTAGTATTGTAGGACAGAATGACCCAGATGGAAAATAATTGAGAGTACAATAATCAGCTTTTTCTTCACTGTACTTTCTTCCCTTCATGTATTATTCTTTGCTACAATTTTGGGTAAAACTGGGATAAAACTACTTTCTACAAGCTTAAAAATGAGATCTAAACCAAACCCTACATCATTCTTTGAAAAAATAAAACTGAGTAAATACAAATTTTGAAAGTTTTTGACTTAGTAACATCTGGTAGTGGGATGTAGAAAAAGAGAATTGTGCTACACAGTGCATTTTGCAGATAAACAACTGGCAGCTGAACAGAGCTCCAGAAGTAGCTACTTATGGAGAAACCCACAACCAACAAATCACCACACAGATACTACTACTGAAAAACTCCAAGAACTACTTACTATTAATAATTTTATGGAATAATTTAGAAGCAGACATCAGAAGTTACAACATTTAAAGACAACACAAAGTCTGGAGAAAGACGAATTAGAACAAAGCATCTCTAACAGCAACACATATTAGGTTTGTTAGCTAGGCCAACTCAATTGGAGCTTATTTCATATTTCAGTATGTAAATGCATGCACCTAGGAACAAAAGATATATGGCAGACTTCCAGATTGGAGGATTGTATCAAAGAAAAGAACAGCTGGGCATATTGGGACAACAATCTTTAGAAACCTCATTGGAAATGACAAGTAATTGATCTAATCAGAAGTTATTTACCTTTATAAGGAAAACTAGAACACTGAAAAATGACAGTTCAAGAGTCAAACACACACACACAATACTGGAAATAACAGAATCCCTGATTTCCAGTTCTGCCATTAATGACAACTAATCCTCACTGACTCACTACTAAATTATCAACATCTTTTTCTACTGAGACATTATGGTATCACCCACTACAGCACGCTACTCAAATCTATCAGTCCAAATGCAAAACATTATTTCTGCTGTTCAATTCCACAACAAAAAGTCTAATGGTCAGGAATTCTTCTGCAACTGAAAATCAACTTGAACAAGTCAAAAATGTTTATCAACCCAAAGTTCAGCAGTGTATTTAGCACCTCTGACACTAATTTAATACAAATAGTTAGGCATGCTATTTTACATGGATAGTGTAATTTAAAAGGAAGCTTGAGAAATGGCCTTTCCAAATAATTCTGTAACTTACAGGGAAGTTTGAGCTGTTACCCATTCCTTTTCATATGTGAGTAACCCTGTCCGTAGCTAGTGAAATGAGTCACTAGATTGGATAACTCTAATTCTTTACTTTAACTTCTGTCACTTACATTCAATTATTTCACAACTCTTCCTCCTGTAAAGCCAAGCTGACTCCAGACTTTTAGGTCACACCTTCCCAAGAACTGGAGCTTACCAGGCTCAGTAGTATTGGTACTACCTTGATTTTGGACTCCTGAAATAATCACACTGTAGAAATCACATTGCTTCATGTAAAAGAGTCAGAAAACTCTATTAACAAGGATGCAAGGTTTTTAAGGCTATGGCATTTCATTTTGGGAAATTTTTTTTCCAGAAGACTAAGTCTAAAATTTCTTTAACAAAAGCTAAACAGCTTCAGCTTTTGCTTCCTGTATTGCCTTACAAAGAATATCAACAAAAAAACCCCTCAACCCCCAAAAAGAACAAGCTTGCTGAAGTCCAGTGTTGAAGTCCAGTCCACAAAAGGGAATCAGGCTAACTCAGGAACCACCTGTAAGAGATGGTAGGTATTTTATCTCACACCCTTGATCAAGACAGGATGCTAATTTCAGATTCTGAGAGTCACTAAATAAAGGTTATCTTGTTTCAGTGATTCCCAAGAATAATTCTTCACCCTGATTTTTTAAATGGAAGTTAAACAACAAATAAATAAAAGTAAATTGTGAAATCATTCCTTACATCAGATTATCTCAGCTATGCCACTCTTTGTTAATTCACAGAAGTGTTGCAATCCACACAACATTATAGGTTGCATATTTCAAAACAATTCAAATTTTTCAGTTAGTGAAAAACAGTTACTTCTTAGAGACAGTTTTACCCGAAAATGACATCTGTAGAGCAAGGATGCACCTGCTTTACAGTCACGCCTAAGATTCATTCTCTTTTGTGCTGCCAAAGATTCTGCTACTCCTTATCTAAGATACGAGGACTAAAATGTGTACAGAAGTTGTAACCATTAAGGGTACATCCACAGTTGTCAGTGCATGGCACTCATTAAGGGCTCTGGTTTATATTCACTTCAGCAAGAAAGCTTCACTGTTCTGGATTTCCATTCAATCTGTTCAGTCTCCAACTGTCAATCTAGTCTCTGGAATTTGGTGCTCAAACAGCTCCTGGGAGTTAAAAAAGTGAAGCATACCTAGGGAGTAAGCCAAATTGCACACAGATTCATTGACAAATATAAATAATTCCATTTATTTGACACTCAAATTCCTTTTTAGCTGATCTAGTGTCTCAGTTTTTACTCCCACAGAGAAAGGAAGTTACAGTGAAATGGGAGGCACAGCAATAATCCCATGTACATTCCTTACACCCTGCCTCTTCCAGAGCAATCTTGCAATCCAATATCGTACTTCAGGATGCATGCAAGCAGCAGCACTACCCTGCTTCTGTCTCCTTTGGTCATTTGTTCTCTGTGTGTAAGAACAAAAATGGCTGGAATGAGAAAACCTGTTCTTTCAGCAGCAATCTCAATTGTAGATTGTATCATATTGTTCTTGGATTAACTGTGAGGGACAAAGAATCAAAAGCTCTGAGCCGTTATTCTCTCCTCTTAAGGGATGCCTGCCTAATCTTCTCATTACTCTCCCCCTCCACAAGAGGGTTTTGGACCGAAGATTTTTCGCAAAATGTAGCTGTGGGCACACTTCCTTCCTTCCCTTGTTCTTCGGCATTAGATATCAAGATGTAAATATACCAAGACCTTTTTCCCTTGGTCTCAAAAAAATTGGTTTTTCTCCTTCCATAGATGGTTCTCTAAATTTCCATCTCCATTGTATGGTTTTTAATTAGCACATGCTGTGTAGCCTAAGGCTTTCATGCAAGTTGCAACATTTTAAAGTATATGTTTATAACATTTTGAAGCCTGAGTATAGCAAGTAATATTCATAATACAGACATCTTTTCAGGCTCATACCAAGCAGCATGTCTTCCTAAAATTGCTTCACTCTCTCCCATCACGACCATTTCTGTAGCTCTGACTATACCAAGATGGCAGAGACTTTATAATAAACACTAAACATTTTCTTTTAAGTAGCAGAGACAGTTTTTTGACATCCATCAGAAGTTACAGCTTTACAGTCAGCAAAGACTAGACCACACTGCATTTTCAAGTACACAGCATTAGGAAACAGACGTGTATAGAGATAATTAATAAAATGGTTTTGTCTTAACCACAGCAGGCAGCTAAGCCCCACACAGGCACTTACTTCCCCCCACTAAAAACCAGAAGGTCAGAAGTGAGAAATCTTACCATTTGAAATAAAGACAGTTTGATGAAGCTGCAGTTACAAGCAAAGCAAAGTAAGAAATTAATTAATTTCTTCCCATTGGTAGGGAGATATTTGGCCATTTCCAGGAAAGCAGGGCTTCATTCTCATGGATAACACCTAGCTGGCAAATTATAACTTTCCCCCTTCCTCTTTCTTTCCCCCAGCTTTTATTACTGAGCACAGCACCATATGGTATGGGATATCCCTTGGGTTAGCTGTCCTGGCTGTGTCTGCTCTGAACTTCTTGCACACCATCAGCCTCCTCACTTTTAGGGCATCATGAGGAGCACAAAGACTTTGACACTGTGTAATCACTATTCAGCAAGAACTTAAACATCCTTGTTATCAACATTATCTTGGTCTAAAATCCAAAATACAGCACAAAATGAGCTACAATGAAGAAAATTAACTCCATCCCAGCAAAACCAACACAAAAATAAAATATTTATATACAAGAATATATAAGCAACTGCCTACTATAGCCATAATCCATTTCTCACTGCTTACCACTGCATCCAGAAATTCAATGCATCTTTTCAAATCTGGTCTGGAATCACAGAACTGTCTGAAGAGAAGTCTTCCTATGGGCTGTTTATCACAAAGCTGGTTATAGTCTCTTTCTGGGAAAAAATAATATATAAATATCTGTATTTATTTTTATAGTAGGATAATCATTACTCCCATCTGAGGTCAGAAAAACATCACTAAAACATGAAGATTTTACATTAACATATTTATCAAAGATACCATAAATATGCAATGATGCCAAAGAATAGTGAAACACTCTTCAGTCACATTTGTGTTCTATTGACTATCCCATTTACTAAAAACACACTGAATTATGTGTTTAAGGTTAATTTAGGTTAGGGTGCAGAAAGCAACCACACTGTGAAACAGTAATACCAAAGCAAACAAGATTGTTTGGAAAGAACGAATACAAAAGGTTAAAAGATCTATTAGAAGACACTAAGGAAAAAGGTAAAATATATTAGCATCAATTTAAAATGAGAGTCCTTTTTCTAATTCAAAGTTTTGTAAATCTATTCTTTAGGAACAGTTTCCTTTAACAAACAAGGAGCTGTGATACATTGTTTAATCCTCTAATAAATTTTATTTTCTCCTAAGTTCTCCATCATATTAGAAGTGCAATAGTTTTAATTTTTTGTTATTTAGCATTTAGAAGCAAGACAGAGTCCTTTCCATTAACAGCACCAAACTGTTACCCTTCTCATTCAAAGGAGAGGATTTACAGGACACTCACCAATGGAGCACCGAATACCCTCACAGTGACTGACAGGGGGCAACTTCAGCATCTCTTTCCATTTTTTACTACGCCCACTCCGTTTGCCTATAAGAAAATATGAATAAAATTGAGAAAAATTGAACGTAACATTAACAGCATAAACCTAGGTCAGTTCTACACAGATGTGTCAGACTACTTTTCATGCCTAGAAAGAAATCCATCTACAATGATATCCAAACCAATAACAAATGTGATACAGAAGAACTTTTATGCATTTTTTTCATGCTTCATGTAAAGTCTTTTCCAAGACAAATATTTCACATTTTGGCTGTGTATGTAGACTGTCTCTGCAGGGAAAAGACAAATATCTAGGTATTTTGAAAATCACAAACAAAACTGGAACATCAAAGATGAAACAAAAAAAAATTTTTGAGAATTATCTCTCAACCGTGGTAAAGAATGGAAGAAAATAAAGTTGAGTAACAAAATACCAAGAACAAAGTTCTTAAATACATTTTTGGATAATAAAATTGTACATAAATATTCTCTCTTTAAGGGCAGTAATAGTAATAACAGTAGACCCCACTAATAAATGAGAGGGCATAGCTCTAATACACACTGTTTACTCTAGACCACACAAGGATACCAGGAAGAACTTAGCTGTTGTAAAATTTAGATATTTTCAACGCTTCAGATTTCACAGCACTATTGAATTAGCATTGATTAAAAAAAACTACCACAGTATTTTTCTCTGTTTCTAAAAAAACATATCTGTGCTACATTTTCTATGTTACATTGGACTTTCAGCACATTACCTTGGCCAATTTCATTTACAGAAGATATGCATATTTTCCAAAAAAGCAGAGATAGACAGGAACATATACACACATTTTCAGATCCAAAATATTTTAAAAGATTTTACTAAGTGATATGATCAGATGCATTTCCACATGACAGAGCAGCAGCAAATCTGCACAGAAGCTTTCTCACCGTACCAAAGCAGTACGTACTGCTAACCACAATGGGAGAAAAAGGAAGGGAGTTACCCAATGTAATGTGAATAGAAACTAAGCAGCAAAGGGTACCAAACCCTTTCAGAATTAAATCATTAGGGTGAAAGGAACTAACATCTTCAGAATAACAAAATACCTATTTTTTTAAAGACCCTCTTTAACATACAGCTTCTTGAGCCATTCCACCAACAGAGTTAGACCAGCCCCAGCTTAGTGTACCTTAGCTCATACCAAATTTACATGATCCTTGCTAACAGGAATATTGACTTTGTACTGTGCTGCTGCAACAAAACATGCTCAACTCTAATATCCCTAGAAAGATAAAACAATAAGGAATAAAACACCTATAAATGTTGGCTTGTGGACATTCTTTGAACCGACACCTACTCTCTAAATAAACCCAAACTTCTTCTGCACTTCATTTTCCAATAATCACTTTGCAGATCTTTTGCCTTCCATAAAGTTTCAGAACACAAAATATGGAACCTACTTCCCATGCCATATTTCAAGCAGTACCAAAACTAATAAATTAGTATTTAGAGTATTTAGTATTAGAGGCTGTAAATACCAGCATCATTAAAACAACCTGTTTCTATGTTAGCAAAATATTTTTGATCTTTAAAAGAAGTTGAATATATGCTTAAAGAAAATCAAATTTCACAAAGCATAGAGCCCTTCTAAGAGAACTGAACACAAAGAAAATCAAGGAATATTTACATTGATAGCCTGCACATATATACTGAATAACAAGGCTTGGGTATAGATTATGTGATCATGAAAAATAACAGAAGTGTCAGGTTTAGCCATGTAACTGAAACATACACTAAGCTGCAAGGTCCACAGAATTTAAATTTCTTCTATTAGAAACTGCCCAGAAAGACTCAACTGTGCATGACACTATGCAATCAGTACTGATCAAGAATGATAAACTGACCTCAAATTCATATCACAATGCTGTTTGGAAAATATAAAATGAACTGTGATATATATCAAGAATACCATGTTCTGAAGCACTGTCAGAGGAAAAACCCATCCCATCCCCATCCAAAAAAAAGGAGAGGATCACTAATGCATTTTACTTCAAGTCCAACACAAAAAGTGATGTATTTTGCCCAATATTTGGCCAGTAACTTACGATGTGACCATTATGAACTTCATTTTACAAAAAGAGAACACATGCTAGAATGCAACTGAATTCACCATCCTACAGAAGTCAATAAAGGCTACATATAAGTTATTAATAATACACAAGAATCAGTGGTTTAGCAGTATCCACTAAATCAGCGTGCTCTCACTTTTCTCTGAACTGAATGTTCTTGTATTTACAGCAAATGCACTGTAAAAGTCTGTAGGTCCCAGTAATGTAAAGAGCCATTTCTGGTAAAAGTTATGGCAGGAGGCCAATTTGTTTGTCATGTTATTCCTTAATTGCAAAATCCTTTTCCATTTCTGAGGCAGTTTAAAAGAAGTATCAAATCAAATTATAACAATTGTGGTTTGAAAGTGTCTTAATATTGATTTCAGAGCTTCTATTCTGAATCTCATTCTAAAACACTTCAGATAAAACTCTTCTACCAACAGAAGAGCCAGAAGCCATTAGGTTAAGGTGCTTTCTGGTTGACCTCTGTGGCTCAGATGAGTTACTGCTTTTGCCTCCTTCAGATGGAATCAGGACCAAGAGCAATGTCCAGCTTGAAGCAACGCATCTTGCACGAAGAGAAGGGTGGATGCAGCAATACACCATTACAGTGAGGAGAAACTTCAATTACATTTTCAGGTACACAAGAACCTTACCTTTTCCTACCCCACCAATTACTTCTTAGAGTTACAATTTCAACATTTAACTCTTTTCCTATTTTTGCATCTTAAAAAGATACATACTAAATTCAGTTAGATCACTGCACTAGCATATGGTATAGGCAAAACATTTAGATGTTTTATTTCAACTCTTTTTTAATCTTCAAAGAAATATTTGAAAAATTTATGTAAGGCAATGCAATTGGCTTATTCATCAGTAAAACCACAACTAATTGCAAAATATGAAATTGCTGTGGCTGCAAACTATGTCAAGAAATAAGAATATGTTTTAAGTCCTCAGATGCAGTTCTCAGAGCCACAGAGATCTTCCTTGCAGATTTGATCTGGAGACTGACTCTCATTTCAGTGAGCACAATGCTCACTAAACATTATTAAGTCCGTTTTCCTTGAGGTAGAAGAATTTGGATTCTGTCATGCAGAATCCTACTTTACTGGCTACTACACTGACACTGAGATTCTGGCATGGAGTTTTTTGGGGACCTCTGTGCCTCAGCTTTCCTGTCTGTGCGGGGCAAGCACTGTGTATCTGAGGCTAAGAAGCACTCGGAAGCTGAGCAGCGCACAGCTCTGTAGCATTGGTATGCACGATTGCTACAACTTCATTCTTGCAAAACTGATTCCACAAACCAGATTGTCAGATACCAGCTGAGAAATTCATACTAGACCACACCCAGATAAGCTTTGAAAGCCTAAGACTGCAACAAGATGGCAACCTACAACATGCCTTTAGTGTACAAATCAAATCATTTGGTTCAAGGAAAAATGCAAAACAACTGATGTAGGAGCTCTACATCATCTACACTTAGACACATGAAATTAAGCTGAGTACATACACTGTTTTAAAATATTTCCCACAGAAGAGGCAATTGCAGGCAAGTTTCCTAATAGATTTAATACTCACATGAATTCAAAATCTTCTAGTTCCAGACACATTTTCCTTCATACTACTCACAAAAAGGATTAAAACCTTCCACTAAAAAAAAATCAAAACATTCCTGTTTAACCATGGTCTTATGCTATACATACATCTATAAACACTGCCCATTGAGTAACAAATTTCCATTTTATGCCCCTGTTGGGCAAGATCCACCTTCAAGACACAAAACAGTGTGCAATTAATACTACATCTCCTCAGATCAGACCATAACACTGGAATAGCACCAAGTTCAGACTAGAAGACAAGCTCATACCATCACTCAGGGAAGGCTGTCATGCTTCCAGGTCTGGGGACAGCTCATAAGGTACTGCTGTGGGGGTTCACAACAAGCTAATCCATTCTGCAGGTCAGATGTATTTTTTGTATCAAGTTGTATTTTGACAAAATACAAGCTTGTATCAACTCAACCCTGGGCGCAGCTTAACAACTACATTAAACAGAGTGGCAACACTTTTCTATGGAGAAAGGTTTTGGGCTTTTTCCCCAGAGATACGATAAATACAAACTGTTCTTAGTAAACTCATGAGAATCACCTGGCTGAAAATTCAGGTTTTGGCACAAGGTTAGCACCTAACTCACCAGCATTACAAAGGCCAAGGTACTTCTGAATGCAAACAGAAGCAAAAATGCAAGTAGTACAATAAATAAACAAAAGATATCTATAGATTACAGATTGTTACTGCATTTATAAGATAATAGTCCCCACACTCCTGGATTCAAGTACATGGAGTTGGACTTCAGCAAGGTAATACTCAAGTGCTCTTGCTCATCTGACTGTCAAAGCAGTAACACTGCAGCAGTTAAAAGCCCAGCTCTCTACGTGAACATTCGTTTGTTTATGTGCACAATCATTTATTGTTCCCACAGCTATAACCACTCGAACAACTGGTTCTTCACATGGGCTCTCTATCCAGCCCCGGTGATCATGTGCACATGTAGGAATGCCAGTGCACACACTGTGCCCAGCCTCTGCACTTCACCAATTAAGTGTGGAATGGAAAGCTTGTATCAACTCAACTAAATGTAACTGATCTGAACTAAAATTGATTTATCTGTTTTTGCAAACATTGTAACACCTCTGTATACATTTTGAGACATCTATAACCAGCCAATGAACAGGGTTTACAAGGGGAAAAAAACCACTAAGAACGCTGCAATTTTACAGTCAACAAACAAGCACGACAGTACACTTTTTAGAATGATAGTACACTAAGAATGCAACAGATATTAAAGAAGTAAAATTGATTTAAGCTGATTGTGAAATTTGTAATTGCCACATTTAAAATAAGCAAAGCAGCAGCATGTATCAATTACTAGACCTCTAGTGTTGTGTTTATTTAGTAAATGTAATTATTTAAGATTCCAACTTACCCACATGCATTCTCCTTACAGTTCATTAAATAAAGGACAAAAAGGCAGGCATTGTGCATAATTCTGTACAAACACAGGAAGACATGTTTCCTGCCACAATGAGTTTACAGCAATTTAAAGCACAATGCAATAAGAGTGCAACAGAACATAGGAGGCAAATGAGGGAAGAACTGACATCAATTGAAAGCAACTACAAAAACTCTCAGCACTCTACTGTTAAATTTCATATTTGCTGGTGGTGGACATTCTGGCTATGAGTCTGCCTTGCTGTCCCACATGTCCTACCCTCAAAATAATTAAAGAATTTAGTTCGGTTCAATAGCCAAACTACAGTGATCCGAGCAATCTCCACAGAATTACATTCCTAGTTACAAACACACACAAAATAGGATACCTTCCTTGTATCATCAACACTATACTGGAATATTACCTTATACTGCAAGCAAAAGTAGGATTTGTTTTGCTTGCAGAATTATTCCAATTGCTTTCAAGCCCAGACAGATAAAACTCACTATTTGAGTGGACTGCTTATTTTCTGTGAAGAATACATCATTAAGGCAATTATCCTGGAACAAGTATCTTAAAGGATTCACTTAAGCCAAACTGTGATCACATTCTGCTGAAAGGTTCCTTCCTTCTAAATCCATCTTTGGACTGCACCTAGCAATTATCAAATCTGCAGGAGCCTACTGATCCATCTGAAAACTAATTTTGGGAAGAAAACCCCAAACCCTACTGATCCATCTGAAAACTAATTTTGGGAAGAAAACCCCAAACCCCAAACATCGAGCAACATAAGGATAAAAACCACCTCAAAAACCCACATAGCCTAGATTGGTTCATGGATCCAGCTGGAAACTACCTCACCCATTCTTGCAACCACAGGCTAGAACCATACAACCAAGAGCTGGGGGATTATTTATTTGAGGCATGACCTTCATTTAGCCAAAATCAATCATGAAACAGAGGATATTCTATGCCTAACAGCAGAGCCAACTCTGTTTCCCAAACTACTCCTGCCATAGCAGGATAAATAAATTTTTAAATGGATGCAAATGGACCAGGTATGTTTAAAATGTACTCTTGGCATAGATCCTCACCTGGAGTAAACTGTCACTGACTTCAAAGGAACAATGCATCTACCCTTTGGGTGTATTTTTTTGAGACTATTACTTTAGGCAATGAAAAAAGAAAGATTCCTAAGCACTTTAAAACATACATGGATTCATTTCTTTCCTTCCCAACATCACAGACTACGTGTGGGATGCTGAAATGAATTTGGGGTTTACATATACTCAAAGGATTTACTGAGAGTGACTGAAATAAAAACAGAAGATATACAGAGAAAAGTGAATATAAAATAAAAATTGGGGAGGGGAGACTTTTTTTGGTTTTGTTCATATGAAATATGAACAAATAACTTTGTTCATATTTATTATTTCTCTCCATTTATGGGACAAATTCTTCAATGTCATTCAAGTGAAACAAATTTCAAATATTTTTCTGCTGGGAAAAAATGAATGTATTAATTTCCCTGCTCTTATACACAACTAGAAAACATATTGTTGTACACTACTCTTTCACACAAATATGAGTAAGGAGAACATGGACTAGCTGGTGTAAGAGCTTACAATCTCATTTCATACATCACTATCACTTACCTGGTTTATCTCAGTTCCTGCACTTCAGCACTCGTAAGATCAACTTTGAATTTGCTTTATAATCACTTGTTTTTCTACTGAGTCACCTGTGCTTGTTTCACCATTGGGTTCACCATAAGAGGAAGTTTTCCCTTTTTCTTTCCCATGTACAAGTTTCTCTCAAAACATAATGTACACACAAGAGGAAAGAGCAGGATTGACACAAAGGGCCACTTAACCCAGGGAACTGGGACAGGGAATCCCAAAACACCTTGCACTGCAGTTGAACTGCACTTTTCATCTGAAGGCAAATTCCTCCAAGGACAGGTCACCTTTCAGCACAAGAAGTCAACTGAAAAACTGGACAAGGAAAGAAAAACTCTGAGTACAGCTCCTGACTCCTAAATCTATACTCCATGAAGTACCAAAGGATACTTTGGGCCATCATATCATCTTCTAGTTGTAGGTACATTCAAGAATCATATATTATGTTATCATTAATACCCACATATAAAAAGAACTGGCATTTGATCATTTACCAAGTGGCTTTTAAAAAAATATAAGGAATCCTGATGGCTTCCCTTCTTAACCTAAAGTATTGCAGTTGCTACAAAGACATTACAAGTCTTTAATAAAAAGAGACAGGCTTCTATTAAAATGGTGTTTTATTGAAAACTATAAATATCATCTTAGAGACAAAATTTAAAGTTTTGAGGCTAGGTGGAAGCTGGGGTTTCATATGACCTGAAAAATGGAATTACAGACAGCAATAGCATTTTATTTTTATTGTATGGGAGAAGAAAATAGCAAGAAAAGATTAATTTTATCTGAGTTCCTTGCTCTCTAATAACATAGATCAAACTTACTTTCTATGTATCAGATCAGATTTAAATGGTAGACATGAACCTTGCTGTTCAAGGTGTGCTGATACTGCACACCTACAAACGTAAAACCCAAAATGATATTCACATCCTAACAACATTCATATCCAGAACTATTAGAGTACCTAAAATTCAGAGGAAAATTATGTGTACAAGTCTGGGATCATGATTTTGATTGTTAAATCTAGTTTACGTGCTCAGGTACAATTTGGTGTTATTTATTGGGAATTTCTGAATTCCCATTAGGCACCTGCCATACTATTTCACCAGAAGTGGACAGGTACACATATTTTATTGTTTCTATATTTACAAAATGAAAATTACATATCTCTGGGGTTAAAAGACTTTGTAAGATGCATTCAAGGGTACAACTATTTACTACTCTCATTTTCATCAGAAAAGAATCTCAAGTTTGACTGACCCATGCAAGCCACAATTAAGCCTCATTGATTTGTTTTGACATGCACCACAAAGAATAAGAGCAGAGTAGTTTACATTGTTATTTTATTTGCCTGTACAACTGATAGGTTTATCCAGGTGAACACCTCTCACCCACACTGAGGAGGATTACGGACATGGCCTATACATGAAAATAAGTAAAGCTGCTATTGTATATTAGCTTTGGATTTTACTTTCTTCCACAAGAAATAATTCTGCACTTTTTGATGCTATCCCACTTCTCCATACACTATAGAGTGTCATAATATAAATGTGGGAAGGAAAGTAACTTGAAAGTCTGCTCTTCTGTCCCAGTTGTTGGGCCCTTTTAGCAAGGAATATATTAAAACATCTACCTCACACACTAACTTTGCAAATTCCATTGCCTTGCAGTCTATCAGGCACGTAAGAATAGAGCTGGGACAGGGATTTTATAGAATGGTCTTGACAGGTGGAGTAAACCAGACATTCCCAGACCAGCCAGAGCATGTAATGCAGAGAAAATAATTTCATATCAATGAGTGTTTTGAAAAATGTGACATAAAAAGTACCCCATGCACAGGGATTGATACCTGAAAAGGTAAAAGACCTTCTACCAATTATCAATGGAGTTCTAGAGTTTCAAAGCCAGAATTCACAGTTTTTGCACACATTTACACAACAGAGCCCAGGCCAATTGAAGGTATAAAGAGAGTAACAGATTATTACCATTACTTTTTTAAGTTTCATGTCAGGTAGAACTGATCTTCACATCAGCTGCTCTCAGACTTTCATCTAGTTCATTAAAATATCTTGTTTGGTTAGTTCTACCACTATAATTGATTTTAAACATAGTGAAACCTTAACTAAAGAGGCAGCCTGATATTAAGCAGCCACTTAAAAGCCTCTGCAGATTACCACTCCGCTCTTTGTGGTGAGGGTTTGGGCACAGTGAAGTTTTGAGCCAGATTCCACTTTCCCTTCATTTCTCAGATCACTTCAATGCAAATTCCAAATTCAGGCAGCACCACCACAGACATGTTACTGTCAGTGAAACCAGCCAAAACACGTCCTCTAGTTTGAGGTGGTCTCTTCAGCTAAGGTTGGAAAATGGCCCAAAATTGCGATCACTGTTCTGTTTTTTAAACCCCACTTCAAAGTCAAAAAGCTGATTTTCCTCTCTTGCTGCTTAAGGCAAATTTAACTGGATACACATATGGCGCAAGTGCCAAACCCATTTAGAGTTGGAGGAACTTGCAAAACATACAGAGGCAGATTCTACTGTTCTTACTCACTTTAAACAGCTCCAGCTTAACTAATGGGGCTTCTCAACACAATTAAGACAAGCAGGATCCAATCCAAAAAGAATATGCACATTTCATGGTTGAAAAATATACTCTGCACAAAGTACACTGGTAATCCAGGGAGACTTTCAAGTGGCCGTTTAATGGACAGTTATATACACGAAAAAGCAGTAGGACAATCTTAGTTCAGGATGTTTTTTTAAACAGCAACCACGTGCTATACTAAAACTAATTATGTACCCTAAACGCTTGCTAGCTAGGGGGAGGAATCTTCAACTCAAGGTGTTCTGGGCAGTCAAACTGTACGTGTTAATCTAATGCAAAATAGCATACTTTTGTATTAGGATAATACAAAACATTCGACTGCAAAGTACAGGTCGCATTCAACAGCTACGTTTTTCACAGGCAGGAATTTCAGCAAGATGGAGTGTAAGGTTTTTCGAGAAACGATTTATGTCACTTTATCGTTTATATCTATATGCATTTACATTTGTAAACAAACTGAGAGCTAAATATTAACGACCTTTTTAAAACATCCGGTAAAAACACTATTAGAATCAAGGGGGAAGGAGAAAGGGGTGTTTTTTCAGGAGCAAAGCAACAAGCCAATAACTCCAAACAGACCCCGCGGGAGGAGCAGGGCAGGTGCCTCAGGGCACTGCCCGGGACTCACTGCCCGCTCTGGGAGGGCTCCTCCGCCACCTCGAGGGGTCCCCGCCCTGCCCGGACCCCTGCCCGGCAGCCTCTCCTCCCTCCTAGCCTCTCCTCCTCCATCACTTCCTCTCCCCCTCCTCGCGGGCCCCTTTCCCCCTCACCTCAGACCCTTTTCCTCCCCCGATATACGTCCTCAGCCCGCCCCGCCTCGAACTCCCGCTTCGCCTCCCTCTTCGCCTCGCCCCGCGGCTCTCACCCTCCCGGGCTTTCAGCAGCACCGTGTTGGCCACGATGTTCTCGATTTCCATGGTCGGGGGCTCTTTCCCCTCAGGGCAGCCGGAGCGGGGGCCGCCCCTACAGCCTCCTTCGCCCCCTCCTCCAGCTCCGCCACCGCCGCGGAGTCAAGCCTCGGCTCATCCGGCCCCAAGGACCTCAGCACTGCGCTCGCCTCTTCCCCATCACCCGCTGCTCGCCCCGGCACCGCGCTCCCCCTCCCCGAGGGCGGAGACGGAGAGCGGGCAGCACCCGCCCGCCCCGGCCATGGCTCCTCCGCCCGCCTCAGGCAGCACCGCCCCTGCGCTGCCACCCCCTCACAATTACCGGGACTGCAAATCCCAGCAGGCAGAGCGCGGTGTGCACTGAGGACACTCGCGCAATGTCTCGTTGGCCTGCTGGGACACGTAGTGCACCAAACCTTCCCCAGCCTCGTCCCAAAGCCGGCGGGAAGCAGAGAGATAAATATCGCGGTACTTGGGCAAAGTTCTCGCGAGAGGTGGTAAGCTGCCGGTGCGCATGTGGTGGTGCTGGGCACGGCGAGTTGAGGGGGACGTTGGCGTCGCGCTGCTCTCTCTTCTCTTTTCTCCCTCCTCTCCTGTGCTCTCTCCTCTGCCCCACACCCCTCCAGCTCTCACGGATCTGTGGCAGAGGGCAGGGGTCAGGCCAAGGGGGAATTCAGGGGGTTTTGCGCCACCCCGGGCGCCGTTTTGCTCGCCCCGTTCGCACCTCCAGTCTTGACCCTGAACACTCAGGGCTGAGCTGCTGCCTCTCCACCGCGTCCCCGCGGGCAGCTGGAGCAGAGATGGGGAAGGCGGCGAAGCGGAAGAGAAAGGTGTCAGTGCCCTCCACAGCAAAGGGGCCCGTGAAGTCGGCGATGGCTGTGGTCAAGAGCAACCCCTTTGAGGTGAAAGTCAACAGGCAGAAGTTTGACATCCTGGGGAGGAAGACCAAAAATGATGTGGGGCTTCCTGGTGTCTCACGGTCCAAGGCCATCAAGAAGGTAAGAGGACATCCAGAGCAGCGAGGAAGGATGGTGTCTGTGGATATGGGGAAATGATAAGGCTGGAGCCCTCTCAGGTGAAATAAACGACTACCTCTGTTGTGCACAGGAGGGGTGGCCGGTCACCTCTGATGCTCAGGGGTGATAGAGGGCTCGGGGAATGGCTCCTGCCAGCGCAACCCACAGGGTTCAGTAGTACAGGTCTTCCTTACTGCTTGTGTGGGAATGGTTCTCTTCGCTAGTTACCCAGGTCCAGAATACAATGGCACGTGTTGTCGGCGAGTAAGTAGTGGACCATAGAGTCCATTACATTGGTGGGTTCTGCTGATCACAGGATGTTAAGCTTCTTGATAATGTAACGTTGGTGTAAAAGTGGAAGATTGAAAGGGCACTAAGGTCGGGATGCAGTGAGAAATGTGTAACTACAAAGAAACTGCTGTTGATCTGGAAAACAAAAGCAGGTGATCTTTTGTGCATTGGTTAAATAGAGATGTCATAGAAGTATGTTGGGATATAATGATCTGTCTGCTGCTGTCATAAGAATGACCATACAACTTGAGTAATTTCTTTATCTTCAACCCTTGTACAATTTTCAAAATGCCTCTTTTTCTTTCTCTATTGCCATCAATGGCTACCTGACCAAAATCTGTGATGCATAAGGATGAGAGAGTGTGTCATACTATGCATCTGGGATTCCAGCAACCTACCTCATTCTTGGGTGAAACACTTGACTTTTTAGTGGTCTGTCACTTCAGACAAGCCAGCAAAGTTAAAACCTCTGTAGATTAAGTTAAAGCTGAAAAAAGTGTACTTTGAAAGTATGTCCCTGAGATTCTCTGATGTGTTAAATACATGCTGTTGTTGAACAGAATTTAAAGCACTTACTGAAAGGGCAAGTGCAGCAAAAGTACATGGTTTTTCAACAGATGGTTTATCATTTTACATGTATTGTGAAAGGTAATGCGTTAAGTATTTTCTTTTTTATCAATAGGAGAAGTAATCAATTGAGTGAAAAAAAGCATAGAAATGCTTTCTGGTACCAAATGTATTAAGAGGTATTAATGTTCATATACAGTGTTTCAGCTATATGATACTTGTATGGTTACTGTAAGTAAATAGAACTGGCACAATATTAGATGAAACCTGAGTTTCAGTGTCATTTACAGCAGCATCTGAAAATTGTGGATGCTCAGAGAGGCTGCAGAGGTCTAGACTAGAAAACCCGGCCTTTTCCTTTAGTGAAGCACTTTGTGAGATTCTGGTAATGTGAATGGCACAGTATCTTTCTGTAAGAATCAATTAATGTGCTCTAAATAAAAATAGATATTTCTTCAGCCTAAACACAGCCAACATTTTCTTTCTTTAGAAACTACATCTTCAGCATGAAATTGTAAATTAGCTTTCAGATTTTGTTACTGTTTGTCAAGATTTTTGGAAACTTCATTAATGTTGTACATCACATTTTAGGATTTGGGGTTTTATTATTTGTCATGAATTAGTTCACTGGCATTTGTCTCCTCGCCTGTCCCAAAAGTAGAGCACATAGTAAGTACCTTTTATAGGTGTGATAAGCTTCTTTTTACTGACTGGATGCTTGACCTCCCCATGCTCAACAGTGACACAGGGCTAGATCCACTTGAGTCTTTTATGTCATAGATGAAATGACCAAAGAAAAGTTCAGCTGACTTTTGCTAGCTTTTTTTTGCTTTCTGTAATATGTTATTCTTAGTTTACTAAGCTTGAGATGCATCAAAATCCTCTAGTGTAAATGCGCAGGTTTTGTATGTGATAAAATAAAAGTGAGATATGGAGTAACATGTTACCTTCACATGGATGCTTATAAGAGAACTTAATCTGAATGTACTGTATGAGCTTCCCATCTTTTTTCCACGTTAATTTTTCCTTCTTTCATTGCATTCTGGTGAATTATTATTTATGATATAATGGCAATATAAAGATTATTATCTTGACAGGATACCATGGAGTCTTTTTTACGTTGACTTTGGAAGTAGTTACTCTCTGTTCTTTTAATTCTATCTAGTTTTGTCCTTTTCCTTCTAGCGCAATCAAACATTACTGAAAGAATATAAAGAAAGAGAAAAGACAAATGTGTTTAAAGATAAACGTTTTGGTGAATATAACACCAGAATAACTCCTGAGGAAAAGATGATCAGACGATTCACTCTGGAAAGACAGGTAAATGATTGAAAAAAAAAACCAACAAAAGAAAGCCAAACATAAAACCACAAGGCACGCTTGAATTTTTACATTGGGAGCGCCCCCTTAATAGAGGGTTTTGGAGGGTAATGCTTTATTTTTGGTTTTATAGGTTTGGAACTTACGAAAAAGGAATTTTTTGTGGAAACAGAAATTTTTTCATTAAATCATTTTGGTTCTGCAACACAACTGTTTGAAGCAGAGATTTCTTTGAGCACTGACATGCAAGAAAGCTAGTTATGAGCAGGTTCATTGATTAGTTGGTTTTCTTTGACTTCTTTGTTTTAGGAGTTAAATTAGGAAAATGCAGTCACCATCAAGTATATTCTGTAGCTGAGTAGAACTCTGTAACTTGCTGTCATTCTGTACTGTGAATTGAATGTGCAGTACTGTCCTTTCTGCCTCATCATACTTCAGAAGTCTCCAGAATTAAGCAGTGTAATTTTTGTAGGTAGAAGGCTGTTTCATTAGGCCTGAAATGCAGTGATTAAAAATTGATGTTACTGATACATAGAGTATCTTCAACTTCAACTTCCCTAGATTTCCTGAGTTAGTCCATTTGTAAAAGAGAGATGTGACACTCTCTCACTTAAAATTTATTTGAATGAAAATATTGGCCTGGCAGTCTCTTCAGCTAGCACTAAAACTGTAGGCACTGTTATTTTGTTGTCTGAGAACTGAAGATATTTTGATATTTCATTGGTTTGTTTTACTGTTCTTAGCAAAATTATGGAAAGAAGAGTATCTATAATCTTAATGAAGATGAGGAATTGACTCACTATGGCCAATCTTTGGCAGAAATTGAAAAACTAAATGATATTGTTGATAGTGACAGTGACACAGAAGAGAGAGGAACACTGTCAGGTAAGAAGTGCCAGCTGGTGTTTCACTGGTAATTTTATTACTGGTAAACATGTACATCATGTTCAGTACTGTCTCTCAGTGAGAGAGAATATCATGTTCTTGGCTGAGATGTTTAAACCAAATTTGATTACTTCTTAGCCACACATAGACTGGCCCTCAGGATTTTAGCAGGGGTTAAGTTGGACATAAAACTGGCAAGCTTCTTTACTCTGTGAGCTTTTCACCATAAACAGGTACCTGGATTTTGAGCCCTTTGAGCAGAATCTGAAGTGTGAGTTTTCTGGTTGCTTTCTTGCATCTCTGGACCTACCTGTTAGATAAATACTGGAAAAAAATATGATCCTACCTCATACCAAGTTTTTTTTCAGTGTAAATTATGTGTATGACACAATCTCTTTTGGTATGACTATTCCCATAGGGATGGGACTAATGCATGATTAGTTCAATAGTTAAAATTGCTCCCATTCTCAAAGAATAGGGAGATACTGTCCTAGCAGCAGCACTCTTGCAGTCATGTGGCTTTGAAAGATTCACATTCTGCTTTTTTTCCCTAGCTGAATTAACTGCTGCTCACTTTGGAGGGGGTGGAGGCCTCCTTCGTAAAAAAGTATCAAGTGAGCAGCAAGATGAAGAGGAAAAACCTAAGTCTAGGAAAGAACTCATCGAAGAGATGATAGCCAAATCTAAACAAGAAAAGGTGAGTTTTTAGCCCTGAAGTATAAGTGAGCATGGTTAAGAAGCTTTCACCATAGTGGCATAGATAACAATGAAGGAAGCTTTCTCAGAGGAGTCCAAGCTCCTTGAATAAAGTCTGATTTCGTAGGCATTTTAGATATAACTTGTTTAGCTGACATTCCTTTGTATCTCCAAATCTCCCCTTGTGTTCACACCTGTTTTATGAATGCAAGCCATGTACCATTCAGCATAGCTCTATACTGCTTCTTTACAAAGAATGTTTGCAGCTTCAAAATGTTAAGTATTTGAAATTATTAATTTGTGAAAGACAGTGTTTTGGTTTTAAGTTGTAAATGCTATGTCATGTCCATGTGAACATAACTACTGCATTTGTCTTTGTTTTATTTTTCTAGCAAGAGAGGCAAACTCAGAGAGAAAGTGCCTTAGAACTGACAGAAAAACTTGACAAAGACTGGAAGGAAATCCAAGCCCTTATTGCTCGCAAAACCCCAAAGTCAGAGAGCAAGGACAAAGAAGTAGAAAAACCCAAGGTGAGGTTTTGACTAGAGCAATTTCCTTGGTTCTAGTAACTTGTAGTTTTGACTTGTAGTGGCTGAAGTATAAGGCCAAGTTCATCACTTCATAAAACAAAACGTTGCTGCCATTCACATTGAAGGAGTTGCTGTAGTTTTAGCGCAGTCTCATCAGTTGGAGGAATGTAGGTTTTTGTATGATTTTTCTGATTTTAATTAGTTATTGCTTTTCTTTAGTTATCAAGTGAGAGCGAGGATGCAGACTGAACAACACTCTTGACTACAACTTATTTGTAGGACAAATTTTCTTGAAGAATTAAAATTGTTGGGAACACTGACTTGAGTGCCTTTTGCGTGTTCCTTTGATAGAAAAACTTGTACTTGACAATAGACATTTACTTGTTGAAATTGGGCTCTGTCCCTTTCAAGAAGGGAATGAAAATAATTTACTTTTGAGTAGGTATTCTATGGCCTCATGCCTTTTCTATCATTTGTATTCTATACTGAGGGAAATAAATTTTTAAATCTAAGAATAGCCATTGTATTGAGCTTTTTTATTTTTCTTCTAGAAATGTGTATTATCGTGCGTTTCCATTTATTGTTTTGCAATAGAATCCAGATTTTATAACATCAGCTAATTAGTTCAGTCTTGCATTAAAACCCATCTGAAAGTACAACAGAAAAATAGCGGAGCAGAAGTTCATATTTTGGTCTATTGACTTTTGGGTTTAACTTGCTCTGTGGCATGTTGAAGCTCATTGAATATCAGCATCCCTTTTTATTATCTTTAAGCTAGGCTTCTGTGTAACAGAACTAGCAAAGGCTTATCTCATGTGACAGTGGAAAATGAAATGTAACTTATAAATTTATTAATTCTGGCTGTGTTTTGTTAATAAACAATATTTCAAGGGGCTTCTAAAGTAATTAGTAATCCAGTTATTATTTATCATGCTCTTTTTTTAAGTTTTTCAGTTGTGAGTAACTTAAGTAAAGAAGGGGGAAATTCCAGGAGAATTTCCCTTCAATTATTCTTATTGTTCCTTGTCTTAACTCTGAGTTGAGTGTTCTTGGAGCTTGCTTTGGAAGCAGTCCTTTCCTTTTACCTTAACAGTCTGATTTCTTAGCTGTTATTCTGGCAGAGGGATGGCTACAACATAGAATAATGAAACCTCAGATAATAAACAATTGCATAAATATTTTTTTAGCCTGATGAATATGATATGATTGTTCGAGAACTTGGATTTGAGATGAAAGCAAAACCTTCAGAAAGGCTGAAGACAGAAGAAGAATTGGCCAAAGAAGAGCAGGCCCGACTCCAGAAGCTTGAGGTATACCATTTATGGCTGAGATTGTTTGGGGCCTGTCTTTTGGGAATGACTGTAAATTCATTGCTTGACCTTAGATTGTAAGTGGCTGTACTAAACTGCAGTTTGTCAGAGGGTGAATTCAGGAAATCTTCTGTTTGTGTTTGTAATCTCATATTAAAACAAAAAAGAAAACCCATAGGCCTAGTATGTGACTGTGGAGGTTTATGAAATGAGTCAGTCTTCCTTCAATAAAAACGTAATGTTACTTTGATTCGCCTTTAAATGTTTTAAATTATTCAGAGTTGAGGTGCTTCTAAGTTAGTGGAGTTATCATGTTGCACAGCAGTTGAATTAATACACTGGGCAAGTAATTTACTGCTTTCTTCTGCTATTCCAAGAGCCTTTCAGCAGTAGCATGTGCGTAGCTTTGCTTTGCAGAGAGATACGAATGTCTTGGGAAATGTTGTGTGCTATTCCTGTTACATGGAGCACTGAGTGTTATGGGAAAATGGAATAATTTGGTAAATGTTTCATTTTTTCTTTCTTTTTGTTTTGGTATAATAAGAACACATTTAAGACTGTAGGGAATTCTTTACCTTCAGATTACAGCAGAACAGAGAGAGACTTTTTTATTTTCTACTCTTACCCTCTTAGAGTTTGATGCTCAGTCTGTATCCCAAGAATCTTAGGATGTGGTTGTGTTCACTACAAGCTTGTTACACACGTGCCAAACAGATAAACACTGTAGAATCCTGAAACACTTTGGAAGCTTTTATTTTCTAATAATGATGTTCCATAAGCAAAAGAGATAAATTTTAAACCGAGAGAGCACAATGCTTCTGGTTAACCCAGTTTTAAAGCCTTTTAAATAAGCTAATCTGGTTGACTGTGTGCTCTTACCAGACTGTACTCTCTACAAAAAACAGGTATGGTCAGCTTTTGCCCATGATTTCTCAAGTTGCTGTTTTTTTTCTTTTCACCAACTTTTTGAGTAATACAAATTAACTGTTTTTTCCTTGTGTTTTCTTAGCTGTAGTATATGAGAGATCTTCTGTTTTGGTGTAGTTACCTGATTGAGCTAAATGTCTCAAATCTGTGTGTGGTATTTCTTGTGAAACGCAGGCAGATCGATTACGTCGAATGCATGGAATAGATGAAGAGGCAAATAAAAAGAGACCCAGCCACATGTCAGCTGATGATCTAGCTGATGGCTTTATCCTGGATAAAGATGACAGACGTTTATTGTCTTACAAGGTAAGGTTTAAAATTTCTGAATTTTCAGAGGTCTATAAAGAAGATTAGGAAAAAGCTGGCAAGTGGACTCTGTGGAGATATTAATCCAACCTCCTGCTCAGAGCAGGGTCAACTATGAAATCACCAGTTTGCTCAGATCCAGCCTGTAGTTGGAAAATCTCCAAAAATTGAGGCTTCTCAGAGAGATGCACACTGACTGCCTGTACTGTGAAGAGATTTTTTTTAATCTCCAGGCTGAGTAAGCCCAGGTCTGCCTCTTCTTGCAGAGCAGGTGCCCCAGCCCCCAGTAGTCTTGGTGGCTTTCTGCTGAACTTGCTGCAATTTATCAATACCTTTATTGCATTTGAAGGCCCAAAACTGGGTGCTGTGTTCTGTGTGGCCTTAGAAGTGTCAAATCTCCTGACTGTGTTCCTGCTATTAGAGTAGCCTTCTCTGCCACTGGCCTGCTGGGTTGAAGAGACTCTTGAGCATTTCTGGTTTGTTTTTTTGTTTTGTTTTTTTTTAAATTTTCACTGTATTGGTACAGCTTCCACTAAATTTCAGCCTAAAGATTAGTAGATTTCTGACATATAAGGTGTCAGAGCAACATAACCTTAAAGCTGATATTACGAGTCGTGTGGGCTGATTCTGTCCTCTCATACACAAGTAACAAGGGAACTGCTGTTCTTGAAGGGGAGAATACGAATTGTGAATGTGAATTTAAACTGATGATTAATAAAATCAGGGTGGGACCAAATATGTATCTGATATGCTATTTTAACACATAGAAGGAATATATTTTCATATGAAGAATGTTTCTGTAAGTGATGTTGAAGTCTTTTAATTATTATCTTGTAGTTTTCCTTCTGTGTGGTTTCTTTTGTTCATTGTATATTACCTCTTCTTACAGTTTTACAGACCTTTGAAAGTACCCTACTTTTTTATATCTATATGTGTGTTCTCTCCCTAATATCCCTCATTTGCTGGCACTGCTGGCATTCACTGCCTGGTTAGGGTAACAAGGCTTAAAATCTCTTCATGCACATTTAAGATAACTGTCCGTGGTGATTGTGGTGACGTGCTGCCACTTTATCCATGTTTTCTCTGTGGACAGGATGGAAAAATTAATATTGAAAATGAAGAGGAGGAAGGAGAGGAAGAAGAGGAAGAAGATAATGAGAATGAAGTAGAAAGTCAGGAAGAAGATAATGAGAATGAAGTAGAAAGTCAGGAAGAATCTGCAAGTGAAGATGAGGAGGATGATGCAGCAGATAGCCACTTGGATCTTGAATCTGATCTTGAGAGTGAAGAAGAAGCTGCAGGGAATAAAGAGGAGAAGAAACACAAGGCAGATGAAAATGAATCACAGAATGTGGAGAAATTAGATCCAAAGAGAGAAGCTGCCAAATCAGAGCTTCCCTATACATTTGCTGGTAAGCAAAGGACTGATCCAGAGATCCCTTGTTGTCAGGAGGTGTTTAACAACAGTTAAACTTGTTTTTCTGCAGTTAAACGGTCAGTTCTCTGCCCTGTAGGTCTCACATTTATTCACAAAGTTTTGCTTAATTGTTGTATTCTACTATTTGAAGAGCAGCTGTTCTTAGTAAGCAAACCTAGTCATGCTTGGAGAAGTAGGAATCAGATCTCTTTCATCCTAGAGCAGTTTCTGTGCCTCTGAGCAGCATCAGAATTTGAAGATAAAAACAGGGGAGTAAAACAAAATTACCCATGCTCCTTTCTGAAGGCAAACAGCTTATCCAATCCAAAGTGCTACTGTTTTACCTAAGAGAAGCCAGAATAGTGTTCTGTGATCTGTGTTTGGTTTCATGTTTTTGTCAGAAGATGCTTGGAGAGACAGGATTCTGAACTGTGATGTAACTTTGCATTATTGTAGAGACACTCAAAGTTTGGCTGGTCTTGGGTCCATGCCTAGCAGGAAGGAGGAGATGCGTTTCAAGTAGTACACAAAACATTAATTCATATTAAGTACATAATTAATCTAACTATTGTCCTAGTGTAGATTTCTCTAACAAAAGTATCTGTTGCAAGATTAAACAACCTTTCAAACAACTTCCTTAAGTGCTTGTGTTTTCCATCAAAAGAAGATGACTTACTACACAAAGCCTTTTGTATTGCATTCAGGCTTTGCTTTAACCCGAAAGCAGTCATCCTAAAATAACTCAAAAAAATCACAATTAGTTACAATGTCTTCTAGCATGTTGACTTCTGTAAAAAACTACATATGTGCCAGGGTTGTTGGGTTTTTGTTTTTTTTTTTTAATAATTTCCTATTTGTGGCCCTATTTTTACTTTTCTTAATGTTCTTCAGACAAAAGCTAATTAGGTGTGAATTAAACATAAAACTAACTGTATTATGGTAATTTTTTGGTTAAATGTGTGTTTAGGTTTAATTCTGCTTTGTGTCAACATAGCATATATGGTAAATAGAGGATGGCTTGAGTTTTAAGCATTGAAAAACATGTTATTTTCTGACTTAAGTTCACAGAAATAGTGCTAATAGATTATTAGTGTTTAAAAGGTAATTATTTAAAACATCTGTGGTTTCTTTTTTTCTGAACAATAGTATTTTCAGATTGGAAATTTGTTGCACATTCACTTGAATTAAAGATGTAAAGTTCAAGATTTTTGTGTGGTGAATTTTTGTTTTTATTTTCTAGTTCCTGAGTCCTATGAGACATTTAAGTCTTTATTGGCTGGAAGGACAATAGAACAACAGCTTATTATACTGGAGAGGATTCAGAAATGCAATCATCCAAGCCTTGCAGTGGGAAACAAAACAAAGTTGGAAGTATGTTTTATGTTTAAAGTAACTTTTAATTCCAGAGTAAGTTTTAGTAAATATTCAGGGAGCAGTATAAAATATACATGCTTCTATGTTGTGAGTAACAGTAGAATTAATGTGATAATATTAATTTTCTAAGTCTGTATCAATGTTTAAGAATATGTGCAATGAAGAAAAACTTAATAATTTTAAGATATTATGCTTCTTGCAGAAATTGTTTGGCTTCCTTTTGGAATATATGGGAGAGTTAGCAACTCTGGATTTACTAGAGCTCAGAACAATTGACAAACTGGTCCTGTAAGTATTAAATCCTATGGACTTTTATTCCTTCAGGGTTTAAAAACAAAAGCTACCTAGAGTAAAGCATTTAAATTGCTGATTGTTTCAAATATCCTGTAGAAATTGTTGGCAGCTGGTAACCCTCAGCCTTTACGTTTTAACTTGGTTTCATGTGTTACTTGATCTATTAATTGGACCAAGAGATTTTCAAAACCTCAGAATGTATATTTTGATCTGCAAGATGCTTTTTGTAGGTAGCAAATAAGTAGTACCATACATGCATGAAACTTCTGTATAGGAGGTTATTTAGACAGCTGATATAGAGGATTTTAAGCATTGCAGTGACACTGTGCAGTTTCTCTTGCAATCTCTGCTCTTCGCATGAGTTTTAGTTCTGTGAATTCACTCAGGGAGCTAGATGAAAATGGAATTGAAAGTGTTATAGTAAGCTCTTATCGAAGTTCCAACTAAACACTTTGCAGGAAGTTGTCAGTTTGGCATTGTTGTCTTCAAATATCTGACAGGCAGGCTGTGAGGAGAGAGCCAAGTTTGTCTCAGAGGTATACAGCAAAGGACAAGAGTCAATGGGAAAGGGCTTTGACAAAGGAAATTGCAATTAGATTTAAAGAAAAAAATCTTCTCAGAAAAGATACTGAACATTAGTTTCCCAGAGAAGCTGTGAAGATGAACAAAACTCAACAAAGCTATGAGCAACCTGATCTGGCTTTGAAGTTAGCCATGCTTTGAGCAGAGGGCTGCATCAGATTATCTCCAAAGGTCCCTTCCAAACAAAATTGGTCTGTGGTTCCTATTTACTTTGCAGGATAGAGAGCTTTCTTTCAAGAAGTTATTTTTATATAGTTTTCAGCAGATGTTTTTTGTTTCATGCTGAAGTCAGTAAGTTTTTAAAAATCTGTTACGTGCAGCATTAGCATTTATTGCTCTGTTGCATTCTTCAGGAAGATAATGATGGCTCTGAGCCATTGATACTGTCACACATGGTTTGTACCAAAGAGGAAATATGTTTTGGTTGTCTCTTAGTACTGGGATATATTAATATCACTGCAGACAAGTTTCACTGAAAATACTGGGAGGCCAAACAGATGCAGGCTCCAGACTGCATATGCCTGTAGGCGCTAACCATAGGCCAAGGGGCTGATCTAACTCTGTGTTTGGGATTTTTTTCTTATTTGCAGTAATAATTTTGCTAACCACATTGCTGCCTTACATGTTGTTTAATATTCCCTAAGAGTGTTTAGAATAGTGGGCTGTCTAGTGTAAGCCAGCATACTTCATTGCAGCAATATCTAAAGTTAGGAGATTCAGAAGGATACTGAATAACCATAGCCAATGATTTAGGAGTGTATTTTAATGTTTAAAAATATTTTTTATCTAAGATTTAAAAGCCTACAACTCAAGGATTCTCACAAGGCCTAATGAAAAATACATGTCTCTATAAAATAAAGTATTACAGTAGTAATCTATATTCTAAAAAATAAACATTAGTTGCAGGCAATTTGTTACTGTAACAGTGTAGATGGAACACAAGAAAGCTTCCTATGGGTGCTTAAAAATCAAT
The DNA here is from genome assembly GCF_049639895.1 of Pseudopodoces humilis. NCBI lineage: Eukaryota > Metazoa > Chordata > Aves > Passeriformes > Paridae > Pseudopodoces > Pseudopodoces humilis. The sequence goes on along the minus strand of NC_142205.1, from coordinate 9,164,577 downwards.
TTTTTATTAACATCAGTGGTGTAACTTGATTATTAAATTTCTTGTTAATAGGCCATTGTACAATCTTTGCCAGATGTTTCCTGAGGCAGCCAGTGACAGTATCAAGTTTATCCTTCGAGACGCTGCACATGATCTGCAAGAAGTAATTGAAGTCAAAGGCCGTGCAACATTTCCAGGTTTAGACACGGTAACAAATGCATTTTGCTGGGGTTATCTCTTTGAATTAGTACAGAATGGTAATAAGTGCAAGATGACATTATGTAGTGAATTATTATGACTTTCTAGGTTTTCAATATTTTAAATTGCCTTTCTGGGGATAAGTTGTAACAGAAACCCCACAACAACAGAAAAACCCCACCCCTAAGAAGCAAACAAAAATACACACACATTCTTCAGAGTAGAAGTGTGACTATGGAATTAATAAGGGGAAAAGATCTTACAATTGTCTCTCCAGTTTTCATAGCAGAACTTTGTTTTCCTGGTGAAACTTAAATAGGTAGTTTTAGGAAGAAGTGATGTTATCGGTTATGTTGTGACATGTTTAAAAAAAGTGCTCCATAGAAGTGCGGTATCTACAATATCTCTTAGGTTAAAATAACAAAAACACCAACCAACCAAACAAAAAACCAACCAAGAAAATATTATGGATATAAAAATACAACATTTCTTAGTACTTTATATACGATAGTGGCCGAATTAGTGTCTTGTAAAGAATTTCTTTCCTTGTTATATTGGTAATATCCCGTTTTCACTTTCCATGTTAAATGTGAACAGATTCCTTTTACAATGTCTAGGCAAATGGCTGCTGGAGAATTAAAGAAGGCAGCATATGGAAAATGAGTAATTTTTAATTGTAGTAAAGTTTCAAAGACAAACCATAAATCTAATTCAGAGGGTGCTACTTGTTTTCTGTCAGCTTGATGAATGGTTGCTGCCTAATGGAATAATTAAACTATTGAAGGAAAATAGACTGAAGGCTAGGTTCTTACAGCTTGGATGATATATTGAGTTCTTCTGAAGAGTCTTTATTCAGGATATTTTGGGTTTTGCAGGAAATACATTATAGGGAGCTTTTAACTTCTGTTTTTAATTTGTAACTGTCACCCTTGTAACACCAGTCACACTTCTGGCATTCATTCCCTTCACTGGACTTCCAGTTTGCAGGCCATCATGATCCTTTAGGGTGGAATTATATCACTTTGTATTCTCAAAGCACTTGTTTAAATGAATATTCCATAGATCAGTTGTCTTAGTAGGCGTTTCATATGCCTGCTGTTACCTTAGCCTGCAATTCAGAGTATTTAGTAACCAAAACACTTCAGGAGAGTATTTGTTTACAATGAAGGAGGAACAGAGAGGAAGCATTAAAACTTTACTTCCATCTGCTTTACTGTGTAAATATCCACTTAAATAATTTTCATAATTACCTTTGATGTTTAATTTCCATATGGTCTTGACAGGTCAGTTATAGGTTTCTCAAGTCCCCTTCAATAAAAGCATACCTAATCACTGCTTAGTTCTTTTGGTTGCAACTGTTTGTTGGTGTGTGCCAGTGCCTGTTCATTGTCTGTGTTGAGGACTGGTTGAAAGGTGTCACAGGTCCTGTGTGGCCACTTGCTCCTGTGTTTGTGGTGTGAGAGTGTGTGATCGTGGTGAGGTGAAGGGGATCAGATGTTCTCATGAAGTAAATGGGGTTGGGAGGCAGAGTTCCTTCTTAGTTGCTTTTTCAGCTACCTCAGTCCGATGTTAGACCTATAATGGGTATCTCATAATGGATATTCCTTTTTCTCATCTAACTTAAACAGCTGGCTCAATAAATAGGTTGTGTATCATACCAGATTTCTCGACGTATATTGTAGTATTTTTGACTACGGTGTGGCAGTTATTCATTCAAAAGTTGCATATGTATAAAGTCAAGATCCTGTGAATAATATCTTAACTATATTTTGCCTTATTCTGTTTTATGTGCAATCAGCTTATTTATTTGAAAATTGTATCTCTACTGTTTCCAACTTCTGACTTCTGGCACCCAGTTGTAACACCTGCTTTTATGTACATGAGTCAGCTGCTTACTAAGGTATGTCTGTGATGTTGTACCTCAGTATATAACTTCATATATATTATTTCTTCTTCGGACTCCAAATGTGTACGTTAGCATTAATATATATATAGTGGGAATGTACTTGCAAAGGCAGCTTTGTGTTTGGTATAACCACAGAGAGTAACTGGAAGAAAGGGTAAAGAGGAATACACCCTTGCAGACTATAGTCCAACTCACAAAACCTTATCTCTTCAATTTTTCAAGCTGTTGCAAAAGAATTCCTTCTATGGGAAATTACATGGGACTAATAGAACAGACTGAATACAATCTGAAGTCATTCATTAGTGGTTTCTTTTCCATATATTGCATTTCTTCATACTGGAGAGGTTATGTACTTAAAAATTGGCAGGATTTGTGTTCCTTGAAAATGTACCTAATGCAGTGCACCGAGTTTAAAATATGTCCTTATTTTTCTATCCTAATATCCTGTTTATATGTTTCGAAAGTCTTGAGCTAATTGTTCTATAGCTGCCAAGTTGCTCTGAGCATTCTGTTTCACTGGTTCATTTCTGAAGAATTTATTGTTTGTAGTTTAGCACCTTCTAGTGGCTAAATGAGTTCTGATAAACCTGTTACTCAGTCCTGCAGATACTCTTCAGTTGAGGACCAGGGAAAACCAGTGTGGTTCTCATCAAAGATCAAAGGCTGTAATTTTATAGACTTCAAATGCTTACAATGTAGTTAATAATTCATCTTTTTGGGAGATCCTGCATTTGTGATGTATGATGACTTTTAATTAGGAATATTTTGTTCTTTTTATTTCTTTTAGTGTCGCATTGCAACATTGCAAGATGTTATTAAAGGGTTATTTATATGCTGTTTGTTCCTGGAATATGTATCTCTCTCCAGAAGATTTGTACCAGAGCTCATCAATTTCCTTCTTGGAGTACTTCACATCTCTCTACCCAAAAGCCAGGCCCAGGGTGAGTTTGTTTAGAGTAGACAAGTACTTTGTTTAGAGTCTGTTTTAGTGTTGGGGTTTATCTTTTAAATTTTTTAAATACAAATATTTCACACTGATTTCATTGTTTTTTGAACAAAAGGCCAAAATCATCTGCTAGTTCAGCCAAACACAACCTTCATTCTTGGGCATCTTGTTATGAGCTAGATCCTTTAGTGTTGGCAGGAAGGAAAGGACTGAAGTTATTAAAGGAAATGAACTCATGTTGGCCACAGTGCAGTATTTTTGCAATGTTGTTGTTCTAAACAGATTGTGTGATTGGACTGTGTTCTGAAATTTAGAGTTCCTAATGGATTCCTGAAGATACAGTACCCTGTAACTTCACAGTGAGGCAGCAGCTCATTCTGCAGATACCCTTCAGCTAATAGCAATATCACCTAAATGAGAGATGTACATCACAAAACTGGTATTTTTCCTTATTTGACATGGATTTGTAGTAGTATAATAGAGGGCAGCTATCCCCACAAGCAGGATTAGTAACATAAGTGTGTTAGCTTAACAATTTGCACAGGGATAATAAAATTATCTCCTCAGTGTGATTCCCTATGTTAGAATTTTTTTTTAATTTGCCAGTCTCTCCAATTTTTTTTTTCCTTTTATTAGTTTCTGTCTTTAAAGTTATTCTGGTTCTGGGGCTCTTTTCTGTTGAACAGTTCAGTGACAATAATTTACTTTTGAGGAGTTTTGTCAGAGCGTAGTAACTTATTCATGTGTTAATATCTCTGTCTGAGCACAGCATGCAGGAGACTCTGCAGGCAGGATATTACCAAGTGAAAAATTAAATTATTTGATAAATTCACAAGATATCTGGGATTTAATGAACTACACACTATGTATTAGTATGCTCATCACTCTTGACAAGATCCTTAAGAATCTTGTCTCTAATAGGTGAGGAAGTTTAGCTTCTGTCAGTATTCCAGTACTTCAGTAGGCATCTCCCTTCCTTTCCCTTCAGGACTTTTTTGCATTTCTATGCTGGCTTTATTTTTTTTTTTTTTTCATTTTTAATATTTGAGCTACCACTAATCCCTTTTCTCAACAAACCTATCACTGCAGTTTCACCTAGGCTGTACTATACAGACCTTTCCCCAGCTGCCTCTCACAGCTTAGCAGTTTCCTCTGAAGTGTGAGCCAAGGTTACACAGCTGGGCTGCATCAGAGCTAAGCCCTGGATTCTCAGAAGGCCAGCAGCTGAACCCTTAGAAGGAGGTGGGAAGAGGTTATGGAGTGGGTGGGTTACGTAGTACTAAAAGTATTTTCTCTCAGTTATGTACTCTCTTGAGAGTATTTGATCTACTGAGGGTTTTGGTAAAGTTAAAATAGAGGATTCTGCAAAATTAGATAAGAAACTTGAAAAATATTTAGTGGTAATTACTGATCAATTGTTACCTTGTTTAAAATATTTCTTTGTATTCCTGCTTATTTTGCACTAGTTAAATTTGCACGGTGTTGGTTCCTGTTAGCAGTGAGGAAAAGCTCAATAAAAGATACATTAGAGGCCCAGTATTCTCTTTGAGAACTTTCCAGTGAGCATTGATGTTTTGAAGTTCCCAAGGGATCCAATTGTGTTTTTAAATATTCATGGTGGAAGTTTTGGTGGTAGTTGTGATGGTTAAGCTATCAACACAGAATATTTTAAAATAAGCAGACATGCTGCTCTCTAGAATGTTGATGCACCATCACACAAAAAAAATTCTTGGTGTTCAATTTTAACATTAAGTAGAGTCAGCAAATAAACTCATAATGTTTTAATTTTATTATCTTGATCCATAAATTTCTCACTTGAGAAGGATATATGGAATGCAGTTCATAAAAGACTGAAATACAGTCTGATTTAGAGTAAAACTATTACCTTAAAAAAGAAAAGCTGTAGGTAGAGGAAGTGGGAAGGAGTTGTCATGGTTGATAGCTTTAGCTAATTGAATTGTTAATGAGATCTATCCTCTCACAAGTAAAGCAGATAATAAAACTCGCATACCTTAGTTCCTGATCTTGCATAAGCCTGTGTGTGTCACAATCTCTTACAACTTTGAGTCTCAAGCCTTAAAAACTTTTATTTAAATTTTCTTCTGGCCTGTCTTTGAAGAGCCATGTACAGGCTGTACAGTATTTAAATAATCTGAACTTAAGGTTTGAAAAAGTTCTGAAGTCAATTCCACTGCAAGCTTGCAGGACATAAGGAAAACAAAGAGGAGGAAAAAACCCCAAGGTCCAGTGCAGAGAATGCAAATTATTTTGTCCCTTAGCCATGAAATTCCTCAGATGCTTCTTTCATGTTGCTGTATAAGTAGTTTCACAGACCAGCTTATGATCTGTGCATAGGGATTCTTTAGTGTTTTCCATATGCCTTGCTTCAGCATATATTCTGTGTTCCATGCTCCACCTGTTTTAAAACCCCTCAGCTGGTGTGGGAGAGGACTTTACAGTGTGTCTGATGGCCCCTGCTATGGGCTCACAGGAGAGGTTCTGTGGCTGCAGCTGTGGCTCTCTCTGCTCCAGGTCCCTGTGCCTCATGGCCACCTTCTGATCAAAGCCATCTGCTTGTGACCACATGGGAAAGTTGTGTACCTACCCAGTGTTCCCATCCAACTTCAAGACCAACTATGGTCTTGAATACTTCCAGGGCTGGAACTTCCCACAACTTCTCTGGGTAGCGTATAGTCCAGTGTCTCACTGCTCTCATAGTGAACAGTTTCTTCTTTTTATCTAGTGTAAATCTACCCTCTGTCAGTTTAAAACTGTTACCCCACATAACTACACTTCCTGATAAAGATAAAGAGTTCCTCCCCATCTTTCTTGTTGGCCTCACTTAAATACTGGAAGGTTGCTGTAAGGTCTTCTCAGGGCCTTCTCTAGGCTGAACAACCCCAGCTCCCTCATATGGGAAGTGCTCCAGCTCTCTGGTCATCTTCATGGCCCTCCTCTGGATGCTCTTGAGTCAGGTCTGTGTCCTTCTGTGAGGACCTCAGAGCTGAACACATTCCTTCAAGTGGGATCTCATGATAGTGAAGTAGATGAATCCCCTCCCTTGACCTGCTGCCCACACCACTGTTGTTGCAGCCCAGGATGCATTGCCTTTCCGAGCTGCAAGGGCACATTGCCAGCTCAGAATTCAGGTTTTCATCCACCAATACCCCGAGTCCTCTGTAGAGCTGCTCTTAATACACTCATATTGCCCAGTCTGTATCAATGTGTAGGATTGCCCCAACTCAGATGCAGGACCTCACAGTTTGTCTTACTGAACTTCATGAGGTTCATGTGGTCCCACCTCTGGAGCCTGTCAGGGTCCCTCTGGATGGCATTCCTTTCCTGTAGAGTATCAAGGACACCACTCAGCCTGGTGTCACCTGCAGGCTTGCTGAGGGTGCACTCAATCCCACTGTCTGTGTCCCCAGCCAAGATGTTCAATATCTCTGGTCCTAGGACAGAGCCCCTGACACTCAGCTACTGGTAACTGATCTCCATCCAGACATGGAGCCATTGGCCACAATTGTGGCTGTGACCATCCAGATAATTGCTTATCTGCTGAGTCATATACCTGTCAAATTCATGCCTCTCCAGTTTAGAGACCAGGATGTTGCACAGGAGAGTCTCAAATGCTTTGTACAAATCCAGGTAGATGATATCTGTTGCTTTTTCCTTACCCATCAACGCTGTAATCCTGTCATAGAAGGCCACCAAACCTGTGAGGCACAATTTGTCTTTGATAAAGCCATGTTGCCTGCTACCAAGCACCTCTGTGTTTTGTCTTGGTTTCCAGGAGGGTCTGCCCCACAGTCTTGCTGGGCACAGAAGTGAGGCTGATCAACTTGTAGTTTTCCTGGATTTCTTCTCTTTCCATTTTTAAAAATGAGGGTGGTTTTTCCCTTATTCCAGTCACTGGGAACTACAGCTTTTCAAGTGTGAAAGTGGTTTAAGAGCTTTATCTTGCCATTTCCCTCAGGACTCTCAGATGCCTTAAGGTCCCAGGAACTTGAGAACATTTAGGTTCCTTAGTCTCAAGCCTGATCTTCTGCAGTGGACAGTACTTGGTTCTCCCAGTCCCTGCCTTTGGATTCTGTGACTTGGGCAGTGTGACTAGAGCACTGATCTATGTCCCCAAAGTTCCAGTGTTTTCCATTGTTTTAGAAAAATATTAGAAATTTAGAAAAAAAAAATAAACAGTAATTTTAAAGGTAGTACAATTAAAACTGTAGAATGAGTTGGCTGTTTTTCTTCAGAAAGAATGCATAGAATTGATCTTGTTTAATGGCTGTTGTTCTTGGTTTTTTAGGCTATACTGTAGTGCATCCATTTACACCAGTGGGGAAAAATTTAGAATTGCTATTGGTGTGTGATAAGGAGGATCTGAAAAGTTGGGAGAAGCAAAATGTGCCATTGAGTATTGTGACTAGATTAAAGGAAACCAGCAGAACAGAGATAAATCATACCAGGTATGTAAGAAGTGCAGAACAACAGAAGAAACACCAGATCATCTGTTGTGTTATGTCAGTGACAGTGCTCTTTAGAAGTAAAAACAAGGGTAGTGGATAGTTCTGCTGTGTTCAGTGCGCTGACATAAAGATTCGTTGCTGATGGAATGCTTTTGGTATTTGCTTAGGGGAGTGAAATTTTTAGTCTGAATTGGCAACTGTTTCTAGTTGTAACTGGTTCTGCCAAGCAGTCTTAATGGATTCTGCTAACAGTCCAAATTTAATTAATTCAGCTGATTTTAATTGAAAATCCACTGCAGTTTCTGCACTTGAAATTATTAATTTTTTGTGCGTTAACAGGTTATCATGTCTAGCCCTGTGTTTTGACCTTATTAAAAAATGTGCGGCTCTCTATGAACCTTTACCATCATTCCATGAAATAATGCATCCTGTCAGAGTACTCCTTACACAACATGTGCCAGTTAATGAATATCCTGAAAAAATGCAGGTATGTATTCCTCAGGATCTATATAATTCGTATGTTTTTTTATTAATAAATTCTGTGATCTTCATCTGTGCATAAACAAAAAAAAAACAAGTGTAAGCATTAATTTTTTCGAGGGTCCGTCATTTTGATGTTCCTGTGGAAAAAACAAAGCACAGAGAATATTTAGAAAAGGTATTTTTCCATTGTATATGGTGTCTTGCCTATCTAAATGAAGAGAATAGCACTTGGCTTGTTTTAATGTAGCATTCCATGAGTGACATAATTTGTAAGAGTAATATGGACATCTGGTTACTCTCGTACAACTGGGGAGCTAAAACTTATAACTGTATAGGTAAAATGATACCATTTTAATAGACTTCCAAAAGCTTTTAGGAATTATCCAACTCGGTTTACAGCCTGTCAGTGTTAGCACTGTCCTAATGAGTAGCTGTGTTAACCCAAGGGAAAAAATGCATGAGGAGAACATTACTGTTGATTCAGTTTACAATAGATTTTGATTTATGGTGGTTTTGATATGCTTTTACAATTGTAATTTGTTCTGCATTTTTAGGAATGGTATCACAGTGCTCTGAAAGAGCTGGAGAACAAAGTAAAACACTATACCCCACTGATATGTGAGAAAAAGAAGCCAGTGCCATTGAAACAGTATACTCCTAAAATTGTGAAAGTGTAAGTAAAGAACACTGGATGCAAAGGAAAGGTGCATTTAAACCTTAAGATTTTTAGCAAGCTAGCATGGATTTGGAAAGCAGGATACAAAACAGAACTGTTTTTCTGCTAGATTTTGTGCATAATTCACAAGAGGCCATCTACTTGTGTGGTAGGGAGGGAACAAAAATAAAGGAATTTTAAGAGCAAGTATTATCTTGTAGGAAAAATAGCACTGAAAGTCAACTCTTGCCCATATAATGAATTGTAAATTAGCAAATTTCAAGATGATTAGATGGTTATCATCTGCTTAGGTGCTTTACTGAATGCTCTGTCAGGCACTGAAGTCAGAAGAGCAAGTAGTTCATGTGTATATGAAATATATGATGGTAAAAGATGGATTGTGAAAAACACTAATTTAGTGTAGTAGATAATAGAACAGTGTTCTCATTCAGGAAATCTGCTTTACATTGGCTGCTTTGGTTTACTACAGGGGCACAAAGTGTCTGCTTTATTTATTCTAATAATTGAAGAGGACAGCTTCGCTCTGCCATACACACTTATCCCATCAGACTTCTGTAAAAAGCATCTGCTGAGAAGGTCTGCAAAAATTTAAGATGTATGGGGAAGTTCTATCTTTCTGCAGATGACTTCCATTCTTCTGGTCTAGCTTTTTTTAGTCTGTTCAAAGTGCAGGCTGCATATGGGAAATTGAAGTGTGGTCATTGGCATGATGATGAAGTGAAGCTAGAAGGTCTGGTGAGTGTTTTTCCAGTATGTTTGTTGGGCAGCTTCTTATTTTTCAGTTTATTCATATAATATGCAGGAATTAAAATACTGAGTTAGTTCTCATACAAAACCTCTCATTATAAGCATGAAAAACTTGTGGGTTAAAGGTGTTCTGTGCTCATGCATACATTCTTATTTCAGCTTAGAGTTTGGAAGAAAGCAGGCAGGCAGTAAGAAGGAGCAAGAAAGAAAGCAGCTGATCCAGAGGCATAAACGTGAACTTAAAGGAGCCATTCGTGAGATTCGGAAAGATAACCAATATCTGGCTAGAATGCAACTGTCAGAAATCATGGAGAGGTAATGTAGCCTTTGTTTCAGCACCACTTTGAGGGTTTGTTCTGCTCTGCATTCATTTCTTCACTGTATGCTAAGACTGACATTAATGATCAACTATACTAAACTTAATAAAAAAGTTATAAATTAAATAAAATGGGAGAATCAAATAAAAATAAATATACAAATAAATAAAATTTAAGGAAAACCAAACATTTTCAATAGAGATCATTTAAAGTATTTTCAACTTTGCAGTTTCATTTCTCTAGTTTAAGAGGATGCAAAATGTTTTTATTTAAATGGTGTGTTGGTGAAATTTAAGAATTGTGGGGCTTTTTATGAATTAGTAATTATTCTCCAATTATACTTACTTTCCCTAATGTAATCTTTCTGAAATATTTTATATGTTGATTGTTTGTCTTACAGAGATTCAGCCAGGAAAAGAAAAGTGAAAGAGCTTCTTGGTAGCCTTGCTACACAGGAAGGTGAATGGAAAGCAATGAAAAGGAAAAAATGGAAGAATTAATTGGGACTATCTATAGCAGGAAGCTTGCTGCCATATAAAACACCCCAATCATGGCTTTTGAACAGATTTTAATTACATTTTTTGGATGCATTCTTTTTGAGGAGACAACATCATTGGATCTGTTTGAAAAAAGGAACCTGCTTATTAGAAAAGTCCACAACTTTTCAAAAGGAGAATAAAAATAACAGTTTTGTACATGGCATGCTTCTGTTTTATTTTAATGAGAACATTTGGATGAATAATCAGAATTCTAAATCCAAAACCTGATCACATGCACCTAACTTGAACTACACACACACAAATTCTACGTCAGAAACCTTCTGTTACTTCAGGCTGGTGAAAGGTCACTTGTGAGATTCCATTTCAGGGCCAGTTCTCTTCAACAGCTTCATCAACAACTTGGACACGGAAATCAAAGCTACACTGAATAGTTTTCCTGAAGACACTGAACTGGGAGGAGCTGCTGACTCTCAGAGGCAGAGAGGCCCTGCAGAGAGATTTTGACATTCACCAACCATGTGAGGTTCAACAAGGGCAAGTGCTGGATTCTGCACCTGGGGTGGGGCAGCCATGGATGTACAGACAGGCTGGGGAATGAGGGGCTGGAGAGCAGGGCCATGGAAAGGGACACCTGGGTGTGTCCTGGTTGATGGAAAGTTGGGTCTGAGCCAGCAGTGCCCTGGCAGCCAGGAGGGACATCCCTGTCCTGGGGGTACCAGGCACAGCATTGCCAGGTGGGCAAGGGAGGAATTGTCCCTCTCTGTGCTGGGCTGGGGCAGCCTCACCTTGAGTGTTGGATATAAAAGCTACAAGAGAGTGCCCAATGGAGAGCAATGAAGGGGGTGAAGGGCCTTGAGGGGAAGCCATGTGAGAAGTGGCTGAGCGTGCTTGGTCTGTTCAGCCTGGAGGAGAAGAGAACAAGGAGAGACCCCACTGCAGCTACAACTTCCTCATGAGGGGAAGGGGCAGCGCAGACACTGATCTCTGCTCTGTGGTGACAGTGACAGGACTCGGGGAATGGCCTGAAGCTTTGTCAGGGGTAGTTTAGATATTAGGAAAGGGTTCATCTGAAACATCTCCCCTGGAAAGTGGTCACAGCACCAAGCCTGACAAGAGTTCAAGAAATTCTCAGGCCTGTGGTATGACTTTTGGGGATGGTCCTGGATGGACATTCTGTCATCCTTTTTTTAAGGTTGAGTAGTTGCAGGCAGTCCTCATGATGGTAGTATAATTTAAACAGTAACATATTAATTAGTCTGTAGCATGCTAAATTATGTGTTGAATAATGGAATCAACTCTTAAGTAAAAATCCTTTTTTAAAGCTGTACATCCATTCATCTTTTCAGTAAGTTTTGAACTGATGAGTACAGCTCTGAAATTCTTAGTAATCTAGGGTGATTACTTAGAATTCCTCAGTGTGTTCAAAACTGTCTGACTTAAGGGAACAGTGATATCCTTAACTTTCTTCCATTTTAATTTATGTATGTATAATCACTGATAACTGCCCAGTATGACTTTGAGAAACAACTGCTCTTCAAACAGAGCCAATAAACACTTCTAACTCTTTCTTCTTATACTCTATTTGCAAGGACATGTTGCAATGGGACAAAGAGCATCACAGTTACTGATAGGTGCTAATCTGAACTAGGTTCACTGCTCACTTACATATTCACTTAATATTTGGTAAATTCAGCAATAGTGCTTAATATTTGGTAAATTCAGTGATGCATTGAACAAAACTGTAATGTTTTCATGGAAAACTTAGGAAAATAAAATTGCCATTTCCATTAACATTTCAATTTCAAGCTGTAAAACAAACTATAAAATAAGACCAGTATTAAGAATGAACTAATAGCTATGGATCTTTACAAAAATGAACACCCAAAGCTCCTGCCACTTTCAAATGCTGCTCCTAGATCTGATCTGTGTTTTGGCCAATAGGTAACTGAGACATCATAATACTCTACTTACTATTCATGAAGAAAAATGCTGTCAGCTAATCTGATTTAGTAGTTAGGCTTGGTTCTTTTGGACTAGTTTAGAATGTTTTCTTTCTTCCGTTTTCTGGGGTTTTTGGTTTGGTGTTGGCTTTTGGGGGAGGTTTTTTTGATTGGGTTTTTGTGGTTGGTTTGAGGTTTTTTTTCAAATTAAACTTGTAGTGGAAGCAGGACTAAAACTAGGAAGGGGTGAGCTGAAACACAGCCTTTACATTTAGTCTCTAAGGACAAAACTGTCTTTGTTAGGCAAGTCTTGTTTCTTTAAAGAGAAAAGCACTTTATTGAAGGAAAAGGCTTTTATTAACTGTCAGTGTGACTAGTAATGCAAGTAATATGTGATTATCATCAGCTTTTTCTGGTTTGCAAAAGCACTTGCATTAACTGTTAAAATGGGCCAGATGTTAAGTACCTGTGGGGAAGATATTTGTGTCATGCAAAAATTAGTAAGATTCCTATGTTTGAAATCCATTCACACTTTTAAAAAATAAATTCATTTTCAGTTAGCTTTGCTGATTTTGGAAAAGCTATCTTCGGAAACCTCAAAGGAATCTCAGAAGATTAGATACCTCCTGTCATATTTCCATTTGGCACAATATGAATTTTTTTCTTTAAAATAAAATCTTTTTAAGTCAATAACTTGAGAGTGAAGTAATGAGGAAGGAGCTAACTTATGCTGTAAATCAATACTTTCAGTTTGGACTTTTAGTCACAGTCTATACAGCACAAATAAACTGTTAAAAATTATTATTATTTAATTATCTGACTTTAGCAGTAGCTTCAGAGGTTTTGTCCATCAGGGTATTAGAATCACAGAGATGCTGACAGAGGCACTTTGATCCTGATTTTTATACCACTTACAGCTGCTTTTTATTCCTCAGTAAAGGAGGTAAAAAAAGAGGGTAGAGACACAATGATAATGTTTCTGGGACAGGACATTTTCTGGGACAAGAGAATGAACAGGAATATCTTGTGATGCTGATGAACAAAAATGAAGGCTGAGGAAACCTCAGCTGATAGACTTACTCAACTGTTTTGGAATGTCAGACTGAAAGTAGTTCTGTTCGATATCTTGTTGAATGAGAATCACTGTATGTGCTTTTACAAATTATATTGTCAGTGTTTCAAGTCAGATTTAATATTGCAAACCTAGGACTAACTGTGATGCTTACCACACAGTATTTTACATGAGTAGGAAAGCAAGACTACAAAGTCTTGCCTCAGCTTATCAATCAGGTCTGACAGTTTTGCCATTGCTCAGTACTGCAGCAGCTGGGCAGTTGCTCTGATGTGATAGGAAGGTCTGGTCATTTGGACTACAAAGGGGGCTTGAACATGTTTGAGTGCTGGCAGACCCTTTCTCATAGAGCTTCTTGAACACCATTACACTTGCCAGGCATTGTCTTGTCTCTTCATTTCTTTTACCCAGGACTTGTCATAACAGGCCTTTTGACACATCAATTACCAATTGTAAATCTGTATTTAATTATCCAAAAAAATGAAGTATTCTGTACCTAGAATCAAGTCATCACACACAGAAAAGGAAAATTACCATTTTGCTTTTAGTTTCAGGTAGCTTATCTGTCAACATCAGCTGTCCCAGGGAATAGCTACCTTGAATAGGAATATTGTAAAGAATAGGGTTGAGAACAAAACTGTTCAACTAGAAACTGCATAAATTACCTTTTTTATAACAGCATGAAAAGCTTCTTCAAGAGTTTTGTCTTTTGGTTGTCAGTTGGAAGCTGGTAATCAGTTTGATATTCTCAGTTGTGCCTTGCAGAAGTTAGCATCTACCATGGTGTGTCCCTGCTCTGTGTAAGGCCACCAGCTTTCTGCTGAGTGGAGGCCCTTTGGCTGCTGGGCTGAGGCTGGTGTCAGTCACAGGAACTGGTGGAACTTTTTTCCTCTTCTTGGCCTTTCTAGGCATTGGAAAAGTCAAACAGAAGCTCTGACAGAACATTTGGCAGCTTTATCATCATTCTGAGACTGAGGTGTTAAATATTTAGGGAGTCAAAAGCATTCTACAAATGTGCTCCTTGTGGTCTTCCAGGTGTGTCTTCTAAGATAAACAGGTGTATTTCAGTTCTAAATATCTTGGCTCTGCATTCTTGCTTAGTTAAAAGACTGGTTTTTGTAAGAGTTTGGTTTGGGGGAAGTTGGAGTTGGTTTTTATTCTTCTTCAGTAAATTAGGTCTGGAATGGAAAACTAAAATCTTTCATGCAGTCTGAACACTGCGAGTCTAAAAAATTATAAAGATGGCATTAAATCCTTTAAAATATTGACAATAGGGCTAATGCTGCTTTTTAGCAATAGAGTAGGGAAGTAAAAGCCAGAGTAAATGAGCCGTTACTTCAGTAAAAAAACAAGACTGATATAATAAAAAGGCCAGTGTTAATAAATGTAGTCTAGGAACCAAATTTAAGTTATCTGTCAGATGTGCAAGATTTTGGACTGGAGAGGAGTGGATAATGACCTGTCTAGTTCTAGAAACAGTAATATGTTTACATGCAGGATTGTATGACATGGTTGACTGCAGTAATACAACTGGGCTCAGTGATCTGCAAAAGCTTTAGACCAGTAGATTTAACAACAGAAATAGCTGGGTTTTTTGTGTCTCAATGGGTTTTTTTAATGTATCTGAGTTCAGATGGTGCCTGATCAGTTATATACAGTGATAAGAAGCCAGAAGAATACATTTTAATTTTTTTTTCCAGATATTAAGGGATTATTCATACTTAGTCCAGAGCACCTCAAAAAAGAAGTTTTCCTTGGAGTGGGCTGCAATTGTGTAATCATTCAGATTTCAGACTATGTAGTGGATCTACCATATTTTTCACATCAAACCAAGTACATAAAATTCTCAGGTATACATGAGATTAGCAGCTCACTATTTGAGTTAGCTAGTTAGATAACTAATTGATCTAACTGGCATGTTAATCCTGATGCTATGTTTACATAAGCTTCTCCAAGTCTAATTAGCTGGCAATCCATGAGAGATGTCACTGAGTAGAAGATCTGTGTCCCAAGTGCTGATAACTACGTCCACCCCAAACTGCATTGCCTTCGAGGAAATCAGAAGTCTTTTTATAACCTGTTTCAATTTGCTTTATACACCTTGCTGGCAGATTCTTGCCTGTTTAAGACTGTGGTGATGGATCTGCCTAAGTCCGCTTGTAACTACATCCTCCCGTGTTAATTAGACAGTTGGACGCCAGACACGCCTGGATAAAGGAACAGTGCTCGGAGGCGCTTACAAGACCACAGCTATTCATGTTCTCTGGGCTAAAACACGTAGAGGGAGAAGTTTGATTCGGGAACAGAGTTACATCTTTTGCAACTACCTTTTTGTCTTTGTCAGATAGCTCTTATCAAAGCCGCAGCTAACTGCTGGTGTAGCAACAAACGAAACATCGCTCTCCTCTGGAAACACTGGAACGAGTGTTTCAAGACCGGTCTTTAAGGGCAAAGGAAGGGCTGTGGTGCAGGTTTATTTCCGAGGCCGCGGCGCTGCGCCGGCTGCGAGCTCCAGCCCCGCCGCGCTCCGCGGAGCCGCTCGGGCGCGCCGGGTCCGTCCTCGGGAGCGGCTCCATCCCCGCCGGAACAGGAAGGCGGCCGGGGCCCGCGGAGGGCCGGGGAGGAGCCGCCGCCCGCAGCATCCCCGGGGAGGCTCTTGGCAGGCGGGGGCCGCCCGCACAGCCCGGAGCAGCGGTAGGTGCCCGGGACGGGGGCGGATGGGCGGCGGGAGCGGCGGGGCAGGGCCGGGCGCGGCTGCCCCGGCGGGTGCGGGTCCCCGGGAGCCTGGCGGGAGAGACCCCGCGTCCTCCGCCTCATCTCTGCCGGGCCGCCCCTTCCCTGCCTTGGGGACCTGCGGCTTGTTCTGTGCCCCGGCCGAGAGCCTGCCCTGACCCGAGCCTGGGCTGTGGGAGCGAGGCTGAGGGGCCCTACTGGGGCTGAGCCGGGCCCGGGAAATTTTACAGGGGGATAAGGTGAGGTAAGAAAACCCCAGAAGGATGAAATTCCCGGTGCTGGCAGGTAACAAATCTCAGTTCGTGCGTTAGGGCAGGGCCAGCTTTGGTGCTGATCCCGTCCTGGAAGCCACGGCATCAGGCCCTGGCCCTGCGGACGGAGGATAGGGACAGAAGCGAAGAGACGCAAGTGGGGAATCCTGAGGGAAGGGCTGGGGAGAGGCAGCGAGTGTGAGGGACTCACCTGTGCGCAGAAAGAACTTCCCAAACGGAGAGCCCTCCCTCTCCCAGCGCGCCTCACACAAGGCAGATGTCGCCGCGGAGGTGAAGCGTTCTGTTTTTGCTGTCAGGATGCCAAGGGCCTGTAAAATGTGTGGTTTCCTGCCTAGCAAAAAATTATGGAGAGGTTTGAACAACAAAACCGATGGAGCACAAAGGCAGAAACATGCAGTACCTTGGGACATTGCGTAAGGGAAATTGCAACCCACAGCCAAAACTGGAGCCAAGTGAAAGGTCAGCACAAGCATCGATGAGTTTGGGCTACACGCTGGCATAAATGTTCCTGAGGGAAAGGTGTGAAGGGTATTACCTTTGTAAATAATCCTGGAATAAAGTTCTGTTTGATCATACAATTCTATGGATCACTAAACAAATTGTGTGGAAAGACAAGATAGAATTTGCTTTAGTGAATCCAGCTGTTGGCTGGATTGACCAAGGGCCAGAGAGTATTTGCTTAAAAGAATGGTTATTTTGGCTCCATATGCTATTTTATCATTTGGGTAAGCAAATAATGCTGAATATTTGTAGCAGTGTTGATTTGCCATTTTAAATAAAAGGATCTTGAACATAAATCTGCTAAATCAGACCAGTTTGGTTAAGAGCATTATGCCAAGAGTTTAGTAAATGGATTGCAAGTGGACCCCATTCTGTGTTTATTTATCTCATAGCAATTGAACTTTAATAATGCTTCAGTGCTAATAAACTGACTTCTCAGGTAAAGAAATGTCACAATAATATTTATTGCTGAGCATGACAAAGTGTTACAGCCTTCAAGTAGTACCATTTTCTATGCACAAGTGTCTTGTGTATATAATATGGTACATCTGGTCTGGAATAAAATTCAGTGCTGACTTATCGAAGTCAGTGAATGTTTTTGTACTAATTTGCCTTGAATGAAATTCTGTCTCCTTTACTCTTTTAGTGCAACAAACTTTCAGGGGCTTTTGCAGTAGAAGGGACTAAATTTGATTCTTTTATGACTGAGATCTCATGTATGTTTTATAATTCTGAAGTTTGTAGTTCCATGGTTTATATATTACTCATTGATTTTGATTTATGTTGAAAATGAGTTTGTTTTTGGGATTTGGGATATTTATTTTGGGATAATTCCTTTATTTGTTAAAGACTGAACTATATATGGCCTGCATCCTTGCTTAGGGCTGTATGATAGTTTTGGAGTACTATCAAAGATAGTTGATAGTTCTGGTATTTCTGACAAAATAAGAATGCTGCTTTAATCATTTGATGCCCCAGGTCAGTAGCTATCACCTGGAGAAAGAAATAAAAGATGAAGTTTTAAAGTTTTCTTCTGTTGTTTCTTGTGTTGCTCTCGGGGGTTTATCTTGAAGACAGCATTCATGCAATAGTTAGGAAGTCTGCCTCTTTCTTTTCTCTTTCATAATTGTTGTTTTAGTCATTTCTAATATACACTGAAAGCATAAATCAATTCTTATATGGATGTGAATATTTGGAATAGAGTGCCCTTTCATACCCGTTTTACTGTAATGCTGAGTTGAAAACCTGTAGGAAGGTCGTATTAATGTCGTTCACACACTGACAAACTTCAAATGCTCCTTAGTTCTATTTGAAGTGATCCTATAATAGAGTTTGTTGTTTTATTGCCTTTGTAGCATGTTCTTGATGGAAGAAAATTTGGTGCTGAGCTGATAACCAAGACTAGAGAGTTGAGGCTCTTGTTCCCAGGTAGATTAATATAGCCAGAACTTACTTCTGTAAAGCCTTGAGAAAGTAGGAATGAATCAGCAAGATACTCTTATGAAAGGCCTGCAAAAAGCTTCCTGTTGACTGGATATAAAGGTAATTTTTTTTAGAAGCAGAGCACTGGGAACATGGCCCTGCGAGAGAGAGGAACCAGCAGCAGCTCCACCAATGACAAGCAGGAACAGAACTATAATCGTGTTATTACAATTGTCTTCCTGGCACTCTTCATCGACTTGTTGGGATTTGCTCTCATCTTGCCACTCTTTCCTTCCATCCTTGATTATTACAGCCAGACTGAGGTAAGTAATAAGAAAGTCAGCCCACAGAAAGTGTTAAGATCTTGAGGAAGGAATGGAAGGAAAATCACCTGCCTTGGGGCAAACCAAACAGCTGTAGAAAGATTAATAATTACCTGGCACATATAAATGGTTCATGGACTGAATTTATTTGTCAACATGCATAAGACTCTTCACCCTTGTTTTTTCATTAAAATGAGAGATTTGATTTGAAAAAAATTCAAGTATTTCTTAGGGACTAGTCCTTGTAGTTACCAATGTTTTTGTGTCTTACACTGATGTCACTGGTGAGGCAGTTCATAATGGATCTGTGTGCTGGGGTTTATTGAAGAACTAAATAGATGAGAGCTTTTACCCCACCTGAGTATTTCACAAGGTCACTTGCTCCCTTCCCCAGTGTTCCATCTCAACTTCCATTCCTAGCAGGGAGCTGGCTGCTGCTCCAGGAACAGAGCAGAAGGTTCCGTTGGATCGTGGCTGTGCAGATGCTGACTGTTACCCTTCTCAGATGTTAATGGCATTACTGGTCAAGATGAACAAGTTGTTGTGGAAGAATTGTTTTTGCAGCCCACACCTCTGTCTCTCAGCCCCTTTCTAATACCACTTCAGCTACAGCTATAGGCTTTGTCCTTCTTACAACCATATCTCTGACCCAAAACATGGGTTCTGATCTCCAGGGTCTTCCCCCACTTCCAGTATATTTCCAATAGGCAAGACCTCCACCTTCTTTTCCAGACCTTCTTTTTTTAAAGTCCTCCTCCTCCTCTTTTTGGGAATCATTCTTTTTTATGCACCACCTTTTCCTTCTGCATCTGCAAGCTTCTGGTTTTCCCAGACTAAACAGTCTATGTGCAGCAGGACAGAGTGTGTCTCATGTTGCCTTTTTAATTGAAAGATTCAGGGCATGCCTGTTTAATTCAGGATTTAGCAAGTAATGGGCCTGAAGGCTTGAAAAAGTTCAAATTCAGATATTCCCCCACTCAAATGTATACTATCTGCTGTCTGTTATTATTCACAATTTAAGCTATTTTTGCCTTTGATCAGTGAAGAAATTTTCCCTCGTGGGGAGGAGGAGGGAAGGAATCATCTAACATTGTCTCTAGTTCACTGAGCTCTGATGCTATCTTTGAAAATAAAACTGCCTTCCTGCTTCTGTTTCCCTGTTTTCTATTTTTCAGGATGGATTCTATTTGTCATTGCAACATGGGGTTGACTGGTTTGCAGTGATGGCTGGGATACCTCCAGAGCGGAAATACAACAGTGTCTTGTTTGGAGGTAGGGAAACTGAACAAACAAGCTAACAGCCAAAAAGCAGTGTTCTTTCCAAGTTATTTGCAATGTTGATATGAAGAATGACAAGAAATACAAAAAATCATGCTTACCTGTTATTAGTTCTACATTTAAGTAACACAGAAAATGTCTCTTAGAGTAGACTACAAATGACTGTTTTCGCCACACTGATAGCAATAAACAGTTGGACAGCCCCAACTCTTGTCTGCCCCAAGTTTCTGTCATTTGGAGATGCCTAGACAGGCAGGAGAAATGGGATAACAAGAACCTTGTGAAATACAGTAAGGATAAATTTTAAGTCCTGCCTGTGGAAAAAGTAGTCCTTGCAATGGTACAGACTGGACACTCACTTGTGGCCCTGGGGGTCCTGGTGAGCAGCAAGCTGAGCATGAGCCAGCTCTGGCAGCAAAGGTGCCAGCTGCTCCTGGGGTACATGAAATGAATCAGAATCAGTGGATTAAGTGAAGTGATCATCTTCCTCTACTCAGTACTTGATAGACCATATCTGAATTGTTACATTCAGTTTTGGTCCCCAGTACAAGGAAGGGTGTCTGTACACTGTGGTGAGTTCCGTGGAGGGCTCTGAAGATGGACAGTCTGTGGCTCTTGGCTGGTCTGCAGTGAATGGCAGCTTTCCAACACTGGTGGGAAGGTTATGGAGAGCTAGGATCTTCACTGAGGTGTGTGGGAGAAGGAGAGGTAACAAGTGTAAGTAGAAGCAGGGGAGGTTCAGACAGGAAATAGGGAGGAACATTTTTCCAGTGAGGACGATCAGTGGAACAGGCTGCCCAGAGCAGTGTCCATCCTCAGAGATTGTCAAGCCCTGATTGGGTAAGGCCCTGAACAATCTGCTCTGACTCACAGCTGACCCTATGAGCAGGTGGTTGCAGTAGGTGACCTCCAGAGCTCCTTTTTAACCTGAATTATCCTATGATCTTACTCAGTTTGTTCTACAGATCGTTACAGAAATACAGGCCTGCTAATCCTTGTTTGACTGCCATCTGAGGGTCAGGAGCCTGCTGTGCTGGGCCCTGGCAGTCACAGAAATTACTCTCCCTTCACAATTGATCTGCACATGATCAGAGATCAATCAGTAGGAAGCACTAGAAGCACAAACTTGTGAGTTCCAGCCTTGCTTGCCCCTTGGGCGGGTATAGTGCAGCCCTGCTTCTAAATCTCATTAGTCTTATTAAAAGCAGCAGAGCTGCTGGCTTGCAGGACCCATAAGCGTTTTCTGTCACTAGGACACTGGTGTGGGTGAGCTCCAGCAGGAACAGTGAGGGAAATATGTTGTGTTTCACATCAGAGACTTCTGACTTCTTGCCATCTAGACAGTTGTGACAAAACTGTGATTTCAGAGTATGAAGATATGAAGTTGTCTGGGTTAATTTTACTTAGGCTCTCTCTACCCGCTGAGGCCTCCCCCAAGATAAGCAAAAGCCTTTTAAAATAACCTAAATGAAACAGAATACTTAATTAGAATATATGTGAATGTGTTGCTACTATTTAAAGTAGTTAAATTTGGTGTAACAGGCATTAGGAAGTTTATAAGACATTTTCCTCTTTCCCACCATATCCCTGCAGGCATGTTTTTCTTTCTCTGCTCATTTTTTAGTCAAATTACTGGCTTTGAATGCTAGGAAACAGTTTTCTTTAATCCCTCAGAAGCTGCTTTCTGTCTCCGCTTCTGGCTTGACCAGAAGCTTCCTACTTTCAACTTCTCACCATCTCAGATTGTTTAGACAAGGGGTGGGAACTCCCAGTCAAGTCCAACTTGTTGCTTTTCCTTTTACCTGCTGTGTCCTGTACCCTTGGGAGTGCTGTGTGGAAAGTTTCATTATAGTTGTGATGTTAAGCAGAGGTTGCTGCAGCCTTCCTGCAACCTGTATTCCTTCACTGCCCTCGTTTGCCACAAGGAGCATAGGATTGGGAAGGTGCTTGCAAGATCGTCTTCTTGTTTCTCCCAGTGCCAGCCATATTTTTCATTTTTGGTTAGACTGCAAGCTCTTCAAGGCAGAAACTTCTCTGCCCATGTCAGGGCCCTGAGGGCACCAATACTTAGCTGCTGTGACCAGTCATCACCCACACATCACCCAGTGATTCAGGCGCTGTATTTCAGACTTTGTCTCCAGGGCTGTCTCTGTCTCCATCCTTTGGATGGGCCTCAGACCTACATTGGAGGTGTCTTGTCTCCCAGACTATATCACAGTGTTGTTTCCACTCCTTTCTCTGTCCCTGACTCCTGCTGCTCCAGACTGGACTCCCTGGAAGGGTGTGTTGAATAACCCTTTCCTTGTGTGGGACTGTCAGTGGGCCCTGTTGGCAGCACTTCCTCTGCCCAGCCCATCAGGCTGTGGGGCACCCAGGCTGGTGAGGGCACTGCCAGTGCTGTGGTCACCCTCAGCTCCCAGCTCCTTCCCCACTGTGGTCCAGCCCTGTTTTTGCTGCATGCTGGTTTGGAAATATTTGGCATGAAAGGGTGTTTTTACAGTGCTAGAAACACAATGAAGGGAACTGTGTGTCATAAACTGCCAGTGTAAAATTCTGTAGGATTTTTTTACAGTTTTTTTGAGCTTTAAGTTATTACAAGTGGCACTTCTCAACAAGGTGTTCAGTACCAATATTCTGCCTCCCTCAAAGTTGATGGGAGCAGAACTTCTGGCCTGTCTCAGCTCTGCCTTTTAAAGCTTTGATAGCTGAATGATCTGGAACATATAACCCAGTTTTTCCTTTAGAGAAAAGCTGTGACAGCAAAGCATCTTTTGCCTCCTTGTTGAAAGTGTGGTGCAAATTAATAAGTCTGTGAAGCTAGAAATGGCAAGAGAAAAGAGGAATTAAAGATCACAGAAGCTGGAGGCAGATTTCAAAAGATTCTTGGCATCTGTTGGAATCACTCCTACCTCTTAGGGTGCCTCACTAACAGCAGTGCTTAAGTCTTTCTTTCCATGATAAAAAGGAAAGAAAAACTAATTAAGTGTGACAGAATCAGGTTCAAACAATCAAAAAAGTCTTAAAAGAACTGTGACTGTTGAAGACTGTGTGATCACTGCTTTAAGAACAGAAAATGTATGTAGTCAGCAGGGAAACAGTGGAGAATCATCATTCCATAATAACCAGTGAGTTTCAAACCCTTTCTCACCAGTGAAATAACCAGAAAGTCATCCAGTTTATGCCTGTTACTCTGATCTGTCTGTGCATCTAGTCTGTCTGTATTTGCTGCCTTAGTTAAGTAACAATGCAAGGTTGATGTTCTGAGAGTGGCATGGCTTCAGAGACAAAGCTATTGTTCATAGCTGCTGTTCTGCATTTAATTTCAAGTTTTTATCTCACATAGTGTGATAGATCTCAAACAGCTTGGCTGTCTTTGTATTTAAGATGAAGGCAGCAAGCCTAATGATCCATATCTTTTTATCTTTTTTTTTTTTTAGGTCTGATTGGCTCAATCTTTTCCCTCCTGCAGTTTTTCTCCTCTCCACTCACCGGTGCTGTGTCAGACCACTGGGGCAGAAGGCCTGTAATCCTGATGACAGTGGTATGTGTCACATGCTGGTCTTAGTCATGGCATCTCAATATGCAGTGGAAGGCACCATGAGCTTGTGTTTAGCACAGAAACTGAATTGTGACAGTCACAGTTCAGCTCTAGAATTGAATTTTCTAGATCTGCTGGTTGTTGACTCTTTCTTGCCAAGTCTCTTGGCCACACTTCTGAGTGTGAGTGCTTAAACTGAATTTCCCATAGAAGACACCAAAATACTTAACTGCTTCTGTCATTTTCCAAAATCCCTTTCCCCTGTGTATGGGAGAATGACTTCAGATGCTCTGTTGACAAATGTTAGACTTAATTCCTATGTATTTTAGTTCATCAAGTGATTAATGGGGGTTGATCACTTCATGACCTGTTCCACAAAGCCTGGGAATTGTTCGTTAGGAAGTTCTATATAGCACTGCAAGATACATTTCTTATGAACATGAACATTCTCCTTATTTTGAACTCAGATTTCTCTTGAATTTGGAAACAAATGGAGTGGAATGTACAAAAATGTTTTGTACCCAGGACTGGTTTTGCTTCCACAGAATTTTGGTCTTCTAATTTCGTTAGAAATATCACAGTTATTAGTTATTAATTATTATTAGTTTGTATGGACTTGTTTCTACTTATATTGCTGTTCAAGACATAGTGCAGTGTCAGTTTATTCAGTCATTTCTGTTACATGGGGTTCGGAGCAGCCATTGAAAACAAACAAAAAATGTAAATGTTTAGCTGGGAAATGAGCATTTTGCATTGCTTTATAAAGAACCCTTTCTTGCTTCTGCAGATGGGTTTGATAGCATCATACTCACTCTGGGCTGCCTCTCGGACTTTTGGCGTTTTTCTTCTCTCCAGGATCATAGGGGGAATAAGCAAAGGGAATGTCAGCCTCTCCACAGCTATAATTGCTGACTTGCCATCTCCAAAAGCACGGAGCAAGGGCATGGTGAGTTACACTTGTGGGGCACATGTTTAGTTTAATTGATTTTGGGTGCTCAGTATGTGTTCCTCAGTGTATTCACTGATCAAGTGAAAACATGACTTTACATTCTACCTTGCTTCTGGAAAGGTGCCAGATCATATTTCTGGGACTTCTTGGACTTTTGCCAGTGACCTTCACCTACAAGTGAAACACAGATGCTGTAGAGATGGGAAAACTATCTTGTTTCAGTCGTAGAACTGTTAATCCTTCTGGTAATTTTAATTCTGGTTATAATAGCTTAGAAATCAAAAGGTCTTATGGTCCAATTTTGGCAGCTGGAAGCCAATTACAGGGCAACAACTTTCCCTCACCTGCCCAAGCTGTGGAAGCACAGCAGCACAGCAGTGTGCTCCTGACTTCCTTGCACACTGTGCTGGCTTTAGGATCTGAGCTCAGTGGGTAAAGGATGTGACATTTGGCTGATTGAAAAGTATGAGCAACTGCCCTATCCAGTTCCAGAAGGCAGTGGCCAGATGGAAACACCTGCAGGCTGAACTTGGCTTGTGAATTACCAGTTCTATCTTTCATCCTATGAAAACATTAGAGGCCCAGACTTCTCTTAACAGATTGTTATAAGCCACTACAGAGGACAGCTGCTTCTTGGGAGGGGAAGGCTTTAGATTTCACAGTGATAGCTAATGAGTCTTCCAAGCAAATTATTATAATCCTGGTGAGCCAAAATGCATTTTTGTTTGTGAAGAGAGGTAGCCTTACAGCACTAGTGAATAAAATGGCTCGGGGCCTATTTTTAGGGCCTTACAGTAAGTCACTTAGTGCAGCATGGCTCACATCCACATGGCTTATATTCTTCTCTATTCCAAAGCAAAGTAGGCATGTTCATTCTGCTTTCTGGGAGGTGAACAGCATCTGACTGAAGCTATTCCCAAACAGTGATGGGCCACTTCCTGTTCCTGCCACTTCCCTGACTGGACAGAAAACAAAACTGGATATTTGGAAACAGCAGGCTTTTCACACTTCATGCTCTTTGCTGTCCACTCCTTGCATCCTCAGGGTGATTGGGTTCTGTACCTGCTTCCAAATCATTACAGAACCTGAAGAAACTGGTGTCTAAAATTCTCTGTCTGTGTTCACTTCATCCCTGCAGGCCATGATTGGTGTTGCTTTCTCCCTGGGCTTCACCCTGGGCCCCATGATGGGTGCTTACCTCGCCATGCAGACAGAGAAAGGAGAAGTCTTCTACCTTCGTTCAGCATTGTCAGCACTCGTGTTTTCTGTGGCTGATTTAATTTTCATCTTCCTCCTTCTTCCAGAAACGCTCCCCAAGGAAAAACGGGTAAATGGACGATCGGTCTCAAGATCTGTGTTTTCTGTAAAAACAAGATTTGAGAATTGTTGAAATACTGAAACTGTGAAGAACAGGCTTAGCCAGTGTCTCAGAAATTTAGCTCATTCCTGGGATTAGGATTATTATTAAGGCTAGTGTCAAAGCAGTTGTATGATCATAGAATCATAGAATATTTTGGGTTGGAAGAGACCTTAAAGATCACCTATTTCCAACCCCCCTGCCACAGGCAGGGACACCTTCCACTAGACCAGATTGATCAAAATCTCATCCTACTTGACCTTGAACACTTCAGGGATGGTCCCATCTCCTAGCCCAGTGTAATATAAGATCTTTATAGTTAACATGACTGCTTCATTACTGGTTTTGACATATTAGGTTTAAATTTCTCAAAACCTTATGTGAACATGGGAGAGAGGCTGTGAAATTTAAACTATGACCACAAGGATTCCTTGGGGAAGAACTTCAGCAAATCATAAAAGTAAGTTCATCAGAGACTGGATTTTCATTTAGGCAGAAGGTGATAGAAGTTTTCTTTCCTATTATCTTGTATTTGCTTGAATATTTTGAACACTAAAATAACAAATTACTTTTTTCTGAGTTGTTCTGTCTTCTACAGATAGAAAATACCTACATGTGTTAAAATTCAGTGACTGGCTGGATTTGTGGGGCCAAACATTTATTAACATTATGATTTAATATTGTGTGATCAGACACTGTCCAAGGTATGTCTGATTAAAAGTCTCTTAGAACGGTCTCCTTTGTAGAGTGAGAGAGTTGGAATCCAGCCCTGGCTATCTGCTCTTGATTTGAGGTTTTCACTGGATTGAGTCTTTGCTGTGATCCCTGGTTTCTAGGCAGCACTCAGTTTTTGGAGCGTGCAAGGTCCCTGGATAGCCAAACCCATTTGACACAGGGAATTTTTCAGGAAACTTTTATCTGCAATGATCCTACCAGGGCAAAACTTTGCACCTTCCCTGAGTGTTTCCCAGCAGGTTGTGTCCTCCCATGTGAAATCTGTTGCTCATACCATGTTCCCAAGCACTATAGCTATGTTATTTTCCTTTAACAACTCATCCATGTGTCATCTGTTCCTCTTTCCTATTTGGCTGTTTCTAAGCCTTCCAGATAAAGTCCTGTTTTATTTAGATTGCACACTCCAGGAAGGTGGCAACATGGTGATATGGGGAAGTGCTGCAGAGCAAATCTGTATTCTATAAACAATTCCTCCTTTGCTGTAGAGTGATTAAATGGTTTCAGTGCCTTTTAGGATCATGTGATGGCTGAATAAATCCCTCCCCCTTTTATTATCCTCTTGAAAGTTCTGATCAGCTGGTCTGTATTCACCAACACCACTGAATTTTGGTAAGGAAAGGAAATCCTGTAGAGCAGTGGATGCTGCAATGAGGTGTGGCTCAGGGCCAGGTCCCAGCCACACAAAGTGCACAGAGTGTTTGGCTGCTCATGAGAGGGTGGTTTGAGGCTTCTTGTGGTTGGTGTCAGTGCTCCTGTGCTGCCAGCCTCCATCTGGGCATGTGATCCATGTGTTCCAGCATATTTGTAGTTTCAGTTATTAGGCTGCTCTGCTCTCTTCTTTGGTAATTCCTCCCACTTGCTTGAGTGGGAGTGAGCAGTTTTCTTGGCCTGTGGATGACAGAGGAAAGGCAGGTATATTGGCTCCTTCTGGAACTTGGCTGGGCTGAGCTGGAGCAGGTGCTCCCTCAAGTATAGGAGTGGAATATGTTGGAAGGACAAAGCTGTAAAGAGAGAGGAAATCATCATGATAATTGTCAGGAGGATGTGCCAGCGGGATCAGACATCTGTTTCCTTGAAGTTTGCTGTGTTCTCATTATGCCCTTGTTTCTCTATCAGTCTGCTTTCCACAGGAGAAGGTGTTTCATATTGATTCATGTTGGAATTAACTTGTAGGAAGGGAAAATGGAGGGGGATGGGAAACAAGGATGTGTTTTCATCGAAAGAGATCAGCATTTTTACTCTCTTCCTTCCTCTTTTTGTCAACTGTTCGACAAGTTGATCAGGTTAAGAGAGTCAGACACTGGCCTTATGGTAGCCAAAAGAAGCTCCTGCTATGACCTGACTGAAAGGAGGCAAGAATAGGAAGGTCTCTAGTGAAAGCCATCCCCTTTAAGAGCTTTTGAGTTAGTTTTAAGCTAAGCTAGCCATGAGCAAGGCTGCCTAGTTGTAGGGAGAGTCATACAACTCTTTTTTTCTGAACTGTGTGTAGGGCTATGCAGTATCGGTAGCAGACTTGTGGAAAGACAAAGCTGTGCTCTGTGCATACTAAACATGCCTGGTTTGGAAGGTAAGGCTGCAGCTTGGCAGGCCCAGCCTGCATTCCTGGTGTGGACTGACTGCCTTCCAGACCTGTTACTGAGTCTCTCTGCATTAGAGGAAAACAGAATGAGCAAAGACACTCTAAAAAATGCCTGCCACTCCAGGTGACTTTTGGGGTGATCGTGAAGTAAAATTGAGCAATTATGGAATAATGAATCATAAGCATAGAAATGAAATACAAGTTAGATGTTGCAGAGTTTGAACCTGCAAAGAAACTAAACTTCATGCAGCTGCTGACATTGACTGAAATTGGCAGTGTATACTTTTTGGGGGATGGTGAAACTCTTTAGCCAGTTTTAGGACAATGTTTTCATTATGGATCAATAGATGAAATAATTTCTAGACCAGTTTCTATGGCAAAGATAGGAGAAATTGGAAAAAAATTTATGTGCACACACACAAACCCACCTACATTAAAAAAATCTAATAGGTATGTATATTTCATAAAACACTTAAGATTTTAAACATGTGCAATTACAATGTATTCTAATTGCACCAAATTAAAGTCAGCCTTGTGCAAAGCTGTTTGGCATCCCATCTGATATGGATAATAATTCAAAACAGGTACAAGCTACAGGGTATTTTTATTACTGGCGAAGATGCTTGCAGGGTGTTGCTTGTGCTGTAGTACTCTGTGCTGTAGTGCAAACCCCATCTTACCAACACATGCAGGACCTGGGGATTGCCACAGGCCAGCTTCAGGAAATCCTCTTAGACTTCTCAACAGGGTGAGCAAACTTCTTGGGCGTGTCTGTTTACTGTCTGCAATAAATGCAGTGGGAGGGAGAATAAACATCTCAGTATGTTCTGTGTGAATCAGCAGCTTCATGGCTTCAGACCAGCCCAGTCTATTGAACTGGCTGCTGTTGTGAGACTAATGGACTCCAGACTCTGCTGCCAGGTACTCAGAAGCTCTGACTATCAAAACAAGACAGGGGTCACAGTAATACCATATTGAAGGTTGATTTGTTTACAGCTTCATTAAATCCAGCTCATAATGAGTTCCCAGGTCATGCACTGAGATTAAATTCTGTTGATAATCTGACCTTTAATCTCTACCCTCAAAGGCACACACAATAGCTCCCTCCCTCCCTATCTGGGAAGAAAAGAAAACTCATCAAATAAAACCTGTGCAGTGCTTTGAATGTGTGAAACACTACATGTGATTATTCAGGATTCTTGAGTGTCTTATCTCTCCCTGTGACTGTTGTATAAAGTAACAAGCTAAATTTTACTCCCCAAAAAAATTGTTTCCCTAATAATGTAGGGAATTTGATTTCTCATCATTTAGATATTATTTCTTTTAGTGTTTTGTTTAATTTTCTATATTTTAGAACAAAAAAAAAAAAGGTAAATTAACTATAGATGGAAGAATAAGCATGAGATGGAAGGATAAGTGCCTGTGGGTAAGGAGCAGGGTGAGTGCCACTAGGTGCATAATTAGGTTGAGATGTATACAGTACAAGGCCCAGAAATGTTACAAAATATATCTTCCTCTTTAAAAACACCAACCATTGTGCCTGGGGCAGAATTTCCTTGGAAATTTCTCTAAAATATCTCCAAAGAATCTCTGTAAAAATTATATTTTCCTTCTCTTCCCCAGGAGGTGTCACTGGCTGGCTAAAATAGCGACCAGTACTAAAACAGACCAGTGTTTGATGTGCTGCACGTACTGGTCTCAGATTTGTAGCACAAGAGCAGATCCTCAGCTTCTGTGAGCTTGCAGGCAGATGTGCCATTATTTTCCCACTATAATGATGCAAAAGGTGAATCAAATAAGGCCACCCTCAAAGCTGTGGAGAACGAGCCACTTCTGCTTTGTAAGAACCAAAAGAAGAACTTTTGTCTTCAGTGAAAGGTGCTATCAGTGCTCTACCTTTCAGTTACAGTTGCTGGCGCCAGTTTTGAGTTCAGGAAGTCTGGGTTGTTATTGGGGCCCACTCAAATCCCAATGCCAGGTGCCTTGTTTCTTCTCAGATGATTTGTGTAGGTGTAGAGGCACATTTGGTGGTTACTGTCAGTTCCTAGCAGTGGTCATTACATTAGGGTTTTAAATAAACCTCTTTCTGTCTTTGATCAGGTCCCTTCTGTGACATCTGGATTTCAGGCAGCAGTTGACTTGCTCAGTCCTTTGGCTTTATTTCAGTTCTCTGCAGTCACCCGAGGAAAGGAATCCCCTTCAGAGCAGAGTAAGTGTCAGATGGCTTTTTACAGTAACACTCTGTCTTTTTGTGTGTAGCATTGGTCTCAAAGTGAAAACTGTACTCATACC
Organism: Pseudopodoces humilis; assembly: GCF_049639895.1. Lineage (NCBI taxonomy): Eukaryota > Metazoa > Chordata > Aves > Passeriformes > Paridae > Pseudopodoces > Pseudopodoces humilis. The sequence continues at coordinate 9,134,368 of NC_142205.1, read as the reverse complement.
ATTCCAGAAGCAGGACTTTGTTTATTCATTTAAAACCCACATTAATAGTTTATGAACAGCCAATCAGAAGTTCCACTGGACCTTGGTCCTTTTATTCCCAAGAGAAGGTTTTAAAGACGAGTGCTTTGAAGATTTCTGACATGTTTGTTGTGTTTTCCTCAGCCACTGGCTGCAGTAAGTGAAGAGATTTAAAAATAGATCAAGACATGAGCAAGGGAGATGTGAGTTTGCTTATTCAAACTGAAAACCAGGAACTTCAGACTGGAATTTTATTTCTCAATTCACGACTTGGAGATGTAGGATTCTCTACGTCTCTGTAGGACTCATTTTGTGGCACGTCTTGCATGGCTATTTAAAATGAGCATGTGAGGTGGGAACTGTATATTCTCAACTGTATAGTTGATAATCAACTGTATAGTTGATAAATGCTACTACAATAGAAGTGTTGTGGTTTTATTGTCAGGCTTTGCCTGGAAAACACCGCCATGTTTCTCTCCCCACCTCCCACCCCCTTGGTGTTTGTTTGGGTTTTTTGTTTTTTCAGATCTTCAGAATCTCAAAATTTTGGGCCTGGCCTATTTCCTGTACCTCTTCCTGTTTTCTGGCTTGGAGTACACACTGAGTTTTCTCACTCACCAGAGATTCCACTTCAGCAGGTATTGCAATAAATGTTGTATATTTTGACTGGGATATTTTCCAAAATCTTGATTTAAGGTCCGTTCATGTATTTTCAAGAGAGGGTTTCTGACATTAGTAAAACCACTCAGTAAAATCCCCCCTGCATTCTGTGCTTTTTGGGCTTTATGAGAAGAATTTATGAAGTATAGGCACAATGTTTATTAGGAAAGGAAGTACTCAGTCTACAACTTCTAAGAACTGGGGAATATAAATACCCAAGATTAAATTAAAGCTCCTGGAATAGGTATAGCTGTGCTAGTTGCACTGATTATAGCAAAACGTTTTCTTGATCAGAAGAGTTTTTGGGTATCAGGACAAATCTTGAAGCTCAAAGAGGTGAAGGATGGGGGGATATCTGTGTGATGATATTTGCTCATCAGCAAATTCTGCATGGCATATGGTGTGCAGTCATGTTAAGAGCCTGATTTCCTGTAGTCAACCACCAGAGAAGAAAGAGAACAGAATCCACCAACAGCTCAGCTTGAAATACTTTTCTTTCCAGCTCATAGGAAGAATTCCAGCCAGGAACGTGAAGTTGCAACTTGATTCCTGTGCATGTCCTTCCCTTTGAGTAATTCTCAGGGGGTTGTCTCATCTTTCCCTGTCTTTCATTATAGTTTGTGGTTTAACTAATCCTTGTGTGTCAAGGAGAGGTTTTGTAGTGCACTGAGCTTTGTTGGGTCCTGTGCATTCAGCCCTCAATGAGCTGCAGAGCTGTGTGCCAGCAGTGCAGTCTCTGAGGCAGCAAGCTTGTTGTGGAGGTGAGGCCCTTCAGTTGAGAACATCCACATAATTCAGTCAATAAGAGAGGGGAAAGGGAAAATTGAAGAAAATTGAAGGGCAGAGGGAGTGATGTCTCAGACTTCCCAGTGTGACACCAGATCACCACCACGCTGTGCCTTGCTGACCTCCATCAAACCCTCCATGAGCTGCACCTTGGAAACCAACATCTCCCATGCACGTGGCACAGATGCTCACAGCACAGGGTCATTGATGTGTTCAGTCTTTGTGGGCCACTCCAGAAACCCTGACCTGCCGCACAGCAGCCCAGAGGTGGCTGTAGCACTTGCCAGCATTGTCCCATCTATACAACAAATCCTTGGAGTTTTCCCTTGTTGCTCTCTGCTCGCCATGGCAGCTGCTGCCAGCATTGTGAGAGCTCTGCAGTGCTGTGTGAGCCCCAAAGGATTTTTGTCTCCCTTGCTCAGGGGAGGGTTAGCAGGGGAGCGGTGGAGCCCGAGGTGGAACGCTCCGTGCGTGACTCTGTAATCTGTGTTTTTGCCTCCCTTCCAGCATGCAGCAAGGCAAGATGTTTTTCTTTATCGGAATAACAATGGCTGTGATCCAGGGAGGCTATGCTCGCCGAATCAAGCCAGGAAATGAAATCAGAGCTGTAAAAAGGGTAAAAAAAAAATAAATCAATATTTCTTTTTCTTTCCCCCCTACAAATCAGATATGTTAATTTTCAGTCTGAAGTGCAGTGAAGGGTAGTTGGAGGTTATAACTGTATTTGCCCAATCAAAAGACATTTCTGTCTCGTTTATCCAGCTAAATGACTTCTCAAAACTGATTGTTGGGCACTTACCTGCCTAACTAAACTTGGGAACATTAGAGCCCTTTCTTATGATATGAGCAACAATACTATTGAAACTTTGTGTTCTTCATATTTAATTGCAGTAAGGAATGAGAACAGATTGTCTATCTGTGCAAATTAGGTAAAATATTGTGAAGAGTATGTTTTATTTCAGTGACTTCTCTTGCAGTGCTGAAACTACTAAAGCTGCTTCAGGGCTGATCTCTGACTCTCTTTCTGGGAAATTATTTTCAATCTGGCTAACTTTGTATGTAACAGGCTTTCCCTAGAGTATATTTCACTGTTGGGCAGGGAGAAATAGATTCTTTTTCCAATCTTTGGTTTCTGATCATCAGTATTACACGTAACAAAAGCACAAATCAATGTTCAGACTGAGGTTTCACTGACAGAAGTGTACATTCCTATGTTTTACTTGGCTCTTTCCTCACAGAGATACTGCAGCTGCTGTGCTGGGATGACAGGGAACAGCTCCCTGCAGTTTATACAGCTGTGGGGACAGTCAATGTGTTGTGTCCTTTACATTTGTGTGTGGAACTAAACAAAGCACTACCTTGGCTCCTTGGCAATAGGTTTGCTTGGACTGTTAGAGCCTTGATTAATGTATTTTACATTATTTTGAGGCCAGATGGATTTCAGTGGTGGCAGGGTAGAATATTTCCAAACCACTACATTCCAGTGAATTGACTCAGCTTCTCTTAAAGTGATTTCTGCTGGTGAAACAATCTCCACCCTGGTTCCTGGCAGGCGAACATTGATGTCAGGCTGCTGGTGTCACGTTTCCCTGTGGATGAGCATCAGCTATGCTGCTTCATCCTCCACATCAGCTTCACCCATGTTCTCTGCCAGCCTGCTGTGTTTGCTGGCACTGCACTGCCCTTTGCACCTCTCATTTTTACACTCCTTCCTCAGCCCTGCTCTGGGAAGTGCAGTTACCTCAAACACTCATTTGTTGGGCTGATGGCTCATCATGAACCACCCGTGTCCACTCTGCAGAGAGCCCCAGCCCTGGGCACTCTTTCCCATGGATGCCTGTGGGTTTTGTGGGACTTCCCCCTTTTGCTGAAGCTATTCTGGCAGTTTGTGAATCTGCACCATATGGCAAACGTGGCCTCTCTTAGCACAGTGGTTACAGTAGCTCATTATTACTGAATCTTCAAAATGAGGCACTCAGTGGCAGTGAATACCTTCCTTTATCACACACGAAGCAGATCTGATCTGTCTTTTCTGCAGGAGCTCTGTAAGTGAGGGGGACATCACAGGGGAATGGAAGTCCAGCTCTTGGAGGAGATGAAAAATGCTCTTTATTTTGGGGACTTTGAATACCCTCTCCCCGCCTTTTTTCCTCTTGGATACTGAAATCCGAAAGTGAAAGATAAAATCAGCCAATAATGCTGAGAAAAAGCAGAGGAGCTGTAGTCCTGCCGCACACAAGCTTTTTCTTCTCTTGTGCCAGCTCAGGAGATGAAGAGTTAAAGCCAGATTTCTGTCCAGGTCAACACAGAATGAGAGATAAAACCCCGACACGACAGATGTGTAGAGAGAGAACTTGTGTGTGGTGTGCAATCATGTGATAGAGGGAACAGAAAAGTTCATTGTGCTGCTGTGTGGCCATTCAGGTGACTGAAATGTCTACTTGGGAAGAAAGGGCTTTCTGCTTGTAACTTGTTTGCTGTCTCATCCCCCGAAGAGAACTGGCAGGACACCTAGAGTTAGGCTTTAACAGGCTCGGCTCAGATGTAACCGTGTGACTCACTCCTTTTGCAGGCTATTATGTTGCTGATTCCAGCGTTCCTGTTAATTGGATGGGCTGCAAATGTGACCATGCTGAGTGCTGGACTGTTGCTGTACTCCTTCGGTGAGCTGTTCAAAAGGCACTGCAAGCTAAGCACAAATGATTTTTCTTCATATATTTATTCACACTTAAAAAAGATGCACTTCTAATCTAATTTCAAACTACAAGTAACAGAAAGTTGACACTTGGGTTTATGAAATATGAACGAAACGGTGTCTGGGTTTTTTTTCTGATGCTGTTTGTATCACAGGAAGCTGTCATGGTGGTATTTGGAAGCATCCCCAGTGCCCCTGTTGTCCTGTCTCATCGTGGAGCTCTTGAGGATGGGTTTTTTAACCCCCTCTTAACAGACCTAGAAGCAAAATATTCACTGAATAGCTCAGCTCAGGAAAAAAAGCAAGACATCAAATCTTTGTACCTAAGTGGTGTTGCATCGTTCTTTAGGCTGGAGACCTGCACACTCTGAGGGTGTTTGGACTGAGGAGAGTGAGGGTCAGATGCTTTCAGTGTTTGTATAAATTCTATTCTGCCAGCCTAAGCTGTTCTTCATGGAAACAGTCATGAATGAGGTTGGATCCATCTAATGGATGTCTAAAAAGAGATTTCAGGTATTACCAATGCTGCTAACTATTGTTAAGCAGCTCCATATATAACTTACTACAAAAGTGGACTTCTCCTTTGCATGGTACAGCTTGACTTAGTAGTAGACTGTAAACCACAAAATGTACCTATTGAGTCTATTATTTGTCTGGGGCCAGCTGTGTGTTTGACAGGTGAGGAGTGAGAGGGGATGTTCATTATGTTTAAACATGTTTGAGTCTTCCCTGGCCCCTTCCTGTACAGACGACTCCACCTCTTCCCAGTTAAGCCAGCTAGAAATGCCCCCTGGGTTCTCCTCTTCTCTCCCTCCCTCTGCCCAGCAGTTGGGACACCTGAAGTTTACGCAACCTTGTTCATTCTTGCTCTCCTGTTGTCCCTTCTTTCCTTTCCCCTTCCCCTTCCCCTTCCCCTTCCCCTTCCCCTTCCCCTTCCCCTTCCCCTTCCCCTTCCCCTTCCCTTCTGCTTTATACATTTGAGGCACTTCTTTCTTGGCAGAAAAGGCCCCTGTTTCAGTAAGAAGGCAGTGATTGCTGAACAACTCTTGTCTTTTGTGTCCAAAAAATTTTGTAACCTTTTCTTCTTGGACATGACTGTCTTCTTTCCCAAGAGAGCCTGTAGCTGCCTCTTGTCCCTGAGTGTGGTGCACTGTGTGCACAGGGACAGCGTCACTCCTATGGCTACGGCCACCTCATTGTTTGGAACAGCAGCGATTCCCTGCTCCACCTGAGAAGAGCACAGTGGTTTGGAAAGCTGCCAGCTGGCTGTTCTGCCCTGTCCATCCCTGTCCCGTGGGCTCATGGCATGAGGGATGCTGATGTGAAACATCTGCTCGGAGCACTCACAGCTCTGGGCTCTTCCTGCAGGTTGGCTCGGAGTGGGTGTTCCCTTCACTGAACTGGATTAAACCTGGTGACTCAGTGGTGGTAGAGTGCCCAGAGCTCAGCATATTTCTCTGCAGCAGGAACGCTTTTGGGCCACATGTTTGTCACTCTTGCTCTTGTCTGTTCTGAGCTCTGCTGTTCACTGACAGTCTCTTCTGTGGATTTTTCCAGCTGCAGCCATTGTCATCCCGTGTTTGTCAGCAGTGGTGTCAGGCTATGGTGAGTGTCCTTCCTGCTCTGACCGGCTGCCCTTGGCCACATCACTGACTTTTGTACTGACCTGGCTCAGATTACAGGGAACTGACCTTGAGTTGAGTGAAGCATCAGCGGGAAGAGTTGTGGGTCCATCTCAGGCCCTGCTGCAGGGGAGCACAGGAAGCACCCCCTGGCTCACTCCTGTGTGATAAAAGTGATAATTTCAGCAGTAACAGCAATGATCTGCGTGACCATCTGTATCACACTTGAATTTTGTGCTGTGTAACACAGCTCAGGCCAGTGTGATGGGGAAACTGCAGCAACCTCATTGCTGGTGGTGATGAAGGAGAAGTGGGCAAAGGCCACAAATGTCACTGAGAACAGTCTGGGCTCTCTGAAAGAGACACTGGCCATCCCTGCCAGCAGTGAAATAATTTCTTGCCAATTCCTTAGAAAAGACCTTCTGAGAAACCTTCTGGCACTGGTTGCTATGTAACCTTGTAAAGTAGATGTAGCTGTGGCGCCAGCTGTGGATAACATGGCTTTGGGGCAGCTGGAGGCCAGGACTGCAGTGCTTGCTGAGGTGGAAAAGCAAGGTTTTGCTCATTTTTATATTGCTCTTATTTAACTTGCATCCACAGTTCTGTGTTTATTGTACACCTGGGCCTTCTCAGAACATCTTGTGTACAATGTGAGGCCTTTGTTTTGGATAGGTTTGGGGGTTTTTGGGAGGCGTGGAACGTGCACTACAAATTGTCCCAGTGAAGCACTGGTGCCAGGCCCCAGTGTTTATGCAGTGAAGCAGTTGTGAGGGCCTTGGTGGAGGGCAAGTGCAGACTGGGGACTGGGTGAGAAACGATGGGAGGGGAAGATGCAAGTGGGAAATACCCCCAAAGAACAAGGCTCCCAGAGCTCCAGCCATGCCCAAACTCCACAATGTCACACTCTGCTTGCACAGGCACTGCCAGCCAGAAGGGACGAGTCATGGGCATCCTGAGGAGCCTGGGAGCCCTGGCCAGAGCCCTGGGACCTATCCTGGCAGCTGCAGGTGAGTGTGGCCTCGTGCTCCTTCCTCTCTTTGGCACCAGACAGCCCAGGTGGGGCAGAAGGGGAACAGGTACCCCCTGCATGGGGTCAGAGCCCCTGAGCATTTCGGGCTAAAGGGACAGAGGAAGGGGACGCAGCCTCAGAGCTTGAACTTGGGCTAATGTTAACACCAAGCAAGCCAGAACTTGTTTCCTGAGTGCAGCCACGTGCCAAGCTCCTGGCACTCTCTGGCTCAGCCAAGGGGTCAGCAGTTCTGCTCAGCTGTGCAGGAACTGTGAGAGCACAACAGCTCTGGGGACATTCACACAGCTGCAAGGACAAGCACAGTAACAAGGTGAATCCCCTTTCTTTTTCAGTTTACTGGCTGGCCGGAGCAGAGATTTGCTTCACTATCTGTGGAGCTTTTTTCCTTGTCCCCTTGGCTCTACTCAGGTCTATAAAACAGCAGACAAAGGAGGAGTAGGAAGAAACTACAAAACCATCACCAGCTTCCAAGGACCTCTGCAAGACCTGACTCTTGGCACCTGACTCTGCCGAGCAAATAGGAAAAGGAAGATTTTGATCTTCTGGAAGGAGATACGCGATGAACATTTGCAGCAACAACACACAGCAGTTGTTTTAAGGTGGTCTCTCAGCCAGCTGGGTTAGGTTTGCAAATAGAAAAACACCAAACAAATGAAAACAGACACACAATCCCCGCAAAGAGTTGAGCAAGGCATTAAGAGCAGCAGCGAAGCAGAGACAGCACAACAGCAGCAGGCCTGGAGCCCTCCCCACTCACTGTGCTGTTGCACTCAGGGCTCTGCTCCTCACCCTGGGCCTGTGCAGGGGCTGCGCTGGCACAGAACAAACTCTCAGGACCATTCTGATGGTGTTTTTGTACAAGTGGTACGAGAGTTCTGCAAATGCTGCATCCACACCTGCATGGTGGTCAAACAAAAGCAGAAGCACAGTACAGGCTGCCTGGTACCCCACTGGTACTTTGGCACAGGTGGACTATTTTTAATATACAATTAAATTTGGAGAGATGTTTTATATTTCTAATACTGTGTGATGTTTTTGATGACAAAGCCCTGTTCTTTTTGCATTACAATAAACGGTTACATTGAACAGTCCTGTGGTCAGTTCATTACAGTTGTTACACCCCTCTGAACCGAACATCCCTGTCTGGCTGAGGCAAAAAGGAGCCAGAATTTTACCCAAGGTGCCAAAGACTTCCTTGAGGGAGCCAGCCATGGATGACAGCACTGTGCTGACCCCAGCTAATGGGTGGGGGAAGGAACCTCCAACAATGTTCTGCCCACTGCTGGGAATCTGGGAAGGGAGCCCTGCAGTAGCCAATTTGAGTATTTTCTGAGAATGAAAGCCATCGTTAATCAACACACTACATTAATCATTAAAACAAAACTAAGCAACTGAGGCTATGGAATAAAAATATACAAGTTTTGAAAGCAGAGCATGATTTTTTTTTCCAAGTTTTATTTGTGAGTAGAACTTAATGATACAAGAAAGAAAGAAAAATACAGGACTTTATTCTGCCCCAAAGTGTGTAACCATACCATACATGACTACATTTCATATTGTAATACAAAGAACTAAAAGAACAAACTACAAAATTAGAAATTAAGAGTCATTGCATATGTGGTCAAGATAAATGGAGGGACTTCAGTAAAGAACTGAAACATACAGCAATTAGTCATTTAGTTACGACCCTGCAATAAAACACAATTAGCAAAATAAGTGTTGTTTGCTTCCTAGTGTACAAGGACATACAGTGTTAGAGCAGAAGCTGAAAGCCATTCGTGCCATGCAGTCCTGCCTGAGTGTCGCTGTCCGGGGGCTCCGGCCCAGTGCCCGCCTGCTCTGTCCCACACCGGCCCCGCCACCTTTCCCATGGTCCCAGTGGCCACCTCAAAACCTCTGTTCTCACTTGAACACTGACAGCTCAATTCCACTTCCAGCTGTTCTCAAAAACCAGCCCAAGGCATCGGCACCTCCCAGCCCGACACAGGCCTTGCTCTGCCCACCAAGAGCTGCCTCCAGCCGCTCCACCCGCCCGGCCCTCTGTGCTTTCTGCTGCATGAATGTAAGGCATTAGTTCTCTGCTATTTTACCAATTGCAACATTTAATATTGTCCTAAAAGGTTACATCCATGTTCTGCTGTGTTACAGACACTTCCTGTGAGTCAGTGTGTTGCCCTTACCCCCATGGGGTGTTGGGGTTTGCTGCTGTTAAACCCAAAATGCAAATTCTAGAAACCAGAATTGGTCACTGCCCCGCCAGCCCTGGGCCGGGGAACGGCACCCGCTTTCTGGAGAATTCCGCAAGCTTGACCTACCTGATCTTAAACTACTTTAATAATTAGTGATAGACAGAAGCATGGCAATAACTGGGAAATAGTGAACTCAGTGGCGAGAGTGATTTGCCATGCTGCACATTAAACAAACATTTATAGCAAACGGTGAAAATACACCCTTTAAGGTTACATGGGATTTCTGTACTTGACTGCTGGCAACAACATAAACAAAGAAATGCCAGCTTTTGTAAGTGAAAATATAATTACTATAAAACAAGGTGAAATACTCACTGTAATGCATTTACATTTTTATCAATGGGAAGGAACAAACACAAAAGGCTGCACACGGGGTTCATGCACAGCAAGGTTGCATGTGCAACAAAAGGATTTTTAAGAGGATGAAAAAAAACCTGTGCTAAGGCCCAAAATACACCTGCCCATGCTCCACACCACCAGCTGAAAAACTTCTGAAATACTTTTACTGCAGTTACTTTTTAACCTTTTCTAACAGCCAAATCACCACATGATTCAGCCAGGCAAGAGCAAAGACAGATTTCCCTTAAACTGTAATTCACTAGAAAGAAAAAAAAAAAGAACAGACCAAGATTGGGCTCTTTGAACACACAACATGAGCAGGACACACCACGGACATCTCAGTCCTAGACATCAAAGACTGATTTCACCAACCAGCTATAAAATAAAACAAAAGTGAAAAACACCTTCATTTTGTAACAACAATGAGAAGGAAGAAAGGGAGGAAGCAATGGAGAGCCTCAAAGCTTGGCCAAACCACAACCTGTACTCACAAGCTTGCAGAAGTTTACATGTCAGTTTGAGAATTCACCCCCCTTGAGAACACCACTGCAAAAGCATCCTCTCTAAAAGTCAAAATTTAAGAAATTTACTTGTGACTTCGAACAGAATACTGGAAAAAACACTTCTTGTGGTAAGCAATGGGTGTTCTATTTTTAATTGTGAATTTTTTATGTTTTTTTTGCAAAGCAGTGCAGGCTTTAATTTAAAAATAGTGAATCAATGCCTTCCACATGGAAGTCATTTACATTTGATTACTAACTAGGGATCAGATCTGTGGCAGCTGCTGAACACACAGGATTAGCACCTTTTTGGACATGGGTTTCTGGTTATAACCCTAAACAATCAAGCCATAACTTGAGGGGCTGGTTGGATTAATTGTGGCATTCATTTACATAGTAAGACAAAACACTCAGTACAATCTGGTACATTCTAGTGGTTAATGGATTTCAAAATATGACAGTGTTTCTGCAGTGGGTTGGCCTTTAGGAGTCACTCTTCTTTTTGCTCTTCTTCAGGAAGGAAGGAGTGCGAAACTTCTTTTTCTTTTTCGATGGGGACTTCCCTGGAGATTCATCACTACCTGCATCAGCTGCTGTCCCCTCCTCAGCTGTTGGCGTTGCTGGCTCTTCAGTGGGTTGGGACTGGGGTTCCTTATTTTCCACTGCAGGTGGTTCTGTTTGGCTTTTGGGCACATCGTGATCACATCTCCCTTCCTCCTTTCCTAAGGGAGGGAAGCCGAGTGCTTCCGAAGGCTCATCGGGGGTGAGATCTGGGAGGGTTTGCTTGAAGGTTGCAGCATCACTGTCATCTCTGTAGGTCTGGTCCTGCCGTGTCTCTGGACGGACAGACAGTGACAGTCAGTTTACAAAAGTGTCCCTGGAGCAGGGCAAGCGAAGCAAGTGGATGGTGAGCGCGCTCTACAAGAAACTAATATATTTACTTTGCATGAAAGCCTTTGTAATAGGGCTGTTCTCCAGCTTTGGGCACAGAAGTAGTAAGAAATTCCAAAGTTCTGTTTGTTTTTAAGCTTCTTCACACAGAACAGATAAAGCTGAATTACATCAGCAAGAAAGTAACTGTTCAGACCTCGCTCCTGTTTTACTCATGACATTTACAGGCAAAATATTATTTTAGTGCAATAAACCAGGAATTAAACCTGCAGTTTTCATTGACATTGAGTAGAGTGTTTTGCAATTCCATACTTTTATTCTTATTTCTTTTGGAGAGATAAAACTAATTGCTGATTTACAATGATCCCATACATGCAAATCCCATACATGCAATTAGAATTAATTTCTGAATTGTTGGCTTGCCAATTTATAATCCCAATGAAGGGATTTTCATAATATTCTTCCATGAGATCTAACAGATGTTGCTTCAAAATATCATTTCCTATCACAAAGGCTTCACTTTTTTGGGCAAGGTATGAGTACATATTATGGATTCCTACAAGTAAAATCCATGTAGTTTATCAAATTAAATGAGCTCAGCAGGTTATGCAATACAGCTTGTTTTGTTTATTGTATGTGATGTCAACAGCCAAACTCACCCTGTAAAAGGGAACATCAGAAGTCCAGTGGCAGCTGTATGTCCAAAGGGGAACTGAACCACTCCTCCCTCAACTGCAACACTGTCCCCACTCACCGCTGTGCTTTAGGGAGGTTCTGTTTAAGGCTCCTCTTTGTGCATGGGTTCAACAAGGAGCACTCTGTGGAGTTCCCTGCAGTGCTCTCCGTGCACCGCAGCCGTGTCCTGTTAGCTGAGCCACATCTATCCCCACTGATGTTACGTAAGGAGGAATTTAGAGCAAAATCCAGGCCATGCTCATTGTGAGGCACAAATGAAAGGCGACTATTTTTTCCTCCTTTCAAGATCTTGTTTGTTTTAATTTTGAAAAGAATTTACAGAAAATACTTGATACTTGATACTTTTCCTATAAAAATGACAGTGTTCTTTTTACTTCTGTCAGATGGGATTAATAATTCTCTGATATATTTTAGATAGCTCTGTTTTGTGAATACCTGCTAGGAAACAAACATGTTTTGCCTAGAGCACCACGAACTTCTAATAGGTTAAATAAACACCACACTAGTATCCAGTGCCAAACACTCGGAATGCACAAGTTAGCAGTTTAAAAGTTATAGAGCAGGCAGAGTTTAAGCCAGAGCAAAAAAGAGAAAGCAGTTATGTACAGTACAAGCTGCCTCCTGAGGCTGTAGTTTAGCCTGTCTATGTATGGCAGACATAAATTCATAAGAAACAATTACAGTTCTTCACTACCACCACCCTGTGTTTGGACTTTTCAGGAATTAACTGAAAATATTGCTGAGCTCTTCTCCCTGGGATGCAGTGACAGGATGTGTGGGAATGGCTCAAAGCTGCACCAGGGGAGGTTTAGACAGGACTTTTGGGAAACATTTCTTTACTGAGAGGGTGGTCAGACATTGGAATAGGCTTCCCACTTACTGAGAGCTGGTCAAGGCCCCAGGCCTGTCAGTGTTCAAGAGGCATTAGGACAATTAGCTTTAACTTTTGGTCAGCCCTGAACTGGATCAGGTAGTTGGACTCCATGGTCATTGCAGGTCCCTTACAAGTTAAAAATATTATATTCTATTCATTAGTTAGCCCAAATTTTAAAACAGGCATCATATTGGACTGTCAGGTATATATTTTTTTTAAGTTAAATTTAAAAGATTTGAAGTTCTAAAAAAGGGACTAGCGATCCTTCAAATTAGAGAATAGGAAACTACAGGCATTCAAATATTATTTGCCAGCTGGCCTGAGCATTGAATAAATATAAATGGGTTTATAACTCATTAACCCAGGACTGCCTGCCTTCCCAGCTTGTCAAGTTCCCATCATCCTTAATAAAAAGATTAATGTGATGCTGGAATCAAGGAAACATCTCTTTATCTACTTTGCTAAGGGTAATATTTTACCGGAATTTGGAAGATTTACAAATTCCACATTCAATTAAGCCAGAACACAATATGTCAACACCCTGCTACTCTACTGGATGGATTTCAGTAACATAACTAAAAAGCTTTAAAAACACATTTCTTGCTGCAAAACCTTATTTACAGGTTAATAACTCAGCAGCACCTGAACATTTTAAAAGCTTTTTTTAAATAATAATGTTTACCATCTATGCTCTCCCTTTACATATAAATTATACTGTAGCTTAAGATTTTGAAGCACAACATCAATCCTGGTGTGCATTTACAATTCACATAATCAATTAAAAGAAAGGTTTATGGGGCTTTGGTTTTTTTTTCAACACAAAGATGTGGACAAACATACAAACTAGGCTATAACTGAGTAAAAAACCACTTGACTGATTTCAGCTACACTTAAATAGAAAGAATATGATGAATCAAAGTCGAGAAGAGGTTGTATACTGAGAACATTTTCATTCAACAGAACCTCCCCCAACCGAAGTCATCATGGTATGAACTTCCACTAACTCTCTAAAATAAGCTTTGTATGTTTGTCCTGGAAAACTTACACAACTAGAAGAGTTTGTCGAACACAATTCTTGGTTTAAAAGAACTTTCAGGTTTTAGAACTTCATCAGTAACATCACAGGTGTCTACAATATAGTTTGACTTTCACACCTATGACAAACACACTGACTTTTGGATATAACAGGACATACAAACATCATTGTTCCTTTAAAGCATAATCCGAAGGAGCCCTGCAGAGCCAGCCAAAACAGCTGTAGAAGTTGCTGCCACCAAGTACTTGCTGCTATTCCTTGGCTGGAATTCAAATTCCCTAAAATTAACACAAAACTTAGGAGTAGTCCCATATCCATTTCCATGCAAAAGTCTGCTGAGTAAACTTAAGTCCATGTCAGTGGATTTTGCTCAGGAATAGATTAGGAACTCTTCCGCTTTGTTTCAGCCCGAGCTGTGTGGGCAGCAGCAGTGTTGGGGCAGAAACTCCCAGGGCTGTTTCAGCTATATCTGCCAGGCAACTTCAGACTATTCCTTTTTAAATTAAGGAGTTGGACACACAGATATGGAAACACGGAAGGTGACTTTCACAGTCTCTCTCAAAGGGGGAGTGCACTTTAACATGAGATCTGCAACTGCCAGGAATTACATGGAATTGAGAACTAAAGAAATCAACATCTCAACTGAAGAAGCCTGCTTTTTTAAAAAAAGCAAAACAAAAAAAATTTTAGTAAACAAAGATGCAAGAGTGAAGCAAAGCACAAAAGCAGGTCAGAGTATGGAATGATACTTACTATGGTAACAGGTATTCTTTAGCATATCCATCTCCTGTTTGTAACGCAGCCACAAGAAGAAAAAAGCACAAGTAGAGAATCTATGCATTCATCACAGCCATTGTGTTACGTTAGAAGAATGGTTGCAACCATTCTTGTAGAAAACAGAATGAGATGAAGTAGTGAATGGCAGACTAACAGACAAATGATATATCCAATGTACAAGGTAAAGGAAACAAGACAATAATTGGATTACACCTGATCAAGATTATAATTTTATTCTTTTTTTAGGGAATTATCAACTTTACAACCCTGCTCTCATTTTAGTTAAAGCTATGACATAAGGTGAGCAAATAAATTTAGATTCAAATTGAGTAGGAAAAATATTTACTGAGGTGTAATCCAAGTACAATAATGTTTAAGAAATGTGCAATCAGTGAAGAAGATTTACCAAAGCATCTAGTTATGTGTCTGGTTCACCATCAGACACTATTTCATTTAGTAAGAGCAATTATCTCACAGAAAATGTACAAAAAGGTAAATCAGTTGAGAAACACCAAGAGATGACAAGGCTATTCTGAAGAGATGGAAATTTGTCTTTATATTAATGCACACTTCTTTATTATTGTGAACAAAACTCCTGTTAGACTCACAGTTCAGTGGAGTATCTTGTAAGTAGTACAACAATGAAACACAAGAAGTCATTTACTGTCATTAGCTCTAGTTCATGTACTCCCGTGCGTCAGTCACTAAGGATGCAGTTACTGGCTCCCCTGGCCCCCACGGCAGCAGAACATACCTTCCTCTATTTTAATTGGCGTACTGGGAGGAGTGCGAGCTGAACTGGGGTCAGGGAGGCTTTTCTCTTTCTGTGGCCTACCATCTTCTGAAGGCTCTGCAGATGTAGGCAAAGGGAAATTAAAAAGGCAAATAAAACCTCTCAGCATGTAAGAAAATAAGTGTCCTTTTGCTCCATGCACGAAAGATACCAATATATTTTTCTGAATCAAAATTCTGCCAGGATATTAAACAATACCAATGCAAGCAAAAGAAAATTAAGCAATAGTTTGATACTAACAAAACGGGTCAAGTTGTTGTGCTCTGTAGCTCTTTTTGGAGGCTTTTTTTTTTAATTTAAGAGGGCATGAATAATGAAATAACTTATGAATTGGTTTATGCTACTGTTATAAAGAAAACTTGTAAGGAAAAACCACAAGCAAGATATAAACAAATATGGAGGAGGGGATATGCTACCAAGCCTACACAAGATAGCACTCTTTTGCTTGCTTTGTATTGCTGAAATTTGGAATAAACAAAATTGCATCCCAAAAGAAAAGACTGCACAGATAATCAGAAAAACATGCAGTAATTATATGATTCCAAACAGATTTCACAGTGGTTTGAGTATTTGTTATTAGTAAGCAGGGTCCCCCTTGCTTCCAGCTTTAAATAGCCCTAGATCCAAAGGAAAACATTAATAGAGTACACCAGATATTGGGAACAACACTAAAGCTAGATGAGAGCCAACTGACAGAATCTCCACATGGTGTAGATAAAGAGGTTGTTCCTTGGATTGCAAGCACAGCTGTATCATGTTAGTAATACCTGAGGCCTCAGCCAAAAGCTCAGGATCGGACCTTAATGCTTTGATCACTGCAGTATGAAATTCCTTATGGGAGGACTTCTGCCCATCTGGCTCTTCTCCATTTAGATGTGGGATGATTTGCTGCATGGTCTGACAAGAAACCCATGCAGCAGCAAACTGAATGTTATCTAAAGACTTAGACAGTGATGATATGTCACAATCCTGTAAAGTCTTCGTATCTGTTCCTTGAAAGGTGTTTGATCTGCCTTTCAAATCCAGAGATTTTTTATCTGACGTGTTTTGCTCACTGATGGTCTGATTTCTAAGCACTGCACTCTGTTCCCCAGCTGGTGTCTGTCTCAGTAACACAGTCTCTCCATATTTTGATACCTTATCTAAGAAGGATGTGGCATTGTTACTGAGAGAATAAAGGTATGCAGTTAAACATGCATGACAGCACAGCATCCAACCCCACCCCACCCAGTACTTCATAAACCAAACACAAAGGTTCCTACACTGTGGTCCCAAAAATCGGCTGCAGGGAACACATGCTGCAAAACAAACAGCACTTTGTGTGCTCCTGCATCATTCAAATTCAAAACCTCACAGCAAATGAGCATTTTAAGTATCATCCCTTAAAATTATACAAAAGTGAAGCAGGAGAGCCACTTCAGATGCATCAACAGCCTCATTTTGTAGCACAAATCTGTCATAAATCTAGGATAATTGAAAATCCATTTTGGTAGAAGTCCCCAAGATGTCACATTTCCAAGCAACAATCAATGTTATTCTGTATCTTCTCCATTCAACGTATTTCTCAAATCCACAAATTTCAATGACTTAGAAACCTGCAGTGTTGCTGCTATAAAGCACCACCATTCCCTCACCTTAGCCTAGGCTCTAAGGCCAAGGGCAACACAGCAGAACAAAATCAGTACCGAAATACCTTTTTGACTGAAGTTCCAAGCTTTCAACTTCCTACCAACAGGAGTAACTGGCCCTACTGCACAGCTTATCTATAAGGACAATTTTAGAGTGGGATCTATGCATTTTACAGAACACACTTAAAACACTGAGATCACACATTTTATCTCTAATATACTTCTCAAATTTCTAATTCACACTGGAAAAACTGAAACATACAAAAGCTGAGTAATTTATCTATAGCCTTTGCAGGAAACCCACCTTCCAATTACTAAGAAACTCTCTGGTACTACAGTCTGTTGCAGAAAAAACACACACAGAGAAACCAACCTTCCGGTCCCTTCTGCTTTCTTTCTACTTCTTTGCGATATTCTTCCAGTTCTCGATCAGTGAGTTTATTGAAGGGATTTGGTCCTGTTGTGCTCACTATAACTTTTGGTTGATATTCTTTCTCAATTATTGCCTTTGATGCAGTCACCAGTTCTCCCTGGCAAAAGGAAATTAAGATACATCTGCAATCAAGCAGTAACTTGCAGAACCTTTAGCGATATAGAGGCTACAAAGCAACCAAAAACAAAACAAAAATATAACCTGGAAAATGCTACTTTTTCCTGTTCTACATTAAAAAAAAAAATCCATTACAGGTTTTTTTTTTTTAAATATGATCCACAGGAGGTTTATATAAAGGAGAAAACATGTCTCCACCAGGGAATATCCACCATTAAGCAGTTAATCAAACAGTCTAGCTAAACTGTATTTGGAGTCATAAAAGTACATCAAGTTTCTTTTTCTTGCCACAAAAGAAACATGATACCATGCCCACCTGCATGGCAGTCTGGGCACAGAAAACTTGTAAAGGGTCAAGAATTCAGCTCATGGATATTTTTGTTTCGTTTTGTTTTGGTTTATTATTATTATTATTTTGCTTTGGGTTTTTGCATTGCTTTGTATTTTTTTAATAACAGAAAACCCATTTCTAGCAGCTACTACATTACACCTAACAGATGTTATAGTAAAAAGCCATCTTGTATATGTTCTGTATACACCAGATTAACAGCTTATTATAAACCATTTTAAAGTAATTAAGGTTAACTGTAATCTGATACAAGTTAGCATATTTACATCTATAACATTTGTCATATAAGCCAGATAAAAAGTTATACAAATAAAAATATAACAAGCAGTTCTAAGTACAGTAAGTTTCAGTGGACAAAAACAGCTGCATCAGAGATTCTCTAATGTTAAAGTTTTTAGTTTTTCTTCTCTAATCCTATAGTAAAGGCTACAGCCACTGGATTTTCATTGTCTCAGGTACAGAAAATGCTTGCCTGGAGATAGCTGCTCTATCTCTCAAATGACTTGCCTAAGCATTTGTTTTTTCTATTGGATATACAGAACTCTGACACTAGTTTGTTAACAGCTGATGTGTGACCCGTGCCCCATGTCATGGTGACAAACAGTCTTCATTATAAAAAAGAGGTATTTGAACTCCATTATATAATAGGTATGGGCTACTGGATGACCTAGATCACCTCCACATTCAAATGTTGTCTGTACCAAAATTTAGAAGAAAGCATTAGAAAGCACAGTTCAAAAATACGCAGTGCCTGAAGAGAGGCACAAATATTCCATTCCATGTCCACACTGCATGGACAAGCACAGGATGGTCACTGTAAAACTGATGATGCAAGTAGACAGAATGACATTTTGGATGGCAAGAACTGCTTTGGACAAGATGTCAGCACCAAAGAGGTGACAGACAATAATGTCTGGGTGGAAGGAGCACAAGAGCACTTCTGAAAGCCTGATGAGAGATCTTCAGATATCTGGTCTAGAGCAATCCAGGGAGGTAAGATGGTTGTTAGAATCTATGCTGCTCTTCAGGAAGCAAATGCCAACCAGAAGTACAAAGAACAGCATAACAATCTCCACTGCAAGACCCTGAAAGGAACTACGGGAGAGAAACATCTTGAAAACATTACAGATCACTTCCCTTTCTCCATAAAATAAGAGTTAATTTCATTTCATATGCAGAATGTCAGTAGAATGTCAAAAGCCTCTTCTCAACTATATCCATGAAGCATTGATTTGATAGTAACAGTTTTTCTCAGAAGATAATGCATAAAAGGGTCAGAGAAACATCAACCTTTGTACAAATCCTAATTGTTTTGTAGAAAACTCAAAACATCCCTAAAGCTGCAGTGTCTCAGCTTTTAATGATGGCAGAAAACTGATGCCCATGGAAATTTTATATTTCCCTGTCTTTGCCCACACTTCAAACTAAGTCCATAGTTTTAACTGCAACTCAGCATAAGTAGCAGAACCTTGTAAAGCACAGATCTCAGGCAGAGTTTCTAGAGTTTCCTGAGAACAAGAGAACAACAAGACATCCAGTACCCATCAGTATCTCTGGAATTTCTAAGAACATTTGAATGTTGCAAGTTAAATCCAGAATCACTGGGTAGAATAACTTCTAATGAAACAATGTTACTGAGTGTCTGTTGATTTAATGGTGACAAACGGCAAGACAGGCAGCTTGCAGATGCCTGGGGCACTGGCATGACGTGTTCCACTTAGGAGAGTACCTTTGTTAAATACCGGGAATGAAAGCAGCAAATCAAGCTTATCACATTTACTAGATGGAAAAGAAAAAAAAAAGAAACCAAAATGAAACCCTCACAAAAAACACCCACAGTCAACACAAACAGTATTTGTACTTGCTGAGTAGCTTTGACCCAAGAGAAGCAGCATTGAAAAGATCAGGGGCAACAATGCTGGATCATAAAAGCAGAAAAATTATTTAAGAGATCAGAACGGAAAACTTTTGATCAGCTGGAAGCTAATTCCAGATTAACACATCCAGTTTTATTCATATCAATAATATGGAAGCAGCTCAAAGGCCACCAATATAAATAATACTGGCAGATGGACTGAGTCTATGTGGGAAATAAATTATACTAATATGTTAATACGGTCTGCAATATGGTTACTCTAAACCAGTATGATTACTCTAAACCATCATTACTTCTAAATCAAGAAGCAGTTATGTTTTACTTCACAGAATAGGCCACAGAGCAGCCTTCTAAGAATTCAAATAAAAATCTACAACACAAAATGAAACATGGGACAGAAAGAAAACAAGTATAAAGGACTAAAAAGACAGTACAAAACATATTTCTAATTGTTAAATGTGACATTAAAATAGACAAGACTTTGTAGAGCTATCAACCTGACTGTGCCATTCAGAGATTACTAAGAATGCTCAGAAAAGCCCAACAAGAAAATTTGTCTGCAGTTACTTCCAGTATTAAACAGCCTGTAGAGAGGAAATAAATTCCCACAGACTCACACTCTGTTTCAACATAAGATGACATGAAAAAAATTAACATTCTAGTGATCTCATCAGGATTATGTTGCTCCTAGCATTACTTTGTCGATGATTCCAAAAGTATTTAGATGACTATTTGAAATTCAATCACGTGTGTATGCACTCAAATATCAACAGCATTTTCTCCACTGTAAGAAACACTGGATAGATTATATTAATGAAGAGAATGCATTTTCACTCTGTAAGGGCTTACACCCCCACAGACACAACGGGAAAGTTATTTATAGCTAATGATACTCAATATACCTTCATATTAAACATGCACCCCACATTTCCTACATGAAAATTTTAGATAATCAAATAATTTTATAGCTTCTACACTAAAGCTGGATTTTAGAGAAAAATTCAAAACTGAATATTATTTAACAGGCAAGCACTTCACCTTGTTCTTGGGGATAAATAAGACCAAAACTGGCACTTTATATATGCCAATTCTTCTTTCAATCAGACAGGAGGTTCATAATAATGGTCTAAGTGAACAATTGCTCCTAACACAATCTGACATTAATGCAGTGCCTTTCTCCAAACACCTGAGGGACTGTCCATGTTGAAGTTGCCACTCAAACCCAGTGGCACCCCTGGGGCAGCACTGAGAGGGTCTGCATTAAGAACACAGCCACAGAATTTCCATTCTTAAGGAAGAGACACAAAATGGGTGAATTCCCTTCTATTTAAAATTACTGAAAATTCATGTGAATTTATTTTCTTATGAGACTGCAGAATGGTTGTTGGTAAGAATAACCAACATTCCCTGTCAATCAGCCAAGACTGCAGCAGAAGCTTGGTTAACCAAGTCTGAACAGGAATAAAATTACATGATGAACAAGGAGATTGTGTTGCAACATGGCCAGGACTTCTCAGAACATGGATAAAGCAAGCAACAAGGCAAGATGGAGTGTTCACTGCTGCAGCCATAGGCACAGGAATTTAAAGCAGTACATGCATACTGTACACAAGGAGGCATTTTTTCATCCAAAATAGTGTGCATTAGTATTTGATATAAATCTCAATGCCAATTGAAAACATAATACATTGTATTACTGCAATTACATCAAACTTTTTACATAAACTGTCATTGAGCATCAAAGAATTTGTCAACTGAGAACATACAATTGTCCTGTACCTAAATGTCCCTAAGTCCTTGATATACAGGATTCTTCAGTTTCATTAACATTTGCAGGTGAGGTTTGTGTGGGCATCTTACGATTGCTTCCACCTCCTTTGTTCCACAAAACACAGTTTTTTTTATGGCAGAATCTGTCAAGGAAATTTCTCTAGTGGTTTTCTTTTATTGCTATTATTTTTGGGTTCATTGGATTTTCTGGTATGAATAACATTTTTTTAGAAGGAGGTTGCTTGGTTTGGGATTTTTTATTTGTTTGGTTGGTTGATTTTGTTTCTTGGGTTGTTATTTTTTTTCCCAAATGGGAAATTATTATACATTCAGGTCACAATCTATATTAAAATAATAAAGATTATGAATTAGGCTACTTCTATTTCATAATTACTCATGTAATTTACATTGTGATGTATTTTTACACACTATTTTAGGCAGAAAGCACTTTCATGACACCACAAAAGACATGAACCAAATAATTTGGACATCTAAACCCTAACAGGATACTACTAGACAAAATTACATAACCAGTAGACCATTTGTTGGTTCTCTGACATCTATGAAAATGCATGTAAATTATCTGACTACTTTTATAGAAAAGGTATGTCATTGTTTGAACATAATAGTTGAAATACATCACCATCAAAAAAACACCTGTGTTGTGATAATTAACATGAAAGTAATTTTTCACCTCGAAGGTATTATTAAGTGGAAAATAAAAGCCATGCATTGCCCGGAAGAATTTGGCTTCATTTTATTTTTTGTCTTAAATCCAGAAATAGTGTTTTTTATTTTTCCTTTCAGAATATGGACAAAACAAACTGCAATGTGAAAAACATCACCATCATATTCTCAGTATGATCCAAATATCTGTAACACAAATTGGCTCATTAATTTAGAGTAGGTTTTAAAACCACAAGGTTTCCAACAATGGCATAATTCAAAGTATTCTGGGTTTTTTTTTTTGATTTTTCATGCAAAAGCTATTCTGACAATGAGGTGTTTTGGCATGGCCTAAAACCAAGATTTAAAAATCTTTGAACTAAAACACTGGAGCAGAAGAGGCATTGATACTTATTAATACCATGTGCTTCCACACTAGATGTGCCCTAAGAAATGTTATTTGCTGCTGCTCCATTCAGCCAGGCCCAAGGACTGCCCACCCCAACATGCCCACACATCTTGAACTTATTGCATATTTAACAGATATTATGTAAGCACAAACATGACTACAAGTGTGAAAGTCAATTGATTTTGCATGTGTGGGGCATTACTTAGCAACTCTTGTAGTTAACTGCAGGAAGTTTTAAGGAAGCCAGATGTCCAGTGCTCTGAGATCAAGAGTTGACAGTGTCTGTCACACAACACACAGAGTATCCTCAGAATAGCACTGTTGTAATCAGGCTGAGATTAAGCTAACTCCAAATTGATCTCAAATTAGAATAATTCAACACTAATAGCATGCATAAAGAAACCCTCTATATGCAGGACCTGATCAGCACCTTAACATCAACAGTGTTTCCTCAACAGCTTCTAGAGATAAAGATCAAGATCCTTAAGACACTCTTAACAGAGCAAAGTAACTGTTTGCATCATCGCATATACGTAATTCGAAGATCCATCTATTTTCATTTTTTAAAATATTCTAGCCAAATAATTTCTAACAGAGGAAAAAGATCAGGGTAAGGAGAGGTTAAATGAAGGGTGAACAACAGTATTTAGAGCAGTATGACAGGGCAGTACCTTTCTAACAGACAGAGATTTAGCAGGACTAAAGGCCTGCTCTGTGAGATCGAGCCCTTCAATAGATTCCGTACAGTCTGAGAGGGGAGCATCCTGCAACAGTAAATTGAGTAAACAGAGCAAACCGAGCCTGGGCTTTACAACATCAACCAAAAGCATTGTGATGCCTGCTAAAAACATGCAAAGAAACAGTAACTGGTAGATGAAATTGCATATGACAATGAATTGACATGCACACAATATATGACACCCAACATGAATAATGCTGTGATAAGACTTGCCAATCTTTAAAAAAGTATATAAAAAAATATTTATCTAGGGCAGTTGAAAGCACTTGGATATAAAAAGCTTTATTCCGCTATACAGTATAACTGTACAGCTCTAATTCTTACTTTACTTGAAGCTATGATTTAGTCTTTTGTATATCCAGATATACTGCTTTTAAGTTTCATTGATGTAATAGCTTTTCCCCCAAACTGCTCTTCAAATACAATATTACGAAGCATGAAATCCCATATTTTACACGAAACACGACTGCCCCACAGTGAGCCTGGTGTGCCCAGTATTAATCCTTCAAGATAGATAAACTCAGAAATCAAACAAACAAAAAGTTGTCACAAAGCCCAACTAGTTTTGAACAAGAATCTAACCCATATAAATAAGGCTTCTGAATTTCATGCACTACATTCAGCAAAAAAACCAAGAAGCATCCTCCACAGACATGCTTGGGCTACATGGCTGAAGCCTCTAAATTTCTAACCCTGAGCACTCTTGCAAAGACAATGGTGTTACCTCTAAGACTTACCTTATAAACAGTTACTCTCTGCCAATTAAAGAATAATTTCATAGTGATATATTAGGCGAAAGCAGAGGATATTGCAGATTAAGCTAATAGTTTTAGGAATTTAATACTCTCACCTGTACAAGGCTCCTGTCCACAACTACCCCAGAAAGAACCTGTGACTGAGGGCCTGCTGTTTTAATATCTTGCAAATTTTGCTCTCGGATCTGTAAAGGAAAGCAACAGAATGAACAACCACAGAAGCAACAGAGAAAAGTTGATCACATTCTTGCATTTGAAAAAGGAGTGAGTGAACCAGACAACAGGCAACAACCAGTGCTGATTGCTGTGGCCATAGGGCTGTCAAATGAAGTTGAGCTTATAAAACCACTTGAATGTAAATGTTCAGGTTCCTGGCTATTTCCTCACATTTCTCAGAATTTAGTCTTTAAGTACCACAGAATGTGGTGTCCTTTGCTTTTTAGTACTAGGTCATGGTAAAACCAGTAACAGACAACTCCAGTTTGTGAAAAGTGAGGAGAAATAGAAATACTACCTCATGTGCTTTTCTGTATCTGACCAGTCAGTTGCAGGTTTCTGTCATTAGCCATTAGTTACTGATATGGCACCACAATATCATCCTCTTATAGAACTATTATAAACTAAATAAAACACTGCACAACTTTCCATTTTTGCATCTAGTCAGGAACATATCCTCGAAAGGACATATAAATGATTTTTCTGTGGATAAACTGACACTCTGGAGTTCTCAAAAACACCTCTTTTGTTGCATCCTAAATACCTCCCAGTTCTTTCAATACAGAAGATGGGAACAGAAACCACATCTTTAAACCTAGGTATTATCTATTTAAATTAGATATCCTTTAGTGATAAAGAATTCATAACTGATCCAAAAATTATTTCTAAAATGTTCTGGCTCTTGTTCCAAGATAAATGAAGAAAAGCATGCATCTTAAAATACCTCTACTTTACAACTAAAAAGGACATTCAATTTATAAAACAATATATACATACAAATACACAAACAAGAAGTATTATTAATATTTGGTATCTCAGAAAGCACAAAGATCCCCCGTCTTTTTCACTCGTTTCTACTTTACTACCCCTTCTTATCATTGAGAAAGTATAAAATTTGAAGATTTACTCTCTTAGTCACATCATTTAAGTTTTTAATAAAACAATATTTGTGTCTTAAATACAAAGAAACTGCTTGGAAATTTCACCACAATTCTCATTTCAGGTGGTTATTATTTTACAGTGCCAAACATAAGTTCTGTCAGTCATATACAAATTATTTATGATTCCTGCTAGAATCCATGCCCACAGCCTTTCTTTGACAGAATGCTAACTCCCATGTGGCCATCAGTTAGAGGTATCAAAACAATCCAGAACAAGATAAATATTAACAAGATAACAGGGTCTATTTTACACTGTAAAAAGAAATAAAGTGAAAAATCCCCAATCCATGCAGTGCTTTCCTGTTGGTAGACTGGACAAGAAGATCTGAAATTCAAAACCAGGAAAATTAACTGCAAGCTCATTTCAAAAAGATTAACTTGCAGCTCCAAAGACACAAAAAAATCTGCAACAATCACAGCATGTTATAATACAGTACACTGAAATATGGAGAGAGATCTGTAGATTACTTTGTCTAGGCCACAAAATTTCAACTGGTATTACAAAAACAGGAAAGCAGGTCACTAATATAAAACTACGATATCAGGGTACAGAATTACTACCATAAACTCAGGACTGGCTGCTTCAGAGGTAACCAGCAACTGGTCTAAGAAAAATTAGTCTTCATATCATGAATACCAACTTTTTCCAAGAGTTCAGGATACTTAGGAATTGTTTCATTATTTAGTTATAAAGGGACAGGACAACACCAGAACTAAGCCCCCAGAATGTCATTATAGCAAAGTAAGTTAGTTCATTACAAGCACACAACTTAATTGTGGTGACGACCAAAAAAATAAGTTATTTTACTGCTATTACAAACCTTGTTCCTCATTTCTTGGACCTCCTTTGGATTGGTGTTCAATGGAACAAACAGATTAGGGACAGCAGAGGTGGCAGTTCTATGTCCATCCTCTTTAGTCCACTGTAACATCAAGAACAGTTGCAGAGTCAGAATTGCTGTAATGGCTACGGACACTCAGAGCAGCAAAGTCACATCACAGTTGATCATGCATCATACAGAGCAGAGAACTGAACCAATGATTGCAATCTTCTATTCATTCCTAAGACTAAGTGGTTTTCTGCTTCAGCAATATAAACTATACCTTCAGATACATTTCTAGAGATCAAAACCACTCCACCAAGTCAAGTTACTAACAACAACAACTAGAGAGCCAGTTAACTTGCAAATAACTTACATCCAAAACAACGCCATTCCTATGTGCAGTTCAGAGATTATGAAGACTGAGGGGTTTTTAAGCTGGTTTTCTAAGCACTTGACCACACTGACAGCTGCAGTGCTTTGTGTTTCTAAAAACCACCTACTTCTCACTTAATGAATAGATATATTAAGACAGGAGTAGGAAAATGCCAATATAATTACTTATTTTTAAGGCTATTTTTAACCAGAAATTTCTCGATGAGTTCATACTTGTTTAAAAAGGACATTATTCCTTACCCAAACAGAAGTACAGCAAGATCTAAGGCATGAGCTTTAAGACCCTGTTACTGCCATTTTCATTTTCTGCATTGGGTGTTTTTACAAAATAACACAAGAGAGACGGAGAGATCATTGATTCAATCCTCTGGTACCCAACAAACATCAAAGCGAACTTAAAGCATAAGATGACATAAGTATGAAAAGCAATGTGATGTCACTAATCAGGTTTAGTGAATGATTCTGTACTGTGAAGCAAGAGTGGGCATCACCAAAGTTTTGCATTAAAACAAGCTACTTCAGCAAAATGATGTTACCAGAATTAGTTTCTGCACAAAGAGCTGTACCAGCACAGCAACCTAAAGGAACAGTTTGGTGATGTCAAATATTTTATAACTCATAGCTCAGAAGGTTACAAAAATATCCCAAACACAAGCTTTAAGCGCTTCATGGGTTCTTCATAGAAGGTTGCTTTATTTGATCTGTGCATTTAGTATGGAGTCCTGCTTAATTTGATGCACAACTAACTCTTTATCTTGATATATTTACTTTGTACAGTGTCCTAAT